>NC_137071.1:98072420-102940505 GCF_951640355.1 Cnephaeus nilssonii
AAAAGAATATTTGTTGCTGGCAACCTCTATGTTAGCACAATTTTTAAAACATAAGGAAGCATAAAGAATGCTAATGTAGCCAAGTGTGTGAAAGTGCTCACAAAACAACAATCACAAACAATTGAACACTTAGAAAAATTGTTGTTGATTTGGATAAATGAAAAGCGGTTAGCCATTGATAGCATTTAGGAAGCAATGATATGTGGAAAGGTGAAGATGGTACCTTCTGACCTTCTGAAGGATACCCTGGAAGGAGTGCTGAATGTGATTCATTTAAGGCTAACAGGGGGTGGTTCCATAATTTAAGAAAATAAGCATTTCTTTTTAGATTAAACAGTACTTTAGACATGTACTATATATAAAAAAGTTAAAACAGGGAATCATTTGTGTCTCTGGGATGGATTCATTCAATTTACATTTATATCTAATTGGAAAAATTATTTGGATTTCTTTTTTTATATTTCAACTAGTGGCCTGGTGCATGAAACCAGCACATGGGTGGTTTCCCTAGGCCTGGCCTGCAATTAGGGCCAATCGTGGCCAGGGCTATCTGGGTCTGCTGGTCAGGGGAGGACCTGGGGGAGGGATGGGGCAGTGGAGCTTGGCCACCAGCCCTGAGAATGGAGCTGTCCCTTGGCCCCCATGTGAAAGGTGCCGCATCCGCTGCCACCCACCTAAAGTTCCCCTTCTCAGCCTGGGGCCAGAAGGCCCCGGTGCAGTCAGGAAAGAAGGTGATAGTGGCTGGGCCAGATGTAGAAGGAACAGACACCGATGCCACTGATGATGCCCCACCACCACATGGTTCTCTGACTACCCACCTCCTCCTTCCCTTGCTGCTGAGCTGCCACCATAGAAGGCACATGGCAGGCCGATCAGGCCTGCTTGCCAGGGTGTGGGACCAGGATCAAAAGTTTGGCTGCTGGCCCCAAGGAGGGAGCCAGCCCTTGGCCCCCCTGGGAGAGGGGCCACGTCCGCCAACACCCATTCCCAGTTCCCTGTCCCAGCCAGGGGTCCGGCCCCCATCAGGTGATTGGAACCTGCTGGCCATGGGGAGAAACTGTGGGAGATTAGCAGGCCAGTGGAGGTTGTCTGTAGGAGTGCACTGACCACCAGGGGGAAACCGCTGCATTGAGGGTCTGCCTCCTGGTGGTCAGTGAACGTCATAAAGATCGGTCATTCCAGTCGTTCTAGACATTCTGATTCTTCAGTCTTAAAGGTCGCTTAGACTTTTATATATATAGAATAATTTCAAAAGAGGAAGGCACAGTGAGAGGGAGATAGAAACATCAGTGATGCCAGAGAATCATTGATTGTCTGTCTCCTGCATGCCCCCTTCTGGGGATCGAGTCCACAACCCAGGCATGTATCTTTGACAAGAAACAAACCTGGGAACATTCAGTCCACTGAGTCAAACTGGCTATGGATGATTTGGTTTTTGAACAAATCACTTCTCAAACAGCCTTCTGAAACAAATTAAGTTCAAGAATTGAGGTCCTACTCTATTGAAGTCTTTATTTTATTATGATTTCCATCGTTTTTGCTTAATATGCTTTTTCTGCCCCAGGATCCTATCCAGGATACCATATTGAATTTTAGTTAGTCATCATGTCATGCCTCATTGTGATCCTCATGGTTGTAAAGTATTCTAGACTTCTTGTTTTAGAGAACCTTAATCTTTTGGTTTGTTTGTTTGTTTGTTTTTTACATTAAATACTCAGATGTTATTGATGTTATAGGTGAAGGTTTGTACCCTTTACCAAGATGTTCCTATTTCCTGCACCCCTCAGCCCCTGGCAAACTCTTTTCCACTTTGTGTTCTCTGTGTTGCAATGAGTTTGACTTTTTCTATTTTTAATAATTCACACATAAGTGATATGATGCAGTGTGAGGGCTATGTATGTGTGTGTGCATAACATCTTCTTTATCCATTCATCTATTAATGAACACTTACATTACTTACTTTGGCTATTGTGAATAATGCAGCACATTGCCTACTATTTTGGATGTCTTACTTAAAACCCCACAGAACTAAATATCCATTTCTATGTTTCAATAAAGACATGAATTATCATACTTCCCTCCAACATTTGGCTCTTCCAGGCAACTTTCCCAGGTTGCATGTGGGATATGTATTTTTACTGGATATATTTAACTGATTTTTCTCCACTACCATCTTCATATTTATTTATTTTTCTTCTGGAGAACCTCAAACTAAGTCATTACTATCAATGTTATGGAACACTCCATTACAGTGGTGAATTGATCCCCTGGCTTTGTCACAGGAGTGTCATGGATGTTTCTCTCTAGAAACCTGAGGGTCAGGATCCTGTGTGTGTGTGTGTGTGTGTGTGTAAGATGAGAGAGAGAGAGAGAGAGTGTGAGAGAGAGAGAGAGAGAGAGAGAGAGAGAGAGAGAGAGAAAGAGGCAAAAACATTTTGCAAGGTCCTAGTGAGTCTTCTGCATTCAGGTGTGTGACATTAGCATCCCATATAGTAACTGCATTTCTCCATGGGAGACTGACTACCCAATGGACTTGTATATTGAACAGACTATCCAACCAAACTCTATATAGAAAGGGGACCAACATCTGGTTAAGAAACAAATGTTCACAAGGTAAAAGTCATTCCCTTAGGCACACTGTCAGTCACATCTTATTTTGGAACTGAGACACATGATTCAATATGAGACTCACAAATAGGTCCAGAATCTTTAGTGGATGCTTGGTAAGTCTCACTAATGCAGTACAAAGAATATCATTTGAAAGCACAAGCTTGCCACCAGGCAATGGCTCAAAGTGTATGTCGACCAGCATGTAGCAGAGCCAGTTAGGAAGCCAAAGCAAAATAAGAAAGATCCCTGGCAGTATGGACAGTACCTTTATGTCCTCCTCACATGGCCATTTGTTGTGATCACTCCACAGACACAGGATGGATCCTACACCTAAAATTTCTTCTGGATGTCAAGACTGATGACCCAGGCACCAGGAGAGTATGAAAAAGTTTATTAATCACATAATGAGGCTTTCTGGAGGCATCAGGGAAGGCTCTCAAGCAGATTCAAGAATGTATGTATACAACTGAAACTAATGTAAAATAATATTGATTGTCACCTGTAATTTAAAATTATTTGAAAAGAATGGAGAGACAGGGGAAGAGAGAGAGAGAGAGGGAGAGAGAGAGAGAGAGAGAGAGAGAGAGAGAGAGAGAGAGAGAGAGAGGAGACTTGGCTTTTGTTATAGTAAGAGGATGAATCAAGAATGAGTATTCCATAGAATGAGTTTGCATGTTCTGAACCTCCTGTGGCCCTACAGAAAAGTGTACCTGGGTTTTCTTATCAGATATAGGTCAGTAGGGAAGGAGGAAGTGGTGGGACTCTTTTATAGAATAATGTTTTGTAAGTGCAAGAGGTTCTAGCACAATTTAGTTTTCTCATAAACCATATGACTAACCTTCTCCTATTGTTTTTGCTTAAACTGATTTCATAGATAAGCATTTATCAAATTATGATCCTTTATATGTTTTTAAAGTACCTTAGAATTATTTTCATTCAACAGAGAAACTGTGTAGAAAGAGAAAAGACTGCTAGCATCAACAAGTCAGACACTCTGCCTACAAGAGTGCAGACTTAGTTATACTATTTGCTGAATTATGCGGGGTTACTTACATTTTTCTATTATAGATGATTACTATACCATACAAAGATTGTAATATTTATAATAATAGAAACTAACATTTATTGACCACTGACTGTATGTAGAAATTATATAAATATCCATGTCCCTATTTAATCTTCATCATATCCCTATTAAGTTAACCTTTTGCACTTGGATGTCGAGTGTGAAGGTTATTGAATGTATCAATAATTTGAAATATTAAAAAATCCAAATAAATAAGTTTGTATGAAAAGAAACTCCAGTTTTTTATTCTACTGCCGTGCTTTGTAAAATCTGGGGTATTTAAAAAATTAAATCCCGAGTAGAATAAAGGAATCGAGAAAAAAGCAAGTGAGTGCAAAGGGTTAAGTGAGAAAACAATATTTTCTGTCAGCTTTGTTGGGACTCCTGTGATTATCTCCATTCCAATACAGAAAAAGAAAAGAGTATGTTGTAGGGCACATTGCAAAATTTATTGGCTGATCTCATTATAGAGAGGCATGCATTGCTCCTGCTCACATTTCATTGGAAAAAACTCACATAGCCACATACGCAGGCACACTCACCACAGACAGGAATAATCTAAAGGTTATCAGTGCTAACATCATTAAGAATGATTGTAGCACTTGCTGTGTGGCTTATTTGGTTATAGCATTATCCTGTGCACTGTAAGGTTGAGGGTTCTATTCAAGGTCAGGGCAAATACCTCAGTTGCGGTTTTGATCCTGGGTCGGTGTGTATAAGGAATGCAACTGATCAATATATATCTCTCACATCGATGTTTCTCTATCTCTCCCTCTTCCCCTGTCTCTTTCTTTTAAAAAAATCAATAAACACATATTCTCGTGTCAGGATTAAGCAAAAATGTTGTGGCCCATATGTGGATTTACTTCTGGACTTTCTCTTTAGTTCCATTGAAATATGTGTATATCCTCAATCAATAACATTTTGTCTTGATTACTGTAGCAATATTGTGAACACTGTGATTCTTTCAATTTTATTTTAGTTTTAAAAATTGGTTTAGAAACCTAACAAAATAAGTACAAGTTCTATGTGAGGAAGACTATAAAATTGTAATTAATGAAATCAAATAAATCTTTCATGTGCATGAAACACTCAATATTAAGATAATTACTCTCTTCAACTTGATATATATAGATTACATGCAATCATAATAAAAATATCAGCAGGTTATTTTATGGATATCAACAAACTGATTAAGGAGTTTATGTAGAGAGGCAATGTTTATGTGGAGACTGTATAGATTTTGTTTATCTATTCACCCATTCAAGGATATTTGAGTGTTTCACCTATTGTCAAATATGTATGGAACTATTACAGTAAATCATGTATAGATTTGTGTATAAACATTAGTTTTCATTTCTGCCAGGCATTTGATTGATGAGTACAATGATAAATGTATATGTATATAAGAAATTACAATCATTTCCCACAGTGAGTGCTCAGTTTTATATACATAGTGGCAATGCATGAGTGTTCAAATTGTACCTCATCTTTGCTAGCACTTAGCAATGTATTCTTTTTTAAATCTGGTCTCAAAAGTAAGTTGCACCTTAGCGTGCTTTTAATTGACTTTTCCCTAATTATTAATGGTGTAGAAATTTTTTCAAGGACTTATTAACATGCATATGTTAATTTTAGTGATATACGTTCTTCCTATTTTTAAAATTGTCTAGCTCCATTTTTGAAAAATTTGAGAGACTTCTTTGTATTTTGGATACAGATCTTTAGTTAATTTGCAAAGATTTTTCTCTAGTCCATAGCTTTAACTTGTCTGCTCTGAATTTTGTTTTTCTCAGAGAAATATTTTAAAGAATATATTAGAGATGTCCAATTTATTATTTTTAACAAATTTTAGACTTTCTTCCCTTCTTAGAGGTCATTAGATTTCCCACTATGCTTTTGTATTCAAGGTTTATACTTTTCTATTTGCCCTTTTTTCTCTTATCTTGACAAGTCATCAGAGGTGAATATTAAGGAAGGACTGAGGAAACCTGCAACCTCAGATGAAGGAGCCCAAGCCCCTCCTAATCCTATTGTTAGGTCAGAACAGCACTAGGCTGGGCTCCCAGTGTGAATCTTGAGATCCTTTGAAGGGACTTGATGCAGGTCAGTAGAGGAAGGAGTCCAGGTTCCTCTTAGGTTTCAAAATGGGGCCTCTGAAAAGGAACAGAAGGGACCTTTGACCACAGACATAGTGAACTTCAGTCCCACTCCACCTCTGATATCTACCTCAAAAAGTCCCAGGCAAGATCCCTGGATGTGTTCTCTCTGTACTTCCATGTTGGGAGCTTGAGGAACCAGATGGAAAGCTTCCTCTGCAAGGTGTGGCTTCAAGTCAGCAGGTGAGAGTTCTCATCCAGCCAGGCTTCAAGTTGAGGATTCTGAGGAAGGACTGAGGGACCTCTCTGAGAGATAGTGCCACAGCCCAGCCCTGCCCCTGATGATTGCTCTGGGAAGTCCCAAGCAATTTCCAGATGTGTGGTATATCTGGACCTCCATCTTGGGAATCTGAGAGAGATAAGGCATTTTCTGAAGTGTATGACCTCAGTTCCGCAGAGGGAGGAGTCCTGAGCATCACCTTGCACCAAGGTGAGAATTCAAAAGGAAGACATAGAGGACCTCTCACTGCAGACAAAAAGAACCTCACAGAAACCTACATCTAGTATCAGCCCTAAGAGTTCCCGTGCGTGAACATCAGGTAAAGAGAACCCTTTGTATTCCCTTGACTTCTTTTTCTGGCATTTCAGGGAGATGGTGGCATTGACTTGAGGTTACCATCCTCAGATAAACAAGTGAAAGGGTACTATTGGGAGTCAATATGATGATCTTGAGGAGCACAGAGGGGACCTCCCTTACTAGTACACACAGGACCTCACAGAACCCAACGTTTCTCTGCTATCAGCCCTGGGAAGGAAATATATATGTATTTTTTAATATTGAGGATGCCTAATATATCATTTTTTGTTTGAATCATGAATTTAATTTTAATTTCTCTATTGGCTAATGATATGGAGGAATTTTTCATGTGCTTATTCAACATCCATATGTCAGCTTTACTGAATTATGTATTGATGTGTTTTGCTCATTTGAAAAATTAGGTTGCTTTTCTAATTTTTCTATTTTGATGACTATTTTTATATACTAGGTACACTTTTTTGTTGTTGGATATTTGATTTGCAAATGTTTTCTTCCAGTCTGTAGCTTTAGTACACATTTGTGAATATGTTCAACATCATATGTAATTAGGGAATTTCAAGTTAAAACAACATTGTCATTCAAATTGTGAAAAATCAAAACACTCTAAACATCAAATGCTGATGAGGATGTATAGCAAAGGAACTCTCAGTAATTGCTGTTGAGAAGGCAAATTAATATAGCTACTTTTGTAGATAGTTCAGCAGTTTCTTCCAAAACTAAGCATAATAAAAGTTGATTAGTGATGCTCTTAATATTATGAAAAATACAATAAGAGTAACTTTACCACTGAGAAAATAATCTTTAACCTAAACAATAGCCTGAATATATAAATGTCCATTATTTGTGCATTGAATTTTAATTTCGGGGCAAAAATGAGTTTAAGATTAATTGTAATGGCTGTGTGGAAATAAGATTTCACTTAAGTTTTATGGCTCCCAAGTCATTCCTCAGAATATTAAGAATGTTGCTTATCTGACTTCCATATGATAGAGGAAAACACAGCTTATGATTTACATGGGTTTTTCCAAACCAACAAAGCTGTAACAAGAATCTCAAAGCTCCTGGCAATCATTCTTATGAACAACACCTCCCTGTAAAAACAAAACATAAATCTCACTAGGCATACATGTCCCATTTTGGTGAATACAACATTCAAAAAAAGTAAAGAACTTTCTGAATTTCACCAACAAGGATTTAAGAAAGGAAAGAGCTAAGATTTTTCAATAAAATGCAGTTTCAGCAGAAATACACTTGATAAAATGATGCATTAACATTTATGAAGCAGAAATAACTAATAGAGTTTAGACTACACAGAGTTGCAATGTTCAACTTACATTAAACATTTTAAACTAAAATATATGCAAATCAGTTTTGTGCAATTTAAAACTATGATCAAATGTATAATTAGATGCTTAATTGAACTTTTTATTTAATTTTTCACAATAATTCTGCCTGATATATATGTATAAATAACTTATTGAAACTATCATTCCAAAGTAAATCTATATATTTTAGAAAGATTGTTCATGTTGATTACAGTGTACTACACATATCAATAAACAAATGACTTTTACTATTAGTTAGGCTTTTTACATAGAAGTTTTAAGAACTGAGTCTTCTGGTAACTTTCATTTAAAATATATATATTTAGTTCTGGTTCTGATAATGGCAGAGTAGTTTGAACCAGAATAATCCTTCCACAGATATTTATAAACTGAGGACTTTTTTTCAAATATAACAATTTGAAGACATTATGGCAAGACTGAAAGCAGAAAGAAACTGGAGGGAATTTGTCCTTTGAAATAAGGGAGTGCACTGGGTAAGATGAATGATTATAGGCCTTTTCCCCTATGGCACTCCTCTTCATAAAAGGATGCAAGAATTGAAACAGAAAATCATCATCTTACTGGCTTAAAGTGTCAGAAGTGGGAGGGCTTAATTGGCATAGTTAATAGAAACTGAAGAGGGATATCCCAGAAAGAAAGAAACAAAACATGCATATGAAGTCCCTTCAAATGTTTGGTTGAACCATGAACTGAGATTGCATAATATAAAGTCCAAAGAGCCCAATGGAAAAACTACAGTTGGAAGGCTGAAAAAACCAAGCAAAGATTTCAGTGGTTGCTTGCTACAGGAGTGACAGAGTTCAGAGTTTGAGTCTAAAAAGTTTAGAATGACTCTTGGCCAGTATGGCTCAGTTGATTGGGTGTCATCCCATTTACCAAAAGCTTGCTGGTTCGATTCCTGATCATGGCACATGCTGGGTTGCAGGCTCAATTCCTGGTAAAGGGCCTGCAGGAGGCAGCAGATAGATGTTTTGCTCTCAGCTCTCACATCCTTGTTTCTCTGTCTCTCCTTTCTCTTTCTCTAAAAATCAATAACAATATTAATAAAAAAAATAAAAAGGTTAGAATGACTTGGTAAAAATCTGGATTTTCACAGACCAACGCTAAGAAAGCGTAAGATGTAGCTTTCACAAGGCGAAGGTGATCACTCAATAATTTAACTGCCTGAAGAAACAGAAACAAACAATCTTCAAAAAAGGACAACAAAATTAAGCATGTCTATATGGTAAAAATCACATGTCTAGCATACAATAACAATTAGTAGGCATATAAAGAAGCAGGAAAGAAGGTTTTAGTCAGAAGACACAAAGTTTTAGTTATGCAAGATGCCTAAGTCCCAGAGCTTTATTACACAACATAATGCCTATAGTTAATACTCTACTGTATGTTTTAAAATTTTTCTAAGTAAGTAGACTTAAGTGGTCTCATCATAAAATAACAATGATAATAATAATAATAATAATAATAATGACAATATAAAACTTTTGGCATAGATTGTGGTGATGGTTGTAGACTTATATCCAAATTCTTCAAGTTGTATAAGTTAAGTATATATAGCTTTTTCTATGTCAATCCTACCTCAATAAGTTGGGATTAAGCAAAGGATATTGGTGAAGCACCAGCTTGGACATGATGCCCCTTGTGGATGGGGTGCTATTCTTCAGAATATGTGTTATTCTTTAAAATTACAAACAAGATAGTGGATGTGTCCTCAATAGTATAGATTGAACTAAAGGGTGGAAATTAAGAGTTGTCCATAAAATTCAGCATCATTCCCAAAGATGAACTTTGGAATTGTGTTTCCCATTGCCTCCATTTTAGGCTTATGTAGTTGTAGATGTCTTTTTATAAGAATTGAACTATAAGAAACAGTAAGATTCCTGCACAATTAAAGTTTACAGCCACTGCCTATTCATTTTATATCCTTTCTGCTAGTAGACAAGCAGGTACAGGAAAAAGTTCCCATGTTAGCACAAATAATTGATCCTGATCACCATGAGCAAGTAGGATTGCTGTTACATAATGGGGGCAGGGTGAAGTCTGTGTGGCATTCAGGTTATGTACTTAAGGCATCTCTTGGTACTCTCATGCTCAGGCATAACTATAAATGGGCAAAAACAAGAACCACAGAACTGATAACAAATTGGGAACTGGGGCTTAGATCATTTCAAGATGAAGGTCTAGGTTACATGACTAGAAAAGCCACCCAAGCCAGCAGAAGTAATCACTGGAGTTAAGAAAAATATAGAATGTACTAGTAGCCCGGTGCACAAATTTCATGCATGGGGTGGGGGGGTACGTGTTCCTCAGCCCAGCCTGCACCCTCTCCAATCTGAGACTCCTTGAAGGATGTCCTACTGCCGGTTTACAGGGATTGGGCCTAAACCGGCAGTTAGACATCCCTCTCAAAATCCTGGACTGCTGGCTCCAGCCGCTCACCTGCCTGCCTGCCTGCCTGATTGCTCCTAACCACTCTGCCTGCCGACCTGCTCACCCCCAACTGCCCCCCGCCACTGGCCTGCTCTCCCCCAAATGGCCCCCCACCAGCCCGATCACCCTCAACTGCCCCCCCTGCTGGCCTGCTCACCCCCAACTGCTCCCCTGCTGGCTTGCTCACTCAAAACGCCCCCTCCCCGCTGTCCTGATCACCTCCAACTGACCCCCACTGATGGCCTGCTCACTCCCAACTGGCCCCCCTGCTGGTCTGCTTACCCCCAATGGCCCCTGCCATCCCATCCTGGCCTGATCACCCCCCGGTGACTCAAGGTCCCAGCCCCTCCTTTTTTTCTTTTTCTTTTTTCTTTTTCAGCGCCTCCTTGAGCGGAGGCCAGGGCCAGCTGGAAGCAAGAATCTAGGATTTATTTATCTTCTATAATTGAAACATTGTAGCCTTGAGCAGAGGCCAGGGCCAGCCAGGGCGGGTGGGAAGCTTGGCTTCCTCCATCGCCGGGGGTAACCCAAGCCTCCTGCTTGCTCCAGCTCCGTGGCCGGCTGCCATCTTGGTTGGGTTAATTTGCATACTTGCTCCTGATTGGCTAGTGGGCGTGGCTTGGCATAGCAGAGTGATGGTTAATTTGCATGTTTCTCTTTTATTAGTGTAGATGATAGAGAAGGATAACGATTTATGGAGAATATACCCTTAATGGCCAGATTATTATGATCTCTGAATGCATAATAATCTGGCCACTCAGTATATATTAGAGGCCCGGTGCATGAATTCGTGCATGGGTGGGGTCTGGCCAGCCTGGCCAGGGGGAGGGGAAATGGGCAGTTGGCCGGCCTACCTGCTGGTCAAACTCCTGGTCAAGGGGACAATTTGTATATTAACCCTTTTATTATATAGGATATATACTGAGTGGCCAGATTATTGTGCATTCAGAGATCATAATAATCTGGCCACTCAGTGTGTGTGTGTGTGTGTGTGTGTGTGTGTGTGTGTGTGTGTGTGTATTAGAGGCCTGGTGCATGAAATTCATGCATGGGAGGGGGATCCCTCAGCCCGACCTGCATCCTCTCCAATTCAGGAGTCCTCAGGGGATGTCCATCACCCTGCTGCTGCTGCCACCAAGGTGTTCTCATCAACATGGACTCCAGTCCCTTCACCACAAAAAAATGACAACTTTCTTTAGGCATTTTCAAGATGTTTCTTTCATAGGATATGACCTTCCTTCCTTCCTTTCTTTCTTTCTTTCTTTCTTTCTTTCTTTCTTTCTTTCTCTCTCTCTTTCTCTCTTTCTTTCTCTCTTTCTCTCTTTCTCTCTTTCTTCTTTCTTTCCTCAGCTGAGGATATTTTTCCATTTATTTTTAGAGAGCATGGAAGAGAAAGGTAAAGACAGAGAGAAACATCAATAAGAGAGGGACACTTCAATTGATTTCCTCCTGCATGAGCCCTAACCTGGACCCCGGCCAGGGAGGAGCCTGCAACCTAGGTACGTGCCCTTGACCAGAATCAAGCCCATACCCTGTGGTTGGCAGGCTGAGGCTCTATCCACTGAGCCAAACCAGCTAGGGAAAGATATGACTTTTATTAGCCTCTCCAACAGCAGACCTTCATTTTTTCCTCCAGGAGTGAGGTGGAAAAACCCTACATCACTTTCTTGGATTCTTATTACCCAAGTTACCAAGAACACTATGAGTGGTGTACAAGGAGCTTAGCCAATGAGCAGTCAGAAAAGGTGTTTCCTCTGCAGTTCACATGCAGAGGTGGGACTGCTGGCATGCTGCAGCTGGCAGGCCCTGCTCTCTACGCCTTCCTCACCCTACCCACTGGGCAACCAGCCTTGCTGTGATAGGAGCTTGTGGGCTGTGGGGACAGGACCCAGAGGTGCTCCATGCACTTCTTGGTGACCGGTCGTCAGTCTCGTCGTGACGGCACTAGGCTAATATATATATATATATATATATATATATATATATATATATATATATATATATATATATATTCAGCTACACCTCAGAATTTGTTTTAGTAACTCTGTTCTTTAAACTTCCCCAGAAATTTTGCTAGAGAAGCTGTGTCCAGATGGAGTAAACTTTATATGACAAGTGAATAGATCTCAATGGTACATGGAGTGGACTGTAGATGTTGTAGTTTTATGTTCAAACTAGAGGCCCAGTGCATGAACTTCATGCACTGTTAGGGTCCCTAGTGGCTGCCAGCAATCGGCCAGGGCCTCCCTCCCTTCCCCCGGTCAGCCCCGCTCCCTGGTTGAAATCCAGGTTGAGGGGACAATTTGCATACTACACTTTTATTATATAGGATTCTCTTTATTTAACTGGTCACACATCCTTCCAGCTGCTGTAAGGATGCCCTCTTGCCTGGAAAGTTACATCTCCTGAGTGTGACCCACAACTATTGACTAACAGATAGAAAAGTATAAGAGACTGGATCATTTATTTAAAATAAAGATATCCAAAAGGTAACATTCATACTCCTGGACTAGACTTTTTTTTTTTAGACCACATCCCTGCTGTGCTCTTTCTGCTTCTTTATCCTGCCTCATTCCCTCCCTTACGGGTGTTTACTAGGGAATATCCCTCTGGTAAATCACTTTGACAACAATCTCTATTATATTGTCTGCTTTTAGCAACCACACCAAATAAATTTTTATAATCTGAGTTAATATTCAGTTTGGGGGGGAGGGGTGATAATATGTTTATGCTGATTAATGGAAAAAGGCCCACAAAAAGGAAAGACAAGAATGAGATCTCAAGTCAGTTTTAGGGAATCATATTCCAATTACCACAAAATAAAGGAAACATGCATGCTACTAACATACTTGAATGTGGAGAGCCACAAAAACTGATGGGGGAATAAAACTCCACAAGGAACATCCAACTCAAGGCATGCTTTTCAATTTTAAACATTATGAAAGTTTATCATGGCTTTGCTTTTATGGAACATTTTAGTGTCACTACATGACTTATTTATTCAGTGTCCTCAGTGAGGCATTTCTCTTTCCCACTATCTCTAGGAATATACAGTGTTAAAATGGATGCATATATTTAAGCATTACATCTTATTAAAAATTCAAAAATAGCACAAAACAAAACTTATACAACTCAAATCCACCACAGGATTTCATAGTACCTTGAGGATAGGAAACAAATAAACTCCCAAACTATGATTTCTCAAGTGCTGTGCATCTTTTCCTAATTATGTTCTTTTAAGCCACATGCTGAGTATTGTGAACACAAGATCTGTTATGCTTTAAGAGTTAGAGAGGTAGGTTAAAAATAAGTTGTTTTAATAAAACAATGTATTTGGGAAAATTTGAGGGGAATTATATTTCCTAATATTCCCAGTAATGTTATTCCAAGCCCTAATCCATCAGTTTTGTGAAAAACAAGATTAAACAAGATGTTTTCCAATTTTCACAAGTATTTGAAGTACTCATTATGTAATAAAGTAGTTCAATACAGGTGAGTATATTGTTTGGTAATATACATTCCTATTGCATGAAAATAAAAACTGCACTAAATTAAAATATATTTTCAGTTCTAAAAATTTTATTTGTTTCTTCTCTGTACTTCTTTTATTTTGGTGAGATGTGATATTTTTCCATTTGTTCCAAGCATGTTCATAACTGCTTGTTAAAGCATTTGTATGATATCTACTTTAAAAATCTTCTTTAGATAATTCCAACATCTGTGTCATTTTAATATTGCTGTCTGTTTTCTTCTCATTCAAGTTCAGATTTTCCTGGTTCTTGATATGGTGAGTGTGATTTTTTTAAAATTGTATTCTGGACAACTGGGGTATTTTGCTATAAGACCCTGGATCTTTTTTAAATCTTTTGCTTTGGCAAGCCTCCTCTGACACTGTGCCAAATGGGGAAGTCGGTTTACATATAATTATTTCCAGATGAGGTGTGACTCTATCTGGCTTCTGATTACAACCCAGAAGGAAGGGTGCCTTGTTACTTCCAGATGAAGTTGGAAGTTTAGTCTTTCCTCATGGCCCCCACTGACACTCTGGGGATGGCAAAGCTTCATTACTGTCAGGTGGGCATAAAAGTCATTTCTTTCCACTAGCCCTTCATTGACACCACCCTACCTTGGAAGTAAAAAGGTGTCTCAATGCTGCTCTCCACATGACCTTCACTCCTCCTCCTCTGATACCACCTCAGGGTCAGAGATAACTTGTTAATATTGGGTAAGAGGGTGGGAGTTCGGGCTCCCACCATGAATTCCATGGATGCTAGGGGAAGGAGGTCTTGTTTCCACCAGGTAGGATAAAAGTCCTGGATATCAGTGGGCCTTCTCTGATGATCCCAGCAGCAATCTGTCTCAGGAAGCGCATACACTAGAATCTCTGAAGTCTGTCTTATCCCTGTGATTCTGAACTTTGTATAGTGGAGAAAGTGATGATTTGGATTTGTTTAAGGAGAAGGAGAGATAGATGTTTATGTGTGAGGGAGCTTTGCAAAAGCACTGCCTCTGGTTAAAATATATTTTCAAAACATAATGTGTAATGTATAAATTTTCTGTCTCTCTAAAGTCCCACTTTTTAAAAAATATTTTTGTTGATTTCAGAGAAGAGTGAGAGAGAGGTAGAAGCATCAATGATGAGAGAGAATCATTGATTGACTACCTCCTACACACCCCCAACTGGGGATTGAGCCTGAAACTCAGGCATGAGACCTGACCTGGAATTAAACTGTGACCTCCTGGCTCATAGGTTGATGCTCAACCGCTGAGCCACACCAGCAGGCCTGAAGTCCTACTTTTTAAAAATAATTGTGCTTAAGTAATAATCATATACATTGACCCTGATTTTCTATATTTACACTCCCATATAGTAAATTACACACATGACCAAGGATCTAATACAATTGTATAAAAGTAATCACAAGTCCATATTTAAAAAACATTATACAAATGACATGCTGGAAGAATAAAAGCTTTGTAAAATATATGTAACACTCAATGAAATAAGGAAAAGGGAACTGTCAGAGACATGAAATAACTCACTGTAATACTTTATATATTAATTATATAGTTTTTTCTCTTATGACTTCCCAATTTCTTCCTTTTTTAAACAACACCCTTAAAAGTGAAAAAATATATATTTGCTGAAATCATGGGATCCACAAGGTTTTCTTTAGAATAGTTGTTAAGAGATATTTTTGAGGCAATTCCAGAAGAAAAATAAGCACAAGCAATGATTTTTGAGAACCAGGTCAGAAATATTTGCCTTAGGATTCCTTATCAATATTTGCAGTTTTTGTCTAGAGGCAGGTACAGGCATGTATGTTCAAGGTGGTCATTCTCTCAGATTTAAGTGAAGTGATACTTTTTTTTCCCTGGGATTCCTTTTTAAGAAAATAGTTGTACAAAAATTAACTTGGAATATTTGATTATATAAGTTTGGTGCTGGGATCGATGTCTACAAATTAGGTTTGAGTAGTAAGCAAGATGTAGACTATGAAGATTGCCATGTTAGCTTTTATTCTGTAAGCAATCGGGTACTACAGAACACTCTTAAAACCATGGCTTAACCTAGAAAGTCAAGAGTTGCTATGACGATTCATTCAGGAGATATTTAAGAAGTAATGTCAATAGACCTTGGTGAAGGGAAATGGAGAAAGAAAAGTCACAGTGGATCTCGAGGTTTTTGACCCAGCCATCTGTGGGGATAATGGTGGCACTCACTAAAATAAAGCACAGCACAGAGGAACGGGATTTTTGTAGTGTGATGATGCCTTGACTTCAGACGTTTTTACCTTAATCTTCCTATGGGACACATGTAGAGTTTACTAGTAGGCAGTTACTTTTCTTGATTTGAGGTTTGCTACTTCTAAAACTCAGGAAGACAACATTGAGTAAAGAAAGAACAAAGGAGACAAAGCAAAATGTATCTGAATTCCAGAGAAGCAGTAGGTCAGAACCCTGTGTTCACATAGTCCTTTACCCCTTAGCTGATTTATTTATCTTTACTATATAAATAACTGACCTGTATAAGAGCCTCAAAACCCTAACCACAATTTATACTCAATTTTTCTGTATAGTAGATTATTCAGTAAAATTATAACTTGACACCAAACACAACAATGTTGGATGTTTAAAGGCTATATCACTGCTTAAAAACAAAATATGCATCTCCATAACCTACTAGTAGATATGGAACAGAACATGCAGCCTGTTGGGTTCCAAGTATAAAAATATGCAAACCCAACTTCCTCCCTGTGCCATAACCACCCTTCCATCACCAATGGAAAAATGTGTGATCACAGCGTAAGTTTATAACTGTGTATGTTAGTGGCTAAGGGAAACAGAGTTGCAGCACCAGGATCTACGTAAAACCTTAGCTTGTCACACAATATTGGAGAAGGCAGAAATTCAGTCCCTTGGCTTGTGTGATAAGGATCCTTTGGCTGCCAATACCAGTCCATTTCTAGTCCATATGCTTCCCAAGGGCCAGTGAAAAGACAACCAAAAACTAGTAGACACAGAGAAATAGCAGAAGAAAAGATGTATTTCAGCCAAAGGGAAGGAGTAAGATATAAGAACAGTGATGTACAAAAAAATGTTTACATATGTAGGCAACAATTGCCACTGTGTAAAAAAAATACACAGCTTATCTTTTAGCTAACACAATAAGTTGAACTGTACCCAAACAAAAATAATAAGGATAACTACTGGGAAGGGGGTGGGAGAATGGAATTCAGTGAATGGCTAAAGTGTGTTTTATTCTTTATAATCATCTATCTTATAAAGTCACAGTATGCATTAGCAGGAAATTAAATAATAAAAAAAATATATAGGGTGTCCCAAAATATGTATACATACTTTGAATGATTATGAAGTCAGTGTTTATTAACATACAGTTCATTTTCAAAATTTAAAAGAATCTATGGCAATAAATAATTGCTTTGTCGATGCCTTATTTCAAAAGCATGGCTGTTCTAATCCAGGCACTGGTGATAATGTGAAGCAGTGGAATAACAAACATCAATAATCATTCCCTTTCATATTTGTGCACCCTTAATTGGTTTACTGTTGCCAGTTTTGTACCATAAACTTTATCTTTTATGTATCCCCATAAAAAAGTCTAATGGCACTTTAAGATAAATTTTCTTTGTCCAAAGCTTAGTCTGGCTTCACCCATTATTTTAAATCAGTTAATCCAGAAAAGCAGTGAAAATTGAGTTATCAGCTGTTAAAGTGTGTATATATTTTTTGGGACACCCTATATGTTTGGTGCTGATATATATATATATATATATATATATATATATATATATATATATATATATATATATATATATCACATATATATAACATATTTACCAGTACATAGTAAAAGTATTTACAAAAGGATCTTCATGGCAGTGTTTGCTTTTGGAAAATAAGGACAATAAATGATGATACTGAGGGAACATTTAGTTTTATTTATGATGTTTTATTTTCCTAAGAACAAATAAAGATTTGAAACTGATATAAAAGCAAAGAAACAATGGGAAACACAAAAGAAAAGACAGGAATGTGAAAGAAAGTAAAATAAAATAATCAAAACTGCAAAAGAAGTTAACTACCATCAGAATGCCAACGAATTTCCCATAGGCAATCAGAAATGCATATAAAACATAGAATCCATAATTTTCTTCTATTCTAATAGCAAACACAAAGGCAATGAAATGTGATCAGTTCTGAATAAGACTGGAGAACTCTGGGGGATCCTAGATGGTGGCCAACAGGATGGCAGTGAGGGAGAGAGTGTGAGTGAGGGAGTGAAAGGGGAGAGCGTGGACATGTGGGGTGTGTGTGTGTGTCTGTGAGTGAGAAACAATTACATTCTGTAGGACTGTTGGGGGCTGAGGGACCAGGCTCCCCTAGCCGGGCAGCCTCTACTACCACTGAAAAATCTCCTGGAGCAGCAGGCTCTGCTGCAGAGGCCATATCATCTTGAAAGGGAGAACAGCTGTGACTGGGAGCCCAGCCTCACCTCAACCCAGGGAGATGTCAAATGCCACCCGGGACCCTACATCCACTCAGACAAGGGACCAGCTGCCTCAGCTGCGAACCCACGAACACTGAGACTCCAGCCTCCCCAGCCACGGGCTCCTAAAAAGTTTGTGCAGGGGAGACAACGTGGTGGCCGAATACACGGATGTGTCCTGCGCCTTCTCAAGGAGCAGATAGAAGGAACAGCTGGATTGAATAACATCCACCCGGAACTGGCAAATTAAACACAGCTGGTGAGACAATCCATGGCCAGAAAGGACAGAGGACGCCTGGAGAACAGTAAGATCGGGGATCTGGGCTGGAGGGAGAGACATGTGCATTCTGGACTAGAGGGTCAGAAGGAAACTGCACTGCACCAAATACGTGTCCCGTGGGGACATGCATAACACTCAGGTGCAAAAGAGAGTCCACATGGCTGCTGGCAGCCGGGGACTCTAGATCTCATTCCACAGCCATGGTACACTGTGCCCAGAAAGGCAGCCTGAAGTTCTATACCGGCCGCCCAGTGCTGGGGGAGAGAGATGCGCAGCGGCACAGTTGCTCTGTCTTTATATTTTCCTTGCTTTTACTCACTAAACCCAGTACATAGGATCTTTTAATTACAAACACTCACCGAGGCTGTGGTACAGGAGAAGGTGGTTTTGTGGAAGCTGGGGAGCAAAATAGGGAGAGGCAACCAGGAAGCCAGCTCTGGGACAGTCTGATCTCTTCGACCCTCAACAGTTATTTTTCTCCAGAAGAACCAGGCCCTCCTAGCAGTGCAACTGCACCCAGCCTTGAGCTCAGCAGGGAAACAAGGATTCTGAATAACCCCAGTGAGCCCTCTGGGACTGGGTTTGAGGGGCCATTCAGTACCTGAAACTAATACAGCAACATCGCCACCTAGAGGCCATGTGAGAAATAGAAGCTTGTGTGAATATGACTGAAAGCAGGCAGACAAACAAAGCAGGCAGATTGATCCCGCCTGCCTGAAACCAAGGCTGTAGAGTCTGACACAGGAGCGGTGGATCTCTGGGAACTTCAATACAGTGCTGAAAACCTAACAGGAAACTGAGACGTGGCTGACAGAACACTAGAGAGGGGTCTTAAACCAACCCCCATGGGACATTAAAACTTAGCTGAAGCAAACGAACTTCACTAAGTTTTTATTTTTTACTTAAGAAACTAATTTTTTTCTCTTTTCTAAATTTTGTGGGTTTTATTTTTATTCATTATTATTATTATTTAACCTTTCTTTTTTAACATTTTCATTTTTTGGATTAGTATTCTACATTCTATTTTCATTTTTTATCATTATTTTACTCTATCTCATGTTTTCCTTTAGCCAAACCTTTCTTCCTCACTTCTCCGTTTTTTATCCTGTTTCTCTTTTCCTGTTCCTGCTTTAGCTTTTTCTCTCTCCTTTCTTTTTATCCCTTGCTAAAACTTGAACTTCTTTATCTGCTTTATCGATGCACTACTATTATAGGGGTCTCTGTTGGCTTACTCATATATCTAATTTCCTCTCCCCCCTGCTCCAAGTACCTTTCTCTTTCCCCTTCTTCACTAGCCATTTTCTTTTATTTTATTGTTGTTGCTGTTTGTTTGAATGTTTGTTAGTTTGTTTGTTTCTTATTTGTGTTTTTGTTTATGCTTTTCCCCCCCTCTCCTTGCTTGTTCTCATCTTCTACTAATAGCTTAATTAGTTTCACTAATCAAAGTCAGGCCTATCGGTTCTCTACTCTATTCTCCTTTTTCACAACTAGATGAATATATAGCTAGATAGATTGAAGAAAGGGAAATAATTTTTTTTTTCATTTTACTATATATATATACATATATATATATAAATTTTCTTTTATATATATTTTAATATATATACATATTTTAATTATTATTATTTTTACTTATTATTAATTATTTTATTTTTATTGAATATTTTGTATTTTACTTTTCTTCTTATGCACTCATTCTCTTTCTACCACCTCTATACTGAAACTTGGCCTTTACCCTACTCATTCGATTCCTTCACATTACCTTCTGGAAATAAGCTCTGCCTCTTCAAATTCAGCTCCCCTCCTTTTTTTCTAGGTGTTTGTTGCTTGAATTTTTTGGATTAGTTGTTGGTTTTGTGGCATTTTCTCCCCATATTTTTCCCCTCATTTTTGTTTTTATTTTTCCTTTCTCTCTTATCTTTTTTCCTTTCCTCGATATCATTTTTGTGCTCTTTTCTCTCCCCTAATTCTCTTTTCTCTGGTGGTCACCTTTAATTGGGGTTATTGGTGTTGTGAATACATTCACGATTTGTACCCTCTGTGTCATGTCTTGGTGAGTTGTATTTTGTCCCTTTTGGTCACTGTGGTCAAGAGTGAGCCATATAACCAGACACACTGAGAGGAGCAAATATGGGGAGACAAAAAAACATCCCCCATACAAAAGAAAAGAGGAATCACCAGAAATGGGAAGTAAATGAAATGGAGGCAAGCAATTTGTCAGAGAAAGAATTCAGAGCAATGGGCATAAGGACGCTGGAAAGGATGCAAGACAAATTCAACAACATGTGTAAGAATGAAGAGGAAATGAAGAGGAACCAAGTATAAATGAAGAATGACATAGCTGCAATGAAGAACACAATAGGGAGCATCAACAGAGACTAGAAGAAGCTGAGGACTGCATCAGCAAACTGGAAGATGAGGTAGTAAAAAACACCCAAGAAGAGCAGCAAATAGAAGAAAGAAAAAAAAAAAAAAACTTAAAAAGCAGGAGGAGAGCCAAACAGAGATTTGGGACAACAGAAAACTAAACAATATCCACATAATAGGGGTGGCAGAAGGAGAAGAAACTGAGCAAGGAATAGAAAACCTGTTTGAAGAAACAATGACAGAAAACTCCCTGATATAGGGAAGAAAAAAACTCACACAAGTCTGAGAAGCTTACAGAGTCCCAAACAAGATGAAACCATAAAAACTGACACCAATATACATCATAATTAAATTGGCAAACACCAATGACAAAGTAAGAATCTTAAAGGCAGTCAGAGAGAGACAGAAAGTTACCTATAAGGAATCTCCCATTAGACTATCAAATGATTTCTTAATAGAAACATGTCAGGCAAGAAGGGAATGGAATGAAATTTACAAAGTGATGCAAAGCAAGGGACAGAATCCAAGAATACTATACAAGGCAAGGCTATCATTCAAAATTAAAGGTGAAATTAGGAGCTTCACATACAAAAAAAGGCCTAAGGGAGTTTATGACCACCAGACAAGAAATGCAAGAAATGCAAAGGGACTTCTGTAAAAAGAAAAAATAGGAAGGGAAGAAAGAACACAGGCATAAAGAATAAAAATGGTGACAAACAAGTACATATCCTATATAATAAAAGCCTAATATGCAAATCAACTGAACAGCAGAATGACCAGTCACTATGATGCACACTGACCACCAGGGGGCAGTCGCTCAATGCAGGAGCTGCACCCAGTGGTCAGTGCACTCCCACCGGGGGAGCGCCACTCAGCCAGAAGCCAGACTCACAGCTGACAAGCACAGCAACGATGGCCAGATCCTCTCCCACCTCTGTAGCAGTGCTAAGGACCCGTAGGGGGATGTCCAACAGCAAAATAAGGCTGGCTCCCCACTCTTAAGCTGGCAGTTGGACATCCCCTGAGGGGTTCCGAACTGTGAGAGAGTGCAGGCCAGGCTGAGGGCCCCTCCCCCGCCACAGTGCACAATTGTCATGCACCGGGCGTCTAGTCAATAATTACTTTAAACATAAATGGATTAAATGTTCCAATCAAAAGACATAGGGTAGCTGAATGGATAAGAAAACATGACCCTTGTATCTGCTGTCTACAAGACACCCACCTCAAAATACAGGACTCACACAGACTGAGAGTGAAGGGATGAAAAAAATGTTTTTCAGGTGAAAGATAATGAAAAAAAAAAAAGCTGGGGTACCAATATTATATCTGACAAATTAGACCTCAAAGTGAAGGCCATAACAAGAGATTAGGAAGGCCACTTCATAATACTAAAGGGAGAAATTTAACAAGAGGATATAACTCTGGTAAACATACATGCACCCTATACAGGCGCACACAAATACATTTAAAAAAAATCAGGAAGGTATCAAAGGAGAGATAAACAGCAATACAGTCATAGTAGGGGACTTTCATACCCCATTGACACCACTGGATAAATCCTCTAAACAAAAAAAAAGAAACATCAATCCTAAATGACTCACTAGATCAGATGGAATCAATTGACATCTTTAGAAGATTTCACCCCAAAGCCACAGAATATACATTCTTCGCAAGAGCACATGGGTTGTTTTCAAAGATAAACTACATATTGGGGTACAGGCAATTTGTCTTCAAATTCAAGAAGATAAAAATCATATCAAGCATCTTCTCATATCACAATGGCATAAAATTAGAAATCAATTACAATAAAAACAATGAAAAATTTCAAACACTTGAATGCTAAATAGCATGCTATTAAACATTGATTGGGTTACCAAAGAGATCAAAGAAGAAATAAAAAACTTCATGGCAACAAATGACAATGAAAACACAACACTCCAAAATCTATGGGACACAATGAAAGCAGTCTTGAGAGGGAAGTTCATAGCTCTATAAGCCTACCTCAAAAAAGAAAAAAAAACAAACAAACAAGACAAAATGGTAATAAATTATCTAACCCTGCAACTCGAAGAGTTAGAAAGAGAGCAACAAGAGAAGCCCAGCGTAATCAGAAGGAAGGAAATAATGAAGATCAGAGTGGTAATAAATGACATAGAGACCCAAGAAACAATACAGAAAATCAACAAAACCAAGAGCTGGTTATTTGAAAGGATAAACAAGATTGATGAACATCTAGCCAGGCTCACCATGAAGGAAAGTGAGAGAACCCAAATAAATAAAATCAGAAATCAAAGAGGTGAAGTAACAACCGATCCCACAGAAATACAAACAATTATGAAAAAATACATTGAACAACTATATTCCAACAAACTGGACAACCTAGATGAAATGGACATATTCTTAGAAAAATACAAGCTCCCAAAACTCAATAAGGAAGAATAAAAAAACCTGAATAGGCCAATACCCACTGAAGAAATTGAAGCAGTGATCAAAAATCCCCAGCAAGCAAAAGTCCTGGTCCAGATGGTTGTAAAGGAGAGTTCTACCAAGGATTCAAAGATGAACTAAAACCTATCCTGCTCAGATTATTCCAAAAAATTAAAGAGGAAAGCACACTTTCAAGCTCTGTCTATGAAGCCTGTATTACTCTGATTCAAAAACCAGAAAAAGACATCACAAAAAAAGAGAACTACAGGCCAATATCCTTGATGAATGTGATGCTAAAATCCTCAACACAATTCTAGCAAACCGGATCCAGCATTACATTAAAAAGATCATACATCATGACCAAGTGGGATTTATTCCAGGATTGCAAGGATGGTACAATATCCGCAAATCAATGAATGTGATACATCACATAAACAGACTGAGAGACAAAAATCACATAATCATATCAATCAATGCAGAAAAAGCATTTGACAAAATCCTATACCCTTTCTTGATAAAAACTCTCAGCAAAGTGGGAATAGAGGATCATACCTCAACATAATAAAAGCCTTGTATAACAAAACTACTGCCAACATCATATTCAATAGACAAAAACTAAACTTTTCCCTAAGAACTGGAACAAGAAAGGGATGCCCACTTTCAACACTCCTGTTCATTATAGTACTGGAAGTGCCATTCACAGCGATGAGACAAGTAGAAGAAATAAAAGGCATCCAAGTTGGAAAAGAAGTAAAACTGTCCTTATTCACAGATGATATGATACTGTACATAGAAAACCCCAAGAATCCCAAAATCTAATAGACCTAATAAACAAATTTGGCAATGTAGCAGAATACAAAATTAACACCCAGAAATCTATGGCTTTTTATATAGCAACTAAGGTCCTGTTGCACGAAATTTGTGCATGGGTGGGTGGTTCCCTCAGCCCAGCCTGCACCCTGTCCAATCAGGGACCCCTTGGGGGATGTCTGACCACTGGTTTAGGCCTGATCCCTCTTGCAGTCTGGGGCTGCTGGCTTCTAACCGCTCACCTGCCTGCCTGCCAAAACACCCCTAACTGCCTCTGCCTGCCTGCCTTATGGCCCCTAACTGCCCTCCCCTGTCAGCCTGATCACACCCCCAAAGGCCCTCCCCTGCCTGCCTGATCGCCCCTAACTGCCTGTGCCTCAGCCCCCACCACCATGGCTTTGTCTGGAAAATGGCCAGTTGACTCAATCTAATTAGCATATTACCCTTTTAGTAGTATAGAGAGATTATATAAGAAAGGATTGCTTAAATGGGAGGGGGGAGCCTTTTTCAGTAGGAGGAGATGCTTTTGGCATACAAAAGCACATAATCCCTATATCTGGAATGGTAGCCAGCCATATGCACTATACTACCAAACCTGTCATGAAAAAATTGAACCGCTTTCTTACAACTTTTACCAAATAGCTGTCACCCTTAAAACCCCTCCTCAGCCCTCACCTTAGGTTCTGCCTTCACAGTTCACCCAGATTTGGTTCTGATTGTTTTGTTTCTATGCCAATCAGTGTCAAAAGCTCTGCCCCCTAGGCAGCCATTGGCTCCTGGCACTTCACCCAGATTTGGTACTGATTGGTTGGTTTCTATACCAGTCAGCATCTCCAGGCCTATCTCTGGGCCTGATCAAAGAGGCAAGGCTGATCAGCAGCCCCCGAGGAGGCCGGGAGAGAAACAGAGGTGCGGTTGCTGGTGAAGCCAGAAGAGAGGCACTGGCTCATCAATAGCTGCCACAGAAGCTGGGGATCATACCCTGCCTCTATCTCTGGGCCTGATCAACAGCCCCCTCGGCAATCAGTGCTTGGTCGCTGTGCCAGCACTGGCTGCAGTCTGTGCTGGGTCACCATGGCAACCCAGCCCTGATTCTGGTGTTCAGTTGAGCCTTGGTCATTACGGACCCTAGCTCTTTATATATATAGATAATGAACTCACAGAAAGATAAACTAAAAAAAATCAATCCCATTTTACCATTTCACACAAAAAAATTAAGATACCTGGGATTAAACTTAATTAAAGAAGTAAAATACCGATACTCGGAAAACTACAGGACATTGAAAAAAGATATAGAGGAAGACATAAATAAACAAATTTAAGAACATACAATATTCATGGATTTGTAGAATCAACATCATTAAAATGTCCATACTACCCAAAGCAATTTATAGATTCAATGCAATCCTCATTAAGATACCAACTGCATATTTCAAAGTCCTAGAACAAACTCTCCAAAAATTCATCTGGAATGAAAAAAGACCTTGAATAGCCACAGCAATCCTGAGAAAAAAGAAATAAGTTGGAGAGTTTATAATAGCAGATCTCAAGCTATATTACCAAGCCAAGGTTCTCAAAACTGCCTAGTACTGGAACAGGAATAGACATATAGAACCAGGGAACAGAACAGAGAACTTAGAAATCAACCCAAGCCATTATGCTCAATTAATATTAGACAAAGGAGGCAAGAGCATACAATGGAGTCAAGAAAATCTCTTTAATAAATAGTGTTAGGAAATTTGGTCAGATACATGCAAAAAAATGATACTGGACCACCAACTTACACCAGACACAAAAACAAACTCAAAATGGTTAAAGGACTCAAATGTAAGATGAAAAACCATAAAAATCCTACAAGATTCCATAGGCAGCAAAATAGCAGACATATGTCGTAGCAATATCTTTACAGACACAGCTCCTAGGGCAAGAGAGACTAAGGAGAAAATAAACAAATGAGACTACATCAAAATAAAAAGCTTCTACAAAGCAAAGGAAACCATCAACCAAACAACAAGAAAGCTGACTGCATGGGATAGCATATTTGCCAGTGATATTTCAGATAAGGGTTTAATCTCCAAAATGTACAGAGAACTAATACAACTTAACAAAAAGAATATATACAATCTAATCAACAAATGTGCAAAGGACCTAAATAGACACTTTTTGAAAGAGGACATACAGAAGGTCAAGAGACATATCAAAACATGTTCAAAGTCACTAATCATCTGAGAGATGCAAATCAAAACAACAATGAGGTACCATCTCACACCTGTCAGAATGGCTATCATCAACAAATCAACAAATGACAAGTGTTGGCGAGGATAGGGAGAAAAAGAAACCCTCTTGTACTGCTGGTGGAAATGCAGACTGGTGCAACCACTGTGGAAAAGAGTATTGAGTTTCCTCAAAAAATTAAAAATGGAACTCCCATTTGACCCAGTGATTCCATTTCTAGGAATATATCCCAAGAAAACAGAAGCACCAATCAGAAAGGATGTATGTGCCCCTATGTTTATAGCAGCATAATTTACAACAGATAAGATTTGGACACAGCCAACATGCCCATCAGCAGATGAGTGGATTAAAAATCTGTGGTACATCTACACAATGGAATACTATGCTGCTGTAAAAATGAAGGAACTCTTATCATTTACTAGAGGCTCAGTTCACAAAATTTGTGAACAGTTGTGGGTTCCCTCTGCCCAGCCTGCACCCTCTCTAATTGGGGACCCCTTGGGGGACATCACTCTCGCAATCTGGGAACACTGGCTCCTAACTGCTCACCTGCTTGCCTGCCTGATTGCCCCTAACTGACTCTGCCTACCGGCCCGATCGAGCCTCATTCATTACTGGTCATTACAAGCTAGGGTTTTTATATATTAGGATGACAGCATGGATGGATCTGGAGAGCATTATGCTTAGCAAAATAAGACAGTCGGAAAATGATAAATATCACATGATCTCACTCATTTGTGGAATATAATGAACAACATAAACTGATGAACAAAAATAGAGCCAGAGGAAAAAATATTTTAGAATATAATAGAAGTAATCTTGTTATTTTCAGATTTTTAATATTTCCTACAACTTTTGTTATATTATATGATGTTAGTACAGTTTTGGTAATATTATTATATTTAATTTTTTTTTCTTGAAAAATTAATGTTTACTGAATGTAACATTATTATATTTAAAATCATTTTTCCTGAAATATTAATGTTTATTGCATGTAACATTATTATATCTAAATATAATAATGTTACTTGCATGTAACATTATTATATTTAAATATAATAATGTTACATGCAATATTGTTGGAATATTGTTTATTGCATGTAAAAATAAAGTAAAATACATTTTTAATGTCTAGATAATAGTCTAAGTGGATGGACACACCTTGACATCCTAAACTTCCATGTGTTTGCTGATGGAGGGACATCTAAGTCAGTTTCAGTGTGTCACTAATTATACATAACTAGTGGCCTGGTGGACGAAATTCGTGCATGGGGGGTGTCCCTCAGCTGGGACACCTAGAAGGATATCCTACTGCCGGTTTACAGGGATCAGGCTTAAACCAGCAGTCAGACATCCCTCTCGCAATCCAGGCCTGCTGGCTCCTAACTGCTAACCTGCCTGCCTGCCTGCCTGATTGTCCCTAACCACTATGCCTGCTGGCTGCTCGCCCCCAACTGACCCCTGCCGCTCGCCTGCTTGCACCCAAATGCCCCCCACACCAGCCTGATCACCCCCAATTGCCTCCCATACCAGCATGCTCACCCCAACTGCTCCCTCTGCTGGCCCGCTCACCCCCAACTGCCCCCCCTGCTGACCTGCTCACCCCCACCTGCCCTCCCCACTGGCCTAATCACCCACAACTGCCCTTCCCTCTTGGCCTCTAATAGCCTCTACCTCCGCCCCGCCACCATGGCTTTGTCCAGAAGAACATCCAGAAGGTCTCCTGCAAGGTCTCCCAGTCTAATTAGCATTTTACCCTTTTATTAGTATAGAGGCCTGGTGCATGGGTGGGGGACTGCTGGTATGCCCTGAAGGGTGTCTCCGATCAGGGTGGGGATTCCCTTGGGGTGTGGAGCAGCCTGTGTGTGGAGCCTGTGGTGGTTTGCAGGCTGGCCATGCCTCCATGGGGTGAGAGTCTCCACTGGAGGGGCTTGGCCAGCCTGGAAGTGGGGCTAAGGACTGTTTTCAAGCTGGCCACACCCCCTTCAAGGTGGGGGTTCCCACTAGGGTGCCTGGCCAGCCTGGGTGAGGGGCTGATGGCTGTTTTCAGGCTGGCCATGCTCCCCAGTGGGGACCCTCATCCCATGGGGGCATGGCCATCCTGGGTGAGGGGCTGAGGGCCGTTTTCAGGCTGGCCACACCCCCTTCAGGGTGGGGGGTCCTGCTGTGGTGCCTGGCCAGCCTGGGTGAGGGGCTCATGGCTGTTTGCAGGCTGGCCACCCCCCAGCAGGGACCTTCACACCATGGGGGTGTGTCCAGCCTGGGTAAGGGACTGAGGGCCATTTTCAGGCTGGCCACGCCCCCAGGCCACCCAGGCTCCCAGACCCTCCTGCAGTGGCGGCCAGGGCAGGTGGGAAGCTTGGCTTCCTCTTTTGCCAGGTGCAACCCAAGCCTCCTGCTCACTCTAGTTCTGTGACCGCCGCCATCTTTGTTGGATTAATTTGCATACTCACTCCTCATTGGCTGGTGAGCATACCAGAGTGACAGTCAATTTGCATGTTTCTCTTTTATTAGTGTAGATTTTTGTTAATTTTCTGATGCGAATTGTACTTTATTATTGTTACTAATAGGGTCCCCTCAGCCCAGCCTGCACCCTCTCCAATCTGGGACCCTCGGGGATGTCCAACTGCCAGTTTAGGCCCGATCCTCGGGATCAGGCCTAAACCAGCAGTTGGACATCCCTCTCACAATCTGGGACCCACTGGCTCCTAACTGCTCACCTGCCTGCCTGCCTGAATACCCCTTACTGCCCCCCCCTGCAGGCCTGGTCACCCCACACAGCCTGCTGTTTGGTCATTTGGTTGTCCCTCACTAACCCCCCTGCCAACCTGGTCACCCCACACAGCCCGCTGCTCAGTCGTTTGGTTGCCTCTTGCTAAACCCCTACCAGCCTGGTCACCCCACGCAGCCTGTTTGGTCATCTGTTCAGTTGCGATGGTCACTTAGGCTTTTATATATATATATATATATATATATATATATATATATATATATATATTATAATTATTTTATTTCAGTTTGGTTTCTTTGAACACCAGTAAGAATAAAATGTTGTTTGTGTTTGTTTACTATTTTATTTTTATTTTTTAAAATATATTGTATTGATTTTTTTACAGAGAAGAAGGGAGAGGGATAGAGAGTTAGAAACATCGGTGAGAAAGAAATATCAATCAGCTGCCTCCGGCACATTCCTTACTGGGTATGTGCCTGCAAGCAAGGTACATGCCCTTGACCAGAATCGAACCCGGGACCCTTGAGTCCGCAGGCCGACACTCCATCCACTGAGCCAAACTGGTCAGGGTTTTATTTTTTTTTGTGTGTATGAAATATATCATTTAAAATCCTTAACCTGTTCATGTTATAGGATTAACGGGAGTAATGAAACTAGTAAAAATGTATTAGAAGAGGGTTTTAACAGAATTGGAATAGTCTATTCAAAATAATGGCTAATTTAAAGATTAATGTTTGTAGACTATATTTTTCAAGATTTTGATTTTCCTTAGAAAAGAAAACATCTAAAGGGACAATTAAGCCCTGTCTTATGGTTTCCCAGTCATGATGGGCTTCATTTGAAGAAAGGGTATATCTAAAATTTTAGAAATGGTATATCTTGAATGCAATGCAATATCTGATTGATAATGCTGTATGTTTAAACTGATTTTTGTAAATTAAGACCCTTTTAAGGTTCTTAAATCTGTTCAGTTGCCCCTTGACTGACCTTGTGAGCTACTCACAAAATATTTTTAAATATTTCATTCTTTAAAATAACATATTTGTTCATTGTATATTTAAGTATCATCAATATCTTTAAAACAAGGGACATAATACCTTGCTCATTTACTTCTGAAAAATGTTCCACTTCCCAAGCCTTGCCTTGTCTCATCAGATCACTATTAGTTTTATTACCCTCCTACTTTCTAGAACAAGCTAGACAATAGTAAAAAAACCTGTTAGACAAATACTATTGATCAATTATCTTCTGTGTACTAGATCTGATCAAGAAAGACTGAGATATTCAGCCTATATATGGTTAGGGTTAGGGATAGAGAGTGGCACTGAATTTATACATCTCTGGGCCTTAATTTCCTTATTAGTACATCAAGAGATGCAGAAATTAATATATCAGTCTCCATAACAGGCTCAATTAGTTCAGTGGGAAAAACATAGCCTTTGGACTTTGTTACTGTTTTAGCCTGTTTACTGTTGGAGAGTTAGAAAGTAACTGTGAAGAAGCCAAACCAAACTTTAACGCTATAAATGCCATGTGTCCTTAAGGACAAACTCACAAATTTGAATCATTCAGAAATTCATTCTCAAATTAGATACACACTAGGCCAGAAAGCATCTATAAGATTCTATAGGGTGTAAATTCTTTCTCGATGATGAGAGTTAATAGTATATAGAATAGTTACGTAACCCATCTATTTCATAATTTTTCTTTGTAGTATCTTTTTCATTAGCCAACACTCTTGATGTTGTATACCAAATTTTGCTGTCCTTTAACTAAAATTCAGTCCCTGAAGACAGATTTAACTTAAATATATTATGTTTCTTTAACACAACTCCAAATTGTAGCTAAGTAGTCTTTTAAACTATAGTATTTAATTTTTAGAAGAAAATAATATAATGTAATAACTGGGTAATCTTGCTGTGATGTTGTCTCTGCCATGAAATGATCCCTTATCTTAATTTTGCCACATTTATTGCCCAAAACAATACCAGAAAAGAACAAATTGCTACCTGCAACAAATTCCCTGATAGATTTAATATATCCACTAAGGCAGCTTCTAACACGCATTGTTGGGTTGTTACTTTAAGGAAAAGCATCCTTTCATTTTGCTTGTCTTTTTTTTTTTTTTTGAAAGCTGAATCAGGCAGTTGAATCTGACAACCTGTAGTCTTTTACTATCAAACAAATAAGAAGATGAAAACTGGGTCAATAGCCCATTACCAATCTATGAAATGCAATTGGCTTTGTCTTGCATCACACCAGTGCACAGCAGAACAGAAAGTAATTACAGGGCACAGGCATTTGTGCAAGTGAAAATATGCATGAACAACAAAGGCTGATATTACCTAGGAAAGTCCCTGCATCTGGTCATTTTTAGGAGAATGGGGAGACAGATTGTTTTCTGGGATGGTTTGAATGCTGGCCTGAGGACAGAGGGAAGCATGATGTCATTTCATAAGGGCTTTCATAGTCTCCCAATTTTATGTAGCACCAGACTTAGGTAGATACGAACAGTACTTCCCTTTGTCTGCTAGAAGGTGGAAAATATGGTGGGGGAAAAAAGGATGTCTGATATATGCCAAAGAAGCTCTGTTGGATGAATATTGGAGCAACATAAAAGTGCTAAACCTCAGTTTCTTTGCAAATAAAGTTCAGCTTGGTTGGCTGAACATTTCCACACCCTTAATTTTATGTCCCTTAAGTTCCACATCAAAGTTTATACATACAGAAACCTCTCTCTTGAAATGAATATAATTCCCATATTTAGCATTGTTTAACTCTGTTTTTATTTTCTGTTCTCACATTTTAAAAATCCATTTTCTTAATATCCGTACTATCCTGACAATGCATAGACAGTGGGCGTATTGGGTTAGTTCATTCAAGGTATTCTGCATTTCCAAACTAAACTGCTAACAGCATCACACCAGTTTAATAACATTCCATTTAAAATTAAACTGGGAAAAAATGTTGACAACCCTGGGCAAACTTTAACAGAAATCCCTTCTCCCATTCCATCTCCTAGGAGGAACTCCAGGGAATTATAAAAGAACCTCTGAGCTTCCTGCTTTCAATAAAGTTTGAGAGTTTTACTTTCTATTCAGATGTCCAATTATAACATTTTGGGTCCTTAAGATAGAGTTATGTCTCCAAAGTTTAGTCCACTATCACATTTTTTGGGTCGCACTTAACCACAAAGAACATAAGCTTTGAAACAAACAAGGATTTAATTCCCGGCATTTGTCACTTACTTGCCATGTGATACCAAATCATCAGATTTTTGCACATAAGTTTTCTTGTGCATAAAATGGAAAAGATCTATAATAATAAAGGCATAATATGCTAATTAGACTGGGCGTTCTTCTGGACAAAGCCAGGGCTGCGAGGGAAGCCCGGTCCCGGGTGCCAGAAGGAAGCCGGTGCCAGCAGCTGGGGGAAGGAAGGCCTACTCTTGCATGAATTTCGTGCATCTGGCCTGTAGTGTTTGTTAATAACCTTCTAGAATCCTTGTGAGGCCAACTGAAGATAAGATTGTAAAGCAACAGAAAAATACTTGGCATGTAGATCTTCAACTATTAATATTAGTAAAGTATACATGCAAGAATGACTATCAGATGTAGTTGTGATAATTCTTATATTACAGATGAAGAAATAGGTTCAGAAGCATTGTTTCTTGTCCAAAGTCACAGTTTCTCAGGCCATTAACCAAAGAGTTACCCTTGACTTCTCTTGTTTCCCTCATTCCTACTCCCTCTTAAAATCTAATCCATCAGCAAGTTCTACCCTAAAATTTGATTTCAAGTCCTGCTATTTATCATCTCCATCATAACCAACTTAGTTCAAGTTTCTTATTTATCTCTCACGTGGCTTATTTTATAACCTCCTAACTGGTCCTCCAACTTCAACTCTTACCTGCCCTACTATTGTTACAGAAAACCTGAGAAGAACCAAACAACGCTTAGAGAGATGGAGTTACATTTTTTATTATTATTGTTACACGTGGGCCCAGAGGAAAATGTCTCTCATTCTGGGCTCCATCACACAGGAAGTTTCCCTATGTTTTTTACAACCTTTGTTGTCTCCTAAATATGGGGTGTTTCTGGTCCCCTTTGCAAATTCTTAAAGAGCCCTATGTGCTGGGGTTTTGAGAACTCAACCAAAGGCTTGGCCTGGTGCCAGCACTGATAACTTCGTCACAGCGGGTCCGCCTTATCTTTAAACAAATTAAAAAATAGAAAGAGATAACAAATACTCTCTCATGTGTACAGCCAGAAGGCCCAAAGTATGAGCAGATAATTATGCCAAAACAGACAAACATTCGTACTCACACTCTCTGACTAGCCCAGACTGGAGCTGAGCAGATAAACGAAACAATGCCCAACTCCCCAGATGGGTGTGGGGGCACTCCTAGAACCCATGCTCCAGAACAGAATTCTTGACCAACGTCTTGGTGAGAACCTACCGGAGAAGTTAAGACTGCGTCCAGTCCCCCTTCTCGGTAGCAAATTGGCTAGTCCCACACAAACATACAGCAGAGTGAACTCAATTCCTTAATCAAATCTGAATTCACTCACCTCCGGAGTCCCACATTTATATACCAGACAGTCTGAGTTTTTGACTTCTACCAGATATTTACCCAGTTTAAACAGTCTACCTGATTCCTGATTAATTTGCCTGAGAAAGTCCTTGACTTCCTGGGAGGTGATCAAGCTCCCCCTTCCACTCACTCCAAGTGGGCCTGACTGATAAGGGCCCCTACCTTACCTATTCTGTCGACTGGTCCAGAAGTGTCTGTCCACTCTCTCCAGATGCCGGCGGGGTCCTGGGCTGAGGTCTGGGAGTGCCTGGAGTCCCCTGGTTCAATTCTGCTAAATCAGCAGAGCGGCACTTTCCGGAGGCCTATTTAGCTCTCCCGGGCCCCAAGCCTGGCCCACTCACCGGAAGCCGAAAGGCCAAGCACAGTTATTTCTAGGTCAGGGAACCATTAATGTTACAGAAAACCAGAGAAGAACCAAGCAATGCTTAGAGAGATGGAGTTACATTTATTATTTTTATTATTACGCAGGGACCCAGAGGAAAATGTCTCTCAAATTCTGGGACCCATCACACAGGAAGTTTCCCTATTTATATGTTTTTACCTTCTTTGTCTCCCAAATATGGGGTGTATCCAGTCCCCTTTGCAAGTTCCTAAAGAGCCCTGTGAGCTGGGGCTTTGAGACCTCAACCAAAGGCTTGGCCTGGTGCCAGCACTGATAACTTCGTTGGGGAAGGTTTAATAGCCTCTCTGAAATGGGAGTAGTCTTATTTTCCTTATTGTTAAGCAAGCAAGCATTTACAGAAGCCAAAATAGCAGGGCTAAAATTTTAAACAGCAGTTTTTATATAAGATGGATGCTTCACTATCTGTTGTAAACACAGCAGACAGGATAAACCATAAATGAAACCATGTCACTTCCCTGCTTAAAATGTAAAATGACTCCCCCTGCACTTAGAATCAAACCCAAAACCCTTATCAGAGCCTTCAGGACTTTGTAGTCTCTGATCTCTGTCTAGACCTCTAATTTTTTCTCTTACCAATCTTCCTGTTGTTTACTGTTTCATTCACATAAGTTTAATTTTGTTTGTGGCTCCTCATGCAGCTTCAGAGCTTTTATACTTGCCATTCCTCTGCTTGGAAGTACTCCCACCACTTCATAAAGTTTCTCCTTATCACTCAGATCTCTGATTAAATATCTCAAGTGGCCTTCTCTGACCACCTTCTTAAAAATAGCATCATGCCCCTATCTAGTCATGGACTCTTAATCTTGCCTTATTTTCTTCCTAGCCCTTACTACTATCTAAAATTACTATGTTTATTTACTTAATAATTTACCTTTTTATTTTCAGCCCCACCCTACTACCAAAAGCTATGCCTTTTTAATAGGAAAAAAAAGAAGACAAAAAACAAAGTGTTAAAAAAATCATTTAAGTGGGATGGGGGATCAGTTAAATCTGTTTAGTATTTTAAACTTATCTAGCAAATCTATTTGATCCCAGCCAACTGATTAGCTTCCCATCATATACGAAGTATAAGGCAGGCATATTTACAAGTCATTCAAACCCTCAGGACACTATTTAGGAAAGAGGAAATAAGCCAGCCTTCTGCTCACTTGGGAATCAGGAGTAGGAATAACATGGATGATTTCTTCTCATTTTATCCATTAGTTGGAAACACTCATCCAAGTATTTTGCCAGAACTATTAATAAGAAGCCAAATTGACTAATTTGATTTTCACCTTCTCTCCCTATCCTTGTACAGTGCATATTGGAGGTGCTAATGAACAATAAAGTGGCTCAAACCACAATCACAGGCTGTCAGAAGAGGAGTAGAGCAGAAATTCCTGAACTTGTTGGCTAATAAGGTTTGTATTTCTCATCTGCTTTCTTGGCTAGGGATGTGATGCTTACCCTTGAATATGTACTGATACAGGGAGGTGAGTAGCTCAGTGGGAATCAGCAAGAAATGAAGAAGTGGCTCAGGGTCAGCTCAGCCACCCAGAGAACAAGAAAAAGCAGATATCTAAGTTTAAGATAAACACATTTTACACATAAGTAACTCAGGGCTTCACCAATACTTTAATGTGGGGAGTTCACATCAGTTTCATACTGCAGTAAGTCTGTACATGATTGTTATTGCTGTATAAAATAAACTGCTTAGTAAACACTATAATTCATTTTATAATGGTGTTGTTTACTTAACTAATTCTGAACAAGTACATCTCATCAGTGGCTAAAGCCACTTCTCAGAATGGGTGTATGGAATTAGCAGAATGGTCACTGGGTAGGAACTTTTTGGATTGGTCACCCATCAATTCCTACCACATATGCCCTCATGATTAAAGCCAAAGCTCACAGTAGCTGGGAAAATCTGGTTTTGGTTTATGAGATTGGAATTGGAATTCTTGTATCAGCCAAATGATTTTGAATGGCTGTTTGACATAAATCCAAACATGCTGGAAAGTTCCAAGGGAACTTTCTCACTAATAAGGGTGTCCTCTCAGATATAAAGAAAAAAAAATGGGGTGGCTTCTTTATTTATGAACCACATAGTGCTTGTCTTTACCTGAGCTGCAGTTCTGAAAATTAGAGTAAAATGTTGGTGATCATCTAATTTATTTGGAGCTCTGAGTTTTCTAATTTAGTCACCTACAATGTATAAAGAAATTAATAGTAGGCCAGAGTTTGTGCTGTGTTGGCAAGACAGCCTCAGAATCCCAGATTTCTACAAATGTAAGATTTACACTGCTCAGCCGACACTGCAGTGCATCTTTTCTTGCATTTCTATTTAAACAAGTGTTTGGATAAATGCTCAGATGTCACTGCTCGTAATAGAGGCTGCCACAAGACCCAACTGCAAGGATTTATTTAATATTCTGTGCACATATCCCTACAAAGCCAGCACATTTCCAAAGTTACTTCATAGCACTAATCTTCATTACAAGAGAAGAGTTTGGTCCCCCATACAACTTGAAGTCTCTGGAACATTTCCTCCTGGCCACTAATTTGTCATGTTACAGGGTTAGGGAGCTATGTCTTTATTTTCCATGTCAGTCTGCTCATCTGTTCCAAGTACATCTGGCTCTGAAGCAATCACTGCTTTTGTCTTGTGAGAAAATATCCTTTTCCTCTCCCAAAGAAGCCATGACTCCTTAACTAAAGACAGAGTTTAGATCTTTATTAATTTACACTTATCTATACATTACAATCATAGGAATAAAAATAACTATTCCTTTTGGGCTCCTAGTCTGTGTTACATAATTTGTGGGGCTCAATGTAAAATGAAAATATGGAACCTGTTCAAAATTATTAAGAATCTCAAGATGGTGACACTAAATGATTAAAAGAAATTCAGGACCTAATAAGTACAGTGCTCTGGGCAATCTCACATACCATGTGCCCATGAAACCAATCCTGCTTAAAGCTAATTTATTCTTTTAAAACTTCTTTGTGGAAATCATAATTATTTCTAGTTTACAAAGGCAGAAACCAAAACTCAGAGAATTAAAGTACAATGAAAAATTAGATAGCTAGGAAGTGGTAGAACCAAGTCTATATAACTAAAAAAATTTATCTATCTTCTTTTCCCTACACTAGAAGTTGCAACTATTGCCCACAGGCCACATACAGCCCCAGACTAAAAATGTTTTTTACATTATTAAATGGTTGAATAAAACCAAAAGAAGAAGAATATTTAATGACAGTTAAAATTATCCAAAATTCAAATTTCAAAGTCTATAAAAAAAGTTTTTTGGGGACCCAACCACAAGCATTTGTTACTGTCTGTGACTATTTTTGTACTCTAACAGCAGTGTTGAGTAATTGCACCTAAGACCTTATGGCCCACAACCTGAAATATTAACCCTTTACAGAAAAAGTTTCCCAATTCCTGCCCTATACTATACAGCTAATGAGGACACAGTTGTTTGAAAGAAAAATAAATGTGTATGCATATATTTAATTGGATATTTTCTTATCCTTAATGTATTAAGGATACATTAATACATTTCCTAGGGCTGCTGTAACAAGGTACCACAACATAAATTTTTTTTCACAGTGTGAAGGCTAAGTTTGAAATTGAGGTGTTGATAGGGTTGGTATCTTCTGAGAATTCTGAGGAAGAATCTATTGCATGCCTCTTTCCCAGTTTCTGGTGGTTTGTTGGCAATATTTCTCATTCTTTTGCTTAGAGCTGCAGAACTCCAATCTCACATCACATGGCATTCTTCCTGTGTCTTCACATGGTCATTTTCTCATACGGACACTAATCATATTGGGTTAGAGGCCCATTCTACTCTAGTATGACCTCATCTCAACTAATTACATCAGCAGACACTTTTACTTTCAAATATGGTGACATTCACAGGTACTGAGGATTAAGACATACCTTTTTTTGAGGGGACACAACTTGCCCCAGAACATTTACTACAATGAATAAATAGTAAACATGAAAAATTTTCAACAAAGGCCTTTTGTAATTCTAAAGCATTATGGTGTACCCTCAATTCATGGCACAGTATTGTAGAATGCATTGACTGGACAACTGTTGGATACTTATTTAGCACTTTAATACTCAGCAACTACTTTCATCTTCAAAGCACTGCTTCCTGACTTAGTCATTCTAATTTTTTCTGAAGTGTTCTATCCTTCTTCCTTTTTTATATTAAGGGAAAGCAAAGTAACAAGAGGGAATCACTTATAGAGCATTGCAGATAATTATTGATGAGTTAGGAGCTATTTAAGGTTTCCTGAATTTTGGGATAGCAAGTAGGATATTGGTATCAGAGGCATCCTCATAGAATTGCTAATTTTTCTTATATGGACCTCACACTCATTGCATACCCTTACCCAGCAGAGAGTGGCTGCTTAATAAATATTGGGTCAATGAATGAAAGGAAATAAAACACATTTTTAATATCTAGAATGAATCAAGCACCAACTTATGTCATGTATGCTCTACTTGTTTTTATTTTGTTTTGTTCTGTTGTAAGGACAGTACACTTATACAAGTAATTTGTAAAATGAATTCCTCATACTGTCTACTTAGTCTCTGCTGTTTTAGTGCCTTAGTCTCTGATACAGCGACATGGAAATTTCAATAATTGTGTGCCATGTCCAAAGTGCCTTCAAAGCCTTAGTATATAATGAAACCAACCAACCCAATTTCTGCTGAAGTTACAATCTCAAGTAGTCATGATCCCTTATACCTTCCCTCTCATCCCTTGTATGCTCTCTGGCTACAGTTAATCAGATAAGAGGCAGGAACATGAACCAAAGATTAACTAGGATGTGGTCTGCCACACACAGGAAAAAAATGACCACACAAACAGAAATAGGTTGAGCCAATCTGTTTCTTGTTCTTAGCAATTTGAACTGAAAAACAATATAGGGAATGAAGCCACTAACAGGAGCTAAATGTGAAAGACTATACAGAGAACCCATGAACAGGTGAGAATTATGAGATCTAGGAGAAAGCAGAAACTATAATTATACTGGAATTACAAAGTAATTGAAAATACTTGGGATCAAAGATTTCCCCCCACATTCATATAGATTTTAGCACCTAAATCTCCTTGTTGCTTTCTAGCCATATATTGTCATCAATTTGGCAACTTCAAAGTTGACATAGATAATCCTTGGCTTCTTAGTTCCTTGGTCTTTTCACTGCCAATGTACTTGGCCTCCATTTCACCTTGGTGAAGTTACAATACTAGCCTTAAAGTTGTCATCCTTGTAATTGCTCTACTGCAAAAACTGAATTTACACAAATCATCCAGTTTTGGCAATTACAATAGTTATGGCAAAATATGATAATTGCTCCAACTAGTGGGGTAGCAGTAGAAATGGTTATAGGAGTGATAACTTTTGGATAAGTTTATAATTTGGGGCAATATCACTTGGGATATGTTTTGATGGTAGAGTCCACAGGATTTGCTGGTGCTCTGGATGAGTGTAATGGTGAGGAAAGAAATCAAGGATTTGTCCTGAGCAACTGGGTGAATATCATCTACTGTGGTGAAGAAGCAGTTCTTGGGGAGAAACACAGAGTTCAGTTTGGAAAAAATACATGTTAAGTAGGCAGTTTCATATATGAGTGTGAAGTTCAAAAGGGGATATAAAAGACACAGGTGTAAATTTGGAAAATAATACAAATTGAGGATAGTTAAATATAACAAAACTAAAATCACCAAGATTGTAAGTGTAGAGAGCAAAGAGAAATGAATGAAGCATTGGAGAAATATAACTTTTGTCATTCAGGAAGAGGAGGAAGAACTAGAGAAGATGGGTGGGATCACAGTTTTTCGTCATTTTTTTTTTAATCCAAAACCAAAAAGTAACTTACTCTTTTGTTCTTTTCCAAGTAGACTACTTCTTTGATTTTACAATGTGAACCAAGAAAATCAGATTTGTTTTATGGATACTAATTTTGAAAGTATCTATCTTAATATGCAGATATTCCAAAGCAAATATATTAACCACAGTTCTTATACTTCTTCCACCAGTACTCAGTGCCAAATAGGTTTCCTTCTTATGTCCATATTTAGGTACCCAATTTATTAAAAAATATTGTTGGACCGACCTTAAATCCTGCACACTTTAAAGCCCTATAATAAAGGCGGACAAGGAGGCCCAGAATGCTTCCTCTGGATAAAGAATTAATTATTAATTTTTATTTACATTTGTTCAGCTAACAGAACTACTGACAGGTTTGTAATATTTTATCTTTTGAAATTACACTTCTTAGTCATTGTTATGTTACTTGTGTAACCAAGTTAATACATATGTTACATGTGAACTAACTTCTGAGTTTGTTTTTAATTGAGTTCTTGTAAAAGTCACTTTAAATTTATAATGATGGCTGACCTCCAGGGAATACAACTGTCAAGACATAAAGAATGCTGCCCAAGGACTGAGATACATACAAGACTTCATTATGCAAATATTGTGCTTTATAGTTCAGTTATTTAGTCATTCTAGTTTAGTTTAATTATTCTTTTATTGCCCTAAAATACATAAATATTTTAATTGTAGCTTTTACTCAGAAGAAACCCAAGAGCTTGTATTCTGGTTGGTAAAAGGGCCCTAAAAATATTAAGTAGAGAGACACAGGTGAAGAATATTCCATATTTTTAAAACACATTTCAATAGACAAGGGTATTCCATATGTCTGTCCTCTACCTCAATAGTCTAACACAGGCATTAGGGTAGTGTTAAAGACAAAGAAAGCTGAGAATCTTATCTGAGGGTTTCAGGAAACTCAGAGCCAGAGCCCATGTTCTATTTATTCTAGGTCCTCGTAGATCATTTTGCAGTTGGAAACCTACTCTGAATCCCCCAAAGCGTCATATACTAGTACATGCTTTTGTACCTGTCTAGACCTGCTTACATTTTGAAATATTACTCAGGAATCATCTTGAGCTTACATAAATGCCAAAGGTCATGCTGGAATGAAATTCACATTAAGTTGTTATGCTAAAATACAAGGAAATACATATAACTATTAGAAAACTAAAAGAACTCTTAGTAGTGACAAGGAGAATCAGGAACAAGGGAGAATGAGAGTAGGTGGGCAGGTTTATGATTCCCTCATTATTCTCTCACCTCCAAATTATTACTATGCCATACTTATGCTGCAAACACTTATGTGAACACACAGTAACTATGTGCTAATAACAGTGCTGTCTTCTTTAGGGGATCCTGATAGGTGGGTAATACTTAAGGCCTATAGAACCAGACTGTTTGAATCTCAGTCTCAATGTTTCCTAGTTTTGGTAAGCTTCTAAACTTCCTTGAGCCCAATTGTTCATCTATATAATACCATGCACTTGTTGACTGCAGAATAATGGCCCCATCGACATGTTCATGCCTTAAAATCCCCAAAGCCAGTGAATATGTTATTTACATGGCAGAAGGGACATTGCAGATGTTATTTAAGGATTTTAAGAGATGAGGTTATCCTAAATTAGTTGGGTTAGGTCCATGTAATCCCATAGGTCAGTGATGGGCAACCTTTTGAGCTTGGTGTGTCAAACTTCGCCAAAAAACTGAGCATAACTCGAGTAGTGTGTCACTTTGAGGAAAAAACATTATTTCGCAAATGTTTCATCCTCAGGAGCAGCAAATGTTTCATTCTCAGCATGTGGCCGCCTCAGCGGCCACATGTCATCAGAAATGGCTACGCGTGTCAGTGCTGACACGTGTGTCATAGGTTCGCCATCACTGCCATAGGTCATTAAAAATGGAGAATCTTATGTGGAATCTAATAAGCAAACTGAAAAATAGAGACAGACTCATAGATAGTGAACAGGCTGACAGCTCTAGGGGTAGGATTTGGGTGGGTGGAGAGATTGAGAAAAAAAAAACACAAAGAAAGACTCCATGGAGGTTGAAACAATGAAATATGTACTAATAGCCACTATATCTTTAGTATATCTATGTTGTATTTAGACATATACTATATTATACAGCTTAATTTCTGTCAATCTTGGTAGCCATGTACTTGGCTTCTCAGACTTGATTACAGGAATGGATTGCTATGGCAAGTAGTACTACATAATTTTAAGTAACTGTCCATTCAGGAAGCCATATTTATTCTGATTTCCAGACCCTTGCTTGAGCTCCTCTTCAGTCAACTTCCGCCACCCCTACATACACACTCTCTAGTGTTGCAAATCAAACTTACCCTTCAAAATGCAGTTCATGGTCCACAAAATCCATGACAACTCTCAATATTCCATTTTTTTATGTTTTCCCTTTGTCCAGAACTGGCTTCAACACAATTTGTTCATTTCCGCTGGTGGGCTTTTGCATATTATATTTTCTCTCATTCTACCAATCCCTCACCTCCTCTTTTCACCACTAACATCAGCAAACTCCTAAATAGTCTCACCAATCTTACGAAGTCTTTTACTGCTAGAACCATTGGTGACTTCAGTGAAGAACTTGACCTCTATTATTATGCTTTTGTAAATATACAGTCATGCTCTTCACAGCTCGTCAAGAGATGCTGTAATTTCGGATGCTTGTGACTGCAGTATCTCCTAAAAGTTTTGATCATCACCAAATCTAAGTTTTTCTAGATGGGACAGTCACATGGATGAGTGCACTTCCTCAGGCAGCCCCTATTCAGGAAGTTCAGAAGAAGCTTGATGTTACCTCACCAGTAGCCCTCTTAAATTATATCCAGGAGATTTATAAGTGTGTACTGCCCCTTTTATGAAGTACTGTACTCCCTATGTTTAGACTCTCCCTTAACACAAGACCTGCTAATGAAGTTATTACCTCCTAAATGTGAATGTAATGTGCTGTTTGTAAATTATCTACCTGATCTACAGTCATGGCAGCAATCTCCATGAAAAATATCATTAAAATACTCCTTCTAAGTTAATAGATCTTCCTACTGCCCAAGGAAGAATAGCAAGCATTGGCTGTCAGGAATCCCCTGTAAGGACTATATATTATATATTATTAGACCTTTCAAATGCAAGTCTCTGTGTACCAGGCAGAAACCTGGGTTTGTCTAATTTGTTCTTGGTTAGCTCTGTAAACAAAACAAGTAGTAACAACCTCATATGAAGTATCTGTTTGAAACAGCTCATTCCAATGCCTCCCATACTTCACACAATCAGGGCTCTACTTTTTACCTGCTTAGATCGAATTACTAACCATCCAAACAGGATGATAAAAATGAACCTGGAGATCAGGAAAGAGGACTGATCAGTATAGAAGGATTTGGAGGCACACTGTATGAATTGTAGTTGATGATGCAGAACTGTATGAGAGTAAAAAAAAAAAAGTAGAAGAAGACAATGCAGGAGACAAAACTCTGGGGAATGTCAAAATTTAAATTTCTGATAAAGGAAGAGGGAAAATTAAACATTTTTAAAAATGTTGTTCAAGGCAACCAGAAGTTTAGGGAAGGAAAACAGGGTTGTTTTTATTGTTGTTGCTAGTCTATTTCATTTTGTGGTTTTGCTTTGTTTTATTTTTATTATTATACCTGGGCTTTATATTTCCACCTATAATTCAAACCAATCTGAAAGTTTTACTAGAGAAAATTTGGTTTTTGATAAGTTAAATAAAAGAATAAGAATTCTTTTAAAAAGTATGAGCTATTTTATAGACTAAAACTTTACATTCCAATAATATTTTATAGCATATCTTTGTGATTTAATTTACTTGGGATCATAATTATAATGTTGTTTCCTGGCAAGCAGTGATAGCAAGTATTAAAGAGTCTTCATGATAAGAAAAATGTCCAGTAAAATTTGAGCTTAATTGTTTTTGACAACTCATAGTTAAAGCAACTGTGATACTTAGTGGACATAAATCATCTGTCATCAGCAAGTCTAATGCATCTAGTCTTTTCATAACAATATACATCTTTTGTGGTTGATTGCCTCACTAAATTGAAGTTGAAGACTATTGAAAGTGTTTAGAAAAAATACATGATAACATAAGAATGCACTGATCTGAACCAACCTAAGACAGATGCAAAAGATGGGGGGAAGAACTGAATTGCAACGTGAATACACTTCTGATAAGACAGAGATTTTGGTCTCTGTGATGTTAGCCCATGCTACTAATATATTGTCATTTTATTTTTTATAATGCAGATGTTCTTTTATAAAATTGAAAAGAAAATTCTGCTCTACTCTCAGACAAGCATTCAGAAAATTTGCCTTAAATACATCAGCATTTTTATTCATATTGTCAGTGAAGATAAACATGTATTAATAATAAAACACTTATGATTTCCATGATGGATTAGACAAGGAAAAGTATATTCTAGAGAGTTTTACTAAAGGACAATGCACCTTATATGTCAGCGAAGAATAATTAACATAATAGAAGGCTAGCCAAAATCACATTTTGCCTATTTGAAAATGGTTGCTCTATCACCTTACATTTCTGCCTACTAAGGCAGTCCAATTTAGTTTCATTTTGTATTACCTCCCCAATTATTTTTTTCTCCTCTATTCGACAACTCTCATTTTAATTACCCAGAGAAACTACATATTCTCCTAGGAGACTTTTTTCCAGTCAGGAAGTATACAGAAGGCAACTAATCAATGTTTCTCTCTCACATTGATGTTTCTCTTTCTCTTTCTCCTTTCCTCTCTCTCTAACAAATCAATACAAGCATATCCTCAAGTGAAGATTAAAAATATCTATTCTGAATAATAATAATATAGCATTAGCTATCTTTGGAGCAGAAGCAAGTACTGATTTAAAATCAATCTTATGGGGGGAGGGGGGAGAGATCAACCAAAGGTCTTGTGTGCATGCATATGAGCCTAACCAATGGTTAAGTTCAACAGGGGGTTGGGGCATCCGTGGGGAGGGGTGTGGGATGGGAATGGGGAGATGAGGACAAATATGTGACACCTTAATCAATAAAGAAATTTAAAAAATAAAAATAAAAAAATAAAAAAATAAAATCAATCTTATTCCAGGTTCTCAAAGTTGCCTGTTTCTTCCTAACTTCCACTTAGGATTTAAAGATATAATTTTTACGTGCATGATAATTTCCTGGAAGAAAGCATTACATGGACTGTTAGTAAGAAGAAAACTCTTCTTCTATTCTCAAAACATTCTCAGAGAACATCAATAAATACCTTTACAACAATCATATGTCATACTTCACAGGTATATAATGCTTTATAATTCATCCGGTGGATCCTTACCAAAAAAAATTAGGATGTTAAGGCTGATATTGGGATTTCCATTTTTCATTAAAAAACTAATTACATTAGGAGAAACCATTTTACATTATAAGGGATAAAAGATCATCTTTGATCATATACCTAGTACATGACTGAACCAAGACCAGAATCTAAGTTCAAGATTCCCAATTATGTGTTCTCCTTCCATAAATATAAAACTTTTCTCCTTATTCTTTAAATGATGATTATCTGTATTTAGATTGGTGTTTTATTGATTTTTATACAGTATATTCAGTGCATATATTTGAAACAAAGCCTCTCTGTAGTTGTGGGTAGTGTCATAGAGACAAGAGAGTCTGAATTCTGAAACAGATGGCATTTCAACATCTGAAAAGAGAATTGTCAATTGTACAATGCTTTGATTTTAACTGCTGCTGCTGCTGCTGCTACTATTACCACTAGAGACAATAACATGATTTGTAACACTAATGACAGCATTAAGCAGGATACAATGTCAGATAGAAATGTAAGTCAACACTTCAGGGAGGGAAGACACATCTGGGAGGTATCCCATGACTATAGGACAACTACTAACAGCCATAATGAGACTAGGAGAGACACCCCTTGTATGTTAGTAATTAGAGGGTTGGGAACAGGAAGCAGCAAAGGAAGAGGAGAAAGCTGAAAATATACTTCCACTAATCTCAAGCCTGTTTCTCTTCTCTCTGGATATTACTCCCCATTGGTATTTAGATCATGATAAGAAATGGTTTTAAAAATAGGGCTCCCATTAACTGAAAGGGATGATGGAGGCAGAAAATATGCTGAAATGTATGGAGCTTAAGTTTGGATATCACATGTAGTTTCAGAATATGACTCTGTTATTTTCAAAGTTTGTGATTGTGAGCAAATCACTTAGATTTCTAAGCCTTTCTTTGACTGTGAAATTAATATAATAGTAACTGGGTCAGAGACAATCTTATTTACTCATATCACTTTTGTCACTCCTCCTAACCTTCAATATGTGTGACCATTTTAGAATGAGATACTCAAGAATAAGCATATGGGGGTGGTAGTGTGAGTGTGATGTGGAGGGAGTGTTACTACTATTTCATTTATCAGATTCCAGGCGCTAAGTACCTTTTGCATATTAACTTACTTATATCTTGTAAAACATCTCTACATCCCTGATTTACAGATGAGAAATTTGAGAAAGGATATGTTAAATGACTTGTCTTAAGTCACAGAGCTCTTAAATAATTGAGGCAAGATTTGAATCTGAAAGTCTCACTCTTAACCTAAATGCTATAATATTGTTTTCCACAAGATTCTAAATTTTGAAAATTTGTTGCCTGCCTGCATGAAACAAACCAGTAGCTCATTTTAAGTTTTATCAAGCATTGAAGCCATATATGAACAAATCATCCTCACATTCTACCTTATTCATTTTAAAGCTTATTAGTGCCTAGAAAAATATACCATCTTTGAAATTTATAGCTCACTCATAAAAATGAGTGTTTGATTCTTATTTTTATCATTTTTAAGAGAATATGATTCTTATTTTTATCATTTTTAAGAGAATACTATTTAAATTATTTTAATTTCCACATTATTACTAGTATTTTATATGGAGCTGGTTATTGAAGTCTCCACTGACTTTCATTAAATTATCTCCATATGCAGCTGATTTGGATAAATATTTATAATAAACTAAAAAATCTTATTTCTTGAAAAAGCTTTATTTATCTAGACCACTTTCTCCATCCCCTTTCCTTTCCTGCCCTACCACTACAGAAGAAAAGCACAGTGCTTGCTTTTGTTCTCTATAACCGATAATATCAAGCAACAAACCTGTCTTGTTTATCTTTATTTCAAAACAAAGAATATAGAAAACTATATTTCTCTACATGAAATAGGTATTTAGAAAATATTATTTAAAATTAATATTGTGAAGGGACATCAGAATAATGTTTGTGTGAGAGCACACTTTGTCCTGTCCCCCTGAAATTTCAATAAGTTAACCAACTATAATTCAATAAAGAAATTCCTTCTCAACACAGATGCATGCCTAAGAAACCTGCTCATTGAAACATCTAAGGGTGGGCAACCAGCAATAAACAGAGACAAGAAGGGAGGAAAGCGTAGAAGGCCCACAGATGCAGTCCTGTAGCCAGGAGCTCATGGCTCAGACGGGAGAGGGGAGAAAGCCGGGGGTAGTAGGTGCTTCCTTAGGCCTGGAGGAACAGAGAACTGTGGAGGTGGTGAGAGCAGCCCACACAGCAAGCATTGAGGAAGCAAATAGTGTCTGAGTCAGCAGATGCCTGACAGAGCACAGGGTTTTCCCATGCGGCTTTCCACTATCAGCTAGCAGTGGTGTTTCAGACAAAGAAATGGAAACACAGAGTCCTGCCACTGTGTGAACTTACAAAACTCACCTCTTGTTGCCCTTGGAGCTGGGACCAGGAACATATTATCTGTAAACCAAGAGCTATTGCAGTAGAGCATCTGTTTCCCTCTGTGACTGATCCCCAAGAGGGGTACTTGGGATGGGAACTCATGGAGGGCAGGGGTCACCATTATAAGGAGGGCAAAACAAACCCCAAACACATGCAGCACAGCTGTACTGTCTTACAGAAGCTGACAAAGTTCAAGACTGGGAGATCACAGAGGTAAAAGTCTTATGATTTAGTGCCATCTGCAGAAAATAGTAGAAAAACTTCTTCAGACAAAGCTTCTATCAGCTATAAATATAGGGAGGTAAAGGAGTAGGCAAAGGAGAACAGCAAATATCATGAATAACCATGGAGGATGACCAGAAAGAAAATGAAAAATCCTTAGAAAGCAAGCTAGAATACATGTAGATATCTATCTGTATAAAAGCCTAAGTGACCGTCGCAACTGGATGGATGACCAAACAGGCTGCATAGGGCCACCAGGCCAGCAGGGGAGTTAGTGAGGGGTGACCAAATGACTGAGCAGCAGGTTGAGTGGGGCAACCAGGCTGGCAGGGGGGGGCAGTTGGGGGCGATCAGGCTGGCGGGGGGGGGCAGTTAAGAGGGATCAGGCAGGCAGACAGGAAGGTGAGCAGTTAGGAGCCAACAGTCCAGGATTGTGAGAAGGATGTTCAAGTGCCAGTTTAGGCCTGATTCCCCGGCGGTCGGACATCCCCCGAGGGGTTCCGGATTGGAGAGGGTGCAGGCTGGGCTGAGGAGACCCTCCCCCCTCCCCGTGCATGAATTTCATGCACTGGGTCTCTAGTGTGATATAAATGGCAGACATTTCAAGATTGCAAAATATTCAACGAGATACAACAAAATACTGTTAGGCAATTCAAAGCACTCAGAAAACAAATGAAAGAAATTAGTACTTTATTAAAGAGATTGAAACTTTTAAAAATAACCAGAAATCCTGGAAATGAAACATGCATTTAATAAGATTAAGAGTGAACTACAGAGCATAGAAACAGAACCAATGAGGTGGAAGAAAGAATTAGTAATATCAAAGATAGGAATCTATAAATGATGGAGAGGGAAAAAGAGAGAGACCTGAGCATAAAGAAAAATGAAAGAACCATGTAAGAACTATCTGACTCCATCAGAAAAAGCATTATTAAAGTTATAGGTATTCCAGAAGAGCAAGAGAGGGAATAGGAAATGGAGAGCCTATCAAACAAATAGTGGATGAGAACTTCCCAAACCTACTTATCTCAATTCAAATAGGCCCTCCCCAAGGCACTTGGTATTAAAGTTGTCAAAAATTAATAACAAAGAAAAAATTCTCAAGCCAGTGAAAACAAGGAAGTGAGCTACAAAGGAATACCCATCAGAATTTTATCCAACTTCTCAGCAGAAACTCTACAAGCCAGAAAAGAGCAGAACCAAATATTTTTTTTTAAAAATATATATTTCTTTATTGATTTCAGAGAGGAAGGAAGAGGGAGAGAGAGATAGAAACATCAATGATGAGAGAGAATCATTGATTGGCTGCCTCCTGCACGCCCCTTACTGGGTATTGAACCCTCAACCCAGGCATGTGCCCTTGGCCAGAATCGAACCTGGGAACCTTCAGTCCACAGGCCAACACTCTATCCACTGGGCCAAACTGGCTAGGGCAGAACCAAATATTCTAATGTCTGGAAGAAATAAATCACCAGCCAAAAATAATATATCCAGCAAAATTGTCCTATAAATATGAAAAAAAAAATAAAGACATTCCAAGACATACAGAAGCTGAGGAATTTTATCACCAGAAAATTTCTATTTCAGGAAATACTGAAGGGAGTTATTCTACTTGAAACAAAGATCATAAGGTCACAACACTACAAATAAGATCACCAAAACACTTACAGCATAAACAGGGATACTTTGTGACAACCAAAACATAACAAGGGAGGAGGTAAAGGTCTGAACTGGCAAAAGAGAATGAAGATCGGATGCAGTCAAAAGAAAAAAACAAAAACTACAGTACATATGCAAGTTTAATTTTTATAAACCTAAAGGTAACCACACACAAAAATCCACAAACCAGGATATATAGCTTAAAGAAAGAGGAAACAGAGGAAAGAATATGGAGTACCACCAAACAAAACAACAGACAGAAACACAGAGGAAAAGTACCAAAGTAGGTACAGAGCTATCAGAAAACAAAAGATAAAATGATTGTGGGAAATCCTCATACATAAATAATTACCCTAAAGTGAAATTTTATTTCCACACAACCATAAAATAAACCTTAAACTCATTTTTGCCCCCAAATTAAAATGCAATGCACAGATAATGGACATTTATATATTCAGGCTATTGTTTAGGTTAAATATTCTTATCTCAGTGGTAAAGTTTCCTTTATTCTATTTTTTATTATGCTTAGTTTTGGAAGAAACTGCTGAACTATCTACAAAAGTAGCTATATTAATTTGCCTTCTCACCAGTAATTACTGAAAGTTCCTTTGCTATACATCTTCATCAGCATCTGATGTTTAGTGTTTTGAATTTTTGCAATTTGAATAACTATGTAGTGGTACTTCAATGTTGTTTTAACTTGAAATTCCCTAATGACATATGATGTTGAACATTTTCACAAATGTGTACTAATGCAACAGAGTGGAAGAAACATTTGCAAATCAAATATCCAACAACAACAAAAAAATACCTGTATCTAGTATATAAAAATAGTCATCAAAATAGAAAAATTAGAAAAACAAACAACCTAATTTTTCAAATGAGCAAAACACAATCCTATATAATAAAGAGGCAATATGCAAATTTATCCTCACACCATCACAAGATGGCTGAACCCACAGCGAAGGTGGGGTTCCTGTAACAAGCCATAATGAGTGATCAGCAGGGACCTGAGACTGCGTGGTGCTGGGCCACGGTGGGGGACCTGAGACTGCGCCACCCACCCAGCAGGGCTTGACTGGGAATGTCAGGCCATGCCACCCGCCCAGCAGGGTTGGACGGGGGATCTCAGTCCATGCCCCCCACCCAGTGGGGCTAGACAGGGGAGCTCAGGCCATGCCTTTCTCCCCAGGCTGGGGGCCAGAAGCCACACCCCCTGTTCCTGTGTCAACCTGGGGGACCTCAAGCCACGTCCCCTGCCCAGTGGGGTTTGACAGGGAACCTCAGGCTGTGCTCTCCACACAGCAGGGCTTGATGGGGGACCTCAAGGTGGGCTCCCACCCTGAAACCAGGCTGGGAGACCTCAGGCTGCACCCCACACCCAGTGGGGCTTGACAGGGGACCTCAGGCCATGTCTTTTGCCCCAGGCTGAGGGACCAGAGGCCACGCCCCCATCCCGGCGCCAGGTCAGGGGACCTCAGGCCACACCCACACCCCATAGCTGGGCTGGGGGACCTCAGGTCATTTCCCCAACCCAGTGGGACTTGATGGGGACCTGATTCTATGCCCCCTGCCTGGTGCCAGGCCAGGGGACCTGAGCTTGTGCTCCCTGCCCGGCAGGGCTTGATGGGGATGGGGCCAGCTGGGTCTGGGTCATGCACGATTTCAAGGTGTGCATGGGTGGGCGGGGACTTGACTCTGGGTCCCTCAGCATGCCCCAGACTCTGACAGGAGGAAGATTTTCATATACATTTTACTAATTTTCTTTCATCTCTGACATTTATATTATAGAGAAAGGCAAATAGCAATATTAAAATATTTCCTCTAATTAATTCCCTTTTAATGTACACAAATTTCACACACCGGGCCACTAGTATATAATAAAAGCCTGATATGCTAAGTGTCCGGTCATCTGATGACCAGTCTACTATTCAACCAATCAAAGCGTAATATGCTGAAAAAAATCCAGCACTGGGAGAGACAGAGAAAATGGCAGCTGAATAGAGACGAGTTCTAAGCCTGGTCCTGGGGTGGAGAGTAAGAACAGCTGAGATTCGCACGGGGAGTATCTCTTGGCAAGCTAAGGGACAGCTAAATTCCAGGAGAAGGTGGAGGAGTGCTAGGCAGGGTTCCACTGACCATGCAGCAACCACAGCGGCTGGGTCCCCTCCCGGAGCTGCGGGCTCAGAGGAGGAAACCTCACCATCTTGCAAGGGAAGGAGGGTTTTATTGGAGGCCTGACTTTCCACGACAACAGCGAACACTGAACAGCTGTGAGCACCAGAACACCAGTCCCTAATCTGCACAAACATGCAGATTCAAAGGAAATCTTCACTGCACCAAGAAAAGGAGACAGAGAACTATATAACCAGACATCTGGAGAAAAGGGACCATGGGGAGACAAAGAAACAGCCCCCATAGGAAAGAAAAGCAGGCATCACCAGAAACAGAAGTAAACGAATTAGAGGTAAACAACCTATCAGAGAAAGAATTCAGAGAAATGGTCATAAGGTGGCTGAAAAGGATGGAAGACAAATTCGACAATATGAGTAAGAACCAAGAGGAAATGAAGAAGAACCAAGAAGAAATGAGAAATGACATCGCTGCTGTAAAAAACTCAATAGAAAGCATCAAGAGTAGACTAGAAGAAGCAGAGGACCACATAAGTGAGCTAGAAGACAAGATGGAAAAAAATACACAAATAGAACAGCTTCTAGAAAAAAAAAATTAGAAAGCATGAGGAGAGCCTAAGGGAACTTCAGGACAACACGAAACAAAACAACATCCGAATAATAGGGGTACCAGAAGGAAAGGAAACTGAGCAAGGAATAGAAAACCTGTTTGAAGAAATAATGACAGAAAACTTCCCTGATATAGGGAAGAAAAAACCCACACAAATCCAAGAAGCTCACAGAGTCCCAAACAAAATGAACCCCAAAAGACTGACGCCAAGGCACATTATAATTAAATTGGCAAACAGCAACGAAAAAATAAGAATCTTAAAAGTGGCCAGAGAGAGACAGAAAGTTACATACAAAGGAACCCCCATCAGACTAGCAACTGATTTCTCAACAGAAACTCATCAGGCCAGAAGGGAATGGAATGAAATATACCAAGTCATGCAAAGGAAGGGTCTGAATCCAAGAATACTGTACCCAGCAAGGCTATCAATAAAAATTGAAGGTGAAATCAGGAGCTTCACAGACAAAAAAGGACTAAGGGAGTTTATTACCACCAAACCAGCAATGCAAGAAATGCTAAAGGATCTGCTGTAAAAAAAAAAAAAAAGAAATAGGAAGCAAAGAAGGAACACAGGTATAGAATAAAAATGGCGAAAAAGAAGTACCTATCAATAATAACTTTAAATGTAAATGGATTGAATGCCCCAATCAAAAGACACAGGGTAACTGATTGGATAAGAAAACAAAACCCATATATCTGCTGTCTACAGGAAACCCACCTCACAAAAAAAGACACATACAGACTGAGAATGAAGGGATGCAAAAAGGTGTTCCAGGCGAATAAAAATGAAAAAAAAGCTGGGGTTGCAATACTTATATCTGACAAATTAGATCTCAAAGTTAAGGACATAAAAAGAGATAATGATGGCCACTACATAATACTAAAGGGAGCAATCCAACAAGAAGAAATAACTCTTGTAAACATATACACACCCAATACAGGAGCACCCAAATACATAAAAAAACTCCTGGAAGACATCAAAGGAGAAATTGACAGCAATACAATCATAGTAGGAGATTTTAATACCCCACTATCACCATTGGAGAAGTCCTCTAAACATAAAATTAGCAAAGAAACATCAATCCTAAATGACTCACTAGAGCAGATGGAATTAATCGACATCTTCAGAACATTTCACCCCAAAGCCACAGAATATACATTCTTCTCAAGTGCACATGGATCATTTTCAAAGATAGACCATATGTTAGGACATAGGCAAAGTCTCTCCAAATTTAAGAAGATAGAAATCATATCAAGTAGATTCTCAGATCACAGAGGCATAAAACTGGAAATCAACTACAATAAAAACAATCCAAAGAAATCAAACACATGGAGACTAAACAGCATGGTATTAAACAATGACTGGGTTACCAAAGACATCAAAGAAGAAATAAAAAACATCATGGCAACAAATGACAATGAAAATACAACAATCCAAAATCTATGGGACACAGTGAAAGCAGTCCTGAGAGGGAAGTTCATAGCTCTACAAGCCTACTGCAAATAACAAGAAACAATGCTAATAAATTACCTAACCTGACAACTCAAAGAGTTAGAGAGAGAGCAACAAGAAAATCCAGGTGTAAGCAGAAGGAAGGAAAAAATAAAGATCAGAGTGGAGATAAACCACATAGAGACCAAAGAAACAATACAAAAGATCAACAAAACCAAGAGTTGGTTCTTTGAAAGGATAAACAAGATTGATGAACCTCTAGCCAGGCTCACCAAGAAGCAAAGAGATTTGTCCTGGGTCCGGGTGAGGCTGTGGGCCCCCGGATCCGGGTGAGGCCACGAGACCCTGGGTCTGGGAAAGGCCACGGGCCCCTGGTTCCGGGGGAAGCTAGATCCTGGGTCCGGGCGAGGCCGTGTGCCCCTGGATCCGGGTGAGGCTGGGTCCCGGGCCTGGGAGAGGCCACGCGCCCCTGGGTCCGGGTGAGGCCATGCGCCCCTGGGTCCTGGTGAAGCTGAATCCTGGGTCTGGGCGAGGCCGTGTGCCCCTGGATCCGGGTGAGGCTGGGTCCCGGGCCTGGGAGAGGCCACGCGCCCCTGGGTCCGGGTGAGGCCATGCGCCCCTGGGTCCTGGTGAAGCTGAATCCTGGGTCTGGGCGAGGCCGTGTGCCCCTGGATCTGGGTGAGGCTGGGTCCCGGGTCCGGGCGAGGCCGTGGGCCCCTGGATCCGGGTGAGGCCACGCGACCCTGGGTCTGGGAGAGGCCATGCGCCGCTGGGTCCGGGTGAGGCCACGTGCCCCTGGGTCCAGGTGAAGCTGGATCCCAGTTCCGGGTGAGGCCGTGTGCCCCTGGATCCGGGTGAGGCTGGGTCCTGGGTCCGGGTGAAGCCACACGCCCCTGGGTCCAGGTGAAGCCACGCGCCCCTGGGTCCGGGTGAGACCGCGCACCCCCTGGGTCCGGGTGAGGCCACATGCCCCTGGGTCCGGGTGAAGCCGTGCCCCTGCGTCCGGCCGAGACCAAACCAGAGGGAGTTGGACCTGCATTACCACCATTTGTCCACCATCCAGAGCTGAGGGGTCAGTGCCTACATGTACTCATAAGGAACTGGTGGACATTGACATTGGGTCTCAAAAGAACTGTTGGTCCAGAAAGAAACTCACTACAGTCTGATTCATTTGCCTGGCAGCATAACTATTATTGCTCGTCTCACATTCAGTTCTTATAAGTATATCTCTAGTGACACATGATTTCGCTCATCTAGGGGAAATGATGAACAACATAGACTGATGAACAACAACAGAACCAGAAATAAGGAGGCATCGATCGGACTATCGGGCCTCAGAGGGAGGATAGGGGAGGGTGGGGGGAGGGGGGAGAGATCAGCCAAAGGTCTTGTGTGCATGCATATGAGCCTAACCAATGGTTAAGTTCAACAAGGGGTTGGGGCATCCATGGGGAGGGGTGTGGGATTGGAATGGGGGGATGAGGACAAATATGTGACACCATAATCAATAAAGAAATTTTTAAAAAAAGAAGCAAAGAGAAAGGACCCAAATAAATAAAATCAGAAATGAAAGTGGTGAAATAACAACAGATCCCGCCAAAATACAAAGGATTGTTACAAAATACTATGAAGAACTCTATTCCAACAAACTGGACAACCTGGAGGAAATGGACATATTCCTAGGAAAATATAACCTTCCAAAACTCAATTAGGAAGAATCTAAACAGCTCAAATGGCCAGTAACTATGGAAGAAATTTAAGCAGCCATCAAAAAGATTCTGGCAAACAAAAGCCTGGGTCCAGATGGCTTCACAGGAGAGTTTTACCAAACATTCAAGGAAGAACTAAAACCTATCCTCCTCAGACTATTTCAAAAAATTCAAGAGGAATGAACACTTCCAGGCTCCTTCTATGAAGCCAGCATCACCCTAATACCAAAACCAGATAAAGACAACACAATGAAAGAGAATTACAGACCAATATCCCTCATGAACATAGATGCCAAAATACTAAACAAAATTCTAGCAAATAGGCTCCAGCAGTACATTAGAAAGATCATACACCATGACCAAGTAGGATTTATCCCAGGAATGCAAGGATGGTACAATATCCGCAAATCAATAAACGTGATGCATCACATAAACAAATTGAGAGAAAAAAAATCACATAGTCATATCAATAGATGCAGAAAAAGCATTTGACAAAATCCAACACCCTTTCTTGATAAAAACTCTCAACAAGGTGGGAATAGAAGGATCATACCTCAACATAATAAAAGCTATATATGATAAACCCACAGCAAACATCATACTCAATGGGCAAAAACTAAAATCATTTCCCCAAAGAACAGGAACAAGACAGGGATGCCCACTCTCACCACTCCTGTTTGACATAGTACTGGAAGTATTAGCCATTGCAATTAGACAAGAAGAAGAAATAAGAGGCATCCAAATTGGAAAAGAAGAAGTAAAGCTGTCCTTATTTGCAGATGACATGATATTGTATGTAAAAAACCCAAAAGACTCCATCAAAAAACTAATAGACTTAATAAATGAATTTGGCAATGTAGCAGGATACAAAATTAACGCCAAGAAATCTTTGGCATTTCTATACACTAATAGTGAACTTTCTTACAGAAAGAGAGACTAAAATAGCAATCCCATTTACCATCACACCAAAAAAACTAAGATACCTAGGAATAAACTTAACTAAGGAGGTAAAAGACCTATACATGGAAAACTACAGGACACTGAAAAAAGAGATAGAGGAAGACATAAACAGATGGAAGAACATACCATTTTCATGGATTGGTAGAATCAACATCATTAAAATGTCCATACTACCCAAAGCAATCTACAGATTCAATGCACTCCCCATCAAAATACCAATAGCATATTTCACAGACCTAGAAAGAACTCTCCAAAAATTTATCTGGGATAAAAAAAGACCCCGAATAGCCACAGCAATCCTGAGAAAGAAGAATAAAGTAGGAGGGATCTCAATACCAGACCTCAAGATGTATTACAAAGCCACAGTTCTCAAAACAGCCTGGTACTGGCACAAGAACAGACATATAGATCAATAGAACAGAATAGAGAACCCAGATATCGACCCAAACCACTATGTTCAATTAATATTTGACAAAGGAGGCATGAACATACAATGGAGTCAAGACAGTCTTTTCAATAAATGGTGTTGGGAAAATTGGACAGATACATGCAAAAAAATGAAGCTAGATCACCAACTTACACCATACACAAAAATAAACTCAAAATGGATACAGGACTTAAACATAAGACTGGAAACCATAAAAATACTAGAGGAATCCAAAGGCAACAAAATCTCAGACATATGCCAAAAGAACTTCTTCACTGACACTGCCCCTAGGGCAATGAAAGCTAAAGAGAAAATTAACAAATTGGACTACATCAAAATAAAAAGCTTTTTTACAGCAAAAGAAACCATCAACAAAACAACAAGAAAGCCCACTTTATGGGAGAACATATTTGCAAATGCTATCACTGATAAAGGTTTAATCTCCAACATTTACAGGCAGCTTATGCAACTTATTAAAAGGAAGATAAATGAATGATCCAATAAAAAAATGGGCAAAGGACCTAAATAGAATCTTTTCAAAAGAAGACAGAAGGAAGACCAAGAGACACATGAAAACATGCTCAAAGTCACTAATTATCCGAGAGATGAAAATCAAAACAACAATGCGGTACCATCTCACACCTGTCAGAATGGCTATCATCAACAAATCAACAAATGACAAGATTTGGCGAGTATGTGGAGAAAAAGGAACCCTAGTGCACTGCTGGTGGGAATGCAGACTGGTGCAACCACTGTGGAGAACAGTATGGAGTTTCCTCAAAAAACTGAAAATGGAATTCCCATTTGACCCAGTAATCCCACTCCTGGGAATATATCCGAAGTAACTAGAAACACCAATCAAAAAGGATATATGCACCCCTATGTTCATAGCAGCACAATTTACAATAGCTAAGATTTGGAAACAACCTAGGTTCCCATCAGCAGATGACTGGATCAGAAAACTGTGGTAACTCTACACAATGGAATACTATGCTGCCATAAAAAGAAGGAATTCTCATCATTTGCAGCAACATGAATGGAAGTGTAGAACATTATGCTAAGTCAATGAAAGAAAAATGCCAAATGATCTCACTCATTTATTTATAATAAAGAACATTATAAACTGACTAGTAGCCCTGCGCACGAATCCGTGTGCCAGTAGCTCTCTGCGGGGCCTGGCCGCTCCGCGCCCACTGCCCAGAGGCTCTCCGTGGCCAGGCGCAGAACGTCCCGTCCGCCCCCCTTCCCCCCCCCCGTGGGACTGAGTGGACTGGGTGCTGCCATCTTGTGGCTATGGGCACCACCATCTTTGTGGCGGAGTGATGGTTAATTTGCATATTGCCCTTTTATTAGATAGGATGAACAAAAATATAGATACATAGACATTAAAGCTTCAAACAGAATGTCAAATTATAGGGGGAAAGTTAGGGAGAGGTGGGGGAGATAAGAGATCAACCGAAGGACTTGAATGCATGCATATAAGCATAACCAATGGACACAAAACTCTGGGGGGTGAGGGCATGTATGCGTGTGGAGTTGGGGGCTGGGGCATTGGTAAGATATGTACACATATTATACCGTAATAAAAAAAAAGTGTGGGAAAAAATAAAATAAAATCCAGCACTGAAAAAAAAACAAAAACCAAACCAAAACAAAAAAACAAAACAAAACAAAAACACAAAGCGTGATATGCTAATGATATGCTAAGGCCGCTCAACCACTTGCTATGACATGCACTGACCACAATGGGGCAGATGCTCTGAATAGTAGGTTAGCTTGCTGCTGGGGTCTGGCTGATGAGAACTGGGCAATTGGGGTCAGACACACCCTAGAGCCTTCCTGTGGTCCCTCCCCGGCCTGATTGTGCACTGGTGGGGTCCCTTGGCCTGGCCTGCACCCTCTCAGAATCCGGGACACCTCAGGGAATGTTGGAGAGCTAGTTTCAGCTTGAATGTTGGAGAGCCAGTTTCAGCTTGAGCCAGTTGCAGGCCACTACCCTCAGGAGTGACCCAGATGCATCAGCGCGAGCCTCTCCAGATCTGGACTGATTGGGCACAAGCCCGCAGCAGTAGCAATGGAGCTGGGAAGAGCAGGAGCGGCAGGTAGGAGCTTTAGGCAGCATTGGACTGAGGATTTCGGCCCAAACCCTGCAGGCCACCCAAAGGGGCCACACCCATGCAAGAATACATGCACCAGGCCTCTAGTCAATACATAATTCAACAAAGCTGACATACTGATGTTTAATAAGCACATGAAAAATTCCTCCACATCATTAGCCAATAGAAAAATTCAAATTAAATTCAAACAAAAAATGATATATTAGGCATCCTCAATATTAAAATTATATATATATATATATATATATATATATATATATATATATATATATATATATATATATATATATATATATATCCTTCCCAGGGCTGATAGCAGAGAAACATTGGGTTCTGTGAGGTCCTGTGTGTACTAGTAAGGGAGGTCCCCTCTGTGCTCCTCAAGATCATCATATTGACTCCCGATAGTCCCTTTACACTTGTTTATCTTAGGATGGTAACCTCAGGTCAATGCCACCATCTCACTGAAATGCCAGAAAAAGAAGTCAAGGGAATACAAAGGGTTCTCTTTACCTGATGTTCATGCACGGGAACTCTCAGGGCTGATACTAGATGTAGGTTTCTGTGAGGTTCTTTCTGTCTGCGGTGAGAGGTCCTCTATGTCTTCCTTTTGAATTCTCACCTTGGTGCAAGGCGATGCTCAGGACTCCTCCCTCTGTGGAACTGAGGTCATACACTTCAGAAAATGCCTTATCTCCCTCAGATTCCCAAGATGGAGGTCCAGATATACCACACATCTGGAAATTGCTTGGGACTTCCCAGAGCAATCATCAGGGACAGGGCTGGGCTGTGGCACTATCCCTCAGAGAGGTCCCTCAGTCCTTCCTCAGAATCCTCAACTTGAAGCCTGGCTGGATGAGAACTCTCACCTGCTGACTTGAAGCCACACCTTGCAGAGGAAGCTTTCCATCTGGTTCCTCAAGCTCCCAACATGGAAGTACAGAGAGAACACATCCAGGGATCTTGCCTGGGACTTTTTGAGGTAGATATCAGAGGTGGAGTGGGACTGAAGTTCACTATGTCTGTGGTCAAAGGTCCCTTCTGTTCCTTTTCAGAAGCCCCATTTTGAAACCTAAGAGGAACCTGGACTCCTTCCTCTACTGACCTGCATCAAGTCCCTTCAAAGGATCTCAAGATTCACACTGGGAGCCCAGCCTAGTGCTGTTCTGACCTAACAATAGGATTAGGAGGGGCTTGGGCTCCTTCATCTGAGGTTGCAGGTTTCCTCAGTCCTTCCTTAATATTCACCTCTGATGACTTGTCAAGATAAGAGAAAAAAGGGCAAATAGAAAAGTATAAACCTTGAATACAATAGCATAGTATTTCAGGCAAACATTTATTTCGTCCGCTGGTGTCGATTGAGAAATTACAGGTAATCTTTGCCTGAAATCTTTTTCAAGCAATATTAATGCGTTCCCAAATGGTCTGATGTTTCCACACAAATCTTGCAATGATCAATCGAGAGCCTCGAGCGATTGTTTGTGCGCCATTGTGCATTCATCCCAAACAATAAGTTTGCATTTCTGCAATACTTTTGCCATGCCAGATGCTTTGGAAATGTTGCACGTGGGAGTTTCAGTGAATTGCATGTTCAATGGCAAATTTAAAGCGGAATGAGCAGTTCTTCCACCTGGTAGCAATGTCGCAGCTATTCCGGATGACGCAAGAGCTAAGGCTATGTCATTTTGGGATCAAATTGCTGCCAGAATCAATCTAATTAGGAAAGTTTTACCACTTCCCCCTGGCGCATCTAAGAAGATTTCTCCAACCCTGTTATTGACAGTTGGCATTATTTGATCGTAAATGCCTTTTTGCTCAAGCGTTAGCTTATGAATATTTGATTGCACATATGACAAAAGATCACCCGTGTTGTAATTTTTTTCATGACGCAATTCTACATTGAGTGAAGCAGCAGCAGATTGATTCGGTGATGGCATTCCCAATTGATTGAGAACTTTGTTCGCGATTTCTAAGCACAAATCTTCAATCATTTTCAACACTGAAATGGAGTCGTAAAATTGGAAATTTGGAAATCGTAAATGGATAGTAAATCAGAAACATTGAAATGGAATCATAAAATATTTAGTATAGCTTGTGTTGCTTTTACATCCAACAGATGGCGCTGTTTTTAAAAAAACACATGTTTTTACCTGTCACAGGTGTGACATCTATATAATAGTAGGTATAAGGTATATAAAAACACGCACGTCTTCGAATGCAACGTTGTGTCAAAATTTCAAAGCAATCGGTGAAGAACTTTTGGAGACTTAAGATTTTGAACAAACGAACGTTTACATTTTTATTTATATAGATATACATTTATCATTTGACTAGTCAATCACATGCCTGGCAGAAATAAAAACTAATGTTTATAAACAAATCTATACATGATTTTCTGTTACAGTTCCATACATATTTGACAATAGGTGAAACACTCAAATATCCTTGCATGGGTGAATTGATAAACAAAATCTATACACTCTCCACATAAACATTGCCTCTCTACATAAACTCTTTAATCAGTTTGTTGATATCCAGAAAATAACCTGCTAGTATTTTTATTATGATTGCATGTAATCTATATAGATCAAGTTCAGGAGAGTAAATATCTTAACAATATTGTGTCTTTCAAGAACATGAAAGATTTATTTGATTTCATTAATTACAAATTTATAGTCTTCCTCACATAGACCTTGTACTTACTTTGTTAGGTTTCTAAACCAATTTTTTTAACTTCTTTATTGATTAAGGAATTACATATGTGTCCTTATCCCCTCATAATCCCCCCTCCCCCTCCCACCTGCCCTCACACCCCTGTAGTCTGAGTCCATTGGTTAGGCTTATATGCATGCATACAAGTCCTTTGGTTGATCTCTCTCCCTTACCCCCACCCTCCCCTAGCTTCCCTCTGAGGTTTGATGGTCTGATTGATGTTTCTCTATCTCTGGATCTGTATAAGGTTCATCAGTTTATGTTGTTCATTATATTGCATAAATTAGTGAGTTCATGTGATATTTATCTTTCTATGGCTGGCTTATTTCACTTAGCATGCTCTCCAATTCCATCCATGCTGTTGCAAATGGTAAGAAATTCTTTATTACCGCAGAGTAGTATTCCATTGTGTTGATGTACCAGAGTTTTTTAATCCACTCATCTGCTGATGGTCACTTAGGCTATTTTCAAATTCAGCTATAGTGAATTGCGCTGCTGTGAACATAGGGGTGCATATATCCCTTCTACTTGGTGTTTCTAGTTTCTTGGGATATATTCCTAGAAGTGGGATCACTGGGTTAAATGGGAATTCCATTTTTAGTTTTTTGAGGAAAGTCCATACTGTTCTCCACAGTGGCTGCACCATTCTGCATTCCCACCAGCACTGCACGAGGGTTCCTTTTTCTCCACATCCTCGCCAGCACTTGTTGTTTGTTGATTTGTTGATAATAGCCATTGTGACAGGTGTGAGATGGTACCACATTGTCGTTTTGATTTGTATCTCTCGGATGATTAGTGACTTTGAGCATATTTTCATATGTCTCTTGGTCTTCCTTCTGTCTTCTTTCAAAAAGTATCTATTTAGGTCCGTTTCCCACTTTTTGATTGGGTTGTTTATCTTCCTTTTATTAAGTTGTATGAGTTCCCTGTAAATGTTGGAGATTAAATCTTTATTAGAGATAACATTTGCAAATATGTTCTCCCATACAGTGAGCATTCTTGTTGTTTTATTAATGGTTTCTTTTGCTGTTCAAAAGCTTTTTATTTTGATGTAGTCCCATTTGTTTATTTTCTCTTTAGTTTCCATTGACCTAGGAGCAGTATCAGTGAAGAAATTGCTTTGGCATATGTCTGAAATGTTTCTGCCTGTGGATTCCTCTGGTATTTTTATGGTTTCCCGTCTTATGATTAAGTCCTTTATCCATTTTGAGTTTATTTTTGTGTATGCTGTAAGTGGGCGGTCTAGTTTCAATTTTTATACATGTATCTGTCCAATTTTCCCAACACCATTTATTGAAGAGACTGTCTTAACTCCATTGTATGCTCTTGCCTCCTTTGTCAAATATTAATTGAGCATGGTGGTTTGGGTCGATTTCTGGGTTCATTATTCTATTCCATTGGTCTATATTGCTGTTCTTGTGCCAGTACCAGGCTGTTTTGAGAACAGTGGATTTGTAATACAGCTTGATATCTGGTATTGAGATCCCACCTACTTTGTTCTTCTTTCTCAGGATTGCTGCAGCTATTCAGGGCCTTTATTTATTACAGATGAATTTTTGGAAATTTCATTCTAGGTCTGTGAAATATGCCGTTGGTATTTTAATGGGTAGTGCATTGAATCTATAGATTGCTTTGAGTAGTATGGACATTCTAATGTTGTTGATTCTACCAATACATGAACATGGTATGTTCTTCCATCTGTTTATGTCTTCCTCTCTTTTTTCAGTGTTTTGTTGTTTTCTGCATATATGTCTTTTACCTCCTTAGTTAAGTTTATTCCTAGGTATCTTAATTTTTTTGGTGTCATGCTAAATGGGATTGCTTTTTTAGTTTCTCTTTTTGTAAGTTCACTATTGGTGTATAGAAATGCCATAGATTTCTTAGCGTTAATTTTGTATCCTGCTACATTGCTGAATTCATTTATTAATTCTAATAGTTTTTTGATAGAGTCTTTAGGGTTTTCTATGTACAGTATCATGTCATCTGCAAATAAGGACAGTTTTACTTCTTCTTTTCCAATTTGGATGCATTTTATTTCCTCTTCTTGTCTGATCACAATGGCTAGTACTTCCAGTACTATGTCAAACAGGAGTGGTGAGAGTCGGCATCACTGTCATTTTCCTGTTCTTAGGGGAAATGATTTTAGTCTTTGCCTATTGAGTATGATGTTGGCTGTAGGCTTGTTGTACATGGCTTTTATTATGTTGAGGTATGGTCATTCTATTCCCACCTTGCTGAGAGTTGATTTTTTTTTTTATCAAGAAAGGGTATTGGATATTGTCAAATGCTTTTTCTGCATCAATTGATATGACTATGTGATTTTTATCTCTCAGTTTGTTTATGTGATGTATCACGTTTATTGATTTACAGATATTGTACCATCCTTGCATCCCCTGGATAAATCCTACTTGGTCATGGTGTATGATCTTTCTGATGTACTGCTGGATCTGATTTCCTAGAATTTTGTTTAGTATTTTGGCATCTATGTTCATGAGGGATATTGGCCTATAATTCTCTTTCATTGTGTTTTCTTTATCAGGTTTTGGTATTAGGATGATGCTGGCTTCATAGAATGAGCTTAGAAGTGTTCCTTCTTCTTGAAATTTTTGGAATAGTCTGAGGAAGATAGGTTTTAGTTCTTCCTGGAATGTTTGGTAAAACGCCCCTTTGAAGCCATCAGGCCCCGGGCTTTTGTTTGATGATAGCTTTTTGATAACTGCATCAATTTCTTCCATAGTTATTGGCCTATTGAGATTTTTAGAATCTTCCTAATTGAGTTTTGGAAGGTTGTGTTTTTCTAGGAATATGTCCATTTCCTCTAAGTTGTCTAGTTTGTTAGAATAGAGTTGTCCATAGTATATTTTAACAATCCTTTGTATTTCTGTGGGGTCTGTTGTTATTTCACCTCTTTCATTTCTGATTTTGTTTATTTGGGTCCTCTCTCTTTGCTTCATGGTGAACCTGTCTAGAGGTTCATTAATCTTGTTTATCCTTTCAAAGAACCAGCTCTTGGTTTCATTGTTCTTTTGTTTTTGGTCTCTATGTCATTCATTTCTGCTCTGATCTTCATTATGTGCTTCCTTCTGCTCACTCTGGCTTTTTTGTTTGTTTGTTTGTTTCTCTCTAATTCTTTGAGTTGTAGAGTTAGATGATTTATTACCATTTTTTTTTCTTTTTTCTTTTTTCTTTTTTTGATGTAGGCCTGTAGAGCTATAAAATTCCCTCTCAAGACTGCTTTTTTGTGTCCCATAGATTTTGGATTGTTGTGTTTTTATTGTCATTAGTTTCCAGGATATTTTAAATTTCTTCTTTGATCTCTTTGGTAACCTAATCACTGTTTAATAGTATGATATTCAGCTTCCAATTGTTTTAATTTTGGGCCATTTTTATTGTAGTTAATTCCCAATACTAGTGGCCCAGATCATGAAATTCATGTACGGGTGGGGGGAAGTGTTTCCCTCAGCCCAGCCTGCACCCTCTCCAATCTGGGAACCCTCAATTGATGTCAGAATGCCCGTTTAGGCCCGATCCCATCAATTGAGGGTTCCCAGATTGGAGAGGGTGCAGGCTGGGCTGAGGGAAACACTTCCTCCCACCGGGATTGGGCCTAAACGTGCAGTAGGACATCCCTCTCACAATCCAGGACTTCTGGCTCCCAACCACTTGCCTGCCTGCCTGCCTGATTGCCCCTAACTGCTTCTGCCTGCCAGCCTAATCACCCTCTAACCACACCCCTTTCAATGAGATCGAAGCCTAACTGCTTCCTGCCGGCCCAATTGCCCCTAACTGCCCTCCCCTGCCAGCCTGGTTGCCCCTAACTTTCCCCCCTGTTGGCCTGGTCGCCCCCAACTAGCTTCCCCTGCTGGCCCAGTCAACCCTAACTGCCCTCCTTTGCCAGCCTGGTTGCCCCTAACTTCCCTCCTCTGCCAGCCTGGTCACCCCAAACTGCACTTACCTGCAGGCCTGATCACCCCTAAATTTCCTTCCTTGCCAGCCTGTTCACCCCTAACTGCTCTCCCCTGCTGTCCTGGTCACCCCTAACTGTCCTCCCCTACTGGCTTGGTCACCCCCAACTGCCCTCCCTTGCTGGCCCAATTACCCCTAACTGCCCTCCCTTGCAGGCCTGGTCCCCCACAACTGTCCTCCCCTATAGGCCTGGTCACCCACAACTGCCCTCCCATGCAGGCCTTGTCCCTCCCAACTGCCCTCCCTTGCTGGCCTGGTTGCCCCAACTTCCCTCCCCTGAAGGCCTGATCCCCCCAACTCTCCTCCCAGCAGGCCTGATTGCCCCCAACTGCCCTCCCATGCAGGCCTGATTGCCTCCAATTGCCCTCCCCTGCCGGCCTGATCCCCCCAACTCTCCTCCCAGCAGGCCTGATTGCCCCCAACTGCCCTCCCCTGCAGGCCTGATCCCCCCAACTCTCCTCCCAGCAGGCCTGATTGCCCCCAACTGCCCTCCCATGCAGGCCTGGTCCATCCCAACTGCCCTCCCCTGCTGGATTGATCGCCCATAACTGCCCTCTCCTGCTGGCCTGAAAGCCCACAACTGCCCTCCTCTGCTTGCCATCTTATGGTGGCCATATTGTGTCCACATGGGGGCAGCTATCTTTTGTGTTGGAGTGATGGTCAATTTGCATATTACCCTTTTATTATATAGGATCACGCCATTGTGGTCTGAGAATATGTTTGAGATGATTTCAATCTTCTTGAATTCGGGGAGACTTTGCTTGTGACCCAATATGTGGCCTATTTTTGAAAATGTCCCATGTGTACTTGAGAAGAACCTATATTCTATGACTTTTGGGTGAACTGTTCTGAAGATATCAATTAAGTCCATCTGATCTAGTGAGTCATTTAGGATTGCTATTTATTTGCTGATTTTTTGTCTAGAGGATTTTTCCAGTGATGTCAATGGTATATTAAAGTCCCCTACTATGATTTTATTATTGCTGATCTCTCCCTTGTTATCTTCCAGGAGTATTTTTAATGTATTTGGGTGCTACTACATTGGGTGCATATAAGTTTATCAGGGTTATATCCTCTTGTTGTATCGATCCCTTTAGTAGTATGAAATGGCCTTCCTTATCTCCTGTAATGGCCTTCACTTTGAGTTGTATTTTGTCAGATATAAGTATTGCTACCCCAGCTTTTCTTTCATTTCCAGTTGCCTGAAAGATATTTTTCCATCCCTTCTCTTTCAGTCTTTATGATTCCCTTGTTCTGAGGTGGGTCTCTTGTAGACAGCATATATATGGGTCATGATTTTTTTATCCATTCAGCCACTCGATGTCTTTTGATTGGAGCATTTAGTCTATTTACGTTTAAAGTTATTATTGAAAGGTACTTGTTTGTAGTCATTTTTATTTTTGTGCCTGTGTTCCTTCTTACCTTTTTATTTCCTCTTTTTACACCAGTCCCTTAGCATTTCTTGCTTTGCTGGCTTTGTAGTGATAAACTCCCTTAGCCTTTTTTTTTTTTGTCTGTGAAGCTCCTTCTTTCCCCCTCAATTTTGAATGATATCCTTGCTGGATAGAGTATTCTTGGATTCAGTCCCTTGTTTTGCATCACTTCGTAAATTTCCTTCCATTCTTTTCTGGTCTGATGTGTTTCTGTTGAGAAATCATTTGATAATCTAATGAGAGATCCCTTGTATGTAACTTTCTGTCTCTCTCTTGCAGCCTTTAAGATTCTCTCTTTGTCCTGAACATTTGTCATCATAATTATGATGTTTCTTAGTGTGGGTCTTTTTGGGTTCATCTTGTTTGGGACTCTTTGTGCTTTTGTGACTTTTTTCTTCCCTACATCAGGGAAATATTCTGACATCATTTCTTCAAATAGGTTTACTAACCCTTGTTCCTCTTCCTGTTGTTCTGGCACCTCTATTATTCGCATCTTGCTTCATTTCATCTAGTCCCATAGCTACCTTAGGCTTTCCTCCTACCTTTATTTTTTTTTCTCCAATTGCAGTTCAGTTTGGGTGTGTTTTGCTTCCCTGTCTTCTAATTAGCTAATTTGGTTCTCCACTGCTCTTATTCTACTGTTGAAACTTTACATGGTGTTTTTTTATTGCAGCTATATCACTCTTCATTTCTTCTTGATTTTTACATAACTTGTTGATTTTTTTCATCCATTTCTTCTTGATTCTTACATAAGTTGTTGATTTTTTCCCTCCATCTGGTTTATGAACTGTATGACCTTTATTCTGATTTTTTTCTGACATATTGCATACCTCTGTTTCACTTAGCTACTTTTCCGGCAATCCCTTCTTTTCTTTCCTTTGGGGGTTTCTTTGTCTACCCATTTTTGGTCTCACCAACTGATCTAGATGTTGAGTCGTGCAGGCCTGCTCCTTTGATGGCACTGGCTCCTCGGGCTGTGGGTGTGCCTCAGTTGACAGCTTCTCCTCAGGTGGGTGCTGTTCGCAGCAGTGGTGTCTCCTCTGGCTGGTGTGGGAGGCTGCTTGCACAGCTGCTCTTCCTGGGATGGGGTTGGGCTGTCCACAAGGCTGCTGCTCTTTGAATGGGTGTGGGTTGCGCATGGCAACTGCTCCTTGGACAGGGGCGGACTGCTCACATGGCTACTGCTTCTTCGATCAGGTCTGACTTCACGGTGCTGATGTTCCTCAGATGGGTTGGGCTGCTTGTGAGGCTGCTGCTTCTTGGACAGGGGCAGGTTTCTTGCAGGGCTGCTGATCCTCATATGGGTGCATGCTGCTCATGCAGCTGCTGCTCCTCAGGTGGGGAATGGGTTGCTTTCATGGATGCTACTCCTTGGGCGGGAGTGAGCTGCACGTGCAGTTGCTTCTCCTTGGACGGGGGCAGGCAACTCACCCAGCTGCTGCTCATCAGACAGGTACAGGCTGCATGTGGCTGTTGCTCCTCAAACCAGTGCTGTCTACGCAGGGCTGCAGCTCCTCGGATGTAGGTGTTCTGCTCCTGTGGCTTCTGCTTCTTGGACTGGGGTGGGCTTCTCAGGCAGCTGCTGCTCCTTGAACAGGGGATAGGCTTCTTGCGTGGCTGCTGCTCCTCAGGCAGGAAAGAGTTGCACATGCAGCTGCTGCTCCTTGAATGAAGGCGGACTGCTCACACAGCTGCTGCTCATTGGATAGGTGCAGGCTGCGTGTGGCTGCTGCTCCTTGGACCAATGTGGACTGCACATGGTTGCTACTCCTCAGACATGGGCGGTCTGCTTTCGTGGCTGCTGCTCCTCGGGCAGGAGTGAGTTGCACATGTGGCTGCTGCTCCTTGGACAAGGGCAGACTGCTCACACCGCTGCTGCTAATTGGACAGGTGCAGGCTGCATGTGGCTGCTGCTCCTTGGACCAGTGTGGACTGCACAGGGCTGCCGCTCCTCAGACATGGGCGGTCTGCTTGTGTGGCTGCTACTCCTTGGACCAGGGTAGGCGCTGCTCACGCAGCTGCTGCTCCTTGAATGGGGGCAGGCTGCTCATGCAGCTGCTGCTCTTCGGACAAGTGAAGGGTGCAGGCTGCGTGCAGCTGCTGCTCCTCAAATGGGGGGCGGGCTGTGCAGGGCTGCTGCTCCTCAATCATGGGCAGGGTGCTAGTGCAGCTGCTCTCCTCAGATGGGGTGGGCTGCTCATGTGGTTGCTGCTCCTCAGATGGGGGAGTGGACTGCTCACACAGCTGCTGCTCCTTGGACAGGGGCAGCCCACTTGAAGCTGCTGCTCTTAGGCTTGGGGCAGGCTGCTCGCAGGGCTTCTGCTCTTTGGACAGGAGCGGGCTGCTCTTGTGTCTGCTGCTCGTGTGGTTGCAGTGTCCTGGGCTATAGCATTGGGTCAGTCAGAGGGGAGAATGCTTCAGAACTCACAGGAGCCTTTGCCCAGGGTAGCTGGAGACTCGTTGACCATGGGACCACAGGTGAGGTAGCAGGTCCCTGGCAGGGGTGGCTGTAGAGTCCCAGGTGTTATCTAAGGGCACCCTGGGTGGAGGTGAGTCTGGGCTCCCAGTTACAGCAGCTCTCTCCTTAAAAAAAGCCTAGGCCTCTGAGGACGAGCTGGCCTCCTGGCACTTTTTACAATGGTAGCAGAGGCTGCCTAGTTAGGCGAGCCCAGTTAGCCTGTCCCCAAAGGTCCTGTGGGATCTACCTGTACCTCACACACACACACAAACACACACACACACACACACACACAACATGACCTCACATTCTTCTTTTACTCCCTCACTCACACTCTCTCCCTCACTGCCACCTTCTTCCTGCCTTTGTAGTTGGGTCTGGGTTGTTATTGACCCGTTCGTGGATGGAGTTTCCTCTCCAGGTGTCTGGTTATGTGGCTCGCTCTCTAACACCTGGCTCGACAGGATAAAATTCATCTCAACAAGACACAACAGAAAGGGAATAAAGCACAAATATACTCATGACACCAATAACCCCACTATAAGTGACCACCTGAGAAAAAAGAATTAGGGAAGAGAAAAGAGAACACAAATGATATCGAAGAGAGAGAAAAAGATAAGAGAGAAAAGAAAAAGGAAGAGAAAGGAGAATATATATATATATGGAAAACACCACAGAACCAATAGATAAACCAAAAAAATACAAACACCAAACACCCAGCAAAGAGGGTGAGGGCAGAATCTGTAGAAGTTGAACTTACATACAGAAAATAAGGTTAAGAATCGGATGGATATGGAGAGGACCTCAGTGTAGTATAGAGGAAGTAGAAAGGGGATGATTTGATAAGAAGAAAGACAATGAGAAGAAAATAATAATAATAATAATAATAATAATAATAATAAATTTACAAAAAATTATTTCAAAAATGGTATAAAAAATAAAAAATAGCAAATAAAAATAAAATAAAATAGAGTGATAGGGAAATAATGTGAAAAGAAATAGAAAATAAAGCAACAAAGAAAAACAAGAAAATAAAGAAAAAAGAAGAAAAAAAAGAGATAACAAAATAATAATAATAAAAAATAAAAATGAAAAAATAAAGTGTCATTCCTTTGCCTGGCTTAAGATCCCAGTCTTCTGTACTGTACTGTTTCTCAGTTTCCTGTTGCTGGGACTGAAGGTCTCTCTTTAGGCCAGTCTCTTTGGACTCTCAGGGACTATTTAGATTTTTTTTTTTAATCCTTGGTACCATTCAGGGTGGAATCGGGGTATGGCTGTAATGGTTGCCTGGAGACTGGAGGAAGGGGCTATCTCTTCAGGACAAAATGGCTGCCCAGGTCCTGGGCTCAGGTATGATTCAGCACCAAACTCACTGCCACTTCTCCTGGACCCCCTTCTCTCCGCTGATTCCACAAGTCTGCACCTTCTCCCGCACCTCAGCCACGGGTAACTGTCTGTATCCAAAAGTTCCTATGAACTAGGTTCAGTGAAGAAAGGCACAAGCCACAGAGAGGGAAAATACTGAGCCTCTGCGTGCTCCTCTCCTGCTGGCACTGTGCAGTCTGATCAGCCCTTCAGGCTGCCCCTTCTGGGGACAGCTTTTCATGACTATGGACCAAGATGTAGAATCCCCTGCCATCCAGCAGTCCTGTGGACCTTCTTTCCACAGTCTTTCCACAGGGATGCAGCTTGGTGCTGTGCAGATTCCCTCTGACCCTCTGTGCTCAGGGGTCTGGCAGACTCTCCTGCCCAGATTCTTGATTTTACCTTTCTCCTTGGGTCCTCTGCCCTTCCGGCTGCCAACTGCATCACCAGCTGAGTCTCTTTTGCCAATTCAGGTTGGATGTTATTCATTTCAGCTGCTCATTCTATTTGCTCCGGGACAAGGCTCAGGACACGTCCATCTATTCCACTGGCATTTTGTCTCTCTCTAAACCAATTTTTAAAACTAAAATAAAATTGAAAGAATCATACTGTTCAATTCACTGTATTGCTACAGTAATCAAGGCAAAATGTTATTGATTGAGGATAGACACATATTTCAATGGAACTGAAGAGAAAGTCCAGAAGGAAATCTACATATGGACCACAACATTTTTGCTTAATCCTGACACGAGAATATGTGTTTATTGATTTTTTTTAAAAGAAAGAGACAGGGGAAAAGGGAGAGATAGAGAAACATCAATGTGAGAGATACATATTGATCAGTTGCATTTCTTATGCACCCCGACCGAGGATCAAAACCGCAACTGAGGTATTTGCCCTGACCTTGAATAGAACCCTCAACTTTATAGTGCACAGGATAATGCTATAACCAAATAAGCCACACAGCAAGTGCTACAATCATTCTTAATGATGTTAGCACTAATAACCTTTAGATTATTCCTGTCTGTGGTGAGTGTGCCTGTGTATGTGGCTATGTGAGTTTTTTCCAAAGAAATGTGAGCAGGAGCAATGCATGCCTCTCTATAATGAGATCAGCCAATAAATTTTGCAATGTGCCCTACAACATACTCTTTTCTTTTTCTGTATTGGAATGGAGATAATCACAGGAGTCCCAGCAACGCTGCCAGAAAATATTGTTTTCTCACTTACCTTAATAGGGATGTGATGAAGATTAAATAAGGACATGGATATTTATTATAATTTCTACATACAGTCAGTGGTCAATAAATGTTAGTTTCTATTATTATAAATATTACAATCTTTGTATGGTATAGTATTCATCTAGAATAGGAAAAATGTAAGTAACCCCACATAATTCAGCAAATAGTATAACTAAGTCTGCACTCTTATAGGCAGAGTGTCAGACTTGTTGATGCTAGCAGTCTTTTCTCTTTCTACACAGTTTCTCTGTTGAAAGAAAATAATTCTCAGCTACTTTAAAAAACATATAAAGGATCATAATTTGATATTTATCTATGAAAAGCAGTTTCAGCAAAAACAATAGGAGAAGGTTGGTTATATGGGATATGAGAATACCAAATTGTGCTAGAATATCTTGCATTTACAAAACATTATTCTATAAAAGAGTCCCACCACTTCCTCTTTCCCTACTGACCTATATCTGATAAGAAAGCCCAGGTACACTTTTCTGTAGGGTCACAGGAGGTTCAGAACATGCAAACCCTTACCTATATGGAATACTCATTCTTGATTCATCCTCTTACTATCACAAAATCCAAGTCTCCTATCTCTCTCTCTCTCTCTCTCTTTCCTCTCTCTCTCTCTCTCTCTCTCTCTCTCTCTCTCTCTCTCCCTCTCTTTCTCTCTTCCCCTGTCTCTCCATTCTTTTCAAATAATTTTAAATTACAGGTGACAATCAATATTATTTTACATTAGTTTCAGTTGTATATATACATTCTTGAATCTGCTTGAGAGCCTTCCCTGATGCCTCCAGAAAGCCTCATTATGTAATAAACTTTTTCATACTCTCCTGGTGCCTGGGTCATCAGTCTTGACATCCAGAAGAAATTTTAGGTGTAGGATCCATCCTGTGTCTGTGGAATGATCACAACAAATGGCCATGTGAGCAGGTCATCATGGTACTGTCCATACTGCCAGGAATCTTTCTTATTTTGCTTTGGCTTCCTAACTGACTCTGCTACATGCTGGTCGGCATACACTTTGAGCCATTGCCTGGTAGCAATCTTGTGCTTTCAACTGCTATTCTTTGTACTGCATTAGTGAGACTTACCAAGCATGTACTAAAGATTTGACCCACATAAGTCAGTTTAAAAAATTAACATAGAGTGACAGGAAGCATCCTGAAAGTAGTCCTCAATCATGTTTCTCAATCTGGAACTATTTGTGAGTCTCAGATGGAATTATGTGTCTCAGTTCCAAAATAAGATGTGACTGACACTGTGCCTAAGGCCATGGTTGGCAAACTGCAGCTTGTGAGCCACATGCGACTCTTTGTCCCCTTGAGTGTTGCTCTTCCACAAAATACTATGGCCTGGATGAGTCTTTTGAAGAAGTGGCATTAGAAGAAGTTTAAGTTTAAAAACTTTGGCTCTGAAAAGAAATTTCAATCGTTGTACTGTTGATATTTGGCTCTGTTGAATAATGAGTTTGCCAACCACTGGCTTAAGGGAATGACTTTTACCTTGAGAACATTTGTTGTTTCTTAACTAGATGTTGGTCCCCTTTCTATATATAGTTTGGTTGGATAGTCTGTTCAATATACAAGTCCATTGGGTAGTCTCTCATGGAGAAATGCAGTTACTATAAGGGATACTAATGTCACACACCTGAAAACAGAAGCTCACTGAGACCTTGCAAAAGTTTCTGCTGTTTCTGCCTCTCTCTCTCTCTCTCTCTCTCTCTCTCTCTCTCTCTCTCTCTTTCTCTCTTTTCTCTCTCTCCCCGCCCCCACACACAAACAGGATCCTGACCCTCAAGTTTCTAGAGAGAAACATCCATGACACTCCTGTGACAAAGCCAGGAGATTAATTCAGCACTGTCATGGAGTGTTCCATAACATTGATGATGCTGACTTAGTTTGAGGTTCTACGGAAGAAAAAATAAATAAATATGACGATGGTAGTGGAGAAAATCAGTGAAGTATATCCAGTAAAATACATACCCCACATGCAACCTGGGAAAGTTGCCTGGAAGAGCCAAATGTTGGAAGAAAGTGTGATAATTCATGTCTTTATTGATCCTTAAAAATGGGTCTTTAGTTCTGTGTGGTTTTAGGTAAAACATCCAAAATAGTAGGCAATGTGCTGCATTATTCACAATAGCCAAGGTAAGCAATGTAAGTGTTCATCAATAGATGAATGGATAAAGAAGATGTTATGCATACACACATACACATCCCCCAAACTGCATCATATCACTTATGTGGAATATTCAAAATAGAAAGAGTCAAACGTATTGGAACACAGAGTAGAAAAGTGTTTGCCAGCAGCTGCGGGGTGGAGGAAATAGAAAGAGCATGGTAAATGGGTGCAAACTTTCAACTTTAGCACCAATAACATCTGAGAATTTAATGTAAAAAACAAACAAACACACCAAAAGATTAAGGTTCTCTAAAACAAGAAGTCTAGAAAACTGTACAACCATGAAGATCACAATGAGGCATGACATGATGACTAAAATTTAATACGGTATCCTGGATGGGATCCTGGGGCAGAAAAATCACATTAAGTAAAAACAATGGAAATCATAATAAAATAAAGACTTCAATAGAGTAGGACCTCAATTCTTGAACTTAATTTGTTTCAGAAGGCTGTTTGAGAAGTGATTTGTTCAAAAACCAAATCATCCATAGCCAGTTTGACTCAGTGGGCTGAAGGTTCCCAAGTTTGTTTCTTGTCAAAGGTACATGCCTGTGTTGTGGGCTCAATCCCCAGTAGGAGGCGTGCAGGAAGCAGCCAATCAATGATTCTCTGTCATCACTGATGTTTCTATCTCCCTCTCACTGTGCCTTCCTCTTTTGAAATTATTCTATATATATAAAAGCCTAAGCAACCTTTAAGACTGAAGAATCAGAATGTCTGGAACAACTGGAATGACCAGTCTCTATGACGTGCCCTCCCACAGACCACCTCCACTGGCCGGCTAACCTCCCAAGGTTCCTCCCCACGGCTGGCAGGCTCTGATCACCTGATGGGTGCTGGGGCAGGGAACTGGGGATGGGTGGTGGCAGATGTGGCCCCTTCTCCCAGGGTGGCCAAGAGCTGGCTCCTCCTTGGGGCCAGCAGCCAACCTCCTGCTCCCTGTCCCTCACCCTGGCCAGCAGGGCCCAATGGGCCCACCTCCCGCCCACTGCTGTGGCAGCTCAGCAGCAAGGGAAGGAAGAGTCAAGGAGGCAGGAAACTTCCTGGTGGTGGGGCACCATAAGCAGTGTTGGCATCCGTTCCTTCCACTCCTGCCCAGCCACTGTCGCCTCTTTTCCTGACCACACCAGGCCCTTTGTGCTGCAGGCAACATGGGGAACTGTAGGTGGGTGGCAGTGGATGCAGCCCAATCCAAGGGGGGCGGAGGGCCAACTCCATTCTCAGGGCCAGTGGCTAACCTCCCAAGCCCTGTCCCTCCCCGAGGCCCTCCCCGAACCAGCAGGCCCAGATAGCCCCAGCCATGATCAGCCCCGATCACTGGCCAGGCCTAGGGAAACCACCCATGCACTGGTTTCATTCTCTGGGCCTCTAATCTTATATAATGAAAGAGAAACATGTAAAATTGACCATAACTCCGCTACACTCACCAGCCAATCAGGAGTGAATATGCAAATTAAATCAACAAAGATGTTGGGTTAATTTGCATACACAGGTGCTGGGTGGAGAGCAGAGCTGGAGAGCTAGACGAGAGTGGAGTGGCTTAGGGAACTTGGCTCTCCAAGCTGCCAGACAGAGAGCAGAGAGGGAGAGCTGGTGGCTTGGAGGACTTGGCAGAGTGGGAGGCAGTGGGATGGAGACAGAGCAGGAAGGGAAAATCAAACCAGTGGGGAGCACCAGGAATTCTGGGAATAGTAGTTCTGGTGGCAGACAGATCTCCTAGACCAGTGATGGTGAACCTATGACATGCGTGTCAGCACTGACACGCATAGCCATTTCTGATGACACGTGGCCGCTGAGGCGGCTGCATGCCAAGGATGAAACATTTGCTGCTCCTGAGGATGAAACATTTGCGAAATAATGTTTTTTCCTCAAAGTGACACACTACCTGAGTTATGCTCGGTTTTTTGGCGAAGTTTGACACACCAAGCTCAAAAGGTTGCCCATCACTGTCCTAGACACTAGAGCAAAGTGAGCCTGGAGCAAGTTACTGTTGCGGTGGGGAATGGAGGGAAAGAAAATGTGAGAGCCATAAGTAAAATCAGAGTGTCTAGGAAAAATTAAACGGAAGATATCCTAAAAATTTCAGGAAATCTCCACCAATGAAGCAAAGAAAAAAAAAATGCCTCTATTATTCTGTGAGCAACAAACCAAACTGGTTGGGGTCTCAAACAATTCACTCATATGATTGAAAAGACAGACAGAAATTCCCGGATTGGAGAGGACTCCCCTGAGGGCTCCCAGATGGGAGAGGGTGCAGGTCAGGCTGAGGGACCCACCCCCCGTGCATGAAACTTTGTGCACCGGGCCCCTAGTAGAAATATAATAAAAGAAATCCAAATAATTTTTCCCATTAGACATAAATGTAAATTGAATGAATCCATCCCAAAACACACAAATGATTCCCTGTTTTTACTTTCTTATATACAGTGCAAGTCTAAAGTACTGTTAGTCTAAAAAGAACCACTTATTTTCTCAAATTTATGGAACCACCCCCTGTTAGCCTTAAATGAATCACATTCAGTGCTCCTTTCAGGGGTATCCTTCAGGAGGTCAGAAGGCACCATCTTCACCTTTCCACATATCATTGCCTCCTAAATGCTATCACTGGCTAACTGCTTTTCATTTACCCAAATCAACAACAATTTTTCTAAGTGTTCAATTGCTTGTGATTGTTGTTTTGTGAGCACTTTCACATCCTTGGCTACATTAGCATTCTTGATGGCCTCCTTATCTGTTAAAATTGTGCTAATCATAGAGTTTTCCAGCAACAAAAACATTCTCTTCTTTGTTGCATGAGAGATGCTTTGTGTCATACAGAGGTATCAGCATGAAAGAGTTATCAGGTCAAGAACTGAAGTGTTGTTCCACAACTAATACATGTTTTCCTTGAACAACTTGGTCTAGAACCAAATTGCTCAATATTGGAGATGTTCAAGAACTGAAGTTTGAAAGTAACTGTTTCACTGATAGTTCACCATATGTAAAAATCACACCATACCAATGTAAAATATTAATAATATGGGAAATTAAGTATGGGAATTATCATCACAATTTTTTTATATTTTTTATTGATTTATTACAGTGAGGAAGAGAGAGGGATAGAAAGTTAGAAACATCGATGAGAGAGAAACATCGACCAGCTGCCTCTTGCACACCCCCTACTGGGGATGTGCCCGCAACCAAGGTACATGCCCCTGACCAGAATCGAAACTGGGACCTTTCAGTCCGCAGGCCGACGCTCTATCCACTGAGCCAAACCGGTTTCGGCTATCATCACAATTTTTCTGTAAATATAAAACTATTCTAAAATAAAACACCCATTAAAACAACACATGAAATACTAGGCAATGATAATAGCTGGAGAAGAGTAGAATGCACCATTGAATGGATAGGAAGGTATTGGAAATGACTTGAAACACCCCTTCTATGCCATGTGCTGGACAATAATTGAACTAGAGGAAATGAAGGAGTGAGAGGTCAGTTTGGGAAATATTTTAGGAGATATTGAGGAAGCTCCCCTTTCTCTATCCAGAGCATCTGACTCCTCTGCATCGCCTCCCCCCCGACCCATGGATGATCAAGCTGAGGCTTTGTGATGTCAGGCTACAACATGGCAACCAGTAACTTGGCCAATCAGAGTTGAAGGGTATGGCTCCACATTGTCCTGGAGAGTATGTATAGAGGCCAGGAGCCCTGGAGTAGGTCACAGTTTTTATATGAAAAACAAGGTTACTAAGAAAGTATGGGAGCTTAGTTTAGATACTGAATCACAGACTCCAACCATAAGGATGGGCCAAGAATCTTCAAGTGGTGAAGAGAATACGATGTCGGTTTTGGAACTGGATGACAAAGACAAGGCTAAGGTCAGACTACCCTACTTGTATGCATCCTCTTCTTCCCTATTGATTTCCCACCATAGACTCTGACCCTGCCCTTGTCTGTCACAAACACTTCATCAATCAATCCACGATCATTCTATTACACTCCCACTTCCCACCCATTTCCCAATTTCTTCCCTCAAACCAATGTCTTTCTAGGTTTCTCTTGTTTCCCCACTAGATAATGAAGATAATGGGCAATGCAAATTCAGTCCTTCAATCGAGTGGAGAGAATTAGAGAAAAATAAAGAGGCAGATACTCATATTTTACTACAGGAAAGGTAAGAGATTTACAATAAACCAGTCAATTGAGGAAGATGAGGATGAGGAGGACCAAGAGGATGAAGATGACGAAAAAGATAATGATGAAGGGGAAGGGAAAGGAGAAGGAGAAGAAGAAGGAGAAAAAGAAGGAGAAGGAAAAGGAGAAGGAGAAGGAGAAGGAGAAGGAGAAGGAGAAGGAGAAGGAGAAGGAGAAGGAGAAGGAGAGGAAGAAGGAGATGAAGAAGAAGAAGAGGAAGGAGAAGAAGAAGGTGAAGAAGAAGATGAAGAAGAAGGCAAGGAAGATGAAGAAGGAGAAGATGAAGAAGAAGGAGGAGAAGAAGAAGGAGAAGAAGATGATGATGATGAAGAAGATGATGAAGATGAAGAAGAAGAAGAAGGAAAGGGAGAAGGAGATGAAGAAGAAGAGAGTTCTACCACAAGTGATACCAGAGTATACCTTAAGAGGAAGACCTTTAAGTATGTGTTGTCTCTCTAGAGAAAATCCTTGAGAATTGGTCATTATATATATACTAGTAGCCCGGTGCATGAAATTCGTGCACATTGAAAGGGAAATAATTAGATGAAATATTTTAATATTGCTATTTACCCTTTCTCTATAATAAAAGTGTGAGAGATAAAAGGAAATGAGTACAATGTATAGGAAAATAATACATAATTTTATTAATAACTAAACAATAACAAAATGATATAACAATAACAAACTTGTAATATAAAAACAACATTGATGCAAATAATGACTGATAAAGTGATTAAACTTATTCTGATATCTCCCTGTATACCACATTAAGAGTAAAAACACTTTCAGAGTGCTTGACTAATTTCCCTTGAGATAAAGTATTTACAACTTTAACTTTAACGTAACATGCTCTTTGAACTCAAGAGAAAGCAACAGCCGTAACTGGTTTGGCTCAGTGGATAGAGTGTCGCCCTGTGGACTGAAAGGTCCCAGGTTCGATTCCAGTCAAGGGCATGTACCTTGGTTGCGGGCACATCCCCCGTAGGAGGTGTGCAGGAGGCAGCTGATCGATGTTTCTAACTCTCTGTCCCTCTCCCTTCTTCTCTGTAAAAAAATCAATAAAATATTTTTTTAAAATACTTAAAAAAAAGAGAGAGAGAGAGAAAGAAAGCAACATTAACTGACCATGTCCAAAAACGGGTTCAGGTAGGAATATTCCTACTCTGTCTAGAGTTTGTCCTTGTGATTTATTAATAGTCATCACAAATGCTGGCATAACGGGAAACTATCTTCGAATTAATTTAAATGGGTGGCCAGTGTCAGATGGGGACAAATCAATTCTTGGAATCAGAACAATCTCTCCCTCTGCAGATCCTGTTAATATTTCAGCTTTGATAATGTTAGGTCGCAATCTTTTGATAATAAATCTGGTACCATTACAAAGACCCCATTTACTATTAAGATTTCTCAATAGCATGATGATTGCACCCACTTTCAATTTTAATTTATGACACGGCATTCCAGAAGGAGTAATACTATTAAGAAATTCAATAGGAAAATTTTCCTTTTCAGCATCCTCTGTTGAGTCAATGGAATCATCACTCAAATGGGTGTGAAAATCTCCATCAAGTATATCCAAAATTTCTTCATTTAATTTTTGAACGTGCTCATTTTTTGAACAAAGAATTGAGCGTTTAGATATATTTTAATATTATCTATAGATATACTATTTCCAAAGGTGGCTTTAATAATAGATCCATTAAAAATCATTTCATGGGGAATTTCAATAATACCCATTCCTAAATGAAAACTGCTATCAAGTTTGCCATCTCCAAGTTTTACTAACCATTCACTATAAGCAGAATCCTCTGATCTCATATTTGTTTTAAGAGACAACTATCTGAAACATCCCCAAACACTACAGTACTTTAAACTTATTTGTACTATGGCCAATCGTATAGCATGGTGGCACAAAAATCCCCTCTGAAAAGAACTTTCCCACCAAATGCAACATTCAAAGTAGCGCCAGCGAGAGCTTTATATGTATGGCACGTGTGCGAGTCAAAGTTTATTTTTAAATTTCCAGTGTGTGTCATATGTACTGGTTGGTCAGACGGATGGACAAATGTCGGTCACTTAGCCTTTTATCTATACAGATTATGAGTCATGATTTTACCTTTTTAAAAAATTATCCTTTAATACCTCCAAAGCACAATGAGTAAGAATCTGAAGGTTTATGTGGCTTCTATTTGGTTTCTAGGACAAAGTTCTTTCCTTTACCCATCACTCACTTCTCTCCTTTTATTTTTGAATGTTAATTCCAACATAATTTTTGTAACACCTCTTGAAAAGGATCCCACCAAGTTTTTGATAGTCCACATGATAAAACTTACAAAAAAACTACAGCATGAGACTTGCATTCTATCACTAACTTCTTCATATAACTGTAATTCTTCAGTCTCTATAGAATGAAAAAGGAAAATAAAAGTGCCTTCTCTCATTCCAAGGCCTTTCTCAGTCAGGCAACCACAAAAAGAATGAGCCTACAATTCATGCCGTGTAATCTCTATCAGGCATAATTCAAACCAAATCCCATCAGGCAAAGTCTGGGATAATTAAAATGTATGAGAACAGTGGTGACCTGGGGGAGAACTTATGAAACCTTGTCTCCTGCTTTTGCTGAATATTATTTTTGTTATGCTAGACTCCAAGTCCCTATCGGGGACCTGGTCAGGCAGCTGCGGGCGCTAACCCACGCTGCCTGCCCTGGTCCGTGATCCGTGATCACGCCACCTGCCCAGGTCCGTGATCCAGGATGGCAGACCTGGGCAGGCGGCTGCCGGTGCTAACCCACATCGCCTGCCCTGGTCTGTGATCTGTGATCGTGGACCTGGGCAGGCAGCTACGGGCGCTAACTCACACTGCCTGCCCTGGTCCGTCATCCGTGATGGCGGACGTGGGGAGGTGGCTGCGGGCACTAACCCATGCCTCCTGCCCTGGCCCATGATCCCTGATGGGGCTTCGAGTCAGCCACCGCTGGCGGCGGCTGACTCGAAGCCCCTATCCAGGACCTTGTCAGCCGGCTGCCGGCACTAACCGCCTGCCCCAGTCTACCATCATGGCTTGGATTCCACCGGCAGCGGGCGCTGCCCCCTCCCCCGCCATCTTTGCTGGTTTAATGTGTATATTTGCTCCTGATTGACTGGTGGGCGTGGCTGGTGGGCATGGTTTATGGGTATAGCGAAGGTACGGTCAATTTGCATATTACTGTTTTATTAGGTAGGACTAGAGGCCTGGTGCATGAAATTCGTGCACAGGGGGGGGTGTCCCTCAGCCCAGCCTGCACCCTCTCCAATCTGGGACCCCTTGAGGGATGTCCGACTACCTGTTTAGGCACGATCCTGGTTGGGCCTAAATGGGCAGTCGGACATCCCCCTCACAATCCAGGACTGCTAGCTCCTAACCGCTAGCCTGCCTGCCTTCCTGATTGCCCCTATCCACTTCTGCCTGCCAGCCTGATCACCACTAACCACTCCCCTTGATGCCTAACTGCTCCCCTGCCAGCCTGTTTGCCCCTAACTGCCCTTCCCTGCAGGCCTTATCACCCCCAACTTCCCTCCCTTGCAGGCCTGGTCCCTCCCAACTACCCTCCCCTACTGGCCAACTTGTGATGGCCATCTTGTATCCACATGGGGGCATCCATCTTGTGTGTTGGAGTGATGGTCAATTTGCATATTACTCTTTTATTAGATAGGAATATATCAAAACCTAAATGGTGTCCTTGAATAAATACTACCATGTGCATAAAGGAAATGTGTTTGTATATCTGTGTGTTCTCTGATGATCCAGAGGGAGAAAATGAGGGGGTAGGTATGTGAGAAGGGAGGGACATAGAATTCTACAAGTTTGGGCACCAGACCAGCCAGTCCATCATAAGCTAGACACTGAGAATAAAGACAATGTGAAGACTGAAGAATAATTTTTTTCCTTAACACTATCATACTGGCAATGAAGAAAAAAAGTTGTTGTTTCTGCTTGTGTTTCTCATTGAGGGCGGAGGTGAGGGGAGATGGTAGGGGAGATCGGGAGCAGGGTGTTGTGTGAGGGTTGGCAGTGTGTAATAATGAATCTGATTTTCATTTTAGGTGTTAGACTATTGACATCTTTAAGCCTCATTTCTTTCTCTTCCTTGTCCACCCAACATTTGGATAAGCTGATAAAAAAGGGAGTGTGTCATCATAAAATAGAAACAAATATGTCTAAACCATTAGAACTATTATATTGCCTCAGTTTCCCATATTCAAATCACCTATTGTCCTAAAATGTTTTCTAGTGCATAATGACAATCTGACCCAATGAGTAGTAAAATAAATCTTTTGACCTTATAATCAGCTTGAAAAAAGGGTTCCCAATGAGCCTTCCTTCATACTTATAAAATAACAATGTTCACCCTTGTTGAAAGAGGACCTGACATAAATGAAAACAGGACCTTCACAGATATATATTATGTAAGACCTAGTTAGAGAAGGTATAATCATCCCAACTGCTTCTGAATTTAACAGCCAAGTTTGACTTGCTTTTAAAACTGAAAATCATGATTGGTGCTTCAGTATGTATTTTCAGATTATTAATGTCATGGTCCCACCAATTAGGGCTCCATATCTAGTATTATTAAAATTAAGGATTTTATGTTAAAAAAATTGGTAAATAATTATCAGGCATAGCAGAATATTTGACTGACATGTTCTCTTCAGTGATTATTTCAACAAACTATAGCTGCAGTTAACCTTCACCTTTAGACTTAATACACCTTTACTTGGGTACTCAGTAGGGCATCTCTCCCATCCTGTTATCTTTCATTATCTTTACAGACAGTATCTTTGCCACATCTATTTTAGCAAATTAGTCAGTTTAGCAAATTAACATAGAATATAAGGAGGCTTCCTTAAAGTAGTACTTAATCATGTTTCTCAACCTGGACCTATTTGTGAGTCTCATACTGAATCATGTGTCTCAGTCCCAATGTAAGATGGGACTAACACTGTGCCTAAGGGAATGACTTTTACCTTGTGAACATTTGTTGTGTCTTAACCAGATGTTGGTCCCCTATCTATATAGAGTTGGGTTGATAGTCTGTTCAATATACAAGTCCATTGGGTAGTCATTCATGGAGGAATAGCAGTTATTATGTGGGATGATAATGTCACACACCTGAAAGCAGAAGACTCACTAGGACCTTGCAAAATGTTCCTCCTGTCGCTGCTTCTCTCTCTCTCTCTCTCTCTCTCTCTCTCTCTCTCTCTCTCTCTTCCACATACAGACAGGATCCTGATCCTCAGGGTTCTAGAGAGAAATATTCATGACACCCCTGTGACAAAGCGAAGGGTTTAATTCAGCCATGGTCATGGGAAATTACATAACCCTGATTGTACTGACTTGGTTTGAGGTTCTCCTGAAGAAAAATAAATAAATAGGAGGAGGGGAGTTGAGAAAATCAGTGAAGTATATCCAGTAAAGATACATACCCCACATGCAACCTGGGAAGTTTGCCTGGAAGAGCCAAGTTTTGTAGGGATGTGTGATAATTCATATCTTGATTGAAACATATAAATGGGTATTTATTTCAGTGGAGTTTTAGGTAAGACATCCAAAATACTAGGTAATATGCTGCATTATTCACAATACCCAAAGTAAGTAATGTAAGTGTTCATCAATAGATGAATGAATAAAGAAGATGTTATGCACACACACATACACAGCCCCTACACTGCATCATATCACTTATGTGGAATATTAAAAATATAAAAAGTCAAGCTCATTGCAACACAGAGTAGAAAAGTGTTTGCTAGCAGCTGAGGGGTGGAGGAAATAGGAAGAGCTTGGTTAAAGGGTACAAACCTTCAAGTATAACATCAATAACATCTGAAAATTTAATGTAAAAAACAAACTAACTAAAAGATTAATATTATATCAAACAAGAAGTCTAGAAAACTGTACATCCACGAGGATCTCAATGAGGCATGACATGATGACTAAAATTTAATATGGTATCCTGGATGGGATCCTCAGGCAGAAAAAAACACATTAAATAAAAACTAAGGAAATCTTAATAAAGACATCAATACAGTAGAACCTCACTTCTTGAACTTAATTCATTTTGAAGGCTGTTCTAGAAGTGATTTGTTCAAAACCCAAATGAGCCCTAGACAGTTTGTCTCGTGGATAGAGCATCAGCCTGTGGATGAAGGTTCCTGGTTTGTATTCTGGTCAAAGGCACATGTCTGGGTTATGCTCTCAATCCCCAGTAGTTGTGTGTGGGGAGGGGGGTGTAGGAGGCAACCGGGCAATTATTCTCTAACATGACTGATGTTTCTATCTCTCTGTCCCTGTGCCTTCCTCTTTTGAAATCAATAGAAATATAAAAAAGAAAACCAAATAATTTTTCCCATTAGACATATTTTAATGGAATGAATCACAAAAAGTTCACACAAACGGTTCCCTGTTTTAACTTTCTTATATACAGTGTATGTCTAATGTACTGTTTAACCTAAAAAGAAACACTTGTTTTCTTACATTTATGGAACCACACCCTGCTAGCCTTAAATGAATCACATTCAGCACTCATTTCAGTAGTATCCTTCAGGTGGTCAGAAGGCAACATCTTCACCTTTTCACATATCATTGCCTCGCAAATGCTATCATTGGAGAACAGCTTTTCATTTATCCAAATCAACAATTTTTCTACCTCTTCAATTACCTATGCTTGTTGTCTTATGAGCATTTTCACACCCTTAACAACATTGGTGCTCTTGATGGCCTCTTTATGTTTTAAAATTGTGCTAATCAGAAATTGCCAGCAACAAAAGAAATCTCTCCTTTGTTTGTTGCACAAGAGATACTTTGAGTCATGCAGAGGTATCAGCATGAAAGGGTTGTCAGGTCAAGAACTGAAGTTTTGTTCCACAACTGGTACTATTAAAAAAAAACCAACATGTGGTCTAGACAAAAATTATTTGATAACGGAGATGTTAGGGAACTGAGGTTTGACTGTAACAGTTTCACGGATGGTTCAACACATGTTACAATTGTACCATAGGAATGTAAGTTATAAATAATAAGGGTAATTGGGTATGGGGATTATGGATATTATCTTCACAATTTTTCTCTAAATCTAAAACTATTCTAAAAGAAAACACCCATTAAAATAACACACAAAATACTAGGTAATGAAAATATATGGGGGATGGTAGAATGAACGACTGAATGGATGGGGGGGGGAGTATGGGAAATGACTTAGAGGAAACACCACTTCCATTCCATATGCTAGACTATAATTGAACTGCAGGAAATTAGGAGTGAGAGGTCAGTTTGGGAAATATTTTAGGAGATGTTGAGGAAGCTCCCCTTCCTCTAACCAGAGCATTTGAGTCCTCTGCATCCTCCAACGCTCCCCCCCCCCCCCCCCCCCGCCTGGCCCAATCCCCTATTGATGGTCAAGCTGAGGCTTTCTGATGTCAAGACACACCATGGCAACCACTGACTGTTGGCCAATCAGAGCTGAAGGGTGTGGCTCCTCTTTGTCCTGGAGAGTATATATAGAGAGTAGGAGCCTCTGAGTAAGTCCTGTTGCTACAACAAAGCCAAAGTTACTAAGAAAATACTGTAGCCTAGTTTAGATAACGAATCAGACTCCAACCGCAAGGATGGACCAAGAAACTTCAAGTAGTAAAGTGAATTCGAAGTCCGTATGCCAACTCGATGACAAAGAAAAGGATAAGGTCAGATTACCCTACTCATATGCCTCCACTTCTTTCCCAATAATTCCTCACCCAAGGTTCTGGCCTTGCTCTTTTTTGGTAGAGACACTTCCTCAATCAAGCCATTCTCATTCTATTACAAGCCCATTTCCCAATTTCTTCCCCAAAACCAACAATGGCTTTCTGGGTTTAACTTGTTTCCCAACTAGATCACGAAGAAAATGGCGAAGGTAAATTATGTCATTAAGCAGTGTGAAGAAAAGAATGAGAAAGACAGAAAGAATCAGATCATTGCATTTTACTCCAGGAAGGGTAGAAAACCTCCAGTAAGCAGGCCAACAAACGAAGAAGAAGTGCTGGAGTGTGTTTCTACAGCAAGTAATGCCCAGGGTCTCCCAGAAGAAGATGACCCTTAAGTACGTGTAGCCTCTCTACAAAAAATGCCCAAAAAATGGGCATTTGGAGGAGATCAAAACATAAATGGTCTCCTTGAATAAATACTAGCATTGTATAAAGGAAATCGGCTTGTATTTTTGTGTGTTCTCTGAAGATGGGGAGGGAATAAAGGAGAAGGCAGGTATGTGAGAAGGGAGGGAGTTAAAATTCTTCAATTTGGGCACCAGACCAGCCAGTCTATAGTTAGCCAGACACTGAGAATAAGGACTAGGTGAAGACCAAAGATGAATTTTTTCCTTATCACTTTATCATACAGGTAAGGAAGAAAGGAGTTGGTGATTTTGCTTGTGTTTGGCACTGGGTAGGTGTGTGTGCTGTGGAGATGGGGAGCAGAGTGTTGTGTGAAGGTTGGCAGAGGTTAATAATAAATCTTATTATATTTTAAATGTTTTACTATTAACAGCTTTAAGCCTCATTCCTTTCTCTTCACCATCCAGCCTACATAAGACAGGAAGATACAAAAGGGAATAAATATGCCTAAACCTAATCATTAGAACTATTTTGTTACCTAAATTTCCTATAGCCAAAGCACTCATTTTCCTAAAATATTTTCTAGTGAATAATGACAATCTGGCACAATCAGTTGTAAAATTATTTTTTTTGCACTTATCTTCAGCTTGAAAACATGTTTCCCTGTGGATCTTCTTTCCTACTTATAAAATAACACCTTTCACTCTAGTTGAAAAAGTGCACAAAGTAAATGAAAATATGGCCTTCACAGGTAGACACCTATTATATAAGACCTAGATAGAGCAGGTATAATCATCCCTACTGTTTCTGAATTTAACAGCCAGATTTGACATCCTCTTAAACTTGAAAAGCATGATTGTTTCCTCAGTGTGTATTTTCAGACCATTAATGTCATGGTCCCACCCATTCGGGATCCACATCTAATATTAAAATTACTGATTCTACACAAAGAAACTGGTAAATAATTAGGAGTCATAGCAAAGTATTTGACTGACATGTTCTATTCAGTGCCTATTTCAACAGACTATAGCTACAGTTAAACTGCACCTGTAGAGTCATAATACACCTTGTATACTTGGTAGGGTACCTCTCCAGTCTTGTTATCTCTCATTGTCTTTGCACACAGTATCTTCACCACATCTAGCTTGGGAAATTAGTCAGTTTTGCAAATTAAAATACAGTCTGAGGAGACCGCCATAAAGTAGTCCTCAAGCATGTTTCTCAACCTGGACCTATTTGTGAAGGTCAGATCGAATCATATGTCTCAGTTACAAAATAAGGTGTGACTGACACTGTGCCTAAGGTAATGAATTTTACCTTGTGAACATTTGTTGCATCTTAACCAGATGTTGGTCCCCTTTCTATATAGGGTTTGGTTGTATAGTCTGTTCAATATACCAGTCCATTGGGTAGAAACTCAAGGAGGAAGAGCAGTTACTATGTGGGATTCTAATGTCACACACCTGAAAGCAGAAGACTCACTAGGACCTTGCAAAATGTTTCTGCCTCTCTCTCTTTCTCTCTCTCTCTCTCTCTCTCTCTCTCTCTCTCTCTCTCTCTCTCCCTCTCTCTCTCTCTCTCTCTCTCTCTCTCTCTCTCTCTCTCACACACACATACACACACAGGATCCTGATCCTCAGGGTTCTACAGAGAAAAATCCATGACACCTCTGTGACAAAGCCAAGGTATTAATTCAGCCATTGCCATGGGGCATTTCATAACCCGGTTGGTACTATGATACTGCCTAGGTTTGAGGTTCTCTGGAAGAAAAAGAAATAAATATGAGAAGAGTAGTAGAGAAAATCAGTGAAGTGTATTCAGGAAACACGCACACATACACACCCCACATGCAACCTGGGAAAATTGCCTGGAAGAGCCAAATGTTGGAGGGAAGTGTGATAATTTGTGTCTTTATTAATATTTAAATATAGGTATTTATTTCTGGGGGGTTTTAGTTAAGACATCCAAAATACAAAATACTAGGTAATGTGCTGCATTATTCACAATAGCCAAGGTCAGTAATGTAAGTGTCCTTCAATAGGTGAATGGATAACGAAGATGTTCTACACACACACACACACACACACACACACACACACACACACATACACAAGCACCCACACTGCATCATATCACTTATATGTGGAATATTAAAAATAGGAACAGTCAAACTCATTGAAACAGAGAGTAGAAAAGTGTTTGTCGTGGATGTGGGGTGGAGGAAAAAAGAAGAGCTTGGTAAAAGGGTACAAACCTTCAACTATAACATCAATAACATCTGAGGATTTTTTTAAAATATATTTTATTGATTTTTTTTACAGAGAAGAAGGGAGAGGGATAGAGAATTAGAAACATTGATGAGAGAGAAACATCGATCAGCTGCCTCCTGCACCCCGCCCCCCACTGGGGATGTGCCCGCAACCAGGGTACATGCCCTTGACCGGAATCGAACCTGGGACCCTTGAGTCCGCATGCCGACGCTCTATCCACTGAGCCAAACCGGTCAGGGCAACATCTGAAGATTTAATGTAAAAAACAAACAAACCAAAAGGTCAAGGTTTTCTAAAACAAGAAGTCTAGAAAACTGTACAGCCATGAGTATCCCAATGAGGCCTGACATGATGACTAAAATTTAATACTGTATCCTGGATGGGATCCTGGGGCAGAAAAAGCACATTAAGTAAAAACTAAGGGAATCTTAATAAAATAAAGCCATCAATACAGTAGAACCGCACTTCTTGAACTTAATTCATTTCAGAAGGCTCTTTGAGAAGTGATTTGTTCAAAAACCAAATCAGCCCTAGCCAGTTTGTCTCAGTGGATAGAGCCTCGCCCAGTGGACTGAAGGTACTTGGGTTTGTTTCTGGTCAAAGGCACATGCCTGTATTGTGCGCTCGGTCCCCAGTAGGGGGTGTGCAGGAGGTAGATGATCAATTATTCTCTAGCATCACTGATGTTTCTATCTCTCTCCATCTTCCTTCCTCTTTGAAATGCATAAAAATGTAAAAAAGGAAAATCAAATCATTTTTCCCATTAGACATAATGTAACTTGAATGACTCCCTGTTTTAACCTTTCTTATATACAATACATGTCTAAATTACTGTTTAATCTAAAAAGAAACACTTGTTTTCTTTTTATTGATTTCAGAGAGGAAGGGACAGGGAGAGAGAGCTAGAAACATCAATGTTGAGAGAGAATCATTGATTAGCTGTCTCCTGCATACCCCACACTGGGGATTGAGCCTGCACCCCGGGCATGTGCCTTGACCAGGAATTGAACCGTGACCTTCTGGTTAATAGGTCTACACTCAACCACTGATCAATGCCAGATTGTCAGGACTTGTTTTCTTACATTTATGGAACCACCCACTGCTAGCCTTAAATGAATCACATTCAGCACTCCTTTCAGGAGTATCCTTTAGGAGGTCAGAAGGCACCATCATCACCTTTTCACATATCATTGCCTTCCAGATGCTATCACTGGCTAACCACTTTTCCTTTATCTAAATCAACAACAATTTTTCTACCTCTTCAATTGTCTGTGGTTGTTGTTTTGTGACCATTTTCACACCCTTAGCGACATTGGTGCTCTTGATGGCCTCTTTATGTTTTAAAATTGTGCTAATCAGATTTTGCCAGCAACCAAAACATTCTCTTGTTTGTTGCATGAGAGATGCTCTGTGTCATGCAGAGATATCAGCATGAAAGGGTTGTCAGGTCAACAACTGAAGGTTTGTTCCACAACTGGTATATTCTTTCCTTGAACACCTTGGTCTAGAACCAAATTGTTTGATATTGGAGATGTTTGAGAACTGAGGTTTGACAAGAACTGTTTCACTGATGTGTCACTACATGTAACAATTTCACCATACCAATGTAAGATATTAACAATAAGGGAAATTGGGTATGGAGTATATAGGTATTATCTTAACATTTTTCTGTAATCTAAAAGTGTTCTAGAATAGAGAGACCACACCATCTTGAAGGGGAGAGTGGCTGTGACTGGGAGCCCCACCTCACCTCCACCTGGGGAGACCTCAAACACCACCTGGGACCCTAGAGCCACACCAGCCAGGGACCTGCTGACTAGGTTGCGAACCCATGAACACCGAGACTCCAGCCTCCCCAGTCGTGGGCTCCTAAAAAGTTTGTCCAGTAGGAGATAAAATGGTGGCTGAATAGGCGGATGTGTCCTGTGCCTTATCACGGAGCAGATAGAAGAAACAGCTGAATCGAATAACATCCACTCAGAACTAGTGAATTAAACACAGCTGGCGAGACAATCCGTGGCCAGAAATGATGAGGGTTGTCTGGAGAAGGGTAGGATCGGGGATCTTGGCTGGAGAGAGAGATGCATGCAAATGGGACTAGAGGATCAGAAGGAAACTGCGCTGCACCAAGTACCCGTCCTATGGGGACACCCATAACACTCGACTGTGGAAGGGGGTCCACAGGGCTGCTGGAAGATGGGGACTCTAGATCTTAGTCCACATCCATGGGAGGCTGTGCCCAGAAAGGCAACCTGAAGTCCTGCACCTGCAGCATAGTGCTGGGGGAAGAGAGTTGCGCAGCGGCATGGTTGCTCTGTCTTTATATTTTCCTTGCTTTCACTTGCTAAAACCCAGTACATAGGATCTTTCGATTACAAACACTCATGAGACTTCGGTGCAGGGAAAGGTGGTTTTGTGGAAGCAGGGGAGCAAAATAGGGAGAGGCAACCAGGAAGCCAGCTCTGGTGCAGTCTGTCCCCTTCAACCCTGAACAGACTTTTTCCCCCTGTAGACTGAGCTCCTCCTAGTAGCACAGCCACACCCAGCCTTGAGCTCAGCAGGGAAACAAGGTTTCTGAATACCCCCAGGGAGCCCTCAGGGACTGGGTTGAGGGGCCATTTGGTCCTGGAAACTAATACAACAACATTGCCACTTAGAACCTGTGTCAGAAATAGATGCTTGTGTAAATGCAACTGAAAGCAGGCAGAAAAACAAAGCAGGCAGATTGATCCCACCTGCCTGAAACCAAGGTTTTGAAGTCTGACACAGAGGAGCAGTGGACCAATGGGTCCTTCAACATGGTGCTGACTACTAAACAGGAAACTAATATGTAGCAGAAAGAACAGTAGAGAGGGGTCTTAAACCAGTCCCATGGGACATTTAAACTCAGGTGAAGTGAATGACACTTCACTACTTCACTTTTCTATTTTTTATCTTTTACTTAGGATATTATTTTTTTCTGTTTTCTTTATTCTATATTATTATTATTATTATTATTATTATTATTATTATTATACCCTTTTATTTCTTTTGGACTAGTGTTCTACATTCTATTTTTTATCATTCTTTTACTTTATCTCATTTTTTTTCATTTTTGCAAACCTTTTCTTCCTCACTTCTCCCATTTTCATTCCGTTTCTCTTCTCATTTTCCTGCTTTAGTTTTTTCTCTCTCCTTTCTTTTTACTTCTTGTTAAAATTTAATCTTCTTTATTTGCTTTATTGATGCATTCTATTTATTATAGTAGTCTCTGTTGGCTTACTCATATATATAATTTCCTGTCCCCTGCTCCAAATCCATACACCCTTCACTTTTCTCTTTCTACGCTAGCCAATATTTTTCTTCTTGATGTTGTTTGTTTGTTTGTTTTTGTTTTTATTTATGCTATTGTTTTTCCCTGCCTCGCATGCTCTCTTCTTATACTAATAGCTTAATTAGTTTCATTCACCAAACTCAGGACTATCTGCTCTCTACTCTATTCCCCTTTTCCAAATATACACGAATATATAGATAGATAGATTACAAGAAAGAGGAATTTATATATATATATGTGTGTGTGTGTGTGTGTGTGTGTGTGTGTGTGTGTGTGTAATATGCTAATTAGACTGGACAGGCGAACGACCTTCTGGACGTCAATCTGGATGAAGCCAGGGTGGCAGGGGCTGAGGCAGAGGTGGTTAGGGGCAATCAGACAGGCAGGAGATCAGTTAGAGGCAATGAGGCAGGCAGGCAGAGTGGTTAGGGGTGATCAGGCAGGCAGGCAAGAGAGCGCTTAGGAGCCAGCAGTACCAGATTGCAAGAGGGTGCAGGCCAGGCTGAGGGACTCCCCTCCCCGATGCATGAATTTTGTTCACTGGGTTTCTAGTTATATATATATATATATATATATATATATATATATATATATATATATACTGAGTGGCCAGATTAGATTATTATGATCTCTGAACACATAATAATCTGGCCACTCAGTGTATATCCTATATAATAAAAGGCTAATATGCAAATTGTCCCCTCAACCAGGAGTTCAACCAGCAGGCAGGCCAGCCAACCGCCCATGTCCCCTCCCCCTGGCCAGGCTGGCTGGACCTCACCCATGCATGAATTCATGCACCGGGCCTCTAATATATACATATATACACTGAGTGGCCAGATAATTGTGATCTCTGAATGCATAATAATCATTAGGTCGAACTTCTGGTCGAGGGGACAATTTGCATATTAGCCTTTTATTATTATGATATACACTGCATTCAGAGATCATAATAATCTAGCCATTCAGTGTGAGAGTGTGTGTGTGTGTGTGTGTGTGTGTGTGTGTGTATAAATATTTTAATTAATTAAATTATTTTTATTAAGTATTTTGGTTTTTACTTTTCTTCTTATACACTCATTCTCTTTCTACCTCCTCTATACTTACTCGTGGCCATTCCCCATTCATTCAATTCCTTTATGCTGCCTTCTGGAAAGAAGCTCTGCTTCTTCAGATTCAGTCTCCCCTTTTTTTTCTGGGTGTTTGTTATTTGCATTTTTTGGTTTATTTGTTGGTTTTGTGGAATGTTCTCCCCATATACATCTATCTCCCCTTCCTTTTTCTTCTTTTTCTTTTTTCTCTTACCTATATTCCATTTCTCAATATAATTTTTGTGCTCTTTTATCTCCCCTAATTCTCTTTACTCTGGTAGTCACTTTTATTTAGGGTTATCAGTGTCATGAATACATTCGTGTTCCCTCTGTGGCACGTCTTGGCAAGTTGTATTTTGTGACTTTTGTGCAATGTGGTAAATAGTGAGTCAGACATAACCAGACAAACTAAGAGGTGAAAAAATGGGGAGACAAAGAAACAGCCCCCATACAAAAGAAAAGGAGGGATCACTTGAAAAGGAAGTAAATGAAATGGAGGCAAGCAATTTGTCAGAGAAAGAATTCAGAGGAAAGGTCAAAAGAATGCTGAAAATGATAGAAGACAAATTCAACATGTGTAAGAATCATGCGGAAATGAAGAAGAACCAGGAAGAAATGAAGAATGACATAGAACACAACAGAAAGCATCAATAGTAGACTAGAAGAAGTTGAGGACTGCATCAGCGAGCTAGAAGACAAGGTAGGAAAAAACACCCAAGCAGATCACAATTAGAAAGAAAAAAATAAAAAGGAGGAGATCTTAAGGAAGCTTTGGGAAAACATGATATGAAACAACATCCACATATAAGGGTGCCAGAAGGAGTGGAAACTGAGAAAGGAATAGAAAACTTGTTTGAAGAAATAATGACAGAAAACTTCCCTGATATTGGGAAGAAAAAACTCATACAAGTCCAAGAAGCTCACAAGTCCCAAACAAGATGAACCCAAAAAGACTGACACCAAGAAATATCATAATTAAATTGGCAAACACCGACAAAGTAAGAATCTTAAAGGCTGTCAGAGAGAGAGGGAGATAGAAAGTTACCTACAAGGGATCTCCCATCAGACTATCAACTGATTTCCCAACAGAAACACATCAGGCCAGAATGGAATGAAGTGAAATATACAAAGTGATGCAAAGCAAGGGACTAAATCCAATACTACTATACCCAGCAAGGCTATCATTCAAAATTGAAGGTGAAATCCAGAGCTTCACAAACAAAACAGGGCTAAGGGAGTTTATTACCACTAAGCCAGCAATGCAAGAAATGCTAAAGGGACTGCTGTAGAAAGAAGAAATAGGAAAGGAAGAGGGATCACAGGAATAAAGCATAAAAATGGTGACAAACAAGAATATATCAATAATAACATTAAATGTAAATGGATTAATACCCCAATCAAAAGACATAGGATAGATGAATGAATAAGAAAACATGACCCATATATCTTCTGTCTGCAAGAGACCCACCTCAGAACAAAGGACTCACACAGACTGATAATGAAGGGATTGAAAAAAATATTTCCAGGCAAATGGAAATGAAAAGAAAGCCGGGATAGCAATACTTATATCTGACAAAATAGACCTCAAAGTGAAGGCCATAACAAGAGATAAGGTAGGCCCCTTTACAATACAAAAGAGAGAAATTCAAAAAGACGATATAACTCTGGTAAATATACATGCACCCAATACAGGAGCACCCAAACATATTAAAAAAAAAAAAAAACTTCTGGAAGATATCAAGAGAGAGATCAACAGCAATACATTCATAGTAGGTGACTGTCAAACCCCATTGACACCACTGGATAAATCCTCTAACCAAAAAGTCAGCAAAGAAACATCAATCCTAAATGACTCACTAGATCAGATGGAATCAATTGACATCTTCAGAAGATTTCACCCCAAAGCCACAGAATATACATTTTTCTCAAGAGCACATGGGTCATTTTCAAAAATAGACCACATATTGGGGTACAGGCAATATCTCTTCAAATTCAAAAAGATAAAAATCATATCAAGCATCTTCTCATATCACAATGGCATAAAATTAGAAATCAATTATAATAAAATCAATAAAAAAATCAAACACTTGGAGGCTAAATATCATGCTACTAAACAGTGACTGAGTTACCAGAGAGATCAAAGAAGAAATAAAAAGCATCATGACAGTGAACGACAATGAAAACACAACAATCCAAAATCTATGGGACACAATGAAAGCAGTCATGAGAGGGAAGTTCATAGCTCTACAGGCCTACCTCAAGAAAAGCAAAAAGGAAAGAAAAGAATTGTAATAAATTATCTAACCCTGCAACTGAAAGTGTTAGAAAGAGAGCAACAAGAAAAGCCCAGCATAATCAGAAGGAAGGAAATAATAAAGATCAGAGTGGAAATAAAGGACATAGAGACCCAAGGAACAATACAGAAAATCAACAAAACCAAGAGCTGGTTATTTGAAAAGATAAACAGGATTGATGAACCTCTAGCCAGGCTCACCAAGAAGGAAAGTGAGAGGACTCAAATAAACAAAATCAGAAATCAAAGAGGTGAAGTAACAACTGATCCCACACAAATACAAAGGATTATGAAAAAATACATTGAACAACTATATTCCAACAAACTGGACAACCTAGATGAAATGGACATATTCTTAGAAAAATTCAAGTTCCTAAAACTCAATCAGGAAGAATAAAAAAATCTGAATAGGCCAATACTCACTGAAGAAATTGAAGCAGTGACCAAGAATCTCCATGAAGCAAAGGATCTGGTCCAGACGGCTTTAAAGGGGAGTTCTACCAATCATTCAAAGATGAACTAAAACCTATCCTGCTCAGACTATTCCAAAAAATTCAAGAGGAAGGCACACTTCCAAGTTCTTTCTATGAAGCCAGCATTATCCTAATTCAAAAACCAGATAAAGACACCATAAAAAAAAAGAAAACTACAGGCCAATATCCTTGATAAACATGATGCTAAAATCCTCAACACAATTCTAGCAAATCGGATCTAACATTACATTAGAAATATCATACACCATAACCAAGTAGGATTTATTCCAGGGATGCAAGGATGATACAATATCCACAAATCAATAAATGTGATATATCACATAAACAAATTGAGAGACAAAAGTCACATAATTATATCAATTGGTGCAGAAAAAGCATTTGACAAAATCCTACACCCTTTCTTGATAAAAACTCTCAGCAAAGTGGAAATAGAGGGATCATACCTCAACATAATAAAAGCCTTATATAACGAACCTACAGCCAACATCATATGCAATAGACAAAAACTAAACTTTTCCCTAAGAACGAGAACAAGAAAGGGATGCCCACTTTCAACACTCCTGTTTAATATAGTACTGGGAATGCTACTCACAGCGATAAGACAAGAAGAAATAAAAGGCATCCAATTGGAAAAAAAAGAGTAAAACTGTCCTTGTTCACAGATGATATGATACTGTACATACAAAATCCTAAGAACCTAAAAATTTAATAGACGTAATAAATGAATTCTACAATGTAGCAGGATTCAAAATTAACACCCAGAAATATATGGCCTTTTTATACACCTATAATGAACTCACTGAAAGAGAAACTAAAATAACAATCCCATTTACCATAGCACCAAAAAAATTAACATACCTAGAAATAAAGTTAACTATGGAAGTAAAAGACCTGTCCTTGGAAAACTATAGGACAGTGAAATAAGAGATAGAAGAAGACATAAACAAATGGAAGAACACACCACATTCATGGATTGGTAGGATCAACATCATTAAAATGTCCATACTACACAAAGCAATCTATAAATTCAATGCTATCCCCATTAAAATACCAATGGCATATTTCAAAGATCTAGAACAAACTCTCCAAAAATTCATCTTGAATAAAAAATGAAAAAAGACCCAGAATAGCTATAGCAATCCTGAGAAAGAACAAAGTTGGAGGGATCACAATACCAGATATTAAGCTATATTACCAAGCCATGGTTCCCAAAATTGTCTGGTACTGGAACAAGAAAAGACATATAGACCATTGGAACAGAACAGAGAACCAAGAAATCAACCCAAGCCATTAGCACAATTAATATTTGACAAAGGAGGCAAGAGCATATAATGGAGTCAAGACAGTCTCTTCAATAAATGGTGCTGGGAAATTTGGTAAGATACATGCAAAAAAATGAAACTAGATCACCAACTTATACCATACACAAAAACAAACGAAAAATGGCTAAAGGACTTAAATGTAAGATGGGAAACCATAAAATCCTACAAGACTCCATAGGCAGCCAAATATCAGACATATGTCGTAGCAATAACTTTACTGACACAGATCCTAGGGCAATGGAAACTAAGGAGAAAATAAGCAAATGGGACTACATCAAAATAAAAAGCTTCTGTACAGCAAAAGAAACCATCAACAAAACAACAAGAAAGTCCACTACGTAGGAGAACATATTTGCCAATGCTATTTCAGATAAAGGTTTAATCTCCAAATTTATAGAGAACTCATACAACTTAACAAAATGAAGATAAATGATCCAATAAAAAAAAATCAGCAAAGGACCTAAGTAGACACTTTCCAAAGAGGACATACTGAAGGCTGAGAGACATATGAAAACATGCTCAAAGTCACTAATCATCTGAGAGATGCAAATCAAAACAACAATATGATACCATTTCACACCTGTCAGAATGGCTATCATCAACAAATCAACAAAGACAAGTGCTGGCGAGGATGTGGAGAAAAAAGAACTCTCATGCACTTCTGGTGAGAATGAAGACTGGTGCAACCACTGTGGAAAACAGTATGGAGTTTCCTTAAAAAAATTTAAAATCTAAATCCCATTTGACTCAGTAATCCCAAATCTAGGCCTATATTCAAGAAACCAGAAACGCCAATCAGAAAGGGTATATGCACCCCTATGATCATGGCAGCACAATTTACAATAGCTAAGATTTGGAAACAACCTAAGTGTCCATCAGCAGATGAGTGGATTAAAAAACTGAGGCACATATACACAATGGAATACTATGCTGCTATAAGAAAGAAGGAACTCTTATCATTTGCAACAGCATGGATGGAACTGGAGAGCATTATGCTAAGTGAAATAAGCCAGTTGGAGAAAAATAGATATCACATAATCTCACTCATATGTGGGATATAATGATCAACATAATTTGATGAACAAAAATAGATCCAGAGGCAAATGGCAGGGGAGGAGAGGGGGTGGTGTAGAGAGCAACCAAAGGACTTGTATGCATACATTTTAGCATAACCAATGGACACAGACACTGGGGTGGTGGGGACTTGCTTGGAGTGGTAATGGTTCAGGGGGGAAGGGGGTCAATTGGAGAGAAAGGAGACTTATGTAAAACTTTACACAATAAAAAATTTAAAAAAAACCTGATGAACAAAAATAGATACAGCAACAAGGTAACACTGAACAGACTGTTCAACCTCAGAGAGAAGGCAGGGAAAGCGGGGCAGGGGGGTTAGACATCAACCAAAGGAATTGTATGCATGCATATTAGTATAACCAATGGACACAGACAGTGGGGCGGTGGGGGCTTGTCCTAGGAGATGGGAGTGGCCAAGTGGGGGAGGGTCATTCGGTGAGAAAAAAGATATATGTAATACTTTAAACAATATAAATAATAAATAAATAAATAAAATTAAAAAAGTGTTCTAAAATAAAACATGTATTAAAGTAACAAACAAAATACTAGGTAATGAAAATAACTGGGGTATAGTAGAATGAACTACTGAATGGAGGGGGAGCAGGTATGGGAAATGGCTTAGAGGAAACACCCCCTCCCTTCTATGCGCAGAGCAATATTCAAACTAGAGGAAAAGAGGAAGAGTGTTCAGTTTGGGATACCTCTTCGGAGGTATTGAGGAAACTCCCTTTTCTCTAACCAGAGATCTGACTCCTCTCCAACCTCCTTTCCTCTTCCTCAAGAATGATCAAGCTGAGGCTTTGTGATGTCAAGCCACACCATGGCAACCACTGACTGTTGGCCAATCAGAGCTGAAAGGTGTGGCTCCTCATTGTCCTGGAGAGTATGTATTGAGGGCAGGAGCCCTGGAGTACAACAAAGCCAAGGTTACTAAGAAAATAATTTAGCCTAGTTTAGATACCAAATCAGGCTCCAACCACAAGGACCAAGAAACTTCAATTACTAACATGAATTGGAATTTGTTTCCCAACTTGATGACAAAGAAAAGGATACGGTCAGACTACCCTACTCATATGCCTCCTCTTTTTCTCCAATAATTCCTCACCCAAGACATGGACCTTGCTCTTGTTTGGCACAGACACTTCCTCAATCAACCCATTGTAATTCTATTACAAGCCCCTTTCCCACCCATTTCCCAATTTCTTCCCAAAAACAATGTCTTTCTGGGTTTAACTTGTTTCCCAACTAGATAATGAAGATAATGTTGAAGGTAAATTTGGACTTTAAACAGAGTGAAAAAAAGAATGAGAAAGATAGAAAGAATCAAATACTTGTATATTACTACAGGAAGTGTAAAAGACTTACAGTAAGCAAGCCCAACAAAGAAGAAGAAGAGCTGGAGATTTCTTCTAAAACAAGTGATACCCAGGGTCTACCAGAAGACAAAGACACTTAAGTATGTGTTAGCCTCTCTACAGAAAAAAGCTTAAGAAATGGTCATTATGAGGAGATCAAAATGTAAATGGTCTCCTTGAATAAATACTAGCATGTGAATAAAGGAAATGTGCTTGTATTTCTGTGTGTTCTCTGATGATGGAGAGGGAACAAAGGAGGGGCCAGGTATGTGAGATGGGAGGGAGGTAGAATTCTGCTAGTTTGGGCACCAGACCAGCCAGTCTATAGTTAGTCAGACACTGAGGATAAGGACAAGTTGAAGACTGAAGATTAATTTTTTCCTTAACACTTTATCATACAGGTAAGGAAGAAAAGGAGTTGGTGATTTTGCTTGTGTTTGGCACTGGTGGGGGGCAGGATAGTGTTGTGTGTATGTTGGCAGTGTATAATAACAGATCTGATTCCATTTTAGATATTAGACTATTGACAGCTTTAAGCTTCATTCTTTTCTCTGCACCATCTAGCCCACATTAGGACAAGCAGATAAAAAAGGGAACAAATATGTCTAAACTAAATTATTAGAACTAATGTGTTGCCTAGATTTCCCATAGCCAAAGCACTCATTGTCCTAAAATATTTTCTAGTGCATAATGGCAATCTGACCCAATGCGTAGTAAAATTAATTCTTTTGCACTTAAAATCAGCTTGAAAAAATGTTATCCTATGGACCTTCTTCCCTACTTATAATATAACACTTTTACACTTGTTGACAAAAGGCTCAAGGTAAATGAAAATATGGCCTTCACAAATAGACACCCATTATATAAGACCTAGTTAGAGAAGATATAATTAACCCTACTGCTTCTGAATTTAACAGCCAATTTTGACTTGTTCTTAAACCTGAAAATAATGATTGGTTCCTCAGTGTGAATTTTCAGATTATTAATGCCATAGTCTAACCATAGGGATCCATATCTAATATTAATAAAATTACTGATTCTATACAAAGAAACTTGTATAAAGTTATCAGTCATAGCAAAGTATTTGACTGACATGTTCTATTCAGTGCCAATTTCAACAGACTATAGCTACAGTTAATTTTCACCTTTAGAGACATAATACACCTTTACTTGGGCACTCAATAGGTTACATCTCCAGTCCTGTTATCTCTCATTATCTTTCCAGACAATATCTTCAACATATCTAGCTTTGCAAATTAGTCAGTTTAGCAAATTAACATACAGTGTCAGGACGCCACCTTAAAGTAGTCCTCAATCATGTTTCTCAACTTGGACCTATATTTTAGTCTCAGACTGAATCATAGGTCCCATTTCCAAAATAAGATGCAACTGACACTGTGCCTAAGGGAATGACTATTACTTTGTGAACATTTGTTGTGTCTTAACTAGATGTTGGTCCCCTTTCTATATAGAGTTTGGTTAGATAGTCTGTTCAATAAACAAGTCCATTGGGTAGACATTCATGGAGGAAGTGCAGTTACTACGTCGGATGCTAATGTCACACACCTGAAAGCAAAAGACTCAAAAGGACCTTGCAAAATGTTTCTGATGTTGCTGCTCATCTCTTGCTCATCTCTCTCTCTCTCTCTCTCTATCTATATATCTATCTATCTATGTATCTATCTATCTATCTATCTATCTCTATCTATCTATCTCATCCACACACACAGGATCCTGATCCTCAGGATTCTAGAAAGAAACATCCATGACAACCCTGTGAAAAAGCAAATAGATTAATTCAGCCACTGTAATGGGGAGTTCCATAACCCTGATGGTACTGACTAGATTTGATGTTCTCTGGTAAAAAGACAAAATAAATAGGAGGAGATGAATGGAGATAATAAGTGAAGTATATCCAGTAAAGAAACACAACCCACGTGCAACCTGGGAAAGTTGCCTAGAAGAGGCAAATGTTGAAGGGAAGTGTCATAATTCATGTCTTAATTGAAACATAAAAGTGGGTATTTAGTTCTGTTGGGTTTTAGGTAAGACATCCAAAATACAAGGTATTATGCTGCATTATTCACAATAGTCAAGGTAAGTAATATAAGTGTTATCAATAGATGGATGGATAAAGAAGATGTCATGCACACCCACATACACAAGAACCCTCACAGCATCATATTACTTATATGGAGTATTCAAAATAGAAACAGTCAAAATCATTGAAATAGAGAGTAGAAAAGTGTTTGCCAGCAGCTGAGGGGTGGAGGAAATAGGAAGAGCTTGGTAAAAGCGTACAAACCTTCAAGTATAACATCAATAACATCTGAAAATTTAATGTAAAAAACAAACTAACTAAAAGATTAAGATTCTCTAATACATGAAGTATAGAATACTGTACAGCCACAAGGATCCCAATGAGGCATGGCATGATGACTAAAATTTAATACGGTATCCTGGATAGGATCTTGGGGCAGAAAAAGCACATTAACTAAAAACTAAGGAAATCTTAATAAAATAAAACTTCAATACAGTAGAACCTCACTTCTTGAACTTAATTTGTTTCAGAAGGCTGTTTGAGAAGTGATTTGTTCAAAACCCAAATCAGTCCTAGCCAGTTTGTCTCAGTGGAGAGAGCATCAGTCTGTGGACTGAAGGCTCCTGGGTTCTATTCTGGTCAAAGGCACATGCCTGGATTGAGGTCTCAATCCCAAGTAGTGGGCGTGCAGGAGGTAGACATTCCATTATTCTCTAGCATCACTGATGTGTCTATCTCTGTCTCCCTCTGCCTTCTTCATTTGAAATCAATCCTATATAACAAAATGCTAATATGCAAATAGACTGAACAGCAGAACAACCAAACAACCAACCAAACAACCAGTCACTATCAGGTGCACTGACCACTATGGGCGTGCGGAACATGGTGGGCATTGGCAGAAGGCGGCAGAGCATGGGACATGGTGGACATTGGCCATAGGGGGATGGTGGAGCAGGTGAGCAGGGGCGCCAGACCAGGGTGGGGCACCAGTTGCTGTCATCAGGGTGAGCCTCTGGTGGTTATTAAAAAGTGTTTGCTCTCGTGTGCCCTGGTCCCACCTGGTACTCCCACCTGCTGCTGATGTCGGCCCCACTTGCACCCACAGCCAGTGCTGGAGCCTCCACTTACACTCACTGCAGGTGACGACCCAGATTGCTCAGCACCCTCAGTGGGTGTGAGCAGCAGCTATTGGCTCCGATCTCCTCTGAGGGTTTCTCCACACCCCCTTGTCTTAAGGGGTAATCGGGGCAGCAGCTGCCGCTTGCACCCGCTGTTGGTACCAGCCAAAATCACTCTGGGCCTGTGAGCAGGGCTGGTGCAGATAGTGCGAGAGAGCAGTAGCAGCAGGAGTGGGGATGCTGTCAAACAGGAGACAGTGGCAGTGGTGGGATGGGTTGGGCGGGGGCGTGGAGGATAGGCCAAGGCATGCCCCTGTGACAACCACAGCCTCATGGTCCACAGTTCCTTTCAAGGTGCACGAATTTGTGCACTGGATCCCTATTAGAAATATAAAAAAGAAAACTAAATAATATTTCGGATTAGACATATATTTAAATTGAATGAATCCATCCCAGACACACAAATGATTCCCTGTTTTAACTTCCTTATATAAAGTACATGTCTAATGAACTATTTAATCTTATAAGAAATACTTGTTTGTGTTTTTTATTTTTTAATTTATGGAACGACCCCCTGTTAGCCTTAAATGAATCACATTCAGCACTCCTTTCAGGAGTATTCTTCAGGTGGTCAGCAAGCACCATCTTCACATTTCCACATAGCATTGCCTCCCAAATGCTATCACTGGCTAACCGCTTTGCATTTATCCAAATCAACAACAATTTTTCTACCTCTTCAATTGTCTGTGATTGTTGTTTTATTAGCATTTTCACACCCCACCCTTAGCAACATTGGTGCTCTTGATGGCCTCTTTATGTTTTAAAATTGTGCTAATCAGATTTTTCAAGCAACATAAACATTCTCTCCTTTGTTTGTTGCATGATAGATGCTTTGTGTCATGCAGAGATATCAGCATGAAAGGGTTGTCAGGTAAAGAACTGAAGTTTTGTTCCACAACTGGTACTTTTTTTTTAAAATGTGGTCTAGACCCAAATTGATTGATATTGGAGATGTTAGAGAACTGAAGTTGGACTATAACTGTTTCACTGATGGTTCATTACATGTTACAATTGCAACATACCAATGTAAGATATTAATAATAAGGGATATTTGATGTGGGGTATATGTGTATAATCTTGCCAATTTTTCTGGAAATCTAAAACACTTCTAAAATAAAACACCCATTAAAACAACACTCAAAATACTAGGTAATGATAATATATGGGGGATTGTAGAATGAGCTACTGAATATATGTGGGGGTATGGGAAATGGCTTAGAGGAAACACCCCCTCCCTGCCATGTGCTGGACAATAGTTGAACTAGAGTAAGTGAGTGAGAGGTCAGTTTGGGAAATATTTTAGGAGCTATTTAGGAAGAAGCTCCACTTTCTCTAACCATATCATCTGAGTCCTATGCATTGTCATGCCCCCTCCATACTCCCTCAAGGATGGTCAAGCTGAGGCTTTGTGATGTCCATCCATACCATGGCAACCACTGAGTGTTGACCAATCAGAGCTGAAGGGTGTGGCTCCTCATTGTCCTGGAGAGTATATATAGAGGGCAGGAACCTCTGAGTATGGCCTGTTGCTACAACAGAGCCAACGTTACTAACAAAATACTGTAGCCTAGTTTAGATAAAAAATCAGATTCCAACCACAAGGATGGACCAAGAAACTTCAAGTACTAAAGTGAATTGGAAGTCCATTTCCCAACTCAATGACAAAGAAAAGGATAAGGTCAGACTACCCTTCTCATATGCCCAGGCTTCTTTCGTAATAATTCCTCACCCAGGACTCTAGCCTTGTTCTTTTTTGGCACAGACACTTCCTCAATCAATCCATTGTTGTTCGATTACAAGCCCCTTTCCCACACATTTACCAATATCTTCCCCAAAACCAATGTCTTTCTGGGTTTACCTTCTTTCCCAACTAGAAAACAAAGAAAATGGCGAAGGTAAATTCTGGCATTAAGCAGTGTGAAGAAAAGAATGAGAAAGACAGAAAGAATCAGATCATTGCATTTTACTCCAGGAAGGGTCGAAAACCTCCAGTTAGCAAGCCAACAAATGAAGAAGAAGAAGTGCTGGAGTGTTCTTCCACCACAAGTGATGCCCAGGGTCTCCCAGAAGAAGACTCTTAAGTTTGTGTGCCTTCTCTACAAAAAAAAAAAAAAAAAGCTTAAGAAATGGGCATTATGAGGATATCAAAACATAAATGGTCTCCTTGAATAAATACTAGCATTGTATAAAAGAAATGTGCTTGTAGTTTTGTGTATTCTCTGATGATGGGTAGGGAGCAAAGTAAGGGTAGGTATGTGAGAAGGGAGGGAGGTAGAATTCTGCAATTTGGGCACAAGACCAGCCAGTCTATAGTTAGCCAGACACCAAGAATAAGGATTAGGTGAAGACTAAAGATGAATTTTTTCTCTAACATTTTTTCATACAGGTAAGGAAGAAAAGGAGTTGGTGATACTGCTTGTGTTTGGCACTGGCAAGGGTCGGGGGGGGGGGGGAGAGCTGAATAGTGTTGTGTGAGGGTTGGCAGTGTATAATAACAAATCTGATTCCATTTTAGATATTAAGCTTTTGACAGCTTTAAGCCTCATTCCTTTCTCTACGCCATCCAGCCCACATTAGGACAAGCATATAAAAAAGGGAACAAATATGCCTAAACTTAAGCATTAGACCTATTGTGTTGCCCAAATTTCCCATAGCCAACGCACGCATTGTCCTAAAATATTTTCTAGTGCATAATGAGAATCTGGCACAATGAGTAGAAAAATTATTTTTTGTGCACTTATAATCACCTTGAAAACATGGTACCCTGTTAACTTCTTCCCTACTTATAAAACAACCTTCACCCTGGTTGAAAAAGGACCCAACATAAATAAAATATGGCCTTCACAGGTAGACTCCCATTGTATAAGACCTAGTTAGAGAAGGAATAATCATCCCTACTGCTTCTGAATTTAACAACCAGATTTGACTTGCTCTTAAACCTGAAAAGCATGATTGGTTCCTCAGTGTGAATTTTCAGATTATTAATGTCATGGTCCCACCCATTAGGGATCCATATCTAATTTTATTAAAATTACTGATTCTACACAAAGAAACTGGTAAATAATTAACAGTCATAGCAAAGTATTTGACCGACATGTTCTATTCACAGCCTATTTCCACAGACTATAGCTACAGTTAAACTTCAACTTTAGAGACATAATACACCTTTACTTCAGTACTCAGTAAGGTACCTCTCCAGTCCTGTTATCTCTCATTATTTTTGCATTCAGTATCTTCACCACTCTAGCTTCGCAGATTAGTCAGTTTAGCAAATTAACATACAGTGTCAGGAGGCCTCCTTAAAGTAGTCCGCAATTATGTTTCTCAACCTGGACTTATTTGTGAGTCTCATATTGAATCATATGTCTCAGTCTCAAAATAAGATGCGACTGACACTGTGTTTATCTTGTGAATATTTCTTGTGTCTTAACCAGTTTGGTCCCCTTTCTATATAGAGCTTATTCAGGTAGTCCATTGGGTAGTCACTCATGGAGGAATAGAAGTTACTATGTGGGATGCTAATGTCAAAAATCTGAAAGCAGAAGACTCACTAGGGCCTTGCATAGTCTTTCTGCTGTTGCTGCCCACCTCTCTCTCTCTCTCTCTCTCTCTCTCTCTCTCTCTCTCTCTCTCTCTCTCCTCTGTCTCTGACACACACCCAGGTTCCTGATCCTCGGGGGTCTAGGGAGAAACATCCATTCCATGACAACCCTGTGGCAAAGCCAATAGAAGAATTCAGCCACTGTCCTGAGGAGTGCCATAACCCTGATGGTACTGACTAGGTTTGAGGTTCTCCAGAAAAAAATAAAAAGAAATATATATGAGAAGAGTAGTAGAGACAATCAATGAAGTATATCCAGTAAAGACACATACCCCACATGCAACCTGGTAAGGTTGCCTGGAAGAGCCGAGTGTTGGAGGAAAGTGTGGTAATTCATGTATTTATTGAAATATAAACATGGGCATTTAGTTCTGTGGGGATTTGGGTAAGACATCCAAAATACTAGGTAATATGCTACATTATTCACAACAGCCAAAATATGTAATGTTAGTGTTCATCAATAGATGAATGGATAAAAATGTTATGCACACACATATACACAGCCCCCAACTGCACCACATCATATATATGTGGAACATTAAAAATAGAAACAGTCCAATTCATTGAAACAGAGTATAAAAGAGTTTGTCAGTGGCTGATGGATTGAGGAAATAGGAAGAGCTTGGTAAAAGGGTACAAACCTTCAACTATAACATCAATAATTTCTGAGGATTTAATGTAAAAAACAAACAAACCAAAATTTTAAGGTTCTTTAAAACAAGAAGTCTAGAAAACTGTACAGCCATGAGGATCCCAATGAGGCATGACATGATGACTAAAATTTAACATGGTATCCTGGATGGGATCCTGGGGCAGAAAAAGCACATTAAGAAAAAAACTAAGGAAATCTTAATAAAATAAAGACTTCAATAGAGTAGAATTTCACTTCTTGATCTTAATTCGATTCAGAAGGATGTTTGAGAAGTGATTTGTTCAAAACCTAAACCATCCCTAGCCAGCTTATCTCAGTGGATAGATCAGCCTGTGGACTGAAGGTTCCTAGGTTCTGTTCTGGTCAAAGGCACATGGCTGGGTTGTGCTCTCAATCCCCAATAGGGGGTGGGGGTGCAGGAGGCAGCTGATCAATTATTCTGTAGCATGGCTGATGTTTTTATCTCTCTGTCCCTCTGCCTTCCTCTTTTGAAATCAATCCTATATAATAAAAAGCAAATATGCAAATTGACCGAACTGCAGAACGACTGGTTGCTATGACATGCACTGATCACCAGGGGCAGATGCTCAATGCAGGGGCTGCCCCCTGGTGGTCAGTGTCCTCCCATAGGGGGAGCTCCACTCAGCCAGAAGCTGGGCTCATGGCTGGTGAGTGCAGAGGCGGTGATGGGAGCCTTTCCTGCCTCTGCGGCAGTGCTAAGGATGTCCAACTAAGCCATCAGTTGGACATCCCCCGAGGGCTCCCCTACTGCAAGAGGGCACAGGCCTAGCTGAGGGACACCCCCCCAGTGCATGAATTTTGTGCAGAAGGCCTCTAGTAGAAATATAAAAAAGAAAACCAAATATTTTTTCCCATTAGACATATATGTAAATTAAATGAATCCATCCCAGACACATAAAAGATTGCTAGTTTTAACTTTCTTATATACAGTACAAGTCTAATGTACTGCTTAATCTAAAAAAAAACACTTTTTTTCTTACATTTATGTAACCACCCCCTGCTAACCTTAAATGAATCACATTCAGCACTCCTTTTAGGGGTATCCTTCAAGAGGACCAGATGCAGCATCTTGGAGTTTTTACATATCATTGCCTCCCATATGCTATCACTGGCTAACCGCTTTTCATTTATCCAAACCATCAACAATTTTTCTACCTCTTCAATTGCTTGTGATTGTTGTTTGGTGAGCACTTTCACAACCTTGGGAATATTATCACTCTTGATGGCCTCTTTATGTTTTAAAATTGTGCTAATCATAGATTTTGCCAGCAACAAAAGTGGTCTGTCTTTTGTTTGTTGCCTGAGAGACACTTTTTGTTATGTGAGGTATCAGCATTAAATGGTTGGCAGTTCAAGAACTGAAGTTTTGCCTGGCCAGGGTTGCTCAGTGATTTAGCATCGACCTATGAACCAGAAATATATCCAGTTCATGGCACTGTTAGGGTCACCAAAGGAGGAATGCATGATGCCAAAGGGGGTTAAGAATTATGAATTTATTAGGTCATCTGGAAAATCAGATGGGCTGAGCCCCAAAATGGCACCAGCACCCAAAGACAGGGAGTCAGAGGTTTTTAAAGGATACTAGGCAGGTTTTTTCTGGGAGGAGAATTCTTTGTGCAGGTCCAGATTCAGGGAAATTCAGGAGGGTAGAGATAATGGTCTTAGCAAGTGGAATGTGGTTTAAGCAAGTAGAATGTCCAGTGTGAATTGGCCTAAAGGTCAGCTCCTAGGGGCAAAGGTATCGATTAAATTATTTGATTAGACCTAACAGGCACATGCCTGAGTTGTAGGCTATATCCCCAGTGTGGAGCATGCAGGAGGCAGCCAATCCATGATTCTCTCTCACCATTGATGTTTCTATCTCTTTCTCCCTCTCCCTTTCTCTCCGAAATCAATAAAAATATCTTTAAGGAAAAGAACTGATGTTTTATACCACAACTTAGACACTTTTTTTTCTGTGAACAACTTTGTCTAAAACCAAATTGTTGGATATTAAAAATGTTTGAGAATTGAAGTTTGACTCCAGTTTACCGTTGGGTCACTAAGAGTAATAATTGCACCATACTTATGTAAGATGTTAATAATAAGTAAAATTGGATGTGGAGTAATGAGTATTGTCTTCACAATTTTTGTGTAAATCTAAAATTGTTCTAATATAAACCATGTATTAAAACAACACACAAAATATTAGGTAATGTTAAGAGCTGTGAGATAGTAGCATGAACCCTGAATAGGCAGGTAGGGGGTGGCAGCGGGTATGGGAAATGGCTTAGAGGAAACATCCTCTCCCTGCCATGTGAAGGACAATAATCAAACTAGAGGAAATGAGGAATAGTGACAGGTCAGTTTGGAAAACCTCTTAGGAAGTATTGAGGAAGCTCACCTTTCTCTAACCAGAGCATCTGACTTCACTGCATCCTCTCCTCCTCCTGCTCATGGAAGATCAAACTGAGGCTTTGGGATGTCAAGCCACACCATGGCAAACACCGACTGTTGGCCAATCAGAGCTGAAGGGTGTGGCTCTTCATTGTCCTGGAGAGTATATATAGAGGCCAGGAGCCTTAGAGTAGGGCCTATTGCTACAACAAAGCCAAAGTTACTAAGAAAATACTGTATCCTAGTTTAGATAACAAATCAGACTCTAACCACAAGGATGGACCAAGAAACTTCAAGTACTAAAGTGAATTGGAAGTCTGTTTCCCATCTCAACAACAGAGAAAAGGATAAGGTCAGACTACCTACTCATATGCCTCCACTTCTTTCCTAATAATTCCTCACCCAAGACTCTGTACTTGTTCTTTTTTGGTACAGACATTTTCTCAATCAACCCATTCTCATTCTATTACAAGCCCCTTTCACACCCATTTCCCAATTTCTTCCCCCAAACCAATGTCTTTCTGGTTTTATCTTGTTTCCCAACTAGATAACAAAGATAATGTGGAAGGTAAATTTGGTCCTTAAGCAGCGCGAAGAAAAGAATGAGAAAGATAAAAAGAATCAGATACTTGTATTTTACTACAGGAATGGTAAAAACAAAACAAAAACCTACAGTAATCAAGCCAACAAACAAGGAAGAAGAGCTGGAGAGTTCTTCTACCACAAGTTATGCCCAGGGTCTACCAAAAGATGAAGCCCCTTAAGTATGTGTAGCCTCTCTACAGAAAATGCTTAAGAAATGGGCATTATGAGGTGATCAAAACATAAATGGTCTCCTTGAATAAATACTAGCATGTGTATAAAGGAAATGTGTTTGTATCTTTGAATGTTCTCTGATGATGGGAGGGAGCAAAGGAGGGGGCAGGTATGTGAGAAGGGAGGGAGGTAGAATTCTGCAAGTTTGGGCACCATACCAGAAAGTCTATAGTTATCCATAAACTAAGAATAAGGACTAGTTACAGACTGAAAATAAAATTTTCCTTAACACTTTATCATACTGGCAAGGAAGAAAAGGTGTAGGAGATTTTGCTTGGGTTTGGCCCCTGGGGCGGAGGGTGGGGGAATGCAGGGGAGATGGGGAGCAGAGTGTTGTGTGAGGGTTGGCAATGTATAAAAATAAGTTTAATTCCATTTTAGATATTAAACTATTGATAGCTTTAAGCCTCATTCCTTTCTTTTCGCCATCCAGCCCACATTAGGACAAGCAGCTAAAAGAGGGAACAAATATGCCTAAACTTAATCATTAGAACTATTGTTTTGCATAAATTTCCCATAGCCAAAACACTGATTATCCTAAAATATTTCTACTGCATAATGACAATCTGACACAATGAGTAGTAAAATTAATTATTTTGCACTTATAATCAGCTTGAAAATATGTTACCCTGTGGACCTTCCTCCCTACTTATAAAATAGTAACACCTTTCACCCTAGTTGAAAAGGGTCCAATGTAAATGAAAGGAGGCCTTCACAGATAGACACCAATTATATAAGACCTAGTTACGGAAGGTATAATTATCCCTACTGCTTCTGAATTTAACACCCAAATTAGACTTCCTCTTAATCCTGAAAAGCATGAATGGCACCCCATAGTGAATTTTCATACTGTTAATGTCATGGTCCCACCCATTAAGGATCCATATCTAATATTATTAAAATTACTGATTCCACCCAAATCGAAACTGGTAAATAATTAGCAGTCATAGCAATGTATATGACTGACATGTTCTATTCAGTGCCTATTTCAACAGACTCTAGCTACAGTTAACCTTCACCTTTAAAGATACATAATATACCTTTACTAAAAGCACTTCCCTTAAGATCAGCAACAAAACAAGGATGTCTGATTTCACCACTCTTATTCAACATAGTATTGGATGTCCTAGCCACAGTGACCAGACAAGAAGAAGAGATAAAAGGCATCCAAATTTGGAATGTAGGAAGTAAAACTGGTATTATTTGCAGATGACATGATATTGCACATAGAAAAACCTACAGACTCAACCAGGAAACTACTAGACTTAATAAATGAATTTATAAATGTAGCAAGTTACAAAATCAAATCCAGAAATCAATGGCATTTTTAGACACCAATAATAAACTCTGAGAAAGAGAATCTTAAAAAACAATCCCATTTACCATTGCAACAACAAAAAAGACACCAAGGAATGAACTTAACCAAGGAGTTAAAAGACCTTTACATACAAAAACTATAAGACATTAAAAACAAAAATAGAAGATCCAAATAAATGGAAGAGTATGGCATGTTCTGGGATTGGAAGAACTAAAATGTCCATACTACCCAAAGTAATCTATAGATTCAATGCAATTCCTATTAAAATACAAATGGCATACTTCATAGAACTATAACAAATACCTGAATACAGAACCTCAAAAGACCCCGAATAGCTGCAGCAATCCTGAGAAAGAAGAACAAAGTTGGAGGGATCACAATACTGGATATCAAACTATACTACAAAGCCAATGTTATCAAAACAACCTGGTACTGGCATAAGAACAGGCATCTAGACCAATGGAACAGAGCAGAAACCCCAGAAATTGACCCACATCATTACAGTCAATTAATATTTGACAAAGGAAGCAAAAGCATACAATGGCGTAAAGACAGTCTCCTCAATAAATGGTGTTGGGAAAATTGGACAGGCACAGGCAAAAGAAATAGAATTAGACCACCAACCTACATCATACATAAGAAAAGACTCAAAATGGATAAAAGACTTAAATATAAGCCATGAAACCATAAAAATCCTGGAAGAAAACAGGCAGCAAAATTTGAGACATCTCACATAGCAGAATTTTTGCCACTACATCTGGGGCAAGAGAAACAAAGGAAAACTGAACATTACTATATCACAAGGAAAAGCTTCTGCACAGCAAAAGAAACCACAATTAAAAAGAAAAGAGAACCTATGTATGAGAGTACGTATTTGCCAATGATACATCTGTTAAGGGGTTAATCTCCAAACTATACAGAGTACTCATAAAACTCAACAAAAGGAAGACAGACAATCCGATTAAAAAATAGGCAGAGGACCTGAATAGACACTTCTCCAAAAAGAACATACAAATGGCTGAGACATATGAAAAAATGTTTAAAGTTTCTAATTATCAGAAAAATGCAAATCAAAACCACAATGAGATATCACCTCACACCTGTCAGAATGGTTATCATCAGTAAATCAAGAAACAACAACCTGGGTGGCATGTCTAAATGCTTGGGTGTCTTCCTATGAACCAGGAGATCACAGTTCCATTCCTGGTCAGGGCACATGCCTGGGTTGCAGGCTCAATGATTTTCTCTCATCATTGATGTCTCCATCTATCTCTCCCTCTCCCTTCCTCTCTGAAATCAATAAAATTATATTTTAAAGAAAGAAACAGCAAGTGCTGGTGAGGATGTGGAGAAAAGGGAACACTCATTCACTGCTGGTGGGAATGCAGATTGGTGCAGCCACTATGGAAAACAGTATGGAGTTTCCTCAAAAAATTAAAAATTGAACTGCCTTTTGACCCAGGAATCTCACTTCTGGGAATACTAGTATATCCTAACTACCTGGAAATACCAATCAGAAGAAATATATGCATCCCTATGCTCATAGCAGTGTTATTTATAATTTGGAAAAAGTCCAAGTGCCCATCGGTAGATGAATGGATAAAAAAGCTGTGGTATATTTACATGATAGAATACTATACAGCTGTAAAACAGAGGGATCTCTTACCCTTTTGGACAGCATGGAGGTCCTGGAGACCATTATACTAAGTGAAATAAGCTAATCTGAGAAAGATGAATATCATATGATCGCACTCTTTTGTGGAATCTAATGAACAAAACAAATTGACGAACAAAATGAGATCCGAAGCATGGAGTCATGGAACAGACTAACATACCTCTGTGTGGGTGGGGAGACGAGGAGATATAAACCAAAAAATGTATATACTTATGTGCATAGCCCATGGACATGGACATAGGGTGGTGAAGTCCTGAGGGAGGTGAGCAGGGGCTGGGTGGAGGATGGTAAAGGTGGGGAAAATGGGAGACATCTGTAATATTGTCAATCACGCTCCAAAAACAAACAAACAAACAAAGAAAAAATCACAAAGAGCTTATTCTTTGAAAAGATTAATAAAATAGACAAACCCCTGGCTAGACTCACTAAGGAAAATAGACAAAAGACCCATATAAACAAAATCAGAAATGAGAGAGTAGAAGTCACCACAGACATCACAGATATACAAAGGATCATATTAGAATATTATCAAAAACAATATGCCACTAAATTCAATAACCTAGGAGAAATGGATAAGTTCCTAGAAACATATAACCTTCCTAGAGTAAATAATGAAGAAGTGCAAAATCTAAATAGACAGATCAGCAGTGAGGAAATTGAAACAACCATCAAAAACCTCCCAAAAAACAAAAGTCCAGGACCAAATGGCTTTACTAGGGAATTCTACCAAATATTCAAAGTAGAATTCTTCTCAAACTTCCAAAAAATTGAAGATGAGGCAATACTTCCTAACACATTCTATGAGGCCAATATAATCCTAATAATAAACCTGGCAAAGGTAACACACAAAAAAAGAAAACTACAGACCAATATCTCTGATAAGTACAGATGCAAAAATCCTAAACAAAATGCTAACAAAATTAATACAACAGTACATCTAAAAAATAATACATCACCATCAAGTTGGGTTCATTCCAGGGGCACAAGGATGGTTCAACATAGGCAAATCAATCAATGAAATACACCACATTAGCAAAAGAAAGGATAAAAATCTATGATCTTATCCACAGATGTGGATAAAGCATTTGATAAGATACAACATCCTCTTATGATTAAAACACTCAATAAAAGAGGAATAGAAGGAAAGTACCTCAATGTAATAAAGACCACCTTTGATAAATCATCAGCTAATATCATATTCAAAGGTAAAAAACTGAAAGCTTTTCCTCTAAGATTGGGAATAAGACATAGATGCCCACTATTCACCGCTCTTATTCAACATTAGAGGCCCTGTGCACACATTCGTGCACCGGTGGGGTCCCTTGGCCTGGCCTGTGGAGATCGGGCCAAAACTGGCTCTCTGACATCCCCCAAGGGGTCCTGATTGCAAGAGGGCAGGTCTCGGGTGACCCACCCCAGAATCAGGCTCCATCCTCTCTGGTTCTGGGTGTGTCACCTGAGAACCACAGCTGCCAAGTCACTGCAGCTCAGCAGCTCCTGTGTTGAGCATCTATCCCTGGTGGTCAGTGAGCATCATAGCTACCGGTTGGAGTGTCTACCCCTTGGTGGTCATTTTAAGTCATAGCTACCAGCCACTTGGCTGGTCAGCTGATCGCTTAGGCTTTTATATATATAGATAGTGCTGGGAGTCCTAGCCAGAGCAGTAAGGCAAGAGAAAGAAATAGAAGGCATCCAAATAGGGAAGGAAGAAGCCAAACTGTCACTTTTTGCAGATGACATGATTCTATATATAAAAAACCTTAAAGACTCCACCAAAAAACTATTAGAAACAATAGTCAAATACAGTCAGGTTGCAGGATATAAAATCAATGTGCAAAAATCCATTGCCTTCTTGTTTACTAACAACAAAACTTCAGAAAAAGAAATTAAAAAAACACAAAAAAAATATTTCTTTTGCAATTGAAACCAAAAGAATAAAATACCTAGGAATAAACTTAACAAAGAACATGAAAGACCCATATACTAAAAATTACAAAGCATCATTAAAAGAGATTGAAAAAGACAGAGCGAAATGGAAACATATTCCATGTTCATGGATTGGGAGAGTCAACATAGTTAAAATGGCCATATTACCTAAAGCAATATACAGATTTAATGTAATACCCATCGAAATCCCAATGTTATTTTTTTTAAAGAAGTAGAATCAGAAATCATCATATTTCTATGGAACCACAAAAGACCCCAAATAAGCAAGGCAATCCTGAGAAAAAATGATCGAAGATGAAGGTACCACTGTACCTGACTTTAAATTATACTACAGAGCTACAATAATCAAAACAGCATGGTAGAAACCAAGATGGTGGCATAGGTAATCACCTATATTTGCTGCCTCTCACAACCACATCAAAACCACAACTAAACATCAGAACAACTACCACCCAGAACCACAGGAAAACTGGCTGAGTGGAAATTCCACAACTAGAGAGGTGAAGAAAGCTCATTGAGACCGGTAAGAGGTGCAGAGGCACCAAAAGTGCTGCACCTGGATGTGCTGCTTTTTAAACCTGGAGGGAGATACAAGCTCCCGCTTGCTCTGAACTCCAGTACTGGGAGAGACTCTGGGGGACCCAGACACATACCGGGAGAAACTAGACTGTCTGGCATCGGGACAGGAACAAGAGGGTGGCTTACTCTTAGAGGTGCTCACAGCGATCATTGTTACTGCACGGGGGGTGCAGGACTCGGAGAACCAGGGACTTCTCCAGTTCAGGGCAGTCATTGCTGTTTGCTCCACCCTGGTGATTCCCAGAGACCCCGCCCCACCCAATTTACAACCACTCCCAAGCTGTGAGCAGCAACTTTTGCATATGAATGGCCTATTTTTTATTTTTTTTTTGCCTAAAACAAACTGCAGCTGGGTCAGAGAGCCCCAGAGATTCCAAAAGAAGGCCCACTACCTGGCAGCAGCAGCAGCCTTGCTTCACAGCTGGGCCTCGTCTGGGCACTTCCAAACCCCATACAAAGAGGAAGAATCTGCAAATGTCTCTGTAGCTCCTGCTGGGCAGCCCCAGACAGTGGCTGACCTTGCACCTCCTTGGAGATCCAAAAGCCAGTGTACCCAGTGGTCAGAGTGAGACCATATTGGATTACAACTCTTCACATCCATTAGAGACACACTCAAGGGGCAGACTCAGTGAGCACCAAAGCCCTACTGAAGCAAGTCCTGACCCATAAGGGTAGCTCCTGCACAACAGATCTTCCAGTGTAGACACAGCTGGTCATCTCAGCCAATTGTCCTGGAGGTAAATTCCTCTGAGTGATACCAACAGCAATCAAGGGTTAACTGCAACAAGACTGTGCAAACAGCCCACAGAGGGTGCACCAAGAGTATCCATCTCAGGTGACAGGGGAGGCTGAGACACTTGGCCCTATAGGACAGCAACCACACAAGGCCACTCTATCAACTCAAGGAGACTTAGCAGCTACCCAATACATAGAAACAAACACAGGGAAGCAGCCAAAATGCAGAGACAAAGAAACAAGTCGCAAATAAAAGAAATGGATGAAAGCAAAATACTGGATATAGAGTTCAAAACCACTGTTATAAGGTTACTCAAGAATCTTCTAGAAACCTCTGAGAAATTTAGTGAGACACTCAAGGATATGAAAAAGGACCAATCAGAAATTAAGCATACACTGACTGAAATAAAGAATAATATACAGAGATCCAACAGCAGACTAGAGGATCCCAAGAATTAAGTCAGAGATTTGAAATACGAAGAAGCAAAAAACACCCAACCAGAAAAGCAAAAAGAAAAAAAAATCCAAAAATATGAAGATAGTGTAAGGAGCCTCTGGGACAACTTCAAGTGTACCAACATCCGAATTATGGGGGTGCCAGAAGAAGAGAGCAAGATATTGAAAACATATTTGAAGAAATAAGGACAGAAAACTTCCTTTACTTGGTGAAAGAAATAGACTTACAAGTCCAAGAAGTGCAGAAAACCCCAAACATGAGGAATCTAAAGAAAACCACACCAAGACACATCATAATTAAAATGCCAAGGGCAAAAGACAAAGAGAGACTCTTAAAAGCAGCAAGAGAAAAACAGTTAGTTACCTACAAGGGAGTACCCATACGACTGTCAGTTGATTTCTCAACAGAAACTATGCAGGCCAGAAGGGAGTGGCAAGAAATATACAAAGTGATGAATAGCAAGAACCTACAACCAAGATTACTCTACCCAGTAAAGTTATCATTTAGAATTGAAGGTCAGATAAAGACCTTCACAGACAAGAAAAAGCTAAAGGAGTTCATCACCACCAAGCTAGTATTACATGAAATGCTGAAGGGTATTCTCTAAGAAGAAGAAGAAGAAGAAAAAGGTAAAGATAAAAATTATGAACAACAAAGTGACAACAAATACATATCTATCAACAAGTGAACGTAAAAATCAAGTGAATAAAAAATTTGATGAACAGAATAAACTGGTGACTATAATAGAATCAAGGGCATAGAAAGGGAGTGGACTGACAATTCTCGGGGGGGAAGGGGATAAGGGGGGTGTGGGAAGAGATTGGACAAAAATCTTACACCTATGGACGAGGACAATGGGGGGGTAAGGGCATGGGGTGGGGTGGGAAACGGGTGGAGGGGAGCTATGGGGGGGGGGGAAGATGAACAACTGTAATAATCTGAACAATAAATATTTATTTAAAAAAACACATCATGGTATTGGCAGAGAAACAGCCACACAGATCAATGCAACAGAATTGAGATTCCAGCTTAAAACCACATGTATATGGACAGATAATTTTCAATAAAGGATCCAGAAACACACAATGGAGTAAAGATAGTCTCTTCAATAAATGATGCTGGGAAAACTGGAAAGTCAGATGCAAATGAACAAAATTGCATTGCAGTTTTTCCCCATGTACAAAAATTAATTCAAAATGGATCAAAGACCTAAATATAAGACACAAAATAATAAGTTACATAGAAGAAAATATAGGTACCAAACTTATGGACCTTGGTCATAGAGAACATTTTATTAACTTGACCACAAAGGCAAGGAAAGTAAAGGCAAAATTAGTGAATGGGACTATTTCAAACTAAAAAGCTTCTGCACAGCAAAAGAAACTGACAACAAAACAAAGAGGCAGCCAACCAGATGGGAGAAGGTATTTCTATGCAGGAGCTCTGACAAAGGTTTAATTTTCCAAAATATATAAAGAACTCATAAAACTCAACAACAAATAAATAAACAACCCAATCAAAAAGTGGGCAGAGGACCTGAAAATACACCTCTCCCCAGAAGATATACAAATAGCCAAGAGATATATGATAACATGTTCAATGTCACTGGCAATTAGGACATGCAAATTAAAACTACAATGAGATACTACCTCATACCTGTTAGAGTGGCCATTATCAACAAGATAAGCAATAACAAGTGGTGGAGAGATTGTGGAAAAAAGGGAACCTTCATTCACTGCTTCTGGAAATGTAGACTGTTACAACCACTATGGAAAGCAATCTGATCATTCCTCAAAAAATTAAGAATAGAACTATCATAGGACTCAGCAATCCCTTTCCTGGGTATATACCCCAAAACTCGGAATCATGTATTTGCAAAGATATATACACCCCTATGTTAATTGCAGTATTATTTATGGTGGTCAAGACATGGGAACAACCAAAGTATCCTGTGATAGAGAACTGGATAAAATGATATGTTACATATTCAAAAGGAATACTACTCAACCATAAGAAATTATGAAATAGCGCCATTTGCAACAACAAGGATGGACCTTGTGAACATTATGCTAAGTGAAATAAGTCAATCAGGAAAAGTTAAGAACCATATGATGTCACTTATATGTGGGATATAAAACTGAAATGCTTGAACACAAACAGAAGTGTGGTGATTGCCATAGGGAAGAGAGTGGAGAGAAGGGGGTCTTAATATATAGTGACAGGAGAAGATTTGACTTTGAGTGGCAGGTACACAGTGCAATATTCCAACCTTGTGACATAGAAACCCACACCTGAAAACTATATGTTCATGTTGACCAATACCACCTCAATAAATTTAATAAATTTAAAATAAACAAATAAATAAAATTATATTATGAGATATAATTAGTGATTTTATGATCCTGAGGCAGAACAATACTAGAGAAGGCAAGATAAATCAGTAAATTGGGGCAGTAGATTAAGTAAGATGATCCAAGCCTCCTGAGAATGTAGGCAGCTTAAATGGATATACTACTGTATATTTTCATATTATTTTCCAGTAGGATAATATAAGGCAGGCTGCAAAGAAAAACAGGTGGGGTCAGGAGGGAGGAAGGTCTCAGGGCTCAGAGAATACTGCCAAGTATAGAGATTTGCATATAATAGAAACTCATTGTTAGTTCTCACCCACTTCCCATCTTAGGCCAAGGAGTTACATAAGTGAGGAAGCATGAAGGAAAGCCATTGCAGATTTCTGAATGTAAGAGTACATTATTTTGTCATTTAGAAAAAGAGTTGAAAGTAACCAGAACACATTAATGAAAGCAGTAGTGAGGAAACAGCAAGGATTTAAAAATAACTGGGATCTGGATATTGATTAAGCTGTATAAATCTGGTTCTGAGATGGAATATGGGGCATATACCATCAAAAAGGTAGAAATTGATTCACCTATTATGTTCTAGGAACTATATGTCCTCTTTGTATCTCAGCATCTAGTATGATATGTGAAACATAATAAGGTTTTAATATTTAGGGTGTGGTGAAAGTAGGTTAGAATTGTGAATACACAAAACAGAATTTATTCTTGTATTATTATTTACTAATTATTGTATTATTTTCCATATGAACAACTGTAAACCTACTTTTTTTCCCCATCCTGTATGATGTCAGGTACTTTAATACATGCTTTAAATATATCATCTAATTTAGTTTTCACTGCATCCCTATTATATATGTATTTTTACAACTACTTTACAGATGAGGAAACTGAAGTACAGAAAACATTTTTGGTTGTGCAGCTAGTTAGTAGTAGGGCCAGAATTTGATAATAAATAGGATTGACCATAAATACTTTTTTAATTAAATAATTCTAACTCCCAGAATTGTTTCTTCTCCCTATGAAAGTTTAATGCAATAAAAACAAAATAAGTTACTCTGACACGTTAACTAATTCCATTAGTTTCTCAAAAGTAGTACAACATAACTGCATAGCATTGACTTAATTCAGTCATGTGTCTAACCTGAAAATGTTAGTTTTCAAAGACAGAGCAAAGAAAATGTGTCAACAAAGATATACTCACTTGGATACATTTTTCTTCAAGTACAACTTAAGTTTTGTTAATATATAAATTTCCTTATTGAAAATATGACTGGACTTAAAATGATATTATTTGTAACCTTCCATTCAGTAAAATTAAAAGTTTAATATTGGCATATAAGACCTTAAAGATAAGTTATTATATATTTGATACTAAAGTCTTCTGAAAGTTTTGCTTTTATTTTGGGCATTATTTTTTGTCTAACCATCATAAAAACTAGTCTCATTTATTATCATAAGCATAGTTGTAGGCAACCCAAATCTGTCAGTTTTGTGATCAAAAGGAAATAAACTTTTCTGCTTTAGTTTAATTTAATTCTTTATTCGTGTCTAAATCAAATTATAAGTGCATTTACAAAATGTCCTTGACAATAAATGTAAAATTTGGGGAAATTATTTTCAAGATTGCCTATAAATAATAACTTCACATTATTAAACCAAGTATGAAAGAGCACATCAGTCTACCTTTTTATATTACTCAAAATGCTGATGCAGAATGCACAGTATAAATATCAATGAAGAAAATATGGCACCAGTAGATGTATACTATGGTCCAGAATGGGTGGAAAATGTTTACACTCAAAAAAATTGTCCCATTATATTAGAAGAATACAAGACTTTACTTGTAGCCTAAATCTTATGCTTGACCATACTGTCATCAATTAATATTACTTTTAAGTAAGTTTCTCATTAATGCAATTATGATGCAGGCATTTAAAATTAGAAAGAAAATAATTCAAAGTACTTATCTGAAATGTTGCCTAATAAAGTGGAAATTTAAATATGAAGGCCAAGAGACATATGAAAACATGCTCAAAGTCGCTAATCATCCGAGAGATGCAAATCAAAACAATGCAGTACCATCTCACACCTGTCAGAATGGCTATCATCAAGAAATCAACAAATGACAAGTGCTGGCAAGGATGCAGAGAAAAAGGAACCCTCGTACACTGCTGGTGGGGATGCAGACTGGTGCAGCCACTGTGGAGAACAGTATTGAGTTTTCTCAAAAAACTAAAAATGGGAGAAACCAAGATGGCGGCATAGGTTAAACACCTAACCTACAGCCTGGCACAACAATTTCAAAAACACAACTAAAAGTCAAAACGGACATCATCCAGAACCACAGGAAAGCTGGCTGACTGAAATGCCCACAACTAGAAGGAAAGAGAAAACCACAAGGAAAATCAGAGAAGCCGTAAAAGCTTGAGGTATGGAGACACGGGCGGAGACACGAGCCCACGCGCGTGCGGGGAGGACGGAGCCAGAGAGGAAGGGGCAGCTGATGGCCTGGCTGGCGTTCTCTGGCGGGAAGGAGATAAAAGCGCCAGATTGTGCTGAACCCCAGCTCCGACTGCACTGAACCCCAGTTCCGGGCGAATCCCTGGGAAGCCGGGCTCAGGCTGGGGGAGTCTGGGCTGTGGGGCGGAGACACAGAGGAGTTGCGCCAGAGCCGCGCACGGGAATGTGCGCAGAGGAGGGACTGTTGCCTGTGCCGCTGGATTGCCCTAGCGGGAGGGAGACAAAAGCTCCTGACCGTGCTGAACCCCAGTTCCAACTGCACTGAACCCCAGTAATGGGAGAGACCCGGGGAAGCCAGGCTCATGTTGGGGAAAGCTGGGCTGTGGGGCAGAGGTGCAGAGAGGCGGCGAAGAGCAGAGCACCGGAGGCGCACATGGGATTGTGCGCGGAGGTTGGGCTGTTGACTGTGCCACTGAGTCGCCCTGGTGGGAAGGAGACAAAAGCGCCAGACTGCGGTGAGCCCCAGTTCTGACTACACGGAAACCCAGTTCCGGGCGAGAATCTGGGAATCCAGATTCATTGGGGGAAAGACTAGACTGTTTGGCAGCGCGCGAAACTCCAGGGCGCTTTTCTCTCAGAGGTGTTTGCTGGGAGTACAGAGGGACACTGAGACACAGGAACCTCATAGGGCGGGGCTGACGGGAAGCCAAGGCGGTAGGCTCCGCCCTGTAACTCCGCCCCATCCAAGCTGAACACAGAGGCTTTTACAATTTTGCAAGTCTAGTTGAATGGGGCTCTCTCCCGGCATAGACACAGCTGATCCTCACAGCCAATTGGACTGGAGGTCCCATCCTCCCAGTGTACCAACAGCAATCAAGGCTTAACAACACCAAGACTTTGCACTCAGCCCACAAAGGGGGGTATCAAGAGCGACCTCCTAGGGAGACTGGGGAAGCTGAGCGATAGGGAGGCAGCCAAAAGGGGAAGACACCGAAACAGGTCACGAATGTAAGGGATGCTGTAATTCCTGCTGAGGGGCCTCAGGCAGTAGCTGACCTACACTCCATTGGAGACCCAGAAACGAGGGCATCTAGTGGTCGGTGTGAGATGACACCAGATTTCAACCACTCGCATAAGGGACACATTCAAGAGGCAGACGCAGTGAGCGCCAAAGCCTTGCTGCACCAAGACCCGGCACATAAACGTGTCTCCCGCTCAGCAACTCTTCCTTTATAGACACAGAGGGTCCGCACAGCCAAGTGGCCTGGAGGACAATTCCTCCCAGTGACACCAACAACAATCAAGACTTAACTATACAAACAAGGACCAAGATGGAGGCATAGGGCAGAAGCCTGATTGCTGCCTACCACAACAATTTTGAGACTACGACGGGAGAGCAGAGCAGACACCATCCAGAACCACCGGAGGGCTGACTGAGCAGATGCTCTACAACTAGAATAAAAGAGAGGGGTACGCGGGATGAAGCTGATGCCGGTGACCCAAAGACCACACTTTAAAAACTACGGCTCAGGCGACACAATGGCGGCCTGGAACGTGCTCGGCGCAGTTCCCCCAGCGGTCTCCGGCTGAGCGGAAGGCTCCACTCGCTGCCGAGCACGGACAGACGAGCCCCTGGGAGACATGGGGTGGGAGACTACGCGCTTGCTGACCACCGAGTCCTTCAAGAATCTCAACGCCCCGGAAGCGGCCAGGTGCGCATGCTCGGCGACCGGCCACCGCTGCAGACCCAAGGGCCGACGCAGCCACCCCGGACCAGCCCGCCGTCGCGCACCGGGCACACCGGAGCTTCGCCGAGCCTGCCGCCCAACGAGTTCTGCGGTGGCTGCCCTGGAGCTCTGAGAAAATGGCCGAAGAAAATGCTGAGAGAGAATTGACCAACAGGAATTGGGATCAAGAAGACGAAACCCCGCTGGGTCCCGGATCCGGGTGAAGCTGCGCGCCCCTGGGTCCGGGTGAGGCTGGGAACTGGGTCAGGGTGAGGCTGGGTCCCGGGTCCGGGTGAGGCCACGTGCCCCTGTGCCCGGGTGAGGCCATGCGCCCCTGGGTCCAGGTGAAGCTGAATCCTGGGTCTGGGCGAGGCCGTGTTCCCCTGGATCCGGGTGAGCCTGGGTCCCGGGTCCGGGTGAGGCCGTGGGCCCCTGGACCTGGGGGAGCCTGGGTCCCGGGTCCGGGTGAGGCCGTAGGCCCCTGGACCCGGGTGAGCCTGGGTCCCGGGTCCGGGTGAGGCCGTGGGCCCCTGGATCCGGGTGAGCCTGGGTCCCGGGTCCGGGTGAGGCCGTGGGCCCCTGGTTCCGGGTGAGGCTGCGCGACCCTGGGTCTGGGAGAGGCCACGCGCCCCTGGGTCCGGGTGAGGCCACGTGCCCCTGGGTCCGGGGGAAGCTGAATCCTGGGTCTGGGCGAGGCCGTGGGCCCCTGGATCCGGGTGAAGCCGTGCCCCTGGGTCCGGCCGAGACCAAACCAGAGGGAGTCGGACCTGCATTACCACCATTTGTCCACCATCCAGAGCTGAAGGGTCAGTGCCGACATGTACTCATAAGGAACTGGTGGACATTGATATTGGGTCTCAAAAGAACTGTTGGTCCAGAAAGAAACTCACTACAGACTGATTCATTTGCCTGTCAGCATAACTATTATTGCTCGTCGCACATTCAGTTCTTATAAGTATATCTCTAGTGACACATGATTTCGCTCATCTAGGGGAAAGGATGAACAACATAGACTGATGAACAAGAACAGAACCAGAAACAAGGAGGCATCGATCGGACTATCGGGCCTCAGAGGGAGGATAGGGGAGGGTGGGGGGAGGGGGAGAGATCAACCAAAGGTCTTGTGTGCATGCATATGAGCCTAACCAATGGTTAAGTTCAACAGGGGGTTGGGGCATCCATGGGGAGGGGTGTGGGATGGGAATGGGGGGATGAAGACAAATATGTGACACCTTAATCAATAAAGAAATTTAAAAAAAAAAACTAAAAACTAAAAATGGAACTCCCATTTGACCTAGTGATCTCACTTCTAGGAATATATCCCAAGAAACTAGAAACACCAATTAGAAATGATATATGCACCCCTATGTTCATAGCAGCACAATTCACCATAGCTAAGATTTGTAAACGGCCTAAGTGCCCATCAGCAGATGAGTGGATTAAAAAACTGTGGTACATCTACATGATGGAATACTCTGCTGTGGTAAAAAAGAAGGAGTTCTTACCATTTGCAGCAGCATGGATGGAACTGAAGAGCATTATGCTAAGTGAAATAAGCCAGTCAGAGAAAGATAAATATCACATGATCTCACTCATTTATGGAATATAATGAACAACATAAACTGATGAACAAAAACAGATCCAGAGACAGAGAAACATCAATCAGATTGTCAAACCTCAGAGTGAAGTTAGGGGAGGGTGGGGGTAAGTGGGAAAGATCAACCAAAGGACTTGTATGCATGAATATAAACCTAACCAATGAACACAGACAACAGGGAGGTGAGGGCATGAGTGGGGGGGGGTGGTTGGGGGTAATGGGGAGATAAGGACACATATGTAATACTTTAATCAATAAAGAAATTTAAAAAAAATATGAAAGAAAAGAAAATACATGGTATATTGAGTAAGAAACCCTTATATATGTCAATTAAAATCTCAATAGGTAGTAGAAAATGGGATCAAGGAAACAAGTAAAAGATAATGACTGATATTTTTTTCTTAATTTTTGAAGACACCAAAATTCAAATCCAAAAAGACTAACATGTCTCAAGTGAAATAGATGAAAATAAATTCATAATTGGACACATCATAGTGAAAGAGAAGAATATCAAAGACACACAGGTCTTAAAAGCATCCAGAGGGAAAAAATTAATTCACCTATTTCAATTAGACAAAGACCTGACTTTCAACATCAGCAAAAGGAATAGGAAGGCAGTGAAACTATCAACCAAGAATCATATACCAACTTCAAAAATTTTTAAGAATGACAGTGAAATGATGACATATTTAGACAAATAGAAAGTGAGAGAATTTGGTGCCAAATAACCTAAACACCCATGGGGAAAAATAATGATAAATAACTAGGTATATTCATACAATTCAACACTAAACAGCAATAAGGATTAATGAACTACAGTAGCATGCATACATGTGGCTCAATTTCTAAAACATAATTTTGGTTGAAACATGTTGGGGACATTATAAATGGAATTCAAGATTTTGCTCTTGAGCCATTTAATTTTTTTTGAGAGAACTTCTAATTTTTTCTGGATTTGTATGCCTACTTAACAAGCAATATGTACATGGGGTGAGATAGGGTTGAGGAAAATTTCTTTTTCCCTAGACTTACCATTAATCACCATGGTTTTATTCTAATAGCACCCTCTTATCCTATGTTGTTATCTGGCATTTCTGGGTTCTAAACTTTTCAGACACTCTTCCAGGAATATGAGTTTTTTCTTAGTCTCAGTGTTGCAATTATTAGAATGAATATATATAAATTTATTCAAGTATGAAACAATGCAAAAAGTATGTAGCCAGCCACAATAAAAATGTATTTGGGTTGTCTGAATTAGCTGATGGCAAGTAATTCCTGTCTGCAGAGCTGAAAAATGGACTCCTGCCTAGCAGCTTATACATCCCATATTAATGGAACAACCCCTGTTGAGTGGCAGACTACATGCTGGGTCAGGGAATTTATACATCAGAATTAGTTCACTCCAACTGTATTCCTCTAATCACATAGCTTTTAAAAACTGTCATAAGTATAAAGCTGAAACTTGTGTGTTTTCTCTCACTCTAACCATATCATGAACTAGGCACTTGGCATCATTCATTTCATGATAAAGCCTATTCATGAATCAATTGCTGCGTTTCTCTATGCCTCTGCAAATACTGTTGCAATAAATTTCATGAACATGGATTTACTTTCAAAATTATATATGAGAAAGAAGAGGCAGTAATTTAACAAACTCCACAAGGCATGTGTCAAACCAATCAAGTCAGAATGACTTTCATTGCCACACAGAGCAGTAGCATTGAAATGGAAAATTTAAGACTTTTAGTCTAATAAATTTGGAACACTTATTATATAGCTACCACTCTAGGATAGAAGAAGTATTTTAAAGATGTTTATTAAGTCTAAGAGTTTAAATTGAGGAGGTTTAATGTTCAGATCTGCCAGTGATTCATGGTGTGAACTAGAATAAGTCACTTTTATGTTAGTGATTTAAGTCTTTATTTATATTTCCAAGCCATGATACCTTGAAAGGAGATTCTAGATGTGGAATAAATTAAACACAAAGGAAATATCAAAGGCCATGAGTAACAGGGATTGTATTTCTTCCTTGAAAAAAAGATGACACAAGTGCCAACCTCTCTTGTGACATTTCCATCACAAGTGCATCTCACCAGAGATACAAGTTGTTTAGTGTTTTCAGGTTTGAATTGTTGGTTTTAAAATATATAAAAGTTAGTGTGCTATAGGGTGTTTGGAAAAGTGAGAACAAAATATTCATTATCCCATAAAATGGCCCAATTATTATTACAGTTTCTGTTTATCCTTTGCTAGTTTTCATTGTTATACATATTTTATAAAGCTCTACTCACATTGTACACACAATATTGTGCCATACCTTGTTCAATTATAACAAATATCTCAAGTTTTATATCTTCATAATTAAATTTTATAATTTTAATGGCTACATAATATTTAATCAAGTTATTGTCACATACATGAATAATTTCTCTATTTATGGACTTTTGTAAGGTTACCTATTTTTTTCTGTTTTTTTTTTTTTGTTGTTGTTGTTGTTCTTAATCCTCACCTGAGGATATTTTTCCATTGATTTTTAGACAGAGTAGAAGGGAGAGGGAGATAGAGAGAAATATCAATGTGAGAGAGAGACATCAATTGGTTGCCTCCCACACACACACCAACCAGATCAGGAATCAAGCCCTTGACCAGAATTGAACCCAGGACCTTTCAGTCCAAAGGCGAATGCTCCAAACAGTAAGACAAACTGGCTAGGACAAGGTTACCCATTTTTGACCCATTTTGAGGTCATTTCTGTTGGATAGCAGACCAAGCATCAAAACACAACTAGAGGCTATAATACTAAGCTATATATATATATATATATATATATATATATATATATATATATATATATATATTTATATATATATAAATATATATATATATAAATATATATATATTTATATATATATATATTTATAAGCCATATATATATATATATATATATATATTTACATAATTTCAAGTTTTTATTCAATACCTAATTATAACACTGTGCACATTTAGCTTTGTTACCAGTCAGAAAACAATACTTCTCTTGCTTCAATAGTTTTCAGTCATCTTAAACACAGAGCTCAGCTAAGTTCTTTCATACTGAAATGCAACTGTAGAGACTTCTTGTGACCATTTCTCTGGACTTTCTTGTGTCAACAAATGTACCAATAGCAGTTCTTGTCCTCAAATAGATCACATCTTATTGGAAAGATAGCAAAGGAGGCTGAAAAGGAATAATGCTGTCTCGAAAACCAAGGAGGCTGTACCAAAAAGAGAATGTTCAGCAATAGCAAATGTTCCAGAGAGGTCACCTAAAAGGGAAACCAATTGGTCCCAGAAAGTAAACAGATATTTATTTTTTTTCAATTTTTTTATTGATGAAGGTATTACATGTGTCCATATCCCCCCAGTGCCTCCCCACCCCACTCCCATACATGCCCTCACCTCCCAGTGTCTTGCGTCCATTGGTTATGCTTGTATGCATGCATAGAAGTCCTTCGGTTGATCTCTTACTCTGCCCCCCCCCTCAGCCTTCCCGCTGTAATTTGACAGTCTGTTCAATGCTTCTCTGCTTTGTATCTATCTTTTTGTTCATCAAGTTGTAATGTTCTTTATTATCCATAAATGAGTAAGATCATGTGGTATTTTTCTCTCACTGACTGGCTTATTTCACTTAGCATAATGCTCTTCAGTTCCATCCATGCTGCTGCAAATGGTAAGAATTCCTTCTTTTTTAAAGCAGCGTAGTATTCCGTTGTGTTGTTTTCTAATCCACTTATCTGCTGATGGGCACTTACGCTGTTTCCAAATGTTAGCTATGGTGAATTGTGACACTATGAACATAGGGGTGCATATACCTTTCTAATTGGTGTTTCTAGTTTCTTGGTATATATTCCTAGATATGGGATCACTGGGTCAAATGGGAGTTTCATTTTAGTTTTTTAAGAAAACTCTACACTGTTCTCCACAGTGGCTGCACCTGTCTGCATTCCCACCAGTAGTGCACGAGGCTTCCTTTTTCACCGCATCCTTGCCAGCACTTATCATTTGTTGATTTGTTGATGATAGCCATTCTGACAGATGTGAGATGGTACCTCATTGTCATTTGGATTTGCATCTCTCAGATAATTAGTGACTTTGAGCATGTTTTCATATGTTTCTTGGCCTTCCTTATGTCCTCTTTCAAAAAGTATCTATTTAGGTCCGTTGCCCATTTTTTGATTGGGTTGTTTATCACCCTTTTGTTAAATTGTATGAGTTCCCTGTAAATGTTGGAGATTAAACCCTTATCATTGATAACATTGGCAAATATCTTCTCCCATGCAGTGGGCTTTCTTGTTGTTTTCCTGATGATATCTTTTGCTGTGCAGAGCTTTTTATTTTGACTTAGTCCCATTTGTTTATTTTCTTTTTAGTTTCTATTGGCCTAGGAGCTGTATCAGTGAAGATATCTTCGGCATGTGTCTGAGATTTTGCTGCCTGTGTATTCCTCTAGTATTGTTATGGTTTCCTCTCTTACATTTAAGTCCTTTATCCATTTTGAGTTTATTTTTGTGTATGGTGTATATTGGTGGTCTAGTTTCATTTTTTTGCATGTATCTGTCCAACTTTCCCAACACCATTTATTGAAGAGACTGTCTTGACTCCATTGTATGCTCTTGCCTCCTTTGTCAAATATTAATTGAGCATAGCATTTTGGGTCGATTTCTGGGTTCTCTATTCTATTCCATTGGTCTATATGTCTGTTCTTATGCCAATACCAGGCAGTTTTGAGAACAGTGGCTTTGTAATACAGCTTGATATCTGGTATTGAGATCCCTCCTACGTTGCTCTTATTTATCAGGATTTTTGCAGCTATTTGAGGTCTTTTTTTATTCCAGATGAATTTTCAGAGAGTTTGTTCTAGGTCTGTGAAATATGTCATTGGTATTTTAATGGGGAGTGCATTGAATCTATAGATTGCTTTGGGTAGTATGGACATTTTAATGATGTTGATTCTAACAATCCATGAACACGGTATGCTCTTCCATCTATTTATTTCTTCCTCTATCTCTTTTTTCAATGTACTGTTGTTTTCTAAGTAGAGGTCTTTTATCTCCTTAGTTAATTCCTAGGTATCTTAATTTTTTTGGTGCGATGGTAAATGGGATTGTTTTCTTAGTCTCTCTCTGTAAGTTCACTATTGGTGTATAGAAATGCCATAGATTTCTTGGTGTTACTTTTGAATCCTGCTACATTGCCAAATTCATTTATTAAGTCTAATAATTTTTGATGGAGTATTTAGTGTTTTCTATGTACCGTATCATGTCATCTGTGAATAATGACAATTTTATTTCTTCTTTTCCAATTTGGATGCCCTTTATTTCTTTTTCTTGTCTGATTGCTGTGGCCATCATTTGCAGTACTATGTTGAACAGGAGTGGTGAAAGCGGGCATCCCTGTCTTGTTCTTGTTCTTAGTGGAAATGGTTTTAGTTTTTGCCCATTGAGTATGATGTTGGCTGTAGGTTTGTCATATAAAGCTTTTATTATGTTGAGGTATGATCCCTCTACTCCCACTTTGCTGAGCGTTTTTATAAGAAAAAGGGTGTTGGATTTTGTCAAATGCCTTTTCTGCATCAATTGATATGATTATGTAATTTTTGTCTCTCACTTAGTTTATGTTATGTATCACATTTATTGATTTCCAGATATTGTACCAGCCTTGCATTCCTGTAATAAATCCCACTTGGTCATGGTGTGTGATCTTTCTAATGTAATGCTGGATTTGTTTGCTAGAATTTTGTTGAGGATTTCAGCATCTATGTTTATCAGGGATATTGGTCTGTAATTCTCTTTCTTTTTGGTGTCTTTATCTGGTTTTGGAATTAGGGTAATGCTGGCTTCATAGAAAGAGTTTGGAAGTGTGCCTTCCTTTTGAATTTTTTGGAATACTCTGAGAAGGACTGGTTTTAGTTCTTCTTTGAATGTTCGGTAAAACTCCCCTGTGAATCCATCTGGTCCAGGGTTTTTGATTGCTGGAAGTTTTTTGATTACTGTTTCAATTTCATCAGTAGTTACCAGCCTAATCAGGTTTTTTAAATATTCTTGTTTGAGTTTTGGAATGTTGTATTTTTCTAGGAATTGTCCATTTTGTCGAGGTTGTCCAGTTTGTTGGAATAGTGTTGTTCATAGTATTTTTTTTACAATCGTTTGTATATCTGTGGGATCAGTTGTTACATCACCTCTTTCATTTCTGATTTTGTTTATTTGGGCCCTCTCTCTTTGCTTCTTGGTGAGTCTGGCTAGACGTTTATCACTCTTGTTTATCCTTTCACAGAACCAGCTCTTGGTTTCACTGATCTTTTGTATTTTTATTTATTTATTTTTTTGGTCTCTATGTCCTTTATTTCTCCTCTGATCTTTATTATCTCCTTCCTCTGGTTATAGTGGGCTTTTCTTGTTGCTCTCTTTCTACTTCTTTAAGTTGCAAAGTTAGATATTTTATTACCATTTTTTCTTGTTTTTTGAGGTAGGCCGGTAGAGCTATGAACTTCCCTCTCAGGACCGCTTTCATTGTGTACCATAGATTTTGGATTGTTATGTTTTCATTATCATTTTTTTCCAGGATGCTTTTAATTTCTTCTTTGATCTCTTTGGTAACCCAATCATTGTTTAATAGTAGGCTATTTAGCCTCAAAGTGTTTGATTTTTTTCATTGTTTTTATTGTAGTTGATTTCTAGTTTTATGCCATTATGGTCTGAGGAGATGCTTGTTATGATTTATTTCTTCTTGAATTTGAAAATACTTTGCCTGTGTCCTAATATGTGGTCTATCTTTAAATATGTTCCATGTGCACTGGAGAAGAATGTATATTCTGTAGCTTTGGAGTGAAATGTTCTAAAGATGTCAATTAAGTCCATCAGATCTAGTGAGCCATTTAGGATTGCTGTTTCTTTGCTGATTTTTTGTTTAGATGATTTTTCCAGTGGTGTCAGTGGGGTATTAAAGTCACCTACTATGACTGTATTGCTATCTATCTCTTCCTTGATATCTTCCAGAAGTTGTTTTATGCATTTGGGTGCTCCTGTATTGGGTGCATATATGTTTACCAGAGTCATATCCTCTTGTTGAGTTGCTCCCTTTAGAATTAAGAAGTAGCCTTCCTTATCTCTTGTTATGGCCTTTACTTTTAGGTTTATTTTATCTGATATAAGTATTGCAACCCCAGCTTTTTTCTCATTTCCATTTGCCTGAAAAATGTTTTTCCATCCTTTCAATCTCAGTCTGTGTGAATCATTTGTTCTGAGGTGGGTCTCTTGCAGACAGCAAATATATGGGTCATGTTTTCTTATCCATTCAGCTACCCTATGTCTTTTGATTGGTGCATTTAATCCATTTATGTTTAATGTTATTATTGATAAGTACTTGTTTGTTGTCATATTTATCCTTAATGTTTGTGTTTCTTCTTGCCTTTCTATTTCTTCTTTTTACAGCAGTCCCTTTAGCATTTCTTGCATTGCTGGCTTGGTAGTAATAATTTTATTTACACCAAAAAGAAAGAGAATTACAGACCAATATCCCTGATAAACATAGATGCTAATATCCTCAACAAAATTCTAGCCATTTTTTGTCTGTGAAGCTCCTGATTCCACCTTCAATTTTGAATGATGGCTGAGCTGGGTATAGTATTCTTTGGTTCAGTCCCTTGCTTTGCATCCCTTTGTATATTCCATTCCATTCCCTTCTGGCCTGGTGTGTTTCTGTTGAGAAATCAGTTGATATTCTAATAGGAGATCCCTTGTAGGTAACTTTCTGTCTCTCTCTGGTAGCCTTTAAGATTCTTACTTTGTCGTTGGTGTTTGCCAATTTAATTATGATGTGTCTTGGTGTCGGTCTTTCAGGGTTCATCTTGTTTGGGACTCTATGTACTTCTTGGACTTGCATAGTTTTTTTCTTTCCTATATCATGGAAGTTTTCTGTCATTATTTCTTCAAACAGGTTTTCTATTCCTTGCTTCTCTTCCTCTCCTTCTGGCACCCCTATTATGCGAATGTTATTTCATTTTGTGTTGTCCTGAAGCTCCCTTATGCTCTCCTCTTGCTTTTTAAGTCTTCTTTCCAGTTGCTGCTGTGTTTGTGTATTTTTTCCTACTTTGTCTTCCAATTCGCCGATGCGGTCCTCAGCTTCTTCTAGTCTACTGTTTAAGCCTTCCATTGTGTTCTTTAATGCAGCTATGTTGTTCTTCATCTCCTCTTGGTTCCTTTTCATGTTGGTGACATTCTCATTCAGCTCCTTATAATTCTCATTGAGTTGTGTGTATTTGTCATTGAATTATGTGTATGTGTCATCCAGCCATTTGAGCATCCTTATAACCATTACTCTGAATTCTTTCTCTGATATGTTGCAAGCCTCAATTTTATTTAATTCCCTTTCTGGTGATTCCTCTTTTTCTTTCCTTTGGGGATTGCCTTTTTGAATTCCCATGTTTTGCTGTAACATTTTAATTGTAGATCTGATTGCTTTGCTACCCAGGTTCTTTTGGGGATGGTGCTACTGGTGTGACCTCTCATGTCTCCTGATCGTGGTAATCTAGTGTAGCCCCCTACTTGGCAGTCCGTTTGCCAGCGCAGAGCTCTGATGCACTCTGAGGGGCCCTGGTACTGAAGTTGCACAGCTGGGGTATCTGTGGGCACTTATTCAGGAAGAAGGAATTCAGAATTTCTACTGCGGGGCAGCACGCTTTTGTCTGTACAAAATTACACCCAGCAGGGGCTCCCAGTGGCTCCCAGGCACTGCCTATGGAGTGGTGTGCCCTGGATGCCTGCACGCTGGAAATGCACGAATGTGGTGTCCGGAGTTCTGCTGCTGGGGAGGAGGGAAGTTGCACTTACTGCTGCCAGAGCAGTGCACCTTTGGAGGTGGAGGTCCCAGGGTCTGCGAGCCTGTGGGTAGGGCAGCAGGATTTTGGCTGGAGTGGCTGCTGGGTCACGGGCAGTTCCAAGGCCTTTCTGGGTGGTGGTGCTGTTGAGTTCCTAGAAAAGGCCGTTCTCCCCATCAAGATGGCGTGGGCTCCGTGCCTGAGTCCCGCAGTCCGGGGAGTGCCCACAGTGATGATAATCTCTCCCTGTCCAAGAGAGCCTGGTCTGCCAGCCCCTGCTGCCCCTGAGGGGATTTAACTGTCCCTTACTCACTCACACACTAACCACACACATCCACAAACTTCCTTTCATCCCATCACTCACTCACTTCCTCTCCCTCACCTCCATCCTGCCAGCCGCCATCTCTCAAGTTCCCTCCTAAACAGATATTTATTGAATGCTTTCTAAGTGCCACGCATAATTTAGGGGCTTAGTATATTGTAGTGAACAAGCCTAAGCCTGTACACTCAAGGAATCTCTATTCTAATGGGGGCATAAAGAAAATAAACATGTAAACAAAGACATTGAAATGCATTCAGAAACTAAGGGGTACAAAGAAAATAGAGGATGTGTTGAGATTTAGCACATGTTCAGGAAATGACTCTCTAAGAAGATGCCATTTGTTTTGAGACCTGATATATCCCAAAGGGAACTTTGGATTTGATAATTAAGAGGTCTTTGGTGATTTTTCAAAGTACAGTTTCAGTTGAGTGTTAAGGATAGATGTCAGAATAATTAGGGGAGTTGAGGTTCAATGGGTGTGAAGTTTTAGTTAGGCTAGATAAATAAATTCTAGAACTCTGCTCAACAACATAGTTATTATAATAAACTAGAGGCCTAGTGCACAAGATTTGTGCACTCAGGGTGGGGGGTGAGTCCCTCAACCCGGCCTGCGCCCTCTCGCAGTTTGGGAGCCCTTGGGGTATGTCTGACTGATAGCTTAGGCCCAAGTGGGCCTAAGCCAGCAGTTGGACATCCTAAGCACTGCCGTGGAGGTGGGAGAGGCTCCTGCCACAGCCACTGCGCTCACCAGCCATAAGCCCGGCTCAGGGCTTTTGTTCCCCCTGTGGGAACGCACTGACCACCAGGAGGCAGCTCCTGCATTGAGCATCTGCTATCTGGTGGTCAGTGTGCATCATAGTGACTGGTAATTCCACCGTTTGATTGATTTGCATATTAACCTTTTATTATATAGTATAATATAGGATTGTCTACTTAAATTTTTATTAAGATCTTAAATCTCATATTGAGTTCTTACTACAAACAAACAAACAAAATCAAGGGAACATATGCACATCCTATATAATAAAAGGCTAATATGCAAATCAACCAAACTGTGGAATGACCAGTCACTATGATGTGCACTGGCCACCAGGGGCAGATGCTCAATGCAGGAGCTTCCCCCAGTGGTTAGTGCACTCCCACTCTGCGGCAGTGTTAAGGACCCCTCGGGGGATGTCCAACTGCTGGCTTAGGCCCACTCCCAGGCTGCCAGAGGGATGTCTGACTGCCAGCTTAGGCCTGATCCCCACGGGGAGCAGGCCTATGTGGGGATCAGGCCTACACCAGCAGTTGGACATCCTCCGAGCAGTCCTGGACTGCAAAAGGGTGCAGACTGGGCTGAGGGACACCCCCCCACCACCACCACAAGTGCATGAATGTCGTGCACTTGGCCCCTAGTAATGGATATGTTTATTACCTTGATTGTGGTGATGGTGTCATGTCCAAATCAATCAAATAGTGCATATTAAGTATGTACAGTCCTTTGTATATCAATTATACTTCAACAAAGATTTAATAAAAGAGTGATTGGCAAGTAAGTAGAAATAAACAGAAAGGTTAAACCTTGATGCTTAACTGGAAAGGAAGGAGAAAGATGAAATGAAGCTAGAGGGAAAGGCAGAGTCAAGGATGTTTATGGTTGTTGATACTTCTTCTCTTTAAAATTTTTACTTAACCTTAAACTTATTGATAAACTGTAGTGAAGTGGCCAGCAGAAAGTAAGATGTTGAAAAAACAGAAGACAAATAACCAAGATCAATGTCCATTCTCAAACCCCTTAAAGATAATGAATTGTTCATTAAATATTGACTTAGTATTTTTGGTTTTGTGACTGTTGTTGTGTTATTTTTAATGTGAAAAGCAGACTAAATGGGAATGACTGCACTCTGAATCATTTTGCATGAGAACTCCTGATAATATATTAGGCTAACTTACAGCCAGCATGTGTGAAGGGAAAAAATACAGAAGAGACCACTTCAATATGGTAATTTGGTAAGGAGAGTCATTCACCATATTTGGAGACATAAGAAAATATTACTTCCACAAAATTCTTAAAATGGAGATACCAAATTTATCAAGTGTTATTATGAAATCTGAAATAAATTTGTTACTTAGAAAAAATTTCAAGTAAATGTAATTTTCCAATATCATATTCTTTTGACAGAAAAATTTTAAATCTTATGCTACATGTAACTTTTAAAATCACTTTTTATAGTGGTAGTATTATGAAGATATTTTCACAAAAAATAAATAAGACTTTACAACCTGATTGTCAATCTCTACTTAGATCATTGTTTGTTGAACCACAAACTAAAATCTAATTAGAAAAGACCATGTTTTTGCTATTAATTTTCTCAGAGGATAAAGAACATTTTCCTATAGTGGTTTATGATATTATGAATGAATATTTTTTAGGTAGGGTATTTCTTGGCTTCTGAACAGCAGTGGCATTTTGGCCAACTTCATCTCAATCTCTCAACATCTCTGCCAATCACGTAACAGGCTAGGGAATATGTCTCCCCACACAAATGCTTTAGTAGGAATTTTCACAATGCACATTCTAAACAAATGAACACACACATCAAATTTTTGAGAAAATAAAATTATTTTTATAGTTCTGAGCACATTAGGATTTCTCAATTTTGACATTATTGACATTTTGGCCAGGATAATTCTTTGTTATGGGAGACTGTCTGTTGTACTATAGGATGGTTAGCAACATTACTGGCCTCTAGACATAGAATACAGTAGCATTTCCCCTGCCCATTATGACAACCAACAATGTCTCAGAATATTTTAAAATGTCTCATAGCTGGCAAAATCTTTCCCAGTTGAAAACTACTGAGTCAAAGACAGCCATTAATTCTCTAGGATAGATAATTCTAAAGACATGAAAATTTTATTGCAGCATTTATTATATCAGAAATGCACATAATTCATATTTAAAAATAAAATGTACAGAATATATAATTAATAAATACTTTTTGTGGGTTATGAATATACTTAATAAATTTTACAGGGAAAAAATCACTTAACTTCTACTCTGCAATTATAGAAAAGATTCATTAACTTCTCTTTAAATTGGAATTTTTTAATATAGAACGCATTTACAAGATACTAGCTTAAGATTCATACGTACTTACGGAACTCACATAAGATCTACTCAGTAATATAAGCACTGTAGCTTAATTTTCATCTACAATAACAACATTATCCGATGATTCAGAAAAGCCCTGAGCATGGTTACCCTACAAGGCCCACAGATTTGAAAACTCAGATTCACACTATAAGCAGCACACCATTTCTCCACCAATATCACCACAAATATGTAGTAAAGTCAACAAGCTAGGTAGCATTAAACAATGCATAAGCAGCATGTCACTGGGCTCTAAAGGACCTAGGAAAGGGATAATAAATATAGATGCCTTATTACACTAAGAATAATTAACTTATTACTAATTGTCAAGGGTCAGGAAGTACACAGTCTTGCCAGATGAATAACGAAATCTGGCTACATATACCCAGATACTCATTATGCTTTCTACCCAAAGAGGAGGTCTAATTAGCTTAACAACATAAGGGTTTTCAAAGGGCTGCTTTAAAGAAAAAAAGAGAACTGTCAGGACTCAGAACAGTGAAGATTGTGCAGTCTACAAAGAGACTTATAATCATCCTCATTTTCTATGAGCTATGCCTGCCAGATAGTCACTGTGGTTGGCTTCATCCATGCTGACTAATAGTGCCCCTGCCAGATTTGCCTGCTATATGAGAAACAGTGAAATATAGAACAACATGCCAATTGAGCTTCAGGGGGCTGTCACACATACACAGGCAGCTGGGGGATCTGTGTGGACCTGTCACAATAAATTATTCTAAAAAGGGTGTTACCAAAAAAAAAGTGTTACTAATCTACACAAATAAATCCTATATAATAAAAGGCTAATATGCAAATTGGACAAACTGCGGAATGACCAGTCGCTATGATGTGCACTGACCACCAGGGGTCAGATGCTCAATGCAGGAGCTGCCCCTGGTAGTCAATGCGCCCCCATAGGGGGAGCGCCGCTCAGCCAGAAGCTGGACTCATGGCTGGCAAGCGCAGTGGCGGTGGTGGGAGCCTCTGCCGCCTCAGTGGCAGCACTAAGGACCCCTCAGGGGACTGGGCCTAAGCCATCAGTCAGACATCCCCCAAGGGTTCCTGGACTGTGAGAGAGCACAGGCCGGGCTGAGGGACCCCCCTGCCATCCAATGCACGAATGTCATGCACCGGTCCTCTAGTTAACTATAAAGTCAGACATTTAGCCTTGAACTACTAATGAACTTAAAATGCTTTCCCAAGATACACTGAATTCAAAGTGCTAAATCTGTATAATTCACAAGCTTAAGTCTCCTGTGTTTTTCCATTACAATAGTTCTTGGCTTCTGGGTTGGCTCCCGAAAAAAGGGGGCTGTTGCTAAGCCTTGGTGCATATTGGACTCAGTGCTCATTATTTAACATTGACCTCAGGAAATGGGGACACTTACATGTCCACTTCTTTCATGCTCCTCTGTTGTCCCTCTTCTGGGCTCTCATATCACTGTGAGCACATTTTCCTATCACAAATATTTTTCATTAAATTTTTTAATTTATTGATTGATTTTGATGAGAGAGAGAGAGAGAGAGAGAGAGAGAGAGAGAGAGAGAGAGAGAGTTTGTTGTTCCACTAATTTAGGCATTCATTGTTTGATTCTTGTATGTGTCCTGATCAGGGACTGAGCCCGTAACCTTGATGTGTCAGGATGATGATCTAACCAACTGAGCTACATGACCAGGGTCCTATCATAAATCTTAACACAAAAAATTATAATTGTTTATACATTAATTTGGTTGTGGTTTCTATGAGGGCAGAGGTGTCTTCTTTTTTGATACCTGGCATAGGGTCTGATACTTAGTAGTCTGTCCTTAAGTGATGGCTAAACTATCTAGTTGAACTATTCTTTTATGTCTGAATCCTCCAACACATGCAAAACTTTCTCTTTTTCGTTGATTTTTGAGAGAAAGAGAGAAATATTGATATGTTGTTCCACTTATTTATGCATTCATTGGTTACATCTTATATGAACCCTAATCAGAGATCAAACCTGAGACTTTCTATTTTATACATTTTATTTTATATTTTATACATTTTATTTTATATTTCAGTTCACAGACTCAGGGCAACAAGCAAGGTAATGTCTATTATTTTCTTTTTCTTTTTTTTATTAAATTCATTGGGCGTGATATCTATATGTATATATATATATATATATATATATATATATATATATATATATATATATATATATATATATAAACCATAATATGCAAATAGACTGAACTGCGGAGCAACCGCACAACTGAACAACTGGTGGCTGTGACATGTGCTGACCATCAGGGGGCATGCACAGAACATGCAGGAGTCAGCTGTGGTGGGATGATGGAGCAGGTGAGCAGGGTTGCCAGACCTGTCATCAGGGCAAGCCTCTGTTGGTTACTGAAAATTCTTTGCTCTCCTGTGCTGCAATCCTGTCCGGTGCTTGCACCTGCTGCCAGCGCTGGCCCTGCTCACACCCGCTGCTGGTGTCTGGAGCTGGCTCCAATCGCCCCTCAGGGCTTCTCCACCTCCCCCTGCTCCTGAGGGGAGATCAGGGCCAGCAGCCGCCTCTCGCACCTGCTGCCAGTTACGGCCCTGCTCGCACCCACTGCTGGCGCTGGAGCCACTGCTCGTACCCACTGCTGGCGCCAGCCTTACTTGCACCAGATCGCTCGGCACTGTCAGCAGGTGCAAGTGGCAGCTGCCTGCCCTGATTGTCCCTGAGGGCTTCTCCACCTCCCCCTGCTTCTGAGGGGCGAATGGGGCAGCAGCCACCACATGCACCTGCTGCTGGTGCTAGCCCCAATCGCTCCATGCCATCAGCGCGTGGGAGTGGCAGTGGCAGGAGAGGGGCTGCAGGCAGAAAGGCGACCAGGCGCCACAGTGGGAGGGGCTGGGCAGCGGTGCAGAGGATGGGCCAAGACCTGCCTCTGTGCCCACTGCAGCCTCACGGCCCACAGTTCCTTTCAAGGTGCACGAATTCATGCACTGGGCCCCTAGTCAGTAAATAAAATTATATAGGTTTCAGGTGTAGAATTTTAATATATTTTCTGTATATTATATTGTGTCCAACACCTCAAGTCAATTTTCCTTCCATAATAATGTATTCCTTCTTTACCCTCTTCTACCTATCCCACTCCCCTTTACCTCTGGTAATCAACATGCGGTTGACTGTGTCTATGAGTTTTTTTGTTTTTTTGCTTAATCCTTACATATTTTTCACCCCAACCCCCCCCCACAACCTCCTCTCCTCTGACAGCTGTCAGTTTGTTCTCTATCTATCTATGCATATGTTTCTATTTTGTTTGTCACATTTTTATTGACACTATTTAAAATATCCCCCATTTTCCCTCCCTTTGCCCAACTCTGCCTAGCCACACCCTCCTCTGGCCTTCACCACACTGTTGTCTCTGTCCATGGGCCATCATATATGTTCTTTGGCTAATCTCTTCACCTTCTTTTATCCAATCCTCCTCCACCCTCCCCTCTGACATCTGTTGGCCTGTTCCATATATCCATGCCCATGGTTCTATTTTGTTTCTTAGTTTATTTTGTTCATTAGAGATCATTTATTGTGTTCATTCAATTTCACATATGAGTAAAATCATATGGTAATAGTCGTTCTCAGAATAGCTCATTTCACTTAGCATAATGTTCTCCAGGTCCATCCATGCTGCTGTAAAGGGTAAGGTTTCCTTCCTTTCTTTTAGACAGAGTAGTACTCCATTGTGTAAATGCACCACAGCTTTTTTATCCACTCATCTACTGATGAGCACTTGGGCTGCTTTCAAATCTTGGCTATTGTAAATAATGCTGTTATTAACCTAGGGGTGCATATATTGTTTTAAATTAGTGTTTCAGGATTATTTGAATATATTCCCAGAAGTGGAATCACTGGGTCATAAGGCAGGTCCATTTTCATTAATAAATAGTTTGGCAAGGGAAAGGAGAAGAAAACTGATATTATGAAGAGCTCATTCTGTGCCAGGCCCTGTGCTCATACTTTACATTGATACATTTAATTCTTACTTAAAAAATGCTATCAGGTAGTTACTCTGGCTATCTCCATTATACAGAGTTTTTTAAAAGTTTCAGAAAAAGTTAACAATTATTCCAGATTACAGCATTTAAAAGTGGCAGAGCAAAAACTTACTATTAGACTATACTCCAGAGCTAATACCATTTCATCCTACACAAGGAACTCTGAAATATGTATATTTTCCCCAAGTTTATCCTATATAATAAGAGAAGAATATGCTAATTATCCATTATGCCATGAGGCTTAACGACGACGTGAGGCGTAATGACCAGATCATGGATCTGCAGGAGGGTGGGGCAGCAAACTACAAGCGGGTGGTGGAGGGCTATAGGAGGGGGCAGGGCAGCAAGCTATGAAGGAGGGGGCAGGGCAGCAAGCTATGAGAGGGGGACAGAAGGGTAGCTATAGGAGGGTGGCAGTGAGTTACTGGCTACAAGTGGGCATCAGAGAGCTGCAGGAGGGGGCAGGACACCAAGCAAGCGGGAAGCAGAGAGCTACAGCAGGGGGCAGGGCAGCAAGCTATGAGGGAAGGGCGGGGGGAGCTACAGGAGAGCAGCAGCTACTGGCTCACAGATTTATGCACAGGGCTACTAGTTGATGTATAATTGCGATAACATTGTATAAGTTTAAGGTACATAACATATTGATTTGATATACTTATTGGTATATATCAAAATGTTTATTACCATAGTATTAGCTAACACCTTCATTGACTCACATAATTACCATTTCTCTTTTGTGGTTAGAACATTTAAAATCTACTCTCTTAGCAACTTTCAAGTATATAATACAGTATTGTTAACTATAATCACCATGCTGTATATTAGATCCCCAGAACTTATTCATCTTATAATTGGAAATTTGTAACCTTAGACAAACATCCCCTAATTTGCACCACTAAAAAGCCCCTGGTAACCAACACTGTACTCTGTTTTATGAGTTTGGCATTTTTAGATTCCACATGTCACTTAGCATAATCCCACCAGATTCATCCATGTTGTCATAAATGGCAAGATTTCTTTATTTCTCATGTCTAAATAACATTACATTATCCTATAAAATAAAGAGGTAATATGCAAATTGACCCTCATGCCTTCACATCACAAGATGGCCACTCCCACATCATCACAAGATGACCACCACGAGATGGCCACTCCCACATTGCCACAAGATGGCCACCACAAGATGGCTGCCCCCACATTGTCGCAAGCTAGCAGGCAGAGGAGGGCAGTTGGGGGTGATCGGGCTGGCAGGGGAGGGCAGTTGGGGGCAATCAGGCCAGCAGGGGAGCAGTTAGGTGTCAATCAGGCCAGCAGGGGAGCGGTTAGGGGGCGATCAGGCTGGCAGGCAGAAGTGGTTAGGAGCCAGCAGTCCTGGATGGGATCGGGCCTAAACCAGCAGTTGAACATCCCCTGAGGGGTGCCAGATTGGAGAGGGTGCAGGCTGGGCTGAGGGACACCCCACAGTGCACGAATTTCTTGCATCGGGCTTCTAGTATATCTATATCTATATTACACTTTCTTTATCCATTTATCTGTCAAAGAACACTTAGGTTGTTTCCATATCTTGGCTATTATGAACAATGAACATGGGACTGCAGATACCTCTTTGAGATTCTGTCTTCATTTCCTTTGGATATATATTCAAATGTTGAATTGCTGGATCATAATGTGGTACTCTTTCTATTTTTAATTTTGTGAGAAACCTCCATACCATTTTCCATAGTGGCTGTACCAATTTAAATTCCCACCAACAGTGCACAAAGTTTCTTTTACCCTTAAGTATTTTCTTTTATAAAGATGTTTGCTTTATTCTATTGAAATGTCAAGCATGGAGGTTTGCCTTTCAGGAAGGAATACTGTATAACTTGTTTTTTCTGAAAAATCTTTAATGATGAATAATAGTAAATAAACTCTGAGGCCTTCCAAGAAAACAAGCAGAAATAGTGTAGGCTTGGGGAACTCATGCCATAACTGACTAAAACAACAGAAATAATTCATCAGTGCTTAAACTTGGACAAAACTTGATCTCATTCAATATACTTCTGGAATTATGATTTAGATACAAAATAAGTTGTCCCAGGTTGAAAGACAACTCAAGAAATCAATATATGACCCCTACCACTACCTTTATTCAGATCTCACAGTTTGCAGAGGCAAGAAAATTAATTTGAGAAGGCCTGTAAAAAGGTAGAGTGTACTGTGTGGAGCTCATTTCTCCACTGCAAATAACCAGCCCTGCAAAGTTAAATGCTGAAAGAGATGCAAACTACTAGTATACAACCCATGTTATTGCCTACCTACCTACCTACTCATCTATAATATAATTCCTCTTCCTTCTAGCCAGGTAGAACATCAGAGAGAAATAAAAGTAATTTCCTGAGAACTAGAGCCACAAATAGTTTTCTAGATAGGTAAAGCAATAGCTTTACATAAAGCAAAAATCCCATCAACCTTGCACTTTTTTCATGAAAATTGATTCCTTCCTCTAAGAGAGAAAGCTATTAAACACAAAGAGCACTTTCCACCAAGAGATAAGTGTTTGTTTAAACATGAAGCAGCTTACTACATTACAAGGATGCCAGCAAATTCAGAGAAACTACCAACTAAGAAAAAAAAATAACTGCAACTGCACATAGCCCTAGATACCCTGCACTGTCCTCAACACCACCCTCTTCCCACTCAAAGGAGATGAATGACTGAATAAAGAATAGAAACCATGAACCCAAAGTTGTGCAGAGTATGTTCCAAGACACTGTGGTTTTCATTTGCATATCTCTGTGATTAGTGACTTTGAGCATTTTGGAGAAGTGTCTATTTAGGTCCTTGGCCCATTTTTTAATTGGTTTGTTTGTCTTCCTTTTGTTAAGTTGTATGAGTTCCTTATATATTTCAGAAATTAACCCCTTAACAGATGTATCATTGGCAAATATGTTCTCCCATGCAGTGGGCTCTCTTTTCAATTTGTTGATGGTTTCTTTTGCTGTACAGAAGTTCTTTATTTTGATGTACACTGTTTGTTTATTTTCTCCTTAGTTTCCTTTGCCCTAAGAGATGTATTTGCAAACATATTGCTATGATGAGAGATGTCTGATATTTTGCTGCCTATAGTTTCTTCTAGGATTTTTATGTTACATCTTACATTTCAGTCTTTTATCCATTTTGAGTTTATTCTTGTGTATGGTGTAAGTTGGTGGTCTAGTTTCATTTTTTTCATGTACCTGTCCATTTTCCCAACATCATTTATTGAAGAGACTGTCTTTGTATGCTTTTGCCTCCTTTTTTCAAATATTAATGGTGTGTAATGGCTTGTGTCGATTTCTGGGTTCTCTGTTCTGTTTCATTGATCCATCTTCCTGTTCTTGTGCCAGTACCAGGCAGTTTTGATTACATTGGCTTTGTAGTATAGGTTGATATCTGGTCTTGTGATCCCTCCTCCTCGCGTGGCCCAAAGTATTACTCTGCCCTTGGCTGGACAGAGATCCTTGTATGGAGACCAGTGGGATCTGCTGGAAAACTGGAGTTTCTATCAGCTTTCCCATGCAGGGAAAGTACCAGCCTGGTTCCCAGGATAGTGGGATGGATGGCCCTTCCCTAATCCAGTCACTGACTCTCCTGAGACTGCTTTCGTTTCCTCTGAAAAGGTCAAAATGCAGAGTGTGGCATACAGTGCTCCTGAGGGTGGAAAAGGATGTATCACCTATGGCATTTTTTTCCTACCCTATGGCTACTGGCTACTGGGAGTGGCTAGGTCCTCTCAGGAAAAATAGCAATTTTGGTTTGGGGGCCTACAACCAAATACTTCTGGCTACTGCTTTTCCACGTCTCCCTGCAATATTTCCCACCCCAGCCTCTCCTTAGGCACCTCTAGTCCAAATCTCCCTCCCTGTACAAAAGTCTCAGGTGAGTATCTGCAAATGTAAACTCCTGTGCTCTGGGTTTAAAACAAAATAAAACACGACCCTGTGGCTTTCTCTCCTACTGGCTCTGGTCTACCAGCTCTAGACTCCGCTGTGGCTCGGGTGCTCTGTGCTGTGCAGCTCAACCTGGGCTCCAGGCCTCTAAGTATATTCTTAGAGAACAGACTCTCCTGTAGCCAGTAGCTCCCTCTGCACTCTTGGCCTGCCGCCCCTGGAAGCTGGGTCAACCCCTCTCATGACCTTGCCCTTCTTACCAGTCTCCAGGTATTTGCTCTCCTTCCTTGATATAAGTCTCCTCAGCTGGACCTCAGTTGGTAATTCCAGGTGAATGTTCTCCAATTTAGTTGTATTCCCCGTCTGGCCTTGGGATGAGTTGCATGACAGGCATGTCTTTTCGGCTGCCACTTTTTCTCCTTGAGAAAATCCTGAAAGCAATAATAGAGAACCAACTTGTCACATACAAGGGATCCTCAATAAGTTTATCAGCAGATTTCTCATAAGAAACTTTGGAGACCAAAGGCAATAAAGCAATGTATTCAAAGTGCTAAAAGAAAAAAATCTACCAAGAATTCTGTACTTGGTAAAATTGTTCAAGAGTAAGAGAAATAGTAAAGCTTTCCCAGATAAACAAAAACTGAAAAAATTCATTGGTACTAGACCTGCCCTATAAGAAACGACCAAGAGAGACCTGCAGGGTGAAATAAAAGGATACCAAACAGAAACTCGAAGTCATATGAATAAATAAAGATTTCAATAAAAGTAAACAAATGGGTATATGTCAAACTAATTTTATTATAATAATTATTAATAATTGTCTTTTTGGTTTTGTATATGATTTAAGAGATTAATATTGATATTTTTAAATTACTAGTCTAACAGTATTAATGTAACTTTGGTTTGTAACTTGACATTTTGTTTTTTGCATCATTTAAAAATCTAATGAATTTAAAAGAATTATGGGTTTGTGTATAAAGATGTAATTTTGTGACAACTAAAAGGTATGGGGACAAAACTGTAAAGGAGCAGAAATTTTGTATGTTATTTAGGTTAAGGTAGTACAAATTTATATATGAACTATAACTTTAGGATATTAAGTGTAATTCCCATTGCAATCACAAAGAAAAATAGCTATAGAATATACACAAAAACAAATGAGAAAATAATTTAAATGTTTCCCTACAAAAAAAATCAAGCAAATACATGGAATAAGGGACAAAGAAAATAGCTAGAGTATATACACAAAAGAAATGAGAAAGACATTTAAATATTTCACTCTAAGGAAAGTCAACTAAATACAGTTAAATGAGGGACAAAAAAGCTATAAGATATATGAAAAAAATAGCAAAATAATAGAAGTAAGCTCCATGTTATCAGTAATTACTTTCAATGTAAATGGGTTGATTTCTCCAATCAAAAGTCAGAGATTGTCAAAATGGATAATGCATGATCCAACTATATGTTATCATTAAGCCATACACTTTAGATCCAAATTCACAAATACATGGAAGTAAAAGGACAGAAAAAAACATTCTATTCAAATAGTATCTAAAAGAGAGCAGGTATGGATATATTAATATCAAACAAAATAGACCTCAACCCAAAGGAGGACATTATTATTAATAAAAGGTTCAATACTGCAAAAATATATAACAGTTATACACATTTATATGTCTTTACATGATAAAAGAAAACATGTGAAGCAAAAACTGATATAAATTAGGCCCTGGCTGGGTAGCTCAGTTGGTTAGAATGTCTTCCTGATATGCCAAGGTTGTTGGTTTGATCTCCAGTTAGGCCATATATAAAAAGTAAGCAATGAATGCATAAATAAGTGGAACAACAAATCGATATTTCTCTCTTTCTAAACACATAATATTGAAAAGTATAGGTATAACTTAATAATTGATATACAGTATGACATTCGCACATAAAATTAGACACATGAAGATTGTAATGACATGAAAAATATTTTATAATATGGATTCGGAAAAAGTATAACACACACACACATATATATATATATATATACACACACACACACACATATATATGTACATATATCCTATCTAATAAAGAGGTAATATACAAATTTACCATCACTCCAACACACAAGATGGTTGCCCCCATGTGGTCAAAGATGGCCGCCCCATTTGGACACAAGATGGCCACCACAAGATGACCAGCAGGGGAGGGCAGTTGTGGGCGATCAGGCCAGCAGGGGAGGGGAGTTGGGAGGGACCAGGCCTGCATGGGAGGACAGTTGGGGGGGTCCCAGGCCTGCAGGGGAGGGCAGTTGGGGGTGACCAGGCCTGCAGGGGAGGGCAGTTGGGGGTGACCAGGCCTGCAGGGGAGGACAGTTGAGGGCGACCAGGCCGGCAGGGGAAGGAAGTTAGAGGCGACCAGGCTGGCAAGGGAGGGCAGTTAGGGGTGACTGGGCCAGCAGGGGAGGGCAGTTGGGGGTGACCAGGCTTGCAGGGGAGGACAGTTAGGGGTGACCAGGCTGTCAGGGGAGGGCAGTTAGGGGCAATCATGCCAGAAGGGGAGCAGTTAGGCATCGATCAGGCTGGCAGGGTGTGTTTAGGGGGTGATCAGGCTGGCAGGCAGGCAAGCGGTTGGGAGCCAGCAGTCCTGGATTGTGAGAGGGATGTTTGACAGCCACCAGCAGGCAGGCCGGCCAACCACCCATATCCCCTCCCCCTGGCCAGGCTGGCTGGACCCCACCCATGCTTGAATTCATGCACCGGGCCTCTAATATATATATATACTGAGCGGCCAGATTATTATGCATTCAGAGATCATAATAATCTGGACACTCAGTGTGTGTGTGTGTGTGTGTGTGTGTGTGTGTGTGTGTATATATATATATATATATATATATATATATATATATATATATATTAGAAGTCAAAGGATATATGTAATGTGTATGTGTATGTGTATGTGTGAGTCAGATGTGTGAAAAAAAAGAAAAGCCTGGAAGTAAGTTTAAAAAGCAGTTAATGTGATGGTTATTTTACAGAAGGATTGTTAGTGATTTTAATTCTTCATAATTTACAACTCATTTACAAAGTACATATGTTATTTATCCTAAAAAGTAGTTATGAGAAGGCTAACCCCTATTTTTTGTACAAACTACTGTTTGAAATTCTCTATTAGATGGTCCCTTGCCTTTAAGTCAACTTTGTTAGTTTTAGACGGCCCCTTACTCTGTAAATTAATTTTGCTTTCTAGCTTCTTGAATAATAAGGAAGATAAACTTGACTGTCTGACCTTGTAGGCTAGTCATCTGACGTAAGGTCCGGGAAAACCCTTATTTGGGAGAAAAAGGGGGTGAAAAGATATAAATAGGGAATGCTTCCTCTATGTTTTTGCTCAGAAATTTGGGAAATATCTCCCTCTGGGCCCGCTGGTGTAATAAATGGTGTTACTCTATTTCTCTGGGCATTGCTTGGTTTTTCTCCGGTCTTCTGTAAGCATCATTTCTTCTGTAACAGTTATACATGCAACAATAGGAACGAATATAAAAATCCTTATGCTAAATTAAAAGTCAGATACAAAAGACTGTATATAGTGTGATTGCATTCATATGATATTTTGGAAAAGGTGAACATATAGGAATATAGACTGATCAGTGACTGCCAGGGACTATATATAGAAAGAGAGGATTGACAACAAAGAGGCATGAGGGCACATTTTGTTGTGATGGTAATGTTCTAAAAGTGGGTTGCAGAACAGAGACTCTGCCATCTTTAAGAAGGGAACTGCTAGAGACTAGAGTCCTAATCTTACCACCACCCAGTCTGGTCTCGGAAGCAAACCTGCTCACTACAGCCACTCTGGTAGAAGACCTGCCATCCCAGCTGCAGATGCATGAACCCTGAGACGTCCACCTCCAAAAGTGCGCTGCTGAAAGCAGTAAGTACAACCTCCCCCTCCCCAGCACCAGAACTCAGGATTTGCCGCGTCCCCAGCCTATAGGCACCCAAGCACTCCACTACCCAGGCAGTGCTTGGGAACCACTGAGAGCCCCTGAGGGGGTGATTCTGCACAGTCAAGGGTGCGCAGCAGTAGAATATCTGAACAGCCTCTTCCTAAATAACTGCCTATGGACACCCCTGAGGTGCAACTTCAGTGTCATAGCTGTGCGCCAGTGGGTGCACCACCAGTTCCCGCACACTCCAGAGTGGGCAAACTCAAGGCCTCAGCAAGGGAAGCCGCCCTGAGCCCATATATACACAGGGTCCTCTGGGGATCTGCTTAGAGCCCCTGCTGGATGTGATTCTGTACAGCCAAGGACGTGCTGTCCCACAGCAGAAACTCTGAAATCCTTTCTCCTGAATAACTTCCCATATACACCCTAGCTGTTTAACTTCAATGCCAGGGCTCCTCAGAGTGCATCAGAGATCTGTGCCTGCAAACACACCACCACAGAAGTGAATTTACAACAGGCAGGCACCCTGAGCCCATCTACACACAGGGTGCTAGTGGGAGCCACTGGGAGCTCTCCCAACAGACGGTTTCTGGGTGCCACTGTGAGTCCCCACTGGACACGCGCGATTTCAACTAAGGGTGCAAGACAGCAAAAACTCCATAGCTGCTGACTTTTAGACACCACAGTTGTGCCTCTCAAGCTTCCAGGCCTACATCAAGAGAACCCAAGTAGCTCAAGTAGGGAGCTACACTAGTTTACCAAGCCCAGGAGAACTGAGAGATTACACCAGTAGCACCATCCCCAAAAGAACCTGGGTAGCAAAGCAAGAGGATCTACAATTAAAACATTACAGGAAAACATGGGGAGAAAAATAAGGATATTCCCAAAGGGAGGAAAAAGAGGAATCACCAGAAAGGGAGTTAAATGAACTTGAGGCTAGCAGCTTAACAGAGAAAGAATTCAGAGTATTCGTTATAAGGATGTTTAAACGAATGGATGACAAATACAAACAACTCAATGAGAACTATAAGGAGCTGAATGAAAATGTCACCAACATGAAAAGAAACCAAGAGGAGATGAAGAACGACATAGCTGCAATAAAGAACAAAATGGAAGGCTTAAAGAGTAGAGTAGAAGAGGCTGAGGACCGCATCAGCGAATTAGAAGACAAGGTAGGAAAAAACACACAAACACAGCAGCAACTGGAAAGAAGACTTAAAAAGCAAGAGGAGAGCCTAAGGGAGCTTCAGGACAACACAAAATGAAACAACCTTCGAATAATAGGAATAAAAGAAGAAGAGGAAGAGAAGCAAGGAATAGAAAACCTGTTAGAAGAAATAATGACAGAAAACTTTCCTGATATTGGCAAGAAAAAAACTATCCAAGTCCAAGAAGTACACAGAGTCCCAAACAAGTTGAACCCCAAAAGACAGACACCAAGACACATCATAATTAAATTGACAAACACCAATGACAAAGCAAAAATCTTTTTTTTAATATATTTTATTGATTTTTTACAGAGAGGAAGGGAGGGGGATAGAGAGTTAGAAACATCGATGATAGAGGAACATCGATCAGCTGCCTCCTGCACAACCCCTACTGGGGATGTGCCCGCAACCAAGGTACATGCCCTTTACCGGAATCAAACCTGGGACTTTTCAGTCCGAAGGCTGACGCTCTATCCACTGAGCCAAACAGGTTTTGGCACAAAGCAAGAATCTTAAAGGCTGCCTGAGAGAAACAGAAAGTTACCTACAAGGGATCTCCTATCGGAATATCAACTGATTTCTCAACAGAAACACACCAGGCCAGAAGGGAATGGAATGAAACATACAAAGTGATGCAAAACATGGGACTGAATCCAAGAATACTATACACAGCAAGGCTATCATTCAAAATTGAAGGTGGAATCAGAAGCTTCACAGACAAAAAAGGGCTAAGAGAGTTCATCACTACCAAACCAGCAATGCAAGAAATGCTAAAGGGGCTGCTGTAAAAAGAAGAAAGAGAAAGGCAAGAAGAAACACAAACAATAAGGAAAAATATGTCAACAAACAGGTACTTATCAATAATAACAGTAAACGTGAATGGATTAAATGCACCAATCAAAAGACATAGAGTAGCTGAATGGATAAGAAAATATGACCCATATATTTGCTGTCTACAAGAGACCCACCTTAGAGCAAAGCATTCACACAGACTGAGAGTGAAGGGATGGAAAAATATTTTTCAGGCAAATGGAAATGAGAAAAAAGCTGGGGTTGCGATACTTATATCAGATAAAATAGACCTCAAAGTAAAGGCTATAATAAGAGATAAGGAAGGCCACTACATAATACTAAAGGGAGCAATTCAACAAGAAGATATAACTCTGGTAAACGTATATGCACCCAACGAAGGCACGCCCAAATACATAACAAATCTGCTGGAAGATATCAAGGGAGAGATCGACATCAATGCAATCATAGTAGGGGACTTTAATACACCATTGACATCAATGGATAAATCCTCTGGACAAAAAAATCAGCAAAGAAACAGCAATTCTAAATGACACACTAGATCAGATGGACCTAATTGACATCTTCAGAGTATTTCACCCCAAAGCCATGGAATATACGTTCTTCTCAAGTGCACATGGGACATTCTGAAAAATAGACCACATTTTGGGTAACAAGCAAAGTCTCCCCAAATTCAAAAAGATTGAAATCATATCAAGCATTTTCTCAGACCACAATGGCATAATATTAGAAATAAACTACAATAAAAACATTCCCAAAAAAAATTTAAAAAAAATTCCAAAAATTCAAGCACTTGGAAAAAGAATAGCATGCTACTAAAGAATGATTGGGTTATCAATGAGATCAAAGAAGAAATTAAAAACATCCTGGAGACTAATGACAATAAAAACACAACATTGCAAATCCTATGGGACACAATGAAAGCAGTCCTGAGAGGTAAATGTATGGCTCTACAGGCCTACTTCAAAAAACAAGAAAAAATGGTAATATATAATCTAACTCAAGAACTCAAAAAAATTAGAAAGGGAGCAACAAGAAAAGCCCACAGTGAGCAGAAGAAAGGAAATAATAAAGATCAGAGCAGAAATGAATGACATAGAGACCAAAAAAACAATACACAAGATCAACAAAACCAAGAGCTGGTTCTTTGAAAGGATAAACAAGATTGATGAACCTCTAGCCAGGCTCACGAAGAAGCAAAGAGAGAGGACCCAAATAAACACAATCAGAAATGAAAGAGGTGAAATAACAACAGACCCCACAAAATACAAAGGATTGTCAAAAAATACTATGAACAACTCTACTCCAAAAAACTAGACAACCTGGAGGAAATGGACACATTCCTAGAAAAACACAACCTTCCAAAACTTACTCAGGAAGAGATTAAAAATCTCAATAGGCTGATAACTATGGAAGAAATTGAAGCAGTCATCAAAAAACTTCCAGCAAACAAAAGCGCGCGGCCAGACGGCTTCACAGGGGAGTTTTATAAAACATTCAAGGAAGAGCTAAAACCTTTCCTCCTCAGACTATTCCAGAAAATTCAAGAGGAAGGAACAGTTCCAAGCTCCTTCTGTGAAGCCAGCATCACCCTTATACCAAAACCAGATAAAGATAACACAATGAAAAAAATTACAGGCCAATATCTCTCATGATCATAGATGCCAAAATCCTCAACAAAATTCTAGCAAATCCGATCCAGCAGTACATCAGAAAGATCATACACCATGACCAAGAAGGATTTATCCCTGGGATGCAAGGATGGTACAATATTCGCAAATCAATAAGCGTGATACATCACATAAACAAATTGAGAGATAAAAACCGTATAGTCATATCAATTGATGCAGAAAAAGCATTTGACAAAATCCAACACCCTTTCTTGATAAAAACTCTCAGCAAGCTGGGAATAGAACCATGCGTCAAAATAATAAAAGCCATATATGACAAACCCACAGCAAACATCATACTCAATGGGCAAAAACTAAAACCATTTCCCCTAAGAACAGGAACAAGACAGGGATGCCCACTCTCACCACTCCTGTTCAACATAGTGTTGGAAATAATAGCCACTGCAATCAGACAAGAAGGTGAAATAAAAGGCATCCAAATTGGAAAAGAAGAAGTAAAGCTGTCCTTATTTGCAGATGAAATGATACTGTAGATAGAAAACCCTAAAGACTCCATCAAAAAATTACTAGACTTAATAAATGAATTCGGCAGAGTAGCAGGATACAAAATAAATGCTAAGAAATCTATGGCATTTCAATACACCAATAATGAACTTACAGAAAGAGAGACTAAAAAAGCAATCCCATTTACCATCACACCACAAAAATTAAGATACCGAGGAATAAACTTAACTAAGGAGGTAAAAGACCTATACGCGGAAAACTACACAACACTGAAAAAAGAGATTGAGGAAGACATAAACAGTTGGAAGAACATACTATGTTCATGGATTGGTAGAATCAACATCATCAAAATGTCCACACTACCCAAAGCAATCTATAATTCCAATGCACTTCCCATTAAAATACCAATGACATACTTCACAGACCTAGAACGAACTTTCCAAAAATTCATCTGGAATAAAAAAAGACCCCGAATAGCTACAGCAATCCTGAGAAAGAAGAACAAAGTAGGTGGGATCTCCATACCAGATTTAAAGCTGTATTACAAAGCCACTGTTCTCAACACTGCCTGGTATTGGCACAAGAACAGATATATAGATCAATGGAATAGAATAGAGAACCCAGAAATCGATCCAAATCACTATGCTCAATTAATATTTGACAAAGGAGGCATGAACATACAATGGAGTCAAGACAGTCTCTTCAATAAATGGTGTTGGGAAAATTGGACAGATACTTGCAAAAAATGAAACTAGACCACCAACTTACACCATACACAAAAATAAACTCAAAATGGATCAAGGACTTAAACATAAGACATGAAATCATAAAAATACTAGAGGAATCTACAGGCAGAAAAATCTCTGACATATGCCGAAAGAACTTCTTCGCTGAAACTGCTCCTAGGGCAATGGAAGCTAAAGAGAAAATGAACAAGTGGGACTACATCAAAATAAAAAGCTTTTGCACAGCAAAGGAAACCATCAATAAAACAACAAGAAAGCCCACTGCATGGGAGAACATATTTGCCAGTGATGTCAACGATAAGGGTTTAATCTCCAACATTTACAGGGAACTCAGGCAGCTTAACAAAAAGAAGATAAACAACCCAATCAAAAAATGGGCAACTGATCTAAATAGACACTTTTCAAAAGAAGACAGAAGGAAGGCCAAGAGACATATGAAAACCCTTCTAAATCACTAATCATTAGAGAGATGCAAATCAAAACAACAATGCGGTGCCATCTCACACCTGTCAGAATGGCCATTATCAACAAGTCAACAAATGACAAAGGCTGGCGGGGATGTGGAGAAAAAGGAACCCTCGTGCACTGTTGGTGGGAATGCAGACTGGTGCAGCCACTGCGGAGAACAATTTGGAGTTTCCTTAAAAAACTAAAAATAGAACTCCCATTTGACCCAGTAATCCCACTTCTAGGAATATATCCCAAGAAACTGGAAACATCAATCAGAAAGGATATATGCACCCCTATGTTCATAGCAGCACAATTCACCATAGCTAAGATTTGGAAACAGCCTAAGTGCCCATCAGCAGATGAGTGGATTAAAAAACTGTGTTACATCTAAACAATGGAATACTACACTGTGGTAAAAAAGAAGGAGCTCTTACCATTTAAAACAATATGGATGGAGATGGAGAATATTATGCTTAATGAAATAAGCAAGGCAGAGAAAGATAAATATCACATGATCTCACTCATTTGTGGAATATAATGAACAACATAAACTGATAGGGGGAAAAATAGATCCAGAAACAGAGAAACATCAATAAGAACGTCAAACCTCAGGGAAGAAATTGTGAGGTAACCAGAAACCCAAGAAAACCTGAGAACGCCTTTCTAGCCACGCTAGCAATCATCAGATGTACGGTAATTTTAGCTGGGACAAGAGGGTAAGTATTTTGGTCTTATGCTCCTGACCTTTCATGGGTAAGACCCGTTACGTGGGCTGATCCCCTGACTAATGTAGTTACCAATAATACCAAATACCCTGGTCATCCAGGAGGTCCATGGGTGGGGCAAGAAAGTATAAATACACAGGGGTCTCCACCCAGCTTCCCTTTTATATGACACAAAATCAAAACAATGCCTCTTTGTGTGTACAATTAAAGAGAGGTATCTGGCTTGTGTGGACATCAAAGAAAGGGTGTCACTACTATCACTACGTGCCCCCGGTAGAGGTGCAGAAAATGTAAATAAGACCTTGTCTATATAAAAAGAAATGGACAGCCAGTTTGAAAGGGAATTGCCATGGACTAGAACAAAGAATATCCTTACATGATATTATTCTACACTATCATCAAAATTTTTCGGAGATTTGGATCACCCCCAGTACTTATAATAACTCCTCGCACCCTTGGGGATAAAAAAAAAAAAAATCATCTGTTTGGTGCTTGGAGACAAACTTAACACATCTCTTGATACTTTAGAATTACAACAGCATAATATACAATTATCCCAAGCAAACATACAAACTAATTCTTTGAATGTCTGGCAGCAAGTTAAAAAGGACATGTAAGGATTTAATCCTTTTCAATGTGTAGAGGGCCTCCTGGGAAGGCACCTGAGCATTCTATATTGGTCCCTTTTACCCTTTAGGCCATGAGAGACCCTCTTCTCACAATTCAATTGCTCACAGCTGTTGCATGAGCTCTCTGTTCATGTCGAGTTTGAAGTCTCATGATGACTGGTGCCATGGATCTGTCTCTCACCCAGTGGGGCGAACTGAGCACTCCCTGGAGAAGAAACCCAGGTTCCACAAGATATGTGATCAGTGCTGGGGCCCCGCCAGCAGGCGAGGGGATCCCAAGGCAGGTGCTGGGCATGGAGGCCATGGGGACATAGGCTACCAAGGAGACAAAACTGAACCTCATGTCACCCTGCTTGGCCCCGGAGGATGGCTGGTTAGCCAGAGATGGGTAAGATTCCTCAAGGAAGGAACAACCTAAGACAGGCACAGTCGCAGAGGGGCCATCAGGAGAGAATTTGGGGATCAACAGAGGTGGGGCACAGACCCTCACCCCCCCAACATTGCAGGGGCCTGAACCCTAGCCCCTTCTGAGGGAGGTCTCCTGCCCCCATGGCTGCTTCGTGCTTCCCATGCCGAGCTCAGTTCAGGACCCAGGTGACCAACAGAGACTTGGCCAACAGCAGCTGCCCTCTCACTCCAACAAGAATTGTTTGAGTTGCCTTGTACCCATGGTGTGGGGAAGTGGGTTTACGATATCTAAATCCAGCCTACCCCCAGGAATGCTCAGGACCTACTCAAGAAGGCAAATAATCCCTTCCACCAATATTTACAGGGTAAAATAAGATTGTTGTTAGAGTAATAAATTTGACAGTAAAATAGTAGTCAAGTTTTCAGGCAAATTTAAATTGGCTAGTTGAAACAAGCGAATATTCTATAAAAATTAATTGTACTGGAAAAAAGGTGTTCCTAAAGTGTTAACTAAAAATTTTATTGGTACTTCATCTCATGATAAAATTGTGCACCATGTAATGAACCTAAAATAGTAATATTATAGTGCAAAAATTAAAATTTTAAAAGCCATCATGACTACATTATAAAATTTTCAAAAGCCTCCTAACATTTAAATCAAAAAAGGAGGGGATAGTAGAGGAATATCATGTAAGGAAAAATATCCTGTAAGGAAATTACATCTAGAAAATTAATACTTTAGAAAATTAATTGTAAGGCTAAAAGCAAGACACCCATGAAAAACACACAAGGTGACAAAACAAGCCAGAGGAAAATCATTTGGGCAAAAAATGGAATAGGATCCCAAGTCAAATTTATAGAAAATATTCCTTTATTAACTTTTGGTCGAGAATATGTTTGTATATTTTTAGAAAACAACTCTGAGACCATGTGGATTCCAGCAACAGAGGGGAATCGACAGGACTACTCCAGCCATGAAGACAGAAGAGCAGTCCAGAGACAGAAGACGCTGATGTGGCCTTCCCATACTAGTAGTTAGCAGCTGTGCATCACTGCAGGTTGCCCAGGACCAAGCCAGAGAGAGTCGGACCTGCATTACCACCATTTGTCCACCATCCAGAACTGTAATGTCAGTGCTGACATGTACACATAAGGAACTGTTGGACATTGAAATTGGGTCTCAAAAGAACTGTTGGCCGAGAAAGAAACTCACTACAGACTGATTCATTTGCCTGTCAGCATAACCATTACTGCTTGTCTCATTTTCGGTTCCTATAAGTGTATTTCTAATAGCACATGATCTCACTCATCTAGGGGAAATAATGAACAACATAGACTGATGAACAACAACAGACCCAGAAACAAGGAGGCATGGATCAGAATGTCGGGCCTCAGAGGGTGGGTAGGGGAGGGTGGGGGTAAAGGTGAGAGATCAACCAAAGGACTTGTGTGCAAGCATATGAGCCTAACCAGCGGTTAAGGACATCAGGGGGGTGGGGGCATGTGTGGGGAGGGGTGTGGGATGGGAATGGGGGAATGAGGACAAATATGTGACACCTTAATCAATAAAGAAATTTTAAAAAAATAATAAAAAATAAAAATAAATGTGGGTTGCAGGATTCTTAAATCTCATAGAACTGTACACCTGAAGAAGTGAATTTACTGGATAAAATTATCTAAATAAATTTGACTTTATAATTATTGTTTTTCTTTGTTTTAATGGCCCCAAAGTAGTAGCATGCTTAAACACCAAAAGAATATAATATCTCACCATCTGGAGCTATCAGTGCTTATTGTTTACTGGTAGATTGAAAAGCACCCAAAGGATGACATCCTAATAAAGAAAACTAGAAAATGGATGTGTCCTCAATTTACTATTCAACAATCCATAGCACTGCATAAAAGGCAAACTGCTCATATGTTTCTAATATCATTTGTCAATTAAGAAAAGGGTAGAGGAAGAAATAATGACCGTCATACTACATAGCAAATTAAAACTCCAACCTAGTGCTAGCATTCATTATCTAGCTTCTTATTTAGTACAAGAGTCCCGGTGCATGTGCACTAGTGGGGGCTTTCAGGCTGGCCTGCAGGGATCTGGCCAAAACTGGCAGTCTGACATCCCCCAAGGGGTCCCGGATTGTGAGAGAGTGCAGGCCAGGCTGAGCGACCCCACTGGTGCATTATTGGGGCCTGGGAGGGACTGTGGGAGGGCTCCAGAGTTTGTCCAGCCCATCTCGCCCAGTCCTGATCAGCCAGACCCCAGCAGCAAGCTAATCTACTGGTCATAGCGTCTGCCCCCTGGTGGTCAGTGTGCATCATAGCAACTGGTCGAATGGTTGAACGGTCAGACACTTAGTATATTAGGCTTTTATTATATAGGATTGCTTTCCCAAGAAATCAGAAATATTACATATATTCCTAGTGTCTCAAATTTCTTTGATGATGATTTTCATATTTAGACCTAAAATTTACATATAGTACTTTTTTTAAATAACAGAACTGGATTTTAATGCCTGGTCGAGAATATAAAGTTTTTAAAGAGTGTTTAAAGAAGCCAGAGACTTTTTTCAAGTCATGATTAATGCATTCATTTGTATTCCCCTGTGCACAATTCACCGAATTTCATTTAGAAAATGTCAAGGATAAATACTCTTCAAATGCTACCATTAAACAGACAATAACCATAGTAACAGTGTATGGTTGATTTTACCTATATTTATGAACTTCTATCTTAAAAATAAAATGGTATTCAAAATGAGGTTGCAAATGGGAAACATATGCCTTTTACAAACTGTTCATATAGAAATACTAAAACAAAGATACAATATACCTCCTAATGCATTACATTTAGTGGTGCCTATTATCAAAAAAGCTTTTACAATAGTCTTTTTATTGCAGCATGATTGCAGCATGTTCTAACTTGAAATCAACTATCCTTACTTGAGAATGCAGAAACAGAAAGCTCTTTTCTAAACTCACAGAATATTAGTTATGCCCCTTTTACAAATACATACCAAAAAGAGACAGAGAGAGACAAGATAGAATAAAATGTGCCCTAGGCCCTAGCCAGTTTTGCTCAGTGGATAGAGTGTCGGCCTGCAGACCAAAGGGTACTGGGTTCCATTCTCATCAGGGGCATGTACCTCGATTGCAGGCTCCTCCCTGGGCCTTGGCCTTGGTCAGGGCTCTTGCAGGAGGCAGCCAATCTATATGTTTCTCTCATCTTGATATTTCTCTCTGTCTTTCCCTCTCTCTAAAAATCAATGGAAAAATATCCTCAGGTGGTGATTAACAAAAATAAAAAAATAAAATAATATGTGCTCTAGGTCTAACCACATGATGTTAAAATGGGAAGATAACATATAGAACATTGAATCTTACATAGTTGTGTGTGTGTGTTTTTAAAGATAGGAAAAGGGCCACTACCTATGACTGAGCCTATAGGCAAATGGTTACCTTATTTAAAAAAAAGGTGACATAAAGAGAGTAATGATCAAGTCATGTACTCTTGATGATTATCTCACATTTTAGAGCATGTTAATGATACAAAATAGAAAACTAAGAAAGAGCTCATAAAAATGAAGGGGCCCTGAGAGCTAAACAATTAACAAATTGAAGATGATGGGGTAAATCCTTATCAAAAGAACTGCTACTTAGAAGTCCTACAAAACAGCTGGCTACATTAATTAATATTTTTAATGGTTACTGAAGCCCCTTCTCAATAATCAGCTGAGATGATTTATGCACATGGGGAGTATTATAATTGAGGTGAAGTGTGTGTTTCTTTCTCCTCTCTAATCCCAATATGAAGCTAAAACATTGCCAGAGGTGAATCTGAGAATTCAAACTACAAAACTTGAATTTGCAAAGCTACCAAACTATACTTTCAAAATCCCTAATACCTCTATAGGCTGTGTGAAAGCATTTTATCAAATCAGATGAGATGTACAACACATGGAAGGGAATGCAAGAACTGGCAGTACCAATAAAGGCAGGCCAATAGTTCTCAGATTCAAAAACTTTGTCATTTTAAGAAAGAACAGAAAAGGTCTTAGACTAAACTGAATCCACCTGGCTGGGAATTTTTATTCTGTAGGCTCACTTTCTTAAAAAGTAAACAATCTACCCATGAATGTTTGCGTGCTTTTTTTTTTAAACTTAAATATTTTACTCTGTTAAATTATTTTAAAGAATAATACATTTCTACCAGGTAAGGCCTGCCTTTTTTCTTTATTTTCCTTTCTTTTATAAAAGATTTTATTTTATTTTATTTACTTTTTATTATTAATTCTCACCCAAATATATATTTTCCATTGAATTTTAGAGAGAGTGGAACTGAGGAGGAGAGAAAGAAAGAGAGAAGCATCAATGTGAGAGAGACATATTAACTGGTTGCCTCCCACACGCACCCCAGGTATCGAGCCTGCTACTGAGGTACATGCCCTTGACTGGAATCAAACCCAGGACTCTTCAGTCTGCAGACCGACGCTCTATCCACTGAGCCAAACCTGCCAGAACTATTTTCTTTTATTTTTTTCCCATCACCATTTTTTGCCCCCATAACCTCTTCCACCTCCACCCCCATACACAATCACCACACTGTTGTCTCTATCCATTCATTCCTTTTTTCTTTTTTGCTCAGTCCCTCCACAGCTCCCCACATTTCCCACACCAGAGCTGTCTGTCTGTTCTCTATCTATAAATCTGTCTTTATTTTGCTTGTTAGTTCATATTTCATATATGAGTGTAATTATATGGTGCTTGTCTTTCTCTGATTGGCTTATTTCACTTAGCATAATGTCCTCCAGGTCCATCCAGTCTGTTGCAAAGGAAAAGAGTTTCTTCCTTTTCACAGCTCAGTAGTATTCCTTGTGTAAAAGTATCATAGCTGTGTTATTCACTCAACTACTTTTTTATGTAAAACTAGAGGCCCAATTTTGTTAATCCTCACCCAAGGATTTTTTTCCCATTGATTTTTTTTAGAGAGTGGAGGGGAAGGAAGAGGGAGAGAGAGAGAGAGAGAGAGAGAGAGAGAGAGAGAGAGAGAGAGAACAGACACATTGATTGGCTGCCTCCTGCACGTGCCCCAACCGGGTTAGGGATCGAATCTACAACTGAGTTACATGCCTTTGACCAGGAATCTAACCTATGACCCTTTGGCCCTTGGGCCAATACTCTAACCACTGAAAAACTGGCCAGGGCTAAATTGATTTTTAAAGCAATTAAGCAGTGACTTCTTGAGGCATTCCTTGTGGGCACGGTCCAAAATGTTCTCTTAACTTTCACCAACACAACAGTAACTGAGAAGAACAAAAACACTAGGCACAGTAATGCTATAAAAAGAACATACAAAATTGTCAGGAGTTTGAGTCTTCAATGAGTGTGGGTTATTCAATCTGTGTTGTTTAGATTCTCAGCATCATTTTCTGAAATTCCATTTTGCCTGTGCAGATATTTGTCATAAATCTAAGTCCATACTGCAACTAAAGATAATTTTGCCAGTTATCTTTCCTTAATGTTTTATGTATGCAAAGATTTGGTGTTGAGACTACATTCTTAATTCAGCAGTTTTCCAGAACATGGAAACTATTGCCACGAGCATATTCTAAACAACTACATTAAACTATGTCATTATAACTCAAAAAAAGTTTTTGTGTTGGCAGTAGCTGATCACTAAAAATTCTTGCTCCTGAATATATTGCACAATAGCCATGTATGTGATTGGGAGGAGGTATAAACATTGCAGAGTGATGGAAAGAACAATGACTCAGATCTCAGAAGCCTAGAGAAGGCTGAGTTCTGTGGGTACTTAGTTGTAACCCTGGATAAGTCACTTCCCCTTCTGAACTGCAGATTAACGATTTGAAAAATGGTAAAGTCTGCCTGACAGTCTTTAAAAGTAGTTATTATCAAAATTTTATTTACATGAAATCACCAAGGAAACTTGTTAAGCCTGTAGTCTTGGGATCAAGCCCTAGAAATTGACTTAGTTGGACTGGATTGTGCATACATAAATTGGATCATAAAAAGAGAACATCTGAGACTATCTTTGAAAAAGCACTGTACTAAAATATTTTCTTCAGTAAAAGTTCAATAACTCTATGAGAGACAGATAAAAAATAATGACTCTTGAAGAAGATAGGAGAGAAATTTATTTTAATTTATTGTACTCTGCCCTAAGTAGCTGGGGAGAAGCAAACTTGTACAATGTGCAAGACCAAACCCTAATGACAATATACAATGAGTTTATAGAACAATCTCCTGATGAATTAAACTACCACTGCCTTTTTATCGCTGCAGAAGACTAAATGCAAATAAATTGACCTATAGACAGTTAATTTATTGTCCTGTGTACAGCCTAGGATATATGAAATGCTGAAAGGTATTCTCTAAGAAGAAGAAAAAGGTAAAGATAAAAATTATGAACAACAAATACATATCTATCAACAAGTGAATCTAAAAACCAAGTGAATTAAAAATATGGTGTACAGAATAAACTGGTGAATATAATACAATCAGGGGAATAGAAAGAGAGTGGATTGACAACTCTCAGGGGTAAAGGGGTGTGAGGGGTGCGGGAAGAGACTGGACAAAAATCGTACACCTATGGATGAGGACAGTGGGGGGGTGGTAAGGGAAGAGGGTGGGATGGGAACCAGGTGGAGGGGAGCTATGGGGGGAAAAAGAGGAACAACTGTAATAATCTGAACAATAAAGATTTATTAAATTTTTAAAAATGTCATGTCCTTTGTATGTGAGTATGAAACTATAGTCAGCACACACTGGCCATGTATTTGAGTGATTTAATTCATTTAGCAGGAGGTTTGTGACTCCTCTTTATGGATACCTCTGTGACCAGTGAGATAATTTGGAGAGGCTTCTGAGCAGTGTTAGTGGTACTTCACATAATCACAGAACAAAATGAAAACCTCTAATATAATCAGAGAGCTTGGCCTCAATAGTTCTACACATTTGGGTGGTAGTATTGTCTCTGCATATGCAGATGACAATCACTCAGGAAAGCATTTATGTTTATCTATGAAAGAGACAAAGGTAATGTTTTACTGTCTATGTTCACTAAGGAAAGGAGGACTCACAGCATGTTTTACAGCATGACCTTTATCTGAGTTCAAATAAATCTGATCTTCCTACCTTTATGCCTTTGTTATGCTTCTCTTCACTGAGTATGCCTTTGCCCACTTTTCCATTCGTGTAAACCCATCTCTCATAGAAGGTCCAGCTTGAGGTTCTATTTCAATACCTAAGGTTGAACTAACCTTACCTTTATATAAAATTCCATAGCAGTGAAAATGCACTTCCAGGAGGGACTTGAAACCTTTGAGGCTCTTAGTTTATTTATCTGTGGTAGACTTTTATGATCCAGAGTTAACTGTCGCTTTAAGTTGTGTGTTGTTTTTTTTTTAGCTCTTCCTTTTTTTGCATCAGCTTATTATTATTATTATTATTATTATTATTATTATTATTATTTCCATCACCGTTTATCTCCCTATATTCTCTTCCATCATCACCCACCCCCTCCCCACCCTCCTCCAACCACTGACTATTGCCCATGTCCATGAGTTCTTTCTCTTTTTTTTTTTAAATGATAATATAGTTATAAAGTTTCATTTCTTTCACTAGATTCTGAGCTCACTATTGGCAGGATTTATTCTGCATTGTGTGTCATAGCTACAATATATTGCTTAGAATCTGGATTATAATTGATACTTAACAAATGTATTCTTTTAAAAAAATGATTAGTTAATGAACTCAATCCAAGGATCAGAGGTAAAATTTTTCACACACTTTTCGTTTGGTTAAAAGTTACCATTTCAAACATAAGATTTTTCCACTTAGTCACACGAGATGAAAAATAAGACTATTATGAAGTAAGCATACCATGAGTGAAGAGACTGTGGAATAACTCCCATTCAGGATTGACTGCTGATAAAGAGTTGTGATTCCAAATAAAACTATGTGATATTTTCTAAAGTTAACTGACTAAGTCAAAGGTAAAGCAATTTAGTTTTCATTTGACTGCTCTTTATACCCACTCTGAAGTGACAGTTCTGTTGCATGCAGTGAAGACTGGAGTGAAAATTCTTACAATTGCCCTGCTTCTGGAGACCCAGTTAACTACCACACAGGTAAGCATAGTGCTGACAAAGTACTTCAAGTATACTACTTATTTACCTCCTAAACTTGGGATAGAACTGTTTTGATGCCCAAGGGTACTTTCATAGATGGTAAAGAAGAAAATGTTCAAGTATTGCCGTTTTATGCATATTAAACATTAATCTCACCAGGAAGGGCACACTATGGATCTGTTTAATTTTATTGACAAATAATAAATTAAAAAATATTATGAAGGACTACACTAAAAAGGAAAAATATCCTATCAGTAAAGCATAATTTTCCTTTTAAAAGGTTTGCTTAATGAAGAAAAACAATTGAATGATCTCAATTTCTCTCTTTCTTCTACACACACACACACACACACACACACACACACACACACACTTACATATACTCAAACAGGGACAAAGGGTTAAAAATCTGTAACAACAAAAAGAAGTTTGGAGATATTGGCTTACAAGTTGCAATCCATATTGTAAGGTGTGAAAGAGATTAAAAAGTAAAATGTCCCCCAGCCTGTGTGGCTCAGTGATTGAGCGTCGACCCATGAACCAGGAGTTGGCAATTTGATTCCCAGTCAGTACACATGCTCAGTATGCAGGTTCTATTCCCAGTAGGGGCTGTGCAGGAGGTAGTCACTCATTATTGATGCTTCTATCTCTCCTTCTCCATTCCTTTCTCGGAAATAAAAACGTATTTCTTAAAAAGAAAATGTCAATCATCTATCATTTGGAATAAATATATACACATAAAACCTGGAAGTTATTAAAAAATATGCCTTTTAGGGTTTATATATTTGAATACTGTACTGTCATTATGTCTGTGGACTGGGGATTTTCATAATATTGCTATTTTACAAAAACAGTTAAATCATAGATAAAATATAACTAATTGATGTTCAAATTTAGAATATGTGAACAAATACATCTATATAATATATGGTATAATATATTCATACATATAATGAATACATTCACACAATACTTTTTATATGAACTTCACTAAATTATAGACTTTATTGTTAACTACAGGCCCAGTGCACGAATTTGTGGACCTTGAAAGAAACCGTGGGCCACGCGGCTGCGGTAGGCACAGGGGCAGGTCTCAGCGTATCCTCCGTGCGGCCCCTGGTCCTCTGTCTGCCAGCAGCCCTGCTCCCACCACTGCCATTACCATGTGCTGACAGTGCTGGCCCTGCTTGCACCCATTGATGGTGCGGAGTGATTGGGTTTGGCACCAGCAGCAGTGCCAGTGGCAGCTGCTGCCCCAATCGCCCCTCAGGAGCAGTGGGAGGTGGAGAAGCCCTCAGGGGTAATCAGGGCCAGCAGCTACCGCTGCACCCCGTGATGGTGCAGAGCAATAGGGACCGGTGCCGGGCACTGGCAGCGGGTGAGTGGCAGCTGTGGCACCAGCAGTGGGTGCGAGCGGGACCGGTGCCAGCAGCAGGTGCGAGTGCCGATGGGACCACAGCAGACAGGAGCAAAGAATTTTCAGTAACCACCAGAAGCTCACCCCAATGACAGCGTCCAGTGCCCTGTCTTGGTCTGCCATCTCTGCTCACCTGCTCCACCAGTCCACCAGGGCCAATGACTGCCATACACACGCCCCCTGGTGGTCAGTGCATGTCATAGCGACTGGTTGTTTGGTTGTTCCAGTTGTTCCACCGTTCGGTCTATTTGCATATTAGCTTTTTATTATATAGGATTCTCTTTTATTTCAAATGGGAGGATCCATGATTGTTTCCTCTTACCATAAATATGTTAAGTAAATACATTATCACACAGAAGGTGTGAACCTAGCACACTGCTAAAGTCTTGGCAAATTATTCACTGAAATACTGATTAGTAGAAGGTAGCTTCAGACCTCTGCTAAAATAAATTTAATGCATCTTCAATTTTATGATGAGTGTTATATTTAACTAGTAGCCCATTTGCAGGAAAATCCTGCAAGCCGCCTTTGCGGCCACCGCGCCTGCACCCGCTTGCCACTGCCGCCTGCCCCGCTCCACCCCATTCCACCCCGCTCTGCCCCAACCAGGCTTTCCCTCTGGCAGCCACCTTGCTTTCCGCTTTTCCTCCCTCTTCCTTCTAAGTTGTCTTCAGTCTTCACTCCTCCCTCTCTCAGCGTATGCAAATTAACCACCATCTATGTTGGGTAATTTGCATACTCTCCCTGATTGGCTGATGGGTGTGGCTTTGGCTGGTGGGCGTGGCTTGGGCGTAGCGAAGGTGCGGTCAATTTGTATATTACTATTTTATTAGGTAGGATATTGAGGACTTGTTTGATTAGCAAGACTGGGATAACCAGGAGCTCAGGGAGAACTACAAGCCTGAAGATCTGGACCAGGAATAATTAGAGAATTCAAATGAGCCTCCAACCCTAGGTGAGACTGGTTTACTCCAAAACTTTAATCACTATCTTCCTCTTCATCTCTGGACTAGTAGTTTTCAATTAATAGAAAATACATCTTAATGCATGTATTTTCAAAATATTGAGGACAGTAACTTACTTAGGCACAATATGGTATGCATTTAGGTGTTTTCTGCAGATTAACATTTAGATTTACTATAAAACAATAGTTTACTGAACTCCTACTGCCTCGTCCTAAATAATATGAAGAATATGCAGTTACCATTTACTGTGCACCTAAAAAGTATCTGAAACTGTGGTAGAAACTTGGTGGTAGATAGTGGGATTTATGAGCCTATAAGTAAAGTTTTGTGTTCATATATATTATATATAATATTATATATAATATAATGTATATCATACTTAATATAATATTTATAATATTTAATATAATTATTATTGACCATCTGCCATGTGTCAAACACTGTAATAGACACAACAGACTCAGTGTTGAGCAAAAGTGACATATACTTTGCCACCATGGGGTTTGCCACATAATAATGACAGTAGCATTAAATTATTAGAGAGGAGGAAGAGAGCTTCCAGAAAGAATTATTTGAGGTGTTTATGAATTGTACCTATTTTTTTAACCTTGTAGACATCAATATGCTGTTCTTTATACAAAACACTGCTGTTAACTCACAAACACAAATAGGGTACACATAGGGATAGCTTTCCTAAAACTGAGATAGAACAACATTGAACTACCAGCCACCCTCAGCTAATCTCTTACATAGATACATGTACTTACTTAGTGATTCACAAAATTAGGGTATGATACCGTATTAAGACAATTACTTTAATTGTAAATTAAATCAGCAACTTGTGTACCTCTGGTTCACTTTAATTGAACTAATTATCAAATGGTTGAGTATGTACTCAAGCAGAACATACAAGGTATTAGTGAATTTCTATGCACTATCTCTTTTCCAGTCTCTAAACAAACCTAAAGTGTAACCAAGACAGATACTATTAGTCCCATTTTATAAATGAGACACAGAGTAAATAATCCATCTGAACTTGAAACATATAATAAGAGTTATATCCAAAGCTCAAAACACAAGTCTCCAAGCTATGAACTCTATTCTCTCACATTACTATTCATATATTTTGCAAAATTACATTTTTTAAAAATCTCTGCTTATTTCTGTGCACTTTAAGGCTTTTAGGTGTATTCTATCAAATACACTATAAGATGAGATTGATTCAATTCAGAAATAAAATTGCATTAAAATTTATAAACAAGATATTCACTTGGTTGTAGTCATGACTCAGCGACTAGTCAGGCAACACATGTTTTTGGAGATATTATTTACTATAAAATAATGAAATGATACTTTTCTTGGATAAAATTATATTCTCAGGTCTATAGAGTAAATGTCAGTTTGAATCTTTTCTGCTTGTTAATACAGGAAAAATGTATTTAAATAACAAAAACAGTAGTCTTTTTCTTATATAAGTTTATGTCCCAAATGAGTGTAGTAGAGATTCAATCTGCATATAAGTGAAACTTGCAAATAAAGAACTGAAAACATCTCTTCTATGTATACTACCAAAATCTATAATATCAAATATCTATAATACAGAAAACCAAATAGGAAGTAATCGATTTACAACAAAAAAAATGGAAAGCTGCACGCACAGTTGCATATCACTGAAGAATGAAGTTTCATAACATTGGTCTTGGCAATGATTTCATGGATATTACACCAAAAGCACAGGCAACAAGAACTAAAACAGTGAGACTACATCAAACTAAAAAGCTTCTGCACAGTAAAGGATGTAATCAACAGAGTGAAAAAGCAACACAGATTGGAAGAAAATATTTGCATATCATATGTCTGATGATGGGTTAATCTCCAAAATATTTAAGAAATTCATACACTCAGTAAAAAAATAATACCTGAATTTTTAAAGATGGGTTAAGAACTTGAATAACATTTCTCTAAATAAGACATGCAAAAGGCCAACAGCTTTGTGAAAAATGTAAATTGCCACTAATCATTAAATAAATTCAAATCAAAATCGCAACGTGGTATCACCTCATACCTGTTCGGATGTCTATAATATTTAAAAAAAGAAAACAATACAAATTAAAAACAGATAATAATATATGATGGCAAGGATGTGGAGAAACTGGGACCCTTGCCACTATTAGTAGGAATGCAAAATGGTACAGTACAGCCACTATGGAAAATAGTATGAAGATTCTTCAAAAAATTAAAAGTGGAATTGCCATATCATTCATCAATCCCACTTCTGGATATCCATCCAAATGAATTGAAATCAGGACCTTGGAAAGGCATTAGTGCTCTCATGTGCATTGCAGCATGATTCACAATAGCTAAGACATATAAACAACCTAAATGTCCATTGTCACATGAATGGATAAAGAAAATGTAGTATATCCATACACTATGATACTATTCAAAGAGAAGGAAATTCTTCAATATGCCACACATGGATGGATTTTTTAGGACATTATGTTAGAGTAACAAGACACACACACAGTACAGCATGATTCCACTTATATGAGTTATCTGAAATAGTCACATTCATAAAATTATGACTGGAATGGTGGTCATCAGAGAGTGGGGGAGGGGAAATGGGAAATTATGAATTAATAAGCATAAAGTTTCAATAAAGTAAGATGAATAAACTCTAAAGATCTGATGTATGGCATTGTACATATAGTCAGGAAATTGTGCACTGAAAATTTGTTGAGAGGGTTGATGTCATGTTAAATGTTCTTATCAGAATAAGATAAAATATTTTTTAAATAACGAGGCTGTTATATTGAATAGATTATGCATTTAATACAACAGAAGCAACTCTAGAAGAGGATTCTTAAGTGTGCATGTATATGCACATACTTGTTTATTTATTTTTACTAATAAAAGTAATATTCATTGAAGTAAAATTGGAAACTAAAATTGAGCAATAAAAATTATAATATTATCATTCTGAAATTACTGCTATTAAATTTTTACTGCATTTTCTTCTAAACCACTGATATATATCTGACATTTCACACATATACTGAGTGGCCAGATTATTATGATCTCTGAACGCATCAAATTCTGGCCACTCAGTATGTGTATATATGAGGCCCGGTGCATGAATTTGTGCATGGGTGGGTAAGGCCAGCCTGGCCAGGGGGAGGAAACATGGGCGGTTGACCAGCCTGCCTGCTGGTTGAACTCCTGTTCGAGGGGACAAATTGCATATTAGCCTTTTATTATATAGGATAACACTGAGTGGCCAGATTATTATGCATTCAGAGATCATAATAATCTGGCCACTCAGTGTGTTTCAGAGCATTTCTTCATTTCCATTTATTCTTTAGAACATATTTAATTACTATATTACATTTATTTAAGTATCCCTACTCTGTAGTATATTATGAATTTGCCCAAGTTACTTTTTCTTTTAAATATTTTCCAGTTTGATAGTTTAAAACAATATCTCAATGATTTATATTTTCTTTATTTGACTTTTAGTGAGAATGAACATGCTCCCAAATATTTGTTGACTAGTTCCATTTATTTCTTTGTTGGTTGCTTGAGAATGTTCCTTATCTATTTTATAAAGGACAGTATATCATCTCTCTTTTTAAAAAATAAACAATATAATAAGTAAAACCAAAAATAAATTATGTAGGAAATATATTTTTAATGAATTTGGCGGGTAATATACTATGATCCTCTCATGATACCCTTCCAGATTGATGCCTTAAAAAATGAGAGCTTGGCCCTAGCTGGTTTGCCTCAGTGGATAGAGGGTCGGCCTAGAACCCAAAGGATCCCAGGTTCGATTCTCATCAAGGGCATATACCTTGGTTGCAGGCTCTTTCCCAGCCTGAGTCTTGACCAGGGCTCGTGCAGGAGCCTACCAATGAATGTGTTTCTCACACATCGATGCTTCTCTCTCTCTTTCCCTCTCTCTCCTACTCTCCCTAAAAATTAATGGAAAAATATTCTCGGATGAGAATTAACAAAAATAAAAAAATGGGAGCTTGCTTACAGTGATCTTGAGTAACAAACGTCACCTTTACAAACTCAGCTTTGGGAGTTTGATAATAGGAATTCACTTGAAACCAAAGGATGCAAGGAGAGTCATTGCCTTTAGCTCCTATAGGTGAATGATATTAGCTACTGAAGTCTGATCAATGCACAAAAACTATTTTTCCCTTTAATGAGTCAGCATCTTAGCCTTTCATATTCATATCAATAGTTAAATGTCTCTAAGCCATCCAGAAAAGACTTATGAATCAGAATATGATCTTTATACTAGTGATTCATCTTAGAAATTTATTTCTGACACTGCAAGACTAATGCTTCAAAAAGAATTTTTAAAAATTCTCATTTGGCATATGTATAAAATATTTAAATGGTATGAAATTTTAAAACTACCATTATTACTGCTAGTAATAATTATATTCCATATTAACACTTAATTTGTTCACTCATCTTAATTTATTCTCACAGCAACCTGGAGAGCTAGAAAGGGAAGGCATTCCATATTCTTTTTATAAATAAAGAAATTGAGGTCCAAAGACATTGAATACAAACCCAAGAGCATACCACTAATTATAGCATAATAGAAGAAGCTGAAGTCTTGTCTCTCTCAAATAATTTTCTTTTAATTCTCAACTGAGGATATTTTTTCATTGATCTTTAGAGAGAGTGGGAGAGAGAGAGGGAAAGACAGAGAGAAATATCGATGTGTGTTCCTGAAATCGAGGTATGTGCCCTTGACAGGAATCAAACCTGGGAACCTTTGGTCCACAGGCCAACATTCTATCCACTGAGCAAACCGGCTAGGGTTAAAATTTTGTCCCTCTGATTCCAAATCCTTTGCTCCTTTTCCTTAATACAACTATCCTACTTTTTATTTCCTACTCTTTTTTTATTAATATATTTTTATTGATTTCAGAGAGGAAGGGAGAGGGAGAAAGAGAGAGAGATAGAAACATCAATGATGAGAGAGAATCACTGATTGGCTGCCTCCTGCATGCCCCCTACTGGGGATCGAGCCCGCAACCCAGGCATATGCCCTTGCCTGGAATAGAACCTGGGACCTTTCAGTCCACAGGCTGACACTCTATCCAATGAGCCCAGTGGGCTAGGGTATGTCCTACTCTTAATGTCCTTGTAAGAAATGTTGGCCTATAGGTAATGTCCAAGTACACTTCTGAGTTTAAAACCAATCTATTAAAGCCATTGAAATTTATTAATACATAAAAGACAGAAATTTTAATTTTAAAGTTTCTTAAGGAAACTAAGAGGGTAGAAATATTCTTTCAAAGATGGTATGCAAATATAAGTCTGTGAGTTAGTCTGACCTAAAATATTTTGCACTCCATTGCATCCATGGATTTTTCATATAGTTCCCTGTGCCTGGAATGAATTCATGTTTCTCTCTCTCTCTCTCTCTCTCTCTCTCTCTCTCTCTCCCTCCCTTTGTCCCTCCCTCCCTCCTTCCCTCTCACCTCATATGCCATTGACCTTTCCCACCATCTCCCACAAATTGAATGTGAAATTTTCTGTCTCTGAACATATACAGCAGGTAGTAAATATATCTTTTTCATTAGACCTGTATGACTGTTACCTTATCTGACTATTAAATGCTTTATGGTTGTGCCTGGAATATACACATGCTCAATATCATTAAGGAAAATAATGTACAGATATACATCTAAAGAGGTATTCATAGACTGTTGAAATAACTATATTAGCCTCTAAAATGGGTTACATTTAGAGTCCTAGAACTGCCCATAAGTATTAAAAGACACCTTTCATCCAGATTCTTGGTATGCAGCTGAGAACTATCCACAAAGACTTAAATAATCTACAATGTAGCCCTTCAGAACATGATTATATTCTCAAAGTATATCCAACATTGACTTAATAACCTCATCTATTGTTATTTCTCTAAATTCAGTGATGGCAATGTTTGCTATTGCTTCTTCTAATTGAAGCTTTCTGCCTTTCTGAATATGTCCAATAGCATAAGTTATGTAGGTAGCAGCAATAGAAGCATAAAATACCTGTGTACAAATGACATCCAGGACTAAGTTCACAATCTGTTCTGAGATTTACTGTAGAATATTGTGCTGATTTTCTGGCTTTCCTAACATAGATCTGAAAATCTCCAATCTGTACACACAGTACATAGTGCTAGAGTTGTAAATAACTACTAAAAAGTCCAATGTGACGTGACTCCAGCCCCTAAGTAAGAAATTATATACCAAGACAAGATTATTTCTCCTTCCTATGTCTCTGGTAATACATCTATAAAGTAAGTTGTATGAAATCAAGAATTTCTAAGTTTTTCTGTGCAGGAAAATCTCCTGGGAAATTTATAATGATATAATCTTTCATTTCAACCCAAGTCCTATACAATGAAAATCTCCAGGGGTCGTTTTAATATATCCACTCTATAGATCACTATGAAGAAAGGGTAGATTAGATGAACTCTAAAAGTCTCAGGTATCACTAGAATTTTATAATCCCTGGATATATATGAAGTCCAAAAGAGAATTGAAAAAAAAAATTAACACTCTAGAATCATTAAACAACTAGCAAGAAGTTCAACTGAGCATCAAGAGACCTAGAATGAATCATGGCTTTTCCAGGACTCTGTGATCTTGAACCCACTCCTCCCTTCAATGTCATTGGTTTTATTATCCTATATAATAAAGAGCTAATATGCAAATGGTCATCACACCCTCATGCTCTCTTGCCAGGGACAGGGGACCTGAAGCTGGGCTGGGGGACCTGAGGCCATACCCCTGCCCCGGTGCCAGGCCTGGGGGACCTGAGGCCACACCCCCTGCCCTGGTGCCAGGGCCAAGGGACCTGAGGCCAGGCTGGGGAACCTGAGGCCATGTCCCCTGCCCAGTTGCTGGGGCCAGGGGACCTGAGGCTGGGCCGGGGGACTTGAGGCCATGCCCCCTGCCCAGGCACTGGGGCCGGAGAACCTGAGGCCACGTCCCCTGCCCCAGTGCTGGGGCCAGGGGACCTGAGGCTGAGCCAGGGGACCTGAGGCCAGGCCAGGGGACCTGAGGCCAGGCTGGGAGACTTGAGGCTGCACCCCCTGTCCCGGCACCAGGGCTGGGGGACCTGAGGCTGGGCCGGGGGACCTGAGGTTGTGCCCCCCCACCTGGTGGGGCTTGACGGGCGTAGGGCCGGCCAGGTCTGAATCTCGCCCAATGGGGGTGGGGCCAGCCAGGTATTGGTCTCGCGTGATTTCAAGGTGTGCATGGGTGGGTGGGAACTTGACACTGGGTCCCACCAGGTGCCCCAGACTCTGACAGGAGGAAGATTTTCATACACGTTTTACTAATTTTATCTCATGTCTGACACTTCTATTATAGGGAAAGGGCCAATAGCAATATTAAAATATTTCCTCTAATTAATTTTCTTTTAATGTGCATGAATTTTGTGCACCGTGCCACTAGTCTTTAAAATAAAATAATTCTATTACATTATAATCTAACCTTTAAGACCTTGAAAATTGTACCCATAGAAGTTCAAACAAGACAAAAGTGTGTGAAGTAACCACAAACACTTGTGTCACCAGGGAAAAGGCTGCCAACTGCCTAAAAGTGCTACATTCATTACCATGATGCCAAGGTCAGATATCTAGCTCTGAGCCATGTTGACACAGAGATCTGAATTGTCAGCACATCTAAATTGAACATGTTGCATAGAAGGTAGATTCACATTGCCCTGCCTCACAAGATTGATCAGAAAGACATATGATTTATTTACAGTTAGAAATAGAATTGTGATAGTAACTACACACTGTAGTTATCTTTTTCTTATAGACTCTCGCTATAGTATATATAAGAATGTATATGAGAAGATACCTATTATGAGAATGGCAAGAACTTGAAAAAATATAACTCCAAAAGGAATAGGGCAAATGACCTGAATATGCACTTCTCCAAAGAGGACATACAAATGGCCAATAGACATATGAAAAAAAAATACTCAATGTCACAAATGATCAGAGGGATGAAAATTAAAATCAAAATGAGATATCACCCCATGCCTGTTAGAATGGCTATCATCAATAAATCAACAAACAAAAGTGCTGCTGAGGATGTGGAGAAAAGGGAACCCTTGTTCACTGTTGGTGGTAATGCAGACTGATGCAACCATTATGGAAAACAATGTGGAGTTTCCTCAAAAAATTTAATATGGAACTGCCACTTGACCCTATAATCCCATTTCTAGGAATATATCCTAAGAATCCTGAAACACCAATCAGAAAGGATTTGTGTACCCTTATGTTCATAGCAGCACTATTTACAGTAGCTAAGTTTTGGAAACAGCCCTAGTGCCAATCAGCAGATGAATGGATTGAAAAATGCAGTATATTTATACCATGGAAAACCATGCAGCTGTAAAAGAGAAGGACCTCTTACTTTTTGAGACAGCATGGAGGTACCTGGAAAGTACTATGTTAAACAAAATAAGCCTGTCAGAAAAATACCAATACTATATGATTTCAATAATAAGTAGAATAAAATGAGAAGTAATAGTGTCAACAATATAAAAGGGAATAAAAAAAGAAAGAAATTTATAAACTAAGTACATTTACAATAGCAATTTGTTTTAAATCTTAATTTTAATAAATAAATATGTGCTTCTTCAAATTCTTTATGCTGTGATATATTTGAATGTAAGAATCAGAATATTTGGGTTCTGTTCAGAGTTACACCTATTCTTGCTAGTATTATGATGATATGTCATGGGTCACTTTGTCTAATACCAATACAAATTTGATAATACCACTTTAAAGAGCTTGAACTTGACCACAAGTTTGATATGTACTCTGTATTAAAAAAAAAATTGCTAATATTATCACAGGCCAGACTGATATAACATGGATAAGTATTTAGAGAAAAAAGAAGGTGGTCATTCTTTCCTAATTTGCACTTTTAAGACTTCAACTGTATAGTATGCTCATTTCATGACATTGCATTGTGGGTGTGTGGGTAGATGGCCAGCATCTGAAACAGTGGCTTTCAATTTTTATTTTTATTTTTTTACGATGGGTAAAAAGCTTCTCACACAAGAAAAAGATAAAGGAGTACATATCAGTTGACACTAAATAATACCTTATCCTACCTAATAAAATGGTAATATGTAAATTACCATCACTCCGCTATGCCCACGATTGGGCCAGCGGGAGGCGCAGGGGACAGGACTCGGGGTGGCCAGGGTAGCCGATTGGGCCAGCAGGATGCAGAGCTCGCGTCACCAGCAGCGGCATGAGCTCAGCATCTGTGCCATGGCTGTGCTGCAGAAAAGAAGGGGCCTCTGGAGCAGCGAGCTCATGTCAGGCCAGACCATCAAAAGCAGGGGAACTGGGTGCCTGTCTGCGGACAGGCACCTAGCTCCCCCGCAATCGAAAGTAAAAGTGTGTAGGGGACCCTACACGTGCATGATTCAATCATGCACAAGGCCTCTAGTTATATCTATATAATTGTTCCTCTAATGAATGCTGTATATATTGCAAAAAATAGTCATTTCACCTATCAGAGAAATGCATGTAGCTGGAGACCTAAACAATTAAAATTACTTTAGCAAGAATTAGTTTATGTGGAGGAACACTGGATCTCAAGCAGCGCAAATATGCGGACTCAGATGAGCTCTGCAAATTCTCACAGAAAGGTCTGATTTTGCCTAGGAAAAGGAGAGAGAGAGCTACATAACCAGATACCTGGAGAAAAGAGATCATGGGGAGACAAAGAAATAGCCAAAATATGAAAGAAAAGGAGGCATCACAAGAAAAGGAAGTAAACTAAATGGAGGCAAGCAATATGTTAGAGAAAGAATTCAGAAAAATGGTCATAAGGTCGCTGAAAAGAATGTAAGACAAATTCAACAATATGTGTAAGAACCAGGAAGAAATGAAGAAGAACCAAGAAGAAATGAAAAATGGCATTGCTGCTATAAAGAACTCAATAGAAAGCATCAACAGTAGACTAGAAGAAGCAGAGGACTGCATCAGTGAGCTAGAAGACAAGGTAGAAATAAATACACAAGCAGAGCAGCATCTAGAAAAAAAAAACTTAAAAAAACAGAAGGAGAGCCTAAGGGAACTTTGGGAAAACACAAAAATGAAACAACATCCACATAATCGGGGAGCCAGAAGGAGGGGAAACTGAGCAAAGAATAGAAAACCTGTTTGAAGAAATAATGACAGAAAAATTCCCTGACATAGGGAAGAAAAAACTCACACAAATCCAAGAAGCTCACAGAGTCCCAAACAAAATGAACCCCAAAAGACTGACACCAAGACACATTATAATTAAATTGGCAAACACCAACGACAAAGTAAGAATCTTAAAAGCAGCCAGAGACAGACATAAAGTTACCTACAAAGGATCCCCCCATCAGACTAGTGACTGATTTCTCAATAGAAACACATCAGGCCAGAATGGAATGAAATGAAATATACAAAGTCATGCAAAGGAAGGGTCTGAGTCCAAGAATACTGTACCCAGCAAGGCTATCCATCAAAATTGAGGGAGCAATCAGTAGCTTCACAGACAAAAAAAGGTCTAAGGGAGTTTATTACCACCAAACCAGCAATGCAAGAAATGCTAAATGGTCTGCTGTAAAAAGAAGAAATAGGAAGCGAAGAAGGAGCACAGGGGTAAAGAATAAAAATGGGGACAAGCAAGTAGCTATCAATAATAACTTTAAATGTAAATGGATTAAATGCCCCAACCAAAAGACATAGGGCAGCTGAGTGGATAAGAAAAGATGTTCCATATATCTCCTGTCTACAGGAAATCCATCTCAGAAAAAAGGACTCACACAGACTGATGGTGAAGTGATGGAAAAAGGGTTTTCAGGTTAATGGAAATGAAAAAAAAAAAAAGCTGGGGCAGCAATACTTATATCTGACAAATTAGATCTCAAAGTGAAGGCCAAACAAGAGATAAAGAAGGCCACTTCATAATACTAAAGGGAGCAATCCAACAAGAAGAAATAACTCTGATAAACATATATGCACCCAATACAGGAGCACCCAAATTCATAAAAAATCTTTTTTTGGGATGTCAAGGGAGAGATTGACAGCAATACAGTCATAGTAGGGAACTTTAATACCCCACTATCACCATTAGACAAATCCTCTAAACAAAAAATAAGCAAAGAAACATCAATCCTAAATGACTCACTAGATCAGATGGAATTAATTGAAATCTTTAGAACATTTCACCCCAAAGCCACAGAATATACATTCTTCTCAAGTGCACATGGGTCATTTTCAATGATAGACCATATATTGGGTCACAGGCAAAGCCTCTTCAAATTCAAGAAGAAAAAAAATCGTATCAAGCATCTTCTCAGGTTACGATGGCATAAAACTAGAAATCAACTACAATAAAAACGATAAAAAAAATCAAACACCTGGAGGCTAAATAGCATGCTACTAAACAATGACTAGGTCACCAGAGAGATCAAAGAAGAAATAAAAAGCATCATTGCAACAAACGACAATGAAAACACAACAATCCAAAATCTATGGGACACAATGAAAGCAGTGTTGAGAGGGAAGTTCATAGCGCTACTACGTACTGCAAAAAAAAAACAAAAAACAAAACAAAAAAAAAACAAAAAAAAAAAACAAGAAACTATGTTAATTACCTAACCCTACAACTCAAAGAGTTAGAAAGAGAGCAACAAGAAAAGCCCAGAGTAAGCAGAAGGAATGAAATAATGAAGATCAGAGCCAAGATAAATGAAAGAGACCAAAAAAAAAAAATCAACAAAAACAAGAGTTGGTTCTTTGAAAGGATAAACAAGATTGATGAACTTTAGCCAAGGTCACCAAGAAGAAAAGAGAGAGGACCCAAATAAACAAAATCAGAAATGAAAAAGGTGAAATAACAACCATTCCCAGAGAAATACAAACCATTATGGAAAAAATATCATGAAAAACTCTATTCCAACAAACTGGACAACCTAGATGAAATGTACATATTCCTAGAAAAATATAAGCTCCCAAAACTCAACCAAGAAGAACTGAAAAAACCTGAATAGCCTGATAACTACTGAAGAAATTGAAACAGCAATCATAAATCTTCCAGCAAACAAAATCCCTCTTCTGGACGGCTTTACAAGGGAGTTCTATCAAGCATTCAAAGAAGTAAAACCTATACTCCTCAGACTATTCCAAAAAATTCAAAAGGAAGGCACACTTCCAAGCTCTTTCTATGAAGCCAGCATTACCCTAATCCCAAAACCAGATAAAGACATCACAAAAAAAGAGAACTACAGGCCAATATCCTTGATGAACATAGATGCTAAGATCCTCAACAAAATTCTAGCTAATCAGATTCAGCAATACATTAGAAAAATCATAGACCATGACCAAGTGGAATTCATTCCAGGGATACAAGGATGGTACAATATTTTCAAATCAATAAATGTGATACATCACATAAACAAACTGAGAGACAAAAATCACATAATCATATCAATTGATGCAGAGCAAAGCATTTAACAAAATCCAACACACTTTCTTGATAAAATTTCTCAGCAAAGTGGGAATAGAGGGAATTATAATAAAAGCCTTATATGACAAATAAAAGCCTTATATGACAAACCTACAGCCAACATCATACTCAATGGGCAAAAACTAAACCCGTTTCCCCTAAGAACAGGAACAAGACAGAGATGCCCACTCTCACCACTCCTGTTCGACAGATAGTACTGGAATTATTAGCCATAGTGATTAGAAAAGAAAAGAAATAAAAGCCATCCAAATTGGAAAAGAAGAAGTAAAACTGTCCTTATTTGCAGATGATTGATACTATACATAGAAAACCCCAAAGACTCCATCAGAAAACTGCTAGACCTAAAAAATAAATGTGGCAATGTAGCAGGATACAAAATTAACACCCAGAAATCTATGGACTTTTTATTCACCAATAATGAACTCACAGAAAGAAAAATGATAAAAACAATCCCATTCACCACTGCACCAAAAAAATTAAGATACCTAGGAATAAACTTAACCAAGGACATAAAAGACCTGTACTCAGAAAACTACTGGATATTGAAAAAAGAGATAGAGGAAGACATAAACAAATGAAAGACCATACCATGTTCATGGATTGGTAGAATCAACATCATTAAAATGTCCATACTACCTAATGCAATATATAGATTCAATGCAATACCTATTAAAATACCAATTGCATATTTCAAGGATCTAGAACAAACTCCCAAAAATTCATCTAGAATAAAAAACACCCCAAATAGCCACAGCTGTTCTGAGAAAGAAGAACAAAGTTGGAGGAAACACAATACCAGACATCAAACTATATTACCAAGCCACGGTTCTCAAAACTGCCTGGTACTGACATAAGAACAGACATATAGAGCGTTGGAACAGAATAGAGGACCCAGAAATTGACCCCAGCCATTATACTCAATTAATATTTGACCAAGGAGGCAAGAGCATATAATGGAGTCAAAACAGCTTCTTTAATAAATGGTGCTGGGAAATTTGGTCAGATATATGCAAAAAAAATTAAACTAGATCACCAACTTACACCATACAAAAAAAACAAACTCAAAATGGCTAAAGGACTTGAATGTAAGACAGGAATCCATAAATATCCTACAAGACTCCAAAGGCAGCAAAATTTCAGACATATGTTGTAGCAATATCTTTACAGACACAGATCCTAGGGCAAGAGACTAAGGAGAAAATAAACAAGTGGGACTACATCAAAATAAAAAGCTTCTGCACAGCAATAAAAACCATCAACAAAACAAGAAAGCCCGCTGCATGGGAGAACATATTTGCCAATTTTATCTCTGATAAGGGTTTAATCTCCAACATTTACAGGGAACTCATACAACTTAACAAAAGAATATAAACAACCCAATCAAAAAATGGGCAAAGGACCTAAATAGATACTTTTTGAAAGAGGACATTCAGAAAGCCAAGAGACATATGAAAACATGCTCAAAGTCACTAATCATCTGAGAGATGTAAGTCAAAACAACAATGAGGTACTAACTCACACCTGTCAGAATGGCTATCATCAACAAATCAATAAACGACAAGCGCTGGAGTGGATGCAGAGAAAAAGGAATGCTCCTTCACTACTGGTAGGAATGCAGACTGGTGCAGCCATTGTGTAAAACAGTATGGCGTTTCCTCAAAAAACTCCCATTTGACTCAGTGATCCCACTTCTAGGAATATATCCCAAGAAACTATAAACACTAATCAGAAAGGATATATGCACTCCTATGTTCATAGCAGCACAATTTACAATAGCTGAGATTTGGAAACAGCTAAAGGGCCCATCAGCAGATGAGTGGATCAGAAAACCTTGGTACATCTACACAATGGAATACTATGCTGCTATAAAAAAGAAAGAATTCTTACCATTTGCAGCAGCATGGATAGAACTGGAGAACATTATGCTAAATGAAATAAGCCAGGCAGTGAAAGCAAAATACCACATGATCTCCCTCATTTATGGATAATAAAGAACATTATAAACTAATGAACAAAAAGATAGATACAGAGGCAGAGAAGCATCGAACAGAATGTCAAATTACAGCAGGAAGGCTGGAGAGTGTTGGCGGGACGGGGGGGGGGGGGGTGGGTAAGAGATCAACCAAAGGACTTGTATGCATGGATATAAGCATAACCAATAGACACAAGAACATCGAGGTGTGGAGGTGTGGGATGAGGGCATGTGCTGGTGGGTAGGGGAGGCCAGAGGAAGTTTAATGGGGGAAAAAGGAGACATATCCCATCTAATAAAAGAGTAATATTCAAATTGACCGTCACTCCAAGATACAAGATGGCTGCCCCCATGTGGTCAAAGATGGCTGCCCCCATGTGGACACAAGATGGCCACCACAAGATGACCTGCAGGGGAGTGCAGTTGTGGACAGTTAGGGGTGACCAGGCCAGCAAGGGAGATTAGTTGGTGAGGAGCCAGGCCTGCAGGGGAGGGCAGTTGTGGGGAACAAGGCCTGCAGGGGAGGGCAGTTGGAGGGGACCAGGCCTGCAGGGGAGGGCAGTTGTGGGCGATCAGGCAAGCAGGTAGGACAGTTAGGGTTGAACTGGGCTGGCAGAGGAGGGCAGTTAGGGGAGACCAGGTCAGCAGGGGAGGGCATTTGGGGGGGGACCAGGACTGCAGGGGAGGGAATTTTGGGGGGGCCAGGCCTGCAGGGGAGAGCAGTTGGGGGAACCAGGCCTGCAGGGGAGGGAAGTTTGGGGGGGACCAGGACTGCAGGGGAGGGCAGTTGGGGGGGGGACCAGGTCTGCAGGGGAGGGCAGTTGTGCGTGATCAGGCCAGCAGAGAGGGTAGTTATGGGTGACTGGGTCAGCAGAGGAGGGCAATTGGGGGAAACCAGGCCAGTAGGGGAGGGCAGGTGGAGGGGACCAGACATACAGGGGAAGGCAGTTGGGAGAGGACCAGGCCTGTAGGGGAGAACAGTTGGGGAGAGAGACCCAGGCCTGTAGGGGAGGCCAGTTGGGGGGGAACAGGCATGCATTGGAGGGCAGTTGGGGTGACCAGGCCTGCAGGGAGGACAGTTACTGGCAATCAGGCTGGCCGGGCAGCAGTTAGGCCTTGATCAGGCTGGCAGGGTAGTGGTTAAGGGGTGATCAGGCTGGCAGGCAGAAGTGGTTAGGGGCAATCAGGCAAAGGCAGGTGAGCAGTTGGATTGTGAGAGGGCAGTTGGGGGGCGGGGGGGACCAGGCCTGCAATGGAGGACATCTCTCAAGGGGTCCCAGATTTGAGAGGGTGCAGGCTGGGCTGCGGGATACCCCTCACCTTGTGCACCGGGCCTCTAGTATACTACTATTTGTAATACTTTAAACAATAAAATAAAATTTAAAATAAATAAAAGAAAAGAAAAAAAAGAATTAGTTTATGTGAAATCACTGCTTAAAATCAAAATAAAGAAAAATTTAATTTCTATTTGTTTATACAGAGTGTGCAATCTAGTCTCAGTTCCTTTTTATTTATTTAAAACTAGAGGACCAGTGCACCAATTCTTGCACATTGAAAGGAAATTAATTAGAAGAAATATTTTAATATCATTATTCACTCTTTCTCTATAATAGAAGTGTCACTGCAAGGAGGCTAGTTGCTAGGGAGAGGAAGCCGGGCGTTGCTACATGATGTCATTACCTGGTGCCCACAAAATTATCTCATGATAATTTTGTTTTAACTTTGTTTATCAGTAACATGTTTGTTAATCATATGGTTATTCCCATAGGGGAATAGAAAATAAAATATACCTAAGGAAATCAGAAGTACCACATACTATATATATACAATATACTAGTACATAAAAGGCTAATGTGCTAAGTGTCCGTCTGACCAGTCGCTATAACGTGCATTGACCACCAGGGTGCATATGTTCAGCGCAGAAGCTGAAGTGATGCACATTGACCATTTACAGAGAAATGGGACTGTTGACCTGGCACCCACAAAGCAACACTCAGTTTCCCCCAAGTGGGACATAGGCCCCGCCACCACCCTGGAGTGACACTCCACCAAATTGCAGCCAATGCTGCCAAGACCCCATGGTACAAAATGCGACCCACAGCCCAACGCAGCCTGGAAACCGTGGCTGTGGGCACCAGGTAATGACATCATGTAGCAACGCCCGGCTTCCTCTCCCTAGCAACTAGCCTCCTTGCAGTGACACTTCTATTATAGAGAAAGAGTGAATAATGATATTAAAATATTTCTTCTAATTAATTTCCTTTCAATGTGCATGAATTGGTGCACTGGTCCTCTAGTTTTAAATAAATAAAAAGGAACTGAGACTAGATTGCACACTCTGTATAAACAAATAGAAATTAAATTCCTGCTGAATGCCTAGCTTCTTTATTTCATCTACTTCTTGTCCCTATTCAAAGCACCTCTCTCCTGCATTGTAGAGAATTTGAATTCCTGAGTCAGTAAGACATGTGCAATCTATTTGGTTGAAAAAAGAGTGGCCATACTTTTCTGATTAAATGATGCATTTATTGTCTCAAGTTGTGGTATGAACATGGATTACAGGGCAATTTGGAAGTGAATTTTATAATTCCACATTTATATTCCATTTGATATATCTTTTAGGTATAGCATGTGCTATATCTTCCTTTCTCTTGGTTTCCATCTCTCAGAAAGCACTCTCATGTTTCATTATGCCTGGATAAAAAAATAAATAAACCTAGAAATTATTGTTAGTATAAATTTTTTTAAAAGTGCAATAGGTGATATAATTATATTACTCATTCACTCCATACATCTGACAATTTGACTTGACTGTCCCCCACCTCTTACCATCTCTCACTTTCTTTCCCTTCATGGTACAGGATGAGGTGGCTCAGCCTACTAGAGCTGAAAAATGCCCTGAAGTTCATGCCACCTGTAGAAAGGGAGAATGGCATGATAAAAACTGAATAGGCTGTGAAAAGTTAGTATAGTAAAATGTTTAATTTTAGTATATAGATTATGGGTGTGCTTAATGCACAAGTTTTGTTTTTGTTTTGTTTTTTCAATTTCCATGTATATTTAAAATTTTTCATAATAAAATGTTAGGAAAAAAAGAAAAGTGGCCCTGGCTGGTATGGCTCAGTTGGTTGGAGTGTTGTCCCATGCATCAAAAGATTGTGGGGGTAAACTTTTGTGCACAGAGAGAGGGGTTGGCCTTAACATAGATAGTTCATCCATAATAACTGGAGAAAAGGCAGAGAATATAAGTACAGGTGCAGATAAAAGGGAAGGTGTATTGGTGGGACCTGTGGAAGTTATCTTTTGACCACTTGTATTTTCTCAGTGAAGGAAGAAACAAGACCATCACCTGATGGTGAGGCTGTGGGAAATTACGTTAGGAATTTGAGAGGAGAGAACATGTATAAGATAGTCTTCTCGGAGCATGGGTGAGTAAATGGACTGGGAAAATGGAATAGTCTATTTATTAGGAAACAAGTCCTAGAAGTTGGATTGCTGGGTAAAAATCATGTACATTTTTATGGATATTGACAATTTACCTCTGTAAGAGTTGGATGCATTTATATTTCTACAAGTAACATAGAGTAGTCCCCTTTCATTCACAGTTTCAGTTACCTATGGTCAACCATGATCCAAAATATTAAATGAAAAATTCCAGAAATAATCAACTCATAAGTTTTAAATTGCATGCCATTTTGAGTAGCATGATGAAATCTCACATTCTCTTGTTCCATTTGGTCCAGGATGTGGATCATCTCTTGCCCAGCATCTATACTGTATATGCTTCTGCCAGTTAGTCACTTGGTAGTCATCTGTTATCAGATCGATTATGTTGTCATAGTTCTGTTTTATTAATAGTTACTAGTGGCCTGTTGCATGAAAGTCGTGCACTGGGGGTGGGATGGGTGTGGGGGTTCCTCAGCTCGGCCTGTGCCCTCTCACGGTCCAGGAACCCTCAGGGGATGTCCACAGGGAGTGGGCCTAAGCCAGGAGTTGGACATCCCTCTCACAGTCCAGGACCCCTTGCTCCTTAACGCCCCTCTGCTTGCTGCTCTCTACCACTAGGTTCACTGCTCCTTAGTGCTGCTGTGGAGGACCCTGGCACAGCTGCTGCACTTGCCAGCTGTGAGCCCGGCTTCTGGCTGAGCGGTGCTCCCCCTATGGGAGCACACTGACCACCAGGGGGCAGCTCCTGCATTGAGAGTCTTCCCCGTGGTGGTCAGTTCATAGTGACCAGTCATTCCACCATTCAGTCAATTTGCATATTAGGGTGTGTGTTTTTAAATAGATTTTATTGATTTTTTTACAGAGAGGAAGGGAGAGGGATAGAGAGTTAGAAACATCGATGAGAGAGAAACATCGGATCAGCTGCCTCCTGCACACCCCCTACTGGGGATGTGCCCGCAACCAAGGTACATGCCCTTGACTGGAATCAAACCTGAGACCCTTCAGTCCACAGGCTAATGCTCCATCCACTGAGCCAAACCAGTTAGGGCCATATTAGGGTTTTATTATATAGGATAGGATATTGAATGTGAACTGTAAATAAAAAATAAAATTTAAAAAAGAACCAAATAAAATTTTAGATCTGAAATTTTTTTAATATATATATTTTTAATTCTCACCTGAAGATATTTTAAAATTTTTTAGAGAGAGAAACATCCACATGACAGAGAAATACTAGTAGGCTGCCTCTGCACCTGCTGACCCACCGGGATCAAACCTAAGTATGTGCCCTAACTTAGAATCCAACAGGAAATTTTTTGGTGTACAGGTCAAGACTCCAACCAATTGAGCCACCTGGCCAGGGCAGATCTGAAAAAAAAATTTTTTTAAATGTACCTCAGGCCCTGGTTGGTGTGGATCAGTAGTTACAGTGTCCTCCCACACACCAAATGGTTATGGGTTTGATTCCAGGTAAGGACACCTACTTAGGTTTGGGTTCTATTCTGTCAGGGCACCTACTTAGGTTGCAGAGGGGTTTTGTTGAGGGGTCCTGACAGGCATCCCACAGTGCAGTGGGTTAGAACCTCCTCCTGATACAGCAAGGTTGTGGGTAGAATCCCTGGTCAAGGCACAGACAAGAAGTATCCATTGATCAGGGAACCTACTTTGGTTTCAGGTTTGATCGCCAGTCACGGCTGACTGCTGCTCAGGAAGTGACCAAGGAACATTGAGGTCCATGTGCTGTATGTCATTCAGCGGGGAACTGGGGTTCCATTGCTGACATGGCCGACTCTGATCCCTGCTACCTCTGCTCCTCCATTGAGGATGATTTCAACTATGGCAGCTGCATGGCCTCCGCCAGTGTACACAACTGCATAGGTAGGTTGCCTTTCCACTGCTCACCCAGCCCAGCTGCTGTGCAGTCACCCCAGGAGGCATATTTCCGGGTTCCTAGGGAGAGTGCCCTCTGCGCCGGACTCCCAGGGAGAGCAGGGTCCTGGAAGAAAAGCACTTCACTCCACTCCTCCACTTCAGGGCTCCTGGGCCAGAGCGCCTCTCCTGCGCAGGGCTCGGAGAGGAGAGCCACCCCAGGGAGGCCTCCTAGCTGGGTGCTGAGAAAACAAAACTGGTGAAGATGAACCCTGTCATCTTCGGTGTAGAAAGGGACAGATGAAAGCCTCAGCAGCCTTACTGGGGCATGCTGCGCGCACAGCCTGCAGAGAGGTCATAACATTACGGAGTCCTGGACAATTTGCATATTCCTCTATTATTATATAGGATACTTGGTAATATATTACTGTGCCTAAATTATAAAATAAACATTATTATAGGTAGGTAAGTAGGTAAGTAGGTAGAAGAGAAAATATATATATAGGTTTTGGAACATATCACCCATGGATTAAGGGGCCTGCTGTATCAGCATATCTGTTTCCCTGTTCCTTTGCCAAGCATGTCATCAAACATTTTCTCTCTTTTTACATGACAGTGGACTTTTAATTTATATAATCTTTTAATATGCATGGGGTAAGCATTTTTTCATATGATTAAGAATCAAAGATTACAAGAGAAAGTTGTATTTTTCCAGGAAACTACCTCTCAATTTTATGAGGCAAACAATTTTACTTTCTGTCTCCATGACTAAACCTATACTGTGACCTAGAGCCCTTGTGGGAACCATGCCAGAGACACCAGATGCTCAAGGCCAGTTAGAGTCTGAAGGCCCTACCTACAGTATGCCGGATGGCCAAGGCCACTCTGAGCATGAGGATCTTAATCAGGGTGTCCAAAGACTATACACAGAGACAAGGCCATAGCAATCTCACGGTACACTGTGCCCTTCTATAACCAAGATGATTCATGTCACTATTGGCTAGAGGCATCTTTTGTCTAAGTGCTATAATACATGGTACTGGCCAGCCAGTGTATTGGTGCTACTACAATGTGAGAGAGAGAGGCTGAAGTGGCTACTGAGAGTACTAAGGTTAAAGAGCTCAGGTGCTGCTGCTATGTGAAACGGTGGGTCTAGAGGCAGTACACGGCTGTTCAGATAATGGCTATGGAGAGAGAGGCTGTAGCTGTGTAGGAAAGATGTTAACTAACTGGTGTGTGGCTGCCTGCATGGGATTTTATTTTGAAGAACTGTTTTATTTAGTTGCTCCTTATTAACAACTAGAGGCCCGGTGCACGAAATTCATGCATGGAGGGGGTGTCCCTCAGCCTGGCCTGCACCCTCTCCAATCTGGGACCCCTTGAGGGATGTCTGACTGATGGTTTAGGCCTGATCCCACAGTGGGAGTGCTGCCTCCTAACCACTCGCCTGCCTGCCTGCCTGATTGCCCCTAACGACTTCTGACTGCCAGCCTGATCACCCCCTAACTGCTCCCCTGCCAGCATGATAGTTTCCAACATCCTTCCCCTGCCGGCCTGGTCACCCCCAACTGTCCTCTCTTTCAGGCCTGGTCTGTCCCCTAACTGTCCTCCCCTGATGGCCCGATCGCCCCAAACTGCCCTTGCCTGCCAGCCCAATCGCCCCCAACTTACCTCCCCTGCTGGCCCAGTCATGCCCAACTGCCCTCTCCTGCTGGCCTGTTTGCCCCCCAACTGCCCTCCCCTGCCAGCCTAGTCACCCAAAACTACCCTCCCCTGCCAGTCATCTTGTGGCAGCCATCTTGTGATGACATTGCGCAAGGGCATCGCTCGACACCACCTAAGCTTTTATTATATAGGATGGCTATATGGCCATGGGATCCTACAATAAAGACTTTCTTATACCCCTACAACTTATCATGGCTTTTCCATCTACCTCCCAGCATCCAAGAAGGTCCAGTCCTTGGCAGAGGGGCTAGGACCCGACAGTTAGTATAGTAGAGCAAGATTCAGAAGAATATGCAGACTCACAGCAGCTGTGCTCTGACAGCCCTGAATCACAGAGGCTTAGGGATAGGAAAGGTCTTAGAAGAGATCTTAGGTTAGTATTAGAGTAAGGAACATAATCCAGGATTTCTGATGCCCTGGCCAAGACTCAAACTCTGTACTTGGTGTTTGGGAAAGACAAAGGTTTTGGAGTTGGCAAGTGATGAAACATTTATATGTGAGCTTTAGGAAGATGAATAAGCCCGTGCTTTTGTAATGGATGAAGATAGGTGAGGAGCAGTGGTTTGCCCATAACAGGCATTTAGCAAATATGCAAAAGAGAAAGAAAACGGATGCCCTCCAGGAGGAGAGAGAGCTGCAAGACACAAAAGTGACCTTCTGGCTCATGGAACTCTGAGTCAAATGGTCTGTTAGGGTTCCAGGAAAGAAAGCCAAGACAGAAGAAAAAACTACCAGTAGTGTTTTTCACAGAACTGCTGTGCATACTATATAATTCGTGTGCTGCACATAGGTACCTGGTAGTTGAGAGTTGGCAGTAAGACCTGAAAATCAGCCTCTGTTCTTCTTTTTTTTTAAAATAGATTTTATTGATTTTTTACAGAGAGGAAGAGAGAGGGATAGAGAGTTAGAAACATAGATGAGAGAGAAACATTGATCAGCTGCCTCTTGCACACCCCCTACTGGGGATGTGCATGCAACCAAGGTACATGCCCTTGACCGGAATCAAACCTGGGACCCTTGAGTCCGCAGGCCGAGGCTCTATACACTGAGCCAAACCGGTTTCGGCCAGCCTCTGTTCTTCATACTGTGTCATAGGCCCACAGGGCTGTGTAAGCCTAGAGAAGGTTCTCCTTTCTAATATGTAAACAATAGGGGGTGCTTTACTAATCTGTTATCCCAGAGGGGCATCTTTTACTAATCCATCTCTCCTGAGGGGGCACCTTTCTCTAATTTGCATGAAAGTGCTGTGTGGACTAGCAGTGGCCACATTGGTGTTCTCCGCAGTCATTCAACACAATGTCCCTGGCAATGGCTATTGGCCCTCACCATCCTCTCAGGCCCTCAGCTTCCTGTGATGTTCCAAGAACTGTATGGAATGACTAGAAGGGCTCACTGTTGGAAGGCTGTGGAAGGAGATCAGAGGAAGGTAAAAGATTAGAGAAAAGTTTAGAAAGATAAGGAACACAGTCATGTGTGGACTCTAATGAACAAAATAAACTGAAGAACAAAACAGACTCAGAGACATTGAATCATGCAACAGACTGATGTATTTCAGAGGAAAAGAGTGGGGCAGGAAGAAATTAACCAAAAAACATATATGCACATATGCATAACCTATGGACACAGATAATAGTGTGATGAAGGCCTGGGGAGGTGGGTGGGAGTGAAGTTGAGGTGGTCAATGGGGGAATAGAAGGGGACATTTGTAATCCTTTCAACAATAGTGATAAATTAAAATTAAAATAATTTAGACTTGTTAAAAATAATAATAAAAGAAAGAAAGAAAGGAAGGAAGAAAAGGAAATTACTTGGAATTAGACAAGGATACTAAAATACAGTTTTCCTATAGCTAAAATATTACATGTTACTAAAATTAATGTAATGTACTCCATGTCCAGTAGAATAATTTTACTGTATTTGCAAAATTATGAGGAACTATTGCCATCACATGTTTGCCGTTAACGTGGAACATTAAAAATAGATTCTATTTGTAGTACAGTTTAGAAAACCACTTCATCAGAAGATAAGAAACTCAGTGTCGGGGAGGGATCAAGACTAACACTAATTAAATGTAATTATATTATGTAGATACTTACTTAGAAATGGAATCGTTTTTGCATACCACAATATGCTTACCAAATATCCACTTACTGACTTTTCAGATTGTCAGGTGTTGATTCCTGTCTTTGGAAGTAAACAGAATTTCCACTAGCATTCAATAAAAAAAAAATGCAAAAAAAAAGACAAATGACTTTAAAGAAAGCTGTACACTTGCAAATCATCTATGTCTGAATTAATATTCTCTACCACCAAAACATGTAAATTGCAATAAAACTCATGCAGCTATGTTCCTATGATCTCATTAGGAACTAGAATTTTGTGTGTACCAACCACAAAAAAAAATGAGAAAAGAAAAAAAAGAAAGCAGCAATCCCTAAAGAGAATGTTCAGCTAAAAGGCAATGAAGATTATACTATTTAATTTTTAAGCAAATGCTCATCTAATTATGATGGACAGTGATGATAACCAATACAAAGGCTAAGACAGAATTTTGAAATAATCATAATCTTACTGAATGTATTACTTTGATTTACCTGAGCCTTTTGGCAGATATCCACTATCTTGATATGTTCCATTCTTTTCATTTGATCCTGTTGTTAATCCAGTAATTTTATTAACACTGCAAGATATTTGTGAATATTTATTGTTTTGAAAACTTTGAGAGGGAAATATAATTACCTAGAATACAATTTTACTTTCCCAGTGGCTAATCCTACTTTTTAAGCCTATTAAGTGTCCAGTGAAATTTCACTTACCAGCATCAGTCAAATGTAAATAAAGTTGGCATTCCACAAAATACACAAAAATTAAAAGGTAAATGAGCTTTGAAAATTTGCCCATTATGTAAATATTTTTAGTCCTTTTGTCTTATGGACAAAAATAAAAGTTTAACTGTGGCCCAGTTATCTGCACTTTCTCTATCCTCTGAATAAAACGCTCTGCTCCCCTCCGAATTCTGAAGCAGTCACTAATGTGAGGTCAGCACATATTACCATGATGGCACAACATCATGGAATCTGGCCAGCCAATGGGGTGACTAAGATAAGGGAGGGGCGGGCCTAGAGGGTTGTTTAGTGCCTATACTTATAGAAGGGAATGAGACTAGGTTGCAGCCCTCAGGGAGATTGTAGTTGAGCAACAGAAGGCAGACAGTTATCAATTATAATTCAGGATGACACACATACAAGAAGCAAATAGAGCAGGCAGTAGAATGTACACAAGAAGGATTCTCTGATCAAAATTCCTGTCTTCCAGTCCTGTTCCCTCACTTATTAGCTACTGATTTTGAATAAGCTACTACCTCTCTGAATCTCAGTTTCCTCATCTGTAAAATAGGAGTAAAAAATAGTACCTCTTTCATAGAGTTATTGTGATGGTTAAATAAGATATTTAGTGTCTGACACTGCTCTTGGTTATGGCTAATATACAAAGATCCCCCCCCAAAAAAAAAGTATACACACCAAAAATATCCTCTCTAATAAAAGAGTAATATGCAAATTAACCATCACTCTGCTCTATAAGCCACACCCACCAGCCAATCAGGGCGAGTATGAAAATTAACCCCAACCAAGATGGCTACCAGAATGGAGGCTTGGGTTTCCCTGGCAAAAGAGGGAGCCAAGCTTTCCACACACTCTGGTGGGCCCAGGCCTTCACTCAAGGATACAAAGTTTCAATTATAGAAGGTAAACAAATCCAAACAGAAATGGCGACAGCCACGGATCAAGCAGGAGGCTTGGCTCCGCTCCAGGCTACAAAGTTTCAATTATAGAAGGTAAATAAATTCCAGATACCAGGGCCTCTGCTTGGGTTTCCAGGGGCATGGCTGGCCTGCAAACCACCACAGGCCCCTCGCCCAGGCCTCTCCACGCCCCAAGGGAATCCCACCCTGATCCAGGAAACCCTTCAGGGCAAACCAGCTGGTCCCCACCCATGCACCAGACATCTATCCTATCTAATAAAAGAGTAATATGAAGATTGACCATCACTCCAACACACAAGATCAAGATAGCTGCCCCTATGTGGTCAAAGATCCTGCCCCCATGTGGATACAAGATGGCCACCACAAGATGGCCAGCAGGGGAGGGCAGTTGGGAGGGACCAGTCCTGCAAGGGAGGGCAGTTGGAAGCGATCAACCCTGCAGAGGAGGGCAGCTAGGAGTGACCAGGCCAGCAGAGGAGGGAAGTTGGGGGCAAACAGGCTGGCAGGGGAGCAGTTAGACATCAATCAGGCTGGCATGGGAGTGGTTAGGGGGTGATCAGGCTGGCAGGCAGAAGCAGTTAGGGGAAATCAGGAAGGCAAGCAGGCGAGCGGTTGGGAGCCAGCAGTCCCGGATTGTCAGAGGGATGTCCAGTGAGATCGGGCCTAAACGAGCAGTCGGACATCCCTCGAGGGGTCCCAGATTGGAGAGGGTGCAAGCTGGGCTGAGGGACACCCCCTGCCCCTGTGCATAAATTTCGTGCACGGGCCTCTAGTATTTTACTAAACACTGCCTTTATAATTATTCAAAGTGTGTATACACTTTTGGGACATCCTATATATGATAATATTTTTATCCAAAGTAAATCAACAACTCAGCACATCTCTAAACTCCCATGTGCTCTTGAGAGGCCTAAACCTAATTGGCTGCCTTTCAGAATATGCTTTATGGAGACAGATTGGAAAATCACAAAATATGAGAATAAAATGTGGATGCATACAAGGAGTTTGTTAGTCCTTGACCTTGTCCTTCACCATCTAGAAGTGCTCATTATACACAAGGCAGTTTCAGGCTGCAACTCTTCCACGGCGAGTTAGAACAAAGTGGGCCATTATAACCTGATGAACAAAAAGATAGTAAAGATACAGAGGCAGTAAAGCATCAAACAGACTGTCAAATTACAGCAAGAAGTCTGGGGAGTGTTGGGGAGGGGGGGAAAGAGATCAACCAAATGACTTGTATGCATGCATCTAAGCACAACCAATGGACACAAGACACTGGGGGGGGTGGAATAAGGATATGTGACAGGGGTTAGGGGAGGCTGGGTTAAGGTCAATGGGGGAAAAAAGGAGATATATGTACTACTATATGTAATACTTCAAACAATAAAAAAACAAAACAAAAAAAAGTGGGCCAGAAGGTCTTCAGATCCTCTCCAAACACACTGGGATTGGGATTGGGTTTCTGTCTGCCCTGAGGAAGAACACCAAAGGGAGTTTTGCTGAGCTGCAGAATCCTAGGGCCATCTGGTGCTGCCAAACAAATGAGATGATTTTTTTTTAATATTATTGATTTTTTACAGAGAGGATGGGAGAGGGCTAGAGAGTTAGAAACATCGATGAGAGAAAAACATCGATCAGCTGCCTCCTGCACACTCTCTACTGGGTATGTGCCCGCAACCAATATACATGCCTTTGACCGGAATCAAACCTGGGACTATTGAGTCAGCAGGCCGACGCTCTATCCACTGAGCAAAACCGGCCAGGGCAAGATGAAGTTTTGAAGTGGCTTCTTAATAGAGCTTTACAATAATGCTCAAGAATTGGGGATGAACATGAACATAAAAACTAGTGTCCACTCATTGTCTTGAAATACCTGAAGGTGAAAGAGTTGATAGAATAGTAACTAATACCAGTCAGGTAAGAAAAGACTCCAGGGAAATAGGATAGAAAAGGGGGGCAGATGTGGATGTGGAGTTCTGAGATTTCATTAGAGAGGTCCTCAGCAGTTCTCATGGCTGCAGGTAAAATAACACGGCATGCAGAGGTGAAGAAGGAACTGTTGGCTTAATCAAAAGATGCCCTACTTGGAGAAAGGGTTGGTAGATGTACTGCTGACAGTATAATCTAAGACAGCTAAAAGTTAAATATCCCTCTCTAAGGAGATTCTACATTACCAAGGAGCTTGGATATAAGTCTGAAGAATAGCCAAAAGAAACTGGAAAGACAACAACACTGTTAGTCCACATTTGATGAAAGTAGACCAAACCAGAGCACAACAAAGAAGATTCTCATGTACCTACAGATAACTCGTGGCTTACTGGTCCTTCTTTGTTTTTTTCACCATAGAGGACCCAGACTCAGGAAACAAGTTGAGAGGTAGTGTCCCAAAATAAAGGTAGGGTGGAGAGTGGGTTAAACAGGAGACTATTCCCTCTCCTTTCCACCTTTGGGGATATATGACTTCAAACTGAAGATATAACCTGCTCTGGGCAAAGAGAAGAGATAAAACTAGATTTGAATTGAGTTAGAGATTGAAATTATAAACACTTCCAGGCTGAATGGGACCAAAATATTGAGGAATCTACATAAGACAGCATTTATGAATGGGAACGGAAAATTAAAAACAGTGATTGAAAAAATCCAAACCATTTCATGTTATTCCCCATTAAGTTGAGACTTCTTAAATCTGTTACATTGCTTATACTCAATGAAAACTTATAGGGTATCTCTCTCTCTCTCGCTCTCGCTCTCTCATCACAGATGCTCTTGTAGTAAATACTTGGTTTGTATAAATACATAGCTGTACATCTATTTATGAATGTAGTCATTGGTAAACAAAACATATGCATAAATAGAAAGTAAGAAAAGGGATGACTGTCTATTGTACATTTACTATGTGGTGCCAGGCACAGTGCTAAATGCTTATTTAATTCTCACCACAACCTTATATGGTAGGTACTGCTTTTTACCAATGAGAACAGAGGTTCAGATTGGTAATTTATTTAAGGCCTTATACCTTGTATGTGGTAGAAGCTGTGTATGAATCCAGATTTCTCTGATTCTAAGCCCATGTGAAAAAACACTGGGGAATAGAGGATTTTTTTTTTCAAGTTTTATAAAAAAACCTGAGTTTACCTCACTGTCACTTCACTTTCTCTTGACAAGAAAGCATGAAAAAGGGGGAAAGAAGGAAGTTGCCCAAGTTCCCATCAGCAGATGAGTGGATAAAAAAGCTGTAGTACATTTACATAACAGAATACTACGCAGCTGTATAAAAGAAAGAATTCTTACCATTTGCAACAGCATGGATGGACCTAGAGAGAATTATGCTAAGCAAAATAAGCCAGTCAGAGAAAGATAAGTATCACATGATCTCACTCATATGAGGAATTTAAAGAATAAAATAAACTGATGAACAAAATAGATACAGAGACATAGAAGCACGTAATGAACTGTTGAATCTCAGAGGGAAGGTGGGGAATGGTGGGTGAGTGGGAAGAGATGAACCAAAGAACTTATATGCATAACCCATGGTCACTGACAATAGGTTGGTGAAGGCCTGGGGCAGGGGGTGGGGGCAGGCTAGAAGTTGTCAATGGGGAAAAAAGGGGGACAGATGTAATACTTTCAACAATAAAGATTAAATAAATAAACAAACAAACAAACAAACAAATAAATAACTGAAATCTCCCTGTAAAGCACATAGCCACATCTGAAGTTTAACTCATTGTCCCTCCACTATTCCTTAACAAAGAAGCCAGGAAGAGGGGGAAAGAAGGAAGTCGGGTAATATTATGGAGGACTGCATCCAGATTCGCTTGAGTTAAGAAAGTTGCCTTTTCCAACAAGGAATGCATCTTTCTAGGTGGGGGGGCAGGGGCGGATAATCAGGGTTTGCACAACACAGTTCCTCTTTCCTCTAGATCAGGAGTCAGCAAATCACAGCCCATGTGCCAAATTTTTCCCGCCACCTGTTTTTGTATGGCTTGTGACCTAAAATGTGTTCTTTAATGGTTGAAAAGATTAAAAGATTAATAATACTTTTGTGACGTATGAAAATGATAATACATTCAGATTTTGTTGTCCATAAAGTTTTGTTCAAACATAGTGATGCCAGTTCTTTTACGTGTTGTCTATGGCTGCTTTTGTGCTACAACAACATTGAATATTTGTGGGAAAGACCATATGGTCTGCCAAGTATATCTGGCCCTTTAAAGAACAAGTTTGTCTATCCTGCCTTAGTACTTGATAATATTTGCTTTAAAAAGGATGGGGGTACTGTAGTCAAATGCTTTCTTTACCATCTTAGCTTTTCCACATATGTTAACATTGCAACAACTAAGAAAAGTCCTATAATGTTTAAAAACATATTTGACTATGAAAGACTTTTCTTCTATTTTCTTGTCTTTTTAAAGGCATTTATACTCCTTGAGTTCCCATAAAATAATGTCTGATGAACATCACATTGAGAAATGCTGAATTAGCTAATCACTGACAAATTCTTATCATTTGGGTCATTAGTTTTATTTATTTATTTTTTACTATAAAGCCACTGCAGATCTTTTTCTACTGTTAAGATATTACTTAAAATAAGATAATTAACTCAAAGCTTATTTTGCACTAATTTTGTGTATACGCATATGATTTTTAATCTAGAAAACAATCAATTAAACGCCACTTATTTGTATCTTCCTTAATTTCTTTCTTCAATATCATATAGTTCTCTGAGTATAGGTCTTTTATCTACTTGGTTAAATTTATTCCTAGGTACCATTTTGTTGTTGTTGCAGTAGTAAATGGAGTTGTTTTCTTTTTTTTATTGTTTAAAGTATTACAAATAGTAATATATATGTCTCCTTTTTTTCCCCCCAACTGACCTTCCCTCAGCCTCCTCTAACCCCCGGCACATGCCCTCACCCACCTCCCAGTGTCTTGCATCCATTGGTTATGCTTATATGCATGCATACAAGTCCTTCAGTTGATCTCTTACCTCCCCCCACCCCACAACCCTCCCCAGCCTTCCCTCTGTCGTTTGACAGTCTGTTCGATGCTTCTCTGCCTTTGTATCTATTTTTGTTCATCAGTTTATAATGTTCTTTATTATCCATAAATGAGGGAGATCATGTGGTATTTTTCTTTCACTGCCTGGCTTATTTCACTTATCATAATGCTCTCCAGTTCCATCCATGCTGTTGCAAATGGTAAGAATTCCTTCTTTTTTAAAGCAGCATAGTATTCCATTGTGTTCTGTCTTCTGAACAAATTTCTCTAATTTTAATAGCAAGTCAGGCTTCAGAATTTGGTAAAGTTGCAGGATACAAAATCAACACCTAGAAATCAATGGCATTTTTACACACCAATAATGAAATATCAGAAAGATAAACTAAGAAAACAACTCCACTGACTTACTATTAAAATTAGAGAAATTTGTTCAGAAGACAGTACCGTTATATATGGTTCACGTGCCACAAATGGGGAAATCCAATGAAAATCAAAATTATTATTTTAATACTTGACTGAATTATATATTACAAAATTTAAAAGTAGATGGGACTTGTATGCATGCATATAAGCATAACCAATGGATGCAAGACACTGGGGGATGAGGGCATGTATGGGAGTGGGATTGGGGGACAATGGGGAAATATGGACACATGTAATACCTTAATCAATAAAAAAAATTGAAAAAGGAAAGAAAAGTAGATGGACCCTGATTTTATTGGATCACAAGTGTTTATTTTGGTGAACTATGTATAAGATTAGTTCTATGCAAGCTTTCATGCAGGAGGTGATAAAGAATGCTAATTTTCTTTTTGTTATGCCCTTAAGCAATGTTTATGAGGTAACTGAAGGAAATGAAAGAAAAAATATGGAAATTTTATTTTAATGAAGCCAAATAGCTGGCTTATGAAAATCTGTTGCAGAAATTAATTTTTCTACCGCTTCACTTCATCAACCACTTTGGAAGAAAAGACTTCTGAGGTGCTCACTACAGGCATCTCACAAGGGAGTCATCCAGAACAATCATACTGGAAGTCATTAATTTGATGGTAAGTTCTTGGAGGACAAGTTTCACATTTTCTATAACCTTGTAGCACCTTCAGTTCCTAGAACAGCATTAAACAAAAGGCAAGTACTGAATCACTGGGTATATAAAAAAAATTTAAATTTCCTATTTATGCCTATTTCTTAGTAAAATTACCATAAAATATTAGCTTTAAGGAAACACAGTTTGCTTCAAAATTATAGAATCTGGATCCATAGAAATATTGGACAAATTAAATATACATAGACATATATGTATAAGTATTTTTCTGAAGCATGTTCTATTATTTTATAAGTAAAAGGCCAATAATTTATCTGTGGATTTTATATGAAATATTTTTATCTGTGTATATGTGTGTATATCTGTCATCTTTTGTAAAGCAAAATAAAATATACATAGGTAAAGATGACTACTATATTTGACTTAGTTGGAAGTTTTTTTTTTCTTGTTACCAAATTTGTATAGGATCATATCTCATGTATGATTCAGTCTATAAACTACATTATTTTATAGAAATGACAATTCAGTTGAGGCTGTTGGCTCAGTTTCCAAATTCTTCCATATATTTTATTCTATATAAACAAAGATAAGAATCGGGAAATAAATTGCTGAATATTATGTTCATTGTGAAATTTGATTTGCATTAAAGCTCTAATCATTACTTTTTAGAGGTCTTAACAAGTAGACTAATTAAAATATTGTAACTGTACTGTCCCTCTTCAGAGTATTTTAACAATCATTTGTATGAAGCATGTCAGATATATTTTATGCTATATCTGGAATTTTCTCTTTTGAATCTGTCTTCACAAAGAAAAATTATTTTTGGCTATAGATGATAGCACTTACAGGAGTGGTAGGCAGTGTCTTAATGACAGAGAACTATACACTTAAGAAAAATACTCATCAAAATGAAGTTTGAAAGTTGTTCAATTCAGATGCCAGGAAAAAGGCAATCCAGGCAACACAGTTAATTTATGCCTTATGAAGACCTATGCAAGTGTGGGGTGGGTATGATAAATATATTAAGATTGGAAGATTGCTTATGAAAATCTTGCTTAACTTAGAACTTTTGGTTATCTGTTGGCCACAGACCATGGGCATTCAATAAGAAACAATAGAATTTTTAGCACAAATTGCTTTAGAGGGACAAATTTGAAACATTTGTCTTTCCTGAACACCAGCCATTGTCCAACACTAGGTCCCTCTGATGCCAATACTTGGCTGTGTCCCACTCAGATCCCATGTGGAACCTATTGATTTATTTTCATTTGACTTGGGAGAAAAACTGTGATATGAATGATAAGTATCATGGAAAGATACTGCAAACGAATGGGAAAATGATTGGAAATTGGTGTCAGAATGTGTTAAATCAGGATCATGTGGATATAGGCATGCACTGATATGGCTAGACCATGCTGCTAGCTCAGCAGCATTCATGATGCTCAAATACACATGCTGTGTACTCTCTAGAATGTTTTAGGAAAATAACTGACTTACCCTGGCATGCAAAGAAAAGGCAGTGCCTTGTATGTGGTTCAGGAAACGTGGCTTCTGTTCCTAGCTTTTAAGTTGATAAGCTGTACAATATAATGCAAGTCAGTTTCCCTGGTCTACATTTTCCCCATCTGTGAAGTGGGAAAGGGGGTTGAAAAGATGATCTCAAAGATTCCTTCTCTTTAATGCTAACCTGGTGTGGTTCTCAGGTTTTGCTATGTGAGCAGTTTCTGAGCTTAGAAGTTAAGGGTAATAATGGAGATAAACTTATAAACAAGCAATAGTAAATAAAATAATAATAAACACAATGAAGCTTGGCTGGTGTGGCTCACTGGTTGAGCGTGGACCTATGAACCAGGATGTTATGGTTACATTCCTGGTCAGGGCACATGCCCGGGTTGCAGGCTCGATCCCCAGTGTGGGGTGTGCAGGAGGCAGCTGATCAATGATTCTCTCTCTTCATTGATGTTTCTATTTCTCTCTTCATCTCCCTTCCTCGCTGAAATCAATTTTAAAAATATTCTCAAAAAATGAAACAAACACCATGAAATATGCTAAGTGTAAAGACAAGTAATGTTCTAAGAACACATGTAAGAAAGAACTGTAGGTATTTCTCTCTTTTTGCATCCAGCGCGGCTAGAGAGCAGGTCCAGGAGTAAAATGTAGGTATTTCTCTCTTTCCGCATCCAGCGTGGAAAGAGAGCGGGTCCAGTTCCTGAGTAGGGGCGGCTGGGGATTGAGAAATAAAAGAAAGAGACAAGACACAGAGATAGAAGGAAAAAGCTGGGACCAGGTGGGACCACCGTCCTCTTCTGATGGAGAGACAAGGACAGTGACCCAGATCCAATCCAGTGAGTTTATTTTATATCCCAAATATCAGGAAGTTTCACCAAAAGGTCAAGACAAAAGGAGATTATTTACATTCTTGAGTAGGAACTGAGCATTCCTGGTGCTAGGCTGGATTTAGATATCAAAACCACTTCCCCACATCATGGGCTGAAATGAAGGTCAAGCTGACAACACCCTTGCCCTTTGGGCAAGGCAGGCTTTGCCTACGCCACTGGGTTCAGCTGACAATAATTAAGGAATGCCCAGGTGCCTTCCCAGGGGGCCCTCTACAAAGAACATTTATTTGGATTTCAGTGGTGTAACATGGAAATTTTTAACATTTTAAAAGAGCATTGAATTAAAAAAAAATAGAGGGAGATTTTGATCTGTGTGGATAAGGAGTATTAATAGATATGGGGTTAGAGGAAAAGACATTCAAATATAGACTTTTGAGGTAAAGGTATTTAGGTTATAGCATGTAGTCCATTGTGTCCAGCTATCAAAAATATGGGAGTTAATGCACTGTTTCTGGAATTAGTCAGGTTGGCTATGAGACATACTGGCTATCTGACCTTAAGCAAGTTACCTATCCTTTTTGTGCCTCAAATTCCTCATCTTAAAACTGGAAGCCCATAGGAATGTTTTTGTTAAGAATAAATTAGAGTTCGGGGGAAGATGGCGGCTGGCAGGACAGAGTGGAGAGAGAGGAAGTGAGTGAGTGAGGGTATAAAAGAAGAGTGTGTGGTTGTGCGAGGGGTGTGTGAGAGTGAGTGAGGGAAAGTTAAATCTCGCAGGAGCAGCTGGGGCTGGCAGAAAGCCTCTCCTTGACAAAGAGAGACTACCACTGCTGCGGGCACTCCCGGGACGGCGGGACCCTAGCACAGAGGGAGCCCACGCCATCTTGAACGGAGAACGGCCTTAGGTAGAAACTCATCAACACCACCAACAAGACAGGCCTTGGAACTGCCCCGCTACCCAGCACCCACTCCAACCAATATCCTGCTGCCCCAGCTGCAGACTCGCGGAATCTGGGACCTCCACCTCCAAAGACACAGCTTTCCGCAGTCTTAAGTGCAACTCCCCCTCCCCAACAGCGGAACCCCTGGTTCCCGCCCGCGCGCACTAGCACACACTCCTGTGGTCTCATCCCCAGGACACTTCACTCCGGGTGTACACCCAAGGGTGAGATTCTGTGTAGACGGGGGCCCCTGGCCCCGCAGTGGAAATTCCTTCTTCCTTCTTCCTGGAGGGTTGCCGACATTAACCTCAGCTGCGCACGCACTTGTGCATCCTCAGCCCCAGGTCACTTTACTTCGGGTTTGCACCCAAGGCTGTGATTCTGTGCAGACAGGGGCGCGCTCAGCGGAAATTCCAAACTCCCCCAACCCGGAGGGTTGCCCACATTAACCCCAGCTGCCCGCAGCTGCGTACGCACTCGCGTGTTCTCATCCCCAGGTCATTTCACTCCAGGTTTGCATCTGAGGGTGAGATTCTGTGCAGATGGGGCCCACGGCCCCGCACTTGAAATTCCTTCTTCCTTCTTCCTGGAGGGTTGCTGACATTAACCCCAACTGCGTATGCACTTGCGCGCTCTCATCCCAAGGTCACTTCACTCCAGGTTTACATCTGAGGGTGAGATTCTGTGCAGACGGGGGCCCACAGCCCTGCAGTGGAAATTACTTCTTCCTGGAGGGTTGCTCACATTAACCCCAGCTGTGCACGCACTTGCGTGTTCACAGGCCCAGGTCACTTTGCTCAGGGTTTTGCACCCAAGGGTGTGATTCTGCACAGACAGAGGCACGCGGCCCCGCAGTGGAAATTCTGAATTCCCTCTTCCTGGAGGGTTGCCCACATTAACCCCAGCTACTCAACCAAAGTGCCAGGACCCCTCGGAGTGCATCAGAGATCTGCAACCAGAGAGCTAGCCTCCACAAATACTAACACACTGAGCCCAACCAACCACAGGGCGCTAGTGGGAGCCACCGTGAGCTCTCCTTGGGTGTGATCTTGAACAAGCAGGGGGCGCATGCCCCTCCAGCAGTAGAAGCTTTGAACTCACTTACCGTGGATACCGGCCCATAGGCATCCCAATTACCCGGCTACACAGCCAGGGCCCTTCAGAGCCCTTCAGTGTGCCTCACTGGCAAAAGTTCCGAGGGTGCTCCTGTAAAACACCGATGGGAGTAAGAACCTATCCACCACAGGTGCAACAGAGAAAGCTGGGTCTGCTCACCCCACGACTGCAGATCTCAGGGCACCACAGCAACGCCTTTCAAAGACCAGATCCCCTGAGCCCCAACATCCCAAGAGAAGGTACCTGGGGGCCACTGTGAGTCCCTGCTGGGCAGATGTGATTACAATTAAGTGTGCAACACAGCAAAAATTGAGACACTCCCACCCACAGCTGCTGACATCTAGACGCCGCAGTTGTGCCTCTCAAGCTCGCAGGCCTACATCAAGAGAACCCAAATAGGTAGAGTAGGAGCTACACTAGATTAACAAACCCAGGAAAACTGAGATTAATCCAGTAGCACCATCCCCAAAAGAACCTGGGCAGCAAAGCAACTGGATCTACAATTAAAACATTACAGGAAAACATGGGGAGACAAAAAGGAAATCCCCAAAGGAAAGAAAAAGAAGAATCACCAGAAAGGGAGTTAAATGAACTTGAGGCTAGCAGCCTAACAGAGAAAGAATTCAGAGTATTCGTTATAAGGATGTTTAAGCGGATGGATGACAAATACACACAACTCAATGAGAACTATAAGGAGCTGAATGAAAACGTCACCAACATGAAAAGAAACCAAGAGGAGATGAAGAATGACATAGCTGCAATAAAGAACACAATGGAAGGCCTAAAGAGTAGAGTAAAAGAGGCTGAGGACCACATCAGCGAATTAGAAGACCCGGTAGAAAAAAACACACAAACACAGCAGCAATTGGAAAGAAGACTTAAAAAGCAAGAGGAGAGCCTAGGGGAGATATGTGACTACACAAAACGACACAACATTCGAATAATAGGGATAAAAGAAGAAGAAGAAGAGAAACAAGGAATAGAAAACCTGTTTGAAGAAATAATGACAGAAAACTTTCCTGATATTGGCAAGAAAAAAACTATCCAAGTCCAAGAAGTACAGAGTCCCAAACAAATTTAACCCCAAAAGACCGACACCAAGACACATCATAATTAAATTGACGAACACCAACAACAAAGCAAGAATCTTAAAGGCTGCAAGAGAGAGACAGAAAGTAACATATAAGGGATCTCCTATTAGAATATCAACGGATTTCTCAACAGAAACACACCAGGCCAGAAGGGAATGGAATGAAATATACAAAGTGATGCAAAACAAGGGACTGAATCCAAGAATACTATACCCAGCAAGGCTATCATTCAAATTTGAAGGTGGAATAAGAAGCTTCACAGATAAAAAAGGGCTAAGACAGTTTATCACTACCAAGCCAGCAATGCAAGAAATGCTAAAGGGACTGCTATAAAAAGAAGAAAGAGAAAGGCAAGAAGAAAAACAAACACTAAGAAAAAATATGTCAACAAACAGGTACTTATCAATAATAACATTAAACGTAAATGGATTAAATGCACCAATCAAAAGAGATAGGGTAGCTGAATGGATAAGAAAACATGACCCATATATTTGCTGTCTACAAGAGACCCACCTTAGAGCAAAGGATTCACACAGACTGAGAGTGAAGGGATGGAAAAACATTTTTCAGGCAAATGGAAATGAGAAAAAAGCTGGGGTTGCAATACTTATATCGGATAAAATAGACCTCAAAGTAAAGGCCATAATAAGAAATAAGGAAGGCCACTACATAATACTAAAGGGAGCAATTCAACAAGAATATATAACTCTGGTAAACGTTTATGCACAAAATGCAGGAGCGCCCAAATACATAAAAAATCTCCTGGAAGATATCAAGGGAGAGATCAACATCAATACAATCATAGTAGGGGACTTTAATACACCACTGACATCAATGGATAAATCCTCTGGACAAAAAATCAGCAAAGAAACAGCAATTCTAAATGACACACTAGATCAGATGGACCTAATTGACATCTTCAGAGTATTTCACCCCAAAGCCATGGAATATACGTTCTTCTCAAGTGCACATGGGACATTCTCAAAAATAGACCACATTTTGGGTAACAAGCAAAGTCTCCCCAAATTTAAAAAGATTGAAATCATATCAAGCATTTTCTCAGACCACAATGGCATAATATTAGAAATAAACTACAATAAAAACACTCCAAAAAATTCAAACACTTGGAAACTGAATAACATGCTGCTAAACAATGATTGGGTTATCAATGAGATCAAAGAAGAAATTAAAAACATCCTGGAGACTAATGACAATAAAAACAGAACATTGCAAATCCTATGGGACACAATGAAAGCAGTCCTGAGAGGGAAGTGTATAGCTCTACAGGCCTACCTCAAAAAACAAGAAAAAATGGTAATAGATGATCTAACTCAACAACTGAAAGAATTAGAAAGGGAGCAACAAGAAAAGCCCACAGTGAGCAGAAGAAAGGAAATAATAAAGATCAGAGCAGAAATGAATTACATAGAGACCAAAAAAAAACAATACGTAAGATCAACAAAACCAAGAGCTGGTTCTTTGAAAGGATAAACAAGATTGATGAACCTCTAGCCAGGCTCACCAAGAAGCAAAGAGAGAGGACCCAAATAAACAAAATCAGAAATGAAAGAGGTGAAATAACAACAGACCCCACAGAAATACAAAGGATTGTCAAAAAATACTATGAACAACTCTATTCTAACAAACTAGACAACCTGGAGGAAATGGACACATTCCTATAAAAACACAATCTTCCAAAACTTACTCAGGAAGAGACTAAAAATCTCAATCGGCTGATAACTATGGAAGAAATTGAAGCAGTCATCAAAAAGCTTCCAGCAAACAAAAGCCCGGGGCCAGAAGGCTTCACAGGGGAGTTTTACAAAACATTTAAGGAAGAGCTAAAACCTATCCTCCTCAGACTATTCCAGAAAATTCAAGAGGAAGGAACACTTCCAAGCTCCCTCTATGAAACCAGCATCACCCTAATACCAAAATCAGATAAAGATAACACAATGAAAGAGAATTACAGGCCAATATCCCTCATGAACATAGATGCCAAAATCCTCAACAAAATTCTAGCAAATCGAATCCAGCAGTATATCAGAAAGATCATACACCACGACCAAGTAGGATTTATCCCTGGGATGCAAGGATGGTACAATATTCGCAAATCAATAAACGTGATACATCACATAAACAAATTAAGAGATAAAAACCATATAGTCATATCAATTGATGCAGAAAAAGCATTTGACAAAATCCAACACCCTTTCTTGATAAAAACTCTCAGCAAGCTGGGAATAGAAGGATCATACCTCAACATAATAAAAGCCATATATGACAAACCCACAGCCAACATCATACTCAATGGGCAAAAACTAAAACCATTTCCCCTAAGAACGGGAACAAGACAGGGATGCCCACTCTCACCACTCCTGTTCAACATAGTGTTGGAAATACTAGCCATTGCAATGAGACAAGAAGAAGAAATAAAAGGCATCCAAATTGGAAAAGAAGAAGTAAAACTGTCCTTATTTGCAGATGACATGATACTGTACATAGAAAACCCTAATGACTCCATCAAAAATTATTAGACTTAATAAATGAATTCGGCAGAGTAGCAGGATACAAAATAAATGCTAAGAAATCTATGGCATTTCTATATCCCAATAATGAACTTATAGAAAGAGAGACTAAAAAAGCAATCCCATTTACCATCACGCCAAAAAAATTAAGATACCTAGGAATAAACTTAACTAAGGAGGTAAAAGACCTATACGCGGAAAACTATACAACACTGAAAAATGAGATAGAGGAAGACATAAAAAAGGTGGAAGAACATACCATGTTCATGGATTGGTAGAATCAACATCAAAATGTCCATACTACCCAAAGCAATCTATAATTTCAATGCACTTCCCATTAAAATACCAATGGCATACTTCACAGACCTAGAACGAACTTTCCAAAAATTCATCTGGAATAAAAAAAGACCCCGAATAGCTACAGCAATCCTGAGAAAGAAGAACAAAGTAGGAGGGATCTCAATACCAGATTTCAAGCTATATTACAAAGCTACTGTTCTAAAAACTGACTGGTATTGGCACAAGAACAGACATATAGATCAATGGAATAGAATAGAGAACCCAGAAATCGATCCAAATCACTATGCTCAATTAATATTTGACAAAGGAGGCATGAACATACAATGGAGTCACGACAGTCTCTTCAATAAATGGTTTTGGGAAAATTGGACAGATACATGCAAAAAAATGAAACTAGACCACTAACTTACACCATACACAAAAATAAACTCAAAATGGATCAAGGACTTAAACATAAGACAGGAAACCATAAAAATACTAGAGGAATCTACAGGCAGAAAAATCTCTGATATATGCCAAAAGAACTTCTTCGCTGATACTGCTCTTTGGGCAATGGAAGCTAAAGAGAAAATAAACAAGTGGGACTACATCAAAATAAAAAGCTTTTGCACAGCAAAGGAAACCATCAATAAAACAACAAGAAAGCCCAGTTCATGGGAGAACATATTTTCCAATGATGTCAACGATAAGGGTTTAATCTCCAACATTTACAGGGAACTCATACAGCTTAACAAAAAGAAGATAAACAACCCAATCAAAAAATGGGCAACTGATCTAAATAGACACTTTTCAAAAGAAGACAGAAGGAATGCCAGGAAACATATGAAAACCTGCTCTAAATCACTAATCATTAGAGACATGCAAATCAAAACAACAATGTGGTACCATCTCACACCTGTCAGAATGGCCATTATCAACAAGTCAACAAATGACAAATGTTGGCGAGGATGTGGAGAAAAAGGAACCCTCGTGCACTGCTGGTGGGAATGCAGACTGGTGCAGCCACTGTGGGAACAGTATGGAGTTTCCTTAAAAAACTAAAAATAGAATTCCCATTTGACCCAGTAAAGCCACTTCTAGGAATATATCCCAAGAAACTTGAAACATCAATCAGAAAGGATATATGCACCCGTATGTTCATAGCAGCACAATTTACCATAGCTAAGATTTGGAAACAGCCTAAGTGCCCATCAGCAGATGAGTGGATTAAAAAACTGTGGTACATCTACACAATGGAATACTACGCTGCGGTAAAAAAGAAGGATCTCCTACCATTTGCAACAATATGGATGGAGATGGAGAACATTATGCTTAGTGAAATAAGCCAGGCAGAGAAAGATAAATATCACATGATCTCACTCATTTGTGGAATAAAATGAACAACACAAACTGATGGGGAAAAAATAGATCCAGAAACAGAGAAACATCAATCAGAACGTCAAACCTCAGGGAAGAAATTGTGAGGTAACCAGAAACCCAAGAACGCCTGAGAACGCCTTTCTAGCCCCTCTAGCAATCATCAAATGTACGGTAATTTTACCTGGGACAAGAGGGTAAGTATTTTGGTCTTATGCTCCTGACCCTTCATAGGTAAGACCCCTTACGGGGGCTGATCCCCTGACTAATGTAGTTACCAATAATACCAAACACCTTGGTCATCCAGGAGGCCCATGGGTGGGGCAAGAAAGTATAAATACACAGGGGTCTCCACCCAGCTTCCCTTTTGTATGACACAAAATCAAAATAATGCCCCTTTGTGTGTACAATTAAAGAGAGGTTTCTGGCTTGTGTGGACACCAAAGAAAGGGTGTCACTACTATCACTACTTGCCCCCAGTAGAGGTGCAGAAAATGTAACTAAGACCTTGTGTATATAAAAAGAAATGAACAGCCAATTTGAAATGGAATTGCCATGAACTAGAACAAAGAATATCCTTACATGATATTATTCTACACTGTCATTAAAATTTTTCCCAGATTTGGATCACCCTCAGTACTTATAATAGTTCCTCGCACCCTTGAGGATAAAAAAAACAAAACAAAAACCATCTGTTTGGTGCTTGGAGACAAACTTAACACATCTCTTGATACTTTAGAATTACAACAGCATAATATACAATTATCCCAAGCAAACTTACTAATTCTTTGAATGTCTGGCAGCAAGTTACAAAGGACATGTAAGGATTTAATCCTTTTCATTGTGTAGAGGGCCTCCTGGGAAGGCACCTGAGTATTCTATATTGGTCCCTCTTACCCTTTAGGCCAAGAGAGACCCTCTTCTCACAACTCAATTGCTCACAGCTGTTGCACGAGCTCTCTGTTCATGTTGAGGTTGAAGTCTCGTGATGACTGGTGCCATGGATCTGTCTCTCACTCAGTGGGGCGAACTGAGCCCTCCCTGGAGAAGAAGCCCAGGTTCCACAAGATATGTGATCAGTGCTGGGGCCCCGCCAGCAGGCCAGGGGATCCCAAGGCAGGTGCTGGGCATGGAGGCCACGGGGGCATAGGCTACCAAGGAGACAAAACTGAACCTCACATCACCCTGCTTGGCCCCGGAGGATGGCTGGTTAGCCAGAGACGGGTAAGATTCCTCAAGGAAGGAACAACCTAAGACAGGCACAGTCGCAGAGGGGCCATCAGGAGAAAATTTGGGGATCAACAGAGGTGGGGCACAGACCCTCACCCCCCCCCAACATTGCAGGGGCCTGAACCCTAGCCCCTTCTGAGGGAGGTCTCCTGCCCCCATGGCTGCTTCGTGCTTCCCATGCCCAGCTCAGATCAGGACCCAGGTGACCGACAGAGACTTGGCCGACAACAGCTGCCCTCTTACTCCAACAAGAATTGTTTGAGTTGTCTTATACCCATGGTGTGGGGAAGTGGGTTTACGATATCTAAATCCAGCCTACCACCAGGAAAGCTCAGGACCTACTCAAGAAGGCAAATAATCCCTTCAACTAATATATACAGGGTAAAATAAGATCGTTGTTAGAGCAACAAATCTGACAGTAAAATAGTAGTCAAGTTTTCAGGCAAATTTAAATTGGCTAGTTGAAACAAGCAAATATTCTAGAAAAATTAATTGTACTGGACAAAAAGTGTTCCTAAAGTGTTAACTAAAATTTTTATTGGTACTTCATCTCATGATAAAATTGTGCACTATGTAATGAACCTAAAACAGTAATACTATAGAGCAAAAAATTAAAATGTAAAAGCCATCAAGACTACATTATAAAATTTTCAAAAGCCTCCTAACATTTAAATAAAAAAAGGAGGGTATAGTAGAAGAATATCATGTAAGGAAAAATAACCTGTAAGTAAATTACTTCTGGAAAATTAATACTTTAGAAAATTAATTGTAAGGCTAAAAGCAAGACACCCATGAAAAACACACAAGGTGTCAAAACAAGCCAGAGGAAAATCATTTGGGCAAAAAATGAAATAGGATCCCAAGTCAAATTTATAGAAAATATTCCTTTATTAACTTTTGGTTGAGAATATGTTTGTATATTTTCAGAAAACAACTCCGAGACCATGTGGATTCCAGCAACAGAGAGGAATCAACAAGACTACTCCAGCCACGAAGACAGAAGAGAAGCAGTCCAGAGATGGAAGACGCTGACTTGGTCTTCCCATACTATCAGTTAGCAGCTGTCCATCACTGCAGGTTGCCCAGGACCAAACCAGAGAGAGTCGGACCTGCATTACCACCATTTCTCCACCATCCAGAACTGTAATGTCAGTGCTGACATGTACACATAAGGAACTGGTGGACATTGTAATTGGGTCTCAAAAGAACTGTTGGCCCAGAAAGAAACTCACTACAGACTGATTCATTTCCTGTCACCATAACCATTATTGCTTGTCTCATTTTCGCTTCTTATAAGTGTATTTCTAATAGCACATGATCTCACGCATCTAGGGGAAATAATGAACAACATAGACTGATGAACAAGAACAGACCCAGAAACAAGGAGGCATGGATCAGACTGTCTGGCCTCAGAGGGAGGGTAGGGGAGGGTGGGGGTAAAGGGGAGAGATCAACCAAAGGACTTGTGTGCAAGCATATGCGCCTAACCAGCGGTTGGGGACAACCGGGGGGTGGGAGCATGTGTGGGGAGGGGTGTGGGATGGGAATGGGCGCATGAGGACAAATATGTGATACCTTAATCAATAAAGAAATTTAAAAAAAGAATAAATTAGATAATGCATGTTATGGGCTTAAACCAATTTATGGCATATTTTAGAAGTAAATAATCAACAGAATGAATAGCTACTGTTGTTATCATCACAGTTATTATTTAGTGACATAATATTGGAGAAAATGTTTTGGAGCAAAATTATAAATGACTCTGAATACCATGATAAATAATTTGGCTTCTATTTTATAACATAAGAAGTAACTAACTGTTTTGGGGAGGAAAGCAAGATAAATAACAATTACAGAAAAAAAGAGGAAGAAAATTACATACTTTTGCTGAAGTAATGCTCAGCAGTGAAGTAAAATTAGTTGGAGTCTATTCTTTAAGAGTGAACCAGTCTAGACATGTCTCTAATGAGAAACTCAATTTAAATATTAATAGGTCACATCACTGTCCCTCAAGTCATTTCTTTGTTTTTCAGTTACAATCTGTGTTGATACCATCTTTTGCAACATGCCAGTGAAATTCTATTCTTTGTGCATCCATGGTGGTTCCTTTGAGGTATGTGAATAAAATTATAATGAGAGAAAAAAATTGATGATTGACAGTCAAATCAAAAATCCATAGCAACTTTAAGAGGTCTCTAGAAATATATTCTTGTTGCATTATGACCATGATAAACACCAAATTTGCACAAAAGGGAATATTTGCTTTAATCAGTTTTCTTTTTAGCAAATAAAAAGTTGTTAAACACAGCAAGAGTGCTTGATCCTGTCTTAAAAATGCCTTTGTTTCCTGACCTAACCCAAGCACATTTAGATCATTTGCTAATATCTTCTTCTGTGTTTTCTTTAAAGAATCAGTATTTAAAAAGACAATCTTGCCCTAGCTGGTTTGGCTTGGTGGATAGAGCATTGGCCTGTAGACTGAGGGGTCCTGGGTTCATTTCCAGTCAAGAGCACATACTTCAGTTACAGGCTCTTCCCCGATGCTGGCCCTGGTCAGGGCACGTGCAGGAGGCAACCAATCGATGTGTTTCTCTCACATCAATATTTCTGTCTTTCCTTCTTCTTCCACTCTCTCTAAAAATCAATGGAAAAATATCCTTGGGTGAGGATTAAAAAAGAAGAAGAAGAAACATCAATGATGAAACAGCATCATCAGTTGGCTGCCTCCTGCACGTTCCCCACTGGGGATCAAGCCCACAACCTGGGCACGTGCCCTGACTGGGAATAAAACCATGACCTCCTGGTTATAGGTTGATGTTCAACCACTGATCCACATTGGCCGAGCTATCTTATTTTCCAAGTGATACAATTGCGTCCTAGGGTGACAGAAAAAGTCATCCAATCTTATAAGGCAGAATCAGGGCAGGAATTCAAGTATGCTATCTTTGTGTTCTATTAGGTTATTTGAATTTTCATAAACATGGAGAACTGTCTTTAGACAGAAAACATAATCAATCAGCCAAGTTTTTAGGTTCACGTTTTCATAAATTGTGCTCTCATAGATCGGGATACTCCTATATTGATGTAAATCTATTTTACTCTTTGAGACACAATGTACAATACTGCCCAGTTTCCATGAGGATTTCAAGAGAAGTCATTCAAAATTATTTTTCTCCAAAATGTACATATTCAATAGCTGTTAATAAAGTACAATTTCCTTTAAAAGTTTTTATAATGAAAAGCTTTTTAAATGATTAGAATGGTCTCTTGATTCAGATGCTAAGAATAAAATCACAGGATGTTTTCCAGAACATCTGCAAATCAGTATACACACAAATGGAATACTTAAAAATGGCTTTTCCTTTATTGGTAATTGTATCCACTGTGTGTGAACATTCTGTCTGCTTTCTCATTTCCTTTCAGCTGACCTCATACAACTGCCTATCAACTCTTTAGCACATCTGATGGTACATAAGACATACATATTTTGTTTAACAAAGGACAAAAAATGTTTCACAATGAGAAAATACTCTTAGACATTTTAAGTCATACTCATGACTTTTAGGGTCTCTACTTAATAGAAAAAAATTTATCCAAGGAGAAACAGAATAAGTATCTTGCTCTTAGAGAACTGAGAAAACTTGTTATAAAGTAAGAATGTAATTCTGAATAATCAAGGGAACTTGTTCAAACTACAAGACCTGTTTCAGATATCTTCTAAGAGCATCCTGTCCACCAAACTGCTGCTTTAGAGCTAGACACTCTGTATCTCCTTTTACCCCTGATAACATACAATTGATATGCATCCATCAGTAACTGCTGAGAAATAAATACTCACTCATGTATTCATTTAGCAAATATTTACCAAGTGGCCATTGTATGCCTAGTTTTGTTTAAGGAACTTTGACAATATTAGTGAACAAAAAAGTAAAAATAGGTGCCCTCATGTAGCTAACATTTTAGTATACTGGCTGTAAATATGTCTTATTTTTAGTAAGTGAAATATGAATTGCATTCAATATTTTACAATGTATACTGTATTTTCAAAAGTATTTAAATTGTTCTTCATCCAAATCTGAAATCATACTGAATAATCTGTGAAACAAAATAGAAAAGTCACTAAGATGTTGCTAAGTGACTAATAATCTGTGAAACAAAATAGAAAAGTCACTAAGATTAGACTTAATAAATAAATAAAAATGTATAATTGCTCACTAAATCAATCAAGTTTCAGTCTTCAAATCAGATTAAAATTGACAAGATTGTAAGCACCTTTACTTCATTACTTACATTAACAATTAAATTATATCATAGGTATTTGTATCATCATGTTAGAGGAACATATTCTGAATAGTGGTAAAAAAGCATATTCATATTAATTTAATCCTATTTCAGTGGAGCCGGGAAGTGAGGCATGCTTTTTAAAGTGCATATCTTTTTGTAATGAGTACCAACTGTGTGATTTAGAAAACCTCTTTGTTAAGATGGCCCAAAGCCACAAGCAGTCCACCCCATCCTTAGGAGCAGCAGCCACACGAGCAGCCTGCCCCTGTATGAGGAGTAGCAGCCCTGCAAGCAACCTTCCCCTGTCCTAGGAGCAGCAGTCTCATGAGCAGTCTGCCCCATCCAAGGAGCATCAGCCACGCGAGCAGCCCACCCCCATCTGAGGAGCAGCAGCTACATGAGCAGCCAGCCTCCAACAAAGAAGCAGCAGCCCCATGAGCAGCCGGCCCTCGTCCAAGGATTAGCAGGCCTGTGAGTACCCTGCCCCCATCTGAGGAGCAACAGCCCTGTGAGCAGCCCACCCCTGCAGCCAAGGAGTCACCACTGCTAGGAGAAGCGCTAACAAGAGGAGCCGCCATCAACTGAGGAGAGGCTGCTGCTGCAACCACCCAAGGAGCAGCCACCACCCAAGGATCAGCCACCACCCAAGGAGCCACTGCCACCAGAGGAGCAGCCCCTGCACAACTTGAAACCTAGATCCTTATGGGAGAGCAAAAATGGGGAGACAAAGAAAACTCCAAAAGAAAGAAAAGGAGGAATCACCAGAAAAGGAGCAAGGTAAAATGGAAGCATGTAATGTGTCAGAAAAAGAATTCAAAATAAGAGTCATACAGTTCATAAACCAGATGGATAAGAAAATCAACAACTTATGTAAGACTCAAGAAGAAATTTAAAACATCCTGGAAACTAATGACAATAAAAACACAACAATCGAAAATCTATAGGACACAGTGAAAGGAGTCCTGAGAGGGAAGTTTATAGCTCTACAGGCCTGCCTCAAAAAAACAAGAAAAGATGGTAATAAACCATCTAAGTATACAACTTAAAGAATTAGAAAGAGAGTAACAAGAAAATCCCAGGGTGAGCAGAAGGAAGGAGATAATAAAGATCAGAGAAGAAATAAATGACATAGAGACCAAAAAAAACAACAACAAAAACAAAAAAACAACAAAAGATCAATGAAACCAAGAGCTGGTTCTTTGAAAGGAGAAATAAGATTGATAAGCCTCTAGCCAGGCTCACCAAGAAGCAAAGAGAGAGGACCCAAATAAACAAAATCAGAAATGAAAGAGATGAAATAACAACAGACCCCACAGAAAAACAAAGGATGGTTAAAAAATATTATGAACAACACTATTCCAACAAACTAGACAACCTAGAGGAAATAAACATATTCCTAAAAAAATACGACCTTCCCAAACTCTCCCAAGAAGAATCTAAAAATCTCAATAGGCTGATAACTATGGAAGAAATTGAAGCAGTCATCAAAAAGCTTCCAGCAAACAAAAACCCAGGGCCAGAAAGCTTCACATGGGACTTTTACAAAACATTCAAAGAAGAACTAAAACCTATCCTCCTCAGACAATTCCAAAAAAAATTTAGGAGGAAGGAACACTTCCAAGCTCATTCTATGAAGCCAGCATCACGCTAATACCAAAACTGGATAAAGACAACACAATGAAAGAATTACAGGCCAATATCCCTCATGAACATAGATGCCAAAATCCTCAACCAAATTCTAGCAAATTGGATCCAGCATTACATCAGAAAGATCATACACCATGACCAAGTAAGATTTATCCCAGGAATGCAAGGATGGTACAATATCCGCAAATCAATAAACGTGATACATCACATAAACAAATTGAGAGATAAAAATCACATAATTATATCAATTGATGCAGAAAAAGCATTTGACAAAATCCAACACCCTTTCTTGATAAAAACTCTCAGCGAATTGGGAATAGAGGGATCATAACTCAACATAATAAAAGCCTTATATGACAAACCTACAGCCAACATCATACTAAATGGGCAAAAAATAAAACCATTTTTCCTAAAAACAGAAATGAGACAGGGGTGCCCACTTTCACCACTCCTGTTTGACATAGTACTGGAAGTGCTAGCCATAGCAATTACACAACAAGAAGAAATAAATGTATCCAAATTGGAAAAGAAGGCATAAAACTGACATTATTCACAGATGACATGATTCTGTACATATAAAACCCTAAATATTCCATCAAAAAAATTTTAGACTTAATAAATGAATTCAGCAATGTAGCAGGATACAAAATTAATGCCAAGAAATCTATGGCATTTTTATACACCAACAGTGAACTTACAGAAAGAGAGATTAAAAAAAAATCCCATTTACCATTGCAACAAAAAAATTAAGATATCTAGGAATAAACTTAACTAAGGAGGTTAAAGACCTGTACTCAGAAAACTACAGGACACTGAAAAAAGAGATAGAGGAAGACATAAAGAGATGGAAAAAACATACCATGTCCATGGATTGGTAGAATCAACATCATTTAAATGTCCATATTACCCAAAGCAATCTATAGATTCAATGCACTCCCCATTAAAATACCAATGGCATATTTCACAGACCTAGAAGAAACTCTCCAAAAATTCATCTGGAATAAAAGAAAGACCCCGAATAGCTGCAGCAATCATGAGAAAGAAGAACAAAGTAAGAGGGATCTCAATACCAGATATCAAGCTGTATTACAAAGCCACTGTTCTCAAAACAGCCTGGTACTGGCACAAGAACAGAAATATAGACCAATGGAATAGAATAGAGAATCCAGAAATTGACCCAAACCACCATGCTCAATTAATATTTGACAAAGGAGGCAAGAGCATACAATGGAGTTAAGACAGTCTCTTCAATAAATGGTGTTGGGAAAATCTCAAACATGTACCAAAGCAATATCTTCACTGATATAGTTCCTAAATGAAAGAGAAAAATAAACAAATGGGACTACATCAAAATAAAAAGTTTCTGTGCAGTGGGGTGGGGGGGGGCAATGGTAAGATATGTACACATATAATACCTAAGTAAAAAAAAATTGAAGAAAAAAAGAAAATAAAAAAAGAGAAAAAAAAGTTTCTGTACACAAAATAAACCTTCAACAAAACAACAAGAAAAGCCCACTGCATGGGAGAACATATTTGCCAATGTTTTCACCGATAAGGGTGTAGTCTCCAACATTTACAGGGAACTCATACAACTTAATAAAAGAAAGGTAAGCAATCCAATCAAAAAATGGGCAACTGACCAAAATAGACACTTTTTGAAAGAGGACATAAGAAATGCAAAGAGACATATGAAAACATGCTCAAAATCACTAATCATCTGAGAGATGCAAATCAAAACAACAATGAGGTAACACCTCACACCTGTCAGAATGGCTATCATCAACAAATGACAAATGCTGGCAAGGATGTGGAGAAAAAGGAACCCTCGTGCACTGTTGGTGGGAATGTAGACTGGTGCAGTCATTTTGGGGAACAGTATGGAGTTTCCTCCAAAAACTAAAAATGGAACTCTCATTTGACCCAGTGATCCCACTTCTAGAAATATAACCCAAGAAACTAGAAACACCAGTCAGAAAGGATATATACACCCCTATGTTCATATCAGCACAACTTACCATAGCTAAGATTTGAAAAGAGCCTAAGTGCACATCAGCAGATTAGTGGATTAAAAAGAAAAGATGGCAACCAGCAGGAAGGTAGGGAGAGAAAGAGTGTGAATGAGGAACCCATAGAGGAGAGTGTAGACATTTGTGGTGTGTGTGTGTGTGTATGAGCTAGGGTCAGTTAGATTCTGCAGGTCTTCCAAGGGGCTGCCTAACTGGGCAGTCCTTGACAGCGGAGCCCCGCGCACAAAGCGGACACATTTTGGTGGCTGGTGTGGACGTGGAGACCAAGCCATCTTGAGAAACAGAGCTGCCTGAGACTAGGATCCTGGCTTCAGACACAAACCAGGACCCTGCAGCCACTGGGGACAGAGAACTGCTATCACAGCTTCAGACCAACAGACAAAAAGAATCCAGACTTCCCGGCAGCAGATTTCTGTGAGTCAAAGAGCCTATACCCCTCCCCACAGGCTCTCAGATAGCACCATAGTAACTGATAGACCTGCCCCTCGCCCAAGCTGCAGAGCGCCCATGCAATTTGGCTCGCGGGACAGACGCAGCTCCTCTCTGTCTGTAAGTTCACTATTGGTGTATAGAAAGGCCATAGATTTCTTGGCGTTAATTTTGTATCCTGCTACATTCATTTATTAAGTCTATTAGTTTTTTGATGGAGTCTTTTGGGAGCGTATATGTTTACCGGAATTATTTCTTCTTGTTGGATTTCTCCCATTAGTATTATGAAGTGGCCTTCCTTATCTCTTGTTATGGCATTTACTTTGAGGTCTATTTTGTCAGATATAAGTATTGCTACCCCAACTTTTTTTTTATTTCCATTTGCCTGAAAGATATTTTTCCATCCCTTCACTTTCAATCTGTGTGAGTCTCTTGTTCTGAGGTGGGTCTCTTGTAGAAAGCATATATATGGGTCATTTTTTTTATCCATTCAGCCACTCCATGTCTTTTGATTGGAGCATTTAGTCCGTTTACATTTAAAGTTATTACTGAATGGTATTTGTTTGTAGTCATATCTATTTTGTGTCTGTATTCCTTCTTACCAGTTTATTTCTTCTTTTTACAGTATTCCCTTTAGCAATTCTTGCATTGGTGGTTTGGTGGTGATAAACTCCCTGAGCCTTTTTTTGTCTGCAAAGCTCCTGATTTCCCCTTCAATTTTGATTGATAGTCTTGCTGGATATAGTATTCTTGGATTCAGTCCTTTGCTTTGCAACACTTTGTATACCTCCTTTCATTCTCTTCTAGCTTGTTGTGTTTCTGTTGAGTAATCATTTGACAATCTGATGGGTGTTCCTTTGTAGGTAACTCTATGTCTCTCTCTTTCCGCCTTTAGGATTCTCTCTTTATCATTTATATTTGCCATTGAAATTATGACATGTCTTGGTGTGGGTCTTTTGGGGTTGATCCTGCTTGGGATTCTCTGTACTTGCGTAATTTTATCTTTCCCATATCCGGGAAGTTTTCTGTCATTATTTCTTCAAATAGACTTTCTAATCCCTGCTGTTCTTCTTGTCCTTCTGGCAGCCCTATTATACGCATGTTACTTCGTTTCATGTTGTCCTGAAGCTCCCTTAGGCTTTCCTCCTGCTTTTTTCCAATTGCTGTTCAGATTGAGCTTGTTCCTGTACCTGATCTTCTAACTCACTAATTCGGACCTCTGCTTCTTGTAGTCTACTGTTGAAACTTTCCATGGTGTTTTTGATTGTAGCTATATCACTTTTCATTTCTTCCTGATTCTTGCATAAGTTGTTGATTTTCTCATCCATCCAATGTATAAATTCCACGACCATTACTCTGAACTCTTTTTCAGTCATGTTGCAAGCTTCAGTTTCACTAATTTCCTTTCTTGGCAACTCCCCATTTTCTTTCCTCTGTGAGTTATTTCGTTTCCCCATTCTGGCTATCACCAGAAAGCTCAAGCTTCCATTTGCGTGGACCTGGGCCGTGTGCTGTGGGGACTTCGCTCCACCCGAGTTTCACTGAAGTGTTCTGACACTAGGACGTGTGGCTGCCTTTTGTTGTTGGGAACCAGACTTGCCCAGGGTGAGTGTCCCCAGTGTTCCGTGTGGTCTCGTGTGCACACTTAGAATCAGGGGCCCTGTCGGCACCACACTGTTGGTATGTGCCGAAAATGAGATCCTTAGCATGTGCCAGGAGTCAGAGTTTCCCTGTGTCTGCACCAAGAATTGAGTGTCAGTGTCTCTGTTGCCTTGTGTGGTTTCTTGTTGAGAATCAGGGTCCCTGTGTGTGCATGCACCAACAATTGGGGTCGCTGGCTCTTAGTGTGAATGCGCTGTGAGTCAGGGATCCCAGGCAGCTGTGTGCGGCATGCTAAATTCCCTGAAGTGGAGCTGCGTCCTGTGTGTGCTCTCTCTACTGAGCCAAACCGGCTAGGGCACACACTCTCAAATTCCTGATGGTTAGCTGGCTCCGTGCACTCTCCCAGATTCCCCAAAGCGGGGGAGAGTCCATCCTGTGCACCAAATTCCCCAAAGGGAAGCCCCTCTGTGCACGCTCTAAGATTCCCCGAAGGGGGAGCTGTGACCCGCAAGCCAAATTCCCCCAAATTCCCCGAAGGGGAGCCCTCTGTGTGCACTGACAGATTTCCCCGATGGGTAGCTGCTTCTGTCCCGTGCGCCAAATTCCCTAAGGGGGAGCATGTCTCTGTGCAAATCTCTGCAACTTGGGCGAGGGGCGGGTCTATCAGTTACTTTGGCACTATCGCGAGGCTGAGGGCGCTCTGCAGCTTGGGCGATGGGTGGGTCTATCAGTTACTATGGCGCTATCCCCACGCCTGCGGGGAGGGGGATAGGCTCTTTGACTCATGGAAATCTGCTGGGAAGTTTGGATTCTTGTTGTTTGTTGGTTGGAAGCTGTGATAGCAGTTCTCTGTCCCCAGTGGCTGCAGGGTCCTGGTTTGTGTTAGAAGCCAGGATCTGAGTCTCAGGCAGCTCTGTTTCTCAAGATGGCGTGGTCTCTGCGTCCGCACCAGCCACCGAGAAGTGTCCGCTTTGTGCGCAGGGCTCCGCCGTCTAGGACTGCCCGGTTAGGCAGCCCCTTGTAAGATCTGCAGAATCTAACTGACCCTAGCTCATACACACATACACACCACACACGTCTACTCTCTCCTCTATGGGTTCCTCACTCACACTCTCTCTCTCCCTACCTTCCTGCCGGTCGCCATCTTTTCCACGAAGGGTTAGCAATACTTATATCTGACAAAATAGACCTCAAAGTAAATGCCATAACAAGAGATAAGGAAGGCCACTTCATAATACTAAAGGGAGAAATCCAATAAGAAGAAATAATTCTGGTAAACATATACGCACCCAATATAGGAGCACCCAAATACATAAAAAAAAAAAAAAACTCCTGGAGGATATCAACGGAGAGATTAATAGCAACACAATCATAGTAGGAGACTTTAATACCCCACTCTCACCATTGGACAAATCCTCTAAACAAAAAATCAGCAAAAAAATCAATCCTAAATGACTCACTAGACCAGATGGATTTAATTGATATCTTCAGAACATTTCATCCCAAAGCCACAGAATATACATTCTTCTCAAGTGCACATGGGTCATTTTCAAAGATATACCATATGCTGGGTCACAGGCAAAGTCTCTTAAAATTCAAGAAGATAGAAATTATATCAAGCATCTTCTCAGATCACAGTGGCATAAAACTGGAAATCAACTACAATAAATACTATCCAAAGAAATCAAACACATGAAGACTACACAGCATACTATTAAACAAGGACTGGGTCACCAGAGAGATGAAGAAAGAAATAAAAAACATCATGGCAACAAATGACAATGAAAACACAACAATCCAAAATCTATGGACACAGTGAAAGCAGTCTTGAGGGGGAAGTTCATAGCTCTACAAGCCTATTACAAAAAACAAGAAACAATGATAATAAATTACCTAACCCTACAACTCAAAGAGTTAGAAAAAGAGAAGCAAGAAAAGCCCAGTGTAACCAGAAGGAAGGAAATAACAAAGATCAGAGCGGAGATAAATGACATAGAGACCAAAGAAACAACACAAAAGATCAACAAAACCAAGAGCTGGTTCATTGAAAGGATAAACAAGATTGATGAACCTCAGGCCAGGCTCACCAAGAAGCAAAGAGAGAGGACCCAAATAAACAAAATCAGAAATGAAAGAGGTGAAATAACAACAGACCCCACTGAGATACAAAGGATTGTCACAAAATACTACAAACAACTCTATTCCAACAAGCTGGACAACCTGGAGGAAATGGACATATTCTTAGAAAAATAAAACCTTCCAAAAATCAATCAGGAAGAATCAAAACAGCTCAAATAGGCCAGTAAGTATGGACGGAATTGAAGCAATCATCAAAAAGCTTCTGGCAAACAAAAGCCCGGGGCCTGACGGCTTCACAGCAGAGTTTTACCAAACATTCAAGGAAGAACTAAAACCTATCCTCCTCAGACTATTCCATAAAATTCAAGAGGAAGGAACACTTCCAAGCTCCTTCTATGAAGCCAGCATCACCCTAATACCAATACCAGATAAAGACAACTCAATGAAAGAGAATTACAGACCAATATCCCTCATGAACATAGATGCCAAAATCCTCAACAAAATTCTAGCAAATAGGCTCCAGCAGTATATCAGAAAGATCATACACCATGACCAAGTAGGATTTATCCCAGGAATGCAAGGATGGTACAATATCCGCAAATCAATAAACGTGATACAACACGTAAACAAATTGAGAGATAAAAATCACATAGTCATATCAATTGATGCAGAAAAAGCATATGGCAAAATCCAACACAGTTTTTTGATAAAAACTCTCAACAAGGTCGGAATAGAAGTCTCATACCTCAACATAATAAAAGCGATATATGATAAACCCACAGCAAACATCATACTCAATGGACAAAATATAAAAACATTTCCCCTAAGAACAGGAACAAGACAGGGATGCCCACTCTCACCACTCCTGTTTGACATAGTACTGGAAGTATTAGCCATTGCAATTAGACAAGAAGAAGAAATAAAAGGCATCCAAATTGGAAAAGAACAAGTAAAGCTGTCTTTATTTGCAGATGACATGATATTGTACATAAAAAATCCGAAAGTATCAGTCCAAAAACTAATAGACTTAATAAATGAATTTGGCAATGTAGCAGGATACAAAATTAATGCCAAGAAATCTATGGCATTTCTATACACCAATAGTGAACTTACAGAAAGAGAGACTAAAAAGGCAATCCCATTTACCATCACACCAAAAAAATTAAGATACCTAGGAATAAACTTAACTAAGGAGGTAAAAGACCTATACACGGAAAACTACAGGACACTGCAAAAAGAGATAGAGGTAGACATAAACAGATGGAAGAACATACCATGTTCATGGATTGGTAGAATCAACATCATTAAAATGTCCATACTCCCCAAAGCAATCTATAGATTCATCACACTCCCCATTAAAATACCAACGGCATATTTCACAGACCTTGAAAGAACTCTCCAAAAATTCATCTGGAATAAAAAAAGACCCCTAATAGCCACAGCAATCCTGAGAAAGAAGATTAAAGTAGGAGGGATCTCAATACCAGATTTCAAGCTGTATTACAAAGCCACTATTCTCAAAACAGCCTGGTACTGGCACAAGAACAGACATATAGATCAATGGAATAGAATAGGGAATCCAGATATTGACCCAAACCACTATGCTCAATTAATATTTGACAAAGGAGGCATGAACATACAATGGAATAAAGACAGTCTCTTCAATAAATGGTGTTGGGAAAATTGGACAGATACATGCAAAAAAATGAAACTAGATCATCAACTTACACAATACACAAAAATCAACTCAAAATGGATACAGGACTTAAACATAAGACAGGAAACCATAAAAATACTAGAGGAATCTACAGGCAGCAAAATCCCAGATATATGCCAAAAGAACTTCTTCATCGATACTGCCCCTAGGGCAATGGAAGCTTAAGAGAAAATAAACAAATAGGTCTACATCAAAATAAAAATCTTTTTTACAGCAAAATAAAACTATCAACAAAACACAAAAAAAAAGCCCACTGCATGGGAGAACATATTTGCAAATGTTATTACTCATAAAGTTTTAATCTCCAACATCTACAGGCAGCTTATGCAACTTAATAAAAGGAAGATAAATGATCCAATAAAAAAATGGGCAACAGACCTAAATAGAATCTTTTCAAAAGAAGACAGAAGGAAGGCCAAGAGACACATGAAAACATGCTCAACGTCACTAATTATCTGAGAGATGCAAATCAAAACAACAATGCGGTACCATCTCACACCTTTCAGAATGGCTATCATCAACAAATCAACAAACGACAAGTGTTGGCGAGGATGCGGAGAAAAAGGAACCCTCATGCACTGCTGGTGGGAATGCAGACTGGTGCAGCCACTGTGGAGAACAGTATGGAGTTTCCTCAGAAAACTGAAAATGGAACTCCCATTTGACCCAGTAATCCCACTCCTAGGAATATATCCTAAGAAACTGGGAACACCAATAAGAAAGGACATATGCATCCCTATGTTCATAGCAGCACAATTTACCATAGCTAAGATCTGGAAACAGCCTAGGTGCCCATCAGCAGATGACTGGATCAGAAAACCATGGTACATCTACACAATGAAATACTATGCTGCCATAAAAAAGAAGGAATTCTTACCATTTGCAGCAACCTGGATGGAATTGGAGAATATTATGCTGAGTGAAATAAGCCAGTCAATGAAAGAAAAATACCACATGATCTCACTCATTTATGGATAATAAAGAACATTATAAACTGTTGAACAAAAAGATAGATACAGAGGCAGTAAAGCATCAAACAGTTTGTCAATTACAGCAGGAAGGTTAGGGAGAGGTGGGGAAGATAAGAGATCAATCGAAGGACTTGTATGCATGCATATAAGCATATCCAATGGACGCAAAATTCTGGGGGGTGAGGGCATATATGGGAGTGGTGTGGGGGGGCAATGGTAAGATATGTACACATATAGTACCTTAATAAAAAAATTGGAAAAAAAAACAAAAAGAAAAAAAACTGTGCTACGTCTACACAATGGAATACTATGCTGCAGTAAAAAAAAAAGACGCAATTCTTACCTCTTACCATTTGCAACAGCATGGATGGAACTGGAGAGCATTATGCTAAGTGAAATAAGCCAGTCAGAGAAAGATAAATATCACATGATCTCACTCATTTGTGGAATATAATGAACAACATAAACTGATGAACAACCATAGATCCAGAGACAGAGAAGCATCAGTCAGATTGTTAAACCTCAGAGGGAAGGCAGGAGAGGGTGGGGGTAAGGGGGAGAGACCAAGCAAAGGACTTGTATGCATGCATATAAGCCTAACCAATGGCCACAGATAACAGGGGGTGAGGGCATGAGTGGGGATTGGAGGGGCAATGAGAGATAAGGACACATATGTAATACCTTAATCAATAAATAAAATAAAATAAAATAAAATAAAATAAATAAAATAAAATAAAATAAGGATGTCCTGAATGTTACAGAACACATGCCTGCACACTAGAAATCTGAAGAATTAGGCAACGTGAATGACAGTCATTAGTTCATGGTGTTCTGATAGGAAAAGTGGTTCAAAAGCCAATTGTTGAATTATATCTGCAGAGATAACAGTTCAACTAAAATAACTAGATCGTTAAGAAACCTATAGATCAAAAACTAACGTTTCTAATCATATATTTTATCATTAATTTATAATTTTAATATATGTTGGAGTAGTTTGATACCAATAATAATTATTTAAATAAAACCTGGAAACTGTGTTTTTAAAAAATTCCCACTTTTTGTTCTCCATCTCAAGTTGTAAACATATGTTCCCCTCTTTCCCCCATTGATGGCCCTACTCCCCACTCCAACCCCCTCCCCAGGCTTTCATTGCACTGTTGTCTGTGTCCATGGGTTATGCATATAAGTTTTTTGGTTGATCTCTATCCCCATCCCCGACCTTCCCTCTGATATCCTGAGTCTGTTGCATGCTTCCATGTCTCTGGATCTATTTTGTTTGTCAGGTTATTTTGTTCATTAGATTCCACATATAAGTGAGATCATGTTATTCTTGTCATTTTTTGACTGACTTATTTCACTTAGCATAATATTCTCCAGGTCCCTCCATGCTGTTTCAAAGCGTAAGATAACTTTATTTATTTGTTTGTTTGTTTGCTTGTTTGTTTATTTATTTATTTATTTATTTATTTATTTATTTATTTAAATCCTCACCCAAGAATATTTTTTCCATTGATTTTTAGAGAGAGTGGAAAGGAGAGGAAGAGACAGAGAGAAATACTGATGTGAGAGAGACCCATCAATTGGTTGCCTCCCACATGCCCCCGACCAGGGCCAGGAGCCTGTAACTGAGGTATGTGCCTTTGACCAGAATTGAACCCAGGACCTTCAATCTGCAGGCTGATGCTCTATCCACTGAGTCAAACCAGCTAGGGCAAGAGATCCTTCTTTTTTACAGCTGTATAATATTCCACTATGTAAATGTACCATAGCATTTTTATCCATTCATCTACTGATGGGCACTTGGGCTGTTTCTAGATCTTAACTATCCTATCTAATAAAAGAGTTATGTGCAAATTGACTGTCACTCCAAGACACAAGATGGTCAAAGATAGCTGCCTCCATGTGGACACAAGATGGCCTGCAGGGGAGGGCAGTTGTGGGCAGTTAGAGGTGACCAGGCAAGCAGAGGAGGGCAGTTTGGGGTGACCAGGCTGGCAGAGGAGGGCAGTTGGGGCAGACCAGGCCAGCAAGGGATGGCAGTTGGGGGTCACCAGGCTAGCAGAGGAGGGCAGTTTCGGGGGACCAGGCCTGCAGGGAAGGACAGTTGGGGGGGCCAGGACAGCAGTGGAGGGCAGTTGGAGGGGACCAGGCCTGCAGGGAGAGCAGTTAGGGGTAACCAGACTAGCAGGGGAGGGTAGTTAGGGGTGACCAGTTCAGCAGGGGAGGGCAGTTAGGGGCAATCAGGCTGGCCTGGGAGCTGTTAGGCATCAATCAGGCTGGCAGGGGAGTGGTTAGGGGGTGATCAGGCTGGCAGGTAGAAGCGGTTAGGGGCAATCAGGCAGAGGCAGGTGAGTGGTTGGGTGCCAGTGGTTGTGAGAGGGACATCCCTCAAGGGGTCCGAGATTGGAGAGGGTGCAGGCTGGGCTGAGGGACAACCCCCCCTCCCAATGCACGAATTTTGTGCACCAAGCCTCTAGTTGTAAATAACACTGCTATGAACATAGGGGTGCATATATTCTTTCTCATTTGTGTTTCAGGTGTCTTAGTATACATTCCTAGAAGTGGGATCACTGGGTCAAATGGTAGTTCCATTTTTAATTCTTATTTCAGCACAGATGCTGAAGAGAAAAGGATTGTTGAGAACCATGAATTAAAGTTTACTATTTTTAAAAACCAAAGATACTGAGAAAGATTCATGTAAAATTGCTCTCCCTGTGATAGACACATACTTTCATTATTTACCTCTTGGGGACTTCTTCTTAGAAGAAGGTGATGAAATAGATGGAAATCCAGAAGTGTCATGTCTTTTCCAAGGATATCCAACTACTTTTATTAGACAAGTGTCACTTTTGAAGTTGATGAATAACAAATGAGAAGTAGTAATGTCTAATGTTGAATAATGAATGCACATAACATGCTAGAAATGATAGATAACAGTGCTTTTTTAATATGAAAAGTTGATAAATGAGGTACATTTTTAGTGATGCCCCAGTTTTCACTAGTGGCCTGTATCGCCAGATTGATCCTTCTTTATAGATAGAAGAAAATAAAATATCCTATTTCCTCCTGAAAATACCCAATATGACTACATAAGTATACATTTGTGGGCAATAGAAATGACACATTCCCTACTATTACTCCATAAACTCTGTAGGGATCCACTGGGATCTGGATTTGGCCTGTAGAAATCTGTAATAGCAATTTTGAGCACTTGTGGGATAATGCTAAAATTTAGGTTTTCTCAATAATATCATTCAATGCAGTGAATCTTCATTTCTTTAATAAAAAACGGAAAATCCTGCTGATCAAGTGTTACATAGCTTAAGGCTCATTTGGGGGATGTAATGGCCAATGCCTAATTTATGCTCTGAGGGTTCATCTCAATATTAACCTTTTATGATTCCAATGAGGTTAAAGGCTTAATAGAATGAAATGAAGTTATTAAAGCATATAACTTTATAATATACTCATTTCTCACTGTTTCCTCCAGAGTCAAAATATTTCTTTTCAATCTGAATGAGGCAGGGAATGATTTATCCTTATTGACACTTTGCTCCAGACAAGAAAATTATGCCAATCAGTAAATACTAAAGGAGAACATATGTATATGCAACCCAGAGTCCTCATGCGAATGTGTGTGTTTTGTACTTTCAATGTAGTTTTAAAATCACAAATAATAACTTTCTTTTCCAATGTTCATTTCTAAAGGAAGTTTTGCAGAAATGCTGCCTAATATTTTCTGAAGGTCAACTGAAAGTGAGTCTGTGGCTTCGTCAGGTAAGAGAACACTGACTAGAGCCATGCTATTCCCATGATTAATCAGGAAGTGAGGAACTTAGAAGTCAGCTTGGAAATCTGAGTTATGCAGGTTAGAGAAGAATGTATAATCCAGCTAAGTAGAGTGTGAAAGTTTCCATATATCTGCTACTCCTAAGTCAGTAATAGCTGAGGATAAAGCTTTATGGGCTTTTTAAATAAAATGGTATTCTTGATATATATGCCAAATCTCTCTGAGGTAGGTTCCAAGGCCATAGTAAGTCACCACTCCAAATTGTTTTAGTAAAGGCATTATTTTGAATTTTGAGATAACTATATGTGGGTTGCTATGCAAATTTGTTTTAAGTGGGATCATTCATGAAAGAAGTTAAATACCAGAAAATATTCTATGTTCCTCTGAACTGCAAGACAACTTTAAATATTTAGGGTGTTGTGATAATTGGTCGATGGGGATAGTTAAGTGAAAACAAGCTGAAATCATACTCTATGCCCAAATGATTTGTATTTTATTCAATTTGTTCAGCACACACATATTCAATCATGGAGTTGTCATCTTTTCCATCTTATGATTGGGAAAATTGAGACATGAAGTTAAATAACTTGTCCAAGGCCATGAAACTACAAAGTTGCAGATTTGAGTCCATATTACTACAAAAAAAGTAATATTTTCCCTATAGAAAATGTGTTTTCTATTTTTTATTTTAGTAATATATACATTTATCCCAATGAAACTTTTAGCTACTGAAGGGGGGTTACTAGATTGAATTAATGAATATTGACCTCAAGTACTGGCAGTGAGATATAAATGTAACATGATGAATTTTTGGAAAATTGTTCTTCAGATAGAAATATGGACATATAGTTTCTGCTGTCAGTAGTACATTTTCTCTGATCTATATCTTGCAGTTGGGAGGAACCTGCTCACAGTCTCTCATATTAGCACCACTGGAAATATTGATAACCAAGTATAGGGATACAGCATTTAGTCAGGCAGCATAGCTAAGCTTACTGGATCATTTGAGCATCACACAAAATAAAAATAAAACAGATACACTGGTGGAAAAGGGTAAAATTAGTTTCACACCATACTGTACACTTCTTGAGGACAGGATGATTAGTATCTTAATATATAGCGCCTGGCACCATATAAGGTTCTATTTTTTCCCAAGAATAAAACGAGGGAGTTCTTAATTTCTAAGTTCACTTTTATTTCTCACCTAACATCATGGCTTTGCACATGTTCTTCCCTCCACCTATAATGCTTTTCCTGCTCTTACTATCTCTATTCACCTTATCATTTCCCACTTTTTTTCACATCTCAGCTCAAGTGTCTCCTCTTCTGAGTAACTTTCTCTGACTCCTCTAGTGACACTTCTGTTCTCCTTTACCTGTATTTCATTTGTAACTGGAGTATACTTCTTAAAGATGTAAGAGAAGGTTTCTACATGTCTAGGGAACTGAGCTGGTTTTAAATTCCAGTCCCACTATTACCATTCAGAAAATCCTACTACCTAGTCTATTTCAGTTTCTTCAACTATAAAGAAAGGTTATGTTCCAGTTGATCTCTAAGACCCAATGCTGCTAAGCTGCGAAAGGACAAAGTAGAGCAATTCATATCAAGATAAAAAACCTTGACATATCTGGTCAAGGGATGACCTACTTCCCATTTTGTTGCTGTACCTACTGCTTTAATCCCAGTTCTTTTTCATTTGATTGATGGGGAATGCTTTTAAGGATAGAAGATTCTCATAACCAATTTCACTCTAACACTTTATTACCATCTACCCAGGGAACCCTTTCCAGTTCCCAAGAGGAGAGAAAATTATTACATAGAAAAAAAACAGCCATGATGTGGGTTCCCTTTACCCTTCCATGGTCAGAACAGTATTGTTGCAGAATTTACCAGGCAACAGGAAAATATACAATGAGTATTCAGAGATTCAGGAAAAAAAAAAAAAAAACCTTTTTATTTAAAGCAGTGCTGCTGGCTCAGGGATTCAAAGATCCAAAGCCTGAACAGCTAATGCAATGAGATCACCCCTTATAGATTCTTAATTTTCTTTGTTTCTTATCTGTTTCCTAACTACCGGGCTTTTGTGGCTGGCTTTCACAGCCCCACCTGAGTCAGTTAGAATGGGGAGGTTAGATTGTATCTAAATGCCTGGCCTGGGTGGTGCCAGGAACCCCTCCTCCAACTAAGCTGCCAAATTCCAGGCCCATGGCCCCTGAAAACTGGGAGCACCCAGAAAACAGACTATTGCCTAAGGAAAGGGCAATGACTTAATTATAGGTTAACAAGAATGTGCACTAGGACACCTGTCACTGGCACAGATTCAGTTGGCTAGCCTCCTCTTCCCCCAGGTGCCCACTATATTCCTCCTCAGTATAGCCTTAGAAGAGTAGTTGAGCAGAAGAAGCCATCAGGTTAATTTGGGGAACCTGAAGCACCAGGAAGTTTACCCTCTCAAGCTGCCCCACTTGCTCCAGGAATTGCAGAATTTATATTGATTTTGCATAACTGAATCGTTAGAACAGGTGCCGAGAACTTCATTCCTCTGTATCTTGGATTCTGTCTCCCTACTTGTAATCAAATTTTGCATAACCTTGAAGGTCAAACATTATACAGAGTAATCTACCTAAGATACAGGCATTGTGCCCTGACTGGTTTGGCTCAGTGGATAGAGCGTCGGCCTGCGGACTCAAGGGTCCCAGGTTCGATTCTGGTCAAGGGTATGTACCTTGGTTGCGGGTGCATCCCTATAGGGGGTGTGCAAGAGGCAGCTGATCGATGTTTCTAACTCTCTATCCCTCTCCCTTCCTCTCTGTAAAAAAATCAATAAAATACATTAAAAAAAAGATACAGGCGTTGTTTTAAACAATAAAGGCTTTTTATAAGAGGAAATATGCAAGGTTATACAAATGAGACTTCTGAATTATTTTATAGGCTAAACATCAAAAAGAATTTTATTTTTATTGTTTCTTATAAATTTTACACAGAATGGGGAAGATAAAAAGGCTGTATATGAATCCCAGACTGAAAGAAAAAGAGTCCTGTCTCATCCCTCTACTCTTGGTTTTCCATATAGTCCACCATGACAGACACACTATCATAACTACATAGAAAAATTATTCACATGTCAGGGTGTGTGCTAGCCTCCATGATCTAAATCCAGATAAAGGAAAAGGCATATTGATATCTGGAACAGTTGTGTTTAGTCCTAGATATACATTAGATTCACGTGTGGTGCTATATAAAAAAAACAATGCAGGGGCCCCATTTCTTAGCAATATATGAGCTATCCAGAAATTAAGCTCTGGGTAATCATTTCAATTTGAAGTCTTGAGTCTGTCATTTTCTATAGTATTATTTCTTTAACAATCCCCAAATGTTTTCATGTTTTCTCTTTTGATATATCCTAAACACTCTCTCTCTCTCTTGAATTCTGAAATGTCTGATGATCTTTAGATTGCTTGTTCATAATTAAGAGTAAACTAAACACACATTGTTAACCAAGATTGTTTTGTTCTGATTAAATAAGACACATTCTAACCTGGCTGGGAGTTGCATAGGGAACCTGGGAGCTCACCTGGAAATGTGGCCCATCCTCCATACCCTGGAGCTGCCTATTATGATGGAAAGATTAACAACCTTGTTGCAGAAACCAGAGGCACCAGCCCTTTGCAAACTCCCAGCCCACATTTCCTATAAAGTACCCATTTTGAATACCCATTCTTATCCCTTTAGTGTACTTCCCCATGTAATCTTTGTCCTTCTACCCAATATAAGCAGCTGGTTTATGGTGGGGGGCAGAGCAGATTTTGTGGATGACATGCTGCTCTCCCATACTGCTTGCATTATTGGAATAAATGCTCATATGTGATTCAACCCTGTCTCTGCTGAATTGGCTCAAGTGACAGGTAGCCTAGACCCATTGATTGTCCAATTACACCAGGTTCTATTCTTAATTAATAATTCATTAATTATTTATCCACTTATCCATCTATCTGTGAGTTCTATACATTTACTCATTAATTTACTTATTCTACAAACAGTTACCGAGCACTCATTCTGTCAATTATCTGTGTTAGATGCTAGAAATATAATGATACATCCAGTATAGGCCAGAATCTCGAGGTGCTTACACTTCCTAAATAGAGACCAAAAAAGTGTTTGGAGAGACTTTCCAACTCTGTATTTCTAGTTAGCACATACCAACAGAAGCAGAAATAGAATACTGGGGATCAGCTATAATTGTAAGAAATATTAATCATGCTCTGCTGACTATGATTGTTTTGTTCTGATTAAAGAAAAAACAGTCTAACCTGACTGGGAGTTGCACAGGGAACCTGGGAGTTCACCTGAAAATGCATGCAGCTCATCTTCCCCATCATGGAGCTGCCTATTATCATGGAAAGATTAACAATCTTGTTGCAGAAACCACAATCTTCAGCCCTTTGAAGACCCCCAGCATTTTGCATATCATTAGCCCTTTGAAGACCTGTAAACTGCCCATTTGGCATACATTTTGCCTATTTCCCCATGTAATCTTTGTCCTCCTACCCAATATAATCAGCTGGTTTTGGTGGGGTGCAGAGCAAATTTTTGTGGATGACCTGCTGCTCTCCCATACTGCAGTATTGGAATAAATGCTCACATATGATTCAACCCTGTCTCTCCTTAATTGGCTCAAGCAGTGACAGGCAGCATGTGCTCATTGATTGTCCAGTTACAATGCCTGTAATAATAGAAATAAGATTTTATCCAGGCCCCATCCATAGAGGACTCTCGGTAGTTAAATGTGAAAGATCCCTCTCACGTGAATGTGCCCACAGGTACACACACACACACACACACACACACACACACACACACACACACATACACACACATCAAATGTACCATGCCCCCACCATTATTCTAGATTTCTAGATATAACCTATACTTGGACCAAGAAAATACTTGTCCTTGAGTCACCATGCTTTCATCTCTACATCTTGATGGATAAAGGGAAAACAAGGACCACATCCAAAAAGCAATTTGGTAAAAAATAATCCCTATTTACTTTAGAGAAAGCAAATAATGAGTAATGTGTTCTACTTGTACACCAAAATATTCTCCTGTCTGGCCCTCGCAGGACACCATTGTCAGGGCCAGCCTGACAGGTTGAACCGGGCTGAGGTAGGGAGGTGGAAATTAAGAAAAGAAAGAAAGACAGGACAGCAGGATCGGGAAGACTACGAGAGAGTGTAGTGAGTTTATTAACTCTGTAATGCCTTTTATATACAAATACTGAATAGGAGGTCTGTGAAGAGGAATGTATTCTTTGTTCCTCTTAATCTCTAAGGGAGAGACAGAGCAGAAGGACAAATTCTCAGTATAGTAAATCAGGCAGATTCTCAGTACAGTAAATTTCAGTAAATAGTTACAGACTTCTTGGCAAGCCATGAATGGTTGCTCTCATTCTACTGATAATCGCCATCCAAACAGGCCTGGGAAAACTGTGTGGGTAGGGGGTCAAGCCTTGCTAGCCCCTTCATGTGCAAGGACCTTGTCAGCTTACGCCCGGTCTCCAACACACCATGAAGGCGTAGTTTCCAGCAAAGTGACTTAGTTGACCAGAAGAAAACAAACAGACCATTTAGAATGTACCCCCATCATTCAAAGGGTTAGAGAACAATGCATAGTAAGTTGAAAAGAAAATGAGAGCAGTGTTTTAACATCTGTAGCTTTTCTCAGAATACCTATCTGACTATCTGCAAAGCTGCTCTAAAAAGCAAACAAAACAAACAACAGCTTTGCTAGACCCTGAATTGTACAGCTCAGATGCAGGGGAAAGAGGACTTTTAATACCAGGACAAAACTTTGTAGGGTAGCACCAGCCTGAATCTTTAATCATATAAACCAGAAGAACACCAAAAAAAAAAAAGTCACTAGCATTGAAAGTAAACACTCTTGATATTCCTGTTACCAAGTATTTATTAATTTATTCATCAACAAAACTTCATGTTTTTCTTTAGTGAGGCAGTGTCGGAAGATGGAAAAGAGAAGGAATCTGGAGTCAGGCAAACATATATGCAAAGCTTGTTCCACCACTTACTGGAATGTGAACTGGAGCTAATAATTTGAACTCTCTGAGCCTTGATTATTTCATATGGAGATTATAATAGCTTTGCTGCTTCACTGGGTTGTCATGAAGTTTAAATGAGATAATGTATATATGAGTGAGCAAGCAGTTAATGTATTTGTAAATATTTTATCAACATGGCTACTAAAATTAATCTGCAATTGTAGTTCCCAATGATAAAGTTATCTAAAAAAAATAAAAACACATAAGATGCATCTAAGCTTCAGGCTTAAACCTGAAAAGGTAAATTGCTATCTTTATTGTGTGGGTGCTTTGTAAAACTGATACTTTTGAGATGATCATTCTAGTCTTATGGTATCATTTATCACATAAATGTTATATGCCTGCTTAGCATTCACCTCAGCTCTGATCTCTGCTCACTTTTACTTGCAAAAACTCTTCACATTTCCTGTCATTTATGTCTTATTTCTTCCAGGCTCTCGAGTTTTGTCTATCAGGTTTTTTGCCAGCTTTTTTCCCTAAAGCCTGCCAGGCTTCATGAAGGAGATTGAACCCAGTAATCAATGAGAGCAGAAATTAAAGAGAGCAGCAATGATTGAGGGACGAGGCCAAAAAGATGAAGATGAAAAAAGATGTTAGTTGCTCTGGGGTAAAGAGAAGCAGAATAAAAGGCTGAGAATCAGGAAAAGAAGATAAGTGGTCAGTAAAGGAATGTTGAAAGACTGCACTCCATATATGGGATACTTGATGATTCAACCCTGTCTCTGCTTAATTGGCTCAAGTAGTGACAGGTAGTATAGACCCATTGATTCTCTGGTTACATATCCATTATTAGGTTTGTGGAAGCATTAAATTAGTTAATACATGTAAAGTGTTTTGAACAGTGAAGCTTACATTGTCTATGAATGTTTTGTTTAATAACTAATATAACTAGCAGGGAAGGGACATTTTATACAGTACAAGTGTAAGGGATTATTCTTACTAAAATTTAATCTAACATATTTTCATTCATGGGTGATACTCTGTTCTGTAGTATCTTATAAAGGTGTTTCCAATATACAGTGATCATTAATCGGTACATTGAGTGACCTAGATTCCCAATTTCTGTGTGTGAGATATATTCCCTACAAATATGAATTTACTCAGTTGCGTTATTTGGTAGATGTAGCAGACACCAGCCCATTATTTTTTCTACCTAGTTGAATCCTACCTGTTCTTTAGGACTGAATACTGTAGCAGGAAAAATATAAATGGACTAATCAAAGCCTCAGAGTATACTCTAGAACTTCTGGAAAAGACAGTGACATAATGGCACACTGTCAACAGCTCCTCTCTGACAACCATCAAAATGAATGAAGCAAATAAACCTCACAGATAACAGGAAAAACCACATGCTCATACTACAAACTGCAGACAATACTGATCAGGTACAATGCAGTGTAGACCAAAATGAGACAGGATAGCACCATCCAGACTTAACAGCTCTTGAATCCAATAATACTTTCATATAGTAAGTGGATGAAGTCCTTAAGATTTCCACTTGTAGCTCTCAGCTTGGAAGGATGAGAACTGGAAGCAATAGCAGATCATAAGAGATATTGAGTACATACTGCTTGCATTTTGTTCCTTAATATCAGCTCTCTCCAGGAGCAGTAGTGCTGAAGGAGCAACCACATGACTAAACAGGTCATCACTTTTTTCCTGACCTAGCTTCCTAAAATGAAAGTAGCAAAATCCTGAGGCAAGCTTTCTTAGACCTATAGGTCAGAAGTTATTGTGTAGAGAAAAATATGCACTGGTGTATAAAACAATTGGCAATTATGGGATACATATATACACATAAAACAGTCCTTGAAAAGTTGGCAAAATAGTTTATAAATAATTACAGTTTAATGCAATGAGAAAAATAACCCCTCAAATTGCAAATTAAAAAACACACACATAGGAAATATTGGAAATAAAAAACTGTGAAAATATGTGCATGAGCAGCTATTCTTTCCTCATTTATTCTGGTTGTAATAGAGTAGCTGCTGCTCTAAAATCATTTTTAGATTAGAATGCTTTGTGCTTTGAATCCTTTCTCCCTCCATCTTCTAACAAACTTAACTTTAAAAATATCCACTCTTTATTGTCTCCAGTAATATCATTGATCTGTCACATCTACATTTAAATATAACATTGTTTTCATCTTAAACATTGCCCCCCTCCAAACCTCACCAGCTACTACCCTATATCTGTCCTCTGTCTTTGCTGCAAATCATTCTAGAGTCAACTTCCATGGTTATTAGCATTCTGTTCCTACTAGTCTTTTGAAGTTGCTCTCATAAACTCATCAACAGTCTCTTGGTATTTCTCAATCTTCTGATCTATGGCTGCTTCTCATTTAGCTCTGAGCAAACTCATCCATGCCAGTGGATTCAATTATCAATGAATCAGTTCTCAATAAGAGTCCCTGGGGGAATTATTGGAATATACTGCAGTGAATTGTTGATGAGAATATGCAGATTGAAAATACATATTACAAAGGGCAATCATTGTTTAATACAAACTATTGAGTATAAACTCTGAATGTATTGGATAGCAGATAAATAGAAAAGATAGTCAGAAAGCATTTTATTCATTAATCTTATCTAGACATATCCTAAGGAAATTTCAGTACACTAAAGACAATGAAAACAAGAGAAAACACAATTATGTACAATTTGACAATAGACGACTTAACAAGTAAATTGAAAATACAATATTTAATAGCAAGATTAAAGCCAGAATAGAGTAGAATAAAAATTACCATGCCAAGAGAAACCAAGATGGCGACATAAGGTAAACACCTAACTGTTGCCTACCACAACAATTTTGAAACTACAACTGGAAAACAGAGCGCACACCATCCAGAACCACCGGAAAGCTGGCAGAGTGGAAAACCTACAACTAGAGAAAAAAAGAGAGGGGGACGCTGAGCCTCAGGAGCTGTGGAGGTGCGGAGATCCGTGTGCGCGGAAAGGGCTGGCAGCTGAATATGCGGCAGGTTTGCTCGCAGGGCGCGGAGAGGGAGGGCAGCAGACGCTGCGTGGCTAGCTTTCTCGTTTGGGAGAAAAACAAAATCTCCCGACTGAACTGAAATCCAGCTGTGGTCAGGGAGAAACTGGTCTGCTTGGCAGCGGGCCAGGCTCGAAAGCTGCCTTCTCTCAGAGGCGCGCAGCCATTAATTCGGGCACGGAGAAACCTGCCCTCTTAGGGCGGCGCAGACAGAAAACAAGTTTGTCTGCGCCATTCTGAGACTCCGCCCCATCCTAGCTGAGCACAGCCCTCCCAGTGATGGACTTCTCGTTCGGGAGAAAAACAAAACCTGGGGTCTGCACTGAAACCCAGCCCCAGCTGCGGATAAACTGGTCTGTTAGGCAGCTGGAGAGGCTCAAAAGCTGCCTTCTCTCAGAGGCACACAGCCATTAATTCGGGCACGGAGAACCCGCCCCTCTTAGGGCGGAGCAGACGGGAAACCAAAGCTTGTCTGCGCCACCCTGAGACTCTGCCCCATCCAAGCTGAGCACAGAAGCTCTCCCAGTGGAGACACTGCTGATCCTCACAGCCAACTGGCTTGGAGATCAATTCCCCCCAGTGAAACCAACAATCCCAACCACTCTGAACTCCAGTTTCTGGGGACACGCGGGGGACCCAGACGCCTACGGGACTCTCGGCCATCGGTCGGAGAGTGAGAGTGACTTTTCTGTCGGTGTGGACAACACCAGACCTCAACCACTCTCATAAGGGACACATTCAAGAGGCAGACTCAGTGAGCACCAAAGCCCTACTGTGTCTCCAGCACAGCAATTCTTCCATTATAGACAAAGCAGGCCCTCACAACCAATTGGACCGGAGGTCAATTCCTCTCAGTGTACCAACAGCAATCAGGGCTTTTAACTACACCAAGACTTTCCACTCAGCCCACAAAGGGGAGTACCAAGAGCGACCACCTAAGGTGATAGGGGAAGCTGAGCTACCGGCCCCTATAGGTCACCGACCACACAAAGCCACTCCATCAACACAGGGAGGCAGCCAAAATGTGGAGACATCGAAGTATGTCACAAGTAGGAGAGATAGATGAAAGCAAACTAATGGACGACACAGTGTTCAAAACCATAGTTATAAGGTTACTCAAGAATCTTCTAAAAACCGCTGATAAACTTGAAGAGACCTTCAAGGACCTTAATGAGAATACCAAAAAAAATGGAAAAGGACCAGTCAGAAATTATGCATACACTGTCTGAAATAAAGAATATACAGAGTAGATCACCACACCCGAAGAGTCAAACCAAAGATCTGGAATATGAGGAAGAAAAAAACACCCAACCAGAGAGGCAGGAAGAAAGAAGAATCCAAAAGCGTGAGGATAGCATAAGGAGCCTCCAGGATGGCTTCAAGCGTACCAATATCCGAATTTTTGGGGTGCCAGAAGAGAGAGAGCAAGATACTAAAAACCTATTTGAAGAAATAATGACAGAAAACTTCCCCCACCTGGTGAAATAAATAGACATACAAGCTCAGGAAGCGCACAGAACCCCAAACAAGAGGAATCCAAAGAGGACCACACCAAGACACATCATAATTAAAATGCCAAGGGCAGAAGACAAAGAGAGAATCTTACAAGCAGCAAGAGAAAAACAGTTAGTTACCTACAATGGAGCACCCATACGACTGTCAGCTGATTTCTTAACAGAAACTATGCAGGCCAGACGGGAATGGCAAGAAATATTCAAAGTGATGAATAGCAAGAACCTACAACCAAGACTACTCTACCCAGCAAAGTTATCATTCAGAATTGAAGGGCAGATAAAGAGCTTCACAGATAAGAAAAAGCTAAAGGAGTTCATCACCACCAAACCAGTATTATATGAAATGCTGAAAGGTATTCTTTAAAAAGAGGAAACAGAAGAAAAAAGTAAAGATAAAAATTATGAACAACAAATACATATCTATCAACAAGTGATTCTAAAAATCAAGTGAATTCAAAATCTAAGGAACAGAATAAACTGGTGAACATAATAGAATCAGAGGCATAGAATGGGAGTGGATTGATAACTCTCAGGGGGAAAGGGGTGTCTGTGTGAGGGGTATGGGAAGAGACTGGACAAAAATCATACACCTATGGATAAGGACAACGGGAGGGGGGGAGGGAACCGGGTGATGGGGAGATCTGGGGGTAAAAAAAGGAGAAACAATTGTAATAATCTGAACAATAAAGATTTATTTAAATTAAAAAAAAATTACCATGCCTAGCCGATGTGGTTCAGTGGTTGAGTGTCGACCTATGAACTAGGAATCACAGTTAAATTTGCAGTCAGGGCACATGCCAGGGTAGCAGGTTGCAGGGTTGCAGGCTCGATCCCCAGTGTGTGTGTGTATGTGGGGGGGGGGGGGGGCGCGTGCAGGAACCTGCCAATCAATGATTCTCTCTCATCATTAATATTTCTTTCTCTCTTTCCCTCTCCCTTCCTTTCTGAAATCAACAAAAATATATTTGTAAAAATTATGCTCAAAGAATTAAGATTTGGAGAAAATTAAGGAAACTGCTAGTACTTAGGCTCAATGATAAATACTTTATCAGGGCTCTACCATTTAATTGCACAATGACCTTGAAAAAATCACCTAACTTCTTGTAGTTTGTTTTTTCATCTGTGTAAAAGGACGATCATACTGCCTAACTTATAGGTTTGTGATGAAAATGAAAGAATGTATTCAAAAAAATTTAGAACAAAATTTGGAACATACTAAGAATATATTAGCTGGACTAAATATTATTTCTATTAATATTCTCAGTAGATAATCAGTTTTCCCTAAATGATTTATTTATTAGTCAATTTTCCCAAAAATATTTAAAATGCTACTTGTGTTATAGTTCTAATTACAGTAGATGATGAGATGTATGTCTAAACCCTCTATTTTATTTTATTGTTCAATCCGTGCATTTCCATAATATGAGTACCTCATACTTTAAAACAATTTTATATTAGTGAGCATTCTTCTCTTATTCCTGGAATTAATTTTTATATTTTTAATTTTTATGACTAAACATAGGACTTTTAGTTTGAGCCATATATTTAATTTGCTAAGAAAACACAATGCTAATTGCCCTTGTAAAATGCTGGAACATTTTGCATTTTCAGTATTATTCATGAATATGCCCACATCCCATGCCTTTTCTAACAGCAGATTTCCTAATGTTCTTCTTTTCTGCTAATATGTTTATTTGTTATCAATCTGAAGGGTAAAAATATCTCATTTTAATCTTTATTTTATAGATACAGAGAAATCACATCTTTTCTACGTTACACTACTTTTATTCAGGTCTTTTTCTTTTAATTTCTCCCAGTAAAGTTTCATATGGTTGTTTTCTTCATTTAATACCTATACATTGCTTGATAAATTTATTTCTTGGTGTTTTATTTTCATTTTACTTGTATTGCTATGTAAATGAAATTTTCCCATTACATTTGAATTTGTTTTGTTGGTATAAATGGAAGATATTAATCATTGTATATTAATTTTGCACTTACCTACATTTCAAATATGTAAAACTTGATTTTGTTCTCTTGTCTGAATGCGTAATATAGCACTTTTAAAACTATTTTAAATAATAGTGGTGAAAGCAGCATCTAAATTTTGTTCCTGAAATTAAATTCAGTCTTTTCAAATATTTTACAATAAAATATGACTTTTAATGAGTCATACTAGTATATTATACTTTTTAAGGAAGCATTCATAACTTACTGAAGGTTGAATTATATAAATTCCTTTATTGACATCTACCAGGATGACCATATTATATCAACTTTTTAAATATATATGTATTTTATTGATTTTTTTACAGAGAGGAAGGGAGAGGGATAGAGAGTTAGGAACATTGATGAGAGAGAAACATCAACCAGCTGCCTCCTGCACACCCCCCACTGGGGATGTGCCCGCAACCAAGGTACATGCCCTTGACTGGAATCGAACCTGGGACCCTTGAGTCCACAGGCCGACGCACTATCCACTGAGCCAAACCAGTTAGGGCTATATCAACTTTTGACTTATTAATATGATAAATTATATTCATGTAATTCTTAGGGTTTCCTGTTATTGAACTGTTTGCATTCCTAAAATGCCTCCCATTTCATCATTATGTATTTCTAGTAGCCCATTTGCAGGAAGAATCCTGCAAGCGGCCGCTGCAGCCATGTGCGCTGCCGCTGCTGCCGTCATTGCGGCCGCCGCGCCTGCACCCACGCGCCTCTGCTGCCCACCCCGCTCCGCCCCGCTCCACCCTGCTCCACCCCGCCCGGGCTTTCCCTCTGGCAGCCACCTTGCTTTCTGCTTTTCCTCCCTCTTCCTTCTAAGTTGTCTTCAGTCTTCACTCCTCCCTCCCTCAGTGTATGCAAATTAACCACCATCTTTGTTGGGTAATTTGCATACTTGTCCTGATTGGCTGGTGGGCGTGGCTTTGGCTGGCGGGCGTGGCTTGGGCTGGTGGGCGTGGCTTGGGCGTAGTGAAGGTGCAGTCCATTTGCATATTACTATTTTATTAGGTAGGATTCTGTTGATCTGCTGTTGGAATATATTTGCCAAAGTTACATTTCAAGATTTTGCATCAATACTTGTTCATATTTTCAGTAGTTTTTTTCACAATTGCTATTTTGTCATTCCATGCTCTGGAACAATTTAAAATGCACAGAAGTTATAGGAGCATGACTTCTAAAAGAATTATCTCAGTAGGCAGAGAGAGAGATGGATTTAAAATCTGGTCCTGATACCATTGCAATTAACTTAGTTATTAAAGGGAAGGCCAGATATTGTAGGTTTGTCATTTGTGCAGCTTCTCCAGGAAGTTAAAGAAAATGTTCTTGGGTTTGATTCTTGGTCAGGGGCACGTGTCTGGGTTGCAGGTTTGATCCTAGGCCCAGTCGGGGTGCATGAGGAAGGAAATCAATTGATGTGTCTCTCTCACATGAGTCTCTCTCTCTCTCTTTCTCTTCCCTCTCTTCCACTCTCTCTAAAAATCAATGGAAAAAAAATCCTTGGGTGAGGATTAACAACAACAAAAAAATGGGCAAAGTACATGAAAGGTCAAATGAAAAATAAGGAAATAAAATTAAATAAAATTAAATCAATAAAAATAAAAAGAGGCTTACCTTCCCAAGTTATCAAAAATGCAGATTAAAGGAAGAGATTTTTTCAACTTTCAGATTGATAATGAAAAACAATATTAACAAAGATAAAAGAACACGAGGAAACCCATTGTCAGGAAAGGCATGGGATATGGGTATCCTAGTGCAATGATGGTGGAAATGCAAACTGATCCAGACTTTTTGAAAGGGCAATTAGAGATGTGCCTCAAAAATTTGTAAATTAAATATTCCTTAGCTCAGCAGATCTTCTATGAATGTTTCCTAAGATGATAGCAAAAACAGAAAACATTTAAAAGTGCATGCACAAGCATGATCACTGCAGCATTACTTTTAATAGGGAGCATTTGGCAACAACCTAAACGTCAATCAAGTGAAGAGTGGCTTAGTAAAGACCTGTAAAGCCAAATGCTTTGCAGTGTGAAAATGGTGATGTGAATAGACATGAAAAGGGGTCCACACTACATTGATGACAGACAAAAGCAAGCTATTAAATAACGTGCATTTGCAACATGAATGGACCTTGAGAACATTTTGCTAAGTGAAATAAGTCAGTCAGAAAAATCTAAGAACCATGTGATTTCACTCATATGTGGGATATGAAACTGAAACTCATGAACACAAATAGCAGTGTGGTGGTTGACAGGGAGAAGAGGGTGGAGGGAGAAGGGGGTCAAGGGAAGATTTGGTGGTGAGCATATGGTACAATATACAGGCATTGTAACATTGAAACCTACACTGAGTGGCCAGGTTATTATGATCTCTGAACACATAATAATCTGGTCACTTAGTATATATCTTCTACCTAATAAAAGAGTAATATGCAAATTGACCCTAACTCCACTACACCCACAAGCCATGCCCACCAGCCAATCAGAACGAGTAAGCAAATTAACCCAAACAAGATGGCTACAGCCACAAAGAAAGTAGGAGGGAGGCTTGGGTTTCCAAGGTGATAGAAGAAGCCAAGCTTTCTGCCTTCCCTGGCTGGCCTAAGCCTCCACTCAAGGCTACAAAGTTTCAATTATAGAAGGTAAACAAATCCAAACAGAAATGGCTGTGGGCCACGGAGAGAGCAGGAGGTTTGGCTCCACTCCAGGATACAAAGTTTCAATTGTAGAAGGTAAATAAATTCCAGATACCAGGGCCTCCACTTGGGTCGCCAGGGGGGTGCGGCTGGCCTGAAAACCACCACAGGTTCCTTTCCCAGGTCGCCCCACACCCCAAGGGAACCCCCACTCTGATCTGGGACACCCTTCAGGGCAAACCAACTGGCCCCCACCCGTACACCAGGCTTCTATCCTTTCTAATAAAAGAGTAATATGCAGATTGACCATCACTCCAACACACAATATGGCTGCCCCCATGTGGTCAAAGATCCTGCCCCCATGTGGACACAAGATGGTCACCACAAGATGGCCAGCAGGGGAGGGCAGTTGGGAGGCACCAGGCCTGCAAGAAAGGGCAGTTGAGAGGGACCAGGCCTGCAAGGAAGGGCAGTTGGAGGTGATCAACCCTGCAGGGGAAGGCAGTTAGGGGTGACCAGGCCAGCAGAGGAGGGAAGTTAGGGACAAACAGGCTGGCAGGGGAGCAGTTAGACATCAATCAGGCTGGCATGGAAGTGATTAGGGGGTGATCAGGCTGGCAGGCAGAAGCGGTTAGGGGCAATCAGGAAGGCAGGTAGGAGAGCAGTTGGGAGCCAGCAGTCCTGGATTGTGAGAGGGATGTCCGACTGCCCATTTAGGCCCGATCCAGGGATCGGGCCTAAACAAGCAGTCGGACATCCCTTGAGGGGTCCCAGATTGGAGAGGGTGCAGGCTGGGCTGAGGGACACCCCCCGCCCCCTTGCATGAATTTCGTGCACCAGGCTCCTTGCCCAGGCCACCCCACACCCCAAGGGAACCCCCACCCTGATCTGGGATACCCTTCAGGGCAAACCAGCTGGCCCCCACCCATACACCAGGCCTCTATCCTATCTAATAAAAGAGTAATCCTATACAATTTGCATATTAGCTTTTTGTTATATAGGATATACACTTCCATGCCTGCCTTCCTGATTGCCACTAACCGCTTCTGCCTGCCAGCCTGATCACCCTTTAACCACTTCCATGCCAGCCTGATTGATGTCTAACTGCTCCCCTGTCATCCTGTTTGCCCCCAACTTCCCTCCTCTGCTGGCTTGGTCACCCCTAACTGCCCTCCCCTGCATGAATTAGTGCATGGGTGGGGTGCGGCCAGCCTGGCCAGGGGGAGGGGACTTGCGTGGTTGGCCAGCCTGCCTGCTGGTCTAACTCCTGGTTGAGGGGACAATTTGCATATTAGCTTTTTATTATATAGGATATACACTGAGTGGCAAGATTATTATGCATTCAGAGGTCATAAAATAATCTGGCCACTCAGTGTATATGTTCATGTTGACCAATGTCACCCCAATCAATTTAATAAAAAATAAATAACATGGATAGTATAACCTTATTTGTGTAAAAGTTTATGTAGGTGTGTGTACTTACATGTGCACATATATGAATGTCTGATTTAAAAAAATCTTGGCCTCTTATTCTCTTTTTAAGACCTATTTCCACAGGTATCTGATTTAAAAAAACAACAGTTTATCATAAATATTTGAAAAGCAACTTTACTTTTAGTTGCTATTCTTGAAAAGTGCTGTGGTGGAGAACACATTCATAATGCACAACAAAACTGATTAAACACTCTCTCCTCTTTACATCTGTCTCCCTCTAAGTCTCCAATGCTTCTTCAGTTCATGTAACTGGAGGTACAGCTTTAGAAATCTCTGGTGCCTGTTACCAGTTTAACAACCAGAGAGAAGGAGGGAGGGGGGGAGAGACAGAGCAATAGATGAGAGATAGAGATAGAGATAGAGATTTCTCATTCCCAGTGTCTTGTCTCAGATTTCCTGGGGTGAAACTCACACTGAATTAAAATGTCAGATCTTTTGTTATTCAGGTAGAGGACATAAAAGGCTAGGGTGAGGGAGGAATATTCATACAAAAAAAAAAAACCCAGGACAGATACACCTATAAAGATAATTACAAAGATAAATATAGATTCTTAACCAAAGCTTCCTGGGTTTTGCCCAAGGAAAAAAATAGGTCAATTTGTGTGCACTGCAAGGTTTCCTACTTTACATTGTTCTTAATACAAGACTTAATGCTGTACCATTAAGAAAAAGTTTCTAGTGCTTTCCTGTGAGGTTTTCCCATATGCATCATAAAGACTTGTAGTATGTTCAAGATCTATGATTTCCTACATAATTGCTTGAATTATATGTGGACATTTGTACAGATCACAATGTCTCAACATCTCAACTTTGGCACTATTGATAATTTGGACTGCATGATTTCTTTTTCCCTGTTGGAGGTGGTGAAACTGACCAGTGCCTTATAGAATTATTAGTAGCATCTCTGGGTTCTACCCATTGAATGTCAGTAAGGATCTTCCACTCCCCACCCACCAAGTGGTGACAATAAAAATAGGTCCAGATATTGCCAACTGTGCCATAGGGGGCAAAACTACACCTTGTTGACAAACACAAGAACTAACACAAATCTTTTTTTTAGGGGGGGGAGGGCTGCATAATATTTTATAGAAATTTAAATATATACACATATGTATGTACACCTATGTGAACATCTATATCATATAATATTTTTATCATGATAAATTTTGTGTTTCTATTTTGTGAAATAACAAAAGTGGATCATGTCAAAAGTAAGCAACAAAAGAGGCTAAAGCTCAAACAATGAATACACATTTATTTCTAAAATTGATGAAAAGCTGATCAAATAAAAACAAATCGTAAGGAAATGTCATTACTACAAAGATGTGAAGAATGCAACTACCAGGGGTGAGGAACTGGCAGAGTTCAGCCAAAATCCAATTAGAAGTGTTCTGCAGGGAAAATGGAGGATATTCAAATTTATTTTTTAATCATTTTGTTGTTCCTTTCTTCAAGGCAGAATATGCTTCATTTTTCTGTATAATTCTAGACTTATGGAAAGATTCAGATAATTGCAAAAACTCCCTGGTAAATGCACCATGTGCCCATGTCCTCTGAATATTTTCTATGACTGAACATATTGAACAAGTGATGTTGAAGGCATTGCTGAGTAGAATGAGACAATGAGAATATAAAATAAAAAGAACACACAAACATCAAAACTCTTGCTGGTTTAGAAGCCTACCCTGAAAATTTGCTTTGGGTCAATTTGTCAATGTGCCCAAAGAGCTCCCTCTTGCTTTCAGAAGAACTTACTGTGATGAAAATCTTTGATGAACATTGACATCAGATTCAATCATTAGCACTAATAGCTACTAAAATAAACAACACACACACACACACACACACACACACATACACACATACACACACACGTGTCCTACCTACGTTAATGCTCTCATTGGTGGAATTGGCCAGAGCATCCATAAGGAAAGCTTCCAATACACAGATGCAGTATCAAATCTTCTATCTGCAGATATTAAGAATTCTTCATTCCCCTCTGCCTCCCATCACTTTTAAAGTATATTATTGTAGGCAAGAAGTATCATTGAAGATCATTGTACTTTTCAGAAAAGCAGTGTTTTGGATAAATTGAAAAGTAATCCAAAGTAATTTTGATGCATGTCAATAAATTAGCTGGGTTGCTATTAGTGTTACAATTAATTCATATAAGATACATTAAAAATTGGAACAGATAAGAATAGTATTTTAACTCTCTCTATATAACTGTTATATAACTTTTAGCCATTAATGTTTTCTCTGTTTCTATCATGTTCATATCAGGGCTGTTCTTAACAAAGTGCACCCTACATCTAGTCCATTAATTTCTCTAATTTCTTAGATTTAGCCAGATTTTTAAAAAAAAAAAAAATTAAGCACATAAATAAACTCTGCTTCAATAGAAAGACATCTTCAGGCTAGGCATCCTATATAATAAAGACGTAATATGCAAATTGACCATCACTCCAACACACAAGATGGCCACCCCCATGTGGTCAAAGATGGCCACCCCCATGTGGACACAAGATGGCCTGCAGGGGAGGGCAGTTGGGGGGGATCAGGCCTGCAGGGGAGGACAGTTGAGGGCAACCAGGCCAGCAGGGGAGGGCAGTTAGGGGTGACTAGGCCAGCAGGGGAGGGCAGTTAGGGGTGACCAGGCCTGCAGGGGAGGACAGTTAGGGGTGACCAGGCTAGAAGGGGAGGGAAGTTAGGCATCGATCAGGCTGGCAGGGGAGTGGTTAGGGGGTGATCAGGCTGGCAGGCAGAAGTGGTTAGGGGCAATCAGGCAGGCAGGTAGGCGAACGATTGGGAGCCAGCAGTCCTGTATTGTGAGAGGGGTACCAGATTGGACAGGGAGCAAGCTGGGCTGAGGGACACCTCCCCTATGCACGCATTTCGTGCACCGGGCCTCTAGTGTATAAAATATAATCTTTGATATGTTCATTAGGACAGGAAAAGGAAGAGTTGACACACACAACAAAATCCTTCATTTAGTCCTAGGGGCCAAAACCAAGCCATCCTCTGATTTTTAAATAGAGCTTTATTGGAATGCAACTACCCTGTTTGTTTACATAATGCCTAAAGCTGCTTTTGTGATGTAAAGGCAGAGTTGAGTAGTTGCAGAATTGACACTGTGCCCTGCAAAATCGAAAATATTTGTAATCTGGTCCTTTACAAGAAATGATTGCCAACTCCGTGATACAATATAGACTTAGCTTACATTAATTTCTTAATCCATTAAAATAGTTTCTGTTACCTTACAGTGAGACCCCACTGTTCTCTAATGAGAAACATTAAATCATTTACTATTCAGCCTTTAATACAATCAAAGGGAAGTGAATGTAGAAATATTTCAATCCTTTTAGCTTTTGAAGGGGGGGAAAAACTGAGACTTACAGGGAGTATATGACTTGCCCAAATTTACATAGCTTATCAGTAGCAAAGTAGTTACTAAAAAAAATGTTCCCTCATGTCCTTTGGTAGAAATGGATTTCACCTCCAAGAATTATAACTAAAATCCACAGTTATCCAAAAATCATATTTCAGCCTATTAGATATCACAAAGGTTTTGGCTTTTAGATAGTAAAAAGACCGATCTCTGAACTAAAGCTCCCTGGCTTTTTCCTTTGTATTAGATGAAACTATGTATCTATGTGTTTAGCCCAGCACCTGACTCAAGTTAATTTCCTTTCAACTTACATTTCTCTAGATGAATAAACTGAAGACTAATGGGTATAGTAGCTTGTTTTGAGGCTATACATGGAATGAGAATTAAAGATAGAAGTCACCCTTGGAATTTAGGATTCAAAGTTCACTCTTCATTCTATAATGCCAAATGGACATTACAGAACATTAGAAAAGTAAGTATAACATGGTCACTTCATGTGAAAAATGGACCTTGAAAGAACTTACTCCATCCTGTCCCCTGCCTGGACCATAGGCACTCCATTCTATTTCCATAAATATTGTAAGAACTGCCTTTTAGGGTCTCCCTATGAGCACAGATGGTCCCTTGTTCTGTTAATTCCAGGATGTAACTAAACCAGATAAGTAACTATGCTATTTCTAGCTTCTGTAAACATGCTTGCTTCAATAATGGGAAAATAAGACATTTTTGGAAAAAGGGGGGCGGTGGGGGAAATCTGAATCTGTGACGGAAATTTGGTGTACATTATTATCAGTCTATGGTCTGGTCACTCCTCCCTCTTAATTGTTCATCTTGCAGGACCTGTTTACTTAAGCACTGTTCCCATTTTGGAAAAGCCATAAAACATAAAATCCCCAGACAGAGTTGTCAGGGCCGGCGCCAGGCCAGGCCAGGCCTTGAGATAGGGTCTCACTGCACCAATCCCAGAGGTGTTTTTGTTTGTTTGTTTGTTTGTTTATTTTTTCTCTTTTTGCCTTTATAAACTTACCCTTAATTTCATTTCGAGGCCACGAGGTTTGGAGAGGCATTTGCCCTTCATGGTCACCGGCTTTTGAAATAAAGGCTCCAAAATTCGACCCTCTGACTGTTGGACTCGCTGAATTTCAATGTAACAATGTAAGAAAAAAAAAGCTGTGTCTACAAATCCTTAAAATACATTTAGAAGGGTTAGATTATACATAAAGCAATCAATAAATCAACAAATAAAAGCTATAACATTTCCAAAAGTAAAATTTGGCAATTAAAATGTAAATTGGTGTAGCCACTATGGAAAACAGCATAGAGGTTTTGCAAAAGGTTAAAATATAGAACTACCATATAAAAATGATAGTATGAGAAGATTTTCTCCATGGAAGACAAAAATCTCAGAAGGTACAAAAGAAAATACTAAAATAAGGAAAGATATAATTCTCTTTCTCTCTCTAATATATATAATTACCTATATGTAAATATAATACATATATAGATTTCTGTTCACAAAAACATGCAATAAAAGATTTAAAGGCTCTTAAATTAAGATGTCATAACTGCTTTAAGAAATTGTTTTTTAAAAACTCAAACATACTGTCATTTGCTGAGTGATACAATATAGACTTAGCTTCCATTAATTTCTTAATCCATTAACAGTTTCTGTTACCTTACAGTGAGACCCTACTGTTCTCTAATGAGAAACATTAAGTCATTTACTATTTAGCTCATAGGAAAACCATTCCAAGTGTGTATTCAGCCTTTAATAACATTAACATACATGAAAAAAAATCAATATACAGAACCATCATCAATAACCAGTTAACTGTTTGATCTTCCAAAACCAGAGACAGGTATTCTCAAGAGTCAAGACTTCTCAGACCTCTGCACTAATATATCTTGGCACACAGACTTCCTTTAATTTCATTAACAGAAGATTATCATGTTGGTGTATCTGTGCATCTCTCCTTATAAGAGCAGACACAGCTTGTGCTTCTCACACTTTGGTCACTGACACCTTTTGTATTTGTCAGTTCTTCCTTTAGGTCACAATCCCTCTGACTGTGAAATGTGATGTCCAAAATTATTAGAGCTCATCCTTGAAGTTTCTGGACTAGAAAATGGAAAAGACTCTCAAGCCCTATTTTCTTTCTCAAAGGAATCATCTTCTTGGAACACAAATTTCTATTTAAGTACCTGGGAAATTAAAGACACTGGATCCCACTGTGAACTGTGTCTTTTCCTATTATGAATGGGTCTGCCTCCAGGCAACCATTCAATAGTAAGAAGTTTAATCTTATTCATATCCTTTAGAACAGCCAACATTTTTGGAACATCTTTATTTTTCTGGTTTTTTTGAATGACGACTATAATTGGTCTTACTGGCACCTGGGTGCCGTTTTTTTCATTTCAGTTGCTGAATTATCTGAGTCACAAATATGATTATATTCTGGCTTCACAAGAGAACATGGAGGCTGTAGAGAAGAAAACTGAAGGGGCTCTGTAGGTGGAGGAGGAGCAGGGAGCACTGAACTTGAAAATGGATCTGGTTTGACACTCAATTGAGCAGTTTCTGATGATGGCCCTTGCCTTGTCCCAAACCAGCAGGCCCATAAGTCAAGTCAAAGGAGTCAGAATTAGCACTGTTTTTCAGTTCCTGCATTTGCAAAACTCCAGCAATCGGAAAGCAAAGAATAGTTAGTTCATCTTCAAGGGCAGCTACTTTTTTAATTGCAGCTTTATTTACAGGCTGATAATTTTCCATTAGTTTATTATGTCTTAGAGCAGGTAACAGTGGATCTCAAACTAATTACAAAGGATGGAAAACTTCAGTCTCCTCGTCCTCATTTTTGCATATACCATTTCTCAAAATCAGGCCTGCGACAAGCTTCTAAAGGAAGAATTTTCCCAATAATACAAACAATACTCCGAGCTGATTCATAGCCTTTATTTCCCCAAATCTGCAAAACCTGGTCCATGGGAACACTGAAATATTCCAGTATCTCTCTTAAGATATTCAATATGAGAGACATTGATGAAGCAAACACAGAAGCAAATTCAAGGAAACATTATCAGTTTCTTGATACCTTGTTCCGAAGCCGAGCCTCCCAGCAAACTCATGAACATCAAGATGCGGTCGTTAAGGAACACAGCTTTGGAATCCTCAGTCCACGAAGCCTGAGTGTGCTAGACCTGGCTTCGCAGTAGACTATCTGCCTGTTGGCTTCCTGGTTCATCAGAAGTCTGCAACTTGATGTGTCCTGCCATCACATTTTCCTACCACCAGAAGAACATGACTCATCCCTTGGCCTCCACAAGCCATTAGACTATAAAAGTAAGTGATGAGAGACCTACACACGCCCTTTACTTTGGAGGCTGAACATAGCTTGAAAACTATTTATGTGGCTTCCTTGCATTAAAAAAGAATGCTCATTACTATATGTCACCTTTTCTACATAGCAACAGGTGACATTCCTGCCGGTTTTGCTACCCTTTCTTTCTCTGGCAGCAATATAAGAGAGAGAGGGATTCTGCTTAGTTCTTCTTAGGCAAGTCACCTTCTGACTCCGCTCGCCTTTAACCTCAGACCAGCATCCCCTATTTTACCCACTCAGATTTCAATGTCCTACAAGATCTGTCCTACTACTACACTCAAGCTAAATTAAATCCAGAAAAGTTGCAGCCTACACCAGGGTTTACATTCTCAGGATTATGGACATTTAGAGCCAGATAATTCCTTGCTGTTGGGGGCTATGCTGTATAATGTAACATTTAGCAACATCCTAGCCTTTTACTAGTATCCATTTATACTGGTAATAACTATCCCCCAGTTACAACTCCAAAACAATCTCCAGATATTGACAAATGTCCACTGGGCAGGAGGCAAAATCACTCTCAGAATGAGAACCACTGGCCTACAGTGATAAGAAGACAACAGACATGTGGTGAGAGAGCTGGGTATGGAGCAAGGTCCTTTGTTCTTCTCTCTCAGGGAGGGGAAGAGGCTAAGACATGGCTTTGGTTTGAGTGCTAGACCTACACAAAACACAGATATGACATATAGGGACTGCTGCTACGAAACCTAGAAACACATTTAGTATTTCTCTGATCACTTCATGTTTCCCACTTAATTTTTGCCCCTTCATCAAAACCACAAAATATTTTTCCAATGTGGTAATCCAGCAAACAATGGCATGTCTACATAAAGTTCAATTCATTTAACAAATTGTTATCCCATTTTAGGAAAATGCCTAGGTATGGATGAACTAGAAGGCCTAGTCTCAATTTGACTAAAACTGTTGAGTAGCTCCATGTAGAAACCTCCTGGAGCTCCTAATATCCTGCAGAGGAGAAAGAGCAAATGGGTTGAGTCAGCAGGCATCTCCTTATGCCTTTTAGCATCACTTCTGCTCTCTCTGGAGCCACAGGCAGTTCACACTGCTGAGCTTACACAAACAATATCAACATTTTCCTCATGGATTCCAGACCATGGTTCTAGCAACCTTACAAAGTATCTACTATTGTAATTGTTTTTAGAAAATAAAGGTCAGGGAGTAGCATAGGGGAGTTTCTTCAGTGAAGTCATATCATTACAAAACCTTGATTTTTGTTTTGGCTCTTTTTTTTTTTTTACTATGTTGCCCTGAATAAGTCTCTTACTCCTCTCTGCGCTTTACTGTGCTCATCTACTAAATGTGTATGATTATACTTGCACTATTTGTGTCACAGGATTTCAATAAATAACAGATGATATTCTTGCAACTGGCAAAGCACTAAGCCATTTTCAGGTATTTTTATTACTCTAAAGCATTCTAACTGATATGTGGAGTATAAGAAATTAAAATGCATACCTGAGAAAGGGCTTGCCCTTTCTGTGGCTATCTTTAAATACAGGAGGGGTTCTGATTTTACCCTGATATGTTATGATCTTCTCAATCACATGAGAAATTAGCTTTTCAGGTTATTCCAAAATTATAAAATATGGTAATTGAGAGATCACCTAATCCAAACCCTTAATTTGACAAAAGAGAAAAATGAAACTCATAAAAGGTAAATAATATATTTAAGATCACACAGTTAATTAGTGGTAGATGCAGTACAGGAACCCAGTCCAATATGAGTTTTATCAAGGTCAAGTCTGGTTTGGTCATCTTAAATAAGTTGCTTGTCCACTAAAACAAAGAAAAGGAAAACATATGGTTTCTAAATATAATCAACTATTGGGAATATAGAGAAGACTAAGCACTCAATTCAATTCCTTTGGCTTGGATTAGCTCCTGTGCTGTTTTCTCAGGATTTTAGATAGCATGACTTCTAACCCAATGGATTGGGATTGACCTTAGAAACATGTAAATATCCTTTTTAATTTTCTTTTTTGGGAGTTCATGGGGATTTGGGTGATGGTGGAGTACTCACCATGGTTTAGAAAGCCTAAAGATTTATTTATCTTTTTATTATATTTGTTGTTGAAAGTATTACAGATGTCCCCCATTTTTCCCATTGACCTTCTACACCACAGTCCCGCCCCCTCCCCAGGCTTTCACCGCAATATTGTCTGTGTCCATGGGTTATGCATATATGCATATAAACTCTTTGGTTAATCCTAAAGATTTATTTAATCTTGGCTCTCATTTTGTTTTCTCAAATGACCTTGAGTCATGATTGGTTACAGTCTTTTTTTGAGGTATGAAAAGTCACTGCTGTACGTGCATTCAAACTGAGACCTTACTTGACATCTTATTAGTTTTCAGGCACCAGCTGCTAGACTTTCAGAATCCAATACAATGTCACACTGAGGCCATGCTTGTCCTGTGCTACTTCCAACCAATAACTGAGCATAACAGGAACACTAGAGCCAGGCCATTTCACCACACTGTGAGACTTCTATAATTGGCTATCTTTGCTCTTTGGTTTCCTACTGCTCTGGACTGGCCAAGATATTCTCAGAGCAGTGCTGAAGTCTGAGGAACTTCCTACCCAAACCTCCTTTGTCCCTTCTCTCCTTTCAGAGAATTCAGATCTACAATGGGGCCTGGGATTCTCTCAGCATACTCTGTTTCCCTCTCCTTCTATCCTTCATAGTCTTTTTCCCAATAAATATTTTGCACTTCTAATTCTTCTTTGACATAAGTTTCCCAGATAATCAGAAAAGATACATAATGCAATAGAAAGTATTCCTCCTTAAAATGTTTATAACTGGAACCCCTTTGAGACATTAGATTGAACTACCAGTTTATAGAAAATACAGGAGATATAAGAACAAGATAAATGAGGTCATGAGCAAATAATCAGACAAATGAAAAGGTGGAACATTTTCCCTAATGTCATCCAAAAGAGAGTATTCCAGACTGAATCTTGAGAGGCATAAGAACCAAATGTGATGCATAATCATTGATGAAATATGTATTTCAAAGATTGGGCTGTATAAATGATTTTAAGTAAGTTTAAATATGAACTGGATATTAAAAAATATTAAGAAATTATTTTTAGTTTTGTTAGCTATTTTAATAATATTGTGGTATATAGAAAAATTTTACTTTTTAGAGATATATACCAATAAATAAAGGTACAAAATGCCAAAATGATTATAATGTTCTTTGAAATACTTCATAATATAAAAATATAGATGGGTAAAATATGGAAAAAATATCCAGGGGGTATTATCTCCACTGGAAGAAGCAAAATAAAAATGCTAACTTGCACCACCAGTATTTAGCTTTTCTTTGAAAATTGTAGTTAATAAAATAACACCAAGAATGATAACAGCATCAGCAAATTATTTATAGAGTGGAGGAACCAAGATGGTGGCAAAGTTAAACAACTAAACTGCCGCCGCACACAACAATTTCAAAAATATAACTAAAAGACATAGTGTCTACCACCCAGAACCACGGGAAAGCTGGCTGAATGGTAGATTTACAACTAAGAAGGAAAAAGAAAGGAGAACAACCGTGGAAAAGCTGAGGTACTGAGGCGCGCGTAGCAGGCTGGTGGCGGGCAACGGGGCGTGCGGCTTTTTTTTCAACCCAAAGGGAGACAAGCTCCCAATCACCCTGAAACCCAGTTTCTGGGGACACGTGGGGGACCCAATCACCTACGGGGAGAAGCTGGACTCTCGGCCATCAGGTCGGAAAGTGAGAGTAACTTTCTTGCAGCGGTATGCCCAGCAATCAGTGTTTACTGCACTGGAGCGTGGGACACGGGGACTGGGAAACGCTGAAAGGCAGAGACAGCTGATGGCAGCCATTGCCAGTTTGCCATGCCCTAGCCTAGTGACGCCCTGAGACTCTGCCCCACCCGGCCCTGAGACCCACTCCGCACATTCTACAAACCAGCCCAGGCTCCACACAGCAGCTTTTGCATATAAATGGCCTGCCTTGTGACAGCTTAACCAAATCAACTGAAGCTCCAGTCAGACTGCTCCAAAACCACTCAAGCAAAGAAGAGAAAACTAGTTCTTGCTGTAGATCCTGCTGGGGGGCCTCAGACAGTAGCTGATCTGCACCCCATTGGAGATCCAGAAACTAAGGCATCTAGTGGTCAGTGTGAAATGACACCAGATTTCAACCACTCTCATAAGGGACACATTCAAGAGGAAGACTTAGTGAGCGCCAAAGCCCTACTGGAACAAGTCCCACCCCATAAACATGTCTCCAGCACAGCAATTCCACCTTTATAGACACAGCAGGTCCTCACAGCCAATTGGCCTGGAGGTCAATTCCTCCCAGTGACACCAACAACAATCAAGACTTAACTACAACAAGGCTGTACACACAGTCCACAAAGGGGTACACCAAGAGTGTCCACCTCAGGTAACTGGGAGGCTGACCCATTGAACCAATGGCATTATAAAGATGGAAAAAACTAACAGCTTTGTACTGGCAGAGAGGAATAGTTGAAAGGAACACATTACAGGTTCTGGATTTACACTAAAGAATATATAATTTACTATATGATGAGGTAGCATTTATATTTGACAAGTAAATATCAATTATTTAATTAAGTGTATTTTTATTACTATTTAGTCATTTAAAAAAAATAAAAATGTTTTCCTAACAAGTAAATGTTAAGATGTATCAAATGCTTTAAACAAAAAACTTTAACAAAAGATGAAGTACAAATAAATGTTGGTAATTTAAAAACTAATTTTAGGTAAAGTGAATATTTCTAAGCATATAATAAAAGTTAAAAAGCATTATAAATGTTAATAAAGCTAAATATAAGATTTAAATGTAAGAAAAAAAAAGAGTCAAAATATAAATAAAATGTGAGAGCATTCACCATACCAGCAGCAAACAAAGGGTTAATCACCCCAATGTACAAAATATCTTTTCTACTAAAGTATGACCACATTCATAGAAAAATTTCCAAAAAGTTAACAAAAGAAAATATGGAAGAACAATAAATATGAAAACTTAAAATTATAAAGATAATCCCTCATTTGTCAAATAATTATTGAGCACTGTATTGTACATACTGGCTGCTTCCTGTATCTGAGATGGTCTCCCCCCAGATCCTCACTTAGATGGCTCTTTCTCAAGATCAAATATGATCCAATAATTCCACTTCTAGGTATATAGGTTTACCAGGTAATAATGCAGATTTTTTTCAATAGATAGTTATACATATGTTGATATATATGTGATTTGATATGTATGCTATTTTTGTTGTATTGACAGCAAGCTTCCAAACTTCATATGTCAAATTTTCTGAAGGTATTAACATCATAGATATTTTTACTCTTAAAAATGTCAAATTTCGTACCAAAATAAGAGGATTTGCAGGAAGTTTTAATTCATTATTTTGAAAAGAAAGTCATTGTATACTTCAGGAAGCTTATGGTGAACATGCTCCATATCAAAATACTTGTGAATGCTGGTTTAAATGCTTTAAAAGTGATGATTTCGATGTGAAAGACAAAGAACATCCAGGTCAACTGAAAAAAGTTTGAAGACCAACAATTAAAAGCATTATTGATGAAGATGCATGTCAAACTCAAAAACAACTTTCAGAAAGGTTAAACGTTGCTCAGCAAACAATTTCCAATTTTTTACAATCGATGAGAAGGATTTAACCCTTTGCACTCACTTGCTTTTTTCTCGATTCCTTTATTCTACTCAGGATTTAATTTTTTAAATACCCCAGATTTTACAAAGCGCAGCAGTAGAATAAAAAACTGGTTTCTTTTCATACAAACTTATTTATTTGGATTTTTTTATATTTCAAATTATTTATACATCCAAAGAGTATAAAAAGAGCTGCTACCAATGCTAACCGTGTCGAGTCACACTCGACATCCGAGTGCAAAAGGTTAAAAGGAAGGAAAATGGGTGCCACATCAACTGAACGAAAGACAAATGGAAAACCAAAAAGTCATCAGTAAAATGTTGCTTCAATGGCATGTAAGAAAGTCTTTTTTGCATCGAATTGTGACTGGCAATGAAAAGTGGCTTTATTTTGAGAATCCCAAATGCACAAAATCATGAGTTGATCCAGGTCAAACTTCAACATTTACTGCAAGGCCAAATCACTTTGGAAAGAAGACAATGCTCTGTGTTTGGTGGGTTCAGGAAGGTGTGGTGTATTATGAGCTTCTAAAACCAGGTGAAACCATTAATACTGATCGCTACTGACAACAAATAATCAATTTGAACCATGCTTTGATCATGAAATGACCAGAATGTGCCAGAAGACATGGCAAAGTAATTTTGCTTCATGATAATACACCATCACACACTTCAAAACCAGTTAAAGACACGTTAAAAGATCTTGCCTGGGAAGTATTAACCCACGCGCTGTATTCACCAAACCTTGCTCCTTCAGATTACCACTTGTTCTTATTGATGACACATGCACTTTCTGAGCAGCACTTCAAAACATACGAAGAAGTGGAAAATTGGATCTCTGAATGGTTTGCCTCAAAAGAAGAAAATTTCTACTGGGATGGTATCCACAAATTACCTGAAGGCTGGGGGAAATGTGCAGCTAGTGATGGACATTGCTTTGAATAAAGCACTTTTGATGTTTCTCTTGAAACTATCATGTTTTCTTTGATTACAAAATCTGCCATTATTAACCAGTACAGCTATCCTATATAATAAAAGCCTATGTCAGTGATGGCGAACCTATGCCATGCGTGTCAGCACTGACACGCATAGCCATTTCTGATGACATGTGGCTGCTGAGGCGGCCGCATGCCGAGGATGAAACATTTGCGAAATAATGTTTTTTCCTCAAAATGACACACTACCCGAGTTATGCTCATTTTTTGGCGAAGTTTGACACACCAAGCTCATAACGTTGCCCATCACTGGCCTAGGTGATGCGATGCCCTTGCATGTCATCATCACAGGATAGCCTCCACAATATGGCCACCCTCATGTCATCACAAGATGGCCACCATAAGATGGCCAGCAGGAGAGGGCAGTTGGTGGCAACCAGGCCTGCAGGGGAAGGCAGTTGGGAGCAACCAGGCCTGCAGGGGAGTGCAATTGGGGGCGACCAGGCTGGCAGGGGAGGGCAGTTGGGGGTGATCAGGCCAGCAGGGGAGCAGTTAGGTGTCGGTCAGGCCAGCAGGGGAGTGGTTAGGGGGCGATCAGGCTGGCAGGCAGAAGCGGTTAGGGGCAATCAGGCAGTCAGGCAGGCAAGTGGTTAGGAGCCAGCAGTCCTGAATTGTGAGAGGGATGTCCGACTGCCAGTTTAGGACTGATCCGGCAGTGCAACATTCCCAAAGGGGTCCCAGATTGGAGAGGGTGCAGGCCGGGCTGAGGGACACACCCCTGTGCATGAATTTCATGCACCGGGCCTCTAGTATGTATATATGAAATGAAATCAGTATCTTGAAGAGATATCTGCACACCAGTGCAACATTCTTCACAATAGCCAAGATATGAATATAACCTAGGAGTCCTTAAACAGATGGAAGGATAAAAAAAACATGATTATATATATTTACAGTATATATTCAATGGAAGATTACTCACCATAAATAATGGATGAACCTAGAGGATATTATGCTAAGTGAAATAAGTCAGACAAAGACTGATACTGTATGATTTCACATATGTAGAATCTCACATATGTAGAATCTAAAAAAGTTGAACCTCATCATATACAATTTTGTAAATCATACCTCAATAAAGTTGAATGAAAATTAAATATCATCTAAATATCTCTCTAAACAACATCCTGTTTAATTTTTATAATAAATATTACTATATTAGCTTATGTTGCTCATTTATTTATTTTTTGTCTTCTGAAATTTCCCTAGAGTAGTTAAGATTCCTTACAGCTTCAAGAGTTGGTTACTGTAGTAAGTAGAATAGGAAAACTAGGGAAGACAACCTGGGGTAAGATTTCCCCAAATGTCTATTACATGCACATTAACAGAGTACCTACAAAACCCAAAAGTCTTGAACATCTCTCTCTAAAGGAAACATTTTCCTAAAATGAGTAAAATATTAGATGATGTATGTCACTTTTGTTATGTGTTGGCCTCTTCTTTCTAATTAAGCCAAATATTTGTTATCTAAGTAGCAATTCCAAACAATTGATGTAGAAATTTTAGCAATATCTGCAGTCAGATCTACATGACATATTAGGAAATAAAAGTTTCCATGGTTTTATATGAGTTCATGTAGCAGAATTTCACAATTTAAATTTTAAAAAGTGTCTTTGTGATAGACACAAAGAGCTTTTTCTGATAGAACTAGAATAAAGAAAATTTTCTATGGAAACCTTAGGGAAACAGGTGGGGTGAATGATTTCACTGTGTTAACAAATGTAAATGCACTGGAGTGATAACTAATGTTATTTTCTGTGTACCTGGGAGATAATAAAATTGCATTCCAGTGGCTTTTAATGACTATTTGCTTGTGTTACAGTGAGTACATTTGCATGTCAACTAACAGAGACCAAAATATATATTTCATGTCATCACAGTAGGAGGAAAAATCATTTCTGTGCTGTATAAGTAGAAGGAAAGTAGGTTCCTGGACTGCCTTCCCCATTAAAGAGAAATAATTGGGTTCAGATAGCATATTCTAACGCAATCTGAGAAGGAAGGAGTCCAGTGGCTCCCATTTTTTATTATTGTTCCTTTCTTAGGTTGATCTGAAGTTAAGAATTCCCAGTCAGGGAACATGCTGGGGTTACAGGCTTGATACCCAATGGGGGGCGTGCATGAGGCAGCTGATCAATGATTCTTTGGTGTTTCTATCTCACTCCTCTCTCTTCCTCTCTGAAATCAATTTAAAATTTTTAAAAAATGATGATAGAGATATATTTCACAAAGTTGTGGGAAGAAGAGATGGTAAACAAATTGAATTTAGTGTCCTTTCTTAGTATTTATAGTTAAATACATGAAAATTTACCCATGTTTTGTTTCAAATTATGGTTTTGAAAGTCACCATATACATTTCCTTTCCAATGGCTTTTCAGAGATTCTCTGATGAGTAACAGAAATATTGCCCTCAGCTATAAAAGCTTAAAAAGAAGAAGAGTGTGACTGTGGTGAGAGTAAATATTTAAGTTACAACTGAAACATCAATAAGAAAAATTAAAAGATTTATAATGGGATTCTCTAAGTCTTTACAAGAGCTTCGTAAATCAAGTCCCAAAACTACTTTGCATACTAACCTCAGTAAAATTTTAAATAAAAAGCACAAGATCATCATAATTTGAATAATAAATTTGGCATTTGTCAATACTCTGTCATACAAGATGGAAAAAAGTACCCAAATAGAACAGCTTCTAGAAAAAAAAATTAGAAAAAAGTACCCAAATAGAACAGCTTCTTTAAAAAAAAATTAGAAAGCATGAGGAGAGCCTAAGGGAACTTCGGGAAAACACGAAACAAAACAACATCCGAATAATAGGGGTACGAGAAGGAATGGAAACTGAGCAAGGAATAGAAAACCTGTTTGAAGAAATAATAACAGAAAACTTCCCTGATATAGGGAAGAAAAAACCCACAAAAATCCAAGAAGCTTACAGAGTCCCAAGCAAAATGAACCCCAAAAGACTGATGCCAAGGCACATTATAATTAAATTGGCAAACACCAACGACAAAATAAGAATCTTAAAAGCGGCCAGAGAGAGACAGAAAGTTACATACAAAGGAACCCGCATCAGACTAGCAACTGATTTCTCAACGGAAACTCATCAGGCCAGAAGGGAATGGAATGAAATATATAAAGTCATGCAAAGGAAGGGTCTAAATCCAAGAATACTGTACCCAGCAAGGCTATCAATCAAAATTGAAGGTGAAATCAGGAGCTTCACAGACAAAAAAGGACTAAGGGAGTTTATCACCACCAAACCAGCAATGCAAGAAATGCTAAAGGATCTCCTGGAAAAAAAAAAAAAATAGGAAGCAAAGAAGGAACACGGGTATAGAATAAAAATGGCGACAAATAAGTACCTATCAATATTAAGTTTAAATGTAAATGGATTGAATGCCCCAATCAAAAGACACAGGGTAACTGATTGGATAAGAAAACAAAACCCATATATTTGCTGTCTACAGGAAACCCACCTCAGAAAAAATGTGCACTTTGGTCATTTTAGAAGATAGACCATATGTTAGGACATAGGCAAAGTCTCTCCAAATTTAAGAAGATAGAAATAATATCAAGTATCTTCTCAGATCACAGCGACATAAAACTGGAAATCAACTACAATAAAAACAATCCAAAGGAAACAAACACATGGAGACTAAACAGCATGCTATTAAACAATGACTGGGTTACCAAAGACATCAAGGAAGAAATAAAAAACATCATGGCAACAAATGATAATGAAAACACAACAATCCAAAATCTATGGAACACAGCAAAAGCAGTCCTGAGAGGGAAGTTCATAGCTCTACAAGCCTACTTCAAAAAACAAGGAACAATGGTAATAAATTACCTAACCCAACAACTCAAAGAGTTAGAGAGAGAGCAACAAGAAAAGCCCAGTGTAAGAAGAAGGAAGGAAATAATAAAGATCAGAGCGGAGATAAACGACATAGAGACCAAAGAAAAATACAAAAGATCAACAAAACCAAGAGTTGGTTCTTTGAAAGGATAAACAAGATTGATGAACTTTAGCCAGGCTCACCAAGAAGCAAAGAGAGAGGACCCAAATAAACAAAATCAGAAATGAAAGTGGTGAAATAACAACAGACCCCGCCGAAATACAAAGGATTGTTACAAAATACTACGAACAACTCTATTCCAACAAACTGGATAACCTGGAGGAAATGGATATATTCCTAGAAGAATATAACCTTCCAAAACTCAATCAGGAAGAATCTAAACAGCTCAACAGGCCAGTAACTATGGAAGAAATTGAAGCAGTCATCACAAAGCTTCCAGCAAACAAAAGCCCGGGGCCAGAAAGCTTCACAGGAGAGTTTTACGATACATTCAAGGAAGAACTAAAACCTATCCTCCTCAGACTATTCCAAAAAATTCAAGAGGAAGGAACACTTTCAGGCTCCTTCTATGAAGCCAGCATCACCCTAATACCAAAACCAGATAAAGAAGACACAATGAAAGAGAATTATAGACCAATATCCCAGGAATGCAATGATGGTACAATATCCGCAAATCAATAAACGTGATACATCACATAAACAAATTGAGAGCGAAAAAATCACATAGTAATATCAATAGATGCAGAAAAAGCATTTGACAAAATCCAACACCCTTTCTTGATAAAAATTCTCAACAAGGTGGGAATAGAAGGATCATACCTCAACATAATAAAAGCTATATATGATAAACCCACAGCAAACATCATACTCAATGGGCAAAAACTAAAACCATTTCCCCTAAGAACAGGAAAAAGACAGGGATGCCCACTCTCACCACTCCTGTTTGACATAGTATTGGAAGTATTAGCCATTGAAGTTAGACAAGAATTAGAAATTAGAGGCATCTAAATTGGAAAAGAAGAAGTAAAGCTGTCCTTATTTGCAGATGACATGATATTGTACAAAAAACCCAAAAGACTTAATCAAAAAACTAATAGACTTAATAAATGAATTCGGCAGAGTAGCAGGATATGGCATTTCTATACACCAAAAGTGAAGTTACAGAAAGAGAGACTAAAAAAGCAATCCCATTTACCATCACACCAAAAAAACTAAGATACCTAGGAATAAAGTTAACTGAGGAAGTAAAAGACCTATACACAGAAAACTACAGGACACTGAAAAAAGAGATAGAGGAAGATGTAAACAGATGGAAGAACATACAATGTTCATGGATTGGTAGAATCAACATCATTAAAATATCCATACTACCCAAAACAATCTACAGATTCAATGCACTCCCCATCAAAATACCAACAGCATATTTCACAGACCTAGAAAGAACTCTTCAAAAATTCATCTGGAATAAAAAAAGACCCAGAATAGCCACAGCAATCCTGAAAAAGAAGAATAAAGTAGGAGGGATCTCAATACCAGACCTCAAGATGTATTACAAAGCCACAGTTCTCAAAACAACCTGGTACTGGCACAAGAATAGACATATAGATCAATGGAACAGAATAGAGAATCCAGATATCAACCCAAACCACTATGCTCAATTAATATTTGACAAAGGAGGCATGAACATACAATGGAGTCAAGACAGTCTTTTCAATAAATGGTGTTGGGAAAATTGGACAGATACATGCAAAAAAATGAAACTAGATCATCAACTTACACAATACACAAAAATCAACTCAAAATGGATACAGGACTTAAACATAAGACGGGAAATCATAAAAATACTAGAAGAATCCACAGGCAACAAAATCTCAGACATATGCCAAAAGAACTTCTTCACTGAAACTGCCCCTAGGGCAATGGAAGCTAAAGAGAAAATTAACAAATGGGACTACAACAAAATAAAAAGCTTTTTTACAGCAAAAGAAACCATCAACAAAACAACAAGAAAGCCCACTTTATGGGAGAACATATTTGCAAATGCTATCACTGATAAAGGTTTAATCTCCAACATCTACAGGGAACTCATACAACTCAAAAAAAGGAAGATAAATGATCCAATAAACAAATGGGCAACGGACCTAAATAGAATCTTTTCAAAAGAAGACAGAAGGAAGGCCAAGAGACACATGAAAACATGTTCAAAGTCACTAATTATCCGAGAGATGCAAATCAAAACAACAATGCGGTACCATCTCACACCTGTCAGAATGGCTATCATCAACAAATCAACAAATGACAAGTGCTGGCGAGGATGCGGAGAAAAAGGAACCCTCGTGCACTGCTGGTGGGAATGCAGACTGGTGCAGCCACTGTGGAGAACAGTATGGAGTTTCCTCAAAAAACTGAACAATTGAACTGCCATTTGACCCAGTAATCCCACTCCTGGGAATATATCCGAAGAAACTAGAAACCCCAATCAGAAAGGATATATGCACCCCTATGTTCATAGCAGCACAATTTACAGTAGCTAAGATTTGGAAACAACCTAGGTGACCGTCAACAGATGACTGGATCAGAAGACTGTGGTACATCTACACAATGGAATACTATGCTGCCATAAAAAAGAAGGAATTCTCATCATTTGCAGCAACCTGGATGGAATTGAGGAACATTATGCTAAGTGAAATAAGCCAGTCAATGAAAGAAGAATACCACATGATCTCACTCATTTATGGATAATAAAGAACATTATAAACTGATGAACAAAAATATAGATACAGAGACAGTAAAGCATCAAACAGAATGTCAAATTATAGGGGGAAGGTTAGGGATAGGTGGGGGAGATAAGTGATCAACCGAAGGACTTAAAAGCATGCATATAAGCATAACCAATGGACACAAAACTCTGGGGGGGCGGTGAGGGCATGTATGGGTGTGAGGTTGGGGATGGACAATGGTAAGATATGTACACCTATAATACCTTAATAAAAAAAAAAGTGTGAAAAAAATACTCTGTCATAGAATTCAGAATAAGATGGGTTTTTGAATTTAATCTAAGAGGATTTAGTTATTCAAGCATCACAAGGTCTTTTAGTTGCTATTTTCTTCCACCTGTCTGATTATCTTAAGGCAGGGATTCCAAGGTCGCTACTAAAGTGAGGCTCTGTTATATTATGAGAACATAGCTATGTCATCTTCAGTTTTCTCTTAAAATATTAGACATGTCCAGCAATGCATTTCAGCTACACAGTCAGTTAGTATCAGATTTAAACATTTGGCCCAAACAAGTAAGTAGTCCTTGGTTCAGAAAATGGAAGTACTTCTGAAAAATATTACAATGACTTATTATAAATTACAGATTATATTGCACCAGTGAAGGTCTCAATTTCAAGGGACTATCTTTCCTTAAAGTTAAGTATTATTCATTTATATGTTTATTACTTAATTTTAGTTCACATTTGAGTTCATTCGATTTTCTTAAAATAGGGCTTCTATAGAATATTATAAATAGCTTTCTGTTCTCTTAGTAATTATGCTTGATAATTAGTTTTAGTAATTATATCACTTGTCTGATTGAATCTTTTCCATGCCTGGGCCTCTGCCCCACCCATGATCTCCCACATCAGCATCCTCTTGGAGATAAAGTCAGATCTCTAAAATCTTTCTTGATCTGCTGCCTGCACACTATTCTGGCCTTATCTCTTGCCACTTTATCCCTTGAAACTACACACACTCCTGGCATATCAAGTTACTGCCCAATTCTTAAGCATTCTCTAGGTGGCTTTTTCATGCCTCTCTTCATTTGCTTAAATTTCCTCCCTTGCTTAGAAACCAAACTCAAATGTCATTTCCTTAGTAAAAACTCTCATAATCAAATATCCACCTGCACCTTGCATAGAGCAGTACTTGTTTTTCTGATGTTTCTAATAATATCAGACAGGTCTCTAGGATTACATTTCTCACATCCTATTTTTAAGTCTATCTCCCCAACAAAAGGTACACATCTTAAATTTCAGGCAAGAGATATATCTTAGCATCTTTTTATCCCTTAATGTGGCTGGTAGACAACTGACACCTAGTAGGAGATCATTGACTGATAGACTGAATGAATGAGCAATGTTATTTAATCCATTTTATTTTATTTTTATTTTCATTAAATTTATTGGGGTGACACTGGTTAATAGAATCATATAGGATTCAAGTGTGCATTTCTATGATACATGATCTTTATATGACATTGTATACGCAATCCATTTTAATAATTACGATAGGCCCTGGGAGCAGAAAGCAAATGAGGAGTTGCCTCTTAAACTGTATAGCTGTAATTGGTATTCATTTATCTGGTGCAGTGGTCGGCAAACTCATTGTTCAACAGAGCCAAATATCAACAGTACAATGATTGAAATTTCTTTTGAGAGCCAAATTTTTTAAACTTAAACTTCTTCTAACGCCACTTCTTCAAAATAGACTCGCCCAGGCTGCAGTTTGCAGACCACGGATCTGGTGGAATCAAGAGACAGGAAATAGAGGAATGTCTTGGCAAAAAGGAAAGAATACACTCATAAATCTGCACATGATATGCCCATGACTCCAGAATAACTTTCTCACCATACATCTAGGTCTTCTATGAAAAACTATAGTGTTGACACCTGTTAAACCAAACATTTTTTCAACTTGCCACCAAATTTCAATCACCATATCTCAGTTTTATCTCTGTTTCAGTCCTATCCCATTCGATGTTAATATCCTCTTCCACATTTCCAGGGCACTTTGAGATAGATCTTTTATCATATTGCTCATATTCACCTCTGTCATGTCATAAGTCTGAGACCCTCTTAAAAGCAGGGCTTTTAAGAAATCTACTTTATGATACCTAGGATAGTGTATTATTACACAATGTGAGAGTCATCACATAAAGGTTTAATAGCAATGAATTGTGTGATATCATAGTATGCTAATTAACAGGTTTTTCAACCCATTTGCGCTAAATTTCACTTGGCTACGTTACCATGCAGGAAAAAGTGAGACTTTATAAATGAACGTGAACTCTGTCTATGGGTACTACACTGGAAAAACAACCTAATTATATAGAGCAACAATGAGGATCTATCTCCTTTCAAAGAAAGTGTATATAGAGTACTGAAAATGTATGACATATTTGCCACTCACAACACAGTAAACCAACACATCATATTTCTTTTTTTTTAAATCTTAATTACTAGAGGACCAGTGCACGAATTTGGCACAGGTGGGGTCTCTCAACCTGGCTGTCGATCAAGGCCTATTGGGGGGCCGGCCAGCTGGGAGGAGGGACCCCGGGAGGTTGGCCGGCTGGTGGAGGGGCCATGAGAGGTTGGCTGTGGGAGCACACTGACCACCAAGGGACAGCTCCTGCATTGAGTATCTGCCCCCTAGTGGTCCGTGTGCATCATAGAAACTAGTTGACTGGTCATTCCGGTCATTCTGGTCATTCTGGTCATTCTGGTCATTCTGGTGATTCAGTTGTAATGGATGCTTAGGCTTTTATATATATAGATTGAGAGTATTACAGGTGTCTCCATTTTTTCTTCCATTGCCCACCTCCACCCATTTTCCATCCCACCCCAGGCCTTCACCACCCTACTGTCTGTGTCCATAGATAATGCATATAAGTTATTTGGTTAATCCCTTACCACCTCTTTATCTGCCGTTGCCTCTAAGATTTGTCAGTCTGTTCTATTTTATTCATCAGATTATTTTATTCATTAGATTCCTTGTTCATTTATTTTGATTTTTAGATACAATTGTTGATAGATATGTTTTTATTGTCATTTTATTGTTCATATTTTCCTCCTCTTCCTCCTCCTTATTCTCTTTCTCCTTCTCCTTCCTCTTCTTAAAGAATACCCTTCAACATTTTATATAATACTGACTTGGTGGTGATGAACTCTTTTAGCTTTTTCTTATCTGTGAAGCTCTTTATCTGGCATTCAATTCTAAATGATAGCTTTGCTGGGTAGGGTAATCTTGGTTGTAAGTCCTTGCAATTCATCACTTTGAATATTTCTTGCCATTCCCTTCTGGCCTGCAAAGTTTCTGTTGAGAAATCAGCTGACAGTCATATGGGCCCTCCCTTGTAGGTAACTAACTGCTTTTTTCTTGCTGCTTTTAAGATTCTCACTTTGTCTTTAGATCTTGGAATTTTAATTATGATGTGTTGTGATATGGACCTCTTTGGGTTTCTCTTCTTTGGGACTCTCTGTGCTTCCTGGACTTGTAAGTCTATTTCTTTCACCAATTAGGGGAAGTCTTCTGTCATTATTTCTTCAAATAGGTTTTTAATATCTTGCTTTCTCTCTTTTCTCTTTCTAGGACCCCCATAATGTGAATGGTGATATGCTTGAAGTTGTCCCAGAGGCTCCATACACTATCTTCATATCTTCATATTTTTAGTTCATTTTTCTCTTTTTGCTGTTCTGATTGGGTGTTTTATGCTTCCTCCTATGCCAAATTGTTGACTTGATTCTCAGAATCCTCTACTTTACTGTTGAATCCTGTACAATATTATTTTTTCTTTAATTTTATTTTATTGTTTAAAGTATTACAAGTAGTAATACATATATCTCATTTTTCCCCATTGACCTTCCCCCAACCTCCCCTAACCCCTGGAACATGCCCTTATCCCACCCCCACAGTGTCTGTGTCCATTATTCGTGCTTATATGCATGCATACAAGTCCGTCGGTTGATCTCTTGCCCACCATCCCCATTTGACAGACTGTTCGATGCTCCACTGCCTCTGTATCTATCTTTCTATTCATCAGGATATAATGTTCTTTATTGTCCATAAATGAGTGAGATAATGTGGTATTTTTATTTCATTGTCTGGCTTATTTCACTTAGCATAATGGTCTCCAGTTCCATCCATGCTGCTGCAAATGGTAAGAATTCCCTCTTTTTTTACCACAGCGTAGTATTCCATTGTGTAGATGTAGCATAGTTTTCTAATCCACTCATCTACTGATGGGCATTTAGGCTGTTTCCAAATCCTAGCTACGGTGAATTGTGCCACTATGAACATAGGGGTGCACATATTCTTTCTGATTGGTGTTTCTAGTTTCTTGGGTATATACATGGAAGTGGGATTACTGGGTCAAATGGGAGTTCCATTTTTTGTTTTTTGAGGAAACTCCATACTGTTCTCCACAGTGGCTGCACCAGTCTGCATTCCCACCAGCAATGCACGAGGGTTGCTTTTTCTCTGCATCCTCGCCAGCATTTGTCATTTGTTGATTTATTGATGATTGCCATTCTGACAATTTGCTAGAATTTTGTTGAGGATTTTGGCATCTATGTTCATGAGTGGTGAGTGTGAGATAGTACCACATTGTCATTTTGATTTGCATCTCTCAGATAATTAGTGACTTTGAGCATGTTTTCATATGTCTCTTGGTCTTCTGTCTTCTTTCGAAAAGTATCTATTTAGGTCTGTTGCCCATTTTTTTACTGGACCTTTTATCTTCCTTTTGTTATGTTGTATGAGTTCCCTGTAAATGTTGGAGATTAAACCTTTATCGGTGATAACATTTGCAAATATGTTCTCCCATGCAGTGGGCTTTCTTGTTGTTATGTTGATGGTTTCTTTTGCTATGCAAAAGCTTTTCATTTTGATTTAGTCCCATTTGTTTATTTTTTCTTTAGTTTCCATTGCCCTAGGAGCAGTATCAGTGAAGAAATTGCTGCAGCATATGTCTGAGATTTCGCTGCCTGTGGATTCCTCTAGTATTTTTATGGTTTCCTGTCTTCTGTTTAAGTCCTTTACCCATTTTGAGTTTATTTTTGTGTACGGTGTAAGTTGGTGGTCTAGTTTAATTTTTTTGCATGTATCTGTCCAATTTTCCCAACACCATTTATTGAAGAGATTATCTTGACTCCATTGTATGTTCATGCCTCCTTTGTCAAATATTAATCGAGCATAGTGGTTTGAGTTGATTTCTGGTTTCTCTATTCTATTCCATTGGTCTATATCTGTTCTTGTGAAAGTACCAGGCTGTTTTGAGAACACTGGCTTTGTAATACAGCTTGAAATCTGGTATTGGGATCCCACCTACTTTGTTCTTCTTTCTAAGGATTGCTGCAGTTATTCGGGGTCTTTTTTTGTTCCCTATGAATTTTTGGATAGTTCTTCCTAGGTCTGTGAAATATGCCCTTGGTATTTTAATGGAGAGTGCATTGAATCTATAGATTGCTTTGGGTAGTATGGACATTTTAATGATGTTGATTCTACCAATCCATGATCATGGCATGTTCTTCCATCTGTTTATGTCTTCCTCTATCTCTTTTTTCAGTGTCCTGTAGTTTTCCGTGTATAGATGTTTCACCTTCTTAGTTAAGTTTATTCCTAGGTATCTTAATTTTTTTGGTGCGATGGTAAATGGGATTGCCTTTTTAGTCTCTCTTTCTGGAAGTTCACTATCGGTGTATAGAAATACCATAGATTTCTTGACGTTAATTTTGTATCCTACTACCTTGCTGAATTCATTTATTAAGTCTAATAGATTTTTGATGAAGTCTTTAAGGTTTTTTATGTACAATATCATGTCATCTGCGAATAAGGACAGTTTTATTTCTTCTTTTCCAATTTGGATGCCTTTTATTTCTTCTTCTTGTCTAATCACAATCGCTAATACTTCCAGTACTATGTCAAACAGGAGTGGTGAGTGTGGGCATCGCTGTCTTGTTCCTGTTCTTATGGGAAATGGTTTTAGTTTTTGCCCATTGAGTATGATGTTGGCTGTGGGTTTGTCATATATGGCTTTTATTATGGCGAGGTATGACCCTTCTATTCCCACCTTGCTGAAAGTTTTTATCAAGAAAGGGTGTTGGATTTTGTCAAATGCTTTTTCTGCATCAATTGATATGACTATGTGGTTTTTATCTCTCAATTTGTTTATGTGATGTATCACGTTTATTGATTTGCAGATATTGTACCATCCTTGCATCCCAGGGATAAATCCTACTTTGTCCTGGTTTGTGATCTTTCTGATGTACTGCTGGATCCAATTTGCTAGAATTTTGTTGAGGATTTTGACATCTATGTTCATGAGGGATATTAGCCTGTAATTCTCTTTCATTGTGTTGTCTTTTTCTGGTTTTGGTATTAGGGTGAAGCTGGCTTCATAGAAGGAGCTTGGAAGTGTTCCTTCCTCTTGAATTTTTTGGAATAGTCTGAGGAGGATAGGTTTTAGTTCTTCCTTAAATGTTTGGGAAAACTTCCCTGTCAAGTCTTCTGGCCCCAGGCTTTTGTTTGCTGGAAGCTTTTTGATGACTGCTTCAATTTCTTCCATAGTTATTGGCCTATTGAGATGTTTAGAATCTTCCTGATTGCGTTTTGGAAGGTTGTCTTTTTCTAGGAATATGTCCAATTCCTCCAGGTTGTCCAGTTTGTTGGAATAGAGTTGTTCATAGTATTTTTGAAACATCCTTTGTATTTCTGTGTGGTCTGTTGTTATTTCACCTCTTTCATTTCTGATTTTGTTCATTTGGGTCCTCTCTCTTTGCTTCTTGGTGAGCCTGTAGAGGTTCATCAATCTTATTCATCCTTTCAAAGCACCAGCTCTTGGTTTTGTTGATCTTTTCTATTGTTATTTTGCTTTGTTTTGTTTTGGGTTTTTTTGTTTGTTTGTTTGTTTTGTTGGGTTTTTTTTTTTGTTTGTTTTTGTTTTTGGTCTCTATGTTGTTTATCTCCACTCTGATCTTTATTATTTCCTTCCTTCTGCTTACACTGGGCTTTTCTTCTTGCTCTTTTCTAACTCTTTGAGTTGTAGGGTTAGGTAATTTATTACCATTGTTTCTTGTTTTCTTTTTCAGTAGGCTTGTAGAGCTATGAACTTCCCTCTTAAGACTGCTTTCGCTGTGTCCCATAGATTTTGGATTGTTGTGTTTTCATTGTCATTTCTTGCCATTATGTTTTTTATTTCTTCTTTGATCTCTCTGGTAACCCAGTCATTGTTTAATAGCATGCTATTTAGTCTCCATGTGTTTGATTATTTGGGATTGTTTTTATTGTAGTTGATTTCCAGTTTTATTTCTCTGTGATCTGAGAAGCTACTTGATATGATTTCTATCTTCTTAAATTTGGAGAGACTTTGCCTATGTCCTAACATATGGTCTATCTTTGAAAATGACCCATGTGCACTTGAGAAGAATGTATATTCTGTGGCTTTGGGGTGAAATGTTCTGAAGGTGTCAATTAATTCCATCTGGTCTAATGAGTCATTTAGGATTGATGTTTCTTTGCTGATTTTTTGTTTAGAGCATTTGTCCAGTGGTGATAATGGGGTATTAAAGTCCCCTACTATGATTGTATTGCAGTCAATCTCTCCCTTGATATCCTCCAGATTTTTTTTTTAATGTATTTGGGTTCTCCTCTATTGGGTGCATATATGTTTACCAGAGTTATTTCTTCTTATGGGATTGCTCCCTTTAGTATTATCAAGTGGCCTTCCTTATTTCTTGTTATGGCCTTCACTTTGAGATTTAATTTGTCAGATATAAGTATTGCCACCCCAGCTTCTTTTTCCTTTCCATTCTCCTGAAAAACCTTTTTCCATCACTTCACCATCAGTCTGTGTGCGTCTTTTTTTCTGAGATGGGTTTCTTGTAGACAGCAGATATATGAGTCATGTTTTCTTATCCACTCAGTTACCCTATGTCTTTTGATTGGGGCAATTATTCCATTTACATTTAAAGTTATTATTGATAGGTACTTGTTTGTTGCCATTTTTATTCTTTACCCCTGTGTTCCTTCTTCACTTCCTATTTCTTCTTTTTACAGCAGACCCTTTAGCGTTTCTTGCATTGCTGGTTTGGTGATAATAAACTCCCTTAGTTCGTTTTTGTCTGTGAAGCTCCTGATTTCCCCCTCAATTTTGATTGATAGCCTTGCTGGGTACAGTATTCTTGGATTCAGACCCTTACTTTGCATAACTTTGTATATTTCATTCCATTCCTTTCTGGCCTGATGTCTTTCTGTTGAGAAGTCAGTCGCTAGTCTGATGGGGAATCCTTTGTAGGTAACTTTCTGTCTCTCTCTGGCCACTTTTAAGATTCTTACTTTGTTGTTGGTGTTTGCCAATACAATAATAATGTGCCTTGGCGTTGGTCTTTTGGGGTTCATTTTGTTTGGGACTCTGTGAGCTTCTTGGATTTGTTTGGGTTTTTTCTTCCCTATATCAGGGAAGTTTTCTGTCATTATTTCTTCTAACAGGTTTGCTATTCCTTGTCCGATTTCCTCTCCTTCTGGCACCCCTATTATGTGGATGTTGTTTCATTTGGTGTTGTCCCAGAGTTCCGATAGGCTCTCCTCCTGTTTTTTAAGGTTTTTTTTTCTAGATGCTGCTCTGCTTGTGCATTTTTTTCTACCTTGTCTTCTAGCTCACTAATGTGGTCCTCTATTTTTTCTAGTCTACTGTTGATGCTTTCTATTGAGTTCTTTATAGCAGCAATGTCATTTTTCATTTCTTCTTGGTTCTTCTTCATTTCTTCTTGGTTCTTACACATATTGTGGAATTTGTCTTACATTCTTTTAAGCCACCTTATGACTATTTCTCTGAATTCTCTGACAGGTTGCTTGCCTCCATTTCATGTACTTTCTTTTCTGGTTTTGCCTTCTTTTCTGTCATATGCAGGCTGTTTCTTTGTCTCCCCATGATCTCTCTTCTCTGGGTGTTTGGTTATGTAGTTCTCTCTCTCCTTTTCCTTGGCGAAATTTGACCTTTCTGTGAGAAGGTGCAGAGCTCCTCTGAGTCCGCGTATTCGCGTTGTTTGGGGTCACGTGTTCCTGGGTTTGCAGCTGTTCCCTGGGTGTTGTTGTTGTAGATTCCCAGGATTTTTAGACTTCCCCATTATTATTCTTTATCTCAGTTAATGCATGCTTAATTTCTGACTGGTCCTTTTTCATGTCTTTGAAATTCTCATCAAGATCCTTGCATTTCTCACTAAGTCTCTTGAAGCTCTCACAAAGATTCTCATAACCATTGTTTTTAACTCTTTACCTAGCAGTTTGTTTGCTTCCATTTCATTTAATATTTTTCTGGAGATTTTCATTTGTGATATGTGTCTTTGTCTCCACATTTTGGCTGCTTCCCTGTATTTGTTTCTATGTATTAGGTAGAGCTGCTATGTCTCCTGGAACTGGTAATGTGGTCTTGTGTATTAGGTGTCCTGTAGGGCCCAGTGGCTCAGCCTCCTCAGTCACCTGAGCTGGGTATTCTAGTTGTGCCCCAGTGTGGGCTGTGTGCACTGTCTTGTTGTAGTTGAGACTTGATTGCTGTTGGTGTCACTGGGAGCAATTGACCTCCAGGTCAATTGGCTGTGAGCACCAGCTGCAACTACAGTGGGAGAGCTGCTGTTCAGGATACAACTCTATGGAGCAGGACTTGCTTCAGTAGGGCTTTGGTGCTCACTGAGTCTTCCCCTTGCCTATGTCACTCGTGGGTGTGTAGAGTTGTAATGTGGTATTGTCTAAAGCTGTCTACCAGGTGCACTGTCTCTGGGGCCTCCCAAGAGGTGCAAAGTCAGCCACTGCCTGGGGATATCCAGCAGGAGCTACAAAGCAATCTTCAGATAGCTACTACTTATCTTGGACTTGGAAGTACCCAGGCAAGGCCAAGGTGTGAAGCAAGGCAAGCTGCTACTAGTGCCAGGTCTTGGGCCTCTTATTGATAGTTATGGGGCTCACTGATGCCAGCTGATGCTTACTTGAGAGATTTTAGGAAAGTCTGAAGCCTGAGCCAAGACAGGACATTCATATTGAAAAGCTACTGAAAACAGCTTGGGTGGGGCCACAAACTGGATAGGGCAGGGTCTCAGGGAATCACCATGGCAGATAGAACAGTGTGAGCCAGTCAATGGAGACTCATATATGGCTTTCAATCATCTCTGCAATGGGGGAGGTCTCAGGATAGGAACAATTAAGTCTGTGAGCAGCCCTGTCTGGGAGAAAGTGGCCTCCAAGTCCTTATTCCTCCCCATATGTCCCTGGATCCCCCCAAGCTGCTGCTCCAGTGCTGGAGCTCAGAGAGAGCGATTCCATGTATGTTTGTGTTCTGTTCCTTTAGAGGAACTGTTTGGGAATCCAGCTGCCTCATGTCACTCAGCCACAATCCCTGCTGTTTTTCACAGCCTGAAATTATGGGGACTTCTATTCCCAGCTCTGGAACCCTGAGCTTTGGGTCCAGCATGGGGCTGGGACCCATTGCTCCTCACAGGAGGCCTCTGTAGCCTTGAAAAAAATGCCACATGTGGATGTCGCCAGCCCATTTTTTGCTTCCACTCCTCCCACCAGTGTCAACGTGCTTTCTTCTTTACTTCTCTAGTTGTAGATCTTCCATTCAGCCAGATTTCAGGTGGTTCTGAATGATGATTGCTCTGATTTTCAGTTGTAATTTTGAAGGGGTTGTGGGAGGCAGCAAGTACCACATTTACCTATGCCACCATCTTGGTTCTCTCCAGCACATCATATTTCTATGGCCAAAATGATTAATAGAGGAGTGAGTTCATGTGAGTGCATGTGTGTGTGTGTGTGTGTGTGTGTGTGTGTGTGTATATGTATGTATGTATTTCAACATCACCTAATTCACTGAAGCATATACTATCATTATTCTCAAGAAAATCCAAGTGCAGAAAAATTAAATGACTTGTCCAGGTCACTTAGGTAGTGACAGATGGAAAATAGAAATAATGTCTGATTGCCTTTATTCGAAACCTATATTCATGTTCAGGAGATTTATATTTCATGCCTGCATCCAGCTTTTATTAATTTTGGAAGACACTTCATTTATCTGAGCCCTATTTTCTTACAATAAAATGAGGATAATAACTCAGTACATTCTGTACCTTCCAGAGATGTTATGAGGCTTAACTGGAAACTGGATATAAAAACAAGGCATAATGCCCTATATAAATGTAAGTTACTATGATTATTAAAATTTAATAATAAATATGGACCCCACAATCAGATCATTAAACATATTGAACAAAGAATTTTTTTCTTAATAATGACTGTTGTTATTGTTTAGATATGTTAACTATACAGCTAGATTTCCAGTATAAAAAATCAGAAAGTCATATATTTTTTCTCCTAGTGCCATGTTGTTTACTAATAGGGGATTTCTATTCAATCGCTTACATTGTAGGTGATGTGTGCATATTTAAATTAGTTTTATTTAATCTGTCACTGAAGAGTGCTATACCACGTCTCTTGGTGTCAATTATATCTGCTTTTAAAATATTTATTGCATAATTTTCTTATGATTATTGTAGCCACCATGATATAATGTATTGGAGTCTAGAAGTGAGAACACTGTAAAAGAAAACTCAAAATTTCAGCCTGAGCTCAGTTGCATCACTTAGAAACTGTGATTTTGTCATTTGTTGATTTGGAGAACAGGGAACCCTATTTCACTCATTGCTGGTGGGAATGCAGATGGTGCAGCTACTATGAAAAACAGTATGGAGTTTCCTCAAAAAATTAAAAATGGGCCCTAGCCAGTTTGGAATAGAGCATAGGCCCGTGGCCTGAAGGGCCCCAGGTTTGATTTCCAATCAAGTGCACATTCCTTGGTTGCAGGCTCAATCCCTGTCCCTGGCCAGGGCACATGCAGGAGGCAACCAATCAATGTGTCTCTCTCACATCAATGTTTCTGTCTCTCCCCACCTTCCACTCTCTAAAAATCAATAGAAAAAATATCCTTGGGTGAGGCTTAACAAAAATAAAATAAAATAAAATAAAATAAAATAAAATAAAATAAAATAAATACTTAAGGAGCTGCCATTTGACTCAGTGATCTCATTTCTAGGAATATATTCTAAGAAGCCTGAAATACCAATCAGAAAGAATATATGCACACCTATGTTCATAGCAGCGCTATTTACAATGGCTAAGATCTGGAAACTGCCCAAGTGCCCATCAGTAGATGAGTGGGTAAATAAGCTCATTTACTCAATGGAATACTAAGTAGCTATAAAAAAAAAGATTGATCTCTTACCCTTTGTGACAACATGGATGGACCTGGGGATTATTTTGCTAAGTGAAATAAGCCAGTCAGAGAAAAACAGATAATACATGATATCACTCATATATGGAATCTAATGAACAAAATAAACTAATGTACAAAATAGATCCAGAGACATAGAAGCATGGAAGAGACTGATGAATCTCAGAGGGAAGTACAGTGGAGAGATTAACCAAATAACATATGCATATATGCATAATCCGTAGACACAGACAATAGTGAAGTGAATGCCTGAAGGAGAAATGGGGGTGGGGTGTAGCGGGTCAATGGGGAAAAAGGGGGCATCTGTAATACTTTCAACAATAAAGATAATTTTAAAAAACTGTCATCTAGACATAAAATATCAAGAAATAAAGCATCAGGCTGTATTTATACTTTTAAATATAAAAATTTGGGGCAATATATATTGAATAGAATTTATAGAGATAGTGTTAGAGGAAAAATAAGTATAATGACCATGAATATGCTCTTAAGAAATAAAAGCAATTGAAGAAATCCTATAGTAAATAGTTCCATTCTGCTCAGAATCCTGTGACTAACTGTGCTTCCAATGGAGAGAGCAAGAACTTGGATGATTCTCAGCTTTCATGAGAAGAGGGAATGCAGAATCTCAGCTACAGTAAAGATGGAGTAATAATAGTCCTGTGACAGGAATAGTCATCTGGACAGCTGCCTTCTATTGAGGACAAACCATGGAATTAGTAGCTTTGTAGAGGGAGAGGGGAACTATTCCTCAGTTCCTTGAATAATTAGTAACTTGTTAGAGCAGGAGTACTGTGGGAACTGGCATCATCATACACACCCTTGCATATTCTGTACTTCTTATCAAATCCCTTTCTGCTTGGTCTAGGGCAAAACACACACACACACACACACACACACACACACACACACAAAAACAAACAAACAAAAAAACACCAACCAACCAACCAAACAAACAAACAAAAAACCCACCAACAACAAAAAAGAACACAAAACCCTCAGAGAAATCAATGGGAAAACAGTGAACCAGACAATTGCCTTTGGAGTAAGTTAAAAAGTTACAGGGATTCAAACTTAGTAATAGGATGATTCCTTTGGAAATAAACAAGAATTCCCTCAGCTATTCAAAGGGCTCATTTCTTCACCTCCATATCAAGTCTTTGTTCAAATTTCACCTTCTCAATGATGCCTACCCTGACCACTCTATTAAAAACTGCAACTTTCCTATCTATACCTAACCCATTTTCTGTCCCATTTGACCTGTTCTATTACACTTTTTTCTTTTTTATAGCATTTATCACTTTTTAATATACTGTATAATTTACTTACTAAATTTGTTTTTTTCTTCTGTCCACACTTCTAGTGAAGGCAAATATACTGTCTTCTGCTTTGTTCACTGATATATTTGTTCACTGAAACATCACAATGTCTAGTCATGAGAAAGAGAAAAGCAGTTCCTGACATCCACAATCTGGCCTGCAATGACACATAGGCCTTAATGTTCTGTTGAACACAGATTCACAGAACATCAACAATAAAGCCACTATGGGATCAGGACAGATCAAAGCTAAAATAAGACCACTCTGTAATAATGTCTCAACACACACAGAACATGAACATTGTCCAAATCACAAAAAGGACCAAACATCCACCTATCCTAACTACTGTGAGTGACTGCTACTTTTTCAATAATTACAGCATTACACTTGCTTTACTTTCCCCCTTTTCTCCTTAAGACTTATTGAGATACATAATCATAAAATTGACCCTGCTTTCTGATAGCAACCAATCAGTTCAAAGCAAAGACTGGATTCCTTAAAACATCCCCCAAATCATCTAATATAAACCCAAATCCAATCAAAAGGCCTTTCTAACACCTTACTGTGATTCCTTATAGTATGCATGTTCCCCTCATAGCTGCTTTGAGCAAAAAAACCCAAGTAGTTTAACTGAAGTATGTTTCTGGTGGTCTTTGATTAAAGGGTATTGATAGATGTATAAAAATATTCATTAAATTATTATTCTTATTTAAATATGGTGAAACGTCATAGCTACTCCATAAACATCAATAATGAACTATCAGAAAGAGAAACTAAGAAAAAATCCCATTTACTATTGCAATAACACAAAAATAAGGTACCTAGGAATAAATTTAACCAAAGAGGTAAAAAGCTTGTAGTCACAAAACTATAGGACATTGAAGAAAGAAATTGAGGAAGATACAAATATGTGGAAACATATACCATATTTGTGAATTGGAAGGATTAACATAATTAAAATGTCCATATCATCCAAAGCAATCTATAGATTCACAGATCTAAAACAAATATTACAAAAATATATATATGGAACCAAAAAAGACCCCAAATAACCTCAGAAATCTTAAGAAATAGGAGCAAAGATGGAGGTATCACTGTATTGGATATCAAACCATACTACAAAGCCATAGTAAAAAAACTGCCTAGTACTGGCATAAGAACAGGCTTATAGATCAATAGAACAGGACAGAGAGCCCATAAATTGACCTATGTCTCTATGATCAATTGATATTTGACAAAGGAGGCAAGAGCATTCAATGGAGTAAAGGCAATCTCTTCAATAAATTGTGTTAGGAGAATTGGATAGTTACATGGAAAAAAATGAAACTGGACCATCAACTTACACCATACATAAGAATAAACTCAAAATGGATGAAAGATTTTAATGTAAGTTATGAAACTATAAAAATCCTAGAAGAAAACATAGACAGTAAAATTTTAGACATCTCTCATAACAATATTTTTGCCAATATATCTCCTAGGGCAAGAGAATCAATGGAAAAAAGAAACAAATGGGAATACATCAAAGTTAAAATCTGCACAGCAAAAGAAAGGATCAACAAAATGAAAATGGAATCCTCTGTATGGGAGAAAATATTTGCCAATGATACATCTGCTAAGGGATTAATTTCCATCCTATATAATAAAAGACTAATATGCAAATAGACCAAACGGCAGAACAACCAAACAACCGAACAACTGGTTGCTATGATGTGCACTGACCACCAGGGGGTGCTTGGAACACGGCAGGCATTGGCAGCAGGTGGCAGAAAGCAGAATATGGTGGACATCGGCGGGATGGTGGAGCAGGTGAGTGGGGGTGCCAGACCAAGGCGGGGTACTGGTCACTGTCATCAGGCAAGCCTCTGGTGGTTACTGAAAATTCTTTGCTCCTGTGTGCCATGGTCCCACCCAGCACTCGCACCCACTGCTGGTGCCCATTGTCAGCCCTGATCATTCAGAGCTGTCAGTGGGTGTGAGCAGTGGCTGCCAGCCCAGATCGTCCCTCAGGGCTTTTCCACCTCCCCCTGCTCCTGAGGGGCAATTGGGAGAGCAGGCACCACTTGCACCCACTGATGGTGCCCTCCCTGCTCACACCTGCTGCTGGCACCAGCCCTTATTGCTCCATGCCATAAGCTGGTTCCAGCAGTGCTGGCACTGTCAGCGCATGGGAGCCGCAGCAGCGGGAGCAGGCCTACCAGCAGACAGGGGACCGGGGCAGGGGGACCCCATGGAGGGAGGGGTTGTACGGGGGCACAAAGGATGGGTCGAGACCCACCCCTGTGCCCACTGCAGCCTCATGGCCCACAGTTCCTTTCAATGTACACAAATTCGTGTACTGGGCCCCTAGTAATATATAAAAGACTTATACAGTTCAATACCAGGAAGACAATCAAATTTAAAAAAGGGCAAAGGACCTGAATAGAAACTTCTCAAAAGTGGACATACAGATGGCCAAAATACATATGACAAAATGTTCAACTTCACTAATCATCAGAGAGATGAAAATTAGAATGACAATTCTCACACCTGTCAGAATGGCTACCATCAATAAGTCAACAAACAAGTGTTAGTGAGGATGTGAAGAAAAGGAAACCTGGTGGGAATGCAAACTGCTGCAGCTACTATGGAAAACAGTATGGAATTTCTTCAAAAAATTAAAAATAGAACCGCCTTTTGACACAGCAATCCCACTTCTAGGAATATATCCTAAGAAGCCTGAAACACCAATCAAAAAGAATATATATACCCCTATATTCATAGCAGCATTATTTACAATAGCCAAGATCTGCAAATAGCACAAGTGCCCATCAGTAAATGAATGGATAAAAAAAGCTGTGGTACATTTTCTCAATGGGATACTAAGCAGCTATAAAAAAGAAGGACCTCTTACCCTTTGCGACAAGATAGATAGACCTGGAGATTATTATGCTAAGTGAAATAAGCCAGTCAGAAAAAGACGAGTACCATATAATCTCACTTATATGTGGAATCTAAAGAACAAAATAAACTGAGGAACAAAATAAAACCAGAGGCATGGATACATGAAACAGAATGGCAGCTGTCTGAGGGGATGGGTGTAGGTAGGGAGGAGTGGATGAAAGAAGGTGAAGATATTAGCCAAAGAACATATATACATAGCCCACTCCATGGACACAGACAACAGTGTGATGATGGCCAGGGTGGTGAGGAACAGGGCTGGGTGGGAGGGGGTAAGGCAATGAGGGATATAGTGTCAACAATAAAAATAAATATAATATATATTAACTAAAAACATAAAAATAAAAGTAAAAAAATAAATTCATGGCTACTACAGGTATAAGCAAAGTTTCAACTCCATACCTTTCTGCACAGAGCAATGTTATAGCTCTCTTGCCTTGTAGATTGAATTTTCTCACCTAGCAAATGTAGCCATTAGTGACAACAACCTTTGCCATTGTCTTAGAAAATTTTTTCTACTTTCTTATAGTTCTCATGTATATCTGTAAGCCAATATATTTGCCAGGTGACATACTGATGGTGGACATGAATCAGGAGCAAGCACCAAACACAAAGCTGTCTTATAAGCTAGGATCCTTCAATGTGTATGGGAAATTCTAAAGATCATAAATTCAGAAGGACCCAGGAGTAGAAAAATCAGTGGAGCAAGGGGAATATTGTTCAAAGAACAATGGATGAAATGACAAAATGTTATTTTCATCTTTCTTAATAATGTTCTCTATCCCCATTTTTGAAACATGGATTATTAAGGTTTACCGTTGACATGAGGATGATATGAGAAGAATATTGTATAATATTGTGCTGAAGGTATACTTTTTATGGTATATAAAACTTTGTCAAATATTTATTTTTTTGTTAATGCTCAACAGAGGAATTTTTAAAAATATTTTTATTGTTTAGAGTACTACAGATTACCTCCATTTTTTCTCTCCCTTGCCCCCACTATGTGGTTCCTGCCCCATCCATGGCCTTCACTACCCTTCACCACCCTATTGACACATCATTTTTGTAAATAAGTGAAATAGGGAATGAACAAATGGATGATTGAATGAATAAATGTCAGTGACCAGAGACCATGCTTCTCTAACATCAACTGCTAGCTGTTCAAACAATAATGTATGGAGTGGAATCTAAAAGCATACAATGAGTTTCCAAATCCGAAACATTTTACAAGCACACTTGTTTACAAAAATTAATAATATCACTGGGTCTACATTATCTAAATACTCACTTCAATTTTATGTTGTTATTATTATTATTTTTTTAATTTTCTGGTATTAACTTAGAATTTTCAGTGAGGACAGAAAAGACTCCATAAATAGTGTGAAAACTTTCTTCCAAATACTAGATTGACTGCTATTGTACTGCTATGAGGTCTCAAGTGTCATAGCTAGGACATTAGGAGAGAGAACATATGGAGCCAGATTTTGGCTCACGAAAAGAGAATTTTCTCACAGATATGCCTGGTTCAAATTGGTCTATGCAGGCTTCTAGATATTTTGGTCTCCTTTTCCCTGGAATGTATTGAGTTGGCATGGGTTGTATAGAAGGGGTCAAACACTAGAACCTAAGTTGAGGAAGATAGCATATTTGGCCCCTAACAGACCTGGAAATCGATGAGACTATTAAAAAAGAACAAAATGAAAAGTGGCATGAATTGCACAGAAGGTAAGTTATCACACTTTACACTTGACTTCATGCAATTAAAAAGAATGACTTTGAACAGAGCAGCTACTTTTTCAGTTTCTCTGGCAGCTCTCAAGTGTCTAATGTCCAGAAGGTAAGGGCTATTACAATGTCCACTGTGGAGTTAAAAGAAACCTTTAAAAAATGAGTCACTGCTCTAATGTATTTTGCCTGGGAGCACAACTACTATTTGAAAATTTTCCTCTTTACTTGTCTTTTATTTATTTATTTATTTTGGATGCCATCCAAAATCACCACTTTAAGGTTAGTTTTTAAATTATAGTATAGATGTTAATTCACAAAAGCAAAAATACATGAGGAAAAGCAGTCTTTTAAATGAGACAAGAAAGTGTGGAATGGAGGAGAGTGTGCTGGAGGGGAATGGGACTATAACTTTTGAATGTTTATATTATGCCAGGCTCTGTGCTAGGCATTTTTCACACATGTTTTAATTTTCACGGTTTTCCAATGAGGTCAATATGCTTAAGTCCATCTAACCAAAATTTACACAGGAGCTCACATTATTGCATTTTTATTACCTGTCAGGCATTATTCTAAGCATTTTGCATTCCATTTAGTTTTTCATTCTGTTGACAACTAGGAGGGGGGAGTAGGTAGTTTAAATACTCCAGTTTACAGACAAAGAGACTAAAATCCAGAGGGTTTTGTAGTTTTTCCATGATCACACAACTCATAGCAGTGAAGTCAGGATTTCAAACCAAATATTTTTACTCCAAAAAAGATTGGGATCTTAAAACTTATGGAATCAGAGGTTTAAATACTTCAATTTTACTGACTGATGTGTATGTGATAGGGAAAGTCAGAAGGCAATAAGTAGTATAAAGGTCAAAATGGGAATTAAAGTAGAAAGGCCAGTGCTTAAGGAAAGACGTTTTCAAACATAGAAAGGCAAAGAGCAGAGGCATGTCCAAGTAGGAAAATAAATACCTTAATATGGGTCCAAAACAGACTTGAGAAACACTTGTGAAGAACTCCTGAGCAATTGCTGTCTCTTTTTTTATAATTTTATTTTTATTGTTACTCTATTACAGATGTCCCCATATCCCCACTCTTTGCCCACCTCCACACAGCCCCTGCCTTCCCTTCCCTCTGGCCTTCTCCACACTGTTGTCTGTGTCTATGGGTTATTCATATATGCCCTTTGGCTAATCCCTTCACCTTCTTTCATCTAGTCCACCTCCATGCCCCTCCCCTCTGAAAGCTATCAGACTGTTCCATGTATCCATGCTTCTGGTTTTAGGTTTTAGGAAAAAAAAATAAACTGCTATATTTTTTATGACAACTTAAGAACCAGAGAAGATTACTGAAGGATATAGAACAAAATGTAGATTTGAGGATGAAAAATAACCTGTATTGAAGCCAGATTCATTTCTGCCTTAGTGTTGACCAAGGTGGACACCAGGAAGTTCCCTGCTCCATGTCTTTGGTAGTACACATGAATTGCAAGGAAAACCCTTCTCTCTACATTTGAAAAATATATTGTCCTGTTCTTACATTGGTCTTTGAAAAATGGAAATAAAAAAAAATCTTTCATGGTAACCTAGGTCAAATAGCTGAGAGAATCATTTGGTTTTATTAATTATATAGAAAATTCTGTACAAAGGAATTCTTACAGCAGCCACAATACAGATGGCAGAGTAGGGGGGGCAGGTGTTTAGGAAGCAGAGATACAGCATATGGTAATTGGCAAGAAAGGTTCTCTCACTAAGGCACCGTATCCTTTGGGGATATAAACTATCTTCAGTTAAACCACTTGAGCCACATGGGGTTCTCACTCCAGCACCTTTTCTGAGCAAGCAGGACTTCAGCTTAGCTAAGGCTCCAAGTAGAACAGTTAAAAGGATAAAGGTTTCTGTGGCTAAAGTGGTAGGATTCAAGCTGAGCTTTGATGCCCCAGTCCTTGAACAGCAGGAACAGCTACAGAAAGCAAATTGAAAAGCAAATCAGAATTGCTGGAGCCTTGTTGAACTACAAATAAGCAGGCTCCCTGAGATCATAAGATATAAGACAGGGTAAGGCAAGCCACAAAATTGAGTGAGCTACCTTGTCATTTTAATCCTATCTAAAAAGAGGTAATATGCAAATTGACTGTCACTCCAACACATAAGATGGCTGCCCCCATGTGGTCAAAGATGGCTGCCCCCATGTGGACACAAGATGGCCTGCAGGGGAGGGCAGTTGGGGGTGACCAGGCCTGCAAGGGAGGGCAGTTGCGGGGGATCAGGCCAGCAGGTGAGGACAGTTAGGGGTGAGCAGGCCTGTAGGGGAGGACAGTTAGAGGCAATCGAGCCAGCAGGGGAGCAGTTATGCATTGATCAAGCTGGCAAGGGAGGGAAGTTAGGGATGACCGGGCCAGCAGGGCAGAGCAATTGGGGGCAACCAGGCCAGCAAGGGAGGGCAGTTGGGGGCAACCAGGCCTGCAGGTGAGGACAGTTAGGGGTGAGCAGGTCAGCAGGAGAGGGCAGTTAGGGGTGACCAGGCTGGCAGGGGAGCAGTTAGGCATTGATCAGGCTGGCAGGGGAGTGGTTAGGGGGTGATCAGGCTGGCAGGCAGAGTGTTAAGAGCAATCAGGCAGGCAAGCAGGTGAGCAGTTGGGAGCCAGCAGTCCCAGATTGTGAGAGCGATGTCCAACTGCCCTCGAGGGGTCCCAGATTGGAGAGGGTGCAGGCTGGGCTGAGGGAAAGCCCCCCCCCCCCCCGTGCACGAATTTTGTGCACCAGGCCTCTAGTCAGACATAAAGACAAGTTGAACTCGGTGGAATTTTGACCTCCAGCTACACAATTTCTATCTCTGGGCCTCTGTTTCATCCAGTAAAATGATAATAACAGTCAGTGCTCCTACATTGAATTATGGCCAGACACAAATTAAAGTGCCTGTCAAGACCTTTTAAACATTGTAAAATGTGTTAATATGCTAATGAAAACACTTGATTTTATGTTTTCGTCTATTAACTTCTTCTCATGGTAGTTATCTGTCTTTTTTCTAAGTGGTAATATTTAAAGAAGTTTTAAAATTAATTATTTGGATTATCTTATTAATCCTTAGGTCCTCCTTAATTCAGTAGGGTGTAGTTAAATTTGTAGTTGAAGAATCACTCAGTGAAAGTTTCATCCTTTAATGCCAAGAGGGAATAAGCTAAGAGCTGAAGTGTGGAGCAGGCACCGGGATACTCAGGTGCACAACCCTGTTGCTGACTGAGGAAATACATATCTATCAATAATTGTATTTAAAAATCAAAATAAATGAATAAGGAATCTAATGAACAAAATAAACTGATGAATAAAATATAACCAGAGGCATGGAAACATGGAACAGACTGAGGAATCTCAGAGGGAAGGGGTGCAGGAAGAGATTAACCAAAGAATTTATATGCATATATGCATTACTTATGGACACAGACAGTAGGGTGGTGAAGGCTTGGGGTGGGGGCAATGGGTGAAAAAAATCGGGACATCTATAATACTCTCAACCATAAAGATTTCTTTAAAAAAGAAAGCTAAATTATATGAGAAGTTATAGGTCAGAAAACATATGACATTCTCATATTGAATATAAAAGGCACAATAAATCTGGAGTGGCCAATCCTTTCACAATGAGTCCAGGGTCAGAATATCTGGAACAGGTCTACTAATATACCTGTAATTCAAAGTTAAAAAGCTACTTGCCAGTCAGAGAATGATAAATATCACATGATCTCACTCATTTATGGAATATAATGAACAACATAAACTGATGAACAAAAACAGATCCAGAGACAGAGAAGCATCAATCAGACCGTCAAACCTCAGAGGGAGGGTGGGGGTAAGGGGGAAAGATCAAGCAAAGGACTTGTATGCATGCATATAAGCATAACCAATGGACACAGACACCAGGGGGGTGAGGGCATGAGTAGGGGGGTTGGAATGGTAATGGGGAGATAAGGACACATATGTAATACCTTAATCAATAAAAAAATTTTAAAAAGCTACTTGCAATATCTAAAATTAGCTTAAAAATCACTTCCCCAAAGAAATCTTTCCTGAATTATTGCTCCACCCAGTCAGGTCCCTTGTAATTTCAATGTGCCCTTTACTATTGCTTAATATCACCTATCAGGATATAATGTTTTCATGTGATTATTCATTTAGTATCCGATATATACCCTCATTAATCTGTAAGTTCCTTGTGTTTGCTAAATGAATACATAGACTAATTACAATATAAAAAATAAAGGCATGACCAATGGCTTATCTTTTTTTGAATTCACAACTCATGTTTAGCTGAGACTTTCTTTAGAATATAGTGCAGAGCCCAACAGCAATGCCTGCAGAAAAAGCAAATCATTATCAAGTGTTAATTACTTGAAATACAGGCAAAAGAACTGCTCAGAGTAAGTATCCTAAACTTTTCTGAAAATAAAATCACTTAGTGGTACTTATTAAAATACAGGTTGCTAGGCCCACAATTGACTGACTCAGAATCTCAAGGTAAGAGTGTTGGAAAGCTATATAGTTATCAATAACCCCAGAGTATTTTTAGCAACAAAGTAATTTGAGCAACCCTGAGATATACCAAAGTACTTTTAACTTTGGTCCTTGGATATTCTGCTAGAGCAGTGGTTCTAAACCTTTTTAATGCTGTGGCCCTTTAATACAGTTCCTCATGTTGTGGTGACCCCCAACCATAAAATTATTTTCGTTGCTACTTCATAACTGTAATTTTGGTACTGTTATGAATCATAATTTAAATATCTGTGTTTTCCGATGGCGACTCTGCTAGTGGTTCTCAACCTGTGGGTCGCGACAGTAGCAAAATTACAGTTATGAAGTAGCAACGAAAATAATTTTATGGTTGGGAGTCACCACAACATGAGGAACTGTATTAAAGGGTTGTGGCATTAAAAAGGTTGAGAACCACTGTGCTAGAGAATCATCTGTGAAATATACAGAGACATAGTATACTCTCCATACTGACTGATTTTTGTTTTTTTAGTAAATCAGTGCAGCTCTGGCCACTAGACAAAAACTGTTTCTCTCATTATAATTGCAAAATATCTGTGGTAATGCCTCATATTTATGCATCTTAGGTCAACCCTTGATCAATCAAAGTTCCTTACTAGTTGCTCATGATCTCCATGGGTGTGGGAGAAGTATCCCCAGAAAATAATGGGGATAAAGAGGTAAATCAAAAGAGGGAAATCAGCCTTAGCCAGTTTGGCTCAGTGGATAGAGTGTTGGCCTGCAGATCAAAGGGTCCCTGGTTCAATTCTGGTCAAGGGCACATACCTTGGTTTCAGGCTCCTTCCCATCCCAGGCCCTGGTCAGGGGCCCATGCAGGAGACAACCAATGGATGTGTCAAATTGATGTTTCTATCTATTTCCCTCTTCCTTCCACTCTCCCTAAAAGTCAGTGGAAAATATCCTCAGATGAGGATTAAAAAAAAAAAAAAAGAGGAAAATCAGATAGAAGTGTACAAGGTCAAACTGTTGCTGTATTCATAGTATTCTTGATTCATTCCTAAGGCATCTTCTATCACAAATAAGCCAATTCAAGTAACATGTTTATAATAGCATGGTAGTAGCAGCCCAGGTGAGGTCTTAAATATATTTTTGGATTGTTTTGACATTTGGACAGAGGTGAGAAAAAATTGTAAATCCAGAAATAATATTTCCATTTTTAAATTACTTCTTTCCTTTATTAAACACTAAAGGCCCGGTGCATGAAAATTTATGCACTGGAGGAGGGTCCCTCAGCCCAGCCTACTCCCTCTCACAGTTCAGGAGCCCTCAGGGGTGGGAGGCAACCGGGTGATCAGGGGAAGGCGACACCCCATCACACCTCTGCTGCTGCCACTGCCGGCAGCGCAAACCTTGGCCGGCCCTGGTTACCTGAGCCTTGGGTGGCCCTGGGCAGCTGGGCAGCCACCATCCGAGGCTTACCTGCACCTCAGGCAGGTCCTGGGCAGCTGGGCAGCTGCCATCTGAGGCTTGCTTGTGCCTCGAGCCAGCCCTGGGCGGCTGGGGGCTGAGGGGACTGGGGGACTCTGGAAGCAGGCACGCGGAGCAGCTAGGCCCACCTGGGTGTGGGCCTGACCTTGCTGTGCACCTGCCCCACAGCGGGGTTGAGGAGACTGGGCGCTGCCATCTTGTGGCTGTGGGCACCGCCATCTTTGAGGGCTTGGCAATCAACTAGCATATTCCCTCCTTATTTGCTGTGGGTGTCAACATCTTTGAGGGTGGGACAGTCAATTAGCATATTCCCTCTTTATTAGATAGGATTGGCCTGGATTTCAAAAACTTGCCAATATTCTGTTTGTTCATATGAGACCTATGGAAACAGCATTAAGCAGTTTATTCTTTCAAACTACTATTTTTCTCTTAAAATTCTAATGTGCAACATTATGGATATTCTTTCAAGAATACCAATTTGACCTAGCCAGAAAGCTTTAAAGACCTCTGATCACTAAAGTAAATTCATAGCCTTGGAATTTATGGAATAAAATATGCAGCATTAAACACCAATTCCTGGAAATTCAGATCAGTTAGAAGCTGGTTAAGCAAAATAACTAGTAAACACATTCTTTGTTTAGTTACTTGTTCTTATCTTTAAGCAAAATTACTTGTCTACATTGTATTTACAGTAAACAGTTACAAAGAGTTTACAGCAATGGTTCTTTGATGAAGATAAGCTTATGTTAAACTACCTTAACCATAACAACTTTTATTTTTTAATGAAAAGGAAAGAGCTACATTTTATGTAAATAGAAAATGTATTATCTGGCAAATATAATTAATGTCTGATAAACAAAATGGTTGAGCTTTGTAAAAAACAAATCTGATTACTTCCACCACTACCCAGGTTCAAGTCTTCATTATTTCTTACCTGATTGCCTACCATAATAGCCTCCTAATTTGTCTTTCTACTTTCCCATTCCCCAAACACAATTATTCTACACACTAAAACCAGAGTTTTATTTTTTTTAAATAAGCAACATTATGATCTCCCATTGCACACACAAAAAAAATCAAATGGCTTCTTATCATACTGAGAATATCATTCCAAGTCCTCAATCTGGTCTGTAAGGCCTTGCATGATCTGTCCCTTGGCTAAACCCCTAGTCCTCCTTTCCTACCATTCATTAACTTTCTTCCTGTAGCACTGGATTTCTTGTTGTTGTGTTTAAAAAAAAAAAAAGCCAAGCACATGTCTGTTTTATGGCCTGGGCACGTACTGTTTCATCTGTCTGAAATTTCTTCCCCAAGTAACAACATGGTTTGTTCCAGAGTCCTGCTCCAATGTTACACTTTCAGAGAGATTTTTCCTAATCCCTCTATATTAAATAGCACTCCTTCTCACATGCTATCCCCTTGACTGTTTTATTTTTCTTCGTAGCATTTAAAACCAGCTGACATATTATTTACTTATTTTTTTACTGTCTTTCCATTTAAATAATGTAAGTTCAGTAAAGACAGGGATTTTTGCCTATCTTGTTCACTGGTATGTCCCCAGTGCTCAGCTCGTAGCCACTCAATAAATATTCACTAAATGAATGCACGATTAATCCTCCAAAGGTCAAAGAAGATATCTTACAGTTGAGAAAATATAGTGCCATAAAAGGTTCAAGCAAATAATAAAAGTATAAGACTTTGTAGATTTAATTGATAAATTGGTTTAAATGCATCAACAGTTTTAAAAGAATCCAAGATGAAATTGTGGTACTATTAGCCAAAAATTTAAACAGTTGTTATAAATTCTGAAAAGACAATGTTTGGTATCCATAAGAAGAGTGTCAGTGGGGATTCTTACAGCTAACTACTGACAAATGTGCCTGCCATTACTGACAAGTTAATGGAAGATTAAATATAGATAGATAGACTGAGTTACTCAAGAAAAAAAGATAACATTTATTAAAAGGAAATGTGGTTTCTATAAGGAAAATCATGTTCAACTAATCAGATTGAGGTATTCATGAATAACTAATAATATGAACAAAATAGAACAAGCAAATGCATTACATTCCTTTTCAAAGTACATTTACATAATCTTCCATCTGAGCTCCATGAAGCTGAGAAGAATATTTTTGGCATGAATAGAGAATTACCTTACAGACAAGAAACAAAGAGCAGGAGAAAATTGCTCTGGACAGAAACTACAAATGGAGATATCTCCCAGGGATTGTCCCAATCTGATAGTTTTTATAAGTGATGTGAAGAAAAGAATCCAATTGACACTGAGCTCTTCTGGAGATAGTGAGATATCAAACTAGCAGGAACAAAATGCAAAAAAAAAATACATAAGGCTACATAAAAGGGAAGAAAATTATAGACATGGACAGGAAAAATACTAATTTATTTCAAGCTATGAGTTATATTTGTACTAAAAGACTTGTGGGTCTTTGGGCACTATTTCCTAGAACCAAAAATGTCTAGAAAATATTGGGCTTTATTAGAAAACATATTGGAATGAAACCAAATCCAGAATTCCACCAACACTCTGGATTGTGGTGTGTTCACACCAGGAGCATTGCGTTGTAACATCTCAAACAAGACTTAAAAGAGCTGATGAAAATCCAGAGGGAGGCAAGAGAAATGATCACTGAAAAGGTGGAACTGCCACATGAAAAAGGAATCAAAATATTCTCTTTCTTCATCCTGGAAGATAAAAATATTAGAAGCATATCATTGAAATCTATAAGATCTTGAATGATGATGGAGAAAGAGAATATGGTTATATTCACCACATTATAGTATACCAAAACCAGTGGAGCTTTCTTAAAGCATGATAAAAAATAATTTTAGGGCAAGAGAGGAATTCTACTGTAGAGACTGCAAACCTATTTATCTATTTGAAGATTTGACGAGTGCCTGTCATGCCCGAGGCACCCAAGTTATGAAAAAATATATTTTTCATTAAATATTCTCAGCTGGAAGTGGAAATACAGAGATGGAAAAGAAATAGTCCCTCTCTTCAATGGGTCCCAGGCTGTAAGAGAGAAAGACAGTGAACACATAATTATAATATTACCCTATAAGAGATACCTGCAGATATCTCTTCAATTTGTTCATTTTTATTTTTACTGCCACTATCTTCAGCCACCTCCCATTCTTTGTTTGGATCACTTAAATAGGCATTTAAGAAAAAAAATCTTCCTCCTTCAACTCTTCTTTTCCTTTAATCTATCCTCTTTACAATATCCAGAATAATTTTAAGAAATAAATCATAATATGATACACTAGAAAGATACACATAAAAAATTTCAATGTCATCCCACATTTACACCCTAGCTTATAAGGACCTGCATGATCTGGGCTCCTATCCTTCTCTTCAGGCTCATCCCATGCTACTCTCCCATTTTTTGACATTGGTCTTTTTTCTGTTCTTATAATATATCAATCTTTTTATATCCTTAGGGTATGTTCACATGTTTCCACAGCCAGGAATATTCCTGCTGCTGCTTGTTAATAGCTCGTTCCTTCTAAACCTTCCGAGATCAGTTTAAATATCACCTCTTCAAAGAGCACTTCTCGGACCACCTGTCTAAACTAGCTGTCCTGCCCCTGTTGACCTCTATAACAGTACTATGATTACTTTCATTGTTCTTAATAAAACTATATGTTCATCTATTTGTAATTAGACTATAGGTTCTATTGGAATAGATAACACATCTACCTTGTTTGGCTTTGTGTCCCCATATGGCACATAATAAGTAAGTCATAAATTGGAATGAAAAAATCTGAATATAACTTCTATAAAAATGATGTAAAGCATTTCAAATACTTATGAGTATAACTTATGGTATATATTTTATGAATTCATAACTTTTGATTAGTGTTGCACATAAATTAACCTTGAAGGTGGGAATAGAGAAAGAAGAAATGGCTATCTTATTAAACTTCATTAACTTAAGAGGTGAGGGAGACTGGAAAAAAATGCTTAGCTAACTCCAATAATAAGTAACTATGATGGGTTATTAACAGAACTGGGAGGTTTGGGATTGGTAGTAGGAAGAGTCATACATTTAGACATAATTCTAGCCTTTGAGATTGGTAGTAGGAAGAGTCATACATTTAGACATAATTCTCTTAGCTGCCCAGGAGTCTGACCCAGGAAGGAAGAGATTGTTTAATGATCTTATTCTCATATTATATTTGCTATATTTCCTTTAAATTTTCCATAATTGCTGACATACCCTTAAACATTTATATCCACAATAAAGAAAAAAACATATTTTAACATAACTGTCAAGTTAAGAGTATAATATTTAAAATATTTCTAGTTCACATCATTTTTAATAACTAGTGTCATATTAAAATCTTTAAAATATTGTTTCAATATTACACTAAAATAGACAAGTATTCTTCAAAATTCAAGCCTGTCTCTATGTGCTAGAAGGAATCTCTCACTTCTTTGACCTTTCAGAGAATTTGCATGTTTCTATATTATGAAATAGATTTGTTCATTCATTCAGGAAATGTTTATTGTCTATTAAACAAATATACTTAATTCATATACCATGTTCAGGTCTACCTGGCTAGATCCAGTGTGGGCATACCTTAGAATTTATGTAGACAGCCTAGCTCCCTAGCCCTTCTCCTTAAGAGCAAAACATGCAGCTAATTCTTTCCTGCATCTTTGACACAACTCTTAACTCGGTGCTTGACACAGATAAAATGACTGACACAGGAGAACTGAGAATCAAAGTAGTACCTCTAATCCTGGTTGGTGTGGCTCAGTGGCTGAGCGTCAACCTATGAACCAGGAGGTCACAATTTGATTCCCTGTCAGGGCACATGCCTGGGTTGCAGTCTCAACACCCAGTAAGGGGCATATAGGAGGCAGCCAATTAATAATTCTCTCTCATCATTAATGTTTCTATTTCTCTCTCCTTCTCCCTTCCTCTCTGAAATCAATTATCTATGTATATAAAAGCCTAAGTGACTGTTACAACTGAACGACCAGAATGACTAGATGAACAACCAATAGTTATGATGCACACTGACCCAGACCTTGCTGCTGGGGCCCTGACAGCCCCGAATCTAGTTCACCGGCATCCTGGACCCATACATGAGGGAGGAGGGAACCTGATTCCTTACAGAATCAGCCATTGGTTAGCTTGCTGCTGAGGCCAACCTCCCACAGTCCCTCCCCCCTGGCAGGCCAGCTCCCCTAATTGGCCCCGATCACAAGCCAGGCTGAGGGACCCCACCTGTGCACAAATTTGTGCAATGGGCCTCTAGTATATATATATGTAGTGCTTCTAAGAAACCTCCCATAGATTTTTATTTATGCAGCATTAATTGGCTGCTTCCTATATGCCCCTTACTGGGTGTTGAGAATGCAACCCAGGCATGTGCCTCTATATGTAAGCTCTAAAACTCACCTGAAAAACATTTAACATTTAAAGTCACTACTGGTGAGCATCAGCCTCATATTCACCTCTCAGTCAAATGAATCTAGAAGCAGATTTAATTAATATGGGGACTTTGCAAATTGGGGATTCTGCCATGAAAATCCTTATGAAGTCTTATAAAACTGTTATTCTAGCACACAAAAAGTGTCATTCTGAATAGTTATTCTCTCTTAACCAAGAAAATGTGCTGTAATATATTGTAGTAAATTATAATGATAGGTAAAAACAATTTTAAAGGTTCTTAATACATATTTGTATGATAGTAGTTAATGGCTCCTATGATACTGCTAGAGACTTTCAAGCACATACTTAATACTTAAAATGACCTGAAATTTGGATTCACATGATAAACTTTAAAGAATAATGTGAGTAAATTAAAATCCTATAGGTAAAATATGAGTTTTTCTTTCTTTAATCCTTACCCGAGGATATTTTTCCATTGATTTTTAGAGAGAGTGGAAGAGAGAGGGAAAGACAGAGAGAAACATCAATGGGAGAGAAACACATATATTGGTTGCCTCCTGCAGGAGCCACAACCAGTACCAGGACCAAGGCCAGGGAGGAGCCTGCAACCGAGGTACATGCCCTTGACCAGAATTGAACCTGGGACCTTTTGGTCCATAGTCCGATGCTCTATCCATTAAGCCAAACTGACTAGGTCAAAATATGAGCATTTTTAAAGTGTCTCATTACACATTCATTAAAAGGCCAGACAGGTACTTTTATTACTGACATGGTGATTTGGACAACCATGTACTTTTTAACAGGTACACCTTAATTGTTCAATTACCACTATAGCTTTTTTAAATCTTAATTTCACAAAAAAATAATGATGATTCTCAAAGTATTCTAAAATTACTGAGTCACCCAGTTTTGGAAAAATCAGATAAACAATTTCCAAGCTTTCACAGAGACAGTGTGTTATAAAGAAAAACATGTGTGTTTTTTCCTTCACCATTTAAAAATATTATGTGTATTTTCCTGTTTTTAGAAAAAAAATATATCAAATATAAGGTGACCAGATAATTAGGTATCAAGAGAATCTATGCCTTGATATTAAGTAGAGAGATATGGTTTTTATTTAGGTTATCTATTTTTTCTTAATAATTTTGCTTGACTCTTCTTATGTTGAATGATTTATCTCAGCTTTAAAGTGAAGTCTTCATACTTTTCTCCCTCAAGAGCTATTAGTTTTCTTTTTTTAATATGATCATGACAAATCTAGCTGTATAGAAAAGACAGCATACTTAATTTTCTGTTTTAAGGGTTATTATTTAAAATTCATTTATCTACTTTAAATATAATTTACCATCAATTAGCCAGAGCAATTAGGTGAAGCATCTTTCTGTTTTAATTATACAATCTCTGGTTACTTATTATTCAACCACATTTTAAATCCCAGCGAACCAGAACACCCAATTCTATCTAGAGGCAGTCTGTTTAGAAACATTATTCCAATATCCAAGAGCTTTAACACATGCTATAGATTTCAAAACATTCTACTAGATCAATTCAGAGAAGGTTGCATCTTTTAATTCATGGAAGGATTTTTTTTTTATTATGGTAAGAACACTTAACATGAAACCTACTGTCTTAAAATTTTAAGAGTATAATACAGTATTGTTAACTATAAGCATAGTGTTGTATAGCAGAATTCTAGAACTCTAGTATTTATCTTGTATAACTGAAACTTTATACCTGTTAAATAGCAACTTCCCACTTTCCCCTTCCCCCAACCCCTAGCAACCACCATGTGCTCTCTGTTTCTATGAGTTTAACTGTTTTAGGTACTTCATATAAATAGAACCATGTAATATTTGTTTTCTGTGACTAATTTTACTTAGCAAAATGACTTTGTTAAAACTTTTTTTTAACACAAATTGTACTACAGATAATATTGCATTTTTAGGGTCCACTGACCAAACAGTAAATTAGCCCAGAATTATATATAACTGTGGACTAGGAAAAATATAGCTTTCTAAGATTTATGCTGAGGCTGGTTAAAAATAACTTATCTATATAGAAACTATCAAATAAAACTCTCAAAAGCTCAAGGAACAGCAATTTTGTGTAGAGAATTTTTCTGAAGAAATGTTTCTGATGAACATATGCTAATTGGTCCAGAATACTATGCAGCTGTAAAAAAGAAGGATCTTTTACCCTCTGAGATAGCATTGAGGGACCTGGAAAATATTATGCTAGGGCAAGAGAAATCAAGGAAAAAAATAAACAAATGGGATTACATCAAACTAAAAAGCTCTGCACAGCAAAATAAATCAACATCAAAATGAAAAAGGAACCTACTGCATGGGAGAAAATATTCATCAGTGAAACATCTGATAAGGATTAATTTCCAAAATATATAAGGAACTCATACAACTTAACAAAAAGAAGTCAAACTATCCAATTTAAAAAATGGGCAAAGGACCTGAATAGACAGTTCTCCAAAGAAGACATACAAATGGCCAATAAAATAGACATATGAAAAAATGCTCAACATCACTAATCATCACAGAGATGCAAATTAAAATGACAATGAGGTATCACCTCACACCTTCCAGAATGGCTACCATCAGTAAATCAACAAAAACACCTGTTGGCGAGAATGTGGAGAAACAATGCTATTGGGAATATAGACTGGTAAATCCACTGTGGAAAACAGTATGGCACTTTCTCAAAAAATTAAATATGGAACTGCTATTTGACCCAATGATCCTAGGAATACTAGTATATCCTAAGAAACCTGAAACACCAATCAGAAAGAATAGGTGCACCCCAAGTTCATAGCAGCATTATTTACAATAGCCAAGATCTGGAACAGACCAAGTGCCCATCAGTAGATGAGTTGGTAAAAAAGCTGTGGTACATTTACACAATAGAACACTATGTGGCTGAAAAAAAGAAGAAACTCTTACCTTTTGTGGCAGCATGGATGGACCTGAATATTATTTTGCTAACTGAAATAAGCCAGTCAGAGAAAGACAAATACCATATGATCTCACTCATATGTGGAATCTAATGAAAAAAATAAATAAACTGGCAAACAAAATAGATCCAGAGGAATGGATAAATGGAACAGACTGACAGATGTCAAAGGGGAGGGTTCTGTGGGACTGGATGAAAAGTGATGAAGAGATTAGCCAAAGAACATATATATATAACCCAGAGACATAGTGAGGTGATGACCAGAGGGTAAGGAAGGGGGCATGGGGGCTGGGTGGAGGTGGAAAAAGTGGGGAGAAAATGGGGTCATCTATAATAGTGTCAACAATGAAAATAAAGTTTAAAAATAGGAAAATAAAAAACTGAAGGTCGCTGAGAGTATCTTTTATGAGATATTTCCAGAGGATAGAAATGAAGTTTTATTAAATTTTGTATTCTTCAGCAGAACAGAACCAGGAGCCCAATACGTATTTGGTCAATACTAGTGGAAGCGAAATCATTGTTTCCATATTTAATTGGTCACTTAGTGATATTTAATTTAATCTGGATCATCCTTACCATCATCATTGTCATACAAAGCCTTTAATGATTGAGTGCATGTGAAGATGCTAAATGCTATGCCAAACATGGTAAGCAGAGAATTTCTCTGTCAGATGGTGTTCCACTCTTAATCTTAAAGATTGACAGTATTTTATTATTTACAACCTTCCTATAAATACATCTTAACTATTTAACTAAGGTCTAGCTAGTCTGGGTTTGACACAGAGCACTGCAGTTTCTCCCTCACTATAGTTTACCTAAACAATCTGAGCCTAGATAAAAAATTATGCCTCCCAACAAGGATATGTTCATTAGGGTTTGATCCCAAGGGTGTAGATTTACATCAATTTTTATTAAATTTCATTTTGATATGTTTAGTCTGCCACCTCAGACTTTCAATATATTTTTGGATATTGATTCACTCATCTAAACTACTTGTCCCTGGCAACTTTGTGTTATCTATTAATTTGCTGAGCAAATACTCAACTTCTTTATCTAAATAACTGATAATGATACTAATCAGAAAGACCTTGCGCTAGCCTCCTGTGACTTAACATTAGAAACCTCTTGTCTGTCCAGAGTGGTTCAGCAGTTGAGTGTCCACCCATGAACTAGGAGGTCACCAGTTCAATTCCTGGTCATGTACATGCCCCGGTTGCAGGCTTAGTCGCCAGTAGGAGGTGTGCAGGAGGCAGCTGATCAGTGACTCTCATCATTGATGTTCCTATCTCTCTCTTCTTCTCTGAAATCAATAAAAATGTATTTTTTTTAAAAAGAAAAAAGAATCCTCTTTCCAGGAAACCTACAATCCAATCAGGTATCTTCAACCAGGAGGAAACACAATCATGCTTATGTTTCTTCATGTTTTCTACAAAGATATTATGCAAAATCGTTTTTGAATGAGCTGCTAAAATGCATAAGTATTTTATTTGCTTCATAAATTTCATCTGAAAACTATTGCATTAACTTATAATAATAATAAAAATAATAAGAGATTACATTTTCTGAGTACTTTGAGTACTTATTATATGCTATGTGATATGCTAAGCATTTTATATGCAATGTTTATTTTACTTCTCCTATAACCTGAAAGATAAATATTATTTTTACATTTTGAAGATGGATAAACTAAAGTTAAGATAAATTAAGTCAAAAGAAATTACAATTACTCTGAAATAACATTGTGACCTCGAAATCATTTTCATTGTTTGTAAGCTGAGTACACTTACACTCTCAAAGCAATATTATTTTACCATGTAGCATAGTCTGAAAATAATTTGAAAATCAAAATATTACTTCCTGAAACAACGGTGTTCTCACATTTAAATATCAGATTGCTAAGGAATAAAGAGCATAAAACACTATGGTGCTGCCTCGTCCTGTAGGGAATTTCTGACATTTGTGAAAGCCCATAACATTTCACCACACAGCTACCTCAGGAGTTCTAGTAAGAAATCTATAGCCCATCCTAATGTAATGTTTATGATTCCATGAAGCAAATGTTCTCTTCCCAGGAGACTTCAGTTCAAATCTTTTTTCCTCCTGCTATTTACTGTCACCAGTTAAGGTGTGTGTGTGTGTGTGTGTGTGTGTGTGTGTGTGTGTGTGTGTATGTTTTAATATATTTTTATTACTGATTTCAGAGAGGAAGGAAGAGGAAGAGAGAGAAACATTAATGATGAGAGAAAATCATTGATTGGCTGCCTCCAGCACATCCCTACTGGGAATCGAGCCCATAACCTGGGCACGTGCCCTGACCAGGAATTGAACCATGACCTCCTGGTTCATAGATCAATGATCAACCACTGAGCCATGCCAGCTGGGCAGTTTTTCTTGTTTTGTTTTGTTTTGTTTTGTTTTTAAGGGCAGCCTCTTTCTCCACAGCTATCAGAACTGAGAGCTTTATCCAGAGTTTATTGATCCATGCAAAACAGAGGAAAAGAGACAAGCTCTAGTTGGAATGGGAAAAAATGTTCAGGACTGTGACAAGTGTAATGAGAATTGTCCTTTAAATAACATAAAAACTATAGAAACACTGCTTTCCTAAAATCCTGTTTTATTAACCTTTATCAACTGCTGAGAAACTGGAACATGATGGAATATTTTAACTTTCCTGTCAGCATCAAAAGGGTAATGCTTGTTATGATTGCTATTTGGCAAAATCCCAGCCTCTCATTCCAAAAGGTCTCAAATTAACTTTATTCACGACTGATTAGGGAGCACAGAAACTACGGGATTTTGTTTTGTTTTTGCCACCTTTATGTCATGTGTATGTGAAAAATATTTGTTGCTCCTGATATAAAATGATCTATGTATGTTGGTCAATAGCTGGCACACTGTTTACTATCACTAATGCATACAATTGCAGAGAGGTCACTGAGAATGGATTAGAGTCTAAATTAAAATAATGAAATTTCACTTTTCTCCTGCTTTAATCGTTGAAAAAGAAAATCAGTTTCTCTTTATGAACAGTTTTTGACCTTCCCCTACAGGGAGATTACTTATTTTTAACCTGTCAATGAGAACTATTGTTTTCCCTCCAACAATAATGCACCCTAATGTCTGAAGGTGCAGACTAACATGCCTGACAGTGGACATGTCTGAAAGAAATATTTTTTTAAAGGGCAAAGCCAATTCCTATCTCAGACTCTACACCTGCCAAGGCATCAGGCTTTTTAGCATTATAGTGTAGACTTGTGTCTTTTAGGGTTTGAATTCTGACTGCTGGTTGTTAGGTGTTTATCCTCCCTTTGCCTTTTTTTCTCATCTGCAAATGGAAATAAATGATAACCATATAGTAGCTACCTTATTATTCTGTTGTAAAATTAAGTGCATTAATTCACCTCAAGTGCTTAGGAAAGTGCCTATACTGAGTGTTTGCTCTTATTGTTAGCAATGAAATGCCACCGAAATTATCTAGATCCATATTCTAGATTAGCTTTACCAAATGCAATCTGTTTGGCCTTGAAAAAAGCATCTAACCTCACCTCATTGTCTCTCAAGTTCCCCATCTATAGCTTCAGGATAGAAATGCATATCTCTCACTGTTGTTTGATGATAACATGATATAATTCAGGTAAAGTGCTTAGCATAGTATCTGACACCAGGCAAGCCAAGAGAATGACTTAACATTAATATCATTGTGTGTGTGTGTTTGTGTGTGTAAGTGTAAGTATCTATAAAAATATATAATAATAAAAGCATAATATGCTAATTAGACCTGATGTCCTTCAGGCAACCTTCTGGACAAAGCCAAGGCTGTGAGGGAAGCCCAGGTCCTGGGTGCTGGAGGAAGCCTGGGTCCCGGGTGCCAGAGGGAAGCCAGTGCCCATAGCCGGGGGAAGGAAGGACTACTCTTGCACGAATTTCATGCATCAGGCCTCTAGTCATTATATATTGTCAATATGAAAACAAATTTTCATTTTCTAGAATACTAATGAGATTAACATTTTATGTTAATAGTCATTTGCATGTTTTAACCTGAATTATCGCTGCCTAATTACTTATTACCTGGTTTTTGTCTTTAACTTGATTGGTAGACATATACTAGTATATGTTTTGTTATTGACTAAATGTTTCATCTATCACAAATTCATATGATGTTGCCCTAACTCCAAGTGTGACTCTATTTGAAGTTAGGGCCTGTAAGTAAATAATCAAGGTTAAATGTGGTAATCAGGGTGGATCCCTAATCCATTTGGATTCTTGTTATAGGAAGAAACACCAGCCCTGGCCAGTGTGGCTCAGTTGGATGGAGCATAGTCCAGTACACTGAAAGATCTCAGAATCAATTCCTGGTCAGTGCACAAAGCTAGGTTGTGGGTTTGATCCCCAGGTGGGGCAAGTGTGGGAGGCAAACCATCATTATTTCACTCTCACAGGACGCTCTCTCTCCCTCTCCCTTCCTCACTCTAAAAAAAAAAAAATCAATAAAAGCATATTCTCCAGGTGAAGAATTTAAAAAAGAAGAAGAAACACCAGAGAGTTCACATGCTCTCTGCAATGGGAGGTTACAGCAAAATGACAATGATCTCTAAGTTAGGAAGAGAGCTCTTACCACATCTCAGAATACCAGCCACCAGAATTGTGAGAAAATAAATTCTCTTGTTTAAGTCTGTGGTATAGATTTATGGCACCCCATACAAATCATATATATATTCTCTTAAAGATTATTAAAATTTTCTTTTCCCTAAATTTATAACCCAACTTTATTTGTCAAATGTTATGGTATTTTGTGATATACAGATGATTATGTGTGTGTTTAATGAAGACAAACTCCAGAGATATTTATCATTCTCAGGAATGTCAAACGTTTTAATTCTTATATCCTAGATCTTCCTTGAATATTTTCACAGTTTTTAATTGTACCGTTTGATAGTTAATCCATCTGGAATCTATTTTCATATATTGTGGGCTATCTATCATACATTTGCCATCATATGAAAAATCAATTGTCCCAACACAATATACTAAACAGATCATTGTTTCACCACTCATTTGAAAACTCAAATTTAATATACAATAAACATAACAGTCTCTATCTTAATTCTCAGATCTATCAGATAGATCTATCTTCTCTAATAGCAGATCATCTTTTACTATTATAATTGGGTAGACCAAGATCCCACCCAAACTTCTTAATATATTCTAGTCTGGTGTATTTATTATTCTAGGTGAACATTAGGTTTAGCTTATCAATTTTTCAGTGGCTATTTTTAAATATTCAAATAATTTAAAGACAAATAAAATGCCTGGTCGGGAAATTTACAACTAAAAAATCGTTAATATACTGTCTTCCTCTATTTAGTCTACAGTAGTAATCATGGTGCCTGCTTAGTTTCCAAGAGAGTATCTATATATATAAAAGGCTAATATACTAAGTGTCCCTCCACCTGTCTAACCAGTAGCTATGACACGCACTGACCACTAGGGGGAAGACGCTCAACACAGGAGCTGCTGAGCTGCAGTGACTTGGGTGATGTACCCCGAAACCAGAGAGGAGGGGGCCAGATTCGGCCTTAGGTTATGTTGTTGCTGGAGCACTGTTAGCCCTGAATCTGGTTTACTGCATGCTTTCATTTGTGTTCTACACCCTTTTAGACTGCAAGTTTGAAGAGTGCCCTCTCGCACTCCGGGACCCCTCAGGGGATGCTAGAGAGCCAGTTTCAGCTTGATCCCTGAAGGCCAGGCCAAGGGACCCCACCTACTGGAGGGACCCACTCACTCCACAGAAGCCCTTCAAACATTGGTGCGCTCCAGGTATGGCTGCCTGGAGAGGGACCTCTGGAGCTTGGCTCCAGGGCATATCCAGCCCATCTTGCCCAGTCCAACCCTGCCGGCCACTTTCTAATTAATTTCCTTTTGATGTGTACAAATCTGTACACCAAGTCACTAGTTACATATTAATCAACAAAATATGGTAATTAAGAGCATGGACTCCAGAGCCATACTTACTAGATTAACAATCCAGATCTGCTTTTTATTAGCTGTGGAACTGTGGAAAAGTTATTTAATGTTTGGCAACTCAATTTCCTCCTCTATAAAATAGTGTTAATAATAATACTTATGTCTCAAGTTAGAATGTAGATTAAACAAATTGATATATGGGAATCCCTTAGGAAAAGTTACTGACACAGAATAAGAGCAATGGTAGATGTTGGTCAAGTAAAATAACTGCTTAGGAAAGTTACTTCTCTTTCCTATGAAATGAGAAATTATCTCTAAGGGCACTTAGCATTCACTACAAATTCCAATTCTGTCAGTAAAGGTATTGGGGGCATGAAAGAAATCCAAGTGGGGGCCCTTTGGGTTAATTTTATTAGTCATATGGAGCAAAGTGTTGCTCTCAAATGCTCTCTTGAGATTCAGAGCCTCATATATTCTTGCCCCTAAGTCATCACATTTTTTAACATCTTTGTCTTATTTTCTAGAAGGAGAAACTACTAGCCAACCCCTTAGTCTGTGAAAGGATGCATTCCTGTGTGAGGTAGATCTAAGCCACCTTAGTCTGTTTTCAAATGCTCACATCAGTTTCACTCTATCTAGGTGAAAAAAAAACTTTGAGGCCAACTTCCTGTAATGGAATGTGTTTTTTGTTTGTTTGTTTGTTTGTTTGTTTGTTTTATATTTAGGAGATTTGTAGGAAAAAGTCTGTTAAAAATACAAGGCCTTGAGGAACCCTCATGCACTGCTGGTGGGAATGCAGACTGATGCAGTCACTGTAGAGAACAGTATGTAGTTTCCTCAAAAAACTAAAAATGGAACTCCCATTTGACCCAGTGATCCCACTTCTAGGAATATATCCCAAGAAGCTAGAAAAAACAATCAGAAAGGATATATGCACCCCTATGTTCATAGCAGCACAATTCACCATAGCTAAGATTTGGAAACAGCCTAAGTGCCCATCAGCAGATGAGTGGATTAAAAAACTGTGGTACATCTACACAATGGACTACTACGCTGTGGTAAAAAAGGAATTTTTACCATTTGCAACAGCATGGATGGAACTGGAAAACATTATGCTAAGTGAAATAAGCTAGTCAGAGAAAGATAAATATCACATGATCTCACTCATTTATGGAATATAATGAACAACATAAACTGATGAACAAAAATAGATCCAGAGACAGAGAAGCATCGATCAGACCATCAAACCTCAGAGGGAAGTTAGGGGAGGGTGGGGGTCAGGAGGAGAGATCAAGCAAAGGACTTGTATGCATGCATATAAGCCTAACCAATGGACACAGACACCAGGGGGGTGAGGGCATGAGTGGGGGATGGAGGACAATGGGGGAATAAGGTCACATATGTAATATTTTAATCAATAAAGAAATTATAAAAATAAAAATAAATAAAAAATAAAAATACAAGGCCTTTTATTAGCCCTTTAACTTAATTTACCTTCCCCATCCTACTTTGCCTCTGGTAATCACCATAATGTTGTTTGTGTCTATGAGTTTTTTTCTTAGCTTAATCCCCTCACTTTTTTCACCTCCCCCCCCCCCAAACACTCCTTCCCTCTGACAGCTGTCAGTATATTCTCTGTATCTATGATTCTATTTTGTTCGTTTGTTTCTTTTGTTCATTAATTTCCACATATATGTGAGATCATATTGTACTTGTCTTCCTCTAACAGGCTTATTTCATTTAGCAAAATAATATCCAGGTCTATCCATGCTGTCCCAAAAGGTAAGATTCCCTTCTTTTGTTTAGCCACATAGTATTCCTTTGTGTAAATTTTCCACAGCTTTTTTTATCCACTCATATATTGATGGGCACTTAGGCTGTTTCCAGATCTTGGCTATTGTAAATAATGCTTCAATGAACATAGGGGTGCATAGATGGAGGACACTTGATTTGGGGTGGCAAACACACAACACAATACATAGATAATGTATTAATGAATTGGACACCTGAAACCTATAAAATTTTATTAACCAATAAAGTCAATAATTTTTTTAAAAATATAAGACCAAAGTGTGCCATGTTGTACAACACAGCTGAACTTACAAGCACTCTTAAATATATTCAAGGCAAAAGCACTTCCGAGAAAAGTAAATGATAGCCATCAAAGCTATCATTTTTTGTTCTCTGAATATTTGCAAGTCATTGCATTTGAATGTACATCATCTATTTAATTCTTATAAAACTTTGGTGATGCTGACATTGTTATCTTATTTTTACAAATGAGAAAAGAGAGGTTCCCATAATTTAAGTTGACTTTCTTAGAGCATCAGCTAGTAATGTTCAGAGCTGAATTTGAATCCAAAATAAAGTGGGGGTTTTTGGTTTGTATTTCTACTTTATTTTTATTTTCTTCCTTGTAATACAGCATACATTTATTATTTATATTTATTATAAAGAATAAAAGAAGTTTAGACTCTTCTCTCATACAACATAAATAAAATTCTGCATGGTTTAAAGATGAAAATGTAAAAATAAAATTAATAAAATGTAGATTTTTTTGAAAAAAAAAAAAAACTCCTGTAAAATCTAGGAGGAGTAAAGAAAACTTTTAATTCATGCTAGAAAACCTAGACACTGTAAAGGAAGAGTTGAAATATTTGAGTACTTAAAATATAAACATATGACAAAAGTAAGATTAAATAAAACAAAAGACAATTAATAAAGAAAATATATTTGTAGCACATACTACAAATAAAGGGTTCATATTCAACATAAAGAAATCCTACACACTAGTAAGAAAAGACAAACACCCCAATTGAAAGTGGCTTAAAAGAGTAAGAATAGTGTTTCACAGAGGAAGAAATCCACCTTGCCAATGAATAAGTGAAGTTACTCAACCTCACTATGAGTCAGGGATATTGAAATTAATACAACAAGGCAATATCACTTTAATACCATTAAATATTGCTGGAGGGTGGTGGAAGTTAACATGCTATCTCATACATTTACATAGGAAAATGTGAAGTATTAAATTTATGCGGCATTAAATTTGGAAAAATCTTTTAAAATGAAGAAGAATTCACATAAACTTCAATTTAGTGATTCCATTTCTGGGGTCCTATCCATAGAAATAAAAGTACAAATATCTATATATATAAAAGCCTAAGTGACCGTTACAACCGGTTGACCGAACGACCAGTCAACTAGTCACTATGACAACACATTGACAACCAGGGGGCAGACGCTCAATGCAGGAGCTGCCCCCTGATGGTCAGTGCACTCCCACAGCCAACTTCCCACAGCCGGCCAACCTCCCATGGACCCTCCCCCTCCCAGCCGGCCCCAATCGTCCTGATTGGCCCCCGATCACTGGCCAGGACGAGGGACCCCACCCGTGCATGAATTCATGCACTGGGCCTCTAATATAACAATAAATATCAACAAAAGAAATTATATTTTTGGTTCCATAAGTTGTCTTTTCATTCAAAGCATTGCATTGTATAGCTACTTGAAAATTATGTCAAGTGTAAAAAAATGATGTGGAAAAAAATATATAAAGTATTTCTAAGTGAGAAAAAGATTCAGTAAAGAGTAAAATAGTGTTCCTAAATATTTGTATGTGTTGTATATAGTTAGACATTATTGTTTAAACATAGAAAAAGATATGGAAAGATGTGCACCAGGCTTTTGACATTGTTTATTCAGTGGAAGGAGGTAATGAAGTAGAACAATGCTATAGAGGAAAAGGTTTTCTCAACATTAAAAATATATATAAAATTACTTTATTTAAATAAATGCACATATGTTTCTTTATGTGTAGAGCCATGGGCAGAAAGATAGTTGTCAAAAGTATGCATATCACAGGGTGTTTTAGGTTTTTTATGTTTACTTTTGTTAATAACTTTCTTCCATATGCTTAGAATTTTTACAGTGAAATTTTAAATAATTTTCAGTTTAACATTTTCTAAAGCAAACATTATAAATCAGGTTAAGGAAATGATCCAGTATATATAGAATGATCTGATTATTCACTCTCCCCAGTCATTCATCAAACATGCATTGAGCAGCCACCATGATATTGTGTTAGGTGTGTTAGGGTGTTGCAATTGGAAAGATGAATGAAATCTTCTCCTTGCTCTTGTATGTTGAGAGAGATAATATGTAAATGAATAATTCTACTACAACATAGTAATTGCTTTAACATAAGTATTTATAATACAATAGGAGCAACCAACTCTGCTGTCATTGCTGAAGAAGCTTCAGAGGGGAAGTACCATTAGAGTTTAGCCTTGAAGAATGAGCAAACTTTCCTCACTCATCAGCCTTAAGTGGGGGAGGGAAAGCACTTTCTTCAAAGAGGAAGATCAACTAGTCCTAATTCACTCATTCATCAAGGATGTGGAAGTAGCAGATCACTAACAATTTTTCCTTCTTCCTAAAGATTCATTGCTTGAATACTTATTCTCTTCTCTCCAAATTCCATCCATAAGGTCCAAAATGAACAACAACAATAACCTGTATTTCTTCTCTAAATGCAACTGTAGCTTTCTGAGTTTAGTCACATTGCTTTGACAGTTGTTTTCTTCCAGTAAGTGCACCTCAGAAAAAAATCTGCTTCCAGTTTTCAAAGCAGGTTCTTATTTTATTATTTCTTGACCAGAACTCTTCCAAAGTCCCTTGTCCACTTGATGCTTTTTAATATATATATATATATATATATATATATATATATATATATATATATATATATTGATTTCAGAGAGGAAGAGAGAGGGAGAGAGAGGTATGGAAACATCAACGATGAGAGTCATTGATCGGCTGCCTCCAGCACACCCCCCACTGGGGATTGAGCCCATAATCTGGGCATGTGCCCTGACCAGGAAGCAAACCATGGATCTCCTGGTGCATAGGTCAACACTCAACCACTGAACCACACTGGCCAGGCTCCACTTGATGCTTTTATTTTCTTTTTAGTCTCTAATATTTGCCCATATTTCCACATTATCATCAATTAGGATTGTAATTAATAAACTGTTCACTACCTCAGTCATTAGTTAATAGAAGCTCACACAAGACATGATGTTGTAGAAGACCAGAGAAAAAAACAAACAAACCTTTAGAGAAATGGAGTTACAGATTATTATGCCGGCGGACTCAGAGGAATAATTTCCAAAGTCTGAGCAAAGTAACATGCAGGAAGCTTCTCTTCTGTATTTTTCTGGAGTCTTTGTCCCCCAAATATGGATTATGCTTCTGGTCCTTTTGCGGGCTTTGCAAAAACAGCCCCAGGTGTTGGGGGTCTTGAGACCATATCTAAATGGTCTGGCCCAGCGCCAGCACAAATAACCACCCCCTTCGGGGCTGTGCACTGTTCTTAGTTTATGGACTCTGTGAAATGTGAGCATTTAGGTAACAGGTCCTGCAAGACCAGTTTCTGGGAAATAGGAGGTGACTTAATTATAGGTTATCAAGAATGTACACTGGGCTTGCTGGCACAGATTCATATTGCTAGCCTCCCCAAAATATCAGGGTTACATTGGAATTAGCCTTTTAGCCTTCTCAACACTAGCTCTTAGAAAGTGAGTGAGAAAGTAGCAAGGAATATTTATTTATTTATTTATTTATTTATTTATTTATTTATTTATTTATATTATTAAGAACAATAATAGCAGAAGCCATTTAATCAAATGCTTATTATGAGTCTGATATAGTGTCAGGAGTTTTACATAAATTTTCCCATTCAATCTCAGAATGACTATAAGAAATAGATACATACCATCATATTGACATTTGACAAATGAGGAAACTAAGTCTTACAGAGGTTAAGAAACTTCCTCAAGGTCAAATAACTTTTAGATTGTAAAGATGTAAATTGAGGTTGACTTTAAATCCCATGTTCCAAATTTTTCTTTTAGACACTAAGATTCTCCCAGTTACAATCCTAGTCCCAGCCACCATCATCTCACAGTAGTACTATTGCAGCAGCCTATTCCCCTTTAGTCCTGATAGGTGCAGAAATAGAATATTGGGGAACCAACTACAATTGTAAGAAATATGAATCATGCTCTGTTAACTGTGATTGTTTTATTCTGATTAAAGAAGGTTTATTCTAACATGGCTGGCAGTTACACACAGGGGACCTGGGAGCTCACCTGGAAATGCAGCCCATCCTCCCCATTTGGAGCTGCCCATTATCATGGAAAGATTAACAACTTTGTTGCAGAAACCAGAATCATTAGCCCTTTGAAGATCCCCAGCCCTTTTTCATATCTGCAGGCCTTTGCAAATCTTCAGCCTGCTTACCTGTAAACTGCCCATTTGGCATACCCTTTGGCTATTTTCCCATGTAATCTTTTGTCCTTTTACCCATCATAAACAGCTGGCTTATTATGGAGTTCAGAGCATATTTTTGTGACTGACCTGCTGCTCTCCCATATTACCAGCACTACTGGGAAAAAAACACACCACAAACACCTATATATGATTCAACCCTGTCTCTGCTTAATTGGCTCAAGTAGTGACAGGCATCATGGGCCTATTGTCTTGTTACAGTCCTACATAGTCCACAACATCCAATGAACTTTCTAAAACATAAGTCAGACTACATCACTTTCCTGTATCAAACTCTCCAGTGCCTCTCTACCTCACATAAAATAAAACCCAAGTTCTTTTTCTGCAACTACCTATGAGAACTCATTTCTGCTAGCCTCCCTACTCTCAGGCACCTATCTCACTCTGTCCCCCTCTCTCTGTATTCCACATTTGGCCTTCAGCTGTTTTTCAATGCATTGTTCTTACCTCATGGTACTGGTACTTGCTAATCTCTATACCTAAAATGCTTTTCTTCAAAGTCTTCATACAGCTGACTATATAATTACTCAGGTCTTGAGTCAAATATTAACTCCTCAGAGAAGATTTTCTTACAACCCTTATCTAAAGTAGCTGTCACCTGCCTCCATAACACTCTTAACTACTCTTCACCTATGCAAATATAAAGTATTTGATGGTGGAAATCATAAACTTGATTTTCTTCACTGTAAGCTTAGGACCAAGAACAATGTCTATCATCTACATGGCACTCAAGTCATATTTGCTTCCTGAAATACTGATATTTTTCTTAAAGTGTCATACCCACAGGATTTATTATACATATACATATACATATACATATACATATACATATACATATACACATATGGAAATTTTTATGAAGTATGTGAGCTTGTTGTCACCTCACAGATATGGGCTGTACACCTTGCCAACCAAAATTTAGATTGAATCTCAAGCTAATGATGACACACAAACATCAAAATGGTATGAATATCATTATTATGCATGTAATGATTCATGCATTAAATAATAGTCAGACAGCCCACCAGGTGTGACTCAGTGGTTGAGCAACTGAAGCATCCATCTTATATAAAAACTGCTGTTTAAAATTTTAACCATGCTATTTTGGCTTCTGTAAATGCTTGCTTGCTTAAATAATAAGGAAAACAAGACTACTCCAGAGAGGCCATAAACATTCCCCAGACGAAGTTATCTGTGCTGGCGCCAGGCCAAGCCTTTGGTTGAGGTCAAAGCCCCAGCACATAGGGCTCTTTAAGAACTTGCAAAGGGGTCCGAAAACACCCCATATTTGGGAGACAAAGAAGATAAAAACATATAAATAGGGAAAGTTCCTCCATGTTGGGGCCCAGAATTTGAGAGACATTTTCCGCTGGGCCTGTGCATAATAATAATAATAATAATAATAATAATCCTACCTAATAAAATGGTAATATGTAAATTACTATCACTCCGCTACACCCATGATTGGGCCAGTGGGAGGTGCAGGGGGCGGGACTTGGGGTGGCCGGGGTAGCCGATTGGGCTGGCAGGACGCTGAGCTCGCGTCGCCAGTGGCTGCCGAGGCTTCGGAAAGGCCTGATGCATCAGCGGACAGGCACCCAGCTCCACCGCGATCGAAAGCGAAAGGGTTTAGGGGACCCTACACGTGCATGATTCAATCATGCACTGGGCCTCTAGTAATAATAATAATAAATGTAACTCCATCTCTCTAAGCATTGCTTGGTTCTTCTCTGGTTTTCTGTAACATTATTGATTCCCTGAAACTCCAGGAAAACCAACCCATGCTTGGCCTTTTGGCCTCCGGTGATTGGACCAGATTTGGGGCCCGGGTGCGCCAGACAGGCCTCCAGGAGGCGCACGCACTGCTGATCTTAACAGAATTGAACCAGGGGACTCTGGGTGCTCCCACACCTCAGCCCAGGACCCCTGGCCAACATCTGGAGAGTGGAAGGACACTTCTGGACCTGTTGACAGAATCGGTGATACTGAATTTTTGGACTGGAACCCAGATTCTTTGTCTGCCAGAATCGAAGAATAAATCCACGTACAGAAAGTGGTATAACAAAGATGGAGATTTATTGAAGAACAAGTACAGACTCCCAGGTAGGGAGGGGGAAGATTCCCACTGGGTTCCCTTTCCATATTGCTTATATAGGCTGCAGATCCTGATGTCTTGATATCCCCTCTGATTGGTCACTATTCCCTTAGACTGGTTACCATAGTAACTCCTGGGCTTAAAGGTTGAACCTCACATGGGATGTGTAAGGTTCTCCCCACTCCTTCCTTATTGTTTTCCTATTCCCTTTGGGCTTTCTTCTTTTCCATCTGAATGAAGGGCTTCCTTCTCTTTATTTTGTAAATAGAGACTTTCTTGGCTACTTCCAGTTCCATGTCTTATGTAAATATAGCTGTTGCTGCTTCCTTGTCTTATGGAGATGTAACTGCACCTGGCTTCCTTGTGTTATGGAAATGTACCTTCTCCTGGTCTGTGGCCCTGTGTTGTTGTTTTTTTTTCCCATGGACCCAAATTCTAAGAAATCCTCAAGCCTGCCTATGTTCCCCCAAAATTCCTGCTTCATCGGTAAGGTAGGGGCCCTTATCAGTCAGGCCCACTTCAACTGAGTGGAAGGGGGAGCTTGATCACCTCCTCGGAAGTCAAGGATTTCATCAGGCAAATTAATCAGTAATCAGGTGGACTGTTTAAACTCTGGGTAAATATCTGGTAGAAGTAAAAAACTTGGACTATCTGGTATATAAATGTGAGACTCCGGATGTGAGTGAATTCAGATTTGATTAAGGAATTATGAGTTCACTCTGCTGTTTGTTTGTGTGGGACTAGCCAATTTGCCACCGAGAAGGGAGATTGGATGCAGTCTTACCTCCTCCAGTAGGTTCTCACCAAGACATTGGTTGAGAATTCTGTTCTGGGGCATGGGTGCTAGGAGTGCCCCGACACCCCTTTGGAGACCTCCAATCTTATCTGCTCAACTCCAGTCTGGGCTAGTCTACTGAGAGAGTGTGAGTACTAATGTTTGTCTGTCTTGGCATGATTATCTACTCATTAACTGGTCTGTGTGAAGCAAAAGCTACTTTGTGCCTTCTGGCTGTGACATGAGAGTATTTGTTATCTTTCTATTTTTTAATTTGTTTAAAGATAAGGCGGGCCGAAGCCGGTTTTGCTTAGTGGATAGAGCGTCAGCCTGCGGACTGAAGGGTACCAGGTTCGATTCCGGTCAAGAGCATGTACCTTGGTTGCGGGCACATCCCCAGTGGGGAGTGTGCAGGAGGCGGCTGATCGATGTTTCTAACTCTCTATCCCTCTCTCTTCCTCTCTGTAAAAAATCAATAAAATATATTTTAAAAAATAAATAAATAAATAAATAAATAAAGATAAGGCGGACCCGCTGTGACGAAATGCAAAAGTCTCTAGCAGCTGCGAGATTTATTTTTCTGAGTCTTTTGCTCTCTGTCAGAGAGGGAATCAGCCCACTTAGCTAATAAAAATTTCTGTCTATCGGTTGTGAATTTGGTGTATTAAATTGAAATTTTGAAGTTCTTGGGTAGATTTAAAGGCTAAAACAAAGGCCAGCTAGGTTCCAAGATTACTTGATAATGAGATTGTTTCTAAGAAAAGCAAGAGTGAAGACTTTTCAAGTGAACTATTTGCAACGAAGTAGTAAATTTCAAAGAACAAACAACTTGTTATTTATGGCTTTTCTTATCTCTTTTGGTGGACAGAGACTTCCAGGGGCAGGGCTTACAGCTCCACAGGGCGGAGAGATTTATGGGCCCTGTCCGTGCCTGTGACATCATAGTCCAACGTGAGCCATCTGAGGCGGAACTAAGGCTGAAGTTATTATTAACTGTCTATAGACCCCATTAACCCTGGTTGTGTGTCTTGTGCGGTCTGTTGTCTTCGTGGTTGTGTGTTTTGTTTGACTTGCCATTTTCAGTTATTTATTAGGATCCTCATAGGGGATGTAACCTGGTCATTCCCTTCCTCCCTCATCCTGATTCTGATAGTATCTGTAACTGGATTAAATATCTTTTCTTTCAGGAGGCCCTCCATGCTTTCAGTCCAAAGAAAGAAATCTCCCTACACACCCTTATCCTCATCTACTATCTTTCCAGGCCGACTAAGAGTCATTTTTCCACAGTTCGGACCCCAGCCTCCGGGAAGGAGGACTACTACAGCAGTAGTCTGTAGTTTTCTCCAAAACTCCCACTATTTCTATTTCTCCCCTCTGTAGGAATTGTCTTCCTCTGACTCACAATAGGAAAGGGAGACAAGCAACTGGACTGGAGGACATGGGGATGGTCGGAGAGATCAAGAGTAGTAAAGGAGGAAGATTTAAGATCCTCTAGGCCCCCCTGTCATGACCCACAGGTTGATAACCGCTGCTGTAGAGCCTAAGACCATCGGAAAACACAGATATTTACATTACAATTCATTAACAGTAGCAAAATTACAGTTATGAAGTAGCAATGAAAATAATTTTATGGTTGGGGGTCACCACAACATGAGGAACTGTATTAAAGAGTCGCGGCATTAGAAAGGTTGAGAAGCACTGCTCTAAGGGCTTAGAGTAAAGAGGAAAAATCTATGAGGGAAAACAACTGTTACAGAAAGAAAAAAGTATCCTTAAATGTAAAAAGCCTAACTATACAGGATCTCAGATGATTTGCCTTGTTTCAAGACAGAATAAATGATTTATGCAGAAAAGGGAGGGGGTGTCGGCAGTTAATTATGAAGTAGGGAGAGATGGGTTTTTGTTGATTTTTACTGGCTGCAGACCACTCTGCTGACATAGGGGTCTGATCCATAGCCTACCACCAGGTGCCTCATCAGAACTACACTAGATTCAAGGTCGCAAGTTTTCTGCAAGCACAATAATCTTTCTCTGCACTGTTTTATTCTTTTTAACCCTTCCAATACTAAATTAGACCTATACAGTATACTTGAAATTCATAAATATTAATCTAAAAATGCTGACTGTTCACTTTTGATAATCATTAAAGGATTGAGGTTTCTAAGAATAAAGAATTCTAATACTTTAAAAACAAAAAAACAAAAAACTAAATTCCCAGGAGCCAAGAGTAAGAGAAACGGAGCTGAAGTCTGCAGCCGACCTGGTGATTTAAAACTGGTTGCTAGGCAGATTCAGCCCTCGAGAGCCAGGTGAAAGAAGGGGGGGGGGGGGCTGGATGACCAAGCTGCCTGCAGTGGCCCTGGAAGAAGCCGCAGCAGTGAGAAAAGCGTGGGACAGCAGACATTTACCTGACACTAGAGCTGTCCCGCTACCGCCCAGTGAGTAATAAAGGTTTTACAACAAGCAATTCAAGACTTAGGCCTTTAGCTTGTTGGCTACAGCAGTTAACCCAGAAGCCAGTGACTGCTACTAGCCTTCCTGCAGCCCCAGGAATAGAGCAGGGAGCCCGGGATCTGTGAAAGCAGCAGATAGAGCTAGTGAAAGCTCCCTGTTTGCAAATATACTGAAAGGGTTCAGTACCTGTTGCTGCTGGAAGAGGAGGGGCTGATATCTCCTTCCAGTGCACTCCCTTGGGAGAGGCCTGGTCACTGCTCTGCCACAAAGGGGATGACGGGTGGGAAGACAAGGGGCCTAATACCCAAGCCACTGCCACAGAAGCGCTTTGCAATATGCAAAGCTGTTTCTAACTGCAACTCTGGCTGTTTTGGACTGGCAGCTTAAAGTCAAAGGGCAAAGGAAAGGCACTATCCCTGGACCTGGGAGCCTTTAGGACTTTGAGATTCTCCAAGAGAGGAGGAGTCTGACTGAGCAACTAGCCAAGACCCCATTGGGTTAGGAGAACCGGAGGCTGCATATTGAACTTATAGACTGCAGTTTGCTAGGCAGAGGTCCAGGCCCAGTTGTTTAGGGGTTAAGCTGCCTGTGTACAGCAAAACAACTTTCTCCCATGCCAGAATATATTTTAGGAAAATTGGAAAGACTGTGTTTGTGGCTAGAAAGAAGAACTGGCTGCCACACACAGCCCTGACAGTGGCCTGCAGAAAACTGTATAATAGACTTAGATAATGCCTGCGTCTTCATGGACATGGCTCCAGAGAGACAAGGACAATTTTGCTTTGTGTAGGAAGGTCAAGAATAGACTTTAGTCACCTCGCTAAGATATTTGTATAGCCCTACCATGTGTCATATATGGTAGCAGAAGATTTGGCTACCTAAGGTGGCCACAGTGCCAATATTATACTTCATTGTGTTAATAATATTGTATTAACCTTACAGATTTAAATGCAGTTGCCAAAAGGGCAGGTGCCTAAATGGGCAAGGAAATTACCCATCTGGTTTTGGTCTCTATTGAAAGACAGTTGGAAGCCTGTATACTGCCTTGCAGGCCTGTGTGACCATACCCATGTCAGGGGTGGCACAAACCTCAACTTTAGGAAACTGGGGGAGGCCTATTTGGAACAGAGGGAAGTAGTGAAGTGGTGAGTACTAGACCTTTGTTACAGGAATTATAGACCCTGTGAGGTCCTGTGACATGTGAGACCCTATGAAGGGATAAAGCTCCCTTAGTCCTTTCTGAGAGGGCATGTCAGCCCTCCCAGAGACCATATATAGTTTAAGGACAAGTCAAGTAGGGGGAACCCTACTACAGGGACAGCTGTAACTGTCTATTTAAATATAGACACATTTTGAATTTCTTCTTGCCATTGGAAGACAGTTATATTACTCTGAAGAATACATAAAAAGGACTGATAAGGAAAATCAGAAGATCTTAAAACAGGTCAGTATATTTTTCTCCTTATACAATTCCTCCGAAATTTGGCAATTCTTAATAAATAAATCATGGCAATACATTTCTTTGCGTAAATTCAATAAGACAGGTTTCCAATAGTGGTTTTATTGACCAAACACTTTGACTGGAGTATCATGTTTTAAAGAATCCTGTCTGAACTCTGAAGACTTGTAGCTAATAAGAGTGCCATGGAGAAAGCCTAGTATCCTGCTTGGTAGCCCTAAAAATAGATAGCACTGGAGTGTCAGACCCATACCCTACCATCGCTGGCGGTTGGTCAGAGTAGAAGGGGAGCAATAGGGCGCCTCTGTGTCCCTGCGGAACCCCCACACACTCTAGGCCACAACGAGTAGGAGGGCTACTGAGATGGGCCTTAAAGCCTAGGGCGTGGGCCCAGGTGGAGTTGCTGCAGGTGAGGGATTCACCTAACTCAGCAGATACTGCAGGCAGGCCTGAGGGCAGCTGGATAGCTTGGCTTCCTGGCCCTATGGGGCACACTAAGATTTAATCATGAAATTCCGGCAAAGGTAGTCAGTTACCATTCTTGTTGTGTTTATGCAAACAATCAGGGCAAATTGAATACAATAGATAAATTGGTCTTAATTTAGCTCTTTCAATAAACATAAGGGTAATTTTAAGGAGAAAAATTATATTTCAATAGAGGTTATTAAAACTGAAATGTTTTCTTTCTCTTCCACTGGACCATTTGTTACAGTTTGTCTCTGCCAGGTCACAAGCTCACCCACCTCCTTCTGCGCCAGACCTCATCATCCCTCTGACAGACAGCAAGGATCTCTTGGCTCTGAAAGAAAACTTCATCCCCCTTCAGCACAGAAGTAGTCAGAGGACCTTACTGACGTCCATTTTCCCTGAAAGAATTCAGAGCCAGGATCCTTGAGGTAATATATAGTAGGCAATTAGACAGACATGAGCAGAGCAAGGACGATGGACCAACTAGTGCTACCAGATGTAACTAAGTCTTTCCACCTCTACATAGGACAAGGGACATAGTCAAAGAGGTACTCACCCAAAGTCTCAGCCCCTAGAAAAGGCCGGTAGCCTATTTGTCCATAAGACTTGACCCCTTTGCATTTGGGTGACCTACTTGCCTCAGGGTGGTAGCAGCCACAGCTATGCTTATCGAAAAATCAAATAAGTTAACCCTAGGGCAGGAACTAATCCTAACTGACCCACATGAGGTCGAGGCTTTACTCCGGAACACATTGGAGCACTGGATGTCAAACCCTAGTCACCCATTTCAGGCTCTCATGTGGACAAAAGAAAAATCAGTAACAATTTATACTGATAGCAGGTACGCATTTACAACAGCTCACATACATAGTGCTATTTACAAGGTAAGGGGACTCCACAGAAGGAAGAGGGAACCGGGCCACAGATGATGCGGCCTGGGAGGCTGCCCTAAAACCAGTAGGGTCTCTACAGATTCTAGTGACTCTTCCAGACCCTGACCTACCCAATCCAGAAAAGCTGAAATCCATAACCAATCTTTACTCAAGTTCTTACAGGCTTTACAGTCTACCCAGGAAGCAATCCAGAAGTATGTCCGAGATGCTCCACCTGTACCAACTTCTGATCCGGTTCATCCCTTCCACCCTGGTGACTCTGTTTGGGTAAAGAAATTTGCCGCCCAACAACTGACTCCTACCTAGAAAGGACCACCTCCACAGTAGTCAAGGTCAACGGAATCCCAACATGGCTTCATCACACCTGGCTTAAGACAGCCCAGAGAAAATAAAGAGTCCAGGACTCTTTGGACTCTCTAAAGATTACTCCTGGCCCTCATTCCAGGCCCTTATCTTATAAGTAGGCCCACTAACTTTATTAAGCAGAAAATTAAGATTATAGTCCTTATGGGTAAATATAACTCCCTGACAATAACCAAGAGTCAATGATTTGACTGATGTACATAAAACCAGTGGGGAATGAAGCATCCATCTTATATAAAAATTGCTGTTTAAAATTTTAACCCTGCTATTTTGGCTTCTGTAAATGCTTGCTTGCTTAAATAATAAGGGAAATAAGACTATTCCAGAGAGGCCATAAACATTCCCCAGACGAAGTTATCAGTGCTGGCGCCAGGCCAAGCCTTTGGTTGAGGTCAAAGCCCCAGCACATAGGGCTCCTTAAGAACTTGCAAAGGGGACCGGAAACACCCCATATTTGGGAGACAAAGAAGATAAAAACATATAAATAGGGAAAGTTCCTCCATGTTGGGGCCCAGAATTTGAGAGACATTTTCCTCTGGGCCTGTGCATAATAATAATAATAATAATAATAATAATAATAATAATAAATGTAACTCCATTTCTCTAAGTGTTGCTTGGTTCTTCTCTGGTTTTCTGTAACACAACGACCCAGGAACCAAGAGGTTGCAGGTTTGATTCCCAGTCTAGGCACATGCCTGGATTGCTGGCTAAATCCCCAGTATGGGTGCATGCAGGAGGCAGCCTATATTGATGATGTTCCTCTTTTATCTTTCTCTCTCCCTTAATCTCTCCCTAAAAGTCAATAAAAACACATTAGAAATAATTAGACAAAAAAGAAGGAATGTGATAACTATGTTAGAAGATAGATACTAGTAATTAATTAGATGTTCATGATTATTTCATAATGTATACATATACAAAAACATTAAGTTGTACACTTTAAATATATGCAATTTTGATCATAATACCTCATAAAAACTGAAAATGATGGCATAAGACTCCATTACAATTCACCCAGAAGTTTTAGTGGTAAATAAAACATTCTATGGTTAATTTATTTTACACTTGTTTATCTAAGCAAGTTTTGTACGGGCATCCTAAGACCAGTTAGAAAGGTGAATATCCCATTGAATATCGTATTCCACTGCCCAGCATTGTATACTCTGAGAAGTGAAATGAGTGCCTTAGTCACTATCAAAGATGTGTAGAACTCCAAAAGGATAAGGAGAACTATGGTCAGACCTTGTATTCTGGCTTTACTATATACAGAGTAATGTGTGGCCCTTTTATATTTTTGGAATCTGTGAGTCAAGATATTCCAAGAGACCTTTACCCCAAAGAAGCCAAACTTGGATAGGAATTGTTTGCACTGGCTAGACCAGATGGTCAGACCATTGGCTATGGCCCAAAGAGCTGTAAAAATGTACACATGAGACCAATTGTTGTCCAAGACATCCAGTGGTAAGATGACTGCCTAAAGTTCAGCCAACTGCCAACTGAGCTGTCCCTTGTCCTTTATCAGGAATACACTGGTTAAGAGATAAAAAGCAGCATCTCTCAAGTAAGTTCCTTTAAGTGTGATAGTGATAAAATCATTGTTTAAGTGAATGGGCTCCTTTTGATATGGGCTCTGTAGATCCTAAGATGCCTCCAGGTATCCAAGGGTTCTAAGAGAAAGATGAACTTTTCCAGCATTGTGGCATATGGGAAGAGACTGGGCATAGGTGAAGTTACTCTGTCCGGTAGATAGGGTATGTAGAGGACCCAGTTTTGGTTGCATCCTGTAACAAGGGGGCCCAACTAGCCATGCTGAGCTTGCAGAATGCTGCCTCCATGATCAAAGGTAGAATGGGTAGCAGGACATAGAGGCTCATGGGTTTAGGACCAGAAATAGTGTCTACTTTTAGCAGAGTCCAGTATGTGGCCATAAATTGCCTCACTAATGGCATACATCATTGGGCCAAGAAGGGCAGTTTCTTGAATCAGAAGTCCATTGGCAAGTTATGGCTATCCTGAATGGTCCAGGGACTCCAAGAAGTATGAGAGAAGGTTGTTAAAGCCTCTACAGTGAAGGAGTTTCTAGAAGGCTCTAACAGGACTGATTATTCTAGAGTAATTTAGACAGATTTTAGAGCCTTATGTTACAAGGAGTCGTATTCAAGGTATTCTAGTCCACAAGTAACAGAACTAATGGAATTAAATAAAATTTGTTTATTACGAATGATGCTTCCATAATCCAAAAAGGTGCAAAAGATAGTGGGCTTTTTAAAATGTTTTTAATAATGTGGGTATAAGGAGGTTAAAAGCTGTTTCCTGACATACTCAGGATTAGGGCAGCCCTCATCTTAACAAATCATTGTCAAAAGTTGAACTAAGGTGGTGAGGCCTTTTATAGTGTGTAGGGGTATGGGATCACCCCCTTTTTGTAAATTCATTTGTTTTTTAGCCCCTGAATATTTATATCATATGAATCTCCTAAAAGGAGGATGTCATCAGTGTGATGTCATACCTGTATACCTGGAAAAAGCTAGATGTGGTTAAGATACTGTCTGGAAAGATAATGAGAGATAATAATACTGGAGAGCGACCCTACTGAGTACCCAAGTAAAGGTGTATTAGGTTCCTTTAAAGGTGAAGGTTAACTATAGCTACAGTCTGTTGAAATAGGTACTGAATAGAACATGTCAATCAAATACTTCACTATGAGTGCAATGCAGGCTGAAGGTGTTATCCTATCTAATAAAGATAGAATATGCAAATTGACCATCATGCCATAACAAGATGGCTACACCCACAACTGAGGCAGGGATTCCATAACACAAGATGGCTGCACCCACAGCAGAGGCCAAGTTCCCATAACGAGTCTTAATGAGCAATCAGCAGAGACCTGAGGCTCTGTAGCGTCAGGCTGGGGCAGGGGAACTGAGGCTGCACCCCCCTACCTGGTGGGGCTTGACAGGGGACCTCAAGCCGCTACTCCCACCCCGGTGCCAGGCTCAGTGACCTCAGGCTGCACCCCCTGCCTGGCAGGACTTGACGGGGGACCTCAGGCTGCGCCCCCTGCCCAGCAGGACTTGACAGGGTCGTCAGGTTGCACCCCCCGCCCTGGCACTGGGCCAGGGGACCTGAGGCCATGCCCCATGCCCCGGCGCAGGGCCATGGGACCTGAGGCCATGCACCCAACCCAGCGGGGCTTGACAGGGGACCTCAGGCCTTGGCCTCCTCCCAGCAGGACTTGACAGGGGAACTGAGGGCGCACTCCCGCCTGGTGGGGCTTGACGGGGACCTCAGGCTGTGCCCTCTGACCCAGTACTGGGCTGGGGGACCTCAGGCAATGCCACCAGCCCTGGTGCCAGGCCGGAGGACCTGAGGCCATGCCCACTGCCCTGGCACCAGACCGGGGGACATGAGGCTGTGCCCCCTGCCATGTGGGGCTTGATGGGGACCTCAAGGCATGCCCCCTGCCCTGGCCCAGGCCAGGGAACCTCAGGCCATGCACCCAACCTGGCGGGGCTTGACGGGGGACCTCAGGCCACACCTCCACCCCAGTGCTGGGCCAGGCGACCTGGGCCATGCCCACCACCCACCAGGGTTTGATGGTTGTGGGGCCAGCTGGGTCTGGATCTAGCCCAATGGGGGTGGGGCTGTTCGAGTCTGGGTTTCGCGTGATTTCGAGGTGCACATGGATGGGCAGGGACTTGATCCTGGTTCCTGTGGTGCAACCCAGACTCTGACAGGGGGAAGATTTTCATATACATTTTACTAATTTTCATCTCTGACACTTCTATTATAGAGAAAGGGCAAATAGTAATATTAAAATAGTTCCTCTAATTAATTCCCTTTTTAATGTGCACAAATTTCGTGCACTGAGTCACTAGTTATTTTATAAATAGTGACCAAGGGAAACATATTTTCAAGCTCACTATAAGTAGAAAAGAATTAATTTTACTACTCATTGGTCAGATTGTTACTATGCATTAGAAAATATTTTAGGACAATAGGTGCTTTGACTATGGGAAATTGAGGCAATACAATATTTCTAATGGTTAAGTTTAGACATATTTCTTTCTATTTTATGATCAGAAACTCCTTTTTTATCAGCTTGTCCAAATGTTGGCTGGACAGAGACGAGAAAAGAATGAGGCTTAAAGCTGTCAATAGTCTAACATCTAAAATGGAAATCAGATTCATAATTACACACTGCCAACTCTCACACAACACCCTGTTCCCCATCTCCTCTACCACACCCCTTCCCAATGCCAAACACAAGCAGAAACAACAACTTCTTTTCTTCCTTGCCAGTATGATAAAGTGTTAAGGAAAAAAATATATTTTTAGGCTTCACCTTGTCCATAACTATGGAATGGCTGGTCTGGTTCCCAAACTTGTAGATTTCTACATCCCTCCCTTCTCACATACCTGCCCCCTCCTTTGCTCCCTCCACATCATCAGAGAACACACAGAAATATAAATACATTTCCTTTATACACATGCTAGTATTTATTCAAGGGGACCATTTATGTTTTGACATCTACATAATGAACATTTCTTAAGCATTATATCTACAGAGGCAACATATCCTAAGGCTCTTCATCTTCAGGTAGACCTGGGGCATCACTTGTGGTAGAACTCTCTTCTTCATCATCTCCTTCTCCTCCTTCTTCTACTTGTTCTTATTCACCTTCATTGTTTTCTTCATCTTCTACACCCACTTCTTCTCCTTTTCCTTCTTCTCCTTCTCTTTCTCCTTCATCTTCATCATCTTCTTCTTCATCTTCTTTTTCACCTTCTTCTCCTTCTTCTTCCTCTTCCTCTTCCTCTTCCTCTTCCTCTTCTCCTACTCCTTCTCCTCTTTCTTCTTCCTCTTCTCCTTGCCTTTCTCCTTATTCTCCTTCATCATTATCTTCTTTGTTGTCCACGGCCTCATACTCAGGCTCGTCCTCATTGTCCTCAATTGGCTGGTTTACTGTAGTAAAATACAAGCATCTGCCTCTTTCTTTTTCTCTCATGTTCTCCAATTGATTTAAGGACTGAATTTACACTGCCCGTTATCTTCAATACCTAGTGGGGAAAACAAGATAAACCCAGAAAGAAATTGGTTTTGGGTAAGAAATTGGAAAATGGGTGGAAAGTGGGATTCTAATGGAGTGACAGTGGATTGATTGAGTAGGTTTTTGTGCCATACAAGGGCAGGGTCAGAGTCTATAGTGGGGAATAAATGAGGAAGAACAGGAGGCACATCAGTAGGGTAGTCTTACCTTATCTTTTTCTTTGTCACGGAGTTCTGAAATGGAGTTCATATTCACTTCACTACTTATACATACTTGGCCCATCCTTGCGATTGGTTCATTACTTTCTTATAAAACTTGGTTTTGTTATAGCAAAGGTGCATTACTCCCGGGCTCCTGACCTCAATATATACTCTCCAGGAAATGAGGAGCCACACCCTTCAACTCTGATTGGCCAACAGTCAGTGGTTGACATGGTATGGCTTGACATCACAAAGCCTCAGCTTGACCACCCATGAGGGGGTGGGGGGTGTTGATGCAGAGGACTCAGTTGGTCTGGTTAGAGAAAACAGAGCTTCCTCAATGTCTTCCAAAATCTTCCTAAACTGACCTCTCCCTCATTTTCTCTAGTTCAATTATTGTCTAGCAAGTGGAAGGTAGGGGGTGTTTCCTCTAAGCCATTTCCCATACCCCCACATCCATTCAGTGGCTCATTATACTATCCCCCAGATATTATCATTACCTAGTATTTTATGTGTTGTTTTAATGGGTGTATTATTTTAGAAAAGTTTGAAATTTACAGAAAAATGTGTGAATAATACCCATATACCACATACCCAATTTCCCTTACTATTAATATCTTACCTAGGTATGGTGCAATTGTAACATGTAATAAACCATCAGTGAAACAGTTACAGTCGAACCGCAGTTCTCTAACACCTAAAATATCAATCAATTTGGTTCCAGACCACATGTTTTTTTTGTTTGTTTTGTTTTGTTTTGTTTTGTTTTAAGGCACCAGTTGTGGAACAAAATTTAAGATCTTGACCTTACAACCATTTCATGCTGATATCTATGCATGACACGAAACATCAATCAAGCAAAAAAGTAATGAGAGAATGCTGACAAAACACGATTAGCTCAATTTTAAAACATAAAGAACACAAATGTTGCTAAGGGAGTGAAAATACTGATAAAACAACAATAACAAGCAATTGAAGAGATAGAAAAATTGTTGATTTGTATAAAAAAAAAAGCAGTTATCCAGTGATAGCATTTGGGAGGCAATACTGTGTGGAAAGGTGAAAATGGTGCCATCTGACCACCTGCAGGATAGTCCAAAAAGGAGTGCTGAATGAGATTCATTTAAGGCAAGCACTGGGTGGTTCCCTAAAGGGAAGAAAACAAGTGTTTCTTTTTAGATTAACCAGTACATTAGACATATACTGTATTTAAGAAAGTTGAAAGAGGGAACTCTTTGTGTGTCTGAGATGGATTCATTCCATTTAAATATATGTCTAATAGAGGAAATTGTTTGATTTTCTTTTTCTATTTATAATGATTGCAAAGGAAGAAGGGAGAGGGAGAGAGACATAGGAACATCAGTCATGCTAGAGAATAATTGCTTGGCAGCCTCACGCATATCCCCTACCGGGGATTGAGAGCACCATCCAGCCATGTGCCTATGACCAGAATAGACCCAGGAACCTTCAGTCCACAAGCTGATGGTCTATCCACTGAAACAAACTGGTTAGGGCGGATTTGGGTTTTGAAATAATCACTTCACAAACAGCCTTCTGAATGAAATGAAGTTCAAGAAGTGAGGTTCTACTGGACTGAAGTCTTTATTTTATTAAGATTTCATTCATTTTTATTTAATGTGCTTTTTCTGCCCCAGGATTCCATCCAGAATACCACATTAAATTCTAGTCACCATGTCATGCCTCATGGAGAAGCTCATGGCTGTACAGTTTCCTAAACTTCTTGTTTTAGAGAATCTTACAATTTTGGATTATTTGATTTTTACATTAAATCCTCAGATGTTATTGATGTTATAGTTGAAAGTTAGTACCAATTTAACAAGCTATTCCTATTTCTTCCACCCCTCAAACACTGGTAAACTCTATTCTACACCGTGTTCCAATGGGTTTTATTTTTCTATTGTTAGTATGCCACATAAGTGATATGATGCAGGGAGGGGGCTGTATATGTGTGTGTGCATGACATCTTCTTTATCCATGCACCAATTGAAGAACACTTACATTACTTACTTTAGCTATTGTGAATAATGCAGCGTATTACCTAGTATTTTGGATGTCTAACCTAAAACCCCACAGAACCAAATACCCATATTTTATGTTTCAATAAATATATGAATTATCACACTTCCCTAAATCACTTGGTTCTTTCAGGAAACCTTCCCAGGTTGCATGTGGGGTATGTATCTTTACTGAATATACTTCACTGATTTTCTCCACTCATCTCCTCCTATATATTTCTTTTTCACCCAGAGAACCTTTAAAAAAAGTCAGTACAATCTAGATTATGTAACTTGCCATGACCCATGACCGTGGTTGAATAAATCCCTTGGCTTTGTCTCAGGGGTGTCATGAATATTTCTTTCTAGAACACTGAGGATCAGGATTCTGTGTGTGTGTGTGTGTGTGTGAGAGAGAGAGAGAGAGAGAGGGAGAGAGAGAGAGAGAGAGAGAGAGAGAGAGAGAGAGAGAGCGAGAGAAAGCGAGAGAGAGAGAAAGAGTCAGCTACAGCAGAAACCTTTTGCAAGTTCCTAGTGAGTCTTCTGTATTCCGGTTTGTGACATTAGCATCCCTCATAGTAACTGCTCTTACTCCATGAGTGACCCAAAAGACCTGTACATTGAAAAGACTACCTGAACAAGCACTATATAGGAAGGGGACCAACCACTGCTTAAGAAGAAACAAATCTTCACATGGTAAACATAGAATAAGTCTCAACTCATTTTGGAACTGAGACATATGATTCAATGTGAAACTTAAATACAGGTCCAGGTTGAGTAAAATGATTGAGGATTACTTTAAGGAGGACTCCTGACACTCCATGTTGATTTGCTAAACTGCCTAATTTGCTAAGCTAGCTGTGGTGAAATAACTATCTGCAATATTGAAAGATAACAGGACTGGAGAGGTAGCCTACTGAGTATCCAGGTAAAGGTGTATTATGACTCTAAAGGTGAAGTTTAACTGTAGCTATAGTCTGTAGAAATAGACACTGAATAGAACATGTCAGTCAAATACTTTGCAATGACTGCAAATTATATACCAGTTTCATTCTGTAGAATCAGTAATTTTAATAATATTAGATATGGATCCCTAATGGGTGGGACCATGACATTAATAATCTGAAAATTCACACTGAGGAACCAATCATGCTTCTCAGGTTTAAGAGGAAGCCAAATCAGGCTTTTAAATTCAAAAGCAGTACGGCTGATTATTCCTTCTCTAACTAGGTCTTATACAATAGGAGTCTCCCTCTGAAGGCCATATTTTCATTTACGTTGGGCCTTTTTTCAACTAGGATGAAAGGTGTTATTTCATACGTAGGGAAGAAAGACCACAAGGAAACATTTTTTCAAGCTCATGATAATTTTAAAAAAGTAATGTTACTATTTATTCATTGTGAAGGATTGCCATTATGCACTAGAAAATATTTTAGGAAAATCAGAGCTTTGGCTATCGGAAATTTAGGCAACACAATAGTTCTAATGATTAACTTTAGGCATATTTGTTCCCTTTTTCATTTGTTTGTCCTAATGTGGGCTGGGAGGTGAAGAGAAAGGAATGAGGCTAAAGCTGTCCAAAGCCTAACATCTAAAATGGAATCAGATTTATTATTACACACTGTCAACCTTAACACAACACTCTGCTCCCCATCTCCACAGCACCGTGTGCCAAACACAAGCAAAAATCACCATCTCCTTTTCTTTCTTACATGTATGATAAAGTGTTAAGAAAAAAATTCATTTCGGTCTTCACCTAGTCCTTATTGTCTGTGTCTGGCTTACCATACCCTGGCTTGTCTGGGGCCTAAATTGCAGAATTCTATTTCCCTCCCTTCACACATACCTGCCCCTTCCTTTGCTCCCTCCCATCATGAGAAAACACACAAAAGTACAAACACATTTCCTTTTTACAATGCTAGTATTTATTCAAGGAGAACATTTATGTTTGATCTCCTCATAATGCCCATTTATTAAGCTTTGCTTTTGTAGAGAGGCTACACATACTTAAGGGTCTTCTTCTTCTCGGAGACCCTGGGCATTACTTGCTGTAGAAAGACACTCCAGCACTTCTTCTTCGTTTGTTGGCCGGCTTACTGGAGGTTTTCTACCCTTCCTGGAGTAAAATGCAATTATCTGATTCTTTCTGTCTTTTTCATTCTTTTCATCACACTGCTTAAGGAAAGAATTTACCTTCGCCATTTTCTTCGTGATCTAGTTGGGAAATAAGTTAAACCCAGAAAGCCATTATTGGTTTGGAGGAAGAAATTGGGAAATGGGTGGTAAAGGGGCTTGTAATACAATGACAAAGCATTGATTGAGGAAGTGTCTGTGCTAAAAAGGAGCAAGACCAGGGTCTTGGGTGAAGAATAATTGGGGAAGCAGAAGAAGCATATGAGTAGGGTAGTCTGACCTTATCCTTTTCTCTGTCGTTGAGATGGGAAACGGACTTCCAATTCACTTTAGAACTTGAACTTTCTTGGTCCATCTCTGTGGTTGGAGTCTGATTTGTTCTCTAAAGTAGGATACAGTACATTCCTAGTAACTTTGGCTTTGTTGTAGCAACAGGATCTCCTCCAAGGCTCCTGGCCTCTATATATACTCTTCAGGACAATGAGAAGCCACACCCTTCAGCTCTGATTGGCCAACAGTTAGTGGTTGTCATGGTGGGGCTTGACATCACAAAGCATCAGCTTGACCATCCAGGAGGAGGAGGTGAGAGAGGATGCAGAAGACTCAGATGCTCTGGTTAGAGAAAGGGGAGCTACCTCAATACCTCCTAAAATTTTTCCCAAACTGGCCACTCACTCCCTCACTTCATCTAGTTCAATTATTTTCCAGCATATGGCAGAGATGTGTGGTTTCCTCTAAGCCATTTCCCAAAACCCCCACCCCATCCATTCAGTCGTCCATTCTACTATCCTCCAGATATTATCATTACCTAGTATGTTTGTGCTATTTTAATGGGTGTTTTATTTTAGAATAGTTTTAGATTTAGAGAGAAACTGTGAAGATAATACAAATATACCCCATACCCAATTTCCCTTATAATTAATACCTTACATTTTATGGTGCAATTGTAACATGTAGTGAGCCATCAGTGAAATAGTTACAACCAAACCTCAGTTTTCTAATATCTCCAATATCAAATAATTTGGTTCTAGACCAAGTTTTTCAAGGAAAAACTGTAGCAGTTGTGGAATAAAACTTCAGGTCTTGACCTGACAACCCTTTCATGCTAATACCTCTGCATGACACAAAACATCTCTCATGCAACAATCAAAGGAGAGAATGTTTTTATTGCTGGCAAATCTGATTAGCACAATTTTAAAACATAAAGAAGCCACCAAGAGGAGCAAGGTTGGTAAGGGTGTGAAAATGCTCACAAAACAACAACAACCACAAACAAATGAAGAGGTAGAAAAATTGTTGTTGATTTGGATAAATGAAGAGTGGTTAGCCAGTGATAGCATGTGGGAGGCAATGATATGTGAAAAGTCCAAGATGCTGCATCTGAAGGATACCCCTGAAAGGAGTGCAGAATGAGATTCAGTTAAGACTAGCACAGGATGGTTCCATAAATGTAAGAAAACAAGTGTTTCTTTGTAGATTAAACAGTACATTAGACATATACTGTATTTAAGGAAGTTAAAAGAGGGAACCCTGAGTGGGTCTGGGATGGATTCATTCCATTTACATATATGTCTAATGGGGAAAATTATTTGAATTTTTTAAAATTTCTATTGTTTGCAAAAGAGGAAGGCAGAGGGAGAGAGAGATAAGAACATCAGGCATGCTAGAGTATAATTGCTGGGCGGCCTTACCCGTGCCCCCTACCTGGGATTGACAGCACCATCCAGCCATGTGCCTTTGACCAGAATAGACCAGGGAACCTTCAATCCACAATGTGATGGTCTATCCACTGAAACAAACTGGTTAGGGCTGATTTGGGTTTTGAAATAATCACTTCACAAACAGCCTTCTGAATGAAATGAAGTTCAAGAAGTGAGGTTCTACTGGACTGAAGTCTTTATTTTATTAAGATTTCGTTCGTTTTTATTTAATGTGCTTTTTCTGCCCCAGGATTCCATCCAGAATACCACATTAAATTTTAGTCATCATGTCATGCCTCATTGAGATGCTCATGGCTGTACAGTTTCCTAAACTTCTTGTTGTAGAGAACTGTACAATTTTGGATTGTTTGTTTTTACATTAAATCCTCAGATGTTATTGATGTTATAGTTGAAAGTTAGTACCAATTTAACAAGCTATTCCTATTTCTTCCACCCCTCAAACACTGGTAAACTCTATTCTACACTGTGTTCCAATGGGTTTTATTTTTCTATTGTTAGTATGCCACATAAGTGATATGATGCAGAGAGGGGGCTGTATATGTGTGTGTGCATGACATCTTCTTTATCCATGCATCAATTGATGAACACTTACATTACTTACTTTAGCTATTGTGAATAATGCAGCGTATTACCTAGTATTTTGCATGTCTAACCTAAAACCCCACAGAACCAAATACCCATATTTTATGTTTCAATAAATATATGAATTATCACACTTCCCTAAATCACTTGGTTCTTTCAGAAAACCTTCCTAGGTTGCATGTGGGGTATGTATCTTTACTGAATATACTTCACTGATTTTCTCCACTCATCTCCTCCTATTTATTTCTTTTTCACCCAGAGAACCTCAAAAAAAGTCAGTACAATCTAGGTTATCTAACTTGCCATGACCCATGACCGTGGTTGAATAAATCCCTTGGCTTTGTCTCAGGGGTGTCATGAATATTTCTTTCTAGAACGCTGAGGATCAGGATCCTGTGTGTGTGTGTGTGTGTGTGTGTGTGTGTGTGTGTGTGTGTGTATGTATGAGAGAGAGAGAGAGAGAGAGAGAGAGAGAGAGAGAGTGAGAGAGTGAGAGAGAGAGAAGAGTCAGCAACAGCAGAAACCTTTTGCAAATTCCTAGTGAGTCTTCTGTTTTCCGGTTTGTGACATTAGCATCCCTCATAGTAACTGCTCTTACTCCATGAGTGACCCAAAAGACCTGTACATTGAACAGACTACCTGAACAAGCACTATATAGGAAGGGGACCAACCACTGCTTAAGAAGAAACAAATCTTCACAAGGTAAACACAGAATAAATCTCAACTCATTTTGGAACTGAGACATATGATTCAATCTGAGACTTACAAATAGGTCCAGATTGAGTAAAATGATTGAGGATTACTTTAAGGAGGACTCCTGACATTCCATGGTGATTTGCTAAACTGCCTAATTTGCTAAGCTAGCTGTGGTGAAATAACTATCTGCAATATTGAAAGATAACAGGACTGGAGAGGTAGCCTACTGAGTATCCAGGTAAAGGTGTATTATGACTGTAAAGGTGAAGTTTAACTGTAGCTATAGTCTGTAGAAATAGACACTGAATAGAACATGTCAGTCAAATACTTTGCTATGACTGCAAATTATATACCAGTTTCATTCTGTAGAATCAGTAATTTTAATAATATTAGATATGGATCCCTAATGGGTGGGACCATGACATTAATAATCTGAAAATTCACACTGAGGAACCAATCATGCTTCTCAGGTTTATGAGGAAGCCAAATCAGGCTGTTAAATTCAAAAGCAGTACGGCTGATTATTCCTTCACTAACTAGGTCTTATACAATAGGAGTCTACCTCTGAAGGCCATATTTTTATTTACGTTGGGCCTTTTTTCAACTAGGATGAAAGGTTTTATTTCATACGTAGGGAAGAAAGTCCACAATGAAACATTTTTTCAAGCTCATGATAATTTTAAAAAAGTAATTTTACTATTTATTCATTGTGCAGGATTGCCATTATGCACTAGAAAATATTTTAAGAAAATCAGAGCTTTGGCTATCAGAAATTTAGGCAACACAATAGTTCTAATGATTAACTTTAGGCATATTTGTTCCCTTTTTCATTTGTTTGTCCTAATGTGGGCTGTGAGGTGAAGAGAAAGGAATGAGGCTAAAGGTGTCCAAAGCCTAACATCTAAAATGGAGTCAGATTTATTATTACACACTGTCAACCTTAACACAACACTCTGCTCCCCATCTCCACAGCACCGTGTGCCAAACACAAGCAAAAATCACCATCTCCTTTTCTTTCTTACATGTATGATAAAGTGTTAAGAAAAAAATTCATTTCGGTCTTCACCTAGTCCTTAATGTCTGCGTCTGGCTTACCATACCCTGGCTTGTCTGGGGCCTAAATTGCAGAATTCTATTTCCCTCCCTTCACACATACCTGCCCCTTCCTTTGCTCCCTCCCATCATGAGAAAACACACAAAAATACAAACACATTTCCTTTTTACAATGCTAGTATTTATTCAAGGAGAACATTTATGTTTGATCTCCTCATAAAGCCCATTTATTAAGCTTTGCTTTTGTAGAGAGGCTACACAAACTTAAGGGTCTTCTTCTCGGAGACCCTGGGCATTACTTGCTGTAGAAAGACACTCCAGCACTTCTTCTTCGTCTGTTGGCCGGCTTACTGGAGGTTTTCTACCCTTCCTGGAGTAAAATGCAATTATCTGATTCTTTCTGTCTTTTTCATTCTTTTCATCACACTGCTTAAGGAAAGAATTTACCTTCGCCATTTTCTTCGTGATCTAGTTGGGAAATAAGTTAAACCCAGAAAGCCATTATTGGTTTGGAGGAAGAAATTGGGAAATGGGTGGTAAAGGGGCTTGTAATACAATGACAAAGCATTGATTAAGGAAGTGTCTGTGCCAAAAAGGAGCAAGACCAGGGTCTTGGGTGAAGAATAATTGGGGAAGCAGAAGAAGCATATGAGTAGGGTAGTCTGACCTTATCCTTTTCTCTGTAGTTGAGATGGGAAACGGAGTTCCAATTCACTTTAGAACTTGAACTTTCTTGGTCCATCTCTGTGGTTGGAGTCTGATTTGTTCTCTAAAGTAGGATACAGTATTTTCCTAGTAACTTTGGCTTTGTTGTAGCAACAGGATCTCCTCCAAGGCTCCTGGCCTCTATATATACTCTGCAGGACAATGAGAAGCCACACCCTTCAGCTCTGATTGGCCAACAGTTAGTGGTTGTCATGGTGGGGCTTGACATCACAAAGCATCAGCTTGACCATCCAAGAGGAGGAGGTGAGAGAGGATGCAGAAGACTCAGATGCTCTGGTTAGAGAAAGGGGAGCTACCTCAATACCTCCTAAAATTTTTCCCAAACTGGCCACTCACTCCCTCACTTCATCTAGTTCAATTATTTTCCAGCATATGGCAGAGAGGTGTGGTTTCCTCTAAGCCATTTCCCAAAACCCCCACCCCATCCATTCAGTCGTCCATTCTACTATCCTCCAGATATTATCATTACCTAGTATGTTTGTGCTATTTTAATGGGTGTGTTATTTTAGAATAGTTTTAGATTTAGAGAGAAACTGTGAAGATAATACAAATATACCCCATACCAAATTTCCCTTATGATTAATACCTTACATTTTTATGGTGCAATTGTAACATGTAGTGAGCCATCAGTGAAATAGTTACAACCAAACCTCAGTTTTCTAATATCTCCAATATCAAACAATTTGGTTCTAGACCAAGTTTTTCCAGGAAAAACTGTACCAGTTGTGGAATAAAACTTCAGGTCTTGACCTGACAACCCTTTCATGCTGATACCTCTGCATGACACAAAACATCTCTCATGCAACAATCAAAGGAGAGAATGTTTTTATTGCTGAAATCTGATTAGCACAATTTTAAAACATAAAGAAGCCATCAAGAGGAGCAAGGTTGGTAAGGGTGTGAAAATGCTCACAAAACAACAACAACCACAAACAAATGAAGAGGTAGAAAAATTGTTGTTGATTTGGATAAATGAAGAGTGGTTAGCCAGTGATAGCATGTGGGAGGCAATGATATGTGAAAAGTCCAAGATGCTGCATCTGGTCTTCCTGAAGGATACCCCTGAAAGGAGTGCAGAATGAGATTCATTTAAGACTAGCACAGGATGGTTCCATAAATGTAAGAAAACAAGTGTTTCTTTGTAGATTAAACAGTACATTAGACATATACTGTATTTAAGGAAGTTAAAAGAGGGAACCCTGAGTGTGTCTGGGATGGATTCATTCCATTTACATATATGTCTAATGGGGAAAATTATTTGAATTTTTTAAAATTTCTATTGTTTGCAAAAGAGGAAGGCAGAGGGAGAGAGAGATAAGAACATCAGGCATGCTAGAGTATAATTGCTGGGCGGCCTTACCCGCGCCCCCTACTTTGGATTGACAGCACCATCCAGCCATGTGCCTTTGACCAGAATAGACCAGGGAACCTTCAATCCACAAGCTGATGGTCTATCCACTGAAACAAACTGGTTAGGGCTGATTTGGGTTTTGAAATAATCACTTCTCAAACAGCCTTCTGAATGAAATGAAGTTCAAGAAGTGAGGTTCTACTGTATTGAAGTCTTTATTTTAGTAAGATTTTCTTCGTTTTTATTTAATGTGCTTTTTCTGGCCCAGGATCCCATCCAGGATACCGTATTAAATTTTAGTCATCATGTCATGCCTCATTGAGATGCTCATGGCTGTACAGTTTCCTAACTTCTTGTTTTAGAGAACCTTACTCTTTTGGATTGTTTGTTTTTTACATTAAATCCTCAGATGTCATTGATGTTTCAGTTGAAAGTTAGTACCCATTTACCAAGGTTTTCCTATTTCTTCCACCCCTCAACCCCTGGCAAACACTTTTCTACTCTGTGTTGCAATGCGTTTGACTTTTTCTATTTTGAATATGCTGCATAAGTGATATGATGCAGGGTGGGGGCTGTGTATGTGTGTGTGCATGACATCTTCTTTATCCATGCATCTATTGATGAACACTTACATTACTTACTTTAGCTATTGTGAATAATGCAGCGTATTACCTAGTATTTTGGATGTCTAACATAAAATCCAACTGAACTAAATACCCATATTTTATGTTTCAATTAACATATGAATTATGACACTTCCCTAAATCACTTGATTCTTTCAGGAAATCTTCCCAGGTTGAATGTGGCGTATGTATGTTTACTGAATATACTTCACTGTTTTTCTCCACTCCTCTCCTCCTATTTATTTCTTTTTCATCCGGAGAACCTCAAACAAAATCAGTACAATCTAGGTTATGTAACTTGCCATGACCCATGACCGAAGCTGAATTAATCCCTTGGCTTTGTCACAGGGGGGTCATGAATATTTCTTTCTTGAATGTTGAGGATCAGGATCCTTTCTGTATGTGCAAGAGGAAGAGAGAGAGAGAGAGAGAGAGAGAGAGAGAGAGAGAGAGAGAGAGAGAGGGAGTCAGCTAATTTTGCAAGTTCCTAGTGAGTCTTCTGTTTTCCGGTTTGTGACATTAGCATCCCTCATAGTAACTGCTCTTACTCCATGAGGAACCCAAAAGACCTGTACCTTGAGCAGGCTACCTGAACAAGCACTATATAGGAAGGGGACCAACCACTGCTTAAGAAGAAACATATCTTCACAAGTGAACACAGAATAAGTCACAACTAATTTTAGAACTGAGACATATGATTCAATATCGGACTTACAAATAGGTCCAGTTTGAGTAAAATGATTGAGGATTACTTTAAGGAGCACTCCTGACACTCTCTGTTAATTTGCTAAGCTGACTAATTTGCTAAGCTAGATGTGGTGAAGATACTATCTGCAATTTTGAAAGATAACAGACTTGAGAAGGACCCTATTGAGTATCCAAGTGAAGGTGTATTATCACTCTACAGGTGAAATTTAACTGTAGCTATAGTCTGTAGAAATAGGCCTTGTATAGGACATGTCAAATACTTTGCTATGACTGCTAATTATATACCAGTTTCACTGTGTAGAATCAGTAATTTTAATAATATTAGATATGGATCCCTAATGGGTGGGACCATGACATTAATAATCTGAAAATTCACACTGAGGAACCAATCATGCTTCTCAGGTTTAAGAGGAAGCCAAATCAGGCTTTTAAATTCCAAAGCAGTACTGCTGATTATTCCTTCTCTAACTAGGTATTATACAATAGGAGTCTACCTTTGATGGCCATATTTTCATTTATGTTTGGTCCTTTTTTCAACTAGGATGAAAGGTATTATTTCATAAGTAGGGAAGAATGTCCACAGGGAAACATTTTTTCAAGCTGTTGATAATTTAAAAGAAATAATTTTACTACTCATTGTGCAGGATTGCCATTATGCACTAGAAAAAATTTAGGAAAATCAGTGCTTTGGCTATAGGAAATTTAGTCCACACTATAGTTTTAATGATTAAGTTTAGGCGTATTTTTCCCTTTTTTTATTTGGTTGTCCTAATGTGGGCCGGATTGTGAAGAGAAAGGAATAAGGCTAAAGCTATCGAAAGCCTAACATCTAAAATGGAATCTGATGTATTATTATACACTTGCAACCCTAACACAACACTCTGCTTCTGATCTCCACAGCACACTCCCAACCCGCCATGTGACAAACACAAGCAAAATTACCAACTCCTTTTCTTTCTTACATGTATGATAAAGTGTTAAGAAAATTTGATCTTCGGTCTTCACCTTGTCCTTATTCTGGGTGTCTGGCTATCTATAGGCTGGCTGGTCTGGTGCCCAAATTGCAGATTTCCACTTCCCTTACATCTCACATACCTGCCCCCTCCTTTTCTCCCTCCCCATCATCAGAAAACACACAAATATACAAGCACATTTCCTTTATACAATGCTAGTATTTTTTCAAGGAGACCATTTATGTTTTGATATCCTCATAATGCCCATTTCCTTAGCTTTTTTTGGAGAGAGGCTACACATACTTAAGTGTCTTCTTCTTCTGGGAGACCCTGGGAATTACTTGTTGTAGAAATACACTCCAGCACTTCTTCTTCGTTTGTTGGCCTGCTTACTGGAGGTTTTCTACCCTTCCTGGAGTAAATGCAATTATCTGATGCTTTCTGTCTTTCTCATTCTTTTCTTCACTCTGCTTAATGACCAAATTTACCTTTGCCATTTTCTTCATGATCTACGTGGGAAACAATTAAACCCACAAAACCATTGTTGGTTTTGGGGAAGAAATTTTGAAATGGGTGGTAAAGTGGCTTGTAATAGAATGATAATGCATTGATTGAGGAAGTGTCTGTGCCAAAAACGAACAAGGTCAGTGTCTTGGGTGAGGAATTATTAGGGAAGAAGAGGAAGCATATGAGTTGGGTAGTCTGACCTTATCCTTTTCTCTGTCGTTGAGATGGGAAATGGACTTCCAATTCACTTTAGAACTTGAACTTTCTTGGTCCATCTTTGTGGTTGGAGTCTGATTCGTTATATAAAGTAGGCTACTGTATTTTTTAGTAACTTTCACTTTGTTGTAGCAACAGGATCTCCTCCAAGGCTCCTGGCCTCTATATATACTCTCCAGGACAATAAGGAGCCACACCCTTCAGCTCTGATTGGCTAACAGTCAGTGGTGGTCATGGTGTGGCTTGACATTACAAAGCTTCAGCTTGACCATCCAGGAGGGGGAGGTGATAGAGCATACAGAAGACACACATGTTTTGGTTAGAGAAAGGGGAGCTTCCTCAATACCTCCTAAAATTTTTCCCAAACTTACTTCTCACTCCCTCATTTAATCTAGTTCAATTATTTTCCAGCACATGGCAGGGGGGCTTGGTTTCCTCTAAGCCATTTCCCATAACCTCTTACCCGCCCCCCCCCATTCATGGTCTATTCTACTATCCCAATATAATCATTACCTAATATTTTGAATGTTATTTTAGTTGGTGTTTAATTTTAGAATAGTTTTAGATCTATGAGAAATTGTTAATACCTATATACCCCATACCCTATTTCTCTTATTATTAATACCTTATATTTCTATGCTGCAATTATAACATGTAGTGAACCATCTGTGAAACAGTTACCATCAAACCTCAGTTCTATAATATCTCCAATATCAAACAGTTTGTTTCTGGACCAAGTTGTTCCAGGAAAAACTGTACCAGTTGTGGAAGAAAACTTCAGTTCTTTACCTGACAACCCTTTCATGCTGATACCTCTGCATGACTCAAAACATTTCTCATGCAACAAACAAAGGAGAGAATGTTTTTATTGCTGGCAAACCTGATTACCACAATTTTAAAACATGAAAAGGCCATTCAGAGTAGCAAATTTGGTATGGGTTTGAAAATGCTCACAAAACAACAACCACAGGCAAATGAAGAGGTAGAAAAATTGTTGTTGATTTGGAAAAATGAAAAGTGGTTAGCCAGTGATAGCATGTGGGCGCCAATGATATGTGAGCAGTCCAAGATGCTGCATATGGTCCTCTTGAAGGATACCCATGAAAGGATTGCAGAATGTGATTATTTTATGGCATTTAAGGCAAGTACTGGGTGGTTTTGTGAATGTAAAAAAACAAGTGTTTCTTTTTAGATTAGACAGTACTTTAGACATATACTGTATATATGAATTGTAAAACAGGGAATCATTTGTGTGTCTGGAATGGATTCATTCAATTTACATATATATCGAATGGGAAAAATTATTTGGTTTTCTTTTTTTTATATTTGTACTAGAGGCCCAGTGCACAAAATTCATGTACGGGGAGAACGTGTGTCCCTCAGCCCAGCCTGCACCTTCTCCATCCTGGGACCCCTCAAGGGTGGGATCGGGCCTAAACTGGCAGTTAGACATCCTTCTCAACATCCAGGACTGCTGGCTCCCAAACGCTCGCCTGCCTGCCTGCCTGATTGCCCCTAACCCTTCTGCCTGCCAGCCTGATCACCCCATAACCACTCCCCTGCCAGCCTGATTGACGTCTAACTGCTCCCCTGCCGGTCCAATTGCCCCTAACTGCCCTCCTCTACCGGCCTGTTCACCCCTAACTGCTCTCCTTTGCAGGTCTGTTCCCCCAAACTGCCCATTCCTGCAAGCCTGTTACCCCCAACTGCCCTCCCCTGCAGTTCTGGTCACCCACAACTTCCCTCCTCTGCAGGACTGGTCACTCTAACTTCCCTCCTCTCCTGGCCTGGTTGCCCCCAACTGCCCTCCCCTGCAGGCCTGTCCCTGCCAACTGCACTCCCCTGCAGGTCTGTTCCCCGCAACTGCCCTCCTCTCTCGGCCCGGTCACCCCTAAAAGCCCTCCCTTGCTGGCTTGATTGCTCACATATGCCCTCCTCTGCCAGTCATTTTGTGTTGGCCATCTTGTGTCCACACTGGGGTGGCCATCTTTGAAAACATGGGGCGGCCAACTTGTGTGTTGGAGTGATGGTCAATTTGCATATTACCTCTATTATATAGGCTTGATTTCAAAAGAGAAAGGCAGAGGGAGAGAGAGAGAGAAACATAAGTGATGTAAGAGAATATTTGATTAGCTGCTTCCTGCATGCCCCCTACTGGGGATTGAGAGCACAACCCAGGCATGTGTCTTTGATCAGAATAGAACCAGGGAACCTTCAGTCCACAGGCTGATGCTCTATCCACTGAGACAAACTGGCTATGGATGAGTTGGTTTTTGAACAAATCACTTCTCAAACAGCCTTCTGAATGAAATTAAGTTCAAGAAGTGAGGTTCTACTGTATTGATGTCTTTATTTTATTAAGATTTCCATAGTTTTTACTAAATGTGATTTTTCTGCCCCAGGATCCCATCCAGGATACTGTATTAAATTTTAGACATCATGTCATGCCTCATTGTGATCCTCTGGCTGTACGATTTTCTAGACTTCTTATTTTAGAGAACCTTAATCTTTTGGTTAGTTTGTTTTTTACATTAAATCCTCAGATGTTATAGTTGAACGTTGGTACCCTTTTATCAAGCTCTTCCTATTTTCTCAACCACTCAGCCCTTGGAAAACGCTTTTCTACTCTATATTTCAATGAGTTTGACTGTTTCTATTTCTAATATTGCACATATAATTTATTTGGGTGCTTGTTTATCTGTGTGTGGAACATATTCTTTATCAATTCATCTATTGATGGACACTTGCATTACTTCCCTTGGCTATTGTGAATAATGTAGCACATTATTTAGTATTTTGGATGTCTTACCTAAAACCCCAAAGAACTAAATACCCATACTTAAATTTCAATAAATACATGAATTATCATACTTCACTCCAACACCTGGCTCTTCCCAGGTTGCATGTGGGGTGTGTATGTGTGTGTTTCCTGGATACACTTCAATGATTTTCTCCAATGCTTTCCTCATAAATTTTTTCCGAGAGAACCTTAAACCTGGTCCATACCTTCATGTTTATTGAATTCCCCAAGGCAGAGACTGAATAAATCACTTGGACTTGTAGCAGGGGTGACAGGGAGGTTTGTCTCTAGAACCCACAGGATCAGGAATGTGTGTGTGTGTGAAAGAGAGAGAGAAGGGGAGAGAGAGAGAGTGAGATAGAGAGAGAGAGAGGTGCAGCAACAGCAGAAACACTTTGCAAGACTCCTAGTCAGTCTTCTGTTTACAGGTGTGTGACATTAGCATCCCTCATAGTAACTGCTCTTCCTCCATGCGTGACCCAATAGACATGTACATTGAACAGACTACATGAACAAGCTCTATATAGAAAGGGGACCAACAACTCGTTAAGATGAAACATATTTTCACAAGGTAAGCAGAGTAATTCACAACTTATTTTGGAACTGAGATAAGATTCTATCTGAGACTTATAAATAGGTCGAGGTTGAGTAAAATGATTGAGGATTACTATAAGGAGGACTCCTGACACTTTATGTTAATTTGCTAAGCTGACTAATTTGCTAAGCTAGATATGGTGAAGATATTATCTGCAAAGATAATGAAAGATAACATGATTGGAAAGTTACCCTACTGAGTACCCAAGTAAAGGTGTATTATGACTCTAGGTGTAGTTTAACAGTAGCTATTTTCTGTACAAATAGAACGTGAATGGAACATGTCAGTTAAATACTTTGCAATGACTGCTAATTATTTACATTTCTTTGTGTAGAATCATTAAATCTAGTAATATTAGATATAGATCCATAATGGGTAGGACCATGACATTAATGATCTATAATTTCACACTGAGGAACCAATGATGCTTTTCAGGTTTAAGAGCAAGTCAAATCCTGCTGTTAAATTCAAAACAGTAGGGTAGGGATAATTATTCCTTCTCTAACTAGGTCTTATACAATGGGAGTCTACCTGCGAAGGCCATATTTTCATTTACGTTGGGCCCTTTTTCAACTAGGGTGAAAGGTGTCATTTTATAAGTAGGGAAGTAAGTCTACAGGGAAACACTTTTTCAAACTGATGATAATTTAAAAATATAATTTTACTACTCATTGTGCCGGATTGTCATTATGCACTAGAAAATATTTTAGGAAAATCAGTGCTTTGGCTATAGGAAGTTTAGGCAACACAATAGTTCTAATGATTAAGTTTAGGCATATTTGTTCCCTTTTTTATTTGCTTGTCTTAATGTGGGCTGGATGGTGAAGAGAAAGAAATGAGGCTAAAACTGCCGAAAGCCTAACATCTAAAATGGAATCAGGAGAGGAGAAAGATGGCGACCGGCAGGTAGGTAGGGAGGGTGAGCATGTGATCGAGTGAAGGAGTGACAGAGGTGTGTGTGGACCTGTGTGGGTGTGTGTGTGAATGAAATAGGGACAGTTAGACCCTGCAGTTCTTCCAGGGGGCATCCAATCCAGGCAGTCTTGGTTGGCAAAACCCCGCGGCCGCTGCAAACACTCCAGGGAGGACACCAGTGGCACAGAGACCCCGCCATCTTTAAGAACGGAACTGCTAGAGACTAGAATCCTAACCTTACCACCACCTAGTCTGGTCTTGGAAGCAAACCTGGTCACTACAGCCACTCTGGTAGAAGACCTGCCACCCCAGCTGCAGATGCGCGAACACTGAGACCTCCATCTCCAAAAGTGCGCCGCTGAAAGCAGTAAGTGCAACCTCCCCCTCCCCAGCGCCGGAACTCAGGACTCGCTGCGTCCCCAGCCCATAGGCACCCGGGCACTCCACTACCCAGGCAGTGCTTGGGAACCACTGAGAGCCCCTGAGGGGGTTATTCTGCAAAGTCAAGGGTGCACGGCCCTAAGTAGAATCTCTGAACTGCCTCTTCCTAAATAGCTGCCCAGGGACACCCCTGCGGTGCAACTTCAGTGCCAGGGGGCCTCAGAGCTTTGCGCCGGCGGGCTCGCCACCAGTTCGCGTGCACTCAAGGGCTGGCAAACTCAAGGGCTGGCAAGCTCACGGCCACAGCAAGGGAAGGCGCCCTGAGCCCATATATACACAGGGTTCTCTGGAAAGCTGCTCTGGGCCCCTGCTGGGCGTGATTCTGTGCGGGCAAGGGCGCGCTGCCCCACAGCAGAAAATCTGAACTCCTTTCTCCCAAATACCTTCCCACATACACCCTAGCTGTTTAACTTCAGTGCCAGAGTCTCTCAAATTGCGTCAGAGGTGTGCGCCGGCGGGCTCGCCACCAGTTCGCGCACACTCAAGGGCGGGCAAAATCACAGCCACAGCAAGGGAAGGCGCCCCAAGCCCATATATCCACAGTGTTCTCTGGGGAGCTGCTGTGAGCCTCTGCTGGGAGTTATTCTGTACAGCCAAGGATGCGCTGCCCCACAGCAAAAACTCTGAATTCCTTTCTCCTGAATAACTTCCCACATACACCCTAGCTGTTTACCTTCAGTGCCAGAGTCCCTCAAAGTGCGTCAGAGCTGTGCACCTGCAAACACACCTTCACAGAAGGGAATTTACAATAGGCAGGCACCCTGAGCCCATCTACACACAGAGTGCTAGTGGGAGCCACTGGGAGCTCTCCCAACAGACGGTTCCTGGGTGCCACTGTGAGTTCCCACTGGACACGCGCGATTTCAACTAAGGGTGCAAGACAGCAAAAACTGGGACACCCCACTCCATAGCTGCTGACTTTTAGACACCATAGTTGTGCCTCTCAAGCTTCCAGGCCTACATCAAGAGAACCCAAGCAGCTCAAGTAGGGAGCTACACTAGATTGCCAAGCCCAGGAGAACTGAGAGATTATACCAGTAGCACCATCACCAAAAGATCCTGGGTAGCAAAGCAATTGGAACTACAATTAAAACATTACAGGAAAACATGGGAAGACAGAAAGGAAATTCTCAAAGGAAGGAACAGGAAGAATCACCAGAAAGCGAGTTAAATGAACTTGAGGCTAGCAGCTTAACAGAGAAAGAATTCAGAGTATTCGTTATAAGGATGTTCAAACGGATGGATGAGAAATACACACAACTCAATGAGAGCTATAAGGAGCTGAATGAAAATGTCACCAACATGAAAAGAAACCAAGAGGAGATGAAGAACGACATAGCTGAAATAAAGAACACAATGGAAGGCTTAAAGAGTAGAGTAGAAGAGGCTGAGGACCGCATCAGCGAATTAGAAGACAAGGTAGGAAAAAACACACAAACGCAGCAGCAACTGGAAAGAAGACTTAAAAAGCAAGAGGAGAGCCTAAGGGAGCTTCGGGACAACGCAAAACGAAACAACCTTCGAATAATAGGGATAAAAGAAGGAGAGGAAGAGAAGCAAGGAATAGAAAACCTGTTAGAAGAAATAATGACAGAAAACTTTCCTGATATTGGCAAGAAAAATACTATCCAAGTCCAAGAAGTACACAGAGTCCCAAACAAGTTGAACCCCAAAAGACCGACACCAAGAAACATCATAATTAAATTGACGAACACCAACGACAAAGCAAGAATCTTAAAGGCTGCCAGAGAGAAACAGAAAGTTACCTACAAGGGATCTCCTATCAGAATATCAACTGATTTCTCAACAGAAACACACCAGGCCAGAAGGGAATGGAATGAAATATACAAAGTGATGCAAAACAAGGGACTGAATCCAAGAATACTATACCCAGCAAGGCTATCATTCAAAATTGAAGGTGGAATCAGAAGCTTCACAGACAAAAAAGGGCTAAGAGAGTTCATCACTACCAAACCAGCAATGCAAGAAATGCTAAAGGGGCTGCTGTAAAAAGAAGAAAGAGAAAGGCAAGAAGAAACACAAACACTAAGGAAAAATATGTCAACAAACAGATACTTATCAATAATAACAGTAAACGTAAATGGATTAAATGCACCAATCAAAAGACATAGGGTAGCTGAATGGATAAGAAAACATGACCCATATATTTGCTGTCTACAAGAGACGCACCTTAGAGCAAAAGACTCACACAGACTGAGAGTGAAGGGATGGAAAAACATTTTTCAGGCAAATGGAAATGAGAAAAAAGCTGGGGTTGCAATACTTATATCTGATAAAATAGACCTCAAAGTAAAGGCTTTAATAAGAGATAAGGAAGGCCACTACATAATACTAAAGGGAGCAATCCAGCAAGAAGATATAACTCTGGTAAACATATATGCACCCAACGCAGGAGCGCCCAAATACATAAAAAATCTGCTGGAAGATATCAAGGGAGAGATTGACATCAATACAATCATAGTAGGGGACTTTAATACACCACTGACATCAATGGATAAATCCTCTGGATAAAAAATCAGCAAAGAGACAGAAATTCTAAATGACACACTAGATCAGATGGACCTAATTGACATCTTCAGAGTATTTCACCCCAAAGCCATGGAATATACGTTCTTCTCAAGTGCACATGGGACATTCTCAAAAATAGACCACGTATTGGGTAACAAGCAAAGTCTCCCCAAATTCAAAAAGATTGAAATCATATCAAGCATTTTCTCAGACCACAATGGCATAATATTAGAAATAAACTACAATAAAAACATTCCAAAAAACTCAAACACTTGGAAACTGAATAGCATGCTACTAAACAATGATTGGGTTATCAATGAGTTCAAAGAAGAAATTAAAAACATCCTGGAGACTAATGACAATAAAAACACAACATTGCAAATCCTATGGGACACAATGAAAGCAGTCCTGAGAGGCAAATGTATAGGTCTACAGGCCTACCTCAAAAAACAAGAAAAAATGGTAATAGATCATCTATCTCAACAATTCAAAGAATTAGAAAAGGAGCAACAAGAAAAGCCCACAGTGAGCAGAAGAAAGGAAATAATAAAGATCAGAGCAGAAATAAATGACATAGAGACCAAAAAAACAATACACAAGATCAACAAAACCAAAAGCTGGTTCTTTGAAAGGATAAACAAGATTGATGAACCTCTAGCCAGGCTCACCAAGAAACAAAGAGAGAGGACCCAAATAAACAAAATCAGAAATGAAAGAGGTGAAATAACAACAGACCCCACAGAAATTCAAAGGATTGTCAAAAAATACTATGAACAACTCTACTCCAACAAACTAGACAACCTGGAGAAAATGGACTCATTCCTAGAAAAACACAACCTTCCAAAACTTACTCAGGAAGAGACTAAAAATCTCAATAGGCCGATAACTATGGAAGAAATTGAAGAAGTTATCAAAAAGCTTCCAGCAAACAAAAGCCCGGGGCCAGACGGCTTCACAGGGGAGTTTTATAAAACATTCAAGGAAGAGATAAAACCTATCCTCCTCAGACTATTCCAGAAAATTCAAGAAGAAGGAACACTTCCAGGCTCCTTCTATGAAGCCAGCATCACCCTAATACCAAAACCAAGTAAAGATAACACAATGAAGGAGAATTACAGGCCAATATCCCTCATGAACATAGATGCCAAAATCCTCAACAAAATTCTAGCAAATCGAATCCAGCAATACATCAGAAAGATCATACACCACGACCAAGTAGGATTTATCCCTGGGATGCAAGGATGGTACAATATTCGCAAATCAATAAACGTGATACATCACATAAACAAATTGAGAGAAAAAAACCATATAGTCATATCAATTGATACAGAAAAAGCATTTGACAAAATCCAACACCCTTTCCTGATAAAAACTCTCAGCAAGCTTGGAATAGAAGGATCATACCTCAACATAATAAAAGCCATATATGACAAACCCACAGCCAACATCATACTCAATGGGCAAAAACTAAAACCATTTCCCCTAAGAACAGGAACAAGACAGGGATGCCCACTCTCACCACTCCTGTTCAACATAGTGTTGGAAATACTAGCCATTGCAATCAGACAAGAAGAAGAAATAAAAGGCATCCAAATTGGAAAAGAAGAAGTAAAACTGTCCTTATTTGCAGATGACATGATACTGTACATAGAAAACCCTAAAGACTCCATCAAAAAACTACTAGACTTAATAAATGAATTTGGCAGAGTAGCAGGATACAGAATAAATGCTAAGAAATCTATGGCATTTCTATACACCAATAATGAACTTACAGAAAGAGAGACTAAAAAAGCAATCCCATTTACCATCGCACCAAAAAAAATTAAGATACCTAGGAATAAACTTAACTAAGGAGGTAAAAGACCTATATGCGGAAAACTACACAACACTGAAAAAAGAGATAGAGGAAGACATAAACAGATGGAAGAACATACCATGTTCATGGATTGGTAGAATCAACATCATCAAAATGTCCATATTACCCAAAGCAATCTATAATTTCAATGCACTTCCCATTAAAATACCAACGGCATACTTCACAGACCTAGAACGAACGTTCCAAAAATTCATCTGGAATAAAAAAAGACCCCGAATAGCCACAGCAATCCTGAGAAAGAAGAACAAAGTAGGTGGGATCTCCATACCAGATTTCAAGCTGTATTACAAAGCCACTGTTCTCAAAACTGCCTGGTATTGGCACAAGAACAGACATATAGATCAATGGAATAGAATAGAGAACCCAGAAATTGATCCAAATCACTATGCTCAATTAATATTTGACAAAGGAGGCATGAACATACAATGGAGTCAAGACAGTCTCTTCAACAAATGGTGTTGGGAAAATTGGACAGATACATGCAAAAAAATGAAACTAGACCACCATCTTACACCATACACAAAAATAAACTCAAAATGGATCAAGGACTTAAACATAAGACAGGAAACCATAAAAATACTAGAGGAATCTACAGGCAAAAAAAATCTCTGACATATGCCAAAAGAACTTCTTTGCTGATACTGCTCCCAGGGCAATGGAAGCTAAAGAAAAAATAAACAAATGGGACTACATCAAAATAAAAAGCTTTTGCACAGCAAAGGAAACCATCAATAAAACAACAAGAAAGCCCACTACATGGGAGAACATATTTGCCAATGATATCAACGATAAGGGTTTAATCTCCAACATTTACAGGGAACTCATGCAGCTTAACAAAAAGAAGATAAACAACCCAATGAAAAAATGGGCAACTGATCTAAATAGACACTTTTCGAAAGAAGACAGAAGGAAGGCCAAGAGACATATGAAAATCTGCTCTAAATCACTAATCATTATAGAGATGCAAATCAAAACAACAATGCGGTACCATCTCACACCTGTCAGAATGGCCATTATCAACAAGTCAACAAATGACAAGTGCTGGAGAGGATGTGGAGAAAAAGGAACCCTCGTGCACTGCTGGTGGGAATGCAGACTGGTGCAGCCACTGTGGAGAACAGTATGGAGTTTCCTTAAAAAACTAAAAATAGAACTCCCATTTGACCCAGTGATCCCACTTCTAGGAATATATCCCAAGAAACTGGAAACATCAATCAGAAAAGATATATGCACCCGTATGTTCATAGCAGCACAATTCACCATAGCTAAGATTTGGAAACAGCCTAAGTGCCCATCAGCAGATGAGTGGATTAAAAAACTGTGGTACATCTACACAATGGAATACTACGCTGCGGTAAAAAAGAAGGATCTCCTACCATTTGCAACAATATGGATGGAGATGGAGAACATTATGCTTAGTGAAATAAGCCAGGCAGAGAAAGATAAATATCACATGATCTCACTCATTTGTGGAATATAATGAACAACATAAACTGATGGGGGAAAAATAGATCCAGAAACAGAGAAACATCAATCAGAACGTCAAACCGCAGGGAAGAAATTGTGAGGTAACCAGAAACCCAAAAATGCCTGAGAACGCCTCTCTAGCCACGCTAGCAATCATCAGATGTACGGTAATTTTACCGGGGACAAGAGGGTAAGTATTTTGATCTCATGCTCCTGACCCTTCATGGGTAAGACCCCTTACGTGGGCTGATCCTCTGACTAATGTAGGTACCAATAATACCAAACACGCTGGACATCTAGGAGGTCCATGGGTGGGGCAAGAAAGTATAAATACATAGGGGTCCCCACCCAGCTTCCCTTTTGTATGATACGAAATCAAAACAATGCCCCTTTGTGTGTACAATTAAAGAGAGGTTTCTGGCTTGTGTGGACACCAAGGAAAGGGTGTCACTACTATCACTACGTGCCCCCGGTAGAGGTGCAGAAAATGTAACTAAGACCTTGTCTATATAAAAAGAAATGGACAGCCAGTCTGAAAGGGAATTCCCATGGACTAGAACAAAGAATATCCTTACATGATATTATCCTACACTGTCATTAAAAATTATTCCCAGATTTGGATCACCCCCTGTACTTATAATAGTTCCTCGCACACTTGGGGATAAAAAATAAATAAAATAAAAAAAGTCATCTGTTTGGTGCTTGGAGACAAACTTAACACATCTCTTGATACTTTAGAATTACTACAGCATAATATACAATTATCCCAAGCAAACATACAAACTAATTCTTTGAATGTCTGGCAGCAATTTAAAAAGGACGTGTAAGGATTTAACCCTTTTCATTGGGTAGAGGGCCTCCTGAGAGGGCACCTGAGCATTCTATATGGGTCCCTCTTAACCTTTAGGCCAAGAGAGACCCTCTTCTCACAATTCAATTGCTCACAGCTGTTGCATGAGCTATCTGTTCATGTCGAGGTTGAAGTCTCGTGATGACTGTTGCCATGGATCTGTCTCTCACCCAGAAGGGCGAACTGAGCCCTCCCTGGAGAAGAAACCCAGGTTCCAAAAGATATGTGATCAGTGCTGGGGCCCCGCCAGCAGGCGAGGGGATCCCAAGGCAGGTGCTGGGCATGGAGGCCACGGGGGCATAGGCTACCAAGGAGACAAAACTGAACCTCACGTCACCCTGCTTGGCCCCAGAGGATGGCTGGTTAGCCAGAGACGGGTAAGATTCCTCAAGGAAGGAACAACCTAAGACAGGCACAGTCGCAGAGGGGCCATCAGGAGAGAATTTGGGGATCAACAGAGGTGGGGCACAGACCCTCACCCCCCCAACATTGCAGGGGCCTGAATCCTAGCCCCTTCTGAGGGAGGTCTCCTGCCCCCATGGCTGCTTTGTGCTTCCCATGCCCAGCTCAGATCAGGACCCAGGTGACCGACAGAGACTTGGCCGACAGCAGCTGCCCTCTCACTCCAACAAGAATTGTTTGAGTTGCCTTGTACCCATGGTGTGGGGAAGGGGGTTTACGATATCTAAATCCAGCCTACTACCAGGAATGCTCAGGACCTACTCAAGAAGGCAAATAATCCCTTCCACCAATATTTACAGGGTAAAATAAGATTATTGTTAGAGTAATAAATTTGACAGTAAAATAGTAGTCAAGTTTTCAGGCAAATTTAAATTGGCTAGTTGAAACAAGTGAATATTCTAGAAAAATTAATTGTACCAGACAAAAAGGTGTTCCTAAAGAGTCAACTAAAATTTTTATTGGTACTTCATCTCATGATAAAAGTGTGCACCATATAATGAACCTAAAACAGTTATATTATAGTGCAAAAAATTAAAATTTAAAAGCCATCAAGAATACATTATAAAATTTTCAAAAGCCTCCTAACATTTAAATCAAAAAAGGAGGGGATAGTAGAGGAATATCATGTAAGGAAAAATATCCTGTAAGTAAATTACATCTAGAAAATTAATACTTTAGAAAATTAATTGTAAGGCTAAAAGCAAGACACCCATGAAAAACACACAAGGTGACAAAACAAGCCAGAGGAAAATCATTTGGGCAAAAATTGAAAAAGGATCCCCAGTCAAATTTATAGAAAATATTCCTTTATTAACCTTTGGTCGAGAATATGTTTGTATATTTTCAGAAAACAACTCCGAGATCATGTGGATTCCAGCAAGAGAGGAATCGACAGGACTACTCCAGCCATGAAGACAGAAGAGAAGCAGTCCAGAGACGGAAGACGCTGATGTGGCCTTCCCATACTAGCAGTTAGCAGCTGTGCATCACTGCAGATTGCCCAGGACCAAACCGGACAGAGTCGGACCTGCATTACCACCATTTGTCCACCATCCAGAACTGAAATGTCAGTGCTGACATGTACACATAAGGAACTGTTGGACATTGAAATTGGGTCTCAAAAGAACTGTTGGCCCAGAAAGAAACTCACTACACACTGATTCATTTGTCTGTCACCATAACCATTATTGCTTGTCTCATTTTCGGTTCTTATAAGTGTATTTCTAATAGCACATGATCTCACTCATCTAGGGGAAATAATGAACAACATAGACTGATGAACAAGAACAGACCCAGAAACAAGGAGGCATGGATCAGACTGTCGGGCCTCAGGGGGAGGGTAGGGAAGGGTGGGGGTAAAGGGGGAGATCAACCAAAGGACTTGCGTGCAGGCATATGAGCCTAACCAGCAGTTAAGGACAACAGGGGGGTGGGGGCATGTGTGGGGAGGGGTGTGGGATGGGAATGGGGGGACGAGGACAAATATGTGATACCTTCATCAATAAAGATTTAAAAAAAATAAAATAAAATAAAATGGAATCAGATTTATTATTACACACTGTCAACCTTAACACAACACTCTGCTCCCCATCTCCACAGCACAAACACCCCCACCCCCGTGTGCCAAACACGAAAAATCACCAACTCCATTCCTTTCTTACATGTGTGATAAAGTGTTAATAAAAAAATTCATCTTCGGTCTTCACCTAGTCTTTATTCTCGGTGTCTGTCTTACCATACCCTGGCTGGTCTGTGGCCTAAATTGCAGAATTCTACCTCCCTCTCTTCTCACATACCTGCCCCCTCCTTTGTTCCCTCCCATCATGAGAAAACACACAAAAATACAAGCACATTTCCTTTATACAATGCTAGTATTTATTCAAGGAGACCATTTATGTTTTGATCTCCTCATAATGCCCATTTATTAAGCTTTGCTTTTGTAGAGAGGCTACACATACTTAAGGGTCTTCTTCTTCTGGGAGACCCTGGGCATTACTTGCTGTAGAACTACACTCCAGCACTTCTTCTTCATTTGTTGGCCTGCTTACTGGAGGTTTTCTACCCTTCCTGGAGTAAAATGCAATTATCTGATTCTTTCTGTCTTTCTCATTCTTTTCGTCACACTGCTTAAGGACCGAATTTGCCTTCACCATTTTCTTCGTGATCTAGTTGGGAAACAAGTTAAACCCAGAAAGCCATTGTTGGTTTTGGGGAAGAAATTTGGAAATGGGTGAAAAGGGGGCTTTTAGTACAATGACAAAGCATTGATTGAGGAAGTGTCTGTGCCAAAAAAGAGCAAGGCAAGTATCTTGGATGAGGAATTATTGGGGAAGAAGAGGAAGCATATTAGTAGGGTAATCTGACCTTATCCTTTTCTCTGTCATTGAGTTGGGAATCAGACTTCCAATTCACTTTAGAACTTGTATTTTCTTGGTCCATGCTTGTGGTTGGAGTCTGATTCGTTATCTAAAGTAGGATACAGTATTTTCTTATTAACTTTGGCTTTGTTGTAGCAACAGTAACTCCTCCAAGGCTCCTGGCCTCTATATATACTCTCCAGGACAATGAGGAGCCACACCCTTTAGCTCTGATTGGCCAACAGTTAGTGGTTGCCATGGTGTGGCTTGACATCACAAAGCTTCAGCTTGACCATCCAGGAGCGGGAGGTGATAGAGGATGCAGAAGACTCAGATGCTCTGGTTAGAAAAAGGGGAGTTTCCACAATACCTCCCAAAATTTTTCCCAAACTGACCTCTCACTTTCTCATTTCATCTAGTTCAATGATTGTCCAGCATTTGGCAGGGAGGTGTGGTTTCCTCTAAGTCATTTCCCATTCGCCACCCCCCAACCATTCAGTGGTCCATTCTACTATCACCCATATATTATCATTACCTAATATTTTGTGTGTTATTTTAATTTATGTTTTATTTTTGAATAGTTTTAGATTTACAGAGAAATTGTGAAGATAATACCCATATACCCCATACCCAATTTCCCTTATTATTAATACCTTACATTTCTATGCTGCAATTGTAACATGTAGTGAACCATCAGTGAAACAGTTACAATCAAATCTCAGTTCTCCAATATCTCCAATATCAAACAGTTTGCTTTTAGACCAAGTTGTTCCAGGAAAAACTGTAACAGTTGTGGAATAAAACTTTAGTTCTTGACCTGACAACTCTTTCATGTTCATACATCTGCATGACACAAAGCATGTCTCATGCAACAATCAAAGAGAGAATGTTTTTATTGCTGGCAAATCTGATTACCACAATTTTAAAACATAAAGAGGCCATCAAGAGTAGCAAGGTTGGTAAGGGTGTGAAATTGCTCACAAAACAACAACAACCACAAACAAATGAAGAGGTAGAAAAATTGTTGTTGATTTGGAAAAATGAAAAGCAATTTGCCAGTGATAGTGTTTGTTAGGCAATGATATTTGAAAAGGTGAAGATGGTGCCTTCTGACCACCTGAAGGATACTCCTGAAAGGAGTGCTGAATGTGGTTCATTTAAAGCTAGCGTGGAGTTGTTCCATACATGTAAGAAAACAAATGTTTCTTTTTAAAGTAAACAGTCCATTAGAAATATACTGTATATAAGAAAGTTTAAACAGGGAACCCTTGTGTGTCTGAGATGGATTCATTCCATTTAAATATATCTCTAATGGGAAAAATTATTTACTTTTCTTTTTTATATTTCCATTGATTTAAAAAAGGAAAGCACAGGGACAGAGAGATTGAAACATCAGTCATGCTAGAGAATAATTGCCCCGCTGCCTCCTGCACCCCCTTCCCCACCTACTGGGGATTGAGCGCACAACCCAGGCATGTGCCTTTGACCAGAATAGTCCCAGGAGCCTTCAGTCCACAGGCTGATGCTCTATCCACTGAGACAAACTGGCTAGGGCTGATTTGGGTTTTGAACAAATCACTTCTCAAACAGCCTTCTAAATTAAATTAAGTTCAAGAAGTGGGGTTCTACTGTATTGAAGTCTTTATTTTATTAAGATTTCCTTCATTTTCATTTAATGTGCTTTTTCTGGCCCAGGATCCCATCCAGGATACCGTATTAAATTTTAGTCATCATGAGGAGGTCAGGGAGATGGCTGCCAATGGGAATGCAGACTGCAAGATAGTGCTTGAGTGAGAGAACAAAGGGAGAGTATGTGGTCGCAAGGGGAGTGTTTGTTTGTGAGTTGAGGGACAGCTATACTTCAGGGGACTGTGGGGGATTGCCAGATGGAGTTCCCCTGACCAGGGAACCTCCTCTGCTCCTGGAATCCCTCCTGGAGCAACCAGCCCTGAAGCAGAGACCACACCATCTTGAAGGGGAGAAAGGATGTATTTGGAAGCCTGATAATCCTGGGAATCTACAACAAAGGCACCCAGTGAACAGCTGGGAACCCGGGAACACAGGTCCCCAAGTGGTGAGCACTCGGATTCGGAGGAGTTCTGTGCCTCCTCCTCAAGGAATGTTCAGATTTCGACTGGGATAAGGTGAGATCTGTGGTCCAGGCAGGAGAGAGAAACACAGAGGCGGAAGCTAGAGGATCTGGGGAAGTCTGCTTCCAGAAAAATCCATGGCCGTTGGGTCTGGCGTGATCGTGAATGTGGAAGAGGATCCGCAGGGCTGCTAACAGAAGGGAACTCTAAAAAGCAACCCATAGCTGAACTGGGCACAAAAGTGCAGCCAAAAAATTTTAACAGTGTGCTGGCTGCTTACACCCAAGGAGAAAAACGACTGCACAGACTTGCGCCACAGCGCGGGAGTTCGCACACTTACTCTGGCTCTTTTCTCTATCTTTTTTTTCCTCTTTAAATCTTTGCTTTTGATTACTAAGCCCAATACATAGGATCACCCAATTGGGGACACTCCAAGAGACTGCAGGGGAAAGTTGTTTTGTGGAACCTGGGGATCAGAGCAGGGAATAACAATCAGAGAACCAGCTCTGGGGCAGCCCATTCCCCCAAACCGGTATTAACCTTTTGCACTCAGATGTCAAGTGTGACTCAACATGGTTAGCATCGGTAGCAGCTCGAGAAAAAAGCAAGCGAGTGCAAAGGGTTAAGGGCCACAGGGAAAACAAAATCTAAACACTAGCTAGAGAGGACCTATAGACCCTTAGGTCAATCCAGAAACACTGCCACCCAGGGGTTGAATCACAAATTGACTCTTGTGTAAACACAAATAAAGGAGTATAAGAAACAAAGAAGTGATGCCTGCTTGAAAATCAGGACTGTGGCCTACAACACTGAGGAGTAGTGGAACACAAGGAACTTCAATACTGTCCTGACTAGGAAACAGGTGTGCCAAACAGAACAGTAGAGGAAGTGAATGACCTTCACTACTGAACATTTTTATTTTTATTTCATCTTTTATTTAAGAAACTAATTTTTTTCTTTTTTCCTCACTTGATTTTATTTTTTATTACATTTTTTATTTTTAATCGGTATTATTACTACTACTATTTTACATTTTTTAAAAAGGTGTCATTGTATTTTCTCTTTATTTTACTTTGGGATTAGTATTCTAATTCTATTTTCATCTTTCCTTTAGCATCATTTTACTCTATCTCAACTATACCTTTATGCCAGCACTCTCTTCCTCAGTTTTCCACATTTGTTGTCCTGTTTCTCTTACCCTATTCCTCCTTTAGATTTTCCCTATTCCTTCTTTTTACTCCCTGTTAAAATTTCACCCTACTTGTATATCTAATTTCCAATCCCCTGCTCCAAGTCCATACACACCTCTCTCTTCTCTTTCTTCACTATCCATTTTTTTCCTCTCTATCCTTTTGTTGTTGTTTGCTTGATTGTTGAGTATATCATTTTTTATGCTTCTTTGTGAGATTGTTTCGCTCTTTCTTGTTTGTTTTTTGTTTGTTTTTTGCTTCTGTTTTCCCTCACCTCACTTGATATAAGTTGTTGTTTGTAGTTTGGATTCATCTCTAGGTATTTGTTGCTGGCATTTGTTGGGATTAGTGGCTGTTCTATTGGAGTTTTCTCCCCATATAAATACTTTTTTCCCCCTCTTCTTTCTTATTCTTTTCTCTCTTACTTTTTTTTTCTTTTCCCAGTTTCATTTTTGCACTCCTTTCTTTTCTCTTCTTTTCACTTTCTTATCCCCTAATTCTCTTTTCTCTGGTGGTAACCTTTATTTGGGTTATTAGTATCATGAATACATTTGTGTTCAGTGCCTTGTGAGTTGTGCCTTGTTGTGTTGTATTTTGTGCCTTTAAATCAACGCAGGAGAGAGAGAACTACATAGCCATACACCTGGAGAAAAAGAAACAGCCCGCATATGAAAAAAAAGCAGGCATCACTAGAAAAGGAAGTAAACAAAATGGAGGCAAGCGACCATCAGAGAAAGGATTCAGAGAAATGGTCATAAGGTGGATGAAAAGAATGGAAGACAAATTCCACAATATGTGTAAGAACCAAGAGGAAATGAAGAAGAACCTAGAAGAAATGAAAAATGACATGGCTGCTATAAAGAACTCAATAGAAATTATGAACAGTAGACTAGAAGAAGCAGAGGACCACATCAGTGAGCTAGAAGACAAGGTAGGAAAAAATACCCAAGCAGAGCAGCTTCTAGAAAAAAAAAATTAAAAAGCCAGAGGAGAGCCTAAGGGAAATTTGGGACAAGAGGAAACAAAACAACATCCACATAATAGGGGTGTCAGAAGGAGAGGAAACTGAGCAAGGAATAGAAAACCTGTTTGAAGAAATAATGACAGAAAACTTCCCTGACATAGGGAAGAAAAAACGCACACAAATCCAAGAAGTTCACAGAGGCCCAAACAAAATAAACCCCTAAAGATTGATGCCAAGGCACATTATAATTAAATTGGCAAACACCAACGACAAAGTTAGAATCTTAAAAGCTGCCAGAGAGAGAAAAAACTTACCTACAAAGGATCCCCATTCAGACTAGCGACTGATTTCTCAACAGAAAAACATCAGGCAAGAAGGAAATGGAATGAAATATACAAAGTCATGCAAAGAAAGGGTCTGAATCCAAGAATACTGTACCCAGCAAGGCTATCAATCAAAATTGAGGGTGACATCAGGAGCTTCACAGACAAAAAAGGACTAAGGGAGTTTATTACCATAAAACCAGCAATGCAAGAAATGCTAAAGGATCTGCTGTAAAAAGAAGAAATAGGAAGCGAAGAAGGAGCACAGGGGTAAAGAATAGAAATGGCAACAAAAAAATGCCTATCAATAATAACTTGAATGTAAATGGATTAAATGCCCCAATCAAAAGACATGGGGTAACTGAGTGGATAAGAAAACATGATCCATATATCTGCTGTCTACAGGAAACCCACCTCAGAAAAAAAGATGCACACAGACTAATAGTGAAGGGATGGAAAAAGGTTTTTCAGGCAAATGGAAATGAAAAAAAAAAGCTGTGGTAGCAATACTTCTTTCTGACAAATTAGTTCTCAAAGTGAAGGACATAAAAAGAGATAAGCAAGGCCAATTCATAATACTAAAGGGAGCAATCCGACAAGAAGAAATAACTCTGGTACACATATGTGCACCCAATACAGGAGCACCCAAATACATTAAAAAAAAAAAAACCTCCTGGAGGATATCAAGGGAGAGATTGAAAGAAATACAATCATAGTAGGGAACTTTAATACCCCACGATTACCATTGGAAAAATCCTCTAAACAAAAAATCAGCAAAGAAACATCAATCCTAAATGACTCACTAGACAAGATGGAATTAATTGACACCTTCATAACATTTCACCCCAAAGCCACAGAATATACAAATATACATTCCTCTCAAGTGCACATGGGTCATTTTCTTTTCTTTTTTTTAAAATATATTTTATTGATTTTTTACAGAGAGGAAGGGAGAGGGATAGAGAGTTAGAAACATCGATGAGAGATAAACATCGATTAGCTGCCTCTTGCACATCCCCTACTGGGGATGTGCCCGCAACCAAGGTACATGCCCTTGACTGGAATCGAACCTGGGACCCTTGAGTCCGCAGGCCGAAGCTCTATCCACTGAGCCAAACCGGTTTCGGCCACATGGGTCATTTTCAAAGATAGACCATATACAGGGTGACAAGCAAAGTCTCTTCAAATTCAAAAATATAGAAATCATATCAAACATCTTCTCAGATCACAATGGCATAAAACTGGAAATCAACTAAAATAAAAACAATCCCCCCAAAAAATCAAACACATGGAGACTAAATAGCATGCTACTAAACAATGATTGGGTTACCAGAGAGATCAAAGAAGAAATGATCAAAAACATCATGGCTACAAATGACAATGAAAACACAACAATCCAAAATCTATGGAACACAGTGAAAGCAGTCTTGAGAGGGAAGTTCATAACTCTACATGGCTACTGCAAAAAACAAGAAACAATAGTAATAAATTACTTAACCCTACAACTCAAAGAGTTAGAAAATGAGCAACAAGAAAAGCCCACTGTAAGCAGAAGGAAGGAAATAATAAAGATCAGAGTGGAGATAAATTACAAAGAGACCAAAAAAAAAAAAAAAAAACAATACAAAAGATCAGCAAAACAGAGAGTTGGTTCTTTGAAAGGATAAACAAGATTGATGAACCTCTAGTCAGGCTCACCAAGAAGCAAAGAGAGAGGACCCAAATAAACAAAATCAGAAATGAAAGAGTTGAAATAACAACAGACCACACAGAAATACAAAGGATGTTTCAAAAATACTATGAACAACTCTATTTCAACAAACTGGACAACCTGGAGGAAATGGACATCTTCCTAGAAAAGCACAACCTTCCAAAATGCAATCAAGAAGAATCTAAACATCTCAATAGGCCAATAACTATGGAAGAAATTGAAGCAGTCATCAAAAAGCTTCCAGCAAACAAAAACCTAGGGCCAGACAGCTTCACAGGGGAGTTTTACCAAAACATTCAAGGAAGAACTAAATCCTATCCTCCTCAGACTATTCCAAAAAATTCAAGATGAAGGAACACTTCCAAGCTCCTTCTATGAAGCCAGCATCACCCTAATACCAAAACCAGATAAAGACAACACAATGAAAGAAAATTACAGACCAATATCCCTCATGAACATAGATGCCAAAATCCTCAACAAAATTCTAGCAAACCAAATCCAGCAGTACATCAGAAAAATCATACACCATGACCAAGTAGGATTTATCCCAGGGATGCAAGGATGGTACAATATCAGCAAATCAATAAATGAGACACATCACATAAACAAACTGAGAGATAAAAATCACATAGTCATATCAATTTATGCCAAAAAAGCATTTGACAAAATCCAAAACCCATTTATATAAAAACTCTCAGCAAGGTGGGACTAGAAGGATCATACCTCAACATAATAAAAGCCATATATGACAAACCCATAGCCAATATCATACTCAAAGGGCAAAAACTAAAACCATTTCCCCTAAGAACAAGAACAAGACAGGGATGCCCACTCTCACCACTCCTGTTCGACATTGTACTGGAAGTATTAGCTATTGCGATTAGACACGAAGAAGAAATAAAAGGCATCCAAATTGGAAAAGAAAAAGTAAAACTGTCCTTATTCGCAGATTACATAATATTGTACATAAAAAACCCTAAAGACTCCATCAAAAAACTATTAGACTTAATAAATGAACTCAGCAAGGTAGCAGGATACAAAATTAATGTCAGGAAATCTATGGCATTTCTATACACCAATAGTGAAGTTACAGAAAGAGAGACTAAAAAAGCAATCCCATTTACCATCTCACCAAAACAATTAAGATAACTAGGAATAAACTTAACTAAGGAGGTAAAAGATGTATACACAGAAAACTACTGGACACTTAAAAAGAGATAGAGTTAGACATAAACAGATGGAAGAACATACCATGGTTATGGATTGGTAGAATCAACATCATTAAAATGTCCATACTACCCAAAGCAATCTATGGATTCAATACCCTCCCCATTAAAATACCAACGGCATATTTTACAGACCTAGAAAGAACTCTCCAAAAATTCATCAGGAATAAAAAAAGACCCTGAATAGCCACAGCAATCCTGAGAAAGAAGAACATAGTAGGTGGGATCTCAATACCAGATTTCAAGCTGTAAAGCCACTGCTGGTACTAGCACTAGAACAGACATATAGACCAATGGAATAGAATAGAGAACCCAGATATCAACCCAAACAACTATCCTCAATTAATATTTGACAAAGGAGGCATATACATACAATGGAGTCAAGACAGTCTCTTCAATAAATGGTATTAGGAAAACTGGACAGATACATGCAAAAAAATGAAACTAGACCACCAACTTACACAACACACAAAAATAAACTCAAAATGGATACAGGACTTAAACATAAGACAGGAAACAATAAAAATACTAGAGGAATCCACAGGCAGAGAAATTTCAGACATATGCCAAAGCAATTTTTTCACCGATACTGCTCTTAAGCAATGGAAACTAAAGAGAAAATAAACAAATGGGACTACATCAAAATAAAAAGCTTTTGCACAGCAAAAGAAACCATCTACAAAACAATAAGAAAGCCCACTGCATGGGAAAACATATTTGTAAATGTTATCACTGATAAAGGTTTAATCTCCAACATTTACACGGAACTCATACAACTTAATAAAAGGAAGATAAATGATCCAATTAAAAAATGGGCAACGGACCTAAATAGATACTTTTTGAAAGAAGACAGAAGGAAGGCCAAGAGACATATGAAAAACATGCTCAAAGTTACTAATTATCCGAGAGATGCAAATCAAAACGACAGTGCGGTACCATCTCACACCTGTCAGAATGGCTATAGTCAACAAATCAACAAACCAGAATTGCTGGTGAGGATGCGGAGTAAAAGGAACCCTCATGCACTGCTGGTGGGAATGCAGACTGCTGCAGTCACTGTGGAGAGCAGTATGGAGTTTCCTCAAAAAACTGAAAATGGAACTCCCATTTGACCCAGTAATCCCCCTTCTAGGAATATATCCCAAGAAACTAGAAACACCAATCAGAAAGGATATATGCACCCCTATGTTCATAGCAGCACAATTCACCATAGCTAAGATTTGGAAGCAGCCTAAATGCCCATTAGCAGATGAGTGGATTAGAAAACTGTGGTACATCTACACAATGGAATACTATGCTGCAATAAAAAATAAGGAATTCTTACCATTTGCAACATCATGGATGGAACTGGAGAGAATTATGCTAAGTGAAATAAGCCAGGCAATGAAAGAAAACTACCACATGATCTCACTCATTTATGGAAAATAAAGAACATTATAACCTATGAACAAAAGATAGATACAGAGGCAGTAAAGCCTCGAACAGACTGTCAAATTACAGCAGGAAGGCTGGGGAGTGTTGGGGAGGGGGGGAAGCGATCAACCGAAAGACTTGTATGCATGCTTATAAGCACAACCAATGGACACAGACACTGGGGGTGAGGGTAGGATTAGGGAATGTGACAGGAGATAGGGGAGGCTGGGGGAAGGTCAATGGGGGAAAAAAGGAAATATATATACTACTATATGTAATACTTTAAATAATAAAATAAATTTTTTTAAAAGTACAAAAATAAATAAATAAATTTTAGTCATCATGACATCCTCATTGAGATCCCAGTGGATGTATGTTTTCTAGACTTCTTGTTTTAGAGAACCTTCATCCTTTGGTTTGTTTTTTACATTAAATCCTCAGATGTTATTGATGTTTTAGTTGAAGGTTTGTACCCTTTCACCAAGCTCTTCGTATTCCCTCCACACATCAGCCACTGGCAAACACTTTTCTACTTTGTGTTGCAATGAGTTTGACTTTTTCTATTTTTAATATTCCACATAAGTGATATGACACAGTGTGGGGGCTGTGTATTTGTGTGTGCATAACATCTTCTTTATCCATTCATCTATAGATGAACACTTACATTACGTACTTTGGCTATTGTGAATAATGCAGCATATTACCTAGTATTTTGGATATTTTACCTAAAACCCCACAAAACTAAATACCCATTTTTATGGTTCAATCAAGATATGAATTATCACACTTCCCTACAACACTTGGCTCTTCCAGGAAACTTTCCCAGGTTGCATGTGGGGTATGTATCTTTACTGGATATACTTCACTGATTTTCTCCACTCATCTCCTCCTATTCATTTCTTTTTCTTCCAGAGAACCTCAAACCAAGTCAGTACAATCAGGGTTATGTAACTTCCCATAACCGTGGCTGAATTAATCGCTTAGCTTTGTCACAGGGGTGTCATGGATATTTCTCTCTAGAACCCAGAGGATCAGGATCCTGTCTGTATGTGGAAGAGAGAGAGAGAGGACGAAAGAGAGAGAGAGAGAGAGAGAGAGAGAGAGAGAGAGAGAGAGAGAGAGATTGGCACAACAGCAGAAAAACTTTGCAAGGTCCTAGTGAGTCCCTCATAGTAACTGCTCTTACTCCTTGAGTGACCCAATAGACCTGTACATTTAACAGACTAACTGAACAAGCTCTATATAGAAAGGGGTCCAACAACGGGTTAAGATGCAACAAATGTTCACAAGGTAAACACAGTGTAACTCACAACTTATTTTGGATCTGAGACATATGATTCAATATGAGACTCACAAATAGGTCCAGGTAGAGAAACACGACTTAGGACTACTTTAAGGGGGACACCAGACACTCTATGTTAATTTGCTAAACTGACTAATTTGCTAAGCTAGATGTGATGAAGATACTGTCTGTGAAGATAATGAAAGATAACAGGACTGGAGAGGTACCCTACTGAGTATCCAGGTAAAGGTGTATTATGACTCTACAGGGGAAGTTTAACTTTAGCTATTGTCTGTTGAAATAGGCACTGAATAGAACATGTCAGTCAAATACTTTGCTATAACTGTTAGTTATTTACCAGTTTCTTTGTGGAGAATCAATAATTTTAATCATATTAGATATGGATCCCTAATAGGTGGGACCATGACATTAATGATCAGAAAATTCACACTGAGGAACCAATCATGTTTTCCAGGTTTAATAGCAAGTCAAGTCTGGCTGTTAAATTCAGAAGCAGTAGGGATAATTATTCCTTCTCTAACTAGGTCTTATACAATGGGAATCTACTTGTGAAGGCCATATTTTCATTTACGTTGGGCCCTTTTTCAACCAGGGTAAAAGTTGATTTATAAGTAGGGAAGAAGGTCCACAGGGTACCATTTTATAATAAGCCAGGCAATGAAAGAAAAATACCATATGATCTCACTCATTTATGGAAAATAAAGAACATTATAACCTGATGAACAAAAGATAGATACAGAGGCAGTAAAGCATCGAACAGACTGTCAAATTATAGCAGGAATGATGATAAGTGCACAAAAAATAATTTTCTACTAATTGTGTCAGATTGTCACTATGAACTAGAAAATATTTTAGGACAATGAGTGCTTTGGCTATAGGAAATTTAGGCAACACAATAGTTCTAATGATTAAGTTTAGGCATATTTGTGCTCTTTTTTATTTGCTTGTCCTAATGTGGGATGGATGATGAAGAGAAGGGAATGAGGCTTAAAACTGTCAAAAGTCTAACATCTACAATGGAATCAGATTTATTATTACACACTGCCAACGCTAACACCACATTCTGCTCCACATCTCCACAGCACACACACCCTTCATTGTAAACACTCACAAAATCACCAACTCCTTTTCTTTCTTACCTGTATGAAAACGTGTTAGAGAAAAAATTCATCTTCAGTCTTCACCTAGTCCTTATTCTCGATGTCTGGCTAACTATAGGCTGGCTGGTCTGGTGCCCAAATTTCAGAATTCTACCTTCCACCCTTCTCACATACCTTCCCCCTCCTCTACTCCCTCCCCAGTATCAGAGAACACACAAAAATACAAGCACATTTCCTTTATACAATGCTAGTATTTATTCAAGGAGGATATTTATGTTTTGATCTCCTCAGAATGCCCATTTCTTAAGCTTTTTTTGTAGAGAGGCTACACATACTTAAGGGTCGTCTTCTTCTGGGAGACCCAGGGCATCACTTGTGGTAGAAGAACACTTCAGCACTTCTTCTTCGTTTGTTGGCTTCCTTACTGGGAGGTTTTTTACCCTTCCTGTAGTAAAATACAATTATCTGATTATTTCTGTCTTTCTCATTCTTTTCTTCACTCTGCTTAAGGACCAAATTTACCTTCGCCATTATCTTCATTATCTAGTTGGGAAACAAGTTAAACCCAGAAAGACATTGATTTGGGGAAGAAATTGGGAAATGAGTGGGAAAGGGGCTTGTAATAGAATGACAGCGGATTGATTGAGGAAGTGTCTGTATCATTAAAGAGCAAAGAGCAAGGCCAGTGTCTTGGGGGAAGAAGAGGAAGCATATAGAGTAGGGTAGTCTGACCTTATCCTTTTCTCTGTCATTGAGTTGGGAAAAGGACTTTCATCTCACTTTGCTACTTGAAGTTTCTTGGTCCATCCTTGCGGTTGGAGTCTGATTTGTTATCTAAACTAGGCTACAGTATTTTCTTAGTAATTCTGGCTTAGTAGCAACAGGATCTACTCCAAGGCTCCTGGTCTCTATATATGCTCTCCAGGACAATGAAGAGACACACTCTTCAGCTCTGATTGGCAAACAGTCAGTGGTTGCCATGGTGTGGCTTGACATCACAAAGCCTCAGCTTGACCATCCAGGAGTGGGAGGTGAGAGAGGATGCAGGAGACTCAGATGCTCTGGTTAGAGAAAGGGGAGATTCCTCAATACCTCCTAAATTTTTCCCCAAACTGGCCGCTCACTCCTTCATTTTATCTAGTTCATTTATTGTGCAGAATATGGCAGGGAGGTAGTGTTTTCTCTACGCCATTTTTCATACCCTCCCATCCATTCAGTGTTGATTCTACTATCCCCCAGATATTATCATTATGTAGCATTTTGTGTGTTGTTTTAAAGGGTGTTTTATTTTAGAATAGTTTTAGATTTACAGAAAATATGTGAAATTAATAACCATATGCTCAATACCCAATTTCCCTTATTATTAATAATTTAGATTGGTATGGTGCAATTGTAACATGTCGTGAACCATCAGTGAAACCGTTATATTCAACCTCAGTTCTATAATATCTCCAATATCAAACAACTTTGTTCCAGACCAAGTTGTTCCAGGAAAAACTGTACCACTTGTGGAATAAAACTTCAGTTCTTGACCTGACAACCCTTTCATGCTGATACCTCTGCATGACACAAAGCATCTCTCATACAACAAACAAAGGAGAAATGTTTTTGTTGCTGGCAAAATCTGATAAGCACAATTTTAAAACATAAAGAGGCCATCAAGAGCTCCAATATTGGGTAAGGGTGTGAAAATGCTCACAAAACAACAATCACAGGCAATTGAAGAGTTAGAAATATTGTTGATTTGGATAAATGAAAAGTGGATAGCCAGTGATAGCATGTGGGAGGCAATGATAAGTGAAAATTTCAAAATGCTGCAATTGGTTGTCTTGAAGGATACCCTTGAAAGGAGTGTGGAATGTGATTCATTTACCGCTAGCACTGGGTGTTTCCATAAATGTAAGAAAACAAGTTGTTTCTTTTTAGATTAAACAGTACTTATGCATATACTTTATATAAATATGATAAAACAGGGAATCATTTGTGTGTGGAATGGATTCATTCAACTTACGTATATGTCTAATGGGAAATTTTATTTGGTTTTCTTGTATTATATTTCTATTGATTTCAAAAGGGGAAGGCAGAGGGAGAGAGATATAATCATCAGTGATGTTAGAGAATAATTGATCTGCTGCCTCCTGCACGCCTCCTATTGGTGATGAGACTACAAACCAGGCATGTGCCTTTGACCAGAATCGAACTCGGGAATCTTCAGTCCACAGGTTGGTGCTCTATCCTCTAAGACAAACTGGCTAGGGCTGATTTTGGTTTTTGAACAAATACAGCCTTCTGAATGAAATGAAGTTCCAAGAAGTGAGGTTCTACTGTATTAATTTTATTTTATTAAGATTTCCTTAGTTTTTACTTAATGTGTTTTTTTCTGTCCCAGAATCCCACCCAGGATGCTGTATTAACATTTAGTCATCATGTCAGGCCTCACTGGGATCCTTGTGTACAGTTTTCTAGACCTCTTGTTTTAGAGAACCTTAATCTTTTGGTTAGTTTGTTTTTTACATTAAATCCTCAGATGTTTTTGATGTTATAGTTGAAAGTTGGTACCCTTTTATCAAGCTCTTTCTATTTTCTCAACTACTCTGCCCCTGGAAAACACTTTTCTACTCTCTGTTTCAATGAGTTTGCCGGTTTCTATTTTTAATATTCCACATTTAAGTGATGTGGTGCTTGTGTATCTCTGTGTGTGTAGAACATCTTATTTATCCTTTCATCAATTGATGGACACTTATATTAGTACATACCTTGGCTATTGTGAATAATGTAGCACATTCCTTAGTATTTTGAATGTCTTACCTAAAATACCAAAGAACTAAATACCCATACTTAAATTTCAATAAATACATGAATTATCACACTTCACTAAAACACCTGGCTCTTCCTAAGTTGCATATGGGGTGTGCATGTGTGTGTTTTTCCTGGATACTCGTCACTGATTTTCTCCACCACTTTCCACATATTTATTTCATTTTCTTCCGGAAAACCTCAGACCTAGTCAGTACCTTCATGGTTTTGAATGCCACATGGCAGTGACTAAATTAATCACTTGGATTTGATTTGTCACAGGGGTGACTGGGATGTTTCTCTCTAGAACCCTGAGGATCAGATTAGGATGTTGTGTGTGTGTGTGTGTGTGTGTGTGTGTGTGTGTGTGTGAGAGAGAGAGAGAGAGAGAGAGAGTGAGAGAGAGAGAGAGAGAGAGATGGGCAGCAACAGCAGAAGCATTTTGCAAGTTCCTAGTGAATCTTCTGTTTTCGGGTGTGTGACATCAGCATCCCTCATAGGAACTACTCTTCCTCAATGAGTGACTATCCCATGGACTTGTATATTGAACAGGCTATCCAACCAAGCTCTATATAGAAAAGGGACCAACAACTGCTTAAGACAATTCAAGTGTTCACAAGGTAAACACAGAGTCAGTCACATCTTATTTTGGACCTGAGACTTATGAGTCTTACAAGTAGGTCCAGGTTGAGTAAAATGATTGAGGATTACTTTAAGGAGGCCTCATGCCACTCTATGTTAATTTGCTAAACTGACTAATTTGTGAAGCTAGATGTGGTGAAGATACTGTCTGCAAAAGGTCAAAACATTTATTTTGCTATTCATTAGTTCAGATTGCCATTATGCACTAGAAATTATTTTAGGACAATAGGTGTTTTGACTATAGGAAATTGAGGCAATACAATAGTTCTAAAGGTTAAGTTTAGACATATTTCTTTCTATTTTATGATCAGACACTCCTTTTTTATCAGCTTGTCCAAATATTGGCCTGACAGGGAAGAGAAATGAATGAGGCTTAAAGCTCTCAATAGTCTAACATCTAAAATGGAAATCAGATTCATTATCACACACTGCCAACCCTCACACAAAACCTTGTTCCCCATCTCCTTTACCACCCGCCCCTCCAATGCCAAACACAAGCAGAAACAACAACTTCTTTTCTTCCTTGCCAGTATGATAAAGTATTAAAGAAAAAATTCATCTTCAGTCTTCACCTTGTCCTTATTCTCAGTGTCTGGCTAACTATGGAATGGCGGATCTGGTGTCCAAACTTGTAGAATTCTACGTTCCTCCCTTCTCACATACATGCCCCCTCCCCATTATCAGAGAACACACAGAGATACAAACACATTTCTTTTATACACATGCTAGTATTTATTCAAGGACACCATTTAGATTTTAATATCTACATAATGACTATTTTCAAGCATTATCTCTAGATAGGCAACACATCCTAAAGGTCTTCACGTATACCCTGGGCATTACTTGTGGTAGAACTCTCTTCTTCTTTGTCATCTCCTTCTCCTTCTCCTTCCCCTTCATCTCTTTCTCCTTCTTCTACTTCATTGTGTTCATCCTCATCATCTTCTTCTCCTTCTTCATCTTCTTCATCTTCTTTTTTTAAATTTCTTTATTGATTAAGGTGTCACATATTTGTCCTCATCCCCCCATTCCCATCCCACACCCCTCCCCACGGATGTCCCCACCCCCCTGTTGTCCTTAACCATTGGTTAGGCTCGTATGCATGCATACAAGTCCTTTGGTTGATCTCTCCCCACTACCCCTACCCTCCCCTACCCTCCCTCTGAGGCCCGACAGTCCGATCGATGCCTGCTGGTTTCTGGGTCTGTTCTGTTCATCAGTCTATGTTGTTCATCATTTCCCCTAGATGAGTGAGATCATGTGTTACTAGAAATATACTTATAAGAACCGAATGTGAGACGAGCAATAATAGTTATGCTGACAGGCAAATGAATCAGTCTGTAGTGAGTTTCTTTCTGGACCAACAGTTCTTTTGAGACCCAATTTCAATGTCCACCAGTCCTTATGTGTACATGTCGGCACTGACTTTTCAGCTCTGGATGGTGGACAAATGGTGGTAATGCAGGTCCGACTCCCTCTGGTTTGGTCTCACCTGGACCCAGGGGCGCGGCTTCACCCGGACTCAGGGGCGCGCGGCCTCACCCGGACCTGGGACCCAGCATCACCCGGGCCCCGGGGCGCGTGGCCTTACCCAGACCCAGGGACGCGTGGCCTCACACAGACCCAGGTGCGCGCGGCCTCACCCTGTCCCGGGATCCAGCCTCACCTGGACCCAGGGGCGCGTGGCCTCTCCCGGACCCAGGGACGTGGCCTCACCAGGACCCGGGAATCAGCCTCACCCGGATCCAGGGGCGCACGGCCTCACCTGGACCTGGGATCCAGCTTCACCCGGACCCAGGGGCACGCTGCCTCGCCCGGACCCCAGGGGCATGCGACCTCACCCGGACCCGGGACCCAGCCTCACCCGGATCCAGGGGTGTGTGGCCTCACCTGGACCCAGGGGCGCGTGGCCTCTCCAGGACCCAGGGGCGCGGCTTCATCCGGACCCGGGACCCACCCTCACCCGGACCCAGGGGCATGTGGCCTCATATGGATCCAGGGGTGCGTGGCCTCGCCCAGACCCAGGGCCGTGCGGCCTCACCCAGACCCGGGACCCAGTGGGGCTTCGTCTTCTTGATCCGAATTCCTGTCGGTCAATTCCCTCTCAGCAATTCCTTCGGCCATTTTCTCAAAGCTCCGGGGTGGCTGCCGCAGAACTCACTGGATGGTGGGCTCGGCGAAGCTCCAGTGCGCCCAGTGCGCGGCGGCAGGCTGGTCCGAGGTCGCTGCAGCGGCACTCGGGTCTGTAGCAGTGACCAGTCGCCGGGCCAGCGCACCTGGATCCGGGACCCAGCGGGGCCTAGTCTTCCCGATCCCAACTCCCATTGGTCAATTCCTTCTCAGCAATTCCTCCGGGCATTTTCTCAAAGTTCCGGGGCGGCTGCTGCGGAACTCGCTGTGTGGCGGGCTCGGCGAGGCTCCGGTGGGCCCGGTGCGTGGTGGCGGGCTGGTCCGAGGTTGCTGCGACAGCGCTCGGGTCTGCAGCGGTGGCCGGTCTCCGGGCGTGTGCACCTGGCCGCTTCTGGGGCGCAGAGATTCTCGAATGACTCGGAGGTCAGCAAGCGCGGAGTCTCCCACCCCATGACTCCCAGGGGCTCGTCTGTCCATGCTCGGCAGTGAGCGGAGCCATCCCCTCAGCCAGAGACCGCCGGGGGAACCGCGTCGAGCACGTTCCAGGCCGCCATTGTGTCGCCAGAGCCGTAGTTCTTAAAGTGTGATCTTTGGCTCATTGGCATCAGCATCATCCCACGTCCCCCTCTCTTTTATTCTAGCCGTAGAGCATCCGACCAGCCAGCCCTCTGGTGGTTCTGGATGGTGTCTGCTCTATTCTCCAGCCGCAGTTTCAAAATTGTTGTAGGCAACAATCAGGTGTCTGCCCTATGCTGCCTTCTTGGTCCTCCAGAAGATTTATAAGTAACCTTATAAATGTTGTTCTGAACACTGTGTCATCCATTAGTTTACTTTCCTTCATCCCTTCTATTTGTGACCTGCTTCGGTGTCTCCACATTTTGGCTGCCTCCCTATGTTGATGGAGTGGCTTTGTGTGGTCAGTGACCTATAGGGGCCGGTAGCTCAGCTTCCCCAATCTCCCTAGGTGGTTGCTCTTGGTACCCCCCTTTGTGGGCTGAGTGCAAAGTCTTGGTGTTGTTAAGCCTTGATTGCTGTTGGTACACTGGGAGGATTTGACCTCCAGTCCAATTGGCTGTGAGGATCAGCTGTGTCTACACCGGGAGACAGCCTTATTCAACTAGACTTGCAAAATTGTAAAAGCCTCTGTGCTCAGCTTGGATAGGGCGGAGTTTCAGGGTGGAGCCTACAGCCTTGGCTTCCCGTCAGCCCCACCCTATGAGGTTCCTGGGTCTCAGTGTCCCTCTGTACTCCCTGCAAACACCTCTGAGAGAAAAGTGCCCTGGAGTTTCGCCCGCTGCCAAACAGTCTAGTCTCTCCCCCAATGAATCTGGATTCCCAGATTCTTGCCTGGAACTGGGTTTCAGTGTAGTCGGAACTGGGGCTCAGCGCAGTCTGGCGCTTTTGTCTCCTTCCCACCAGGGCAATTCAGCGGCACAGTCAACAGACCATCCTCTGCGCGCATTCCCGTGCACGCCTCTAGTGCTCTGCCTTTCGCCGCTCCCCTGCGTTTCCGTCTTACAGCCCAGATTCCCCCAGTATGAGCCTGGCTTCCCAGGGTCTCACCTGGAACTGGGGTTCAGTGCAGTTGGAACTGTGGTTCAGCACGGTCCAGAGCTTTTGTCTCCTTCCCGCTAGGGCAATCCAGCGGCACAGGCAACAGTCCGTCCTCTGCGCGCATTCACATGCGCGCCTCCGGAGCTCTGCCTTTCGCCACTCCTCTGATTTTCCGCCTTACAGCCCAGATTCCCCCAGTATGAGCCTGGCTTCCCAGGGTCTCGCCCGGAACTGGGGTTCAGTGCAGTCAGAGCTGGGGTTCAGCACAATCTGGAGCTTTTATCTCCTTCCCGCTAGAGAACGCCGGCCAGGCAGTCAGCCGCCCTGTCTTCTCCAGCTCCGTCCTCCCTGCACGCGCGTGTGCTTGTGTCTCCACCCGTGTCTCCATACCTCAGGCTTTTACGGCTCCTCTGATTTTCCTTGTGGTTTTCTCTTTCCTTCTAGTTGTGGGCATTTCAGTCAGCCAGCTTTCCTGTGGTTCTGGATGATGTCCACTTTGACTTTTAGTTGTATTTTTGAAATTGTTGTGCCAGGCTGTAGGTTAGGTGTTTAACCTATGCCGCCATCTTGGTTTCTCCCTTCATCTTCTTTTTCACCTTCTTTTTTTCCTTCATCTTCCTCTTCTTCCTCTTCTTTTTCTTTTTCTTCTACTTCTTCTTCTTACTGTTCTCCTCCTTCTCTTTCTTCTGCCTCTTCTTCTTCTCCTTCCTGTCTCTTCCTCCTCCTCCTCCTCCTCCTCTTCTTTCTTCTTCTTCTTCTTCTTCTTCTTCTTCTTCTTCTTCTTCTTCTTCTTCTTCATTATCCTCTTCATTGTTCTCGGCCTCATAGTCCTCCTTGTCCTCATTGTCTTCAATTGGCTGATTTACTGCAGGTCTCTTACCTTTCCTATAGTAAAATATAAGCATCTGTCTCTTTCTTTTTCTCTCAATTTCTCCACTTGATTTAAGGACTGAATTTACATTACCCATTATCTTAATACCTAGTGGGGGAAACAAGATAAACCCAGAAAGAAATTGGTTTTGGTTAAGAAATGGGGAAATGGGTTGGAATTGGGATTGTAATAGAATGACAGTGGATAAATTGAGGAGGGGTTTGTGCCACACGAGGGCAGGGTCAGAGTCTATAGTGGGGAATCAATGGGGAAGAACAGGAGGCATATCAGTAGGGTAGTCTGACCTTATCTTTTTCTTTGTCACAGAGTTCTGAAATTGAGTTCCTATTCACTTCACTACTTGTACATTCTTGGCCCATCCTTGCAGTTGGTTCTGTATTTTCTTAGTAACCTTAGTTTTGTTGTAGCAACTGTACCCTACTCCAGGGCCCCAGACATCTATCCATATTCTTCAGGACAATGAGGAGCCACACCCTTCAACTCTGATTGGCCAACAGTCAGTGGTTGCCATGGTATGGCTTTACATCACAAAGCCTCAGCTTGACCCTCCATGAGGGGGCAGGGGGTGATGATGCAGAGGACTAAGATGCTCTGGTTACATAAAGCAGAGCTTCTTCCATAACTCCTAAAATCTTTCCCAAACTGACCTCTCACTCCCTAATTTCTTGTAGTTCAATTATTGTCCAGTATATGGCAAAGAGGTTGTGTTTCCTCTAATCCATTTCCCATACCTCCCTCCCCACATCCATTCAGTTGTTCATTCTACTATACGCCAGATATGATCATTACCTAGTATTTTTTGTGTTATTTTAATGGGTGTTTTATTTTAGAATAGTTTTAGATTCACAGAAAAATTGTGAAGATAATTCCCATATACCCCATACCCAATTTCCCTTATTATTAATACCTTACATTTTTATGGTGCAATTGTTACATGTAGTGAACCATCAGTGAAACAGTTACAGTCAAACCTCAGTTCTCGCATATCTCCAATATCGAACAGTTTGTTTCTAGACCAAGCTATTCAAGGAAAACATGAATCAGTTGTGGAACAAGACTTAAGTTCTTGACCTGATAAATCTTTCAGGCTGATACCTCTGCATGACACAAAGCATATCCCATGCAACAAAGGAGAGAATGTCTTTGTTGCTGGCAAAATCTATGAGTAGCATAATTTTAAAACATAAGTAGCTTTCAAGAGTGATAATGTAGCCAAGTGTGTGAAAGTGCTCACAAAACAACAGTCACAGGCAATTGAACAGGTAGAAAATTGTTGATTTGGATAAATGAAAGAGATCAACCGAAGGACTTGTATGTATGTATGTATATAAGGATAGCCAATGGACACAGACACTTGGGAGGTGAGGGCATGTGCCAGGGGGTAGGGAAGGTTCCCTTTTTTATCTTCTTGTCTTATGTAGGATGGACGATGGGAGGTCAGTGGGAGAAAAAAGGAAACATATGTACTACTATTTGTAATACTTTCAACAATAAGAAAAAAAGAAAAGAAAAGCAGTTAGCCAGTGATAGCATTTGGGACGCAATGATATGAGGAAAGGTGAAGACAGTACCTTCTGACCTCCTGAAGGATACCCCTGAAAGGAGTGCTGAATGTGATTTATTTAAAGCTAACAGCAGGTAGTTCCTTAAATTTAAGAAAACAAGTGTTGCTATTTAGGTTAAACAGTACTTTAGACATGTACTGTATATAAGAAATTTAAAACAGGGAACCCTTTGTGTGTCTGGGATGGATTCATTCAATATATATATATATATATATATATATATATATATATATATATATATATATAATGGGAAAAATTATTTGGTTTTCCTTTTTTATATTTCTACTAGCAGCCCATTGCAGGAATATTCCTGCAAGAATAGGGCTTCCTGCAGCCTGAGCGAAGCTCCCACCCGTCTCCACTGCCTTGCTCCCTCCCTTCTCCGCTGCCTCGCTCCCACCCATCTCCACTGCCTCACTCCTACCCGTCTCCGCTGCCTCGCTCCCACCCATCTCTGCTGCCTCTCTCACTCCCTTCTCCCCCGCCCTGCCTGCTTCCCTCTTTTCTCCACCACCCTGCTTGCTTACTTCTCTGCAGCTTTGCTCCCTTCTGCAGTGCTTGGCTTCCTTCTCCATTGTCTTCAGTCTTTGCTCTGTGCCTGGATATGCAAGTTAACCACCATCTTGGTTGGGTTAATTTGCATATCGCTGTTGATTGGCTGGTGGGTGTGGCTGGTGGGCATGGCTTGTGGGTGTAGCAGAGTGATGGTTAATTTGCATATTACTCTTTTATTAGATAGGAGGATTGATTTCAAAAGAGGAAGGGAGAGGGAGAGAGAGATAGAAACCTCAGTGATGCTAGAGAGTAATTAATTGGCTGTCTCCTGCACACCCCCTACTGAGGATTGAGACCACAAACCAGGCATATGCCTTTGACCAGAATAGAACCCAGGAACCTTCAGTCCACAGGCTGTTTCTCTATCCACTGAGACAAACTGACTAGGGCTGATTTGGTTTTTGAACAAATCACTTCTGAAACAGCCTTATGAAACAAATTAAGTTCAAGAAGTGAGGTTCTACTGTACTGAAGTCTTTATTTTATTAAGATTTCCTTAGTTTTTACTTAATGTGCTTTTTCTGCCCCAGGATCCCATCAACGATACCATATTAAATTTTAGTCATGTTTCATTGGGATCCTCATGACTGTACAGTTTTCTAGACTTCTTGTTTTAGAGAACCTTACATTTTTGGTTGTTTTATTTTTGAAGTATTACAAATAGTAGTACATATGTCTCCTTCCCCCCCCCATTGACCTCTCCACAGCCTCCCCTACCCCGCAGTACATGCCCTCACCTGCCCCCCCAGTGTCTTGTATCCATTGGTTATGCTTATATGCATGCGTACAAGTCCTTCAGTTGATCTCTTACAGCCCCCACAACCTCCCCTGCCTTCCCGCTGTAGTTTGACAGTCTGTTCAATGCTTCTTTGCCTCTGTATCTATTTTTCCCCATTTCTTTCCTTTAAAAACATTTTGCCTCTGCAGACTAGAAATGTTTTTTTTACATTAAATCTTCAGATGTTATTGATGCTTTAGTTGAAAGTTTTTACCAAGCTCTTCCTATTTCTTCCACCCCTTAATCCTTGGCAAACACTTTTTTACTCTCTGTTTCAATGAGTTTGTCTTTTTCTATTTTAAATATTCCACATATAAGTGATATGATGCAGTGTGTGTGTGTGTGTGTGTGTGTGTGTGTGTGTGTGTAGAATATCTTCTTTATCCATTCATCTCTTGATGGACATTTAACTTGCTTACCTTGACTATTGTGAATAATGCAGCACATTTCTTACTATTTTGGATGTCTTACCTAAAACCCCACAGAACTAAATACTCATTTTGATATTTCAATAAAGACATGAATTATCACACTTCCTTCCAACACCTGGCTCTTCCAGGCAACTTTCACAGGTAGCATGTAGTGTGTGTACTAATATGTGTGTATGTTTCCTGGATACACTTCACTGATTTTCTCCACTACTCTCCTCATATGTATTTATTTTGCTTTTGGAGAACCTCAAACCTAGTCAGTATCATCAGCATTATGGAACCCTCCCCATGGCAGTGGCTGAATTAATCACTTGGCTTTGTCACAGGAGTGCCATGGATGTTCCTCTCTAGAACCCTCAGGATCAGGATCCTGTGTTTCTGTGTGTGTGTGTGTGTGTGTGTGTGTGTGTGTGTGTGTGTGTGTAAGAGAGAGAGAGGGGGAGAGAGGAGGAGAGAGAGGGAGAGAGGGAGAGAGGAAGAGAGGAAGAGAGAGAGAGAGAGAGAGAGAGAGAGAGAGAGAGAGAGAGAGAAAGGAGACTGTTTTTATGGTGTTAAGAGGATGAAGCTGGAATGAGTCTATCAGATAATTTAGGGTTTGCATGGTCTGAACTTCTTAATGGCCCCACAGAAAAGTGTAGTTGGGCTTTCTTATCAGACTAAGGTTATTAGGGATAGAGGAAGTGGTATTACTCTTTTATAGAATAGTGTTGTTTAAAGGCAAGATGTTCTAGCACAATTTGGTATTCTTATAAACCTTATAACCAACCTTCTTTTATTGCTTTAGCTGAAACTACTCTTCACTAGATATTCATTTATCAAATTATGATCCTATATATATTATTTAAAGTAGCTTAGAATTACCTTCAATCAACAGAGAAACTGTGCAGAAAGATAAAAGACTGCTAGCATCAACAAGTCTGACACTCTTCCTACAAGAGGGCAGACCTATTTATTACACTATATCCTGAATTATGTGGGGTTACTTACATTTTTCCTATTCCAGATGATTATTATAACATACAAAGACTGTAATAATAATAATAATAATAATAATAATAATAATAATAATAATATAAGGAGAAGAAGAAGAAAAAAGAAGAGAAAGTAACATTTATTGACCATTAATTATATGTAGAAATTATAATAAACATCCATGTCCCTATTTAATCTTCATTACATCCCTATTTAGGTAAGTGACAAAACAATATTTTTTGGCAGCTGTGCTGGGAGTCCTTTGATTATCTCCATTCCAATACAGAAAAAGAAAAGTGTATGGTGTAGGGCATATTGCAACATTTATAGGCTAGTCTCAAGAGGGCATGCATTACTCTTGCTCACATTACATTTGAAAAAACTCACATAGCCATGCCTACCTACAATAGAAAAGGAGAAATGTAGTCTATCTAGAAGAAAAGAACTTGAATGTTGGAGATCAGCAAGCAATCTCTGTCTCCACTATCATGTTCATCACTATCTCCATATTTAGAATAGAGCTTGGCACATAGTAAGTCATCACAAATATATATTTTTATTTACCTGTTTTGAGGGATTTTTGTCAGTTATGGAGTTCTAAAACGTACAAAACTTGTTTAAGCAATGGTTTCTTATATTTGATACCAAAAGCACAAGCAACAAAGAGTACATTGGACTATTCAAAATTAAAAAAAAAATTCTCCTGCAAAAGTCCCACCAAGAAAGTGCAGTCACCCCAAAAGAAAGAGAAAATATTTGCAAATCATATATGAGATAAAGTCTAGTATCCGGATTACAGAAATTACTCGCATAACTCAACAACAAAAATAATAATGACACAATTGAAAGTTAGGTAAAGGACTTGAATAGATATTTCGCTATTTAAGATATACACATAGCCAATAAACACATGAAAATATGCCCAATATCATTAGTCATTAGGGAAATAAAAATCAAAACCACAATGAGATACCACTTCACACCCACTTGGAAGGCTATAACAAACAAACAAATCATGAATATAACAAGGATATGGATATTTTGAAATCCTCATACATACCTGGTGGGAACATAAAATGGTATAGTCTCTGAAAAAACATTTTGCAGTTCCTTAACAAGTTAAACATAGACTTCCTATACTACCCAGCAATTCTACTCCTAGGCATATAACCAAAAAAACTAAAAACAGTGAATGAAGCATCACAAAAGTAATGGACCGGTAATATTTAAAGAAGGAAAAAATGGTCTACTTTATTACAGCTCTCCATATGAGGACAGACAGATGATTATTGAACTTAATGATAATGGAAGTCATTGTTAACTTTGAAAAAAAGATTAAAAGAGTGGAAAAGATTTAATTTAAACTTGAATGTTGTATATTAAGTATATAATGTGATGAGAAGAAGTGGGAGTGGATAGATATTTTCTTTTGAGGGATTTGGTATAAAAGAAAGAAGAAATATGGAACTATAGCTATAGGGAGATTTGATACCAAAAGTACATTTTTAAGAGGGTAGATTCAAGCTAATGTAAATTATTTAATTAAATTGATGATATAAAAGATCAGGTGATAATTGTAGAAAAAGAAACATTGAGACAGCAAGAGGGGTATTCAGAACCCTAGTAGATGGGATCCATAGTAAAAGTGGAAGAGTTAGCCTTACATGAGAACAGGTCAAGTTTATACATTGTACGGAAGAAAAGGGAATGATCATGGTATATTTACAAAAACAGATTATATGATGGACTAGCTGAGGAAGATATAAAGATGTTCTCTCTTGTTCTTTTTTTTTCAGTGAAGTGATAAGGTAAGGTTATAAAATGAAAGGAGTGAGGGTAGGGTTTTGCGGAATTGAGGAGAGCATAAGATATTGAATATTCATTTTGAATAATGGAAAGGGGCACGTCATTTGAAAGGTTTGCTGATTTGTGATATGTAATCAAGAATTTAAAATTAACTGGTGAACAAAATAGATCCAGAGGCATAGAAGCATGGAACAGACTGATGAATCTCAGAGGAAAGGTGGGGGTTGGGAGCTGGGGGGAGTGATGAACCTGGGAACTTGTATGCACATATGCGTAGCCCAGGGACACAGACAATAGAATGGTGAGGGCCTGGGAGGGGCAGGTGTAGGGTGGAGGGGCAGTCAATGAGAAAAACAGACAAAGGGGGCATTTGTAATACTTTCAACAATAAAGATAAATTTTTAAAAATAAACAGGTTTATGTCCAGAAAAAAAAAAGAATTTAAGGTGAGATCAGGCAGCTCAGTCTCATAAATTTCTACAGCAATATTCATTATTTGTGTATAGGAACAAAATAGGTAGATACCTAGGTTCAACAAGGGTTGTGGTTTTGCCAAGAAATTACTATGGTGGGAAAGTAGGCAAGGAGATGAAGGTTTATGAAAGTGAGTGATAATAATGATGGACCATGAACTCTAAATTGGTTAGAAATGAGGAAATTAGAAATGAGAATGGTGGCTAATGGTGAGATGTAGCGGAGTTCATAGATTGGAATTTAAAGTTGAAAAATTGTTGGAAGTGTGTGTGTGTGTGTGTGTGTGTGTGTGTGTGTGTGTAGCCCAAGAAATGTATGTCTTAAAATCAAGATTTACAAGTTGGTGCAATTTTGGGAAATTGCAATGTCTAGACCATGAGCATTAAAAATAGTGGCTTAAGTATGATGGGAGAAAAATATAATTGGAAATGAGAGCATGAAATATTTACAAAACCAAAAATGTTGGATTAATGCACACATAGATTAATAGATGTGGAAGTTGCCAAAATGGTGGCAGAAAGGCATATGGAGGGGCAGCATATGATATTGTCTATGTGGACGAAAGGGGCCACATGCTAACCTGACAAGCTCAGGGGGGGCCTACATGGCAGTCTTGCAAGCTCAGAGACCTAAAGTAATCACAAAGGATGGTCTGAAATTAAACTTTAACTAAAAGCAGTTATGGTGGGCAGTTATGTCCTAGACCGGTATCTTCATTGACAAGGTCAGCCTTTACCTTAACTGAGCCTATCTGTCTTTTTGCATCTATAATAACATACCCTTTGAAATGTCTTGGTAACTTGTAACTTCCCTTTTTCTGAACGCCTTGGGGCACAACCTAATGTGCTGGGCACCAGGACAGATACCACAAATTCCTTCATTGTTATCATATTAAATTTCCTGCACCCACCTAAGTATGTGTCTATCATTTTACTTTTTATCCAATCCCAGGGGTTTCCCCTGCTTTGCTTTCTCCCGCCTCTCTAGTCTATCACCAATGGAGTTCATGTAACCCACCTACATCCCTTTCCTTTGATTGCAATGTAACTCGCCATTCTCCGGAGCATTATTTCAATTCCTTTAGGTTCTGCTTCCCGGCATATGTCGACAGTTTGTCTCAAATAAACTCACAAAAATTCTTTACAGGTTTCAATGGTTTTTTACGTTAACATCTAATAGCATGAACTACAAATGAAGTCTGGATTTTGAAGGAGAAATGAGCAGAAACTGTTTGGAAGCAACAATGAGAAGCAAAATAGACACTTCCTTGACCTGGGGTATGTGAAGAAAACTAATGTTTACTTAAGATTACTGCAGGAGAAGTGATTTCCTCAAGATATAGCCACATTCCATTTATAAAACAGAAATGGAAGAAACATTGAGAGAAGAATTTGAAGCTACTGGAAAGTTTGTTAATGATCAACTATGACTTACAGAGGGCAGAAAAGAAGGGCTTATGTAGATGGAGAGAATTGTGTATAGTTTTGTTGTGCATAGAACAATATGTGGATAAGGGTGGTAATAATGGATAATCTGCAGGGCAGTGACTGAAGTAAAAGTGATGACACAAGATGAACTTTGTGATTGTATGACAGTCTCAGAGTTGAGTAAAACCCTCCTGACTTATGATTGCTTAATAAGATCAACCTAGAATCCAGACAAATCCAGAAACACCAATAGAAACCTTCTTCTTCTAAATATCTGTATCCTGCATGATGATCGAGTCTTTTAAAGATAGACTAATAAGGACATTTAAGAGAGCATAGAAGAGACATAAATTTGGAAGGAGAGGAGTGATTGTGCTCAGAAATGTGGGTATGTGTGAAAAATATCATCAGCAAATTCTAATGTCAGCAGGTTGCTATTATAGGCATATGGAGCTGTGCACTATTTTTGGAACACTCATGATGCCTGCACACACGTGGTCCACATGCAGGTACCAACACATATTGGGCATCTGCAAGACCAAAGTTAGGAAAGCAGGGAGACCGAAGGGAAGTGGTATTATTGTCCCAATCCAGAAATGTATTTACTTAGGCCTCCTGAAAGGCAGGTGGATAATAAATGGAAGAAAAAAAAGGTGAGTTTATTTTTTTCCTAACAACTCTCCTTAGAAAGAAGTACTTGTAGTTGTATTTCCCACATAAATTCACTTGCTAAAACTCCAGGAGCTCATCAGTGGGCAGATGTTTCCACCTAAATATGGTTACCAGCAAACATTTAATCAAAATCATGGCTGCATCTGGCTCACATTAAAAGGTTTCTTTTTGTCATTGTCTTTTAAAAGAACAATTCCCCATGCTTGTTATAAATCCAGATTCAGAATATCTATTCAACCTGCCTCAGTTTTGTGGCTACACCTTCCTGCTGGGAATCAGCACTATCCCCAGAGAATCAATTTGTGGAGTATTGTCAAAGTGTTTTTCTTTTCAGTGTTTATCCACTAGAATGTTGAGGAGTAAAGCATAGCCAGGGCAATCCTAAATTCATTTTCTTTCACCAAATGCGTACAGTGTATATGAACATCACAGCAAGAGGGTGGAGATTTAATTAAACTACCAAAAGAGATCTGAGCTCAAATCCTAGAATCAACCAACACCTACTGGCCAGATTATTATAATCTCTGAATGCATAATATTCTGGCCACTCAGTGTATATCCTATATAATAAAAGGCTAATACACAAATTATCCTCTCGACCAGGAGTTCGACCAGCAGGCAGGCTGGCCAACCGCCCATGTTCCCTCCCCCTAGCCAGGCTGGCCGGACCCCACCCATGCCACACACACACACACACACACACACACACACACACACACACTAGTGGCCCGGTGCACGAAAATCATGCACGGGGGGCGGGGGTGTCCCTCAGCCCGCCCTGCATCCTCTCCAATCTGGGACCCCTCGAAGGATGTCTTACTGCCGGTTTACAGGGATCGGGCCTAAACCGGCAGTCGGACATCCTTCTCGCAATCCGGGACTGCTGGCTCCTAACTGTTCACCTGCCTACCTGCCTGATTGCCCATACCACTCTGCCTGCCAGCCTGCTCGCCCCCAACTGCCCCCTGCCACTGGCCTGCTTGACCCCAAATGCCCCCCTGCCAGCCTGATCACCCCCAACTGCCTCCCATGCCAGTGTGCTTGCCCCCAACTGCCCCCCTGATGGCCTGCTCGCCACCACCATCCCTCCCCACTGGCCTGCTTGCCCCCAACTGCCCCCCTGCTGGCCTGCTCACTCCAAACTGTCCCCCACTGTCCTGATCACCTCCAACTGACCCCCACTTATGACCTGCTTGCCCCCAACTGGCCCCCCTGCTGGTCTGCTCACCCCCAACTACCCCCCTCGCCAGCCTGATCACCCCCAATGGCCCCCCCACCAGCCTGATCACCCCCAATGGTCCCCCCCACCAGCCTGATCACCCACAACTGTTGTCCCATCCTGGCCTGATCACCCACAAATGCCCTCCCCTCTTGGCCTCTAACCGCCTCTACCTCAGTCCCGCCACCATGGCTTTGACCAGAAAAATGTCTGGAAGCTCTCTTGGAAGGTATCCCAGTCTAATTAGCATATTATCCTTTTATTAGTATAGATAGAGACCTGATGCACATGTGAGGGCCGGCTGGTTTGCCTTGAAGAGTGTCCCAGATCAGGGTAGGGGTTCCCTTGGGGTGTGGGGTGGCCTGGGCGAGGGGCCTGTGGTGGTTTGCAGGCCGGCCATGCCCCATGGGGTGAGGGTCCCTGCTGGGGGGGCACAGCCAGCCTGGGTGAGGGGCTGAGGGCTGTTTTCAAGCTGGCCACACCCCCTTCAGGGTGGGGGTTCCCGCTGGGGTGCCTGGCCAGCCTGGGTGAGGAGCTGATGGTGGTTTGCAGGTTGGCAATGCCCCCCAGTGGGGACCCTCACCCCATGGGGGCATGGCCAGCCTGGGTGAGGGGCTGATGGCTGTTTTCAGGCTGGCCATACCCCCTTCAGGTAGGGGTTCCTGCTGAGGTGCCTGGCCAGCATGGGTGAGGGTCTGAGGGCTGTTTTCAGGCTGGCCACATGCCCTTCAGGGTGGGGGTCCCCACTGGGGTGCCTGGCTAGCCTGGGTGAGGGGCTGATGGTTGTTTGCAGGCTGGCCAAGCCCCCCAGTGGGGACCCTCACTCCATGGAGGTGTGGCCAGCCTGGGTGAGGGGCTGAGGGCTTTTTTCAGGCTGGCCACACCCCCTTCAGGGTGGGGGTCCCCACTGGGGTGCCTGGACAGACTGGGTAAGGGGCTGAGGGCCATTTTCAGGCTGGCCACGCCCCTGGTGACCCAGTCTCCCAGCCCCTCCATTTTTTTTCAGCGCCTCCTTGAGTGGAAGCCATTGCGGGTGGGAAGCTTGGCTTCCTCCATCACTGGGGGCAACCCAAGCCTCTTGCTTGCTCCAGCTCCGTGGCCGCTGCCATCTTTGTTGGGTTGATTTGCATACTTGCTCCTGATTGGCTGGTGGGCGTAGCAGAGGGATGGTCAATTTGCATGTTTCTCTTTTATTAATGTAGATATACACTGAGTGGCCAGATTATTATGCGTTCAGGGATCATAATAATCTGGCCACTCAGTGTATATTAGCATTTTGAATTAGGCTAGATACTTAACCACTCTGAGCCTATTTCTGCTTTCTAAAAAAGGAGACGGGGAATAATATCTCATATGGCTGTTGGAAAGATCAAATAAAATAATTTGTGGGAAGAATATAGCACAACAACTCATAGATTGGAAGACAATATTTGCAAATCATACATTTGATAAGAGATTTGTATCCAGAATATATAAAGAACTCTTACAAGTCAGTGAAAAAAAAGTAAATAACCCAATGGAAAATTGTCAAAGAATCTCAATAGACTTTTATCCCAGGAAGATATACAAATGTCAGACAAACACATTGAAGATGCTTGACATCATTAGCCATCAGGGAAATACAAATGAAAATCACAAATAGATACCACTTCATACTTACTAGGATTGCTAGAATCAAAAAGTAAGATAATTATAAGTGCTGTTGAGGATTTAGAGAAATCAGAACCTCCATACACTGCTATTAGGAATCCTATATAATAAAGAGGTAATATGCAAATTGACCGTCATGCCCTCACACAAGATGGCCACCCCCATTTGGTCACAAGATAGCTGTGATCATGTGGTCACAAGATGGCCAGCAGGGGAGGGCATTTGGGGGCAACCAGGCCTGCAGGGGAAGGCATTTGGGGGCAACCAGGCCTGCAGGGGAGGGCAGTTGGGGGCGACCAGGCCTGCAGGGGAGGGCTGTTAGGGGGGATCAGGACTGCAGGAGAGAGCAGTTTGGGGTGACCAGGCTTGCAAGGGAAGGCAGTTAGGACCGAACTGGCAGGGGAGGACAGTTGGGGGTGACCGGGATGGCAGGGGAGGACTGTTGGGGGGGACCAGTCCTCCAGGGGAGGGCAGTTGGGGGTGACCAGGCCTGCAGGGGAAGGCAGTTGGGGATGACCAGGCCTGCAGGGGAGGGAGGGGAGTTGGGAGCGACCAGGCCAGCAGGGGAGGGCATTGGGGGTGACTGGGCCGACAGGGGAGGGCAGTTGGGGGCAATCGGGCCGGCAGGGGAGCAGTTAGGCATAGATCAGGCTGGCAGGGGAGTGGTTAGGGGGTGATCAGGCTGGCAGGCAGATGAGCGGTTGGGAGCCAGCAGTCCCGTATTGTGAGAGGGATGTTTGACTGCCAGTTTAGGCCCGATCCCCCGAGAGGTCCCAGATTGGAGAGAGTGCAGGCCTGGCTGAGGGACACCCCCCCCCCAGTGCATGAATTTAATGCACCGGGCCTCTAGTATACAATAATGCAATTGCTTTGGTAAAGTTTGGCAATTTTTGAAATAGTAAAACAGAGTTACCATTTGACCAGCAATTCAATTCCTATTTATGACTCCAAGATTAATGAAAATATATGTCCACAAAAAGCTTATACATAAATGTTCATAGCAGTAATATTCATAATAGCCAAAGGTGAAAATAACCCAAATGACCATCAACTGATGAATGGATAAACAATATGTGGCATACAACAGATTATTCAGCCATGAAAAATAATAAAGTACTGATGCATATGCTACAACATAGATAAACTTTGAAAATACTATGATAAGTGAAAAAAGCCAGTAACAAAGGACTACATATATAAAATTCTATTCATATGAAATGCTTAGAACATGGAAACCAAAAGAGATAAAGTAGATTAATAGTTGTTTATGACTGAGGGTAGAAGCTGTGTGCACAGTGGATTGATAGCTAAAGGGTACAGTGTTTCTTTTTGAGGTGTGGAAAATGTTCTAAAATAGACTGTGGTAATATCACATACCTGTGAACATACTAAAACACATTGAATTCCACACTACAAATGGGTGAATTTTATGTTATATGAATTATCCTATCTAATAAACAGGGAATATTCAAATTGACCATCACACTGTAACAAGCTGGCTGCACCCACAGCAGAGGCGGGGATCCCATAACACAAGATGGCTGTACCCACAGCAGAGGCCGAGTTCCCATAACGAGCCTTAATGAGCAATCAGCAAGGACCTGAGGCTGCATGGCGCTGGGCTGGGGCAGGGGACATGAGGCTGCACCTCCAGTCTGGTGGGGCTTGACAGGGGACCTCAAGCCTTGCGCCCCACCCCAGCACCAGGCTGGGGGACCTCAGGCCACGCCCCCCACCTGGCAGGGTTTGACGGGGGACCTCAGACTGCATCCCCCACCCCAGGGCCGGGATGGGGGACCTCAGGCTGCGTCCCCCACCCCAGCACTGGGCCAGGGGAACTGAGGCCGTGCCCTACACCCTGGCACCAGGCCATGGGACCTGAGGCTGCGCCCCCCGCCTGGCGGGGCTTGACAGGGGACCTCATGCCATGACCCCTGCCCAGCGGGGCTAAATGGGGGACCTCATGGCGCACCCCCCTCCCCGGTTCTGGGCTGGGGGACCTGAGGCCACACCCCTTGCCCCAGCACCAGGCCAGGGACTTGAGGCCATGCCCCCCACCCCCACCTGTGGAGCTTGACAGAGGACATCAGGCCAGGCCCCCTGCCCCAGCACTGGGACAGGGGACCTGAGGCCACACACCCTGCCTGGCAGGGCTTGACAGGGAACTCAAGGCATGCCCCCTGCCCTGGGCCGGGCTGGGAGACCTCAGGCTGTGCCCCCCGACCAGGCACCAGGACAGGTGACCTAAGGCCACGCCCCCCCCACAGCAGGGCTTGATGGGAGTGGGGCCAGCTGGGTCTGGATCTAGCCCAATGGGGGTGGGGCCGTCCGAGTTGGGTCTCGCGCGATTTTGAGGTGCACGTGGGTGGGCAGGGACTTGACTCTGGTTCCCATGGCAGACTCTGACAGGAGGAAGATTTTCATATATATTTTACTAATTTTCATCTCTGACACTTCTATTATAGAGAAAGGGCAAATAGCAATATTAAAATATTTCCTCTAATTAATTCCCTTTTAATGTGCATGAATTTCATGCACTGGGTCACTAGTATCTCAATAAAGTTGTTTTTATAAGTGTGTGGTAGGCAGAAGAAAAAAGAAAAATAAATGTAGCATATTATGTGGAACAAAGTAAATGCTAATTATATGAAAGCTATTATTATTATTCTATGATCATTTGCTATATTCCTCTGACTAATTTAGTTTATCCAGTATACAATCAATCTATAGCAAGTGATTAAATTACTAGGAAGAAATTAAATGTGACAAATAAATCCTAATGAATAAGAGACTAATCCTTGGAACCAGACAACTATAGATTTACTATCACTCACATATGACCTTGAGCATATTAATTTCTCCATTTCTTTGTCTGTAAGATGGTAGTAACAAGACCCAGCTCATATAAATATTGTTAAGAATAAATAAAGTGAGGTATGTTCTAAAGATTGCAACATAATAGTTATCAGCAAAAATTAGATAGATCTCCTTTTGTCAAGCCAATTTCCTACATGTTCTAATCACCCCAAAATATATTTTTAATTTTATATGCTTGAAAATTTTATTTTAAATGTCAAATTTTTTTCTGGAATTTGCTTCCAATGTTGGTTCACTACTTGAATACTGTTAGCTGCCAAAATGTCAATTATTTTAAAAGTCAACATTCTTATTCTCATTGTCCTTTCGATACCTTGTTGATGGATACAAGTCTCTGATGCTGGTTGAGTTAGTAGGTATTCTTCACTTTAATCAGCCACTTGTGCATCTGTGCCCTTTTCTTGGTAAGAAAACCATTTTTTGAAAAGTCAATGAAATAAATATGATTCAGTTGATATGACTACCAACATTAGAAATGGAAACTACTACCAGCTAATTCAAGTTGTGCTATTGTGAAGTATTTCACTCCCAAGGTGTGTATTTGTTTTTTCAGGTTTACTCAAAATTAATGAGCTTAAATAACTAAAGAAAAAAAAATAAAACAAGATGTTAAAGAATATGTCAAGATGTGCTTGGAAATCAATACACAGTTGCTTTTAATATAAAGAAAGGAAGACGAAACCACCACAAAATCCCTGCTGGAAAAATCAAGTTCTTCACTCCAGGGATTAAAGAGAAGAGAAATTTTGTCACAACTATATATCATCTATCCAGATATGTGACTTTTTTCTAAATCTGTGAAAACTGAAAATTTCATTCTATAAACTAAACACTTTCACTGAATTTAAAGATAACCATATGTACTTTCATAATCAAGCTTAAATTATACTACCATGGAATAAAACACATTTTTATACTTTACAACTTTATTCAGAAATTCAGCATAGGAATTGGCTATAAAAGTCTCAGATTTCATATAAAGCTTCCAAGTTATACTTTGGCTCTTGAATTTTAACTGTTTTAAACTAACAACAGAAACATTAACAAAAGAAAAACATACATTTCAGGTTGTTTGAGGGAAATATGTGTCCTGTAACCAGTCTCTACACAGGGAATGGCACATGTCAAGTTCCTTCCTTTTTTGCCCAGGTGTAAGCATGGGCCAGACCACTGTGAGAATTTAAGTCTTCAGAAGAAATGTCATGATGTTGCATCAGAGAACAATTTTACCTGAAAGTCATAGAGATTGCTCCTGAGAGGGAAATCTTTTCAAAGTTTCACTCTTACCTGCACAAGTTAGTAGCATTATTTCTGCCCACCTTCCTGTGCCCAATTTTAATTCATTGGGGCCAAATTCTCAGACTCAGATTTACTCTACTCTCCTTGGCTTTGTTTCCTCTGAAATACCTCTGTCCATTCTTTTGATGGGCCATGTCAATATCACTGCCATGCAGATGGCTTTTCTCTCAAAGTCCTCAGTATTACCTCATGCTGCCCCACCATCATGCCATTACCTGGAACACTTCCTTTGTGTTAATAGGTCATCAGAACTAACATCTATTGAGCTTTTCCCATGTGACATTCACTATTCTAAGCACTTAACATGCATTACCTTAACTGGTCTTCCCAACAATCTCAAGTAGGGTTTATTATTAGCTCCCTTTTATCAAGGAAACTGGAGTTCAGGAAGGACATATGTATACAGAATATACTAGGGCCCCTGTGCACAAATTCATGCACCTTGAAAGGAACTGTGGGCCGTGAGGCTGTGGTGGGCCTGTCCATCCTCTGTGCCCCCCTGCCTGGCCCCTCCCACCATGCCCCCCCCCCATCCCGGTACCCTGTCTGCCGGCAGCCCTGCTTCTGATGCCACCGCTACCATGTGCTGATGGAACCAGCCCCACTTGCACAAGCTGATGGTGTGGAATGATTGGGGCCTGTGCCAGCAGCGGGTGTGAGTGGCGACTGCCATCCCTGATCGCCCCTGAGGGCTTCTCCACCTTCCCCTGCTCCTGAGCAATCGGGACTGGCACCAGTCCCGATTGCTCAGGAGCAGGGGAAGGTGGAGAAGGGGCCAGCAGTGGGTGCGAGCAGCAGCTCAGGTGCCAGCTGTAGGTGCGAGCGGGGCTGGTGCTGGCCACAGGTGCAAGTGCTGGGCAGGACCATGGCACATGGGAGCAAAGAATTTTCAGTAACCACCACAGGCTTTCCCTGATGACAGTGACCAGCCTTGGTATGCTGACCCCACTCACCTGCTCCACCATCCCACCATGGCTGATGCCCGCCATGTTCTGCACTCTGCCGCCTGCTGCCAATGCCCACCATGTTCCGCACACACCCCCTGGTGGTTAGCACATGTCATAGTGACCAGTTGTTCGGTTGTTTGGTTGTTCTGTCTATTTGCATATTAGGGTTTTATATATGTATATACTAGTAGCCCTGCACATGAATCCATGCACCAGTAGCTTGCTGCCAACCTCCAGTAGCTCTCCGCCCGCTGCTCTGCCCTCCTGTAGCTCCCCCCACCCCCCTAATAGCTTGCTGCCCTGCCCCCTCCTGTAGCTCTCCACCACCCGCTTGTAGCCAGTAGCTCGCTGCCAACCTCCAGTAGCTCTCCACCCACTGCTCCGCCCTCCTGTAGCTCCCCCCACCCCCCTCCATAGCTTCCTGCCCTGCCCCCTCCTATAGCTCTCCGCCGCCTCCTTGTAGCTCACTGCCCCACCCACCTGCTGATCCGTGATCCGGTTGTTACGCGGTCGGTCGTTACGCTTCACGGCGTAATGACCATTTGCATATTACATCTTTATTATATAGGATATATATATATATATATATATATATATATAGACTAGAGGCCCGGTGCACGACATTCGTGCATAGGGGTTGTGTGTCCCTCAGCCCAGCCAGCACCATCTACAATCTGGGATCCCTCTCACAATCCAGGACTGCTGTTTCCCAACCGCTTGCCTGCCTGCCTACCTGATTGCCCCTAACTGATTCGGCCTGCCAGCCTGATCACCTCCTAACCACTCCCCTGCCAGCCTGATGCCTAACTGCTCCCCTGTTGGCCCGCTTGCCCCTAATTGCCCTCCCCTGCAGGCCTGGTCGCCCCCAGCTGTCCTCCCCTGCTGGCCTGATGGCCCACAACTTCCCTCCCCTGCTTGTCAACTTTTGTCCACATGAGGAAGCCATCTTTGACCACATGGGTGTGGCCATCTTGTGTGTTGGAGTGATGGTCAATTTGCATATTACTCTTTTATTAGATAGGATGATACATGTTGCTTGCAAAAGTAAGCAGAATTACCTCAGAGGTAAGGTGGGGGAGGGTGAGAGGAGGAGGGAGAGATCAACCAAAGGACTTGTATGCATGCATATGGGCATAACCAATGGACACAGACACCAAGGGGGTGAGGGCATTAACGGGGGCAGGGACAATGGGGGGATAAGGACACATATGTAATACTTTAATTAATTAAAAAAAAGTACACAGAATTAGGAAGTAGTAGAGTTGGTATTTGTAGTCAGATTTTATTATTCAACATGATGTATAATATTATCACATTCGTTTTTCATCTTTTGCTAAATTTTAGATAAAAAATACCTTATTTTATTTTGCTTTTCTTGATTTCTATTGCAGCAGAAACAAAATGCTTCATGAAATATGTGACATAAGGTATATTGCATATTGTTTCTTTGATTTCTTCTTTTCTAACATAAAATAAAATCCAGAAACTTAAATATTAGAGTTTAGGAGAAATAAAGATGATATTATTGGGAAATGTGCCTGATAAATTAATAGTATGCCTTTTGTTGCTCCCGAGTGGCACTGTTGAATTGTGGTTCTCCATGATTCTAGATGAACTGTTGTTATAGGAGGCAATACAGATATCTTTCCTAATGATAATTCTCAGGATCTCAGTGGTGACCACCATCCATCACTGCTCTCCAAACTGTAGTACCAAGTATCCCACCTCCTTCACAGTCATTGATATACAAGAGCCTGCTACCTTGAGGCATAGCTTGTGAGGTCAGTACAAGTCTTTTTTCCTAGTTTGAAAGAATTAACCTTCTTTTTAAGCACTCCAAAATATACTGCTTCCAAACTTCGTCCTGAGGGTTGGTCAGACAAATCTTAATTAATTTTTAGGCCTAATCTAGATGTTGTTAAGTTTACTTCTACAAGTCAAATGTAGAAATTCCAGTCACATAAGCCAAAGATACCTCTTTGAATGCCCTTGCATTGTTCTTCTTTATTTTAACATTAGATTCCAACAACTAAAAATTAGGTTATCTAATATAAAAACCCAGACTTACTTCCTCTTTCTGCCCCCAAAGATCTGACAACAATAGTGCACATTCCTTGCAAGGCAAGATCTCCTGGATCCAACAGCAATTGCTCTATTTAGATGGGCCATGAACCTCTAGTCCAGTGGTTCTCAACCTTTCTAATGCCGCGACCCTTTAATACAATTCCTCATGTTGTGGTGACCCCCAACCATAAAATTATTTTCGTTGCTACTTCATAACTGTAATTTTGCTACTGTTATGAATTGTAATGTAAATATATGTGTTTTCTGATGGTCTTAGGTGACCCTGCTAGCAGTTCTCAACCTGTGGGTCACGACCCACAGGTTGAGAACCACTGCTGTAGAGCCTAAGACCATCAGAAAACAGTAGCAAAATTACAGTTATGAAGTAGCAACAAAAATAATTTTATGGTTGGGGGTCACCACAACATGAGGAACTGTATTAAAGGGTCACAGCATTAAAAAGGTTGAGAACCACTGCTAGTCCATCACGTGGATGCTTTACTTTCTGAGATAAACTGTCTGAACTCCGCAGATATTTGAGTTTGTAACTGAATATAGAATTTTTAAAGCAAAGTCTATTTAGGGTTAACTTTAGGTCACCTGGAACTTCTGATTTTTCTGTGTTGTTTTATGCTGTTGTTTTGTTGTTGTTGTTGCCAGCGGGGGGGAGGGTGGCTGCTACTGAAACATAAAAGATCTGTTAACTTACCCCTACCCAAGGATAAGCCTACATATTAGGAATGCATGGGGGTTAGTATGTACAATTTCTAACACATAACAGGTGCTTCATAAATACTTTCTGAATGTATGAAAAATGGCTCTCTTTCTTTTAATTAGTATCAAATGTGATGAGAAAAAATGCACCAAGTAATTTTTCAGTAATAAATCCAGTTAACGCCAGTAAAATTAGAATATTTTTCTCAACTTAATTGACCATACATATTTTTCCTTTAAGAGTTACCTAACCAAATATTTTCCCATTATCCTTTTGAATACTTATATTTGTTACTGTTTTTTTTTAAAATATTTTTATTGATTTCAGAGAAGTGGGGGGGAGAGAGAGATAGAAACATCAATGATGAAAGAGAATCATTGATTGGCTGCATCTTGCACAGCCCACACTGGGGATCAAGCCCGCAACCCGGGCATGTGCCCTTACTGGAAATTGAACTGTGACCTCCTGGTTCATAGGTCAATGTTCAGCCACTGAGCCACACTGGCTGGGCTTTTATTGTTTTTTAAAATATCCTATATAATAAAAGCCTAATATGCTAAGTGTCCGACGGTTCGACCAGTCAGTATGACGCCCACTGACCACCAGGGGGCAGATGCTCCAACTGGTAGGTTAGCTTGCTGCTGGGGTCCAGCCGATCAGGACTAGGTGAGACGGGCCAGACACACTCTGGAGCCCTCCCGTGGTGCCTCCCCAGCCAGCCAACCTCCTGTGGTCCCTCTCTGGCCAACTGGCCCATATCACCCCCAATCAGGACTGGGCGAGATGGGCCAGACACACCCTGGAGCTCTCCTTCAGTCCCTCCCTGGCCTTGATCATGCACCGGTGGTGTCCCTTGGCCTGGCCTGTGCCCTCTCGCAATCTGGGACCCCTCAGGGGATGTCAGAGAGCTGGTTTCAGACCAATCCCCGCAGGCCAGGCCAAGGGACCCAACCAGTGCACAAATCCGTGCACTGGGCCTCTAGTATATATATAAAAGGCTAAAATACAAAGTGTCCGACCATCCAACCAGTCACTATGATATGCACTGACCACCAAGGGGCAGATGATCAATGCAGGAGCTGCCATGACACACACTGGCACCATGGACCCGGCACTCACAAAGAAACACTCAGTTTTCCCCAAGTGGGACACAGGCCCCGCCACTACCCTGGAGCAACACCCCACCAAATCGCAGCTGATGCTGCTAAGACCCCATGGAGCAAAATTTGGCCCACAGCCCAGCCCAGCCCGGAAACAGTCTCTGTGGATGCCGGGTAATGACATCACGTAGCAACACCCGGCTTCCTTTCCCTCTTGATGACTAGCCTCCTTGCAGTTTCTTCAGCCCAGGAACACGACTTGCTTTCTAGCCATGTGGAAACACTTTACACTGTAATCAAATGTCTGTGAAGCATTTTCCTGTGCCTCATCTCATTTGATCCTCACAGAAGTCCTGCAGTAGGTAGATAGGAGACTCATTGGAATCCTATTTTCTTTTCATTAGCTGGAAAACGAAGATTTAGAAAGTTTAGAAACGACCCGATTGAAAAGATGTAAGAAATGGTGGACCTTGAAAATGACTTCAGGTTTTCTCACTGCACAGAACATAGTCAAACACTGCTGCAATTAAATATTTTATCCTTTGTTCTCCCTACGTGATCTACAATAATAATATGCTTCATGTTGATAGTTACGGTGTTGCTGACAATTACCTGAAAGAGAAGTTGGCGTGATTCACTGGGCTGGAAAAAGTTTAGCTACATCAGAAAGCAGGTCTAATTAAGCAAGTTCATTCTATATATATAAAAGGCTAAGTTGACGTACACATGTTTGATACATATAAAGCTCTCACTGGCACCAATCGCACGTGTGTGTTTCCATCTGTCATTGTCGATCGTGAATTTGGTTGACATTCCATTATAGAGAAAGGGCAAATAGTGATATTAAAATATTTCTTCTAATTAATTTCCTTTCAATGTGTATGAATCTGTGCACCGGGACACTAGTCTTCATATAAAGTCAAACCTCAGTTTTTGAACATCTTCCAACTTAAACAATTCAGTTTTTGATCAACTTTTCATAGAAAAATGTCTTCATTGTCAAACAAAACTTTGATTCTCCACCCTACAACCCTTTCATGCTGATACCTATATGATCATTCATGTGTCTCTCAGGTGACAAAGGAGAGAGTGCCGGAGTATAAGTCAGATAACTGCTAACTCTAGCCTTGTTAACATCTCAGAAAATTCTGCTGTGAATATTTTTGTGGGTTATTTTTTTTTTGCTTTTGTTGCTGCTTATTATTGTTAAATATATTATGTACAGTTAGTCACCATGGGTCCTAAGAAGGTTAGCGATAGCAGAAAACTGAAAAGTTGTGTGAACAATGACAGAGCTTTAAAAAGAAATAATTGCAAAGTATGATAGAGGTGTTCATGTGACTCATCTGGCTACCTAGTATGGCATGGAAAAATTGATTAGCACAATTTTAAAACATAAAGAGGCTATCAAGAGTTATGATGTTGCTAAGGGTGTGAAAGTGCTCACAAAACAATAATCACAGGCAATTGAGAAAGGTTAAAACAGGGAATCATATGGAGGTCTAAAACAGATTAATAATATTTCTAATGAGAAAAATGATTTGGTTTTTGAACAAATCACTTATTGAACAGCCTTCTGGAACAAATTAAATTCAAGAACTAAGGTTCCACTATATTGATGGATTATTTCATAATACATTCACCTCTTTTTAAAAGTTATTTATGTTTTCATTTTATCAGTGCTTTTATATAAATAAACTTAATTATTTTAATGCAGGAAGAGCCTTGTGGTTTTGAAACTCAATCCACAGTGATAATAATATCAATACATTCTGCATTCCTGTTTTATTTTCACTACCCTTGTGGACAATGGCAATGGTAGAAAGAACAATCTAAGTATCAGGCTGCTGGGATTGCACTGATTATAGGACAACATACATAAGAAACTAAGAAAATAAAGTTCTGCTTTTTCTTAGTTCAAGCCTCCTTACAGAGAAAAATAAAAGGTAGAGTGAAAGATAGAACAGATAACACCATATCTATTTCTAACAATGAAATTTATAAATTAGCTTAAACCAAGTCAATGGAAGTAGAGACAGATCAAGTGCCCAGATGCTCCCTCTAGAACAATGGTTCACAACCTTTTTTTGGCCATCCCCCACCTAAGCATCTCTAAAATCCTGATACTCTCCACCCTTCCTCCCCCGTGACATATAATTTTTATTATTCTAAAGGTGAATTCCTATTCATGTGGAAGAAGCCTAAAAGGCCATTCACTTGGTCTAAAAAAGCTTCCAAAGAACATGGCATCCATGAAAGAGAAAAATAAAGGAACGAAAGGATAGTTGAAGTACTGAGGAAGAAATCACTAAAAAATTGTTTAAAAATAATAATAATATGAGGTTATATGAAAAAATAGCAAATAAAGTTTCAAAACATATAATAGAGAACTGAAATGCATAAATATGTCACAATATATATTTATATACTCTATATGAGTCCCCTAGAACCATAAGACATGCAAAAAATTCACTGTTAATAATTCATTCTCGAATTGGCACCCTTAAAAATCAAATTGCCCCCTGTGGGGGGGGTGCCCCACGTTGGGAACCACTGCTCTAGAGCCAACACTCAAGATAACATCCTATATTATAAAAGCCTAATATGCTAAGTGTCTGGTCATCCATTCAACCAATCAAAGAGTAATATGCTAAGGCTGCTCAACCACTCACTATGACAGGCACTGACCACCAGGGGGCAGACGCTCCAACTAGTAGGTTAGCTTGCTACTGGGGTCCAGCTGATCAGGACTGAGCAAGACATGCCAGACATGCCCTGGAGCCCTCCTGCAGGCCTTCCCTAGCTGGCCAACCTACTGCATCCCTCCCCAGCCCCAATCATGCACCAGTAGAGTACCTCAGCCTGGCCTGCACCCTCTCGCAATCTGGAACCACTCGGGGGATGTCGGAGAGCTGGTTTCAGCCTGATCCCACAGGCAAGGCCGAGGGACTCCACTGGTGCATGAATTCGTGCACTGGGCCTCTAGTTATACATAAAACACCAACTATATTCCTGATGGTCTCATTGCTTTGTCTATGCAATAAATCCTACCAAAATTTTCAACTAATTATTTTGATATCACATTGGTCACTAAGTAAGGACCTAACATATGCCAGCTAAGTAGACTGAAATAGGATGGAATTGGAAAAGGAGAGGGATGGGCAGATCCAATCCCAGCTATATATTTTTTTCAGAAATAGTGACTAAACACAGTCATGTAATCTTCCTATGGCAACAGTGACTCTAAAATAACTTTTCCTGAAAAAAAGGAAGATTTCAGATTGCCCCTCCAGAGCCATACAACATTTTATTTGTGAAAGCAATCTCTCAGGTATAAGGTAGACACGGCGTGAAAGTTCTGAAGTCATATTCAAGTAATTAGCAGCAGTTTAACTAAAGGTAAACTGAGAAGCACACAGTGACACACATTTCTTTTGTAATGCCATTTGTTCAGTCCACCAATCAATTATCGTAGTTTAGGAAAATTCTTTTTCTTGTATAAAAAGCTAAGGCAAATCCCATAGCCATACAGATGGGACCAGTTAGGTCCCTCTCACATTGATGTTTCTCTCTGCCTTTCCCTCTCTCTTCCCCACTCTCTAAAAATTAGTGGAAACATATCCTCGGGTGAGGATAAAAAAAAGAAAGAAATGTCATATCCCATGAAAGACACATCTTGAAAATGCCTAAAGAAAGTTGTCATTTTTTCGTGGTGAAGGGAATGGAGTCTTTGTTGATGAAAACACCTTGGTGGCTGCGGCGGCCAGCAGTGGCACCAGCAGCGGGGTGATGGGGGTGGTGCCTTCCCCTGAACAGCCCGGTAACCTCCCACAGAGGGAGATCAGACTGCAGCTTAGGCCTGCTCCCCGTCAGGCCTAAGCCGTCAGTAGGATATCCCCTGAGGGCTCCTGGACTGTGAGAGGGGATAGACTGGGCTGAGGGACCCCCACCCCAGTGCACAAAGTTTGTACACCAGGCCTCTAGTCAATAATAACATTAAATGTAAATGGACTAAATGCTCCAATCAAGACATTGAGTGTCTGAATGGATAAGAAAATATGACCTATATATATGCTGTCTACAGGAGACCCACCTCAGAACAAGGGACTCACACAGACTGAAAGTGAAGGGATAGAAAAGTATCTATCAGGCAAATAGAAATGAAAAAAAAGCTGGGGTGGCAGTACTTATATCTGATAAAATAGACCTCAAAGTGAAGACCATAACAAGAGACAAGAAAGGCCACTTCATAATTCTAAAGGGATCAATAAAACAAGAGGATATAACTCTGGTAAACATTTATACACCCAATGCAAGAGCACCCAAATACATTAAAAAACAAAAACAAAAACAAAAAAACCTCCTGGAAGATATCAAGGGAGAGATCGCCGACAATACAATCATAGTAGGGGACTTTAATACCCTACTGACATCACTGGATAAATCCTCTAGACAAAACACCAGCAAAGAAACAGCAATCCTAAATGACTCACTAAATCAGATGGACTTAATCAACATCTTCAGAACATTCCACCCCCAAACTATAGAATATACATTCTACTCAAGTGCACATGGGACATTTTCAAGATAGACCAGATATTGCAAAAGAGGCAAAGTCTCTCCAAATTCAAGTGTACTGAAATAATATCAAGCATCTTCTCAGATCACAATGGCATAAAATTAGAAATCAACTACAGTAAAAACAATCACAAAAATTCAAACACTTGGAGGATGAATAGCATACTATTAACCCTTTGCACTCGCTTGCTTTTTTCTCAATTCCTTTATTCTAATGCTAACCATGTCGAGTCACACTCAACATCTGAGTGCAAAAGGTTAAACAATGAGTGGGTTACCAAAGAAATCAAAGAAGAAATAAAGAACATTCTGGAAACAAACAACAATGAAAACACAACAATCCAAAATTTTTGGTACACAGTGAAAGCAATCCTGAGAGGGAAGTTCATAGCATTACAGGCCTACCTTAAAAGAAAAACAATCAAACAAAAAACAACAAGAAAAACTGGTAATAAACCATCTAACTCTGCAACTTGAGTAACTAGAAAGAGAGCAACAAGAAAAGCCCAGAGTGAGCAGATGGAAGGAGATAATAAAGATCAGAGTGGAAATAAATGACATAGAGACCCCCCCCCAAAAAAAAAAAAAAAACGTACAAAAGATCAATGAAACCAAGAGCTGGTTCTTTGAAAGGATAAACAGGATTGATGAACCTCTAGCCAGGCTCACCAAGAAGCAAAGAGAGAGGACCCAAATAAACAAAATCAGAAACAAAAGAGGTGAAATAACAACAGACCCCACAGAAAACGAAGAATGGTAAAAACAAACAAACAAACAAACAAAAAACTATGAGCAACTCTACTCCAACAAACTGGTCAATCTAGAAAAAATGAACATATTCCTACAAAAATACGACCTTCCAAAACTCAACCAGGAGGAATCAAAAAATCTGAATAGGCCCATAACTATGGAGGAAATTAAAGCAGTAATCAAAACATTTCCAAGAAACTAAAGCCCTGGACCAGACGGCTTCAAGGGGAGTTTTATCAAACACTTCAAGAAGAAATAAAACCTGTCTTCCTCAGACTATTCCAAAAAATTCAAGAGGAAGGAGCACTTCCAAGGTCTTCTACAAAGCCAGTGTTACCCTAATCCCAAAACCAGATAAAGACAATACAAAGAAAGAGAATTACAGGCCAATATCCCTCATGAACATACATGCCAAAATTCTCCAAAAAAATTCTAGCAAATCTAATCCAGTATTACATTAGAAAGATAATACACCATGACCAAGTGGAATTTATTCCAGGCATGCAAGGATGGTACAATATTCACAAATCAATAAATATGATACACCACATACACAAACTGAGAGATAAAAACCATATAATCATATCTATTGATGCAGAAAAAACACTTGACAAAGTCCAATACCCTTTCTTGATAAAAACTCTCAGCAAGGTGGGAATAGAAGGATCATACCTCACCATAAAAAAAAGCCATATATAACAAACCCACAGTCAATATCATACTCAATGGGCAAAAACTAAAACTATTTCCCCTAAGAACAGGAACAAGATAGGGATGCCCACTCTCACCGCTCCTCTTCCAAATAGTACTGGAAGTAATAGCCATTGTGATCAGACAAGAAGAAATAAAAGGCATCCAAATTGGAAAAGAAGTAACACTGTCATTATTCTCAGATAACATTATCTTGTACTTAGAAAACCCCAAAGACTCCATCAAAAAACTACTAGACTTAATAAATGAATTCAGCAATGTAGCAGGATACAAAATTAACACCCAGAAGTCTATGGCTTTTCTACACACCAATAATGAACTCACAGAAAGAGAAATTAAAAAAGCAATCCCATTTACCATTGCAACAAAAAAATTAAGATACCTAGGAATAAACTTAACCTAGGAGACAAAGGACCTGTACTCAGAAAATTTCAGGATGCTGAGAAAAGAAATAGAGGAAGAAATGAACAAATGGAAGAATATACCATGTTCATGGATTGGTAGAATCAACATCATTAAAATGTCCATACTACCCAAAGCAACCTATAAATTCAATACAATCCCCATTAAAATACCAACGGCATACTTCCAAGACCTAGAACAAACTCTCCAAAAATTCATCTGGAATAAAAAAAAGTCCCTGAATAGCTGCAGAAATCTTGAGAAAGAAGAACAATGTTGGAGGGATCACAATACCAGATATCAAACTATACTACAAAGCCATTGTTCTCAATGCTGCCTGGTACTGGCACAAGAACAGACATATAGACCAGTGGAACAGAACAGAGAACCCAGAAATCAACCCAAGCTATTATGCTCAATTAATATTTGACAAAGGAGGCAAGAACATACAATGGAGTCAAGGCATTCTTTTTAATAAATGGTGTTGGAAAAACTGGACAAATACTTGCAAAAAAAATGAAACTAGACCACCAACTTACACCTTACACAAAAATAAACTCAAAATGGATTAAGCATTTAAATATAAGATGGGAAATCATAAAAATCTTAGAACAAGCCATAGGCAGCAAAACAGCAGACATTTGTCATAGCAATATCTTTATTGATACAGCTTCTAGGGCAATGGAAACTAAGGAGAAAATAAACAAATGGGAATACATCAAAATAAAAAGCTTCTACACAGCAAAAGAAACAATCAACAAAACAACAAGAAAGCCCACTGCATGGGAGAAGATATTTGCCAATGTTATCTCCGACAAGGGTTTAATCTACGAGATTTACAGTGGACTCATGCAACTTAACAAAAGAAAGATAAACAATCCAATAAAAAAATGGGCAAAGGACCTAAATAGACACTTTTCGCAAGAGGACATCCAGAAAGCAAAGAGACATATGAAAACATGGTCAAAGTCACTGATCATCCAAGGTATGCAAATCAAAATGACCATGAGGTACCACCTCACACCTGTCAGAATGGCTATTATCAACAAATCAACAAACAAGAAGTGCTGGAGAGTATGCAGAGAAAAAGGAACCCTCCTTCACTGTTGGTGGGAATGCAGGCTGGTGCAGCCACTGTGGAAAACAGTATGGAGTTTCCTCAAAATATTAAAAATGGAAATGCCATTTGACCCAGTAATACCACTTCTAGGAATATATCCCAAGAAAACAGAAACACCAATCAGAAAGGATATATGCACCCCTATGTTCATAGCAGCACAATTTACAATAGCTAAGATTTGGAAACAGCCTAAGTGCCCATCAGCAGATTAGTGGATTAGAAAACTATGGTACATCTACACAATGGAATTCTACGCTGCTATAAAAAAGAAGGAATTCTTACCATTTGCAACAGCATGGATGGAACTTGAGAGCATTATGTTAAGTGAAATGAGCCAGTCAGTGAAAGAAAAATACCACATGATCTCACTCATTTATAGATAATAAATAACATTATAAACTGATGAACCAAAATAGATACAGAGGCATAGAAGCATCGAACAGACTGTCAAACTTCAGTGGGAAGGCTAGAGAGGGTTTTTTTTTTGAGGGGGGGAGATAAGAGATCAACCGAAGGACTTGTATGCATGCATATAAGCATAACCAATGGATGCAAAACACTGGTGGGGGGGGGGGGGGAGGGCATGTGCCGGTGGGTAGGAGAGGCCAGGGGAAGGTCAATGGGGAAAAAAAGGAGACATATGTACTACTATTTGTAATACTTTGAACAATAAAATAAAATTTAAAAAAATATAGCAGATAAAGAAGATCAATTTTTAACAAGGGTAAAAAGAAAGGAGAGAGAAAAAATAAAGGGTGGATAGGAAAAGAGAAAACAGGATGAAAAAGGGAGAAGTGCGGAAGAAAATGGTGAAAAAATATAAAAAATAAGATAAAATAAAATAAGGATAAAAAAAATAGAATGAAGAAAAATAATACAAAACATAAATGATAAAACAAAAGTAAAGTAAAAATGTTTTAAATAAAAGATAAAAAAATAAAAAATGAATTGTCATTTGCTTCAGCTGAGTGTTAATACCCAATGGAGGCTGGTTTAAGACCCCACTCTTCTGTTATGCCTGGCACTTCTCAGTTTTCTGTTAAGTAGTCAGCCCCATGTTGAAGTTCCAAGAGATCCACAGCTCCTCTGTGTCTGTCTCCATAGCCTTAGGTGCAATCAGGCAGGACCAATCTGCCCCCTTTGCCTGTCTGCCTGCTATCAGTCTTAATCACCCAAGAGTCTGTTTCTGACAAGGGCTTTAGGTAGGGGTGGTGCTATATTGCTTTCTGGGACCAACTGGCCCCTCCTTAACCCATTCCTGAGGGCTCCCTGAGCTATTCAGTCTTTATTTCCTCTGCAAACCTCGAGGCTGGTTGTGGCTGCACTAGCTTCCCTGAGGCTGCTGGGAGGAGCTGGCTCTTCAGGAGAAAAATGGCTGCTTAGGTTTAGAGAGTTCAGAATGTCTCAATGCCAGATTCCTGGTCACCTCTCCCTGTCCTGCTCCCCTCCACAGCCTCTCCCCAGCCTCCACAAAACTTCCTCCACCTGCAGCACAGCCTTGGTGAGTATTTATAATTGAAAGGTCTTATGAACTGGGTTCAGCAAATAAAAGCAAGGATAAAACAGAGGCAAAACAACCACACAATTGCAAGTTTCTGTCCCCAGGCACTGTGTGGCTCAGGAAGCTGTTCAGGCTGCCTTTCTGGGTGCAGCCTCTTGTGGCTGTGGAATTGTATCTAGATTCCCCAGCCGCCAGCAGCCCTGTGGACCTCCCTTCCACAGTCAGGTGTTACACCTGTTCCCAAGGGACGCGGACTTGGTGCAGCGCAGGTTCCTTCTGACCCTCTCATCCTGGTGTTTGCGTGTCTCTCTCTTCAGCCCAGATCCCCAATCCTACCATTCTTCAGGCATCCTCTGTCCTTTCTGGCTGAGGATTGTCTCACCAGCTGTGTCTAATTTGCCAATTCCAGGTGGATGTTATTTGATTTAGTTGTTCCTTCTATCTGTTCTGTGACAAGGTACAGGACATGTCTGCCTATTCAGCCACCATTTTGAATCCAGTTTCTTTTTTTGATAGAATGTTCAAATATTTCTTCCTCATTCAGGCCTCGCTGATAAGCAATTACAACTTCCATCTCCAAAGAGATTCATCACATTTAATGTGTTCATTGACACAGTGGCATGCCTAAAGCAAGTAGGTGGAAAGTGATTTTTTTGCCAATGTTGTTGGGATGTGTTTTTACCAAGCTCTGAATGATATTACTTAATGGCAATTCTAAAGCAGATGATATGTGTGTTTTAACTGAAGGAATTTATTTCACTCAACTTAAAATAATTTGTTTCCATACTTATATAGTCATTTGTTTCCATACTTATATAGTAAGTAGGTTCCTTGAAATCTTACATCTATTCTGAACTCAGGTATACTCTGTAACATTTTTTTCAATGTTGAAAAAACAAACTTGTGACTTTATAGGTGTGTTATCCCAACCCCCTATTAGTGACTATGCTAGAGAGAATAAAGGTTGCCAGAGATTTCCAAGTCTGAATTCCAAGAAACTATACATATCTTAACTTACCTTATAAAAGGGACTTTGCATGTATGATTAAGTTAAGGATTTTGAGATGGGGAGACTATTCTGGATTATCCAAGGGATACCTATAATTTTGAGTGTCCTTAAATGGGGATAGACAAAATAGCCAGAACCAGAGAGATGGTGTCATAAGAAAGACTCCACCAGCTATTTCTGACTTTGTGAAAGAGGACCCCACGTCAAGGAACGTGGGAAGTGTCAAGAAACTGAAAAAAAGGTAAGAAAACTGATTCTTCCCTAGAAAGGAATCTTCCAGATAGAACATATGCCTGCCAGCACTGATTTTAGCCCAGTTGAAACCTACTTCGGTCTTCTGAAATCCACAATTGTAAGATAATAAATTTGTGTTGCTTTAAGCCACCTGGTTTGTGATAATTTGTTACAGAAGGCATATGAAATTAATACAGTGACCATCCTAGAATCACAAAAAATATATATAAAAGAAAAAAGATGATATTGCACATGTTTTATGTAACAAGTTCTGGGCAACACAATTGTCAACCAACTGAGGAAGCTTTTTTGAGGAATCAAAATAGCTTATAAAGCTGTGAGAGAGCATGTTAATTATTATCAGTTAAAGAAAAACATATAATCCGTTATTTCTGACTATATTGGGAGAAGCAATTGAAGTTCAGTAGAGTGAGCCTTTAATTCATCTGAAAAATAATACATTTACTAGAGCATTTTCAAGCAAGAGAAAAATAAACTGTGGAAATGAGCTACTATAGAGGCAGTAATATATCTTCATGAGCTTGACAACTCAGATTAGCTGAATTCAGTTCAAATTGCATAAAAATCAAGCATGATACAATGTTAAACAAATCAGTATATTCCTTTTTCACTGTAAAGAAATATTGGATATTAAAACAGGGATTTATATGCTCAGTCTGAGGTATAGCTGAAATCAACAATTCTTTATATGTACCTAGGAAGTCTTCACAGAGGAGGGAAGGAGTATAATGCAGTCAGCTAAATAAGGTTAGCATAACCATTACAGGTGTGACCTGACACAGCCACAAAGGCAGGAATGAAATCATTACCATCAACAAGAAAAAGGAGCAAAGACACTCACAGTTCTTAAATATTAATCCATTCAAAGTTTCTGGATCCATAAGAAGCCATTATACTTTAGGGCTAGGATAGCAGTGAGGTCATATATAAGACAATCCTAGAAGGGCTATTAACCTGGAAATACATGCAGGTGGATTCCCATCACATGAATGAGGTGCTGCATCTCAATCCTTCCCAAAATATATTTATTTTTAACTTATTGTTAAATTAACATATATATTCAATGTTGTAGTTAAAAAAGTAAACCATAGTTATTCCTCTAAAGAATTATTTTATGAATTCTCTAAGCTATTCCCTAAAGAAAACTTTAAGGATTTTCAGAATTCATTGGTAGTAAGCTCATTCAAAACATCAGAGAGATAACATAATATGCTTGATTTGTGTTCAAAGTAGGAAAGTGTCTGATGAGAGACAGAAGAGTAAAGTGGAAATAGCTTCAGGGTATGATGCAGGAGACCTGGGTTTTAGTCCTGACACTGCCACCACTTGGCTTTGCAATATTCAGTGAGTTATTTCCCCTCTCTGGGTCTCATTTTGTGTATCTTGAAAATGAAGGGTGTTTAAATAAGTTGAGAAAAGATATATGTGGAGAAAACATGCTTCTAGTAGCTTCCCTTTCAGCCACCACAGATACTCAAAACGGATCATGGCACCCTTTACCCTGAACCTTTATAAAGCCTCATAATCTTCAACTCGGCAAACCAGGCAGCAGCTATCAGAACATCAAAGCCAATATGCAAGACGAAACTTATTTCCCTTCCTCAGAAATAATCTTTAAAATTCCTTCCAGTTCCAAGAACTTACATTTCTATGATTTTTTGATGTAATGATTCTTGTCCTACCTATTTATAAAATAGACTTGCCCTAGCCGGGGTTCAGGGGCACATACCTCGGTTGCAGGCTGGATCCCTAGCCCATGTCAGGGCACTTGCAGGAGCCAGCCAATCGATGTGTCTCTTCCACTCCATCCACTCTCTAAAAATCAATGTGAAAAATATCCTCAGGTGAGGATTAACAACAACAACAACAACAAACAGACTTGATAAGAAGAAATCTGAAATTTCATTGACTCACTTCTCCTAAGAGTGCCTTTACAATTTCTTATAAAATTCAGAACCAGAAAAATATTCTGTAATATAATAACAATGGATTATAGGGTTTTTTCCTGTGCTAATGAAAAGAACAAGCTTCAGAGAATCACGGGACAGGTGATTGTTTGATTTAGGTGTACCTGGCCTTCATATGCCTCCATTGTTCTACTGAAAGTAGATAGCAATTGAACAATTAGCAGAATGATGACCTGAGAAACAAAATGTGTCTGAAAGCTAACATTTAGTTCAACACAAAGTTAACTAGAAGCAAGAAAACAACATGCCCAAAAAAATAAGGAGCTAGTCCTATGTGGTAGGAAGAGCATAAGCTCTGTAATCAGATGGACCTAAGTTCAAAAACAACTCTGCCACTTGAGATCTGTGCAGCCTTAGCAAGTCAGTGGATAGAGTGTCAGCCTGTGGACTCAATGCCTGGGTTCGATTCCAGTCAAGGGCACGTACCTCGGTTGCAGGCTCCTCCCTGGGCTGGGCCCAGGTCTGGGCTCCTGTAGGAGGCAACCAATCCATGTGTTTCTCTAACGCCAATGTTTCTGTCTTTCCCTCTTTCTTCCACTCTCCCTAAAACTCAATGGAAAAATATTCTCGGGTGAGGATTAACACACACACACACACAAAAGAAGTACAGGAACATAAGTAAATAACATAAAATAATGCAAAATCATGAAATCCCTTATCTCTTAAAAGTAATGAAAATGAAAATAGGCAATATTGGGACCTTTGAACTCTATGCCCATGCAGTCCCCAGTGGCATGGCCAGTACTGAATAATAATCTCATCAAGATGCAATGTGATGTGGGGATTTATTCAGATCCTGGTGAAACCATTTTTGTTCATTTTGTCAGTTCTGAGACAATTTGCTGATATTAAGGAATTATTGTTACATATGAAGTATTGAATAATGGTATTGCCATTGTTTTGTAAGTCCTAATATTTCATTAATATATCCTGAAATATTTTTGGATGAAATTATATGATGTCTGTGATGAATGGGATGAATGTCCCAATAATTTGGGAGGAAAAGTGGGCCAAGGTAGAAATTAGAGAAGACTGACATGCGTTAATCACTGTTGAAATTGGGTGTTAGTTACCTGAAGATTTATTACTTGCTCTCCTTTTGTATATGTTTGAACTTTTCATAATAAAAGGCTTAGCTATGTAAATTTTTGCCCAATAATATATATATATATAGAGAGAGAAAGGCTGAAAGGATATAAATCAAAATGTTAGCTACATACCTTAAACTTACACAATGTTATGCCAATTATATCTTAACTAATGGCCCAGTGCATGAAATTCATGCACATTAAAAGGGAATTAGAGGAAATATTTTAATATTGCAATTTGCCCTTTCTCTTTAATAGAAATGTCAGAGATGAAAAAAAAATTAGTAAAATGTACATGAAAATCTCCCTCCTGTCAGTATGGGTGTGCCGTGGGACCTAGAGTTAAGTCCCCGCCCAACACCTGCACACGTTTCGAAAACACAGGAGACCCAACCCAGCCGGCCCCACCCCCATTGGGTGAGACCCAGACCCAGCTAACCCCACCTCCTTCAAGCCCCTTGGGAGGGGGGAACAGCCTGAAGTCCCCTGGCCCAGCACCGGGGCGGGGGAGATGGCCTGAGGTACCCTGACAAGCACTGCTGGGCAGGGGGCACAGTCTGAGATCCCCTGGCCCAGCACTAGGGTGGAGGGCATGGCCTGAGGTCCCCCATCAAGCCCCACTGGGTGGGGGGGTGCAGCCTGAGGTCCCCAGGCCCAGCACTGGGGTGGGGCCATGACCTGAGGTCTCCCGTCAAGCCCCACTGGGCGGGGGGTGCAGCATGAGGTCCCCCGGCCTGGCGCTGGGGCAGGGGGCATGGTCTGAGGTCCCCTGTGAAGCCTAGCCAGGCGGGGGGCACAGCCTGAGGTCCCTGTCAAGCCCTGCCTGGTGAGGGGCGTGGCCTGAGATCCCCGTCAAGCCCCACTGGGCAGGGGTAGTGGCCTGAGGTCTCCCGGCCCAGCGCCGGGGTGGGGGGCATGGCCTGAGGTCCCTGTTAAGCCCCACAGGGCAGGGGGCATGGCCTGAGGTCCCCCGTAAAGCCCTGCCAGGCAGGGGGGCACGGCATGAGGTCCCCTGTCAAGGCCTGCTGGGTGGGGGGCGTGGCCAGAGGTCTCCTGGCCGGGCGCCAGGTCAGGGGGTGTAGCATGAGGTCTCCCAACCCTGAACCAGGGGGGGGGGCATGGCCTGAGGTCCCCTGTCAAGCCTGGTTGGGGGGGGGTGGCCTGAGATCCCTTGCCTGGCCAGGCGCCATGCAGCCTCAGGTCCCTGCTGTTCAGTCGTTACGTTATGGCATCCCAGCTAATTTGCATATTCCTCTATTATTAGTATAGATAAAAATAATTTTTAAAAAATGTTAATCATAAATAATTCTAAGAAGAAAAAGATGCCTAGAGAAACATGATTGCTATTTTCACCCCTGGTCCCATCTCAAACAGTTTTGTCCTTGGCATCTGTATTTGCAGAGATAAATATTATAGTGCAATTTGAAGACTATATTTTCAGTAAAGTTAATAGGATTTTTAATCCCTTAGAAATGAGTAATTTTGTAAAAATAGTAATCTCTGTCTATGGAAAAAGAACAGATAATTGTTATTTAAAGAATTTTCTAGCCCTAGCTGGTTTGGCTCAGTGAATAGTACGTCGACCTGCAGACTGAAGGATCCCAGGTTCGACTCCAGCCAAGGGCCCATGCCTGGGTTGTGGGCTTGATCCCCAGTAGGGGGCATGCAGGAGGCAGCCTATCAATGATTCTCTCTCATCATTGATGTTTCTATCTCTCTCTCCCTTCCTCTCTGAAATCAATAAAGAAATATAGATATTAAAAAAAGAAAAATTACCTAGCCAAAATCTTTAAAAAATAATTCTCTATGCATAAGTGTAAAGTTTGATGAGCTTCCTTTAAATCTTTAATGTCATTTGAAAGATACAACAGGAACTCATAACTGATATATGCACAACTTATAGAGAGATGCAAATTAAAAATGGCAGATAAGCAACACATGAGTGTTGCTCTTATCCACACTTATTTTTCTTACCCTACATCTGATAGAAAGTATTTTCCCAATACCATAATATTCCCTTCAAATTCACACAAGGAGAACTGTTTTCTTGAATGCTTGGCCTCACAAAATACAGACATGCTATAAAGGGGCAGCTGCTGCTAAACCTAGAGATGCATTGAGTGGCTTCTCTGATCATTCCATGTTTCCTCATTAATGTCTTCCCAGCTACATCGATAGAATAAGATTCCTACATAAGGTTCATGCCAGCTGGCAAATTGTGTTATCCTCTTTCAACCAAACAACTCTGTGTGTGTGTGTGTGTGTGTGTGTGTGTGTGTGTGTGTGTGTGTGTGTGTGGAGAGAGAGAGAGAGAGAGAGAGAGGACTTTAATAGCTTCTGAAAGGCCTTACTTAATATAATTCAGTAAGATCATGGTTTTTTAGTACTTATATACATTATACAGTAAACTCCAGAAGTTTAAAATATAACCAAAACCCACAAAACTTTCTTAGTCTCCAAATGTTAGGATATTTATAATAGTTACTTTTAAACAGGAGCATTTGCATTGGGTGATTGTTTAATGTTCATGTCAACTAAGCATTATGCATCTTCTCAGTAAATTCCAGAGGATTGTTTAGGCATCCTAGCTTTTTTCCATAATTGCAATTTCTAACCCTAGAAAAGAGAAGACACAAGGGATAACATGATAGCACAAAATAATTTTTCTTCAATAAGTGGTGCTGGGGAAACTAGTTAGAAAAAATGGTTTGGAAACTGTTCAGTAAAAATGAAATTGGACCCTATCTCACTCTAAATACAAAAATAAAATTCAAAATGGATTAAAGCACAGACTGCTAGAAGAAAACATAGTGAAAAACCTTCTTGGAAATGATTTTTTTTATGTGACCCCCAAAGTACAGTCAATGAAAGCAAGAATAGACAAATGTGATTGCAACAAACTAAAAAGTGTTTGCACAGCAAAGGAAATAATCAACACAGTGAAGAGTCAATATACAAATGGGAGAAAATATTTGTAAACCATACTACTGATAATGGATTAATATCCAAAATATATAAAGAACTCAATAGCAAAAATCAAATAACCCAATTAAAAATTAGACAGAGGATGGAATAATCAATTCTCCAAAAAATATATACAAGTGGCCAACTGGTACATGGAAAAGTGTTCCACATCACTACTCATCAGAGAATTCAAATCAAAACCACAATGAAATATCACCTCACAATTGTTAGAAAGGCTATTATCAAAGCAACACACAACAAGTGTTTACAAATATATGGATAAAAAGGAAACCTTGTACTTCGTTGGTGGGAATATAAACTGACACAGCCATTATAGAAAACAGCATGGAGAGTCTGCAAGAAAAGGAAAAACAGAACTACTGTATGATACAGCAATCCCACTCTGGATATATACCCAAAGGAAATAAAATCAGTATCTCAAACAGATATCTACACCCCATGTTCATTGTAGCACCATTCACAATAGCCATAATATGGAAACACCCAAGTGTCTGTCAATGTATGATTGAATAAAAAAGACGTGGTATATATTGGAATAACAACTGAATATTATTCAACTATGAGAAAGAAGTAAATATTGTCATTTGCAACAACATGGATGTAAGTGTAGGGTATTATGCTACGTGAAATAAGCTAGACACAGAAAGACAAATACTATACACTGAGTGTCCAGATTATTATGATCTCTGAAAGCATAATAATCTGGACACTCAGTGTATATTCTATATAATAAAAGGCTAATATGCAAATTGATCCCTCAACCAGGAGTTCGACCAGCAGGCAGGCAGGCCAACCGCTCATGTCCCCTCCCCCTGGCCAGGCTGGCTGGACCCTACCCATGCATGAATTCATGCACCAGGCCTCTACTATATATACTGAATGGCCAGATTATTATGCATTCAGAGATCATAATAATGTGGCCACTCAGTGTATGATCTCACTTATATGTGGAATCTAAAAATAAAAAGTCAACCTCAGAATCACAGAACTGAACAGTGGGGTGGGGAGGGTGGAGGAAATAGGGAGATGTTGATTAAAGGGTACAAAGTGGCAGTTATGTAGGGTAGATACATCTAGATATATATACAGGTATGATGACTATTCTTAATAATACTCTCCTGAACACTGGAACTATCCTAAGAGAGTAGATTTCAGGAGCTCTTGTCACACACAAAAAATGATAATCATGTGAAGAGATGATGTCATATCTGGGTTGTGGGTTTGATTCTTAGTCAGGGAACATATGGAAGGCAACTGATCGATGTTTCTCTCTCACACTGGTGTTTCTCTCTCTCTCTCTTTCTCTTTCTTCCTCTCTCTAAGCATGTTCTCAGGTGAGGATGAAAACAAATAAATAAATAAATAAATAAATAAATAAATAAATAAAGTATTAAATGGAATAAACTGCCGCTAATCTTCTGTACACTCCCTTAATAAAAAAGAATAAATCCTATATAATAAAGAGGTCATATGCAAATTGACCCTCACGCCCTCACAAGATGGCTGCCTACGACCAGGCTGGCAGGGGGTTTAGTGAGGAATCACCAAATGACTGAACAAGCAGGCTGCGAGGGCAACCAGACAGGCAGGGGTGTTAGTGAGGGATGACCAAATGACTGAACAGCAGGCTGCATGGGGCGACCAAGCCAGTGCGGGGGAGGGCCATGAGGGGCGACCAGGCTGGCAGGGGGGGGAGTTGGGGGCAACCAGTCCAGCAGGGGGGCAGTTGGGTGTGACCAGGCCAGCAGGGGGGGCAGTAAGAGGCAACCAGGCCAGCGGGGGGGGGGGGAGTTAGGGGCAACCAGGCCAGCGGGGGGGTGCAGTTGGGGGTGACCAGGTTGGCAGGGGGGCAGTTGGGAGCAATTAGGTTGGCAGGGGGGCAATGAGGGGCAACTAGGCCAGCGGGGGGACAGTTGGGGGCAACCAGGCCGGCAGGGGGGAAGTTAGGGGTGACCAGGCCAGCAGGGTGGGCAGTTAGGGGAGATCAGGCTGGGACGCAGAGGCAGTGGGGGACAATCAGGCCGGCAGGGGGGGCAGTTAGGGGCAACCAGGCAGACAGGCAGGTGAGCAATTAGGAGCCAGTGGTCCAGGATTGTGAGAGGGATGTCTGACTGCCGGGATCGGGCCTAAAATGGCAGTTGGACATCCCTCAGGGGATCCTGGATTGGAGAGGGTGCAGGCTGGGATGAGGGGACCCCCCCGCCTCTGTGCACAAATTTTGTGCACTGGGCCTCTAGTTATATAAATAATTTAAAAAAAGAGCAATAAAATTATAAAAGGTAAATACACATTTTCCATGCTAAGGTTGATTGTGGAGATGATAGTTCATTTTTTTTTTTATTTCTAGGAAACACAGTTCAAAATGCAATGGGCTAGTTCACCTCAGTGTACCCTTGTGACCAAACATGCGGGTCATCACTACCATTGCACCCTATATGTTTTCATTATGCTAATTATCACACATACATTCAAATATTTATTTCTTTCAGTGTTTGTTGTAAAGTACCTACCCTAATAGATTTAAAACTCCATGAAGTCAATAATTGTGTTTAATTTACCACTGTATGTCTAGTGCCTAGCATAATGCTTTATTTCTAATAAATGTTCCATAAATATGTGTGGAGACAGAGGACTGGAGGGAGGGAAGAAAGCAAAGAATGTAGGAAAGAAATGAACAAGGAAGTAAGATGGAGCCAATGAAATGGATATAAAAGTTATTTAGATGGTTCAAAGTGACCTATAGATAAGTAATAATCCACCTTTTTAACCTACACAAAAAGCTATTTCCATGGCAATGCATGACATCTATAGGACACTCAGATTTGATTCAAATATGTAGAGTGGATATATGAACTATAACTTGTTTGTAGAAATTTAGAACATTCTTTGTTTCCCTATAACTTCTGTTTCCAACTGGATCGTGATCTTTTTTATGACAGTGTCTCACCCAGAAGTCTTTAAAGTATGCATGTCATGTGTTCAGTAGTGCTACTCAAAAACCTCAGTTATTCTTGAAACTTCTTTTCTTCCTTGCCATACATTTCCAATTAATTGCCAAGTTTTGCTAATGTTGCTTCCTTGATATTTTTTGAGTCTCTCTTTCCCTTAATCCCCATTGCCATAAATCTACTCTAAGCTATCTTTCCATTGGTCAACTGAAATAACCTCTTAATTGGTCTTCCTGCTCTACTCCAGATCCTTCAATTCACTTTCTCTGTTGCAACTAGCATTTTTCAATTCACAAAGATGGTATGTACGTAGATTGCATGTCACAATTCATTAGCAGCTCAATGCTGTTAAAATCAAAAGTCTTAGTTAATTCTTAGATCATAACCTACCAGGTGCTGTATGGTATGACCTCCCCTAACCATTCCAGCCTCTTCTTGTAGCACTCATACTCATTCTTTACATTCTAGTCACTTTAGCCTGATTTTAGTTCCTTTAATGTATCATTCCATCCTGTCATCAGGTTGTTGTATATACTGTTTCCATCATCCAGAATGTTCCTGAATACCTATGCCCTTTACCTAATTAGGCCTTATCATGTTTTCAGTCTCAGCTAAAGTAAAATTTCTTTAATGTTACTTAAAACTTTCTATGGCTAACTGTTCTAGTCTAAGTCAGAATTATTTTTAATATGTTTTATATAACTATGTTCTTAACATTAATAACATTTTTCTCAGCTTGGAATGATACACTTACATATGTGATTATTTCATTAATATACACTTTGCCATTCAGAAGATAAGTCCATAAGAACCATGTCTGGTTTTGTTAAACATTTTATCAACATTTCCTAGCATAATGAGTAGCACATAGCTTATGATCAATATTTTTGAAAGAGGTCAAGAATAATGCACTCAAGGATATATAATTTTAAATATTTTCATAAATGTAGAGAAATTTTCTATAGCACCTAAAGTTGAAGACTTAGCTTTACTATTTTAACTAACTTCCTCTATAATTACAAAAGAATAGTAACATCACTATTGTACTTGGAGACGTTTCTTTTTATGAAAAAACTAGAGCCCCAGTGCACGAAATTTGTGCATGGGAGGGGTGTCCCTCAGCCCAGCCTGCACCCTCTCCAATCTGGGACTCCTCGAGGGATGTCTGACTGCCGATTTAGGCCCAATCCTACTGGGATCGGGCCTAAATGGGCAGTCGGACATCACAATCCAGGACTGCTGGCTCCCAACTGCTCACCTGCCTGACTTCCTGTTTACCCCTAACCACTTCTGCCTGCCAGCCTGATCACCCCCTAACCACTCCCCTGCTAGCCTGATTGATGCCTAACTGCTCCCCTGCCAGCCTGATTGCCCCTAACTGCCCTCCCCTGCAGGCCTGGTCACCCCTAACTGCCCTCCCCTGCAGGCCTGGGTTCCCCCCAACTGCCCTTCCCTGCAGGCCTGGTCGCCCCCAACTTCCCTCCTCTGCCAGCCCGGTCACCCCTAACTGCCCTCCCCTGCAGGCTTGATCACCCCCAACTGTCTTCCCTTGCAGGCCTGGTCCCTCCCAACTGCCCTCCCCTGATGGCCATCTTGTGTCCACATGGGGGAAGCCATCTTTGACCACATGGGGGCAACCATCTTGTGTGTTGGAGTGATGGTTAATTTGCATATTACTCTTTTATTAGATAGGATATTGAAACATTAGGGTTGTATTATCACCTTGTGATGAAACCAAATTAATATGCTTTATATCTTGATCTCATCATCAAGATATAATGAATAATGAAATGTCTCCATGGGGCCAAGGATTTATTCTGTGTTCACATGTCTGCCCATGGGAGAAGAGTGTGCATATCTATTCAAATAATATCCAAGAGTTAGGTGATATTATGGGCTATGTTGAGAAATTGGTTCACTGATCTATTGTGATAGAAAATGTCCTCAGAGACTGGTATTAAATTAAAAAGTCTTGGGTCAGTCTTAGCAGCAACAAAAAAACCTTAATTGCTGTTTTATTTTGTTTATTGTGATCTGTCTCTCAGGCTCCTCTTGGCTAGAACAACAATAAAGAACATTATTTTCTTTATTTAATTACACATACTATACCTTTTCCTTATTCTTAATTGAGAGGAAACATGAAGGTTGGTCAGTATTATAGGCAAGAAAGTATGGATAATACTAGCACTGAATAATTATAGCCTGTGGCTAAGCCAAATGAGAGCCAAAGCAAATTAATTTGCAACATACAACATAAAATTCATATAGGCACAGCATTCACTAAAAGTAAGATAATTTCTGGAAACAGTTTGGACCCTTAACATGTAAAACAAAAAAGTCAAAAATAAGAAAAGGAAATAAGACTTTCTCTCCCACTTTTTAATGAACATCAGTTCTACTACCCCTAAATTGTTTATTGGGGGACAGAAGATTTCAAACTTGCATTCTCTTGACTTTGGAATAAACTTTGAAAAACCACCAATGGCCTTACTTTAAAAACATGGAACTTACTTATAGCCACCCTCACTCATCTCTTCCCACATTTGTCCCTTGGTCCAGCCTTCAAAAAAAAGACCATTCTTGGTATTTTCCTATTTACAACCTTTCAAGGGTTTTCCATAACTTTCCAGATTAATTAAAAAAATTTTAGGAAGACATGTAGGTTCTTTTAACCTATTTATCAGTGTTCTAAGATCTGACCCCAGCTCAATCCTTGCCACTTGAACATTCAAATTGATATAAAAAGTGAACTCTTTACAGTTTCCAAATAGTTCTTTTTTCTGTCTTACTTCTTTGCCTTTGTGTATGTGCTGGAAATATCCTTTCTTCTGAAGTTAATTTCTCCTAGCCTGAAAAGGGCCAATTTAAGCAATTTTCTATTTCACTGTCTATAAAAAGCCTTCCTAAGTATTCCCATTTTGGGTAAGGTGCTGCCCATGTGCTCCAATGTCAAAAAATAAGCTTGATTTATCCTATATAATAAAGAGGTAATATGCAAATTGATCATCACACCCTCGCACAAGATGGCTGCCCCCATGTGGTCACAAGTTGGCCACCCACATGTGGTCACAAGATGGCCACCATAAGATGGCCTGCAGGAGAGGGCAGTTAGGGGTAACCAGGCAGGCAGGGGAGGGCAGTTGGGGGGGGGGCAGGCCAGCAGGGGAGGGCAGTTGGGGGGGACCAAGCCTGTAGGGGAGGGCAGTTGGGGGCAACCAGGCCAAGAGGGGAGGGCAGTTCAGGGCTACCAGGCCAACAGGGGAGGGCAGTTAGGGGTGACCAGGCCAGCAGGGGAAGGTAGTTGAGGAGCACCAGGCCAGCAGGAGAGGGCAGTTAGGGGCAACCAGGCCAGCATGGGTGGGCAGTTGGGGGCCATCAGGCCAGCAGGGGAGGGCAGTTGTGGGCGATCAGGCTGGCAGGGGAGGGCAGTTAGGGGCAACCAGGCTGGCAGGGGAGGGAAGTTGGGGGGGGGACCAGGCCTGCAGGGGAGGGCAGTTGGGGGCAACCAGGCCAACAGGGGAGGACAGTAAGAGGCAACGAGGCTGGCAGGGGAAGGCAGTTGGGGGGGACCAGCCCTGCAGGGAGGGTAGTTGGGGGCAATCAGGCCTATAGGGGAGGGCAGTTGGGGTTGACCAGGCTGGCATGGGAGGGCAGTTGGGGGGGACAACCAGGCCTGCAAGGGAGGGCAGTTGGGGGGGGCGACCTGGCCTGCAGGGGAGGGCAGTTGGGGGCAACCAGGTCAGCAGGGGAGGGGAGTTGGGGATGACTGGGCTGGCAGGGGAGGGCAGTTGGGAGCAACCAGGTCAACAGGGGAGGGCAGTTCTGGGTGACCAGGCCTGCAGGACAGGGCAGTTGGGGGGAACCAGGCTTGTAGAGGAGGGCAGGTGGGGTTAAACAGACCTGTAGGAGAAGGCAGTGGGGCGTGACCGGGCCTGCGGGGGAGGGAGGGCAGTTGGCGGGGGGGGGGGGCAGGCCTGCAGGGGAGGGCAGTTAGGGCTGACCAGGCTGGGAGGGGATGGCAGTAAGGGGTGACCCGCCTGGCAGGGGTGGGCAGTTAGGGGCGATCAGGCCAGCAGGGGAGGGCAGGTAGGGGCGACCTGGTTGACTGGGGAGGGTAGTTAGGGATGACTGGGCCAGCAGGGGAGCATAGTTGGGGGTGACCAGGCTGAAGGGGAGGGCAGTTGGTGGCAACCAGGCCATCAGGGGAGGCCAGTTGGAGGGGGACCAGGCTGGCAGGGGAGGGCAGTTGGGGGAGGACCAGCCCTGCAGGGGAGGGCACTTGGGGGTGACCAGGCCTGCAGAGGAGGGCAGTTGGGGGCAACCAGGCTATAGGGGAGGGCAGTTGGGGTTTACCAGGCCAGCAGGGGAGGGCAGTTGGGGGCAACCAGGCCAGCAGGGGAGGGCAGTTAGGGGTGACTGGGCTTTCAGGGGAGGGCATTTGGGGGCAACTGGGCTGGCAGAGGAGGGCTGTTGGGGGCAATTCGGCAGGCAGTGGAGGGCAGTTGGGGGCAATTGGGCTGGCAGGGGAGCAGTTAGGCATCAATCAGGCTGGCAGAGGAGTGGTTAGGGGGTGATCAGGCTGGCAGGCAGGCGAGCGTTTGGGAGCCAGCAGTCCTGGATTGTGAGAGGGATGTCCTAGATTGGAGAGGGTGCAGGCTGGGCTGAGGGACAACCCCTCCCCCCAGTGCACGAATTTCATGCACCAGGCCTCTAGTTTAAGTACAAGAAAAAAATACTGCCATTAAGGACTTTTTAAAAATCTAACTGCATATATAATTAAATTATATTACTTCATAGTGGAACCAAAAAGCTATACAAACCATCTATTCAGCAAGGTTTCATCAAAGAAAAGTTACTCCCACAGTGTAAGTTGGCCATGTTGGCAGGGAATGAGAGCAGCAATTTCCTCCATGGTAACAGCAGGAACTGGTCATTCAATCAACAGGAATATATAAAGTGATGGTGGTGAATGTTTTTGTTGTAAACACCATTGAATATGTGCATTTGATACATTGCAGGCCTGGAATTAACTGAGAGTTTCAAAGAACATGACACCTGGATTTGCCTGCTTGCTCACCCCAGGTGCAATATCGTACCTATCATTTGGTGCTGGAAATGGCATGTAAATCAGTCAGGAGCTATGGCACCATTTCCTCACTAAGAAGAAGGTATTACTAACATTTCTTTTCTAGTCAGATTTTCAAAATTGTATATGACCCACAAAATTCTGTAGATAATTCAATCATGAAATTAGATTGAGATCTCAACCACATGTATATTAATGACATCAATAGAGACAGGTGCAGTTCTAGAATTTTTCTATCAGTGGAGACTGGCATTAGCAATTGGTTGAGGGAAGTGGGGAGAAAGGCTGAAGTACTTGCCCTGGGCTGTTTGCATAGCAATCTCAGTGTTTCTTAGCTGCCTATGTTTCTGTGGGGAGGCACTTGTGGGGGAATCTAATGAATATTACAGTGTCCTAAACCCTGTGCTCCAAATGCCTTGGCATCACCATTGATTACAAAAGCTACACCAAGCCTATTACGCAGCTTCTTTAAAAAGCAATTAGCATATTTCTGAATGTTGAGAGCTGGATTCCTGCCTTAAATTTTCTGCAAAGCATTTAAGTGATGCAGAATTTTCTCTCTTTGGATTCCAGTTTTTTCTTTTCATTTTCTTTTTTTTTTATAAGAAGATGTTGGGCTTCATCATCCCATGGTCTCTTTCAGTTTTAATATTCTATGCTAGAAATACATTAGCTTCAATGACTTCCAGTGCTTTCTCTTTTGTAAAAATTTAAATCTTGTTCCTAGATATTCAATGCCATGAATTTCTAGATCTTAATATGCTCACCAGTTATAGTAAGTATGAACACACACTATGTATTAGGCCTTATGCTAAGTGTTTTTTACATGTATTAATTCATTAGTTTCCTACAACAACCCCAGAAAGTAAGTGCTAGTATTATTACTATTTTTAGATGAAGAGACTTCTATGGTTCTGAGAGGTTAAGAAACTTGAGATATATTACCCAACTAAGACGTAGCAGAATCCAGATGTGAACCAAGCCCATTACCTTACCTTTGTGCCATATTGCCTCTAACAAATGTAAAAGAGTAATACTAATGAGTATAACATCAATATAAGTTGAGTTATATTTAATAAACCTTGCTGCCACTGTGGAAATAAGTAGCATGGATAATATCACCCATGTTGTAGATAAAGGAATTCATTAGTTCCCAAATGATACTCCCTGACAGTTCAGTATTCTTTCCTCTAAATGTCAATGCTTTCTAATATTGAAATATGCAATGCTAACCTCAGGTCAATATGCATTCATTCACTAAATATTACTTGAAAGCTTACATGTTCCGGGCACTGTACTAAGGTGAAACTGATTAAAAGAATCACTTTTTTTTTTTACAAATGTACAAGTACCATTTAATATTTTCACCATTAAATTGGGGATGGCCTGTCCAATAAAGTAGTTTCTAGGCAAAATCATGAGGAAAATAAATGAGAGCTGATATATTGGAGAAGACCCTTCCAGGCAGAAGAAAGCAACAGCCCTGAGATGGATTAACATATTGTGAGTTACAGGAATCATATCGGTCAGTGTGATTGGAGTAGAGCAATCCAGGCATAGAATAAAAAGCACTGAAGTCAGAGAGGTAAGATCATGTAGACTAGATCATGTAGAGCTGTGTTAGGAATTTGGATTTTACTCTAATCAAGATGAAAAGTTTTTAGAGATTTCATCAAAGAAAAGATATGATCTGGTTTAAAATATACAGTAGAGGAAGAAAGGTATAATAAGTTAACATTGCCATTATTATCAAGTATTTTCCGGTTGCCCAGATGTTTTTCAGAAACATTTTTAGCTTTATGACTGTCTAATAACTTTATTTTCAAATAATGGTCAATAGCCCAATTTTTGAAGCCTTCTAAAAATTTAAGTTTAAGGATAATTTTCTCTTTTGCCTTCTCTTTCCCCTTCCTTCCTTCCTTCCTTCCTTCCTTCCTTCCTTCCTTCCTTCCTTCCTTCCCTTCTACTCCTTCTCCTCCTCCTTCTCTGTCTCCTTCTCTTCTCCCTCTCCATGCCCCTCCCTCCTCTTCCTCCTCTTCTATCCCCCTTCTCTCTCTCTCTCTCTCTCTCTCTCTCTCTCTCTCTCTCTCTCTCCCCTCTCTCTCTCTCTCTTTCTCTCTTGCCCTCCTTTCCTCCATTTCTTGTCCTCTTAGATTCTTAGATTCAGCCTGGAGCATAGAATAACATAAGACAAACTTGATGTCTGAAATTAGTTCACGTCCGATGTTATGACAAGAGACTAAAAACATGATAACCTCCAATGATATAGAAATACCAGTTTTTTTAAGCTAAACTCAGCATTATTTTACCATGAGTTACGGAGGCCAGCCCTGCACGGTCTATATTTCAGTCAGGGCAGGTATTTATATAAACTGGCTCTGAAATGGAACAATGACCATGATCAGTGACTCAACTTTTTTGTCCATGAGGAAAATGATGCCCTCATATGCAACATACAACCCAAGTGACATTCAGGAGATTAGAGAAGATAGGATGCAAGGTATGCTCATTTCTCAGGACATTAATTATAATTCCATCCCTTCCTGTTGTGCTCAAAAAAGAATATTGGAATGCAAGTCAGTTTTTGAGAATTACATTTTTATTGGTATAGTTGGTATATTAATGTACCTAGTACAAATGCTTGACTGAACAAGAAAAGCAATACCATTTTTTTAAATAATTGCATGTTGGGAAGCATGAGACTTGGTTGGAAAGCTTATAAGGAGGATATTCCGAGAAAAGGGAAGTGTGTGGAAGGCTACCTGCCCTGTTTATCAGAATTCCAACTTAGGGAAGACTTAGGGGAGTGTCACCCCTACTTATTCCTTGACCTTTCCAAACAAGTCTGTGCATGTGCAGACCCCCGGGTGTTTACTGGAATCCTTATGCTTAATCCCTGAATGCCCTTGCCTAGAAGACAATGTAAACATATGTATCCTCCCAAGATCACTCACCCTACTGATTGCATCTAAAGATAAAAATTCCAATAAAAGCCTAATGAGGCAGATAATTGAGGCTGCCTGGCTCCTTTAGCCAGGCCATTCCTTAGCTCTCTCTTTCACAGTGAAACTGTGTCAAAGTAATATTTTCATTCATCATTCAGGGGCTGCTGGTCAGCCCCAGCAATGTGGTACCCCGTGTGAGGACCAAGGAGTGCAATGAGACTCATCAGAACCCTCGAAAACAAAGAGAAAGGAAATGAAAGCAACTGTGCAGTAAGTCATTGGAGCCCGCTTGGGGTTTCTAAATTTGAGAGAATTGTTTTTCAGCTAAGGTTTCACAATAGGACAGCAACTGTCCACCAAGTAATAGAGGTCTTTGTTACTTAAAGTTATTAAAAGCAAATGGTGCTTATAATTTATAAACCTTGGTTCCCTGATGATGGAACATTAGATGTTGATCTCTAGGAACAAGTAGGCAGAAATTTAAAGAGAAATAAGGTTCAGGTAAAACAGGTGCCTTTGTCATCTTTAACTATGTGGGCTCCTGTTCAAGCTGCAATATGCCCACTTCATATTGAAGATCAAAAGCCTACAGAATGCCAGGAGGATTTACCACTGCCCCCTCTTCCTGAAGTGGAGCCTGTAAAGCCTGTAATACCTAAGGCCCCCATCCTCCGCCTCCCATGTGGGAAGGAGAGAAAATGGGGCTAACAGTCCATTTACAAAAGGACTCCTTAATGTTTTGTCTGAAAATTACCATATGACACCTTAGGACTGGCAGATTTTGGCTAAAATGACGTTAGATGCCAGTCAATATTTGCTATGATGAGATCTGTGAACAGGCTGTTTGTGGGTGTTCACTGGTGACCCCACCTGGGAGCCCTCTGGGCCACATCTAGCTGTAAGTCCCAAGCAATGTAAAACATCTTCTGAAAGATCCATGAAAATAACTCTGATTTATTAAGTCTTGTCTGTGTGTTTTGCTCGCCTGTATATGTTTCTGTTTTTAAGATCTCTTCTTATATGTAAGATTTCATGTTGTTAGTATACTCAGAAATAAAAAAAATAGGGGAAATAATCATTTAAAACCCCCAAGTCTTTTTCCTAAGATGATTAGACCTGTAAAGTACCCTCCAGCAGGCTGTGAAAATAGCAGTGTGGGGGCCATTCCCATTGTTGTAAAAAAAAAAAATAGTACTTTAACATTAAAGCCACTGAGTTATCTCTGTTACAAAATTTGCCAAGAAAATGCATTGGGTAATAATAACTGACTTTGAAATCTCAAAGTTGTCAAGGCAAAATAAATATAACTAAAATGAAGGGTATATGATAAAACTTTTTCAGTGGTAATTATATATGCCTAAACATAGTTTTCCAAAGTGTTTGGTGAAAGATGAAACAGAGGGCCGGAGACCATGGGATACCAGGACACAGGCTTTATTGGTGATCACCCTGCCAGCCGCCTTCCAGAGGGGAGAGAGAGAGAGAGAGAGAGAGAGAGAGAGAGAGAGAGAGAGAGAGCTTGTCGGGGTGAGAGTGCCTTTTAAGGGGAGGAAAGGAGGGGACGGGGCTTAGGGCACTCAGCACACGCTGATTGGTGGTTTCATGTAAGGCACATGATTAGGCACCTAGGGATTTAGGAATTGGGGGCTTAGGGTATATGGCAGGTGCTAATTGGTGGTTCAATGTACAGTCAATATAAGGTGTTCAGGAATGTCCGGCTGCAGGTGGAGTTTACGTCATACTCTGTCCATCAGTTGGGGGAAGGGAGGATCTATCATTCCAGGCTTTTGCTAATATTAAAAAAAATTGAGTCCGGGCAGGGTCAGGGGATGAAGGTCCATCTTCCATAGCTACTTCCTGCTGAGAGGGGGCGTCGTTAGGGGCATCTACCCGGGGTCTCAAGGGTTCTGGTGTTAGGTTCTGAATTCAGTGCCAGATAGATCTCTCCCACCTTCTGGTTGGTGAACGCCTGCATTCTGTTCTGCAAAAGACTAGAAAACAGCGCATGAGAAAGGGGATTAAAGAGTAAAATTAAGAGTATAAATACCAGTGGGCCTAATAGTGGGAGGAGCCATGGGTTAAGTGAGCGAAAAACAGGTAGTGTTTTCCATGCTGGACAAGGGGTGCAGCAGCATGATTTCCCCAAGAGACTGATTGGTGAAGTCTTGAGAGCGATCCTGTTGAGTCACTTGGGAGGTAAAAGCTGGTCCTGAGGCTGCCACAGTGTCACTTGTCTGGTTTTGCTGCTTTTCTGGGTCTGGAGCTGAAAGACAGCTGAGACCTAGATGTTATTTTTAGGGGGAAAAGAGTAGGTTACCCTGGGGGTGAGGTTCTTGTTTTCCCAGTTTTTCCCTTTGCTGGGCATCCACATGTTTCTTGCAGGTCCTGAGACAGGGTTTTAAAGTATGGGTAGAGCCGTGGTTAAGCTCCCTGTGGCAGTTCCGACTCCTGCTGTGATGCTGAGGGTTAGGAGGAAAGGGATGATCTGGACTGCCCTTTTGTGTCAGATATGATGGGTTACAGGACAGGTAAAGACTGATTATTGGGGGCTGCATCTACATTGGGTGAGAGATAGATGAGAGTACAGGTTCCTGTCCAGCTGATGGGGAGACAGATGTATGTGTTTTCCCCACAGAGGAAGAAAAATCCCTATCATGGAGACAAGCTGAAAGGTGTAGGGAGAAGAGGTGGACTAAAGGGTATAAGATTCCTTTTTCTAGTTCCACAATCTAAGCTGAGAGGGTGGTCACCATGGCACTACCAATAAGGGGTGACAGATGAGTGATTGAGATTGTGTTGCAGTGAAAGTGGGAGGGAAAGGGAAGGAAAGGAGTAGTGGAAGCCAAGGACCTGGATGGTTGGATAAGAGGTTAGACACTGAATATTCTGGTTTAGCTTAAGGAGTATCCAGCAACCTTGTCCTGCCAGGCTTGGAGACTGAAGCCTCACTTTCTTGCTGAGAGTTCCTTCTTCCTTTCTTTCTATTTTTCTCTGTGCCATCTCATCACATGCACAAACCTTCACAAAAACCTTCACAGTTTCAAATTAGCCTTCAAACCTTCCTTCTATGTCCTTCAAAAATGCATAACCATGCCTCAGACCTTCTATTAAGTATTTCTAAACATGTCTAGCAATCAATGTTTCAGTATTGTATGCTAGAAAAGGCAGCGAGGGAGGGAGCAGGCTCCGCAGCCGGTTCCCAGGCTAGCCAGGCCTCTAGCCGCTTGAGTCCCAAACTGGCACATTCTTCCTACAGATAATGATCATAGAGGAGATAAGGAGATAAGGCGTTTACAGTCCAAGGAATGGTTTGGCCTTTTGGGGTAAGAGAGTGAAACTGAGATAGGTGACTGTGGTTTGGGACAACTGGGTTTTATGAGGGGATGCATGGTAGTCCTGGCTGGGCGCCAAGGTAGAATGAGAAAAGAGTGAAAGGGGGAATTTAATAAGATGCTGTGTAGACGTGAGGTGGCTAATGGCTGTGAGACTGATCTGTCAACCCCCATAATAGAGACTGAGGAGGGGACAAGGGTCCCAGCGAATTCGGGGGACAGAATAAGTGGCCCTAGTGTCAATTAAAAAGGAGATGGGCTTACCTGCCACCACAGTCGTTACCCGAGGCTCTGTCCTGGTGATGTAAGTCTGTGGGGCCCTGTTGGGGCCTGGGCAGCTTCTTCGGTGGCCAGTCCCAGGAGGTCTGGGAGCTCCAAACCGGATCCTGAGGGCGGCCTGCTGGACTGACTGAGGCCAGACCGGAGGAGCCACACTACAGTCTGATTTCCAGTGGCCTTCCCTTCCGCATCTTGGGCAGGGCCTAGGCGGGGGTCTCGGGTTTGAGCAGGACTTGGCTTAGTGTCCTTCCTTGCTGCAGTGGGGCATGGGCCCAGAGGAGGCTTAGCCCCTGACTTACCCGTGGTTGGAGGACTGGCACTTCATTTGGGGTTCCTGAGAGTGGTGGCTAGGAGCTGGAAGGCCCCCTGCTGAGCCTGAGCCTTGGCCTGATCTCGACTTTGATTTTGGATTTGGGTCTCCTTGTCTCTATTATTAAAGACCTCAAAGGTAGGTTAACGAGGTCTTTTTGAGGGGTTTGTGGACCTGCAGTTGCGGCGTATGTCGGGGAGAAAGGTGGTCTGGTCAGTGGAAAAAGAAACCTGAGATGCCTCTCAATCTGTGAGGCTGGACATAGAGAATGGGACATGGACTCAAAGAGTGTGCCCTCAGTTCCTGCTGCCTTCCTCAGGGGTAGAGTGGACTCGAGAGTAGAAGAAGCTGTTGCGGAAGGCAGTCTTTGGGCCTGAGGATGAGTGTTAGATGGAAAGGCTGGTTTAGAGCTCAGGTTCTCAGGATTTGGGCTCAGGGACTGGGGAGAAGGTGGCTGCTGGTTAAGAGGGTCTGAATAGAAGAGTCTAGACGTTTTTCAATTTGAGAAAGGTCAGAGAGTGAGAAGGGAAATGGCCAGCCACCTGTAAATTTGTTTGCTGGAGGCCACAGGAGCAGAGATTAGGCCAGAGCACAGGGGAAGGCGGGGCGGGGGTGGGGTGGGGTGGGGTTAGAATTCTCAGAGGTAGAAATGCCCCATCCTACCTTCCATAATGAGGGCGGGACCAGGAGGGGCTTTGCATGGAGACTCAGGAATCTAATACCCTGAGGGAGAGGAAAGGCCTGTAAATGCAGCCTCTGCCACTGGTCAGTGGGCGGGACCAGTGAGTGTAAAGGGGAAAAAAATGGTCAAAACTACTCCCGGAGTCCTCCAAGGACTCCTGCACTCCAGCGTTGACCTGGGAAAAAGAGTGTTTAGTCAGAGAGGGACACGTTTAGGATTGTAAGGAGGTGGCGAGATTGAGACACGTGGAGAGAAACGATCCGCTGGGTTGAAAGAGTCAGAAGACAGAGAAAGTGGTTTGAGAGGGCAGAGAGGACTTCACGAGGAGGATCAAGCGAGGGGGGAGAGCAGGAGGGGGGGATGCCTGTTCGTAGGGATCTCGAACGCTTTCCAATCCGGTGGCAAAATTATCTAGATCTCGGAGGATATTGGAATTTTCAGGCCACAGAGAGACATTGTCGAGTTTATATTGTGGCCAGGTAGAGCTTCTTTGAGGTTATGAGAGGGTTTGCATTGAGGGGTTCCCATGACCGGATGGAAGGGCCAACGAGAAGTTGGGGAGGAAAGAAGAAGCGTCCTTCTTCTCCCTCAACCAACCGGAGAGAGAGAGAGACGAGAGAAGGTCCAAGGTCGTCACCCCAGACCTTTCCCGTAGAGAGGAGCAGAGTTTTCCCGGCCAGGCGCTGGGCTTTCGAGAAGACATGAAGCTGAGATTTCGGGAAAACTCTGAGGCCCTTCCAGGTCAAGGGAACGAGAGGGAGTGTGTGTGTGTGTGTGTGTGGTGGGGGGGGGGGGGGTCCCTGAAGCCTACCGGTTAGAAGAAAGCGACGAGATTCCCACGTGTCCTAGTACGGCAGGGTTCGAGAAGTGTTCTGAGCAGGCCAATCGACTCAGAACCATGCCGCCGAGCAGAGCCAGAGCAGGAGTCAGAAGCTCGGGGCTAGGTTTGAGGATAGTCCATGCTCACCCAGGTTCAGCACCATGATGAAAGATGAAACAGAGGGCCGGAGACCATGGGATACCAGGACACAGGCTTTATTGGCGATCACCCTGCCGGCCGCCTTCCAGAGGGGGGGGGGGAGAGAGAGAGAGAGAGAGAGAGAGAGAGAGAGAGAGAGAGAGCTTGCCGGGGTGAGAGTGCCTTTTAAGGGGAGGAAAGGAGGGGACGGGGCTTAGGGCACTCAGCACACGCTGATTGGTGGTTTCATGTAAGGCACATGATTAGGCACCTAGGGATTTAGGAATTGGGGGCTTAGGGTATATGGCAGGTGCTTATTGGTGGTTCAATGTACAGTCCATATAAGGTGTTCAGGAATGTCTGGCTGCAGGTGGAGTTTACGTCATACTCTGTCCATCAGTTGGGGGAAGGGAGGATCTATCATTTGGTAAATTAAAACTTTGAAATTTGCTGGATTAAATAGTAAAAATTATTAAATATCTAGGTATTTTTAAATAACAGGCTACTGAAATATTAATCTGAGTTTGCCTCGTATGGAAAATCTAGAGAATGGATTCGAATCTGTTAATGAATGTCTTGTATTTTATTTGAAATATCTATTAAAATGTGAATGTATTGCTAATCTGATGAATGTTAATTACTTATATGTCACCTGAAAATTAAGGCTTCTAAGGGTTAAGAATTCTAACTAATTGGAAAGAAATTCTGAAGAAAAATTTGTGAAAGTTGTAGAATTTTGTGAAGAGAAATGTCAAAAGGAAGTTGTATAAATGACACAGGCCAGTAAGCCAGTAGCAGAATAGGGAAACTGAGAATGTTAAACATCAATTTGGAGCCATCTAGTAAATCCTATCTTTCCTAAACCAAGGACACTTAAGAGTAAATTATTTGCATTTTGCCCCCCTAACCAGAGGGTATAATCATATGGTAAATAGGTTATATCAATAGCAGAAATCCAATTAATGTCATTTGCTGGCCATGCACAAGGACAAATGAAGTTAGAGAATAAACCTTATTTTGGGTAGTCCTTTTCTAGTCTGTTAAAAGGGAAAAGATCTTTCCTATTTTTCTACCCAGGAAGCAAAAGTTCTATAAATTATTAAAATGGTTATATTTCATATTAATCAAGTATTTTTTACAAAAAGGCCATCTTTTAATCATGGGAACTAAAGTTTGCTAGCCTATGTTTGTGTCTAATACACTTTGATATATGATCTTTTGGCAAAATAAAATCCTTCCAGGGTTTGAATTTTAAGAAACTTTTTCTTGACCTAGAATCGGCTTTAGATCACTCCAATAGGCTCTAGAATGCCTCAAGTGTTTGTTTTCTCTCTCGTGAAGGAAAATTCTGCTTAAGGTACATGGAAAGATTTTTCAAATAATAATTATGTTGTGCTTTCATTTATAGCTCTAATTGTTATTCTGGAATATTGTGTTTTGCAGAAAGGACAAGATTCCATGTCATTTGCAAGTATTGTTGATTCTTAAACTTTTTGTTTTCCAGCTATAAGGAAGCATTTTTAACACAAATTTGGTAAATTATATATTCTCCCCACCTGTCCCTCCAGAATTTGGCAATTCTTAATAAGTGGAAATATTTATTTGCATGAATTCAATAAGACCTGTTTCCAATTGTAGCTATATTAACCAAGATAAACTGATAATGGGCCTGCTTATGGCAGCCTGGGCTTCACTGTCTTTTGCAGAATTTGATCCACCCAGCATTCCACGGGAATCCCTTATAATCTACAAGGGCAGGGCATTTTTTTAACGTGTCCATGCTACCCTGAAGGCTATGCTAGTAAAATAAAAAAGGGGGAATATGGGACTCAAGAACCCTGTTATAATACTATCTAAAACACTCTTTACCCTTATTTTTTAAAATTTGAATGATCATTTTCAATTCTCTGTAGAACAGCACTTTGCCTCAATAACCCCATCTCAGAAACCACAAGTCTTGTGGTGAGATGTTCACACTAATAACTGGATGGGACCCAATGAATTATTAACATGGGGAAGAGGATATGTGTGTGTTTCTACCCCAACATGGCTGCTGTGGATTCCAGCTTGCTGGATTAAACCCTGCCATGGCATGGCATGGGACCAATCCTCTTTCAGAAATGAAGAATTTGGGCCTGAGGACTCTGCAGCTCCAAACGATGCACCTTCCCCAGACCCAGATGGCCCCCGGAATAACCTTGGGAATGATGAAGAAGCTGACAGCAGAGGATGAGTAATTATTGAAGCGTACCCACACTCCACCCAATCCAGATAACTAACCATTGCTCTTTTTGTTTTTCTTATAGTCTGTAAAATCCAAACTCCAGCAGTAAACACTCCTTGTGGACCTTGACATTCCTAAGCAGAAAGTTCACCACCTCCTTCTATCTTCTACATTCAGCAAAACAAAAAAGGGGGAGATGCTGGAATGCATGAGACTTGGTTGGAAAGCTTGTAAAGAGGATATTCCGAGAAAAGGGAAGTGTGTGGAAGGCCTGCCCTGTTTATCAGAATTCTGACTGAGGGGAGACTTAGGGGAGTGTTGAAGGCGGCGCCCCTAATTATTCCTTGACCTTTCCAAACAAGTCTGTGCATGTGCAGACCCCCAGGTGTTTACTGGAATCCTTATGCTTAATCCCTGGATGCCCTTGCCTAGAGGACAATGTAAACACATGTGTCCTCCCAAGATCACTCACCCTACTGATTGCATCTAAAGATAAAAATTCCAATGAAAGTCTAATGAGGCAGGCAATTGAGGCTGCCTGGCTCTGTTAGCCAGGCCATCCCTTAGTCCTCTCTTTCACAGTGAAACTGTGTCAGAGTAATCTGTTCATCCATCGTTCAGGGAATCCTGGTCAGCGCTAGCAATTGCACTTCATTTTCATGTGGCAAAAACAGTCAATTCAGAGTCTCTGTCATATTCCCTAGAGTTGTATCCATGTGACATCTCAACATGTGCATCATCCCATCTGGATTTTTGTGGCTAATTCATGCAGAACACTTCTTTGTCATCCCTCAGTTCCAACCATAGGGCTTCTATAATTCTAACTCTCTTTAAGACACTCCCTTATCCCTCTTAGGCTTATGGGAACCATTCAATTGCTTTCTTCCACTATTCTGATTCTTCAAGCAAAAAGGTAGGGCTTTTAGAGGACTTTTACTGCCTAAGTGTAACTCTCAAGTAACACTACTACTGATATGCTGAGCACAGAAATACAGTGCATGGTAACTTTATAAATAGACAGTGTTAGGCCCATCTTCACAGGCAGATCACTTGGACATTTCTTTCAATCTCTCACTACTCTGGCCTGGAGGCAATTTTGCCTCTTTATCCTCTCAGGCATATGTATATATTCACATCTCTGGTTCCCAAACATTATTAGTTTCTACTACTTGGTTATTTCCCACCCACCCAAGGACTTAAGATGGGCAGGGGTTGGGAGTTCAGAGTACAGGACCCATCTCAGGCACTAACAATATCAATGTATTCATTGTATATTATGGTACATATCTCTTCATTCCACATTTCAAGAATGGATCTTCATATGGTCTAAGCAAAACATGAATATCCACCTCGATATGTTAGTATTTGTTGGCAAAACAAAAAAAGCCAATATTTCAGTGGCTTAATATAACAAAGGTTTAATACTTATTCATACTAAATATCAAGGGTGAGCACTCAAGGGGGTGTCTTATCCACAGGGCAGCGACTATCTAGATTGTATTGCCAGGAAGTGTGGCTGAGGGAAAACAGAGGCAAGGAGGGTTTCACATTAGCACTTAAATATTAGGCCCAGAATTGACACCTATAATTTCTGCTACAATTCACTGATCTGAATAGGTCATTGCCCTCATTGTCATTCCCTACCCAAATTGTGTTAAGGCTTGGTCATAGGCTTGTTTTGACCAATGAAAAGTGACTGTAAATGATTTAGCATATGTTATAAAATCCATAGCTTTATTCTTCATGTTCTATTCTTCCTCTGTCACAAAGCTTGCAATGCCTTGCTTCCTCATTCAGCCTCAAGAGAAATACAAGTATCACATGATCTCACGCATATGTGGAATCTAATGAACAAAATAGATCCAGAGACATAGAAGCATGGAACAGACTGGAATCTCAGAGGGAAGGAGGGGGGAGGGTAGTTGGGTAGGAAGAGACCAACCAAAGAACTTGTATGCATATGTGCATAATTCAGGGACACAGACAATAGGTTGGTGAAGGCCTAGGGCAGAAGGTGGGGTGGGCTAGAAAAGGTCAATGGAAGGAAAAAGAGGGACATATGCAATACTTTCAACAATAAAGATTTAAGAAAAAAATAATCTTGAAATGAAGATGATATTAAACAGAACTATAGCCAACAAGCAGTCAACAAGTACCATGAGCAAGAAATAAACTTTTACTGTTATAAGCCATGGATGTTTGGGGTTGTTTGTTACTGAAATATAACTTTTCCTAAACTGATTTATATAGTCTAGAATGGAGGGGAACTGAAATATTTGGTGAAGAGCACAAATGACTTATCATTTATTCCATGTTCTGAACCTCTAGGAAAAATAACTGTAGACTTGGAAAAACTTGAATTTATGGTATAAGCAATTGGGAATTTTTTTTTAAAAAAAGAGGTCAATGTATTTGAACATACTACTAGAAATACGCTCCTTAAAATGGCAGAGATCTTCTGACATTGTGCCCATAGAGGAAGAATTAAGCACACTGTTGTCTCACAGTGCATGATCCTATCTAATAAAAGAGTAATATGCAAATTAACCATCACTCTTCTATACCCACAAGCCACGCCCACCAGCCAATCAGGAGCAAGTATGCAAATTAACCCAAGATGGCTGCTGCCATGGAGAGAGCAGGAGGGAGGCTTGGGTTTCCCCGGCAATGGAGGAAACCAAGCTTTTCCACACACCCTGGCTGGCCCAGGCCTCCGCTCCAGGCTACAAAGTTTCAATTGTAGAAGATAAATAAATCCCAGATACCAGGGCCTCTGCTTGGGTCGCCAGGGGGCGTGGCCAGCCTGCAAACCACCACAGGCCCCTCACCCAGGCCACCCCACACCCCAAGGGAACCCCCACCCTGATCTGGGACACCCTTCAGGGCAAACCAGCTGGCCCCCACCCATGTACCAGGACTCCATCCTATCTAACAAAAGAATAATATGCAAATTGACCATCACTCCTACACAAAGATGGATGCCCCCATGTGGTCAAAGATCCTGCCCCCATGTGGACACAAGATGGCCACCACAAGATGGCCAGCAGGGGAGGGACCAGGCCTGCAAGGGAGAGCAGTTGGGGGCAATCAAGCATGCAGGGGAGGGCAGTTAGGGGTGACCAGGCTGGCAGAGGAGGGAAGTTGGGGGTGACAGGGCCTGCAGGGAAGGGCGGTTGGGGGGGACCCAGGCCTGCAGGGGAGAGTAGTTGGGGAGGACCAGGTCTACAGGGGAGGGCAGTTAGGGGCAAACAGGCTGGCAGGGGAGCAGTTAGGCATCAATCAGGCTGGCAGGGGAGTGGTTAGGTGGTGATCAGGCTGGCAGGCAGAAGTGGTTAGGGGCAATCAGGAAGGCAGGCAGGCAAGCAGTTGGGAGCCAGCAGTCCTGGATTGTGATGTCCGACAAACGGGCAGTCTGACATCCCTTGAGGGGTCCCAGATTGGAGAGGGTGCAGGCTGGGCTGAGGGACACCCACCCCCCCATGCACGAATTTCATTCACCAGGCCTCTAGTATTTCTATAATAATAATGACATAAATACTCATGGTTTTCTATCTTCTATAATCAACTTCATACAAATCAAAGAATACTTAACACAATCAGTTTTGTAACTATAGTTATCAGGCTTGACAAAATAAAATATAGTGCTTACAAAGCCTTTGGTGCTGGAAAGAGGTTAGGGTGGGTACAAGAGGGATACAGGATACAAGGAAAGGAAAAGGGGGAATTACCAACATTTCATCCTATATAACAGAGAATTAGGAGAAACCATTTCTGGTTGGTAAAACAAGAAATGGGGATTTAAATATTCAGATTGAAATAGAAGAGGTGCCCAATGAAGGAATTTAGAATAGTGATATATTAGTAAGAATAGGCAAAGTAAAAGTTAACATCTGATCTGCTACCTATTTTTGTAAATAAAGTTTTATTAGAACACTAGTGACCCGGTGCATGGATTCATGCACTTTGAAAAAAAATTAATTAACCCTTTGTACTCGCTTGCTTTTTTCTCGATTCCTTTATTCTAATGCTAACCGTGTCGAGTCACACTTGACATCCGAGTGCAAAAGGTTAAAAGGTGGCCGGTGGGGTGGGACTGGGCGAGACAGGCCAGACACAACCTGGAGCCAACCTCCCGTGGTCCCTCCCTAACCAGACACACCTGGGGTGCCGTGGCTTGAAGGGCATCTGTGGAGTGAGAAGGGGATCCCTCAGGAAGGTGGGGTCCCTCAGCCTGGCCTGCAGGGATCGAGCCAAAACCAGCTCTCTGACATCTCCTGAGGGGTCCCGGAGTGCGAGAGGGCACTCTGCAAAGTTGGTGTCCTACAGGGTGTGGAATGCAAATGTAGGTGTACAGTAAACCAGATCCGGGGCCGACAGTGCCCTAGCAACAATATAACCCTTGGCTGAAGGTGGAATTGTGCAGCCCTGTGAGGAATCAGGCTCCCTCCTCTCTGGTTTCAGGGTGCATCACCCGAGACCCACCACTGCCAAGTCACTGCAGCTCGGTAGCTCCTGCGTTGAGCATCTGCCCCGTGGTGGTCAGTGCACATCATAGTGACCTGTAGGACAATCAGACACTTAGCATATTAGCCTTTTATATATATAGTTAACCACCCCATTTGTTTTTATATTGTCTATGGTGCCTTTCACACTGAAACAGCAGAGTTGATGAATTACAACAGAGTCTTAAGAGTCCAAGTCTAAAATACTTACTATCTGACTTGTTACACAAAAATGGTTGATAAATCCTGCACTAGATAATGCTGCAGTAAAAAAATTTAGTCTCAGAAAAAGAAAAAAAAACACAGTGGCCTGACATAACTAAGGATACAAAGATTTTTTTTTCTTGCTCATAATACGTCTAACATAGGTCAATAGAGACACTGCTCCATGTAAGAACTAAGCTGCCTAAGTATCACCACCTTATGATGCATCCATACCAACACAAAGATTCAGGGTTTGCCATAGTACAAGAAGTCACATGAAAATTTCATGTCTCCTTTTGAATGCCTTGGGCCAGAAGCAACATATATCACTTCTACTCATAACCCATTAGCTGGCACTAATCATATGGCCTTAATAGCAAGATGGTTTCTTCTAGGGCACAGAACTGGGCTCAAGCCTATTGTGTTTCATTATAAAAATTGTCTTCTAGAGTTAGCTTATCTCTTACTGCATATGTTATAACTATGCTTTATTTAAACTGGGTCATTTGGGGCATTAATATATAATCTTTGCATAACCAGCTTATTACCTATTAAATACCTGTCTAAGATCTACTTCACTGACCTACTAACAGGTTTACTTTTTCCCATCTAGCCCTCCCCCAACTTATTCTCCACACTTTTACTAGAATGATTCTTCTGAAGTGCAATTATATTTTATTTTACTTAATCTCTTTAATTTTTCAATGTCTAGAGGTTCTGAAAAAAGAAGGTATAAATTCAGTGATGTGCTGGTAAATATGCATCAACTAGCTATAAAAAACAAACAAACAACAAACTCGACCTGATTTGTAGTGTTTTCTTGTATCCATTGTGTAAATATTACCATTGTAACCTATCTCAAACTACTGACCTAATATCACTAAACAAAACTGGGAAGAGATGCACAGTAGTACACCATAGTATAATATGTTCAACATGTAGTTATAATAAAAATATTTACCCTCAGTAGTATAGATAAGTTAAATGGGATGAAATCATTAGGAAATTATTAGTTTTGAGTAAATATTATCTTGATTTTAATATATTCTGTTTAACTGCATCTTTTACATAACTTAATTTTATTTATTAAATAATCTAAAATTAATATTTTTTAAATAATCATCTAGGTTATGAAATTTTAGCATACTATTGTAAATCTTCGCTAGGTCTACAAAGCCTTTCATAATCATACCACAAGCTTAGCTTTCTAGCCAATTCCATTCGGCATTCAGATCATAAAGAATGATTAATGGTTCCCTAAGGATGCTGTTCTATTTCCTTTTTCTGTGTATTTATTCTATATTTCCTTTGCCTGGAGGGATAGTCTTTTTATTATGATAATGGAAAACTCCTAACAGTCATACAAGATTCAGATAAGAAATGATGGCACAAAAATAGTGTATTAAGTAGCTCAGAAATCTTCTCCTTAATAAAAACAATGAGAAAACTATCAAAATTACAAGAATCATGTCTTTCAAAGTTTTAGAAATTAACAAAACTCTAGTAACAATGGAAGGACCATTTAATCAAGAAAAATGGTTAAACTCAGGTAAAAACAGTGAACTTGGTGGTGTTTTAACTTGCTCTAGTCTAATACCCAATTCTCTGGCTCCAATGGAGCCTTGAAAAATAATAGCCTGCACTGACAGTCAAAACCAGAAGTCTGGCAGTGACTGAGGGACAGAACAGAGTTGGAGCTTCTTCAAAGCCACATTCCTAGATAAATGTTATTATGTGATGTGCCCAGTATCTATAGTCTTCTAGAGTTAGCTTATCTCTTAATGCATATATTATTACTATGATGCATATATTATTACTGGAAAATCGCATTTGCAAGGCTGTATATCTTTGATCTCCTTTGGACATCACCCACTAAGAAAAGCCTTCTCCCTAGAATTTAAAGAAAACCATTGTGGACGAAAGGTGCCACATGCTAACCTGACAAGCTCAGGAAAGGCCTGCATGGCAATCTTGCAAACTCAGAGACCTAAAGTAACCACAAAGGATGGTCTGAAATTAAACTTCAACGAAAAGCAGTTATGGTGGGCAGTTACGTTCTAGGCCGGTATCTTCACTGACAAGGTCAACCTTTACCTTAACTGAGCCTATCTGTCTTTTTGCATCTCTGATAACATACCCTTGAAATGTCTGGGTAACTTGTAACTCCCCTTTTTCTGGAACCCCTGGGGCACAACTAAATGTGCTGGGTGCAAGGACAGATACCACAAATTCCTTCATTATCATGTTAATTGTTCCTAAACCCACCTAAGTATGCCTTCATCATTTTACTTTTTATCTAATCCCAGGGTTTCCTCGCGCCCCCCCCCCCCAACTTTGCTTTATCCCACCTCCTTAATCTATCACCAATGAATTTCGTGTAACCCACCTGTGTCCCTCCTTTGATGGCAATGTATAAATACAAATGTAACCTGCCATTCTCCGGAGCATTGTCTCAATTCGTTGAGGTTCTGCTTCCCGGCATATGTCAACAGTTTGGCTCAAATAAACTCACAAAAATTCTTTACAGGTTGCAATGGTTTTTTATATTAACACCATTAAAGGCAATTTTTTAAATTCAAGAATGTCTGAGGAAGTGGATAATAACTGAAGTGAATAATAAACCAAAAACCTTAAAAGGAACAGCTATGGAATGAGATGTCTATAAAGATTTTGAGTATAGGTAGGACAAGTACATGCACAGGGCTAAGTATATGGCAGGGCTATGTGAATGTTCTGGAAAGACCTAAGAAGGCCCCATATTCTCACCTCTTCCTGACCTTAAGACTTTGTACAAAGAGGAAGAGAAGAATAAGACAGAGTGGTCAACCTCCTGGCTCAATGTTAAAGGCATGCCTCAACATGCACATAACCCCTTTGCAAAGAACAGAAGACTTATTTGTGTCTCCAGGACACACCTTTCCCCTGAAGTCAACACTCATATGCCTAAAACAACTTAATATATGCCCCAAACCAAGATTCTGATCTCCCCTTCTCTTCCTAAACCTACTCCATTCAGAGTCATCTCCATCTCAGTAAATGGCAATATCCTTCCAGTTGCTAAGGTCACAAAACTTAGAGGTATATTTGAGTTCTCTCACTTCTCACATCTAATCAGATAGGAAATACCTACTGCTGGTTCTACTTTCAAAATAAATTTGCAATTCATCCACTTAGCACTATTCCTTTTGACATTATGTTTATCCCAGCCATCATTATCTCTTATCTAGAGTATTAAAATAGCCTCCTGCTTGTACTCCTGGTTCCAGCCATTTCCCTCCTGCAGACTAGTCTCAACACAGAAGGCACAGTGATCCTTAGAAATCTGAAGTCAGATCAAGTCATTCCTTTTCTCAAAACATTCATCCTTAGAGCTAAAGCCAAAGCCTAATGGTTCTCTATGATCTGCCCACCACCAGCCTTCCTTCCTCACCCAGAGTTACCTCTATGAATTCATCTCCTAGTACTCTACCCATTCACTGTACTTCAGGTTTACTTGCAATCTAAATTTATTTGAATACTTTAGGAACATTCTCACTTCGATGTCTTTGAAGTTGCTTTTTCCCTTTTCTGAATTTTTCTTTCTTCAGTTATCTGAATGTTTCTCACTCTCAAGTCTATTTATTCATCTTTCCTGAATCCAAAATTTAGGCTCTAGCATAGATTTATTAATACAGTGTTTTTTTTAATTTTTATAGTAAAACATTTTAAATGCATGACAAGATCATAAGCAATTCAGCAGTCATGATAAGTACCAATTGTCTCAAACACTTTCTTGTTTGAATTTCCCATTATGCTTAATGGTGCTGTCATCCTCCATGGCTCAGTGCTCCAAATTTGGCTGTAATCTTTAATATCCCCTAGTTAACAGACCTAGTCTCTCCTCTGTGTTTCACTGTACTATTAAAATTATGAAGATCCCCCAAGTGCCAGTTGAAATGTTTCCTCTTCCATGAAGAATGGCCAAAACTTCTGACTAAAGATGGGCTTACTTCCTTTGAACTTTTACATAGCAATGTCATTCTCTTATAACATTTTACATATTAAATATAAAAAGGATGTTGTGGTAAAGTAGAAATACCATTTAAACGTAGAATGTAAAGGCCAGAATTCACATTCCAGCTTGGTCATTTAGTAGATCTGTGACCTTTGGCATCAAACTTTAGACATATGGGCCTCATTCTTCTCATCCACAAAATGTGGGCAAATAACCACTAATCCAGGTTGTTTTAAAGATCCCTTTAGCTAATATATGGAGAAACATGTAATACACACCTTTGAATATATCAGACAAATAATTATTAAACACAGATTTATGTATTTTACTAGACTGAAAGTCTCTTGATAGCCATGGTCATGTCCTGTCCAAATCTGTTTTACACAACCCTATGTCAGACCTAGTTGGTATATTGTCTGGTTTATGGCAGGTACTCAATATTAAATGAATACAATTTTAAGGATTAGGATTGTAAAAGAACCTGTTGTCCAATTCTGAAGACATCTTATTTTGAGGCTGGTTGCCAAATATTCACTTTGCTATGTTAAAATAAGGTGACCAAATAAGTTACCACTCTTTAATGTGGGTTGTAAAAGATATATGTTTCAGGAGTAGATTCTATTGACTTTTCCTGCAATATTGTGGCATGTGATGGTGATATATCTCACGTGTTAAAAGAGTTTAAGTAGGATCCATACCCTTTGATCACCCACTGTTTTTTGCCATTTACAACCACTGCTCTCAGAGCTACCATGAAGGGAGCAGTAATATAGCTGTATAACAAACTAGATATAAATAAGTTTTATTTAAAATGCAAGTTAGCTAATTCCTAAATTCAACTTTTTTCTTTCTATGGGATAACTGTTTCCTCATTCATAATAAGAAAAAAATTATAAATTATACTTTTTCTATCTGAAAGAAGATTGAAATGAGGGAGTAATACAAAGGATCCTACCTAATAAAATAGTAATATGCAAATTGACCGCACCTTTGCTATGCCCAAGCCACGCCCACCAGCCCAAGCCACGCCCACCAGCCAATCAGGGCGAGTATGCAAATTACCCAACAAAGATGGCGGTTAATTTGCATATGCTGAGGGAGGGAGGAGTGAAGACTGAAGACAACTTAGAAGGAAGAGGGAGGAAAAGTGGAAAGCAAGGTGGCTGCCAGAGGGAAGGGCGGGGCGGGGCGGAGCGGGGCGGAGCCGGGCGGGTGGCAGCGGCGCACGGGTGCAGGCGAGGCAGATGTAAAGGCGGCGGCAGCGGCAGCGCACGAGGCCACAGCGGCCGCTTGCAGGATTCTTCCTGCAAATGGGCTACTAGTTTAATTATAATGTGCCAAACAGGATTATTGCAAGTTCTGTTTCTATGAATTCAGTTTGGTTGACATTTAAATTAAACTGCACTTTAATTCAAATATAAAGAAGAAAACCCACATTGTTAACTAACTTTGTCAATCAACCTGTCAATAACTAATCATCAAAAACTTTAGCAAAGCAAAATTGCCCCCTTGCAATTTTTATATTATAGCCTCAAACACAAAAGCAACTACATTGTTCAAGTTATCACCTCGTTACTTACATTTAAAAGCACACACCCCACAGTACTAATAGCCCTATACATGAAAGAACCTGTGAATTTTTGTAGCTATAGAAATGGTTTTCCTCAACTATAATAGATGTAAATTCACTAAAGGAACAATACTGTGTACCCCTAAACCAGCCTGTGCAAAACTGTAAACAATAAGATAATCATGTAAAACTAATTACAATACATGTCAATTATAGGGCATCTATCAGCTTTAGCCTTAATCACCTAGTTAGAGTAATATATGCCAAATTTCACCACAATAAAGTTACCTCTATTTTTCTACACATTTTTTCTTCCAAAGCAAATCATTAAGTGCAGCCAACACTTACAGGAGAAGTGAATTTAACTCTAACTCTTAGAGTAGGTACTATAAACATAAATGATCTGGAGTTCATCGGTATAGATTTGTGTCTTCCCTCTATTTAGTCAAACAGGTATTTATATCAATATAGAACCCAAATACTTATTGTATAGTTTACATTATAATTTAACACTACTTTATTAATTTTGTTGTTCATATTATTTCAGCTTTGGCCATTAGGGACTCTATTTGGTTTCTATGTCCTTTAGATATCGTTTGCTTTTGAGGTTTCTTTTACTTTCTGGCATTACAATATGTTCCAGGTTCATATTGTGTATTTCCTACCCCAGTACTGTAATCAGCCATTTCTTTAAAGATCCCTGGTTTCTTTTATTGAGGAATGATATTGGAAACCAAGATCTGAGTCCTAAGTGTGTTGATTGCTACAAGGGTGTCATCAATTCTAGGCCCTCTCAGCTGAGAAAATGAGAAAGTATATATATATGTGTATTCAATTGTATAAATATTTCTATATGTAGCTATCTGTATCTATATTAAGCTAAATATGAGTTTGTACTGATGTCTTCAACTCGAATCCATTACCATATGTATCATTCTAGCCTTCTGCCTTGCTTGTCTACAACCTCCCATTCCAAAAGTTAGAAACTGAGATCCTACAATCCATCATCTATTTGCTTAGTTGTTCAGTTCCAGTATAGATGTCAAGTAGTTTCAGAATTGTCAGCCTGTACCCCAGTGGGAAACAATGTTATCCAATAGAGTACAGTGTTTATGTGAAGCTTATTTTGCCATTAGTTTTATAGACTTCATTCATCTCTACCTCTCTTCCAACCCTCCTCAGTAAGGTTATTTAATACTTTGTAATACTCAGATTCCATTGTTACCATCTGAGTTCTCTCTCTCTCTCTCTCTCTCTCTCTCTCTCTCTCTCTTTCTCTCTCTCTCTCTCTCTCTCTTTCTCTCTCTCTCTCTTTCTATATATATTCTAACTAGAAGCCCGGTGCACGAAATTCGTGCACGGCGGGGGGTTGTCCCTCAGCCCAGCCTGTACCCTCTCCACTCTGGGACTCCTGGAGGGATTTCCGACTGCCCGTTTAGGCCTGATCCTGGTGACATCCCTCTCACAATCCAGGACTGCTGGCTCCCAACTGCTTGCCTGCCTGCCTTCCTGATTGCCCCTAACCGCTTCTGCCTGCCAGCCTGTGTGCCCCCAACTTCCCTCCTCTGCCAGCCTGGTCACCCCTAACTGCCCTCTCCTGCAGGGTTGATCACCTCCAACTGCCCTCCCTTGCAGGCCTGGTCCCTCACAACTGCCCTCCCTTGCAGGCCGGGTGCCTCCCAACTGCCCTCTCCTGCTGGCCATCTTGTGGTGGCCATCTTGTGTCCACATGGGGGCAGGACCTTTGACCACATGGGGGCAACTATATTGTGTGTTGCAGTGATGATCAATCTGTATATTACTCTTTTATTAGATAGGATAGAGGCCTGGTACAGGGGTGGGGGCCAGCTGTTTGCCCTGAAGTGTGTCCTTGATCAGGGTGGGGGTTCCCTTGGGGTGTGGGGCGGCCTGAGCGAGGGGCCTGTGGTGGTTTGCAGGCCGGCCACGCCCCCTGGCAACCCAAGGGGAGGCCCTGGTATCTGGAATTTATTTTCCTACAATTGAAACTTTGTAGCCTGGAGCGGAGCCAAGCCTGGGGCCCCAGCAGCCATTTCTGTGGCAGTTAATTCACCTTCTACAATTGAAACTTTGTAGCCTTAAGCGGGTGAGCCCGGCCAGGGTGTGCGAGAAGCTTTGCTTCCCCTGTTGCCACCGACAACCCTGGCCTGCTCTCTCAAGCTCCATTCTGCTGCCATTTGTTTGAATTTGTTTACCTTCTATAATTGAAACTTTGTAGCTTGAGTGGAGGCTTAGGCCTGGCAAGGGCAGGCGGAAAGCTTGGCTTGCTCTGTTACCTGGGAAACCTTGCTCTCTGTGGCTGTAGCCATCTTGGATTGGGGTTAATTTGCATACTCGTCCTGATTGGCTGGTGGGCGTGGCTTATGTAGCGGAGTGATGGTTAATTTGCATATTACCATTTTATTAGAGAGGATGTTCTGAAAATTATATCTACTTAGTTTTTAATTTTATAGTGTATATGTTTTAGCTCCAAATTATCACATTTTGTTTTCCATTTCTCTCCTCATTATGTTTATGTTTTTCTTTAAAATATAGAACATACTTACATTATTTTAAATAACTATTTTAAAGCCCTTGTCAGCTAAATCCATAACCTTTGATTCCCTCCTTGTTATGGCTCACAGTTTGCTGTTAAATTTGGTTTGCTAGTCAGTTAAATACAAATTTTTGAATTACGACTTTAAGGATAGTGGTTTTTTTTCATTTTTTAGATATTGATTTTAAGTTTTGTTTTTAATCTTTGTTAGGGTAGGTATAGAGTAACCTTTAATCTTGGGCTAATTTAGTCTTCTAGTATCTTCTGACTTAAATGTTAAGTGAGGTCTCTCCATTTTCACTAGTAGGATTTTGAAGATGTTTGAACCCCTTTTGTGGGAAATTTAACAGAAAAATAGTTCTTGACATCTGAACTGGTCTGACACTTATAGCTAGGCTTTAGTGCTGTTAAAAGCTGGCCTGGCATTCACAGTTAAATCATATTATTTGCTGTTCGACAAAATCTCACATAACACCAATTTCAGATCATGATGAAGTGAGCTAAAAGGCCATTTTATAATTGTTTAAGCACAGACTAAAATAAGATCACTGTACAAATGCCAAAATATAATATCCCTTTCTCTGTTAGTATAAGTGACTGTTACTGTTCTTCCAATTATAGCTTTATAGTTGCTCTAGTCTGCTCTCTTTCTATATAAGATTTATTTTAATACCCAGTCATAGAATTGTCCCTATTTTCTAAAAGTATTAAATCTAGAGCAAATTACCCAGCAAAAGTCCAAATCCTATAATAGATTCTTTCTAATACTCTCTTATTGAGATACTCTGGTGTTCATTTCCCCTCAGTGCCACAATTAATAAACCCAACATCTTCTTCATCTATAGGTGTATTCCTGGAGGACAGTGACAGTGAGTTCTGAAAATTTTTCAACTGATGACTCACAATCAGTCATTCTTTCTCTGATCTCATGGTCTCATGGAACTCATCCTACAAATGTGTTGATTAGTAGTCAGCTAATGCTTCAAAATGCCCACATGAAATTTTCTAGAGCTCTTTTTCTACATAGCTCAACTCTCTCCAACATTCTGCTAAGCAAATTCCAATTGTTTAAATTTTCCTGAATTCAAATTTTTACTCTTCAATTTAGTGAAACAACAGTGGCTTATTTGGGTTCCTCTTTCCTGTGCCAAAGTTCAAATTTTACCTCCTGGTATGGGGCTTCAGTGATTATAGTGCTCACGTTATTTGTTCCCTTCTCTTGTGATCATAGATGGTCCTTTACTGCCCATTGTCTTGATTTTTAAAAAAAGACATTTTCAAATATTTACTGTTGAAAGTATTACAGGTGTCCCCTTTTTCCCCCCATTGACTCCCTCCACCCCACTCCCAGCCCCTCCTCAGGCCTTCACCACACTATTGTCTGTGTCCATGGGTTATGCATATATGCATATAAGTTCTTTGGTTAATCTCTTCCTATCCCCATCCCTCCTTCCCTCTGAGATTCATCAGTATGTTCCATGCTTCTGTGTCTCTGGATCTATTCTGTTCATCAGTTTATTTTGTTCATTGGATTTCATCTTTAAGTGAGATCATGTGATACTTGTCTTTCTCTGACTGGCTTATTTCACTTAACATAATCAAGTTAATCATTTTTTTTTTATCTCTGCCACCTCATCTTAAAGGAAGTCTCATGAGACTGTGAATTGAAAGGGAGGCACTAGTGCAACACTAGAGGATGGCATGAGCATCTTGGCCACCTCCTTGTGCAGCTTATTATTGAACTCTGGACCTGTTCAATTCTGCTCTTGAATGTGTACTTCCATTTTACAGTGGATTCCTGCTGGATCTGCCTGTCCATATGGATTGGGAGGTCTGACAGGATCCAAATCATAATGGGCAGCTCTGGCTTCATGATCACTTGAAATTCTATGATTAGATATTCTGACTCGATCACCCAGTACATTAACACAGCAGGGATTGATATTCAAATGGCTTATACTTTTCTGCTGCAAACGGCATAACCTTAGGATTGGGATCTTAGTGGAGAGCCACAGTATGCACTGCACCAGCCAATTTTGAGTTAGAGGGTAACACTCTTTAGAAATAATGTCCACAGCTCTTGCCATGACACTTGAGGTCTTTCAGATCTGCAGTTTCACTAACCCTCTAACCTGTGATCAATTAAAATGGGAGTGTTTGTTATTCCATTATCTTGGCTCTTACTTCTGCCTTTCTTACACTGTTCCTCCAGCTTTTAATCTTTTTTCCTCCTGCCTTTTCCCCATGTTTAATTACTAAAAGGCCAGCATTAATATTCCCTAAAGCCTTTCCCAATGCCTCTAGCCTGTCTTCTCTGAATTCTAATAGCACTTCACCTTATGTGTTCCTTGTTTTGTAGTTATTTGTATCTATACATGACATGTACTAGACTGTTAGCTCTTAGGTAGAAAGAACTAAGTCTGACAATGCCAAAAATATTCAGTATATAGAAACAAGCAATTTACACTCCTTGAAAAGTTCTAAGTATGCAGCAGTGTTTCTAGTCCTCTTCATGGTTAGGGCAAATAGATGGGAGAACAGAGCTATGGGGAATATGGATGGACCAATACAGATAGTAAGGCTTGAAGCATGCATGTAAGGGAATAAGATGTGTTAAATGGGCTCCTCAAAGGACCCCTTTCTTTCTTGGTATATATTACCCATATTAGTTCTTTATCTCCCATTTGAAAGTATGGGTGGCTATCAGAGCAGAAATTTTCCTCACATAGGTCACTGGGAACATATTGAGTATTATCTACTGGATTGTATAGAGTAATAAACCAAGGCATCAAGTGGTGACAGATTTTCCATGTCATCTGGTAAGCCATCACTATGCCTCAAAGCCCTGAGGTGCTCATCTTGGCTGAACAGCTCTTCCTGTGACATGTTAGGCATATTCTAATGAAAAACCAAACTTAAAATCCCAGCACAGCTAATAATCAAAATGTTGAACTTTGTAGAGAAGAGCGAGACGAGGGGGAATATTTTACTTTTCAGGTAAGGATTACATAAGGGTGGTATCTTGCAGATTCCAGAACCTGACTATGCTAACATATTAAAAAAAGAGAAAAAAAGGAATAATTAGTCTCAGAGAGCAGGTACATGCAAACTAAATTCATGTTGATTGAACTTCTGTACCACTTTAGAAATGGGAATTCTAACTGCCTAGAAGACTAGCAATATAGAGTCACATAACAGAATCACAGCATGTCTAAACTGAAAATTATTTAATCATCATATTTAATTTTTCTAATTTTATAAAGAAAAAAACTGAGACAAAGAAAGGGTGATATGATTTGTGCAAAGTTACAGAGCTAGTTGGTGGGAGCAAAGGAGACAAAACTCAAAATTGCTGATTTAGTCCCGGGTCCGGGCGAGGCCGTGTGCCCCTGGATCCGGGTGAGGCTGGGTCCCAGGCCCGGGTGAGGCCACGTGCCCCTGGGTCCGGGGGAAGCTAGATCCCGGGTCCGGGCGAGGCCGTGTGCCCCTGGATCTGGGTGAGGCTGGGTCCCAGGCCTGGGAGAGGCCACGCACCCCTGGGTCCGGGTGAGGCCATGCGCCCCTGGGTCCGGGTGAAGCTGAATCCTGGGTCTGGGCGAGGCCGTGTGCCCCTGGATCCGGGTGAGGCTGGGTCCCGTGTCCGGGTGAGGCCGTGGGCCCCTGGATCCGGGTGAAGCCATGCCCCTGGGTCCGGCCGAGACCAAACCAGAGGGAGTCGGACCTGCATTACCACCATTTGTCCACCATCCAGAGCTGAGGGGTCAGTGCCGATATGTACTCATAAGGAACTGGTGGACATTGATATTGGGTCTCAAAAGAACTGTTGGTCCAGAAAGAAACTCACTACAGACTGATTCATTTGCCTGTCAGCATAACTATTATTGCTCATCTCACATTCAATTCTTATAAGTATATCTCTAGTGACACATGATTTCGCTCATCTAGGGGAAAGGATGAACAACATAGACTGATGAACAAGAACAGAACCAGAAACAAGGAGGCATCGATCGGACTATTGGGCCTCAGAGGGAGGATAGGGGAGGGTGGGGGGAGGGAGGAGAGATCAACCAAAGGTCTTGTGTGCATGCATATGAGCCTAACCAATGGTTAAGTTCAACAGGGGGTTGGGGCATCCATGGGGAGGGGTGTGGGATGGGAATGGGGGGATGAGGACAAATATATGACACCTTAATCAATAAAGAAATTAAAAAAAAATAAAATAAAATAAATTGCTGATTTATAAGCCAGTGAAATATAACTGTAAGCTATTATCAAGTCAACATGTATTTATGGAGCACCTAATATGAATCAAACACAATAAGTCACAAGCAGAAAAATGTCATATGAGTGGCCAACTGCAGCATTCTAACATTATCATTTTCCTGATGAAGGACCAGCAGCTGACTAGCTTTTCTGAGTAACCCAAGTCCTACTTGAAATCAAGTTTCTTATCAACTTATCCTTTAAGTCATTTAAAGACATCTCTTTTCAATTTGGAATGATATCAACAAAACATAGTTTTTACATCCTTCTCATCCTTTTCTTGGTAGCAATGGGATATTTCTGGTATGTTGGTTTTTTTAGTCTCTTCTTGTCTTTGGTATTGTGAAGTATCTGTCATCCATTCTAAAGGGCCAGTATGTAATTCTATCTGATTGTACAGGTTGTCCCCAAATATATATAAGCATAGCTGATACCTCAATTTTGAAAACGAAATGTATTTTTCATAAACATTGTCTTCATAATTAAAAAAGCAAAAAAAAATAAAAATAAAAACCTCTCTTCTCTATACAAGTACTGACTAATAGAAATATACTATAAGCTAGATACATAATGTAAAAATTTCCAATAGGTACAATAAAAACATAAAGAGAAACCTATAAAATTAATTTCAGTAATATCTTTTATCTATCCCAAAATATCTAAAATATTATCATTTCAAAAAAATATTATCATTTCAACATACAAACAATATACAAATTTAATGACATATTACCTATTATATTACTTGTACTAAGCCTTCAAAATTCAGTGTGCATTAACACTTACAGCAAATCTCCATTTGAACTAACTACATGTCAAGTGTGTATTAGCCACGTGGCTAGTTCTAGTATCGAACATCTGAGCTGCATACCATATACTCGAAAATTCAGCCCCTTGTGTATTTCTGAAAATTAAAATGCAACCCTAACAATACTACATTCAATAGTCCTAGAAATTATAAAAAGTGAAAAATGCATTTCCAGATAGAGTCCTATGAACTTCAGTTAAGTGTCCCACTTCCTTTGGTTATTCTAAGCCATGCCTGAGCACACCAGGTCACTGGAAAGGTTAAATGAAAAAAAGCAAAAAGAAGATTAAAATAAAATGTTATATTACACTCAATAGGTTTTTAATGATTTCTGGCCTTCATTTATTCCAAGTCTTTATAATTGGGATTAAACATTATTTTCACAGTGGCAAATCAGAACAGATAACAACAGGAATAGAGCCACTTTCTGTTAAGACATTAGGGACTAAACTGCCCATTCCAAAATAGGTGTTATTCCCCAATATCACTGTCAAGACTAGTTTTTCATAAAAAGAAGATCACTTTACATGGAAGGAATTACTAAACAGCCTAGAGGTTAGAAATACATTACCTGAATAATAGATGTCCATCCTCTATAACCTTGAAGAAATTCTGCCACAAAATTCAAATGCAACATACAATTAATATTTCTGAGCCCAGTTTTGACACTTATTATTCAGCAATATCACAGAATCTTTCAAATGATAACTTTCTAGAAAAATCTGTAATTTATGGTCACAGTAACTATAAATCAATGAAATGCTATAACAAATTTAGATCCCAAGAAGACATAGCTTAACTTTATAGTAGCTGGTCAGGAGAAGATAGTTTCTGCAAAATCATTAAGACAAGTATCACATGATCTCATTCATATGTGGATCTAATGAACAAAATAATCTGATAAACAAAATAGATCCAGAGACACAGAAACATCGAACAGACTGTTGAACCTCAGAGGGAAGGCAGAGGAGAATGGGTGGGTGGAAAGAGATCAACCAATGAACTTGTATGAATATATGCATAACCCATAGTCATAGACAGTAGTGTGATGAAAACCTGGGTGGGGAGTGGGAGTGAACTGGGAGAGGTCAAGGGGGGAAAAAGGGGACATATGTAATACTTTCAACAACAAAGATTTTTTAAAGAATAAAATAAAATAAAATAAAATAAAATAAAATACCCAATCTTTCTCCACTGCAAAAAAAAACAAAAGAGAGAGAGAGAGAGAGAGAGAGAGAGAGAGAGAGAATGATGTCAGAGGAATCTTAAATTCTTATATAAAAATTTTATGACATATTGTATCCAAGTACCAATCACTAAAAAGCATCATAGACTGAGATTTGACACTCAACAACTGAGACACACTGGCTGGGCTGAGATAGTATTAAATTATAGCTATATATTTTGACACAGACATTGAAACAATAAGAAAATAAATGTATACCAGTTTGCTCACAGTTCTTATCTCCAGAAGTAAAATTACGTTTATTTCCCTTCTTTGTAGTCTTATGCATTTGCTACATTTAGAGCAATTAATATGTATTACTTTGGTAATCAGAAAAAAATATGCTATGTCACAAGTATAATTAAATAATAAATAATAAGTGCCATAAACTTAATTTATTTTTATAGTAGTTCTTAATTATCCCTCTTTTTTCAGGAATTTGCTGGAAAATTCCAACTGGGTTCAATGAGAATGATAAAGGCCTGTGGGGGAAGGTAAGAATTGTTTCATTTTCTATTTTTAATAATGGTATCATGGATAATTTCTAATTTCTGATTATAAAACTAACATAAGTTGAATTTACCTAGGAATACAATTCATATATATGAGTTTAAATACATAAAATTAAACTCTCATTTTAAACACATAAATAATTCAGATTATAATAATTCAGGATAGTTAATTTAAATCCTGAAGATTAAAACTCTTAATTTAAATAATGAAAATATATTATTTCCACTAAAATATTGTCTCCTTGGAAAATGCAGCATTGTCCCTATAATGGGAAAAATAATAAACCAATAACCTGGATCTGCTAAATATCTGACTGTGAATTAGATAAGTCAAATTTATCTGTATATACTGTATCTAAATATGATCATAAATTTATATAGATAATGCATATGTTTCTACAGAGTAGCCTTCTAAAATATGTCACCATTCAGCCCTAGCCGGTTTGGCTCAGTGGCTAGAGCAGTGATGGCGAACCTATGACACGCGTGAGGATGAAACATTTGCTGCTCCTGAGGATGAAACCTTTGCGAAATAATGTTTTTTCCTCAAAGTGACACACTACCCGAGTTATGCTCAGTTTTTTGGCGAAGTTTGACACACCAAGCTCAAAAGGTTGCCTATCACTGGGCTAGAGTATATGTACGGTTCTGAGTTCGATTCCAGTCAAGGGCACATGCCCTGGTTGTGGTCTCCATTCCCAGTGCGGGGGGATGCAGGAGGCAGCCGATCAATGATTCTCTCTCATCATTGATGTTTTTCTCTGTCCCTCTCCCTTCCTCTCTGAAATCAATAAAAATATATTTAAAATAAAATAAAATATATCACCATTCAAAGTTTAATCCCTGAGAAAGATATATTTTCCTCATGTGTAAAATGAGGGAGTTGGAATAAATGACCTATGATGATCCTTTAATAGGCAATTGTCACTCTACAGACACACCAGCTCCATGAATGAACCTACATTAATATAAAGTAAGGCCTTTCTTATGCAGTTTCAAAATACTAAAAAATACTTGTCCCCATGAAGTAATATGCTTCACCAATCTGACCCTATAACCACCTTAAACTATTCTTCCAATTTTAAAGCATACCAGCCTCATCCATAAGAATACCTCCTGCTCCAAAGAGACTATAATTCCCTTTAAAGAATCTAGAATCTCCTGTCATTTGCCATCTCACCAACATTTGAAAAGATTTCTTGGGCAGCATGACCTTAAGGGGCCATATACTAGATGTACTAATTTGCATCATCCCTTTATATTTTAGTTTTATAGAAAAACTAGAGGCCCGGTGCATGAAATTAGTGTATTGTGGGGGTGGTGTCCCTCAGCGCAGCCTGCACCCTCTCCAATCTGGGACCCCTCGAGGGACCCCAGTGGGATCGGGCCTACATGGGCAGTTGTACATCCCTCTCACAATCCAGGACTGCTGGCTCCCAACTGCTCACCTGCCTGCCTGCCTGATTGCCCCTAACCACTTCTACCTGCCAGCCTGATCACCCCCTAACCACTCCCCTGCCAGCTTGATCGACGCCTAACTGCTCCCCTCCCAGCCCAATTGCCCCTAACTGCCCTCCCCTGCCAGCATGGTCACCACTAACTGCCCTCCCCTGCAGGCCTGGTCGCCCCTAACTGTCCTATCCTGCAGGCCTGATCACCCCCAACTGCTCTCCCCTGCAGGCCTGGTCACCCCCAACTGCTCTCCCCTGCAGGCCTGGTAACCCTCAACTGCCCTCCCCTGCAGGCCTGGTAGCCCCTAACTGCTCCCCTGCCAGTCGGATCGCCCCCAACTGCCCTCCCCTGCAGGCCTGATCACCTGCAACTGCCCTCCCTTTCAGGCCTGGTTCCTCCCAACTGCCCTCCCCTGCTGGCCATCTTGTGGTGGCCATCTTGTGTCCACATGGGGGCGACCATCTTTGACCACATGGGGGTGGCCATCTTGTGTGTTGAGTGATGGTCAATTTGCATATTACCTCTTTATTATATAGGATTTATACAGAGGACTCATTTGCAAGTAAAGGATTACATTCTGTTTTTCAGAAGTATCTAAACACTGCACCATTTACCACTTCCCATAATGTTATCAAAATATGTTATATTTGATTTTGATTTCTGTATAGAAAAAACTAAAACTGAAATCCATAAAAATACAGTTTAAGTAATTTAAATTGCATTAAAATTTCTTGTTACATTTAAATGAACATTATCATTATTAATCCTATAATATAATTGTGACATGGATAATTTAATAAAATTAACATTTTTCCATTTAAAATGTTCTCCAGAATAAGAAGCCAATGCTCCAAGTATATTTTAATAATTATTTCAATAATTAAATTAGAATTTCAAACACTGTATCTCATAGTCACATTACCATTTAGTAAATTCATTATAAAAATCACCACTATAACCATCAAAGGAACTAATAAATGACTATATCTCTATCATTTCCCCAATAAAAGCTAAAATATACAGTTTTATCCCTTTCATATATGATTTTACTTTTTAGCTCGATCCAATAAATAAAGTATTTAATCTTTCACTGTTGACAGATAATCTAATTTAGGAAATATACACTGAGTGGCCAGATTATTATGATTTCTGAATGCATAATAATCTGGCCACTCAGTAGAGATATATATATTAGAGGCCCGGTGCATGAATTCGTGCATGGGTGGGGTCCGGCCAATCTGTCCAGGGGGAGGGGACATGGGTGGTTGGCCGGTCTGCCTGCTGGTCGAACTCCTGGTTGAGGGGACAATTTTCATATTAGCCTTTTATTATATAGGATATACACTGAGTGGCCAGATTATTATGCATCCAGAGATCATAATAATCTGGCCACTCAGTGTATATTTCTCTTTTTCTTTGTTATACAATTCTTACTACTTCTTTATTCCTTAAACTATATATTCAATGTAATAAATTAAAAGAGTTAATCTATACATATAAAGAGGTAATATGCTAATTGCTGTTACGGTGTCCCAGTAATGACCAATTTGCATAATGACAGACCAGCAGGAGGATGTGCATGCAGCAGGGGGCGGGTGGCCAGAGCCAAGTTCCCAGGGATCTGAGGTGAGTGCCTGACAGGAGCCCGGACTGCAAAGAAAGAAGAGGAAGCGGCCACAGGGAGCTCTTCCAATCCCCCTGCATGGACACCCTACCCCAGCCCCCACACCCCCAGGGGGAACAAACGGACACCCTACCCCAGCCCCCGTACCACCGGGGGGATGAATGGACACCCTACCACAGCCCCCGCACCCCTGGGGGGATGGGGAGGCTGACTGGACAGGGAGAAGAACCAGCCTCAGGGGTACCCGCACCTCCGACTCCTGATCTCTTCCCCTGCCACCCACGCCAGGGGCGCCCACAACAATAGCACACTGGCGACCACCCATCAACACCCACGAGGCACCCGGGGCCCTCGGCCTGCCACTGCCGGGCCCCTCTGCTGGGGCCAGGCACTCCTCTCCTCCCTATAACTCCAGACCCAGGTGGAGGCAGGCCTGAGTGACCCCCCAGGGTCAGACCCTTCCCCCTCCCCCCACAGCAGCAGCGCTGTTTCCACAGCTGAAGCATGCTGAACCTTGCTGGGGGCACGGCTAAACCTGCCCTCCTAGCCCACCTGCCTCTGCCCTGGCCCAGCCCCCACCCCACTCCAGGAGATTGGAGCCCCGCCTTGAGAAGGTACAGATGTGAAACAGCCAATTACAATTTAAAAAATGGCGCCAAGTGGGAAGGTTTGACAGTTATTCCCCCTTCAGCCTCACCATCCCCCCAGCGCCTCCCTAATCCCCCGCCCCCCACCAGTGCCTCCAGGGACGACCACCACTACAGGGATGCTGGCCAGAGCCCGCCCCTCCGAGGCCTGTGGAACCCTCAGCAAAGCTTCCATTGCTACAGTCCCAGGAAACAATCATGCCCTCCTCCCCCAATCAGCACCTGCTACCTGCGAGGGTACCCATGGGCTTAAAAATAACAATCCCTTCCTGTTTAGACATCACTTACTTGATGAAACATTTCTAGGTTTATTAGCTCAGAACCTCCTCATGACAACCCAGTGAGGTAGGCGGAGAAGAGATTACAATTCCCATGGTATATGTATATGTATTCAGAAATGAAGCTCAGAGAGGAAAAGTGTCAAGCCCAGTGGTTCCCAAGGTACAGCACACACCCCACAGGGGTGGGGGGCAATTTGATTTTAAGTGGGGGCAATTCGAGAATGAGTTAACTGAATTTTTTGCATTTCTTATGGTTCTAGGGGGCCTCATCTACAGCATATCCTACATAATAATAGGTTAATATGCAAATGACTGAATGGTGGAATGACTGGTCACTATGATTCACACTGACCACCAGGGGGAAAACACTCAGTGCAGGAGCTGCCCCCTGGTGGTCAGTGTGCTCCCACAGGGGGAGCGCTGCTCAGCCAGAAGCCGGGCTCATGGCTGGCGAGCACAGAGGCAGTGATGGGAGCCTCTCCTGCCTCCATGGCAATGCTAAGAATGTCCGACTGATGGCTTAGGCCCACTAAGCCATCAGTCGGACACCCCCCCAGGGCTCCCAGACTGTGCTCAGGACAGACTGAGGGACCTCCCCCAACTGCATGAATTTTGTGCACCGGGCCTCTAGTGTTATTATAATAGTAAGTAGTTATTGCACTATTGGATGTTTTTCTAATGTTTCTTTTTTTTTTTTTTTTCTTTTTTTTTTTTTTTTCAATTTTTTTATTAAGGTATTATATGTGTACATATCTTACCATTGCCCTCCCCACACCCCCCTCCCATATATGCCCCCACCCCCCAGAGTTTTGCATCCATTGGTTATGCTTATATGCATGCATACAAGTCCTTTGATTGATCTCTTATCTCCCCCACCTCTCCCTAACCTTCCCCTTGTAATTTGACAGTCTGTTTGATGCTTTACTGTCTCTGTATCTATCTTTTTGTTCAAGATTATAATGTTCTTTATTATCCATAAATGAGTGGGATCATGTGGTATTTTTCTTTCATTGACTGACTTATTTCACTTAACATAATGTTCTCCAATTCCTCCCAGGTTGCTGCAAATGATGAGAATTCCTTCTTTTTTATGGCAGCATAGTATTCCATTGTGTAGATGTACCACAGTTTTCTGATCCAGTCATCTGCTGACGGGCACCTAGGCTGTTTCCAAATCTTAGCTATGGTGAATTGTGCTGCTATGAACATAGGGGTGCATATATCCTTTCTAATTGGTGTTTCTAGTTTCTTCGGATATATTCCCAGGAGTGGGATTACTGGGTCAAATGGGAGTTCCATTTTCAGTTTTTTGAGGAAACTCCATACTGTTCTCCACAGTGGCTGCACCAGTCTGCAATCCCACCAGCAGTGCACGAGGGTTCCTTTTTCTCCGCATCCTCGCCAACACTTGTCGTTTGTTGATTTGTTGATGATAGCCATTCTGACAGGTGTGAGATGGTACCGCATTGTTGTTTTGATTTGCATCTCTCGGATAATTAGTGACGTTGAGCATGTTTTCATGTGTCTCTTGGCCTTCCTTCTGTCTTCTTTTGAAAAGATTCTATTTAGGTCTGTTGCCCATTTTTTTATTGGATCATTTATCTTCCTTTTATTAAGTTGTATAAGCTGCCTGTAGATGTTGGAGATTAAACCTTTATCAGTGATGCCATTTGCAAATATGTTCTCCCATGCAGTGGGCCTTCTTGTTGTTTTGTTGATGGTTTCTTTTGCTGTGAAAAAGCTTTTTATTTTGATGTAGTCCCATTTGTTAATTTTCTCTTTAGCTTCCATTGCCCTAGGGGCAGTGTCAGTGAAGAATTTCTTTTGGCATATGTCTGACATTTTGCTGCCTGTGGATTGCTCTAGTATTTTTATGGTTTCCCGTCTTATGTTTAAGTCCTGTATCCATTTTGAGTTTATTTTTGTGTATGGCGTAAGTTGGTGATCAAGCTTCATTTTTTTGCATGTATCTGTCCAATTTTCCCAACACCATTTATTGAAGAGACTGTCTTTATTCCATTGTATGTTCATGCCTCCTTTGTCAAATATTAATTGAGCATAGTGGTTTGGGTCGATATCTGGATTCTCTATTCTGTTCCATTGATCTATATGTCTGTTCTTGTGCCAGTACCAGGCTGTTTTGAGAACAGTGGCTTTGTAATACAGCTTGAAATCTGGTATTGAGATCCCTCCTACTTTATTCTTCTTTCTCAGGATTGCTGTGGCTATTCGGGGTCTTTTTTTATTCCAGATGAATTTTTGGAGAGTTCTTTCAAGGTCTGTGAAATATGCCGTTGGTATTTTAATGGGGAGTGCATTGAATCTATAGATTGCTTTGGGTAGTATGGACATTTTAATGATGTTGATTCTACCAATCCATGAACATGGTATGTTCTTCCATCCGTTTACGTCTTCCTCTATCTCTTTTTTCAGTGTCCTGTAGTTTTCCGTGTATAGGTCTTTTACCTCCTTAGTTAAGTTTATTCCTAGGTATCTTAATTTTTTTGGTGCGATGGTAAATGGGATTGCCTTTTTAGTCTCTCTGTCTGTAAGTTCACTATTGGTGTATAGAAAGGCCATAGATTTCTTGGCGTTAATTTTGTATCCTGCTACATTGCCGAATTCATTTATTAAGTCTATTAGTTTTTTGACGGAGTCTTTCGGATTTTTTATGTACAATATCATGTCGTCTGCAAATAAAGACAGCTTTACTTGTTCTTTTCCAATTTGGATGCCTTTTATTTCTTCTTCTTGTCTAATTGCAATGGCTAATACTTCCAGTACTATGTCAAACAGGAGTGGTGAGAGTGGGCATCCCTGTCTTGTTCCTGTTCTTAGGGGAAATGTTTTTAGTTTTTGTCCATTGAGTATGATGTTTGCTGTGGGTTTATCATATATAGCTTTTATTATGTTGAGGTATGAGCCATCTATTCCCACCTTGTTGAGAGTTTTTATCAAGAAAGGGTGTTGGATTTTGTCAAATGCTTTTTCTGCATCAATTGATATGACTATGTGATTTTTATCTTTCAATTTGTTTATGTGATGTATCACGTTTATTGATTTGCGGATATTGTACCATCCTTGCATTCCTGGGATAAATCCTACTTGGTCATGGTGTATGATCTTTCTGATGTACTGCTGGAGCCGATTTGCTAGAATTTTGTTGAGGATTTTGGCATCTATGTTCATGAGGGATATTGGTCTGTAATTCTCTTTCATTGTGTTGTCTTTATCTGGTTTTGGTATTAGGGTGATGCTGGCTTCATAGAAGGAGCTTGGAAGTGTTCCTTCCACTTGAATTTTTTGGAATAGTCTGAGGAGGATAGGTTTTAGTTCTTCCTTGAATGTTTGGTAAAACTCTCCTGTGAAGCCATCAGGCCCCGGGCTTTTGTTTGTCGGAAGCTTTTTGATGACTGCTTCAATTTCGTCCATAGTTATTGGCCTATTGAGCTGTTTAGATTCTTCTTGATTGATTTTTGGAAGGTTATATTTTTCTAGGAATATGTCCATTTCCTCCAGGTTGTCCAGTTTGTTGGAATAGAGTTGTTCGTAGTATTTTGTAACAATCCTTTGTATCTCAGCGGGGTCTGTTGTTATTTCACCTCTTTCATTTCTGATTTTGTTTATTTGGGTCCTCTCTCTTTGCTTCTTGGTGAGCCTGGCTAGAGGTCCATCAATCTTGTTTATCCTTTCAAAGAACCAGCTCTTGGTTTTGTTGATCTTATGTATTGTTTCTTTGGTCTCTATATCATTTATCTCCGCTCTGATCTTTGTTATTTCCTTCCTTCTGGTTACACTGGGCTTTTCTTGCTGCTCTTTTTCTAGCTCTTTGAGTTGTAGGGTTAAGTAATTTATTACCATTGTTTCTTGTTTTTTGCAATAGGCCTGTAGAGCTATGAACTTCCCTCTCAAGACTGCTTTCGCTGTGTCCCATAGATTTTGGATTGTTGTGTTTTCATTGTCATTTGTTGCCATGATGTTTTTTATTTCTTCCTTGATCTCTCTGGTGACCCAGTCCTTGTTTAATAGCATGCTGTTTAGTCTCCATGTGTTTGATTTCTTTGGATTGTATTTATTGTAGTTGATTTCCAGTTTTATGCCACTGTGATCTGAGAAGATGCTTGATATAATTTCTATCTTCTTGAATTTGAAGAGACTTTGCCTGTGACCCAGCATATGGTCTATCTTTGAAAATGACCCATGTGCACTTGAGAAGAATGTATATTCTGTGGCTTTGGGGTGAAATGTTCTGAAGATGTCAATTAATTCCATCTGGTCTAGTGAGTCATTTAGGATTGCTGTTTTTTTGCTGATTTTTTGTTTAGAGGATTTGTCCAGTGGTGATAGTGGGGTATTAAAGTCTCCTACTATGATTGTGTTGCTATTAATCTCTCCCTTGATATCCTCCAGGAGTTTTTTTATGTATTTGGGTGCTCCTATATTGGGAGCGTATATGTTTACCAGAATTATTTCTTCTTGTTGGATTTCTCCCTTTAGTATTATGAAGTGGCCTTCCTTATCTCTTGTTATGGCATTTACTTTGAGGTCTATTTTGTCAGATATAAGTATTGCTACCCCAGCTTTTTTTTCATTTCCATTTGCCTGAAAGATATTTTTCCATCCCTTCACTTTCAATCTGTGTGAGTCTCTTGTTCTGAGGTGGGTCTCTTGTAGACAGCATATATATGGGTCGTGTTTTTTTATCCATTCAGCTACTCGATGTCTTTTGATTGGAGCATTTAGTCCGTTTACATTTAAAGTTATTACTGAAAGGTATTTGTTTGCAGTCATATCTATTTTTGTGTCTGTATTCCTTCTTACCTGTTTATTTCTTCTTTTTACAGTATTCCCTTTAGCAATTCTTGCATTGCTGGTTTGGTGGTGATAAACTCCCTGAGGCTTTTTTTGTCTGCAAAGCTCCTGATTTCCCCTTCAATTTTGATTGATAGTCTTGCTGGATATAGTATTCTTGGATTCAGTCCTTTGCTTTGCAACACTTTGTATACCTCCTTCCATTCACTTCTAGCTTGTTGTGTTTCTGATGAGTAATCATTTGACAATCTGATGGGTGTTCCTTTGTAGGTAACTCTCTGTCTCTCTCTTGCCGCCTTTAGGATTCTCTCTTTATCATTTATATTTGCCATTGAAATTATGACATGTCTTGGCGTGGGTCTTTTGGGGTTGATCCTGCTTGGGACTCTCTTTACTTGCGTAACTTTTATCTTTCCCATATCCGGGAAGTTTTCTGTCATTATTTCTTCAAATAGATTTTCTAATCCCTGCTGCTCTTCTTGTCCTTCTGGCAGCCCTATTATACGCATGTTACTTCGTTTCATGTTGTCCCGAAGTTCCCTTAGGCTTTCCTCCTGCTTTTTAATTTTTTTCTCCAATTGCTGTTCAGCTTGAGCTTGTTTCTGTACCTGATCTTCTAACTCACTAATTCGGTCCTCTGCTTCTTGTAGTCTACTGTTGAAACTTTCCATGGTGTTTTTGATTGTAGCTATATCACTTTTCATTTCTTCCTGATTCTTGCATAAGTTGTTGATTTTCTCATCCATCCGATGTATAAATTCCATGACCATTACTCTGAATTCCTTTTCGGTCATGTTGCAAGCTTCATTTTCACTAATTTCCTTTCTTGGCGACTCCACATTTTCTTTCCTCTGTGAGTTATTTCGTTTCCCCATTCTGGCTATTACCAGAAAGCTCAAGCTTCTGTTTGCGTGGACCTGGGCCGTGTGCTGTGGGGACTTCGCTCCACCCTAGTTTCACTGAAGTGCTCTGACACTAGGACGTGTGGCTGTCTTTGGTTGGTGGGAACCAGACTTGCCCAGGATCAGTGTCCCCAGTGTTCTGTGTGGTCTCGTGTGCACATTTAGAATCAGGGGCCCTGTCTGCACCACACTGTTGGTATGTGCCGAGAATGAGATCCTTAGCATGTGCCAGGAGTCAGAGTTTCCCTGTGTCTGCACCAAGACTCGAGTGTCAAAGTCTCTGTTGCCTTGTGCGGTTTCTCGTTGAGAATCAGGGTCCCTGTGTGTGCACGCACCAACAATTGGGGTCGCTGGCTCTTAGTGTGAATGCGCTGTGAGTCAGGGATCCCAGGCAGCTGTGTCCGGCGTGCCAAATTCCCTGAAGTGGAGCTGCGTCCTGTGTGTGCTCTCTCTGCTGAGCCAAACCGGCTAGAGCGCACTTTCTTAAAAACCTGAAGGTGAGCCGGCTCAGTGCACTCTCCCAAAGTCCCAGAAGGGGGGCGGAGTCCGTCCTGCGTGCCAAATTCCCCAAAGGGAAGCCCCTCTGTGCAGGCTCTTAAGAATCTCCGAAGGGGGAGCTGTGACCCGCGAGCCAAATTCCCCCAAATTCCCCGAAGGGGAGCCCTCTGTGCGCACTGACAGATTTCCCCGACGGGGAGCTGCTTCAGTCCCGTGCGCGAGCGCGCGCCAAATTCCCTAAGAGGGAGCGTGTCCCTGCGCAAAGCTGGGCAGCTTGGGCCGGGGGCGGGTCTATCAGTTACTATGGCGCTGTCTGTGCGCGCTGTGCGCGCTCCTGTGAGCAGCTAGGGCGAAGGGCGCGTCTATCAGTTACTATGGCGCTTTCCGCGCGCTGTGGGCGCTCAGCAGCTTGGGGGAGGGGCAGGTCTATCAGTTACTATGGCGCTATCAGCGCCTGCGAGGAGGGGGATAGGCTCTTTGACTCACGGAAATCTGCCGGGAAGTCTGGATTCTTGTTGTTTGTTTGTCTGAAGCTGTGATAGCAGTTCTCTGTCCCCGGTGGCTGCAGGGTCCTGGTTTGTGTCAGAAGCCAGGATCTGAGTCTCAGGCAGCTCTGTTTCTCAAGATGGCGTGGTCTCTGCGTCCGCACCAGCCGCCGAGAAGTGTCCGCTTTGTGCGCGGGGCTCCGCCGTCTAGGGCTGCCCTGTTCGGGATCCCCTTGGAAGACCTGCAGAATCTAACTGACCCTATCTCATACACACACACACACCACACACATCTACACTCTCCTCTATGGGTTCCTCACTCACACTCTCTCTCTCCCTACCTTCCTGCCGGTCGCCATCTTTTTTCTGTCTTCTAATGTTTCTTGATTGCTAAACATTCCTTTTAGTAGGCATATAAATTATTTCAATCTAATAAATTCAAAGTTCATATAATAATGAGTCTCTGCGTGCCTAAATCTGAGGGGCACAACAGTGACCAATAACTTTGAGGCTAGATCTAAGACATAAAGGATTTTGGAACCCTTGCTCAACTTTCCCCAGAAACTGTTGTAGTGTAGAGCTTAAACAGATGGCATAAGAGGACTTTAACATCCAGAAGGACTGGTCACATAAGGCTAGGTTGAAAAACAAGGGGTTGATGTAACTTTAAAGGTACCAACATGTCTCTGACAAATGTTGGCACATGTATTGCCTTAGGCTCTAACTACTGGTAAGGCAAGTTCCAAACAGTATCACAAAATAATCCTTGAGACTGCTTTGTAGACTTTATGAAAATAAAATCTGATAAAGGTTAGATGTCTTGCTCTGCTACCTAACTTTATTGCTTGGTGTGTCTTGCCTTGTTCTTTGTGTTTAATTCCTCATCATCTGCCCGGTGACTATAAAACAGTGCTTAGTCATGATCATGTTCCAGATTCTTCAGATTCAGCCATAAGCAAGTCAGATGCTGTTGCAATAGCCACCATTACAGTGAAAACCTCTTTAACCCAAAATCCAGAGCTCCTTCCAAGACCTACTTATTTCAATTGATCTGTGTAAAAGCAGTTCTAACATTTATCAAAATGCTAGATATGATAATTAAAAATGGCGGCAGGGTAAGTGGAAGCTACACTGACATGCTCCCAGAATCAAACACTAAATACAACTAAAATACAGAAAAACCACCCTGAAAAATCAACTGAAGACTAGCTGGAGAGAACCCTGATAAAAAGGGTAGAAAGTGGAGCCCACATAGAGACTAGTAGGACGTGCAGAGGAATGAGAGGTCTGGTTGGGCTCCCACAGGCAGCAGCTGAAGTCTTGGAGGGATATCTCAGCTGTGTGGGGTTCCACTGAGAACCCTGGGATCTAAACCCCAAGCTGGGCCCCCCAGCCCAGAGCACTAGAACTGAGAAAGGCACCCACATAACATTTGGCTGTGAAAAGCAACAGAGTTGCTGTCTGCCAAAGAGAGATGTGGCTGGAAATGCAGTCACCCTCTTAAAGGGCCAACACACAAAATTTTGTGTGCAGCCACTCACCTTGGACTCCAGTAGAGGGAGGGCAGAGTGAACTGGAGCTGTGTCAGGAGAGTCCAGGGTTGGGGGCTCTGAGGTTGGAACTAGGAGGGAAGCCACCCTGGTTTTCCTGTACTGAGTCATTCTCTCATACTGCAGAGGTCAGCTTTCTCCAGGGACCTTTGCTATCCAGGTGGTTTTGGCCTGGGGGAAGGCAGTCAATCTCCACACCCTGTGCAAAGAACTCTTGCCCCATCCTGAGGCCAATCAAGGCTGATAAGAATCAGAGTGCAGGCAGAGGCTGATCTCTGGAGGCTTAGAGTTTTTGCCTGATCTCCTCCTGGGCCCGGGGCTAGGAAAAGCAGACCCAGGCACACATCTTGGTCCTTTCCAAAGGCATCCAGCCCCAAACAAGGGAGCTACAAGCTGTGGGTTGTTGATAGCTCCAAATAGGGTATTCAGGGCCAATCAGAAAAATGCTAGATATGTGATAGACAAAGATGTGCTGCTCAGATCACCCTTCATGGAAAGACATGCTGCCCACCTGCCAGGATTGTGTCAGCACACAACCTCCTGCTATCAGTTTATTCAGGGTCTGCCTCATTGTACAGTCACCTCCACTGAGGTAATGCCTACAGTAGCCTACATCTGGTACCTGAGCAGATATGAAGGCAATAACCTCTCCAGAGCTCCCAGTAAGATTGGATGATATTTTGTTGAGCCTTCAATGAAGTTCAATTTCTTCCTCTTCTAACCCTACTTCCTCTCCTTCCATCTCACAGCTATTGATCCTCAATAAATACTATATACTGCAAATGGCAATGTGACTATATATTGCAAACCCTCAATCTCAGAGTCTGTTTTTGGAGATTCTAAATTAAAGCAATGTACTCATGAAGGCAGCAAGAAGAGCTAACACACTCTCATACACTAAAATTATCTTTAATAATACATTCTAAATAGGAATGCAGTATTATTCCCAAAGTGAAGCATATATGGTAGTTTAAGGTAGTTTAACAAAATGCTTTGTTGTTGGGGAGCACACAAGACTTGCTTGGAAAGTTTTTAAAGAGGACATTCTGAGAAAAGGGAAGTGTGTAGAAGGCCTCCTGCCCTGTTTATCAGAATTCTGACTAGGGGAGACTTAGGGGAGTGTCGAATGTGGTACCCCTAATTATTCCTTGACCTTTCCAAACAAGTCTGTGCATGTGCAGACCCCCTGGTGTTTACTGGAATCCTTAATCTTAATCCCTAGGTGTCCTTGCTTAAAAGATACTACAAACACAAGTGTCCTCCCAAGATTACTTACCCTTCTGATTGTATCTAAAAGATAAACTTTATCTCAAACTGCTGATACAATAAAAGCCTAACGAGGCATGCAGAGGCAGGCAGTTGAGGCTGCTTGGACCCTTGAGCCAGGCAACCCCTTAGCCCTCTCTTTCACAGTGAAACTGTATCAGAGTAATCTGTTCATCCGTCATTCAGGGGCTGTTGGTCAGCCCCAGCACTTTGTAATCATGTAATATGTGACAACAACCTACCAATAATTAATTGATTTAGCAATATTTATTGAACACCTAGTGTCTAAATTAATTATTGCCACACTAATGCTGCATATCTCAAAGGCAGAAAAAATATTCATTTTTTTGAATATTTTAATATCTCAAAGGCAGAAAAAATATTCATTTTCTCACTCACAGGTCTGTAAGTCAATTGGGGCAGAATTGATTCAAGCTGCAGATTGATTTTTAAGTTACCTTCACAATGTCTCTCTTTCTAGTATGTAATAAAAAGAGACAGCAGTTATATGAGGCATGTTCTTTTATGGCAATGACAGTAGACAAGAAGATAAACCCAACTTTGAAAGTAGATTTAAACCTATGCTCACATCACATATGCAAACATTTCATTGGCCAAAGAAAGTAAACGAGGAAGACGAATGGAAAGGGGTGGATAAGTATAACCCACCTATCCATCATAAGGCAACGATAAGGACATAGATGTGTAATGCTACTACAGCTGACTGAATAATTAACACCGGTATTTTAATCTACCACATCTGCTACATATCAAAAGCTGTTACAAGCCATGAGGATTCAGTAATGCTCCAAACAGACAAATCCACTACACATTTAGGTTTTAAATTGCAGGAGGAGCATAAAAACAATGAACACAATCACAAATGTTAATGGTAGAATCTCAGTAGTGGATAGATGAGTGCTCACTCTAAATTTCTTTAAATTATGCTATATGTTTGAAAATGATCAGAGAGAAATGTCGGGGGAAAGTAAAGCAGGTTAAGGAGTTTATAAAGTGGCGAGTATTTGAGAAATTTTGGGAAGGGTAGTCATTGAATTATTTATGAGGAGCTAACATTTGAGCAGAGACATGACACATGTGAAAGATGGATGCAAATGAAAATCTGGAAGAAACGCTTTCCAGGAAGATGGAATAGCACATTAAAAGTGATAAGGGTTAACTAGCTAGCTTAATACAAGAGGGGAGGGGGTCCAGAAAGGATAGGGACATCTTGGCCTGAACAATTAAAGCAGCCCTGACTTGAGCATCTGGGAGAGCCACAGGGGTAATAAAACATCTCCAGCCAGGAAAAAAGAGGCTGTTTTATTCTTTGAGCTGAGAAGCCAGCGGTTTCAGTCTCAAGGCTTGGCAGGATAATGTTGCTAGGCACCATAAGGTAGATCAAAAGTAACTCCAACTTGAACAGATAAGATGGATATGTGAAGGACAAAGAAAAGACACAGGATATGGGGGAAGGAAGGGACATGTTTTCACAGAGAATAGAGAGAGGAATGTTGAAAAATAAGGGGAAAGAACCAGGGAGGCACCACTGGGCTTTGGCCTTTGAAATTGGTACTATGTAGCAGAGTGACCAACAAGGAAAGCACAGGGGGTCCTAGATTAAAGGAAAGCATCTACAGGGTATATAATACCTCAAGGCAAAGAGAGCAGTGGCCACACACTTTAGGGGACCCCTATGCCTCTCCTTACATAGGAGAGACACAGTCTTAGGAATAAAAAGGTAGAATTAGGAGTTTTAGAGATAGCATCCGCTTGCACCAAAGTTTCTTACTTCTTACCTACCACCTTTTGTCTATGGCTTCATCCTTCGAATCCGTCTGTACAAGAACCCAGGAGAGAAATCACCCTTGTACCTTGCTCACAAAAACAAAATCAAACAAACAAACAAACAACAACAACGGAAAAACAACCACCCTGAATTAAAAGGGCTTTAAGATCAGAGATAGCTTGGTGTGTTCTAAGAGCAGCAAGAAAGCCAACATGGCTTAGAAGACTGGTAGTGGATGACCTCTGAGTATATTTGTAGCAACTTGATCACATAGGGGCCTTTGGCCATGTTAAGGACATTGCATTTTATTTTAAATAACATGGGTAGTATTATAATGTTTTCATTTAAACAGATAGTGTGCAAGCATGTGTGAAAATTTTATTAACTTCATTAATAAGGGAACCAATAGGAAAGAAAGAAGAGCCAGTTCAAAAATTATTTGACAAACAAGGATTTATATAGTCAGGCAGAAAAAAATATATATCTAAGACTGCCAAGTTAGATATCTATAGGAAAATAAAATCATAATTGTTTGGGGCTTACTTTACTACCAGGCTATACAATCCTAACAACTTATCCATATCTATAGGTTAAATTCTAATCTTCCAAAGTTCTAAACCAATTTTACTGTTAATAGTTGTGGATGATAATCAGTCAAATAAACTGTGACAATAAGGCTACAATCAGGAAAGCTGAAAAGCCGGCAGAAGGAAGAGTTCTTCAAGAAGGGCAAAATGCCCTGAGAGAAGGGTCTTCCTTGGAAGGCATCACAGTTCTGGTGGCATCCAGTAAATTCTCACTGGCCCTTGCTCAGGTATTCTTGAGTAATAGAAGAAAAATGGCGGTGGAATAGACAGACATGTCCCAAGCCTTGTCCCGGAGAAGGAAGAAAGAACAGCTGAGCGTCACACAGGGAGTATTTGTTGGCAAGTTAAGGGACAGCTATACTCCAGGAGAAGGTGTGGGACTGCTGGACGGGACTCCCCTGAACGGGCAGCCCCCACTGCTGCTGGGTTCCCTCCCAGAGCTATGGGCTCGGACACTGAGACCACGTCATCTTGAAGGGGAAAGTGGATCTTATAGGAAGCCAGAAAATCTACAACTGTGGCAACCACTGAACAGCTGCGAACCCCAGAACACCGGTCCCCAATTGACGCAAACACACAGATTCAGAGGAGCTCTACACTCCACCATGGAAGGGTCATATTTCACTTGGGATAAGGTGAGGTCTCTGGTCCCAGCGGGAAAGAGAAACGTGCACACTGTGGGAGCTGAAGGACCGGGGAAAGTCTGTGCCTAGAAAAATCCGTGACTGTTGGGGCTGGCGTGATCCGTGAATGTGGAAGGGGGTCCTCAGAGCTGCTAACAGAAGGGATCTCTAAAAAGCAACCCATTTTGATCTGACACAAAAGGATAGCCTAAAAATTTCAAAAGTGTGCCAGCTGTTTAGACCCAAGGGGGAAAGGGGGACTGCGCAGACTTACGAGCAGACCCGTTGTTCGCACACTTGGGCTTTTTCTTCTGCAAATCCTTGCTTCTGATTACTAAGCCCAATACATAGGATCACCCAGTTGGGGACACCTTGGGCACCTTGGGAGACTGCAGGGGAAAATTGTTTTTCTGAAACCTGGGGATCGGAGCAGGGAGTGACCATCAGAGAGCCAGCTCTGGGGCAGCCCACTCCCACAAACCGGTATTGAGTGCCACAGGGAAAACAGGATCTAAGCACAGGATAGAGAGGCCATATAGATCCAGAAGTCAATCCAGAAACACTGCCACCCAGGGGCTGAATCACAAATTGACTCTTAATAGAGTTGCTGTCACACAAGGAGTATTAATCCCAGCAAATGACAGCAACAAGTTTCTCTCCTATCCCCTAATTGTGTAATCAAAAAATAAAGGAATACAAGAAAATAAGACACCACCTGCTTAAAAATCAGGACTGGCTTACAACACTGAGGAGCAGTGGAACGCAGGGAACTGCAATACTGTCTGAACTGGGAAACAGGCATGCCAAACAGAACAATAGAGGAAGTGAATGACCTTCACTACTGCACATTTTATTTTATTATCTTTTATTTTTTTATTTTCACTATTTTCATCTATTACTTAAGAAACTATTTTTTTTTCTTTTTTCCTCACTTGATTTTACCTTTTTAATTATTACATTTTTATTTTCAATCATTATTATTGCTAATACTATTTTACCTTTTTGTTTCTTTAAGTGTCATTTTATTTTCTCTCTATTTTACTTTGGGATTAGTGTTCTACATTCTATTTTCATCTTTCCTTTAGCATTGTTTTACTCTATCTCAACTCTACCTTTATGCCATCACTTTCTTCCTAACTTTTCCCCTTTTGGTGTCCTGTTTCTCTTACCTTTTTCCTGCTTTATATTTTTCCTATTCTTTCTGTTTACCACATGTTAAAATTTCACCCTACTTATATATCTAATTTCCAATCCCTTGCTCCAAGTCCATACACACCTCTCTCTTCTCTATCTTCACTATCCAAAAATTGTTTTTCTCTCTGTCCTTTTGTGTTGTTTGCGTGAATGTTTATTGTATTGATTTTTTATGATTTTTTTCTGAGATTGTTTTGCTTATTCTTTATTTGTTTATTTTTTTTGTTTGCTTTGTTTTTGTTTGTTTTTTACTTCTGTTTTCCCTTGGTCTCGCTTGATATTAGTTGGTGGTTGTAGATTGTATTAATATCCAGGTACTTGTTGCTGTCATTTGCTGTGATTAATGGATGTTCTATTGCAGTTTTCTCCCCATATATATAGTTTGTTCCCCTCTTCTTTCTTAGTCACTTTCTTTTCTCTCTTACTTTTTTTTTTCCTTTTCCCAATTTCATTTTGACACTCCTTTTATTTTCTTTCTTTTTCCTCTTCTTCTTTCTCTCCTATCCCCTAATTTGCCTTTCTCTAGAGGTCACCTTTATTGGGGGTTATTAATATCATGAATAAATTTCGGTTCAGTACCTTGTGTGTTGTACCTGGTTGTGTTGTATTTTTTGTCTTTAAAGCAACACAGGAGAGAGAGAGAACTACATAACCAGACATCCAGAGAAGAGAGACCCTGGGGAGGCAAAGAAACAGCCCGCATATGAAAGAAAAGCAGGCATCACCAGAAAAGGAAGTAAATGAAATAGAGGCAAGCAACCTGTCAGAGAAAGAATTCAGAGAAATGGTCATAAGGTGTCTGAAAAAAATGGAAGACAAATTCGACAATATGAGTAAGAACCAAGAGGAAATGAAAAATGATATTGCTGCTGTAATGAACTCAGTAGAAAGAATCAAGAGTAGACTAGAAGAAGCAGAGGACCACATCAGTGAGCTAGAAGACAAGGTCAGAAAAATACCCAAGTAGAGCAGCTTCTAGAAAAAAAATTAAAAAGCAGGAGGAGAGCCTACGGGAACTTTGCGACAACGTGAAACAAAACAACATCCGCATAATTGGAGTTCCAGAAGGAGAGGAAACTGAGCAAGGAATAGAAAACATGTTTGAAGAAATAATGACAGAAAACTTCCCTGATATAGGGAAGAAAAAACCCACACAAATCCAAGAAGCTCACAGAGTCCCAAGCAAAATGAACCCCAAAAGACCAAAGCCAAGGCACATTATAATTAAATTGGCAAACACCAAAGACAAAGTAAGAATCTTAAAAGTGGCCAGAGAGAGACAGAAAGTTACCTACAAAGGAGCCCCCATCAGACTAGCAACTGATTTCTCAACAGAAACTCATCAGGCCAGAAGGGAATGGAATGAAATATACAAAGTCATGCAAAGGAAGGGTCTGAATCCAAGAATACTGTACCCAGCAAGGCTATCAATCAAAATTGAAGGTGAAATCAGGAGCTTCACAAAAAAAAGGACTAAGGGAATTTATTACCACCAAACCAGCAATGCAAGAAATGCTAAAGGTTCTGCTGTAAAAAAAAAAAAAAAAAAGAAAAAAAGAAATAGGAAGTGAAGAAGGAACACAGGGAGGGGTAAAGAATAAAAATAGCAACAAATAAGTTCCTATCAATAAAAATTTAAAATGTAAATGGAATAAATGCCCCAATCAAAAGACATAGGGTAATGGATTGGATAAGAAAACAAGACCCATATATCTGCTGTCTACAAGAAACCCACCTCAGAAAAAAAGACACACACAGAATGAGGGTGAAGGGATGAAAAAGGTTTTCCAGGCAAATAGAAATGAAAAAAAAAACCTGGGATAGCAATACTTATATCTGACAAATTAGATCTCAAAATGAAGGACATAACAAGAGATAAGGAAGACCACCTCATAATACTAAAGGGAGCAATCCAAAAAGAAAAAAACATCTCTGATAAACATATACACACCCAATACAAGAGAACCCAAATACATAACACAACTCCTGGAGGATATCAAGGGAGAGATTGACAGCAATACAATCATAGTAGGAGACTTTAATAACCCACTATCACCATTGGACAAATCCTTTAAACAAAAAATCAACAAAGAAACATCAATCCTAAATGACTCACTAGACCAGAAGGAATTAATTGACATCTTCAGAACATTTCACCACAAAGCCACAGAATATATATTCTTCTCAAGTGTACATGGGTCATTTTTAAAGATAGACTATATGTTGGGACATAGGCAAAGTCTCTTCAAATTCAAGAAAATAGAAATCATATCAAGCATCTTCTCACATCACAATGGCATAAAACTGGAAATCAACTACAATAAAAAACAATCCAAAGAAATCAAACACATAGAGACTAAACAGCATGCTATTAAACAATGACTGGTTACCAGAGAGATAAGGAATAAATAAAAAACATCATGGCAACAAATGACAAAGAAAAAACAACAATCCAAAATCTATGGGACACAGAGAAAGCAGTCTTGAGAGCGAAGTTCATAGCTCTACAAACCTACTGCAAAAAACAAGAAAAAATTGTAATAAATTACCTAACCCTACAACTCAAAGTCTTAGAAAGAGAGCAACAAGAAAAGCCCAGTGTAAGCAGAAGGAAAAAAATAATAAAGATCAGAGCGGAGATAAATGACATAGAGACCAAAGAAACAATACAAAAGATCAACAAAACCAAGAGCTGGTTCTTGGAAAGGATAAACAAGATTGATGAACCTCTAGCCCGGCTCACCAAGAAGCAAAGAGAGAGGACCCAAATAAACAAAATCAGAAATGAAAGAGGCGAAATAACAACAGACACCACAGAAATACAAAAGATTGTTAAAAAATAGTATGAACAAGTCTTCTCCTACAAACTAGACAACCTGGAGGAAATGGACATATTCCTAGAAAAATACAACCTTCCAAAACTCAATCAGGAAGATTCTAAAAATCTCAATAGGCCGATAACTATGAAAGAAATTGAAGCAGTCATCAAAAAGCTCCCAGGAAACAAAAGCCTGGGCCAGACAGCTTCACAGGGGAGTTTTACCAAAACATTCAAGGAAGAACTAAATCCTATCCTCCTCAGACTATTCCAAAAAATTCAAGGGTAAGGAACACTTCCAAGCTCATTCTATGAAGCCAGCAAGACCCTAATACCAAAACCAGATAAAGACAACACAATGAAAGAAAATTACAGGCCAATATCCCTCATGAACATAGATGCAAAAATCCGCAACAAAATTCTAGCAAATTGGATCCAGCAGTACATCAGAAAGATCATACACCATGACCAAGTCAGATTTCTCCCAGGGATGCAAGGATGGTACAATATCCGCAAATCAATAAATGTGATACATCACATAAACAAATTGAGAGATAAAAATCACATACTCATATTAATTGATGCAGAAAAAGCATTTGACAAAATCTAATACCCTTTCTTGATAAAATCTCTCAACAAGGTGGGAATAGAAGGATCATACCTCAACATAATAAAAGCTATATATGATAAGCCAACAGCTAACATCATACTCAATGGGCAAAAACTAAAATCATTTCCCCTAAGAACAGGAATAAGATAGGAATGCCCACTCTCACCACTCCTGTTTGACATAGTACTGGAAGTATTAGCCATTGCAATTAGACAAGAAGAAGAAATAAGAGGCATCCAAATTGGAAAAGAAGAAGTAAAGCTGTCCTTATTTGCAGATGACATGATATTGTACATAAAAAACTCGAAAGACTCCATCAAAAAACTAATAGACTTAATAAATGAATTTGGCAATGTAGCAGGATACAAAATTAACGCCAAGAAATCTATGGCATTTCTATACACCAATAGTGAACTTACAGACAGAGAGACTAAAAAAGCAATCCCATTTACCATCGCACCAAAAAAATTAAGATACCTAGGAATAAACTTAACTAAGGAGGTAAATGACCTATATGCAGAAAACTACAGGACACTGAAAAAAGAGATAGAGGAAGACGCAAACAGATGGAATCACATACCATGTTCATAGATTGGTAGATTCAACATCATTAAAATGTCCATAGTACCCAAAGCAATCTATAGATTCAATGCACTCCCCATTAAAATACCAATGGCATATTTCACAGACCTAGAAAGAACTCTTCAAAAATTCATCTGGAAAAAAAAAAGACCCAAAATAGCCACAGCAATCCTGAGAGAGAAGAATAAAGTAGGAGGGATCTCAATACCAGATTTCAAGCTGTATTACAAAGCCACTTTTCTCAAAACAGCATAGTACTGGCACAAGTACCGACATATAGACCAACGGAATAGAATAGAGAATCCAGATATTGACCCAAACCACTATGCTGAATTAATATTTGACCAAGGGGGCATGAACATACAATGGAGTCAAGACAGTCTCTTCAATAAATGGTGTTGGGAAACTTGGACAGATACATGCAAAAAAATGAAACTAGATCACCAACTTACACCATACACAAAAATAAACTCCAAATGGATATAGGCCTTAAACATAAGACAGGATACCATAAAAATACTAGAGGAATCCACAGGCAGCAAAATCTCAGACATATGCTGAAAGAACTTCTTCACTGATACTGCTCCTAGGGCAATGGAAACTAAAGAGAAAATAAACAAATGGGACTACATCAAAATAAAAAGCTTTTCACAGCAAAAGTAACCATCAACAAAACAACAAGAAAGCCCACTGTATGGGAGAACATATTTGCAAATGTTATCACTGATAAAGGTTTAATCTCCAACATCTACAGGGAACTCATACAACTCAAAAAAAGGAAGATAAATGATCCAATAAACAAATGGGCAACGGACCTATATAGAATCTTTTCAAAAGAAGACAGAAGGAAGGCCAAGAGACACATGAAAACATGCTCAAAGTCACTAATTATCCGAGAGATGCAAATCAAAAGGACAATGCAGTACCATCTCACACCTGTCAGAATGGCTATCATCAACTAATCAACAAATGACAATTGTTGGAGAATGTGTGGAGAAAAAGGAACCCTCATGCACTGCTGGTGGGAATGCAGACTGGTGCAGCCACTGTGGAGAACAGTATGGATTTTCCTCAAAAAACTGAAAATGGAACTCCCATTTTACCCAGTAATCCCACCCCTAGGAATATATCCTAAGAAACTAGAAACACCAATCAGAAAGGATATATGCTCCCCTATGTTCATAGCAGCGTAATTTACAATAGCTAAGATTTGGAAACAGCCTAGGTGTCCATCAGCAGATGACTGGATCAGAAAACGATGGTACATCTATACAATGGAATACTATCCTGCCATAAAAAAAGAAGGAATTCTATCATTAGCAGCAACCTGGATGGAACTGGAGAACATTATGCTAAGTGAAATAAGGCAGTCAATGAAAGAAAAATACCACATGATCTCACTCATTTTTGGATAATAAAGAACATTATAAACTGATGAACAAAAAGATAGATACAGAGGCAGTAAAGCATCAAACAGACTGTCAAATTGCAGCAGGAAGGTTAGGGAGAGGTGGGCGAGATAATAAATCAACCGAAGGACTTGTATGCATGCATATAAGCATAACCAATGGACGCAAAACACTGTGGGGTTAGGGCATGTATGGTAGTGGGGTGGGGGGCAATGGTAAGATATGTACACATATAATACCTTAATAAAAAAAATGGAAAGAAAAAAAAAACAGAAAAAAGAAAATGTGCCAAGGGAGAATCAAGCAGGTTTTTTGTACTGTGCTTTAGCATGATATTGAAATAGCAATGAACATTTTGTGATTTTTTTTCAAGTTTGGGGTAAAACTCTCATTCACTAATGACAGTGAAGGTAGCAGAAATTTGACATAGTATAACTTCTATTTTAAAGGATTTCTCTTTCTGTTGTGTGGAGAAAGACACAGCAGGATGCATCAGAACCACTAGGGTCCATTACAGTGACTCTGATGAGAGGTGATGGGGACTTGGATTAAGATGGAGTCCATACAAATGGAAAAAAAATATTTAAGGATTCATAATATAATTATGATGTTGAGTTTTCAGAAAGTGCTGAATGTGCTTTTATCAACATATGTCCTTTAACCTTTTGCACTCAGATGTCAAGTGTGACTCGACACGGTTAGCATCGGTAACAGCTCTTTTTATACTCTTTGAATGTATCAATAATTTAAAATATAAAAAAATCCAAATAAATAAGTTTGTATGAAAAGAATCTCCAGTTTTTTATTCTACTGCAGCTCTTTGTAAAATCTGGGGTATTTAAAAAATTAAATCGCCAGTAGAATAAAGGAATCGAGAAAAAAGCAAGAGAGTGCAAAGGGTTAAATACTATGACCATAGTTATTAGTTCACAAAGCTTGTCATTGTGGGAAGGTAGGCCAGCTCCAAAGTATCACCTTCTCTGATTTGTTCAGAAACTTTACTGGTATTTATCTCTCATTTTACGTGATCTCAGTAACAGTGCTCCCATTTTGTCTAATAGATTGTTAATTTTCTCTGGGATAATGAAAAGCAATGTCTTTTTCAACCTAGTAATATTAATAAACATGACTTAATTATATCACTCCAGTAATCCTCCTCTCCCTCTCTGACAACATCACATTTCCCTCTCTTGTAGATCACTATCTTACCAATAATAGACAAACATGTAAATTGACCATACCTCCACGACACCCACCAGCCAATCAGGAATGAGTATGCAAATTAACCCCCCAAAAAGGATGGTGGGTTAATTTGTATACGCAGGCACAGAGCAAAGACTAAGGGATCCGCCCAAGCGAAGACTGAAGACGGAAGCCTGAAGCCTGAAGACTGAAGGCTCTGCCTGCGGCTGGAGCCAAGCTTGAAGGCTGCAGGCTTGGCTCTGCTGTGGCACGGGTCCTGGGTGCCGGAGGAAAACCTGTGCCGGCAGCCAGGGGAAGGAACGCCGATTGCACGAATCTTCGTGCAATGGGCCTCTAGTCATCATATATAAATATGCTATTATTTCTACAATCTTAAGTAAAAACTCACAGCCCTCTTCCTTGTTCAACTTCATGCCCATTTCTCTTCTTTTTACAGCAAAACTCCTAGAAAGAGTTGTCATATACTCTGTTTCTATATCCTCTTGAATCTACTAGTAAATAAAGCTTATGATCCAACCACTCCAATAAAACTGCTTTTGTCAAGGTCAAAAATAAGTGAGTTGAATAGAAATGAAATGAATTGAAACCCACTATTGATTTCCAAAGCTTTATCATATTTGATTGATCGGCAGCATGTGACTAAGTTGTTCATAATTATTTTCCTCTTTGATACACTTTCTTCATGTAGTTTCCAGAATTCCACAAACTTATATTCCTCCCCACCACTGGTTACTCTTTCTTAGTCCTCTTTTTGAGTTCTTTATCTTCCAGATCTCTAAATAGTAGAGTGTGTCCCAGTGCTCTTGAAGAGTCTATTAACACTCATGTGTTTGGTAGTTTCTTTGCTTCTTGCTTAAATGCCATCTATATGCTGATAACTTTGAAATTTATGTCTCAAGCTTAGATCCCTCCCTTGAACTTTAGACTTATACATACAAAAGTGTAGTTATAAAAAGGAGGACCTATGTAATACCTTCAATGATAAAGTTTTTTTTTTTAAAGTGTAGTTACAGCTCAACTGGAATGTCTAATAGTAATCTACCTAATAAAAGAGTATCATGCTAATTGACCATACTTTTTGATGCCCACCAGCCAATCAGGAGTGAGTATGCAAATTAACCCAACAACGCAAGTCTTCCGCACCACTCCAGCTGCTCTGGGCTTCTGGACAACATGGGAAGGAGGAAAGGCGGCTCCAGGCTGGAGAGGAAAGGCAGCTCTGGCCAGAGCGAAGGCACTGCTGGCAGCCAGGGGAAGGAAGTCCCATTCTTGCACGAATCTTTGTGCATTGGGCCTCTAGTAATACATAATAGTAATGACAATAATAACTATAACAAAAAAATAATGTTTCTATGGTATTTATTATTTGCCAGACCATATTGGACACATTTTTAATTTAACTCACTTAATGCTCACAACAACTCTATGAACTATTGTAGTGTAAACCCTGACAGTTTTTTTTTTCTTTTTTGTTGCAAGGGACTGACTTAAGCTTCGATTCTCCAGGAGGCATGCACTTCAAAGAGGCATCCACTTCAAAGATATCTATCTCAAATAAACACATTGCAAGCCACAGGACTAGGTAAAGAACCACCCTTCCTCAGGCTCCTTTGTTTTAAAGATCTTGGTTGATTTCTATAACTGACCATTTTGGTGGCTTGGTTTTTATTTTGTTTTCTGTGCTTTAAATTCTTGCTCTTTTATTTTATTAAATATGTTTTTATTGATTTCAGAGAGAGAGAAGGGAGAGAGAGAGAGAGGGAGAGATAGAAATATCAATGATGAGAGAAAATCTAGCATTAGCTGCCTCCTACATGGCCCCTATTGGGACTGAGCCCAGCAAGAGCCCTGACCTGGAATGGAACCGTAACCTCCTGGTTCATGGGTCTACTGACACTCAACCACTGAGGCACACCAGCCAGGCTCTTATATTCTATACTCAACAATACAGAGTGAGCCCAAGAAACTCTAGGCCCCCACCAGCAACCCCACTAAAAGTAGATCCCCAGCTAAACTCCTTCTCCCCTACCCTGCTGTACACACATGGACCTCATGGTGTGACCTCATGTAACTTCCAGGACTTATAAGTAAGAAACCTGTGTCTTTTCAAAGTTTCCTGGTGGTTATTGCTGAGGGCGTTTTGCAATCATAAGAACAAGGGCTGCCCTAGCCAATTTGGCTCAGTGTATAGAGCATTGGCCTGTGGAGTCAAGGGTCCCGGGTTCTATTCCGGTCAAGGGCACATGCCTGGGTTGCAGGCTCAGTCCCCAATAGGGGGCATGCAGGAGGCAGCCAATCAGTCATTCCCTCTCATCATTGATGTTTCTATCTCTCTCCCTGTCCTTTCCTCTCTGAAATCAATAAAAATATATTAAAAAAAAGAAAGAAAGAAAGAACAAGGGCTGGTCCAGGCACAACATCGGTTACTGATAGACTGAGATTGGGACAAAACAATTATGTACTACTAGAGGCCCGGTGCACAAAATTCATGCATGGGGCTGGGGGTTGTCCCTTAGCTCAGCCTGCACCCTCTTCAATCTGGGACCCCTCGGGGGATCGGGCCTAAACCAGCAGTTGGACATCCCTCTCATGATCCAGGGCTGTTGGCTCCTAACTGCAAGCCTGCCTGCCTGCCTGAATGCCCCTAACCTGATCACCCCCTAACCACTGTCCTGCCGGGCTGATGGATGCCTAACTGCTCCCCTGCGACCCAATCGCCCCCAACTGCCCTCCCCTGCCAGCCTGATTGCTCCCAACTGCCCTCCCCTGCCGGCCTGATGACCCCCAACTGCCTTCCCCTCCAGGCCCAATTGCCCCCAACTTCCCTCTCCTGCCAGCCTGATCACCTGCAACTGCCCTCCCCTGCCAACCTGATCACCCATAACTGCCTTCCCCTGCATGCCATCTTGTAGTGGCCATCTTGTGGTGGCCATTGTGTGACGACGTGGGGGAAGCCATCTTGTGGCGGTCATCTTGTGATGATGTGAGGGAATCACGCGAGAGCGCAAGGGCCACCTAAGCTTTCATTAGTATAGATTATCAACCCCCATTCTAAGTTGAGAAAACAGAGACATAGACAGATTAAGTAATTTGCTCAGGTCACACAGTTGCTGAATGGTGAAGTGAGAATTTGCATTCAGATAGCTTGGCTCCAGAACGTGTTCTTTTAACCATTATACCATCACTACCAGTAATTAATAAGCATCTCAAACTTATCATGTCTCAAACTGAGCTCCTGTTTCCCTGCCTCCAAGCTTGTTCTTCCAGATTTTTCCTCAGGTCAGAAAATAGTAACTCCAGTTGCTTAGGGAAAAAATGTTGATGTCATCCATAACTGCCTGACACCTTGTAAATGGGCAATCAATGGGTCCTGGCTGCCTGACACTACCTGAGCCAATTCAGCAGAGACAAGGTTGAATCATACATGAGCATTTATTCCAATACTGCTGGCAGTATGGGAGAGCAGCAGGTCATCCACAAAAATCTGCTCTGCTTTCCACCATAAACCAGCTGCTTATATTGGATAGAAGGGCAAAGATTACATGGGGGTAAGCAAAAGGGTATGCCAAATGAGCAGTTTACAGGTAATTCAGGCTGGATATTTGCAAAGGCCTAGGGGTATGCAAAGGCTGGGAGTCTTCAAAGGGCTGATATATGCAAAGGGCTGAGGGCTCTGGTTTCTGCAACAAGGTTGTTAATCTTTCCATGATAATAGGCAGCTCCCAGGTCCTGTGTGCAGCTCCCAGGTCCTGTGTGCAACTCCCAGCCAGGTTAGAATGTGCCTTATTTAATCTGTATAAAACAATCACAGTTAACAGAGCATGATTAATATTTCTTACAATTATAGCTGGTGCCCAACTTTCTATTTCTGCCCCTATCAACCTCACACAACCCACATCTGTTTCATCAACAAATCCTGCTGGCTCTAACTTCAAAACATATTCAGAATCTACCTTCACCACAATCCCCATTGCTACTACAAGTATTCTGGTCAAAACATCATTATCATTGACTTTGTATACTGCAACAGTGTGTTCAGTGGACCCCTTGCTTCCATATTTGCATCCCCTGCCTCGCACTCTGCAGTGGGCCTCCCTATTACTCACAGTAAAAGCTACATTTAATGGTCTATAAAGTTCTGTTCATTCATTCTGATCCAGCTGTACTGGCCTGCTATCTCTTCCTGGAAAACATCGAGGCCTCTGTAATTGCTTTTCCATCTACCTAGGATGCTCTTAGATATTTGCATGGTTAATTCCTAATTTAAAACCTGCTGACCACTACACAAGCCCTCCCACATGCTTTATTTTTCCAGATTTTACATATTTATCTTGTTTATTGCCTATATCCTCCTGTAGAATGTAGGTTCTATGGCAGTAGGAATTTCTGGTGTTTTCTTTGCTCTTATAACCACAGTATGCAAAACAGTGTTTGGCACATATTGACACTCAATAAATATTTCTTTAAACATAAATGAATGGCCCGGCTGGCTAAGTGGTTAAGCATTGACCTGTGAATCAGGAGGTCACTGTTGAATTCCTGGTCAGGGCACATGCCTGGGTTGCAGGCTTAATCCCCAGTGCGGGGCATGCAGGGGTCAGCCGACCAATGATTCTCTCTCATCGATATTTTTATCTATCTCTCCCTCTCCCTTCCTCTCTGAAATCAATAAAAATTAATTAATTAATTAATTAATGAAAGAATGAAGCCAAATAACTAATTTTTATCAGTGGAAATTTCTGGCACACACAAAAAAAATGGCTAAAGAGTAACTGGTACTTAAGATATCTTTCTCTTAGAGAAAGAGATCTCCTTTCTCCCAGATTCTCCTCTCATTCCAGGCTTCTAACTCACATTCCTATAGACATTCACTAACCTGGAACACAACTCTTGAAACAAAGTGACCTCTCTACAGGCTAAATTTAAGCTACATAACACTTACTGGAATATCAAGCATAGATATTCCAAAGCTCTGCAAAATTTTGCTTATAGTGAATTTCCCACCCAATATCCCTGTGGCTTCTAAATGGCCAGACCAGAGGCCTCAAATACTCATCAATGAGTTGCGTACACCCTGCTGTCTTTAGAGAGCACCTGGAAAGGCAAATGAGCATTTCTTTAATTATTGTCAGCTGAATCCAGTGGCATTGGCAGAGCCACGTCCTGGAAACACACCTTGCCAGAGGCAGGAGTGTCAGCCTGACCTTCAGCTCAGGTGGCAGGGTGTGGGTTTCATTATCTAAATGCAGCCAAGCACCAGGAACAAACATGCTTATCCGGGCCCACCCAGAAGTGACAATTACAAAGAACACACAAGAATGCACATAATCTCCTTTGTCTTGGGCTTTAGTAAAACTTCCTGTTTTTTTGCTGTATAAAATAAAATAAACACACTGTATTGGCTCTGGATCCCTGTCTCTCCATCAGAGGACAGTGGTCCCACCCAGTCCCAGCTTTCCCTACTGTATTTGTGTCTGTCTCTTTCATTTTCTCAATCCCCCGTCTCCCCTACTCAGGAACTGGACCACTCTCTAGTGGCGCTGGAAGCAGAAAAGAGAGAAATATTTATAGCTGTCATCTTTTTAAACTCACAGTTAACTAGTAGATAATATACTCTAAGGCAGAAGCTCCTTTATTCCAAAGTTTCAAGCCTATGACTTGTAAATGTATTAACTAGGGGACAAAACCCTCATTAAACTTTAATTATAAACATTGAGTACTGATTTCTTTAAAAAAGGTTCTAAAAATATTAATCTCTTCATTATAAGAAGAGATTTCCAGCTGAAACCCTTTCTGGCACTTGAGCTGCATGTGTATGGGAATTTTAATTGAACTCCATCAAAGACAGAGCCTTTATGTAAAGAATTAACAGTCTGTGCACACATCTTCATAAATCATTTGCTTGACAGTTTTTATCTTAATGGGGGCATTCAAATATTTTTGCCATCCACATCAGTGGACTTTGGTTATACTTTTAAAATAAATATATATCACAGAGCACCTAGTTTAGGTAGGAGCTGGCATAATAGAAAATCTGTTGCAATTTTAAGATCAGTGCCTCTGAACATTTTATAGACATCTCTTTATTAAAGTACTCTATTACCCTGTTATTTGAGCTAGCATTTTGGTCTTACCTTAAGGATGCATAACTGACCTAGTAACCATTTTGTGATTATCAGACAGTGACTGCTATAAAACAGTAAGTGAAGTATTTTTTCTCAGTTCCAGGGCTATTAGCCTTAGACAGCTTAAGTATAGCAGTAACTGCTGATCCAGCTAGTAAAGTATGAAGGGAAATGAAGCCTGTGGTCTCTGGGAGATTCTGATTCTTTCATTACTTGCCATTAGCAAAAGTAAGTTTTATTAAGTCCAAATTTATTTAGTCAATTGGGGACTAATGGTGGGCTGTACAGTTGCTTCTAAAGTGTGTTTAGACTGGTCATTTATTTCAAAGTAAGTGGGGAGAACCAAGGGAGAAATTACACTCCAGGACTGTTTAACTCCATCTATGTGACCTTGGATAGACTGGACATATTTTTTCAGGCACAGATAGATTTGTGATATTTTAACCCAAGAGGAAAGACCTAACACAAACTGTGATGGTATAGAACAAAATGAAGCCCAGAGAAGTTAACTAACTTACACAATTAGTGACATACATGGCTATGAGAGAACCAAGATCACCATACTCACAGGCTGTCTTCTTTTCATTAGTCAATTTACCAGAAGTATTGACTATAATAACACATCAGGCATTGTGTTAGGTACATTAGAAATACAAAAAAAAAAAATGACCATCAAGTTTCCTGCCTTCTGGATGTTTCAAAAAGCAAAATGTGTTCTAATCATACTACCTCACTCAAAGATTACATGAAATATCCAGGTTGAAAGTTTAACAAAGAAGAGAGGCTGAGCTTCTATCAAAATGCTTCTGGAAGTTCAGATTCAAAGCTACCTACCACTAAACCCACATAGAATTAATTAAGTTTTATTTTAAATAAAAAGATACAACTGGATTTGAAAAATAAAATATGTGTGGCAAAAATGGAAAAGAAATATAAAGTGGGTGTATTAGTTTACTAGGGCTGTCATAAAAAAGTACGACAGGCTGGGTAGCATAAAGAACATAACTTTATTTCATTATAGTGATGGAGGCTAGAAGTTCAAGATCAAGGGATCAGCAGAGTTGGTTTCTTCTGAAGGCCACTCTTCTTGGTTTATAAAGGGCCATCACCTCCCTGTATCTTCACACAGTCTATCTTAGGTGCATGTCTTTGTACTAATCTCTTCTTATAAGGATGCCAAGCAATTGGATTGATCCCTATCCATATGACCTCATTTTACCTTAACTATCCCTTTCAAAGATACTATCTTTGCATATAGTCATAGTCTGAGGTGCTGTGGTTTATAACTTCAACATATGAATTTGAGGGAGATATAATTCAGTCCCATAATGTGTAAACAGGACTGAAATTACAGGACAAGAAATAGAAAGATAAAATTAAAAATAATAATAATAATTTAAAAAAAAGAAAGAAATAGAAAGAGATGCATTGTACCCCTGTGAAGTGAAAGAAGCATCCAAATTGTGAGGATCAGAATTGGCTCATTGCTTGAAGCTGAATCTGGGAGATGTCTCTTCCTCCAAGAAAGGAGGATGTAAAAAATTATAGCTGGTACCCAACAAAAACCACAGATTCTGTGTTGAAAAGAAGAATTAAATTCAAGGAAAATAGGAAATGGGGATTCAGAGCATTTCATTCCAAAGCAGGGGAATATATATTCTTTTCAAGTGCACCTGGACCATTTTCTAGGATGGAACACATGTTATGACACAATACAAGTCTCAATAAATTTAAGAAGTTTTAAATCATATCAAGCATCTTTTATGACCATACTAGTATGATACTAGACAACAATCACAAGAAATAAACTGAAAAACACACAAAGACATGAAGGGAAAAATTTTGTTACTAAACAATGAATAGGTTAATGGTAAGATCAAGAAAGAAAACAACAACAACAACAGCAACAACAACAACAACAAATGTAAAACAAATGAATCAGGAAATACAACAACCCAATGAAACAGAGTAGAGAGCCCAGAAATAAACTCATGTCTTCATGGTCAATTAATAGTTGAAAAATGAGACAAGAACATGCAATGGGGCAAAGATAGTCTATTCAAAAAGTGGACCTGGGAAGTTTGGACAGATATGTGCAAAAAAAGGAAAGAAAGAAGAAAGAAAGAAAGAAAGAAAGAAAGAAAGAAAGAAAGAAAGAAAGAAAGAAAGAAAGAAAGAAAGAAAGAAAGAAACTAGACCACCGTCTTACATCATATAGAGAATAAACTCAAAATAGATTAGAGATTTAAATGCTAGACTTGAAACCAAAAATTCTAGAAAAAAATGGGCAGGAAAATCTTAGACATTTCTCATAAAAAATGTTTTTCTGATATATCACCTTGGACAAACAAACAAAAGAAAAAAAACAATCAAATGGTGCTACATTAAACTAAAAAGTTTTTGCACAGCAAAGGAAATGATCAACAAAATAAAAAGACAACCCACTGAATGGGATAACATATTCATCAATGATATATCTGATAAGGGGTTGATATCCAAAATATATTAAGAACTTATACAACTCAACACCCAAAAACCAAATAATCCAATTTAAAAATGGGCAAAGGACCTGAATAGACACTTCTCCATAGAGGACATACAGATAGCCAATAGACATAAAAAGATGCTCAATGTCACTAATCATCAGAAATGCAAATTAAAACCACAATGAGATATCACCTCATACTTGTCAGCATGACTATCATCAATAAATCAACAAACCTCAAGTGCTAGTTAGGGGAAAGGGGAACCCTTGGGCACTGTTGGTGGGAATGGAGATTGGTGCAGCCATTGTGGAAAGCAGTATGGAGTTACCTCCAAATATTAAAAATGGAACTGCCTTATGACCCAGTGGTTCCACTTCTGGCAATATATATGAAGAAACCTAAAACACTAACTGGAAAGCATATATGCACCCCAATGTCCATTGCAGCATTATTAACAATAGCAAACATTTGGAAGCAGCCAAGTTCCTATCAGATAAGTGGATAAAAACACTGTGGTACAGTTATACAATAGAATACTACTCAGCCATTAAAAAGGAAATCTTAACTTTTGTGACAGCATGGATGGGCTTCAAAAGCATTATGTTAAGTGAAATAAGCCAGCAGAGAAAGACAAGTACCATATGACTTCACTTATATGTGGCATATAATGAACAAAATAAACTAAGAGACAAAATGAAAAGACTCAGATACAGGGAACAGACTGATAGCTGTCAGATCAGAGGGGTATTGGGGGCCTAGGTGAAAAATTTGAAAGGATTAAGCAAAGAAAATAACTCATAATCACAGACAATAGTATGCTGATTACCAGAGGGAGAGGTGGATGGGGGGAAGTTGAAGAGGGTTTAAGAGGGGATAAATGGTGATGGCCAGCAGGGGAGTGCAGTTGGGAGTGAGACTTGACTTGGGGTGGTGAATACAGTACATAATATACAGATGTGGTGTTATAGAACTGTACACATGAAACTTATATAATTTTATTAACCAATGTAACCCCAAAAACTAAAAAAAAAATAAAATTAAAAGGCAAAATAGAAAACAACAGAATGTTTGGAATAGTGATATAAAAACAGCCAGGCAAATACTAACTAAATCAAGCCAGTACACTAATGTTAATTGCATAATATTTTAAATTTCAAATATAGAATGTTGATAGATATAAAGAAGTATACTTCAACATGATATAAATAATATTCCACCTAGATTGAACCTATAGAACTGGACAGCAGAGCCTGAAAATACATGAAGCAAAATTTGATGAAAACACAAAGAGAAATCAATAGGGTAGATTTTTAACATGAATACAACTTCAAAACTGAAAAATACAAAAATAAAATGACAATTATTTGAAAAATCAATTAATATGTTTGATCTAATCTGTGTGTGTTCATGGGTTTGAGTGTTGTGTAGAGATAGAGAGGGGAAGAGAAAGATAGGGAGGTAGGGGAGAGAGTTTTCTATATGCACACAATGAACAGTTACCAAAATTGGCTACATTCTAGGTGAGGGGTCTGTAAAATTTTTCTCCAGAACCAGAGATCAAGTAAATGTTTTAGGCTTTCTGGGTTTAAGGTTTCTTTCACAAGTACTCAACTCTGTCATTATAACATCAAATGCGTCATAGACAATCTATACCAATAAAAGCCTAGATGGCCCTTGCACCTTCACGTGAAGCCCCCACGTTGTCACAAGATGGCTGCCACAAGATGGCCGGCAGGGGAGGGCAGTTGGGGCGAAGAGGCCAGCAGGGGAGGGTAGTTGGGGGTGACCAGGCCAGCAGGGGAGGGCAGTTAGGGCAGTTGGGGGTGAGATCAGGCCAGCAGGGGGGGGGGCAGTTGGGGTCAACCAGGTCTTCAGGGGAGGGAAGTTGGGGGCAAACAGGCCAGCAGGGGAGAGCAGTTGGGGGTGACCAGGCTGGCAGGGGAGGGCAGTTGGGGGCAAGATCAGGCCAGGAGGGTAGGGCAGTTGGGAGAGACCAGGCTGGCAGGGGAGGGCAGTTGGGGGTTACCAGGCCAGCAGGGGAGAGCAGTTGGGGGTTACCAGACCAGCAGGAGAGGGCAGTGGTTAGGGGGCGATCAGGTTGGCAGGCAGAAGCGGTTAGGGGCAATCAGGCAGGCAGGCAGGCGAGTGGTTAGGAGCCAGCAGTCCTGGATTGTGAGAGGGATGTCCAACTGCCGGTTTAGGCCCAATCTCACAGGGACATCCCTCGAGGGATGGATTGGAGAGAGTGCAGGCTGGTCTGAGGGACACCTCCCTGTGCACAAATTTCATGCACCGGGCCTCTAGTCTATATATATAAAAGGCTAGTATGCTAAATGTCTGACCGTCCAATGTCCGACCAGTCACTGTGATGTGCAATGTCCACCAGGGGGCAGACGATCAATGCAGGAGCTGCTGAGCTGCAGTGACTTGGAAGTGGTGGTTCTCAGGTGACTCATCCCAAAACCAGAGAGGGGGGAAGCCTGATTCCTCACGGGACCACATAATTCTACCTCTGTCCATGGGTTATGTTGTTGCTGAGGCACTGTTGGCCCAAATCTGGTTTACTGCACACTTGTGTTTGTGTTCCACACCCTGTATGACAGCAACTTTGCAGAGTGACCTCTCACACTCTGGGACCCCTTGAGGAATGTCAGAGAGCTAGTTTCAGCCCAATCCCCACAGGCCAGACCGAGGAACCCACCTGCCAGAGGGACACCGCTCACTCCACAGGCGCTGGGGAGGCACAGTGGGAAGTTGGCTCTGCGACACAAAATCGTTACTTACAAAAATAGCCAGATGAAATTTTTCTACAGGTCTTAATTTGTCAAGTAACCTTTGTTTCAACTCATGAAAAAAACTAAATAAATTTTAAAGAATTGATGTCTTACATACCGTATCACCACAGGAAATATATATATATATATATATATATATATATATATATATATATATATATATCAGAAATTAATAGACTAAGCTTCATATCTGCTAAAAAATGGATTTGTAAATCAATAATATATGTGGAATTGCTTAAATAACACCCCCCCACACACACACACACATCAGGCTCTGATTTCTTCACTAGTAAATCATATAAAACATTTAAAGAAGGCATAATGTCATATTCACACAAATTGTTTCAAAAATAGAGGAGGAAAAAATACTTCTCAACTCATTTTATAAGACCAGCATATCTCTGATATCAAAATCTGTCAATAATATTACTAGAAAACTATAGACCAATATCTCTCATGAAAACAGGCACAAACACAGTCATAGGCTGCAAAACAATATCAACAAAGGGAAAAGGCCTGTGGGGCAAACTTCAAAAGAAACCAGGCTTTAGCATCCAAGACTCCTCTTCTAGTAAAGTCACACAGGATGTGCTTAATTCCTGCAGTGAGTTGTAAAATAATGTATGAAATGTTTTCTACCAGAAAATCTCATCATAGACTCAATGCCAAGGGTTTTTATTGGGGGCTGATCATGTAGCCAACCTCTTTCTAGCACATAGCAGATATCCAGTATAAGCATATTGTTTGTACATACAATTTAAGCACAGTGAGCCATTCTTATCAATTAGAGTGGAGAAAGCCTTCCCAAAATCCAAGTTCACAAACACTGGCCTATGGCCAACCATACAAGCAAGTCTCTCTAATGATAGCAGTCTCTGGACTACAATGTTAACTCTTTTTTGAAAAATGACCAGGTGAGATTTATTCAATGTATAAATCAAGTTGGTTCAACAATTAAAAAATCAACCAGAGAAATTATTCTTCTGTCATTGTTCAGCTCAATTATCACATATTCTTAATCATCATATATTATTTTTTTAAATGTTTTTATTGATTTCAGAGAGAGCAAAGGAGAGGGAGAGAGAGATAGAAACAGCAATGACAAGAGAGATTGATTGATCAGCTGCCTCTCGCACACTCCTTACTGGAGATTGAGCTAGCAACCTGGGCATTTTCCCTGACCGGGAATCTAACTGTGGTCTTCTGGCTCAACCACTTAGCCACACTGGCCAGGCAATCCTATATAATAAAAGCCTAATATGCTAAGTGTCTGGTCAACTGGTTGGCCGTTCAACCAATCAAAGCGTAATATGCTAATAATATGCAAAGGCCGCTCAACCGCTTGCTATGATGTGCACTGATCACTAGGGGGCAGACAGTTGACTGGTTGACCAGTAGCTATGATGAGCACAGACCATCAATGGGCAGATGCTCTGACCCGTAGTTTAGCTTGCTGCTGGGGTCCGGCTGATCAGGACTGAGCGAGACAGGCTGGACACACCCTGGAGCCCTCCCATGTTCCCTCCCCAGCTTACCAACCTCCCGCATCCCTCCCCGGCCCCGATCATGTACAGGTGGGGTCCCTTGGCCTGGCCTATGCCCTTTCGCAATCTGGGACCCCTTGGGGGATATTGGAGAGCTGGTTTTGACCTGATCCTGCTAGTCCAGGCCGAGGGACCCCATTGGTATACGAATTCGTGCACTGGGCCTCTAGTAATTATATATTCTTTTTTTTATTGATTTTTTTACAGAGAGGAAGAGAGAGGGATAGAGAGTTAGAAACATCGATGAGAGAGAAAGATCAATCAGCTGCCTCTTGCACACCCCCTACTGGGGATGTGCCCACAACCAAGGTACATGCCCCTGACCGGAATCGAACCTGGGACCCTTGAGTCCGCAGGCCGACGCTCTATCCACTGAGCCAAACCAGTTTCGGCTATATATTCTTAATCATCATTTGTATTATTTCACTAGAGGCTCGGTGCACGAAATGCTTGCACGGAGGGGGGGTTGTCCCTCAGCCCAGCCTGTACCCTCTCCAATATGGGACATACCTCTCACAATCCAGGACTGCTGACTCCCAACTGCTTGCCTGCCTGCCTTCCTGATTGCCCCTAACCACTTCTGCCTGCCAGTCTGATCACCCCCTAACCACTCTGCTGCCACCTTGTTTGCCCCCAACTTCCCTCCTCTGCCGGCCTGGTCACCCCTAACTGCCCTCTCCTGCAGGGTTGATCACCTCTAACTGCCCTCCCTTGCAGGCCTGGTCCTTCTCAACTGCCCTCCCTTGCAGGCCGGGTGCCTCCCAACTGTCCTCTCCTGCTGGCCATCTTGTGGTGGCCATCTTGTGTCCAAATGGGGGCAGGATTTTTACCACATGGGGGCAGTTATATTGTGTGTTGCAGTGATGATCAATCTGCATATTACTCTTTTATTAGATAGGATAGAGGCCTGGTACAGGGGTGGGGGCCAGCTGGTTTGCCCTGAAGGGTGTCCCGGATCAGGTCGGGGTTCCCTTGGGGCGTGGGGCGGCCTGAGCAAGGGGCCTGTGGTGGTTTGCAGGCCGGCCACACCCCCTGGCAACCCAAGCGGAGGCCCTGGTATCTGGAATTTATTTTCCTTCTACAATTGAAACTTTGTAGCCTGGAGCGGAGCCAAGCCTGGGGCTCCCTCCGAGGCCGGCAGCCATTTCTGTTGGGGTTATAATTGAAACTTTGTTGCCTTAAGCGGGTGGGCCCGACCAGGGTGTGCGGAAAGCTTTGCTTCCCCTGTTGCCGGCGGCAACCCTGGCCTGCTCTCTCAAGCTCCATCCTGCCGCCATTTGTTTGAATTTGTTTACTTTCTATAATTGAAACTTTATAGCTTGAGTGGAGGCTTAGGCCTGGCAAGGGCAGGCGGAAAGCTTGGCTTCCTCTGTTACCTAGGAAACCTTGCTCTCTGTGGCTGTAGCCATCTTGGTTTGGGTTAATTTGCATACTTGCTCTGATTGGATGGTGGGCGTGGCTTGTGGGTGTGTTGGAGGTATGGTCAATTTGCATATTTGTCTATTATTAGGTAGGATTTTCTTTTTTCCCAATTCCCTTGGATTATTAGTTTCTTTGTTACTGGTTTCTAATAAATCATTTACAAGTAACAATATTAACCATTTGTCATGCATTGCAAATAAAATGCAATGTTTTTTGTTATTATTTTACTGTGGTGTTTTTTGGTTATATAGAAGTTGTGTACTGAAATATGATCATGTTCTATTTTTAAGAAACCAACCAATATAATTCATCATCTTAACAAAATAAATAAAATAATTTATAATTTGGATATGGATATATTCAGTAAAAGTATTTGATAAATTTAACATTCATTTATTATTTAAAAAAACTCTTAAGCTGAACATAGATGGACACTTCCTCATCACTATAAAAGGCACCTATGAAAATGCATGACTAATATGACAATTGTGAAATATTGAATATTTTTACATAAGGCTTCCAAAAAGGAAAGGGTTTAACTGGAGGTCCTAGCCAGTAATATAAAATTAAATAAAGATCTAGGTTTTGGGAATAGAAATAAAACTCTATTAGCCAACAACACCATGGTTTACATAGAAAATTCTGAGTAATTACAAAGCAACTTGTAAAATTGAAATTTGAATTAGAAAATTTATAGAACACAAAGGCAATACACACTAAGTGGCCAGATTATTATGATCTCTAAACTCATAATAATCTGGCCACTCAGTGTATAGCCTATATAATAAAAGGCTAATATGCAAATTGTCCCCTCGACCAGTTCAACCAGCAGGCAGGATGGCCAACCACCGATGTCCCCTCCTCCTGGCCAGGCTGGCCGGACTCCACCCATGCACGAATTCATGCACCGGGCCCCTCTCTCTCTCTCTCTCTCTCTCTCTCTCTCTCTCTCTCTATATATATATATATATATATATATACACACACACACACACATACACACACACACACACACACACACACTGAGTGGCCAGATTATTATGCGTTCAGAGATCATAATAATCTGGCTACTCACTGTAAAAATGCTGTTGTTAATCTACTAGCAAACAAAACTGCATAAATAAACTTTTAAAATATTATCTCCTGTAGCATTCAAAAACAGAAAGTACTAAGAAATATTTTTTTTAAATATATTTTATTGACTTTTTACAGAGAGGAAAGGAGAGGGACAGAGAGCTAGAAACATCGATGAGAGAAATATCGATCAGCTGCCTCCTGCACACCCCCCACCGGGGATGTGCCCGCAACCAATGTGCATGCCCTTGACCGGAATCGAACCTGGGACCTTTCAGTCTGCAGACAGACACTCTATCCACTGAGCCAAACTGGTTTCGGCCTAAGAAATAAATTTAATGAAAAATGTATAGAATCTCTACACTGAAAACTATAAAACATGAGAGAGGTGACGTCAGCAATATGGTAGAATAGGATATCCCTTATTCATATCCCCCCATCAGCAACAATAATTTGGCAGCCATCAATGAACAAAAGTGCCTTTCTGGGGGCACTGGGATTCAGGTAGTAGACTGTGAGACCCCAGTGGAGTCCCAAACCAAGGAAGGCCATTTTGCGAAGGCAAGCCCATTTCCAGCTGACAGATTCACTGACTATGGTCATGGTAACATCCTTGTAACCCTCTGGACTTGGCTACAGCTTAATTTGTCCTTGATCCTGCCATCAGCACCATGTGCCTTGAGTAACAAGTCAGCTGAATTCATCCAAAAGCAAATTCTGAGATCACCCAGTTAGTTGGCCCCAGCCCTCTCAACCATGGATGAAGCAGTCCTGTCAACCCTGAAAAAATACATGCTCATCCATGCCCTGAAGGTCAACCCACTGACCTTGGTCTGTCTGCAAAGCTCTGTGATTTGGCTCTAGTCAGCTCAGCTGCATGCAGTCCAAGGGAAAACTTGTCTGCCCAGGAACCCAGCATGACTCATACCCATCCATTCCCAAAAAGAGAGATCTGCTGACCTCACTCTCTATTTTGAATTCTAAAGCAGCCTGTGACTGCAGGAGGTATCACACTTGCTGATTTCAAACCATATTTAAAAGTCATAGGAATCTGCCTTCCCAAATGTTGAGAGTAAGTAGAATTTGGTTTGATTCCAGGGAGGGTAAAATAATCAGGAATTTTTATCCTTTCCCATCCCTAGAATACAATGTCTATTATATATATGGTACAGCAAACCTATCTAGATAATGTGAATATGCTACACTTCCTAATTGCAGAATATTTACTATACTGAAATTACTGGCTCATGCAGAATTAAGCTTCAGTTGTTGTTGTTTTGAAGCTGCTGTAAATTACTGCTCTCCTCCCCTGCCCCATTTCCTTCCTTTTTTTTAAATGGGCAGGGGTGCTGGTTAAGATTAAAATTAGACATGTTGGATTGATATTCCTACGTGTTCAGTGTAGAAAACAAAACAAGTATATGCTTTAGAGGTAACAAAAATGAAATCCTTTAGAAATGTGTATTAATATCACTTATTAATAAAACTAGTTCTAAAAAAATTCACAGGAATAAAAACAATGTGGTTTTGATGTAAAAAACAGACAAATAGACCAACACAGAATTGAGAGCCCAGAAATAAAAACACATATGCAGTCAACTATTAGCCTTTCACAAGTAGATTCTGAGGCCCCTAAGAGTATGTGATAGGAAAAGGATAGTTCTTCTAATAAATGGTAATGGGAACACTGGATATCCATAAGTATAAAAATGAAATTGAACCTTTATATTACACCATACACAAAAATCAATTTGAAACTAATTAGAGACTTAAATGTAAGACCTGAAACCATAAAATTCCTATGAAAAAAGACATAAGGGAAAGCTCTTTGACATTGGTCTTGGCAATGATTGTCCATATATGGCATAAAAATCACAGGCAAAAAACCCAAAAATAAACAATTGGGAATAAATCAAACTAAGAAGTCTGCACAGCAAAAGCAAAAATGAAAGAGCAACCTATGAAGTGGGAAAAATATTTTCAAACCATATATCTGATGAGATGTTAATATCCAGAAAATATCAGAAACTCACATAACTCAAAAGCAATAATAACAATAATGCAATATTTTAAAATGGCAGAAGATCTGAATAGAAATTTTTTCAAGAACACATACAAATGGCCAAGAGGTACACGGATAGGTACTCAATATTCTTATTCATCAGGAAAATGCATATCAAAACCATAGTGAAATATCACCTCACACCTGTTAGGATGGCTGTTATCAAAATGACAAAAGATGACAAGTGTGGCTGAGGATATAAAAAAAGGAAGTCTTGTACATTGTTTGTGGGAATACAAATAGCTACAGACATGATGGCAAACACTATGGAGGTTCCTCAAAAAATTAAAAATAGAATTACCACATCCTGCATCCCACTTATGGATACATACCCAAAAGAAATAAAGTCCGTATTTCAAAGAAATATTGTACCCCCATCTTCATTGCAGCATCATTCACAATAACCAATCTTTGGAAACAACCTGACAGTCTTTCTACAGATAAACTAGAGGCCTGGTGAACAAAATTTGTTCACTCGGGGTGGGGGATCCCTCAGTCCAGCCTGCACCCTCTCGCAGTCTGGGAGCCTTCGGGGGATGTCTGACTGAAGGCTTAGGCCCACTCCCCTTGGACATCCTTAGCACTGCCCACCAGGGAGCGTACTGACCACCAAGGGAAGCTCCTGCATTAAGTGTCTGCCCCCTGGTGGTCAGTGTGTGTCATAGAGACCGGTCATTCCACCGTTCGGTCGATTTGCATATTACCCTTTTATTATATAGGATAGATGATTAAAATTTTATGCATATAAAACATGTATGTTAAAATTTATATTTTATACTTTAATAATTATATTTATTATATTAATAATAATAATGATAATAATTATTATTGTTATACTGGTGGGATCGGGCCTAAACGGGCAGTCGGACATCCCTCTCACAATCCAGGACTGCTGGCTCCCAACTGCTTGCCTGCCTGCCTTCCTGATTGCCCCTAACCGCTTCTGCCTGCCAGCCTGATCACCCCCTAACCACTCCGCTGCCAGCCTGGTTGATGCTTAACTGCTCCCCTGCCAGCCTGTTTGCCCCCAACTTCCCTCCTCTGCCAGCCTGGTCACCCCTAACTGCCCTCTCCTGCAGGGTTGATCACCTCCAACTGCCCTCCCTTGCAAGCCTGGTCCTTCTCAACTGCCCTCCCTTGCAGGCTGGGTGCCTCCCAACTGCCCTCCCTTGCAGGCTGGGTGCCTCCCAACTGCCCTCTCCTGCTGGCCATCTTGTGGTGGCCATCTTGTGTCCACATGGGAGCAGGATCTTTGACCACATGGGGGCAGCTATATTGTGTGTTGCAGTGATGATCAATCTGTATATTACTCTTTTATTAGATAGGATAGAGGCCTGGTGCACGGGTGGGGGCCAGCTGGTTTGCCCTGAAGGGTGTCACAGATAAGGGTGGGGGTTCCCTTGGGGTGTGGGGCGGCCTGAGTGAGGGGCCTATGGTGGTTTGCAGGCCGGCCACGCCCCCTGGCAACCCAAGGGGAGGCCCTGGTATCTGGAATTTATTTTCCTTCTACAATTGAAACTGTAGCCTGGGGCAGCAGCCATATCTGTGGCAGTTAATTCACCTTCTAGAATTGAAACTTTGTAGCCTTAAGCGGGTGAACCCGGCAAGGGTGTGCGGAAAGCTTTGCTTCCCCTGTTGCCGGCGGCAACCCTGGCCTGCTCTCTCAAGCTCCATTCTGCCGCCATTTGTTTGAATTTGTTTACCTTCTATAATTGAAACTTTGTAGCTTGAGTGGAGGCTTAGGCCTGCAACGGCTATGGAAAGCTTGGCTTGCTCTGTTACCTGGGAAACCTTGCTCTCTGTGGCTGTAGCCATCTTGGATTGGGGTTAATTTGCATACTCGCCCTGATTGGCTGGTGGGCGTGGCTTGGCTGGTGGGCATTGCTCATGTAGCGGAGTGATGGTTAATTTGCATATTACCATTTTATTAGAGAGGATGATTAATTCATAATAACTGAAATATTAAAAATAAAACATTTAAGGCTTAATTGTATTTTTTATAAATTTCTTTATTGATTAAGGTATCACATATTTCTCCTCATCCCCCCATTCCCAGCCCACAACCCTCCCCACACATGCCCCCACCCCCCTGTTATCCTTAACCGCTGGTTAGGCTCATATCCTTGCATACAAGTCCTTTGGTTGATCTCTCCCCTTTACCCCCACCCTCCCCTACCCTCCGTCTGAGGCACGACAGTCTGATCCATGCCTCCTTGTTTCTGGGTCTGTTCTTGTTTATCAGTCTATGTTATTCATTATTTCCCCTAGATGAGTGAGATCATGTGCTATTAGAAATACACTTATAAGAACCGAAAATGAGACAAGCAATAATGGTTATGCTGACAGGCAAATGAATCAGTCTGTAGTGAGTTTCTTTCTGGGCCAACAGTTCTTTTGAGACCCAATTACAATGTCCACCAGTTCCTTATGTGTACCATGACATTTCAGTTCTGGATGGTGGACAATTGGTGGTAATGCTGGTATGACCCTCTCTGGTTTGGTCCTTGGCAACCTGCAGTGACGCACAGCTGCTGACTGCTAGTATGGGAAGACCAAGTCAGCGTCTTCCATCTCTGGACTGCTTCTCTTCTGTCTTCATGGCTGGAGGAGTCCTGTCGATTCCTCTCTGTTGCTGGAATCCACATGGTCTCGGAGTTGTTTTCTGAAAATATACAGACATATTCTTGACCAAAAGTTAATAAAGGAATATTTTCTATAAATTTGACTTGGGATCCTATTTCATTTTTTGCCCAAATGATTTTCCTCTGGCTTGTTTTGTCACCTTGTGTGTTTTTCATGGGTGTCTTGCTTTTAGCCTTACAATTAATTTTCTAAAGTATTAATTTTCTAGATGTAATTACTTACAGGATACTTTTCCTTACATGATATTCTTCTACTAACCACCCCCCCTTTTGATTTAAATATTAGGATGCTTTTGAAAATTTTATAATGTAGTCTTGATGGCTTTTAAATTTTAATTTTTAGCACTATAATATTACTGTTTTAGGTTCATTACATGGTACGCATTTTTATCATGAGATGAACTACCAATAAAAATTTTAGTTAACACTTTAGGAACACCTTTTTGTCCAGTACAATTAATTTTTCTAGAATATTCGCTTGTTTCAACTAGCCAATTTAAATTTGCCTGAAAACTTGACTACTATTATACTGTCAAATTTATTACTCTGACAACAATCTTATTTTACCCTGTAAATATTAGTGGAGAGGATTATTTGCCTTCTTGAGTAGGTCCTGAGCATTCCTGGTGGTAGGCTGGATTTAGATATCATAAACCCACTTCCCCACACCATGGGTACAAGACAACTCAAACAATTCTTGTTGGAGTGAGAGGGCAGCTGCTGTCGACCAAGTCTCTGTCGGTCACCTGAGTCCTCATCTGGGCTGGGCATGGGAAGCACGAAGCAGCCATGGGGGCAGGAGACCTCCCTCAGAAGGGGCTAGGGTTCAGGCCCCTGCAATGTTGGGGGGGTGAGGGTCTGTGCCCCACCTCTGTTGATCCCCAAATTCTCTCCTGATGGTCCATCTGCGACTGTACCTGTCTTAGGTTGTTCCTCCCTTGAGGAATCTTACCCATCTCTGGCTAACCAGACATCCTCCGGGGCCAAGAAGGGTGATTTGAGGTTCAGTTTTGTCTCCTTGGTAACTTATGCCCCCATGGCCTCCATGCCCAGCACCTGCCTCGGGATCCCCTCGCCTGCTGGTGGGGCCCCAGCACTGATCACATATCTTGTGGAACCCAGGTTTCTTCTCCAGGGAGGGCTCAGTTCGCCCCACTGGGTGAGAGACAGATCCATGGCACCAGTCATCATGAGACTTCACCCTCGACATGGACAGAAAGCTCATGCAACAGCTGTGAGCAATTGAATTGTGAGAAGAGGGTCTCTCTTGGCCTAAAGGGTACGAGGGACCAATATAGAATGCTCAGGTGCCTTCCTAGGAGGTCCTCTACACAATGAAAAGGATTAAATCCTTACTTGTCCTTTTTAAATTGCTGCCATTCAAAGAATTAGATTGTAATTTTGCTTGGGATAATTGTACATTATGCTGTTGTAATTCTAAAATATCAAGAGATGTGTTAAGTTTGTCTCCAAGCACCAAACAGATGATTTAATTTTTTTTTTTTATCCCCAAGGGTGCGAGGAACTATTATAAGTACTGGGGGTGATCCAAATCTGGGAAAAAATTTTAATGATAGTGTAGAATAATATCATGTAAGGATATTTCTTGTTCTAGTCCATGGCAATTCCCTTTGAAACTGGTTGTCCATTTCTTTTTATATAGACAAGGTCTTAGTTACATTTTCTGCACCTCTACCGGGGGCAAGTAGTGATAGTAGTGACACCCTTTCTTTGGTGTCCACACAAACCAGAAACCTCTCTTTAATTGTACACACAAAAGGGCATTGTTTTGATTTTGTGTCATACAAAAGGGAAGCTGGGTGGAGACCCCTGTGTATTTCTTGCCCCACCCATGGACCTCCTGGATGACCAAGGTGTTTAGTATTATTGGTAACTACATTAGTCAGGGGATCAGCCCACGTAAGGGGTCTTACCCATGAAGGGTCAGGAGCATAAGTCCAAAATACTTACCCTCTTGTCCCAGGTAAAATTACCGTACTTCTGATGATTGCTAGCATGGCTAGAAAGGCGTTCTCAGGCATTCTTGGGTTTCTGGTTACCTCACAATTTCTTCCCTGAGGTTTGACATTCTGATTGATGTTTCTGTGTTTCTGGGTCTATTTTTTCCCCCCATCAGTTTATATTGTTCATTATATTCCACAAATGAGTGAGATCATGTGATATTTATCTTTCTCTGCCTGACTTATTTCACGTAGAATAATGTTCTCCATCTCCATCCATATTGTTGCAAATGGTAGGAGCTCCTTCTTTTTTACCGCAGCATAGTATTCCATTGTGTAGATGTACCACAGTTTTTTAATTCACTCCTCTGCTGATGGGCACTTAGGCTGTTTCCAAATCTTAGCTATGGTGAATTGTGCTGATATGAACATAGGGGTGCATACATCCTTTCTGATTGATGTTTCCAGTTTCTTGGGATATATTCCTAGAAGAGGGATCACTGGGTCAAATGAGAGTTCTATTTTTAGTTTTTTAAGGAAACTCCAAACTGTTCTCCACAGTGGCTGCACCAGTCTGCATTCCCACCAGCAGTGCACGAGGGTTCCTTTTTCTCCACATCCTCGCCAGCACTTGTCATTTGTTGACTTGTTGATAATGGCCATTCTGATAGGTGTGAGATGGTACCGCATTGTTGTTTTGATTTGCATCTCTCTAATGATTAGTGATTTAGAGCAGGTTTTCATATGTCTCTTGGCCTTCCTTCTGTCTTCTTTTGAAAAGTGTCTATTTAGATCAGTTGCCCATTTTTTGATTGAGTTGTTTATCTTCTTTTTGTTAAGCTGCATGAGTTCCTTGTAAATGTTGGAGATTAAACCCTTATTGTTGACATCATTGGCAAATATGTTCTCCCATGTAGTGGGCTTTCTTGTTGTTAAGGCTTAATTGTATTAATTCTAGGACCAATGTATTTATATAGCATCTGCTTTATATACACGGGGGGAAAGCAAATAAAATTTAATCATAGCATTTAAAAGCTCTCTCATATGGGAAGAATAATCCAATTATTAAACACTATGGGACAAAAAGTCCAATTTAAAATTTACAGTGAAAATAATAAAAATATGGTTGTGGTTATATCCACACACCAAATGAACATAAACCAAATAAATTGCTCATGTGAAATATTATTTATTTAAAAGTTTTGTCTAAAATAATCACATTTTGGGCAGCTTCTAATTGATAGGATTTTTAAAAAGTGTGACAACTAAAAACAATAGAACTAAAAATATTCAGATCTATATGGTAGCAACCAACAAAGAAAAAGAAAAAAAAAACTTTAATCTTTATTGTAGGTTAACCTGGTGAAATCAGTTTAAGTAAGGTATATCTGAAACAATTATTCAGAATGCTTACAGAGATAGTGACAGAGTGAGGCAACATAGGAAAGGGTAGCTGAGAGACATGGAGAACAAAATGAAAATTTTTAACATTTATCCAATAGTACTTCCAGAAGGAGAAAAATTAAGACTGGGGTGATAATTCAAAAGCTATTTGACAAAATATTAATTCAGTATTTTTTATAAAGAATAAATAATAGGAATCCTTATATTCAAATTGCCAAATCTCAAGTAGCATACCTTAAAGTAGAGCCAAATCTATAAATTATTTTAGTGAAATGGAAGGACACATGAATCAAGGAGATCTTAAAAGCAACCAGATCAAGATACATTAATATACAAAAGAATACAATTTAGCATGTCAGTTGATTTTACAGCAACAACATAAGCTGGAAGACAATTGAAGAAATTATTTAAAGTGCAATGTAAACTGATCTAAAATAGATTGATTTGAATAATGACCACAAATTTCTATCCCTCCTTATATCAGCACTTTCTGGTAGTGCCCTCCCACACTGATTCTGTATACCTTGTGTGATGGGATTTGGCAAAGGAGTAGGAGCAAACTTGATATAAGAAGATAATTGATAATGAATGTACATGTTGCCCTGTCTGGTTTAACTCAGTGGTTAGAGCGTTGACCCTCAGACCGAAGGTTCAATTCCCAGTCAAGGGCAGTACCTCAGTTCCAGGTTCCCAGCCTCATTGTGGACACGTTCAGGAGACAGCCAGTCAATGTGTCTCTCTTACATGGATATTTCTCTGTCTACCCCCTCCTCCCTCCCTTCCACTCTCTCTAGAAATCAATGGAAAAAATATCCTTGGGTGAGGATTTAAAAAAAAAGAATTTACATGTTTCTTTCTTCCCTCTCTCTTTCTAACAGCATCAACAACATTCTCCATGAGAAGGTGCCTGGCATGGACTGCCATAGAATGACATAGAACAGGGCCTGTCATCCTAGTGGAGTTATCCTAGATCAGCCAACAACAATCCAATCACAAGGCATAAGTAAGCCTAAGTGGAAAAGAGAGAAAGATAACAACAACAAAAATTCATCCAAGATAATTCAAACTCAGTAAGTGACATGAGCAATAGCAAATGGCTATTTTTTAGACTATCATGTTCTGTGGTGGCTTGTTAAGCACTATCTTTGTTTCACTAGACAATTGATACAGAAATTGGTACCAGTGTGATATATTGCTGTTGTTTTAAAAAACTTAAAATAAGGAGCTATCAGTGGAAACAGCAGAGTTATGATCTCTAAAAATTATGTCCTCCATAAAAGTAAGAACATTGCTGACAAATTATCAAAATCAATGTTTTCAGAACTATGGAAATTAACCAAAGGCTTATGGTAATTGAGGGAGCATTTATTGAGGAAAAACAATGAAATTATGTAACTAACAGTAAGCTTGGGTTGCATGATAACTTTCTTCCCACCACCTCTGCTCCAGTTCCATGGTATCTATGAAAAATAATAGTCCACAATCACACTGAAAACAAGCATTTTAAGAGTCACTTGAGAAGACAGAACAGAGTTAGAGATCTGTTATGGACTTAAGGCTTATATACATTCATAATTATATATTGAAGTCCAAATTACCACTTGGCTACATTTGAACACAGAGCCTTTTAAAAGGTAATTAAGCCCTGGTTGGAACGGCAGCCAGCACAGCTAAGGGCCATGGGTTTGATTCCAGCTGGGGTGGAAGGCAACCAATCGATGTGTCTCTTTCACATAGATGTTTCTCTCTCTCTCTCTCTCTCTCTCTCTCTCTCTCTCTCTCTCAAAATCAATGAAAAAAAATATCCATGGTGAGGATTAACAACAACAAAAAAGGTAATTAAGGTTAAATGAAGTTATATGGATGAGGCCCTGATATAATAGGATCTGAGTCCTTATAAAAAGAGATATCAGAGAGTTCACTCTGTCTCACTCTCTACAGGAACACAGAGGAAAGGCCATGTAAGGGAACAACAGCAAGAAAGTGGCCATCTGCAAGCCAAGAAGAGAGTTGGTCACTGGAAATCAACTTTTCAGTCCTTGATCATGGATTTCAAGCCTCCAAAACTATTATATAATAACTTTCTATAGTTTAAGGCATCTAGTCTACAGTATTTTGCTATATCAGCCCCAGCAGATTAATATAGCCTCCAAAGACTCTTGTCAGAGAATTGTCCTTAATTGACATCTGGTATTTCCATGTAAGACTTCATTCCAAGGATGTCTTTATTTAACCTGACTAAAATATCACCCAGAGAAAACAGCCTTTTCCACAAGGGTATCTTTAAAACACTTTTGGGGGGATGTAATGAAATCTATGACACTTCTTCTAGTAAAAATACATATACCCTTTGCGACAGCATGGATAGACCTGGAAAGTATTATGCCAAGTGAAATAAGCCAGTCAGAGAAAGATAAGTACCATATTATTTCACTTATATGTGGAATCTAAAGAACAAAATGAACTACCTAGAAAAATAGAGACAGATTCATAGATAGAGAGTAGACTGACAGCTGTCTGGGGTAGGGAGCTGTGTGGGGGGCTCTGAGGGTGGTGGAGAGATTGAGCAAAAAAAGAAAAAAAAGGAGAAAAAACTCATGGACACGAACAACAGTATGGTGATTGCCAGGGGCTGGGAGGGGGGTGGAAGAGGGTATAGGGAGATAGGTGGTCAGAGATGGACAGAGACTTGAGTTGGGGTGATAAACACACAGTACAGTGTACAGATGATGTGTTACAGAATTGTGTACCTGAGGCCTGTGTAATTTTGTTCACCAGTGTTACTGCAGTAAATTCAATAAAAAAGGGAAAATATAATTAAAAATACATATAACACACATGTATAGTTTGCTTACTAACTCAGAATATGCATCATTAAAAGCTGTTGGTATAGAAGGATGACTAGAAATATTTTATGCCTACTAAAAAAAGAAAGAGAGCCCAGAGGAAACAGTGTGTGCAAAAGCCTGTAGACATAAAAAAAAAAACCACAAACAAAACACATACACACACACACAAATAAACAAACAGTGTATTACTACATAATTCAATGTGATTGGAGCATAAGCTGGAAAGGGAATCAGGCATGGCATAAGATGAAAATAGAAGATAAGAAAATAAACAGGGATAAAGCATAAAGTATCTCATATGTCAGTCATACACTTTGTTTCCTCAGAGATTAGACCATAATTGATAGAGATTACACTTGGCATGTCAATCCTCTCTCTTAACTGTTTAAAAACTATAACTGGAACAGCTACTGCCCAGTGGAATACTAATTGTTATTCTATGAGTGTGGAGTTTCACTGACATTCACTGTAGGTGTTGAACCAGCAAGTACTCACATCTCAATCTTTACACCTTTATGAGAGAAAAGAAACACATGTTAGAATGAAACCAAAATCCCCTGAATATTAATGATTTTACTCCTTAACACACAGAAGAGTATCAATAAGCTGCAATGGTTCTCAGCACTGACAGCAAATTAGATTAACCTGGGTAACTTTCAAAAAGCAGATTATGCTTGAGATCCACTCAGACCAATTAAAATAGAATATGTAGGGTGGAGCCTGGACATCAGATTTTTGAAATCTCTCCATATAACTTTAATTTTCAGCTAGAATGGAGAACTATGTTAAGAAAAATACCCTGCAAAAGTAAATTCTTACCTACTAATTTGCCTTAATTTTATGATAGTGTTTTCATGCAACATTGTATAGCTTAAAATAATTTTTTTAAATATAGTTTTATTGATTTCAGATATTAAAGGAGAGAAAGAGAGAAAAAGAGATAAAAACATCAATGATGAGGGAGAATCATTGATTGGCTGCCTCCTGCACGCCCCATACTGAGAACAGAGCCCACAACCCGGACATGTGCCCTGACCAGGAATCAAACTGCGACCTTCTGGTTCATAGATCAACCACTGAGCCACACCAGCCAGACTTAAAAATAAACGTGAAAGACATTTCAAATGTATACGCTGGGCCATTTTAATTCCTTTGCTAAGCTACCAAGAATGTCACCTGAGAGATTACAAGGGTGGTGAAGGGGGTCTGAAACAGTATGCTTGGGGGTGAATATCAGGACTTGCAGGCAGCCAATCTGTGCTGGAAATGTTCAGAGTGGGCTTTTTCACATTTTAGATTCTCATCTCCTGAGTGTGTTGCCTGAGGCTATTGTTCTCTTTATATCTTGCAGATCTGTCTTGCAGAAAGGCTACATGCTAAGGGTCTTGTGATTAATTGGATGGCCTTTTATTCGGACTGTTTGTGAGGACCAGATTTTTGCCATTTTGGCTCAGGAAGCCACAGGGATAAGTTGTGCAAAAAATATTTAACATTACCATAGCAAATAAGCCATACATTGCCTTAAACAAAATATACAACACCCAATATTTTAATTTTAGTTATGTCCAAAAATCATATGGGTTAGCCATCAATTATTTCTTACATTCTGTACTGTTTGGTCCTGAACATAGAACTGCAAGAGAGGGTCATTTATAAAACAAAATATTTATAGGCCTTACTATATATCAAGAGCTATGCCAAGTGATGAGATTAGGGAAAAACATCTATATACACTCAAGGTGCTCTCATTCTACTAAAATGGCATAATAACTTCAAACTGAGTCATAAAAATTCCATAAGAAAGGTACATTAAAAAAAGGTGAAGCCAGGGGATATCATGATCACTTATAGCTGAGGGAGATTAGACCCAGGTCTTTAAGGGCTATAAATGCCAGGATAGGAAGTTTAGAAGATATGCTCTAAACAAAGGGGAGCCATTTTTTATATGAAAATGGTAAGGTCTGAGATGCAGGAAAATTATAAGCCTAACTGCAATATATAGGTTGGGTTGAAGATTGGCAAGAAAATAGGAAAGATACCAGAGGTTTTGTTAAGTGTTTAAAGTAAGAGGTAATGGTGACTTGGTCAAGGGAATTGAAAGTTAGGATTGAAAGAAAGAGACAGATGCTAGAAGCATTGCAGGGATAAAGTATAATGGACTTAGTATGCATTTTCAAGTTGAGACTGCTATACAGATTGTGGGACTATTAGCATTCTCTTATCGATCAAATCATTCAACATATCTTTATTAAATAACTTATACATCAAGCACTGTGCTGGGTTCTGGAGGTGCATCAATGAATATAGCAATGAATGGCTCTTGCCTTCACATAGCTTCATGTACTGGGAGACACAATAAATAAAAGACACAGTTAACAGTTATAAGTGCTGTGAAGGAATTTGGGGATGCTGTAAGAGAACAACAGGCAGTAGTGATGACTGGGGTGATGGACAGAACTACTTTATACTGGGCATTAGGTGAATACCTCTCTAAAGAAGGATTATTTCAGAGTAGATCTGAAGGAAATATCAGAAAGAGCAAGCACTGAAGAAGGAAAGTTTAATGCAAAGGCTCTGAAATAGGACAATCAGTATATTTCTCTGTTTAAAGAAGAGGGAGCTGCCAGTGTGTTAATTGATGCTGAGAAGTTGAATAAGAAAAAAAATAATACATTGACCATTGGTTTTAGTAGCACAGATACTATTATTGACCTTGACAAAAGCAGACCCAGTTGAATGTGGAAAAAAATTGAGTGAACTGAAAAGTGAGTGGGAAAAATGAGGGAAGTGGATACAGTGTGTTTAATAGAGAAAAGAGATGACGGGATAGCTGGAGGGGGTAAGCTGCAGTTTTTAAAAGTAGAATCAGCTGAAACCGGTTTGGCTCAGTGGATAGAGCATCGGCCTGCGGACTGGAAGGTCCCAGGTTCGATTCCGGTCAAGGGCATGTACCTTGGTTGCGGGCACATCCCTGGTAGGGGGTGTGCAGGAGGCAGCTGGTCGATGTTTCTCTCTCATCGACGTTTCTAGCTCTCTATCCCTCTCCCTTCCTCTCTGTAAAAAACTCAATAAAAATATTTAAAAAAATAAAAATTAAAAAAATAAAAGTAGAATCAGCTTTATTTTCTATATGTATACTGATGGGAGAGAGACAGAGAGAGAGAGATCCCCGTGAGAAAAGAAAACTGGGAACAGGGATGATGCTTTCTAGTACCTCTACTTCACTTACCTTGCATTTGAGTTGGATAAACTACTCAAAGCTGATTCTTTCCAAAGATGGGCTCTCTTTGAGGTAATATGAGTAAGGAACAGAAGGGCATTATGAAAGGCAAAAGGGAGAAAAGATATTGAGCACCATACAGGAAGAGAAGGGTGCAAGAAAGCTGAGATCCTGGTCACTAAACCAAATATTGCCTTATTTCTAGAGTAGTTTCATGTCAGCCCTAGCCCAAATTTCAAAAGAATACAGATTGCTTCATTTGATATAAGCAAATTCTAAGTGGCCAGTTGGGAAATATGATCATTCTCTTTCTCTATGTTCAAAGGCCTGTGTAGTGGCCTCAGAATGTTATTTCATCACTCAATAGAATTTATGAAATCTACTGGAGAACCACCAATGTTTTATTTTGTTAACCATGGACATTTTAAACATCCAAACATGTATATACACCATCTCATAGAAGAAAGAATATTTTAGAACCAAAAAAGTAGAAATAACATAATATCAGGATTAATAACAAATCTAGCTTCATGGAAAACCTGTCCATACTGTTTCCTTATTTTATTTCTAAGTCCACCATGGATTGGTGAAAATACCATCCCAGTCTTGTGTCAGTACAGAAATTAATATTGGGAAATACCTGAATGGCAAGACTTACAAAATATCTTCTAATTCAAATTCCTGATTCAGTTAATGATAACCAAAAAGTATTATCTTTGAAGTAAAATAGTTTCCTTTTCATGTTCTATTCAATGAGCATATAACTTTTCCCAAGTCACATTTCAGTTCACTCAGCCTTAGGGATGTAAAGCAAAGCTCTGCCATTCACATCAGTTTCAAAGGCCTCTTTTCCCAAGTCTTCAGAGAGCCCAGAACATTTGTAATAAACACCTCTCTCAGCACAAGAGATAATAGCAAATTCTACTGTTTTCTGTCGGCTTGAATGTTGATTAAGACCTCACTAATTACACTGCTCTAACAAATTTAAAATAAAAAATACAGATTAGTTTTCAGATAAAAGAAAGAAAGAACTGAAAGAAAGAAAAAGCTGCTTTGCCACACACACACACACACACACACACACACACACACACACAAAAGGAAAACATGAAAGAAAGCTCACTGGTTGGTTTATTTGGATATTTTTATTTCTAAAGTATCCTGTAACATAGAAACCCACACCTGAAACCTACATGTTCATGTTGACCAATGTCACCCCAATCAATTTAATTAATAAATATAAAAAATAGTGTTCAAGTATAAAATACTATTGACCCTGTGCATGGATTTGTGCACATTGAAAGGTGATTAATTAGAAGGTGGCTGGTGGGGCTGGACTGAGCAAAATGGGCTGGACATGCCATGGAGCCAACCTCCTGTAGTCCCTCCCTGGCCAGCCGCACCTGGGGCATGCCAGGGCTTGAAGGGCATCTGCGGAGTGAGCGGGGTCCCTCCGACAGGTGGGGTCCCTCGGCCTGGCCTGTGGGAATCGGGCCAAAACTGGCTCTTCAACATCCCCCGAGGGGCCCCGGAGTGTGGACGGCACTCTGCAAAGTTGCTGTCATAGAGGGTGTGGAACGCAAATGCAAGTGTGCAGTAAACCAGATTCAGGGCTGACAGTGCCCCAGCAACAACATAACCCACAGCCAAAGGTGGAATTGCACAACTCTGCGAGGAATCAGGCTCCCTCATCTCTGGTTTCAGGGTGCGTCACCCGAGAACCACTGCTGCCAAGTCAGTGCAGCTTGGCAGCTCTTGCATTGAGCATCTGCTCCCTGGTGGTCAGTGTGCATCATAGCAACTGGTCGGAAGGTCAGACACTTGGCATATTAGCCTTTTATATATATAGACTAGAGGCCCAATACATGAAAATTCATGCACTGGAGGGGGGGGTCCCTCAGCCTGGCCTTCCCCCTCTCACAGTCCAGGAGCCCTCAGGGGCGGGAGGTGACCTGGTGATCAGGGTAAGGTGACACCTCATCATACCTCTGCTGCCGTCACTACTGGCAGCGCAAGCATTGGCTGGCCCTGGTTACCTGAGCCTCGGGCGGCCCTGGGGGGCTGGGCATCCACCATCCGAGGCTTGCCTGTGCCTTGGGGGCCCTGGGTGGCTGGGGGGCTGAGGGGACTGGGGGACTCTGGAGGCATGTGCGAGGATCAGCCAGGCCTGCCTGGGGCCAGGCCCGGCCTTGCCACATGCCTGCCACCCCAGCGGGGCTGAGGGGACTGGGCACTGCCATCTTGTGGCTGTGGGTGCCACCATCTTTAAGGGCGGGGCAGTCAATTAGCATATATTCTCCTGTAGGAATCCCTTTCACGTCCCGCGTGGTTCAGGGTTCCAGTTCAGAGTTCGAGTTCTGGAGAAGGGCCGCACACAAATGAAAGGAGACTTGAAGAAATTCAATTTGGCGAAATGGGGGGCCAGGTGGTAGTCCAACTCTAGTGGGAGAACTACTCCCTGCTCTGGCCCTGCCATCCCTTTTATTGAGGTTTTGGGGAAAAACATCTTAGGCAAGATAAACAGAAACTTACATGTAGCCCTTAGGCAGGAAATAACAGAAACTTACATGGGACAAACAAAGGTGGAGGCTGCTTCAGCTAACAGTGTAAACAACTAAAGGGTGAGTGGTTAGAGCAATTAAGGTTGTTGACTAGCCTTCCTGGCTCCCTATCAATATCTCTCTTTTAGTGAAACTGATTTGTTTCCGGCATTCTCCTTATTGGCTGTGGGCACTGCCATCTTTGTGACGGCATGAGGGTCAATTAGCATATTCCCTCTTTATTAGATAGGATTATATCAAATAGAAAATGTAAAAGAGGACTTAAGTTATTACAGGTGAACTCAAAATACCAGAATTCCTACTCCCTTAATGAGAGCTCTGATCTGTGGGCATGTGCCTGATGACACCTTTCTAATTCCACCAGCAAGGGCCTTAAGGAAAGTTTCTTCCAAGGCAGGGTTGGCTTTATTGAATTCCCTGCCTGTCCTAAGTCTATATACACTGAGTGACCAGATTATTATGATCTCTGAACTCAGTGTATATCCTATATAATAAAAGGCTAATATGCAAATTGTCCCCTCGACCAGGAGTTCAACCAGCAGGCAGGCCGGCCAACCGCCCATGTCCCCTCCCCCTGACCAGGCTGGCCGGACCCCACCCATGCACGATTTCATGCAACAGGCCTCTAATATATATACATACACTGAGTGGCCAGATTATTATGCGTTCAGAGATCATACTAATCTGGCCACTCAGTGTATTTCCAATTAGCTGACTTTCAAAGGTGATGTTGGGGAAGGGAATTGTTTTCTGACAAGTTAACATTTTAAGGCTAATGGTTTTTAATAAATAATTGAGTTTTCAGCATTCAGCACTTGTTATGTTTTATTGGTTTTTGTGCTCTAATTTGGTATGTGTGCTTTGGCACAACTCCATGGCAGGTGCAATTTTAAAAATGGAATCAATAAGATTCACTGTGATGTATGATATGAGCATTCCAAGCTTAGCTTTCAAAACAAAATGCTAGGCTTGGCTCTTCCTAGAGCCCTGCAAAGAAAATGTGTTGATTCCTTAGGGCTTTCCTCACTGTAGCTTTTTGAAATCTTGTTCACACTCCTTGAATGTCCAAATCCGCCCTCCCTTAAATAGCTCTCACTCAAAACCTATGACCTTATCTCCTCATTCTTGAAGAGATGAAGTTCATCTAGCAGGAGAGCATATGTACAGTTTGTTTTCTTCTTTAAAATCTCTTTTTAGTGCTTTGTACAGTATTACCAATTAATAGGGACTTAATAGATCTTTGTTAAATGAGTAGTTGAATGAACTTGTCCTCTCTTCCTTCTGTAACTAAAAGGAAAACCTCTTTTTCAAGGCAAATGCCTCTTAATTATGTAGCATTCACCTGGTTCTATCTCCTCCTGCCTCCTTCAAGACCTTGCTTCACCATGTATTCCTTCTTAGTTCCAGTGTCTTTGACCTTGATTCCTCCAATAGTCACTTAGTGGCTTCATATAAACATGGACAGATGTCTAAATTTGGTTAAACTATGGTCTGAGAGAAGAAGAGAGCAGTGATTAGGACAGAGCACATACAAGGAGATATTGCATTAGATGGCAATGTCCTATTATTTGATACCTGGTATATATTTGTTTTGTGCATTTTCTATATGTGTTTTACTTTACAAAGGTTAAAAGGAAAAGAAAATAAAGGAAAGGAAAGGAAACTACCCAAGAGCAAGAACATAATTAGAAATATTGATAATCAGCTTGAGAATGTGAACAACTATAGTAACTAGGTAGCAAATCCTTTCTCAAGTCAGCTAATTTCAAAAGCTTTGTTTTTAACAAAATTAAAGAATAATTTGCAGTTATGATATTATATGTAGTATATAATTTTTGGTATATAGTACATAAAATATATAATTTTGAATATGCAACTTACATAGAATTTAAAGAATTGAGTAAAATTGCTATAAGAGAAAAATACTTCCATCCATTTCCATGTACTTATCTATGAGAAAAAGGTCTTATTGACATTTTCATCCATAAAAACAAAATTGAAGACAGAATTAATAATGAACCCTATCCATTCTAGTAATTAGTAATAATCATTATGTTTACAAGAGTGAATGGGAGGATGGCAGAAACAGTTCTATGTATCTCATTAAGAAATGCATTTCCAAAAAATGTTAACATTTTATGTTTAGTAATTATTTTCAAAAATTCTAATATCTTATTTTTAATCCATTGCATGTTTTTATTCATTGCAATGCTAACACAAGTCAGAAGAAATTTAACACTTAGAACCTTATGGTCAATTGATATAAAAAATCTTTTTTTTTCTGAGAATAATAAGATTATCTATAAAAGGGATTTAAACTCTAGTAACCAATGGCCTCACATGGATGAATCTTACAAATATAATGTAGAAGGGGACAAAAGAAAGTCACAAAGAGTATATACACTATATGATTCTCTTTATATAAAGTTCAAATAAGCAAGAGTAATCTATATCAAGGATCAATAAACCTTTCCTGTAAAGGAACAGATAGTAAATATTTTAAACCTTGTGAGCCATAAGGTCTCTATCTCTGCAACTCAAATCAGGAGTTGTGACATAAAAACCATCAGACAGCCAAAACCGGTTTGGCTCAGTGGATAGAGCGTCGGCCTGCGGACTGAAGGCTCCCAGGTTCGATTCCGGTCAAGGGCATGTACCTTGGTTGTGGGCATGTCCCCAGTGGGGGGTGTGCAGGAGGCAGCTGATCGATGTTTCTCTCTCATCGATGTTTCTGACTCTCTATCCCTCTCTCTTCCTCTCTGTAAAAAATCAATAAAATATATTTAGAAAAAAACAAACAAACAAACAAACAAAACCCATCAGACAGTACACAATTGAAGGGGTATGGCTGTGTTTCAATAAACTATATTCAAAAAAACGTAAGTTGGGAGAATGAAGATGGCAGCTGGCAGGGTTGCAGTGAGAAAAAGTGTTACTGAGTGAGGGAGCGAAAGGGGAGTGCATGGATGTGTGGTGTGTGCGTGTGTGTGTGTGTGTGTGTGTGTGTGAGGGTCAGTTAGATTCTTCAGGACTTTTGGGGGCTGGTGAACCAGGTTCACCTAGCTGGGCAGCCTCTGCTATTGCTGCAATGTCTCCCGGGTTAGCCAGCTCTCCCGCAGGCACTGTGCCATCTTGAAGGGGAGAGCTGCTGTGATTGGGGACCCAGCCTCACCTCCACCCAGGATCCTACAGCCATTCCGGCCAGGGACCTGCTGCCTTGGCTGCAGACCCATAAACATTGAGACTGCAGTTTCCCCAGCTGCAGGCTCCTGTAAGTTCCAGAGCGGGCTCCCATCCCACCATCCACATGCTTTAGCCCCAGGTGGCACATCCACGTGCAAACAACCAAGCCCAAGCCTTACGCAATGACCCCGGGATCCGCGACTGCATGCGGACAGCCAAGCCTTACACAGCAACCCTGGAAGCCAAGCCTTATGCAACAACCTGGGCGCCCCATCCACACATGAATATCCAAACCTTATGCAGCAACCCCAGGCTCCATGACTGCGCTAGCCACCACCAAGCTTGATGCAGCAAACCCGGGTGCCACAACCGAGCATGAGCAGCCAAGCCCTATGCAGCAACACTGGATGACTCACCCAGCAGCCCCAGGCCTGGTGACTGTGCCAATTGATGCCAAGCTTACCGCTGCGGTCACAGGCCAAATACGACTTGACGCCGAGATCCTTCAGTGAGAGAAAAATGGGGAGACAAAGAACAACTCCCAAAGAAAAGAAAAAGAGGAATCACCAGAAAAGGAACTAAATGAAAAAGAGGCATGCAATTTGTCAGAAAAAGAATTCAGAATAAGGGTCAGACAGTTAATAAACCAGAGGATGAGAAAACAACTTATGTAAGAATCAAGAGGAAATAAAAAGTTATATAGCTACAATAAAAAAAAATACTATGGAAGGTTTCAACAGCAGGCTAGAAGAAAGAAAGGACTGAATTAGTGAATTAGAAGACAGGGCAGCAAAGCACATCCAATTGAACTGCAATTGGAGAAAAAAAGTTAAAAGGCAGGAGGAAAGCCTAAGAGAGCTTGGGACAACATGAAATGAAGCAACATGCATATAATAAGGTGCCAGAATGATAAGAAGAAGAGCAAGGGTTAGAAAACCTACTTGGAGAAATAATGTCAGAAAATGTCCTGATTTGGGGAAGAAGAAAGTCACACAAGCACAGAAAGTCCCAAATAAGATGAACCCAAAAGGACGCACACCAAGACACATCTAATTACGATGGCAAACGTACAGGGAAAAGAGAGAATCTTAAAGGCTGCAAGAGAGAGACAGAAAGTTACATAAAAGGGATCTCCCATTAGATTATCAAATGATTTCTCAACAGATACACATTAGGCTAGAAAGGAATGGAAGGAAGTATACAAAATGATGCAGGGCAGGAGACTGAGTCCAAGAATACTCTATCCAGCAAAGCTATCATTCAAAATTTAAGGGGAAATCAGGAGATTCACAGACAAAAAAAGCTAAGGTAGTTTATCACTACCAAGCCAGCAATGCAATAAATGCTAAAGGGACTGTTGTAAAAGAAGAAATAGAAAGGAAAGAAGGAATACAGACACAAAAAATAAAAAATATAGATACAAACAAGTACCTATCAATAATAACCTTAAATGTAAATGGATTAAATGATCCCATCAAAAGACATTGAGTGGCTGAATGGATAAGAAAACATGACCCATATATATGCTGTCTGCAGGAGACCCACCTCAGAACAAGGGACACACACAGACTGAGAGTGAAGGGATGGAAAAATACCTTTCAGGCAAATGGAAATGAGAAAAAAATCTGGGGTAGCAATATTTATATCAGACAAAATAGACCTCAAAGTGAAGGCCATAACAAGAGATAAGAGAGACCACTTCATAATAATAAAGGGATCAATACAACAGGAAGATATAACTCTGGTAAATATATATGCAGCCAATACAGGGGTACTCAAATACATAAAAAATAAAAAAACTTCTGGAAGAAATCAAGGGAGAGATTCACAACAATACAATCATAGTAGGAGAATTTAATACCCCACTGACATCACTGGATAAATCATCTGGACAAAAAACAGCAAAGAAACAGCAATCCTAAATGACTCACTAGACCAGATGGAATTAATTGACATCTTAAGAACATTTCACCCCAAAGGTATGGAATGTACATTCTTCTCAAGTGCACATGGGACATTTTCAAAGATAGACCACATATTGAGTCACAAGCAAAGTCTCTCAAAATTAAAAAAGATTGAAATCATATCAAGCATCTTTTCAGACCACAATGGCATAATATTAGAAATTAACTACAATAAAAACAATAAAAAAATTCAAACACTTGTAGGCTGAATAGCATGCTATTAAATAATGATTGGGTTACCATAGAGATCAAAGAAGAAATTGAAAACATCCTGAAAACGAATGACAATAAAAACACAACAATCCAAGACCTATGGGACAGAGTGAAAAAGCAGTCCTGAGAGGGAAGTTCATAGCTCTACAAGCCTGCCAAAAAAAAAAAAAAAAAACACCAAGAAAAATGGTAATAAATTATATAACCTTGCAACTTAAAAAATTAGAAAGAGAGCAAGAAGAAGAGCCCAGAGTAAGCAGAAGGAAGGAAATAATAAAGATCAGAGCAGCAATAAACAACATAGAGACGAAAAACAACATTAATAGAAAAGATCAATGAAACTGAAAGCTAGTTCTTTGAAAGGATAAACAAGATTGATGAACCTCTAGCTAGGCTCACCAAGAAACAAAGAGAGAGGACCCAAATTAACAAAATCAGATATGAAAGAGGTGAAGTAACAACAGACCCCACAGACATACAAAGGATTGTAAAAACATACTACAAATAACTCTATTCCAACAAACTGGACAACCTTGATGAAATGGACATATTGCTAGAAAATTGGACCTTCCAAAACTCAATCAGGAACAGTAAAAAAATCTGAATAGGCCGGTTACTATGAAGAAAATTGAAGCAGTAATCAAAAAACTTCCAGCAAGCAAAAGCCCTGGACCATATGGCTTCACAGGGGAGTTTTAACAAACATTCAAAGAAGAACTAAAATCTATCCTCCTCAGACTATTCAAAAAAATTCCAGAGGCTGTCCCTTTTGTCTGTCTGCTAAATTCCACCCTCTCGCTTTATGGCTTAAGTCTCTGGTCCCAATGCGGTGCAGCGCTCTGATTGGGCGGGGCATCATGGTGACGTTACTCTGGGTACAAATGGGCCCAGGTGGCGGGCGCCCAGGCAGAGCATCCTAGGGGTGTTAAGGCCTCAATCTGTGGGAGGAGAAAAAGTGCGCGAGGAAGCGCGCAGTCCGAAGTGCATCTGCTCAGCAGGGAAGTCCCCACCATCGAGTCGCCATTATGGTGCAAAAGGAGGCGCAATGCATTAGGACCCTGTCGGTGTGGAAAATGTACCATTCGCGCATGCAGCGTGGAGGGCTGTGGCTGCACCAGAGTCTGCAGCTGTCTCTGGTCATGCGTAGCGCCCGGAGCTTTACCTCTTGGTCAAGGTGGACGCCCACGAGCAGCCCGAGGTGCCCTCGCCAGTCACCTGCTCCCCTGACACTCGCCTGCACCCACCGCGGGAAGCACAAACCGCAGCGGAAGCAGCGTCCATCGACGGTGAGCAGCCCTCCCCAGAGCCCATGGACACTCAGAAGGCGCGGAAAGCCGAGGAGACCCCTGCCCGCTGTGCCCCGAGACCCACCAAAGTCAGCCGCAAGCGACGGAGCAGCAGCCTCAGCGACAGCGGGGATGCCGGACTGGTCCCGAGCAAGAAAGCCCGTCTAGAAAAGGAGGACGCGGAGGAAGGGGAGTCTTCGGAGGTCCCCGATGGCCTGCAGGCCCCTCCCTCTCAAGCGAAGGTGCCTTCCCGAATCTGGCGCGGGTCCTCCAGAGGCGCTTCTCTGGCCCCTCCGCTCCCCCGACAGCGCCTCCACCTCAGGCTTGCGAGGCGGATAGCATGCTGAACGTGCTCGCCCGGGGCCGTGGTGGCTTTCTGAGGGCTCCCGAGCGCTGCTGCCGGAGTCCAGAGTGCGGGTCGAGCCGTCGGCCCGAGTACACACACCAGAAGCCAGGCCACCTCCGCGGAAACGGTGGAGAGGAGCCGCGGCCCTGGAAGCTGTCGCCACCGCGTGCAGTGGCGGCGCCAAGTAACCTGAGCCAGGGCTGGGGCGCCCTCCTCCAAGACGGGCCGCGCCCACAGGTGCTGTCTTAACCTACTGGGATGTGGCCTTTCCATCTCCTTCTGGGACTGGGTGAGGGGTGTCTGGTTCCTCACATTACTCAGGGTCGGACTTTATTTTTCACGGGGGGCTGTGCTGCCCTTTCGAGGTTTTTCAATAGTTGGTGTCCTCGTTCCCAGTGCAGCATTCCAGGCACCCTTTCCTCTCGGGTGACATGCTTATGCAAGCGGTCATCTTTGCGTCATGGGCAGGCGTGGGGCGCTTCCTGCTGCCTTGCGTGGGTGTGGGGCTAGGAGGGGGGCTGCCTGAGGCATAGCCCCCGCGCTTCTCCCCGCACTCCTGTGCCTTCCTGTCAGGGGGAACGAATCTCATCTCATTTCAGGTTAAATTTTTTTTTCTCTTCTCGTTTGGTGCATTCGAGGTGGGGATGTGCGCACAGTCTCAAGCATGACCCTCCCTCAGGCACAGACAAGCAACCCAGAAGATCTTGATCTGAATCACGGAAGTGGGGGAGGGGGTGCTCCTAGCTCTGTAAGGCTGAGCTGGACCCAGTCTGGTGAGACTGGGCCCCTTTGGGGAGGGGAGATTCTAGCCAGTGCCTTTGAGGGTCTATTTACTCTGGTGGGTTCTGTTTAACTCTGTCTGTCTGGCCTTTTGCTAGAGAGACCAGATACGAAAATAAAGACCATTTAACTAACAACAACAAAAAAAAAATCCAGAGGAAGGCACACTTCCAAGTTCTTTCTATGAAGCCAGCATTACCCTAATTCCAAAACCAGACAAAGACACCACAAAGAAAGAGAATTACAGGCCAATATCCCTGATGAACATAGATGCTAAAATCCTCAACAAAATTCTAGCAAATTGGATGCAGCATTACATTAGAAAGATCATACACCATGATCAAGTGGGATTTATTCCAGTGATGCAAGGCTGGTACAATATCCGCAAATCAATAAATGTGATACATCACATAAACAAATTGAGAGACAAAAATCACATAATCATATCAATTGATGCAGAAAAGGCATTTGCCAAAATCCAACACCCTTTCCTGATAAAAATTCTCAGCAAAGTGGGAGTAGAGGGATCATACCTCAACATAATAAAAGCCTTATATGACAAACCTACAGCCAACAACATACTAAGGGGGCAAACACTAAATCCATTTCCCCTAAGAACAGGAACAAGACAGGGATGCCTACTTTCACTACTCCTGTTTGACATAATCCTGGACGTGCTAGCCATTGCGGTCAGACAAGAAGAAGAAATAAAAGGCATCCAAATTGGAAAAGGAAAATTAAAATTGTCATTCTTCGCAGATGTCATGATATTGTACATAGAAAACCCTAAAGACTCCATCAAAAAACTACTAGACTTAAATGAATTCGGCAATGTAGCAGGATACAAAATTAACACCTGGAAATCTATGGCTTTTTTATATACCAATAATGAACTCACAGAAAGAGAAACTAAAAAGACAATCCCACTTACCATTGAAACAAAAAAATTAAGACACCTAGGAATAAATTTAACCCAGGAGGTAAAGGACTTGTACTCAGAAAATTACAGGTCGCTGAAAAAAGAGATAGAATATGACATAAACAAATGGAAAAATATTCTGTGTTCATAGATTGGTAGAATCAGCATCATTAAAATGTCCATACTACCCAAAGAAATCTATAGATTCAATGTACTCCCCATTATAATACCAACGAAATATTTCACAGACCTAGAATAAACTCTCCAAAAAATCATATGGAATAAAAAAGACCCTGAATAGCTGCAGCAGTCTTGAAAAGGAAGAACAAAGTTGGAGGGATCACAATACCAGATATCAAGCTATACTACAAAGCCACTGTTCTTAAACTGCCTGTTGCTGGCACAAGAACAGACATATAGACCAATGGAATAGAACAGAGAACCCAGAAATCAACCCAAGCCATTATGCTCAATTAATATTTGATAAACGAGGCAAGAGCATACAATGGAGTCAAGACAGTCTCTTCAATAAATGGTGTTGGGGAAATTGGACAGATACATGCAAAAAAAATGAAACTAGACCACCAACTTATACCATACACAAAATAAACTCAAAATGGATAAGGGATTAAACTTAAGATGGGAAACCATAAAAATCTTAGAGGAAATTATAGGCAGCAAAATAGCAGACATTTGTCATAGCAATATCTTTACTAATACAGCTCATTGGGCAATGGAAACTAAGGAGAAAATAAACAAATGGGACTACATCAAAATAAAAAGCTTCTGCACAGCAAAAGAAACCATCAACAAAACAACAAGAAAGCCCACTGCATGGGAGAACATATTTGTCAATGTTATCTCCGATAAGGGTTTAATCTCAAATATGTATAAGTAACTCATACTACTTAACAAAAGGAAAATAAACAATCCAATCAAAAAATGGGCAAAGGACCTATATAGACACTTTTCAAAAGGGGATATACAGAAGGCCAAGAGACATATGAAAAGATGCTCAAAGTCTCTAATCATCTGAGATATGCAAATCAAAATAACAATTAGGTACCATCTCACACCTGTCAGAATGGCTGTCATCAAGAAATCAACAAACGACAAGTGCTTGTATGGATGTGAAGAAAAAGGAACCCTCTTGCACTGCTGGTAGGAATGCAGACTGGTGCAGTCACTGTGGAAAACTGTATGGAGTTCCCTCAGAAAATTAAAAATGGAACTCCCATTTGACCCAGTAATCCCACTTCTAGGAATATATTCCAAGAAATCAGAAACACCAATCAGAAAGAATATATGCACCCCTATGTTCATAGCAGCACAAATTACAATACCTAAGATATGGAAACAGCCTAAGTGCCTGCCCATCAGCAGATGAGTGGATTAGAAAACTGTGGTACATCTACACAATGGAATACTATGCTGTTGTAAAATAGAAGGGATTCTTAACATTTGCAACAGCATGAATGGACCTGGAGTGCATTATGCTAAGTGAAATAAGCCAGTCAGAGAAAGATAAATATCATATGATCTCACTCATTTGTGGAATATAATGAACAACATAAGCTGATGAACAAAAATAGAACCAGAATCAGAAGCACCGAACAGACTGCCCAACCTAAGAGGGAAGGTTGGGGGTGAGGGGGTAAGAGATCAACCAATGGACTTGTATGCGTGCATATGAGCATAACCAATAGACACAGACAGTAGGTGGGTGAGGGCATGTGCTGGGGGTTGGCGGCGGCTGGGGAGAAGTCAATGGGGGAAAAAGGAAACTTATGTAATACTTTAAACAAGAAAGAATTTTAAAAAATAAGTTGCAGGCCAAATTTTACCTGTGAACTATAGTTTGGTGACCCCTGATCTTTATTGTTTAGGGGTGCATACACACATACAGCACTATAATAAACATATGATTACCCCTGGGGGAGAGGCAGAGTTACAAATAGAGACATGTACAGAAGGAAATTTCAAGGTGACAATAATTTGTTTATTGACCTCAGTTGGTTATTACAGTGTTGTTCACTATATAAACATTTACTAAGCATATATATATATATATATATATATATATGTTTTATGCCATTTTCTGTGTATTAAGTTTACAGTAAAATCTTACAATAATTCTTCCATTTTTAGTACATATTGTTAAATGGCAATATCTAAAATTATGTTAATTTACTCTTATGCCAATAATAGTGAATAAAAATGTTTATTTACATACTCAACAAAGCACATTGCTAGTCTTTTGATCTCAAAATTGAAATTCCAGGAATTTATCCCAATAAACTAATTGCACAAAGAAAAACTTGTGTATGCCTAAGGAATTTCCCCCTAAATTTACCTGTGTTGGTAAAAATCTTAGAAACACCATAAGTAGCCACTGATAAAAGTTTTGTGAAAAAAATTATGGAAGACTACGTTGCCATTAAGATTGATAATGTCTTTATTTATTGACATGCAGACATATCATGAGATGAAAATAATCAAATTACAAAATAATATCAGTTGATTCTAGATGTGTAATAATATATGCGTAGACATATATAGAAAATATCCCTTAACATTCTGTTTGTGATTACCTAACCTCAAGGACTGAAATTAAAACTGTGATACAGCTTCCAGCCTTTATAGGAGCTTTTTCTTCTGCAGATATATTTCTTCTTCTTCAGTCTAATAAAGTCAAATGCAAATGTTCAGAGAGCAACAATTTGGCTAATTATATATTATGAATCAAATTATTGCACTGTCTTTGATCAAGGGGACCCTGCCAGAAAAATGTTCTGATTTATTAAATGTGTCTCCCTAAGAATGATAAAGTAGCCCTAGTTGGTTTGGCTCAGTGAATTGAGTGTTGGCCTGCAGACTTCAAGGTCCCACGTTAGATTCCAGTCACGGGCACATGCCCGGGTTGTGGGCTTAATCCCCACTGTGCGGTGTGCAGGAGGCAGCCAATCAATGATTCTCTCTCATCATTGATGTTTTTTATCTCTCTCTTCCTCTCCCTTCCTCTCTGAAATCAATAAAAATTAAAAAAAAGAATGATAAAGAGCTGAATCAATACTTTTAGACACCCTCTCCTTTGTCTGGGTCTTAGGAGGAAATAAGCAAGTAAGATACAAGACCTACCCACATTAAATGTGTTAGCCTTAGGGAAAGGGGCCCAGTGAAAAGCTGCTTCTACTCTGAATATAAGAATATGATCTAACCTTCACACTGGGAAGAATGCTGTGTTTTAAGCCCTGGTTACAAAAGTTTATTACACACACCATGACCTCAGGATGATTCCCTAAAACCAAATGTTATTCCTCTTGATCACCTTGAAAGAAGGGTGGGTAACAGGGATCCACACAACTCAAGCATGGTCCAGAGTGAGATATTAGCTTTGTTGTATTAACTACAAATAACATTCATCCCATTGGGAAGGATGTTCAAGTCACGATTCTTCTATCAAGGGCCAATGGAGACGGAGAAAGAATTGGCAATATTGTGTGATTGATGCCATTTCTATCTTTTCCTTCTTCCCTTATGCATAGCAAATGAGGTTATTTTTTGATGTCTGGTGTTAAGATTTGAACCATATAGCTGATGTCTGGAGAACTAAAAATATCATAAATATATGCATAGATAATTATCTTCAAGTATTTGTATAAAATAATAATGGTAGGGGTTTTATGTATTGTTGTTTTTCATGTTATTTTTACTTTCTTATTTGCATTTTTTATTTTTTAATCTTTATAATAAATGTGGATCATTTCCCCCAATAAAAACAATAACTTAATAAAGTTATTTTAAAATTACTTTCTCCCCAAAATATGACACCCTAAGAGCTATTCCTCTTCTTCTTTTTTTGTGTGCATCCTTTACTCTTATTGACTCATTTCTTTTTTAATCAGACTCCCACCACTACCACTCCACTGAAAATGGACCCTCCAGCACCACCCATCACTGCAAAATCCTCAATCTTTATTTTCTTTGACAGTTTCCCCAGGATTCAGCACAGTCAACCCCTTCTAACTTTGCAAACTGCCTCCTCCTTAACTATTCATTCTCTTATTTTTTCTTTAACTTCCTGACTGCATCTCATCTATCTCTTTGTTTGCCTCTATTTCTTCTGTTGGTTGTGAAATATAATCTCTAGTCTCAATCCTTAGAACACTACTCCTGACTGTGTCTATAGGTCATTACATTATGGTGAATCGCTGCCTAGACTGCATTCATCATTCAGAGTCTTCTCTAAGCTCAAGCTCCATCTTCATAACTGTCATTTCCACTGGGATATCTTGACATCACCTTAAATCTAACATGTCTGAAAGGACATTTGCTGGCCCAAATCAGTTTTCCTTCCAGACATTCCTCTTTCTGCCCACAGAACTAGGTTATAATTTCATTCCTCTTGTAATAGCTTTTGGCTAAAAACAAAGAAAAGGCACAGAGTGATCCTTAGCTATAATAGAAAGATCAAAACAGAACAGTGAGTCTCAATACAAAAATATTTTTAGAGCTGATTTCATAAAATAACTTGGACCAATATCCATCATATGAATTTAAGTGTAACCATAAGAATAAATTTAGCTCCAATTTTGGAGTCAGTCAGTTCCTAGAGAAAAATGTATTCATTACCAACATTAACAACTTATTTTCCAAATCTTATGGATTAAGAATCACAGGGAGGTCATTGGGACAAAATAGAGAGCTCAGAAATAAATCCATGCCTAAATGGTCAGTTAATGTTTCACAAAGGAGGCAAAAATATACAATGGGGTAAAGACAGTCAGGAAAATTGGACAGATACATGCAAAAAAATGAAAATAGACCACCATCCTACAACATATACAAGAATACACTCAAATGGATTAAATGCTTAAATGTAAGATATGAAACCATAAAACTCCTAGAAGAAAACATAGGCAGTAAAATCTCTGGCATTTCTCTTGGAAATTTTTTTCTGATATAGCTCCTCAGAAAAAATAAACAAATGAGACTACATCAAACTAAGAAGGTTTTACACAGCAAAGGAAACCATCAACAAAATGAAAAGGGAACCCACTGTATGGAAGAATATGTTATCCAATGATACATCTGATAAGGGGTTAATATCCAAAATTTATAAAGAACTCATACAAGTTAACACCAAAAATCAAGCAATCCGATTACATAATGGGCAGAGGACCTTAATAGACACTTTTACCAAAGAGGATATGTAGATGGCCAATAGTCATATGAAAAGATGCTCAACATCATTAATCATCATAGAAATACAAATTAAAACTACAATGAGATATCACCTCACACCTGTCAGAATGTCTATCATCAATAAATCAACAAACAGCAAGTGCTAGTGAGGATGTGGAGAAAAGGGAACCCTCATGCACTGTTGAGGGGAATGCAGGATGGTGTAGCCACTGTGGAAAGCAGAATGGAGTTAATTCAAAAAAATTAAAAATGGATCTGTCTTATGACCCAGTGATTTCACTTCTAGGTACACTGAGTGGCCAGATTATTATGATCTCTGAACGCATAATAATCTGGCCACTCAGTGTATATATATATATATATATATATATATATATATATATATATATATTAGAGGCCCGGTGTATGAATTCATGCATGGGTGGGATCCGGCCAGTCTGGCCAGGAGGTGGGGACATGAGCGATTTGCCGGCCTGCCTACTGGTCGAACTCCTGGTTGAGGGGACAATTTTTATATTAGCCTTTTATTATATAGCATATACACTGAGTGGCCAGATTATTATGTGTTCAGAGATCATAATAATCTGGCCACTCAGTGTATATGTGCAAAGAAATTCAAAATACTAGTTTGAAAGAATATATGTGGCCATATGTTCACTGCAGCATTATTTACAATAATTAAGATCTGGAAACAGCCAAGTTCCCATCAATAGATGAGTGGGGGGGAAAGATGTGGTACATATATACAATGGAATATTCCTTGGCCATAGAAAATGAATAAAATCCTACCATTTGTGACAGCATGGATGAGTCTGGAAAGTATAATGCTAAGTGAAATAAGTCAGAGAAAGACAAATACGATATGATTTTACCTATATGTGGAATCTAAGAACAAAATAAATGAAGAAAAACATTGAAACAGACTCATCCTATCTAATAAAAGAGTAATATGCAAATTAACCATCACCCCACTACATCCACAAGCCACACCCAACAGCCAATCAGGAGCAAATATGCAAATAAACCCAACCAAGATGGCTGCGGCCACAGAGAGCAGGAGGAAGGCTTGGGTTTCCCAGGCAATGGAGGAAGCCAAGCTTTCCGCCTGCCCTTGCTGGCCTAGGCCTCCACTCAAGGCTACAAAGTTTCAATGATAGAAGATACATTAATCCAAACAGAAATGGCAGCAGCCACAGAGCTGGAAAGAGTGGGAGGCTAGGGTTGGCCCCGGCAATGAAGGAAGCCAAGCTTTCTGCACACCCTGGCCAGCCCAGGCCTCTGCTTAAGGCTACAAAGTTTCAATTATAGAAGATACATAAATCCCAAGAGAAATGGCTGCTGCCACGGAGCAAGCAGGAGGCTTGGCTCCGCTCCAGGCTACAAAGTTTCAATTGTAGAAGGTAAATAAATTCCAGATACCAGGGCCTCCGCTTGGGTTGCCAGGGGGTGTGGCCGGCCTGAAAACCACCACAGGCCCCTCACCCAAGCCGCCCCATACCCCAAGGGAACCCCCACCCTGATCTGGGACATCCTTCAGGGCAAACCAACAGGCCCCCACCCATGTACCAGGCCTCTATTCTATCTAATAAAAGAGTAATATGCAGATTGACCATCACTCCAACACACAAGATGGCTGCCCCCATGTGGTCAAAGATCCTGCCCCCATGTGGACACAAGATGGCCACCACAAGATGGCCAGCAAGGGAGGACAGTTGAGAGGGACCAGGCCTGCAAGGGAGGGCAGTTAGGGGCAATCAAGCCTTCAGGGGAGGTCAGTTAGGTGTGACCAGGCTGGCAGAGGAGGGAAGTTGGGGGCAACCGGGCCTGCAGGGGAGGGCAGTTGGGGGAGACCCAGGCCTGCAGGGGAGAGCAGTTTGGGAGGACCAGGCCTGCAGGGGAGGGCAGTTAGGGGTGACCAGGCCTTCAGGGGAGGACAGTTAGGGGTGACCAGGCCTGCAGGGGAGGACAATTAGGGGCAAACAGGCTGGCAGGGGAGTGGTTAGGGGGTGATCAGGATGGCAGGCAGAAGCAGTTAGGGGCAATCAGGAAGGCAGGCAGGTGAGCAGTTGGGAGCCAGCAGTCCTGGATTGTGAAAAGGATGTTCGACTGCCCATTTAGGCCCAATCCTACTGGGATCAGGCCTAAATGAGCAGTTGGACATCCCTCGAGGGGTCTCAGATTGGAGAGGGTGCAGGCTGGGCTGAGGGACACCCCCCCCCCATGCACGAATTTCGTGCACCGGGCCTCTAGTAGCTACAGAAAACAGACTGATGGTTGACAGATATGAGGGATATTGGGGGCTGGGTGAAAAGGGTGAAGGGACTAAGAAGTAGAAACTGGTAGTTACAACATAGTCATGAGGATATAAAGTACAGCATAGGGAATATAGTCAATAATATTATAGTAATTATGTATGGTGCTAGGTGGGTACTGGAAATATTGGGGGGAAATTTTGTAAAGTATCTGTCTAGAAACTAGTACAAAATAATACTGAATGTAAACTGTAATTGGAAATAAAATTTAAAAAGAAAGAATCATGTTGAGGCACTAGTCTCCCTTTCTTCAACGCTCATAGTCAGTCATTCACCTATTATTGTCAAGTCTTCTTTAGTGTTTTTCATTATTCATTACTTTGTTAAATTTCCATTCTCATTAAATATCCAATTCAGATACTGCTCCAATTACATCAAGACATTACAATGCTCAACTTTGTAACTGATACCTTTTATCTGCCATATTCTCTTCTTGTTTTCATAAATTTAATCTGCTGGAAAAAAATTGTCTTTGGCACTTTGCAGACTACAACATAGAGTCCATAAAACAGGATAAAAGTAAGGCCTATGAGGTCTGATCAAAAACTACCTTTCCAGCCTGGCCAGCATGGCTCATGGTTGAGCGTCGACCTATGAGCCAGGAGGTTGGTTTGACTCCTGGTCAGGGCACATGCCTGAGTTGTGGGCTCGATCCCCATTGTGGGGCGTGCATAAGTAAACTGATAAATAATTCTCTCTCATCATTGATGTTTCTATCTCTCTCTCCCTCTCCCTTCCTTTTTGAAATCAATAAAAATAACCTACCTTTCCAATCTTATATAACAAACTAATTTTGATCAGATTTTGATCAGACAAAAAAATGGAAACAGCCCAAGTTCCCATCAATAGATGAGTTGGGGGGGAAAGCTGTGGTACATATATACAATGGAATATTCCTTGGCCATAGAAAATGAATAAAATCTTACCATATGATATGGTAAGAAATTAAAAAAAACCTGGAAATCAGGAATCATTTGGGATCTAGAGAGTGAAAGAAAGAGTATATACAGGTCTTGCATGGTTTTGCTAGTATGGAAAGCAGGGAACATGGATCATAGGAGAGATATGTAGTGTGAAGGGCGAATATTATAGCACATTTTTCAACTAACAGGAATTATCCAGTAGAGAAGGAGAAACTGAGGTTGCAAAAGAAAGAGGGTGTAACTGAAAGAACAAAACACTTGAATATTTGAAAGAGTATGGGATTCAGTGCAACTGAGGAAGGACTGCCCTTTAGTCAAAAGATAGAGTAGACTGTTCTACATGGATTCCATTTTCTCAGTGAGGGGTAAGACTGCAAGTAAAGGAATGGGGTGGTATATAAAGTTTATAAAGGGAGAAGGTATAAAAATGAGGTCTCAGAAACTGGAAATGAGGTTGTTATAGAGAAACAGTTGAAATTCCAGACAGAACTGTAACCTAACTTGAGTTTAAAAAGCATTTCTTTAAACTGAAATTCACTTTAATTTAAAGTGAAACCAAAGTTGGGGTAATTAATGCCTGGGGCAGAAATGGGACTCAATGCCATGATTCCTGACTCTAAGAACAATGTTCTCTCCATTAAACTATTCTCTAATGGCATTTTAAAATAGTTTACTCCAGAAAAATGATAGTTCATATTATAATTAATTAAAATATTTTCTTTAAGTTACAAATTATGTCTATGAAGATGGTGAGCACAATACCTATGGGAAGAAACTGAAGAGATTTCCAACATGAAACCATTTGTAACCTGTATGCCAATCAGGTTACATTTCCCCATGTAAATATTGTAAAATGGCCATATGTTCATGCTGCAAAAGCCCTCTTGGAGCCTTGTAATCAGGCCAGTGGACCATATTGCCATGCACAATATAACCTCTTTCCTTCTTGGCTTCCAACAAAAGACAGCAGGCTGACAGAGCTAGAGCAAATTAGCATCCTGTTCATCTCGCCTTCTGCTTAGACCACCTAAAGGAAGCTTCTTTTTTTCTGGCCGATGATAAAAAAGAATCAGTTTCTTTGCTCTCTGAGCCAATTCATTTATCAATTGTGATTCTGCAGACACACTGAGAAGCAAAGAAGTTATAGATATAGAGATATAGATATAGATAGCTAAAGATAGATGATAGATAGATATAGATATAGATGTAGATGTAGATGTAGATGTAGATATAGATATAGATATAGATATAGATATAGATATAGATATAGATATAGATAGATATAGATATAGAAATATCTTACCTTATAATAGAGAAACATGCAAATTGACCACACCTCCGCTATGCCCACGATTGGGCCGGCAGGAGGCTGGGGGCGGGACTCCGGGTGGCATATCTGCCGTTGAGAAGTTCAAGATGGCGGTGCCAAGTGGCCGGGCCCATGCTGCCACTCCCGGGGGTGCCTGGGGCGATCGGCACCCTGGGGGGGGGGCGTGGCCGGGCCCATGCCGCCGCTCCCAGGGGTGCCTGGGGCCGAGGCTTTCTGGGCCTTGGGCACCAGCGGGGAGCCTGCACCGATCGCAGGAAACCACTGGGGGTCGGCTCCTGTGATCTGTAGCAGGGACGCTGGGTGCGGCGAGCCCAAGGCAGGGAAAGCCTGGGGCGGAGGCTTTCCCGGCCTTGGGCACCAGTGGGCAGCCTGCACGGATCGCAGGAAACCACTGGGGGTCGGCTCCTGCGATCCTTAGCAAGGATGTTGGGTGCCGCCGAGCCCAAGGCCACCGCCCAGGGCCAAGCCCCGACCCTGAAAAAGGCAGAAGGCAGTGGCCACAGCCAAGGCCTGGGTCCCTGGTGCCAGCAGAAAACTGGTGCAGGCAGCCAGGTGAATGAAGGTCTATTGCATGAATCTTCATGCAAACGGGCTACTAGTATATATATATATGTACAGATATGCACACAGTCCTATGTTTAAAATATTTTATAGTGTGTGAATGTGTGTATTTGTACATATGCATATTTAGTACCACAGTATAAATCCTTTTAAGTGGACATAAATGGGGAGAGGATAAAAGGAAAAAAGTCAGTAAACTACAGCTATTCCTGGAGAGGCAGAATAGTGTAGGGTGGAAAGCATGGATTCTCAAATCAGGCCTCCTGAGGGAAATCCTAGCTTTGACAGTTATTAGCCATGTGGCCCTGGGCAAGTAATTTATATTTTCTGAATCTCAGTTACCTTATTTGCAAAAGAGGAATCATGGTAGTACCTAAATTAAAGGTTATTGGGAAGATTGTCTGAGTTGTTATCATTTGCATCTCCGGCAACTAAGTAGCCAATGATCCTGGAGTTATTATTGAACCAGTTCAGGTTCAATTTCCTTGTCAGTAAAATTTATTTGGTTTTGTAAAATATTTCTTCTCACAAGATCCTACATTTTCTGGTATTTTTTTAAAAATATATTTTATTGATATTTTACAGAGAGGAAGAAAGAGGGATAGAGAGTCAGAAACATCGATGAGAGAGAAACATCGATCAGCTGCCTCCTGCACAACCCCCACTGGGGATGTGCCCGCAACCAAGGTACATGCCCTTGACTGGAATCGAACCCGGGACCCTTGAGTCTGCAGGCCGACGCTCTACCCACTGAGCCAAACAGGTTTCGGCCATTTTCTGGTATTTTTGTAACATATTTTGTCAGATTAGGGGGGAAATAAATATTTTAATAGTTATACGACTTCCTCAAAATTCTCACTGTTACCTATGCCTATGTTCTCATAAGTGGCCCCATAAATCTATCATTTATGTATATTTGATTCAGGGATGTCATATGTGAACCTGGAAAGCAGATATCCTATCTAATAATAGACAAATATGCAAATTGACCATACCTCCGACACACCCACAAGCCACGCCCACCATCCACTCAGAGCGAGTATGCAAATTAACCCAAACCAAGATGGCTACAGCCACAGAGAGCAAGGTTTCCTAGGTAACAGAGGAAGCCAAGCTTTCTGCCTGCTCTTGCCAGGCCTAAGCCTCCACTCAAGCTAAAAAGTTTCAATTATAGAAGGTAAACAAATTCAAACAAATGGCGGCAGAATGGAGCTTGAGAGAGCAGGCCAGGGTTGCCGCCGGCAACAGGGGAATCAAAGCTTTCTGAACACCCTGGCCAGGCCCACCCGCTTAAGGCAACAAAGTTTCAATTATAACCCCAACACAAATGGCTACCGGCCTCGGAGGGAGCCCCAGGCTTGGCTCCGCTCCAGGCTACAAAGTTTCAATTGTAGAAGGTAAATAAATTCCAGATACCAGGGCCTCCGCTTGGGTTGCCAGGGGGCGTGGCCGGTCTGCAAACCACCACAGGCCCCTCACTCAGGCCGCCCCACACCCCAAGGGAACCCCAACCTGATCCGGGACACCCTTCAGGGCAAACCAGCTGGCCCCCACCCCTGTACCAGGCCTCTATCCTATCTAATAAAAGAGTAATATGCAGATTGATCATCACTGCAACACACAATATAACTGCCCCCATGTGGTCAAAGATCCTGCCCCCATGTGGACACAAGATGGCCACCACAAGATGGCCAGCAGGAGAGGGCAGTTGGGAGGCACCCGGCCTGCAAGAGAGGGCAGTTGAGAAGGACCAGGCCTGCAAGGGAGGGCAGTTAGAGGTGATCAACCCTGCAGGAGAGGGCAGTTAGGGGTGACCAGGCTGGCAGAGGAGGGAAGTTGGGGGCAAACAAGGTGGCAGCAGAGTGGTTAGGGGGTGATCAGGCTCGCAGGCAGAAGCGGTTAGGGGCAATCAGGAAGGCAGGCAGGCAAGCAGTTGGGAACCAGCAGTCCTGGATTGTGAGAGGGATCCCAGATTGGAGAGGGTACAGGCTGGGCTGAGGGACAAACCCCCTCCGTGCACGAATTTCGTGCACCGGGCCCCTAGTGGCTTTATAAAATGCATCTATGCTAATATTCAAGTTGGCTTGCATTTTGTGAGGCCTTATCAATGGATGGCAAAGAGGAGCACAACTGAGGAAGTTCAGTCTATGAAATAGACTGCATAGAAGATTCCTTATCTACAAAACTGAAAGAAATTATAGAACTGTCACTACCAAAAGAAAGCACCTGTCTCCTTGCCTTGGGGATTCTGGTTCTTGCTTCATTAAGAAACTGTTGTAGTGCAAATGGGCCAACCTATGTCTTTTTCACTCTGCATTTTCTTTATGACAATAAAGACAGGCAAAAATCAGTCTGAATAATGTGTGAAAAGTGAGTGAGAAGAGAATGAAAAGGCTTATTTGGTCATTTGTCTTAGTTTTCATCTGCCTTTAAGTAAGTTCTAAATCCTTTTGGGTGAGGCTATAGTAAACATTTATCCTAATATGATAGAAGCAGAATAATAAGTATGTTTATCTAATAAATTACTGGGCAATAGTTAGAAGAAATTCTAGATTGTTTCTAAATGCCTAGATTACCATCTTTGCCTGTAGCATAAAATATTCCTTCTTACAAGTTTGCTGCCCCATAACTCACTTCTCTCCTTCTCCTCTCCTCTCCTCTCCTCTCCTCTCCTCTCCTCTCCTCTCCTCTCCTCTCCTCTCCTCTCTTCTCTCTCTCTCTCTCTCCCAGCTATCTATCTCTACCTCTCTCTCTTACACACACACACACACACACACACACACACACACACACACACACACTTTTAACATAAAGACTCCATTTCAGCAGTTATTAAAAGCAAGCAACAAAATATTCATTCATACTTAAGGCCCTGGGTTTTTGTGCTCCATATGGTTAATGAGCTTGTACCATAGCAAATAAAGACTCCAGAAAAATCTTTTTATCCCTGTTTTGTGATTTGTGCAGTCAAGCATGTTAGAAAGAATAAGTAACAAAGAGCTGACCAGAAAATAGATAGCAATCTGTAATCAGTGAAAGGATTACTTTCTTCAGGTTCCAAGACTATTATTTTTTTCTTTTTAAACCCTGTATTAAAAAGAAAATACAATTGTATAGCACCCAATTATAACCAAGTGAAAGTACCATCAAAGAGACCCTTAGTCTTGGTTAGATGAAGAGGGGCAGTGTATTAGAAGAAGAAGAAAGAAAGAAAGAAAGAAAGAAAGAAAGAAAGAAAGAAAGAAAGAAAGAAGAAAGAGAGAGAGAGGGAGGGAGGGGGGAGGGAGGAAAGAAGGGAGGGAGGAAGGAAGAAAGAAAATAGGGATAACTCCACAAGAATCATTAGAGTATGAAAAGTTTGACAATTATTTTTAAAAATATATTTTTGTAACTTAACCATAATCTCATAAATACCCAGAAGCCTTTAATGTTGCAAATTGTTTGGGGGATTCAGAGGAGTTGATCTTTGAAATATAGTGTGATCTACCAAAAATCATTTGATAGATTAGTTTTTATTACAGAGAAGCAAATAAATAATAAAATAGAAAAGATATTTCATGCAATAGAAAGGATGCTAGACACAAGGAGTCACAAGATCTGTAGTCTAATCTCAAGTCAACCTCCAAAGTTACTTTATGATCTAAGATTAGCCAATTGTCTGTCTCTGTGTTTTTTGTTGTGCATGAATAAAATGAGTTGATAAAAGGGGATATGTATTTAATCTGGTCCTTCCAACAGTAACATTAATTTTTTTTAAGTCTTACATATGTATAGAACATGTCCTAGTTTACAAAAGGCTCCATGTAATTTATAATTTGATTCTCACAACAACCTTGTAAGATAAGAGCTGCTATATCCATTTACAGATATAGGAAATCAGAGCTCAGAGAAATTAACAAAATTTCCTAAAATAATCCTTCTACTTATGTTGCAAATTTAGATATTCTCACATTAAATGTAGTGCTTTTTCAATTATAGTACATTGACTCCCTGATACTTACTATTTACCCTAATGTACATAGTATCTATCAAAGTTTATATTATTACTAGAGGCCTGGTGCACGAATTCGTGCATGGGTGGGGTCCCTCGGGGTGGTCTGTAGGAATCAGCTGAAACCCACAGTCCAATGCTGCCTGCAGCTCCAAACTGCTGCTCCCGCTCATCTCGGCCCCACTGTGCCTGCCATGGACTTGCGCCCAATCAGTCTCAATCAGGAGAGGCTCCAGCTGCTGCAGCATAGCTCAGCAGCCATGAGCCCTGAATCTGGTGCCTTCCTGAGGGGAGTGGCCTGTGGGATCAGGCTGAAACTGGCTCTTCGACATCCCCCCAGGTGTCCTGGATTGCAAGAGGGCACAGGCCAGGCTGAGGGACCCCACTGGTGCACGATCGGGGCCGGGGAGGGGCCACTGGAGGGCTCCAGGGCATGTCCAGCCCATCTTGCTCAGTCCTGATTGGCCAGACCCCAGCAGCAAGCTAACATAGGTTGGAGGGTCTCCCCCCTGGTGGTCAGTGGTGACTGGTTGACCAGCCAACTGTCTTCCCCCTGGTGGTCCGGGCATGTCATAGAGAGCAGTTGAGAGGCCTTAGCATATCATTAGCATATTACATTTTGATTGGTTGAACAGTTGACCAGTCACCAAACAACCAGACACGTAGCATATTAGGTTTTTATTATATAGGATATGAGCCACATATAGATATTTAGTAGAGCAGTAAAGAATTTCATTGGACTGGAAATTACCTTTTCTATTAAAAAAACAAAGTAGTTGGAATATTAATCACATTTTCATATTATTATTTCAAAGCTCTCTAGAAAAAGACCAAAAGAAATACACCATAGTGAAACAAGTTGGGTTTATTACTCATTGCAGTGAGGGAGAACACACACCATATGAAACTGTGGGGTGTCTCAGTAAGAAGAAAATAAAAAGGGATTGCTTAGAATTTGAGCTTATATATGGTGATTTGGAGAAAGTTTTAAGGAAGCAGAGTTTTGTGCTGTATTGGATACTGTCAGAAAGTAGGGGTGATAGGATGGTGGAGTATCTGAATAAATCACCTACGATAGGCCACTCCTTCAAGACGGAGGAAGATCTATTTTGCCTAATACATAGGAAAAAAACATACCGTCAAGCTAAAAGAGAAGACAGAGGACTATGCTCCAAGTGAGATAATAGGACGGAACCCCAGAAAAAGACTATAAGGATAGATATGAGTTATCTACCTGATAAAGTAAAGGTCATGAAGTGGTTCACAGGCTAAAAACAAGGAGGAAAATGATGAACACAGTGATTCGTTAAACAAAGAGATAGAAAATACAAGAAATTTCCAAAATAAAGTCACATATCTGAGGAATATAACAAATGAATTTTAAAAATACACTAGAGGGCTTCAATAGAAGACTGAATGAAGCAGAATAATGAATCAGTGAACTTGAAGACAAAGTACTGGAATTCACACAAACAGCAAAAAGATAAAATAATTTTTAAAAAGTGGAGATTGCTTAGGGGACCTATGGAACAATACCAAGCAAAATAACATTCACATTATAAAGGAGAAGAGAGAGAAAAAAGGGCAGAAAAATAATTTGAAAAATAATGGCTGAAAACTCTCCAAACCTGGGGGTAAAAACAGACATCCAAGTCCAGGAAGCCAAGAGAGTTTCAAATTAGACGAATCCAAAGAGACCTATATAAAGACACATTATAATTAAAATGTCAAAAGTTAAAGAGAAAAAGGAATCTTAAAAACAGCAAGAGAAAAATAACTTGTTACATACAAAGGAAACCCCATAAGACTATCAGCAGATTTTTCAGCAGAAACTCTGAGGGTCACAAGGGAATGACGTGACATATTCAAAGTGCTGAAAGAAAGAAAAAACACCTCTCACAACCAATATACTCTACTCAACAAGGTTATAACTCAGAACTGAAGAAGAGATTGAGTATTTCAGACAAGTAAAAACTAAAGGAATTCATCAACATTAAAGCATTCAGAAGAAATGTTAAAGGGACTTATTGAGGCTGAAAAAATGTTGCTATTAATAACAAGAAAACATAGGACAGCAAAACTCTCACTGATAAAGGTAAATGTACAGTAAATCAGTAGATTTATTACTTCTAAAGCTAGTACGAAGTTTAAAAGACAAAAGTACAGTCACACACAGCATAACAATGTTCTGGTTAATAATGGAGCACATGCAAAATAGTGGTCCCACCATAGCCAGTTTGGCTCAGTGGATAGAGCATCGGTCTGTGAACCAAAGGGTCCTGGGTTTGATTCTGGTCAAGGACACGTACTTTGGTTGCAGGCTCCTCCCTGGCTAGGGCCCTGATCAGGACATGTACAAGAGGCAACCAATCGATGTGTTTCTCTCACATGATATTTCTCTCTGCCTTTCCCTCTCTCTTCCACTTCCTCTGAAAATCAAGGGAAAAAATATCCTTGGGTGAAGATTAAAAAATAAAATAAAATAATAAATAAATAAAGCAGTAGTCCCATAATATTATAATGGTAATAAAAATTCCTATCACTCCGTGATGTCATAGCCAACATAACATCATAGCACAACACATTACTCATGTGCCTGTGGTGATGCTGGTGTAAACAAACCTACTGTACTGCCAGTCATATGAAATTATAGGACATAAAATTATGTACAATACATAAAACTTGATAAGGATCCATCCTATATAATAAAAGCCCAGTGACTGAATGACCAGAATGACTGGTCAACCAGTTACTATGATGTGCACTGACCACCAGGGGGCAGACTCTCAATCCAGGAGCTGCTCCCCTGGTGGTCAGTGTGATCCTACAGTGGGAGCACTGCTCAGCTGACCGGGATGAGCAGTGCTCCCACAGCGGGAGCAGCTGCTCGGAGGGCGGGTCCACAGCTGCTCAGCTGACCAGGATGAGCCGCGCTCTTACACCATGCACGGGTAGGGTACCTCGGCCTGGCTGATGATCAAGGCCTAGCAGGGGGCCAGCTGACCAAGAAGAAGGACCCCAGGAGATTGGCCAGCCAGCCCCCTGATTGGGGCCTATTGGAGGGATCGGCCAGCAGTGGGGAGGGAAGAAGAGAGGTTGGCCAGCCAGGGGGAGGGACCGCGGGAGGTTGGCCTGCCGGCCCCCTTCCCCTGATTGGGGCCTTGGGGGAGGGACCACTGTAGGTTGGCCAGCCAGCCAGGGGGAGGGACTGTGGTAGCTTTGCTGGCTGTGGGGGGAGGGGCCATGGGAGGTTGGTCAGATGGGGGGAGGGGCTGTGGGAAATTGGCTGGCCGGCCCCCCAATTGGGGCCGATAGGGGTCCGGCCACGGGGAGGGGCTGCAGGAAGTTGGCTGTGGGAGTGCACTGACCACCAGCAGGCAGCTCCTCCATTGAGCGTCTGCCCCCTCGTGGTCAGTGCGCATCATAGTGACTGGTTGACCAGTCGTTCTGGTCGTTCATTCATAACAGTCACTTAGGCTTTTATATATATAGACTAGTGGCCCAGTGCACGAAATCCGTGCACTGGAGGAGGGGTCCCTCAGCCCAGCCTGCGCCCTCTCACAGTCCAGGACCCCTCGCTCCTTACCGCCCGCCTGCTTGCTGCTCCTTACCACTTGGCTCACTGCTTCTTAGCGCTACTGCAGAGGCAGGAGAGGCTCCCATCATCGCCGCTGCATTTGCCAACCATGAGCCCGGCTTCTGGCTGAGCGGCGCTCCCCATGTGGGTGCACACTGACCACCAGAGGGAAGCTCCTGCGTTGAGCGTCTGCCCCCTGGTGGTCAGTGCGCAACATAGAGACTGGTTGTTCTGGTCGCAGTCACTTAGGCTTTTGTTATATAGATTCTTTTATCATTAATTTGGAGTGCACTCTTTCTACTTAAATAAAAAGTTTGCTGTAAATAGTAAGCTATGTTAGGCTGACAGCAGACTCATAAATCTTGCATTTATTGTGTCTCTTGATTACATCATTTTCTTTCACTTCATTTAATCTTGTGTTGTTTTATTCATTGTGGCCCCTAAGCATAAAAAAATCCACTGCTAATGTTGCCAGTAAGAGGCCATGTTGAGTTATTGATCTGGGACCGAATTTAAACATTATTACAGATATCAAGTTATATTATTAAGAGATCAATGTGCCCTTATGCCAAATGGAAAGAAACAAAAAACAAAAACAGTCAAAAACAGTAAATTTCCCCCTCAGTGAAATATATTCTGAGCATAAAAAACAAACATTAAAAAATAAGGCAAAAAAAAAAAAAAACACAGAAAGGTGGTATTTGAAATATTCATATAAATAAATATTATCTTCACTAATATCTTCATTTATACAAGTAGGCTATGGGAAAGTCATTTGAAAATCTACATTACATTACAGAAATGAAATAATTCAGCCTGTCTTTTTTAATCACTGTAAATGTATTTACAAATAGATTTGAAGATACATTCCAGATGTTTTTAATTTGATGTTTTTTTCAGACACAGAAAGCAAATGAGCATTTTCACAGAAAACGTGTTTTTAATAAGTTGGTGGCTGATTGTGCAGGTGTGTGAATAAATTTCAAGAGGCTCCCAAAATTCCTTGGGGCTTGTCTTCCAGAGGATATATTATGAGGGCACATACACAGGACTGTAGCATTTGACTCTCTTTCAACAGCAAAACTTAAAAGTGCCTCTCTGATTTACCTACAACCAGCCAAACAAGGACTTAGGCTTTAAAAACAATTCCAAGATGATGCAACTGTAATTTCCATTTTTGTCAGACACAGCACTCAGTAATGCTCAGAATATTTTGTTCTCTAATTTTTAATAGGCGATGCTTCTCATAGACATTACCCCTGAATGATTTTTTTGTATAAAGCTTGATTAGAGATTTACAAAGCAACCACACAAAGCTTTTTCAATATTTTTGAAGTTTATGAGTTATGTTATAACAATTATATATTGAGTTCAGGTTAGTCTTTTGAGTAGTGAAGGGTCTTAAATTCATTTGATTCATATAATCTCTTTTTACAGATTTTTTTTTTACATTCTGGGGAAGGGAAATGACTTCTGCCAATTCATACTAACAAATGGTGAGAGAACTTATCATAGAAACTAGACTTCCTGCCTATACTTTCACTAATTCCCTATTCCTTCTTTCCACTATACCAGTCCATCTATTTTTGAGTTATAAGTAAAAAAAAAAATAGCTGGAATGTGCCCCAAATAATTTCTTAATTTTTGTATTAATTTAAGCCTAAAAAGAGAATAAAGGGCATTTAATTTTATAGCTAATAAACTAAAAAATATATTTTTTTCTTAAGTAGAAAGGCACAAACCAAGGTGATGAATCTTGTGTACAGTATCATTTTAAAGAATATCCCTGTTGAAAAAAAATTGAAAGGATTATAAACAACACTGACTTTTACATGAAGCATATGACAAGTTAGTAAATGCTTTTGATCTTCTAGTGGAAAATAAAAATGGAGTAGATGACCTCAATAAAATTGTGGAGCAATACACAGTCCCATCCACCCTGGGAACCTGCTTTCTGCATTTAAATAGAAAAGGAAAGCAAAATAACATAAGCAGTTCATCCATATACAACTAAGCTGAAGATAAGTAGTATATGGTTCTGTAGATAAGAGTGTCAAGTGTAAAGTCAATCATTACAAGAGAGCCAGCTAACTAAATCTGTGAGAAAAAAAATAAGGATGAGGGAGATACCTTGAATAGCACTGTGGGATCCCAGTTATAATAGACTAAGTGAGGTAATGTGCAGGTTCACAGAAACAAATATAATGTCCTGGACTGGGCTTCAAAGCAGTATTGTGCAGATGAAAAGCAGTGGCCATTCAAGTAAGGTTCAGGGATTTTAGTTGATAGTTAACTTATTATGAATCAATTAGCAGTTTTTAAAAACTAATGTTATCTTAGGAACATATATTGAAATATGATAGCCATAAGAGGAGAAATTCTAGTTCCACTCTGTTTGGTGCAGTAAGTAAATTAACTTACATGGGCCTTAGTTGCCTTAGAGGTCAAATGAGGGGGAAAATGACTAACTTCTAGTATAGTTATAAGAATTAAGTTAATTAATACCTGTAAAGTGCTTGGCACAGTACTTGATGCTCAATAAGGCTAACTTTTATTATTGTAAGCATTGTTATTATTATTCAGTACATCCTAAAGTATTGAATTCAGTGAAACATTTCTTTTTAGAAAGGGTACATTTAAACTAGGGCTTAATTGTCCAGTAAAAAGTGATTACAGAGGTGGGGGGGACCTTAAAACTATCCTAATAAGGATCATATAGGAACCAGCATGTGTAACCTGAAGAACAGATGACTTGGAATATTGCAGAACTGTCACCATATATCAGAAAGTCTGTTATGTGGAAGAGGAGGCAGATTTGTTCTCTGAGGCTCAGGACAGTGGGTAGAAATGATAGGGACACAAGATCTGGTTTAATGCAAGAAAGACTGTTCTAATAAACAGAACTATCCAGAGATGGAGTGAGCCACCTCAAAAGGAAGAGTTCAAGCATTAGTTGTATGCTTATTTGGCTAAGATTTTGAAGATAAAGTTTACATATTAAGTTGTTGGGTAGAAAGAAATGACAGCTAAAAATCAGTTATTTCCAGGCATAATGCTCTGTAATTTCATGTCAGTTGAGCAAGTATGCCTTGGTGAATAACACTCTACAATGCAACACTGAGACCATGGTTAACCAGGTTCACCGGAGCCAGATACTTAGAATTGCAGAATGTGAAAATCCTCGGGGGGGGGGGGGGGGCGGGGGAAGCGGAGGCCTGGGGGAAAATCATCCTATATAATAAAAGCCCAATATGCTAAATGTCTGACCATTCGACTGTTCGACCAGTCGCTATAACGTGCAGTGACCACCAGGGGACAGACGCTCCAACTGGTAGGTTAGCTTGGTGCTGGGGTCCGGCCAGTCGGGACTGGGCAAGATGGGCTGGACATGCCCTGGAGCCCTTCCGTGGTCCCTCTCCAGCCCTGATCGTGCACCAGTGGGGTCCCCCAGCCTGGCCTACACCCTCTCACAATCCGGGACCCCTTGGTGGATATCAGAGAGCCGGTTTCAGCCCAATCCCTGCAGACCAGGCCGAGGGACCCCACCAGTGCACGAATCCGTGCATTGGGGCTCTAGTAAATATATAAAATGTTGTTCAACCTTCCTCAAATCAAGGAAATAATGATTCCCAACAATGGTTTATTTTTTCGTGTTTTAAAAGTTTAATGATATTAAGAGCTGGCAAGACTAGTATATACACATAGGAACCCTTCTGTACTGCTGGTAAGAATATAAGTTGGTATTCATTGTTTTTTGTGTTGGAATATTCACACAAAGCAAATATAGATAGAATTGCTCATAACAGGCTAGTTGTCATAATAAAAAACAGCAAATTATCCATATATCCATAAACATGATAAGGTTAAATAAAATATAGCAGACTGATACAATGGATAAGTTTAAAAGAAAAAAGATCTTATATACTATCTTGGAAAATCTACAAGACTCACAGTTAAAAGATAAAAATAAGCTGTACAAAATTGCATTGAATATGAGAAAATTTAAGTTAAATACATATAAAGATACAAACAAAATAAATAGCTATATAGAAACATTTATATTTATAAATTTTCTTTATAGAGAAATTCCTAAAGAATAGACACTAAACTGGTATAAAAGGAAGAGGGAGTAGCTCAGCAGTCAAAGCTACTTTAGTTTAATATGTGATGTTTGGAATTTTTACAATCATAATTTCTTATATTTTACTTGTTTAATTAAAAATAAATATGTAAAGAAGATGTGGTATATATAATGGAATATTACTCAGCCATAAAAATGAATGAAAGCTTACCATTTGCAACAACATGGATGGACCTAGAGGATATTATGCTAAGTAAAATAAATCAGAGAAAGCAAGTATCATCTGATGCATTTAAATTTGGAATCTAAAAAACAAAATAAATGAACAAATAAAACAGAAACAGATTCATAGATACAAAGAACAAACTGATACTTTCCACACATGGGAGAGGATTGGTGTGTGTGTGTGTGTGGGGGGGGGGGGGGGCTAAATGAAAAAAAGTGAAGAGATTAAGATGTACAAATTAGTTGTTATAAAATAGTCATGGGGATGTAAAATACAGCATAGGGAATATATAGTCAATGATATTGTAATAACTATGTATTGTGCCAGGTGGATACTAGACTTATAATGGGGATCACTTCACAAGTTATATAAATGTATAACTACAATGCTGTACATCTGAAACTAATATACAAGGTGGGAAAAGTTGATTTATAGTTGTTTGTATGGAAAATATATAATGCAAGAATAAGGTCTCTGTTTCTTGTACTCATAACTGTAAACCTACTTTTGCTTACCCTGAATACTGAATTTCAGTTGTAATTTTAAAAATTAAAATAAAATAAAATCTTATAAAGAGAAAAAAGGAATATATATATATATATATATATATATATATATATATATATATACACATATATATATATATAATTTTTAAAATGAGAGAAAACTTTGGCTGGAAAGTACACTAGAGATAATTTATCCAGCTACTTCATTTTATAAATGAACACAACTGAGGCTTAGAGTTGCTAAGCAATTTGTTTAAAGCTCTACAGGTATTTAATGGTAAAACCAGAACTACAGAACATTTACGTAATAATAAAACATAGGCTTTGAATCAAAAAGCTTGGTTCTGGGTACTAACTCTACATACTAGGTATGATCTTAGGACATAATACTTGAATTTTAGTTTCCTCTTCTTTATATTGGGGGTGTTTATTCAGGACTTGTTCAGTTGCAAAGAACTTAAGGCAAGTTAAAATGATATGTAAGGGAAATGTCATATTAAAAATATAAGAGTGGAACAAACATCAGGCACAACTGTATTCAGGGATGCAAACAATGTCCTCAAGATGATTTGGATCCTTCTCTAAACATCACTAATCATGTGTTCATTGATTCTCTCCCACTGCAGAATCATGTGGTTCAGGTGGAAGGTCAATCACAGTACCCTTCATCCCTCTATGTATTGGAGAGGGGACATTTCTCAGAACAAAAAGAGTTGTTATAATGAAAAAAAAATGGGGAAAGAAATTTGGATGGGTATAAACAAAAAAGACCATCTGCCTTAGCCATCATAGCATTGATGGAAGGAACAAATAAGAAAATTAAGGAGATGGTATTGAATACACTGTATAACGGAATGCAAACATGAAGAGATTCAAACATGTGTCTAAATGCCTATCAATCTGTAATTTCCACTCTTTTATATTGTACCTTTGCTTCAGAACTTTGGAAAATTATCATTACTGACATAGTTACAATGACTCTCTTCCTCCCCAATGTTTATGTTTTATGTTCCCTGCCTCCTCAATGTTCCATAATGGCAATGGTATTTCTATTAAAATAGTTAGGGCCTGGCCAGAGTGGCTCAGTTGGTTGAGCATCATCATTCTGTGTACTGAAAGCTTGCTGTTTTGATTCCAAGTCAGGGCACATACCCAGGTTGGTGGCTTGATGCCCCAACAGGGCAAGTATGGAAGGCAACTGATCGATGTTTCTCTCTCACATTGATGTCTCAATCTTTCTTCTCACTCCCCACCCCTTCTCACCCTCCATCCCTCCATTCATCTCTCTAAGCATGTCCTCAAATGAGGATTAAAAAAATAATAGGGATTTAAGATGGTGACCAGCAAGAAGGTAGGGAGGGACAGTGTGTGAGAGAGTCAGGGAGCGATAGGGGAGTGTGTGGACGTGTGTGTGTGTGTGTGTGTGTGTGTGTGTGTGTGTGTGTGTGTGTGTAAGTGAAATAGAGACAGTTAGATCCTGCAGGTCTTCCAAGGGGCTGCCAATCCGTGCAGTCTTAAACAGTAAAACACCGCTGCCACTGCAAACACTCAGGGAGGACACTGGCGGCACAGAGATCACGCCATCTTGAAGAACAGAACTGCTTGAGACTAGGATCCTAGCCTCGCCACCACCCAGTCTGGTCTCAGTAGCAAACCGGGACCTACAGCTACTCAGGTAAAAAACCTGCCACCACAGCTGCAGACCCAGGGACACCAAGACTCCAGGCACCCCGGCCGTAGATTTCTGTGAGTCACAAAGCCAATCCTCCTCCCCACTGGCCCTGCGGCAGTGGCATAGGAACTGCCAGACCCTGGCCGCACAATCAGGCTTCCTTCCACACAGCAGCAGCAGCTATAACTGAATTTGAGCCTTGGTGTGCGGACATAGGAAGTTTGTTTCCTGCCCCCAGGCTCCATGCCCAGGCAGGGAGGCTGTGCTGAATTTGAGCCTAGGTGCGTGATTTGGGGAGATTGTTTTCTGCTAACAGATCCCATGCCCATGCGGGGAGACAGAGCTGAATTTGAGCCTGGGGGTGCGAACCTAGGGAGTTTGTTTCCCATGTCCAGACCCTGCACCCAAGCAGGAAGGCTGTGCTGAATCTGAACCTGGACATGTGAACTCTGGGAATTTGTTTCCCGTGACCAGACCCCATGCCCACACAGGGAGGCAGTGCGGAATTTGAGCCTGGGTACATGGACACGGGGAGTTTGTTTCCCCGCAGTGCACACCCATGTGACTAGACCCCACACTGACACTAAGCGGCAGTGCCACCTGACTTTGATTCAGGGAAAATGCACACAGAAGGCTGTTTTCCGCAGGGCAGGAGTGGACCTCCTGCCAACACAATGCGACTGTGTAACCCAGTCTCCCAAGCAGAGTGGGGTCCCTGAATCTCCACGCAAGAGGCAGCAATGAGCATCAGTGACTAGACTCTGTTCCTCATTGAGTGCGCCTAGGATCCCTGATTCCCAGTACATTCACACTAAGAGCGAGGGACTCCAATTCTTGGCGCATGTGCACACAGGGACCCTGATTCTTAGCGCGAAGCCGCACCAAGCAACAGAGACTCTGATACTCGATTCTGGGCGCAGACACAGGGATCCTCTGACTCCTGACACGCACTAGGGGATTTTGATTTTTGGCACATGCCAGTGGGTTCTCTGTTTCAGTGTGGCACAGGCAGGGTCCCTGATTCTAGGTACGCACACGAGGCCACACTAAGCACCTGTGACTCTGACCCAAGGTGAGCGTGGATCCCACGAACCCACAGCAACTGAACATCTTGGTGTCAGAGCTCTTCACTGACACTTGGGAGGTGCAAAACTCCCACTGCACATGGGTCAGGCCCCCGCAACTCAACATTTGAACCTTCTGGTGATAGTTAGAATGGGGAGAAAACAAAACAATCCCCAGATGAAAGAAAAGGAGGAATCGCCAAGAAAAGAAATAAGTGAAACAGAAGCATGCAACACGCCAGAAAAAGAATTCAGAGTAATGGTCATACAGTTCATACACTGGATGGATGAGAAAATCAATAACCTATGCAAAAATCAGGAAGAAATGAAAAATGATATAGCTACAATAAAAAACACCATAGAAGGCTTCAACAGTAGACTAGAAGAAGCAGAGGACCGAATTAGTGAGTTAGAAGATAAAGTACAGATACAAGCCCAATCTGAACAGCAACTGGAGAAAAAAATTAAAAAGCAGGAGGAGAGCCTAAGGGAGCTTTGGGACAATACAAAATGAAGTAACATACGTATAATAGGGCTGCCAGAAGGACAAGAAGAGCAGCAAGGATTAGAAAATCTATTTGAAGAAATAATGACAGGAAACTTCCCTGATATGGGGGGGGGGGGAATAGCTACACAAGTACAGAGAGTTCCAAGCAAGATGAATCCCAAAAGACCCACATCAAGACACGTCATAATTACAATGGCAAATGTTAACGACTAAGAGAGAATCTTAAAGGCTGCAAGAGAGAGACAGAGAGTTACCTACAAAGGATTCCCCATCAGTTTATCAAATGATTTCTCAACAGAAACACATCAAGCTAAAAGGGAATGGAAGGAGATATACAAAATGATGCAAAGCAAAGTACTGAATCCAGGAATACTCTATCCACCAAGACTATCAATCAAAATTGAGGGGAAATCAGGAGCTTCACATACAAAAAAAGCAAAGGGAGTTTATCACTACCAAGCCAGCAATGCAAGAAATGCTAAAGGGAATGTTGTAAAAAGAAGAAATAAAAAGTAAAGAAGGAACACAGGCTCAAAAAATAGAAATGGCTACAAATAAGAACCTTTCAATAATAACTTTAAATGTAAATGGACTAAATGCGGCAGTGGCATAGGAACTGCCAGACCCTGGCCGCACAATCAGGCTTCCTGCCCACACACAGCAGCAGCAGGACATTGAATGGCTGAATGGATAAAAAAACATGACTCATATATATGCTGTCTACAAGAGACCCACCTCAGAACAAGGAACTCACACAGACTGAAAGTGAAGGGATGGAAAAATATATTTCAGGCAAATGGAAAGGAAAAAAAAGCTGGGATAGCAGTACTTATATCTGACAAAATAGACCTCAAAGTGAACGCCATAACAAGAGATAAGGAAGGCCATTTCATAATACTAAAGGGATCGATACAAGAAGAGGATATAACCCTTATAAACATATATGCACCCAGTGAAGGAGCACCCAAATACTTAAAAAAAAACTCCTAAAAGATATCAAGGGAGAGATCTACAACAATACAATTATAATAGGGGACTATAATACACAACTGACATCACTGGATAAATCCTCTAGACAAAAAATCAGCAAAGAAACAGCAATCCTAAATGACTCACTAAATCAGATGGACTTAATTGACATATTCAGAACATTTCACCCCAAAGCCATAGAATATACATTCTTCTCAAGTGCACATGGGACATTTTCAAAAATGACCACATATTGGGTCAAAAGCAAAGTCTCCCAAAATTCAAAAAGATTGAAATCATACCAAGCATCTTCTCAGACCACAATGGCATAATATTAGAAATAAACTACAATATAAACAATTCAAAACACTCGAACACTTGGAAGCTGAATAGCATGCTATTACATATTGATTGGGTTAGCAATGAGATCAATGAAGAAATTAAAAACATACCAGAAACTAATGATAATAAAAACACAACAATCCAAAATCTATGGGACCCAATGAAAGCAGTCCTGAGAGGGAAGTTTATAGCTCTACAGGCCTACTTCAAAAAACAAGAAGAAATGGTAGTAAATCATCTAACTCTACAACTCAAAGAATTAGAAAGAGAGCAACAAGAAAAGCCCAGAGTGAGCAGAAGGAAGGAGATAATAAAGATCAGAGCAGAAATAAATGACATAGAGACCAAAAAACAAACAAACAAACAAAAAACCCAATACAAACAATCAATGAAACCAACAGCTGGTTCTTTGAAAGGATAAACAATATTGATAAACCTCTAGCCAAGATCACCAAAAAGCAAAAGGAGAGGACCCAAATAAACAAAATCAGAAATGATAGAGGCAAAATAACAACAGACCCCACAGAAATACAAAGGATTGTTAAAAAATACTATGAACAAATCTACTCCAACAAACTAGACAACCTGAGGGAAATGGACATATACCTAGAAAAATACAACCTTCCAAAACTCAATCAGGAATATTGTAAAAATCTCAATAGGCCGATAACTATGGAAGAAATTGAAGCAGTCATCAAGATGCTTCCAGCAAACAAAAGCCCAGGGCCAGATAGCTTCACAGGGGAGTTATACCAAACATTCAAGGAAGAACTAAAACCTGTCCTCCTCAGACTATTCCAAAAAATTCAAGAGGAAAGAACTCTTCCAAGCTCATTCTATGAAGCCAGAATCACCCTAATACCAAACCCAGATAAAGTCAACACAATGAAAGAGAATTATAGGCCAATATCCCTCATGAACATAGATGCCAAAATCCTCAACAAAATTGTAGCAAATCGTATCCAAAAGTACATCAGAAAAATCATACACCATGACAAAGTAGGATTTATCTTGAGGATGCAAGGATTGTACAATATCCGCAAATCAATAAACATGATATATCACATAAACAAATTGAGAGATGAAAATCACATAGTCATATCAATTGATGCAGAGCAAGCATTTGACAAAATCCAAAACCCTTTCTTGGTAAAAACTCTCAACAAGGTGGGAATAGAAGGATCATACCTCAACATAATAAAAGACATATATGACAAACCCACAGCCAACATCATACTCAATGGCCGAAACTAAAACCATTTCCCCTAAGAACAGGAACAAGTCAGGGATGCTCACTCTCACCACTCCTGTTTGACAAAGTACTGGAAGTATTAGCTATTGCAATTAGACAAGAAGAAGAAATAAAAGGCACCCAAACTGGAAAAGAAGAAGTAAATCTGTCCTTATTCGCAGATGACATGATACTGTATATAGAAAACCCTAAAGACTCCATCAAAAAATTATTAGACTTAATAAATGAATTCGGCAATGTAGCAGGATACAAAATTAACACCAAGAAATCTATGGCATTTCTATACACCAATAGTGTACTTACAGAAAGAGAGACTAAAAAAAGCAATCCCATTTACCATCACACGAAAAACATTAAGATACCTAGGAATAAACTTAAATAAGGTGGTAAAGACCTTTATGCGAAAAACTACAAGACACTGAAAAAAGAGATAAAGGCAGACATAAACAGATGTAAGAACATAAAGTTTTCATGGATTGGAAGAAAATCAACATCATCAAAATATCCATACTACCCAAAGCAATCTATAGATTCAATGCAATCCCCATTAAAATACCAATGAAATATTTCACAGACCTAGAACAAACTCTCCAAAAATTCATCTGGAATAAAAAAAGACCCTGAATAGCTGCAGCAATCCTCAGAAAGAAGAACAAAGTAGGTGGGATCTCAATACCAGATATCAAGCTGTATTACAAAGCCACTGTTCTCAAAACTGCCTAGTACTGGCACAAGAACGGACATATAGATCAATGGAATAGAATAGAGAACCGAGAAATTGACCCAAACCACTATGCCCAATTAATATTCGACAAAAGAAGCATGAACATACAATGGAGTCAAGACAGTTTCTTCAAGAAATGGTGTTGGGAAAATTTGACAGATACATGCAAAAGAATGAAACTAGACCACCAACTTACACCATACACGAAATGGATAAAGGACTTAAAGATAAGACGGGAAACCATAAACATACGAAAGGAATCCACAGGCAGCAAAATCTCAGACATATGCCGAAGCAATTTCTTCACTGATACCACTCCTAGGACAATGAAAACTAAAGAGAAAATAAACAAATGGGACTACATCAAAATAAAAAGCTTTTGCACAGCAAAAGAAACCATCAACAAAACAACAAGAAAGCCCACTGCATGGGAGAACATATTTGCAAATGTTATCACTGATAACGGTTTAATCTCCAACATCTACAGGGAACTTATACAACTTAATAAAAGAAAGATAAATGATCCAATAAAAAAAATGAGCAACTGACCTAAATAAAATCTTTTCAAAAAAAGAGAGAAGGAAGTCCAAGAGACATATGAAAACATGCTCGAAGTCACTAATTATCTGAGAGATGCAAATCAAAACGACAATGTGGTACCATCTCACACCTGTCAGAATAGCTATAATCAACAAATCAACAAACAAGTGTTGGTGAGGATGCGGGGAAAAAGGAACCCTTGGGCACTGCTGGTGGGAATGCAGACTGGTGCAGCCACTGTGGAGAACAGTATGGAGTTTCCTCAAAAAACTAAAAATGGAACTCCCATTTGATCCAGTGATCCCTCTTCTAGGAATATATCCCAAGAAGGTATAAACAGCAATCATAAAGGATATATGCACCCCTATGTTCATAGCAGCACAATTTACCATAGCTAAGCTCTGGAAACAGCCTAAGTGCCCATCAGCAGATCAGTGGATTAAAAAACTGTGGTACATCTACACAATGGAATACTACGCTGCTGTAAAAAAGAAGGAACTCCTACCATTTGCAACAGCATGGATGGAACTGGAGAGCATTATGCTAAGTGAAATAAGTCAGTCAGAGAAATAAATATCACATCATCTCACTCATCTATGGGAAATAATGAATAACATAAACTGATGAACAAAAATAGATCCAGAGACAGAGAAGCATGAATCAGACTGTCAAACCTCAGAGGGAAGGTAGGGGAGGGTGGGGGCAAGGGGCAGAGATCAACCAAAGGACTTGTATGCATGCATATAAGCCTAACCAATGGACACAGACAAAAGGGGGGTGAGGTCATAAGTGAGGGGGGGTTGGGAAAGTAATGGGGGGATGAGGACACATATGTAATAACTTAATCAATAAAGAAATTAAAATGCAAATAATAATAATATAATAATAATAATAATAATAATAAGCCCGGCCGGTGTTGCTCAGTGGTTAAGCATTGACCCTTGAACCAGGAGGTCATGGCTTGATTCCTGGTCAGGGCACATGCCTGGGTTGCAGGCTCAATCCCCAGTAGGGGGTGTGCAGGAGGAGTCCATCAAAAGTTCTCTTTCGCCGAAACCGGTTTGGCTCAGTGGATAGAGCGTCAGTCTGTGGAATGAAAGGTCCCAGGTTCGATCCCAGTCAAGGGCATGTGCATTGGTTGCGGGCACATCCCTGGTGGGGGGTGTGCAGGAGGCAGCTGGTCGATGTTTCTCTCTCATCGATGTTTCTAGCTCTCTATCCCTCTCCCTTCCTCTCTGTAAAAAAATCAATAAAATATATATTTTTTTAAAAAGTTCTCTTTCATCATTGATGTTTCTCTTTCTCCCTATCCCTTCCTCTCTGAAATCAATAAAAATATATTTCAAAATAATGATAAAATAGAAAATTTTCAATGCAAAGTATTCCTACTTAAAGCTTTGGAAGTAGAGGAGGTCAGACTATGCAAATTTAGTAGATATTAGCAACAATATTGAGATAAGTAACCAGACTCGAACTTTTTTATAATATAACTACACCGAGAAAAATACTCTTAAAGGTGTACCTTCTCCTACCTTTGCTGTGACTGTGATGAGAGGTCAAATTCTTTACAACCCCACCCTATTATCAACCTTCCATTACCCTGAGAAAATAATGTGAACAACCATCAGCATATGCAATAAACATAAATGTCTTGAAACTCGTCCCAGAAGAAAACCTATGAAGACCTAAGAGCCTTTTTAAACTCTTTCCATGTGTACACTAAACACTAGTAAAGTTTTGAGGCATTCACCTATACAGTATTTCCCAAGTCTTTTCTGCCTTACCTGATATTCCTTAGCTCTCTGCATTGTGAGGGAACCTAAGGAAAGACAGCCCTAAATTAAGGTGTCTTTATAACTTCAACAAATCTTAACAACTCAAACACTATCATTTTTTTTCAGGCACATTCTAGCATTTTTATTTTTATTATTTTTTTTAAATACCCAATAATGTGTTTTTATTGACTTTAGAGAAAGAGAGAAGGGGGAGAGAAAGAAAGAGAGAGAAACATCGATGTGAAAGAGAAACATTGATCAAACTCCCAACCCAGGTATATGCTCTGAGTGGCAAACCTGCAACCTTTTGGTGCACCAGATGACACTGCAACCAACTGAGCCACACCAGCCAGGGCACATTCTAGCTCTTTTAAACTGTGCCGGTCATTATTAGGATAGCTTTTTGAAAATATGACAACCTATTGAAGTCAGTTCAAAAAAGCAATGAGAATGATAGAAGTTTCAATGTTAACATGCTAACTTTAATTTTTCAGGCTCATTTCCCATTTTCTGCTACTTCTTCCTCTCCCAAGGTAAAAATAACTTTATTTTGCTTATCCAGTCAGTAAACAATGGTTATAACAGGAATGAGAAAAATTTGTAGAGTCTTGTACCTTAAAATGCACTTAGGAGTTACTGAGACAGGGATTTCTGTTCTTATTTTGAGATGAGGAAACTGAGGCTCATATAAATGGAGTAACTTGTGTGAAGTCACAGCGATAGTAAATGCAAAACCAGACCTCAGTTCCCACTAGAGTATTTTTCCTATGACATCACCATGCCATTCAACAAACAGTTGAGTTGTGCATAACAAATTGATAAGAATAAGTGCTACAGAACATCTGAGGGCTTGCCATATATTACACAGCACCTAAGAGGCCAGATTTTACACAGCAGAATGTTCTGAAAAATTAGGAGTTCAGAAAATCTTGTTTAATTTATTTACCACAGTATGTCCAGTGCCTAGAAAGTACCTGACACAAAGTAAGTGCTCAATAAATATTTAGATAGTATACGAATAAATTAATTAATGAGAACTCATACAAAAATCAAGGCAACAATAAACATAAAATATTATGGTAATAAACATAAAATATATGTTTATTTTATGGGAGACTGTCATTCTTTAAAATCTTCCTTAAAACAGATTATGCAGTATAACATTTTAAACATTTAGATTTGAGGACCCACAGAATGTCACTTAAGTTATTTGGGATCTTAGGAAAGTTATTTAATCTCTTAAACATCAATTCATTCTTCACTCAACAGATATTTATTGATAGTCTATTATGTGATACAATGTCATGGACTAAAAATAATAATAGGTTCAAAGAGCTGTTGTGATTATGACAGAAGACATATAATGTGACTAGGACATATTAAGAACTTAACATATGGTAGATTTTATTTTTATTAATATATCTTCCAGCCCTAGCTGGTTTGCCTCAGTGGATACAGGGTCGGCCTGCAGACTGAAGGGTGCCAGGTTTGATTTCAATCATAGGTACATGCCCAGGTTGTGGGCTCAATCCCCAGTAGGGGGTGTGCAGGAGGCAGCTGATCAATGATTCTCTCTCATCATTGATGTTTCTCTCTCTCCCTCTCCCTTCCTCTCTAAAATCAATAAAATATATATACTGAGTGGCCGGATTATTATGATCTCTGAATGCATAATAATCTGGCCACTCAGTGTACTTCTCTTGAGTACCTCATTTATTTGATATCAAAGATACTATAAATCGTGCACCTGATCAGTTTTCCCCTTTGCACTGGCTGATAGAAAGCTCAGGGCAAATAGGTGGTTGATCTCCAGCAAAAGTCTAGAATACTTTTGGTACCCATTTGAGATACAAATACACTGAGTGCCCTGGTTCATGATAATTCATGCACTGGTGGGGGGGCAATCCCTCAGCCTAGCCTGCCCCTCTCACAGTCCAGGAGCTTTCAGGGGATGTCCTACTGATGGCTTAGGCCAGCTCCTCTGCGGGAGGTGGCTGGGCTGATCAGGAGAAGGTGCTTCCCCCATCACACCATCACTGCTGCTGCCTCTGGCCTCCCTCTGCGGGGGGCGACCAGACCGATCAGGGGAAGGTGCCACCCTCATCACCCCGCTGCTGCTGCCACTGCCGGCCACCGTGGCTGTGAGGCCTGAGCCCCGGGCTTGCAGCCGCCGGGGCTCATGGCAGCCACTGTGGCTTTGTCTAGATGGACATCCGGAAGACATCCACTCTAATTATCATATTACCCTTTTATTAGTATATATATATATATATATATATATATATATATATATATATATATATCTTCCAATATTCACTTGTCTGAAACACCCTTAGACAATTTAACAGCTGAGATCACATAATGAGAAGAATACTGTGTCTTCCAAATGCCAGAGCAAAATAAATAATACCCATGATCAAAATACCAACATAGATTTGTACTTAGATTCAGCCGAACAGTTCTACTGTATAGGATGGGGGTCATCTGACCTGGCAATAGCCACTGTTACTGGAGGAGACATTTCTAGGAGGAAAAGTTTGATATGAACTGGGGTATATTTAGCTTAGAGAAGGCTGGAGTGTGTAAGTAGAGAGACACTGGGAGGATGGAACAGATAACATGTGAGCTGTTTTTAAGGGACGTTAAGGGGAAGAGGACCTAAAGTTGTTCATGATTGCCCCCAAGATGGGCATATCTAGGTGACAGCTTCATTGAGGAAAATTTGGGTTCATACTACATGACATGACTGAATTTTAAACAGACATATAAGGGAAAAGGAGGGATGGAAGGCAGGTCAGTTTGTCCCACTGACCTTTGAATAGTACCACAGGTATTAGAGTGTAAGTGCTGAAAATGAGCATTTGGGAATTAGCCTGTGTCAGATTTAGGTGTCACATAGACACTAATAGGAACACGTGACTGACATAAATAAATTTTAGGAACCAAAGTTGGGTGTTGCTTGAATGAAGAGAAATTATGAAAACTTATTACATGGAATTCAAAATTCATAGTCTCCCGTGTCTTAATTTAAGGGCAGGGGCCTGAGGTGGGAAGGAGGTATGGCAAGTGCATTGAAAACAGCTTGAATAGAAAATAGTTTAATGATGATAATTATGATGTCTCACAGACATGACACTTCACAGTTTCTGCATATTAACATGTATCTTCTTATACTATAGCAAAATAGTTACAGTATAAATATTATTTAACATTAAATGTAATTGCTACACAAATCTGCTTTTATTTAAAAATCTATAACAACAATTCAGTTACTTTTTTTAACTGCTCCATTAATCCTTCACTTCCCCAAATCAGACAAGTAAAAGTTTTGGGTTTTTTTATGCATTGTGAAATCTTGTCTGAGCATATCTGTCCTTGGGAATAGTGCATCATAAAAGCACCTGTAGAAAATTAACAGCTTTAGAAAACTGTAGGGGAAATAAAATCTGAAAGAGAGATAAGATGAAGTCTCCTAATACTGAGTAGCATGTCACAAACAAACTAAATCAATCCCATTAGTCAATTGGAAAGGGTAAATGCCAGTTTAAAATGAAACAGAAAAGTTGCTTTAAACATGGCTTTCAAATCCATTTTACTTCATAAATATGTACATAGTATGTAAAGAAAAGTGTGTTATGTATGACACCCAATGAGAAGCTCAGAACACTTTATGAAAAAGTATTTTGGTGGAAAGAAAAATATCAGATTACTCACACTTTACAGGTATTTTTCATAAAATTATTCCATATATATATATACTAGAAGCCTGGTGCACGAAATTCGTGCACGGCGGGGGGTTGTCCCTCAGCCCAGCCTGTACCCTCTCCAATCTGGGACTCCTGGAGGGATGTCCGACTGCCCGTTTAGGCCCGATCCTGGTGGGATCGGGCCTAAACGGGCAGTCGGACATCCCTCTCACAATCCAGGACTGCTGGCTCCCAACTGCTTGCCTGCCTGCCTTCCTGATTGCCCCTAACTGCTTCTGCCTGCCAGCCTGATCACCCCCTAACCACTCCGCTGCCAGCCTGGTTGATGCTAAACTGCTCCCCTGCCAGCCTGTTTGCCCCCAACTTCCCTCCTCTGCTGGCCTGGTCACCCCTAACTGCCCTCTCCTGCAGGGTTGATCACCTCCAACTGCCCTCCCTTGCAGGCCTGGTGCCTTCCAACTGCCCTCCCCTGCTGGCCATCTTGTGGTGGCCATCTTGTGTCCACATGGGGGCAGGATCTTTGACCACATGGGGCAGCTATATTGTGTGTTGCAGTGATGATCAATCTGCATAGTACTCTTTTATTAGATAAGATAGAGGCCTGGTGTACGGGTTGTGGCCAGCTGGTTTGCCCTGAAGGGTGTCCCGGATCAGAGTGGGGCTCCCTTGGGGCGTGGGGCGGCCTGAGTGAGGGGCCTGTGGTGGATTGCAGGCCAGCCATGCCCCCTGGCAACCCAAGCAGAGGCCCTGGTATCTGGGATTTATTTTCCTTCTACAATTGAAACTTTGTAGCCTGGAGTAGAACCAAGCCTGCTGTTCCCTCCGGGGCAGCAGCCATTTCTGTGGCAGTTAATTCACCTTCTAGAATTGAAACTTTGTAGCCTTAAGCGGGTGAACCCGGCAAGGGTGTGCGGAAAGCTTTGCTTCCCCTGTTGCCACCGGCAACCCTGGCCTGCTCTCTCAAGCTCCATTCTGCCGCCATTTGTTTGAATTTGTTTATCTTCTATAATTGAAACTTTGTAGCTTGAGTGGAGGCTTAGGCCTGCAACGGCTATGGAAAGCTTGGCTTCCTCTGTTACCTGGGAAACCTTGCTCTCTGTGGCCGTAGCCATCTTGGTTTGGGTTAATTTGCATACTCGCCCTGATTAGCTGGTGGGTGTGGCTTGGCTGGTGGGCGTGGCTTATGTAGCGGAGTGATGGTTAATTTGCATATAACCATTTTATTAGAGAAGATATATATATATATATATATATATATATATATATATATATATATATATATGGCTAAGTGACCATTGCAACTGAACAGATGACCAAACAGGCTGCATGGGGCGACTAGGCTGGCAGAGGGGTTAGTGAGGGGTGACCAAATGACTGAGCAACAGGCTGTGTGGGGTGACTAGGCCGGCAGCAGGGGGTAGTGAGGGGTGACAAAATGACCAAACAGCAGGCTGCATGGGGCAACCAGGCCCACAGGGGGAGTAGTTGGGGGCAACAAGGCCAGCAGGGGAGGCAGTGAGGGGTGACCAGGCTGGCAGAGGGGGGCAGTGAGGGGCCACCAGGCTGGTGGTGGGGGAAGTTGGGGGTGACCAGGCTGGCAGGGAGGGCAGTAAGGGGCAACCAGGCCGGTGAGGGATGGGCAGTTGGTGGCGACCAGGCCAGCATTGAGGGCAGTAAGGGGCAACCAGGCTGGCTGGGGGGGGCATTTAGGGGCAACCAGGCTGGCGGGGGGGCAGTTTGGGGCTACTAGGGCAACAGGGGTGGCAGTTGGGGGTGACCAGGCCAGCAGGGGGGGGCAGTTAGGGGCTATCAGGCAGGCAGGCAGGTGAGCAGTTAGGAGCCAGTGGTCCCGGATTGTGAGAGGGATGTCTCAATGCCAGTTTAGGCCCGATCCCCAGGATTGGGCCTAAACTGGCAGTCAGACATCCCCCAAGGGGTTCCGGATTGGAGAGGGTGCAGGCTAGGCTGAGGGGACCCCCCACCCCCCGTGCACAAATTTCGTGCACCGGGCCTCTAGTTGATATATAAAGAAATAACCTTAATAACAGTAAATGTTCATGTGAAATCCACATAAAAAAATCTAAAAATCCTCAAGATCCCAACTTGGAATCTTATGCTACACATCACTATATCAAATGTATATAGCAATGTCAAGTATATTCCTTATAGTCACAAATCAGATTGAATATGAAAGTTTCCTGTTGTCAAAGTAATATCTTGAAACCATGACCAGAAACAGACTCAAGTCTATTTTGTTGTTTTATTAATCTCAACACATACTTGTTGAACTCAAAGGAGATACTATGGAAGTGGCCTTGTACTTAGTTCCAAATACCATATAGGTATGAAGAATTCATGTGTCCATCCCTTGAGGAATGCTAATATAATGTGAAATAGACATGTATTGAGAACTGGTGTACTATGGTAAGTTTTATAACTAAAGGTACAGCAAATTTATTTCAGTCAAATGCTACATGAAGGTAAGCTCAAATTAATAGTTGCAAAGATAAGTTGATGAAGATGCTGCCAAAAGAAATATTTTGCTAAGAAATATATAATATCAAACTAGCAAAGAAAAATCACATTCAGAGATTTAAGTGAAGCATGAATACTTTAAAATTTTAGCATTGACATCCAATTTACTTTGGGAAGTTAAATGACCGAATTTCTTAAAAATTACATTAACCATACAGTCATTAGTTTTGGAATGTTTAAAAAGACAAATGTCACACAATTACTGGAATCTCTGTTATACACATTTCCAAAATATAAAATAGAACCATCTTTCCTTTCAGTCATGGATCATTTGTCTAATGAGGATCTTCATGAAAGATGGGTGCCTGTTACAGTACATGCACTTACCAAGAGAACTAAAATAATAATTGGACAGTCTAAGGACAAAGATACTAAAACAGAAACCTAAGATACAGTTATTGACAATTACGCAGAAAGAATATATTTTTACTTAAGCCTTATTTGATTTTCCTAGATATCACTTTATTACTCTCAATAGCTGTTATACCCATTTCACTTGAGCCATGAGAGACAGCTGAGCATAGTGCTTATTAGAATTGGCTTTGAAATTAGACAATCCTAGATTCCAATCCAGACTCAGACATCTATAAACTATGTTATCTTTGGATAAAGGACTTCAGTTTTCAGAGCCTCCATTTCCTTACCTTTAATTTGTTTTCTTGATGTTTTAAAGTTCCTTTATTCTTCTCTTGCTTACCTAACTAACTTTGGGAATAACTGGATACTATGAGACTAAAGGCAAAAGGAACTATAAAAGTACTAATTGGTAAAGTTGTTTTCCAGAGGGATATAGGTTAATAATTCTGAAATTACCAAAATGTATACTGGAATTGAACAACTAAGTAAATGAGTGGAGGATGGTAGGATCCAGGCTTCTCACACTTGGAATGGAAGATTGATATAAGAAAAGGGAGAAGCTAGAATGATCCATGTGGTTATGATTAGAGATGAAGATATCATTATGAACTTACTTATCTTAATATAAATACAAATGTATATATAAACAATATAGATAATACATAGATATACACACATAGATTAGTATATGACATATATGTCCTTTCTCTGTCAGATGAGAGGACATAGAAACAATGACATTCCAGCAGCAATGAACATACTTACTACCTAAATCTTAAATATCTAACACCATTTTATCCAATAAAATGAGCCAGGGCTCCTTGAAAAAATGGATGATTCTAAGACTGAAGCTGGAAATAAATAAGAAATGCCTGGAGCATTTTATAATGACATAAAGTAAGGAAGTGCCAAAAAGAAAGAAAGAAAAACGCAATGATGGAAGTATGCCAAAGTGGCACAGGTGCCAGCTATAAGTTTGTAACAGCCCATGCTGAAACAATGTGAGCAACAAAATAAAGTAGTATTGGATTATAAACAAAAGTATAAAATAAGGAACCCTGAGTTCATACTGATATAAATAAATGATTAAGTAAATAGAATAGAATATACAAATCTCCCCTGCTGAAAAAAATCCAAATAATTTATGTAGATACTCCACCTTCAAGTAGGTAGAGCTTAACTCTCTATTCTTTAAGTATGGGCTGCATATAGTGACTTCCTACCAAAGAGGGTAGTATGGAAAAGTAGAAAAATAAATAACTTTACAGTGGAAAAACATGACAAACACCAGGTGATCAAGACTAATGTAAACAGTGACAATTCGTGTTGCTAGTATCCTATATAATAAAAGCCTAGGTGGCATCATGCGACGTTGTCACAAGATGGCTGTTGTGACATCGTCACAAGATGGCCACTACAAGATGGCCACCCTCACGTCGCCACAAGATGGCCACCACAAGATGGTCACCACAAGATGGCTGGCAGGGGAGGGCAGTTGTGGGTGATCAGGCCGGCAGGGGAGGGCAGTTAGGGGTGAGATCAGGTCGGCAAAGGAGGGCAGTTGGGGGCCATCAGGCTGGTAGGGGAGGGCAGTTGGGAGCAATCAGGCCAGCAGGGGAGGGCAGTTGGGGGCAATCAGGCCAGCAGGGGAGGGTAGTTGGGGGTGACCAGGCTGGCAGGGGAACAGTTAGGCATCAATCAGGCCAGCAGGGGAGTGGTTAGGGGGCAATCAAGCTGGCAGGCAGAAGCGGTTAGGGGCAATCAGACAGGCAGGCAGGCAAGTGGTTAGGAGTCAGCAGTCCCAGATTGTGAGAGCGATGTTCGACTGCCGGTTTAGGCCTGATCCCTGTAGGTTCGTGCACTGAGCCTCTAGTGATGTGATAAGAATGATAATTCATCTCTATGATTTTCCTCCCCAAAACTCATAATCACAGTCTAGTCATGAGAAGATCATCAGACAAATTTCGTTAGATATGTTTCCTAAAAAATAAATAAATAAAATTAAACAGTATTCATCAAAACTGTCAAGGTCATTAAAAAACATGGAAAGTCTGAGAAACTGTCAGTCAAAAAGAGGCTAGGAAGACATGACAACTAAATGTAATGTAGTACCCTGGAACAGAGAAAAGAACATTAGGTAACAAAGGAAATATAAAGTGTGTAGTTTAGATAATAATAATGCATCAATGTTGCCTCAATTGTGAAAAACATACCATACTAATGTCAAGTGTCAAATACAGAGGAAACTGGGTGTGTGATATACAAGAAATCTCTCTGTTATATCTTCACAGGTTTTCTGTAAATCTAAAATGATTCTAAAAATAAATATTTATTTAGAAACTATATCTAAAGATACCAGTGTGGTGATTGCAGGAGGAGGGGGATGATTTGAGGTAGAAGAGGGCATACAGGGGATAAATGGTGATGGAAAAAATAAAATTTTAAAAAGTATATCTAAGGTATGCCCTGGCCAGGTGGCATAGTTGGTTGGAGGGTAGTCCCGTCCCATACACCAAAAAGGCTATGGGTTCAATTCTTGGTCAGGGCACATATATAGGCTTCAGGTTCGATCCCCAGTTAGAGTGTATATGGGAAACAACTGATTGATTTTTCTCTCTCACATTGATGTTTCTCTTTCTCCCTTCTTCTCTCTCTAAAATCAATAAACATATCCTCAGGTGAGGATTAATATATACATAGTCTAATCCAGAAAACTGAATCAGAGTTTTCAGAGTGAGAACTGGGAATCTGAATGCTAAAATTTGCTCCTAGCTGAGTCTTATGCATAGTGAAGTTTGAGAACCACTGCTCACAATTTATACATACCTCATAAGGATGGTGGCTAACAATTGTAAATGTAAACTACTACATTTTTGTGGAGGAATTATTTGTACTAGTAGAAAAAAAGGAGAATTAGCTGAGATGACATTCCTGGAGGCAAGGCTCTAGGAGTTTCATATACCAAGAAGTCAGAAATTTGAGCAAAAACTGTGCTACAGGAAAATAATCTTGGAACTGTGGTGTCTAGAGAGCAAAAAGTATAGTGCACTATATTCAGTGTGGCATAGAGCAAAGTTGGTCAACCACATTTCATTCTTGTGGGCATCATCTCTAGGGTGTGATTATCAGAGCCTAGCCCAGAAGTTCTTAATATGGAATCTACAAATATACTTCAAAAAGATCATCAATATAAAAAATGTCTGCACTGTTAAAGTTTATGTCAATACATTCATTTTATTTAAGGAGGAAGTCCTTACATTTCCTCAGATCCTCAAAGGATTCATTACTCTCATGATTGTTAAGAATCGCTGGTCTATCCCTGGCTGGGTTGGTTAGTGTCATTCTGATACACCAAGGTTTCAAGTTTGATCCCTAGTCAGGGCACATACAATAAACAACCAGTGAATGCATAAATAAGTGAAACAACATCTCTCTCTCTCTCTCTCTCTCTCTCTCTCTCTCTCCCTCAAATCAATAAATAAATTAAAAACAACATAGATCCACTGCTCTATCGTGTATCCAGAGTAGTACAATCAACAATGAAGACATTTTGAAGATCTAGAAATCCTTCTTTAGTCAACGATGTGATACATACTCCTTTTATGTGCATTCTACATGGAAATTCTACATAAAACTGGGTCCATCTAATCCACACCAGCATACCTCCTCATTGTAGATATTTACTATGCATAGAACAGAAATAAGAAATAGATCAACCAGAAAAATTTATCTGCAAAAAAAAATGTTTGCTAAAATGCAGTACAATCATTGATTATGAAAAAAAATTCATTTAGCATTCCATTGATTTGCTTGGTCCTTATAGACATAATGATCCTCAACTTCCCAGAAAGTTAATATAAATGTTTACGAGGTTTAAGGATTTGTTTTGCACTTTAAGAGTTACAGAGTGGATACTAAAGATGCTGGTGGGAACATAAATAGGCAAACCTTTTAAAAAGCAATTTGACAGCATGCATTAAGTGTTTGGAAAAAATGGCTTTCTCTGCTGGGAATCTATCCCAAGGCCTAGATATGTTTATCACAGAATTATTGACTACTATTTAAAAACAGAAAAAATCCAAAAGAATTAACTGCACTTAATAGGAGAGTATTTACAAAAACTGATAAATCCACTTGATAGAAACATATTCAGTCATTAAAATGTTTATAAAGAATTTATGAGCATTAAATTTTAAAAGGCAGATACAAAATTATATATGATACATCATTATAATTACACAAAATTACAGATAATAAAAAGACTGAAAGAATACACACCAACTATATTTATAGGAGTTGTCATTTTAGTTTTCTGTACTTTCCAAAATGTTGGGAATCAGCATGATATTATGGCTGAAGTTTAAACAGACTGCGTGTCTGATTGACTGACTTCCCCCAGGGCCACCACCACAATAGTAGGGAGCCCAAAAGCTTACCAGAAGACAGAGGATGTGTTTTAGTGATATTGTTGACTGCATAAAACTTTTATGGGCAAACTACCACTGGGCCCCTTTTGTATCATGGGAACAATGTTGTTCACAATGCTGGTTTGGTCATTTAGTTGCAATTTATTCTTATTCTTCCTGAATTTCAACCGGTTTAGTATTTTTTTTCAAGCATGTTAACAAATGCTACTGGCAAAGAGACAATTGGCCCAGGTAGATTCAGACAGTTTATTAGTTACCCAGACAGAATAAGTAACACCACCATGGTATCAACTTCATGCATCACTTAACTTAAAGCATGATAAGAAAACAAAGGAGCCAAATGAACGACAATGTGAGCAATAGGTTGCTCAATTGCTAATGAGACCATCTACCAGTGATGGGCAACCTTTTGAGCTTGGTGTGTCAAACTTCGCCAAAAAACTGAGCATAACTCGGGTAGTGTGTCACTTTGAGGAAAAAACATTATTTCGCAAATGTTTCATCCTCAGGAGCAGCAAATGTTTCATCCTCGGCATGCGGCCGCCTCAGCGGCCGCGTGTCAGTGCTGACACGCATGTCATAGGTTCGCCATCACTGATAGACAATCACTAACTAGTTTTATAGTCTGTAGCTGCTCTCTAAGGAGAGAGTGAGGAGAATGGCCTGTGCCTCATCAGAGCCAGAAAGGCTCAGTGTCAGCATGGAGCTGACTCCTGGACACCTCTTACAAGCTAGGGAGTTAAATAAAAAATACCTTGTAGCAGCCCGGCTGGCATGGCTCAGTGGTTGAGCGTCGACCTATGAACCAGGAGGTCACAGTTTGATTCCTGGTCAGGGCACATGCCCAGGTTGTGGGCTTAATCTCCAGTGGGGAGCGTGCAGGAGGCAGCCTATCAATGATTCTCATCATTGATGTTTCTATCTCTCTCCTTCTCCCTTCCTCTCTGAAATCAATACAAATATATTTTTAAAAAATATCTTGTAGCAGCTCTGCAGAAGGCTGCCAATCTTTTTTTCTTAATTGAAATATAATTGACATGTAACATTATACTAGTTTAAGATGTACAATGTAATGATTTTATATTTGTAGGCACTGAGAAATAAATGATCACCACAATAAATCTAGTCACCACTCATCACTATACAAAGTTAAAACAATTTTTTTAAGGCTGCCAATCTTGCCATGTTCCTGGGAGGATCACAGGATATTCCACCAAGACTCAGGCCATCCTGTGTTTGAACCTTGCCTATGTGGCCTATGTGAAGACATGCAAGGTTGTCAGTGTCAGCATGGAGCTGCTACCCTAGACATTTGTCCTACCCTCTTTCACTGTTAAAAGTGTCCTCGTTTGGACATTAAACTATATGGTTAACCTACATACCTAATGAGGATAATGATCTACCTCTTTGCCACAACATACAAAACACTGCACACATAGATAGACTTATTTATATGTGGGGAGTGAGAATACATGAATAATTTATTTGTTAATGTGATATTTTAGAACTTAACAAAAATGATTCTGAGGTTTACATACAATAATAGATTAGCTAAACAAAGCAAAAGAAACCCCTTAAATATTAATATGCAATATAAAACCACAATAATTAAAGTTTAATACTGATAAAGGATTAGGTAGATAAATAATTGGAACAGAATGGAGGAATCAAGAAACAGAGTTATGTTTCTATATTTACCCACAGGAGTACGTGATTAAATTGGCACAACAAAAATGGCAGAGTGATAAATTTCTTAAATAAACAGTGTTGAAACAATTGGCTAGATATTTGAAAAGAGAGATTAGGGTCTCAGACTTACACCAAATACCAAAATAAATTTCAAGAAGATTAAAGAGATGTAAAAAGTAAAATGATAAAAGAACTACAAAAGACAGGTTGGGTAAATATTTATCTGATCAGGCATTGTCTTGGACAAAGGTGACATCGTAAAGGGAAAAAACTGATAGGTTCAGCTATGTAAATATGAAAAAACACATCAAAATAATAATACTGTCTGCTTCACAGCATTATTTCCATATTTTAGATGAGAGAACTGAGACTCAGAAAAGTTAAATTACTACAACCCTAGTACAATTTGAGGTACAACAGCCTGTCTCTCAGTAAATATCATATCCTAATTTCCCATGTGTGCAGCTCATATCTTCTCCAGGATTCCCAAGTATCTAAATCCATGTTTCTCATACAACTCTGTAAGTTAGCTTAGTTAATGACCATAGGTGATTAAAATTTCAGGAAGGTTTGATATAGCCAAGATGTATACCATGAAGGATCTGCACAAAGAAGAAGCAATAAACACATATAGTTTCTGTTACTGGCCCAAAGATGCATTATGACCTAAAGTCAAAGCAAGATTATTTCTAATCTTCTCATGTGGATCAGCCACTACTAATTACTAAACTACAATCTTAAACTGCCTTCTAAAATTCTTAGGGATCCAGGTCTTTCTCACTAAAATGACCCTGCCTTCAAGACACTTAGAAATATGAAGGGTACAAGCTAGCAGTCTTCAAAGACTAGCTGATACAAACTCTTCATTTTGTAGATAGAGAGACTTAAGGTCAAGATTTTGAAACCAGTAAGAAAAAGATGAACACAACATTAAAACACTGGCAAAAAAAACATGAATAGAAAATTCATCCAAAAAGATATAAAATTGGAAAATAAACATATAAAAAGTTCTACACACTAATATCCAAGAAATCTCATTAAAATAATAGACACTATCATTTATTGAACAGTATCTATTTCCTAGGCACTAATTAGTTATTTAATCCTCACATTGATCTATGAAATATGTACTATTGTTATCCACATGTATACATGAGGCTTAAGCTTTGCCTAGACAGCCTATGAGGAGACATGCAAGATTGTCAGGTGCCAACATACAGCTGCTCCCTCACCCACTTGCCCTGCCTCCTTTTTTCAATATCCTCCTCTTTTCAACTTCTAAATGTAGGAGTATTGATGGCTTTTAATATCTTCACCTTTCAACTAAAATGTCACCTTCCAGAGAGAACTTTTCTGACTACCCAATATAAAGTAGGCCATGTCTGTTCCTTCATAGCATTAACAACATGCTATAATTATTCATTTTTTAATTATTTGTTATCTGTTCCCTGTTCTTTGTTGGATGCTAAGCTCTTTCACAAGATAGAAAACATCTCAACTGTCTTAACACCTATCACACTTAGTGTGGCAAAAAAAGCAGCTTACAATAACTTGTCTCAGATTTTATTGCCTCCATGTTATTCAGAATATCATGGATGGACTACAAGAATTTGCATTTAGAAAGTAAGGCATCCCAGTGATTATAATGTAGGTGCTTTGCAAATTACCCTTTGAGAAACACAGCCAAAGAAGATTACATTTTAAAAAATGAATACTTCTTTATGCATTCAAAATTTATTGAGGGCCTACAATGTGCCAGACATTATGCTAGGTACTAAGCCAAAGATAAGGACTAATTAAATGAAGGTTGGAAAAGGACATAAAACTCACTAATACAAAAGAAGAAAATACTCTAAATCACATAAAGTAGATAAGACAATGGGATAAAGTAAATAGCCAGAAGGGCACGGAAAAGTTTTTAAGACTTAAGTTTTACAGGTAACATAATATCTAGCCAAAAAGTAAGAAATGAACGTTTGTATTTATATTTCACAGCAGGTTTCATGTACTTTCCTGAGTAATGGTTATGTTTTGGGAGGCTTTATTTGACATTCAGAAATTTGGGCAATTATAATACCACTAGTACTTAAAAATAAAGCTTTGAAACTCTACAGGATGCAGAAAAATTATGTTGATATAAAGAAGCTTATAAAAATGTCTTGTTTCAGCGGGTATTATTATAATGTCTTATTCTTTAGTATGCCTCCTCTTATTTCCTCACTCATTGAAGAGTGCAATTTTCATACATGCAGTGTTAATTGTCCTTTTTCTAGGTAAGGAAAACTTAAGAAACTATAAAATTTACCCCAAAATTTAAGCCATTAAGTAAGTGAATTTTTAATGTAAAAACTTTAAGGCATCACAGTCAGTAATAAGCAATTATAATATTAGACTTTTACCCATGGTTCTCAACAAACTCTTCCTTTGGATTCAAAATAATTTTTTAATCCTCACCTGATGATATTTTGCCATTGAATTTTAGAGAGAATGGAAGAGAGAGGGAAAGACAGAGAGAAACATCGATGTGAGAGAAACACATGGACTGGTTGCCTCCTGCAGGAGCCCCGACCAGGGCCCAGGCGATGGGAGGAGCCGACAATCAAGGTACCTATGTGCCTTTGACTGGATTCCAACCTGGGATCCTTCAGTCCACATGCCAACGCTCTATCCACTGAGCCAAACTTGCTAAAGTTGAATTCCAAATAATTTTAAGTGGTTGTTATTTTTCATAACTTACTATTTGAGAGAAAAGTGATGGAATCTTGAGCTATTAATAGAATTTAGTCATTTATTAATTCTTCATCAACAACTACTCATGGAACCCCAAATATGTACCAGGCCCTGTCTTAGGAACTAGGCATATAATAGCGAACAAAACAGGAAAGAAATCCATGCCTTCATGGAATTTCCATTTGAGTGTGTGTGTGGTAAGTAGGTACAATAAGTAAAGCACAATGTATGTCACATGGTGATAAGTAGTATGAGGAGGAAAGAGGGAATGTGAGTAGTGATTGCTGTTGGTGGGAAGATGTGATAATATTAGCTTGAGAAAAATTTCTTCTGATTATTGCTATTTTCTCAAACAGGAAACAAGGTGGAGAAAGTAGACATTTGAGTTTTAAAAAAGAAAAAGCATGCAATAGTCATTAAGAGTGTCCAGGAAATTGGCAAATATAGCATAATTACCAGTCAGCATTAAAAACCCACTTGAGGATGGTGATCTTGAATTTAAAGTGTGACCACTTAGCATGGTTATATGAGTCTCTCCAACTACATTTCATTTTGTGCATTATAGCTTTTATTTTTATTTATCTATTTTTATAGTTGACACTATTACACATGTCCCTTGCTCCCAACCCCTGCTTGCCCACCTCCAACCAGCCACACTCCCACTTTCCTCAGGCCAGCACCACAGAGCTCTCTATGTCTACGGTTTATGCATATATGTTCTTTGCCTAATAATCTCTTCATCTTCTTTCATCCAGTCCCACCCCCACCAACAGCTGTCATTCTGATCCATGTATCCATGTCTCTGTTTCCATTTTGTTCATCAGTTTATTTTGTTCATTATAAGTGAGATCATATGGTATTTGTCTTTATCGTGCAGCCACTATGGAAAACAGTATGGAGTTTCCTCAAAAAACTAAAAATGGAACTGCCTTTTGACCCAGTGATTCCACTTCTGGAAATATATCCTAAGAAACTGGGAACACCAATCAGAAAGAATATGTGCACCTTTATGTTCATAGCAGCACAATGTACAATAGCTAACATCTGGAAACGCCCCAAGTGCCCATCAGTAGATGAGTGGATAAAAAAGCTGTGGTACATTTATACAATTGAATACTATGCAGCTATAAAAAAGAAGGATCTCTTACCCTTTGAGACAGCATGGAGGGTCCTGGGGAGTATTATGCTAAGTGAAATAAGCCAGTCCAACCACATTTCATTTAACCATGCTTGGGATTTTATAAAATAAGTATGATTAACAAGACAGAATCAAGAGAGTTGTATAATAATGGATCATTAACTCTAAGCCCAATGTGGAAGAAAGTAAGATATGTTTTTAGGTATGGGTGGGTTGGAGTAAGGTGACAGAGAAAAATTAGTAGAGTCACTATATTGGAGGTCACAGTGTGGTAAAATAATTTTTGTTATTAAGATAGCAGATGTAGTGAGTAAGTGGTCAAGGGGATGCTTTAACACTGAGGTGATGGAGGGGTTGCAGTTATTGATAATGACAAGATAAGGTATGGCCATGGACACAAGTGGGAAAGTTGATGAGGAAAATAAAACTGAAAAGCAGATCATGGAACTGAGAAGCCAGGGTGTCATAAGGATCAGGTACATGGGTATTGAAATAATCAAAAATAATAACAAGAATGATATTGACAAGAGTGATAGTAAGCCATGAGGCAATTCATCTTCAGTGACTGAGGAAGAGTCAGTAGATGGCTCTAATAAGGAGGGTTATATTAGGAAGGGTTCTCTAGAGAACAAAACCAATAGGATTTAAAGAGATTTATTATAAGGAATTGGCTCACATGATTACAGAGACTGACAAGTACCAAGATCAGCACTCAGCAAGTTGAAGACCCAGGAAAGCTAATAGTGTAGTTCTAGTCAGGGTTGGAAGGAAGATCTGAGAACCAAGAGAGCTGATGAGGTAACTTTAGCCTCAAGAATCAGGAAGAGCCAATGTTTCAATTCAAGTCCAAAGGTAGGGGATAAAACAATGTCCCAGTTCAAAAGCAGTTAGGCAGGAGGAATTCCATCCTATTAGAGAGAAATCAGACTTTTGCTCTATTTAGACCTACAGCTGATTGAGTGATCTACCCATATTAGGGAGGGCAATTAGACTGCTTTACTCAGTCTATCAAGTTTAATGTTAAACTTAACAAAAGCACCTTGACAGACACAGCCCAAACATCATTTAACCAAATATCTAAGCACCATGTCGTCCAGTCAAGTTGACACATAAAATCATCTATCACAAAGGGTAACAGGAGATATACAATCTATTGACATAAGAATCCAAGGCAGGAGAAGGAAGAAAGGAGAATCATCTGTCATTAGCAAGAGTATCAAAGAAAATACCTAACTCTTGGATCAATAATAGTTGAATATTTTAGAGAAAAAAATCCACCATTTCAAAAGACTGCACTGAGTGTCATTAGGGTAGAACAGCTCACAGTTAAAATAAGGAGGTGAAGGAAATATAAAGAGAAACTATTGGAAACAGTAGGATTTTACTGAACACGGACTCTAATTACCAGAGAGCAAACAGACACTTTTCAGGAGTTGAAAAATAGAATTAAAACAAAAATGGACAAGTTAAATATGGAGATGAAGTTCCTGGAATACCTGTAGGAATTATATACAAAGGATAAAAGGGCATGATGGGATTAGTCCCAATGGCTCCAAAACAAAGTAGTGGTGGTTGTACTCTGATCATTGTTAGCCAGAGAGGAAGGGTGGTGGTTTTGTTTGAGAGCAGGTCTATTCGGTTTTATTCTACTCGTGATGTTTTCCAACCAATATGGTGATTTTTTTTCCCATTAATATTTTTTCTATGTATTTTTTTTTTTCATTTGGAAAAATGCAGCATTTGAACTGTTATAATTCATGCCACTCAGAATGGAAGTCCCTTGAAGACAGGATCTACACTATGAACATTCACTCTAAATTTAGTTGATCCTATAAAATTATTCAATTTTTCTACCAAAGAGCAAACTTGACACATTGTTTCAATCTATCCCTTGTCTGTTCAACTTATCATCAGACTTAGCCATCTCTTCTGGCCTTAGAGAGAACACAAACAATTCCAACTTCTCCAGAAGCCATAATTGAAAGAAAGGGAGCAAACTCAGTATGACCATAGAAACCCATTACTCATGGTAATAGGCTGAATGGTAGCCCCCAATCCCTCAAATACATGCCTACATTTGAATTCCCAGAAACGAATGTTATTTTATTTGGAAAAAAAAGTTTATTTGTTGACGTAGCTAAGTTAAGGATCTTCAGATCATTGCGGCTTATCCAAGTGGTCCCAAAATCCAATGGCAAGTGTCCCTATAAGAGCAAGACTATGAGAGCTTTGTCAGACAGAAGAGGAGGAGTCAATGCAACACCCAGACAGAGATCAAAGTGATGCAGCCACTAGGCACCAGAAGGTGGGAAAGGAAATAAAACAAGGTTCTTTTCTACAGCCTGTGAGTGCCAATGTTCAGACACCTTAATTTCACACATCTGGATTAAAAAATGTGAGAGAACAAATTCATGCTGTTTTAAGTCACCAAGCTTGTAATATGACAAGTTACTAGTGGTAATTTGTCATATTCTGATAGAATACTAAGACACACCTTTCAAATGTAATCCATCTCCCATATGAACTCACTCCTCTATTACATGATATCTTCATTTGATACGTATGCTTATTCAAGCAGAATCATGGTGTGTGGTAACTTTAGAATCACATAGACCTAATTTAACTCCTGGCTTGGGTACTCACTAGTCATACATTTTGAGCAAGTATTTATATCTCACTGAGCCTCACTTTCCTGTTAAATAAGGATAATAATATTTTCCAGGTTGTAATAAGGTTAGAGATAATGATATGTTGTTCTTAGCAGAGAGTTTGGCATACTGTACACATGCACTCAGAAATGTTATTGTATTCAGTGCTTCATGGGACCACACTAGTGATGACTAACATTAAAATGTCCAAGGGATTGATAACCACAACTACATAAACAAGTCTCCCCAAGAACCAGCACACAATCCCATTTCTTGAAAATTGCCTCCATTTAGATTTCCCTTTATCAATATTTCTTAATAAAAGCAAGACCTGGGGCTTCTAAATTATAATCTTAATTCTGAGGCAGTCTTGTGAGGGTGATCTTAGCTACTTCCAGCAGTCTTTATATATCTCAATTTCAGCATCTACAAAGACTTTTAATATGCCTCCTGAGATACACAAAGATCTATAAACAAATAAAAACCATAACCATTTTCAACTTTGATGTGAACTGAATCATCATTGGGCCGTTAACCACATTGACACTAGACCACTATTCAAATGGTTACTTTTTGAGAAAGAGAATCAATCATATATCCCAGGTTAAAAGCTAGTTCAACAGCTGTCAAAGCATGTGTCAGTAAAACCTAGGTCATATCTTGTATTTCTGCTTCCATAGACATCATTGTAACAGAATTTCTCCCATAGCATATGGCTAGATGAGCTTAGTGTCCCAAGAAATTATACCAAAATGGGTTTCAGAATATTGTCTTTTTCAAGTGCATCTGCAGGTATTTTTATTTATTTTTCATTTTAAAAAAATATTTTTATTGATTTCAGACAGGAAGGGAGAGGGAGAGAGAGATAGAAACATCAATGATAAGAGAAAATCATTGCTCAGCTGCCTCCTTCAAGCCCCACACTGGGGATTGAGCCTGCAACCCATGCAGGTGCCCTGATCCCCTGATTCATAGCTCAACCACTAAGCTACTGCAGCTGGGCTGCAGGTATTTTTAAAGTGTTGAACAGAACTCATAATTGAAAATGGCCCATTGTTCAATGATTTTGAATAGTTTATTTACATTCTATTGGCATTTTCATATTCTATCTAGCAATGTCTTAATATGAGGATATAGAGATATTATTCACTTGAGATGAGCACCATAAAGACAGGAAGTTTTCCAGCATTATGTTAGCTTCTGGACTACATGCCCATGAAACTATAGCTCTTGCAGGGTATGGCTGTGGTATCATTATTATTAGAGACAGGGCCAAGTACAGATCAGTAAATAGATACTCTCCTCTTCACTCTCTAGCTCTTAAAAATGGTTGACTTCCATGCAGCTGATCAAAACATTTCCCTCAGGTTTCCTGGAATAATCCATATAGTGTTAAAGGAGTACAAAAAAGGATAAGATAGGTTCTGATGTTTGTATATATGTGTTCAGGAGAAGGAGGTAGAGACCTGAGAAGACTTCATTGAGAAAGTAAACATTTGAACAAGACCAGCAACAGCCATAGAGCAGAATGTCATGCAAACACTAGATATAAAAGAAATATTTCTATCATGATTTCTTATTAAAAACTTAGAAATTACTATCAATAATGTTTTTATTTTCATGTGCAATTTTAACAGCAGAAATTTTAGAAATGACCAAAACATGTTAAATATGCAATTCTTACAAGAACACTTAAATAAAATATTTTCTCAATTTTCATTATCATATTCATATGTATGAGGGTAGCTATCATCCCACAGGCAGATATACTAAGCTCACTGTACAGTGGAATATTGCATCCAGAATTATTTTTAACTAGTGGCCCAGTGCACGAAATTCGTGCATGGGGGAGAGGGTTGTTCCTCAGCCTGGCCTACACCCTCTCTAATCTGGGACCCCTCGAAGGATGTCCTACTGCCAGTTTACAGGGATCGGGCCTAAACCAGCAGTCAGACATCCCTCTCACAATCCGGGACTGCTGGCTGCAGCCGCTCACCTGCCTGCCTGATAGCCCCTAACAGCTCTGCCTACCGGCCTGCTTGCCCCAAACTGCCCCCCACCGCTAGCCTGCTCGCCCCCAAATGCCCCCCTTGCCAGCCTTATCACCCCCAACTGCCCCCCATGCTGGCCTGCTCACCCTCACCTTCCCTCCCCACTGGCCTGCTCACCCCCAACTGGCTCCCTGCTGGCCTGCTCACTCCAAACTGCCCCCCTGCTGGACTTCTCACTCCAAACTGCCCCCCCCAGCTGGCCTTCTCACTCCAAACTGCCACCCACTGTCCTGATCACCTCCAACTGACCCCCAATGATGGCCTGCTCGCCCCCAACTGACCCCCTGGTGGTCAGTGCATGAAATAGCTACTGGTCGGATGGATACTTAGCATATTAGCCATATACATATATATATATATAGACTGTGAGGAGGTGCAGGCCAGGCTGAGGGACCCCCCCCAGTGCATGAATTTCATGCACCAGGCCTCTAGTTCTATATAATAAAACCCTAATATGCAAATTGACTGAACAGCAGAACGACCAGCAATGCTCCTGCATTTAGCATCTGCCCCCAGAGAGGGAGGTGACTGGAGGTGGCGATCAAGGGGTGGGGCTGGCCAGGGGGTGGCACCAGGCCACCAGCCAAGGCAAGTGCTAGCAGGGTCCACCGATTGCCCCAGCTACCGGTTGCCCCGCAGAGGGAGGCAACTGGCAGAGGCAGCAGGGATGGGGCTGGCCAGAGGGCGGTACCAGGCCACCAGCTAAGGCAGGTGCCAGTGGGATCCCCTAAATTGCTCCACCCACTGGTCACCAAACAGATGGCCCTGATTGCCAGCCAGGCCTAGGGACCCTAACCTATATATTGGGAACAGTCTCTTAGATTTAAAAATTAAAGCCTGGCAAGGCTACTCTAACACTGAAAAAACAGGATGATGCAGCGATGACATGCATGGACTCTGACTTGCACATTTTGTGGTCAGACCTGAATCTCACACATACAACTGTGTGACAAAGCCAATTATTTAACTTCTCTCTGCTTCAGTTTTTCCACCCATAAGATGGGATCATGTTATGTACTACTTTTTATAATCAGGGCAAAAAAATATAGCTGCCCATACAACAGCAAGATGCCTTTCACCTGTATGAAAAGTATGGTCAATGGTGCATGCTGTGTCCCGAATTGCGAGAGGGATATTCGAACACAGGTTTAAGTCCGACATTGCCCAAGAAGTCACAGATAGTGAGAGGATGCAGGCCGGGCTGAGACAACTGGCTCCCCACATGCACAAATTTCACACACCAGGCCTCTAATATTATATTATATTATACTACAGTCCAGTTGCATGAAGATTCATGCAATAGGCTTTCCTTCCCCTGGCTGCCGGCGCCCGGGACCCAGGCCTTCGCTCTAGCCGCCTTCCGTCTTAGCTCCAGCCAGAGCACCGCTCCGGTAGCTCCCTCTGCCCCCCTCTCTCCCCCTCATAGCAGGCATCCCGCCCCGCCCAGCTGCTCCGTGCATGCATGCGTGCTGCCCAGAGGCTTGGAGGGGCTTGGGGGCGGGGCTGCCTCCATATTTGTCTGGTTAATTTGCATAATCACTCCTGATTGGCAGTTGGGCATCACAAAGTGATGGTCAATTTACATATTTCTCTTTTATTAGTGTAGATTATATTATATTATATTATATTATATTATATTATATTATATTATATTATACTATACTACTAGCGTTCCCGTTGCAGGAAAAATCCTGCAATAGGGTTTCCTGCTGCACTCTACCCCACCCTGCCTGCTCTCCTCCCTTGTCCCCCGCCCCACGATCTCTGCCAGCCCCCTACTTTTCTAACTTCTCCGCCAGCCCGCTCTCCTTCCTTCTCCCCCGGCCCCGCCTCCGCTCCTCCCTTCACCCCGGCCCCACCTCCGCTCCTCCCTTCTCCCCCGGCCCGCCTTCTCTGCCAGCCCGCCTGTTTTTCCCTTCTCCCCCGGCCCCGCCTCCGCTCTTCCCTTCTCCCCCGGCCCCGCCTCCGCTCCTCCCTTCTCCCCCGGCCCCGCCTCCGCTCCTCCCTTCTCCCCTGGCCCCACCTCCACTCCTCCCTTCTCCCCCGGCCCGCCTTCTCTGCCAGCCCGCCTGTTTTTCCCTTCTCCCCCGGCCCCACCTCCACTCCTCCTTCTCCCCCGGCCCGCCTTCTCTGCCAGCCCGCCTGTTTTTCCCTTCTCCCCCGGCCCCGCCTCCGCTCTTCCCTTCTCCCCCAGCCCGCCTCCGCTCCTCCCTTCTCCCCCGGCCCCGCCTCCGCTCCTCCCTTCTCCCCCGGCCCCGCCTCTGCTCCTCCCTTCTCCCCCGGCCCCGCCCCTTCTCCCCCGGCCCCACCTGCTCAACTTCCTTCTCCCCCAGCCCCGCCTCCGCTCCTCCCTTCTCCTCCCCCCCTCCTTGCTTGCTTCTCTGCAGCTTTGCTCCCTTCTGCAGCTCTTGGCTTCTTTCTACGCTGTCGCGATATGCAAATTAGCCGCCATCTTTGTTTTGATAATTTGCATACTCGTCCTGATTGGTTGGTGGGCGTGGCTTGGCTGGTGGGCGTGGCTTGGGCGTAGCGAAGGTGCGGTCAATTTGCATATTTGTCTATTATTAGATTAGATACTATACTATACTATACTATACTATACTATACTATACTATACTAGAGGTCCAGTGCCCGAAATTCGTGCACCGGGGTGTGTGTGGGGGTTGTGTGTGTCCCTAGCCCAATCTGCACCCTTTCCAATCTGGGACCTCTTGAGGGATGTCCGACTGCCCGTTTAGGCCCGATCCCGGTGAGATCAGGCCAAAACGGGCAGTCGGACATCCCTCTCACAATCCAGGACTGCTGGCTCCCAACCACTCACCTGCCTGCCTTCCTGATTGCCCCTAACCGCTTCTACCTGCCAGCCTGATCATCCCCTAACCACTCTGCTGCCAGCCTGATTGATGCCTTACTGCTCCCCTGCCAGCCTGTTTGCCCCCAACTTCCCTCCTCTGCCGGCCTGGTCACCCTTAACTGCCCTCCCCTGAAGGGTTGATCATCCCCAACTGCCCTCCCTTGCAGGCCTGGTCCCTCTCAACTGCCCTTTCTTGCAGGCCTGGTGCCTCCCAACTGCCCTCCCCTGTTTGCCTGATCACCCACATCTGCCCTCCCTTGCAGGCCTGGTCCCTCTCAACTGCCCTCCCCTGCTGGCCGTGTAGTGGTGGCCATATTGTGTCCACATGGGGGCAGCCATCTTGTGTGATGGAGTGATGGTCAATTTGCATATTACTCTTTTATTAGATAGGATAGAGGCCTGGTGCATGGGTGGGGGCCAGCTGGTTTGCCCTGAAGGGTGTCCGGGATCAGGGTGGGGTTCCCTTGGAGTGTGGGGCGGCCTGGGCGAGGGGCCTGTGGTGGTTTTCAGGCCAGCCACGCCCCCCCGCAACCCAAGTAGAGGCCTTGGTATCTGGAATTTATTTATCTTCTACAATTGAAACTTTGTAGCCTGGAGCAGAGCCAAGCTTCCTGCTTGCTCAGCGGTGGCAGCCATTTCTGTTGGAATTTATGTATTTTCTGTAGTTGAAACTTTGTATCCTGGAGTTAAGGCCTGAGCCAGCCAGGGCTGCAGAATCTTGTCTTCCTCCATTGCCAGGGAAACCCAAGCCTCCCGCCTTCTCTCTGTGGCCGCAGCCATCTTGGTTGGGGTTAATTTGCATACTTGCTCTGATTGGCTGGTGAGTGTGGCTGGTGGGCGTGGCTGGTGGGTGTAGCAGAGTGATGGTTAATTTGCATATTACTGTTTTATTAGATAGGATTATATTGTATTGTATTATATTACTAGGGGCCTGGTGCACGAAATTCGTGCATTGGGGGTGATCTCCTCAGCCAAGCCTGCTCCCTCTCACATACTGGGAGCCCTCAGGGGATGGAGCGGGCCTAAGCCACAGTCTGGCCTCCCTTTGTGATAGACAACCGGGTTGATCAGGGAAAAGTACCAGCCCCATCACCCCGCTGCTGGAGCCACTACAAGTCACCGCAGCCACCAGGGTGTTTTCATCAACATGGACTCCAGTTCCTTCACCATGAAAAAATGACAACTTTCTTTAGGCATTTTCAAAATGTATCTATTTTCATAAGCTATGACATTTCTTTCTTTCTTTCTTCTTTCTTTCTTTCTTTCTTTCTTTCTTTCTTTCTTTCTTTCTTTCTTTCTTTTATCCTCACCTGAGTATATGTTTTCATTGACTTTTAGAGAATGTGGAAGAGAAAGGGAAAGACAGAGAGAAACATCAAAGTGAGAGAAATACTTTGATTAGTTGCCTCCTGCATGAGCCCTGACCTGGGCCCCAGCCAGGGAGCAGCCTGCAACTTAGGTACATGCCCTTGATCAGAATCTAACCTGGACCCTGCGGTTGGCAAACCTAGGCATTATCCACTGAGCCAAACCGCCTAGGGCAGGTTATGACATTTGTTAGCCCTCCAGCAGCTGACCTTCATTTATTTCCCCAGGAGTGTGGTGGAAAAGCCCTAGATCACCTTTTTGGATTCTTATACCCAAGTTACTAAGAATATTACCAGTGGCATACAGGGAGCTTAGCCAATGAGCAGTAAGAAAAGGTTTTTCCTCTGTAGTTCACACCTATCTCCTTCAACCAGCTCTGCCCCTGCCAAGGCCTAAAGCCTCCAGCCCTTGGCAGGGGACCCCCAGCTGGCTGGATCTCCAGGCTCCGCCCCTGGCCAAGGCTGAAAGCCTCTGGCCAAGGCTCTGGCCCTGGGCATGGACCCCAAGCTGGCTCCAATCACCTTCAGGGGACCCCATCTGGCTCTGATGGCCAGGCTCTGCCCCAGCAGCCAAGGCCGCAAGCCTCTGTTTGAGGCTTGGGTCCTGGGCAGGGACCCCCAGCTTGCTCCGATTGCCCGGAGGGGACCCCAGCTGGCTTTAATGCCCTGGCTCCAACCATGGCCAAGGCCAGCAAGGGCAGGGGAAACCCAAGCCTCCCTCTTGCTCTCCGCTGTGGCAGCCATCTTGGTTGGATTTATTTGCATATTCCCTCCTGATTGGCTGGTGGGCATGGCTGGTGGGTGTGACCTGTGGGCATGGCTTGTGGGTGTATAGTAGATGTGGTCAATTTGCATATTACTCTTTTATTAGGTAGGATATTATATTACTAGGTGTACCAGTTAATAATGCAGATTTTTTTTCAATGGATGGAGTTACACATATGTTGATATACACTGAGTGGCCACATTATTATGATCTCTGAATATATATATTAGAGGCCTGGTGCATGAATTTGTGCATGGGTGGGGTCCGGCCAGCCTGGCCAGAGGGAGGGGACATGGGCAGTTGGCCGGCCTGCCTGCAGGTCGAAATCTTGGTCGAGCGGACAATTTGCATACTAGCTTTTTATTATATAGGATATACACTGAGTGGCCAGATTATTATGTGTTCAGAGATCATAATAATCTGGCCACTCAGTGTATATGCAATTTGATATGTATACTATTTTGTTGTATTGACAGCAAGCTTCAAAACTTCATATGCAAAATTGCTGAAGGTGTTAACATCATAGATATTTTTACGCTTAAAAATGTCAAATTTTGTGCCAAAGAAAGAGCAATTGTGGGAAGTTTTAATTCATTACTTTATTTTTAAGAAAAAGTAATCGTATACTTCGGGAAGTTTATGGTGAACCTGCTCCATCTCAAGATACTTGTGAACACTTGTTTAAATGCTTTAAAAGTGATGATTTTGATGTGAAAGATGAAGAACATCCAGGTCAAACGAAAAAGTTTGAAGACCAACAATTACAAGCATTATTGGATGAAGATGCGTGTCAAACTCAAAAATAACTTGCAGAAAGATTAAACATTGCTCAGCAAACAACTTCCGATCATTTACAAGCAATGGGAAATATTTTAAAGGAAGGAAAATAGGTGCCACATCAACTGAATGAAAGACAAATGGAAAACCGAAAAATAATCAGTAAAATGTTGCTTCAGCAGCACAAAAGAAAGTCCTTTTTGCATCAAATTGTGACTGGTGATGAAAAGTGGCTTTATTTTGAGAATCCAAAATGCACAAAATCATGGGTTGATCCAGGTCAACCATCAACATCAACTGCAAGGCCAAATTGCTTCGGAAAGAAGACAATGCTCTGCATTTGGTGGGATCAGGGAGGTGTGGTGTATTATGAGCTTCTAAAACCAGGTGAAAGTGTTAATACTGATTGATACCAACAACAAATAATCAATTTGAACCACGCTTTGATCGTGAAATGACCAGAATGTGTCAGAAGACACGGCAAAGTAATTTTGCTTCATGATAACACAAGATCACACACTTCAAAACCAGTCAAAGACGTTAAAAATCTTGCCTGGGAAGTATTAACCCACCTGCTGTATTCACCAGACCTTGCTCCTTCAGATTACCACTTTTTCTGATCGATGGCACACACACTTTCTGAGTAGCACTTCAAAACATACGAAGTGGAAAATTGGGTCTCTGAATGGTTTGCCTCAAAACAAGAAAAGTTCTATTGGGATGATATCCACAAATTACCTGAAAGATGGAGAAAATGTGTAGCTAGCGATGAACATTACTTTGAATAAAGCATTTTTGATGTTTCTCTTAAAATTAGCATGTTTTCTTTGATTACAAAATCCATCATTACTAACTGGTACACCTAGTAGAGTATATTATATCATATCATATCATATCATATCATATCATATCATATCATGTCATATCATATTATACTAGGGGCCCAGTGCATGAAATTCATGCATGGAGGGGGGTTCCCTCAACTCAGCCTGCACCCTCTCCAATTGGAGACCCCTTGCAGATGTCCAACTGCCATTTTAGGCCCAATCCTAGGGATCGGGCCTAAACCGGCAATCAGACATCCCTCTCACAATCTGGGACCACTGGCTCCTAACTGTTCACCTGCCTGCCTGCCTGATTGCCCCTAACTGCCTCTACCTGCCAGCCTGATCACCCCTAACTGCCCTCCCCTGCTGGCCTGATTGCCCACAACTGCCCTCCCCTGTCGGCATGATCTCGCCCCCAATGGTCCTCCCCTGCAGGCCTGATGTCACCCCCAACTGCCTTCCTCTGCTGGCCAATTTGGTTCTGATTGGTCGGTTTCTATGCAAGTGTCAAAAGCTCCACCTCATAGGCAGCCATTGGCTCCCCACAGCACCTAGATTTGGTTCTGATTGGTTGGTTCCTATGGCAGTCAGTGTCAGAACCTCCACCTCCTAGACAGCCATTGGTTCCCCACAGCACCCAGCTTTGGTTCTGATTGGTCGGTTTCTATGCCAGTCAGCTTCAAAAGCTCTGCCTACTAGGCAGCCATTGGCTCCCCACAGCACCCACCTTTGGTTCTGATTGGTGAGTTTCTATGTCAGTCAGTGTCAACAGCTCTACCTCCTAGGCAGCCATTGGCTCCCCACAGCACCCAGATTTGGTTTTGATTGGTCGGTTCCTATGCCAGCATCAAAATCTCTGCCTCCTAGGTAGCCATTGGCTCCCCACAGCACCCAGATTTGGTTCTGATTGGTCAGTTCTTATGCCAGTCAGCATATCCAGGCCTATCTCTGGGCCTGATCAAAGAGTTGGGGCTTAACATCAGCCCCCGTGGAGGCCGGGAGAGAAAGAAAAGCCTGGCTGCTCGCGAAGATCAAAAAGAAAGAGGGAGAGAAAAAGAGAAGTAAGTACATTGATCAACAGCTTCCACTGAGGCTGAAGATCAGACTCTGACTCACTTTTTGGGTCTCAGCCACCTGGGAAGTCAGTGCTGGGTCACCAGGCTGCAGCTGGGTAACCCAACACTGACTTCTGGATGGTCAGCATTTGGTTGTGAGAGGTTTTTACAATCCTGGGCTTTTATTATTAAGATTATATTATATTACCATATTTTCCGGCGTATAAGACAACCCCCAACTTTTCCAGTTAAAATACAGAGTTTGGGATATACCCACCCTATAAGGTGACACCCGGCGTATAAGACGACCCCCGACTTTTGAGAAGATTTTCCTGGGTTAAAAAGTCGGAAAATATGGTATATTATATTATATTATATTATATTATATTATATTATATTATATATTATATTATACTAGAGGCCGGGTGCAGGAAATTCGTGCACAGGAGGTGGGGTCCCTCAGCCCAGCCTGCACCCTGTCCAATCCGGGACCCCTCAGGACTGCTGGCTCCTAACGGCTCACCTGCCTGCCAGCCTGATCCCCCTAACTGCTCTCCCCTGCTGGCCTGATCTCTCTAACTGCTCTCCCTGGCTGTCCTGATCCCCCTAACTCAGTGATTCTCAATCTTTCTAATGCCATGACCCTTTAATACAGTTCCTCATGTTGTGGTGACCCCCAACCATAAAATTATTTTCGTTGCTACTTCATAACTGTAACTTTGCTACTGCTAATGAATTCTAATGTAAATATCTGTGTTTTCCGATTGTCTTAGGCGACCCTGCTAGTGGTTCTCAACCTGTCTCCAAATATGTTGAACCACTTTAAACTCCCACCAGCAACCATGTGTGTGCCTCTGTCCTACTTTGATGCCAATATCATTGATTTCCCCCTAGAAGCTTCCTTCCCATGAGCCAGGACTTCTTGGCACTTGAGCCAACCTCACTGTTCAGCCCAGGATTTGATTTCCTGAGATAGAATTATGGAGGAGGAAAAATAGTTTTCCTGTACCCTTCTGAGTTCTTAGCGGAGACCCTTGTAGTGAAAGACAGATTACCAAGAGAAAAACAAAAGTTCATTAACATGTGTACCTCATGTATATGTGGGAGATCCCAGGGAAAAATGAATAACTCCCCATGGTGGCTTAGAATCCAGATTTAAATACCTTCATCCTAGGGAAAGGGGATGGGAGATGTAGGCCTCTTAGAGGAGAGTAAATGATTTTTAGGAAAGATGAATGGGCGTGGAGGGAGATAGTTTGTAACAAAGTTTGGGTGTGATGTCAACTTCTAGTCTCCTTTCCTGTGACAGGAGTCAGTCTTCACTGGCTGATGACACTTTTCCCATCGAGGGGACCTATGACATTTAAGCTCCTTTTGGGGGGGTCTGATTTTAGGCAGATCAGGAGACTTCAGTGAAACCCTCTCCTTGCATTTGCTGTTTTTCAAGGATCTGCAGCTCAAGATCATCAATATAACAACACGGCTTATGTTCAGGTGGCATGTTCTCTGACCTTCAGAATAAACCCAGCAAAGCTTGTTTCCTCTCTTAGATGATTTGCCACAGTAGCGTTATTCCCTGGATATGGTATTCTGACCAAACCTTCCTGAGAGTGGTCATAACATAACCTGTGCTTGTAGAAAGGTGTGGGCCATATCACTGAATAAATCAAGGGTCAGTTTTCTCATCTTGTGGAAAGGTAGATAAAGTTATGATAGTTTATCTCCGTTTCCACAGGTTTTCTATGGGTTTGTATCTCTGCTGCAGCTCCAGCAGCCCCAGTGCTGCCGCGGCTGTGGGGCTTGGGGCTGCTGGGTGCTGGGTCCCCCTGCAGGCTTGGGTCTCTGTTCCTCCGACCCCAGAGCCGCTGCAGCCGTGGGGTTTGGGGCTGCTGGGTGCCGGGCCCCCCTGCGGGCTTGGGTCTCTGCTCCTCCAGCTGCCGCAGCAGTGGCGACGAAGCAGGCCCAGAGGCCCTTCGTGGGCAGGGTGGGGCAGAAGCATCCAGCCCAGCCGCCACCATCTTTGTCATGGAGTGACAATTTGCATATTCCCTCCTTTTTGCTGTGGGCTCCATCTTTGTCGTGGAGTTACGGTCAATTTGCATATTCCCTCTTTATTAGATAGGATTATATTATACTGGGGGTGAGGGGGGAATCCCTCAGTTCGACCTGTGCCCTCTCACAGTCCGGGACCCTTCAGAGGATGTCTGCCTGCCAGCTTAGGCCCAATCCTCATGGGGATCGAGCCTAAGCCGCCAGTTGGATATCCCTTTCGCAATCTGGGATCCCTCGCTCCATACTGCCCGGGTCATTGTTCCTTAGTGGCAGGCTCCTTTCCACTTGGCTCACTGCTCCTCAGCCCTGCCGCAGAGGTGGGAGAGGTTCCCACCACTGCCGCTGTGCTTACCAGCCATGAGCCCTGCTTCTGGCTGTGCAGCACTCCCACAGCGCACTGACCACCAGGGCTCAGCTCCTGCGTTGAGCATCTGCTCCTGGTAGTCAGTGAGCATCATAGTGACCGGTAATTCCTGTTGTTCCCTTGTAATGGTCACTTAAACTTTTATTATCCTATCTAATAATAGGCAAATATGCAAATTGACCATACCTCCAACACACCCACAAGCCACGCCCACCATCCAATCAGAGCAAGTATGCAAATTAACCCAAACCAAGATGGCTACAGCCACAGAGAGCAAGGTTTCCTAAGTAACAGAGGAAGCCAAGCTTTCTGCCTGCTCTTGCCAGGCCTAAGCCTCCACTCAAGCTACAAAGTTTCAATTATAGAAGGTAAACAAATTCAAACAAATGGTGGCAGAATGGAGCTTGAGAGAGCAGGCCAGGGTTGCCGCCGGCAACAGGGGAAGCAAAGCTTTCCGAACACCCTGGCCAGGCCCACCCGCTTAAGGCAACAAAGTTTCAATTATAACCCCAACACAAATGGCTGCCGGCCTCAGCGGGAGCCCCAGGCTTGGCTCCGCTCCAGGCTACAGAGTTTCAATTGTAGAAGGAAAATAAATTCCAGATACCAGGGCCTCCGCTTGGGTTGCCAGGGGGCGTGGCCGGCCTGCAAACCACCACAGGCCCCTCGCTCAGGCTGCCCCACACCCCAAGGGAACCCCCACCCTGATCTGGGACACCCTTCAGGGCAAACCAGCTGGCCCCCACCCCTGTACCAGGCCTCTATCCTATCTAATAAAAGAGTACTATGCAGATTGATCATCACTGCAACACACAATATAGCTGCCCCCATGTGGTCAAAGATCCTGCCCCCATGTGGACTCAAGATGGCCACCACAAGATGGCCAGCAGGAGAGAGCAGTTGGGAGGCACCCAGCCTGCAAGGGAGGGCAGTTGAGAGGGACCAAGCCTGCAAGGGAGGGCAGTTGGAGGTGATCAACCCTGCAGGAGAGGGCAGTTAGGGGTGACCAGGCCGGCAGAGGAGGGAAGTTGGGGGCAAACAGGCTGGCAGGGGAGCAGTTAGGCATCAATCATGCTGGCAGCAGAGTGGTTAGGGGGTGATCAGGCTGGCAGGCAGAAGCGGTTAGGGGCAATCAGGAAGGCAGGCAGGCAAGCAGTTGGGAGCCAGCAGTCCTGGATTGTGAGAGGGATGTCCGACTACCCATTTAGGGATCTGACTGCCCACCGGGATCGGGCCTAAACGGGCAGTCGGACATCCCTCGAGGGGTCCCATATTGGAGAGGGTACAGGCTGGGCTGAGGGACAACCCCCCTCAGTGCACAAATTTCGTATATATTATATTAGTATATATTATATTAGTATATATTATATTATATTATATTATATTATATTATATTATATTGTATATATTGTATATATTATATTATATTATATTATATTATATTATATTATATTGTATATATTATATTGTGTTATATTATATTGTACTAGTGGCCCGGTATACAAAATCGTGCACTGGGGGTGGGGGGTTCCCTCAGCCCAGCCTGTGCCTTCTTTCAGTCCAGGAGTCCTTGCTCTTACTGCCTGACTGCTTGCTGATCCCTACTGCTCGGCTCGCTGCTCCTTAGTGCTGCCGCAGAGGCTCCCGCCACTGCCACTGCACTCACCAGCTGTGAGCCTGGCTTCTGGATGAGCAGCGCTCCCCCTGTGGGAGTGCACTGACCACCAGGGGGCAGCTCCTATGTTGAGCATCTGCCCCCAGGTGGTCAGTTCATAGCGGCCAGTCATTCCACCATTCGGTCAATTTGCATATTAGGGTTTTCTTATATAGGACTAGAGGCCCGGTGCACAAAATTTGTGCACGGGCAGGCGTGTGTGTTCCTCAGCCCAGCCTGCACCCTCTCCAATCTGGGACCCCTTGAGGGATGTCCAACTGCCTGCCTGCCTGATTGCCCCTAACCGCTTCTGCCTGCCAGCCTGATCACCCCCTAATCACTACCTTGCCAGCGTAATTGAAGCCTAACTACTCCCCTGCTGGCCTGATTGCCCCTAACTGCCCTCTGTGACTGTCCTGGTCACTCCTAACTGACCTCCCCTGCTGGCCTGGTAACCCCTAACTGCCCTCCCTTGCCAGCCAGGTCACCCCTAACTGCTTTCCCCTGTAGGCCTTGTCCCCCCCCAACTGCCCTCCCAACTTCCCTGGTCCCCCCAACTTCCCTCCCCTGCTGGCCTGGTCTCCTCCAACTGCCCTCCTCTGCCAGCCCGGTCACCCCTAACTTCCCTCCCCTGCTGGCCTGATCACCCATAACTGCCCTCCTCTGCAGGCCTGATCTCCCCCAACTCCCCTCTTCTGCCAGCCCAGTCACCCTTAAATGCCCTCCCATGCTGGCTGGGTCCCCCACAACTGCTCTCCCCTGCAGGCCTGGATCCCCCCCATCTGCCCTTCCCTCCTGGCCTGGTCCCCCCCAACTGCCCTCCCCTGCTGGCTTGGTACCCCCCAACTGCCCTCTCCTGCAGGCCTGGATCCCCCCGCAACTGCCCTCCCTTGTAGGCCTGGTCCTTCCATTCTGCCTTCCTCTGCTGACCTGGTCACCCCCAACTGCCCTCCCCTGCAGGCCTGGTTACCCCTAACTGCCCTTCCCTGTAGGCCTGATCGTCCACAACTGCTCTCCCCTGCCGACCATCTTGTGGTGGACATATTGTGTCCACATGGGGGCAGCCATCTTTGACCACATGTGGGTGGCCATTTTGTGTGTTGGAGTGACAGTCAATTTGCATATTTCTCTTTTATTAGATAGGATAGGATATTAAATGTGTATTGTAAATGAAAAATAAAATTTAAAAAGAACCAAATAAAATTTTAGATCTGAAATTTTTTTAATATTTATATATTTTTAATTCTCACCGGAGGATGTTTTTAAAATTGATTTTTAGAGAGAGAAGCATCCATGTGACAGAGTAATACCAGTAGGCTGCCTCTGCACCTGCTGACCCACTGGGATCTAACCTAAACCTAAGTATGTGCCCTAATCTAGGATCCAACAGGAATTCCTTTGGTGTACAGGTTGAGACTCCAACCAATTGAGCCACCTGGCCAGGGCATATCTGGAAAAAAATGTTAAGTGTACCTCCTGGCACTGGTCTGTGTGGATCAGTTGTTAGAGTGTCCTCCCATGCACCAAAGGGTCATGGGTTCGATTCCAGGTGAGGGCACATACACAGGTTGTGGGTTCCATCCTGTCAGATTGCTTGGGCAACTGATCAATGTTTCTCTTTCTCTTTCCCTCTTCCTTCTTCTCTCTCTATAATCAATGAAAAAACATATCCTTAGAGGAGGACTTAAAAAGAAAAAAAAATGCTGGTTTGGTTCAGTGGATAGTGCTTCTGCAGGCATACTGAAGGGTACCGGGTTGGATTCCAATCAAGGGCACGTACCTGGGTTGCAGGCTCAATCCGGGGTCCTGGTCAGAGATTCAACAAGAGGCAACCAATTGATCTCTCTCACATTAGTTTCTGTCGTTTTCCCTCCCACTCTCTGTAAAAAAAAATCAATACAAAAATGTCCTCAGGTGGGGATTAACCAAAACAAACAAACAAACAAACACCCATCCCCAGTGTGATTATTGAAGGAGCATATGAAGTATTTGTTGAATGAACGTGAAAGGATGGGACTTTGCTTCCTAACTGTTTTAGCAACTCTGCAAGCCAGAGGGTTTATTTTTTATTTTAATTTTTATTGATTGATTATTTGAGAGAGAGGAAGGGACCTAGAGAAATACCAGTGTGTTATTACACTTATTATGGTCTCTTTGGTTGCTTCTTGTTTGTGCCCTGACCAGGGATCCAACCTGCAACCTTGCTGTATCAGGAGGAGGTTCTAACCCACTGCACTGTCAGGGCCCCTCAACAAATCCCCTCTGGTGTGCCCTGGGCCCTGCTGTGGGCTGGAGCTCCTCTGCCACAGCAAAGGTTTGGGTTCCATTCTGTCAGGGCACCTACTTAGCTTTCGGGTTTGATCCCGGGTCGGTGCTGACTGCTGCTCAGGAAGTGACCGAGGAACGTTGAGGTCCGTGCGCTCTAGTCACTCGGTGGGGAGCTGGGGTTCCATTGCCGACATGGCCGACTCTGATCCCCACTACATCTGGTCCTCCATTGAGGATGACTTCAACTATTGCAGCTGCGTGGCCTCTGCCAGCATACACATCTGCATGGGTAGGTTGCCCTCTCTGCGGCTCACCAGGCCTGGCTGCTGTGCAGTTGCCCCAAGAGGCAGATTTCCGTACTCCCAGGGAGAGTGAGGTCCCAGAGGGAAAGCACTTTGCTCCGCCTCCCTTCGGGGCTCCCGGGCCGGAGTGGAGCACCCATCCTGTGCAGGGCTCAGAGGGGAGAGCTGCCGCAGGGAGGCCTCCTAGCTGGGTGCTGAGAAAATGAAACTGGAGCCCTTCCTCCTTGAACCCTTTTGTCTTTGGTGTAGAAAGGGACAGATGAAAGCCTCAGCAGCCTTACTGGGGCATCTTTAAATGAAGATGTTATTTTTTTCAGTGAAAGTAAGTTTATTTTGTAATCAATATTGTGTAATCATTGTGATTTACTGTGTAATCATTGTGATTACACAATAACCTGCATTGAGTTATCTGCTGGGATGTTTGTGCTTTAGGGCATGTGAACGCATTTTATTTTATTTGACCCAGCCTCACATCCCCCAGCCTTGAGCGGCATGCAGCCACGCCTACGCACTCCTGACTGCTGTTAGACATAAAGGTGTCTCGGATAATTTGCATATTCCTGTATTATTATATAGGATTATACTAGAGGCCCAATGCACAAAATTCGTGCAATGGGCTCAGCCCCCACTGTGGCTGCGGCCGGGGCCTCTGCCTCCTCTGCTTTGGCCCCCACCTGCCACAGCGGCCAGGGTCCTCTCTGTTGCCTCTGCCTCAACCCCCGCCCGCTGCAGCTTCATCCAGAAGGACATCCAGTCTAATTGGCATGTTATGCTTTTATTATTATAGATTATACTAGAGGCCTGGTGCTCAGATTTGTGCACTGGTGCGCAGCGTGGCCTGCAGGGAGTGGCCTGCTATGGGAGCGCTGGTCATCCTGGTCATCCGAGTGGCTGTGGACCCGCCCTCTGAGTGTCTGCTCCCGCTGTGGGAGCGCTGCTCATCCCGGTCAGATGAGTGGCTGTGGACACGCCCTCTGAGCGCCACACATCCAGGTCAGCTGAGCACCAGGGGGCAGCTCCTGCGTTGAGCATCTGCCCCCTGGTAGTCAGTGCATGTCATAGCAACTGGTCAACTGGTTGTTCTGGTCGTTCCGCCATTTGATCACTGTGCTTTTTTTTTTTTTAATATATTTTATTGATTTTTTACAGAGAGGAAGGGAGAGGGATAGAGAGCTAGAAACATCGATGAGAGAGAAACATCGATCAGCTGACTCCTGCACACCCCCTACCAGGGATGTGCCTGCAACCAATGTACATGCCCTTGACTGGAATTGAACCTGGGACCCTTCAGTCTGCAGGCCGACGCTCTATCCACTGAGCCAAACCGGTTTCGGCTGATCACTGTGCTTTTATATAGAGATTATATTATATTATATTATATTATATTATATTATATTATATTATATTATATTATATTATTATATTAATTAGTTTACAATTACATTTTCTTATTCCTAGTTACTTCAATGCAAGTTGTCACATTATTGTACAAGAGATTATGTACTATGTTGTTCCTGGAATTTTAATACATTGTAGAAAGCATCTGGCATCATTTAAAATCTGTTCTTACAGTTATTTGAAATTTTTATTCTTTTCAGCTTTTATTTATTTTGGTTTTTAATTTTATTTATTTTTTAAAATATGTTTTAAATAATTTTAGAGATAAAAGAAGGGAGAGGGAGGGAGAGAGATATAGAAACATAGATGAGAGAGAAATATCAATCGGCTGCCTCCTGCACACCCCCTAGTGATGATTGAGCCCCCAACCTGGGCATGTGCCCTGACCAGGAATTGAACCTGCATCCTCTTGGTACATGGGACAATGATCAAACAACTGAGCCATACTGGCCTGGCTGGTTTTTATTTTTAATAAGGCTGTCTTCAAAATGGCTGGTGACTTATAGCCAATATAATTACTTCATTAGGCAGATGAATAAACTCAGGATTTGCTATGAATGGAACCATGCTCCCCAAATCATAACTCTGTATGCTAAGAAGTTATTTGAATTTTATGAATTGATGGTTCAAAGTAATCTTTTCTCATGATTTCCTCTGAAGGATGTGTGTGTGTGTGTGTGTGTGTGTGTGTGTGTGTGTGAGAGAGAGAGAGAGAGAGAGAGAGAGAGAGAAAGAGAGAGAGAGAGAGAGAGAGAGAGAGAGAGAGAGAGAGAGAGAGAGAATGAGAGAATGATTATCCAGACAGACATACACATATTGCTGTCTTCTATCTTCTATCACCATGGATCCATGGATACTACTTGTAGTGAGAACGGTAGTGTCACTGTTTAGCCAACTGTTGTCATAAAAAAGTGAACTAGATTTCATGAAAGCAGTATGGAATAAACAGAGTCTATGAAAACAGTAGATCTAAGTTTGAGTTCTATTGTTGCTTACTAGTGTGTGGCTTGGGCAAGCTACTTAATCCTTCTTGAACCTCAGTTTCCTTATCCATAAAATGGACATAATAATAGATTCATAAAATTAAAGGTCAAACCATATAATATAAAAGTAATTATTAAACATTTTATTGAATTATTAACTATTCAAATATTAACTATAATGAACTATTATTAAACTTTTTATAAACTATTTAATAAGCAAAGTACTTTCAAATAGCATATACTATTTTTCACTGAAGAATTTTAATGTACTAACCTTGCAGTGATTATCTTGTTCACATAGATTTTAAATTGAAACTGGATGTGACTTAATCTTCTGCTACTTAAATTTTTCTAGGACATAGTAAAAGGAAAACTTTCACTTTATTAATGAAAGAGGCATACTATTGATACATAAACCTGACAAAAACACAAACAGGAAAATTGCAGGCCAATCTCATAACTACCAATGAAATTTTTTGAATTTTATTAACAAGCAAATTCAAGTCACACATTAAAAGCAAAAAGATATTATGACAAAATGGGATTTATTTCAGAAATGCAAGGATAGTTTAATATGAGAAAATTCATTTACTCACCATTTTAATGAATCTAAGGGAAAAACAGGCTGTACATAATTTAACACTGTGATATAAAATAACATCATGCACATATACAACACAAATGTGTATCTATGTGTTAATACATATGTGGATAAGAAAACATTAGGAGCATTGTCACTAAGGAGATTAAAAGAGAAGAACTGCCACTACCTTCACTTCAATTATAAGATGAAACCAATTGAAACCATAAGAACTGAAAAATAAAATTTTCATATAAATTAATAGTATATTTAGAAAATATTGTTAAAAATGTAAATAAAAATACCTCTTCACTGAGTTGGTATGAGTCACAAATAAAAAAAAAAAAAGAAAACAAAAGTGACTTTTAAAGTGTCAAATGCTGTTCACATGTTCTTAATATGAACTCTAGTGAATTTCTCTCTGATATTACTGTGTTTATATTAATGTGTTGAAAATATTTTCTTCCAACACAGTAAATCCCCCAATATCAGTGTCTTTCTACCAGAACACATGTCTACTATGACAGTTAATCTTACATTACTATTTTACTAAATAATATCTATTGAAGAAAATAATGAAGTTAACATTTATTGTTTACCAGATAATGTACTAGGTAGGTTTTTTTAAATATTAGTCCTGAGATATAATTACCCCATGGTATAGGTACAGAATTTTATAATCAGTATAGTCAAGTAGCAGTCTGTGGTTTGCAAAGTAAAACTATGGAAAAGTCACTATAGGTATCAAAGTTATTGTCATTGAACTCAAGCAGTGTGTAAATAACAATCCAAACAATCCATTCTCAATTCACAGCAAAGGAATTTCCATATATACTTGTTTATCTCATCTAAGATTCATTTTCTGATACTAATTTCACTCTCCTCACTTTTTATTCCAATGAATAAGATTTCTTTTTTCCATTTACATATTGATCATATTTCTGCCATATGCAGCTCCTGTTCTCCACAGATGACTATAACCCTTCCATTTTCCTTCTTGCTACATGGGGGATAAAAAGTTGTTCCAAAAAGCTGATAGCAAAATTGACCTTAATTTTGAAACTTAAGAGATAAAGAGAGAGAGTTTCTCCCAACCCCAAAGCTGAGTCTTATTCAATCCCTCTCAAAAGTTAGCTTGACACTTCCTAGGAACAGACAATTTCAGGTGATTTAAACATCAGAAGTACTGAGCAGCAGGGGTGAGAACAGAAAGTACAGAATGTCGACTCTGAAAATAATGTCAGGCATCATCTATGTAGGTCAGTGATTTTCAACCAGTATGCTGCAGCACATTGGTATGCTGAAAGAATTTTTAAAGCATACAATACCTGACTAGTTAGTTAGTGGCACTGACCTCTCTTCCCTTAGACTGTCAAATAAAAGATGACAACAGCTAACACAACAATAGCTGTCCAGTGTGAATGAATCAAAATTATACCTACTTTTGTCAGATTGGCACAAATATATATTTTGTGTGTGCTGCAGAATTTTAGTAATTAGTTTATGTGTGCCATGAGATGAAAATGGTTGAAAATCGCTGATCTAAGTACATTCAGGTACAATGAAAATAAAATGTTATTGAAATGACTCAAGAAATGTTAAAATATGGGGTCAGGGGTCATGTCTTTCTTATCTCTGGAAAACAGGAAGCATGCAATGTACAAGTGATGAACATTGAGTTATTTCTGCCAGAGAAATGGTGTTGGAACTGGACTAAAAAGGACAAAGAAGGCTGACTTTAGCTGCTCTTAACTGAGAAAAGGTAACATTAGTAGGAAGTAAATAAGATACTGAATAGTTCATAGAACACTCAAAGGAGTGAAGGAACAGGGCAAAAATGGCAAATAACATTCCCTTAGAAAAATACTGCCAGGAAACAGATGTGAACATATCACATCACCATCAACTTAAAAATATAAAGGAATCATAGCTATACAGCAAGAGAACAAATCAGATATACTATTAGTATGTGATTTAGGAATATGCAGGAGTCAATAGGAGCTAAAACCTGAGCTGGCAGTACTCAGCCAAGAAGTGAAAGGAAACTATCACAGAAATATAGCCAAATTGGAAACAGCACAAAGAATGACAGTTACTCCTGAATCCATTGTAAAGGATATAGAGAATGGGATTGATAAAAATGAGCAGAATAAATTGGAAATGAAGAAAACATTTAAAAGCTGGAGAAAATTTAAAGTCTAGAAAGGAAGTAAAGATCATTCAACATAAACATCAGTATATATTATTCATATTTATTTTTAAAATATTTTTTTTTATTTCAGTGAGGAAGGGAAAGGAGAGAGAAATAGAAACATCAATGATGATAGAGAATCATTGACCAGCTGCCTCCTGCATGCCCCACACTGGGGATCGAGCACACAACCTGGGCATATGTCCTGACCAGGAATTGAACCATGATCTGGTTCATAGGTAGACACTTAACCACTGAGCCGTGCCGGCTGAACTATATTATTTACATTTAAAGAAATGATTAAGAAAGCTTTGCATAAATAAGTCAAGTCTTGAATCTACAAAAAATGACAAAGAATGAATAACACTTAGATATATCCTATTCAAAATTTTAAAAGTATCCAGAACTCAATAATATATCAAATAAATTATGAGTGAAAACATATTAGAATGGCCTCAAACTTCTACAAAATAACATTCAACACTAAAAGTTAATGGAGCAATGAAAGAAAAGAAAATGTGACCCATGAACTCACCTTTAAAAACTCAAAGCATATAGATTCTAGGAGTGTGTGTGTGTGTGTGTGTGTGTGTGTGTGTTGAAGAAACCACAAAAATAGAAAAAACACTAGCTAACAAAAAGAAATTAAATGAAAAGTGGATAAGATAGTAATGATTTAATTCATTTATCTGATGTATTAAGAATAAAACACATTGGGAGTATGCTCACAGGAAACCATAAATGTTATAAACACTGACAACATAGAAACAATGTAACTTACAAAGTTGATAGGGAAAAGTATTACTGTGTATGTTGAGTTCTTCATCTTTCATGGTTGAGAGTCAAAATAAATCATTCACATCTGAAAAATAGTAGAATAAAATTGAGTATATACAGTATTTACATGTATAAATACTAAAAGAATTGAAGCAAATAAATTGAAGAAAACAGAAATGTGAGGAGATAGTGAAAAATGGAAATAAATATTTTCATAAGAGCCTAAAATATCATTCAAAAATGAAAAGGCAAATGACAAAATGCATATAAACATTTAATTTGTTACAGATCCCTAATAAATAAAGCATTTCTAAAAAAATGAAAAAGAAACATCAACAACCCAAGAGAAATTTGGGCAAGGATATGAGAATAAAGCAAATATCTATATATATAAAAAACCAGCAAACAGAACACTGTAACAACAGTGGGTCCCTATGATGCCCACTGCGGCCAGCGAACTGGCCCAATCAGGGGGTGGGGTCCCTCCTCCCAGCCACCCTGCCCCTGGTTGGCCTCTCCCACCCCGATCGAGGGCAGGGTGGCTGGCCAATGCCCCCCCCCCATGGTCCTTCCCCCCGGCTGACTTCACCCCCATCAGCCCACCCCACCCTGATCAGCCCACAGACCACCCCCCCTGGCCAAACTGCCCCTGATTGCCCCCCAACCCCAATAGGGGGCAGGGCCAGCCAGCCAAATTCCTGCAACCTCTCCCCCCAGCCAGCCCCGCCCCCAATGGGCCTCTACCACCCCATCAGCCCATGGCCCCTCCCCCCAGCCAGCTCCACCCCCATCAGTCCCCCACACCAATAGGGGGTGGGGCCCACTGGCCCACCACCCACAGCCCTCCCCACAGCTGACTCTGTCCCCAATCGGCCCCCCCACCCCAATTGGGGACAGGGCCCACTGGCCAATTGCCCACGGCCCCTCCCCCCAGTTGGCCCGGCCCTGATCTGGCCCCAATTAGGGCAGGCTGGCCTGCTAACCTCCTGCCGTCTCCTCCTCCCAACAGGCCTGGCCCCAATCCACTGATTTGGGCTGGGCTGGCCGGACCCCACTCATGCACGAATTCGTGCACTGGGCCTCTAGTAGGAAATATAAAATTCCACAGGACAAATGACCTGGTTTCCTCCACAAATAAATTGCTGGGCAAATAAGGGTTAAGGGGAACTGTTACCAATTAAAAGAGAATTCAGATATACGTAAACCAAATGTATTGACATTTTTTGAAACATAATTCAACCAAATAATTAAAAAGACATTGTTTTTGCCCAAGCCAGTTTGGCTCAGGGAATAGAGCATTGGCCTGCAGACCAAAGGGTCTCGGGTTTGATTCTGGTCAAGGGCACATACCTCGGCTGCAAGCTCCTTCCTGACCCAGTCCCTGGTCAGAGCTCGTGCAGGAGGCAACCAATCGATGTGTTTCTCTCACATCAATATTTCCTTCTGTCTTTCCCTCTCTTTTTCACTCTCTAAAAATCAACAGAAAAATATCCTCAGGTGAGGATTAAATAATAATAATAATAATAATAATAATAATAATATAAAATACATTTTTAAGACACTGGAATATTTGAATAAAATTAAGTATTAAATATTAAGGAGTAATTGTTAATTTCAGTTTATGTGATTATGACATTATGGGTTGTTTTTAAGCCCTTACCTGGTAGAGAAACATACCAAAGTACTGAAGAGTAAATTGATATATCTGGGATTGATTTAAAATATTCCATAACAATTATAAGAAAAGATATAAATTAAGCAAAAATGTTAGCAAGTTTTTATTCCAGGGATAGGTCTATGAAGGCTCATTTTATTATTCTCTCTACTTTTGTATATATTAACAATTTAATTGTGTACATTCAAATAAGCAGTTGCAAAATTCCTGTATGCTGTGCAATTATCTGTATCAATAGAACAGGTGAATCTATACTAATAAAAGGGTAATATGCTAATTAGACTGGGTCGACCGGACATCTTCTGGACATCCAACTTCCTTCTGCACAAAGCCACAGTGATGGAGACCGAGGCAGAGGTGGTTAGGGGCAATCAGGCCAGCAGGGGAGCAGTTAGGGGGCAGCCAGGCTGGCAGGGGAGCAGTTAGGGGGCAATCAGGCTGGCAAACAGAGATAGTTAGGGGGCGACCAGGCCAGCAGGGGGACAGTTAGGGGGTGACCAGGTCAGCAGGGGGGCAGTTAGGGGATGATCAGGGTGGCAAGCAGAGGCAGTTAGGGGCAACAGGCAGGCAGGTAGAGTGGTTGCGGGCGATCAGGCAGGCAGGCAGGTGAGCGGTTAGGAGCCAGTGGTCCCGGATTGCGAGAGGGATGTCCGACTGCCAGTTTAGGCCCCATTCTCTGAGGGGTCCCGGATTGGAGAGGGTTCAGGCCGGGCTGAGGGGACCCCCCCCCCCAATGCACAAATTTCATGCACTGGGCCTCTAGTCTATATATATAAAAGCCTAAGCAACCATTATGACCTAAACAACCATTATGACCTAAGCAACCAGAACAACCAGTCTCTATGATGCGCACTGACCACCAGGGGGCAGGTACTCAATGTAAGAGCTACCCCCTGTTGGTCAGTGCACTCCCTCAGCCAACCTCCGGCAGCCAGCCAACCGCCCGTGGTCCCTCCCCCTGGCGGGCCCCCATCGGCCCCTGGTGCTAAACCATTTGTAGATGACGGGCTTCTGGGTCAGGGTTTCATACGTAGCAGAGAGATCCCTCGCTGTGATCTATTGAAAATCAGCCCTCGACACAAGAGTTTGTCTCGCTCCTGTCCTCTCCCTTCCCCGGGGGCCTCCCACCCGCCTCAGTGGTGGCACGGAGGCAAGGGAAGGAGGAGGCAGGGAGGCAGGGAACCACGCGGTGACGGGGCAGTGTTGGCATCCATTCCTTCCACACCCAGCCCAGTGATCATATACTCCTCTCCTGACCCTGCCAGGGCCTTTGGGCTCTGGGCTGGGACTGGGAACCGGGGTGTGTGTGTGTGTGTGTGTGTGTGTGTGGCAGTGGACATGGCTCCCTCCTTGGAACTGGCAGCCAACCTCCCCTGGTCCCTCCCCTCGGCCTCTAGTAAAAAAATATCACAATTACTTCAATTACCAATGAAATATAATTTGCTTTGTTTTCTTTTACTGGTAATATTTGTTTTAAAACTAAAGATTTAAAATGAGGCATATAAATAGTCATGTAATAGTGTTTTGGTTTTTTCTAAATCTTGAGTTGACTGAATTACTCTGAACTGACTGGAAATTCAATTAAACTGACTGTGGACTTTGGCTAAAATAAAAGAAAAATATTAATGCAATTTTGTGGATGAAATCATTTGTCATTTGGGGAGGAAGGAGGAGGAAGAATGCAAATCTTGTAGATACCATAATAAGAAATATTAAATTCTTATTGATTATATAAGATAGCAGGCCCTGAGGACAGAAACGGAGGTGTACAAACTGCTATTCTGAACCCCTGCTTGGCAGTGTTTCAACCACAATTCCCCAATTCATCCAGCGGAGGCTTTCTGCTCCATTAACAAATCTTGCTATGCTACTCATAATTACGACTTCAAGCAAGCTATTACCTATCCCAGGCCAATTACATTGCTTAAAAACATGTCTCTGGGCAATAGAACATTTGAAGATAAAGGAAAAAATCCTAACAGAGGCATTTCAGACAGGAAGATAAAAATGCAAGGGCGGGGGGTGATCAGATTTTCGTTAAAGGAAGTAGGTAGTAAGCAGCACTGTGGAAGGACACCAAATAGGTAATAGTTCACTGTATCTACCTTTAGAACTAAATGAACATAAGACTATAGGGGATAATACACTTGGACTACTCTAGGATGCAAACAAACATACACTTTTAACACTACTATAGCAAAATTCATATTTCAAAGCAAATAATAAATATGCTTCATACAATTATCCCACCCTAATGATCCATTGAAGAAAACATTCTCAGGACCTCATATAAATAACCCTTTATTAGCTTTGTTTTAATTGCTTTAAGAACCTAGAAAAAAATTTAGGTCATTTGTTAAAAAATAAATATCTTATTAATTTTAACAGTAAGTCTTCCTCTAGTCTGCCCATTTTGTGATTACTGAAGTTTTCACTATGTTGTAATAGCAGAAAATAACCAAACACAATGAGCATAATGTACTTCTAGCTTTATATACCATCCTGCAAAACAGCAATACAGAATGGGTAGCAGTGCTGACCTATTCAAATGATTAGAAAAATCCAAAGATACACTAGTAGATTGAATATGATATAATCTTTATTATGATTAATTTCATTCCATTAATAGCATAATTTCAATGACCATTAAAGCCCAAGATAAGAATTCAGGAGTTTGAAGTTTGCATTTGCTATTTCAAGATTTCCACCCACTCTTAATAGTTTCCATCTAAGTGGTACTTTTTACCTTTAGACATGCTGATTTACTTCTCTATTGTCTTGTACTTTGCCTTATGGCACTGTCATGAATTCCTTCCTAAGTGGTAGAGCCAGATTATCTCATTATCATTCTCTGCAGCTCACAGCGTAATCTGCTCTTCCATACCTGACCACACACACACACACACACACACACTCAGAGCAAGCACCTTTCAGATCTCAGATGCTCCTTGGCCTAGCTTTCATGGATGCTATTCAGATGCTGCCTTGGCATGGTATCCTCACTCACCAGAGATCCCTTCCTTCCCCTACAGAGCTTGTGCTCACTTGGTTTGATGGTGGGGAGTAAATCTCATCTACTGGTCTTCAACTTCCACCCAGAAAGGTCACTCCCAGATCTAATCACAGTCTAGATTCTCTTTCTGGACTGTGCCTGTAGCTACATTATCTTCCCAGTTCTAGTGCTAGGCACCAGAGAAACAACAAACTAGACTCATTATGAGGAGTTTAGCCTCCTTTCATTTACCCCCACCTTTCATTTACCACCATATCTCTAACTCCTTTTAATATACCTGGACCACTGATAATTTTTGAGTGATTGATTTTTGGTCTTGCTGGGCTCTTTACCTAGCTTTTAGCTGTTGCCCACTTTCCCACATGAACCCCCAGCTGGGGCCTCAGCCTCCTTTTCTAAGTCATACCCTCTAGAAACAATTTTTTTTTAAGCCCAAGAAGTAACTGCTGCCCTGGACTTTGCCTGTTCACCAAGTACACTGGCTTCTCTGTGACTTCATGACAGATCCCAAAGAGTAAATGAGGCCACATACTCATTTCCACTCTCCCTGTGCCTGCTCTGCCCCTGTTCATAGCAACTAAAGCCAGGCTCATAGCAAGAGACCTGCTTCCAAGTGAAACTTTGGTTCCCAGGCCTGGAAGTAACAGCCAATGTTTATTGAGTGCTCACCATGTAACAGGGACAGTTCTAAATATCTCATGGGTGTGACCAGTAGGATGACAAGTATTTCATTTAATCCACAGTGAGGTTTACCAATACAAACAAACAAACAAAAAAAAACCCAGCCCCCAAAGGCCTTAAACAATAAGGAAATGTATTATCTCAATTCACTAGAGGTCCTAAGGTAGAGTTGGCTCCAAGTATGGTACAATGACATTTGGGCAGATATGGGTGAGAAGGAGAACTTGGAACTCCTCAAATCTTCCTGAAAGTTCCTGGCTGGCAGAGGTACTCCCCACATCCCCTCAACCAAGGGTCTCTGATTTAAATTTTAGATAACTTAACCTGAGATAATGACCTCTCAAAGGTATGCAGATTCTCCTGAGCACCCACTGGACTCCCTCAATGTCTCCAAGACCCCCAGGCCCACAAGATTTCAGCATAGCTCAGCAGGGTAAGGTCAAGTTCAGGAGACAGCCCAGCATCTTGCCAATTTTCATAGGCAGGAATCTGGGGCACATGTGTAGGTGAGGATTCTAAGTGTGTCAGCCCAAGGAAGATGAATTAAGATCAGGCTCTATTTATTATGGGTGCATTTATCCCAGGATGCACAATTTAATATTAGCTCAAGCAGCTGAAAGGGGCATTAAAATAATGTTCGCCATTGTTAATTAAAGCCTAAAGTCAATAGCACCCCACAAGCAATAATGATTAATGGGCAGAATTTCCCTAGCAGTGTTGAGGAAGGAAATTAAAGGCTCTGGAAGGTAGAAATATTGTATGTATTCAGATTTACGCCTGTTGTCCTAGTCTAATTATTAATAATGCCCTCTTTCATTCTCAAAATTGTCCCAATTTGGGATGGTGTGCTACACACTCAGCTACCCTTTACCCATGCCACCCTAGAGGCCCCAGAGGCCACTCTTTTCACTAGTAAGAAATGCCTTGGCCAGGGGAACACCAGAATTCCTATAAAGTCCTGTGTTACCTGTCCTCTGCAGCCTAAAGATGAAAGTGGGAATAATGGGATTCAACTAGGTTCCCTGATCTCAATGGGAATAATGCAAGTCAGGGTAGAGAGATAGAGGCCAGTGATATCCCTTAACCATTAAAAGACACTGATGGTGTTTTTTTCCGTAGTGCTTGATATTTATTGAGAACGCAAGTGCTTTTTCCAGGTAGTATTGAAAGCTGGGCTGAGTACCTGTTTTTGTTTGTTTTGTTTTTAGCATTTTTGTCCAAATGCACACATCTGTGGGACTACTGCAATTTTTAGGGGAAAATGACAGCCATGCAGAACTGGCGCATAGGAGAAAAGAAATGTCAACAATTTGGCTGCCAGGCACAGTAGATTCCAGCAGCAATCTGGTGGGGGAGGGGGAGGACTCTGGAAATGAACTAACCAGGTTGAAAGACTGGCCCCTTCAGGGGTTGGTGTGATGTCCAAATCAATGTCCAAGGAGGGGTAGCCGACTCAGGCATCTTCTAGGCTGCTCCTTATCTCCAAAGGCGGTGGTGGTCTGTTGTTGCAATGTAGTGGATCGTGGTGTAGTGACAGCGTAGGTCTCTGGGCAGATGCAGGGCTGTGCAAAGGCCAGTTTGTAACAGGGATTCGCCAGATAGCTGGGCTCAGGACACAGTCCAAAGTAGCAGGGGTGCGTCCTGGGGCAGGCCACAGTGGGTGGCAGCATGCTTCAGAGATAACTCTCAGCCCCAACAGCAGGAAATCGGAGCACAATTCTTGAAACAAAGACAAGCACTACTGGGGATGAGAGAGGGAAGCGGAGAGCAAGGGTAGAGAAGGAGAAGGGAGGGCTAGGGGGAGCATGGTGGCTCTGGGAGGGGCGGAGGAAGATAGGGGGTAACTGGCAGGCTTCACACCGCCCCCCCTCGCCTAGGCCCTAGGGTCTCAGGGCCTAGTAATTATCTACTTCATCGTCATCGTCGTCTTCTTCCTCATCCCAGCCAAAACACTGTTTGAACTCCTCGAGGAAGGCCCGGTAATCGCTTAGGAGGGGGCTATCCATCTCGATGTAGGGCACCACCCACTCCTCAGCTTCCCCGGTGAGCAGGCTGATTAGGAATGCCACTTTCATGGCGTCGTTGCAGAATCGGTTCTCGTTGACAAGCATGTAAGATGTCGTCTGCACGATAAACTCGGGGAGACGGGAGGTCTCGCCGTCAAACGTGTTGGGGAAGGGCACTGGGCAGCTGGGCGGACGTACCTGGCGCAGCAGGGTGGCCCTTTCGCACACCAGCAGGCGCAGCTGTTCCATCAGCTGGTTGTTCTCGATGCTCAGGGCGCGGTGCCTCACCAGGAGAGCCTGCAGCAGCAGCACCAGCTCGTCCACCATGGCGAACAGCTCGGAATGGGGAGGCTCGCTTCGGGTTCCGATGGATTCAGAGAAGGTGCGCACCAAGGCCGCGCAGGAAGTGCGTGTCCGCAGAGACGCCGTGGCCCAGGGAGAAAAGCGAGGATGAAGAGGTCCCAGCGGCTGCGCAAGTTCCGCCCGCAAAGGCGCTTTTGAGGCCCGGGCGCAGGCGCCGCCCAGGTTCCGGGGAGAGGGGGAGGGGCGGGTCCTGGGAAGACGCCCACGCTGCGCGGGGCGAGGCCACAGGGGGAGGGCGGGGCTGAGGCGACGTAATGGAGTGGGCGTGGGCAGGGCGTGGCTGAGGTCCAGTACAGTGGTTCTCTAGGCTCACAAATAAAGGCAGGCGGCTGCAGCCCTTGAGGTGGGACTTGCATTTGCCAGGATCTAGCAAGCCTTAAAATCTTTGTCTCAGAGAAGGCCAACCTGCTCAAGTTTAAAGAATTAACTACTCTTCGACGCAGCCTACTCACACAATTCAATACCCCTTGGTGGGCCTGTGGCCATTAGATTTCGTTTGTGTGATGTTTAACACATTTTCTCACTTATTTAAATTTTACACATCCAGTAGCTATTAGCACTACTGGCCACAACAGTGGGAGTCACACATTGTTTCAGTTATGAAAGACCCTCCCCCCCCCCAGGCGCCCTGTCTTTAAGACAAAACAAAATATTTAAACAGGGATTTTTCTTTAGTTGGGAAATAATATTGTGTATCTCTATCCTTTCTTATTTTTATTTTTCTAAATAGTGAAGTATAAAAAGTTCTGCAAAATTATCCAATAACCATTTGCAAGCATCCTCGTAATTTTGACTATTTCATGTCCTAAATATTATGTCCTTTGACTACTGGGTGTTATTTTTGTTTAACAATGAAGACTTGTGTTTTTAAATGGTTTTGTTTTTCTACTTAGAATGTGATTATTGAAATATTTGCTGACAATTGAATTGTGCCCAAGCCCTTAGAGCCAACTGTTGGCTCGGCTTTTAAAATATATCCCCAATTTAATCACTTTTTGTCACTTCTACTATTACCAACCCACCCTGATTGCAGCCTTTATTTCTTACCTGATTGATGCAATTAATCTCTTAGCTTTCACTCTCCTCTTCCTACAATGCATACATTCTCTACAGAGTAGGCATAGGAATCTTTTGAACAAAAGTTAGATCTCTTTAGTCCCCTGCCCAAAACCCTCCAACATTTTTTTCTTCTCACCCAAAGAAGCAAAGTCTTGGTCATGGCCCAGGAGGCCCTGCCTCACTTTCTATGCCCCTTTTCATTTCCTGCTCTGCTCTAATTACAATGTCCTTCCTGCTGAGTATCACACACAAGAAGCAGCTCTGATCTCAGGATCTTTGTACTTTATATATTGTTTCTGCCTAGCAAGGACTCTCCCCGGTTAGCTGCCTGACTCCTTCTCTCACTATTTTTGGGAAAGATTTTCCTGACCATTTCATCTATCAGAGCACCTTGCTTTCTGCCAGAAATCTATACTCACTTACAATGCTTCATTTCTTTACATAGCATTTACCATACCAGCAGCCATCATCTCATTAGAACTTTGTCAGTCTGCCTCCACTTTAAAATGTAAGTCTATGTGGGCAGAGATTTTGCACTGGTAGCTGCTTTATTCCTAATGCCTGGAAAAGTGCCTGGCCCAGAGTAAGACACTCCATAAATGTTTGGTGGATGAGAGAATCTCAGAACACAGATGTTGAAATAAAAATTAGAAGTGGTGGTTGCACAAAAATACTCTTCACACTGTCCAGGATGTTCTATCTCTGATCATGAATCAGTCTTCATCGTAAAATGATGACAGACATAATAGAATTGGCTAAATAATTTATTTAAAAACCCTCTTTAGTCCTTTTACAATAGAATTGAATGGGCATCCATGGAAGTGAGAGGGTGAGAGATAAATGAAAAACAGAGCCAAAGTCCAAGCAGGGAGAGGAGGAGGAATCCCCTTGCTGAAAGGGTGGGCAGGAAAAAGAGCAGGTAAGAGGGAATATGATCCCTTGGATTCTGCTGTGACATGAGTTCCCCCACTAGATGAGAAGCCCCTTGAGGCCAAGGACCCTCTTTCACTTATCCTTTTACCTTCAGCATCTGAAAGTGTTTACTAGGTGCTGCATAAATGCTCAGTGGATGGAATGAAGGGACAGGAAAGGTCAGTGATAGGTTTCTAGCCATCCTGCCCATTTACAGGGTGGAGGGTGGCCCTGCCTGGTGCAGCAGTGAGTGTCTAGCTCCACTTCCAACGTCCATACATTTCTGTTATAGGATAAGGACCCGCCCAGAGCAGGTCTGCCTCAGGCCAGCCTCTAGTGTGTGGGTCCTTGACTTCATGTAGGAAAGATTTTACAACAGGAGTCCAGATGGATTTGAGAGTGTGTTTATTAATGCTGGGGACAGTGAAACAAAGGAAGGAATTAGGGTAGAAGACACAACAGGGGAGAGCCTAGGCGGTGCTCTGCTTTGGTTCCCTAGAAATGTTATTGGAAAGAAGTGAGCCCAGGCGGGGCTGCTGCTAGCTCACTGGGAAGCTGGAGTAAAGGGGACCTTGGAGATAGGATCTGGGGTGAGGCTGGGAGGAACTGCTGCTGCTGCCCACTGCTTCCCTGGTGGCAACTCTCCTGGGGACCCTTATAAATGAAAAAAATTCATGGCCAAGAAGGGGCATGGGCATGCTCTAGAGCCGTGGTCGGCAAACTGCGGCTCGCGAGGCACATGTGGCTCTTTGGCCCCTTGAGTGTGGCTCTTCCACAAAATACCACGGCCTGGGCGAGTCTATTTTGAAGAAGTGGCGTTAGAAGAAGTTTAAGTTTAAAAAATTTCGCTCTCAAAAGAAATTTCAATCGTTGTACTGTTGATATTTGGCTCTGCTGACTAATGAGTTTGCTGACCACTGCTCTAGAGTGAGCCCGCATTAACTCTTTGTCCTGAGGGCTTTTTATCTTTTTTTTTTTTCCTGCAGGCTAGAATTTTAGGAGAGGGTTTCAGTAGAATGTTCATCAGCTTTCCAGGTGCATTTTAAATATGGTGATGCATTAAAATGAGCTTATAGGGGAGTTTTGATTATTCATTTTTTAAATTCTTTATTGTTTAAAGTATTACATATGTCTCCTTTTTCCCCCACTGACCTCTCCCCAGCCGTTCCCCACCCCCCTTGCACATGCCCTCACCCCCTAGTGTCTGTATCCATGGGTTATGCTTATATGCATGCATAGAAGTCCTTTGGTTGATCTCTTACCGCCCCCCAACCCCCTTCCCCTATCTTCCCTATGAGGTTTGATGGTCTGTTCGATGCTTCTATGTCTCTGGATCTATTTTTGTTCATCAGTTTATATTCATTATATTCCACAAATGAGTGAGATCATATGATATTTATCTTTCTCCAACTGGCTTATTTCGCTTAGCATAATGCTCTCCAGGTCCATCCATGCTGTTGCGAATGGTAAGAGTTCTTTCTTTTTTTATAGCAGCGTAGTAATCCATTGTGTAGATATACCACAGTTTTCTAATCCACTCATCTGCTGATGGACACTTAGGCTGTTTCCAAATCTTAGCTATTATAAATTGTGCTGCTATGAACATAGGGATACATATATCCTTTATGATTGGTGTTTCTGGTTTCTTGGGATATATTCCTAGAAGTGGGATCACTGGGTCAAATGGGAGTTCCATTTTTAACTTTTTGAGGAAACTCCATACTGTTCTCCACAGTGGCTGCACCAGTCTGCATTCCCACCAGCAGTGCAAGAGGGTTCCTTTTCCTCCACATCCTCACCAGCACTTGTCGTTTATTGATTTGTTGATACTAGCCATTCTGACAGGTGTGAGATGGTACCTCATTGTTGTTTTGATTTTCATCTTTCAGATGATTAGTGACTTTGAGCATTTTTCATATGTCTCTTGGCCTTCTGTTTGTCCACTTTCAAAAAGTGTCTATTTAGGTCCTTTGCCCATTTTTTGATTGCATTGTTCATCTTCCTTTTGTTAAGTTGTATGAGTTCCCTATAAATTTTGGAGATTAAACCCTTATCGAATATAACATTGATTATTCTTTGGTTTGTTTTACTTTTATCTTAGGTCTGTCTGGCTTTAATGTGTTTTTTTTTTTGTTTGTTTGTTTTGTTTTTGTTATTTGTCCCCCAGACTTCATATGATTCTTGGGTTTAGCTGGCACAAATGGCATTAATTGGGTGTTTGTTTTTTATTTTCCCAGGCCAGCGTGATTTAAACTATGTATTTTCTGGTTAGGGAGGAAGGTATTAGCCATTTGCTCTCAAGTAATAGTATCCTTGATTAGGGAAGATAAGGTCTTGCAATTCACAAGCTGGCTGCAAGCCGCCCAAACTGTTTGGCCTTGTTTAGTTTTATTGCCTCAGTTTCCCCATTCCACTTGCCCAGGGATTTCCCTATCTTCTTACTATACTGCTGCACTTCTACAGGAAAAAATACCCAGGGTTCTATCAGGAACACACATCCTGTGGCAGACACCAGGTCTAGCAATTGACATGTGGTGCCTCCTTGACTCTGAACAAAGACCATACACAAGGATAGACACTCTAGGAGCCTGAGACCCAGAAGAGAAAGCCTTGCCCAATCCCATGAAAGCAGTAAGTTGTGGTGCAGTACCACAGTAAGAAATTCAGCTAAACCCTAAGTGAATTCCAAATTGACAGAATCATGAACTAATAAAATGGCAGTTGCTTTAAGCCACAAAGTTTTGGGATAGTTTATTTCATGACAGTAGAGAACTGAAACATGGAGAAACTCAGGATATCCTACCTAATAAACCAGTAATATGCAAATTGACCGCACCTTTGCTACACCCAAGCAACGCCAACCAGCCACGCCCACCATCCAATCAGAGCAAGTATGTAAATAAACCCAACCAAGATGGCTGTTAATTTGCATACATAGGCGCCCTGAGCTGACCCCCTGCGACGGATTTCAGGGAGCTGGGGTCCGCTCTGGCACCAGACCGAAAGCCACCGGAGGCTTTTGGCCTGGTGCACGAGCGGACCCCCTGCGATTGATCACCTGGGCAGGGAGCTGGGGGTCTGCTTTCGGCCTGGGCAGGAGTGGACCCCCTGTGATTGATTGTAGGGAGCTGGGGGTCTGCTCCTGCCCAAGAGGCTTTCGGTCTGGGCAGGCCTGGGCAGGGGCTGAGCCGGTGATCAGAGGGAGCTGGAGAGGCCTGCCCAGGCCTAAAGCTTTGGCCAGAGGCTTTAAGCCTGGGCAGGGCCCAGCCCTCCATTGGTGTGAACTATAGAGGAAACACCTTTTCTGACTGCACATTGGCTAAGCTTCCTGTATGCCACTGGTAATATTCTTAGTAACTTGGGTAATAAGAATCCAAAAAGGTGATCTAGGGTTTTTCCACCACACTTCTGGAGAAAAAAATGAAGGTCCGCTGCTGGAAGGCTAAGAAATGTCATATCCTGCCCTAGCCGGTTTGACTCAGTGGATAATGCCTCAGCCTGCAGACAGCAGGGTCTGGGTTTGATTCTGATCAAAGGCATGTACCTAGGTTGCAGGCTCCTCCCTAGCCGGGGCCCAGATCAGGGCTCAAGCAGGAGGCAACCAATCAAAGTGTTCCTCTCACTTTGATGTTTCTCTCTGTCTTTCCCTTTCTCTTCCACATTCTCTAAAAGTCAATGGAAACATATCCTCAGGTGAGGATAAAAAATAAATAAAGAAATCCATATCCTATGAATGACACATCTTGAAAATGCCTAAAGAAAGTTGTCATTTTTTCTTGGTGAAGGGACTGGAGTCCGTGTTGATGAAAACACCTTGGTGGCTGCAGTGACTGACAGTGGCTGCAGCAGTGGGGTGATGGGGCTGGTGCCTTCTCCTGACCAGCCCGGTTGCCTCCCACAAAGGGAGGCCAGACTGCGGCTTAGGTGCGCTCCCTGTGGGGCGTGGGCCTAAGCCGTCAATAGGACATCCCCTGAGGGCTCCCAGTATGTGAGAGGGGGCAGGTTTGGCTTAGGGACCCCTGACCTCCAGTGCATGAATTTTGTGCACCGGGCCCCTAGTGCTACAGATAAAAGCATAGTTCCATATCTAAAGAACTAATATGATGTTATGAATCTACAGTCCTGTTCTGTTTCTTAGACTCTGTTTTTGTTTGTTTGGTATCCATTAATTACAGAGCCGGACCAAAAGCCAAAGTTGTTTATATCTCCCCTGCAATCCACAGCCTTTAGTCTGAAACCATATCCTTTATCTAACTCTCACATATCAAATCAACATTCCCCCTTCCCTAAATCAACCAAGGGCCAGGTATCAGACAACTGTTTGCTGCCTTGCTAGTCTTCGACACAGCCTCTCTTTATCCCTGTTGCTAGCTTGCCCCAGAGTCCCCTGAAATTATTTAGCTAATCTTTTTTGTCATAAAATATGGGTATTTTATTTCAGCTCTAGAAAATGAAAAAAGAGAATGATAGGGAACATATCCTTCCACAAACCACTCTAATTTACCTGTCATTAATTAGAAAAAGCTACAACATATAAACAGGGTATCCCCCCAAATGTATACATACTTTATCAGCTGATAGCTCAATTTTGAAAATGAAATGTATTTTAGTAAACACTGCCTTTATAATTACTCAAAGTATGTGTATACATTTTTGGGACAGTATTGAAGAATGCAGGCTTTCTAGTAACCTTGCAAAGTGTCCCTCAATTCTTGGTATTTCTCAATTATTAGATTCATATTAAGCACTTTTGGCAGGAATACCACAAAAGTATCACTGTGTTTTTATCAATGTAGCATACCAGAAAACACATAGTGTCCTTTTGTCCACTACTGGTGGTGGTAACTTTTATCAATTAGTTAAGATGGTTTCTGCCAGGTTTTCCCACTCCAAAGTTAAGATAATTGTTTTGTGTTTATTAAGAAATATTTAATTCTAGTTTGCATTCCACTCAAAATAAGCGTTTTTTAATCCTCTTTTTTTATATATTTATTTTTATCAGTATGAACACTTGGATTCTTATTTTATTCTATAGATTATATTCTATTACTATCTTTATTCGTTTTGAAGCTCAAAGTTCTATTATTTGAAGGGGGAACCTATTTTAAGCTGGCTCCTATGTCCTATTGACATGCTTACCTTGTTCCTTGTGCACTCTCTTTCTTTCTGGTTTGATACAATATTCCAGAATCACCTTGTAGTTTTCCTGCTCTAACTCTGGGATGAGCCATTTCTCCAAGGAGCCCTCATTGCCTTTAGTGGAGAATTGTTTTCAGAAATTAAGATGTCATGTTTAGAATGCAAACTGTGATTGATAGTATAGATTGTTCACTTCTATAAAAACTATATAGCCATATGGGCAAAAAGATGAACCTTAAGCCTTACATCATTCCACATATAAGCATTAAGCTGAGATAGATCACAGACTTCCACCCATAAAATAAAATATTATAAATTGGACTTCATAAATTAAAAAAATTGCTCATCAAAAGACTCTGTTAAGAAAATGAATAGAAAAGCCACTGAATGTATACATATCATTGACTATTATATAGGCTAGGTAAACATTTTAGAATATATAAATAGAATATATGTTTCAAGAATATATTAATATATAAATAATTCTAAAAAATTAACAGTGAAAAATATAAACAAGCATTAGAAAACAGTTTGGTGGTTCCTTACAGAGCTAAACATACTCTTACCATGCTTTCCAACAATTGCAGTTGGAAATTTTTACTGATGAGTTTTTTTAAGGATTTTTAGGGAGAAATATGATCATATTTCTGTATGATAATATAATGATGGACACATGGATGGATACATTTACCAATACTCATAGAATGTACAACACAAAGAGTAAGAGTGTACAACATAAAGAGTGGAACCTAATGTAAACTGTAGTCTTTAGTTAATAATGTATCACTATTGACTTATCAATTATAACACATATACCACATACATGAAAGATGTTGATAATAGGAGGAACTTGTTGGGGGGTGGGTGAGATGGAATATGAGAACTCTATGCTTTCCACACAAATTTCCTATAAACCTAAAACTGCCCTAAAAATAAAGTTTATTTATTTGAAACAAAAGGCAGACAACTCATTTTTAAGGGGGCAAAAGTATTGAATAGCCTAATTTGCAAAAGAAGACACAGGAATGGCTAATAGGTATATGAAAAAGTGCTTAGAATAAGAATAAGAGAAATATAATAAGATACTATCTTATACTCATTAGAATGACTGAAATTTTTTGAAGAACTGATAATTCCAAGTACTGTTGAAAATATGAAATGATTGGAATTCTCATACACTGCCGGTGAGAATGTAAAATGGTATAGCCACTCTAGAGAATTGTTTGGTAATTCCTTATACAGTTAAACATGACCCTGTAATTCTCTTCCTAGAATGAAAATATATATGCACGAAAGATTTCTACTAGAATGCACATTAAGCATTGGAAACACCCCAAATATCTATCAACAGAAGAATGAATAAAACACAGTGTGGTGCATCCCTACAATCAGTACCACTCAGCAAACTACTGATACACAGGACACAAAGATGAATCCAAAAAGTATGTTATTGAGTGAAAGAAGCCAGACATACCTGTATGGTTCAATTTCTACAAATTCCAAAACCAAGGCACAACTACTCCATGGTGATTGAAACCAGAACAACGGTTGCCTAGGGCTGGATATGCAAAAAGACACAATGTAAATTTTGAGGGTCATGAAAGGGTTCTATATCTTAACTGTGGTGATGGTTACATAGCTCTGTACAATTGTTAAAACTCATCCAACTGAACACCTAAGATCTATGCCTCCTAATTCATATACATGTACCTAAGACTAAAAAAAAAGACTGGAGAATATGGAGCATTAACTTCAAAGACATTAACAAAAGAAAGGCTGACACAATAATTCTAATAATAAAAAAAATCTGACATTTAAGTATAAAGACACAGGGTATTTTTAGCACTTGGGAAAAACTAATGGAACATATTTTCCAGGAGTCATTTTTGAAGATACTTCTGAAGTTACAATTTTAACTCTATCTCTCTCAGGATCCATTCAGGTAAACAGAACACACGTTCTTTTTCTACAATTTGTATATGCACTAATTTCAGTTGGATTGTATTGTGGGCTGAATTGTGCCTCTCACCCCCCCGCCCCATTCATATGTTGAATTCCTAACCTCTAGTACCTCAGAATGTGAACTTGCTTGCAGATAGGAACTTTGCAGAGGTAATTAATCCTTTGCACTCGCTTGCTTTTTTCTTGATTCCTTTATTCTACTCGGGATTTATTTTTTTAAATACCCCAGATTTTACAAAGTGTGGCAGTAGAATAAAAAAATTGGAGTTTCTTTTCATACAAACTTATTTATTTGGATTTTTTTATATTTCAAATTATTGATACATTCAAAGAGTATAAAAAGAGCTGCTACCGATGCTAACCGTGTCGAGTCACACTCAACATCCGAGTGCAAAAGGTTAAGTTAAAATGGGTTCATTAGGATGGGCCTTAATCCAGTATGATGGGTATCTTTTTAAGAAGAAGAAATTTGGTCAGATACATACTCAGGGAAGATGGTGTGAAGACCCAGAGAATAGACAGCCATTTATAAGCCAAAGAGACAGGCTTGGGACAGATTCTTCCTTCATGACTCTCAGAGGAAACCAACCCTGCTGACAACTTGATCTTGACTTCCAGACTCCAGAACTATGAGAAAATAAATTTCTGCTATTTAAACTACAAATTGATGATATTTTCTTATGGCAGCCCTAGCAAACCAATACACTACAGTTTAGGTAATTCACAAAACTGCCCAAATATATGGTTCAAATGTCAGATATTACCATATATGAGTTGAATAATTACATAAAGTACAGATTTTGCTGCTAACTGGTCAGTACACAATATCACTATGTAAATAACAAATATGCAATTATGATAAATGACCAATCACATCACTTACACAGTCTATCAGTGATTGGTCACTATACATCTGATGTTAAGTTCAAACACAGACAGGAAAGTATGCTAAGTATATTTTCCTCCCAATGATAAAGCCAGGTGACATTTTACAAAAATGGATAAATAGAAAGATGGAATTTTCCAATAAATGAAAGTGTAACAAACAACAACAACAACAAAATAACACCAAATGGATAATGGGAAAGTGGTTGTAATGGGAAGGATGAACACATCACAGAGGAAGTGACATTGGTAAAACCCTTCATATTAAAGAAACATTTAGAGAAATTTCAAAATATTAAAAATGCAGAAGGTCAAATGTTGAAAGCTGTCCATATTTATAAAGGAGTATGATAATTGGCCAAGTTATAGAAAAGTTGTTTGTTTCATATCATAAGTACCATATTTTCTGGCATATAAGATGACTGGGCATATAAGATTTTCCAGGGTTAAAAAGTCGTCTTATGCACCGGAAAGTACGGTAATATGAAGCTGTTGTGATTTTCAAGAATCTCTAGGAAGCTCCCAATATCTATCTCTGTCTCCCACTACAAAGCAGATGTCTCTTAAGAGCTCACCAGAAAGCTCTTGTGAATCTTTCACCTGCCTATGCATCTGGATGCAACTGCCAGTAGAATAAAATAAACTGATCTGTTCTACCTTCTAAATCTCATGCAAGTGCCTCTCAATGGCAAACTAATCCAGACCATTTAGGAAAGGGGATTCTGTAAAACTGTTCTTTGGCTTCTCTTTTGTGATAGGAAGAACACCTTAAAATAGTTTGATGGTTGTGGTACGCTGAAGGATGGCCACCCAAAGATGTTCAGTCCCTGGAGCCTGTGCTTATATTACCTTACATGTGAAAGGGACTTCAGAGATGAAACTACTAGTAAGGTTACTTTAAAATAGGGAAATTATCTTGGATTATCTATGTGAGCTCAGTGTAATCATCTGAGCCCCCTTTTTTAATCCTCATCCGAGGATATTTTTCCATTGATTTTAGAGATAGTAGAAGGGAAGGAGGAAGAGGAGAGAGAGAGAGAGAGAGATGTGAGAGAGACACATCGACTGGTTGCCTCCTGCACACACCCAGACTGGGACCAGGATGGAGCCTGCAACAGAGGTACCTGCCCTTGAATCCCAGACCCCCTCGGTCCACAGACTGATGCTCTAACCACTTAGGAAACTGGCCAGGGCTGAGCCTTTATTAAATATGGAGGAAAGAGGGAGAGGAATAAGTCAGAGAGATGCAAGAGAGATTCAAATGTGAGAGAGACTTCAAACTACCATGGCCAGCTTTGGAGATGGAGGAAGGGAGCCAGGAGCCAAGGCATGCAGGTATCCTGGACAATCTGTCAGCCAACAAGAAAACAAGTGGAACTTCATTCCTGCAATTGTAACAGCTTGAATGTGCATGGAAATGATTCTCACTTAGAGCCTACAGAAAGAAATGCTGCTTTGTTGACTAATTGATTGTTGCCTACTGAGAAACTTGTCAAACTTAGGACCTACAGAACTATAGGATAATAAATTTGCATTGTTCACGCTACTGGATTTGTGGAAATTTGTCATGACAGCAGTAGAAAACTAATACACTTGTCATCCTGCACTCCAAACTAGCATCTAGAAAAACTAATGAGGAGATGAATGAATAATCTGGCAAAAAGACTAACAGTCAGTATTGAAACCATTGAAATGTAGAGCTAAAAGTAATACAAATGTGGAGACTATTAGACAAACCCCCAGAATGTTAGACCCAACTAGAGCAAGAATGATGGGCCAGGTACAGTAACTCATTAGGGCACAAAGCCCCATGCCTAGCAAGGGGAAAAACTGGGACGAAAAGAATTTCACCACCAGGCCCCAGGGTAACCTTTCCTCCCCTAGGTCATGCGGTTTAGACTACCACCACCGCCCCTCCCCCCCCCACCTTTTCCTCCCTAAAGATAACATCTAGGCTGCAGTTGTATTTCAGCTCCAGGCCCAGAAAAGCAGCAAAACCAGACAAGTGATGCTGTGGCTGCCTCAAGACCAGTTACATTGACTAATGACCACCTGCCTTGCCACTGACCAATCAGTACAGACCACCTGAAAGAACACACCTGGGAAGCTGATGAGTATTCTATTAAGACCCTTGCCTGAGACCACCCCTAAGATTTCCACCTGCAAGAAAGAGATAAATATGCTCAGGACAAAGGCTCTAGTAAGCACTCTCCCTCCAAGGAGCACACCCAGGCCATTCTCCCATGGCATATATCTCCCAAACTCTAAGGGACCCCATGAGACTTGCAACCAGGGGAGCAATGGGCAGTGGCAGCTTGTCCCAGGCTTAACCCCTGAACCTGTCTCCAAAGCCCCCTTTTTAAAGTATATTTTTGCTGTCATCGTTGATCCAATGTCCCCTTGGCTTGGTGCTGTGCAGCCCTTCCATTTGGATATCCCATCCTCCATCACTTTTCCCTATATAAATTCAATTTTTCTTAAACCACTGTATGAGATGGCTATTTAGCCTACACACATACCACCATGCTAACCTTTCATGTTCAGAGACTATAGTTACAGATTAAAAAATATATAAAAGGCTAATATGCTAAGTGTCCCAACAACTGGTCTCTGTGAGGTGCACTGACCACCAGGTGGTAGATGCTCAATGCAGGAGCTGCCAAGCTGCAGTGACTTAGCAGTGGAGGTTCTCCGGTGATGCACCCTGAAACCAGAGAGGAGTGAGCTGTGCAATTCCACCTTTGGCCATGGGTTATATTGTTGCTGGGGCACTGTCAGCCCTGAATCTGGTTTACTGCACACTTGCATTTGCGTTCCACACTCTGTATGACAACAACTTTGCAGAGTGCCCTCTCCCACCCTGAACCCCTCAGGGGATGTCAGAGAGCCGGTTACAGCCCGGTCCCCACAGGTCAGTCTGAGGGACCCCACCTGCCACAGGGACCCTGTTCACTCCACAGACACGGGGGAGGGACTGCGGGAGGTTGGCTCCAGGGTGTGTCCTGCCCATCTTGCCCAGTCCCATCCCGCCGGCCACCTTCTAATTAATTTCCTTTCAATGTGCACGAATCCATGCACCTGCACTGGGTCACTAATAAATTCAATAAACTCTGATAATGTAGAAATGAGTAATTAAGAAAGAGAAGAACTAGAGAAAAATGGCTAGTGTTCTTTATCATAGTGAGTTCATACTTAATACCAACTCAAAACACATATATATATATACATATATATATATATATATATATATATATATCCAGATATTTTAAAAGATAACGATAAACAATTAGAGAAATAAAATAACTAAAATTAATGTAGTAGAGAGGTGGAAGAGAAAGATGAAGAAAGTGTAAATATACTAATTCCACCACTCTTCATTATACATAATGAATACTATCTAAAATAACAGAGTATTAAATATGTTCATTATAATTAAAGGAAAACTACTAGATTAAAAATGTAATACTTCCAAAGCATCAGGAGAAATACACAAAAAATCAAAGAAAATATATTAAAAGTCCATAAGTGCCTGCCATTTCAATAAATAAAATTGGTAAATCACTTTTTAAAAGAGAAAAGCTTTCAGATAATACCATATAGAAAACCTAATGTACCCAAAAACAATGTGACTCAGAAACATCAATATTAAATGATGGAAAGAGTGAAACCATGCAAATGCAAGCAAAAACAAAGCAGGGTGGCTCGGCTGGTGTTGCTCAGTGGTTGAGCATCAACCTATGAACCAGGAGGTCACAGTTCGATTCCCGGTTAGGGCACATGCCCGGTTGTGGGCTTGATCCCCAGTGTGGGGTGGCCAATCAATGATTCTCTCTCATCGTTGATGTTTCTCTCTCTCTCTTCCTCTCTGAAATCAATTAAAAAATATCTTAAAAAATACAGTAGGGAGCATAATTTTAAAATCACGCCTGTTGAATGCAGGGCAAGAAACATTAACATAGAAAAAAATATGGTATGATTTATAATGATAAAGGGTGAAATTCTTAACAAAGATCCAACAATTATGAAAATCTATGTGCCAAATTATATTTAATCAATTTTCATAAAACAAAAAATAGCAGGAAATAAAATGAGAAAGGTAAAAACATACAAGTAGTAAAGGTTTCACTTCATCTCTCTCAGTCCATGATAGATTCAAGTGGACAAAAAATAAAATCAAACACAGAAACTCTCAGTATCATAATAAGTAAATTTAATTGCTAAATATTGAACTAGACATATTAGTGGCAGGAAAAGAACTAAGCTTCAGGCTGAGTCCCAATGTGCTACTTTGTTGCCTCTAACCTTATGGTCACCTCTAAGACCATAACATACAAAATAATCAAGTTGGACTCATACCTCAGACCATATATGAATAACTCAAAATGGAAAAAAATACCTTAATATAAGAGCTAAAACCTTAAAACTCATAAGAGAAAACATAGGTGTGAATCTTCATGACCTTGTATATGGTGATGGTTTCTTAGAAATGACACCAAATACACAAATGTCAAAGGAGAAAAAGATAATTTGGATTTTACAAAAATTAAAAACCTTTATGCTTCAAAGGACACTATCAATAAAATCAGTAGACAACCCACAGACTGGAATAAATTATTTGTAAGGCATTTATTAGATAAGTAACCAATCTATTAACTTTTTCATTTGAAATGAGAGTTTTTACATCAATTTATTTTTATTAAAAGACACTAGACTATATCCTGAGGCAGAGTGGAAGTGGGGGAATATTAGTGTCCACACATAGATTTTCATACCAGTGAAAACCTGGTAATGTATCTGCTAGTTCTAGATAGATTTATTTTAGCAGCCTGGTAGAGACTCTTAGAAATGATCAACACAAGCCTTAGACGTAGCAAAAAGTAGAGATAGCACTATGGTATTTATGCTAATTTCCTGTGAGATATGGTTTTCCTTTAATTTAAGAAATGCTATTTTGCTTGGCCTCAAAGACAATAGAAAATTACAGAGAAAGAAATGACTAAAATGAAGCCAAAAAAGCATTTAGCTTCTCTGTATTAAAAAGCCTGATTTTGCTATTCAAAAAAGAATGGCCAATAAACCCTTGACTTAGGTGGTCCCATTTTGTGATCAAAGTAAGACAAAATTGCAATGTGGAGTATTTAGCACTAGTGGTTCAAATAACAAATTAAACTAGATATGCACATTGTTTCAGTGAATAGCTGTCGTAAGTGATTCTTCAGAGGAACTATTCATTATAAACAAAGAGATAAAATATGAAAGTAGTAGAAACTGATAATGATTTTTCAAACTAACACTCTACCAGACTTTCCAAAACAAATACTGCAGACAATGATAAACCATAACTTTCAAATAGCATGTCCTTAGGCTTGCAGAGAAAATAGGATGGAAACAATGAAGGTAAAATTAAAGTTTGCATTGCTGTTAACATTTAATTAATCAACTCTACTACCTACCTCTGAAAACATAAGAGAACACTCTATGGAAACCCATTTTTGATGGACAGTTTCAAGACAAAACCTGTATGTTACTTGTGTTGTGATGAGACCTGTTATCTCATTAGAGCAGCTCAATGGCAAAAGAAGCTTTGTGACTTAATTGAAACATTAGTAAGAACTGAGGCAAAAGGCATTTAAGTTAACATTGTGTTTCACCACAGTTGTAACAAAGGAATGATTTTAGGCATTCAAATGACTTGGAAATGCATTGCCTCATCATCTCATGGAAGCCTATAGTTTTTATTGAAATATATTTGACACACAACATTGTGTAAATTTAAGGTGTACATGTTGATTGATATGTTTATGCATTGTAATATGATCACCATTGCAGTGAGAGTTAGTACCTCTATCACATTATGTAATAACTTCTTTTTTTGTGGTAGGAAAAATTAAGATCTACTCTCTTAGCAAGTTTGATTATTATAATATTCACTATAAGGTGCATTGAATCTCCAGGACTCATATATCAGTTGCAAGTTTGTACACTTAAACATCTCTCCTACTACCCCAACCCTCAGCCCCCAGTAACCATCATTCTACTCTGTTTTTAAGAGCTTGGCTTATTTAAATTACACATACTATACAGCCTAAGTTCCAATCAATGGATTGATAAAGATATATATATATATATATATATATATATATATATATATATATATATGAATATTAGTAATGAGAAAGAAGAACATTCTGCCATTTGTGACAATATGGATGAAACTTGAGGACATTCTTTATGTTAAGTAAAATAAGACAGACAGAGAAAGATAAATACTGGAAGCCTATAGTTTTAGATTTGGAAGGATCCTATAGACTTGTTCCATTAACAAAAGTAGAAGGTAAAAGTTACTATCATACCAGTAGTGAAGCATAATAACCTCCATCGTATATAAAAACTGCTGTTTGAAATTTTAACCCTGCTATTTTGGCTTCTGTAAACGCTTGCTTGCTTAAATAATAGGGAAAATAAAACTACTCCCATTCCAGAGAGGCCATAAATTATGTCCCAGACCGAGTTGTCAGTGCTGGCGCCAAGCCAGGCCTTGAGATATGGTCTCATGGTCCCTTCCCAGCACACTGGGCTCCTTTCTCAGAAGGTCCGGAAGTCTCATTCCAAATTTGGAAGACAAAGAACTGGAAAAAGTATAAAAAGGGAAGATTTCCTCCATGTGGGGGCCCAGAATTTGAGAAGCAATGTTCCTCTGAGCCCGCTAGCGTAATAAAAGACTCTAAATTAATTTGCCTTATTGATTATGGCGTCTTCTGTTTTAGCTCACTGATTTACAATATAACAGTAGTAAGGAGCTGTAGGCACTTGAGAAGAAATAACCACAGGAGCAAGTGAAGGTGATTGGAGGATGGCTTTGAGTTTCAATAATTTCCGACCTTGCTGCTATGTACCAAGAAAAGTATAGGGTTGCCTTGTGCACTTGGATCTAGGCCATCAACATTATGTTCACCCCACTTCCAGTCTCCTCTAGATCTATGTGAACGGACCTACAGATGGAAATGTGAGACTTTTATGGGCAAAGTTCTTATTTTACATGTGGACCTTCTCACCATATTCTAATCTATTCAGATTAGATATGTCTATTTTTCTGACACTTTCTTTTAGATTGTTTCCATTTTCCTTCCCTCTAGCATCAGTAAAACTGTTTATTTTTAAAATCCCAGTTTGTCAGGCCTTGGGGAAAAGGAACATAAAAAGAAAACAGTTTTAAAAAATGGTTTATTCTTTGGTCAAAAAAATGTGGATTTAGCTTCTTCATCTTGACATGGGGGTATAATAAGAACAGTAGGAAGAGAGAAATGCCAAAAAGAAGGCATGAACTCAGAAAGAAAGAAGAGGGGTCTACCTGCCTAACCTATCCCATGGGCTTGGAGAAATTGTTTCAGCTATAACCTTAAAGAGCTTATAAAATGGTAGCAATAATGATAAGATAATGATAAGAACACTGGGAATAATAATGGCAAAGTTAAGTTACAGAGCTGGCTATGCCATGTGATTTTAGGGAAGTCACATGACCTCTTTACTATAGCTTCCACTTTGGGAAAAAATAGTAATGGTATTGCCGAACTGGAAAATTTATTATATGTATTAAAGAAGAAGTATTCATGGGATAAATTACATTCCTATTATCTACCAAAAATATAATTTGAACTACCTAGTTGAGCTGAAACTAAATCAACTTTTCTAAAAATGAATTGTTATCCTTAGTAAATCATTTCTGACACCAGAAACTATGATATCAACTATATACATGAAAGAATTTTGTTATATCCAATTCAATATTCCTAGGTAGGTAATCATTACAGGAATATTTTAAAATCTCTTTATCTGCCATTTTGCTGCAAAGTCTAATTGTCTATTTTGGTTGTCAGTCATTCACAGTAGACTGAGAGCTGCTCCAGGTTACAACTAGTGCTAAGACTTTATGGAGTATGTGGCATAGGCATTCCAAGCAAATATATCAGAATTTTCAAAGGCATGGAATTTAAAAGTCTATTCTGTTTTCTGGGAATAGTTGAGTGTGGTTTATGTTTTGGTTATATGAAGGTAGGTAGAAGAAGTTATGACAAGGGCTAACAATTATGATAATTTCATACCATAATAAAGCATTTGGATTTACCTATCAATAACATTGAAGCCATTAAAGATATTTAGCAGTGGAATGTAATAAATAGATGTGTTACAGGCTGATCACTCCAATTTTACTGGGGCTGGGTTGAGTGACAGAAAGTGTATGTAAAGAAACCAATAAAATTACAACCATAGTCCAGGAAGCAGTCAATTTTTAGTCAGTTTATTTACAGCGTTACAGTTTGACCCCTAGGTTTCTGGAGAGCTGAGGAGATATTTTATAGAAGTGTACTGCACACACATACACCACCCACCACTTGTCCCAAACTTTAAATAAAACTTGGCATGTTTATGCACTCAATAAGTCATTAATTACTGGTTAATTGATTTGACAAAGCAATCTTCCCATAGCCACACTCCAGATACAGTATCAAGCCCTTATGAATTATATAAGTCTAAAATAAACAAAAGAAAATAAAATCACTGAGATAACCTAAGTTAGAAAGGTGACTGCATACTTGTCTGTGGGAACGATGCTCACTCCATTTTGGAGACCTTTAGCTATGCTGTATCGCTATTCTGGCATACTGTGCCATTCAATCAATTGCTTATATGGATAATTAGCATCTTTTATCAGAGAATTAATAAGGCTTCAGGAGTTCTACTTCCCATCAAGTTATTCTAAGATCTAAAATAAAATTTCTCCTTATGTAAAATTTTATTGTCTTTCCTAAGTAATGCACAATTGATGATTTCTGTAGGAGAAAGACTGGCTGTCGAGATCAGTCTGTTTTCTGAAACTCCCATTTATCCTCAGTGAATACCTTTCAGCACATGTTCAGGCTTGCCTTTCTCAACCAATTCCCTAGGTTGTCTGATGGCACAGAGATCTAGTAGTGTCTAAACCTGTTTTACTCTCTTCAAATAGCTAACGAAGACAGGTTGACTCAGAAGGAAAAAAGATATATAAAAATATACCCAGGTAGGCACAACATGACATTTTCTTTAAAATATTCTGCACTTGTGGTCTGCCACATATTTCAAGAATATTTTTCTACCTTATTTGGACAAGGATTTTCTGAATAAATGAGCCAAATAAGAAACATGATTAATAGGATAAGAGATTGATAAGGCATTAAGAATTAGTAAGCAGGCCACTCATCACACTATGTACTGTTTATTCAGCTAAGAGTATTGTAACTTTTTTATTTTTTATTTTGAAAAAAAGAAAAACACCCTTTCCATCTCTCATCCTTATTTATCCCATTCATGATTTTTAAGGTTTATGTACAATTGTGGTGTTGTTGTTTTTTCTTATTTATAGTGACAGTTTTGTAGCTTTAAGATATGGATTCGATGACAGGAACAGGAAGGTTTCCTTAAGAATACGCCACCAGACTGGCTGGTGTGGCCTCAGTGGTTAGCGTGGACCTATGAACCAGGAGGTCATGGTTTGATTCCCAGTCAGAGCATATGCCTGGGTTATGGGTTCAATCCCCACTGTGGGGTGTGCAGGAGGCAGCCAATCAATGATTCACTCATCATTGATGTTTCTATCTCCCTCTCTCTGAAATCAATCAAAATATATATATTTTTAAAAGAATATGCCACCAGCAGTAGTGAGCAATTCTTCTAGGAAGGAAGAACATGAAGACACTCAGATATCCTGACAATTATAAAGAAAACTCAAATATCTGTGTGTCACTCTTGTGTAGCAGTGTGTGTTTTCAGTGGGTACAGAGTCATTGGCTGCCAATGTAGGGGTCTATATAGTCTCTTCTGTAGAGGTGGGCTTCAGTAAGTCCCATCCATTGACCCTATGTGTTCCCTATCTTTTTGTGCATTTATTTAGCAAATATGTATTGCACTCAATATTTACCATGCTTCAGAGGCCATATAACATGATGGTTTGAAGCAAGAGCTCTGCAGCTGGGTAGTCAAGCCAGGTTCAAATTCTGGCTCAGGCAATTATTGCTTTGTGATCTTGGGCAATTGGCTTAATTTCTGTTCTTGCTCTTTTCTTCTGAAAATTGAAGAATAGTAATACATCTTACAGTCATTTGTTCAGAGTAATCACTTAGTATATCATCAGTTCTTAGAAAAGTCACAGACTCTACAGCAGTAGTTATCACTGTGATAAGCTTTGAAGATATGGTTATCAGGGTCCCTGTTCTCAGGAACCTCAAAATACACTTAGGGAAACAGATACCTAAATTGTCATACCAATAAAGTATAGGCAAGTGTGTTGAAGTAGAAATGCAGGGGGTTCTGGAAACCCTTATGAGGGGAACATAACACATTCATGGATGACCTTTAGAGGAGATCTCTGAAGGATTATTGGAGTTAAGAGACTATATGTATGTGGGAATGTATGTACTTGGGTTGAATGGGGAGTTCAGGCAGACAGAAGCTCATGTATTAAAATCTGAAGGAGATCTTAATATGGCACAAGGTAGAAAATGAGAAAGTTTTACTGGTCTGGGCATAAACTAGTGATTTTGTCTGCTGGGGAAAATATAGGGATAAGGGCAATAAATGAAAATGGAGAGGTGAACAGATAATGCAAAGCCTTTTAAGACTTGTAAGAACATGCAAAATATGATTAGCCTTTAAGAGTTTGGATTTTTCCCTGGGAGCAAAGAGAAACCTCTGAATGGTTCTAAGCAAGGAGATTATAAGTTATTTTTAAGTAATAAAAATATCATTTAAGCTAAAGTGGAAAGGGTCCATTCATTTATTCAACAAACACTTATTTATTGTTTATTGTGTGTCAAGACCTATCCTAGACTTTGGGGATACAACAGTAAACAAACCTTAAAGAAAACACACCCAAAACTCAATCAAGAAGAATAAAAAAATCTCAACAGGCCGATAACTAAGGAGGAAATTGAAGCAAAAAACTTCCAGCAAACAAAAAACTGGGGCCAGACAGCCTTACAGAAGAGTTTTACCAAACATTCAAAGAAGAATTAAAACCTATTCTCAGATTATTCTAAAAAATTCAAGAGGAAGGCACACTTCCACGCTCTTTCTATGAAGCCAGCATTACTCTAATCCCAAAACCATATAAAGACACCACAAAGAAAGAGAATTACAGGCCAATATCCCTGATGAACATAGATGCTAAAATCCTCAACAAAATTCTAGCAAATAGGATCCAGCATTATATTAGAAAGATCATACACCATGACCAAGTGGGATTTATTCCAGGGATGCAAGGCTGGTAGAATATCTGCAAATCAATAAACGTGATACATCACATAAACAAATTGAGAGACAAAAATCATATAATCATATCAATTGATGCAGAAAAGGCATTTGCCAAAATCCAACACCCTTTCCTGATAAAAACTCTCAGCAAAGTGGGAATAGACGGATCATACCACACCCAGTTATTATTAAGTTTGAGTGGGGGAAGGGGAGAAAGACAATGAGCATACTAAATTATATATACACCGAGTGGCCATATTATTATGATCTCTGAACGCATAATAATCTGGCCACTCAGTGTATATCCTATATAATAAAAGGCTAATATGCAAATTGTCCCCTCGACCAGGAGTTTGACCAGCAGGCAGGCCAGCCAACCGCCCACATCTCCTCCCCCTGGCCAGGCTGGCTGGACCCCACGCCCCACCCATGCATGAATTCATGCACTGGGCCTCTAATATATATATATATAATATTTTCATATACACATTATATGTATTATATAGTATATCATGCTATATAGACATGAAAGAAGCATGATGAGAGAAAATTAAGACAGTTGGGGGGATGACAAGGAATTTTTAAAGGGCCTCATTTGAGAAAGTGACATTTGAGCAAAGCCTTGATGGAGAATGAGGAAAAGGGTCATTCCAAGCAAAGGGGATGGAATGAAGAGGTTCTGAGGCAGAAGTGCACCTTGCATAATAGTACAAAGATTAAAGATATTACGTTAAAAAGCTAGGGGGGTATAGAGATGAAGCAGAGAGATAATGAAGGGGTAGAATCTTATGACATTGTAAAATTGGCTTTGAAGATATGAGGCACCTTTGAAGGGTTTTGAAAATAGGAATGATTCAATCTGACTTACACTTCAACAGATTCATTCCAACTACTGTGTTAAGAATAAATGGTAATATGACACATAAGCAGGGAGACCAGTTACAACATTATTGCAATAATTCAGGTGAGAAATGAGGGTGGCTTTGACCTCGGTGGGAGCACTATTAGATAGACCCATGCCTAAAATGTGTGGCACTCGGGTAAAGAATTTAAATGGAAAACCACACATGCTAAATACAATATATTCTACCTTCCTATCTTACAAATAGGCCTTCATACTGAGAATTTTTTAATGTATAAATATATACATTTTATATAACTGAAAGTTAGAACAATATTAAATATAACTAAATTTATATAATACTAGAAGCCCGGTGCACGAAATTCGTGCACGGCGGGGGGTTGTCCCTCAGCCCAGCCTGTACCCTCTCCAATCTGGGACTCCTGGAGGGATGTCCGACTGCCCGTTTAGGCCCGATCCTGGTGGGATCGGGCCTAAATGGGCAGTCGGACATCCCTCTCACAATCCAGGACTGCTGGCTCCCAACTGCTTGCCTGCCTGCCTTCCTGATTGCCCCTAACCGCTTCTGCCTGCCAGCCTGATCACCCCCTAACCACTCTGCTGCCAGCCTGGTTGATGCTTAACTGCTCCCCTGCCAGCCTGTTTGCCCCCAACTTCCCTCCTCTGCCAGCCTGGTCACCCCTAACTGCCCTCTCCTGCAGGGTTGATCACCTCCAACTGCCCTCCCTTGCAAGCCTGGTCCCTCTCAACTGCCCTCCCTTGCAGGCCTGGTCTCTCACAACAGCCCTCCCTTGCAGGCCGGGTGCCTCCCAACTGCCCTCTCCTGCTGGCCATCTTGTGGTGGCCATCTTGTGTCTACATGGGGGCAGGATCTTTGACCACATGGGGGCAGCTATATTGTGTGTTGCAGTGATGATCAATCTGTATATTACTCTTTTATTAGATAGGATAGAGGCCTGGTGCACGGGTGGGGGCCAGCTGGTTTGCCCTGAAGGGTGTCACAGATAAGGGTTGGGGTTCTCTTGGGGTGTGGGGCGGCCTGAGCGAGGAGCCTGTGGTAGTTTGCAGGTCGGCCACGCCCCCTGGCAACCCAAGGGGAGGCCCTGGTATCTGGAATTTATTTTCCTTCTACAATTGAAACTTTGTAGCCTGGAGCGGAGCCAAGCCTGGGGCTCCAGCAGTCATTTCTGTGGCAGTTAATTCACCTTCTACAATTGAAACTTTGTAGCCTTAAGCAGGTGAGCCCGGCCAGGGTGGGCGGAAAGCTTTGCTTCCCCTGTTGCCGCCAGCAACCCTGGCCTGCTCTCTCAAGCTCCATTCTGCTGCCATTTGTTTGAATTTGTTTACCTTCTATAATTGAAACTTTGTAGCTTGAGTGGAGGCGTAGGCCTGCAATGGCTATGGAAAGCTTGGCTTACTCTGTTACCTGGGAAACCTTGCTCTCTGTGGCTGTAGCCATCTTGGATTGGGGTTAATTTGCATACTCGCCCTGATTGGCTGGTGGGCGTGGCTTGGCTGGTGGGCGTGGCTTATGTAGCAGAGTGATGGTTAATTTGCATATTACCATTTTATTAGAGAGGATTGTCTGTGTCTGGTCTTCTGTTGTGAATGACAATGTGCTAGTATTCATTATTAAGAACATAAAACATATAATTCACATTTTATTATCTATTTTATAAATTTTGTCTTTATTTCAGCAAAGTAATCATTGTAATCAAGATTTTACATAATATTTATTCTATTCATGACAATGCCAGATTAGATGTTCTTTCTTGAATCACTGTAGTATTAGTAATTTCAATTTGATAAAACTTTATCTGTGAGGCAGTAACCACTTAAATTATAAATAAAACTAGAGGTCCAGTGCACGAATTCATGCATGGGTGGGTGGGGTCTCTCGGCCTGGCTGGCGATCAGGGTCAATCGGGATATCTTGCATGTATTCATTAATATATTTATTGTTGTGTGTTTGAGATATGAAGGGCCCTCTAAAGAAGTGAGCCAAGAGAAAAGGCACTACTTTCTGGGTCTAAGGGTGGCACTGGTGGAGGCGATCAGAAGTAGGCAAATTCAGGATCAGGGCCGGCTGGCTGGGGGGGAGGTACCACGGGAGGTTGGCTGTGGGAGCACACTGACCACCAGGGGGCAGCTCTTGCATTGAGCGTCAGCTCCCTGGTGGTCAGTGGGTGTCATAGCGACTGGTCAACTGGTCATTCAGTTGTTCGGTCATTTGGTTGCTTAGACTTTTATATATATAGATTGTTAAAGCAATACTTAGATTCATAAATAAACCACAAATTTACCTACCACATTCAAATAGTGTAATACGTGCATTTGACAAATTTTCATTATTGTAGAAAATATTACACTATATTTAAATTTTATCATTTAATTATCTATGACCTATACACATTTCACAAAGACTTAAAGTAATATATATAGATGTATACCTTAATTTAAGGAATTGATATCATGCTTCCCACAAGCTATGTGGAAATTTAAAGCAATTTACATTTTAAAGTTAAACAAATATGAATCGTTTAATATGACAAAACATTCCTCAGCTTCCATGTCCAATTGTTGTTAATACTGAACTAATTCATAACTCCCTGAAGTTAATACAAAGGGAGGCAATAAAATGGAAACAGAACTACTGGGAAATGATATTTTCTTATTCAAGATTCTACTTCACTTATGCTATTAGAGAGGAAGAATTGGATAAATTAACTTGTTCTTTTCATTATTTAGGAGCTTCTGCCTCCCAAATCTTCCCTACACTTTAATGCAGTGCCCATCTTCAATTTCAGCAGCCATACAAATTGTGAGTCTTCAGAGCATTTGTGCATAGTGTTGTTGTTGTTTTTTCAAGAATACAGAGCAAGTGATGTGTTTTTCTGGTTTCTTAATGATATTCATGAGGAAAATGGAAGTTTAGGGTTACAGATCATATTTTGACACCATGCTGAATGTTTGTTCTCATATACAAAAGTGTGCATGTATTCATTAATACATTTATTGTTGTGTGTTTGAGATATGTAGGGCCCTCTAAAGAAGTGAGCCAAGAGAAAAGGCACTACTCTCTGGGTCTAAGGGTGGCACTGGTGGAGACAATCAGAAGTAGGCAGATTCAGGACATATTTAAAGGCACAGCCAAAGAATATGCATTAAGGGAGATGGGCAAGACTGCAGGCTTTAGTATGGGAAGATCAGGAGCTCTTGTTTTGAAATTCTGAATTTGAGATACCAATTACATATCTAATAGACATCCAACTGTAAATGTCAAGTAGGCAGCTGCATAAACAGGTCTGGAGTTTAGGAAAGAGGTTGAGGCTAGAGATATAAATTTGGTAGTCATTAGCATGTAGATGGTATATAAAAACCTAAGATTGAATGAAATCACAAAGGGAGTATGCTTTTTTAGAGAAGAACACTGAGTAGGGATCCCTGGTTATTCCTATAGTTTAAAGATTGGAAAGAAAAGGAGAAGATGGCAAAGGAGACTAAGAAGGAAAAATACGTGAGATAGAAGGAAAAGAATGAAAACATATCATAGTACATATTTAAACCAGAAACTGTTTAAGGAGCATTGTGCCAATTCTTGCTGGATGAGAACTGAGACTCAACCATTGGGTATATCAATGTGGTCATCATGGGTGGCCATGAGAAAAGTTTTGGGGCAGAAATAGAATATTGGGGACCAGCTATAATTGTAAGAAATATTAATCATGCTCAGTGTTCTGATTAAAGAAGGCACATTCTAACTTGGCTGGGAGTTGCATGAGGAACCTGGGAGCTCACCTGGAAATGCATGCAGCCCATCCTCCCCATCAGGGAGCTGCCTATTATCATGGTAAGATTAACAACCTTGTTGCAAAAACCAGAGGCGCCAGTCCTTTGAAAACCCCCAGACCTCTGCATACCTGCAGGCCTCTGCAAAGCCCCAGCCTGCATTACCTGGAAACTGCCCATTTTGCATACCCATTCTTATCCCTTTTGCCTACTTCCCCATGTAATCTTTGTCCTTTTATCCAATATAAGCATCTAGCTTATGGTGGGGGGCAGAGCAGATTTTTGTGGATGACCTACTGCTCTCCAATACTGCCAGCCGTATTCGAATAAACACTCATGTATGATTCAACCCTGTCTCTGCTTACTTGGCTCAACTGGTGACAGGCAGCCTGTACCCATTGATTTTCCAGTTACAAAAGCAGTTTATTTGTTGTTGTTGTTTTTTGTTTTGTTTTGTTTTGTTTAAATTTCTTTATTGGTTAAGGTATCACATGTTTGTCCTCATCCCCCCATTCCCATCCCACACCCATCCCCATGCATGTCCCCACCCCCCTGTTGTCCTTAACCACTGGTTAGGCTCATATGCATGCACACAAGTCCTTTGGTTGATCTCTCCCCTTTATCCCCACCTTCCCCTACCCTCCCTCTGAGGCCCAACAGTCTGATCCATGCCTCCTTGTTTCTGGGTCTGTTCTTGTTCATCAGTCTATATTGTTTATCATTTCCCCTAGATGGGTGAGATCATGTGCTACTAGAAATACACTTATAAGAACCGAAAATGAGACAAAAGCAGTTTAGTATGAAGTTATGAGAATGAAAGCCTGATGTGAATATGTTGAAAAGAAAATGGAAGAAAAGGAATTGGATATAGCAAGTATAGAAAACTCAAGAAGTTATGCTGCAAAGGGTAAATGGGAAATGGGGTGGTGCCTGGAGGGCAAAGTGCAGACAGGATTATTTTTTAAAAACAGATGAAATAGTGACATGTTTTTAGGCTGAAGGACATGATCTAGTATAGTGGAGAAAAATAATAATGTAGGAAAGAGAAAAGAGAACTGCTGGAACGATGTCTAGAATAAGTGAGAAGCAATGACAAGTAATGCATAGATCAGAACAAGTCTTTCCTAAACTCCAGACTTGTTTATGTGGCTTGAGATGGATGCATGTATAGTTGATCTATAGTAGAGGGTGGGAATATAGAGTATGTGATAGAAGATGCTGGTAGGTGAATGGATGTGATGGTGTGAGTATGTGGAACCTCTCTTCTGGTCACTGCAAATTTCTCAGTGACAGAGTAAGCAAGCTCACCAGATGATAGTAAAGGCAGGGTAGGCAGTTTCAGAATTTTAAAGAGAGAGAATATAGTATGCAGTATGAGCATTGGAGAATGAGAGATTACACAGATTATGTTAAATTTCCAATTGAGATTACTGGGCATGAATTTAAAGTAATTCCAATAAGCATGACTGTGTGATTTTACCCAGCCACATTCAGTTGCATAGATACTAGAGCACAATAGGGAATGGTTGGATTTAACCAGATTATTGTTTTTGCAAGAGGGTACAACAAAGCAAGAGAGGAACAAAGAATTAAGGGTGTATGCACGTAAGAGATTTAATGTTTGACCCTGGAATTTTCCCAGTCAAGGAGAGAACATGAGGGTTGAAGGACAGTGGCAAAACTGGTAGAACCACTCATGTCCAGATGAGTTGAAGAATTATCTGAGTTGGTGTAGAGAAAGAATCAGATGGACAGATAGGAGGTAGTGGACAGGGAGTGATGATTGAAATTGAGATTATGGAGAAGTTGATCACTACTTATGATAAAACGAAGGTTATGACCATTGGAGTGAGTATCTGAGTGAGAGTAAAGAGAAAATCATTGGAGAAGAAAGGTTCAAGGAATTGCAACATTGGAATGTTGGAGTATCATTTATGTATACTATGAAGTTGCTAAGAATTAAGACAGGAGTAGTTTTAGAGAAAATGCCAGTTCACCAAGGAATAAGTTCTATGGTAAATGACTGGTGACTGGTGGGGAGTGGGGGGAGGGAGGCATTAGAAATTACAACAATGAGGCACAGTGAGTAATTTTGGCTGACAACATAAGAATCACAACTCACAGTGTTTAGGAAAGAGGATGGGAAAATGGTCTAGAAACAGTAATGAGGTTGCTACTAATTTAGGTATGAGCATATGGGCTTTTTATTAAATACTAGAGGCCTGGTGCAAAAAATCCATGCATGGGGGGGTCCCTCAGCCTGGCCTGCATCCTCTCCAATCCGGGACCCTCAGGGGATGTCCGACTGCCGGTTTAGGCCCGATCCCAGCAGTCGGACACCCCTCTCGCAATCCAGGACCGCTGGCTCCTAACAGCTCGCTGGACTGCCTGCCTGATCACCCCTAACCCCTCTACCTGTAGCCTGATGCCCCTAACTGCTCCCCTGATGGCCTGATCACCCCCTAATTGCTTCCCTGCTGCCCTGATTGCCCCCTAACTGCTCCCCTGCCAGCCTGATTGCCCCTAACTGCCCCTCCCTGCCAGCCTGATTGCCCCTAGCTGCCCTCCCTGCTGGAGGCTAATTCCAGCATGTCATAATAAATGCAAGAAGTTCATCAAAAGTTTGGTGGACCTTGAGCCTTCAGCAAGGGCTGAGAATTATATTGTTGCCTGCTGGAATGGCTGAAAGCATTTCCCCAAACCTGAAAATCTGCATATATTATTGCCTACTGCCAGACAGCTGAGGACATTTCAATCTACATGTTATTACTTGCCACTGGCCAAACAGCTGAACAGCCAAAAGCAGTTCCCCCTACCTGACAATGCCTACTGTATACCAAACCTTGCCTTTGAGATAGATATATATATATATATATATATATATATATATATATATATATATATATATATATATATCTGCTTTGCTTTAGGGCAATTTGTGTAAAATGCTAGGGGTTCAGAGATTCAGAGAACTTGGTTACTGAAGCTAGTTCTCCTCTGGCTCCCCTATGTATTCCAAATTTATATTTCATGTCTAGTCTCTTTATTAATTTACACACAGCCCTTCTCCAGATTCCTGAACCCTTTTTAGATGCTGGAAAACACCTCGGCACTCCCCTGCCGGCCTGATTACCCCTAACTGCCCTCCCCTGCTGGCCTGATCGACCCTAACTGCCTCTGCCTTGGCCCATGCCACCATGGCTTTGTCTGAAGATGTCTGGTCTAATTAGCATATTAACCTTTTATTAGTATAGTTTTTAAACTGATTTTTAGAGAGGAAGGGAGAAGGAGAGAGATAGAGAGAAACACATATGTGAGAGCAAAACATGAATCAGCTACCCTCTGCCCACTCCCCACCGGGAATGGAGCCAGAAACCCTGGAATGTGCCCTGACCAGGAATCAAACAAGCAACCCTTCAGTGCAAGGGATGATGCTCAACCAACTGAGCCACAGTGTCTAGGGCAAGCCTCTATCAATTTACCCTGGATGCCTTGCTTATAAATGTTCCTAAATTATAGAGTACAGCTCCCAATTGGATCATAAATTTTTCTAGGGCAAGTATCACATCTTTTACTTTTTTGTATTTTTTCATAGTATTTAGTGGTAGTTAGTAGAGTTCTCTTCACACACATGAATGCTTTTTTGCTACAAATATCTATATCTCCTTAGAAACACAGCAGCAAAAGGGAACTTTTTATTATAATGGAGAGTAAAGTTGTTGATTATTTCCTTATAAGAAATTACTTTCCCTCTAATTTAGGGATGTACATGCAAAATCTAAGGAGGCTTTGGCTTAATTGATTTTCCACTTATAATCATTAAGTCTGCCTTTTTCTGGATTGAATTTTTTATTGCAGTACTAATTCTTACTCTACAAAAACTAAAGTAAGAGTTACCCTCCAACATGTGTGAAAACAAAAGAAAAACTATTGGCCCCAATATGTCTTAAATGTTATTGCCTTGATTGTTCTTTCCCAGCAGTACGGTGAGAATATTAGGGAAGACATACATCATTATGCATGCCCAATATATTTAAATCACCATTTGGAATGCAGTGACAGTCCTAAGTGCCAGGAAAAGTATTATACTACTAAATAATTAACTAAGAAATTATGAAAAACATAATGAAGAATAAAAGTCAACTAAAAAGACATCTATCACAACAATATAGTTGTCTTTTATAGTTGATTCTGTTTGTTTTTCTGTGACTGGAGAACAACATATCAATTATAGGCAGATGGTCATTAGCATAATCCATAATGCCAGAAGACAAAACAATGATTTGTATCTATCACCTTTGATTAGTAGCATAATGTTTCATTAAGCTATGGATAAATTACACTATGTAACAGAATATGGGCTTTGACAAATCAACAGTTTGTTTTCAATAGCAGCATCTTTGTTATGAAATAAAAGTAAGAAAATATCTCCCAAATCCTCAAACATATATCAAAATGGGGGATGTTCCTGATTTGTTCAAACAAAGGGCACACACTCAGTATATAGTAAGGAACTTAAAAAAAACCAAACATTTCGTGGAAATAACATTTCCATGAAATTTTTTTAAAATTTCTTTATTGATTAAGGTATTACATATGTGTCCTTATCCCCCATTACCCCCCTAACCCCCCACTCATGCCCTCACCCCCTGTTGTCTGTGTCCATTGGTTAGGCTTATATGCATGCATACAAGTCCTTTGGTTGATCTCTCCCCCTACCACTACCCTCCTCTACCTTCCCTCTGAGGTTTGATGGTCTGATCGATGTTTCTCTGTTTCTGGATCTATTTTTGTTCATCAGTTTATGTTGTTCATTATATTCCACAAATGAGTGAGATCATGTGATATTAATCTTTCCCTGACTGGCTTATTTCACTTAGCATAATGCTCTCCAGTTCCATCCATGCTGTTGCAAATGGTAAGTACTCTTATTTTTACCGCAGCGTAGTATTCCATTGTGTAGATGTACCACAGGATTTTAATCCATTCATGATGATGGGCACTTAGACTGTTTCCAAATATTAGGTATGGTGAATTGTGCTGCTATGAACATAGGGGTGCATATATCTTTTCTAATTGGTGTTTCTAGTTTCTTGGGATATATTCCTAGAAGTGGGTTCACTGGGTCAAATGGGAGATCGATTTTTAGTTTTTTGAGAAAACCCCATACTGTTCTCCACAGTGGCTGCACCAGTCTGCATTCCCACCAGCAGTGCACTAGGGTTCCTTTTTCTCTGCATCCTCGCCAACACTTGTCGTTTGTTGATTTGTTGATGATAGCCATTCTGACAGGTGTGAGATGGTATTGCATTGTGGTTTTGATTTGCATCTCTCAGATGATTAGTGACTTTGAGCATGTTTTCATATGTCTCTTGGCCTTCCTTCTATCTTCTTTTGAAAAGTACCTATTTAGGTCCATTGCCCATTTTATGATTGGGTTGTTTATCTTTCTTTGGATAAGTTGTATGAGTTCCCTGTAAATGTTGGAGATTAAACCCTTATCGGAGATAACATTGACAAATATGTTCTCCCATGCAGTGGGCTTTCTTGTTGTTTTGTTGATGGTTTCTTTTGCTGTGCAAAAGCTTTTTATTTTGATGTAGTCCCATTTGTTTATTTTCTCTTTAGTTTCCATTCCCCTAGGGACAGTATCAGTGAAAAAATTGCTTCAGCATATGTCTGAGATTTTGCTGCCTGTGGATTCCTCTAGTATGTTTATGGTTTCCCGTCTAATGTTTAAGTCCTTTATCCATTTTGAGTTTATTTTTGTGTATGGTGTAAGTTGGTGGTCTAGTTTCATTTTTTTTTGCATGTATCTGTTCAGTTTTCCCAAAACCATTTATTGAAGAGTGTGTCTTGACTCCATTGTATGTCCATGCCTCCTTTGTCAAATATTAATTGAGCATAGTGGTTTGGGTCGATTTCTGGGTTCTCTATTCTATTCCATTGATCTATATATCTGTTCTTGTGCCAGTCCTAGGCAGTTTTGAGAACAGTGGCTTTGTAATATAGTTTGATATCTGGTATTGAGATCCCACCTACTTTGTTCTTCTTTCTCAGGATTGCTGCAGCTATTTGGGGTCGTTTTTTGTTCCAGATGAATTTTTTGAAAGTTTGTTCTAGGTCTGTGAAATATGCACTTGGTATTTTAATGGGGATTGCATTGAATCTATAGATTGTTTTGGGTAGTATGGACATTTTGATGATGTTGATTCTATCAATCCATGTATACAGTATGTTCTTCCATCTGTTTATGTCTTCCTCTATCTCTTTTTTCAGTGTCCTGTAGTTTTCTGCGTATAGGACTTTTACCTCCTTAGTTAATTTTATTCCTAGGTGTCTTAATTTTTTTGGTGTGATGGTACATGGGATTGCTTTTTTAGTCTCTCTATCTGTAAGTTCATTATTGGTGTATAGAAATGCCATAGATTTCTTGGCGTTAATTTTGTATCCTACTACATTGCCAAATTCATTTATTAAGTTTAATAATTTTTGATGGAGTCTTTAGGGTTTACTATGTACAGTATCATGTTATCTGCAAATAAGGACAGTTTTACTTCTTCTTTTCCAATTTGGATGCCTTTTATTTCTTCTTCTTGTCTGATCGCAATGGCTAGTACTAACAGTACTATGTTGAACAGGAGTGGTGAGAGTGGGCATCGCTGTCTTGTTCCTGTTCTTAGGGGAAATGGTTTTAGATTTTGCCCATTGAGTATGTTGTTGGCTGTAGGTTTGTCATATATGGCTTTTATTATGTTGAGGTATGATCCCTCTATTCACATTTTGCTGAGGGTTTTTATCACAAAAGGGTGTTGGATTTTGTCAAATGCTTTTTCTACATCAATTGATATGACTATGTGATTTTTATCTCTCAATTTGTTTATGTGATGTATCACATTTATTGATTTGCAGATATTGTACCATCCTTTCATCCCCAGGATAAATCATACTTGGTCATGGTGTACGATCTTTCTGGTGTACTGCTCGATCCCATTTGCTAGAATTTTGTTATCTATGTTCATGAGGGATATTGGCCTATAATTCTCTTTCATTGTGTTGTCTTTACCTGGTTTTGGTATTAGGGTGATGCTGCCTTCATAGAATGAGCTTGGAAATGTTTCTTCCTCTTGAATTTTTTGGAATAGTCTGAGGAGGATAGGTTTTAGTTCTTCCTTGAATGTTTGGTAAAACTCCGCTGTGAAGCCGTTTGGCCCCTGGCATTTGTTTACTGGAAGCTTTTTGATGACTGCTTCAATTTCTTCCATAGTTATCGGCCTATTGAGATTTTTAGAATCTTCCTAATTGAGTTTTGGAAGGTTGTATTTTTCTAGGAATATGTCCATTTCCTTCAGGTTGTCTAATTTGTTAGTATAGAGTTGTCCATAGTATTTTTTAACAATCCTTTGTATATTTGTGGGGTCTGTTGTTATTTCGCCTCTTTCATTTCTGATTTTTTTTTATTTGGGTCGTCTCTCTTTGTTTCTTGGTGAGCCTGGCTAGAGGATCATCAATCTTGTGTATCCTTTCAAAGAACCAGCTCTTGGTTTCATTGATCTTTTGCATTTTTTTTTTTTTTTGGTCTCAATGTCATTCATGCCTTCTCTGATTTTTATTATCTCCTTTCTTCTGCTCAATCTGGGCTTTTGTTATTGCTTTCTTTCTAATTCTTTGTGTTGTAGAGTTAGATGACTTACTACCATTTTTTCTTTTTTCTTTTTTTTTTTTTTTTGAGGTAGGCCTGTGGAGCTTTAACTTCCCCATCAGGATTGCTTTCATTGTATCCCATAGATTTTGGATTGTTGTGTTTTTATTGTCATTAGATACCAGGATGTTTTTTATTTCTTCTTTGATCTCATTGGTAACACAATCATTGTTTAATAGTATGCTTTTGAGCTTCCAAGTGTTTGAATTTTTTGTATTGTTTTTATTGTAGTTTATTTCTAATATTATGCCATTGTGGTCTGAGATAATGGTTGATGAGATTTCAGTCTTCTTGAATTTGGGGAGACTTCTCTTGTCATCCAATATGTGGTCTATCATTAAAAAAGGCCCCTGTGCACTTGAGAAGCATGTATATTCCATAGTTTTGTGGTGAAATATTCTGAAGATGTCAATTAAGCCTATCTGATCTAGTGTGTCATTTAGGATTGCTGTTTCCTTGCTGATTTTTTGTCTAGAGGATTTATCCAGTGATGTCTGTGGTGTATTAAAGTCCCCTACTATGATTGTATTGTTGTTGATCTCTCCCTTGATATCTTCCAGGCGTTTTTATGTTTTTGGGTGGTCCTGCATTGGGTGCATATATGTTTATCAGGGTTATAACCTCTTGTTGTATCAATCCCTTGAGTATTATGAAGTGGCTTTCCTTATCTCTTGTTATGACCTTTACTTTGAGGTCTATTTTGTCAGATATAAGTATTGCTACCCCAGCTTTTTTTTTCATTTCCATTTGCCTGAAAGATATTTTTCCATCCCTTGACTTTCAGTCTGTGTGAGTCCCTTGTTCTGAGGTGGGTCTCTTATAGATAGCATATATATGGGTCATGTTTTTTTTTATCCATTCAGCCACTCGATGTCTTTTGATTGGAGCATTTGGTCTGTTTACTTTTAAAGTTATTATTGAAAGGTACTTGTTTGTAGCCATTTTTTATTTTTTTGTGCCTGTGTTCTTTCTTACCTTTTTATTTCTTCTTTTTACACCAGTCCCTTTAGCATATCTTGCATTGCTGGCTTGGTAGTGATTAACTCCCTTAGCCTTCTTTTTTGTCTGTGAAGCTCCTGATTTCCCCTTCAATTTTGAATGATAGTTTTGCTGGATAGAGTATTCTTGGATTCAGTCCCTTGCTTTGCATCACTTTGTAAATTTCAATCCATTCTTTTCTGGCCTGATGTGTTTCTGTTGGGAAATCATTTGATAATCTAATGGGAGATCCCTAGTATATAACTTTCTGTCTCTCTCTTGCAGCCTTTAAGATTCTTTCTTGGTCCTGAACATTTGCCATTGTAATAATGATGTTTCTTAGTGTAGGTCTTTTCAGGTTCATCTGGTTTAGGACTCTCTGTGCTTGTGTGACTTTTTTCTTCCCCACATCAGGGAAGTTTTCTGACATTATTTCTTCAAATAGGTTTTCTAAGCCTTGTTTCTCTTCCTGTTGTTCTGGCACCCCTATTATTCGTATATTGATTCATTTCATGTTGTCCCATAGCTCCCTTAGGCTCTCCTCCTGTCTTTTTTTTTTTTTTTTTTCCAATTGCAGTTCAGTTTGGGTGTGTTTTCCTTCCCTGTCTTCTAATTCGCTAATTCAGTCCTCCGCTTCTCCTAGTCTACTGTTGAAACTTTCCATGGTGTTTTTATTGCAGCTATATCACTCTTCATTCTTTCTTGATTCTTACATAAGTTGTTGATTTTTTCATCCATCCAGTTTATGAACTGTAAGACCCTTATTCTGAATTTTTTTCTGACATATTTCATGCCTCTGTTTCACTTAGCTGTTTTTCTGGTGATTCCTCCTTTTCTTTCCTTTGGGGGTTTCTTTGTCTCCCCATTTTTGGTTTCACCAACTGATCTAGATGTTGAGTCATGCAGGGGCTGCTCCTTGGGTGGCAGTGGCTTCTTGGGCTGTGGCTGCTCCTCGGGTGGTCACAGAAGCAGCTTCTCCTCAGTTAGCAGCGGCTCCTCTGGTGGATGCTGTGCGCAGCAGTGGTGTCTCCTCTGGCTGGTGGGGGAGGCTGCTCACACAGCTGCTGTTCTTTGGACGGGGGTGGACTCATCACGAGGCTGCTGCTCCTTGGATGGGGGCGGGATGTGCGCAGCTGCTGCTCCTCAGACGGGGGCGGACTGCTCACGTGGCTGCTACTCCTTGTATTGGGGCTGGCTACACACTGCTGCAATTCCTCAGATGGAGCATGCTGCTGCTTCTTGGACAAGGGAAGGTTGTTTGTACGGCCGCTGCTCCTTGTAAGGGTGTTTGTTTCTTGTGCAGCTGCTGCTCCTCGGACAGGGGACAGGCTGCTCGTGCAGCTGCTGCTCCTCAGGCAGGAGTGAGCTGCACATGTGGCTTCTGTTCCTTGGACAGTGGCGGCCACTCACCCATCTGCTGCTCGTCAGACAGGGACAGGCTGTGTGTGCTGTTGCTCCTCGGACCAGTGTGGGCTGTGCAGGGCTGCCACTCCTTGAACATGTGTGGTCTGCTCATGTGGCTGCTGCTCCTTGGACTGGGGTGGGCTGCTCACGTGGTTGCTACTTCTCAGATGGGGGAGCAGGCTGCTCACACAGCTGCTGCTCCTTGGACAGGGGCAGGGCACACGAGGCTGCTGCTCTTAAGCCTGTGGTGGGCTGCTCGTGGGGCTGCTGCTCCTTGGACAGGAGCGGGCTGTCTTTTGCTTGCATGGTTGCAGTGCCCTGGGCTAAAGTGTTGGGCCAGTCAGAGGGGAGCGCACTTCAGAACTCACAGGACCCTCACCCACGGTGGCTAGAGACTTGTTGACCATGGGATCATAGCCAAGGTAGCAGGTCCCTGGAAAAGGTGGCTGTAGAGTCCCAGGTGTTATCTGAGAGCACCCTGGGTGGAGGTGGGCTGGGGTCCCAGTTATAGCAGCTCTCCCCTTCAAAAAGTCTAGGCCTCTGAGGATGAGCTGGCCTCCTGGTACTGTTTACAACAGTAGCAGTGACTGCCTAGTTAGGCGAGCCCGGTTAGCCTGCCCCCAAAGGTCCTGCGGGATCTAACTGTCACACACACCCACACACTCACACACACACACACCACATGACCACACACTCCTCTTTGCTCCCTCACTCACTCACGCTCTCTCCCTCACTGACACCTTCTTCCTGCCTCTATAGTTGAGTCTGGGGTATTATTGAACCATTTGTGGATGGAGTTTCCTCTCCAGATGTATGGTTATGTGGCTCGCTCTCTACCACCTGGCCAGACAGGATAAAATTCACCTCTACAAGACATAACACAAAGGGAACAAAGCATGAATGTACTCATGAAACCAATAACCCCAATATAAGTGACCACCTGAGGAAAGAGAATTAGGAAAGAGAAAAGAGAGCACAAATGATATCGAAGAGAGAGAAAAAAGATAAGAGAGAAAAGAAAAAGGAGATAAAAATATATATGGAAGACACCACAGAACTAATAGATAAACAAAACAAACAAACAAACAAAATACAAACACCAAACACCCAGCAAAGAGGTTGAAGGCAGAATCTTTAGAGGCTAAGCTTATATATGGAAAATAAGGTTAAGAATTGGATGCATATGGGGAGAACCTCAGTTCAGTATAGAGGAAATATAAAGTGGATGAGTGGATAAGAAGAAAGAGAATGAGAAAAAAATAATAAATTTACAAAAAAACGATTTAAAAATGTTATAAAAATAAAAAAATAGCAAATAAAAATAAAATAAAATGGAGTGATGGAAAAATAATGAGAAAAGAAATAGAAAATAAAGCAACAAACAAAAACAGGATAACAAAGAAAAAAAGAGATAACAAAATAATAATAATAAAATAAAAATAAAAATGAAAAAGTGAAGTGTCATTCCTTGGGCTGGCTTAAGACCCCAGTCTTCTGTACTGTACTGCTTCTCTGTTTTCTGTTGCTGGGACTGAAGGTCTCTTTTTAGGCCAGTCCCTTTGGACTCTCAGGGACTATTTATATACATATTTTTTAATCCTTTGTACCATTCAGGGTGGAATCTGGGTGTGGCTGTATTGGTTGCCTGGAGACTGGAAGGAGGGGCTATCTCTTCAGGACAAAATGGCTGCCCAGGTCCCAGGCTCAGGTATGACTCAGCGCCAGACTCACTGCCACTTCTCCTGGACTCTTTTCTCTCCCCAGATTCCACAAGTACACACCTCAGCCATGGGTAAGTGTCTGTATCCGAAAGGTCCTATGAACTAGGTTCAGTGAAGAAAGGCACAGGCCACAGAGATGGGAAAGTCTGTGCCTCTGCGCGCTCCTCTCCTGCCGGCACTGCGCAGTCTGGTCAGCCCTTCAGGCTGCCCGCTCTGGGCTCAGCCGTTTGTGACTGTGGACCCAGATCTAGAATCTCCTGCCATCCAGCAGTCCTGTGGACCGTATTTCCACAGTCAGATGCTGTGCCTGTCCCCAGGGATGCCGCTTGGTGCTGTGCAGATTCCCTCTGACACTCTGGGCTCAGAGGTCTGGCAGACTCTCCTGCCCAGATCCTTGATTTTACCTTTCTCCAGGGATCCTCTGCCCTTCCAGGCTGCAAGCTGTCTCACCAGCTGAGTTTCCTTTGCCAATTTGGGTTGGATGTTATTCGTTTCAGTTGCTCATTCTATCTGCTCTGGAACAAGGCTCGGGACACATCCATCTATTCTGCTGCCATTTTGTCTCCTCCTCTCCACGAAAAAAATTTAAAATAAGATAAAACAGTTTTGGCTTTCTAACAAATGGCTTAAGGGATATATCCATATTCCAAGTGTTTGAAGGAAAGTTTACAGGTACTTTCCAACTTGGTGAGCTTTGGAATTCTTGTCTTAGATTTTACCTAATGGGCCTTTGACAGCCTCTACTCTATGTGTTTTTCTTAACCTCCATTGCCCTCTACTCTATTCCCACCAGGATGAAAAGAAATCAAAGGCCACAGACAACAAAGCCTATGGAACCTCCATTCTCAGGATTTAAGATGCTCCTGTGGCTTAGAATGGCTGACTCATAGCTAATAGCAAATTCAGGTGAACATCTTCCTTAAATAAAATCTCTGTAGGAAGAGTTTGCAAAGGCTATAAAATATGAGACTGAAAGTTTTTTAATTCCCCTCATGTACAAAAGGTACAACCACTTTTATAGCCTGCATTAAATAGAGGAAAGCACCAGCAAACCTGCAAGGGGACAAGTTTTAACTGGAACCGTGTCACCTAAGGAGATGACTGAGGATTGAGAAAGCAGGAAAGGATTTCTAGGGGGAAAGGGACTCTAAGTAATAGGAGTCTTCTAGGCAGCACTCAGCAGGGACTGTTTCTTTCCTCCACCTATATCCAATGAGGAAGCCATTTTGCAAATACATTTTGCAGCAAATGTATTTTACAAATGTCATTGACATGGCCAGTTTGCACTTGAAGGAGAGTTGCAGCGCCAGCATTCCACAAATCTGAAAAGATATCAACTAGAGGCATAGAAATATAAATACAGAATGTTGAGCAAGTGCCATTATATTAAAAACTCTTTGCAGTTAATATTTTGGAACTTAATGACTAGAACTTGCAGACCAAGTAAGGAGGCCCCTCTTGGGCTACTGTCTGGTATCACGTCCCCTAAAAATTGCTATCTTGCTCTTAATTACATTTATTGGTTTATTGTCATCACAAGAACTATATATGCTTATCATGGAAATTATAAAATACCTAAATATATGAACAAAATGAAAAATTCTACCATGCCATGATATTACATTTTTCATATTGATATTTATTCACCCAGGGTTTTTTTTTCATCTTGAAGGTATGTTGTGTGTGTGTGTGTGTGTGTGTGTGTGTGTGTGTGTTCGTGTGTGTGCATATCTGTGTGTGTCTGTGTTTTCTCTGTGTATTAAAACTAGCTCATGTTCCAAAAACAATTTTGTATCATTTTTTTAAATCCTTACCCAAGTATATTTTCCTATTGATTTTTAGAAAGTAGAAAGGAGGACGAGAGACAGAGAGAGAAAAACATCGATGTGAGAGAGACATAATGACTGGTTGCCTCCCGCACACACCCAACCTGGGCCAGGGATCAAGCCTGTAACCAAGGTATGTGCCCTTGACTAGAATCGAACCCAGGACCCTTCATTCTGCAGGCCTATCTCTAACCACTGAGCAAAACCAGCTAGGGCAATTTTGTATCTTTTTAAAATTAATGCATAAGGAACATTTCTCATGTCATTAATTGTTCTCCTAAAATGTCATTATTAATGGCAGTATTAACAGTTTCTCTCTAACAATTGAGCATGAGTATAAAAAACATTTTCCTCAATCTGTAATTATTATTTGGAGTCATGGTTAATACAGTAACCATGGTTAATACAATTAAATATAGGTATACATTTTAGAACATGAGACAATTTAATATTATTTGCAGATATTATGACTGTGTACCTAGAAAATACAAAATCACCAAGTAAATCATCTATCAGGATAAGTAAATTTAGGAAGTTGGCTAGAAATGAGTTTGGTTTTATACTGACAATATACAATTAGAAGTCAAAATTGAAAGAAAATAAATTCAATTCATAATGGCACAAAATCTATAAAATGCCAAGAAATAATGTTATAGTGAAAAATTGTAAGAACATATTGAAACCATATAAATGTACCTGAATAAATGGATATACACACTATGGTCCTTGGAAAGACAATACTGTAAAGATGTAATATATTCCTAAATTTAAATGCAATTTCTGGTGTTTCAATTAGATTTTTTAAAAATATAGAGTATGTTTAATATGGCATGAGATAAAATGTAGACTATGTGCCTTACATGAAAATCATTTTGAAGTGTTCTTAGGGTTACCTCCAGGAATAAGACAAATGCCCTCCAGAGCATTGACACCTAAGCACAAGATGTCCATGTAACTACTCATCGGTAATTATATAAAGGTGGCTACAGATACAGAATGCATATAAACAGCAAATCACAGGATAAGACTATGAATTTCAAATTTTGATTTGCAATCAAGATGGCTTTCTCACCTGAATAATAATCTCTATAGTTAAAAGAGCTAAGATTTGTTTATTTAGTGATAGTTGATAATACCAATGTTGGACAATAGAGTTAATTAGTATATTATTTTATTTTCAATCCAAATCCAACTGGATTTTTTGAAGTTATAAAAAGTAAATCTGAAGTTCTTATGATGGAGGGAAAGTACAAGAAAGACAAAGAAATTTTTGAAAGAAAGATACTGTGGATGAACTTGACCTACCAGATATCAAATTATGTTGTGAAGCTACAGTAATCAAAGGACTATAGTATTGACAAAAGAATAGACAAATGGATGAGTGGAACAGAGAATCAAAGAACAAATACAAGTATATACAAGGATAAAATGTATTAAAATGGAGGCAATCGAAGAGGCAAGAAAACAAAGGATTATTTAGTAATTTAATTGGGTCTACTGTAATAACATTTGTAATAAAATAAATTTAGATTCTTACCTGTGTATATTTTGGATTGATTAAAACTGAAATGGAAAAAATTAGAAGTAGTAAGAGGATAATATTTTGTAAATTCGGTATTGGTGAGTGCTTCCTGGCAAGATATATCCGGAAGGGATAAAATTAAAATATTCATATGATTTCACTCATGTGGGATATAAAACTGAAAGCAACAAATGAACAAACAAGAGAAACAAACAAACAAAAAATCATAGACACAGACAACAGTATGATGGTAACCAGAAGGAAGGGGATAGGAGGGTAGTAAGGATGAAATGGATCAAATATAGTGATGGAAGATGATTTGACTTAGAGTTGTGGGCACACAATGCAATATACAGATGATGTATTATAGAAATGTACACTTGAAACCTATATAATCTTATTAACCACTGTGACCCCAATAAATTTAATTTAAATTTTTCTTAAAATATTGGCAAAAAAGTAAAATGTTCACTTTAACCCATAAATATTAAAATCTGCCCTAATGTTTGGCTCAGTGGATAGAACGATGGCCTGTAGACTCAAAGGGTTCCTGGTTCGATTCCGGTCAAGGGCATGTACCTTGGTTGCGGGCACATGCCCAGTAGGGAGTGTGCAGGAGGCAGCTGATCGATGTTTCCAACACTCTATCACTCTCCCTTCCTCTCTGTAAAAAATCAATAAAATATATTTTAAAAAATAAATAAATAAAATCTTCCATACACCAAAAGATTATATAAATAAATTCAAATGACAAAATGAAGATAAAACATTTAAAAATGTTGAGACTAAACATGCAAATCTCTAATACACAAAATCCTGCAATTCAATAATTAATAATTTATTATGGAAAATATAATTAATATAAAATAAGTAAAGAGTGTGAATACACTATTCACAGAATTTTAAATAATGAATAAACCTATGGAAATATGGGCAACCTCAGTAGTTACCAAGGAAATATAAATTGTAATATCAAAGTTAATGATTTTTTGAAAATTACAGTGGAAAAATTAGAAGGTTGGGTGATACTGCTACAAAGGATACAGGAAAAAATGCAATATCTTACAGATGTTGGTAGGAGTATAAATTTTCTCTAACCCTTTGGAAAGTAATTTGGGAGCAACTATGAACATTTTAAGAATGCATACCTTTGGTGAAGCTATTTCACATGTATGAATTTATCTGGCTGATAAAAATGGATATATGTGTATAGATATTATCATAGCACCTCTGAGTTTCCTAGACATTGCAAAGTCTCTTCAGTGTCCAAAACACTTGAAATAATTTGTTGTCCTAAGCCAACATAATTGACCTTTAAAGCAGGCATCTGAATAATGCTATCAGACTTGCACAAACACCTATTTGACCAAGGCAGTTAATCCTTTTGTAAAACATATTAAAGTACATTGAGCTTCATAGAAACACTTTCTTAAATCCCAGAAGTAGTCTTTGGCAATAGAGGCAGACAAAAAATTGTTTAGTCTGGCCTTTACTATTGTTAGATCTTTTATCCAGCTTCATCTTTTTTAAAAAAAAAAAAAATATATATATATATATATATATATATATATATATATATATATATATATATATATTTGTTGATTTCAGAGAGGAAGGGAGAGAGAAATAGAAACATCAATGATGAGAGAGAATCATTGATCAGCTGCCTCCTGCATGCCTCACACTGGGGATTGAGCTCACAACCTGGGCATGGGCCCTGACCAGCAATCAAACCCCTGACCTTTTGGTTCATAGGCCAATGCTTAACCACTGAGCCGGCCAGCTTCATCTTTTTAATTCTCTCCCTATGTGTAAATCTTTAGAAGCTGAGTCAAAATCTATGATACTGCATGATTTGTAGTTCTGGTCTTCCATCAATTTTCTTACTACTCAGTTGACAAAGATATAAGGTGTCTTAATTTCTTCTCTAAATAGGACACTTTGTGTCAGGTACCATTCACTTATTCATCAAATTGTTACTGAGCACCTACTATAAGCCAGGAACCAAAGACACAACAATAAATAATATAAATGATGGAGCTTTTGCTGTTTCAGAAATATTCTAACCCTTATACATATGCTATCTGCCTAAAGGTTTTTCCAGCATGTTTTAGAAGGGCGAGGAGTACAAAACCTTCCAATACGCCCTTCCTTACAGCTGCTAGTTGTTTTTAGCTTTTTTTCATTCAATCAACACTTATTAATGAATGCCTACTATGAGTCAACCACTGCTCTAGGCACCGAAGAAACATAATTCAACAAGAAAGTAAATTATTTGCCCTCAAGGGGATTGTGTTCTAAAAACAAACAAAATTATTTCAAATATTGATGTGGCATGAATAAAATAAAAGTAAATGGGGGGTAAGGGCTATAAGCTAGGGTGTTCTATAAAAGTGACATCTGAGCCAAGACATGAATGACCAAAAGGAGCCAGACATAAGCTAGATAGATAGATGATAGATAGGTAGGTAGATAGGTAGGTAGGTAGATAGATAGATAGATAGATAGATAGATAGATAGATAGATGAAGAGCTAAAGCTAGATATTTATAGACAGAGGGAACAACTTTTACCAGAATGAATAAACTTGAGGTGTTCTAGGTGCAGAGAGTAGCAAAATGATCTACAGAGATAGTTGAAGAGATGATTTCAGAGAGATGATAGGAGGCAGATTATGTTGGACCTTGTAGACTAAGATAAGGAGCATAACTTCTATTTTATTATATGGTAGAAAGTCATTGGAAGGTGTTTAATGAGAGAATGATGGAATAAGATTTACATTTTTGGAATATCACTCTGGCTGCTCTTTAGAAAATTGACTATATGGAAGTAAGGGTGGAATCTGTATTGCATTATACCAGATGAGAGATGATGGTAGTTTGGACTCAAGTGAGAACAGCAAACATGGTACAAAATAGTTAACTTCTGGGTATATTTTGAAGGTAGAGTGTTTTAGGGGCCTCAAGACCACCTTAAAGTTTGTTGCTCCACTACAAGGACTCACGAGACTCAACAGACAACCTATATAATAAAAGCCTAATATGCTAAGTGTCCGGTCGTCTGGTATGCCATTCAACCAATCAAAGTGTAATATGCTAATGATATGCTAAGGCCCCTCAACTGCTCGCTATGATGTGCACTGACCATCAGGGGGCAGATGCTCCCACGTGTAGGTTAGCTTGCTGCTGGGGTCCAACCGTTCAGGACTGAGTGAGACAGGTCGGACAAGCCCTGGAGCCCTCCTGCAGTCCTTCCTAGGCTGGCCAACCTCCTGTGTCCCTCCCCGGCCCTGATCGTGCACCAGTGGGGTCCCTCAGCCTGGCTTGCACCCTCTCACAATCCGGGACCCCTCGGGGGATGTCAGAGAGCCGGTTTCAGCCCAACGGAGGAACAAGGGATCACTATGATGCATGCTGACCACCAGAGGGCAGACGTTCAATGCAGGAGCTGCCCCCTGGTGGTCAGTGGGCTCCTATAGGGGGAGCACCACTCAGCCAGAAGCCGGCTGGTGAGTGCAGTTGCAGTGGCAGGAGCCTCTCTCGCCTCCATGGCAGTGCTAAGGATGTCCAACTTCTGGCTTAGGCCTACTCCCCGAGGGCTCACGGACTGTGAGAGGGCACTGGCCAGGCTGAGAGAGCCCTCCGCCCCCCACGCCCTGAATGCACAAATTTTGTGCACTCGGCCTCTAGTTTAATATAATTTGTAAGTTTTAATACATCAAAGGAAACAGCGCAAAAGCAACAGGAAAAGATATACATTGGGCAAAATCTAGAGAGGCTAAACACAGCTTTCCAAGTCCTTCCTCATCTGGGTATCCACAGGACATTCTTTCTGTCTAACAGCAAACTACAAGGCTAGGTGTGGAATGTATTGGTCCAGGGAAACCCATTTCTCCCATTCAGTGGGTTGTCTTTTCATTTTGCTGATGGTTTCCCTTGCTGTGCAAAAACTTTTTAGTTTGATTCTGTTCCATTTTTTTTATTTTGTTTACCTTTTCCAATGAGATATGTAAAAATATACATATTGCTAGGAGAAATATCCAAGATTTTACTATGATTTTTATGGTTTTGAGTCTAACATTAAAGTCTTTAAGCCATTTTGAGTTATTATTGTGTATGGTGTAAAAGGTGGTATAGTTTTATTTCTTTGCATGTGTCTGTCCAGTTTTCCCCACATCATTTATTGAACAGTTTATCTGTACCTCATTGTATGTTCTTGCCTCCTTTGTCAAATATTAAGTGACCATAACTGTGTGGGTTTATTTCTGGGCTCTCTAACCTGCTTCATTGATCTATATGTCTGTTTTTATGCAAATACCATGTTATTTGGATTACCATGGCCTTGTAATATAATTTGATATCAGATAGCATTATTCCTTCAATTTTATTATTGTTTCTAACAATTGCTATGGCTATTCAGGGTCTTTTGTGGCTCCATATAAAATTTTTGGAATATTTGTTCTAGTTCTTTAAATATGCCATTGGTATATAGAGAAGAATTCATTGAATCTATATATTGCTTTGGGTAGCATGGACACTTTAATGATGTTAATTCTTCCTACCCATGAACACAGTATATGCTTCCACTCATTTGTAACTTCTTCACTTTCTTTCTTTAGTGTCTTATGATTTTCCATGTACAGGTCTTTTACATCTTTGGTTAAATTTATTTCAAGGTGGAAGATGGCTGCCAACGGGAAGGCAGACTGCAAGATAGTGTGTGAGTGAGAGAATAAAAGGAGAGTGTGTGGATGTATGGGGAGTGTATATTTGTGGGTGAGGGACAGCTATATTCCAAGGGACTGTTGGGGACTGCCGGACCAGGCTCCCCTGACTGGGCAGCCTCCACGGCTGCTGAAATCTCTCCCAGAGCAACTGGCTCTACCACGGAGACCATGCCATCTTGAAGGGGAGAGTGGCTGTGATCAGAAGCGTATACCTCCTGGGACTCTACAACCACAACACCCAGGGAACAGCTGTGAACACAGGAACACCAGATCTCATGCAGTGCAAATAAGCAGACTCGGATGAGCTCTGCACCTTCTCACAGAAAGGTCAGATTTCACCCAGGGAAAGGTGAGGTCTGCGATCCAGGCTGGAGAGAGAAATGCGTGCAGTGGGATCTAGAGGTTTGGGGGTAGTCTGCGCCCCACAAAATCTGCGGCCTCTGGGGCTAGCATGATCTGTAGATGTGGAAGGGGGTCCACAGGGCTGCTGGCAGAAGGGAACTCTAAAACTCAATCCATAGCTGGACTGGGCACAAAAAGGCAGCTTGAAGTTTTACCAGTGTGCCGGCTACTTAGTGCCAGGGGAAAAAAGACATGGACAGAGACGCTCACAGAGTTGCACGCAGTGCTGAAGGGTAAGAGTTGTGAGTTCATGCACTTACTCTGGCTCTTTTTTTCTCTTTAAATCCTTGCTTTTGATTACAATTGGGGACACTCTCAGAGACTGCAGGGGAAAGTTGTTTTTGTGGAACCTGGGGATCAGAGTGGGGAGTAACAATCAGAGAACCAGCTCTGGGGCAGTCCATTCCCACAAACCACTATTAAGTGTGACAGGGAAAACAAAATTGAAATATTGGCTAGAGAGAACTTATAGCCCCAGAGGTCAATCCAGAAACACTGCCACCCAGGGGTTGAATCACAAATTGACTCTTGGGTAAACACAAATAAAGGCAGTCTAAGAAATAAAGAAATACTGCCTGCTTGAAAATCAGGACTGTGGCCTAGAAAACAGAGGAGCAGTGGAAAGCAGGGAACTTCAATACTGTCCTGAATACCTGACAGGAAACAGGAGTGCCAAACAGAACAGTTGAGGAAGTGAATGACCTTCACTACTACACATTTTTATTTTTTCATCATTTACTTATAAAACTAATTTTTTTCTTTTTTCCTCACTTGATTTTACCTTTTTAATTATTATATTTCTATTTTTAATCAGTATTATTACTACTACTATTTTACCATTTTCTAAAAAAGTGTCATTTTATTTTCTCTTTATTTTATTTTATTTTGGGATTAGTGTTCTACATTCTATTTTCATTTTTCCTTTAGCATCATTTTACTCTATCTCAACTTTACCTTTATACACTCTCTTCCTCATTTTTCCCCTTTTGTTGTACTGTTTCTCTTACACTATTCCTGTTTAGATTTTCCATATTCCTTCTTTTTACCCCTTGTAAAAATTCATTCTACTTATATATCTAATATCCGATCCCCTGCTCTAAGTCCATACACACACATCTCTCTTCTCTTTCTTCACTATCAATTTTTTTTGTTCTTCCCATTTTATTTTTTCTGTTTTTGTTTGTCTGTTGTTCTTGTTATTGTTTCTTTGTTTTGTTTTGTTTTTGTTCTATATATGTTTTTTGTTTTATTTTGTTTTGTTTTGCCTTGCATTCTCTCTGTCCTATTGTTGTTTGCTTGATTGCTGATTAGGTTGTTGTTGTTTTTTGTTTTTGCTTGTTTGTGAGATTGTTTCTCTTTTTTTTGTTTTGTTTTTTGTTTGTTTTTTGCCTCTGTTTTTCCTCTCCTTGCTTGTTATTCCTTGTTGTTTGAAGTTTGCATTCATCTCTGGGTGTTTGTTGTTTGCATTTTTTAGCATTAGTTGTTTTATTGAAGTTTTCTCCCCATATAAATAGTCTAACCCCTTTTTTATTTTCTTTCTTTTCTCTCTTACTTTTTTCCATTTCTCAGTATCATTTCTACACTCTTTTTTTTCCTACTCCCTAATCCTCTTTTCTCTGGTGGTCAACATTATTTGGGGTTATTAGTATCATGAATACATTTGTGTTCAGTGCCTTGTGCGTTGTGCCTTGTTGTGTTGTATTTTGTGCCTTTAAATCAATGCAGGAGAGAGAGAGAGAGAGTGACATAACCAGACACACAGAGAAGAGAGATCATGGGGAGACAATAAAACAGCCCGCATACAAAAGAAAAGCAGGCATCACCAGAAAAGAAAGTAAACGAAATGGAGGCAAGCAATATGTCAGAGAAAGAATTCAGAGAAATGGTCATAAGGTGGCTGAAAAGAATGGAAGACACATTCAACAATATGTGTAAGAACTAAGAGGAAATGAAGAAGAACCAAGAAGAAATGAAAAATGGCAATGCTGCCATAAAGAACTCAATAGAAAGCATCAACAGTAGACTAAAAGAAGCAGAGGACGACATTAGTGAGCTAAGGAGAAGAAACTGAGCAAGGAATAGAAAACCTGTTTGAAGAAATAATGACAGAAAACTTCCCTGATATAGGGAAGAAAATACTCACACAAATCCAAGAAGCTCACAGAGTCCCAAACAAAATGAACCGCAAAAGACCGATGCCAAGGCAAATTATAATTAAAATGGCAAACACCAACAACAAAATAAGAAACTTAAAAGCGGCCAGAGAGGGAAAAAAAGTTACCTACAAAGGATCCCCCATCAGACTAGCAACTGATTACTCAACAGAAACATATTGGGCCAGAAGGGAATGGAATGAAATATACAAAGTCATGCAAAGGAAGGGTCTCAATCCAAGAATATGTACCAGCAAGGGTATCAATCAAAATTGAGGGTGAAGTCAGGAGCTTCACAGACAAAAAAAAGGACTAAGGGAGTTTATTACCAACAAACCAGCAATGAAAGAAATGCTAAAGGGTCTGCTGTAAAAAGAAATAATAGGAAGCAAAGAAGGACCACAGGAATAAAGAATAAAAATGGCGACAAAGAAGTACCTATAAATAATAACTTTAAATGTAAATGGATTAAATGACCCAATCAAAAGACATAGGGTAGTTGAGTGGATAAGAAAATGTGACACATATATCTTCCGTCTACAGGAAACCCACCTCAGAAAAAAGGACTCACACAGACTGATGGTGAAGGGACGGAAAAATGTTTTTCAGGCAAATGGAAATGAAAAATAAAAAACTGGGATAGCAATACTTATATGTGACAAAATAGACCTCAAAGTGAAGGCCATAACAAGAGATAAGGAAGGCCATTTAATAATACTAAAGGGATCAATACAACAAAAGGATATAACCCTGATAAACATATACACACCCAATACAGGAGCACCCAAATACATTAAAAAAAAAAAAAAAAAACCTCCTGGAAGATATCAAGGGAGAGATGGACAACAATGCAATCATAGTAGGGGACTTTAATACACTACTGACATCACTGGATAAACCCTCTAGACAAAAAATCAGCAAAGAAACAGCAATCCTAAATGACTCACTAGATCATATGGACTTAACTGACATCTTCAGAATATTTCACCCCAAAGCCATGAAATATACATTCTACTCAAGTGCACATGGGACATTTTCAAAAATAGACCACATATTGGGTCACAAGCAAAGTCTCCCCAAATTCAAGAAGATTGAAATCATACCAGGCAACTTCTCAGTCTACAATACCATAATATTAGAAATAAACTACAATAAAAATAATCCAAAAAACTCAAACACTTGGAAGCTCAATAGCATGCTATTAAATAATGATTGGGTTACCAATGAGATCAAAGACGAAATTAAAAACATCCTGGAGACTAATGACAATAAAAACACAACAATCAAAAATCTATGGGACACAAGGAAAGCAGTCCTGAGAGGGAAGTTTATAGCTCTACAGGCCTACCTCAAAAGCAAGAAAAAATGCTAGCAAATCATCTAACTATACAACTCAAAGAATTAGAAAGAGAGCAGCAAGAAAAGCCCAGAGTGAGCAGAAAGAAGGAGATAATGAAGATCAGAGCAGAAATAAATGACAGAGACCAGAAAAACAATACAAAAGATCAATGAAACCAAGAGCTGGTTCTTTGAAAGGATAGGCACGATTGATGAACCTCTAGCCAGGCTCACCAAGAAGCAAAGAGAGAGGACTCAAGTAAACAAAATCAGAAATGAGAGAAGCGAAATAACAATAGACCTCACAGAAATACAAAGGATTGTTAAAAAATACTATGAACAACTCTACTCCAACAAACTCGACAACCTGGAGGAAATGGACATATTCCTAGAAAAATACAACCTTCTAAAACTCAATCATGAAGATTTTAAAAATCTGAATAGCACAATAACTAAGGAAGAAATTGTAGCAGTCATCAAAAAGCTTCCAGCAAAGAAAACCCGGGGCCAGACAGCTTCATTGGGGAGTTTTACCAAACACGCAAGGAAGAACTAAAACCTATCCTCCTCAGACTATTCCAAAAACAATTCAAGAGTAAGGAACAACTCCAAGCTCATTCTATGAAGCCAGCATTACTGTAATACCAAAACCAGATAAAGAAACACAATGAAAGAGAATTATAGGCCAATATCCCTCATGAATATAGATGCCAAAATCCTCAACAAAATTCTAGCAAATGGGATGCAGCAATACATCAGAAAGATCATACAAAATGACCAAGTAGGATTTATCCCAGGGATGCAAGGATGGTACAATATCCATAAATCAATAAACATGATACATCACATAAACAAACTGAGAGATAAAAATCACATAGTCATATCAATTGATGCAGAAAAGCATTTGACAAAATCCAAAACCCTTTCTTGGTAAAAACTCTCAGCAAGGTGGGAATAGAAGGATCATACCTCAACATAATAAAAGCCATATATGACAAACCCACAGCCAGCATCATACTCAATGGACAAAAACTAAAACCATTTCTCCTAAGAACAGAAACAAGACAGGGATGCCCACTTTCCCCACTCCTGTTCGACATAGTACTGGAAGTACGCGCCATTGCAATCAGACAAGAAGAAATAAAAGGCATCCAAATTGGAAAAGAAGAAGTAAAACTGTCCTTATTTGCAGATGACATGATACTGTACATAGAAAACCCTAAAGACTCCATCAAAAAATTATTAGACTTAATAAATGAATTCAGCAATGCAGCAGGATACAAAATTAATGCCAAGAAATCTATGGCATTTCTTTACACCAATAGTGAACTTACAGAAAGAGAGACTAAAAAAGCAATCCCATGTACCATCACACCAAAAAAATTAAGATATCTAGGAATAAACTTAACCAAGGTGGTAAAAGACCTATATGTGAAAAAATACAGGACATTGAAAAAACAGATAGAGGAAGACATAAACAGATGGAAGAACATACAGTGTTCATGGATTGGTAGAATCAACATCATCAAAATATCCATACTGCCCAAAGCAATCTATAGATTCAATGCAATCCCCATTAAAATACCAAGTGCATATTTCACAGACCTAGAATGAACTTTCCAAAAATTCATCTGGAATAAAAAAGTCCCCAAATAGCTGCAGCAATCCTGAGAAAGAAGAACAAAGTAGGTGGGATCTCAATATCAGATATCAAGCGTATTACAAAGCCATGGTTCTCAAAACTGCCTGGTACTGGCACAAGAACAGATATATAGATCAATGGAATAGAATAGAGAACCTAGAAATTGAACCAAACCACTATGCCCAATTAATATTCTACAAAAGAGGTATGAACATAAAATGGAGTCAAGACAGTCTCTTCAATAAATGGTGTTGGGAAAGTTGAACAGATACATGCAAAAAATGAAACTAGACCACGAACTTACACCATACACAAAAATAAACTCAAAATGGATAAAGGACTTAAACATAAGACGGGAAACCATAAAAATACTAGAGGAATTCACAGGCAGTGAAATCTCAGATATATGCTGAAGCAATTTCTTCAGTGATACTTCTCCTAGGGAAATGGAAAATAAAGAGAAAAAAAACACAAATGGGAATACATCAAAATAAAAAGCTTTTGCACAGCAAAGAAACCATCAACAAAACAATAAGAAAGCCCACTGCATGGGAGAACATATTTGACAATGTTATCACCGATAAATGTTTACTCTCCAACATTTACAGGGAACTCATACAACTTAATAAAAGGAAGATAAACAATCCAATCAAAAAATGGGCAAAGGACCTAAATAGATACTTTTTGAAAGAAGATAGAAGGAAGGCCAAGAGACATATGAAAACATGCTCAAAGTCACTAATCATCTGAGAGATGCAAATCAAAACCACAATGCGGTATCATCTCACACCTGTCAGAATGGCTATCATCAACAAATCAACAAACAAGTGTTGGTTAGAATGCAGGAAAAAAGGAGCTCTTTTGCCCTGCTCGTGGGAATGCATACTGGTGCAGCCACTGTGGAGAATAGTATGGAGTTTCTTCAAAAAACTAAAAATGGAACTCCCATTTGACCCTGTGAGCCCACTTCTAAGAATATATCTCAAGAAGCTAGAAACACCAATCCGAATGGATATATGCACCCCTATGTTCAAAGCAGCACAATTTACCATAGCTAATATTTGGAACCAGCCTAAGTGCCCATCAGCAGATGAGTGGATTAAAAAACTGTGGTACAGCGACACAATGGAATACTATGCTGCAGTAAAAAAGAAATAATTCTTACCATTTGCAACAGCATGGATGCAACTGGAGAACATTATGCTAAGTGAAATAAGCCAGTCAGAGAAAGATAAATACCACGTGATCTCACTCATTTATGGAATATAATGAACAACATAAACACATGAACAGGGACAGATTCAGAGACAGAGAAGCATCAATCAGACTGTCAAACCTCAGAGGGAAGGTAGGGGAGGGTGGGGGTAAGGGGGAGAGATCAACCAAAGGACTTGTATGCATGCATATAAGCCTAACCAATGGACACGGACACTAGGGTGGTGAGGGTATGAGTGGGGGGGTTTGGAGGTTAATGGGGGGATGAGGACACATATGTAATACCCTAATCAATAAAGAAATTAAAAAAGAAGATAGAAATAATATCAAGCATCTTCTCAGATCACAGTGGCATAAAACTGGAAATCAACTACAATAAAAACATCAAACACCTGGATGCTAAATAACATGATATTAAACATTGACTGTGTTACCAGAGTGATCAAAGAAGAAATAAAAAGCATCAAGGCAACAAACAACAATGAAAACACAACAATCCAAAATCTATGGGACATAGTGAAAGCAGTCTTGAGAGGGAAGTTCATAGCTCTACAGGCCTACCTCAAAAAACAAGAAACAATGGTAATAAATTATCTAACCCAACAACTCAAAGAGTTAGAAAGAGAGCAACAAGAAATGCCCAGCATAAGCAGAAGGAAGGAAATAATAAAGATCAGAGTAGAGATAAAGGACATAGAGACAAAAAAAACACACACAAAAACACACACACAAACACACACACACACACAAACCAACAATACAAAAGATCAACAAAATCAAGAGCTGGTTCTTTGAAAGGATAAAAAAGACTGATGAACCTCTAGCCAGGCTCACCATGAAGCAAAGAGAGAGGACCCAAATAAGCAAAATCAGAAATGAAAGAGGTGAAATAACAACCAATCCCACAGAAATACAAACAATTATGAAAAATACTATCAACAACCCTATTCTAACAAAATGGACAAACTAGATGAAATGGACATATTCCTAGAAAAATACAAACTCCAAAAACTCAACGAAGAAGAATAAAAAAACTTGAATAGGCCGATAACTACTTAAGAAATTGAAACAGTGATCAAAAATCTTCCAGCAAACAAAAACCCTGGTCCGGATAGCTCTACAGGAGAGTTCTATCAAGCATTCAAATAACTAAAGCCTATCCTCCTTAGACTATTCCAAAAAATTCAAGAGGAAGGCACACTTCCAAGCTCTTTCTATGAAGCCAGCATTACCCTAATCCCAAACCCAGATAAAGACACCACAAAAAAAGAGAACTATAAGCCAATATCCTTGATGAACATAGATGCTAAAATCCTCAACAAAATTCTAGCAAATCAGATTCAGCAATACATTAGAAAGATTATACAACATGACCAAGTGGAATTTATTCCAGGGATGCAATGATGGTACAATATCCACAAATCAATAAATGTGATACATCACATAAACAAACTGAGAGACAAAAATCACATAATCATATCAATTGATGCAGAAAAAGCATTTGACAAATCCAAAACCCTTTCTTGATAAAAACTCTCAGCAAAGTAGAAATAGAGGGATCATACCTCTACATAATAAAAGCCCTATACGACAAATCTACAGCCAACATCATACTCAATGGGCAAAAACTAAACCCATTTCTCCTAAGAACAGGAACAAGACAAGGATGCCCACCTTCACCACTCCTGTTCCACATAGTGCTAGAAGTACTAGCCATAGCGATCAGACAAGAAGAAGAAATAAAAGGCATCCAAATTGGAAAAGAAGAAGTAAAACTGTCCTTATTTGCAGATGACATGATACTACACATAGAAAACCCCAAATACTCCATCAAAAAACTACTAGACCTAATAAATAAATTTGTTGATGTAGCAGGATACAAAATTAACACCCAGAAATCTATGGCCTTTTTATAGACCAATAATGAACTCACAGAAAGAGAAATGAAAAAAAAATCCCATTTATCATTGCACCAAAAAAATTTAAGATACCTAGGAATAAATTTAACCAAGGACGTAAAAGATATGTACTCAGAAAACTACAGGACATTGAAAAAAGAGATAGAGGAAGGCATAAACAAATGGAAGAACATACCATTTTTATGGTTTGGTGGAATCAACATAATTAAACTATCCATACTACCTGAAACAATCTATAGATTTAGTGCAATACCTATTAAAATACCAATGGCATAGTTCAAAGATCTATAGTACAAACTATCCAGAAATTCATCTGGAATAAAAAAAAAATACCCCAAATTGCCACAGCTATCCTGAGAAAGAAGAACAAAGTTGGAGGGATCACAATACCAGACATCAAACTATATTACCAAGCCACAGTTCTCAAAACTGCCTGGTACTGGCACAAGGACAGACATATAGACCAGTGGAACAGAATAGAGGACCCGGAAATTGACCCAAGCCATTATATGCAATTAATATTGGACAAAGAAGGCAAGAGCATACAATAGAGCCAAAACAGCCTCTTTAATAAATGGTGCTGGGAAATTTGGTCAGATACATGCAAAAAAATGAAACTAGATCACCAACTTACGCCATACACAAAAACAAACTAAAAATGGCTAAAGGAGTTGAATGTAAGTCAGGAAACCATAAAAATACTACAAGACTCCATAGGCAGCAAAATTGCAGACATATGTCATAGCAATATCTTTACATTCACAGATCCTAGGGCAAGAGCGACTAAGGAGAAAATAAACAAATGGGACTACATCAAAATAAAAAGCTTCTGCACAGCAAAAGAAACCATCCACAAAACAACAAGAAAGCCCACTGCATGGGAGAACATATTTGCCAATGTTATCTCCAATAAGGGTTTAATTTCCAACATTTATATGGAACTCATACAACTTAACAAAAGGAAGATAAACAATCCAATCAAAAAATGGGCAAAAGACCTAAAGAGACACTTTTCAAAAGAGGACGTTCAGAAAGCCAAGAGACACATGAAAACATGCTCAAAGTCACTACTCATCCGAGAGATGCAAATCAAAACAACAATGATGTACCACCTCACACCTGTCAGAATGGCTAGCATCAACAAATCAACAAATGACAAGTGCTGGAGAGGATGTGGAGAAAAAGGAACCCTCCTTCACTGTTGGTGGGAATGCAGACTGATGTAGCCATTGTGGAAAATAGTATGGCGTTTCCTCAAATATTTAAAAATGGAACTGCCATTTGACACAGTAATACCACTTCTAGGAATATATCCCAAGAAAACAGAAACACCAATAAGAAAGGATATATGCACCCCTATGTTCATAGAAGCACAATTTATAATAGCTAAAATTTGGAGACAACCTAAATGCCCATCATCAGATTAGTGGATTAGAAAACTATGGTACATCTACACAATGGAATACTACGCTGCTATAAAAAAGGAATTCTTACCATTTGCAGCAGCATGGATGGAACTGGAGAGCATTATGCTAAATGAAATAAACCAGGCAGTGAAAGAAAAATACCACATGATCTCACTCATTTATGAATAATAAAGAACATTATAACCTGATGAATTAAAAGATAGATACAGAGGCAGAGAATCATTGAACAGACTGTCAAATTACAGTGGGAAGGCTGGGGAGTGTTGTTTTTATTTGGGTGGGAGGTAAGAGATCAACCAAAGGACTTGTATGCATGCATATAAGCATAACCAATTAATACAAGACACTGGGGGTTGGGGTGAGGGCATGTGCTGTGGGGGGGGGGGGGGGGTAGAGGAGGCTGGGGGAAAGTCAATGGGGAAAAAAGAGACATATGTACTACTATTTGTAATACTTTAAACAATAAAATAAAATCTTAAAATATTTCAAGGTATTTTATTTTATCGTTGGTACAATTGTAAGTGGGATCGGTTTCTTAGTTTCCCTTTCTGATAGTTCATTATTGATGTATAAAAGTGCAAATGATTTCTAGATATTTATTTTGTACCCTGCTACTTTACTGAATTTATTTATCAGTTTGAGACTTTTTTAGTGGAATATTTAGGGTTCTCTTTATACAATATAATGTCATCTGCAAATAATGACAGTTTCCCTTCTTCCTTTCCAATTTAGATGCCTTTTATTTATTTTTCTTTTCTGATTGCTATGGTTAGGACTTCTAGTACTATGTTGAATAAGAGTGGTGAAAGCAGACATCCCTGTCTTATTCCCACTCTTAAGGGAAATGCTTTTAATTTTTGCCCATTGATGAATAACTATTTTAATATTTCTGTCTATACAGGAACACCAATTCTTCATTGGGTAATTGCATGGATTATTTGATTTTATTCTTAAGTCACTATAACTACCTACCCATCTGTATTGATCCTAAAAAGTAGCCATACCACAGCAAATATGCCCAAATATTATAAAAATCTCAGGTCCTAAAAGCATATTAGGTTAGAACTGTCACAAATGAAACTATAAAAAGGAATAATTTAATAGTGTTTCACATTTGAATAGATTTACAGTTTACAAAGCTTTTGTACTCATGCATCAATTTCCTCAATTTACATATCCTAGGAGTTAAAATAGTGGTACATTAATCATTTCCTTGGCCTTTGTACACCAGCCTCTGAAAACTGCCAACTATTTATATGGAGGCTGTCATCTCCTCAGAAACAATTGGTGAGATGAATGCACTGGACCCCTCAAGGTCCAGGGCTACAGAGTTCTGTGTCAAAATGGGAAAGATATCCTCTCTACCATAATTAGTTAGAGAAATCCAAGAGCAAGATTTCTTGGGTCCCAATATATTATTTCAGGCTCATTAATGAAACACACATGTCAGTTTTCCCCCTGGTTCTCCATTTCCTTTGGACCCAGACATATCTCTGTTGGCAGGAGTGGAGGTGGAGTGATGTCCTTTCCCACGGCATCCTGTTCCCAAATGGAGGGACCCAGTAGAGTAACACCACCAGCATTTCTCCTTAGGAGAAGCAAAGTTTTCACTTAGCTCAGTACTTCTTGTTTTCCCTTTGGTACAGGCCTACTGTCAGGTAGCAAATAATCTTGGTTCTGTACACCATGAGTTTTACAGAGGCAGGTCCTTATTGAAGAGGGTATGCTAAATTTGTTTAGTGCTGCCTACGAATAGGTTAAGTATAGCTAATTCTGAGGTGCAGGATTAGGAGTTTCATTATTGCTGTATACCTAAACCATGTTCTCCAAACCCAGCTGTTTTGGGGAATAAAGATGATATTGTTGATCTCAATCTATATTTTTCTTTTAGTTCCAAACTCATGTACTGGGCCCACCAAACCCCACACAGTCTATGGCAATTAGTGTGGAGAGTTTTCAGGGAGACTTTCTTTAAAAATGCTCTTCTCTTTTGCCACTGTATTCTTTTCACTGGGTTGATTAGCTGCCTGTAATTCAAGGGGAATTAAAGTATAATTATATTTGAAATGTAGTTTTGAGCTCTTCATTTCTTCCCTCCTTTTTGCCTTCAGTAATATTTTATTGAATGTACATTCTGTTCCAGGCATTGTCCTGAGCTCTGAAGCTTATTATAGTCTAGCAGTCCAACAGACATTAATGAAATGATCATCCAAGTTGTATAATGTATAACACCAAGAAAATAAGTGCTGTGAGTGTCATGGACTCTGATATAGTCTGAGGAATCAGAGAAGGCTTCTTTGTGAAAATGGAGTTTCAGCTGTGATCTGGAGAATGAGTTGGCATTAACAAAACAGAGGGATAAGGTGAAAGAAAAAGTGTATCCAGACAAGGGTAACGATAAAAGTGAATGCCCCATAGTGGTAGGGAGGTAGTATGTTACCATGTACCAAGGTTTGTAGACATCTGCCATTTTAGTTTTCTCAACAATCCTTTCTGAAAAGTAGCTAAGACTCCCATTTTACATATGAGGAAATTGAAGTACAGAGGGTTAGTTGCATAATTTTAGGTAAGCGTTAGAGCTAGAATTTAAAGCCAGGAATGAGTGCTTCTAAGGCAGTGGTTCTTAATCATTCCCTTGGCACATCTGGTAATCTCTGGAAGTAATTTTAGTTGTCACAACTTGGACGGGGGTACACTACTGGGTTGGGGCCAGGGATGGCGCTGAGCATCCTACAATACACAGGACAGCAATCACAATAAACAATTATTTGGTCCAAAATTTTAATAGTGCCAAGGTTGAAAAACCCTGGCACTATTGGAAATTGTGTTAAGCTCAAATGCTTAGCCCTTCCACACATCTACCACCCTCCCTGGAGGCTTCTCAGACCTTTGTGCAAATAGACTTCTGATCAGTCAGCTCCAATTAGCCACATATTCCCAGTAGTGGACACAGATAAGACTTAATCAGAGGCTTCTGCTGCTTGATAATTCTCTCAGTGATCTGCACTAGCTTTAGTATTATCAGTTTCATCTCACAGATGAAGAAACAGAGGTTAAATAACATGTCTTGAGTCTCAGAAATCACAGTGACAGAGCAATTGAGCCCAGGTCTTTTAAAATTGAATCTGATGTCGTTTTCCGTTCATAAGGCAGCCCTTCAAAGGACAAATGCATATTCTCATCCTCCTCGGGTAAAATTGTCAAAGGCTAGAGACATAGGTCTGGATCTGAGCTCTAGAGGTGCTATGAAGAGTTTGTCAAATTTAGTGCTTGCATTACTTTTGTAGGAGGTTGAAAATCAGCCCAGTATTATTCAGCTGGAATTCTTTTCTTGCTAGACTCAAAGCACACCAGGCACACAATCTGCTGTTTGTATAGAGAATGTATCAGGAGAAAAAAGAATAGCACCCACATGCACGCATGTGCTGGAAAAAATCCATTTCACCATTACCCATACAATTGAATGAGAAAAACATCTGTGCCTGTTACTGCAGTTGTACTTGTAAAACCCAAATGCAGCAATAGATCTGATAGAAAGGCAGAGGATAAGAAATAGGAGAAACACATAGCTTTCGTGTCAGAAAGGGATGGGTCTGGTGGCTGGGCTCTTGCACTGAATATCCTTACCTTCACGCTCAAGCATGATACCATCTGTAGGAAACAGCAAGATTATAAGCAGGCAAATTATGCAAGGAAGCTTTGAGGAAGCCATAAACAAAACAGAGGAATCCCAAAGACTGCAAATCGACAGCAAAACAAATTTAAATATATGTTGTTGCCATTTCAATGTTAATGCAGCTCTAAAGTAGACTTAGAATCTTGGAACTAGAGAATGTAGAAAATGTTGAAGCTGAAAGGCCCTCAGAGATCAACTAGTTCAATCCCCAGTCAGACTCATGAGGAAACTGAGGTCCAGAGAGGTATGTGAATGCCCAAGGTCACACAGCTAGTCAATGGCAGTTCCAAAGGAAACATTGTTTTTTCAGACTGGCAAGAGAAGGAACATGTCCAAAACTTTTACAAATAGATGAAAACAGTAGCTTGAAAGCATAATTGTGTTATAGCAATATAAATGTAAAACTTGATTAGGAAGGCAAAAGCCAGTGCCGATCACCGATCTTTGTTGGAAGTGCTGACATATAATTCTGCCACTCAAGGTGGGATAGAAACACCTATTATATTTCAGCAAGCGACACTGCACATCTGCTTTGAAAACATATGTCAATTATAAACGTGGCTCTGCTTATGCTGGGTTGCCAGTTTTAAAATACCACACAATTTTAATCTGAAGATGGGAAGAGGGAAACCATCTAGGCCCATGGCACCCCAGCCACACTCCCTTCATTGGCCCATGAAGATGTCTGCATACAGGGAATCCGAAATCCTGGCTTTGACTTCTATAGCCTACTTAGCATTTCCATGAAACTATCTGCCTTCAGAAGATCAAAGGCTTCCATATTATAAAGTGACACCATTTGCCCTATCGTGTTTTGAGCTTCAAGAATAACAATGTATGGCGCTGTCCCGTTTGGCTCAGTGGATAGACCGTCAGCCTGTGGACTGGAGTCCCAGGTTCAATTCCGGTCAGGGGCACATGCCAGGGTTGTGGACTTGGTCCCCAGTAGGAGGTGTGTAGGAGGCAGCCGAGCAATGATTCTCTCTCATCATTGATGTTTCTATCTCTATTTCCCTCTCCCTTCCTTTCTGAAATCAATAAAAGTATATTTTAAAAAAGAATAATAATGTATGCACATCCATTCATTTTGATAAGATGGTATGACCTAACCTTTGTGTATTTAAAAGCTTTCACTAGCATCACCTGGAGATTAGTGACTTGTCCAAGTTCATGCAGCTAATATGTTCCGATGGAGCACATAGCATTACCACTAGGATAAAGACAGCTGATCCCATGACCTTTCAAGTGATGTCACTTTAGTAGGCTTTTAAAACAGACTGGGGAAAAAAGAAGATTCCTGAGAGGAAGAACACATTACCTTGAACATTAATCAATTATGCAAATGGTTTCACTGTCTGTTATACCATGGGTTATGCTTTAATTTTTCATATTAATACTCTTTATGTTTTTCAATTAGTCATGGAAAATTACCTGTCCTTCGCCTTGGCAAGGGCAGCTCAGTGGGCCTCGGTGGAGCATTTTCCAAGTTCTGTCTGGTGAATTTTTGCTCAAATTCTTCCTGAGGCATTAACATGCAATTTTTTGAATGAATGAATGTGTTGCATTTGACACCATCTCATTCATATAGGAAATTATTTGTTGAATAAGGAATTAGAAAAAGTTGCCTTTCTGTTTTTGCAATGCACCATAATTTTAAATTAAATATAAAAAAAAACATTAGAAAACTCATTCACTACTCCTTAGTCATTCTAACAGACAGGACTTTTGGCATGGGGCATATAAAATAGCAGATAATTCAAAATCCAGGTGCACCTCCATTTTTCCATGCCCAGTCCTGGTGAAGTGCGTGACCTCCTCTGAACTCCATCCTACTGTCCCATAATTCCCATGCCATAATACCTGACTAACTGCATTTTTTAAAAATATTTTTTATTGATTTCAGAGAAGAAGGGAGATGGAGGGAGAGACAGAAACATCAGTGATGACAGAGAATCATTGATCAGCCACCTCCTGCACGCCCCACACTGGGGATCAAGCCTGCAACCCAGGCATGTGCCCTGACCAGGAATTGAACTGTGACCTCCTGGTTCATAGGTCGACACTCATACACTGAGGCATGCTGGCTGGGCACTAGCTGCATTTTAACAGCCTGTTTACTAGCTAGGCCCTGCTCTCCTACCCTAAGTATGTGAAACCTTCTAGGACAGGAATAATGACTTAATCAGGATAGAATCCCCAGATTTTAGCACACTGCACAGCACAATGCTTAGTAAGTGATGAGTGAATGAAACCATTTGCCTTTGGAAAACACAAGTACATCCTTGTTAGCTGCAGCCTTATCTCACAAAATGGGCTTTGCTCAGTCTATAATTTAATCATTATGTTTCACTCCCATAATTCTCTCTGGATAGGAAAACCAAATAACTTTTCTGCCCTTGAGGATCTCACAGTCAAGCTCTGACAAATGTTACCTTTCTAAAGGTTACATGGTACTCTCTCAGAATGCTTTGTCAAGAGCTGCCATTTTACTTTTTCTTTCTTGTGTGGCATGGTTTTTAAGATTATCAAGCTCCTAGCCCTAGCTGGTTTGGCTCAGTGGATAAAGCATCAGCCTGTGGACTGAAGGGTTCCAGGTTTGATTCCTGTCAAGGGCATGTACCTCGGTTGCAGGCTCCTCCCTGGCCCGGGCCCTGTTTGGGGCTCATGCAGGAGGCAACCAATAGATATGTTTCTCTCACATCTATGTTTCTCTCTGTCTTTCCCTCTATCTTCCACTCTCTCTAAAAATCAATGGAAAAATATCCTCAGATGAGGATTAAAAAGATTATCAAGCTCCTACAAACACTACTGAAATGGTGACTCGGAGATCAAATACTTTGTTACCACAGGCTGGTCAGGTCTTTTGAAAGACATCTAACTATGGTGGAGGTTTAGGGTAGAAGCCTCAAACAGCATGGTTTTATTTTATTGTGTAATTTTTTTGGATGGGGAATGGCACTGTAGAAACTCCAATCCAAGAGCTACCCACAATTATATCTCTGCTTTTCACCAGAGAATAATTTAAATTTCTTTACACTCTAATTTCTTTCCTAGTGCCATTTTATGACTTTGGGGAGGGCAGGAAAGAGCCTCTGTGGACTCTCTGAGTGTTCCTAAAGAACTCTGAGTTATTATTAAACCAATATCTTCCTTATCAAAGCCCCTTGTTGCTATTAATAATTTTACAGTCACAAGGGTAGAAAGTAATAAAAGAAAATGTTATTATTTGTTCAAAGTTTAGGTTAATTAAATCCAAGAAATTATATAAAAGTAGGTCTGAAAATACCTCTAATTTTTATGCATTGTGCAAATAAATAAATACAAATATCAATTGAGTGTTTACTTGAAAAAGAGGCTACAAAGTATCTTTTCAGAGAAGTCTATATATGATAATTGCTGCTAACAGAGTAGCATTTAGAAACCTTCATAAGAATAGTAGAGTTGAAAAGTTGTAAAAAGCTTGAGAAAATGTCTGGTATGGTACAGTGTAGGATCAGTACAGTTTGGTATAATGTCGATACAATGTAGGATTATTTTCCCTGCTCTATAACATCCAGGAAACAGAAATGCCACATAATCCTTGATTACCCATTCAGACAATTTAACACATCAACAAGCAAAAAGTTTTTCCTATAACTAAGGAAAACTTTTCTGTTTTGATATAAGTTCAGGTCCTTGTATAGTGATATTTTGCTGCAGACAGAACAACTAATCCCTGCTCCTTTTGTAGAAATCTTTCATGCCCTTTACAACCGTAAATAAGATGACTCTGATCCTCATAATCTCCAGGCTAGACAAAATCTAGTTCATTCCATGCTCAGTCTCTTTAATTTTTCCCCTTTAATCCTGTTGAAGGACCAAAACAGAAACAGCTCTATAATATACTTTTGCTGTTCCTGGTTCTCGGAACTATTGGAGACTGATAAAAATTGGATCCTCCAAACCACAAAGTCATTATATCATATCCACAATTGCCCATAGGTAATTGCTTGGTTTAAACACACACACACACACACACACACACAAATATACAAAGAATCCTGAAGAGAGGCAAGTTGTATGTGTGTGTGTGTGTTTTATTAAGGGTTAGAATTGACCAGGCACACTGCACAGCACAGAATTAAGTGCTTAGTAAGTGATGAGTGAATGAAAGCATTTGCCTTTGGACATTTTGTGACATTTACTCTGAAGTGGAAAATTTTTAAAATGAATTATGAGAAATTAAAGACAGCTCATTTAGTGATATAAATTTAATGGCAAAAAGAGCATTTTCCAATTCCCAGCAAAAGGCAAATCACTCCATCAAAATTCCTACCAGACAGCACGTTCAACAGTATAATGTAAATGTGGTAAGAATAGAAAAGAGGGAACTACAATTTATATTTTGTTTGATGTTGGGTAACTCTCTTAAAATCTATTATCCTATAGTAAACACATTTGGAGTGGTGCTTCAACTTACAATTCTCCTTCCTCTGAGAATGGTCCCAATATGAAGGGGTGATAGACCACCAATGGTCATGTTAATACTATGGAATCCTAATCCCTTGAGCACAGTTGTTGATCCAGGGGTGGGCAAAGTATCCAAACCAAGTAAATAAGATTCATTCTTTCAAGAATTTAAAACCTTGAACAGAAAGGCACAGTATACTATATGCTGTTCAGTGTCTATTTCTGATTTCATTTTGCCTACCTGTTTAAAGTGAGTTCTTTACATGTCTTTCACTTGACATTAATATCCTTCAGAGCAGGATCTTCATCATATATTCCTCCACAGGATAACAGAGAAAACCTTTTATGTTGAAATAAATATTCATCATCTTGATTAGGATGAAAATTTCATAAGTGTATGCATATGTCAAAAATAATCAGCTTTGCCGAAACCGGTTTGGCTCAGTGGATAGAGCGTCGGTCTGCAGACTGAAAGGTCCCAGGTTCGATACCGGTCAAGGGCATGTACATTGGTTGCGGGCACATCCCCGGTAGGGGGTGTGCAGGAGGCAGCTGGTCGATGTTTCTCTCTCATCGATGTTTCTAGCTCTCTGTCCCTCTCCCTTCCTCTCTGTAAAAAATCAATAAAATATATTAAAAAAAATAATCAGCTTTTGCACTTTACACATGTACAGAATATTTAAGCCTCAATAACCTTGGAAAAAATGTTATGGATACCCATAGGAAGGAGCAATTAATCCTAACTGGTGTGAATATGGGAGCTATTTGTTTCAGATAAATTTTCTGTTGTTGTTTTTTTCAGTTAGTTCTGAGTACTTTGGACCATTATTGCCATTCTCACTGTCCTCTTCTAAGTGAAACTGCTCTTTCCATAACCCCTGCTAATGAAAGCATCACTGGGCTGCTTCTTGAGCAAGGGGTAGTGCTTATTATATCATGAGTGGATCGCCTGACCCAAATATGGCTAATACAATTAGGTAATTAGTTAGAACAATCAAATTCTCAGTCTTTCCAATCAGAAATTGATTGGATAATAAGATTATTGTATTTTTGGAAGTGGAATAAAATTCATAAGTATACCTTGTTTCATTGTGCTCCACTTTATTGCATTTCATAGGTAATTGTGTTTTTTACAAGTTGAAGGTTTATGGCAACCCTGTGTCCAGCAGTCTATTGGTATTATTTTTTCATAGGCTCAGATGATGGCCAGCATTTTGTATCAGTAAAAAATGTTAATTAAGGTATGTACATTTTTTTTATATATAATACTATTACACACTAGACTACAGTACAATGCAAACATTATACTGGGAAGTAAAAAAAATTCCTGAGATTCATTTTATTGTGATATTGGCTAAACTGTGGTAGTCTGGAACTGAATCCACAATATCTCTGAGGTATGTCTGTATTTGTAATTGAAGAGAGAGAAGTCAAGATGCAATGAGAGGGAGAGAGAGAGAGAGAGAGAGAGAGAGAGAGAGAGAGAGAGCATGCCCCACACCAGTGACACCTTGGTGACGTAGAAAATCAAAGCACCAGAGCCAAATAAATTACTATGGCAACTCAAGATAATGCCATGACAGGGTAATCTGTTTTAGTCTATAACTTTCTCATTAAAAATACCTATGTTTATCTCAATTGGCATTACATTATCAAGATGCATACCTTGGTCTGGAGTTCTTAGACTCTCTCTTGACATCCCTACTTCTTGCCAAATAAGAACTTTTTTTTAGCAGCAGCAGACTCAAGTGATGCTGTACATCATTATTTTCAAGCAAATTATTTGAGGTCATTTCTGAATAGATGTTTTAAGCTTACCTGTTTGAATATGAAACAGTTTTTATTCTTTTATTTCAAGGTGGTTGAACTCTGCCAAATATTCTCTGTCTTTCCATCAGGGTACATTTTTTTTTTGCCTTTCTCCGTCCTTCTTTAAGCCCTGGTAGACTAAAATCACTGGATGGCTCATTCAGGCTCCCTTATCCTCTGGCTTACATTTGGATTCATCTGCTGAGAGGCACTATCAGAATATTGGAGAGAGAGAGAGGAGGGTGAGTTGACAGGGATCAGTATTGGTCAGTGGCTGTATTCTGCTACCTGAGGCTACAGCTTCTATATGATGGCTGCTATTCTACAGCTCTCACTCTATTCCAGTAATAACTGCCTTCTATTTTCCCTTTAGGCCTAGGGTTGACAAAACCTTCCAAGGCTTCCACCATTGCTAAATTCTATGGCACTGCACTTTTCCTTATTGGTTACCTTGCCTTTAAATAGTTCTTTCATTAAAATATTTTCCAAAACCGTTTTTGATTGTGTCATCGCTTTCTAGTGTGATTCCAACACAGGGACTGATCTATTTTAGCTTAACTATATCAGTGTTGGACCCCTATTAAGCTTCTCTTTTTCTTAAAACTTCCAAGGGACAGTAAGAGCCTGCATACACTTCCTATTTTAGACACAAGGATTCTATCTGCTTTTAAATCTTTTACTAAGAACACAATACCTGGCACAGAGAAGCTGTCTATAAAAAGTTTACTAAAGGAATTTGTTAATGAGTAAATTAATTTAATTAATTTGGCTTCTGCAATTAATTCTTGAATAAAGGTTTTCTGATATTTTATATGAACCAACCCAATTTGTGATAGAAAAACAACAGTGAGCAACCTTGGTAGTAATTGAAGGAATGCAAATTAAAACTGCAATGCTATAACATTCTACACCTATAAAACTAACAAATTTAAGCCATAACACCAAATGCTGATATTATAGCAAAGCTGTATATTCAAATATTGCTGGTAGCTGCATAAATTGCCATAGCCCATTTAAAAAGCAATATGGCAATATGTATCAAAAGCCATAAAAATGACCCAGTAATCCCACTATTGGGGATTCATCCTGAGGATATAATTGAAGAGAAGCAAAAAGCCATATGCACAAAGATACTTAATGAAGCAATATCTATAACAGCAGCAAAACTGGAACCAGTCTAAAATGCCCAACATTAGAGAACTAGATAAGCACATTCTAGTGCATCAACCTAATGGAACCCTCTGCTCCCATCAAAACATGCTTCCTACAGAAGAGAAAAGGTTTTCACATATTAAAATTAAGAAACTGGGGGGAAACTGAGCCAAAAAAGGAGACTTTATGGGCTGAATTGTATTTTCCCCCCACCCCAAGTTTATATATTGAAATCCTAACCTCCAATACCTCAGAATGTAACTGCATTTGGAAATAGGTTCTTTAAAGAGATAATTAAGGTAAAATGAGTTCTTTAGCTTGGGCGTTAATCCAGTGTGACTGACTGATGTACTTATAAGCAGATGGAATTTGGAAACAGGCACATGCAGAGAGAAGACAATGTGAAGACACAGGAAAAGGGTGGTCTTCTGCAAGCCATGGAGACAGCCCTGGAATGGCTTTCAAAAGGAACAAATTAGCCTCCAGAACTGTTAGAAAATAAATATGTTGTTTAAGCAACCCAGACTTGGCATTTTGCCATGGCAGCCTGAGCAAACTAATACAAAGGCAAAAGGCAAAATGCAAAATGGTGAGTGCACTACAACTATATATATATATATATATATATATATATACACACACACACTGAGTGGCCAGATTATTATCATCTCTGAACGCATAATAATCTGGCCACTCAGTGTATATCCTATATAATAAAAAGCTAATATGCAAATTGTCCCCTCGACCAGGAGTTTGACCAGTGGGCAGGCCAGCCAACCGCCCATGTCCCCTCTCCCTGGCCAGGCTGGCCAGACCCCACCCATGCATGAATTCATGCACCGGGCCTCTAATATATATATGTATACCGAGTGGCCAGATTATTATGCAGTCAGAGATCATAATAATCTGGCCACTCAGTGTATATATGCAAAAGGTGAAAAGTAGATATGCAAAAACAAAATGTTCCAATTAGTTATGGTAGTGGGATATGGGTGACTCCTTTATCTTTTCAGATGTTGAGATACATTTCTTCAATTAAAAATTTTACCACAGTGACTATAAATTGTGTTGAAACACTAGTTCTAATAGGTAATGAGTAGTATCAGAATATTTCACTAAATTTGGAGGGGAAATATGTATCAAAGGTCTATTGCAGCAGCATCTCTGAAAAAAGGACTTGGTGGCAGCAGACTGTATACCTATGATTAAACGTCTCTCTCTCTCTCCCCCAACCCCCTCTTTCTCTCTCCTCCTCACAAAATTTCAGTAGCTTTGTGTGCTGTACCTGGCATCTTTTGTGTCATTACTGGTGTAGTCAATTGTTATTGCTAACTTATTTAATGACTAAAATATGGTAAATTAACTTTGTGTGTTATGATTAATAACTTATTCTGACCTGAAGAATTAATCTTTCATGTCCGGAAAGAGCAGAAAGACTCGCATTGTTGAACCACAATTCCACAGCTGGAACTCTTAGCAACATTTATCCATCCCTAGAGAATCCTCACTGGCTCCCAGCTTCTTCAGGCCTCTTCTTCCAACATCTATGGCCACCATTTCTGTACCTACAGAATCAGCCATTGCAAAGCAAATCTGACCTCAAGCAGGGGAATGTAAACAAGACTGGGACATCTCAACAAGGTACTTTATGTGAATGTATTCTTAACCTGTGCCACAGCCATTTCTCATAATTGGATCTTCTATTATTTTGTGCTTGAAGCTATACATTAATAATGTTTCAAGTATTTCATCCATTTCAGAGGCCTCTTTCCTACTCTACCCAATACTCAGAAACAGAGTTTAATCTCTGAACCTCAATCAAGAGTTTTTGATCCTACCACTTTCAGCAATACCATCCAATCTGGTCTTCTTAACTCTGGAATTGCCCATCACCAAATCTATAGGGAGGGTCACTTGCAACTGAAAAAAATCAGAGAGTTCTTAAAATGCACATGCATTAACTCCATACTCTCTTCTGTGGAGCCAGAGTCCACAAATCTGTATTTTATATGCTTCCCATTTTATTATGAAAAACATTCAAGTTCAAGAACCATTGTTTTGCACAGCAGCTGGAAAGAACTTCCTAAAATTCAAATCTGATGCCTTACTTCTCTGCTTTAAAACCTTCAATTTATCATTACTCCTAAGTTTAACTCCAAAATGTTTAAGAAACCTTGCAAGGTTTTACAGGACCTGTCTGCTTGTCCACCCTCACTTTTATTGCTTGCTGTTTTTCCAGTAATACTCAATTGCTAGTAATTTTCTGTACCTATCATGCCATTGCAAGCCACCATGTTTTTGCTCAAGAACTGTCTGCCTGGTGAATATCCATTATTCAAAATTCTACTCAAGTGCCCTTTACCAACACTATAAGGCTTTTACTACACACACACACACACACACACACACACACACACACACATTCCTGACAGAGATAATTGCTCTTTCTCCATCCTTACTTTGTATGTTATTTTGTTATTGCATTAATTGAGAGAAACTGAATTTATTTATTTTTACATCTTCTCTACCCACATACAATCACTGCTCCACCCTTCACTGGACTGTGAGTTCTTAGAAGGCAAGGACATCATCTCAATAATCTACATAACTTGGAGTGCCTCACATATAAATGTTAACCAGAACTCAGTTACACTCTTTAAACCATCCACATTCCAGCCAAATCCTTCCTTTGTGATAATTTTATGAGTCAACTTGATTAGCCATAGGATGCCCACATTAGACATTATATCTGGGTGTGTCTGTGAGGGTATTTCTGGATGATATTTAAATTTAAATAGGTAGACTCTGTAAAATAGATTGCCTGAATAGGGCAAAAGTTGGAGGAAAGAGAAATTTACCCCTTTTCATTTCTGCCTGATTGCTTGAGTTTGGACACTCATCTTCTCCTGCCCTCAGTGCTCCTGGTTCTCAGGCCTTCAGACAAGAGTCTACACCATTGGCTTCCCAGATTTTTATGCCTTCACATTCATACTGAATTACACCACTGGCTTTCCTGGGTCTTCAGCTTACAACTGGCAGATTGTGGGAGTTCTCAACCTCCATGATTGCATAAGCGGGATACTTATACTAAGTCATATAATCCTATATAATAAAGAGGTAATATGCAAATTGACCCTCACACCCTCACAAGATGGCTGCCTATGACCAGGCTGGCAAGTGGGTTAGTGAGGCACGACCAAACGACTATACAGCAGGCTGTGTGGGATGACCAGGCCAGCAGGGGGGGGCAGTTGGGGGCGACCAGGCTGGCACAGGGGGCAATAAGAGGTGACCAGGCCAGTGATGGGGGGCAGTTAGGGGCAATCAGGCTGGCACACAGAGGCAGTGAGGGGCAATCAGGCTGGCAGGGGGGGCATTTAGGGGCGACCAGGCAGGCAGGCAGGTGAGCAATTAGGAGCCAGCAGTCCAGGATTGTGAGAGGGGATCGGGCCTAAATCAGCAGTTGCACATCCCCCAAGGGGTCCCGGATTGGAGAGGGTGCAGGCTGGGCTGAGGGGAACACCCCCATGCATGAATTTCATGCACCAGGCCTCTAGTTACTTATAATAATTATGTATAATAAGTTGTCCATATGGAAAAAGACATGCAGGTTATGATTATTACAATAGATTTATTAACTCAAAAGAATATCACAGTTGATGTCAGAGGAACGGCGGCATAAGGGCGTATCTTTTCCTCTCCTACTGACATTTCAACAAGTGAACCATCTATAATTCAACAAAGAAATCCGAGCTCAACACAGAGGCACACCTGAGAGACAGGAGCACTAAAACATCTAAAGGTGGGCAACTGGGAATAAATAGGGCAGCCCTGTAGCTGGGAGCTCATAGCTTGGCCAGGAAAGGAGAGAAAACCTATGGTAGCAGGCGGTTCCTTTGGCCAGCAGGGCAAGTGGTGAAGGGCGAGATAGTGAACCATGTCTGAGTTAGCAGATGCCTGACAGACCATGGGGTTCTGCCTTGCGGCTCCCCACTGTTAGGCTGGGAGGTAGTGTTTCAGACAAAGAAAGGGAACCACAGAGCCCTGCTGCTGCTTGGACTCACAAAATTTGCCTCCCGTTGCCCTTGGAATTGGGTCCAGGAGCATATTATCTGTAAACCAAGAGCTATTGCAGTAGAATCACTGTTTCCCTCTGTGACTGATCCCTAGGAGGGTGCTTGGGGCCAGACCCCATGGAGGTCAGGGGTTACCATTATGGAGAGGGCAAAACAAACTCACCCCCAAGCAGCATGGCTTTATTGTCTTACCAAAGCCACAGATATTCAAGACTGGGAGATCACAGAGCTTGGGAAAAAAAAAAAAGAAAAGAAAAGAAAAGGAAAAAAAGTTGCAATTCAGCGCCATCTACTGGACTCCAGTAACTGGAGAATAGTAGAAAGAACTCTTCAGAGATAAATGTGAAAGCAAAGGAGGACAGCAAACACCATGAAGAATCACAGTAACTTTGCTGACCAGAAAGAAAATGAAAAATACCCAGAAAGAAGGCTGGAACACATGGAAATATGTGATATAAATGACAGAGATTTCAAGATTGTAGTTCTGAATACTCAACCAGATTTGAGAAAATACTGACAGGCAATTCAGTGTACTCAGACAACAAGTCAATGAACAAAATGAGTATTTTACCACGTACATATACGCAATGGAATACTACTCAGTCATAAGGAAGGATGAAACAGCGGCATTTACAATAACATGGGTGGACCTTGAGAATATTATGCTAAGTGAAATGTCAGTCAAAAAAAAGGCTAAGAACCATATGATTTTAGTCATATGTGGGATATAAAATTGAAACTTGTGAATGCAAACAGCAGTGTGGTTGCCAAAGGGAAGGGAGTGGGGGAGAAAGGGGTCCTAATATAAGATGACAGGAGAAGGTTTGATTCTGGGTGGTGGGCAAAGAGTGCAATATACAGATCTTATAACATAGAAACACAGACCGAAAACCTATATGTTCTTGTTAACCAATGACACCCCAATCAATTTAATTAAAAAATATTACAATGGCCCAGCTGGTGTGGCTCAGTGGTTGAGCATTGACCTATGAACCACGGAAGTCACGGTTCCATTCCTGGTCAGGTCACATGCCCAGGTTGCTGGCTTAACTCCCAGTAGGGGGCATGCAGGAGGCAGCCAATCAAGGATTCTCTCATCATTAATGTTTCTATCTCTCTCCTCCCTTCCTCTCTGAAATCAATAATTAAAAAAATATATATCACAATGCAACTGTAAACCTACTTTTGCCCACCCAGTATATATGCTGTTGGCTCTGTTTCCCTGGTGAACACTGACTATACATCTTTTCACTGATCCAGAAATAACCCATTGCTATCTTACCTCCTGGCCTCCATGCATGCTGCTTCATATCCATAAAGTTCACTTACTCTCTATGACAAAACTAAATTCATTTTCCAAGTCTCTCCTCTGGTACACAACTTGTTTCTTTGCACCTCTATTGTGATTATCACACTCTGTTAATGTCATAATTAATTGAAGACCTATAGTTTTCTTCAATATTACATGTTTAATAGCTGCCACATAGTAAGTGCTCAATAGTTGGTTGCCAAATTAATAACTAGCCATAGTCACTGTATTCTTTTGCAAAGGCCATTTGCAAATCTTATTTGATCAAAAACCTAAAAATGATTTCCTTTATCCTGTAAAGGCTGTAAATTATATGTCATTGACTTCAAAATATTTGCTTCCCCTTATTACTAGTAGTTCTGATGAGATGGTTCAACACAGTATTTTATAATGTTAGTATTTTATAATTCTCAAAAGAAATTAATTAGTTCCAAGTTGTTTTCTTATGCTCTTTAAAAGACCAAGATAATATATTAAACTTCATTTAACTTGTCTCACACCAAAAAGTGCTTTGGAATGAAAGGAAGAGGGTGGGAAGGAAGACAATTAGTATTCCCTGTGATCCTGTTATGTCCTCATTGTAATACAACAATACAGGCCTTTCTGACCTCGTGGATGTAAGGACTATGCAGCTATGATACCAATTTCCATTTTAGAAATGCCAAAAAAGGAAGTAAAGGGATTTGAAGTATATTTCTCACTATCACTTGACTCAAGCAAGAGACAGGATTCAAATTCAAGTGTGACAGCCACTAAGACTCTATACACTTTCCAGTAACTAACTACATCTCCTGCCTTAGAACTCATAATCCTTTCCCAGTGCCAAAAAAAAAACCAACAACAATGAAAATAAATTTTGAGATAAAACTTTTGTAACAAAGGGAAAGATATCTGATTTTTTGTGTGCATGTGTTTTTAAATTTTAACCTGTGCTATTCATTCAACAAATCAGTATTGAGGCATCTCCATAAATAAGCCACTATGCTGGGAGCTGGGGTATAGCAAGTTAAGAGACTAGCACAGCCCATGTATTCAAGAAATATACATTTGAGGGGGTAGACTTTATAAATAATTACAAATCAAATTATTTATTATAATTTTATATCAGTGCTACAAAGGGGAAGACCAGGGTGCTCTGGATTATAGAAAGTAGGCCAGACCTCCTCTGGATGTCAGAGAAGGTCTCTTTGAGGATGTAACTTTTTAAAAGTAAGATCTGGAGGGTGCAAAAGAGTTGACCAGGCAAAGGATCAAGAGAGAGAGTTATAGACAGTGGTAATAGCATGTGAAGATCCTTTGAGGCAGGAAAGGACATAATTTTAGAACTGAAGGAAGATAAAAAGGCAGTCAAAGGTAGGCATCCTCAGTCTGCATTATTAAATTTTTTCAAGTCAGCACTAGGTCCAGCCAACTAAGGTGAAGAATATGCCCACACTTGGTTGCAAAGAAAACAGGGACAGCTGGTGAGATGAACAAGAAAGTGAGCACTTGCCACAGTTCATTCACCCTGGAATATAACCAGCATGGCAAAGAATTCCTGGCCCTTCATTCCTGAGTCCTCAAAATCATATATTTCCAGTGAATATCAAGGCTCTTCCCTTATATTTTAGATATGAACTGCCCAACATCCTTCTCATCATATCTATTTTATACCCTATTTTGAGTATCCATCACCTGAACTAAATGTGGAAGGATCATCCTGCCTAACCCTGAGGTAAGTAAACTAAGTGTTCTCTAGAAGTTTTATATTCAGCCATGAATGGTAGATGCCATCTCTCAGAGCCACACTTAGTGTAAAAAAAACATAATTCACTGAACAGCTATATTGTTTTCTGAGTTTCAGTGCCCTGAACAATAGGAAAGCCAACACAGTGTAATATGTGTTGTAAAGTGAAATATGTGCAAAACAAAAATTATAAATAGAAATATGAAATGAGTAATTATTTTTCTTAAAATTCAAAAGGAAAATTAATTCATTGCTCTACTTAAAGTGTACAATTAGCCAAGTTTTGGAATGGTCCCAAGTGACACTTTTAATCTTAGTCTTCAAATGAAAGTCGACCTATTTTTAGACAGTAGAACTGACTAAGATGTGACTCGCAGTTAAAGTAATTGCATATCTGGTGGTGGTAAGTGAATTACGGAAGTGACAAATGTGTACTTAAATAATTTGAAGCAAAAAATGACACCCTTCTGCATGAAGCACATTCAAAAGAGCAGAAGCCAGTAAAACATCTGGCTCATTTATTCTTTTTTTTTTTTTTTTTTTTTGCCTAAATGGCTGAAGCTCAGTTTCCATTTTGAGCTGCAGTTATCCTAGCATACAATACAAGCAGCAATGCCCTCCAACCACCATCCTGAAAACAGTGGATATGCCAGCAGCAGTCAGCTTACTTTTCTTAAAAGTGAAAAGAAATCATTAAAGTATCTCTAAATGTACAACACTTAACCTTAACAAAAACCTTTATTCCTAATTTAAATAGAAAAGGACTCCAGTGCTTACAAAATGTGAAGAATACTGCTCTACCTGTAATTGTTGTCATTGCCAACACTCCATGTAAGTGTCCTTTGTATCCTTCAAGTCTGACTCAAATCAATGTTTTCCTTCAACCCATGTCATGGTGAATTTCCTCTTTTCTTGCTTTCTATAACCCTGGGTTATAGTCTAGTGTTTATCATTCTGCATTCTATTAGCTATGCAAGGATCCATCCAACTTCCTAAATAGTTCGTTAAATTATTAAGTCCTAGAAGATATGTACCAGGATCACAACCCCACCTCCAATATCTAAATAATTTTTGCTATGCAGCAACATTTAATAGAAGCTTGTTGAATTAGATGTCAGGATTTAAAACTTTCTTTAAACCAAAAACCGTGAGAATTTTGAGGTAATACTTTGAAACCTGGTTGCATCAATATGTGCAGTGAAGAAACTATTTCTGAACCATACAACTGACCCTCTTAGTCAGAAACCAATCAGCCATGGTCGAAGTATGCAGCAGTGCAAACCAAGGGGTCTATATCCCTGAGTCTCTGTCAGTCATATTTGTCTAAAAGGTCCCCAGCTGTTTGACAAATTCATGGCTGGATAGGTTTGGGATTTGTTATGCTGCCCATCTGGTAAACAGAGTCTCTGTGTTAAAAGTAGATAACTCTTAATTTCTGGATATATTTTTGGGGAGGAGGGGAGAGGAGAAAAAGAAAATAAAAATTGCAAAAGAAAAATTCAGATTTTTATTTCATTTTAAGTTCACAAATATCTGTTTTTTCTGAAAATACCAGCCTAAATAGCTCTAACTCACTCTTTAGAATAAATTAAAAACATAAATTTGTTGATATATACATTTTTATTATCACAGTCATTCACTGTGATTGATTAAGTGCTTGTTTATGCATTCAGCTAAGCTTATATGTTGTGTAGCTTCATCATCAATTCTGCAGCTAGATCTATGAAATATGAAACTTGATTAGCATGGTATACCTTTTTGTTAATAAACTGTAGAAAAGTATTAAAACATGGAAACTCAATCGGCATAAAAGTGTGATTAGGTAAGTACAGGGAAGAATCAATGAAGAGTGCCATATGAGCTATGCAATGTGCTGATTTATATTCAGACCATACCCTTTTGTCACTAAGTTTATCTGGCACACTACAAAACTGAATCAAAATACAGGAATAGATACCTGCCCATGTGAGAAGAGGAAGTTCTTTCAATCTTGTTTTTTTCTCCTGAGATTTTACTTGGCAAAATAGTGACACAATGAAATTGACAAAGTTGTATCTAAGTATATGCATGATTTAACTAGAATTAGACATGTCTCTCTGACACACACACACACACACACACACACACACACACACACTTACCTCTCAAGGTTATTGGGCAGATGAAATGTGTAAATCATTTTACATTTTGCCCAAATATGGTAACAATATAAAATGAGAACAATTATTATTAACAATTCTGTTGTGAAGCTAATAAAAAACTTGAAACCTGAAAATGATAGGGAAAAAAAAAACTACGTATAGATTGCACTTATGTAATCAGTACAAAAATTAAAACAGACACATTTTATATTCTTTTCTTATACTAAGTCTTCAAAATCCAATATGTGCTTATACTGCAAGTGATTCATTTCAGACTCTCCACATTTTAAGTGCTCAGTAGCCACATGTATCTGTCTATTCACTATTGCATTGGACAATGCAGGCCAAAAGCATTCCACAGTAACTGTTTTAGCAATGGTAAATACTACTTACTTACATGCTAAATCCAATGACCATTTTCAATATCTCTACTTGACTAAATGTTATAGAACATTTAAGACAGTTAAGTTAACTTCCTTTTTAAAACTCTGTCTTTAGCTTTTTAAACAACATTCCTTTTTGGTTTTCCTTTTATCTGTCTACTGCTCCTTAATATTTTTTCCCTGCTCTCAAACATTACACTTTAGTCTTCCCTGGGTTGTCCTTATGCGGGAGTCTACCACTGATGGCCCTTAGGCTGGTACTTGCTGAGAACTTTCATGTCTACATCTCTGCCTTAAGTGCCTTGCTATTCCAAGTGGGTTCCCAAAGCAAACAGCATCAGCATTACCTAGGACCTTGTTAGAAATACACAATTTCAAGCCCCACACTAAACACACTCAGAATCAGCCTTTTGATAAACTTGCGTAATGATTTATGATCTCTAGGGCTAGTCCATCTATGATGCCAGTCTCTATTACATTTTATTGACAATTGTCTTGTTATTTTCTAAAATTTAACTCAGGTTCTTTTGTGAGATCTTTTTATGCACCCTCTACTTTCCCCCAAGTACAGAGCTAAGAACCCCCACTTCTTTTTCTTCCCTGTATATTATATCTTCATTATAGCATCTATTGTATTGCAATTATTTTTCTACTTTGTGTCCTTCCCAGTAGAAGATGATCCCTTTGAGGATAAACATTTTAAGCATTGCATTTAGTCATTTAAGGGCATTCATATTCATGTCTTCATATCATAGTTTCTTGTATATATCAGTGGCTCAAAAATGCTTGTTGAATAAAAGAACTGTGGGACTTAGGAAAATGAATTGCTCCTTCTAAACTTCAGTTTCCTAAACTGTAAAATGGATGTATTAACAATACTTCCCTTAACCATAATAGGTCATTGTGAATATTAAATCAGAACAAATTTTAGTTTCCCTGTTTCCCAAATAAGGCAACTACTTCAAAAGTCAGCAAATAGACAAGTCAAATAAATTCATCTAAATAAAGATCTCAAAATACTTGCATATTAGTTGGTTTTTATAGATATATTCATATTCCAAACCTTTTTTTATGATACCTGGTTATTAGGCCAAAATTCAACTTTGTTAAATACTTGGAGTTTCTTACTTCCAACCACCTCAAAAAATATCCTGAATTTCTTGCCTTGAAAAAAAATGTTTTGACTTATTAAATTCTTCCACCATTAAAGTTTCTAGTGATGAAAAACATAATCATGAAATGTGGCCTTTAGTTGAGTTCCTTTCCCTAGCTTCTCTACTAAATTCTTGCCCTGCTTAAAAAAAGTCATCTTCAGCCAACATTTTCAGGAATTTCAGAAAGAACTATATCATATTTTTATCATCAGCTCTCTCTGGAACCTTTAGAAAATTAGTGAAGTTTTTCCTGATTTTCTAGCACCTTTGTACTGCAAAGTGATCAATTATCTCTGAGAAGTCTGTTTTACATATTAATGGTTTGCCTGTTTTTTTTTCTTTCTCCTGGATTTAGACACTGCCATTATTTTCCAGAAGTTGTAACTTCATTTTATCCATATTTTGCAGTGGAGTAGTTTTCATTCCTTTGGTCTGGTTATTTTCCATTGATGAGTTTGTATTATATGTTTTTCCAGCTTTGTCTGCTGTGAAAGCAGAAAATAGGTAATAATCCATCTGGGCAAGTATCCTGATCTCTAGAGGGTCATGCATGCTGGACACTAGCGATGCCAAAGCCAACCTGACTCTTTCTTTATTTGATGTTAATCATACACAATGTGGGGTTTGTTTGTTTTTTTGAGGAGAGACTGTGAAGTGTATTAAAAAAACACCTTTGCCTAACATTTTTAATTTTTCTTATTTGATAACAACAGCCACAAACAAGCTTCTCCAGCACTGCCAACAGACTGGCTTGTGATCTGGGAGGAGAATGAGCAGATGAAAAAACACAAGAGGAAGTTAGAAAACAAGTCATATGATATGTGACCTCTTCTGTGGATCTTATAGTCTAAATGTAGTTGTCTTCTCAGAGGGAGAGAGGTAAAGGCTTATGTTAACTCTTCATTAAAAACAATCTAGAACTTTGTTAATATATTTTAAAATATATTTTATTGATTTTATACAGAGAGGAAGGGAGAAGGATAAAGAGTTAGAAACATCGATCAGCTGCCTCCTGCACACCCCCTACTGGGGATGTGCCCGCAACCAAGGTACATGCCCTTGACCAGAATCAAACCTGGGACCCTTCAGTCTGCAGGCCACACTTTATCCACTGAGCCAAACCGGTTAGGGCTTTTGTTAATATTTATAAACATATAGCATAGTCATTTCAGTGAGAGGTAAAGAAACCAAACTTAAACATCAAATCTTTATCCCCAATTTCTGAGCAGTTCTTGAGAACAATGCCTGTATGTCTTTTCTCTTCCTCCTCCTCCTCCTCCTCCTCCTCCTCCTCCTCCTCCTCCTCCTCCTCCTCCTCCACCTCCTCCTCCTCCTCATTCTCATTCCCACTCCCATTCTCACTCTCATTCTTATTCTTATTCTTATTTTCTTCTCTCTACAAACTCACAATAACTTTTCAGCTTTGTAATTTACTAGAAATATGAGAGTGGCCAGTTATTTCACTCCCTTAACCTGTTTCTTCTTAAGGAAAATAGAGAAAGCAAGCCTATCTTAGGGTTTTTGTTGTTGTTGTTTTTTGTGGGGTTTTTTTAGGATAAAATGAATATGATAATACTTTCTAAACTGAGGAGCTATAGAGTGTATGTTTTATTAGTAGAGTCATATGCTATTTAGTGATCATCACTACAAACACATGAATTCTTATAGTGTAAACCCTGACAATTTTCTTTTCCTCTTATAATTCAAGTGAAGTTTGATTGCCCAGGAGGCATCCACTTCAAAGATGACTATCTAAAATAAACACATTTCAAGCCATAGGACCAACTAAAGAACCAGTGTGATTTACCCCACCCTTCCCTAGGCTCCTTTGTTTTAGAGATCTTGGTTGATTTCTATAACTGACCATTTGAGGTGCTTGTTTATTTTTCTTCTTCCTGCACTTTATTTTTTTCTTTATTGATTAAGGTGTTACATATGTGTCCTTATCCCCCCATTGCTCCCCCACTCCCCCACTCATGCCCTCACCCACCCTGGTGTCTGTGTCCATTGCTTAGGCTTATATGCATGCATACAAGTTCTTTGTTTGATCTCTCTCCCTTACCCCCACCCACCCCTACCTTCCCTCTGAGGTCTGACAGTCTGATTGATGCTTCTCTGTCTCTGGATCTGTTTTTGTTCATCAGTTTATGTTGTTCATTATATTCCACAAATGAATGAGATCATGTGATATTTATCTTTCTCTGACTGGCTTATTCTGCTTTTAGCATAATGCTCTCCAGTTTCATCCATGCTGTTGCAAATGGTAAGATTTACCATAGCTAAGATTTGGAAACAGCCTAAGTGCCCATCAGCAGATGAGTGGATTAAACAACTGTGGTACATCTACACAATGGAATGCTACGCTACGGTGAAAAAGAAGGAATTCTTCCTGCACCTTAAATTCTCACTCTAATATTCTACATTCACCAAAAAACAGTCAGTCCAGAAAAACCCTAGGCCCTCACCCTCAACTTAAAAGAGCACAATCTCAGGCTCCTGTATTCTCCCCCTATACACACACACACACACATCTTGCTGTGTGCCTCCTGGTTTGCCTTGCATGCTTCTGGTCAGTAAAGAACTCTTTTCCTTCAAGTTTCCTAATGGTTATTGCTAAAGGGCATTTTGAAAGTATAATAAGAATCACAAGGGTTGGTCCAGTTGTAACATTGGTTCAGAAAGGGGAGATGTCTGTTGGAAGCTCACTGGAGCCTAGATGAGTGCCCCAAGGCATTTATAGCTGATTGTATTACCAACCATAGACTGAAAAGAGCACAAAAGAATTATGCATTGTGCTCTGACTTTAGGACGGCCAGGGCATCATTAGGCAATAGGGATTTTTCAGCTCCATTATAATCTTATGGGATCATTGTCATATATGTAGTCCATTATTGACCAAAAGGTCATTATGCAGTGCATGACTGTAATATTAGTCCCTCATGGAGGAGGTCGAAGTAGCTTTAGAAAGTGGTGGATGAGCCCGATTAGATGGGCAGGATGGAGAGAGGAATATTCAAGTAGCACATATTCAGTAGCACATGTTCCTATGTGAAACTCATGGAGGCAGGTATGCCAGACACCATGGCAGCCAACTTCCTATGTTACATTTTCAAAAATTATGAGTGAAAGCAAGGAGGTAGAATTTTACAAAGTGTCACTGAGTGAAGTAAATTAAGGCAATAGACCTAGAAATATAAGTTGGAGCCAACTAGCTGTGGTCACAAATACCAAGCTCAGGACTTCCATTTTTCATCCAACAAACAATAAGGGCCATATCATGGAAATTTGGCTCAGTGGTGGTAGTCTCACAACCAATGGATCTGTTGTTGATATAAGTAAATTTGCTTGCCAGGGAATGGAGAGAGTCAGGAGAAAGAGTGATACATATAGGAGGCTCAGGCATTAGCCCAGGATTGAAGTAGTTTGGTAATCCTTTAAAATAAAAATAACAACAGCTACAACAAAAAAGAACCCTGCATGTAAGATGGAATTAATTTAGTTTTAACAAGAAAGAAAACCTCGTAGTTTTTGGGTGTGTGTTTTTTTACACAAACTACTTCTTAAAAGCCATGTGGAAGCATCATCATGTGGTTTTCTTAGTCTGGCAAACAGTTGGGCCTTGTTACAGGCTTGGCATCTATGCCAAGAAGATTATATGGGATATACACCTAACCTTGCATTTCTGTATTACTCCCGTCTCTTATTGTCTGGAATCCTTTTTTTTGTCACATCAGTAACAAGAAAATGACAGTTCTTAGGAGTAATAATCTTTGTGTTACTGGTGTTGGAGTTCTTGGTTTCCCCAAGATGGAAATCAATAAGAACCAGCTAAGATATTTCCAAATAAATTTTAATACACTCGCACCTGGGTATGAGGGAGACAGCACAGAAGGACAGGGTTCCCAACTTTCTCTCAGTGTTGCTTCATTAGCTTGCTTTTAAGAAGCAGGGTATAAGGCAGGATTGTGTAAAGTTTGGGTGGAACATGGATTTTTTTCTATGCAGGGCCAGACCATTTCCTTGTTCCTTTGAGTTGTTGTTTGTTTTGCAATGATCTCTGCACCTGCACTGTGAGGGCAAGATGGCATTGTCACTCACTACCATCACCCCAGGAAGGTCAGATAGCAGTCAAACCTTAATGGACTACATATGTGGACTGCAAGGGGATAAGTGTTAGAAGGGGGATAAGAATAATGCCGTTTTCATATTTTATAGGAAGAGGATGGATGGTTGCATTCATGCGGTTGGCTTCTCTGTTGTCCCTTCTGGCCATCTGGCATCCCTTCCACCCCAGACCCAAGTCTCTATGCTGTCTCAAGTGAACAGCATTTAGTGAAAGGAGTGAGGACTTTAAGTCTTCATGGAAAAATTTTTATTCATTTTTCAACTATCCTACCTAAAACTATATTTATGAGTTGAGAGTTGTCACTTTTGCAAATAGGCCACATTTGAAAAGCTCATCTGGGAATCTCTGGAGTGTTTTCACAGTCCTCAAATGAGCATCTTGACAGGCCACAAGGAAGCAACAGGACCGGGAGTCACACCTCAGCAGTAAACTTGGTCCATTATGACTGAAAGGCCCTCAGACACATTCAAAGTAGCAAAAGCACAGGACTCCAATCAGCAAGGTGATCAGCCATCATGTTGCTGCTTCCTCACATTGATACTGTTGTAATTAGCTAGTTATTCATAATAGAAAAGGAGCAAAGGGAAGGCCAGACTTTATAGGCATGCCCTTTAGGTAGCTTCACCAGGAAGCTGTAGCCTTGCACTCCTCAGGGAACCACCAGCCTATTCACTGTAAAACACTGGGGGAAGGGGACTGGACAAAGGAAAGATAGATGAATGCCTGACAAATTTGGGGTGAAACAGAGAAGGTACTTGTCTGTCAATCACACCTGGAAACAGAGATCATTGGCCAGATGGGTGTGGCCACTGCAAGAATGCAAAAATGTGGGAATACTTGCTCTCCTAAACAAAGGAGTTATCTTTCTTGGCTCTTGGGGGTTTCTTTGCTCCTGTTTCCTTGCATTCGCCCTTATGGCCCACACACAATGGACTAATGGATCAGAGTGGGAAACACAAGCTATGGTAGCCTGATTCTGGACTAAACTCAACTCCAACATAGAAAGGAAATTCTGGACACTAGCTCTCATTTTAGCTCTACTAAAGCCCCAGCTACACTTCTTCTATGACTGGACTAAGGGAAATGGGACGTTAGAATCCCAGGGTTGTTATTCCATGGAAATAAAGCTTTCTACCATATATCAACTTCCCATGCAAGTCTCAGAAAATTCGTTTTCTCAGGATATATCAAGAATTCCACTCCCACTGGCAATTTAGGGAAAATAGGACCTCTCCTCTCAGTTAACAACACCATGTCCAAAAATGTACCTAACAGATGGCTGGCTACCATATAAAGGTTGGCACACCTGCCTCCATGAGTTTCACATAGGAACATGTGCTACTGAATATGCAAAACATTTCAGAACCAACCAGTTCCAGGGCCAACAGTTGCTTAGTTCATGCTAACTTGAAAGGGAGATTCCAACAAAGAAATAGTGCATTTCATTAGTACAGAGAAATATTCTTCCTGATGTTTCTCATTATTAGTTTTACATTCCATACCCTCACCCAAATGTGGAGATTTTGACACCAATAGTGGATAAATGATGTTCACTTACAAATCAAAGTGCTATTTGCAGGCCAGATGCCTCCCTGGGAGACACTTTTTAAATTTAAAAAAAAATTCTCACCCTAGGACATGCTTAGAGAGGAAAGAAGGGAGGGAGGGAAGGAAAGAGGGGGAGAGAAAAAAGAGGAGAGAGAGAGAGAGAGAGAGAGATATTAAAGCATCATTGTGAGAGAGAAACATCAATCATCAATCGGTTGTCTTCCGTAGGCTCCCTGACTGAATCAAACCCGAAACCCAGGTATCTGCCCTGCCCGGAAATTGAACTGCAACAACTCTGGTTGAGCACCTCTAGGAGATGCTTTGCCTTGACCTTGGGAAAGTGGAATTGGATGCCTTGCACTTTATGAAGGTTTTATATACTTTTTCCAAGGTCCTTCTTGAGTGCCAGTAGGTCTTTGCTTTAATGGAAGATGAGGTGAAAGTCTTTGTGTGGTGAATGCCAGCATTTATATCTTAGTACCTTGAGAATGGGAAATTGCTTACTAAACTTCTCTGTCTTGCTGCTCAAGGTGGCAAGGATAGGTGGTGGAGAGGTGGAAAATTGAGAAAACTATACCAATGGTCCCATTTCAAAGCCAATGAAGGCCTTCATTTTGAAGGTCTAAGGTCACTAGTTTAAATGCTAGGCTCAAAGAGGTAAAGATTCATGTTGATTATTTTAGATCATAAAACCAGCTACAAAACCAAATCTGACAACATATGGAGGATTCTTCACATAAGAACACAAACAGCATTGTATTTCTGCCTTCTCCTGTTAAGGGCAATGGGAGGAGCTATTTAGATAATCAAAGGAAGTGATAAAACAGATGAGCAAAAAACAACAACAACACAAGCACACATTCTAGTCATATACAATTTTCCAAAATTCAGCTCAAGGTAACTACATACAGCCCTTTTCTTCTCTGCATCATCCCCTAATTATAACACATTCAAACAAGGCCTCTCACACTTACATGCCTGAACATGACCCTCAAAGATAACCACAGAGTAACTTCCCAGAATGTTACATAAACTTGAAGGTTTGAAGTGGAAAAAACATTTTTATTAAAATAAAAATATATAAATTATGAGATATAAATGTTTAATCTTGTTTTTAATGAATGAAAAGTCTTCAAAAAGTTTGGGGCTTACAACTGCTGCATCAAGCCATATGTAAGTTCAACAGGGGTATACATCCTCATTCCTTTCCATCAGCAACTTTTGCTGCAATGGATGTAATTCCCAAATTCTTGGAATTTCTCTTGGGTCTTTAAGCCACACAATTTTTTTCTGATCCAAACTTTATCAGACTGCCATTATAAAAAAAAATAAAAAAATTAACCTTTCTCTAAAATGAGATTCAAACTGGAGAATTTGGAGGATTAAACCAAAATCTCTATAAGCAGATAGGGCAGTTATTTACTGACTATTCCAATTTTACAAATTAAACAATGGAGGATTGGAGAAATAAATGGCTTGCCAAGAGTACCCAGGCAGTAAACAAAAGAATTGTGAATTGCACCTAGGTTGTTTTAGGGAAAGTTGTGTCTCACAGGGAATGGTACACACCAAGTATGCTGCCTCATGCCAAGGTCACAGCTAGTTAAGAATGATTTCAAAGACCTTATTTTTTTTTTTTTTAATCCTCACCTGAGGATATTTTTTCGTTGATTTTTAGAGAGAGTGGAAGAGAGAGGGAAAGACAGAGAGAAATATCGATGTGAGAGAAACATCAATTGGTTGCCTCCTGCACAAGCCCTGACCAGGGCCTGGGCCGGGGAGGAGCCTGCAACCAAGTTATAAGCCCTTGCCCGGAATCGAACCCAGGACCCTTTGGTCCACAAATCTTCAAAGTAACCACAACTGATACTAGGGAAAATAGGACCTCTCCTCTCATAACTGGGTGATGAAGAAGAAGAATAGTTGATTTTGTTATTTAGACTTGTTTTATTGCTAATCATGCCTATCCCGGTTAGCATATAGCACGTGCTTTTGAAAAGAATATGCTGTTCTGCCATTGTTGTGCACAGTGTCTTATAAATACCAAGGAAGTCAATGTGGTTGATAGTGTTTTTCAGAACTTTTATGACATTACTTATTTTGTTGTTTGTTTGTTTAATTGTTCTATCAAATTTTAGGAGATGGATGTGTTAAAATATCCAACCATGAATGCATAATTATCTATTCTCTTCTAATTTCTGTCAATTTTTTTCTTCAAATGTTTTGAAACTTTGTTAATAATGCACACTCATCTATTATAGTTATACTAGAGGCCCGGTGCATGAAATTCATGCATGGGGGGTGTCCCCTCAGCCCAGCCTGCACCCTCTCCAATCTGGGACCCCTTGGGGGATGTCTGACTACCAGTTTAGGCCTGATCCTGGGTTCTAACCCTGGGCATCTGGCTGAAACTGGCAGTTGGACATCCCTCTCACAATCCTGGACTGCTGGCTCCTAATCACTCACCTGCCTGCCTGCCTGGTTGCCCCTAACTGCCCCCCCTGCCAGCCTGATCACCCCTCACTGCCTCTGTATGCTAGCCTGATTGCCCCTCGCTGCCTCCCCTGCCGGCCTGGTCACCCCTTACTGCCACCCCTGCCAGCCTGGTCGCCCCAACTGCCCCCCTTGCCAGCCTAGTTGCCCCTCACTGCCTTCCCTGCCAGCCTAATTGCCCAAACTGCCCCCCTGCCAGCCTGGTTGCCCTCAACTACAACCCCCTGCTGGCCTGGTGGCCCCTAACTGCCCTCTTGCTGGCCTGGTCACCCCTAATGACCCCCCCTGCCGGCCTGATCCCCCCTACTGCCCCTCCCTGCTGGCCTGATCACCCTCAACTGCCCCCCCTGCTGATCTGGTCGCCCCTCACTAACCCCCCTGCCATCCTGGTTGGTCCACGCAGCCTGCTTGCTCAGTCGTTTGGTCATCCCTCACTAACTCCCCTGCCAGCCTGGTTGCCCCATGCAGCCTGCCTGTTCAGTCATTTTGTTGTCCCTCATTAACCCTCCTGCAGGCCTGGTCATAGGCAGCCATCTTTGTGAGGGCGTGACGGTCAATTTGCATATCACCTCTTTATTATATAGGATCTTCCTAATGAATTGACACTTTCACCATCTTATCTAATAAAAGAGTAATATGCAAATTGACTGTCACTCCAACACACAAGATGGCTGCCCCCATGTGGACACAAGATGGCTGCCACAAGATGGCCAGCAGGAGAGGACAGTTGGGAGGGACCAGGCCTGCAAGGGAGGGCAGTTGGCGGTGATCAAGCCTGCAAGGGAGGGCAGTTAGGGGTGACCAGGCCAGCAGAGCAGGGAAGTTGGGGGCGACCGGGCCTGCAGGGAAGAGCAGTTGGGGAGGACCCAGGCCTGCAGGGGAGGGCAGTTGGGGGGGGCAGGCCTGCAGGGGAGGGCAGTTATGCGTGACCAGGCCTGCAAGGGAGGGCAGTTAGGGGCAATCAGGCTGGCAGGGGAGCAGTTAGGAATCAATCAGGCTGGCAGGGAAGTGATTAGGGGGTGATCAGGCTGGCAGGCAGAAGCAGTTAGGGGCAATCAGGAAGGCAGGCAGGCGAGCAGTTGGGAGCCAGCAGTCCTGGATTGTGAGAGGGGTGTCCGACTGCCCATTTAGGTCCTATCCTACCGGGCCTAAACGGGAAGTTGGACATCCCTGGAGGGGTCCCAGATTGGAGAGGGTACAGGCTGGGTTGAGGGACACACACCCCGTGCACGAATTTTGTGCACTGGGCCTCTAGTTATGACATATTTCTCTATTTCTGGTAATACATTTTACCTTGAAATCTATTTTATCTGATATTAATATAACCACTCCATTCTTGTTATCCTTATTCTTCACATAGTATATCTTTTGCCATCCATTTACTTTTATTCTACATTTGTTTTCACATGTACAGTGTGCCTCTTTTGGATAGAATGTAAATGTCTTTTTAAAATATCTGATTCCCTACTTTTTCTTTTAGTTGGGGTGTTTGCTCCATTAATATTTAATGTAACTATTGATATTGGTGAATGTTATAGGCTAAATTATGTCCCCTCTAAATGTATATATTGAATTCCTACCCTCAGTATGTCAGAATGTGACTGTATTTGGAAATAGGGACTTCATAGCAATAATCACGTTAAAATGAGGTCATTAGGAAAGGTTCTATACCAATTAAAACCAATATTATAAGAAGAGGAAATTAGAATGCAAATGTGTACAGAGGGAAAACCATGTGAAGACACACATAGGAGATATATGCCATTTGTAAGTAAAGGAGAGAAGCCTTAAAAGAAGCAACCTTGTCAATATGTTGATCTCTGATTTCAGGCCTCTGGAACAGTGAGAAAATAAATTTCTGTTGTTTTAACTGCCATGTCTTTGATACATTGTTTTGGCGGCCCTAGCAAATGAATACAGTGAATTTGTATCTACCCTTTTACATTATTTTGCCTTGGCTTTGTTACTCCTTTTTCCTACCTTTTAATTACATTTTTAATATATTTTCAGAATTTTGTCTTAGTTTTCTTTTTGGATTTTTAGCTAGACTTCTTTGCTTATTTTTAGTTTCATCTAGAGATTTCAATATATATTCTTCACTTTTCACAGTTCATTTTTTATTACTTTCATACCACTTCATATAAAATACAGAAACATTGCAACAGTCTAGGACCACTTGAACCACTCCTTCCTTTATTCTACACTTGTTTTATGTATTAAATGTAGTTACATTATAAAACACCAAGGCAATATTAAAAATTTTCCTTTAAATAATTCTAAGTATTATAAAGAAATTAAGAGGAGGAAAAAGCCAAAATAATAGTCTTTTGCATGTACCTTGACATTTTCATTAATGATGTTCTGTATTATTTTCTGAGGATATTACTTTTTATCTGGTATCATTTCCCTTCAGACTGAAGAATTTTCACAGGTATTTCTTTTAGTATGGATCTGTTGGCTATGAATATTTTTGTTTTCTTTACTTAGGAAAATCCCTTTATTTTGCCTTCATTGTTGAAGGATAGTTTGCTGAATATAGTTTTATACTGACATTTTTCTTTCAAGGTTTAAAGGTGTTTCATCTCTTCTAGCCTCCATTGTTTCTCAACAAAGACAGTTTTTAATCATACTATTGTTCCATTATTTTTCATTTGCTATTTTAAGCTTTGTTCTTCATTATTGGTGTTCAACAGCATCTTATATATGTAAAATTTTGCCTATCATCATACTGGGAAATTTTCAGCCATTATTTCTTCATATAATTTGTCCCATTTTTTCTCCTTTGTTTTATTTTTTAAAATTTTATTTTATTGTTTAAAATATTACAAATAGTAGTACATATGTCTCCTTTTTCTTCTTTGTTTTAGAATGCCAATTTCATATGTTGGAAACCCCGGTATTATCTATAACTTAATTGAGGCTCTATTTATTTATGTTCTAATCTTTTATTTCTTTTTATCCACAGTGAATAATTTCTATAGATTCATCTTACAGTTTACATATTTTCTCTGATGATTAGTGATATTGAGTGTATTTTCATATGTCTATTGTCCATCTGTAAATACTCTTTGGAGAAGTGTCTATTTGGGTCCTTAGTCCGTTTTTTTAATCTCCATTTAGTTGTCAAATCCATCTAGTGAATTTTTAAATTTTCAGTTATTGTATTTTCCAGTCCTAGAATTTTCATTTGGTTCTTTTTATAATTTCTATATCTCTGCTGAGATAACCTAAGTTTTCATTTATTACAAACATATTTTGTTTTACTTTATTATGGATTGTTATAGTGGCTTATTTTAAAATTCATGTCCATTATTACCAATGTCTGGGTTATCTTAGAATAAGTCTTATTTGATTGATTTTTTTCTCTTGATAATATGTTTGATTTTCTTGTGTTTGTTTTATATGCAGATCATTTTGGTTTATATTCTGAATATTATTAATGTTAAATTGTGGAGATTTTATATTCTACTAATTTTTATGATTAGTATTCCTTCTTTTGTTTTATCATGCAATACCTTGGCTGGACTGAATATTAAGCTCTCTTTCTTGAGTAGAAACTCTTGTCTCACACCAATCTTTTGTCTTTGCCTAAGCAGCTTTGATACTATTACATACATGCTTGGTTCAGGAGTCAGTCAGAGATGTGGGTTGATGGACTTGGGTATCCTCACTCTAGCGTTTCCATTCTTAGATTCTCCTACTATAGTCAGCAGCCATGGTTTCTACATCTTTAATTTTCTGGATTATCTGACCAGAAAGATAATGTTTTTTTCTACTAGTGCCGCCACACTTTATGCACCACACAAATAACTGCACTTAATCTCAAGATTAAATCTACAAAAGCAGTTACTTATTTTATACAGCTACACACCTCCCCTCTTCTGAGGATTTACTCCTTACCAGATCTGTGTGCTTCTGTTGACATCCACATACCTTCTAGTAGTTGCTTCCTGTATTAGATGTGCAGGTGACTTTGTCTGACAGGGTCTTGGTCTGTCATCACAGAAATGCTCTAGATGATTTTTAATTGACTGAAGTATTGGGTTAGAGTGGTTAAGTGGCAATAAACTCTGAATACGTAGTTTTATTATAAAAGTTCCTTAAATATCAGGTTCAGGAGTTTATGCTCAATTTGGAAGGTAATGATGAGTAACCAGAGCATGGGAAACCGGAGTTGTTTTTTAAAAATACTTGTCTTGCCTTAGCCGGTTTGGCTCAGTGGATAGAGCATCGGCCTGCAGACTGAGGGGTCCCTGGTTTGATTCCTGTCAAGGGCAAGTGCCTCTGTTGCAGGCTCTTTCCCAGCCTGGGCCCCGGTTGGGGCTTGTGCAGGAGGCAACCAACTGATGCATTTCTCTCAAATCGATGTTTCTCTCTGTCTTTCCCTCTCTCTTCTGATCTCTCTAAAAATCAATGGAACATTATCTTTGGGTGAGGATTAAAAAACAACAACACAACTTGTCTTACTAAGCTCAGGCTGATGTAACAAAATACCATAGACTGGCTGGCTTATAAACACAAATTTATTTCCCACAGTTGTGGAGGCTGAAAATCCAATATCAGGGTTCTAGCATGGTCAAGTTCCAGAGGAGTTCCTTTTCTGGATTGCAGGACTGCTGATTTCTCCATGTATTCTTACATAGCAGAAATAAAGTAAGCTAACTCTGTAGCCTCTTTTTATACGGGCAGTCTAATCCCACTCAATTCCACCCCCATGAAATAATTGCCTTGCAAAGGCCACACATCCAAATACCATCACATTGGGTTTAGGATTTCAACAGATGAATTTGGGTGGGTTGTGGGACACAGACACTCAGTACATAGCAATAGCTGTATGTTTAACTAAATTAAAGTGGTGCAAAAAATCATTTGTGAGAATAAATAAGTTTTGAAGAAGTTTCTGTACTGATGTGTTCTTCCAAAATCTAGGAGGATTTGTCAATATATCTCCTTGGGAAAGGGAAACAAAAGAAAATTAAACAAATGGGACTACATCAAACTAAAAAAATTCTGCACAGCAAAAAAAACAACAACAAACAAACAAACAAACAAAAAACAAACAAGAAACCATCAACAAAATGAAAATGAAACCTACTGAATGGAGGAACATATTTTCCAATGATACATCTGATAAGGGGTTAATTTCCAAAACATATAAAGAACCTACACAACTCAACACCAAGACAAAAAATACCAATAAAAAAAATGGGCAAAGGACCTGAATAGATATTTCCCCAAAGAGGACATACAGATGGACAATAGACATATGAAAAGATACTCAACGTCAGTAATCACCAGAAAAATTGCAAATTAAAACCACAATGAGATATCACCTCACATTTGTCAGAATGGCTATCCTATCTAATAATAGAGTAATATGCAAATCATCACTCCGCTACACTCACAAGCCATGCCCACCAGCCACGCCCACCATCCAATCAGCGTGAGTATGCAATTAAACTGAAAACATGGCTGCAGCCCCGCCCCCAACCTCTCCCGGTCTCTGGGAGTCTGAGAAGTCAGGCGCCAGCGCCTGAGGCTGGCTGCAGCCACGGAGACCAAGAAGCTGCCTGCCCCATGATCCCAGGTGGCAGCCAGCCTCAGAAGCCTCAGGTCCGCCTGCCCAATGTCCTGGGGAGACAGAGAAACCGGGCCCCAGTGCCTGAGGCAGGCTGCAGCCACGGAGACAAAGAAGCTGCCCGCCCCATGATCCCAGGCCTCAGCCAGCCTCAGAAGCCTCCCGTCCGCCTGCCCCACGTCCTGGGGAGACGGAGAAACCGGGCCCCCACGCCTGAGGCTGGGTGTGGCCAGGAAACAAGCCACCTGCCCCATGATCCCAGGCCTCAGCCAGCCTCAGAAGCCTCAGGTCTGCCTGCCCCACCTCCTGGGGAGACGGAGAAACTGGAGAAACCGGGCCCCAGCGCCTGAGGCTGGCTGCAGCCACGGAGACCAAGAAGCTGCCTGCCCCATGATCTCAGGCCTCAGCCAGCTGGAGAAGCCACCCACCACATGTCCACCCGCCCCACGTCCTGGGGGAGATGGAGAAACCGGGCCCCAGTACCTGAGGCTGGCTGCAGCCCAGGAGATGGAGAAGCCGCCCACCCTGCGGTCCTGGGCACCAGTACCTGCAGCTGGCTGTGGCCTGGGAGACAGAGAAGCCGCCCACCCTGCGGTCCTGGGCACCAGCACCTGCGGCTGGCTGTGGCCTGGGAGACAGAGAAGCCGCCCACGCTGCGGTCCTGGGCACCAGCACCTGTGGCTGGCTACAGCCTGGTAGATGGAGAAGCCGCCCACCCTGTGGTCCTGGGCGCCAGCACTTGCAGCTGCAGCACAGGCGAAGCCCCCTGCCCACCATCCCCTGAGGCTGCAGCCAGCCTGGGCGCCTATGGCTGAACAGAGGGAGGGAAGCCCGGATCCTGGGTGCCTGTGGTCAGCTGGAGGAGGGAATCCTGGGTACCAGGTGCAGGCTGAGGCCGAGGTGGTTAGGGGCAATCAAGCCAGCAAGGGAGCAGTTAGGGACAACAGGCTGGTAGGCAGAAGCAGTTAGGGGCAATCAGGCAGGCAGGTAAGCGGTTAGGAGCCAGCAGTTCTGAATTGTGAGAGGGATGTCCAACTGCTGGTTATCCCATGAGGGGTCCCAGATTGGAGAGGGTGCAGGCCAGGCTGAGGGACACCCTCCCCGCTGCCCCCCATGCACGAATTTTGTGCACCGGGCCTCTAGTCATCAATAAATCAACAAACAACAAGTGCTGGTGAGGATGTGGGGAAAAGGGAACCCCCATGCACTGTAGATGGGAAATGAAGAAAGATGCACTACTTTGGAAAACAGTGTGGGGTTTCCTCAAAAATTTAGAAGTGGAACTGCCATTTGAATCAGTAATTCCACTTCTGGGAAAATTTTAGAAGAAACCTGAAAAACTGTTTCAAAAAGCCATATGTACCCTTATGTTCCTTGCAGTGTTATTTACAATAGCCAAGATCTGGAAACAGCCTAAGTGCCCATCAATAGATGAGTGGACAAAAAAATATGTGGTACATTTATACAATGGAATACTACTAGGATGTAAAAAAAATATTTTGGGGACAGCACAGATGTACCTGGAGATTATTATGCTAAATAAAATAAGCCAGTCAGAGAAAGACAAATAACATATGTTCTTCTTGTATGTGGAATCTAATGAACAAAATAAACTGATAAAGAAAATAGAAACAGGCATGGATACATGGAACAGACTGACAGCTGTCAGCAGGGAGGTGGTTGGGGGGCTGGATGAAAGAAAGTTAAGGGATTAAGCAAGAAATTATACACACATACACACACAACAGTGTGGTGATAGTCAGAGGGAAAGGGGGTGGGTGAACATAGAGGTGATATAGGTGAGCAAAGGGGGGAAATGGGGACAGAAAGAGACTTTACTTGGGGTGATGGTAGCATGCTGCAGTGTGCAGATGTTTTGTTGAGTTGTACACTTGAAATCTGTATGGTTTAATGTTACCACAATAAAGTCAATAAAAAAAGAAAGACTATAAAAACCCCAAGAAATATATGAGGAGATTCCAAAGAGAAATACAGAGTACTATTACAAAACACACTTTTCTTCTTCCTGGGCAACCAACTCTGAGGTGGAAGCAACAGGTAGCCAGCACACTGAATTCAGTAACTGACTTTCATTTTTCAGACCATAGTTCTGACCTAAGAGGAAGCAAAGGGACTCAAACAAGGCCCTTTAGTGAAGATCAACCAGTAATTATGTGGGGTGCTGTATGTTCTACTTTTGTTTGCTGAATAATAGGGTACTCCTGGGTGCTCTCATAATTACATCATAGTCACTCACTCAAGGCACTCCACCAGCTATCAACCTTGCACAATTTGAGTTGTTTTTAGCCAGGTAAATGAAAGTAATGGGAAAAATAATTACCTTAAATTATATGAAACCCTTAGGAAAAATTGGTTTTATTAACCTAATATCTGAGTCATCACAAGTACTCTTTTTGAAAGGTGTCCTGCAATTTGGGTTTATAAAAAGGCTTCTTTCATTGTTTATTAATTAGCAGCAGGGTGATCAATGTATAGCAAAGGGACACTGAAGAAAGAGGTCTGGGATAAAGAGTAATTTTATGACTAGGCTTTTATTCTTCCTAATCATTTTTTCCATTAGTAAAACTCCCAAGGATAGCAATGGCACATAAGCTTTTTGAAATGTCAGTGAAAGCTAAAATCAGCTAAAATAGTAGTTTGTTGCTGCATATAAGATTTTATAGAGGCAGCAGTGCATCGAGGTTAGTGTGAAGGTGAAAAAGAAAAAATATATGATAAGATACAATTGAAAAATAGATTTCGTTGTGGTTACCATCCAGGAATGGAAACAATTACTACCTTGCAGACAGACTTTTACTTTATCACTTCTTTTCACCTTAGGGGACAATAAAGGCAGGTTAGCATGGCCCACAGGGCCTCAGGAAAGCATTTATAGTCATGATATTGAATTTACTTTTATATAAGTTACACTTTACTGTGGATTCAGTTATCCTTCTCTATAGCTGGGAAAATCTAAAATGTTTTTCTTGCCCTTGTCCTGCTCTTGAACACTACCACAGTTTTCTACTGGATTTGTAATTCTGTCTGCCTCTTAAAAATAGCTTTAGAATTCCATGCAGAAAAGTTACATAAAATATTTTATACCAGAAAAATATTAGTTTGAATGCTAATGCAATATATATTTTTTTATTTTTCTCCTTTTTATTGAATTTACTAGTGGCCTGGTACATGAAATTTGTGCACATTAAAAGGGAATTAATTAGAGGGAATATTTTAATATTGCTATCTGCCCTTTCTCTATAATAGAAGTGTCAAAGATTAAAGAAAATTAATAAAATGTATATGAAAATCTCCCTCCTGTCAGAGTCTGGGGCATTCCACGGGACCCAGAGTCAAGTCCCCGCCCACCCGCGTACACCTCTAAATCATGAGAGACCCAGACCCGGCTGACCCCACCCCTGTCAAGCTCTGCAGGGCAAGGGGTGCAGCCTCAGGTCCCCCATCAAGCTCCAAGCTCCGCTGGGTGGGGGGCATGGCCTCAGGTTCCACGGCCCAGCACTGGGGTGGGGGTGCAGCCTCAGGTCTCCCGGCCCCTCGTTGGGGCAGGGGGCACGACCTCAGGTCCCCCCGCCTGGCCTCAGGTCCCCCAGCGCAAGGGTGCGAGGGCGTAAGGGCGTGATGACCATTTGCATATTAGCTCTTTATTATATAGGATTGGGTGACACTGGTTAACAAAATTATACAGGTTTCAGGTGCACAATTCAAACACACATCATCTGTACAATGTATTGTGTCTTTAACACTCCAAGTCAAGTCTCCTCCCATCACTATTTACACAATGGAATACTATTCAGCCATAAAAAAGGAAATCTTACCCTTTGCTACAGCATGTATGGACCTGGAGAGCATTATGCTAAGTGAAATAAGCCAGTCAAAGAAAGATAAGCACCATATTATTTTGCTAATGTGATATTTATATATGCTCTCTAATTGTTCATCTAACAGTGAACAGTCTTAGAGAAATACCATCCTTGAAAATGATATTGATGCTGGACCTTGTGAGGTATGGGTGATAGTGCTGATAACAAGAATGCAAACTGGGAAATTTTGAGGAGTAGTGAAATGGAGTTATTGAAAATAACAACAGTCATATACATAAATTATGACTAATCAAAAGCTTCAGTTACTCTATTTATAAACCAAAGTAAATGATGATAGGAAGCCAGTTAAATCAGAATAATGTAACAGAGCCAATGGAAAGAATTTCTTGATGTGAGACAATGAGCACTTTTATAATAATGTCCATTACTTGTTACTTACATAAAAAATAATGCATTTTAATTACATGAACTTTTAAAAATAAAGACAATATAAAGAAGATTAAGATTGAAGTAATTTACCACTATGGATAATATACATTTTGTGTGTATTTTGCTAGTGTTTTTTCTTGTGAATACATACAATGTTTCATATGTAGTACAACCAGTATTATATTTTCATATAATTATCTTTTCACTTTTTATTACTTAATTAGCATTTTCCCATTCCATTAAGTATTTTTCAACAACATGATTTTTATGGAATTGACACTCACTTATTCAATTAATATTTATGGAGGCCACATAATACATTACATGAATGAACCATATTTTATGATACATTGTTAGACATTTTGATTATTTCATTGTTTAGCTGTTATGAATAAAGCTCACATAAATATCTTTACACATAAATTCTTAATTTTCATTCTGACAATTTTCTTAGGATATATGCTGGAATTGGAAATCCTAGATCTGAATATATGTGCATTTGTAAGGCATCCTCTCTAATAAAATGGTAATATGCAAATTAACCATCACTCCGCTACAAAGCCACGCCCACCAGCCAAGCCACGCCCACCAGCCAATCAGGGCGAGTATGCAAATTAACCCCAATCCAAGATGGCTACAGCCACAGAGAGCAAGGTTTCCCAGGTAACAGAGGAAGCCAAGCTTTCCATAGCCGTTGCAGGCCTAAGCCTCCACTCAAGCTACAAAGTTTCAATTATAGAAGGTAAACAAATTCAAACAAATGGCGGCAGAATGGAGCTTGAGAGAGCAGGCCAGGGTTGCCAGCGGCAACAAGGGAAGCAAAGCTTTCTGCACACCCTGGCCGGGCTCACCTGCTTAAGGCTATAAAGTTTCAATTGTAGAAGGTGAATTAACTGCCACAGAAATGGCTGCTGCCCCAGAAATGGCTGCTGCCCCAGGCTACAAAGTTTCAATTGTAGAAGGAAAATAAATTCCAGATACCAGGGCCTCTGCTTGGTTTGCCAGGGGGCGTGGCCGGCCTGCAAACCACCACAGGCCCCTCGCTCAGGCCGCCCCACACCCCAAGGGAACCCCCACCCTGATCTGGGACACCCTTCAGGGCAAACCAGCTGGCCCCCACCCCTGTACCAGGCCTCTATCCTATCTAATAAAAGAATAATATACAGATTGATCATCACTGCAACACACAATATAGCTGTCCCCATGTGGTCAAAGATCCTGCCCCCATGTGGACACAAGATGGCCACCACAAGATGGCCAGCAGGAGAGGGCAGTTGGGAGGCACCCGGCCTGCAAGGGAGGGCAGTTGTGAGGGACCAGGCCTGCAAGGGAGGGCAGTTGGAGGTGATCAACCCTGCAGGAGAGGGCAGTTAGGGGTGACCAGGACGACAGAGGAAGGAAGTTGAGGGCAAACAGGCTGGCGGGGGAGCAGTTAAGCATCAACCAGGCTGGCAGCGGAGTGGTTAGAGGGCAATCAGGAAGGCAGGCAGGCAAGCAGTTGGGAGCCAGCAGTCCTGGATTGTGAGAGGGATGTCCGACTGCCCGTTTAGGCCCGATCCCAGGATCGGGCCTAAACGGGCAGTCGGACATCCTTCCAGGAGTCCCAGATTGGAGAGGGTACAGGCTGGGCTGAGGGACAACCCCCCGCCGTGCATGAATTTCGTGCACCGGGCTTCTAGTTTAATATATTTTGCCAAATTGAACTCGAGTTATATCATTTATAGTGTGTAGCACATGAGATAGCCATCTTACCCTACAACTTGCCAGCATTAAATATTATCCTTTAGAAAAGCTTTATGAATATGAAAGGCAAAAATACATGTTATGTTCCCTGGTGTTGATATGTCTCTTCAATTTTCAATAGTATAACACTATTTAAATATCATCTATTAAAAATAAAGTATAATATCTAGTTAAATTCCCCAACCCTTATTATTTTGTTTTAAAAGTTATATATATCTTGGCCATTTATTATGCCAAATCAACTTCAAAAATGTCTACTTCCTTAAATTTACAAATCACTGTGAGAGGGATTAGACAGATTTACAATATTGAGCCTTAGCATCCAGGAGTATGGTAAACAACTCTTATTTTTCTTTTATTTTCCTTTAAAAAGTTTTGTAGTTCACCTCACATATATCCTGCATGTTCTTGTTTTGGTGTTGTTTATTTGTACATATTTTATGGTTTTATTATGATTGTGAATTGAATATATTTTTTGTTAATTTTCAAACTCATTTGTGCTGACATATATACTAGTATATGAGAGAGAGAGAGAGAGAGAGAAGCAATGCTTTCTTTTCATCTATAAAAGTTGTCCAATTGTTTCCTAAAATGTTTTTAGGATCCTGTAGTAGATAATTTTCAGTAGCATGATAATTTTTCTGAGTATTATTAAGTTTATTTTCTTTTGTTCAGCGATTTTTCATTTTTCTAAAGCATAAATTTTATTTTATCCATTTCATTTATTCATTTTCTTTTTTCCTTTATTCATCTTCAGACAAGAAGAGGATCCCTCCAGAATTAGTGCTTACCAAAACACAGGCCAGGAACTACTTCCTTTTTGCTACCAAGCAATGGGAGTTGCCTTATTGGCGGGGGGTGGGGGTGGGGGCATGTATAGAGTACTAATTGGGTTTCTTCATTCAGTTGTACTGACCTTATAGTTATTATAAATTGCACTCAAATTTTAGGAAATGCTTACTTTTGCCCTGGTCGGTTTGGCTCAGTTGGTTGAGCATCACCCCATGCACCGAAAGGACACTGGTTCGATTCCCAGTCAAGGCACATGCCCAGGTTGCAGATTTGGTCCCTGGTAGGAGTGTGTAAGGGAGGCAATGGAACAATGTTTCTCTCTCACATTGATCTTTCTCTTTTTCTTTCCTTCCCCCTTCCTCTCTTTCTAAAATTAATAAAGAATTTTTTTTAAAACATTTACTTTCAGTTTTTCTTCTTTCTATGACTTCCTTAGTATTTTAGTAAAAATTTGGTACAGAAACTTTCAAGAGATTTTTATAACCTATACCATTTTGAACACAAAGCTGAGAAATGTTTCTCCCATGTTTTATTTTCTCAAATAAATGGAACTTCACTCTCTCCTCCTCTAAAGAATTTTAAGGGGGGGGGGATGGATAAAATAAAATCTATACTTTAGAAAAATTTAAAAAGAGAAGTATCAAATGAGATCATCTCATTCTGATTTGCTTCTTTAAAGCATGTAAAATGGAATCATATCATATTTTAATCTGAAATTATTATAAATGTCCAATTTGCCTTAGTGACAGCTTCCATTGAGATCTTAAACCTCTACTTAAGAGACAAATATATTAATTAAGGTTCTTTGGTTTGTAGATGAAAAAACTCAAATGAACTCAAGCTAAAAAGAAATGTATTGGAAGAAAATAGGAGTATTTCACAAAGCTAATGAAAGAGTATATTAAATAAACCATATTAGGAACATTTGTTTTTCTTTTCACATGTCTGGTTATTCTTTTCTACTTTATACTGATTTCTGCAAAATGGTGGAGATCATAGTATCTTACCAGATCTCAAGTTTCCTCTTAGATTCACTAACTCAACATTCAGGTAGAAAATATTCCAGGGAAGGACAGTCTGATTTGGGTTCATTACTAAACCCTGGAGCACTCAACTAAGGGTGTGTTGAGCAAAATGCCTGAGTAGAACAGTACTAAGCATACTCCCATGTGTGTCTGAGGAATAATTAGAAGTTAACCAGTTACACCAATAAGTTAGTGTTATGCCAGTACTGCATCATGCCATGGAAGCAAAGGCATCCCCACATTTAAAAAAAAATATTTATTGTTGAGATTATTACAGATGTCTCTCTTTTTTCCCCCCATTGGTACTCTCCACCTGGTTCCCATCTCACCCCAGGCCTTTGCCACCCTATTGTCTGTGTCCATAGGTACTGCATACACGCATATAAGATATTTGGGAAGGGGGTGTTGAGGGGTGTGGGAAGAGATTAGGCATCCCCCACATTTTTTGGTAATTAGACAGATATTAGTAATAATAGGCATTTCTATTACTGATAATAGACATTAATAATAATAATAATAATAATAATAATAATAATAGTAATGGTAATGTCCTTCCTAGGCTCTAATAATAGTAATGTCCTTCCTAGGCTGTTGAGTGCATTTATGAAATTAATAAGACAAAGAACCAAAATTGGTTGATTGTGTTCTGAGTCTTTCCTTAAGGTGTTAAGCAGAGCTTATTTATCCCTGAAATCAAATATTTGCTTCTCTTTTAAAATTAATATGACTATGGAACTTCACGTATAATTTTAAGTATGTATTACAGGATGTTTTTATTTTTATTTTTTTAAATATATTTTATTGATTTTTTACAGAGAGGAAGAGAGAGGGATAGAGAGTTAGAAACATCGATGATAGAGAAACATCGATCAGCTGCCTCTTGCACAAGCCCTACTGGGGATGTGCCCGCAACCAATGTACATGCCCTTGACCAGAATCGAACCTGGGACCTTTCAGTCTGCAGGCCGACGCTCTATCTACTGAGCCAAACTGTTTTTGGCACAGGATGTTTTTAAATGAGATTGTTATAATTCTATTTAATCTTTAAAGTTATTTTTATAAAATATATAGACCATTAAAATCAGGTCACCCTCTAATTAGAAATGTTGAGGAATTATTTTCCCATTCTTTTCTTTGTCATTATAGATACTTTATAAATCTTGAAAATAACCTATGATTTTAAACAATACCTTAAGTCAAGCACATTTTCAAAAGAAGAAATAATCCTGAAACATAAGAAACCACTGGGAAATGTAGCATCATTTTATAAAATCATTGGGTAACTTGCAGTGACATTCTGTTCCTTCCACCCCATTGTACCAAGAACAAAGGACCAGATGATGACACAGCTGTCTCAGCTGGCATAGTTACTTATAGTTTATAATGTTTGATTATTTCAATTCAATTCAATTTTGCTCATTCTTCTTACTGGAGAGGTGGAGTGCCTAGTAGACAGCCATATAAATTTGGGTTATGTCTGCTTTTGTTGAAGAATGCATTTAAGGAAACAACATTTCAGATTTCAGAGGATTTGGAACAAAAAAGCCAGTATGTAAGACCAAAAATATAGATATGGCTATATGTGGGAGACTAAAAAATAGCACTGGGCTTTAGTCCCAGCTCTCTTGATATGTGACATCTGAGTTTTAGTTTCTTATCTATGAAGTAAGATTTGGAATAGATGATCTCTAAAGGAAGTGCCTTTGCAATGCTGGCAGCTGATATTTCTGTGAAAGACTTGATTTTAGTGTGCAAAGATACAGGTAGTTTGGAAACAATTGGTTATTATCCCTGGCTAATTGTGCAGTTACATTTGAAAGAAACTTCAGGAGACTGAGTGACTTTTCATTTTCATTTTTTCATATTCTTAGCGAAGATTTGGCTCATAACCCACAAAGACATTATGAAAATGACCCTATTCATTTTATCTATGCCATACACTTTTAAATAATGATTACTTTCTCTTGTTTCATTATGTAGCTAGGAGATGTACTTTCAATTGCATGTTAACTCCTTCTGCCCATGTAACAATTTTCTCTGTAACATTTCTGAACTATATTATGTGTACTTATGGAATAATAAAATTTTCACATATTACTTTTTCTCACATAACTGTCTTAAATATGCTTCTTTCAAAAGAAATTCTTCCATAAAGATTTTTAATGAGCCAAATGCAAGCCTTATTTTTAAATCTGCAAAAGCCTTTTTATGGAATATATCTAGTTCATTCTCATTACCCAAGGTTTCAAAAGAAAGAGCACCATAATGGGGTAACTCTTGTGGCGTGAAGCACTAGGCAGTGAGGGACAAAAGATAAATTTATTCCTAATAGACACTGCAAATGGAATGCTTTCTATTCTGTGTGACTTTAGAAGGTGTGCTACATTTTGAAGGTTAAGAGAAAAATCAGTTTTGCACTTCAGTGATAGTTCAATTCATATTTCTTGGCCCTGATTTGATTCATTTTCAAATTATACCATTAAGGCAGTTATAAAATAAATGTGTTCCATCAGTCATAATCTCTCTATGTTAACAACTCTCAGATATTTATTATTTGAGCTGATTTTTTCCTTTAGCAGCTGGTCCCATGTTTGATTATTGGAACCACATGCATATCAGACATCCATAAAACATGTCAAGTACTACTATTTGCATACCATATTGTAATTTACAAAGCACTTTTGTATCTATCTCTTCAAATCTTCATAATGTCCATCTGAGACAGGCTGGACTAGGATTATCAATCCTGTTCAATTATATTGACTTTTACAAAGTTAATTCTGCATAGTATTTTGCTTTCACAGTTTTATTTTTTAAATAATTTGTTAACTTTTTATTACATTAACTGCAAAATAGCTGCACATTAATCAACGTATACATCCAAAACCAGCATCTCAAAGTCAACATGCCTACAACTAAACTCATTGTCTTCCCAACCTCTCCATCTTCTGCTTACCATCTTCTTAACATATACCAAAGGTAATCATCCTCCTTTTAGGCATTACTTCATTTGTCACCATTTCCCTAATGTTCCAGTCCAGAAACCCCTTTCTTTACCAAGCCTTCCATAGTCAAATGAGTTACCTGGTTCCATAGCAGCTATATCAGCAACAACTACTACACATTTCACTCCTTGTCCTTCACTGCCACTGCCGTAGTTCTATTGCAATAGCCTTATACTTGTATTCACAATTTTTAGTCTAGCTAGTCTCCATTTTTCATGCTGCCCCAAACATTATTTTCTTGAAACACAGCTTAGAATCTGCCATATCCCTCATCAAATAACTTCAGCGATGAGAAGTACAAATTAATGCTTTGATGTTCAATGAGTTTAAATTCTTTCTCAATGATTCAAACTTGAGTTTGTATGAATCTAAAGCGTGACTCTTTCCAGTATAATATGTTGACTTTTTAACATATATTTTTATTGATTTCAGAGAGGAATAGAGAGGGAGAGAAATAGAAACATCAATGATGAGAGAGAACCATTGATCAGCTGCATCCTGCACACCCCACACTGGGGATTGAGCTTGCAACCCAGGCATGTGCCCTTGACTGGAATCAAACTCGGGACCCTTCAGTCTGCAGGCCAACGCTCTATCCACTGAGCCCAATCAGCCAGGTCTATGCTGACTTTTTGAGCTTCAGAATGAGCAGGGAACATAAAATTGGGCCTTCAAGTTGTGAGGTGAGACCCTTAGCCCTTAGATTAAGAGTCACTAGCTAGCATTTCTTGTTAGAGCCTGCAAGTCTTTTCAATCCTTTGTTAATGCCTCAGACTTAGCCTGTGTCTGGGAGCTCTTGGTTGTCAAAATTAGAAATCTTGCTCTAACCATAGTCTTCACCTTGGTATTTCTTGCCCTGTCCTATATTCTTCCTTAGACAAGCATTAGAAACATCCCCCAAAATTATGTGTAGTTATCCTAGAACAGAGGATGATGGTCATTGTTTATTTATCACCATCTTTGTTAAAACCTCATGAGAAACTACCAGCATTGTTTATTTAGAAAGTGTGTGACATAATGGACAAATATTCACAAACGTAGGTAGGAGTCCTAGATCCTCCATGGGTTGTCTAATTTGGGGGAAGATCATTTGACCTCTTTAAGTTTTAGCTTCCTCTTTCCAACACAAATTAGGTATATATCAATATCTACTGACTTGGAAAATATGCAATGATAAAATGCTTTCCAGAATTAAAAAACAGATGCAGTTACATTTTACTATATAACAGTACATATATAGATAAGATATATTTTTTGTTCCATTTTCAGTTAATATTTGGTATACACATGAATTTGTGGTTCTTTGTCATAACTCTATGGTCACTTGAGATCCACAGACCACTTGTTCCTGTGACAAAGACTATTAAGTGGCTTCCAATACCCATTCTCAACTTACTATACAATCAAATAACTTTTAGTTGGCCACATAGCTGCCTAAATAATAATTTTATTCTGTGGCTTCTCATGCAACTATGAGTGGCCATGTCACTAAGTTATGACCAATGAGATTTAAACATAAGTGAAATGTGCAACATTTGGGAATGCTAAACAAAAAGCATGACCTCTTCATTTATCATCCCTTTCTTGCTGGCAGGAATGCAGAAATTATGTCGGAAGCTGGAGATGCCATTTTGGGTCATGAATTGGGAATCTATGTTGATAAAGGTAGAGCAATGATATTGTGAACCTGGAACACTGATTGTTATAGAGCACCTATACTAGCCTGATCCACCAAGTTGGACCTTTATGTGAAAGAAAGACATTTTAGTCCATTATTATTTCACTAGTAGCCCTGCACACGAATCTGTGTGCCAGTAGCCCTCTGTGGGGCCTGGCTGCTCCACGCCAGCTGCTCAGAGGCTCTCCGCAGCCCAGAGGCCCATCTGCGGCTGGGCACAGAACGCTTGCCTTGTCGCTGTGGTGACAAAGCAAGCATTCTGCCAGGCCGCTCACGCTGCCCGCTCTCAGTGGCTGCCCTGCCCCTCAGGACTGGGGGACCCCGGCGAGGCTGAGAGGACTGGGGGCCACCATCTTGTGGCTATGGGCGCTGCCATCTTTGTGACAGAGTGACAGTTAATTTGCATATTACCCTTTTATTAGATAGGGTGTTTTTCATTACAATAACTGAACAATATTCTAATTAGTGCAGCTGGAAATCACTGAAATCTTTTCTAATAAAGAGTAATATGCAAATTAGTCATCACTCCGCTACACAAGCCACACCCATCAGCCAAGCCACGTCCACCAGCCAATCAGGGCGAGTATGCAAATTAACCCCAACCAAGATGGCGAGGCCCTTAGGGGCCAGGAGGTTGGGAGACACAAACCCTTGGGAGGTCAACATCTAGCAGCCTTAAGCCCCGCCATGGCTGCGCTGGGCTGCAGGGGGCCAGATCAGAGACACAAACCCACAGGGAGGCCAGCACCCTGAAGCCCCAAGCCCTGCCACCTCGGACCTGGGGCTGGGGTGGCAGGGGGGAGGAGTGGATTGGAGACACAAACCCACAGGCCTGGCACCCAGCAGCCCTAAGGCCCGAGGCGGAGGAGCCTGGGCTGCTGGGGGAGGGATGGGCAGCGAAGACACAAACCTACAAGAAACCTGTGGAAAGGGAGATAAACTATCATAACTTTATCTCCCTTCCACAAGATGAGAAAACTGACCCTGGTTTATTTAGTGATGTGGCCCACACCTTTCTACAAACACAGGTTATGTTATGACCACTCCCAGGAAGGTCTGGTCAGAATACCGTCTCCAGGGAATAATGCTACTGTGGGAAATCATCTAAGAGAGGAAACAAGCTTTTGTTGGGTTTATTCTGAAGGTCAGAGAACATGCCACCCCAACATATGCTGTATTGTTATATTGATGATCTTGAGCTGCAGATGTTTGAAAAACAGCAAATGCATGCAGAGGCTTTCACTGAAGTCTCCTGATCTGCCTAAAATCGGATCCCCCAAAAGGAGCTTAAATGTCATAGGTCCCCTTGACAGGAGAACGTCATCAGGCAGAGAAGACTGACTCCTGTCACAGGACAGGAGAGTAGAAGTTTACATCACACCCAAACTTTGTTACAAACTATTTCCCCCCTCCCCCATTCTTCTTTCCTAAAAATCATTTACTCTCCTCTAAGAGGCCTACATCTCCCATCCCCTTTCCCTAGGAAGAAGGTATTTAAATATGCATTCTAAGCCACCTTGGGGAGTTACTCATTTTTCCCTGGGATCTCCCACATGTACACAAGGTACACATGTTAATTAACTTTTGTTTTTCGCTTGGTGATCTGTCTTTCATTACAAGGGCCTCCACTAAGAACTCAGAAAGGTAGAGGAAAACTATTTTTCTTCCTCCATAATTCTATCTCGGGAAATCAAGGCCCCAACTGAACAATGAGGTTGGCTCAAGTACCAATCAGTCTTGGCTGATGGGAGGGAAGCTTCTAGGGAGAAATCAATGATATTGGTATCAAGGTGGGACGGAGGGCACAAGCATGGTTGCTGGTGGGAGTTTAAAGTGGTTTAACATTTTTGGAGGATGATTTGGCAAATTCGATAGAAATGTTCAAGGTACATCCAAGAGTCTTCTTCTAGGAATCACATCTGCTGAGATAAAGCACAAGCTCATAAGCCCTGGTCAGAACCCAGGATGCTACTGCAGGCTCCCCTTCCACGTTAGGAAAACCTGGGAACAACCTGCATTTTTAGGAGAAGGTGGCATCTTTACTAATAAAAGGGTAATATGCTAATTAGACTGAACATCTTCCAGGCGACCTTCCGGATGGGATTTCCTTCCGTACATCCTTCCCGACAAAGCCATGTTGGTGGGGCCAAGGCAGAGGAGGTTAGAAGCGATCAGGCAGGCAGGGGAGAGCAGTTAGGGGGATCAGTTCAGCAGTGGAGAGCAGTTAGGGCTCACAGGCCAGAAGGGGAGAGCAGTTAAGGGTATCAGGCTGGCAGGCAGGTGAGCGGTTAGGAGCCAGAGGTCCTGAGGGGTCCCAGATTGGAAAGAGTGCAGGCCGAGCTGAGGGGACCCCCTTCCTGTGCACGAATTTAGTGCACTGGGCCTCTAGTAATGTATATAAAAGAGATGATCAGGTGACTTCTTGTGATTGCTTAGGTCAGTTTCTCCCTTTCTTGCGCTAACTTCCTTTGGGTTTGTCCTCTTACGCTTTAAAACTGCTGGGTTATAGACTTGTGAACCTCTGCAAGTTCAGAAAAATCTCTCTTCCCTTAAGCAGCACATCCCATGCTATATTAGTTATTTTGACCTTCATGAACACTTATGCATATCAGTTCTCTGAGAAGCTCTCTGAATTCTCTGAAGCTATAATATATAGTACTTCTTATAAGAAGCTTCATTGAAAGTAATAGGCAGGCAGATTTGTGGTGCTGTTTCCATGTATATTCAAGATAGTATTATGACTTCATAATGCTTCTTGTTATTTGCAAGGTGATTAGAGTGTTGAAACTGAATAGAAAATGACACAATTTACAGAGTATATTATAAAAATATTATAAACAATAAAAAATTCTTCAGAATTAATAGAACATAAAGCACTCTTTTTTCTAGTGAAATTATAGGTGGAATTGAATCATATCTGTGTAGTAATGAAACACCCTGCTAGTTTTCAGTTATAGTTCTGAACAACAGCGCGCTCTCTCTCTCTCTCTCTCTCTCTCTCTCTCTCTCTCTCTCTCCCTCTCTCCTCTCTCTCTCTCATAGATATTGAATTGAAATTATGGGTTAAACCAGAAGATAATCCTATTGACTGGACATTAAATGAATTACATTATAATGATTATATTATCATATTTTAGTATGCACATATAAGTGTATTAAACTATTTAGGAAGCCAAAATCATCACATTCAAATCTGAAAGTTTAATTGTTGTAAAAAAGCCTATTGGTTGGGCTGAAAACAATAAAATATCACCACATCCCCTTGTTTTTATGTGATCCATTATTCCCTCAACTTTACAATGTTAGTTTGAGGTATTTAATGCTATTAACTGTTGCAATGAGATACTGTAAAGTTCTTTTTCTTTCTTTGTTAGGATTGAGGATATTTGCCTACAACCAAATACAGTACTTAAAGAACTGTATACTTAATGTTCTGTTCCTAACTTCAACAGTGCATCACTGTGGCATCTCCATTGACTTGTTCAATATCCCAGAGACAGCTATGTCTAGCAATTGTAGAGCATCAGGAAGATAAACTCTATGAGAGCCATCTATTTATTCATATATATGGAGCACATCTGTTGACAGCTTAAATGTTTATTAATAAGTAAAGGACTCGGGCCTCATTCAAAATTAATACAAGATGAATTCTCTTTTTCTCTCTCCAAATACAGAATTTAAATGGAAACTGAATCAGGGGTCTCCCTTCAGTACGCCAGTTGTGCTTTTAATTTGCAGAGCCAGAAAAACAATTTTGAGAATTGAGCACAATTTTGAGCATAGGTTTACTTTCAAAGAAAGAGAGAGGAAATAGTTTTTAAAAGAGATGGTATTTGACTTGTATGCATGCATATAAGCCTAACCAATGGACACAGACACCAGGGGGATGAGGGCATGAGTGCGGGGTTGGGGGGGGGCACTGGGAGGATAAGGACACATACGTAATACCTTAATCAATAAAGAAAAAAATTATATAAAAAATAAAAGAGATGGTATTTGGCTATCATTGTAGGAAAATGCATAAATGATTTTATAGTCCATGCCAAAAGAAACATGGACACTTCAGGGACTTCATGGACCCTATTGCTAGTACTGACTAATCCTATCAAAAAACATAAAGAGAAGGCCATTATCATTCACACTATGAAAAATATATTAAACCTTGAATATCTGAATGAATATGGTTTATTTAAAACACACAGCTTTAAATGACAGCATTGTAATAACCATAAAGAGTTCTACGCACATATGTTGTAGAAAATACTTCATAGCAATATGTTTTAGTGACATAAGCATATTTCTCTCTGAAATTTTGGGGTGGAGAAGTTTGGTGTTCTGGAAAGTAGTAATGTAGAGATAAATTATTACTGGAGCAAACAGTGTGATTAATACATATTCTGCAACAGTTCCTCTGTAAGCTATGGTGTAAAAAGGAGAGAGATCTTAGCCTTCCTGGTGAAGTTGTAGTTGCTTGATTGCCATCTTTGGAATTAAATTTGTAGGTGTACTGATGCCATTGTGGGGAAAAAAAAGTGATTATGTATTTTATTAAATTACTAGAGGCCCATTGCATGAAGATTCATGCAAGAATAGGCCTTCCTTCCCCGGCTCCCAGCACTGGTTTTCCTCTGGCACCCGGGACCCAGGCCTTCACTCCGGCCGGAGCCTTCAGTGTTTGTACCACTCCTGTAGCTCCCTCTGCCCCCGGCTGTCCCCCTCATAGCAGGCGTCCTGCCCTGCCCGGCCGCTCCACCCCTGCAGATGCAAATTAACCCACCATCTTTGTTGGGTTAATTTGCATACTCACTCCTGATTTGTTGGTGGGCGTCACAGAGGTATGGTCAATTTGCCTATTTTTCTTTTATTAGTGTAGATAAGCTAGTTTGTTCTGGATCTCATACTGGTTCATGCTGTAGTCTTTTTCTTCTTTTTGTGTAAAAAAAGACTATAGGGAGGCCAGATTTGTCAGGGATATAGATTTTTGTCTAGTTAAAGGTCAGGTGCAGAACAATTGATTTTATTGCTGAGGCATTGGGTCATTAAGCTGCCTGAAATAACCTTGTTACAAATGTTCATTGGTGACCCAATCTGGGACTCTGTACTTAGGACTTGCATTAGCATCTGTGAAAAATACTAAGTTGAATTTTGCTTTCAGAATTTTAAAAAATGTAATCAGAGGTATGTATGCCACAAGAATAGAATATTTGTATATGAAACTACTTGTGATTTGAGGATATAAAATGCCATCTCCTTTTCCAAACTTTTTTCTATGGCCTGAAATTTTACTATTACAGATTTATTCTCCTTCTCCTTTTCCTCCTCCTCTTCCTCCTCTTCCTCCACCTCTTCTTCTTATTATTCATCTCCTCCTCCTTCTGCTTCTCCTTCTGCTCTTCCTCCTCCATCTCTTTCTCCTCCTCCTTCTCCTTCTCCTTCTCCTTCTCCTGCTCCTTCTCCTTCTCCTTATTTTCATTAAAAAACGGTAGCAATCCTGGGGACTTAAATGACTAGGGTCTGGAATATGAACATTGTTCCCAAGGACTGAACTTCATGGAGTGCAGCAGTACTGAATTTGCCAACAGAATGGAAATGCTGAGTACCTGGAAGAAGGTATTGAGGGAATGGGCAGAGCAGCCAAGGCAAATTGTTCCTTCTTCAAAATTTTGCTAAGGAAAAGAACTTTCTGATCCTATTCTACAGAATCCAAAGGAAGTTAAGTAAAGCCCATAAAAGGAAGAGCACTAAACTTGGAATCCAGAGCTCCTGTCCCAGCCATGACACCAATTGTGTGCTCTAGGAAAAGTCAGTGAATTCCTATGAGAAAACTATGCTTCCTCAGGTAAAATATGTTAATTTGAGTTGATACTCTTGAGTATTCAGAATTTTATATTTTAGATGGCTAGAATTTGGTCCATTAGCCACTGAAGGTCATAACATCTAGCAAACTGATGAATTATTTTGCATTTCAAGTACTTTTTACCAAATTAATTATTTATACCATATATAAGTCTTCCTTGATTATTGTTAAGGATGACTTTCGTGTTATGGTTCTGTTTTGGAATTTCAGAAGGAATATTGTATTTCCACATATGTCACAGTTCAAAGGTTATCTGTTTTTTATTTTGTCACTAAGCTTCAAGAAGTTCCACTTTACACTCCACATGTCTGTCCATTATAGATGTATACATAAAATACATCATAAATGTAATTTAGCTTTTACATTTTTTCTGAAAAAAAAAACAACAGAATTTAATGATTCTAGATGGATATCATATAGTAATGATATAAAAGAACAACTTCTTATAATCCCTAAAGTATTTCTGATGTAGCCATATTTGCTAGCTCCCTAAATTCTGTTCATAAACTTGTTATGGGGTTTTTACAGCCTCTGAGAGTGAGTGTCCTCATGTTACATAGTTTAACTGTCTGCATCATAGCATTTTGGTGACTCTTAGTCATTTCCCTGTGAGCCAACAAATTCAGGCTGCTTACACGCTCCTATGCTCTTTCAACTTCCATGCCCAGAGAATTTTATATATACACTAGAGGACGGTGCATGGATTCGTGCACCGGTGAGGTCCCTCGGTCTGGCCTGTGGGGATCAGGCCAAAACTGATCTCTGGGTCTGGGGTGCGGGTGAAGCAGATTCAGGGCCAACAGTGGCCCAGCAGCAACCTAACCCATGGCCAATTCCATGAAGAATCGTGCTCCCTCCTCTCTGGGTCTGGGGTGTGGGTGAACCAGATTTGGGGCTGACAGTGCCCCAGCAGCAACCTAAACCACGGCTGATTCCATGAGGAATCGGGCTCCCTCCTCTACTGGTCAGAGCATCTGCCCCCTGGTGGTCATTGCATGTCATAGCTACCAGGCAAGCAGTCAAACAGTGGGACAGTCGCTTAAGCTTTTACATATATTGATACAGAGATAGATGATAGAGATAGAGGGAGGAAGGGAGAGAGAGAGAGAAGAAGGCTTATATATGAAGAAATTTGAAAAATATTGGTCTTAATTTGGATCAATTTAATGCCATTTCACAAACATTTACTGAGCATCTACTATTTTCCTTACCGTGTTTATCTGAGATAAAAGATTTTTGTCTGATTTGAGGGAGATACCAGTCTAGAATATATTACAATGTCTTTCATTCTTCTGTTCTCTTGTATATTGATTCTAAAAGAGAATTTATTAGGTTTGAAAAGTTCCCCAATAAATCCACATTCCCCTAAATTTATATCATGACACTGCATTTATGCAAGACACTTATGAGAATAATAATAAAAATAAAAAAACAGAGTTGATGCCCCCTCTCTGGAATCTTATGTGATTGTCATTTGTCAAGCAGTTCTACATAGAACCACATCTCAAGGAATCACATTTTTTTCTTCCAGTGATGATATAGACTAAACTTTCAGTTAAATTTTAGAATGGACCAATGCCCCACACCTCTCAGTTTTAAGGTATTCTTATACTTTCATTCATTTTATTGGTACATTTGCTTGACATAACTTGAATAAAATCTTGAGCATTTTGCCTCTAGTGTATGATGTTAACTACAACCATGTACTGTTTCTTTTATGTAATACAAAAGTTTAAATTTTGCCCATAGAATTTATGAAAAAAAAATTTACTATAAGGAGATCTAGGGTTAGACTATTATCTCAGTTACATAGTAGAACCTATATGAAGCTGTTATTATGTATTACTCTTAAACAAGGCCTCTAAAATGTTTTTAAAATTCAAGTTTATCATTGACAATGTACCATTTTTGACAATTATTTTTAGGAAATATTTCAAACATGTAAAAAATATATACAATGTATATATAAGATTAAAAAAGTAAAAAAAAAAACAACAAGGGGTGGGGGCAGGGAGAGATTAACCAGGGAATTTACTACTATATGCATATAGGCATAGCCCATGGAAACAGACAAGTGTGTGGTGAAGGCTTGGGAGAGGCAGGTGTGGGGTGGAGGGTTCAATGGGAATAAAAAGGGGGACATCTGTAATACTTTCAACAATAAAAATAAATTTAAAAAAAATAATGACCTTACTGGGTATTCACTATCCATCTTAAAGGTAACCACTATCCTAAATTATATTTTTATATAATTTTACTATATATATGTGTGTTTTATAAACATATATAGTAAAATGATTATTTTAGTCAAGCTCACTAATATATCCATGTCCTCACCATATATATATATATATATATATATATATATATATATATATATTTCATTAAACATTATACTTTTTAATTTTGCATGATTTTGAAGTCTGGTATATACTTGTTTGTTTGACTTTTCCTTTTATATTCAATATTATATTTAGCAGTACAGTTTGTATAAAAGAGGAATGAGGATTTCTTGTTTTAAGCCACTGAGATTTTGAAATTGTGTATTACCACAGCATAACTTAGCATATACTAACTGATAAATATATTGTCACTTACATTTTCTTAAGAGCATAAAAGAAAGAGAACATAGGTGAAGAAAAATGAATTTAAGGTTGCAGTTACCTGAATAATTATCTTTATACTTGCTTATTATAGTGAAGTAACTCAACCATGTTTAGCATTAATTCTCATATAAATACATGGTGTTAGATTTAGAAATAAAATTTCTTTGAATAATAGAAGGGTATACCTGTAGCAACTCTTGAAAAAGAGTTATTCTAAAACAATTAAAAGGCTGTATTAGACCACTGAAGAGAAATAGCTTTCAACATTATCAACCTACAAGCTTTCAAGGCATTTAGGTGGGAAGGCAACCCTGTAGTATAGGTAACAACTAATGATCTTCTGTTTCAGTTGGCTACCCTAAATTACTGATGTAAAGCATCTTAAAGGACCTATCATAATGCTAAGGCTCCTGGCTTCACAAACCATTTCTTTTATGATATGAGGACTTTAGGGAAATCTGGCAGCCACTTCATTTTGTCTCTGATACTGAAGTTGAACATACTGAAGCCATATGGTGGTATCTGGTTTATGAAAAATAGAAACAAATCAAAACAAAAAGACTAATTTCATTGAAAATTTTTACATATCAATTTGGGGAGGGGGCTCCAAAAACTTCAGGTATGACAGTAATGTTGAAAAGGGTATTCAAAACTTCTTAAAATTTATTTTAATTTGTAAATATTTTAAAATTTATTTTAGAGAGGAAGGGAGAGGGAGAGAAAGATGGAAACATCAATGATGAGAGAGAATCATTGATAGGCTGCCTCCTTCATGCCCCACACTAGGGATAGAGCCCGCAACCCAGGCATGTGCCCTGACTAGGAATCAAACTGTGATCTGGTTCATAGTTTGACACTCAACCACTGAGCGACACCAGCCAGGTGTAATTTTTTTTAAAACACATACTGCAAAAGAAAGAAAATACTCAACATATTAACATATTACTGGTTACTAGGGATTAAGGAAGTAGTAGAGTAAAAGGAAAATGAATGTGGCTATAAAAGCAAAATACAACAGACCCGTGTTATAATAGAGATGTTTTGTTATATGACTACATCAATGTCAATATCCTGGTTTGTGATATTATACTATATGTAGATCTGCAAGATTTTACCATGTAGAAATTGGATAAGGAGTATATGAGATATCTCTGTATTATTTTTTTTACAACTGCATCTGTCTCTACAATTATCTTAAAATAAAAATAATTTTTAAAAACAACAGAAAGAAAAAAATTGCAAATCAGATATTTGATAAAGGACTTGTATCTAGAATACACACAAAAACTGCTACAACTTAATAGCAAACAATCATAAAAATGGGCCAAATATTTGAATACACATTTCACCAAAAAAGATATATGAATGACTAATCTTACCTTATAATAGAGAAACATGCAAATTGACCGCACCTCCGCTATGCCCCCGATTGGGCCAGCGGAGGCTGAGGGCGGGACTCCGGGTGGCCTGTCAACCGTTGATAAAATTAAGATGGCGGTGCCCAGTGGCCGGGCCCATGCCGCTGCTCCCCGGGGTGCCTGGGGCGATCGACACCCCGGGCCGCTCCCCCGGGTGCCTGGGGCGATCGGCACCCCGGGGGGGGCGTGGCCGGGCCCATGGCGCCGCTCCCCGGGGTGCCTGGGGCGATCGGCACCCGGGGGGGGGGGGGCGTGGCCGGGCCCATGGCGCCGCTCCCCGGGGTGCCTGGGGCGATCGGGGTGCCTGGGGCGATCGGCACCCCGGGGGGCGTGGCCGGGCCCATGCCGCCGCTCCCCGGGGTGCCTGGGGCGATCGGCACCCCGGGGGGCGTGGCCGGGCCCATGCCGCCGCTCCCCGGGGTGCCTGGGGCGATCGCCACCCCGGGGGGGCGTGGCCGGGCCCATGCCGCCGCTCCCCGGGGTGCCTGGGGCGATGGCCACCCCGGGGGGGCGTGGCCGGGCCCATGCCGCCGCTCCCCGGGGTGCCTGGGGCGATGGCCACCCCGGGGGGGCGTGGCCGGGCCCATGCCGCCGCTCCCCGGGGTGCCTGGGGCGATCGCCACCCCGGGGGGGCGTGGCCGGGCCCATGCCGCCGCTCCCCGGGGTGCCTGGGGCGATCGCCACCCCGGGGGGGCGTGGCCGGGCCCATGCCGCCGCTCCCCGGGGTGCCTGGGGCTATCGGCACCCGGGGGGGGGGGGGGGGGCGTGACCGGGCTGGGAGGTGCTGGGGACCCCATGCTACCATCCCCTCCCAGAAGCAGCCCCCGGTGTCAGGCTGGGAGGTGTCTGTCCCCCACACCGCCATCCCCTCCCAGAGGCAGCCCGGGGTGTCCAGCTGGGAGGCGCCCGTGAACCCACACCGCCAACCCCTCCCAGAGGCAGCCCGGGGTGTCCGGCTGGGAGGCATCCGCGACCCCACACTGCCAACCCCTCCCAGAGGCCGCACGGGGTGTCTGTATGGCAGGCGCCCAAGCTCCCACGCCGCCAACCCCTCCCAGAGGCAGCCCGGGGTGTCTGGATGGGAGGCATCCGCGACCCCACGCCGCCAACCCCTCCCAGAGGCAGCCCGGGGTGTCTGGATAGGAGGCGCCCAGGACCCCAAGCCGCCATCCCCTCCCAGAGGCAGCCCGGGGTGTCTGGATAGGAGGCGCCCAGGACCCCAAGCCGCCATCCCCTCCCAGAGGCAGCCCGGGGTGTCTGGATAGGAGGCTCCCAGGACCCCACACTGCCATCCCCTCCCAGAGGCAGCCCGGGGTGTCCAGCTGGGAGGCGCCCGTGAACCCACACCGCCAACCCCTCCCAGAGGCAGCCCGGGGTGTCTGGATGGGAGGCATCCGCGCCCCCACGCCGCCATCCCCTCCCAGAGGCAGCCCGGGGTGTCTGGATAGGAGGCGCCCAGGACCCCACACTGCCATCCCCTCCCAGAGGCAGCCCGGGGTGTCCGGCTGGGATGCACCTGCGACCCCACGCCGCCAACCCCTCCCAGAGGCAGCCCGGGGTGTCTGGATTGGAGGTGCCTGCGACCCCACACTGCCATCCCCTCCCAGAGGCAGCCCGGGGTGTCTGGATAGGAGGCGCCCAGGACCCCAAGCCGCCATCCCCTCCCAGAGGCAGCCCGGGGTGTCTGGATAGGAGGCGCCCAGGACCCCACGCCGCCAACCCCTCCCAGAGGCAGCCCGGGGTGTCTGGATAGGAGGCGCCCAGGACCCCACACTGCCATCCCCTCCCAGAGGCAGCCTGGGGTGTCCGGCTGGGAGGCCCCCGTGACCCCACGCCGCCAACCCCTCCCAGAGGCAGCCCGGGGTGTCCGGCTGGGAGGCGCCCGTGACCCCACGCCGCCAACCCCCAGAGGCAGCCTGGGGTGTCTGGATGGGAGGCGCCCTCAACCCCATGCTGCCATCCCCTCCCAGAGGCAGCCTGGGGTGTCTGGATGGGAGGCACCCTCAACCCCACGCTGCCATCCCCTCCGAGAGGCGGCCGGGGGTGTCTGGATGGGAGGCGCCCGAGACCCCATGCCGCCAACCCCTCCCAGAGGCAGCCCTAGGTGTCTGGCTGGGAGGCACCCGCGCCCCCAGGGAGCGAGTCAAGTACTGATGATTCTACCAAAGGTAAAGTTTAGAGAAAGAGAGGATAGAAAAGGAATAGAAGGAGAAAAGTAAGAAAGGACAAAAGATGAAACATCAAGAAAAAGAAAGAGAAGAAAAAAAGGAAGAAACAACCACAGGATATCACCTTTCCAAGTCTCATGAAATTCCTGTTTAAGGAGTTTATTTTATGACTCTTTTAGTTTGGGTTTACATTTTTACTGTTTTGTCAAGACCACAGCAGGTACACTGTCCAATATGTTTTTTTTAAATAAATTTTATTGATTTTTTTACAGAGAGGAAGGGAAAAGGATAGAGGCTAGAAACATCTATGAGAGAGAAACATCGATCAGCTGCCTCCTGCAGTATGTGCCCCCAACCAAGGTACATGCCCTTGACTGGAATCGAACCCGGGACCCTGAGTCTGCAGGCCAACACTCCATCCACTGAGCCAAACCAGTTAGAGCTGTCCAATATGTTAAAGAAAAAACCCTATCTAATAAAGAGAGAATATGCAGGGGAGGGCATTTGGGGGTGACCGGGCTGTCAGGGGAGACCAGTTGGAGATGATCTGGCTGGCAGGGGAGCAGTTAGGCGTCGATCAGGCTGGCAGGGGAGTGGTTAGGGCAGTGATGGCGAACCTATGACACGCGTGTCAGCACTGACACGCGTAGCCATTTCTGATGACACGCGGCAGCATGCCGAGGATGAAACATTTGCTGCTCCTGAGGATGAAACATTTGCGACTAGAGTCTTGGAGTTAGTTTTTTCCTCAAAGTGACACACTACCCGAGTTATGCTCAGCTTTTTGGCGAAGTTTGACACACCAAGCTCAAAAGGTTGCCCATCACTGGGTTAGGGGGTGATCAGGCTGGCAGGCAGAAGTGGTTAAGGGCAATCAGGCAGGCAGGCGAGCAGTTGGGAGCCAGCAGTCCCAGATTGTGAAAGGGATGTCTGACTGCCTCTTTAGGCCCGATCCCTGTCGGGCCTAAAGAGGCAGTCAGACATCCCCCGAGGGGTCCCAGATTGGAGACTGTGCAGGTTGGGCTGAGGGACACCCTCCCCCAGTGCACGAATTTCGTGCACCGGGCCTCTAGTAGCATATAAAAAGACACTCAATATCACTTGTCCTTAGGGGAATGCAAATGAAAATCACAGTAGGAGACTTCTCCACACCCATTAGGATAAGATGACTAGTATAGTGATAGTGGCAAAACATAGAACATGCAGTTGAAGGATTTCTAAAGTTTGATATTTGGAACTGCCTCTTGCTGTGTGACCTTCAGCGAGTTACTTAACTTTGTGAAGTTCTAGTTGTCTCATCTTAAAAACAGGAGTAATAATGCACAGTGATATTGTGAAAATTATATTGAATAATGTATATGAAAGTGTACAGGGTCTCATATCCAAACAGACAAAATACTTTTGTTCTACTCAAATAAAGCACCAGGGCAATGACTACCACCATTTCTCGGAACTTCAGTTCAGAGATTCCTTTACAGTACTTGAAGGCAACCCTACTATTCTGTAAGGAATATGGGCTTTGGAGTCAGTCAAAATATGTTAGGCAATATAAAGGAACTCACCAAAAGTATGATGTGGATATTAAATATTTTATACCCTAAAAAAGGAAGTCTATTAACTCATCTGCAGAATGTATCCATTTCTGCCAAAACCGGTTTGGCTCAGTGGATAGAGCGTCGGCCTGCGGACTCAAGGGTTCCAGGTTCGATTCCGGTCAAGGGCATGTACCTTGGTTGCGGGCACATCCCCAGTAGGGGGTGTGCAAGAGGCAGCTGATCGATGTTTCTCTCTCATCGATGTTTCTAACTCTCTATCCCTCTCTCTTCCTTTCTGTAAAAAAATCAATAAAATATATTTTTAAAAAAGAATGTATCCATTTCTGTAATCACTTGTGAAATCTTGATTGGAGAACTCATTTAGCTAGCCTTATTCTTAGAGGTTATTTTTATATCTTTGTAGTTTAAAAAAATTGAGTTGCTTTAAATAACATTTCAAGATACTGGAATGTGATAGTATCACATACATAAAATGATTTCTCCTCAATTCCAAGGTAATTAACAAATATCAAGTGCTAAAAACTCGGCAGATTCAGAAGACTCTGAGCAAACTGAGTCATCAGAAGATATAGCCATATTAATTTCAGACTGGTTTTGGGAAAGTGATCATATACGAAGAAGGGATGCCCTTAGAATAACAAAGCAATTGCTCAGTGAGAAACTGAAGGAGTGGGGGAGGGGGTTAGATTTGAAGTGGAAGGAGAAAGAATTGAAGGTTATATTTGCAGCTTTATCTATAGGAATGTGACAGATTGTCTATTTCTCACTCTACCAATTCCTAGTGAGCACCCATAATGTTCTAGATCCCCTGCAAAGCACTGAGAATATAACGATGAAGACAATACAGTTTTTGCCTTTGAGGTATTTGCAGCCTAGCCATACAGACAGGGAAATGTAATTATTTATATGTTCAACAAATACATATTGAGTGCTCTCTTTGTGGGGCTGGAGAGACAGAGTAAAGAAAAGAGACAAAAAATTCTGTTCTTGTGCCCAGCTGGTGATCTCAGTGGTTAGCATTGCCCCATGAACCAGAAGGTCACTGGTTCCATTTCCAGATAGGGCACATACACAGGTTGCAGGCTCAGTCCCAACTAGGGGTGTTCAGGAGGCAACCTATCAAGGATTCTCTCTCATCATTGATGTTTTTATCTTTCTCTCCTTCTCCCAATAAAAACACCTCTCCTAGTAAACACATATTTTTTTAACAATTTTTAAAACATTCTGTCCTTGTAACCACATTACAATTGGGAATAGACTAATGACAAATGAGTGTGTGTGTGTGTGTGTGTGTGTGTGTGTGTGTGTGTGTGTGTCATCTATCTATCTATCTATCTATCTATCTATCTATCTATCTATCTATCATCTATCTATAGATAGACATATCTGTATCTATATCTACATCTACATTCAGATGATGACAGATGCTATTGAGAACAGAGCTATAAAGCAGGGAAGAAGGAGAGGGTATGCTGGGTGGGATAGGAAAGTATGATTAAACCTCTCTAGTAAAGTGACATTTCAGCAGAGACCTATTGACATGAGGAAGTAAGCCATGTTGATATGGGTGTGGGGCCAGACAACATTCCAGAGGGAACGGAAAGTTCAAAGGCTTTAAAGAACATGGATGCTCTCAAAGGGTAAGAGATCCTTCTTTTTTACTGCTGCATAGCATTCCATGTTGTAAATGTACCACAGCTTTTTTATCCACTCATCTACTGATGGGCACTTTGGCTGTTTTCAGATCTTAGCTATTGTAAATTGTGCTGCTATGAGAATAGGGCTGCATATATCCTTTCTTATTGGTGTTTTGAGTTTATTAGGATATATTATCCTTTGAGATGCATGGAAGCAACTGGAGAGTATTATGCTAAGCCAAATAAACCAGTCAGAGAAAGAAAGACAAGTATCACATGATCTCACCCATATGTGGAATCTAATGAACAAAATAAATGAGCAAAATAGATCCAGAGACATAGAAGCATGGAATATGCTAATTTATCTCAGAGGGAAGGTGGGGGCTGGTGGGAAGAGATCAACTAAAGAATTTACATGTATACTAGAGGCCTGGTGCACAAAATTCGTGCATGGCTTGGGGGAGGGGTGGGTGGTCCCTCAGCCTGGCTTGCACCCTCTCCAATCAGGGACCCCTCAGGGGATATCCAACTTCCAGTTTAGGCCCCATCCTGGAGGGATGGGGCCTAAACTGGCAGTCGGCCATCCCTCTCTCAATCCGGGACTGCTGGCTCCTAATCGCTCGCCTGCCTGCCTGCCTGATCTCTCCTAACTGCCTCTGCTTGCCAGCCTGATCGCCCCCTAACTGGTCCCCTGCCAGCCTGGTCGCCCCCTAACTGCCCCCCTGCTGGCTTGGTCACTCCCTATCTGCCCCCCTGCTGGCCTGGTCACCCCCTAACTGCCCCCCTGTTGTCCTGGTCACCCCCTAACTGTCCAGAAGGAAGTCGGACGTCAGAAGATGTCCAGTTGACCTGGTCTAATTAGCATATTACCCTTTTATTAGTATAGATATGCATAACCCATGGACATAGTGTGGTGGAGGCGTAGAGCAGGGGGTGGTGGCGGGCTAGAAGGGTTGATGGGAAAAAAAGGGGATATATGTAATACTTTCAACAATAAAGATTTTTTTAAGAGAATGGTGCTTTGTATAATATGCAGGTACAGTGAAGAGTCAGTGAATCTTACTGGAGCATTCCTAGCATGGTAAATATTTGTAGATGCCAACATTTCTGAAATTAACTCCATCCACTTTTCACCTGTACCCATCAATCCAATATCTTAGTTTCCTTGGTCTGTGCTCTCCCTATCCTCCTCTGCCACCTCAGCACCTAGTCATATGTTTTAGCCTCTCCTGGCTTGTGGTCTTGACTTTCTCCTGGTCCCATGTGGAATGTACCATTTGCTTGGTGTGTTTCCAGAGGATATTTGGTTTAATGACCCTTCTTAGCCTCGGGCCCCTGTATACCATCCTCAAGCCTTGGTAGAGGGTCCCAGACAACATTTGCCTCATGGGTTTATTGTGAGACCCAAAGAAGATACTATATGAGTAAGCACTATATAAACTTTTAAGTGTTTTATACTTGTAATGAAATCTTTTGTTCTAAGGTCATGAGTTCCCAAATGAAAAGATTACACCAACAATAATGTCATTTTACAATACCAAAGACAGCAAAAGCAGGAACAGAGGAAAGAGCAGCTAGTCAGGAGGTCCATCTCTGTCAGGGGTAAGAAGAATCACCAGAAAGAAATAGAGTGGCCCTTGGAAGAGTCAGAGCAGCTGAGTTGGGTCCTCCCTATCAGTCTAGAGAGAATGCTGCAAAACTCATCTTCCTCTCTTTCCTCTATTCCAAACAATTTGAAAATTCTTTATTGTTCCTCAAAAGCTAGATGCTTTTCTTCATCATTCCCCATGCCAGATTTTTTTCTCCTGTTTCCTCAGGACTTTGTATCTTTATTTTTCTCACCTCGTGCCACCTTCTTGCTTTGTCTGCCTTATTTTCTACTTCTTGCTACTTAACTTTGAATGGATTTTGCTATGATCCCTGGTGAACTTGCTCTAGAAGCTTGTAGTTCATGTGATATCAGGTGTCAACCTGGACACTTTGCCTGCTCTGAGAAGACTAATGCTACAGTGAAGTGATTCACTGATAGAGGGGAAGAGAGTGATGCATAAGGAATCAGTAAGTCTGGATTCTACCACTAACATAATCAGTTAACTTTGGCAAGTCTTTAGCCTCACTTAAGTCTCTGTTTTCCCAATATATACAATAAAGTTGCTGAACTAGATGATCTCCAAGACTTCTGATGTGGTGAATTCTGAAAATGTTATGTTAATATGAAACAAAAATAAATGTTTTGGCAATAGAAGACAGTAGGGCTAGAGCTAGTGACTGAGCCCTTGGAATAATACAGCTCTTGTTTTCTAGTACATTGCATCATGTTACAACCCTCAAGGTTTCTAATAAATACATAAAAATACAGACTGTAGAGCCTGCCTTCCCCAAAAACTTTCAAAAATTTCTACTGTGCTCTGCATATAGTGCCTGCTCATCAAAAATAACTGAATGTACTATGAACTGACAAATTTTGAATAAACCTTCTTTATTTCTAAAAGATGGTATTGGCAGATTGCCTAGGATATGATGAAAGAGTGTAAAGCACATTGTAAGAAGCCCCTAGGGAAAGTTCTTACAGAAGTTAAGTGATGAAGTGAATAAAGCTTTCAGGTTGCTTAACTAAATGGTCTAGGAACTCTATAGTCCACTAAGCCCTAGATTGGTCAGAATCAAACAATATTGATTCCACCTTCAACTTCACCAAGAATTAAGGGACCTATGCCTCTGAAGCAAATAATTTTTAGCCACCACACTAAAAATAAATCCAGAGAACTTGGAATTGCTTTTGTGAACTTAGAACAAGTCATCTTTCTGACTTAATTTCCCTAATACCCATATTGATTAACCCATATTTGGAAGGTTATGTAGAATAAACTGTGTAGGAGAATATGCAACAATGATATGATTAGTACTGAGCTATAACCATAAAATCCAATATAGGGAATGTTTTAATTTGTAGTACTGATTACAATTATCTTTCATGCCCCTAAATCCATTGTCTTTGTGCAGCTAAATCAGAAATTTCAACATCTTTCAAACCCAAACTGCCAACCTCCCTCATCTATATCCACACTCCTCTACATTCTTCCTGTAACTATAAGCAGCACTTCAACTACTATATGAGGCCAACATCACAACTGTGCTTCTTATCTCATCCTTTTATCTTCTAAGGTCACAAGTCCAGCAATGACTATTCCCTTCTCTCTGGTGGATCAATCATTTCTCTTTCTAGTATGTCATTTCCATTAGAAAAAAAAAAGACAAAACAATTTAAACCTCCAGTGTCTCTTATGTTAAAAGAAAAATAAACATACTATTTACCATATATCACCATCCAGCTACAGCCACATTTTTTATTCCTTTTATGAAAAAGCAAAACTTTCTGAAAGAGACAATTTCATTCTCAAATCCTTCATCTCCTTTGGAAAAGGCTCATTTTAAAAACATTGTTACTTTGTTTTGTATTCCAAAATGTCATGCTCTCCTATTATTTCCTATATTACTGGGCACTCTGTCTTAGTTTCCTTTGATTGTCTGCTTGCTTCTTCTCTGCATGAATCAAATAGTAGAGTATCTTCAATCCTGCCACTGGTCCTCTAGCCTCTACATTCTTCCCTGTCTGAGCAAATTCAATCTGTTCCATGCCTCCACATATACTCCAAGTACGGACTTCTCCCTTCAGCGTTGGACTCACAAGATTGCCTAGTCATCATACTACAAAACTAGTTCAAAACTCCATCATCAAGATATGCTCAAAGTCACTAATCATCCGAGAGATGCAAATCAATACAACAATGAGGTACCATCTCACACCTGACAGAATGACTATCATCAACAAATCAGCAAATGACAAGTGCTGGAGAAGATGTGGAGAAAAGGGAACCCTCCTTCAATGCTAGTGGGAATGCAGACTGGTGCAGCCACTGTGGAAAACAGTATGGCGTTTCCTCAAAAAACTAAAAATGGAACTGCCATTTGACCCAGTAGTACCACTTCTAGGAATATATTCCCAAGAAACACCAATCAGAAAGGATATATGCACCCCTATGTTCATAGCAGCACAATTTACAATAGCTAAGATTTAGAAATAGCCTAAATGCCCATCAGCAGATGAATGGGTTAGAAAACTATGGTACATCTACACAATGAAATACTACACTGCTGTAAAAAAGAAGGAATTCTTACCATTTGCAACAGCATGGATGGAACTGGAGAGCAATATGCTAAATGAAATAAAATAGATACAGAGGCAGAGAAGCATCAAACAGACTGTCAAACTACAGCGAGAAGGCTGGGAGGGTTGGGTGGGGGGCGGTAAGAGATCAACCGAAGGACTTGTATGCATGCATATAAGCATAACCAATTAACACAAGACACTGGGGGGTGGGGTGAGGGCATGTGCCGGGAGGGGGGGATAGAGGAGGCTGGGGGAAGGTCAATGGGAAAAAAAGGAGACATATGTACTACTATTTTTAATACTTTAAACAATAAAATAAAATTTAAAAAACTCCATCATCAGCTCTCACCTGCACTCTCAAAATAGCCTCTAAATTGATCTTCTTCCTCTCCATACACCTTGGCCCTTTTTAGTTGATTTGCTATACAGCAGACAGAATGAACCTTTCAAAAGTTGGTCATTCTCCTGTGCAAAACCCTCCTGTGGTTTTCCATTACTCTTAGAATAAAATCTAGACTCCTCACCACACCCCACAAACTGTAGGATCTGGCCTCTGGTGACCTCTCTTATCTCATCTTCCACCCCTTGCCCACTGTTTGCTGGCTACATCATACTTTTCCCTCAAACATACCAAGCTTGTCATCCTAGGACCTTTGGCCTACTTATTCCCTTTTATATTTGTCATCTATTTTATCAGTCCTAGTCCCAATACATGTGGGGGTAGAGCTGTAATTTGCATGTGATATTTGAGATCAAACTATAGACATTGCAACTGCAGTACAAAAGATGCACATAGTGAGACAAAGAAAATCAGATATATTAAACTTCAAATTGACTCATAGTAGTCTTTTTTTAAGAGAAGCTTCTTAAATGATGTTACTCTTAATTTTCTATCACATAATTAGTTTAAAGAATTGTGTACTATAATTAAACACATGGTAAAAATAATAATGTTTGTAAAAATAATTTCCCTGCCATTATGCTACTTAGAATGGCTTTTATTCAACAGAAATGCTATAACATAATTGATGTTTTGTTCAATCCTTGGTTTCTTTAAGTTAAAATAAAAATAAATATCAAATAAGAAAATAAATAGAATAAGAAACTTACTTTCCATAATTTTTGGGACATTTTGTTTCATAAACTTTTTTAAAATATGTTTTTATTGATTTCAGAGAGGAAGGGAGAAGGGGAGAGAGATAGAAACATCAGTGATGAGAAATAATCATTGATTGGCTGCCTCCTGCAAGCCGCACACTGGGGATCGAGCCCTCAACCTGGGCATGTGTCCTGACCAGAATTGAACAGTGAATTCCTGGTTCATAGGTCAATGCTCAACCACTGAGCCTGATCCATGCTGGCTGAGCCATAAAACTTTTTGCTTAATATTTCTGGGTTAGATTTTACCATAGTGAACATTTATTTGACTGCTTAAAAAGAAACCATTTACTAAAAATAACCACAATTTTTCTTTCTTTCCTTTTTTCCCCCCTATCAGAATTGATTGTATCAAGTCCATTCATTTGAGATGACTATTAGGCAGGAAATGGGCCTGTCTGTGTGACTAAATTGGAACCACCACAATCAATACATTTAGTGAGCTTTTTAATTCTTTTACTCTGAACAATTGCCTCAATAGAATTGTAGCAAGAACTTAAAATCACAAGATCATTTTTTTAAAAAGTATCCTATAAGAAAGTTCCAATATCAATTGAAATTAGGTTCTCTAGCATTATATTGTGGCAATCACTCAAATATCTTAAAATGAGATTTATCCAGTGGACTTTCAGGGACTACATTTAGGATTAGAAATAAAAATTGACTTATAAGCATATGGGTCATACATTATTGATTTTTGTTTAGAAAAAATTCAACAAGTGAAAAATCAGTTTATTTAACTGGAGAGCATTATGCTAAGTGAAATAAGCCAGTCAGTGAAAGAAAAATACCACATGATCTCACTCATTTATGGATAATAAAGAACATTATAAACCGATGAACAAAAATAGATACAGAGGCAGAGAAGCATGGAACAGAATGTCAAATGACAGCGGGAAGGCTGGGGAGGGTTGGGGGGCGCGGTGAGGTAAGAGATCAACCAAAGGACTTGTATGCATGCATATAAGTATAACCAATGGATGCAAGACACTGGGAGGGGGGTGAGGGCATGTGCCAGGGGGTAGGGGAGGCTGGGAGAAGGTCAATTGGGGGGAAAAAGGAGACATATGTACTATTATTTGTAATACTTTAAACAATAAAAAAAGAATACTTTAAACAATTTAAAAAAATCTCTTCTGTAGAAGAGATTTTCCAAATAAAAACTAAATATTTTAAGAGGAAAAAAAATTACTTTCTTTCTTTTTTTTTCAAAAGTAGGGAAGTTTCCTAGAGAATTTATAAACCTCTTGTCCTTTAGAAATGCAGTTCACATACTAAGGCAAACTATCTGTTTCCCCTCTACTTTGCAATGATGAAAAGTACTATTATAATAAGAGTAGCTTTTTTACGTATATATTTTTTATGTATATGAAGACAAACATGAACAGTGAGATAATAATTTTAATTTTTTTCTAGCTTTTGAGGTGGATGTGGGTATCCCCAAAAAGCATAACATTTCATACTGATTATCATCAAGGTATAGGCTTGGTAGGTTTATGTCCTGCTAACAGCTGGGTTTCATTCAAAGTTATCACCAACAAATGTTGAACTTTGTGCTGTGAAGTTGAGATTGAAATAGCAGGAACACAAAACCTCAGAAAGATATATATTTTTTCTTTGACCAAACAATTCTTGTAATAAGAATTTCTGAAGTGACTCTGGTCTCTAGAGAACAGGAGTAGAATAAAAATAAATGAAATAGAGTGTAAGTTTAAAGAAAAACTGAAACCATACCATTGTGTATCAAATACAAAAAAATGTTATGTGAATAAGGTACATATTCTTCTAAGTGCAGTTAACTTTAAACAATATTTTAAAAACTGAATCTCAGTTTTAATTAAAATTCCCTCTGAGTTATGTGGCATTTTGGCATGAAAAATATCTGAAATATATTTATATTTATATATTACATAGGAGAGAAACAAGAAACTAGGAACACCAAAAATAAAAACTATTAGATTAAAATTTTAAAAACTTTTTACTATTTACCTTTTCTTCCTTCTTGTTCCCTCTCTCTAATTCCCAAAATCTGCCCTTGTTTTCCATTTTTTTATTAAGGTACTAGAGGCCCGGTGCATGAAATTCATGCACGGAGGGGGGGGGGGTTGTCCCTCAGCCCAGCCTGTACCCTCTCCAATGGAGCAGAGCCAAGCCTGGGGCTCCCTCCGAGGCCGGCAGCCATTTGTGTTGGGGTTATAATTGAAACTTTGTTGCCTTAAGTGGGTGGGCCTGGCCAGGGTGTGCGGAAAGCTTTGCTTCCCCTGTTGCCAGTGGCAACCCTGGCCTGCTCTCTCAAGCTCCATTCTGCCACCATTTGTTTGAATTTGTTTACCTTCTATAATTGAAACTTTGTAGCTTGAGTGGAGGCTTAGGCCTGGCAAGGGCAGGCAGAAAGCTTGGCTTGCTCTGTTACCTAGGAAACCTTGCTCTCTGTGGCTATAGCCATCTTGGTTTGGGTTAATTTGCATGCTCACTCTGATTGGATGGTGGACGTGGCTTGTGGGTATGTTGGAGGTATGGTCAATTTGCATATTTGTCTATTATTAGGTAGGATTATATGTGTACATATCTTACCATTGCCCCCCTCACCCCACTCCCATACATGCCCTCACCCCCCAGAGTTTTGTGTCCATTGGTTATGCTTATATGCTTGCATAGAAGTCCTTCGGTTGATCTCTTATCTCCCCCACCTCTCCCTAACCTTCCCACTGTAATTTGACCTTCTGTTTGATGCTTTACTGTCTCTGTATCTATCTTTTTGTTCAACAGGTTATAATTTTCTTTATTATCCATAGATGAGTGAGATCATGTCAAAATCTGCTCTTTACATTAAAAAATATCATTATTTTTTGCATGTATATGTCCAATTTTCCCAACACCATTTATTGAAGAGACTGTCTTGATTCCATTGTATGTTCTTGCCTCCTTTGTCAAATATTAATTGAGCATAGTGGTTTGGGTCGATTTCTGGGTTCTCTATTCTATTACACCATACACAAAAATGAACTCAAATAGATAAAGGACTTAAACATAATATGGGAAACCATAAAAATATTAAAGGAATCCACAGGCAGCAAAATCTCAGACATATGCCAAAGCAATATCTTCACCAATACAGCTCCTTGGGCAATGAAAACTAAAGAGAAAATAAACAAATGGGACTACATCAAAATAAAAAGCTTCTGCACAGCAAAAGAAACCATCCACAAAACAACAAGAAAGCCCACTGCATGGAAGAACATACTTGCCAATGTTATCACCGGTAAGGGTTTAATCTCCAACATTTACAGGGAACTCATACAACTTAACAAAAGGAAAATAAACAACCCAATCAAAAAATGGGCAATGGACATAAATAGGTACTTCTCAAAGGAGGACATAAGAAAGGCCAAGAGACAAATGAAAACATGTTCAAAGTCACTAATAATCCAAGAGATGCAAATCAAAACAACAATGCGGTACCATCTCACACCTGTCAGAATGGCTATCATCAACAAATCAACAAACGACAAGTGCTGGAGAGGATGTGGAGAAAAAGGAACCCTCGTGCACTGCTGGTGGGAATGCAGACTGGTGCAGCTACTGTGGAGAATAGTATGGAGTTTCCTCAAAAAATAAAAAATGGAACTCCCATTTGACCCAGTAATCCCACTTCTAGGAATATATCCCAAGAAATCAGAAACACCAATCAGAAAGGATATATGCACCCCTATGTTCATAGCAGCACTATTTACCATAGCTAAGATTTGGAAACTGCCTAAGTGCCCATCAGCAGATGAGTGGATTAAAAAACTGTGCACATCTACACAATGGACTACTACGCTGCAGTAAAAAAGAAGCAATTCTTACCATTTGCAACAGCATGGATGGAACTGGAGAGCATTATGCTAAGCAAAATAAGCCAGTCAGAGAATAATAAATATCACGTGATCTCATTTATTTGTGGAATATAATGAACAACATAAACTGATGAACAAAAACAGATCCAGAGACAGAGAAGCATCCATCAGACCATCAAACTTCAGAGGGAAGGAAGGGGAGGGTGGGGGTAAGGAGGAGAGATCAACCAAAGGACTTGTATGCATGCATATAAGCCTAACCAATGGACACAGACACCAGGGGGGGTGAGGGCATGAATGGGGGGTGAGAGGGGCAATGGGGAGATAAGGACACATATGTAATACCTTAATCAATAAAGAAAAAATATTGAAAAAAATAAATTATTCATCTTCTTTTAATTTAAAAAATCATTAAAATAACATTGTCTGGCCTGTTTCCCCTTGGCTCTATCTTTAGTTATGTTATTAGCTATAACTGAGGTATTTATGGTACATATTTAAAGTGACAATGTGAAACTGAAATCAAATCTGGATTCAAATCCTATCTTTATATCATTGGGTAACTTACCCAATTCTTTAAGTCTTCATTTTTTCCATTAATGGAAAATGGCAATAAGTCCTACCTCACATAAATTTTGAGGTTTGATTGAGAAAATGTATAGGAAACACCTACTTATCAGTGAACAATCAGTAAATGTTCAATTCCACCCCCCTAAGTTGTATTTCTGTCTAGCATTTTGTACGAGTCCACTTACACAACAGACTGCTCTTTATCCCCAAAAGCTATAGTTGCTACAAATATTATTATAAAACTAATAATAATAATAACTAAAATAACTAATTAAATGTAATAATCATATCACACCTGTTTCCAATGGCCATATCTATTCTAGTTTTATTAAACATGTTTTCAATGCTTTCATTTTGATGCTGCCAAGTGTAGAAGCTGAGTTCTAATTATTATTTTGAATATGTTAATTGGTGTTTTTTTGTTGTTGCTGTTTGTTTTCTTAAGTGACTAGATGTTACTCACAGTCCTTGAAGAGGTAATATACCAGCTGTTATCCAAAGAAGTTTATAAAAGGGAGAAAATATCTGGAATGTGCCACTTTGATAGCAAAAGCAGTTCTTCCCCAGCAGTCCTGCTCTCTGGATAAAGTCCTAGCAGTGTAACCATACATTTTGGCTGACATGTTATTATGTCTTCTTTGTTTAAAAATATTTTTTATTGATTTCAGAGAAGAAGGGAGAGGGAGAGAGAGATAGAAACATCAATAATGAGAGAGGATCATTGATTGGCTACCTCCTGCACACCCCCCATTTGGGATAGAGCCTGGAACCCGGGCATGTGTCCTAACTGGGAATTAAACCGGGACCTCCTGATTCATAAGTTGATGCTCAACCACTGAGCCACGTTGGCTGGGCTATATGATGACTTCTTGATGAGACCACCTGCTGTCCAATTCCTGGTTATTCTGCCTACTTAAGCTTTTAGGGATTTAAAATAGCATTAAATGAAGGTTTTTCTTAAGTATTTATCTTCTTTCTCTTTAAATTATTTATCATTTTTTAATTTAACAACCCTATAGATTAAGACATTTTTTATTCCCTAGATAATATGGAATTCAACCATATTGAGGTTTGATTGAGAAAATGTATATACTCAACCATTTTTAAACCTGTTTTCAAATTTATTCAGTAAAGTTTACTGTTTATGGTAAATAGTTCTATGAATTTTGACCAACACATAGGGTCATGTGAAAACTAGCACAATTAAAATAAAAAGTTCTATCATCCCCAAATATCCCCTTGTGCTGCCCTTTAGGAGTAAAACCTCTACACTCTATCAATCACTAATCTGTTCTCCACCCGTATAGTTTGCTTTTGCCAGAATTTATTATAAATGGGATCATCCAATATGTATTCTTTGAATGTGGTTTATTTCACTTAGCATATTACTTTGGGATTTACTGCTGATTAGTATTCAATAGTATGGAAGTACCACAGTTTATTCTTTCATCAGTTAGATGATTTGACTTTGAGTGGTGGGCACACGATGCAATATACTGATCATGTATCATGTGTGTGCTACTCAGGGGCAAACTTGAGACATGTATTAGTTCACACACAGAATTAGGGACATTCCTTTCTAGTGTTTTTCTCTCACAGACTTCCCCCATAATATATAAATCTTAGGGGCCTCATTTTCTATTTCTTTTGGCCAAAATGTTGGGTTTCTCTTGGAGTTTAGACCCCCTCAGGCTATCTTGCAGTTCCACATCACTGGGGCTTCCCTTAAGGCAGGAAAGTGATAAAATTCCCTCAGAATGTTTTGTATTCACTTTAAATATGTACCTATGTAATATGTCCCATCCTTGGATCAAAAGCTATTTTAAAGGAAGAAAATAAAACTAAGAAATTCAGCACCATTTTAGTCAGTCTTCAAGTTATGACTTCTCTTCAAATCTTCCAGCTATTAGTTACTTTACTTTTCAGAGTTCTCAGGCAGTTGCTTCTTGCATCCTCTCCAGAATTTTTAGCTGTAATCAATGGGAGAGATAGGCTATAGTTGGCTTATACCATTTTGGCCAGCATCAGTAGTCCTATCTATTTTTCAAAAGCATTTCAACTTTCAATTATCTGGATCACTGAACTTATAGCTATATCTTTGTACTTTAAATACATAGCCTGCACTGGGTACTTCCATGCAGAAGGATAAAGGAGCATCATTCATATGTCAAAACAATTGCTATTTGAAGCAACTGAAAATAAATCATATTAGTCATAGAGCAACTTTTCTGTCTTTTCAGAAAAAGGAGTTCTGCCCATAGGATGGTCTGTTGTGACAGTGATCCATCATGAATATCTTTCTTGCTCATTGGCACTTACCAGTCTGACAGTTACATGTTATCAACATAGTATATTTGAGAGGCCAGCTTAAGAAAAACAAGAAGCACAACCTCTGGTTAGAAGGACATAATTTTCCAATATTTTTCCATTTCAGATAAGGGTTTGCACTAAACAGCCTTTCTCCTACCCCCATTCTTACATTTTGATTGGAGTAGAAATGGATCCTATGGCTATATACCCAGTGAAACTAGTTGGTCTTGATAGTGTTTTTTTTTTTTTTTGTTACAACACAGTTTTCCACAAATGTTTCTAATTTTGATTTGTTTTTGCAGGGTGATGATTTCTTTATAGTTTCCTACTTACTTAAGAAAAATAAATAAGTATTGAAGTACTGTGTGGGAAAACAAAGGTGAAGTCATTCATTCAACAAATATTTCTTGAAATCTTGGCAAGTATTACACATTATTTTAGAAAGATACTGAATATGGAGCTCAGTACAAAAAAAGTCAAGGTCATTTTATAGTAGCACATACATTACAATAGAGAGAATAAACAGGAATCACATAAACAAACAAACAAATATAAATAAACAAATAAATAATCAACTATGTGGGGAGCAGAGTTTGAAACTTATCGTCTAAATACATATAAGTTCTTACTCCCAGCGGTGTTTTACAGGAGCACCCTCGGTACTTTTGCCAGTGAGGCACACTGAAGGGCTCTGAAGGGCCCTGGCAGTGTAGCCGGGTAATTGGGGTGCCGATAGGCCGGTATCCACAGTAAGTGAGTTCAAAGCTTCTACAGCTGGAGGGGCGTGCGCCCCCTGCTTGTTCAAGATCACACCCAAGGAGAGCTCACAGTGGCTCCCACTAGCGCCCTGTGGTTGGTTGGGCTCAGTGTGTTAGTATCTGTGGAGGCGCGCTCTCTGGTCGCAGAGCTCTGATGCACTCCGAGGAGTCCAATTACCCGGCTACACTGTCAGTGCCCTTCAGAGCCCTTCAGTGTGCCTCACTGGCAAAAGTACCGAGGGTGCTCCTGTAAAACACCGCTGGGAGTAAGAACCTATCCACCACAGGTGCAACAGAAAAAGCTGGGTCTGCTCACCCCACAACTGCAGATATCAGGGCACCACAGCAACACCTTTCAAAGACCAGATCCCCTGAGCCCCAACACCCCAACAGAAGGTACCTGGGATCCACTGGGAGCCCATGCTGGGCATGTGTGATTACAATTAAGGGTGCAAGACAGCAAAAATTGAGACACTCCCACCCACAGCTGCTGACATTTAGACACCGCAGTTGTGCCTCTCAAGCTCGCAGGCCTACATCAAGAGAACCCAAATAGCTCGAGTAGGAGCTACACTAGATTAACAAACCCAGGAAAACTGAGATTAATCCAGTAGCACCATCCCCAAAAGAACCTGGGCAGCAAAGCAACTGGATCTACAATTAAAACATTACAGGAAAACATGGGGAGACAAAAAGGAAATCCCCAAAGGAAAGAAAAAGAAGAATCACCAGAAAGGGAGTTAAATGAACTTGAGGATAGCAGCCTAACAAAGAATTCAGAGTATCCTCTCTAATAAAATAGTAATATGCAAATTAACCATCACTCTGCTACATAAGCCACGTCCACCAGCCAATCAGGGCGAGTATGCAAATTAACCCCAATCCAAGATGGCTACAGCCACAGAGAGAAAGGTTTCCCAGGTAACAGAGGAAACCAAGCTTTCCATAGCCGTTGCAGGCCTAAGCCTCCACTCAAGCTACAAAGTTTCAATTATAGAAGGTAAACAAATTCAAACAAATGGCGGCAGAATGGAGCTTGAGAGAGCAGGCCAGCGTTTCCGGCAGCAACAGGGGAAGCAAAGCTTTCTGCACACCCTGGCTGGGCTCACCCGCTTAAGGCTACAAAGTTTCAATTGTAGAAGGTGAATTAACTGCCACAGAAATGGCTGCCGCCCCAGAAATGGCTGCCGCCCCAGGCTACAAAGTTTCAATTGTAGAAGGAAAATAAATTCCAGATACCAGGGCCTCCCCTTGGGTGGCCAGGAGGCGTGGCTGGCCTGCAAACCACCACAGGCCCCTCGCTCAGGCTGCCCCACGCCCCAAGAGAACCCCCACCCTTATCTGTGACACCCTTCAGGGCAAACCAGCTGGCCCCCACCCGTGCACCAGGCCTCTATCCTATCTAATAAAAGAGTAATATACAGATTGATCATCACTGCAACACACAATATAGCTGCCCCCATGTGGTCAAAGATCCTGCCCCCATATGGACACAAGATGGCCACTACAAGATGGCCAGCAGGAGAGGGCAGTTGGGAGGCACCTGGCCTGCAAGGGAGGGCAGTTGTGAGGGACCAGGCCTGCAAGGGAGGGCAGTTGAGAGGGACCAGGTTCGCAAGGGAGGGCAGTTGGAGGTGATCAACCCTGCAGGAGAGGGCAGTTAAGGGTGACCAGGCTGGCAGAGGAGGGAAGTTGGGGGCAAACAGGCTGGCAGGGGAACAGTTAAGCATCAACCAGGCTGGCAGCGGAGTGGTTAGGGGGTGATCAGCCTGGCAGGCAGAAGCGGTTAGGGGCAATCAGGAAGGCAGGCAGGCAAGCAGTTGGGAGCCAGCAGTCCTGGATTGTGAGAGGGATGTCCGACTGCCCGTTTAGGCCCAATCCCACTGGGCAGTCGGACATCCCTCCAGGAGTCCCAGATTGGAGAGGGTACAGGCTGGGCTGAGGGACAACCCCCCGCCGTGCACGAATTTCGTGCACTGGGCTTCTAGTTTGTTATAAGGATGTTTAAGCGGATGGATGACAAATACACACAACTCAATGAGAACTATAGGGAGCTGATAGAAAATGTCACCAACATGAAAAGAAACCAAGAGGAGATGAAGAATGACATAGCTGCAGTAAAGAACACAATGGAAGGCCTAAAGAGTAGAGTAGAAGAGGCTGAGGACCGCATCAGCGAATTAGAAGACAAGGTAGGAAAAAACACACAAACACAGCAGCAATTGGAAAGAAGACTTAAAAAGGAAGAGGAGAGCCTAAGGGAGCTATGTGACTACACAAAACGAAACAACATTCGAATAATAGGGATAAAAGAAGGAGAGGAAGAGAAGCAAGGAATAGAAAACCTGTTTGAAGAAATAATGACAGAAAACTTTCCTGATATTGGCAAGAAAAAAACTATCCAAGTCCAAGAAGTACACAGAGTCCCAAAAAAATTTAACCCCAAAAGACCGACACCAAGACACATCATAAGTAAATTGACGAACACGAACGACAAAGCAAGAATATTAAAGGCTGCAAGAGAGAGACAGAAAGTAACATATAAGGGATCTCCTCTTAGAATATCAACTGATTTCTCAACAGAAACACACCAGGCCAGAAGGGAATGGAATGAAATATACAAAGTGATGCAAAACAAGGGACTGAATCCAAGAATACTATACCCAGAAAGGCTATCATTCAAAATTGAAGGTGGAATCAGAAGCTTCACAGATAAAAAAGGGCTAAGAGAGTTCATCACTACCAAGCCAGCAATGGAAGAAATGCTAAAGGGACTGCTGTAAAAACAAAGAGAAAGGCAAGAAGAAAAACAAACACTAAGAAAAAATATGACAACAAACAGGTACTTATCAATAATAACATTAAAAGTAAATGGGTTAAATGCACCAATCAAAAGACATAGGGTAGCTGAATGGATAAGAAAACATGACCCATATATTTGCTGTCTACAAGAGACCCACCTTAGAGCAAAGGATTCACACAGACTGAGAGTGAAGGGATGGAAAAATATTTTTCAGGCAAATGGAAATGAGAAAAAAGCTGGGGTTGCAATACTTATGTCAGATAAAATAGACCTCAAAGTAAAGGCCATAATAAGAGATAAGGAAGGCCACTACATAATACTAATGGGAGCAATTCAACAAGAAGATATAACTCTGGTAAACATTTATGCACCCAATGCAGGAGCGCCCAAATACATTAAAAAATCTCCTGGAAGATATCAAGGGAGAGATCGACAGCAATACAATCATAGTAGGGGACTTAAATACACCACTGACATCAATGGATAAATCCTCTGGACAAAAAATCAGCAAAGAAACAGCAATTCTAAATGACACATTAGATCAGATGGACCTAATAGACATCTTCAGAGTATTTTACCCCAAAGCCATGGAATATACGTTATTCTCAAGTGCACATGGGACATTCTCAAAAATAGACCACATATTGGGTCACAAGCAAAGTCTCCCCAAATTCAAAAAGATTGAAATCATATCAAGCATTTTCTCAGACCACAATGGCATAATATTAGAAATAAACTACAACAAAAACATTCCAAAAAAACGAAACACTTGTAAACTGAATAGCATGCTACTAAACAATGATTGGGTTATCAATGACATCAAAGAAGAAATTAAAAACATCCTGGAGACTAATGACAATAAAAACACAACATTGCAAATCCTATGGGACACAATGAAAGCAGTCCTGAGAGGGAAGTGTATAGGTCTACAGGCCTACCTCAAAAAACAAGAAAAAATGGTAATAGATCATCTAACTAAACAACTCAAAGAATTAGAAAGGAGGCAACAAGAAAAGCCCACAGTGAGCAGAAGAAAGGAAATAATAAAGATCAGAGTAGAAATGAATGACATAGAGATCAAAAAAATAATACACAAGATCAACAAAACCAAGAGCTGGTTCTTTGAAAGGATAAACAAGATTGATGAACCTCTAGCCAGGCTCACCAAGAAGCAAAGAGAGAGGACCCAAATAAACAAAATCAGAAATGAGAGAGGTGAAATAACAACAGACCCCACAGAAATACAAAGGATTGTCAAAAAATACTATGAACAACTCTATTCCAACAAACTAGACAACCTGGAGGAAATGGACACATTCCTAGAAAAACACAATCTTCCAAAAATTACTCAGGAAGAGACTAAAAATCTCAATCGGCTGATAACTATGGAAGAAATTGAAGCAGTCATCAAAAAGCTTCCAGCAAACAAAAGCCCGGGGCCAGATGGCTTCATAGGGGAATTTTACAAAACATTCAAGGAAGAACTAAAACCTATCCTCCTCAGACTATTCCAGGAAATTCAAGAAGAAGGAACACCTCGAAGCTCCTTCTATGAAGCCAGCATCACCCTAATACCAAAACCAGATAAAGATAACACAATGAAAGAGAATTACAGGCCAATATCCCTCATGAATATAGATGCCAAAATCATCAACAAAATTCTAGCAAATCGAATCCAGCAGTACATCAGAAAGATCATACACCACGACCAAGTAGGATTTATCCATGGGATGCAAGGATGGTACAATATTCACAAATCAATAAACATAATACATCACATAAACAAATTAAGAGATAAAAACCATATAGTCATATCAATTGATGTAGAAAAAGCATTTGACAAAATCCAACACCCTTTCTTGATAAAAAAACTCTCAGCAAGCTGGGAATAGAAGGATCATACCTCAACATAATAAAAAGCCATATATGACAAACCCACAGCCAACATCATACTCAATGGGCAAAAACTAAAACCATTTTCCCTAAGAACAGGAACAAGACAGAGATGCCCACTCTCACCACTCCTGTTCAACATAGTGTTGGAAATACTAGCCATTGAAATCAGACAAGAAGAAGAAATAAAAGGCATCCAAATTGGAACAGAACAAGTAAAACTGTCCTTATTTGCAGATGACATGATACTGTGCTTAGAAAACACTAAAGACTCCATCAAAAAATTATTAGACTTAATAAATGAATTCAGCAGAGTAGCAGGGTACAAAATAAATGCTAAGAAATCTATGGCATTTCTATACACCAATAATGAACTTATAGAAAGAGAGATTAAAAAAGAAATCCCATTTACCATCACGCCAAAAAAATTAAGATACCTAGGAATAAACTTAACTAAGGAGGTAAAAGACCTATACGCGGAAAACTATACAACACTGAAAAAAGAGATAGAGGAAGACATAAACAGATGGAAGAACATACCATGTTCATGGATTGGTAGAATCAACATCATCAAAATGTCCATACTACCCAAAGCAATCTATAATTTCAATGCACTTCCCATTAAAATACCAATGGCATACTTCACAGACCTAGAACGAACTTTCCAAAAATTCATCTGGAATAAAAAAAGACCCCGAATAGCTACAGCAATCCTGAGAAAGAAGAACAAAGTAGGTGGGATCTGAATACCAGATCTCAAGCTATATTACAAAGCCACTGTTCTCAAAACTGCCTGGTATTGGCACAAGAACAGACATGTGGATCAATGGAATAGAATAGAGAACCCAGAAATCGATCCAAATCACTATGCTCAACTAATATTTGACAAGGGAGGCATGAACATACAATGGAGTCAAGACAGTCTCTTCAATAAATGGTGTTGGTAAAATTGGACAGATACATGCAAAAAAATGAAACTAGACCACCAACTTACACCATACACAAAAATAAACTCAAAATGGATCAAGGACATAAACATAAGACAAGAAACCATAAAAATACTAGAGGAATCTACAGGCAGAAAAATCTGACATATGCCAGAAGAACTTCTTCGCTGATACTGCTCCTAGGGCAATGGAAGCTAAAGAGAAAATAAACAAATGGGACTACATCAAAATAAAAAGCTTTTGCACAGCAACGAAAACCATCAATAAAACAAGAAAGCCCACTGCATGGGAGAACATATTTGCCAATGATGTCAACTATAAGGGATTAATCTCCAACATTTACAGGGAACTCATGCAGCTTAACAAAAAGAAGATAAACAACCCAATCAAAAAGTGATCTAAATAGACACTTTTCAAAAGAAGACAGAAGGAAGGCCAAGAGAAATATGAAAACCTGCTCTAAATCACTAATCATTAGAAAGATGCAAATCAAAAAAACAATGCGGTACCATCTCACACCTGTCAGAATGGCTAGTATCAACAAGTCAACAAATGACAAGTGCTGGCGAGGATATGGAGAAAAAGGAACCCTGGTGCACTGCTGGTGGGAATTCAGACTGGTGCTGCCACTGTGGAGAACAGTATAGAGTTTCCTTAAAAAACTAAAAATAGAACTCCCATTTGACCCAGTGATCCCACTTCTAGGAATATATCCCAAGAACCTGGAAACATCAATCAGAAAGGATATATGCACCCATATGTTCATAGCAGCACAATTTACAATAGCTAAGATTTGGAAACAGCCTAAGTGCCCATCAGCAGATGAGTGGATTAAAAAACTGTGGTACATCTACACAATGGAATACTACGCTGCGGTAAAAAAGAAGGAGCTCTTACCATTTGCAACAATATGGATGGAGATGGAGAACATTATGATTAGTGAAATAAGCCAGGCAGAGAAAGATAAATATCACATGATCTCACTCATTTGTGGAATATAATGAACAACATAAACTGATGGGGGAAAAATAGATCCAGAAACAGAGAAACATCAATCAGAACGGCAAACCTCAGGGAAGAAATTGTGAGGTAACCAGAAACCCAAGAATGCCTGAGAATGCCTTTCTAGCCACGCTAGCAATCATCAGATGTACGGTAATTTTACCTGGGACAAGAGGGTAAGTATTTTGGTCTTATACTCCTGACCCTTCATGGGCAAGACACCTTACGTGGGCTGATCCCCTGAGTAATGTAGTTACCAATAATACCAAACACCTTGGTCATCCAGGAGGTCCATGGGTGGAGCAAGAAAGTATAAATACACAGGGGTCTCCACCCAGCTTCCCTTTTGTACGACATAAAATCAAAACAATGCCCCTTTGTGTGTACAATTAAAGAGAGGTTTCTGGCTTGTGTGGACACCAAAGAAAGGGTGTCACTACTATCACTACTTGCCCCCAGTAGAGGTGCAGAAAATGTAAATAAGACCTTGTCTATATGAAAAGAAATGAACAGCCAGTTTGAAAGGGAATTGCCATGGACTAGAACAAAGAATATCCTTACATGATATTATTCTACACTGTCATTAAAATTTTTCCCAGATTTGGAGCACCCTCAGTACTTACAATAGTTCCTCGCACCCTTGGGGATAAAACAAAAAATCTGTTTGGTGCTTGGAGACAAACTTAACACATCTCTTGATACTTTAGAATTACAACAGCATAATATACAATTATCCTAAGCAAACTTACTCATTCTTTGAATGTCTGGCAGCAAATTAAAAAGGACATGTAAGGATTTAATCCTTTTCATTGTGTAGAGGGCCTCCTGGGAAGGCACCTGAGCATTCTATATTGGTCCCTCTTACCCTTTAGGCCAAGAGAGACCCTCTTCTCACAATTCAATTGCTCACAGCTGTTGCATGAGCTTTCTGTTCATGTCGAGGTTGAAGTCTCATGATGACTGGTGCCATGGATCTGTCTCTCACCCAGTGGGGCGAAATGAGCCCTCCTTGGAGAAGAAACCCGTGTTCCAAAAGATATGTGATCAGTGCTGGGGCCCCACCAGCAGGCGAGGGGATCCCAAGGCAAGTGTTGGGCATGGAGGCCACGGGGGCATAGGCTACCAAGGAGACAAAACTGAACCTCATGTCACCCTGCTTGGCCCCGGAGGATGGCTGGTTAGCCAGAGACGGGTAAGATTCCTCAAGGGAGGAACAACCTAAGACAGGCACAGTTGCAGAGGGGCCATCAGGATAGAATTTGTGGATCAACAGAGGTGGGGCACAGACCCTCACCCCCCCAACATTGCAGGGGCCTGAACCCTAGCCCCTTCTGAGGGAGGTCTCCTGCCCCCATGGCTGCTTCATGCTTCCCATGCCCAGCTCAGATCAGGACCCAGGTGACCAACAGAGACTTGGCCGACAGCAGCTGCCCTCTTACTCCAACAAGTATTGTTGGGTTGTCTTGTACCCATGGTGTGGGGAAGTGAGTTTAAGATATCTAAATCCAGACTACCACCAGGAATGCTCAGGACCTACTCAAGAAGGCAAATAATCCCTTCCACTAATATTTACAGGGTAAAATAAGATTGTTGTTAGAGTAATAAATTTGACTGTAAAATAGTAGTCAAGTTTTCAGGCAAATTTAAATTGGCTAGTTGAAACAAGCGAATATTCTAGAAAAATTAATTGTACTGGACAAAAAGGTGTTCCTAAAGTGCTAACTAAAATTTTTATTGGTACTTCATCTCATGATAAAATTGTGCATCATGTAATGAACCTAAAACAGTAATATTATAGTGCAAAAAATTAAAATGTACAAGCCATCAAGACTACATTATAAAATTTTCAAAAGCCTCCTAACATTTAAATCAAAAAAGGAGGGGATAGTAGAAGAATATCATGTAAGGAAAAATAACCTGTAAGAAAATTACATCTAGAAAATTAATACTTTAGAAAATTAATTGTAAGGCTAAAAGCAAGACACCCATGAAAAACACACAAGGTGTCAAAACAAGCCAGAGGAAAATCATTTGGGCAAAAAATGAAATAGGATCCCAAGTCAAATTTATAGAAAATATTCCTTTATTAACTTTTGGTCAAGAATATGTTTGTATATTTTCAGAAAACAACTCCGAGACCATGTGGATTCCAGCAACAGAGAGGAATCAACAGGACTACTCCAGCCATGAAGACAGAAGAGAAGCAGTCCAGAGATGGAAGACGCTGACGTGGTCTTCCTATACTAGCAGTTAGCAGCTGTGCATCACTGCAGGTTGCCCAGGACCAAACCAGAGAGAGTCGGACCTGCTTTACCACCTTTTGTCCACCATCCAGAACTGTAATGTCAGTGCTGACATGTACACATAAGGAACTGTTGGACATTGTAATTGGGTCTCAAAAGAACTGTTGGCCCAGAAAGAAACTCACTACAGACTGATTCATTTGCCTGTCAGCATAACCATTATTGCTTGTCTCATTTTCAGTTCTTATAAGTGTATTTCTAATAGCACATAATCTCACTCATCTAGGGGAAATAATGAGCTCCATAGACTGATGAACAAGAACAGACCCAGAAACAAGGAGGCATGGATCAGACTGTCGGGCCTCAGAGGGAGGGTTGGGGAGGGTGGGGGTAAAGGGGAGAGATCAACCAAAGGACTTGTGTGCAAGCATATGCGCCTAACCAGTGTTTGGGGATAACAGGGGGGTGGGGGCATTTGTGGGGAGGGGTGTGGGATGGGAATGGGGGGATGAGGACAAATATGTGATACCTTAATCAATAAAGAAATTTAAAAAAAAGAAAAACAATAAATACATATAAGTCTGGACCAACAGCCAAGTCCTGGGCTGCCAGCCAATGGGAGGCAACCCACAAATGTTGCCAAATATTCTTTTTAAAAAAAACTTTATTGTTGAAAGTATTACATATGTCCTCCTTTTTCCCCTTTGACCCCATCTAGTGTGCACCCACCCCCCACCCTAGGCCTTCACCACATTATTGTTTGTGTCCATGGGTTATGCATATATATGCATACAAATGCCAAATATTCTGTTTTGGAACTTCAAAGACTAATCTCAGGAGACCACACATTAATATAACAAGTGCAGATGAAGGGAGATACCTCCACAAGAAGAATAAAAGTGAAATTAAGAACAGTGATACTTGCTCTTCGCCCTCTTGCAAATGAGCTGTGCTGACAGCTCTTGAGTCTGGCTTGGTGGCTGTCGATTATTCTGGGGCCTTGATATCTCACATTAGTTCAGTTATACTTATATTTTATATTAGTGGTGCATGGATTCGTGCACATTGAAAGGAAATGAAATAGAAGAAATATTTTAATATCACTATTCACCCTTTCTCTATAATAGAAATGTCAGAGATGAAAGAAAATTAGTAAAATGTATATGAAAATAATATATAAATTGATTAATAAATAAACAATAACATGATATAACAACAAAGAAATAATATAAAAACAACAAAAACATGATATAAAAACAATATTGATAAAAACAATGACTGATAAATTGATTAAACTTATTCTAATATCTCCCTGTATACCACATTAAAAGTAAAAACATTTTCACAGTGCTTGACTACTTTCCCTTGTGATGAAGTATTTACAACTTTAACTTTGTCACATGCTACATAGTAAATGACAATGCAATTATCAAACATAGTTGTGGTGAAATGACTGTTACATGTGAGTTTTGCCTATCAATAAATTTCTCCGATGTTCATATTCTGTCGATGACGGCGCTTTCTTTCAGCTTCAGAATGTCAACAAAAACAACCAAATTCACGATCGACAATGACAGATCAAAACACATGTGTGAGATTGGCACCAGCGAAAGCTTTATATGTATCATGCATTGTGCATGTGCGAGTCAACGTTTATTTTTAAATTACCAGTGCATATCATATGTACCAGCCGGTCGGTCGGACAGTTGGATGGACAGACGGTCGATCACTTAGCCTTTTATATATGTAGATAGAAATACAATATATTTACATATATTGACCTTGCATCCTGCAACTTTGATATATTTGCTTATTAGTTCTGGAAGCTTTTTTTGTAAAGTCTTTACAATTTTCTACACATATGATCATGTTACCTGTGAATAAAGACAATTTTATATCTTACCAATTTGTATGCTATTTTTTGTCTTAAAGCACTATTTTAGAGGGAAAGAATTCAATCTTTCCCCATTGAGCATGCTACTAGCTGTAAGATTTTTCTAGATGTTCTTTGTCAGATTGTGATACCTTCCATTCCTAGTTTACTGTGAGTTTTTAACAAGGCTGACTTGAATTTTGTCAAAGGCTTTTCTGCATCTGCTGATATGATCATTTTTGTCTGTTAACATGGTGAATTATACAAATTAAGTTTCAAATACAAAACAACCTTAAATTCTTAGGATAAACCCACTTGGATATGATGTAATATTACAGAATTACATTTATAAAATTTTGTTAAGGATTTTGCACCTATGTTCATGAGGGATATTGTCTAGTTTTCTTTGGCTGCAATGTATTTGTATGATTTTGGTATTCAGAAAATGCTGACCTCATAAAATTAGTTAGGAAGTGATTCCTTCTTTTTATTTTCTGTAAAAGTTCATGTTGGATTGGCACTACTTCTTCCTTAAGTGTGTGGTAGAATTTACCAGTGTAGCATTATGAGCCTAGAGTTTTCATTGTGGTAATATTTAATTTCCAAATATTTGAGGATTTTCTAGATATATTTTTCTTATTGGTTTTTTATGGAATCATATTGTGGTCATACAACTTGCAGTCTATACTATAATTTCTTTAAAATACATTGAATCTTGTTTATGGTCTATCTTGTTTAATATTGCAATGTGCCTTTAAACAAATTCATATTCTCTTTGGGTGGCCGAGTGTTCTATATATGCCAATTGGGTCAAGTTGTTTGATAGTGCTTTTTTTTTTAAAAAATATATTTTATTGATTTTTTACAGAGAGGAAGGGAGAGGGATAGAAAGCTAGAAACATCGATGAGAGAGAAACATCGACCAGCTGCCTCCTGCACATCCCCCACTGGGGACGTGCCCGCAACCAATGTACATGCCCTTGACCGGAATCGAACCTGGGACCTTTCAGTCCACAGACCAACGCTCTATCCACTGAGCCAAACCGGTTTCGGCTGATAGTGCTTTTATAGTTTTCTATATCTTTACTGATTTTGTGCCTTCTATCAATTAGTGAAGTATGAGTGATGATGTTTACAACTATGATTATGGATTTGTCTGTTTCTCTTTTAAGTTTTGTCAATTTGGTTTTCATTTATTTTGAGGTGCATAAACATTTTGAATTTGGTCATTTTAATGAATCAATATTTTTATCATCCAAAGCTATCTGTCTTAATCTATATTAGTATTTATTATCCTGAAGTCCATTTATTTTATTAACATAGGCACTTTAATTTTTGTATGTGTTTGTATGATATATATGTATATATATAAAACATTATACTATATATTTTCTATCCTTTTAGTTTAACATATTTATGTATTATATTAATATCTGAAGGTTAGTTCATGACTTCTGAAAATCAAATGCCAAGGCAAGATTGACATGAAAAAACTGTATTAAGTGAAATGCCAATGAAAGAAAACTGTAAGCCTGTTGCAGGCCTTACCTTTGTACTCAGAATGTCAAATGGGGGAAAAAAATCATAATGATAATATTTTTATTTCATTTCTTCAATTATATTTACCACAAATATTGCATTTATTAAGTAATTTTCTTTATAATCTCTCCCTTTCAAATTCATTTTAAAAGGAAACATATCAAATATAGGTAAAAAAGAGCTTGCACTAACCAACTTTACCCATAAGTGTATTTATGTAGGCTAAAAGTGGTGGCTCCTCAGAACCCAGGAACAGGCAGCAGAAACTCTGTGTTCATCTTGGAAAAGGTGAGTGCCCAGTCATCAGTCTACTTATCTGAATTTAGTACTTTCTCTGCTTGACTGTTTCTTCCTTCCTTGCTTCCTCTATTCCCATGCCAATCTCAGGGCTATGGATGCTCCTGCCCTGGGTAGATGGATGCCCAGGCACTGTCCAAGAACCAACTGCTCCTGAATTGTGTGTGATTCCTTCCCTATCTGGGCAGGAAAAAATATGTACATAATACTAAAATAATATTGCATATGACTAATTTTTTCACATTATGGGAAACTGTACATAAGTGATCTCACCTCTCTCATACCTTTTCACGAGTGCTCTCCTGGCAAGTACTACAAAACATCAGGCATATAGCGAAAACCTGTTCATCATTAGATTCTAATATTGCTTCTTATCCAAGCAAAACTTGATACTTTTCATGAGAACATCTTCACCACATTCATTATTTTTATAAGCCCATGTTCACCTTGTTTATTATCTATGCTTCACATGTTGGTATATACACATCTGAAGCCCTAAGTTCCTTCAGGATTCCTTTCTTATCTTAATCTTTCATACCTCCCACATTCATTGCTTTTAAATGTTGCTTTCTGTTTCCTTTAGTAACTAGTTTTATGTGTTTATCAGGTCATATTTTCTTTTCCTTCATTACATTCAGTTTAAACAAACATATTTACACTTATGCCTTTGAGATGCATTCTACCTCAAAGAACCCATCCATTTGTTTTTATAGCTACAATTCAGAAATCCATCCTTATTTCCTCAATACACAAATATTGACTGTCCATTAACCTTGCCAGGCACTATTATAGACCCTGGCAACACAGTGATAAAAAAGGACAGGTGAAGTTTTTAATCTCACAAAGTTTACATTATACAGGGAAGGGACCAATATAAAAACAAATAAATATCACAGAGTAATAAATACCAGGCAGAGAGTAAATCAATGGCATGATATTGAAGTCTGACAGGGCTAGTTTATTTCTAGTCAGGGAAGTAGTTACCTCTGAGGAGGTGATATCAATACTAATAATAGACTGGGGCCATCACGACCAGATGGACAACTGGTCCAGGCGGGAGCCCTGCACAACTGCACTGGGCCCACCGCCAGGTGCGGGAAAGCGGAGTCCAGGCAGGAGTGACCCAAGCACGTGTGGCCAGGCAGCCTTGGGGGCCGTGCAGATGGATGGACGGCGCTGGATGGTGCCAGCAAGCTGCGAGGAGGGACGCAGAGGTACAGAGCTGTTAGGGCAGTGGCCTGTGGGGTCAGCAAGGTTGGGGTGCCAGGTAGGCCCCAGGTCATCAGGTGTCGCCGGGGGAGCATGGCTGTCTAGAGTGGGAGTAAAAGCCCTTCTTCCCAGAAGAACTCAGATGGTTTAAACGTGCATAGAGAAACTGTGGCAGTACCAACATGGCTATGTCAGTTCCCCGAGCCGCCTGTTGGTGCCCGACTGCAGGCTTCACTGTGGGGCATAGGTCTGGATGTGGGCCAGGACGTGGCCTTGGCATCTGGACTCACCTCCGGTATCGCCTCAGCATCACGACTTCACGACATCACCCACAAGTTCCTTTGCTGCTGGTCTGTGGGCCCCAGTGAGCTGGCACCGTGCATGCTCAGGGCAGTGCTATCTGTGTTTCCACTGAAAGGACATGGTATGTGATGGGTGCTGTTGATTCCTTAAGGTTGAAATGGGGAAGCCTGAACTTGCTTATGACACGATCTTTTCTCTGTATTTTACTGCACAGTCTTCTTGGGCTCAGGGAACCGTCAGCCACTGGAGTACCAGCTTGGCCATCCCACACAGCCAGACACCACCAAGAAGCACAGAAATGCCAAAGCCCCAATTGAACCCGTCATGAAACAGACCCCAGTTCACATACTGGAGCGGAAACAATAAAACAGTGGCATTTGTTGGACCTCAGCTGGGACTGTGCCCATGGGTCTGTCTGCAGGGTTCCTGCACCCTGGCTGTGGCCCATTGGCCGAGAAAGTTCTGCAAGCCTTGATTCTGGAGTTATGGATCTTAGCAAGTAGGCAGGCGCACAAAGGTGGAATTGAAAATAGAAAGGTTAGACTGTGTGTGAGTGTGTGCATTTACACACATATATGCCCATTTCCCTCAGTCTTTTTCTGAGCTGTTTGAAAGCATGCTCTACACATGACAGGATTCCCAGATACTCCCCTGTGTACTTCACAAAAGAAGACACTCCTACATAACAATTCTCCACCCAACCACGTGAGGAAATCTCCACTAAAATGGTATTAAGGTTCAATCCAGGAAAAACCAAGATGGCGGCATAGGTTAAACACCTAACCTGCAGCCTGGCACAACAATTTCAAAAATACAACTAAAAGTCAAAACGGACATCATCCAGAACCACAGGAAAGCTGGCTGACTGAAATGCCCACAACTAGAAGGAAAGAGAAAACCACAAGGAAAATCAGAGGAGCCTTAAAAGCCTGAGGTATGGAGACACCGGCGGAGACACGGGCGCATGCGCATGCGAGGAGGACAGAGCTGGAGAGGACGGGGCGGCTGAGTGCCTGGCCGGCGTTCTCTAGCAGGAAGGAGATAAAAGCTCCAGATTGCACTGAACCCCAGTTCCGGGCAAGACCCTGGGAAGCCAGGCTCATGCTGGGGGAATCTGGGCTGTGGGGCAGAAACACAGAGGAGAGCGAAAGGCAGAGCTCCGGAGGCGCGCACGGGAATGCGTGCAGAGGACGGACTGTTGCCTGTGCCGCTGAATTGCCCTGGCAGGGAGGAGACAGGGGCTCCGGACAGTGCTGAACCCCAGTTCCAACTGCACTGAACCCCAGTTCTGGGAAAGACCCTGGGGACCCAGGCTCATACTGGGGGAATCTGGGCTGTAAGGCAGAAATGCAGAGGAGCGGCAAAAGGCAGAGCTCCGGAGGTGCGCATGGGAATGCTCGCAGGGGATGGTCTGTTGACTGTGCTGCTGAATTGCCCTAGTGGGAAGGAGACAAAAGCTCCGGACTGTGCTGAGCCCCAGTTCCGACTACACTGAAACCCAGTTCCAGGTGAGAATCTGGGACTCCAGATTCATTGGGGGAGAGACTAGACTGTTTGGCAGCGGGCAAAACTCCAGGGCACCTTTCTCTCAGAGGTGTTTGCAGGGAGTACAGAGGGACACTGAGGGACACTGAGACCCAGAAACCTCATAGGGTGGGGCTGACGGGAAGCCAAGGCTGTAGGATCCACCCTGAAACTCCACCCCATCCAAGCTGAGCACAGAGGCTTTTACAATTTTGCAAGTCTAGTTGAATAAGGCTGTCTCCCGGCATAGACACAGCTGATCCTCACAGCCAATTGGACTGGAGGTCAAATCCTCCCAGTGTACCAACAGCAATCAAGGCTTAACAACACCAAGACTTTGCACTCAGCCCACAAAGGGGGGTACCAAGAGCGACCACCTAGGGAGATTGGGGAAGCTGAGCTACCAGCCCCTATAGGTCACTGACCACACAAAGCCACTCCATCAACATAGGGAGGCAGCCAAAATGTGGAGACACCAAAACAGGTCACGAATAGAAGAGATGGAGGAAAGTAAACTAATGGACAACACAGTGTTCAGAACCACATTTATAAGGTTACTTAAGAATCTTCTGGAGGACCAAGGTGGCGGCATAGGGAAGATGCCTGATTGTTGCCTACCACAACAATTTTGAAACTACAACTGGAAAACACAGCAGACACCATCCAGAACCACCGGAGGGCTGGCTGAGCGGATGCTCTACAACTAGAATAAAAGAGAGGGGGACGCGGAATGATGCTGATGCTGGTGAGCCAAAGATCACACTTTAAGAACTACGGCTCTGGCGACACAATGGCGGCCTGGTACGTGCTCGGCGTGGTTCCCCCTGTGGTCTCCAGCTGAGGGGACGGCTCTGCTTGCTGCCAAACACGGACAGACGAGCCCCTGGGGGACATGGGGTGGGAGACTCTGTGCTTGCTGACCTCCGAGTCATTCGAGAATCTCTGCACCCCGGAAGCGGCCAGGTGCGCTCGCCCGGTGACTGGTCACCACTGCAGACCCGAGTGCTGCCACAGCGACCTCGGACCAGCCCGCCTCCGCACACCGGGCGCACCGGAGCTTCGCTGATCCCGCCGCCCAGCGAGATCCGCGGCAGCCGCCCCGGAGCTTTGAGAAAATGGCCAAAGGAATTGCTGAGAGGGAATTGACCGACAGGAATTGGGATCAAGAAGACGAAGCCCCACTGGGTCCTGGGTCTGGGTGAGGCCCCGCGCCCCTGGGTCTGGGCAAGGCTGGGACCCAGGTCAGGGTGAGGCCGCATGCCCCTGGGTCCGGGTGAGGCCACACGCCCCTGGGTCCGGGTGAGGCTGGGTCCCGGGTCCGGGTGAGGCCGCACGCCCCTGGGTCCGGGTGAGGCCACGCTCCCCTGGGTCCGGGAGAGACCAAACCAGAGGGAGTCGGACCTGCATTACCACCATTTGTCCACCATCCAGAACTGAAAAGTCAGTGCCAACATGTACACATAAGGAATTGGTGGACATTGAAATTGGGTCTCAAAAGAACTGTTGATTCATTTGCCTGTCAGCATAACTATTATTGCTCATCTCACATTCAGTTCTTATAAGTATATTTCTAGTAACACATGATCTCACTCATCTAGGGGAAATGATGAACAACATAGACTGATGAACAAGAATAGACCCAGAAACAAGGAGGCATCGATCGGACTGTCAGGCCTCAGAGGGAGGGTAGGGGAGGGTGGGGGTAGGGGGGAGAGATCAAAGGACTTGTGTGCATGCATACGAGCCTAGCCAATGGTTAAGGACAACAGGGGGGTGGGGGCATCCATGGGGAGGGGTGTGGGATGGAAATGGGGGGATGAGGACAAATATGTGACACCTTAATCAATAAAGAAATAATTTAAAAAAGGTTCAATCCACAGACCCCATTTGAATTCTGACAACTGTGTCAACAATGTTCCCTACTCCCCACCCCCAGGATCCAATCCACCTAGGATGGGTTGTCTGTCATTTCTGTCCCTGACAGTTTTAATTAAAAATCATAGACTTTTGCCCTAAAAAAAAATAAAGAAAAATAAAGAAAGACCCTCTGGCGCTTTGAGTTAGGAGCCAGCGGTCCCAGATTGTGAGAGGGATGCCCGACTATTGGACCAGGCCTAAACTGGCAGTCAGACATCCCCTGAGGGGTTCTAGATTGGACAGGGTGCAGGCCAGGCTGAGGGACACCCTCCCTCATGCATGAATTTCATGCACCGGGCCACACCGTGCTAATGAGCAGAGGAGAATATGGGACAGAGTGTTTAGCAAAGCGTGCTCTAACCTTCATGGATGCCAGAATGACAGCAGTTTCCTGCAAGAAGGCAGATCTGTCTTGGTTCTAATCTAAAGAGTTGTATTTGTATTCCAAGGAATGCTTAGGCAGAGCTACAGCATAAAACCTGAGTACAGAGTTACAGAGATTTAATGGGAAAGAACATTTATTCAAGAAAATATAATTAAAATGTAGATCCTAATATCATCTCCAGTTTGTTTGGCATCTGTGTCACTGACTACTGTTGTTTTCTGTTATTTCTCTTTGGTCCTGAAGTTCATGTTTCTAAAATAGTGACCCGAGTTTCACACAACTTGTAATTTAGAAATGTTTTATGGTGTAAATTGTACTTTGCTTTCATTGAAAGCATTTATGTGTCAAGTAGCAAAATAAAAATGTCATGAAAGAAGGTAAAGTTCTCCATTAAAGAAATAGAAATTGGGTAAAGAAAGACCTACTAATGTATACTGCAGAAAATAAAAGGGATAATGAGATGAACATGCCTATCAACTTACTCTTACAACAAATACAGTGATTTTCAAATGTTAGAGGAGTATTTGTGAGCCTGTGCTATCATAATAGAATAGTGTGAGAGGATGTTGTTTTCAGAAGGTCAGAGTTCCATAGCTGCTCAATCACTATCTTGAGAATTGCTCTTTACTTTTCTAGCTTCTTTGCAGTTCTGATATAATGTCCTTTCTGTTTTTGCTATTATGGAAATATGCCTGATGCTAATACTGCTGTTTATTGTACTGTGACATTTACTCTCTCTTCTTCCAAATAATAACAACAATATCATCAGGAACTACTATTTATAAAGTGTTAGGCACTTTGCATAATGATTTTACCTAATTTTCAAGAGTCCTGTAAGTCAGGACTTGAGCCCAATTTCCAGATGAAGAAAATGAACTTCTATGGAACTGACAGTAGGGCCATATTCAGAAAGAGGTCAGGAGATGGGGGCCTTTAGGATGACACTGCTCCCTCCTTTCCAGCATGTAGAACTAGCCTTGTTACTACAACTTACCAGCCTCTATAGGAGCTTTGCTAGTATTAAAGAGATAATTCAAGTCTCACTGTCATTTGAAGTAGGGACTTTTAAACTTTCTGATCCATTTAGATTGTCATAGACTATCTGCCTAACAAACAAGAAACTTTTCCAACTTTCAAATATTCCATATGTAAAAGTTGCCTATGAACAGAATACATAATTATTACCCAGCAATTATAATTTGTATAGGATAATATAGTATTTTAACTCCTTCTCTGTTGCCTCCCAACTATATTAATTTCATCTTGAAAGTTGCATTTCTGGTAAAAATTGCAGCTTTTCTTTCAGTAAAAATGCTTGGTGCCCAAGCATTTATTAAAGCTAGAATTCCTAAGAGGCAAACTTTAAAAGAGAGAAGTGCAGTTGTTGGCACTAAGTAGGAAGGAAGCTGTGCTTTCATCCCAATATTCTCTTTATTTAAAAAGAGGACTGAGAGAATGGAAAGGGTACAATTCTTTTTTTTTTAATTTTATTTCTGTGACATTAGAAGATACAAGAAACACCATGACTGGGCTCTCTGGACCAGTTGCAATTGAACCCTCTAACAGATATGTGTGGCTACGTCCAAAATACTGATGCCTTCACTCTCAAAATAAGATCACATTAATTTCAGTTTAATTCTGACTATTTAATCTATGGAAGTTTCAGAAAAACAATTTATCTCTATTCTATGTGAGAAAAATGTGCATGCTAGCAGTGGGAGGTCTGATTATATTATTTATTTGAAAACCACCAGCTTTAGTACAGCCTCTGCTGTCAGTGGAATCAATTTCTTCATTCTTGTTGACACACAAAATATTCCCTTTGATCTTTCTAGAGCACAGCTGTTTACTACAATGGCTGCATCTTGTCTATGTGTCCCACTATTTACATGCTATTTTTTTCAAAGCAACTATGGATGTCTATACTTATGTTCCAAACTCTGTGTTTAGTTCAGCAATATTACAACATAGAATAAATAGCATTCATTATGAGAGACTCCTTGGGATTCGTTAATCTAATAGTCATTATGTAGAACTAATTTGCCACTATATCTCTAAAACGTGTTAAAATTTTTCGATGCTGAAAATTGCATTTGCAGAAGTGATTGTTGGAAGTTATTACAATGCTCTGAGATGAAGCAGTCCAGCTCTCAAAGGACAAACAATGCAATATCTTCAGGTTCAGTACTCAAGCCTTCCTGCCCATGGCTGACTTCTGGCCTCAAAGACAGCAAGCACAGGCTCCTGAATTCCTGGCTTCTAGCTTCTCCACTTAATAGCTTCCTGGCTTTCTATTGGCTCTCTGAGATGGAGAAATGGGCTGGTGGCCAAGAGTCTGACCAAAAACAACTCAGTAAATTAAGGGGCCAAGTGTCTGCTAGTGAAGCAGATGATAGGCTTACTTGAATGGGGAACTGGATGATATTATGAAGAAAACATGTGACAGGGTTCACATTTCAGCTCTGCAACATATTGGCTGGATATATCTGTTAACTTACCTGCCCCTTGGTGTCTTCACTTATGAAATTTGCATAATTATACATACCTTGTGGAATTGTAAGAATCACATGTTATATCTTGTGAAAGCACTTCACACAGTACCAGAATATAATCAGCACTTAATACACATCAATCTATTCTCCTCTCTCATGAATTTAGAAGAATACAATTTGCCCTGCTTATCTCAAACCAAATAATGCAGTGGTTTTTAAACTTTCTTTTGGAGTAGAGCCTGTTGTTTTTTCCAAGAGGTGAGCTTATGTGAAAACTCACACAATAAAACAAAGTAGAGCTTTGGAGCTCACCCAGTTGTTTTTTTCCTCATTGTCCTCAGTGGTCTCTGAGACATTTCCAGGTAACCCAGTTTGAAAGCCACTGAGGTAGCGTGTTTGTGTCCCCTGTCTGGGAATCGTATGTTGAAGCCTTAATCCCTGGAGTAATGGTATTTGGGTGTGGAGTCTTTGGGAGGTAATTGGGTTCGGATGAGGTCATAGGGGTAGAGCCCCATGATGAGATTGGTACCCTTATAAAAGGATGAAGAGATCAGACTTGCTCTCTCTCCCCCATGTGATAATACAGCAAGGAAATAGCTATTTGTAAATCAGGAAGAGGAACTTCACGGAGAACCCAGCCTTGCTGGCACCCTTTTCTCAGACTTCCAACCTCCAAAGCAGTGAGAAATACATGTTTGTTGTTTAGACCACCCAGTCTATGGTATTTGTTATAGCAGCCCAAACTGACTACAAAATATGTGAAAATACTATGTAAAGTGACACAAAGATGTCATCAGTTATACCTTACAGTGATTATTGGAAATGGGGGTGGTAGGGCATTGGTGTAGGAGTATGGAGGTGTTCTGAAGGAAAATCTGATGTGATCTGGGCCAGCCATGCATGCTCTGAAGAGGGCCAACTTGTAGTTGCAAAGGGCACATGTTCAGGATAGTTACATATTTTTTTATAATTTTTTATTGATTTCAGAGAGGAAGGGAGAGAGATAGAAAGATAGAAACATCAATGATAAGAGAGAATCATTTGATCTGCTGCCTCCTGCACACCCCCTACTGGGGATCAAGCCTGCAACCCGGGCATGTGCCCTTGACCAGAATCAAATCTGGGACCCTTCAGTCCGCAGGCCAGCGCTATATCCACTGAGAAAAAACAGCTAGAACAGGTTACATATTATTTTTAATGTGTTGCTGTTGCTATCTTGAAATTTTAGTAATTTGTGAAAAAAAAGTGCCCTGCATTTTCATTTAGGACTGAGTTCCACAAATTACGTGCCTGTTCCCAAGTATGGGAATGTAAGTTTTATAGAATTTAGGCTACTTGTTCTTACTTTATTCTCTGATGGGAATATGCCCCTATATGACAGCTGGATCCTACTTTGAATCCACTCTCTTTTCTTCCCTCTTGAAATAGATTCTCTTTGTGTGTTAGTACTGACTTCCTCTTGATGCTTATCACACAAGCTCTCATTTCTGAACTAAGTCTAAGCTTGACCAAAATCACTTCATCATGAAATATGAACAAAATCAGTAGTACTTTGGGACATTAAAATAGACACACTAATTGTATTCATCAGTGTTTTTCCTCTGTGAAATCATGGGAGTTTTCTCTAATCTGGGTCACAGCACCATCAGGAGACAGTTTTATATGCATAAAATTTTTAATGTTTCTGTTATAGCCATGAAACAGTAAAATGCCTCTTTTAAGTTTGAGAAGGTTTTTTTTTTCCTGTGTCTTAATAATCAGGAGTGGTTATATAAGTGTTAATCTCAACCAGGCACTTTTAAGTTTGAAAATGGGTGCTAATAATGATCATTAATAATTATGCCACTGAAACTGTTGTAAACCTGAACTCTCCTGGGAAGTCCAAGTCTCCTGGTCACTCTATCAATTTCTTCAATGGTCATTTTTTTTTCTCTCCAGGTTTGTTTCGAGAGCAAATGATGTAATTATTTTAAAACAGTCTCTTGAATTTGGACTTAAATATCAAAGTGAAAGAGCAGTCTAAGAGTATCTAAGCAGAGGTAGATTGTGATCATAGCCCAAAATTTATACAGTTACTCACAGCTTTTTCTTCAGTAGTCCATGCTGCTACATATGGCACAGTTTTCTTCCTAGAGATATTGATGCACATGAACCCCAAAGTTATCAATTCTCCCATTTGTCAGGAAGAATGATTTTACATGTGAAAACATGGGCCGACCCATATGACTCATCCTTTATAATATATACTAGTGGCCCGGTGCACAAAATTCATACACATTAAAAGGGTATTAATTAGAGGAAATATTTCAATATTGCTATTTGCCCTTTCTCTATAATAGAAGTGTGAGAGATGAAAAAAAAAAAAGTAAAATGTATATGAAAATCTTCCTCCTGTCAGAGTCTGGGGCACACCATGGGACCCAGAGTCAAGTCCCTGCCCACCCACATGAACCTCAAAATCACACAAGACCCAGACCCAGCTGGCCCCACCCCATTGGGATAGATCCAGACCCGGCTGGTCCCACCCTTGTCAAGCGCCGCTGGGCGGGAGGTGCAGCCTCAGGTCCCCCGGCCTGGTGCCGGGAGGTGGGCACAGCCTCAGGTCACCTGTCAAGTCCAGCCAGGAGCCTCAGGTTCCCCGTCAAGTCCCGCTGGGCGGTGGGGAGGGGGGGGGGCGCAACCTCAAGTCCCCTGGCCCTGCACCAGGTGGGGGTCGCAGCCTCAGGTTCCCTGACACCGGGGTCGGGGGCACAGCCTGTGGTCCCCCAGCCGGGCCAGGGGGTGCAGCTCAAGTCCCTCGGCCTGGCGCAGGGCCAGGGGGCACACCTTGAGTTCCCACGTCAAGCTCCGCTGGGCAGGGAACACGGCCTGAGGTCCCCTGGCCTGGCACCAGGGCAGGGGGCAGGGGCTCAGCCTGAGGTCCCCTGGCCTGGTGCCAGGGGAGAGGGGGGTGCGGCCTGAGGTCCCCCATCAAGCTGTGGCAGGTGGGGGGGCACAGCCTGAGGTCCCCTGTCAAGCCCCCCGGGGGTGGGGGCATGCAGCCTCAGGTCCCTGCTGATTGCTCGTTAAGGCTTCTTACGGGAACTCGGCCTCCACTGTGGGCACAGCCATCTTGTGTTAAGGAACTCCCCCTCCACTGTGGGCACCGCCATATTTGTGATGGAATGACAGTCAATTTGCATATTCCCTCTTTATTATATAGGATCATATAGCATGACACTGTTTTGCTATAATACTGTTTCCTACAACACTGTTTGCTATGAAAGTGATGAGTGTTAAAATTCCTTCCATCTTCTGTACCTTGTGTGGTGCAGGCTCTACTCATCCCTTACCTGGAATACTGCAACTCTGGTTTTCCTGGAAAACCAGAACAAAAACTAGGCCAAATTGAGTCTTAGTTATAAATCCTTGAGTGGTTTCCCATTGTCCTTAGGCTGAAACCTACATTTCTTAAGTTGACAGGTAAGGATTTTAGTGATCAGGCAGAAATCCAGACTAATTGTATATAATTACATATATATATATATATATATATATATATATATATATATATATATGAATGTGGACAGAGATGAAGGTGATGGAGTAGAGGTCAGAGGGAGGAAGGTCATATTTTATCTGATTATGGGTGCTCTCTGCAGCATCTACTTCTCTTTTTTTCCTGGCTCTTTCTTAGGCTCACTTACCTTTACTGCTACTAATTGCACTGTCCTTAAGTTTTCTTTGAAAACTTATAAGAGTTGGCCATGCTCAGTAGCCACAGGCAGGTTTTGTCTCTGAACCTAGTTTCTGGTTTTAAGCATCATTGAGGATTCAGTGTGAGTGATGGACAGTCCGCTCTTCACAATGTGGATTAATGAATCCATCAAGTGACCAAGAAAGGATCCCAAACTTATCACAATTATAGAGATATTGCTTTAAAAGAGTTTTCATAAGCAGTACTAAATATAAAATAGGTTGGATAGTGTCACGGGACTTCCCATTTTATTCAGAGAAATAGCCCAAGGGCCTGTGATGGCCTACCATCTCTCCACAACCTTTCAGCTGGCTGCATCTGTGAACTCATTCCTACTCTTTCACTTCTTTCCCTTTTATGGTGGGTTGGAAAATGTCCACCCCTAAAGATATCCTTGTCAAATCATTGGGACCTGTAAATGGTACCTTCTATGGCAAAATATATGATTAAATTAAGGATCCTGAGAGGAGGAGCTTATTGTGGATTATCCAAATGGGCCCAATATAATTACAGGGGTACTTATAAGGAAGAAGGGGATAAATGTGGAGAAATCATAAAGAGGAGAAGAGGTGAAGAAGGAGCCAGAGCTTGGAGAAATGTGATCACAAGACAAGAAATGCAGTTTGTCACATGAAGCTGGAATAGCAGGAAATAGATCCTTCCCTAGAGCCTCTGCAGGGAGCATGGCACGGCTAACACCTTGATATTGGACTTCTAGCTGCCAGAGATGTGAGAGAATAAATTGCTTTAAGCCATTGGCTATATGGCACTTTTCTTTTTTTTATTTCTTTATTGATTAAGGTATCACATATTTGTCCTCATCCCCCCACTCCCATCCCACACCCCTCCCCACGGATGCCCCCAACCCCCTGTTGTCCTTAAACATTGGTTAGGCTCATATGCATGCACACAAGTCCTTTGGTTGATCTCTCTCCCCTCCCCCCACCCTCCCCTACCCTCCCTCTGAGGCCCGACAGTCCAATCGATGCCTCCTTGTTTCTGGGTCTGTTCTTGTTCATCAGTCTATGTTGTTCATCATTTCCTCTAGATGAGTGAGATCATGTGTTACTAGAAATATACTTGTAAGAACCGAATGTGAGACCAGCAATAACAGTTATGCTGACAGGCAAATGAATCAGTCTGTAGTGAGTTTCTTTCTGGGCCAACAGTTCTTTTGAGACCCAATTTCAATGTCCAACAGTTCCTTATGTGTACATGTCAGCACTGACATTACAGTTCTGGATGGTGGAGAAATGGTGGTAATTCAGGTCCGACTCTCTCTGGTTTGGTCCTGGGCAACCTGCAGTGATGCACAGCTGCTAACTGCTAGGATGGGAAAGCCACATCAGCGTCTTCCGTCTCTGGACTGCTTCTCTTCTGTCTTCATGGCTGGAGTAGTCCTGCCAATTCCTATCTGTTGCTGGAATCCACATGATCTCAGAGTTGTTTTCTGAAAATATACAAACATATTCTCGACCAAAAGTTAATAAAGGAATATTTTCTATAAATTTGACTTGGGATCCTCTTTCATTTTTTGCCCAAATGACTTTCCTCTGGCTTGTTTTGTCACCTTGTGTGTTTTTCATGGGTGTCTTGCTTTTAGCCTTACAATTAATTTTCTAAAGTATTAATTTTCTAGATATAATTTACTTACAGGATATTTTTCCTTACATGATATTCCTCTACTATCGCCTTTTTTTATTTATTTAAATGTTAGGAAGCTTTTGAACATTTTATAATGTAGTCTTGATGGCTTTTAAATTTAAATTTTTTGCCGTATAATATTACTGTTTTAGGTTCATTACATGGTGCACAATTTTATCATGAGATGAAGTACCAATAAAAATTTTAGTTAACACTTTAGGAACACCTTTTTGTCCAGTACAATTAATTTTTCTAGAATATTCGCTTGTTTCAACTAGCCAATTTAAATTTGCCTGAAAACTTGACTACTATTTTACTGTCAAATTTATTACTCTAACAACCATCTTATTTTACCCTGTAAATATTAGTGGAAGGAATTATTTGCCTTCTTGAGTAGGTCCTGAGCATTCCTGGTGGTAGGCTGGATTTAGATACAGTAAATCCACTTCCCCACACCATGGGTACAAGACAACTCAAACAATTCTTGTTGGTGTGAGAGGGCAGCTGCTGTTGGCCAAGTCTCTGTTGGTCACCTGGGTCCTGATATGAGCTGGGCATGGGAAGCATGAAGCAGCCATGAGGGCAGGAGACCTCCCTCAGAAGGGGCTAGGGTTCAGGCCCCTGGAATGTTGGGGGGGATGAGGGTCTGTGCCCCACCTCTGTTGATCCACAAATTCTCTCCTGAAGGCCCCTCTGTGACTTTGCCTGGCTTAGGTTGTTCCTTCCTTGAGGAATCTTACCCGTTTCTGGCTAACCAGCCATCCTCCGGGGCCAAGCAGGGTGACATGAGGTTCAGTTTTGTCTCCTTGGTAGCCTATGCCCCCGTGGCCTCCATGCCCAGCACCTGCCTTGGGATCCCCTCGCCTGCTGGTGGGGCCCCAGCACTAATCACATATCTTGTGGAACCCGGGTTTCTTCTCCAGGGAGGGCTCAATTCGCCCCACTGGATGAGAGACAGATCCATGGCACCAGTCATCATGAGACTTCAACCTCGACATGAACAGAAAGCTCATGCAATAGTTGTGAGCAATTGAATTGTGAGAAGAGGGTCTCTCTTGGCCTAAAGGGTAAGAGGGACCAATATAGAATGCTCAGGTGCCTTCTCAGGAGGCCCTCTACACAATGAAAAGGATTAAATCCTTACAAGTCCTTTTTAAATTGCTTCCAGACATTCAAAGAATTAGTTTGTACATTTGCTTGGGATAATTGTATATTATGCTGTTGTAATTCTAAAGTATCAAGAGATGTGTTAAGTTTGTCTCCAATCACCAAACAGATGTTTTTTTTTTATCCCCAAGGGTGCGCGGAACTATTATAAGTACTGGGGGTGATCCAAACCTCGGAAAAATTTTAATGATAGTGTAGAATATCATGTAAGGATATTCTTTGTTCTAGTCCATGGCAATTCCCTTTCAAACTGGCTGTCCATTTCTTTTTACATAGACAAGGTCTTAGTTACATTTTCTGCACCTCTACGGGGGGCACGTAGTGATAGTAGTGATACCCTTTCTTTGGTGTCCACACAAGTATATGGCACTTTTCTACAGTAGCCCTAGCAAAATAATCTACATTCCTTCCAGTCTCACTGGCTCCCTTGCTGTTGCTTAGATAGGCCAAGTGAGACTCGCTTTAGGACTTCTGTACTCACTGCTCTCTCAGACTAGAAAGCTCTCCCAACCAGATAGCTCCCTACTGACAGATAGCTCCATAGCTTTCTACTTCACTTCCTTCAGTTGTCTGCTCAAGTGTCATTTTTTTAGTAATGCTTTCCGTGGCCACACTATTTAAAATAGATCCCTTGTAACTCTTTAATATTCTTGTCCTATTTTTTTATCCTCATAGTACTTATCACCTATCTGACATGCTATCTGTTTTATGTATTCACTCATTTATTATTGTCTGCATCTGGTGTTCTATTTACCCAGTAGGATATAAGCTCCATACTGTCAAAGATTGTTGCCTATATTGTTTATTGCTATATTACCAGTGTATAAAACTGTGTCTCAACACTTAGGACAAGGCCCAGAGTATATATAAGCATTCAATGCACATTTGTTAAATGAAGAATCATCTCATATCAGAGAAAGAAAGAGGAAACAATAAAACATTTTATAACTTACCAATCATGTTCTTCAATCTCCCTAACCTCAACAAATTGCTTAAGTCCCCATTTTCAAATGTTCAAGATTAAGGAAAGACTTTGAAATATTTAATGTGTTACAGTTGGCTGTAGCTGTTTTTAGTCATATATTTAACTCAAGATTTTTAAATCAAAGTGAAGTTATCAAGTATTATCTTCTGTGGCATGCTGGAATTCTAAGCACAGGGTTGTAGAGGGCCACCTGGGAAGACACATGGGCATTTTTCTTTAATTATCGTCAGCTGAACTCAGGGTGTAGGCAGAGCCATGCCCTGGGAACATGCTTCCCCAATCATAGCAGCCCAAGTGTTGGCCGGGGCGGGACTAGATATGTAAATCTAGGTCTATAAAATAAACGAGCTGCGTGGCTTGGGGCGTCATGCTGCTTCTCCATCAGAGAAATGGCATCCCACCCAGCTCCCAGCTATAATCTATTTCTGCCCCTTGGTCTCTTTCTTTGTTTAATTTCTTAATCCCCAGCTCCTTCACTCAGCAACCAGACCAGTACCTTTTCTGTGATGGAGATGGACGTGGAAAAGAGAGAAATACCACTACATATGGCACCCAATGCGGGGCTGAGTACAGAGGGAAGGAAGCGAGGGGGTCATTCCCACAAGTGTGTGCACACAGATTTAAAGGAATAAGGTAAGGGGAGTGTATTGTTGTGAATTGATATGAATTAGTTAGGCGTAAAACGTGGGTAATCCTCAAAAATGCTTTAAACTATGCTCTGTTAAGTGTAGTCAAATTCTTGATTTCTTAAGTTTTGTTGATGAAACCTGGGAAAAGGTTAGAAAGCAATTGTGTGACCAATACTCAGCAAAAAGTCCAGAGAAAATTCCTATTTTAATTGGTGATGGCCTTGATTCAGCACAGGAGAGTTTAAGAATGTCTATGTGGGGTGCAGTGGTAGGGTGAAAGTCTCTAAGAATACCATCTGCACCTCCTCTGCTTCCACTTGTAAACTACTTGTAACCAAGTAGAAAAGGATTAAAGGAATTTCTCAGCAACTGCCAATAATTCTTTATCTTAAAAACCTTTTCTTTCCTTAAAAATAAAAATAAATAAAAATTGAAAACATAAATAAATAAAATAAAAACAGTAGAAGCCAGACCATCACGGAAGCTTCCCGCTAGAAAGCAAGGAGGTGGGGGAAGACAGACACGTGGCGATCCAATATGGACATCACTCCCCAAGAAAGCCACTTCTTCGCCTCATCTTTGCCATCTTTACCTTTTTTTCCAGCTTATGACTTAAAGCTTTTACAAATTCATAAATGCATCCGGGATTTCTGTGCACATGTAAAGGGAAAAGACCAGTTTAAAAACTAGTGCACATAGTTTTGAGCTGAACTTGACCTTTTGCTGTGTACAGAATAAAATCCCGAGACTGTTTTTAGCTTTAAAGATGGTGGAGATGAACCGGGGAAAGAAATACAGGCTGGTTTCCCAAGGTGATTTAAAGTAACTCTTTTGAAATTTCCCGCCCTGAGGCAAGTAACCACCAGGAAGTAGAAAGCAAGTTTACATGTAAATAGCTATGGGTTTGCTTCTTGACTTCCCTAGCAGGAAAATTCTTTTAAAAATTTAGCAGTTGTGCCAGTCCTATTGGCTGGAAATTTAAAACTTTTAAGTTTAAATGATCTAAATGTATTTAAATTGATAATACTGAAATGTTGATCTGAGTATGCCTAGTATGAAGTCTAGATGATAGAAGTTAATCTATTAATTGAATATGCCTTATATTTTATTTGAAATATATCCTTAAAATGTAAAAGTATTATTGATTTGAGAAATGCTAAGTATTTAATTTTGCTACCTAAAACTTGAAGCTCTGAAAGTTTAAGGTCTCTTTTCTCATCATGAAAAGGCTACAGAAATAAAAAACCCAGAATTTTTTTTCCTAAGAAAAATGGTGGATTTGACCAAAAGGAAAGAACACAGGCTAGTCCCAGCAGCAGATTGGCATTTCAATAATAAAGAGTAGTTTTTAAAATGCTAATGAAGGGTGTTAAAAATTTAACCTTAAGGTCTTCAAGACATAGAATTTATCCAAAGTAAATGCCTTGAAATAATTGGAATTGGATTTGAAGCTCAAAATTATTGAAAAAATATATTCTAAAGATTAAGTAGCCCAGATAAAGACTGGCTATGCCCTTTGTTAATAGAGGAAGAGGTAGTCACACCCTTCCCCCAGAAGAACAGGTAATCCAATATCTGCCAGCAGCCATCTTTTAAAGAATGTGTTAATTTGCATTTAAATGGCTACACCTTTTGCTAGCCGACCTTTCCTGAAAAGGTCAAGGAACAAAAGTCGCTCCTTTGAAATCAGCTTTACCCCAGTAACTGATTTTAAGGACAATTTTGCATTAGTTTGCTTCTCAGTTTCCCCGGGCAGAAAAACATGGTTTAAAGTTAATTATTAGATTTTAAAATTTATTCTTAAAAATATAAAAATGTTGTTAATCAAAGAACTGCTAATATTTGACTTGCAAGTTATGAAAGTTTAAGTGCAAATTGAATTTGGAGAAATTAATTAAATATCTAAAGTGTAATGTCTTTTTGAGAAAATAAAATGTATTTTCTCTGATAATTAGGAATTCAAAATATGTTACTTGTTTGGTCTGATTTAAAAGAGAGGATTAATTCTGTGATCCAGATTAAATGTAATTGATATTCTTTAAGATAATTTGGGTATATAATCTTTAAATCATACATATAAATATATGAATGTATATATTTGATCTTTCCAAATGTATTTCAAGGTTTTGAGAGTAGCTTTTAGACATTTCATAGGCCCAGAAATGTTTCAAAAGTATGTTTCTCTCTTAAAAGAATTTTATTTTAATTAAACTGATTGATACTTGAAATTGCATGGAAAGCTTTATCAAATAAAAATTAATATATTTTACTTATATACATATATATTAAATGTTATGAAAGTTTTCGCCTGTAAGAAGGGCAAAAACAATATATTAATTATAGCCAAAAATTTCAACAACAGTAAAATTTCAATAAAGACAAAGCCTCAAGCAGCCTGCATTTTTGAATCGGCTGGATGTGGGACACTGTTTATGCTTTTAGATCAGACCAATAAAGTATCAAATAAATTTACTGAATAAGTTTCTTTGCCTTTTTAATTAAAGATGCCTACTTAGGTTACTTTATAAATTAGATTTTTAAAATATAATCAATGTCTCATATAAATTAAGTTACACGAGAAGCCAGTGTTTTTATAAGTAATTGAATCCTGACTCATAGCTGCCTGCATTCTTAATTAAGCTAGAGGCAGGTCAACATTTGCAGCTTGTGAGACAGCCGCCATCTTGCCTGCCCCTCTGGCCACGTGGCTTACTGCCTGCCATCTTGAAATGACAAAGGCCAACCCCTTTCCTTTAAATAAGCCAATGTCTTTGTAAGCAATTTAAATAAGTCTTCTAAAAGGGTTACTGAAGCCTTCCCATGATCCCTCTATATATGCAAATTAGTTAATGGGAATACTCTTAAAATATAAATTTCTAGCTTAATAAAAAGGAGAAATTTGAACATTTTGAAATCTCTTTCACTGGTATTATAGGATAAACTGAGGATTGTTATTAAAATATTATATCTAATCCATACTAGTGGTCACCATACCCTTAAGAGAAATTGTTTCATGTGACAAAGATTTTTAAATAAAACTCTCTGTAGCCTGAAAATTACTTTGGAAGGAAATAAAGAGAGGTTTCCTTCAAATATCATACAGATCGTAATTGATAACCAATGCATTAGGCCTCCGAAGGTGGAGATAAGAAAAGATTGTCTTAAAACTTTAAATGACTTTTAGAAATTATTAGGGGACTTTAACTAGTTAAGACCTTTTCTATACAAAAAGAAATTGACAGCCAGTTTGAAATTGAATCGTCATGGCTTAGAGCAAAGGATATCCTTATATGGTATTATTCTACAATTTCATTATAATTTTTGATATTTTACAACAGCATATTGTACAATTATCCCAAACTCACAATCTAATATTTTGAATGTTTGGCAGCAATTTAAAAAGGACATGAAAGGATTTAATCCCTTCCACTGTGTGAAAGGCCCCTTGGGAAAGCACTTGAGCATTTTATATTGGCCTCTCTTGCCCTTTTTGCCAAAAGGGACCCTCCCACAGCTGTTGCCTGAGTTTTCAGTTCATGCTGAGGTTGAAGCCTCATGGTGGCTGGTACCATGAATCTGTCTCTCGCCCAATGGCGTGAGCTGGGCCCTCCCTGGAGAAGAAACCTGGGTTCCCCAAGATATGTGATCAGTGCCAGGGCCCCGCCAGCAGGCGAGGGGATCCCAAGTCAGGTGCTGGGCATGGAGGCCATAGGGGCATAGGCTACCAAGGAGACAAAACTGAACCTCACATCACCCTGCTTGGCCCCAGAGGATGGCTGGTTAGCCAGAAACAGGTAAGATTCCTCAGGGGAGCAACAACCTAAGACAGGCACAGTCGCAGAGGAGCCATCAGGAGAGAACTTGGGGGTCAACAGCGGTGGGGCACAGATCCTCACCCCCGCAACATTGCAGGGGCTTGAACACTCGCCCCTTCTGAGGGAGGTCTCCTGCCCCATGGCTGCTTTGCGCTTCCCATGCCCAGCTCAGATTGGGACCCAGGCAACATACAGAGACTTGGCCCAGCTCAGATCTGGACCCAGATAACAGAAAGAGTCTTGGCCCAGCTTGGATTGGGACCCAGGCAACAGAGAGTTGGCCGATGGCAGCTGCCCTATATCTAAATCCAGCCTAAATCCAGGAATTCTCAGGGCTTTCTCAAGGATGCAAATAATCCTTTCCATTAATATTTACAGGGTAAACTAAGATTGTTGTTAGAGTATTAAATTTGACAGTAAAATAGTCAAGTTTTCAGATTAATTTAAATTGGCTAAATGAAATAAGTGAACATTCAAGAAAATCTAATTATACAAAGGGCTGTTCCTAAAGTATTAACCAAAATTTCTATTGGTAGTTCATTTCATGGTAAAATTGCTTAACACCCAATGATCCCAAAGCAGTCATACTTTTGTTGCAAAAATTAAAAATAAAAGGTCATCAAGACTGCATTAAAATTTTTTTTACAATAGCCTCATAATAATTAAAGAAAGATTAATAGAGTAATATCTTGTAAGAAACATCCTGTAAGTAAATTACATCTAAAGAGTTCTTTATTAACCTTTGATCGAGAATATGTTTATATTTCCAGAAAACTCCAAGACCATGTGGATTCCTGCAACAATGGATCCCAGAGAGGACCTGATAGAACTGTTTCAGCCACAGAATAAGTAGTGGCCCACAAGAACAGAGGAGAAATAGTCCAGAAATAAAAATAGTGAAGTTGCCTTGCCATGCTAGCAGGCAGCACCTGTGCATTGCTGCAGGTTGCCCAGGACCAAGAGCAAGGAAGGTCGGTGTGCATGTGCTTCCAGACCATGTGTGCACACCCTTCTGCATAAAAGTAAAAATGTTTGATGTTTTGTGTTTTTACCAGGACCCCTGACTTGGGGTCTTGCTTTATTTCTAACTCAGGGAATGGTACTAACTGCCACATTAAAAGAAATGCCATACCTCAGACATTAGCCATTTTTACAGATGTATTCAGTTCTGGAAAGGCAGGATCTACTGCAGCAGGAGAGCAAAGGTCCTTCAAACCCCTTATATTTCAGTATAACTACAAGCTCCTATTTATGCCTTAACAGATCTTGCTATGGAGCCCATCAACCTATAGTAATGGTGCTTATGTGGTAAGTATAAGCAAAAATTATTGAAACAGCTACAATAAGGCACACTAATTCAGAGGAACTTTTCATTTAATTTTCAGCCTTTAAAATGTTACTTAAGAAGGACAATGTCCATGTTTTATTGGAAGCAATGTCCTCAGTCTGTTATCCACTTCTCTGTGCCAACTTTAGGGGTAAATCCCCAAGGACTTAAACATAATCAAATATGATAAAATGGATGTCACTCAATAGTGGAAAGAGCCAATTGTACTATTAAAATCATTTATTAAAACAAAAAGGGGGAGATAGATATTATGTGTCACCTCAAGAGAGGCTCAGTCATGCTTTTTATACTTAAAAAATATTTAAATTGTGATGCAGAGGATCGTAGAGCAGTCGAAAGGCATCAGGCCTCCTGTACAATAGCCTCCACCGAGTCAGCTAGGTGGAAGGAAGCATAAACCAGACAAGGGTTTTATCAGATTCAGTAATAATGTGGGGAAGAGGTTGTGTTTTATATCTTTCCAGAAGGAGCAATGCAGCCAATTTGGGTGCCAGAGCATTACATCCGTCACCAAAATGGACCTAGAGAAGCTCCTGTGTCCCTTCACTCAAAAGGACTAAGTACTGCCCTGATGACAGCAAAGCAGAGGAAGAAGAAAACTGAAAGCTATGCAAGGGACTGAGGTGCCAACATGGAGTCATCTGAAGAAGTTAACGACTGAAGCGCAGCAAATTGTGGAAAAGCAAGAAGTTGAAGCTACTTCTTCAACCATGTTCCTGCTCATGCTAGCATCTGTTAGCTGCCAGTCTTCTGCAAAGTCTTGTGCAGCCAAGTCCAAGGACTCTGAGTAAATATACACCAGCAGCAAAAGAGACTTTCTTTCATTTAGTAGCAAAAAATGTTAACATGTCCATAGTTCTGATTTCTCTCTTACTATTGTTTTTGCATTGGCATTGTTTTGTTATTATTTAATAACCAGAGTTTTGCTCTTGACATTCAAGTTTTGAAAATGCTAACATGTATGTAGTTTAGTTTTGCATTGGCATTGTTTGCAATTGTGTTAATATTAGAGCCTTATTTTTAATGTTTAAATTTTACTTTTATTATAGTAGCTTAAAAAACAAAAAAGGGTGAGATGTAGAGGGCCACCTGGGAAGACACATGGGCATTTTTCTTTAATTATCGTCATCTGAACTCAGGGTGTAGGCAGAGCCACGCCCTGGGAACATGCTTCCCCAATCATAGCAGCCCAGGTGTTGGCCGGGGCGGAACTAAATATATAAATCTAGGTCTATAAAATAAACGAGCTGCGTGGCTTGGGTCATCATGCTGCTTCTCCATCAGAGAAATGGTGTCCCACCCAGCTCCCAGATATAATCTATTTCTGCCTCTTGGTCTCTTTCTTTGTTTAATTTCTTAATCCCCAGCTCCTCCACTCAGCAACCGGACCAGTACCTTTTCCGTGATGGAGATTGACGCAGAAAAGAGAAAAATACCAGTACACAGGGTTTACTAATTAAATGAACACACACTATTGAGATATGACCAAAAATGTGAGTGTATTTATTTTTAAGGTCTTGTACCTTTTTTTTGGCAGATGTTAGCAAGAAACACAAAAAGAAATCCAATGGTAGTCCCCTTGTGCTTCTACCTTGCTGAGTTCATATGACACAGGTTTGTTTCAGGGTTGTTTATGGTTCATGTGAATAAAGAAAAGATACAAAGGCACAAGATATGCACACAAAGGATAGCCAGAGGGAGAGTTCCTGAGTGAACTTGGATGGGAAATCCAACAGACTCTTTTGTTTATATCTGAAAGTAAAGCACATTATTGTTTGAGCTCCTTGGTTCCATTTTGTGGAGGAAGTTTGTGCCAGGAATACTAGAAATGAGTTGGAGGACATCTGAGAAAGGATTCAAAAACTGTAAACAGCACTCCAGCCCAAGCCTGTATTGTTGCCAATACTAATTTATTGATGAAGTTCTGTCACAGTACTTAACTTTGCTTTTGTATGATGTCAAGTGGAAGGGTCAGAGATAGGCTCTTGATGACTCTGAATCTTCTTTGTTGAAATAAAGCTTTTCTTAAGCTGAAAAGCTGAATCTACTCAAAAGTGAAAAGGGATGTATCAATTTGTGAAATTTTTGTGTTTTGATATTGCACAAGTCCACATTTTTGCCTTTAGCATTGGAAGAATGCTTAGAATATGTGTTCCATTACTGTAAATATTTATGAGTAGAGTAGACTTATTTGGGGAAAGAAAATGGTGCAAATAATTGTTTTTATGTTTGACTCAGTCTTTTTCAAGTAAATTTTGTTAATTGGAAAAATGATATACATATAAAAAAGCACATATCAAAATTGTGTGGCCTGATAATTTCTCATAGTAAAATTACCCTGGAACTACCACTCAGATCATTAACAGGACACTGCCCATACCCTGAGAAATCCCCCTGGTGCCTCTCCTAGTCACTACCCTCCCATTCCACATGTGGCTTCAGTATTAACTTTTTTTCTACGCAACAAAATAATTAGATTTTATTTTATCAGAGTCTTTCTATTTTGTTTTTCTTTAAAAATAAGGGCTTAGAGATAGAACGAGCAACTAAATTGAATAATATCCACTTTGAATTGGCGAAGTTGACACAGCTGGTGAGACAATTTGCATCCGGGTAGGGAAGTGGATGCCTGAACAGTAAAATCAGGGATCTGGGCTGAAGAGAACTGCGAGACCTCTGAGCCCAGAGGATCAGAGGGAAACCGCGCAGCACTGAGGCCGCATCCCTTGGGACAAGCATAGCATCTGAGGGTGGAAAGGAGGTCTGCAGGACTGCTGGCGGGAGGATATTCTGTATCTGGGTCCACAGTCACAAGAGACTGAGCTCAGAGCGGGCAGCCTGGACAGCTGCCCAAGCCACGCCATGCCCGGGGGAGAGGGGTTCACAGTGGCGCAGCTCTTTTTCCTCTTTTTGGCCTTTACTTTTGTTCACTGAACTGAGTTCATAGGACCTTTCAAATACAGACACTCACCCATGGCTTAGGTGCAGGTGGAGGTGTGGACTTGTGGAGTCTTGGGAGAGGGTCCAGGAGAGATGGCTGCAAGTCTGGAGCTGAGTCATACCTGATGTGCTGGACCTAGGCAGCCATTTTCTCCTGAAGAGATAGCCCCTCCCTGCAGTCTCCAGGCAACCAATACAGCCACATCCAGACTACTCCCTGAGTGGTACAAAGGATACAAAAAAAAATCTGAATAGTCCCTGAGAGCCCTCAGGCACTGGCCTAAAGAGAGGCCTTCAGTCCCAGCAACAGGAAAATGAGAAGCAGCAGACAGTCCAGAAGAGTGGGATCTTAAACCCACCCTCACTTATTCATTTTTATTTTATTTTATTTTAGTACTATTTTGTTATCTCTTTTTTTCTTTATTTTCCTTTTTTTCATTTGTTTCTTTATTTTCTATTTCTTTTCACATTATTTTTTATACTAATTTTTTAAATTTTATCCTATATTTTTAATTATTTTTAAATTTATTATTATTATTTTCTTCTCTTTCTCTTTTTATCCACTCATCCTCTTTCAACTTCCTCTATACTGAACTGAGGTCCTCCCCATATTCATCCAATTCCTTAACCTTACTTTCTGTATATAAGATTCTGCCCCCATCCTCTTTACTGAGTATTTGGGGTTTGTATGTTTTGGTTTATCTGTCTGTTCTCTGGTGTTTTCTTCCCATATATATATTTTTTCCTTTTCCTTATTTTTCTTTCCTCTCATACAATTTTTTTCTCTTTTCGATATCATTAGTGCTCTCTTTTCTCTCCCCTAATTCTCTTTTCTCTGGTGATCACTTATATTGGGGTTATCGGTGTCATGAGTACATTCATTTTTTGTTCCCTTTGTGTCGTGTCTTGTTGAGGTGAATTTTATCCTATCCAGCCAATGTGGTAGAGAGCGAATCACATAACCAGACACCTAGAGAGGAGACTCCATCCACAAATGGGTCAATAACACTCCAGACCCAACTACAGAGGCAGGAAGAAGGCAGCAGTGTCGGAGAGAGTATGAGTGAGTGAGGAAGCAAAAGAGGAGTGTGTGGACATGTGGTGTGTGTGTGGGGGGGGGGTGGGTGTTTAGCACAGTTAGATCCTTCAGAACCTTCGGGGGCAGGTTGACCAGGCTCGCCTAACCAGGCAACCTCTGCTACCATTGCAAACAGCCCTGGAGCAGCCGGCTCTTCTGCAGAGGCCACGCCTTTTTGAAGGGGAGAGCTGCTGTGACTGGGAGCCCAGCCTCATCTCCACCCAGGGTTCCCTCAGATAACACCAGGAACTCTAAAGCCACCTCCACCAGGGACCTGATGCCTCGGCCGTGGTCTCACTGTCACCGATACTCCAGCCACACAGGGCATGGACTCCTGTAAGTTCTGAAGTATGCTCCCCTCTGGCCGGCCCAATGCTTTAACCCAGGCACCGCAACCATGGGAGCAGCAACCATGTGAGCAGCCTGCCCCTGTCCGAGGAGCAGCAGCCCCATGAGCAGTCCACCCCAGTCCGAGGAATGGCAGCCTCATGTGGCCTGCCCCATCCAAGGAGCAGTAGCTCAGCAAGCAGACCACCCCCATCCGAGGAGCAGCAGCCATATGCAGCCTGTTCTGGTCCAACAAGCAGCAGCCTTATGAGCAGTCTCCCACCATCTGAGGAACATCAGCTGTGTGCGCAGCCTGCCCCCTGCAGCCAGAAGAGCCACCACTGCTGCGAGCAGTGTCCACTAGAGGAGCAGCTGTCATCAACTGAGGAGCAATGCTGCCGTGACCTCCTGAGGAGCAGCCACTGCCTTAGGAGCCACTGCTGCCCAAGGAGCAGCCGCTGCCCTAGGAGCTGCTGCCGCCCGAGGAGCAGCCCACACACAACTCGACACCTAGATCTTTTGGTGAGAGCAAAAATGGGGAGACAAAGAAACAACCCCCAAAGGAAAGAAAAGGAGGAATCACCAGAAAAGCACTGTAAGTGAAACGGAGGCATGCAATATGTCAGAAAAAGAATTCAGAATAAGGGTCATAAAGTTCATAAAACGGATGAATGAAAAAATCAACAACTTATGTAAGAATAAAGAAGAAATAAAGAGTGATATAGCTGTAATGAAAAAACACTATAGAAAGTTTCAACAGTAGACTATGAGAAGTGGGGGACCGAATTAGTGAATTAGAAGTCAGGGAAGCAAAACACACCAAACTGAACTGCAATTGGAGAAAAAAATTAAAAGACAGGAGGAGAGCCTAAGGGAGCTATGGGACAACATGAAACGAAGCAACATACAAATAGGGGTGCCAGAAAGACAGAAAGTGGAACAAGGTTTAGGAAACCTATTTGAAAGCTTCCCTGATGTGGGGAAGAAAAAAGTCACAAAAGCAAAGAGTGTCTCAAACAAGATGAACCCCAAAAGACAGACACCCAGACATTTCATAATTATGATGGCAAATGTTCAGGGCAAAGAGAGAATCTTAAATGCTGAAAGAGAGAGATAGAAAGTTACGTATAAGGGATCTCCCATTAGGTTATCAAATGATATCTCAACACAAACACATCAGACCAGAAAGGAATAGAAGGAAATTTACAAAGTAATGCAAAGCAAAGGAATTAATCCAAGAATACTCTATCCAGCAAGCATACCATTCAAAATTGAAGGGGAAATAAGGAGCTTCACAGACAAAAACAGGCTAAGGGAGTTTATTACTACCAAGCCAGCAAAGCAAGAAATTATAAAGGGACTGGTATAAAAGAAGAAATAAAAAAATAAGAAGGAACACGGGCACAAAATATAAAAATGGCTACAAACAAGTACCTATCAATAATAACTTTAAATGTAAATGGATGAATCAAAAGACACTGAGTGCCTGAATGGATAAAAAAACATGACCCATATAGATGCTGTCTACAAGAGACCCACCTCAGAACAAGGGACTCACACAGACTGAAAGTCAAGGGATGGAAAAATATATTTAAGGCAAATGGAAATGAAAAAAAAAGCTGGGGTAGCAATACTTATATCTGACAAAATAGACCTCAAAGTGAAGGCCATAAGAAGAGATAAGGAAGACCACTTCATAATACTAAAGGGATTGATACAACAAAAGGATATAACCCTGGTAAACATATATAAACCCAATGCAGGAGCACCCAAATACATAAAAAATACTCTTAAAAGATATCAAGGGAGAAATCAATAACAATACAATCATAGTAGCAGACTTTATTATACCACTGACGTCACTGGATAAATCCTCTAGGAAAAAATCAGCAAAGAAACAGGAATCCTAAATGACTCACTAGATCAGATCGACTTAATTGACATCTTCCTAACATTTCACCCCAAAGCCATGGAATATACATTCTTCTCAAGTGCACATGGGACATTTTCAAAGAGAGACCACATATTGGGTCACAGCAAAGTCTCTCTAAATTCAAGATTGAAGTCATATCAAGCATCTTCTCAGACGACAATGGCATAATATTAGAAATGAACTACAACAAAACCAACCAAAAATATTCAAACACTTGGAAGCTGAACAGCATGCTATTAAACAATGATTGGGTTACCAAAGAGATCAAAGAAGAAATTAAAAACATCCTGGAAACCAATGACAATGAAAACACAACAATCTATAATCTATTGGACACAGTGAAAGCAGTCCTGAGAGGGAAGTTCATAGCTCTACAGGCCTACCTCAAAAAATAAAAAAGTAATAAATCATATAACTCTACAACTTAAAGAATTAGAAAGAGAGCAATAAGAAAAGCCCAGAGTGAGCAGAAGGAAGGAGATAATAAATATCAGAGCAGAAATAAATGACATAGAGACCAAAAAAAAAAAAATACAAAAGATCAATGAATATAAGAGCTGATTCTGTGAAAGTATAAACAAGACTGATGAACCTCTCACCAGGCTCACCAAGAAGGAAAGAGAGAGGACCCAAATAAACAAAATCAGAAATGAGAGAGGAGAAATAACAACAGACCCCACAGAAATACAAAGGATTGTTAAAAAAAAATACTATGAACAACTCTATTCCAATAAACTAGACAACATGGAGGAAATGTACATATTCCTAGAAAAATACAGTCTTCCAAAACTCAATCAGGAAGAATGTAAAAATCTCAATAGGCTGATAACTGTGGAGGAAATTGAAGCAGTCATCAAAAAGCTTCCAGCAAACAAAAGCCCGGGGCCAGATGGCTTCACAGGGGAGTTTTACCAAATATTCAAAGAAGTACTAAAACCTATCCTCCTCAGACTATTCCAAAAAATTCAAGCGGAAGCAAAACTTCTAAGCTCTTTCTATGAAGCCAGCTTTACCCTAATACCAAAACCAGATAAAGACAACACAATGAAAGAGAACTACAGGCCAATATCTCTCATGAAGATAAATGCCAAAATCCACAACACAATTCTAGCAAATTGGATCCAGCATTACATCAGAAAGATCATACACCATGACCAAGTAGGATTTATCCCGGGGATGCACGGATGGTACAATATCCACAAATCAATAAACGTGATAAATCACATAAACAAATTGAGAGATAAAAATCACATAGTCATATCAATTGATGCAGAAAAAGCATTTGACAAAATCCAACACCCTTTCGTGATAAAAACCCTCAGCAAAATGTAAATAGAGGGATCATACCTCAACATAATAAAAGCTTTATATGACAAACCTACAGCCAGCATGGTACTCAATGGGGAAAAACTAAAGCCATTTCACAGGAATGAGACAGGGATGCCCACTTTCACCACTCCTGTTCAACATAGTACTGGAAGTGCTAGCCATAGCAATTAGACAACAAGAAGAAATAAAAGGTATCCAGATTGGAAAAGAAGACGTAAAACTCTCATTATTTGCAGATGACATGATACACTACATAGAAAACCCTAAAGAATCCATCAAAAATTATTAGACTTAATAATTGAATTTGGCAATGTAGCAGGATATAAAATTAACACCAATAAACCTATGGCATTTTTATACAACAACTAGAAGCCCGGTGCATGAAATTCGTGCACGGCGGGGGGTTGTCCCTCAGCCCAGCCTGTACCTTCTCCAATCTGGGACTCCTGGAGGGATGTCCGACTGCCCCACCAGGATCGGGCCTAAACGGGCAGTCAGACATCCCTCTCACAATCCAGGACTGCTGGCTCCCAACTGCTTGCCTGCCTGCCTTCCTGATTGCCCCTAACTGCTTCTGCCTGCCAGGCTGATCACCCCCTAACCACTCCGCTGCCAGCCTGGTTGATGCTTAACTGCTCCCCTGCCAGCCTATTTGCCCCCAACTTCCCTCCTCTGCCAGCCTGGTCACCCCTAACTGCCTTCTCCTGCAGGGTTGATCACCTCCAACTGCCCTTCTCTGCCGGCCTGGTCACCCCTAACTGCCCTCTCCTGCAGGGTTGATCACCTCCAACTGCCCTCCCTTGCAAGCCTGGTCCCTCTCAACTGCCCTCCCTTGCAGGCCGGGTGCCTCCCAACTGCCCTCCCCTGCTGGCCATCTGTGTCCACATGGGGGCAGGATCTTTGACCACATGTGGGCAGCTATATTGTGTGTTGCAGTGATGGTCAATCTGTATATTACTCTTTTACTAGATAAGATAGAGGCCTGGTGCACAGGTGGGGGCCAGCTGGTTTGCCCTGAAGGGTGTCCCGGATCAGGTTGGGGTTCCCTTGGGGCATGGGGCGGCCTGAGCAAGGGGCCTGTGGTGGTTTGCAGGCTGGCCACGCCCCCTGGCAACCCAATTAGAGGACCTGGTATCTGGGATTTATTTTCCTTCTACAATTGAAACTTTGTAGCTTGGAGCAGAGCCAAGCCTGCTGCTCACTCCAGGGGCGGCAGCCATTTCTGTGGCAGTTAATTCACCTTCTACAATTGAAACTTTGTAGCCTTAAGCGGGTGAGCCCGGCCAGGGTGTGCGGAAAGCTTTGCTTCCCCTGTTGCCGCCGGCAACCCTGGCCTGCTCTCTCAAGCTCCATTCTGCCGCCATTTGTTTGAATTTGTTTACCTTCTATAATTGAAACTTTGTAGCTTGAGTGGAGGCATAGGCCTGCAACGGCTATGGAAAGCTTGGCTTGCTCTGTTACCTGGGAAACCTTGCTCTCTGTGGCTGTAGCCATCTTGGTTTGGGTTAATTTGCATACTCGCCCTGATTGGCTGGTGGGCGTGGCTTGGCTGGTGGGCATGGCTTATGTAGCGGAGTGATGGTTAATTTGCATATTACCATTTTATTAGAGAGGATAGTGAACCTACAGAAAGAGAGATTTAAAAAAACAATCCCATTTACCATTGCACCAACAGAAGTAAGATACCTAGAAATAAACTTAACTAAGGGGGTAAAAGACCTGTACTTGGAAAACTACAGAACACTGAAAAAAGAGATAGAGGAAGATATAAACAGATGGAAGAACATACCATGTTCATGGATTGGTAGAATCAACATCATTAAAATGTCCATACTACCCAAAGCAATCTATAGATTCAATGCAATCCCCATTAAAATACCAATCGTATATTTCACAGACCTAGAACAAACTCTCCAAAAACTCATCTGGAATAAAAAAATATCCTGAATAGCCACAGCAATCCTGAGAAAGAAAAACAAAATAGGAGGGATCTCAATACCAGATATCAAGCTGTATTACAAAGCCACGGTTCTCAAAACTGCCTGGTTCTGGCACAAGAACAGACATATAGACCAATGGAATAGAATAGAGAACCCAGAAATCGACCCAAACCACTATGCTCAATTAATAGTTGACAAAGGAGGCAAGAGCATACAATGCAGTCAAGACAGATTCTTCAATAAATGGTGTTGGGAAAATTGGACAGATACATGTAAAAAAATGAAACTAGACCACCAACTTACACCATACACAGAAATAAACTCAAAATGGATAAAGGACTTAATCATAAGACGGGAAACCATAAAAATTCTAGAGGAATCCACAGGCAGCAAAATCTCAGACATATGCCGAAGCAATTTTTTCACTGATACTGTTCCTAGGGCAATGGAAACTAAAGAGAAAATAAACAAATGGGACTACATCAAAATAAAAAGCTTCTGTACAGCAAAAGAAACCATCAAGAAAACAATAAGAAAGCCCACTGCATGGGAGAACATATTTGCCAATGTTATCTCCGATAAGGTTTTAATCTCCAACATTTACAGAGAACTCATACAACTTAACAGAAGGAAGATAAACAACCCAATAAAAAAATGGGCAAAGGACATAAAATAGATACTTTTCAAAGGAGGACATAAGGAAGGCCAAGAGACATATGAAAACATGCTCAAAGTCACTAATAATCTGAGAGATACAAATCAAAATGGCAATGCGGTACCATCTCACACCTGTCAGAATGCCTATCATCAACACATACATGTGCTGGTGAGGATGTGAAGAAAAGGAACCCTAGTGCACTCCTGGTGAGAATGCAGACTGGTGCAGCCACTGTGGAGAACAGTATGGAGTTTCCTCATAAAACTAAAAATGGAACTCCCATTTGACCCAGTGGTCCCACTTCTCAGAATATATCCCAAGAGACTAGAAACACCAATCAGAAAGAATATATGCACCCCTATGTTCATAGCCGCACAATTCACCATAGCTACGATTTGGAAACAGCCTAAGTGCCCAGCAGCAGATTAGTGGATTAGAAAACTATGGTACATCTACACAATGGAATACTACGCTGCGGTTAAAAAGAAGGAATTCTTACCATTTGCAGTAGTATGGATAGAGCTGGAGAGCATTATGCTAAGTGAAATAAGCCAGTCAGAGAAAGATAAATATCACATGATCTCACTCATTTGTGGAATATAATGAACAACATAAACTGCTGAACAAAAACAGATCCAGAGACAGAGAAGCATCAATCAGACTTAATCTGGGGAGACAAAGAAACAACCCCCAAAGGGAAGGTAGGGTAGGGTGGGGTAAGGGGGAGAGATCAGCCAAAGGACTTGTAAGCCTGCATATAAGCATAACCAATGGACACAGACACCAGGGATGTGAGGGCATGAGTGAGGGGTGTGGCTGGGGGCAATGGGGAGATAAGGACACATGTGTAATACCTTAATCAATAAAGAGAGAAAAAAAATAAAATAAAAATAAAGGCTTAGACTAGGGCACCATAAAATCGTATCTGAGACAACTTCTGTCTCCCCCATCCTTGCTTATTTTATGTGCTCTGATACATGTGCTTTCAAATCAAAACTTACTCTTTTTGTCAAATTAAAGCAATGCTAGTAACTAAGTGTTACAAACCAAAGCAGAGTGCACAGGGACACCGAAAGGAATAAACTGCAGTTAAGGATTTTAGTTTCAGTTTTCAGCTTTAAAAAAGTAAGTTAGCCCAGCCGGTATAGCTCAGTGCTTTAGCGTTGACCTATGGAGGTCACGGTTCGATTCCTGGTGAGGGCACATGACCTGGTTGCAGGCTGGATTTCCAGTGTGGGATAAGTAGGAGGCAGCTAATCAATGATTCTATCTCATCACTGATATCTCTCTCTCTCTCTCTCTCTCTCTCTCTCTCTCTCTCTCTCTCTCCCTCTGAAGTCAATTAAAAAATATATTTTTAAAGTAAAACAACAGTTTTTAAATCATAAAAATACCTTAACTGTGTTCTTCTAAATAAGAGTGAGCTCAGAACTTCACTCCTTGAACTCAAAAGCTCTTGCGCACTTCACCATTAGCCATTAAAATTTCAAAACAAAAGTAATAAAGGACATATGGGATAGGTTCAAGACACTACTGAAATATCATATACCTGTCATGGGTATATTTCAGCTATATACTGATATATTACAACCTCACAAGAGTGAGCCTGGGCACTGCCTCCAAGGAGCCCTTGGTAGGTTCTGGCAGCACCCGTAGAAGGGTTCCCTCTGTGGGTGGCAACTTATCATTGTGAGGAAATATCATGAATGGCTTTACAAAAGGATGAACATTTAGCAAGCTCCAGCCCAAAAGTAATCACAGAAAGCAAATGATTACATAATTTTCACAGTATATACAAGTGTCTGCCACCAAGACAGGGCCTAAATACATATGCATGAATGAAAGAGAAACACAGAGTTGACACATATGAGCTGTAATGTCTTCTATGAATAACAAGGTTTTCAACTGCTCAAAAAATTAATCTTGAAGAAGAGTTCATTTAAAAGTCCTTTGAGAGAATGTTTGAGAGGCCCAGAATCACTCTCTGTTGTCCATTTAGAATAGCTCTGACTTTCCTGTGAGAGCCACAGAGTAGCTTCCACATGTTTTTATTCTGAAGTATTCAAGCATTGCAATAAGTTATCTGAAAGAGATTACATAACCACACTCTAAAAATACTTGCCACTGAGCAAATCTAATGGCTCTTCCATTATTGGTTCATGTGGTGAGAAAATTCTGGAATCTCTACAGGGAGAAGTGCTGATATGCAGATGAAACTGAACATTCTTCCTCAGTTTAAATCTTTCTTACTCTGATTTCTAAAAGATAGATATTTTCCCCATATTTGTTATTTAAGCAAAGCTCAAGTTTTATATAAAGGAATCTAAGGATCTTTGAGATATTATATCTGCATGGCAGTCATTTAATACAAGGCTGCAATCACTCATGTATTTGACATTAATACATTTTGTTTCTGTAGAAACGCTTATCACCTTGTCATCTTTAACATCTGTGCCTGTTGTCATGACAATCCCAGCAAGAACTTTTCAGCGTGAGGGGAGAGGAAGTTGTCAGTCAGATCACGGAATTTATCCAGAAACAAGTGCAACACCATGCACAAATATTGCTGTTTTCTTTATTTTATATATACATGGCAAACTATTATTGAGGATTTCTTGACTACCAGAGTCTGTTTCTGTCTTGAATTTTTAGTGTTATGTTTGTTTTTTCTGATCCTAAGGCAAAGCTTCCTTCAGTGAAAGAACTGAGATAATATCTCAGGCGCACTGAAATAATACCAAGTACCATTCACTTGGTCTTTGTGTTTTATTTCTTAAAATTTATTTGTATGAATTTTTAGAGAGAGAGGAAGGGCGAGGGAGAGAGAGAGAGAGAAACATCAAATGGTTGTCTCCCGCACATACCCTGACTGGGGACTGAACCCACAGACAGGGCATATGCCCCGACTGGCAATCGAACCAGAGACCTTTTGGTGCATGGGATGAAGCTCAACCAACTGAGCCACAGTGGCCATGGCTGCGTTTTCTTTATTTTTAAAATATATATATTTTTATTGATTTCAAAGAGGGAGGAAGGGAGAGAGAGAGAGAGAGAGAGAGATTGAAACATCAATAATAAGAGAAAACCATTGATTGGCTGCCTTCTCATGCCCCACACTGGGGATCAAGCCTGCAACCTGGGCATGTGCCCTGACTGGGAATCAAACCATGACATCCTGGTTCATAGGTGGACACTCAACAACTGAGCCATGTTGGCCAGGCTGCATTTTCTTCTATCACTTCTATGGCTCTCCATATCCAACTAAAAGAACCACTCTCAACTGTAGCCGTGTGATGTTGCTCCAAAAATTTTACATAAATATAAATACAATATATTTTCTTTAGTGTTTGATTTCTTTCCATTAAATTTGTATTTGTGAGATTTATTGATGTCGCTGCCTGTGACACCAGTTCATTAATTTTCATTGTGGGGAAGTTCGCTGTTTTAATGATATATCACAATTTATTGAGCTATTTCACTACTTATGAACATTTGGGCTCTTTCCAGTCTTTGGATACTACAGTGAACATTCTTATCCATTTGTTCCAGAAAAAATATGTATAAATATGTTGAGTATACATGTTGGAATCAAATAAAAATTGAAAAGTCATAGGATATGAGTACATTCATCTTTGGTAGATGGCTGCCAAAGAATTCTCCAATGTGATTGTACTGATTTACATTCAAAGCAGCAGTGCTTGACAGTTTCAGTTCTTCCGCATATTTGTTAACACTTAACACTTTGTATTGTCATTGGTTTTAATCTGAGCTACTGTGTAGTATGTATAGTGGTATCTATATTTTTATTTCCATTTTTCTCATGATTTATCATGTTTAGTATTTTATATTTGATTTTTTTTCATTTGTTTATGTACTTTATTGACCATTTGGCTATCCCCTTGTTTTTAGGGGAGGGGTTGGAGAAAAAACTGAAGGGATAAGAAATAAAAATTGGCAGTTACAAAACAGTAGTCACAAGAATGTATGTAAAGTACAGCATAGGGAATATAGTTAATAACATTATGATAACAATGTATGATGTCAGGTTGGTACTAGACTTATCAGGGGGATAACTTCATAAGTTATATAAATGTCTCACAACTGTGCTATATACATGGGAGTAATATAATATTGAATGTTAACTGTAATTGAAAAATAAACATTTAAAAAATAAAAGATAAACAAAAGTCTTTTCTACAACAAAGGTCATTTAAGTTTTCTCCTATGTTGTTTTCTAAGAGTTTTATAGTTTTATGGTTTATTTAGGTCTATGATCCATTTTGATATAAGTTTTGTGAAGGTTGTAAGACCTATGACTAGATTAGTGATTTTCAACCAGTGTGCCATGGCACACTGAAGTGCCACAAGAATTTTAAAACATGCAATACCTGACTACTTAGTCAGAGGTACTGACCTCTTTTTCCTTAGATTGTCAAATTTAACAAAAATTACAACAGACAACACAACAATAACCGTCCACTGTGAATAAATCAAAATTATACCTATTTTTGTCAGATTGGCACAAAATATTATACCTTTTTGGTGTGCCACAGAATTTTAATAATTAGTTTATGTGTGCCATGAGATTAAAAAGGTTGAAAATTGCTGGTCTAGATTAATTTTTTCATATGTGGACATCCAGTTGTTTCAGCACCATTTGTTGAAAGACAATATTGCTCTGTGATCTTTGAACAGGTTCCTCAATTTTCTGAGCCTTATTTTCTCAGCCATAAAGATGGAATAAAAGTAGTCTACCTCATGGAGCTTTTGAGATGATTGGCTCACGGTACGTGTTCTGTAAACAAATGTTAATAACAAAATTTGTTACAGTTATTATCAGCGTTTCCAGCAAGGCTCAGACAGGCCAAATGGAAAGTTGTCTCCCATAGAGTCTGCATATGGGAGAGAGAGAGTACTTGAGGATGTATCAAGCCTGAAGAGTTACAACCTAAGGTATGTTACTGAACTTCAGTGGAGAAAAGAATATTATCATGAGAAAAGTCTAGGTTGTAAGCCTAAAAGAAAATAAAAGGGGTACAGAGTTGAATGAACAAGACAAAAACATCATGATAAGGACAAGTTGAAGATTAGAAGCCAGGAGAAATGAAGAATTAATTAAATGCAAAGTGTGGTGCCAAGAGGAAATCTATTCTCAACACTTGGCATATAGTAAGATTTTGCTGTTGTATACTTGGCTGACTTGGATAGAACAAGCATACCTCATTCGAGGCACTGCGTGGACTCCACCAGAACCACACCTAGAACCTCACAAACCTGGTTTAGTAAACCCCCAAGCAAATCAATCTATCTTATCTACTGTGTGCTTACTTCTTATCAAGATTAACCACATAAAGCAGTAACTCACTGGATGCAAGAGGAAGTGTTTTGTTTTTTTTCCCCCAATACATATTGAATTTTTTATTTATTTATTGATTAAGATATCACATATTTGTCCTCATCCCCCCATTCCCATCACAAACCCCTCCCCACACATGCCCCCACCCACCCTGTTGTCCGTGACCACTGGTTAGGCTCACATGCATGTACACAAGTCCTTTGGTTGATCTCTCCCACTTATCCCCACCCTCCCCTACCTTCCCTCTGAGGTCCGACAGTCTGATCTATGCTTCCTTGACTCCGGGTCTGTTCTTGTTCATCAATCTATGTTGTTCATCATTTCCCCTAGATGAGTGAGATCATGTGCTACTAGAAATACACTTATAAGAACCGAAAATGAGACAAGCAATAATGGTTATGCTGAGAGGCAAATGAATTAGTCTGTAGTGAATTTCTTTCTGGGCCAACAGTTCTTTTGAGTCCCAATTTCAATGTCAAACAGTTCCTTATGTGTACATGTCAGCAATGATATTTCAGTTCTGCATGGTGGTATTGCAGGTCTGACCCTCTCTGGTTTGATCCTGGGCAACCTGCAGGGACGCACAGCTGCTGACTGTTAGTATGGCAAGGCGTCGTCAGCATCTTCCATCTCTGGACTGTTTCTCTTCTGTCTTCATGGCTGGAGTAGTTAGTCCTGTCAATTCCTCTCTGTTGCAGGAATCCACATGGTCTCCGAGTTGTTTTCTGAAAATATACAAACATATTCTCAACCGAAAGTTAATAAAGGAATCTTTTCTATTAATTTGACTTGTGATCCTTTTTCATTTTTTGCCCAAACGATTTTCCTTTGGCTTGTTTTGACACCATGTATGTTTTACATGGGTGTCTTGCTGTTAGCATTACAAATGAAAGTTAATTTTCTAAGGTAAAAATTTTCTAGATGTAATTTACTTACAGGATATTTTTCCTTACATGATATTCTTCTACTATCCCCCCTTTTTTAATTTAAATATTAGGAGGCTTTTGGAAATTTTATGATGTAGTCTTGATAGCTTTTACATTTTAATTTTTTGCACTAAAATATGACTGCTTTAGGTTCATTACATGTTATGCAATTTTACCATGAGATGAACTACCAATAAAAATTTTAGTTAACACTTTAGGAAGAAGAAGTGTTTTATCTCCAGTTTCCACATATGTATCCTTTTCTTTCTGCTTTGGAATGCAAGGGGCTTGACTATCATTAAACAGAAATACTATCTTGGATGTGCAATCCAAGAAAATATTTTTTCTCCCACATTAGACTGAAATATATTCAGTCTTCCTAAAGGATAGAATGGTAGCCATCATGGTTTAGCTTCTCACATTAATACTCCCTATGGGATAATGTGCTATTAATATGGCAAAAAAAGAAAAACTTTAAATTGCAGCTTGTGCTTCTTTTTTATTTCTCTACTACAAAAGCTGATTTACTGTGTGTTTCTTCCATCTGGCAGGATGCTAATCTGAATATGAATCAATCCTTGCAAAAATAACTGCAGGAAATTTTAGACATTCATAACTTTCTAAAGTTTTTTTCTCTCTTTAACAATAGCATTTTTTGTCATTCTTTCAGTTGAGCAAAGTTTTTCAATTGAAATTAAGTATGACTATTTAAAGAATTGTGCCACCTCATCCTTCATGCCTCCTTTACTGTTATGAATTCACATTGGTCATATTCTAGATATTTGCACATAAATGAGTAATTGCTATTATCCCAAAAAGTTTTAATCATGAGAGGAGAACAAATTAATGTTATGTTCACAACTTGATGAGCAAAATGATAAAAAATCATTCTCAAATATCTGATTCTTCTTTTCTTGCAGTGTATTTTGTAATAATGCTGGTTTCTTCTAACATTGGCTGTACCAACTAATATTTCTTGTGCTATGTGGGTGGACTCAATTTCTTAGCAAGTCTTCCCTGGCTATTTTCAAAATAGCTTCCCAACCATTCCCACACTGTGGCAAACTAAGAAAATTATAATGCTTACCATGGAGTAAGTAGACAAGTCTTCTTGGGTAATGGGTAACCAGCCCAGGTGCTCCAGTTGCCCCAGGCCCCATCAGGCTTCCCCAATATTGATGGGATAAATATCCTATCACACATATAGCCTATTTTCAGCTAAACTCTGCTCAAGAAAACCTTTTCCCCAGAACTAGGAATTGGAGAAGGAAAATGTGCACCATGTGAAAATGGAAGCAACATCATTCAGACTAGCACATGAGTGTTTTGGCAGAATTTCCAGACAAGAGCTGTGTGGCTATATCACTCCATTCTAGTCCAACTTTTCAAGTATGACTGACTAACCCACTATTTCCCGAATTGAGTTCCATAGATGCTAGTTTTCCATTAAATATTAATAGCTACTAAAGCAATACCCCCCGTGGTAAAATAATTTTGAAATTTATTGAGTTAAAGAGATTTCATTATTATAAGACTTGCTGAGCTCTTTCATATGCTAATATATTTGTCAAGCTCCAAGAAAGGGAGAGCTGATCTGCAACATATGATTTTAGACTGAGCATTGCCTAACACTAGAGGTCGCTATTCAGATGACAGCCTATTGCAAAGCATTAATCTAAGCAGTACTAGGATATAGCATGCAGCTTTTTCCTATATGTTTGACCTTAGGACATTGTTTGTCCAGAATACCTGTTAATAGCTAATAGAACATATTTGCTTCTTCATGAACTCCATCGATACTCTTGATCATTATGCTACATTTCAAGAATACCATGTTCTAAGTAACTCCTTTCCTTCCTTTTCCCAAACAGATTGTGCATTCACCTTCTTCTCTAAGGAGAAAACATAGACTTTGATGTAACATCAATATGGGCTCAATATCAGCTCTGTGATTTATTTTACCAGTTCTGGGCCTCAATGTTATATATAAAATGAAAATTATATCATGCACATCACAGGATGATTGTGCAGCTTAAATGAGCAAGCATATTTATAGTCTTAGTACAATGTCTAATACCTAGTAGTATAGAGCAAATATTTCTACTCCCCTTTTGCTCATGTTGTTCCCACTGCCTGAAATGCTCAATCTGCCCTTCAAGGACAATTTTTACAAAGCCTTCCCTGATGCACATGAACCTTCCTTCAAACTTCCGCTGCATTTTTGTTTGCAGCTCTTTAAAAAAATACATTCTAGCGCATTTTTTTATACTAAAATAATTGTGGCCAATTTCTCATCCCCTCTGCTTGCTTGTGAAATTTTTAGAGCAGCAACATTGTCTTGTTCATCTTGATCATCACCAAAACCTGGGCTATTTTAGGCACTTAGCAGATGTTTGCAAATTTTAATGGAATCAAAATAGTAAAGTAGCTGGCAGGTACCCACAATATATTTTTCACTGAGGAAGTGATAATAGCTCTTCTGGATGCACATTATCGTCTGAACATTATAGTCTGCAAAAATATGTCTATTGGCATAAAGAGATCGTCATAACAAGTCCTGTAGATATATTTTGCATAACACAAAGAAAATATCTGACGTTTACATTGCACACATTAGTTGTACGATCAACACCTTCTGTAAACTAAAGGTATTTAAATATAGGGATGGTTGTGGATACTCTAATCATCAATTATAAACACAAAAGTAAAGCAAACATTTTAGAACAGATTTCCAGATTCAAAGATCAATATGGATACATCCCTGTTCCTTAAGTTCTCTTCAAGTGCAAATCTAAACTAAATACTAAGCAGCTAAACCACTTTTGAAATGTCTGCTAAGATGATGCATTTGCTTATATTACAATATATTCTGTTTTAAATATATTTAAACCATGTTTATCTCATTAATAATATGTGTATGATCTATATCCAGTGTTATATTTTATTTACGTTCTTATGCTAAAGCATTTTAAATAAGATGTAGATGTGCAAAATAAATTACACATTAGCTTTCAAGTAAGAATTTGCTATGAAAATTCAACAAAAGCAAACAACCTTTGAATTTGAACTATAGTTATCAACAGAAATAAGACAGTTTAGAAAGAAAATCCAGGAATAAGAATTTCTTTTTAAAATAATGTTGTGACAAAAGGTTTTTTATATGAATTACATAGTTAAGATCCACAGTTCCATTCTTTAATAGGTGTTTCAGTCCTTGATACACTATTTAAAGAGTGATTTTTCAGAAAAGCACAAAATTGTAATTGATGAAGATTTTCTAACTACCTTAACAACTGATTAACTTCCATTAAACAAGATACAAAAGGCCACAATATAGATTAACAATAATACTAATAATGTTATAAGGATTTGACTTATTTGTCTCCTCTATTCCAAAGAGTTGAGGCTTTAGAAAATATAACTGTTATACTTGCAAATATCTAGAATGTGTGGACACAACCTTTAAAGTAAGCTAACAACTCATTATTAAAGTAGAGGTAGTCTCTTCAGGACAAATTTAAAAGATACTATTGTAATTGCTGCTGTTAGGTTTTTATTAGCCAACATTTTATAGGTTCTTATTATTTGCCAGTCACTATGCTAAATATGTCATACACATTATCTCCACACTTAAAAAGCAAATAAATGTTGACAACCAAGAGGTAAAAGAGAAAGGGGAAAGTGAACTAACATTTTAAAAAGCATGTTGGGCCGAAACTGGTTTGGCTCAGTGGATAGAGCGTTGGTCTGCGGACTGGAAGGTCCCAGGTTCGATTGCGATCAAGGGCATGTACATTGGTTGCGGGCACATCCCCCGGTGGGGGTGTGCAGGAGGCAGCTGGTCGATGTCTCTCTCTCATCAATGTTTCTAGCTCTCTATCCCACTCCCTTCCTCTCTGTGAAAAATCAATAAAATATATTTTAAAAAATAAAAAATACATAAAAAGCATGTTGGAAAAGAAGAGCCAGATTAGATAAACTGGCTAGCAGGTGAGAGACACCAAAGTGATTCTGACTAGCGTGAATTTACCACAGTCCTGAGTCTGACCCTCAGCTTTCAAAGTCTAGAAATTTTGACCCATATGCTCCTTCATTGAAGGCAGATCTATGTAGGGAACACATTCTAATCAGAAACTTGGTAAACTTAGAAATAGAGCAAAGGAAAAAGGACAGTCTTTAGTAACATTTCATCCAAGTCACAATAAGGCCCAGAAATGAGAATAGGTCATCTACAGCACAGGGAACAGTACACAAAAGAGCAAAGAGAAGTCAAAAAGTACAATACCTTACTGAAAGATCTTGTAAGATCTTGTAAGTAAAGATCTTGGACCAGCTGAAGCAGGGCAACCTGAAGCAGAGTTCTGATAAAAATAGGGCTGCAACAGGCAGGACCAAAATGCAAAAGACCTGGCACTTAACCTTGATTACAATGAGCAGCTAGTTACTGTTTTATTTCATTTTTTCAATGAATTTATTGGGGTGACACTGATTAACAAAATTATATAGGTTTCGGGTGCACAATTCTACAATACATCATCTGTACACCAAATTGTGTGTTCACCACCCCAAGTCAAGCCTCCAATCCATCACCAATGATCCTCCCTATACTCTCCTCAACCACTGCCACCCACACAACTTTTCCCTCTGATAATCACCACATTACTGTTTCAAAGCAAGGATCTGACTCATCAGACTCTTCTGAAGTCTGTTTAGAGGGAAATAATAGTGAATGAAAGGAAAATAGAAGGCTGTTTTAAGTGGCCAAGATGAAACATACAGATCTAAATTAAGATATAATTCAAGGACAAAACACCTTTAAAACACTGTTTCTCTAAGAAAATGTGCTCTGAATAGAAAACTACTGACTTCACTGAACATTACATTTGGTATTCAATACTTGGTACTCAATACATTTGAAAGTTGGCATTAGTCCATATTTAAAAATAAACACTGTAAATGTGATGGTTATGATTACATAAAACCATGTTTAGTGCAAGTCAGAAACAAAATGAGAAACTTAAAATATAAATAATCAAAATGATTTTATACAATTTTATTAAAAGTATAGTTCACATCACCCAAGATAAAAAATTAGTGTTGCATTCATTGAAAATTACCTTATAACTCTACTAAACTCTTTTCCATTTTTTTAAAATCCTCACCCGACAGAATAAAAGAGAGAGGGAAAGACAGAAATATCAATGTGAGAGAAACACATCAATTGGTTGCCTCCTACACACACCCTGACAAAGGCCCGGTTGTGGGAGGAGCCTGCAACCAAGGTAGGTGCCTTTGACCGGAATCAAACCCGGGACCTTAGGTCCACAGGCCAATGCTCTATCCACTGAGCCAAATCAGCTAGAGCCATGCCACTGAGCCAAATCAGCTAGAGCCATGGTCGGCAAACTGTGGCTCGCAAGCCACATGCGGCTCTTTGGCCCCTTGAGTGTGGCTCTTCCACAAAATACCACGGCCTGGGCAAGTCTATTTTAAAGAAGCGGTGTTAGAAAAAGTTTAAGTTTAAAAAATTTGGCTCTCAAAAGAAATTTCAATCATTGTACTGTTGATATTTGGCTCTATTGACTAATGAGTTTGCCGACCACTGGGCTAGAGCATTCTTTTTATTCTCTATCTTCTTGGAGACTATTAGCTAATTCATTTCACTTCTCTAATCCTTTTAATACATTCAATTTTTAGTTTTATTAAGGGATCTCTGATTGATTTCCAACAATTAATAAAGACAGATAAAACTTTCCAATTTTTACTTAATTGCCAAATAAAATTGAGCACTTATGACATTAATCACAATTTTAAACCATAATTATCAAATATTTTCCAATATAAAAGCAATACATTTACTATTTTAAGAGTAAATCCCACAGCCTGGCCCAGTAGCTCAGTTGATTAGAGCATCATCCCAATATGCCAAGGTTGTGGGTTTACTCCCTGGTCAGGGCACATACAAGAAGCAACCAATGAATGCATGAATAAGTAGAACAACAAATTATCTCTCTCTCTCAATACTCTCTCTCTCTCAAATCAATTTAAAAAAGAAAAGAGTAAATCCCACATAGTGCATGCTGTCAACGATGGTATGAGAATGACTATTAGAAGTATTAAAAGAATAAAATAAAGTATGTTTCCAGTGTGTGTGCCAATTCTTGTTCTGTATGTTTCTCTCTTTTTTTAAAACATATTTTATTGATTTTTCACAGAGGAAGGGAGAGGGATAGAGAGTTAGAAACATTGATGAGAGAGAAACATCGATCAACTGCCTCCTGCACACCCCCCACCGGGGGATGTGCCCACAACCAATGTACATGCCTTTGACTGGAATCGAACCTGGGACCTTCCAGTCCGCAGACCGACACTCTATCTACTGAGCCAAACCAGTTAGGGCTGTATGTTTCTCTTTAAAGGAGGAAATTACAACAAACGAGTAGTAAAAAAATTAGGCAATATCTACACATAAATATGAATTTGTGAGGGGGAACACTGATTCAGCCAGTTGGCATTGATTATATTCAATAGCTTTTTCCTAGCCTGAACCTTAAGCATAGACAAAAGTTAAATTTTTTTTATGTTTTAGAATAGGGATAATGCTCCCTGTGATAGAACACAAGTCCCATCATTCCCACTCACATACAGGACTTTGTAAGGAAGCACACACACATACACACACAGATTTTACCTTGTCTTTAAAAAAAAATAAGACATGTCCTGGCCAGTTACTCATTGGTTAGATTCCAGTCAAGGGCATGTGCCTGGGTTGCAGGTTTTCCCCAGCCCTGGTCAGGGAGCGTGCCAGAGGCAACCAATCTATGTGTCTCTCTCACATCTATGTTCCTCTCTCTCTCTCTCTTTCTCTCTCTCTCTCTCCCCTCCCTCCCCTTTTCTCTAAAAAATCAATGGAAAAAATATCATCAGGTGAGGATTAACCAAAAAAATAAACGAGACAAATTATATAAGAATATTCATAGGAGCTTTAGTCACAACAGCCAAAAACTGGAAATAGGCCAAGAGTTCCTTTAATAGGAACATGAATAAATTATGACATATCCATGCAATGGAACACTATTCGCCATTTAAAAGGGATAAACTATTGTAATTGACCAGACACAGGGATAAATGTCAAAAATATTATGCTGAGAGAAAAAAAAAGCTAGACACAAAAGAAGAGTACATGCTCTGTGATTTCATCTCTATGGAGTTGTAGAAAAGGCAAATTTAATTTATGGTGAAAAAAGTTAGAACACTGGTGGTGCCTGGGTCAGGGAGAGAGGATTAACTGGGAAACAGACATGAGTGAACACTTTGGGTACAATTGAAATATTTTATATCTTAATAGAGGTTAGGATAACACCAATGTGTGATTTTTTTAAAGTCAGTTAATTTGTATGTTTAATTTTATATAAAAATGAAACAAAACCTCAAAAGTCAAACTCTAATGCTATTCATGCTGAACTAACTATTCAGGGGGAAGTATACTGATGTCTGCAACTTACTTTGGAGTACATAAAAATATATGGATTCATGAATGAATAAAGGAATGGGCTAGTTGGTAGATATGTGATAAAAACAAGTATAAGAAAACATTAGTGGTAGAATCTGGGAAATGGGTGTACCAGTAATTTATTGTCTCCAACCCAACCCTTCTTGGCTGCATTTTGTGATTCTGGAGCTGGACTCTACAACTCATTTTCTCCTCTGCTAAATGGCTCCAAATTCTTCAGATAATGAAGGGAGAGATTCTCTTAGAACTTAAAGGAAGGTCAAATGCTCAATTTTTCCTTCAGTCCTACCTCGGCAGCTTATTTCTGCAGTTAATACTTCAGTTACACATTAGAATTTTCTTTTCTCCATATTAGTAGGGACAGTCTTTACTTTGTACTGCTGTAATTTACCTTAATTTAGTTAAATTACACCAGATACCCAAAAGCACAGTTTGAATTTTAGTTACAGGGTATAGTAACTGTGAGTAATTACATGAAGTCCAAATGTTGCCAGTTGCTATTTGGTCCACAAATCACTACACAAATAACAAATGCAGGTCATAATCACTGGCAAATCATGTCACTTCTTTCAAATCCTATAGGTGAATGGTCAGTGCACATATGATATTTAGTTCATGCACAGATAGCAAAGCATATGGTTGTGTTGAATCCTTGTCTCCCAGTATAAATGTGACACTTTACCAATATGGGTAGTTAAAAGAGAATTGGTCAACCAAGATGTAAGTGCAGCAAATAAACAAAAAGAAAGCAGTGATGATACTAGAAGTGAAATTAAAATGAAGTATAAATGAAGTTATACAATAAATAGCTAACCCTGGGAATGTTGATACTGCTGCCATTTTAGAGACTCTAGAAATGCAGCCAGAGGAACCTAGTGAGGGTGAAATTATTGACCTAAATGTAGAAAGTTGTTGTGATTAAAAAGATAAAGATATCCCAGAAGAAGCGATGCCAGCAAAAACTTAGACATTAAAGGAAATTTTAGAGATTTTTGTCACTATGGAAAGTGTAAAGGATACAATGTTGGAAGCCAATACAAAATTAGAAAGGAGTGAGACAATTTACCAAGGCTCCTTTCGTATCGTAAGTTGTATGCCAAGAAAAGGAAAACAAGCACTATTCAAACTACTCTTGATAGGTTTTTAGAAAGAAATAAAATAATCTTATAATTCAATGTTTCTAATGTTTTAAATTATAGCATACTAAATAAATATTAGTTTTGCTATATTTTCATTTCCCTATGCTTTTAAAACACAGTAAGCATTTTCAAATATTTTTTAGCACAAGTAAATGCAATCATAATTTCCCCCATTGATTATTAAGATTATTTTGCAAAGTTTCAGCATGCACTGTCATTTTTATGGTTCTACAATAATGTGAGAAGTGCTGACTGCCTATACTTAACCAGCTCATACTTGTTAACAATTCATTTTTTTTTCATATGTGAGCATGCATGCTTTTTAAGTCCAGGCCTCAATAATGATTCCCATGATTTAGTTGTTGTTGTTGTTGTTAATCCTCACCTGAGGATATTTTTCCATTGATTTTTAGAGAGAGTGGAAGGGAGGAGGAGAGACAGAGAGAGAAACATCGATGTGAGAGAGGCATATCCATTGGTTGCCTCCTGCACACTCCCTGACCAGGGTCGGGGATCCAGCCTGAAACTTAAGTACCTGCCCTAAACCTGAATCAAATCCAGGACCCTTCAGTCCTCGAAGGCCGATGTTCTATCCACTGAGTAAAACTGGCTATGGAAAGAATACTTTGTATTAAATTTTCCTGTTCAAAATCTGATGTGGTTTCTGACTCTTGACTGAGCATTGACTAATCAAGTAAGTATAAAAGGCGTCATTATAAACTTCTTTCAACATTGTTGTTTGCTTGAAAAATTTAAAAACAAATGATGAGGAAAATCACATAAGTATTGTGTTTACTTTCAGATAAGTCAGAAGAATAATGGAAAATTATCGTATGCAATGAAAAACAACAATATTTTAAACAATAAAAATGGGAAGGGTGGTGACTTCATCAGCAGCAAATTAACATAAGGATATACTAGTAACCTTATGCCAGACACTTCCAAAACCAATGGGGAGAAAAAACTACTCTGAGATTCTAGGATGAGAGAGCAAGGAATTTGACCCAATCACAGCCTGAGATAGAGCTAAGAGAAAGAGTATTAATAAAAGCTTGAAAATTCCTTCTGATACCCACCATCCATTCAGAATCACACTGACAAGATGGATACACAGCCCAGTGAAAAGTTAAGACTCAACTCTTGAGAATAAAAACCATTACTTACTGCCTTCAGGAATCCTTCAGTCATTTAGACAAGGGAGAGATGAGGGCACTTAGAAAAGATAAAGAAATATATTAGGCTGGCCTCAGACTTCTCCATAGCAACATTCAACATAAAGTGATCTTGGGAATAGAGAACCCTTATATAAATTTGATGGTGAAATCTATGGAAAAGTCATGGTAAGAGGAAGCAAAACACTCAATGCAAGAAGATAATAGAGTCATTTCCGCAATCCTGAGACGGGGGAAAAAAGCATGGCATAAAATTTTCTAACCACTCAAGTTGTCCTTTGTGTATAAAGGCAAAAAAGCCTTCTTCAAGTATGAACACATTCAAGGGCCACCATGAACCCTACTGGAAAATATTACTTGATGAAGCAACCAGTCAATAAGACATTAATCCAAATTTAGAATTTAGGAATGAAGATGTTGTGGTCAAAAATAAATAAGTAATGGTAAGCACTGAACGCTTTTAAATAGAGAATTAAAACTAAACAGTTATGGGAATTAGAATTTTAGAAGTCAATTTAAATGCTAATAGACTTGAAAAAAAGTAGCAAGTACTATCTAAAAATCTCCTGTGAAGCTTAAATACATTAAAATATACTTGAGCGATTTTTCTGCTTAACTTTAATATTTTAAAAAATATATTTTTTATTTATTTCAGAGAGGAAGGAGAGGTAGAGAGAATCATTGATCATCTGCCCCCTGGATGCCCCACACTGGGGATTGAGCCCGCAACTCGGGCATATGCCCTGACCAGGAATCGAACCGTGACCTCCTGGTTCATAGGTCGACTCTCAACCACTGAGTCATGCTGGCTGGGCACTTCAACATTTTTTTTCAATTTTATTGAATTCTTTTTCTTCTATTAAATTCAAGTTAATTTCAATGTACTTCTTTTACATTTAAAATTGCCAAAACCAGTTTGGCTCAGTGGATAGAGTGTCGGCCTGCAGACTGAAGGGTCTCAGGTTCGATTCCAGTCAAGGGCATGTACCTTGGTTGCAGGCACAGCCCCAGTGCGGGGTGTACTGGAGGCAGCTGATCGATGTTTCTCTCTCATTGATGTTTCTAGCTCTCTATCCCTCTCTCTTCCTCTCTGTAGAAAATCAATAAAATATATTAAAATAAATAAATAAATTAAATTAATACAGTATACCAGTAATCCTATTTTTATAAAACTACCCTATGCATTAACCAGTCATCTAGCCACTTGTATATTTGCATAGGTATATAAATAGATGGAATGAATGATATTCACCAATGTCAATGATGGTGTTCTAGATAATAGGTTTTGAAGTGATGTCCCCTTTACTGTACTTCTGTATTGCTTGATTTAAAAAACAACAAGTATTTACTGAAAAAGTAAAGTCATCTGATAAAAAGAAAAATAAATCACAGAGATAGGATTGCTAAACCAAAAAAATATATATATCAATAAACAAAAGTGAGGAGGAATGTTTAAACCCCATTAAAGCATCAATTTATAAACAATTCAAGTATTAATTATAAATCATTTTAATCAATTCACCAAAAATATAGAGAGAAGGCAATAGTTTGTTGGCCTACATAGCTACTATATGTATGAAAAAAAATAAACTCAATTTCTTTAGAAGTATCTTATATATTAGAGTTCTAACAAATTTAAAACTCCTCTCATCCAAATTGGTAAAAACTTGCTTCAATGCTACCATATTTATTTGATAGTTTAAGAATACCATTAATCAACATTTGAAATTTATAATTTTTATCAACTCCCAGTCAAAATAATAAATGTATTCTTGAGCCTTAAGATATCTTATTTTCCTTTGTAATAGTATTTTGCATTTTATCAAGCAAATATTTTAGCTTATGTTTTATCAATTTGTTAAAAATCTCAATTCAAATCATTAAAGACATGTGTCCTTCAGTGTTGGTGCCCTGTATTTCCAGCAACTGCACAAAGATATTTGTCCATGTGTTTTTATTCATTCATTTGCTAAATAATTTCAGTGGTGTCATCTAAATGTGGGCAAATCAGAAAACTTCAGGTCACTATTATGCCCAATTTCATTAAATTACTTTTGGCAAATGGTGTTAATAATAGTTTTCAAACATCTAATAATTGCTTGTAATTGTGCCATGTCTGAGAGTGAAATGAAAGAACAGGCACTTTAGTGCTGCTGAAACCCTCCATCTGTGTTGTACTGCAAAGCTTTACAGTCACATGATTCCTTTTTACTGTCATGCTGTGAAAATTGCAGGGGTTTGCTGCAATATAGGCTTTTAACTTTTGAAGAAGAACCAAGGGGGAAAAAGGAATAAAATTACAATGAGTCCTGGCAGCCAAATTCTATTTCTCCTCTTACCTGACAGGCCAGGTTCTGGCCCCATGTAAGGACCTACCAACTTCTTTAGAATCTTAATTACTTAGCAGCATTAATTTCAATCCCCTGAATTACTACACTGTAAGGAGACTCTCTCACCACTAGAGGTGATTGTTAGGCCCAAAGGCCACTGTGCCTTTATAATCCTTCTCAGGAAAAGAAAGTGAAAGAAGCCATTTGACAAGATTCTATTTCAAGTGATACACTGGATCATACTAGTTATTTCTTTTTTTAAAATATATTTTTATTGATTTCAGAGAAGAAGGGAGAGGGAGAGAGAGAAACATCAATGATGAGAGTCATTGATCGGCTGCCTCCTACATGCCCCACACTGAGGAACAAGCCTGCAACCCAGGCATGTGTCCTCACTGAGCATCAAACCATGACCTTCTGGTTCATAGGTCAATGCTCAACCACTGAGCGACACTGGCTGGGCTACTAGTTATTTCTTATTCACTTCACATTTGGATGTAATTCGGGGGGCTCTTGAGGGCAGCTGTCCTCCAAGTGATGACTTTTATCATGTTACTAGAGGCCTGGTGCACGAAATTCGTGCACGGAGGGGGTTGTCCCTCAGCCCAGCCTGTACCCTCTCCAATCTGGGACATCCCTCTCACAATCCAGGACTGCTGGCTCCCAACTGCTTGCCTGCCTGCCTTCCTGATTGCCCCTAACCGCTTCTGCCTGCCAGCCTGATCACCCCCTAACCACTCTGCTGCCAGCCTGTTTGCCCCCAACTTCCCTCCTCTGCCGGCCTGGTTACCCCTAACTGCCCTCTCCTATAGGGTTGATCACCTCCAACTGCCCTCCCTTGCAGGCCTGGTCCCTCCCAACTGCCCTCTCCTGCTGGCCATCTTGTGGTGGCCATCTTGTGTCCACATGGGGGCAGGATCTTTGACCACATGGGGGCAGCTATATTGTGTGTTGCAGTGATAATCAATCTGCATAGTACTCTTTTATTAAATAGGATAGAGGCCTGGTACAGGGGTGGGGGCCAGCTGGTTTGCCCTGAAGGGTGTCCCTGATCAGGGTGGGGTTCCCTTGGGGCGTGGGGCGGTCTGAGCGAGGGGCCTGTGGTGGTTTGCAGGCGGGCCACGCCCCCTGGCAACGCAAGCAGAGGCCCTGGTATCTGGAATTTATTTTCCTTCTACAATTGAAACTTTGTAGCCTGGAGCAGAGCCAAGCCTGGGGCTCCCTCCGAGGCCCAAAGCCATTTGTGTTGGGGTTATAATTGAAACTTTGTTGCCTTAAGTGGGTGGGTCCGGCCAGGGTGTGTGGAAAGCTTTGCTTCCCCTGTTGCCGGCAGCAACCCTGGCCTGCTCTCTCAAGCTCCATTCTGCCGCCATTTGTTTGAATTTGTTTACCTTCTATAATTGAAACTTTGTAGCTTGAGTGGCGGCTTAGGCCTGCAACGGCTATGGAAAGCTTGGCTTCCTCTGTTACCTAGGAAACCTTGCTCTCTGTGGCTGTAGCCATCTTGGTTTGGGTTAATTTGCATACTCGCTCTGATTGGATGGTGGGTGTGGCTTGTGGGCGTGGCTTGTGGGTGTGTCAGAGGTATGGTCAATTTGCATATTTGTCTATTATTAGATAGGATGGTGCTGCCATTTTAAATACTGGCCTATAAGGTCTCCAGATTAGAATAAGGGAGACTATAGATAATCCATTGCGGTTTTATGGATAGTTTTAGAAGTGGTGTATTTCAATTCTGTATACCTCTCATTGGATAGATCCTGTCACATAGCCCCAAAATAACAGCAAGAGAGACTGTACATACAGCAGGATTAAATGGGATTGGTGAGTACCTAGACACCCTTTGCAGTCTTAATTCACATAAAGGGACTTTCAAGGTTTAGAGTCTGTCCATGTCAATTTCATTTCTAATTTAACAAGTGTATGTAATTTTAGAAAGAGTTTTACATTTTCATATAAATAATTGCCTAGGAAGTATCTTTCTTCCAACTATCCTCTGATATTGTTGCTTTCTTTTTTCTAGGGGGCTGACTCAGGAAATGGTGTGCAAAGTCTCAGTGATAAAATAGAATATTGTTTATAGGCAATGCACAGTGGCATGGAATTCAGATAGGTACTGTCAATGATCAGATCTCTCCCATTCAAGGAGAGCAGGCTGACTAAACCTAAAACTGTTCCATAAGTGAGTGCTTGTATCCAGGAAGAGTACTAGCAAGGGCAAAACTTGTTCATATAATAAAAAGTCACAATATGGTTGGATAGGCATAACATTTAAAATCTGCAAAGAACATGTGGTAGGGAAAATGTTTAATGTCGTTTCATGACAAGTGCCAACCTGTACATATTTCTACATTGTCAGTATGCGCCTTAATCAAGAAGGATGTTACTTTCCCTACTCACAGGAGCTAAAAACATTTCTCTGTTTACTTCAAAGCTGCAGCAAATGTAAAAAATAATTAGTACATGGCAAGATTGAAGATACTGAATGTTAGATTGGAGTATCTGAGCAAGATACACATTACAAACTGACACAAATAGAAAAGAAGCCATTTTCTAGTAAGCAGTAATGCAGACAGACTGCAGTTTGCTGCCTGTATTGTGGTGAGGTGGGATAGCCTCCAAAAACTTAAGAGCATTTAAGTGACAAATGCTCTATATCTAAAGTGAAATTGGATAAAGTTTGTAAGTAAAAACCTAAGGATTTTTTGCAAAAGGTAACATAGACCCTGAATGACAAAATAATATCCCAGTTAAGACATGCATAGAAATTTACTCAGTAAATATTGATTGAATAAATGAATGGACAAGTGAATGAATGAGGGAGAACTTGGAATATCAAGGTACCATACATGGGGGAGTTGGGAAGAGTAGAAACAAGCGATATGAGGTGAGAGGAGACAGTAAGGTTTACTTCTTAAGTGATTAAGAAGTGCTATTTTTTTAAAAAATTATTTACATGCTGGCTGTGGAGCTTGACCCTCCCTCAAAAAAACCATACCCTGTGCAGGGTATGTAGACTACTATTAATAACATTCCATATAACCTTTTCATTCAAGTTCCCCAACAGTAGTAAAGTATGGTTCAGCCTCAAGGTTGACTCCATTAGCCCTGAATCTTGAATAAACAAAGCCAGTGAGGAAACCTTCCATACAACATCAGTCAAATTCTAATGACCGTCATGAAAAACCAATTAAGCTGTTTTCTCTATTTTACTAGGACCAAGAATGGAATTGGCCATCTATCATGAAAACAAAAAAAAAAAACAAAAAAAACCAACACATTCTAACAGTATAGATAGTCAGATAATAAATTGCTTACAATTTATTAGATGGTCTGATTTTAAAGAGATTGCCCCTAAAATTGCATATGACTATACTCTTTGACCAAAAGATCATACTTCTAGGTAAGACACATTGGCAAAAATATGAAAATTTAGGTACATATTCATTGTAACATTATTTATAACTAGAGGCCCGGTGCATGAAATTCGTGCACAGGTAGGTTCCCTAGGCCTGGCCAGCTATCAGGGCTGATTGGGGCCTTCCGGCCGCTGGCTGGGGCCTTCCTTTCCTGGCTGCTGGCTGCTGGCTGGGGCCTTCCTTCATTCCATGCTACCCCCTGTTGGTCAGTGCAAGTCATAGTGAGTGATCTAACTCCTGGTCGAACTCCCGAGGGGACACTTTGCATATTAGCATTTTATATATAGATAGATAGCAAGAAGCTGGGTACAACCCAAATGTACATCAATAGGATATTGCTTGAATAAATTATGTAAGGTGAAAAATGTGTATATCATACTGGCATTTATCTACAAAAGTTGGTGGAGGCCATCTTGTTGTACCAGAAATCAAGGAAGCTGACAAAGACTTCTAAAGTATGCCCAAAAACCTAAGGCACCAACAGGAGAAAAAGGAGATACAGATCAAAGAGGTTAACTAAAACTTCATAATTGTGAATATCAGTGTGAACTCGTATAATTAAAGAAAAATACTTCCTAGTTCTGTCCACTGAAATGTCGTAGAAACAATAATCAGTGTAATAGTAACAAGGACACTATGCATCCAGACTATTGTCTTGAAACACTACAATTAAAGAAAATTAGTGATCCTTGGTAAGACAGATTACTGGTCTAGATCTAGAAGTGAAAAGGAGTAAGCCTAGGACACATTGTCATTTACATTGCCATCCTACATAATAAAAAGGCAATATGCAAATTGCATCACTCCGCTACGCCCATGATTGGGCCGGCTGGAGGCGCGGGGGGCGGGACTCAGGGTGGCCGATTGGCTGGCGGTAGGAGCGGGGGGCGGGGACTCGCGAGTCCCCGGCTCCCGCTCCTCCCACCGACCGTTAGGCCAACGCTGCGGAAAGACCCATGGGGCCAGCGGAAGACGCTGGTGGTGGCCGATTGCGTGGCTGCTGGCAGCAGTTTTCCGCCAGCACCAGTTTTCCTCTGGCCACCCGCCGATCGGAGCGCCTTCCGGGATCGGAGTTCCTCTCGGGGTAGCTGATCGCGCTGGCGGGAGGCGCTCTGATCGGCGGGTGGCCAGAGGAAAACTGGTGCTGGCGGAAAACTGCTGCCGGCAGCCAGGTGAAAGTCTATTGCACGAAACTTCGTGCAATGGGTTTCTAGTATGAGTATAAGATTACTGGGGCTGTAAAAAAAACAACAACCCACAAACAACTAAGATACCCATTGAAGAGGTTCCCGTGGGCCAAAGATGGGATGATTTGAGCCACTGGTAAACTTTAAAGAATGCCAGGGAACCATTCCTTCTAAAAATTAGTGAAGAAAGAGAAAACAATGAACTATTGACCCTCTCCTTTCCTAAATATATTGTACCATTAAGTAATCAAAGAGAAGATAAAGGGAAAGTTTCCCTTCACAGAAGTGTTCCAGCTAATAAATGGAATGAAAAAGGAATGATAGAAATAGACTCTGACCATTTAGAAACCTTGCAGTAAAATAATTAATATAATTGTCAAAGGATATTAACATTACAAAATGAAAAATAACTTAGCAAAGTTAAAGATATTATACCATACAATACCACAATTCCTGTATATACTCGAGAGTCTCATGCACATGTGTCCTGGGAGACATGTACAAGAATGTTCATAACACCATTGTTTGTAATAGGAAAGAAATAGATTGCACCCTAGATATCCATAAACACTATAAAGGATAAATAAGTAGTGGAATAGCCATACAATGAAATATAATATTATAGTGAAAATAAATGAATTGCAATCATATACAACATAGTATTGAGGAGGAAGAAAAGAGAAAAAACACACAGAAGAATATATTCAGTGAAATTCCATTTATATAAAGGTTAAAACAGGCAACATTAAATAATACATTGTTAAAGGATACAGACATTTGTGGTTAACTATCAAATGATGCAAAAAATATTAATCCAAAATTCAGAATAGTATACCAGGACAAGTGTTGGGGGCATATAAAATTGGGAACAGACATACAAGGGGCTTCAAATTCACAATTTAATATTTTATTTCTTAAATTAGACAGTAGGTATATTTGTTTCCATTTTATTGTTGTATTTGTATATATATGAATATATGTGTCTATACATAGGTACACACAAAAGGGATTTATATAATGGCTGCAATATGTCACTTGAAGAACAAACATTTGAAAAAGAAAAGTATTTGACTATAAATAATTAAATAAGGCACATAAAAATAGAATTATTATAAAGCTGCAATGAAAATGCAGTTTCTCAAATTTGAAACACTATAAGAGTGATTCATTCAGCAACTGATTTTGACGTCCTTATATAGCAGGTATTGTGTGGTGGGCATGCAATGACAAACAAGCACACAGTCCCTTCTCTGTAGTGGAGAGAGAAACATTGAACAAGTAAATGACCCATAAATGTGTACTTACAAACTGCAGCGAGAGTATTAGCATAAAACCAATGCTTACTGAGTAAGTTTGTTTCAGAAACTGATGTAAAAGGTACATTGCCACTTTACAGAGAAGAAAACTGAGGTCCATCTATGTTAAGCAACTCGCTCAAGGCCATATAGCTTATAAGTGGAGCAACTGTGAATCAAATCCAGGTAGTCCGCAGAGGCCAAGCTTCTATGCTATATTGAGAAGAAAAAACATTTGAATTATCAGGAGAACAGTGGAACTTATGTTAGCATTTATTGGTCAGGAAAGGCCTCTCTGAGCACCTTACATTTATACTAAGAAATTAAGCAACAGGAAAAGCAGGCTTGATTCCTTGTATGTATTAACTGATCTAAGTTATAGGAAGTCTAGAGGGCAGGTAGGCACAAGGAAAATACTGAAGAGGGAAATCATAATGAGAAGCCTCCCTCCCTTAGTTTCTACACTCATTCTCTCAGACCTCATGAAGAGCATGTGGGAGAGTGGACTGTAATGAAATGTCTGTCCAGGGCTTGGCAAAAGTGGGCAAGGAGCAAGAAAAGGGCATCAGTTACCACCTTGGCTGCAGCAAGTTTCTCTACTTTGGCTTCCCCTTGGGCCACTTTGGTGTTCCAGATAAGTTCTCAGGCCCTGAGAAGCTGCTTCTCAATGTCTTTCTTTATTGCTCCTTTGCTTCACTGAGCCCTATTCCACAATTCTGCTTAGGACCAGGCCTCTATTCAGTGCTCAACTGAGGCTACTATTTCAAGGTTGTTGTACCTTAACAAGTGGCAAACCTCTGCAGTGAGCAGCAGGCTATTTGCGAACAAAAAATAAATGAGTATAGGAAGCTGATTACAATGCACTTAAAAATCACTCCACACTCTGGCCAGTGGTTTCAGTAGTTAGAGCACTGGCCCATGCACCAAAGGGTCACGGGTTCAATTCTTAGTCAAGGGCACATACCTGGGTTGTGGGTTCCCGCCTTGCACCCTGTATGGCGCACATGTAGGAGGCAACTAGTCAATGTGTCTCTCACATCAGGAAGTCTCTCTCTCTTTCCCTCCCTCCTTCTCTTTTTCCCTCCCTCCCTCTCTTCCTCCCTCCCTCCCCTCCCTTCTTCCCAACCTTCTACTCTTTCTGAAAAAACAATGGGAAAATCCTATCTAATAAAAGGGTAGTATGCAAATTAACCATCACTCCACGACAAAAATGGCGGCGCCCAGTCCTCTTAGCCCCGAGCCCCAGCGAAGTCCCCAAGTCTGCCCAGCAGTGGCAGTCCAGGGTGTCTAGCTGGGAGGTGCCCGCCCCACACACAGCAATCCCTGCCCAGTGGAGGCAGTCCAGGGTGTCCGGCTGGTCACCTCTGAGCTATGCGCGATCCGGGGCGAAGAGGGCCGCGGGGCTTGGGGCTGGGGTGTCAGGCCGGCAGCGCAGTGCACCCCCAATGCGTGATCTTCAGGCCAGGGAAGGCACCCACCAGGCTATCCACAGCCAGGCTGAGATGGCAGCCTGGGCAGGGGTCTCAGCCTGGCTGGGCTGAGGCGGCAGCCTTGGGCTGGGGTCTCAGCCTGGCCAGGGCCCGAACCCCTCCAGCGGTGGCAGCCTGGGGTCTCAACCATTGAATCACACCAGCCAGGCAGATATGGAGGAATTTTAAATGTTTCTTTTTTTATAATATATATTTTATTGATTTTTTTACAGAGAGGAAGGGAAAGGGATAGAGAGCTAGAAACATCTATGAGAAAGAAACATCGATCAACTGCCTCCTGCAAACTCCCGACTGGGTATGTGCCCCCCATGCCCTTGACCAGAATCGAACCTAGGACCCTTGAATCTGCAGGCCAGTGCTCCATCCACTGAGCCAAACCTGTTAGGACTGTACAATATGCTAAAGAAAAAACCCTATCTAATAAAGAGGGAATATGCAAGGGAGGGCATTTGGGGGTGACCGGGGTGTCAGGGGAGGGCAGTTAGGCATCGATTGGGCTGGCAGGGGAGTGGTTAGGGGGTGATCAGGCTGGCAGGCAGAGCGGTTAGGAGCAATCAGGAAGGCAGGCAGGCGAGTAATTGGGAACCAGCAGTCCTAGATTGTGAAAGGGATGTCTGACTGCCCGTTTAGGCCCGATCCTGGTGGGATCGGGCCTAAACGGGCAGTCAGACATCCCTCCAGGAGTCCCAGATTGGAGAGGGTGCAGGTTGGGCTGAGAGACACCCCTCCGCCCCCCTCCCCCGTACACGAATTTCGTGCACCGGGCCTCTAGTATCCTTATATAAGAATTAACAAAAAAAAATAATTCCACAGATTGTCTGTTAAACAGTCTTCCAAGTGTGTGGTGTGACTTTTTCACCTAGCCTCCCAATACCCCTCTCCTCTGACAGCTGTCAGTCTGTTCTCAGTATCTGTGAGTTTGTTTCTATTATGGTTGTCAGTTTATTTTTTTCATTAGAATCCACATATAAGTGAAATCGTATGGTATTTGTCTTTCTCTGACTGGTTTCTTTCACTTAGCATAATGCTCTCCAGGCCCATCCATGCTGTCACAAAAGGTAAGATAAGATATCACTCTCTTTATATGACCAAGTAGTATTCCATTGTGTAAATGTACCACAGCTTTTTTTAGCCACTCATCTACTGATGGGAACTTGGGTTGTTTCTAGATCTTGGCTATTGTAAATAGTGCTGCTATGAACATAGGGTGCATATATTCTTTCAAATTGCTGTTTCAGGATTCTTGGGAAATATTCCCAGAAGTGTGATTTCTGGGTCAAAGGGCAGTTGCACTTTTTAATTTTTTGAGGAAACTCCATACTGTTTTCCATAGTGGCTGCACCAGTCTGCATTCCCATCAACAGTGCACTAGGCCCTAGTGTTAGGGTTTCGTTTTCTCCACATCCTTGCCAACAGCTGTTTGCTGATTTGTTGATGACAGTCATTCTGATAGGTGTGAGGTGATATCTCATTGTAGATTCAGTTTGCATCTCTCTGATGATTAGTGACATTGAGCATCTTTCCGTACGTCTATTGCCCATTGATGTGTCTTTTTTGGACAAATGTCTATTTAGATCCTTTCCTCATTTTTTAATTTGATCATTTGTTTTCCTGGTGTTGAGTTGTGTAAGTTCTTTATAAATCATGAATAATAACCCTTATCAGATGTATCATTGGCGAATGAATATGTTCTCCCATTCAGTGGGCTTTTTCATTGTGTTGATGGTTTCTTTTGCTGTGCAAAAGCTTTTTAGCTTGATGTGGTCTCATTTGTTTATTTTTTTGTTTCCCTTACCCGAGGACATATATCAGCAAAAACATTGCTACAAGAAATGTCTGAGATTTTACTGCCTATGTTTTCTTCTGGGATTTTTATGTTTTGCAATTTACATTTCAGATTTTAATCCATTTTGAGTTTATTCTTGTGTGTGGTATAATTTGGTGGTCCAGCTTCATTTTTGCACGTATATGTCAATTTTTTCCAACACTATTTATTGAGGAGACTGTCTTTACCTCATGGTATGTTCTTACCTCCTTTGTCAAATATTAATTGACCATTAAGGCTCGGGTTTATTTCTGGACCCTCTATTCTGGTCCATTGATCTGTATGCCTATTCTTATGCCACTATCATGCTACTTTGATTACTATGCCTTGTAGTATAGTTTGATATCAGGCAGTGTGATACTTCCAACTTTGTTCTTTGTCTCAAGATTGCTGGGGTTATTCGGGATCTTTTGTGGTTCCATATAAATTTTTAGAATATTTGTTTTAGATCCATGAAATATGCCATTGGTATTTTAATAGGAATTGGGTTGAATCTACAGATTGCTTTGGGTAGTATGGACATGTTAATGATGTTAATTCTTCCTACCCATGAATGCAGCATATGGTTCCACTTATTTGTATCTTCCTCAATTTCTTTCTTCAGTATCCTCTAGTTTTCCAAGTATAGGTATTTTCCCTCCTTGGCTAAATTTATTCCTAGGTACCTTACATTTTTTATTACAATAGTAAGTGGGGACATTTTATTTAATTTCTCTTTCTGATAGTTCATTATTGGTGTATGAAAATGACACTAATTTCTAAATATTAATTTTATATCCTGCTACACACTGAATTCATTTATCAATTCTAATAGTTTTTGGTAGGTTCTTTAGGGTTTTCCATATACAATATCATGTCATCTGCAAATAATGAGTTTTACTTCTACATTTCCAATTTGGATAGCTTTTATTTCTTTTTGTCTGATTACTGTGGATAGGACTTCCAGTATACATATGTTGAATAAGAGTGGTGAAAGCCTGTCTTGTTACAGTTCTTAAGGGAAATGCTCACTGAGTTTTTGCTCATTGAGTATGATGTTGGCTGTGTGTGAATGTATTTTAAATACAGACACTTTTGTTTTTGTTTGTTTTAAAGGCAAACTTTTAATATATATTTATTGATTTCAGAGAGAAAGGGAGAGGGAGATAGAGATAAAAACATCAATGACGAGAGAGAATCATTGATCAGCTGCCTGAGCCATGCCAGCCAGGCCAATACAGAAACTTTTGTATCAGCTGTGACATTTTGTTTAGTATATAGCCCATTTTAAAAAAGCACTTAAAATAATAAACAATTCAATAATTATATTTCATTATTCAATTTAGCATTTCTAAAGTTAGTTTTTATGCACGCCTATTGTTTTTTTTACCTAAGTCACTGTTATAATATTTAAGCTTCTTTTCCACTCCTGGTAATTATCATATGGTATGCATCTCTGAGGGGAAAAAAGACAGCTATGTTCCCTGCAGAAGGAATAGATGTTGTATTGACAGCAAGCTTCAAAACTTCATATGTCAAATTTTCTTAAGGTGTCAACATCATAGATATTTTTACGCTTAAAATGTCGAATTTCATGCCAAAAAAAGAGCATTTGCAGAATGTTTTAATTCATTATTTTGAAGAAAAGTGCTGCTGATAGTTATCATATACTTTGGGAAGTTTGTGGTGAACATGCTCCATCTCAAGATACTTGTGAACGCTGGTTTAAATGCTTTAAAAGTGATGATTTTGATTAGAAAGACAAAGAACGTCCAGGTCAACCAAAAAAGTTTGAAGACCAGCAATTACAAGCATTATTGGATGAAGATGCATGTTAAACTCAAAAACAACTTGCAGAAAGATTAAAAGTTGCTCAGCAAACCATTCCCAATCATTTACAAGCAATGGGAAAGATTTTAAAGGAAGGAAAATGGGTGCCATATCAACTGAACAAAAGACAAATGGAAAACTTAAAAGTCATCAGTGAAATGTTGCTTCAAGGGCATGAAAGAAAGTCTTTTTTTGCATCAAATTGTGACTGGCGATGAAAAGTGGATTTATTTTGAGAATCCCAAATGCACAAAATCATGGGTTGATCCAGGTCTACCATCAACATCGACTGCAAGGCCAAATCACTTTGGAAAGAAGACAATGCTCTGCGTTTTGTGGGATCAGGAAGGTGTGGTGTATTATGAGCTTCTTAACACCAGGTGAAACCATTAATGCTGATCACTGCCAACAACAAATAATCAATTTGAACCCGTTTTGATCGTGAAACGACCAGAATATGCCAGAAGACATGGCAAAGTAATTTTGCTTCATGATGATACACCATCACACACTTCAAAACCAGCTAAAGACACGTTAAAAGATTTTGCCTGGGAAGTATTAACCCACCAGCTGTATTCACCAGACCTTGCTCCTTCAGATTACCACTTGTTCCGAATGATGGCACACGCATTTTCTGAGCAGCACTTCAAAACGTATGAAGAAGTGGAAAATTGGGTCTCGGAATGGTTTGCCTCAAAACAAGAAAAGTTCTATTGGGACGGTATCCACAAATTACCTGAAATATGGGGGAAATGTGTATCTAGTGTTGGGCATTACTTTGAATAAAGAACTTTTGATGTTTCTCTTGAAATTATTGTGTTTTCTTTGATTACAAAATCCGCATTATTAACCAGTACACCTGGTATATAATAAAAGCCTAAGCAACAGTTATGGTGGAACAACCAGAACGACTGGTTGCTATGATGCATACTGACCACCAGGGGGCAGACGCCCAATGCAGGAGCTGCCCCTGGTGGTTAGTGCGCTCCCACAGGACGAGTGCTGCTCAGCCAGAAGTTGGGCTCATGGCTGGCGAGTACAGTGGTGGTGGTGGGAGCCTCTCCCGCCTCTGTGGCAGCGCTAGGAGCAGCGAGCTAAGTGGTAAGGAGCAGCGAGCAGGTGGGCAGTAAGGAGCGAGGGGTCCCAGACTGCAAGAGGGCTGTATGCTTGCTGGCTTAGGCCCACTCCCCACGAAGCCAGCAGTTGGACATCCTCCGAGGGGTACTGGACTGCAAGAGGGTGCAAGCCGGGCTGAAGGACCACCCCCCGTCCTTGAATTTCATGCACCAGGCCTCTAGTAAATATATAATATGTATATGCAAAGTTGTTTTTCATTTTTATCTAATTGCAAGGAGGATTATAAAAGATGAGGAGGAGGAGCAGGAAGAGGAGAAGAAGAGGTAGGTAGAAGGAGAAGTGAGGAGATGGAAGAGGATGCAGAATAAGGAGGAGAGAGAAGAAGGAAGGAGGGAGGAAGAGAAAGGAGGGGCAGAAAAGACTTTATTAATAATAAAGGAATAGCTAAGTATATTGTATCCCAACCATTCCATGGAATTTTACAGTTGTTAAATATATCTATGATAATAGCAATATGTCAAAATGCTTAAAACATAATATATAACATAAAAATCAGAATACACAGTTGCAGGTCCACAATGCTTACAACTGTGTAAAAATATATATGCTGTGAACATTACTAGGAGGAGAATATGCAAAAAAAGAAGTTGTTTTGGATCATGAGATTAAGAGTGAAAGGTTTTTCCTTTTACAACACGTTTTAATGCCTTTATATGTTTTTGCAATAAAATGAAAATAAGTGAGGAAATGGATCATTGCATTTAATTAATCTACATCGTTATGATAAAGAACCTAGGATTTATCTGAGAATGATTTTTTAGCCAAAAAATAAATCCATTACTTATTGTTTTAAGCATGGATTTTGTCACACACACACACACACACACACACACACACACACACACACACTTTAACGGCAAGGTAAAGAGCAGAAGATAAAGAAAAGAAGTCATAAAATATGGGCAAACAGTATTGAGGAAGAGAAGCTACCAAAAGAAGCTTAAGTTTGCATCTTGAAAGTACCAGACTGTGCAGCTGGGAAAACAACATCCTCCTTAAAGTCTCCCATGAAAATGCAATCAGAATTGGAAGTTAAGGTGTGTAAAATAGAAAATGAAATTTTTAAAAAAACCACCCACCTTAAAGTGCCTAGACTTTCCTTTTTGTGTGCTAGTTTTAAATGAATGTATCCCCTAAAGCATTCTTCAGCCAACGCTTTGCACAAAGATTAGGAAGGCAGCATAGGCTGGAATTGTGCACCTGGATCACAGGGTCTATTCTTGACCAGAGGCTACCCATTGCTCACACCTTAAAAAAGCTTTAATTGCCCTTTCTTTTCTGGCTATTACTATTCTTAGCATAATTCCTCTGGTTTCACTGGGGGATAAGTGCTTCCAGAAGGAAAAAAAGGGCTGAGACCTAGAGGCAAGTGATTTTTCATTTTGAACATATTGCAGGGTTGGAGAGAAGAAGGTAATTATCTTTAGCAATAAAATTCTGTTTTTGATAAAGCCATGGGGGAGGGGACAATGTGAAGGAAAAAGTAGATCAGTTCATTTTTTTTTCAGCTTCCCTGAGTCAGCAGCTCTTTGGCTGCTCTAACACAGGGGAATGGGAACCCTGACAACTAATGGGTCAGCAGAGCATATGCTGTTCAAATAAAATCTATTAATGCATTGAGATATGGCTGGTCTTCAAAAAACTGTCTTTCCTACAAAAATTTCAACATCTTAGCTCCCACCCTTTGGCTGCCCTACATCTCAGTGTCTGCCTTTTACTGACTAACCACTTTTCTTCAGAGCTGGTATACAGAACCTGTAATCCTTCATAAAATTGCACATCTCCCTGAGCTACAAATATTTTTCAAGTACTCAATGAAACTAGGGAATGAAGAATTAAAACTGCAAGCTTTCCACTGAGCTACAGCCACCAGTCTGGACTGTAACAAGGTCTGATGAGTTGGTAAGAGTACAGAATAAAGCATATAGGCAGCATCTTTTTTAAAAATATATATATTTTATTGACTTTTTACAGAGAGGAAGGGAGAGGTATAGAGAGTTAGAAACATCGATGAGAGAGAAACATCGATCAGCTGCCTCCTGCACACCCCCTACTGGGGATGTGCCCGCAACTAATGTGCATGCCCTTGACCTGAATCGAACCTGGGACCCTTCAGTCCGCAGGCCGATGCTCTATCCGCTGAGCCAAACTGGTCAGAGTTAGGCAGCATCTTCTTGCTCATCTACTGGCCTTTACCTCTGGAAGCCATCATCCTTAGAGAAAGCCTTCAATCATTTCTTGTCTGATTTTTAATCTGTGGCCCCAGCTACAGAAATGAGTCTGCATCATTCAAAACTTGGGATACCCTATTAAGAGGAGTTTCAAGCTCCTGACTAGGTGCTTTGAATCACTTCCCAAACCCCTTGCCCCACACACATACAGTACCTGAAACCCAAACACTGTATAAAACGTCACAACTTCTAGTACATTTTTAATGTACAACAGGATCAAAGCTATGTCTACATTTCTGATCCATTACATCAAAACATAAACTAGGTGGTAAATCACTGTTGGAACAAAAGGACAAGAAAGAATAAATGTAGCCACGATCTGGAAACAGCCCAAGTACCCATCAGTAGATGAGTGAATAAAACAGCTTTGGTACATTTATTTACACAGTGGAATACTATTTGGAAGGAAGGAAGGAAGGAAGGAAGGAAGGAAGGAAGGAAGGAAGGAAGGAAGGAAGGAAGGAAGGAAGGAAGGAAGGAAGGAAGGAAGGAAGAAATCTTACCTTTTGCAACAGCATCAATGGACTTGGAGATCATTATGCTAAGTGAAATAAGCCATTTGGAGAAAGACAAATAGCATATGATCTCACTTATATGTGGAATCTAATGAACAAAATAAACTGAGGAACAAAATAGAAATAGAGGCATGAATACATGGAACAGATTGACAGCTCTCAGAGAGGAAGGGAGGATGGTATCTAAAACACATAGATACAGACAACAGTGTGATGACAGCCAGAGGGAAAGGGGGTGGGGGCTAGGTGGAGGTGGGCTAAAGGGAGGAAAATGGGGATGAAAAGAGACTTTGCTTGGGGCAATGGTGTGCAGATGATGTTTTATTGAATTGTACAATTGAAACCTGTATCCCAATAAATTCAATAAGTAATTATTTAACAATTAAAAGTATAAAATGAAAGTGCTATTTGAAATTTAAAAAGAAATAATGGATATCCCTAGCCAGTTTGGCTCAGTGGATAGAGTGTTGGCCCTCAGACTGGAGGGTCAAAGCTCGATTCAGGTCAAGGGCATGTACCTTGGTTGCAGGGTCGATCCCTGGCCCCGGTCCGGACATGTGCTGGAAGCAACCAATCGATATGTCTCTCTCACATCAATATTTCTTTCTCTCTTTGTCACTCCCCTCCCTTTTACTCTCTCTAAAAAAAATCTATGGAAATATATCCTCCGGTGAAGATTAACCAAAAAAACAAATAAAAAAGAATAAATTGATAATATGTTAAGTAAAATAAGCCAGACACAGAAAGACAAATACTGCATGATCTCACTTAGATGTGGAATCCAAAAAAGTAGAATTCATCCCAGCTGGGTGTGGCTCAGTGGTTGAGCATTGACCTATGATCCAGGGGATCAGGGTTTGATTACTGGTCTAGGCATATGCCCAGGTTGCGGGCTCCATCCCCAGTGGGGCTTGCAGGAGGCAGCTGATCAATGATTCTCTCTCATCATTGATGTGTCTATTTCTCTCTCCCTCTCCCTTCCTCTCTCAAATCAATAACAATATTTTTTTAAAAAAAAAGCAGAATTCAGAAAAGCAGAGATAAGAATGGTGATTGGCCAGGGGCTGGGGGAAGCACAAATGGGGAGAGGTTGGTCAAAGTTTACAAATTTTTGGTTAAAACTTGAATTATTTCTGGAAATCTAATGTACAGCATTGCAACTATAGTTTATAAATAAAACTATGTTACAAAATTAAAATGTGCTAAGAGAGTTGATTTTTTTAAACGATCATCCTTTTCATGTGTTTTAAACATTATTCTACAGGCAGCACACCCATTCACAGATATAACACTTTAAAAAGTTGAACTTAAATGTTCTCACTACAAAAAGGTGGTAAAAACATTACTTAGCTTGATTATGGTAAACATAAAATATACACATATCAAAACATCACCTTGTACACTTTATATTTTTTATTAAGGTATTATATGTGTACATATTTTACCATTGTCCCCCTCACCCCCCAGAGTTTTGCGTCCATTGGTTATGCTTATATGCATGCATACAAGTCCTTTGGTTGATCTCTTATCTCCCCCACCTCTCCCTAACCTTCCCACTGTAATTTGACGGTCTGTTTGATGCTTTATTGTCTCTGTATCTATCTTTTTGTTCATCAGTTTATAATGTTCTTTATTATACATAAATGAGTGAGATCATGTGGTATTTTTCTTTCATTGACTGGCTTATTTCACCTAGCATAATGTTCTCCAATTCCATCCAGGTTGCTGCAAATGATGAGAATTCCTTCTTTTTTATGGCAGCATAGTATTCCATTGTGTAGATGTACCACAGTTTCCTAATCCAGTCATCTGCTGATGGGCACCTATGCTGTTTTCAAATCTTAGCTATTGTAAATTGTGCTGCTATGAACATAGGGGTGCATATATCCTTTATGACTGGTGTTTCTAGTTTCTTCGGATATATTCCCAGGAGTGGGATTACTGGGTCAAATGGGAGTTCCATTTTCAGTTTTTTGAAGAAACTCCATACTGTTCTCCACAGTGGCTGCACCAGTCTGCATTCCCACCAGCAGTGCACAAGGGTTCCTTTTTCTCCGCATCCTCGCCAACACTTGTAATTTGTTGATTTGTTGATGATAGCCATTCTGACAGGTGTGAGATGGTACCGCATTGTCCTTTTGATTTGCATCTCTAGGATAATTAGTGAATTTGAGCATGTTTTCATGTGTCTCTTGGCCTTCCTTCTGTCTTCTTTGGAAAAGATTCTATTTAGATCTGTTGCCCATTTTTTATTGGATCATTTATCTTCCTTTTATTAAGTTGCATAAGCTGTCTGTAGATGTTGGAGATTAAACCTTTATCAGTGATAGCATTTGCAAATATGTTCTCCCATAGAGTGGGCTATCTTGTTGTTTTGTTGATAGTTTCTTTTGCTGTAAAAAAGCTTTTTATTTTGATGTAGTCCCATTTGTTAATTTTCTCTTTAGCTTCCATTGCCCTAGGGGCAGTGTCAGTGAAGAAGTTCTTTCTGCATATGTCTGAGATTTTGCTGCCTGTGGATTCCTCTAGTATTTTTATGGTTTCCCGTCTTAGGTTTAACACCTGTATCCTTTTTGAGTTTATTTTTGTGTACAGTGTAAGTTGGTGGTCTAGTTTCATTTTTTTTACATGTATCTGTCCAATTTTCCCAACACCATTTATTGAAGAGACTGTCTTGACTCCATTGTATGTTCATGCCTCCTTTGTCAAATATTAATTGAGCATAGTGGTTTGAGTTGATATCTGGATTCTCTATTCTGTTCCATTGATCTATATGTCTGTTCTTGTGCAAGTACCATGCTGTTTTGAGAACAGTGGCTTTGTAATACAGCTTGAAGTCTGGTATTAAGATCCCTCCTACTTTATTCTTCTTTCTCAGGATTGCTGTGGCTATTTGGGGTCTTTTTTATTCCAGATGAATTTTTGGAGAGTTCATTCAAGGTCTGTGAAATATGCCGTTGGTATTTTAATGGGGAGTGCATTGAATCTATAGATTGCTTTGGGTAGTATGGACATTTTAATGATGTTGATTCTACCAATCCATGAACATGGTATGTTCTTCCATCTGTTTACGTCTTCCTCTATCTCTTTTTACAGTGTCCTGTAGTTTTCCGTGTATAGGTCTTTTACCTCCTTTGTTAAGTTTATTCCTAGGTATATTAATTTTTTTGGTGTGATGGTAAATGGGAATGCTTTTTTAGTCTTTCTTTCGGTTAAGTTCACTATTGGTGTATAGAAATGCAATAGATTTCTTGGCGTTAATTTTGTATCCTGCTACCTTGCCGAATTCATTTATTAAGTCTATTAGTTTTTTGATGGAGTCTTTCAGGTTTTTTATGTTCAATATCATGTCATCTGCAAATAAGGACAGCTTTACTTCTTATTTTCCAATTTGGATGCCTTTTATTTCTTCTTCTTGTCTAATTGCAATAGCTAATACTTCCAGTACTATGGCAAACAGGAGTAGTGAGAGTGGGCATCCCTGTCTTGTTCCTGTTCTTATGGGAAATGGTTTTAGTTTTTGCCCATTGAGTATGATGTTTGCTATGGGTTTATCATATATAGCTTTATTATGTTGAGGTATGATCCTTCTATTCCCACCTTGTTGAGAGTTTTTATCAAGAAAGGGTGCTGGATTTTTTCAAATGCTTTTTCTGCATCTATTTATATGACTATGTGATTTTTATCCCTCAATTTGTTTATGTGATGTATCACGTTTATTGATTTGCAGATATTGTACCATCCTTGCATTCCTGGGATAAATCCTACTTGGTCATGTTGTATGATCTTTCTGATGTACTGCTGGAGCCGATTTGATAGAATTTTGTTGAGGATTGTGGCATCTATATTCATGAGGGATATTGGTCTGTAATTCTCTTTCATTGTGTTGTCTTTATCTGGTTTTGGTATTAGGGTGATGCTGGTTTCATAGAAGGGGTTTGGAAGTGTTCCTTCCTCTTGAATTTTTTGGAATAGTCTGAGGAGGATAGGTTTTAGTTCTTCCTTGAATGTTTGGTCAAACTCTCCTGTGAAGCCGTCTGGCCCCGGACTTTTGTTTGCCAGAAGCGTTTTGATGACTGCTTCAATTTATTTCATAGTTACTGGCTTGTTGAATTGTTTTGATTCTTCATGATTGAGTTTTGGAAGGTTACATTTTTCTAGGGATATGTCCATTTCCTTCAGGTTGTCCAGTTTGTTGGAATAGAGTTGTTCGTAGTATTTTGTAACAATCCTTTGTAATTCAGTGGGGTCTGTTATTATTTCACCTTTTTCATTTCTGATTTTGTTTATTTGGGTCCTCTCTTTGCTTCTTGGTGAGCCTGGCTAGAGGTTCATCAATCTGTTTATCCTTTCAAAGAACCAGCTCTTGGTTTTTGTTGATCTTTTGTATTGTTTCTTTGGTCTCTATGTCATTTTTCTCTCCTCTGATCTTTTTTTTTTTTAATTTTTTTATTAAGGTATTATATGTGTACATATCTTACCATTGCCCTCCCCACACCCCACTCCCATATATGCCCCCACCCCCCAGAGTTTTGCATCCATTGGTTATGCTTATATGCATGCATACAAGTCCTTTGATTGATCTCTTATCTCCCCCACCTCTCCCTAACCTTCCCCTTGTAATTTGACAGTCTGTTTGATGCTTTACTGTCTCTGTATCTATCTTTTTGTTCAAGTTTATAATGTTCTTTATTATCCATAAATGAGTGAGATCATGTGATATTTCTCTTTCATTGACTGACCTATTTCACTTAACATAATGCTCTCCAATTCCTCCCAGGTTGCTGCAAATGATGAGAATTCCTTCTTTTTTATGGCAGCATAGTATTCCATTGTGTAGATGTACCACAGTTTTCTGATCCAGTCATCTGCTGACGGGCACCTAGGCTGTTTCCAAATCTTAGCTATGGTGAATTGCGCTGCTATGAACATAGGGGTGCATATATCCTTTCTAATTGGTGTTTCTAGTTTCTTCGGATATATTCCCAGGAGTGGGATTACTGGGTCAAATGGGAGTTCCATTTTCAGTTTTTTGAAGAAACTCCATACTGTTCTCCACAGTGGCTGCACCAGTCTGCAATCCCACCAGCAGTGCACGAGGGTTCCTTTTTCTCCGCATCCTCGCCAACACTTGTCGTTTGTTGATTTGTTGATGATAGCCATTCTGACAGGTGTGAGATGGTACCGCATTGTTGTTTTGATTTGCATCTCTCGGATAATTAGTGACGTTGAGCATGTTTTCATGTGTCTCTTGGCCTTCCTTCTGTCTTCTTTTGAAAAGATTCTATTTAGGTCTGTTGCCCATTTTTTTATTGGATCATTTATCTTCCTTTTATTAAGTTGTATAAGCTGCCTGTAGATGTTGGAGATTAAACCTTTATCAGTGATGCCATTTGCAAATATGTTCTCCCATGCAGTGGGCCTTCTTGTTGTTTTGTTGATGGTTTCTTTTGCTGTGAAAAAGCTTTTTATTTTGATGTAGTCCCATTTGTTAATTTTCTCTTTAGCTTCTATTGCCCTAGGGGCAGTGTCAGTGAAGAATTTCTTTTGGCATATGTCTGACATTTTGCTGCCTGTGGATTGCTCTAGTATTTTTATGGTTTCCCGTCTTATGTTTAAGTCCTGTATCCATTTTGAGTTTATTTTTGTGTATGGCATAAGTTGGTGATCAAGCTTCATTTTTTTGCATGTATCTGTCCAATTTTCCCAACACCATTTATTGAAGAGACTGTCTTTATTCCATTGTATGTTCATGCATCCTTTGTCAAATATTAATTGAGCATAGTGGTTTGAGTTGATATCTGGATTCTCTATTCTGTTCCATTGATCTATATGTCTGTTCTTGTGCCAGTACCAGGCTGTTTTGAGAACAGTGGCTTTGTAATACAGCTTGAAATCTGGTATTGAGATCCCTCCTACTTTATTCTTCTTTCTCAGGATTGCTGTGGCTATTCGGGGTCTTTTTTTATTCCAGATGAATTTTTGGAGAGTTCTTTCAAGGTCTGTGAAATATGCCGTTGGTATTTTAATGGGGAGTGCATTGAATCTATAGATTGCTTTGGGTAGTATGGACATTTTAATGATGTTGATTCTACCAATCCATGAACATGGTATGTTCTTCCATCTGTTTAGGTCTTCCTCTATCTCTTTTTTCAGTGACCTGTAGTTTTCCGTGTATAGGTCTTTTACCTCCTTAGTTAAGTTTATTCCTAGGTATCTTAATTTTTTTGGTGCGATGGTAAATGGGATTGCCTTTTTAGTCTCTCTGTCTGTAAGTTCACTATTGGTGTATAGAAAGGCCATAGATTTCTTGGCGTTAATTTTGTGTCCTGCTACATTGCCGAATTCATTTATTAAGTCTATTAGTTTTTTGACGGAGTCTTTCAGATTTTTTATGTACAATATCATGTTGTCTGCAAATAAAGACAGCTTTACTTGTTCTTTTCCAATCTGGATGCCTTTTATTTCTTCTTCTTGTCTAATTGCAATGGCTAATACTTCCAGTACTATGTCAAACAGGAGTGGTGAGAGTGGGCATCCCTGTCTTGTTCCTGTTCTTAGGGGAAATGTCTTTAGCTTTTGTCCATTGAGTATGATGTTTGCTGTGGGTTTATCATATATAGCTTTTATTATGTTGAGGTATGAGCCATCTATTCCCACCTTGTTGAGAGCTTTTATCAAGAAAGGGTGTTGGATTTTGTCAAATGCTTTTTCTGCATCAATTGATATGACTATGTGATTTTTATCTTTCAATTTGTTTATGTGATGTATTACGTTTATTGATTTGCGGATATTGTACCATCCTTGCATTCCTGGGATAAATCCTACTTGGTCATGGTGTATGATCTTTCTGATGTACTGCTGGAGCCGATTTGCTAGAATTTTGTTGAGGATTTTGGCATCTATGTTCATGAGGGATATTGGTCTGTAATTCTCTTTCATTGTGTTGTCTTTATCTGGTTTTGGTATTAGGGTGATGCTGGCTTCATAGAAGGAGCTTGGAAGTGTTCCTTCCACTTGAATTTTTTGGAATAGTCTGAGGAGGATAGGTTTTAGTTCTTCCTTGAATGTTTGGTAAAACTCTCCTGTGAAGCCATCAGGCCTCGGGCTTTTGTTTGCCGGAAGCTTTTTGATGACTGCTTCAATTTCGTCCATAGTTATTGGCCTATTGAGCTGTTTAGATTCTTCTTGATTGATTTTTGGAAGGTTATATTTTTCTAGGAATATGTCCATTTCCTCCAGATTGTCCAGTTTGTTGGAATAGAGTTGTTCGTAGTATTTTGTAACAATCCTTTGTATCTCAGCGGGGTCTGTTGTTATTTCACCTCTTTCATTTCTGATTTTGTTTATTTCGGTCCTCTCTCTTTGCTTCTTGGTGAGCCTGGCTAGAGGTCCATCAATCTTGTTTATCCTTTCAAAGAACCAGCTCTTGGTTTTGTTGATCTTATGTATTGTTTCTTTGGTCTCTATGTCATTTATCTCCGCTCTGATCTTTGTTATTTCCTTCCTTCTGGTTACACTGGGCTTTTCTTGCTGCTCTTTTTCTAGCTCTTTGAGTTGTAGGGTTAAGTAATTTATTACCATTGTTTCTTGTTTTTTGCAATAGGCTTGTAGAGCTATGAACTTCCCTCTCAAGACTGCTTTCGCTGTGTCCCATAGATTTTGGATTGTTGTGTTTTCATTGTCATTTGTTGCCATGATGTTTTTTATTTCTTCCTTGATCTCTCTGGTGACCCAGTCCTTGTTTAATAGCATGCTGTTTAGTCTCCATGTGTTTGATTTCTTTGGATTGTATTTATTGTAGTTGATTTCCAGTTTTATGCCACTGTGATCTGAGAAGATGCTTGATATAATTTCTATCTTCTTGAATTTGAAGAGACTTTGCCTGTGACCCAGCATATGGTCTATCTTTGAAAATGACCCATGTGCACTTGAGAAGAATGTATATTCTGTGGCTTTGGGGTGAAATGTTCTGAAGATGTCAATTAATTCCATCTGGTCTAGTGAGTCATTTAGGATTGCTGTTTCTTTGCTGATTTTTTGTTTAGAGGATTTGTCCAGTGGTGATAGTGGGGTATTAAAGTCTCCTACTATGATTGTGTTGCTATTAATCTCTCCCTTGATATCCTCCAGGAGTTTTTTTATGTATTTGGGTGCTCCTATATTGGGAGCGTATATGTTTACCAGAATTATTTCTTCTTGTTGGATTTCTCCCTGTAGTATTATGAAGTGGCCTTCCTTATCTCTTGTTATGGCATTTACTTTGAGGTCTATTTTGTCAGATATAAGTATTGCTACCCCAGCTTTTTTTTCATTTCCATTTGCCTGAAAGATATTTTTCCATCCCTTCACTTTCAATCTGTGTGAGTCTCTTGTTCTGAGGTGGGTCTCTTGTAGACAGCATATATATGGGTCGTGTTTTTTTATCCATTCAGCTACTCGATGTCTTTTGATTGGAGCATTTAGTCCGTTTACATTTAAAGTTATTACTGAAAGGTATTTGTTTGCAGTCATATCTATTTTTGTGTCTGTATTCCTTCTTACCTGTTTATTTCTTCTTTTTACAGTATTCCCTTTAGCAATTCTTGCATTGCTGGTTTGGTGGTGATAAACTCCCTGAGGCTTTTTTTGTCTGCAAAGCTCCTGATTTCCCCTTCAATTTTGATTGATAGTCTTGCTGGATATAGTATTCTTGGATTCAGTCCTTTGCTTTGCAAAACTTTGTATACCTCCTTCCATTCACTTCTAGCTTGTTGTGTTTCTGATGAGTAATCATTTGACAATCTGATGGGTGTTCCTTTGTAGGTAACTCTCTGTCTCTCTCTTGCCGCCTTTAGGATTCTCTCTTTATCATTTATATTTGCCATTGAAATTATGACATATCTTGGTGTGGGTCTTTTGGGGTTGATCCTGCTTGGGACTCTCTTTACTTGCGTAACTTTTATCTTTCCCATATCCGGGAAGTTTTCTGTCATTATTTCTTCAAATAGATTTTCTAATCCCTGCTGCTCTTCTTGTCCTTCTGGCAGCCCTATTATACGCATGCTACTTCGTTTCATGTTGTCCCGAAGCTCCCTTAGGCTTTCCTCCTGCTTTTTAATTTTTTTCTCCAATTGCTGTTCAGCTTGAGCTTGTTTCTGTACCTGATCTTCTAACTCACTAATTCGGTCCTCTGCTTCTTGTAATCTACTGTTGAAACTTTCCATGGTGTTTTTGATTGTAGCTATATCACTTTTCATTTCTTCCTGATTCTTGCATAAGTTGTTGATTTTCTCATCCATCCGATGTATAAATTCCATGACCATTACTCTGAACTCCTTTTCGGTCATGTTGCAAGCTTCAGTTTCACTAATTTCCTTTCTTGGCGACTCCACATTTTCTTTCCTCTGTGAGTTATTTCGTTTCCCCATTCTGGCTATTACCAGAAAGCTCAAGCTTCTGTTTGCGTGGACCTGGGCCGTGTGCTGTGGGGACTTCGCTCCACCCTAGTTTCACTGAAGTGCTCTGTCACTAGGACGTGTGACTGTCTTTGGTTGGTGGGAACCAAACTTGCCCAGGATCAGTGTCCCCAGTGTTCCGTGTGGTCTCGTGTGCACATTTAGAATCAGGGGCCCTGTCTGCACCACACTGTTGGTATGTGCCGAGAATGAGATCCTTAGCATGTGCCAGGAGTCAGAGTTTCCCTGTGTCTGCACCAAGACTCGAGTGTCAAAGTCTCTGTTGCCTTGTGCGGTTTCTCGTTGAGAATCAGGGTCCCTGTGTGTGCACGCACCAACAATTGGGGTCGCTGGCTCTTAGTGTGAATGCGCTGTGAGTCAGGGATCCCAGGCAGCTGTGTCCGGCGTGCCAAATTCCCTGAACTGGGGCTGCGTCCTGTGTGTGCTCTCTCTACTGAGCCAAACCGGCTAGAGCTCACATTCTTAAAAACCTGAAGGTGAGCCGGCTCAGTGCACTCTCCCAAAGTCCCAGAAGGGGGGCGGAGTCCGTCCTGCGCGCCAAATTCCCCAAAGGGAAGCCCCTCTGTGCACGCTTTTAAGAATCTCCGAAGGGGGAGCTGTGACCCGCGAGCCAAATTCCCCCAAATTCCCCGAAGGGGAGCCCTCTGTGCGCACTGACAGATTTCCCCGACGGGGAGCTGCTTCTGTCCCGTGCACGAGCGCGCGCCAAATTCCCTAAGAGGGAGCGCGTCCCTGCGCAAAGCTCGGCAGCTTGGGCCAGGGGCGGGTCTATCAGTTACTATGGCGCTATCTGTGCGCGCGCCTGTGAGCAGCTTGGGCGAGGGGCGCGCCTATCAGTTACTATGGCGCTTTCCGCACGCCTGTGGGCGCTCAGCAGCTTGGGGGAGGGGCGGGTCTATCAGTTACTATGGCGCTATCAGCGCCTGCGAGGAGGGGGATAGGCACTTTGATTCACGGAAATCTGCCGGGAAGTCTGGATTCTTGTTTGTTTGTCTGAAGCTGTGATAGCAGTTCTCTGTCCCCAGTGGCTGCAGGGTCCTGGTTTGTGTCAGAAGCCAGGATCCGAGTCTCAGGCAGCTCTGTTTCCCAAGATGGCGTGGTCTCTGCGTCCGCACCAGCCGCCGAGAAGTGTCCGCTTTGTGCGCGGGGCTCCGCCGTCTAGGGCTGCCCTGTTCGGGAGCCCCTTGGAAGACCTGCAGAATCTAACTGACCCTATCTCATACCCACACACACACCACACACACATCTACACTCTCCTCTATGGGTTCCTCACTCACACTCTCTCTCTCCCAACCTTCCTGCCGGTCGCCATCTTTTTCTCCTCTGATCTTTATTATTTCCTTCCTTCTGCTTACACTGGGCTTTTCTTCTTGCTCTTTTCTAACTCTTTGAGTTGTAAGGTTCAGTAACTTATTACCATTGTTTCTTGTTTTTTGCAGTAGTCTTGTAGAGCTATGAACTTCCCTCTCAGGACAGCTTTCGCTGTGTCTCATAGATTTTGGATTGTTGTGTTTTCATTGTCATTTGTTGCCATGATGTTTTTTATTCCTTCCTTGATCTCTCTGGTAACCCAGTCATTGTTTAATAGCATGCTGTTTAGTCTCCATGTGTTTGATTTCTTTGGATTGTTTTCATTGTAGTTGATTTCCAGTTTTATGCCGCTTTGATCTGAGAAGATGCTTTATACGATTTCTATCTTCTTGAATTTGGAGAGATGTTGCCTATGTCCTAACATATGATCTATCTTTGAAAAGGACCCATGTGCACTTGAGAAGAATGTATGTTCTGTGGCTTTGAGGTGAAATGTTCTGAAGATGTTGATTAATTCCATCTGGTCTAGTGAGTAATTTAGGATTGATGTTTCTTTGCTGACTTTTTGTTTAGATGATTTGTCCAATGGTGATAATGCAGTATTAAAGTCTCCTACTATGATTGTATTGCTGTCAATCTCTCCTTTGATATCTTCCAGGAGTTTTTGTATGTATTTTGGCGCTCATGTATTGGGTGTGTATATGTTTACCATAGTTATTTCTTCTTGTTGGATTGCTCCCTTTAGTATTATGAAGTGGCCTTCATTATCTCTTGTTATGTCCTCCACTTTGAGATCTAATTTGTCAGATATAAGTATTGCTACCCCAGCTTTTTTTTTCATTTCCATTCACCTGGAAAACCTTTTTCCATCCCTTCACTCTCAGTCTGTATGTGTCTTTTTTCTGAGGTGGGTTTCCTGTAGACAGCAGATATATGTGTTTTGTTTTCTTATCCAATCTGTTACTCTATGTCTTTTGATTGGGGCATTCAATCAATTTACATTTAAAGTTATTATTGATAGGTACTTATTTGTTGCCATTTTTATTCTATACCCCTGTGTTCCTTCTTTGCTTCCCTTTTTCTTTTCTTCTTCTTTTTTTTTTTTTTTTTTTTTACAGAAGACCCTTTAGCATTTCTGGCATTGCTGGTTTGGTGGTGATAAATTCCCTTAGTCCTTTTTTGTATGTGAAGCTCCTGATTTCACCTTCAATTTTGAATGATAGCCTTTCTGGGTACAGTATTCTTGTATTCAGACCCTTCCTTTGCATGAATTTGTATATTTCATTCCATTCCCTTGTGGCCTGATGAGTTTCTGTTAAGAAATCAGTTGTTACTCTGATGGGGGTTCCTTTGTATGTAACTTTCTGTCTCTCTCTGGCCACTTTTAAGATACTTTGTCGTTGATGTTTGCCAATTTAATTATAATGTGCCTTGGTGTCGGTCTTTTGGGGTTCATTCTGCTTGGGACTCTGTGAGCTTCTTGGATTTGTGTGGGTTTTTTTTCCCTATATCAGGGAAATTTTCTGTCATTATTTCTTCAAACAGGTTTTCTATTCCTTGCTCAGTTTCCTTTCCTTCTGGAACCCCTATTGTGCGGATGTTGTTTTGTATCATGTTGTCCCAAAGTTCCCTTAGGCTCTCCTCCTGCTTTCTAATTTTTTTTGCTAGAAGCTGCTCTACTTGGGTATTTTTTTCCATCTTGTCTTCTAGCTCACTTATGCAGTCCTCTGCTTCTTCTAGTCTACTTTTGATGCTTTCTATTGAGTTCTTTACAGCAGTGATGTCATTTTTCATTTCTTCTTGGTTCTTCTTCATTTCCTCTTGGTTCTTACTCACATTGTTGAATTTGTCTTCCATTCTTTTCAGCCACCTTGTGACCATTTCTCTGAATTCTTTCTCTGATAGGTTGCTGGCCTCTAATTCGTTTACTTCCTTTTCTGGTGATGCCTGCTTTTCTTTCCTAATGGGGCTGTTTCTTTGTCTCCCCATGGTCTCTCTTCTCTGGATGTCTGATTATGTAGTTCTCTCTCTCCTGCATTGATTTAAAGGCACAAAATACAACACAACCAGGTACAACACACAAGGCACTGATCAGAATTGAATTCACGATATTAATAACCTCCAATGAAGGTGACCACCAGAGAAAGTCAAATTAGGGGATAGGAGAGGACGAGAAAGAGTAAAAGGAAATAACAAAAAAAAGGAGTGTGAAAATGAACTTAGGAAAAGAGAAAAAGAAAAAAAAATTAAGAGAGACAAGAATGATACTAAGAGAGAAAAGGGGAACAAACTATATATATGGGGAGTAAACTCCAATAGAACAACCTCTAATCCCAGCAAATGCCAGCAACACGAACCTGGAGATTAATACAAACTACAACACCAACTAATATCAAGTGAGGCAAGGGAAAACAGAAGTGAAAAACAAACAAAAACAAAGCAAACAAAAGAACCAACCAAACAAAAAAAAAAAGAATAAGCAAAACAATCTCACAAAAAAGCATAAAAATTCAATCTAATCAACATTCAAGCATACAACCACAAAAGGACAGAGAGAAAAACAATTTTTTAAGACAGTGTAGAGAGAGGTGTGTATGGACTTGGAGCAGAGGGTTGGAAATTAGATATATAAGTAGTGTGAAATTTTAGCAGAGGGTAAACAGAAAGAGTAGGGAAAATCTAAAGCCAGAAAGGGTTAAGATAAACAGGAGTCCAAAAGGGGAAAGGTTAAGAAGAGAGTGATGGCATAAGTTAGCGTTCAGATAGGATAAAACAATGCTAAAGGAAAGATCCAAATAGAATGTAGGACACTAATCCAAAAATAAAACAAAGAGAAAGTCAAATGACACTTTAAAAAAAAGGTAAAATAATAGTAATAATAATGCTGATTGAAAATAAAAATGTAATAATTAAAAAGGTGAAAATCGAGTGAGGAAAAAGAAAAAAATTAGTTTAAGTAAAAGATGCAAAAAAATGAAAATAAAAAATTTAAATAAAAATTTAAAAAAATAAAAAAAGAAGAAGAAAATGTGCAGTAGTGGCGGTCATTCACTTCCTCTATTTTTCTGTTTGGTATGCCTGTTTCCCTGTCTAGTCATTATTACAGTTCCCTGCGTTTCACTGCTCCTCAGTGTTGTAAGCCAGTCCTGATTTTTAAGCAGGCGGTGTCTTAATTTCTTGTATTTATTTTTTATTACACCAGAGACAATTTGTGTTTCAGCCCCTGGGTGGCAGTGTTTCTGGATTGACTTCCGGGCCTCTCTAGCTTTTTTTTTTCCCTATGGCTCTCACTACCGGTTTGTGGAAGTGTGCGCCTCAGAGCTGCCTCTCAGATGGTCACTCCCAGCTCCGCTCCCCAGGTTCCGGAGAAACAACTTCCCCCTGCAGTCTCTCAGGGTATTCCCCAACTGGGTTTTCCTATGTATTGGGCTTAGTAATCAGAATCGGAAAAAGCCCCAGTGTGCGGACAGTGGGTCTGCGCACAAGACTAAGCAGCATGCACTCCTTTGAAATTTTTAGTCCGACCCTCCTCGTCAGATTAAAATGGGTTGCTTTGTAGAGATCTCTTCTGTTAGCAGCTCAGAGGACTCCCTTCCACATTCATGGATCACGGCAGCCCCAACAGCCGCGGACTTTTCTAGGCACAGACTTCCCAGGTCCTGCAGTTCCCGCCATTCGTGCGTTTCTCTCTCCCGCCACCGGGACGAGAAACCTCACTTTATCCCAGGCGAAATCTGACCTTTCCTTGGTGCAGTGAAGAGTTCCTTTGAATCCGTGTGTTTGCGCCGATTGGGGACCGGTGTTCTGGTGCTCACAGCTGTTCAGTGTTCACCGTTGTTGTGGAAAATCAGGCTTCCGATAAAATCCTCCTTCCCTTGCAAAATGGCGAGGTTTCCCCCTCTGAGCCCATAGCTCCAGGAGGGGACCCAGCCGCTGTGGGTGCTGCACGGTCAGGGGAAACCTGCCTAGCACTACCCCACCTTCTCCTGGAGTTCAGCTTCCCCCTAGCTTTCTAACAAACACTCCCCGTGCGAACCTCAGCTGCTCTTTCCCTCTGCTCCGGGACCAGGCTCGGAACACGTCTCTTTTCTGCTGCCATTTTCTCCGTCCTCATACACTTTAAATATATACAATTTTTATTTGTCGATTATATCTCAGTAACACTGAAAAATATAGTAAATGAGGAAGAGGGAAGGATAAGAGTAGATTCTTTTGCAGTGCAGTCTTGGGAGAGAAAGAGAAAGACTTTGAATGATATTTATGAATCTGTTGGTGGGGAGGACATATCCAATGTCTGATGGAGATGGTGGGAAGTCATCATGAGTAAAAGCAAGACTCTCTGGAGAAATGAAGAGTAAGGTAAAGTACAACCAGTAGGCAAACATAAAGAGTAGTCTCTCAGAGAACTGTCCATCAAGAATATTAAGTAAATTGTGTTTAAGTGCTTTCATCTAACAACTAATTTAATAAACACTGCTTCAAACACTGCTCCAATGGTTTTACAAGTATCAGTAAGATTTTTAAATGTATTTTTATTTATTTCAGGGAGGAAGGGAGAGGGAGAGAGAGATAGAAACATCAATGATGAGAATCATTGATCAGCTGCCTCCTGCACACCCCATTCTAGAGATCAAGGACGCAATCTGGTCATGTGCCTTGACTGGGAATCAAACTGTGACCTTCTGGTTCATAGGTCAATGCTCAACCACTGAGCCATGCCATCCAGGATACAAGCATCAATAACTTAACCTTTTGCACTGGGATGTCCAGTGTGACTCGACACAGTTAGCATCAGTAGCAGCTCTTTTTATACTCTTTGAATGTATCAATAATTTGAAATATTAAAAAATCCAAATAAATAAGTTTGTATGAAAAGAAACTCCAGTTTTTTATTCTACTGCCGCGCTTTGTAAAATCTGGGGTATTTAAAAAATTAAATCCTGAGTAGAATAAAGGAATTGAGAAAAAAGCAAGTGAGTGCAAAGGGTTAATCATTACAACATCCTATGAGATAGGTAAAATCATTCTATATAATAAAAGCCCAGTGTCTGAATGGCAGAACGACCAGAATGACCAGTCGACCAGTCGCTATGATGCGCACTGACCACCAGGGGGCAGATGTTCAATGCAGGAACTGCCCCTTGGTGGTCAGTGCACTACCACAGTGGGAGCACTGCTTGGCTGACAGGGATGAGTGGCTGCTTCCACTGCAAACCCTGGGCTGACAGGCAGGAACCTGGGCTGCAGTCATTGCCTCCTTGCCCCAGGCTCTTCCTCCTCACTCCCTCCTGCCTCCTCTAGATGCCAGCAGGCTGCACAGCACCACTGCAGGGCTCACAGAGCTGACCCTGGAGGTGGGTTTGTGGTCGCCGCATGACTGAGGCCTACTCCACTGCCTCTCAGTGCTATTGTCCCTGGGCCCAGCCCAAACCGGGTCCCCTGGAGAGGTGAGTGCTCCAGCTCCATGGAAGATGCCGGACCAGGGAGCAGCCACTCAGAGGGTGGGTCCACAGCCGCTCAGCTGACCTGGATGAGCAGTGCTCCCACAATGGGCCAATCCCCACAGGCCACGCCCCCCACTGGTGCTTGATTCCCGTGCACCAGGCCTCTGGTATCCCCATAAAAATATGAGTGAACTCAGAAACAAGTGCTTGCTCTTTACTACTCCACTCTAATCTGTATCAGGCATTAGCAAACTTTTTCCAAAAAGCCAAATAGTAAATATAACTGGCACTGCATCTCTCTCTCAACTACTAAACTCAGCTATCTATACTAATAATAGAGGAATATGCAAATTATCTGGGACTCTGTCACGTAATGACCAATCAGGATGGGGGTGGGGTGGGGCCACGGCAGAGAGCTCTCAGCACACCTGCGCTGGGGTCCAAAGGGTGCAGAGAGGAAGGGAGAGCAGGTAGGCAGTTGGGGTGATCAGGCCAGGAGGGGAGCAAAGATAGGCAGTTAGGGGAATCAGGCCAGGAGGGGAGAGCAGTTAGGGGTATCAGGCCTGCAGCGGAGAGCAGTTAGGCAGTTAGGGGGATCAGGCCTGGAGGGGAGAGCAGTTAGGGGGATCAGGCCGGCAGGGGAGAGCATTGAGGGCCATCAGGCTGGCAGGGGAGCAGTTAGGGGTATCAGGCAGGCAGCCAGGTGAGCAGTTAGGAGCCAGTGGTTCCGGATTGTGAGAGGGATCCCAGATTGGAGAGGGTGCAGGCCGGGCTGGGGGAAACCTCCATGCACGAATTTCATGCACTGGGCCTCTAGTTGTATTATAAATGCAGAAATAGACAATGTGTAAATAAATGATCATGACCATGTTTTAATAAAACTTTCTCTTTTTAATTTTCTTTATTGATTAAAGTATTACATATGTGTCCTTATCACCCCATTGCCCCCCACCCCCACCCCAACTCATGCCCTCACCTCCCTGGTGTCTGTGTCCATTGGTTATGCTTATATGCATGCATTCAAATCCTTTGGTTGATGTCTCACCCCTGCCCTCCCCTACCTTTCCTCTGAGGTTTGACAGTCTGATTGATGCTTCTGTCTCTAGATCTGTTTTTGCTCATCAGTTTATGTTGTTCATTATATTCCACAAATGAGTGAGATCATGTGATATTTATCTTTCTCTGGCTGACTTATTTCACTTAGCATAATGCTCTCCAGATCCGTCCATGCTGTTGCAAATGGTAGGAGTTCCTTCCTTTTTACAGCAGTGTATTATTCCATTGTGTAGATGTACCACTGTTTTCTAATCCACTCACCTGCTGATGGGCACTTAGGCTATTTCCAAATCTCAGCTATGGTAAATTGTGCTGCTATGAACATAGGGGTGCATATATCCTTTCTGATTGGTGTTTCTAGTTTTTTTGGATATATTCCTAGAAGTGGAATCACTGGGTCAAATGGGAGTTCCATTTTTAATTTTTTTGAGGAAACTCCATACTGTCTTCCACAGTGGCTGCACCAGTCTGCATTCCCACAAGCAGTGCACTTGAGTTCCTTTTTCTCCACACGCTCACCATCACTTGTCATTTGTTGATTAGTTGATGATAGCCATTCTGACAGGTGTGAGATGGTACCTCATTGTCGGTTTGATTTGCATCTCTCAGATGATTAGTGACTTTGAAAATGTTGGTTTCCCTTCAGAATAAAACTTTCTTTACAAATAAAGTAAATGAAGGATGGAGGGCAGATTTGACCCTAGGGTCATAGTTTGTAGACCTGTGATTTATATTTATATTATTACAGAAAACCGGAGAAGAACCAAACAACGCTTAGAGAGATGAAGTTAGATTTATTATTATTATTACGCGCGGGCCCAGAGGAAAAGGTCTCTCAAATTCTGGGCCCCAACATGGAGGAACTTTCCCTATTTAAATGTTTTTACCTTCTTTGTCTCCTAAATATGGGGTGTTTCCAGCCCCCTTTGCAAGTTCTTAAAGAGCCCCTATGTGCTGGGGCCTTGAGACCTCAACCAAAGGCCTGGCCTGGCCTGGTGCCAGCACTGATAACTTCATCCAGGGAAGGTTTAATGGCCTCTCTGAAGTGGGAGTAGTCTTATTTTCCTTATTATTTAAGCAAGCAAGCATTTAAAGAAGCCAAATAGCAGGGTTAAACTTTCAAACAGCAGTTTTTATATAAGATGGATGCTTCAATATGGCATAGGAGAACTTGGTCTGAGGCACATACTGTCAAAATACAAAACTATTGGTGGTAGATAATGGGATTTTTCACTTTCTGTCAGGCATTTTGGTCTTTTAAATCTGTATCACTGAGGCAGTTTCTTTAGGTGTGCAACGTGTCCAAGAAACATAGCAATTTACGAGAGCCAACCAGACTCTTTGCCTCAAAAAGGAGCCCTCAAGAGAGGATCCCAAACATAACCTACAATAGGATAGGGAAGGAAGTGCAGGTCTGGTATCTTTAGACATGTCCTAAGACTCTCCACACCAAATTGTAAAGGCAGAACATATCAGAATCACCCATCATAAGAACAGTGTCTTTTCAGAGGGTATTTGACGCAAAGAATGAGAGAGTAGCATTCATATATTGTTTGTTTGTTATTTTTACAAATTTTCACATAGACGTTGTGTAAATTAACTTTCTCTTACATTCTATGTTTGATAGTTAGCACTTGAAGTGCCCTAATCAGGAATACTTACTCCAGAGTTGGATAGTTAGTGTCTCAAGGACCTATTTCAGAGGCCGTCACTACATAGCTACTACAAACCTTCCTAATACAGGTATATAATCTGCACCAGAGGTTTGGTTCGTTAGCATGAGAATACGTGGTTGTCTAGAAAGCATTTACCTCAAGACTTTTCTGAAGGAGTTTGAAACATCTGTCAAGACCAGCAGCTTTACCAGTACACATCTGAAGTAGCACCCTAGATCTAGAACTCTGTTCTTTTGGATCTATATGATGGCACTAAATGAGGAATTCTGTCACCTGAGCCCATGAACATGATAATAGACTCTGCCTTGCAGAGAATTTTTCATATGAAGTGCTTTGACTACGTGCCTAGAGGTCCTAATGGGACAGAAATAGGAACTGATTACAGAAATATGTCATGCAACTGTGTCTGTGCCTGCTCGTTAATAATGTTTGCAAATTTGCTAGAATGTGGTCTGAGACTTGCTTTCATTATAACATACAACCTGGTAACAAGTTTATAAATAAGGAGATATATAGCTCCCATGCACCTTTAATTTTCTGAAGTTATATCTACCAAGAAACCATGCTAATTGTTTGACTGATAGGCTAACTTATGTCAGGTTACAAAGATGTGTCCATTAGTTTATACAGAGTATCTTTTGTGCAAGTTGTTTTATTCTGTGCCATGGTAGGTAACAAAGACACAGAAAACATGGACCCTATCCTCCAGGAAATCAGTTTGATAATGTAGGGAAAAGGAAATGTAGTGAGTATATTTTAATATTTTCTAAGGATTGCTATTTTCAGACTTTGCATTGGCTTTTAACTCAATTTATAGAGCACTTATCAGCCACATTGATATACATGCATTTTCACCAATCTCGTTTTAAAGCTGAGGAAACTAGAAAATGAAAAATTATAAATACAGCTCAAGTCTATTTTCCTAAAGTCTTCATGTATTTATTAGTAAGAATGATTACAGAAGTAAGTGGGAGGACATACAGAGGATTGCAAGCAAGTTGTAGTGGACTGGCAGAATAGAAAAATAATTCAGGAAACAAGATTCTTATCCAAATTGAGCTTGAAATCCCTATTACATAACCAATCACAAACAAAAACATGCTCAAAAGCATTGACTAAATTCTCTCCAAAGAAAATCCACTCAAGTACAAAGTGCAAGCTGTAAACAATTGAGCTGCCATAATAAATCAGTCTTTGCATGGGTATACACATCTGACTTCCATGTGGCACATATTGAAACCAGAAACTGACTACTGTATAATCATATTTGTAATTATGATCCTGAAATCTAATAGTGTAATTCAAAAGTATTTTAATTGTGAGCCCAGTCTTGCATTTTAATCCAATCAGTTTCATCTTGAAAGGACCATAGGGGCCATCAGTAATGGAGACATAGATCTGAAGATCTGAGATCTCTCTCTCTCTCTCTCTCTCTCTCTCTCTCTCTCTCTCTCTCACACACACACACACACACACACACACACACCTATTCTCTGTTTAATTTTTCTGTCATACTAGCCAGAATATAGGGCATGTTAACATTAAGCAGTAGCCCTGGAATCCTCTGTCACCCCTTAAAACTTAGCTGGGAAAGAGAATGGCATTGATTATGCAGTGACAATAACATTGTAATTCTCCAAATCTGTTGAAACAGTGAAGAAGGTACAGTTGCCTGGCTTTGATACAATCCTCCTATCTTAATGAAAATAAAAATTACAACAGATCTGCGGTGGTAGCCATTATGCTCAGGAAGATTCTCATGATAACCTACTCAGTCTCTTCCCAGGACTCAAAAGAAAAAAAAAGTTAATGCTCCAGCTTCACAGGCATACAAAAATATTTCCAGCCATGGAGTTAGTCTTTGGAGTCACATAATGACTTCCAATACAGCAGTAAACAAAGTCACAGACTAGTGTTTGTGAGTCAGGGTTTCCAGCTACTAGAATGCCAGTCAATCTCAAAGTCTTATTTGTAGCTTTCCAAACCAATGATGACACCACATATCCCTCATTTGTGTTTTTGAGAATCTCTAGCACTTGGAGAACAACTATAGCAGCATCCACTCCTGACCCCACTCTGATATTGAATGAGCAGTCTCTCCACCTGTCCCCTCATTCTCTCCTGCATCCAGACTCTTAGTGTATACTCCCTTCTCCTCCCTTCCTCTATTTCCACACTCAAACACACAGGCATAGCATATTGTGATTTTTAAAATGTATCTTTATTGTGCCTTTTTTTTCCATTGACCCCCTCTACCATGCACCTGTCCTTCCCAGGATTCCACCACACTATTGTCTGTGTCCATGGGCTATGCATAATTATATGTATAAAATTCAAGCGACTGGAATGACCAGAATGAACAGTTGCTATGACATGCACTGTGGCCACGATCAGCCCCCACCTCACCACCCCCTCCCCCTTCCTTCTGAGATTCATCAGTTTGTTCCATGTTTCTATGTCTCTGGATTTATTTTGTTCATCAGTTTATTTTATTCATTAGATTCCATATATGAGTGAGATCATGTGATACTTGTCTTTCTCTGACTGGCTTATTTCACTTAGCATAATAAGCTCCAGGTCCATCCATGCTGTATCAAAGGATAAGAGATCCTTCTTTTTTACAGCTGCATAGTATTCCATGGTATAATTGTAACACAACTTTTTTATCCTCTCATCTGCTGATAGGCACTTGGGCTGTTTCCAGATCTTAGCTATTGTAAATAGGGATGCTATAAACATAGAGGTGCATTTATTCTTTCTGATTGGTGTTTCAGGTTTCTTAGGATATATTTCTAGCAGTGGGATCACTGGGTCACATGGCAGTTCCATTTTTTTATTTTTTTGAAGAAACTCCATAATGTTTTCCATAATAGCTGCACTGGTCTGCATTCCAACCAACAGTGCACTAGGGTTCCCTTTTCTCCACATCCTCACCAGCACTTGTATTGTGATTTTATACCTTCTAAGAAAAGTCATTCCTTCCTACAAAATTATTGGAGAGCCCTTAGTATACCATAGAAAAATTTTACAGAGAAACTGTAGACACATACTTTTGTGTATCAACATAAAAGAATATGGATATTGAAAGATTTAAAAAAATGTAAAAGATAATTGCCAAATGAAATTCTTTAAATAATTTGGAATGAATTCCTTTGAATATGAATTTTATTTAACAGTAAATGGTGAGGCTGGCAGAGGGTGAGAGGGCAGGGACTGAATTCTATTAAATGCACACATAAATCCTCTCACTTAACCAACCAAATAGGCCTGAGATGGGAGAAAAGGGAAATGAAAATGAAGTTATAGGTAACACAAGAATAAAAAGTAAGGAACAAAAAGTATTGAACTGACAGCGATGGCGGCAGCCATGGCGGATGAATCGGTGGTGGCGGCAGAGGAGGCGGCGGTGGCGGCTGTGGCTGTGGTGGCTGCGGGCTGAGCAGCAAGTTTCCGATTTAAAGCTGAGCTGCGAGGAAAATGGCGGCAGGTGGATCAAAATACTTGTTGAACAGCGGAAGGAGACCAATAAAAATAAACTTCTACTTGAACACCATTTGACTGGTTAGCCAGGAGAGAGAGAATTACATAACCAGACATTCGGAGAAGAGAGACCATGGGGAGACAAAGAAACAGCCCCATTAGGAAAGAAAAGCAGGCATCACCAGAAAGGGAAGTAAACGAAATAGAGGCCAGCAACGAATCAGAGAAAGAATTCAGAGAAATGGTCATAAGGTGTCTGAAAAGAATGGAAGACAAATTCAACAATGTGAGTAAGAACCAAGAGGAAATGAAGAAGAACCAAGAAGAAATGAAAAATGACATCGCTGCTGTAAAGAACTCAATAGAAAGTATCAAAAGTAGACTAGAAGAAGGAGAGGACCGCATCAGTGAACTAGAAGACAAGGTGGAGAAAAATACCCAATTAGAGCAACTTCTAGAAAAAAAAAAATTAAAAAGCAGGAGGAGAGCCTAAGGGAACTTTGGGACAACACAAAACAAAACAACATCCGCATAATATGGGGTCCCAGAAGGAGAGGAAACTGAGCAAGGAATAGAAAACCTGTTTGAAGAAATAATGACAGAAAACTTCCCTGATATAGGGAAGAAAAAACACACACAAATCCAAGAAGCTCACAGAGTCCCAAGCAGAATGAAGCCCAAAAGACCAACACCAAGGCACATTATAATTAAATTGGCAAACACCAACGACAAAGTAAGAATCTTAAAAGTGGCCAGAGAGAGACAGAAAGTTACACACAAAGGAACCACCATCAGACTAGCAACTGATTTCTCAACAGAAACTCATCAGGCCACAAGGGAATGGAATGAAATATACAAATTCATGCAAAGGAAGGGTCTGTATCCAAGAATACTGTACCCAGAAAGGCTATCAATCAAAATTGAAGGTGAAATCAGGAGCTTCACAGACAAAAAAAATGACTAAGGGAATTTATCACCACCAAACCCGTAATGCAAGAAATGCTAAAGGGTCTGCTGTAAAAAAAAAAAAAAATATATATATATATATATATATATATATATATATATATATATATATGAAGCGAACAAGGAACACAAGGGTAAAGAATAAAAATGGCGACAAATAAGTACCTATCAATAATAACTTTAAATGTAAATGGATTAAATGTCCCAATCAAAAGACACAGGGTAATGGATTGGATAAGAAAACAAGACCCATATAGCTGCTGTCTACAAGAAACCCACCTCAGAAAAAAAGACACACACAGACTGTGGGTGAAGGGATGGAAAAAGTTTTCCCAGGTGAATGGAAATGAAAAAAAAAAAGCTGCTGTAGCAATACTTATATCTGACAAATTAGATCGCAAAGTGAAGGACATAATAAGAGATAAGGAAGGCCACTTCATAATACTAAAGGGAACAAGCCAACAAGAAGAAATAACTCTGCTAAACATATACGCATCCAATACAGGAGCACACAAATACATACGAAAACTCCTGGAGGATATCAAGGGAGAGATTGACAGCAATACACTCATACTAGGAAACTTTAATTCTCCACTATCACCATTGGACAAATGCTCTAAATAAAAAATCAGCAAAGAAACATCAATCCTAAATGACTCATTAGACCAGATGGAATTAATTGACATCTTCAGAACATTTTACCCCAAAGCCACAGAATATATATTCTTCAAAACTGCACATGGGTCATTTTCAAAGATAGACCATATGCTGGGACCTAGGCAAAGTCTCTTCAAATTCAAGAAGATAGAAATCATACCAAGCATCTTCTCAGATCACAGTGGCATAAAACTGGAAATCAACTACAATAAAAACAATCCAAAGAAATCAAACACATGGAGACTAAACAGCATGCTATTAAACAATGAATGGGTTACCAGAGAGATCAAGGAAGAAATAAAAAACATCATCGCAACAAATGACAATGAAAACACAACAATCCAAAATCTATGGGATACAGTGAAAGCAGTCTTGAGAGGGAAGTTCATAGCTCTACAAGACTACTGCAAAAAAACAAGAAACAATGGTAATAAACTACCTAACCCTACAACTCAAAGAGTTAGATAGAGAGCAACAAGAAAAGCCCAGTGTAAGCAGAAGGAAGGAGATAATAAAGATCAGAGTGGAGATAAAAGACATAGAGACCAAAGAAACAATACAAAAGATCAAGAAAACCAAGAGCTGGTTCTTTGAAAGGATAAACAAGATTGATGAACCCCTAGCCAGGCTCACCAAGAAGCAAAGAGAGAGGACCCAAATAAACAAAATCAGAAATGAAAGAGGAGAAATAACAACAGACAACACAGAAATACAAAGGATTGTTAAAAAACACTATGAACAACTTTATTCCAACAAACTGGACAACTTGGAGGAAATGGACATATTCCTAGAAAAATATAACCTTCTAAAACTCAATCAGGAATAATCTAAACAGCTCAATAGGCAAATAACTATGGAAGAAATTGAAGCAGTCATCAAAAAGCTTCTGGCAAACAAAAGCCTGGGGCCAGACGGCTTCACAGGGGAGTTTTACCAAATATTGAAGGAAGAACTAAAACCTATCCTCCTCAGACTATTCCAAAAAATTCAAGAGCAAGGAACACTTCCAAGCTCCTTCTATGAAGCCAGCATCACCCTAATACCAAAACCAGATAAAGACAACCCAATGAAAGAAAATTACAGGCCAATATCCCTAATGAGCATAGTTGCCAAAATCCTCAACAAAATTCTAGCAAATCGGCTCCAGCAGTACATCAGAAAGATCATACACCATGACCAAGTAGGATTTATCCCAGGAATGCAAAGGTGGTACAATATCCGCAAATCAATAAACATGATACATTACATAAACAAATTGAGAGATAAAAATCACATAGTCATATCAATAGATGCAGAAAAAGCATTTGACAAAATCCAATAGCATTTCTTGATAAAAACTCTCAACAATGTGGGAATAGAAGAATCATACCTCAACATAATAAAAGCTATATATGATAAACCCACAGCTAACATCACTCTCAATGGGCAAAAACTAAATCCATTTCCCATAAGAACAGGAAGAAGACAGGGATGCCCACTCTCACCACTCATGTTTGACATAGTACTGGAAATATTAGCCATTGCGATCAGACAAGAAGAAGAAATAAAAGGCATCCAATTTGGAAAAGAAGAAGTAAAACTGTCCTTATTTGCAGATGACATGATATTGTACATAAAATACCTGAAAGACTCTATCAAAAAACTTACAGACTTAATAAATGAATTCAGCAATGTAGCAGGATACAAAATTAACGCCAAGAAATCTATTGCATTTCTATACACCAATAGTGAACTTACAGAAAGATAGACTAAAAAAGCAATCCCATTTACCATCGCACCAAAAAATTAAGATATCTAGGAATAAAATTTACCAAGGAGGTAAAGACCTATACGCGGAAAACTATACAACACTGAAAAAAGAGATAGAGGAAGACGTAAACAGATGGAAGAACATATCATGTTCATGGATTGGTAGAATCAACATCATTAAAATGTCCACACTACCCAAAGCAATCTATAGATTCAATGCACTCCCCATTAAAATACCAACGGCATATTTCATAGACCTAGAAAGAACTCTCCAAAAATTCATCTGGAATAAAAAAAGACCCCGAATAGCCACAGCAATCCTGAGAAAGAAGAACAAAGTAGGTGGGATCTCAACACCAGATATCAAGCTGTATTACAAAGCCACTGTTCTCAAAACAGCTTGGAACTGGCACAAGAACAGACATATAGACCAATGGAATAGAATTGAGAATCCAGATATCAACCCAAACCACTATGCGCAATTAATATTTGACAAAGCAGGCATGAACATACAATGGATTCAAGACAGTCTTTTCAATAAATGGTGTTGGGAAAATTGGACAGATAGATGCAAAAAAATGAAACTAGATCACCAACTTACACTGTACACAAAAATAAACTCAAAAAGGATACAGGACTTAAACATAAGATGGGAAACCATAAAAATACTAGAGGAATCCACAGGCAGCAAAATCTCAGACATATGCGGAAAGAACTTCTTCACTGATACTGCTCCTAGGGCAATGGAAGCTAAAGAGAAAATAAACAAATGGGACTACATCAAAATAAAAATCTTTTTCACAGCAAAAGAAACCATCATCAAAACAACAAGAAAGCCCACTCTATGGGAGAACATATTTGCAAATGTTATCACTGATAAAGGTTTAATCTCCAACATCTACAGGCAATTTATACAATTTAATAAAAGGAAGATAAATGATCTAATAAAAAAATGGGCAACGGACCTAAATAGAATCTTTTCGAAAGAAGACTGAAGGAAGGCCAAGAGATATATGAAAACATGCTCAAAGTCACTAATTATCTGAGATATGCAAATCAAAATGACAATGCGTTTCCATCTCACACCTGTCAGAATTGCTATCATCAACAACAAGTGTTGGTGAGGATGGGGAGAAAAAGGAACCCTCGTGCACTGCTGGTGGGAATGCAGACTGGTGCAGTCACTGTGGAGAACAGTATGGAGTTTCCTCAAAAAACTAAAAATGGAACTCCCATTTGACCAGTAATCCCACTCCTAGGAATATATCCTAAGAAACTGGAAACACCAATCAGAAAGGATATATGCACCCCTATGTTCATAGCAGCACAATTTACAATAGCTAAGATTTGAAAACAGCCTAGTCGCCCGTCAGCAGATGACTGGATCAGAAAACGATGGTACATCTACACAATGGAATACTATGCTGCCATAAAAAAGAAGGAAATCTTACCATTTGTAGCAACCTGGATGGAACTGGAGAACATTATGCTAAGTGAAATAAGCCATTCAATGAAAGAAAAATACCACATGATCTCACTCATTTATGGATAATAAAGAACATTATAAACTGATGAACAAAAAGATAGATACAGAGGCAATAAAGCATCAAACAGACTTTCAAATTACAGGGGGAAGGTTAGGGAGAGGTGGGGGAGATAAGAGATCAACCAAAGGACTTGTATATATGTATATAAGCATAACCAATGGACGCAAAACACTGGGGGTTGAGGGCATGTATGGGAGTGGGGTGGGGGGCAATGGTAAGATATGTACACATATAATACCTTAATAAAAAAATGAAAAAAAGGTATTGAACTGACAGCTTAGTTAGGTAGCACATTTATGTAGCAGAAAGAAAACATAGAGAGATCTATTATAAAGATAACCATCTACCTAATATTTTGATCAAAGGAAAAATGGAGCCTTCATATAGGAATTCTCTACTCACTGACCAATGAATTGATCTAATATTTTTCACTCTGAGGTGGTCACACAGACTCTTTGTTTGACAGATAAGCTGTATGGCATACTAGAAAGCACATGGTCTTAGAGTAAAGTCCTGGTTCCTGTAAAGCAAAAGTTTTCCAACTTGTTGCATAATAGAATTGCCTAGAATGTTTAAACATTCAGATGCCTAGGCCCTACCCCCAGATATTCTGATTCATTTGGAGGGGCCTTGCCATCTAGGAACAGGCATACCCCAAAGATATTTCGGGTCTGGTTCCAGATCACCACAGTAAAGTGAACATTGCAATAAAATGAGTCACACAAAATTTTTGGTTTCCCAGTGCATATAAAAGTCATGTTTACACTGTACTGTAGTTTATTGAGTGTGCAGTAGGATTATGCATAAAAAATGTACATATCTTAATTTAAAATAATGTATTTCAAAAAATGCTAGCCATCACCTGAGCCTTCAGTGAATCTTAATCTGGCTGTGGCAATTCCTTGATATATATATATATATATATATATATATATATATATATATATATATATATATGCCAGTGTTGGTGACGACCAAACGACCGGTCACCATGAGGTGCATTGAGCACCTCTCGGTCCCTCCCCCCGCCCCAGCCCGCAAGCAGGGCAGGGTGGGACTGGGGACTGGCAAGCGGGCTGAACAGCTGACCTCTTGGTCCCTGACCCTGGCCCGCAGGCTCCGATGGATCAGCGATGGTGAAAGGGGAATCAGGTGGATGGAAGGAGGACTGGGCTGGCTGTCAGGCCGTTGGGATCACCGGCTGCTCAGGGGCTCAGGCCTGTGGGAAAGCAGGTGTTGGCAACTTCACCTCAGTGCACCTGTACTAGGCCGGCCGCTGATGGAACTTGCTGCCCACTCGGGCCGCTCACACAGGGCTGGGTAGTTCCTGGGTATGCCCTGCAGCTTCCGTCAGCGCCTCAGCCCCAGCAGCAGTGGCAGCGGCAGCAACAGCAGTGGAGGCTGCGGCACCTGCATGACTGGCCCCCAGCAGGCAGCGCGGTCCATCAGAGGCTGGCCCAGCGCACACGCATGGAGGTGAAGTTGCCAGTGTCTGCTTTCCTGCAGGCCTGAGCCCCCGAGCAGCCGGGGATGAGCTGGTGATCCCAAAAGCCTGACAGCCCAGCTGCTGAGGCAGCGTTCAGCCTGGGGACTGGCGAACAGGCAGAAGATGGCTCTGGTTACAGAAGGCTAGGCCCTAGGGACCCTACTTGCACGATTTTGTATGCTGGGCCTCTAGTAAGACAATAATGATGTTTGCCATTGTTGTCAAATGATTTCTCTGTAGCATGTGATGCTGTTTAATAGCATTTCACCCACAGTATAACTTCTTTCAAGATTGGATTTAATCCTCTCAAACCTTGCTGCTAATTTATCAGCTAAGCGTATATAATACTCTAAATCCTCTGTTGTCATTTAAACAATCTTCACACATTTCTCACCAGGAGTAGATCCCATTTCAAGAAACCACTTTCTTAGCTTATCTGTAAAAAGTAACTCCTTATCCATTAATGTTTTATCATGAGATTTCAGCATATATCATGACTGACTACAACTTCAGCCTCCATTTTTAATTCTAGTTCTCTTGTTATTTTCACATTTGTATTACTTCCTCCACTAAAATCTTAAAACTCCTAAAAGTCATCCATGAGGGTTGGAATCAAATTCATCCAAACTTCTGTTAAAGTTGATATTATCACTTCTAAATAGAGTCAATATAGCCCAGGCAGCATAGCTCAGTGGTTGAATATCGACCTATGAACCAGGAGGTCATGGTTCAATTCCCGGTCGGGGCACATGCCCAGGTTGCAGGCTCGATCCTCAGTGTGGGGTGTGCAGGAGGCAACTGATCAATGATTCTCTCTCATCATTGATGTTTCTATCTCTCTCCCTCTCCCTTCCTCTCTGAAATCAATAAAAATATATTTTAAAATGAGTCTATATAATTATTTATCCCTTTTACATAGGTAGTTCAAAATGAAATAATTTGCATTGAAACATTTCTTATACAATAAAAGGCACTGTATATTTAACAATGAATATTATAAAAACTGATATTAGATATTGCAATAAACTTTAGACAGCTCTGTCTTATACCAGCATTTTACCTGATAACTATCTTTCCTCTCACAGGTGGACTTAACCTAATTTTTTTTTATACCATTACAAAAAGCTCACAAGATCTAACCTGATTAGCAATCATTGATTCATAAGAAAGGTCACGTTTTTAAATTAGAAAATTCATGCTATTTCAAGGTTCATTTGAATGAATCAAATACGAAAAAGGGTCAAGAGATAAGAATTTGTATAAGTGCTGCACGCTGGCTGATAGAGAAATCTATAAAAGAAATTCAGCTGTTTCCAATAGAGAGGGTGGAACTGTTGAAGGGAACTGTAACTCTGAGTCATAGAATGACTAAATATATTTTCTGCTACAGGAGAAGGAAATATATTTCTGGATGGTAAGAAATGACTCCAATTGGTATAAAAAGACAGTGCATGCTGTAGGTGCATGGCTTCAACAGTTTGAAAGTACATAAGAATAAAAGTATTATATGAAAATCTTTAAACAGCTGTATTTCATGGATCATTTTTCAAAAGCCTGTCCCTTCTATACTTATTGCTTTTACCAAACCCTCCCTTCCACACCTCTGTAAGATCAGTGAGCTATGCCTGACCACATGATTAATAGTGGCTCTACATCAGAGAGATAGCCAAATCAGATAAGAAAAGTCAAAGCTAGCAGAAAAATTGTGAAGCTTCAATTGGCACTACAGGTCTTATTCTTATCTCCAGAGATAGTACTGATTTCTAAAGAACTGGAGGTTGTAAATGGGACAACTGGCAAATAAACAGCTAATAGGCTAGCTCCTGCAGAATAGCAAATTATGATGCATCTAACATTTTAAACCTTGTATTTCCTTAATACATGTTTTATATTAGTTTGTCCTGTTATAAAAACAACATTTGAGCATTGGAAAAATTTAGAAAACAGAGAAAATTAGGAGGAGAAAAGTAACACTACTGTAATTCTTCATTTTTGACAAACTGCTAAAAATAACTGAAGTGACATGGGAATGATCCACCACATTCTGAGTTGGAGGAAAGAGTACAGATTGAGAGGCAGCCTGAAGGAATAAAGAGTGTATGTGTTCTTATCCCTATATTTTCTTTTCAATTTCTCTGCTCACTCAACCTTTTATGCCTCTATTCCAACCCCCCAAAGCTTTCAACTACTAGTATGTCCTTTAGAACTCCCAGTATGTGTTCAACAAGCTCCTCAAAATCCTAAGCCAGTGTTTCTTCACCAGCATTATTGTACATTGGAATCATCTGGATATCTTGTTAAAATGCAAATTGTGATGCAGTATGTCTGGAGTGTGTCCTAAATTTTTTTCAATCTGGATGCCACTCAAATGGGGACTATGTTGTCTCTCACACCCCATATACTGCATGTGCCACTGTAAGACAATTATCTTCATCTTACCACTTCTCTGTTCTCATCTTAGTTGACATCTCAGAAGCATCGCTTGTGGTTGTCCAGTCAATCTGTTCTGAAAAACTTTCTTACCTCAGTTTTCTTGATAACACACTCTCCTTGTCCTTGACCTCACTGGCCACTCCTTCTCAATTTCCATCAAGATGTATTGAAAAGACCATTCTTTCCCCATTGAGTGGTCTAGGGTATTCCTATATTTAGAGTTGAGAAGAATACAATAAAGAACCAGCAAAGGAGAAGAGTTATACTATACTCTTAAAACACTCAATATAATAATGATGTCAAATCTCTGCAAATTAGGCTATATAGTCAATGTGATTTCAATTGAAATTCCAAAAAATATTTTTCTGTTGAGTTTGACAAATTAAATCTAAAATTTATGTGAAGGAGCAAAGACAAAACTAAAAATGAAAGGATAAAGTGAAAGAATTTTCCCCCAAGACCTTAACACTTACTATTAAACTATATACAAAATAAGAAAAGTCCTATTCAAACAAGAGAACACAAATTAATAGAGAAACTATAAATAGTGCCATCCAAATACACAAACACGTTGTTTTCAGACAAATTTAAATTGGCTAGTTGAAACAAGTGAATATTCTAGAAAAATTAATTGTACCAGACAAAAAGGTGTTCCTAAAGAGTCAACTAAAATTTTTATTGGTACTTCATCTCATGATAAAAGTGTGCACCATATAATGAACCTAAAACAGCTATATTATAGTGCAAAAAATTAAAATTTAAAAGCCACCAAGAATACATTATAAAATTTTCAAAAGCCTCCTAACATTTAAATCAAAAAAGGAGGGGATAGTAGAGGAATATCATGTAAGGAAAAATATCCTGTAAGTAAATTACATCTAGAAAATTAATACGTTAGAAAATTAATTGTAAGGCTAAAAGCAAGACACCCATGAAAAACACACAAGGTGACAAAACAAGCCAGAGGAAAATCATTTGGGCAAAAATTGAAAAAGGATCCCCAGTCAAATTTATAGAAAATATTCCTTTATTAACCTTTGGTCGAGAATATGTTTGTATATTTTCAGAAAACAACTCCGAGACCATGTGGATTCCAGCAAGAGAGGAATCGACAGGACTACTCCAGCCATGAAGACAGAAGAGAAGCAGTCCAGAGACGGAAGACGCTGATGTGGCCTTCCCATACTAGCAGTTAGCAGCTGTGCATCACTGCAGATTGCCCAGGACCAAACCGGACAGAGTCGGACCTGCATTACCACCATTTGTCCACCATCCAGAACTGAAATGTCAGTGCTGACATGTACACATAAGGAACTGTTGGACATTGAAATTGGGTCTCAAAAGAACTGTTGGCCCAGAAAGAAACTCACTACACACTGATTCATTTGCCTGTCACCATAACCATTATTGCTTGTCTCATTTTCGGTTCTTATAAGTGTATTTCTAATAGCACATGATCTCACTCATCTAGGGGAAATAATGAACAACATAGACTGATGAACAAGAACAGACCCAGAAACAAGGAGGCATGGATCAGACTGTCGGGCCTCAGGGGGAGGGTAGGGAAGGGTGGGGGTAAAGGGGGAGACCAACCAAAGGACTTGCGTGCAGGCATATGAGCCTAACCAGCGGTTAAGGACAACAGCGGGGTGGGGGCATGTGTGGGGAGAGGTGTGGGATGGGAATGGGGGGACGAGGACAAATATGTGATACCTTCATCAATAAAGAAATTAAAAAAAAAATTAGTTGCACTTCTAGAAGTAAAAGGAATCCAACTTGGAAAAAAAAAAAGTAAAACTATCATTATTTGAAAACTAGAGGCCCGGTGCACAAATTTCATGCACGGGGGGAAGGGGGGGTGTCCCTCAGCCCAGCCTGTACCCTCTCCAATCTGGGATCCCTCTTGCAATCTGGAACCACTGGCTTCTAACCGCTCACCTACCTGCCTGCCTGATGCCCCTAACTGCTCCCCTGCTGGCCTGATCCTCCTAACTGCTCTCCCCTCCTGGCCTGATCCCCCTAACTGCTCCCCCCTCCTGGCCTGATCCCCCTAACTGCCCTCCCCTGCTGGCCTGATCGCCCTAACTGCCTATCTGCTCTCTGCTGCCGGCCTGATCCCCCTAACTGCCTATCTGTGCTCCCCTCCTTGCCTGATCACCCTAACTGCCTATCTGCACTCCCCTCCTGGCTTGGTCCCCTTAACTGCCTATCTGCTCTCCCTTCCTCTCCTTGCCCTTCGGACCCCCGGTGCAGGTGTGCTGAGAGCTCTCCGCCGCAGCCCCACCCCCATCCTGATTTATTGTTACGTGACAGTGTCCTGGACAATTTGCATATTCCTCTATTATTAGTATAGATTACATAATACTAAACATAGAGAAGCCTAAGGATGTAGCATCACTAAAGTGACTATTAAAAGATTAACTTATAGTATATGGAAAATGATTACAGAAGATGTGAGATGTGAGAAGATATGGTGGGCAATTATCAAACATGAAATCAATCTAGATACATTATATAAAATAACAATAATAATGAATAAATTAATGGTACAAAATAAAAAATGGATCAGAAGTACAAAATACTACTAAATAGTGGCACAAAAGTTTATAATATAAAATGAAAAGGGGGAAATATGGGCCTGATTTTATCAATTTGGTAAAGTCTTTAAACTTTCTGAACTCTAGTTTGCTTATCTGTAAGCACTCAATAAATGTTTGACAAAATAATTAACCTGTAAAATAGGAGAACTGTCTTTTTCAGGTCAAATATTCTATGCCTTCTTAAATGAGAATAAATAGTTGAAAATACTTGTCTCTTGGACAATCAGCCTCAAGGAGACTTTCAAATCCATTTTATAGTAAAATTATTTTTCTGATATTCTTTTCTCAAAGTATATAAGCATGGAAAAGACTGTAAGGGGAAAGAACTGTAGAAAAATATCAACACAAAAATTTAAAAAGTAGTGGGTAGAGCATCACATCTTTCAACATTAAAATCTTTGCTAATTTTAAAAGCATTTTTCCATCTTTAAGAAATCACCAGATTCTTCTATTAATAAAGAGTGGCAGTCCCTAAATGTTAGCACTTACTAAATTCTCAGTTGCCAGCACAGAGAGCTCACATGCCCTATATTGAGTCAAGGACCCAAGTCATGGCCATCTATATATATAAAAGGCTAATATGTACATTTGACTGTCTGACCGATAGACCGATGGGTACATATGACACACACTGGCACTTTAAAAATAAATGTTGAGTCGCGCATGCGCGATACATATAAAGTTCTCGCTGATGCCAATTGCATGTGTGTGTTTCTCAAAGCTGACGTATTAACAGGATCTGTGGAAGGAGAGGTTGTTCTGATTCTAAGAATTGATTTGTCTCCATCTAACACTGGCCTCCCATTTAAATTAATTCAAGACAGATTCCCATGATGCCAGAATCTGCAATGACTATTAATAAATCACAAGAACAAACTCTAGACAGAGTAGGAATACTAGTATTCCTACCTGAACCCTTTTTTCAGACATGGTCAGTTATGTGTTGCTTTCTCTCAAGTTCGAAGAGCATGTGACATTAAAGTTAAAGTTGAAAATACTTCATCACAAGGGAAATTAGCCAAGCACTCTGGAAGTGTTTTTACTCTTAATGTGGTATACAGGGATATATTAGAATATGTTTAATCAGTTTACCAGTCATCGTTTTTATCAATGTTGTTTTTATATCATGTCTTTGTTGTTATCATGTTGTTATTGCTTATTTATTAATCAATTTATATATTATTTTCATATGCATTTTACTAATTTTCTTTCATCTGTGACACTTCTATTAATAGAGAAAGGGTGAATAGCAATATTAAAATATTTCTTCTAATTAATTTCCTTTCAATGTGCACAAATCCGTGCACTGGGCCACTAGTCTTTCATAATTACCATCCCTTCTGACCCATCTGTCAGGAGCACCACTGTTTATTCTCAAGGCAGCCTTGGCCTCAGCAGAAGTACAAAACTTTCTATTTTGCATATTTCACTTTCTGTTCTCTTTGGTTAAAGACTATTATACTAACACTGTATCTGACAAATATAACCCAGCAGGTATCCTGACACCACTTGGAGACGAACATTTTTGAAGGATTTATGCCATAAGAAAACACACTAACAAGTATAGCTGAACAGATGGATCCTGATCACAGATTCAGAAAGGTTGAACACAGCAAGTAGTGAAGATTGATACCTACCTACAAAGCAGCAATCTGGGCTCAGGGAACAGCAGGCTGCCACAGATATTTGGCATATTTATTAAACCATTAAAAGAGTTTCACAATCCTCCTAATTATTATACCTACTTCTGGTTACATAGAGCTAGTCTATACTGAATTTTCCACTGATTTATTTAACTCTTAAACACCATAAACTTCTAAGCAATACCTATGCTCATGCAGAGATAATAAATATCTGCCATGCTATTAAACATTGTTTGCATTTCAGAAATGTCAGTGATATTTGCAGATCTAAACACTGTTTTATGCCATTTCAAAGGTGCAGTTTTTAGAGTAAAAAATATTCATGTTTTAAAAGCCTCTCTCAAATAAATGGCTCAGGGTCAAAAGACATGAAAAATTTCTGTTTCATCTTAAGTATGCTCAAATACATGATATAAAAGAATGTCAGGAAGAAAATAAATCCTGGAATATTCGCCTGCTTTGCAAAATGAAATGAAGCCTTAGATTCATCTCAATTTCCATTTACAGCTTGTAAAAGCTTTTCTCAACTAACAAGTTTCAACACATCCGTAAAATCACCCTATTCACTCTATTTTGCTAAACACTGAAGATAACATTGTGGTTTTGATAGATGGCAATGGAAAATGTCCTCTTCCCTGGAAATTGAAGGTGCCTGAGTTTGTGTCTGCTGAAACATGTCCTCCTTTCCTAAGTTTATGGCTTCTATTTAAATCCCACCACCTTTAAAGAACTCAGTGAAAATTAAAGTTGTCCAGCAAGTCCAAGAATCATATGTGGTGATCAGAAACCACATTGTTGCTATGGTCAGGTGTCCCCTACATCAAAATGTTTTCAGTTCCATTCCCAGTCAGGGCACATAACTAGGACGTAGGTTTGATCCCTGGTGAGGGTGTGTACATGAGGCAACAGAGTGCAGTTTCTCTCACACATCGATGTCTCTCTCTCTCTCTCTCTCTCTCTCTCTCTCTCTCTCTCTTTCTCTCTCTCAAATCAAACTTCCTCCCTTAATTGTCTTAATAAATAAATTGCACACTATTGTTTATTTAAACCATTTTACATTTAGGTTCAGTTCATTCATTAACTTTGATAAGAGAACATTGTATTTTGGTTTATACCAAGAATTTATTCAAGGGCATGTCAATAAATACAGCAGATGGAGCAATGAATGGACACAGATCATTGTAAAAATAGCATTGTTTTCACCCGGATAATGTGGCTCTTTCTTTTTTCCATGAGAAGCTTATGTGGTATCAAGATGTGAAGTAGTCATTTTGTGACCATGAGATGAGAAACATACAACTGAAAGGCCAACATGCAAAGAATGGCAGAGCAGAAAGATAGCATGGGCCTAGGTCACTGAAATGTCAGAATAACTTTGTGGACACCTGCATCTGGATTTTCTTATTACTAAATAATAAATACCTTTGTGTTTTAAGGCACTATTAGGTTATTTTCTATTACTTTCCGGCAAAAGCCTTCTTAATGGTTATGCCAGAGATGATCAACTGAAGTAGGAGGCTCTCATAAAAAGAAGAGGATCAAGAAAAGAGCCTTTTCAGACTCTCTCCTCCAAAATGTCATATAGCAGCTACATACATACAAGTCCCTACAAACATGATCACTATGCTTAGAAGCTTAAAAGAAACTGCAAGGAAATGAAAGAGAGAAAATGTGAGATGTTTTAAATCTGAATGTGGCTGAATTATTTGTATTAACTAAGATATCCCAGATTTAGACTGTTTACCTGGAAGCAACTAGATTGAGGTTATTATTGCTATATTTATGGTTGTGGTTGTTTTCTAGTACTATAAGGCAGACTAGGCACTTAAGAAAGAAAATGGCTCAGCCGGCATGGCTCAGTGGTTGAGCGTCAACCTATGAACCAAGAGGTCACGGTTCAATTCCCGGTCAGGGCACATACCCATGTAGCAGGCTTAATCCCCAGTGTGGGGCATGCAGGAGGCAGCCCAATGATTCTCTCTCATTATTGATGTTTCTATCTCTCTCTTCCTCTCTGAAATCAATAAAAAATACATTTTTTTAAAAAAAAAGAAAGAAAATGGAGAGGAGATTTGAAGATGGCAGTGTAGGTAAAAGCCTGTACTTGCTGCCTCCCACAACCACATCAAAATTACAACTAAAATACAAAACAACTATCATCCAGAACTGCTGGAAAGCTGGCTGAATGGAAGACCTACAACTAGAGAAGTAAAGAAGAAAGCACACTGAAACTGCTAGGAGGTGCAGAGGCACTGAATGGGCTGGTTAGGCATCCCACTGTGCCTCTTTTTTAATCGGGAGGGAGATCATCTCTGCGGAGGCCACCAGGAGGAGAAAGGGGTCCCAGCCCCACACCGGACCCCCAGCGTAGGGTCCCAGACCTGGGAAAAGAAGTCCCTACAGGCTGTAAAAAAATGGTGTGAATTGGGGCTCAGTGACACAGAGGCTGCTGGAGACCCAGCTGTTCCTCTTAAAAGGCTGGCATCATGAAATAAACTTAAAAGGTCTTACTTCCTCTGAGCTCCAGCACCAGAGCAAGGATCTGGGGAACACAGTCACGTACAAGGAGGAACTGGATTGTCTGGCATTGGGGAAGTAACTCGGGGGCGGCTTTCTCTCAGACTGAGGTGCTCGCAGGGATCATTGTTCCTATGCTGGGACCTCCCTGGTCTCAGGGCTGACTGGCAGCTATTTCTGTTTGCTCCACACTAGTTAATTCCTGAGACCTCACCCTACCCAATTTACAATCCCAATCAAGTTGTGTACAGCAGCTTTTGCATATGAATGGCCTACCCTTGTTCAGGCTAAAACCTGTCAAACAAGCTGCAGCTGGGTCAGGGAGCCACAAACGTAACAATAAAAGGCCTAACACCTGGCCTCAGCACCAGCCTGCCTTGCTTCACAGCTGGGCCTCATCTGGGGACTTCTAAACCTGATACAAAGAGGAGGAATCTGAAGATCTCTCTGTAGCTCTACTGAGTGGCCCCAGGCAGTGGCTGACTTTACACCTCCCTGGAGACCCAAGAGCCAGTGTACCCAGTGGTCAGTGTCAGACCAGACCAGATTACAACTCTACACATCCATAAGGGACACATTCAAAGGGCAGATTCAGTGAGCACCAAAGCCCCCCTGAAGCAAGTCCTGCTTCACAGGAGTGTCTCCTGCCCAGCAACTCTCCCACTGTAGTCGCAGCCGGTCCTCATAGCTACTTGGCCTGGAGGTCAATTCCTCCTAGTGTCACCAACAGCAATCAAGGCTCAATTATAAGACTGTGCTCACAGCCCACAAAGGAGTGCACCTAGAGCTCCCAGCTCAGGTGACTGGGGAGGCTGAGCCACTGGGCCCTACAGAACACCTACTATACAAGGCCACTCTACCAACTCAAGGAGACATAGCAACTCTACCCAATACATAGAAACAAACACAGGGAAGCAGCCAAAATGTGGAGACAAAGAAACATGTCACAAATGAAAGAAATGGAAGAAAGCAAACTACAGGATATAGAATTCAAAACCACAGTTATAAGGTTACTAAAGAATATTCTAGAAACCTCCAAAAAATGGAAATGAACAAGTCAGAAATTAAGCATACACTGACTGAAATAAATAATAACATACAGGAATTCAAAGTAGAGTAAGGGATTCTGAGAATCAAATCAATTATTTGAAATATGAGGAAACAAAAAACACCCAACCAGAAGAACAAAAAGAAATAAGAATCCAAAAATATGAAGATATTGTAAGCAGCCTCTGGGACAACTTTAAGTATACCAACATTTGCATTATGGGAGTGCCAGAAGAAGAGAGAGAGCAAGATATTGAAAACCTATTTGAAGAAATAATGACAGAAAACTTCCCCTACAGGTGAAAGAAATAGACTTACAAGTCCAGGAAGCACAGAGAGTCCCAATCAAGGGGAACCCAAAGAGGCCCACAACAAGCCACATCATAATTAAAATGCCAAGTGCTAAAGACAAAGAGAGAACCTTAAAAGCAGCAAGAGAAAAACAGTTACCTACAAGGGAGTACCCATACGACTGTCAGCTGATTTCTCAACAGAAACTATGCAGGCCAGAGGAGAGTGACAAGAAATATTCAAAGTGATGAATAGCAAGAACCTACAACCAAGATTACCCAGCAAAGCTATCATTCAGAATTGAAGGTCAGATAAAGAGCTTCACAGGCAAGAAAAAGCTAAAGGAGTTTATCACCACCAAACCAGTATTATATGAACTGTTGAAAGGTACTCTTTAAGAAGAGGAAGAAGAAGAAAAAGAAAAATATAAAAATATTAACAACTAAATGGCAACAAATACATACCTATCAACAATTGAATCTAAAAATAAAAATTAATGAATAAGAAATCTAATGAACAGAACAAACTGGTGAATAAAATAGAATTAGAGGCATGGAAATGGAACAGACTGATGATTCTCAGAGGCAAGTGGGGGTGGGAAGAGATTAAACAAAGATCTTATATGCATATATGCATTACCTATGGACACAGAAAATAGGGTGGTGAAGGCCTGGGGTGGGGCAGGAACCAAGTGGAGGGAGACAATGGGGGGAAAAATAGGGACATCTGTAATAATCTCAACAATAAAGATTTTAAAAAGTAGAGAGAAAATGAATTTATTAACAGAAAATGGAGAAAGTTATGTTTTCACATGTGACTATGAAATTCACACATCTGTATCTCTTCTCTAGCTGCTCAGATCTTAGGAGGCTATGTGGCATCAGAAAAGAAAGATGAATTAGCAGATTAATAAGGTGAGTGTGTTTACCTACTAGAAGATATTTCAACCATCCCACAATAAATTAAAACATATATATTGAGTGCCTACTATATGTCTGGCTCTGCTCAATCTTGTCATTAGTACTTTATATTTTATAAACATCTTTAATATGTAGTATTCATTCATTTATTCAAAAATATGTATTGATAACATATTATACAGGCACAGTTAATGGCCCATGAATAAATAAGTAAGCAACAAAACATTTAAAGATAACTATTCTTGTTAGCTCAACAAAGGGAGACATATAATATTTAAAATTCATCATAAATTACAAAGCCCCATTTTATACTGTTATCCTGATGTAATTTAATAGCATTCACTTCCACACTCAAATATTTCCTGGTTGATAAAAATTATATATGTGGGCACCATATAAACAAGTAAACTATGTATTATCCTCTCTAATAAAATGGTAATATGCAAATTAACCATCACTCCGTTATATAAGCCACGCCCACCAGCCAATCAGGGCGAGTATGCAAATTAACCCCAATCCAAGATGGCTACAGCTACAGAGAGCAAGGTTTCCCAGGTAACAGAGCAAGCCAAGCTTTCCATAGCCGTTGCAGGCCTATGCCTCCACTCAAGCTACAAAGTTTCAATTATAGAAGGTAAACAAATTCAAACAAATGGCGGCAGAATGGAGCTTGAGAGAGCAGGCCAGGGTTGCCGCCGGCAACAGGGGAAGCAAAGCTTTCCGCACACCCTGGCCGGGCTCACCTGCTTAAGGCTACAAAGTTTCAATTGTAGAAGGTGAATTAACTGCCACAGAAATGGCTGCTGCCCCAGGCTACAAAGTTTCAATTGTAGAAGAAAAATAAATTCCAGATACCAGGGCCTCCCCTTGGGTTGCCAGGGGGCGTGGCCGGCCTGCAAACCACCACAGGCCCCTCGCTCAGGCCGCCCCACACCCCAAGGGAACCCCCACCCTGATCCGGGACACCCTTCAGGGCAAACCAGCTGGCCTCCACCCCTGTACCAGGCCTTATCCTATCTAATAAAAGAGTAATATACAGATTGATCATCACTGCAACACACAATATAGCTGCCCCCATGTGGTCAAAGATCCTGCCCCCATGTGGACACAAGATGGCCACTACAACATGGCCAGCAGGAGAGGGCAGTTGGGAGGCACCCGGCCTGCAAGGGAGGGCAGTTGAGAGGGACCAGGCTTGCAAGGGAGGGCAGTTGGAGGTGATCAACCCTGCAGGAGAGGGCAGTTAGGGGTGACCAGGCTGGCAGAGGAGGGAAGTTGGGGGCAAACAGGCTGGCAGGGGAGCAGTTAAGCATCAACCAGGCTGGCAGTGGAGTGGTTAGGGGGTGATCAGGCTGGCAGGCAGAAGCGGTTAGGGGCAATCAGGAAGGCAGGCAGGCAAGCAGTTGGGAGCCAGCAGTCCTGGATTGTGAGAGGGATGTCCGACTGCCCGTTCAGGATTGGGCCTAAACGGGCAGTTGGACATCCCTCCAGGAGTCCCAGATTGGAGAGGGTACAGGCTGGGCTGAGGGACAACCCCCCGCCGTGCACGAATTTCGTGCACCGGGCTTCTAGTCTATACTAATAAAAGGGTAATATGCTAATTAGACCGGGAGACCTTCCAGATGTTCTTATGGACAAAGCCATGGTGGCAGGGCCGAGGCCGAGGTGGTTAGCAGTGATCAGGCCAGGAGGGGAGGGCAGTTGGGGGCAATCAGGCTGGCAGGGGGGCAGTTGGGGGTGAGCAGGCCAGCAGGTGGAGGCAGTTGGGGGCAAGCAGGCCAGCAGGGGGGATCAGTTGGGGGCGATCAGGCCAGCAGTGGGGGGCAGTTGGGGTGATCAGGCTGGCAGTGGGGGGCCAGTTGGGGGTGAGCAGGTTGATGGGGGGGCAGCTGGGGGTGAGCAGGCTGGCAGTGGGGGCAATCAGGCCATCAAGGGGGGCAGTTGAGGACAAGAAGGCCACCGGGGGGGCAGTTGGGGACAAGCAGGCAGGCAGGCAGAGTGGTTAGCGACAATCAGGCAGGCAGACAGGTGAGCGGTTAGGAGCCAGCAGTCAGACATTCCCTGAGGAGTCCCAGATTGGAGAAGGTGCAGGCCGGGCTGAGGGACACCCCCCTGCTGTGCACGAATTTTGTGCACTCGGCCACTAGTTTTAAATAATGGTAAATGCTATGGAAAAGGAAGTAGAGCAGAGTAAAGGGCTCTGAAATGTGAGGAAAGTTGTTGCTATTTTAAATAGGGTGCTCATGCCCTAGCCAGTTTAGTTCAGTGGATAGAGCCTTGGCCTGTGGACTTAAGGGTTCTAGGTTCAAATCTGGTCAAGGAAACATACCTGGGTTTCAGGCTCAATCACCGGCTCTGGTTGGAGCTCTCACATTGAGGTTTCTCTCTCTGTCTCTCCTTCTCCCTTCCACTCTCTCTCTCAAAAAAAAAAAAAAAAAAAAAAAAGGAAAAATATCCTCTGGTGGGGATTAACAAAAAAATAAATAGGGTGGTCACAATAGACTTCATTTGAGCAGAGACTTGAAGGAAGTGTGGGTGTTAGTCATGTTGCTCCCTGCCCGGATGGTGTTGCTGGAAGAGGCAAGAGCAAGCAAAAACCTCTGAGCTGAGATTGTTCCTACTGTGGTTGAGAAATAACGAGGGAGGCTGGAGTAGAGTTAATGAGAGCACTAGATAAGGAGATGAGTCTAGTGTGGTAATGTAGGTGAGCAGATCATGGAGAGATGTATAGGCTAATATTATTAGGACTTTGGCTTTAATTCCAAGTAAATTAATTACCCACTGGAGGATTTGTAACATAATAGTAAACCCCGCTAAGGTCTGACTTGCTTTTAGCAAGATCACTCTTATTGCTCCATTCAGAATGAGTTGGCAGATGGGTTGGCAAGGGTGGAAAATGAAGACCAGTTGGGCTGCTATTGCAATAAGACAGGAAAGGATTGTTGTTTAGTTGGACCAGAGTGGTAGAAGTGAAGATTGTTGGATTCTGGATATATCTTGAAGGTAGAGACATTTTAATTGGATATTTAAAATAACTGAGGGGTACACAAGAAAGATATTACTAATCCCATATTACAGATGAAGAAACTCGAACTTAGATTGGAGCTTGCCTAAATTTACAAAACTAATTGAATGAAAGAATGAGCATAGTACCTAAATCTCCTTTAGTGTCAGACTTCGTGTCTTACACAATGATTTCCAAACATACCACAGACCATACACTAAGCATGCACTTTCCTTATATAAGACCCCAAAGTAGTATTCTCCAACACAAAAAGGTGAGAATGCCTTGATCAACTGTGACTGAAATGATTAAATGACTTGTGTATATAGGGACACAGCTTAAAATCATCCTCTAAAGGAGCAGTATCATATAATGGGAAGGAAAAAGGAATAGAAAGATGGGTTTAAATCCTACTATGACATGTATAAGTTACAAATTTAGCACAAATTACCTAGTATATGCCTCTTAAGGTTGTCGAGAACATTAAAGTCTAAAAAAGCATACCAGGTATTTTCTAATGGGCTGATCTAACTACCTGGAACTCTTCTCCCCAGATATTTATTTGACTGTCTCCTATTTGCTCAAATGATACCTCCTAGAAGCCTTCCTTGACCACCCAGCTCCATTTTCTTCATAGCATTTAACACCTAGGTAAATAAATTAGTATCAAGTTATGCATTTTTGGTCTCTCTTATCAACTAGAAGGTAAGTTACATGAAGGCAAGGATTTTGTTTTTCATTATATGCTCAATAATCAGAACAGTGCTTTCCCAGAATATTTGATAAAGAAATGAGTTTTTGTCCCTCTTCTGCTCACTCTGTTGGTCATTGGGAGACTTGGGCCTGCTTTCAATACTCTGGGCTCTTTTCTATTTCAAGGACTTTGCATCTAGAGTTCTCTGCATGGTGCACTCTTCCTCCCACTCTTTGTCTAATGAACCTTTTTGCATTTTTCCAATCTTAGCCCAAATGGGCATTTCCTTAGTCTTCCCTGATTCTTGACCAGCTCAGTTTTCCCTCTATTATAAGCTCTAAGAACACAATGTAATTTTTTCATAGCACTTACTACAGTTCTTAATTATTTATTTACTTGGGTGATTAATTATTTAAGATCTGTTCCCTCACTGGAATATAAGCTCCATGGGTTTACTGTTGTTTACATTCAGCTCCTAACACATAGTAGACATTCAGTAAGTGTATAATAAATGGATAAAGGAAGAAATGCATGCATGTGCAGGAAAATCAGCACATGCTAAAAAAACTTTGCATGTTTATTAAAAACCAAAGAATTGAGTTTGGAGAAAAATGATACATTTCAATAAAATATATAAATTGTGTAAGTATAAATTGGGGCCATGCTTCCCCTTTTATAAGCAGAAAAGATTCACTGGAAGAAGGCAAAGGTGTTCCAGTTACATGAGTAAGTAGGTAATCCAAAGGTCATTTCAAAATATTGTCCAATGGGCACACAAGCAATTTCCCTTGAAATTGTTTTTCCTGTTAATCCTATTTTCTTTCAAAAAATTTACCAAGAGGGCTTGCACTCTCTATGTAACTTCTTATAAACAAGTATGTGGTTCATTTATTCCAACTCTAAAAGTGATTCCAATTCCATTGTGAGGCTGCATAGTGAATACAATAGCAAACTACATAACTATGCCTTCAGCACAAAAACAAACTCCATTAAAAATTGGAATCCTTGAGTCATAGGTCTTCTGTATGGTGTCTTGTACACGTTGGTAGGAAAGGATATGAAGAACCAGATAGTTCACTTGACATTTATATGTGCACTTGACATTTATTTATAAGTATACTTGACATTTATGATTAAAATATGGCTCATGGCACTAAATTGATTTAAAAATGACATACTGAGAGGGGGAGTATTTCTCCTAAGTAAAGAGGGAGTCAACACAAACAAACTTTATAATCCAAATAGTTGCTTTCTTTAAGAGAAAAACAACATAATTTAGTGTTTGCTGGATTCTGCCCTCCATGGTCAATATTGGTGGAGGAAATGTATATACATTTTTTCTTAGGTAATTTGTTGTTAAAAAGTAAAAAATAAAACTATTGGATAATTCATACCTATGGACATAAATCAGGTTGTACCAAATCATCCTATCTCCTATAAGCATCCCAAGCACCCTAATGTATGACCCATCCAAACCCCAATTTTTCTCCTCTCTCCTATGGGATCCTGTGGCATCCTAGCACAGTAGAGAACATCAGGGAGACAAAGACATTAATAAGTCAGGATCATTGAAAATGTAGAGGAGGCAATGGTTTGTACAGCGGTCCCCATTTCACCAGATTGGATGACTGACCTTCTTTATTACTCTGCTTTATTTTATTTTTTATGCCATGAAATATTGGTGTATGTGTCTGTGTGGACTGTTTGCTTTTTTGTGTGTGCATATGTGTCTATGTATGTGTTTGTCTACATGGGTTGTTCGCATGTGTGTGTGTGGAGTGGTAGTTGGAAGGGCACATTAAAGGTAGGGCTTGAAAATAAATGTCTATGGGATATCACAATTCACTGTTTTGTTGATATTCAGGTCTATCAAAGCTGACTACTGAACCTGAGCAAGACTTTGAGAATCAGAGGAAAATGGATTTGTGTTAAATCTGTGTAGGGCTTACAATTCATAATGCTCTGGTAGTTTCCATTTTGACTGCTCATCACACACATTTTTATTATGCTGATTTTTTACAGCTCATTGACAAAATCAAGCTAGTCAATTTAGTTTCTTTCTTGTCACTTAGACTAGGGGTGCACAAACTACACCCTACTCACAGGCCAAATCTAGCCCTCCAGCTGTTTTTTCCAATAAAGTTTATTGGAACACAGCCATGCCCATTCATTTATACAGTGTCTATTGCTGCTCTTATGACAAAATGACAGAGTTTAGTAGTTTCAGCAGAAACCATCTGTCTCACAAAGCCTAAAATATTTACCTGGCTCCCTATAGAAAAAGTTTACTGACCCTTGCATTAGACTATGGTTACCTGACAATTGGAAAACAATCTGGATAACTTAAAGTATTGAATTATATTAATAAACAAAATGTCTTCTCTATTTTGGTGAGTCTTTAAACAACAAAAGCCTTTAATCTTTAAGCAATAAGTTGTTTTGTTTCAAATAATTATAAAGTTTAGCCAGATTGCCCTCACTTCACTCTAAAATGTATTACACATGAAACAGAAGATACTGAGCATAATTTAATAACATAATATAACAGAATAAGCCTGGGCTTTGGAGTTCAACCAGAGATTTGACAGCATTTGTGCTAAATCCATTAACAAATAACCCAATCAGCTTTTAAATAAGGGTTTATGAGCTCAATGCTCTGTCAGATATTTCATTTTTGTATTCCTCTATTTTGAACAACTGCTGTGTTCTCATGAACTTGTCAGCTATAAGCCCTTCTTGCAAAATAAAATAAAAAATTAGGTCATATCCTCCATTTGGTGGCAATTTGCTCACTTAACCTGCTGACTTTCTCCATGTTCTCCATGCTCACCCACACTATTTTAATCTAGATCAAACTTCTAGGATCCTAATAAAAGTCAATCAACATCAAAACCAGAGTATTGTCCCTGCTCTGAGCAATCATAGGCCAGAAACAGAATTTGCAGGGAACATTACAGAAAACTAAATAATAATTATAATCTGACAGCAGAACTTTTACAAATTTACTTAACCATTTCTGGTAATGACTCTACAATATTGAAACATCTAGAGTGTGGCTATATACTGTAAGAATTGGGAGGGTCAGGAGATATAGTTTTGCCTCATTGGATTTTTGAAAATGATGGTAAATTAGATTTTTTACTTCAGCCACAAAAGAGAGATCCTTTACTCTATTTCCTGAAACAGTTTGAATTAATGACCCTGGCAAATTTGTAAAGACTTTATGATTTTTCTCTCCTGTTTTGTTTCCTTTCTTTTTTCCTCCCCCAATATATTTTTATTGATTTCAGGAAGGAAGGGAGTGGGAGAGATTGAAACATCAATGATGAGAATCACTGATCAGCTGCCTCCTGCATGCCCCCTACTGTGGATCAAGCCCACAAGCGGGGCATGTGGCCAGTCCAGGAATCAAACCATGACCTCCTGATTCATATGTCAATGCTCAATCACTGAGCCACACCAGCTGGGCTTGTTTCTTTTCTTAGATTTGTTTAGGGAGAGGGGGATAGAGCAAATTGTGGGTAAGGTGCATCTCTCTGCTGACTTAAATATTTAGAAGATATTTAGTTTATCTGTCATCTATGCAAAGCCAATCATCCTACCTAATAAAAGAGTAATATGCAAATTGACCCTAACTCTGCTACACCCACAAGCCACACCCACCAGCCAATCAGGAGCAGATATGCAAATAAATCCAACCAAGATGGCTACAGCCACAGAGAGCAAGGTTTCCCAGGCAACGGAGGAAGCCAAGCTTTCCGCCTGCCCTTGCAGGCCTAAGCCTCTACTCAAGCTACAAAGTTTCAATTATAGAAGGTAAACAAATCCAAACAGAAACAGCGGCAGCCATGGAGCTGGAGAGAGCAGGCCAGGGTTGCCCCCGGCAACGGAGGAAGCAAAGCTTTCTGCACACCCTGGATGGCCCAGGTCTTTGCTTAACGCTACAAAGTTTCAATTATAGAAGGTGAATTAACCCCAACAGAAATGGCTGCCGGCCGTGGAGCATGCAGAAGGCTTGGCTCTGCTCCAGGCTACAAAGTTTCAATTGTAGAAGGTAAATAAATTCCAGATACCAGGGCCTCCGCTTGGGTCGCCAGGGGGCATGGCTGGCCTGCAAACTCCACAGGCCCCTTGCTCAGGCCGCCCCATGCCCTAAGGGAACCCCCATCCTGATCCGGGACACCCTTCAGGGAAAACCAGCTGGCCCCCACTCCTGCACCAGGCCTCTATCCTATCTAATAAAAGAGTAATATTCAGATTGACCATCACTCCAATACACAATATGGCTGCCCCCATGTGGTCAAAGATCCTGCCCCTATGTGAACACAAGATGGCCACCACAAGATGGCCAGCACGGGAGGGCAGTTGGGAGGCACCCGGCCTGCAAGGGAGGGCAGTTGAGAGGGACCAGGCCTACAAGGGAGGACAGTTGGAGGTGATCAACCCTGCAGGGGAGGGCAGTTAGGGGTGACCAGGCTGGCAGAGGAGGGAAGTTGGGGGCAAACAGGCTGGCTGGGGAGCAGTTAGGCATCAATCAGGCTGGCAGCAGAGTGGTTAGGGAGTGATCAGGCTGGCAGGCAGAAGCAGTTAGGGGCAATCAGGAAGGCAGGCAGGAGAGCAGTTGGGAGCCAGCAGTCCTGGATTGTGAGAGGGATGTCCGACTGCCCGTTTAGGCCCGATCCCACTGGACATTCCTCAATGGGTCCCAGATTCGAGAGGGTACAGGCTGGGCTGAGGGACCCCCCCCTCCATGCACAAATTTTGTGCACTGGGCCTCTAGTCATACCTAATAAAAGAGAAAAATGCTAATTGTCTGTACCTTCACTACATCCACAGCCAATCAGAGCAAGTATGCAAATTAACCCAACAAAGATGGCAGTTAATTTGCATACACAGGCACAGAGCAGAGTGAAGCCTGCTATGAGGGGAAAGGGGGTGGTGGAGGGAGCTACTCTAGTGGTACTTCAGACAGAAGTGAGGACGTGCCGGCTCTGGGCAACCCGGAGCAGGAAGCAGGGACTTGCTGGCTCAGGGTGGCTGGGGAGGGGAGACATGCCGACTCTGGGGCGGTCGGGGAGAGAGGACTTGCCGGCTCTGGGTGGCCAGGAAGCGGGGACGTGCCGGCTTCTAGGTGGCTGGGGAGCGGGGACATGCCGGCTCCCGGGAGGCCGGGGAGCGGGGAATTGCTGGCTCTGGGTGGCCAGGAAGCAGTGACTTGCTGGCTCCCGGGAAGCTGGGGAGTGGGGACGTGCCGGCTCCCGGTCGGCTGGGAGTGAAGGAAGGGGCCTATTCTTGCACGAATATCGTGCAATGGGCCTCTAGTAATATATAAAAAGCCAGGGGCATTCATGACCGAAACAACTGGACGGACAACCGAACAGCAGGCTGCATGGGGCAACAAGGCCAGCAGGTGGGGGGCAGTTGGGGGTGACCAGGCTGGCGGAGGGGGCAGTTGGGGGCAACCAGGCCAGCAGGGGGGGCAGTTGGGGGCGACCAGGCTGGTGGGGGAGGCAGCTGGGGGCAACCAGGCTGGCAGGGGGGCAGTTAGGGGCGATCAGGCAGGCAGGCAGGTGAGCAGTTAGGAGCCATCAGTCCCGGATTGTGAGAGGGATGTCTAACTGCCAGCAGTCGGACATCCTCTGAGGGGTCCCGGATTGGAGAGGGTGCAGGCCGGGCTGAGGGGACACCCCCGCCCCCTGTGCAGAATTTCGTGCACTGGGCCTCTAGTTGAAATATAAGATATTTAACAATATCTTGGTTCTCATGAAAAATGCTCTTTTGCAGAAAGATGCTGTAGATCCATTGGCTCCATAGCTATTGAGGTTATACTTATTACTCAATCAACCACACCAGACCCAAGAATTCCCTGCCTGAGGCTGGACTGGAAGTAGTTCCTTTGAAACCTCATATAAGTCTTCCCATAATCAGTAATGCATCTTTCTCTTCTTCCCCTGCACAGAATGAGTTATCTGGACGAGGCAATCCTGAGTTATGAAAGCTTACTAGAGACCTTCCTGGCTTGGTCCTGAGGAAGACACAGAATTGAAAACTTAACAACTTGGCTCCTATGCTCTACAGGGTGATTGCAGGGAGGCCCTGGCTCTGTCTTAGTTCCTATGGAACTAGCTGATATATTCATGCAGAAGCCATCATTACCCTGCTTTCCAGAAGCTGAGCATGGAAAAATATTTACTATACTCTCTCCCAGGTAGGCAGTATGTTCAATGGCTGTCCTTGGGCATGTAGGGTCTAGAACAAAACATCCACATTTCATTACTCAGAGTTGTGAACGAAAGAAGCCACCTGCTAACCTGACAAGCTCAGGGGAGACCTGTGTGGCAGTCTTGAAAACTCAGAGACCTAAAATAACCACAAAAGATGGTCTGAAAATTAAATATTTAACTACAAACAGGTTATAGTGGGTAGTCATGTTCTAGTCTGATATCTTCCCTGACAAAGATCAACTTAGATCTTATTTCCTGAGCCCATTTGCCTTTTTGCCTCTAAGATAACAGATCTGTGAGATGTCTGGGTAACTTGTAACTTCCTTTTTACCCTGGACCCCTCAGGGCACAACAAATGGCACCTGGACATTCCCTCATTGTTATTGTTATCAAGTTAATTGTCAACTGTTAATTACGTTAAAGTATCCTGTATCCATCTCTGTAAGAGAAGCACATGTCCATCATTTCACTTTTCACCCTATCCCAGAGGTTTCCCCACTTTGCTTTGTCCCACCTCCCTAATCTGTCACCAATGGGTTTCATGTAACTCACCTACGTCCCTTTCCTTTAATGGCAATGTATAAATACAGATGTAACCCGCCATTCTTTGGAGCATTATCTCAATTCCCGGCATATGTTGACAGTTTGGCTCAAATAAACTCACTAAAATTCTTTACAGGTTTCAATGTTTTTTTCATTAGCAGAGTGTAACCGGACAATGGGTCCTTGCTGACTGTCACTACTCGAGCAATGAAGCAGGGACAGGGTTGAATCATATATGAGTGTTTATTCCAGTACTGCCGGCAATATAGGAGAGGAGCAGGTCAGCCACAGAAATCTGCTCTGCAGCCCACCATAAGCAAGCTGTTTATATAGCAAAAGCACAAAGGAAAAGTAGGCAAAAGGGCAGTTTACAGATATGCAAAAGGACTAGGGGCCTTCAAAGGGCTTAGTGATATGCAAGGGCTGATGTTACATGGGGAAATAGCCAAAAGGAGTGTCAGATGGGCAGTTAACAGGTAAGCAGGCTGGATGTTTGCAAAGGCCTACAGGTATGCAAAAAAGGGCTAGAGATCTTCAAAGGACTGGCAATTCTGGTTTCTGCAGCATAGTTGTTAATCTTTCTATGACAATGGGCATCTCCAAATGGGGAGGAAGGTCTGCATCTCCAGGTCAGCTGCAGCCAGGGTAGAATGTGCCTTTTTTAATCAGAATAAAACAATCATGATTAACAGAGCATGATTAATATTTCTTATAATACTAGCTGGTTCCCCAAATTCTATTGCTGCCCCCTTTCAAGAGGACGCTATTCAAATTGCAATCTATTTGAATGGTCTCCCCTTGGAATAGTGTTGTGTACAACTTGCACATCCACATTGTGGTAGACAGAATAATGGTCTCAGAAACATCCATGTTATAATTCCTGGACATAACAATATGTTAGGTTACTTGGCAAAGGGAAATTACGGCTGAAGATGAAAATAAGGTTGCCAATCCACTGACCTTGAGAGAGAGAGACATTATTCTGTGTGATGGTTAATTTTATGTATCAACCTGTCTGGGCCTAGTTATTTGATCAAACATTATTCTGGATGTTTCTGTGAGGATGTATTTGAATAAGATGGAAATTTAAGTCAGATAACTTTTCCTAAGGCATATTGGTCTCCATAATGTGAGTGGGCCTTCTTCACCAGATGGCCTTCAGACTTGAAATGCAACCTTGGTACTTCCCAAGTCTCCAGCCTGTTGGCCCACCCTGGAGATTTTGGATTTTCCAGACTATCTGCATAAGCCAATTTCTTAAATCAATCTATTTATCTCTACCTCGTGTGTGTGTGTGTGTGTGTGTGTGTGTGTGAGGGGGGTTCTTTCTCTTCAGAACCCTAGCTAATACACCCTGGTTTATCTAGCTGGTTGGACCCAATGTAATTTCACAGGCCCTTTAAATATTTTGCCCTAGAGTCTCCAGAAGAAACACAGTTCTGCTGATACCTTGATTTTAGCCAAGGGAGATCTAATTGAGACTTCTGTAAGAGGATACATTTGCATTGCTAAACTGCTAAATTTGTAGTTCAGCAGCAATAGGGAACTAATGCAGCAAGGAAGAGGCTCTTCTCTACAGTCTGACACACCTATGTTTTACTAGTTTCTACTACCTACCACAGGCCTGCAATTCCATTTCAGAAATTCAAAAATCTAAAAGGCTTTAAAAAATAAAGATGTTTTGTAAGTTATTTTGCAGCAATATCAGACTTGATCTGGACTAATATGGAGATATGTAGTCTTAATTTATCTCACTGTGTGAATATTCATATATTTCAATGTATAAATATGAATGCATTTGATTATGTGTTTTTACCACTCAGTATGTTGATATTATGTAATACTAGGGGCCCAGTGCACGAACTCGTGCACCTTGAAAGAAACTGTGGGCTGCAAGGCTGCGGTGGGCACAGGGGTAGTTCTTGCCCATCCTCCATGCCTCCCTCTGGCCCCTCCCACCACGGCCCCCAGTCCTCTGTCTGCCGGCAGCCCTGCTCCCACCGCAACCACTCCCACGTGCTGATGGTGCTAGCCCCTCTCACACTCGCTGATGGTGCACAGCGATTGGGGCCAGCACCAGCAGTGGGTGCAAGTGGGGCTGGCACCGTCAGCAGGTGTTAGCGGTCGCTGCTGCCCTGATCACCCGACAGGAGCAGGGGAGGTGGAGAAGCCCTCAGGGGTGATCAAGGCTGGCAGCTGTCGCTCGCACCTGCTGATGGCGCTGAGCTATTGGGGCCAGCACCAGCAGGTGCCAGCGGCGGCTCCAGTGCCAGCAGTGGGTGTGAGTGGGGCCAGCACTGGCAGCAGGTGCGAGTGCTGGGCAGGACCGCAGCACACGGGAGCAAATAATTTTCAGTAACCATCAGAGGCTCACCCCAATGACAACAGGTGCCCCACCTTGGTCTGGCACCCCTGCTCACCTGCTCCGCCATCTCACTGTGGCCAATGCCCACCATGTTCCCCTCTCTACTGCCTGCTGCTGATGCCCGCCATGTTCCACACATGCCCCCTGGTGGTCAGTGCATGTCATAGTGACTGATTGTTCTGCTGTTCGGTCTATTTGCATATTAGCCTTTTATTATATAGGATATGGTACACATACCATATATCTTTCTAAAATAAGGCAATTTCAGAATTTAGAAACATATCTGACTTCATATAAAAGGTTGTGGATCTTATTATGACCTTGGGGAATTTATTTACTTCTTTATGCCTCAATTTCCTCATCTGCATGTTCTAAATAGTCAATAACTGTAATAGGTGTTAGCTATTTTTACCTCCCACCTTCTCTCTGTCTCATACCTCTTCCCTTTTGCTGAGGCTTGCATACCACATGCACCTAATATAGTTTACAAATATTTGAGTGACTACTATGTACCAGGAACCTTGCTCTCTCTCTCCTCTTCTTTGGTGCTTGTATTGAAATAATTCCACAGATAACCATAAAAAAATAAACCACTGGCCAAAATTGTCTGCAAAAATAATCTCTAAACCCAACAAACAACACTAAGGAATATACTGGTCAAATAATCAGAGGATAAGTAGGAAGAAGAAACTTGCTTGCTGAGTAGAGGTAAGCAAATATATTTTATTAAAAACCCTATGCACACTATAGAGTTAAAAACAAAGAATTACACAGACATGGTCCCTGGTCTCAGGAGCTTATAAAACAAGTCAGTCTATAATAGAGGAAAGACATCAAAATGACCTTAGAAGTCATTTAGAAGACACACTTTAAAAAAATATCAGTTAGTTAATGGCGAAGGGCACCAGATGTTAGACCTCAGTCCTTGAGTTTTGGCTAAGAAAGAATTCAGAGTCAAGACTCAAATACAAGCAAAAGCTTATTTAGAAAATCACAGGGGTAGAAGAAGTGAGCCTTGGCCCTACTGGTGCAGCTCAGTGTTTGACTCCCAGTCAGGGCACATGCCCAGGTTGCGGGCTCAATCCCAGTAAAGGGTGTGCAGGAGGCAGCCAATCAATGATTCTGTCTCATCATTGATGTTTCTATCTCTCTCTCCCTCTCCCTTCCTCTCTGAAATAAATGTTTTTTAAAGTGATCCATGGAAGAAGTGAGCCAGTTGGGCTGTGTGGGCTCAGAAAACAAGTTACAGAGGCAAAGGAAGGGCCCTTGGAGCTTAGAAGAAAGAAAGCAAAGAGAAAGAGCCTATGGTAAGGAGAGGAGGAAGGCGCAGGTGTACTCCAGAGAGAGGAAGAGAGAGAGGAAGACCTGAGTCTTTCCTCTTAAGGGGTTTTGTCTGAAGGTCTCAGAGGGGGATTTCAATAGAATATTCATCAAGTTTCCAGGTGTGTCTCCTTAAGGTCATAATTTCCACTGATTGGTCAATGTCAGGGCAGATGATCTTTAGTTATCACAGCTGGTCCTGATATCAGCCATAGTATTTCTGCTTTTCTGGACCTGAAACACAACTGAGGCCTAGATGTTATCTGTAGGGGTTAATGCTTAAGGGAGTGTCCCTGCAAGGGAGTCCTGTGAGGCTGTTCTCCAGTCTTCTAGTTCCTCCCCTAAGGGGGTCGACCACATGACTCGTGACATGCCAAGGGAGGAAGGGTAGGTGAGGATCCAAACCACATGACCAGTGGTATGAAAGGTCAGGGGGGGTGGGGTCTATAGCATGTTGTATATAAACATCCTGGTGCACTGCTTGTGGAATGAATGCAATTTGTTTTGTTCCTTATTAATTATGCTAGGGCAGAAAGGGTCACCCTGGGGGCAAGATCCCACCTTACAATTGTTCCTTCCTAGGCACCTAGAGCTTTCCACACTGGTGACCTTCAATACCTGGCCTATTGTTCCTTCTCTGCCCATGCCAGTCTAACTGCCTACTATAAGTTGACTGAAATGATTCAACAAACATTTCTTAATTAACCCACCTATTAAATTCCAGAACTTTCAATACATTATTTCATTTGACTCTCACATCAATATGACATACTTTTACTATGATAATATTTAATTGATAACAAACTCTGGTGTAGAGAGATGAAGTCACATGGTCAAGGTAATATAGTGACTGTCAGGATTTGAAATTTGTCTTTCCAGGCCAACTCCTCTGTTCTTCACATTGTCTATACTATGATGCTGCCTCGTTTTTTAAAATGCCTCTTATTTAGATAAATTGGCTGAGGTATTAGATATTAGAAAACAAAGATTTCCAACAGAGGGATTAGGGAAAAGCACAAAACATTGTTAAATTATTTTCATTTTCTACAATCCTCTTTCTGTGGCATGCTTTACTTAGCTAAGTTATAGACACTATTCCTCAAATTTAAAAAAGAATGTTTATCTTCCAATTCTTAGAAAGAAAGCCCTTGCTATCCTTGGGCCAAAATGCACATTGTTATAAGATATTCTTTTTTAACCCTTAAGCAACTGAAAATCATGCAAAGCTCCTTTTCTTTGAGGTTTGCCCCCCTCCACACATACACACACACACACACACACACACACACACACACACACACTCACACTCACTCACTTTACACATCCAGAGCACACTCTATTGAGATGCCGATCTTTTCCATGATTCACTTGGCTGACAGAAAGACAAGCTTACTGCATAGAAATGCCAGTTGGGTTGACAAGCAAATTCCATCAGTATACAATGTTTACACAGTACAGTTTAACAACAGCAGTTCACAGTCTGTTGTCTTGGATCAGAATTCTAATTAAGCCTTATATCTTCTGAGTTCAGATTAATTCCTATCACTGTGGTCTTAGATTTTTTATTATAAAAATCTGAAGCTTTGTCTGTACAGAAAACAGTATATAATGCATTGCCAGCTTGATCTGAGCAGTTGTGTATAAACATCCTGGTGCACTGTTCCTGGAATGAATGCAATTTGTTTTGGCCCATCTAGGTTTTTTCTTATTAATTACCGCCTGAAGTGGTTGCTGGGTTCAGAGCACTGCACTTTTCTGGAGTTTCCTATCTTCCAACTGACATACAAAGAAAAAGGGTTTGTGAAACAAATTTCAGTTGTTGAAGGTAATGACTATTGAACTCAAGGTATAAGCATCTCCTATACAACATCAAAAAAGTACTATATTGGTAAGCTTATAGCAAAGAGTATCTAAATTCAAACAGTTTCTACCTATTAAAACTTGTGAAGTATACTTCAAAAGAGACAGTTAGAAAACCAAGTACCAATTCCATCTCTTTGAGCTTTCACCTCTTCAACAATTTTCCCATCTCTGTCATAAAGGCACAAATCAAGCTTATGAAGTACCTATCACTGTAGAGCAGCCCCATTGAAGTCAATGTTTTCCCCTCCCTTGGTTCAGACTACATATCAGCAACATTATCACCTAAGATGCTTTATGGCAAATTAAAAATAAGTGATTAGCACTAATCCTTTTTTCAGAATGAGAAGTAACAGAAAAATAACATACTTTAGAACTTCACTCTTAAAAAAAATAACAAAAAAGTAATTATGTTTTTATCGCTATTCCTGAACAAAAAACTCTGATGACAGTTCAAAAGGCTGGAAGGAGGATGGATTTTCCATCTAACAAAAGGCTTGTGATTCTCTCTGAGACCAAAATGAAGTATTCCAAAGATTCACTCATCCATGTGCAGGACTTGGATCCTGGTATTGTCAGAGACAGCCCATCCAGGAAGTTCTTCAGAGTCAACAGACCATTTCACAATGTGAGATCCAATCAAGTGGCATTGTTATCTGGTAGGAGCCTCACTGAAGGGAGGCAGAAATGCTTGGACAAGAGACAGCATCAATCAACATGGGGAAAGAGTGATGTGCTTTAAGTGTTATGCTGAGGGTGTCAGACAGGCAAAATTTTCTGCAAATATTGAATTAAGAAAAAATTTTAGAATCATTCCCATTTTGTTGGATATTGCCATGCATTTAATACATAAGCAAAAGCAAGTTTGGATACCACAGAGGTAAAGTGTATAGAAAATTATTCCAAAGTTATCTTAAAAGGGGGTTTCGCCCTAGCTGGTTTTGCTCAGTGGATAGAGCATTGGCCTGCAGAAGGAAGGGTCCCTGATTCAATTCCCATCAAAGGGCACATGCCCGGGTTGTGGGCTTGATCCCCAGTAGGGGGCGTGAAGGAGGCAGTGGATCAATTATTCTCTCTTATCATTGATGTTTCTATCTCTCTCTCCCTCTCCCTTCCTCTCTGAAATCAATAAAAATATATTTTAAAAAGGGGGTGGGGAGTTTCTAGGCTTGTGGACTTGGGAACTAGTTGCATACCTCAGGTGACAGGGATAGAAGAGAGAAGAGCTTCCTGGACCACTAGACAGATAATGGGTCATAAAACATCACTGTCCCTCCCACAATATGCCTAGCATAGGTCATGGCTCAGAACAGGAACTAAATAAGTATCTTGACAATTCAAATCTGAGGAGATGTACCTTCTTAACAGTTATTTCTTAATCCTTCTGAAGTGAAAGATTGAAGTAAAGTTTTCATCAGGAAAGTAGTGATAAGAAGTAGCTTTAGAAACATTTACTTGGTAGTACTGTGTAGGATAACCTAGATCTGGAAGAAACTGGAGGAGAGAACAATCAGGAGGCAGAATGACATAGAATGGGAGATAAGAATTAAAAATAAAGCAACAGATCAACCTCATTAGTAATCAGAAAAATTCAAATTAAAATAACAATGAAATATTTTCCCTGTCAAATTTACAATACATAAGTCTATGCAATATCAAGTATTAGTGAGGATTTGAGGAAAGAAGTAGTTTGGAGGACAACTTGAAAGCATCTCTTAAAATTTTAAATGTGCAAATCCTTTGACATAGGAATTTCACCCATAGAAATAATATGGCTCGTACCCAGAGACAGAAATGTAGGATGTTCACTGCAGTATGGTTCATCATCAAATAAACACAATAAAAATAACAACCAAAAATGCCCTGGGAAAACAACTTAAATGTTCCTCAGAAAAGGACTGGCAAAATAAATGACACATTCTTATATTGTTAACACAGTTTAAACAGCATTTTAAAAGAGTGAGGGGAGGAACCAAGATGGCAGCATAGTTAAAAACCTGAACTTGCTGCCTCACACAACCACATCAAAACTACAACTAAAAGACAAAACAGATATCATCTGAAACCATGGGAAGGCTGGCTGAGTGGAAGATATACAACTAGAAGGAAAGAGAAAAGCACACTGAGACTGGGAGACGGTGTGGAGGTGCGGAAGTGCAGAGGTACAGAGGCACAAGTGAAAATGGGCTGGCAACTGGGTACACTGTTGTCTTTTTCAATCAGGAGGGAGATACAATATCCCGACTACGCTGAACTCCAGTTCCGGGCAACACTCTGGAGACCTAGACTCATACGGAGAGAAACTGGACTATCTGGCATTGGGCCGGAACATGAGGGCAGCTTTCTCTCAGAGGTGCTTGCAGCGATCATTGTTCCTGTTTGGTGCTGCGGGACACAGAGACCCGGGGACCTCTTCGGGGCAGGGCTGACAGGCAGCCATTGATGTTTGCTCTGCCCTGGTGATTCCCTGAGACCCCACCTCACCCAATTTACAACCCCACCCAAGCTGTGTGCAGAGGCTTTTGCATACGAATGGCTTGGCCTTTTGCAATCTAAAACCTAACAAAATGCAGCTGGATCAGAGAGCCCCAGAGCCTCCAAAAGAAGGCCCAAGGCTCAACAGCAGCTTGCATTGCTTCACAGCTGGGCCTAATCTGGGCACTTCCAAACCCCAAACAAAGAGGAGGAATCTGTAGATCTCTCTGTAGCTCCTGCTGGGTGGCCTCAGACAGTGGTTGACTTTGCACCTCCTTGGAGATCCAAGAGCCATTGTAGCCAGTGGTCAGAATGAGACCATCCAAATTACAACTCTTCACATCCATAAGAGACACACTCAGGGGGCAGACTCAGTGAGAGCCAAAGCCCCACTGAAGCAAGTCCTGCCCCATAAGGGTGTCTCCAGCACAGAAGTTCTCCCATTGTAGACACAACTGGTCCTCACAGCCAATTGGTCTGGAGGTCAATTCCTCCCAGTGATTCCAACAGCAATCAAGGCTTAACTACAACAAGACTGTGCACACAGCCCACAAAGGGGTTCACCAAGAATGTCTACCTCAGGTAATTTGAAAGGCTGAGCCACTGGGCCCTATAGGACACCTAGCACAAAAAAGCCACTCTATCAACACAGGGAAGCAGACAAAATGTGGAGACAAAGAAACAGGTCACAAATGAAAAAAATGGAGAAAAGTAAACTACTCGATATAGAGCTGAAAACCACAGTTATAAGGTTACTCAAGAATCTTTTAGCCGAAACCGGTTTGGCTCAGTGGATAGAGCGTCGGCCTGCGGACTGAATGGTCCCGGGTTCGATTCCGGTCAAGGGCATGTACCTTGGTTGCGGGCATATCCCCAGTAGGGGGTGTGCAAGAGGCAGCTGATCGATGTTTCCCTCTCATCGATGTTTCTAACTCTCTATCCCTCTCTCTTCCTCTCTGTAAACAATCAATAAAATATATTTAAAAAAAAAAAAAAAAAAAAAAGAATCTTTTAGAAACCTCCAAGAAATTTAGTGAGACCCTCAAGGATATGAAAAAGGACCAATCAGAAATTAAGCATACACTGACTGAAATAAGGAATAATATACGGAGATCCAACAGCAGACTAGCCAAGAATCAGGTCAAAGATTTGAAATACAAAGAAGTAAAAAACACCCAATCGGAGAAGCAAAAAGAAAAAAGAATCCAAAAATATGAAGATAGTGCAAGGAGCCTCTGGGACAACTTCAGGCGTACCAACATCAGAATTATGAGGGTGCCAGAAGAAGAGAGAGAGAAAGATATTGAAAACCTAGTTGAAGAAATAATGATAGAAAACTTCCCCTACGTGGTGAAAGAAATAGACTTACAAGTCCAGGAAGCGCAGAGAACCCCAAACAAAAGGAATCCAAAGAGGAACACACCAAGACACATCATAATTAAAATTCCGAGGGCAAAAGACAAAGAAAGAATCTTAAAAGCAGCAAGAGAAAAACAGTTAGTTACCTACAAGGGAGTACCCATACGACTGTCAGCTGATTTCTCAACAGAAACTATGCAGGCCAGAAGGGAGTGGAAAGAAATATTCAAAGTGATGAATAGCTAGAACCTACAACCAAGATTACTCTATCCAGCAAAGCTATCATTTAGAATTGAAGGTCAAAAAACGAGCTTCACAGATAAGAAAAAGCTAAAGGAGTTCATCACCGCCAAACCAGTATTATATGAAATGCTGAAGGGTATTCTTTAAGAAGAGGAAGAAGAAGGAAAAGGTAAAGATAAAAATTATGAACAACAAAGTGACAACAAATATATATCTATTAACAAGTGAATCTAAAAATCAAGTGAATAAAAAATCTGATGAACAGAATAAACTGGTGAATAGAATAGAATCAGGGGCATAGAAAGGGAGTGGACTGACAATTCTCAGGGGGAAGGGGGTGTGGGGAGTACAGGAAGAGACTGGACAAAAATAGTACACCTATCGACGTGGACAGTGGCAGGGGTAAGGGCACAGGGTGGGGTGGGAACCAGGTGAAAGGGAGCTATGGGGGAAAAAAGAGAAACAACTGTAATAATCTGAACAATAAAGATTTATTTACAAAAAATAAAAAAATTAAAGAGTGAGGAAGACCTAAATTAACTGATATGAAAAAACAAGTTAACATAATAATTTATAGCATAATCCTATTTATATAAAAACCAAAACCAATCAAATATGTGTGCATATGCATAAAAAAATGGCCTGGAAGGATACATACCAAACTGTTATTAACTACTTTTTAATTATTGAGCTGGAACTATTCCCAACACTGTTAAGTGAAAAAAGCATGTCAAAGTGAAATATGCATATGGTATAAGCTTATATATGTGTTTGAAAATCTGTACATGTATATTTCAGTCAGCTCCAGCTACTATATCAAACACTATATACTGGGTGCTTAAACAACAGAAATTTATTTCTCACAGTTCTTGAGGCTGAGAAATCCAAGATCAAGGTGCTATAAGCTTTGGTGTTTGGTGAGAACCTTCTTCCTGGTTTATAGATAGCTACAATCTCACTGGACCCTCGCATGGCCAAGAGAGAGCTAATCTCTTTTGTGTCTCTTCTTATAAGGGCACTAATCCCATTCATGAGAGATCTACTGTCATGACCTAAAGAGTCCCTAAAATCCCACCTCCAAATACTATCTCATGGAGATTAGGACTTCAACATAATAATTGGGGCAGGGGAGGGGGGGACACAAACATTCAGTCCATAGCAAATAGAACATGGTCTGGGAGGATTCATACCATGACTCCAAGTAAGCATCAGTGATTACCTCTCAGCAAGAAAGTAGGATGTAGGAGTGGGGGGTACAGTATGCATAGGGTTGATGGAGCTGATTGATGAAAGGAAATTTTCATTGTTTTATATGTATTATTTTGTATCAGTTATCTATAATAATAAAAGCATAATATGCTAATTAGACCGGAGAGCGGAACAACCTTTGGATATTATTCTGGACGTCTTTCTGGATGAAGATATGGCAGTGGGGGCCGAGGCAGAGGCAGTTAGGGGCGATCAGGCAGGCAGGCATAGTGGTTAAGGCTGATCAGGCAGGCAGTCAAGCAGTTAGGGGCAATCAGGCAGGCAGGCAGGTGAGCAGTTAGGGGCGATCAGGCAGGCAGGTAGAGTGGTTAGGGGTGACCAGGCAGGCAGACAGGAAAGCATTTAGGGGCAATCAGGCAGGCAGGCAGAATGGTTAGGGGTGATCAGGCAGGCAGGCAAGAAGGCAATCGGTTAGGAGCCAGCGTTCCCGGATTGTGAGAGGGATGTCCGACTGCTGGTTTAGGCCTGATCCCAGCAGTCGGACATCCCCGAGGGGTCCTGGATTGCGACAAGTTGCAGACCAGGCTGAGAGACACCCCTCCCCCCCCCCCCCGTGCACAAATTTCGTGCACCTCTAGCATTTTTATAATAGGCATGTATAAATATGTAAAAATGTTGCTTTGAAAAAATATATTTAAAAAAACAACCAGGTTTGTATGGTTTCCATTTTGAACCCATCAGTGGACCATCTGGAACCTATACCAGATCCAGTCAGCTGCAGATCACCACTTTAACGACAGTTTTGCTCACTCTTCCCAGGGCCAACTTCACCCACTCCAGCAGTTAACCAGGTGTTCAGATGATCTTACATATTGAGACTCAGAAAATTGACTCAGTAGGTGAGGCTCCAATGATAGCTGCTGCCCAGATCCCACCCCCTCCCACACACATACACTGCAATATTTGTTGTTGTTGTTTTTGGATCTCTGGAAATTCTGTACGAAATCACTATGGTATAAGACTACCTTGGTGCCTTAGTCTGCTGATGCTCTGAATAACTAGTGAAACTGCAAATCGACCTACTCTAATCCCTAGGCAATGTCTTGCTACAATATGCACTGTAGATCAAATGGTATGCATCCAGCTAAGGCATAAGGTAGGGTTTCCTTCAAGCAACTGTAATTTATATATCTTTTTCTAAAATAAAGAACCTGTGTGTTTCCTCCCGGCACACAATTCTTTCAAACTGGGCATACTTCTTTTGGAGCTGTCCATATTTGGGGCAGTCAGTGTCTCCTGTGGGTAATTTTAAGTCAGCAATTTGTACTGAGTGAAGATGGCTTTAGCACAACTGTTGGCTCTGGTTGTTTTATGATGTGTCACACTTTCAGACAATACATTTCTGGGGAATTGATATAAATAGAGTGAAACTTATACTTAATAGACTCCTATCTTTTTAAAGGAACAACCAGGATTAATATTCACATAGTTTTATTTTAGTTGTTTTCAAAATGATTTTAAGGAAGAAAATTGAACCACTCTTTCTCATTCTCACATGATACCCTTTCATCCATTCAATCATTTCAATTTATTCATTCCTTCAACTAATGTTTTCTGGATACCATTTATTTAAAAAACGTTTAATGAAACGTACTGTTTCAAGCCCTGTGCCAGGCACTAAAATGGAGTTTTTTTCTGTGAGTAATAGTACTAGTGATAAATGCTGAGATGATAGAAAAGGATCATCTCTGCCTTCACTGCTATCAGAGATATTGACACCTATCCAGCTTGGTTCAATTAGCCTTTTCTTAAGCTTCTGCATCAACCATTCATTCATCAACAGACATATATACTGAGTTCCAGATATTTTGTTAGGCATTAGGGATGTAACTGTAAGCCTGGAGTGCTATCCAGTAGAGAAAACAGCTATTGATCAAATAATCACACAAGTAGTACAAAATTGCAACAGTGACAAGTGCACCAAGATATCCTTTCTGCCCCTTATCACTTCCCCTGCAACTTCAAAAAATGTAGCTAAAGCTGCTGTAGTTTAATCTGTATATATATTGGACGTTCAAATAAGATTCATTTAGAGGAAAGTGGGGTTTAATTGTTTAAAGCTAGAAAGCCACCACTGTATCACATTTAACTTTGTTGGTTATGAATTTTCTTTCTATTGAATCCTTAAAATTTAAATCTGAGAAGATGAGCTTTCTTAAAAGTTATTCTAAATCTTGCAGACAGGTCCTTGTTTCCTCAGGATCTTCCATTTCCTCATTTTATAATAATTTCATTCAAGACTCTCATCCCAAATGAATTCTTATTGGTGAACAAAAATCAAGCAAGAATAAACTCATCTTGCTGACTCACCTACTTCTATACGAGAAGCTTGTCTTTAACGCAAACCCAATTCTTTCTTGATGATGGGTATAACCTGTTTTACTAATTTAAGAGGAGACAGTAAACTGTTTTATTAATTTAAGAGGAGACAGTAAACTTCCATGAACATTCTAAATAGGTGCAAAATTATTTTCCAAAAATGTCCTTACTTTCTACTTAGTGAGCATTTTTTCATAGTGTCCAATGATTATATTGCACTTTTTCATATACTTTTCACAAAGAGCAATAGTAATCTTTTACATTAAAATCATGATTTATAAAGAAATTCAAAAGCAACACCTCACTTGATCCTTAATTAACTCAACAACTTATGAGCAGTATTTAAAAATGGCACAAGCAATAGCCAGCTACATTGTCAATGCTTTACTTGAGTTTTGAAAAGCCTGTTTCTAATGGTATTAGTAATGCTTATAAAGTTCCGAACTACCAACAAAAAGGAAGAGTAAGAAACAATTATATATTTTCTATTTTATGAGATTTTGATTATGTCTTCACCTTCAATTTTCAACTTATTAGGTAGTCAAGAAATAGAATTATACTGGTTATAGGCAAACCTTAAATATGCAGAAGCTGATTAGTCAAACATTTTATTTTGGCCAAACCTGCTAACACAGCTAACCAAACCACATCCATATCTTCATTAGGTAAATATGATATTGAGGTAATTCGATGCTTATTCTAGTTGTTTTAATGTTTCTGAGCAGAAGGTACAGTCTAAATTCCACAGAAACTAATGGGTTGAATGATGAACTCCCAAAAGATATGTCTTCATCCAGATACCTAAAAACTGTGAATGTTACCTTATTTGGGGGGGAAAAGGATCTTCGGAGATATAATTAAATTAAGGATCTTTAGATGAGATCACCCTGGATTATCCAGGTAGGCCCAAATCCAACGACACTTTCTCATAGCAACATTTTTTTTATATGTCTCTTGGGGGAAGGGAAACAAAAGAAAAAAAATAAACAAATGGGATTATAGCAACCAAAAAAATTTTGCACAGTGACTGAGTTTTGGAGAAACCAAGATGGCGGCATAAAGCAAACACCTAACTGTTGCCTACCACAACAATTTTGAAACTACAACTGGAAAACAGAGCGCACACCATCCAGAACCACCGGAAAGCTGGCAGAGTGCAAAACCTACAACTAGAGAAAAAAAGAGAGGGGGATGCTGAGCCTCAGGAGCTGTGGAGGTGTGGAGGTGCGGAAATCCATGAGCACAGAAAGGGGGAGTGGCTGAATACACGGCAGGCTTGCTCGCAGCGCGCAGAGAGGGAGGGCAGCAGACGCTGCGTGGCTAGCTTTCTCATTTGGGAGAAAAACAAAACCTCCCGACTGCACTGAAATCCAGCTGCAGTCGGGGAGAAACTGGTTTGTTTGGCAGCGGGCGAGGCTCGAAAGCTGCCTTCTCTCAGAGGCGCGCAGCCATTGATTAGGGCACGGAGAAACCGGCCCTCTTAGGGCGGCGTGGATGGAAACCAAGTTTGTCTGCGGCACCCTGAGACTCTGCCCCATCCAAGCTGAGCATAGCCCTCCCAGTGACTGGATTTCTCGTTCGGGAGAAAAACAAATCCTCCGGTCTGCACTGAAATCCAGCCCCAGCAGGGGAGAAACTTGTCTGTTAGGCAGCGGGAGAGGCTCGAAAGTTGCCTTCTCTCAGAGGCGCGCAGCCATTAATTCGGGCACGGAGAAACCGGCCCTCTTAAGGCGGAGCAGACGGGAAACCAAAGCTTGTCTGTGCCACCCCGAGACTCTGCCCCATCCAAGCTGAGCACAGACGCTCTCCCAGCGGAGACACTGCTGATCCTCACAGCCAACTGGCTTGGAGATCAACTCCCGCCAGTGATACCAACAATCCCAACCACTCTGAACTCCAGTTTCTGGGGACATGCGGGGGACCCAGACGCCTACGGGACTCTCGGCCATTGGTCGGAGAGTGACTTTTCTGTCGGTGTGGACAACACCAGATTTCAACCACTCTCATAAGGGACACATTCAAGAGGCAGACTCAGTGAGCACCAAAGCCCCACTGTGTCTCCAGCACAGCAATTCTTCCATTATAGACACAGCAGGCCCTCACAACCAATTGGACCGGAGGTCAATTCCTCCCAGTGTACCAACAGCAATCAGGGCTTTTAACTACACCAAGACTTTCCACTCAGCCCACAAAGGGGAGTACCAAGAGCGACCACCTAGGGTGATTGGGGAAGCTGAGCTACCGGCCCCTATAGGTCACTGACCACACAAAGCCACTCCATCAACACAGGGAGGCAGCCAAAATGTGGAGACATCAACGTATGTCACAAGTAGGAGAGATAGATGAAAGCAAACTAATGGATGACACAGTGTTCAGAACCATATTTATAAGGTTACTCAAGAATCTTCTAAAAACCGCTGAGAAACTTGAAGAGACCTTCAAGGACCTAAATGAGAATACCAAAAAAATGGAAAAGGACCAGTCAGAAATTATGCATACACTGTCTGAAATAAAGAATATACAGAGTAGACCACCGCATCCGAAGAGTCAAACCAAAGATCTGGAATATGAGGAAGAAAAAAACATCCAACCAGAGAGGCAGAAAGAAAGAAGAATCCAAAAGTGTGAGGATAGCATAAGGAGCCTCCGGGATGGCTTTAAGCGTACCAATATCTGAATTTTTGGGGTGCCAGAAGAGAGAGAGCAAGATACTGAAAACCTATTTGAAGAAATAATGACAGAAAACTTCCCCCACCTGGTGAAAGAAATAAACTTACAAGTTCAGGAAGCGCACAGAACCCCAAACAAGAGGAATCCAAAGAGGACCACACCAAAACACATCATAATTAAAATGCCAAGGGCAAAAGACAAAGAGAGAATCTTACAAGCAGCAAGAGAAAAACAGTTAGTTACCTACAAGGGAGTACCCATACGACTGTCAGCTGATTTCTCAACAGAAACTATGCAGGCCAGACAGGAATGGCAAGAAATATTCAAAGTGATGAATAGCAAGAACCTACAACCAAGACTACTCTACCCAGCAAAGTTATCATTCAGAATTAAAGGGCAGATAAAGAGCTTCACAGATAAGAAAAAGCTAAAGGAGTTCATCACCACCAAACCAGTATTATATGAAATGCTGAAAGTTATTCTTTAAAAAGAGGAAAAAGAAGGAAAAAGTAAAGATAAAAATTATGAACAACAAACACATATATATCAACAAGTGATTCTAAAAATCAAGTGAATTAAAAATCTGAGGAACAGAATAAACTGGTGAACATAATAGAATCAGAGGCATAGAATGGGAGTGGATTGATAATTCTCAGGGGGAAAGGAGTGTCTGTGTGGGGGGTATGGGAAGAGACTGGACAAAAATCATACACGTATGGATAAGGACAACGGGGGGAGGGAACCGGGTGATGGGGAGATATGGGGGGAAAAAAGGAGAAACAATTGTAATAATCTAAACAATAAAGATTTATTAAAAAAATTTTTTTTGCACAGCAAAGGAAACGATCAATAAAATGAAAGGACAAACCACTGAATAGGAGAACATATTTTCCAATGATATATCTGATAAGGGGCTAATATTCAAATTTTATAAAGAACCTATACAACTCAACACCAAAAAACAAACAATCCAATTTAAAAATGGGCAAAGGATTTAAATAGACATTACTTCAAAGAGAACATACAGATGACCAATAGACATATGAAAATATACTCTACTAATTTTCAGAGACATGCAAATTAAAACCACAATGAGATATCTTCACATCTGTCAGAATGGCTATCATCAATAAGTCAACAAACAAGTGTTGGCAAGGATGCAGAGAAAAAGGAACCTCCGTGCACTATTGGTGGGAATGCAGACTGGTGTAGCCATTGTAGAAAGCAGTATGTGATTACCTCAAAAAATTAACAATGGAATTGCCTTATGACCCAGTGATTCCACTTCTGGGAATATATCTGAAGAAAGCTGACACACTGATTCAAAATAATATATGCACCCCTATGTACATTGTACTGCTATTTAGAGTATCCAAAATTTGGAAAGAGCCCAAGTGTCCATCAGTAGATGAGTGGATAAAAAAAGCTATGGTACATTTACACAATGAAATACTACTGACTGTATAAAAGAAGGAAATCTTACCTTTTGTGACAGCATGGATGGACCTGGAGAGTATTATTCTAAGTGAAATAATCTAGTCAGAGATAGATAAATACCTTATGGTTTTACTTATATGTAAAATCTAATGAACAAAACAAACAAACAAATAAAATAGAAACAGACTCATAGATACAGAAAACAGATTGACAGCTGTCACAGGGAAGGGGTGTGGGGGCCAGGTGAAAAGGTGAAAGGATTAAGCAAAAAAAAAAACAACAATTCATAGACAAATAACAGTACGGTAATTACCAGAGGAAGAGGGGCATGTGGAGAGGTAGGAGAGGGGAAAGGGGAATAAATGATGCTGGGAGGAGAATTGATTTGGGCTGGTGAACACAATACAATATATGAAGGATGTATTATAGAACTGTACACCTGAAAACTATGTAATTTTATTAACCAATGATGTCACCTCAATAAGTTCAATAAAAAAATTAAGAGTAAAAAAAAACAAAAATGAATAAAAATCATAGCTTGAAAAAACATATGTTTTTAAAGCAGTTTTAAGGTCACAACAAAATGAGAAGGTACAGAGTTTTTCTGTTTACCCCTGCCTCTACATCCTGTATCAGAGCGGTACATTTGCTATAATCAGTGAACCTACATTGATACATCATTACTATGCAAGGTCTATAGTTTATATTATGGTTCACTCTTCATATTGTACATTCTATGGGTTTGGACAAAACGAGAATGGCAAGTATTTATCATTACAGTATCATACAGAGTATTTTACTGCTCTAAAAATCCACTGTATTCCACTATTCATTCTCTTACCCAACTCCTAGCAACCACTTATCTTTTTACTTTCTCCATTTTGCTTTTCCAAGAATGTTGTATAATTGGAATCATACATTATGTAGCCATTTTATATTAGCTTCTTTCACTTAGTAATATGTATTTAAGTTTCCTCCATATTTTTTATGGCATGATAGCTCATTTATTTTAACACAGAATAATATTCCATTGTCTGGATGTACCACAGTTTAGTTGTCCATTCACCTATTGAAGGACATTTTGGTTGCTTCCAAGTTTTGATAATTATGAATAAAGCTGTTATAAAAAGTAGAAAAGACACACATACAGAGGAGAAGGTAATGTTAAAACGTCAGAGACAGAGATTAAAGTGATGCTGCCACAGCCAAGGAATTCTTGGAGCCACCAAAATCTGAAAGAGTAAAGGAATGAACTCCCCTAGAGCCTCCAGAGGGAGTGTGGCCTGGAGGACACCTTACTTTCAGACTTCTGACCTTCAGAGTTGTGCGAGAATAAATCTGATGTTGTAAGCCACCTATTTTTTGGTGATTTGCTAAGACAGTCACTGGAAACTAATACAATAACCAAGTGAATGTTTCAGTTTTTCCTTGTAGCCATTCATCACTTTAAAGCAGTGAAATTCACTCTGTTCTTAATCAGTCAGATAACTTATAGGGCTAAGTAGCTTTTATCACCATTGAGCAAGGGTGAATTTTTAGCCTTTTTAAAGTTACAATCTCCTCCGAAACCTTTTAACAATTAATATTTTTAAATTCAAGAAAAAAGAGGTGAACTTCCCATTATGATATGATCACAAAAAATACTTATTGCAAAGCACTAGTTTAAACTTTACTACTTTTGTATATTGTAGATAAATGTAAAATGCTGTGTGCAAAAATATCTAAAGAAAAACTTATAAAATAATTGCATTAAATCTTGGTGCAATACAATTTGTGTTTGTCTCTTAGGCATTCTCAATTTAATTGGATTAGCTTTTATTGCTCTAGTGCAGTTAACTAGAATGTTTATATTGAGAAATTGTGTGTTTGGGGGGGGGTAGATGGGATGTTTTAATAGACCACTAAGTTATTAATTTTAGTGCTTCTGATATATGATATTTGCTATATTCTTTGTACATTAGATAAAATAGCAGTGTAAAGATAAAAATTGTTTTTACTGAGCATTAATAGCTTAAATTAAAAAAAAAAGTCAGCTAGAGAGGAGAACCAAGATGGCAGCATAGGTAAACACCTGAACTTGCTGCCGCGCACAACCACATTAAACTACAACTAAAAGACAAAATAAATATCATCCAGAACCACAGGAAGGCTGGCTGAGTGGAAGTTATACAACTATAAGGGAAGATAAAAGCACACTGAAACTGGGAAGAGGTGCGGAGGTGCGGAAGTGCAGAGGTACAGAGGTGCACGCAAAAAAAGGGATGACAGCTGTTGTCTTTTTCAATCAGGAGGGAGATACAAGCTCCCAACTAATCTGAACTCCAGTTCCTGGCGAGACTCTGGGGACTCAGACTCATACTGAGAGAAACTGGACTGTCTGGCATCAGGCCAGAACACGAGGGCAGCTTTCTTTCAGAGGTGCTTGCAGAGATCATTGTTCCTGCACGGTGCCGCAGGACACAGAGACCTAGGGGCCTCTTCAGGGCAGGCCTGACAGGCAGCCATTGCTGTTTGCTCCACCCTGGTGATTCCCTGAGACCCCGCCCCACCCAATTTACAACCCCACCCAAGCTGTATGCAGAGGCTTTTGCATATGAATGGCCTGTCCTTTCTCTGCCTAAAAAACCTGTCAAACTGCAGCTGGGTCAGAGAGCCCCAGAGCCTCCAAAAGAAGGCCCAAGGCTCAACAGCAGCTTGCATTGCTTCACAGCTGGGCCTAATCTGGGCACTTCCAAACCTCAAACAAAGAGGAGGAATCTGTAGATCTCTCTGTAGCTCCTGCTGGGTGGCCTCAGGCAGTGGCTGACTTTGCACCTCCTAGGAGATCCAAGAGCCAGTGTAGCCAGTGGTCAGAATGAGACCATCCAAATTACAACTCTTCACATCCATGAGACACACTCAGGGGGCAGACTCAGTGAGAGCCAAAGCCGCACTGAAGCAAGTCCTGCCCCATAAGGGTGTCTCCAGCACATAAGTTCTCCCATTGTAGACACAACTGGTCCTCACAGCCAATTGGCCTGGAGGTCAATTCCTCCCAGTGATTCCAACAGCAATAAAGGCTTAACTACAACAAGACTGTGCACACAGCCCACAAAGGGGTTCACCAAGAGTGTTCACCTCAGGTAATTAGGGATACTGAGCCACTGGGCCCTATAGGACACCTAGCACACAAAGCCACTCTATCAACACAGGGAAGCAGACAAAATGCAGAGACAAAGAAACAGGTCACAAATGAAAGAAATGGAGGAAAGCAAACTACTGGATATAGAGTTCAAAACCATAGTTATAAGGTTACTCAAGAATCTTCTAGAAACCTCTCAGATATTTAGTGAGACCCTCAAAGTTATGAAAAAGGACCAATTAGAAATTAAGCATATACTGACTGAAATAAAGAATAATATACAGAGATCCAACAGCAGACTAGAGGATCCCAAGAATCAAGTCAAAGATTTGAAATACAAAGAAGCAAAAAACACCTAACCAGAAAAGCAAAAGGAAAAAAGAAGCCAAAAATATGAAGATAGTGCAAGGAGCCTCTGGGACAACTTCAGGCGTACCAACATCAGAATTATGGGGGTGCCAGAAGAAGAGAGAGATAGCAAGATATTGAAAACCTAGTTGAAGAAATAACGACAGAAAACTTCCCCTACCTGGTGAAAGAAATAGATTTACAAGTCCAGGAAGTGCAGAGAACCCCAAACAAAAGGAATCCAAAGGGGAACACACCAAGACACATCATACTTAAAATTCCAAGGGCAAAAGACAAAGAGAGAATCTTAAAAGCAGCAAGAGAAAAAGTTAGTTACCTACAAGGGAGTACCCATACGACTGTCAGCTGATTTCTCAACAGAAACTATGCAGGCCAGAAGGGAGTGGCAAGAAATATTCAAAGTGATGAATAGCAAGAACCTACAACCAAGATTACTCTACCCAGCAAAGCTATCATTTAGAATTAAAAAAAAAAATCTGATTAACAGAATAAACTGGTGAATAGAATAGAATCAGGGGCATAGAAAGGGAGTGGACTGACAATTATCGGGGGGAAGGGGGTGTGGGGGGTACGGGAAGAGACTGGACAAAAATCGTACAGCTATGGAGAAGGACAGTGGGGGGCGGTCTAAGGGCACGGGGTGGGGTGGGAACCGGGTGAAGGGGAGCTATGGGGGGGGGGGAGAAGAGAAACAACTGTAATAATCTGATCAATTATGATTTATTAAAAAAAATAGTCAGGTAATCTACCAAAGTTCACTAAATATTCAGTCTTTTATCATATTTGTGCCATAAAACACTCCAAGAAAAAAAACCTCTTTTTATATAATTTATAATTATAATCCAGATAATATACATTTCTTATTATTGGAGAAAATATGAATTTAAATTTGTTCTACATAAAAAGGTCAGTGTACTATTTTAAATTAAAATTTACCCAAAACATTGTATGAATATTTTTACTTTTAAAAGATGTACCATACTTATTTGAATTCTTATTAATTACTTTGATTCTTTTTAATTTTGACAGCAAGGAGTTGTAGTGAGACCATTGGATCTGATGTTATAAGACCTTTCCAAAGGTTTTCCTTTAAATAACTAATTTTTGTGGTGATATAATAACAGGCAACTCATCATTTTCTTAAATTTAAAAACATTAATTTTTAATAGGCTTCTGAAGTATAACTGCAACTTTAGAAGACTAAACTTTATGTAATTCCTTCTCTGACACTGTGTGAGCTTAGGCTTTCAAACCCCTTATTATTAATCCACTGGCTTAGTTTGGTGATCAGAATGTTTTGAAACAAAATAGATAGGTATATTTCATACAGAGATTCAAGTTGCTGTTGAACCCATGAGGGGATCAATGCCATCAAAAGGTAATTACTGTCTGGTCCCATCACCTGATTCACTTCTATCTTTGGCAGTTTGCCAACAGGACATCTGTCCCCACTGGATTACAGCTTCATGGAAATCCCAAGGTTAGGTTATACTGTCAAACCTCTGCTCTGTTGCAGCTCATTAACAGGTGGATTCCTATTCTTAATGAGCTGCAACAGAGCCTTGATTGCTGTTGGTATCACTGGGAGGAATTGACCTCCAGGCCAATTGGCTGTGAGGACCAGCTGTGTCTACAATGGGAGAACTTCTGTGCTGGAGATACCCTTATGGGGCAGCACTTGTTCAGTGAACAATGATAAACACACATTTCTGTAATGTTCAATTCCCAGGTGGTTTTTCACATTTTGAATCCCTCAAAGCCTTCTATTGTTATTGGTTGACATATTCTGATATATAAAACTTTCGCTGAATTCAGAGGAAATTTGAGTACATCAGGAATGGACCTGGCCTTCGCTTGTGCCTTGTCAATTGTACAGAGCTCCTTTCCATCTCTGATGAAGCCAGACATTTCTACATTTTCAAACCACAGAGAAACCTTGTGTGGGAGGAGAGAACAGATTTGAATGGTATGAAACCTCTGGGTCTCCATAGAAGGGAAGAAACTTAAGAACCATAATAGAAAAAAAAAAAAGAAAAAAAAAAGAACCATAATAGCTTGGTCCTCAAACATCTTACAAATCATATTTTAACAAGAGAAAAGCCTGTGTTTTCAGAAACTCTGAATTCAGAAAAAGGAATGTGTATATAAATAAGGCCACTGCCTAGAAAAATGTTCCCTCAATTTTTTGCCTGAGGCTTGGTGAAGGAAATCTGTAGGAGTGATGTGAGACATACCCCATGGAATAGAATAATGTGAATCTTTTATATAATATATACTAGGGGCCCAGTGCATGAAATTCGTGCACTGGGGAGGGGTCCCTCAGCCCAGCCTGCCCCCTCTCACAGCCTGGGAGCCCTCAGGGGATGTCCTACTGAAGGCTTAGGCTGCAGTCTGGCCTCCCTCTGTGGGAGGCGACTGGGCTGATCAGAGGAAGGCACCAGCCCCATCACCCCGCTGCTGCAGCCACTGCCATTTAAATTTGCTCTACATAAAAAGGTCAGTGTACTATTTTAAATTAAAATTTACCCAAAACATTGTATGAATATTTTTACTTTTAAAATATGTACCATACTTATTTGAATTCTTATTAATTACTTTGATGTCACCGCAGCTGCCAAGGTATTTTCATGAACATGGACTCCAGTCCCTTCACCATGAAAAAATGACAACTTTCTTTAGGCATTTTCAAGATGTGTCTTTCATAGGATATGACATTTCTTTCTTTCTTTACTTTTTATTCTCGCCTGAGGATATGTTTCCATTGATTTTTTCCCCTTCCCTCCGATGGCTGGCTCGGCCCCTGCCCAAGCCTAAAGCCTGGGCCCGAGGCTTTAGGCTTGAGCAGCCCCCCCCCCCTGCCCCTCCGATCACCGGCTTGGGTCGCCCAGGCTTTAGGCTTAGGCAGGGGGCCCCCCACCCCTCCAATGGCTGGCTTGGAGTGACCTGGGTGCTGAGGATGTTCCCGGGACCCAGGTACATATGCAAATTAACCACCATCTTTGTTGGGTTAATTTGCATACTCACTCTGATTGGCTGTGGGCATAGTGGAGGTATGGTCAATTTACATGTTTGTCTATTATTAGGTAAGATATTTGTCATCTGGGATTTTTCTCTGAAGTACAAGTATTCCAGATGATAATTTAAGCTGCTTGATCCCCCTTATTTGTAAAAGATTGATTTTTGTTAAATGTTACTCTTTTCTTGATTAATCTTATATAACCTCAGAATTAAAAAGGCTTCAAGGGAAATTAAAGGTTTTAATTTGAGGAGTTAAATGCATACACTTCAATTGATAGGATCATCTGTCACTGATAGTTTAAAGTTATTTGTGTGGCAGGTTTTACTGTGATGATTTTTAAAATAAACTCAGTATTTTAAAGTTTAAAAAACTAGAATATCATTATTGTTTGGTATTGTGATTGTCTATTTACAAATCTCTTTTCCTCACCTTATTATGAGTACCCTGAGGACAGGGACACTGTCTTATTCATCATTTCATGTTCAGGCCTAAAACAGTTCCTAGCACAGAATAGAAATTCAATTAATGTAAAATTAAATGATATTATGTATGAAAGTACTTTGAAGCTATAAAGTGGCTATGGAACTGTGGACTGTGCTTTGAATGGGCACACATATTAGCATGTCACAGTTTCTGGAGATAGAAATTCAGGAATACAACCACTCCCAGGATTAATCAGCAATATCAATCCATAGAGCCAGGTGGTTAAAGAGTGGGTCCTTGAGTCAGACAGACATAGTTTTGAATCCCAGCTGTACAACTTGCTAGTTGGGTGACCATGGGCAAGATAACTAACTGATCTGCACTTCAGTTTCCTCATTTGTTAAATAAAAATCATTACAAATATGCCTACCTCAAACCTTATCAATGTCCAGCAATTGAGTGTTGATATAAAATAAGCTTCAAGCGAGGCCGCTGTGGTTCAGTGGTTGAACATCAACCTATGAACAAGGAGGTCACAGTTCAATTCCCAGTCAGAGCACATGCTTGGGTTGCAGGCTCAATCCCCAGTAGGGGGTATGCAGGAGGCAGCCAATCAATGTTTCTTTCTCATCATTGATGTTTCTATCTCTTTCTCCTTCTCCCTCCCTTTCTAAAATCAATAAAAAATGTGGTTTAATACAAATAAAAATGTTTTTAAATAAAATAGATAAAAGAATAAGCTTCAATCTAAATTATTAAATAAAAAATAGAAATAGCTAAAAAATACAATGTGATCTCATTACTGTTAAAAAAGAATATCAATATAAGCTTGTTTATGCACAAGAAACTTCTAGAAGGATACAAAGAAATTGTTACATGTAATTATATTTGTAGAGTGGCCTCAGAGAGCAGTCAAAATTAGTGTTCCTAAAGTGTTAACTAAAATTTTTATTGGTACTTCATCTCATGATAAAATTGTGCACCATGTAATGAACCTAAAACAGTAATATTATAGTGCAAAAAAATTAAAATTTAAAAGCCATCAAGACTACATTATAAAATTTTCAAAAGCCTCCTAACATTTAAATCAAAAAAGGAGGGGATAGTAGAAGAATATCATGTAAGGAAAAATATCCTGTAAGTAACTTACATCTAGAAAATTAATACTTTAGAAAGTTAATTGTAAGGCTAAAAGCAAGACACCCATGAAAAACACACAAGGTGTCAAAACAAGCCAGAGGAAAATAATTTAGGCAAAAAATGAAATAGGATCCCAAGTCAAATTTATAGAAAATATTCCTTTATTAACTTTTGGTCGAGAATATGTTTGCATATTTTCAGAAAACAACTCCGAGACCATGTGGATTCCAGCAACAGAGAGGAATCAACAGGACTACTCCAGCCATGAAGACAGAAGAGAAGCAGTCCAGAGATGGAAGATGCTGACGTGGCCTTCCCATACTAGCAGTTAGCAGCTGTGCATCACTGCAGGTTGCCCAGGACCAAACCAGAGAGAGTCGGACCTGCATTACCACCATTTGTCCACCATCCAGAACTGTAATGTCAGTGCTGACATGTACACATAAGGAACTGTTGGACATTGAAATTGGGTCTCAAAAGAACTGTTGGCCCAGAAAGAAACTCACTACAGACTGATTCATTTGCCTGTCACCATAACCATTATTGATTGTCTCATTTTAGGTTCTTATAAGTGTATTTCTAATAGCACATGATCTCACTCATCTAGGGGAAATAATGAACAACATAGACTGATTAACAAGAACAGAACCAGAAACAAGGAGGCATCGATCGGACTATCGGGCCTCAGAGGGAGGATAGGGGAGGGTGGGGGAGGGGGGAGAGATCAACCAAAGGACTTGTGTGCATGCATATGAGCCTAACCAATGGTTAAGTTCAACATGGGGTTGGGGCATCCGTGGGGAGGGGTGTGGGATGGGAATGGGGGGATGAGGACAAATATGTGACACCTTAATCAATAAAGAAATTAAAAAAAATAAAATAAAAAAAATAAAACTTAAAAAAAAGAAATTTAAAAAAATTTTAAAAAATTCGGTGGGGTGAAGGGTTATGTACAAGATGATTGCTAGCAAAAAGACCTATTGCATAAAAAAGAACAAAAAGAAAAATTGTAACAGTCAGCATGGATCAACATGCTGCTGGGTTTCTAACATTAGAAAGAAAACCAAACTAAGCCTTAGAGCAGGGATGTCAAAGAGCATGAAGCCACTTCTTTCTCCAAAACATGTGAATGAGGATATTCTTCACTTCTGATCATGAGTAAGGCCTCGAAAGCCTTGTCAAATCAGTGCTTCAGGCAGCCAATAGGGATGAAAGCTATTTGCCACCCAGATTTAGAGTCACAAAATGGCTTGCGAAGATTCTATAAGGAAATGGGTATTTGGGTTACAATTACTGAGCCTAAAGGGAGAATAACTGAAAGGTAAATTACCTACGGACTGAAAGGTAAATTAATAATGGCTTTAAAGAATATGAGAAACGCTTAAATGGAAGATAGTAGATGCTCAGAACTAAAAGATTAGCACTCAGAGTACCTTTGACTGTTATTCTATGAAAACCAAAAGACTTACAGATCCCGTCTTTCCTATCTGAAATCAAACTCTCCATAGGAATATCATTATAATGAACATTCCCACTTAATAACCTGGAATTTCTTTAACACTTTAATAATCAACACATTTTTACATCAATCATGATTGGTCATTTGGTTTTGCTTTTCCCTCACCACTTTTTGAGCTAGATAGTTCAGATGTTATTAGATTGTACTATGTTTATAAACACCTTGGTTGCTGAGCAATTAAGGGGTTACCCAGGATCACACAACAGGTCAGTGGTGGAAGTGATGTAGGATCCAGGGTTCCTCACAATCCACCTAGGGCAGTTTCCCTGAATGTCAATTTAAGTGAATGTTGGTTGATTGGTGAGCCAAGCTAGTGGAGCAAGGAGTAAGGGATCTGTAGGTTATTGCAGTGATGTGATCTGTTTTGTATGCAGAAGCTAACGGATTCTGAGTATCATATAGATATGTTAATAATTGATTGAATGCCAACTGCATGCCAGGCACTGTGCTGAGCTCTTTGTGTTTATCGTCTCATTTAAGCTTCCTGTTGCTCAGGCCAAAAAGATGTGGAGTCTCCTCAACTCCACTCCTTCTCTCATACCCTACAGCTAGTCTGTCAGAAAATCTGTCCACTCTTCCATCAAACTGCACCCAGGGTATGCCCACTTTTCATCCCCTTCGATACTATTCCTTATCTTCTCTTACACAAATTATGGCAAACACTTCCTCACTAGCCTCCCTCCTACCCTTTCTGATCCCAGTTTATTCTCAACACAGCAGCCAGAGTGATTGTTTAAAATCCCAAATCACCCATGTCACACCCTGCTCAAAACCCTACTGTGACTCCCAATTATACTTAGAGTAAAAGCCTAAGACTTGACAGCATCAACAGACCTATGTGATCTACCTAATTGCCCTCTGTGTGATTCCCTTTCTCCACCTGGCCCTTGCACTTTCTGTGCTCTCTCCCTGCGATGCTCTTGTCCCAGAATCTGCATTGCCTTTCCCCTCATCTCCTTCAGATCTCTGCTCAATACTACCTAATCAGAGAAGCCTTCCCTGACCACCCTATTTAAAATAGCTTTATTCCCTCTACCCCAGTATTCCCTAACCCTTCCTACTTTTTTCTACATGACTTTTCTCTATATGATATACTAAATATTTTCTTACATATTTTGATTATTTTGTGTAGCTCTATGAGGGAACTATTGTTGTATCTCCAGCACCTACAACTGTGTTGGATACAGAGTAGGTTCTCAACAAGTATTTGTTGATTAATACAAAAGGGTTGTGTAAAATAGGTAACATAATTATTCCCATTTTACAGATAAAGAAATGGAGGGTCATAGAGTTTAAATTATTTCCTTAGGGTCACTCACCTAATAAAAGAATAGTCAGGAGTTGAATGCAGGCCTTCCTGCTTGACTCTATAGAGACACCATATTAGGGCTCTAGCACTATCATTGTAACAAATTTTTTAAAAAGCAAATAACTAATTGAAATAAGCTCCACTGGATGGAGAAAAAGCAAGGATCTCAAGCAAAATGAATGTGATTGGGAAAGAAAACTAAGATGCAATGCTAAAGAAGCCAGGAAGTTTGGAGTTTGGTGCAATCTTCTTGGTCTTGTAGCAAATTATTTTGAGATATTATTGTGGGTTTTATCTATGCAACATAGTAATCAGAACAAATTAGAGGTAGTTTTTCTTCCCTCTCTCTCAAGGCCCTATTCTCAGAAGGGCCCTGTGCTTAGTTTAATGTACTGTTATTGGTGTCTTAATATTCTTAATAATTTTATCTTTCAACTTATGGTTCATAAGTAAAGTCCAAAGGACCAAAGGAACCTGTGTGCGAGCACAGGATATAAGCCAATTGGTAGCATGAATATGCAGCTCACTGACACAGCAGGCACTATGCACGCAAAGCACTTGATCTAACGCAGTGTGCACACCTGCAGTAGTCCAGGGCAGCACAGGTCCCAAGAAGGTGGCTGGTGCCTGGACCTGGGCCCAGATTGGTGAAGTCAATAGCACTGGAAACAGCAGAAGCATCAACAGTGGTGGTAAAAAAGGCTGCAGCCCCAAGAGAGAGGAACTGCACCACATGGGGACAGTGCTGGGACCCAAGGTAAGAATTCCATTTTCCTGTCCTTTCCCAAAGCCCATTCCTACTGGTATCAGCACAAATAGTAATTCTCTGGCCTGAGTGTTGGGGCAGGAATTGCCTATGCTCAGGTAGTAAACTGTGTTAGTAAATTATTATGAAATAAAAATGCACAGTTTGTAATACACATATCTGAGGCCTATTAGGATTCTTGAAAGAGTTTAGAATTTCTGGTTTTGAGAACTAAAATCTTGCAAAGCAAATATACATAGGCTCAGAAAATATTGAATTTAAAGATCATCTTATTCAATAGAAAATAACACTATTTTATATGAATCTTCAGATGAACCAAGCTTAATAAAGAAGACAATTTTAAAATCAATGTTCCTTTCTAACTAAAGATACAGCAATAGAAGCACAAATGGGCATTTTTAATTATATGCAAATTATGAAGTCACTTTTGGCTTATTGTATAACCTCCAAAAGTTACAGGAAATATCAAAAAATATTAAAATGTTATGGTTAAATTTATATTTAAAATTAAATTCAGGAAGGTGACATTACCATCATGGTGGAATAAGAGTTTTCTATCTTCTTCCTCACAAGAACACCAATTTAGACAATCACCAAGTCCAAAAATCTAGCTGAGAAGTTCCTACACAATGCTGGAGCAAAAAAATCCAAGTTCAGATGCAATGGCTAGAGTAAGAAAAACAATATGATTTTATATGCATTACCCCTCCCCCAAGGTGGCACAGTTCAGTGACAAGAAAATCTTACTGGGCCTGATTTCACTTGGTATTGGGGATGGTATGTGAGAGTATGAGTGAGCACTCAGCATCCCCAGCTATGTAGGACCAGCCAAAGAGGCCCATTTCTCTCTTGCCTCATCCAGAGTACTGAGTCAAGAGCTGCAGAAGTAGGGGCAGTGAGCAGCTGAGACAATAGTAGCCAGGGCATGGAAGTGAATGTACCAAGGGGACATGAATCCTACTGCCGGAAGCTAATTCCAGCATGTCAGCAGGGCTGAATCATCTGGAATGGCTGAGGGCATTTCCCAAAACTTGAAAAGGATGCATAAATGATTGCTTGCTGCCAGACAGCTGAGGGCATTTCAATCTACATGTTATTGCTTCCTGCTGGCCAAACACCTGAACAGCCGAAGGCAATTCCCCCAATCTGACAATGGATTCTCTATACTAAACCTTGGCCTTTGATGTGTATATCTACCTTGCCTTAGGACAATTTGTTAATAAAAAGCAAGGGGTCTAGAGAGACAGAGAACTTGGTTCCTTTAGCTAAATCTTCTCTGTCCCCCCAAAATGCCTTCCAAAATTATGTTTCGTCTCTGTACTCTTGATTTATTTACATGCAGAGCCTTCTCCAGATTCCTGAACCCCTTCAAGATGCTGAGAAACACACACTGGCATTATCCTACTAATCAGGCCAGGGACTGTGTTGGGAGGCCCACCCACAAGTCACTGGGAATTACTTACCTGAAGATCCATACTCCCATGGCAACAAGAATGAACTTTACAGAGGGCTAGTGAACACATGCAGAAAATCAGTCCAAATTTGTGGACCTAGGAGAAACCGCCCTTGGGAAAGCAAAGGAAAGGCTGTTAGTACCCAACCTGGTATAATGCAGAATGAGAGAAGTTTAAGAATTTTGCCACAAGAGGGAGTAAAAAGAGTGAAGCAGGCACATCCATGGAATGTTTGAGAAAGCCTCCGAATCCATAGCAGGGTTGAGGGAATTTATTTTTCACCTGAAGTCAGTCAGTAAAGACAGAGGAGGTGACTTCAAATGAAAAGACAGCAACACAAGACTTCAAGGAACACGAAAAATCAAGGAAATATGACACCACCAAAAAAGCAGAATAATTGTCCATTAACTCTGCCCCAAAGACATGGAGATCTTCAATATACCTGATAAAGAAGTAAAAATCACTGTTTTAGTGACACTCAAGGAGCTATGAGAAAACACAAAGACAATTAGAAAGAATTAGGAAAACAACACAGACCAAAATGAGAAGTTTAACAGAGGGATACAAATTATAAAAGAAAGCATAATCCATGATGGAAAAACAAAATTAAATTCATATTTAACTAAAACTTATTTGTATGAAGACTTAAATCTTTTAAGAAAAAGGATCATCAGCTCTTAAGATACTCTTAACAGCTCCAATGATGGTTGCATAAGCAAAATGATCCTTCTCAAAATTAAAAATTATAACAAAAATTTTATATGGTGATAGATGCTTACTAGACTTATTGTGGTGATCACATTGTAAGGTATATAAATGTTAAGTCACTATGTTGCACAGCTGAAACTAATATAATATTGTATGTCAACTATCTATACCAGGGGTCCTCAAACTTTTTAAACGGGGGGCCAGTTCACTGTCCCTCAGACCATTGGAGGGCCGGACTATAGTTTAAAAAAAAACTATGAACAAATTCCTATGCACACTGCACATATCTTATTTTGAAGTAAAAAAACAAAACGGCAAAAACACCCGCATGTGGCCCTCGGGCTGTAGTTTGAGGATGCCTGATCTATACTAATAAAAGCCTAGATGGCCTTCACACCCTCATGTCATTACAAGATGGCCGCCCCCACATTGTCACAAGTTGGCCAGCAGGGGAGGGAAGTTGTGGGCGATGAGGTCAGCAGGGGAGGGCAGTTAGGGGGCCATCAGGCCAGCAGGGGAGGGAAGTTGGGGGTGACCAGGCTGGCAGGGGAGCGCATTTGGGGCGAGATCAGGCCAGCAGGGGAGGAGAGTTGGGGGCCATTGAGCCAGCAGGGGAGGGCAGTTGGGGGCCCTCAAGCCAGCAGGGGAGGGCAGTTGGGGGCGATCAGGCTGGCAGGGGAGGGCAATTGGGGGCGATCAGGCTGGCAGGGGAGCAGTGAGGCGTCAATCAGGCCAGCAGGGGAGTGGTTAGGGGCAATCAGGCAGGCAGGCAGGCGAGTGGTTAGGAGCAAGCAGTCCCTGATTGTGAGAGGGATGTCTGATTGCCAGTTTAGGATCTGGCCCAAACTGGCAGTCGGATATCCCCCAAGGGGTCCCTGATTGGAGAGGGTGCAGGCTGGGCTGAGGGACACCCCTCCAGTGCACAAATTGTGTGCACTGGGCCTCTAGTCTATATAATAAAAGCCTAAGTGACCATTATGGTCAAAAGACCAGAATGACTGGTCACTATGATGCGCAATGACCACCAGGGGGCAGACGCTCAACACAGGAGCTTCCCCCTAGTGGTCAGTGTGCTCACACAGGGGGAGCGCCACTTAGCCAGAAGCTGGGCTCACGGCTGGCAAGCGCAGAGGTGGTGGTGGGAGCCTCTCTCACCTCCACAGCAGCACTAAGGAGCAGCGAGCCAAGGAGCAGCGAGCTGAGCGGTAAGGAGCCTTCCACTAAGGAGCAGCAAGCCGAGCGGTAAGGAGTGAGCAGACGGGCAGTAAGGAGCGAGGGATCCCAGATTGTGAGAGGGATGTCCACCTGCCAGCTTAGGCCCGATCCCCCAAGGGGTCCCAGACTGCGAGAGGGCACAGGCCAGGCTGAGGGACCCGCCCCCCTGCACGAATTTCATGCACTGGGCCTCTAGTCTATATATATAAAAGCCTAAGTGACCAGACGACCAGACGACCGAATGACTGGCCAGTAGCTATGACACGCACTGACCACCAAGGGGCAGATACTCAATGCAGGAACTGCCCCTGGTGGTCAGTGTGCTCCCACAGTGGGAGCAGTGCTCAGCTGACAGGTGGGCACCAGACGCTGGGCTCATGGCTGGTGGCTAGCAAGTGCAGCTGCAGTGTTGTGAGCCTCTCCCGCTGACACTCCCCCTGTGTGCCCAAGCAGTGGCAGCAGCAGGCACAGTGGGGCCAGGATGAGTGGGAGCAGCACAGTGCCCAGCCAGGGCTTAGGCTCCTCCCCAGCCGCCTGCCGCTTCCCACACTACTTCGTGCTGTGCAGGATCGACGCAGACAGCGGGCTGGAGCCAGACCAGCTGGCAGGTAAGGCTGGGCTGTGACAGCGTGGAGGTCCACTGATCCCTGAAGGCCAGGTGAGGGACCCCACCAGTGCACAAATCCATGCACCAGGCCTCTAGTACTTTAATTTAAAAAATTGTCACAGAGTTTGCTGTTAGGTAAGTAGAAATAAAACCTATCTCTGGTTCTGTGGCTTGCCTGTTGGATGCCTGTAGTCAAACTTCCTAGTGCTGAGATTTAGTTTCCTCATTTTAGAAATGAAGATAGTAATGGTACCTACTTTTTATAGCACTGTTGTTAGGGTTAAATGAGTTAGTCTGCATACATAATAATATGGTAGAATGAAGCAAAATTGATGCTTTGCAACTTCTGAGACTAGGCCTTAAGAAGCCCTGTAGCCTTTCACTTTTGCCCTGTTGGAACACTTCTGCCAGGTTAAAAAGTCTGAGAAAATGTATAAATGAGGGGAGACTGCTTAGAGACAAATAGAGAGGCCCAGTGGATACATAGCACCTCTTCCGCAGGCATGTTAGTGAAGCCATCTTATACCCTTCAGCCCCAGGCCAGCTGCCAACTGAGTGGACAGAGGTGAGACCAGCAGAACTTTATAAGACTTCTAGTTAAGACGGCAGTTGTAGATACACACTGTGCTTGCCTGCCATGACCACATCAAACTTACAACTAAATTATAGAACAACCACCTGAAATCTAACTCAACAGAACTCCTATAACTAAGGATATAAAGAAACCACACAGAGACTGGTAGGAGGGACAGAGACGCAAAATGGGCTGGTCCCACACCCATGTGTGGTGGTTCAAAATCGGGAGAAATATGGACGTCGGCTACAGAGGTCCCCCTCGAGGAATGAGATGTTCCATCCCCACACTGAGCGCCCCAGCTCAGAGCACCAGTGCCAGGAAGAGGGGTCCCCACAACATATGGCTGTGAAAATCAGAGGTGATTCCATCCAGTGAGATGAAGGGCTGCTATAGACACAGGTGTCTTCTTAAAGGGCCCACACATGGACTCACTCACAAACACTGGCTCTAAACTCTAGCAAAGGAACAGCAGCTGGAAAAGTGCCAGGGACATATAGGTAGAAACTGAATTGTCTGGCTGTAGCACAAGAGCTGGAGATGCAGCTCTCTTGCATACAGAAGTGCTGGCAGGTGCCATTGTTCCTTTGCTGAGCCCTCCCCCCACAGAGCCTGCAGCTGGTGCCATATCTGAGTCTCCATCAAGTTGGCTAACACTATTTCCCCCACCCTGGAAATTTCCTGAGACCCCAACTCACCCAGCCCTTGAACTAGTCTGAACCTTTTTCATTGGCTGTTCCTCACAGGCAGCTGGCCTCAACCCACATTGCAGGCTTGCCTGAAATATCTCAAAGGTACACAAACTCCAAACAAGCAGCAGCTGACCTTGGCATGCCCCAAACACTAGTTGGAGCCAGCCTTAGTTCACAGCATAGCCTCTCCCAAGCACCTGCAAGTCCAGCACAGGTAGCTACTGCCTGCAGATCACTTTGGAGCTCCTACTTGGTGACTTGGGCCAGGCCCAGGCAGCGGCTGACATTGGCCTGCACTGGGAACCCTCCCAAGAGGCCCCAGAATTAACATGCCTGATGGCCAGCTTCATACCACACCAGAGCACAACCCAATTAGCTCCATAAATGGACTTGGTAGGCATCAGAGTCTCGCTAAAGTAAATCCCGCTCCATGGGGTCATCCCACATACAACAGCTCATCTTTTAGTCATGGCCAGGCCTAACAGCCAGTCAACCTGACAGTCAATGCCACCCACTGACGTGCCAACAGTAATCAAGGATCAAGTACAACAGAAGGACACATACAACTCACACAAGGTACACCCCTGAAACACCCACCTCAGGTAACCACAGAGTCTGTGCCACTAGGCCCCACACAACACCTATTATATAAGGTCACCTGCCAAGACTGGGAGATGTAGCAGATCTACCTAATACATAGAAACAAACACAAAGAGGGAACCAAAATGAGGAGGCAAAGAAACATGGACCAAATAAAACAACAGCACAAAACTCCAGAAAAACAACTAAACAAAATGGAGGCAAGCAATCTAACAGATACAGAATTCAAAACACTGATTATAAGGATGCTAAATGAACTTAGGAGAAGAATAGTTGAACTCAGTGAGAACTTACGCAAAGAAATAAAAACCATAAAAAGAACAGTAGGAAATGAGGAATACAATAACTGAAATGAAGAATACATAAAATGGGGAATCAATGCCTTTAGGTCACTTTTTACACCTTGACTCAGTCTGTTCCCACTATCCCGTTTGTATTCAGTGTCCTGTGCACATGCCTTGCAAGTAAAGGTACCATGAGTCTGAATTCCAGCACAGGAGTTAAATGAATTGCAGCAGTTATCATTGCTGCTGGGACAGCCACAATTTGTTATTTAGCTTATAAAAGATTGTATGTTAAAGATCATTACAACAAATCTATGGTTACTCTTCACATTCAGAAAGACAGCCCCAAGAATGCACATGATTTTGACATGGAGGATTTGGGACATAAAGCGGTGTACTGCCATTTTTTATGGTCCAAAAAGTTCCCATTCTCTGATGGAGCTCACTCACAACACAATGAAGAGACTGGAGACAATGTGGTACTTCTGATCATTAAGAAAAACAACTTAACAAAAGGAAGATAAACAATGCAATTTTTAAAATGGGTAATCCAATTTAAATAGACACTTCTTCAAAGAAGACATACAGATAGATGGCCAAGAAATACATGAAAAAATGTTCAAAGTCACTAATTATCAGAGAGATGCAAATTAAAATAATGAGGTATCACCTCACACCTGCCAGAATGGCTACCATCAATAAATAAGTGCTGGCAAGGATCTGGAGAAAAGGAAACCCCAGTATACTGCTAGTGGGAATGCAGAATGTTACTGTGGAAAGCAATATGGGGTTACTTCAAAAAATTAAAAATGAACTGCATTGTGACCATGTGATTCCACTTCTGGGAATATATCCTAAGCATCCCAAAACACCAATCAGAAAAAATGTATGTACTCCTTACAATAGCTAATATCTGGAAATAGCCCAAGTGCCCATCATTAGATGAATGGATAAAAAAGCTGTGGTACATTTACACCACGGAATACTATGTAGCAGTGAAAAAGAAGGATCTCTTAGCCTTTGAACATGGAGGGACCTGGAGAATATTACACTAATCGAAATAAGCCAGTCAGAGAAAGACAAGTAGCACATGATCTCAATCATATGTGGAATCTAATGAACAAAATAAACTGATGAACAAAATCGATCCAGAGACATAGAAGCATGGAACAGACTGTAAAACCTCAGAGGGAAGGTGGGGTGGGTGGGTTGGTGGGAAGAGATCAACCGAAGAGCTTGTATGCATATATGCATAACCCATGGACACAGACAATAGGGTGGTGAAGGCCTGGGATTGGGGGGGGGTAGGATGAGCTAGAAGTGGTCAATGGGGGAAAAAAGAGAACATATGTAATACTTTCAACAATAAAAAATTTTTAATTAAAAAAAATATCATCTTCCTAACCTATGCAATGGGCCCCTTTCCCTCCCAACACCTGCCTATCTCTCAGCTTTTATGCACCATATTGTCTCTCAACCCAAGACCCTCACCCCAACTTCTACCACCTTAGACTTGTCAAATCCTCAGGTACTCCCTAGTCCTTTCTAGAGTTAGGGATGAGCTAGTTTATTGACTTGGATGTAAACACTACTTTACAAATCTTTGTTGGATTGAGTGTTTGCCCTAGTTCTAAACTCCCTTCTATCAGCCAGAAAAAAAACCCACAATTTTATTAAATCCCACCAGCTTTTTGCAAAATTCTATAACAGCACTTTAAAAATACAGCATTTAAAGTGCAAATATTAGATTAGCACATATACAGAAGTGGATAGGAGTATAAAATGATTTGGATCATGGTACTCAGGAGCTCTAAGGAATGAAGAAACAAATCCCTGTTATGAATCACTTCTAATACCTCTAGATAGATTTGTGTCTGTAATATTCCATCTCTTACAGTTTGTTGTGTCCTCATAGAAACCTGCATTTAGCATGTTGACCTCAACAATGGAATACTGAATAAAGATCTGATAAGTGATTGGTTGCTGGTCCTTCAACAGAGAATAAAACCATTTTCTCATGAGCTTGTATTTAAGATACAAATCAAACAAGCTAGAGTGTTTTTCCTCAAAAAATGGGGATTATTCACTCTTTTATAAATAAAAATATAATATATATAGAATGTCATTTCATCAAGGAAATATTTTTTGATGTAAGGGTACATAGTCAAGAGAAATATATTGAAAGAAAACCCTAAGAAGATATTCCCCCGTCCAAGTTTGATACATTACTATCTTTAAAAAAAAGCTTATGAAATAAAATTGCTGTATGAATGAGACATTTTATGTCAAATTTCAACCAGTAGCCAAGAACATTTTCAATGCAATGTTAACAATTTGAAAAATATTGGAATAATTTTATAAATTAATATTGTAGCTTTGAAAAGCTAAACTCCATAATCATTTTTTCCTTTGGAAACACTCCATTCCATCTTTTTTTTAAGCACCTTATATGGAAATATGATATGGTGTTTCTGTTAACAGTGATAAATAGATTTATTAAATAATTAGCATGCAGATAGAGGAAAGCTATATGCCTTGCAGAAAATCTAAAATTATTACTGGGAGCAAAATGACATTCATATATTTTAAACAGTATCAGAAATTGCAGATGACAAGCACATTCATGATAAGGGCACGATTCAGTCATAGATTAGATATGGACATGGTGCTAGCATTTTAGTGTGAGAATAATTTTGGTAATAAAAATGTGAGCAAACCTATGAGGATTTAGAAAGGCCAGATAAGGCATAAAATATATTCTGGCTACAGCAAGGTAACAGAGTCAAACTAGGAAGAGGATTTAGAATTGTAGATTATTCATGACCTACGAAAAGACATAGTGACACACAGAAGACTCTTACTAATAAAAATGGAGATGATGATACCCCCCATTTACTAAATGACAGGAGGGTACCAAGTATTATATTAGACATATAAAAGGCCAAGTGCTCCTCTCTCTGCACTATGAAAGAAATATCAGAATGTCCCTGAAGATAGATCAAGCATAAGCCAGTGAGGTTTTTTTAAAAATATATTTTATTGATTTTTTTACAGAGAGGAAGGGAGAGGGATAGAGAGTCAGAAACATTGATGGGAGAGAAACATCTCCTATTGGGGATGTGCCCACAACCAAGGTACATGCCCTTGACCGGAATCAAACCTGGGACCTTTCAGTCCGCAGGCCGACGCTCTATCCACTGAGCCAAATAGGTTAGGGCGAGCCAGTGAGTTTTGTTTTAATAAAAGGAGTGGTTGGCAGAGACACTAGAAATTAATGACCAAATAAGTTAGTGACCAAATTTGCTCCTTTGCTATAACCACAGACAAACTCCATTTCTCTGTCAGAAAAAAAGAAAGAAAAGAAACCCTGGATATTTGGGATGACAGCCAAATTGTTCTTTAGGTATATTCACTTCAGAATAGCCAGGATGGAGGAAACATGAAAATATGACAATAAACTGAAGTTTTAGAGATGAATATGTTAATTACCTCAAAGTGTACTATAGGTAGTAAATCAAGAACTACATGGTTATTATTGTAATACTAGCATTCCCGTTGCAGGAAAAATCCTGCAATAGGGTTTCCTGCTGCACTCTACCCCACCCTGCCTGCTCTCCTCCCTTGTCCCACGCCCCGCGTTCTCCACCAGCCCCCCTGCTTTTCTAACTTCTCCGCCAGCCCGCTCTCCTTCCTTCTTCCCTGACCCCGCCTCGGCTCCTCCCTTCTCCCCCGGCCCGCCTTCTTTGCCAGCCCGCCTGCTTTTCCCTTCTCCCCCGGCCCCGCCTCCGCTCTTCCCTTCTCCCCCGGCCTGCCTTCTCTGCCAGCCCGCCTGCTTTTCTAACTTCTCTGCCAGCCCGCTCTCCTTCCTTCTTCCCCGGCCCCGCCTCCACTCTTCCCTTCTCCCCCGGCCCCGCCTCCACTCCTTCCTTCTCCCCCAGCCCCGCCTCCGCTCTTCCCTTCTCCCCCGGCCCCGCCTCCGCTCCTTCCTTCTCCCCCCAGCCCCGCCTCCGCTCTTCCCTTCTCCCCTGGCCCCGCCTCCGCTCCTTCCTTCTCCCCTGGCCCCGCCTCCGCTCCTCCCTTCTCCCCCAGCCCCGCCTCCGCTCCTCCCTTCTCCCCCAGCCCCGCCCCTTCTCCCCCAGCCCCGCCTGCTCAACTTCCTTCTCCCCCGGCTCCGCCTCCGCTCCTCCCTTCTCCTCCCCCCCCCCCCCCCGGCTTGCTTGCTTCTCTGAAGCGTTGCTCCCTTCTGCAGCTCTTGGCTTCTTTCTACGCTCTCGCGATATGCAAATTAGCCGCCATCTTTGTTGGGATAATTTGCATATTCGTCCTGATTGGCTGGTGGGCGTGGCTTGGCTGGTGGGCGTGGCTTGGGCGTAGCAAAGGTGCGGTCAATTTGCATATTTGTCTATTATTAGATTAGATGACTTTGTGACTTCCAACATGCTTTCAGAATCCTGCTCTGATTTGAGCCAGATGTTTTCACATATCTACTATTGCCTTTAATATTCAAAAGGTTAATCATTCCCAGGAGAAACCAATATTCCAAAAGTGTAAGTGACTTGCCTCTAGTCAGACAAGCTAGTAAGTAGGTGGATCTGGGGATCAAATTCAGGTGCGTTGATTCCTAGTCCAGAAACACAGCTATTGGAGCTCTGCAAGGTTCTTCTGTCTCTCTTCTCACTGAGAAGGTCCCCATTTGCTAAAAGTGGAATTCATCACATTTTAATATTCTACCCAGAATGTAGATTCTGGCTTGAAACAGCACTTTTTCATGTTCCTCTAACCAGTCATTACTCCCCATTTAATTAAAATTTTGCCCTCCTTCCAAATAGTCCAAATCCTTTTTAACCCTTTCTCACAAAAACAATCACCCAATAATGTTGATTGAAATTCTAGCTTGAAAATCCAGCATAATTTCATCCAATACAACAGACACACTCTAGTTGGCTTATGAGGTGATATGTAGCACCTAATGTTTCTTCTCTGAGGATTCAGAATTGCTTGAGGTAGAAACCAATGCAAAAAAAGAAATGCCTCTAAGGAAAGGAGATCCTTGACTTTATTGACCATATGCCATATTAAGTAAAACTCCAACTTTACTGATAAAAGCTGCTAATCATATCATTCCTTTCAGTAATTAAATGCATCTAATTCTTCAACTTACATTTTGGTATTGTGTGATTTTCCAAGTTCCATATTCCATGTTTGACTTACCATGAACTATTTGCTATATGAAAATAGAAAAAGGGGTAAATTATTATTTCAAGGCTTTTTGATATGCCTTTAAAGTTTAGAAATATGGTGATTAACGTAAAAGACAATTATCCTAATAATTGCAGAAATTATCAGGTATGGGGAAATGTATCTCCTAACCCTACTGAGAACAAGAGCCAGTAAAACTTCAGGATTTCCCTTGGTTGATCGGTTGGTCGACACTCAGAAATACCAACGTGGGAACGAGCAAATGACAAGTAGGCTGAAAGGGGAATTCTTTCTCAGTCTCCACTAAGACAAATTTGCTTATGTTAACAAATTAAATGTTTATAATAAATCCGAATCATTGGCCCCTCCTCCTCCTCTTTGGTATTCATACAAAACAACTCAATAAATGACAGCATAGAAAAATAAAATGTAAATATATGCATAGCTTTATCAGATCTTCTGGGAAAAGTAAGAAAAAGAATAAAAGATAAAAAAGAGAAAATAAGTCTGAATGGTGTCTTGTGGTGAAAGCTACAAAACTTGTATAAAAACATTTAGTATGAAAAACACTAAATGTTTCCTTGTACTCAAAGTGAAAGTTCTGGCTTCTGTCTCCACAGTGAGTCAATTAGGTTTTACTCACCTCCCAGGTTTCTAACTGTGCTTCTAACCCCAGGTGACCCTCTTCCAAAGGTGTGCCTGTGGCAAAAGAGGCTGAGTAATACTGTAAAAGGAACATTCACCATGAGAAAAGCAACCAGCAACACAATTTACCAACCATTTAACCACATTATAATGATGGAGCAGAGCCTACAGACAATTGGTATTCACAAGTGATACTGTAGTATATCTTAGAAATAAGCTGGAGGGGATAACATAAAATTTGAAACAACAAGAGTAGAACTCAAAAATACTCTTGTTACAAGTGGATTTCAGAGAAGAAAAAGATCAGCGCATACCAGCCTTTTCAAGAAAGACCACGTGAGGAACAAGACTACTTAGTTGCATTTAACTGGGAAAAGAATAACAGTATCCATATCTTGAGCATTTATTCTGTCAGACACTGGGTTAGGTATATTATATACTTAATCTCACTGACTTCTTACATAGGGAAGGTTCTATCACCTCCATGTCACAAACCAGAAAACAGAGGCTCAGGAAGATTAAGAGACTTTCCGAAGATTAGACTGCTTAGAACAGTCTTCAGGAGAATGTCATATTAAGGAATTACAAGGTTTTACATAACTGGCGCCTACTTGCCTCTGCAGCCTCATTTCACACCACTCACCTGCTCATTCAACACATTCAAATATAAATGAACCAATCTCTTTAGTTGCAGGGTGTTCATATTTTGAGTTTCTTCTGCTTATATAAATCTGCCTTCTTTGCCTGCAAAACTTCTATGCATCTTGCAGGTTTTTTAAAAAGTGACTTCTTTAAAGAGGCATTCTTTGACTACTGATCTAAATCAGGTTCCTGATTAGACTGACATATATTATTCATAGCATTTATCATTATTTATAGCTAAATAATTACACACATGTTGTATTAGTCAGAGTTCCCCAGTCAAGCAGCCTGAAAATTCAGGTAAGAGTTCATATTGTAATGTGGCTGGCATGGCTCAGTGGTTGAGTGTCGACCTATGAACCAGAAGGTCACGGTTTGATTCCCAATCAGGGTACATGCCCGGGTTCTGGGCTCCTTCCCCATTGTGGGGCATGCAGGAGTCAGCCGATCTATAATTTTCTCTCATCATTGATGTTTCTATCTCTCTCCCTCTCCCTTCCTCTCTGAAATCAATAAAAACATATTTATTAAAGTATAGTTGACATACAATATTATATTAGTTTCAGCTGTGCAACATAGTGACTTAACATTTATATACCTTACAATGTGATCACCACAATAAGTCTAGTAACCATCTATGACCATATAAAATTATTGTTATGATTTTTTCAACTTCTGATGCCATCTTTGTATTCTAATTTTGTATGATTCCTATTATATGTATTTTTGGTATCTCCTGTATACCTGGAGTAGTTTTGTTACAATTCTTGTAATAAAACACAATATTATTTTATTATTTTATTTTTCAGTTATAGTTTACATACAATGTTATCTTGTATTAGTTTCAGGTATACAGCATAGTGGATACACAATCATATACTTTAAAAAGTGTTCCCCCTGATATTTCCAGTACCCACCTGGCACCATACATAGGTATTAGAATATTATTGACTATATTCACTATGCTGTACATTACATCCCTGTGACTATTTTGTAACTACCAATTTGTAATCCCTTTACCTTTCTCAACCTATCTCCCAATCCCCTCCCCTATGGCAACTGTGAGTCTCTTTCTGTTCTGTTTGTTCATTTATATTGTTCTTTAGATTCCACATAAAAGTGAAATCATAGGGTATTTGTCTTTCTCTGATTGATTTATGTCACTTAGCATAATACCTTCTAGGTCCATCCATGCTGTTGCAGATGGCAAGATTTCATTCTTTTTTATGGCTCAGTAACATTCAATTTTATACATGTACGACTGCTTTTTAATCCACTTATCTACTGATGGGCACTTGGGTTGCTTCCATATCTTGGCTATCATAAATAATGCTGCAATGTATATAAGGGTGCATATATTCTTTCAAATTAATAAAACACCATTTTTATAAACATGCGTAAACATATCCCACCAAAGAATAAAGTGTCTCTCTTGTTTCCCAAATGTTGTAGGAAAATTTCATCTTATTTTTATAGATTCCGTAATTATATCCTCTCAAATTAAGAAATAATATTAACTTTGGATTGCTGGATGAAGTGCTTCAAATATACAAGATCAGGAAGTCTACAGTGTAGCCTTACTTTTCATGAGGAGACTCCAAATTAGGTGGAAACAATTAAATATCATTAAGCCTAATGAGAAGATGAGGAATGAAGCAAAAAGAGCAGTACAGCCAACATGTGGCCTTCCTGATTCACATTTGCTATGAATATCACCAGAATGTCATCACCAGTTTTACTCCTCAACTTATGATATTCTAGCAAGATCATTATTAGTTGCCCATTAATATATGGTTCCCATTATATAGTGAGTTTGGAGAAGAGGCCAGTCTTGTCCATATATAACTGAGATGAAATATAAGCTCCAAGAAGCTTATTCACAGACTAACTACTTCAAGTCCAGAGTCACACAGCAAGTCCACTATACTGACAATCAAGGTGACATCCTAATGAACAATTTGGGCATTCCAAATAGTTAACATAATCTTCCAACCAAAGAAAAGACATATTGCATTTAATATTAGAGCAAGTAAAATTAACAGTAGCTTAAACACTGAGAGTGGTATAAAATCAGGATAGTAGTTACTTTTGGTAGGAATGTATGTAGTGACAAGGAAGGACCATGAACAGGGTCTGGAGGGTGGTTGATATAAATTATGCATAATTAGATGTATTTATATTTATAAAAAACTATTGAATTACATGCTTATGATTTGAGCACCTTTATTTTTATTAATGCATATTTCAATAAAAAGTGCACTTAAGTAAATGTTGTAGTGGAAAAATAGAGCTGTCAAGATAAAAGGAATTATCACAATCAGCAAATGGCTGTCCATGAGCCAGGAAAGTAAGATGCAATCTTGCCCTTAGGAAACCTGGCAGAGTTAAATGAAAGTACCTCTATCACAGCCAAAAAAGAAGTCCTTCTCAGTATTAGAGAAGGAATGTGAGGCTAAGAGTAGGATGGGAAGACAAGTAGATAAGAGAGTAATAAGGGTAGTTGACACCATAGAAAAAAAAAGTAGGAATCTTCCCACTATAGAGTGGTATTACAGCTGTCATCCACCCATGAGGTGGTGGAAGGTAAGAAGAAACTGTGCCTCCTTGTAATCCCATAGCAACACTTAATGTGTCTTTGCAGTGTACTTATGAACCACCATTGATAACTACCTGAGCAGGTTCTGGGTCTATTTCTGAAAGAATGGAGTCAGTGCCTGAAGGTAGAACATTTACCTGATATCTCTTTGACTTATGGTGGGTCAAAAGTTCTCAGTAGAAAACACATTCGAAGTGGTAAGAAGTTAGAGAGTATGCAGTTTAGTGGCGCTAAATTAGACACTGCCATTTTAACATACTCATGAGCACAAAGGAAATCTGTCCCACTTGCTCCGAATACAACATGATAAGATGCAGAACTTCCTACTTACCTTCAAGACTTTCAAAACTCTCCAAAACCCCTAACTCCTTGCCATTCATACACACAACCACCAAATCATTGAAATAATTATGGTATTTGGGTCTATAACTTAAATACATTGCCCACCTGCCCATTAGAGCTTATATTGACTGGTTTTATAATGTTTCACATCCCTCTTTACCTCACTCATCTAGACTTTCATCTATATACTGATCTCTATATTACTTAATTTGACTGAATTCCCTACCTTCCAGTATCCCTTCTAAACTGTTGTGGACTTGTCTCCCATTCACTCTATTCTCCTATATCTTCAACCTCTTCCCAGAACTACCCTCCACCTTCTCAGATTAATTGAGACCTGCCAGTCACATGAGGACATGCAACTGTCAAAGGTGGATATTTTTATCTCACAATCTTGATTCCCAGAGCCAGGGACAGCCTTATTTCTCATTGCTACTTCAAAATCATCTACTCTTTTCTTCAAAATCTGAAGCTCCTTTAAAGCTCATGGCATCAAGCAAAATCACATGCTACCCCTCCCAGTTGCTGCCAACTATTGACCTACAGTGGCTCTTTTTTATCCATTAAAGGCCTTGGCTATGGTTCCCTAACATAATTTCCATTTCTGTTTCAGTCATAATTTTTAGTGATATCAATAACTACATATATACTTCTTAACTTCCTCCATACTCAAGTTTAGCATTACCAATAACTACACCACTTCTGAAATCTTGATTTCCACCTCTAATCCTTCCTTCTGGACCCCCACTCCAACAATTTTTCAATCAACTTGTAACTTCCAATCTATTGACTCCATCACATTACCAAGTCCTATAACTATTTTCATGCCCTCACTTATTTACTCCTATTAGGAGGTGGGGCCTTTGGGAGGTGATTAGGTCATGAGAACAAAGCCCTCATAATGAGATTAATGTCCTTATAAATAAGACCCAAAAGAGCTCTCTTGACCCTTTTTGCCACATGACAATATGAGAAGTCTGTGACTCAGGTGAAGGCCTTCACCCAACCAGGCTTATACCAACCCCAGCCTCCAAAACTCTGAGAAATAAATTTCTGTTGTTTATAAGCCATCCAGTCTATGGTATTTTGTTCTGGCAATCTGAGTGGACTAAGACAGAAAAGTGGTACTGTAAATGAGGTTGCTGTTATAACAAATACCTAAACAAATGAGGAATCGACTTTGGAACTAGGTAATAAGCAAATGCTGAAAAATTCTGGAGGTGCATGCTAGAGAAAGCCTACATTACCATGATTGGATTGTTAAGGGCGATTTTCATGAGGTCTCAGGAGAAGAAGAGAACTGTAGAGAAAGCCTCCATCTTATCTTGTGTCTCTCTCCTCCTATGCTCCACCCACACTGACTTCTTTCTTCTTGCTTTTCAAAAACAGTATTTTATACCTCCTTCCCCTTATGTATCTTATGCATCCCATCAGACAAAATTGCAAGTTACATTTTTAAGTACATTATTTTATTCCAGACCTGTTTGCCTTCTACAAATTTATTATTCTTTGTCTCTTCCATAGCCAACTTATAACCATTTATCATGATTTTGCAACAACATCATTTCTTCTATGACTCAGTCCTCCAAGCATCATCTCTTCTGTGTTAACATAACACTTTACATTTTGTCAGTCTGTAACAACTCTCTTGGTGTATTATAAGAATTAATTTATATATATCTGTCTCTTCTACTATACTGTGAGTCCTTTAATGCTATGAGTTGTGACTTTATATATTCAGTGCCCACTATAGCACTTACTTCATGGTAGGTAAATGTTGGAGCAAGAGTAAATATTCCTAAACATAATTTAATGTACATCTACTCTAAAGTATTCTTTCTTTTTTATGCCTAGGCTATCCTTAATGGGGAAATGATTTGCAATTCAGACAGACACTTGCCTGAAGTACAAGTTTGATGATGATGATGATGATAATGATCTACAAATAGGAGAGGATCCTTAAGTGTATCCCAGGATTTTCATATTCCCTGTGTCTTCCTAGCAAGTGATACGGTCATTTTCAAAAATTGCAAATGTAATAAAAACAAATGTGCTCTCAGATCTGAAGAAGAGAATCCTGACTTTGGACTCTTTTCCCACAAGAGGTGAAAGCAAAATTGTGATTGTTTCTAAATGAAGTCTTTAGATATTTGGTTTTCCTTTACTTTAGTTTAAATTGCTTTTATTTTTCGTGCTCATTAGCATCACCACAGGCAGGTTCACACATGTAAAAATGAGGGGTTTAAACCACCCTCTTCCTTATTTGGGCATATTTATAGTCTTGGCTTTCGTTTCTCTTGCTGTTTTGAATGCCTCAGTCATTTACAAAATATCTGAACATTTATACATAGTAAGTTACATATGAGGGGAGGCTGGCTGCTGGAAATCCAAGATTTTTTTAAGACATAGCATGATGTTGTGAAATATTTTTGGCTTCACTGTAGCCCCGAACTGATTCTTGTTTTCTCCAGGATATTTCTGAATTTTTTGTCATAGTCATAAATTACCTCCAAACAACTAACTTACTAGTCCTCCAAAAAGATCCACTTACTCAAATATCATTCTATAGATGAATGGATAAACTATGATGCATCCAAACAATGGAATAATATTCAGTAATTAAAAAGTAATGAATTATGATACACACAACTTGAATGGCTCTCAAAGGCATTTTGCAGAGTAGAAAAGCTAGTCTCAACAAGTTACATACTTTATTATGCCACTGTTTTAGAGGATATGAATCCATATATTAAAAATAAAAAAATAAAAGTATTACAATATAACCTAACTGAAAAGAAATAAATAATATTCATATCTTTTACAATTGAATATATAAACACCTTTGAATTAAAATAATTTGGTAAAACTCAGGAATTGATGAGCTTCAGGAAGAATGCCGTGGGCCAAAATATAAAGAAAGAGAAATGCTCACAGGAGGAAAGAGGATGTGCAGTTCTTTTAAAATGAAAAAGAAAAGAATAAACAGCAAATAATACAGTGGTGAAAACATTTCTGAGGCACAAACATAATATATTAATGTAAGAGAAAACATCAATAACTTTGTTAGGACAATGTGTGAATGAAATTGTAAAAATGAAGAATGATAAATGCAGAAAATAAGCATATGATATATAGCTAACAACCAAGCAAATAACCTCCACTGTAGAAAAATATTAACAAAATGATAAATCACAGTTCTTTTATATTGAATTTACTTTCTGGAAAGTAATCATGTGTTAACTTAAGTAACTATGTGTTGAGTAAATGAAGGAAAATGGTGATTGTTCTTTTGTAAATCTTATGAAAATCAAGGAGTGTTTAAAAATACATTTTCAGGCACAACTTGTATTAATAGCAATTATGACTGAAGAATATATATTTTAAATAACATCATTTGTTTCTTATAAGCATTGACAGGACACATATAAATAATACTCAATCATTATATGATTATTATAATCCTTCCTACCAATCCTATATAATAAAAGTCTAATATGCTAAGTGTCCGGTTGTCCAGTCACCCGTTCAACCCATCAAAGCATAATATGCTAATGATATTCTAAGGCCGCTCAACTGCTTGCTATGACTGCACTGACCATCAGGAGGCAATCGACCAGTCGCTATGACATGCACTGACCACAAGGGTGCAGACGCTCTGACCAGTAGGTTAGCTTGCTGCTGGGGTTCGGACAATTGGGACTGAACAAGATGGGCCGGACATGCCCTGGAGCCCTCCCACAGTCCCTCCCCAGCTGGCCAACCTCCCATGTCCCTCCCCAGCCCTGATCGTGCATCAGTTGGGTCCCTTGGCTTGGCCTGCGCCCTCTCATAATCCGCGACCCTTCGGGGGATGTCGGAGAGCCCGTTTCAGCCCAATCCCGCTCAGTGCAGGAGCTGCTCCCTGGTAGTCAGTGCGCTCCCACAGGGGGAGTACCACTCAGCCAGAAGCTGGGCTCACAGTTGGCGAGTGCAGCAGCGGTGGCAGGAGCCTCTCCCGCCTCCGTGGCAGTGCTAAGGATGTCTGACTGATGGCTTAGCCGTCAGTTGGACATTCCCCAGGGCTCTCAGACTGTGAGAGGACAGAGGCCAGGCTGAGGGACACCCCCCAAGTGCACAAATTTCATGCACCAGGCCTCTAGTATTATGATAAAATTTAATCTGATCATGTCATGGAGAATATGGTTTACATATAAACAAATTTTGCTTTATAAAATATAAGTTAATACTTTTTCTGGAGATAAGGCTTAAAAAAAACATGATAGACCTGTGTATCATTGTACTCGAAAGTGTGAGGGAAATTGGATGCAACACATAACCCAAAAACTGGATTTCAAATTTTTTTAAGTTACACAAGAGGTAAGTATGCCAGAGGTTGGAGAACCCAGCAAGAGAATGATCAATTTTGAAAACAAGCCATGTAAAGATTGTGTGGAGAGAACCAAGATGGCAGCATTGGCAAATGCCTGTACTCACTGCCTCCCACAACCACATCAAAATTACAACTAAAATACGAAACAACCATCATCCAGAACTGCTGGAAAGCTGGCGGAATTGAAGTCCTACAACTAGAGAAGTAAAGAAGAAAGCACACTGAAACTGGTAGGAGGTGTGGAGGCACAGAGCAGGCTGGCCTAGCACCCACGAGTGTCACTTTTTTAATCACAAGGGAGGTGGCCTCTGCAGAGGCTGCCTGGAGGAGCAAGGGGTTCCAGCCCCACACCAGACACCCATCCCAGGGACCCAGAGCTGGGAAAAGAAGTCCCTATGGGCAGTAAGAACTACTGACTATAAAAACCAGTGCAGATTGGGGCTCAGTGACACAGAGGATGTTGGAGACCCAGCAGCTCCTCTTAAAAGGTTGGCATCGTGAACTGAACTTACAAGGTCCTGCTTCCTCTGAGCTCCAGTGCCAAGCAAGGCTCTGGGGAACATAGACACATACAAGGAGGAACTGGATTGTGTGGCATCTGGGCAGGAACTTGGGGGCAGCTTTCTTAAAGACAGGTGCTGGCAGTGGTCATTGTTCCTATGTTGGGACCTCCCCAGTTGCAGAGCTGACTGGCAGCCTTTTCTCTTTGCTCCACCCTGGTGCTTCACTGAGAACCTGCCCCACCCAATTTACAACCCCACCCAAGCTGTGCAGCAGATTTTGCATATGAATGGCCTGTCCATTCTCAGGCTAAAACCTGTCAAACAAGTGCAGCTGGGTCAGGGAGCCACAAACCTATCAATAAAAGGCCTAAGACCAGGCACCAGCACCAGCCTGCCTTGCTTCGCAGCTGAGCCTAAACTGGGCAATTCCAAACCTGATACAAAGAACAGGAAATGAAGATATCTCTGTAGCTCCTTCTGGGTGGCCCCAGGCAGTGGCTGACTTTACACCTCCCTGGAGACCCAAGAGCCAGTGGTCAGTGTCAGACCATATCAGATTACAACTCTACACATCCATAAGTGACACACTCAAGGGGCAGACTCCGTGAGCACCAAAACCCCACTTGCTCCATAGGGGTGTCTCCTGCACAGCAGCTCTCCCACTGTAGTCACAGCTGGTCCTCACAGCCAATTGGACTGGAGATCCATTTCTCCCAGTGACACCAACAGCAATCAAGGCTCAACTACAATAAGACTGTGCTCAAAGCCCACAAAGGGGTGCACCTAGAGTGTCCACCTCAGGTGATTGGGGAGGCTGAGCCACTGGGCTCAATAGGACATCTACTACACAAGGCCACTCTATCAATTCAAGGAGACTTAGCAGCTCTACCCAATACATAAAAACAAAACTAGGGAAGCAGCCAAAATGCAGAGACAAAGAAATGTGTCACAAATGAAAGAAATGCAAGAAAGCAAGCTACTGGATATAGAGTTCAAAACCACAGTTATAAGGTTACTTAAGAATCTTCTAGAAACCTACAAGGGACTTAATGAGAATTTCAAGGATCTTAGTGAGAATAAAAAAAAAATGATAAAGGACCAGTCAGAAATTAAGCATACACTGACTGAAATAAAGAATAATATATAGGGATTCAACAGTAGACTAGAGGATGCTGAGAATGAAATCAGCGATTTGAAATATGAGGAAGCAAAAAACACCCAATCAGAAGAGCAAAAAGAAAAGATAATCCAAAAATATGAGGATAGTGTAAGGAGCCTCTGGGACAACTTCAAGCGTACCAACATTTGCATCATGGGGGTGCCAGAAGAAGAGAGAGAGCAAAATATTGAAAAACTATTTGAAGAAATATGACAGAAAACTTCCCCTACCTGGTGAAAGAAATAGACTTATAAGTCTGGGAATCACAGAGAACCCAAAAAAAGAGGAAGCCAAAGAGGGCCACATCAAGACACATCATAATTAAAATGCTAAGGACAAAAGACAAAGAGAGAATCTTAAAAACAGCAAAAGAAAAGCAGTTAGTTACCTATAAGATACTTCCCATACAACTGTCAGCTTATTTCTCAACAGGAACTATGCAGGCCAGAAGGGAGTGTCAAGAAATATTCAAAGTGATAAATAGCAAGAACCTACAACCAAAATTACTCTACCCAGCAAAGCTATCATTTAGAATTGAAGGTTAGATTAAGACCAGTATTTCCTCCCAAACCAGTATTATATGTAATGCTGAAGGGTATTCTTTAAGAAGAGGAAGAAGAAAAAAAAGATAAAGATAAAACAATATGAACAACAAAGTGGCAACAAATATATATATATATATATATATATATATATATATATATATATATATATATATATTAACAATTGAATCTAAAAATCAAACAAATAAAAAATCTGATAACAGAATCAACTGGTGAATGGAATAGAATCAGTGGCATGGAAATGGAACAGACTGATGATTCTCAGAGAGAAAGGGGGTGTGGTGGCAGGAAGAGATTAGACAAAGATCTTATATGCATGTATGCATTACCTATGGACAAAGACAATAGGGTGGCGAGGGCCTGGGGTGGGGTGGGAACTGGGTGGAGGGGAACTATGGGGAGATAAAAGAGGGACATCTGTAATAATCTCAATAATAAAGATTAAAAATAATGTGTGCTTATTTTTGGTAGTCTAAATCACATTTTAAAATATTTATATTTCATAATTATGTAGATCATTGTTATGTGTTCATAAGTGTTGAAAATGTTGTAACCATCCTATATAATAAAAGCCTAATATGCTAAGTGTCCAGTCATCCATTCAACCAATCAAAGCATAATATGCTAATGATATGCTAAGGTCGCTCAACCACTCGCTATGAGGTGCAGTGACCACCAGGGGGCAGACACTCCGACCAGTAGGTTAGCTTGCTGCTGGTGTCCAGCCAATCGGGACTGAGCGAGATGGGCCAAACACACCCTGGAGCCCTCGCGCAGTCCCTCCCCAGCTGGCCAACCTCCTGTGTCCCTCTCCAGCCCCAATTGTGCACTGTTGGGGTCCCTCAGCCTGGCCTGCACCCTCTTGCAATCTGGGACCCCTCAAGGGATGTCAGAGAGCCGGTTTTGGCCCAATCCTGCAGACCAGTCTGAGGGACCCCACTGGTGCACGAATTTATGCACTGGGCCTCTAGTAGATAATAAAATAAAGATACCACTTATAAATCCACTAGCAGAAGCTAAATATGCTTGTTATTTGCTGTAGATTCCCCCAGTTGTTTGTAAGTATTGTCTGTCTATATGAACATATGTATGTGTCAGACAGTCTTTCAATATTGGTTTTACTTTGAATAAGTTTGAATTGTCAGGATATCTATCATATAAGATATTTTATATATTAAATTTATATTATACCACCTATTTTTCTACCCAAGATGGAATAACAGGGACCAAATTTTACTCTTATCTGGAATAGCAATAAATAACAAAATAGACAAAACAATGATTTTCAATTTACTGGATATTGGGCAACAAAGGACAATGATCTCAGAGTTGTAAATGAATAAGATGAGTCTGACAACTGCTGCAACTAAATGACTGGAGCGAGATTGTAGGACATAGTGCACAGATGGGGTGCCTGGCAGTCATAAGATGGAGCAGGGAGCTCATAGAGGACAGAATTTGTAGGGAAGAATACCAGAATGTAAGACCGGTACAGAGAGAAAACCAGAGCTCACACAGGGCTGGAAATAGTTCCTGTTCCCATCAGAGTGGAAAACTAACAATTCATGAAGTATTGATTAGAATACGCAAAGGGTTTTGCCTTAGGTATGAGGAAATATTACCCATAGAATAAAAATTGCTCTGACTTTTTCTAACAAAGCTTAAAAACAAGACCTGTATTGTAGGTTGAATGTGTACACCAAAAAGATATCCTATATAACAAAAGCCTAATATGCTAAGTGTCCAGTTGTCCAATCGTCCGTTCAACCAATTAAAGTGTAATATGGTAATGATATGCTAAGGCCACTCAACTGCTCGCCATGAGGTGCACTGACCAACAGAGGGCAGATGCTCCAACCAGTAGGTTAGCTTGCTGTTGGGGTCAGGCTGATCAGGACTGAGCAAGATGGTCCGGATATGCCCTAGAGCCCTCCCATGGTCCTTTCCCAGCTGGCCAACCTCCCGCATCCCTTCCTGGCCCCAAATGTGCACTGGTGGAATCCCTTGGCCTGGCCTGTACCCTCTCGCAATCCAGGATCCCTCAGAGGATGACAGAGAGCCGGTTTCGGCCCAATCCTGAGGGCCAGGCTGAGGGACCCCACTGGTGCACAAATTCGTGCACTGGGCCTCTAGTGTTTAAATATGTGACCTTATTTGAAAATAGAGTATTTGCAGATGTAATTAATTGAGTCAAGATGAGGTCATACTGACTGGTATCCTTCTAAGAGAAGAAGACAGAGACACAAAGGGAAAACACCATGTGAAGATGGAGGCAGGAATTGCAGTGATGCATCTATAAGCCAAGTGCCGATCATCAGCAAAGAAGAGAGACATGGAACAGATTCACTCTCAGAGTCCAAAGAAGGAATCCATCCTGCTGACACTTTGATTTTACCCTTTTATCCTTCAGAACTGTAAGACAATACATTTCTGTTGTCTTAAGCCACCCAGTTTACAGTACTTTGTTATGGCAGCCCTAAGAAACTAATACAAAGGACAATGCTATTTCCAAGTAACATAACTGTATCCCAGAACAAAGCTCAATGATATTTATAGAAATATAAAAATACCCAGCACTCAATAAAGTAAAACTCACATTGTCTATTATCCTAATGAAATTCAGGGCATGCAAAGAAGCAGAGGAGTAAGATCCATAATGAGGAGAAAAGACAATTGATCCAAACTCGCCTAGAAATGACACAGTTGATAGAGATAGTAAGTAAAGGACATTAAAAATTTACTATAGCTAATTCCATATTTTCAATAAATAAGAAAGTTTAAACATGTTAAATATAAATATGGAAGGTATAAAAATATCTCAAATGAACACTGAGAGCTGAAAAATAAAATGACTAAGTTGAAATAATACACTGGTTTGGATTAAGGCAGACAAAATGATTGGTGAAATTGAATATATAGTAATACTTTTTTATAATGAATCCAACAGAAACAAAGAAACTAATGAATAAAGCACTATTAAGCTCTGAGGCAAGATCCAAGAAGAGAAAACTAGGGGAATAGAAAAAAATACTTGAAGTAAATTAAAAATTATCAAATTTGATAAAGTCCATAATCTTATAGATCTAAGAAGCTAAAGTAATCTCCAAAACAGGAAAACAATGGGGGGGGGGAGAAATCCTCTCATAATACATACATATATCAAGTCATCATGTTAAACACATTAAACATTTTACAATTTTATTTGTAAATTATAACTCAATAAAGCTGAAAAAAGAAGAAAACTATGTCACAGTATGTAATAATCAAATTGCTTAAAACTAGTGCTAAAGAAAAAAATCATAAAAATAGCCAGAGTAGAAAAGGTAAATACTTTTTACCTACAAATAAACAAAGATAAGGATAATAGTTTTTTTGTGAAAATAAAGATAACCCAAACACAAAATATCAAATATTATATGATTCCATTTATATGAAGTATCCAGAATAAGAAAATCCATGGAGACAGAAAGCATATTAGTGGTTGCCATGAGCTGGGGGAAAGATGGAATGGGAAATGATTGCTAAATGGCATTGGGGTTTCTGTTTGGGATCATGAAGAAGTTGTGAAACTGGATACTGATGATGATTTCCCATTAAATGCCACTGCGTTGTAAACTTTCAAATTGTTAAAATGGTCAATTTTATGTTTTGTGGATTTTACAAGAACAACAACAACAAAAAGCCAGAACAAGTGGAACAATATATTTAAAGCACTAAAAGAAAAAAATAACTGTCTGCCTAGATTTCTATACCCAGTTAAAATATATTTCAAAAACAAAGGTAAACTAAAGACATTTTTAGAATTAGAAAACCTGAAATAATTCATTGCTAACAGATATGCATTATGACTAATGTTAAAGGAAGTCCTCTAAGCCGAAAAAAAAAATGGTACCAGATAGAAATGTGGATCTACAAAAGAAATAAAGGGCATTCATATAGAAATAGAAATTGCAACTACATGATATAATACAATTGTAATTACCTGAGTAAATGTAAAATATGTTTTCTCTATTGTATAAATATACTTAACAGATAATTGAGAGTTTAAAGGAAAATGAATAAAAATGTAGAGAGTGGTTTGTCACATATGTAAAAGTAAAATGTCTAACAACTACAGAATAAAGGCTAAAACAAGAGAATTAGATCTCAAATTGTCAGACATTCAAAAACTAAAAGTATAAAGTTTGGCTCCTGCTTCCTGAGGCTTCGCCTCAGACCACAGGTGCTACCAGCCCTGGAATAATGTCAGGACAATATGAAAGATGAAGTTGAAGCAGTATGTCTTTGTTCTGTTAATAATCAGCTGACCACATAAGTTGGTAAGAACTAATCTGTAAAAAACATATGATATTAACAGAAAAATATAGATTAAAATTTGAATAGTAATTATCACAGTGAATTACCCATACCAACTAAAGGTAGTCTTTCATTAATTAGATAACAAGGTAGATAGATAGATAGATAGATAGATAGATAGATAGATAGATAATAGACATGTATATGATAATATATACACATACATTTTCCATATATACTTGGTAGACATGTACAATATACAAAATAATTATCACTATGAATGGGGCTTATAAAAAAATCACTGCATTGTATAACATAACTAGAAGCCTGTTGCACGAAGTTTCGTGCAATAGACTTTCCTTCACCTGGCTGCCAGCACCAGTTTTCCACCAGCACCAGTTTTCGTCTGGCCACCCGCTGATCGGAGCGCCTCCTGAAGGCTGAGGGCGGGACTCGGGAGGCGCTCCGATGGGGGGCGGTGGCCAGAGGAAAACTGGTGCTGGCGGAAAACTGGTGCCGGCAGCCATGCAATTGGCCACCGGCGTCTTCTGTGGGCCCCATGGGTCCTCCCGCAGCACCAGCCCTTTAGGCCTGCGGGAGGAGCAGGGAACGGAGACTCGTGAGTCCCCGCCCCCCGCTCCTACTGCCAGGCAATCGGCCACCCTGAGTCCCGCCCCCCGTGCCTCCAGCCGGCCCAATCGTGGGTGTAGCGGAGTGATGCAATTTGCATATTGCCTTTTTATTATGTAGGATATTAGATTACATCAAAAGAGGCAGAATGCCCTAAAATCAAACAGTTTAACCACTTATGCATAGAAATCATTTTTTTTACACTAAAACATTGCCAATGCCTAAGTCTGGCTGAGGAAGAGACCCTATGGGAAGTTGGAATTCTTCTCTGTCATGGGTGCTAGGACTCCCCACCCATCCAGAATCTAACCTGGAGCCCAAAACCATTCTCTGTAAGAGTTACAGGTGAGCAAAGAGGCAGAGCTGCAGTGAAGATTGATTTCCCATGTAGTATTTAATTTAGAAGCCAGGATACAAGACGAGGAAACACAAAAGGAACACTAAAGGATCCATGCATCCCAGAAGGAAGTACCACACAGAATCCTGCATAATTTCTGATGTCAGTCCTAGAAAACTTCAGGCAGGGGTCTCAGGTTTAGCACTACCCCTTGTGTCCAGTTTGAGATTTGCAGGAAGGTGGAGGACTTCATAGTAGAGTATCAGACATAGTTTAGCAAAGTAAGGAGTCTATACAAGCCATGTAAAGGTTAGGACCTGAAGAGAATTTAAGAGCATGAAGAAATAGGCCTCAGTCCTGCCTTTAAGTCACATTCCAACTGGCAGGAGGTAAGAATCCTATCTAATAAAGAGAGAATATGCAAATTGACCATCACACTGTAACAAAGATGGGGCACCCACAGCAGAGACGGGGTTTCTGTAACACAAGATGGCTGCACCCACAGCAGAGACCGAGTTCCCATAACAAGCCTTAACGATCAATTAGCAGGGACCTGAGGCTGCATGGCTCTGGACTGGGGCAGGGGACCTGAGGCTGCGCAACCTGCCCAGTGAGGCTTGACAGGGGACCACAGAACACACTGGGCCAGGGGACCTGAGGCCGCACCCCCCACCCTGACTCCAGGCCAGTGGTCCAGAGGTTGCGCCCCCCGACCCAGCGGGGCTTGATGGGAAACCTCAAGGTGCACTCCCCTCCCTGGTGACAGGCTGGGGGACCTCAGGCCGCGCCAACCATCCTACGCCGGGCTAAGGGACCTCAGGTGGCGACCCCTTCTCCAGCACCAGGCCCATGGACCTGAGAGTGCACCCCCACACAACACCGGACCAAGGAACCTGAAGCTGCACCCCCCACCCCGAGGGACTTGACAAGGGTGGGGCCGGTCAGTTCTGGTTCTCGCACAATGAAGGTGGGGCTCACTGGGTCTGGGTCTCACATGATTTTGAGGCACCGATGGTGGGTGGGGATTTGACTCTGGGATTCGTGGAATGCCCCAGACTCTGCCAGGAGGAAGATTTGCATATACATTTTACAAATTTTCTTTCATCTCTGACACTTCTATTATAAAGGGCAAATAGCAATATTAAAATATTTCCTCTAATGAATCCCCTTTTAATGTGCAGGAATTTCATGCACCAGGCCACTGGTTTCAACATAAATCTTGAGGTACATAATTCAGCCCAATAGAGGAATAAACATTAGATTACGTGAAAGGGAACAGATAAAAAAAAAAAGTAGAAAGAAAATCAATACAAATTCATGAGGTAAATTGCAGAAAACTAATAAGATTACAAGGGAATTTCCATTTCCTAAATCTATAGCAAATAAAAATTCCCATGAATGTCAGGGGAAAGACACATGTTATCATCTCTATTCTTCAAAACTACACTGGAACACAAAGCCAGAGCTGTGGATATCAAAATAAATAAGAGGTATGAATATTGAAAACAAAAAGATATTAAATGGTGATAATATGATCAGCTATATAGAAAATACTAAGGAATACACATGTGGAATATTCAAATAAATAACACACCTAAGAAAGGTAGTGTAAGTTCACTCTAGCAAAAACAACAGCCTTGAAACCAAAAAAACAATAACTAATTAGCACATGTACTAGTATTACAAAATATCCCATTCACAACAACAAAATCCAAAAATTTTCTTAAAAGAATCATCACATAAATGTATGAGATCAATATAGAGGCAACATTTACTGATAGATACAGGTAAAATAAGTCCCAAATAACCAGGTATTTCATATTTATTGATGGAATCCACATCATTTGTAAAGATGTCAATTCTGATTTTCACACTCAGTGCCTTACCAGTAGCTTCCCAGATGAGAATCAGGCTTCAGCTGCTATCTTCTTCTCCCAAAACCAAGCCTGGGAAACCACAGAAGAAAGAATGAGAAACAATAATAAAATCAAAACAAAGTATGATAAACCCTGGGGGAGACTGAGGATTGTGTTGAACTGGTACTTGCCTGTGGAGTGAGGGTGTTCTGGACCTATGAGAAGTTGGGCAGAGTTTGTAACTTTAATAGAAGGAAGAGGACAGTATTGGGAGGGGCAATGGTTTTAAACTTGTGCTTCTGCACCCCTGCAGAAATCCAAAGCTTCCCCTAGGACCACAAAAGCCAACAGCCCTGGGTAAAGTCAGGACAGTGGAAAAGATGGGCTGATTGAAGCAGTATGACTTAGCGCTGCTAATATTCACGTAAAACCACTCTAATGAGAAAGGGATGTTTTTCTTTAACAATACTTTATTGTAGCAAAATTAAGGAATGGCCTACAGTTGAAGAGTATCACAATGAAACACCTGTAGGGAGGGTAGGCTTTTTTCACGCAACACACACACACACACACACACGAGCACACACGCGCGCGCACATGCACATTTTACATATACACTTGGTAGAAGAGTACAGTGTACAAAATATTTCCAACTACAAATGAGGGCTATAAAAAAGAAAATCACTGTACTGGACAATGCAATGTCAGATTAGCTCAAAGGAGGCAGGACATCCCCAAATCAAGCTGTTCAGCCTCTTCCATGTACAAAATATTTTTTTTTACAATAAAATGTTTCCCAAGTCTAAGTCTGGCTGGTACAGAGACCCTATGGGAAGTTGGGCTTCTTCTCTGTCATGGGTGCTACTACCCCCGCCCTCCAGCATCTAGCTAGAACCCAAACCATTCTCTGTAAGAGCTGCACTTGAGCAAACAGTCAGAGCTGGTGGGACCAGGGGATCGTTTCCCACATAGTCTTTCATTGAGAAGCCAGGATCCAAGAGGAGGAGCCTCCCAAGGAGAGGACTGAGCAGTCCACCCCTTCCAGAAGAGGGTACCCCACTGAATCCTACATCACCGCTGATGTTACTCCTGGGAGAGTGCAGGCAGGGGTCTCAGGCTGAGCAGTACCCCATGTTTTCATATGGGGGAAACTCAGGGAGGTGGAGGCCTTGGCAGACAGGTCAGCAGAGGTAGGAGGCCAAACCTTGCCAGGTATCACAGTGAGGGCTTGAAGGAAAATAGGAGTTCCTGACGAAATAGGCCCCTTTCCTGCCATGTTTCTGCAATTATCCCTGGGAAGACACAGGCCAGGGTCACTGGACGTGGTCAGGAGAAGAGAGGGTCCGGTGTCTGCCAGACAGCAAGTTGCAGACCCTGAGGGAGGACCGAATTGACCCCTATCCTACATACAGGAGGTAGCACAGAATCCAGCCCTCTAACTACTTTCAGCCCTGGGAGGCCCGAGTGTGGTGGTGGGATGTGGCACCCGCTGACTTCACACTAGGGAATCAGGGAGAGCTGAAGACCTTGCTCTGAGTTGCCCCCCTCCATGCCAGGTGGGGGGATGGTGGGACTCGGGCCCTGCCAGCCCTCCAGAGGAGGATCTTGAGACAGGATTTCTGAGTCTTTTATCCCAGAAAGAGGGGGTCACACAGAAGCCCCCCCCCCAAACACTGTCGGCATGGGAGGTGCCAAGCAGGGCAGGCAGGCAGAAGTGATCTCTCCCCAACGTCCTCCCTCCAGAGGGGGAGTCTCATGGAAATGGGGCCTTGGACTGAGGGGTGCATCATGAGGTCCGCCAAAGGGAGGACATGCAAGCCCTGACAGGAGTAAATAGTAAATAGAGACACTTTGTTTGGATCGGTCTGAAAGTAAGCCTACCTTCTCAGATGGTGTGGGGTAGAAGGGTGTGGGGGTCTACCTTGCCCTGCTGCTGAGGTCCACCCCGGGTAGCCCTGGCGCCTAGGAGCCGCTCTGCTGCTCCCTCACCACTTCCTTCCGCCCTGATGTTCTCAGGGTGGGAAGCAGCTGGATCTGGATGGAGCCCAGGAACGCAGGCAGAGGGAAGCTGCCCGGGCGGTGCCGGGAGTCAAGGTGAAGACTCTGAGCCAGGACTCCGTGGTATTTCCACCCCAGACAGAGTAGAGGGGTCCTGGTCCCGCCTTGTCCCTGCAGTCGTCCTGGGAGACCCCAGGCAGTGTTTCTGGTTGTGGCGTTTGGGGGCTGTCCTCTGGGGAATCTGAGGGACTTGAAGTTTTCTATGAAGGGCACGGAGTTCGGTCAGAAGGGAGAAAATCCTGGTCTCCGCCAGGCATCCAGTTGAGGACCCCGAGGAAGACGGGGAAACGTCCCACCCCAGAGGGTGGGGGCCAAACTCGGTCCTGCCTGTGGCCTCAGCCCTAGGCAAATCCCCGCACAGGTGTTTGTTTGGCTATGGCACTTCCTGGCTTACGTTTTTTGGGTGCCAGGGGGACAGGAGGCTTCCTCTGAGTGGGTCAAACTCAGGTCAGCACCTTAAGGAGGACCCTAGGGGAGGTGTGCGGGGAGCTGTTCCCCTCCCCCGCCCGCAGACAGAGGAGTCTCCCCCACCCCCAACCCCACCCCCATTGCCCTTACCCTGGGAGAGTCACGCAGGGTTCCCAGAAGTTCTGTTTTGAAGATTCCATTCCCCCAGTCTGAGGGGTGGGGCTTCAGGCCCTCAGGTGGAGGAGTCCTGGGCCTGGGCAATGATCAGGGCGAGAATCCCTAGGAAGAGGGTTAGATCTCCCGCCACCGCCACCGCCACCGCCACCGAGGGTAGGGGCCAAGCTCGGTCCTGCCTGTGGCCTCAGCCGCGGGCAAATCCACGCACAGGTGTTTGGATATGGCACTTCGCAGCTTACGTTTTTGGGAACCTGAGGGACAAGAGGCTTCTTCTGAGCAGGTCAGACTCAGGTCGGCACCTTAAGGAGGACCCTAGGGGAGGTGTGCGTGCGGGGAGCTGCCCCTCAGACAGAGGAGTCTCCCGCCTCCTCCCCCACCCCTTGCCCTTACTGTGAACCCTGGGAGAGCCAGGCAGGTTCCCAGGATGTTGTGTGTCCAGCTCTCGATTGCTGGAGCTGAGGGGTGGGGCTTCAGATCCGCCGATGGAGGGAGTCCTAGGACTGGCCAATCATCAGAGCGAGGTCTCTGAGAAAGCCAGGAAGGCACCGCCCACTGCAGACACAGGGCCACCAGTCCCGCCCTGCCCCTGCAGTGGTCCCTGGGTGACCCCACGCAGCGTTCCCGAATTGGGCTCCTTTGGCACTTTCGCCTCAGGAGCCTGAGGGACCTGAGGTTTTTCTCCGAGGTCTGCAGAGTTAGGTCCAAAGAGCGAGAAATTAATTCGAGGCTCTGCCTGGCGTGAAGGTGAGCACCCTGAGGAAGATGGGGGAGACCACCCACCGCAGAGGGTGGGAGCCAAACAGGGTGCTGGGGTGCCCCAGTCCTGGGAACTACAACCATCGGTGGTTGATGTGGCGTTTCGGTTCTGTCTCCAGAATCTGAGGGACATGAGGTTTCGTCTGTGGGCCCCGTGTCAGGTCAGCAGAGGAAGGCGTCTGAGCCACTCGCTGGTCCTGCCTAATGGAGGAAACCTCCATTCAGTGTGGGGGGTGGGGGTGGGGGGAAGTTTTGCCATGAACTTGCTGTTGGCTCTGAGAGACCACTGGCGAGGCCCTTCAATATAGTGTGTCCAGTCCCGCCTTCCAGCTCAGAGTCTCAGGAACATGAGGCTGTGGCAGCTGGGGAAGCAGGAGGTGTCCCTGCCTCTGCTAAGCACCTCTGAGAAAGTACTGAGGGGAGAACTCACCACAGAGAGGGTGCCCCAGCGGCTGCCCGCTCAGCACGCACGCGCGCACGCAGGCACGCGCGCGCACACAGGCACGTGCGCACGCAGGCACGCGCGCACGCAGGCACACGCGAGCGTACACACACACACACACACACACACACACACACACACACGCGCGCGCGCGCGCGCGGAAGCCTTGGGCAGGACTGTGGAGCACAGAGGCCCTTCTTTATCCACCCCTGACTTCCTTTTCTGGCCTCTCAGGGACACAGTGACCCTGGGCTGAGGGACCATGCTCAGGCCAGTAGAAGTGAGGAGATGCCGGACCTGCCAGGAATACCTTTGGACACTTTGAGGATAGATGATGGGACCATTCACTTCAGACAGAGGGGCTCCGCAAACACCCCACTCCACTTCCTGTCAACCATGGGAGGACACAGGCAGTAGCGGTCGCGTGTGGTATTTCCTCACTTCCTTCAGGAAGTTGTGGGGCTTGCCTCTTGGAAGTGAGGCCTTCATCTGAGGAGGCACTTAATACATTGAGGGACTGTGGGAGGACAGAAGATATCCCCCCCCCCCCCACACACACACACGCACACACTGTAGGACAGGTAGTGTTCAGCCCCTGCCACAACCCTAGGACACCCTGGGCAGGAGTGGCAGGATGTGGCCTCTCTTTGCTTTTATCTGGAGGTTTTCAAGGGAGAGACAACCTAGCTCTGAAAGACCAGAGCAGCCTGGCAGGGGGTAGAGTCCAAGGCCCAAATTGGGGTTCGCCAGTGTCAGGACTGGGAGCACTCCCTACAGCACAACAGATAGGACCCAGGCACTCTCTGCCCTTGCTGTCAACATGGGAGAACTAGGGGCATGGTTACTGAATGTGGCCCTCCCTCACTACCCCCTCCCTGGGGGATGGGGGTGTCTCATGAAGGTGAAGACCTTGTTCCCATGAGTGTGGCCTGAGTTCAGCAGAGGGAGGCTATCACACCCTGCAAAGTGTCAACATGAAGACTCTGGGGGAGGACCTATCACCCCATGGAGAGGGATCTCACAGAAATGCCCCTGCAGTCAGCCCTGGCAAGACACACCGGAGGGTTACCAAATGTGTTGTTTTCTGACTTCCAGTTTGGGAGTCTGGGGGAGCTGAGGCTTTTACTGAGGTGTGTGACTTCAGGCTAGTTAATAGAGGATACAGCCAGATCCTGCCAGGCATCAAGCAGAGGGCTGTGAGAAGGGGCCTCAGAGGCCTGCGCTGGAAATACCCCAATAGTTAGAGGGCCCCAGTCCCACCCTTCCCCTCCTGCCAACATCAGGAGAGCATGGCAATGTTGGCCCTATGTGGCATTTCCTTACTTTTGTCTGGAGGAAGGTCTCAGAGAGGTGGTCTAAGGAGGTGACAGTTTTAGGGGGAGCCACAGCAGCTCAGAAGAGGGCAGAGTCTCAGGTTCTGGCCAGAATCAAGGTAAGGACCCTTAGTGAGGCCTGAAGGCCCCCCTCCCCCAAAAGATGGACCCCACAGAATCTCATCCCTGGGAGGATCTGAGCAGGCATGGCCAGATGGGAAAACTCTCACATTTGCCAGGAGCTCTACCAGGAGTCAAGGTAATGGAGTGCTTCAGGAAGGTGATGTCGTGATTGGAGGAGGAGCTTCAGGTCAGAGGAGGACAGGACAGACCTTGATAGGAATACAGATGACTAAATACTTTGAGGGAGGACTGACTATATTCCCCATGCCAAAACAGACCCCAGGCAGAGGTGTCTAGATTTGGTGTCTTTTTCCTTTTGTCTGTAGTGTCCCAGGAAAGTGAAGGCCTTGGTCTGAGCTGGTGACATCAGCAGAGGAAAGAATCCCAGGATCTGTGAGGCGTCAAGGTAAGGTAAGGACCTCGAAGGGGGACTAAGGGTACCCCCCTAACTCAGACAGAAGGGGGGATGCCCACAGAAACGCCACCCTGTTCCCAATATCCACCCTGGGAGGATCTGCACAGTAATCCTGAGATGTGGTGCTCCCTCTCTTCCTGCATGGGGTGGGTGGAGGTGTTTCTGGGAGGTGAGGCCTTGGTCTGAGGGGCTGATTTCAGGTCACTCGAGGAGGTAGGCCCAGGCCCTTCCAGGAGCAAAAAGGAATACCTTGAGGGATGACAGAGGGAACCCCCATCCCTGCTGTCAGTCCTGGGAGACCCCGGGCAGGGATGGCTGGATGTGATGTCCCTTTACTTTTGTCTTGGCGATGGTCTCAGGGAGTTGAGGGCCTCAGTCTGCATACGAAGGCAGGTCAGCTGTGGGAGCCACGTCAGGTCTGAAGAGGAACGAGTCCCAGCTCTACCAGGAGTCCCGGAAAGGAGCCTTGGTGAGGACCAAAGGTAATTCCCACCCCAGAAAGAAGAGACTGTGCAGAGCCTGGCTGTCTTCCGTTCTTAGCTCTGGCTGGTCCCAGGCAGGGTTGGCTGGATATAGTATGCTCTGACTTTTTCCAAGGGTGAGGGAGCTGTCTTGGCAAGTGAGGTCATTTTCTGAGGGGGCAATGTCCAGTTAGCAGGGGTTGGCCCAGGACCTATCAGCCAGAAAGATTAATACCATGAAAGAGGATTGAGGATAGCCCACCATCCAACTGATGGGGCCCAGCCCTTGCCATCAGCACTGGAAGGACCTAGCAGGGGGTGACAAGATGTGGAGCCTCTTCACTTTTGTCCAGGGGTTCTCAGGGAGGTGAGGGCCTTGTTCTAAGGAGGCATTGGTCTGAGGGGGAGCCACAACAGGTCAGCAGAGGGACGAGTCCCAGACTCTGCCAGGATTTAAGGTAAGGACCCTGAGTGAGCACTGAGGGCAGCACACCCTCACCATAGTACTGAAGGCATGCCCAGCTCTACCCTTCCCCTGCTGTGAGATCTGGGAGGCCCTGAGGCACAGTGGCTGGGTACAGTGCACCCTCACTTTCTTCTAGATGGTCTCAGGGAGGTGAGGGCTTGTTCTGAATGGTCAGTACCCAGGACAGCAGAGGGAGGTGTCCCAGGCCCCACCAGGCATCAATGTGAGGGATGCAGGTAACCCTCAGATAGGAGTTGTGAGGAGAGGGCGTCTGTGTGAGGCACGTGTCCTCAGGTCAGCAGAGCAGAGGAGGCCCAGGCAGCGTGAGGAGTCAATGTGAGATACATACCCTGAATGTCTATCAAAGCCCCCACCCACAGTCCCAAACACCACCTGCTCACAGTCAGCCCTGGAAGCCTTGGGCTGTGCTGGCTGGCTACACCCTGAGGAGCTTTCTCACATCATCCTACAGGTTCCTGGGAGACAAACCATCCAGGAAGACAGGAGCCCAGTGAGGCCCTAGAGCACCCCCTAAATAGAAGACCTGTAAGTCAGCCTTTGTCAGAGCTGCCAAGGGTGCGCATCTCTGCTGAGGCCGCTGACCCTCTCCCTCTCTCCCCCAGGCTCCTGGGAATCCATCTCCCATAATCCTGCTCACACTTCCACCTGCTGCCCACAACAAGAGTCATCATGTCTCACTCCTCAAAGCGCCCACGCCTCACATTTGAGCCAAACTTTCAGGCCCAAAGTGAGATAATGTTTCCCATACCTGACGAGGAGAACTCCTCCATTTCCTCTTGCTCTTTCAGCTTCTCCTACCCCTCCACCTCCCCCACCCCCTCCCCTCCTTCCTCTCCTGTAATCCCAGGCACTCTGGAGGAGGAAGAGGAAAAGGAGGCTGAGAAGGAGGGGGAGAACAAGAAGGATGAGGAGGGGAAGGATGGTGAGGAAGAGGAAGAAGAGAAGGAAAAGGAAGAGGAGGAGGGGGAAGAGGAGGGACAGGAGAAGGAGAAAGAAGAAGAGGAAGAGCAGGAGGAGCAGACTGAGGAGGAGGAGGAGGAGGAGGAGGAGGAGGAGGAGGAGGAGGAGGAGGAAGCAGAGGAGGAGGGAGAGGGGAAGGAGGAGGAAAAGGAAGCCGAGGAGGAGGGGCAGGGAGAGGAGGAGGAGGAGGAGTCTGAGGAGAGAGATGAGGAAGAAAAAGAGGCAAAGCAGGAGAAGGAGGAGGAGGAGAAGCTGGAGAAGCAGGAGAAGCAGGAGCAGCCTGCTTCTAAGACATCAAGACCTCCCCAGAGTCCTCAGAGATCCATGGCATGGAGCACATCAGTTGGAGGCTCCAGCAACCAAGACAATGAGGATACAAGCTCTCTGCAGACCTCAGCAGACCCCGAGTCTCTGTGTAGAGACCGCATAGATGAGAATGTGCCCAATTTGGTGCATGCCATGATCCTCAGGTATCGTTTGAGAAAGCCTATTACAAAGGCAGAGATGCTACAAGTTGTTAACAAAAGGGACAAGAGTCAATTCCCTGTGATTTTTAAGAAAGCTTGTAAGTGCTTGGAGGTGATCTGTGGCATTGATGTGAAGGAAGTGGTCCCTGCCACCCACTCCTATGTCCTTGTCAACTCACTGGATCTCACCTATGATGAGATGCTTAGTGACCACCAGAGCATGCCTAAAAACGGCCTCCTGATAATCATCCTGGGTATGATCTTCCTGGAGGGCAACTGTGCCTCTGAGGAAGACATTTGGGAGTTCCTGAATATGATGGGAGTTTATGCTGGGAGGGAGCACTTCATTTATGGGGAGCCTAGGAAGCTCATCACCAGAACATGGGTTCAGGAGAATTACCTGGAGTACCAGCAGGTGCTTAATAGTGATCCACCACGCTACCAATTTATGTGGGGTCCAAGGGCCCATGCTGAAACCAGCAAGTTGCAAGTTCTGGAATTTTTGTCCAAGATCAAAGGGATTGACCCCATTTCCTTCTCATGCTGGTATGAGGAGGCTTTAAGAGATGAGCAAGAGAGAGCCCGGGCCAGAATTGGCCCTGTGGGTCATGCTGCTGCCATGTTCATGGCACAGCCTCTCCTCCCCCAACTGAAGAATGAGCACGAATCTTCACTCTGTGGTTGCAAAGGGCACTCACATTTCTAAGTAGAGGAGAGTCAGAGGCAGGGTCAGGCTGGGGAGAACAGCTTTGTGTTCTATATTGATGGCTTGGAGGTTTATCCTTTGTTCCCCCTCCTTTGGGGTTTTCTCAAATACTGTTCCTTTTCATGGAAGGTTTATTAGCTTTAGAATCTAAGTTGATGAATTAAAGTGGTCTCACATGCATTGTTACTCTTCAGGTTTATGAATGAGTTTTGATATTTTGAAAAATAAATTGGGGAAACTTCCATCTTTTGTGATCTGGAGGAAAATATGATGACACTGGAATGGGAATTTCCTTGGAAATGTGAAAGAAGCCTGCAGAAAATAGAGAAATAGAGGGGGGGGGAATATAACAGGTGGTTAATTTTTGCATTCCTTAACCATTTTAGTTTATTCTGTAACATTAAAAGATATATACCTGGATTTCCTTGGCTTATTCAAGAAAGTTGGTGTAATCATAGAAAATGTTAATAAAGGAATTTTACCAATGCTCACCTACTCATTTATTTGCCAAACATTAATTGTATATTTCCTCTTTGGAAAGCACTGTGTTAATAGTGGAGATACTAGGATAAGCAAGACACACCGCTACCCAAAGAATGGTAGAGGCTAGGAGCAGCACTCACATCAAAAAGATGGTGAGATGTCCTCCAATACCTACAGAACAAGTGAAAACAAGGAGGGAGGAGATGAGATTGCAGATGGGAGCACTCAAGTGTAAATGCCCTGAGCCAAGGCATTCTGGGGCTAAGGGAAACTGCAATTCCTTCCGTGGGAGTTAATTTTAAATTAAGCTGTGGGTGGTGGCAGGGGCCAGGCCCTCAGGGGCTGTGTTCTTGAAGTGTGAGAAAAGCCTGACATGGAAAACTTTTGGATCCTGGATAAACCAGGGAGAAATCTCCACCTTGGGTTGGGTATGGAAAGGGTCCTGAACTTTTTGTCCTAGTGCAGTGCACACAGTGCATGAACTAGGTGTTCTAGACACATCTTGAGTGTAATTAGGCCAACTCTAAGCAATGTCTAGATTTTGGTGGTAGTGAAATGAATGAAAATAGCACTTTGATGGATGAGTAGCTGGGAGGGAAGGAAGCAGTTGGTCTTTGGGTTAAATTCTGGGAACTCTGAGTTATATCAGCTGGGGAAGACTAACCTATGCCCAAATTAATATATCCTCTAAGAGGAAACATTTAACGGATTTTATTTGTGAAGCTGTATTTTTTGCCTGATTTATATTCCATCTCCTGTTGAGCTGCATATTATCTGAGAATGTCCTCGATTACAACTAGATCCCAGAGGAGATAGATGGTGGGAGGGTCTGGGGACAAAATAATATTAGAAATTACTGCCATTCATTAAAGTTTGAATCAATGTCAGGTACTGTGCCAGATGCTTTTCTTACTTTACATACATTCCAGCAGTCCTTCCTACAAGGCAGGGCTTATCAAACCCATTTAACAGGTGATGGATCTAAGGCTCATGGCCTTAGTAATTTCCCCAAGATTTTACTGCCATTAAGTGACAGGGCTGAGATAGGAAGGAGGGTAAGGCAGTGAGAGAGCTTGGGTTCTGCTTTCATTGGGGTTGAATGTGGGTACCTGTGCTGTCATAAGCTCAGTCTTTATTGGGTAATTTAAAATACAATAGTAGGTGTTTAAAGCTCAGGGATGTGCAAAATACCAAGTAGCCCAAATGGTCAATTATTGAAGTCAACCAAGATTTTGAATACTAAGGAACCTCAGTGGGGGGTACAGGCCTGGCTATTTATCTAGTTCTGTGCCTAGCAAAGCATGATAGTATCTGGTGTAACATAGGCTAATATTTATAGCCACTGGGCACCTGTTTTGTTATTTAGGAACAGCTCAGAATCCTTTGAAGACTTCCTGAGCCATGAACACCATCTGGATCTCCTTCAAGGCAGGTGCACACCCAGACCTGTATCTGGAAATTTACTATGGTGATTAGGTCTAGATATTGGCATGGGTATCCTGGACTACTAAATTACTCAAGAGTATTGCTCAACCAAATGATGCAGGAGAGCTGCTATGCTCTTCCTGGCATGATATATTGGTGGCCGTAAGGCAGCGGGTGTTATCTGGCATGCTGATGGTCCACATATCCCCACTGACCTATTTATTCAGACTATACTGTGATATCCAGCTGCTAATGAGGATTCTGATATTTCACAAGCCTATTTATATAAGTTGTCCAGTACCATTCATACAGATTCCCCACCATCTCTCCTTCTGGACCCTTCTTCCTACACTGAACTCTAGACTCATAGCACTGACTGCCAGCTTGTCTGGGGATCTCTGGACTTGTTTTTGCACATGGTCTCTTGTGGGCTCTAATAATTGCTCTCCCCAGAATGCTCTCTGTGCCCCTCCAGACTTAGGGTGTCCCAGCTGGTCATATTCCCTGGCTCCTAGTCATTCTGACTGAATCCTTGCTTCTCAAAGTAAAGGGGAAATGCCATGCAGACATTTGAGGATTTTAAATCATGCCCAGAGGAATCCTTTTACTTGGGACATCACTGCATAAATCCAGCTTTATATGGGTGGGGATTAAGTTGATTTTTTGTTTAACCTAATCAGAAAATGGGAGACATAAATTAAAATAACATTGGCACAACATTTTTTTTACTCATAACTTTTAGCAAAATTTAAGATTGGTAAATTCTATACTAATAATAGAAGAATATGCCAATTATCCGGGACACCGTCACATCACGACTGTTCAGTAGGATGGGTGGGGCTGTGGGGCCATGGGGTGGGACTCCGGGTCTCCCGTGATTTCATCCTGCACAGGCAGACTCCCCTGCGGCCCCACAGCCAAATCCCAATGTGAACCCAGGGTTTATTAAACTTTACTGGAGCTGCTCCCCACACCCTCACACCCTGCCCCAGGACTGCACTGCCCACAGCAGGGCGCCTTGGCAGCCTCCTGACAGGTGGGTGGCCGGGGAGAGCTGAGTAGGGCGGGGGTGGCAGGGAGCCATGGAGGGCCAGGGAAGCTGGATCCAAGTTCCCAGGGGTCTGAGGAGAGTGCCTGACAGGAGCCCGGACTGCAAAGAAGAAAGAGGAAGCACCACGGGGAGCTCTTCCAATCCTCCTGCACAGACACGCTACCCAGCCCCCGCATCCCCAGGGTGACAGGGAGGCTGACCAGATGGGGAGAAGACCCAGCCTCGTGGGTAGCCAGTGTAGCCTCAGCCCGCACCTCTGCCTCCGTATCTCTTCCCCTTCCACCCCCGCCAGGGGCACCCACAACAATAGCATGCTGGCAACGACTGGTCAGCATCCCCAAGGCACCCGGGGCCCGCCACTGCCGGGGCCCCCTCCACTGGGGCTGGGCATGCCTCTCCCCCCTACAACTACAGACCCAGGTGGAGGCAGGCCTGAGCGGCCCTCCAGAGTCAGACGAATCCCCCCCCCCACCCGGTACAGCAGCGGTGCTGTATCTGCAGCAGAAGTGCACTGAACCTCTCTGGGGGCTATGGCTAAACCCGCCCTCCTAGCCCACCTGGCCCCGCCCTGGCCCAGTCCTCGCCCCACTCCAGGAGATTGGAGCCCCGCCCTGAGCATGTACAGCTGTGAAATGACCACATACAATTTAAAGAATGGAGTCAAGCTGGGTGGTTTGACAGTTTCTCCCCCTTCGGCCTCGCCATCCCCCCTAGCATCCCCCTACTGCCCCCCCGCCCTGGCCAGAACCTCCAGGGATGACCACCACTACAGGGCTGCTGGCCGGAGGCCGCCCCTGCAAGGCCTGCGGAACCCTCTGTAAAGCTTCGATAGCTACAGTCCCAGGAAACAATCATGCCCTCCTCCCCCAATCAGCACCTGCTTCCTGTGATGGTACCCATAGGTTTAAAAATAACAATCCCTTCCCTTTTAGACATCACTTATTTGATGAAACATTTCTAGGTTTATTATCTCAGAACCTCCTCATGACAACCCAGTGAGGTAGGCGGAGAAGAGATTACAATTCCCATGGTATATACATATGTATATGTATTCAGAAATGAAGCTCAGAGAAGAAAAGTGTCAAGCCCAGTGGTTCCCAAGGTGCAGCACACGCCCCACATGGGGGGCAATTTGATTTTAAGTGGGGGCAATTCAAGAATGAGTTAACAGTGAATTTTTTGCATTTCTTATGGTTCTAGGGGGCCTCATCTACAGCGTATCATATATAATAAAAGGCTAATATTGCAAATGACCGAATGGCGGAATGACCGGTCACTATGATGCGCACTGACCACCAGGGGGCAGACACTCAATGCAGGAGCTGCCCCCTGGTGGTCCGTATGCGCCCACAGGGGGAGCACCGTTCAGCTAGAAGCCGGGCTCATGGCTGGCGAGCACAGTGGCAGTGGTGGGAGCCTCTCCCGCCTCCGTGGCAATGCTAAGGATGTCCAACTGATGGCTTAGTGGGCCTAAGCCATCAGCCGGACATCCCCCCAGAGCTCCCGGACTGCGAGAGGGTGCAGGCCAGGCTGAGGGATCCCCTCCCTCAAGTGCACAAATTTCGTGCACCAGGCCCCAGTAATGTTTATAAAAGTTTAGGATATTCACATTATATTAATTTATGAAAAACTATATTGGAATAAAATTTTGGCAATATTTATAAAAGCTTAAACATTCTTACCCTTTGCACATTAACCAAAATTCTGTTTTATGTTTTTTTTTTTTTAGAAAACATATACATTTTCCTAAGAATTCATGTTTAAATATGTTGATTTTAGTTATATTAATCACAGCAGGTAAAAGAAAATAACTTATATGTCCATCAGAAGTATCTAATTATGACACATACATACTTTAGTATGAGAGTAAGTGCCATCAATTGAAAGATATTACATTCACTTTTTAACTGGCAAGGTAAGTTAAAGGTTAATTTATATATCATCACCATTAAGTTAGAAGAAAAACAATATATTTTAATACACATATATGAAAAATCTCAGAATAAGCTTTGAAATAATACACACCAGATTAGTAATTGTAATTTCCTTTGAGATAGAGGTTGAATTTTGGAGGAACTTGATAAAGGGGAGCAATGTGATTGATTTGTATGCTTACAATATTTAACAAGAATATATGAACTACCACCTTTTCACCTTTATAAGTAAAATATTTAAATAAGCACCAAATCAGAAATAGGTTTGTATTAATCAGTTAAAGTAACTGTTAGCTGATGCAATAGACAAAACCTGAAATATGAGTGGTTTAACACAACACATTTTTTTGTTTTTGTTGTTCACATGAATTATGGTTTTCATTGGCAGGGATATTATGTGCTCAGGCAACTCAGGGATCCTGGCTGCTTCTACCTTCTTGTAGCTCCATTATCTCAGCACTGGGTCTCTATGTTTGCTGCTGAATAGTAGAGGAAGCATGGAAATGGCATACTGGCTCCAGTGGATGTCCCAGGAAGGAGAGAAAAACAAGATGTGAATGAACACTTGTAGCCTCTCCCATAACTTGTCATTAGTAGGTGCTCAATAAAAAGCAACTATTATAATTTTTATGACAACAACTCTCTTCATTTATTTTTTAAAAATATATTTTATTGAGAGGAAGGGAGAGGGATAGAGAGTTAGAAACATCGATGAGAGAGAAACATTGATCAGCTGTCTCCTGCACACTCCCTACTGGGGATGTGCCCACAACCGAGGTACATGCCCTTGACTGCACTCAAACCTGGGACCCTTCAGTCCACAGGCTGACGCTCTATCCACTGAGACAAACTGGTTAGGGCACTCTCTTCATTTCTTAAAGGAGTTTCTGAGAAAACCAATTTTTCCTTGAAATTCATCAACTTTTTCAAAAGCCTATAATTTAACAGGTGCTTTCAATCTTAGCAGGTAGAAAACAAACATCCTTCTTCACTCAGTATCACTTTTTCTGCATTGCACTTTGTAATAACCTCTATATTCTCAGCAGAATGAGAATGGTCTCTTTCCTTAGTAAAGAGACTACAAAAAGTTCAGGACACTTTCCATACCCAATCCATGTGATGATGCAAGGTAAAAATATTAATTTATGATCCTCAGCTACCTTCCACATGACTGAACAATCCTGAAGATGTTTACAGGTACCTTTTCCTGTGGGACAGGTATACAGACAAAAGGCAATGAAAGGATGGTTGTTTTAGTCATTATATATTGGGTGGTTTAAACAACTGAAATTTATTATTCAGTTGCAAAGTCCAAGATCACAGTGCTGGAAGATTCGGTGTCTGGTGAGGCCCTTCTTCCTGGTTTGCAGATAGCCATCTTCTCATTTTATCAACATATTGCCAAAGACATTAATTTCATCATGGATACTTCACCTTCATAAGCTTGTCCAAACCTAGTTACTTCCTAAAAGCCCCACCTTCTAATACTACCCCACTTGGGGTTAAGTAATACTAGAAAGAGAAATGGAGTAAGAGACAGGAAACCCACCTCAGGCTAGGAGTGGAAACAATGCAGGCCCTAGATCAGGGGTCCTCAAACTACGGCCCGCGGGCCACATACTGCCTGCCAAGGACGTTTATCAGGCCCGCCAGGTGTTTTTGCCGCTGCTGCCTGTCCTGCTTAGCAGTCGACTTAGCATGTGCATAGGAATTTGTTCAGTTTTTTTTTTTTTTAACTATACTCCGGCCCTCCAATGGTCTGAGAAACAGTGAACTGGCCCCATGTTTAAAAAGTTTGAGGACCCCTGCCCTAAATAATTTCTTACCTTCCTTCCTATCTCAGCCCTGTCACTTAATGGCAGTAAAATCTTGGGGAAATTACTGAAGGCCATGAGCCTTAGATCCATCACCTGTTAAATGGGTTTGATAAGCCCTGCCTTGTAGGAAGGACTGCTGGAATGTATGTAAAGTAAGAAAAGCATCTGGCACAGTACCTGACATTGATTCAAACTTTAATGAATGGCAGTAATTTCTAATATTATTTTGTCCCCAGACCCTCCCACCATCTATCTCCTCTGGGATCTAGTTGTAATCGAGGACATTCTCAGATAATATGCAGCTCAACAGGAGATGGAATATAAATCAGGCAAAAAATACAGCTTCACAAATAAAATCCATTAAATGTTTCCTCTTAGAGGATATATTAATTTGGGCATAGGTTAGTCTTCCCCAGCTGATATAACTCAGAGTTCCCAGAATTTAACCCAAAGACCAACTGCTTCCTTCCCTCCCAGCTACTCATCCATCAAAGTGCTATTTTCATTCATTTCACTACCACCAAAATCTAGACATTGCTTAGAGTTGGCCTAATTACACTCAAGATGTGTCTAGAACACCTAGTTCATGCACTGTGTGCACTGCACTAGGACAAAAAGTTCAGGACCCTTTCCATACCCAACCCAAGGTGGAGATTTCTCCCTGGTTTATCCAGGATCCAAAAGTTTTCCATGTCAGGCTTTTCTCACACTTCAAGAACACAGCCCCTGAGGGCCTGGCCCCTGCCACCACCCACAGCTTAATTTAAAATTAACTCCCACGGAAGGAATTGCAGTTTCCCTTAGCCCCAGAATGCCTTGGCTCAGGGCATTTACACTTGAGTGCTCCCATCTGCAATCTCATCTCCTCCCTCCTTGTTTTCACTTGTTCTGTAGGTATTGGAGGACATCTCACCATCTTTTTGATGTGAGTGCTGCTCCTAGCCTCTACCATTCTTTGGGTAGCGGTGTGTCTTGCTTATCCTAGTATCTCCACTATTAACACAGTGCTTTCCAAAGAGGAAATATACAATTAATGTTTGGCAAATAAATGAGTAGGTGAGCATTGGTAAAATTCCTTTATTAACATTTTCTATGATTACACCAACTTTCTTGAATAAGCCAAGGAAATCCAGGTATATATCTTTTAATGTTACAGAATAAACTAAAATGGTTAAGGAATGCAAAAATTAACCACCTGTTATATTCCCCCCCCCTCTATTTCTCTATTTTCTGCAGGCTTCTTTCACATTTCCAAGGAAATTCCCATTCCAGTGTCATCATATTTTCCTCCAGATCACAAAAGATGGAAGTTTCCCCAATTTATTTTTCAAAATATCAAAACTCATTCATAAACCTGAAGAGTAACAATGCATGTGAGACCACTTTAATTCATCAACTTAGATTCTAAAGCTAATAAACCTTCCATGAAAAGGAACAGTATTTGAGAAAACCCCAAAGGAGGGGGAACAAAGGATAAACCTCCAAGCCATCAATATAGAACACAAAGCTGTTCTCCCCAGCCTGACCCTGCCTCTGACTCTCCTCTACTTAGAAATGTGAGTGCCCTTTGCAACCACAGAGTGAAGATTCGTGCTCATTCTTCAGTTGGGGGAGGAGAGGCTGTGCCATGAACATGGCAGCAGCATGACCCACAGGGCCAATTCTGGCCCGGGCTCTCTCTTGCTCATCTCTTAAAGCCTCCTCATACCAGCATGAGAAGGAAATGGGGTCAATCCCTTTGATCTTGGACAAAAATTCCAGAACTTGCAACTTGCTGGTTTCAGCATGGGCCCTTGGACCCCACATAAATTGGTAGCGTGGTGGATCACTATTAAGCACCTGCTGGTACTCCAGGTAATTCTCCTGAACCCATGTTCTGGTGATGAGCTTCCTAGGCTCCCCATAAATGAAGTGCTCCCTCCCAGCATAAACTCCCATCATATTCAGGAACTCCCAAATGTCTTCCTCAGAGGCACAGTTGCCCTCCAGGAAGATCATACCCAGGATGATTATCAGGAGGCCGTTTTTAGGCATGCTCTGGTGGTCACTAAGCATCTCATCATAGGTGAGATCCAGTGAGTTGACAAGGACATAGGAGTGGGTGGCAGGGACCACTTCCTTCACATCAATGCCACAGATCACCTCCAAGCACTTACAAGCTTTCTTAAAAATCACAGGGAATTGACTCTTGTCCCTTTTGTTAACAACTTGTAGCATCTCTGCCTTTGTAATAGGCTTTCTCAAACGATACCTGAGGATCATGGCATGCACCAAATTGGGCACATTCTCATCTATGCGGTCTCTACACAGAGACTCGGGGTCTGCTGAGGTCTGCAGAGAGCTTGTATCCTCATTGTCTTGGTTGCTGGAGCCTCCAACTGATGTGCTCCATGCCATGGATCTCTGAGGACTCTGGGGAGGTCTTGATGTCTTAGAAGCAGGCTGCTCCTGCTTCTCCTGCTTCTCCAGCTTCTCCTCCTCCTCCTTCTCCTGCTTTGCCTCTTTTTCTTCCTCATCTCTCTCCTCAGACTCCTCCTCCTCCTCCTCTCCCTGCCCCTCCTCCTCGGCTTCCTTTTCCTCCTCCTTCCCCTCTCCCTCCTCCTCTGCTTCCTCCTCCTCCTCCTCCTCCTCCTCCTCCTCCTCCTCCTCCTCCTCCTCAGTCTGCTCCTCCTGCTCTTCCTCTTCTTCTTTCTCCTTCTCCTGTCCCTCCTCTTCCCCCTCCTCCTCTTCCTTTTCCTTCTCTTCTTCCTCTTCCTCACCATCCTTCCCCTCCTCATCCTTCTTGTTCTCCCCCTCCTTCTCAGCCTCCTTTTCCTCTTCCTCCTCCAGAGTGCCTGGGATTACAGGAGAGGAAGGAGGGGAGGGGGTGGGGGAGGTGGAGGGGTAGGAGAAGCTGAAAGAGCAAGAGGAAATGGAGGAGTTCTCCTCGTCAGGTATGGGAAACATTATCTCACTTTGGGCCTGAAAGTTTGGCTCAAATGTGAGGCGTGGGCGCTTTGAGGAGTGAGACATGATGACTCTTGTTGTGGGCAGCAGGTGGAAGTGTGAGCAGGATTATGGGAGATGGATTCCCAGGAGCCTGGGGGAGAGAGGGAGAGGGTCAGCGGCCTCAGCAGAGATGCGCACCCTTGGCAGCTCTGACAAAGGCTGACTTACAGGTCTTCTATTTAGGGGGTGCTCTAGGGCCTCACTGGGCTCCTGTCTTCCTGGATGGTTTGTCTCCCAGGAACCTGTAGGATGATGTGAGAAAGCTCCTCAGGGTGTAGCCAGCCAGCACAGCCCAAGGCTTCCAGGGCTGACTGTGAGCAGGTGGTGTTTGGGACTGTGGGTGGGGGCTTTGATAGACATTCAGGGTATGTATCTCACATTGACTCCTCACGCTGCCTGGGCCTCCTCTGCTCTGCTGACCTGAGGACACGTGCCTCACACAGACGCCCTCTCCTCACAACTCCTATCTGAGGGTTACCTGCATCCCTCACATTGATGCCTGGTGGGGCCTGGGACACCTCCCTCTGCTGTCCTGGGTACTGACCATTCAGAACAAGCCCTCACCTCCCTGAGACCATCTAGAAGAAAGTGAGGGTGCACTGTACCCAGCCACTGTGCCTCAGGGCCTCCCAGATCTCACAGCAGGGGAAGGGTAGAGCTGGGCATGCCTTCAGTACTATGGTGAGGGTGTGCTGCCCTCAGTGCTCACTCAGGGTCCTTACCTTAAATCCTGGCAGAGTCTGGGACTCGTCCCTCTGCTGACCTGTTGTGGCTCCCCCTCAGACCAATGCCTCCTTAGAACAAGGCCCTCACCTCCCTGAGAACCCCTGGACAAAAGTGAAGAGGCTCCACATCTTGTCACCCCCTGCTAGGTCCTTCCAGTGCTGATGGCAAGGGCTGGGCCCCATCAGTTGGATGGTGGGCTATCCTCAATCCTCTTTCATGGTATTAATCTTTCTGGCTGATAGGTCCTGGGCCAACCCCTGCTAACTGGACATTGCCCCCTCAGAAAATGACCTCACTTGCCAAGACAGCTCCCTCACCCTTGGAAAAAGTCAGAGCATACTATATCCAGCCAACCCTGCCTGGGACCAGCCAGAGCTAAGAACGGAAGACAGCCAGGCTCTGCACAGTCTCTTCTTTCTGGGGTGGGAATTACCTTTGGTCCTCACCAAGGCTCCTTTCCGGGACTCCTGGTAGAGCTGGGACTCGTTCCTCTTCAGACCTGACGTGGCTCCCACAGCTGACCTGCCTTCGTATGCAGACTGAGGCCCTCAACTCCCTGAGACCATCGCCAAGACAAAAGTAAAGGGACATCACATCCAGCCATCCCTGCCCGGGGTCTCCCAGGACTGACAGCAGGGATGGGGGTTCCCTCTGTCATCCCTCAAGGTATTCCTTTTTGCTCCTGGAAGGGCCTGGGCCTACCTCCTCGAGTGACCTGAAATCAGCCCCTCAGACCAAGGCCTCACCTCCCAGAAACACCTCCACCCACCCCATGCAGGAAGAGAGGGAGCACCACATCTCAGGATTACTGTGCAGATCCTCCCAGGGTGGATATTGGGAACAGGGTGGCGTTTCTGTGGGCATCCCCCCTTCTGTCTGAGTTAGGGGGGTACCCTTAGTCCCCCTTCGAGGTCCTTACCTTACCTTGACGCCTCACAGATCCTGGGATTCTTTCCTCTGCTGATGTCACCAGCTCAGACCAAGGCCTTCACTTTCCTGGGACACTACAGACAAAAGGAAAAAGACACCAAATCTAGACACCTCTGCCTGGGGTCTGTTTTGGCATGGGGAATATAGTCAGTCCTCCCTCAAAGTATTTAGTCATCTGTATTCCTATCAAGGTCTGTCCTGTCCTCCTCTGACCTGAAGCTCCTCCTCCAATCACGACATCACCTTCCTGAAGCACTCCATTACCTTGACTCCTGGTAGAGCTCCTGGCAAATGTGAGAGTTTTCCCATCTGGCCATGCCTGCTCAGATCCTCCCAGGGATGAGATTCTGTGGGGTCCATCTTTTGGGGGAGGGGGGCCTTCAGGCCTCACTAAGGGTCCTTACCTTGATTCTGGCCAGAACCTGAGACTCTGCCCTCTTCTGAGCTGCTGTGGCTCCCCCTAAAACTGTCACCTCCTTAGACCACCTCTCTGAGACCTTCCTCCAGACAAAAGTAAGGAAATGCCACATAGGGCCAACATTGCCATGCTCTCCTGATGTTGGCAGGAGGGGAAGGGTGGGACTGGGGCCCTCTAACTATTGGGGTATTTCCAGCGCAGGCCTCTGAGGCCCCTTCTCACAGCCCTCTGCTTGATGCCTGGCAGGATCTGGCTGTATCCTCTATTAACTAGCCTGAAGTCACACACCTCAGTAAAAGCCTCAGCTCCCCCAGACTCCCAAACTGGAAGTCAGAAAACAACACATTTGGTAACCCTCCGGTGTGTCTTGCCAGGGCTGACTGCAGGGGCATTTCTGTGAGATCCCTCTCCATGGGGTGATAGGTCCTCCCCCAGAGTCTTCATGTTGACACTTTGCAGGGTGTGATAGCCTCCCTCTGCTGAACTCAGGCCACACTCATGGGAACAAGGTCTTCACCTTCATGAGACACCCCCATCCCCCAGGGAGGGGGTAGTGAGGGAGGGCCACATTCAGTAACCATGCCCCTAGTTCTCCCATGTTGACAGCAAGGGCAGAGAGTGCCTGGGTCCTATCTGTTGTGCTGTAGGGAGTGCTCCCAGTCCTGACACTGGCGAACCCCAATTTGGGCCTTGGACTCTACCCCCTGCCAGGCTGCTCTGGTCTTTCAGAGCTAGGTTGTCTCTCCCTTGAAAACCTCCAGATAAAAGCAAAGAGAGGCCACATCCTGCCACTCCTGCCCAGGGTGTCCTAGGGTTGTGGCAGGGGCTGAACACTACCTGTCCTACAGTGTGTGCGTGTGTGTGTGTGGGGGGGGGGGGATATCTTCTGTCCTCCCACAGTCCCTCAATGTATTAAGTGCCTCCTCAGATGAAGGCCTCACTTCCAAGAGGCAAGCCCCACAACTTCCTGAAGGAAGTGAGGAAATACCACACGCGACCGCTACTGCCTGTGTCCTCCCATGGTTGACAGGAAGTGGAGTGGGGTGTTTGCGGAGCCCCTCTGTCTGAAGTGAATGGTCCCATCATCTATCCTCAAAGTGTCCAAAGGTATTCCTGGCAGGTCCGGCATCTCCTCACTTCTACTGGCCTGAGCATGGTCCCTCAGCCCAGGGTCACTGTGTCCCTGAGAGGCCAGAAAAGGAAGTCAGGGGTGGATAAAGAAGGGCCTCTGTGCTCCACAGTCCTGCCCAAGGCTTCCGCGCGCGCGCGCGCGTGTGTGTGTGTGTGTGTGTGTGTGTGTGTGTGTGTGTGTGTACGCTCGCGTGTGCCTGCGTGCGCGCGTGCCTGCGTGCGCACGTGCCTGTGTGCGCGCGCGTGCCTGCGTGCGCGCGTGCGTGCTGAGCGGGCAGCCGCTGGGGCACCCTCTCTGTGGTGAGTTCTCCCCTCAGTACTTTCTCAGAGGTGCTTAGCAGAGGCAGGGACACCTCCTGCTTCCCCAGCTGCCACAGCCTCATGTTCCTGAGACTCTGAGCTGGAAGGCGGGACTGGACACACTATATTGAAGGGCCTCGCCAGTGGTCTCTCAGAGCCAACAGCAAGTTCATGGCAAAACTTCCCCCCACCCCCACCCCCCACACTGAATGGAGGTTTCCTCCATTAGGCAGGACCAGCGAGTGGCTCAGACGCCTTCCTCTGCTGACCTGACACGGGGCCCACAGACGAAACCTCATGTCCCTCAGATTCTGGAGACAGAACCGAAACGCCACATCAACCACCGATGGTTGTAGTTCCCAGGACTGGGGCACCCCAGCACCCTGTTTGGCTCCCACCCTCTGCGGTGGGTGGTCTCCCCCATCTTCCTCAGGGTGCTCACCTTCACGCCAGGCAGAGCCTCGAATTAATTTCTCGCTCTTTGGACCTAACTCTGCAGACCTCGGAGAAAAACCTCAGGTCCCTCAGGCTCCTGAGGCGAAAGTGCCAAAGGAGCCCAATTCGGGAACGCTGCGTGGGGTCACCCAGGGACCACTGCAGGGGCAGGGCGGGACTGGTGGCCCTGTGTCTGCAGTGGGCGGTGCCTTCCTGGCTTTCTCAGAGACCTCGCTCTGATGATTGGCCAGTCCTAGGACTCCCTCCATCGGCGGATCTGAAGCCCCACCCCTCAGCTCCAGCAATCGAGAGCTGGACACACAACATCCTGGGAACCTGCCTGGCTCTCCCAGGGTTCACAGTAAGGGCAAGGGGTGGGGGAGGAGGCGGGAGACTCCTCTGTCTGAGGGGCAGCTCCCCGCACGCACACCTCCCCTAGGGTCCTCCTTAAGGTGCCGACCTGAGTCTGACCTGCTCAGAAGAAGCCTCTTGTCCCTCAGGTTCCCAAAAACGTAAGCTGCGAAGTGCCATATCCAAACACCTGTGCGTGGATTTGCCCGCGGCTGAGGCCACAGGCAGGACCGAGCTTGGCCCCTACCCTCGGTGGCGGTGGCGGTGGCGGTGGCGGGAGATCTAACCCTCTTCCTAGGGATTCTCGCCCTGATCATTGCCCAGGCCCAGGACTCCTCCACCTGAGGGCCTGAAGCCCCACCCCTCAGACTGGGGGAATGGAATCTTCAAAACAGAACTTCTGGGAACCCTGCGTGACTCTCCCAGGGTAAGGGCAATGGGGGTGGGGTTGGGGGTGGGGGAGACTCCTCTGTCTGCGGGCGGGGGAGGGGAACAGCTCCCCGCACACCTCCCCTAGGGTCCTCCTTAAGGTGCTGACCTGAGTTTGACCCACTCAGAGGAAGCCTCCTGTCCCCCTGGCACCCAAAAAACGTAAGCCAGGAAGTGCCATAGCCAAACAAACACCTGTGCGGGGATTTGCCTAGGGCTGAGGCCACAGGCAGGACCGAGTTTGGCCCCCACCCTCTGGGGTGGGACGTTTCCCCGTCTTCCTCGGGGTCCTCAACTGGATGCCTGGCGGAGACCAGGATTTTCTCCCTTCTGACCGAACTCCGTGCCCTTCATAGAAAACTTCAAGTCCCTCAGATTCCCCAGAGGACAGCCCCCAAACGCCACAACCAGAAACACTGCCTGGGGTCTCCCAGGACGACTGCAGGGACAAGGCGGGACCAGGACCCCTCTACTCTGTCTGGGGTGGAAATACCACGGAGTCCTGGCTCAGAGTCTTCACCTTGACTCCCGGCACCGCCCGGGCAGCTTCCCTCTGCCTGCGTTCCTGGGCTCCATCCAGATCCAGCTGCTTCCCACCCTGAGAACATCAGGGCGGAAGGAAGTGGTGAGGGAGCAGCAGAGCGGCTCCTAGGCGCCAGGGCTACCCGGGGTGGACCTCAGCAGCAGGGCAAGGTAGACCCCCACACCCTTCTACCCCACACCATCTGAGAAGGTAGGCTTACTTTCAGACCGATCCAAACAAAGTGTCTCTATTTACTATTTACTCCTGTCAGGGCTTGCATGTCCTCCCTTTGGCGGACCTCATGATGCACCCCTCAGTCCAAGGCCCCATTTCCATGAGACTCCCCCTCTGGAGGGAGGACGTTGGGGAGAGATCACTTCTGCCTGCCTGCCCTGCTTGGCACCTCCCATGCCGACAGTGTTTGGGGGGGGGGCTTCTGTGTGACCCCCTCTTTCTGGGATAAAAGACTCAGAAATCCTGTCTCAAGATCCTCCTCTGGAGGGCTGGCAGGGCCCGAGTCCCACCATCCCCCCACCTGGCATGGAGGGGGGCAACTCAGAGCAAGGTCTTCAGCTCTCCCTGATTCCCTAGTGTGAAGTCAGCGGGTGCCACATCCCACCACCACACTCGGGCCTCCCAGGGCTGAAAGTAGTTAGAGGGCTGGATTCTGTGCTACCTCCTGTATGTAGGATAGGGGTCAATTCGGTCCTCCCTCAGGGTCTGCAACTTGCTGTCTGGCAGACACCGGACCCTCTCTTCTCCTGACCACGTCCAGTGACCCTGGCCTGTGTCTTCCCAGGGATAATTGCAGAAACATGGCAGGAAAGGGGCCTATTTCGTCAGGAACTCCTATTTTCCTTCAAGCCCTCACTGTGATACCTGGCAAGGTTTGGCCTCCTACCTCTGCTGACCTGTCTGCCAAGGCCTCCACCTCCCTGAGTTTCCCCCATATGAAAACATGGGGTACTGCTCAGCCTGAGACCCCTGCCTGCACTCTCCCAGGAGTAACATCAGCGGTGATGTAGGATTCAGTGGGGTACCCTCTTCTGGAAGGGGTGGACTGCTCAGTCCTCTCCTTGGGAGGCTCCTCCTCTTGGATCCTGGCTTCTCAATGAAAGACTATGTGGGAAACGATCCCCTGGTCCCACCAGCTCTGACTGTTTGCTCAAGTGCAGCTCTTACAGAGAATGGTTTGGGTTCTAGCTAGATGCTGGAGGGCGGGGGTAGTAGCACCCATGACAGAGAAGAAGCCCAACTTCCCATAGGGTCTCTGTACCAGCCAGACTTAGACTTGGGAAACATTTTATTGTAAAAAAAAATATTTTGTACATGGAAGAGGCTGAACAGCTTGATTTGGGGATGTCCTGCCTCCTTTGAGCTAATCTGACATTGCATTGTCCAGTACAGTGATTTTCTTTTTTATAGCCCTCATTTGTAGTTGGAAATATTTTGTACACTGTACTCTTCTACCAAGTGTATATGTAAAATGTGCATGTGCGCGCGCGTGTGTGCTCGTGTGTGTGTGTGTGTGTGTGTGTGTGTGTGTGTGTGTGTGTGTTGCGTGAAAAAAGCCTACTCTCCCTACAGGTGATTCATTGTGATCCTCTTCAACTGTAGGCCATTCCTTAATTTTGCTGCAATAAAGTATTTTTAAAGAAAAACAACCCTTTCTCATTAGAGTGGTTTTACGTGAATATTAGCAGCGCTGAGTCATACTGCTTCAATCAGCCCATCTTTTCCACTGTCCTGACTTTACCCAGGGCTGCTGGCTTTGTGGTCCTAGGAGAAGCTTTGGATTTCTGCAGGGGTGCAGAAGCACAAGTTTAAAACCATTGCCCCTCCCAATACTGTCCTCTGCCTTCTATTAAAGTTACAAACTCTGCCCAACTTCTCATAGGTCCAGAACACCCTCACTCCACAGGCAAGTACCAGTTCAACACAATCCTCAGTCTCCCCCAGGGTTTATCATACTTTGTTTTGATTTTATTATTGTTTCTCATTCTTTCTTCTGTGGTTTCCCAGGCTTGGTTTTGGGAGCAGAAGATAGCAGCCGAAGCCTGATTCTCATCTGGGAAGCTACTGGTAAGGCACTGAGTGTGAAAAACAGAATTGACATCTTTACAAATGATGTGGATTCCATCAATAAATATGAAATACCTGGTTATTTGGGACTTATTTTACCTGTATCTATCAGTAAATGTTGCCTCTATAATGATCTCATACATTTATGTGATGATTCTTTTAAGAAAATTTTTGGATTTTGTTGTTGTGAATGGGATATTTTGTAATACTAGTACATGTGCTAATTAGTTATTGGTTTTTTGGTTTCAAGGCTGTTGTTTTTGCTAGATTGAACTTACACTACCTTTCTTAGGTGTTTTATTTATTTGAATATTCCACATGTGTATTCCTTAGTATTTTCTATATAGCTGATCATATTATCACCATTTAATATCTTTTTCTTTTCAATATTCATACCTCTTATTTATTTTGATATCCACAGCTCTGGCTTTGTGTTCCCGTGTAGTTTTGAAGAATAGAGATGATAACATGTGTCTTTCCCCTGACTTTCATGGGAATTTTTATTTGCTATAGATTTACGAAATGGAAATCCCCTTCTTATATTAGTAGTTTACTACAATGTATCCCATGAATGTGTATTGAATTTCTTTCTATCCTTATTTTTCTATATCCATTGATTTAATCTATTCCATTTTTCTCCTGTTGTGTGTTGAATTGCATGCCCCAAAATTCATATGTTGAAGTCTTTGATCCCATTAACTCAGAATTTGACTGAATGTGTGTATAGGGCCTTTAAAGTGGTTATTAAGGTAAAATGTGGTAATAAGAATGGCCCTCATAAATATGACTGTTGTCCTCATAAGAAGAGGGTATTATAATATACACAGTAAGGAAAGATCATGGGAAGACAGAGGGAGGCGACAGCCATCTTCAAGTCTAGGAAACAGCTTCAGAAGAAACTTCCCCTGCCAACACACTGATCTTGTACTTGTAGTCTCCAGAATTTTATGGAAATTAATTTATGGTTTTTTAAGCCACCCACTCTGTGATACTTTATTTTCGCTTCCCTAGCAAAGTTATATACTTCTTTGATATTTTAACGTAGGGAATTAACATTGAAAATATATTTTAATGTTGAATCATGTTTTCATTTTCAGACAGAATTTGTTCATTATATTCACTATGTTGAATATTCTATCAATCTAATCTAAGACATTTACTGCCATGTGAGTAAGCCTGGTTCAAGTGTTATTTTCAGAGGGAGTCCTCATCTGGTTTTTGAATCAAGGAGAACTAGCTTGGGAGAAATATTTGAATTATTTTGTATTCATTAGAATATATTACATGAGACGGTGATTTAGTTCTCCCTGACCATTTGGTAGAAATGACCCTCAAATCTCCCTATTCTAGAGGATTTAAGTGTGACTTTAGCTTTGAAAACAGTTTAAGTTTGTATTATTCATTTAGAATTCTCTGTTTACAAACTTATATTTTTCTTAAGAAATTGTCCATTTCACTTGATATGTCAAGTTTAATTGCATGATATTTACAATAAAAAGTTTTTATTACAGAAATTCTAAAATATACACACCAATGGAAAGAATAGTTAATGAATTCCATTACCTGATACTCAGTCTCAACAATCATCAATGCATGGCCAATCTGGTTCTAAGTATACCCCCATCTACCCATCCATATCTGCTGCTGTAATAATGTTAAGAAAATCCAAGACATAGCATCATTTCTCCTCTAAGTATTTCAGTATACATTAAAAATGACTAGAAATATTTTTTAAAAATTAAACAATATAGTTATTAGTTTTAAAATTTTTAAATGTCATTGATATCATATAACCATTTGTCTTTCACAATTTTCTTGAATTGGTACCCAAATATGATCTATACATTGGGATTTTTAATGATGTCCTCTAAATCATTTTTAATCTACAGCCTCTCTCCACATCAACTTTTTATCATTGTAGTTAATTTTTTATTGTTAAAAAAACACATACACTGGTCTTGTGTTCTGTCCTGTTGTTCATAGTCTGGAGTTTTCAGACTGCAATACTTCAGTGTCCTGTGATATGTTCTTAAGTCTCCTGTATTTCTTTACTTGCTAGTTAGAGGTAGAAACTTGATCCGATCTTTTTTTATTTTTTATTTTGTAAGACTACTCTGTAGGTGATGATTTGTACTTCTATTAGGGGGTACATAATGCCTGGTTATCTCCTTTATGCTGATGCTGGAAGTCATTGATCATCATCATATTTATCTATTAATCCCTTTGGGGTTGGAGAATTCTCTCATTCATTTTTAATTTATTATTGAAGTACTTCTATATGTAGAAACTTTCCCTGTTTACCATTTGGTTTTCCTGAGGGAAAGATATGTGTTGTGTTCTCTTACAATACTGCAATCTCTTCTGCATTTATTTTTGTACAGTTTTCTCTGTTATAGTTTATTTCTGATTTTTATTTTTTAAAATATATTTTATTGATTTTTTACAAAGAGGAAGGGAGAAGGATAGAGAGTTAGAAACATCGATGAGAGAGAAACATTGATCAGCTGCCTCCTGCACAACCCCTACCAGGGATGTGCCCGCAACCAAGGTACATGCCCTTGACTGGAATCAAACCTGGGACCCTTCAGTCCACAGGCCAATGCTCTATCCACTGAGCCAAACCGGTTAGGACTATTTCTGCTTTTTAAATAATTGATCATATTTATAAAACATGTAGCTTATAAGCATATTCAAAGAACTAGGTTTTGTTACGTGGCTCCAGTATTTTCTAATTTATTTTTTCTACATTTATATTCATTATTTCATACCTTTAATATTTTTAGGTGAAATATGGATTTTCCCCCAGAATCTTTAATGGCTTAGATATTTGAAATATTTCCTGTATTCTAATACATCTATTTAAGGTTACATATTTCCCTTTGAGTAGCACTTGGGCTGCATCAAACAAGTAAAGTATATTAACCTATTACTTTTGTTATTAGAAAGATTTTTTTCTAATAAATTTTTATTGCTCAGATTATTACAGTTGTTCCTCTTTTCCCCCCCCCCCCATAGCTCCATTCCACCAGATCCCACCCCACCATTTGCCCTTACCCCCTCCCCACTGTCCTCATCCATAGGTGTATGATTTTTGTCCAGTCTCTTCCCACATCCCCCACACCCCTTTCCCCCTGAGATTTGTCAATCCACTCCCTTTCTATGCCCCGATCCTATTATATTCACCAGTTTATTCTGTTCATCAGACTTTTTATTCACTTGATTTTTAGGTTCACTTGTTGATAGATATGTACTTGTTGTCACTTCGTTGTTCATAATTTTTATCTTTATCTTTTTCTTCTTCTTCCTCTTCTTAAGGAATACCCTTCAGCATTACATATAATACTGGTGACAAATTCCTTTAGCTTTTTCTTATCTGTGAAGCTCTTTATCTGACCTTCAATTTTAAATGATAGCTTTGCTGGGTAGAGTAATCTTGGTTGTAGGTTCCTGCTATTCATCACTTTGAATATTTCTTGTCATTCCCTTCTGGCCTGCACAGTTTCTGTTAAGAAATCCCTTGTAGGTAACTAACTGTTTTTCTCTTGCTGCTTTTAATATTCTCTCTTTGTCTTTTGCCCTTGGCATTTTAATTATGATGTGTCTTGGTGTGGTCCTCTTTGGATTCCTTTTGTTTGGGGTTCTCTGTGCTTCCTGGACTTGTAAGTCTACTTCTTTCACCAGGTAGGGGAAGTTTTCTGTCATTATTTCTTCAAATAGGTTTTCAATATCTTGCTCTCTCTCTTCTTCTGGCACCCTCATAATTCTGATATTGGTATGTTTGAAGTTGTCCCAGAGGCTCCTTACACTATCCTCATATTTTTTTATTCTTTTTGCTTTTTGCTTTTCCGGTTGGGTGTTTTTTGCTTCTTTGTATTTCAAATCTTTGACTTGATTCTTGGGATCCTCTAGTCTGCTGTTGGATCTCTGTATATTATTCTTTATTTCAGTCAGTGTATGCTTAATTTCTAATTGGTCCTTTTTCATATCCTTGAGGGTCTCACTAAATATCTCAGAGATTTCTAGAAGATTCTTGAGTAACCTTATCACTGTGATTTTGAACTCTATATCCAATAGTTTGCTTTCCTTCATTTCTTTCATTTGTGACCTGTTTCTTTGTCTCCGCATTTTGGCTGCTTCCCTGTGTTGATGGAGTGGCTTTGTGTGCTAGGTATCCTATAGGGCCCAGTGGCTCAGCCTTCCAAATTACCTGAGGTAGATACTCTTGGTGAACCCCTTTGTGGGCTGTGTGCTCAGTCTTGTTGTAGTTAAGCCTTTATTGCTGTTGGTATCACTGGGAGGAATTGACCTCCAGGCCAAATGGCTGCGAGGACCAGTTGTATCTACAATGGGAGAATGTCTGTGCTGGAGACACCTTTATGGGGCAGGGCTTGCTTCAGTGGGGCTTTGGCGCTCACTGAGTCTGCCCCCTGAGTGTGTCTCTTATGAATGTGAAGAGTTGTAATCTGGATGTTCTCACTCTGACCACTGAGTACACTGGCTCTTGGATCTCCAAGGAGGTGCAAAGTCAGCCATTGCCTGAGGCCACCCAGCAGAAGCTACAGAGAGATCTGCAGATTCCTCCTTTTCGTTTGTGGTTTGGAGGTGCCCAGATGAGGCCCAGCTGTGAAGCAATGCTGTTGAGCCTTGGGTCTTCTTTTGGAGGCTCTGGGGCTATTTGACCCAGTTGCAGTACGTTACGTTTCAGATTGCAAAGGGTCAGGCCATTCGTGTGCAAAAGCCTCTGTGCACAGCTTGGGTGGGGTTGTAAATTGGGTGGGGTGGGGTGGGGTCTCAGGGAATCACCAGGGTGGAGCAAAAAGCAATGGCTGACCGTCAGCCCTGCCTGGAAGAGGTCCTGTGTCTCTGTGTCGCGCAGCACTGTGCAGGAACAATGATCGCTGCAAGCACCTCTGAGAGAAATCCGCCCTCAAGTTCCACCCGATGCCAGACAGTCCAGTTTCTTCCCATATGAGTCTGGGTCCCCAGAGTCTCAGCCTGAACTGGAGTTCAGAGCAGTCAGGAGCTTGTATCTCCCTCCCAATTAAAAAAGACAACAGTGTACTCAGTTGCCAGCCCTTTCCGCCCACTCACCTCCATACCTCTGCACTTCACTTCTGCACCTCTGCCCCTCCTCTGAGTCTCAGCGTGCTTTTCTTTTTCCTTCTAGTTGTATAATTTCCACTCAGCCAGCCTTTCCCTGGTTCTTGATGATACCCGTTTTGTCTTTTATTTGTAGTTTTGAAGTGGTTGTGCAAGGCAGCAAGTTCAGGTGTTTGCCTATGCCGCCATCTTCAGAAATTTTTGCAAAATATGTAAAACTACTGACTGTAAATATTTATTTTTGCATAGACTATGAAGAGGATGAGAGACATAGAATGTAATTTGGAGAAGGTTTCAGAATTTTGTCTGTTTTGTTTTTAAATTATAGAAGATATTTAAACATATTTAACTGCTGGTGACAGATCTGGGTTTATCTTAGGAATTTGATGAAATTTAATACTAGAAAATCTGTCACTATAATTGGTCACACATGTAACAATCAGGAAATATCTAAGGAAGAAACCATTGTAAATATTTAACACAGAGACAGTTTAATGCAGGGAATTGGTTACCCAAGTAATGGAGAAACTAAACAGGAGAGAGGCAGGGAACTCAATAATTAGCAACGTGAATAAGTCATTCCCATCTCTAGGCTGGGAGGACAAAGAGAGGATATAGTGTTACTGGGTTCTACAAGATCTAGAGCCATAATTTATCAACCTGATGGGGCTGTAGCTGTGTAAAATATGTAGCCACTGAAGGGGAAACCAACTGATGCAGAAGAAAAGAAAAAATACTGTCTGCTCCATTTTCTTGGGTTCTAATCTCCTGTTCGTCCACCTGTTGGCAGAACCAGATGGTAGCAAAATATTGGCCATCCTAAGACTTACAGTCTACAGGATTCAGCATATGTATATTATAGGGCAGAGGACAAGTAAGGGATGCATCTGAGGGCAGATAAGCATACCACATTGACAGATTAAATGAGAAAAAATCAAATCAAATTGATAAAGAAAAGTGTTCAATAATGTATCCTTTCCCCATCACAAACCTTCCCAAATACAGGCTAGGTTAGGTACCCTTTTCTGGGCTTCCAATCCTCTTCTGTGCTCTTTCTCTCATCACAGCATTGATTTCCAAGCTGTGATTAATAGTTGATTTGCCTATCTCCTCCATTTGACTGTAAGTTCTATGATTGTAAAGACTATGTCATGTCTCCAACTGTATCTACAGTGTCTGCTTATTGCTTGGATCAGAGCATGCTCTGTAAATATTTGTTGTAGAATCATTTAATTTGCCAATGCTTTTGAATCGTTAACTAAAATATGTAATTATTTTAACTTTATAATTTTTTCTAAACTGAATATCACACAAAAGACATGATTGCACAAATGCAAACACATAAATTGATTATAGTAACTGCTTTCATTTAGTCAGATTACAGTCTTACTTGAAGTAATTAGCATCAACCATTATCTAACCTAGGAACTGCATCACTCTCAATGTTTTACCTATCATTATTTTACAGACATAATTTTAGAAACCTGTAAAAGCTGGGAAGTGAAGGACTCATGGAATGTTTATGTTGATAGCCTACAGAAAAAAAGTCTTGAAAAGTTAGTTTTCTTTCCCCCCACAAATTACTTTAGTAATGGAATTTTCTCAAAAACAATGAGTAGAAAATAGAACTATTAATCTCAGCGATTGTCATATTTTACCAAGGATTTAATAGAAAAATAGACAAGGCCACCTAGCCTGGGTGTCCTAAATGACCTTAGTATTACATGGCTATCTAGCTGGAAACAAATTCTCTCCATGGTATACTATTCCCAATATTTAGATGATCCAAGTATAGGTTCACTGCACAGGAAAGGGACCTTGAAGGACATCTGGTCTAGTCATCCATTTCAATTTTAGACACATTTGTTTTTAGAAAGTTCTTCATATAAAGTCCATAACTGGTTCCTGTATAATCCTTTATTCATTAGTTCTAGTTCTCTTTATGGAATCACAAGTTTATCTAAACAACCACATGATAACCCTTGAGATGTTTGAAAATATCCAACAATTTATCAAGTCTTTCTCATCCAAAATAAACATACTCATTTTGCTCAAGAGGTTACCATATGTCATAGTGTCTAGACCTTTGTTGTCCATTACATTAACCACTAGTCACATGTGCCTATTTAAATGTAAAGTAATTAAAATTAAATATTTACTTATTCAATCATCATAGCAACATTTTAAGTGCTCAATAGTCACAGGTGGCTAGTAGCTAGTGTACTGGAAAACTCTGAAAGAGACCATTTCCATCATCATTATTCCAAAAAGTATTATTGTTCAGCACTGGTCTAGACCTTTCATTATCTTGGTATCTTTCTTCTAGAATCACTATACTTTGTGGATTTTCTCCATAGATCATTGTATTATTACTCTGTTCAACCAGTGAAGCAGAAACACTAAGATCCAAGTCTTCATCTGAAAATAGTGTTCTTTTCAATGAAATGTAATGATCTATACTTTTAATTTCTATTTCTAATCCTGTTTATATTTTCTTTGCAATGTTGCAGCATTTTAAAAACCAGAAATTCTAAATTCCTTGAAGAATTCTAATAACTCCCCAAAGCAGTATTACAATGTCCATGTATATGCTTTTATTTTATAAGACTTTACTAACACATTTAGTACTTGAGCACAGTAGTTCCTGTTTGGACATTCAGGCCATGGAATTAATATTTGTGCATATGTTACAGAGACAGGCTCTGAGCAAATACAGGTAAGTCAACTTCCCACCTTGGAAGCCAGCACTTCCCCTATGTGGTGTATTATCTCTTTCCCTAACCTGCAGCTGCTGCAATCACTATTAGTGCTTCTGTTGCTGCTTGCCATCATCACTACCCCCAATCTGAACCCAGATTCCAGTTCCACACCCTGATGGGGAAACCAGATTGCACTAGCCATGTGTATGGATGTACACCAGGCAGCCATGCCAACTGCTTAGCATGCACACACCCTGCCACCCACTGAGGCTGTAGTCCTGAGCCCATGCCTAGCATATTCAATTGTTCATATACATATCTCATTGCCCCATCACATATCTATCTATCTATCTATCTATCTATCTATCTATCTATCTATCTATCTAAAAGCCTAAGCGATCGTTATGACCGAACGACCAGAACAACCAGTTGACCAGTTCCTATGATGTGCACTGACCACCAGGGGGCAGAGCTGTCCCCTGGTGGTCAGTGCACTCCCACAGCCAACCTCCCACAACCAGCTAACTTCCCATGGTCCCTCCCTGCTGCCGGCCAGCCCTCATCGGCCCCTGGTGCTAAACCATTTGTAGACGACCTGCTTCTGGGTTGGGGTTTATGCATAGCAGAGCAGCTCCCTCGCTGCGACCTATTGAAAGTCAGCCCTTGACACAAGAATTTGTCTCGCTCCTGTTCTCTCCCTTCCCCACCAAGGTGGTGGTGCAGCGGTGAGGGGAGGAGGAGGGGGGGAGGTGGGGAACCATGCAGTGGCGGGGCAGCATTGGTGTCCGGCATCTGTTCCTTCTGTGCCCAGCCTGGTGACCATTCCCTCCTCTCCCAACCCCTCCGGGAGCTTTTGGGCCCTGGGCTTGGATGGGGAACTGGGGGTGGGTGGTGGCGGATGTGGCCCCTTTACCAGGTGGGCCAAGGGCCGGCTCCCTCCTCGGAGCTGGTAGCCAACCTCCCACGGTTCGCTGCCCCCCACCCTGTGCATGAATTCATACACCAGGCCTCTAGTTACTTACATAAAATAAGATAAAATTATTAAGATTTTCAAGATATCAAAAACAGAGCATGAAAGCACATAATGGGACTTCATGCATCTGCATAAGTCACATATCCATGAAGATATGCCTGCAATAAAATGAAATGCAATTAAATATTCACTGCCTCAATAAATATGGGGAGGCTTATCAGGAAACTATTTCAATCGTAGAAGTAGGAGGTCATCAGAATATTAGCTATGGCAATTGTGGTAGGAATGGAAAGAGTGAACAGATTTAAAGTGTTTTCTTTGACACTACTTATAGTGTCAAAGTATCAAAGAAAAGTAGTGTATAAGAAACTCAAGTCTAACCTTTCATAAAAGGGAAAGCTAATGGTTCACATAATCAAACTAAAGGGTGTGTGTGGCCTTAGAGCTGTTGGAACTGAGATCTCAAATACCACCTGGTTGCCCTCTCTAATATTCCCATTCTCTCTCTTGGTGCCTACCGCTGTGACCAAGATGCTACACAAGAACAACTTGGTTTGATTGGGAGGAAGAAACAAAACTTCCAAGAAGATACATATGATAACTTTTTAAAGATGGCAGTGTAAGTAAACATGGTAACTCGCTGCCTCCCATAACCCCATCAAAATTACAACTAATTAATCACCACCAAACCAGTATTACATGAAATGTTGAAGGTGCTTCTTTAATAATAAGAATAAAAACAAGAAAAATAACAAGAATATGAACAATAAAATGGCAATAAATACATATCTATGAACAATAGAATTTAAAAATCAGAATAAATGAACAACAAAAAAAGAACAAAATAAATAAATGAAAAAAGGAATCTAATGAACAACACAAACTGATGAATAAAATAGATCCAGCCTTAGCTGGTTTGGCTCAGTGGATAGAGAGTCAGTCTGTGGACTGAAGGGTACCAGGTTCAATTCTGGTCAAGGGCACATCCTCAGTAGGGGGTGTGCAGGAGGCAGCCAATCAATGATTCTGTCTCAGCATTGATGTTTCTATCTCTCACTCTCTTCCTCTCTGAAATCAATAAAAAATATATGAAACAATAGATCCAGAGGCATGGATACATGGAACAGACTGAGGAATCTCAGAGGGAGGGAGGCAGGAAGAGATTAACCAAAGAATTTATATGCATACTAGAGGCCCGATGCATGAAATTCATGCATGGAGGGGGGTGTCCCTCAGCCCAGCCTGTACTCTCTCCAATCCAGGACTGTTGGCTCCCAACTGTTTGCCTGCCTGCCTTCCTAATTGCTCCTAACCGCTTCTGCCTGCCAGTCTGATCACCCCCTAACCACTCTGCTGCCAGCCTGATTGATGCCTAACTGCTCCCCTGCCAGTCTGTTTGCCCCCAACTTCCCTCCTCTGCCGGCCTGGTCACCCCTAACTGCCCTCCCCTGTAGGGTTGATCACCTCCAACTGCCTTCCCTTGCAGGCCTGGTCCCTCTCAATTGCCCTCCCTTGCAGGCCTGGTGCCTCCCAACTGCCCTCCCCTGCTGGCCATCTTCTGGTGGCCATCTTGTGTCCACATGGGGGCAGGATCTTTGACCACATGGGGGCAGCCATGTTGTGTGTTGGAGTGATGGTCAATCTGCATATTACTCTTTTATTAGATAGGATAGAGGCCTGGTGCAGGGGTGGGGGCCAATTGGTTTGCCCTGAAGGGTGTCCCGGATCAGGATGGGGGTTCCCTTGGGGCGTGGGGCGGCCTGAGCAAGGGGCCTGTGGTGGTTTGCAGGCCAGCCACGCCCCCTGGCAACCCAAGTGGAGGCCCTGGTATCTGGAATTTATTTACCTTCTACAATTGAAACTTTGTAGCCTGGAGTGGAGCCAAGCTTCCTGCTTGCTCCGTGGCCGGCAGCCATTTCTGTTGGGGTTAATTCACCTTCTATAATTGAAACTTTGTAGCCTGGAGTGGAGGCCTAGGCCAGCCAGGGCAGGTGGAAAGCTTGGCTTCCTCCGTTGCCAGGGGCAACCCTGGCCTGCTCTCTCCAGCTCCGTGGCTGCCGCCATTTCTGTTTGGATTTGTTTACCTTTTATAATTGAAACTTTGTTGCTTGAGTGGAGGCTTAGGCCTGCAAGGGCAGGCAGAAAGCTTGGCTTCCTCCATTGCCTGGGAAACCTTGCTCTCTGTGGCTGTAGCCATCTTGGTTGGGTTTATTTGCATATCTGCTCCTGATTGGCTGGTGGGTGTGGCTTGTGGGCGTGCCTTGTGGGTGTAGCGGAGTTAGGGTCAATTTGCATATTACTCTTTTATTAGGTAGGATATGCATAGCCCATGGACAGAGACAATAGGGTGGTGAAGGCCTGGGGTGGGGCAGGATCTGGGTGGAGGAGGGCAATGAGGGGAAAAAGGGGAGGGGCAACATCTATAATACTCTCAACAATAAAGATTTCTTTTTAAAAAGAAGATGTATATGTTCCCTGATGGGAAAGAGTTGCTGAGACAATAAATCAGGTAATGTAAACTATAGAGGCATAGTCTCTAAACAAATATCAGACATTTTATAAATACTAGAGGCCCAGTGCATGACATTTGTTCATGCACTGGGGGGGGGGGGGTTCCCTCAGCCTGGCCTGTGCCATATCACAGTCCTTAGCACTGCTGCAGAGGCTCGAGAGGCTCCCACCACTGCTGCTGCACTCATCAGCCAGAAGCCAGGCTCACTGCTCCTTATTGCTGCCTCGGAGGAGGGAGAGGCTCCCGCCACCTCTGCTGCGCTTGCCAGCCATGAGCCTGGCTTCTGGCTGAGCGGCACTGCCCCTGTGGGAGCGCACTGACCACAAGGGGGTAGCTCCTGCATTAAGCATCTGCCCCCTGGTGGTCAGTGCGCATCATAGTGATCCGTCATTCCACTGTTCGGTCAATTTGCATATTAGGGTTTTATTATATAGGATAGATAGAAGCTACAGAAGTCAGTGCCTTATTCTTCCAAAGTGGAGGATGGAAATTTTGTATCTTGCTTTTCCTGTCCTCATTCTATTCTTCTGATAATGAGGAATAGGATATATCAAGAATAATTCCCAAAATCAGAATAACAAAGGTTTTAATTATTTGTCTCTTTGAGTTGTCCATCCTTCATTTTATCTCCATTAAATCTAATAATAAAGAGCTAATTATAGATGCCAAAATATTTTCCAAATAAAACAAACAAAAAACAACAGTAGAAAATCCACACTCAGAAAAACCAAATATACTCTACTTGCAATTATTTATTAATATATTTATAGATAAGGAAGGTGAAATCTCTGATCTTCCTGATATTTTTTTTTGAAAGTTGTATTTTTCCACTTGGACCCACGAGAATGAGAATCTTAACAATGTTTTAATGTGAGAATCTTAACAATGATAATCTTAACCATGTTTTAATGTGAGCATTTAATCAAAGGTAAGGTTCTAGATATAACAGAATGTATGGTGGTTTTTTTTTTTATTCATTTGGAAAGTAAGCCATAGGAGGCATATTGCAGTGTGAGGAGTGATAGGGTTGAAGAGTTAATAGGAAAAGATGATTTCTGCTGTCTTGCCCTTTCTCCAATGCACTCCATTCTCAAGAGTAGAGCATTCTTCTTAAAGTGCAGATCTTACCAACTCTAACCTTGACGCAGAAATCAAACTTATTAGTCTAGTGAGATAATCAAGCTTCAGGATGTCATTATGCCAAACAAACTGTGCTTCTTATCAGACCCTGTGTGTGTGCATATCTTATACCAAACCTAAACTCATGTTACTACCTTCCTCTTTATTCTCCAAACTGTATTGCCTATTTACCCATATGTACTGACAATACTTTGCCCTTCTATTGCTGAACACAGTTTGCCTGGGCTTAGCATGATTTGATTATATGAAAGTCTTCCCTTCTTGACTCTACATTGCAAAATTAAGTGTATAGATTGACACATGATAAGTACTCAAGGGTAGAAATAAACTAAGATGGGGGCACCAAAGATTGTTATCAGGATTAAGCAACCCATGCCCCTTAGTACTACAGGAATCATTGTGCTAGAAGTCTTGGATTGCATAGTGGTACCCAAAAGTGACTGATTAGGACAAGGACAAAGCAACTTGGGGAAGACCACATCCTAGCTTCACTCTGGTACTGACTTCTATTTTGTTAGCAACAAGTAGTTTTGAACACTTCACTCCTAATTTTCTGTCTATACTAAAATGTGATATTTTCTATTTCATTGGAGTATCTTAGGAAAAATCTTATATTTTCTCTCCCAAGTTTAGTTTCTATAGTACACTTACATAATTATACTCAATACATTTCACTTGAGTGTACTCCTTTTGCCTCTTATTTATTTATGACATTTTATGGAAAATTATTTAAGTGATGAAACATTCTATTTCCAAGTATATCTTCAAGCAAAAGGAGTGGATTTTTGAAAGTGCATAAATCCGACATTATGAATATCTCCTAACAAAATATTTCCAACAAGCAGGCAATTTTTGACATACTTATAACAAAACGTAAAATTTTCTAGAATCTGTAACACATAATATAGACAAAAGAAAGGAATTCCAGGCAGCTATTTCCTATGGCAAAAGGACAAACAACAAACAAAAAACCTCTGGGATATCAAAGTAGTTACACCAGGACAGGATATTATTTTCAAATATAATTTAAATGTTACAACTGTCATAATAATGAAACGGAATTTTTGGACTGGAACCCGGATTCTTTGCCCACCAGAGTTGAAGAATGAATGCATGGACAGAGGGTAGTATAGAAAAGGTGGAAATTTATTGAAGAACAAGTACAGACTCCCACGTGGGGAGAAGGAAAGAGTCCCACAGAATGTACTCACATGTGGGAAGGAGGAAAAAAGTCCTACTGAGTTCTTTTTCCCTATGGCTTATAAAGGCTGCAGATCCTGGTGCCTTGATATCCCCTCTGATTGGTCACTATTCCCCTAGATTGGTTTCTACAGTAACTCCTAGGCTCAAAGGTGGAACCTCACATGAGACATGTGAAGTTCTCCCCCCACCTTCCTTATTGTTTTTCTATTCCCTTTGGGCTTTCTTCTTTTCCTTCTGGATGAAGGGCTTCCTTCTCTTTATTTTGTAAATATAGACCTTTTGCTGTTCCCAGCTCCCTCAGTCTATGGAAACATACCTTCTACTGCTCTGCAGCCCTGTTCTTCCTCCATGGTCCCCTTAATTTCTAAAATTTCCTAAAACCTGTCTTTTAACCCCTAAAAATTCCTGTTTCAATAATAGAAAGATTACTGAGGTAAATACTAAAGAATTACCCTGTAATCTAGGCCACTTTTACTCTTCCATGTTATTTTCATTATTTTTAAGATAGCCTTTTAAATTATAAATGTTTATTAGAGAATATGTGGAAAATGAAAAAGACATGTAAATAAAATAAATAATCACCTATAATATACTAGCAAGAAATAAGGGTATTTAAAATGTTTATATATTTATTCTCAAGTATTTTCTCTATGCTAATATAGAAGACCTCTTATGTGATATAAGCATCCTGAAAGTCAGTTAAAATAGGATTCAAACATTATACTAAATATTTAGCCCAGCCGAGGTGGCTCAGTGGTTGAGTGACTGAGGAGGTCACAGTCCAATTGTATGCATATATGCATAACCCATGGACACAGACAAAGGGTGGGGGAGGTCTGGTGGAAGAGGTCTGGGTGGGAGCTAGGCCAGGGGCGGGCTATAAGGGGTCAATGGGAGAAAAAAGGGGACATATGTAATACTTTCAACAATAAAGTTTAGAAATACTAAAAAAAAAAAAAAAACTTGCCAAAAAATCTTTAAAAATCTTCTAATTTTGAGATTTTTTTTCCAAATCTTTTCATTTTCTTGCTCACACCTAATTTATACCGATTTATTTTAGAGGCTCACCTTCATTTTTCCCCCCAAGGCTTTTATCTGAGCTTTTTTTTTTTTTTTACAAAAACCTTTATGTTTACAGCTATGTCTCATTGGTTTCCATAACATTTCATTAAATAATTATTATATCATGCTATTCCTACCTAATAAAACAGTAATATGCAAATTGACCGCACCTTTGCTACGCCCAAGCCACGCCCGCCAGCCAAGCCACGCCCACCACCCAATCAGAGCGAGTATGCGAATAAACCCGACCAAGATGGCGGTTAATTTGTATACATAGGCGCCCTGAGCTGACCCCCTTTGACGGATTGCAGGGAGCTGGGGTCCGCTCTGGCATCAGACTGAAAGCCTCCACCGGACGCTTTTGGCCTGGAGCCAGAGCGGACACCCAGCTCCTGGCTTTCGATGGATGGTGAGCGTGGTGGACACCCAGCTCCTCGCTCTGATTGGATGGTGGCCATGGTGAGCGGACCCCCTGCCATCGAAAGTGGGGAGCTGGGTGTCCGCTCCGGCTCCAGGCCAAAAGCCTCTGCCGGGGGCTTTTGGCCGGGTGCACGAGCAGACACCCAGCTCCTCTGCCATTGAAAACAGGGAGCTGGGTGTCCACTCCAGCACCAGGCCAAAAGCCCGCACCAGAGGCTTTTGGCCTGGTGCATGAGTGGACACCCAGCTCACCTGCCATCGAAAGCAGGGAGCTGGGTGTCTGCTCCAGCACCAGGCCAAAAGCCCCCGCCAGAGGCTTTTGGCCTGGTGCACGAGCGGACCCCCTGCCATCGATTGCAGGGATCTGGGGGTTTCTTCGGCCTGGTACACCAGCGGACCCCCTGCGATTGATCACCTGGGCAGGGAGCTGGGGGTCTGCTTTCAGCCTGGGCAGGAGCAGACCCCCTGCGATTGATTGTAGGGAGCTGGGGGTCTGCTCCTGCCCAAGAGGCTTTCGGTCTGGGCAGGCCTGGGCAGGGGCTGAGCCGGTGATCAGAGGGAGCTGGAGAGGCCTGCCTAGGCCTAAAGCTTCAGCCAGAGGCTTTAGGCCTGGGCAGGGCCCAGCCCTCCATTGGTGTGAACTATAGAGGAAACACCTTTTCTGACTGCACATTGGCTAAGCTTCCTGTATGCCACTGGTAATATTCTTAGTAACTTGGGTAATAAGAATCCAAAAAGGTGATCTAGGGTTTTTCCACCACACTTCTGGAGAAAAAAATGAAGGTACACTGCTGGAAGGCTAAGAAATGTCAGATCCTGCCCTAGCCGGTTTGACTTAGTGGATAATGCCTCAGCCTGCAGACAGCAGGGTCTGGGTTTGATTCTGATCAAAGGCATGTACCTAGGTTGCAGGCTCCTCCCTGGCCGGGGCCCAGATCAGGGCTCATGCAGGAGGCAACCAATCAAAGTGTTTCTCTTTGTCTTTCCCTTTCTCTTCCACAGTCTCTAAAAGTCAATGGAAACATACCCTCAGGTGAAGATAAAATATAAATAAAGAAATCCTATGAAAGACACATCTTGAAAATGCCTAAAGAAAGTTGTCATTTTTTCTTGGTGAAGGGACTGGAGTCCGCGTTGATGAAAACACCTTGGTGGCTGCGGTGACTGACAGTGGCTGCAGCAGTGGGGTGATGGGGCTGGTGCCTTCCCCTGACCAGCCCAGTTGCCTCCCACAAAGGGAGGCCAGACTGCGGCTTAGGTACGCTCCCTGTGGGGCGCGGGCCTAAGCCATAAGTAGGACATCCCCTGAGGGCTCCTAGTATGTGAGAGGGGGCAGGTTGGGCTGAGGGACCCCTGACCCCCAGTGCACGAATTTCGTGCACCGGGCCCCTAGTTAGTATATAAAAAAAAGATTTGTGAACACATACAAATGATTCTTGGTCAGCATACAACTCAACTGGTGGGAAGAGGACCACAGGGAGATGCCTACCAACCATAAGCTTTGTTGCATTTACTATGATTATTATGTGTTTCATAAAGGTCAGCACTAACAGGACTCATACTATTGTGTCCTCTTTATGCAACTGAGAAAAAACACCAAGAAAAAGGAACAAAAACTAACTTTAATCACCATGCTGCAGAAACTTAATAGAATATGTATTAAAATGGCATTTTAATGTTTGTTGGGGGGTGATGGCATTATGATGTTCACATAGTGTTTTGACATATTTTTGCAGTTCTTTAATTATGAAATATTTTAAACATACAAAAAGCATAGAGACTATTAAAATGAACACATATGTGCCAACACCTGAGCACATTATATAGCGAAGCATAGTAATCCCTCCTTTGGAAAACTGCTGTTTGAAACTGCTGTTTGAACTACTCTGTTATTCTTAGACAGTCTCTTATTCTGTAGGTCAACTCTGTTATTTTTAGACTGTAAATAACTTTGTTTTTTGCTTGAATAGAAAAGATAAACTTAATTGTCTGACCTTGCAAGCTAGCCATCTAACTGATACGCTGATATTGATGCCAGGTGCCTGTATAGATATGATACTCAAGGTTACAAGTGTCTGTATAAATATGATATATACTCAAGGTTACAGGTGCTTGTTAGATATGATAGATACTCAAGGTTACAAATTGTCTGTAAAAATAACCTACACAAGGACCTAAAAATATATATAAAAAGAGAATCCTTATTCTTTTGGGTGTTCAGAATTTGACAGAGGTAATCTGCTCTGAACCTGCACCCAATAAAGATGACTCCTAACTAATTGGATCATTAAGGCGTCTTGTCCAGCTTGCTGATTTAACAATACAACAATAGGCATTATAAATATAAATGAAATACCCTGTTTATCTTTATGTATCCATCTAGATCCCAACAAGAAGCATGGTGATACACATGTATATGGTCATTCCAGGAGAATTTGATGGAAAAGGAACTATTTACAAAGATGTGGGTATAAGAGAAGTGTAATGAATAGAGCAGAACCTTGGGATTAGTAGCAACTAAACTATTACCACTCCTAGGCCAAAATGGATAAGAAAGTGAAAGGGGCCTGAAATCCAAAGAATAATCATAGCCCTAGCCAGTTTTGCTCAGTGGATAGTGCATTGGCCTGCAGATTGAAGGGTCCTGGGTTCGATTATGGTCAAGGGCACATACCACGGTTGCAGGATCCTCCCAGGCCTGGTCCCTGGTCAGGGCACATGCAAGAGGCAACCAATCGATGTGTTTCTCTCACATTGATATTTCTCCCTGTCTTTCCATCTCTTTCACTTTTTCTAAAAATCAATGGAAACATATCCTGGGGTGAGGATTCAACAACAACAAAGAATAACCATACAGAACTAGCTACTTTGACAGTAGCAGAGACCTCTGTTCAAGGGATTTAGTCAGTTGAGGTGACCTTATAGAGAAGAAACCAGGAGAATACCCTCCCATTTCTCTCTCTCTCTCTCTCTTTCTCCCCCGCTCTCTCTCTCTCTCTCTCTTTCCCCCTCTCTCCTCTCTTTCCCTCTCCTTCGCTTTCTCTCTGGGTTCCCCATTGTCTAAATCCAACCTGAAGCTGGAGAACCCTTTGATGCAGTTCATACAGGTCAGCCTTCCCAGGCAGAGAGCAGAATAGGAAAGGGTAGAGAGTTGACTGAAATGATAGACACCAGTTATCCAGCTTCTTCATCCCATCTCATGCCCTCCCTTCCCTCCCTTCACAGTGGTATAATTAATCTGAATTTGTTGTCCAATATTTCCATTCAGATCTGTATGCCTTTACTATATTTGTATATATCCATATGAACTATAAAGTATTAGTCTGGTAGTTATTAGTTATTCACTCAAAGTACACAGTAAGATTTGACTTCCCAATCACCTTAAAGTTTAGTGTGGCTTTGTGACTTGTTTTGGACAATGAAATGTGAGTGAAAATGAAATGTGTCACTTCCAGACAGAAGTTTTAAGAACTACCATACAAGTCACTTTATCTGCTTCCCATTGTGAAGTGATCAGTGAAGCATGTGATAAGATGAAGCTTACATCAGCCTGGGACTCTGAGTTACCGATGAACAGAGGCCCCAGATAATCTGTGCTTCACATGTCATAGCTTTAAGCCACTGAGATTTGGGGATATTTATTAAAATATCATATCCTAGTTTATCAAAAAGGATACTTTTTATATGATTTTAAACTTTGCAGAAGTGGTATCCTACCATATTTATAATTCAGCAACTTTTCGTTTGACACTTTTGAGATTCACTGATGATGATGGATGTAGCAGTAGTTAATTCCATATATGAATATATGTAATTTATCTGTTCTTCCATTGACAGAACACTTAAGATACTTATAATTTTTGTTATCACTAATAATGCTAAAATGAACATTCGGGTGCATGTCTTCTGTGCAGATATACAAGAATTTCTCTAGGGGATACCCTCAGGGGAGGAACAATGTATTGTTTAGGTTTTCAAAAAAAAGTAACAGATTAGGAAACTTTGATCATTGTGAATCCCAGTTTCCATCAAAAGGGTTTTCAGAAATCTTCACCCCTCAGGAGTGTGAATCCTGACTCACAGAACACTAAAATACAATCTTCAAGAAAATTATATTGTAACATTGTCCTGACCTTGAGAAGACTAAAGACATGCTTAAAAATTAAAGAGACCCACCTTAGAAAACAATGGCTATACACAATAACACCAATTACTCTTTTAAAAATATCTCAGGTTAAAATATATATATATATCTCAGGTTAGAAGGCAAGTTGAGGTAAAGAAAAAAAGGATATAATTTGGAGTAGCTTCTTAAAGAATTTCATTTTCTTTAAGATGTGATGAGAAATAAAACTATATAACCAGTCAGTAACTGAGTTATAAGTATTATCAACAAAGACAAGGTGAGTAAACGATGAGCTGCCAGTCATCAATCAGAGACTGATCATATGGAATTATCCATGCTTTCATTCCCATTTTTAGTCTACATTACTAATATTAAACAATCACCATATAAAATATCAATCTGAATAATGGGAATGGTACCCCACCCTCACCCCACTCCTGCCCAAAGGTGCTGAGAAACAGAGAAGCATTCTGGAAATATTTGAATGAGAAAGGACAATGCCTCAGAATGTCATATACTCTTTTTTGGAACCTATCACATGACTATCTTGTAGTAAAATTTGTTATTTGTGTAGGTAACAAATATTCCAGATTGCAATATCAAGGACATAGGTGTAGTGTGTATTTCTATGTCACTCAAGACCCTAGGATACAGTGACAAAGATGATTGTAAAGGTTTACTTAAATGTGAAAGCATATTATGAAATGCTCCAATTATAGCCTGGTTAGATTTTTTTAATTTGGACTTTGAAAAAGTATGGAACAATATACATGAAAATACTGAGTTCTCTAAGTAGTGGGGTTGTGGATGCTTTTAGTTTTTTTGGTTTTTACATACATAATCTTTTTTTCTACAAAATTAAATATTAAAACACATTTTTAAATTACTCACATTGAAATTTTTTTGGGAGAAAGAGAAAAAAGAAAGTACTGTTTTTGCCTTCACATCAGCATTTCTTAACTTCCAGGTTTTTTGTTTGTTTGTTTTTTAATCCTCAACCGAGGGTAGATTTCCATTGATTTTTAGTGAGAGTGGAAGAGAGAGGGAAAGACAGATATACCAATGTGAGAGAAACACATCAATTGGATGTCTCCTGCATGAGCCTTGACCAGGGACCAGGCCTGGGGGAGCCTGAAACCGAGGCACATGCCCTTGAACAAAATGGAACCCATGACTATTCGGTCAGCAGGCCAACGCTCTATCTACTGAGCCAAACAGGCTAGGGCGAGTGCCAGTTTCTTGACTCTCAATGTAGGTCTATCTCCTTGTCTTCATTCCTTCATATTCAGGCCATTAGGATGTGTTCAACTCCAGAGGCTAGTGTTCTAGCTAATAAGAGGAAAAGACAAAGGAGAATCTTCTCTTCTCATGTCCAGATACTTTTTTCCCTCCATCTAGAACTTTCTAAAACCCAGAATAACAAAGCAGAGTGTTGTGGTACATCTACACAATGGAATACTACACTGCAGTAAAAAAAGAAGGAATTCTTCCATTTGCAACAGCATGGATGGAACTGGAGAGCAATATGCTAAGTGAAATAAGCCAGTCAGAGAAAGATAAATATCACATGACCTCACTCATTTGTGTAATATAATGAACAACATAAACTGATGAACAAAAACATCCAGAGACAGAGAAGAATTGATAAGACTGTCAAACCTCAGAGGGAAGGTAGGGGAGGGTGGGGGTAAGGGGGAGAGATCAACCAAAGGACTTCATGCATATAAGCCTAACCAATGGACACGGACACCAGGGGGGTGTTGGCATGAGTGGGGGGTGGGGGAGGGCAATGGGGGGATAAGGACATATATGTAATACCTTAATCAATAAAGAAAAAAATGAAGAGGGAGGAATGCAGAATGAAAATAAACTATGTTAAAGAAAAAAATTAAAAGAAAAAATACATTGATATTTTTGGGTGATTTTAATCAAATTCTCTAAAATATGAAAACTCAAATAAAACTAAGATTGTGCACTTGTATACTTACACACAATCTGATGTGATATTTTATAATTGGACTACATACAATAAAAAAAGCATGAAATCCTATCTAATAAAAGAGCAATATGCAAATTAACCATCACTCTGCTAACCCACCAGCCATGCCCACCAGCCACACCCACCAGCCAATCAGGATCAAGTATGCAAACTAACCCAACCAAGATGGCTACGTCCATGGAGAGAGCAGGAGGGAGGCTTGGGTTTCCCCGGCGATGGAGGAAGCCAAGCCTTCTGCAGACCCTGGCTGGCCCAGGCCTCCGCTTAAGCCTACAAAGTTTCATTTATAGAAGATAAATAAATCCCAACAGAAATGGTGGCAGCCATGGAGCTGGAGAGGACAGGAGGCTAGGGTTGCCCCTGGAGATGGAGGAAGCCAAGCTTTCCGCCTGCCCTGGTCTGCCGTGGCCTCCGCTTAAGGCTACAAAGTTTCAATTAGAGAAGGTAAATAAATCCCAACAGAAATGGCTGCTGCCAAGGAGCGAGCAGAAGGCTTGGCTCCGCTCAAGGCTCAAGTTTCAATTGTAGAAGATAAATAAATCCCAGATACCAGGGCCTCCACTTGGGTCGCTGGGGGGCATGGCCGGCCTGCAAACCACCACAGGCCCCTTGCCCAGGCTGCCCCATGCCCCAAGGGCACCCCCATCCTAATCCAAGACACCCTTCAGGGAAAACCAGCTGGCCCCCACCCATGCACCAGGCCTCTTTCCTATCTAATAAAAGAGTAATATGCAGATTGACCAACACTCCAACACACAAGATGGCTGCCCTCATGTGGTCAGAGATCCTGCCCCCATGTGGACACAAGATGGCCAGCAGGGGAGGGCAGTTGGGAGGGACCAGGCCTTCAAGGGAGGGCAGTTGGGGGCAATCAAGCCTGCGAGGGAGGGCAGTTAGGGGTCACCAGGCCGGCAGAGGAGGGAAGTTGGGGGCAAACAGGCTGGCAGGGGAGCAGTTAGACATCAATCAGGCTGGCAGGGAGTGGTGAGAGGGTGATCAGGCTGGCAGGCAGAAGCGGTTAGGGGCAATCAGGAAGGCAGGCAAGCGAGCAGTTGGGAGCCAGCAGTCCTGGATTGTGAGAGGGATGTCCAGTGGGATCGGGCCTAAACGGGCAGTCAGACATCCCTCAAGGGGTCACAGATTGGAGAAGGGTGCAGGCTGGGCTGAGGGACAACCCCCCCCCGTGCACAAATTTTGTGCACTGGGCCTCTAGTTAAGAAATAAAAAAGAGTGGTGAGACCTTGACCAGTGCGGCTCAGTTGGTTGGAGCATCATCCTGTGTAATGAAAGATTGAAAGTTCAATTCCTGGTCAGGGTAATACTGTTATAATAAACTCAGTTATTAATTAATTACCAGGAAAGGAGCAAATGGAAGGCCAGATCATATAGGCATGCCATTTGTACAGCTTTACTAGGAAGCTGCAGTTTAACACTCTTCAGGTCTGTTCCCTGCAGATCGCTCGGGGATAGGGACTGGACAATAGACACATGCCCAGTAAGGTATGGGTGATGTGGCAAGGTGCTTGTTTGTCAGTCTCACCTGGGTACAGGGCATTGGCCAGAATAGGTGTGGCCACTTGCAAGGGCACGATATCTGAGATACATACGTGAACAAAGAGAGTTCACTCTCTTGGCATTCTTGCTCTCTTGGGACTTTTGTTGCAGGGGGTGTGCTCTCATGCTCTCATAGCCATGTGGACTCCACATAATAGGCTAAAATTAGCTTGATGCTGTGCTGGACTTAGCTCCACCATGGAACCAAAATGTTGGACACTGGCTTTGCTTAAAGCTCTGCTGAAACCCAGCCACACATTTTCCAGAACTGGTTTAAGGGACATGGGACTTTGGAAACCGAGGGATATAATTTCACATGAATAAACCTTTCTAGCACATCTCATTTCCCCATGAGAGTCTTAGAAAATTCTTTTTCTCAAGATATCATAAGAACTGCACTCTAACTAGCATCAGAGAAATTCTACCCATGCACCTGATAACAAGGGCACATGCCTGGATTGCTCAGTCAATCCCTGGTTGGGGTGAGCATGGAAGGCAACCAACAGATATTCTCTCTCACATCAAACTCTCATCTTTCTCTTGTCTCTCCTTTCCCCTCTCTCTAAAATCAATGAGCATGTCCTCAGGTGAGGATCTAAAAAAAAGGGGGTGGTGAGAAAAGTATAAATTATTTAGAAGTAGAGGAGGTGCTTACATCACAGGAAGAGTGCCCATTCAAGCTCTAAATTCCTATTTAGCTTACACTTCCTTTTCACATTAGCCACCCCCCCCCCGACCTATACCACTTCTCAACAACACAGTATCCCATTTAAAGAGTCTGTATACCTACTAGAGGTCTGGTGCACGAAATTCGTGTATGGGGGAATGGGTCTCTGATCCCAGCCTGCATCCTCTCATGATCCAGGAACCCTCAGGAGATGTCAGGCCTAAACCTGCAGTCGGACATCCCTGTCACAATCCAGGACGCTACATGCACCAGTGACCATACTTTTCATACAGGTGAAAGGCATCTTGCTGTTGTATGGGCAGCTACATTTTTTTGCCCTGATTATAAAAAGTAGTACATAGCATGATCCTTCTGAGGCAGTAGTACCATTTACCCCATCTTATGGGTGGAAAAACTGAAGCAGAGAGAAGTTAAGTAATTGGCTTTATCACACAGTTATAAGTGTGAGAATCAGGGCTGACCACAAAATGTGCAAGCCAGAGTTCATGCATGTCATCGCTGCATCATCCTGTTTTTTCAGTGTTAGAGTAGTCTTGCCAGGCTTTAATTTTTAAATCTAAGAGACTGTTCCCAATATATAGGGTAGGGTCCCTAGGCCTGGCTGGCAATCAGGGCCATCTGTGGGGCAACTGGCGGGCAGGGGGATGGAAGGGGGTCCCTGCTGGCACCCGCCTTGGCTGGCGACCTGGCACCGCCTGCTGTCCAGGACCGGCCCCTGCCCCCCATTGCCGCCACCACCCATCACCTCCCTCTCATAGAGGGGGGTGGGGGAGCAGGCCCTCAACGCCCCCTGGTGGTCAGTGCACGTCATAGCAACCAGTTCTTCTGCAGGTCATTCCACAGTTAGGTCGATTTACATATTATGGTTTTATTATATAGGATTCTTTTGTAAAAGACTTTACAGATAGGAAAGCCCATAGTCAAATATCCTCATTTTACATATGGATAAATTTCCAGAGAGGAAAAGTATTTTCTCCAAGGTCACATAGCAGTAAATGTTAGATATGACACAAGACCTATTTATAATAGGTGGAAGGTTAGAAGACTGGGCTCTGAAATGTGGTAAGTATTAGGTTCAAATCCCAACTTTTCACTCCCTGAGCCTTTGTTTGCCAGTAGTAAATGGAACAGCCTCATAAGGTTAAATTGAAGACAAAAGAAATAATACAGATTCATGCTTTAGTGTACAGAGCCTGACCCATTGGCCTACTGTATGTATCAAATAAATAGCAGTTGCTTTATTATTACTAACAACATTGTGATACAATTTTACTGCCTTTTCAACTACATTAGTTTCCTCTAGACTCTTGTTTTATGTAGCGCTTTTCTGAGCACACATCTTCGAAATTTTCTGGTCAATCTGGCCAAATAAAATATCATTCATTAACCTTAAGCACATTGTATAAGACCTGTCACTTTGCACCTGACATATGGACACTTACTCACTGCAGTTTCTTTTCAATGTATTTCATTTGTAGTCACTTGAGTACATTCTGACATGCTGTGATTTTTAAAGTCTAATACATAATTGTTGATTTCCTCCTGAGCTTTGATGAAATGTCAAAATCATTATAGAAATTGATGAGAATTGTGTGAAGGACTTATCAGTAGCCCACTGACTCACTATTACTATTATTCCTATCAAACTCTAGGGTGATTTAAAGAGCACATTTTGACCTAAATTTAGATTTTAATTATAATAATTAGGATACAATGTTTTTCATTTACTACTTACATTTATTTGGGATTAATTTGGATGGCACAGTCAGTACTCACTTAGGACCAGGAGCATATAGAGGGGAAAATATCTAGATAATTTAAAAATGTATATTTGTCCAATAACTTCAACCTCTTGTCTAAAACATTTTATGTAGTGTGGTGAAAAGGTATTACATTTTAGGTCTGAAATCAGTCACCCTCTCTCACCCTTGCTTGGTTACCTTCTGGTGGGAATTCTAGCTCACAGTGACAAGTACAAAAAGTGGGCAGCAGTAGAAGAGAAAAAGAACAGCCCAACAGAAACCTTGGAAAATTCCCAATCTCAAAAGTTAAGAATTGGATGCATTGAAACGGAGAAGCCCCAAACCACACATCACTCTGGGCATGTGCTATGTACTAACTACCCTTGATGTTATAATGGCAAAAAATAAAGCTGTCAATGGCAAAATTGCAGCCTGATGTAATGTAGAGAATCAGTAAATGTCACTCCCAGCGGACTTACATGGTTTACAAAGTCAAATTTCTTCTATAACCAGAACTGCATGAACAACCTAGAATACAATACCTCTTTGGTAGTGCACAGATTACAAAAGGTCTAATCATACAATGAAAGGAGCCATAAACTGCAAATATTCAGACCTGTGTGATAGTTTTAATAACTCCACTAATTGTATGACCTTGGAAAAGTCACTTTGTCTCCTGAAATCTCAGTCTTCTGGCATATAAAAAAGGAGGTACACAATGGATAAGGTGACCAGATTTTAACATTGGTAAAGCAGGACACCATTGACGGGGCGGGGGGGGGGGGATTCTTATTAAAAATTTGGTCTATATGGAGCAACAAACATTTTCATAGAATGCAAAAATAGTATTGTAATATATTTTTTTAAATTTCAACATAAGTACAATTTACAAATATAATAAATAAAAAATTATGTATAGTATTATTTTATTCTTTGGCATATTTCTCATTTGAGTGAATTTTTTTTAGTAGATTGCTGTCGTTGTTTAAAAGGTCATGAATTTGCCATAACGTAAGTCGTACGTGTCACTTTCAAGGTCGGCGCTAGACTTTTTGCCGCCACTATAAAATATAAATAATACGAGTACTTTCTGCTAAATTCAAGAAAATTTATGTATTTATGAAATAAATAAATAAATTACTTACCTAAATTATCTGAATAGCTGATTTGTAATGACATCACTTGTTTAACTAGCTTACTAGCACGCAGTACGATGTGTATCGTCTGAGAGACAGTTACAAAATGTTTCCGTCGTTGCCAATCCCAAAAATGCCATTGTTCATTAAGTCCAAACAATGGTGGTCGAATTCTAACAACTGATCAACAATGCGAACTTTGATAAGCAGTTCTCGATAATCAGTTCTCAACAATTATTTGTTATTATTAAAGTTTAACATTATAAAATTAACAAAAATAATATAAAACTCATATCCTGGCTAAATAGCCACATGGCCTCCGAAAACCGTATATTCCCTTCCCATTCTCCCACCGTTCCCTAGCTTGTCGTGCATTCTTTCCAAAAATCGGGACTTTTTTAAAACGCCGCGGGACGCGGGACAAATTGTTAAAAATCGGGACTGTCCCGCCAAAAGCGGGACGTCTGGTCACCTTAACAATGGATATAATGTGTGTGAAAATGCTTTGGCAATTGTGAAGCACTATACAAAGGTAAATGATAATATAAAAACAATAAATTCTCAAAATATTTATCATATATACAGCACTATAAGGAGATAGAAAAAAAATTAAAGTTGATCTGTATGCTCAAGGTACTTATAATCATACTAGAGGCCTGATGCATGACAGCTTGCCTCGGCCCTTGCAGCCGCAAAGGCTTGCCTTGGCCCTAGCAGCCCTGGCTTCATCCGGAAGGTAGTCCGGAAGGACGTCCAGAAGGTCATTTGGCTGTCTGGTCTAATTAGCATATTACGCTTTTATTATTATAGATTGGAGAAACAAACCTGTTAATGTCAATGAAACAACTAAACTTCAACACTAGACAGCATGTGGTTGGTAAATGCTTTGAGTTTCCAAAATACATTTGCAAGAATCATCTTATTTGAACCTCACTTTAGCTGATGAGGCAGGTAAAATTACTACTATTAAGCTCATTTAATATATGGGAATCAGAATAAGTGAGTTACTTGCCCACTGGGGGCACATGGGCACAAATCAAAATCCATGTACCCAACCAATCCATGGTTTCAAAAGGCCAAAACTCAAAATGTCAGTGTTTAGAGTAAGGCAAGGTTTATTGTTTGAGAAGGCTCCACTCCATCTGAAGAAAGTATAGAGTTCAGGCTTCTTTTATATTGAGGGAAGAGGAAATGAGAGGATCTAGAGTGTTGGAGAGTGGGAATTTTGAGCATTCCAGAGAGGCCGTGGACTATGCCTCAGATAGAGTTGTCAGTGCTGACACTAGGCCAGGCCTTGAGATATGGTCTCATGGCCCCTTCCCAGCACGTAGCCTTCTTTCACAGAACACTGTCAGCTTTCTGAAGAACAGGATGACCCTGTGAATAACATGGTCGTCATTGGCATGATCCTGACGTTGTTTGGGAAAAACTGTTTTGTCTTGGGTTACTTGTTCTGCAAAAACCGGATGTGGTTAATGGGCTTAAAAGCGGTCCTACACAAAGGGTCACTGCTGCTCTCTGGTCTCCCTGCGTGGAGAATGGCAGAGCAGTCGCCGGGTCATCCGGCCACCCGGCTAATAAAGGCTCCCTAAATTTTAATTTGGTCTGGGCTCCAGTGGTCGTTCACTCGCATCTGCTCCACAACATAGAGGTGATTATCAACTGCAGACATCTTGGTGTTAGCAGAGGTAGGGGAAGATTGTGCTTAGTCTGTTGACCCTAGTTAATGTGAGTCTGGTCCCAAGTTTCCAATGATCTTTGATGAACCATACATACTCTGCTTATCTCCTCTGGAGAAGCACTTTCTGATAAGAGGCTGTTTTTGTAAAATTCAAGTCACAAGCATAATTTCTCTAATGATTAGCATATTTACTAGTATATCCAAGACTAAGCAGTAGCTATTAGCCTGAAGGCCATAGGACAAAGCAGGCTTGAACAAGATGGAATCAGAGAGGCTGAGTATTTTACTCTGGTATAATCTAACCCTTTATAACCACCATTACTAAGAGGAGTATTTTACCCCAGGTCTCTTAAGGCAGTAAAACACAAACAACCTAATTATACTCCAATTCCCTTGTCTATCTGTTTGTCTCTCATATATTTACCCTTCCCCATACTTTCTTTAGTTATACCATTCATTAAATCTAATCATTAAGTGAGGTTAAGTGGTATGGGCTCTATAACTTCTTTAGAAATTCAGAGAAAGGATGAATGGTTGATGAATAAGAATAAAAACCATCAGAGAAACCTTTATGGAGGCAATCCAGAAAACTAGGTCGTATTTCAGCCTGCTGAGAAGCTGTGAGAGATCGTTCATATTAAAATTTCCCAGGGAGGATCGTCTTGTAAGTCATATAAATGTCTAACCACTATGCTGTACACCTGAAACTAATATAATATTGAATGTCAACTTTAATTGGAAAAAATGCTACGTCAGGTCTGTTAAGACAGGAAAAGGCAAATCACCTAATTATAGTCTAATTCCCATGTCTGTCTGTCTGCCTGTCTCACATATTTATCCTTCTTCACAAAATAGGTTCAACTCCCTTCACTTATAAACCTGAACTTATACTGGTACACTTTATAACAGTAAAAACAACTTTATTTCACTGAAAAAAATCTTAATATAAAATATAAAGACTATAAAGCATTGGTGGCTGCTGTTTCTGAGAAATTGTTTATGCAATATGAAGTCAATGAAACTAAATGACCAAATTTGATTAGGTCTTTGACTCTTGAAATTTCAAAATCTCTCCTTTAGATTGATTATGAGCTAACTGAAAAGGGAAAGAATATTAACAACACTAAAAATTCAAATATTCCTTTAGTTCCCCAACTAAATTTTGATAAACATAGCAATTAAATTTATTTTTCTGTCCAGGAAGTCGGGTTACACATTTTAGTAACGGGACAGAGAAATGAGGCATTGGGGCAACAGGGGCCACAGGGAGAATAAGAGATCTGAGAGCTGGGGTTTGGTGTCAATCTTACAAAGTATATAAAGAATCTGTTTCTCTACAATAACAGAAAAACAAAGGCTACAAGAGCGGTTGTATATACAAAACACAGAGATATTGCTTCACTTGCAAATAGTTCCTGACCAGACAGGGAGACAAGACAGAGAGAAGGGCACAGGGAGGGGTGGGGAGTGTGCTACATGCAGAAATTGGGTGGGGGGAGGTCTTCTCCAGCATATATCTACAGGCAGGAGTTGGATTCATGAACGCACAGGAGAGGCCGAGGTCAAAGGCGTGTGCCAGTGCTGGCTGTATGTGGGTGGTAGGGTGCCAGGAGCCTCTGTCTGCCTGACCCAGTCCCCTGGTCACTTGTTCTTCAGGCTTCAGCCCAGGGGGTGGGGTGGGTTCTGGGTGAGGACCAGGGCCAGCTGGGACAACTGGCCAGAAAGGAAGGGAGGTAATTGCTCCCTGGATTCTGCTGTGGAAAATTGAAGCCTGCTTGGTGTGCCCATCCTCTTGCCTCTGGCTGGCCTGGTCAATCCTGCCACCCTCCCGACCCCACTCCACCCAGAGGCCCACTGGGATCCAAGAAGAATAGGTGCAGCAGCCAGGTTTCAAGCTTCCCTGGGGTGGGGGAGAAGGACAGATGGTGCAGCTGGACTCCTGTTCTTCCTAAGCCCCAGCTGACTGTGCAGAGCTCAGTGGAGGGGTAGGAGCCAGTCGAAGAGGGACAGAGAGGGGCGGGTTAGAGAAGACATCATGGTGAGGGGCAGGCGAAGGATGAGGATGTGCACGCTCGCATACTTGGACGAGGCATGGGGCAGTCACAGGTTCTGGCAGCATTGCAGCTTGTTTGGTTTCTGTCCATCAGTAGTGGGTGGCACACTGATGTCCACCACGTTGTTACCAGGGGACTCGTCATGGGCTGCACTGTCTGCAGTTTGCTTCTGTGACACGATGCGGTAGATCTCTATGAGGATGTTCTTGAAAGATTCCTCTACGTTCGTGGAGTCCAAGGCTGAGGTCTCAATGAAGGACAAGTTGTTCTTCCCTGATAAGGCTCGGGCCACATCAGTGGGCACAGCCCGCAGGTGGCGCAGGTCGCTCTTGTTGCCCACCAGCATGATGATGATGTTACTGTCAGCATGGTCCCTCAGCCCCTTCAGCCAGCGTTCCACATTCTCGTATGTCAGGTGCTTGGCGATGTCATACACCAGCAGTGCACCCACTGCACCTCGGTAGTACGCGGAGGTGATGGTGCGGTAGCGTTCCTGGCCAGCGGTGTCCCAGATCTCCGCCTTGATGGTCTTGCCATCCACCTGGATGCTGCGGGTGGCAAACTCCACACCAGTGGTGCTGTTGCTCTCCAGGTTGAATTCGTTGCGGGTGAGGTGGGACAGCAGGTTGTTCTTCCCCACACCATAGTCCCCGATGAGGACCACTTTGAATAGGTAGTCATACTCGTCGTTCCGGCTCCCCATTGTCCTGGCGCTTCCGGCGGGATCCACGCCTCCGCAGCCCCACCACAAACACCCCGCAATTACATTTCAACTGAAGAGCAAAAGGGCATTGCTTTGTTCCTAGTAGGTGTGCCTAAGATAGTTCACAAAATGTACACCATATTTTGAACACTGCAGGAACATTTCCATTATGCCTCCTTGCTAAGGTGGCCAGACCATACCTGAATACCTCACCACAAAGTTAGCCTACCTAAGTTTGAAGTAGTTTAGCGTGAAACATAGTGCTATAGGGCCTGGATTACAAACAGAGTTATTGGGCTGTTTTCAGAACTCTTGGGCTTTTTTGAAGTACTCCAAGGGTACAAATATTTTTAATTTAATTTAATTTTAGAAAAGCACTCTAAATTCTTTGATAAACTATAGTAAATACAAAAGCACTCAAATGTAGCATATTTTAGCACATTGAAAGACATACATGTATTCCTTATGTACTACAGAACAGTTTTGGAGGCAGGTCTTCCTGTCAGAGTTCATATGAATTTGAACTTCTTGGATACATATCATTGATTGGAAAAGTTATACATTTTCATTCACCATTTTATTTCAGTCCTGTGCAGGACCATTGACACAAAATTGTACAAATAAGAAGAGCATCATAGAACATATGTACTGGGCCCAATGAAATACAAGGTAAGGCACAGCCATATTATCAGTGCTTGTTCTCAATTTCCACATGCTAGTCAGTTGTGCAATTACAAAGGTACATATAACATGTTGCATTATAAGAATCTTACCAGTCTTTCTTTTCTGGTCCAGGCCCGAGTGGCTGCATTCGAAATGGGCAAGTTTATGAAACCCGGGAAGGTGGTGCTGGTCCTGGCTGGACGCTACTCCGGACGCAAAGCCGTCATCGTAAAGAACATTGACGATGGCACCTCGGACCGCCCCTACAGCCATGCTCTGGTGGCTGGAATTGACCGCTACCCCTGAAAAGTGACAGCTGCCATGGGCAAGAAGAAAATTGCCAAGAGGTCAAAGATCAAGTCTTTTGTGAAAGTTTATAACTACAATCACCTCATGCCCACAAGGTGCTCTGTGGACATCCCCTTGGACAAAACTGTTGCCAACGAGGACGTTTTCAGAGACCCTGCTCTAAAACGCAAGGCCCGACGGGAGGCCAAAGTCAAGTTTGAAGAGAGGTACAAGACCGGCAAGAACAAATGGTTCTTCCAGAAGCTGCGGTTTTAGATATTTTTTTTTGTTTGTTTCTGTCATTAAAAATCCATAAAATTAAAAAAAAAAGAATCTTACCATATTGCAGCAGGCCTTCTGTAGGGTCTTCTTGTAATATTTTCATATTAACACTATGGCATGAGAGTTAACAGATGTTAGTGATTCAAATTTAAAATAAACAAGTCTTCTCCTAATTCTCTTCCATGTTTCAGGATCAGTCGAGTTTTAGTATCCTGATATTGATGACATGCTATTTAATACCTTTTAACATTTCCAAATACTACATTTCTTAGGATTCATCTGGATTTTCTCAATACTGGGCATTCAAAACAAAGTTCATTAATATATTGGATGGTGAGACTGTCATCCAGAGCCTGATGTATAATTTCTGTGTTCATCAAAACAACTTTTCATTATTCTCAGTGACTAAATAATAAATCTTATGACACTAAAATTATAAAATACTTATAGTGCATTTATAAATGAAATGTCATCTATTTTCCATATCTAAAAATCCTGTTTCTCTCTCCTCCATCCTCTCAAACTTTCACATGGTTTGCTCTTTGTTAAACCCCGGTCCATTCTGGGAGCACTATCCTCCCCCCACCAGAGTCACTTACTGGTCTCCTGGCCCTGAGGGCCAACTTTCTGCCTCATTCACAGGGAACGCCATTCCTTGAGGACAGGGACCATCATGCTGCCATCCAGAGTCTAGACCACAGGAAGGTGGGGCATTAGCGACCTCTTCTGACCCTCTTCCCCATTCACGTGGCTCAACTCCCTTATCCACTTGACCACTTCCAGCTGGTCACCTGGGCCCTCCCCCTTATTCCCAAGACCACGCCCCCTTGTTCACCTGACCACAGTGCCACACTGGCCAGGATGATTTGCTCCTCACAGAGAGGGGTGGACTTCGCAATCTCTGGAAGTTGGGTTAAGTGCCTAACACCCACAGCCCAAGATCACCTTCTGTTCACAGGCTGCCTTCTACCCAGAGTGGAGGGTGGCAAGAAGGAGGATGCCAGCCACCCTTTAAGACAGCCATGGGGATCCATGAGCCTAGGGAACCCACATGGTCCCAACCATGGGGGCATCTCACACTGGACTGGACTGCAACCCTGATAGCCCTGTCTGTGGGCTTTGATATCAAGAAAAGAGCCGTATTAAGCCCCTGAAACTACAGTGCATTCTGGGAGCACTATCCTCCCCCCACCAGAGTCACTTATTGGTCACCGGGCCCTGAGGGCCAGCCTATGACTCAATCACATGGAACAACCTTCCCTGAGGACAGGGACCTTCTTGTTCCATCCAGAGTCTGGACCACAGGAAGGTGGGGCATTTGTGTCCTCTTGTGACCCTCCTCTGCATTCACGTGGCCCCACTGCCTTATCCACTTGACCACTTCCAGCTGTTCACCTGTCCCCACCCCCTTGTTCACCTCACTTCTGGCTGGTCACCTGGCCCCACCCCCTTGTTGACTTGACCACTTCTGGCTGGTCACCTGGCCACTCCCCTTGTTCACCTGACCACTTCTGGCAGGTCACCTAGGCCCTCCCCCTTGTTCCTGAGACCATGCCCCCTTGTTCACCTGATCACTGCACCACAATGGTTAGCTGCTTTGCTCCTCACAAAGAGGGGTGGACTTCCCAACCTCTGGAAGTTGGGTTAAGTGCCTAACACCCACAGCCCCAGATCACCTTCTGCTCACAGGCTACCTTCTACCAAGCTGGGATGGCAGCAAGAAGGGGAACACCAGCCCCCCCTTAAGACAGTCATGGGGGTCCATGAGGCTAGGGACACCACATGGTCCCCACCATGGTGGCATCTCATACTGGACTGTCCTGGAAACCTGACAGTCCTGCCTGTGGTAAAGACTTCCCTCTCATTGATAAGTAGGTGTTCCACTTGATTTTCCACCAAGTCAGTCTCTTGGGCATTTAGTGTATTTTCCTTTTGAACCTTTAGCTGAGATGCTTGGATTCTACCCTGCATACGTATAATTCAGTGGCCAGCCAGAAATGGAGAGGCTGTTATTGCCCAAGACTCTGTACTCCAATTCTTTATGCTGAAAAGACTACAGGTTTTCTATCAGGGGTTTAATCACTTAATGGTACTGCCTTCAGCCTGCTCTCAGTTTGAATCCTGAAAATGGGAATTTCACACATAACTTCTTCCAAGTGTCAACTGTTCCACATCTCCATCCTTGTCTCTACCCCAACCCTTTTTTTGTTTGCTTTTCCGTTCAACTTCAATTTTTTCCAGAGTTTATAGTTGTTAAGGAGGCCCAAGTCCAGTAGGAATTACTCAGACATATCTGAAATGGAACTCCCAGGGTGGTTCTTTTAAATACAAATCAGGTAGTATAGCACCTCTGTTAAAACCCCTGTAATGGCTCCCTAAATTACTCAGAATAAAAACCAAGTGAACTACATAACTCTATATAATCTGGCCTTCCCTATTACTTCCCTGCCTTTAACTCATTTTATTCTCCCATTTCTTTACTCCATTGTATCATCATTGATTTTGTTGTTCCTTCATGATATCAGGCATGTTCTCTATTCCCCCCCACACACACACACACACCTATAGTTGTTACCCCAGATATCCAGAAGGCATACTGTCACTACTTTAAATCTTAGCCTGTCACCTTTTTATTACCAAAACTTTCCACCCCAAACCTTCATAGCTCCCATTCTCCTTCTCACGCTTTACCTTTTGTTTGTTTATTTATTATGTTTATTGCCTAGTGACTGTCTCCCTTTCGTTGGCTACAAATTACATGAAGACAGAAGCCTTTGTCTTTATTGGTTTACTAGAGGCCCAGTGCATGGAAATCCGTGCACTGGTGGGGGGGGGCATTCCTCAGCCCAGCCTGCTCCCTCTCACAGTCGAGGAGCCCTTAGGGCAGTGATGGGCAAACTTTTGAGCTTGGTGTGTCAAACTTCGCCAAAAAACTGAGCATAACTCAGGTAGTGCGTCACTTTGAGGAAAAAATATTATTTCACAAATGTTTCATCCTCAGGAGCAGCAAATGTTTCATCCTCGGCATGCGGCCCCCTCAGCAGCCGCGTGTCATCAGAAATGGCTATGCGTGTCAGTGCTGACATGCATGTCATAGGTTCACCATCACTGCCTTAGGGGATGTCCTACTGATGGCTTAGGCCCGCTCCCTGGGGAGCGGGCCTAAGCCACAGTCTGGCCTCCCTCTGTGGGAGGCGACTGGGCTGATCAGAGGAAGGCACCGCCCCTATCACCCTGTTGCTGCTGCCACTGCTGGCTGCCACAGCTGCCAAGGTGTTTTCATCAACACGGAGTCCAGTTTCTTTACCACGAAAAGATGAGAAACTTTCTTTAGGCATTTTCAAGATGTCTCTTTCATGGGATATGACTTTCTTTCTTTCTTTCTCTTTCTTCCTTCCTTTCTTTCTTTCTTTCTTTCTTTCTTTCTTTCTTTCTTTCTTTCTTTTTTCTTTCTTTCTTTCTTTCTTTCTTTCTTTCTTTCTTTCTTTCTTTCTTTCTTTCTTTCTCCTTTCTTTTTTTCCTCACCTGAGGATATTTTTCAATTGATTTTTAGAGAGCATGGAAGAGAGAGGGAAAGACAGAGAGAAACATCAATGTGAGAGGGACACTTCAATTGGTTGCCTCCTGCATGAGCCCTGACCTGGGCCCAGGCCAGGGAGGAGCCTGCAACCTAGGTACATGCCCTTAACCAGAATGGAACCCGGACCCTGCAGTCCACAGGTCAAGGCTCTATCCACTGAGCCAAACTGGCTAGGGCTAGGATATGACATTTCTTAGCCCCTCCAGCAGTGGGCCTTTGCTTTTGCCTCCAGGAGTGAGGTGGAAAAACCCTAGATCACCTTCTTGGATTCTTATTACCCAAGTTACCAAGAATACTGCAAGTGGCATATCAGGAGCTTAGCCAATGAGCAGCCAGAAAAGGTGTTTCCTCTGTAGCTCACACACAGAAGTGGGACTTCCAGCGAGCCGAAGCTGGCAGGCCCTCTTCTCTCCAGGTGATTAGGCTTTCCTATAGTTGTTCCTAATATTTTTTCCTGATACTATAGACAGCAATTATCAAATATATTTTACTAGAGGTCTGGTGCACGAAATTCGTGCAGGGGGGGGCGGGTTCCTCAGCCCGGCCTGTACCCTCTCCAATCCGGGACCCCTTGGGGAATGTCTGGCAGTCGGACATCCTTCTCACAATCTGGGACCACTGGCTCCTCACCGCTTGCCTGCCTGCCAGCCTGATCGCCCCCTAACCGCTCCCCTGCTGGCCTGATTGACGCCTAACTGCTCCCCTGCTGGCCTGATAGCCCCCAAATGCCCATCCCTGCTGGCCTGATCACCTACAACTGCCCACCCCTGCTGGCCTGATCACCTACAACTGCCCTCCCGTGCTGGCCTGATTGCCCACAACTGCCCTCCCCTGCCCTGACCTGCCTCTTCCACTGGGCCCTGCCTCCACTGTGCATGTGGCCATCTTGTGATGGCCACCCTGTGATGGCCATCTTGTGACGACCATCTTGTAATGGCCATTTTGTGACAACATTAGGGCATGATGTGTGAGGGTGTGACAACCACCTAGGCTATTATTAGTATAGATTTGATATCTCAGCCTTTTGGCTAAGATCAAGTGTAGTTATCAGTTCTTATCAGTTTAAAATTTATTTTTCAGTTACAGTTGACATACAATGTTATATTAGTTTCAGGTGTACAACATAGTAATTAGACATTTATATAACTTACAAAGTGATAGCCTCAATAAGTTTAGTAACCATCTGATATCAGACATAGTTATAATATTATTGACTGTATTTCCTATGTTCTACTTGATATCATCATAACTATTTTTAATAACTGGCCATTTGTACTTCTTAATCCCTTTCACCTTTTTCACCCATCTCTGCAAACTTCCCCCATCAGGTGACTGTCAGTTTGTTCTCTATATCTATGAGGTTGTTTCTGTTCTATTTGATTATTTTGTGGTGTTTTTTTTTTTAGATTCCACATATAAGTAAGATCATATGGTGTTTGTCTTTCTTCATCTGATTTATTTCATAATTTATAGTAACTATTTTAAGCACCATGTAGAGGAGTATTTAAAGAGTCTGCCTCAATGGGAAAGCATGTCATAATTGACTAGAGGCCCAGTGCATGAAATTCGTGCACGGAGGGGGGTTGTCCCTCAGCCCAGCCTGTACCCTCTCCAATATGGGACCCCTCAAGGGATGTCCGACTTCCCGGGATTGGGCCTAAACGGGCAGTCGGACATCCCTCTCACAATCCAGGACTGCTGGCTCCCAACTGCTTGCCTGCCTGCCTTCCTGATTGCCCCTAACCGCTTCTGCCTGCCAGCCTGATCACCCCCTAACCACTCTGCTGCCAGGCTGTTTGCCCCAACTTCCCTCCTCTGCCGGCCTGGTCACTCCTAACTGCCCTCTCCTGCAGGGTTGATCACCTCCAACTGCCCTCCCTTGCAGGCCTAGTCCCTCTCAACTGCCCTCCCTTGCAGGCTGGTGCCTCCCAACTGCCCTCTCCTGCTGGCCATTTTGTGGTGGCCATCTTGTGTCCACATGGGGGCAGGATCTTTGACCACATGAGGGCAGCTATATTGTGTGTTGCAGTGATGATCAATCTGCATATTACTCTTTTATTAGATAGGATAGAAGCCTGGTACAGGGTGGGGGCCAGCTGGTTTGCCCTGAATGGTGTCCCTGATCAGGATGGGGGTTCCCTTGGGGCATGGGGCGGCCTGAGCGAGGGGCCTGTGGTGGTTTGCAGGCCGGCCATGCCCCCTGACAACCCAAGCAGAGGCCCTGGTATCTGGAATTTATTTCCTTCTACAATTGAAACTTTGTAGCTTGGAGCGGAGCCAAGCCTGGGGCTCCCTCCGAGGCCGGCAGCCATTTCTGTTGGGGTTATAATTGAAACTTTGTAGCCTTAAGTGGGTGGGCCCAGCCAGGGTGTGCGGAAAGCTTTGCTTCCCCTGTTGCCGGCGGCAACCCTGGCCTGCTCTCTCAAGCTCCATTCTGCCGCCATTTGTTTGAATTTGTTTACCTTCTATAATTGAAACTTTGTAGCTTGAGTGGAGGCTTAGGCTTGGCAAGGGCAGGCAGAAAGCTTGGCTTCCTCTGTTACTTAGCAAACCTTGCTCTCTGTGGCTGTAGCCATCTTTGTTGGGTTAATTTGCATACTCGCTCTGATTGGATGGTGGGCATGGCTTGTGGTATGTCAGAGGTATGGTCAATTTGCATATTTGTCTATTATTAGGTAGGATTAGTGATGTCAGCCATCAGCATATAATTGGGGAGATTCAAGACACATACTAATCTTATAGGTCATGGGAATAAGAACAGAAGACCTAAGGAGAGGGATAGAGAGAGGGGATTAAAGAGTGAGAATTACTGTATTTCCTTAACCTGAGTATTCTGTGCTTACTGATTTTTAGATAAATGTATTCTTTCCCCAACATACCCCATGGTCCTGAACACAGTGCCAAGAGTTGGGGGTAGGGGATCAGGGAGGAGATAGGAGTATATATTCACTCTGACTGGAAGTCTCCTCCTACTTAGAATTCAAACTTAAAAGGTTTTCCTTTTTTTAAAAAAAAAAAAAGGACATATCAGAGTACTTTTCAAAAAAAAGGAAAACCTTTTAAGTTTGAATTCTAAGTAGGAGGAGACTGCTTTTTTCCATTTTTCTTCTATCTCAGATTCTGACTCCTAACCCTCTTTGTCTTGGTTCATTGTGTATTATTGAAATTTGATTGTAATCATCCTACCCCTTATCCTGTTCTAGCTAACAATGTACTCTGAACACTAACAACAAGGTTGGAAAGGCTTCTTGCTGTACTTTCCTGGTTCCTAAAAACTATATCAAAACTAATTCGATTAACTATTTAATATTACAGTGGTTTATCTTTTATTTTCTGCTAACCACTCACCATTTGTGAAGCAAATATTTCAGGTTAATAGATATTGAATACTTAAGAGTTATTCATCATCTGTTATTAGTGAGCAATTTACTCTCAAGGTAATTTGTTAAGGCCCAGATTAACTATAGAATCAGGACTGCAAACAATTTACATGGAAGAAGCATAAAAGTGTCCTTGTCTTCTTTCCAAATATAAACATTCTTGATAATATGGACATTCATTCTAATTAATTAGTCAAAAGTTGCATTGTATAGAAATAGCAATACTTTGTATCCCAGAAAAAGTACTGGTTGTACTTAATACATAATAATTATATCCTCATTTTCAGTAATCAAAAAATTGTTTATATAGAACAGATTAATGGTTTCTCACAGCTGAATAAAAATCAAAATAATTAGCACAGTGTTATAAAATTTCTCTTTAGAGACAAGCTATTTTTAACACTCTATCATTGCAAATATCCTATGAAATCCTACAATAAATAAATAAATAAATAAATAAATAAATAAATAAATAAATAAAAAATGAGAAAGAATGAAAACTGCCATCAACAGCTCCAACCACTTATTCTGAATAAGAATGAAAGATGCTTGGGCTGGGAAAAACAAAGTAATAGACCAAAACATCACTCAAGCCACTGTGTATATAAAGTGTACCAGCAAAGTGCATAAACCACAAATGCATGTCTTGAAGAGCAGGGATTCCCTAGGTTAAAAAACATTGTCAGGAAGTCCTACCTAACTGAAGAAGATACAAGAATTCTTCGCAACAATTTGGAAAGTACTGAGTAAACCTGTTATCCCAGAAAGAATAGAGTCCATTAATTTCCCATCTCTGAAGGTAGAAGTCAATTGACTATAAACAGGCCATCCATTCTTAAATATTTATTATTTACCTACTTCTAAATAGTTTAGCATAATTAAAAGAGTAACAAGGCACAGAACTCAACTAAATGAAGGCAGTGTTCATCTGAATATTGGTTCAAATAAATATACACCATTTCAAAATAGGGTTACAACCATGAAGCTATCAATTAAGTGATATTTATTTTAAATATATTTTTATTGATTTCAGAGAGGAAGGGAGAGAGAGAGAGAGAGAGAGAGAGAGAGAGAGAGAGAGAGACCAATAATGAGAGAGAATCACTGATAAGCTGCCTCCTGCATGCCCCTCACTGGGAATTGAGCCTGCCACCCAGGCATGTGCCCTGACCAGGAATCAAACAGTGACCTCCAGGTTCATAGATTGATGCTCAACCACTGAGACACACCAGCCGGGCTAAATTATATTTTTAAAATGCCATCACCAACCAACAAGAGAGCAGAAATTCCAAGGTACGTGCAGCAGTTCGATACTGAAATTTATTTTGGACACATTGTACATTACAGATTTCGTTTGTGAAAGATGACCAAGGTAGAAAGACTTAGAAAACACAAATTGTAATTTTGTTGCTGTGGGAAGTACTGGATTCTATAACCATAGGTGCAAATGAAAGGATGATCTAGAAATGCAATTCCAGATGTTTTCAGACCAACTCCACTTGTGTGCCCATATGTTTCTTCAATTCAGTATGTCCAGACTAGGCTCATTGTTTCTCCCCTCCCTTGCCAAAAATAAAACAAAGCAAAACAAATACATATTTTAAACAAACTCCTCTTGTCCTCCCTTTCTTATTTGGACAAACAGTGTCAATATTTGTCCTGTGAGTAATGGGTGATTAACTCTCTTTCTCTTACTGCCTGTATTCAATCTATCACCATGTGCTTGTGATTTGGCCTACAAAATAGCTAAAATCTGTCATATTTCTCCATAATAATCAACCAAATTCATCACTATCTTGATAGGGACAGAAATACAATGTTAGAGACCAGCTATAATTGTAAGAAATATTAACCATGCTCTGTATACTGTAGTTGTTTTCTTCTGATTAAAGAAGGCATATTCTGAGGAGAAAATGGCAGCAGAATAGACAGACGTGTTCCGAGCCTTGTCCCAGAGCAGAAAGAAAGAGCAGCTGAGGGTCGCACAGGGAGTGTTTCTTGGCAAGCTAAGGGACAGCTAAGCTCCAGGAGAAGGTGGGGGACTGCTGGACAGGGTTCCCCGGACCGGGCAGCTCCCACTGCGGCTGTGTCTGGGTCCCCTCCTGGAGCTACAGGTTCAGGCGGGGAAAACTTGCCATCTTGAAAGGAAAAGTGGATATTATCAGAAGCCTGAAAATCCACAAATGCAGCAACCACTGAACAGCTGGGAGCCCCAGAACACTGGTCCCCAATTGGCGCAAACACGCGGATTCAAAAGAGCTCTTTACTCCACCACGGAAAGGTCAGATTTCACTGGGGATAAGGAGAGAGAGAACTACATAACCAGACATCTGGAGAAGAGAGACCATGGGGAGACAAAGAAACAGCCCACATATGAAAGAAAAACAGGCATCACCAAAAAAGGAAGTAAACGGATTAGAGGCAAGCAACCTACAGAGAAAGAATTCAGAGAAATGGTCATAAGGTGCCTGAAAAGAATGGAAGACAAATTCAACAATATGAGTAAGAACCAAGAGGAAATGAAGAAGAACCAAGAAGAAATGAAAAATGACATCGCTGCTGTAAAGAACTCAATAGAAAGCATCAAGCGTAGACTAGAAGAAGCAAAGGACCACATCAGTGAGCTAGAAGACAAGATGGGAAAAAATACCCAAGTAGACCAGCTTCTAGAAAAAAAAAATTACAAAGCAGGAGGAGAGCCTAAGGGAACTTTGGGACAACACGAAACAAAACAACATCCGCATAATGGGGGTCCCAGAAGGAAAGGAAACTGAGCAAGGAATAGAAAACCTGTTTGAAGAAATAATGACAGAAAACTTCCCTGATATAGAGAAGAAAAACCCCACACAAATCCAAGAAGCTCACAGAGTCCCAAGCAAAATGAACCCCAAAAGACCGACGCCAAGGCACATTATAATTAAATTGGCAAACACCAAAGAGAAAGTAAGAATCTTAAAAGCGGCCAGAGAGAGACAGACAGTTACATACAAAGGAACCCCCATCAGACTAGCAACTGATTTCTCAACAGAAACTCATCAGGCCAGAAAAGGATGGAATAAAATATACAAAGTCATGCACAGGAAGGGTCTGGATCCAAGAATACTATACCCAGCAAGGCTATCAATCAAAGGTGAAATCAGGAGCTTCACAGACAGAAAAGGACTAAGGAAATTTATTACCACCAAACCAGCAATGCAAGAAATGCTTAAGGGTCTTCTGTAAAAAATAAGAAAAGAAATAGGAAGCGAAGAAGGAACACAGGGTTAAGAATAAAAATGGCGACAAATAAGTACCTATCAATAATAACTTTAAATGTAAATGGATAAAATGCCCCAATCAAAAGACATAGGGTAACGGATTGGAAAAGAAAACAAAACCCATATATCTGCTGTCTATAAGAAACCCACCTCAGGAAAAAAGACGCACACAGACTGAGGGTGAAGGGATGGAAAAAGGTTTACCAGGCGAATGGAAATGAAAAAAAATCTGGGGTAGCAATACGTATATCTGACAAATTAGATCTCAAAGTGAAGGATATAACAAGAGATAAGGAAGGCCACTTAATAATACTAAAGGGAGAAATCCAACAAGAAGAAATAACTCTGGTAAACCTATACGCATCCAATACAGGAGCACCCAAATACATAAAAATACTCCTGGAGGATAACAAGGGACAGATTGACAGCAATACAATCATAGTAGGAGATTTTCATACCCCACTATCACCATTGGACAAACCCTCTAAACAAAAAAATCAACAAAGAAACATCAATCCTAAATGACTCACTAGACCAGATGGAATTAATTGACATCTTCAGAACATTTCACCCCAAAGCCACAGAATATATATTCTTCTCAAGTGCACATGGCTCATTATCAAAGATAGACCATATGCTGGGACTTAGGCAAAGTCTCTTCAAATTCAAGAAGATAGAAATCATATCAAGCATCTTCTCAGATCACAGTGGCATAAAACAGGAAATCAACTACAATAAATACAATCCAAAGAAATCAAACATATGGAGACTAAACAGCATGCTATTAAACAATGACTGGGTCACCAGAGAGATCAAGGAAGAAATAAAAAACATCATGGTAACAAATGACAATAAAAACACAACAACCCAAAATCTATGGGACACAGTGAAAGCAGTCTTGAGAGGGAAGTTCATAGCTCTACAAGCCTACTGCAAAAAACAAGAAACAATGGTAATAAATTACCTAACCCTACAATTCAAAGAGCTAAAAAAAGAGCAAAAAGAAAAGCCCAGTGTAAGCAGAAGGAAAAAAATAATAAAGATCAGAGCAGAGATAAACGACATACAGACCAAAGAAACAATACAAAAGATCAACAAAACCAAGAGCTGGTTCTTTGAAAGGATAAACAAGATTGATGAACCTCTAGCCAGGCTCACCAAGAAGCAAAGAGAGAGGACCCAAATAAACAAAATCAGAAATGAAAGAGGTGAAATAACAACAGACCCCACCAAAATACAAGGGATTGTTAAAAAATACTAGGAACAACTCTATTCCAACAAATTGGACAACCTGGAGGAAATGGACATATTCCTAGAAAAATATAACCTTCCAAATCTCAATCAGGAAGAATCTAAACAGCTCAATAGGCCAGTAACTATGAAAGAAATTGAAGCAGTCATCAAAAAGCTTCGGGTAAACAAAAGCCCGGGGCCAGACAGCTTCACAGGAGAGTTTTACCAAACATTCAAGGAAGAACTAAAACCTATCCTCCTCAGACTATTCCAAAAAATTCAAGAGGAAGGAACACTTCCAAACTCCTTCTATGAAACCAGCATCACCCTAATACCAAAACCAGATAAAGGCAACACAATGAAAGAGAATTACAGGCCAATATCCCTCATGAACATAGATGCCAATATCCTCGAAAAAATTCTAGCAAATTGGCTCCAACAGTACATCAGAAAGATCATACACCATGACCAAGTAGGATTTATCCCAGGAAGGCAAGGATGGTACAATATCGGTAAATCAATAAATGTGATACATCACATAATCAATTTGAGAGATAAAAATCACATAGTCATATCAATTGATGCAGAAAAAGCATTTGACAAAATCCAACACCCTTTCTTGATAAAAACTCTCAACAAGGTGGGAATAGAAGGATCATACCTCAACATAATAAAAGCTATCTTACCTTATAATAGAGAAACTTGCAAATTGACCGCACCTCCGCTATGCCCACGATTGGGTGGCATATCCGCCGTTGAGAAGATCAAGATGGCAGTGCCCAGTGGCCGGGCCCATGCCGCCGCTCCCGGGGGTGCCTGGGGCGATCGGCACCCCGTGGGGGCGTGGCCGGGCCCATGCCGCCACTCCCGGGTTGCCTGGGGCGATCGGCACCCCGGGTGGCGTGGCCGGGTGATCGGCACCCCGGGGGGGCGTGGCCGGCCCCTCCCGCCCCTCCCGGGGATTCCGGGTCGATTGGCCACCTGGGGGGGCTTGGCCGTGCCCATCCCGCCCCTCCCACCACCCCCGGGGGTCCCAGGGGCCGAGGCTTTCCGGGCCTTGGGCACCAGCGGGGAGCCTGCACTGATCGCAGGAAACCACTGGGGGTCGGCTCCTGTGATCGGTAGCAGGGACGCTGGGTGCGGCGAGCCCAAGGCCAGGAAAGCCTGGGGCGGAGGCTTTCCAGGCCTTGGGCACCAGTGGGCAGCCTGCAAGGATGGCAGGAAACCACTGGGGGTCGGCTCCTGCGATCCTTAGCAAGGATGTTGGGTGCTGCGGAGCCCAAGGCCACCGCCCGGGGCCAAGCCCCGACCCTGAAAAAGGCAGAAGGGGGTGGCCACAGCCAAGGCCTGGGTCCCTGGTGCCGGCAGAAAACTGGTGCAGGCAGCCAGGTGAATGAAGGTCTATTGCACGAATCTTCATGCAAACGGGCTACTAGTATATGATAAACCCACAGAAAACATCATACTCAATGGGCAAAAACTAAAAGCATTTCCCCTAAGAACAGGAACAAGACAGGGATGCCCACTCTCACCACTCCTGTTTGACATAGTACTGGAAGTATTAGCCATTGCAATTAGACAAGAAGAAGAAATAAAAGGAATCCAAATTGGAAAAAAAGAAGTAAAGCTGTCCTTATTTGCAGATGAAATGATATTGTATATAAAAAACCCAAAAGACTCCATGAAAAAACTAATAGACTTAATAAATGAATTCAGCAAGGTAGCAGGATACAAAATTAATGCCAAGAAATCTATGGCCTTTCTATAGACCAATAGTGAACTTACAGAAAGAGAGACTAAAAAATCAATCTCATTTACCATCACACTAAAAAAAATAAAATATCTAGGAATAAACTTAACTAAGGAAGTAAAAGACCTATACGCGGAAAACTACAGGACACTGAAAAAAGAGATAGAGGAAGATGGAAACAGATGGAAGAACATACCATGTTCATGGATTGGTAGAATCAACATCAATAAAATGTCCATACTACCAAAAGCAATCTATAGATTCAATGCACTCCCCATCAAAATACCAATGGCATACTTCACAGACCTAGAAAGAACTCTCCAAAAATTCATCTGGAATTTAAAAAAAAGACCCCAAATAGCCACAGCAATCCTGAGAAAGAAGAATAAAGTAGGAGGGATCTCAATACCAAATTTCAAGCTGAATTACAAAGCCACTGTACATAAAACAGCATGGTACTGGCACAAGAACAGACATATAGATCAATGGAACAGAATAGAGAATCCAGATATCAACCCAAACCACTATGCTCAATTAATATTTGACAAAGGAGGCATGAACATACAATGGAGTCAAGACAGTCTCTTCAATAAATGGTGTTGGGAAAATTGGACAGATACATGCAAAAAAAATGAAACTAGATCACCAACTTATACTATATATAAAAATAAACTAAAAATGGATACAGGAGTTAAACAGAAGATGGGAAACCATAAAAACACTAGAGGAATCCACAGGCAGCAAAATCTCAGACATATGCGGAAAGAACTTCTTCACTGATACTGCCCCTAGGGCAATGGGAGCTAAAGAGAAAATAAACAAATGGAACTACATCAAAACAAAAGGCTTTTTCACAGCAAAAGAAACCATCAACAAAACAACAAGAAAGCCCACTCTATGGGAGAACATATTTGCAAATGCTATCACTGATAAAGGTTTAATCTCCAACATCTACAGGCACCTTATACAACTTATTAAAAGGAAGGTAAATGATCCAATAAAAAAATGGGCAACGGACCTAAATAGAATCTTTTCAAAAGAAGACAAAAGGAAGGCCAAGAGACACATGAAAACATGCTCAAAGTCACTAATTATCCGAGAGATGCAAATCAAAAGGACAATGCGGTACCATCTCACCCCTGTTAGAATGGCTATCATCAAATCAACAAACGACAAGTTTTGGCAAGGATGCGGAGAAAAAGGAACCCTCGTGCACTGCTGGTGGGAATGCAGACTGGTGCAGCCACTGTGGAGAACAGTATGGAGTTTCTTCAAAAAACTGAAAATGGAACTCCCATTTGACCCAGTAATCCCACTCCTAGGAATATATCCTAAGAAACTGGAAACACCAATCAGAAAGGATATATGCACCCCTATGTTCATAGCAGCACAATTTACAATAGCTAAGATTTGGAAACAGCCTAGGTGCCCGTCAGCAGATGACTGGATCAGAAAACTATGGTACATCTACACTATGGAATACTATGCTGCCATAAAAAAGAAGGAATGCTTACCATTTGCAGCAACCTGGATGGAATTGGAGAACATTATGCTAAGTGAAATAAGCCAGTCAATGAAAGAAAAATTCCACATGATCTCACTCATTTATGGATAATAAAGAACATTATAAACTGATGAACAAAAAGATAGATACAGAGACAGTAAAGCATCAAACAGACTGTCAAATTACAGCGGGAAGGTTAGGGAGAGGGGGGAGATAAGAGATCAACAGAAGGATTTGTATGCATGCATATAAGCACAACCAATGGATGCAAAACTCTGTGGTGTGAGGGCATGTATGGGAGTGGGGTGGGGGGCAATGGTAAGATATGTACACATATAATACCTTAATAAAAAAATGGAAAAAAATAAAGAAGGCATATTCTAACCTGGCTGGGAGTTACACATGGAACCTGGGAGCTCACTTGGAAATGCAGCCTATTATCTCCATCAGGGAGCTGCCTATTATCATGGAAAGTTTAACAACCTTGTTGTAGAATCCAGAGGCACTAGCCCTTTGTATATCACTAGATCTTTGAAGACCTCCAGCCTTTGCATGCCCACAGGCCTTCGCAAATTTCCAGCCTGTATTACCTGTAAACTGCTAATTTGGCATAACCCTTTTCTACTTCCCCTTGTAATCTTTGTCCTTCTACCCAATTTAAGCAGCTGGCTATGGTGGGGGCAGAACAGATTTTTGTGGATGACCAGCTGCTCTCTCATATTGCCGGCAATCCTACATAATAAAATGGTAATATGTAAATTACCATCACTCCGCTACGCCCACTATTGGGCCAGCAGGAGGCGCAGGGGGCGGAACTCAGGGTGGCCGGGGTAGCTGATTGGGCCAGCAGGACGCTGAGCTCGCGGCGCCACTGGCGCCGCGAGCTCAGCGTCTGTACCATGGCTGCCGGAGGCTTTCGGAAGGCCTGGGGCACCGGCGGACAGCCGGCCAGGTCCCCCGCGATCAAAGGCCAAAGCAGGGGACCTGGCCAGCTGTCTGCTCTGGCGCAAGGCCTTTCGAAAGCCTCCGCAGCGCCGGAGGCTTTCGGAAGGCCTGGGGCACCGGAGGACAGCCAGCCCGCTGGTGCACCAGGTGCATGATTAAATCATGCACTGGGCCTCTAGTATTGTAATAAACACATATGAATCAACCCTGTCTCTGCTTAATTGGCTGGAGTGGTGACAGGCAGCACAGACCCATTGATTGTCTGGTTACAATCTCTCAGTTCCTCTACTGTAAAAACCTCCTTACTGGTCTCTGTCACTCACTTCAACCTCCTCCTGTTAATTCCACATACAGCAACCAGTGTGATCTTTTTCTCAAAAACAAAAATTTCATGTCATGCTGTTGCTTAAACTTTTCTATGGCTCCCCCTTCCTCTTATGGGAGAAAAAATCATTCCAATGGCCTCTAAGATCTCCCATGGTCAAATTTGGGACAAGGGGGTAGCTGGGTAGTACAGAATTCTACCAAATCAAATAATTCCGTTCTTCACTTTCCATAAACTCAAATGAAATGAAAAGTTTAAACCAGTTACAATAAAAGTTATTAATAGTGAAATCTAAAAGACATCCAAATAACCAATGATGTCTAGGGCTGAATAACTATACCCCAGTTAAAATGCATGGGTTTGGGGTCACCATTGACATAACAGGTCAAATTCAGGTAATTTGAAATACCTTAGCATGTTAAATTATGACTTGGGTACAATCATCCATGAAGTAAAAACATCCAGGTCTCTATTTCTGACTAAGACCCTTAATCTGTAACCATATTATGGCCATAATATTTGACTAATTAAATGCAGCATATCAGAGATGGCAACTCTGCTCTCCTAGTTGGGTAAGTAATTTTGCAAACCCAGTATGGTTGCCAGATAAAATATAGGATACCCCATTACATTACACTTCAGTTTCTAAAAAGTTATTAGTTATTCCTCTAAAATCCAAATTTAACTAGGTATCATATTTTATTAACTAAGTTTGGCAATCTAAATAGTCTGTAAGATATAGAAATCTATAATAATGAAAGTATAATATGCTAATTAGACCAGACAGCCAAATGACCTTCTGGACGTCCTTCTGGACCACCTTCCGAACAAAAGCTAGGCTGCAAGGGCCCAGGCAAGCCGCCACACGGATGCAAGTGCCAAGCCCCTTGCATGAATTTTGTGCATTGGGCCTCTAGTAAGTATATAAATTCCAAAGCAAATCAAACCCTCAGTAGATTGTTTTCATTTTAGGAATATATTTTGTTATTATCATGACTAGAGGCCTGGTGCACGAAATTCGTGCACTGGGGGGTGGGATGTCCCACAGCCCAGCCTGCACCCTCTCCAATCTGGGACCCCTCGGGGGATGTCCAACTGCCGGTTTAGGCCCGATCCCCGGGTAGGATCGGGCCTAAACCGGCAGTTGGACATCCCTCTCACAATCCGGGACTGCTGACTCCCAACCGCTCGCCTGCCTGCCAGCCTGATCACCCCCTAACCACACCCCTGCCAGCCTGATCGACGCCTAACTCCTCCCCTGCCAGCCCGATTGCCCCCAACTGCCCTCCTGCTGGCCTGGTCCCCCCCAACTGCCCTCCCCTGTTGGCCTGGTTGCCCCCAACTGCCCTCCCCTGCCGGCCTGGTCACTCCTAACTGCCCTCCCCTGCAGTCCTGGTCCCCCCTCCCAACTGCTCTCCCCTGCTGGCCTGGTTGCCCCTAACTGCCCTCTTCTGCTGGCCTGATCACCCACAACTACCCTCCCTTGCTGGCCATCTTGTGGCAGCCATCTTTGACCACATGGGGGCAACCATCTTGTGCAACGGTGTGAGGGTCAATTAGCATATTCCTTCTTTATTATATAGGATACTGTAAAGTACAAAATATCTGTATTTTTCATGTAAGTAGTATATATTCATTTGAAATTCTATTGTATACACAAAATGAAAGAAAAGAATAACATGCTTTTACTTAGTTCATGTATCTAAATTTTTTTTAAAATTCTGTGGTATTTCTGTTTATGTGTACTTCTTAAATTTCCTGTTCTAATTTGTAGTGAACATTTCCTTTTTACATTCAATACATTGAAAACACCACACAGAATAGCATCTCATACAATGGAAACAGTTTTATAAAATGCAAGTGGAGGTCCTGGTATCTGGGATTTATTTATCTTCTATAATTAAAACTTTGTAGCCTTCAGCAGAGGCCTGGGCCTGCCAGGAACTTGGCTTCCTCCATTGCCGGGGAAACCTAAGCCTCCTGCTCACTCCGTGGCCGCAGCCATTCTTGTTGGGATTTATTTATCTTCTATAATTGAAACTTTGTAGCCTTGAGTGGAGTCCAGGAGGGCCCGCCAGAGTGTGTGGGGAAGCTTGGCTTTCTCCATTGCCGCGGAAACCCAAGCCTGCTTGCTCCGTGGCTGCAGCCATCTTGGTTGGGTTAATTTGCATACTCGCTCCTGATTGGTTGGTGGGCGTGGCTTGTGGGTGTAGCAGAGTGATAGTTAATTTGCATATTACTCTTTTATTAGAAATGATAATCTGTGTTTGTAGTTTAAGGGATTTGAAACATTTAATACAAATTGACAGATTAGAGTTCTTAAAATTATATCTTTAATTTTAAATGTTTAATTATTATTAAACTACTGAAATAGGTAAGGTATTTTATGTGTATTTGAATGCTTATCAGAATGTAATTTATTACCAGTATAATCTTGGTTAGCTAAATTTATAGGCATTGCTATAGGGTTTAGGAATTGTTAGGTATTAAGATTACCCTGTCAGGCATTTGAAATGTTTATGGGAATCACATTTATTAAATTTATTAAATGAAGGGGAAAAAAAAACTTACCTCCACCACCTTGAGCTTGAGTTTTCCAGTACTTAAAAAAAATTATTAAATTTCTAAGTATATTTAAGGTAAAAAAAAATAAGAAAAATTCTATTAAGAGTTAATCAAAGAATAAATGAAAGTGATTTTTATTTTTGCAAAATGCTGGATTTATGAATAGAATAACAAGGTTTTATGTTGAACTGAAGGCTTAAAGAAAAACTTGATTTTAATTTTAGAGTTTTAATTAGTAAATATTAATGTAATCACACCTTTATATAGCTTCATTCTCACTCCACTCCAGTCACACTGGCATTCTTTCAGGTCTCTCTAGACTGCTTCCCACCATCCCACTGTCCCCTAATTAACTCCTTCTCTCCTTTCAGATCTTGGCTAATGCTTCCGAATTCCCTCCCAGAGGTCAAATCTTTCAGCACATACTCATACACTTTAGTATGTGCTGAACTGTAGGAGTATGTTACTTATTACTTTTTACCTATTTCTTTTCTTTCTTAGAACTTGTCTCAGTTACAATTTTACATTAATTTTTGTCATTAATTTGTTACAGAGAACCGGAATAATCAAACAATGCCAGAGAGTTTGTAGTCACACTTTATTACGCGCGGGTCCAGAGGAAAATGTCTCTCAAATTCTGGGCCCCAACATGGAGGAATTTTCCCTATTTATATGTTTTTACCTTCTTTGTCTCCCAAATATGGGGTGTTTCCAGCCCCTTTTGCAAGTTCTTAAAGAGCCCCTATGTGCTGGGGCCTTGAGACCTCAACCAAAGGCCTGGCCTGGTGCCAGCACTAATAATTTTGTCCGGGGAAGGTATAATGGCCTCTCTGAAGTGAGAGTAGCAAGCAAGCATTTACAGAACCCAAATAGCAGGGTTAAAATTTCAAACAGCAGTTCTTATATATGATGGATGCTTCAAATTCGTATCTATTTTTCTATAAGCTCCAAAATTACAAAACTCCAAGTCCCTTAAATTAAAAACACAGATCACAGACCCGAAAAAAATGGCGGCTGAATAGAGTCGTGTTTGGAGTCTGGTCCTGGGGTGGAGAGTAGGAGCGACAGAGGTTCGCAGGGGGAGTGCATGTTGGCAAGCTAAGGGACAGCTAAACTTCAGGAGAAGGCGGGGTGTACTGGGCAGGGTTCCCCTGACCTTGCAGCACTCACAGGGGCTGGGTCGCCTCCTGGAGCTGCGGGCTCACCGGAGGCCTCGCCATCTTGCAAGGAAAAGAGATTTTATTGGAAACCTGACTTTCCGCGACAACTGCAAACACTGAACAGCTGCGAGCACCAGAACACCGGTCCCCTATCGGCTCAAAAATTCGGATTCAAAGGAACTCTTCACTGCACCACGGAAAGGTCAGATTTCGCCTGAAATAAGGTGTGGTTTCTCGTCCCCGCGGTGGGAGAGGGAAGTGCGCGAGCCACAGGACCAGCAGGACCCAGGAGGTCTGTGCCTAGAAAAATCTGCAGCAGTTGGAGCTGCCGTGACCCGTGAATGTGGAAGGGGGTCCTCTGAGCTGCTAACAGAAGTGATCTCTTAAAAGCAACTCATTTTAATCTGACGAGGAGGGTCAGACTAAGAATTTTCAAAGGAGTGCAGGCTCCTTACTCTTGCACGCAGACCCACTGTCCGCACACTTGGGCTCTTTCCGACTCTGATTACTAAGCCCAATACATAGGAAAACCCAGTTAAGGAATACCCTGAAAGACTGCAGGGGGAAGTTGTTTTTCTGGAACCTGGGGAGCAGAGCTGGGTGTGAACATCTGAGAGGCAGCTCTGAGGGGCACACCTCCACAAACCAGTAGTGAGTGCCATAGAGGGAAAAAAAAAAAGCTAGAGAGGCCCGGAAGTCAATTCAGAAACACTGCCACCCAGGGGATGAAACGCTAATTGCCTCTGGTGTAATCAAAAATAACTACGAGAAATTAAGACACGGCCGGCTTAAAAATCAGGACTGGCTTACAACACTGAGGAGCAGTGGAACGAAGGGAGCTGAAATACTGCCCAGACTGGGAAACAGGCATACCAAACAGAATAATAGAGGAAGTGAATGACAGCCGCTACTGCACATTTTAGTCTTCCTATTTTTTATTTTAAATTCTTTTTTTAAAAATTTTAAAATTTTTTTATTCTAATTTTTTATTTTTTATTTTCATTTTTTGCATCTTTTACTTAAGAAACTATTTTTTTTCTTTTTCCTCACTCGATTTTCACCTTTTTAATTATTACATTTTTATTTTCAATCAGCATTAATATTACTATTATTTTACTTTTTTTTTTAAATGTCATTTGATTTTCTCTTTCTTTTATTTTGGGATTAGTGTCCTACATTCTATTTGCATCTTTCCCTTACAATCGTTTTACCCTATCTCAACACTAACATTATGCCATCACTCTCCTCCTAACCTTTCCCCTTTTGGTCTCCTGTTTATCTTAATCCTTTCTGGCTTTAGATTTTCCCTACTTTTTCAGTCTACCCTCTGCTAAAATTTCACCCTACTTATATATCTAATTCCCAACCCCCTGCTCCAAGTCCATATATACCTCTCTCTACGCTACCTTAAAAATTTGTTTTTCTCTCTGGCCTTTTGTTGTTGTTTGCTTGAATATTGATTAGATTGAATTTTTATGCTTTCTTATGAGATTGTTTTGATTATTCTTTTTGGTTGGTTGGTTGGTTCTTTTGTTTGCTCTGTTTTTGTTTGTTTTTTACTTTTGTTTTCCCTTGCCTCACTCGATATTAGTTGGTGTTGCAGTTTGTATTAATCTCCAGGCTTGTGTTGCTGGAATTTGCTGGGATCAGTGGTTGGTATATTGGAGTTTACACCCCATATATATAGTTTTTTCCCCTTGTGTCTCTTAGGATCATTCTTGTCTCTCTTACTTTTTTTTATTTTCTTTTTTTTTCTTCTCTTTTCCCAAGTTCAGATTCACACTCTTTTTTGTTGTTGTTGTTCTTCCTTTTTACTCTTCCTCTTCCTCTCCTATTCCATAATTTGTCTTTCTCTGGTGGTCACCTTTATTGGAGGTTATTAATATTGTGAATACAATTCAGTTCAGTGCCTTGTGTGTTGTGCCTGGTTGTGTTGTATTTTGTACCTTTAAATCAACGCCAGAGAGAGAGAATTACATAACCAGACATCCGGAGAAGAGAGACCATGGGGAGACAAAGAAATAGCCACCATAGGAAAGAAAAGCAGGCATCACCAGAAAAGGAAGTAAACGAATTAGAGGCAAACAACCTATCAGAGAAAGAATTCAGAGAAATGGTCATAAGGTGGCTGAAAAGGATGGAAGACAAATTCGACAATATGAGTAAGAACCAAGAGGAAATAAAGAAGAACCAAGAAGAAATGAAAAATGACATCGCTGCTGTAAAGAACTCAATAGAAAGCATCAAGAGTAGACTAGAAGAAGCAGAGGACCGCATAAGTGAGCTAGAAGACAAGATGGAAAAAAATACCCAAGTACAACAGCTTCTAGAAACAAAAATTAGAAAGCATGAGGAGAGCCTAAGGGAACTTCGGGACAACACGAAACAAAACAACATCAGGATAATAGGGGTACCAGAAGGAAAGGAAACGGAGCAAGGAAAAGAAAACCTGTTTGAATAAATAATGACAGAAAACTTCCCTGATATAGGGAAGAAAAAACCCACACAAATCCAAGAAGGTCACAGTGTTCCAAGCAAAATGAACCCCAAAAGACCGACGCCAAGGCACATTATAATTAAGTTGGCAAACACCAACGACAAAGTAAGAATCTTAAAAGCGGCCAGAGAGAGACAGACAGTTACATACAAAGGAACCCCCATCAGACTAGCAACTGATTTCTCAACAGAAACTCATCAGGCCAGAAGGGAATGGAATGAAATATACGAAGTCATGCAAAGGAAGGGTCTCAATCCAAGAATACTGTACCCAGAAAGGCTACCAATCAAAATTGAAGGTGAAATCAGGAGCTTCACAGACAAAAAAGAACTAAGGGAGTTTATCACTACCAAACCAGCAATGAAAGAAATGCTAAAGGATCTGCTGTAAAAAAAAAGAAAGAAATGAAGGAAGAAAGAAAGAAATAGGAATCAAAGAAGGAACACAGGGGTATAGAATAAAAATGGCGACAAATAAGTACCTATCAATAATAACTTTAAATGTAAATGGATTGAATGCCCCAATCAAAAGACACAGGGTAACAGATTGGATAAGAAAACAAAACCCATATATCTGCTGACTACAGGAAACCCACCTCAAAAAAAAGGACGCATACAGACTGAGAGTAAAGAGATGGAAAAAGGTTTTCCAGGCGAATGGAAATGAAAAAAAAGCAGGGGTAGCAATACTTATATCTGACAAATTAGATCTCAAAGTGAAGGACATAACAAGAGATAATGAAGGGCACTTCATAATACTAAAGGGAGCAATCCAACAAGAAGAAATAACTCTGGTAAACATATATGCACCCAATACAGGAGCAACAAGATACATTAAAAAACTCCTGGAAGATATCAAAGGAGAGATTGACAGCAATACAATCATAGTAGGAGACTTCAATACCCCACTATCACCATTGGACAAATCCTCTAAACAAAAAATCAGCAAAGAAATATCAATCTTAAATGACTCACTAGACCAGATGGAATTAATTGACATCTTCAGAACATTTCACCCCAAAGCCACAGAATATACATTCTTCTCAAGTGCACATGGCTCATTTTCAACGATGGACCATATGTTATGACATAGGCATAGTTTGTCCAAATTCAAGAAGATAGAAATCAAATCAAGTATCTTCTCAGATCACAGTGGCATAAAACTGGAAATCAACTACAATAAAAACAACCCAAAGAAGTCAAACAAATGGAGACTAAACAGCATGTTATTAAACCATGACTGGGTTACCAAAGACATCAAGGAAGAAATGAAAAACATCAGGGCAACAAACGACAATGAAAACACAACAATCCAAAATCTATGGGACACAGGGAAAGCAGTCCTGAGAGGGAATTTCATAGCTCTACAAGCCTACTGCAAAAAACAAGAAACAATGGTAATAAATTACCTAACCCAACAACTCAAAGAGTTAGAGAGAGAGCAACAAGAAAAGCCCAGTGTAAGCAGAAGGAAAAAAATAATAAAGATCAGAGCAGAGATAAACGACATAGAGACCAAAGAAACAATACAAAAGATCAACAAAACCAAGAGCTGGTTCTTTGAAAGGATAAACAAGATTGATGAACCTCTAGCCAGGCTCACCAAGAAGCAAAGAGAGAGGACCCAAATAAACAAAATCAGAAATGAAAGAGGTGAAATAACAACAGACCCCACCAAAATACAAGGGATTGTTAAAAAATACTAGGAACAACTTTATTCCAACAAACTGGACAACCTGGAGGAAATAGACATATTCCTAGAAAAATACAACCTTCCAAAACTCAATCAGGAAGAATCTAAACAGCTCAACAGGCCAGTAACCATGGAAGAAATTGAAGCAGTCATCAAAAAGCTTCAGGCAAACAAAAGCCCGGGGCCAGACAGCTTCACAGGAGAGTTTTACCAAACTTTCAAGGAAGAACTAAAACCTATCTTCCTCAGACTATTCCAAAAAATTCAAGAGGAAGGGACACTTCCAGGCTCCTTCTATGAAGCCAGCATCAGCCTAATACCAAAATCAGATAAAGACAACACAATGAAAGAGAATTACAGACCAATATCCCTCATGAGCATAGATGCCAAAATCCTCGAAAAAATTCTAGCAAATCGGCTCCAGCAATACATCAGAAAGATCATACACCATGACCAAGTAGGATTTATCCCAGGAATGCAAGGATGGTACAATATCCGCAAATCAATAAACGTGATACATCACATAAACAAGTTGAGAGATAAAAATCACATAGTCATATCAATAGATGCAGGAAAAGCATTTGACAAAATCCACCACCCTTTCTTGATAAAAACTCTCAACAAGGTGGGAATAGAAGGATCATACCTCAACATAATAAAAGCTATATATGATAAACCCACAGCAAACATCATACTCAATGGGCAAAAACTAAAACCATTTCCCCTAAGAACAGGAACAAGACAGTGATGCCCACTCTCACCACTTCTTTATGACATAGTACTGGAAGTATTAGCTATCGCAATTAGGCAAGAAGAAGAAATAAGAGGCATCCAAATTGGAAAAGAAGAAGTGAAGCTGTCCTTATTTGCGGATGACATGATATTGTACATAAAAAACCCAAAGGAATCCATCAAAAAACTAATAGACTTAATAAATGAATTCAGCAAGGTAGCAGGATACAAAATTAATGCCAAGAAATCTATGGCCTTTCTATACACCAATAGTGAACTTACAGAAAGAGAGACTAAAAAGCAATCCCATTTACCATTGCACCAAAAAAATTAAGATACCTAGGAATAAACTTAACTAAGGAGGTAAAAGACCTATACACGGAAAACTACAGGACACTGAAAAAAGAGATAGAGGAAGACGTAAACAGATGGAAGAACATACCATGTTCATGGATTGGTAAAATCAACATCATTAAAATGTCATTACTACCCAAATCAATCTACAGATTCAATGCACTACCCATCAAAATACCAACAGCATATTTCAGAGACCTAGAAAGAACTCTCCAAAAATTCATATGGAATTAAAAAAAAAAAAAGACCCCAAATAGCCACAGCAATCCTGAGAAAGAACAATAAAGTAGGAGGGATCTCAATACCATATTTCAAGCTGTATTACAAAGCCACTGTTCTCAAAACAGCCTGGTACTGGCACAAGATCAGACATATAGATCAATGGAACAGAATAGAGAATCCAGATATTGACCCAAACCACTATGCTCAATTAATATTTGACAAAGGAGGCATGAGCATACAATGGAGTCAAGACAGTCTCTTCAATAAATGGTGTTGGGAAAATTGGACAGATACATGCAAAAAAATGAAACTAGATCACCAACTTACACCATACACGAAAATAAACTCAAAATGGATACAGGACTTAAACATAAGACGGGGAAACCATAAAAATACTAGAGGAATCCACAGGCAACAAAATCTCAGACATATGCCAAAAGAACTTCTTCACTGACACTGCCCCTAGGGCAATGGAAGCTAAAGAGAAAATTAACAAATGGGACTACATCAAAATAAAAAGCTTTTTTACAGCAAAAGAAACCACCAACAAAACAACTAGAAAGCCCACTGCATGGAAGAACATATTTGCAAATGCTATCACTGATAAAGGTTTAATCTCCAACATCTACAGGCAGCTTATGCAACTTAATAAAAGGAAGATAAATGATCCAATAAAAAAATGGGCAACGGACCTAAACAGAATATTTTTTAAAAAAGACAGAAGAAAGGCCAAGAGACACATCAAAACATACTCAAAGACACTTATTATCTGAGAGATGCAAATCAAAACAACAATGCGGTACCATCTCACACCTGTCAGAATGGCTATCATCAACAAATCAACAAACGATAAGTGTTGGCAAGGATGCAGAGAAAAAGGAACCCTCGTGCACTGCTGGTGGGAATGCAGACTGGTACAGCCACTGTGGAGAACAGTATGGAGTTTCCTCAAAAAACTGAAAATGGAACTCCCATTTGACCCAGTAATCCCACTCCTGGGAATATATCCGAAGAAACTAGAAACACCAATCAGAAAGGATATATGCACCCCTATGTTCATAGCAGCACAATTTTCAATAGCTAAGATTTGGAAACAGCCTAGGTGCCCGTCAGCAGATGACTGGATCAGAAAACTGTGGTACATCTACACAATGGAATACTATGCTGCCATAAAAAAGAAGGAATTCTCATCATTTGCAGCAACCTGGATGGAATTGGAGAACATTATGCTAAGTGAAATAAGCCAGTCAATGAAAGGAAAATACCACATGATCTCACTCATTTGTGGATAATAAAGAACATTATAAACTGATGAACAAAAAGATAGATACAGAGACAGTAAAGCATCAAACAGACTGTCAAATTGCAGGGGGAAGGTTAGGGAGGGGGGGAGATAAGAAATCAAACGAAGGACTTGTATGCATGCATATAAGCATAACCAATGGACGCAAAACTCTGTGGGGTGAGGGCATGTATGGGTGTGGGGTGGGGGTGGGGTCAATGGTAAGATATGTACACATATAATACCTCTATAAAAAAAGAGAAAAGTAAAAATAAAAAATAAAAACACAGATCATCATGCTAATAACAAGATTACATTTGTTCTTAATTAATCATTTTATTCCAGGTGGATGGTAGAGTCTGTAGCATAAGAAACACATACAGCCTGGACAGCATGACTCAGTGGTTGAGCATTGATCTATGAACCAGAAGGTCACAGTTCAATTCCAGGTCAGGGCACATGACGGGGTTGCAGGTTCAATTCCCAGTGTGGGGTGTGCAGGAGGCAGCTGATCAATTATTCTATCTGATCATTGATGTTTCTATCTCTCCCTCCCTTCCTTTCTGAAATCAAAATATATTTTTAAAAAGAAGTACATATACTCCAAGATCTCCTGTTCCTCCTTGCAAATGCACACTATTTCTCCCCTGTATGGATAGAAGGGAAGTTTATATTTATACTACAGAGAAATTAAAAACCTTAGAGACACCAGGCTGAAAATCAATGACTTAAGTGAAAAGTTCTGCTTGGTTCCAGAATGCTGTTAGCCAATGTATAGTACCCAGAAAAAATGGAATATTTATCTTTGGAGTAACAGTTACTGACAGCTGGTTCCTTAATAATTGTTCTACAATGAAGACTACCAGTTTAAATCACTACTCAGAAAGAGCTTGTCACTTTTTTTTTAAAATATATTTTATTGATTTTTTACAGAGAGGAAGGAAGAGGGATAGAGAGCTAGAAACATCGATGAGAGAGAAACATCAACCAGCTGCCTCCTGCACACCCCCCACTGGGGATGTGCCCGCAACCAATGTACATGCCCTTGACCGGAATCGAACCTGGGACCTTTCAGTCCGCAGACCGACGCTCCATCCACTGAGCCAAACCGGTTTGGGCGCTTGTCACTTTTTTGTGCATAGCCATTAAAATACGATGGAGAACAAATCTGAAGAAAGTCTCCAACATAAAAGATCAAAGTAAACAAATAATTCAGTGGAACTAGACAATCCATAAAGTAGAACAATTTCAAAATATTTATATAATTAATAGCTTGAGTGGTTAGAAATAAATAATGAATGTATGAGATCCAGGATATTATTTAAAATAAAACAAAAATAAAGCATAAGAAAGAGCTCTTGTAAATTTAAAGAATACTAGCCGAATTTTAAAATCCATGAGATGGTAGAAGATAAAGTTAAGAATATTCCCAAAAGTAGAACTAAAGACAAAGAGATGGTTAAAATTAAGTGAGTAAATGTAAGAAATTTAAAAAATAAATTGAGTAGACCTGCACCTAAATAACAGGTGTTTTAGAAATAAAGAGCAAGGAAAAAACTAAGGTATAGGAAATCAAAGAAATAATACAAGAAAACTTCCCCCCCAAAAGGTTATGTTTCCATATTAAGAGGACCCAGTACACTATCATATCAAGTGTTAAATCATAATAAAAAATTTTTCAGAAATGCAAAGTATTAGAAAGTGTTATCTTCCATGAGTCCTTCTAAATTTTGGAAAACCTCAGTCTCTTTCTTCCTGTGTTTCTCTTTTGCTCTTATACTACTACTACACTTACAAAACTTCAGACATCAGGTATGTGGGTTCCCACACACCAAGCAAGCAATTCTCCAACACCAGTTCAACTCAGTTCTGACACTGTCTACTCAGAGATAGCAACAGATCCCACAGGTTAAGGGCTCAGACCCACAAGATTGCCCCATTACTTCAGATGCCAATTGCAAGTCCAGGTTGTCACCCTTGCTTCTGACTGATCAATTAAGGTCCCAACAACACATTCCTTGGGTTCTATTAATTTCCCACAGCATTCACAGAACTCAAGGAAACAATTTACTTACCTGATTGCTGGCTTCTTACAAAGGATATTAGTGGATGTGAATCAACAGCCAGATGAAGAGATACATAGGGTAAAGTCCTGTAAAAGGGAGCAAGGAGCATCTGCCCCCATGGAGTTTGGGGCTCAGTAGGGAAGCATTCTGACTCACCAACCAGAAAGGTCTCTGAAATCTCTCCTTTGGGTTTTTATGGAGGCTTCATTATATAGGCATGATTGATTAACTCAATCTTCAGCCCTTCTCCCCTCCCAGGAGCTCAGGGAATGGGACTAAATGTTCCAACCCTCTATTTACAGGCTTGGTTCCCTTGGCAACCAGCCCCCACTCTTAGGTTATGAAGGAGCTTTCCAAAAGTCACTCATTGACATAACCAAAGACACCTTTGTTGCTCTCATCACTTAGGAAAGGTCAAGGATTTTAATAGCTCTGTGCCAGAAACAGAGAAGAAGACCAAATATATATTTCTTAGTACAAATCACAATATCACTCCTTCTTAGCACGCTGTTTAAAGACGGGTTGTATCAAACCAAAAGTAAACCAAGAATGAATGAGTCATGAGGTACAGGAAACTGGGAATCAACACAAGAAAGAGGTGAAGAAAATTCCCCCGTACAATGGTGAAGGAAAGCCCCCAGGATGGCAGTTGGAATTGGCTTAGAGAACAACCAGTCCACATTGGAGTGAGGAATGGATGTAGGACCAAAAATTGTAGGGAGAAGAGTGGGCTAATTGAACACCTGATATTGTCACAAGGTGCTTTAGCTGTCTGGTAGAGACTCTAGGGAAATTTTACAGAGCAGTACATAAAAAAGAAGCAGCAAACAATTCTAAATTAGTTTAGAATTATCTAAACTAATAAAAGGGTAATATGCTAATTATACTGGACATCTTCTGGATGTCCTTCCAGACAAAGCCATGGTGGTGGGGCTGAGGCAGAAGTGGTTAGGGGCGATCAGGCCGGCAAGGGAGAGCAGTTAGGGGGCGATCAGGTCAGCAGGCAGAGGTGGTTAGGGGCATTGGGCCAGCAGGCAGAGGCAGTTAGGGGAGATTAGGTCAGCAGGCAGAGGCAGTTAGGGGTGATCAGGCAGGCAGGCAGGTGAGTGGTTAAGAGCCAGCGGTCCCGGATTGCGAGAGGGATGTCTGACTGGGATTGGGCCTAAATCGGCAGTCAGACATCCCCTGAGAGGTCCCAGATTGGAGAGGGTTCAGCCCGGGCTGATCCCCCCCTCCCATGCACGAATTTCATGCACTGTGCCTCTAGTTAACTCTATAAAAAGTAAAATTGTACATTTTTAATTGTCATAATATACTTATATGGTTGAGCTATATAGAACATTTATATAACCAAAATAATCTTTGCATAGATATATTAATTGTAAAATTACAATATAACTAGTGTACTATAGGCTTAGGGGACTATGAGAAAAATAAATCTGTTTTCCATAGTTGCAACTTAATGGATAATGTCTTAAATGTAAAAAATAAGAAATAGCTGTAGAAGCATAATATTATGAAACTAGAGGCCTGGTGCACAAAATTTGTGCATTGGGTGGGGGGCGGTTCCTAGGCCCAGCTTGCGCCCTCTCGCATTCTGGGACCCCTCAGGGGATGTCCAACTGCCAGCTTGTGGGGAGTGGGCCTAAGCCAGCAGGCATACATCCCTCTCACACTCCGGGACCCTTCGTTCCTTACCGCCTGCCTGCTCGCTGCTCCTTACAGCTCAGCTTGCTGCTCCTGTGGGAGCGCACTAACCACCAGGGAGCAGCTCCTGCATTGAGCATCTGCCCCCTGGTGGTCAGTGTGCATCACAGTGACTGTTCGTTTTGGTTGTTCCACCATAACGGTCTCTTAGGCTTTTATTATATAGACTAGAGACCTGGTGCACGAAATTCATGCAATGGGGGGGGGGGTCCCTCAGCCCGGCCTGCACCCTCTCCAATCCGGGACCCCTTGGGGGATGTCAGACAGCCAGTTTAGGCCTGATCCCACAGGTATCGGGCCTAAACTGGTAGTTGGACATCCCTCTCACAATCCAGGACCACTGGCTCCTAACAGCTCACTTGCCTGCTGGCCTGATCCCCATAACTGCTCTCCCCTGCCAACCTGATCCTCCTAACTGCTCTCCCCCACCAGCCTGATCCCTCTGACTGCTCTTCCCTGCTGGCCTGATCACCCCTAACCACCTCAGCCTCGGGCCCCCACCATGGCTTTGTCCAGAAGGACGTCCGGAGGTCATCCAGAAGATGTCCAGACTAATTAGCATATTACCCTTTTATTAGTATAGATATGGAAATACATACCAGGCCAGAAAAAAAGCTGAAAGAAATACAAGTGTTTGCCTCTGGAGGACAGGACAGGAGTAAGAGGTGAAGGTAATGAAACACTTGTTGTTCTTTTCAAGGCTTGTTATACAATTTAAAATTTTAAATATGTGATCTAATATCTGATTCTAACAAGGAATTTTATCAAATAAAATGAGTACCTAACATTGTGCAAAGCCACCTTTTACTGCATGATGAATAATGGACATTTCCCCTAACATAGTGAGCCGCACAAACCTTGCCTATTTCCTCTACTACCAAAAGAACCACCTAATGACTATGATTGGAAACTTCAGTGTAAATTCTGACTCTACCAGGTACTGACAAGACCTTAGACCAGTGGTTGGCAAACTGCGGCTCGCGAGCCACATGCGGCTCTTTGGCCCCTTGAGTGTGGCTCTTCCACAAAATACCACGTGCGGGCGCTCACGTACAGTGCGATTGAAACTTTGTGGCCCATGCGCAGAAGTTGGTTTTCGGCCTGGGCGAGTCTATTTTGAAGAAGTGGTTCTAACGCCGAGCCACACTCAAGGGGCCAAAGAGCTGCATGTGGCTCGCGAGCCGCGGTTTGCCAACCACTGCCTTAGACAATAGACTTCATCTCTTCCAGGCTCAGTTTCTTCAGCTGTAAAATGAAGATAACACTATCAATCTTAAAGTTTTGCTATGAGGAATTAATGAGTTACTAGTGAAAGCAAAGGTAATTATGCCATGCTCCTCTTAAAAGACCTCAAAATCTTTAAAATGAAGTCATACTCCATCAAGGAACTCCACAATCTATACTTGGCCCTCTTTTTACTTTTTATTTTAACTGTCTCACCCACTACAGTCCTACAGGCATTTTCCAATGCAGCTATATCAGATTATTCACCATTCCCCAAGTGCTTTCACATACATATCTTTTTGTTTGCTAACCCAGCACCTAGAATGCTTTTTTCCTCTCCTCTCTGATCCCCCCTACTCTTACCTCACCAAATCCACCTATAGCAAGTCTTGCCCATTCCTCATTGCCCAGCTCAAATCACACTTCCTTTTGCAGACTTCCCTAGATTTCACCAGTCACAAGTAATCTACCTTTTATACTTCCATTGGGCTCTGTAACTCTACTTTTACCACAGTTCTTTGTACATATTTGCTGCTCTATACAGACTAGTGCTTTTGGAGAATGGATCAGAATTACCTGGAGTTCTTGGTAGCAATTCAGACTCCAGAGATCTACCCTATGGGAACAGAAGCTCTACAGATGAGTGCTATAAATCTGACATTTTTTACAAGCTCTCTAGGTGATTCTTAGGCCTACTAAAGTTCCGGAACATTTCCCCTAGACTGAGACACCTTTGAAGAGATTCACGTCTCATTCTTTGTGGAGTCTTTCTTCCTCTATATCTGTTGCCCAGGATTTAGTAGCCATTTGATAAAAGTTTTAAACATTAATTTAATGTGGGCACAAGGCGATCTTGAAACAGAAGCCATAGCTGCAAATCGCAAGAATTTTGTAACACCGTCTACAACTTAGTTTTCAGTAAATATTACTTTAAAGGCAAAGGAAAGCAATCAAAGGTCTTAAGGATATCAAAATGCATAATTTCCCTTCTTTCCACATTTCCAAATGCACTATTGAGTTTTATATATAAAAGCTTAAGCAACCGTTATGACCAAACGACCAGTCAACCAGTTGCTATGATGTGCACTGGCCACCAGGGGGCAGACTCGCAACACAGGAGCTGCCCATTGGTGGTCAGTGTCCTCCCACTGCCAACTTCCCAGGAACAGCCAACCTCCCGTGGTCCTTCCCCCAGCCAGCTGGGTGGTCAGTGTGCTCCCACAGCCAACTGCCCGTGGTCCCTCCCCCTGGCTATCTGGCCCCAATCGGCCCCAATCGGGACTGGGCAAGATGGCCCCAATTGGCCCCAAATGCCCGCCAGGACAAGGGACCCCCACCCATGCACAGATTTGTGCACCAGGCCTCTAGTTGTATAATAAAAGGTATAGCTTTTAATATTTACAACACCAAAAAATGAACTCTATGTAGCAATTCTTAAGAATAAGAATAATGTTCTTACCCTTCATCCCTGCTGCTTTTAATGTCTGTATACTATACTTAATGATCTGATCCCCTTAATTTACAGAAATTAAAATGATCTCAAAATAGATTTCCTGGAGCACTGTTCCAAATAAATAACTTTAAAAGATAATGCAGGGTCACAAATCATGCCACTGTTGCCACTTGCAGGTTCTGCACCTTCCTAAAAAATTACCCTTTGTAAATAATCTTTTCCAATGGAGTCAGAGTTTGTATAACTGTAACCCTCTGCGTTTTTATATAATAGCCAGAATAACACCAAAAGGTAACATCTGTATATACCAGGTGTACCGGTTGATAATGTGGATTTTTTTCAATAGATGGAGTTACACATATGTTGATATGTATGCTATTTTGTTGTATTGACAGCAAGCTTCAAAACTTCATATGTCAAATTTTCTGAAGGTGTTAACATCATAGATATTTTTACGCTTAAAAATATTGAATTTTGTGCCCAAAAAAAGCATTTATGGGAGGTTTTAATTCATTATTTTATTTTGAAGAAAAGTCGTGCTGAAAGTTATCATATACTTTGGGAAGCTTATGGTGAATATGCTTCATCTCAAGATACTTGTGAATACTGGTTTAAACACTTTAAAATTGATGATTTCTATGTGAAAGACAAAGAACAAAGAACATCCAGGTCAACCGAAAAAGTTTGAAGACCAACAATTACAAGCATTATTGGATGAAGATGCATGTCAAACTCACAAACAACTTGCAGAAAGATTAACCCTTTGCACTCGCTTGCTTTTTTCTCGATTCCTTTATTCTACTCGGGATTTAATTTTTTAAATACCCCAGATTTTACAAAGCGTGGCAGTAGAATAAAAAACAGGAGTTTCTTTTCATACAAACTTATTTATTTGGATTTTTTTATATTTCAAATTATTGATACATTCAAAGAGTATAAAAAGAGCTGCTATCGATGCTAACCGTGTCGAGTCACACTCGACATCCGAGTGCAAAAGGTTAAACGTTGCTCAGCAAACAATTTCCGATCATCTACAAGCAATGGGAAAGATTTTAAAGGAAGGAAAATGGGTGCCACATCAACTGAATGAAAGACAAATGGAAAACTGAAAAGTCATCAGTAAAAAAAGCCATCAACAGCACGAAAGAAAGTCTTTTTTTGCATCGAATTGTGACTGGCGATGAAAAGTGGATTTATTTTGAGAATCCCAAATACACAAAATCATGGGTTGATCCAGTCAACCATCAACATCGAATACAAGGCCAAATTGCTTTGGAAAGAAGACAATGCTCTGTGTTTGGTGGGATCAGGAAGGTGTGGTGTATTATGAGCTTCCAAAACCAGGTGAAATCGTTAATACTGATTGCTACCGACAACAAATAATGAATTTGAACCACGCTTTGATCGTAAAACGAACAGAATGGGCCAGAAGACATGGCAAAGTAATTTTGCTTCATGATAACACACCATCACACACTTCAAAACCAGTTTAAGACACGTTAAAAGATATTGCCTGGGAAGTATTAATCCACATGCCTTATTCACCAGAACTTGCTCATTCAGATTACCACTTGTTCCAATCGATGGCACATGCACTTTCTGAGCAGCAATTTAAAAGGTATAAAGAAGTGGAAAATTGGGTCTCTGAATGGTTGCCTCAAAACAAAACAAGTTCTATTGGGACGGTATCCACAAATTACCTGAAAGATGGGGGAAATGTGTAGCTAGTGATGCACATTACTTTGAATAAAGCGCTTTTGAATGTTTCTCTTGAAATTATCATGTTTTCTTTGATTACAAAATCTGCATCATTAACTGGTACACCTGGTATAAAAAGCCAGCAAACGTAATGCCATAATGACCATAACGACCGGTCGCTATGACGCCCAGTGTGGCCAACGAACTGGCCAGATCAGGGGATGGGGCTGCCGGCCAATCTCCTGTAGCCCCTCCCCTGGCCAGCCCACCCCCGATCAGACTCTCACACCCCAATCAAGGATGGGGCTGGCCAGCCAAACACTCCCCTTCCCTTCCCCCCAGCTGGCCCTGCCCTCAATGGGCCCCCAACCTCAATGGGCCCCCAACTCTGATTGGCCCGCAGGACCTCCCCCTGGCTAGCCCACCCTTGATCACCCATAGCCCCTCCCCCTGGCCAGTCCTGCACCTGATCACACCCCCACCCCAATAGGGGTCAGGGCTGGCCAGCCAACCACCCATGGCCCCTCCCCCAGGCCACTGGCCCCTGATCGGCACCCCCACCCCCCACAGCCCCTCCCCATGGCCAGCCCCACCCCCAATCGGCCTCTCAACCCCAATCAAGGGCAGGGCCCGCTGGCCAATCACCTGTGGCCCCACCTCCCAGCTGGCCCCACCCTGATTGGTCCCTGATCAAGGTGGGCCAGCCGCCCAGTCCAACCTCCCGCCATCTCCTCCTCCCAACAGGCCCAGCCCTGATCTGCCCCAATTGGGGCCGGGCTGGCTGGACCCCACCCATGCACGAATTTGTGCACTGGGCTCCTAGTAATACATAAGAGGCTCCCTTCTCATCCTTAGTGCAAAGCAGTTTTAAGCACTTTCAATTTTAAATTGAATACTTTAACATTAAATTTGAGCATATAATTTTATATTTCTATACTGTATAACTCTCATATATATCACTACATTTGGTCCTCAAACCATCCTGTGAGGCTAATAAGCTGCTATTATTAATTCAGTGTTACAAATGAAGAAAATGGACTTCAGGGTAGCCCAAGGCAACCATTAAAGCTTAAATTCAAATCTTCTGAAACTATAAAGCATGTTCATTCGACCATATCGGAGTTTCTCAGGACTGCCACAATTATGACATATATCCTTAAAGTGTAACTACCCACTTGACCCCACCAACTCCAAGTAGTGTGACTGATCATGTACAGACAAACTGACCATTCCAATTCTTTACAGGTGCCTTTCAGAGATGGTGAGATCCTACAGTACAGATAGCACCTACTTCACATACATACAAAGCCAGGCCAGCCTAGACTCCCTATGGGAAAATGTTGACAGTAAATCTGCAACATTTTTTCTTATTTCTCAATTACAGTTAGTATGCAATATTATATTAGTTTCAGGTGTACAGCATAGTAATTATACATTTACATAACATACAAAGTGACCACACCAATAATTCTAGTACCCATCTGACACTATACATAGTCATTATAATATTATTGACTATATTCCTCATATAGTATTTTACATCTCCATGACTATTTTAATAGCTGCAATTTTGTACATCTTAATCCCTTCCCCTTTTTCAATTGGCAATGATCAAATTGTTCTATGTATAAGATTCTTTGTTTTATTCATTTATTTTGCTTTTTTAGATTCCACATATAGATGAAATTGTGATATTTGTCATTCTCTGTCTGACTTATTTCACTTAGCATAATACCCTGTAGGTCCATTCATATTGTCACAAAGATTTCAGTCTGTTTTATTGCTGAATAATATTCCATTGTATATATGTACCACCTCTTCTTTATCCATATATAGATAGACACTTAGGTTGCTTCCATATCTTGTCTATTTATAATAATAAAAGCATAATATGCTAATTAGACTGGATGTCCTTCCAGACGACCTTCCAGATAAAGCCCGGGCTGTGAGGGAAGCCTGAGTCCCGGGTGCCAGAAGGAAGCCGGTTCCAGCAGCTGGGGGAAGGAAGGCCTAGTCTTGCACAAATTTCGTACCTTGGGCCTCTAGTCATAAATAATGCTGCAGTGTACATAGGAAATCATATGTCTTTTCAGATTAGTGTTTTGCATTTCTTTGGATAAATACCCAAAAGTCTAATTGCTGGGTCATTTGCTAGTTCTATTTTTAATTTATTGAGGAACCTTGATGCTGTTTTCCATACTTGCTGCCCCAATTTACAGTCCCACCAATAGTTCACAAGGGTTCCTTTTTCTCTACATCCTGGCTAACATTTGTTGTTTGTTGATTTATTGATGATAGCCATTCTGACAAGTGTGAGGTGATATCTCATTGTCATTTTAATTTGCATTTCTCTGCTGATTAGTGACATTGAGCATATTCTCATATGTCTGTTTGCCATCTGTATGTCCTCTTAGGAGAAATATCTATTCAGGTCCTCTACCCACTTTTTAATTGGATTGTTTATCTTTCCGTGTTAAGTTGTACTCCTTATATATTTTGAATATTAACCCCCTTATTGGATGTATTGTTGGGGAATATCTTCTCTGCTTTACTAGGTAGTTTTTTGTTTTGTTGATGATTTCCATTGCTGTGCAAAAACTTTTTAGTTTGGAAAAAAATCATTTTTAGTTTGATGCAGTCTAATTTATTTTTCTTTTGTTTTCCTTGCCCGTGGAGACATACCAAATATGTATGTGTATATATATATTTTTTTCTTTTGTTTTCCTTGCCTGTGGAGACATACCAAATATGTATATGTGTGTGTGTGTATATATATATATATATATATATATATATATATATATATATATATTACTAAAAGCAATGTTATAGAATTTATGGCTTATCCTCTGGTGTTTGGAGAACATATGAACTGGTTCCTGCTGTCACCTGGAAGTCTAAAATGAAATATAGGCTAGGGTGATCCATGGGGGGAACAACTGTCATGGCCAGAGTTTAATTGCAATAAGTATTTTCCATGGGCAACAATAAATACTATGGAAAGTCAATGGATGGGAATCATTCTGAAAAGGCCAAGCCCAAGAGATTTGGCTACCATGGCAGTGATATCTCCAAACAAATGCACATCAGGAGGACAAGGCTAGGATAAATCAAAATTAGTTCAGAGGATGTATCACCATGGAAAGATGGTGCAGTAGAATATCCTTATGGTGGGAGTGACTCCAGAGAATCTTAAAACCACTTCACAAGAGAAGGAGCCAGCACTGGGGCATGCATGGCACCCAGAGCATGCCAATGCAAGATTAACACTGCCCCAGTCAAGTAAGGTCTTGTCCATTTGTTTTCATCCATTCTATCTGGAGAGTCCACGTGAAGACAGATATAGCATAATGGGTGGGAGAGGAGGACAAGAGCTGAGAGGTATGCAAAAAATACATATTTATCCCCTTCTCAGTCCTGCTTCTTTCCCTCTCCCTTCCTATCCACAGATGTTGATCCCAAGAGCACTCTAGTCTGCTCACTAATCTCCATCTCAAAGTCTGCTTCCCAGGAACACATCTTGCAACAGGTCCACCTTCCCTACTGTATGCTTCTGAGTCCAGGTTAAGCCAAGAGCTTTAAGGGGAGAGAGCAGATATTAATTAAAAGACACTCAAGTTCTGGTTTTCCTCTGATTTGGCTTTTTAATACTTAAGATTGAGATTGTTCATTAAAAACTATACATGACTGAAAAATTTATGAAATCTACCTGAGATTCTGTGTAAGTACAAGAAGGGAGATGTTACAGAATTGACTTGAAAGTCACTATTGTGACCAAAAAATTTAATGATTTACTCCCACTGAGTCCATCCTGGTCAATAAATTAAGTAACACCACAATTTACCTGGTATCATAGGTTCATTCTTCTCTAGCATTCAGTTTTGGAGATATTGTTGTTGCCTTCAAATTTGTTTCCATAGGAAGCCATGGAGTGATTCCAGAGATGTTGCCAGAACTCAGAAAGGGTTTGTCACTCATTTGGATGAGCTTTCAGAGGGGTTTCTTTGCTGGTTCATTTGTTTCTCCTAATGGTGGCAACTCTTCATTCGATGAGCCCTTTTTTTTAATTTCAGGATATATTTAAAAGTGACACAACTAAACCTGCTGAATCAGGTAGGTAATAACATTCTCAGTCCAACATATATTTTAAAGCAAAGGTATAAGAAAAATGTCCTAATTTGGCTAGATAATTGCCTATAAAAGTAAGAAGAATTCTGAACATATTTTGAGCAATGGCGGGATCTTTAGGACGAAATGAATATTCTCATATATATACCTAAGTTCTGGTATGTTGGTTTTTCAGGCATCATCTATCTTGAATTGCTATCTATGCTACTATTTGATAATTCAGGAAGACTCTGAAGATGGAAGGTGATCCCCTAGTGCTGTGTACTGGCAATGATGCCAAAAGGGGAACAGCAAATAAATTATTCCAGGCAAAGAGCCTCACACTGGGCTCTATATTAGGCAGCCTCTCTTAGTTATCAAATTGCAAAAAACAGACATTTGGAAATCTCTTATGCTATTGGAACACATAAAATATCACTCCATCCCCACCACTGTCACATATACTTGCATTACAAAATATAGAAAAATTTTACATAAGGCATGACAAATATTTACTTCTGAAATTAATAAAATGAGATTTGGGCAAGAAATCATTTTTACATGCATTAGCACTGGTAGAGTATAAGCCTCAACAAACCAGCAATCTTGAGCTCTGAGGTCCAGAAAGAGCAGAGAAAATGGGATAAGCTGACAACTGGTTGCTTTTACTTTTCTTCCCCGTAGAAAACCTAGAAGATTTAAACATCACCCACCTTACTGTTGCCCTCAAATATCACCCAATATAAAAAGAAGTTAAAATATAAAAGCATTTACAATCATGTACCTTTTCCCTGAGTACTACAATTTAGAATAGAATGGAACCCATAGCTGAAGTCAAGGGCATATATCTACTAGGACAAGACACTAGGCATGAGGATAGAAGAGGGGACATTTTTAATACTTCAGCTTTAAGTGTAGAGCTCGGCATGTAAAACTTCTGACATCAGAATAAGAATAATCAATACAGTTCTATTTTCCTCTACAAAGCAAAGAGCAAGCATTTACATAGCAACTGTGATGAGCCTGACACTGAGTTTGACACATCCAGGGAATAAGATATGAGTGAGATATGGATCATGCTTTGAAATACTCACACTGTAGAGAGGGAAGTAGACACATAAATAATTACAGAACACTGTGATACGTGCTCTAACATCCCTATAATAGCAGTTGTCACTATTATATTTAGTAAAGAATTAGTGTGGCCATGTTGTAGATTCATCACTGACATTACCAACTCATAATCATGACTATTATCTGTTGTGTCTACCCACTTCTGTCTTAAATTACCCCTAAATGAACCTCTCCTGGGCTCTTGAAGTGTTCTGTTTCATTAGAGGACTATATTGTTTTACAAACCAAATTATAGTATTAATTTTTAAATCTCCATTACATATACAAAGCTTCATAAGAGATGTCAAATATGCTCTTACATTAGCTAGATATAGAAAGTTCTGAAACATATACTACAGTAGAAATGAATAGATTTTGACAAAGAAGTAACAGGATAGAGATGTTTGTTTCTAACTACAAAAATATCCTGTTACATCAACTCATCAGTCTCCCAAGGATTCCAAAAAGCAGCTAAGGTATTAGTCAGAGCATACCATTACCTCTTACTATTTCTGTCTCAAAGAAATGAATTCAGTATTTCAGTTATATTCTTCCCTGTGGGACAGGATAGCTAATGAATTATTTATTAAAAAAGGAATTAAAATTCTAGCCCTTCCATAATTTTGTCTAATTTTTTATCAGTGAAAATAAAAATAAATGTTTTTGAAATTGAAACACATGTAGGTCGCAAACACTTAACTCCCTCAATTCTGATTTTAAATTTTGAACAAGATATTCCTTTGGAAGGCTGGCTCTAAAAAAATTTTTATTTTATTGTACCATCCTCAGAAAATCACAATCTTCATAAAAAAAACTCATTTCTTGACATATCTAAAAGATAATCTGTACTGGGTATTTCAAAAGAAAAATTTGGAGGGAGAGGAATACCCAGAATACTCCTGTAGGTACTTCACACATAAGCCCTAGTGAACAATTTTAACAGAAACTCATTAGGATAGCAGTGATGGGCACTTCTTGCAAACTCACCTGTAAGTGGAATGTTTGATGTGATATGTGATTACTGTAAAAAAAAAAAATAGGTGAGCCTTATTTCCAAGCACTCAGCATGAAGAGAAACTCACAGAAAGAATCTTCTCATGCCTTCCCACACAATTTTAGAGCCCAATCTGAGGAAGATGCTGACAGTGCTAATCTAGAAATTTCGGAGGCCACACAACTGTCCAATAGCTTCCAACTTGACCATGAAAGCTGCTTAGAAGCTTGCTCTGGGCTTGCGTGGGTGGGAGGGTGTGCTTGGTGTGGGGAGGAAGGCTGGAGGTGTCAGAGGTGCCTGGAGCCCTCAGCTGGTAGTTTACTTCTGTGTCTGGAAGGGGTTCAAGTCGCCAGGAAAAGTACAGTGAGAGGTGGGCAGGGATAGGGCAATACCTGGACATGTGTTTCTGTGCCCATGCTGCTGCTCTGCCCACAATCGTGGGAGTGGGTAGATGTGGTGTTCTCTGCCAGGGATGGGGGCTGCTCACCTGGCTGGCACAACTGCAGGCATGTGAGGTGGGTGCCAGCCCAGGAAAGGACCAGGGAATGGACACCCACCTGTGAGCTTAAGGCTGATGCACTTTCCACATATCAAGGCTTCCATGGAGCAGCTTTACTGAACCCACATCTGTGTCACATCTAATCCCAGGACAGCTGCGGGGATTCTGAAGTGACTTTCCCCACACCCCGAGACTAGGTGGAGGGAGGGGCGGGGCGGGAGGGCAGGAGCTGTGGGGACATTCTTATTCTGCTAAAAAGCTACTGCAAAGGTAACCATAGACATGCCATTTCCCAAAGCCAACTGCTGTTCCACCTCTGCTTGTCTTTGTGGGATGGAAGAGTGGGAAGGGACGGAGGGTACAGGGGAGGCCTCCCCACATCCAGCTGCTTCCATTGGCAAGTATTTGTTCTGGGGGCTCTGCACCCCACATTGTCCAGGTTAACTGGGAATAACACAGCAGGGAAGGAAGCCTGCCGAAAGCCTTTTCCCAGGGAGCTGACATTTCCAAAGCCCACGTAGGCTGAGCAAAAGACACTGTGGTCCATATACCTCCCTGATTCCCAAGTTCCAATTGAAGAAAAATTGAACAATAAGTAAGCTCTGTTAAGAAGGAAATACCTTTTCCCCATTTCTGATTTTAGTTTGGAAGGATTTTTTTTTTCCTAAGCATATTCCTCATCTTCTGATCTCTATTCACTCTTTTACTCAGACTACCTTGGGACGGTGAAGTGATTTATTAATTGGTAAATTTCAGAAGATTAGGCCCAGTCCAAGCTTACTTCTCCTTGTTTCTGGCTGCCTTCTGGTAGTCCAGGAATTCTGCCCCTTTAAGAGGGTGTGGGGAGCTTTTCTGCCCTAGTGCTACCCTAGTGACTGGTTGGGTAAATGTGCCTATTTAAGAGTTCTGAAATAGCAAGTACAGTTAGCTAACAGACTTAAGGTCACATCCTCCAAGCTGGCTTCTAAAGGTTATAAAGGTGATATTTTGACTCCTTGTGCCATTTCTTTGCTTTATCAAATTGTTCCAAACCTGGTGGGAAAGAGTGGTGTCTGTCACCTTAGAGACCCCAGTAAACACCACTGCATAAGACCAAAGATTATGCTAGTCTTCATTGCTATGTGTATCTAACATGGTAGGTTAGTCGTAAATTTATTAGCAAATGAAATGTAAGGGGAAAGATCCTGGAAGGCTTCTGGGAAAGACTCCCTTACCCTTAAAAAGAGATTTCAAGAAAGAAAGTCTCTCCTCAGGCTTTTGTGTGCATGGAGCAGACTGATAGATCTAAGAGGGGAGGAAGGGGAGGGAACAAGGAGAGATCAACCAAAGAATATACTGTATATACAAATACGCATAACCCATGGACACAGACAAAAATGAGGTGAAGGCCTAGGAGGGGCCAGAGCAGGATGGAGGGGGGCAAAAGGGGCATCTGTAATAGTCAACAATAAAAAATATAGATTTATATATCTAGATATCTAGATACATCCTTCCTGAAAACTATGAGCACTTTATCAGCAAGTTGTATGTAAATATGCACCATGTGAGCCTTACAATCTTCTATTACTGTCCATTTGGACTGCTATAACAAAATACTATAGACTAGGTGGCTTATGAACAACAGATATTTATTTCTTTTAGTTCTGGAGGCTAGAAGACCAAGATCCAGGTGTCAGCAGATTCCGTGTCTGGTGAACACTGGTTTCCAGATTCATAGACTGCAGTCTTTTTCAGGTGTCCTCCCATGGTGGAAGTGGTAAGGGGGCTCTCTGGGTTCTCTTTTATAGGGGCAGAAACCTTATTCATGGGTCTCCACCCTCCTGACCTAATTACCTCCTAAGGCCCCACTACCAAATACCCTCACATTGGAGATTAGGTTTCAACATTTGAATTGGGGGGGCACAAATATTCAAGCAATAGCAATTACACATTAAAAAGCAATGCCTTTGTAGTTAAATAAGCTGAACCTGTTGAAAGAAAACCCTAAGGAATTTTATTCCTTACATCAACACTTCAAAAGATCTCTCCCTAATGAGTGACTCAGATGATAGAATAATTGTAATTTTTATTTCCCATATCAAGATGTCTACATCCTTTTAGCTTTATTATACTTCAAATAAATTATTAAGAATGTATGCAGCACAATAATTAAACATGAAATCCAGCTCACAGGCAATGAAGTATAAAACCAGAAATTGCTTCTTAATTCTCTTGACAATTGTAAAATAATAAAAGTGAAAAGCTTGACCTTACAGTTTTTAAAGACATTTCTGAAAGCTAGGATTTTGAATTCATATACTGTATTTCTAGTGAGCTAACATTTATTAATATAAAACTTCCAATAGTAAACACATCAACTGGACTCTTTTTACAGTTCCATTATAGACCACGATTATCTGTTTGTACTAAAGTCTTATTAGTTTATCACAGCCATCATTGCCTCCCAAAGAGCAATGATTGAGATTTGTCCAAGTGTGTGAATTGCATAAATCATACATTTCCTCCTATAGGTTACAGTAACCTCAATACTTGACACTATATGTCAGCAATGAGATATCAATAAGACCTTATGTAATAAATATGTTGTTATTCTAAAGAACTACTAGAACCCAACCGGCATGACTCAGTGGTTAACCAGAGTCACCAAAATAAATTCAATAAAAAGGAAAAAAAATGATTATGGTCCTCTGGAAACAGTGGAGTCTATGAAAGGCTAAATGTCCATAATGATGCTCAAAAGGGATAATATAAATTGAGCAAGAAACAAGTTGTATAAAATGCATATATAATTGCAATCATCAGATAAACACTGTCAGGATAACTGGAGTCTGGATAGTAAATCAGATATGTGTGCTTTCTCACCTTCTGGAAACTTGGGGGAAGATACTGCATAAACACCTGAGCTCATCTTCATTTTTCACATTGCTGATGAGCTTGGTTCAAAATGGAGTCACATATTTTGGTAAGTTCTTCCTGAATAACATAAAACCCACATATGAAAAGGTGGTGGTGCAGTAAGTTCAGAGTTGTTGGGAACCTCTCCTGTGTAGATTTTTGCACCTATACGTTCCCAGGGACCTTATGTATCCAAGAGAAGCTTTGTTGAGATATTAAAAACCTGAGAATTTATACTACACTTCAAGAAAAAAATAGGTGTTTTATTCACTAAAAATAATGCATGCAAGAAGGAAGACAATTTGATACTAACAATGGTTAATGAGGAAAATACCAATAAATATCAATAATTATTGGTAATGTAGTTATGAGATTAAGTAAACTATTAAGTTAAAGTTCTAAAAAATGGCATAGTGTAAACAATTTAAAATATTTTGAAGTCTAGAAAAGGGCAGTGGTTTCAAGATTTCAGCTTTGTTGATCCAGCATAACTCCACCTCATGAGGACAGTATTGCTTGCAGCTGTACTCCCTACTAGGAAGTCTGGGGCCCAGTGATTTGGACTCTGGAGGAGTGGTAGGGGAAATAAAAAACATAAAGTATGCTAAAGTCCTTGTCTTGTTGGGCTGGGAGTGCTATGTGTACCTGTTTATTTCTTGGCATTGATAAGAAAATATGTTTCCGCCGAAACCGGTTTGGCTCAATGGATAGAGCATCGGTCTGCGGACTGAAAGGTCCCAGGTTCTATTCCGGTCAAGGGCATGTACATTGGCTGTGGGCACATCCCTGGTAGGGGGTGTGCAGGAGGCAGCTGGTCGATGATTCTCTCTCATCGATGTTTCTAGCTCTCTATCCCTCTCCCTTCCTCTCTGTAAAAAAATCAATAAAATATATTTAAAAAAAAGAGAAAATATGTTTCCATATTTAGTGCCTAGAGTTCTTGGGCCCAATTCCTAACTCAATTATAGGATAGAAAGGGCTACTGACTGAAATGGAAGCCAAGGCTCTGTTGATGCTTCAGGCCTAGAGGGGCTCAAAGTCACTAGCTAAATGCTGATATGTCCCCAAACAACGGTCAAGGATATGGGAGATTGACTAAAGAGGACTCAAACTACAGAAACTGGAAAGGTTTAAATTAAGTTGATGTTGACAACCACTGTTATTAAGGAAAAAAGTGTTAAGAAGCATTTGATTTGAGGTGAGGGGTTAATATCAATCTCAAAGTTAAATAATTTTAGAAAAGAGTCAAAATGTCCCTTTTCAATAAATGTCAAATGCCTTAAGCTTTCAATGTGTAAAAAAAAAAAAAAAAGGAAGAAGAAGAGTAAGTCTGTTTCTAAAGGTTTGTGACTAGAATATTCCTGCTCCCGGAAGATGCAGGTGTTCCCTAATGGAAAATTATCAGGACAGAAGAATAACTTATCTTGTAAATCTTGTATTGAGACTCTTTCACTACAGCTGCAGATGCATGAGTGATCCCAGCCAAGATCAGCAGAAAAACTGCCCAGCTGAGTCCATCCCAAATTGCCAAACCATGGGGTTGTGAGCCTACTTCTTTGCACTTCAATGGTTGGGTAGAACTCTGAGAAAACAGATACAAGTAGACAACAAAATAAATGAAAATAAAGAAAGGAGCAAATGCTGATTTGTGAGAGAGCAAGGAAACCAGTCTGACTAGAGTAGATGGGCCACAGGCAAATAGAAAGAAAACAGGAATGGTTATGTAGAAAGGTAATGGAGGACTTGGATGTCAAGATATTTAGATTTAATTAGGAATTGAGTCATGTGAAAAAAATTATATTTTATGGAGATATTCTGGAAGCAATAAACAGGATAGACAAGAGTAGTGACAATTTGAGAGGTTGGAGGAAGAACATAAAATCTAGATGATGAGAACCTTGAGCAAGGGGAGTAAGACTGGTAAGGAACAAATCAATAGTAGACATATTGAAAAGTGCATGTTTTTTATTTATTTTCTTATTATAAAGGTATTAGAGGCCCAGTGCACGAAATTCATGCACAGGTAGGGTTCCTAGCAGCTGCCGGCCAGGGCCTTCCTTCATTCCACGCCGACCCCTGGTGGTCAGCACACATCATAGCGAGAGATCGAACTCCAGGTTGGTTGAACTCCCAAGGGGACACTTTGCATATTAGGCTTTTATATATATAGATTATATGCTAACTATAAAGTGTTAATAATAAAATAGTATATAAAGTAGAAAAATCAACTCTCTCTCTATATATATATACATTTCAACATTCTAGATGTCTATATCTATGTCTATATATATATCAGTGTAACCAGTATTACACATAATATTTCACACTCCTAAATCACTATAGGGAAAAGGAGGACAAGTACTTTGACAAATCTAGCAAGAAGAGATAAAAATAATAAAATGATAAAATTATTAATAAATATTATGGAATTATAATAACTATGAACATTTTAATTATGAATTAAAAGGCAGCATTCTTAGATGAAGAAAAATATCTTACCATGTACTGTTTTAAAAATATACACCTAAGGCAGGGGACTGAGGGCCGCGGTGGCTGCCAGCATGGGATTGAGTGAGGGGCCAGCTGGCTCCTCTGCCCTTGGGCTCTGCTTGGGCGGCGCAGGGAGGGCCGGCTGTTACGGCTCCCTGGGGAATGGGCCATGCGGGCTGCCAGCCCAGAGTGAGCTGGTTGGACCGAGGTGCTGTGGGCTGCCGTGGCCAAGCAGCGCTCTGGCGCCGTGGTGGCCGCCCCCACCGATACGCTGTATGGCCTGGCGTGCTCGGCGAGCTGCTCGACGGCACTGGACACTGTGTACCGCCTCAAGGGCCACAGTGAGGCCAAGCCGCTGGCCGTGTGCCTGGGCCACGTGGTTGACGTCTACAGGTACTGTCATGTGAAAGTACCTGAGGGGCTCCTGAAAGACCTGTTACCAGGACCAGTGATCCTGGTGACGGAACGCTCGGAGGAGCTCAATAAGGACCTGAACCCCTTCACTCCTCCTGTAGGCATCCGGATTCCTGACCATGCCTTGATGTAGAATTTGGCCCAGATGTTTGGGGGACCACTTGCTCTCACCAGTGCCAACCTCAGCTCCCAGCCCATTTCTCTGAATGTGGAGGATTTCCAGGACTTCTGGCCTCAATTGTCCTTGGTAATCGATGCCGGGACAATGGGGATGGCAAGAGCCCCAAGTGTTGCCTCGGCTCAAATGTGGTTGACTTGTCTGTGCCTGGAAAGTTTGCTATCATTCGTGGAGGCTGTGCCCTGGAAAACACTATGGTTGTCCTCCAAAGGAAGTACTGGCTGCTCTCTCACAGGGATCCTGCTGAGACTTGGGAGGCAGGAGGACCCAGGGACTGAGGCTGGATACTACATGTCTGTCCACCGGTAGATGGCAAGGCCTCACTTGCAGAGGCCACTGGGCCACAGCATCACTAGTCTGACTTTCAAGGCAGTTTGTCTTTATGAACACTGTAACCAGGCCCCAGAAGAAGCTGGTTTAGCTTCACACCTGGGGAAGGGGGCTATATTTATTGTCTGTAATTTCATATGTCAGCCAAAAGCTGAATAGAGACTTTAAGTACATTCCTAGGATGCTCTTATTCTGATAAGCTTCTTCTCTCCCTCTCTCTTTTTTTTTTTGTAAATTCTTGAAATATAATTTAAATAACATTTGGAATCTAGTGAGAGGTGGTGGCATTTAAGGTCCAAATAAGCTAGAGTGCCAGTTGGTGCTGTTTAAAAGTCTCAAGTGATCAAAGGCTTGAGTTTTGTGCTCCTGAAGCTGGAACCAGGTTAGCATAAAGACTGTAGAGTGACAGGCCAAACACACTTTCCTCTGAACCAGGGGCTGGTGGTGTGGCATGTTGCAATTGCCTGGCGGAGGGTCATTGCTTTCTACTAATGGTGGGAAGTCAGCTCAGTTGGCAGGGAGTGAGATGGAGGATCCAAATTAAAGAGTATAGGAAAATAAATCTCTACTACCTCTTAAAAAATACACCTAAAACAAAACAAAATGGGAAAGTTAAAAATACTGGAGAAGATAAAGATACACCAGACAAATACTAACAAAAATTTAGTAGAAGTGGCAAAGAAATGTTAAGGCAAAAAAGCATTAAATGGATAAAAGAAGATACCTTTATGTTGTGAATTAACATAATCCAATAAGAAAAACATGAAATTTAATGCACCGAAAAAAATTCAAACATGTAAAACAAAAAAGGTTAGAAATAGCAGACTGTGATAAAACAACAGTATGAGATTTTACATAGTTTTATCAGAAAATTTAGATTAATAGAATAGGAAAAATCTGAATAACAATGAATACGTTTGATTTAATATGTAGAAATATGATACAATATTACCCCCCCAAAAAAAGAAAACACATTTGCTTCAATTGCCCATGGAATATTTATAAAACTTTTTTACATTAGGACACAAAGATAATATTCCAAGATGTATAATTCATGCAGAAAACATTCTCCATCTATGAGAGAGTATAACTAGCAATAAAGACAACAAGGATAGAAAAAGCAAACATCAACTAAAACCTAACCATGTTGAAATATATAAATACACTTATAGATAACTCTTAGATTAAAAAGGAAAATTACAGATAAGGTATCAAAAGAATGACTATTATAACACTGCATGTGAAAACTATGGGACATGGTCAAATGTATTCGGAGGAAAATTTATTATTTAAATGCATTAAATCGAAAGTAAGAAAGACTCAATAATAAACTAAGCGTTCACTTAAATCTAGAAAGAAATCAAATAGAACCAAAGACTATAGAAAAAAAAGGAATTAACAAAAGCAGGAAGTGGTATTTTAAAAAGCAAATAAAAATCAAATATGTAAATAGTCCTATTAAGGAAAAGAATAAAAAAGAGCTAAAGCCATATATATGCAAATCCATATACATTAGAATATAATACATACAACTTACATTTAAAAATCCAGATGAAATGGATGTTTTACAGAAAAATTGACAAAATTGTCTCAAGGGGAGGTGGAAAACCTGGATAGACTAATCATCAAAGACATTGAAAGAATATTTACATTTCTACCCTCTCTCTCCCCAAACAAGCACTAGGACAAAATGGTTATGGTTGAGTGTTATCAAGTGTTCAAGGGAAAAGCTTGTGTCTAAGTTATTTAGACTGTAAAATAAGAAAAAAATAAGTTCATTCATAAGGTTAATACAATCCTGATTTTAAATCAGAAAAAGGATATCACACAAAGGAAAACAATAAACGAGAGTTTCCCAATAAGTATGCCTTGGCACATTGGTGTCCTGTGGATGTGTAACATGCTATCTTCTAAGGCTTTGTGGGAAGACAGGCCTGGGAAGCCAGTTGTCTCTGCCCTGAGCAATCTTGTCCATTTAATTTACCCCAGTGTGCCATGATGTGAAAAAGGTAAGGTGCACTGCTCTAGGAACTTGTTACTATAGAGTTTTATATCCTAAATGAAATATTGACATAGACAAAACACCACTGCCAGGTCAGTTTTATTCCAAGAATGCAAGAATAGCTCAACATTAAGAAAGCTATCAAAGTAATTAACTAATGAACAAAATAAACTGATGAACAAAATAGATCCAGAGACATAGAAGCATGGAACAGACTGATGAATTTCAGAGGGAAGGCAGGGGTAGGGGAGTGGGTGGGTCAAAGAATTTATATGCATATATGCATACCCCATGGACACAGACAAAAGGGTGGTGAAAGCCTGGGAGGGGCAGGTATAGGCTGGAGGGGATCAATGGGGGGAAAAACAAAATGAAGGGGACATCTGCAATACTTTGAAAAATTAAGATAAATAAAATGTTTTTTAAAGTTAAAAAATAAAAATAATTATAAAGGATAACCATATTATCACCTGGCAGATTCCAGAAAAGGCATTCAATAACATTCTATATCTGTTCCTGACAAAACTGTAAGTCAAAGGTGTTTCATAACTCGAAAAAGGGTATCTATCAGTAACAATGGTAATCATCATATTTTAGAGTGAAACAATGAGATATTTCTATTAAAGTAAAAAACAAGAGGAGGAGGCCTCTTCTTTATTAATCAATATAAATCAGCATTCTCCTGGAAGTCACAGATCTTTACCAATGCATCAAAAGAAAAACCAAATTAGAAACAAACATTCGAAATGAAAAGACAAACATTTCCTTATTTACAACTGACATGATTGTATAGCTAGGAATTAAAGATAATTAACTGGGATCATCTCTCTCTTTCCCAAATTTTTTTTTCTTTGGAGGCAACCAAAATTTTTGGTGGCCTTAAAAAAATTTTAAAAAAATAAAGATAATTAACTGGGGAACAAACACAGAACTAAGAACAGAGTTTAAAATGATGCCTGGATATAAGATAAATGCAAAACCCTTTATTGTAAAGATGCCAGTTCTTGATAGGTGACTCAAAATTTCCGAGGCACTTCCAGGGATTTTTTTTCTTTTTACTGAAGTTGATGAGTTAATTCTATAATTCATCTGGAAAAAGAAAATGTAGACAAATAGCCAAATAAATTCTGAAAAAAAAGAATGGGTTTCAAAATGTATTTTAAATTAATAAAAAATTAATTAAAGTAATTAAAATAATTAATCCAGTAATTAAAGCAGTGAGGTATTAGCTCAGTAATAGACAAAAATTGAACAGAAAATAAACAAGCATGCTCATATAATTCATGATGAAAAGAGAATTCCAAATTAGTGTAAATATTCAATACAATAAATAAGTTAGGAAAACTAACTATGTCTTCTGGAAAAATTAAAGTAGGTCCCTACTATTGACCATTGGTATACACACACACAAAAACAACAATAACAATTTCATATGAATTAAAGCACTAAGAATACAATATGTAAAATATTAGAAAAAATATTGAATAATATTTTTATAATTTTGGGATATAGAAACCTACCTAAAAGGACAAAACCAAGAAACTATAAAAATTAAAATGTTTGCCTATTTACATAATTAAATCTTTATGGCAAATAGCATTATAAATAAACTTGTAAAAAGCTAAATGACAGACATTTGTAATATATAACAGACAAAAGGATACTATCTCTAGTATCTAAAGACCTACATATCAAGAAAGAAAAAAAGATAAATGACTCAAAAGAAAAATAGACAAAGGAGATGAACAAGCAATCTCCAACAAAATAGAAATATCTAATAAATATATTAAAAGGTGCTTAACTTTAGTAGGGGGTAGGGGAAATAGCTTAAAGGAATGAAATTGGATTTTTCATCCAAAATGCTGACAAAATAAAAAAGAATGATAGCGTCCAGCATGCCACAAAGGCAATTTAGCTCAAACCCTTTGATCTGGCAGTTATATTTCTAAGGATCAAAGGTACTAGCCTATAAAAATACTTCTAAACATGCAAAAAAATAGATTTAAAAGAATGCTTTGTATAGCATTTTCTGTAATAGTAAAAACTATTAATCCAAATATCTATCATTTGGAAAGAATTTAATAAATTACATAATACACCTACTATGGATTTCTACTGGCTGATACAATGGCTTTCTATTGAACAAAAAAGGAGGGAGGAAGGACAGTAAGTTGTAGAATAGTAGTTTAAGTCCTCACTTAACTTCATAGATAGGTTCTTAGAAACTTTGAGGGAAACAATGTATAATGAAACCAATTTTACCATAGGCTAATTGATAGAAACAAGAATTAAGTTCCTAGGGCATATTTATAGTCACAAAAACATCACCAAACTTCTAAAGACCCAAACACTTCTAATATCAAACACTGAAATAAATGTGCATTATACATACATTTAAGAAAAAGGAATAAAACAAGTAACAGAATGATTTTCCAACCTTCTTATTCCAGTTCAGGGTCATGGGTGACTGGAGCCTCTCCTCAGGACACAAGATGGGATCCACCCTGGACAGGATGCCCTTCCATGGCAGGGCCTCTCACACACATCTACACTCACTCAGACTGGGACAATATAGACACACCACTTCATGTCATATGCACATTTGGGGATGTGGGAAGACACCGGAGTCCCTGGAGAAAATCCACGCAGACATGGAGAGAACATGCCCTGTCCAGGAATCAATTTTTCTCACCAATTTTAACAAAACAAGATTGAACAAAACATTATTAGAGAATCTGGTGTAGGAATAGCATGATTCATATTATAAAACACACTAGAGGCCCGATTCACGAAGATTTGTGCAGGAATGGGCCTTCCTTTCTCTGGCTGCCGGGACCGCCTTCACTCTGGCCCAGAGCCACCTTTCCGCCTTCCCACGCTGCCCAGAGGCCGGGAGCGGCTGAGGTGGTGCGGAACGCCTGCGTCATTGCCATGGCGACGACACAAGCATCCCGCCCTGCACCCGGCTTCTAGGTGCCTGTGTATGCAAATTAACCTGCCAACTTTATTGGGTTAATTTGCATACTCACTCCTGATTGGCTGGTGGGCATCACAAAGGTATGGTCAATTAGCATATTACTCTTTTATTAGGTAGATGAGAACACATGCATATAAACAGAAAAAGTTCTTGTAAGATTCAGAGCAAGTAAATCATGCCTGGGAGAAGAATATTATTTGTTTCTCTACATACTACTGCCCTTTTAACCTTCTGAGACTCATATGTGATTTTTGTAACAAAAAAATAACACAATCTCACTCTATAACACTTGGATTAAAAAAAAAAAAACCCTAAGGAAACATACCAAAGCTATATGAAATTTCACTACACAGAGGCAATTATTATTAACATGTCAACACTTTCTTTTCAATCCTTGTTATGCATTTTTTTACATGTACCAGTTCTTATTCTATGTAATTTTGGGCTTGTCTTTCAATTAGTATAATATTGTATATTCCATATAAAAATTTTAGAGAATAAAAAGCCACAAGAGAATAAAAAGTACATGTATTCTAAACCCCTAGAGATAATTTGAGGGGAACCGTTGGGGAAATGCAGGGCCTTCCCCGAGGCAAAGATTGTTCGGTAATGCCTGCCTTGAAAGAGGTTTGGCGTTTAGCTGAGATCTTTGAGTTCACTTCAGGATGAAGTGTCCTCGGCATGGGGTCCAGCAGGAACCCAGCTGCTCCTCCGGTCATGGGATAGATTAGATGTTCCTTGGGATTGCTGAGAACAAACATTCTCCAGAGTACAAAGAACTATTCAGGCACGCAAGCACTCCCTAGATAATAATGGTATGTAGCCCAGTGCTGGCTTTACGCCCAGCCAGTTTGTATATAAAAATGTTGAAACCCTGAATAAAGTTGCCATTCAGCAGCATCACTGCTTGAAGGTCCTCCTGGCCCCGCTGTTCTGTGTCTTTCATTTCCTCAACTTCGGGGTCTTCGCCCTGGGGTCGTCGGAGCTGGTCTCCGACATTTGGCGCCCGAACAGGGACCTTGAAGACCCTCGGAGTCAAAGTTGTCGGGTAAGTGAGCGCTCAGTTGTGTTTAAGTGGCAACTTTGGATTAGGGAGAAGTAAGTAAAAAGTGAAACTATCACCAGGAGTAAAAAATGGGGCAAGCGTCTAGTTCAGAATTGTTTGTGCAAGTTTTACAGACTTCGCTTCAGCTTAGAGGAATAAAAATTGATAGGGATCAGCTCTCTAGATTTATTACTTTTGTTAGAACAGTATGCCCTTTGTTAACAGAGGAAGGGGTAGATACCCTTCCCCCAGCAGAGTTACTGGCAAATAAAAAGTAAAGTTTAAATTTACCTCATGAGAAAAATCTAGAAGACAGAATTAAAGCTATTAATTGATTATGTCTTGTATTTTCCTTAGAAATATAAAGTATTATTAATCTAAAAACTACTATATATATTTAACTTACAAACTCTAAGAGTTTAAAGTACATGTTAAATTAAGAAAAATTATATAAATATAGTCATTAAATACCTAAAATATAAAAATATGTTTTTGAGAAAATAAAATGTTATGTTTTCTCTAATAATTAGGAATTTAAAATATATTAGTTATTAGTCTAATTTAAAAAGAGGATTAATTCTATAATCCAGTTTAAATATAATTAATATTCTTTAAGATAATTTAGGTATATAATTTTTAAAGCATATATATAAATATATGCATATATATATATATTTAATCTTTCCAAGTTATTTCAAGACTAAGAGTGACTTTTGGGCATTTCATTGGGCCCTGACATGTTCAAAGGTCTGTTCTCTCTTAAAAGGAATTTTTTTTTAATTAAACCGATTAATACTTAAAATCACATAGAAAGCTTTATCAAATAAAAATTAATATATTTTACTTATACATATATATTAAATATTATAAAAGTTTTCGCCTATAAGAAGGGCAAAAACAATATATTTCTTAAATATAGCCATACTTTTAGATCAAACCAATAAAGTATCAAACCCCTTATATTTCAGTAGAAATACAAGCTCTTATTTATGCCTTAATAGATTTTACTAGGAAGCCCATCAACCTATAATAATAGTACTTATATAGTAACTATAGCAAAAATTATTAAAACAACTACTATAAGGTACACTAATTCAAAGAAATTTTTCATTCAATTTTCAGTCTTTAAAATATTATTTAAGAATGACAATTTCCATATTTTATTAGAAGCAATGTTCTCAATATATTATCCACCTTCCTATACCAACTTTAGGGATAAATCCCCAAGGACTTAAACCTAATCATATCTAGCAGAAGAATATCACTCAATTGTAGAAAGAACCATTCATACTCTTACAATCATTTACTAAAAAACAAAAAAGGGGAAGAGGTTGTGTTTTATATCTTTCCAGAAGGAGCAATGCAGCCAATTCGGGTGCCAGAGAGTTACGTGTATCACCGCAATGGACTCAGACAAGTTCCTGTGTCCCTTCACTCGAAAGGACTAAGTACTACCCTAATGACAGCAAAGCGGAGGAAGAAGAAAAACTAAAAGCTACGCAAGGGACTGAGGTGCCAACATAGAGTCATCTGAAGAAGTTAACAACTGAAGTACAGCAGATTATGGAAAAGCAAGAAGTTGAAGCTACTTCTTCAACCATGTTCCTGCTCATGCTAGCATCTATTAGCTGCCAGTCTTCTACAAAGTTTTAAGCAGGCAAACAAAAGACTCTAAGTAAATATACACCAGGAACACCAGCAGCAAAAGAGACTTTCTTTCATTTAGTAGCTAAAAATATTAATATGTCCATAGTTTTGATTTCTCTCTTACTGTTTTATTATTATTTAATAGCCATAGTTTTGCTCTTAACATTCAAGTTTTGAAAATGATAACATGTATATAATTTAATTTTGCATTGGCATTGTTTTAATATTAGAGCTTTGTTATTTATATTTAAATTTTACTTTTACTATTAGTAGCCTAAAAAACAGACATCAGTAGATTACATAGAGAGATTCAAGATTTGGCTAACGCTCCTCCACTTAATGTTAATATTGCTACGCAAGCCCAGGCTTTCTATAATTCTTTAAGAAGAGCCTTTCCTTCCATACAGCAGTAGAGACACCAGTTGCTTGCCCTAGGAGTTGTTGCTGTAACAGTATGTGCACTAATTATTGTACTCTTATGTTGCTGTAAGATAGCAGTTTCTCAGCTTTCTCAAGTCTTCATCAGACTGAAACGTTTACAGCTACAGCAAGAGAGGGATAAAGAGGTCCCTCTCCGTATGTTATGAAAATAAAAAGGGGGAATTGAGGGGAACCGTTGGGGAAATGCAGGGCCTTCCCCGAGGCAAAGATTGTTCGGTAATGCCTGCCTTGAAAGAGGTTTGGCGTTTAGCTGAGATCTTTGAGTTCACTTCAGGATGAAGTGTCCTCGGCATGGGGTCCAGCAGGAACCCAGCTGCTCCTCCGGTCATGGGATAGATTAGATGTTCCTTGGGATTGCTGAGAACAAACATTCTCCAGAGTACAAAGAACTATTCAGGCACGCAAGCACTCCCTAGATAATAATGGTATGTAGCCCAGTGCTGGCTTTACGCCCAGCCAGTTTGTATATAAAAATGTTGAAACCCTGAATAAAGTTGCCATTCAGCAGCATCACTGCTTGAAGGTCCTCCTGGCCCCGCTGTTCTGTGTCTTTCATTTCCTCAACTTCGGGGTCTTCGCCCTGGGGTCGTCGGAGCTGGTCTCCGACATTTGGCGCCCGAACAGGGACCTTGAAGACCCTCGGAGTCAAAGTTGTCGGGTAAGTGAGCGCTCAGTTGTGTTTAAGTGGCAACTTTGGATTAGGGAGAAGTAAGTAAAAAGTGAAACTATCACCAGGAGTAAAAAATGGGGCAAGCGTCTAGTTCAGAATTGTTTGTGCAAGTTTTACAGACTTCGCTTCAGCTTAGAGGAATAAAAATTGATAGGGATCAGCTCTCTAGATTTATTACTTTTGTTAGAACAGTATGCCCTTTGTTAACAGAGGAAGGGGTAGATACCCTTCCCCCAGCAGAGTTACTGGCAAATAAAAAGTAAAGTTTAAATTTACCTCATGAGAAAAATCTAGAAGACAGAATTAAAGCTATTAATTGATTATGTCTTGTATTTTCCTTAGAAATATAAAGTATTATTAATCTAAAAACTACTATATATATTTAACTTACAAACTCTAAGAGTTTAAAGTACATGTTAAATTAAGAAAAATTATATAAATATAGTCATTAAATACCTAAAATATAAAAATATGTTTTTGAGAAAATAAAATGTTATGTTTTCTCTAATAATTAGGAATTTAAAATATATTAGTTATTAGTCTAATTTAAAAAGAGGATTAATTCTATAATCCAGTTTAAATATAATTAATATTCTTTAAGATAATTTAGGTATATAATTTTTAAAGCATATATATAAATATATGCATATATATATATATTTAATCTTTCCAAGTTATTTCAAGACTAAGAGTGACTTTTGGGCATTTCATTGGGCCCTGACATGTTCAAAGGTCTGTTCTCTCTTAAAAGGAATTTTTTTTTAATTAAACCGATTAATACTTAAAATCACATAGAAAGCTTTATCAAATAAAAATTAATATATTTTACTTATACATATATATTAAATATTATAAAAGTTTTCGCCTATAAGAAGGGCAAAAACAATATATTTCTTAAATATAGCCATACTTTTAGATCAAACCAATAAAGTATCAAACCCCTTATATTTCAGTAGAAATACAAGCTCTTATTTATGCCTTAATAGATTTTACTAGGAAGCCCATCAACCTATAATAATAGTACTTATATAGTAACTATAGCAAAAATTATTAAAACAACTACTATAAGGTACACTAATTCAAAGAAATTTTTCATTCAATTTTCAGTCTTTAAAATATTATTTAAGAATGACAATTTCCATATTTTATTAGAAGCAATGTTCTCAATATATTATCCACCTTCCTATACCAACTTTAGGGATAAATCCCCAAGGACTTAAACCTAATCATATCTAGCAGAAGAATATCACTCAATTGTAGAAAGAACCATTCATACTCTTACAATCATTTACTAAAAAACAAAAAAGGGGAAGAGGTTGTGTTTTATATCTTTCCAGAAGGAGCAATGCAGCCAATTCGGGTGCCAGAGAGTTACGTGTATCACCGCAATGGACTCAGACAAGTTCCTGTGTCCCTTCACTCGAAAGGACTAAGTACTACCCTAATGACAGCAAAGCGGAGGAAGAAGAAAAACTAAAAGCTACGCAAGGGACTGAGGTGCCAACATAGAGTCATCTGAAGAAGTTAACAACTGAAGTACAGCAGATTATGGAAAAGCAAGAAGTTGAAGCTACTTCTTCAACCATGTTCCTGCTCATGCTAGCATCTATTAGCTGCCAGTCTTCTACAAAGTTTTAAGCAGGCAAACAAAAGACTCTAAGTAAATATACACCAGGAACACCAGCAGCAAAAGAGACTTTCTTTCATTTAGTAGCTAAAAATATTAATATGTCCATAGTTTTGATTTCTCTCTTACTGTTTTATTATTATTTAATAGCCATAGTTTTGCTCTTAACATTCAAGTTTTGAAAATGATAACATGTATATAATTTAATTTTGCATTGGCATTGTTTTAATATTAGAGCTTTGTTATTTATATTTAAATTTTACTTTTACTATTAGTAGCCTAAAAAACAGACATCAGTAGATTACATAGAGAGATTCAAGATTTGGCTAACGCTCCTCCACTTAATGTTAATATTGCTACGCAAGCCCAGGCTTTCTATAATTCTTTAAGAAGAGCCTTTCCTTCCATACAGCAGTAGAGACACCAGTTGCTTGCCCTAGGAGTTGTTGCTGTAACAGTATGTGCACTAATTATTGTACTCTTATGTTGCTGTAAGATAGCAGTTTCTCAGCTTTCTCAAGTCTTCATCAGACTGAAACGTTTACAGCTACAGCAAGAGAGGGATAAAGAGGTCCCTCTCCGTATGTTATGAAAATAAAAAGGGGGAATTGAGGGGAACCGTTGGGGAAATGCAGGGCCTTCCCCGAGGCAAAGATTGTTCGGTAATGCCTGCCTTGAAAGAGGTTTGGCGTTTAGCTGAGATCTTTGAGTTCACTTCAGGATGAAGTGTCCTCGGCATGGGGTCCAGCAGGAACCCAGCTGCTCCTCCGGTCATGGGATAGATTAGATGTTCCTTGGGATTGCTGAGAACAAACATTCTCCAGAGTACAAAGAACTATTCAGGCACGCAAGCACTCCCTAGATAATAATGGTATGTAGCCCAGTGCTGGCTTTACGCCCAGTCAGTTTGTATATAAAAATGTTGAAACCCTGAATAAAGTTGCCATTCAGCAGCATCACTGCTTGAAGGTCCTCCTGGCCCCGCTGTTCTGTGTCTTTCATTTCCTCAACTTCGGGGTCTTCGCCCTGGGGTCATCGGAGCTGGTCTCCGACAATAATTGCTTAATAAAATATCATAAAATTAAAGTGCATAAAAGTGAATTATAAATAATTTATGCATGCTATCATAGATCACACACATTGTCTCAGTGATCCATGCATGGCCCTCTTCTAATTTTTATGTATTAACTTGTCCTTTATTTAATTTTCATTATAATCATACAATTATTAAAGTCAATAATATGCTTTTAATTACATAATGAACACTCACCCATTGAACCTGAGCACTAGAATACTGACAATAACTTCAGTCCACTTCTATGATCCTCTCCTATTGTGGCCCCATTTCCTCAACTCCAAAGACTACTATCCTGACTTTTTATTGATATTCCTTGGCTTTTTAAATAATATATTTTAATCCTAAATATATATGTATGCCTAAATAATATACAGCACATCCCAAAAAGTGTATACACACTATAACAGCTGATAGTTCAATTTTGAAAATAAAATGCATTTTAATAAACACTGCCTTTATAATTATTCAAAGTATGTGTATACATTTTTGGGATACTCTATAGTTATTAGTTTTACTTGTTTTTAAATAAGATATAAAGGATATCCAGTTATACATAGTCTTATGGTACTTGATCTTTTAATTTAACATTACAGAAGTAAAATCCATCCATATTATTGCTGTTTAGCTGTAGTATAATATTCCATTGTACATTTTCCTTTTGAAACATTTACTATGAACATTTTAATGTATATTCTTCTGGTTATTTTTCTGAGGACATTTATATAGTTTTCTTTCTACAGTTTTTTTTTTTGTTTCTTGTTTTTTTGTTAATCCTCACCCAAGGATATTTTTTCTATTTATTTTTTAGGGGGAGTAGAAGGGAGGGGGAGAGACACAGAGAGAGAAACATCGATGTGAGAGATATTGATTGGTTGTCTCCCACTTGTGCCTCGACTGGGGCTGGGGATCCAGCCTCCAACCGCGGTACCTACCCTTGACTGAATTGAAACCAAGACCCTTCAGTTCACAGACCAGCACTATTACCACTGAGCCAAAATGGTGAGGGCTTTCTAAAAAAATGTAATAACATATATATGTGTGTGTGTGTGTGTGTGTATACACACACACACACACACACACACACACACACACACATATATATATATATATATATATATATATATATATATATATATATATATTTACATTCATGTGACCTGTTTCTCTCACTAATGAGATCTTGTGAACATATTCCCATTTCAGGAAATACTCTTCTGTGGTATAAACTTGAATGGCTGTATAGTATTCCATCATATATCTACAATATCATTTTATTTATCCACCCCAATTGTTGTACATCTCAATTACTTATAATTTTTATGCTATGATAAGCTTTATGTTGTACATATCCTTTAGATCAGCAACTCTGCTTTTAAGACTTTATTCTAAGTAATATCTGAATAAATTTGCACATAGTAAAGTACAGAGCCACCATCTAGGATGAGGCAGTTTGTGTTCTGCACAACTTGCACAACATATATCCTCATCACAGAAGTTTTTATAATAAAAAAAGAAATAACTTAAGTAAATAAGTAATATATTAAAATTATAATATAGATGCACAGTTATTGACATAGAAAGACATGTACAATTTATTAAGTGGAAAAATAAGTTAAAAGAATACCATTTTGCGCCGAAACCGGTTTGGCTCGGTGGATAGAGCATCGGCCTGCGGACTGGAAGGTCCTGGGTTCGATTCCGGTCAAGGGCATGTACCTTGGCTGCGGGCACATCCCCGGTGGGGGGGTGTGCAGGAGGCAGCTGATCGATGTTTCTCTCTCGTCGTTGTTTCTAGCTCTCTATCCCTCTCCCTTCCTCTCTGTAAAAAATCAATAAAATATATATTTTTTAAAAGAATACCATTTTGTAAAATAAAGCAAACATACCTGTGAAATAGTATGGAAGAACATACACCAAAAATTTTATAGCATTATCTCCGAATATTGAGTTTATTTTAGATTTTAAGTTTTTCACTGTGCTTACTTATACTTTAAAGTATTTTCAACAGTAAAACTTGATTATATGTGCAATAAAAAGGTGAATAAATAATGATTTTATGCACAATCATTTAAATTTTTTTCAGAAATATAAAACACTTTCACATTGTAAGACGTTTGGAAGAAAAAAGAACATAAAAAGGCAAATGAAAATCACACATTATCCTATCCACCTAGTGATAATTAGTTCACAATCTATAATGGGTTTATTGCTAGTCATTTGTCTGATTATATATCCTATATAATAAAAGGCTAATATGCAAATCAACTGAACAGCGGAACAACCGATCACTATGATGTGCACTGACCACCAGGAGGCAGACGCTCAATGCAGGAGCTGTCCCCTGGTGGTCAGTTTGCTCCCACAGGGGGAACATCGCTCAGTCAGAAGCTGGGCTCATGGCTGGTGAGCCCAGCAGTGGTGGCGGGAACCTCTCCTGCTTCCGCAGCAGCGCTAAGGGGAGCGGTCCTAAACCAGCAGTTGGACATCCCCCAAAGGCTCCCAGACTGCAAGAGGGCACAGGCCAGGTTGAGGGACCCCTCCCCCATCCCGAGTGCAAGAATTTCGTGCTCTGGGCCTCTAGTTTAAAATAATTGCAATCATACTGTATACAATCCTGTATGTTGATTTAAACTTAATCCTATATAATAAAAGCCTAATATGCTACCAGTCGTCTGGTAGGTCATTCAACCAATCAAAGCGTAATATGCTAAGGCTGCTCAACCACTTGCTATGATGTGCACTGACAACTAGGGGACAGATGCTCCAACCGATCGGTTAGCTTGCTGCTGGGGTCCAGCCGATTGGGAATGAAGGAGATGAGCCGGACATGCCCTGCAGCCCTCCCACAGTCCCTCCCTGGCTGGCCAATCTCCTGCACCCCTCCCTGGCCCTGATCATGCACCGGTGGGGTTCCTTGGCCTGGCCTGCACCCTCTCCCAATCCGGGACCCCTCAGAGGATGTCGGAGAGCCAGTTTCGACCCTATCCTACAGGCGAAGCCAAGCGACCCCACTGGTGCACAAATTCATGCACTAAGCCTCTAGTATTATATAATTTAAACAGACCATAAATTTTTAATGGAATAATATTCCATCATATGGAAATAGCACATTTACTTAACTATGCCCTTAAAATTAGACCTGTAGGTTTTTCTGTTTTTAACTATACCAGATAACTATGTGAGGAACATCTTTGTGAATGAGCTATCCACATTTCAGATATTTCCCTTGAGTAGATTCATTGAAGTGAAAATACTAAGTCAAAGAGTACAAAACATTTTTATATCTCTTGATATCTATTGTCAAAACTGTACTTATTATATATTTAAGGCAGCATGGAATGATAGGGGGAAAAAGTCAAAATACATGGATTCCATGCCCTTATTTAGTACTTGCTTCTTAACCTCTGATTAGGTAAAAGCTGATGTAAAAACATACATCTTATCTAAGTCACAAGGTTATTGTGATAATCAAATGAGAATATAGATCCTTCGGTCACCATAAACGTTACTTCCTCAGGAATGTTTTCATTAACTTTCCAGACTCTCACAACGCCCTATATTACTTTTCCTTCATGGCCTTATGAAACTTACAAAAAATTGTTCAAATATTTGAACATTGTCTGTTTCCCCCAGATGATTTTATGTTTCATCAAAATATGCTGTAGTACACAGTTGGTACTCAATAAATATTTGTTGAACAAATTGATGAATGCATGAATGAACGAATGAAGTGACAACACTTTGTAAACTAAATCATTAGACATTTGTAAGGTATTTTATTTTTATTATTAATTTGTATTACCATGTAGATAATTCTAAATCTTTAGAGATTTCTTGCCTAATCAAAATTCCATTATGTGGCTTTAATGCTTATAATGCCAACCAGAGGTATGGGTAGCTCCTTATAGGAGCTGAGGCTTGGAAAACCAAGTAGTTAGTTCTCTAGATCAGCATGCTGGGAGTTAAGGAGTTGTAGTCACCATTAGTCAGTCACAAGGCAGTGATAGGAATCCAAGAGGTCAGTGATATTTGAAGCAGGTGGATCCTGGAGGTCAGAAACAAACTAATGGTAAATGGTCTAGATAGTAAGGTGACAAACTGGAGAATGGTCAGAGATAAGGAATTAAGGTAGATGAGAGAGTTAATTTCCATACATCAGTACTCAAAGCATGGAGTTATGAATATGATTCTAAATTAAAGGGTACTTGAACTCAGTGCTCTCATAGTATTTCTACCCAAATTGAAAATGGCATGAAGAAGTGTTTGTGCCTAGTCCCATATACATGAGCAAGGGATTGATAGTAGCTAATTAAGGAATAAGATCTATGAATACAAACACATAGGTTCTGACAGTGACAAGATAGAGTAAGACCGTTTGTATATAAGGTTTTATAATAGTCTACATATAAAATTAGAACAATTAAACTTTGAATCTCATAATTATCATCTTGATTTTCAACAGCAGATATTCTAATATGGTGGTTAAAATCATGGACTTGAAAGTAGACTAGTTGGGTTCAAATTCTAGCTCAATCATTTATTAGTTGTATCTTTTGAACAAGTTACTTCACCTTTGTGTGCCAGTTTCCTCATCTGTAAAACAGGGATAATAGTACCTACCTCAATAGGTTTTTGGGAAATTTAAATAAGTTGATGTATATAAAGACCTAAGAACAGTGCCTGGATATAATAAATGTTACATTAAGTGTTATTATTATTATTATTATTATTATTATTATTATTTTAGTCACATAAGGCTAAACAAAAATTGATGTTATAAAAATGGATAAATACACTGTATGTTTTCCACTGTATGTTAACTTTAGCTAAAGTAATAAACAGTCTCTCAATAGTATTTTTCATTAAAATAAGAATTTCACCTGCACCTAAACATAGTTGACTATATAAAAATTATAAGCATTAGTAAAGTAGCAAAATTTATCACAGCAATCCCATATATGTGTTTATTCCATAGAAGGTATTTTATGAACATATTCAAAAGTTGTAAAGAATAAATACACATTTCCTAATAGCAAAACCCACTATTTTCTGAAGCTAATTCTACTAGAAGCAGGAATATTCGAGTTGGAAGACGTGTCTGTGGAAAGATCTGAACATAGACTTGGGAAGACTAATTTAGAAAAAGTCTGGACCTGGGGAAAGGCTGGAAGACCTGAACTACGGAACATGTTAGAATACCTGGATATCGTAGACACAGGAAGACCTGAATGTTAGAAGACCGGTACACTGGAGACAGAAGACGTGGATTTTGAGCCCATTGTTGGAAAACTGGGTAGTTTTCGGAAGACATGGTGATGTTGGAAGACATGGAGTTGCTGGCAGACGTGGAGATGCTGGCAAACGTGGAGATGCTGGCAGACGTGGAGATGCTGGCAGACGTGGAGATGCTGGCAGACGTGGAGATGCTGGAAGCCCTGGAGATGCTGGAAGACCTGGAGGTGTAGGAAGACATGAATTTTCTGGAAGATGTGGATTTTCTGGAAGACGTCACTTTGTTGGAAGACGTGGGTATGCTGGAAGCTATAAATTTGATGGAAGATACAGCTTTATTGGAAGACCAGGGTTTGCTGGAAGCCGTGGATTTTCTGGAAGCCATGGATTTGATGGAAGACGTGGATAGCCTGGAAGACCTGGAACTGATTGGAAGATATTGATTTCCTGGAAGCCATGGCTTTTCTGGAAGACATGGATTTTCAGGAAGACCCGAATTGTCCGGAAGATCTTGACTGTTTGGAAGATGTAGATTAGCTGGAAGACCTGGAGGTTACTGGAAGACGTAGATCTTAAGGAAGACATATATTTGCAGAAGACCAAGATTAAGTGGAAGACATGAATTTTCTGGAAGACGTGGCTTTATTGGAAGACTTTGATTTGGTGGAAGTCATAGATTGGTTAGAAGACCTAGATTTTTCTGGAAGATGTGGATTGTCTGGAAGAGCTTGAAATCATTGGAAGACATTGATTTTTCTGGAAGACGTGGATTTTCCTGGAAGATATGGATTTTGTGGAAGACCTATAATTGCTGGAAGACTGGATTTACAGGAAGGTGTGGATTGTCTGGAAGACGTGGTTTGTTTGGAAGACGTGGATTGTCTGGAAGACGTGGATTCTCTGGAAGACTGAGATTAGCTGGAAGACCTTGATGTTGTTGGAAGACTTGGAGTTACTGGAAGACCTGGAGTTGTTGGAAGACCTTGACACTGGCGCCATTGGAAACCCTGGACATTGGAGACATTGGAAGCACAGGATGTTGGAGACATTGGAAGCCTTGGATTTTGAGGATATTTGGTTATTCTGGATATTGGAGACTTTGGAGGCCCTGAATGTTGGAACTCATGGATATTAGAAGCCCTGAGCACTAGAGACATTGCAAATCCTGGACATTTGGGTGCCCTAAACATTGGAAGGTATTGGCAATAGAAGATCTAGACAGTTAGCAATTCTAAAATCAGAAACCCTGGATATTGAGAGACATTGGAAAATCTGAATATTGGTGTACTCATATTAAAAGACAGAATTTGAAAGATGTAATTTTAATGATGTTGTAAGTCAAAGATATTGAAAGCTCTGGATATTAAGAGACCTAGATTTTAATATATCAGGATGTTAAGAGACATAGTTACTTAGATATTGGGGATATTTGAACACCTGAATGATGAAGGAGCAGGTTCTTGAAGATGTTGAAAAACTTGGGCATTGGAGAATCTGGTAATTTTATAAGACATTATAAAATCAGAATTTAGGAGACATTAAAAGTTGTAGGAACTGAATAATGTAAATGCTGCACTTGGATACAGTGAAATATGAGCTCTAGAAGACTGGTATATAGGAGGTAACAGAGAATTGGAAATATAGTAAAAGTGGAAGTTGTAATTCTGAACTCTGAAAGGTAAGACCTATAACTTAAAGGTTTATTGTTGGAGATTTTAGAAGACCTAGATTTTTAATGATTCTAATATTAAGAAGATTAGAAAACACTGGCATTGGAGATGTTGCAGGTGAAAGAGTGAAAAGATATGGATGTTATAACATTTAGAATATCTGGCAATTGGAGATGTTGGAAGCTCTGGAGTTCTGAAGACCTGATGTTAGAGACACTGAAGAACTTAAAAATCTAATCTTAGATATATTGTAAGGTCATGTTGAAAGATATTGTCAATGTTGAAAGACTTTCATATTAGAATCTGATATTACTTTTAAAAACATATCATAAGGCTATTGTAATAAACTTTATGATTATGTCATTTCTTTCACTAGGAACCACAGGGAAAGGCCATCCTAGAAAGGTAACAAAGAAGAAGCAGGGAAATTCAAGTTAAAATACATAGTTTGGTCTGGCAAGTGTGGCTCAGTAGTTGAGCTTTGACCTATGAACCAGGAGGTCACGGTTTGAATCCTGGTCAAGGAATATACCTGGGTTGCAGGCTTGATCCCCTATGTGGGGTGTGCAGGAGGCAGCCAATTAATGATTCTCTATCATCATGGATGTTTCTATCTCTCTCCCTCTCCCTTCCTCTCTGAAATCAATAAGAATATATATTTTTAAAACCACATAGTTTGAATGGGCTGGAACCTATCTTAGTCTCTATTAACTAGCCTTCTGGGTATGTACTGGTTGACAGGATGGAAATGAGAAATTATCAAAAAATAAGCAAAATCAAGACTAGGGAAACTACTTGGTTTTAGATAAGGGATCAGCAAACATTCCCTATAAAGGATCAGATAGTAAATATTTAAGGTTTTGCAGTCCATATGGTTTGTGTTGTAACTACTCAACTCTGACATTGTCATGCAGCTGTAGACAATACATAAATGAGTGGGCATGGCTTTATTTTTGAAAAAACAGGGGTGGGGGCTAGATTTGGTCCAAAGGCTTTTGTTTGCCAGGCCCAGATCTAGATGCCAAATCTAGGGTATGGTAAATTTAAGTATATTCCAGGCTAGCAATCATATGCAAGAGAATGGATAGAACAATTTGAAGCCCAATGGTAAATAAATATACTATGTATGTGATGATACTCAGGAGATGAGGCTGGCGAGAACCTAAGAATGGAGTTTAGATTTCCACTTAATTTTTTCAGGAGCCCTAACAAGGTGATTTAAATACAGAGCCAAAATTAAGTGGATAGTATTCAGAGCCCCAGACAAAAGGGTTCAATGAGGATTACCTAATTTAGTAGGCTGAAAGCTTAAGAAGAAAATTAAAGAAACTCACCCCTACAGACTGAGGTCATCTTGCCAGGACTAAGTGCCACTCTCCCAAAGAGAGAGAATAGCCAGCCCATGGCAGACAAGAATTCAGTGGCAAACCCCTCTCTCTAAGTCCCATGTTCTTATCATATGGCACTCATCATATTCCTACCAATTAATCAAGTGTTAATGCTAAGTATTTTCAATGATGGAAGAGAATGAGAAGGAGACTACACCTTGGTAGGCATATCTCAGGTACTCCAGCTTATCCCCCAGAGCTTAAGTGATAAGCTTAAGAGATCAGGGTTGACCTGTAGGAAGAAGATCCTTAGTACTTAGCCAGATAGGTCTGAGACATACAGGAACTATCATATATACTGCATGAAAGAGAACATTGGCATACAAAACTGACTAAGGTACACTGGGACTTGGCAATGATTTAAAGGTTAAGTAGTGGAATATACAGGGGATGTGAAAAGTAGGTTTACAATTGTGAGTATATGAGACACAGAGTTTATTCTTGTATTATTATTTAATTAACCTGCATTTTTTTTTCCATATGAACAACTGTAAACCTACTTTTCCCACACCTGTACAGACAACGGGCAGCTACTGAGGATTTTTTAACAAGGAAGTAACAGAATCAGAATTATGCGGAAGGGAAGTTAGTATATCAATATCAAAGACTATTAAATATATATGCTAGAACAGAAAAAAGTTCAAGTAAGAACACTTAAAGAACTGGGATGTGCATTATGAGGCCACTACAATCAACTAGATTAAGTGGTAGTGGGGGATTGGATTAAGGCAGTGACAGTTCTGTGGCTTAGCAGACATAGCATTAGAATAATAATAACTGCTCCTCATTCTGAATACCACTATTTTAAACTTCTTGAATGCCATCACAGAATACATGAAATACAAAGAAGTTCAGAAGATAGTTATGAGGAATTTTCCTCACCTAGTAAGATTACTTAGACATCCAATTCTCTCAAAGGCAGTTGAGCCAATAACTTGTGATTTAAGCAAAGTAAGTCTTATATAGTTTTATCTTTAGTTCCTATCAACACAAGAGTGATTTAATTATCTTAAAAGTGAAACCAAGTTGATGGATTATATTCTAGAGAATAGGACTACTCTACATGTTAAAAAAGTCATTACTTTCAATATCTAAATAAATAAATATCATGCAACAATAACCACATTGTAAATATAGCATATGGAATCACCATAGGTCAAAGAGTAACAAAGGGACAAAGGAGTTATTATTTTAGGTATCTCTCAGAAGCAAACAAATAAAAATATTAAAAATGAATTTTTATTCCTTCTCTATTCTTAAAACCATTATGCATACCTTATTTTGAGGAAAATTTGATAAAATAATAAAATTTTGCAAAGACAGGAATAAACTATCATATTCTAGTTCTATAATGCTTGTTATAATAATAATAACAGAAAAAAATGTGTGTGCTTTCTATGTGCCAGGCACTGTACTAAGCATCTCATATAATCTCGTAGCAAGCCTATAATGCAGGTATTTTTGACCCTGTTTTACAGATTAGAAACCCAAGTCTGAAATGGTTTAAAAAAAACATGCTCACAGTCACAAAGCTGGTAATTGGCAGGGACAGGATTGAAAACAGGTCTGTCTAATTCCAAAGCCTTAGGCCATGTGCTGGCTTCTCATGCCCCAGAGTTATCCTGCCAGGACTAAGCACCACTCACCCCTAAAGAGGGAGTTTTCAGCGCAGGGCATACAAGAAGCCAGTGGCAAAGCCCTCATTCTGTCTCATGTTCTCATTATTGCACTCATCATACCACTGCCAATTAATCAAGAACCAACCCTGAATGTTTGTCATGATGGGTTAATTATATCTTAGGCTATATGTAATAATGCGAGAAAGATGAAATGCAATGTCTCAAGCCCACTAGGTTCATATTTAATTTATCAATATTTGTTGTACATGCTAATGAAATACACTATCCTTTCACCTATTTTCTTTTTATTGTTTCCAAGAACATATACACTTTGTTCATAGCACATCATATTTCTGAATTCTTAGATAAACAACCAGAATACACTGACTTCAAAGGCCATTAAAAGGTAATAATACTATGTAAAGTTCAGTGATCAATGTATTTCACAGCACAAACATGACTCACACACTCTTTTAGACTATACATACTGTAGAAGCCCTTTATTAGCATTCAGGTGATGGCAATCATGTAATCTAATGTTCAGATTAAAGAGCCTTCTCTGCATTTTTATTTTAAACAAACAAAAGGCTGTTTTCAAATGTAATGCCAGTTTTCTAACATTTTATACAAATTTCAGTAATCTGGGCTACCCTTTCTCCCAACCCCCTTTTTTGTCTTTTTGCCAGTTGTTAAATATGTCTGGAAAGGAGGGAAATTCCATGTACTTCATAATATTGTATACAAAATTTTACCTGAGTCATTCAACAGCAGAAAGATTCTTTCCACTCAAGCTCTACATAAAATATACTAAAAGAAATATCAAATTTCAATTTGGGGGACTAGCCTTAACTTTAAAAAAGGAAACGCCTGTTTACATGGCAGTGTTGTCATTAACTTCTATTTCTATCACTTAGCCTATACCCACTTTCACACCCTCCTGTAAATTTTGCTGACTTGTTTAATACAACCATATTAAAACCATCTATCATTTACCCTCATAAATATATTTCTTTGATTATTTTACCTGGATATTGCCTTAAATAAGAATTAGATTTATCCCAATGTTTTCTTTCAAGTGGCCTGGGCCCTAGACAAGTGTCTCCATGTATCAAGCCAAAGTCTAGGCATTCCTGTGAAAACTAAAATCATCTAGTAGTCAGTTTCCCATTACATTAGTTTATATTCACAGTTCCTGGTTTAATTTAAAATTTGATTTCTCTAATTCTGTTCAAATTAAGAGAAAAAATGCCAATGCAGCAATCTCAATGAATGGTAAAATTATCAGGAAAGCATTTTTTAAAGGCATAGAGAACCACTGATTATACTGGTAAAACAATTATTGACTTAGAAGCTATTCACCTCTACAAATGATTAAGACTATGCCGAATTCCATGGAACCTTGAAATAGTAACCATACAGAGTTCTCTGTTTTGGTTTATGAAAGCAATAAATACAAAATGTTAAAATGTTTTAATCAAAATATCTATTCATTATTATTTTCCCCAAACCCTGTAACTCAGAAGAAAAACAGTAATTATCATAAAAAGAAACTCACAGGAGGTACTCTCTATCTTTTCTTCTAGGAAGTTTATGCTATGTTTGTTTCCCTTTTTTTTCCATGGCATCTATGTCTAACACTCTTTTCTGGGAGGCACTAAAATGTGATAAAGCTTGAATCATAAACACAATTTTTAAAATAACAAGAACATAATACAGTAACACTACTACTTGGTCTCTATGAAAGGGCTTAGTTACTCACAAAAATCAACCAATGAGGTTGATACACCTTTCTATAAAGGTAACAATGTCAGAGATAGAAGGACCTTAAGGACCAAGTGGTCCTATTCTCTCATTTGGCAGATAAGGTAAGAGTAGGGTGATTTGACTAAGACCATCCATTTACCTAGTGACAGAGCAGAAACTTGAAATAAAGGTTACCTAACTACTGGGCCCATACTATTTACATTATATTTTCTATTATAATTCTGTTTAGATGTAGAGCAGTGGTTTGCCATCATGACTATATGCAAAAAAATCACTTGAGAAACTTTCAAAATATACACATGATGGCTCAATCCATGATTCAGCATACCTAGAAACAGGTTCCAACATTTGTATTTTTTTCCCAAAGGTCCCCATCGAGATTTTGATGTGAACTCAGTGTTAAGAATAATTGTGGCTTAGAGCAAGAGAGTAACCTTCTCTGGCACTATGACAAGTCACTAGCTCTAAAGTAACCTATAAGGAATTTTCCAACTCTCATCTGCCTCTTTTGAATTTGTTAAGGAATGTCTGTCATTTCAACTGTAATTATGCAAGCAAGCCTTTTAAACTTTTGTATTATTTTTTACCTTTCCTTTGATCACTTCAAACTCAGATATAGATAAGCTATAATTCAGACCTCCACGCTGCAGGGGTTGGGGGGTGGGGGATTACTGGATTTCTGACACCTTTAGGGAAGAAGTATCAATACTCTTTTCTGGAGGATATTCAACTATTCAAATCACTGGGAAGACCAGATATAAGAACAGAGAAGATTGATGACAATGAACTCTAGCAGCATCTCTTCCATGATTAGGTATCAAAGTCAAGCCAGGAATATATATATATATATATATATATATATATATATATATATATATATATATCCCATCTAATAATAGAGTAATATGCAAATTAGGCATCACTCCACGACAAAAATGGCGGCCCCCATACCCACAAGATGGCGGCGCCCAGTCCCCTCAGCCCCACTGCTGCAGTGTCTGGCCTGTCCCACCAGAAAACAGAGCACTGAGAGCAGGGTATGGTTGCTTCCTTAGTGCTGCTGCAGCGGGAAGCCACCAGGCCCTGCACATACGGAGCCAGCGGAGGAGCAGGGCCTGTCGCCAGGGCCATCGGGAAGACTCCAGTGCCAGCAGAGCAGGGCATGGCGGCTTCCTGATCTCAGAAGCCAGGAAGCCGCCAGGCCCTGCAAAGCTGGGCATGGTGGCTTCCTTAGTGGGTCAGTGGCACGGAAGTCCCCAGACATGGGAGACAGAGCCCAGACAGCAGGGCTTGGGGGCTTCCTTAGTGGGCAGTGGCGGTGGGAACACCCCCAGGCCCTGCAGACAGAGCCTGGACAACAGGGCATGGGGGCTTCCTTAGTGTGTCCATGTCTGGGAAGCCCCCAGGCCCAGCAGACAGAGCACACTGCAGGGCATTGGGGCTTCCTTCACATGGCACATGGCGGCAGCAGGCAGAGAGCGACAGCAGGGCATGGGGGCTTCATCTCCATGGCTGCAGGGAAACCTCCAGGCCCCGCAGAGAGCAGAGAACCATGGGGAGTGGGCCTAAGCCATTAGTAGGATATCCTCTGAGAGCTCCTGGATTGTAGAGGGTGCAGGTTGGGCTGAGGGACCCCCGTGAATGAATTTCATGCACCGGGCCTCTAGTGTGTGTGTGTGTGTGTGTGTGTGTGTGTGTGTGTGTGTATATATATATATATATATATATATATATATATATATGTATATATATGCCTAATATTCAAATTGTCCCCTTGGGATTTAGACCAGGAGACTGGGAGTTTGATCATTCACTATGACATGTGCTGACCACCAGGGGGCAGTGCAGAATGAAGGAAGGCCCCAGCCAGCATCTGGCAGCCAGGGAAGGAAGGCCCTGGCCAGCAGCCGGAAGACCCCGATTGGCCCTGATCATTGGCCAGGTCTACGGACCCTACCCGTGCACAAATTTTGTACACTGGGCCTCTAGTCCATTATAAATACACTAGAGGACCGATGTACGAAGTTCATGCAAGAGTAGGCCTTCCTTCCCCCGGCTGCTGGCACTGGCTTACCTCTGACACCCAGGACCCAGGCTTCCCTTGCAGCCCTGACTTCGTCCAGAAGGTTGTCTAGAGGGACGTCTGATCTAATCAGCATATTATGCTTTTATTATTATAGATTGCCTTCCTAGACCAAACATATATAATTGCTGAAAAACAAATTAATTTATATCAAACTACTTAAAATGAGAAGGTTTGGATAATTTTTGTTGAGATAGAAAATTAGGCTTAAAGAGAATTACAATAAATTTCAGGTTCAAGAGTACAAAATCAAATTGTCCAACCAAGTAGAGTAGCCCCTTCCCTAGGTACTGGAATTGATTCCTAAAACCCTCATTGCAGGGGAATTTGTATTGAAAGAATTTATGAGCTTTGGAGAAAAATTTGGTCAGGGAAAGGAGTATTATTAAAGCTCAAACAATTGGTTTGTTTGCTGAAATAAAACACCAGGTAAAGTGAATTTTGATGACATTTTACTAAATTTACATTAGCAATAGTGATTATTGGGCAATTAATTTCTATTTTACTCTGATCTCAAGGTGAGAACAATCATGCATCAATGAAAATGCTGGTCATCACAGTAGTGAGAGGAAAGAATTGAGAAAATTCAATTTTGTCTGCAGATAAGTAAGCTCTGTCTTCTCCAATTCCATCCTCTGGCACATGGATCACCATATCATCAGTCCTGATCAGATTCTGGATCCCAGAGTTCACATATCTGCGCACAGCCTTTCTGCTTGCTGTTTGTGGAATAGGTTTGAATGACACGACCTGATCTCTTCTCCCCTGTGAAAGCAAAGCAGAGAGACAAGACTTATTGACCTTTGTTTGAAAGTTTCTTAATACTATTTTACAGGGTTATGAGTAATTATTTAAGCCTTGCCTGGAGGTCAGTAAATATTCCACCGAAGGATCTTTCCTCTGAATCATGGAGACATTTTGATTTGTAGCGTGGCTACTTCAACATTCTTCCAGTTCTGCATAACCTTCGCTTACCTCTTTTGTCAACTTTCAATGTGATCACATCTCTGAAATTTTTCTCAAATATCTTCCAACGGTGAGAATCTAACAGTTCAGCAATGTCACTTAATTCAATGTCTTCAAAACCTTTACCACCTAAAGGTTTTGCAGATGATAAAATATTTTCAATTTCTTCTACCACTGGAAGGAAACTTTTAGAATCAGTTACAACCTCATTCCAAAGTTTCTGCCAAGCTCCCTTAAGGGTTGATCGTTTTATTACTCTCACTGCTTCTTCTACTATCGCTAAAGTGTTACAAAGCAGAAATTTTGCCAAGCTTCTTTCACAGTAAGTTTTGGTGTCTCTCTCATAAGATCTGCAAGGTAGTCAAACACACACTGAGTATAGTACATCATGAACATTTTTTTGTACTCCCAGATGCATGGGTTGAAGTAGGGTAGTGATAATGGGGGAGATGGAGATGACCTTATCACAAGGATCAGAATTTACTATTATGCTTTTGTCAATGGGAGCAGTGTCCAGAATCAGCAACACTTTGAATTTAAGATAATTTTTTTGGTTTAAATATTGTTTAACCTCAGGAACAAAACACGTTAAAAACCAGTACAGTAAAACCTCGATATAACAGACTAATTTGGGTGAGGGGGTGACCTTTAAAGCCAAAAGTCTGTTATATAATAAAGTAGGTTTTCCAAGTGCATTTGTTTAAAAAATGGCAAATTAGTTAGTTTAACTGTTTTTTACTTATGTACTGGTAGATACATTTGTGATATTAAAATTAAGTATGTATGAAAAGTTTAATTCACAGGAAAGTTTTCTATATGTATTATTGTAATTTTAAATTTATACTAAATAGGTCTAGTATATGGGTGCATTCACTAGTTACCATGAGTAAACAAATGCACACAGCTGGGGCATGGCTTAGCTTACTTCGGAACACCAGCCATCACTCATTAAAAGTGCTACAAATGGGGGCATCTGTAATACTTGCAACAATAAAGATACATTAAAAAAAAAAACTGCTGCAGAAAGTCACGCCACTTGACAACAGAACCAATTACAGTATGTGATGCGGTGTGATCACATGCTAATCATTCACTGAATATTATTTACCAAAGTGACTCTTGGATTTAAATGTGTAGAGTATAGTTGTAGATATGTAATATTTATTTATGTTGGTGAAATTACTACAATGTATTTTTTAACATATAGCCTATTTGCTAAAATTTGTTTAAAATGACAGTGAATTAATAACAAAACATTCCTGTTAATTTAATTATAAGCAAATCTTGGTTAAAAGCATTTTAAAATTGACAGGGTGTTAATTTTCACATATAACATGTGGACAGGAAATGTGTCCGTAAAATCTGAAGTCTGTTAAATCAAGGTCCACAAAATCGAGGGTTTACTGTACAAAAGGTGGTTCTCAGTCCAAATTTTATGGTTTCCTAGTCATGTAGACAGAAAAATGTTTCTCACAATCTCTTATAAGAAGATACAGGTTTTGAAATCTGTGAAGCAACATGGGTTTAATAGTCACCACAAACATTGGAACAAAGCAGATCTTTGAGTTTGTCTTTTCTAGGCTTGAAACCACTGGTCTTTTTCTCATCTTCTTCAACAGATGTGCAAGTAAGCATGTACTTCCAGAATAGGACCATTTCATCAGCTTTGAATACCTGTTCTGCCAAATAGCCATTTTCCTCCATCAGTTTCTCCAGGTATTCAGGATACTCTGTAGCAGCTTCATGATCTCCTTCTTTTGCCGGCCATTTTTTTTTTTCATACAGACATAGCATTTCTTAAACTTACTCAACCACCCATTACTTGTGATGAATGTTATAACTTTTCATGTAGATCAAAATTTAAATTTGCATATTTTGGGGATGCTTGCTGGCAGATTATACATACAGAAAGAGAACTATTTAGCCCTCTCTGTTTTAGAATCCACAAATACAAATCTCTTCACATTTTCTCTATTTTGACATTTCAAGTTATGTGTGATTTTCATAATTATTCCTGTGTGTCCCTCAAGTCACTAGCCCTATTAGCGTTCTCATTTTTCTTCATTGTATGAATTATAGATTCATTAACATAATAAAACCCACCCTAGAGGTCTTGGTTCCACTGTTATCAAGCATTTCAACAACTCTCATTTTGTTTGCAATAGCCATCACCTTTCTTGCCCTCTTCACTCATCTTGCATTTATTCCTATCCTATACATTTTTGCTTTTTTGGTTGGATGCTATTCTTACCCAAACGTATGCAAATTTACAATTATTGACTGTCTTATATCACTGAGTGGTACATAGCACTAATTTGGAATATATGAGAAACAAATGACAACATTCACATGAAAAATAAAAAGGACAAAACAGCTTTTGCATGACTACACGTGTGTGACTGACAGCTGCAGAGGGAGCAACAGACAAGAACAAGGGTAGAAGCAAGAAACAAAAATGTTGGTCTTATCACAAGAGCTAGTCAGCAAGACAACATGATGTTGACTTGAACTTGCATATTGTTCCAAAACTCTCAAAGATGTCGACTAGGTAAACTCAAAATTTTGTATGAGAATGACTTGCAGTTGTGGAGGGATCACAGAATTCAGGAGTCAAGGTCAGGCCACCAGGCTGAGATGAGAAGCACAACTATCACCATCTAGAAGAAAGCAGACACAAAAATAGGAAATGAAGGCAGGAATAGAGGCAGTCTGCATAAGTAGATTATAAGTTAGAGAGGCAACAGAAATTTGGGATAATAATAATATATGCCAAATTGCCCTTACAAAGGCTGAACCAATTTGCATGCTCACTAACAGTGAATGAGAATCCTTTTCTCCCATATGCTCACCAACATGGAATATCACCAACCATTGTAATTTGTGCCAAGCAGAAGGTGAATAACAAGATATCTCTCATTTTTGTTTTAATTTTCATTTCTTTAATCATCCTTCCATATGGTAAACCATTTTCATGTCTTCGTCTTTAAATTGTCTGTTCATATGCTTCGCCCATGTTAAATTTTTCTTACTGATTTATGGGAAATATTAGCATATTAGGGAACTCTTATTTTTAATTCTCTGTTGCAAACATTATGCCAAGCCTGTCATTTACTTTTAAATTTTATTTATTTTGTCTTTTGCCATAAAAATGTTTCACATATTTATGTAGTCAAATGTTTCATACATTGCTTTGAAAAGCTTCCCCCTCCCTAAGAAGATAAAATTATGTTCACCTATTTTCTGTCAGCATTTCAACCAAGAACAAGGTGTGTTATTTATTACTGCTACACCTTGCAAGGATTTGTATGTATAAACAGGATTGAGTTCATTGCAGCTTTTGTCATGAAAGGACATTTGGTCTTAAGGGGTTTGCTTTCATACAGCTGTGCAGAGCTTATTTTCCTTCTTCAAAAATCTTAAACACACACATATTCAAGTGATTAGCTCAAAAAGTATGGACCATCAGAATCATTTAACACTTTAAACGGTAATACCTATAAATGGTAACCAATGATGAGTCTTCCATGATAAATCTTATTTTTTCAAAATTTATAAACTACCCATGATGCTTTTACTAATATGATAAAGATGTCATTCAACTGACTTTTTAAAAAAATATATTTTTATTGATTTCAGATAGGAAGGAAGAGGGAGTGAGAGATAGAAACATCAATAATAAGAATCATTGATCGGCTGCCTCCTGCATGTCTTCTATTGGGGATCGAGCCTGAAACCCAGGCATGGGCCCTTGACTGGAATTGAACCCGGGGCCCTTCAGTCCACAGGCCAATGCTCTATCCACTAAGCCAAACCAGCTAAGGCTCAACTGACTTTTAAGACAAAAAAGCAATAATAGAGCATTTCAAAAGTAAACCTGCATGATGCAAAATTTCAGAAATTTATTCATTCTCCTCAATCATCTCACGCTGACAAAAAGTTTATCATGTGCAAGTCCATGGGAATAGAAAAATGAATTGATTTTAAAAAAAAACACTTTGATCTCAATGAATTTCGTCTTCTAGGGAAAATAAATATAATATGGTATAAGGTAGAGAGCCACATTCCATAGAGTTGAAAACAGGCCCTTCTTATCCCTTATCTGAGGAATGGTATAATTTCCTAAGTCATCTGCCTGCCATTCAAGCCTATCCACCATACTGCCTCTAGAGCAACCTTTCTAAAATAGGGGTCTAATCCAGTACTTCCTCCACTTTAAATGACTCCCTTGAGTCCCTATGGCTTACTGAATAAAGTCCAATCTCGGTCTGTATGATGGTGCCTGCCTACTTTCCCATTCTTATCTTTTACTACCTCTTCATTTCAGACAGTTAAGGGGCTATATCAATCATCCAGATTTATTTAATATTCAACACTAGTTCAAGCACCATCTCTTCCAGGAAGCTTTCCCCACTTGTTCAGATAGCTCTGAAGCAGTGACAGGAACTCTCAGAGGCTCCTTCCAATGCTTAGTATGATTATGGCATTTTGACATTTCACTGTAGTTACATCTGTTTCCCTGTATTTTAATAATTTCTGAATGCCTTGACAGTATCTGGAACAGAATAGATCATCTATTTATATAAAAGCCTAAGCAACCATTATGATGGAATGACTGGAGTGACTGGTTGCTATGATGCGCACTGACCACCAGGGGACAGATGCTCAACGCAGGATAAGGGGGAGGGGGGCACAGCAAGGCCTGGAGGTGCATGCTATGGCCTAGGGATCTTAGGAACCGCAACCCAAGAGCCTACTTTCCAATAAAAAATAAATAAATTGGGGGGAAAAAAGTGGCCAGACACTGCCACCCTGGGAAGAGTGGCTCCAGGAGGGAAAGGCCTTCCCAGGCCCCACCTGCGAGCCAACTGACTGGTGATGTGCAGGAAGCACAGCTCCTCTGACTCCAAAGCCAGTGGCACCGACAGCTGCTCCCCATCCTGCTCCATGGTGGATGCAGAGCTGCCTGGCCATGCTGTGTCAGCTCCAGCTTCTGGCTTCTGGCTTCCTGCCTGCCCTTTCCTATACTATGTGCACTCGGGGCGTGGCTTTGGCCTCCCCAGCCAATAGCGCTGTAGCACAGCCAGAGAGTGGTAGGACACAGCCACCAGGGCTGGCTGGGCATTGATTTGGCAGTGTGACTGATGTCCAGGTGCAGTTACACTGCATGTTTTCATTTGTAGGGAAGCAGAGCAGCCCTCTCCTGCCACCCGCCTCACCTTCTAGGCTAAGAAAGGCCCACTGATCTCCATGTTTCTCCTCCTGTCCAGAATAAAAACCCATTGGGGATTAATGATCCCAGCGATGGCCCCAACACATGCTCGGTTTCACTGTCACAGGCATTCCCAGTCATTACAGCCCGTTCCTCAGCCCGAGGTGCCCTGCTCCACCCACTGCCACTCCTCACCTGTCACCCCCTGAGGACCACCTTATGTTATCCTATTTGAAATGTGGGCAAGATCTCAAATGCCCCCCTGTCCTTTTTTTTTAATAGCTCCCTTGCCCTACCTTTCTTCCTCGAAAAACCTCGCATTTTAAAAATATATATTTGATTGATTTTGGAGAGGGAAATATAGATAGAAACATCAATGATGATAGAGAATCATTGATCAGTTGTCTCCTGTGCGTTCCAAACTGGGGATCAAAACCTCCTGTGGCCCCTCCCTCTGGCCAGCAAACCTCCTGCGGTCCCTCCCTCAGCCAGCAGGCCCCAGTGGCAGCGTGGCAGCGATGGAAGGAGGAGGGGGGGAGGCAGGAACTGCGGGGTGGCGGGGTGCTGAGGACCGCAGTGGTGTCTAGCATGCGTTCCTTCCATGCCCGGCCCTGTGACCATCACCTCCTCTCCAGACCTTTGGGCCCAATCTGCCCAGCCAGATCAGCCCTTATTGCCTGCCAGGCCTAGGGACCCCACCCATGCATGAATTTTGTGCACCAGGCCTCTAGCTTTATTACATAAATGCTTACAGTGGAAAGAGTAAGAACTGCATGCAACACTCACAAAAGGGTTATCATTTAAAATGAACCTTGAAGAATGGGTAGGATTTTCAGTGTGTGGAGAAGGGGGCAAGCGAATGGGAAGTGAGAATTAAGTTACATGAGGCTAAAACACAGCAGAGACGGGGGTGGTGTCCAAAGTGGATAGTAAAAAACAAAAATTGAAAAAGTATGTTGAAGCAAATCACAGAGGGCCTGAGAAGCCTGTTTTCTTTGGTGAGATGAAGTTCTGTTAAATTTTTCCATATTAATGAAATGGTTTATGTTTGCAATTAATAAAAAAGCAGGGGTTTACGATAAATCAGTTCTATTCTTGTTACTAGGTCTCAACACAAACATTTCTAAGGGGAAAAGTCCTATTTGTGTACTAACTAATTTAGGAATATCATGTTGGTATTTAATTTAGGAATATCATGTTGGTATCACATTGTTCTTTTGTTTTTGCAATTTAATTTTTTATAACAAAGACAGTCATGAAACACCTCCCCTTTCCTTCTATGGTTTGATGGGTCACTAATCAAATAGACACCCACAAATTCTTAATAATAATCTATTTTTCACATTAAAATTTCATACAAAATTGTGCATATTTCTTACTGAATCCAAGTCTTTTTTATAGCTTTGAAAATTCTCCCCCCAGTGCAAGCATATGCGCCTAACGAGCGGTTGGGGACAACAGGGGGGTGGGGGCATGTGTGGGGAGGGGTGTGGGATGGGAATGGGGGCATGAGGACAAATATGTGATACCTTAATCAATAAAGAAATTTTAAAAATAAATAAATAAAATAAAATAAAAAAGAAAATTCTCCCCCCAAAAAGTCTAAGTGGAGTCTATGCTGCAACAGTGCCCTCTGCTGGCTCTAGCATGGAACAGCTAAACCCTAGACAGAGAGAGAATGCAAAAGCCAAGTTCATCTAAGGTGCATCTCTCCTGACAAGCCTGCAATGTCTTCCCCTTTCCTGTTAAGCAGAATGTTGACTTGATGAGCTCCTCAAAGGAATCAAACTCATCTTAGCAGGCCAGTAATAGGGCAAATGTTTTGACAACTTCCATTTTTCCCTCATCTTTTGGGGAGCTGGCTACCCCCAAAACTTCCAAAGATTTTAAGAAAAGGAACATTAATTTGAACAATAGTTTCCTGATCTTCTCTATTTGCTCTTTCTCTTTTCTCATTTCACTCGCCTGTGTAAGAAAAAATGAAGTATTTCGTTATGGAATGCTTTAAAGAATAACAGAAATCACAGACCTAGTGACCTAGTGGCTGGCCAAGTCCCAACCTGAAATACAAACAGGCCATCTCCTAAACCAGGGGCTAGATGTCATTTACCCTCTCTCTTAATCTTAAGGGTAGCAAACAATACAAAATTAGCTTACAATGGCTCCTTATGATAACTGAAAGCTGCATAGTGGCCTCCTACTGGGAATTAAATTAAGTATAATAGGGGGAGATGCACTGTAAATTGTGGAGTGTGATCCTCATCAAAGGTGCTAGTATCATTGTAGATTCAGACTGGATTGCAACACCAAGAAATGCTCATGGCAGGCTACCAAGAATGAGGAGTCCCCAAGTGCACAGACACCCTTCTTTCTGCAAAGACAATTTTAAAGGCCCTTCCTGCTACTGTGGTCCCTTTATTCAACCCAATTCTGAATAAGCTGTAATTAAGGGACCACATCTTTATCCTGTGCCTTATTTCTGTGGGGTTTTGGTGGTTCCAATGCAGAGCTTTACAATCTAGGACCCTAGGATGAGTTCTCACCTTTGGCCATCTCTACAGTCCCTATGGTCTCCGTGAGCAAAGCACTGGGCTATGCCCCTTAAGTCACAGGTGGTAAAGCAGTGATCCCTTCTTCTTTCCACACAGCCAGGGAGTCATTTATACAGGGAAAACCCAACTAATTGCCACAAAAGACCAAATGATAGGTACCACAGAGGTGGGGGACCACAGAGAAAGGAGGTAATCATTTCACAGTTAATTTGCAAAGCCTGGCATTAGGGTGAAGCGAAGGTGGCCAAGTCATGAATTGGATCATTTCTCTAACATTTTCTTTTTCATCATGGAATTTTTTGCATTAGCTTTGAATCTTAAAGATATCAATTTAAAAATTGTATCGATTACTGAATGCCTTGGTGACCCCTCAAGTTTTGCTCCCAAGGCCAATGCCTCAATAGATGTACCTTTGTCCTGGCTCTGGTGATTTGAGTGAGGGCATAAATGATAGACATGATTTTGCAGATAGAGGAGTAAAAGGCAGCCCGGAGAAGGCACCAGGGAGCCCAAGCAGGGCCTGGAGGAGGAGGCTGGAGAGGCGTGATCTGGCGGGCCTGGCGAGCTGGCTGGGAGCAGATGCTGCTCTGCTTGACAAGGCTAATTTGTGGCAGCCCCCAAGGAAATCCGCTCGGTTAAAGCGCAATACCAAAAGGACATAGGCTTACCTTGTGCTGGCAGCTCAGGCCCTGCAATCGCCACTTCTAACCACCAAAGCACAATCTGCTCCCCTCTGGGGAGGATGCATCTTTTCTTTGCAATGCGCCTACTCTGAAGCGTTCTTCAGCGCAGACTTAATCAACCAGCTGCTCTCAGTGGAAACCTGCCCCTTGGAGAGGCCCATCTAGCATATGCCAGCCGCGCTGCGCCCATTGTTCGCCAGAGGTCCACTCCCTCCGCGCTGGGTGGGCTGGTCCCCAGCAGGGATGGGAGGACTGTATGCTGTCACTTCCGACCTTGTGTCAGGACACTTCCTCAGTTACACCGCTCAAATCCCAGCCCCCAGCCCCACTTGATCCCAGCCTCAGCAGCCCAAAAGCCCTCTCCATTAACCATCTCAAGGCCAAAGTGCTGAGACTCTGCAAGGGTTGGTTTGCTATTGAATAGTGGTAACAGTCGCTAATAAGTCTGATTGCTTGGGCAGGCAACAAATTTTAAAGCTGGAAGGAACATCACCTAGAGGTAGGATTTAGCATTTGTTTTCTTTCCTGAAAATCCACCAAGCAAATTAAATATGTGTCGACTTTTAGTACCAGTGGTGCATCCTAACAAGTACACCCCCAAAAAACAAACAAACAAACAAACAAACAAAAAAAAAACCCTGTTAAAGCACGCTCTACAAATGCTGCCTTTGCACTCTTGAAATCTCCATCAGAAGGCAGGAAAAGTCTTTAGAGAAGGGTGAGTTTTCTGGTAGGAATTGGTCTGAAATAAGCCAAGCCCCAGAGAACAGCTTGGAGCTGGGATGTGAGGGGCGGGCATGGGGTCTTAATTTGTTGTTCCCACTTAAGCTCTTTCAAAGACCTCAAATTTCTCGGAAGCTCTTTGCAGAGTGCCTGTCTACAGGTTACTTTGGGTTTCTTACAAAACAATTAAAATGGCTTGTGCAAGTGAGACAGGTAGCTCAGGAAAATACTCCTGGAAAATGGATGTGAAACATGGCTGTTTGTGCCACATAGTTGTTTTAATGTGGTAATGTACACTGAAATTAACAGGGCCTGGAGATGCATATTTCTCCCAAATCTCTAAACACATATTTCACTTCAGGAGTCTTGTTTGCAGATATTTGCTTATTTTTAAGGCATTAGTAAATAAGTAACAGGCAAAATCCATAAATACAAGCACAAATGCCAGGTTTAGCAAATAAAAACATGGGTCACCCAATTAAACCGAATCTCATCTCAGAGGGAAGGCAGGTGGATGGAAAGAGATAACAGGGCAATTTATCTATATCATAAAAGGCCTGTGGTCGTGATGCCATAATGGTGTCACGACCAAACAAGCAGCAGCTCTCACGGCAGGCAGGGTGGAGAGCTATTAGCTGCAGTGGGCAGGGCTCCAGCTACAAGTGGCAATGGGTGGGGCAGCCAGCTGCAGCAAGCTGAAGCAAGCTACTCATGCAAGATTTCGTGTGTGCTGGGCCTCTAGTATGCATATATGTGTGGACAAAAGGGTCCATATGCTAACCTGACTAGTTCAGGGAAGGCCTGCATGGCGGTTGTGCAAACTCAAAGACCTAAAATAATCACAAAAGATGGTCTGAAAATTAAATATTTACTAACTACAAACAGGTTATAGTGGGTAGTCAGGTCCTAGGCCATATTTTCCCTGACAAAGATCAACTTACATCTTTACTGAGCCCATTTGTCTTTTTGCCTTTAAGATAACATATCTGTGAAATGTCTGGGTAACTTGTAACTTCCCTTTTTTTTCTGGACCCCTCAGGGCACAACAAAGGGCACCAGGACATTCACTCATTGTTAGTGTTATCAAGTTAATCGTCAACTGTTAATTATGTTAAACTATCCTGTATCCATCTACAGTATGTAAAAGAAGCATATGTCCATCATTTCACTTTTTATCCTATCCCAGAGGTTTCCCTGCTTTGCTTTATCCCATCTCCTTAATCTATCACCAATGAATTTCATGTAACCCACTTACAAATTTTCCTTTTGATGGTAAATTTATAAAAACAAGGTATGAACTCCCCATTCTCCAGAGCATTATCTCAATTCGTTGAGGTTCTGCTTCCAGGCATATGTTGACAGTTTGGCTCAAATAAACTCACAAAATTCTTTACAGGTCTGAATGCTTTGATGTTAACATATACATAACCCACAGACACAGAAATAGTGTGATATAAGCCTGGCGGGGGCGGGGGGGGGGAAGTGACAGATGCAGGCTAGAAGGGAACAATGGGGAAAAAGCGGGAAATCTGTAATACTTTCAACAATAAAGATAAATTAAAAAAATAAAACCAAATCTCAGATAAATGAGGAATACCTTTATAATATAAATGTGTCTTATGCCATATATACATATTTTTTTTAGTTGAAACTCAAATTTAACTGAATATCTTGGTTTTTTTTCTGGCAACTAGGAACAATGAGAAGACTACTTGAAGTCTTTGTTTATAGTCTAACAAACAAGATACAAGTTTATATTGAGAGGTAGGCAAACATATCATAAGGGTTCTGAGTAGTTTATTTATTATTATTATTATTATTATTATTATTTGTATAGCAAAGGTGGAGATTTATTGAAGAACAAGTACAGACTCCCACGTGGGGAGAGGGAAAGAGTCCCACAGAACACAGAATATACTCCCACATGGGGAGGGGGAAAGGGTCCCTCTGAGTTCCTTTTTCCTATGGCTTATATAGGCTGCAGATCTTGGTGCCTTAATATCCCCTCTGATTGGTCAGTATTCCCTTAGACTGGTTACTGTAATAACTCCTAGGCTCAAAGGTGGAACCTCACATGGGAAATGTGAAGTTCTCCCCCCTCCTTCCTTATTGTTTTTCTATTCCCTTTGGGCTTTCTTCTCCTCCTTCTGGATGAAGGGCTTCCTTCTCTTTATTTTGTAAATATAGACCTTTTGCTGTTCCCAGCTCTCTCATTCTATGGAAATGTACCTGTTGCAGCTTTTCAGCTTCCCTATTCTATGGAAACATACCTTCTGCTGCTCTGCAGCCCTGTGCTTCCTCCATGGTCCACTTAATTTCTAAAATTTCCTAAAACCTGTTTTTTTCACCCCCAAAAATTCATGTTTCAGTCCCCTTCCAATTAGGAAACCCCAAATGAGTAATTTATATATGTAAAATAACAGTCACATTGAAATACTTATTATGAAACCAGTAAAAAAATTATATTAATTGAGAAGATTGTCAATCTGATACTTAAGACTAGTAAGGTTTTTAATCCAGGGATCTGCAAAATAACCCCTGAGGGCCAAATCAGATCTGTAGCCATTTTTTGTATGGTCTTTGAGCTAAGAATGTTTTTTACATTTTTAATTGGTCAAATAGAATCATAAGAATAATATTTTCTGTCAAGTGACAGTTATATGAATTTCAAAGTTCAATGTCCATAAAGAAAGTCCTATTGTAACCCAGCCATGCCCACTCATTTGCTTAGCATCTTAGGCTGTTTCCTGGCTGCAAAGGCAAAGTTGAGTCAATGCAAGAGAGAGATCAACCTGCAACACCCCTTTATCCATTGCAGTACCTCACAAACCAGAATATTGCTGTGGTGTTTAGATCCGTGACCCAGTCAGTACTTTATCAAGTGGCTAGCATGCCATCTAGTGGGGAAAGATATGAGTGCTTTATGTATGTATGTATCCTATATAATAAAAGCCTAATATGCAAATAGACCAAACAGCAGAATGACCGGCGGAACGACTGGTCGCTATGATGTGCACTGACTACCAGGGGGCAGATGCTCAACGCAGAAGCTGCCCCCAGCCCGCAGGTTCCAGGCCAGCCAAGGCAGGTGCCAGCAGGGGCCCCTCAATTGCCCCACTGGTCGTCCCACAGATCGGCCCTGATTGCCAGCCAGGCCTAGGGACCCTACCCATGCACGGATTTCATGCACCAGGTCTCTAGTTAGATTATAAGCACCTTAAGGTTGGAGCTATGCCTTTGCCATCTCCATAAATCCATCACCTAGCAGAATTCTACTGGTCCAGTAAATGGGCTCAATAAATATTTTCTGAATGAATGAGTAATCAAAATGAATACAGCCCCTTAATAATGGGTTCATAGGTGGTCCTAAACAACAAATGAAAGAAGGAATCACTTGTCCAGGCTAAGATGAGCTGTGTGTGATGAAATAGCTGTCACACCTATACAAACAAGCAACAACTATTTATCATGGTTGTACTGACATTAAAAGTAGTTCATTATTCTTTGCTTTGCCACTGGAGAAATTAGAACAAATATCATTGTTTCCCAAGAGTATAGAACAAAGTGGTAAAAACCTATAAAGAACCCTGGCAGGATAGCTCAGCTGGTTAGAGCATTGTCTGGATACACCAAGGTTGCAGGTTCAAGGGTTCAATCGCAGTCAAGGCACAAACAAGAATCAACCAAAACAACAGATCAATGTTTGTTTCTCTCCCTTCTTCTCTCTCACTAAAAATCAATCAATAAAAATGTATTTTTAAAAACCTATAAAGAAAAGGTTATTTTTAGGTTCATACAATAACTGCACATGCTCTAGGAAAAAAACACACACATTGATTTGAAAGTGTAATTGTATTCCAATCCTAGCACAGTTAACCCTTTGTCAGTTCCACATTCAATCAACTGAGGATTGAAAATATTCAGAAAGGAGAAACCAAGATGGCGGCATAAGTTAAACACCTAACCTACAGCCTGGCACAACAATTTCAAAAATACAACTAAAAGTCAAAACGGACATCATCCAGAACCACAGGAAAGCTGGCTGACTGAAATGCCCACAACTAGAAGGAAAGAGAAAACCACAAGGAAAATCAGAGGAGCCGTAAAAGCCTGAGGTATGGAGACACGGGCGGAGACACGAGCACGCACGCGTGCGGGGAGGACAGAGCCAGAGAGAAAGGGGCGGCTGACGGCCTGGCCGGCGTTCTCTAGCAGGAAGGAGATAAAAGCTCCAGATTGCGCTGAACCCCAGCTCCGACTGCACTGAACCCCAGTTCTGGGCAAAACCCTGGGAAGCCAGGCTCATGCTGGGGGAATCTGGGCTGTGGGGCGGAAACACAGAGGAGCGGCGAAAGGCAGAGCTCCAGAGGTGCGCACGTGAATGTGCGCAGAGGACGGACTGTTGCCTGTGCCGCTGAATTGCCCTGGAGGGGAGGAGACAGGGGTTCCGGACCGTGCTGAACCCCAGTTCCGACTGCACTGAACCCCAGTTCCGGGCAAGACCCTGGAAAGCCAGGCTTATACTGGGGGAATCTGGGCTGTAAGGCGGAAATGCAGAGAAGCGGCGAAAGGCAGAGCACCGGAGGCGCGCACGGGAATGCACGCAGAGGATGGTCTGTTGACTGTGCCACTGAATTGCCCTGGTGGGAAGGAGACAAAAGCGCCAGACTGCGGTGAGCCCCAGTTCCGACTACACTGAAACCCAGTTCTGGGCGAGAATCTGGGAATCCAGATTCATTGGGGGAGAGACTAGGCTGTTTGGCAGCGGGCGAAACTCCAGGGCGCTTTTCTCTCAGCGGTGTTTGCAGGGAGTACAGAGGGACACTGAGACCTGAGACAAAGGAACCTCATAGGGCGGGGCTGACGGGAAGCCAAGGCTGTAGGCTCCACCCTGAAACTCCACCCCATCCAAGCTGAGCACAGAGGCTTTTACAATTTTGCAAGTCTAGTTGAATAAGGCTGTCTCCCGGCGTAGACACAGCTGATCCTCACAGCCAATTGGACTGGAGGTCAAATCCTCCCAGTGTACCAACAGCAATCAAGGCTTAACAACACCAAGACTTTGCACTCAGCCCACAAAGGGGGGTATCAAGAGCAACCACCTAGGGAGATTGGGGAAGCTGAGCTATAGGGAGGCAGCCAAAAGGTGAAGACACCAAAGCAGGTCACGAATATAAGGGATGAAGGTAAGTAAACTAATGGACGACACAGTGTTCAGAACCACATTTATAAGGTTACTTAAGAATCTTCTGGAGGACCAAGATGGCGGCATAGGGCAGACTCCTGATTGTTGCCTACCACAACAATTTTGAAACTACAACTGGAAAACAGAGCACACACCATCCAGAACAATGGCCGGAGGAATTGCTGAGAAGGAATTGACTGATGGGAGTTGGGATCGGGAAGACGAGGCCCAGCTGGGTCCCGGATCCAGGTGTGCTCGCCCGGTGACTGGTCGCCGCTGCAGACCCGAGTGCCGCCACAGCGACCTTGGACCAGCCCGCCACCGCGCACCGGGTGCACCAGAGCTTCACTGAGCCTGCCACCCAGCGAGTTCTGCGGCAGCCGCCCCGGAGCTTTGAGAAAATGGCCGAAGGAATTGCTGAGAGGGAATTGACCGACAAGAATTGGGATCAAGAAGACGAAGCCCCGTTGGGTCCCGGGTCCGGGTGAGGCCGCGCCCCTGGGTCCAGGTGACGCCACGCGCCCCTGGGTCCGGGTGAGGCCACGCGCCCCTGGGTCCTGGTGTAGCTGGATCCCTGGTCCGGGTGAGGCCACGCGCCCCCGGGTCTGGGCGAGGCCGCACGCCCCTGGGTCTGGGTGAAGCTGGATCCCGGGTCCGGTGAGGCCGTGCGCCCCTGGATCCGGGTGAGGCTGGGTCCTGGGTCCAGGTGAGGCCATGCACCCCTGGATCCTGGTGAGGCTGTGCCCCTGGGTCTGGGAGAGGCCACGCTCCCCTGGGTCCGGGTGAGGCCACGCGCCCCTGGGTCCGGTTGTAGCTGGATCCCGGGTCCGGGTAAGGCCGTGCGCCCCTGGATCCGGGTGAGGCTGGGTCCCGAGTCCTGGTGAGGCCACGCGCCCCTGGGTCCGGGTGTAGCTGCATCCTGGGTCCAGGTGAGGCCGTGCGCCCCTGGATCCGGGTGAGGCTGGATCCTGGGTCCGGGTGAGGCCACGCGCCCCTGGGTCCGGGTGTAGCTGGATCCCGGGTCCGGGTGAGGCCGTGCGCCCCTGGATCCGGGTGAGGCTGGGTCCCAAGTCCGGGTGAGGTCACGCACCCCTGGGTCCGGGTGTAGCTGGATCCCAGGTCCGGGTGAGGCCGTGCGCCCCTGGATCCGGGTGAGGCTGGGTCCCGGGTACAGGTGAGGCCGCGCCCCTGGGTCTGGGAGAGGCCACGCGCCCCTGGGTCCGGGTGAGGTCACGTGCCCCTGGGTCAGGGTGAGGCTGGATCCCGGGACCAGGTGAGGCCGCGCACACCTGGGTCCGGGTAAGGCCATGCACCCTGGGGCCTGGGTGATGTTGGGTTCCAGGTCCGGGTGAGGCCGCACACCCCTGAGTCCGGGTGAAGCCGCGCCCCTGGGTCCGGGCGAGACCAAACCAGAGAGAGTCGGACCTGCATTACCACCATTTGTCCACCATCCAGAGCTAAAAAGTCAGTGCCGACATGTACACATAAGGAACTGGTGGACATCGAAATTGGGTCTCAAAAGAACTGTTGGTCCAGAAAGAAACTTACTACAGACTGATTCATTTGCCTGTCATCATAACTATTATTGCTCGTATCACATTCGGTTCTTATAAGTATATTTCTAGTAACACATGATCTCACTCATCTAGGGGAAATGATGAACAACATAGACTGATGAACAAGAACAGACCCAGAAACAAGGAGGCATCGATCAGACTGTCGGGCCTGAGAGGGAGGGTATGGAAGGGTGGGGGTATGGGGGAGAGATCAACCAAAGGACTTGTATGCATGCATAAAAGCCTAATCAATGGTTAAGGACAACAGGGGGATGGGGGCATCCGTGGGGAGGGGTGGGGGAGGGAAATGGGGGGATGAGGACATATATGTGACACCTTAATCAATAAAGAAATTAAAAAATTAAACAAACAAACAAACAAAAAAATAATATTAAAATATTTTCCAAGCCCGGCTGGTGTTGCTCAGTGGTTGACCTCTGAACCAGGAGGTCAGGGTTCAATTCCTGGTCAGGGCAACATGCCCGGGTTGTGGGCTTGATCCGCAGTGTGGGACATGCAGGAGGCAACCGATCCATGATTCTCTCTCATCATTGATGTTTCTCTCTCTCCCTTTCCCTTCCTCTCTGAAGTCAATAAAAGTATTTTTTTGAAAAAAAAAAAGAAAATATTCAGAAAAATAATGTTATGTTGTTGCTGACATGTATTATGTAGTTAAACCTATGATTATTGTGTCTGTACTGAATATGTACAGACCTTTTGCTTGTTATTATTCCCCAAACAACACAGTATAATAACTATTTACACAACATTTACATTGTAATGAGAATTGTAAGTAATCTAGAAATGATTTAATGTGCATAAGTTACATGCAAAAACTATTCCAGTTTATATAAGGGACTTGACCATCCACAGATTTTGCTATCTGCAAGGAGTCCTGGAATCATTGCCCCAGAAATACTGAGGGAGGACTATATCCCTTTCACATTATTTTAAAAAATTATCTTAGCACCTAGTATGATAAGAAAAGTAATAAATTAAAAATGTTGTATTATAATGCAATGGTAGAAAAGTCTTAAAATATAAAAATTACTAGAGCCCTGGTGCACGAAAATTTGTGCACTTGGGAAGGTCCCTCAGCCCGGCCTGCACACTCTCGCAGTCTGAGACCCCTCGCGGAATGTCCACCTGCTAGCTTAGACCCACTCCCCAGGGGATTGGGCCTAAGCTGGCAGTCAGACATCCCTCTGGCAGCCCGGCCTAAGTCATTAGACAGACATCCTTAGTGCTGCCTTGGAGGCGGGAGAGGCTCCCACCATCGCCGCTGCGCGGGCCAACCATGAGCTGGCTTCTGGCTAAGCAGTGCTCCCCCTGTGGAAGCACACTGACCACCAGGGGACAGCTCCTGCATTGAGCATCTGCCCCCCCTGGTGGTCAGTGTGCATCATAGCGACTGGTCGTTCCGTTGTTAGGGTCAATTTGCATATTACCCTTTTATTATATAGGATATGGGTCTAAAAGTCAAAAATGGGTCATTCTTATGCCATTAATTGGTAAGTAAAAATAAAATATCTCAGAATGAAGTAATCTTAAAAACTGAGCTCTTGCTTCCCGGGAAAAGATGGCGACCGGCAGGAAGGTAGGGAGAGAGAGAGTGTGAGTGAGGAACCCATAGAGGAGAGTGTAGATGTGTGTGGTGTGTGTGTGTGTATGAGATAGGGTCAGTTAGATTCTGCAGGTCTTCCAAGGGGCTCCCGAACAGGGCAGCCCTAGACGGCGGAGCCCCGCGCACAAAGCGGACACTTCTCGGCGGCTGGTGCGGACGCAGAGACCACGCCATCTTGAGAAACAGAGCTGCCTGAGACTCGGATCCTGGCTTCTGACACAAACCAGGACCCTGCAGCCACCGGGGACAGAGAACTGCTATCACAGCTTCAGACAAACAAACAACAAGAATCCAGACTTCCCGGCAGATTTCCGTGAGTCAAAGAGCCTATCCCCCTCCTCGCAGGCGCTGATAGCGCCATAGTAACTGATAGACCTGCCCCTCCCCCAAGCTGCTGAGCGCCCACAGGTGCGCGGAAAGCGCCATAGTAACTGATAGACGCGCCCTTCGCCCTAGCTGCTCACAGGAGCGCGCACAGACAGCGCCATAGTAACTGATAGACCCGCCCCCGGCCCAAGCTGCCGAGCTTTGCGCAGGGACACGCTCCCTCTTAGGGAACTTGGCGCGCGCTCGCGCACGGGACAGAAGCAGCTCCCCGTGGGGGAAATCTGTCAGTGCGCACAGAGGGCTCCCCTTCGGGGAATTCGGGGGAATTTGGCTCGCGGGTCACAGCTCCCCCTTCGGAGATTCTTAAGAGCCTGCACAGAGGGGCTTCCCTTTGGGGAATTTGGCGCGCAGGACGGACTCCGCCCCCCTTCTGGGACTTTGGGAGAGTGCACTGAGCCGGCTCACCTTCAGGTTTTTAAGAAAGTGCGCTCTAGCCGGTTTGGCTCAGCAGAGAGAGCACACACAGGACGCAGCTCCACTTCAGGGAATTTGGCACGCCGGACACAGCTGCCTGGGATCCCTGACTCACAGCGCATTCACACTAAGAGCCAGCGACCCCAATTGTTGGTGCGTGCACACACAGGGACCCTGATTCTCAACGAGAAACCGCACAAGGCAACAGAGACTTTGACACTCGAGTCTTGGTGCAGACACAGGGAAACTCTGACTCCTGGCACATGCTAAGGATCTCATTCTCGGCACATACCAACAGTGTGGTCCAGACAGGGCCCCTGATTCCAAGTGTGCACACGAGACCACACAGAACACTGGGGACACTGATCCTGGGCAAGTCTGGTGCCCACCAACCAAAGACAGCCACACGTCCTAGTGTCAGAGCACTTCAGTGAAACTAGGGTGGAGCGAAATCCCCACAGCACACGGCCCAGGTCCACGCAAACAGAAGCTTGAGCTTTCTGGTAATAGCCAGAATGGGGAAACGAAATAACTCACAGAGGAAAGAAAATGTGGAGTCGCCAAGAAAGGAAATTAGTGAAAATGAAGCTTGCAACATGACCGAAAAGGAATTCAGAGTAATGGTCATGGAATTTATACATCGGATGGATGAGAAAATCAACAACTTATGCAAGAATCAGGAAGAAATGAAAAGTGATATAGCTACAATCAAAAACACCATGGAAAGTTTCAACAGTAGACTATAAGAAGCAGAGGACCGAATTAGTGAGTTAGAAGATCAGGTACAGAAACAAGCTCAAGCTGAACAGCAATTGGAGAAAAAAATTAAAAAGCAGGAGGAAAGCCTAAGGGAGCTTCGGGACAACATGAAACGAAGTAACATGCGTATAATAGGGCTGCCAGAAGGACAAGAAGAGCAGCAGGGATTAGAAAATCTATTTGAAGAAATAATGACAGAAAACTTCCCGGATATGGGAAAGATAAAAGTTACGCAAGTAAAGAGAGTCCCAAGCAGGATCAACCCCAAAAGACCCACACCAAGACATGTCATAATTTCAATGGCAAATATAAATGATAAAGAGAGAATCCTAAAGGCGGCAAGAGAGAGACAGAGAGTTACCTACAAAGGAACACCCATCAGATTGTCAAATGATTACTCATCAGAAACACAACAAGCTAGAAGTGAATGGAAGGAGGTATACAAAGTGTTGCAAAGCAAAGGACTGAATCCAAGAATACTATATCCAGCAAGACTATCAATCAAAATTGAAGGGGAAATCAGGAGCTTTGCAGACAAAAAAAGCCTCAGGGAGTTTATCACCATCAAACCAGCAATGCAAGAATTGCTAAAGGGAATACTGTAAAAAGAAGAAATAAACAGGTAAGAAGGAATACAGACACAAAAATAGATATGACTGCAAACAAATACCTTTCAGTAATAACTTTAAATGTAAACGGACTAAATGCTCCAATCAAAAGACATCGAGTAGCTGAATGGATAAAAAAACACGACCCATATATATGCTGTCTACAAGAGACCCACCTCAGAACAAGAGACTCACAAAGATTGAAAGTGAAGGGATGGAAAAATATCTTTCAGGCAAATGGAAATGAAAAAAAAGCTGGGGTAGCAATACTTATATCTGACAAAATAGACCTCAAAGTAAATGCCATAACAAGAGATAAGGAAGGCCACTTCATAATACTAAAGGGAGAAATCCAACAAGAAGAAATAATTCTGGTAAACATATACGCTCCCAATATAGGAGCACCCAAATACATAAAAAAAACTCCTGGAGGATATCAAGGGAGAGATTAATAGCAACACAATCATAGTAGGAGACTTTAATACCCCACTATCACCACTGGACAAATCCTCTAAACAAAAAATCAGCAAAGAAACAGCAATCCTAAATGACTCACTAGACCAGATGGAATTAATTGACATCTTCAGAACATTTCACCCCAAAGCCACAGAATATACATTCTTCTCAAGTGCACATGGGTCATTTTCAAAGATAGACCATATGCTGGGTCACAGGCAAAGTCTCTTCAAATTCAAGAAGATAGAAATTATATCAAGCATCTTCTCAGATCACAGTGGCATAAAACTGGAAATCAACTACAATAAATACAATCCAAAGAAATCAAACACATGGAGACTAAACAGCATGCTATTAAACAAGGACTGGGTCACCAGAGAGATCAAGGAAGAAATAAAAAACATCATGGCAACAAATGACAATGAAAACACAACAATCCAAAATCTATGGGACACAGCGAAAGCAGTCTTGAGAGGGAAGTTCATAGCTCTACAAGCCTATTGCAAAAAACAAGAAACAATGGTAATAAATTACTTAACCCTACAACTCAAAGAGCTAGAAAAAGAGCAGCAAGAAAAGCCCAGTGTAACCAGAAGGAAGGAAATAACAAAGATCAGAGCGGAGATAAATGACATAGAGACCAAAGAAACAATACATAAGATCAACAAAACCAAGAGCTGGTTCTTTGAAAGGATAAACAAGATTGATGGACCTCTAGCCAGGCTCACCAAGAAGCAAAGAGAGAGGACCCAAATAAACAAAATCAGAAATGAAAGAGGTGAAATAACAACAGACCCCGCTGAGATACAAAGGATTGTTACAAAATACTACGAACAACTCTATTCCAACAAACTGGACAACCTGGAGGAAATGGACATATTCCTAGAAAAATATAACCTTCCAAAAATCAATCAAGAAGAATCTAAACAGCTCAATAGGCCAATAACTATGGACGAAATTGAAGCAGTCATCAAAAAGGTTCCGGCAAACAAAAGCCCGGGGCCTGATGGCTTCACAGGAGAGTTTTACCAAACATTCAAGGAAGAACTAAAACCTATCCTCCTCAGACTATTCCAAAAAATTCAAGTGGAAGGAACACTTCCAAGCTCCTTCTATGAAGCCAGCATCACCCTAATACCAAAACCAGATAAAGACAACACAATGAAAGAGAATTACAGACCAATATCCCTCATGAACATAGATGCCAAAATCCTCAACAAAATTCTAGCAAATCGGCTCCAGCAGTACATCAGAAAGATCATACACCATGACCAAGTAGGATTTATCCCAGGAATGCAAGGATGGTACAATATCCGCAAATCAATAAACGTGATACATCACATAAACAAATTGAAAGATAAAAATCACATAGTCATATCAATTGATGCAGAAAAAGCATTTGACAAAATCCAACACCCTTTCTTGATAAAAACTCTCAACAAGGTGGGAATAGAAGGCTCATACCTCAACATAATAAAAGCTATATATGATAAACCCACAGCAAACATCATACTCAATGGACAAAAACTAAAAACATTTCCCCTAAGAACAGGAACAAGACAGGGATGCCCACTCTCACCACTCCTGTTTGACATAGTACTGGAAGTATTAGCCATTGCAATTAGACAAGAAGAAGAAATAAAAGGCATCCAAATTGGAAAAGAACAAGTAAAGCTGTCTTTATTTGCAGACGACATGATATTGTACATAAAAAATCCGAAAGACTCCGTCAAAAAACTAATAGACTTAATAAATGAATTCGGCAATGTAGCAGGATACAAAATTAACGCCAAGAAATCTATGGCCTTTCTATACACCAATAGTGAACTTACAGACAGAGAGACTAAAAAGGCAATCCCATTTACCATCGCACCAAAAAAATTAAGATACCTAGGAATAAACTTAACTAAGGAGGTAAAAGACCTATACACGGAAAACTACAGGACACTGAAAAAAGAGATAGAGGAAGACGTAAACAGATGGAAGAACATACCATGTTCATGGATTGGTAGAATCAACATCATTAAAATGTCCATACTACCCAAAGCAATCTATAGATTCAATGCACTCCCCATTAAAATACCAACGGCATATTTCACAGACCTTGAAAGAACTCTCCAAAAATTCATCTGGAATAAAAAAAGACCCCGAATAGCCACAGCAATCCTGAGAAAGAAGAATAAAGTAGGAGGGATCTCAATACCAGATTTCAAGCTGTATTACAAAGCCACTGTTCTCAAAACAGCCTGGTACTGGCACAAGAACAGACATATAGATCAATGGAACAGAATAGAGAATCCAGATATTGACCCAAACCACTATGCTCAATTCATATTTGACAAAGGAGGCATGAACATACAATGGAATAAAGACAGTCTCTTCAATAAATGGTGTTGGGAAAATTGGACAGATACATGCAAAAAAATGAAGCTTGATCACCAACTTACGCCATACACAAAAATAAACTCAAAATGGATACAGGACTTAAACATAAGACGGGAAACCATAAAAATACTAGAGCAATCCACAGGCAGCAAAATGTCAGACATATGCCAAAAGAAATTCTTCACTGACACTGCCCCTAGGGCAATGGAAGCTAAAGAGAAAATTAACAAATGGGACTACATCAAAATAAAAAGCTTTTTCACAGCAAAAGAAACCATCAACAAAACAACAAGAAGGCCCACTGCATGGGAGAACATATTTGCAAATGGCATCACTGATAAAGGTTTAATCTCCAACATCTACAGGCAGCTTATACAACTTAATAAAAGGAAGATAAATAATCCAATAAAAGAATGGGCAACAGACCTAAATAGAATCTTTTCAAAAGAAGACAGAAGGAAGGCCAAGAGACACATGAAAACATGCTCAACGTCACTAATTATCCGAGAGATGCAAATCAAAACAACAATGCGGTACCATCTCACACCTGTCAGAATGGCTATCATCAACAAATCAACAAATGACAAGTGTTGGCGAGGATGCGGAGAAAAAGGAACCCTCGTGCACTGCTGGTGGGATTGCAGACTGGTGCAGCCACTGTGGAGAACAGTATGGAGTTTCCTCAAAAAACTGAAAATGGAACTCCCATTTGACCCAGTAATCCCACTCCTGGGAATATATCCGAAGAAACTAGAAACACCAATTAGAAAGGATATATGCACCCCTATGTTCATAGCAGCACAATTCACCATAGCTAAGATTTGGAAACAGCCTAGGTGCCCGTCAGCAGATGACTGGATCAGAAAACTGTGGTACATCTACACAATGGAATACTATGCTGCCATAAAAAAGAAGGAATTCTCATCATTTGCAGCAACCTGGGAGGAATTGGAGAACATTATGTTAAGTGAAATAAGTCAGTCAATGAAAGAAAAATACCACATGATCTCACTCATTTATGGATAATAAAGAACATTATAATCTTGAACAAAAAGATAGATACAGAGACAGTAAAGCATCAAACAGACTGTCAAATTACAAGGGGAAGGTTAGGGAGAAGTGGGGGAGATAAGCGATCAATCAAAGGACTTGTATGCATGCATATAAGCATAACCAATGGATGCAAAACTCTGGGGGGGTGGGGGCATATATGGGAGGGGGGTGTGGGGAGGGCAATGGTAAGATATGTACACATATAATACCTTAATAAAAAAATTGAAAAAAAAATAATAAAATAAAATAAAATAAAAACTGAGCTCTTGATAGAATTGCACAAATCTAAGATTTAAGGGAAGAAAGAAAAAGATAAATTCCTGAGAACATACTAGGTCTCACGTATTGTCCTGGATGCTTTTACCAGCATTATCTTATTTATCCTTCTGAAAAAAAATCCAGAGGTCACATGGCTAATAGATAAATGAATTGGAATTTGGCCATACATCTGTGTCCTCCCCTTTATTCTGCCCCTCATATTAAGAATTCACTCCAAATATAACACTTTTTGGAATTCCTCATCAGTACTGTTTAACTTTATCCTTCCCTACCACAACAGCATTTCAGATGCTATCTGGGACAGCTAATTAAATTTCAGGGGTTCATTCAACACATGTAAGTTCAAGTGGTATTTCTCCCATTCAGCAGTCCTATTGTCAATACCTATCAAATATCTTACTCCAGAAAGTTTAAATCTGTTAAGTTACACAGACTAGTGTTTGATTTTTTTTATCTCCTCCAAATACACAGTTTTAGTAGACTGATTATAGCAAGCTGAGTTCCAATGGACCAATAACTAACTCACTTGGTGGCCTGCTGCCAAATGGCTAATTGCTACCAGAAAATATGGAGCCCAATTCTCCCCTAGTCTGCCACTGATTAATTGGATGGGTCATTTTTCCTTGGCAGTGGTGACACTCTCTTCCAGGCAATTCATAAGTGTAAGAGTAGTGTGTGACTCGTAAGCAGACAGGAGACTTACTGCAAGCACTTATAGATAGTCTCAAATTGTGGAAAAGTTTGTGAAAATGTATAATGACAAATTTTAGAAATACAGTATTCACAATCAGTCCTAAAAACACTAAGCACTTGTCAAAACCGCACAGTTAATTTCTTTTAGAATTAAACGAAAATAGAGGAACAATAATTAGGCATTCAATTATCCGTAAAAATGTTTTTAATATTTGCAGTTATAGTTAATTGCTATAAAATATCATGTTGATTTAAAAAGCTGTTAACAAAATTGCAAATAAAATTCTTCCAGGCAGATGGACTAGTCACATGTAAAGCCCCAACTGACTTTGTGACCCAGCTCTCTGTAGAACCTGCTGGGCTGGCTGTACAGTCAGCCTCCCTTTCTCTTGTTGCACCTTCTTTTTTTTCCTTTTTTACATTGTCCCTGTACATTCAGTGGTCTTATCACAGTCATGCACCCAATAACATTTCAGTGAATGATGGACTGTATATTAGAGGTTGGTCCCATAAGATTATAATGGAGCTGAAAAATTCCAGTTGCCTAGTAATGTAATGGCCATTGTAACACCATAGCGCCATGGTCTGCAAACTGCAGCTCACGAGCCACATGCGGCTCTTTGGCCCCTTGAGTGTGGCTCTTCCACAAAATACCACAGCCTGGGTGAGTATATTTTGAAGAAGTGTCGTTAGAAGAAGTTTAAGTTTAAAAAATTTGGCTCTCAAAAGTAATTTCAATCATTGTACTGTTGATATTTGGCTCTGTTGACTAATGAGTTTGCCGACCACTGCCATAGCACAATGCATTACTCACATGTTTGTGGTGATGTTAGTGTAAACTAATCTACTGCACTGCCAGTTGTATAAAAGTATAGCAGGTGCAACTATGTAGATACTACTTGATAATGATAATAAATGACTATATCACTGGTTTATATATTTACTGTACTATACTTTTGATCATTTTAGAGTGTAAAATAAAACTTTCTGTAAAACAGTATGTCATGTTATGCTGACAGCAGCGTCATACATTTCACATTTACTCTGTCTCTTGATTACATCATTTCTATTTTGCTTAATTTAATCTCATGTTGTTTTGTTCATCACAGCCCCCAAGCCTACAAAAGCTACTGCTAACAGCCAGTAGGAGGTCATATCAAGTGATTCACCTGAAATGAAATTAAAAGTGATTAAGGACTACAAAGATAGAAAATCAATGAAGATAATTGCTTGCCAGTCATGCATGTCTCATGCGACCAGAACTATGATTTTGAAGAACAAGAACAATGTTACAGAAGCTATCAAAGCATCTGTTTCATTGAAGGCGAGACTAACAAAAATTTGAGAAGGACCTACATCAGACATGAAGAAACTTTTAATGATCTGGATTGAACACTTGACACAGAAGCATATCCCTGTCAGTACCATGATAATCATGACCAAAGCAAAAAGTGTTTGTGATGTTGAAAGAAAAGGTTGGACTTTACTACGATGTTGAATTACTCCTAGCTCTGGTGGTTTGAAAATTTCAAGAATCATTATTCATTACATAATATGAAAGTGAGTGGTGAGTTGGTGAGTGCAATGTGAAGGCAGCTAAAACAATTTTAGAAACTCTAGATAAGCTGATTGTGGGGGAAAGCAAGCAAATCACAAATGGAATATTTCTGAAAAGTGACACCTCCTCAAGAAAAGCCTAAGGCAGGTCCTTCAGGAGGTGTTACAGAAAAAAGAATTGTTATCATAGGAGATGACAGCTCCATGCTTGGTATTGCCCCTGAAGACCTTCCAGTGGGACAAGATGTGGAGCTGCAAGACAGTGATATTGATGATCCTGACCCTGTGTGGGCCTAGGCAAATGTGTGTGTTTGTGTCTTAGTTTTTAACAAAAACATTTAAAAAGTGAAAATATAAATTTAAAAAATCTCATAGAATAAGAATTCAAAGAAAGAAAATATTTTTGTACAGTTGTACAATGTGTTTGTGTTTTAAGCTAAGTGTTATTACAAAAGAGTCAAAAGTTTAAAAAAAGTAAAAATTTTATAAAGTAAAAATATACAGTAAACTAAGGTTAATTTATTATTGAGAAAGTACTTTTAATAAATTTTAGTAGCCTAATTGTACATGTTTATAAGTCTGCAGCAGTGGACAGTAATGTCCTAGGCCTTCATAGTCACTTACCACTCACTTACTGACTCACCCAGAGCAACTTCCAGTTCTGCAAGTTTCACTCATGGTAAATTCCCTCTAGAACTGTACAGAAAACAATGCTAGATGACAGAAAACTTCCCTATCTGCTGGAAGAAATAGACTTACAAGTCCAGGAAGCACAGAGAACCCCAAACAAGAGGGATCCAAGGAGGACCACACCAAGACACATAACAATTAAAATGCCAAGGGCAGAAGACAAAGAGAGAATATTAAAAGCAGCAAGAGAAAAACAGTTAGTTACCTACAAGGGAGCACCCATTCGATTGTCAGCTGATTTCTCCACATAAATGATGCAGGCCAGAAGGGAGTGGCAAGAAATATTCAAAGTGATGAATAGCAAGAACCTACAACCAAGATTACTCTACCCAGCAAAGCTATCATTTAGAATTGAAGGTCATGTAAAGAGCTTCACAGATAAGAAAAAGCTAAAGGAGTTCATCACTGCCAAACCAGTATTATATGAAATGCTGAAAGGTATTCTTTAAGAAGAGGAAGAAGAAAAAGGTAAAGATAAAAATGATGAACAACAAAGTGACAACAAATACATATCTATCAACAAGTGAATCTAAAAATCAAGTGAATAAAATATCTGATGAACTGAATAAACTGGCGAATATAATAGAATCAGGGGCATAGAAAGGGAGTGGACTGACAATTCTTGGGGGGCAGGGGATATGGAGAGTGCAGGAAGAGATTGGACAAAAATCTTACACCTATGGACAAGGACAGAGGGGGGGTTAAGGGCATGGGGTGGGGTGGGAACCGGGTGGAGGGGTACTATGGGGGGAAAAAGAACATCTGTATAATCTGAACAATAAAAATTTATTTTTTTTTAAGAAAAGCAAGGGGTCCTGAGACAAGGGAGAACTTAGTTCCTTTAGCTAAGTCTTCTCTGGCTCTCCATAATGTCTTCCAAAATTATGTTTCGTCTCTGGACTCTTGATTAATTTATACCCAGTGCCTTCTCCAGATTCCTGAAACCCTTCTAGATTCTGGATCAAGACCACTGGCATTAATTAGCACCAGAGACATGGACGTCTGGAGAAGAAGAATTCACCTAAGTGGATAAAATAGCACCAGTTATGGTGGTAAGATTGAACTGTGTGTAAAGCTTGTACCAAGCTCTGAAAGTCGCAAAACCAGAGTGGGCAAGAAAAGTCTTTTGTTTTAAGTCAGATTATAATGGGGAAGAATTTTGTTAAAAGGTAAAATTATAAACAAATTGTAATATTAAAAGGTACTTTTTAAAAATCAGGCTGAAAAAAGAGTGCTGTGGTCATCTTTAATGTGGTTTCTTGTTCAAATCATAAAATACCTAATTTGTATTGAAGATCAAAAATCTGTAATTTTTATAAAGCCGCCAGATCCTCTGCTTCTGATTTAAAAAGCTCCTGGAGAGGGCGGAGCTATCAGCTCTGTCGAAAAGAGAGTCTCTAGTGCTTTGTTTAAAAATTACCGAAGAATGAGTTGGGATAAGCAAATGTTGGCGAAAATAACTCTAAGAGCTAGTCATTACTTTGGAAAGCGAAATAAGAAAAAATTCAGTCTGTCATTTTATTTGGTTTAATGTGCTCATTGTTGTCTATTAAGCATGCCTTTAATTTAATTGGGAAAAAGAAACACTGCCAAAACACTTACTGAAATTTCTCCCAAAGCAAGCAGCATGTGGGGGAAGGGAGACACGTGGTGATCCTATATGGTCACCCACTTCCCGTATATGTTATTTTAAAAAGTCTCCTTCTTGCCATGTTCGTAATTTGAAAGTTTTACAAAATTTAGAAATGTGTCTGGGATTTCTGTGCACGTGTAAGGAGAGAAGCTAGCGTAAAACAAATGCACACAACTGTCTGGTTTTTGGACTTTAGATAGGTTTTGAGCTAAACTTAACTCTCTTTGCCATGGTACAGAATCAAACCCAAAATGTTTTTTCCTCAGAAAGATGGTGGAAATGACAAAAGAAAGATACAAGCTGGTTATAGCAACACGATTAGTATTTCCATAATAAAGAGTAGTTTTTACAATAATAATGGACCACATTCAAAAGTTAACCTTAAAGCCACCAAGAAAATTAGTAAAATTGTCTCTTTTATAAAATTTGCCAAAGTAAACGCCTTGGATAATTATAATTAGCTCTAGAATCTCAAAAATTGTTGCAACATAGATAAATAATATATTAATTATAAAAATCTAAGTAGCCCAGGTAAAGACTGGCTATGCCCTTTGTTAATTAAGAAGGCTGGCTTCCCACAGCAATCTCTAGGAAAATAATGTGGCCAATTTATAGCTAAATAGATCAAGCTAGGCCAAACCTGTTTTGCTAGCCTCCAACGTGGTTTTCCAGAGCCGCTGGCAACTTAAAACTTTAAAGTTTATGAAATCAAATGATAAAAACTTGTTCTAGGTATTTTTGAAATGACAAAATACTGAAATATTAATCTGAATTTGCCTCATGAAAAATCTACAGGACAAAATTAGAGCTATTAATTGATTATGTCTTGTATTTTTGAAATTTATTCTTAAAAATATAAAGGTGTTATTAATCTGAGAAATGCTAAATATTTGACTTGCCAGCTCTAAAAGTTTAAGGTTCAATTTAAATTGGGAGAAATTATATAGTTGTGGTAACTAAATGCCTAAAATATAAAAATTTATTCATGAGAAAATAATTTTTGTATTTTCTCTGAAATAATTAGAAATTCAAAATATGTTGCTTATTGGTCTAATTAAAAAAGAAGGATTAATTTTGTGATCTCAACCAAATTTTTAATACAAAAACTAATTAAAATTTATTTTATATCTTTTAAGATAATTATAAAAGTATATAATATTTATGTATATATATAATTTAAATATTATATACATACATATATATATATATATATATATATATATATATATATATATATATATTTGATGGTCTTTCCAAGTTAACTTTCAAGACTTTTAACCAAACGTGACTTTTAGAGCATTTCATGGGCACTGAAATGTTTTCAAAGGTTTGTTCTCTCTTAAAGGAAATATTTTTGAATTAAACCTATCTAGTGTACTTGAAATCATGTGGAAAACTTTATCAAATAAAAATTAATAACTGTATTTTACTTATATACATATACTTTAAATGTTATGAAAGTTTTGGCCTCTAAGGAAGGGCAAAACAAGTTATAAAACATTTCTTAAATAAAGCCAAATTTTTCAACAGCAACAGAATTTTGGAAACAAAAAGCAAACAAAAGCCCCAAGCAGCCTGCATTTTAAATAGGCTGGAGGTGGGGCAGTATTTGTGCCTCATGGATCAGACGTGTAAGTTTATTAAATTTGCTTTTTAAATAAAGATACCTACTTTAATTACTTAATAGATTAGCTTTTTAAAATATAATCAAGGTCTAATATAAATTAAGTTATATGAGAAGCCAATATTTTTATAAGCAATTGGATCCTAGTAAAGTCTCCTAAGAAAATTACTGAGGCTTCCCATAATCCCTCTGTATATGCAAATAAGCCAAAGGGAGTACTCTTTAAAAATAATATTCTAAGCTTAATAAAAAAGAGAAATTTGAAAATTTTGAAATATCTTATGCTAATATTTACAGGGTAAACAGAAGATTATTGTTAAAGTACTAAGTCTGACAATAATTACAGTCACCATAATTTATAAGTCACTTGAAATATATGGCTTTGTGGCAGTATTTGTCAAAATCTCAAAAAAAAAAAACAGCTATGTTTGTTACATTTGTTGCTTGATGTAAAAAGAAAGTAAAAAAGAAAGACAAAGACTTAAAATATAACCTAAAAATTATTCTGGAAGGAAATAAAAAAATGTTTCCTTCAAATGTCTGAAAAACTAATTAAAAGTCAATATGTTAGGCCTCATAAACTAAAGTAAATAATTTGTATTTTTGCCTCCATAAACAAGGCTATTGTAAAATTACTCAAAACCTAATAGCAGAAATTTAATTAATGTCACTTACTGTCCATAACCTAGGACAAGTAAAGTTAAAAAAATAAACCTTATTTCAGATTGATTTAAATTGGCTAATTAATATAAGTGAATATTCAAGAAAACTTAATTTTACTGGGCAAGAAACTGTTCCTGAAGCATTAACTAATTTTTTATTGTTGGTTCATCTCATAGTAAAAACTGCTTAACATGCAATGAATCCAAAGCAGTCATATTTCTGTGCAGAAAAGTAAAATTAAAAGTTATCAAGACTGCATTGCACAATTTCCAAAAGCCTCCTAATAATATTTAAATCAAAAAAGGGGGGATAGTGGAGAAATATACTGTAAGTATATTCCTTAATTGCTTTAAATTCTTTACTTTGAAAATTATTTACTTTGAAAAATCACATGGTGTCAAAATAAGCCAAAGGAAAATCATTTGGGCAAAAATGAAAAGGATCCCAAGTCTAATTTATAGAAAAGATTACTTTATTAACCTTTGGTCGAGAATATGTTTGTATATTTCCAGAAAACTCCTCCAAGCCCCTGTGGATTCCTGCAACAATGGATCCCAGAGAGGAACTGACCAGATTGCTCCAGCCACAGAATAGCAGTGGCCTCCAAGACAAGAGGAGAAACAATCCAGAAATGAAGATGATGAAGACGCCTTGCCATACTAGCAGTCAGCAGCTGTGTGTCGCTGCAGGTTGCCCAGGACAAGCCAGAGAAGTTCCGACCTGCATTGCCACCGTTTGTCCACCATCCAGAACTAGAGTATCATTGCTGGCATGTACACATAAAAAATTGTTGGACATTGAAACTGGAACTCAAAGAACTGTTGGCCCAGAAAGAAACTTACTGCTGACTGATTCCTTTAATGCCTGACCCAATTTAAAGGGACTTGATAGAACTCTGTCCTTTCCATTGAATTTAAAAATCTTAAAATATACATTCTTGTTAAATTTATAAAATCAAAATGGGTGAGATGCCAGAAGCCAATTCCAGCATGTCAGCAGGGCTGAATCATCTGGAAATGGCTGAGGCCATTTCCCCAAACCTGAAAAGGATGCATAAATGATTGCTTGCTGCCAGACAGCTGAGGGCATTTCAATCTACATGTTATTGCCCCTCCTATTGGCCAAACACCTGAACAGCCAAAGGTAGTTTCACCAATCTGACAATGGATTCTGTGTACTAAACCCTGGCCTTTGATGTGAATATCTACCTTGCCTTAGGACAATTTGTGTTAATAAAAAGCAAGGGTTCTGAGACAAGGGAGAACTTAGTTCCTTTAGCTAAGTCTTCTCTGGCTCCCCATAATTCCTTCCAAAATTATGTTTCATCTCTGCATTCTTGATTAATTTACACCCAGTGCCTTCTCCAGATTCCTGAACCCCTTCTAGATGCTGGATCAAGACCACCAGCAGATGCATTTCTCACAACTCATCCCTGTTGTTAAGCAATGCATGCCTGTATTCTCTGCCCACTTCCACCATTCAATAGAGAGCCTATGATGGAGACCCCAAAAGAAAATGATCACACAGGACTAGGAAAAACTAAAATGAAGCTGCAGAGATAATCTGCCTTTAAAATTGGAATTTCATTGAATTATGTCAAGGTTGACTTTTACAGTTGACATAAGTTCAAAGCACATCACTTTTATTTTTTACTGTAGGCCATATCTATCTCTCAATACAAAAGGTTTCCAATTTTATTCTTTGTGAAGTTTAATTCAAATATGACTTAGGTTATGACTATAATATGAAGATGGACATCCTCAGTAAAGAGCATGATGTTATATTTTAAAACTTCAACTTACATAAAAATCTAAAACCATGGCTATAACATCCTATATAATAAAAGCCTAATATGCTAAGTGTCTTGTCGACTGGTCGACCGTTCAACCAATCAAAGAGTAACATGCTATTGATATGCTAAGGCCTCTCAACCACTCTCTATGATGTGCACTGACCACCAGGGGGCAGACAGTCAACCGGTTGACCAGTCGCTATGACATGCACTGACCACAAGGGGGCAGATGCTCTGACCAGTAGGTTAGCTTGCTGCTAGGGTCTGGCCAATTGGGACTGAGAAATATGGGCCAGACATGCCCTGGAGCCCTCCTGCAGTTCCTTCCTGGCTGGCCAACCTCCCACATCCCTCCCTGACCCCGATCATGCACTGGTGGGGTCCCTCGGCCTGGGTTGAGCCCTCTCACAATCTGGGGCCCCTCAGGGGATGTCAGAGATCCAATGTTGGCCCAATCCTGCAGGCCAGGCCAAGGGACCCCACTGGTGCATGAATTCATGCACTGGGCCTCTAGTATTTTATATAAACAAATATATCCAAACTATTATTTTAACATGTAATCAATATTTAAAAATGGAGTAGTTTATTATTTTTTCTGTACTAAGTCTTGAAAGTTTGGTGTATATTTTACATGTACAGTATATACTCTGTACTGAGCAGCAGAACTAGAAGAGAAGGCACTCTTCTAGCATGGGAATATGTTCAAATGCATACCCCCAAATGGGTATGGTTTTTGCCTCCCAATTGGCTATCACTTCATAATGGCACTATATACTATATATGATTGGACAAAAATAGGTTTACAGTTGTGAGTACAAAAAACAAAGTTTATTCTTATATTATTATTTATTAATTATTGTATCATTATATTATTTTCCATACAAACAACTGTAAACCTACTTTTGTCCAAACCTGTGTAGTCATAAAGGCAAAGATGTTTCACTAAGTCACTGGATGGGCCAGAGCTGGAAGGACTGGTAGACATTTGGTTCAATTCCTTTATCTATTAGCAAAGTGACTGGGGCAGAGGGTGAGAGCTTTGTACCAGACTGTACTGATAATTTGTGGCAGCACAAAGACTCTGGAGTCTTAGGCAGTTTTCACTATCCTGAAAGAGATTGGTAGTTGAAAAGATGGTATCTGTCCTAATTCTCCCTCTACTTTATTAAAAAAGATGTATTTTCTATAATGTTAAATAAAACAAAGAAGCTGATCAGAAACTTTTCATTTTATGGTAAAAATTAAAATGCCAAATTTTCACTTTGTTGGGATATTTTTTAGTGTATCAGGCTTTGGACAGCTTATTTTATGCCTCCTCAACTGTCAGTTTCAGCAAATACACAAAGAATGAGGTGCTTAAAGGGCCTAATTAACTCAGGAGGCTCCCAGTTGAATAGAGTGATTGATTTCTGAAACAATGCACACATCTGGTATGAATGATCAGAAGCCTCATTAACAGACTCATATTAAACAAAAGGGTACCTGGGGTGTTAAAGGCCATGGTTGGTTACACAAACCTCTTTAGCTTTTCATCTGTTTTTTAATGAAAAAAGAGAAAAGTTCACTTAAACACTAAGCCACCTGCCTGATATTCAGGAGTGTGTGGTAACTAAAAAGCCTTTCACACAAAAAGAAGATGCTTAGTAACTATTAACAGGTGCTTTCCTAATATGCAATTGTGTACTAGAGAGAGCTATGGGTCAATATGTTTGGGTTCTTTTGTTCCTTTAATTATTCTCTTCAGTGATTTCTGTTGGAATTGCCTCACTCAATGTTGGCTTCCATATGCCTTGTCATTGTTACACCACAATTCTGAGGAAATAGCAACATGTAGATATAAAATGACATATACACACTGATTCTGTCCTTTGTGCATTTAATCATTGACCTGGAACCCCTATACAAAGCACTGTACTAGACCTTCCAAGGAACACAAAAGTAAAGGAGATATACCTTCTACTCTCTAGATGCGTGGATGTATGAGAAGAGAACATACAAATAGCTGAAATATATTTTAAAAATCTAAGTATTCAAAGACATGCATATGCAATATTATGGAAGATACACCTTTTTGCAGATTTATATCTGTGTGATTTTTTTCTGATCATTTTGACTAGACCTGACTAAGAAAGGAACACATAGATGAGAGAAGAAGAGTTTTGATAAACACCAACACTTGAAATCAGGACTTAAGAAGGCATTGGAAAGGGAGCTATCATTGCCAGTATATACTCAAAGTTGATGGTGGCTATTGTAGTATTATAGTATACTAGAGGCCTGGTGCACAAAATTTGTGCACTGGGGGAACGGGAGGGGTCCCTCAGCACAGCCTGTGCCCTCTCGCAGTCCGGGACCTCTCGCTCCTTACTGCCTGCCTGCTAGCTGCTCCTTAATGCACAGCTCGCTGCTCCTTAGTGCTGCCGTGGAGGCAGGAGAGGCTTCCACCACTGCTGCTGTGCTCACCAGCTTCTGGCTGAGCAGCTCTCCCCCTGTGGGAGCGCACTGACCACCAGGGACAAGCTCCTACATTGAGCATCTGCCCCCTGGTGGTCAGTGTGCATCATAGTGACCGGTCGTTCTAGTTGTTCCACCATAATGGTCAATTAGGCTTTTATTATATAGATGATAAAAATATATATCTAAATAAGCTCAAAAAAGCTCTGATTCCAACCAGAGTGAAGCTTCACCTACAGCAGTTACTGGTGCACCTGCACAGAGAGCCCCCACCCAACCAGTACATAAAGTCTCCCCCAACATACCCCCTACTCCTCATCCTTTCACACACAGGCATCATCGTGCCTGCATCCAGACCTCTGTGTGCAACAGCCAACTTCCCTTTGCAATTTCCTTTGTGATGAAAGCCTCTCAAAATGCACATACTCAGTGGCATGCTAAAAATGTAGTTGCCCAATCAGCATCCATAGCCCTGTCTCCAGTCCGGATATAAGTTGTCATGCATCCTATCCAAGCCAAGTTGCTAAGCAGATGGCAGTCTCAGATCTGAACCAATCACAGACCAGACATTCGCTCTCTGTTATTGGTTTACCAGGTCTGTAGCCCTTGCTGCAGAATGAACCTAGTATGCCAACTCAGGTACAAAAAAATATCAAAAGAATGCAAATGATACCATTGTAATGAGCTAGTTATTAATAATAGAAAAGGAGCAAAGGGGGAAGGCCAGGCATTTTAGGCATGTCTTTTGGGCAGCTTTACTAGGAAACTGCAACTTTGCACTTTCCAGTGGGAACCATTGGCCTATTCCTCGCAAAACACTGGTGGAAGGGATCCAACAAAGGAAAAATAGACACATACCCAGTAAAGTTGGGGTGACTAAGGAAAGTGTCTATCAGTCAAACCTGGGACAGACATAGTTGGCCAGAATGGGCATGGCCACTGCAAGTGACACCAAAAACTTGGGAATACATAATCTCCTAAACAAAAGAGTTCTCCCTTGTTGCTCTCTTGTGCTCTTGGCTAGCCCTTGGCTTCCCTGTGGACCCCACATGCAATGGACTAATGAACTGCAGTGGGAAACACAAATTAAGCTAGCCTGATGCTGGATTGGACTCTGCAGACATGGAAACTCTGTACACTGGCTCTGATTTAAGCTCTACTGAAGCCCCAGCTACACTTCTTACGGGGATGGGGCGGGGCAGAAGGGGGAGGGGACAAAGGGAAATGAGACTTCGGAAATTCAAGGATTTAATTCCACTGAAATAAAGCTTTCTACCATATCTCATCCTTCTGTATGAGTCAGAAAATTCCTATTCTCAGGATATCACAGGAATTGCAGCCCTTCTAACAAGTGGGGGAGAATAGGCCCTCTCTCCTCTGTCAACACAAATACATCCCAGCCACTTCATCCCTGCATTCTGACACAATGCTATAACCCTCCCATTCATTAATAGAGATATGAAACTAAATAAATTATCATTTTGAACAAGAAACCAAAAGCCTTCTTATGGACACTCATTCCTAAAAGGCTACCTCCCTATCTTCACTTCTGTTAGACACAAGAAATAAAGTCTTCAGCAATCTCTGATATGAGGAATAAGGCAAATTGTTGATCATAATGTCCCGTCAGTGGCAGAGGACATTGCCAAGATATTTCAATGGCATTTTCAGTGACCTCATTGAAGTGCTACTTTTATCTCTCTATTGTCTTGCAGCCAAACCCTGCAATTGTTTAAATGAGAGTCTCAGTAAGGCACTGACAGGTATTCTTGTATACTTAAAAGCCACAGTGGTTATTCGCTGACTTCCTCAAGTATCCATTGTGCCTCTTTTTTCTTTTACATCCAAGAAAATTAGTTCCTTCACACAAAGGAGACAAAAGTTTCCTTTACTTAGTCAAATAATGGCAACTCTGAATACAATTCCATTCTCCACAATGAGAAAACTTCTGTGGCAATCTAAAGTTGCTGGCACCCCCTTGGCCATTCCCTCTCCAACACTGGATATAGCTGTAGGTGCCCTAGAAAAAGTCCATGTGACTCTCCCCCAGGGACTCAGATGTTTTCAGGCTGCACTTCCTCTCCTCTCTCCTCAACCCTCTAGTCCTGTCTACATATCTGTGATTTCCAAGTTCTCTGACCCAGGCCTTTTGACAGCAGTGAGATGTGAGGTCAGGTTCTTGAGATGTCAGGAGCACTAATTTTCTGGCTCCAGGACCCCCTGGGATACCTTCTCTACAGTCAGAAATCAGAGCAGTCTCATTACTGAGCCCAACTCAGGCCCCAGAACCTCAGGCAGGTGGTTGTCACCTAAACTCCATGCTGGGTAAGGAACTAAATAATTTTTCTGTTTTATCCTTTACAGATCACAAGTACCTCCATGAGCATTTTAATCTGATTCTGATTAGCTTTATCTGGAATTAAAGAGGCTGGGTGTAATGTCACTGCCATCTTTCATATGAGAAAATAGAAACATAGAAGATGCCACAAGTCATCTGAATAAATGGGGGAGTCAGTATAAAGTACTATTGAGTCACACTTCTGTTCCTATAGTATTTCTACAACTGTTATTCCTAATAACACCACCAACAGCAATAGTAGCTTATGAATACTATATTTATGAGTTTTGACAGAAATAATTCAATGCACAGCATTAGAAAATCAATGCTTCTAATTTAATTTTGTAACTTCAGTTAATAACTATCCTGCAAGTATTTGCTTTTGAACAGGATCACCTACATAATTTGTGCGGCCCAATGGCAAAAGAAAATGTGGGCCCTCTTTTACAAAAATTAAGAATTTGAACACCATGACAGCAGAGCATCAAACCATCTTATCTAATAATAGAGTAACATGTAAATTACCATCACTCCGCTACGCCCACGATTGGGCAGCGGGAGGCTGGGGGGCGGGACTCAGGGTCGCCTATCCGGCCATTGAGAGGCACGGATCTGCTGCCACTGCCTGCTGTTGAGTCCCACCCCCTGCGCCTCTCAATGGCCAGATCCGCGGCCGCGGAGGGGGCCTGCCGCAGACACCCAGCCGCGCCTCTCAATGGCAGGGTAGCCAGGTGTCTGCGGCAGCCCCCCTCAGTGGCCGTTGAGAGGTGCAGGGGGCGGGAGCCCTGCCCCCTGCACCTCTCAACAGCAGGGTAGCCCCCCTCAGCGGCTGCGGACCATCAAAAGCGGGAGAGCTGGGTGCCTGTCTGCTCCGGCACCAGCGGACAGGCACCCAGCTCCACCGTGAAAAGCGAAAGCGTGTAGGGGACCCTACATGTGCATGATTCAATCATGCACTGGGCCTCTAGTCTAAGCATAGGGCCCTATGAGACTACACAGATCAAAAACCCATGAAGATAGCCCTGCTTTTGAGCCCTCAAGAGACACTTAAGCTTTTTGGTTTTTTAAATATATTTTTTATTTATTCCAGACAGGAAGGGAGGCAGAGATAGATAGAAATAGCAATGATGAGAGAGAATCATTGATCGACTACCTCGTGCTCGCCCCACACTGGAGACTGAGCTTGCAACCCGGGCATATGCCCTGACTGGGAATCGAACCCTGACCTACTGGTTCATAGGTAGAGGCTCAACCAATGAATCACGCCTGATGGGCGAGACACTTAAGTTTTAGGATGATGTTTAATTGTAGAGAAAAGGGAGGAAACATGTTATTAGATCTCTGATTGTTCTGATTTCATGAAAACTTTTGGTTTTGTTACCCTTGTAAATTCATATATCATCAAGAATCCTACCTAATAATAGACAAATATGCAAATTGACCATACCTCTGACACACCCACAAGCCACGCCCACCATCCAATCAGAGAGAGCATGCAAATTAACCCAAACCAAGATGGCTACAGCCACAGAGAGCAAGGTTTCCTAGGTAACAGAGGAAGCCAAGCTTTCCACCTACCATTGCTAGGCCTAAGCCTCCACTCAAGCTACAAAGTTTCAATTATAGAAAGTAAACAAATTCAAACAAATGGCGGCAGAATGGAGCTTGAGAGAGCAGGCCAGGGTTGCCGCCGGCAACAGGGGAAGCAAAGCTTTCCACACACACTGGCTGGGCCCACCTGCTTAAGGCAACAAAGTTTCAATTATAACCCCTACAGAAATGGCTGCCAGCCTCGGAGGGAGCCCCAGGCTTGGCTCTGCTCCAGGCTACAAAGTTTCAATTGTAGAAGGAAAATAAATTCCAGATACCAGGTCCTCCACTTGGATTGCCAGGGGGCGTGGCCCGCCTGCAAACCACCACAGGCCCCTCGCTCAGGCCGCCCCACACCCCAAGAGAACCCCCATCCTCATCTGGGACACCCTTCAGGGCAAACCAGCTGGCCCCCACCCCTGTACCAGGCCTCTATCCTATCTAATAAAAGAGTAATATGCAGATTGATCATCACTGCAACACACAATATGGCTGCCCCCATGTGGTCAAAGATCCTGCCCCCATGTGGACACAAGATGGCCACCACAAGATGGCCAGCAGGAGAGGGCAGTTGGGAGGCACCCGGCCTGCAAGGGAGGGCAGTTGAGAGGGACCAAGCCTACAAGGGAGGGCAGTTGGAGGTGATCAACCCTGTAGGAGAGGGCAGTTAGGGGTGACCAGGCCGGCAGAGGAGGGAAGTTGGGGGCAAACAGGCTGGCAGCAGAGTGGTTAGGGGGTGATCAGGCTGGCAGGCAGAAGCGGTTAGGGGCAATCAGGAAGGCAGGCAGGCAAGCAGTTGGGAGCCAGCAGTCCTGGATTGTGAGAGGGATGTCCGACTGCCCGTTTACATCCCTTGAGGGGTCCCATATTGGAGAGGGTACAGGCTGGGCTGAGGGACAACCCTCCTCCATGCACGAATTTCGTGCACTGGGCCTCTAGTATCATTAGAATTAGAGATGTGCCACAATTTCTGGATGCTAAATCTGTGTTTATTTTTTTTTTTCATTGATTCTTGAGATAATGTGCTGCTTGTGGAGTTTTCATTCTTTTTGCTGACCCTTTAAAATACTGTATAAAACAAAAACTGGGAAAGTAGCTCAATTACCATTCCTCCCTCTCTTAGACTATGCAGTTAGGAAAGGATACATTGAATATGTTAAAACTAATCTAAGCCATGACAAGGAAAAAGGCTTCCTCTGTTAGCCCACTTATGAAAAACAAACAGTGCCATTGAAGGCACAGCCTCACACAAGGCTGTACTAAGTGGTTCTTACAACAGACATGCTAGACATTTTCAGTCTGGAAAGATTCAGCCTGCCCTCAGCCATAGCTCCTCCCATCATGATTCTTCCCTAGCCCTCCCACTTCCAAGTCAGAAAACAATTAAAAGAATGCTAAGAAAAACCATCATATAATTAAGATGAAATGTATAATGTAAGGTTATTTAAGTGCACTATGATACATTTTAAAAATAAGAACCATGTTTTGATTTTTGTAAATACAATAATACACAGAAAAGTGTTTTTACTGGGCTATTTGATATCTTGGAGTTTGGCTTTCTTTACTCCATGATCCACCTTTTCTTGACAAATGGCTTACGGTATCTAATTCTAAGATGCTTATTTTCTTCACATTTTCACATCTCTGAAATCAGACTGTACCTTTTACAGGGAGGAAGGGAGAGTTAGAAATATCTATCAGCTGCCTCCTGCACGCCCCCCACTGGGGATGTGCCCGCAACCAAGGTACATGCCCTTGACCGGAATCGAACCTGGGACCCTTCCATCCGCAGGCCGACGCTCTATCCACTGAGCCAAACCGGTCAGGGCCAGACTGTACCTTTTAATCAATGCAATTTTACAATCACTGTCATCCAGGAGGCATTTGAAAGGGAAATGTCATTGCCAATATATACCAAACTTGGTGGTGGCTATTGTAGTATCATCCTATCTAATAATAGACAAATATGCAAATTGACCATACCTCCGACACACCACAAGCCATGCCCACAAGCCACACCCAAGATCCAATCAGAGCGAGTATGCAAATTAACCCAAACCAAGATGGCTACAGCCACAGAGAGCAAGGTTTCCTAGGTAACAGAGGAAGCCAAGCTTTCTGCCAGCTGTTGCAGGCCTAAGCCTCCACTCAAGCTACAAAGTTTCAATTATAGAAGGTAAACAAATTCAAACAAATGGTGGCAGAATGGAGCTTGAGAGAGCAGGCCAGGGTTGCCGCCGGCAACAGGGGAAGCAAAGCTTTCCACACACCCTGGCCGGGCCCACCTGCTTAAGGCAACAAAGTTTCAATAACCCCAACACAAATGGCTGCGGGCCTCGGAGGGAGCCCCAGGCTTGGCTCTGCTCCAGGCTACAAAGTTTCAATTGTAGAAGGAAAATAAATTCCAGATACCAGGCCTCCACTTGCATTGCCAGGGGGCGTGGCCTGCCTGCAAACCACCACAGGCCCCTCGCTCAGGCCGCCCCATGCACCAAGGGAACCCCATCCTGATCAGGGACACCCTTCAGGGCAAACCAGCTGGCCCCCACCCCTGTACCAGGCCTCTATCCTATCTAATAAAAGAGTAATATGCAGATTGATCATCACTGAAACACACAATACAGCTGCCCCCATGTGGTCAAAGATCCTGCCCCCATGTGGACACAAGATGGCCACCATAAGATGGCCAGCAGGGGAGGGCAGTTGGGAGGCACCCAGCCTGCAAGGGAGGGCAGTTGAGAAGGACCAGGCCTGCAAGGGAGGGCAGTTGGAGGTGATCAACCCTGCAGGAGAGGGCAGTTAGGGGTGACCAGGCCGGCAGAGGAGGGAAGTTGGGGGCAAACAGGCTGGCAGCAGAGTGGTTAGGGGGTGATCAGGCTGGCAGGCAGAAGCAGTTAGGGGCAATCAGGAAGGCAGGCAGGCAAGCAGTTGGGAGCTAGCAGTCCTGGATTGTGAGAGGGATGTCCGACTGCCCGTTTCGGCCCGATCCCAGGGATCGGGCCGAAACGGGCAGTTGGACATCCCTTGAGGGGTCCCATATTGGAGAGGGTATAGGCTGGGCTGAGGGACAACCCCCCTCCGTGCACGAATTTCGTGCACCAGGCCTCTAGTAGTCTATAATAATAAAAGTATAATATGCTAATTATACTGGATGAAGCTGGGGCTGTGAGTGAAGCCCAGGTTCCGGGTGCCTGCCGGTGGCTGGAGGGAAGCCAGGGGAAGGAAGGCCTACTCTTGCAAGAATTTCCTGCATCGGGCCTCTAGTATATGATAAAATATATATCTAAATAAGCCAAAAAAAGATACTTCAGTAAATATAAAATTAAAGTTCTACGGATATGAAAGCATTACATCAGTTTTTTTTAGAATGTTTTTTTCTTAGTGTTACATAAAAATGCAATTACGTTAAAAAAAAGATCTCTAATGTGATGAAATACTTCATATCTTCAATAAAATGCAATATCTGCCACTGAACTGTTTTTGAAATGTTTGAAAAGCTTCACTTGCACCCATTAAGAAGCCATCCAACATTCATATTGGGAAAATTTCTAGGTACTAATAAAATACAACTTTTTAAATATCTTTAATAAAATGCGGGAGTTTGTTTTTGTCTTTGTTTTTACTTTTTTTAGCTTACAAGTAGAGATTCCCCAACCTGGAAGCCCAAACACTAGTAAAAGGTACTGGCTACATCAGAATAGAGTAGCGGACAAATAATTTCTTTCCTATTGTCATGTTTTTAGAGGAAGTTAGAGAATTCCAATATAAGCTCTAGAGAAGTATTATTATATAACTAGGGGCCCAGTGCACGAATTCATGCACCTTGAAGGGAACTGTGGGCCATGAGGCTATGGTGAGCACAGGGACGGGCCTTGGCCCATCCTCCCTGCCCCTGCCTTCCCCTCCTGCCACTGCCCCCAGTTCTGGTCTGCTGGCAGGCCCACTTCCGCCGCCGCCACTTCCACATGCTGATGGCTCTGGCCCCACTGGGTGTGAGCCGGGCCGGTGCCATCAGCAGGTGCAAGTGGCAGCTGCTGCCCCAATTGCCCCTCAGGAGCAGGGGGAGGTGGAGAAGCACTCAGGGGCGATTGGGGCCAGTGCCAGGCATTGGCAGCAGGTGCACGCAGTGGCTCTAGTGCTGGCAGCAGGTGCAAGCGCCGGGTGGGACCATGATGCGTGGGAGCAAAGAATTTTAAGTAACTACCAGAGGCTTTCCCTGATGATAGCAACCAGTGCCCCGCCTTGGTCTGATGCCCCCGCTCACCTGCTCCACCATCCCGCCACAGCTGACGCCTGCTATATTCTACACTCTGCTGCCTGCTGCCGATGGCCGCCATGTTCTGCACGTGCCCTCTGGTGGTCAGTCCACGTTATAGCAACTGGTTGTTCAGTTGTTCCACCGTTCAGTCTATTTGCATATTAGGGTCATAGATAGATGATAGATAGATAGATAGATAGATAGATAGATAGATAGATAGATAGATATAAAACAAGCCACATATGTAATTTTAATTTTTATGTTGCAACATTGTAAAAAGTCTAAAAAGCAGGTGAAATGAATTTTAATAATGTGTTATTTAATTCAACATATCCAAAATATAATTTCAACATGTAATCAACATAACAATATTAATTAAGTATTTTATTATGCTTATCCTGTCTTTGAAATCTGGTATATATTGTTATTTTACACTTATGACATATCACAGTTCACACAAGCCACATTTCAAATGCTTAATAGCCAACTTGTGGATAGTGGCTCCCATATTGGAAAATGAAGGTCATTACATACATTTATCAACAAAATAAAATAATTCCTTCCAGAATATTTTGCTCAAACACAATCAGTCACAGAAGCATTTGTCAGAAATTCAAGAGTGGCAGCTGTTTCCACTGCACTCTTGTAAATGTAAACTACAATAAATCAGTTATCCCAACAATCTATCTAATAATAGAGTAATATGCAAATCATCACTCCGCTACACTCACAAGCCACGCCCACCAGCCACGCCCCAGCCACGCCCACCATCCAATCTGAGTGAGTATGCAATTTAACTGAAAACATGGCGGCAACCCCGCCCCCCAGTCTCTCCAGGTCTCTGGGAGTTGGAGAAGTCAGGCGCCAGTGCGCCTGAGGCTGGCTGCAGCCACAGAGACCAAGAAGCCGCCTGCCCCATGATCCCAGGCTGCAGCCAGCCTCCGAAGCCTCAGGTCCGCCTGCCCAATGTCCTGGGGAGACAGAGAAACTGGGCCCCAGCGCCTGAGGCTGGCTGCAGCCACGGAGACCAAGAAGCCACCTGCCCCATGATCCCAGGCCTCAGCCAGCCTCAGAAGCCTTAGGTCCGCCTTCCTCACATCCACCTGCCCCACATCCTGGGAAGACTGAGAAACCAGGCCCTGCGCCTGAGGCTGGGTGCGGCCGGGAAACGAAGAAGCTGCCCGTCCCATGATCCCAGGCTGCAGACAGCCTCAGAAGCCTCAGGTCCACCCGCCCCATGTCCTGGGGAGACGGAGAAACCGGGCCCCAGCGCCTGAGGCTGGCTGCAGCCACGGAGACCAAGAAGCTGCCTGCCCCGTGATCTCAGGCCTCAGCCAGCTGGAGAAACAGTTCACCCCATGTCCTGGGGGAGACAAGAAACCAGGTGCCAGTGCCTGAGGCTGGCTGCAGCCTGGGAGATGAAGAAGCCGCCTGCCCTGTGATCCCAAGCTGCAGCCAGCAGCAGAAACCTCAGGTCCGCCTGCCCCACCTCCTGGGGAAGACTGAGAAACCGGGCCTCAGCGCCTGAGGCTGGCTGCGACCTGGGAGACAGAGAAGCCACCCACCCTGCGGTCCTGGGCGCCAGCACTTGCAGCTGCAGCACAGGCGAAGCCCCCTGTCCACCATCCCCTAAGGCTGCAGCCAGCCTGGGCACCACCAGAGGGAGGGAAGCCCGGATCCTGGGTGCCTGTGGTCAGCTGGAGGAGGGAATCCTGGGTACCAGGTGTGGGTTGAGGCAGAGGTAGTTAGGGGCAATCAAGCAAGCAGGGGAGCAGTTAGGGACAATCAGGCTAGTAGGCAGAAGCAGTTAGGGGCAATCAGGCAGGCAGGTAAGCGGTTAGGAGCCAGCAGTTCTGAATTGTGAGAGGGATGTCCAACTGCTGGTTATCCCATGAGGGGTCCCAGATTGGAGAGGGTGCAGGCCAGGCTGAGGGACACACTCCCCGCTGCCCCCCCCCCCCCGTGCACGAATTTCATGCACCGGGCCTCTAGTGACTATATATTGCTCTGGAGCAATTCTGCTTAAGACAGTCTACAACAGTGGTCTTCAAACTAGGCTACTGGTGCATGAATACTTTTCAAGAAATATGCAACAGGGAGATTTTTCAGGTAACTCACTCTATGGTTCTCAATTTGCATATGTATTCTTATCTAAAATCGATCTGCTTAAGGAAATGTTTTTTCAACTTGCTTAAAACTAAGAATTATTATTCACCTATTCTCAATACTAATCACTTAAATCTGCCATTAACTGAAAAGAAAAGCACTTCCTAATTAATAGCAGTATACGCTGTTAATTCCAATTCTATTAAATATGACTGGAATGATTTCCTGTACTGCCAAGTGTTTACACGATAAAACTTATGCATAGATATTATTGTGATTTCTTTCAGATAAGGTAGATTATTCATTAAACTAGTTAAAATCTGTTCTCTCATATTGTATCTTGAAATATTTTTTCCGATTAAAGTCAATCCTTATTGTATAAATAATCACAATTTCTATCTCCTATTATTAAAAACTAGAGGCCCGGTGCATGAAAGTTCATGCACTGGAGGGGGGGGGTCCCTCAGCCCGACCTGTCCCCTCTCATAGTCTGGGAGCCCTCTGGGGTGGGAGGCGACCCGGTGATCAGGGGAAGGAGATGCCCCATCACACCTGTGCTTGTGCCACTGCCGGCAGCACAAGCCTCAGCTGGCCCTGGTTACCTGAGCCTTGGGAGGCCCTGGGTGGCTGAGCAGCTGCCATCCAAGGCTTGCCTGTGCCTTGGGCTGGCCCTGGGAAGCTGGGGGGGCCAAGGGGACTGCATGCCTGCTGCCCCAGTGGGGCTGAGGGGACTGGGAATTGCCATCTTGTGGCTGTGGGCACTGCCATCTTTGAGGGCATGGCAGTCAATTAGCATATTCCCTCCTTATTGGCTGTGGGCACCGCCATCTTTGTGACAGTGTAAGGGTCAATTAGCATATTCCCTCTTTATTAGATAGGATGAAATATGATGGTTGCCAGACTGATTTTTTTTAGCTATATGTATTATTCTCTTTCATAAATATGGTTGAAAATTTGATTCTGTGGTCTAATTACATTCATGGATTTTTAAAATTTTATATAGGGATTGGCAAAAGTAGGTTTACAGCTGTACGTTGAAACAGAGTTTATTCTTGTATTACTATTTGTTAATTATTATTTTATTTATTTGTATTACAATTGTTAACCTACTTTTGCTCACCCCTGTACATGATTCTTAATTATTTCCAGAAACCAAGCAATAGAGTTCTAACAACATGTGTATTTTTTTATCAAAGAAAAACTATACCTGTCATCCAATTCTTTGTTTTATACATGAATTATAATGCTGGCTACATATTACATGAGAAACAAAATTGTTATTTAATTTCTGAATTTATTTTGAAGTGGATATAAATATCATTAAAATTTTAATCTTCTAAGTTTGTTAATAAACTTTTTAACAGAGGTGTTCCATAACTGATTTCTCCATGGTTTTAACAATGCTCCTCAGAATACATAGTAATTCATTTTTTTTACACTGAAAATGAAGTCAGACACTTTTTCTGAAGCTAAAGATGATTTGGCTGATTATCCTATCTAATAATAGACAAATATGCAAATTGACCATACCTCTGACACACCCACAAGCCACACCCACCATCCAATCAGAGCGAGTATGCAAATTAACCCGAACCAAGATGGCTACAGCCACAAAGAGCAAGGTTTCCTAGGTAACAGAGGAAGCCAAGCTTTCTGCCAGCTGTTGCAGGCCTAAGCCTCCACTCAAGCTACAAAGTTTCAATTATAGAAGGTAAACAAATTCAAACAAATGGCAGCAGAATGGAGCTTGAGAGAGCAGGCCAGGGTTGCCACCAGGCAACAGGGGAAGCAAAGCTTTCCACACACCCTGGCCGGGCCCACCCGCTTAAGGCAACAAAGTTTCAATTATAACCCCAACACAAATGGCTTTGGGCCTCGGAGGGAGCCCCAGGCTTGGCTCTGCTCCAGGCTACAAAGTTTCAATTGTAGAAGGAAAATAAATTCCAGATACCAGGGCCTCCGCTTGCGTTGCCAGGGGGCGTGGCCCGCCTGCAAACCACCACCGGCCCCTCGCTCAGGCCGCCCCACGCCCCAAGGGAATCCCACCCTGATCAGGGACACCCTTCAGGGCAAACCAGCTGGCCCCCACCCCTGTACCAGGCCTCTATCCTATCTAATAAAAGAGTAATATGCAGATTGATCATCACTGCAACACACAATATAGCTGCCCCCATGTGATCAAAGATCCTGCCCCCATGTGGACACAGGATGGCCACCACAAGATGGCCAGCAGGAGAGGGCAGTTGGGAGGCACCTGGCCTGCAAGGGAGGGCAGTTGAGAGGGACCAAGCCTGCAAGGGAGGGCAGTTGGAGGTGATCAACCCTGCAGGAGAGGGCAGTTAGGGGTGACCAGGCCGGCAGAGGAGGGAAGTTGGGGGCAAACAGGCTGGCAGGCAGAAGCGGTTAGGGGCAATCAGGAAGGCAGGCAGGCAAGCAGTTGGGAGCCAGCAGTCCTGGATTGTGAGAGGGATGTCCGACTGCCCGTTTAGGCCCGATCCCTGGGGGGTCCCAGATTGGATAGGGTACAGGCTGGGCTGAGGGACAACCCCCCTCCGTGCACGAATTTTGTGCACCGGGCCTCTAGTCTTGATATAAATATTGCCTTTGCCAATTAAGTTATATTACAAATATTTTCTATGAAATAATGATCCAAATCTGTGGCCATGAAGCTTTATATTTAAAGGATATAATGAATTAAAGTCATTTTATCAAAATTATTATATTGGCTAAGACATTAAGTACTTTTAATTTCTCAACCTTTTATAAGTATATTGGAGTAAAAATAATGCCTCAAAAAGAAAGTATGACACATAATAATTATTTTCAAAATCTTGGTAAGGTCATTTTGGTAGAATTCCCAGAAACTCAGAAATCAATGACTAATCAACAAATCCTTTTGTAAATTGGGGCTTCTTTTCTTTCATGCTATTCAAGATAGCTCTAACCAAAATGTCTGTTAAAAACTAAAAAAAATTTAATTAAATAATTAAAATAATTAAAAATAATTTTTGATGACAGGTCACTGTGTGATTTCTGACCCATAACTTGGACACTGATTCCATTCCCTCCTATTTATTTATGGGAACAAAGTTTTCTGAATTCTTATATCTATAATAGTGAAAAATAAGAAAAAATTATACTGCCCTCTGTCTCATTAGAAGTAAAGTAAAACTCATCCTCAGAGTCATGAACTAATTTGGGGGAAAATAAACAATCATGCACTTAAGGAATGCATTTCCAATCAAATTCTAGTTTTTATTTTAAATAATTACTTATCAAAATATATAGTATTTTATACTGGCCTAATAAACTGTATACTACTTGTGATTCAATTATAAAGATACTCAGAGGCTTAGAGTTAAAGGAAATTGTTTCAAACTATATATACTTCTTGCAGTGATTTATGATATGGTGAAAATAAAAGGCCTTTAAGCATAAAATTATATTACATTAGGATAAATTATGTATGAGAAGTTGAATGGAATGGCAATTTCAAGGGGATAATACAATCATGTAAAATTTCTATTTATTGGTTTTTCTTTATTTTTTTTCTTTTAAACCAGCAATGATGAGTATCAAGTTACTATGGTAATTTTAGTTCATTGGATCATGCAAATGTGATTAAGTCATGTTATTTAAAAGCACAAGTATTTATAATATGCTGGAAATAACAGCCACAAATAATTAGATTTATGATAATAAATTTCAGATGCTAACTTAGAGATGTATGATGGGATAGCTAGCTTCTCAAAATTATTTTAGGTGGCCTATAATTAGAAAGTATGAAGACCACTGCTATACACCACAGTTTCAATAAATTCTAGAGAAAAACTTTCCAGGGATGAGGGGGGGAGCATGAAATTTAGAAAGTAAGTTCTATTTTTATGTTATAACTATTTTTAGTTTCTGGATATAGCAGAAATCACTATAACTTGTTGTAAACTAGCTTATTTGGCAAGGAGGTTATACAACTTTTCAATAGGTAAAATTTTAGGAATGTTTTGGAGCAATCCACAAATACTGTACTTACTCGATATGGTCACTAGGTGGCAAATATGCCCTGAGAGGGAAGCCCTCTTTCCTGTCTTCCCCTGGCTCACTCAAATCTTCCATCTCTTCCTGCAAAAAGGTAAAGGATACAAAAAATAGTGACAATCACAACAAACAAACACCAACAGCAGGAAGTATTTATTTTAGGTCTTTCCATTTGACAGGGACAGTAATAAGCCCTTATGATCTCTGAAAATTTCAGAAATGGCCTTGCCTATGAAGTTAATATATTCTTTATTAATATCATTTATGAATAGTATTAATGAATACATCTCTATGATATAAACATGCACTTTGACCACAAAACCCAAACCCTATCCAGCTAAGAACTTCAGCTCTAGCAAAATCAAAAAAGCAACAGCAGCAGTAGCATCTATGACATTCCAAACATGAGGCTAAGCCCTTCATTTCCCTGAATCTTCAAATAGTTCTAAGAGATAAGTGCTAATATTAACCCCCATTTTACAGGTAAGAAAGCAAAAGAATGGCCCCAAATCATTGAGCTAGTAAGTGATGAAGCTGGGATGTAAACACAAGTTTGTTTTGTTTTGTTTTCAAATTCAATAGCCATGAGCTTTAATATTACACTGTGTGATGTTTCAGTGGTATGTGTGTGTGTCTCTATGTATCTTTCTATATATACATATGCATGTTTATATTTCTTTTTTTTCCTGTGATTCTATGCCTGTGAATCTTTGCATGTGGAAGTGTGTGTATGTGTGTGTGTGTGATCACACAACATGTGCACTCCAGATCTCTTAGAAAACTTTCTGGTAATTTCCACATTTGCTTGAATACAGTCATCAGAGGGAGCTTAATAACTTTCATTTTCTCTTTAAGAGGCTATTAAAAACATACATTAAAAGTCACAGCTTCCTTTGAAAAAGTATTTACTCATGTGTCCTTGTATATGTGGTTGAATCTTTATATTTTCATATGTATAAATCTGCATGAGTCTCTATGTCTGTTTCTGTTTGAGCATATTTAAGTCCATGTATATATTTATATGCTTATGTTGGCAGGTGTATATGTGTGCACATTCACATATTTAATGTACATTTAGGACTGAGTTCTATATTAGCATAGCAGTACATTTGTAGATCAGTGTGTGTGTGTGTGTGTGTGTGTGTGTGAGAGAGAGAGAGAGAGAGAGAGAGAGAGTGAGAGAGAGAGAAAGAGAGAGAATGCATGCCAATTGTGCATGTTGACATGTAAGGGTGCATATCTGTGCATCTGTGCATTTGAGTCCCTCTGAATATGCCTGTATTTTTAGTGTTTTTTGGACCGCATTGACTGTAGATATATGTGTATATCCTTTACTTTTATATAATGCGGATGTTGTGTGTTTGTGTGGGGGTACATATGGCACCTGCGTATACATCATATGCATGTGACTCTGGGAGCATGAGCCACTAAGTACATGTTTAAAACACATGTATCTACCTATGAATGAATCTCTGTTTCTGTTTGTGTAAATGTGTCTGTGTCTCTGCAAATCAGTAAACACACACCTGTTTCTGCATATGAAGGACTCTATTCATGTCTACGGGTATATATGCACACATACAAACACACATGTGCCTGTGTGGGTTTGTGTATACTTGTGTACATTTCTGCATAAATTTCTGGGGGTGTCTCAGAATGTGCCTCATGAGCCTCCAGAAGCATCTATATGTTTTTATATTGTATATGTGTGTGCACCTGTGTTTTTGCATCTTTGAGGTTATGAATCAGTAAATACATTGTCTGGATGGCATATATACATCTCTGTGTGTTTCTCTGGTCTGTACAAGTATGGAGTGTATATTTATAACTATATGTTGCTCTGTGTCTACACACAGAACTGTGGGCATTTGCATGTTACTCTATGTATGCATATGTGTATCCATATATACATGAAATCATGCCTGCCGGGACTCTGGATGTTATGTTTGTATTGTGCATTAAGAATGTATGGTCTATATGATTATGACACACCTGTGGGTCTATGTCAGTATGAACATCTGTGACACTGCATGTGTATATATATGTTCTGTTGTGTATGTTCTTGTCTATGATGAATATCTGTGTGTGTAGGTGTGAGCACTTTCTTCTGAACAGACTTTTGGTCATTTACACAGCTGCTTTTCTACAATACAACCAGCCATAATGGGGTCAAGATTTTCTTCATATTCTTGAAGTAGCCAAGAAAATAGACATTAAAAGATAGCCTCCTTTAAAAAATTAAATTCTTTAATTATTGAAGATGATAACTATGGCCTAATAACATAAGATTTTTATAATCTGAACACAAAAAGCAGGTGGCTGCTCAGATCTTCAAATCCCACTGCCATGGTTGTAAACCCTGGCACATACCTATCTTCCTTCCCATCTTTGGCCCTAGGTAGGGCCCACATACTGTTTCCTTCCACCTTCCGCTTCCTCAGGCATGCCTATTAAAAAGGGCTCCAAAATTACTTCTACTTTCTGTCCTAGGAGACAGAAACCAGTGTCATCCCATTTATAAATGAGGACTAGGATCAGAGAGTTATAGTGCATTGTGTGGGTCACATGGCCAATTATTGGCAGAGGCAGAATTTAAAACCAGACATGACTGACACTGAATCCATATTCTGTCTCCTCTACCACTGGCCATTTCTACTATCATATGTGCCTAGATCCCAGCACCAATTAAGTGTTGGAGCCAAGCCTTGGAGCAGGAATGTCTGCCTCCAAAGACTGTTCTGAAACTTGATTCTTTGCAGAAATCGTCTCATTTAATTCTCCAAATTGCCCAAAAGGAAGTATTTCACCATGTTTACAAATGGGTATACAGACTCAAAAAAGTGAAGTCACTCTGTGTGAGCATGTCAGTCCTCAGTTTGAATACTATGGAGCAGCATATTGTGTGGACCTCAGAGAGAGAGAGAGAGAGAGAGAGAGAGAGAGAGAGAGAGAGAGAGAGAGAATGCATGCCAATTGTGCATGTTGACATGATGTAAGGGTGCATATCTGTGCATCTGTTCATTTGAGTCCCTCTGAATATGCCTAAACATATATATTGTGTTGCCTTTCTTGGTCTTGTAGACTTTCTGAGTATTGTGTAGCAATGTTTGGTATTATTAAGGATGTCTGTAAAGTTAGGGGCAAATCTGTATGTTGTGGGATGAATGTGTGTTGTGGATTATGCCTCCCTGTGTATGTAGTAGTATGAGTCTGTCAGAACCATGGGAGTGAGTCCCAGTCTTCTGGGCTAGTTTCTGGGTTAGTTTCATGTCTCTGTGTAGTCTTGTAAGGTTAGGTGTTGTGGGGTGAGTCAGGTGAGATGAGGTGAGTCTGAGTGTGAAAGAGAAAATCTTTTTGTTACAGGGGAAGTATCTTTATATTGTGGATTGAATCTATGATTTTTGGTGTGACAAGTCTTATGTTGTGGGGTGAGTCTGTCTGAAGGAAAGTGGATCTAGGTGTTATGAAACAAATATATGAGTTGCATGATGTGTAAGTAAATTGTAGGTCCTGTGAATGAGTTTCTTGTGGTGTCAGACTACCAATAGTATGACTCATGTGTACACTGTGAGATTGTTCTCTACATTAAGGGAGGCATAGCTAGGGGGTGTGAGGTAAAGCTGTGCATTGTGGGTTGTCTCTATGAATTATGGGTCCTATGGGTCCTGAGCATCTGGTTTGGAGTGACTATGCTTTGTGGGAGTGATTTTAGTGTTGTTTATTTTATGACTGTGATTTTTGGATATACTGTCAGGGAAATCTATGGATTGTGGAACATGTCCTTCCATTGTAGGGCATGTCTAGATATTGTGGTCTATAATAGCAGTCTGTACATTGTGGGATATATTATGGACTGATGGGATGAGACTGTGTGTCAAGTGTTGATTCTAGAGATTCTATAGTAAATCACTGTGTCATAGGGGCAGTCTTTGTATTTTAGGGTATGTCTGTGCTTTATGGGAAATCTATGTGAGTTTTTTAAAAAATTTTTTTAATGTGTTTTAAAAGTCTGTTGGGTGTGGGGTTGTGCCATAGTATGGCATTTCAGCAGGTTGTGGTCCAATGTTGTGCATTATGGTGCAAGCCTGCATTATATAACCTAATTCTGGTTGTTGTATTCGATGTGTCCTAGTGTTGTCAAGAGAGTGTGGCTTATTAGGGGAAAGTGTGGATGTGAGAGAGCTTGTATTTGTTCTATGGGATCACTCTGTATATAGTAAGGCATATCTGCTTTATGGTATAATTATGTGTTGTGTGGTATGCCAGTGTGTAACTGAGCATGTCTTGAGTTTTGGATCTTTATGTTGGGTGATGATTTTTTGTGTGGGGTGAGTTTGTGTGGTAGGGCATGGCTGTGGATCACAGGGTGTCTCTCAATAGTGTGGGGCAAGTCTGTATATCATGAGGCTTGTCTATAGTAATGTGGGTCATGTATTGATTTTGTGGGGTGATGATATGATACTTTGTGTATGTAGGAGAGTCTGAGTCTGGAGGAGCATGTTAGTGCATTGTGGGGAGAACTTTATATGAGTTAAGTTTGTATGTTGTGATTTGATTCTAGGTGATTTGGAGTAATAGTGTCAATAATAAAAGTTAAAAAATGAATTTGCATTTGGAGAAATTCTGAGCATGATGTGGTCATTCTGGGATGGTTGGGAGTATCTATGTATTTTCAAGGGATTTTGTACATTGTAGGATGCATCTTTTCATTGGAAGTTTTACCAAGGTGTTGTGGGGGTGAGTATGTGTACCATAGATTGTGTCTAGGTTGTAAGTCATGTGTGACTTGTGGTGCAAGGCTGTATTGTAAAGCATTTCTGGTGAGGAACATAAATGTGCACTATAGAGTCTGCCTTCATCCTGTGGGGCAAGCCTGTGTGTCCTATGGCAATTTGGGGTGTTGGGAACACAAGTTTTCTTTGTAGGGTATTTACCTTGTGGAGAGATCATGTGTGTGTTGGGGTGAATCTGTGTATCAGAATGAAATTTTGTGTTTGTGGTAGAAACCTTTCTGTCATGGGGTATATCTGTCTATAGTAAGATAGCTATGTGAATATATTATGGAGATAATTTATGCATTATAAGACATGTCTTAGTGGCTAGACTGAATTTTGGAGTGTGGCTGGATGTCTGTGGTCAATTCTTACTATGGTGGGGTGAGTTTACGTTGTAGAGTAAGACTGTACATTATAGGGTGATTTTTGCATTGTGGAACTTACCTCTGTGCTATAGGGCTTATCTCAATATTATAGGGTAAGTGTGGGCATTGTGGGGCAAGCCTGTTCATTGTAAGTATTATGAGGCATTTCTGTAGTATATGGTGTAAGACTGAGTTTTGATGCAAACCTATGTGTAATACTAATATTGGATGACTACTTATGGAGCAAGTCTTGGCATTTTTTGCAGAATTTTTGTCTTGTGAGATAACTTTGTGCATTGTGATGCAATTACATGTGCTGTTATGGGAGTCTTATGTCATGGGGAATGTGTGACAGTCAAAATTGATCTAGATATTGAGAAGTGAGTGTAGAGTTATGGAAGAAACTGGGCATTGTAAGGCTCATATGCATGCTGTGGATTGTTTCTTGGTGTTGTGCTGCACGTTTGTGTATTTGGAGGCATATCTGGTGGTTGTGGTGTACTCTGAGTTAATTATTTGCTTTGTGAATGAGTCTCTGCATTGTGTGATAACCCTGTTTGTAGGGATGAAAGTCTATGAATTGTAGGATAAATTTGGAAGTGGTGTAAAATTCTACACATTGTGGGGAAAATCTATTTTTCTGTGGCATGTTTTAGAGCTACTGGATAAGTCTATGCTGGTGGAGGAGGGGGTGAGTTTATGTGTTTGAGGATGTGACCAGACATTATTAATTGGTTCATTCATTATTGAGTGGATGTTTTTAGAAATGTTTGTAAGCTGTTATGCAATACTGTGTGTTTCTGGGGAGTATATCTTAGGAAGCATATTTGTGTATTGTGGGATGCATTGTTATATATACAGGAATTGTGGGGGAAGCTGTGTGTTTTGGAATGAATGTACTATGAAATTAATTTGAACATTGTATGAAGAAGACTGTAATGTTATTGCATTCTGTGCATTGTTTTGGGAGTGTCTAAGTTGTGATTGGTGTCTGCACATTGTAATGTGTGTCTGGGCATTGTGGGACAAATGTGAGTTGTGAATTGATTCTATGTGAGGGTTAATGTATGTGTTATGCTTTGTTTCATGTAGGGTGAGTTTTGTGTATTTTTGGGCTGAGTGTGAGGGTTTGGTGCAAATTTGGGAATTGTGTGATGTGTGGTGGTGTGAATCATTGTCTGGGGTAGTTCTCTGAGTTGTTGGTCATAGTTGTGCATTATGATGCAATTCTATACGTTGTAGGACACCTCAAAAACGTGTAAGCTGAATTTGAGTGCTGTTGTTTCTTTCTATCCATTGCAGGGCAACCATAAGCTTGGTAAGGGTGTTTCAATGGGACATGTTTTCATGTTATATTATGAATTTGAAACTATTTTTAGAGCCTGTGTGTTGTACTGTGAGTTTGAGACTCTGGATCCAATCTGTCTGTTTTGGTACAAGTCTGGAATTTGTGGAACTAGTGCAGTGTGAGGCAGAGTGTGTGTTAAGCTAACTTATGTCTTGAATAGTAAGCTGACAGGCTGCAATGGAATCCTCTGTATTGTGCAAGGGTGTCTACATCTGGGGGCAAGTCTCTACATTGTAGAGTGTTTCTACATGTTGTAGTGTATGTGTGTGCACTGCTTGGGCAAATTTATGTACCAAGGAGTAAGTGAGTTAACTGTGGGATAGTTCTATATATTGTAGGACAGATTGTGTATTGTTATATTATTCTATGCCTTCTTGGGAGAGATGGTTAAGTGGTATCATTGACCATAAGTGTTCTAGAGTCAGCCTTTGTGCTGAGAGATGTGTGTGTATGTGCATATATTTTGTGTCTACTTTGAGTATTTTGTGTCACATCTATGTGTCATGAGTTGCCCTTATACATGTGGGGAATCTGTATACTCTGGGGTTGTTTTGTATACTTTGGTGTGGGTCTGAGTGGTGGGCAGTGTCTTGGTACTGCATCTAGGAATTGTAAAGTAAGTCTAGATGACCATGTTATGGTAAGGGATGCATGTTGGAGCATGTTTCTGCACTGTAGGAAGAGTCTTGTGACATGAGATGTGTCTCCCCATTGTTACTTGATACTGTGCATTGTGGGTCACATCGACACTTTGGGATATGATTCTGTGCTTTCTAGGAAGAGTCTGAGTTGCGCATTTGTGCATTGGCCTTTTTACAATTTATGTTGTACAATGGGCTCACAGTTGGTGGGATGAGTCTGAGTAAGGGCTGTGGATAGGCACTGCAGGATTTGCCTTTGTGCTACAGAACAGGTCTAGGTGCTTTGTTGCTTCTATTTTCCCTGTAAGCCTGGTGTTTGTACTGAAAGGTGATGGTGTATTTTAGGCACTTCTCTGTTGTAGGGCATGTCTGTGCACTGTGGAGCAGCTATGTGCTTTTTAGGCAAGTTTGTGTGGTATGCATTTCGGTCTATGCTTTAATAGCATGACGTCTCTGGGTGTTGTGGATTGTGATTCTGAATATTATGGTACATGTCTTTGCATCCTAGGAAATGCCTTTGTGTTTCGGGACAACTCTATGGATTGTGGCACTGGATCAAACTGAATGGGATAAACCAGTGCTTCATGGAATAAGTCAGTGCATTGTGGATGATTAAATGTGTTTATGAGACATGTTTGTATTGCATACGAGGTATTTTGACATCTGTTTGGATTGTGGTTAATGACTATGCAGTATATACTATGTCCAGGTGTGGCTGGGCAAGTCTGGGTGTTGGGGGTGGATATCTATGCATTATGGGCCTCTTAAGTGGTGGGGAAGTGGGAGGAAATACTGTGCAGTAAACCTGGGTATTGGTTCTAGTGTTTTCATTGTGGAGCGATTGTGTCTATTGTGGAGCAAATCGGTTTTGTAGAGTGAGTCTGTGCATTGTGATTCCAATCCATGCATGTTAGCAGAGTCTGTGTGTTGCATGGTATATCTCTTGTTATGAGAGGTCTATGCATTATGGGTTTTATCTGTGTTTTGTTGGGGCTTATACTTGGTATTGTGAGGCATGACTTTGCTGCATGAAGTGTGTACATTGTGTGTCAGTCTGGGCTTTGTGGAGCATACCTTAGCATTATGTTATTATTTTGTGCATTATGGTTTAAGCTTGTGGGTAGTGGTTGTGCCCATACTTTTAGAGGCATGTCTGTTGTGTGTCATATTTGTGGGTTGTAGGATGATCTGTGAGCAGTGAATTGACTCTGGATCTTCTAATGTGAGTGTGGGCAATGCAGACAGTGAGTTGGGTTGTGGGAGATGTTTATTTATTGTGGGGCATATCTGTAGATTGTGAGATAAGCCTGTGGTTGTATTTGAGTTTTATGGTTCCTGTATATCTATTAGGGATCTATGTAGGGACAGCTGAAAATGCTTGGGGCCTCTGCATTGGGATGTAATTCTGTTCCCTTGGGGGCTGTGGGTTGTGTAGATGCGTGTTCATTGTAAATTATGTCCAGGTATTATGAGGCTAGGCTGTGCACAGTGGAGCAAGATGGCATGTTGTGATGCTATTTGCTACTTAATGGGAGGAGTCTGCATTGGGTCTGTACATTATAGGGCATGTTGAGGTATGTATCAGGTTTGTATATTACAAGGTGTTGTTGTTGTTGTTTTTTTTTGTATTTTGTAAGACAAGTCTTGGTATTATAAAATGAAAGTTTTTACTGGGTTGATTCTAGATGTTTTGGGTTAAGTCTTCACTGTGTGGAGCTGATGATGTTATGTTGTGTGACCTGTTTAGTATGTCTACTTTGTAGGTGACTTTTTACATTGTTCATATTTGTGTGGAATAGGCCAATCTATGTGGTACAGGACTAGTATGTGTGCTGTGGAGCAAGTCTGGATCTTGTGGATAGATTATCTGCATGATGGGGCAAGTTTGTGCATTGTGGGCAACTTGGGGTGTACAGGTAATTTTTATGGGTTTTGATAGGGATGGTGTGATACAATCCTGTGTGTTGAAGAAGTCTATGCCTTGTAGATTGTTTCTAGGGCACTTAAAGTAAGTGTTTTGTGTTGTGTGGCCAATGTAATCTGCGATGAGTAAGTGTACTGTCGAGCATGATATATAGGATAGGATGCAGTTGAATGGGATGAGTCTGCATGAATGTTTCTGTATCACAGGTATGTTTGTTCATTGCAATGTGTGTGTAGGTGTTGAGTGTGAGTCTAGGTGTTGCAGAAACTGTGTGGCACTTGCTTGTGGTGTTGTGAGCTAAGTGTAGTCAACATGGGAATTGTAAGGAAAGAGTGATAAGAGTGTGAGCTGTGATGTGATTCTTTGCTTTATGGGGGTATACCCTTTGCTGGAGGTAAATTCTAATTATTTTAGGTTGAGTCTTACCATTATGGTCCAGTTCCACATGTAGAAACAACAATAACAGCAACAACAACAAGATCAGTTAACATGGATAACACCAATTCTGTGCCAGACACTGTTCTAAACACTTCATAAGGCATTCACTCATTTATTCCTCTTAATAATTCTAAAAGTACCATTATTATTCCCAATTTCTATCTGAGGAAAATAAGGCACAGAGAGGTTAAGAAACCTTTCCAAGTTCACACAATCGATATATATAAAAGCCTAAGCAACCATTACAACCGAACGACTGGAACAACCGGTAGACTAGTCACTGTGACGCGCACTGACCACCAGGGGGCAGATGCTCAATGCAGGAGCTGCCCCTTGGTGGTCAGTGTGCTCCCACAGCCAACCTCCCATGGCCAGCCAACCTCCAGTGGTCCCTCTCTCTTTCTCTCACCCCAGCCGGCAGGCCCCGATTGGCCTGGCCCCGGTTGGGACTGGGCGAGACGGCCCCCGATTGGCCCTGATCGCCAGCCAGGCCTAGGGACCCCACTCATGCACGAATTCGTGCACCAGGCCTCTAGTTAGTAAATAATACATGTGACATTAGAATCCTGGAAAACTGAAACATAAGTGTAAGCTTTTAACCACAATCTATACTGACCCTTTGTTTTGGGGTGCTGTGCATATCTTTAGGTACGTCTTTGGGCCTCATGGGCTATGTCTAGGTGTTGAGATACTAATATTTGCAATGTGTGGCAAGACTTTCTATTGTGACCAACACTGTAAGTTGTATGTCAAGCCTCTGCTTTAAAGGAAAGATGTGTGGTGATGTGGTTCTGTGAGCTGTTGGAGAATTTTGTGTTTACAAAAATACTTATTTTGAAAGGTATGTTTCCTTGTTGTGAGTCTAGAACCTGGATTATGGCATGTCTCTGTGACTTATGGTATGAGTCTGGGTATTGTTGTCTGGGTTCGTGCTTTATAGAAGTTTGTAGATTGTGATGCAATTCTGTTAGTTACCAGGGAACCATGTTTGCTGTGGGAAATGTGTATATGTTATAGGGATCTCCAGGTGAGATATAGGATTCTCCAACAGCTCACAGAACTACATCACCACACATATTTCCTTTAAAGCAGAGGCTAATTGCTACATTGGGGTGCATTGTAGGATGCCTCTGTTGTTGTAGAGTAAAAGGTGTATATGTGTGTTGATGTGGAGTATGTCTATGCATTTTGGGTCTGTTTGTGCTCATGAAAAGTGTTTTTGTATTATGGAGTATGTCTGTGCATTGGAGGCCAATGAGCATTTGAGGGAAGGATGAGTTTGTATATTGTCGAATGAGGGTGCATGTTATGTGAGGGTGAACACTGTGAAGCTTCTCTGTACATATTAACATACCTTTAAGTGTCTTGGGAGATGTGATAAGTGTCATGGAATATTCTTTGTATTACTGAAACAAACCTTAGTTTATGGGGAAAGGCCTTAGGTTGAGGATTTAGTCTGTTATAATACAGTCCCATGCATTGTATAGGGTATGCCTATACCTGCTAAGCTATTTTGTAGCAAGGCGATGTACTGTAGAGCCTGTCTAGGTGTCTTTGGATGAGTCTATCTATTGTGGTAAGTCCGCATCATGGGCACCCCTGAATTACTGGGTGAGTATGTGTGTTGCAGGATGAGTGAGTATCATGGTACAAGTGTTATATATTCAGGAGCATGTTTGTGAATAGTAGATATGTCCACATATTATGTGACAAAAATTAGTGTGTGGTAGGATGTATTTGTATAATATAGGGCTTATTGCTGAGTTGTAGGGTACATGTATATATGTGTGTGCTGAGTTGTGATCTTGTGTCTTGTGGGATGTGGCTGGATGTTGTGCATGCAGTCTGGACATTGTGGAATGAGTGTGTATTATGGAGCAAGCCTGTGCAATTTTTAACAAATTTTTAAATTGTGATGCAGTTCAGTGTGTTGTGAGTTGCATCTGGTTTAGGATTCTGTTTGTGTTCTGTATGGTGTGTGGGTGTTGTGGTGGGGTGTTTGTATGCTGTAGAGTGTTTCTAGATGTTCTTGGGCTAGTCTGTATCATGTGGTGAATCTTTCTGCTGTCACATGATTCTAGGTATTCGAGGTAGGCCCTTTTCCCTTTAGTAGTAATGGTGGTGGTGGGGTGACAGTAATAGTTCATATGTGCCAGGAACTGCACTAAGTACTTAACATATCTTATTTAATTTAACACACAATAACCCTTTTGGGTAGGTACTATTGTTATTATTGTTCTACAGATGAGCAAACTAAAACACGGAGATATATATACTTACCCAAGGTGATACGATTAGAAAGGAATGGAACCTGGATTCAAACCTAGGTAGTATGGGTCCAGAAGCCTTACCCTTAACCATTACACAAGCTGTATATCTGTTGTAGGCAAGAGTTGTAGCTTAATAGTATGATAAAGCATATCTGCAAACTATGATGGAGCTCTTTGCATTGCATGGTAATGTGTATTGTGTGTCGGCACACTGGGGAATGTTTATGTTCATTGTAGGGCTTCCATTTTAGAGTAAGTCTGTGTTGTGATACAATTCTGCGCATTGCAGAAGTCTATGTTTATAGTCATGCCTGTGAATTTTTAGTGTTGTGGTGATTATTATGTTGTGGGGCTAGTCAAGTCTATGTCCCAAAGGGTTTGTCTGTACATTTAGGGTGAGTCTCAGTGTTCAGTGGTGCTTGTGTGTGTTGTGGAGCAAGTATGTATGTTGATGGAAGAATCTATGGTGGAATTCTGTGTATGGTTGGGCATGTTTTGCTTATGGGCAGCAGTGTGAATAAGGACACAGTCTATGTGCTTTGAGGTAAATGTGGAAGTTGTAGAGCAAACAGTTGCAGGTGTTTTGAAATGTGTTTACACTGTGTAATCACCATAAGGAGTATCATTTTTGTGAAATGAATTTATATGGCATGTGTTGTAACACAATTCTTTCCATTATAAGGGTGGAGTGTTGTTCTATGGAATGTGTTTATATGTATGTGTGTATGGGATAGGTTGCATCTATGTTGTGAGATGAGTGAGGGTATTATAGATCATGTCTGTGCCTGTGCCCTGAGGGGCATTTCTGAACACTTTGGAGATAGATTAGGTTCTACTATGGCAGGATTCTGTCTGTTGTCGAATAAGACTGCCCATTAAAGGACCAATTTGCATGCTGTGATGTGCATTGTGAGGTGTGTCTACTGCAGTTTGTCTGAAGAATTTGAGATGTGTTTTGTTGTGACAGGGCCACAGTGCGCATTATGTGGTAACTGTATGGTTGGTGAAGGCTTGGATATTGGTGTTCAAATTAGTGCACCATGGAGCTAGTATTTGCAATGTATGATAACTGTGCTTGTTGTGAAGAGAAATGATGTACTGGAGGAAAACTTTGTGTATTGTGTTGCAACCTGCACTTCATGAGGGGATATATGTGCTGTAAGATGTACTGTTGTATCTCTGTGCAATGGGATGAGCTTGTCAAAGTGCTGTGGGAAGAGTCTCTGTGCTATGAGTTTAATCTGTGTGCCATGGGCTAAGTCCTTAAGCTGTGGAGCAAGTCTGTGTCTTGGGGAGAGGCTGTGCATCCTGGGGCCAGTCTGCCTGAGGTGAGGAGGGTCTGTGTGCCATGGAGAGGGCCTGTGTCCTGTGAAGACAGTTTGTGTTTAAGGGGTGTTTCTATACACTGTAGGAAGAGTCTGTGGACTGTGAGGCATCTCAGTTTGTGGGACACACTGAGTTCTGTGGGAATAATTTTTTGGTTGTGGGGAGAATCTGTGTGTTGTGGGGGAGACTTTCTGTGCTGTCGGTTTAATCTGTGTTTTGTGGAATGAGTCTGCTTGATCTGGGCAGTGTCTGTGTACTCTGGGGCAAGTTTGTGTCCTTTTGGAATGGTCTGTGTATCATGGAGCAAGTCCATTTGTTGTGGGAGAGTCTTTGTGTCTCTCTGTGTGGGTCTTCAGGCTGTGCCATGAACTGTGTTCTGGGGAGGAGGTCTGTGTTCTTTGGAGAGTCAGTGTACTCTGATGTGAGTCTGTGTATTGTGGGTGAGTCTATGTTCTGTGGGGAGAGTCTGTATGATATGGTGTGAGGCTGTGTGCCCTGAGGAAGGTCTGTATGCTCAAAGGAGTCTGTGTCATGAGATGACTCTTCAAGTTTGAAAGGAGTCTACATGCTGTGGGATGGAGTCTGTGTGCTCTGGTGAGGGTCAATGTGATGTGAGGGGAGTCTGTGCCCTAAGGAAAATCTCAACTATGGTTTTAGTTGGTAGGGCATTGGGAGAATATGTGCTGTGGGGAGAATCTTTGTGATGTCAGAAGTATCTAATGTACTGTGGGGAGTATCTCTGTGCTGTGAGGAGAACCTTTGTGCTATATGAAGTCTATGTGCCATGGGCAGAGTCCATATTTTATTATGAGAGTTTGTGTGCTATGGGGAGTATTTGTGTGCTATAGGATGTGTCCATGTTCCTGTGGGTCAAATGTTTTCGCCTTGAGAATATGTGTGCTCTTGGGAGAATCTGTGTTCCCTGGAGTGGGTCTGTGTGCTCTAGAGAGACTCTGTGTGCCAGGGAAAGGACCTTATAATATGGGGACAGTCTGTGATGTCAGGATTCTCTACATGTCATGGTAGAGTATTTATGGTAGGGTGATTCTGTGTTCCTTAGGTGAGTCTTTTTGCCTTGGGGAAAATGTGTGCCTCTGGGTCTGAGAGATAGGGGAAATGTGTGTATGCTATGGGCCAAGTCGTTTTGCTGTGGTGTCTGTGTGCCATGGGAAGAGTCTGTGTGCTGCAGGTAGGGGTAAATGTGTATTTGTGTGATTTAGCCAGTAAGCATTAGAGGGTGAGTTTGTACATGGCAGTGAAAGCCTGTTTCAGTGCAAGTCTCCTTTAATATCAATAAATAATAATGGCAAACACTTACACAATGGTGACTATTACTGAACACTGTTCTAAAAGTGTTATTATTATCCCCATTTTACATTCGAGGAAACTGAGGTACAGAGAGGATAACTGTAATTGGTGGAGGTTTGAAACCAGGCAGTCTGTTTCCTGTGCTCATATTACTATAAATTTCCTTAGGCCCCTGAGGGTGTAAGTAACATGAAACATTAGGAAGACTTCATGGTCACTGGTGGCCATACTGAGAAGAGGTAATTTGGGAGGAAGAAAAAGGAAGTCGCTCAAACCTTCCAAGGATTAAAAATATTCAATGCTCTATATACAATCATGATGGCAGGTTAGCCCAGAAAAACTGACATCATGATTGCAGAATAACTCATTCAGTGACTCTGGTCCCAAAGACCCCTCCTTTGCCTTCCCAGCTGCATTCCGCCACTGCAGAGGAGGGAATGTGCAAGCTCTGGTAAGCTGTTGTTGCCAGGGAAACCAGCCACTAGATACAAACAAATCATAGCCTAATGCGGCAAGTCAATAAATGATTGGGGCTGTGGTTATGAGCTAAAAGCCCCCTGCAATAAGGGTAGGCAAGCCATCCTCCCATCCCTGATCCCTTGTTTTGTTTCAAAATCAGTAAAGTTTAGAGGCTAGTTCAGAAGTCAATAGAGAAATAAGTATGTGTTGGAGATGGGGGTGGAGGGTCAACAGTGAGTGGCAGATGATTTTAATAGTCAAATATTTTTTTGAGCACACTTAACATATCTTCCACTAAAATACTCAATGTTTTATGCTTGACCCTTCTACCTGCAGTGAAGAGATGAATCATTGGAGTGTGTCCCTATCTACAACACATGGTGACAATGGTGGCATGGATTGGGACTCACTCTACCCTCTTTAAACCCCTAGATCAGAATACTACCAACAACAGGCTGGCAAACATTATTTCTGCTTGTCATACACTTGTTACATTTTAGAAAATTCCAGAAACTGAGTCCAGACAGCTTTAATTCTCCAAGCATTTGAGGAGTAGAAAAAGAGGTTGAAGGGAGAACCTTAGGAGTAACACTAACCCAAGGGGTATTTTTTTGAACACAAAATTAGAATTCAGGTGTGTCTAAGAGGAATAGCACATCTGGATCAGTGGTTTTATATATTCAGATTTCTCAATTTTAATTTGTAAAAAAACATCTGATAAATATTTTAAATAATTTTAAAATTCTGTTTGAAAACATCTGCCTGAAACTGAATGTGCCTAGAATTCTTGAAGTGCATAAGCATGACCATGACACTTTGGAATGCTTTCAGAAGCTGTTAAGAAGATAGGAGTACTATTGTGGAATGTAACCATCTTAGGTAGAAAGAAAATGGCCGACCTGTGGAAAGCTACACCCTACCTAACAAGAGAACAGTTGTTGCCATTTCAAATCAGTGGAAGAACGCTGGATTATTCAATAAATGATGCAGAAACAAATGGTGACCTATTTGAAAAAAAAACAACAACACAAAATTAGACCCTATTTCTGAACATATACCAAAATAAATTCCAGATGATTAAAGTTAATTGTAGAAAATGAAACAATGAAATGACTAGTGAAAAATACAGGTGAATATACTCATCAAAGAAAAGAATAAATCACAAAACCAACATTTACTACTTGTGGATATTTAAAAATGTACATGTGTGACATGTAAAAATAAACCCACCATAAATTATAAAAAAATCAACAGGCAAAAAAAAACAACAACTGGAAAATAATGTTTGTATAACATATGATAAATAAATTAGGCAATATGTATGGGATTGGGGATAGGGGAAGAAACAAATTGGTTCATACCATTTGATCCAGAAATTTCACATCTAAAAACTTATCCTAAGGGAAAAACAGAAAAGCAAAAATATATTTATATGGAAAAATATTCCTTAAGTTATAACAGCAAAAGTTGCACATATACACAAACACTCAATAATTGGACAATTAGTGTAACACCTATCTGATAGAAAATTATGCCTCCACAAAATATCACATTCTTGTGAAATTAAAAATATGGGGAATTTCTTCCAATATGTCATTTTATGATTAAAGCAGGTCGGAAACTATATGTACCTATGATTTTCATTTTGTATATAAATATATTTACTATGCATTTATTTGCATGCATTCACAGAAGAGAGACTAACAGTAATTATGTTAATAGTAATTATATCTACATTATAGTATTATGGGTAATTTTTATAGTCATTTTAGACTTTTCCTAATTTTCTGCAATGACTATATGATATTTTTATGAATAAAGGTGAAAGATTCCATTTTTAACAAGATACTTTAATAAGTGTTATAAAAGTGGTGGAAGCACAGAGAGAAAGTCTTAAAATGAAGACAATAAAAAGCAAAGATTAAATGTACTAATGTACACTGACAGAGCATCAAGCAAAACAAACTTAGTATGTACTACATACAAATTATGGTATTATTTGCATGTTAATTGGTACAGAATTTCTTATACAAGATGGACTCCTGGAAAATTTTCTTCACTACACCAGAGAATGGTCACATGTTCCTGGATGCGTCAGTCATTCTCTTTGCCGCAGTGCTCTGTTCAACACTGCCTCCCTTTGCCTTCAACACACTCTCCCCCTTTTCTCCTGCAAAACATGCTACCAGCAGACATTTTTAGACTGAAAAAATGGTCCATCTTGTGGACTTTCTTTGAAGCTTTTTCATTCTTATTTTTCTTACTGGATTGATGCTTTGTCATCTAGCTCGAAAATTTATATATCTTTTTTTCCTTTCTTCCTGTTGAAGTGTCAAAAAATCTGAATTTCAAAGGAATGAAAAACCACCACTTTAACTATTTTTTTTCATTTTTCTTGCAGAAATAGATCTATGAAAGCAAATTCCATGGAACAGGAAACATAATACACATTTCCAAACACATTTCAGAAACACACAAAACAGCTTTGTTGATAGGAATCTCTGCTATCCTTCTTACATCCCTTTTCAAAGAAAGGAATACTGAGAAGATTTTATCTTTACTGTACAAATTGATCCCCATAAATACAAATGAATCCTTTTCAAAATAAAGTTACAGTTGCAAGGTTCATTATCTATTTTTCATGATTTTTTATCCCAAAACCAAATTTTGATCTTCCTCATTCAACACACATTCATCGCGCACATGAAGTAATTAATCTGAACATTACAGGCTGCCCTCCTTATTTTCTCTCTTGTACATATATCCAGTCACATCATTTTATTAATTAAAAAAAGAAATGATATCATTTTCCTCATTGCAAAATAACATTGTTTCTCCTGCTTTCTCCACACTGTGAAAGGAAATCAGATCTGAGAATATCTAGAATCACAACCCATTTTTGTCAAGTCTAATCCAAACATAGTAAAGCAGAAATACCATCCCGAATGCAATTTCTCATTTTAGTGACATCTTCGTCAAGTCTTATTTTGGGAAATATCTTACCAGAATCACAAGGAGGAAGTTTCTATATTTTCTTCCAACAACTCACTCACCATTTAAGACACAAGCTTTAAACTAGAAAAGTGACTGTGAAATATTTAGAATATAATTAAGCCATTTTCCCAATGCTACTGATTAGAATCTGAAATTCCTACACAGTTTAGTATTATTCTATTCCATTAAAACATGTCACTTGCTTTAGAAAGCATATTTTGGGTATCTATTTTACAAAAGATTGCTCGGCTACTTACCAGCAGCATGCGCTTTGCCTCTGCACCAGCTCCCAGGCTATAGCACTGAAAAAGTGTCGTGGGGGAGGGGCAGCAGCCACTTGAAAATGGGTTGTGCTTTGAAGAAGGGATAATCTCTGTGGAAAGAAATGAAATGCCTTGGGATTAGCCGCAAAATTCCTCCAAAAAACATAAAATCATACTAAGCATTACACACTAAAAAGTACATGCTCATCAAAGGACAGATTTTAATAGCTAAACCTCTGATCCAAATCACACTTAAATTGCCTTGATTTCCAGTGGAACCCCTACAATGCCATGGGCTTTTGGCTCTCCCGTCTCCTAGCAACAGTCTCATTAATGGTGTTCTTTCTGCAGTGGTCCTACTACCCATCAAACAAGGTCTAGTCTCTCTCTGGTAGTGAGCATTGCCATTTTGTTGTTCAATATGTGCTTTTTTCTCTAAGCAAGTAATACAGAGAGTCAGGCATTCAATAACATTTCTCCAGAAGATGTTGGTTTCAAATGGCATTCCATTCAAATGACGTATATTGTTCTTGTTCCTTCCCTTGGTACAATGTTGTCATTAGATCCCTGACCTAAAGATAAGACTTAGAAAAATATGCTCAACCCCTTCTGCAATCCCCAAATTACACATAGGCCCACAACTAGAAATCCAGGCCCTAGTGTTGTTTTCCACTGTGCTCAGAGAGAGAAAAAAAAGAATTCATGAGATTCATCTGTATGCTTAGTCCTGTTACCAAGACCCCCTAACCATCAGTATGTCTACTGGAGGTATATGACATGAAAAAGTAGATGAAATATAACCAGATAAAAAACAACCTATTTATCTATAAATATTAACATGAAAATTATTGACTATATGTTAAGGAAACAAGAGTAGATTACTATACAGTATATATAATATGTTCACTTGTATATCTTATTTACATAGGAATAAATGTACATAAAGAAATCTGGAAGGGTATATACCAAAATGTTAAGAGTAGTTACAGCTCAGTTTTCTGTGGATGGTAGAATTTGAGGGGAGTTTAAATCATTTTTCTTTTTGGTTATCTATTTAATAACTTTTCTGCAATTAATATATCCCTTAAATTATTATAAAAGAACAGTACATGAAAATATAAATGTACTTAATGGCACTAAACTGTACATCTAAAATAGTTAAAATTACAAATCTTATGTTATGTATATTTCACTATAATAAAGAAGAGAGCGAGAACCATTCATTCAGTTCTCAAACATGTGTTGAGTCTCACCACATTCAAAATACTGTACTGGGGCAGGAATTATAAAAATGAACAAAACACAATTTGTTCTCTTTCTAAAAATTCATGATCTAATAAACAACTAACCCAAAAGTCTCAATATAGAATTTTATTATACCTGATATATATAATTGCTGCATTTAGACATACTTTTCATTTTATTTCACCAGTCTTGAGGAACATTTATAATTAGAGTTGTTAAATTGTCTGCCTAAATTATTGCACTCCCAGTGGGTGGAGGAAGTAAATAATTATACGTTAAATTTTAATATATAAACATATGTTCATTTGTATATTTGTATAAAATTGCCATATTTTAAAAATCAAGGGCAAGGAAACTGCTCTAGGTTAAAGAAAATTAAAAAGATATGACAAAGAAGAATTATTATACCAAATATATTGAGTGATCTTTGAATGGATTCTGAATAGAACATAAAACAGTTATAAAAGACATTATGGGAACAACTGGAACATTTAAGTATAGACTAGATATTAGATAATATTAGATCAATGTAATAGTTTTTAGGTATGATAATGTAAGATGATGAACTTGTTCTTATGAGACACATGTTGAAGTACTGAGAGGTAAAGTGCTATAATGTCTACAAATCATTCTAAAATGCTTTGAATAAAAAATCATAGATATAAAACAAATGTAGCAATATGCTAACAATTGGTAAATCTTGGCTAAGTATATTGAGGGGTTTACTGTGTTATTATTTGATCTAAAATCCATAAAATAAAGAAGAAAATACTTTAATAAAAATTATTGCACAATAATTATACTTAAAGTTAAATTTCATTTACATTTTGCCCTGGCTGCTGTGGCTCAGTTGGTTGGAACATCGTCCTGTACACCAAAAGTTAGCAGATTCGATTCCAAGTCAGGGCACATACCCATGTTGCAGGTTCAATCCTCAGTCAGGGTGCATGCAGGAGGCAACCAATCATGTTTCTATTAATGTTTCTCTCTCATGTCAATCTCTCTCTCTCTCTCTCTCTCTCTCTCTCTCTCTCTCCCTGTCTCCCTCCCTCCCTCCTTCCCTTCCTCCATCTCTTCCTCTTCTAAGATAAAAAATCAAAATAAAATTTAAAAATTCATACACATTTTGGAATTAATGACAATTAGGTTTGTACTCTCTTAGAAAGAACTTTCCATACTGACCAATTGGATGATGAATGTCATATGCCATCTAGTGGTGAAGTCCCGATTTACCATTACTGGAGCATTCCTAAAGAACACAATTTGACAACTAAACCATTAAATACTAATATAATTTTATTGTAATAAATAAATAAACGTATTTCTTATTACTATGTATCAATACACTTAAAAGTTTCCCTTAATTTTCATTGATTGTTCTTGTTTACAGGAGAATGACTCTGCTTAGATGTCCGAACAACCTGGCACATGTCCACATAGGCCCCATAGGCAAGGCTCAACTGCAAGCTCACATAAATCTGGGTGAAATGTCCTGTGACCCTCCCTGGAACACAACAAGATAATCAATATTGTGCAGACGGTTTCTCACCACCTCCCTATCTTGTGAGGGGATGCCAGATGGCAGTTTCTCATCGGCCCCCCTCATTCTGGTCAAGTGTGGGACTTTCCTCCCTTAAGGTACAACTTCCAGTTGTAAAACCAACTAGATATAATATGGAAACAGTTCCTCTGTACTGGAGCAACTCAGTGCTCCTGTCATCTGTCATCTTCTCCCTGTGATTTATTGTCATCCTGTGGGAATAAGGAGACGGGAGCTGACACCATGCTGATCTTCTCAGCTTGCTTTTGTTGTCATAAGTAAGACTGTCTGGATCAGGCATCCTCAAACTACGGCCCGTGGGCCACATGCAGGTGTTTTTGCCGTTTTGTTTTTTTACTTCAAAATAAGATATGTGCAATGTGCACAGGAATTTGTTCATAGTTTTTTTAAAACTATAGTCAGGCCCTCCAACGGTCTGAGGGACAGTGAACTGGCCCCCTGTTTAAAAAGTTTGAGGACCCCTGGTCTGGATCCATTTGGCACATTGTCTCTTTACCAATTGAATATATGATGGAGTACCAAGTTAAACTTAGCAGCTCCTATAGCTTACAGATTTTGTCATTGCTTGGCAAAAGTATCTATAGATGTGTGTGTGTGTGTATGTGTACATAAAGAGAGAGTGCACAAACTTCATACATTCTGGTGAAACTTGAAAGCTTTCTTTTTGAAATTGGAAAGAAGATGAGTGATGTTCACTTTTATATCTTCTATTCAACATTGTGTCAAAGTAGGGGTGAGGTAGACAGCAGTGGCTAGTGAAGTAAAATTTCATAAAGAGCTAAAATTAATGAAGAGTAAATGTGACCAGGTTAACATAGACACCCAAGTAACCACTTAGTCATAAGTAAAGGAGTAACAAATCACTAAGAGAAAACTATATGGCTTTTTTGTGAGTCCAACACATTTTTTCAGGCCAGGTAAGTAGTGTTGGCCCTCAGCAACCACACCTCTTTCCTCCCAGTCATCCCAGTACAGTGGCTCTTGATGTTACTTGCCTGTTTAGTCATCTAATGGAAACTTCTAGTTCTACTCAGGAGGCAGCCTGAAGGGACTCTCAATGGATCACTACTACTACTACTACTACTACTAATGATAATAATAATAATAATAATAATAATAATAATAATGACTACAATGCATCAAATATATATAAATTATAATTAACACACACTCAAAGATCATTGATCAACATTGGTAGTTATTGGGGTAGAAACCCTTATCCTGAAAATTGAAGGTAAAGAGAAATACTCAAGTATTTATCTTAACTTTCCTGTGCAGACTATATTTGAACATAATCAAGTAGCTAATAAGGGAAAGCTCCATTTTAGTGCAAAAAAAGTAAAATTTAAAAGCTATCAAGATTACAGCATAAAATTTCCAAAAGCCTCCTAATATTTAAACCAAAAAAGGGGGGAATAGTAGAAGAATATCATGTAAGGAAAAATATCCTGTAAATAAATTGTATCTAGAAAATTTTTACTTTAGAAAATTAACTTTCATTTGTAATGCTAACAGCAAGACACCCAGGTAAAACATACATGGTGTCAAAACAAGCCAAAGGAAAATCGTTTGTGCAAAAAATGAAAAAGGATCGCAAGTCAAGTTTATAGAAAAGATTCCTTTATTAACTTTTGGTCGAGAATATGTGTGTATATTTTCAGAAAACAACTCCGAGACCATGTGGATTCCTGCAACAGAGAGGAATTGACAGGAGTGCTCCAGCCATGAAGACAGAAGAGAAACAGTCCAGAGATGGAAGACGCTGACGATGCCTTGCCATACTAGCAGTCAGCAGGTATGCGTCACTGCAGATTGCCCAGGACCAAACCAGAGAGGGTCGGACCTGCATTACAACCATTTGTCTACCAACCAGAACTGAAATATCATTGCTGTTATGTACACATAAAGAACTGTTGGACAAAGAAATTGGGACTCAAAAGAACTGTTGGCCCAGAAAGAAACTCACTATAGACTGATTAATTTGCCTCTCAGCATAACCATTATTGCTTGTCTCATTTTCGGTTCCTATATGTGCATTCCTAGTATCACATGAGCTCACTCATCTAGGGGAAAAGATGAACAACATAGACTGAAGAACAAGAACAGCATCTATCAGACTGTCAGACCTCAGAGGGAAGGTAGGGGAGGGTGGGGATAAGGGAGATAGATCAACCAAAGGACTTGTATGCTTGCATATGAGCCTAACCAGTGATCACAGACAACAGGGGGGTGGGGGCGTGCGTGTGGAGGGGTTTGGGATGGGAATGGGGGGGGTGAGGACAAATATATGATACCTTAATAAAGTAATTAAAAATAAAATAAAAAAAATAAAAAAAGGGAAAGCTCCTTTCTTAAAAATAGATTTTTATTGACTTTAGAGAGGAAGGGAGAGGGAGAGAGAGATAGAAACATCAATAACAGAGAATTATTGATTGGCTGCCTCCTGCACACCCCCTACTGGGGATTGAGCTTGCAACCTAACCCGGGCATGTGCCCTGACCAGGAATCGAAATGTGAACTCTAGTTCATAGGTCGATGCTTAACCACTGAACCACGCCAGCCAGGTGGGAAGCTCCTTTTTAAAGAAAATGTCCTGCTAATAAATAGAGAAGAAATTAATGAATTAAAAAATCACCATTTTGCAACCCTCAGCAAAACTATGCATCTAGGCAACAATCTTCAATAGCTACCAAAACCATTTAATGAATGATTAATGAGGAACTTTTTAAACAACAAAAATAACTTCCCAGGCATAACGTTTTAATGTCTTTTATAATACTAGCAAAAGTGTAATACCAACTCTGGGTAAAGGACAGTAGGAGAAGAGAAAATTAAAGTTCTATATTGTGTTCCAGAGTGCCACTATTTACAAATAAGATATAATATTTTCATTGGGGAGATCTGGAAACAATATTTATACCAAAGGAGTGAATCTATTCTGGGCATGACCTAAATTATTCCCTGATTTAAAAGTAATCCAATTTAAATAAAACATCTGCATATATGCATAACCCATGAACACAGACAACAGCCTGGTGAAGGACTGGGGCAGGAGAAGGAGTGGGGAGGAGGGGGTTAGTGGGCGGGGGGGAAAGAGGGACATCTGTAATACTTTCAACAATAAACATAAATTTAAAATAAAATAAAATTTCTGAAATAAAATTAACAGTTTAGGAAGGATCCTCAAGAAAGAAATCCAGGACTCTGGACTCTTAAGGAAGGTTATCAATAGTACTGTTTGTATGAGAAACCTGGGACTCTGGACTGATCCTTGGATCCCCATTTGGGAGACAAGGAGAACAGCACTGCAGAGTGACAACAGGCACACTAACAGACTCAACAACACAGCCACACTTGCCACATCTGCAGCAAGGTATGATACTTGGGACCTATCTCAGCAGGAAAATAGGAAGCAGTATCTGGAGAACTACTTGCAGAATTGGAACCACATTCCACTGAGGCTTTATCCAGAGCTATTGATGTTTCCATGCCTGGTACTGCTTAAAAATACTATGATTTTATTTAAACCAAGAGATAAAAGAGAAGACATGGTGTTTGCCTAGGAAATCTAAGAATATAATGCATTTAACTACAGTACTTTTCTTTGCATAAAAGGAAAGTCAATTGAATTTTCCAGCCATTTGCATCTTTCAGAACATAGCTCCTAGCATGAGTTCATACCAGTGCCAGTCCAGCATAAATTAAATTACAGAAGGTCACCTAGGAATCTCTACTCTTCTGCTGAGAATTTGGACAAAGATGAAAAAGTAAGAAGAAAACAAGAGCACAAAATGAGCAAGAGAATAATGAGAATTAGTGATAAACCTGAGATGACTCCTCTCTTCAGTCTGTTCTTCTACAGATAAAACATTGAAATTTCATGACCTGTTCTTCATATGATACAAGTTTTTCATAATTTTTCACTCTTTAGATTATTCTCCTCTGGAGATCCTCTAGTCTTTCAGAAGGTGGTACTACAAACTCATCAAAATCATCCAGATTTTGCCTGTAGAACACAGAGAAGACTAGTGTTGTTTCTTCTGATGATAAAAAATACTTCTGGAAACTATGTAACAAAGCATGGAAGAGAGGGTAAAGTCAAGCATTGTCCTAGGTGCTGTGATACAACACAATAAGACAGGCAAGGGCCATGCCAGAAAAGAGCTTACAAGTGTAACAGAATACAAACCAATACAAGGAATCAAACAAATAACAAGAATGTAAAATAGAAATGAATTCTACAAAGAAAATAAACAGAATAATATGGCAGAGCATCTTTGGTTGTGAGGAAAGGCCACTCTGAGGGAGTGACATTTGATGTGAAACCCAAAATGACAAGGAGGAAACCAAGAAAGTATATGTGAAGGTGCTTCCTGGGCTGCTAACATATCCAGTACAAAGGTCCTGAGAATGAATGAGCCTGACATGTCCAGGAACAAAAACATGAAAAACAATAGGAGATAAGGCAAAGTCAGCTGTAACAGAAAAATAAATTAAAAAAATAAAATAATCTATACTAATAAAAGGTTAATATGCTAATTAGACTGGACATCCTTGCAGACAAAGCCACAGTGGCGGGGGCCAAGGCAGAGACAGTTAGGGGTGATCAGGCCGGCAGGGGAGGGCAGTTAGGGGCGATCAGGCTGGCAGGCAGAGGCAGTTAGGTGCGATCAGGCAGGCAGGCAGGCAGGCGAGCAGTTAGGAGCCAGCGGTCCGGGATTGCTAGAGGTATGTCCGAATGCTGGGATCGGGCCTAAACCAGCAGTCGGACATCCCCTGAGGGGTCCCAGATTGGAGAGGGTGCAGGCTGGGCTGAGGGACCCCCTGACCCCCATGCATGAATTTTGTGCCCCCGGCCTCTAGTACTTTTATAAAAAGGTAGACAAAGGTTAGACACATAGGGCCTTATTAAAAATGCTAATAAACTTTTATATCTAATTGCAATGGGGAGTTACTGCAGGATCTTAAGCAGGTAAATTACATGATATGGTTTATGAGTAAAACTGTGGTTTCTCTGATGAAGAAATTATGCCTGTGGACTACAGTGTCAGCTCTTGTCCAAGAATTTCCAGCCTGTTGGCATGCTCTACAGATTTCAGACTTTCCTAGCCCATCTCCACAATTGTGGGAGCCAAATCCTTGTTATCATATATATGATATCATATATGTAAATATACATAGATACATAGAAGACATATATTCAATACCATATATATATACATACATATATATATGTATGTATATATATATATATATATATATATATATATATATATATATATACTGAGTGGCCAGATTATTATGATCTCTGAGCGCATAATAATCTGGCCACTCGGTGTATATCCTATATAATAAAAGGCTAATATGCAAATTGTCCCCTCGACCAGGAGTTCGACCAGCAGGCAAGCTGGCCAACCACCCATGTCCCCTCCCCCTGGCCAGGCTGGTCGGACCCCACCCATGCATGAATTCATGCAACGGGCCTCTAATATATATGTATATATTAACTGTTTTTGTTTGTCTGATAGAATCCTGACTTACACACTGATTAAAGCATCAGTGTGTGTCCATGGGGTGATTGACCGTCCAAAACTAAGTCAAGAGACCAAATAGCAACATCAATCTAGATCCAAAGAGAAGTCAAGGTGGAAGAAATGAATCAGAGATTTAATTCTGAGAGTTCAGTGCACAGTGTGAAGACCAAGGCCTCACGGGTCATTCAAGGTCAGAGAATGATAGGAGGAAGACAGGAATGAAGAGTTATAAAAATAAAGTAATAGCCAGCTGTAGTCAACTGCCTAGGAGTATCAGGTGGATTCTAGACGTATCATCCTCACAATATCTGTAAAAGATAGCTGACCTATGGTGTTCTTCCACAGGGCAGACAGAAACCGAAGCCCAATCTCAGTGTGTTTGGGGAGGATATAAAGACATTCTAACTCACTTTTTTTCTAACTGGCTGTGGAAGAGGGGCAGCCTGAAACTGCCTTGTTTATAATGAGCACTTCTAGATGGGACAGGATAAGGTCAGGACTAACAACCTGCTTGTAGGCCATCCATGTTTCATTCTCATTTTTTCATTTTGGGATTATCCAATATGTCTCCATAAAGCAAATTCTGAGAGTCAGCCACTTAGGTTTAAGCCTCTCAAGAGCACACGGGAGTTTAGAGATGTGCTGAGTTGTTGATTTACTATGGATGTAGATATTATCATATATAGAGTGTCCCAAAAGTGTATATACATTTTGAATAATTATAAAGGCATTGTTTATTAAAATACATTTCATTTTCAAAACTGAGCTAACAGCTATTAAAGTGTGTATACATTTTTGGGGGGACACCCTGTATAACAGCCATAGCCAATAGCAGTGTCAGACATTAAGTAGTTTATTTAACCATCACAATAACCCTATGAAAGAGAGTACTATTTTTTACTCCTATTTTACAGATGAGGAAACTGAGACTCAGAGAGCAAGTAGCTTAATCAAAATCAGCAACTAGTAAGTGAGGGAGCAGGACTGGAAGACAGGAATTTTGATCAGAGAATCCTTCTTGTGTATATTCTATTTGCTTCTTATATGTGTGTCATCCTGAATTATAATTTACTAGAGGCCTGGTGCATGAATTCGTGCACAGGTGGGGCCTGGCTGGCCTGCCCTGACCGGGCCAGCTGGGCTGGCTAGGGGGAGGGGCCGTGGGTGGTTGGTGGGCTGGCCCCAGCCCCGACTGGGGTGGGGGGCTGATCAGGGGTGGGGCTGGCTGGGGCGAGAGGCTGAGGGTGGTTGGCTGGCCAGCCCTGGCCCCTGGTCGAACTCCTGGGTCGAGGGGACAATTTGCATATTAGCCTTTTATTATATAGGATATCTGTCTACCTTCTGTTGCTCAACTACAATCTCCCTGAGAGCAGCAATCTAGTCTCATTCCCTCCTATAAACATAGGTGCTAAGCAACCCTCTAGTCCCACCTCTCCATTATCTTAGTCACCCCATTGGCTGGCTGGATTCCATGACTTTGTACCATTATAGTGATGTGTGCTGACCTCACATTGGTGGCTCCACTTGAGAATTCGGAGGGGAGCAGAGAGTCTTAGTTCAGAGGATAGAGACAGTGCAGATAACTGGGCCACAGTTAAACTTCTATTTTTGTCCATAAGACAAAAGGACTACAAATATTTAAATAATGGGCAAAAAGTTCTTTTACCTTTTTATTTTTGTGTATTTTGTGGAATGCCAACTTTATTTACAGTTGACTGATGCCAGTAAGTGAAAATTCACTGGACAATTAATGGACTTAAAAAGTGAGATTGGCCACTGGGAAAGTAAAATTGTATTCTAAGTAATTATATTTCCCCCTCAAAGTTTTAAAAACAGTAAATAATCACAAATATTTTGCAGTGCCAATAACTCTTAATGGATCAATAATAGAACCAAATGAAAAAAATGGAGCATATCAAGATAGTGGATATCTGCTAAAAAACTCAGGTAAATCAATGTAATACTGAGCATTCACTTAAAAATTAAATACTATAATCTTCACTGCCTTTAAGCTGAACACTCTCTTTAGGAATTGTTCCTTTTTCTTTTTTCTTTTTCTTTTTTGTGGTTGGTATACACAAAATATTCATTCCTAACAAGATCATACAAACATAGCTATATTAATTTAATTGTAATTCACATATTTTGGTGGTAGAGAATATTAATTCAGTCATTTGTCTTTTGTTTTCTTTTGCATTTCTTTATTGAATGCTAGTGGAAATGCTGTTTATTTCCAAAGACAAGAAACAACACCTGACAATCTGAAAAGTCAATAAGTATATATTTGTTGAGCCCAATCCCAGTGTGTTTGAGGAGGACTAAAGACCTTCTAGCTCACTTTTTTGTAAGTGGCTGTGGAAGAGGGGCAGCTTGAAACTGTCCTGTGTATAATTGTGGTATGCAAAATGATTCCATTTCTAAGAGAGCAAATAATATCTATATAATATAATAACATTTAATTAGTGATAGTCTTGATCCCTCCTTAACACTGAGTTTCTTATCTTCTGATGAAGTCGTTTCCTAAACTGTACTACAAAAAGCAGGCCAAAAACCAAATAGAATCTATTCTTAATGTTCCATGTTAATGGCAAACATTTGATGAGAATCGTTCCTCATAATTTTGTAAATACAGTGAAATTATTCTACTGGACATGGAGTACATTACATTGATTTTAGTAACATTTAACATTTTAGCTATAGGAAAACTGTATTTTAGTATCCTTGTCTAATTCCAAGTCATTTCCTTTTCTTTCTAAACTTTTCTCTAATCTTTTACCTCCCTCTGATCTCCTTCCACAGCCTTCCAACAGTGAGCCCTTCTAGTCATTCCATACAGTTCTTGGAACATCACAGGAAGCTGAGGGCCTGAGAGGATGGGTGAGGACCAAAAGCCATTGCCAGGGACATTGTGTTGAATGACTGCGGAGAACACCAATGTGGCCACTGCTAGTCCACACAGCACTTTCATGCAAATTAGAGAAAGGTGCCCCCTCAGGAGAGATGGATTAGTAAAAGATGCCCCTCTGGGATAACAGATTAGTAAAGCACCCCCTATTGTTTACATATTAGAAAGGAGAACCTTCTCTGGGCTTACACAGCCCTGTGGGCCTGTGACACAGTATGAAGAACAGAGGTTGATTTTCAGGTCTTACTGCCAACTCTCAACTACCAGGGACCTATGTGCAGCACACGAATTACATAGTATGTACAGCAGTTCTGTAAGCAACACTCCTGGCAGTTTTTTCTTCTGTCTTGGCTTTCTTTCCTGGAACCCTAACAGACCACTTGATTCAGAGTTCCATGAGCCAGAAGGCCACTGTTGTGTCTTGCAGTTCTCTCCCCTCCTGGAGGGCATCCTTTCTCTTTCTCTTTTGCATATTTGCTAAATGCCTTTTATGGGCAAACCACTGCTCCTCACCCCTCTTCATCCATTACAAAAGCATGGGCTTATTCATCTTCCTAAAGCTCACATATAAATGTTTCATCACTTGCCAACTCCAAAACCTTTGTCTTCCCCAAACACCAAGAACAGAGTTTGAGTCTTGGCCAGGGCATCAGAAATCCTGGATTATGTTCCTTACTCTAATACTAACCTAAGATCTCTTCTAAGACCTTTCCTATCCCTAAGCCTCTGTGATTCAGGGCTGTCAGAGCACAGCTGCTCTGAGTCTGCATATTCTTCTGAATCTTGCTCTACTATTCTGTCAGGTCCTAGCCCCTCTGCCAGGGGCTGGACCTTCTTGGATGTCGGGAGGTAGATGGAAAAGCCATGAGAAGTTGTAGGGTGTAAGAAAGTCTTTATTGTAGGAGCCCGTGGCCATGTAGCCATTGTTAATAAAGAGCCACTAAATAAAACAGTTCTTCAAAGTAAAGTCCCATGTAGGCAGCCACACACCAGCTAGTTAACAATACATCTTTCCTACACAGCAGCAGCCTCTGTCTCCATAACCATTATCTGAGCAGCCGTGTACTGCCTCTAGATCCACTGCTTCACATAGCAGTGGCACCTGAGCTCTTTAGCCTCAGTACTCTCAGTAGCTTCTTCAGCCTCTCTCTCTCACATCATAGTAGCACCAGTACACTGGCTGGTCAGTACCATGTACTATACCACTTAGACAAAAGAGGCCTCTATCCAATAGTGACATGAATCATCTGGGTTACAGAAGGGCACAGTGTACCATGAGATTGCTGTGGTCTTGTCTCTGTGTATAGTCCTTGGGCACTCTGATTAAGATTCCCATGCTCAGAGTGGCCTTGGCCATCTAGCATACTGTAGATAGCGCCTTCACATTCTAATTGGCCTTGAGCATCTGCCGTCTCTGGCATGCTTCCCACAAGGGCTCTAGGTCACAATATAGGTTTAGTCATGGAGACAGAAAGTAGAATTGTTTGCCTCATAAGATTGAGAGGTAGTTCCCTAGAAAAATACAACTTCCTCTTGTAATCTTTGACTCTTAATCACATAAAAAGATGCTTACCTCATGCATATTAAGAGATTATATGAATTAAAAGTCCACAGTTATAAAAAGAGAAAAAATGTTTGATAACATTCTTGGCAAAGGAACAGAAAACAGATACGCTGATGCAATAGTCCCCTTTAATCCATGGGGGATATGTTCCAAGCCCTATATATATTTTCTCTTCTATCTACCTACCCACCTACCTACCTATAATAATGTTTAGTTTATAATTTAGGCACAGTAATATATTAATAAGTATAATTAATAATAAACTAGAACTATCACAACATAATCAATCTGATAGCAGATGACTACTAAGTGACTAACTGGCAGGAGCGTATACAGTATAGATGCTGGACAAGGGATAATCCACATCCTGGGCTGGATGGAACAGGAGGGTGTGAGATTTCATCACACTACTCAAAACAGCATGCAATTTAAAACTTATGAGTTGATTATTTCTGGAATTTTTCATTTAATATTTTGGATCATGGTTGACCATAGGTAACTGAAACTGTGAATGAAAGGGGACTACTCTATGTTACTTGTAGAAATATAAATGCATCCAACTCTTACAGAGGTAAATTGTCAATATCCATAAAAATGTACATGATTTTTACCCAGCAATCCAACTTCTAGGACTTGTTTCCTAATAAATAGACTATTCCATTTTCCCAGTCCATTTACTCACCCATGCTCTGAGAAGACTATCTCATATATGTTCTCTCCTCTCAAATTCCTAACGTAATTTCCCTCAGCCTCATCATCAGGTGATGGTCTTGTTTCTTCCTTCACTGAGAAATTACAAGTGGTCAAAAGAAAACTTCCACAGGTCCCACCAATACACCTTCCCTTTTACCTGCACCTGTACTTGTATTCTCTGCCTTTTCTCCAGTTATTATGGATGAACTATCTATGTTAAGGCCAACCCCTCTCTCTGTGCACAAAAGTTTACCCCCACAATCTTTTGATGCATGGGACAACACTCCAACCAACTGAGCCATACCAGCCAGGGCCACTTTTTTTCCCTAACATTTCATTATGAAAAATTTCAAATATACATGGAAATTGAAAAAATTGTACATTAAGCACACCCATCATCTAGATACTAAAATTAAATACTTTGCTATACTAACTTTTCACAGCCCATGCAATTTTTATCATGCCATTCTCCCTTTCTACAGGTGGCATGAACTTAGGGGCATTCCACCTACAGAAAGGCTGAGCCACCTCATCCTGTACCATGAAGGGACAGAAAGTGAGGGGTGATAAGGGTTGGGGGTCATCAACTCAAACTGTCAGATGTATGGAATGAATGAGTAATATAATTATATCACCTATTGCTCTTTTATTAAATTTATACTAACAATAATTTTTGTTTTTTTCCAGGTGTAATGAAAAATGGGAGTGCTATCAAAAAGGTGGAAATTGAGAAAGAGAAAGGTATATCATATGCTATACCTAAAAGATATATCAAATGGAATCTAGGAAATGTAGAATTATAAAATTCACTCAAAAATTGCCCTGTAATCCCTGTTCATACCATACCTTGAGACAATAAATGCATCATTTAATCAGAAAAGTATGGCCACTCTTTTTTCAACCAAATAGGTTGAAAGTGTCTTACTTAGTCAGGTGCTTTGAGTAGGGACAAGAAGCATATGAAATAAAGAAGCCAGGTATTCATCGGAAATTTAATTTCTATTTGTTTATACAAAGTGTGCAATCTAGTCTCAGTTCCTTTTTATTTATTTAAAATGGTATTTCTGATTTAGTTAGGTATATTTGATTTTATTTTCTATTCCCCTATGGGAATAACAATATGATTAACAGATATGTCGCTGATACACAAAATTATCGTGAGAATTACTTTTCTTTATTTTGATTTTAAGCAGTGATTTCGCACAGATCAGCTCTTGCTAAAGTAATTTTAATTCTGGATATACCCAGCCACCTGAATTTCTCTGATAGATGAAATGACTATTTTTTTGCAATATATAAGTGTATACTGAACATACATTAGATAAGCACTTATATATTAACTATAGTGTTATTTCTTATATTTTTAAAATATGTTTTTATTGACTTTAGAGAGAGGGATAGAGAGACAGAAATGTCAATGAAAGAGAAACATTGATCAGCTGCCTCTTGCATGACCCCTACTGGGGATGAAGACCACAACCTGCATATGTACCCTGACTGAGAATTGAACCAGTGACCTTTTGGTTCATGGGTCATTCATGGGTCAACGCTCAACCACTGAGCAACTCTGATCAGGCTCTAAGGTGTGATTTAGTGTTAACTAATGATGGCACTGCTAATAATAATCACTAAATTATTATGGTCAAGTAAATGTTTCAGATCAGTGTTTTTCAAAATGTGGGGATGTACTCCTGAGTTGCTTCATGATATCAATTGTTTAAAAATTAATTATAATATAATACAACTTGTAGAACAGAAAAGATCATTGTGGATCACAATGAAGCATGAAACAGACTGACATATTTCTGAAGGAAGGGGGTGGGGTGGGGAGAGAATAACCAAAGAACTTATATGGATGTAGGTATGCATAACCCATGAACACAGACAATAGTGTGGTGAAGGCCTGGGGAGGGGGCAGGAGAGAGGTGGAGAAGGTCAATGGGGGGCGGGGAAGGAGACATCTGTAAGACTTTCTTCAATAAAGATACATTTTTTAAAAATAAAAAGAAAAAATAATTTTTAAACCTGGCCAGGTAGCTCAATTGTTTAGAGAACTGTCCCAATATGCCTACATTGGGGGTTCAATACCTGGTCAGGGCACATACAAGAATCAGCCAGTGAAAGCATGTATATGTGGAATAACAAATCGATGTTTCTCTCTCTCTCTCGCTCTCTCTCTCTCTCTCTCTCTCTCTCTCACATCTCTCTCCCTCCCTCCCTCCCCCTCCCCCTCTCTCTTCTCTTTCTCTTCCTTTCTCTCTCTAAAATCAATAAATAGAAAAAATATTTAAATATTTTAAAAGAATAAGTATGGTAGCCATGCAATCTGTTTACTGTGGCTTTCAAAACTGCACCTACAGAGAATATATATCACGGACATTCCTAGCTGCTGTGCATTGAAATCTATCACTGTATTTGCACTGAAGCCACAATTTCCACGAGCTGCCCCTAGCCAGTGACTGAACAAGGCAAGGATAAGAATGTAGGCCCAATCCTGGGAGATGCAGGACTACTCTGACAGCCAGCCTTGTTTTTAGGACCCCCCCAATCCCCACCACCATTGTCCTTATCAAATTTCTTGAGAGCTGCACTGAGTCCAAGGTTTCTTCACCCGTTCTTCCTTCTCCATCTCCTTCATAAGGGTCAATCTGCATTGGTGATCTTTCAGCTCTCCTAGCCTTCTCTGGTAACCTTCACCTTTTCCCTTATGGGCATTCTACCTAACAATTTTCTGCAAGTCTGCCGGAAACAAATCAGTTTCACTAAAAGAGAGATGTTGACAGGAAGCCAGGAAGGCTGGTCAACAACCTTAATTGCTCTAACCACTCACCCTTTAGTTGTTTACATTGTTAGCTGAAGCAGCCTCCACCTTTGTTTGTCCCATGTAAGTTTCTGTTATTTCCTGCCTAAGGGCTACATGTAAGTTTCTGTTATTTTGCCTAAGATGTTTTCCCCAAAGCCTCAATAAAAGGGATGGCAGGGCCAGAGCAGTCAGTAGTTCTCCCACTAGAGGTGGACTACCGCCTGGCCCCCCATTTCGCCAAATTGAATTTCTTCAAGTCTCCATTCATTTGTGTGCGGCCCTTCTCCAGAACTCGAACCCTGAACCAGAACCCTGGACCACGCTGGACGTGGAAAGGGGTTCCTACAAAGTCTAATCCCGTCGTCTTGGCAACTGCTTTTTGGGGACCTGAACAGCACAAATGGTACCAAGTGTGGTCTGAGAAAAGCAATAAGATGGAGATTTTGGACTGGCTCACTTGCGACCCAGTCTCTAGCAGATAATGCTGGCAAAATTGCTAAAGATTTCCCAGTGCTGACCTGGGAAATGTCGTAGTGAAGGGAAATGCTGTTGCAGGTGTGATTATTCAGGCATTTGAGAGTTATGGTGTAGCAGTACCTATGAAAAGAGTGAAGTTGGCTGGTTATTGATGTTACATTGATGCTCTGAGGAGAATTAATGAGAGTCTGTGGGACTCTAATAAGCAGTTAATGACTAAGTATGAGAACAACAAGGCCTATGTGGTTGGTCACAAAGAGGTCATTATCACCTGCAGTGAAGAGCAAACACAACTAAAGAACTGTTAAAGATTCTTAACAGAGTTATGGGGTGATCATTTTATAAAGGTATATAAAGGTCTAATCACTATGGTGTACACCTGAAACTAATATAATATTGTATGTCAACTATAATTGAAAAGCAAATTTTAAAAAAATAATTAAAATTTCAAAAATGAAGGTTCAGGGTCAGAGATGCTCAGCCAAGATAAGATTATTTACATGAAAGTTAGGATCCTGGTGGGGAAAAGCTGAAACACTGAACTATGTAAATAGAACATCTGAATAGAAGTCTCTGCAGATGTTAACTCTGCAGCTCCCTGCCTTGAACACATGGGACTTTAGATGCGCCTCACCCTTCCCTAAGTGCAAGTGCTTTTGCTGTACTAGAACATGCTACAGAGGTTTCTTTCTTGCAGGATAACATATACTCCACTAAGAAGCTTAGCTCACCTCCTCTGCTGACTACCAGACCAATAACTAAGGTTAAATCCTAGTATAATTCAGATGAGGATGTGCTGGAATCAATAAATGAGGAAAGTTACTATAGGATGAGATAATTGCAAAAATTAGCTCTGTGCATCTATGAGATCCATGGGAGTACTCCTGGAATTGCATTCTGAGGATGCTTGTTCCAGGATGCTAAAATATAAGATTGAATAACCAATAATTCATTGACCTGGAAGTATTTTCTTAAGACATAAAATATAACACCCTATCGAAGACCCATAGTTGCAGGCACATATGTTACTGGGATTATCTTAGAAGCCTGGAAAAGCTATTGCCAATATTATTCAATGTGAATTAAACACCTGAGTTGTCCTAGCATATGGCAGAGGAAAGCATAAAGGGGCTGTGGGAGGGAGTGTAAATGTGGGAATAGTAGAGTGAGGAGCTCAGCAAATCTCCCCAAAGGCAATTATAAAACTGGACAAAGTTATCAAAAATAGCTATTTCAGGACTCTGTAAATTGACCAGTCATACAACATATTGAAAAACATTTTGTAAGAAAATGTACTGAACTTTGGCAGGAACTGGTGGTGTGTGTGTGTGTGTGTGTGTGTGTGTGTGTGTGTGTGTGGTGGGGTCTTTTGTGTTGAGCTCCCATCCCTATCAGTTCTGTTAGAATGACTATAAAAACCAACAGCTCTGTGCCAGAGTGTACCAACTTGAGAAAAAAAGTTGAAGACTGGGGACTTATAAAAAACTAGTATCCCAGTGCACGAAATTTGTGCATGGGGGGAGGCAGGGGGAGTCCCTCAGCCCAGGCTGCACCCTCTCCAATCTCAGACCCTTCAGGGGCCTAAACCAGCAGTTGGACATCCCTCTCACAATCCAGGACCGCTGGCTCCTAACCGCTCACCTGCCTGCCAGCCTGAGAGCCCCCTAACTAACCACTCCCCTGCCAGCCTGATTGACACCTAACTGCTCCCCTGCTGGCCTGATCGCCCCAAGTGCCCTCCCCTGCTGGCCTGATCACCCCCAAGGCTTTTATTAGTATAGATATGACCCTTCACAGAAAATTTCACTAACCCTGCTTTACAATAAGGCTTGATGATTGAATCATTGGGGCCAGACACCAAGATTTCCTTTCTTTGAATAGAGGAGGGAATAATTATCTTGTCTTTAAGTTGCCCTGAACATCAAATGAGATAATGACTTAGAAAAGTATAAAAGCACCATATAAAGACAACTGAAAAGACAATAAAGTGGTAAAATGAAAAACACTATTTTAATTCTCCCCCTTCCTTCTTTTACAGCCTTTATTTAAACTGTGAAATTTATAAAAATTTCACTCCTATTTTCATTTCTTTACATTCAATATTATTTTGTATTAGTTTCAGGTTTTATATTAGTTACAGAATAGTGGTTAGACAATCATATACTTTACAAAGTATTCCCCAATATTTCCAGTACCCACCTGGCATCATACCATCATTACAACACTATTGACTATATTCCCTATTTAAGTGACAATGGGTTTACAGGTCCCTTCCAATCTTTCTTTTGTGTTGCTCGCCCTTCCTTTTCTTTCTCACTTCTTCCCTCATTTTCCTTATATAGTATCTCAATTGGCCCTCAAAGGCATTGGGACACGCTTAATCCATTTTACAGACCAGGGAACTGAGGACAATTCCAGTTGGCTGCGGAACTGGACTCAGCGAGCAGGGAGCCCTCACAGCTGCGCACTCCACCTTTCCTAAGGGACAGCCGCGGGGCAAACAGAACAAACCTCCCCATAAGGCTTCCCAGCCTCATTCTCAAGCACCTCTTCATCGTGGATGCTCCACATTCTTTCCTCTCCTCCGCCCCCTGCCCCCTGCCCCCATTCTTTACTGCCCCCCTTTCTGGGGAGCAGGTGGTAGGCTTCACACTCACTGTTCAGGCATGCCGCATGGGGGGATGGGCAGGAAATGGGGGCGGGGCGGGCATGGGCTTGCTTTTGGGCCAAGGCGGGGAGCAGGAGTGGTGGCCTCTCAAGTGCGGAGGCCGCCGCGAGGCCCAGTTAGCGCCAGGAGCTTCACCGAACCCAGGCAGTGGGATACCCGGCAGTGCGGTGCCCTTGCACTGAGGTGGCGCCGCCCCTCAACCCCCGCCTCAGGGCTGAGGGTCCACGCCGCTCCGCCCGGGAGTCATTCCACCCCGGCAGTCATTGCCTCTTGTTTCCCAAGTCTTGGGGCCACTGCAGAACCTCGCTCTCCTCGAGCAAGGCAGATTCCCACCCTCCGGCCCCCTTCCCCTGCCCGAGACCCCTCCGGTGCACCTCGCCTCCGCACTGCTCTGTACCCCTTGGGCTGCCCGCCTCCTGGCAGGCCACTTCGCCGAAGCCGCCCCTCAGGGCTTGTCCGTGCACCTGCGAACCTCCCCCCTCCCCCCACCCCGGCTGCGGCTCCAGGCCAGCTGTTTGGCTGAAGCTTCCTTTTCCTTCAGGCGCTCTCCTCACACCCCAGGGAACTTGTCTCTGGTGGCCCCGCCCCTCAGTGGCTCCCTGCAGCCCCCGCTCCACTGGGCTCTCCCGGGCTGCCCACCTGTCAGGACGCTGCAGGGGCGCCCTGCTGCGGGCAGCGTGGTCCTAGGGCAGGGGGTCGGGGTGTGGGGAGCAGCTCCAGTAAAGTAGTAAACCCCAGGTCGGTGTTGGGATTCGGCTGTGGGCCACAGGGCGGGGCAAAATGGCGCTTAGACCCGGAGTGCTGCCCCTGGCCCTGCAGCCACGCCCACCCTGTGACCGGGCCTAATTTGCATATTACCTCTTTATATATTAAGATAACAGACCTTAGTGGCAAAAATTGGAGAAATTCAATATTATAGCTGTTTGAGACTACAATCCTGCTTGGGTCAAGTAAGATACCAGCCAGAAATTTAAAGAGAAATAAGATAGGTATAGTGGGCCTTGATAAGCCACCAGATATCTCTGCTGTTCTGGAAGGCTGTGCACATGTATAAGGCTGCTTGTACATAGGTGAGACTGGAGAAGATCCCAGAGATCTAATTCTCCTTGTTGAGTATGAGACCTTGTACACATGCTGAGAAGACAGGAAAAGTTCTAGAAGAAAGTAAAAGCTGTGGAAGGCTTGCAAACTGCCTCCAATTTGAAAACTGTCCCCACAGATCCATTTGAATGGTAGAAGCCTTACTTGCTCAAGATGTTTAAGTGAAACCTCAGAATAAACACTGGTGGATCATTATCTTATATAATAAAAGCCTAATATGCTAAGTGTCTGGTCGACCAGTCAGCCTTTCAACCAAAGCATAATATGCTAATGATATGCTAAGGCTGCTCAACCGCTTGCTATGACATGCACTGACCACTGGGAGGCAGACACTCTGACCAGTAGGTTAGCTTGCTGCTCGGGTCCAGCCGATCAGGACTGAGCAAGATGGGCCTGACACGCCCTGGAGCTTTCCCACGGTCCCTCCCCAGCTGGCCAATCTCCTGTGTCCCTCCCTGGCCCCCATCATGCACCAGTGGGGTCCCTCGGCCTGGCCTGCACCCTCTCGCAATCCAGGAACCCTCGGGGGATATCGGAGAGCCAGTTTTGGCCCAATCCTGCAGGCCAAATTCGTGCACCGGGCCTCTAATATTTAATAATCCAGTCACCGATCCTGAGAAACCATGCATAAGAATGAAGACAACTGGGAAGAGAACTGTAGAGAATACAGACTCCACAAAGTAGTTCAGGCAAGTTAGTCAACAAACAAACAAAAGCAACAGCAACTTCCAAGAGGGGAGATGAGAATCCATATTTGCTACATTATCTAAAATGTCCAGTTTGCAACAAAATCTTACAGAACACAAAGAAAAAATGAAGAATACCCCATACAGAGGAATAAAAGTAGTCAATGGAATTAAAGTGGTACAGTAGAAAATATCTATTTAACACAAAATATGATAAAAATGAACAGAGTAACACAAAAAGATATGTGACATATAGAAAATAAGTAGCAAGATGACAGAGATAAATCCAATCACATCAATAATTACATTAAGTGTAAAAGGATGAAAAAATAAAAAAGGCAGATTCTCAGACTGAACTTAAAAATACAATCCAATTATCTTCTGCCTACAAGAGACACACTTTATTTATTTATTATTATTATTTTTAATTTCTTTATTGATTAAGGTATCACATATTTGTCCTCATCCCCCCATTCCCATCCCACACCCCTCCCCACACATGCACCCACCGCCCTGTTGTCCTTAACCGCTGGTTAGGCTCATATGCTTGCATACAAGTCCTTTGGTTGATCTCTCCCCTTTACCCCCACCCTCCCTCTGAGGCCCGACAGTCTGATCCATGCCTCCTTGTTTCTGGGTCTGTTCTTGTTCATCAGTCTATGTTGTTCATTATTTCCCCTATATGAGTGAGATCATGTGCTATTAGAAATACACTTATAAGAACCGAAAATGAGACAAGCAATAATGGTTATGGTGACAGGCAAATGACTCAGTCTGTAGTGAGTTTCTTTCTGGGCCAACAGTTCTTTTGAGACCCAATTTCAATGTCCAACAGTTCCTTATGTGTACATGTCAGCACTGACATTTCAGTTCTGGATGGTGGACAAATGGTGGTAATGCAGGTCTGACTCTCTCTGGTTTGGTCCTGGACAACCTGCAGTGATGCACAGCTGCTAACTGCTAGTATGGGAAGGCCACATCAGCGTCTTCCATCTCTGGACTGCTTCTCTTCTGTCTTCATGGCTGGAGTAGTCCTGTTGATTCCTCTCTGTTGGTGGAATCCACATGGTCTCAGAGTTGTTTTCTGAATATATTATTTTTTTAAATACATTTTTATTGATTTCAGAGAGGAAGGGAGAGGGAGAGGGAGATAGAAACATCAATGATGAGAGGTAATCATTGATCAGCTGCCTCCTGCACACCCCCTACGGGGGGTCGAGCCCACAACCCGAGCATGTGCCCTTGACTAGAAATGAACCGGGGACCCTTCAGTCCATAGGCCAATGCTCTATCCACTGAGCCAAACCAACTAGCGTAAGAGACAAGCTGTAGGTGTAAAGACACAAATACGTTGAAAGTAAAAGGGTAAAAAAGATATACCATGTACACAGCAAACAAAAGAGAACTGGAGTGACTAGACTAATACCACACAAAAGTAACTTTAAGACAAAAATTACTAAAGATAAGGAGGGACAGTTTATAATAAAATGTCAATTCATCAGGAAGCTATAACAATAAAAAGAAATAGATATCTAATAACCCAAAATACATGCAACAAGATCTGATGGAACTGAAACGGAAATAGACAATTCAAAAGTAAAAGAGACTTCTCAATAACTGATAAACAGAAAAATAGCAAAGATATACAAGACTAAGAATAACACTATCAACATAGATGACCTGACATCTGTAGAATATCCCATCAAACAACAGCAGAATACACATTTTCAGGTGTACACAGTACCTTCTCCAGGATAGATCATCAACGAGCCAATGAAGCAAGTCTCAATAAATGTAAAAGAATTGAAATTACACAAAGGATGTTTTCCAACCAAAATAGAATTCAATTATAAACCAACAACAGAAGAAAATTTGGGAAATCAACAAATATTTGTAAATTAAATAATATACTTTAAAAATAACCCATGGGTCAAATGTCAAATAGTAAATCACCGGAAACGTGGGATATATTTTAAATTGAACAAGAACCAAAATACAACACATCAAATGATGTGTATATGAGATATAGCCAAAGAAGTGCTAAGAAGGAAATTTGTAGGTTTAAACATTTGTGTTCTAAAAGGAGAGAGAACTAAGACCATTAATATAAGCTTCCATCTTAATAAATTGGGGGGGGGGGGAGGGGGCAGACTAAACACAAAAGATGAAGAAAGAAGGAAATAATAAGGATGAAATTGGAGATCCTACTCACAGGGATAGATATTTATCTGGCAATTGGTTTTCTTTTCCTACTGACAGAGCCTTAGCCAGCACCACTATCCTGAGGCTTACAGAATACACAGGCATGGAAGTATAGCATGCAACTAGAAGACTCAATTCACAGTGAAAGGTATGGGAGTGAACCCATGATAATGGGACCTACTGGTTATATAACATACCACACCATTCAAAACAACCTCAGAGAGTGCTGGAATGCCATTCTAAAGGCAAAGCTGAAGCACTAGCACAGGGACAACACTCTGAAATGATGAGATGCCATCTTGAGAAATACAGTGTATGTATTAAAGACCTCAATATGGTGCTATGTCTTCATTAAGAAGAACACAGAACACAAGGTTCTGAGAACTAAGGAGTAGAAGCAGGAGTAGCCATACTTAACATTGCTCCCAGTGACCAACAGGGGGTTTTATGCTTTCTGTGCTCTCAACTATGAGCTCTGCAGAATTGTAGGTCCTGTTTCACAAAGGGGGTATACTCTTTCCAGGGGACACAGCAAGGATCCCATTAAACTACAGTCAGAGATAATGGAACTGCATGTCAGAGCTCTGGATTCCTTATGCCAAAGGACCAGCAGTCAAGAAGAGGAGTTGTAGTACCAGCAAGGATAATTGACCCTTATCAGCAAGAGGTAGCACTGCTTTTACATAAGGGGTCCATATGGAATGAGGTGTGGAACCCAGGTGATTCACTTGGGTACCCTTGCCCCATTGTAACTGTGAATGGACAAGTGAAGAGATGCTAGACTGAGAAGGGTCTAATTTCCAAGGCTTCAGACCATCCTATATAATAAAGAGCTAATATGCTAATTAACCAAACAGCAGAAAAACCATCCAGACAACCTTCTGGATGACCATCCAGACAAAGCCAGGCTGTGAGGGCCGAGCCCCTTGCACGAATTTCGTGCATCGGGCCTCTAGTTCAAGAATAAATATATAGGTTACACCACCAGTCAAGCCACCAAGCCCTGCTGAGGAGACAGGGTGAGGTGAATTTAAAAAGGATAGTGGAGAAGGAAAAGGACGAGTACAGTTGTGGCCCTAAGATCTACTGCAAAGACTGGGGTTGTAGTTCATCCCACTAATCTCCCTCTTCTGAGGTTTTTCTCACAAAAATGTATATAGAAACCATGGGACAGCTCTTCCCTATACCCATGAAGAAAAGTAGACCTGTGCAAAGCAATGGAAGGACTTTGGTGATCATAAAAATATACCATTCAGGTCCCCATCCCTAGAGAGTAAAAATAACTAATAGTCCCAGCTACTATGATCTGAATTCATCACTACTACACTTCCAATGACTGAGACCAACAGGCATACTAAGGCAGACCCATTCTTAGATGATGCAGGCCTCCTTGGGCTATTAAGAAAACCTTTTGAATGGCTTGAAGAATATTCTAAGTCCTTAATACTCAAAGCATTGTGTAGATCCACTGCATTGAGTTGAAATGACTAAATCTTTTAAGGTGTACAATTTGACCACCTTTAGGAACAACCAGAAACCAGCCCAACATCTTCCTCTCACATAAACACCACCACCACCACCACCACCACCACCACCACCACCCCAACACATATATTATTAATGATTTAAATTCCTCAGAGATGACATGAAAATTATGTAGACATGTCTGTCTTGGATTTAAAATGATAATAATTTCATTTTAGTTCTTTTTTTACAATTGTAGGAAATTGGCAAATGGATATGATATAGTAAAAAGAGCAGTAGGCAAGAGGTCAGAAAAAAATGATCCCAGTTCAGTTATTAAGAAGCTATGTGAATTTGGAAAAGGCACATTTGCTCTCTGGGACTTGCTTTCTTCATGTGTAAAACAAGAATGTTGGATTTAATTATCTCTAAAACCCCCATTTAGTTCTAAATATGATTCTGTGGGCAATCCATATTTTTCCAGTTCAGCCAATTGAATTACATCACACATACCCTTAAATGACCACAAGGTGTCAGAATATGCTCATCTAACACTTAATAAACAATTCTGCTTGCTCTGCATTAAACTAGAAGACCCATTTTCACATACTTCACACATTTGAAAAACTTTCATAATAACCCTATCAAAGAGGTTAGGCAAGTATTGTCAGTAAAATTTAACCTAAATAATAGGGAGCAATAGCTTCTACCATCCTTACCTTCTCCCAAACACTACATGCTTATTTTCTCCACTAAGCTTTCAATTATACTATTTTTGTTCCTCAAATCTAAATTTTACCTATCATTCAAAACTAGCTCTATCTATTCACAATAACAATAATAATAATCTCTAGAAATAAACCTAACAAAAATACATAAGACCTATATGAATACAGCTATAATTACTGAAGGATATAAAAAATGACAAGGATAATTGAAAACATTTACCATAGTGTGGAAAAGTCAGTTCTGCACAAATTACTTTTAATCCAATACATTTTGCTCATTAAACCTGAAAATATCAGTGTAATTATTCATGCAGAAGAGAAAATGAACAAAAATAACCTGGATTTTTTAAACCTCTAGAAACTATTCAGAAAGGATAAAGAAGTTACACATGCCTTATACAATATCAAAATATTTTAGACTAGTCATTGCAACAGTGAAACAGCACAGGACCAGGAAGACACATCAATGGATCATAGTAGAGTCCAGAAGCAGATCCTGTATAGTATATAGGAATTCAGTATAGATAAAGGTTGGATTTAAAATAAGTGAGAAAAGGATCCACTAAATAGTAGTTGCAGAATCAACTTTACAAATACCAGTAAAATCAACTGAATTCCTAACTACATATGATAGTGATTTCTAAGTGAAACTCTTTTAAAAAAAATTATATAATACAGTAATAGGAAAGAACAAATACCTTCCTTCTATGTGTTGCATATTCTTTTTCTGAAAAAGAGCTAACACATACTTCACAGGGCCATTGTGAATGTTAAAAACGCTGGTGAACAAGTACTGAATACATGTTAGCAGTATAATAGAATCGCAATAAATATTTAGTAATAAATGCATTTTTATTAGACTGGGAAAAGCAGAGGTGGAGAACAACTCACTTGCTCCAAATCACTCAATACATAATGGATCCAGAGTTTATAACTGAGAGACTATTAGAACCCAGGTCCTCTGAGTTCCAGCTCATGTTTTTCTATAGATTCTCTCTTTTAAAAGAAATATTAGGATACCGTTTAAACAATGAAATGTTTCATTGAATTTCTACATGATTACAGTATCTGTTCATTTAGAAACTTTAACTGATAAGCTGCTACTGTCAAGTCAATAATATTTTTAAATCAACTTGTATTTAACTAAGCATAATAATATTTATATAAATTTTAAAGGCTATATTATGTTTATTTCCTGAGGTATTTTTTGTTCAGCCCACAGTGAATGTGTGGTGTAGCCCCAAGGGTAGAAACCACTGATCTATGGGAAATGCACTTTTTTATGGCTGCAGAGAAAGCAATGAATCAAAAGCCTGATTGCAACCTGTCAAAGAACAACCTAAGAGTCCACAGTCCTATGCCACCTCTCTACAGGGGCCTTAATCCTATGGGAAGACAAAAACCTGATAGTGATTTTGTAAAAGGGGCTAAATCTGACAGGTAAAAGTAGTTCTCCTTATGGCATCAGCATGACAATTTACTCTAATTATAAAAAAATTCAATTCTCATAGATAAGCAAGTCTTTCAATTTCGTTTCAGAAGAGGAGGAATAGGCTCCAAACCTGGAAGGGGCATGTTGTGGCGTCTTGGGTTTTGCGTCAAGGAGAGTTGATAGTGGCTGCCACAGGGTTGGCTGGGGAAAGGATGAAAGCACCATCCAGGAATTTGGGGACAGAGTAGGAGGATGATAAAGGAAGAAAGTAAGGAAAGGATTGGCATTCCAGGGAAAGAGATGGTGCTAATGCATGATGTGCATTCCACAAGGATTTCTGTTGTCACAGTCCTCTCATAGCTGCCTCTTTGAAGCTGCTGAAGATGTAAGTTATGGTACTATTCTATGTTTACTATGCGTTAACCCAGTAACTTTTATCCATGTCACTTAATGTCTGTACCTGTGTGCTCAGCTGTAAAATACACAAATAACAACTGTTGCCACTACTTCACAGATTATTTGGGAGTTCTCAGTATACCTAGAATATTACACGAATAGAAAGGACTGCTGCTACTCAAGACATCTGCCCATCCTAGGTTATGTAGAAACAGGAAATAGAGCCACACCTATTCCCACCCTGCCATAAGATTATGTTTGAGCAGACAAGAAAACTAACAACCCTTCTTGGTTGCATGTAGAAATGTGGGATACCAACATGATAGATGCTGCAGAGAATTCATCCAAGAACCTGCCCTGACACTTCATAACCCCAATTTATGATTGTTTGTGAGGGTCACAAGCAGGCTAACTAGAGAAAGAAAAAAAACTTCACCTGGGAAGTTTTAGAGAGAAAGGAGGATGCCATTCCCTGGGGTGATAAACAAAAGGAAATTCACCTTTCACTTTAAAAAAAAAAATAAATATATATATATATATATATATATTATTGATTTTTTACAGAGAGAAAGGAAGAGGGAGAGAGAGTTAGAAACATCGATGAGAGAGAAACATCAATAAGCTGCCTCCTGCACACCCCCTACTGGGAATGTGCCCGCAACCAAGGTACATGCCCTTGACCGGAATCGAACCTGGGACCCTTGAGTCCGCAGGCCGATGCTCTATCCACTGAGCCAAACAAGCCAGGGCTCACCTTTCACTTTTGTTGAACAGAAATGAGAAGTCTCCCATTCATCCACCTACTCTGCACTACAAAACATTTCCGTCATTTATGATTTTATTTCTACTACTTCTCTTTAAGCCTTGCTTTTACATGGAGAACCCTCTCAATCATAAAACTATTCCAGCACAGATATTATTCTGAACCATTGAGATATTGGAAACATTTCTGTCAAAGGTTTTGAAAAAGTTGGGCCTTAGCCAGTGTTGCTAAGTGGTTAGAGTGTCATCCCACACACCAAAGGGTCTTGGGTTCAATTCCTGCTCAAGGGCATGTACCTGCAGGTTCGCTCCCTGCCCCAGGTCAGGGAGCTTGTGGGAGGCAACCAATCAATGTGTCTCTCTCACATCGATGTCTGTCTGTCTGTCTCTCTCTCTCTCCCCCACCCTCCGTCGTTTCCACTCTCTCTAAAATCAATGGACAAAATATCCTCTGGTGAGGATTAATGCCACCCCCCAATAAAGATCTTGAAAAAGTTGCAACAAAAGGGTAGCATTGTATGTGTGAGAATTTCTGGCTCCAATTTTTGAATTATATTTGTGAAAGGTGCATAGCGGGCTTGGCTCTTAGATGAGACAGACACAGACCATATACTTCTGGTACCATCTATGTGCACCTACTATCGCAACAGCACTTTTATTTCCATTGCTCAATATTGTGGTTAGTTTCCAAGCAGAATGAAACACAATAGTGCTCAGAAACAACTCTGCAGCCAGAAAAACAGCACTGCCTTTTAAAATAGACAGCAGAGGGCAGCAAAGCCTAGTCCACTCATCTACTCCTGGGAAGCCCTGTAAACCCTGCCATTCCCATTGCAAATTTCAGGTCCATTAGCAACCAAACCTCTTTTAAGGATCCACAAGGTAATTGAGAGACGAGATGGTTTTTCCAAGATATAGAGAGCGAACACTAATTGGTTTGGTATTGGTATAATGAGGATGAATAAAGCCATGGCTCTAGTCATTATTCAGTAAACACAAACAACATAACAGGCTTCAGAAGACATTATTTTCAAAAGAATAGGATCCTCTCAGAATTGGCCACGAGCAGGTGATATAATATAGAAATAAACACAAAGCATATACAGTATATGATATGTATCACACTTGAATAAGAAGACTGCAATTAACAATAGCCATTTGAAACTATAATTGATAATTTTAAAGTAAATATACCCATGTAACTGAATGCAAATAGCAAACCCACTATACAGCTGACCCCTGGGCATGAAGAAGAAATAAACAGGAGGTGCATTACATCCTATTAATTATTTTCACTGCTACAGTTGTTTGCTATATAATACAGGTCAAGGGGTTAGCCTGAAGCATCTCCTAATATATTAGTAAATAAATTTGAACAGATTTTAATTTGCTAATGGAAAGGTCTGGGCCAGTTGCAAATAAGAGTGAGGCTACTTTGTCTCCCTCATTAGCATGCAACCAGGATTATCCTCCCCATTCATACAAAATGTTACATTTCCATAAAGTGTAGTGTAATTTGTCAGAAAAAAATCTGTAAACTGTATTAGGATAAAGATAAATTTGTATCATGTGGTCATCCTACTTATAGAGTGCTTATGATAATTGCATGTGTAACACCTGCTTTCAAATAATACCGCCTGCCAAATAATACCTCTCTGGATCTTCATAGTGTGTGAAAATGACAGGGAGTAAAATAGCTATTCTTCTAACTTATTTCTATGTGTCTATACTCATAGCTATAGGCTTTATTGTAGCTCACTAGTGTGTCTCAGGTTTTGTTTTGTTTTGTACAGAAGACTCTCCCTACTCAGCAATTTTAAATACTTAGTCTACCTTATGAATTTATGATGTTTTTAGAAAGCTGACATAAAGAAACATGAAAAAAATCATTGCTTGCTATGTGACAAAAGCTCTAGTTTAAAGTGAAATGATTGTTTCAATTTATATATGGCAGATAATTTAATCTATTTGTAGTTCATATTTTTCAGTGCCTCCTGCCACCAGCCCCATCATTTATTTGACCCACTGAAAATAATTCCTAAAAATTGTAAGGTTTACATCCAAATAAAGAAGAGCCAAAAATCTAAAGTTTACTGTGGAAGTAAATTGTAATTCTCTATTCTTATATTCATTCTTCCTCCCCACCTGGACCCCAGGGGGGCTGTGCTTCCCCTCTGACCCTCCTCCCCAGCCCAGACACAGCCCTTCAGTCAGGTGGGAATCTCTACCATTGTTACCCAGGTGTGATTGGGAGTTCCCAAGATTTCCATCCCCTCCTTGAAGTAAATCTTTCCCTGGTGGCCCACAGTGCTGGGCAAATCCTGTCAGGTGTCAGGGCAGAGAAAGCAAGCTGAATTGGCTGGTTCCTCAGTTTAACTTGGGAGAGACAGGAAGAGGTACAGTAAAAGGATGGAACAGGAAAAGGCTCTCTTTGAACAGATCAATGTAGAGTCTACCTGCCCTGAAGGGGAGAAACTGTTACGGAAGTCAATAATAGGAGAAGTAAACCTGATATGAGAAAATTGGGTTTTATAAAATATGATAATTTAAGGAGTTAAATCTCGTAAGACTTCTCTCAAACTTTCATTCTTACATTTATATTGATGACTCAATCTACATTTCCAGTCCCGAGCTCTGACACAAATAACTAATAGTTGATTTAGTGTTTTGTGATTTTAGAAGTGCTTTGAAGTTTATTGTTGGATTAGATGTTCATCATAGCCCTGTGAAGTTGTCAGGGTTCAGAAAGATGCAGTGACTTATTTTGAGTTACACAGCAGAGACTCAGGTACCAGACCAGATGTTCCAAATCCCAAACTCTGTTCAAGACCCCATGCTGCTTTCCCCCAACCTTAAGTGCCTAAGATCTATGCCATACTCCACACCATTGCATGGGAACAGGCTAGGTGAGTACAAGATGCCATTCTGAAATATTTCACCACATTTCCCCCACACCTTTCTCCCCCTTATCAGGATCCTTGGCTAAGTCCAGGGACAGCAGAGAATGCTAAGGTGGTCTTGACCAAAGAATGACTTCCCACCCCAATCCCCACACCATCCAAATCTGATCCTGTCTCAGCAAGTGGTTTCTTAGGTGAAGAAACCCTATTGTTCACACTCAGGACTCAGTTTGTAAGGTGGGTTGTGGGTGAACAGATAACTATCTGACTGACTCACTTCTCAGGGGCTACAGTTGTCTAGGGCATAGCCCAGCACTTTCCAGAGTTGCTTAATATGAAACTGAAGTGAATTAAACTAATTTGCCAACACAGATAGCACAACAGACCACAAGATACCCTGCTATAAGATCAAAGTAACCTACCTCACATCTCCTCCTCAAAATGAAGAGAAAGAGAAATGTAACTTACAGCTCTTTCCAGAATCTACTAGGGGATGTGGAACTTCTGGACAAGCCACATCACTCAACGGTGTTTTGCTGTCCAAATATTTTGAACAAAACTTGGTAGGAAAAAAGAAAGAAAAAATAAGAGGATAATTGTGCCATTCAATAATTGCAACAAAGAGAAAAATTAAATAAGTCTAGGTAACATAACACTATTCTACTCGATAAGCATGGAGCCCTTTTATCACTGATTACTCATCTTTTCATCTGTTACTTCATACAAAAATAGACGAACTCATTTTTAACACTCTCAATATCTTTCTGAAACATCATTCTGAAAAAGTACAATTCCCTTTAAAAATAAATAATTGCAAGCATCAATAGCAGGAGATACCTCTGTAGTACTGGGGACTCCTCAGTGGCAGTCTCTTCTGTGTTGCAGATTGTCACTCATACTGTTTCATATTAAAATAACGTGAGGAAATAACTCCCTAGTCAGTGTGGGCTGATAGCTCTGTTCCAAAGCTGCAGGTAATATAGACTCTCCGTTATATTAAGTTCATCATTTGTATCTTTTTGAGCAATACTTTCCTGTTTTGCTCAGTGTGGTACTTTGGCAACCAGGCAGAAGAAATGGCAGGAAGAAGTGTATATGTGAATAGCTACTAATTTCCCACCCTTTCTTTTGTAATGCAAAAAAGAGAAAGAAAACTCCTATTTGGAAACTGGGATGAATGGAAGAGCACCAAAGTCAGTCCCCTTAATTACAATAAATGCCTCAAGGATTATTCAAACATAGATCAAAGTCAGGCACTTTTAATTTCAAATATCTTCCCTTTTTATGGTGGAGAATAAAATCAAAGCTACAGAAATACTATCAACTTGCACTCAAAATTCTAAATGTCTGCTAACTGCATTATTTTCTGTGAATCTAGATAGTTATTATGAGCTTTGCTAGGTATTGCCACTATAAAGGTGAAATACTGAAATATATCTAGAAAAAGACACTACATTCAGAGAGCATAGCTGAATTCTTTATAGCTCAGAAAAAGTAAACTTGGCCTTGATCGAGTGAAGCCCAGATCATGACATTCCAGGAAGAAAAGTAAGCAAGCCTGTAAACAAAATAATTGAGGTAAGTATGGGACTTTTCATCCCTCTTAGTTGCACCTCAACTCTCCACCTCACTTTACATAGATAAAAATTATGTGACCATTTTAATAACCAGAACTTAAAGTTTTAAGTCTCTACTTCATTTTTTTACTTTATAAAATATGGATTAATTTTTTAATTATTTTTTTCAGTTACACTTTACTTTCAATATTATTTTGTATTAGTTTCAGATGTCCAGTATTGTGGTTAGACAATCATATTTCCACTGCCCAACTGGCACCATACATAGTTATTACAATATTATTGAATGTATTTTCTATGCTGCACTTTACATCCCCATGACTATTTTGTAACTACCAATCTGTACTTCACAGTCTCTTCACTGACTTCAATGATCTCCCTTGCAAAGCTATTCAAGACAACTTTCAGCCTGGAAAGAAAGAAGAATAAAGCATCACATGATAAATTTGACATCTTGGTTGGTAGTTTATATTATCCAAAGCCTAAAAAAATTGTTCTCAATTCCTATAAAATTAAAGTTAGCTAAAATGTAAGCCAAATGGATTTTGACAGTGTGTTTGCCTAATACAATTCAGTAGTGTACAAAAACACAGAGTAGGTTGTAATTAAAAATACTGAACATAACCAGCCTACTTTCTGCTGCTTTAATTAGGAGGAAAGAAAAAAGCTTAGAGAAATTTATTGCTGGAAAAAGTAATGGGATAAAATAAATTTATCAAAATATGCTTGTGCCCACTTTCAATGTACATGTTATCTGCTATTTAAATCTGAAGGGGCATCTTTGCCAACTGTCTCTCCTAATCTAACAACTATCTGCCAAAAAAAGGAAACTTAAGATATTTAGTGACAAGGACAGACTCACCAAGGGGAAACTAATACTTCTTCTATTTTACTACAAAATGTCACAAGTTGTAGATTTTGCACAATTCCCAGCACTGTAGTTTATCGCTCCCTGATGCTCAGCATTCCAAAAGTGGCAAATTCTTGACTTATTCTATGAATACCTCCATGTCTTCTATATATTCAGGGATTGGCAAAAGTAGGTTTACAGTTGTGAGTACATGAACTAGTTTATCCTTGTACTATAAATTAATTACTATAAACCTACTTTTGCCCATTCCTGTATTTTAAACATTTAGCCAACTTGATGGCATGCTTACTTTTTAAGGGGCTACAGCATTGTCTGTTCTCTCTTTCTTGAGACTGCTTCAAATTGGGGAAAATATGGGTATATTATCGAGTCAAAATACAAATATTAAGTATAAACTACTTTGTCAACTAAAACCATAAAAATTATGGTAATCATTTCCACTATATTTGTTATCTCTATTAGTACTCTTTAAAGAATAAAAAAACAATACCTGAATAGGCCAGTGTTCAGCATGCCATGGGTTAAAGCAGCATAGCCATGTAACTTCACAGCTTGAATAAAGGTACAGAAAAACTCCTTCACAGCCTTGGTCATGAGGGACAGAATTTCCTCCTGAGAGATTAATGGTGTTATTAAAATAAAATTACTTCAAATAATAATAATAATTACATCAACACTAGCTACCATTTATTGAGAACAGCTAAAGTTTATTGGATGCTTACCATATGCCAGGTACTGTACTAAGGAATGTGTACATTTAGCCTCTTGCTAACACATAAGGCAGATATTATCATTATCTCTATTTTAAAGATGAAGAAATTGAGGCTTAGCTCTGGCCAGGTAGCTCAGTTGGTCAGAGTTGTCCTGATAAGCCAAGGTTGTAGATTCAATCCTTAGTCAGGGCACATTCAAGAATCAACCAATCAACACTTAAATAAGTGGAACAAATCAATGTTTCTCTCTCTATCTCTATCTCTCCTTCCTCTTTCTCTAAAAATTATTTTTTAAAAAGAAACTGACACTTAAGTAACATTCCTAAGACCACACATCTGGTAAGTGGTCAAATACAGTGCTTTCTGACTTGTAAAGTATTTCATACATTTATTAAGTATTTCATATCCACCCTGTCAATGCTCATAGCACCTCTATCTCACTGCCTGTTTGAACACTTCTAGGGACACAGAAACAACAGTGATGCACTGCAGAGCCCCTGAAATATGTTGTATGACACACCTGGACTCAATCCTTGTTTCAGGATGTATTGGCTATGTGACCTTGGGCAAATGACTTAACCTCTCTGAGATTCATTTTCTTTGCCTGCACAATGGGTTTCATAGTTCAATCTTGCTTTCTCCACAGTGTCTCTACTCCTAAGATAATGTACATGAAGGTGCTGTGTTAATTGCAAAATCGTGAGAATAGAAATTCTCAAATGAGGTACACAAATGGGCCATGAGAAGTTTGTTGAACCCCTTGACATTTCTGCAAGCTTGGCTTGTATGTGTGCATATGCATATTTTCCTGGGAAGACTAACCTCAGTTTTCATCAGATTGCTTCAAATAAGGTTTAAAAACTGCTACAGTATATAAATACTCATTTGTCTTCAGGTGACCAGAGAAGTGTTTCCTGTATTGATACCACTCTGTCTCTCTATAGTTTATTTTTATATCTACTTGACTTCATTTTATGCAGGCAACTATGGCAAACAAGCACATTACCATTTTCACATGCCAGCCTTCCAAAGACTTAACAGTAGTTTTCTCTCCTCATCTCCACCTCCATGTCTTAACCACTCATTCACTCATTTATTCATCCAACATGTATTAAATGCCAAATTTAAGCATAAACACTTGCTGGGTTCTAGGGATAAAGCAGAGAACAGCACACCCTACCTCATTTAACTTGGGAGTCTAGTGGAGAAGACGGATAAGTTTTGGTCTTAAAAGTGGCAAGAGAGTGCTAGGAATAAATGTGCTGCCTACAGATGATCACCATATCTTTTTCATATAGAGAATGGTGGAATCCTTCCATAGCCCAATAACTTTTTCCCCCCAATGTACTTTGTTTGTCTAGATGTTCATTTTAAAACAAATCAGAAAAAAACACACAGGTGCATTATAATCAGCATAACAAGCATCATACCCATAATTACACAATTCTGAGGTTCCTTAGTTTTACATTTTAATATATATATATATATATAAACTGAAGTAACTGCATATACAGGGTGTTCCAAAAATGTATACATACTGTAATAGCTGATAGCTCAGATGTGAAAATGAAATGTATTTTTAAACATTTAAAATGTAATCCTTTTATTTTACATTAGCCCTAAAAGCACTTGAATATTTGTAAATCATAGTAATCATTAGCAGAGAGTGATAAAGTCAACAATCTGTGGAACAAAATAGGTTTTTCATTTTTCTTTTAAAACAATGCCTATACTGTGATATCAAAATGAGGAAATGACATCTTCATTAGGCATGTAATTAATTTACAGTATGTATTGACTTCTCTATATCACACCAGTTTAAAAGAGGGTTAAATCCCAAACACAAAACAACCAAAAGATTCTGATGCCCCTACCTAATACTTCCTAAACTGGCTTTGGACTAGTCACCACTTCATCACATTCCATTTCATTTTATTGTCTTTTCATGAAAAGGAAATTCTCCCAATTCGTTGGTAACATCTCTATAAATATAACCTCCTGACTCCAGAGCTATAATTTGGGTTTTGACTGCCACTCCTGCTATTCAATTGTCATCTTCTTTATATGATGAAGAAGAGCATTTTTGTCCAGGTGAGCCTCTCTGCAAGAGCCATTTTAGCTTTAGCCAATTCCTGCTTAAGAGATTCATTCTTTTCCTTGAGTTGTTCACAAGTGAAGTTGAAGGAGCGCTCAGGAGAGTGAACCGACTGAGAAGACCAAGGCGCCTCTGGACTTTGTCTGTGTAGCTTTAGTGACACTGTGCTGTTTCTTCAGAACATTCTTTCCACTGGAAAGCAGAAATGATTCACTTTGACATTTTCTTTCAAATCATTCCCAGTGTTAATTAAGCATCTGAGAATCTCTGATATGAAAAGAGCCATCGTCATTTCTCTCTACCACAAGATGATCAATGTGAATGGCTATAGGAGCTGGTTCAAGGGATATTGTATTACCATGAGGACTCTCATCTTTTAAATTTATTTTGTGTTAAAAACTTGTATCTTCATTGGCATCACTGTTGCAACAGTATCATCTTCCAAAAAAATGTTGAGTATTCATAAGGGAAGTTGTAAGAAACTCAGTGCTAAAGTTTTCTATATGGCATTGCAGAAACACTTTTTTTTTTCCTGCAAGCAAAGAGTGTATTACAGCACCAGGCCCACTTTCAAATCTCAGAATAATCTCAGGAGAGGATTTTGAATGAATAACAGCTTTATGATCAGAACCTACTGAACGATTGGAAAGGTAATGCTGAAGACTGATATTGCCTAACTCCGTGGTCGGCAAACTGTAGCTCGCAAGCCACATGCGGCTCTTTGGCCCCTTGAGTGTGGCTCTTCCACAAAATACCACAGCCTGGGCGAGTCTATTTTGAAGAAGTGGTGTTAGAAGAAGTTTAAGTTTAAAAAATTTGGCTCTCAAAAGAAATTTCAATCGTTGTACTGTTGATATTTGGCTCTGTTGACTAATGACTTTGCTGTCCACTGGCCTAACTGATCTGGTGTCACTTGGTCCACTGGAAGACAGATTTCTGTATCTTCCCCTCGGATGTGAATTTCCCCATTAACACCAGTAATTTTAAACATCACAACTGACATCAGGCCATTATGGTTTTCTTGAGCATTTTCTGAATTTGTACTGATGGCATCTGGAGAGGTTTCACCATAATTCTGTAGGTTTGCAGTGGCATTTGCACTATCTGCTGGGTTCTGATAATTTGTACTTGAATTCTTTTTAATACCTTTTCCCAGAAAACTATCACTTCCAGCACTTTCTAACAACTGTTCTTCCAATATCATGCTGTCAAGTGAAATGGTATCCAATGAGGTTTGTGAGGAGCTTCTTTTTATGTTCTTACTAGAAGCCTGGTGCATGAAATTCGTGCATTCGGGGGAGGGAGCCTCCTTCAGCCTGGCCTGTGCCTTCTTGTAGTCCGGGAGTCCTCAGGGGATGTCCAACTGATGGGGAGCGGGCCTGAGCCGTCAGTTGGACATCCTTAGTGCTGCAACAGAGGTGGGAGAGGCTCCTGCCACTGCCACTGTACTCGCCAGCCATGAGCCCAGCTTCTTGCTGAGTGGCGCTCCCTCTGTGGGAGTGCACTGACCACCAGGGGGCAGCTCCTGCATTGAGCGTCTGTCTCTTGGTGGTCAGTGCATGCCATAGTGACTGGTCATTCTGCGGTCAGGCTGAAACTGGCTCTCCAACATCCCCTGAGGGGTCCTGGATTGCAAGAGGGTGCAGGCCAGGCCGAGGGACCCCACCAGTGCATGATCAGGGTTAGGGAGGGATGCAGGAGGTTGGCCAGCAGAGGAGGGACCACAGGAGGGCTCCAGGGCGTCTCCAGCCCGACTCATTCAGTCCCAATTGGCCGGACCCCAGCAGCAAGCTAACCTACTGGTTGGAGTGTCTGCCCCCTGGTGGTCAGTGCACATCATAGCAAGCAGTTGAGCAGCCTTTGTATATCATTAGCATATTATTACGCTTTGTTTGGTTGAATGGCCGACCAGACACTTAGCATATTAGGCTTTTATTATATAGGATAAGATGTATAGTGTGGAACCAGGTTCAGTGGGAACTGTTCCTTAGGCTTCCCACTTAAAGATGACTGTGATTTAAGTGTTTGCACTGTTGGTGCTTCTTCTTTACTGAATTCCAGGTTCTTAGAGAACGAAGCTGTTTCTGGTAAAAAATCTTCAGCTTTAAAAATCAACTTTATGGTTTTGAAAATGAAATGTATTTTATTAAACACTGCCTTTATAATTATTCAAAGTGTATATATACATTTTGGGGGACACCCTATATTTAATGTGAATCATTTTATCTTTTCAACAGCGATCATTTTAGATCAAGGATGCAAGTTATCAGCAATGGATGGTATCTTGAAATGGTGGAAATATGGGAAATGCACAATCCTATCTTATACTCTTGTCTCATATATAGTGAAGTATGAACTCTTTAAAATGTTGGACAAGACCCTCCATGATTGTGCCTCTTCCCATGGCCCCAGACTCAATTCTCACCACATGCTTACTGTCTTGAGCTCTACCCTATGCTCCAGGCCTTCTAATTTGCATTCAGGTGCCAAATGAGCAGGTAGTTTCACTTATATAACAGCTATCTATTACCATACCTTCCCCCAACTAAACTGCGAGAATGTCCAGGGCACAACTAAGCTCCCTAACTCTAACACATAGCACAGTTCCCCAATATAGGTGTAGTAACATTTTCTGGAATACATTAATTCATGGGCTTACTATGGGATAAAACCCTGAGCCCTTTTCACATGGGTTGCTAAGTCCATTTCTTCCATCATATATTTGTGCAATTGATTTCAAAATCTACCTCAGATACCACCCTGTCTACAAAGTCTTCCCTAATTATCCCAGTCAGAAAAGATTTCTCTCTCCTCTGAATTCACTCTTGACACTTTCTATGAGGCTTCAACAATAGTTCAGCAAGCAGAATCAGGTTTCACTAGAATAGCGTTTCTCAGCTGTTCTTTAAACAAGTCACATTGACAAATATTGTATTTTAGACAGTATACTTAAAGTGATTAAACAATTCAAAATAGCCCAATGCATGTGGATGGCAATGGCCTCAAATGACTATTTCTCTGTATTTAGGAATGCATACACAATTATTGCATACTTATGTGGCTCTTTGTTTGGAACTGTTTATTACCCTGATATTTATGCTCTCTCAAATAGTCTCTAAGCCAAATTCTTACATTTCCTAGGTATCACACTATCTTTCCTTGGTGCTGAAATTATGTTCTACCTCTTACTTATATACATGACCAATGGTACTCCCAACTCCTCACTTATGCAGTTCATGCCTCATCTGGCAGACCTCTCCCAACAGTGTTGAACCTCAGCCATAGCAAAAAAGAAATCATATGTTGATCAAAATATAATCATGTAGCTGTAAAAGACTTGTGATACTCCAGGATGCCTAGGCACTTTGGTTAAGATTCAGTGAGACAGAGAGTACACTTAGCTCACCAAATTTATAGCTTGTTTGAAGAGGAATAATGCCACTGAATTCAACAGGTTTAGAACATGTGCCTTGCTCACATACTTGGACATGTGTTTCCCAGCTTCCAAAATCATATGCAGATAGCCTATGGTGTCCCATGATTGAACTATCTTAATCCTCTGAGTTAAACCCAAGCATCAGGGTGGTCCTATGGTAGAAGGAGTATTACAGAACCAGTTAGTCCTAGCCTGGACTCTCTGGTTCAGAACATCAGTGTTAGTCCCCTCATCTGTTCAGTGACATGATCTTGAAGGGTTTTCCTCATTTGGACAGAGGGAATGCCAGACACTTCTGTTGTTCATCTTCTAGATTCCCATATCCTAGTGAAGGGCTGGGCCCAAAAACATGTATGATGAATAGATAAATGAGGTGATTTGTTTTTGTTTTTTACCTTATTTTGATTTAAGAGACATGTGTCTTTGGCATTAATAACTGGTCAACACAATCTTTCTTTATGAACATGTCAGGGACAAGGGATTCATTCAAAGCCAGCTTAGATTAGTGTAGTTCAGGCCTTATGAAGGACTCACACAGACTCAGGTAATTTGTAATGGTGTCATCTCACCACTAATCAAGGAATCCTTTTATTCCTCAAGGTCACAGCAGAACAGGAAGCTTTCTATGAAAGTCCTGAGTAGACCAAGGAAATCCCATTTAAAATTGACAAATTCAGAAATCCATGGGTTTGGACAGGCTGTGAAATAAGAAATTATCTAAAAATGACCAAAGAAAAGTTATCTGTGACTTCAATAACCCTAAGTGGGAGTAAATATAGCAGAAAAGAGACTCTAGAAGAACATTGAAGAACAAATTATTCTGGCCCTATTTTCAGCTAATTATCAGCTTAAAGTTATCAGGGAAGAGTTTTAATTTTGTGATAGCTAGAAAGGGGCTTTCAGTTTTACTCAAACAAGAAAAATACGTTGTTTTTTGGAAAACAATGTAGAATTGTTCAACTTATCTACCGGTCTCTGAAAAAAACAGTTCTGGGGCTATTATTCATGGGGACTTCTTATTCAAGGCCAATGTGCTAGGGCAGGAAGAATAAAATATGCTACCTAATGGCCAACTCACTGAACCAGTAAGCCAGAGATTTGAGTCACTTTCTGGGTTTGCCACCCATTGTCCTACCCATTCTGACAATGTGACCATGTTCCTTCCTCTAGTAGCAATATGAAAATTGATAACTCCTCCCCTAGATCAAGAGGAGTTTGTGAGATATGATCTTTTATAAGAAAAACACTTAGATTCCCTTTATTTTATTTTATTATATATTTTTATTTATTTCAGAGAGGAAGGACGAGGGAGAGAGAGAAACATCAATGATGAGAGATAACCATTGATTGGCTGCCTTCTGCATGCCCCACACTGGGGATCAAGCCCGCCACCTGGGCATATGCCCAGACCGGGAATCGAACCGTGACCTCCTAGTTCATAGGTCGATGCTCAACCACTGAGCCATGCTGGCTGGGCCACTTAGATTCCTTTTAGGTGTGCCCTAGACAAAAAGATATGTCCTGAGAATTCTGGTAAAATGAAACAGCAACACCTGCAACTTTGCAGAAGACTAGTTTCAAATGTAGAATTCTCAAATTCCTGGGAGTGCTGAGTCAGAATGTGGCAGGGAGGGGAGCACCAGCCCCTTGTCCCCAGAGTACACCTCTTCTCTTTCCACTCTTACCCAAACTCTACCACTTACATGAGGATCTTCATGTCCTTCATATGTAGACCCTGGCTTGCATGTTCAAACTTCAACTATTATGACCCAACAATTCTAGTTCTAGGTAAATTACACATGAGAATTGAAAACATATGTAGACAAAAAAATGTATACATGAATATTCATAGCAGCACTCTTCATAATAGCCAAAAGGTTGAAACAACACACAAATGTCCAACAACTCATGGTTAGATAAACAAAATGTGGTATAGCAATACAATGGAACATTATTCAGCCATTAAAAGGAATGAAGTACTGATGCATGCTACATCATGGATTCACCTTGAAAACATGCTAAGTGAAAGAAGCCAGTCACAAAAGACCACATATGGTATGATTCCATTTATGTGAAATATCCAGAATAGCCAAACTATTGAGACACAAACCAGATTAGTGGTTGGCAGGAATTGGGGAAGAAGACATTAGGAGGTGAATTGGGGGAGAAGACATTAGGAGGTGACTGCTTAATTAGCATGGGGTTTCCATCTGTGGTGATAAAATAGTTCTGGAACTAGGTAGTGGTGATGGTTGTTTAACATTGTGAATATACTAAATGCTTGTCTTTGTCTCATTTGGTGGTTATAACAAAACATCACAGATTCTAGAGGCTGGAAGTTCAAGATCAAGGCATCAGCATGGTTGTGTTCTCCTAAGGGCCCTCTTCTTGGTTCATAGCTTGCATCTTCTCACTGTGTACTCACATAGTAGAAGGGCCTAGGGACCACTCCAGAGCTTTTTTGATAAGGCACGATTCCAATTCATAGAACTCAGTCCTCATGACCTGATCAGCTCCCAAAGGCCTCACCCCCAAACCATCATCTTGGAGATTTGGATTTCAATATTTTGAAGGATACATTCAGACCATAACAATATCACTGAATTTTTCACTTTAAAATGGTTAAAATAGTAAATTTTCTGTTATTTGTATTTTACCACAATAAAGGAAAATGATCTCAAACTCATTTACACAAAAGTATTGATGTCCAATAACCAATAGCTTACATGTTTAAAATTTGAACGTATGGTAAAAGTAGCTAACATTTGACTTTAGAGAATGTTTCTTAGCACTAACACAATTTTCATCATCTGGAGCTTTTGATCTTGCTTGACATTAGATGGTTCATTTGAGATGTGGCTTTTATCTTTTTCATATCCCTGGTAACTAATACTTTTTAAAAAATATGATTGGGCAATCACTAATGAATTATAAGTAAATTATACATACAATTCCTTATTTATCATTTCCTCATGGAGATAATTTATAAGTCCTAGAAAATTTAGTAGATTTAAAAGAAAAATATTTTTCCAAATAAATACTTTCTCTGCTCTGGTTTAAAAATAAACTCCAATATGATTTATGAAATGTTCTTATTTCAGTGAGGTTTTGTGATTTCTGAAATAATGAAGTGTAGTACTTGAAAATCACATTTAATTTACTCTGAGGGAAGCAAGCTAATGCTGTGTGAGGTTGCTGGGGAAACAGAAAAGCTTCTTTAGGTCAGCGTTGTAGCAGAGAAGTAAGCTGATATTTCACAATTTACTCATAGTCATAGCTCTAAACTCTTTCCTGATTTTTAGCAACATATTCCTAAATTTACATTAAATATTCACATACCCCTTTAATCTGGTCTTATTTTTGGTAGTTGATGAAGATTTGTAAAGCCAAAAAAAATGAGAATTTAAGCTGCTCTTTATCACAATCTTTGTATATTTTAAGTTATTTTCCTAAAGCTCAATTCAATTAAAAAAAATTATATCCGGTTTCAGCACCAGAGAAGCTCCTTTTGGGCAATGGAAGCCCATTTATCATTAAACTTTTAGATGAAATAAAATAAGGGCCCTGGGCATACAATCTCTCTAATTATTCAGATAATCCACAAAAGCCCTGATTTATGCTAAATACTTAGCTTTAATTAGCCAGTGGCTACATAAAGGAGGAGTGAGTCTTAAGATGAGTGCTGGAAAAAGGACAATGTGACAGGCACTATTAGTTGCTTTCCCAACATCCATTTCCCTCTCCCTTTCTCCTATTCAGGCAGAACTACCTCTCACTATAGAAGCTGGATATGCTAGATACCAACATCTGAATATTCTCTTGCACTTAAGAAATGAGTATGTGACTATTGCTTCTCTGGCCAGTGGAACATGAGGGAATTTGGTTAGGGAAGGTTTTTCTTCATAATTAAAAGAAAAATGAGAATAAATGTCTCCTCTTCCTCTTACTCTCACGTGCTTTGTTTTGTTTTTCTGCATATGTTTTCTGGAGCTGCTGCAGCCATCTTGCAAACAAGAGGGGGAGACATTATAATACTGAGGATGCTGAGGATGACAGAGAAGAAAGACAGAAGAAAGTCATATCTCTGATGAGAATACTGAACCACTGAACTAAATAATCCTAAAACCAACCTCATCTGGTTCTGAGATAATAAATTGTCCTCATTGTTTCAGCTACTTTTAGTTCTGTATCCTGTTAATTTAGCCAAAAAGATAATAAATGTTAAAAACATGATTGACTTTTCCTGTATATTTTCCAGAATCACCAAATTGAATTTTTCACGAATAAGGACTGTAAATCAAAATGTCAGAGCTTGGGCGTTTTAAAATTTATGGATTTTAATGTTGATTTAAAAATCATCTGTGGGATTTGTTTTCCCAAACTACACACATCTTCTCACCTCCACACAAGTACATAATAGCTGCTGTAGTGAGATACTTCACTGATGAGAGAGAAAGAGGGAGGGAGGAGACTGAGAATGAATCATGATCATCAGATCTACTTCCATGCTTTCATTTTACAGATAAGGAAATAAAGGTCACCCAAAGCAGTTCCTAAAAAGAGAAAAAGTACTGAGTTTTACAGGAGGGAAAGAGCACATTGTCATCAAAGGATGGACAAAACCAACTGCATGGACAGGCACTGGACCCAGACCCATTAGTTAATGCTCATCTGAGAATATCTATACACAGAAAGCCCCAATGGAGTCTTTTGTCTGCTTATCAAGATCAAACTCCATTGACTGCCATCCAAGGTCCTTCGCAGCCTGGCTTCTTTCTGAAAGTCTTATTGAAGTTCTCCCTACTCTCACCATTCCCTTGCTCATTAATGTTCCCTGAACATGCCAGGCTCACCTGATCAGTCTCCTCCCCAACCTTGAAAGCCCTCCGTTTTTATCTATTGGCTTTCAAAATCTCATCTATCCTTCAAGGTGTCACATAAACATCATTGCATGTGTCATTTGATGGTGACAGCAACAAATGATTCCTATACTCTCTCCCTTTATACATGTACAACATAGTACTTTGCTCAAAACTTCAAATTAAGTTATAGAAACAAAATGGAAAGGATATTAAGTAAAATGGAATCAAGTGTAGTTGTTATCAAGTTACCCAATAATATAGCATAACACACTTTATATCTCTCTAATTTTAAGTACATCAAAAAAGACTCAGAACAAACTGAATTGTTTGGTTATATCATATTTCATTCAAAACTTGTAGCCAAATTATAGGGAGGAAATAAAGTGAAAATGGCAGGGCAGCTGAAACTGCTGATTTATATTTTGCACACTGCCTCATTTTACATATTGGGAAACTGAGGTCAAAAAAGGAAATGTGGTTAACTCTTCATCTAGTGACCTTTACATTTTGTATACAAAGGTGGGATTTAGAAGCTAAAAATAATAGCTATCTACAAATCTTAATACTTGTCACTGCTCCAACTATCTAAACTCATCATGCTATGGCCAAATGCATTGCATCCCAGAGCCTTGATTCTTTTTCCTAACCTGATTTTTCTAGGAACTTTCTCATTATCACCTATTCTTCATACTTTAAACACTATCAGCACCAACATAAAAATAAGACATCATTCTACTGTCAAACAAATAAAATTTCAAGTATAAAGCAGTTAATGACAGTGAACAGATGAATATTCATGGATCCCTAAGTGATTTAAAACTCCAAGCATTATGGGAGATAACACAAAGTGGTAATATTCTGATTTTAGTCTTGGATGGGATAAATTTAAATTATACAAATAAAAGTTGTATTGCTTTGCAGAAAATTTGCTCTACTAAGAATCAAGAAATTGATTCATTTCTGGATTCCTGTTTCAGCTCAACTTCTGGCTTGTTTATGACTTTAACAGTTCTCCTTTTGTAAAAAGAAAAAAGAGGATTGGTCTAGATCAATGTTTTTCAAATTATGCTTTGCAAATTTATTAGGGAAGATGGTTTGTCTGTGATTATTAGAATATTCTAATTTTGAGTTTTAATTTCTATGATAATTTATTTTAAAGTGTCCAAGGTATATTCTTATAATCAAGGACTGCTATGTTATTTTTCTGCCCACTAATGTTTTTATGTTATCAGTTTAATGAAAGCCAAGTAGAGTGTTGTTGTAATTGTTAAAAACTAGACCAAAAAACCTACAAAGATGTACATGTTAGACAGAAGATGTCTTCCTACCAAACAAAGGCCCTGTATATGACACAGTTGTCCTTTTCGGACCAGTAGAAAGAAGTGGGAGAAGGGAATCATCTCAAGTGTTCTATGTATAACAAGTTATACTTAGTTTAATGTATTACTTTAAATATATATTTATGTATGTAAAAATATTACATGTTACATTACACTATTTATATTATTACATTCTTGTTCTATTAGCATTCTACAAATAATTTAAGTCCACACTGGGATTAGTAAGAATATTTTTCCCTTTAAAAATGGTTTCTACAATACTCAATTGAGAAAAACAGGCTTAAATGATTTCTCAGTCCCTTGTGGCTGTGACATCCCATGTATCTATTATAACTGATTCAGAGATCTTATTTATAGAGCCCAAGTGAATTATACTGGAGAATTAAACAATATCTAATGAGCATTCTTCCTTTTTAGTATGTCACCCAAGAATGACTTTCCTAAATGTTCCAATTAAAGACAATACCCCAAATTAAAAACCAGTATGAAGGGAAATAACTTTGCTATGGACTGGCCAGTTTGCTGGGGTTGGTTGAAATTTCTTTAGCAATCATTTCTGTGGTATTTTTCATGAAGGACAAATGCTTGACACACTGTACCTGGCACAGAAAGCATTAAAGAGGTTGAGAAGGAAGCAAAATGCTTCCCCTCCCAATGTCAACATATGCAATGCTATCTCACAAAGTTTATTTTTGTTAAATTTAAATGAAATACTAAATAATAGAAATGATTGAAGAAATGATGTTTGCAAATTACTCAGTTATTCATGTGGGCAAGAATGTGTCTTGCCCTTTTCCTCCTCATTCGTCACACAGGGACCAACCCCCCCAGTCTGACTACATCCTCGAAGAGTAATATTTTTTATAATGTTCTTATAAGTGATTGCTTGCAGCATCTTATAGTCTTATCTCAGCTTTTGCAGCTTCTCATTAATATTCTGTACATATGGAAGAGTTTTCTATATCATTGTCCATTAACAAGGAGAATAATCACTCATTCAGTTATCAAGCAGTCAGCAAAGACCTGGCCTTGTGCCCTTAGTGCAAAGAATCATGGGATATCAAGAAGGTTAAATGTGGTTGACATTATGATAGTTACATTTTTTTATATAATTAGAGTTCTAAAACCAAGTTGATCAAAGATAAGCAAAGAAGTATTAAAGTCTTTTAGGACTTAGAGACCATATTAGTGACTCTTTACCTCCTAGTAGAATGACAAAAAAACATATTTCAGCTGATACATACAAATCAGCATTCTTTTATGGCAAACAAGAAAAGGTCATAAGTTTACATATAAATTACATATTATTACAAAAAAAAGCTTTTAAAGAGAAGAGAGTTAAGTGATACTAAGAAAATTCAAAATTGAAATGGGAACAACTGGGCATAAGGAAAGAGACATAAAACAGCTCACTGACTGAACAGAGAGGCCAAAGGTTCAGAATGTCTCATTTCAAGTTAAAACACACCCTACTGTACCTTTGTGATCATCATTTAGCCATTCAGGTCTTTTCATTTCTACAATCACAGAATCTCTGTATAGACATTCTACATATCCATATATATCATATCCATATATCCATATCTATACCTATACCTATACCTATACCTATACCTATACCTATACCTATACCTATCCTATATAATAAAAGGCTAATATGCAAATGGACCGAATGGTGGAACGACTGGTCGCTATGATGTGCATTGACCACCAGGGGGCAGACACTCAAGCAGGAGCTGCCCCCTGGTAGTCAGTGCGCTCCCACAGGGGGAACACTGCTCAGCTACAAGCCGGGTTCACGGCTGGCAAGCTCAGCAGTGGTGGCGGGATCCTCTCTCACTTCTGCAGCAGCGCTAAAGGAGCGGGCCTAAACCATCAGTTGGACATCCCCCAAGGGCTCCCGGACTGTGAGAGGGCACAGGCCTGGCTGAGAGACACCCCCCAAGTGCATGAATTTCATGCACTGGAGCTCTAGTGCAAGAGTAGGCCTTTCTTCCCCCGGCTGCCAGTACCAGCTTCCCTCTGGCACCCAGGACCCGGGATTTCCTCCAGCCGCCGGCAGGCTCCCGGAACCTGGGCTACCCTCACAGCATATTATGCTTTTATTATATATATATATATATATATATATATATATATATATATATATATAGAGAGAGAGAGAGAGAGAGAGAGAGAGAAACAGAGAGAGAGAAACAGAGAGAGAGAGAGAGAGAGAGAGAGAGAGAGAGAGAAACAGAGAGAGAGAGATAGAGAGAGATGGAGGGAGACAGAGAGAGACAGATTATTTTCAGTGTCAGCAATACCAGAGGGAGAAAAAAGGCAACCAGACTTTTAGGCATGTATACTTCAAAATAAGTGATGTAATATATTCCAGATGTAGCCAAAAGTCAGATTTTAGAGAAGGATGGTAGTTACTCAATTGTCATTGCTATTCCTAAGAGGCCACTGAACAGGTGAACTAACAAAGATCTGGGAAAAAAGTGGCCATGAAAAATGGATAGGAAGGAACAAATTCAAGAGTTACAGCAGAAGAAGAAATGCTGGGATCTGGAGATTGATTGACTGTGGGGATGAAAAAAGGTCCTGCTCAGAATGGGGAACTCTAAACTTCCAGGTGAAAAATGTGGGCTCTCTCACTTTCTATTTAGGTTATCTTGAGAAACTGTTTTAATATGTCAGCAAACTTTTTCCTCATTTAAAAATTGGGATAACTATATCAATTCTGATGTGGGAATCAAAGGAGTTTATGTAAATGAAAATACTTTTCAAACTTCAAAGTGTTATATAATATAAGGGCAGATTTTAGTGATCCCCCACAGAGTTTAGAGTATAAGGTAAGTTGCTAAGAGGAACGGGTGTGAATCACAATGATATATCACCTCACACTTGTTAGAATGATTATTATAGGAAAAAAAAAGATTACAAGTGCTGGTAAGGATGTGGAGAAAAGGGAACCCATCTGCATTGTTGATGGGACTGTAAATTGGTACAGCTACCATGGAAAACAATATGGAGGTTCCTAAAAAAAATTAAAAATAAAACTACCATATGATCCAGCAATTCCACTTTTTGTAATATATCCAAATGAAATCAAATAATCTCAAAGAGATATCTGAACTCCCCTGTTCATTGCAGCAATATTTATAGCCAAGCTATGGAAACAATCTAAGTGTCCATTGAGGGATGAAGGGATAAAGAAACAGTGGTATATGTAATGAAATATTATTCAGTTACAAAAAAAGAAGTAAATTCTGCCCTTTATGACAATATGAATGAACTTTGAGGGTATTCTATCAAGTGAACTGTCAGGGGAAAAAAAAGAAATACTGTATGTTGTCAGTTATATGTATAATCCTCTCTAATAAAATGGTAATATGCAAATTAACCACCACTCCGCTACATAAGCCACGCCCACCAGCCAAGCCACGCCCACCAGCCAATCAGGGCAAGTATGCAAATTAACCCAAATCCAAGATGGCTACAGCCACAGAGAGCAAGGTTTCCTAGGTAACAGAGGAAGCCAAGCTTTCCATAGCCGTTGCAGGCCTAAGCCTCCACTCAAGCTACAAAGTTTCAATTATAGAAGGTAAACAAGTTCAAACAAATGGCGGCAGAATGGAGCTTGAGAGAGCAGGCCAGGGTTGCCAGCGGCAACAGGGGAAGCAAAGCTTTCCACACACCCTGGCCGGGCTCACCCGCTTAAGGCTACAAAGTTTCAATTGTAGAAGGTGAATTAACTGCCACAGAAATGGCTGCCGCTCCAGAAATGGCTGCCGCCCCAGGCTACAAAGTTTCAATTGTAGAAGGAAAATAAATTCCAGATACCAGGGCCTCCCCTTGGGTTGCCAGGGGACGCGGCCGGCCTGCAAACCACCACAGGCCCCTCGCTCAGGCTGCCCCAAACCCCAAGGAAACCCCCACCCTTATCTGTGACACCCTTCAGGGCAAACCAGCTGGCCCCCACCTGTGCACCAGGCCTCTATCCTATCTAATAAAAGAGTAATATACAGATTGATCATCACTGCAACACACAATATAGCTGCCCCCAGTGGTCAAAGATCCTGCCCCCATGTGGACACAAGATGGCCACTACAAGATGGTCAGCAGGAGAGGGCAGTTGTGAGGGACCAGGCCTGCAAGGGAGGGCAGTTGAGAGGGACCAGGCTTGCAAGGGAGGGCAGTTGGAGGTGATCAACCCTGCAGGAGAGGGCAGTTAGGGGTGACCAGGCTGGCAGAGGAGGGAAGTTGGGGGCAAACAGGCTGGCAGGGGAGCAGTTAAGCATCAACCAGGCTGGCAGCGGAGTGGTTAGGGGCAATCAGGAAGGCAGGCAGGCAAGCAGTTGGGAGCCAGCAGTCCTGGATTGTGAGAGGGATGTCCGACTGCCCGGTTAGGCCCGATCCCACCAGGATCGGGCCTAACCGGGCAGTTGGACATCCCTCCAGGAGTCCCAGATTGGAGAGGGTACAGGCTGGGCTGAGGGACAACCCCCCGCCGTGCATGAATTTCGTGCACCGGGCTTCTAGTAATAATAATAAAATCAAACTCATACAAATAGATAATAGATTGGTGGTTACCAGGGGCATTGGGAGGATGTGTGAAGGTGGTCAAAGATTACAAATTTCCAGTTACAAGATGAATAGATTTGGGAGATCTAAGCTATAACATGGTGACTATCCTATATAATAAAGAGCTATTATGCTAACTAGACCAAACAGCCAAATGACCTTCCGGACATCATTCCGAATGACCTTCTAGATGAAGCTGGGGCTGCGAGGGGCTGTGAGGGCCAGCCGAGGCAGCTGGGGCCAAGCCCCTTGCACGAATTTTGTGCATCAGGCCTCTAGTAGTTAACAATAATGTACTATATACTTGTAAGTTGCTAAGAGAGTAGATCTAAAATTTCTCACCACACGCACACACAAATGATAACTATCTGAGGTGATAGAAGTGTTCACTAACCTGACTATTGTAATCATCTTGCAACATATATGTATATCAAATCTTTACATTGTACACCTTATATCATGTCAATATGTTAATTATGTATCAATAAAACTTGAAAAAGACATAGATAAAAAACACTTTACACAAAGATAATGACAAAGAAAGGAAGAGAGGTAGATTCATATAAAGAGGTGGACTAAAAGAGAAAATGAGAACCAGTACATAAGACACCAGGCATACCTAGCTGCTAGTCCCAGCTTAGAAACAGATTTACTCAGAAAATCATGTCCTTGGGTCCTCTTTCTAGGTCTGATTATGTTTAAGAAGGGGAGCAGGGTTGATGAGAGTAGGTCTAGCCAATTTTTTTCAGTTCCTTCTCAGTTTTTTTTTCTCTGAAAGTATACTACTACTAAAGACATTAGAATCTGCTAAGTAGATCAAATTTTGTTGCTCTTGTAACTTACTAAGGCCCATTATAATTTTTTAAAATAATAGAACTTTAAAAAATATAGCATACAGAAATACAAATGATATTACAAGTGTTGGTGAGGATGTGGGGCAATGGAAACTCTCATTCATTGCAGGTGAAAATGCAAAAGTGTACAGCTACTTTGCAAAAATACTTTGGCACTTTCTTATAAAGTTTAAACATAAACTTACCATGATATAACAATCCCACTAATCTTCATAGTGGAAAACCTGCACCTCAGTGGAGCCCAAACAGGAAGCTATTCTTTCATATCTTGCCCAGCAGAAGCAAGGATCAGATTTCCCTAGTGGGGTTTGGCAGTGATATGAGCCTCCACCCCCACCCAAAAGTGCCAGGTGAGGCTAGTCAACCACAAACTCAATGATCCATGAAATATTCTTTAGGAATGAAGGTGAAATAAAGACAGTCTCAAACAAAAGAAAACTAAGAACCTATTTCCCCAAATTATCATTAAAGAATGGTTTTTAGGAAGATGTCTAGACAGAAAAATTGTGACAGAAGAAGGTTTAGAACTTTAGAAAGAAAAGAACAGCAGAATGGGTAAATATGGTAGACTGTCTTTTTTCTCATGAGATTCTGAAATAATTTTTTTCTTTAGCCTGTTGATACAGTAGATTATATGAATTGCTTTTTAAAAAATATATATTTTATTGATTTTTTACAGAGAGGAAGGGAGAGGGATAGAGAGTTAGGAATATCAATGAGAGAGAAGCATCAATCAGCTGCCTCCTGCACACCCCCTACTGGGGATGTGTCTGCAACCAAGGTACATGCCCTTGACCAGAATCGAACCTTGGACCCTTGAGTCCACAGGCCGACGCTCTATCCAGTGAGCCAAACCAGCTAGGGCTGAATTGCTTTTTTAAAGATGAAGAAGCTTTGTATATTAGAGTAAATCCAACTTAGTCATGGAATATAATTATTTTTATACATTGGTAGCTACAATTTTGTGGAAGGTTTTTGTGTCTAAGGTCATTTGAGGTATTGGTCTGTAGTATTTTGTTGTTGTTGTTGTTTTTTACTATCTTCATCTGGTTTTGTTATTAGTGGCCTATAAAAGTAAATGGAAATCAAAATACAACAGATCAAAACTTGTGGGATGCAGCTGAAGTTGTACTGAGACAGAAACTTAAAGAACTAAATTTTTATAGTAGACACAAGTAAAGATCTCAAATCAATAATTTAAGTTCCTATCTCATGAAATTAGAAAAAAAAAGGAAAGCAAAATAAACCCAGAACAAACAGAAAACATAAAGATGATTGGGGAAATCAATGAAATTTAAAAAGAGGGAATAGAGAAAAATTAATGAAAAACAAGTTATTTATGAAATAATTAAAATTGATATAGCTCTAATAACACCGATAAAAAATGAGAAGCTACAAATTACCAATATCAGGAATAAAACAGAAGATATCATTATAGCTCCTGCAGCTGGGAAAAGGATAATAAGGAGCTATAAATTACTTTATTCACAGAAATTCAGCAACTAGAAAAATTATTTTGAAAACTCAACCAAGATAAAATAGACATTCTGAATACTTCTATAATCCATCAAATAAAATGAATTCATCATTTAGAAACTCTTATAAAAAGATGTTTCATAGGGAAAACAAAAAAAGTCTACTTAAAGTTTACATCTTATATAAACATTAATTTAAAATGGATCATGCTCTTAAATGTAAAATGGAAAATTATAAAACTTTTAGATAAATACATAGGAGAAAAGCTTTGGTACCTAGAGCTAGGCAAAATAGTTCCTAGATTTGACATCAAAAGTATAATCAACAAAAGGGAAGATTAATAGATTAGACTTCATCAAAATTTGAAACCATACTTCAAAAGATCCTGAGAAGATCACAAACTACCTACTGGAAAAAAATTGCAAACCACACGTCCAACAAAGACTTGTATAAAAATATAGTTAGGCCTAGCCGGCGCCGTGGCTCAGTGGTTGAATGTCAACCTATGAACCAGGAGGTCATGGTTTGATTCCCGGTCAGGGCACATGCCGGGGCTGTGGGCTCCATCCCCCTAGGGGGCGTGCAGGAGGCAGCTGATCAGTGATATTCTCTCTTCATTGATGTTTCTGTCTCTCCTCCCTCCTCTCTGAAATCAATAAAAAAAATATATTTAAAAAATTAAAATACACTTAGAATTTTCTAAATTCAGCAGTGAAGCAAAACAAAACAAAAAGACAACCTAATTACAAAATAGGCAAAATATATGAATGTGCATTTAACCAAAAATGAAAAGTCAAGAAAAGATGTTCAACATTGTTAGCCATCAAGGAAATACAAATTAAAATCACAATATCACCACACACTTATCAGAATAGCTGAAATAAAAAATATTGACACCACCAAATCTGTCAACAATTCAGAGAAACTAGATCATTCATACATTGCTGGTGGAAATGTAAAGTGATACAGCCACACTGGAAATGAGTATGGCAGTTCTTTACAAAGCTAAACATGCCATAACCATAAAACTCATCATTTGCACTCCTGGGGATTTAACACAGAGATGAAAAAACTTATACTCACACAAAAACCCTTAATCAAGTACTCACAGCAGCTTTATTCACACTAGCCCCAAACTAGCATAATTCCCAGGAACTCCATCCAGGTTGTTGAATATATCAGTAGTTACTCATTTATTATTGCCCATTAGTATCCAATGGCAAAAACTGTTTAACCATTCACTCATTGAAGGGCATCTGGGTTGTTTCTAGATGTGTAATATCTCTACACTGAAAATTGTGAAGACTAATATAAATGAATAAAGATTTAAATATGTAGAGAAGTATACATACCATAGTCAAGAATTGGAAGATTATATATTGTTATGATGTCAATTTTACTCAAATTGATCTATAGATTCAATGAAATTTTCATGCACTTTTCCGTATAAATTGACAAATAAATCATAAGATTTATATGGAAATATGAGCTTAGAATAACCAAAACAATTTTGGTGGGGGTGGGTGAATAATGCTGGAGGACTTAAACTACCTGATATCAAGACTTACTATTAAAACGATGGTAATCAAAATAGTGTGGCTCAAGGATCAACAAGTAGGTCAAGGCAACGGAATAGAGGGTCCACAAATAGACCCATGCATATGTATTCAATTAATTTCAATAAAGATACCAAAGCATTCAATGTGAAGAGTATAGCCTAGTCAGCCAATGGTGCTAGAAAAGCTTGATATCCATATAAAAACTATAAATTCCAACCTTTACTTAACATCCACATACAAATTAACTAAAAGTGGACCATAGAACTAAATATAAAAGTTCAAATTATAAAGCTTCTTTAAAAAAAAAAAACACAGGTGAAAAATCTTTGCAATTTTGTAGCAGATTGTTTACATAGGTCATATAAAGCACAAATTATAAACAAAAATATAATAAAATGGATATTGTAAAAATGTATATCTTGCCCTTGCCGGTTTGGGTCAGTGGATCGAGAGTCAGCCTGCGGACTCAAGGGTCCTGGGTTTGATTCTGGTCAAGAGCACATTCCTGGGTTGCCGGATGGATCCCCAGTAGGGGGCATGCAGGAGGCAGCCAATTAATAGTTCTGTCTCTTCATTGATGTTTTTATTTCTCTCTCCCTTCCCTTCCTCTCTTAAATCAATAAAATATATATATTTTTTTAAAATGTATATCTTCTGCTCTTAAAAGTACAGTTAAGAAAATTAAAATGTAAGCCACATACTAGAAGAAAATATTTTCAATGCATATACATGACCAAGGGGGTGTATCAATAATATATAGCAAACATTTATGTCTCAAACATAAAAAACAAACAAAACATTAAGATAAATAAAAAGAGAGACATACCTTCTTCATGGCTTGGAAGACTCAGAATACTAAAGATATCAATTGTCAAATTAATATATAGGTTTAATACAATAGCATAAATATTACAGCAAGTTTCTTTACAGATATAGACAAGCTTATTCTAAAGTTTATGTGGGAAAGCATAGGCCTTAGACTAGTTAAAATAATCTTGAATAATAAAAAAAATCACAAAGGAAGAATCACTCAAACTGATACTCAGGGCAAATATAAATTAATAAAGTATGCTCTTTATCATTGTAACAGAAGAACTAAGAAACAGATGCACATAAATATGCCCAACTGGTTTTTGAGAAAGGTATAATAGGAAGGATAGTCTATTCAATAAATGGTGTTAGAGCAAATGAACATCCATAGGTAAATAAATAAATAAACCAACCAACCAACCTAAACCATACACTTTATAAAATAATTAATTCAAAATGGATCACAGATTTAAATGAAAAATGTAAAACTACAAATGTCTTAGAGAAAAGAAATGGGAGAAAAATATTTGGGCTCTAGGGCTAGGCAAAAGATTCTTATATTTCATATCAAAAGTATAATCCCTAAAAGCCAAAATGAATATATTGGATTTTATCTAAATTAAAAACTTTTGTTCAGTGAAAGCCCATGAGAAGACAAAAAGACAAGCTATGTGGTGGGAAAAAATATTGCAAACCATGCACTGAACAAAGAACTAGAATATATAAAGAACTCTAAAAACTCAGTAGTTAATAAAAACCAAACTTTGGGTGGTAAACACATAATGCAACATACAGATTATGTATCATAGAATTGTAGACTTTAAACCTATATAATTTTATTAACCAATGTCACCCCAATAATTTTAATTAAAAATATAATAGAGAGTAGGCAGACAGCTGAGGGGGAGAGGTTTGTTGCGGGAGGGGGGTGGAGGGATTGAGCAAAACAGGGAAAGAGAACTCATGGACATGGAGTTTACAATGTGGTGATTGCAGCAGGGGAGGGTGGGTGGAGGTGGAAGAGGGCATAGAGGAGATAAATGGTAATGGAAAAAATAAATAAAATTAAACATTAAAAAAAAGATACTGGCCAAAAATATATAAATAAATAAATAAATAAATAAATAAATAAATAAATAAATAAATGATTTATTTATTTATTTATTTATTTATTTATTTATTTATTTATTTATTTATTTTAAACCAGACAAACAGACAATCTAATCCTGGATTGTTCCCCAACTTATAGTGGTTCAACTTTAGATTTTTTTGACTTTATGATGGTGTGGGTTTGGTATGCATTCAGTAGAAACAATAATTCAAATTTTGAATTTTGACCCTTTTCTGGTCTGGCTATATATGATACAATACCTTTTCATGATGCTGGAAAGCAGCAGTGAGCCATAGATCCCAGTCAGGCATGTGATCACGACGAGTGTAAACAACCAATAAGTCTACAGTGTAATGTGTTGCCAGTATATTTTGGATATTGCATTTGAATCTCATCATGCCTACAAAATCCCCATATGTGTCTCCTGCTTCTGAGAAGAGGAAAGCAATTTCGATTTCATAGAGAACAACAAAAGACATGAAACATTTCATGAAAGAGGATATATCAACAGCAAATAAGGATATATCAATAGCACATGAAAAGATGTTCAACATCATTTGCTATTAAGTAAATGTATGGGGAAAGGAGGGCTTGACAACACCTACAGCCATATCCAAAAATCACATGAAAAACCCAGTATGGAGACTGCTGCTATTACTGACACGAGTGTTGGACATCATGATGACAATGTGGCCATTTAGCTCACCCAGGAACCTACTGAAAGCTCTACTGTCTTGCTCTGGCATATGATGTTCTTATATTCTATTAAGAAGGCAGAATCATAGCAAGGGGATGTCAATGAAATGCTCCTAAAAATAAATGATGCTGCTTTTAATGTCTAGCATTCAAATCATAAAGGATTATATTCCCACTTTATTCCTTTTAATTAGATAAGATCTGGAGTACTCAATTCATTACTGAGTTTCACTACCATAAAAAGGGCATTGTAAAACAAGAGAACATTTAGAGGAGAGCGATAACAACATGTAAAAATGTTGTTTTGAGAAGTGGAGAAAAGAGGGTACTTAATGGGGCTAGGAGAACTGTTTTCAAATGTCATAAGAGTTATGGAGGGGAAATTTTCATTTCCTAGGATACAAAATAGGACCAAGTGTTAGAGAAATGTATTTCAGCTTTAACTTAGGATATTCTCTAATGATTCAAACTGTTCTACAGTGGAAAACCCTTATTAGACAAACTGCTAAGGACACAAATACATGGAGGCTAAATAGCATCTTACTAAACAAAGAATGAGTTAATAATAAGATTAATGAAGCACTCAAAAGATACCTTGAGGGAAATAAATATGAAAACACAAAAACACAAAATCTATGAGACACAGTGAAAGAAGACGTAAGAAAGATATTAATAGCAACACAGGCCTACCTCAAGAAACAAGAAATATCTCAGATGAACAGTCTAGCTTACACCTAAAGCAAGTAGAAAAAAAACAACAAAGTCCAAAGTGAGTAGAAGAAAAAAAATAATAAAGATCAGAGAAAAAAATAAACAAAATAGAGTCTAGAAATTACAAAAGATCAATGAAAGCAAGAGCTGATAATTTGAAAACATAAACAAGATTGATAAATGATTAACCAGACTCAAAAGAAAAAAAGAAAGGACCTAAATAAAATCAGAAATGAAAGAGAAGAAGTAATAACTGACACCACACAAATAAAAAGGATTATTAGAAAGTATCAAGAACAATTATATGCCAACAAATTGGACAATTTAGAAGAAATGAATACATTTCTAGAAAAATAAAATCTCCAAAAACTAAATCAAGAAGAAACAAAAAATCTGAACACACCAATTATAACTAATGAAATTGAAGCAGTAATCCTATATAATAAAACCCTAATATGCAAATCGATGGAACAGCAGAACGACAGGCTGCTATAATGTGCACTGACCAAGAGGGAGGTGACCGGTGGGGGGTGGGGCCAGCCAGCAGGTGGTGCCAGGTCTCCAGCCAAAGCGGGTGCCAGTGGGGGTCCCCCAATCACCCTGCCCGCCAGTTGCCCCACAGATCGGCCCTGATTGCCAGCCAGGCCTAGGGACCATACCCTATATATTATGAACAGTCTCTTAGATTTAAAAATTAAAACCTGGCAAGGCTACTCTAACACTGAAAAAACAGGATGATGCAGTGCTGACATGCATGGACTCTGGCTTGCACATTTTCTGGTCAGCCTTGATTCTGACATTTTTAACTGTGTGATAAAGCCAATTACTTAACTTCTCTCTGCTTCAGTTTTTCCACCCATAAGATGGGGTAAAGGGTACTACTGCCTCACAAGGATCATGCTATGTACTACTTTTTATAATCAGGGCAAAAAAATGTAGCTGCCCATACAACAGCAAGATGCCCTTCACCTGTATGAAAAGTATGGTCACTGGTGCATGCAGCATCCCGGATTGCGAGAGGGATGTCCGACTGCAGGTTTAGGCTCGATCCCCTAAACCAGCAGTCAGGCATCCCCTGAGGGCACAGGTCGGGCTGAGGGAGGCCCCCCCCATGCACAAATTTTGTGTACCGGGCCTCTAGTAAGTAAATAAAACTTCCAACAAACAAAAGTCCTGGGCCCAATGGCTTCACAAGTGAGTTTTGCCAAAGATTCAAGAAGAACTAACACCTATCCTCCACAAACTATTCCAAAAATGTAAGAGGAGGGAAGACTTCCAAGTTCATTTTATGAGGCTAGCATTATCCTAATTTCAAAGCCAGATAAAGACACTACAAAAAAAGAAAATTATAGGCCAATATTCCTAATGAACATAGATGTAAAAATCCTCAACAAAATATTAGCAAACAGAATCCAACAATACATTAAAATGATCATACACCATGATCAAGTGAGATTTATTCATGAGATGAAAAGTTGGTACAGTATCAGCAAGTCAATTATTGATATACCACAAAAATGAAATCAAGGATAAAATCATATAATAATATCAATACATACAGAAAAAGCATTTGACAAAATCCGGCTCCCATCCTATATAATAAAAAGTGTCCGGTCAACTGGTCGGCTGTTCAACCAATCAAAGCGTAATATGCTAATGATATGCTAAGGCTGCTCAACCGCTCACTATGACATGCACTGACCACTAGGGGACAGATGCTCCAACCGATAGGTTAGCTTGCTGCTGGGGTCCAGCCGATCGGGACTGAAGGAGATGGACTGGACACGGCCTGGAGCCCTCCCTCGGTCACTCCCTGGCTGGCCAACCTCTCATATATCTTCCTGGCCCTGATTGTGCACCAGTGGGGTCCATCGGCCTGGCCTGCACCCTCCCGCAATACGGGACCCCTCGGGGGATGTCAGAGAGCCGGTTTCAGCCCTATCCCACAGGCAAGGCCGAGGAACCCCACTTGTGCACAAATTCATGTACCAGGCCTCTAGTCCTAATATATAAAAACCCTGGGTTGTAATAACTGGTAACGACCGAGGCTCGACCAACTGGAAGTCAGTCCTGCAGTCAACCTGCTTCTGCTGCAGGCATGGTGCCCCAGCACTGACTGCTGAGGGGGCTGCAAATCAGGGTGAGAGAGAGGCCTGAAAAGAGAAGCAGGGACTGATCCGTTGCCCCTGTGGCAGTTTTTGATCAGCACTTGCCTCTCTTTCTCTCCCAGTCTGGCCAGCAGCCACACCTCCATATCTCTCCAGGCCTCTACCGGGGATGCTGATCAGCCCCGCCTTTCTGACCAGGCCCCGTTGATAGGCCCAGAGATGCTGACTGGCATAGAAACCGACCAATCAGAACAAAATCTGGGTCAACTGTGAGGAGCCAATGGCTGCCTAGGAGGCGGAGCTTTTGACACTGACTGGCATAGAAACCAACCAATTAGAACCAAATTGGCTGGCATAGGAGAGCAGTTGGGGGGGGCGAGATCAGGCCTGCAGGGGAGGGCAGTTGGGGGCAAGATCAAGCTGGCATGGGTGGGTTGTTGGGGGCGAGATCAGGCAGTCAGGGGAGGGCAGTTAGGGGTGATCAGGCAGGCAGGCAGGTTAGCGGTTAGGAGCCAGTGGTCCCAGATTGTAAGAGGGATGTCTGACTGCCGGTTTAGGCCCAATCCCATATAGGAGTCCCCCAAGGGGTCCCCGATTGGAGAGGGTACAGGCTGGGCTGAGGGAATCCCCCCTCCGTGCACGAATTTTGTGCACTGGGCCACTAGTTTATAATAAAAACTCTCAGCACAGTTGGAATAGAGGGAACATACTTAAACATAGTAAAGGCCATATATGACAAAACTGCAGCTTGCATCATGCTCAAATGAGAAAAACTAAATATGTTTCCTTTAAGATCATGAACAAGACAGGATTGTCCATTTTTACCACTCTTATTATACAAAGTACTGGAAGTCCTAGCCACAGCAATCAGACAAGAAGAAATTAAAGGCATCTAAATAGGAAAGGAAGAAGTAAAACTGTCTTGATTGGCAAATGACATAATACTGTATATAGAGAACTCTAAAGATGCCATAAAAATATTATAATTGAAAAATGAATTCAGTAAAATGGCAGGATACAAAATAAATAACCATATATCAGTTGTATTTTATGCACCAATAATGAATTGTCAGAAAGGGAAACTAAGAGAGATCAGACTGATGATTACCAGACAAGGTGGGGGTTGGAGGGACTGGGTGAAAAAAGTAAAGCGGTTAAGAAGTACAGATTGATAGTTTCAAAATAGTCATGGAGATGTAAAGTACAGCATAGGGAATATAGTCAATAATATTAGTAATAACCATATATGGTGTGAGGTAGGTAGTGGAAATATCCAGTACACTTTATAGAGTACTTAATTGTCTAACCACTATGCTGTACACCTGAAACTAATAAAAAACAATATTGAATGTAAACTGTAATTGGAAAAAAAATTCAAAGCATTTTGTTTAACAAAAAACAAAACAAACAAAAAAACACTAGTAAGGATCCAGGAAGTGGCCAGATGACTACCTGGCAGGAGTGTTGTTCAAGGGAGATTCCTAATTTGGGTAGGTTGTTGAGTCATGTGATCTCAAACTCCATTGTGTATGCTCCTCCAAAACAGATTCATTAACCACATAGTGCCTAGCACCTAGCCTCTGTTCCAGAAATATGTAGTGAGCAATACACTATAAGAATGAGGTTCTTAGGGTCAGTAAGTTAAAAAATCTGACTATGGAGGCCCTGCAGAGTTCCTGAGATAACCCCAGCCAGAGGAATGGGTTCTTCTGTGCCTGCATTGATAATGTTTTAGGGTAGGTCCATGCAGAAAGATAAGTTGATAGGCATCAAGCAGAGAACGGCTGTATGATTTCACTTACATAAGGAATCTAAAAACATTGAACTGAGGCAGTGAATAGAATGTTGGCTGTCAGAAGCTGAGGTTGGTCATAGGGCACGGACTTCCAGTTATAAGATGAGTAAGTTCCGGGATGCAATGTACAGCATGGTCACTATAGTTAACAATATTGTATTATATATTTGAAAGTTGCTATTAGCCCTAGCCAGTTTGGCTCAGTGGATAGAGCGTTGGCCTGTGGACTCAAGGGTCTTGGGTTAGATTCCAGTCAAGGGCACATGCCCAGGTTTTGGGCTCGATCCCCAGTGGGGGGTGTGCAGGAGGCAGCCAATCAGTGATTCTCTCTCATCATTGATGTTTCTATCTTTCTCTTTCTCTCTGACATCAATAAAAATATAATGAAAAAAAGAAAGTTGCTATGAAAGTGGAACTTAAATGTTCTCACCATAACAACAATAAAATGGTAACTATATGAGTTAAAGGATGCTTTAACTAACTTTATTGTGGTAATCTTTTCACAATATATATGTATACCAAATCATCATTGTACACCTTATACAATATTATATGTCAACTAGGAGCCCAGTGCGTGATTCGAAATCATGCGGCGCTGCCCACTCTTGAGTCACTGGTCCGGCCCTGCCTCCCTCTCTGGCCCTTGAAGCAGCCCCAGCCACTGCTGATCAGGCACTCCCCTAGCGCAGGTGTGCGGAAGCCCTTGCCACCCCGCCCCCAACAGTGCATGCACAACCTCCTGTCAGGTCGACCCATTACGGTGTCTTGGTTAATTAGCATATTTCTCTATTATATATATATATATATATATATATATATATATATATATATACACACACACACACACACACACATACATATAGATTACATTTAATTAAAGCTAAGGGAAATACTCCAAAGAAAATCCTGTTGTCATTATTTAATTGCACTGAATCTATATATCAATTAGAACATAACTATTATATTTAAATGTTTAGTTTTCCAATCCATGACCATAGTAGATAAATTTTAATTTTCTTTTTCATATGCATTTTTATTGATTTCAGAAAGGGAGAGAGAGAAACATCAATAATGAGAGAGAATCGTTGATCAGCTGCCTCCTACATGCCCCCTACTGGGAATCAAGCCCACAACCTGGGCATGTGCCCTGACCAGGAATCGAACTGTGACCTCCTGGTTCATAGGTCACTGCTCAACCCCTGAGCCACACCAGTTGGCAAATTTTAATCTTCTTTATTTGAGTCTTCTTCAATGTACTTCAATAAAATTTTATAATGTTCTCAAAACAAAAATTTGATGGATTTTCCTGCACAGAAGTGGCACAGGGTCTGAGCTTCGCAGCTTTAGCCTGTCTAGAGGACCAATGGGGCCAGTGCCACCAAGGGTCTATTTACTTGAGTGACTAAGTAGCCTCTTAGAGAAAAACTCTTGAAGAACTTTGGTGCTTAAATTTTGTTCAAGTTTAGTAGGTAAGTTTGGAAAAGAAGAGAAGGGCATTATTTTAAGAATATCACATTGCCAGTCATTCAAATTGTCTTCAGGCTTAGACCCTACAGACCTGAATCCTGGAGTGACAAGACCACCACAATAGGAAGAGGAAAAAGGGGAGGAGGAAGAGAAGGAGAAGGAGGAGGAGACAGAGGAAGCAAGATAGAGAGAGTTCCTCTGAAATCCCCAATCTGGAATAGAGAAGGTAGAGTGGGTAAGGAGCAGAGACCATCACTCCTCAGTAGTCAGTCCACAGATTTGGCAGTTTCAATGATGCCTTATTGTGGTAGCTTGATGGAGCACTGATTCTATTTCAGTATTAGGAATCATTACAGTACCTGGATCAGGACAGAAAAAGTGGCAGATGCCATGATGTTGTTAGAAGTAGTTAATAAACATGTATCAAATGCTCCTTCACAATTTGTGAAACATTGTAGAAGGAATTTGATGGGAACTTGAATCTCTTTAAAAATGGGTAGAACCTAAGTCAATAAATACTCTATCATTTTTATCATTGTAGACAAAATTTTACTACTAGCCACTATGGGATGCTTTAGCAAAAACTATATTTATAAGACAAAAAGATTACAAGGCTATCCATCCTCAGAAAGCAAATCATGCAAAGTACACAATCAAATACGCCAGGGGAGAAAGGATGAAAGCAGAAAGTTGCCACTGATTTTACCTTCTTAGCAGCACACTGCTAAGTGATCTTTCTCCCCAGTCTCTCTAAAAAGAATGGTAAGTGCAAGTTTTACAGAGTGGCCAGAGAGAGTGTGGTGTCACCATGGTATCAGGCCACAGGAGGCAAAGCTGACTGAATGGTGGTCCTGCCTAGTTAATATTGTTGCTAGGAAACCCACATCTGCCAAGGTTCTACCCACTCTTCTTTCTGTGCATCATTTACTCACTAGTAATAACATGGCAACATCACCCACAAAGTCGGAAGGATGCCCACCACAAAGCAGATTGGGTAAATCCCCTGCAACCAAAGAAGAAGGCAGCCTATTTCTGCTCCCTCCACATTGGACATACAGCCAGCTGTTCCTCAAGAGAGCTCACCCATCCCCCAGTGACACCCACCACTGAGATGGGACTGCTGGGGGAAATTAGCAGCAGGAAACACAGCCTGAGAATAACTTGTGGTCCCTGCAGTACTTAATGAGCACACAATTTTTGAAATATGCTACTATGGTCACTGGGAGCAGAATTAAATTAGAAACAGTATGGGCCATCAATGAGTTCACAATAGAGTAAGGTAGAGAGACCTATAACTCTCTAACGAGAAACCAACATGTGCAATGGCAGATGCCATGATGTTGTTAGAACAGAGATGAACCAAATGCTGTGAGAAGACCAAGAGCAAAATCCACCAAAAGCCCAGGAGTATCCACAAGTGCCATTCACTGCCCATTAGGTGCAGGGGACTATGGGCATCAACACAATAAGGAATAGGGTCAGGACAGACTAAAAGAAATGGCTAACTGTGTAATTGTAGCAAAGAGCAAAGAAATGGGAGAAAATGACTAGCACCAGGGTTATAGAGCTGAGGAAAATCTCATCATACCCCAAAGTGAAGTGGATCCAGCAAATATGGAGCAGTGGCTTCTAGGCTAGTACTGCCCAATCAAATAGAATGTACACTACAAATGCAAGCTACATATTTATTTTGAAAATTTCCAATAGTTGTATTGAAAAAAAGAACAAGAACATATGAAATTAATAGTATGTTATTTAATACAATATATCAAAAAAGTATAATTTCAATTTGTGATCAATATAAAAAATTATTACTATTATATATGAGATAATTTATTTTTTTCACACTAAGCCTCTTAACACAAGCCACATTTCAAGTGGCTGATGGCCACTTTATTGGACAACACAGTTCTAGACAAAGGAGTCAGAATCAGAAAATAGAAGGAATAGAGCAAACTCTAAGAGCTTCTGTGAAGATATAAACTTTGACTATGACAACTGTTCCAGTGCCTAAGAGGGACAGATGATGCTAATAGGTCTTGTAAGGGAATAACAGTTACTATTTATCAAGTTCTTGTTGTGCACCATCATTTCACATGCATTGCATTATTTAATTATTACAGAGATCCCATGAAATAAGTACTGCCATCATCTCCATATTATAGCTGAGAAAATTGAGGCTCGAAGATAACAAATAGACTGTTAGGAAAGAGGAAGGTTTTTAGTTTGTTTGAGTCCTAAGCAAGTCCTTTCAGCCAGTCACTAGATTGTTCCCCATATGCTTTGCCTCCTAATATGCATTGTCCTCATTATAACAAGAGCTGTCCAAGTCAGAACTATGTCTTATTCAACTTTGAATCTCCTCAAATAGGTAGCACTTCTAAGGTTACCAGAGCTTGTGAATGAATGAATGAATGAATGGTCACTTAGTTTAATTTCTTTGTTTACATATTGACCTATCCTGATCCCTAAACTTTTCCACAGAGCTTGGTGCTGAATGACTTTCAACATCTCCCCCCACCCCAACCACGACCACCATCAAAATTCTATCCACCCTTAAAGAAAATAATAAATGTCACCTTTGAGGACATGCAAACAAGTGAACAAAGCCATTGCATTTGACCAGGGAGGAGGTCATCAGTGACTTTTGAGGGCATAAGTTCATCAGGGAAGTCAGGAGAGAAATTTGGGGAGCTTGAATTCCCTGGATAAAATGAAAGCATCTGCTGGACCTAAAGGGCAGGGTGAAGCCTGGGCTTGAGGAGAGCTGAGAGTAGAGACAATCTAGAAAAGGGCTGCAGGACCCACAGGAAGGAAAGTGCAGGATGTCATCACAAGGGGGAAAGGTGTGACCAGGAAGCCTGGGTGATAAATGATTCCCCTTGAAACATTTCAGGCCCTTTACTGACAATACCCCATAGCCTATAGTTATTTATCAACTAGTAGCCCATTTGCAGGAAAATCCTGCAAGCTTCTGTTGTGGCCTCGTGCGCTGCCGCTGCCACCGCCTTTGTGGCCACTGCGCCTGCACTCGCTCTCCACTGCCACCCGCCCTGCTCCGCCCTGTTCCACCCCGCTCCGCCCCAACCGGGCTTTCCCTCTGGCAGCCACCTTGCTTTCCGCTTTTTCTCCCTCTTCCTTCTAAGTTGTCTTCAGTCTTCACTCCTCCCTCTCTCAGCGTATGCAAATTAACCGCTATCTTTGTTGGGTAATTTGCATACTCGCCCTGATTGGCTGGCAGGTGTGGCTTTGGCTGGTGGGCATGGCTTGGTCGTAGCGAAGGTGCGGTCAATTTGCATATTACTATTTCATTAGGTAGGATAGGAAAATGGAGGTTGGATCATATTTCAAGTCAAGGACTAGATGAGGTCACTAAAATAGAGTAAATAGAGAAAAAATGGAGGAGCAGGTGTAGAGTATTCTTCCATTGATGTACAGGTGGCAGTGTGATGGTGGAACAGCCAATGAGGCAGAAGAAAAATTCAAAAGAGTATAAAATATTTCTGGATCATCCTGTTAAAAAAAGGGACCATTAGCTTTAGTAATGTGGAAAGGCATTGGTGACACTGACCACAGTACTTTCAGTGGTAGGAGTTAAAACATCACTGGAGTGGGTTCCAGTGATATGGGAAGAAGAAAAATTGGAGAGAGTGAATCTGAACAATTCTTTTGATGGAGGTTAAGGAAGAGGATGATGACTATGGTGTTGAAGCCTAGGAAGGCAGGAGCAGGAGGAATAATCTGGGGACTGTTGGAAAATGTTAGTGGGTAAGGGTGTATTTTGGGCTAATGCTCATTTATTAAGAAAGCACTCACACTTTTTAAATGAAGTAACCAAGCTGAAGGAGTAAAATGTCCAATTTCTACTTGTGATTTGTATCACATATGTGTTTAAGGCCTGGATAATATATTATTTTGATGAAGATGATATTAATGACAATGATAAATAACATTCATGATAAATAAGATCCAGCAGATGAGTGATTGCTATGGAAGAATGAAAAAAATCATCATTTTGCAGCTCTCAATGAAATAGTGAATCTGGGAAACAATCACTAATCTTATCAAATAAAGAGGGAATATGCTAATTGAACATCACACCCTCACAAGATGGAGCGCCCACAGACAATAAAGTGGGAATATGCTAATTGACTGCCATGCCCTCACAAGATGGCAGTGCCCATAGCCACAAGATGGCAGTGCCCAGTCCCCTCAGCCCTGCCTCATCCAGCTGGAGTGCCCCAGTCCCCTCAGCCCTGCCTCATCCAGCTGGAGTGCCCCAGTCCCCTCAGCCCTGCTTCATCCAGCCTCAGTCCCCCAGTCACCTCAGCCCTGCCTCATCCAGCCAGAGTCCCCCAGACCCCACAGCCCCACTGGGGGCGGGGGGGGGCACGCGCCGCATGCCTCATCTAGCCGGAGTCCCCCAATCCCCTCAGCCCCTCCTCATCCAGCTTCAGTCCCCCAGTTCCCTCAGCCCCACCTCATCCAGCCAGAGTCCCCTCAGACCTGCCTCACCCAGTCTCTGCAGCATCCAGCCTCATTCAGCTGGAGTCCCCCAGTCCCCTCAGCCCTGCAGGGGAAGACAGTTGGGGGCGATCAGGTCAGCAGGGGAGGGCAGTTGGAGGTGATTGGGCCGGCAGTGGAGCAGTTAGGCATCAATCAGGCCGGCAGGGGAGCGGTTAAGGGGCTATCAGGCTGGCAAGCAGAGTGGTTAGGGGCAATCAGACAGCAGGCAGGCAAGTGGTTAGGAGCCAGCAGTCCCGGATTGTGAGCAGGATGTCCGACTGCCAGTTCAGGGATCAGGCCTAAACCGGCAGTCAGACATGCCCGAGGGGTCCCAGATTGGAGAGGGTGCAGGCCTGGCTGAGGGCCACCCACCCCACCCCCCGGGCACAAATTTTGTGCACCGGGCCTCTAATTGATAATAAAACCATTAGGAGAAAAGGTGATGAGCAAAATTGCATAATGGCAGGATCATACTGACATCACCTGAACCCAGTGAGGAAAGCTTGCATTATTTTTTAGTGATAACAAGCAGACATGTGCTTTCTGGTATGATACAATAGGAAGTACACATCACAAATTCTGAAGAAGTCTCAAAAAATTTTGTTAGCATGTGTATATGCACACACACACACACACCTTAATTTAATCAGCCATCTACCTATGAGTAAAAAAAAGGAACAACAACAAAAACCCAAAAAATAAGAATATGTTTAACTTCACTGAAAGGAAGCAATTGGTCAAATTCAGAATGTGGGACTTTCCACAGTTCAAATGAGCCCACTTTTATAAAATAAAAAATAGCAGAAAGAGATAGAGGCTATTTTATATTAAGAAAAATGTAGTGCCATAATTTCTAAATGCACAAGTGGAAGTTGTTTGGATTCTGATTTAAACAAATTAACTACCAAAAGAAAAACATACGACAATCAGAAAGATTTCAAAATTGACTGGATATTAGATGTTATGGAATCACTGTGACTTTTTTTAGATATCATAATGGCATTTTGGTGATATGTTTTAAAGTTTATTATAGAAAAATATTAAAGTATTTGCAGGTGCAATGACATGACGTTTGAGATTTGCTCTACATACATAAAAGTATTTGAAAGGTATGATGAGAGGGGTAGTAGATAAAACAAAATGGCAACATACTATTAATTATTGAAGCTGAGTGATGCATACTTAGTGATTCATTATACTCTTTATTTTCATGTATGCTTGAAAAATTCCATAATAAAGTCAAAAAGTAAACACAAAAAAGCATACATTCTTGAGTCTGTCTGCCTGTCTGCCACTCACTAGACAATTGGACTTGTCACAACCTTTCTGTGTCTCCTTTGCCTTGTATGCAAAATGAGGATAGTAACATTTCTATAATATAAGGAGTCTTTGAGGGTTAAATGAGTGTATGAAAGCAAAATATATAGGACAAGGTCTGGCACACAGTAAGTGCTCAGTATGTGTTAGCTATCATCGTCATCATTACCACCACCAATGAAAATTAATAAGTTATCTGCCCAAGGCTATCTACTGAATCAGTATTCTGCAAACATTTTCTATAAAGGGTCATTTAGTAAATATTTTAGACTTTGTGGGACACATGGTCCCTTTTCCATGTACTCAATGCTTCCCTTGTGGCATGAAAGCAGCCATAGGCAATACATGAATAAATGAGTGTGGCTGTGTTCCAATGAAGTTTTATTTATAAATCAGGCAAAAGGCAAGATTTGGCAGTGAGCTGTAGTTTGATAACCCTTGTAGTCTATGGAGGAAGGAAAGCAAAAGGTAGGTATTCTGTCTCTATGAATGAATTATCCAATCCTCTTTCTTTTATTAAAATACTAGTGACCCAGTGCACGGATTTGTGCCATTGAAAGGATATTAATTAGAAGGTGGCCGGTGGGGTGGGACTGGGCGGATGGGCCAGATATGCCCTGGAGCCAACCTCCCGTGGTCCCTCCCCAGTCGGCCGCACCTTGGGTGGCACTGTGGCTCGAAGGGAGTTTGTGAAGTGAGTGGGGTCCATCTGCAGGTAGGGTCCCTTGGCCTGGCCTGTGGGGATTGGGCCAAAACTCGAAACTGGATTTCCGACATTCCCTGAGGGGTCCTGGATTGTGAGAGGGTGGTTCTTGGGTGACGTAACCCCAAATTTGGCTCCCTTCTCTCTGGTTCCTGGGTGCGTCACCCGAGAACCACAGCTGCCAAGTCACTGCAGCTCAACAGCTCCTGCATTTAGTGCCTGCCCCCTGGTGGTCAGTGTGCATCAAAGCTACTGGTCCGATGGTTGGACAGTTGCTTAGGCTTTTATATATATACTGTATATATAGATATTTTTATTGATTTCAGAGAAGAAGGGAGAGAGAGATAGAAACATCAATGATGAGAGAGAATCATTGATTGGCTGCCTCCTGCACACCCCCTACTGGTGATGGAGTCCACAACCTGGGCATGTGCCTTGAACAAGAATTGAATATTGACCTCCTGGTTCATAGGTCAATGCTCAACCATTGAGCCATCACGGCCAGGATATCCAATCCTCTTTCAACTAAACCAAGCCATGTCATGTGAAAGATGTGAAAAAAAATCATGGTTTTGACAAAATGCAAATGTCTTTTGCAAATTATAGAGCTAACTTTCAAATGAGCACACATACACTTAAAAGCTAAAAACCTGCAGATTGTTTTAAAAATGATACTATGGAAGGCAATAGTTCTTAAATCACCTTTCTTCCACCAAACTAGAAAGAGCTATTTTCTCTCTTGACGCCCTCAATCACTGCAATGTTACAGAGAGCCTTGTTAATTTTTTATAATTATATTACTTTATTCATAGTTGCTCTCCAACTCAACTATCATAAGAGAAATAAATTATTCACTTCTTGGAGATGTCTCTTGGTTTTGATAGAGGGCTCTTAGGTCCGAAGCCATGTCTCAGGAACTCAATGTTATGGGGAATGGTATCCCTAAGGCATGGCATTTCTCTCACTTCATTATCAGTGTTCCCAGCCCCCAAAACATACCATCACAAACTTTACAGACACCTCTTACTTTTCAACTCACTGCATGGGGGTGCTCCCATTTTTCAGAATGTTATGAAAGCAAGACAATCTGATGGACTAGTCTTCAAATTTGACTTCTGAAATGTTAAAAGTTAAGAAACATAATTAAACTGCAAATGCATTAACATTTATATAAAATACAAACCAAATGCTTATCCTGATTCACCAAACAAATTACACTTTGAACATTATAAAAAACCAGCTACTTATCACCGGCACCATTTGAAATTATTGCTAGTACTACAACTCCAAATGCCTAAGATGCCTTAAATACAAACCCTGAACATTTACATACTGATTTCATGAGCAAAGCAAAAGGTATTTGCCGGTAACAGTACAGGACTCAGCAATTTTATTGTCTGAGTAATCCTGGTTCGTTCTGATATGAAAATTCAATTATTTTAGAACGGGCCCTCTCATTAAATTTTGACAAGCAGCACGAGCTCAGTACCAGTTATAACTAGAAGAGACCGGGGGTGCCTGATAGCACCGCACTGAATTTTAAAATGTAGTATTTTTGCAGGACAAGATTATCTGACAATTTTGTATTAAAAGAAGAAAAAATTAATCAAATACATTGTAATATTCAACATTGGTATATTTGGTCTTCTTTTTACAGATATTTTACTAAAAATTTGCTGCAAAAATGTTTATTGCATGCTTTCCCCCTGATTTTACAATTGAGCAATGTACTAGAAAAATATGTATATGTCGGTAGTGAACAGGAAGTATTTGACTACACATTTTTACCTACTGCTTCCTTTATCAATTGAAATGTATTTGTGGTGCTTATAAACATGATTTTCAGAAACAGAAATGACTTTATTTGCATATAGCCTGTTTTTTATTGGGACGCTTGTTGTCCAAGAGAAATCTGTTAGAGCAACTTTTGAGCAAGCCTATTGTCTTTTAAAGCAGAGCTTACAGCTAATCACAACATGTAAAAGAATAAACAATTTCATTATTTCCCATAGGGTTGAAAGATAAATTAAATAACAAAAGTCTCTAGCTCTGGTCTGTTGAGTTTATTTTTGACTTGTCTTTTTTTTTTTTTTTCCTGTGGGTGCTGTGGGCTCTCTGCCAAAGATGTTTTTCCATGGTCCAATATGTCTGTCCATACATGGCCTGTCATAAAGAGAGGCACGCAAACAGTTCCTATGTGTTGCTTTACTGACAAACATTCAACATAGGAAAAGGAGCTAGCCATAATGTCAAGAGCTCCAAAATCTGAATCTGAGAGAACAATGAATAGTAAGGTGAACTGAAAAGCAAAAGAGTGCAGAAAGAACACTCTCCCTGCAGGGGCTGATTGAAATCAAGCAATGGGACCCAACAACAGGTCTGACTGACTATGGTGATGCTCTGGACAGGCTCACCTCCCTCTTAACTCTCCTCTTCCCTGGTCTTTCTCTCAGTACCTTTAACCTCTCTGAGCCTTAATATTCCATCTTTGTGTGGTCAGTTGCTTATTAACTCCTTCTTCCCTATTACACACACACACACACACACACACACACACACACACACACACCAAAAAGTGCTTATCATATCTTACTGAATTAATTATAACTTTGAGAAGTTTTTTAGAACACTAGATTATGCCACAAACTTCCAATTAACTTTCTGGGCCTTTAGAGTTTGAGCTTGGTAACTTATATAGAGCTGTTTAGTAGAATACAATCATTGGAATAATAGTATCATATTTTTTTTTCAAGAATAAGAAGGGGAAGAAAGTATAGACAGGGGAACCAGGCCCAGAGTTTAAAATACAAATCATTTCATGTTTTGTTGCTGAAGAGAAATATAAACTTAAAGATCAGTTTGGCTTTCTGTTCTCTGACCTACAATCCTTATTGGCAGAACTAGTTGAATTAGAAAGTGACATTCTGTATCCTGGAATACCCCAGAAAACTTTTACTCAGCTTTAAGGAGCTATCAAAGTCAACCTAAGAAAGGAGTCTAAGGGCAGAAAGTTCAACAATAGAATCTGTGAGAATTGAGAAGCTAGGGATCTATAGGCCACCTGCAAGAGCAACCAGGACCAGGAACCAGACATTAGACTTAGACACCAGGCTAATTAAACTTTATTTCCTCTAGTATTAGGGATATAAATAGCTTAGAAGCCTTGAGAGAGTGAAGATATAATTAGACTTACATGGGTTCTCTAACTAGGCTATGGACTATAAATTTCTCATACTATTAAGTGGAAACTTACACTCTTTTAAAAAAGAAAAAGTTATTACATTATTTTTGGCTCCCAACAACAATGGCCATGCTGGTTTGCATTAATATACAGACAAAATTCAAGGGGCTCATGGGTAGTCAATCTAATAAAGAAAACATCACATACATGAAATACAAAGCACATTCACATATACTGGTACTTTCAGGACCAATCATACTCTATGAAGCAAGTTCAAGAACTGAACTCAAGATTTCAAGCTCATATGTTTAGCTACTTTTAGGCAAAAATAAGCTTGGTTCAGCGGCAAAACCCTTAACACCATCCCAAACAGAGGAGCCAACATCTTTTTGAAATACTCAACAGCAAGGCTTCACTGCTTATTACCACACCAATATAAAATTTTTAATTATTCAGACAGAAATTTGATTGTTTTATTATGGTCTGGCAAAGCATTTCTTCAGAGGAGGTTATGGTTTAATCGTATGAACAGCTTTGCAGAGGGCAGAACAGATGTGTCAAATACAAGAGAGTCTTGTAGTATCACAGACTCTCTAATTGGAAGGTAACAGTTATTCTGGACACCAAATCCAACCTGCTGCGTATTTAACGTGTGAATCTACTAAACAGTCATGTGCAGCATAGGCATGTTTTATTCAACAGTCTGTTGACAGACTAGTTCATTTTTAAGTTAATTAGATAAACTCTGAAGAGATAAATCTTAGGGTGAGTTGAGAGCCAGAATGAGCAGAAGAGGCACTCTTCTCTGCCCCAACTTTGGCCTAGAAAGTGGGCAGAGCTTGGGAAAGTCAATTCAGGCCCGCTTTATAGTATTCATAGTGGACAAGTGGGGTTTTCAGGGTGGGTTGACAGGAAGCAGATGTTGTGGACCACCAGAAGACATTTTCATTGTTCTAAAAGGTCATTAATAATTTCAACAATAAAAGTTTTTACAGTGTGTAGTATGGACATTTTAAGGATGTTAATTCTTCCAATCCATGAGCATGGTATATTCTTCCACTTATTTATATCTTCCTCTATCTCTTTTTCAACGTCCTATGGTTTTCCAAGTACAGGTCTTTTACTTCCTTAGTTAAGTTTTTTCCTATGTATCTTAATTTTTTGTTGCAATGGTAAATGAGATTTTTTAGTTTCTCTTTTTGAGAGATCATTACTAGTGTATAAAAATGCCATAGATTTCTGGTTAATTTTGTATCCTGCTACATTGCCAAACTCATTTATTAAACTTAGTAGGTTTTTTGGTGGAGTCGTTAGGGTTTTCTATGTATAATATCATGTTATCTGCAAATAATGACAGTTTTACTTCTTCTTTTTCAACCACAATACTGTTGGAGAAACTTGTGACAGTAAGTGAAACATGTACTTTGAAATACAAAGACAATATGACAATGGAATCAGAATAGTCACTTTCACCTTAAAAGAAATCTAAACTGAAATGAAACTCAGAAGTGTTTCAGACTTAAAAAGTGAAATAATTGGTAGTCATTAAAAAGATTTTAAGTGAAAAGAAGACAAGATACATTTTTAAAGATTTTTTTAAGAAAGAGAGTAAGGAAGAGGGAGAGAAAGAGAGAAACATCAATGTGAGAGCAAAAAATTGATCAGCTGTCAACTGCACACCCTCTACTGGGGATGGTGCCTGCAACCCAGGCATGTTCCCTGCTGGGAATCAAACTAGCAACCTTTCGCTGCACAAGACAATGCTCAACTGACTGAACCACACTGGCTAGGGTAAGATACATTTTAAGTATTCATCATTCAAATGTGGTTGCTCTTCACCTATTATTTATAAAGTTTCCCTGATCCCCATTAAAAGGGCAGAGAAGAAATTAGTGTATTATTATCAATATTAGCACAATGCCTCAGGTTAAACTGACCCATAAAACTTATTAATTTGCCAAGGATAACCTAATAAATGATTGTTGGACCTAAACACTGGCTTACAGGAGAACAATAGGTCACTTCACTATAAAATTCATTTCCTAATTTATTGTTGGGAAATGCAGTATTCTCTAGGTCCAAATATTAGGGATCTGAACTCATCTCAATACAAACTGACTTGAAAATCAAACTAGCTGAATTTAGCTCTAGCCTGTTTGGCTTAGTGGATAAAGGTCAGCCTACAGACCTGGTTTGATTCTGGTCAAGGGCACATACCTGGTTGCAGGCTCTTAGGGCTCATGCAGGAAGCAACCAATCAATGTGTTCTTCACATTGATATTTCTCTCTGTCTTTCCCTCTGTCTTCCACTCTCTCTAAAAATCAATGGAAAAAATATCCTCAGGTGAGGATTAAATGATAATAATAATAATAATAATAATAATAATAATAATAATAATAAACTAGTTGAATTTAGAGACTAGTTTCTTAGAAAACAACAGATCTATAAGTGATTAATAAGCAAAAATTTGTTCAAAGAAGCATATTAAAACAGTGTTAGTCCATCTGCTTTTGGATATGTTGGAATTTTTACCATTTTAAAAACAATGATTTATTAAATTTAACTAATTTTTCAGACTACATTGTGCAAAAAATACAGTTTAAATTAAAGCCAAAATATTTGTGTTAATAGGCAAAGCTGATACATTTAGAATGTGGGAAGTCCAACAGGACAAATGAGTTTTCAACAAATAAATTGCAAGGTTAAAAAATAAGGTAAGATTTAAAAGGACTAAAAGAGATATTTTATTTGCAATGTGTGAATTTAATTGGCTATTAATTCAGGGGAGAGAAAAAAATAGCTTAAAAAATTTCAAAGCCTTTTTTTTTTACATAGTATTGGCCAGGCTTCTCCCTTCTGAAATGTTTTTTCTCCCTCTTGTAATTAGTAAGTATTTTGTAGAGGATGTACTTTGAAACCACGTGAATATTCCATTCTTTATCATACTTTTAAATTTATTCATTATTTATTTTGATGATAAAATTGTCTCTGATTTAGCCAGTAGAAGGGCCTTCAAGTTGGCTTCTGTGTCTTTTAACATGACCTAGTTATTTTTTTAAAGTTTAGACAAATGGGGGAAATTTGAATATGAACTGGATATTAGATGATATAGTGAAATAATGTTAATAGTTCCAATGGTACTACAGATATTAGGAGATTATTTTATTATGGAATATGCTGAAATATCAGGATGTCTGAAGCTTCCTTTAAAATAGTACAGGAGCAATATATATACATATATATATATATATATATATATATATATATATATATATATATCCTATCTAATAAAAAAGTAATATGCAAATTGACCATACCTCCACTACACCAACAAGCCGTGCCCACCAGCCAATCAGGAGCGAGTATGCAAATTAACCCAACCAAGATGGCTGTGGCCACGGAGAGAGCAGGAGGCTGGGGTTTCCCCGGCAATGGAGGAAGCCAAGCTTTCCGCCTGCCCTGGCCTGCCTTGGCCTCTGCTTAAGGCTACAAAGTTTCAATTATAGAAGATAAATAAATCCCAACAAAAATGGTTGCGGCCATGGAGCGAGCAGGAGGCTTGGCTCCGCTCAATGCTACAAAGTTTCAATTATAGAAGCTAAATAAATCCCAGATACCAGGGCCTCTGCTTGGGTCACTGGGTGGCATGGCCAGCCTGCAAACCACCACAGGCCCCTCACCCAGGCCACCCCATGCCCCAAGGGAACCCCCACCCTGATCTAGGACACCCTTCAGGGCAAACCAGCCAGCCCCCACCCATGCACCAGGCCTCTATCCTATCTAATCCTATATAATAAAAGAATAATATGCAAATTGACCATCACTCCAACACAAGATGGCTGTCCCATGTGGTCAAAGATGACTGCCCCCATGTGGACACAAGATGGCCACCACAAGATGGCCAGCAGGGGAGGGCAGTTGGGAGGGACCAGGCCTGCAAGGGAGGGCAGTTTGGGGTGATCAAGCCTGCAGGGGAGGGCAGTTAGGGGTGACCAGGCTGGCAGAGGAGGGAAGTTGGGGGCGACTGGGCCTGCAGGGAAGGGCAGTTGGGGGGGACTCAGGCCTGTAGGGGAGAGCAGTTGGGGGGGACCAGGCCTGCAGGGGAGGGCAGTTAGGGGTGACCAGGCCTGCAGGGGAGGGTAGTTAGGGGCAAACAGGCTGGCAGGGGAGCAGTTAGGCATCAATCAGGCTGGCAGGGGAGTTGTTAGGGGGTGATTAGGCTGGCAGGCAGAAGCATTTAGGGGCAATCAGGAAGGCAGGCAGGTGAGCTATTGGGAGCCAGCAGTCCTGGATTGTGATAGGGATGTCCGATTGTCCATTTAGGCCCGATCCTACCTGATCAGGCCTAAACGGGCAGTCGGACATCCCTCGAGAGGTCCCAGCTTGGAGAGGGTGCAGGCTGGGCTGAGGGACACACATACCCATGCACGAATTTTGTGCACCGGCCCTCTAGTATATATATATATATATATATATATATATATATATATATAGAGAGAGAGAGAGAGAGAGAGAGAGAGAGAGAGAAAGCAAATATGACAAACTATTAAGAAATGCTGAATCTGGTAGAGGGTGTACAAGATTTTATTGTATGTCTTATTATTATTACTTTTATATATGTGTTTAAATTTTTTTCATGTTAAAAAGTAGAAAATGAAAATAAATGACAACTAAAAATGTATCTATTAAAATATATTTATGATACAATTGTGGAAATTTGAATGCTGACATAATATTGAGAAATTATTTAGGAGTGATATGGGTATTGTTATATTTCCAAAAGAAGAACATACTGATAAGTATTACTGAAGTGTTTAGAGGAAATGATAAGCTGTTTGAGGTTTGCTTTTAGAAAAACAGTGGTTTAGGAATATAAACGAAACAAGATTGGCCATGAATAAATAATCGTTGAAGGTAGCTAATGAGTACTACTTTAATTTTGTATATACTTGAAATTTTCCCTAACAAAAATGTTAAGTCAAAGCTGAAATAAAATAAGAAATTAATTGATTAAGAAAAAAGTTAAAAACGGATAAAATTGTTTTTCTATGAAAAATCAATACAATAGACACTTAGCAAACTCATCCAAGCAAGAAAATACAAATGCAGAACATTGAAATGTAGACTTCATGGGGGTAAATATCTTGGCTGTCTTATTTACCACTGTGTATGACATGAAACTAGAAACCATTGCACATCCCAGCACATAACTCAATAAATGAAATAAAAGGATGAACAGAAGAATATAGCCATAGATTAGAGATGAGTTTAAAATCAAAGAAAAATATGTACAACTTTGTGCCAGCAAACTTGAATATCTAGACAAAATGGATAATTTTAAAGGAAACTATAGTTACTACAAACAACTGAAACAAGATTAAACATCTACAATGAATAATAACTAAACATGAAATTGTATAGGTTGACAAAGATCTATTCCCCCCAAAGGGCACTAGATCCACAAGGGTTTATACATATTTTTTTATCATTATCACAAGAATCAGACATTCTTTATCTAATTTTAGTCCTTTAACTATATCATATTTAACTATATAATTTTCTATATCATTGGGAGCCTGAAAACATTCCCAATTCATTTCACAAGGTTTGCAAATGCCTAATAGCAAACCTGATAAACACAGCAAAAAAAGAAAATTATTATCAGACTAAACCTCTCTCAGGATACAAATATAAAAATTTTAAATAAAACATTAGCAAATATAATCCTACATTATATTAGAACACAACTAGGAGAAGAATGCATTCTGACCTATCTGAGTCTTCCCCAGAAAAAAAAAATGAATGGCCCAATATTAGTAATATATTGACATAATTTATTACATAATCTGGTTGAAGTAGAAAAATTGTATAATTATCTCAATAGATGCCAAAATAGCATTTGATAATTCAACATCCATCCTTATTTGAAAAAAATAATAAAGTAGGAATAAAAGAAATCTTCTTAAACATGATAGAATGTTTATCAAAAATTACGATCAAATACACCTAACAATGAAACATAAGAGCCTCTCTCATTAAAATCAGGAACACCATAAGGGTATCCATTATCACTGCTATTATATGAATTATCATATAAATTCTAGCCACTGCAACAAAATAAGAGATATTTCCTTTGAAAAAGAAGAGGCAAAATTATCATTATCTGTAGAGGATGATATGACAGCCTGGAAAATTCAAGAGAAAAACTATTAGAAATAATAAAAAAATTCAGTAATTTCAGTAAGGCATATGTAAACTCAATAGATGTCCTATGCAAGTAATAAGACATTAGAAAATGTAATGAAATAAATACCATATAAAGTAACACAAAAGTAATTCATAAAGCATAAGTTAGAAAATTCGAGTTCAGAAACAGACCAATGCACAATATGTGAATTTAGTGTATAATAAAATGATATTTCAAATAAAATTATATTCCTGTCACCAAATAAAAATAAAAATGCATTCAGAAACATATTCACATTTTTAAAAATTAAAGAAAAGCAATGAAAGAAAATGTAGAATATTTTTATAATCTTGGAGTAAGGAAGACCTTTCTAAGTATAACATGAAACCCTGAAACCATAAAGCAAGAGATTGACAGATTTAATTCCATAAAAAATAAAAATATTTATAAAGGAAAAAGCGACCATAAGCAAAGTTAGTAAATGAATGAAAAACTGGGGAAAATATTTGCAAAATAAGACAAAGGGCTAATACTGTGACTTTGTAACCAAATAGAATAAAGAACTTTTATAAATCATCTAGAAGAATACCCCCCCCCCAATAAAAAATGTGTAAAGGATACAAACTAGCAATTCACAAAAGTGTTCTAAATAGCAACAAATACAAATACATCAGAGATCAGCAAACTATTGCCTGTGGGACAAATATGGCTGCTGCCTATTTCTCTACATATTGAAACACAATCACAGCCATTCAGTTACATATTGTCTATGGATGCACCTCACTACAATGAGGCAGAGTTGAGTAGGTGCAACAGAGACCATGTAGCCTGCAAAGTCTAAAGTATTTACTATTTGACCCTCTACTGAAAAAAGTTGCAGAGGCCTGGAATATTTGGTCAAACTCACCAATAATCAAATATATAAAAACTAAACCACAACAATACTGTTATTCAACAAGTATTTACTGAGCACTTAGTTTACACCAAACATTCATTTTGCCTATCAGAATAACAAACACTAAAAAGCATGGTGTTATCCAGTAATGGCAAGAAAGTAAGGAATAAACATTCTCTTATACTACTGGCGGAAGTGTAAAATGGCACAACCATTCTGGAGGGTGAAATAGTAAAAATAACAACAAAACAACAAAATAAAAACTTTAAATGAACATACCCTTTGATCCAGCAATTTATGTCTGACAATTTATCCTAAGAAAACAGTAGCCCCAGTGTATGCAAACTACATGAATAAGGATAATAATTACAGAATAGTTTATGATAGTAAAAAAGCTAAAAACATATAAATGTCGATCAGGATAAATCGATATAAAGATAAATAAGTATATACTAAAGGAAGTGTCTACTTACAGATTCATGGAAAAGTCTGAAGTATATATACACCAAATTGTTAGAAATGGCTATTTCTGGCAGGTAGACACAATTCTCTGTTTTTTAAACTTTTTAAAAATGATCATGTATTATCAGAAAATGAAAACAAGAAGATAAAAATATTTCTAGAGAGAAAAGGGTAATTAAAGCTTACATTACAAATTAAGGGGATGCCTGGCCAGTGTTGCTCAGTGGTTGAGCGTCGACCTATGAACCAGGAGGCCACGGTTCAATTCCTGGTCAGGGCACATGCCCAGGTTGTGGGCTTGATCCCCAGTGTGGGGCATGCTGGAGGCAGCTGATCAATGATTCTCTCTCATCATTGATGTTTCTATTTCTCTCTCTATCCCACTCCCTTCCTTTCTGAAATCAATAAAAATATTTTTTTAAAAAAATTTAAACAAATTAAGGGGAAATGATCATAAAAATGGTGTTGAAAAATTAGCTAAAACAGATTACAGAGGCTGTGTAAGCTTCAAAATTGGCAAGGATTGTTACTCTGATTTAAGTTTGCTTTCACTTAGATTTACTACTGAACCATCAACAAAAACAGGGCAGAGAATATGCAGATCAAGAATACAAATGTGTCTGCCATCACAAGACATCTTTGTGTAAATTAGAAAAAGGTACCCCCCTCCTTCAAGAAATGTAACTCCAACCAGTGCACATGAAACCTGGTCTGGAACTCAGGCCCTACCTTCTCCCTCTATTGGGCATCCTTGTATATATAGGGCACAACATGCATCAACTGTGGCAACTCTAGCTCCTTATTTCCTCCCTAGTTACTTCCATAAACAACCAGTGAATTTAGCCTGCAAGAAGTGATTAAGTTACCAGGTCGAATGGGGAAGACCTCATATTTACTGCTTTCTACATTTCTAAGCCTGGATATGTCAGCACTCAAGAGTGGAGCCTGGTTACTTGCCATGAGTACAGTGACTGCTCCAAGAGACCAAGATTTCTGAGTTTCTCACCACTATCAGGATTGTTGCTATGCATCATTCTACCAGAGACATAGGACATAAGCATCTAAACCAGAGACAGAAGACGTAAGTTGGTACCTATGACTGTGGGGATCATATATTCTAGTTTCTATGAGAAACTCCTTGTTGCTACTGGAATAATTAATAGTTTCCCCTCACACTCAAGTGTAGATGATAAATTATATATTTACCCTAAGGCAATCCATGACCAGAAAGTGAAAGAATGAAACAATGTCAACAGGCAACTCAATAAAGCAGACCTATTCTCTGGAGAAGTGAAAAAAATAAAAATGGAAACGTGCAGTTAAGAAAATTCAATTATAAATAACAAAAATAATGAAAACATACACCATGTTCATGCATTGGAAGAATTAACATCATTAAAATGTCCCTACTACCCAAAGAAATTTGTAGATTCAATGCAATCCCCATTAAAATACCAACTGTATACTTCACAGAACTAGAACAAATACCCCAAAAATGTATACAGGACCATAAAAGACCCCAAATAGCCACAACGATCTTGAGAAAGAAGAACAAAGTTGGAGGGATCACAATACCAGATGTCAAACTATACTACAAAGCTATTAAAACTAAAACAGCCTGGTACTGGCACAATAACAGGCATGTAGACCAATGGATCAGAACAGAGATGCCAGAAATTGACCCACACCATTATGGTCAATTAATATTTGACAAAGGAGGCAAGAAATTACAATGGAGTCAAGACAGTCTCTTCAACAAATGTTGTTAGGAAAATTGGACAGACACATGCAAAAAATGAAAGAAACTAGACCACCAGCTTACACCATACACAAGAACGAACTCAAAATGAACAAAATACTTAAATGTAAGGCATGAAACCATAAAAATCTTAGAAGAAAACATAGGCAGTAAAATCTCAGACACCTCACATTGCAGAATTTTTGCCAATATATCTCCTAAGGCAATAGAAACAAAGGGAAAAAAATAGTTGGGACTACGTAAAAATAAAATAGTTGCTGCACAGCAAAAGAAAATGAAAACGGAATCTACTGTATGGGACAACATATTTGTCAATGATACATCTGATAAGGGGTTAATATCCAAAATATATAAAGTACTCATGCATATCAACAAGAGGAAGACAAACAATCCAATTGGAAAATGGGCAGAGAACCTGAATAGATATTTCTCCAAAGAGGACATACAACTGGCCAAAAGACATATGAAAAAATGCTCAAAGTCACTAATCATCAGAGAAATGCAAATTAAAACCTCAATGAAATATCACCTCACACCTGTCAGAATCATCTATAATAATAAAAGCGTAATATGCTAATTAGACCGGACATCCTTCTAGACATCCTTCCGGATGACATTCCAGATGAAGCCGGGCTGCGAAGAAAGCCTGGGTCCAGGGTGTCAGTGGGAAGTCGGTGCCAGCAGCCGGGGGAAGGAAGGCCTACTTCGTGCATCGGGCCTCTAGTATATAATAAAAGGTTAATATGCAAATCAATCGAACGGTGGAATGACCAGTCGTTATGATGCACACTGACAACGAGGGTGCAGATGCTCAATGCAGGAGCTGCCCCTTGGTGGTCAGTGAGCTCCCACAGAGGGAGCACCACTCAGCCAGAAGCCAGGCTCACGGCTGGCAAGTGCAGTGGCAGTGGTGGGAGCTTCTCCCGCCTCCGCGGCAGTGCTAAAGATGTCTGACTGACGGCTTAGGCCCATTTCCTGTGGGGAGTGGGACTAAGCTGTCAGTCACACATCCCCAGAGGGATCCCAGACTGCGAGAGGGCACAGGCCAGGCTGAGGGACCCCCCCCCCCATTCTCATGTACAAATTTCATGCACCGGGCCTCTAGTGGTTATCATAAAAAAACAACAACAACATACAAACAAACAAAAACAAGTGCTGGTGAGGATGCACAGAAAAGAGAATACTAGGTCACTGTTAGTGGGAATGCAGATTGGTGCAGCCACTATGAAAAACAGTATGCAGTTTCCTCAAAAAATTAAAAATGGAATTTCCATTTAATCCAGCGATCCCACTTCTGGGAATATATTCTAAAAACCACAAAACACCAATCAGAAAGAATATATGCACCCCTATGTTCATAGCAGCATTATTTACAATAGCTAAGATTTGGAACAGCCCAAGTACCTATCAATAGATGAATGGATAAAAAAAGCTGTAGGACATTTACACAATGGAATATTATGTTGTAAAAATTAGGGATCTCTTACTCTTTGGGACAGCATGGATGGAGCTGAAGACTATTATGCTAAGTGAAGTAAGCCAATCTGAGAAAGATAAATATCACATGATCTCACTTTCTTGTGGAATCAAACAAAATGAATTGACCAACAACATAAGACTGGAAGCATGGAGGCATGGAACAGACTGATATACCTGAATGTGGGGGTTAGGGAGATGAGAAGAGATAAATAAAAAATGTATTTATATGTATATATTTATATATACTAAATATATTTATATGTATAGCCCATGGGCACAGGCAATAGGGTGGTGAAGACCTGAGGGGGATTGGGTAGGAGCTGGGGGGAGGGAGATAAAAGGGGGAGGAAATGAGAGACATCTGTAATACTATTAACAATAAAAATATATATTAAATACAAAATATTAAAAACACTTTCAGCATAACCCATGGATACAGACAATAGTACAGTGAAGCCCTGGGGTGGGGTAGGAGCCAGGTGGAGGCGGTAATGGAGAAAAAATGGGGAGCATCTGTAATACTCTCAACAATAAAGATTAATTTAAAAAACACTTTCAGAACTAAAAATTGTATATTTAAATTTAAAAATTCAATAGATAAATTGAAGCTGATCACTTATTGAGACAAAAAAATTAGAAGTCTGGAAGATATAGAAGTTATCTTTCAAAACTATAAGAAAAATACAGGGGAGGAACCAAGATGGCGGCAAAGTTAAACAACTGAACTGCTGCCTCGCACAACAATTTCAAAAATACAACTAAAAGACAAACGTCTACCATCCAGAACCACGGGAAAGCTGGCTGAGTGGCAGATTTACAACTAAGGAGAGAAAGGAGCACTAACGCTGAAAAGCTGAGGTACAGAGGCACACGAATCGGGCTGGTAGCAGGCGACTGGGCGCGCAGCTTTTCTTCAACCTGCAGGGAGACAAGCTCCCGATCACTCTGAAATCCAGTTTCTGGGGACATGCAGAGTACCCAGACGCCTACGGGGAGAAGCTGGACTCTCGGCCATCGGGTCGGAAAGTGAGAGTGACTTTTTTGCAGAGGTGCGCCCAGCAATCAGTGTTTACTGCGCTGGAGCGCAGGATGCAGGGACTTGGAAACGCAGAAAGGCGGAGAGGGCTCACGGCAGCCATTGTTGTTTGCCACGCCCTAGCCTAGTGATGCCCTGAGACCCCGCCCCGCACATTCCAAAACCCGCCCAGGCTCCACACAGTGGCTTTTGCATATAAATGGTCTGTTCTGTGGCAGCTTAACCAAATTAACTGCAGCTCCAGTCAGACTGCTCCAAAACTGCCCAAGTAAAGGAGGAGAAAACTAGTTCTTGCTGTAGCTCCTGCTGGGGGACACACAGTACACAAGGGTACACCAAGAGTGTCCACCTCAGGTAACTGGGAGGCTGACCCGTTGAACCAATAGGACACCTAGTACACAAAGCTACCCTACCAACTCAGGGAAGCAGTGAAAATGAGGAGGCAAGGAAACAGATCCCAAACGAAAGAAATGGAGGAGAACAAACGAATGGACATAGAGTTCAAAACCACAGTTATAAGGTTTATCAAGAATTTCATGGAAAAGGCCGATAAATTTAATGAGACCCTCGAGGATATGAAAAAGGACCAACTAGAAATTAAACATACACCGACTGAAATAAAAAATATATATATATTATACAGAGACCCAACAGCAGACTAGAGGATCGCAAGAATCAATTCAAAGATTTGGAATACAAAGAGGCAAAGGACACTCCTCCAGAGAAGCAAGAAGAGAAGAGAATTCAGAAAGTTGAAGATAGTGTAAGAAGCCTCTGGGTCAACTTCAAGCGTACCAACATCAGAATTATGGGGGTGCCAGAAGAAGAGAGCAAGATGCTGAAAACCTATTTGAAGAAATAATGACTGAAAACTTCCCCCACCTGATGAAAGAAATAGACTTATAAGTCCAGGAAGCACACAGAACCCCAAACAAAAGGAATCCAAAGAGGACCACACCAAGACACATCATAATTCAAATGCCAAGGACAAAAGACAAAGAGAATATTATGAAATTGTTTGAGGCAGCAGTTCAGTTGTTTAACAAGCAGCAAGAGAAAAAACAGTTAGTTACCTACAAGGGAGCACCCATACGATTATCAGCTAATTTCTCAACAGAAACTATGCAGGCCAGACGTGAGTGGCAAGAAATATTCAAACTGATTAATAGCAAGAACCTACAACCAAGACTACTCTACCCAGCAAAGTTATCATTCAGAATTGAAGGGCAGATAAAGAGCTTCACAGATAAGAAAAAGCTAAAGGAGTTCATCACCACCAAACCAGTATTATATGAAATGCTGAAAGGTATTCTTTAAGAGGAGGAAGAAGAAGAAGAAAGATAAAAATTATGAACAACAAATACATATCTATCAACAAGTGAATCTAAAAGTCAAGTGAATTAAAAATCTGAGGAACAGAATAAACTGGTGAACATAATGATGAATCAAATAAGCCAGCCCAAGAGTATATACTGTGTGACAATAGAAAAGCAAACTATTAATGTAATAATAGTTTGCTTTTTTATTGTTTATAAATTTCCATTTTCTGAGTATACCCTAACTTATTTCTCCATTCTTATCTTGATGAATATGTGGGTTGCTTACATGTTTGCTATAATAAATACAGCTTCTATGAACATTTTTAAATATATCTTTTGGTGGACACATACACCCATTTCTTTTGAGTATGCAGCTAGGAGTTAAAGTGCTTTGTTAGAGTGTAGATGTATGTTAAGCTCTGGTGGATTGTGGCAAACATTATTGCAAAATGATAGAAAAAAATTAATACACACTAGTAATATATGAGACTTCCAGAGGCTTCACATCCTTGGTCCAAATTTGGATTTTCAGTTTTTTATAATTTCAGCCAGAAAATAAAAAAGATGGGTAACATTCCCACCTCATTTCAGAAGACCATCATTGCTCTGATACCAACACCAAACACATTAAAATAAAACTACTTAGCAATATTCCTTATAGATATATACAATTTTAGCAAATCAAATCCAGCAGTATATAAATGTGTTAATATGTTATGTCCCAGGAATGCAAGGTAGATTTAACATTTGAAATTCATTCTATGTAACACACTATACTGAAAGAATAACAAAGAATTTTATGATCAACTCAATGGATACCAAAAAGGCATTTGATAAAAGTCAACCATCATTCATGATGAAAGAAAAAAAAAAACACTCTTAAAACTAAGAATATAAGAAAACTTCTCTCAACTGAAAAGAAGCTTCTATAAAAATTCGATAGTAAACATCATACCTAACAGTGAAATATTAAATGCTTTCCCCCTCGAGTCAAGGAAATGGCAAGGATGTCTGCTCTCATTTCTTCTATCCAATATTGTACTGAAGGTTCTAGCTACGGTATTAGGTAAAAAAAAATGAAATAAAAGGCACAAAAATTGGAAAGGAAGAAAAAAACTCTATTTGCCGAGAATATTATTTGCCAAACTCATTGAATGATACAGTTAAAAATATGAGTTTTATATAAATCCTACTTAACAAACTTATTCTAAAAAAAGCAAACTCCCACAGAGAAAACTCCAAGCTCAAAATTTTAAGGTTTGAGGCGCAGGAAACAGAGTCGGAGACCACCAAGACATATTAAAAGGGAGGTTTATTCTGCAGTAACAAGCGAGATTCATTACGGAGGAGGTAGAGAAACCAGGAAAACGGGGGCGGGAGGAGAAGAAGGAGGGACCCAACCGGACTGCCTTCTGCAGACTGGAAGAGACAGTAACAGGTGCACGAATGGAGAGTCCTTTTAAAGGAAAGAACTGGAAGGGGTGGGCCCCAGGGCACTGGGCACGTGCTGATTGGTGGTTCAATGTCTTGGGATGTCTCGGAGGCGTGTCATAACTCCGCCCACCAGTTGGGGGGAGGGAGGATCTCACAAAAATCAATGAGTTTCATGGTTTCACTGGTTAATTCTGTCAAATATTTAAGGACGAAGTAATATTGCTAAGGTAAATAAAATATTGCTAAGATAAACTGCAGTAAATTAAATACATAGGGATAAATAAGTGGTGAGATATGCCAAGTTCAAAAATATGATGATTCAATATCATTAGGGTGTTTATTTTCCCCTCAATGTAGTTTATGTAATCAAAATAAAAAGTCCCAGGAGACCTTTTGGAAGAAACTGACAAGCTGGTTCTAAAATTTACATGGAATTGCAAAAGATATAGAATAGCCAAAACAATATTGAAATAGAAAAACAAAGTGGGAGAATGCGCACCACCTGATTTCAATATTTACTTTAAAAATTACAATAATCTAGACAGTGTGCTACTGGCATAGGATTTACTTTGCAATATTGCAGTTCTTAAAACCAGAAATTCTAAACTCTTTGAAGAATTTTAATAACTCCTTTATATATGCATTATTACACTTTCATATATCCAATTTTATTTTGTAATAACTTACTAAGTTTAATGCCTGAGTTCAAGTAGCTTTGCTTTCTGGAAAGGCCTAGAAATAATAATAACCAGGTAGCAATGAGCATCCCTAACACTCAGATAGTGGTCTTTAAATAGCATTTGCCCCCAAAAGGAGCCAGGTATCCTTGGAGAAATGATTGATCCTAGGTTAGAGCAATAAATGTTCAAGATGTGTCTGTAACATCTTGCTTTGCCTGTAAGCAAGGATGCTATCAAACACTAATTAGATCTGTCAAAACAAACAAAAAAAACAACTCTAAGAGGCTCCCACTGGAGAAAAATAGACAATTTGAGCATCAAAAAACAATGACTCCTATGAATTAAAAGACAGTGATTACTAACAAATCCATGAATTCATAATACTTTTATGATATTTTTAAAATATCATTCTCACCTTTGGAGTTTATTAGATTGCCTACCATTATTTTTTTAATATGTTGTTTTATTGATTTCAGAGAGGAAGGGAGAGGGAGAAAAAGATAGAAACATCAATGATGAGAGAGAATCATTGATCAGCTGCCTCCAGCACACCCATACTGGGTATCAAGCCCGCAACCCAGGCATGTGCCCTTGACCAGAATCAAACCTGGGACCCTTTAGTCTGCAGGGCGCTGCTCTACACACTGAGCCAAACAGGCTAGGGCTACACCTACCATTATTTTGAAAATTGTTAAATAAAGGTAAAGAATCAAGCATGTATCATGTCTTTCCAATATGAACTTCATTTCAGGGTAACCAAATAGTTGATGAGGAAAAATCCTTCTTTATGGAAAAATTCCTGCTAATAAACACAGAAAGGATAATAAACTTAAAAAAATCACCATTGCATAGTCCTTAAGAAATAACGGATCTAGTAAATTATCATTACTAATTATCAAACTATTACGTGAAATGTTGATGGGAAATTTATAATCGATGGATAAAGCTGAAAACACCTAGACCCACTGATTAATATTAACACCACTAAAAGTTGGACAACCAAATAATATGTGTCTCCTGATACTTATTGGGAATAAGAAATAAACCTTACAAACTATAAAACTTTTTTGCCAAATAATAATAATAAAGTAAATTTAATGTAGTCAAGACTATAACTACCTAATTACAGGAAATATGGAATATAGAGGAACCAGTTAGACAAAACTGACAAATGTGATCAGCAAAATGTTGTAAATTCTAAAGAACAAATTAAATGGTTTTTCAACAAATAAATGTTATAAAAATGGAGTGTGGAGGTGCTGTTATAAGAGACAGGGAGAAAACAGGGAGGGAGGAAAGGAAGGGGGAAGGAGGAAAGGAGGGAGAGAGAGAGAGAGAGAGAGAGAGAGAGAGAGAGAGAGAGAGAGAGAGAGAGAAGAGAGAGAGAGAGAAACTTAAGACATATCAGCCAAGTGCAATGTGTAGACCTTGTTTGGAACCTAATTCTAACAAACCAAATGTAAAATCAAAACATTTTATAAAAGCAGGAAAAGTTGATTATGTATTGTAAGATATTAAGGATGTATTATTTATTCTATTATACGTGAAATGATATTGTGGCTATGCTTATTTTAAATGTCCCTACTGTTATGCCAGTGTTCACTGGTGTCAGAGCACCATCTTACCCTGGCAGGGTTGACTTTTTAAAGAAATGAGTTAGACCACTCCTAGGCAAAGATTATATTTGGCTTCTTAACTCATTAGGTAATAGTTTGTTGAGGAACCTTATAATGGATGTATCAGGCTGTTACTATTACCAACTGATTAATCTTAGCATCCCAAAGTGACACAAACATAATATCTCCACTTGAAATATTAATGTTTATTGCATGTAATATTATTACATTTACGATTGTTTATCTTAAATAATTGGTGTTTATTGCATATAACATTATTATATTTAAAATTGTTTTTCTTGAGATATTAATGTTTATTGAATGTAACATTATTATATTTAAAATCATTTTTCTTGAAATAAAAAAACGTATTTCCAGATTTTATGGAACAGGACCTAACACAATATTTGACACAGAATAGGTGCTCAATAAAATTTTGTTAAAAGCGGGCTCCCATCATGGTTCTGACTTCACTCTTTTATTCCACCAGCTCTCTGCTGCTTAAATGCTTCCCTCTGGACTGTATAGCTGTGTTCTTAGTCCAGGCTTACAATCACCTGTAGTCTCCTTTATAGCACTACTGTTACCTCTGCTGCCATCCCATCATTCCATTGCTACAATCATTACAGACTCTGATTCCGCTCCTATGACCAAAAGTTATCTCTTTCCTTGCTCCAGGTGGAAGCAGATTTTTTCCTTCCCAGTGTGACAACTCTCTCAATTTACCTTAGGAGGCTTGGCCCAGAAGTGATCGTAGTCCCTCTAATGCCTCTTCAGGTTCTTATATACCAAGTTCTTCCATATATCAAGGAAGAACTGATGCCACATAGTCAAGCTAGAAGTGTCTACCTCTTTGTGCATCCCCATGGACTACGCCATTTTTATAGATTGACTCTATACTAGGGCACCAAAAGACTCTTGGCTCCTTCAATTGACTCCCATCTCAGTCTGATTTCCAGGACTTCCTGAGGAATCACCTCCATCACGGCCCCTTCTTTATGCATGGTGAGAGGAATGGGGAAGTTGTTAATTTTAATGTAATTGGAACCCAGATATTAATGCCAAAAACCTCTTTCCTCTTCACTGCTTCTCTTGGGGGAGCTTAGGAAGCTTCATAAAAGAACCCTTGGATCTGCCACCATATCACAAAATTCCAGAGCTATGCTTGCAGATAGGCCCATCCAAGACACTCGCTACCCATAGAGAAATGAAAAGCCATCCCTTTCTGGAACAAAAATGAAACACAACAGGAGGAGGCAGCAAGCACAGGCAGTGCTAGACTGAAAGGAAAAAGCTGAGCAAGCAAATTAAGGCCTTTAAAAAAAAAAAAAAGTAAAGCCAGGCAGAGGTACCATAAGGGCTTGTAATGCTAAAGCAGCAGCACAAGATTTCAGCCTCCAATACCAAGTTCAGGGTGAGTGAAGGAAATTTTTTACTTAATCTTGGTAAGTAACATCAGTTAGATAGGCAAGAATTTTGCACATTCATAGTTCAATTATTTAAGTTGTTTATTTAGGTAAATGGATGATAGATTTAGATAAATAGATGATAGATAGATAGACTATATTTATAGTAATATCTATATCACACATAATATTAAATATTGTTTAAATAATATTTGTGTTACTGCTTTTGAGAATTCTTTGTTGATTTTCCAGAAAAAGCTCTGACTAAATCATGTGTTAGGTTCCTTCTCCTTAGTTATTATTTAGGAAAAATATACAGTCCCTAACTCAAAAGCATCTCTTTCATTTGGTTGTAGATACCCAGATTACAGCGATATTATCCAGAAAACAAAACAAAATTGATATAAAGGCAAATGACACCAGGACTAAACCACTGCAATGAAGAATAAAATGATTCACACCCATTTTGTCCTCTCCAAATGGTTTGACAAAATTAGATTATATCCCCCAGGTAAAGTATACATCTACTCCCATCCCACCCACCCTAAAACTGAGAAAGTATCTATTTGGAATCTATTCACTTACAAAATATAGTTTGGTTTTTTAAAGCATTTGGAGAGCACCTGGAACATAGCATTTACTCTGTTCCAACCACTACCATTAATCCATTATAAATAGATATTCACTCAATGAATTTAGGAACATATTGTATGTCCATGCAGGAAGCATGCAACTGCTCCTTACAGCCTTCCACACTGGCCCCCTTACACTAAGCTTGTACGTATGTATTACAGGGAGGCTGGGGGGTATGTGCATTGCCAATGAATCAGACCCCCACGTATTTGTAATAAACATTTGGCAGATAGAAAGAAAATATTTCAAAGGCTATTTATTAGGCTCCCAAAATCCTTGGGGTGCCTTGTTGGGCACTGTAATTATAGGAAACATTTTCGCCTCTGCTTCTTTTTGGACCGGCGGCTGGCAGGCCTAGTGAGTGGGCCATGGTAACCACTCTTCATTTTCCTAGGCCATTGTAACCCTAATGAGATCCATTCTGATTGCAATTAGAACAGTGCACAGCAGGTGAAGCCATATGGAGAGTGGTCATCTTGAACCAGGAGCTGAAAGGGGGCTTTTGTCTACCCAGCTCTGCACTTGTGTTTTCTAAAATCAAGTCCCACCTGGTCCTACCATAGCTTTATAAGAAAGAGAAATTGTCTGAAGGCTGAAGCTTCAATCCATGGCCACATTACTAATAGGAAAATATAATTGCTCAGTGCCTACTGTATTCCAGGTGCTGTGCTAGACTTTTTCTCATGTCATCTTATCAACCTCTCAGTAAGCCAGTTATCATAAGCAACATTCTACTGAAAATAAAGCCCAGAGAGGTCATTGGGCTTGCCTTAAGTTGCACAGCATTAATATGCCAGCACCAGGATGACCATGACAGCACCAAAACTACTCACTCTATTGCTTAAATGTTTTCTATTCCAAGCAGAAGTTGCCATTGATATCTTAACCTTTCTGGATTTTTTCATTGCTTGAATTGAATACATATATTTTCATAAAAATTCCTTTTCCAGAGGGTCCCTAAGTTCTTTATGCACGATATTATGTGCTAACTGACTGGGGTGGCCTAGGACAGAGATGATCTATAAAAATGGCATAGTCCATCCATGGGGGAAGCTGCTGACTAGATAGAAGCCACCACAGCCCACCTGCCCTTGGCATCTTCCATTCAAAGAAGTGGAGGGGGAGAATAAGAGGGAGGGAAGAGTGGATGGGTTGAAAATCAGTTCCCAAAATCACACTTATCATTGTGTGTCTTATACTGCTCACCAGGACTACTACCCTGATACAGGCTGGATAAAGTGGGGTATGAAAATCTCTTTCATTGCATGTAATACATTTTTATTGGAACCACAGTATCTCTTCCCTTCCCTCCCCCTTCCTCTTTTCCCTGCTCTTCCCACATCTCCCCCCACCATGGCTAACCCATCCAATAGGATAGATAAAGAAAACTTAAGAGTCTGCAGTTCAGGGTCACATTGGTCTATTAAAGCCTAACAAAGAGCAAAGCTTTATGCAGAAGAAAACAGGTTTACCTTGAATTTGTGAATTGAGAGGCTTTTGAAGGAGCCAGAAAAAGCCTTTAATATTAGGCAAACCCATTATTCCATAGGCTGCAATAAAATAGTATTTAATTTTAGGTGGCCACGTGGCCTAGCATACTAACCTTCAGAAGAATGTGCACTATACAAAGAAAGGAGCTTAGGTTCTCATTAGAGAATGTAATTTTTGAGTATAAACACCAATAAATAACAGAATTGTGTATATGTATGTAAATCTGTAAAATGATTGATAGATTAATTATTTTCTAAAATAGAACAATTGATTCTTGTCAAAAACTGTATGAAATCCTATCATCAAGGGAGTTTATTCAGGTCTCTCTTGTGCCTCCAAAAAGCATGCAACAACTTGCCTAGTTTTCTGCCTGAGCAGCCCCCTACCCAAACCACTGTCCCCACATAAAGGCTCACCCCTGCTCAAAGCTCAGGACCAGTTTTATAGCCCCTTGTCATAGTGCCCTTAAGGTACCCTATTTGACATTTGGTGGGCTAGGCATGAGGTCAGCTTTTGCAGACCTTGTGCCCTGTACTAGAAACTGGCCTTCCATCTTACTGTTAACACTAGGCCCCAAATTTCTGCCATCCATCTGTACCTGAATCTCTATTCTGAAACTCTGGCCCTTAGTCTGAATCTTGACCTGCTCAGTACTTCAATCTAGAACCTAGGAAAATAAGGCAGAGCCCCATTTGTCTCCCCCTGCAGGGAGATACCTACCCTCAAACCCCAACCAGAGCCTGGACCCTGCCTATATGTTGGCAGCCTGTCTCTCTGAAGCTGTCACAATTCTTCTCTAATGTGCTCTGCCTAGCTCATGGCCACCCCCTCTCCCCTTTTTCACTGCCTCATTCACACCAGGTAGGTAGGCTTAGTTCAATGTCATCAAACTCTTAGGAGCCTGGCCTCTAGTAGAATCGCTTAGCAGTGCCACTGCCATGCCTAGCCACCTGGCTATGGGCACAGAGGGAAAAGCTCCAGCCTGATAGACTCAAATATTTGGGGAGAATAAATTGTACTTTTTCTAGCATATGGTTGAACTAGTGCAACAAAATTCTTTGGAGAAGGTACACTATTCCACAGGCTGACAGTTTTAATTTAATTGTCCTTCCTCTGTTTTCAGGAGATGTGGAGGCCAGAAACGCTGACAAGGATTACAGGGCAAGGAAGCAATTTGCGTAGCCATCATTACCATTCCTACTGGGAAAAGAAAACAAAAGCACTCAAACATGCTTGACATTTTTTCCCTAAAAACATCTCTTCCTCTATAAAAATAAGAAAGATCATTATAACAAAATTAAAATTTTAACAGTAGGAAAAAAAATACCTATTGTCCTACTACCCAAAGCCAAAACAATTTATTTTTCTATCCTTTAGTTTTGGAGTGAGAACATTTATAACATCTTAATGCCCAAGAACAACTGATTCCTTTTCCTTGTCCAAATATCTATCAAATATTGTGGGAGTACTGTTCTTCCCAAGGGATGCAGCAAGCTGATTCAAGGGAAGTGAATTTAACAGCCATCCCTGCCCTGAGAGACCACTGGCACCTTCTCAAAAATGCCAAAACACCATGGACATATCATAACAGCTAACATTTGTTGAGCATTTACAATTTTCTAGGCACTGAGCTATGAAACAAGATCCCAAGAAGCAATCAACAACCTACAAGTTGAACAACAGGAAAACAGTTAAATAAGTGATAGACTATCATTCATTAATTTAAAAATAATTTCAAATAACAGCTACTTAAAATAGGAACATTTGTATATTTTAATGTTAAGTGAAAAAAGCAGAATTCAGAAATATATAAGTGGTGTAATCCCACCCTGGCCGGGTAGCTTAGTTGGTTGGAGTGTCATCTCATAACCAAAAGGTTGCATGTTCCATCCCCAGTAGGGGCGCCTAGGGGAGGCAACCGATCAATGTTTCTCTCTCACATTGATATCTCTCTCTCTCTCTCTCTCTCTCTCTCTCTCTCTCTCTCTCTCTCTTTCTTCCTCTCTCTCCCTCCCTTTCTCACTATCTCTCTAAAATCAACAAACATATCCTCTGGTGAGAACTTAAAAAAAGGTGTAATCCCAACTATTTTTAAAAGCAGCACATGGATAGAGAAAAGACCAGAAAAAACATACCAATACTATTAGGAGGCAGGGCCAACTACATAATTAGTAGGCCCCAGTGAAAAAATAAAAATGTGCAGTCCCTTCTGCAAAATAATTAAGAATCATTATAAACTGTTAAAAATGTCAGACAGCAACAGTCAAGCACTAAACCAAGTGTGGGGTCCTTTTAAGCACTAACCCCTTTACAACTGCATAGTTTGCATACCCAGGAAGCTGACCAGGGTGCCAGTTAGGCATTTCTAGGTGTTAATATTGTCAGTAGTTGTTTTCTTTTTTGAATTTGCCTGTATTCTTCAAGTTTTATTAAGTGAACATATATTATTTTTATTTTTAGAAAATATAATAAGTGATTTTTAATAAACTAACAAAAATTAATGGGTACCTATCATTATATTGTAACATCATTTGGAACACTAGCTGTACTATGTCACAGAAAGGTGAGGATTGAATCTTGGATACAAGGAGGTGTGGAAATATGGCCAGAGGGGCAAAGTCAGAAGCTAATGCAAGTAGATAAGGACAGGGAAGGGAAGCTTACATCCAGGACTGGGGAGATGAGGCCTTAGCTGCCTGCAAAAAAGGTCCCTGCCCCAATCTAGGCAAGGGTGAATGATCAGCCTAATGTAGAGGAAGTCCTAACTTTGTCAATAATTTGTGTAACTTCAGGTGATACAACATATAATGAAACCTATTTTACCATAGGCTATTGATATAAACAAAAATTCCTATGGCATCTCAACAATATTATATTGAAACAACGTTGAACAAAACATTATTCAAGGACCTGTTGTGCAGGCAAAAAGATAGTTCCACAATAAGCAAGAGTCACAGTGGTGATGGCAGTGATACAGCCTTACAGAGTTGCAAGGCACTAGCCCATGTAACCCATGGTGGTCACATGAAAAGACTGTGCCAATAAATTTAAAAGTTAAACTGGTGGTCTTCTAAAGAACAAAAAGTATCCAAGTGGGGAGAGAACCCAGGAGTTTCACCAACTTAGGTGATAGAGGCAAGGCCCAGAAAAAGTCCACATTAGTGTCAGTATCTTTTTTTACCCTCAGGCTGGTATAAAGGGGATCACATATATTTCACTAATTTATTTAAACTAATATTTATTTGTCTGTGTCTGCCCAACTAAAGTGTAATCTCTACACCTACTATGTTTTTAAATTGTTTTGTTCACTACTGTACCCCAACCCCTAGGAGCATGCCTAGTACATAGTATACACTCAAAATATATTTGTTGAATGAAGTAATTGCAAGTTTGTTCCAATTCTTATCTCCTTGTGTGTGAAGCAGAGAAAACAGTAATATATAGGATAGGACAAATCACAAGAAAAATCAGAATGGGAAAAATGTCCTTGTTTTTGAATTCCAAAGGGAACATGAGGGATTCCTTCTTAGTTATTCAGTACCTTAATTATTCAGTGTTCATCCCAGAGGGTATGTGGGTAAAATAGACAATAGGGCCAGGTGTGAGCAACATACCTATCTACATCCCATTAATATAAATCAATTCTTGGGATTCCCCAGAAGACAAGTGGTCCTTTTTTCGTTTGTTTGTTTCACGAGGTTACCCCAGACACCACACCATTTCAGGGTCATTCTAAAAATGTGTTAAAAATTCCTGATACCGCATCATCTATGAACAGGTGGAAGAGAAAAAGGAAAGCAATTACGGAGACACCAAGAGCAGAGAAAGGGTTAAATATCGGCCTGCCAGTGAAAACAGCCACCTCCTTCACCACCACAGATCCTGCTCTCAGGCTGCACCTGTCCACCGAGTAGAAGATGACAAGAAGCAGATGACACAACACCCCAGTTTGTTCAAGTCCTCTCACAATGGCTCCCAATGCCAAAAGGCCTCTCCTCTACACTTCTTGCCTAATCCCATGCTCTTGAAGGAGGTAAATGTAGCCACAAAATGTTTCTCCCCCTTTTTTGGGGGGGGGGGGGACTATCACTCTCACCAGCATAATAAACAGGAAATGTCTCCAATGTACCACCATCATCAGCTGCACTTTTCTGAATTTACCATTGCAGTCCTTTTCTGAATTTACCATTGTAGTCTTTTTCTGAATCAACAGAGAAATGCATGCACAGTTCTCCCCCTTTCCATATTCTTTCCCTGAGGTAGGATTAAGAATGCAGTTATCCCCAGTCAAATACCACCTGAGGGAATATTTTTTAGCTCCTGTAGACTGCTTTTGACATTGGCCCAGAACCAAAGAGTAGGGAAAAGAGAAGAATGGGTTTTTTTTGTTGTTTTTTTAACTATGATTTACAGTTATGAATTTTAGGTTGTGAGTAGATTTAAGACACAAATATGAAATTTGACAGAGTAGCTTCTTTTATGGGCAGGATTGTGGGATGCATGTATGGGGAAGGTCAGGCATGGGTTGTGAAATCACAAGACCTAGCTTTGCCACAGAGATCTTGGGCAATGTGTAACATCTACAGGAAAAAGCAAGTATACATCTGAGCCCAGTGGGTAGCCAACCTAGGGATTTTTTAAAGACAAAATACAGTTTAATCTAAGATAGCATATCTGAACTGGTAGTAAGACAAACTACCTGCTACAAAGGAATTTGAAAAGTTGAAATCAAATGTGGAAAATATCCAGGTTTTCTCACAGTAGATGGGAGAAAGCATAGACTTAAATAATTTATGTTAGCCAAAATAAAGTTGGTAGGGCCAGCTTCCATCACACCAAAAGTTTGTTCTATGAACTTTGCTAACAATCTGTTGATGGTGTTTGTGCTTGTGAACCTTCTAGTAACTGGATGACCCTAGACAAGTTAATAATCTTTCTGTGCTTTGGTTTCTTCATCTATAAAATGGAGGTAATAATATCTAATTTCTAGGGGTGGTGTAAAAATTAACAATGTGTATAAAGCACCTAGTCCATCATAGATAAGATGGTAGTAACACTCCAGTTATGTGATAGTAAAAGTTATCGAGAAGGTAATTTTAACTCATACTTCTGCCTTTGCCCTTAACCATCACCAGTTTATGGAGTATTTGGAAGGAGAAAAAAAAACATAAGAAGAAAATTCAAATCATCACCATTCCATAATGATGAAACACTATGGAAACAGGTGTAACTAAGAATTATAAAATAAATTTAAGAATCTATATTTCAAGTGTAGTTGACATAGAGATTATGGACAGCTAAGAGGTAGAAAAACAGTGAGTATGGGCATAAACTGCTTATAAGCTGCTCATAACCATGGCAGAAAAGAGTAGTTCAATAACTGATCATGACTCAATATGGCTTGTATGAAGACGTGAAATAAATGAGGGAGAAAAAATATCATTGGTTTTCTACTGACAAGGCTGCTCAGTGATCTGCAGATACTCTATTCCTACTTTTAGCACCAAGCATGTGGTTTTCATGAAGGCTTTCCCAAAGCTTTCCTGCCTCCTCAGAACCTTATTGCGCCTCCTGGCCTGTGCTTCCCCAAGCATCCTTTGCATGCTGCCTCATGTTTCTTTTTTTTGCAGAACTATTTGGTGTCCCACAATCATAACCTCCTCTAGAGCAGGATTTGATCTTACACACATAAGGTGTCCCAGAAAAAGGTATACACAGACTTTGAATACTTATAAAGGTAGTGTTTATTGAAATACATTTCATTTTTAAAATTGAGCTATCAGCTGTTAAAGTGTATATACATTTTTGGAGACACCCTGTATTTATAATTAATGACTAACACAGGAAAAGTCCCTGGTACTGTGTGGTGTGCTCAACAAATATATTAATGTAATGAAGGGCAGAAGAGCTATGCTGTCCCAGGCTCTGAGAATAGCATTAATATCAATTCTCTGGCCATTCTTTAAATTATTTCCTTTTCCTCCTCCTTTTGTGGTCTCCAAATTGCTGAGCATGGGGCCCACCAACAAAGTAGGTCAACAAATACTTTGAATTAATGAAAGACACACATCAAGGTTCATGCCATCATACCCTTCAATCAGCATAGGGAACCTAATTTCTAGCCTACTGATGAAACGTTAGGAGGCTGCACCTGTGGAAAACAATTCAAAAGGGTTAGGAAATTTGCCCCCCTCTTTGTACATCAGGAGGGGAGATTGAGGGTCTTTCCTCTGACAAGCTTTGAAAATGGCATTATAACCAACTAATAGTAAAGACAGCTTATAGCATTAGTATGGAATAATGAAGCTAAATCATAAAAGCCACATTGCTTTGATATATAATGTTTGGAAAACTATCATTTTAGTGCCTGTGGGGTCAGCAGTTGCTGATAAGATGGTGTGCATGATATGGAAGGTATATGTCAATGAGGTGGGAAGGGAAGATATTTGAAGACAGAGAAAACTAAAGACCTTAATGCTTCTTTCTTTTTTTTAATGTTACTTTTAAAAAAAATAAGGCAGTTGAGGAAAGGAATAAATTAGGAACTAAAACAAAACAAACAAAAATAAAACCCAACTCTGTGTGTATATTTATATTTTTCTGACTAGACATTCAGCTCTTTGAAGGCAGGAACAAGGTCTGCTTCCTCTCAGCATCCCAGTCCCTGGTACATGCTGGGTGCCTAATAGATTCTCATGGGATGTTAAAAAGAATTACAAAGTATGGGTAAGAAAGATAGAGAGCTTGGCAAAGATAAAAAGGAGACCCCTAAAGAAGGAAGGCGAAAAAACAATACATCAAAAGTGGGGTTTAATGTAGGATTATACATGTCCCCCTTTCACTTCAATGTTTTCTTCTTTAGCATAAATCCCCTTTTGAGAATAAGATACTTGCTTTTTTTTTTTTTTTTTGGCACCTGCCAGCAGACAAAGTGGTTAAGCTACTGCTGATGTTCTCCTGGGTGGGGGTGGGAAGGTCTGTTGTTTTCCCCCAGAAAGCACCATGGACCTGAGACCCTATCTCATCTAAATACCAGTAACAAGATATTACAGCCAGGTTTCTGCAAGGTTCCACTCTGATTCTGCAAAGCATAGAGCAGCCTTTCCTATTTGCAAAGCCAATGGGACATTTATAGCTACCTCTTCCTCTTCCATTGCTAGCTGGAAAGCTATCATTGCAATCAGTTCTTATAAAATTAATAAACAAACTTAATTTCATTTTAAAGTAACTGAAGTAGATATTATTTTTCCCATCTATAAATGAGAAAACTGGGGCTCAGTAAAGTGTCCTGATCAAGATCATATAGGTAGTAAGGATCAGGTCTGGTACCAGGACTCCTGCCATCAGAATTCACCCACCACCTTTCTCAAGAATCCATGGACTATTAAGTTCCAGGAAATGAATAGGGTGATCAACCACCCCAGTTTTCTCAGGGGTTCCTAAGATGCAGGATTTCCAGTGCTAAAATCAGGACAGTGTTGGGCAATCATGATGGATGGTGACCCTAGCATGTACTATGTTGATTTTATTCACTGCCATATACCTGTGGCACATTGAGGCTATTCAATAAATATTTGCTGGATGAATGAATTAAACAATGAATGAATGATTTTATGATGGCTCTAGGACACATTTAAGTGCTCCAATTCCTTTCTGAAAGGCCATTCAAGGTGTCTTTTAGTCCACTCCCTGCCCTATCAAACAGTAAGTGAGGATCATAGAGTTATTGTATATGAGAATTTCAATGTGAAAAAGGAAGATTAGAAAGATACCCTAACAAGCAACTGAAATTGAGTTCTGTGTCTTTGTTGCTTTAAAGAAAAAAAAATTTAAACGAATGGTAAACTTTATTCTTATTTTCAAATAAATTAAACATTCAGAAATGTGTGTTTGTTGCTAACTTTTAATAGCATGTTTCTTTCTTAAGCCAGACTCCAAGCCAGCCTCCTGACCAAGTTTTCTGTTATGCCTTATTGTCTAGTCTGTTCAGCTATTTTTAAAAAGTGTTGAATATCAACAATGGCTTTCAGGCAGGCATTGTCAACTTTTGTATGAAGCAATCTTGGTTGAATGAGAAGATCCCAGAGCTTATAGTCCCGTCTACTGTGCTGCCCCGAACTGGGCTTGAATGTGTGTGACTGATAACAGGACACATTTTTACCTTCCTTATTACATTCCTGCTCCATAATTCATTGGCCACTCTCTTTTTAAGAAGATCTTTATGGCAAAGTGAGCAAGACAGTAGATAAGTGCTCTTAGGAGAAAAGTAAGTCCAGCTGTCTCTGTCTCACGGAACTGACAGATTGAGTGTGGATCCCCTGGGAATTAAGACCTCTGTACCTTGTCATCCTAACCTGAGGTCCCTGGCTTACCCAGCCAGATCCATAGACACCCCCATAGCCTTGCAATAGTCCTCACAGAGGGGGGCTTTTCAACAACTTGCAGTTACAACTAATCAAATTCCCTGGCCACTGTGATAAGGGTTAAGGGGATTTGTGGAGGGTTACATTTACATGGGGTTTGGCCCACTTTGGTGTATTTTCCTTTGCCAGGTTACAATGAGAAATGAATATGCTGATTTGGAATTGCCTTTCGTTCCCGACACTGGTTTTTGCTCCTTTTGAGGGGTCTCTAGGAGCTACCAGCACATAATTTCCTGCATTCGAGGGTGTGTGTGTTTTTTTGTTGTTGTTGTTGTTGTTGGTTTTTTTTTTTCTCTCTCTCTCTCTCTCTTCAGGTAAACAAGCATCCCAGCAGGGACTAGGTCTCTGACACCAGATAAATTTTACTTAAAATTTCTGTTACTTCGAAGGGAAAAAATGTATTGAGTTTGCTGAACTGCTCTTTTTCCATATCAAGGTAAATCATATGAGATTGCATATGCTAGCATTAAAAACACCAAAGGACAATTCCTAGGGAAAGCTTTCTATTGCTTTGGGAATTGTCAGGGTTAATTCAGCTTGTGTGACCTGCTTGCCTCCTGGGTGGCTGCCTTAGAAGAGAAGAGACTGAGTCTTCCCTGAATATAAACACACTGCATAAAGGAGGAGCCACAGGAACTGAGTTACTCTAGGCAAACAAACATGTCAATATGTAACTTGAGAGAAAGAAACAAGAGCCCCTAGCCTGCCACCAGTTTGGCAAGCTGAGTAAAAAAGAAAAATGAGGGAGGGAATAAAAGAGAGAATAACTCTTCTTACAAATGAGTTCTCTGTGAATGAAGCAGCATCCTGAAATTTAAGGGGGGACTATTGCTGAGAAGGGGAACAGAGCAAGATATCCCATAGTATGTTAAGTTGGCCATGGAGTCATCAGACTCCTGGCGTTCATTCATTTGCCATGGTCCCTTGGCAGAACCCTTGGAAGAATCAGTGCGTGCCTCTGCCTCACTGTGGACACCGTACAAAGACCAGTAAAAAGATCTGCAATCAAATTTGAGGTCAGAGAAGCAGCCATCCATGGTAACCACACATAGCATTCCAGTTGGTATGTAAAGGTAAGTGATCTCTGACTGACATAGGAAATACATTAGATACCTGGAGTTATTCCATTTTTAAAGGTGATTTCTAAATAATTATCAAATATTTACTGATTCTCTTTAGGATTTAATATAATTTGAGTAAAGGCACACATGCAAATAGAAGACCACATCTGCCACACTGCAGCACCTAATTATTTTATTTCATAAAAATATTTTCACTAATACAATAATACTTTTATTAATAATATTGACTGTAAACTGTAATTTAAAAATAAAATTTAAAAATAAAATAGTATTTCTTCCATCTCACACCTGTCAGAATGGCTATCATCAACAAATCAACAAACGACAAGTGTTGGCGAGGATGCGGAGAAAAAGGAACCCTCGTGCACTGCTGGTGGGATTGCAGACTGGTGCAGCCACTGTGGAGAACAGTATGGAGTTTCCTCAAAAAACTGAAAATGGAACTCCCATTTGACCCAGTAATCCCACTCCTGGGAATATATCCGAAGAAACTAGAAACACCAATTAGAAAGGATATATGCACCCCTATGTTCATAGCAGCACAATTCACCATAGCTAAGATTTGGAAACAGCCTAGGTGCCCGTCAGCAGATGACTGGATCAGAAAACTGTGGTACATCTACACAATGGAATACTATGCTGCCATAAAAAAGAAGGAATTCTCATCATTTGCAGCAACCTGGGAGGAATTGGAGAACATTATGTTAAGTGAAATAAGTCAGTCAATGAAAGAAAAATACCACATGATCTCACTCATTTATGGATAATAAAGAACATTATAATCTTGAACAAAAAGATAGATACAGAGACAGTAAAGCATCAAACAGACTGTCAAATTACAAGGGGAAGGTTAGGGAGAGGTGGGGGAGATAAGAGATCAATCAAAGGACTTGTATGCATGCATATAAGCATAACCAATGGATGCAAAACTCTGGGGGGTGGGGGCATATATGGGAGGGGGGTGTGGGGAGGGCAATGGTAAGATATGTACACATATAATACCTTAATAAAAAAATTGAAAAAAATAAAAATAAAAATAAAAAAAAATAAAAAATATTTTTAATTTTTCAAATCAATACATAAGTGCCATCTGTGGGATCACTGACCAAAATGTGACAGCAATTTATGACAATATCCATATTGAGTTGTAAGTAAACCCAAAAAGTTAAATAAAAAGGTCTAAATTTGCATGTTTCCATATGAACTGAGCAAATATACTCTCTCCTTGGTGCTCCAACTTTTTTTTCTCAATAGTAGGAAGCAAAATAAAATTGTATATAATAAATAAACAATACTGCTATTCATTGGAATAAATTCTAATTTCTTTGGAAGAAAAAATTTACTTCTTAAAATGAAGCATTTTCTATACTGTGACATATCTCACAGGTCCTATGCACCTAATGACCAGGCTGAGAAACTGAGGTCTCTGCACAGCTCAGATTCTTCAGGCATCTCTCCTTTTACATGTGGTCTCACTGGGAGAAAAAGAAAGGGGCTAAGGTAGTAAGATCACAGAGGGGCCTTGCAGTTGACTAGAGATAGATGAATGAAAAATGAATTGATGGCTGGTTAGCAGCCTAGCTGTTTTGAAATTTCTTCTATTCCTAGGTTTAGGGTTATCACCCTCCTCAGGTTTTATTAGGTTTGTAAGTTTCATGGCAGGAGACTGATTTTGAATTTGTGTGTACTACTATTAATATTCAAAAAGTCAAATATGCTGAATTAAAGAGGGTTTTCTTTAAAAAAGATATTATTTAAAAATATATGTGTGTGAAAGATGAGCTGGGGAGTTAGTAGAACTAATGTGAGAAAAGAAAGCCACAAAGGTTCATGATGGCCAAGGTATATGTTGAAAAATGGGGAAATGAAGATTACCACTATTAGTAAACTAGAGGCCCGGTGCACGGGGGGGGGGGGGGGGGGGGAGGTGTCCCTCAGCCCAACCTGAACCCTCTCCAATCTGTGACCCCTAAGGGGATGTCCGACTGCCGGTTTAGGCCCAATCCCATACCTAAACCGGTAGTTGGACATCCCTCTCACAACCCAGGACTACTGGCTCCCAACCGCTTGCCTGCCTGCCAGCCTGATCACCCCCTAACCACTCCCCTGCCAGCCTGATCAACTCCTAACTGCTCCCCTGCCAACCTGGTCACCCCTAAGTGCCCTCCCCTGCCAGCCTGATTGCCCCTAACAGCCTCTGCCTCGCACTGATTCTTCCAAGGGCTCTGCCAAGGGACCATGGCAAATGAATGAACGCCAGGAGTCTGATGACTCCATGGCCAACTTAACGTACTATGGGATATCCTGCTCTGTTCCCCTTCTCAGCAATAGTCCCCCCCTTAAAGTTCAGGATGCTGCTTCATTCACAGAGAACTCATTTGTAAGAAGAGTTATTCTCTCTTTTATTCCCTCCCTCATTTTTCTTTTTTACTCAGCTTGCCAAACTGGTGGCAGACTTGGAGCTCTTGTTTCTTTCTCTCAAGTTACATATTGACATGTTTGTTTGCCTAGAGTAACTCAGTTCCTGTGGCTCCTCCTTTATGCAGTGTGTTTATATTCAGGGAAGATGTCTGGTCTAATTAGCATGTTACCCTTTTATTAGTATAGATAACATATATGCCCCTAAAAGTTATATTATTTTACACGCTTTAAATTATACAGTACATTCAACCTCTTTTACCCTGTGTGGTTTTTTTTCCCTAAATATATCATATTGATTTCTTTTCATGCAGAGGAAGGGAGAGGAATAGAGAGTTAGAAACATCAATGAGAGAGAAACATCGATCAGCTGCCTCCTGCACACCCCCATCTGGGGATGGGCCCGCAACTAAGGTACATGCCCTTGACCGGAATCGAACCTGGGACCCTTCAGTCCGCAGGCCGATGCTCTATCCACTGAGCCAAACCGGTTAGGACCCCCCCCCCAGGTTCTTTTTTTTCCTTTTTAGATTATCCACATTTGTAGATATGGCATTAATTTATTTTCCATTGATTTTTAGAGAGAGTGGAAGGGAGAGGGATAAAGAGAGAAAAACATCAATGTAAGAAACATCCCTTCAATTGCCTTTCTTAGGAGCCCTGACCAGGGATCCAACTTGAAACCCAGGTATGCGCCAGGTATATTCCCTGACCTGGAATCGAACCTGCAACCTTTCTGTGCACAGGACCACGCTCACGCTCAACCAACCTATCCACTTCAGCCTGGTTGTTATTCAATTTCTGGAATTTTATTTCAATTAATTCTCGCAAAGTCTGTGGTTTAGGTAATATTCACATTTTGCTGATGAGAAAAAACAACACCACCACCAACCTCTTTGTTTTGAGACATTATTCTTCCCTCATTGCTGCATTTTCCTGCCAGCCCTAGAAAGGCTCTTGACAGCGGTTTCACTGGGTATGCAATGTCAGAGGCATTCTCCTCACCACTACCCTCTCCAAAGCCTCCTCTGCACTGGTACTGAGGCTGTCCTGGAGGGCGGAGAGGCTAGGTAACAGAGACAACGACAGGATTTGGACCACTGGAGCCACCGTATCCACCTCTCCTCTCTCAGCCTTTCTCCACCTTGCTGGAGAAGGCGGGGCCAGCAACTTCCAGCAGCACCAAGCTTCCAGATAGGCCAAAGTTTGCGGCGCTAGCTCTTTGGACACCGGAAGTGCTGCAGTCTCTCCCTCTGGAGAGCTGCTGTCGCCCCTGAGGTTATAGGGCTGCCCTGGAAGTCTTCTGCGTGCCTCCTGTCTGTGGCAAACATGGCAGTGGACTCATGGAACCGCTATTTTTAGATACTTTTAAACACCCCAGCACCGAGGTAAGACTTCGCTTCTTGATTCTGACTCTGTTTCGTGACTGTGGGACATGTGCAAAAAATCTTTAGGCATGCTTCCACTTTCCCTCCTGCTGGTGGCCTTAAATTCTGCACGTACACACCCGCTGCCCCCAGCTGGGTGTGGGCACCACGTCTGTCGGAGAGCATTCGGTGGCCAGGACATTTCTCTGCCTTATCTTAGGCTCCTGCGTCTTTGGTTGAGTTGGCTGTTCTGCTTGCTTTGCTCCCCTGTCCCCTTACCCCCATCAACTTTGGGACTTGAAAATATCTTGGTTCTCAGGTTTAGCTCAGTTGGTGTTTGGGAGGGTCTCAGACTGCCTGTGTTTGACAGCAGTTCTGGAGACCGAGCAGGTCATGATGGCTTCGTGATTCCTAAATCCCTCCTCCCAGGTCTTTTTTCTAATGGGAGTTAGGTTGCCCAGATGTGACACTCATTTGGTTTAGGATTCACCCATTAGGACATGACATATTTGCATGGAACGGCTTTTGCGTGGAGGATAACTATGAGGAGGGGAATCAGTGGTGAAAGGAACCAATGGCGGATTTGGAAGCCCCAGACAGGGAACCTCGCTCACTCCCCGCATGTCTCCCCACTGCACTCCCTGCATGTCTCCCTCAGCGGCAACCTGGCCTCGCCGGTCAACGAAGGAAGCCAAGCCTCCCGCCTGCTCTGCCAGCTCCATGGCTTCGGCCTACGTTGCCATCTTTGTGGCTATGGGCACCGCTATATTTTAGGCTATGGGCACCGCCATATTTGTGGCTATGGGTGTGGCCATCTTTGTCATGGAGTGATGCTTAATTTGCATATTTCCCTTTTATTAGATAGGACTAGTGGCCTGGTGCACGAAATTCATGCAGGGGGGGAGGGTTCCCTCAGCCCGACCTGCACCTTCTCCAATCTGGGACCCCTCAGGGGATAACCAGCAGTCGGACATCCCTCTCACAATGCAGAACTGCTGGCTCCTAACCGCTTGCCTGCCTGCCTGATTGCCCCTAACTTCTTCTGCCTGACAGCCTGATTGTCCCCAACTGCTCCCCTGCTGGCTTGATTGCCCCTAACCACCTCTGCCTCGGCCCCGCATCTGGGACCCAGGATTCCCTCCTCCAGCCGACCACAGGCACCCAGGATCCTGGCTTCCCTCCCTCTGGTCAACCATAGGTGCCCAGGCCGGCTGCAGCCGCAGGGGATGGTGGACAGGTGGCTTCGCCTGGGCTGCAACCACAAGTGCTGGCACCTGGACTGCAGGCAGGCAGCTTCTCTGTCTTCCCTGGGAAGCAGTGTGGGTGACTTCTCCAGCTGGCTGCAGCCTGGAATCATGGGGCAGGCGGCTTCTTCGTCTCCCAGGCCGCACCCAGCCTCAGGCGCTGGGGCCCAGTTTCTCCGTCTCCCCCAGGACGTGGGGCAGGCAAACGTGAGGCTTCTGCTGCTGGCTGGGGCCTGGGATCATGGGGCAGGCAGCTTCTTCATCTGCAGCCAGCCTCAGGCGCTGGCGCCCGACTTCTCCGACCCCCACAGCCCGGAGTGGTGGTAGGGGGGGGCAGGGCTGCTGCCATGGTTTTAGGTTAATTTGCATACTCACTCTGATTGGCTGGTAGTGTAGCAGAGTGATGGTAATTTACATGTTTCTCTTTTATTAGTATAGATTATAGTCATATGTGTAAGTTTTTAAAATGCAGGCATCACACTATTTTTCCAATATGTCAGTGATTTTAAAATGTGATGAGGCAAAAGATTTAACAAGACTAAAATCCTCACCTCTTGAAAAGAACAATAGGACAATAGGTGAGGATTTTAGTCTTGCTCTGCCACTAAATGTGTGCTATGTGACCTTGGATAAATTGCTTCTCTTTTCTGGGCATCAGTTTCTGCCTTTGCTTTGAGGCAGTCATACCAGATGAGTTCCTTCCAGTGTTCACAGTCCAAGATTCTTTTTCAATCAGTGTGCACATGGAGAGCATGGTGTGGCTTGTTTAAGGGGTGCAGAACAGAATAAATTAAGAGATGTTTGAAGTAGGTGAGGTTAGAGAGCCCGAAGGATAATATTGTAATAAAAAGTGACAATTAACTCATCTGGATTCATGCCAGCCTTTCAGCTTAAAATGATAGGACTTCTGGAGTAAAAGAAGGCTGCAACGGCAAGACATACCACACACCTGAGGCCCAGGTAGGAAAATAATCAGAGAAGTTCATTCTTTATGGAATAAGTATTGCCTTGATCCAGTCTAGCCAATAAGGCTCTCTTTGAACTATGGGAGACTGTGGAGTACTATTGCATATATATAAATGATAATGTGGCATATATATATATATATATATATATATATATATATATATATATATAATATTTACTTATGTTTAAAAAGCACCATGAGAGCTCTGGCCAATTTTGCTCAGTGGTTAGTCAGCTCATGGACCAAAGGGTCATGGGTTCAATTCCTAGTCAAGGGCATGCACTTTGGTTATAGGTTCAATCCCCGGACCCGTTTGAAATACGTGCAGGAGACAGCCCATCAATGTGTCTCTCTTACATCGATATTTCTCTCTTTTTCTCCCCCTTCTCCCTCCCTTCCACACTCTCTAAAAATCAATGGAAAAATATTGTCAGGTTTGGATTTTAAAAAATAAAATGAAATAAAGCACCATGTGAAACAGAAATGGAATATGTCATATTCATTATACTTAGCACCCAAATCCAATAGATTAGATTCAAACAAGGAGGGAACTGACCATAGGAGAAAACCACATCATTTCTGAAAGCAGATTCCTGATGCTTGGCACTGAGCTTTGTAATAAGACTTGTATACAAATGGACTAGACCACTATATCAAGGAAAGAGCAAAGAAAAATGAAGAAAACTCCTACTAGGAAAGTCAGACAAGGGCCAGGAAAGAAGGAGCAAAGGAGAGTCTAAAGCAGAAGCCCAGAGAACACCGAGGAAGGACTCAGACTACAAAGTATACATGAAAACTTAATGTGAAGGGAAAACAGGGTCTCTGTGAGAGACACTTATCATGAAAGTGGGACTTGCAACTACAGAAACAGGAGGAAAGGGAACAACAGAGCCCAGGTTAAGCATTGTAGATGGGTCAACAAGACACTCCTGGAGGCCAAGAACTAGGTCTTATACTTCTGTCTCCCCATTACTGCACCCCACTTCTGGCATATATATATAGCTGATAAACTGGTAATGGTAGCTACCAGGATGATTTAAAGGTGAATTGCTGAAAAGTTCACCGTCTATGAACACTGAAAAAAGGTTCAATTCCTTAGGATACAGACAAATAGAAGTAGCCATTAGTACATACTTCTCTAAGTAAAGAACATGTTTAGGGGTATGTAGTTGATGTGAGGCACAACCCTTACTATGCAAAGTGTGGTCCAAGGACCTGAAGCATGGGTATCACCTGGGAGCTCGTTAGACATGCAGAATCTCAGGCCCTGCCCCAGACACACTGAATCAGAATCTGCATTTGAATCAGATCCCCAGAGGGTTTAGATGCATATTCAAGTTTGAGAAGCACTGCACTAAACAGGGGTTAGCAAGCTTTTTCTGTTAAGGGCCAAATATCAAACAGACTTTGGAGGCCACATTCAGTTTGGGGCAGCAGTAGTGGCTACTTCTCCTCCCCCACCCCCACTTCCTCCTTTGCAAGCCTTTAAAAGTGTGAAATCCATTCTCAGCCCATAGGGACTAGTGAGATTGAGCCTGCAGGCCTTGGTTCCCCACCCCTCACAAACGAGGGCTGAGCTCAAGGAGTTTAGAAAGCATAGCACATAGCGTCAAAATCCCCAGAGCTAACAAGAGTGTCTTAACCTCTCTATGCCACAGTTCCCTCACATGTAAAATTGGGGCTATTTATAGTACTTACCTCACAAAGCTGTTGAGAGGCATAATAAGATAATATACTTTAAAGCACTTTAGAAACTATAAGACTATTATAGTGATTATTTTTGTCTCAATCAAAGTGAAGGGGTCCAACTTTGAGTAAAGCTGTCCTTCCCTACCCAAATCACCAACCCTCAATTGTCCACAACACAGAAGGTTGCTCAGCTTGAGACTCAAAAAACAAAGCCAAACAAAAGAACAAAAAAGAGACCTGAAGCTCATTTCAAATCATCAACCCATAAAATCTCCAGCTACATTTTTGCTTTTGTATCATCTCTTCTCCTTCTGGCATATTTTAAAGTTCTTTTAAACTGGTATTCTACTTGTATTCACCTATATCCAGCTAATTCCCCTTGGGCCTCAAATGCCCATGATCCTGTTGACCACAGAATGTTCTGTACCATTCTTTAGGCTAACCATATACATTGCACTTGTGTTAAATGCTTCATAATCATTAAAGCACTATACTCATAACAACCCTGTTAAGTAGCTATTATTACATATAATATTTTACAGATGAGGAAACAAATTTAAAAAAGTAACTAGCCCAATGTCACACAGCTGTGGCAGAGCTGAGACTCAAACCCTGCAGTCTGATTCCAAATCCCATACTCTTAACTGCCAAGACTTGCCACTAAAGAAGAAAATGAATGTTAGGGCATGGGGACACTAAATAAATACGGGGATGGAGTTTAGGGCAGTCTTTTTCCAATGTCATGATACCCTCTGTGCAGATTGCAAGTAAGTAATCAGGAAGTGTGTATAGCATTTCCGAGATACAATGGGCAGAGATGACAAAAGGCGGGATGTATTTCTAAAAAGAAAATGTGCATGTATAAGGCATCTCATCTTTCTGCACATGTGGCATTAAATTTACAAGCCCTAGGTGATGATTTCGCTCTGTATTGTATCTGCTTCCCCTAGTCTAGGGCACCCATGTTTTGTGACCGAGAAGCTGAAGGGTTATAGGAGCACACACATCATGAAATAGTCAAGGCAGCAGGGGACAACATGTAGAATGGCAACAACGCACACAGGCCTTGTGAGCCATATCACCCTCTCTCTGTGGTTGGTCAAGGTTACTATTTTGCCTTTTTGACATATTATCAATTATACTGCCGACAGAGATACTGGACCTTTAGTTTTCTTATAAAATAAGAAACTGAGTTTAATTAAACCATCAGTAACTTGGACCTAATTATTTCAGACAGTATTTAATTAATGTTTCATGGGTACCTAATGTAATTAAGGTTCCTTTAATAAGACCTTCTGTGACATTAAAATATATGACCTTTATCTTCCTTATCTACCACATTCTGACAACCCAGATTTGTCATTTTCACTAAAAGGTATAGTTTGATTAAATAGAACAGACCATAAAATTAATCTGGCAAATTATACTTGTTTGTTTCTCTTTTCCTCCCCCCTCAAGGCCTAATAAGTTAAGTCTTTTAATTAACAGTGAAGATACAAGTGTTCATGCTACCATTTTACTTTTAATTTGCCAAAGTGTTTCTTTTGTACATGAATTTTTGTGACCAAAGCAGATACTAACTATCCTTTATTAATCATGGTGAAGGGTTCAATCTTTAAGATATGAACAATAATGAGCTGTTCCTTACTTTAACAATGACTAGTGATTGTTTTAAGATGTCCTGCCGTTAATAAAAGGGTTTGATTGCTGATACTAATAAGCCATCCTAAATATGAAAATCCCTATTAGCATTACAAACAAACACAAATTGCACCCTAAAACCTAAAGTGATTTGAAAGGTTCTCATCCTTCTCCCACAAAATTCAAAAGGCCTCCATGACTTTCTCCCACAAAACTACAAATATCCCACATCTCTTTGGGAAGCCAGGGAGTTAGTCTCCTATGGTATAATATATATTTTGCTAAGAAATTATTGTTTAGTAAATGCGGGGAAAGGTAGGCTAAAGTGAAATATAATTCAAAGTGGAAATCCTTATATTCTCTTTCCACTTTCAGGATCTACAAAGACTCAAATCCCTTCTATTAGCAACAAAGAGAACTAACTGTGGTTTCTTCTCAAACACAAGATCTGCCTCCATCTTCAAGGAAAAGAACCAAAGTTGGGAAAGGGAAAAGAAATGGCTGTTCCTTGCATCCCTGGTTACCTAGTTGCAGAGTAGTGAACATAAGGGAGGAAGTGGGGGTAAAGGGAGAGTACCAGCAGACATTTGCACAGAGTCGGGGGTACACAGCTTCCAAGTCTGCTGAGTGAGAATTCTCAGCACAGAGGATGAAGGTTGCCCCTAATCTAGACCAGTGCTGTCTAATAGAACTCCTGGCCCCACTTCACTCACAGGAGAGAATGTTCACAGCAGGTAATCATCTTAGAAGGCGGCCTCCTGTATTGGTCACTGCAATATCTGGGGACCAGCCCACAAAACCCTGGTTACTCCTCTGAGTGTGAGGCCAGATTCTGTTGCCCCCTTGGACACTGCTTCCAGTTCAGACAGCAGCTCTGGGATAATGTCCCTATGGAATAATTTGCCCACATGCTGCCACTGCCATTTCTCACTGGTGCAACAACTAACAAAACTATTATGTGAGGTAGAAAAGAAGAAACAGGCCATTTTCCATATATATATATATATATATATATATTTCCCATATATATATATATGAGAAATGGCATTTGAGACAGTCTATTCAATAAATGTTGGGAAAATGGGACAAATACATGCAAAGAAATGAAACTAGACCACTTCCTTATACCATACACAAGAATAAACTCAAAATGAATTAAAAACATAAATGTAAGACTCAAAACTATAAAAATCCTAGAGGAAAACATAGGCAGTAACATAGATATTTCTCATAACAATATTGTTTCTGATATATCTCTTCAGACAAAGGAAACAAAAGAAAAAATAAACAAATGGCACTACATCAAACTGAAAAGTTTTTGCACAGCAAAGGAAACCATCAACTAAATGAAAAGAAAACCCATTGAAGGGGAGAACATTTTCACCATTGATACATCTGATAAGGGGTTAATATCCAAAATTTATAAAGAACTTATAAAACTCAAGACCAAAAAATAACAAACAATCCAATGAAAAAATGGGCAAGAGACCTGAATAGACACTTCTCCATAGAGCACACAGAGATGGCCAATAGACATATGAAAAGATGCTCAACATCACTAATCATCAGAGAAATGCAAATTAAAGCTACAATCAAATATCACCTCACACCTGTCAGAATGGCTATCAATAAATCAACAAACAACAAATGTTGGTGAGGATGTGAAGAAAAGGGAACCCTTGTGCACTATTGTTGGGAATGCAGATTAGTGCAGCCACTGTGGAAAACAGTATGGAGTTTCCTCAAAAAATTAAAAATGGAACTCCCTTATAACCCAGTGACTCCACTTCTGGGAATATATTCGAAGAAACCCAAAACACTGATTTGAAAGAATACATGCACCCCTATGTTTATTGCAGCACTATTTACAATAGGCAAGATTTTGAAGCAGCCCAAGTGCGCATTAATACATTTACACAATGGGATACTATTCAGTAGTAAAAAAAAGAGAAGGAAATCTTACCTTTTGGGACAGCATAGATGGACATAGAGGGTATTATGCTAAGTGAAATAAGCCAGTCAAGAAAAAGACAAACCATATAATTTCATTTATAAGTGGAATCTAATGACAAAATAAATAAATAAACAAAATAGAAACAGACTCATAGAGACAGAGAACAGACTGACAGCTGTCAGAGAGGTTTGGAAGGCTGTTTGAAATAGGTCAAGTGATCAAGAAAAAAGTCATAGACACAGAAAATAGTATGGTGATTACCAGAGGTGTGTGTGGGGGGGTAGGGGGGTGTAGAAGAGAGTCAAGAGGGGATAAATGATGATGGAAGAAAACTTAACTTTGGTTAATGAAAACAAAATACAACATACACATGATGTATTATAGAATTATACACTTGAAAACTCTATAATTCTGTTAACCAATATAACTCCAAAAAATGCAATTAAAGTGTAATAAAAAAGAATTGCATTTTGGAACACAGGGCCAAGATTCTGGAGTTTTTTCTACTGTGTTAAGTGGCTTTGAGGTCAGTCCAACATAAAGTAATTTTCAAAAACTTCCACTTCTTGTCTCTGTGGTCCTGAGCAATTCATTTTACTCTGAGCTTTTTTGATACCCTCCTCTGTAAAAGAAAGGAATAGCACAGACCTTGCAGAGTAGCTTGAAGATCAGGAAAGGTAATGTAGAGAAAAATGCATTTGAAAACCCTAAAAGCAATACATCAATATTATGTATTGTTGTTGTTTACCAGTTTGTGTTGTTGCTAACCAGTATAACACTATATCCAGTGTCACATGTGAAAATAATTTCTTTTGTTTTTTTCCCCAGATTCCAGATTGAAACCTAGAATGGTGGGGGTGAGCACTGGGGAATCTTAGCCCTTATGCTATTGTTGGCCTCACAGGTGCCTAAGGAGAGTCCTCTGGGTTTTGACTTCACAGCCAAAGAGTCAAGAAGCAATAGGTTACTTCAGAATTCCACTTGCTTAAGAAAGGAGACCACAGAAAAGTCAGAGTAATTTCAAAAAGGACACATATATTAAATGGATGGTGTTTAACAGATTAAGCTAATTAGATAAAGACTTTTACATAGTAATGCCCAGCTCACATTTCAATTAGTGGTAGCAGTTTCAAGAGTGACTCAGGGAACACCGGGGAGCTTGCTGGCATTCTGGGGATGTCTCACATCCTGAACTGGGTGGTGGTTGCAGGGGTGTATATGTATTTAAAAATACATCTTTCTCTAAATTTAAGATTTGAGCCCCTCACTGAATGAAAATTATGCCTTAAATCTTTTAAAATTTTAATTGGTAAATTTTAGAAAGGATGACCCAACATATCTGTGCAGTAGCATAATGACCATCTAAAGGAAGTGACTAGACATAGCCGGTTTGGCTTGGTGGATAGAGTATCAGCCTGCATACCTAAGGGTTTCAGGTTCCATTCCAGGATACCAGTTAAGGGCGCGTACCTCCTACCTCGGTTGCAGGCTCCTCCCCAGCCCTAGCCCTGGTAGGGACACATGCAGGAGGCAACCAATCGATGCGTTTCTCTCACAAGGATGTTTCTCTCTGCCTTTCCCTCTCTCTTCCACTCTCTCTAAAAATCAATGGAGAAAATGTCCTCAGGTGAGGATTAAAAAAATAAAAATAAATAACGTAAGTGACTAGCCCAAGGATATACAGCTATCAAAAGGTAAGAGACAGTATGAGAATTCCAGTCACTGGAATCCCAAGCCAGTATGCATTCAAATTCAACCACTGCTCATTGAGTATGCTTTAGGTTAAGATAGCAAAGAACAAAATTATGTCCGCAGTGTTCATAATAGAAATGACTCTTTTACCAATCAATATCAGAAGCAATCCTTAACAGGGAGCACTCACTTATCCAGAAGTGCACTGAGGTCCCCAAACTGTAAATACCAGGAGCCTCTTCTCAGTTTTCTTCCTCCTGAGTGTGTTCTTAAAGTTCCCTAATACCAACCATCTTGGCCCATAACTGCACCATGCTTCTCAGGAGCATACCAAGGCCAAGCAACAAATCTCTAGTGATAGCTATAAGGGAAGAGAGTTGGGGTCTGCTAAGCATTAGTATATTCAAACCTCTGATGGTTATGGCAAGAGGACAGATATGTTAAAGAAGAAAAACCATAGTTTGAAGAAATGAATTATAAAATTTCTTGCAATTCAGCTCCCGGTTCAAAAACAGTTAAGCCAAGATGTTTTAATCTCTCTGTAGGTTATCCTCAGAAAATGAAATTACATAATTAAAAACAGAAAGTTTAGAAAAGGAACAAAAAAATGTGAAAATATGACAGAGGGATACTGGTGATGACTGTTGTTGTTTTGTAATCACTGAATGGATTTCCATGAGGAATTGTGTTGATGAGAATGATTAATTTAATTTAACAAGATAGTTGCAGGATAAAGCTTATGTGTAATACAGAAGTCCTAATAGTCTGATATTAAATATAGAAAAATATTTCCAACATGAAAAACAACTCTTTTTGGACTTGTAAAGTGACCCTTTTCCTATTAATTCCTGAAGCAGATATTGTTTGACATCTCTGTGGATTATTTTGATAAACAAATAGTTATTTTGCTTATATCTTCTTCCTTTTAAGGCCACTTCATTTTAAGAATGTGGGGGCAAGGCAATGATGGAAAGCTGGCCATCTTAAAATAAAAATAGATAGACATGGATGTGAAAAAATAGGTATATGAATTTTTAAAAAATTACATTGCTGATAGCTGCCATGCAAGATTTCATTCCAAACACAAATCAGGCATCATTTTAATCAAATTTAATTTAGATTATAGACTTTCATGTAAAACCTAATTTACTTTGAATTCCCTGGCCGAGACTTGTTCCCACCTCATAGGACAAGGTTAAAGAGATTACATCTGGGTTCATGTCAGCAGCATCTGCTGGGTAGTCCTCTGCACTCTGATTTAATGAGAACTTATGCACAGTCTCTCTGAAGGACTTCTGTTCCAGGCACGTGCTTGAGCAAAATCTTCATTTCTATTGCAAGGTCTAACGGAGCTTTCAGAATTAGGAAACATGCATCACTACCTGTGATGTATAAAATAGTCTGATATCTGTCACCACTTAGCTAAACTTATAAGCAGAGATTACAACCAGACCTGTGTTATTGTATTTTTGTTTGTTTGTTTTGTTGTCTTTTCAGTTCAAAAAGCAAGAACCATTGTTATTTTGAAATGTTGCTTTTTAGAAATTATATACATAATTTTGTAAATAATATGGATATTATATAAGGAAAATGCATTAAAGACTGTGCTTAATAAACAGGGGAGGGGAACACAACAATCATTAATCCTGAAAATTCTAATACAAATGTTTAAATAATTTCAATTCATTAAAACATTTTCTTTTTCAAGTCACAAGTTCTTCATAGAAGAGCTTAAAGATGTTCCTGTAATTATTGTAAAATGAAGGGGTTCCGGCCATTAAAATAATCTTTGGCAATTCAGTGTGATTCTCCTTATTTATGCAGTACTCATTTCTGAATGTGACTAAGTCCCGTTTGCCTTTGCTGAAATGGTCACTTCTAAGCAGTGTATTACAAAGAGGTTCAAATTCCAAAATCAATCAAGTCATTTTGCCAAAGAAGATTTACAATTGAGTAATCTGTAATCACATAGATAGATGTCTTATGACAATTATCTTCTTTTTGAGCATATATTAGTGACCAGGGGTGTTTTAGAAAGGCAGGTGGGGAGAGCAGAATAGATGTGGCTCTTGGTATTTTATTAGGATAAGACAGAAATCCCAAGCATTTTATTTTTATATCAAAACCCGCTTTTGTCTATGCCCTACTCTCATACTATTTTGAAAACCTAACAACTGGACATCACTGTCAACAAACCACAGTTTAAATTAAATATTCACTTTGAATATGCATAAAAATTATAAGAAGATGGGCAATTTTCTCAACAGGTCTATCATAATCATGAGATAAACTGATTATTCATGATAGGGGATACAGGATGAACAGGTGCTCAGACTCAAAAGAATACATTAATTTCTCCAATTTCAACAACTGGGATTTCAACTATGCAAGATAAGTTTTTCCATTGCCTTTCTATTTGAGGGAAGCAGGTATGAGCACACAGAGGTAAGATGGGGTTGTTTGGAAGCAACTACATCCATGAGATTCCATCTGCTTCAGAATGTATGAACCTGAGCTAATTTTTCAGTCTCTAGTGAGTTGTAAACCCCTAGCCCCACATCTCCCACACAGAGGATGATCATGACTGCAGCACCAATGTAAAGGCTCTAACCCTCCTGCTGTCTGATACATTCCCGCACTGCTTGAGAGAAAATGTCCTCAGCCACAAGGAATGTGAAGGATTAGGATGTTTAATGACTTAGAAGTTGAGCGATATTGACAACTCTTCCAGTGTTAATTAAACATTTAAGACAACTTGAAGAGTCAGACAGAGTAGCTTAATTTGAGGACAATAAAAGCCAACAAACTGTCTTGTCCAGACAAGTCAATCTCTGGGAAAGTGACAGCATGTCTGAAATAAAGATTTTCCTATCCCACAGCTACAGTAGCAAGTGCCCCATTTGACAAACAATGGTGTGCTCAAATGTACATTGTTCTGAGTTGGTCCCTTACCTAATTTTTATAAAATATGAAATAATAATGAGTGACAATAATGGAAATATATTATCTTTTGTGCATGTGCATTAATTATTAATGCAGCTTATGACTATTTAGATTTCTAAAATGTGTCTTGTGATTTTCCTGTACCTCTTTTGATGTTCATAGAATAAACATAGTTAATAAAACTCAATTGCAAAATATGTTATGAAAACAAGGTTAAATGGTTTTTACTATATTAATCAAGCACATCTAAGTGCTGAAGATGCCTCAGCTCCTTAGCCATCCCACAGATCCATTGCTTGTTAGAATTCTGCTCCTTAGAAAAACAGTCTGATATAAAAGCCAGAAACATTTTTTTTTCAAAGAGGGTTTCCTCAGAGGTCTTAGTGGTGAGTGGGGCAGGTAAAACCTGGAGTGAGCAAACCATAATTTGCATGTCAATAGATAGGTTTAACATATATTAACACGGTGGGTGACTAACCACTATTTAAGTGTTAATGAAAACAGTTTCTTAATAATGGTTAAGATGTCTAAAGTTTGCAGAAAATTTACTTTCCCTGAGCAGTGAGGAAAAATGAAATAGTGATTTCCCTGGGTAAAGAAGAGAAAGTTACCATCAAGGTGGCCGAAGCAGAATGATTCAACACATTCATAACTAAAATATAATAATCAATCAATTGTAATTGTAAAAAAAATATATTTTCTTCTCCTGTGTCAAGAAAGTGTGGCTGTCAAAGTCGAAGAGATTTATCCTTCTCAGCAGGAGGCTGTAGATTCAAACAGGATTCCTGACTTTTAGCAAGTCAGAAAGGCGACCTCATTGAATACACCATCACTTCCTGAATTCCTGGCAGGGTAGGGGGGGTGGGAGGTGGTTGGGAGGAGATGGAAATGAAGGGTCAAGAAACTCAGAGGTGAAAGTACCTTAGATAGAGCTTTGTGTTTGTGCTCTGGAAATGCTAGTTTTCCCAATACCAATTCCACCCTTTCCTAAAGTATTGCCCTAAATCCTTTTGGGCCCAAGTGACAACTTTCAAGAATTAGAACTATTATGCCATATTTTTAGCCTCTGAATTCGAGGCCTATTTAACAGCTGCCCTGTCCTTCTCAGCTCAGGCCTGAAAATAGATAAGGGCTAAGATTCCCACAGGTGCGAAATGCTTTCCTGCAAAAGTCACCTGGAAGGCTTGGAAAGTTGAATCCCTGAATGTCTTGGCCTCTGCCCTCACAACATGCTCCTCCATTCCCCTTACCTCTCAGCTCTTTAGGTCCAGATTATCTCCTAGGCATTGTACAGGGAAATGGGTAGCCTTTGATGTTCAAGATTTTCCTCTACATCCTCTGCGTGCAACTCTCCTTATATATTTTTCTTTTCCTTCCTCAAATCTGAATATGCATCTATTCTCTGAAAGGCCCACTGCCAGGCATTCAGGACACAGAGAGCCCATGCCCTCAAGAGGCTCACATTCTCCTGTCATGGGGGCAAGCTGACAAATATAAAATGGGCATTGGCATCACACTGTGGTCAGAACTCTCACTCTGGTCAATACAGAATGCTCTACTGGCACAGAAGAGCCACTAACCCTGATCTGGGAACAAAGGACTCAGCACAATTCTTCTCCAGTAATTTAATGCATTGAAGTAGCTAAAATACTATCTTGCCCCAAATTTGAAGACCTCTGAATTCCATACTGGTGAAAAGGGGAGTATTCACTCAGGAAGGTAAGTGGGGGCAAGTAGTAAATGGTGGGAAGTAGTTGGAATAGCACCCACCCATCTACCCCCAAACTCCTTGAAAGTATAAACAGAATGGCTGGGGCTTAGCAAAGAAACTGACTTTTGCCCAACAAGAAGACAGGGTGTCTATCTCTTTTGTTTTGACTGTTTTTATAGCGCTTAACATAGTGTGTCTTACTTTAAAATGGTATCCAAACAATTGTGTTTTTTGCAGTGGAATCCCTTTGCCTCCCACCCAAACAAAAGCTCCTACAGAATCCCAAGAATAAAAGAGATTGAGCAGGGCTGCGCCTGTTGAAGAGTTGGAGCAAAGGCATTCCCTGAGGCCACTCCAAAGGCTTTGCAGTCTCTAAAGACTGCACAAAAGAATTTCTGTCCCCAGCAGTCTCCCCCCCACACACACACACTAGACTGTGAGACCCACAAACAGCAACCATACCTTCTTACTTTCCTATTTCCCAAAACTACCATACTGCCTGGTAAAATGTATGAATTGAATTGAATTGAAAAAGAATGTGAGAGAAGGAGAAATAAATGATGTGTGCCAGAGAGAAGCAGGATGTATTGGTGGAGATAAGAATGCTAAGTTATGTAGTTAGATGTGGTGACTAAGAAACAAAGTAGTTGGGACACAAAATGAATAATACTTGTCTCAAGTGATTCTAATCATGGTACAGAGAAGGAAAAGCAAGCAAACAATTATGAAACTATGTAATTAGAGGAAAATTGTATACAAGATCCACAGTGGTAGGAACACAGTACTAAGCCAAGGAATCAGGGTTGGCTTCCTGGATGGAGTAGGTAAAGCTTGGACTGAAATATAATAGGAGGGAAGGGAGAGAGAGGCAGGCAAAGGTCAGATCATGAAAACCTTTACATGCCACATTCAAGAGTGGAAAGCTTCTGAACAATTCAAAATAGGTAAGTGACGCGGTCAAATCTGGATGTTAGAAAGCTTAGAATTTCAGCAGCTATTTAAATAAACCAGTAAAGAGGAGGTGAGGTAATAGCTTTAGGTATGGGAGGGAAACCATGGATTTAATCTAAAAGCTATCAATTGAAACAGCAGAACAGGCAGGTTTTGATAGCATTCTCTCTGGTTATTTGGTGTTTCTCCAGCAGAAAGCACATTGTAATTTCTAGCTGGACCTGTACCTCAACAATAGCCAGACACTTATTGAATTGTAGCACTGGAGCTAAGGAGTAAGGGAAGAGCAAGGGAGGGATAGAGTGACAATTGGGTCTTTCTCCTAACTGAGCCCATGTCATTCTGGCCTGGAAGTGTGACCAGGACTTCTCATCTGCCTTTCTTCTTGGTTTCCAATTCTAAATTTTCCAAGTCCCCTCATCCTCATTCCCTTTTAGCTGATTAGTTACTTGCTATGCAATCTGGAGACTGAGAATTTCCTTCCTCAGTGCTTCCAACCAGAACATAATACTATACTTGTTATTTACTTAGTAGCTATAATAGAAAAAAATCTAAAGGGTACAAGCACTCTCATAATTTCCTTAATATCATTCCTCTATAATGAAGGGTCACATGAATGCACTGTACGAAATTGAGGATTTTAATATATGGGGTCTTCAAGTTTGTATGATAAAGTTTGACTACCAACCACATTAACCTGCCTACCATAGCAGCTGGTAAGAAAACTTCTTTAAAATAGCCACATCTTGAATCCACTGATGACTTCTGATAAAGAACCAAAGGCAATGGAAGGGAAGACAATGCCAGAATTTGATAAGCAACTGACTCTGCCAATTTGAAAGACATAGTAATCTCCATCAAAGCCATTTTCTTCCAAATTTTACTTTTTAGAAAGAAGGGTTCCCTTAATCAGATTCACTGCCTATATTCTAGAGTTTGCTCACTTGAGACATATGTCTATACTAGAGGCCCGATGCACGAAATTCATGCAAGAGTAGGCCTTTCTTCCCCTGGCTGCCGGCACCGGCTTCCCTCTGGCATCCAGGACCCTGGCTTCCCTTGCAGCCCCAGTTTTGTCAGGAAGGTTGTCTGGTCTAATTAGCATATTACGCTTTTATTATTATAGATGAATGAGTTGTTACAAGCATTAAATGAGATACTAGTAAATAATGCTTACCACATAGCAGACACTCCATAATAATAGCTATTATCATCAGCATTTATTCGTTTGGTCAAGCAGATAGTCAATAAATATTGAATGAATGAATGAATGAATGAAGTTCCTTAAAGTGAGACAATGCTACAAAAATATACAGATAACTTTGGAAGTTTCAAACTTTTCTAAAAATATAAATCTCTAACATTTGTTTAGGGTTTTTCAATTTGCAATGTTCTTTTACTTTTTTTTTCATTTAAATTGTAGACTGCTCTCACATGCAGCACACCCAACCCTCCTCATCCTGCTTTATTTTTTTACATAGCATTTATCATCTCATATACTACACAGTTTTATTATGTTTAACTATTTATTGCTTGCCACTCATGCACATACTGGTACAATAGAATGGAAGTTCCACAAGAGAAGGATTTTTATTTTGTTGCCCGAAGTCTTCCAAGTGTCTAGAAGAGTATCTGGCATATGGTAGTAACATTTGTAGTTAATTAATTAATTAAGGTTCTACAGCCCATTGGTTAAAGGTAAATACAATTAGGCTCAAAGATTGATTTCTCTTTAAAAAATGTTAAAGTTTGGTTGATTGTGAGGAGCATACAATTTTAAAAATAGGAGGCATGGGGGCCTAGGATGGAATGTGAAATGGGAAGGGAACTCCTCAACCCATTGGGCCTAGGCTAAATGGGCTGAAAGGCCTGTGGAAATCTCTCCTTTTGAATGCAGTTTCACTGAAGCTTTGTTTCTTAAAACAACAACAACAGCTATTTACTTAGAGATAGCATTTTACTGTTTACAAAAATATTTTCTCACTCATATCATTTCATTAACATAACCATCTGAGAAGACAATGGTCATCCATCTTTCACAGGAGAGCACAAGAATGTCCACAAGGGGGAAGTGACTTTGCCTTGGGTGGTCACACCACCAAGCCAGTACTCAAACTCTGGTCTCTGGATTTCTGCTGCAGCACCTCACAACTTCTCCACATCGCCTCTATTATGCAACTACCAAGGCATTTTCCTTTTTGAATTGATGTCTCACAAAACTTGATAAAAGACCAGATTTCTCCATTACAATGAATAACTGATTTTGAATATAAACATTGATACACTGTCATCAAATCTTACCTGAGGTAGTGGGAGAGAACTGCTGTCATTTCACTGCACAGAGAATGAAGTCAAAGTCTTCAGCTTGACCTTTAATGTCCTCCACAATTTAACCCCAACTCCCACCTTACTCTGCAGTGCCTTCTAGCTCTTAGCCACACTGATCTCACCATTTCCCAAACATGCCTCATACCAACTTACCCATGGATCTTTGTGCAAGCTGCTTCTTCCGTAGGAATCTTTTCCATCTGTGTCTTTTAAGGCACAGCTCACAACTCCGTCCACCTTCTCCAAGAATCCTTTCTAAACCATCACAGACAAAATGGCTCCTTCTCTCCCCTACAGCACCTGACACATTTGCAAATATCCTGAGGGAAGGCTCAGCTGTTGTTTCAGTTCTTCTTTTCATATACTGAGTTCCTGGAAATAAGCATCTGTTTCTTCCACACTGTACAAGGCAGAATAACTAGTATCAGCCTAGATTCTTGACCTAATACAACTGTAAATGTTTGAGCAATTAATTATTTCCTTCCTACCAATATGAAATTTTATTGATGTCAGATAATATGTCTAATCTCTAGTTGATCTTGACTATACCCTTCTTTGTTAAGTGTCCTCTAGTCCCTTAAAGGGATAACTTACCAAAATGAGGACAAAAGCAACCACAAAGGCTGTTAAAATAGAGTCTGCTTTCTTATTTACAGAGTTCTTCCTGGAGGTCACCAATATAACTGCCTCTTTCCAAGAATACCAGCATGTATTTTATTTTATTTATTTTTCATGGTATTTTAAAAATCTAATTGAAATCCAAACTGAAATGGAAATTATGTCAGGTGAAAGATATTAAAGCTTTAATAAAATAGACTGGAGGAGAACCCATGTTTTCTGGGCTAAGGGTCACTGAGAAAGGAAATAACCTAAGGTTACAATGAATGAAGTAATAAAAAAGCTAACAAACAACACTGGACAGCTTACCTGAATTTTATACTAGTAGTTGGAGAAACCAAGATCCAGGGGCAGGAAGTGATTCCTCTAAAGTCACACTTGAGCTATTAAGAAGCAATTTAACAACCAAAACAATAAACATCAATTGAGTACCAACAATATACCAAGGGTTTCACATATATCTCATATGCACAAATCACCCTGGGAGAAATACTCAACAAGCCAAAATGAGCTTTCCAATCCACAAATCTGACCAAGTCACAGCCCCACCCCCTGCTAAAAACCACCCCCTGCTAAAACTCTTCAAAGAGATTTAGTGACTTTTGGGAATGGTTTGGAGAAGTCTCTCTTCTGCAGATGCATCTATTAAACTAGTCAAAATTAGCAAAGATACTCATTTTAAGACTCTGAAGATTGATCAAAGGCTTATAACAAATTAAGACACATTTATTCAAGATGATCCTCTGCCATGGGAGGCCATAGCATTGAAGCTAAGGTTTGGGCACACACACCCCTCCACCAACAGATCTACTTTACAAACCTGAAAACTGAGATTTAAATGATATATTAATATTAAGTAAAATTTGAATCCAGAATATCTTCACTCCAATTTTATAAGGTCCTGCTCCTGTCTCTCAGCACTAATGGAAAGTTAGAAGAGAGAAATGCTTGATCCTGTATATATTGCTGTGGGTCCTCTTCTTGGTTCTAACTTCCAGTTTCAACATTCTGGCTCTTACCAGCACAGAGTGAACAACTCTCTTCTACAGTACCAAAGACTACCCTCACTTCCTTAGGGCTGGAAGTGTGAAGACTGACAATAACAGTGCTGTGTTTAAGAGACTAATTCTGGAACTCAAAACGTCAGGGCCACCAATTACACCATAGCATTCCTCTGTACAAATCAGAACAAGGCACCTCCTTGGGCTCAAGCAGCCCCTTAGATGCAAGACTTGGTGAATGAAGAATACCTTTGTAACAAAGGAAAGGAACCTCTTGCTCCACACAGATGCAGGCCTGTGCTGGGGTACACAGTTCAGCAAGGGGAGCCTGAAATATGTATCATATATGTGCCTTTCCCCTCTCCCCCCACCTCCATGGATAAAATCAGTATGATAGCCAAGGCACTTGCCACATAAGGGTGAGGGAGGAAATATTATCAGGATACCCATGGCCAATAGTGTTATGTCCTTGAATATTCATTCTTCTTTGGCACTTTCCCAGTACCACAAGCAATGCCAGAGCTGCTCCCTGGAGGACCAGCTTCCTACTAAATTGAAAGCTCCTTGAAGGCAGGATCCAAATGTTATTTGGCTCTATGATAATCTATTTCAGTGTCCACCATGGATGGTCTTAATCACATCCAATTGTTGTATACTGCCTAAGTGCCTCTCACACACCCAATTGTGGGCTAGATGCTAAAAAAAAAACCTGGAAGGAAGGAAAAATCCCCTGCCATCAGTGAGCTCACAATTAAAGGGTGAGATGGACAGATAAATAGATGGTGAATAGACTGTGTGGCAAGATCTCTGAGAAATTAAACATGGTCTTGGAGCACCATGGAAAGGAGCCTGACCCAGCCTGGAGTGTGGGACTGGGGGAGAATCAGGAAAGATGTTATGAAAAATGGGTAACTTGAGCTGAATGTTGAAGATTGAGTAGCATTTGGTCAAGGAATGGAAGGAAGAGGGTACGATGGTTAGGGAAGGAGTTCTAAGGAGAGAAAGCAAATTCGTAAAGATGTTGGCAAAAGAGCAGTGTTTGATCAAGAAGATGAAGGAAGTAATTCCTCACAATGTAATAGAGGCAATATGAAGTGGGGCAACAAAGATGAGGCTAAAGAGGTAAGAAAGGGGCAGGCACATGATCCCTGGATTCCTCTGTCTCCTGGAACCTCCACAAAGCTCGTGTAAGATGCAGAGCATGTAGCTAGTGATGGTTAATTGCTCTAGGTCACTTTTTGATCCCTCTATCTTCCAACTTGTCTTAGTCAGTGTGGGCTGCCATAACAAAATACCATAGACTGGGTGGCTAAAAACACAGACATTTATTCTCACACTTATGGAGGCTGGGGAGACTAAGATCAGGGCACCAGCATGATTCAATCCTGGTGAGAGCCCTCTTCCTGGAGGCAGATTGCCAACTTCAAATTGTATCTATACTTGGCAGAAAGAGAGCAAGAGGGCACTAATCTCATTCCTAAAGGCTTCATCCTTTTGACTTAATCACCTCCCAGAAGCTCTACTTCCAAATACCACCACATTGGGGATTAGGCTTCAACATATGAATCTGAGGAGGACACAAACATTCGGTCCATAATAGACCCCAGAGACTTTCCCCTGGCCAGAGTCCACAGCAGACTAGGATACCTTCTCTTGTAGAAAAAGATCTAGAATAGCTTTCTTAGCTAGACTCTGCTTCTACAAAGATTTGCTTGCTGCCTGATGTGCTAGAGCTGCTCACTCTAATTAACACATCTAGAAGATGGCCATTACTGAAGAAAATCAAGGCCCACTTTAGTTTACTTACTATTAAAAATGGCACCACATGGGAACTTTTGGAATCTTCAAATCTTATCAGAGAAATAGCCCTTAAAAAGATATCTAGTCCAACCCTCTCATTTCACACGTGGGAAAAATGAGATCCAGAGAGAGGAAGTTTCATTGTCTAAAAATCACACAATAAGGAAATCAGGCTATCCAAGGGCAGTGCAGTGGAAAGAACCCATCATTTGGAGATCAAATATCAAAGTCTTGTCACTGTGTGTGTAACCTTAGACAGGTTGCTAAGATTAAATAAACATGAAAACATATGTAAAAGTCACATACAGGGTCAGCCTGTAGTAGATTTCAATAAATGGTCACCACATTCTGGTTTCCTGGAACCTTTGACAAACCTACCTTTGCATATGTATGACATAAAACAAGAAATTACCTTGAAGACTGGGAAAAGTGAGAAGTCACTTCGGGTGAATTGGAGGGTGGGTCATCAGACTGCTTTGCTATAACATTCAATGTGAAGCCCACCTGGCAGGTCTGATGAACAAAATATCGAATTCTTTTGACTCCTAAGAATGAAAGGAAATAAGCATCTTGAGAGATTTGTGTGCACTGAAAAGCTCACACTAGCATATTGCTTTACCTATTTAATCCTGAATCTAACTCAATGTCAATTTTATTTTATTTTTTAAAATATATTTTATTGAATTTTTTTACAGAGAGGAAGGGAGAGGGATAGAGAGTTAGAAACACCGATGAGAGAGAAACATCAATCAGCTGCCTCCTGCACACCCCCTTCTGGGGATGTGTCTGCAACCAAGGTACATGCCCTTGACCGGAATTGAACCTGGGACCCTTCAGTCCACAGGTTGACACTATATCCACTGAGCCAAACCAGCTACGGCTCAATGTCCATTTTAATGTTTATAATTGGTGCATTTTGGGAACTGGCAATATCTCTCTGGCCCTCCTCTGTTGGAACAACCTAGGGGATTAGGCTCCCTCCTCAATTTTTATCTGCCATTTGTCACTGTTCTTTAAGATACCTGGGTATCATTAGGGGCTTTACTTAACTATAGAAAGAAATAATTACATGCTTCTCAATATGGTATAGTATCAATAACATAGTAGGCTATGCAACCCAATGAGAAATACACTTATTGCCAAAGTATAAGCAAACTATATTTTGGTAGAAAGATAACTGGACAAAGAGTCAGGAGGGGTCCTTTCCATGCCTGATTTTGCCAACAATAAGCTCCACCATTTTGGACAAATCACATAATTCTTCTAAGCCTATTTTCTTATCTGTTAAAATAGAAATAACTTTGCCCCCATCTGTGCTACATAGCTCAAAAGGTTTCTATGGAGATGATGATGATGATGATGATGATGATGATGATGACAACCTAACATTTACAAAGTCCTATGACTTTATATCAGGCACTGAGTTCAGTATTCAGTACTTTATTATAAAATCTCATTTATTTCCCACAATCACCTTAAGGGATATCATTAATTCCCATTTTTATAGATGAAAATAAAGCTCAAAGAAGTTAAGTAATTTTAATGAAAGGCAGAGGGCAGGTCTGGGCTTTTAAACTTTTCACTGTGCTGCACTTTTTAAAATCTTTATTGTTCAGATTATTACAGATGCCCTTCTTTATTACCCCCATAGCTCCCCTCCACCAGGTTCCCACCCCACCCCAGGCCTTCGCCACCCCACTGTCCTCGTCCATAGGTACTGCATACATGCACATAAGATCTTTGTCCAATCTCTTCCCGCACCTTCCCCTACCCCCTCACCCCCTCACCCCCTCTAGAATTGTCAGTCCACTCCATTTCCATGCCCCTGATTCTATTACATTCACCAGTTTATTCTGTTCATCAGATTTTTTATTCATTTGATTTTTAGATTCACTTGTTGATAGATATGTATTTGTTGTCACTTTGTTGTTCATAATTTTTTATCTTTACCTTTTTCTTCTTCTTCCTCTTCTTAAAGAATACCCTTCAGTATTTCATATAATACTGATTTGGTGGTGATGAACTCCTTTAGCTTTTTCTTGTCTATGAAGCTGTTTATCTGATGTTCAATTCTAAATGATAGCTTTGCTGGGTAGAGTAATCTTGGTTGTAGGTTCTTGCTATCATCACTTTGAATATTTCTTGCCACTCCCTTCTGGCCTGCATAGTTTCTGTTGAGAAATCAGATGACAGTCGTATGGGTATTCCCTTGTAGGTAAATAACTGTTTTTCTCTTGCTGCTTTTAAGATTTTCTCTTTGTCTTTTGCCCTTAGCATTTTAATTATGATGTGTCTTGGTGTGGTCCTCCTTGGATTCCTCTTGTTTGGGGTTCTTTGCGCTTCCTGGACTTGTAAGTCTATTTCTTTCACCAGGTAGGGGAAGTTTTCTGTCATTATTTATTCAAGTAGGTTTTCAATATCTTGCTCTCTCTCTTCTTCTGGCACCCCCATAATTACGATGTTGGTACACTAGAAGTTGTCCCAGAGGATCCTTACACTATCTTCACATTTTTGGATTCTTTTTTTCTTTTTGCTCTTCCAGTTGGGTGTTTTTTGCTTCCTCATATTTCAAATCTTTGACTTGATTCTTGGGATCCTCTAGTCTACTGTTGAATCTCTGTATATTATTCTTTATTTCAGTCAGTGTATGCTTAATTTCTGACTGGTCCTTTTCCATTTTTTTTTTTTTTGCGGGGGGGGGGGCGTTCTCTCTTTAAGATCCTTGAAGGTCTCACTAAGTTCCTCGGAGGTTTCTAGAAGATTCTTGAGTAACCTTATAACTGTGGTTTTGAACTCTATATCCAGTAGTTTGCTTTCTTCCATTTCTTTCACTTGTGACATGTTTCTTTGTCTCTGCATTTTGGCTACTTCCATGTGTTTGTTTCTATGTATTGGGTAACTTGTAAGTCTCCTTGAGTTAACAGAGTGGCCTTGTGTAGTAGGTGTCCTATAGGGCCCAGTGGCTCAGCCTCCCCAGTCACCTGAGGTGGACACTCTTGGTGTACCCCTTTGTGGGCTGTGTGCACAGTCTTGTTGTAGTTGAGCCTTGATTGCTGTTGGTATCACTGGGAGGAGTTGACCTCCAGGCCAATTGGCTGTGAGGACCAGCTGTGTCTACAATGGAAGAGCTGCTGAGTAGGAGACACCCTTATGGGGCAGGACTTGCTTCAGTGGGGCTTTGGTGCTCACTGAGTCTGCCCCTTGAGTGTGTCACTTATGGATGTGAAGAGTTGTAATCCGGTATGGTCTCCACTGACCACTGGCTCTTGGATCTCCAAAGAGGTACAAAGTCAGCCACTGTCTGGGGCCACCAAGGAGGAGCTACAGAGAGATCTGCAGATTCCTCCTCTTTGTATCAGGTTTGGAAGTTCCCAGATGAGACCCAGCTGTGAAGCAAGGCAGGCTAGTGCTGGTTTCTGGCCTTGGGCCTTCTTTTGATAGCTTTGGGGTTCCCTGACCCAGCTGCAGCTTGTTTGACAGGTTTTAGGCTGATAAAAGACAGGCCATTCATATGCAAAAGCCACTGCACACAGCTTAGGTGGAGTTGTAAATTGGGTAGGGCAGGTTCTCAGGGAATCTCCAGGGCGGAGCAAACAGCAATGGCTGCCAGTCAGCCCTGCACTGGGGAGGTCCCAGCACAGGAACAATGACCGTTGTGAGCACCTCCATCTGTAAGAAAGCCACCCCCCATTCCTGCCCCAATGCCAGATAGTCCAGTTTCTCCCCATATGTGTCTGGGTCTCCCCGAGTTTTGGCCGGCACTGGAGCTCAAAGCAAGTGGGAGCTTGTATCTCCCTCCAGATTAAAAAAGTGGCACACCCGGGTGCCAGCCAGTTTCATACCTCCGCACCTCTTACCAGCCTCAATGCGCTTTCTTCTTTACCTCTCTAGTTGTAGTACTTCCACTTAGCCAGTTCTCCCGCGGACCTGGATGATAGTTGTTATGTATTTTAGTTGTAATTTTTATGTGGTTGTGGGAGGCAGCAAGTACAGGTGTTTTCCTATGCTGCTATCTTGGTTCTTTCCCACTGTGCTGCATTTTTATGCATCAGAGCCCTGCCTAGTCTTTCAGCAAAAATTTCATCTAGGAGTCAAAGTTTCATGTTAGATATTTTCCTTCAAATGCAATGACACAGACTAACCACAGAATTGCTCAATCTGAACTGACCTCTCTCTACTTTATTTAAAAATGATTTTGTAATTTTCTAAGTCTTTTTAGAAGACTGTGAAGAACGATAAGACTTTAATCTCTGCAGGTGATTAATATGACTTCTTTTTTCATTTGGCTTGGTTAATTGTGCCTATTTCTGAGACCTCAGAGTAAACATGAAAGTTATGAAATCTGAACAAGACTTTGCTCCTAATCCAATATGACTCCTGATACAATCTGTAGAAAGAATATACTTTCTACTGAGCTCTGAAAGAAATAAAACTTACATTTTAAGAAAAAAAAATAAAGGATTTAAGATTCATATGGCATGAATTATATATATTTAACAGCAGGCATGTCTCTATTTTAAAGGATATTTTATGTTATCTCAGAGCTAAACACAAGGGGCACCTCAATAAGTGCTTTCTAGAGAGCCTTGACAGAAACAATCTCAAGTGACTTGCTGAATGTGGAGAGTGTGATACAAAATTGGAACCATGGAGTAATTAGTTCATTTTTTCTTTCTTCCAAAAGGACTTTCTCAAGGACTATGATTCATTCCACAAACATCTGTGCATAGCCATGTAAGGGGTAAGAAAAGAGACATGGCCCCTTCTCTCCCACACTAAAGGAATTTTCAACCCTGTTTTCGGTGAAAAAGAAAGCCTAGTTGAAAACAAGACAACCCTTAATTGAGTATGCTCTGTGCTAAATAGAGTGCCAGGTGCTTTCAGCTATATTATCTCATTGTGTTTCCATCCTAATCCAGTGAAGGCCAGGTTATCCACCTCGTTCAGATGAGAAAATTGAAGTTCAAGGAGATTAAAAAACTTGCCCAATATAGTTAGTAATACTGCATTGCATATTTAAAAGTTGTTAAGTGAATAGATTTTAAAAGTATACATTACAAGAAAAATAAATGTGTAACTATGTGTGATATGGATGTAAACTAGACTTATTCTGGTGATAATTTCAGAATATAAACAAATATGGAATATTGTACACCTGAAACTAATATAATGTTATATGCCAATTATACTTCAAAAAAACGTGCCCAATTTATAAATAGAGTATAAACACCCGGGCACCATTTCATGTCAACACCTAAGAAACATTTCTTTCTAATCTTCTACTGAATATATTGTCTCCTTCCAAAGCTGCAGTTAAAGATTTGTGTCTCTTTGCTAGCAGTTTTGGTACTCTTCCCAAGTTTCAATTCAACTGCCCACAATATCATACACCTGATTCCTCATTCCAATTTGAAAGTTAAGTGCTGTAATAAAATCAGACCAAACAAAATACTCATGCAGCTCCCAGTCTGTCTGAATAACTTCCAGGTTACTGATCTGCAACTGCACTTTGCTGACCTCTGGTACTAAACCTCACTTTGGGAAGGTGGCAGTTTCCCCCAACTCCTGTAGAATACTTTCTGAAAACAGGCAATAGACCAGAGCAACAGTCTCATACCTGTGTATTGGTAAAACTGCATTCTCTATTGTGGAGAATCAAGGAACTTTATTGTGGATGTGGCAACTCTGTGCTCTTTGGCAAAATGTTTTTGGTAACTTTATTCTGACATCTATTGGAATAAAACAGCAAAGAAATTAATGCTCAATAGCAAAAGGGAAGCATACTAATTTACTGCATATCAAAAATATGTTAGGAAGCCCCCAAATGGAAACATCCTCAACAAGGAATGCATGATGAAAACAGGAGCCTAAGAATCATTTTGGAAACAATTCTTTGTCATTGTTCTTTAGGAGCACTTTAAGCATCCATCATAATGGCTCTACTCTTGTCCATTCCTTCCTCCTAAGATGGAAGTTGTTTAAAGAATAAAGAGCATGACACATCTGAAGGACAAGTCCATGGTTATTATTTTATTGTTTTATAGTTGTGTAAAATGTTTTTATTTAATAGTGAATAAATCCAATCTTTTTAAAAAAGAATTTTAAAATTGATTTGGGAGAGAGAGGAAGGGAGAGGTAGAGAAAGAAGAAGGGAGAGGGAAACAGAGAGAAACATCCATGAGAAAGCGAAGCATGGGCCCCTGCCTCCTGCACACCCCCCACCAGGCATTGAGCCCCAAACTGGGTATGTGTCCTAACTGGGAATCAAACTGGCAACCTTTGGGGGCATGAGACAATGCCTGACCAAGCCACACCTCCAGAGCTAAATCAAATATCTTTAATTGATTTTTTAAAATATGATTCTAAGTCCTTTTACTAGCACAACTCCAATGATTAAATTCTCAGGCCAACTCTATAGGACTGTACTATTGTTTAGTTCCTCTAATTTTTGTAGTGATTTATAAAGATCATATAGATAAGTAAGTATTCTACTTTCAAAGGAAGCAAAGCTTTCCCAGCCTATAACTCTATTTTGATGTTTCTAGAACAGGTATCTAATGGCTTACTATGACTCTCTGGTAATTACTGAATATTTTTCTCATATTATTGCTTTATGTATGTTGAAGGTTTTATTTTCCAGCACACAATACAAACAGGATTTTTTTCTTCTTGCAAGCTAATTTCACCAAAATGGTGAAGAGTTATTCATTTTCAAAAAAATGAAATTATCTCTAATGACACCAATCCAATGGGATTAGAAAATTTCAAAATTCATATTTTTAAAACACAAAGATGTGTAAGCCAAATTATGGTCTAAAGGACACAGAAAAATTATCTGGAGATGGATTTATCTCTGTGAACAATTAGAAACAATACTGAAAGCTGCTCATTTATGTCCCTCCCCTGTCATCACCTCATCTGGGTCTTTCAATAATGGACTAAGAAATATATATAGAAAAAAAAAGCATGGTTTTCAATATGGTTTTTCTCTGGGGAACAATAAAAACATTAAACTTTATACATGTAAGTGTCTGTGCACAGAATGGTAGTCCTTTCATGGGATTCCAGCTTGGGTTTTGTCTGGGTGGGGAAGAGGGGAGGGAGTCTGTGAATACCCTCAGAGTCATTTAAAATATATAGTATTAGCTAATTGATGAGAGGACTAAAAACAATAGTAAGTAGTCAGCCTGGCTGTGCGCCAGGAGCCAGGCTTTATGGTAAAAGCGAGTTTACATTAGGGGCCTGTTTTTCCCCTTTCCTTATATGAAATGAACAGCTGTAATTGAAAAGAAAGGAGCTCTATGGTTTATAGAAATAGGTGTTGTGAAGAGCCTTGGCCGTCTAATTTTCTTCCTATTGCAGGGCAGGCTTCCATTGTCTGTTTTTAGAGCTAATTTCTTTTCTGATCAAAAGGCCCACGTCGTTGAAAAGGTAGTAATGACTATTCATTTGGCTGAAGCCTCCATTCTCCAGAATGCAAGCTTTATTTAGAAATGGCTATTTCTTTCTAAAAGGAAAACCTCATTTATTTCCTCTATAATGTCAATTAAAGTAGAATATATTTTAATTATTTATCCTGAGGAGAAATCTTTTAGGAACTTAATTTAGTATGCCTATGCTATGCAGACACCACAATATGTGAATGTGGAATCATATCTAGGCACATGGGTTTTATTTTATTTTACCACTAATGAATAGTTTATTTGGAACTAATTAACAAGTTAAATCGGCGCAATTAGTGTCGAATTTCTTTAATAATATAACTCATAAAGGGAGAGCCATTGGAACTAGAAAATAAGATTGGTTATTGGCTTTGTAAAGAAACCATTCCACAAAAGGGGCAGTTTTTTTCCCATTAGAAAGGGGTATTTAACGTTCTTCCTGTAGCGTTTTCAAATGAAAGCTTGGCTGTGCTGGGGGAGGAAATATGTTCAAAAAAGAGGGAGGCGGTGTTAATTACATAAACATCACATTAGCAAAGCTTCGAGGTCATAACCTGGCAACGGATAAATGAAATTGGGGTGATCGCTGCCTAGGCGCCCTAAAGACAGCGCAGCTAGGCCTCCGGACAGACCTCGCTTTGTCGCACCGTCTGGTCACGACCCGTGCTGAAAGGGTCGGCCTGAGGATAGGCATCCTCGGTGCCTGGCAAGCGGCGGCACGGCAGCTATTCCCTGGCCGCGTCCTCTGTCCAGCTCTCCTTCCAGAGCAGCATCCCCAGAGCCCCGCTTGCCGGCCACTCAGAGAGCCCTGCAGGGGCGCGCGGCAGCTGGGGCTCCAGATACCCGAGCATCCTGCGGGCGCCGCAGCCCTGCTCGTCGCAGCCGGGAAAAGCGCGCTCGGCTGAGAACCGGCTTGGCCCCTGCCAGCCGTGGCACCCCAGTCCCCCGCCTTCCTGAGCTTTCCCTTGCCCCCACGCCCCCCGCCACTTCTGCTGCGGAATGTTAAGGAGCGGGGTCTCAAACCGTACCTGGAGCCTAACACAGCACACAGTAGGTGTATGACAAAGATTTAGCAAAATGAAAATAAATGATGGCCGAAAAGCGGCAAAAACAAAACAAAACAAAACAAAACAAAACAAAACAAAACAAAACAAAAAACATAGATATTCCGCGCATCGAATTCAATGGCTCTCCACTCCCTTAAAAGAAAACGAAAAAGAGTGGTTTAAAAAAAAATAAGAAGAAGGGGTGGGGAGGATGCTGCCTTGAAGTTTAAAATTTGTTCCTGGAGGAGGCTCTCCCCAGCCTTGAGCTGCCCTCTGGAGCCCAGGACCAATGGTCCTGCCTGTTCACACTGCAGGTGCCTAGAGGTCACGTGATCTTACAAGTATCCTTCCCTGGGGGGCGGGGGGGCACTGCTAGGCCAGCTGGACCTTTGCTCCCTTCCAGCACTATCCTCCGCGTCCCCCCCGCCCCGCCCACACGCTCCCGATGTCTTAATTGTGAGGACATGAAATAATTCAAACAACATTACATACTATAACGATTTTTAGATGATCTTCCTGGCCAGGGCTTCTGGCAAGCCACTTTGGCGCTGTTGAGGATTATGTTTTTGCAGCCACAGTAGGAAGAGGAAAAGGCTACAGTCCCAAATGGAAAGGCAGGCCTAGCGGTAGGGTGCCGAATTCCAGGGGAGGATGTTCCGCAGAGGTGAGCTGTTTGTCAACTTGGAGAGTTGGGGGGCGGGGGGGGGGGGAGGGTGTTGGGGAGGAGAGAGAGACAAAGAAGTCGAGGATCATGACCCGGAAGACCCCCTGGAAGTGGGACCCAGTTCCTGGTAGAGCCTTCCTTCCTCCAGGGAGGTGGCAGTGTCAGGGGTTGTATTTGGGTTGTGAGGAAGGCAAGAGGACTCTGAAGGCAAATATTGTCAATTTCCTCATAGTTGCTCCGCACCTAGGAAAACAAGAGCTGGTTATGAATATCTTAATACCCTGTCTGTGAAAGGAATCTTAGCAACTAAGCTCCAAGGTGTGGGCCACCGGGATTTCCAGTTATCTACCAGGAACAGATCACCTAACCAAGTGAATCAAATTGGGAAATTCACTTGTAAAAGTGCTCCCTTCCTCCCAAAAAGAGCTACACCAAAATACAACAGAATACAATTGTACTTTCCAAAAGAGACTTTTTGGTGCCTCATGGACCATGTCAACACACGCTTGAATAGCTCCTAGTAACATTTCTTTAGAGAGCATCAACTAGGTTATTATTTGCAACCAGCACCGGCCAGACTAGGGTCTTCAGCTCCTTCCCAAACCTATAATGAGTTTCATTGAGGGTGGGGTGGGGTGGGGGAGGAGGGCGGTGCTGTGTGTTGAGGGAGGGAGAGCAAACTGAATGCTCTGAGAACTAGAAGGAGCTGTCTCCTTCACCCTGTTAAAGTGTTGGTGACCTTTCTGACCTCTTACAAGAGAAGGTTGGTTCTGCAACAGACATCCACCTCTGATTTCTTGATTAAGGCCTTCAATCTCTGGCCTAAATATACAATCTTAGCTAGGAGCCAGAGTAAATAGTCCAAGGATGTTCTCAAGGAAGAAATAGGAATTACTGCCTTTAGATAAGAAAAAAAAATTTTTTTCTGCTGTAAAGCAAAGCATTTCAGAGTCTCCAGGATAAGTTTTTCAAAATTACTATAATCCAGCTCTCTCTCCAGTTCCAATGCACTTGAAAAGGCGATCTCTCCACCCTAAGGTCAGATCTCAGCCGGCAGCAACACACATCCACCCTATTCCACTCAGCACACAAAAGGCATCATCTCTAAGAGTTTGGGACATAATCCAGCAGGAGAATCTGAGAAAGGTCCCCCATGAGCAGTTGCTGAGAAAGTATCAACAGAGGGCACCTCCCCGCCAGTGGTAGGACAACCACTTTCCTGCTCTGCTCTCTACCAGTAGCTATGAGGCACAGCTGCTAAAAGTATGCTTTGCACATAGGAAGCCCTTGGAACACCTGATTTCTGCCAAGGCTTGAAACCGGGGGAAGGAAGAATGGGGGCGCCCTATGCACCCGGAGCCCGCAGGGCCAACCATGCTAGAACCTCGGCCCCCCGAGTTTTGCGATATCCCTCCCTCTAAGGATGAGCATTTACGTCCTGGGGCAAAGCCAACTACCTCTCTCTGCAGCTTGGCGATCTCCAAGTCCGGGAGTGCTGGAAGGGGCACCTCTGAGTGAAGTTTCCAACAGAAGCCAACAAACGGCGCTGTTGCTGCGCCCTGGGTCCTGGAAACCTCAGACCCAGCCCCTGTTGGAGGGAACCTGCGCTCTCTTGGGCTGAAGGGGCAGGGGTGGGGGTGATCAGAAGGGGCGCTTGGCCAGGTCCCAGCCTGGTGCCTAGGACTCTATGCTGCCCACTGGCTCCTGGAGGTCCTGAAGAGCAAGACAGCTGCCGAGCACGTCTCTAGGAAAGGTTGGAAAAGACTGGTCCTGGATCCCGCAGTGTCCCTCTGCTTTCTTCGCTGGTGCAGGGTGCAGTCTGAGACACTAGTTGGTGCTCCATAGGTCTCCTCGCCTCCCCGCAGCCCCTGCTGAACCGACACTTCTCCTGACCCTCAGCGAAGGTCGCGCCTCTGGGCTGGTACCTTTGGCTGCAATGCTGGTGGGCCAAGAGAACAGTTTCCTTCCAGCCTTCCCCCATCTCCCCACGCCTTGCAAAGGTAACCTTGCTTGGCTATTGAAATGCTAGTTTGGGTTGAGGACGTTTCCTGGGAAATGTTTCAAAGGAAATTCGGCTTGATTCTTACTTGTGGCTGCGCAGACCATTCCAGAGTCTCCAGACAGAGACAGGTTTTATGACGGCCTCCGAAGGAAGCCAGGAGTGTGGCAGAGGGTGTTGGACCTGGCAAAAGACTGCCATGAATGTGGCAGAAGGATGTAGCGTGCAAATGAGCTCACCTAAGCCTTGGGCAAGGCACGATCAAACAACAAATGGGTGGTGGCAGTGACTAGATCCCCAGATAATCTGCTGTTGAGAGGAGTTCAGTCCCAATACCGCATCCCTTGCCTGGGGAAATATGAAGCCCAGGCGCTGTCGCCACAACGGAATCCTCAAACTTGGAAGGAATCCTGACATTTGTTAGGCTACTGGACGCCAGGCCCCATGTCGGTTGGGTGGTTTCCTAAAACGCGCTTCACTTAGCAACAGCCTAGGAGGCCCAGAGAACCCAAGAGGGCATCTGAAAAAGGCGGCAAGAGGGCAAGACAAGTGGGTTTGCCTAGGAAAACTTGATTGTCAGAAGACAGGTGCAGGTGGGGATTGCGGAATCATTCCGTTTTCTGAGACGCGCCTTTCACTCAGTGTCAGCTTAAGTGTGCACACCCATGCACGTGCTTGCGTGCCTGCACACAAACGCGGACGAGCTCTCTCTCTCTCTCTCTCTCTCTCTCTCTCTCTCTCTCTCTCTCTCTCTCGCACACACACACACACACACACACACACACACACACACAAAACCCACACACAGAACCATTCCAGATAGTTTACTTTAAAACCCTATGTCCGTACATCCATTCAAATGATCGCAGCCCTTGGCTGTGGATGTTTGCTTCCTTCCGCCCTGATGAACAAGAAGACCTGGACCAGATGGAACCCAGACTTAAGTGGCAAGTTTCGAGACCCAAGCTTCCAGGAGATAATGCCAGGAGGGAGCCGGGATTCTGGTGCCAGCGGTCTGCCAGCCCCAGAGGGGGCTGGCCTGCAATTCTTGCAGGAAAGGGGGAAACTCCCAGCGGCGTGCAAGCAGGCGGTGGAGGATCACTTGGTCTTGCATTAGCGCGAAGACACTAAAAGCCTAGGTTTTTTTTGTTTGTTTGTTTCTGTTTCCCACTTTGGATTTAAGTCTTTCTTTTTAGTTCCCCACCTTTCCACAGGCTAGGGCGGGGGAGGGGCGCCCAAAATGCGCGGACACCTTATTTCAGTCTCTGCCACTTCTGCCCAGCTGGTTTCTCCTTTCCACCCGTCGCCTAGTGCTGCTCCGGAAGTTTCAAAATCTGTGCCACTTGCTTGGGTTGGCAGAGGCAATTGTTGGGGCCAATACTTTTTGGCAGACAACCCGACAAACGGGTGAGTGGTCCGCTCGAGTCTGGGAGTTCCCATCAGGAAGGCTATAAAACAAAAAAAGGAGAAGGATGGATTCCGTTAGCAGAGTCCGCTTCCCGGGGAGGCGGCATGGCTGCGCGGCGGCGTCAGTGGTCCTGGCAGGTGCGCGGCCAGTGGAGGGGGCCCTGTGGTCCGCCTGAGGACCTCCTCGGCTCCTCTCTGGCCACCGCCCCCCCCCCCAAGAAACTTTTCTTTCACTTGGAGAGGCTCGGTGTTGCCATGAAAACGGATTTTCCAAGGGGTCTGACCCTCCCCCTAAGGGGCATCGGACTGGAAAACCGAAATGGCCAGAGAGCAGAGACAAAAAGGGGCCGCTAAGCGGGGGCCTGGAGCGAGAGAGCCAAAGCCAGTACACCCCCTCTGCCCCCACCCACACCACTGCCTGTGAGCGACTGGGCCCTGCGTGTGCAGCTGTCTGCTTTCATTCACAACCAACCTTCGCCGAGTCTCACAGCGGCTGTGCGCTCCGCGGTCCCGAAGCCTGTCTCCCGCGCACAGGTTCCTGACCCCTGCTCTGTCCGCTTGGACCGGGGCTAATTCCAGCGAGGGCTTCTCAGAGCTACAGTCCAGCGTAGCTCGTTTGCACCCTGAGCCCCAAGCTCGCCAGGATGCTGGCGATGCCCAGTGTCCAAGCACTGGCAGCAGAAGCGGTTTAGAGGACCTTTGCGCAGACAGCGCAAAGCTTTGCACGGTGGCCCCTGTCACCGGTGGTCCTGGATAGGGCTGCAAAGTTGTTGATTGAACCCCGTGGGCGCCCTTCTGCCCCCTCTCTCCCCAATCCTGCTCGTGCGTCCCCTCCCCCTCTGTCACCTCCTAGAGTTTCGTTCTTTCAAACTTTTTGAGACCCTAATTGGTGGTCTCTGAGTGGCTCTCCGAGACTCCCGCCTCCTGAATAACTCTCATCGCGTCACCGGGCCCTAGAGGGGCGTGGAGGTGAACGAAAGGGCTCCCCGAACTTTTTTTCCTGTGGGGGACGATCAGGGGCTCCGTGGTGATTGGCCAGAGTGCATCACTGCAAACCTGTCAATCACGGGTTCTCCCGCAGGCGAGGGGTGGACCGAGCCCAACCCTAGGGGAATCTGAGCAGGTATATAAGGGGCCTGGAGATTGCCCGGCCAGACGGCGAATGCGACCGGCTCCAGGCGAAGCATCAGGTGAGAGTGGCCTGCGGGTGCCTGTAGACCTGGCGCGGAGCGCTTCAGCAAGCCTATCCTTCCCTCCGGACCCGCTGGCCCACCGGCCCCCAAGTGCCCCTCCGACGGAGCCCCCAGGCCTTTTTACCGTGGCCGCTCCAGCCCCCGGAGCGCCTTCTCCTCCCGCCACTCTGGCGCACCTTCTTCCCGCTCCGGCCATGTACAGCCTGCTGGAGACTGAACTCAAGAACCCCGTGGGGCCATCCACTCCAGGGACAGGAGCTGGTGGCCCCACAGCCCCAGGCGGTGCAGGCAAGAGCAGCTCGAACGCAGCCAGCAATGCGAACGCAGGCGGAGGCAGCGGGGGCGGCGCGAGCGGTGGTGGCGGGGGCAGTGATCAGGACCGCGTGAAGAGGCCCATGAACGCCTTCATGGTGTGGTCCCGCGGGCAGCGGCGCAAGATGGCCTTGGAGAACCCCAAGATGCACAACTCTGAGATCAGCAAGCGCTTGGGCGCCGACTGGAAACTGCTGACCGACGCCGAGAAGCGGCCGTTCATCGACGAGGCCAAGCGACTGCGCGCTGTGCACATGAAAGAGTACCCGGACTATAAGTACCGGCCGCGTCGCAAGACCAAGACTTTGCTCAAGAAGGACAAGTACTCCTTGCCCGGTGGCCTCCTGCCCCCCGGCGCCGCCGCGGCCGCCGCTGCCGCGGCCGCCGCGGCCGCCGCCAGCAACCCGGTGGGCGTGGGCCAGCGCCTGGACACGTACACACACGTGAACGGATGGGCCAACGGCGCGTACTCGCTGGTGCAGGAGCAGCTGGGCTACGCGCAGCCGGCCACCATGAGCAGCCCGCCGCCGCCCGCGTTGCCTCAGATGCACCGCTACGATATGGCAGGCCTGCAATACAGCCCCATGATGCCACCAGGGGCCCAGAGCTACATGAACGCGGCCGCTGCCGCCGCGGCCGCCTCGGGCTACGGGGGCATGGCGCCCTCAGCCGCCGCTGCCGCCGCCGCAGCCTACGGGCAGCAGCCCGCCACCGCTGCAGCCGCCGCCGCCGCCGCCGCCGCCATGAGCCTGGGTCCCATGGGCACGGTGGTGAAGACGGAGCCCAGCTCACCTCCACCCGCCATCACCTCGCACTCGCAGCGCGCGTGCCTCGGAGACCTGCGCGACATGATAAGCATGTACCTGCCACCCGGCGGAGACGCGGCTGACGCTGCCTCGCCGCTGCCAGGCGGCCGCCTGCACACTGTACACCAGCACTACCAGGGCGCGGGGACTGCCGTCAACGGAACCGTGCCGCTGACCCACATCTGAGAGCCGTCCTGTGCTCGCCTCCCCTGCACCCCCACCCCACCCCGCACCCCCAAGTTGGGACGCCTTGTTGTTTAGCTTTGCTTGCCTGGGTCTGTTGCCTTGTACCTGTGAAGGGGAGGACAGAAAGTTTTGCCATAGCTGTCCGGTTTTGTACAAAAGCAAAAGAAGTCCGGAGCAACTAAGATAGGACTTTCTAGAGCTCGACTTCCCTTTCCTCCCCTTTTGTAGGCTGGAATCGCTGTGATGTTCGCAAAGAAAAAGCAGCCCCCCTGACCCTCCGGGGTTCCCGGGTTTTCTGGTTGCATTTGAAAATGTTGTCTCCTTAGTTTGCTGTTAGTCATGGAGTGAGTGAATGGGAGAAACTGTACTCTTACTCTCCAGTGAAGCTGGCCTGAAACCTGCAACGCTCCCTCCTCCAGTCTTGTTGCATCTGTTTTCCTCATGGGTTTTGGGGGGCTGACCACGCGGAGGGGCGCGGCAGCTAAATCCAATGTTAATTTATAGCCAAGTGTGCGTGTGTCTCCCGCCTCGCAGTCCTTGGCCACAGGACTGCTTGTCCAGTCCGCATTTAGTTTGTTGCGTTGTGATTTCTGCCGTGATCAATATTTGATATTTTATCGCGATAATGTTTTCGGATTTCGTTTGTGTTGTGGGGAAGGGGCTATTTTGTTTCATGTTTTTCAAGGGTTTACTCTTAATTCTTAAATGAGAGATCAATAAATTTTATAACCAACATAATGGAGTCCTGATAATTTTATGAGCCTGAAACTTTAGATGCGGGTTGGGATATTACAACCCGGGTCCTGTCTTTGGGGGTAGGAGGCACCTGGGGGACAATGAGTGATCTGAAATGGTTTCTTTTTAACTACTGGTAAACCAAAATACAGCAGCTGCCAATATTTTAAACTGAAACTCTGAGGAGAAAGTAGTTTGTCTTCCTTGGAGCCGGACAGTGTAGCTGAAGCGAACTTCCCGCGGCCACACACTTGTTGATACCTCTGAGAGGTCAATGGAACCAGCAAAAAAGGGGCACCTTTACCTTTGTGGACTGGGTCGGGAAGACACTTGAGCCGAGCTGAAATATTTACAAAACGGAAACCCTTCGGAAATCTCAATTATCTTATTAAAAATAAATAGATTACAGGAATCCCTATGAGGAAATAAATATATTTCAACCGTGGTGGCAGAAGTTGGAGAACCAGCATTCAAAGAACAGAAGGTTTGGTTTTTCAAAGTGCATGTTAGATCTCTAAAAAAAAAGATCTAAAGGATCTCTAAAACTCCGAATGGCCTTTTCTTTTTGACTTGTCAACCCAGTCCACATACTTATTTTCTAAAAGAGGCTCCCTCTCATTCCAAGCCTGGAGCCCACTTTCTACTCCTCCCCCACCGACTTCCCTCAATCCCTGACCCTTGGCCATGCCGCTGTGTCCCCTGAAAGCCCTTTCGTTTCGCTCTGGCCACACGGCCCCAGTGTATCTGTATGGAGTCTAGGAAGAAAACAAATAGAACCAGTGTTTTTTTTACTGCCTTCTCAGCTGTTTGAGGTGATTTCCTTAATCCCTTTAATCCTGTTACTTTGCTATCCCAGTATAACTAAACTAGGACTTTCCAATAAGCTTGGCCTGGTGCACTGTTTTTAACCTCATCTACTCCTGGCCACAGGTTTGTTTGCTTGAGGTCTCCTGGGAATCTGGGCGACAATCTCCCGTAAATTGGTTCGAATTCCACATTTTCAACCGGCTTCTTTGTGCGGGCCAGCCTTTCACCTGCTGGCTGGGGCGGGTTTCAGGGGGAGGGGAAGGGGCTTTCAACAACTTCAGGGGTCGTTCCAGCTTTTTACACATCACTGAGGATCCTGAAGACTAAGCTTACCATGCCTCTAAGAGAGAAGTCCGGTCTCCCAGGATAAGTAGCACCATCCCTCCTCTGAGGACACTGGCACCTTCTTCCCCTCACCTATAGTACCCCACCTCACACTGTGCAGCAAGGGGTGGGAGGGCTCCTGGCGGTGAATTTACAGATTCCGGCTCATTGCCCTCCACCCCCGATGCTCCTTCCTGGCCTGCGGCCCTGCTGAGCTCAGGCAAGGCCTCCGTGCTACTCCCTCTTTTCCTACCCAGGGGCCACAGATCTTGGCCCCTCCAGGCTGGTCTGTGCTGCCAGGATTGGAGCTAACCTAACAGACTGTCAGGATGCTGAGACTCAACCTCCTCCCCATGCTTCAGTGTCCCAGGGTCTGGTGGAAACTGTCTTGTCATATTCACTCCCCTATTCATATCTTTCACAGTGTTTGGGTCTCAATAAAGTACCTGTTTGTAGGTTACTCTGGGTTCAAATTTCTATCATGTGGACTCAAGTTTGGTCTGAAATGACTCCAAGAAAGGGAGGGTGAAAACAAGCAATTCCAACCCGCTGAGGGGGCGGTGGCAACCGGGGATAAACTGACACTGCTTTTTTGGAAGAGTCCATTGTGTAGTTGCCTTCTTAGAAGTGCCAGGGTCACCCTTTCAGCGGGTCTCACATACTGCTCACTCCCTCTCTAAACATCCATGGCTTTGTGCTCCACTTTGTCTGATTTCCAAATTGTGTGTAAGAGAAAAGATTTCATCAATCAGCACATTTGGAGGATTTAAATATAGATGAAAGACAATTTTTTAAAAAAACTTCAGCAACTGCAGTGAAACTTCTATCCTCTAGGCCAGAGTTTTCAAACCAGAGCACTCCCTTACACACACACACACACACACACACACACACACACACACACACACACATTCTTTACACACCTCTAACAGGACAACTGAACTGCTCCTTAATTTGTTTTACAGATTGGGGCTCTTGTAAGGTTTTTAATTTGAAATAAGGGTTCTGCTGCTTAAGTGTCAACAATAACAAAATCTGGTCACACCCAAACACTCCTTTCGCTTGTTGTACATATGAAGAAACTGGCCCCTAAGGAAAAAATGGCAGTGCTTAAGGTTTCTTAGCTGGTTCTATGGCAGCACAGGCAGAGAGGGCTCTCTGCTGCACCACAAGATGAAGAGAAATGGATGAAATCCAGTCTTAGCTGCCTCTCAAGCTCACAATCCCGCAGGTCTCTGGAGAAAAGAGATAATTCCTAACACAGACACCTAGTAGCCACCGCTTGGTGAACAATGAAGTGATGTGGGGAGCATAGGGTCTTACAAAGTGGAAAACACCAGCTCCTCTCTTTTATCTTTCCACTAACAGGAGCAGAGTTACCTTTTGGTGGGAATTATCCTACATAGAGATTTTCTTTCCTGTCAGGTATACACAACTCCCCTTACTAATTCCCCTTCTAGAAATTTAGAGGGAGAGAGGCCACCCAAAATGCAGGCAGAGATATATAAACAAAGATGCTCATCACAGACCTACCTATAATGGTAAAAGTTACATACAGCCCAAATAGGAAAACATTATGCAAAGAATTGTTTTCAAAAAAGACTACTTTGCAGATTAAAAATTGTGTGTGAAGAGATTTTAATGACATAGGGAAATGCTTAAACCACAAAGTGAAAAGAGTGAAATACACAAGTATATTCGGTATGTATGACCTATTTAAAAATAAGTATGCATGACTGAAAAAAATATGCAAAAATGCAGGGTAGTATTATGAATACTGGTTAGTCTTCCTTATATATTCTTATACTTTTCAATTTTCTCTGATAAGATTATATTTCTGTTATTGCCAGAAAAGGCATTTTAAAAATATATTCCCTCCCTATCACAAAGACAGAAAAATGTGTCTCCTTGTGAAAGAAAAGTCCCAGCTTTCCCTTCAATTGTTTTGGGTCAAGGAGGGAGCAGGGAGCCACAGGAGCAGTAATCCTTCAGCTTTCCTCAGCCTGGGCAGTGAACGCAAGTTGGACAAGCACACTAGAGCAGTAGTCGGCAAACTCATTAGTCAACAGAGCCAAATATCAACAGTACAACGACTGAAATTTCTTTTGAGAGCCAAATTTTTTAAACTTAAACTTCTTTTAACGCCACTTCTTCAAAATAGACTCACCCAGGCCATGATATTTTGTGGAAGAGCCACACTCAATGGGCCAAAGGGCCGCATGTGGCTCGCGAGCCGCAGTTTGCCGACCACGGCACTAGAGTAACGCCCGCTGCTTCTGCCAAGTGCCCTCTTCAGCAAGCAGGAGCAGGAGCAGATTAGTGAGGGCTCCGTCATTCTTCAGACCCACTCACTGAAGAAAAAGACCTCTTTAGGAGCCAAGAACAACAGCGGGAAGCAGTGGCCACTGAGGACCCAGAAGGCACATAAACCCAGGGGCTGAGTAACCCTCATTGCCCTCTTGGGATGGGGAGGGGAGAACAAGCCCAGGAGTTGGGTCCCAGGACAGGAGGAGGAGGGGCTAGGTGAGCACCCACCATCAGCTGAATGGAACCTAATATGCTTTGTCCCTTCTCCCCATCATCACCATCCTCAGCCACTCCACTGTCTTTTCTGCTGGACCACTACCATGGCTTCCTACCTGCTCCCCATCAATTATTTTTCCTATAGTGTTCACTCCACTTTGTAAACATAAAACCTATCATTGTTACTTCCCTTTTTATTAATCTTCTAGCTGCTACTTTTGATTGCTCTTGGGAAAAATCTCCCAACTGCTCCAAAGCTGTGCTTGATCCAGCTCTTCCCATCTCTCTGGGCTCAACTGCTTGCACTTTTACTCTTCCTTATCTCAACCCCAGCAAGAATTTCTTTGACAAATGTTTGCTAAATATGTTATGATTCCTAAGGTTTCATGTCTAAATACAATTTAAAGTTCATTAATTGTCTCAGATAATGATTATTTTGCACAGTACATGTCTTAGTTTACATCAGTAGAATTTCCTGAGATCTACACATCAAGCACAGATTTCCTGACAATAAAATTTATTATAAAAAATGCATTATTTCTTTCCTGCCTCAAGTTTTTTTTTTAAATTTGTGGTTCCCTTTTCTTGGATGTTCTTTCCCAAGCACTTCCCAACAAATACTCCAGTGTCCTCCTGAAGATCTCAGTTCAAGCGTCACTTTGGGGAAGTTTTCCATGATGCCCACCTTCAGAATAAGACAAATCTCCTTCTTATAAGCTCTCATAGCACTGGGTACCTTTTCACAGCACTGATCCCAGTGGTCATTTTATGTTTACTTATATGGTTCTGCCTATTGTTGGTCTCTCACCTAGTCTGTGAGTTCCATAAGGACGAAGTTTGTGTCTGATTTTTTCAGTAATACTTATATCATATTAGGTTCTCAAAAATATGTAACCGCAATACTTTCAGAGCTGAGCATAGTTTCTGGCACAAAGCCATTATGCAATATGTATTAGTCGTGATGGTCCCCTTTCTTAGCAACATCTGCTGATTCTTCAGGGAGGAGCTAATGCTCTCTGGTCAGATTCTGTAATTCCCAAGCAATATTTCTCTTGCTAGAAAGAAAGCAAAATAAAACATCACAATTAAGGAATAAACCATATGACACCAAAAGCAAAAACATAAAATTAAAAATAGATAAATAGGACATTGTCAAAATTAGACTTTTTTGCTTCAAATGACATGAAGGAAGTAAAGAGACAACTCATGGAATAGGAAAAATATGCACAAATTATATATCTTATAAGAGGCTCATATGTAAAGGTTTAAAACGTAATAATAATAATAATAATAATAATAATAATATACCCAATTAAAAATGAGCAAAAGACTTGAATCGGAATTTTTCCAAAGATAATATACAAATGGTCAACAAGCACATGAAAAAATGCTCAAAATCATTAGTCATCAGAGAAATGCAAATCAAAACCACTTTACTTTAACTAGGATAACTATAATAATAATTTTAAAGTATGCAATAACAAGTATTGAGGATGTGGAGAAAATGTAATCTTTATACAGTGCTAGTGGGAATGTAAAATAATAAAACCACTTTAGAATATAGTCTGGCAGTTCCTCAAAAGGATAACCATTGACCACATGACCCAGAAATTCTACTAATAAGAATAACCAAGATAAATAAAAACATATGTCCACACAAATATTTGTACACTAATGTTCATAGAAGCATTATTCATAATAGCTAAAAAGTTGAAACAACCTAATTGTGTATTAACTTATTAAGAATAAATAAAATGTGATATATTCATACCCGTGGTCGGCAAACTGCGGCTCACAAGCCACATGCAGCTCTTTGGCCCCTTGAGTGTGGCTCTTCCACAAAATACCACGGCCTGGGCGAGTCTATTTTGAAGAAATGGCATTAGAAGAAGTTTAAGTTTAAAAAATTTGGCTCTCAAAAGAAATTTCAGTCGCTGTACTGTTGATATTTGGCTCTGTTGACTAATGAGTTTGCCGACCACTGATCCATACAATGTAATATTATTCTTCAGTAAAAAGAAATTGAGTACTTGTTTATATAAAGATTAGTATATATGAAGCAATCTTATCCCAAAAGCAATGAGCACACACAGCATCCAGATTTTAGTTTTTAACATCATTCTTCAATAAAAGGAAACAGGGTTTTTTGTGAAAAGAGATATTCTAGGACAGGGGCCAGAAATATACAAAATGAGTCTGGAACATCCTGTAGTGCCAGAAATAAGAAAAGGTAAGAAAGAAGGCAAGGAAGGATGAAAAGAAGGAACACCTGCAATTATGGGGCTGTGCCAAAGAGTCACAGGTGCCAACTAAAAGAGCTCCAAAGACCAAAATTGGAAACAATTTGAGTAACAAAATGAATAAATTAGTATGGGATTATAACCCCAAGTATACCACAAATATCTATGCATTCACACTGAAATAAACAATTAAGTAAATACATAAATGAGGGGAGAATAGACAAATCTTCTGTGTAGAAGAAATATAAATAATTTATATAAATACTCTGGCTTCTCATAGTGTGGGCTACTCATAGTGACTACCTTCTGAAGAGAATAGTAGGGAAAGAGTGAAATGAGTAAGTTTGCAGTGGAGAAATCTGACAAACACTATGTCAGCAAGGTCAACATCAACAGTGATAAGTCATGTTGATAGTATGTACCCTTGATATGCTGTGATAAAAATGACATTTTTTTCTTTGTGGTCTTCCTCCTCCAAAACCCATAATTAGTCTGTCTAATCAAGAGACAAACATCAAACAAATTCCAATTGAGGGACATTTTACAAAATATTTGACCAGCAACCCTCAAAATTATCAAGGTCATAAAAAAACAGGAAAGCCTGAGAAACTGTCATAGTCGAGAATAGCCTAAGGAGACATGACTACTAAATGTAATGTGGTATTCTAGATAAGATGTTGGAGCAATAAAAGGAATTTAAGAAAATCTGAATAAAATATAGAGTTTAGAATTAATATATTAATATTGGTTAATTAATGTAATACTTGTAACATACTAATGAAAGTTGTTAATAGTTAGGGAAACCAGTATAACAATATGTGGGAACTCTCTGTAAGTATCTTCCCAGTTTTTGGTAAATATATAACTTCTAAAAAGTAAATTTACTTTTTAAAAAAGAAATGAAGTACTGATACATACTACAACACGGATGAAAATTGAAAACATTATGCAGGCACAAAGGAGCACATATTGTATAATTCCATTTATGGTAATGCCCATAATAGGCAAATCCATAGAGAAAGAAAGTAGATTAGTATTTGCCTTGGGCTGGAGGAGTTGGAGAAGTAACGGGGAATAACTGCAAATGGATACAGGGTTTCTTTGGGGGATAAGTAAAATGTTCAAAAATCAATTGTGATGAGGGTTGCACAACTCTTTGAATATACTAAAAACCATTGACTTGTATGTGGATGAATTTTATGGTTGAATTATATCTCGATAAAGTAGCTATTGTAGTAGGAGAGGTGTTTGGGAGGCAAACTGTCAAGTTCTAGAGGCTGCTGCACATACCAGGTGCTACTTCAAACTCAAATGCATTTTTCCTAACCTAGGCTGTTTGAGCAGGAAGAGTCTTCAGAAATCATCTAGTTCAGCATGCACCCTCATCCTATATAATAAAGAGGGAATATGCTAATTGACTGTCACACCCTCACAAAGAGGTAGCCCCCACAGCCAATAAGGAAGGAATATGCTAATTGACTGCTATGCCCTCAAAGATGGTGGCACCCACAGCCACAAGATGGTGGTGCCCAGTCCCATCAGCCCAACTGGGGTGGCAGGCGTGCGGCATGGCCAGGACCACCCCCAGGTGGGCTGGGCTGCTCCACATGCCTGCCTGCGGATTCCCCCAGTCCCCTCAGTGCCCTAGCTGCCCAGGGCCGGCCTGAGGCACAGGCAAGCCTCGAATGGTGGCTGCCCAACTGATGCCCTAGGCTCAGGCAAGCCTCGGATGGTGGCTGCCCAGCCACCCAGGGCCACCTGAGGCTCAGGTACCCAAGGCCAGCTGAGGCTTGCACTGCCGGCAGTGGCAGCAGCAGAGGTATGATGGGGGCATCACCTTCCCCTGATCGCTGGATCGCCTCCGGCCCCTGAGGGCTCCCAGACTGTGGGAGGGGGCAGGCTGAGCTGAGGGACCCCCCTCCAGTGCATGAATTTTCATGCACTGGGCCTCTAGTCCTAACTAATAAAAGGGTAATATGCAAATTAACCATCACTCCATCACAAAGATGGCGGTGCCCATAGCCACAAGATGGCTGCGCCCAGTCCCCTCAGCCTCACTGGAGTCCTCCAGGCCTGGGGGGGCTGCCGCTGAGAGCAGGCAGCGTGAGCAGCCTGGGGGAATGCTTGCTTCATCACTGTGGCGATGGAGGGCCTCTGGGCAATGGAACGCTTGCTTCATCACTGCAGCAATGCCGCGGAGGGCCTCTGGGGGACAGGGAGGCTGGCCCACAGCCTCCATGGCTGAGCGCAGGCCCAGAGAGGAGACAGTGGGCCCGACTCCCGTGGAAGCAGCACGGGTCCCTCCTACCTCCCCCAGAATTGGCGCAGGTCCCTCCTGGCTGCTATGGAAGCAGCGCGGCTCCCAGCAGTGCACTGCGGTTCCCTCCAGCTCCCGCGTGGCCTACTGCACGCGATATCATGCGGTGGCCTACTAGTTTTACATAAAGGGACACAAATATGCCAAGGTTGTACTTGTTAATGCCAGAATCAGTGAACTAGAACTTGTGTATCCTGTCTTTCTACAACTACCTCCAAGCTGCCTTTAATAAGGCTTATTATGTTTTTATCCACCTCCACCAATAATCCCTTCTAAGTGGGAGGGAGGGTAGGTGGAAAATGGCAAACCATTACCAAAAGGACAACTAAATAAACTTTTTAATTACTGAAAATCTAGATTCAAACTACAACAAAAAAAATCACTCTTGTGGTAGCAACTACACTTAGAACTCAGTTTAAAAATGAGTACTTTGGAGAGTAAGTGGATGCTGCATGGACACGCTCCCAGGAACAAACTGGAATTACAACTAAAATACAGAAAAACTTCCTGAATAATCAATGGAAGACTCACTGGAGAGAACCCTGATAGCTGAGACCAAAAGTGGAGACCAAATAGAGACTGATAGGAGGGGCAGAGGCATGAAAGGGCTGGCCAGGCACCCACAGACAGCAACTGGAGTTCAAAAGAGATATCTCAGCTGTGAGGGGTTGCCACTGAGAGCTCTGGGGTCTAATCCCCAAACTGGGCCACCCAGAAGAGAGCACAAGAACTGAGAAGGGTACCCACATAATATCTGGCTGTGAAAAGCAGCAGTGTTGCTGTCTGCCAGGGAGAGATGGCTGGAAATTCAGGTACCCTCTTAAAGGGCCAATGCACAGAATTCCCTGTGGAGTCACCCACCTTGTGCTCCAGCAGAGGGAGGGCAGAGTGGACTGGAACTGTGTGAGCAGAAGCCAGATTGGGGATACAGTGGTTAGAGCTCTGAAAGCAGATACCCACGGTTTCCTGTGCTGAGTTATTCCCTCATGCAACAGAGGACATCTTCCCAATACAGACATTTGCCTTGCCTGGGGGGAAGATAGTTGACCCACCCTATTGGAAAACACCTTGCTCTGAGGCCACTTAAGAGACTAAAAATAACAATTAGCCTCCAGGCAGAAGCAACTGCCCACCCTGTTGGAAAAAAACTCTGGCTACACCTGAGGACATTTGCCTAGGGGCAATTCAAGTTGGAATACTATCAGTCTGTAGGCAGAGGTGGTCTCTGGAGGCTTTGAGTCTTTGCCTGATCTAATTAGTCAGAAACAGCATTTGACACTGTCCTGCACTAGAGATTGAGGGCATAGAGGATCTACCTAATACATAGTCCCAAACCCAAACAGACAACCAAAATGAGAAGACAAAGAAAAAATCCCCAAATGAGAGAAGTAGAGAATTCTCCAGAAGAAGAGACAAATGAAGCAGAGATAAGAAATTTATCTGAAACAGAGTAATGATGGTAAAGATGTTCAATAGCATAAGAAAAGATATAGCAACTATGAAAGCAGAAATAAAGAATGACATAACACAAATAAAGAACACATTGGAAGGAATTAGAAGACAGGTTTGAAAAAATTTATCAGAGAACCAAAAATAAAAAAAAAACAATTAAAAAATAGGAAGACAGCTTAAGGGAGCTGTGGGACAACATGAAACATAACAATATTAGAATAACAGGTGTGCCAGAAAAGGCAGAAAGGAAAAAAAGGTGTAGAGAACTGTTTTAAGAAATAATGGCAGAAAACGTCCCTAATCTGGTAAAGGAAAAAGTCACTTAAGTTCAGGAGGCACAGAGTACCCCATGCAAGAAGAACCCAAATAGGACCACGCCCAGACACATAATAATTAAAATGACAAAAATTAAAAACAAAGAGAGAATCTTAAAGGCATCAAGAGAAAAGCAAACTGTTACCTACAAAGGAGCTCCCATAAGGCTGACACTGATTTTTCATCAGAAACTCTACAGACCAGAGGAGAATGGCATGAAGTACTCAAGGTAATGGAAAGCAATGATCTAAACCAAGATTACTATATATAGCAAGGTTATCATTCAAAATAGATGGTCAAATATAGAGCTTCCCAGACCGCCCCCCCCCCAAAAAAAAAAAAGACTAAAAGAGTATATCATCACCAAGCCAGCATTACAAGAAATGCTAAAGGGACTGCTGTGATGAGAAAAAGAAACAGAGAGAGAAACCTAGGCATACAGATTTAAAATGGCATACAGATTTAATCAGTAATAACCCTAAATGTAAATGGATTAAATGTTTCAATCAAAATGCATAGAGTAACTAAATGGATACAAAAACATGACCAACTATAGGCTGTCTACAAGACACCCACCTCAGAACAAAAGACACACACACACAATGAGAGTGAAGGGATGAAAACATTTTCCATGCAAATAGAAAAGAAAAAAATGTTGGAGTAGCAATACTCATATCCAACAAAAAAGACTTCTAAATGAAGGCCATCAAAAGAGACAATAAAGTTCACTACATAATACTAAAAGGATCAATCCAATAAGAGGATATATCACTGGTAAACATATATACACCCAATATAGGAGCACCAAAAAAAAAAAAAAAAAACAACAACAACAAAAAAAAACCAAACTTCTAGGGGACTTTAATGGAGAGATAGATAACAATATAGCCATAATAGGAGATTTTAACATCCTGCTCACTTCACTGGATAGATCTTCCTGACAAAAACTTAGCAATGAAACAGTGACTCTGAAGGACACACTGGATCAGATGGATTTAATTGACATTTATAGAACATTTCACCCCAACACAGCAGAATATACATTCTTCTCAAGTACACATGGATCATTCACAAAATTATGCCACATGTTAGGACACAAAAGAAGTCTGTAAAAGTTCAAGAAGATTGAAATCATATCAAGCATCTTCTCAGCACACAGTGGAGTGAAATTAGAAATCAACTACAGTAAAACCATTCAAAAACATTCAAACACATGAAGGCTAAATAGCATGTTATTAAACAATGAATGGGTTACCAATGAGATGAATAAAAAAATAAAAAACTTCCTGGAAACAAATGAAAATGAAACCACAACAACCCAAAATCTCTGGGACACAGCAAAAGCAGTCTTGAGAGGGAAGTTTATAGCACTACTGGCATACCTCAAAAAACATGAAAAATCAACAATAAACTATTTAACTCTACAATTGAAAGAACTAGAAAGAGAACAACAATAAAAGCCCAGAGTAAGTAGAAGGAAGGAAGTAATAAAGGTTAAAGCACAAATAAACAACAGAGATACTTTAAAAAATACAAAAAAAATCAATGAAACCAAGAGCTGGTTCTTTGCAAGGATAAACAAAATTGATGAACCATTAGCCAGACTCATCAAGAAACAAAGAGAAGACCAAAATAAATAAAATCAGAAATGAAATGGGAAGAGTAAGCATGGACACCAAAGAAATACAAAGGATTGTAAGAAAATACTATGAACAACTATATGCCAACAAGCTGGACAATGTGGATGAAATGGCCAAATGCCAAGAAAAATGCAATCTCCCAAAACTAAATCAGGAAGAGTCAGAAAACCTGAAGAGGCCAATAACGACTGATAAAATAGAAGCAGTAAAAACAAAAACAAAATAAAATCACTCCCAGCAAACAAAATCCCAGGTCTGGACAGCTTCAAAGGGGGGTTTTACCAAACATTCAAAGAAGAACTAACATCTATACTCCTCAAGAGAGTGTATATATTTTTAAACTATTTTTAAAAATCCAAGAGGAAGGAACATTCCAAACTCTTTTTATGAGATCAGCATTATCCTAATTCCAAACCCAGATAAGGACAACACAAAGAAAGAGAATTACAGGCCAATATCCATGATGAACATAGATGCTAAAATCCTCAACGAAATTCTAGCATATCAGATCCAGCATTACATTAGAAAGATTATACACCATGATCAAGTGGGATTTATTCCAGGGATGCAAGGCTGGTACAATATTTGCAAATCAATAATTGTGATACATCACATAAACAAATTAAAAAAAATCACATGATCATATCAATAGATGCAGAAAAAGCATTTGACAAAATCCAACACCCATTTTTGATAAACACTCTAAGCTAATGGGAATAGAGAGAGAATATCTCAACATGATAAAGGCCATATATGACAAACCTACAGAGAACATCATACTCACTTGGCAAAAACTAAAACCAGGAACAAGACAGGGATGTCCACTTTCATCACTCTTATTCTACATAGTACTGGAAGTCCTAGTCACAGCAATCAGACAAGAAGAAGAAATAAAAGGCATCTAAATTGGAAAAGAGGAAGTAAAACTCTCATTATTCTCAGAATACATGATTATTGTACATAGAAAACCCTAAAGACTCCACCAAAATACTACTAGATTTAATAAATGAATTTGGCAATATAGCAAGATACAAAATCAACATCCCAAAATTGATGGCTTTTTAATATACCAACTAGTGGCCCAGTGCACAAATCCATGCACATTGAAAAGGAAATAATTAGAAGAAATATTTTAATATTGCTATTTGCCCTTTTTCCCTCAGTGCCTGGGAGCCTGGTGACAGCCCTGCTGCCCACCACCACCACTGGTCGCCATCTGCGGGGTGATCTGCGGGGCAATTGGGCCCCCACTCACACCTGCCTTGGCCTGGTGCCGCCTGCTCACCTGCTCCACCATCCCGTTGCGGTCCCGCTCTCTTTGGGGCCCATCTGGGCCGGCAGCGCCTCCATTGCTACCCGCTGCCAGCACTGCATCTCCAACACCCACCATGTTTCGCTCCACCCCTTGGTGGTCAGCATATGTCATAGTGAGCAGTGGAACTCCCGGTCTCCCAGTCAAACCATCACCCAAGGGGACAATTTGCATATTAGGCTTTTATTATATAGGATAATGAATTCTCAAAAGGAAAAAAAAAATCCCATTTACCATTGCAACAAAAAATTAAGATACGTAGGAATAAATTAACTTAGGAGGTAAAAGACCTATACTCAGAAAACTACAGGACGTTGAAAAAAGAGATATAGGAAGACATAAACAAATGGAAGAATATACCATTTTCATGGATCGGTAGAATCAACATCATTAAAATGTCCATACTACCCAAAACAATCTATAGATTCAATGCAATCCCTGTCAAAATACCAATGACATTTTGCACAGAACTATAACAAATAATCTAAAATTTTATATGGAACCACAAGAGACCCCAATAGCCATAGCAATCTTGGGAAAGAAGAACAAACTTGGATATATTATGCTACCTATTACAAAGTATACTATGAAGCTATAGAAATTAAAACAGCATGGTACTGTGTCTATAAAAAATTGACACAGAGAACAAATGAACAGAATAGAGAGCCCAGAAATAATCCCATGCTTATATGGTCAATAAATATATGACAAAGGAGACAAGAATATACAATGGGGTTAAAATAGTCTATTAAATAAATGCTGTTGGGAAAATTGGACAAATACATTCTACAAATTAAACTAGACCTCCTTTTTATACCATACACAAGAATAAACACAAAATGGATTAAAGCCTTAAATGCAATATTTGACACCATAAATGTCCTAGAAGAAAACATGGCAATAAACTTTCTGACATTACTCTTAGTGATATTTTTTTCTAATATATCTCCTCAGGCAAGGGAAACAAACAAACAAAAATAAATAAATAAATGAGACTACAGCAAAATATTTTTTTTTGTACAGTAAATGAAACCAACAACAAAATAAAAAGAAAACCCACCTAATGGGAGAACATATTCACCAATGATACATATGATAAGGGATTAATATCCAAAATTTGTAAAGAACTCATATAACACAACACCAAAAACCCCAAACAGATTAAAAAATGGGCAAAGGACCTGAATAAACATTTCTCCAAAGAGGCCATACAGATGGCCAATAGACAAATGAAATGATGCTCAATGTCACTAATCATCAAAGAAATGCAAATTAAAACCACAATGGACTATCACTTCACATCTGTCCTTGAGCACTGTTGATGAGATTTCCTCATAAAATGAAAATAGAAGTATTATATGACCCTGTATTTCTATTTCTTGGTATATATTCAAAGAAATCCAAAACAGTAATTTGAAAATATATTTGCATCCTTATGTTTATTACAAATCTATATATATAAAAGCCTAAGTGACCATCACAACTGAATGGAAGACCGAACAGGCTGCATGGGGTGATCAGGCTGGCAGGGGGGTTAGTGAGGGGCGACCAAGCTACCAAGCAGCAGGCTGCATGGGGTGACCAGTCCCACAGGGGGGACAGTTGGGGGAGTCTAGGCCAGCAGTGGGGGGGCAGTAAGGGGTGACCAGGCTGGCGGGGGGCAGTTGGGGGCAACTAGGCTGTTAGAGGGGGCAGTTGGGGGTGACCAGGCCAGCAGGGGAGCAGTTAGGGGCAATCAAGCAGGCAGGCAGGTGAGCAGTTAGGAGCCAGTGGTCCCGGATTGTGAGAGTGATGTATGACTGCTGGTTTAGGCCCGATCCCTAGTTGGGACATCCCCTGAGGGGTCCCGGATTGAAAAAGGTGCAGGCGGGGCTGAGGAGACACTCACAGATTTTATGCACCAGGCCTCTAGTTATTTATAATGGTTAAGTTATGGAAGTAATCCAAGTGCCCATCAATAGATGATTAGATAAAAAGATGGTACATGTATACAATAGAATATTAGTCATAAAATGAATGAAATCTTATTGTTTGTGACAACATGGAGGAACTAGAGAGTATTATGCCAAGTTAAATAAATCAGATAGAGAAAGATAAATACCATGAATTTCACTTACATGCAAAACCTAAAGAACAAAATAAATGAACACACAAAACAGAAGGAGACTAATAGATATAGAGAACAAACTGAGGGTTGCCAGTTGAGTGTTGGGTTGGAGGTAATGGTGAAAAAAGTGAAGAGATTAAGAAAGTACAAATCAGTAGTTACAAAATAGTCATGGGGTTGTAAATTACAGCATAGGGAATATAGTCAATAATATTGTACAGTGCCAGGTGGGTTCTAGACTTATTGGGGGAATCACTTCATGAGTTATATAAATGTCTAACCACTATGCTGTACACCTGAACCTAATATAATATTGAATGTCAAGTGTAATAGAAAAATTAAAAAACAAAATTGAATTAAATATAATCTATTTAAGGTCACCCAATCTGTTAGACTGCACATACTTCTAGCAAAGAAGTAATTATGACTTCTAATCTAATTTTTCCAGTCCAGGTTACCAGGAAATGCCAAGAGAATAAAGATTTCTCTCTCTCTCTCTTTTTTTTAGATTTCTTTATTGATTAAGGTATCACATATTTGTCCTCGTCCCCCCATTCCCATCCCACACCCCTCCCCACACATGCCCCCACCCCCTGTTAAGATTTCTCTTTTTAACAGAAAAAAGGTGAGTACTTTGTGTGTTAAAGAAATCTTCACAGAGAAAAAAATGTCCTGTTAAAAAAGTAATTAAGAGCTCATTTAGCCCTAACTGGTTTGGCTCAGTGGATAGAGGGTCGGCCTGCTGACTGACGGGTCCCAGGTTCGATTATGGTCAAGGGCATGTACTTGGGTTGTGGGCACATCCCCAGTGGGGGGTGTGCAGGAGGCAGCTGATCGATGTCTCTCTCATCGATGTTTCTGACTCTCTATCCCTCTCCCTTCCTCTCTGTAAAAAAAATCAATAAAATATATTTTAAAAAAAGAGCTCATTTACTTTTAAAATATGTTATTCTCTATGGAAATATCAACAAAAATTAACAGAAGTTTAAATTACCATACATATATTACCCTTAGATATTATTAGTATGCTTTTATATGTGGATCTTGGAAATCCCTAATAAGCAAAAACAAATGTATAATACTAAGTAGACATTATTTTAAAATTTTACTGAAATTTAATTTTATTTAAATGTGAAACCATCAGGGACTTTTGAAATCAGTTTGAAAAGCTTTGTTAATGCCCAAGGTTTTTTATTCCATAAAAATTTTAAGGTATTCTATGTGTCAGTAAATATGCTTCAACAAGAAGCACACAGGGTTGGAGACAGAAGGTCAATAAGGGACTCTGTCTGGAGACTGAATGAAATGGGAGCCATTCCATCATAGAGCCAGGGTCTGTGAGAAAACTGAAGAAGGGGGTTCCTAGAGAAGAGATAATTTTTTAAAAATATACTTTTTATTATTGATAGTATTATAGATATCTCCCGTTTCCTCCCCCCTTCCCTCATCTTCCCAGGCCCTACTTACTCCCCCATGTCTTTACTACCCTATTGCCTGTGTCCATGGGCTATGCCTATCCTATCTAATAAAAAGAAAATATGCAAATTGACCACCACACCATCACAAAGATGGCAGCCCCCACAGCAGAGGCAGGGTTTCTGTACCACAAGATGGCTGCGCCCACAGCAGAGGTGGAGTTTCTGTAATAAAACATGGCTGCACCCACAGTGGAGGCTGAGTTCCTGTAAGGAGCCTTAAGAAGCAATCAGCAGGGACCTGAGGCTGCGTGGCACTGGCCTAGGCAGGGGACCTGAGCCTGCACCCCGCGCCGGGTAGGGCTTGACAGGGGACCTCAGGCCGTACCCCTTGCCCTGGTGCCAGGCTAGGGGACCTCAGGCTGTGCCCTCTGCCTGGCAGGGCTTGACGGGGGAACCTCAGGCTGTACTCCCCACCCGGCAGGGCTTGATGGGGGACCTCGGGCTGTGGCCCCCGCCTGACAGGGCTTGATGGGGGACCTCAAGGTGCACCTCCTGCCCTGGCACCAGGCCAGGGGACCTGAGGCCATACCCCCTGCCTGGTAGGACTTGACAGGGGACCTCAGGCCATGCCCCTCACCCAGCGGGGCTTGACGGGGCATCTCAAGGTGCACCCCCTGTCCCGGCGCTGGGTTGGGGGACCTGCAGCCACACCCCCTGCCTGGCAGAACTTGACTTGGGACCTTAAGGTGTGCCACCTGCCCTGGTGCTGGGCCGGGGGACCTCAGGCTGCTCCCCCCGCCTCAGGCCAGGGTAACTCAGGCTGCGCTCCCCCACCCCAGGCTGGGGGACCTCAGGCTGCACACCCTACCCTGACACTGGGGGACCTGAGGCTATGCCCCTGGCCTGGCATGGCTTGACAAGGGACCTCAGGCCATACCCGCCACCTGGCAGGGCTTGACGGGGGACCTCAAGGCATGCCCCCACCCTGATGCTGGGCCAGGGGACCTCAGATTGCTCCTCCTGCCTTGGTCTGGGGGACCTGAGGCTGTGCCCCCCGCCAAGTCGGGCTTGATGGGGGACCTGAGGCTGTGCCCCCCGCCAAGTCGGGCTTGATGGGGGACCTGAGGCTGTGCCCCCCGCCAAGTCGGGCTTGATGGGGGACCTGAGGCTGTGCTCCCCTGCCTGGCGGGGCTTGACGGGGGACCTCAGGTCATGCTCCCCTCCCCGGTGCCGGGCCAGGGGACCTCAGGCTGTGCCCCCCGCCCAGTGGGGCTTGACTGGGATCTCAAGGCACGCTATCCACCCTGGTGCCGGGCTGAGGGACCTCAGGCCGCGTCCCCCACTCCGCACCTGGCCGGGGGACCTGAGGGTGCACTGGAGGACCTGAGGCTGCGTCCCCCACCTGGCGGGGCTTGACAGGGGTGGGGCTGGCTGGGTCTGAATCTTGCCCAATGGGGGTGGGACTGGCCGGGTCTGGGTCTTGCATAATTTTGAGGCGCGTGTGGGTGGGCAGGGACTTAACTCTGGGTCCCGCAACACGCCCCATACTCTGACAGGAGGAAGATTTTCATATACATTTTACTAATTTTCTTTCATCTCTGACACTTTTATTATAGAGAAAGGGCAAATAGCAATATTAAAATATTTCCTCTAATTAATTCCCTTTTAATGTGCACAGATTTTGTGCACCAGGCCACTAGTCCTCCATGTCAGTCGGACATCCCCCAAGGGCTCCCAGACTGCAAGAGGGCACAGGCTGGGCTGAGGAACCTGCCCCTCCGAGTGCATGAATTTTGTGCACCAGGCCTCTAGTCCTATATAATAAAAGGCTAATATGCAAATTGACCGAACAGTGGAATGACCAGTCGGTATGATGTGCACTGACCACCAGGCAGCAGATGCTCAATGCAGGAGCTGCCCCCTGGTGGTCAGTGGGTTTCCACAGTGGGAGCACTGCTCAGCTGACCAACCCCTCAGGCAGCCCACCAGCCTGGAGGCAGCCACTCACTCCCTCAGTAGTCCTGCAGATCCAATCTCCAGAGAACGGGCCAAGCACCAAAGGACTCGTGCCACCAGCACAATCCTGACAGCTCCACAGGCCTCCTGGAAGTCCCTAGATGCTCCATAAGGAAGAAACGATATAAAAGCAGCTGCCAGGTGGCTCCGACAACTGGGCTCGAATGTCAGTGGATGGATCTGGATCCTGGGTTGGCAAGGGCATTCCACCACCCACCTGGAGGGCTGATCGAGCCCTGGCCTCCCCCACCCCCCTCAGGACGGGTGCCAGACATAAGGCTCATGGCTGGTGAGCACCCCTGCTGCAGCGTGAGCCTCTCCTGATTGGAGCTGATTGGGATCTAGCCTGTGGCAGGTGCAGCAGGGCCGGGATGAGTGGGAGCATCAGGCAGGAGTGGCAGGTGGTGTTGGATTGTCAGTTTCAGCCCGATCTCCACAGGCCACTCTGAGGGACCCCACCCATGCACAAATTTGTGCACCAGGCCTGTAGTAAGTATATAAGTTCTTTGATTTATCTCATCTCATCCCCCCAATCCACCTTGAGGTATGTCAGTCTTTCCCATGCCTGTGTGTTTCAGATCTTATTTTGTTGGTCAATTCATTCTGCTCATTAGATTCCACAAATAAGTGATATCCGATCTAATAAAAGAGTAATATGCAAATTGACCATACCTCCGCTACACCCACAAGCCACGCCGACCAGCCAATCAGGAATGAGCATGCAAATTAACCCAACCAAGATGGCTGTGGCCATGGAGAGAGTAGGAGGCTTGGGTTTCCCCGGCAAGGGAGGAAGCCAAGCTTTCCGCCTGCCCTGGACTGCCTTGGCCTCTGCTTGAGGCTACAAAGTTTCAATTACAGAAAATAAATAAATCCCAACAACAATGGCGGCAGCCAAGGAGCTGGAGAGAGCAGGAGGCTTGAGTTGCCCCTGGCAATGGAGGAAGCCAAGTTTCTGCAGCCCTGGCCTGCCTTGGCCTCCTCTTAAGGCTACAAAGTTTCAATTATAGAAGATAAATAAATCCCAACAAAAAATGGCTGCAATCACGGAACGAGCAGGAGGCGTGGCTCTGCTCCAGGCTACAAAGTTTCAATTATAGAAGATAAATCCCAGATACCAGGGCCTCCCTTGGGTTGCTGGGGTGTGTGTCCAGCCTGCAAACCACCACAGGCCCCTCGCCCAGGCCACCCCACACCCCAAGGGAACCCCCACCCTGATCTGAGACACCCTTCAGGGCAAACCATCCAGCCCCTACCCATGCACCAGGCCTCTATCCTATCTAATAAAAAAATAATATGCAAATTGACCGCCACTTCAACACACAAGATGGCTAGCAGGGGAGGGCAGTTGGGAGGGACCAGGTCTGTAAGGGAGGGCAGTTGGGGGCAATCAAGCCTGCAAGGGAGGACAGTTAGGGGTGACCAGGCTGGCAGAGGAGGGAAGTTGGGGGCGACCAGGCCTGCAGGGAAGGGCAGTTGGGGGGGACCCAGGCCTGTAGGGGAGAGCAGTTGGGGGGGACCAAGCCTGCAGGGGAGGGCAGTTAGGGGTGACCAGGTCTGCAGGGGAGGGTAGTTAGGGGCAAACAGGCTGGCAAGGGAGCAGTTAGGCATCAATCAGGCTGGCAGGGGAGTGGTTAGGGGGTGATCAGGCTGGCAAGCAGAAGCGGTTAGGGGCAATCAGGAAGGCAGGCAGGAGAGCAGTTGGGAGCCAGCAGTCCTGGATTGTGAGAGGGATGTCCCACATTGGAGAGGGTGCAGGCTAGGCTGAGGGACACCCCCCCCCATGCACGAATTTTGTGCACCAGGCCTCTAGTTATGTTATATTTGTCTTTCTCAGATTGGCTTATTTCACTTAGCATAATATTTTCAGGTCTATCCATGCTGTCCCAAAGGGTAGAGAAGATACAATTTAAGCTCAATTGTATACAGTATGTAGGACTTTTTTAAAAAAAATTCTTTATTGATTAAGATATTACATATGTGTCCTCATCCCTCCATTAACCCTTTGCATTCGCTTGCTTTTTTCTTGATTCCTTTATTCTACTTGGGATTTAATTTTTTAAATACCCCAGATTTTACAAAGTGTGGCAGTAGAATAAAAAACTGGAGTTTCTTTTCATACAAACTTATTTATTTGGATTTTTTTTATATTTCAAATTATTGATACATTCAAAGAGTATAAAAAAAGCTGCTACTGATGCTAACCATGTCGAGTCACACTCGACATCCGAGTGCAAAAGGTTAACCTCCCCAACCTCCCCCCCCACTCATGCCTTCACCCCCCTGGTGTTTGTGTCCATTGGTTAGGCTTATATTCATGCATACAAGTCCTTTGGTTGATCTCTCCTCCTTTTCCCACACTCCCCTATCATCCCTCTGAGGTTTGGCAATCTGATCGATTCTTCTCTGTCTCTGGATCTGTCCCTGTTCATCAGTTTATGTTGTTCATTATATTCCACAAATGAGTGAGATCATGTGGCATTTATCTTTCTCTGACTGGCTTATTTCACTTAGCATAATGCTCTCCAGTTCCATCCATGCTGTTGCAAATGGTAAGAATTCCTTCTTTTTTACTGCAGCGAAGTATTCCATTGTGTAGATGTACCACAGTTTTTTAATCCAGTCATCTGCTGATGGGCACTTAGGCTGTTTCCAAATCTTAGCTATGGTAAATTGTGCTGCTATGAACATAGGGGTGCATATATCCTTTCTGATTGGTGTTTCTAGTTTCTTGGGATATATTCCTAGAAGTAGGATCATTGGGTCAAATGGGAGTGTAGGTCTTTTATAGGAAGAGAAGTAGTGGACATTTCATGCTAATAGAATGGCATGAACAAGATTTATTCATATATGTTGGAGTCAGGGAACTTCATGTGGTTAAATAGCATGGCTGCAGAGAAAGGCGGTAAAGAGATGTTAAGGAAATTAAACTGGATTGGTAGAAAAGGTTTTGCTTAAATCAGTGATGGGCAACCTTTTGAGCTTGGTGTGTCAAACTTCGCCAAAAAACTGAGCATAACTTGGGTAGTGTGTCACTTTGAGGAAAAAACATTATTTCGCAAATGTTTCATCCTCAGGAGCAGCAAATGTTTCATCCTCGGCATGCGGCCGCCTCAGCGGCCGAGTGTCATCAAAAATGGCTACGTGTGTCAGTGCTGACACGCGTGTCATAGGTTCGCCATCACTGGCTTAAATGATACACTAAGGTGTTGAACTTTAATTCTGTACTCAGTGGGAACCACAAAAGGATTTTGGTCAGTGCTTTATCAAAATTGAGCTGACTGCAGTGTGAAGGAGAAATTGGAACTAGAAGAGACTGGAGGTGGGGGAATTAGCCAAGAGGCTGTTTCATTTTGGTTCAGGTAAGAAAGACCTGATTGGGGGTAGTAACAATGAAAATGAGAAGGGGTAGGATCAAGAGATAGGATTCTCTGTTTCACCTTGTGTGTGGGTGCATAGAGAGGGAGGCAACATTAATAGAGATAGAGAACACAGACCCTGGCTTTTTTAAGGTGAAGAGAATGGATTTTTATATGTGACTTCAGTTTGGTACTATACGATTCTGTACATAAACACAATTATTCATATACACATCACTTTTGTTCAAATGAACTATTGTTCCATCATATTTAAGGTGGTTTTATATATAATAAAATCTAATTCCATCTACTAATATTGTTCAATTAAAAATAATTGTATTTGTTGATTTATTAATTGTTCAATTGAAATACCATTGTTTATTTGCAAGTACATAGCTTTAAATATCCAGAATTATTTTGTGGACTCTGTTCTAAAAAGACCTCTAAGGTGCCTTCTAACTTTAAGATTCTTCTGAGTCTCTATGTACAAGAACAGAATATCTGTAATGTCAAAAGCCCCAAACAGTTCAGCAAAATTAGAATGGTAACAAACTTCTGTGCTCACACCCTGTGTAGGATAGTGGTGTCAACACCTCCAGCAGAGCTGATAGAGCTGTCTTTCAGTCTGTCTGCAGGCTCTGTTTACATTTTGCAGGTTAGACAGAAACACCCTTACCACCAACAACTCCTGAAAAAGATCTTTGGGTCAACTTGACATTTTCTAGACTCTCCATGTACTGGATTTCTTCCTGTAACAAGCTCTCCTGCTTTGTTACTTTATATGATTTATTTACCAAGAATAAATTAGGCTGTGTGTATAAACTACATATGAACTCTAGAGATTTTGCCAATGATTACAAGTAGGAGAAGCCAATGGCAGGTTTACAGAGCATTCTTTCCACTGGAATTTCTCCCATTTGGAGAAGGCTCAGGTAAATTTGAAAGGTGGAGAGAGATTCACTGATATTTGGAGTTATCAGTTAGGAGGTAAAACTGGGACCCAAATATGGCTACAAAGTCAAAGAAAAGTGCTTTAGAATGGGAGGTAACTGCTTGGGAGAAGATACACATAAGAGAGAGAGAGATAGAGAGAGAGAGAGAGAGAGAGAGAGAGAGAGAGAGAGAGAGAGAGAGAGAACACAACACTTGTCTGATGATAAAGGAATCCAGTCCATATATATGGTTTTTCTGAGCCTCAGACCTTTGGATTCAACTGCCTCTTGAATATATTTATTAGTATGTCCTACAGGCCCACAAACATTGAGTGGACCAAACTAACTCATCATTTTCCTCAATAAAGCAACACCTTCTACTCTATTTTCTGCCTCATTTAAATATAATCCATGTCTACCCACACATTCTTCCCCTCTCACACTCCAACTAAGTTTGCTTCCATTTCCAGAATCCATCTATTCTTCATTCCAATTGCCTTAGTTGGGGCTAGTATTATTTATCCATTTCTTTGTAAGAAATTACCTCAAATGTTAGCAACATAAAACAATAGATACTTATTATCTCACCATTTCTGTGGGCTAGGAATCCAGTCATGGTGTAGTTGGCTCAGGGTCTTTCACAATACTGCAGTCAAGGGTTTGGCTGGGAGTACAGTTGTCTCAAAGCTCCATTGGAATAGGATCTGCTTTCATGGTTACTGATGTGGCTATTGACCTGCCTCAGAAGACCCACTTCCCAGTTTGCTCAAGTGGCTATGAACAGGTCTCTGGTCCTAGCTGGCTTTTGACCAGAGAATCATTTATTTGCTATTTGGACCTCTCCAGAGGGCAGGTTACAACACGGCAGCTGGCTTCAAAAGTCACAGTCTTTCCATAATCTAATCTTGGAAGTGACATCATCCTGTTCTTAAGAGTGAGACACTGGGTCCAACCTGTACTCAAGGGGAGAGGGCTAAACAAGGGTGTGAATATAACATATATATCATATATTAGGAGATGGAGATAATTGTCCACCAGAGGGCCCTTGTCCTTTGTCTGCAATATAACTAGCATCCTAACTAGCTTCCTGACCTCCAGAGTCTCCCCACTATAGTTCATCCTCCATACTGAGAACTGAGTGATGTTCTTGCAGAAAAAAAACCAATCTGATTATGCAATTGCACTTCTAGAAAACCTTTGTTGGCAACCTGTGCTTCCCACAGAACAAAGTTCAAACTCCTTGACAAGCCATTCAACTCCATCCATGACTTGGTCTTGGCCTCTTAGCTCTCTAACCTCATTTTCTACCACCACACACCTACCTACAGCAATACCAAATTTATCTTATAGTTCCCAGGTTCCTGGAAATGAGCCATGTACTTGTTGGCCCTTCCACAACTTCAGATGATTCAGAAGAGCTTGTGCCCTTTTGCTGACTGGTCTTATTTATCGCCCCTCATCCTCCAGGGCATAGATTCAGAGGCACCTCTTCTGAGATGCCTACCCTGACTCTCCCTGCCTTTGTGTTCCCTAGATTCTTTGAATGTAGCTCTATTTGAGGAACTTGCACAGTGCCAGGCAGATCCTCTGAGGCACCTGAGGAAAGTTTGTCACCTTCTTAAATAAAATCAAATAATACTATAGCTGCAAGAAATTTTGAAAAAGAGAAAATAAGAGCATACATCACTGAATTTCCAATGAGGAAGTACTTGAAGGCCTGAGAAGAGAAAGGAGAGGGATTGTCCAAGGTCATACTGCTGTACAAGGGCAGAGCTGAAACAACTAACTTAGACCTGCCTCACATCAACTCAGGGCGCTTTCTACTACTATAAAAGTACCTTCATTGCTTCTATGTTCGCTGTTGCCCACTACGCTGAAATCTATAATTTTCTGAAGGTGGGAAAAACAGAAGCTTAACTCTACAGATGATGCTTCTCCATTCTTTTTTGGGTCCACATAAGTCCTAGTGCACTGTCTCTATCATGTGTGAACATGAACTTCCTTTATGGTAACATAGTGATAATCACATTCTAATCTTGGGGAAAGAAAACTGAAGGAATTATGTCCACTTTTTGGATCTTTTGGTAGGGTTGCATTTGTTTGCAGGGCTTATGGGTCTCTGAGGACCATTCTTGAGCCTCCCCTAATAGGTGCATTCTTATCCATTTTCTGTAGGTTCACGCAGAACTCTCTTTCTGGGTATGTGAATTTTCAGTTCCTTTTCCAGGGCTACAAACTCTGGGATATTCATGAAGAGAAAAGTATGGGCAGCAGAAGGTTCTCCTTTGCTTCTTCCTTTTATACTGAATAAATCCTTGACATACCAAAAAGAGCTGTCCTGAGATAACAAGGACTTGCAGCATGTGCTGCCTGAGTAGCTACAGCAGCAATGGCAATTCCAGTGACAATCCAGTCCCTGAAATCAGCAGGAATGAGGAATCTGACAAGAGGTGCTGAGGAGGAATATGCTGCAACAGCTCAAGAGGTGCTGATGGGGGGAGGGCCGTGGCAGTGCAGCTGGCTGTGCTTTAAAATCCTAAAGATATGGCTAGGTCCTTGATAGATAGTGTGTACTTTCAGTGGGCAGAGAAGAGAATTAGGGCTCAAGCTATAAAACCAGCAAGTAAGGCTTTCAGAGTTTGGGCATTATAATCAGACAGACTTCAAATCACAGCTCTGTCCAAGGTCTATACATTAGTTGGCTTTCCTTGAACATGTTTTGTTAACCTCTCTGAGACTCAAGTGGTTCTTCTGTAAAATGGTGATAAAAGTAGTAATTACATTATAACATAGCTCTAAATTTAAATAGGACAATGCTTATAAATGGCTTACTGCTCAATAGGGAGAAATATTACTTTTATTATTACAGACCCGGGAGAATCCAAAATGCCCATATTACAAATGAACATTAGATTATGACCTCTAGTACATCAACCCACAAAGCTTTCCAAGCCAGTTACTTTGCTTACTAGCGGTGTGACCTTGGCATGTTTCTTAAGCTCTCTGAGCCTCCAATTTCCTTATCTGTAAAATGAGAATAAAAATGGTATTCAGTTTACAGACTTGTAATAAAGATTAAATTTAAAACTTAGCACAGTGCTTAGTATTTATTATTATTTTTGAATATACATAGCCTTTCTACAGCTTCATCAACCAAAGTTTACTTTCCTGCCACAGTGGAAAGAGTCCAAGCTTTCCAATAAGACAGATTTCAGCTTGAGGAGTTTAGAATATAAATTCTAGAGTCCCAGTGCCTGAGTATCAATCAGTTCCATTACTTACTAGCTGTGTGACCTTGCATAAGAACTCTACCTAAAAATTATGATTTTTCTTAAATCCCTTGCTTACATTTCGATAGCACACAGTAGCCATAGAATACTATTCTTAGTCATAGTATTCTCAGGTTCTGCATTGAAATCTTAGCATTATATTTATTTTCAGAAGTGGTTTCTGTAACTTTGCAAGCCTTTTTTGTGGCCTTTGTGCATTACTTTGACCTCTCTAGTGCTCAATTTCCTCATCTGTAACATGCTGATTATAATAGCACATACTTCAGAGTTATGCTGTAGTCATCTACTACAAATTTGGTTCCCATGCCAAGACTGATGATACCAAACACACCAAGAGGGTATGAAAAGTTTGCTAATTACTTTATGGTGTTTTTTTTTCTGGAAAGAGTAGGAAGAGCCTCCCAAGCTGGTCCAAAATGGCTTTACAAAGCAAGGAATGGAGACTGGGCAGGGGTTTTATTATGGTTAGACGGTGGGTAGAAGTGAGGGTTCCCACACAGGGCCAAGAGTTTGTATGATTTGAATCTCCTGCCAACAATAAAGGAGTGTGCACCCAAGCTTTCTTATCAGCTTGCCCAAATGTGGGGAATAATGGGATGGGGAAAGGGTGAGCATTAAAAGCTGCCATATTCAAACATCAAAAAATGGAATCAGACTCCTTATTACATGTTGTGGCTCAATAAATGAGATAACCCACATAAAGTACTCAATGAACAGTGACTGTTATTATTTAAACCATAAAACTGGATAGAGTCATTGGCCTACTCTATTGCAAATGTATAATTTCTTTACATTGGGGTGTTTGGTTGCATAGTGGAAAGAGTAATTAACAGGCCTTTGGGCAACCTGGACAGCAGTCTGATCTTCATTAGCCTTTGTGAACTTAGCTTAGTCAGTCCCATTCTGGGCCTCAGGTATAAATGAGGGGATAGGACTAGATGATCTCTAAGGCCCCATGTGGTTCTAACAGTGTCTGAAAGGCATATTGGTTGACTCACTAATTAAGTGGTATTGTTATAGAATGAAGAACCACTTTTTTTTTCAGCCCACTTTCTACCATGTTCCAGATTTTGTGATACCCCATGCTATTCATACCTTTAAGACAGGTTTAAACCAGCAGAGTAAAGAAGTAAACCAAAAATAGCAACTGAAAAGACTAGCTTTAGCTAAGTCTCAGTAGATCAACTGTAGTTCCATGACTTTCCTACAGTTTGAAAAAACTGATACTTACCTTGTCTGAAAGAAGAACCCTAATTTCACCATTCTTACAAAGCACACTTTTTTGTCTTTATTGTAAAAATATGTCCACTGAAAAATAATTCATTAGGAATAAAAAAAGGTTAGGAAGGATGGGAAATAAAGGTCCTAGAGATATAGAAAATTTTTAAAAAGTTATTCCCAGAAATTAGAAGATCATGTCACCTGCATAAATGACTATTTCTATCCAGAGAATGTTTTCTCTGGTGAGCAAACTAGCACTACTATGTCTAGAGGGAGTACTGATTTGTAGAACAAGACACAGAACCACAGCAAGTCTTTGATAGACATGTCTCAAGGACAAGAGGTCGAAAGACTATTTCCAAGGGGATTTAAACTTGTTGACTCAGAGCAATTCCTGATGTCTATACTCTTAGATGTCCCTCAACTCAACCACATGTAAAAACATTCTTGTTGACAGAGTTTCAATCTACTTTTGACCACTTTCTTCAAGCTTGTCAACACTTTAATTGCAGTTCATTTGGGGAGTATTGAAAGGCATAGACTATGAAATAGCATAGCAGACTAGGAGATAAGCCACCCCCATCATGCCCTTGCTAAAAAAAATGATGACCATGTTTACCTTAGGACCATTCTATCTTCTTTGGATCTGGGAATGTCGCAGAATATCTCTTTCTTTTCTAGTAGAATATGTATACCAAACAAGTTTTCTACTGAATCATTACATTTGAGAATATATATCTATACACCCATATATCTATATATTTATAGATCTATATGCGAATGTCCTGAATCTTTTCTACTGAATCATTACATCTGAGATATATATCCATATATCTATATATCTATATATCTATATATCTATATATCTATATATCTATATATCTATATATCTATATATCTATATATCTATATATCTATATATCTATATATCTATATATCTATATATCTATATATCTATATATCTATATATCTATATATCTATATATCTATATATCTATATATCTATATATCTATATAGTATCTATAGAACTATATGTGAATGTCCTAGAGGAGATTCTCTACTATTTCTACATGTTGAGGAGTGCCATGGTATTATGTGTCATGGATCCCTGGGTCACATCCATGTGACATTTGAGTATCCTCCTCAGGATCCCAGCCAAGTGGATAACTAGCTCAAGTACCTCCAGAGATTAACAAATCACTGCCATGTGGGGCAATTTACCCTATTTGGAAAGTGCTTACTATTATTCTGTACTGCACCTTCCATTCATCCCTTCCAGTTGGGATTTAACGTGTTTACTCCCCATTTGTTCTTGGGCATACCTGTGCTCTAAAGTTGTTCATCTCCAGGACAATCACTCTCATCCTTCCCAATTTTTTTCTCATTTGGATGGTTTTAAGTGCTCTTTAGCACTCTGATGTCTTTCTTTAGAAAAAATTGCAACATATATGTCTTCATCCATTAGCCCAGTGTAGCAGCCAGAATTTAACACACTAGCCCACAACAGTGCAGAACTCACTTTGCCACTCAAGAGAGCAAGTTTCACTATCACAGAAGTCCATGGATAGGCAAATTGCACTGTTGACTCACCTTAAATTTCATATTATTTAATTAAGCTACTCAGTCCAGCTTTCATGGTTAGGTCCTGATTCTGTCATCACACATAGCCTTCCTAAATCTGTCATTCTGTGGAGGTAGCTTGACCCATATATATAGGATATTTGTTTATCATATAATGAGATATATATTTAACATATATAGGGAATTTTATATAAATAGTCATTGGGATTACATTTAGAATTTAAGTGTATTGAACCTTAGAATTTAAGAATTAAAGAAAGTTAATTCTGGTCACTGGGTAAGAACCTACTTACATTTTTATTTCCTCCAATTGGATAATAGGAGTAAATGAGACACCGATTTCTAGTCAGATTCAGTTTCTAACCCTATGCATATACAAAATACCTCTGGACCTAGGACTCAGGGTTTCAGCAAGAACACTAACCCAAAGGAATTATGTCAGACCTAAAGAGAAATAACTTGAACAGTGAGGGCTGCACACCACTGAGGCAGGCTCTAGAGGCACTCTTGGAAGTTCTTTTCAAGGAAGACTAAAGGAAAGGAAAGAGTCAACGTTTTATATTGTTAGGCCTAGACCCTAGAGAGCTACTAGAAAATATCCAGGGGGGGAAAAAAAAGAAGAATTCCGACAGCAGTGTTGCTCCTAAGCCACAACCTCCCACAGATACACAACTAGTTCAGAGTCATAGCCATTTTAATAACTCAGGGCCATGTTGAAATCAAGACATAGTTGCTTTTCGTAGATGATGGTTTTAAAATCTAGAAGCTCATGAAATCCCAGGGACTGTTAAATTAAACACTATATAATATTCTTGGTCCCAAATATTAGCAAACACCCTCCAAGTTTCAGCAAATAGGGAAACTATTTGCTAAAACTGTTGCTTCTCAGTGACATCCTTTGAATCTACCAGTAGCTGCCAAATCTAAGAGCCTCTACACCTGTGATTCACTGACTATGGAATGTATGCAGTTTATTCCTTTCACGTGTATCTAAACATATAGGAATGTTTCTTTAGTTGTGCAGAGATTAAATGTAACAGCTTGGGTTATTAACCCTGAGCAACACATATCCAGTGGTCTACTTTAGGCTTTCTACCCTCCCTATATGTACCCTCCTAATGGACAACGAGGAGCTACACCCTTTAGCTTTGCTTGGTCAAGGCGCTGCTTCAATCAATGTTAGCCCTACAAAGCACCACTCTGGACACCTCCACAAGGGTATGGAGGGGCAGTGATGCTGGAGAAGCCAAGATGCTGTAGTTGGAGAAAGGAATTTTCTTTAGCACCTCATTAAAAGTCTTCCCAAACTGACCTGCCAACCCTCCTCCTCTCATATTCAATTCTGTTGACTCACATCGAAGAGAGAGGGTATTTCCTCCAAGTCATTCCTTATACCTCCCTATCAATAGTTTATTTTGTTCTCTCTCCCCCTTCTCATTTCCTAGTATTTTGGATGGCATAACTATAATTCCTGCAAGGTAACATGGCCATATTTTAGTCTCTGTGAAGATGTGAATAATCTCACCTCCTTTCAACAAATTTCTCTTATGTGTTTGTTTTCTACATGGTCTTCAAACTAAGCATGATTTTTATATTTTTCAATGGTTGGAATAAAGAAAAAGAGAAATATTTCATGACACATGAAGCTTATAGGAAATTCAGATTTCAGTGTCCATAAACAAAGCTTTATTGGAACACGTGTATGCTTCATTCATTTAAGTATTGTCTATGGCTGATTTTGTGACAAAGTAGCAGAGGTGAGTAGTTGGAACAAAAAATCTAATCCCTAAAATATTTACTATCTGGTTCCTTCAGAAAAACTTTGCAAAATGTTCTCTATTCTGTTCTATTGTCATATTTGCTTATTCTTCTCAGTTTAAATCTGTTCTTTTTTTCTAGTTTCTTAAAATAGAAGCTGAGGCCATTCATTTGAGACCTCTATTCTTTTCTAATATAGTAATCCACCCCCTTATCCACGGGGGATACAATCCAAGACCCCCAGTGGATGCCTGAAGCCTCAGATACTGAATTGTATATATATTTTCTGTTCATGTCTTCAACACAAAAATTTAATGCTTTTTCCATCTTAACTAAGCACTTATTATACACCCTGGTGGTAACTTTTGCCGTTTGAGGTGTGACAGCAACACTAGCACAAATTTCTTTTTTGTCTTCACAATTTCATGGGTAGAAGATTTGTTTTTACTGTAGATCTTAGAAACCTCAACTTATAATTTATTTTATTTCCTTACTAAGTCTAGAACTTTCACTTTTTCACTTAAAGGAAGCACTTTATGGATTCTCTTTGGCATATTTGAATTGCCAGCATCACTACTCTTGTGCTTTGGGGCCATTATCAAGTAAAATAAAGGTTACTTGAACACAAGCACTGTGATACCTTCATAGTAGATATGATAACTGAGATGGCTACTAAAGGGCAAGGAGTATATACAATGTGGAGATGCTGAAATGCTGGACAAAGGGATGATTCACATCTCGGGTGGGATAGGGTGGACAGGTGCAAGGTATCATCACATTACTCAGAACAGCCCACAAGTTAACACTTATGAATTGTTTATTTCTGTAATTTTCCATTTAATATTTTCAGACCGTGGTTGACAGAGGGTAACTGAAAACATAGAAAGTGAAATGCAGATAACAGAGGACTATATTGTATAGGAGTCTAGTAATAATTTGCCCTTCTCCCATAACTACTTCTTTAGCAGCTTCCCGCAAATTTTGATATGCTGTGTTGTCATTTGCATTTAGTTCAAAGTACTTTCTAATTTCACCTTCAAGTTTTCTTTTTCTAAAATATGTTTTTTATTGATTTTAGAGAGATAAGAAGGGAGAGGGAGAGAGAGATACAAACATTTATGAGAAAGAAACATCAACATTGATAGGCTGCCTCCTACACATCCCCCATGAGGGATCCAGCCCACACCCCAAGCATGTGCCCTGACAGGGAATTGAACTGGCAACCTCATGGTGCATGGATAGATGCTCAACCACTGAGCCACACCGGTTGGGCACTTGGGAGTTTCTCTCTCTCTCTCTCTCTCTCTCTCTCTCTCTCTCTCTCTCTGACTGTCCTAAATTGTTTATTAGGTAAGAATTTTACAAACATTACATACATTAGCGGTAACAGTGGAGCTGGAGAGTACGGCAACTTCTGCAAGCTGCATGGCGAGAACCACCAATAATGTGGTGGAATTTGTGGCTCTTCCCAAGGCCACGGCTCTTGCAGCTTGCAGATGTCAGCCCTCGCATCTCCTTGTGATTGTGGACTGATTTGATGATCCATTTGTTTGTCAGGATTTCTTCTGATAGCCTTATGGAATGGATCAATAAAGATAACCTTAGAGAATTTGTAGGTGGAATCTTCCCTTACCCAGTAAGAATTCAGGACTCTTAGAGCCCCACAGTGGCATCCAGCTCACTCCTCAGCAACAGACTGAAGACTTCTGGCAAACTTTAGCTGGTTAACACCATGATTGACAGGCTTGTGGTAGGTCGCACCCTTAGGAACAGGGCGTTTGGGGTCACCATGGCGCATACCAATCAGAGATATGACATAACCTTGCTTGGCTTTGTATCCCAGCCTGCATGCTTTGTCGGGTGGTGGTGGTGGGGAGGGGCTGTGGAGCGCAGAGAGATGGCAGTACTTCCAGTAGCGCACCCTGAGAAGGAAGCGCATAAGATTGGACTGCTTCTTCCTCCATAGCTCCTGGATGTACTTGTAAGCATCCATCTTGGTTTACTTTCTGGCTGCAGCCAGACAGAAAGCTCTAGTTTTCTTTAACCCATGGTTTACTTAAAATATATTATTTAGTGTCTCAATATTTAGGCATTTTCAGGAGATCTTTCCATCATTGAATTTTAAATTTAAATATATGTAGTCAGAAAACAGTCTTCATATTACTTGAACCCTTCTAAATGTATTGAGACTTATTTCATGGTCCAGAATATGTTCTATCCTGGTTCAAGTTTCATGTGTACAAAATATTTATTCTATTGTTCTTGGGTAGAATGTTCTACAAAAGTGAATTGGTCAAGCTCATTATAGAAATGTTCAGGTTTAGTATATCCTTGCAATATTTCTGTCTACTTATACCTAAAGTTGAAAGTTACACTGTAATCCTAGCTATTTTTAAACTGAGGCAAAAAGAGCACATATTTGAGATGTGTTTAAATCATGGTTCTATCACTCATTATTTGTGTGACCTTACATTAGTCATTTCACCTATCTGGGCTTCTGTTTCCTTATCTGTAAAATGGGTATAATCATAGTACCTACTCTACAAGTTAACTGTGGGATTATGTGAGAAAATATCAGAGAATTAGAGATTTCTCATGTGGCATTTCAGAGGACAAGAATTGATTTCACAATTTTTTTTTATTATTTGGAAAATTAGTAAGTTTGTAAAGGTTCTTGTCAGTTTCTATTCTGCACACCGTTAAGATTGCTATTTATCTGGTCATATGGTCACCAGCAGTTTAACCAAAATGGATGTAGACTGTGTGTTAAAATGTCTGGGAGCAATAATTGAAAATAATATAAATAAGTTCCATATAAAGAATAGTGATTGTTAATAGCATTCCCTCTTCTCTAGATTGACCCAAAGAAAAATTCAAAATTAATGGGCTTAATAAAAAAAAAAATGCAGGCAGCACAAAGAGCTAGATGAATGTGGTGGTTTGCTATTGTTTACTTTTCAGTCTGATTATTACAGAGATATCCTGGCAACAAGTTATCCATTTCAACTTAGGTCAGAGTGCATTTGAAAGAAAAAAACAACAACAAACAAGCAGAAACTATTCAGGTGGGCTTTCAAAAGCCAGACTAATAAGAAATTGCACATAAAAGATAGTTGCACTATGCTAAAAAATAGCCTCTCAAATACATCATCATTTTCTAGCATCCAGGGAAGGTCTGTTTAGGGCAGCATAGTGAGGGTAACCTAAGCATGAAATTTAATATCAGAAAAAAATGGGGATGAATTCCATACTTCACAGCTCACCATCAGTGTAACCTGACCTAGGCAGTGATACCTAGCTCCCTGTGCTGTAGTGAGATTTGCATGAACTTTCATTACTTAAAGGCCTGCACTCTGCCTATCTTTGCAAAGGAGTCCTTTAGCTTTCTAATTCTTCTCTTTATTAATATAATGGACTGGCTTGGGTTTTTAGAACTTCTTCTCCACTCTTGTGCAATGCACATCCTTTCAACTTTTTTGTTGTTTTTATAATTAGTCTCTTCCAGAGAAAAGTCAGTGTGGATTCATGGATTGCAAAATAATCTGAGCCCACAATTCCAGCCTGAAATTCCTTTGTCTTTGGTCAACTTCCTATCCCACCCAATTGTACAAAACATCACCACTCAAATGCAATCCCTGAAATTCAGATTAATGACTGCCCTGTTTCACACTCTCCGCAGATGACCTTGCCTACTCTCTCATAGGGAATATCTCTGAGATGTCTGACCAGCCCTCAGTTAATTTGATCCCACACTCATCTTTCCTTATCATTTCTCTCTCAGAAGAACTGGTTCTCCTTTTTCTAACCTGGGCTTTGGATCTCAACCTTCCTGACTCCTTAGGGGCTTCTTTCCATCAGCTCTCCTCATCCCTTCTATATTCCAATCTCATCTTCTCTATCAGAGCCTTTCCATAATCTTGGAAATATGATCAAATTTCTCTTATCATCATAACACCAAAATCAAATCCTTCTCTTGACCCAACATCCACTCTGGCTACTTCCCTAGCTGTCCTTCCTTTTATAGATGAGCTTCTTAAACACTTGTCTATGCTTATTGTCTCTATGCCCTCACCAGTCCACAGAATCTATTCTCATTCAGGTAACTAACTAATTTATTATTGTACACAGTAATAGTTAAGATTCAGTTTCTGTTACTGTAACAGAAAATCTTAGAGAAGAGTGGATTAAACAATCTGAGAGAAGAGTGGAAGTTGACTTCTTCTTCATGTAATTATCTGGAGGGAGGTAGCCCAGGGCCTGTATAGTGACAGTACTCAATGAATTATCCAGAAATCCAAGCTCCTTCTACCATTATACTCTGCCATCCCTAGGATATTATCCTATCTATATGGTCAAAGATGGCTCACCATGTCCAGCCAGTAAAAAGAGAAGGGTAAGGAATATCTTTCCCATTTAAAGCAAAAACCCAGATACTGCACACATCACTTCTGTCCACATTACAATGCCCAAAATTTAGTCTTCATTCGAGGTGGCCATATGCCTGGATTAATATTATTTTATTATGGAAAAAGGAGTGAATAAATATTGCGTAACAACTAGCAGTATTTGCCACACTAACTACATCATCTTAAAAATTGTGCTAGCACATGTGAGGTCAGGGGCTGGTTTCTAGAAGTGCCCTCCTAGTCTAATCACCCCCAAATCCACTTCACCAGGTATCAGAACTGATTTACACTCCAAAACTTCTATTGTGGATGTTGGATTCTTTCTTAGACCTGCATAGGGATACGGCAATACAAGGAAGGTAGCAGACAACAGAGACTCCTTGAGAACGGGGTTCTTGGCTAGCTTGTTCATTGCTATATCTCTGGAACCTAGTAAAATGTTCAATGCATAGTAAGTGCTCAATAAGAATTTGCCAGATGAATGAATGTGTATACATGTGTTTAGTTAAGGGAATATGACAACAGATTTTACCATCTTTGAAACCTTAACAAGATCAAGGAAGAAGCTTGAGTTTGAGGCAGTAGAAATGAGAGTTATTTGATGAATCTGATGATGCCACTCTCCCTTCTAAGATCTGTTAGGTTTCCCCATGGCTTTGTATCAGAACTCAATCTTATCTCATCCTACTCTGAAAAACATAGTTTTATCCTAGATGAGTGGCTAGATAAATAGATGGGTGAGTGGGTGGATAGGTGTGTGCAGGATCAAGGTGGTCTCATGCTTGTATGTTTCCCTAGTGAGTGGCCCCTTCTGGAAGAAGTGTTCCTTGTATCTCTCTAATTCTTTTTGTGTGTGTTCTGTCTAGTCTTCTTGAATGACCCCTAGGTCAGTGAGAGTAACCAGAGACATTTATTTAAACTGTAGATTCTTATGCTCTTACCAGTAGAGTTTGTTGTTTGGGAACCCCCTGGTTTAAAAGTGATTGAGGGCCTACAGGTAGTCATGAGATTGGGTAATTCATGTAAAGGAAGAGTAACACTAGTTGATGTAAATTGGCAAGGTCACTTATGAAGTCATACATAGTTGTAAAGTAGATGTCTGGATGGGCTTGTCCTTTACAAAACTCTATCAAAAAGTATCTATTTAGGTACGTTGCCCATTTTTTGATTGGATTGTTTATCTTCCTTTTGTTAAGTTGTATGACTTCCCTGTAAATGTTTGAGATTAAACCCTTATCTGTGATAACATTGGCAAATATGTTCTCCCATGCAGTGAGCTTTCTTGTTTTTTTTTTTGTTGATGGTTTCTTTTGCTGTGCAGAAGCTTTTTATTTTGATGTATTCCCATTTGGTTATTTTCTCTTTAGTTTCTATTGCCCTAGGAGCAATATCCGTGAAGAAATTGCTTCAGCATATGTCTGACATTTTGATGCCTGTGGATTTCTCTAATATTTTTATGGTTTCCCATCTTATGATTAAGCCCTTTATCCATTTTGAGTTTATTTTTGTGTATGGTGTAAGTTGGTGGTCTAGTTTTGTTTTTTTTTGCATGTATGTGCCCAATTTTCCCAACACCACTTATTGAAAAGACTGTCTTGACTCCATTGTATGTTCTTGCCTCCTTTGTCAAATATTAATTGAGCATAGTGGTTTGGATCAATTTCTGGGTTCTCTATTCTATTCCATTGGTCTATATGTCTGTTGTTGTGCCAGTACCAGGCAGTTTTGAAAACAGTGGCTTTGTCATACAGCTTGATATCTGGTATTGAGATCCCTCCTACTTTTTTCTTCTTTCTCAGTATTGCTGCAGCTATTGGGGGTCTTTTTTTATTCCATATGAATTTTTGGAGAGTTTGTTCTAGGTCTGTGAAATATGCCGTTGGTATTTTAATATGCCGCTGGGGAGTGCATTGAATCTATAGATTGCTTTGGGTAGTATGGACATTTTAATGATGTTGATTCTACCAATCCATGAACACGGTGTGTTCTTCCATCTGCTTATGTCTTCCTCTATCTCTCTTTTCAGTGTCCTGTAGTTTTCCGAGTACAGGTCTTTTACCTCCTTGATTAACTTTATTCCTAGGTATCTTATTTTTTTGGTGCGATGGTAAATGGGATTTTTAAAAATCTCTCTTTCTGTAAGTTCACTATTGGTGTACAGAAATGCCATAGGTTTCTTGGCATTAGTTTTGTATCCTTCTACATTACTGAATTCATTTATTAAGTCTAATAATTTTTTGATGGAGTGTTTAGGGTTTTCTCTGTACAGTATCATGTCATCTGTGAATAATGACCAGAACTACTTTTGTTGTCCTAAGTATGCTATGCTATCTCATGCGTCATAGCTCCATCTCTGCTGGCAGGAACTGTCTTCCTCATCTGGGGTTCTCAAAAATGTAGCACAGCAACATATAATAAAGAACTGCACCAAAATGAAGTTACCTGACTATCTTCTGATAACAAAATAACTACTTGATGACACTTGCACATTTTATACATAACTTATTTAATATTTAGCATCTCTTCATGCATGCAAAGAAGTATGCCAGGCTGATGTACTGACATCAAAAGGTTTCTATGGCATAATGTTAAAGAAACAACTATCTGAAGAATGTACCTAGTATGATCTGTCAATATAAAAATAAACCCCAATAAAACTATGTGTATCCATATATATGTCTATATGTATATATGTTATATAGATATAGATATAGTTAAAGCAGAGAATGAGCCTTGGAAATATAGATAGCAAAATGTTAATAGTGGTACATGTCAGGAGGGGCAAGGCCAGGGGAATGACATAATTTACTCTAAAAAAATCTTTATGGTTTGAATTTTTACAGAATAAATGTATTCACATGTAAATTGTGAAGTTAAATTTATAAAATTTAAAAGACTGGAAGAGGCATAAGAAAGCATGTGGGAGATAGAATCTAACAAATGTAGATTCATGTCCCTGCTCTGCTACCCAATAGCTGTGTGGTCTTAAGTGATACTCTCTGAGGCTCAGTTTCTCATCTGTGAACTAGTGTTTCATTCATTTGTTCTTTTACTAACTCACCAAAAATTTGCTGAGCACCTACTTGAGTGTCAAGCACTGTTCTAGGCACTAGGGATCCAATGGTGAATATATAAAATTATGTCCTCATGGAGCTACAATTTAGTGGGGCAGGTAGACAGTAATCAAATAATCAGACAAATCAGCATAAAATTGCATGTGTGAAAGTGCTGGAAAAGATCAATGGAATAGAATAGAGACCACAGAAATTAACCCAAGCCATTATGCTCAATTAATACTTGACAAAGGAGGCAAGAATATACAATGGAGTCAAGACGGTCTCTTCAATAAATGGTGTTGGGAAAATTGGGATGATACATGCAAAAAAAATGAAACTAGACCACCAACATTCACCATACACAAGAATAAACTCAAAATGGTTAAAAGACTTAAATGTAAGCCATGAAATCATAAAAATCCTAAAATAAACCATAGGCAGAAAAATCTCAGACATCTCTCCTAACAATATATTTACAGATACAGCTCCTAGGGTAAAGGAAACTAAGAAGAAAATAAACAAATGAGACTACATCACAATAAAAAGCTTCTGCACAGCAAAAGAAACTATTAACAAAATGAAAAATGAGTACTGTATGAGAGAACATATTTGGCAATGACACATTGGATAAAGAGTTAATATCCAAAATATATAAGGCACTCCTACAACTTAACTAAAGGAAGACAAAAAAATCCAATTAAAAAATGGTCAAAGGACCTAAATATACAATCTCCAAAGCCGACATACAGATGGCCAAGAGACATATGAAAAAGTTCTCAAAGTCACTGATCATCGGAGAGATTCAAATTAAAATGACAATGAGGAATCTCATCACACCTGTCAGAATGGCTATCATAAACAGATCAACAAATGACAAGTGTTGGCAAGGATGTGGAAAAAAAGGACCTATGTAACACTTCCAACAACAAAGATTTAATTTTTAAAAAGTGCTAGAGAGAAAAGTCCGTGGGGTCAGGACAGCCTGTAACAAGAGAATTTGATATAATCAAGATCAGAGAAGGCTGGGCTTTTTAAAGGGTGGTAACTGAATGAGAAGATGGCTTGAAATAGATGAAGAAGGACATTCTAGGAAGGGAAACTGCATGTAAAAAAGCCTTCTCATGACAATACATGACTTATTTAAGATTCTAAAATGAAGCTAGTGTGCACTCATCTAGGGGAAAAGATGAACAACATAGACTGAAGAACAAGAACAGCATTGATCAGACTGTCAGACCTCAGAGGGAAGGTAGGGGAGGGTGGGGATAAGGGAGATAGATCAACCAAAGGACTTGTGTGCTTGCATATGAGCATAACCAGTGATCATGGACAACAGGGGGATGGGGGCATGAGTGTGGGGGGGTTGAGATGGGAATGGGGGAGTTGATGACAAATATGTGATACCTTAATCAAAGTAATTAAAAAATAAAAATAAAATGAAGCTAGTGTGGCTGGTGTGTGTGTGTGTGTGTGTGTTTGGGGAGAGACAATACTGGTATAAAATGAGGCTGGAGAAGGACATTGGTGTCAGACCACATACAGGTCATTAATTTGGTCTTTGTCCTACCCATAAGAACTATGTGATGCCATGGTAAGCTCTAAGCAAGGTGCCAGCATGATCAGATTTGAGTTTTGAAAAGTTCATCTGGCTTCTTTGAGGAGCATAAATTAGATGGGGGCCAGAGTAGAAGCAAGGAGACCAGTTAGAAAGCCATTGCATTGGTTCAGGTCAGAGCTAACTGGGGCTTGGATCACAGTGGTAATAATGGAGATAGGGGGAAATCTTATAGTCTCAAAAGAAGCATTTAGAATTTGGTGATGGATTGGATATGGTGATAAGGGTGTGGGGAAGAAGAAAGAGTAGGAGTCAGGGGTGACTTCTGTGTTTCTGTTTTAACTAACTCAATAGTTGGTAAGATCATTTGTTGAGAATGAGATCACTGGAAAAATATTAGGTTTTGAGCAGAAATTGTGGGTTGGCTTTTGGACCTGCTGATTTACAGGTGATTTAGAGGCTTCTCTCACCTCCCTTATTCTAATACTACATAATCAAATACTACTTAAAAATTCAACACTCTGCCAACATTTCATATTCTCTTCTCTGCTTTATTTTTGTACCTTAGCTCTTCTTACTTTTTAGTTTCTATTCGTCTTGTTTATTGTGTTCCCCCACCAGAATGGAAACTCCATGAAAAAAGGAGTTTTGTCTATTTTATATACTGTCATAATCATCAGCATCTTGAACTGTGCTTGGTATAGGTAGGTACTCAGTAAATATTTGTCAAATGAATGCACAAATTAATTTAAGTAACAAGTCAAGTAGGCAATTGAAAATACTGGTCTAGAATGCTCAGAGAAGTCTGGGCTATGTAAAGATGTTTGTCATCCACCTTAAGAGGGGTACTTAATGTAGCTGTGGGTTTGGATGAGATCACCTAGGGAGATGGAATGAAGTGAGAAAAGGGAGCAAATTAGTACTTGCCTCAGAGGATTACTGTAAGGATTAACTGAAATAATAAAAGTCAAGGATTTAGCTGGTGCTTGGCACCTGGTTGGTGGTCAAGGAAGGTTAGTTGTTAATAGTGTTGTAATTACAGACTCATGGGACTTTAAGAACAGTGGACTAAGTGAATGGCAAGATGTGGCCTCTAGCACCCTTACCAGTGAGCTCTCTACTTTTGTCAGGTGCTGATCAAACAAGCACGGTTCTGCTACTTGCTCTGCTGTGTGACTGCATCCAGTTACCTAAGTTTCATGAGCCTCAGATTCCTCACCTGTAGGTCAGTGTTGATGGCAACACTTTTCCCACAGGACCAACGGACTGTTTTTAGCACTTCGCAATCTCTGGTGCCTTGCCCAGTGTTACTGGCACACAGTAAGGGCTAAACTAGTTATTCATTGGTAGAAGGTGCATTGGCCTTGGCATCAGAAAATACAAGCCTTTTGATTTTGCCCAAAATCATAGCTAAGTCACAAGAGTGTTTTAAGCACCAAATGAGATTGTGTATTTTTTTTAGAAGAGTCATGGTAGTTCCCAGTGATATTTTAACTTCAACGGGGAAAAAAAATAGATGAGAAAGCTGAGGCAGAGATAAAACAATGGTGGGGAAGTAAATTAGGAACCAGAGCTAAGAAGAGTATCAAAAGTCTATTCCATGGGGAATTCAAGCCTAATAAAATAATGTGACCAGACATGACACATGGAGGTGGCTAACCCTCTCCTGTTTGCCTTCTTCAACCCAATACAAACCAACATAGATACTCAGGTGAGGTTTAAAATAACACCAGCACTAGCCATGCCACCCTCCTCACCAAGACCCCCTATAGTTCTCAGCAGAATTTGGGGTTGTCCCTCTATGTCTACCCTCTCCCCAATGGTTCCTTGGCCTGTTCCGAGCAGATGACAATGACTAATTGCCTTTCCCATCTCTTCAAGATATATGGAGTGTTCCTTTAACCTATTCATGGGCACTTCACATGACTGCTCTAAGAAATAAATCCACTAATTGCACTAGTTTAATCCAAGTATTTTGATAGTGGCCTAAAAATAATTTTTTTCACATATACATACACCACAGCTCAAGGGGGTCCCCCAACTCAAGGGGCTATTTGGTAAGTGTAGGCATTATGCTCTTAGGGTTATGCTGCATGTTAGATCAGCTGATCAGATCTGAACTTTTGAGCACCCAGAATTGCCCTATTATCTTCAAGGCAATGATTCAAAGTCTGGTCAAACTTTATAGAGTACCTTACCATGTGCATCTCACTAAATTGAAGAGGGGCAATACAAGCATTAACAATAGTCCCTGACCTCTAATAGCTCACAATTTAGGGTGGTCATTACAGAGCCATACTACAAAAATAGCTACAATTTATTGAGTACTTGGTATGTATCAGGAATTATGCTTTACATATAGTATCTAATATTCTAAAAATAACACTGTAAATTAGATAATAGCATTATTTTTAGTACACAGGTGATGAAATGGAGGGCTCAAAGGGTTAGTAAATTTACCTAAGGCCACATATGTGGTAAACATTTCCAAGTTTGGTCTCCTAAGTCCATGCTTGTTTTCTTAACCATCTGGCTACACAAGGAAGGCTGTGTCAAGTTCTTAACAGAGGTATTAAGTGCCCTGGGCATAAAGGGGAAGGAGAGATTAATTTTATATGGAGGCATGAAAGTGGAGATGGTAGATATACCCCAGGGATCACGTTTATTGGAGGAGGGATTTGACATTAACTGCTTGACTGGACTATATATTAAAGGCAGATGTGTGGGAGAGCACTCTGGGTGATGGGACTACACCTGGAAAGGCCCAGAGGCAGGAAAATACAAGGCATGTTTAGTGAAGTGTGTAGAGAGTAAGATGGGGCTACAGTAGGGGGCCAAATAATAGCAATGACTTTGGAAAGGGAGATAGGGGCCATATGTGGGAAGAGGGTGTCAGTAGAGCCTTAAATGCCACAAGTTAAGAAGATTAATCATAACTGGCCTATGACTCAAAAAGGGCACTTATTTGGCTCACTGCCTTGTACTGACTATGCCTCTCATAGCATCTGAACATGTCCAGGTTGCCATGGTCCAGTGGCGTCTTGCTGGTCATCTATTTCAAGGTCTTTACCCTGAACAAACTCATTGACTTTCTTTAGGAACTAGCTCATGCCTCTAGTGGGAAATACAGCTGTTCACATCCTGATATCACTGTTCCCTTTGGAGTATACCATGACTACAGGCCCCTCTAACTGCCTGGACCACGCCTGGCTCTACCACTCGACTGTTCCTCTATGGCAGGTCATGGGGTGCATTCATCTCTGCATCCCTGGAACCCAGCACACTGCAGGGCTCAATATTCTGTTATAGAAAGAAGGAAGGAAGTGGATGATTCTCATTCAAGCTGATAACTTCTTTATCATAACTCAAAACATTTAATACCACAAAAGGGGAACATAGCAATTTTCCTGCCTCTGCTACCTCTGTGATTTGTGCTTAACAACGTTCACAACAATAAAATCCACTTCAACTTGATAAGCAGTTCCTGGCTTCTATTGTGCTGGATGGATGCAAGCTTGAAGGCCAAGGGACACAACGCTCATCCCAGCAAGCTCTGGAGGTCAGATGGACATAGGCTGTATAACGCATTAGGACTCTGCAGGGTTGCTCTCCTGCTACTACTGCACAGCTGGCTCATGTTGGACATCCTGTCCTTGCCATCTTTATTCTTACTCTCCACCAGGCACCCAAGTGTTTCTTGTTGTACAGTGGCTGTTCAAGTGGTAGTGGGCCGACAGGGACATAGCTTCCCTCCCACATTTGTTCTAAACAACACAAAGGGAATCACTTGGTGATGACTCACTGCCTATTTCCTAAACTCTCCTTCCTGGCTTTCCACTTCTTAGAAACAAGGCCCAGGAAAATGTGTCTGGAGTTAGGAAAGGTACTATTCCCCCTTCATTCTCCATCCTGAGGGGTAAGGCACAGGGGCTGGTTAGAAAGTAGGACACAAGGTGAATAGAAGAAATCCAGTACTCCCTGGAGATCAGCAGGCCATTTGTTCCTTGAGTCTTCACAGTAAATTTGCCAGGTTTAAAGTATTCTCCCTACTTTAGAGGTAAGGAAACAGAGGTTCAGAAAATGTAAAGCCATCAGTTAGTAAGGAGGGAGCTAAGATCTGAACTCAAGTTACCAGGCTCCAGAACTGTGGTTCTAACTACTGTACACTCTATTGGCCATAAACACATGGTCTCATTTGATCCTTTTCACACTACTCCAGGACATGACAAGGAACATAGGGTTCAGTGCCCCTCTTATCAATCTCTTCTAAGCAAGAAGAATAGTCTACAAAAGATAATGAATTTTGTTCTATTCTAATTCTGTTCTCACAGTTATTGTCTACTCTCCTTTCCTGCACACCCTCCCCTGTCAACCCACTCATTAAGATTTTTTTTGACTTTTTTTATTTTAATTTCTTTATTGATTAAGGTATCACATATTTGTCCTCATGCCCCCATTCCCATCCCACACCCCTCCTCACACATGCCCCCACCCCCTGTTGTCCCCAACCGCTGGTTAGGCGCATATGCTTGCACACAAGTCCTTTGGTTGATCTCTCCCCTTTACCCCCACCCTCCCCTACCCTCCCTCTGAGGCCCGACAGTCTGATCTGTGCCTCCTTGTTTCTGGGTCTGTTCTTGATCATCAGTCTATGTTGTTCATTATTTCCAGTAGATGAGTGAGATCATGTGCTATTAGAAATACACTTATAAGAAGTGAAAATGAGACAAGCAATAATGGTTATGGTGACAGGAATTGAATCAGTGTGTAGTGAGTTTCTTTCTGGGCCAACAGATCTTTTGAGACCCAATTACAATGTCCACCAGTTCCTTATGTGTACATGTCAGCACTGACATTACAGTTCTGGATGGTGGAGAAATGGTGGTAATGCAGGTCTGACTCTCTCTGGTTTGGTCCTGGGCAACCTGCAGTGATGGACAGCTGCTAACTGCTAGTATGGGAAGACCACGTCAGCGTCTTCCATCTCTGGACTGTTTCTCTTCTGTCTTCGTGGCTGGAGTAGTCCTGTCGATTCCTCTCTGTTGCTGGAATCCACATGGTCTCAGAGTTGTTTTCTGAAAATATACAAACATATTCTCGACCAAAAGTTAATAAAGGAATATTTTCTATAAATTTGACTTGGGATCCTATTTCATTTTTTGCCCAAATGATTTTCCTCTGGCTTGTTTTGACACCTTGTGTGTTTTTCATGGGTGTCTTGCTTTTAGCCTTACAATTCATTTTCTAAAGTATTAATTTTCCAGAAGTAATTTACTTACAGGTTTTTTTTCCTTACATGATATTCTTCTACTATCCCCTCCTTTTTTGATTTAAATGTTAGGAGGCTTTTGAAAATTTTATAATGTAGTCTTGATGGCTTTTACATTTTAATTTTTTGCTCTATAGTATTACTGTTTTAGGTTCATTACATAGTGCACAATTTTATCATGAGATGAAGTACCAATAAAAATTTTAGTTAACACTTTAGGAACACTTTTTGTCCAGTACAATTAATTTTTCTAGAATATTCGCTTGTTTCAACTAGCCAATTTAAATTTGCCTGAAAACTTGACTACTATTTTACTGTCAAATTTATTACTCTAACAACAATCTTGTTTTACCCTGTAAATATTGGTGGAAGGGATTATTTGCCTTCTTGAGTAGGTCCTGAGCATTCCTGGCGGTAGGCTGGATTTAGATATCGTAAACCCACTTCCCCACACCATGGGTATAAGACAACTCAAACAATTCTTGTTGGAGTAAGAGGGCAGCTATTGTCGGCCAAGTCTCTGTCGGTCACCTGGGTCCTGATCTGAGCTGGGCATGGGAAGCACGAAGCAGCCATGGGGGCAGGAGACCTCCCTCAGAAGGGGATAGGGTTCAGGCCCCTGCAATGTTGGGGGGGGTGAAGGTCTGTGCCTCACCTCTGTTGATCCCCAAATTCTCTCCTGATGGCCCCTCTGCGACTGTGCCTGTCTTAGGTTGTTCCTTCCTTGAGGAATCTTACCCATCTCTGGCTAACCAGCCATCCTCCAGGGCCAAGCAGGGTGACGTGAGGTTCAGTTTTGTCTCCTTGATAGCCAATGCCCCCGTGGCCTCCATGCCCAACCCTTGCCTTGGGATCCCCTCGCCTGCTGGCGGGGCCCCAGCACTGATCACATATCTTGTGGAACCCAGGCTTCTTCTCCAGGGAGGGCTCAGTTCGCCCCACTGGGTGAGAGACAGATCCATGGCACCAGTCATCACGAGACTTCAACCTCGACATGAACAGAGAGGTCATGCAACAGCTGTGAGCAATTGAATTGTGAGAAGAGGGTCTCTCTTGGCCTAAAGGGTAAGAGGGACCAATATAGAATGCTCAGGTGCCTTCCCAGGAGACCCTCTACACAATGAAAATGATTAAATCCTTACATGTCCTTTTTAACTTGTTGCCAGACATTCAAAGAATTAGTAAGTTTGCTTGGGATAATTGTATATTATGCTGTTGTAATTCTAAAGTATCAAGAGATGTGTTAAGTTTGTCTCCAAGCACCAAACAGATGGTTTTTGTTTTGTTTTTTTTTATCCTCAAGGGTGTGAGGAACTATTATAAGTACTGAGGGTGATCCAAATCTGGGAAAAATTTTAATGACAGTGTAGAATAATATCATGTAAGGATATTCTTTGTTCTAGTCCATGGCAATTCCCTTTCAAACTGGCTGTTCATTTTTTTTTATGTAGACAAGGTCTTAGTTACATTTTCTGCACCTCTACTGGGGGCAAGTAGTGATAGTAGTGACAACCTTTCTTTGGTGTCCACACAAGCCAGAAACCTCTCTTTAATTGTACACACAAAGGGGCATTATTTTGATTTTGTGTCAAACAAAAGGGAAGCTGGGTGGAGACCCCTGTGTATTGATACTTTCTTGCCCCACCCATGGGCCTCCTGGATGACCAAGGTGTTTAGTATTATTGGTAACTACATTACTCAGGGGATCAGCCCACGTAAGGGGTCTTACCCATGAAGGGTCAGGAGCATAAGACCAAAATACTTACCCTCTTGTCCCATGTAAAATTACCGTACATCTGATGATTGCTAGCGTGGCTAGAAAGGCGTTCTCAGGCGTTCTTGGGTTTCTGGTTACCTCACAATTTCTTCCCTGAGGTTTGACGTTCTGATTGATGTTTCTCTGTTTCTGGATCTATTTTTCCCCCATCAGTTTGTATTGTTCATTATATTCCACAAATGAGTGAGATCATGTGATATTTATCTTTCTCTGCCTGGCTTATTTCACTAAGCATAATGTTCTCCATCTCCATCCATATTGTTGCAAATGGTAGGAGCTCCTTCTTTTTTACCGCAGCGTAGTATTCCATTGTGTAGATGTACCACAGTTTTTTAATCCACTCATCTGCTGATGGGCACTTAGGCTGTTTCCAAATCTTAGCTATGGTAAATTGTGATGCTATGAACATAGGGGTGCATATATCCTTTCTGATTAATGTTTCCAGTTCCTTGGGATATATTCCTAGAAGTGGGATCACTGGGTCAAATGGGAGTTCTATTTTTAGTTTTTTAAGGAAACTCCATACTGTTCTCCACAGTGGCTGCACCAGTCTGCATTCCCACCAGCAGTGCATGAGGGTTCCTTTTTCTCCACATCCTCTCCAGCACTTGTCATTTGTTGACTTGTTGATAATGGCCATTCTGACAGGTGTGAGATGGTACCGCATTGTTGTTTTGATTTGCATCTCTCTAATGATTAGTGATTTAGAGCAGGTTTTCATATGTTTCTTGGCCTTCCTTCTGTATTCTTTTGGAAATTGTCTATTTAGATCAGTTGCCCATTTTTTGATTGGGTTGTTTATCTTCTTTTTCTTAAGCTGCATGAGTTCCCTGTAAATGTTGGAGATTAAACCCTTATAGTTGACATCATTGGCAAATATGTTCTCCCACGAACTGGGCTTTCTTGTTGTTTTATTGATGGTTTCTGTTGCTGTGCAAAAGCTTTTTATTTTGATGTAGTCCCACTTGTTTATTTTCTCTTTAGCTTCCATTGCCCTAGGAGCAGTATCAGCGAAGAAGTTCTTTTGGCATATATCAGAGATTTTTCTGCCTGTAGATTCCTCTAGTATTTTTATGGTTTCCTGTCTTATGTTTAAGTCCTTGATCCATTTTGAGTTTATTTTTGTGTATGGTGTAAGTTGGTGGTCTAGTTTCATTTTTTTGCATGTATCTGTCCAATTTTCCCAACACCATTTATTGAAGAGACTGTCTTGACTCCATTGTATGTTCATGCCTCCTTTGTCAAATATTAATTGAGCATAGTGATTTGGATCGATTTCTGGGTTCTCTATTCTATTCCATTGATCTATATGTCTGTTCTTGTGCCAATACCAGGCAGTTTTGAGAACAGTGGCTTTGTAATATAGCTTGAAATCTGGTATTGAGATCCCTCCTACTTTGTTCTTCTTTCTCAGGATTGCTGTAGCTATTCGGGGTCTTTTTTTTATTCCAGATAAATTTTTGGAAAGTTCGTTCTAGGTCTGTGAAGTATGCCATTGGTATTTTAATGGTAAGTGCATTGAAATTATAGATTGCTTTGGGTAGTATGGACATTTTGATGATGTTGATTCTACCAATCCATGAACATGGTATGTTCTTCCATCTGTTTATGTCTTCCTCTATCTCTTTTTTCAGTGTTGTATAGTTTTCCGCATATAGGTCTTTTACCTCCTTAGTTAAGTTTATTCCTAGGTATCTTAATTTTTTTGGCGTGATGGTAAATGGGATTGCTTTTTTAGTCTCTCTTTCTGTAAGTTCATTATTGGTGTATAGAAATGCCATAGATTTCTTAGCATTTATTTTGTATCCTGCTACTCTGCCGAATTCATTTATTAAGTCTAATAATTTTTTGATGGAGTCTTTAGGGTTTTCTATGTACAGTATCATGTCATCTGCAAATAAGGACAGTTTTACTTCTTCTTTTCCAATTTGGATGCCTTTTATTTCTTCTTGTCTGATTGCAATGGCTAGTATTTCCAACACTATGTTGAACAGGAGTGGTGAGAGTGGGCATCCCTGTCTTGTTCCTGTTCTTAGGGGAAATGGTTTTAGTTTTTGCCCATTGAGTATGATGTTGGCTGTGGGTTTGTCATATATGGCTTTTATTATGTTGAGGTATGATCCTTCTATTCCCAGCTTGCTGAGAGTTTTTATCAAGAAAGGGTGTTGGATTTTGTCAAATGCTTTTTCTGCATCAATTGATATGACTATATGGTTTTTATCTCTTAATTTGTTTATGTGATGTATCACATTTATTGATTTGCGAATATTGTACCATCCTTGCATCCCAGGGATAAATCCTACTTGGTCGTGGTGTATGATGTTTCTGATGTACTGATGGATTCGATTTGCTAGAATTTTGTTGAGGACTTTGGCATCTATGTTCATGAGGGATATTGGCCTGTAATTCTCTTTCATTGTGTTATCTTTATCTGGTTTTGGTGTTAGGGTGATGCTGGCTTCATAGAAGGAGCTTGGAAGTGTTCCTTCTTCTTGAATTTTCTGGAATAGTCTGAGGAGGATAGGTTTTAGCTCTTCCTTAAATGTTTTTTAAAACTCCCCTGTGAAGCCATCTGGCCCCGGGCTTTTGTTTGCTGGAAGCTTTTTGATGACTGCTTCAATTTCTTCCATAGTTATCAGCCGATTGAGATTTTTAGTCTCTTCCTGAGTAAGTTTTGGAAGATTGTGTTTTTCTAGGACCACTCATTAAGATTTTATCCCCGCTATATTTCCTATGTTATACTTTATATCCCCATGACTATTTAGTGACTATTTTATGACTACCAATTTATACTTCTTAATCCCTTCAACTTTTCACCCAGTGTCCCAACCCCTCTCTTTTCTGGCAACTATCAGTCTGCTCTCTGTATGTATGAGTGTGTTTCTATTTTGTTTGTTTAGTACTGAAGTAGATGGGCAGCATGGTATGGTGATAAGGGCATGGTTTTATTTTCATTTTAGTTTTTAAAAGTTAAGGTGGCTTTTTCCCTCTGATTGTTCAAACAATGTACTAAGTTGTAAAAAACAAATACTGCAGAAGTATAAAGAAGAAAAAAATAACTCCTAAGCCCACCACCCATGACCACTGCCAACATTTTGAGCTATACTCTTACAGATATTTTTCTAAACACAAACACATATTTGAAGAAATGGAATTATACCATTCATAATATTTTGTAGCCTGCCTTCTAAAAATGTTAGAATACACATATTATATAATTTATTCCTCACAACAACCCTGTGTTGTGGATATAATTATCCCCTTATTAAGTTGAAGGAAATTAAGGCCCGGAGATATCATGCAACCACTACTTGGTAGAACTAGAATTTGAACTAAGATCTGTCTGTTCTAAAACTCAATCTTTCCCTATCGCATGTTCTCATTCATTAAAAAGTATTAGCATACATTTACACTGCAATAATTAAAACACTGTGGTACTGGTGCCAGAATAAACAGACTAACTTCTTCCATTCATTTGTATTTTTATGAGTGGTTATTGGGAACCTACTAGATGCCAGGCTCTATTCAAAATACTGGAGATAGAGAGTAAACAAGACAGTGCCACTACTCTCATAGAGCCTTTAACCTGGTGAGGAAGGCAGGTAATAAACACATAAGGAGATATGTATGTAATATCAGGAAGTGATAAGTACTGTGAAGCAATATAAAATTAAGGCGACAGAAAATGACAAAAGGAGCTATTTTATTTCTTCAAAGAAGGCAGGCATCTTTGAAGAAGTTATATCAGAGCAGTGACCTGAATAAATTATGGAAGCTAGATATCTAGAAGAAGACTCTTCCAGGAATATGGAATAGCCAATGCCAAGATCTTATGGCAGAAGCATGGTTGGCATGTTTGAGGAACAGCAAGAAGACCAGGGGAATGCAACTTGCAAGAAGAGCTGAAAGAGATAGATAATGGTGGAGATGCAGGCAGGGAATTAGGTCATGCAGGACCCTGCAGGCTATGGTCAGCCTTTGGATTTGATTCCAAGTCTAAGGCAGTGTTGGGTTTTGGGCAGAGGAGTAACATAACCTGAATTCCCCCATGAGAATTCCACCCTAGTTGCAGACTGGAGAGGGTAAATGTGAAAACAGGGAGACAAGTGATAGGTGGGCAGTGTGTGGACAATGTCCTAAACCACTTGGGAAAAATATGTGCCTAGATTTAACAAATGACTATAAGGCTTGGTTATAGAGACAAACACAACATTGCTGCTTCCTGTAGAGTTCACAGTGCAGTAGATGAGACCAACAATTCCATGTGAGCCAGCTGTGGCAGACTTATGTAAATGAGCTCTGGAAACTAGAGGAGAGAATGCTATCTCGTGCCTGTGATCTGGGGTCAGAGAAGGCTTCACAAAAGAGGCTTGATTTGGGTAGAATCGTGAAGGCCCAACAGGAGGTGGGAAGGAAAGAAGAGAGGATGTGTAATGGGGGTGGACATTCCAGGAAGAAGGATCGCAGAAGCAAAGGTCAGAGGGAAATACTCTCAGGATGCTTTCTAGAAATGCCCTTTAATTAGTTTATGCCAGACCTGTTCAGAATAGACTACAAGCAAATGAATCAAGGTAGTAAATATAGCTGGCTTTATTTTAGATTCCTGCCCAGGAACTTTAAACATTTTAGAACATTTTAAATTTTAAACAACCATCTAGTGCAAGGGTTGGCAAGCTTTTTCTGTAAAGAGCTAAATATTTTAGGGTTTGTGGGCCATATGTTCTCTTTTGTAAATACTCAACCCTGCCATTGTAGTGTGAAAGCAGTCATGGCAAATATGTAATGAATGGACATGGCTGTGTGCCAATAAAACTCCAATTACAAAACCAGACAGTGGGCCAGATTTGGCCCATGGGCTATAGGTTTGGCAACCCCTGAGCTAGTGCCTCAGCTCCCCAGTGCTGTGCTCTATACCCCCAACACTTACCCCACAGGTGCCTGTTGAAGGGGCTGGCAGGCTGACCTACAGACATACATTCTGTGTGGAAGACATTTATCAATCCCTTCTAGAGATTACTGATGCCACAAAATCAGTTTTTAAGTAAAATATGAAAATGTGGAGATTGTGTGCCAAAGAGAATGTAATGCTTGTAAGAGGAGAGTAAACTGAGGATCTGGGCCTAAGAACCATATCCGAAATAAATTAACAATTATTTCCAGGTGGGTAAATCAGAAGATAAAAACATATACTTTTGCTTTTATGTTTAATATGGAATCCACATATAGCTCTGACAATGTCTTTCTGTCTCTCCGTCCATGTTTTAACATTTCAGTGTAATTTCAAATTAATTTCTTACATTGCACTATTGAAATAGGATCACTAAGATAACAACTGTTTGTATATATATCTGTCTATCTATCTATCTATCATCATCTATCTAGCTATCATTAATACATTGTCCAACTATGATTAAGGAACTCAAAAGAAAGAAATATACATAGTGCAATGTCAATGACTTCAGGGCACTAAACTGTAATTCTCAACACAATTATAACAAAACCCAGTTCTTATCACAAAAAGGAAGACTTTGCAAAAGCCTGTTCTTGAAGTGGACTGTTAGCTTCCATACTGGGCCAAGTATTGATTAGTTGCCACAGTTTATTTGTCTTTTTCCTTTAAATTTCATCCTAGAGCATCACCCTTGGCTACATATCTTGAATGGCATCACTTGATCAGACATGCTGTCAGTTCCAACATTTCCAGGGACTTGATGCCCAGAACAACTGACTTGCCTTTTCTCACATTGGTAATGATGACCAATGGCTTTGCATTGGAGATATTTTCTCCACAGTCTTTCCACAAAACCTCTCTGAGAAAAGAAAGTTTTTTTATAGGAAATTTAAAATAATTGATTTGGGCAGAATGATAACTTTCAAAAAGGACAATCTCCAAGCTTACATCATCATCATCTTCATCACTCTCACAAGGTGCTTACTCTGTGCCATGCACTGCTCTATGCATTTTTATGTCTTTTAATTAGTTAACACCTTACAACAACCCATAAGGTATTACTTAGTTTTACTGAGGAATGAAGAGGGTATGTGATTTTCTCAGACTCTCACGACTAGAAGTGGATGATCCAGGTTCTGAACTCAAGCAGTCAGGTACAAATCCAGGCATGTTTCTGCTAAGTCAAGCAACATTGCCTTTTGATTGAGTTTTAGAAAAGAAATATCTTAGTTAGGAATTATTAGCCTAACTTGATTAAAAGTAATTAAGTTCCTTGTTATGTCTTGAAGTATTTCATACAGTTAAACTCAATTTGTTAGGCAAAAAGCAGCCTCCTTTTATCCCTGTGGGATCAGTATATCATCTCCATAAAATAAGCCCATTTCAAGATACCTGAAACTTCCCATAGCTTTCTAGGTTTTATTTCTTATAAAATATTCCTAAGCATTTTCTTGTAAGCTATTTCAATTGATGCAGACAACATATAGATGAGGCAACTGAAGCCCAGAGTCATTAAATAACTTGACCATAATTTAGTAAGTAACATGGCAACATTTTTCCTTCCACCTGACTGTCTCCTTCCTTGGGCATAAATTAAACTTGATTGTTTTTCTTGGATTTGATGTTTGTTATTATTTGTTACTCTTAGAAAATATCATTTTTTATTGCACTCAGATTTAGAGGTAGACACTTTCAGAGAGGACAGCCTACATCTCTTGGCAATCTGTTTCTGATATTTTTCTTTTACCTTCTTCATGGGGAAACTTTGTTTTTCTCACCACTGATTCGAACCACATAACCCTTCCATTCTCTACCCAGAATGTCAGGAGCAACTTCTGTGGACATAAACTTCTCATAAAAAGTATAAAATTTGCATTCATTGTCCACTTCAATGAGTTTCTGGTAGCCAGTGGATAGGAAAGAGATATTCAGCTTCATATCAAAGCAGCTGACCACTTCTGAGAGAACTTGATTGATTTTGCTATATTTGTGAAAAATTACATCGTTAGCTAGTATCTCTGGAAAGGATAATAGTTTTAAAGGTGCAAATTTATTCTAAATTACTGTGGAATCCATTTATTATTTATGCTTCATGGCATAAAGGGGATCATGCAGGTTGGAACTTGTTCATCTGTGAGATCGCATTTTGTGTTTTTCAGTAAACATGAAAATCCACGTAGCCCATATGCTTTTTCCATATTTTTCTCTCTTAATTTTTTTAGTTTTATTGTTAATTTTTAAAAATCAAGATAATAGACATATATTTGTTTCAGGGGTACAGCCTAATGAATGGATAATTGTATAGATTGTGAAATGATCACCACAAAATGACTTGTTAATAGCTATTACCACACAAACATTTTTTTTCTTGTGATGGGAACTTTTAAGATCTACTCTCTTAGCAACTTATAAATATGCAATTTAGTATTATCAACTACAGTCATCATACTGTACACTATATCGCCATGACTTATTTATTTTATAACTGGAAGTTTATTCCTTTTGACCTCCTTTACCCATTTTGCTCACCCACCACCCTCTGCCTCTGGCAACCACCAATCTGCTCTCTGTATCTATGAGGTTCTGTTTTTTTTGGTTTGTTTGTTTTTCAGATTGCTCATATAAGTGAAATCATATAGTATTTGTCTTTCTCTGTCTCACTTTTTTCATTTAGCATAATGCCCTCATGTTGGTCCATCCATGTTGTCCCAATGTCAAGATTTCCTTACTTTTTGTGGTTAATATTCTATAGTGTATGTGTATTTTTTTAATCCATTCATCCATTGACAAAAACTTAGGTTATTTCCATGTTATAAATAATGCTGCAATGAACATGGGAGTGCATATATCTTTTCAAGTTAATATTTTTGTTTCTTTTGAATAAATACCCAGAAGTGAAATTTTTGGATCATATGGAAGCTCTATTCTTAATTTTTTTTTGAGGAACATCCATACTGTTTTCTATAGTAATTTTACCATTTACATTTCCAGCCAGCAGTGCACCAGGGTACCCTTTTCTCTACATCCTTGCCAACACATTATTTCTTGTGTTTTTGTATTATAGCCATTCTAACAGGTGTGAGGTGATATCTCATTTGTGGTTTTGATTTGCATCTCTGTGGTAATTAGTGATGTTTGGCACCTTTTTATGTACCTGTTGGACCATCTGTGTATCTTCTTTGGAAAAAATGTCTACTTAGGTCTTCTACTCATTTTTTAAATTGGATTTTTTGTATTTTTACTATTGAGTTGTTTGAGTACTTTATATAGTTTGGAGAGAATACTAGGGTTCTCAACACCCTCATCTCCTACTGACTTGTAAGACAGGGGTTCCACAGTGGAAGAGGTAAATTGAGGAGACCAGAGTCTACCATTCCCATCCAATGCTCGAAGTAATGACTCAGAGGGAGTGTCTATCCAAAAGAACAGAAAGCTCTGAAGAGCTCCAGAAAGAAACTGACTTTATGAAACAGTATGTGGAAATCCCAAGCTAAGGGTTCTCTAGAAAACAGTGGAGGTTTTTATAGTGAGCAAATAAGAGGAAGCTGGTAATTCTTTGAGAGCAACAAGCTAAAACATAGGCCATATTATTTAACAGATAAACCAGCTAAGAAGAGCCCTCCTAGAATTAAAGTTCAAAGACTTGCACAACGCGAACTCTACCTGAATTAAATTGAATCAAACTATGCAGCAATTTGCGTCCCCCAAGAATTGTTGGAAACAATAGAGAAATTAGCCAGAAATTAGTGAAGCCTAATAATAGGAGGCAGACAGCTTACTAGAGATATCAAGGAGAGAGACAAAGAGTTCCATGATAAAACCACTGTTATCACAAGGTGACTGTGTTCATGCCCAAGTTGTGCCATCTTAGGACTGACAACAGAGAGGCTTTGATTGTATGGTATGTGAGTTATATCTCAATAAAGTTAATACTTAAAAAGTGACACAAATAAGAGCAAAACCAACACATTTTTCCTCCCCTCAAAAGTCATTTTAGAAGAACATGGGCCTGCAATTCTTTTGTGTTTATGGTTTATTTTATTTTTTTCATTTACCACAGAGACCACAATATTTGTCAAAATAAAAGTAGATTTTGTAACAATATTGCCAATTTAATCTCCCGCCCAGAGTATTTTGTGGCATAGTTACTTAGACACCTTAAGCATTGGAATAGCAGGAACACCAAATAGGGAGACACAGAGCAGGTTGGAAGGGTGTGATGAGGTTCATTTTTTCATTCTATACCTGACAAAGTCCCAGACCTTCTTTGATGTCTCTTCTATATATATTTAAGATTACTGCATTAGACACCCCAAATTTATATCAGAAAAGGAGAGAAAGTAGCAAGTATAACCTCTTTCACAAAATGCATTTCTTTGGAAGTCACTGTTACACCTGGTGACACAGAGATATCTCAAATTCAATGTGTCCAAAATTAAGTTCATCATCTCCCTCCCACCTCCACCACTCCTGATACTTTCCCTAATATTGGGAGGACACAAATCAGAAAACTGGAAGTCATCATAGATGACTCCTTCCCCAATGATTACCAGCCATGCATTCAAACAGTCATTTATCAGTCTACCTCCCAAAAAACACCACATATCTCTGATCTCTTACTGACCTAGCTCAGGCGCTCATCAATTTTTCCTTGGATGTTCATAGCCCCAAACCATTCTAGCTTATACTCCTACCTCTAGACTTATCCCCATCTGATTTGTCTTTTACAGAGGATCAAATCCAAGTTTTCTAATTTCTTACTATGGCATATAAGGCCCTTTATTATCTGACCCCTATTTATCCTCCAAAGTTCATCCCACAACACTCCATGCTCAGGACAATCCTACCTAATAATAGACAAATATGCAAATTGACCATACCTCCGACACACCCACAAGCCACGCCCACCATCCAATCAGAGTGAGCATGCAAATTAACCCAAACCAAGATGGCTACAGCCACAGAGAGCAAGATTTCCTAGGTAACAGAGGAAACCAAGTTTTCTGCCTGCCCTGGCCAGGCCTAAGCCTCCACTCAAGCTACAAAGTTTCAATTATAGAAGGTAAACAAATTCAAACAAATGGCAGCACAATGGAGCTTGAGAGAGCAGGCCAGGGTTGCCGCCGGCAACAGGGGAAGCAAAGCTTTCCGCACACCCTGGCCAGGCCCACCCGCTTAAGGCAACAAAGTTTCAATTATAACCCCAACAGAAATGGCTGCCGGCCTCGGAGGGAGCCCTAGGCTTGGCTCTGCTCCAGGCTACAAAGTTTCAATTGTAGAAGGAAAATAAATTCCAGATACCAGGGCTTGCACTTGGGTTGCCAGGGGGCGTGGCCGGCCTGCAAACCACCACAGGCCCCTCGCTCAGGCCGCCCCACGCCCCAAGGGAACCCCTACCTGATCCAGGACACCCTTCAGGGCAAACCAGCTGGCCCCCACCCCTGTAACAGGCCTCTATCCTATCTAATAAAAGAGTAATATACAGATTGATCATCACTGCAACACACAATATAGCTGCCCCCATGTGGTCAAAGATCCTGCCCCCATGTGGACACAAGATGGCCACCACAAGATGGCCAGCAGGAGATGGCAGTTGGGAGGCACCCAGCCTGCAAAGGAGGGCAGTTGAGAAGGACCAGGCCTGCAAGGGAGGGCAGTTGGAGGTGATCAACCCTGCAGGAGAGGGCAGTTAGGGGTGACCAGGCCGGCAGAGGAGGGAAGTTGGGGGCAAACAGGCTGGCAGCAGAGTGGTTAGGGGTGATCAGGCTGGCAGGCAGAAGCGGTTAGGGGCAATCAGGAAAGCAGGCAGGCAAGCAGTTGGGAGCCAGCAGTCCTGGATTGTGAGAGGGTTGTCCGACTGCCCGTTTAGGCCCGATCCGCCGAATTTCGTGCACCGGGCCTCTAGTCTCTATATACTTGACTATGCTGTTTCCTCTGTCTGGCTTGAACTTGCCCATATTTTTCAACCCATTAAATCCTGTTTATTCCTTCAGAATCAGCTCAGGAGTTATTTCCTCTGGGAAACATTTCCTGACCCCTGGGCTGCATTCATGTCCCTTTCTCTATTTTCCAACAGTTATTCATGCATGACCCCATCTCTGCACTGTACTGAAAGTCTTAGCTTACTTGGAGGTTTTCCCTATTAGACTGTGGGCTCCTTAAGGAGATAGATTGTGTCTTATTTTTTCTTATATCTTCAGCCCCTAGCACAGGGCTTTACCCAGGGGGGATGCTGAATATATGTGCTGCAAGAGCAACCCCCAAGTTGTTGCTCAGTCAATGTTTATTTAATTTAAACTCCCTGACCCTAGAGACTTGATGTTGCAGTTGGTCCGATGCACCTCCTTTATGCTCCCAGACTGTTCCTCTACCACTAGGATTATCACTCTCTCAATGTCATTTTGTTGTTTACTTACTTGCCTAACTCCTCACTAAATGGTATCAGCTCTTGGAAGGAAGAGCTCAGGTCTTGCTAACTGCTGAATTTTTGGTGCATAGCTTACCCAGTATGCATGGCAGAAAGTAACGTCTGGGTAGGCCAGCAGATGTAAAAGAAAAGACTGCATTGGGCACACGTAGTTATTCTGTCCCATTGCACCAAACAGATGGAGTGTGGAGAAATTGCAAATGTCATCCTAGCAGAAGTTCCCCTCCCCAACACAAACACAAGGCCAGAAAATGAAGAATCCCACCAACAATGATTACCAGCTAAGCTAGATTAAAATTGGGGCACTCAACTTTCAGTATGATCCAGTTGTTGCCACAGAAAGTTTTTGGAAGGGATTTTCTTCTTTGGCAATTACTAAAAAGTTAGAGGCAAAGATAGAATCTAGAGAGAGAATGTAAAGCTGTTTCAGAGGGCCGTGCTGAGAATTTGACTGGTCATTGCAGTATGGGCAGAAATTGTAACCACACTTAATTTTAAAAAATGGGCTTTTAAAGGATCAAATATGTGGTTAAGTAGCAATTAATCCACAGAATCATGAAAGAGTGCCAGGGTTCAGTGTTGTTAAGGTATAAAATGCCTCCTCTCCCATACTCACTCTTTCATGTACCCTGCTCTCCTTTATCAAAGCCACAATTTTAGCACATGATCAAAAACAAAATTATAGGTGTCTGTTAAAACTATGACAAAAATTGACCATTTTTCAGTGCTGTTAATGTGAAAACAAAGACATACTAGTACTGAATATTTGCCAGTGCTGATGTTATATTTGTCAACCCACACAAAGGCACAAAGGCAAGCAATCTTTGTCATTCCTCTCAAATGAGCCAGTGACAAAGTAAAATATTATTTATTTCAGGAGGCCCATGCCACTTTCACTTTGAACCAAAGATGCTGGTCCAATGGTCCAGTGTAGATCATTACTGAAAAAAAGCTTTGTCAGAGAGAAAACTGCTGTGTGGTTTGGACTCTGGGATGTCCGAGTTTGTTTGGTACCCAATCTATCTCATCCACCCCCTAGATGTTCTATCTCTGATATTAATTTCTAAAGTGAAGGTTAAATAAAACTATTTTTTGTTTGGAAAATTTCTTGAGATTTCTTATCATGACCACAGACACTGTAAAGTGGGATTGAGCCTTAAATCTGGGCTTTGTTCCCCTAGAAGGGAAGTGCACTGACATTTGTTGAGTTTCCACTGTGAATAAAGCTGAGCTGTACACTTTACATGTGTCCTTTCTTTAACCCTTGAAGTCACCCAATGAAGTTTATATTGACATCCCCATTTTCCACACAAGGTGAGCAAGGCTCAAGAAGAGTAAAAACTTACCCAAGGTCACAAGGTCATCATTGATAGAACAAGTATACAAAGCCAGCTCTGGCTCACTCTAAAATGCATGTCCTTGCTTACTACTCCACCACACTGGTTCCCTGGTTATTGCATACTTGAGAGAACCACATTTAGTCAATATTCAGGAAGTTTATCAATTCAGACCTCAATTATTTTAAGACAGCTTTTACATTTGCAATGCAGTTGTGACTGTTAATTTCCCACTAATCAGAAGAGTGGTATGTTGTACTACTTTAATCATCACAGTGCTTGAAATAAATACTACATAATTTCAACACCTCCTCTCAAATCTCAAAACAGAGAGATGATGATACACTAATGAAGGCTCATTTAGCCTGTTACCAAATTTGTTGAATCATAAGTCAAACACTGATTTGAAGGGACTTATTAGGTAAACACAGTTAAAATACATATCTTTCCTGAAAGGTTGTTGATGGTGGATGTTCATAAGGCTGTGCACAGGTGCTATTAACTTTGAATTTATCATCTGTAGAGTTTGTACTTCCAAATAACTTTTTTTGGGGGTTACTAATTGGGAAGTGTTCCAGGATGCATATAAGGATGGGAGAAATATTCCAAACCCATACCTGTTCAGATAAGTGGAGATATCATTAGCAACAAGAAGTAAGTGATCATGGCTTCTCTCGTTTTTCATAAATTACACTAAATAACCATAATGCTGCAATTTAGTGGTCCAAAGTTCATTCTATTCAGCAGAACATCGATACTTAACTGTTTAAAGAAAAGGGACCCGCTGAGAAAATAGTGGTCTAATCAGATGCCATAAAATTGAGCTGATGAGATGAGTCCCATTTCTTTTTTTATATGGGGATTCTAATGAAGCAACGCTCAGAGGGGATATATAACTTTGGGCTCCCTATTTCATTATTCAGGTCAGCTGCACCAAGTTTCAAATGAAGCTAAGGAATCTAATCCCACTGGCTATTTGTAGACATGCTGGGTTTTGCAGGTGACATTAAATCCCAAATTCCTAGCTTCCAAATTGTCTTGGCTCCTATAAGGATTATGATCAAGCTTTGGGAAATAAAGCAAATTAAAAGGAACAGTAATCAAATTAGAAGTAACAAAAGATGGTGCCTCAAAAAGTAATTCATCAGATGCTAAAAGTGGAAGACAAGGGCTTAGTTTGTGAACAGCTCTCACAATAAGGTAAACACCTTCGAGGCTCAGGTAGACAAACACGAGCAGGTTTAAGAGGGAAGTTTCCATGACATATCTAGCACACCTTACTCTCTGGAAAGAGCCTGAGAAAGGAGGGAGAAGACAGGGTGACTATCTACCTAGCATCTACCAGTCAGGCTCCTGGGCTGGAGAAATCATCCACCTGTCAATATATATCTCCTCCCAGGGAGGAGTAAACAGCCCAACTGATAGTACTTAAATTTATTCTATTAATACTTTCCTATTGGAATATAATTTCTCATGAGGATGATATTTAAAGCAATTCCAATATGCTAAATAGAAAATGGATATATTTCCTTTTGATAGCATTGAATAGATCAATGATATATTTTTAATGCTTCTCCCTTCAACACTGGAAGACAGACAATGAAATCAGTCAACAGCTCCTGGGGAGCAGGGTGCCTTCCTGCTGTAGTTCTTGGCTGCTTCCTCCGCATCACTCTGCCCCCCAACACTGGGCTGTGTCCTACTACCTTACAGGAGAAATTGAGGCCCTGGAGAGAAAGGAGCTCAAGCTGTTATTAAGATTAAATGAGGCAATGCATGCAAGACCCTTAGCAAAGTGCTTGGCATATAATAAGCACTCAATAAATGAGAGCTAATATTATTATTACTACTATTACTATCACCATCATTGTCACAGGGGGTGGTATAGCATATTTTGTTTTTTGTTTTTAAATATATATTTTTATTGATTTCAGAGAGGAAGGGAGAGGGAGAGAGAGATAGAAACACCAATGATGAGAGAGAATCATTGATTGGTTGCCTTCTACACTACTCCTACTGGGGATCAAGCCCACAACCTGGGCATGTGCCCTTGATTGGAATAGAACCCGGGACCCTTCAGTCCACAGGCTGATGCTCTATCCACTGACCCAAACCGGCTAGGGCTATTGTTGTTTACTTTTTATTTGTATATTTGGAATTTCTTGTATATTTTGGAGATTAACTCTGTATTAGATATATGGTTTAGAAATATTTTCCCCATTCCATAGGTTGCCTATTTTCCTTGTTTTTTGTTTGTTTGTTTTTGCTGTACAAAACATTTTAGTTTGATGCAATCCCACTTGTTTATTTTTTATTTTGTTGCCTGTGCCTTCGTTGTCATATCCATGAAATCATTAGAAAAACCAATGTCACGAAGATTTTCCCCTATATTTTCTTCAAGGAGTTTTACAGTTTCCGGTCTTAAATTTAAGTCTTTAATCCATTATTCTTTCCCCACTGTTAATTTTTAGCACCTTTACCAAAACGTAGTTGATGGTATACACATGGAATTATTTCTGGGCTTTCTATTCTTTTCCATTGATCTGTCTGTCTTTATGTCAGTACCATACTGTTTTCATTACTGGGATTTTGTAATATATTTTGAAGTAAGCAACTTTGTTGTTCTTTCTCAAGATTGATATGAGTGTTTATGGTCTTTTCTGGTTCTGTATGAATTTTATCATTGTTTTTCCTATTTCTGCAAAAAATAACTTTGAGATTTTGATAGTGATTACATTAAAACTACAGATCACTTTGGTAGTATGGACATTTTAACAATATTAATTCTTCCAACCAAGGAGCACAGGATGTCTTTCTACTTGCTGTGTCTTAATTTCTTTCATGAATATATTATCCTATCTAATAATAGAGTAACATGTAAATTACCATCACTCCGCTACGCCCACGATTGGGCGGCGGGAGGCTGGGGGGCGGGACTTGGGGTGGCCTATCCGGCCATTGAGAGGCACAGATCCGCTGCCACTGAGGGGGGCTACCCTGCTGTTGAGAGGCGCAGGGGGCGGGACTCCCGCCCCCTGTGCCTCTCAACGGTCAGATCCGCGGCCGCTGAGGGGGCCTGCCATGGACACCCAGCTGTGCCTCTCAATGGCAGGGTAGCCAGGTGTCCTCAGCAGCCCCCCTCAGCGGCCGTTGAGAGGCGCAGGGGGCGGGAGTCCCACCCCCTGAGCCTCTCAACAGCAGGGTAGCCCCCCTCAGCGGCCGCGGACCATCAAAAGTGGGGGAGCTGGGTGCCTGTCTGCTCCGGCACCAGGCCTTTCAGAAGCCTCCGAGCCGGAGGCTTCTGAAAGGCCTGGTGCACCAGCGGACAGGCACCCAGGTCCACCGCGAAAAGCGAAAGCGTGTAGGGGACCCTACACGTGCATGATTCAATCATGCACTGGGCCTCTAGTAGTTATATATATAACATTTTTACCACCTTAGTTAAGTTTATCCCTAAGTATTTTATTCTTTTTGGTGCTATTGTAAAGGGGATAATTTTCCTAATTTTTTTTCAGATAGTTCATTGTTAGTGTATAGAAATGCAACTGATTTTTTAATGTTGATTTTATATTCAGCAACTTTACTGAACTTGTTTATTTGTTCTACCAACTTTTATGAAGTTTTTAGGATTTTCTATATGTAAGATCATGTCATCTGCAAAGGCAGACAATTTAACTTTGTCCTCTATTATTTGTATGCCTTTTATTTCTCTTTCTTGCCTAATTGCTCTGGCTAAGACTTCCAGTACTACCTACAATAGGAGTGGCAAAGAGTGAGGATTCTTGCCTTACTCCTGATTTTAGAAGTAAAGTTTTCAATTTTTCACAATTGAGTAGAATATTAGCTGTGGGCTTGTCACATATAGTATTTATTATGTTGAGGTACATTCCTTCTACACCTAGTTTGTTGAGAGTTTTTATCATGAAAGGGTATTGAATTTTGTCAATTGCTTTGTCTGCATCTATTGAGGTGATCATGTGATTTTCATCCTTTATTCTATTAATGTGGTGTATCACATTAACTGATTTTCATGTGTTGAAACATCCTTGCAGCCCATGAACAAATCTCACTTGGTCATGGTTTATATAACTCTTTTAATGTGCTGTTAGATTTGGTTTGCTGCTATTTTATTGAGGATTATTTTTAATAACTGGTTTTGCTTTATTCTGCAGTTAACATATGACAGCCCCAAACCCAACACTTAGATTTTTCTCCTCTGAATTTTTTGTTTTTTCAGATCTATGTCAACAGAGCCCACTTCCCCCAGTAGCATATGCAGTCTGATCCTCATGCGGTGGGGACACACAGAGCCTCAAAGACCCTGGCTCTCCAGCACTGGAACCTAGGTCCTCCTCTTGGATTGCACCCATGTCTGTCTGTGCTGGGCCTCTGTCCTGGTCCCAAGACCCTGAGGTGTCCTTAGGCCAGGAATACCAAACATGTTCCATGTATGTGTCAATTCTCAATAAACATTGGGGAACTGCCTGGAGCCCAGGGGTGACGCTAGTGAGGCAGGCAGTGTCTAGGTTCCATTACAAAGAATGTGGTGCTTATCTGGCAATGTCTGCCATAGCAACACCCACTTGACATGTGTGGAATGGGGATATGGAAGAACAGGTTTCATGCCAACCACTAGCTCAGCTCAGAAAGGGGCAAGGCATTCATTCCATCCTTGCCTTGGGTGGTTATTCTTCCTGGCCAGGTGGCAGTCTGAAGGCCACAAAGCTGCAAGTGGCTTCCGCAGGCCCTAGATGGAACAGCATAAGCCCAAGCTAGAGGGAGCTTGGAAAGGCAGCCTATGCAGGGCCCCAAGGTGATCTGCACATGGCAGCTCCTCCTCTGGAGGCAGTTTCATCCAGGAAAGATAGCTGGATGGCTGTCAAAATGAGTTAGATGCAACTTGGGTGAAAAAACACTTCCATGGCATTTACATAGAAATAACCTTAATCTCTAGATAAACTCTCAATAGTTTGTAGTCCAAACTAAAAAAGGTAATCTTTAATATGCTACTGAGAAGCTAAAATAGAGTAAAATGATAGTCTTACTTTAATCAAGTTCCAGAATGAGGGCACACTGCTTTGAAAAGCACTGTCTCAGCAGAAAACTCAAGGGTGTGTGTAAAAGAATGTTTCTAGAAAATACCAAAGGTATCAAACATAACCCAAATCTGGCTTCTCATTTCCCCTTGGTGCCACTCCATACCCCAGGTGGGGAGGCTACTTTGTTCAGCTGACTTTGCGAATGTCATAGTGTTTCATGAGTGTGTCCAGTCATCTGTTGAAGTTATCCACTCTTTGTTTGTGGGTTTTAGAGCCTTTCTTCAGGATCCTTTCCATTTACTGCTTCTCCTGCATCTTCTCAAAGGCCTCCTGGGCCGGAGTCTGCTTGTCCAGGCCACGTCTCTTCTTCTCATTCTCTTTGCTCATTCCCATGGCTTACAGGAGTTTTGGCTTGTCTTTGACCTTCTTTTTCTTCTTCTGCTTGATCATGTAATCTCTGTGATGCCTTTCAGCTTCAAGAGCCCCTTTAGGACCTGTTTGCAGGCTACCATAAGCTCTTGTTGAGGATTTTTGTGTCTATATTTATCAGTTTTATTTTGTTGTGATGTTTGTCTGGTTTTGACATCAGGGTAATGTTGACCTCATAAAGTGAGTATGAAAGTGTTCCTTCCTCTTCAATTTTTTGGAAGAGTTTGAGAAGGACTGGCATTAATTATTCTTTAAATTTATTTTTAAAAATACATTAATAACTTGATGTGATTATAACTAGTTTCCCATTTGTAATATAGAGTATTGTGTTCATGGTGGTTGCCGCGTTGTGGGGGGAGAGAGTGGTCCTAATATGAGGTGACAGGAGATTTGACTTTGGGTGATGGACACATGGTGCTATATACAGATTTTGTAACTTAGAAATCCTCACATGAAACATATATGTTCATGTTGACCAATGTCACCCCAGTAAAATTTAATTTAAAAAAGTAGTATTCTGATAAGGGGTCCAGAGGGGCTAGCAGACTGCCAAATGAAGCCAGGAATAAAAATGTTAGGAAGCTCTATGCTGCATTAATTCACTGAGTACTCACAACCACCTTCAATGATGGGTACTACTACCAGCCCCTGACCCCCCAGTCTTTACACAGGAGTACAATGGGGAAACAGAAGTCACACAGCCAGTAGTGGGGCTGAAATTTGAACTCAGACTGTCTGAGTCTAAAGTCCATGCTCTTCTTAGTAAATATCCTATACTATACTACCTTTATTTTAAGTGTCATTATCCACATATTATAGTTGAGGAAACTGGTTCTTTTTTATAAAGGAGGAAGCTGAGGGTTGTTGTGAGTAGTAAAATGAGCATTTCTTGAGCACCTACTGTAACAGACTCTCTATATATATATCTCATTTTATCCTCTTAATAACTCTCAGACCCAGGGAGGGTAAAGCAGTAAAGCAACTTGCTCAGGATCACACTGCTTTGAAGTCATGGAACCCTTGTCTGCTAACTTTCAGAGTTTCTCTTTCTATTTTCCTCCCTATTTCTCTTTTACATTGTGCTACATAATTAGTATGTAAATTATCTCCTGCAATCCTGAGGTCTTATTTCATTCATAGGTTTTTCAGTAAGGGAAAAATATTGTAAGGAAATATTCATGCCCTCTTTCCTACTAAAACCAATAAATTTGTCATCAAAACAGGTGGACTAAATTAGTGTAGATTTGCACGATGAATTGTTAAGAAAAATTCTCAAGTGAGGTATAAGAATGTCACAAAATCACATGTAAGAATGAAATTTTAAAATAAAGTAATAGATTTATATTATTATGATGAATGTTTCAGAGTGAAAACAAAACACTGGCAAAGGATATTTTCAAGCAAGGCAATTCACATCAACATAAAGAAACTTTTAAAAAAGGAATTGCAATACATTATATTGCAAACCTGTTTCAAAGATTTCATAAAAATAGTTTAAACAATAATGACTTAACATCAGAAAGTATACTCTTGCTCAATTACTTGAATGTGTTTTTTTTTTTTTCAGTAAACTTCAAATCAAAACAAAGTTTTAAGTATTTTGAATCAGTTTCAATTTACAAAGACAGGGAAACAGGTATGGATAGGAAATTCTTTTTCTGGGTAAGAACCCCTTTGCTTAGATTTGAACTGTTTATACTTACAAATCACAGTGCCGTTCAGACATTGTTTAAGCTTTTCCTTAGCAATAATGCTCAAGTGGGTTCTAAGAGAATGCAAAAACCCCACTCCCAGAAAGCCTTTTCTATTAGCCTTCTGCCTCTTCCTGTTAGGAGACCTTGGTTTCCCAAGGCTTTCAGTGGTCACAAACCATGTTTCTAATGCAACTTAAAGATTCATCTTCACGGACACTTAATGATGCCTAGTGTGTCATTATGACAAAAACAAACAAAACCTTGTGTCTTCAGAAAGGAAATCTGGGGCCTCATGGTCATGAAATGAACACAGAGGACTGAAATGAAATAGCCTGTATTTGAAGAAGCCCTCCAGGATTCTATGGGATGTAGGGGAAGGAGCCCTGGATTTGCATTTGACAGATTTTAGTTCTGGCTCTGTAACATTCAGCTCCTCTGAATCTCAGCTAATTTGTTTGCTTAATGGCATTGGAATCCATCAGCGGCAGATCCAGCCATTTATTTATTCAATACCACGTACCAGGTCCTGTGTTAAGTATTGGGTGGTTGTGGTAAACAACGCATGTGAGCCATGTATGTGAGAAGATAACTTACTGGTGTTTTGTGAGGTATCATCATTATATTTCATCATCTCAGTGTCTCTGAAGCTTCCCTCTTCAGTCTCCTCAGTTTGTCTTATTTCTATTTTGAACAATGTTTTTTGATGTCTCTAAGTATATAAATAATTTGTGACCCTATTCAGTGATCTGGAAAACACAAAAAGGTACAAAGAGGAAAAATAAAACACTCATAATAACGTTCAAAAGAGACAATGCCACACGGTCAAAAATACTCATTAAACAATTGCCTAAGCGGGAACAGAAACCCATCTGGTTGAACCACACATCTATGCATGTGTCCTTCCCATGTCCATACAATTTCTGCCCCTTCCAGTGTCAGACACTGTAGGTAGGTTCTGGGTCTGTGAGGAGCATAGCATGGCATTGCATGGCATGGTGTAGAACCAAAGTCATCTGCATCCACTGACCCGCAGCTGCTCCCCAGAAAAGAAGCAGAGAACACTTTGTTGGCTGCCCCCGCAGCATGCCCGCTACCCACAGACTGGGGAACCCAGTGGATTCCAGGGCTCATTTAATCTGGAGGGCCCTTACTCAAACATGGAGATTCCTCCATTTCTAAGAAAAGTGCTTAATCTGTGGCTGGCGGCCCTTACAGACCCTTGCACCCCTCCTCCCTTCCCCTCCCCTCCCCCACTTGTATCCCTCCCTTAGGCAGCCTTTGGCTCACTCGCTTGTTGGTTTGGGATTGGATCAATGCAGTGGAGTGCTCTTTGCTAGGCCTTCTACCCTGTGATCGCCCAGCCTGGGGCTTTAGGGGCTGAGCATATCAATTCAAACCCACTGAACTGTATTTCCCCAGCCCCAGTCCGCCCCTGGCCTTTGTGCCGCACCCGCCCCGCCCCCTTTGCTCACTCTCCCTTCATGCTTTGTTTGGCAAACACAAAACTCCCGGCCCAGCAGCGGTTCCTTTTCAAGCTTAACAGCCAGCACTCGAAAACGCTGGGAGGCTTGGGTAGCTAGTAACACCTCCAGGGATGGAGTGAGTGGATGCCCAGCTGCCTGAGCCCCCATCGAGCGCGCCTCCATCCCACCCAGCACCAACCCGCGAGATAGCAGGGCCAGAGTTGGGGCTTCCCCATCACACCACCCAGATGCCTCAGAATCACGACTTCTTCCAGGCGCACGGGTTCCCTTTGAAAAGCTGGGGTGTTTGGGGGCGCCTTCGCCTCCCTTTTGTGTTTTAAATGGCCCAGAAGTTCTCAGGCCCAGAGTTTAGAGGCCTGAGAACTGCTTTGGATGATACCCCCAGAGCTCTAACCTCAGTAGCCTGCACAATGGCCACTAATGACTGCAAAAGTGTGGCTCAAAATAAATACATAAACAAACAAACAAACAAATAAATAAATAAATACATGCAGCAACATAGGCGGCAACAGCAGCTACCATTTATTGACTACTTACAATGTGCCAGGTATCATGCTAAGTGTGTTACAAGCATGGTAACATTTACTTAATTTACAACAACCTGGTACTATGGAGATTAGGGCCTCTTTTTTTTGACAAGGAAGCTAAGGATCAGAGACTAAGAAGCTTGCTCCTAAACCCTAAGGTATAAGTCCTCAGTTCCCATTACTTAAATAGTGGAATCTGTTATCTTTTAGTTCTTTCAAGAAATTATTATTTTCCATTCCTAAACATGCCATGCACTGTTGTGCTTTTGCCAGTTGTCTTCATAAGCGGAGTTGAAGAAACTTTTTAGGTGTTGTCATATAATAATTATGATTAGAGTAGACACACTTTGTTGAAGATTTATGCTACTTAACCAAGTTATTAAATACATCTTTTCATTGGCTCCTCACAACCATCTTCTCTTGTGGGTTCTTCTATTGTATCCATTTTACAGCAGGGGAAACTGAGTAACTGAAGTCACTTGTCCAATGTCACACAGCCAGTGAGGACTTGGTAGAGCCAAGACTTTTTGAAGCTAATGCTTATTCTCCAAAACATTCATTAAGTGATATTGCCTTCTATTATTACTAATTATGTTTTAATTATACATTTCTTCAAAGGATGGCCTTTCATTTTCCAAAAATTGCCTTTCATGTTAATGAGCAGTCACTTGCTTCATGTTATTTAAACACCCTTTGAGAAGATTAAAAATGGCAGCACAGTAGGTAGATGCTGCACGGACATGCTCCCATGAACAAGCAGGAATTTCAACTGAAATATGGAAAAGCTTCCTGAATAATCAACAGAAAACTCACAGGAGAGAACCCTGATACACAAGGACCGAAGGTGGAGACCACATAGACACTGGTAAGAGGGGTGGTGAAGTGAAAGGGCTGGCCAGGTGTCCACAGACAGGAACTGAGACCCAGAGAGATATCTCAGTTGTGGGGGGCTACCACTAAGAACTCTGGGATCTAATCCTCAAGCAGGGCTCCCCAGCAGAGAGCACCAAACTGAGGAGGGTACCCACATAATATCTAGCTGCGAAAAGCAGCAGGGTGATGTCTTCCGGGAGTGGCAGCTAAAAGTTCAGGCACCCTCTTGAAGGGCCAACACAAAATATTCCCAGTGGAGCCACCCATCTTGTGCTCTGGAAGAGGGAGGATGAAGTGGAATGGAGCTGTGAGAGTAGAAGCAAGGACTGGGGACTCAGGGGAGAGAGCTCAGAAGGAAGACACCCCAAGTTTCCTGGGCTGAGTCATTCCCTCATGCAGCAGTGGACATCTTTCCTACATACACATTTGCCTTGCCTGGGGGGAAGAAAATTGACACACCCTATTGGAAAACACCTTGTCCTGAAGCCACTTAAGAGATGAAAAGTGACAATTAGCCTCCAGGGAGAAGCAACTGCCCCACTCTGTTGAATAAAACCTCACCATGCCTGAGGACAATTGCCTGGGGCTATTAAAGTCACAATCCTTTTAGTCTGTAGACAGAGGCAGTCTCTGGAGGTTTTGAGTCTTTGCCTGATCCAGTTAGTCAGACACAGCCTTTAACACTGTCCTGCACTAGAGATTGAGAGGTGTACAGGATCTATCTAAAACATAGTCACAAACCCAAACAGACAACCAAAATGAGGAGACAAAGAAACAACCCTCAAATGAAAGAAACCAAGAATTCTCCAGAAGAAGAGATAAATGAAGCAGAGATAAGAAATTTATCTGAAACAGAGTTCAGAGTAATGATGGTAAAAATGCTAAACAGTATAAAAAAGATATAGTAACTATAAAAAAAGAACATTCTGAGATAAAAAATGACATAACACAAATAAAAAACACATGGAAAGGAATACAGAGCAGATTAGGGGAAACTGAGGATCAAATCAGTAAATTAGAAGACAGAGTTGAAAATATCACTCAATCAGGAAACCAAAAAAGAAAAAAAAAGCAATTAAAAAACAGTAGGACAGCTTAAGGGAGCTGTGGGACAATGTGAAACATAACAATATTAAAATAGTAGGTGTGCCAGAAAAGGAAAAAAGGGAGAAAGGAATAGATAATGTGTTTGAAGAAATAATGCTAGAAAACTTCCCTAACCTTGTAAAGGAAAAAGTCACTCAAGTTCGGGAGGCACAGAGAACCCTAAACAAGAAGAACCCAAACAGGCCCACGCCCAGACACATCATAATTAAAATGCCAAAAATTAAAGACAAAGAGAGAATATTAAAGGCAGCAACAGAAAAGAAACTGTTACCTACAAAAGAGTTCCAATAAGGCTGACACCTGATTTCTGATCAGAAACTCTACAGGCCAGAAGGAATGGCATGAAGTACTCAAGGTAATGGAAAGCAAGGATCTGAGACAAAGATTACTATATCCAGCAAGGCTATCTTTCAAAATAGATGGTAACATAAAGAGCTTCCCAGACAAAAAAAAAGCTATAGGAGTTCATCATCACCAAGCCAGTATTACAAGGAATGCTAAAGGGATTGCTATAAGGGATTGCTGAGAAGAAGAAACAGAGAGGGAAACCTAGCCATACAGAATTACAATGGCTATAAATAAGTACCTCTTGATAATAACCCTAAATGTAAAGGGATTAAAGGCTCCAATCAAAAGGCATATGATAGCTGAATGGATAAAAAAATGACCCAATTATATGCTGTCTACAAGAGACCCACCTCAAAACAAAAGACACACACAACATGAAAGTGAAGGGAAGGAAAAAATTTTTCCATGCAAATGGAAAAGAAAAAAATCTGGAGTAGCAATACTTATCCAACAAAATAGACTTTAAAATGAAGGCCATCACAAGAGACAACAAAGCTCACTACATCATACTAAAGGGATCAATCCAACAAGAGGATATAACCCTCATAAACATATATGCACCCAATATTGGTGCACCTAAATATATGAAAAATCTTCTAGAGGACTTTAATGGAGAGATTGACAACAATACAGTCATAGTAGGGGACTTGAACACCCCTATGACTTCACTGGACATATATTCCAGGAAAAAAACTTAACAAGGAAACAGAGACTCTAAAGGACACACTGGATCAGATGGATTTAATAGACATTTATAGAACAGTTCACCCCAACACAGCAGAATATACATTCTTCTCAAGTACACATTGATCATTCACAAAAATTATGCCACATGTTAGGACACAAAAGAAGTCTCTAAAAGTTCAAGAAGATTGAAATCATATCTAGCATCTCCTCAGATCACAGTGGAATGAAATTAGAAATCAACTACAGTAAAAACACCCAAAAATATTCAAATACATGGAAGCTAAATAGCATGTTAATAAACAATGAATGGGTTATCAACAAGATCAAGAAAGAAATAAAAAAACTTCCTGAAAAGAAATAAAAATGAACATACAACAATCCCAAATCTCTGGGACACAGAAAAGCAGTCCTGAGAGGGAAGTTCATAGCACTACTGGCATACTTAAAAAAAGAAAAAAAAAGAAAAATCAACAATAAACTATTTAACTCTACAACTTAATGAACTAGAAAGAGAACAACAAGAAAAGCCTGGAGTAAGAAGAAGGAAGGAAATAATAAAAATCAGAGCAGGAATAAATAACATAGAGACTAAAAATAATACAAAAAAATCAATGAAACCAAGAGCTGTTTCTTTGAAAGGATAAAAAAAATTGATAAACCATTAGCCAGACTCATCAAGAAACAAAGACAGAGGACCCAAAGAAATAAAATCAGAAAGGAAAGTGGAAAGGTAACAACGGACAGCACAGAAATACAAAGGATTGTAAGAAAATACTATGAACAACTATATGCCAACAAGCTGGACAATGTGGGTCAAATAGAAAAATTCCTAGAAAAATACAATCTCCCAAAACTGAATCAGGAAGATGCAGAAAACCTGAATAAGCCAATAACAACAAATGAAATAGATGCAGTAATAAAAAAAACTCCCTGGATGGCTTCACAGGGGGAGTTTTACCAAACATTCAAAGAAGAACTAAGAACTACACTCCTCAAACTATTTCAGAAAATCCAAGAAAAAGGAACACTTCCAAACTCATTTTATGAAGCCAAAACCAGAAAAAGACACTCAAAGAGAGAGAGAGAAAGAGAGAGAGAGAGAGAGAGAGAGAGAGAGAGAGAGAGAGAGAATTACAGTCCAATATCCCTGATGAACATAGATCCTAAAATCCTCAAGGAAACATTACCAAACCGCATCCAGCAATATACTAAGAAGATCATACACCATGATCAAGTGGGATTTATTACAGGGATGCAAGTCTGGTACAATATTTGCAAATCCTTAAATGTAATACATCACATAAACAACTTGAAAGACAAAAATAACATGATTATATTAATAGACACAGAGAAAGCATTCGACAAAATCCAACACCCATTTTTGATAAAAACTCTTAGCAAAGTTGGAATAGAAGGCGCAAATCTCAACATGATAAAGGCCATATATGACAAACCTACAGCCAAAAAATACTCAATGGGCAAAAACTAAAACAATTTCCCCTAAGAACAGGAACAAGACAGGGATGCCCACTCTCACCACTCCTGTTCGACATAGTGTTGGAAATACTAGCCATTGCAATCAGACAAGAAGAAGAAATAAAAGGCATCCAAATTGGAAAAGAAGAAGTAAAACTGTCCTTATTTGCAGATGACAAGATACTGTACATAGAAAACCATAAAGACTCTATCAAAAAATTACTAGACTTAATAAATGAATTCTGCAGAGTAGCAGGATACAAAATAAATGCTAAGAAATCTATGGCATTTCTATACAACAATAATGAACTTACAGAAAGAGAGACTGAAAAAGCAATCCCATTTACCATCACACCACAAAAATTAAGATACCTACGAATAAACTTAACTAATGAGGTAAAAGACCTATACATGGAAAACTACAGAACACTGAAAAGAGAGATAGAAGACATAAACAAGTGGAAGAACATACCATGTTCATGGATTGGTAGAATCAACATCATTAAAATGTCCATACTACCCAAAGCAATCTATAGATTCAATGCACCCCCCATTAAAATACCAACGACATATTTCACAGACCTAGAACAAACTCTCCAAAAATTCATATGGAATAAAAAAAGACCCCCAATAGCTGCAGCAATACTGAGAAAGAAGAAAAAAGTAGGTGGGATCTCCATACCAGATTTCAAGCTGTATTACAAAGCCACTGTTCTGCCTGGTATTGGCACAAGAACAGACGTATAGATCAATGGAATAGAATAGAGAACCCAGAAATCGATCCAAATCACTATGCGCAATTAACATTTGACAAAGGAGGCATGAACATACAATGGAGTGAAGACACTCTCTTCAAATGGTGTTGGGAAAGTTGGACAGATAGATGCAAAAAAATGAAACTAAACCAGCAACTTACACTATACACAAAAATAAACTCAAAATGGATCAAGGACTTAAACATAAGACAGGAAACCATAAAAATACTAGAGGAATCTACAGGCAGAAAAATCTCTGACATATGCCAAAAGAACTTCTTCGCTGATACTGCTCCTAGGGCAATGGAAGCTAAAGAGAAAATAAACAAATGGGACTACATCAAATTAAAAAGCTTTTGCACAGCAAAGGAAACCATCAATAAAACAACAAGAAAGCCCACTACATGGGAGAACATATTTGCCAATGATGTCAATGATAAGAGTTTAATCTCCAATATTTACAGGGAACTCATGCAGCTTAACAAAAAGAAGATAAACAACCCAATCAAAAAATGGGCAACTGATCTAAATAGACAATTTCCAAAAGAATACAGAAGGAAGGCCAAGAGACATATGAAAACCTGCTCTAAATCACTAATCATTGGAGAGATGCAAATAAAAACAACAATGCGGTACCATCTCACACTTGTCAGAATGGCCATTATCAACAAGTCAACAAATGACAAGTGCTAGAGAGGATGTGGAGAAAAAGGAACCCTCATGCACTACTGGTGGGAATGCAGACTGGTGCAGCCACTATGGAGAACAGTATGGAGTTTTCTTCAAAAACTAAAAATAGAACTCCCATTTGACCCAGTGAACCCACTTCTAGGAATATATCCCAAGAAACTGGAAACATCAATCAGAAAGGATATATGCACCCCTATGTTCATAGCAGCACAATTCACCATAGCTAAGATTTGGAAACAGCCTAAGTGCCCATCAGCAGATGAGTGGATTAAAAAACTGTGGTACATCTACACAATGGAATACTACGCTGCAGTAAAAAAGAAGGAGCTCTTACCATTTGCAACAATATGGATGGAGATGAAGAACATTATGCTTAGTGAAATAAGCCAGGCAGAGAAAGATAAATAGCACATGATCTCACTCATTTGTGGAATATAATGAACAACATAAACTGATGGGGGCAAAAATAGATCCAGAAACAGAGAAACATCAATCAGAACGTCAAACCTCAGGGAAGAAATTGTGAGGTAACAAGAAACCCAAGAATGCCTGAGAATGCCATTCTAGCCATGCTAGCAATCATAAGATGTATGGTAATTTTACCTGGGACAAGAGGGTAAGTATTTTGGTCTTATGCTCCTGACCCTTCATGGGTAAGACCCCTTACGTGGGCTGATCCCCTGAGTAATGTAGTTACCAATAATACCAAACACCCTGGTCATCCAGGAGGTCCATGGGTGGGGCAAGAAAGTATCAATACACAGGGGTCTCCACCCAGCTTCCCTTTTGTATGACAGAAAATCAAAACAATGCCCCTTTGTGTGTACAACTAAAGAGAGGTTTCTGGCTTGTGTGGACACCAAAGAAAGGGTGTCACTACTATCACTACGTGCTCCCAGTAGAGGTGCAGAAAATGTAACTAAGACCTTGTCTATATAAAAAGAAATGGACAGCCAGTTTGAAAGGGAATTGCCATGGACTAGAACAAAGAATATCCTTACATGATATTATTCTACACTATCATTAAATTTTTTTTCCCGGATGTGGACCACGCCCAGTACTTATAATAGTTTCTCGCACTCTTGGGGATAAAAAAAAATGATAATCTGTTTCTTGCTTGGAGACAAACTTAACACATCTCTTGATACTTTAGAATTACAACAGGATAATATACAATTATCCCAAGCAAACTTACAAACTAATTCTTTGAATGTCTGGCAGCAATTTAAAAATGACATGTAAGGATTTAATCCTTCTCATTGTGTAGAGGGCCTCCTGGGAAGGCACCTGAGCATTCTATATTGGTCCCTCTTACCCTTTAGGCCAAGAGAGACCCTCTTCTCACGATTCAATTGCTCACAGCTGTTGCATGACCTCTCTGTTCATGTCGAGGTTGAAGTGTCGTGATGACTGGTGCCATGGATCTGTCTCTCACCCAGTGAGGCGAACTGAGCCCTCCCTTGAGAAGAAACCCGGGTTCCACAAGATATGTGATCAGTGCTGGGGCCCCGCCAGCAGGCGAGGGGATCCCAAGGCAGATGCTGGGCATGGAGGCCACAGGGTAATAGGCTACCAAGGAGACAAAACTGAACCTCACGTCACCCTGCTTGGCCCTGGAGCATGGCTGGTTAGCCAGAGACGGGTAAGATTCCTCAAGGAAGGAACAACCTAAGACAGGCACAGTCGCAGAGGGGCCATCAGGAGAGAATTTGGGGATCAACAGAGGTGGGGCACAGACCCTCACCCGGCCAACATTGCAGGGGCCTGAACTCTAGCCCCTTCTGAGGGAGGTCTCCTGCCCCCATGGCTGCTTCGTGCTTCCCATGCCCAGCTCAGATCAAGACCCAGGTGACCGACATAGACTTGGCAGACAGCAGCTGCCCTCTCACTCTAACAAGAATTGTTTGAGTTGCCTTGTACCCATGGTGTGGGGAAGTGGGTTTACGATATCTAAATCCAGCCTACCACCAGGAATGCTCAGGACCTACTCAAGAAGGCAAATAATCCCTTCCACCAATATTTACAGGGTAAAACAAGATTGTTGTTAGAGTAATAAATTTGACAGTAAAATAGTAGTCAAGTTTTCAGGCAAATTTAAATTGGCTATTTGAAACAAGTGAATATTCTAGAAAAATTAATTGTACTGGACAAAAAGTGTTTCTAAAGTGTTAACTAAAATTTTTATTGGTACTTCATTTCATGATAAAATTGTGTACCATGTAATGAACCTAAAACAGTAATATTATAGTGCAAAAAATTAAAATTTAAAAGCCACGAAGACTACATTATAAAATTTTCAAAAGCCTCCTAACATTTAAATAAAAAAAGGAGGGTATAGTAGAAGAATATCATGTAAGGAAAAATATCCTGTAAGTAAATTACATCTAGAAAATTAATACCTTAGAAAATTAATTGTAGGGCTAAAAGCAAGACACCCATGAAAAACACACAAGGTGACAAAACAAGCCATAGGAAAATCATTTGGGCAAAAAATGAAATAGGATCCCAAGTCAAATTTATAAAAAATATTCCTTTATTAACTTTTGGTGGAGAATATGTTTGTATATTTTCAGAAAACAACTCCGAGACCATGTGGATTCCAGCAACAGAGAGGAATCAACAGGACTACTCCAGCCATGAAGACAGAAGAGAAGCAGTCCAGAGACGGAAGACGCTGATGTGGCCTTCCCATACTAGCAGTTGGCAGCTGTGCATCACTGCAGGTTGCCCAGGACCAAACCAGAGAGAGTCGGACCTGCATTTCCACCATTTGTCCACCATCCAGAACTGTAATGTCAGTGCTGACATGTACACATAAGGAACTGTTGGACATTGAAATTGGGTCTCAAAAGATCTGTTGGCCCAGAAAGAAACTCACTACACACTGATTCATATGCCTGTCACCATAACCATTATTGCTTGTCTCATTTTCGGTTCTTATAAGTGTATTTCTAATAGCACATGATCTCACTCATCTAGGGGAAATAATGAACAACATAGACTGATGAACAAGAACAGTCCCAGAAACAAGGAGGCATGGATCAGACTTTCAGGCCTCAGAGGGAGGGTAGGGAAGGGTGGGGGTATAGGGGAGAGATCAACCAAAGGACTTGTGTGCAAGCATATGAGCCTAACCAGCGGTTAAGGACAACAGGGGGGTGGGGGCATGTGTGGGGAGGGGTGAGGGATGGGAATGGGGGGATGAGGACAAATATGTGATACCTTAATCAATAAAGAAATTAAAAGAAAACAAAAACAAAAAACAAAAAACAAAAAAAAAATTCATCTGGAATAAAATAGATCCCAAAAAGCTGCAGCACTCCTGAGAAAGAATAACCAAGTTGGAGGGATCACAATATTAGATATCAAGCTAAATTACCAAGCCACGGTTCTCAAAATTGTCTGGTATGGCACAAGAACAGACATATAGATCAATAGAACAGAACACAGAACCCGGAAATCGACCCAAGCCATTATGCTCAATGAACATTTGACAAAGGAGGCAAGAGCATACAATGGAGACAAGATAGTCTCGTCAATAAATGGTGTTGGGAAAATTGGTCAGATGCATGCAAAAAAATTAAACTATACCACCAACTTACATCATACACAAAAATAAACTCAAAATGGATAAAAGACTTAAACATAAGACGAGAAACCATAAAAAATCTTAGAATAATCCATAGGCAGCAAAATATCAGACATATGTCTTAGAAATATCTTCACCAGTATAGCTCCTAGCACAATGGAAACTAAAGAGAAAATAAAGAAATGGGACTATATCAAAATAAAAAGCTTTTGCACAGCAAAAGAAACCATCAACAAAACAACAAGAAAGCCCACTGCATGGGAGAACATATTTGCCAATGATATCACTGATAAGGGTTTAATCTCCAAAATTTACAGGGAACTCACACAACTTAACAAAAGAAAGATAAACAATCCAATAAAAAAATGGGAAAACCTAAATAGACACTTTCGAAAGAGGACATAAAGAAGGCCCAAAGACATATGAAAACATGGTCAAAGTCACTAATCATCCCAGAGATGCAAATCAAAACAACAATGAGATACCATCTCACACTTGTCATAATGGCTATCATCAACAATTCAACAAACAAGTGCTGGTGAGGATGCAGAGGAAAAGGAACCCTTGTGCACTGCTGGTGGGAATGCAGACTGGTGCAACTACTGTGGAAAACATTATGGAGTTTCCTCAAAAAATTAAAAATGGAACTCTCATTTGACCCAATAACCACACTTCTAGGAATATATACTAAGAAATCAGAAACACCAATCAGAAAGGATATATGCACCCTTATGTTCTTAGCAGCACAATTTACAATAGCTAAGATTTGGAAACAGCCTAAGTGCCCATCAGCAGATGAGTGGATTAGAAAATAGTGCTACATCTACACAATGGAATACTACGCTGTTGTAAAAAAGAAGGAACTCTTACCTTTTGCAACAGCATGAATGGAACTGGGGAGCATCATTCTAGGCGAAATAAGCCAGTAAGTGGAAGAAAAATACCACATGATCTAAATCATTTGTGGAATATAATGAACAACATAAAGTGATGAACAAAAATAGAGCCAGAAAAAAAATATATTTTAGAATATAATCTAAGTAATCCTGTTATTTGCAGATTTTAATATTTCCTACAACTTTTGTGATATCATACTATATTAGTACAGTTTTGGTAATATTATTATATTTAAAATCTTTTTTCTTGGAAATATTAATGTTTTATTACATGTAATATTATTATATTTAAAATTGTTTTTCTTGAGATATTAAAACATTGCATTGAAAATATAAATAAATAAATAAATAAAGTCAAAGGGTAGATTCAAAATTGTGAATTTTAGGTCTGAACTGATGGGTTTATATACAGTAATGATATTTTATAAATTATTCTATCAGTTTTTTGCATATCTGTAAAAAAATTTGGAATTATTTTTTCCCCTTGAAAAGACTAAAATAGCTTCAAACTGCAATAACACTGAAGAAAAACAAGGAGAATGAGACTCTTTACTTGGCTAAGTCCACCTATTAATAGGTGTCTGTTGGAGGCACAGAAAGTGATCCATGCCAAACTAAAAAAGTTTTAGAATGTTCCATCTCATTGTTATAGCAGGAGCACACAGCTTCAGGAAGAAAATAGTGAAGCTAGCTACCTGACTCTGAGTTTAAGAATTATCTAGCAGTGAAAGAGATTTTAGAGATCAGTTGGTGCAACTATTTCATGGTATAAATGGAGAAATTGTGGTTCAGACAGGAGGGGACTTGTCCAAGCTGAAACAAATATAGGCAGACTCCCACCCCTGCTGGATCCAGGGTATACTGACTTCATGATATATTTATTCCTGCATGGAGTCACCAGATATGCATCTAGTGCTTACAATCTGCTAGGCACTGTGCTAAGGGAAAGAGTAGTCAAAAAGATGAGATTCCTGTCTTCACAGAACTTCCATTCTAGTTGGAGAGGCAAATAATGAATAAATAAAACAAATCAGTAACAAATCACAACTGTGGAGAGACCTGTAATGGCAAGAGAGAACGGTTGTATAAGAAACTTTCATGGGTGAACTTAACTCAGGGAGATCAATGCAGGCTTCCCTGAGGAGGCAACTATTGATTGGAATCTCAATGATGGATAGTAGATAACTTGGCAAAGAGAGGAAGGAAAAAGCATCCATGTTAAAGGGAATAACATATGCCAAGCCTCTGTGGTAGAACAGGGTATGGCATGTTTCAGAGACTGCAAACTCAGTGTGGCTCAAGCATAAAGAACAAGGAGTAACATGGTGCGAGATGGGGTCATCTCACACCATGATGGGGCTACAGAAATATGAATATGGAGCCTGGCAATGATGGGCCTAGTAATCCATGTTGATGATTTGAATCCTTATCCTAAGATAACTGGGAAGCTATTGATGAGTTTATTATGGCAAAAAGTGACAGGGCATTCGTAAAATATCACTCTAGCTTCTGTGTGGAGAACTTATTGGGAAGCATTAAGAAAACCTGAGATTAACTAGTAAATTACTGTAGTTGTTCAAGCAAGAGATAATGGAGGCTTGTACTAGGGTGATGACAGTGGTTTTCTACCAACTGATTGTTTTACCAGTGTCACTCATTTAACTTCTAGGATCCTCAGTCTCCTCATCTGCATATTGTCCTCAACACCATCAATCTACCTCAGAGAGGTGTTACAAGGGTAAATCAAGAAAGCACTATACAAATGCATGCATTAAAAATAATTCAGGCTTAGTGATGTTCAATCCTAGTTAAATAATATCCAGCACTTTACATCATCATGTAATAATAAGACAGAGCTCTTCCTTTTTTTTTCTGGTTGTGTTAAATATACAAGAAACACCCAAATAATTTCTCCTTGTAAAGATACACTGTTATAGATAAGGATAAAATCTCCCTTGACTTCCGTCCCAAATCCTAGTCCCTTCTGTCCTTCCTTACAGCAATGTTTAAAATGCTTGAGATTTGGATTTCAAAAACACAGAATGATGGTGCAAACCAGCCATTTGTACAGCTAGAAGCATAATATTGGAATCACCTGGCAACACCTAAAAGAGGTCCTGTCTCTGTTGGAGGCAACAACTTTGTAATGGACATCTGTGTTTATGGCTCCCTATCTCCAAGTACTTTAAAAATATTAACTCATTTAATTTTCAAAATGACCCCTATAAGATAAGTACCATAAAGATAGTACTCTTGCCATGTAAGAAAATGGAGGCAGAGAGGGTTAAAAAGACTTTTCTCCCTTACAGTCGGTGGCCATAGATAAAGAAAATGGCAGAGCCTAGATCCATACCCAGACAGTCCAGCCCCAGAGCCCACACACTCACTCCTACTCTGTCACACTGCCCCAGTCACTGAGGTGGCACTGCCCACTTGGTGCTAGAATGATGAACTGATGGACACACAAGTCTCCCCAACCAGTCTGTGCCCATCATGTGCAAGTTACTATCTCATCTCTCTTCATGTCCTAAGAAAGTACTGAATAAATAAACAATATAGTTGGTTTCATGAAGGTGAATGATTCAGAAGAACCTGGGGATTGCTAGGTGTGAAATACAAACAGGTTTACCAAGCAATTAACTCAAGAACATGTTAAGGCTTAAATAATGAGTGTGAAGTGATTAGCATAGTGCCTGGCACATGGCAAGTGTATGTAAATGTTATTTCACATTACACTGATAAAAATAACAGCTCACATTTAACAAGCAATTACCATGTGCCAAGCGTTTCTCTAAGAGGTTTATTTAACTAATTCAATCCTCACGAGGACACTGTAAACTACTATTGTCCCCTTTGCATTGGTCAGGGCCTAAGCAGTAAAACAGAAACCACTTGAAGTGTAAACAACATTGGGAATTTAATGGAAGGCATTGGTGATACAGGCAAGGAAAGAGCTGAGAAACCAGAAGGGATGAAGAAGCATCTGGATATTAGCAGCAGCAGGAACTGAAGGGATAGAGGGATGGGAGAGTGCTACATAGCCCAGGGTCAGGGGTCACTCAGTGGAAGCTGGAACCACAGTGGCCATCTCTGACACAAGCAATCCTGTCCCTGGAGGAGAAACTGTTTGGAGCAGACACAGGATGATTGACACTCCTGGGTTTCACAGAACTGCAGGGTTTCCTGAAACATGGGACCTTCAGTGCTAAAACTAGGAGTGTCCTGGACAAACTAGGGCAAATTGGTCATCCTGGGACACAGAGAAAAAGACCAAAGAAATTCCCTGGCTTCTTCTTTCTTTCCTCTTTCCTCTTTTGCTCCAGGCAATCCCACCCCCCATTGGTTGGACCTAGTGGAAAGTCATTCTGGGAAACATCCTGCAGAGGTCAGACCTCATGCCATACAGAGCAAAGCAGGCAAAAAGCTAAAAATGATCTTGAGGGTCAACAGACCTAGGACTGCTGAATAAACTTTATTACAAGTGAATACACTTTGTAAGCAAAGGCAACAAACCATTTGCAGACTGGCTCTTCGAATAGCCCTGATCTACAGGTTTGGGCTTGGGCAGACAATAGTTTGGGCTACATAGGGCCATTTTCACCCCAAAGGTCTGTAACTATTCCATAACCATATTATCTGTGACTCTAGCTTTATTGCAATACATTCCCCTTACACAGGAAGTGAGGCACACTCCTGTAATAGATCCGTTCTCATGCTGGACAGCCATCAGCATCAGTGCTGCTGGGCACAATGATGGCATTGAGCTAGAGCGTTTATGCCAATGTCAGTTGACTATGTCACTAAGCATGCTATTTAGTTCAGCTGATGTTTTTGTCATAGCAAGAATGCTTTGATGAAGCAAGCAGTGTATTGATTTACATTCTGGCACAAGCTCATCATCTCATCATGGACCAGTAACAAATAGTTGTAGGACCACCACCACCAAGTCCTTGGCCCATACTTTTGTTAGTGTTGTCTTTAGAGAAGAAACGTAGTATAAAAGTAGAGAAGAAAAAGTACTAGATCAGGGCTTGATATCTATTTCTGTCCAGGTATATCTAGTGCTCTCCAGGTCTATGATGTCTTCATGGGAAAAACACTGTGCCTATTTGTAAGAGGGCCCTGGTATCTCATACTGAGGCCAGATGTTAGAAATTGACATCTGGAGGCTGCAGCTTTGAGTGTCACTAACTCTGTGGGCAAATCCCTTAATCCTTCTCAGTCACTTTCTTCCTCTATGAAATGTACCAATTCAAGCTGCCCTGCTGAGGATACCAAATCATATTGTGAGGCACATGGGCAGGTGAAACATATGTCTGAAGGTTATTTCCTTTACTGTAGGGCTGAATCTGTGATTGGTTGGGAGAGGGGATATTATATCTTAAATCTGCCACAATACTTGGAGTGGGAAAGTGCAAAACTGTAGTGACATAGCCACACCCAATGTCAGAAGAAGGCAATGGGGAATAGAAATAGCTCCCAGAAGGCATGGAACAAAATATCCCAACTGTACTGGTGTTGGGGTAAACTGTGTGTGTGTGTGTGTGTGTGTGTGTGTGTGTGTGTGTGTGTGTGTGTGTGTTGGGAGACTAGAATGTAGGGTGGGTACAGAAAATGGAGAGAGTGAGGGGTGGTGTGGTGTGCCTGAGAGAATTTCCCAAGGGAAGGAGCAAGCAGATAAAATGAGTATAAGGGGAAGAGTTCAAGGACACTTGAGAGAACTGCCTATGTGGGTAGGCATACCAACAGGTGGATGCCATGTGTAAGCTGCACTGAGTCATGCGAAGAATTCAATGGAAGTCGTGAGGAGGCTATGCCTGCCAAGGTTCACAACTTAGCAATGACACAGGATTGGCAGCCCATTTGGCATGTACTCCAAAAATGTGGGCATGGTCACTTTTGCCTGGCCCACAGCCCTCACCTCTGCCAGGAGGTAAGGGTCAGAGCCACCCATGTGCACCTGTGTTCACTCAACAGCTGGACTACCCCTTTAAGGGCAGCCTTGAATTCCTCTCATCAGAGGCTAATCCTCCAGCTGCTATCCTGGAAAGGCACTTAGGTCACCAGTGAGGACAGAAGGAGACAAAGGAGACCCTCTTATCTTTCCAGATCCTACAGCTCCCTAGCTGTTCAGATGTCTGCAAGCTCTGAAAACCTTGTCTGATAGCCAAGAGGGCAGTAAGCCAGGTCAAGGAACTGGGACTCTAGCCAGCACTGCCTGCTCTGGACTATTGCCTAGTCTGGGTCCTTCCTGCCAGAATCCACACCCAAGGAATGTCCAGTGGAAGATTCAAGGATCCCAAGATCTACAGGTCTATGATGTCTTCACAGGAAAAACACTGTGCCTGTTTGTAAGAGAGCCCTGGTATCTCATGTTAAGACCAGATCTTAGAGGTAGACATCTGAAGGCTTTCAGCTTTGAGTGTGCTTAGGGAGCGCACAGCCTATCTAGGGGTGAGAGACATGCTTGAAGCCTTGAGGAGTTCCATGGATAGACCCAGGTTGTTCTTGGTCTAGTAGATCTGCTCCATTTGGTGAGATTACATGAAGCCCCCACAAAGAACTCAAAGTTCCTGAGGTTCATGCCTCAAGCAGAACTTGCAAGTCCTTGCTGCACCTCCCGTCTGGTTTGATATTGGTCCCCTTACTTAATCTCCCTTCTATTGTCTCCTCCAGCTCTTCCTATATGATTCCTAGTGCTCAGCAATTCTGGAGGCTTACCCCCACCTGCACTAGTTCCCTAAACTTGTCTCCTCCTTGCTGGCACTGTACTTGTTTCAGAATGCTGTCCCCGATAATCCCCTCATTGACTTGGGTCTGGCATAAGGCAGTTCTGGGGTGGGGGAGGAAGGATCTTCTTGGCAGCATGCTAAGACTAACATGGTTCCAGCTTCCTGCCTTTGCAGAGGCACCCAAGGGTGACAGCAAAGGTAGCAGCAATTGCTCTATTCACTTGACAGCGTAATAGACAAAACATTGGCCCATCTATGTCATATGCTAGGACATGGCCAGCAGGGACCCTGCAATGGAACAAGACTACCTGGGAGGGACTAGGGTATTAAACTCGTCCTGTTCTCTTGGGGAAATAAGTATTAAAGGAACATGTTCAACTTTAGGTGAGAGGGCACTCTAATGGAAAGAGCATGTGCATTAGCATAGGCTGATGGCTAGAAGCAGGGCTCCAGCCTTTTGGCTGGGACCTAAGGGAAAGTCCTAGAAATATGTTCCCAGTCCTCCAAGCCGGCAGCACTAGTCCAGGGTAGTGTGGTAGAGGGAGTATTGGCTTTGCTTAGAACATGACAGGCCTGTGTTCAAATCACAGCAATGTCATTTTATGACCTGTGTAAAATTGGGCAAGGGAAAGAATCACTTTGAGATTCCTCATCTGGTAAATGCAGACACTACTGTGTAATCTCACAGGTTTGATTTATGGGATTAAATGGGCTTATAAAAATACTTATGACAATGACTGACATTACTACTAAAATGAGTCTAATGTGGGAACTGCTTTTGGAAGGAGACAGAAGCCTAGCTATTTTGATGGGCTGTGTACGAATGGATTTTCCCAAAGAGAACATGGAAATGAGTAACAGGACCACTTGCTCCACAATTGACACAGTTCAGCAGGCCTATCTCTTCTGGAAAAGACACACTTGTCTCCTGGCAGGTCCCTGGGTGGGCAAGAGAGCCCCTAGATCATGGCTGGGAGAGGTTGAAGCTGGATGCAGGGCTGATTCAAGATCTGCAGTCAGAATGAGTGAGTCTCCTACTCTGGGCTAGCTTGACTGCACCTGCTTCTAGGAGGGATTAGAGCTGAATTACAGGGTCTTTTTGAGATTTTCAGTGGGACATAAGTTAGCAGGCCTACAACTAGGAGCTCAGATGGACATAACTCCTGTTGGGTTCTTGCGAGGGCAAGACTGTTCCTGGTCTGTGGCTGGATCCCTCAAAGCTCCCACAAAGACATTTTTGTCCATGTATGCTACCAAATTAGTTTCACTGAGCAGGAAGATGAACAGGAGACCTCTTATTTTGCCATCTCACTGACTTTCTCTCACCATTTTCTTTAAAACTACTATTCTGTTACCTCCATCCTCATTCTCCTTCACGTTCAGCCTTTTATTTATTTATTTTTAATTTATTGTCTAAAGTTTTACATATGTCTCCTTTGTCCCCAATTGACCCCCCCAGCCATCCCCACCCTGGGCAAGCCCCCACTGCCCCAGTGTCTTTGTCCATTGGTTATGCTAATATGCATGCATACAAGTCCTTTGGTTGCTCTCTAACCCCTCCCCCCTTGCTGTTCTTGTTCATTAAATTATATTGATCATTATATCCCACATATGAGTGAGATCATGTGATAGTTATCTTTCTCTGACTGGCTTATTTCGCTTAGAATAATGCTCTCCAGTTCCATCCATGCTGATGCAAATGGTAAAAGTTCCTTCTTTTTTTATAGCGGCATAGTATTCCATTGTGTAGATGTACCACAGTTTTCTAATCCACTCATCTGCTGATGGGCACTTAGGCTGTTTCCAAATCTTAGCTATTGTAAATTGTTCTGCTAAGAACATATGGGTACATATATCCTTTCTGATTGGTGTTTCTGGTTTCTTAGGATATAGTCCTAGAAGTGGGATTACTGGGTCAAATGGGAGTTCCATTTTTAGTTTTTTGAGGAAACTCCATACTTTTCTCCACAGTGGCTGCACTAGTCTGCATTCCCACCAGCAGTGCACAAGGGTTCCTTTTTCTCCGCATCCTTACCAGCACTTGCCATTTGTTGATTTGTTGATGATAGCCATTCTTACAGGTGTGAGATGGTATCTCATTGTTGTTTGATTTTCATCTCTTGGATGATTAGTGACTTTGAGCATGTTTTCATATGTCTCTGGGCCTTCTGTATGTCCTCTTTCGATAAGTGTCTGTTTAGTTCCTTTGCCCATTTTTTTGATCAGATCGTTTATCTTCCTTTTGTTAAGTCGTATGAGTTCTCTGTAAATTTGGGAGATTAAACCCTTATCTGTGATATCATTGGCAAATATGTTCTCCCATGCAGTGGGCTTTCTTGTTGGTTTGTTGATGGTTTCTTTTGCTGTGCAGAAGCTTTTTATATTGATGTAGTCCCATATGTTTATTTTCTCCTTAGTCTCCATTGCCCTAGGAGCTGTGTCTGTAAAGATATTGCTACGACATATGTCTGCTATTTTGCTGCCTATTTAGTCTTGTGGGATTTTTATGGTTTCCGTCTTACATTCAAATCCTTTAGCATGTTTAGCCTTTTAACTTGGAAAGAATGAAGCAATCTGATAGAACTTCTTCAACCCTGGATCTTTCTTCCTCAGCACACAGCATTTAACTGGTTAATAATGTGGATTTTGTAATCAAAGAAAACACGATAATTTTAAGAGAAACATCAAAAGTGCTTTATTCAAAGTAATGTCCATCGCTAGCTACACATTTCCCCCATCTTTCAGATAATTTGTGCATACCGTCCCAATAGAACTTTTCTTGTTTTGAGGCAAACCATTCAGAGACCCAATTTTCCACTTCTTCGTATGTTTTGAAGTGCTGCTCAGAAAGTACGTGTGCCATCGATCAGAACAAGTGGTAATCTGAAGGAGCAAGGTCTGGTGAATACAGTGGATGGGTTAATACTTCCCAGGCAAGGTCTTTTAATGTGTCTTTAACTGGTTTTGAAGTGTGTGATTGTGCGTTATCATGAAGCACAATTACTTCGCCGTGTCTTCTGGCCGGTCGTTTTATGATCAAAGCATGGTTCAAATGGATTATTTGTTGTCGGTAGCTATCAGTATTAATGGTTTCACCTGGTTTTAGAAGCTCATACTACACCACACCTTCCTGATCCCACCAAACGCAGAGCATTGTCTTCTTTCTGAAGCAATTTGGCCTTGCAGTCGAAGTTGATGGTTGAACTGGATCAACCCATGATTTTGTGCATTTGGGATTCTCAAAATAAATCCACTTTTCATCGCCAGTCACAATTCTATGCAAAAAAGACTTTCTTTCATGGTGTTGAAGCAACATTTTACTGATGACTTTTCGGTTTTCCATTTGTCTTTCATTCAGTTGATGTGGCACCCATTTCCCTTCCTTTAAAATCTTTCCCATTGCTTGTAAATGATCGGAAATTGTTTGCTGAGCAACGTTTAATCTTTCTGCAAGTTGTTTTTGAATTTGACATGCATCTTCATCCAATAATGCTTGTAATTGTTGGTCTTCGAACTTTTTTGGTTGACTTGGATGTTCTTTGTATTTCACATTGAAATCATCACTTTTAAAGTGTTTAAACCAGCGTTCACAAGTATCTTGAGATGGAGCATGTTCATCATAAGCTTCCCGAAGTATGCGATAACTTCCAGCAGCGTTTTTCTTCAAAATAAAGTAATGAATTAAAACTTCCTGCAAAGGCTTCTTTTTTGGCACGAAATTCAACATTTTTAAGTGTAAAAATACCTATGATGTTAACACCTTCAGAAAATTTAACATATGAAGTTTTGAAGTTTGCTATCAATACAACAGAATAGCATACATATCAAATCGCTTATATATATACTAGAGGCCCAGTGCACAAAATTCGTGCATGGAGGGGGGTTTTCCCTCAGCCCAGCCTGTACCCTCTCCAATATGGGACCCCTTGAGGGATGTCCGACTGCCTGTTTAGGCCCGATCTGCCTTTTATTAAGTTATATGAGTTCCCTGTAAATGTTGGAGATTAAACCTTCATCAGTGATAACATTTGCAAATATGTTCTCCAATACAGTGGGTTTTCTTGTTGTTTTGTTCATGGTTTCTTTTGCTGTGCAAAAGCTTTTGATTTTGATGTAGTCCCATTTGGTTATTTTCTCTTTAGTTTCCATTGCCCTAGGAGCTGTATTGGTGAAGAAATGGCTTTCGCATATGTCGAAGATTTTGCTGCCTGTAGATATCTCTAGTATTTTTATGATTTCCCATCTTATGTTTAAGTCCTTTAACCTTTTTTGAGTTTATTTTTGTGTACGGTGTAAGTTGGTGATCTAGTTTCATTTTTTTCCATGTATCTGTCCAATTTTCTCAACACCATTTATTGAAGAGAGTGTCTTCACTCCATTGTATGTTCATGCCTACTTTGTCAAATATTAATTGAGCATAGTGGTTTGGGTCGATATCTGGGTTCTCTATTCTATTCCATTGGTCTATATGTCTGTTCTTGTGCCAGTACCAGGCTGTTTTGAGTACAGTGGTTTTATAATACAGCTTGAAATCTGGTATTGAGATCCCACCTACTTTGTTCTTCTTTCTCAGTATTGCTGCAGCTACTGGGGGTCTTTTTTTATTCCATATGAATTTTTGGAGAGTTTGTTCTAGGTCTGTGAAATATGCCGTTGGTATTTTAATGGGGAGTGCATTGAATCTATAGATTGCTTTGGGTAGTATGGACATTTTAATGATGTTGATTCTACCAATCCATGAACATGGTATGTTCTTCCATTTGTTTATGTCTTCTTCTATCTCTCTTTTCAGTGTCCTATAGTTTTCCATGTATAGGTCTTTTACCTCGTTAGTTAAGTTTATTCCTAGGTATCTTAATTTTTTTGGTGCGATGGTAAATGGGATTGCTTTTTTAGTCTCTCTTTCTGTAAGTTCCTTATTGGTATATAGAAATGCCATATATTTCTTGCCGTTAATTTTGTATCTTGCTACATTGCCAAATTAATTTATTAAGTCTAATAGTTTTTTGATGGAGTCTTTAGGGTTTTTTACATAAAATATCATGTCATCTGTGAAAAAGGACAGTTTTAGTTTTTCTTTTCCAATTTGGATGCCTTTTATTTCTTCTTCTTGTCTAATTGCAATGGCTAATACTTCCAGTACTATGTCGAACAAGAGTGGTGAGAGTGGGCATCCCTGTCTTGTTCCTGTTCTTAGGAGAAATGGTTTTAGTTTTTGCCCATTGAGTATGATGTTGGCTGTGGGTTTGTCATATATGGCGTTTATTATGTTGAGGTATGATCCTTATATTCCAACTTTGCTGAGAGTTTTTATCAAAAATGTATGTTGAATTTTTCCAAATGCTTTTTCTGCATCAATTGATATGACTATGTGGTTTTTATCTCTCAATTACTTTATGTGATGTATCACGTTTAATGATTTGTGGATATTGTACCATCCTTGCATCCCTGGGATAAATCCTACTTGGGCATGGTGTATGATATTTCTGATGTACTACTGGATTCGATTTGCTAGAATTTTGTTGAGGATTTTGGCATCTATGTTCATGAGGGATATTGGCCTGTAATTCTCTTTCATTGTGTTGTCTTTATCTGGTTTTGGTGTTAGGGTGAAGCTGGATTCATAGAAGGAGCCTGGAAGTGTTCCTTCCTCTTGAATTTTTTTGAATAGTCTGAGGAGGATAGGTTTTAGTTCTTCCTTGAATGTTTGGTAAAACTCCTCTTTGAAGCCGTCTGGTCCCAGGCATTTGTTTGCTGGAAGCTTTTTTATTACTGCTTCAATTTTTCCATACTTATTGGCCTATTGAGATTTTTACATTCTTCCTGGTTGAGCTTTGGAAGGTTGTATTTTTTTAGGAATATGTCCATTTCCTCCATGTTGTCCAGTTTGTTGGAATAGAGTTGTTCATAGTATTTTTTAAGAATCCCTTTATTTCTATGGGGTCTGTTGTTATTTCTCCTCTTTCATTTCTGATGTTTTTTATTTGTGCCCTCTCTCTTTGCTTCTTGGTGAGCTTGCCTAGAGGTTCATCAATCTTGTTTATACATTCAAAGAACCAGCTCTTGGTTTTGTTGATCTTTTGTATTTTTTTTGTCTCTATGTCGTTTATTTCTGCTCTGATCTTTATTATTTCATTCCTTCTGCTTATGCTGGGCTTTTCTGGTTGCTCTCTTTCTAACTATTTGAGTTGTAGGTTTAGGTAATTTATTACCATTTTTTCTTGTTGTTTTTTTTTCAGTAGGATTGTAGAGCTATGAACTTCTCTGTCAAGACTGCTTTCGATGTGTCCCATAAATTTTGGATTGTTGTGTTTTCATTGTCATTTGTTGCCATGATGTTTTTTATTTCTTCTTTGATCTCTCTGGTAACCCAGTCATTATTTAATTGCATGCTATTTAGTCTCCATGTGTTTGATTTTTTTTGGATTGTTTTTATACTAGTTGACTTCCAGTTTTATGCCATTGTGATCTGAGAAGATGCTTGATATGATTTCTATCTTCTTGAATTTGAAGAGACTTTGCCTGTGACCCAATATATGGTCTATCTTTGAAAATAACCCATGTGCACTTAAGAAGAATGTATGTTCTGTGGGTTTGGGGTGAAAAGTTCTGAAGATGTCAATTAATTCCATCTGATCTAGTGAGTCATTTAGGATTGATGTTTCTTTGCTGATTTTTTGTTTAGAGGATTTGTCCAATGTTGATAGTAGGGTATTAAAGTCCCCTACTATAATTGTATTGCTTTCAATCTCTCCCTTGATATACTCCAGAAGTTTTTTTTTATGTATTTGGGTGCTCCTGTATTGGGTGTGTATATGTTTACCACAGTTATTTCTTCTTTTTGGATTGCTCCCTTTAGTATTATGAAGTGCACTTCCTTAACTCTTTTTATGTCTTTCACTTTGAGATCTAATTTGTCAGATATAAGTATTGCTACCCCAGCTTTTTTTTCCATTTCCATTTGCCTGAAAAACCTTTTTCCATCCCTTCACCATCAGTCTGTGTGTGTCTTTTTTTCTGAGGTGGATTTCCTGTAGACAGCAGATATATGGGTCCTGTTTTCTTATCCACTCAGTTACCCTATGTCTTTTGATTGGGACATTTAATCCATTTACATTTAAAGTTATTATTGATAGGTACTTGTTTGTTGCTATTTTTATTCTTTACCCCTGTGTTACTTCTTTGATTCTTATTTCTTCTTTTTACAGCAGACCCTTTAGCATTTCTTGCATTGCTGGTTTGGTGGTAATAAACTCCCTTAGTCCTTTTTTGTCTGTGAAGTTCCTGACTTCACCTTCAATTTTGATTGATAGCCTTGCTGGGTACAGTATTCTTGGATTCAGACCCTTCCTTTGCATGACTTTGTATATTTCATTCCATTCCTTTCTTGCCTGATGTGTTTCTGTTGAGAAATCAGTCGCTAGTCTGATGGGGGATCCTTTGTAGGTAACTTTCTGTCTCTCTCTGGTCACTTTTAAGATTCTTACTTTGTCGTTGGTGTTTGCCAATTTAATTATAATGTGCCTTGGCATCAGTCTTTTGGGGTTCATTTTGTTTGTGACTCTTTGAGCTTCTTGGATTTGTGTGGGGTTTTTCTTCCTTATATCAGGGAAGTTTTCTGTCATTATTTCTTCAATCATGTTTTCTATTCCTTGCTCAATTTCCTCTCCTTCTGTGACCCCTATTATGCAGATGTTGTTTCAATTCGTATTGTCCCAAAGTTCCCTTAGGCTCTCCTCCTGCTTTTTAATATTTTTTCCTAGAAGTTGCTCTGCTTGGGTATTTTCTCTACCTTGTCTTCTAGCTCACTTATGCGGCCCTCTGCCTCTTCTAGTCTACTGTTGATGCTTTCTATTGAGTTCTTTACATAGCGATGCCATTTTTCATTTCTTTTTGTTTCTTCTTAATTTCCTCTTGGTTCTTACACATATTGTCGAATTTGTCTTATATTCTTTTCATCCACCTTATGACCATTTCTCTGAATTGTTTCTCTGACAGGTTGCTTGCTTCCATTTCATTTACTTCCTTTTCTGGTGATGCCTGCTTTTCTTTCATATCTGGGCTATTTCTTTGTCTTCCCATGATCTCTTTTCTCCGGGTGTCTGGTATGTAGTTCTCTCTCTCCTGCATTTATTTAAAGGCACATAATACAACACAACAAGGCACAATACACAAGGTACTGAACACAAATGTATTCATGATATTAATAACCCATAATAAAGGTGACCATCAGAGTAAAGAGAATTAGGGGATAAGAAAGAAAGAAGAAGAGGAAAAAAAAGAGAGAAAAAAGAGGAGTGGAAAGTGAAATTTGGAAAAGGAATAAAAATCTAAGAGAAAAAAGAAAGAGAATAAAAAGAAGAGGGAAAAAAACTATTTATATGGGGAGAAAACTCCAATAGAATAGCCACTAATCCCAACAAATGCCAGCAACAAATACCTAGAGATGAATGCAAACTAGAAACAACAACTAATATCAAGTGAGGCGAGTGAAAACAGAACCAAAAAACAAACAAAAACAAAACAAAAAAAGAAACACACAAAAAGAACAAGCAAAACAATCTCACAAACAAGCATAACAGAACCAATATAATCAACAATCAATCAAACAACAACAAAAGGACAGAGAGAAAAACAATTTTTTTGGATAGTGAAGAAAGAGAAGAGAGAGGTGTGTATCGACTTGGAGCAGGGGATTAGAAATTAGATATATAAATAGGGTAAAATTTTAACAGGGGGTAAAAAGAAGGAATAGGGAAAATCTAAAGCGGGAATATGGTAAGAGAAACAGGACAACAAAAGGGGAAAAGTGAGGAAGAGAGTGTTGGCATAAAGGTAAAGTTGAAATAGAGTAAAATGCTGCTAACGGAAAGATGAAAATAGAATGTAGAACACTGATCCCAAAATAAAATAAAGAGAAAATAAAATGACACTTAAAAATAAAAGGTAAAATAGTAGTAATAATAATAAAAATATGGAACGCTTCACAAATTTGTGTGTCATCCTTGTGCAGGGGCCATGCTAATCTTCTCTCTATTGTTCCAATTTTAGTATATATTCTGCCGAAGCAAGCACCATACCATTCATTTCTATCTCATGGAAAAATATGTCTTAATATTCCTGAAGGCTAATTTTTTCCCTTGTACTCTGAATTCCTTCTCTGTTCCATAATGTTATTCCCTCTTTCCTGTTATTTTCAACTTTCTCTGAATAACATGTAAATATGCTTGTTAACAACAGTAAAAACAATCCCATTTCCCTCTTAAGAGTACCAGTTTCTCTTTCTCCTATCTCTCCTTTCTCTCTCCCTTCCTGATAATGAATAATGGTTTTTGTTTATTTTAGTTTATATCTATCTATCTATCTATCTATCTATCTATCTATCTATCTATCCATCCATCCTGCCCAGGAAGATATCATACAGAATATAAATATATATTTATGTCATATACACATACATGATATATATTCATATATGTAATGTAGAATCTATCTATCTATCTATCTATCTATCTATCTATCTATCCATCTATCTATCTATTCATCCATCTATCCTGCTCAAGGGAATATACACACAGGATACACACACACACACACACACACACACACACACACACACACATATATATATATATATTTGTATAAATATATATGTTTGTATAAATATATATATCATATACACATATATGATATATATTTATATATATAATGCAGGATCTATCTATCTATCTATCCTGCTCAAGAAGATATACATACAAGATATAAATATATATATACTAGTATAAATATATATATCATATACACATAAATGATATATATTTATATATGTAATGCAGGATCTATCTATCTATCTATCTATCTATCTATCTATCTATCTATCATCTACCTAGGTTTGAGCCCCACTTGTCCACAGCAGTATCCTGCTCATTAATGCACATGTTACTGGTTTTTATTCCTCCCTGCCTCACTTTTCCCAATTCATCACTTATGCTACCTCCAAAATTAATCACCTAAAACCTAGTAGTTCTTATTTTATGGTCTGGTTTAGGTGGAGCCCAAATTAAAAGAGTGGAAAACACTGAATGAGCACTTACTGTGGGCCCAGCATTGTGATATTCCATTCATATGCCTTAGCATAGTGATTAGGAGTAAGATTAAATTAGTTAAAACACATAAAATACTTATAACAGGTCTAGCCCATAGTAGGTACTCAGTAAACATTTGTTATATAGTATGCCAAGGTCCAGTCAGAGATAGATACCACACCAGTTTTATGAATAAACAGATTTTAGTATAAAGGATTGATAACTACACATAATAAAGTTGTTCCCTAGGTCACTGAAAAGGTAAAGAGAAAACTCTAACGTATCATAGAATTAGCAACTTTAATATGCAGCACCATCCCTGTGAGAACAAAGATAAGAAGTTTAAATTATTAAAACTTAGAAGCTTAGAGGAGGGGCCTCATTGAAATGAAAGTCAGACCTCTGAGATGAGGGTACTGCTCAGCTGGTTCTGTTGAATCTAAGCTTGGAGGAGTGGACCTGCAAAGTAATGAGCCAGACTTCCCAGGAGGTTAGAGCTGGTGTCTATGAGAAGAGTGTCATAAGCCTGGTTCTATAAGTCCTGGAGAAATGCAAAACTGGATTCAGCTATTGCTTCTTGTAGGAACTGACATTGTTGGAGTAAAGTAGTATTGTTAGGATGATATATATAGGAAGATGAATCCTGTAGGAAGGAAACAGCTAAGAGCAAGTTCCTTCTTCCTCTTCAAGCCTTGCAGTCTTCCTTGAGTGCAGGGGTGGGGAACCTTTATTCTGCCAAGGTCCATTTGGGAATTTATGACATAATTCGTGGGCCATAAAAATTATCAACTTAAAAATTATCCTGCTATATTTGGCCAAACATTTAATTAACTCACCCTTAATGCCTTGGCAGGGCCAGACCAAATAATTTCACAGGCTTTATATGGCCTGTGGGCCAGACTTTCCCCACCCCTGCTAGTGACTCCATTGACAGAGCTTAACAGGAAATCAATTGGAAGACAAGAAATGTTGTCTGTGAGACCCCAGTCAAGGCATCACAAGAGAAAGTATATATGGATAGGTTTCAGAATAAACAACAAAACTCTAGTAACTGATACCCATAATCTCCACAATATTCCTTTGAGGCAGGTACTAAAGTTATTATTGGGTTCATCTTTTACTAGATTTTCTTTTTAGAGAAGTTTTAGGTTCATATCAAAATTGGCTGGGGAAATATAGTTATTTCACTGGTTTTTGATGTTGGAACTTTGACTGCAAGTTACTATTCCAAGATGACACAGGCGATCAATGGTAGTGCCAGGATTACAATTCAGGATCTCTGGTTCCAAAGTCACTACCCACCTAATCAATTTATATTTCCTTTTCCTTTATTCCAAGCTCATATGCTCTTCAATATTATTAAAGTATTCTACAACTCAGACCATTTATACATTTGGGTAGGGCAGTTCTCTTTCTCTTCCCCTTCTTTTTCCAAGTTAGGTACTGTTTTCTATACTTTGGGGTCAGAAATGAGGTATTCATCATGATAGCACTCGAATCCTCAAAGGTTTTGGTTACCCTAGTGTTCTGTTGATCCCATTGACAAGCATGACAAACTGGTAATGCTGCTAAAAATGTGTTTGCACCCAACTGCCATTTGCCTTAATTCACTGGTCGGCAAACTCATTAGTCAACAGAGCCAAATATCAACAGTACAACGATTGAAATTACTTTTGAGAGCCAAATTTTTAAAACTTAAACTTCTTCTAACACCACTTCTTCAAAATAGACTTGCCCAGGCTGTGGTATTTTGTGGAAGAGCCACAGTCAAGGGGCCAAAGAGCCACATGTGGCTCGAGAGCAGCAGTTTGCTGACCACGGCCTTAAGTAGTAGGCAGAAGATGGAATTAGTGACATGAACAACTGCTTGCAATATTTGGTAAGGAAGAGAAACCCAGGTATATTCTTGCTTTCACTCCTGAGAGACCAGATGACTTTCTTTCCTGGGCAAAGTCTCCTCATGACAATCAGCTTGTTCTCTGTTGACACTAACTTCATGTAGATCCATTTGCTCTTTCTCATCATTTCTAGTCATTATGCTAAGTCAGGAGCACTGGGGTTGAGTTTGAACGGTAGGTGTGGGGTCACCATAAGGTCACTAATACCTCTCAGCAAGTTGGGGAGTTTTGAGACAAGTGATTGTCCCATTGTAAAGCCAACACCTGATAGCCTTCATGCTTGAGGGTGGAGATCTCTACAAGGAAAACTGAAGCTGGAATCCTTCTCAGGGGCTGCCCTTCAACAGGAAGTCTGGTTTCACTCAGCATGGCAATGTTGACTCTGAGTCTGGACAACACACACGAGACCACATTTTAGAGATGACAGTTATCATCATTGTCTAAAGTCATGGTATTTTATAGTGCAGGAGTTCTTCCTTACCAATGACAGGTTGAAAGACTTCTACTAGCCTAAGTCCCCAAATAGGGTATTTTCAACAGGAAAATTTGGACAATCTTGAGCTTGGTGTGACACAGACTTTGCTCTGGGGATCTGCTTTGTATGGGGAGAGGCTGGATATCATAATTAAGGCTATTCAGAGATACTCAGTGATAAGTGACTGACATTTTGAGCTCCCTAACTGGGATAAGGATTTGATAAATCAGGACAATATTTTTTCCATAATGGTAATTAGCAATCTGGACCATCCTGACCATCTCAAGGAGTGTCCATTAGTCAACTATAGGCATTTCACAACAATGGTTCTCATCTTTAGCAGCCCACTATTAGTGCAATGTAGCTATGAAGGCTGATGTTTTCAGAGCAAGAGAAGTGAACAAACCCTATTATCTGTATAGAGGATTTCTCCCGTGATGTTAATGGGGTATTAAAGTCTCCTACTATGATTGTGTTGATGTCAATCTCTCCCCTGATATCTTCCAGAAGTGTTTTTTTTTATGTATTTGGGTGCTCCTGCATTGGGTGCATAAATGTTTACCAGAGTTATATCCTCTTGTTGTATCGATCCCTTTAGAATTATGAAGTGGGCTTCCTTGTCTCTTGCTATGGTCTCCACTTTGAGGTCTATTTTGTCATTTTGTCAGATATAAGTATTGCTACCGCAGATTTTTTCTTCATTTCTATTTGCCTGATATATATTTTTCCATCCCTTCACTTTCAGTCTGTCTGAGTCCCTTGTTCTGAGCTGGGTCTCCTATAGACAGCATATCTATGGGTCATATTTTCTTATCCATTCAGTCACTCGATATCTTTTGATTGGAGCATTTAATCCATTTACATTTAGTGTTATTATTGATAGGTACTTGTTTGTAGCCATTTCTGTACTTTATGCATGTGTTCCTTCCTCCCTTTCTATTTCTTCTTTTTACAGCATTCCCTTTAGATTTATTACATTACTGGCTTGGTAGTAATAAACTCCCTTAGCCTTTTTTTTTGTCTGTGAAGCTCCTGATTTCCCCTTCAATTTTGATTGATAGTCTTGCTGGATAGAGTATTCTTGGGTTCAGTCCTTTGCTTTGCATCACTTTGTATACTTCATTCCATTCCCTTCTAGCTTGATGTGTTTCTATTAAGAAACCATTTGATTATCTGATGGGAATCCTTTGTAGGTAACTCTCTCTCTCTTGCAGTGTTTAAGATTCTCTCTTTATTGTAAACATTTGCCATTGAAATTATGTTGTCTCTTGGTGTGGGTCTTTTGGGATTCATGTTGCTTGGGACTCTCTGTACTTGTGTAACTTTTTTCTTCCCCATATCTGGGAAGTTTTCTGTCATTATTTCTTCAAATAGATTCTTTAATCCTTGATGCTCTTCTTGTCCTTCTGGCACTCCTATTATACGTATGTTACTTCATTTGTGTTGTCCCAAAGCTCCCTTAGGCTCTCCTCCTGCTTTTTAATTTTTTTCTCCAGTTGCTGTTCAGATTGGGCTGGTTTCTCTACCTTATCTTCCAACTCACTAATTTGGTCCTCTGCTTCTTCTAGTCTACTGTTGAAACCTTCCATGGCATTTTTCATTGTAGTTATATCACTTTTGATTTCTTCCTGATTTTTGCATAGGTTGTTTATTTTTCATCTGGTTTATGAACTGTACAACCATTACTCTGAATTCTTTTTCTGTCATGTTGCATGCCTCCATTTCACTTATTTCTTTTCTTGGAGAGTCCTCTTTTTCTTTCCTCTGGGTATTGTTTCGTTGTCTCCCCATCCTAACTATCATCAGAAGGTCCAAACGTTGAGTTGCGGGGGCCTGGGCCATGTGCAGTGGGAGCTTCAAGCCACCTGAATGTCACTGAAGAACTCTGACACCAAGACGTGTGGCTGCTGAGGGTCGGTGGGAGACACACTCACCCAGGATCAGAGTCACAGGCACTCAATGAATCATGGACCCCGCCTGTGCCACACCAAAAAAGAGACCCTGCTAGCGTATACAAAAAATCAGAGTCCCCTAGCACATGCCAGGAGTCAGAGTCCCTTTGTGCCCACGCCAAGAATTGAGTATCAGGGTCTCTGTCGCTTGGTGCAACCTCACACTGAGAATCAGGGTCCCTGTGTGTGCATGCACCAATAAATGGAGTCACTGGCTCTTAGTGTGCATGCACTGGGAATCAGGGATCCCATGTGTGCGCGATGAGAAACAGAGTCAAGTCACTGGTGCTCAGTGCTGCCTCTCACATGGAGAATCAGTGTCCCCAGTCTGCTTGCGGGACCAGGTTGCACAGCTGCCCTGTGTAGGCAGGAGGTCCACTCCTGCGCTGTGGGAAACAGACTTCTGTGTGCGCTCGTTCAGAATCAAAGTCATGTGGCACAGCTGCCCTGTGTGGGCGTGGGGTCTGGTCGCACAAGTGTGCGCTGCGGGAAACAGACTCCCTATGTCCGCCCGCCCAGGCTCAAATCCAGGTAGTGCAGCCACCCTGTGTGGGCATGGGGTCTGGTCATACCAGTGTGCACTGCAGGAAACAGACTCCCCGTGTCTGTGTGCCCAGGCTCAAAGTCAGGTAGCGCAGCTGCCCTGTGTGGGCAGGAGGCCTGCTTGTGTGGTGTGGGTCTAGCAGTTCCTATGCCGCTGCAGCGGGCTGGTGGGGAGTGGGATGTGCTCTGTGACTCACAGAAATCTGCGGCCGGGATGTCTGGAGTCTTGGTGTCCGTGTGTCTGCAGCTGTGGTGGCAGGTCTTTGTCCCGAGTGGCTATAGGGTCCCGGTTTGCATCTGAGACCAGATTGGGTGGTGATGAGGCTAGGATGCTAGTCTCAAGCAGTTCTGTTCTTCAAGATGGCTTGGCTTCTGTGCCGGCACTGACCACTCCAGAGTGTTTGCAGTGGCAGTGGGATTTCACTGTCTAAGACTGCCCAGTTTTGCAGCCCCTTGGAAGACCTGCAGGATCTAACTCTTCCTCTCTCTCTCTCTCTCTCTCTCTCTCTCTCTCTCTCTCTCTCTTTCTCTCACACACACACACACACACACACACACACACACACACACATCACACGTCCACACACTCCTCAATAGTTCCCTTACTCTCTCACACACTCTCCCTCCCTACCTTCTTGCCAGTCACCATCTTTTTCCCCTCCCAATCCCTATTGTCTGATACTCTGAAGACAATGTTAAGTTCCAGTACCTTGTATCCCTTTTCAATATTATCCCAAATCCTCTCTAATTCAGTTGATCAGGATTTAATCTTTCAGATCCTCATCATCTATAGCAAAACCCACCAAATGGAAACTTTTCTGGAGCACAAGATTTCTGATATATTAACATGACCTAGATATATCACGGGACCTTCAACAGGTAGATTAGTGTCATAGTTTGAATCCAAGGAGCCAACAACTTATTTATGAAAGCCAGAAACAGGGGAAAAAGAAGATGGCTGAAAATCTCAGCCATTAGAAAGCATCATGAAACAGGAGCTAGGAGGAACTTGAACAGAACAGAGTCTGAGGGATAAAGTGAAAAAAAAAAATTAGGTGATGGTAGAAAACACATCTAAAATGCTTGCATTTATGTGCTCTTCTCTGGACATGGCATGGAGAGGGAGGGCTGGCTTAAAGGTATAAAGTCAAAGTAGATAGCGATGGCAATGTAGGACTGAGGAGTTTCCATCACTAAGCTCATGAAGTTCTTATTGGTAATCCATATTCTGCTCATTTGTATGTTGGAGTTTGAAAATATGACACAGACCAGTTTGTATCATGCGTAAATTTACTGATGACATCAATATCTCCTCTGAAATAGAAACATCATTTTCATTAACTTTAGCAAACTTTTAAATGTGGCAGCTGGTAGAACAAGTGTTCTTTAGTGGCTCTGGTTCCACCAGAGTCCTCTGTGTATTTTGAAGTCCACTTGGGGAAGCTCAGGATCACTTTCATCTGCATTGCCAATCTCCTCAACCAACTCCAACCAAATCAACCTTGAAAAGTTTGGATCCTTCCAGAATTCTAATTTTTATGCTCTAGTTATTTTATCTGGTAATTTAGTATTCTTAAAAAAGCAATATATTATTGTTTTAATGCCTTGTATAGTTTCTCAGAAGTTAACTCTTATAATGGCATACTTTCTAGTTTAAGTCTTTACCATATATTGAGTCCTTTTCATATGCTTATTGGCCATTCCTATACCTTCTTTTATAAATTGTCTATTCAAGTCTTTTGGCATTTGGGGGGTTGTTAATCTATTATTTATTTTAGTGATCTCCTTATATATTCTGTATACAGTTATATACAAGTCCTGTTTGTGTATGGCCCATTCAGTGTCTTAGTTGTGTCTGTTCATAAGCAGGTCTTTTAAATTTGATGAATTTTACTTTATCAATTTTGTTACCGCTAATGGATTTTTTTAAAAAATATATATATATTTTATTGATTTTTTACAGAGAGGAAGGGAGAGGGAGACAGGGTTAGAAACATTGTTGAGAGAGAAACATCAATCAGCTGCCTCTTGTACACCCCCTACTGGGGATGTGCCCACAACCAAGGTACATGCCCTTGACTGGAATCGAACCTGGGACCCTTAAGTCCACAGGCCAACGCTCTATCCACTGAGCCAAACCGGTTAGGGCACTGTTAATGCTTTTTGTGTCTTAAGAAATTTTGTCTACCCCAAGATAATGAAGATATTGTAAAACTTCATTAGAAGTTTCATGATTTTAGCTTGTAAGTTTAAGTCTTTAATCAATATAAAATTAATTTTTATATGGTGTAAATTAGAGATTAAGATGTGCTTTTCCATACAGATATCCATTTTTTCCCACCATGGTTTGTTGAAATGAGATAGTGTGAATCATCCAAATGTTTTATTCTAGATCAAGTTTTTTTTTTAAGATATTCTGAAACATATAGAAATGTCAACACTGTTTTTCTTTCTCAAATGTGTTTGGTTATTCTAGATTCTTTGAATTTCCACATACATTTTTAAAAAAAGATTGTCTATGACTATAAAATACAACTCTGATTTTGAGTAGGGTAGTGTTGATTTCATAGCTCACTGTGGGGAAAAGCAATGTCTTTACAACATTAGATTTTCCAATTCATGCTTAGCAGAGAAGATTACCCTGGATATGTTTCTGGGGAGTAAGAGACAGCAAGATAAGAAGGACTTCCTAGACCAGGAGTTCTTTTTTTATTTTTTATTCTTTTATTGTTGTTGTTTTTTAGACCAGGAGTTCTTAATCTAAGGTCCATGGATTCCTATAACTAAACCCAATTAAATGGCATGGAAAATTCTGGACATAAATAGAGGGATACTCTTTTCTGAAGTGAGGGTGCATTATTTGCATTAGATTCTCAAAGAGATCCATATATCATCCAAAAACAGATTAAGAAAAAGACCATCCATTGTAAGGAAGATGCACTGAGAAAGCCAATGCAAGGCTGTCTTGAGATAACTCAACCTCTGTATTTCCATGGATCATAGAAGCAGTTGCATAGGTTTCCATGCTCTTTGACTCAAGCATAGGGTATAATCCCCTTCCCCATGACATACAGACAAGATCAAATCTGGACTGCTTTACTCAAACAGCCCTGAAGGAGTGGTCAGGTGAAGAAAACTTTAGCATTTGGAGTTGGTCTCCAGGGCCCTAGGATGAAGCCTAAATCTATCCCCTCCTCCACTAACCTCTGAAGATAGTGCTCTGGGTAAGGAGAGAATTTACTCTGAAGCTGGAAAGATCCAAAGACTGTGAGCTTTGACTCGGGGAGGGGGAACAGTGCTGATTGTTGGCAGAATAAGACATCAGGTGGTGTCACTGAAGTAGCCTCAAGCCAGCCCTTGGCAACTTGTCCTAAATTCCTCAACAGAAGGCTCTGTCAACTAAGGGAGCCACAATAACCTTTAGGAAGCTAAAAAGAGCTGCAAACCTTGGCAGGGAGAGAACCAACCCATACAATGGCAGGAGCTGCAGTGATGGTGAAAAAAGTCCTGCAAAGGCCATAGAGCATGGGTGCAGAAATGGCAACTGCTTTTCAGAGCCAGTTAGAGATTGACAAAAGAGTGACTTTGGTGTTAGTTGCAGAATAATACAATAATTTCCACTATTACAAGAAAATAGTACAGACTAGAAAGTCTGGGGACTTGGTAACTCTTCCAGTATGTGAGGGCTTACAGCCCTACCTCCACCCTCAGCTCAATGAATACCTGAGTTTGGGAGGCAGCAGTGGGAGCAGGCAACCCCGCAGGAAGGAGTGTTTTACCACTGACATTGTTTAGAATGGCTAGCACATGATGAACATGAAAGCAGACTGACTTTTAATCAGTTTTACTACTATTTTTGAATTATCCATGAGTATTGTACCCTTCCACTGCTTATTGCCTGCACCTGGGGTGGACCTCTCCCATCGACCCTCCCCTCTTGGCAAGCCATTACTCCAATCACTTGGGCATGAGCAATAATGGGGATAAAATTAGCCTCCTACTCTTGACAAACTGCAAAATATCTCTGACTCTCTTGGAGGGAAGACCTGTACATTTCAAGTTTTTCCCATGTAGGTCCCAGAAGGCAAGGAAGCAAAGGCTGAGTATGGTAGGTCAGCCATGGCTGTAGTGATGGCAGCCAGTATCCCACAGACAGAGAGTACTTCTTTCTGCTTCTCTCTTATAGCTCGTTTCAAATACAAAGGGCATTGATCCATGTGTACTGCAGAAAACAGTTATATATAGGTACAATATCAGATGCTTGGTTCTTCAATTTCTTAAAGTGAATGGAAAAATACAGAGCTGACATTTCATAATGTGCCATTCTAATTTTTTGGCCATTGTTTTTTGGTCCAAAATTCAACTTTATTTTCACCCTAATAAAGATCTCATGTAGAACTTTCTTCTGACCTGTGGGAGAAATATATGCCTATTTTCTTTGCATGTTTTTTTTTTCTCTTAAAGCTGTATTTGTTCCTGTTTTTACACTGTTTCTTTCCTCTAGTCTCACTTTGGAAATACAAGTTTCCACTGGGGAGTCTATTTAAATGGATGCTGTGCTTCTTTAACTCATATACCAGAAACTTAGGAATCTGGCTTTTTTTATTCCAGAAGGATATTTTGGGGGTTTGGGGAGAGGAAGAATCTCATTAGCTTGTCAATCAAATGTGTATTTGCAAACACTTGGTTTGCATCAAACAATATAGACTTGAATAAAAAACAAATGTATTGTGCTCATTAAATAATTTTGTTTATAAAAATAAATACCAGAGAAAAGAAATGCATTTATCAGTGTTAAGCTATTATTTTTATATGATTTATTATTTTCTTTTAAAAAATCACTTATCTTCAAACTTAAAAAATAATAAATTGTTTTTACCATGCCTAAGTTGATTCTTTAGTGTTTGATTACTATTACATCAAAGGAAAATAAATACAATGTGTGTCATTAAAGTAATTCAGTGCAAATCGGGCATAACACAAAATTACATTATTAGCAGCTGCTAAAATGTAATTAGACACACTCAATTCACTACTCATGAACTGGACCTGATTTCTAAAATATCAATTTAGAATTTTGATTATTCATGACAAAACTGAACATATTTAGATTACAGGTTTAAATTCTTGGTAATGAATATATCCCTCTAAGACCTTTACTGGGATTCCTAAGGGGATGAGGGAAAAGAGGAGGAGAAGGAGGAGGAGGGGGAGGAGGAGAGGAGGAGGAGGAGGAGGAGGGGGGGAACTGTTGTTTAAGTACAGAAGGGGGTGTTGGGGGTTATCATGGGGGTGCCGGCTATGTTCCCACTGAATCCCTGCCAGCTGCAGTAAGTCAGGAGTGCCCTGGTTAAATTTTAACTCTCTGATGAAAAAGAGGCAACAAAGCCCAGCACAGATACTTCTACTGTAGATGTTTATGGCTGTTGCTCTTCTTGACTACCTCACTTTCATTGGCTGTCTTTTTGACACATAGTGCTAATCTGCTTAATAAAAAATAGGAAGTAAAATAAAATAAAACTAGCAACAATATATGGGGATGTTCATATCTGCTCTTTGCTACTCTAAAGTAGGATGGAAGCTGAATGACATGATGCCCAATAAATGCTTTGGGATCTGCAAGGGGAACATAATTGGTTCTCATTAAAAACTCCTTGGTCTAGTTACCTGGGCCCTTCATACTCTGGCCCTGATCTACCTTCTCATTCTGATTTCCAGCTTCTCCCCTCCCTGGCCAGAGCTGCTTGCTATTTACCCAAGCGCTCCTTGAGAAACTTACTTCCCTCTTTCACATTTTACTCTTTCCTTCAAGGTACAGTTCCATATGTACCCTCCTTAGAGCTTTGACTAAATTCCCAATGGGAGGTCCCCTTTTTTCTCCTCAAATTCTCTTTAGCCCTTAGTCTGAGCCTTTTTCATTATAGTTGTTAGAGTGTGTTTTCTGAAAAGATATTGGTATTTCTCAGTGGTTAAGCACGCTGTCTCTGGAACCAGAAAAAAATGGGTTTCAATCCTGGTACTACCAGTTCCTGATGGTGCTATTATGGGAAAGTTGCCTCACTTCTCTGAGCCTCAACCTCAGCATTTATAAAATGGACACAATAATAGTATTGTTTCCTTATCTTAAAATTCTAAGGCCATGAGAATTTTAGAAGTCAGAAAATTTTGAATTTTAAAAAGTATAGCATACATTTTGTATCCTACAAAATACGCCCAGTGGTCTGGGATATGGCTTGAAAGCAAATACCTCCGTATTCAGTGAAACAAAAGAATAATTACCCAAAATGGGATAAAATGAGAAATAGCCACATGTCAGTTCATGAAAAAGTTCATGTCAGCTTTTGCTGTCAAATTAGTTATGAAAAAATGATATGAATCAACTTTGGGTTTTTAAAGATTTGTATTTTAAAATTGTGCATAAAGGACGCATGAGGATTAAAGGAAATATGTGTAACACTTACACAGTGGCAGCCTACTAAATGCATAAAGAAAGTAAGCAATTGCTATCATTGTCATTTATGTGCATGTCTCTCATTCTTTATTGGCAACAAGGTATTGGAGAGAAAAGGAGGAGTTATATCGTATATTGCAACACCCTCACACTACATTGAATTTTGTAGGTGCTTAATAAAAGATGTTTGACTGAATAAAATATAGCATCTCATTGTTGTGACTGTGACATCCAGTCATAGAAACAATTAACCTTATAAATGGCTGAATAATCTAAAAACTAGACCTGAATTCCTCCAAATAAAGTTTATAGTCTGGGCCAGAAAGAGACAAAATAGATGAAAATGAAGTTATGTGAATTTTCTATAGGGAAGGTTAGATTGCTTCATTTATCATGACAATCAAAAAACATGGCCAGCTTTATGACAGAGTGGGAAAAGAATGCAGTTGTGATGAAGAGCACTATCCACAACCTGGCAGGAGTTAAAGCAAGGGCAAGAGAGAGGCATTTGACCCAGGGGTCATGTGAAGCTTGATTGGGAAATGAGGGAAAGCAGCTGACTCCTGGGTGGGATGAGTACTTTTGTGGCACGAGTTGGTGGTCTGAGGGCAGTCACCCTCCAAATGCAGCCAGCACAATCAAGACTAATTGGTCTTTGTCGGCAGCTTCAATGCAGGCCCCCATCTGAATAGATCTCCTTCTCTCAGGCAGACACCCCTAAGAGGATTCAGCCCTTGTGAGTAATTTGGCCAAGCATAACTTGAAGCAATAAAACCTTCAGAGCCCTTCCAAGATCTTTCTACAAGGAAGAAAGATCCTTCAGGAAGGTTAGAGGAGCTTGTCTTCCCTTAGCAGGGGTAAAGGCCTCAATGGATCACATTTGGGATGTTCATAGAGATGAAGGAAGAAGAGATCCTTAAGAGAAAATGAGCTATCTTCTAAATTGGCTGAGATATGGTTTATTGAATGGCAGGTCACTTCACTTGGATGTTCAGCCATTTGTTATATGTGACTAGAAGCCTCTAGGACTTAGGGACTGGGAATGTGTAAGGAATCAACAGGAGTTCTGGCCCAAGGGAAACATTTTCCATCATGCATTCATTCATTAACTCCTCTAAAGTCTGCTTTTGTCTTTGAACCTTAAGGCCACTCCTGAATTCAAGATGGTCCTAAAGCATGAACTAGTCTTGTAATCAGGCTACAGGGCCTACCAAGAGCTAGTCTCTATAGGGTCTTTGCTCCTGTAATGTTCCCCACAAAGGCAGTTATAGTCAAAGATGCTCTGGTAAGCCATGAGGCAAGTTGTATTCATTTTGAAATGATGGTGATGTATCTAAAGATATGCTTGGAAAATCATAAGCCTGGATGCTATTTGTTTTACTTTAAGCAAATGTATGTGAAACTAGCCAGCCCATAGGGGTCTAGTCAATTATCTCAGTGATGCTGCCACTATCAAAAACATTTTTAAAACCCCTTCTAGGGGACCAGCTCCAGAGTTCGGACGGTATTCTTGAGAATGTCTGTAATGGTGACAAAACTACATATTTGAAGGGTGAATTTGATGTGTAAATAGAAGCTATAAGTTACCTGAAGACAAAACTAAATAGGTAGCCCAGGGAATGCCATTTAAAAATAAATTAATGAAGAAGTAATGCTTTTTCAGTGGATAATCCTAAAGGGAAAAGGATTAACTTTTTTTAAAAAACATATTTTATTGATTTTTTACAGAGAGGAAGGGAAAGGGATAGAGAGCTAGAAACATCGATGAGAGAGAAACATTGACCAGCTGCCTCCTGCACACCCCTTACCGGGGCTGTGCCCACAACCCATGTACATGCCCTTGACCAGAATCAAACCTGGGACCTTTCAGTCCGCAGACCGACACTCTATCCACTGAGCCAAACTGGTTTCGGCGAAAAGGATTAACTTTTATTGAGCTCCCACTATGTGCCAGGTATCTTTATATGACCCTAATCTCATTTCATCTTTAAAATATTTACCCTGATGTAGGTATTATTACTCTTAAATAGAAAATGGGATCAGAAAAGTCCAGTAACTTCTTTTAGGCAACACAGCTTGTCAGTGAGAGAGCTGAGATCAACGGCCATTTTTTCTATTTGTCTGCAAAGTCAGTGAGTGCTCTTTGCGTTAGAGAACACTGCCTTCTTTGAAAGTCATTAAAACAAAGTAAGCCTTCCAACCTTGATACACTCACAAAACATCATTTTCACACCAATAAAAGAGGTGAATATACCTATAAAAGATTTGTTTTGAAACAGAAGAGTTCCAGGAATGCTAGCAATGAATCAGGCATTTGTAAATCAAATGGGGGAAAACTATTTGCAAATGATACTTCTGATAAAGTGCTAATATCCAAAATGAAGAACTCATATAAACCAAAAACAACAACAAAAAAACCCAGACAATTCAATTCAATAATGGGCAGAGGACATGTTTCCAAGGAAGATATGCAGATGGCCAACAGACATATGAAACGATGTTCAACATCACTATTTATCAGGTACATACAAACCAAAACCACAATAGTCATGGGGATGTAATGTACAGTATAGGGGATATAGTCAATAAAATTATAATAACTAAGTATACTGCCAGGTGGGTACTTGAAATATCAGGGGGATCACTATGTAAATTACACTGAGTGGCCAGATTATTATGATCTCTGAACACATAATAATCTGGCCACTCAGTGTATATCCTATATAATAAAAGGCTAATATGCAAATTGTCCCCTCGACCAGGAGTTTGACCAGCAGGCAAGACGGCCAACCACCCATGTCCCCTCCCCCTGGACAAGCTGGCCGGACCCTACCCATGCACAAATTCATGCACCGGGCCTCTCATATATATATATATATATATATATATATATATATATATATACTGAGTGGAGAGATTATTATGCATTCAGATATCATAATAATCTGGCCACTCAGTGTATATGATTGTCTGACCACTATGCTGTACACCTGAAATTAATACAAAATAATATTGAATATAAACTGTAATTGAAAAAAAATTAAAGAAATGTGTTGGAGAAGATGTGGAGAAAAGGGAACCCTTGAACACTGTTTGTGAGAATATAAATTAATATAGCAACTATGAAAAACAGTATGGAGGTTCTTCAAACAATTAAGAATAGAACTACCATATAATTCAGCAATTCCTCTTCTGGCTATTTAGCTGAAAAATATGAAAACATTTATTTGAAAATATATGTGTGTCCTTATGTTCATTGCAACATTATTTACAACAGCCAAGACATGGAAACAACCTAAGTGTCCACCAATGGATAATTGGATAAAGAAGATGTGGTACGTATATACAATGGAATGCTACTCAGCCATGAAAAGATGAAATATTGCCATTTGCAACAACATGGATGGATCTTGATATTATTATGCTAAGTGAAATAAGTCAGATGGAAAAGGGCAAAAACAGTATGATTTATCATATATGAAATATAAAACAAAAAGTAACAAATGAACTAACAAAGAAGAATAAACTCATACATACAGACAATAGAATAGTGGTTACCAGAGGAAAAAGGGGGTAGGGTCAGGGCAAAGTGGGCAAAGGGGGACTTAGGGTGGTGAGTGACCAACAGATATTGAATTGTACACCTGATAATTATATAATGTTACTAGAGGCCCAGTGCACAAAATTCATGCACGAGGGTGTGTGTCCCTCAGTCCAGCATGCACTCTCTCCAATCTGGGACCCCTCGAGGTAGGATAGGGCCTAAAAGGGCAGTCGGACATCCCTCTCACAATCCAGGGCTGCTGGCTCCCAACTGCTTGCCTGCCTGCCTTCCTGATTGCCCCTAACTGCTTCTGTCTGCCAGTATGATCACCCCCTAACCACTCCCTGCCAGCCTGATTGATGCCTAACTGCTCCCCTGCCAGCCTGTTTGCCCTTAACTACCCTCCCCTGCAGGCTTGGTCACCCCTAACTGCCCTTCCCTGCAGGCCTGGTCCCCCCCAACTGCTCTCCCCTGCAGGCCTGGGTCCCCCCCAACTGCCCTTCCCTGCAGGCCCAGTTGCCCCCAACTTCCCTCCTCTGCCAGGCTGGTCCCTCCCAACTGCCCTCCCCTGCTGGCCATCTTGTGGCAGCCATCTTGTGTCCACATGGGGGCAGCCATCTTTGACCACATGGGAGGAGCCATCTTGTGTGTTGGAGTGATGGTCACTTTGCATATTACTCTTTTATTAGATAGGATAGAGGCATGGTTCACGGGTGGGGGCCAGCTGGTTTGCCCTGAAGGGTGTCCCGGATCAGGGTGGGGGTTCCCTTGGGGTGTGGGGTAACCTGGGCGAGGGGCCTGTGGTGGTTTTCAGGTCAGCCACACCCCCTGGCGACCCAAGCAGAGGCCCTGATATCTGGGATTTATTTATCTTCTATAATTGAAACTTTGTAGCCTTGAACAGAGCCAAGCCTCCTGCTTGCTCCTTGGCAGCAGCCATTTTTGTTGGGATTTATTTACCTTCTATAATTGAAACTTTGTAGCCTTCAGTGGAGGCCAAGCAAGGCCAGGGCTATGGAAGCTTGGCTTCTCCATTGGTGGGGGCAACTTAAGCCTCCTGCTCTCTCCAGCTCTGTGGCTGCCTCCATTTTTGTTGGGATTTATTTATCTTCTATAATTGAAAATTTGTAGCCTTGAGTGGAGGCCTGGGCCTGCCAGGGTGTGCGGAAAGCTTGGCTTCCTCCATTGCCGGGGAAACCCAAGCCTCCTGCTCGCTCTGTGGCCGCAGCCATCTTGATTGGGTTAATTTGCATATTCGCTCCTGATTGGCTGGTGGGCGTGGCTTGTGGTGTAGCAGAGTGATGGTTAATTTGCATATTACTTTTTTATCAGATAGGATTACCCAATGTAACCTTGGGGCTGCCTGCAAGGCTGTCTCATAGTACTTGCCATTGACCGTGTTCCGCATGTTGTGGTTATTCCAGGGCTGGATGCTGGTGTCAATGACCCAGGCCCCACACTGGAAATGAACATGAGGTTGTTGGAATCACAAAAGTTCTTCACAGCTTTCCAGTTCTGATGGGAAGAGCCCGTAGGAAAAACTATTGGAGAAAAGTAGTTGTACATGACATCAAATCCAGTGGCCAGGATGTTATGAGTGTGGCCCTCCTCTACCAGCAGCGCTATGAAGACCCCATAATAGGGGATGTTGCTGATTGAGTGCAGCCCATTTGGTTTCAGGAGATGGGCCCAGGCCTCAGGGGTTGTCAGGTATGAGTTGTAGATATATAAAAGAGTGGGAGGCTCTTTCCTATGTTGTTCTTATAGCAGTAAAATGTTCCATGGGAGCCATACGTATCAATGATGTACTTGATGTTGTCATGCTGAATGATGTCATCCCGGCCCTTGTAAGGTTGGATATGCAAGGCCACCTGCCACAGATAGGAGATGCTGGTCACATGAGTATCTGTCTAGGGGTCACAACCTATAAGGCTCATGCTCCAATGATGGCCTGGATGTTGTACTGATGGGAGGTGTCCAGAATGGCAGGCACCAGGTCATTGGAGGGGTCCCCATTATTATCAGCCATGCCAGGTACATACCAGGACAGGACCAGGGCACTGATGGAGGCTTCCTTAATCTGGGTCATGAGCTCCCACAGTATGTTGGGGTCTCGGGAGCTGTAGGGTCCCAGCTCTGGGTAGAAGCTGGAGCCCAAGTCATTCGAGGGGGACTATGGCATCCACTATGGTAGCTGGCTGAGATCATGGGGTCCCCGTGAGGTACCATGATGTGGTCCCAGTGAGTGTAATGGCCCTTGCACCACAGGCTCCCATACCACAAATAGTAGAAGGTGTACAGATCTGAGTAGATGAGCATACTGCCTGGGAGCGGGTTCGGCCTTGGCCTCTGGCGGGGGGTTGGGGGGGGGACAATTCCGCAGGGTTGGCAGTCCTCCAAGCATCGCTCAAAGGAAGCCAGCTCCAGGCCCAGGCCAAGAGCCAGGAGTCCATCTCTTTCAACTTTTAAAAGGATCATTATTAAAGTACTAGAGGCCTGATGCAGGAAATTCGTGCAAGGGCCTTGGCCCCCACCACCGGGGCAGCCACCTCTGCCTTGGCCCCTGCCTGCCCCGGCTTTGTCCAGAAGGAAGGACGTCCAGAAGGACATCCAGTCTAATTAGCATATTACCCTTTTATTATTATAGATGTTTGACACATAAGAAAACTGGTGACCGAAGTGAACTAGTGATTTGCCCAGAAATATAATAGTCAGTCAATAGCAGAGATAGAACCTGATCCCAAATATTCTTACTCTCAAGATCATATTTCTTCTTTGAGGATGTATATACAAAATATTTCGAGTGCCTCAGAGCTCTGTCCCTGTACTTCTTCACTTCTTTATCTCCACCTACTCTTCAGATGAGTTTATCTACTCCCATGGCTGTAAATACCAAATATAAGCAAATGACTTTCAACTTTTAGTTCAGGCCTTGACCTCTCCCCTGATTTCCACATACCCAAATCCAACTACTTGATTGGCTAAATTGGTCCCAACTGTATTTCTCATTACCACCACCTCAACGCAATTTTTTACTGTTTTCTCCATTTTCAACAATGACAACTCCATCTTAATTGTTTAGGCCAGTGGTCGGCAAACTCATTAGTCAACAGAGCCAAATATCAACAGTACAACGATTGAAATTTCTTTTGAGAGCCAAATTTTTTAAACTTAAACTTCTTCTAATGCCACTTCTTCAAAATAGACTCACCCAGGCTGTGATATTTTGTGGAAGAGCCACACTCAAGGGGCCAAAGAGCCGCATGTGGCTCACGAGCCGCAGTTTGCCGACCACGGGTTTAGGCCAACAAATACTTGGAGTCTCCCTTAACTCCTTACTTTTAAAAATATGTTATTTATTTTTTCAATAACAGTTTGCATCAATCTCAGGTGTACACCATAGTGATTAGACAATCATATACTTTACAAATATTTCCCCTGATATTCCCAGTACCCATCTGGCACCATACATAGTAATTACATTATTATCTTCTCTAATAAAAGTGTAATATGCAAATTAACCATCTATCTGCTACATAAGCCAAGCCACGCCCACCAGCCAATCAGGGCGAGTATGCAAATTAACCCCAACCAAGATGGCTACCAGAAGGGAAGCTTGGGTTTCCCCAGCAACAGAGGAAGCCAAGCTTTCCACACACTCTGGCAAGCCCAGGATTCCACTCAAGGATACAAAGTTTCAATTATAGAAGGTAAACAAATCCAAACAGAAATGGCGGCAGCCACAGATCGAGTAGGAGGCTTGGCTCCACTCCAGGCTACGAAGTTTCAATTGTAGAAGGTAAATAAATTCCAGATACCAGGGCCTCAGCTTGGGTCGCCAGGGGCATGGCTGGCCTGCAAACCACCACAGGCTCCTCACCCAGGCCTCTCCATGCCCCAAGGGAACCCCACCCTGATCCAGGACACCCTTCAGGGCAAACCAGCTGGTCCCCACCCATGCACCAGGCCTCTATCCTATCTAATAAAAGAGTAATATGCAAATTGACCATCACTCCAACACAAAAGATCAAGATAGCTGCCTCTATGTGGTCAAAGATGGCTGCCCCCATGTGGACACAAGATGGCCACTACAAGATGGCCAGCAGGGGAGGGCAGTTGGGAGGGACCATACCTGCAAGGGAAGGTATTTGAGATGGACCAGGCCTGCAAGGGAGGGCAGTTGGAGGTGATCAACCCTGCAGAGGAGGGCAGTTAGGGGTGACCAGGCTGGCAGAGGAGGGAAGTTGGGGGCAAACAGGCTGGCAGGGGAGCAGTTAGACATCAATCAGGCTGGCATGGGAGTGGTTAGGGGGTGATCAGGCTGGCAGGCAGAAGCGGTTAGGGGAAATCAAGAAGGCCGGCAGGCGAGCAGTTGGAAGCCAGCAGTCCTGGATTGTCAGAGGGATGTCCGGTGGGATCGGGCTTAAACGGGCAGTCGGAAATCCCTCGAGGGGTCCCAGATTGGAGAGGGTGCAAGCTGGGCTGAGGGACACCCCCCCCCCGTGCACGAATTTCGTGCACTGGGCCTCTAGTTGAGTATATTTCCATCCCTATAACTATTTTGTAACTACTGATCTATACTTCTCAATCCCTTCACTTTTTCCCACATCCCCCAACCCCCTTCCCCTCTGGCAATGATCAGTTTGTTCTCTGTATCTATGTTGACGCCTTGATTTTTTAAAAATATTTTTTTATTGATTTCAGAGAGGAAAGGAGAGGGAGAGAGAAATAAAAACATGAATGATGAGAGAGAATCATTGATCAGCTGCCTCCTGCATGCCCCCCACTGGGGATCAAGCCTGCAACCTGGGCATGTGTCCTTGGCTGGAATTGAACCTGGGACCCTTCAGTTCACAAGCCAATGCTCTATCCACTGAGCCAAACTGGCTAGGACAACACCTTGATTTTTACACATCTCCATTCATTCCATAAAAAACAATTCTTTGTACAATCCTCAAAATATACCCATAACATGACTATTTTCTACCACCTCCACTGTTATCAAACCATTCAACATTCACTGCTACCAACTTTTTGATTGCACTGGTAGTTTCTTTTTTTTTTTTTAAGTTTTTATTGATTTTTTTTTAGAGAGAGAGGAAGGACAAGAGAGAGATAGAAACAACTATGTTACAGAAACATTTATAGGTTGCCTCCTGAATGCCCCCTACTGGGGATTGACCTCACAACCCAGGCATGTGCCCTGACCAGAATCGAATGAGTGACCTACTGCTGCATGGGATGACCCTCAATCCACTGAACCATGCCAGCTGGCTGCACTGGTAACTTCTTAACTGGTATCTCAACTTCTAATCTTGCCACCCACCTCAATCTATTCTACCCAAAAGCCAGAATGATCCTACTAAAACATAAGCCAGATTATGCTACTGTACTATCCAAACCTCTCTAATGACTTCTCATCCCATTCAGAGTTACAGCCAAAGTTCTTATCCTTTATTATTACCTCTCTGATCTCTCATACTACTTTCCATTTAACTCACTCTGCTCCAGCCACATCGGCCTCCTTATTGTTTTTCAGAACTACCAGAAACACTCCTGTCTCAAGATCTTTATACTTGTTTCTCCTATATGGAACACTTTTCTCCCAAATATCATGTGGTTTGTTCCATAACCTCTTTACAGGTTTATATTGAAATGTCACTTATTCAGCGAAATTTCCCCTTATCATCCTAACCATCTCCCTTCTCTGTTTTATTTTTCTCTATAGCATGTATCACCATCTAACATACTATACATTTCACTTATTTGTTTACTAGAGGCCTGGTGCACAAAATTTGTGCATGGGGTGGGGATTCCCTCAGCCCGGCCTGCACCCTCTCCAATCCAGGACCCCTCAGGGGATGTCTGACTGCTGGTTTATAGGGATTGGGCCTAAACTGGCAGTCGGACATCCCTCTCGCAATCCAGGACCGCTGGCTCCTAACCGCTCACCCACTTGCCTGCCTGATAACCTCTAACCACTCTACCTGCCTGCCTGATCACTCCTAACTGCCTCTGCTTGCTGGCCTGATCGCCCCCTAACTGCCCCCCTTCCAGCCTGGTTGCTGCCTAACTGCCCTCCTGCTGGTCTGGCCGCCCCCCTAACTGTCCCCCTGCTGGCTTGGTCACCCTCTAACCTGCCTGATCGCCCCTGTCTCTGCTTGCTGGCCTGATCGCCCCCTTACTGATCCCCTGCTGGCCTGGTTGCCCCCTAACTGGTCCCCTGCCAGCCTGGTCGTCCCCTAACTTCCCCCTGCCAGCCTGTTTGCTCCCTAACTGCCTCCCTGCCAGCCTGGCCGCCTCCCTAACTGCCCCGCCCTACCGGCCTGGTTGCCCCCTAACTGTCCAGGAGGAAGTCGGACATCCGGAAGATGTCCGTCAACCTGGTATAATTAGCATAATTATTAGTATAGATTATCTCTCTCCCTCCACTGGAATGCAAGCTCCAAAAGGGCAGAGATCTTTATGTTTTGTTCATTAATGTATTCCTCAATGCCTGAAACACCTGATACATAGTGGCTTCCAATAAATTATTGTAGAGTGAATGGATTCCTGGCAGATATCCTGAAGTCCACTGCAATCTCTCATTGACTAGCACCTCTGGCATTGAGACTTTACATTATTGAGCCATTGAAAAGCTAAGCTCTCACAGCATTATTTATTTAAAATATTTTTATTGATTTCAGACAGAAAAGGAGAATGAGAGAGATAGAAACATCAAGAGGAGAAAGAATCATTGATTGCCTGCTTCCTGCATGCCCCCCAATGGGGATCAAGACCACAACCTGGACCTGTACCCTGACCGAGAATTGAACTGTGACCTCCTGGTTCATAGGTTGATGCTCAACCACTGAGACACGTCAGTCGGGCAATTCATATAGCATTTTAGAAGGTTCCAGGTACTGTACAATATCCCAAGAAACTATGGTCTTAATATTCAGCTATAATATTTGCAGTTCAAGTCACACTTCTGAACCTTCACAGAGCTTCTTGTTAAGGTTGTCTTCCTCTGTTCTAGTAAGTATCCCTTTTGTATTCCATATACCTAGAAGGAAGGCCAGTGTTCACATCCTAGTGTAATTAATGCAGTTTATAATTGTATTATTTCATTAAATATATTAATTTTGCTAACCTTAGGCTTATGGCATTGATTCTGCAGGAAGTTATTACCACTTTTCTGACTGTTTGGCAACAGCATCATTCTCACTTTGGTGGTAATATATTGGGGTGATTTCCATGCAAAATTTAGTCAAAATAAAAAAATGTATATACTTGTATTTTAAAATGTTATCTGTTATTTAGAATTAAACAAGTTTCTCTGTCTTGTCTGGTGTTGCTCAGTTGGCTGAGTATGGTCCCATGTACCAAAAGGTCATTGGGTTGATTCCTGGTCAGGCGCATGCCTGGGTTTCTGGCTCAATCCCCAGTAGGGGGCATGCAGGAAGCAGTTGATTGAAGTTTCTCTCTCTTTCCCTCTCCCTTCTTCTCTCTCTGAAAAATCAATAAAGAAAAAAAAAAAACCTCTGCAAATAATACAGTGTGATACTGACTGGGATAGAGGATGTGCAGAGTGCTATTAAATATAGCTAAGAGAACATTTAATTGTTCTAGGGTGAGAGTAGAGATAGAAGGAGTTAGGAAAGGCTTCTTCACAGAGGGTGCTCCATTTGTACTAGAGGCATTTCTACTGGAAGTAGGGATGAGAAATGTCAATAACATTCTCGTAGAAACAAAGGTCCAGAGGTCTGTAAACATATAGCATGTAGCTAGATGGGCTCTCAGCCCAAGCACAAATGAAATTAAAAAGATAAATAGCAAAACTTCAAAATTTATGACATGCTAATTCCACTACTGGTCATTTTCTGGAGGGTTGTACTAGGAACAATGTTTTTTAAAATTGAGACATAATTTATATAAAATAAAATCCAACCTCTTAAAGTGTGCAATTTAATGGCTTTAGTATAATCACTGAGTTATACATCTATAACTACAATCTAATTTCAAGACAATTTCATTACCCTCCCAATAAACTCCTTATTATGCAGTCACTCCCCATTCTCCCTTCCTCCCAGTCTTTGGCAATCACCAGTGCCCTCTTTGTCTCTATGGATTTGCCTATTCTTGACATTTTACATAGATAGAATCATACAATATGTGGTCTTTTTGTGTTTGGCTTCTTTCCCTCAGCATAATGTTGTCAAGGTTCATCCACAATGCGGCATGTATTGGTACTTCATTTCCTTTTTTCTTCACTCGTCTTTATGGCCGGATAATATTCTATTACATAGGTATACCACATTTTGTTTAGTGATTCACCAATTCTGAGAAGGATTTTGAGACCAACTTGGCTGTGGATGTCTGCCAAGGTACTTGGTGAGAGAACTATGATGTTTCCCATGTGCCACAAATTTTTCATCCTGCTTATAGAGGATTGAGTTATTTGCAATTATTGCCTAATGCCCAGTGTGATTCAAGAAGTTTGACAAACTGATAAAATTGTACATTTGAGGAAATATGATAGTTAATAGTTAGGATATCTTCTAACAGATGTCCAGAGGTGTACAGCAGGACCCTAAGAAGTCAGAACTGGAAGGGTTGGAAGACATCAGCTGATCCCCTCTCTTTGTTTTCTTTCTAAAAGTAATTAATGCCACCAACTGCTCTTATAAAATTACATCATTTCTCTTTACACAATAGCCTGGGGCCTTCTGAACAGTGGGAGAAATTTTAAATAGACCAGGGGGAATGCCCAGAAAGCCCTACTACAAGTAGAGATGGATGTAGATGTGCTGGGAAATACAGAGGCAAGAGAACAGAGAGAAAAAGAATGGTTGCCTTGCTTCCTGATGGCTTTCCACTTCCTTCACCAGCAGTCTGTGAGACTCCTAGAATCCTTATAATGCTAGCGCAAGTGAGTTTCTATTATTTGCAGCAAGATGCCAGAAATTCATGGGAAAGTTTCTCTAGCCCAAATTACTCAGGCTGAAGAAAGCCTTCCCTCCTTAGACTCAAGTATCTGTTTATCCAAATGACCCCTGGGGACAGGGATTCAGATACATATTCAGAGATGTTTATTTATCAGTGGCATGTAGATAATGGTGTCTCCCCACTTACAAAACTCAGAAATTCTGCTTAAATATCCATGTAGTCATCACTGAACGTCCTTAACCTTCCCTTGAAGGGCTTCTGATGAATAGAAATGTTATAATATTTGGATGGAAGAAAGCGAATATAATGTAAATTTGTTGTTTGAAGAGCAAAACAACAGGAGGCAGCAGATTGATGTTTTTCTCTTTCTCCCAATGGTGGAAATTACATATGGACTTAGACATGTAAAACATTAAACAATAGGGAATATATTGAGAAAAGTGATCTCCATATAAAAAGCACCAGTACAATTGGCCTCAAAGCAAAATCTTGTAAAACGATTCTGGTTGTGTGCCTCTGATCAAAATAAGAGGTAAATAAAGACACCTAGAAAGATGCAGTGACCTTTTAACAGCCACATTAAAAATGGTGAAAAGAAACAAAACCACATTAAAAAGAAATAATCTTCATTTTAATGCTAATAAACTTGATTTTATTTTGCTCTCAGGATTTTCAGATGAGGGTGAGAGTAAGACAAAACATAGGCAAACTTTCTCAAAAACAAAACATGTATAAGCCTTCTTCCATTCTTTGAAAAAAGAATCAGTATTGACTCTATGCAAACACCTGCTACCTGGCACTCAGCCAACTTGCTAACCAACCCTATGTTTCAGCCCAATTAGCTAAGCACGCATCACTCATAATGCATTAATTATTCCTAGTGATTTCCCAAAGTTTCCAATAGGATTATACAAGAAAAGGTGGACATAACCTTCTTTTACCAGGACCTTTACTAAGGAAAACCATTGCATGCATTCTTGAAAATCCCAGGGACATCCCTAAAAGTGCATAAGGTCAAAGCTAAAAGGAACCTTTGAGGCTCTCATTATTCAAGCCCCTCATCAAAGGGAGAAACCAGAGTGCTCCAATAAGCTGTGAGCAGAGAGAAGATAAATATAAAAATGAAAAACATTTAAATGAATTGCTGTTTCATACACATTGCAGGGACAGAAAATAATTGTCATGCATTTTTTTTGCAAAGTAAGTAATAATTCACTTTTTACCTTGATTCATTGGGTACAAAGAGGCAGAATTAGAGGGGACAGGAATTGATCATTTCAAATCCTTACCTGCCATTACTTCTCAGGAACATTCTTGTGCCTCTAGTATCTCCACATGTAAAATAAGGCATAAGGGACTTTGTAATTTAGGTACAAGGACATCATAATTATAAGCATAGGCAACTTTGAGCCTGTCTTTGCCCTGGATATGATGTTGCATTTTGTGAGAGGACATGGCTGTGTTTTTTGTTTTTTTTTTCAGATGTCAAGTTCCAAAGATTAGTAATATGCTTCAAATTAGCCCATTTTTCCTTCCTAACATAAAGGGACCTAATCTTAGATAATGATAGCCAATTAGAAAAAACACACACACATGATATTTTATTCTGATTTCCTTCTCTGAATATTAATACTAGCTGTCATTTATTGAGCTCCTATAAGTGGAAGACATTGGGTGAAGTACACTCTATTTTATTTCAGTGAATCCCCCCGCCCCCTCCAGCCAACTTATGGGGTAAATTCTAGAATTATTTCCATTTTACAAACAGGAAGAAAGTTTAGCAGTGAGAGGTGAAGTGACTTGCCCAAGCCACACATATCTTCTGAGTGGCAGAATTGGCTGAACTTTTTTTCAAAATTTACCATTTGTTTTTCTGGATTCATCATAAGATTTTTTGATATCTCCAAAATATGACATTTTAATAATGCATTAACACAGAATAGTAGTTCAGCAATCTTCAAGATATCTAGAATGTTAGAGTTACATTCCATAATACATGAAGTTTGATTGAGGTTCAGGGCTTATGCCTAATGAAGAAGTAAAAATGAGTCTCACATGTATCATTCCTTATGTACTAGGCTACAGGAATACCTAGTGTAAATTTGTGAGGCTCTTCTGTGTCTTCTCTCACTTAATTACCTGAACAACCATAAAAGATGTCATCATTTACATCTGGCAGATGAAGAAACAGGATCAGAGTTCATGTAACTTGCCGAAGGTCATACAGCAAGTAAGAAGCAAAGCGGTGATTTGATTTCTGACTCCAAGTTCATGCTCTTTCCACGATACCATGTTACCTTTCATACACTCATATTACCTCTACATAATCTACCATATGCCCCACAGCACTGCCTGTGCAAACTAGATATTGAATTCAGTGGCTGCTTAAATAGAGAATGAACAATTACTGTATGATGTAGTCAGTATTTTAAGTACTTTACAGGTTTCAAACTACTTTTAGTCTCACAACAGTGCTGTGAGGTTGATTCTATTATTTTAATTTTACAAATGAAGAAAGGAAGGCTTTACTTAGCCAGTTTGGCTCAGTGGATAGAATGTGGGCCTGCGGACTGAAGGGTCCCAGGTTCGATTCCAGTCAAGGTCACATGCCTGGGTTGTGCATGCAGTAGGGGGCATGCAGGAGGCAGCCGATCAATGGTTCCCTCTCATCTCTCTCTCTCTCTCTCTCTCTCTCTCTCTCTCTCTCTCTCTCTCTCCCCTTTCCTCTCCGAAATCAATAAAAAATTTATTTTAAAAAAAGGAAGGAAGGCTTACAGAGGTTAAGTAACTTCCCCAAGGTCATACTACTAGGAAGTGCTTTATCTTCTGCCAGGTTCTGGCTCTTAAATTTTGGTATTCTATGCAAACCCTGAAAAGGAATCTCTCCTCCTTTGCATTCTTCCAATAGCCAGAAAGAAGACAAGAAGGACGAGGAGTCAGTAAATACAAAAGGTGTAGTTCTGCTATTAACAAAATGGGGAGGGGATAGACTGGCAGAGCCAGAGCCAGCACAGTACCTAAAAGTCAGTCAATCCAAAGTTTCACAGAGTGCCTCAGTAGCAGAACAGAGACTCTTTGTGTGACCTTTTACCAGCAACAGATGGTGGTCTTATCCAACCATACTATTTTTTTGTGGCCATCATTGTTAACTTTAGTAAAGTTAAAGGAGAAGAGAGTCTGTTTCTTCAAATCAACATGAATTCCATCAAAAGGCACAAGGAAAGTCTTTCCTCAAGTAGCAGTCTGGTTACAGAAAGTGCCTGCAATTCAGAAACTCACTGATTTGAGGTGATTCCCCTTGGCATTTCTATCACTTCCTTCAACTCCATTCTTGTCCTTCCATGATTTTCATGAAAAATTCTGTTGGTTAGAAAGCCAGATGTGGACAAACCTATTGTCTTATTCATGAACAGTCAACACAGCCAGAGAAGAGAGGTGGTTTATAGATCTCAAAGGCAGCAGACAACACTGTCCTTATCAAATTGATTAAAGTGTTGGATTTATACAAATATGACAAATATTTTTTATACAAATATAACTACTTGGTGGCCTTTCATAGTACTTTCCCCAAGGATTTTGGGTTTGAAAGTCAATTCATTCTGTTGCATGATTGCTTTAGACTATTACAAACTGTTCCCTTGGGAAGAGCACGTAATCAGTTATAAACTTTAGTCTCTCAATTGAGGTACATAAAAATCACTATTCTAGTGAATGAGCCACAGATTTCCCCCTGATTTCACTCTCAATTCCTCAATTAGGTGACTATTGCCATTTAAGTTGCTGAGACTTAGCAGATGGAGGCTGCCCTTGGAAGAGGCCAAGGGACTACCTCGTAAATGATAGCACTGCCCCCTCCCGCCCCCCGCAACATCTGGATGGGCAGTTGGCTCCTAATTCTTATGAGTCCCAGCTTCCCTTGTCTCTCTGGCCAGGAACCAACATAAGAGTGTGCCTTCTGGGAAGCAGAGCTGTTCAGTGGGCTCTAATAACTCTTTTTCAATGGCTGGTCATGGACACTTCTGTTCTCTTAGCTACAAGAATGACAGCCATCTCTTGCATAACTAACCACTCCCACTGGGTGACCAATTCATAATTCTGCAGATATTATGTTTGTACTCACTGTCCACATGGAGCTAAGTGTACCAAGTAAATAAGCAGATACATATCTTTGCCCATAGAGACTAGGATTAAGGTCTAAGACCTGCACAGCCCTTGGGGTAGTTTAGGCTGTATGGGAGGAAGGATTTTTCTCTCTATCTAACATGTCTTATATTTCTCTCATAGAAGAGTAGAAGGCTCATTTTTATTTTTATAACTTTCAATTAATTTTTAAGTGTACACTTCAATGATTTTTAATACAGTGACAGAGTTTTACAATTATCACCATGATTCAATTTTAGAATCTTCCTGTCACCCCTAAAATACCACTTATGTCCATTTACTGTCATTCTCCAGTCTCATGCTCAGGCAACAACTAATATGCTTTTTTTTCTCTGTGGATTTGCTGTTTCTAAACATTTCATAAGAATGGAATCATATAACATATGGTCTTTTCTGACTGGTTTTCTTCACTTAATATAATATATTATGGCTGTAGCATATATGTCAGTAGTCTATTTCTTTTAATTGCTTAATGGTCTTTGAAATCTATTTCTTAGTTCCTTCTCCCCCAATCCCACAGAATAAAAAAGTACCAGATGTGAGGCCCTGCACAATCCAGCTGCTGCTACCTTCTCTGAATTCATCTCTAACAATTCCTGAAACCCTCTCATTCTCCATGCTACAAGCATATTGGCCTTCTTTTGGATCCTCAAAAGTGTCAGTATCTAGTCAGCTGCAGAGCTATTGAAAATGCTGTCCCCTTTTGCTAAACACTACCCCCTCCAATAGGAACATGTGTATTCCACTTGGTTAATTTCTACTCATCCTCCAGATCTGTTTAAAATATATTCCCTCATTAAAGCTTTCCATGATCCTTTGGACTTGGTCCTAATTTTCTCCTACATGCTCTCTTAGCATCTCCACCAGAACTTTTATTATATATGTAATTAGCTCAGGACATATGTATTTACTTCTTTAATGTCCATTCTAGACCCTTCCCCACCCCTTCTCCACTTCTACCCAAGAGCTGTAAATACTACAAGGGCTAGCACTATGTCTATTTAGGTTGCCACTAGCCCAGCATTAGGCATATAGTGAGTGCATAGTAAATAATTTGCTCTTTGGTGCTACAGATATTAAATTGTCTCTCTCCAAGTCCAATTCTCTCAGCACAGCAAGAGGAATCTGTACTTTATATGCCATGGAGTTTCCTAAATGTGTCAGTCTATAAAGGTGTGCTGTTTTCAACTGATACCATCAACAGGTTGAAGATAAACTCAACCTGACAGCTAGAATGTAGTCAGTACAAAGTGTTTGGGAGGCCAGCTACATGGCGTGGAATGGAGGGAATGTGGCTATGTGATGAGAACTCCTGTACACTTCTCAACTTTTCAAGTACCTCCCGGGAAGACCTGGGGGCAACCTTGTTCACTGAGGTGCTCACTAACACTTTCATGTAATGCCAATTCCAGTGTGCTGAGCGGCACTTTGACTGGCTGTTTGCTTGACTCTCCTTTCAACACCTCTCTTGAAAATATGACATGTGTCAGAATGAATCCAAGTAGCCTTCCAGCCAACTTTCATGGCCACAGAAAGCTCTTCACCCATTGGACACATTGAAAGACACTTGATGCTGTTTGAGAACACTCCTCTTAATCTGCTGATAACCTTTTCTGTCTGGCTGGCAAGATGTAAGGAAATGTTTCTTTTCATTTGGGCCTGTTTAAAATAAACATCCAAAAAAACCCATCAACTGTTTAAAACATGTTTCTTTATATTTGTGCGTCTTTACTTTTGAATCTTGGCAGGACATTCTTAAGGGGCAAATGCACTAAATGAATGAATGCCAATCACAACAGTGGCGGAGAGTAGTAATTTAATTCAACAAGCAGTTATTGAGTAGTTACACTGTGCGAGGCCCTGCATGCAGTCCATGGGGGATAGAGATGAATAAACTACAGTTTTTGCCCTCTAGGAGCTCATGATCTGGAAGAGGAAACAGACATGCACATAAATAACACTAATAAGGATGACCCTGGGAAACACAGGAATAGAACACAGGGCTTTGGGAGTAGGAGGAGGGGAAATTAACTCCAACTGCAAACATAGGAAGAGCTTTCTTGGGAGAGGGGAGGGGATAAATATGAAACACTGTTTTACTCTAACAACTTCAGAAGAAAAGAATGACATCAAAACTTTAAAATATTCTGCCTGTATTCAGATTGTGCCTCTGGGTTGTCCTGGGCACCCAAGTTCCACTTTAATACAGTTAATTGGTCCCAGGTGAGGAATGTATAAGACAATTCCTTAAGGCCCAACAAACACCAGAATGAGCAGTTCTGCTTTACCCATTAGAACAAAGATCCAGCTCCATCTCCCTGATGTCCAACCACCAGCCAAATAGCCAACAATCTGTAAGATGTGGCACTGGTCCCTTGTTGCTACATTGAAGTCATCTCCTCCTTTTAAAACTGCCTTACATCCACTTGATGGCACAAGCGAACAAGTATGCTCTCCTGAATGGGGAGAACCTGCTTCCAAGGTACTGTGGTCTCTGGTACGAATATGATTTCACCCTCATATGTACCTGACCTTGGAAAAGGTCAAAAATTCATCAGTGGCATCTTCATTTTAACTGGAATTCAAACTTTTACCACTTGGAGAATAGGGGTGCACTGTGGGCTGGGCTTTACCTAAACCTTGGGTGACTGCTAATTTGGCCTGAGGTAGAAAATAGTTTGTAGATTAGTGTGAAATGGTGGTAGCCCCATTTAGAAAAAAAAAATCTTTAAAGGTTTAAGGATGAAAGCCCTTGACAAGCTGGAAACAACAGCTAATCAACATATCAAAGAGGTGGGTAACAGGTAATAAATACTGTGAATCCAGAGCCCCAGGATGTGACCTCTGAGTAACACTCACTTCCTGCACTTCTCTACACATGAGCTTTGGAATCTAGGGGGACACAAGGCTGGATCACTGCCTATATCACTTGCTAACCAGATATATGAATCTGGACAAGTGACAAACTGGGCCTCACTTTCCTCATCTGTAAGCTGGGCCCAAGGTTTGATACCTCACAGAATTGTTGGGAAGATTAATTACTGAGCTAACACAAGTACAGGACCTAGCACAGTGCTTGGTGTATAATAGAAATGTAGTATGACTCCCCCACCTTTGTTTCTGCTTAGTGTGTGGAAGGTGTCACTTCCTCTACCCTTCTAAAACTAATCATTATAAGATAGTGAAACAATTTTAATATTTTCTGTGGTTATTCAGTGAGGTTCCCTCAATTTAAAAAGCAGATTAGTTGAACAGGTGTTTTCCACTGCAAGGTGCTTATTTGTGAAGTGGCCTGCAAAGTTTTCCTTCTAGAGGTCATAAGTTCTAAACAATAACAAAAATTTCCCCACTTCTAGCTTAAGTAAGGGAATGACTGGGGGATTCTGCCAGCAGCAAAGGGAGCTATTTTGAGTTTGGGGGATAATACATTTTCTGAGAACCCTGGAATTCATCTCTTGGAAGTGCTGCTTACTTGGCTTGTATTCAATACCTGTTCTCTTGCCTACCCCACCCTCTTTATTATTATTTTTTTGTCATATTAAGGCCAACAGTAGAGATACTCTGGTCCAGAGATCTCTAAGCAGAGCATACTGAAAAGGTGCATGAGATATGCCCCAGTAATCAGGTATCTTTAGGTCCAGGCACAGGGGAAGCAGATGGGAGGGAGGCAGGGGAAAGGGAAAGGGAATGGTAGTTTTAAGAAAAGCCTAATTAGAAGAAATGTTCACTTGTTTCTCTAATCCCCTAGCTTTAAATACTATCTTTATGCTGAGAACACCTAAATCTAATCCCTAACAATATTTACTCCCCTAAATTCCACACTCAGGTATATACCTACAAATCAACATCTCCACTTGAATAATCAATATCTTAAACTCAATATGTACAAAACTCAGTCTTTGAGCCCCTCCATCTAAGACATGATCCTCTCTCAATTATTCCCATCTAAATTAATGGAATAACCGTTCACCTGTTTGCCTCGAACAAATATCTTAGAATTATCCTTGACTTTTCTCTTTTTCCTAGCTTCCTTCATCTACCCCATCAGAAATCTTATTGACTCGGCCTGCAATATATATCTGGAATGTACCACTGTCTCCCAACCCTGTCTCTGATACTTCAGTCTAAGCCACCAACATCTCTTACCTTTATTACTGGAGCGACCTCATAAATAGTCCCCTCTTGCTTGCATTCTGGCTCTCATATTTTCTGTTCAACACAGCAACAGAGTGATCTTGGTAAGTGATAAATTAGTTCATGCCACTCCTCTTCTCAAGACCTCTCAATAATGATCAAAAATAAAGTTCAAAGTTCTTGTCATCGCCTATTAGGCCCTATATGATCTGGCTCCCCCTACCTTTATGAACTGATCTCCTACCACTATCCTGGCATTCTGAACTAGCTCTACTCACCTCCTTGTTATTCCTTAAAGATGCCAGGCATATCTCCATATCAGAGCCTTTGTATTTTCTGAACTCTCTGTCTGGAATGCCCAGACATTTGCAGAGCTTGCCCTCTCACTTAATTTAGGCTTCTTCCCAATTATCTTCTTGACACCACAGAAGAAAGAGCACACCCATATACCCTCTCTTGTTGGTTACACTCTGCTCCCTTACTCTGATTCAGTCTTCTTCTTATCAATTACCACTATATGGCATATTTCTTTGGTTATGGCTTGTTTCACTACCCCCTGTCCCCCTCAAAAAAAGCTTCTTTTCACTTAAAAATTCAGGTTTAAAAATCGGAGTTTCTCTGAGACTTCCTGATTCAAAATCTCTGGCTTCCTTAAAAACTTCCCACATTTTCTTCTATCTAGGTCATCTGTAGTTATAACCAGAGTGAAATTTCAGAGAGCTTCTTAATACTCTTGAATTTTCTTCTCTTGTAGAGTTTCATGTTATGAACTTGGACCTGACTTTTTTTTCAGCCATTCTCCTTCTGAAGGTCAAAGACTTCTATGGTCCTTTGCTCACTCTCTCTTTAGGTTTTTATCACTTTTTCTTCCCAAACAATTCCCCCTGTTAGTCAGAATTAGGTGTAAAGCCATAGTTCCTCTAGTTGTTTTCTCTAGGCTTGGGAAATTGTCAGCACAATTTTAATAACTTTTCAGCTATTCTCTGGTCAGGTGACCTATAATATCCCACACAGGGTACCTACTGTATATATCTACTCACAGATTACAGGACTTCCAAGCCCATGCACATTGTATAAAATCAACTAGTTTAAATGCAAATTGAGTGAAAATGGAATATTCCTCATTCTTTACCAGTTCTCCCGTTACTCTCCAGAGATAAACTTTCCTAGTTCTTTGTGGACACTTTTAAATAAACTCCATTATTTGTGGGAAATGCTATACGGCCATTGTTTTATAAGAAAACCAAACAATTCAGAAACAAACTAAAGGAATTAATTTTTTTCAGTATTCTTTTGTATTGATTTCAGTTGTATAGTATAGTGGTTAGACCATCATATATTTTACAATGTGTTCCCCCTGATATTTCCAGTACTTAACTGACACCATACATACTTATTGCAATACTATTGACTATATTATGTATGCTATACTTTACACCCCTGTGACTAACAAAGAGTTTTTTTTTAAATCTAAAATAAAATATTACCTTCCAGAGATATCCATGTTGATATGTTCTTCTATACTCTAGACCGCCCCCCCCTCTCTCTCAGCATATAAGAGAAACCATTGTGTACCTGCTGTTCCATTTCCTCCCTGTTATACTGAACAAAATGTCATGGATTTATTTCCATGTCAACACCTATACATCTAAGTGAATGTCAATTTAACATATAGTATAACTTGACTTCCTCTCTTAGCAGATATACTCTTTTTAGATAGAGCAGCCTCCAAGCTTTTGGCTTGTCTAAATATTAGTGAGCATTGTGACTCCGCATGTATTGCGCTGCATTAGACCTTCAGGTTGGCTTTGCATATTACATGGATAAAGTCATAGAAATTTCAGGATCTTAGTTTTATTTATAGACACTTTTCAATTGTTATTCTCATTGCTGTATTATTTGTTGACTAGAGGCCCTATGCCATGAAGATTCATGCAAGAATGGGCCTTCCTTCCCCTGGCTGCTGGCACCGCCTTTGCTCTGGTTGGAGCGGCCTTTCCGCCTTCCCACGCTGCCCAGAGTCCCGGAGCGGCTGGGGCAGTGTGGAACACCTGTATCGTCGCCATAGCGACTACACAAGTGTCCTGCCCCACCCCTGGCCGCTCGGCGCCTGCATATGCAAATTAACCTGCCATCTTTGTTGGTTTAATTTGCATACTCACTCCTGATTGGCTGGTGGGAGTTGCGAAGGTATAGTCAATTTGCATCTTACTCTTTTATTAGTGTAGATAGGGCCTTCAGAATCATCTTGTAGGTAGAAAAAGTCTATGTAGGTCTTATGGAATAATGTTCTAAGAGAAGTACCTAGGCATCATTAAGTTTGAATATATTTATTGAGCAGATTCTATGGTCCAAGCACTGTTGTAGCACTAAACAAAAACAAAGAATTTTGTCTCCACTCAACTTATTTTCTAGTGGGACAAGACAGACAGTAATCAAAAAATATTTCAGATAGAAATAATTGTCAAGAAGAAAAATAAATCAAGGTAAAGGGCAGAGAGTGACCACAGGGTTGGGTATATGTGTGTGTTGTTTCAGCAATTGTACTAGGATAGCCTCTCTAATGAGAATATAATTAGGTAGAGGCCTAAATAAAGTGAGAGGCAAGTCATGAAAATACCTGGATAAAGATTATTCTAGGAGGGTTCAGGAAATGAAAAGGCCCTAGTTTGAGGGTATGCTTAGCATATTTAAGGAACTACAAGGGGGCCCTTGTGGCTGGATTTGCGTGTGGAGAGAGTGGTAAGAAATGAGATTAAGGATGAACCTAAAAGGACCACTAGCTGATATGAATAATGTCAGGAAGGGGAAAGTCTCCAATGAGCGAAGGCTAGGAGGAAATGTCTAAGATGAAAGCATGAGGCTTCATTAGTTATGTTCTAAGCAAGAACAAAGTCATCAGAGATGTATGCTGCTTGGGACTGAAGAAGTAATGTTGATGGAAGACAGGAACAGCAGAACTCCAAATCAAATTTGTTGTATTCTTTGAAAAAGACAATGAGCTTTGGAATAAAAAGGTTAGAAAGAATTTCAGGGAGAGGCAGAAGAAGCCCAAAATTGAGATGAGAATGTTAAGAGAACACACAGGTGACTGAATTTCCTTATCCAAGGGACTGTGTCCTCAATGGAGAGAGCTGGGGAAAAGGGTGTATGAGAGAGAGAGAGAGAGAGAGAGAGAGAGAGAGAGAGAGAGAGGAAATGCTATCATGACAGAGTCTGAGGAATCTCAGCAAATAGAGGATCTGTAATCAAGAAAATATATAGTTATTTTGATCTTCAAAAATTGCAAAATGTTATATTCTAAACAATACAAATTTGTGAGTATTTGTGAGTTTTATGTTAATATCAAATAAGGTTATCAAATGGAATATTAAAGGAATTGTTTAGGTGCACTTAATAGGATTTGTACTGGTTTCCAACCTGAGTTCACTAGGAACAAGACATATCTGACTAACCTTAATTCCTTCATGATAGGGTTTCCAGATTGCTAAAAATGGAATAATGGTAGGCAGAAAATCTGGACAGCATCAAGGCATTTGGAGATACTGTCACTTGGGTATTGAGCTGGAAGTAGTCTTCTGGTGGTGTGCAACAAGGGTCTGTCTTGTGCAATGATTTTATTGAAGACTTGCATGTACAGAAGTCCCACTTAGTAGATTTGGATATGACACAAAGCTGAGAAAGCTAATAAATCTATTGGTTGACTGAATTTTGATTCCAAAATAATTTGACTTAATAACATGATGGACAGAATTTTACCCAATGAAATTTAATAGAGCAACTACGTGATTTTTATTTGACCACTAAAAGCACTCATGATAAGGATCTGCGAGTTTTAATTGATTCTTAAATTCTCCAGTGTGATGTGTGAGATGGCCACTAAAAGAGTAGCTGTGGATCAACCAGTGTAGCCAAGTGGTTGAGTGTCAACCCATAAGCCAAGAGGTTGCTGGTTTGCTTCCTGGTCAGGGCACATGCCCAGGTAATGGGCTCAATTCCCAGTAGGAAGTGTGCAGGAGGCAGTCAATAGATGATGTCTCTCCCTCATTTATGTTTCTATCTCTCTAAACCTATCCCTTCCTCTCTTTCTAAAAAAATCAATAAAACATATAAAAAATAGCTGTGGCCTTAAGACTTCATCATACTAGAAGGACATCTAAACTTAGACTGTGAGTTTTTTGGAGGCAGGGACCATGTTGATCTTGTTCACTGTCATATGTCCATGATCTTGCATGGTGCCTGCTGCTTGGTATCTACTCATTGACTACATAATGTGATTATTATGCTTTATTCTGCCCTGGTCAGCTAATAGCTAGATTTTCATGATCAAGTCTGGCCACTGCACTTTGAGAGGGATATCTATAAAGTCAAAAGAGTGACCCAAATAGTAAAAAGAATAAAAACTATATCCTATTGAGTTGAGCAACAAATGTTTACTGAGCAACCTACTATGTGCTAGACAAAACATGTACAGTCCTTGCCCTCATGACACTTACATTTAGCTGGAAAGACAGACAAGCTTATAAACAGACATGGTAATCTTTCAAGGAGTTATGTGTACTATGAAGAAAAATATATCAGGGCCAAAAGGTAGTGGTGAATATTGGGGTGGTTCTTTTAGATACAATAGTCAGGGAAGGCCTCTCTGAGGAGCTGATATTTGAGCTAAATGGTGTAAGGAAACATTGCGACTATCTAAGGAAAGAGCATTTCTGGTAGTGGGAAGAAAAGGTATAAAGACCTGAGACAGGAATATGCTATACATGTTTGAGTAATAGAAGGAGGCCATTTGGCACAGGCAGGGAGGAGGAGATTAAGTTAGAAAAGAAGCCAAGAGGTCCTTATGAAAAAAATCACAGAAGTTGGGAACATTTAGATTTAATGGTGGGAAAAGTGGAGTGTGGTGGAGCTATGGAAAGAGGAAGATGGGAATATCTTCAAATATTTACAGATCTATGATGTGTAAAAGAGATTAAACCTGTTCTAGAAGGCACCTCTGGACTCTCATTGGATTAATGGGTTGAATATACTGGAGAAAAAATTCAGTTCAATAAGAAGCACTTTCTATCAGAGCTATTCAAGATGGATTGGGCTGCCTCATATAACAGTGATCTCTATGTCACTGTAGAGATTCAAGCAGAGCTGAAGCTACCTCTCCACTTGGTGGAAGCTAAGGAACAGAAGAAAACCTGGAAGGGATATTGAAAGCTGGCAGAGGATTAGATGAGATGATCTTTAAGACATGGAATCCTAATAGTCTAAACTTGTTTTCTGAAATAACATTCCCTTGATACTAATTATGGTCAAAGTAAATACTTGCTCACTGGTGGACCCAAGATTATACATGATGCTAAACTGAATTTGATATTCAAGACACTGAACCAAAATGTCAGAAAGTATCTACATGCCTTTTTTGGCCTTAAACAACTGAAGTATCATTTAGGAGAAATGTAACTGAACTAAATGGTCACTAAGCCAGTTTTTAATCAGCTTGTGCTAGCTTCTCTGGTACCTAACAATTAACATGTTATTCATGTAAAGAAAAATGAAAACAAGTACAATTAGGAAACACTAGATATTGCCACTCTGGACTCTTTGCTATGGCCATTCCGAGCTCTAATCACAGGAGCATTTCTAGCAATTCTAGTTTAGACGTCCTTGATGTGCAGCATTGTAAATAATTGGCACTATTTACCTCTGTTTCAAAACATATCCTCATCACTGTTCAAAAACTCATTATTGTTCAATACTGAGCCTATCAGGCAGCTAAATTATGAGGTCATTCTGAAAGAATTCTCAAAAAAACAACAACACACACACAAAACAAACCAACAAAAAACAAACGCATCTGCCTCTGACTGACCGGTTAGAATGGAGTGTTACAATGGGCCAAAATATATCAAATAACTCTGCAGCCCTCCACTTCCTTCTGGATACACCTCAAAGATGGCTTACAAAAAAACTATGGAACTACTGAGTTAAATTTTAAGAGTTTAGACTTGAATAACTTAGACAAACGTGTTAGAGGTTCATGGTGAATTTGAAGTTATGAAATAGTGCCTTCCAATTGTGGAGGCATAGGGGTATCATATTAATATTAAGTTGAGAAAAGCAGAATTAAGCAATTACATTTGTTGCCCCCTCCCTCACAAAGAATATATATATATATATATATATATATATATATATATATATATATATGTATATATATATATATATATATATATATATATATATATATATATATATATATATATATATATATTTCACTTGGTGGAAGCTAAGGAACAGAGGGAAACCTGGAAGGGATGTTGAAGGCTGGCAGAGGATTAGATTAGATGATCTTTAAGTCCTGGGATCCTAATAGTCTAAACTTGTTTTCTGAAATAACATTCCTTTGCTACTAATTATGGTCAAAGTAAATACTTGCTCACTGGTGGACCCAAGATTATACACAATGCTAAGCTGAATTTATATATATTTGTTCCCTTATTTTGGATAGAGTAAATGCTTCCTCTGCTAGTATGATAAAAAGATAGGTTTCAAAGTTAGTTAAAGAATACCAAACATGTATCTCTTCTTAAATACAACAAAATATAAATAAAAAAGTAAATAACTCACAGTCAAAGACTTGAGCAAGCAATTCATAGACAAAGAAATGCAAATGACCTACATACATATGAAAATATGCTCAACTGCAAGAGTGATCAGGGAAATGCAAATTATAATCCTAATGTGATATATATTGCCTAATAGGCAGGAAACTTTTTAAAGATAGATAATATCCAGAGTGGTTGAAGCTCTGGGGAAAATGGCATTCTTACATATTGATAAATTACTACAACTTCTTTAGAGAGGAAATTAAACATATCTGTCAATAGTATCAATGCATATATCCTTTAATTCAAAAATTCCACTTTTAGAAATCTGTCCTACAAAAATATTCATATACATGTGTAAAAATACCAGAAGGTCAGAATCATTGCATCATTATTTGAGAATAAGATAAATATTCATTAGTAAGGAAATGATTAAATAAATTATAGTACATACACTGGAACACTACTGCTGCCATTACAAAAAGTGAGTAGATCTGCATTACTTGTATACAAGAATGTCCACAACATAATGATATATTGCTTAATGAATACAGCAAGTTGTTTAACAATATTAATTGTATGATCCCACTTCTGTTTTAAATATATGTGCATATCTATATATATAAAGAGCCAGAGTCGTAACATCCACAATGACTGGAGGCTTGACCGAACCCAGGCTGCGTGCGCAGCAGGCGAGTGGGCTGAACTGCTGACCTCTCGGAGAGAGAGAGAGGCGGGGCTGATCAGCAGCAGTGGCGGCTGCTGGCAAGGCCCAGAGAGAAACAGGGGTGATTAGACCCTGCTTCTCTCTCCCGGCCTCGCCAGTAGCCAACCCTCTCTCTCTCTCTCTCCCAGAGGTCAGCAGTTCAGCCCGCTCACCAGCAGCCTGGGGAGGCTGCTGATCAGCCCCACCTCTATGATCAGGCCCGGAGATAGGCCCGAAGATGCTGACTGGCATAGAAACTGACAAATCAAAACCAAATCTGGGTGAATTGCGAGGAGCCAATGGCTGCCTAGGAGGCAGGGCTTTTGACACTGACTGGCATAGAAACTGAACAATCAGAACCAAAGAAAGAAGGCAGAACCTAAGGTGGGGGCTGAGGAGGGGTTTTAAGGGCAACGGCTGTTTGGTGTAAGGTGTAAGAAAGTGGTTCAATTTTTTAATGACCGGTTTGGCAGTATAGTGCATATGGCTGGCTATCAGTTCAGATATAGGGATTATGTGTTTTTGTCTGCCAAGAGCATCTCCTCCTGCTGAAAAAGCCCCCCCCCCCCATTTAAGCAATCCTATCCTATATAATCTATCTATACTAATAAAATGGTAATATGCTAATTAGACCAGGTCGACCGGCCATCTTCCAGACTTCCGACTTCCTTCTGAACAAAGCCATGGTGGTGGGGGCTGAGGCAAAGGCACTTAGGGGCAAGATCAGGCCTGCAGTGTAGGGCAGTTGGGGGCGAGATCAGGCCGGAAGGGGAGGGCAGTTGGGGGCGATCAGGTCAGCAGGGGAGAGCAGTTAGGGGCAAGATCAGGCCAGCAGGGGAGGGCAGTTAGGGGTGATCAGGCAGGCAGGCAGAGAAGTTAGGGGTGATCAGGCAGGCTGGAGGGCAAGGTAGGGGCAATCAGGCTGGCAGGCAGAGGGATTAGGGACGATCAGGCAGGTAGGTGATTGGTTAGGAGCCAGTCATCCCGGATTGCAAGAGGGATGTCTGACTGCTGGTTTAGGCCCGATCCCACAGGGACATCCCCTGAGGGGTCCCAGATTGGAGAGGGTACAGGCCGGGCTGAGGAACCCTCCTTCATGCACTGGGCCTCTGGTATATATATAAAGTATATACATGTGTATATATGCATGTACACATATTTATATTCATATGTATGTACATGTGTGTATATTTATGCAACTAGAAACAATGACTAGTGTGTGTGTGTTTGCATAAAAAAGGACTGAATAGATTTCCATCAAACTGTGAACAGTGATTGTTTTTGAAGAGTGGAAATGTAGAAAATGAGTAAAAAATTAACTTTCATTTTGTAACTGTATACATATCAATAATAATATTAATAACTAACATTTATTGAGCACTTGTTATATACTAGAAACTCTTGTAGATGTTTGATAGGTATTAATTAATTTAATCTCCATAACACTCCTATAAGGTTAATACTACTATTATCCACAAATCGCCTAAGGAACTTACCCAAGATCAATACAGCTAGTCTGTAGTCTGGCTCCAGAGCCTATATTGTTGTGGATTATTTTTTTTTAAACAAGTTACATGCACTTCTTTTCTACATTTTAGTCTCATGCAGTCTCTATTCCCAGAAGTTCCCATAATAACATTTTGGCTTCTTCTCTTCCAAGTTTTTCCTATACACTTTTAATGAGATCACACAATACATACAATTTGTATTCTTATTTTCTCAATTTATATTATTTCACAAACTCTTCCCATATTTTCATGATAACACAAAAGATTTCCAATTTTTCATATTTTAAAGATGAAAAATGTTGCATCATTTACATGTATTGTACACCCCCCTGTTATTCCCAACATTTATTATAAAAGATAACATGATAAACAATTCTGTGCATAATTTTTAGTCTTCTTCCCTTCAGATAGACTGTCTCACAAACATAGTTACTGGGTCAAAGAGAACAATTATTTTTAAGGCTTTTGTTACATATTGCCAAATTTATTCTCTTTTTCTAAAGAGGTGCCCCTTTTGGAAACTTAATACCCATTTCTTCCTGTAGTTTCCTAGTGTGCAAAATTATTGCCACAATAAGATTAGTTAACACCTACGTTACCTAACATAGTTACTATTCTAGATACATATTTTTTAATGATTCTAGAGGAGCAATGCTAAACCTGAAGGACTAAACAGGTATTAGTTTTACATTTTAAAAAATTCTCCTGTACACTTATAATGAAACTAGAGGCTCGGTGCATGAAAATTCATGCACTGGAGGGGGGGTTCCTCAGCCCGGCCTGCCCCCTCTCACAGTCCAGTAGCCCTCAGGGGTGGGAGGCGAACCGGTGATCAGGGGATGGTGACGCCCCATCACACCTCTGCTGCTGCCACTGCTGGCAGCGCAAGTCTCGGCTGGCCCTGGTTACCTGCACCTCAGGCCAGCCTTGGGCAGCTGGGGGGCTGAGGGGACTGGGGGACTCCGGAGGCAGGTGAGCAGAGTGGCTGGGCCCATCTGGAGGCGGGCCCAGCCTTGCTGTGTGCCTGCTGCCCTGGCGGGGCTGAGGGGACTAGGCGCTGCCATCTTGTGGCTGTGAGCACCGCCATCTTTGAGGGCGTGACAGTCAATTAGCATATTCCCTCCTTATTGGCTGTGGGAGCCACCATCTTTGAGGGCAGGGCAGTCAGTTAGCATATTCCCTCTTTATTATATAGGGTGGACAGTAAGGGAGTTTTTAATCAGTGGCAGCATTTTATGGTACAATAGCAACATGGAAAGAAGGGCTTGGTCTGTGGGACCTCCCTGGCACCTCTCTTCACATTACTAAGTTTTGGCTGTTGTTTTAGTTATATTAACAAGTCACTGATAGAAATCTCTCACAGCTGTTGAAGGCTCAAGAATTTCTACTGAAAAAGAGGACCAAAAAGTCTTCAACTAAAAGACCACCTCTACTACACTGCAGCCACTCACTTTCAAGGTCAAACCCCAGATCTAGTCATTATCACTAAATACCGGCAGTCCTCATGGAATGCTAGGCAGTGTGAGATGTTTAAAATGGTTGCATATCTAGGATCTCTCGAATGGTGACAGTGTCAACATTGCCATGGTCCCATAGTCAGCATTTCTTCTATAACTTTATGTAGTTATTTTTTTAGTATTTCTTTGAATTTATTGGGGTGACATTTTGGCTTCTTCTCTTCCAGTTTTAAATAAAATTATATAGGTTTCAGGTGTAAAATTCTATAATACATCATCTATATATTGTATTATGTGTTCTCCACCCCACATATAGCTTTGATTTGAATTTCACTTTCGAGATATTAATTTTTCATTTATTTGCTGCACTTTCATCTTTGTGGGCTAGTTCCTCATTTCTGAGTATACATTTTTGTAAAATGTCTTGTGGGTTTATCACTGCAAATTAAAGTGACACAAGTACGTGCTTTGATGTCTGTGCATAAACTGAATGAAATGAATCACCAATACCAATCACCAACAGACTTTGAAAGAAGTGACATGATTGGTCACTGATCATGATGTGCATCTGTTATTTGTGTAATGATTTGTGTACTGAAAAGAGCAATCAGCACAATCTATACTTTATGTATTCACTCAGTTAATATGCAATGGTAACTGAAATTTGAAGTGTGCTGTTGGGGAATGCTGTTATTTAATTAAACTGTGGTAATCAAATTCATGGATATCAGAATCATGCTCCCCATTTATTTTAGTTTATTCTGAACACAGCAGCCAGAGCAATATTTTAAAAGCAGAAATCAAATCTGGCATTCTACTCAAAACACACAAATGACTCCCATTTACTTCAGAGTAAAAGCCTTCCTGTGATATATAAGGCCTTTGTGATCAGTCCCTCCTCCTCTTATACACTTGATCTCTCTCCCTCCTTCCAACCACACTGGCTTTCTTGCTGTGTTTTGAACACTTGACACACCAGCATTCTCCTTTCTCAAGGCTTTTCTATTGGCTGTCCCTTTGACCCAAGGTTATCTCCTCTCAGATGCCCACTAGGTTAGTTTCCTCACTCCTTTTAAGTCTTTAAACAAAACTTTCTCATAGAGGCCTATGCTGACCACCCTACTTAATTCTGCAACCTACTTCCTGCTCCCACCTCAGCATGCCTGATATACCTTGCCTGGCTCTTTCTTTTCTCTTGCCAACAGCATTTATTACTGTCTAACATATTATATAATTCACTTATTTTAAAATATGAATTGTTTATCATTTCTCTCTATCCTCACATTAATATAACTTCCATGAAAGTGAGGGACTTTGGATGTTTGATTTTCTGCTGTTTTCCAAGCTGCTAGAATAGTGCTTGTCATATAGTAAGTGCAGAATGAATAATTATTTAATGAATAATGGAAGAATTCATACCAGCAGTCCCAAGCATGTTCTTCTCAAACTGTGTGTTACAATTATTTTTCTGAAAACAAGATCACTCTAGGTATCTGGCACAAGGGTTGATTTGGAGGAAAACAACAACAAACAAACAAAATGTCACATTGTATGTCTTGCAGATAAGGTTAATCCCAGGTAATTCATTCAATTAGTTGAAAACCTAAAACTTGCTCCTGTTGCTTTTAAAAGTAGACAAAATAGCAGAACTCGTCATTCTCTCTCTTCTAAGAGGTTCTCCCATTTCCAGAATAAACACATCTGTCATTTAAATATTTTACCAGTTAAAATGGATTTTGGAAAGTGATGCGAATCATTTCATAAACTGTGTCTACTGATTCAAATCCCCAAAGGTACTCATAATTCCCTTCCAGTTTACTTCAACCCTTAGTGCAGGTCAAAGATGTACCATTATGCTGTATATGAGTGTTCCATGAGTCTTTGATCATCACCCAATTTCCACATATAAACAGATGGCTGCTTTTTTTTACGTTAAGGCAAAGGGATACCTAATCTTCCATTGCTTAATGTTCTAATTATCAGGGAGTATTTCTTCATTCATAATCTACCTGCAAGTGAAGGTCACTTACTTTATCTCCCTCCTAGAACAACTAATTCATCTTCATCTTGATTCATATATTTCCAGACAAGCTCATCCGGTTGCATCTGCATCTACATCTGCAAAATATTGTGCTACATTTTAGCATTTAGCAAGAATAACATTTAGTAAGAACCACCCAGATCTTGAAACCCTTGTCCTACCTAACTGTATCTGAAGTGCAGATTATCCTCACTTCCTGAGCAGCTTCATAATGGTCATTCTAGTCTTAATGGTCATTCTTCAGGAATGCCTATTTTTGTCTTGGATCAGGTTCTCTCTTTATTTACTTATTTATTTTTTTAAAGATTTTTTGTTGACTTTTAGAGAGAGGGGAAGGGAGAGGGAAAGAGAGAGCGAAACTACAATTGGCTTCCTCCCGCACACACCCCCCCTCCCCAGGAGTCAAGCTTACAATCTGGGCATATGACCCAAACAAGAATCAAACCTGCAATGCTTCAGTGCAAGAGAGGATGTCCAACCTATTGAGCCACACCAGCCAGGGCAAGTTCTCTCGTATTCTATGTTAGCAGACTTCTAGTTTCACACCTAAAATATTTCTAGAAACCTTACTAAAACCTGATAATTGCCTCACTTAGGATCCCATAAAGGATCTTGGGAGAATAATACGAGGTCTCTATGAGAATATTTTAATTTTGAGTTCTTATTTTGATGTTTGTCTAAAAAAGACCTTAATGTAGGCATGCTATGAATTCTCTGGATGGCCACCTTATAGCAGAGCATTGGCATATGGTTCCTGGGCTTAACTCTGCTTTTAAGATCAAAGAGATTTTAAGAATTAATATTTGAACTGTATTGGGCTAATAGGTAAAGAAGAGAAGTAAAGGCCAGAAGTGTGTTGTAAAAGCAAAGGTTTCATATTAGTTTGAATGGGGAAATAAGGAAGGAAGACAACATCACCATTTAGTAATATGACTGTCACATTTTTAATTAAGATAACTTAAATTTAATTATTTTCACTTACAATCAAAAGAGTGTAGATTAAAGCAATTTCCAAATAAAATATGTAAAAGTTTAAAAATAGACCAATAGGAAAGACTAGAAACAATTCTAGAGCCTTTCAAATAGAAATGTGAAATAAATAATGGCATGTACATTCCCACTGTAGAATGTTCATCAGCTATAAAAGACAGTGAGGACATTCTCACTACACTGATATAGAAAGATCTGCAGGGTATACCATAAAGTGAAAAGTGCATGGTTCAAAACAATATATACTAATATAGTACGTTGCCAGTGGTGCAAAAAAGGGAGTAAAGATGGAGACATTTGCTTTCATTTTTATATAGAATCACTGTCTAGAGAAGCTTAGGGAAGAAGAAAAATGGTATTATAGGTGAGGGTTAAACTTTTTGTGGATTCATTATTATATCACTTTGACTTTTAAACCACTTAAATGTGCTAACTATTCAAAACCATAATAATAACAAATATATCTACAAATTATTAATGGGAGATACCTATTTCCAATGACCTAGGAACTATAACCCCTCATAACACTTTTTTAAGATACTCTCTCTGTGATCTATTTCTAGCATTTGGTATTTTTTTCCTTTACAATTGAACACAGTTATTCACCTGAGAAGAAACAGAGCAGCTGGTAGCTTCCAACTGGTAGCCTTTACAAGCTTCTCTCTTCTGAGAACTATTTGAATAACTCTAAACAGGATGTAAATGATGCATGTTTTCAACCTGCAGTTGGAATTAGAGTGAATTAGGGTATTTGGACAAAATTTGAATCCAATTAGCTCAGTTATTAAATGGACTAGAGGCCCGGTGCATGAAATTCATGCATGAGGGGGTGAGTCCCTCCGCCCAGCCTGCACCCTCTCCAATCTGGGACCCTGCAAGGGATGTCTGACTGCCTGTTGAGGCCCAGGCAGTCGGACATCCCTCTCACAATACAGGACTGCTGGCTCCCAACCGCTCGCCTGCCTGCCTGCCTGATTGCCCCTAACCGCTTCTGCCTGCCAGCCTGATCACCCCCTAACCACTCCCCTGCCAGCCTGATCAACGCCTAACTGCTCCCCTGCCAGGCTGATTGCCCCTAACTGCCCTGCCCTGCTGGCCTGGTCACCCATAACTGCCCTCCCCTGCTGGCCTGGTCACCCATAACTGCCCTCCCCTGCAGGCCTAGTCTCCCCCAACTGCCCTCCCCTGCAGGCCTGGTCCCCTCCAACTGCCCTCCCCTGCAGGCCTGGGTTCCCCCCAACTGTCCTCTCCTGCAGGCCTGGTCGCCCCCAACTGCCCTCCTCTGCCAGCCTGGTCACCCCTAACTGCCCTCCCCTGCAGGCCTGATCACCCCCAACTGTCCTCCCTTGCAGGCCTGGTCCCTCCCAATTGCCCTCCCCTGCTGGCCTGATCGCCCACAACCACCCTCCCCTGCTGGTCATCTTGTGGTGGTCACCTTGTGTCCACATGGGGACAGCCATCTTTGACCACATGGGGGTAGCCATCTTGTGTGTTGGAGTGACAGTCAATTTGCATATTACCTCTTTATTAGATAGGATAGTAATATTATATGTTTGTTTATCACATTTAAATAGGCAGAGACTACCAAAATATTTTACGATTGAATTACTCTTTCCAAAACAAAGTAGATAATAATTAAATCAAGTATGCTGTCATCATTTCAACATTATTCTTTTAGCATTTTATTGATTGATAAAATTTGAATTTCATGGATAAGTCTTGCTTTGTTAATGGTACCTTAGAACCAAATGTTAGGTATTCTTATTCACTTGGTACTTCAGCTTTATCTACAGTAAGGATTCTTAACCTAGGATCTACAGGTAGAATTCAAAGAATCTATTAAGTTGGGTAGGAAAAAGTTACATATTCAATTCTAATAGTCTCTAAGTGAAATGTAATAGTTCTGTTTGTTATGGTGTAAGCAATGGGACAAAGTAACATCAGCAGCACCTATGACTTGGTAAGCAATAGACATTATAGATATTATCATAATACCATTGTAGTTATCCCAAAATATCATCATGTTCATCACTACTTCAGAATTATAATATTAAACCCATCAGTAGATTTTGTTATTTATTAAGTTTATAAAGGTATGGCTATATCTATATCTATTGTGTAAAAAGATATTACCAATTTTCAAATAGTTAGATAGCTTTTCTCAAGTGATTATACCCTTGGTAATCCTATGTGTTTTTTTTTTATTTTTAGTGCTAAAACTATAAAATGTTTATAAGAAAATATAGTAAAAACCTGGCCAATTTGGCTCAATGGTTGAGCATCGACCTGTGAACCAGGAGGTCATGTTTGATTCCTGGTCAGGACATATGCCTGTGTTGTGGGCTCGATCCCCAGTAGGGGGCATGTAGGAGACAGCCAATCAATGATTCTCTTTCATCATTGATGTTTCTATCTCTCTTTCCCTTCTTCTCTGAAATCAATAAAAATATATTTTTAAAAGAAAATATAGTAATAAACCTCTGTGACCTTGGATTAGGCAATGGTTTCTAAGACATGACACCAAAAGTGCAAATAACTATAGAAAAAATAGGTAAATTTAACTCCATCAAAATGTAAAACTTCTGTGATTCAAATAACACCATCAAGAAAGTGAAAAGACAATCCACAATATGGGAGAAAGCATTTGCAAGTCATATATCTGACAAGGGACATATATCCATAACATATTAAAAACTCTTACAAATCAATAATAAAAAAACTCAATTAAAAAATGGACAAAGCATTTAAATATACATTTCTCAAACGATATACAGATGGCCAAAAAACACATAAAAAGATGCTCAACACCATTGGTCATTAGGGAAATGCAAATCAAAACCACAATGAAATACTATTTTACACCCACTAGGATGACTATATAATTTTTTTAAAAGTCAATAACAAGAATTGGCAAGAATGACAGAATTTGGAAGCCTCTGACATCATAGGTGGAAATGTAAAGTGACACAGCCATTTTGAAAAACAGTTTGGCAGTTCCTAAAAAAATTTAACATGGAATTATCATGTGACCCAACAATCCCACTACTATATATATGCCCAAGAGGAATGAAAATATATGTCCACACAAAACTTGTACACATGTTTATAGTAGTATTATTCATAATAGCCAAAAGGTAAAAACATTCCAACTATACACTGAGTGGCCAGATTATTATGATCTCTGAACGCATAATAATCTGGCCACTAAGTGTATATCCTATATAATAAAAGGCTAATATGCAAATTGTCCCCTCGACCAGGAGTTCGACCAGCAGGCAGGCCGGCCAACCGCCCATGTCCCCTCCCCCTGGCCAGGATGGCTGGACCCCAGCCATGCACAAATTCATATATATATACACACATACACTGAGTGGCCAGATTATCATGCATTCAGAGATCATAATAATCTGGCCACTCTGTGTAAATCAACTGGTGGATAAACAATATGTAGTATATCTATACACTAGTATATGATTCAACCAAATGAACCATACACAAAAAGACAAATATTTCATGATTGCACTTATATGAGGTAATTACAACAGTCCAATTTATAGTGACAGGAAGTAAAATAGTGGTTACCAGGGACTGGAGGGAAAGAGGAATAGGGCATTATTGCTTAATGGGTACAGATGATAAAAAAAATTCTGTAGATGGATACTGGTGATGGTTGCACACAATTTGAATGTACTTAATTCCACTAAAATGTACTTAAAGTGATTAAATTGGTCAATTTTAAGTTATGTATGTTTTACCCCATTAAAAAACAGGAACGAAGTAATCATACATGCTACAGCATGTATGGACCTTGAAAACATTATGCAAAGTGAAAAAAGCCAGACACAAAAGCTACATATTATCCCATGTATATGCTATATCAAGAGTAGGTACTTCTAGGTTTTCAGAAGTACCTACTCTTGATATAGCATATACATGGGATAATATGTAGCTTTTGTGTCTGGCTTTTTTCATAAAAATTATGAACAACAAATATCTATCAACAAGTGATTCTAAAAATCAAGTGAATTCAAAATCTGAGGAACAGAATAAACTGGTGAACATAATAGAATCAGAGGCATAGAATGGGAGTGGATTGATAATTCTCAGGGGGAAAGGGGTGTCGGTGTGGGAAGTATGGGAAGAGACTGGACAAAAATCATACACCTATGGATAAGGACAACGGGGGGGGGGGAGGGAAACGGGTGATGGGGAGATCTGGGGGGGGGGAAGGAGAAACAATTGTAATAATCTGAACAATAAAGATTTATTTAAATTAAAAAAAAAAAGAAAAAAAAAAGAGTAGGTACTTCTATAAGTGATAGTGTTGGCAGAATCTCCACACTATGACACTGGATCTGAGGGTGTGAAACAGTGATTTGTTTCTCTCCGAGTGAATCCCTACAGGCACTGTGGAGGAGGTGATAACCCCTGATCTCTTTTGTTTGCTTGCCTTTGAGTGAGCTGGGGCAGAGATGATTAGAGCCCCAGTATTCTCAGCCTGTCATGCCTAGGGCAGATCCCTTGCCCTACAAGTGGGAGCTGAGTAGGGGAAGGGGGCACCACTCCTCTTGGTTGCACCTCCCTGAATAGTGGTTCCGCAACATAGGGTTGGGGGATTAGAGATGCTATTAGCCTGCCCTTTCATTTATGAAATAGTAGCCCTAGACAAGGATCTGGGGCAGAAGAACCCCTTTTCTTAGCCACATCTGGCTGAATTAGAGCTTCCATCACTTCCCTGGGGTAGGGTGGGGCATGGGAGCAGGTTTGGATTAAATGCCAAAGACTCTCAGTGTTCATACCAAGATTTAGTAGTCTTTCGTGAATAAATGTATCTCCATTTCCTTTATGCCTTGAGAATTTCCAAGGCATAATATTTGTGTGTATTTTTTAAAAATATTTTTCACCCATTAAATGTAGGTTTTCCTGGGGAGAATGTCACACCACCATTCAAGATGCTCTCTTTTAATTTTTTAAAACCTTTTATTTTTTCTCTTGTCTAATTTTATCAGCCAGTATGTCCAGAATAAAATAGGAATATTGGACATCTGGGTCTTGTTCCATACTTGAAAGAAAGTAGAAAGTTTAATTTTAATGACTATAAGTCATTGAAGCCTAATTGGATCAGTAAGCCCCAAGGGACATAATTTTGAGCCCTCTGCCTTAGGATACCATACTTGAAGCTCAGAGTCCCTAAATTATGTCATGAACCTTGCACAGTGAGAAGAGTAGCTCCTTATTTGGTGTGATTTGTTCACAAGTATAAGCAAACAGCCCCAATGGGATTGGTTGCTTCTTGTTTGACCTCAGATTACTTCTCCTGGATTAAAAGTTAGGTCCTCTGCTAAGCACATCTTCAAAGTAACCAAAGCCTGGGGCTGCCTATGCATAGTTTAAGAAAGCCTGCTTTACAAATATGACCTCTATCTCTTCTGCCTTATTAGTCTATTCCTCTCCACTGGCATTATTCACTTGGCATATAATATACTCAGGTTTCAAGTAGCCTGAAATAACCTTCTCTTATAGCTGCTATTCTTTTAAGTTACTATCACTCTGCCCCTCTTTTATCATGGTCCATGTTGAAAGAATTGCCTTTTCTTTAGTGTCTCTGCTACTCCACCTTCACTGGCTACTTAGCCTCTTCTTTAATTCATCACTAATTCTCTGCTGTCTCTAAAAGTGTCGTCCTAATGACCTCATCTCTGTCTTTATTGTCCAGATCTTTTTGCTGCATTTGACCCCATGGACCACACCTCCCACTTTCAAGTTATTTTGCCTCCCTTGGCTTCATTGACAGTGTACTTTCTATCCTCCTCTGCTCATTCCTTCAGGTTCCTTTGCTGGATTCCTTCCCAAATTCTCAGTAAGTGTGGCTTCTCCCATATTCTGCCCTGGTGACTCCATCCTCCAGAAACCCTGGGACAGTACTATCAGTTTTGCAGTTAGAGCCTAAAAATATAGCTTGGGATTTGTCATCACTCCTGAACTCTACCTTATTTCTCTTAACCATTTCTATCTCCATACTCTTGATGCTTCCTCCACAGAAGAGTAATGAATACTTGCCACTTTATATAATTACCCCATTTAATCTTCTCACCAACTCTATAAAGCAGACATCATTGCCCAAGATCTACAAATATAAACACTGAGACTCAAAGGAAAATTTCCTTTTCAAGTCACACAGTGTAAGCAAGTTGGGATTTAAATCCAAGTGTTTGTAATTTGTATTGCCATACTCATATCTTTCAATATGTAACCCTACAAGTTATGGTCAATATTTATAAAAACAAATTAATGACTCTCCTCTACCCCAAAACCAATTATTCCACCAACTCTTTATATTTCTGCCAATAATGCCATCATTGCCCCATTCAGTCACACTGAGGATCTGAGTCATCCTCAATTTCTTTCTCTTCTATGCCTACATCTAACCAGTGGTCCTATGTGGTACTGCATTTTCATTTTCTGCCATCTGCTATTTTCATTTGTAGATCATTTTTACCACCAAAATCTAGGTATCTTGATTTACTACTGAACTGGTATTATGATCTCAAGTCTCACTGATCTTCCATTTGCACTGTCCAATCCTTTTACCCATCTTTTTTGAAGGCAAGTTCCATGCATCTCTGGACTCTGTTTCCCTATCTGTAAATGAAAGGATTGGTTGGATTTCAATAAGGTTCTCAACTTTTGCACCCCCCAAGACCCCTTCTTGTTTTTTATTTATTTATTATTTTTATTGTTGATAATGTTACAGATGTCTCTCATTCCTCCCCCTCTTTCTCCCCTCCACTTAGCCCCTACCCCCACAGGTCTTCACCACCCTATTGCCCATGTCCATTGGCTATGCATATAAGTATATAAGTTCTTTGGTTTATCTCTCTTCCTCGACCCACCCACATGGAGATATGTTAGTCTGCTCCATGACTCCATGCTTTGGGTCTTATTTTGTTGCTCAATTCATTTTTTTCATTAGATTCCACAAATAAGTGAGATCATGTGATATTTGCCTTTCTGAGATTGGGTTATTTCACTTAAGACCCCTTTTGTTTTGTTTTTAACCCATGGGGTCCATGATTAGAAAAAAGTTTTCTAATGTTAAAATATTCATTTGTTAAAAAAAACAATTAACTTGTTTCCCCATTTAAAAAAATCATTAGACTTTCATAATTGTCAATTAATGCTTCCAATCAGTATCCCAGTTTGATTAATTCCATCCCCAAGCAAATAATATTGACACTGTAGTTGATCTGTACAACTTTATTGTGGAGAAATTCATGGTTCCCTTAAGTCTTTCTGAAACCTTGACAATCCTTCCAGGATCCCCAGTGTGGTTGCCAATGCCCCCTGGCTGATAACCATTGATTGAGTGAGCAATTTCTGAGGAATCTTCCAACCCTGTCAGTCTGTGATTCCAAAAATACAGCACTGATCATGTATCTTCACTGCTAATTATTCTGTAAGGGCTCCCCATTGCCTCCTAAATTAACTATAAACTACTTAGCCTGGAATTCAAAGCCTGCCAGGCTCCAGCCCTAACATAATATTGTGTGTTTTTTAATTGTGAGCTGACAGCCGTGCTTGCATGAGCAACAAACTATTAAGCACAAGCATACACACAGAGCTTACTGTTCTAAACACAAATAAAACTGACAAAAAAGTTAATCTGACACATATTTAATGATATATCTAATGGTTATTGTGTTGGGTGATAATTAGTCATAAATGGTAGGCAGTTCGCATAAATGATTGTAATTAGTATTACTTTTCCACACTCAGACCAATTTTTCCAATTTCCTTCCATACTATTAGTTTTCAGTATCCCTAATCAGCACCCGTGCTGACAATTTTTGCTGATACTATGTACCATTTAATCATCATCATCACATACATACACACACTCTTCCATACATTATGAGACAAAAGATCTTGGTTCTTCCTCTCCAGCAGCTGAGGTTCTGCTGTGCCCCTACCCCCACTGCCGCCTGAAGCCTAGGACTAAGGTCCTCATGATAGTGCTTTGTCTCCTTTATCATGTCTAGCCCCAAACCCAAAGCCCAAGGCCTCTTCCACTTATCCCTATACTTGGGGTACTCTGAGTGACTCAGCTCTATTTCACACCAAAAGGAATTAGGCTACAGAAATTCAACTATATTGCTTACAACTATATTGCTTCAGAGAGAGGAAGGGCTATAGTATGTTCCCTAGGTTATATTATTGGAAAGGGGCAGTTCAATAAGAGGAGGGCCTTTCAGGGTTGTCAGGGCTGGATAGAGAGAGAGGTGGCAGACATTGGGGACTAGGAAAGGGAAAATATCCTTGGAATATGGTCATGACTAAAACTTTATAATTCCAAACATGGATATTAAAATGAGGGGAAATAGGATGACAATTTCACAGTTATTTGAAAATATTCAGGTGATTTTTTTAAGTAACCACTAATATTTGTTGTATTATATGCAAAGCCTTCTGAACCAGAAGTCAAGAGAACAGGATAATGGTACTGGGGATGTTTCTCTTACTAACTCACTGTGTGACAGTGAAAAAGCTAATGGGCTCTCCAGTTTTGCATCTGTAAAATGGGTTTTAATCCCAATGATGTTGCTATTACCTAGTTGTCCAGTCTCAAAACTGTGGAGGTGTCCTCAATGGCTGTCATTATCTCTTCATCTTGTTGGCCACAAAGCCTTTTTTTTTTTCTTTTCTGGCCTTAGGTATTTTATTTATTTATTTATTTATTTATTTATTTATTTATTTATATTTCTTTATTGATTAAGGTATCACATATTTGTCCTAATCCCCTCATTCCCATCCCACACCCCTCCCCACACATGCCCCCACCCCCTTGTTGTCCTTAACCGCTGGTTAGGCTCACACAAGTCCTTTGGTTGATCTCTCCCCTTTACCCCCACCCTCCCCTACCCTCCCTCTGAGGCCCGACAGTCTGCTCCATGCCTACTTGTTTCTGAGTCTGTTCTTGTTCATCAGTCTATGTTGTTCATTATTTCCCCTAGATGAGTGAGATCATGTGCTATTAGAAATACACTTATAAGAACCGAAAATGAGACAAGCAATAATGGTTATGGTGACAGGCAAATGAATCAGTCTGTAGTGAGTTTCTTTCTGGGCCAACAGTTCTTTTGAGACCCAATTTCAATGTCCAACAGTTCCTTATGTGTACATGTCAGCACTGATATTACAGTTCTGGATAGTGGACAAATGATGGTAATGCAGGCCCGACTCTGTCTGGTTTGGTCCTGGACAACCTGCAGTGATGCACACCTGCTAACTGCTAGTATGGGAAGGCCACATCAGCGTCTTCCATCTCTGGACTGCTTCTCTTCTGTCTTCATGGCTGGAGTAGTCCTATCGATTCCTCTCTGTTGCTGGAATCCACATGGTCTCGGAGTTGTTTTCTGAAAATTTACTTACAGGATATTTTTCCTTACATGATATTTTCTACTATCCCCTCCTTTTTTTATTTAAATGTTAGGAGGCTTTTGAAAATTTTATAATGTAGTCTTGATTGCTTTTAAATTTTAATTTTTTGCACTATAATATTACTGTTTTAGTTTCATTACATGGTACGCAATTTTATCATGAGATGAAGTACCAATAAAAATTTTAGTTAACACTTTAGGAACACCTTTTTGTCCAGTACAATTAATTTTTCTAGAATATTCGCTTGTTTCAACTAGCCAATTTAAATTTGCCTGAAAACTTGACTATTATTTTACTGTCAAATTTATTACTCTAACAATAATCTTATTTTACCCTGTAAATATTAGTGGAAGGGATTATTTGCCTTCTTGAGTAGGTCCTGAGCATTCCTGGTGGTAGGCTAGATTTAGATATCGTAAACCCACTTCCCCACACCATGGGTACAAGACAACTCAAACAATTCTTGTTGGAGTGAGAGGGCACCTGCTGTCGGCCAAGTCTCTGTCAGTCACCTGGGTCTTGATCTGAGCTGGGCATGGGAAGCACGAAGCAGCCATGGGGGCAGGAGACCTCCCTCAGAAGGGGCTAGGATTCAGGCCCCTGCAATGTTGGGGGGGTGAGGGTCTGTGCCCCACCTCTGTTGATCACCAAATTCTCTCCTGATGGCCCCTCTGCGACTGTGCCTGTCTTAGGTTGTTCCTTCCTTGAGGAATCTTACCCGTCTCTGCTTAACCAGCCATCCTCTGGGGCCAAGCAGGGTGACGTGAGGTTCAGTTTTATCTCCTTGGTAGCATATGCCCCCAGGCCACAAAGTCTTATACACAGTTTCCTAATTAACTTGCCCCTCTTCATTCTTACTGCTAGCACCTTAATTCAGGCCAGCATCATCTCACCTTGACTACTGTGATCGGCTTCTAACTAGTCTCATTTTCATTCATGTTGTTTTCTTTTTAAAAATAAATATATTTTTATTAATTTCGGAGAGAGAGGAACAACACATCAAGGATGAGAGAGAATCACTGATTGGCTGCCTCCTGCACACCCCTTTCTGAAGATTGAGCTGGCAACCTGGGCATGTGCCCTGACAGGGAATCAAACTGTGACCTCCAGGTTCATAAGTCGACCCTCAACCACTTAGCCACACAGGCTATCCATGCTGTTTTTGACTTCATTCTCCTCCTGGCACATAGAGTACATATAATCTTTCAAATTAGTGTTTTCTGTTTCTTCTGATATATACCCAGAAGTGGAATCACTAGGTCATAAGACAGTTTTATTTTTAATGTTTTTGAGGAACCTCCATACTGTTTTGCATAGTGGCTACACCAATCTGAAATCCCACAAACAGTGCACGAGGGTTCCCTTTTCTCCACACCCTCACTAACAATTGTTGTTTGTTGATTTATTGATGGCAGCCATTATGACAGGATTGAGGTGATATCTCATTGTGGTTTTAGTTTGCATCTCTCTGACAACTAGTGATGTTGAGCATTTTTTTATATGTCTATTGGCCATCTGTATGTCCTCTTTGGAAAAATGTCCACTCATGTCCTTTGCCCATTTTTTTTAATAGGATTGTTTGTGGGATTTTTTTGGTATTGAGTTGGATGAGTTCCTTATAAATTTTGGATAAAAACCCCTCATCAGATGTATCATTGGCAAATATGTTCTCCCATTCAGTGGGTTGTCTTTTCATTTTGTTGATAGTTTTCTTTGTTGTGCAAAAACTTTTTAGTTTGATATAATCCCATTTGTTTATGTTTTCTTTTGTTTCCCTTGCCTGAAAAGATATATCTGAAAAAATATTGCTAAGAGGATTGCCCAAGACTTTATTGCCTATATCCGTGGTTGGCAAACTGTGGCTCGCGAGCCACATGCGGCTCTTTGGGCCCCCTGAGTGTGGCTCTTCCACAAAATACCACGACCTGGGCATTTATTTTGAAGAAATGGCGTTAGAAGAAGTTTAAGTTTAAAAAATTTGGCTCTCAAAAGAAATTTCAATCGTACTGCTGATATTTGGCTCTGTTGACTAATGAGTTTGCCGACCACTGGCCTATATTTTCTTCTAGGAGTTTCATAGTTTCAAGTCTTACATTTAATTCTTTTATTCATTTTTTAAGCATTTCCTATAATTATTTTTTAAATTTATATTTATTATTGGAAGTATTACAGATGTTCCCTTTTGTCCCCACATTGAACGCCTCCACGCTACCCCCACTCCCCCATTTTTACTTAATATTTTATGCTGAACATTGCATATATGTCATTAAACTTGCCTTTAAAACCTATTTTTAATGATATTGAAATACATCATGTGTTTATAGGGGAGTTACCAACTCCTAGCTGTTAGGCATTTGTTTTCTTTCTTTTTTGGGGGGTCATTATGCATAAGGCAAATTTCTTGGTTCACGAATCTTTGTGAGCATCGGTGATCCTTTTCTTTTTTGCCTCTTTTTTTGTTATTGATGAAGGTATTATATACATGTCCTTATCCCTCCATTCCCAGCACCCCCCAATCATGCCTTCACCCTTACCCCCTGTTGTCTGTGTTCATTGCTTATGATTGTATGCATGCATATAAGTCCTTTGGTTGATCTCTCCCCTTTACCCCCACCCTCCCCTTCCTTCCCTCTGAGGTTTGATGGTCTAATCAATGCTTCTCTGTCTCTGGATCTAATTTTGTTCATCAGTTTATGTTGTTCATTATATTCCATAAATGAGTGAGATCATGTGATATTTATCTTTCGCTGACTGGCTTATTTCGCTTAGCATAATGCTCTCCAGTTCCATCCATGCTATTGCAAATGGTAAGAATTCCTTCTTTTTCACCGTAGCGTAGTATTCCATTGTGTAGATATACCACAGTTTTCTAATCCACTCACTGCTGATGGGCACTTAGGCAGTTTCCAAATCTTAGCTATGGTGAATTGTGCTGTTATGAACATAGGGGTGCATATATCCTTTCTGATTGGTATTTCTAGTTTCTTGGGATATATTCCTAGGAGTGGGATCACTGGGTAAAATGGGACTTCCATTTTTAGTTTTTTGAGGAAACTCCATACTGTTCTCCACAGTGGCTGCACCAGTCTGCATTCCCACCAGCAGTGCACGAGGGTTCGTTTTTCTCCACATCCTCCCCAGCACTTGTCATTTGTTGATTTGTTGATGATAGCCATTCTGACAGGTGTGAGATGGTACCTCATTGTCATTTTGATTTGCATCTCTCATATGATTAGTGACTTTGACCATGTTTTCATATATCTCTTGGCCTTCCTTATGTCCTCTTTTGAAAAGTATCTATTTAGCTCCATTGCCCATTTTTGGATTGGGCTGTTTATCTTCCTTTTGTTAAGTTGTATGAGTTCCCTGTAAATGTTGGAGATTAAACCCTTATCAGAGATAACATTGGGAAATATGTTCTCCCATGCAGTGGGCTTTCTTGTTATTTTGTGGATGATTTCTTTTGCTGTGCTGAAGCTTTTTATTTTGATGTAGTCCCATTGTTTATTTTCTCTTTAATTTCCATTGCCCTAGGAGCTGTATCGGTAAAGATATTGCTTTGGCATATGTCGAAGATTTTGCTGCCTGTGGATTCCTCTAATACTTTTACGGTTTCCCGTCTTATGTTTAAGTCCTTTATCTATTTTGTGTTTATTTTTGTGTATGGTGTACATTGGTGGTCTAGTTTCATTTTTTTTGCATGTATCTGTCCAATTTTCGCAACATCATTTATTTAAGAGACTGTCTTGAATCCATTGTATGTTCTTGCCTCCTTTGCCAAATATTAGTTGAGCATAGTGGTTTGGGTTGATATCTGGGTTCTCTATTCTATTCCATTGATCTATACAGTATGTCTGTTCTTGTGCCAGTACCAGGCTGTTTTGAGAACAGAGGCTTTGTAATACTTGCATGGTTTTTTTCTTGCCAGTATCAGGGAAGTTTTCTGTCATTATTTCTTCAAACAGGTTTTCTATAATTTGCTCTGCTTCCTCTCCTTCTGGTACCCCTATTACGTGGATGTTGTTTTGTTTTGTGTTGTCTCAAAGCTTCGTTAGGCTCTCCTCTTGCTTTTTAAGTTTTCTTTCCAGTTGTTGCTCTGTTTGTGTGTTTTTTCCTTCCTTGTCTTCTAATTCACTGATGTGGTCCTCAGCCTCTTCTATTCTACTGTTTAACCTTTTGCACTCGGATGTCGAGTGTGACTTGACACGGTTAGCATCAGTAGCAGCTCTTTTTATACTCTTTGAATGTATCAATAATTTGAAATATAAAAAAATCCAAATAAATAAGTTTGTATGAAAAGAAACTCCAGTTTTTTATTCTACTGCCACGCTTTGTAAAATCTGGGGTATTTAAAAAATTAAATCCCGAGTAGAATATAGGAATCGAGAAAAAAACAAGCAAGTGCAAAGGGTTAAGCCTTCCATTGTGTTCTTTATTGCAGTTATGTCATTCTTTATTTCCTTTTCATGTTGGTGACATTCTCATTCAACTCCTTAAAATTCTCATTGAGTTGTATGTATTTGTCATCCAGTCATTTGAGCATCCTTATAACCATTACTCTGAATTCTTTCTCTGACATGTTACTTGCCTCCATTTCATTTAATTCTCTTTCTGGTGATTCCTCTTTTTCTTTTCTTTTGGGATTTTTTTTTGTCTTCCCATTTTTTGCTGTAACGTTTTAATTGTTTCTGTGTCTTAGATCCAACTGCTTTGCTACCCAAGTTCTTTTGGGGATGGTGCTAGAGGTGCGTTCTCACAGGTCTCCTAGGCTTAGTGATCTAGCAGAGTTCCCTACTTGAGCTATTTGGGTTCTCTTGATGTAGTTGGATCTTGAATGTTAGTTTCTTATTCATGGATGAAGTCTCATCATGGATTGGCAATGTGACTCACCGCCGGCTTTGTTGTGCAAGCTGTTTAGGATGTGATTGTGGTTCTGGCTCTTGTGGAAAATGTTGTCTGAAGTCTCGCTGGTATGTGCTCACTGTGGGTTCCCAGAGTCCATGGCCTGGGAGGAAGAAGTCTTGGGGACTGAGGCTCAGGTACTGTGACTTTGGCCAGTGTGGTGCAACTCTTGCTGGATTAGCGTCACTCTGCAACTCACTATGAAGGGCCCAGAGCCCATGACAGTGGGTGGCGGGTGTCTTGTAGTCTGTGGTTGAAGCAGTGGGACTCTGGCCAATGTGATTTCCCTCTCTGAATCACAAGGGGGTTCAGGATACAGCATCTGGGGATATGGGAATATTGGGGTCTGTGGCTGAAACAATGTGACTTTGTCCAGGGAGGCAAGTCCTCAGTAACTCACCAAGCTTTTCAGAGGTAGGTAGCCAGAAGTGGAATGTCATGGATTCTACTGAGGGAGTCATGTGCCCTTGGTTGGAGAGTCACATGCCCAGTGGCAGAACACAGAGGAGCCTAGGAGCCATCTGCAAGGGATGTATGCTTGTGGAGCCCACATGTTGGATTGGAGTGATTGTGGTATGCCACGGGCCCCATGGAGGGAGAAGTCCCAGTTTATGCTTTGGGGGATGTGTGCCCTTGTTTGGATACGCATGTCCAAAGGCTGCTTATAGAGGCTCCCAGGAGCTGTCTGCTGGGGCAGTGGGCTCAGGGGCCCTTATGCTGGAGCAGTACTACTGTAGGGACTGGATGCCAGTGACCAGGGTTGTGCCTTGTGGTGGCTCAGAGAAACACCCAGGGGCTGCCTGCCAGGGCAGCAGGCACAGGGGTCTTGCGCGTTGGATTAGTGTGACTACAGTGACTGGAGGTTGGCAGATGAGGAGGGGGAAGTCTGATTTTCTGCTGCTGGGGCCTTGAGCCCTTGATTGGATATGAGTGCACCTAGTGGCAGCTTACAGAGGCACCTGGGAGTTGCCTGCTGGGGTGGTGGCCTCAGGGGCCCTGTGTGCTGAAACCACGTGACTGCGGTGTCTGTGGGTAGGCAGCTGGGAAGGAGAAAGTCTGAATTTCTACTGCCAGGGTCATGCGCCCTTGTTTGGATATGAGTTCACACAGCCAGGGCTCAAGGAGGCACCCAGGAGTCGCCTAAAGGGGCAGCAGGCTCAGTAGGCCTGCATGTTGGAAAGGTACAAATGCAGTGTCCAGAGGTCAGCAGCTTGGGCGGGGGGTGTTGAAATATCACGTGCCCAGCAGGGGTTCACAGAGGCACCGTGGAGCCATCTGTAGGGGTGGTGGGGCTCAGGAGGCCTGCGCACTGGAAAGGCATGACTGCAGTGTCCGGAGGTTGGCAGCTGTGTAGTGGGAAGACTCAGTTTTTGTTGCTGAGGCCTTGCACCCTTGGTTGGATTCACTCACAGTGGCACCCAGGAGCCATTTGCCAAGGCAGCGCACTCAGAGGGGCCCTGGCGCTGAAGCCTCATGTCTGAGGTGTCTGTGGGCAAGCAGCCAGAAAGGGGGGGGGGAGTTCGAATTTCTACTGCCGAAGCCTTGTGCCCATGGTTGGATTTGCGCATGCCCAGTGGTGACTCACAGAGGCACCCGTGGTCCTTTTGCTAGGGCGGCATACTCACGCACTCAGAGGGGCCCTGGCGCTGAAGCCACATGACCGAGGTGTCTGTGGGCAGGTATCCCGGAAGGGGGAATTCAGAATTTCTATCGCTGGGGAAGTGTGCCCTTGTTTGGATAAGAGCGTGCCCAGCAGGGCATCAAAGTGGCACCCAAGAGTGGCCTGGGGAGCAGTGGGCTCAGGAGGCCTGCATTGCTGTAAAGGCGTGACTGTGGCATCCAAAGGTTGGCAGCTGGGGAGGGGGGACATCACACTTACTGTTGCAGGAGCCGTACACCCTTGGAGGTGGAGGTCCTAGGGTCTGCAGGTCTGCGGGGGGGGGGGGGGGGGGCAGCAGGATTTTGGCTGGAGTGGCTGCAGGGTTGCAGGCAGTGTCCAAGGCCTATTTGGGTGGTGGTGCTGATGAGTTCCTAGAAGAGGCCACTCTCCCCTTCAAGATGGCATGGGCTCTGTGTCCGAGCCCCACAGCCCGGGGAGTGCCCGCAGTGGTGGTAGGTGCTCCCAGTCCAAGAGAGCCTGGTCTTCCAGCCCCTGCTATTCCTGCTGGATTTAACTGTCCCTCACTCACTCAGACACACACCACACACATCCACACACTCTCCTTTCACCCCCTCACTCACTCACACCCTCTCCCTCACCTCTGTTCTGCCAACTGCCATCTTCCGGTTGCATCCATCCTCATAGTATTATTCCACCTAATGATCGAAGTGGTGTTATGGTACATCATTATAGGTATAATTTTTTGTCACCTCAATAGCTTTTCATTTGAAGATATTAGAGTCATGTGGCTGTAGAAAATAAGATGGTTGTGGAATACTCAACAGTTTTTGCTCTAACAATGTATTATGTTGGAGACACTGGAAAATTCTTATATTGGTGAGTTACATGGAGAAAGCTCTCTGTTTCAGCCTTTTTCTTCTCAAGTTCTATCTTTCTCCCCACCTTGGAAACTTTGAGACAGGCGAACAACCAATATGATGCCCTTAAATTCACCAGATCCTCAGGATTAGTAGGGCCTTTTTGGAATAAAAACTACCATATTGTTTTGATTACTATGTATAGCCTTGTATTATATAGTTCAATATCAGGTAGTGTAACTTTGTACTTTTTTTTTTCCTTCGAGATTACTGTGGTTAATCTGGGTCTTTTTTTGTTCCATATAAATGTTGTAACTATTTGTTCTACTTCTGTGAAATATGCAATTGGTATTTTGATAAGAATTGTGTTGGATAGTATGGACATTTTAAAACATTGTTAATTCTTCCTACTCAAGAGCACAGTATATACTTCAATTTATTTGTAACTTCAATTTGTTTATCAGGTGTCTTATAATTTTCTTAGTAAAAGTCTTTTACCTCTTTTGTTAAGTTTATTACTATGTGTTTTTATTTTTTATGCAGTTATGAATGGGATTGTTTTCTTAGTCTTCCTTTCTGATAGTTCATTATTGGTGTATAAAAATGCGACCAATTTCTAAATAGTAATTTTATATCCTGCTACTTTACTGAAATCATTTATCAGTTCTAGTAGTTCTTTTGAGGAATCTTTACAGTTCTCTACATACCCTATCATACCATGTGCACATAATGACAGTTTTACTTATTCTTTTCCAATTTGAATGCTTTTTATTTCTTCTTCATGTCTGATTGCTATGGCTAGTACTTCCAGTACAATTTGAATAAAAGTGAAGGAAGTGTATATCCTTGTCTTTTTCCTGATCTTAAGAGAAACACATTCAGTTTTTTCCCTATTGAGTATGATGTTAACTGAGAGTTTGTCATATATGGCCTTTATTATGTTGAGGTATGTTCCTTCTATTTTCACTTTGCTAAGAGTTTTTATCATAAGTGGGTCTTGTAGTTGAGTATTGATTGCTGTCAGCTTATTCCATGAGTGGAGTCAACACTCAGGCTGCTGACTGTGAGGTTTGACCCCGACCACAGTGTACAAGCTGATATATGGGTGCTTACCATGCAAAGCAGAATTTGCCTCAGAAGGGTCTGGTACCTGATGAGATCTCTTGTTAGGTGTGCAGCTTTTGGAGCTAATTGGGTCCTGCTCTGATGTGATCTGAAGGTCACCAGTTGGTGTGTTGTTTTTAGGGCCTTTTGGGAGAAATGGTGCAGGTCAATGTCAGATCCTGCTTGTAACTGGTCATGAGCTACATGTTTGGAGCTACAAAGCAATCCACAGTTTATGGCTGCCTCTTCTGGGCCTCAATGTGCATTGAAACGATCAAGCTGTGCACCAATGCCAGTTTCCACCAGCACGAAGCCCAGAGAAGGTAAACAAAAGGACCAAGTCCCCCCATCCCCACCCCTCGCCAGCTACACCACTGCTTGCCAGATGCTTGTTAGGCTTAGTCACTGAAACAACCTCCAGAGGTATGTGAGTTGCCTGAGGTAAGTTCTCAGTGGGTCACCAGGTAGGGGTGAATGGTAGTCACCAGATTTTTACAGTTTCAAATTTTTGTATAATGTATGAGGTTTAGGTAAAAGTTTATTGAGTGATTGATGAATTGATTGACTATCAATATCCAACTATTCCAACACCATTTATTGAATTTAAAATATTTGTGTAGGTCTCTTTCTGAATTATCTATTCTGTTCCATTGATCTATATGTTTATCATTCTTCCAACAATCACACTCTCATGACTATGCTAGCTATATTGTGAGCCCTAATATCTACTAGAGAGTTTCTTCCCATTTTATTCATCTTTTCCAAAATTGTTTTAGCTATTTTAGTTATTTTGTATATAGTTTTAGATTAAGCATGCATATGTCTACAATCAATCCTTGATGGGATTTTTATAGGAATTTCATTAAACCTATAGATCCTAATTTGGGAGAATTAATATCTTTATTATGTTGAAATTTTCAATCCATGCACATAGTATGTCTATTTATTTAGGTGTACTTTGATATCTTTCATCAGTAGTTCTTAATGTTCAGCATATAGATTCTATATATGTTTTTTAATGTTTACATACAGGAGTGGGGAAAAGGAGATTTATAGTTGAGTACATGGAATAGTTTATTCTTATGTCATCATTTATTTTTATATTATTTATTTTTTCCATACAACCAATTGTAAACCTATTTTTTTGTCCACCTCAATTTATTTGGAATGACTGCAAATGGTACTGGGTTTTTAATTTCACTTTCTACATGTTTATTGTTAATATTTAAAAATATGATTCATTTTTTTTGTGTGTTCACCTCATCTCTTTCAACATTGCTGAACTCATTGATTAGGTCTAGGTTTTTTTTGGTGTAAATTTCTTGCAATTTTCTCTATATATAATCATGTTATCTGTAAATATTTCTTCCTTTCCAATATGTATTTCTAACACTTTTTTATTTCATTATAGTTTATTCCAGAACATATATGTTGTCTATAAATAATGATAGTTTGTTTTATTTTTCAATGTGGATACATTTTATTTTGATTTCTTGCCTTATTGCACTGGCTAGAACATGCAATATAACATTGCATAGAAGTGGTAAAAGCATAAATACTGTCTTGTTTTCAAGCTTAAATGGAAAGCATTCAGTATTTCATTATTAAGTATGATGTTAGCTGTAGGTTTGTCATAGATGCTCATCATTAAGTGGAGGAAGTTCCTGTCTCTTCCTAATTTTTATATTTTTTATCACAAATATGTGCTGGATTTTATTAAATTCCTTCTCTGCATTTGTTGATATGATTATGTGAGAGTGGGGTAAGCAGACATTCTTGCTTTGTTGGTAGTATAAGAGAGAAATTATTCAAGTTTTCACCACTATAATGAAAGTTGTATATTTTCAGAGAGGCTCTTTATCCAGTTAAGTTCCTTCTAGCCCTTGTTTCATGGGTAGTTTTATTAGGAAAGTGTATTGAATATTATCAATTGTGTTTTGTATTTATTAAGATAAATGTTTTTTCTTTATTTTATTCATATGGTGTATTACATTGATTGGTTTTGAGATGTTGACCCAACTTTGCATTTCTGGGATAAGTTTTACTTTGCAATGATGTATAATTCTTTTATACATTGGTGAACTATATTTTCTAATATTTGTGGAGTATTTTTGCACGGAAAATAATTTTACATTCATAAGTTGGAAGCCTAAATATTTTTAAGGTGGCAAAAAAGATTAAATACAATCCCTATCAAAATCATAGCTGATTTCTTTGCAGAAATTCACATGCTGATCCTAAAATTAATATGGAAATGGAAGAGACCCAGATAGCCAAAACAATCTCAAAAAGAAATAAAGACATAGGGGTTACACTTGCTGATTTCAGTACTAACTACAAAGCTACAGTAATCAAAAGGGTGTGGCATTCACATAAATAAAGGCATGTAGATGAATAAAACTGAATTGGGAGTCCAGAAATAAACCATGCATCTATGGCCCATTGATTTTCTATAAGAGTACCAAGACAGGTTAGTGGAAAATAATAGTCTCTTCAATAAATTGAGCTTAGACAACTGGACATCCACATGTGAAAAAAATGAATTTGGACCCCTTCCTCACACCATATCCCGAAATTAACTGAAATGTAAGAGCTTAAACTATAATAATCTTAAAAGAAAATGTGAAATTTTTTCCCATTTTTTATGAAGGTATTATATGTGTACATATCTTACCATTGCCCCCCCCACTCCCATACATGCCCACATCCCCCAGTGTTTTGCGTTCATTGGTTATGCTTATATGAAAGCATACAAGTCCTTTGGTTGAACTCTTATCTCCTGCACCTCTCCCTAACCTTCCCACTGTAATTTGACAGTCTTTTTGATGCTTTACTGCCTCTGTATCTATCTTTTTGTTCATCAGTTTATAATGTTCTTTATTATCCACAAATGAGTGAGATCATGTGGTATTTTTCTTTCATTGACTGGCTTATTTCACTTAGCATAATGTTCTCCAGTTCCATCCAGGTTGCTGCAAATGGTAAGAATTCCTTCTTTTTTAAGACAGCATAGTATTCCATTGTGTAGATGTACCATAGTTTTCTGATCTAGTCATCTGCTGAGGGGCATCTAGATTGTTTCCAAATCTTAGCTATTGTAAATTGTGCTGCTATGAACATAGGGGTGCATATATCCTTTCTGATTGGTGTTTCTAGTTTCTAAGGATATATTCCTAGGAGTGGGATTACTGGGTCAAATGGGAGCTCCATTTTTAGTTTTTTGAGGAAAATCCATACTGTTCTCCACAGTGGCTGCACCAGTCTGCATTACCACCAGCAGTGCATGAGGGTTCCTTTTTCTCCACACCCTCGGCAACACTTGTCCTTTGTTGAATTGTTGATGATAGCCATTCTGACAAGTGTGACATGGTACCGCATTGTCTTTTTGATTTGAATCTCTCCAATAATTATTGACTTTGAGCATGTTTTCATGTGTCTCTTGGCCTTCCTTCTGTCTACTTTCAAAAAGATTCTATTTAGGTCCGTGTCCATTTTTTAATTGGATCATTTATCTTCTTTTTATTAAGTTGCATAAGTTGCCTGTACATGTTGGAGATTAAACCTTTATCAGTGATAACATTTGCAAATATGTTCTCCCATACAGTGGGCTTTCTTGTTGTTTTGTTGATGGTTTATTTTGCTGTGAAAAAGATTTTTATTCTGATGTAGTCTCATTTGTTTAATTTCTCTTTAGCTTCCATTGCCCTAGGAGCAGTATCAGTGAAGAACTTTTTTCTGCATACGTCTGAGATTTTGATGCCTGTGGAATCCTCTAGTATTTTTATGGTTTCCCATCTTATGTTTAAGTCCTTTATCCATTTTGAGTTTATTTTTGTGTATGGTGTAAGTTGGTGGTCTAGTTTCATTTTTTTGCATGTATCTGTCCAATTTTCCCAACACAATTTATTGAAGAGACTATCTTGACTCCATTGCATGTTCATGCCTCCTTTGTCAAATATTAATTGAGCATAGTGGTTTGGGTCGATATCTGGATTCTCTATTCTGTTCCATTGATCTATATGTCTGTTCTTGTGCCAGTACCGGGCTGTTTTGAGAACAGTGGCTTTGTAATACAGCTTGAAATCTGATATTGAGATCCCTCCTACTTTATTCTTCTTTCTCAGGATTGCTGAGGCTATTTGGGGTCTTTTTTTATTCCAGATGAATTTTTGGAGAGTTCTTTCTAGGTCTGTGAAATATGCCGTTAGTATTTTAATAGGGAGTGCATTGAATCTATAGATTGCTTTGGGTAGTATGGACATTTTAATGATGTTGATTCTACCAATCCATGAAAATGCTATGTTCTTCCAACAGTTTATGTCTTCCTCTATCTCTTTGTTCAGTGTCCTGTAGTTTTCCATGTATAGGTCTTTTACCGCCTTAGTTAAGTTTAGTCCCAGTTATCTTAATTTTTTTGGTGCGATGGTGAATGGGATTGCTTTTTGTCTCTCTTTCTGTAAGTTCACTATTGGTCTATAGAAATGCCATAGATTTCTTGGCGTTAATTTTGTATCCTGCTACATTGCCGAATTCATTTATTAAGTATATCAGTTTTTTGATGGAGTCTTTCGGGTTTTTTATGTACAATATCATGTCATCTGCAAATAAGGACAGATTTAATTTCTTCTTTTCCAATTTGGATGCCTTTTGTTTCTTCTTCTTGTCTGATTGCAATGGCTAATACTTCCAGTACTATGGCAAACAGGAGTGGTGAGAGTGGGCATCCCTGTCTTGTTCCTGTTCTTAGGGGAAATGGTTTCAGTTTTTGCCCATTGAGTATGATGTTAGTTGTGGGTTTATCACATATAGCTTTTATTATGTTGAGGTATGATCCTTCTACTCCTATCTTGCTGAGAGTTTTAATAAAAATGGGTGTAGGATTTTGTCAAATGCTTTTTCTGCATCAATTGATATGACTATGTGATTTTTATCTCTCAATTTGTTTATGTGACGTATCACGTTTATTGATTTGCGGATACTGTAACATCCTTGCATTCCTGGGATAAATCCTACTTGGTCATGGTGTATGATCTTTCTGATGTACTACTGGATCCGATTTGCTAGGATTTTGTTGAGGATTTTGGCATCTATGTTCATGAGGGATATTGGTCTGTAATTCTCTTTCATTGTGTTGTCTTTATCTGGTTTTGGTATTAGGGTGATGCTGGCTTCTTAGAAAAAGCTTGGAAGTGTTCCTTCCTCTTGAATTTTTTGGAATAGTCTGAGGAGGAGAAGTTTTAGTTCTTTCTTGAATGTTTAGTAAAACTCCCCTGTGAAGCCGTCTGGCCCCGGGCTTTTGTTTGCCAGAAGCTTTTTGATGACTGCTTCAATTTCTTCCATAGTGATTGGCCTATTGAGATGTTTAGATTCTTTCTGATGGAGATTTGGAAGGTTGTATATTTCTAGGAATATGTCCATTTCCTCCAGGTTGTGTATTTTGTTGGAATAGAACTATTCGTAGTATTTTTTAACAATCCTTTGTATTTCAGGGGAGTCTGTTGTTATTTCACCTCTTTAATTTCTGATTTTGTTTATTTGGGTCCTCTCTCTTTACTTCTTGGTGAGCCTTGCTAGAGGCTCATCAATCTTGTTTATCCTTTCAAAGAACCAGCTCTTGGTTTTGTTGATCTTTTGTATTGTTTCTTTGATCTCTATGTCGTTTATCTCTGCTCTGATCTTTATTATTTCCTTCCTTCTGCTTACACTAGGCTTTTCTTGTTGCTCTCTTTCTAACTCTTTGAGTTGTAGGGTTAGGTAATTTATTACCATTGTTTCTTGTTTCTTTGCAGTAGGCTTGTAGAGCTATGAACTTCCCTCTCAAGACTGCTTTCGATATGTCCCATAGATTTTGGATTGTTGTGTTTTCATTGTCATTTGTTGCCATGATGTTTTTTTATATCTTCCTTGATCTCTCTAGTAATCCAGTCATTGTTTAATAGCATGCTGTTTAGTCTCCATGTGTTTGATTTTTTTGGATTGTTTTTATTGTCGTTGATTTCCAGTTTTATGCCACTGTGATCTGAGAAGATGCTTGATATGATTTCTATCTTCTTGAATTTGAAGAGACTTTGCTTATGACCCAACATATGGTCTATCTTTGAAAATGACCCATGTGCACTTGAGAAGAATATATATTCTGTGGTATTGTGGTGAAATGTTCTGAAGATGTCAATTAATTCCATCTGGTCTAGTGAGTCATTTAGGATTGATGTTTCTCTGCTGATTTTTTGTTTAGAGGAATTGTCCAATGGTGATAGTGGGGTATTAAAGTCTCCTACTATGATTGTATTGCTGTCAATCTCTCCCTTGATATCTTCTAGGAGTTTTTTTTTTTAAGGTATTTGGGTGCTTTTGTATTGGGTGCATATATGTTTACCAGAGTTATTTCTTCTTGTTGGATTGCTCTTCTTAGTATTATGAAGTGGCCTTCCTTATCTCTTATTATTGTCATCACTTTGAGATCTAATTTGTTAGATATAAGTATTGCTACCCCAGCTTTTTTTTTCATTTTCATTCTCCTGATAAACTTTTTCCATCCCTTCACCCTCAGTGTGTGTGCATCTTTTTTTCTTAGGTGGGTTTCTTGTAGAAAGCAGATATATGTGTCCTGTTTTCTTATCGACTCAGTTACCCTATGTCTTTTGATTGGGGCATTTAATCCATTTACATTTAAATTTATTATTGATAGGTACTTATTTGTTGCCATTTTTATTCTTTACCCCTGTGTTACTTCTTCGCTTCCTTTTTTTTTTTTTTTTTTTACAGCAGACCCTTTAGCATTTCTTGCATTGCTTGTTTGGTGGTAATAAATTCCCTTAGTCCTTTTTTTGTCTGTGAAGCTTCTGATTTCACCTTCAATTTTTATTGATAGCCTTGCTGGGTACAGTATTCTTGAATTCAGACCCTTCCTTTGCATGACTTTCTGTATTTCATTCCATTCCCTTCTGGCCTGATGAGTTTCTGTTGAGAAATCAGTTGCTAGTCTGATGGGGGTTCTTTGTATGTAACATTCTGTCTCTCTCTGGCCGATTTTAAGATTCTTACTTTGTCGTTGGTGTTTGCCAATTTAATTATAATGTGCCTTGATGTCTGTCTTTTGGGGTTCATTTTGCTTGGGACTCTGTGAGCTTCTTGGATTTGTGTGGGTTTTTTCATCCTTATATCAGGCAAGTTTTCTGTCATTATTTCTTCAAACACGTTTTCTAGTCCTTGCTCAGTTTCCTCTCCTTCTGGAAGCCCTAGTATGCAGATGTTGTTTTGTTTTGTGTTGTCCCAAAGTTCCCTTAGGCTCTCCTCCTGCTTTTAGTTTTTTTTTTCTAGAAGCTGATCTACTTTGGTATTTTTCCCCACCTTGTCTTCTAGCTCACTGATGTGGTCCTCTGCTTCTTCTAGTCCACTCTTGATGCTTTCTATTGAGTTCTCTACAGCAGCAATGTCACTTTTCATTTCTTCTTGGTTCTTCTTCTTTTACTCTTGGTTCTTACTCATATTGTCAAATTTGTCTTCCATTCTTTTCAGCCACCTTATGACTATTTCTCTGAATTCTTTCTTTGACAGGTTGCTTGCCTCTATTTCATTTACTTCCTTTTCTGGTGATGCCTGCTTTTCTTTCACATGACCAGTGTTTCTTTGTCTCCCCATGGTCTCTCTTCTCTGGATGTCTGTTTATGTAGTTCTCTCTCTCCTTATTCCAGGAGAAATCTGACCTTTCCGTGGTGGAGTGTAGAGCTCCTCTGAATCTGTGTGTTTGCGCCCATTGGGGACCGGTGTTCTGGGGCTCGCAACTGTTCGGTGGTTGTAGATTTTCAGGCTTCCAATAAGATCCACTTTCCCCTTTAAGATGGCGTGTTCTCTGTGTCCGAGCCAGTAGCTGTGGGAGGGGACCCAGCAGCAGTGGGGGTTGCCCCGTCCAGCGGTCCCCCACCTTCTCCTGGAGTATAGCTGTCCCTTAACTCTCCAACAAATACTCCCCATGCCACCCTCAGCTATTCTTTGTTTCTGTTCCCGGACAAGACTCAGGACCCATCTGTCTATTCTGCCACCATTTTTCTTCCTCAAAAATGTGTAAATTTTAATGAGTTTGGATTAGTCTCAAAGAGATTAGGTTATCTGCTAAGTTTCACAAAATTTGTAAGGTTCAGAGCCAGACCTTTGAGCCAGTTTTGTGTAGTATAGGCTGTCCACATGAAGCTATCCTGTCTTTGTAGAAGTTTGGATCAAGAATTGCAGGTGGGATTTCTCTAAGGGTTGCTGACTTATGTAGGTAGTGTCAGATTATAGAGAGACAACAACCTAGAGACAGGAAAGAATCATAAGAAAATGTCTCAACCCTCTAGCAGTGAAGTCTCTGTTACTTAGAATCCCTGGGGAAACTACAGCAGCAGAGTAATTAACCACTTTGCTCTTCTGATGATGAGAGCACGAGCTGTGGTTCAGATCAAGCTCAGTACAAAACTGCACTCTGCTACCTTCTCATTGTGTCACCTTGAGAAAGTTAATGACGTTTTTATGGGATTTAGTATTCTTATCTGTAAATTGGAGGTCATGATACCATGGACCGTGTGACTAAGTGGTTAGAGAGTCAGCCTGTGCACTGATGGATCATGGGTGCAATTCCTGGTCAAAAGCATATACCTGGATTGTGGGTTCACTCCCCACCCCCAGTCAGGGCTCATGTAGGAGGCAACCAATCGATGTGTCTCTCTCACATTGATCTTTCTCTCTCTCTCTCTCCTTTCCTCCCTCCCTTCCACTCTCTCTGAAAAGCAATGGAAAAAATATCCTCAGGTGAGGATAAAAAAATTTTAATGGGGGTGATGGTGATAATGAAATTAAAATAATAATAATAATAATAATAATAATAATAATAATAAATGCCTTAATAGAATACCTGTGGGAACTAAATGAGCTAATATATAAAAAACACTCACCAGAGTGCTTGGCAGATAGTAAGTGTTCCATAATGTGTGTGTGTGTGTGTGTGTGTGTGTGTGTGTGTGTGTGTGTGTGTAAATTCCTGTGCACATGTAAAGAGAGAAAGAGAGAAAGCATGCATGTGCATGTGCCACTGGGCTCTCCTGGAGATGTATTCATATACATAACACATTGTAATACTAGACTCACCTTTGTGTATCCCTTCAGGGCTGAGAAGGATGTTAAGTCAATCAAAGCAGGGGTCGGGGAAAGAACATTTGAGAGGGTGAACAGAGTTGAACCCTAGGAAAGAAATGAGCTGAACAAATACCATATTTCGGGTCCTGGGAAATCTGAGTTTCAACTGGAGGCCAAGAGTCAGTGGCCTCAAGAACCAGTCAGAAAATGCATGTTCCCATAAAGACCAAGAGAAAAGGATAATATGAGGCAATGAGTAAAAATTTTAAAAATCAAGATCAGGAATATTATAAAAGAATTATGAAGACTAGGGGAAGAAAACTAGGTGAATAAGTGCAGGCTGAAAGGTTCCACATAATGCTAAATTTCACCTGTGAATTAGGAACTCTGCTGCCTGAGCAGGGGGAAGGGTGAGTAATGAAGCAAAGAAAATGTCCTTATAAGTGTAGCTTGATAATACTTCATGACCTTGCTTTACTGACCTGTTCTCCATTTGTATTTCTTTTTTTTAACACCATAGAAGTTTCTTATGCTTCAAAACCAGGGTTGACAAACTATGGCCTGTGGGCCAAGTAGAGCCACCTCCTAATCTTGTAAATATAGTTTTATTGGAACACAGACACACCCATTTATTTATGTATTGTCTATGGTAGTTTATGCGTAGTTGAATCAGACATTGTATGGCCCCAAAAGCCAAAAATATGTACTATCTAGCCCTTTTTACAGAAAAAGTATGCAAGCCCCTCATGTAAAACCACTAGCAAAACCACTAGTAAAACCACTAGCAGAATGTGATATTTCCCCTTATTTAGAACTATGAAAGGATACTTAAAGATTTAAGGAAAGAGTTACTTCTCTAAGGCTATTGTCTAAGGAAGAGACCCTTTCTCTTACTTAGATGAGAACAGAAAATAAGATCAAGAGCGATATTTATCTATTTATTTATAAATCTATATATCTATATCCTATCTAATAAAAGAGTAATATGTAAATTAACCATCACTCTGGTACACCACAAGCCATGCCCACCAGCCAATCAGGAGCCAGTATGCAAATTAACACCAACCAAGATGGCTGCGGCCACAGAGCGAGCAGGAGGGAGACTTGGGTTTCCCCGGCGATGGAGGAAGCCAAGCTTTCCACACACCCTGGCGGGTCCAGGCCTCCACTCAAGGCTACAAAGTTTCAATTATAGAAGATAAATAAACCCCAACAGAAATAGCGGCAGCCACGGAGCTGGAGAGAGCAGGAGGCTAGGGTTGCCCCCGGCGATGGAGGAAGCCAAGCTTCTGCAGCCCTGGCCTGTCTTGGCCTCTGCTTAAGGCTACAAAGTTTCAATTATAGAAGATAAATAAATCCCAACAGAAATGGCTGCCACCACAGAGCGAGCAGGAGGCTTGGCTCCACTCCAGGATACAAAGTTTCAATTGTAGAAGATAAATAAGTCACAGATACCAGGGCCTCCACTTGGGTCGCCGGGGAGCATGGCTGGCCTGCAAACCACCACAGGCCCCTCGCCCAGGCAGCCCCATGCCCTAAGGGAACCCCCACCCTGATCAGGGACACACTTCAGGGCAAACCAGCTGGTCCCCACCGGTGCACCAGGCCTCTATCCTATCTAATAAAAGAGTAATATGCAGATTGACCATCACTCCATCACACAAGATGGCTGCCCCCATGTGGTCCAAGATCCTGCTCCCATGTGGACACAAGATGGCCACCACTAGATGGTCAGCAGGGGAGGGCAGTTGGGAGGGACCAGGCCTGCAAGGAAGGGAAGTTAGGGGTGACCAGGCCAGCAGAGGAGGGACATTGGGGGTGACCGGGCCTGCAGGGAAGGGCAGTTGGGGGGCACCAGGCCTGCAGGGGAGGACAGTTAGGGGTGACCAAGCCTGCAGGGGAGGGCAGTTAGAGGCAAAGAGGCTGTCAGGGGAGCAGTTAGGCATCAGTCAGGCTGGCAGGGGAGTGGTTAGGGGATGATCAGACTGGCAGGCAGAAGTGGTTAGGGGCAATTAGGAAGGCAGGCAGGTGACCAGTTAGGAGCCAGCAGTCCTGGATTGTGAGAGGGATGTCCGACTGCCCGTTTAGGCCCGATCCTACCAGGATCAGGCCTAAACGGGCAGTCGGACATCCCTCGAGGGGTCCCAGATGGAGAGGGTGCAGACTGGGCTGAGGGACAGCCCCTGTGCATGAATTTCATGCACCGGGCCTCCGGTATCTATATATCTACATATCTACATATCTACATATCTATATATCTATATATCTATATATCTATATATCTATATATCTATATATCTATATATCTATATATCTATATATCTATATATCTATATATCTATATCTTTTCCTATGTCTATATCTACATCTATATCTACATCTACATCTATCTGTACTTATATCTATATCTATATATCTATATTCATATCTATATCTATATCTATCTATATCATCTATATTTATATATAGAGAGAGATATAGATACATATAAAATCTCAAGTAATGATTAACTTAGAAGCAAAGCAAAATACTTTAGATTCTATTATGGACTTTTGATAACAGATATCACTAATTTTAGCTTGTCTAATATTAAGATTAAAGGGCTTATGAACTACAAACCTCATTCAGTACAAATAAATAGTTGTGATGTTGACCAGGGTGCCAAATTTCATTGAAGTCTACTTCTCAACTGCTGAAGAGTTGACTCTTTGAAAACATCAGGCTCTATTGCATTGTAGAGTGGAGACTCCCCCAAATTACTGTTAAGTTGTACTTTCATATTGATACTGTTGTGATTAATTAGTTATTAATAACTAGAGGCCTGGTGCTTGAAATTCGTGCATGGGGGTGTGTGTCCCTCAGCCCAGCCTGCACCCTCTCCAATCTGGGACCCCTCGAGGTATGTCTGACTGCCCAGATTGGGCCTAAATGGGCAGTTGGACAGCCCTCTCACAATCCAGAACTGCTGGCTCCCAACTGCTCGCCTGCCTGACTTCCTCATTGCCCCTAACTGCTTCTGCCTGCCAGCCTGATCACCCCCTAACCACTCCCCTGCCAGCCTGATTGATGCCTAACTGCTCTCCTGCCAACCTGTTTGCCCCTAACTGCCCTCCCCTGCAGGCCTGGTCACCCCTAACTGCCCTCCCCTGCTAGCCCTCTTGTGGCGGCCATCTTGTGTCCACATGGGGGAAGCCATCTTTGACCACATGGGGGCAGCCATCTTGTGTATTGGAGTGATGATCAATTTGCATATTACTCTTTTATTAGATAGGATTGGAAGAGAGCAAAGGGAAGGTCAGATATTATAGAAATGTCATTTGGCCAGTTTTACCAGAAAGCTGCAATTTTGCACTCCCTGATAACCATCAGTGTATTCCTCACAGACCACTGGGGAAGGAACCCAAAAAAGGGAAGATAGATAAATGCCCAGTAAAGTTGGGGTGACATAGGGAAGTTACCTGCCTGTCAGTCAAACCTGGGGAAAGTGATCATTGGCCAATGCAAGTGCATGAAAATTTGGGAATACATAATCTCCTAAATAAAGTTCTCTCTCTTGGCCTGCTTGGCCCATGAATCTTGTAACTCTTGGCTGTCTTGAATTCTCCCATATGGCCCACAGCCATGCAGACCCAACAAGCAATGGGCTTATGGAGTGCAGAAAGAAACACAAGCTAAGCTAGCCTGATGATGGACTGGACTCGGCTCCAACATGGAAAGAAAACTCTGGGCACTGGCTCTGATTTTAGCTCTATTGAAGCTCCAGCTGTACTTCTTCTATGACTGGACTAAGGGAAATGGGACTTTAGAAACCCAGGGATGTACTTCCATGGAAATAAAGCTTTCTATCATATCTCATCCTCCTTTGTGAGTCTCAGAAAATTCCTTTTTGTGTGATATCACAACAATTCTATTTCTACTAGCAACTGGTGGAGACGACACCCTCTCTCCTCTGTTAACAATGTCATTCAATAGTATGCCAAATTTGGTAAAAACCAGTATACTCCTGATTTTCAGAAATTGCAGAGATCTAAATAGACATGGTCATTGCCTATGATCAATGAATTTGTACACCCTGAATACACCTTGGCTGAGGGTAATGAGGGATACTAAGTAATAGGAACCAGTGTGGAATTACAACCAACTTCAGGAAGCCCATAAAACTTTCTAGGAATTATTCTTCAATGATTGCTTTCTCCACTAGAAGGCTCATTTGCAATTGGATCCTAAGCACCAATCCTAGATCCTGGCAATAGCACATTCCCAATAAATATTTAACTGAATGAATTATTGAATAAATATAGAACTCAGAATTGCCCATAAAGATTTTATATATTCTCACTAAGTTAGATTATTAGATGGTAGTGAAACCAGTATGAAAAAGGAAATAAATTTTCAATATTATTTAATTATTGTCACATAGAATTCATAGCACAGAAATCTACCCAGGGTTGGTATGCCCTTAGGAGCAGCACATAGAATTCATAGCACAGAAATCTACCCAGGGTTGGTATGCCCTTAGGAGCAGCTAGTAAATAGACAAGAATGACTTCCAATTTATATACAAATTGTTTATGTTTAAAATGTTGCTTCTAATGTACATGAACAATTTATTCTTTTAGGGTTAAACTCATCCTATAGCCATCCATCCATACTTTTTCTCCAAAAGAAAGTGTCAAACTAGTAACTGCTTAGTAAACCGTTGCTCACAGATAGTGCAAAGGGAACCATCAACCCAATCTCACCCAAACAATCACATGGCCCATAATAATGTGGGAAGATGACTAAGGTTTGCCTAACTTGAAAGGGGGGCAACTAGGTTATGTTAAGCAACTTAGGTGGCAATGGTGAAAAGAAGAGATGCCAGTGGGTAATGATCCCCAATGAGACTCTGGCAGGATGGATTTGACATGGTGAGGCTACAGGGCACAAAACCAAGATGACAGTTTCTACAATGAGATAAATGAAGACACCCACGCGGGAGAGAACAACAATCGCTCCTGCCCACTGGACAGGAGGAGTGCCTGACTAATTGCATCGCTGCCTGTCTCTGTATAGCATCGCTTGTTTATTGAAGGTCCCCTTCTTTGTCCTGAACAAATTGACCCATTTGCTTCACTTTGTGCATTTAATTTTCAACTATATGTTTTCAAAATACCCCATTGGCGTTCATTATGGTAAATTAATATTAGTGTTCCTGTAAGACAACCATCAGCCTTCATTTTCACTAACTCTTTTCTACCTCCCCCCCCCCCCTGTTTTGACTAATAGATATCATTTCAACACTTTGACTAACTGCCGAGCTATAGAAAAGGCAGTAATTTATACTGATGTAATGGCCGTGATAAAAATAATTTGTGTGCTTATTTTATAAATTAGGGTGGAAATGTGAGTGCCTGTGAAAAATGAAGTGCTACCACATGGATTCCACTGTTGCTAATACTTCATACCTTTCTGCTTCATTAAACCAATTTCACGGGGAGATGAGTTAGAGGAAGAAGCTGTGCTGCTTATGAGATGCAACAATGGTTTATTGAAAGAAATGGGGCTAAGATTAAATTAAGTGCTACTCGAGAAATATGGAAATACAAAAATATTCAGGTTTCTAGATGAGTAATTCAAAAATATGATAAATTAGTTCTTTCATATGCCAAATACTGGCTCATCATAGTTGCATGAAACTGAATTCACAGTCTACTAATTAATATTGAAGAGCTTCTTGAAACTACCCTTATGAGTGGGAGAACACAAGAATGAATTCATCCCATTTCCATTTTGAAATAATGTCAATTCGAAATTATCTTTTGGATCTGTTCTGATAGGGCTCCATCTTTAAAATGCTTTCTCAATGGTTTACTCATGCTGGAGAAGCAAACAACAATCTTAGATAAAGAGAAGGAAGCAAGATGAAGGCAGAAAGTAAACAAGCCTTCATTGGCACTAGTAGTTTTGTTCCCTTGTCTCCTGATTTCAGGTATGCACATCACCAGATGAATTTATTCTGGTTAGCAACTTGCTACTCCTTTTTGGATAATGTCCTAAACTGGAGGTGGAGACACAGACAAATAAAGCATTGGTTGTTATGCCTTTAGGAGCAGGTATCAAGAAATTGGGATGGAGCCATTTCCACTATTCATCTAAATTGCCTACTATTTCCCCCATTCTTCATGGGCTTGAAGTTTTCACTTTCTAGCAACTGAACCCTATTTGTTCCCAGAGTTATAAAAGATGTAAATACAAAGGGATTAATTCATTAAATAAAAGGCTTATGAATACTTAGTGCTTTTTTAATGCAGAATTTCAAAGTACTGCTGAGGAGCTGCCATTTTTCTCCTCCTTCACAGTGAGATCTCTGTGTAAGTGACCCAAGTCCTGAGATTGGGTCTAGCTCTCAGATTAGCACAGAAAACACATACAGACCTGACTTTCAACCCACCTCTCCCACTGATGATAAAAGGAGTTCCCAAAAGTGTGCCTCTAAGATGAGAGGAAAGGATTTCAAGATTACAATCCTGAGGACCATGTGCCAAAGGTAAGAGCCATATCCCCACTCAAATATGACTCTGCTGCTACCATCTTAGAATTCAGGGTTCAAGACTTGGTTAATACATTCAAACATCGAATGTTTACAGTTATAACAAACATTGTTCATCACACTATTGTAGAGGGACTTGTAGCAATTCTGTTCTAAGGCTCATCACTGCTATTAGCTGATAGGCATGTTCCATTATCAAGACAGGAAAGTGTGGTGCACAAATGTCCCTCAACCTGATGGTGGCTTGCAAGGCTCAGTGTCACAATTTTAAGCATCACAAAAGTCAAGTATTTGGCTCAAAATTGAAGAATACACTTAATGAAAATTACATTTTAGAGAAATGTCAACATTTGAGTTACATACTCCTAGAACAGGGCATGATTAAGAATTTCATCTTCAAATAACTGATGGCTTTAAGCCTGAGGTTCTTGGATGATAAAGTGAGATCTCTAAAGTTTATTCTAGCTACAAATTTCTGTTGTGTACACTGCCTTCTTTGTAGAAACTATCTTAGAAGAGGCCCACCAAAAGCCTGTTAACCCAAATATATTTGAGATCAGTAAGGATAATTATTCAGGATGCACTGCTTGGGCAGAAGCCCAGGTAGTGTTCCAATAGGAGACCAAGGCAATGGGTATGTATGAGAAAGCAAAGGGGAATAATTATATCAATAGAAGGAAGGCATTACTATCACTGCAGATAACGAAACATAGTGGTGCTAATTCTAAACAGAGTTTTTAATTTTCAGTCCAATAGTCATAATAACTCTTTCTTCTTATTCTTGCAAACTGTTCTTTGGAACACAATGTTGCCCAGGGCTAGTACACAGGTGGTTTTGTCCTGTTTCAACATTACAAAGTCATAAAATCTGCAAGGCAGTTCCTTTGGCATTGCAGCTCCAGCTTCGTCACAGTGGCTCGATTTATATTATTGTCTACAAGCCTGATGTTAATAGTTACAAAAAGTTATTCCATGTCTATAACTCACAAAAATTACATCAAAGTCTAAAGTGTTTCATGTAAATGGCACAAAATGGGTTTGAATGCTCAGAATTACAAAGTTTTTATTTTTTATTTGTTTTTAATTTATCTTTATAGTTGAAAGTATTCAGATGTCCCCCCTTTTGTCCCCATTGACCCACTCCACCCTGCACGCACCCAGGGCTTCCCTGAACAGCTGTCTGTGTCCATGGGCTATGCATATTATGTCTATAAGTTCCCTGGTTAAACGTCCCACACATCCACCCACTCCCCGCCTTCCCTCTGAGATCCACCAGTGTATTCCATGCTTCCATTTCTCTGGATCTGTTTTGTTCAACAATTAATTTTGTTAATTAATTTCCACATATGAGTAGATCATGTAGTACTTGTCTTTCTCTGACTGACTTATTTTGGTTAGTATAATACTCTCCAGATCCCTCCATGATGCCGTAAAGGGTAAGATATCTTTCTTTTGCACTGCTGCTTAGTATTCCATGGTGAACTCTATATCTGATAAATTACTTGCCTCCATTTCATTTACTTCTTTTTCTGGTGATTCCTCCTTTAATTTGTGGGTCATTTCTTTGTTCCCCCATTTTAATGGGTTGGTCATCCTGGGGTGGTGGGTCAAAGCTGCAGGGTGGGTGCAAGGTGGCATGGCTGATCATCAAGGGCACCTGGTTAGGCAGCCAGGTTGCAATGGCAGGCTCATGAGTCTGGGGGGTGTTGGGTCATGATGACAGGGCCAGGTGCACTAAGTCAAGGCAGTGGGGCAAGCAGGCAGGCTGGGCATGCGCATCAAGGAGGAGGGCCAGGCAGGCAGGCTGGCAGGCCAGGCACACCACATCAAGGTGACTAGGCAGGCAGGCAGCCCAGATGTGCCACCTCAAGGTGACCAGGCAGCTCCCATAGACTTGTCAGGTGATTTCTCGACAGAAACTTTGCAGGCCAGAAGGCATTGGCAAGAAATATTTAAAGTGATAAAAAGCAAGGACCTATAACCAATTTTGCAATATAAAGGCCACGTCATTGTTTGGGTGCTTTCACACTAATTGCAGATACTTTACAGTCTATATCGTCACTTGTTCCATGGTAACTCTTCAAGTGCAAAATCATCTTAGTCAGTTCTACAAAGCTAGCTATCCCAGATCCTCATTGGCTAGTTTACAGATTTGGTCAAAATTAAAACTTAAAGAGGACTGTTTCATCTATGAAATCTGTGAAGCCTCTTATCCAGGTATATACACCTCTCTCCCTCTTGTGCACATTCTTCTTGCTAAGCTCTGTGCAGGTGGGAAGTAACATATAGACCACTCAAATCTGGGGATAAGAAATTAAATACACTCCAATTTGGCTACACCTGACAAATCCACCTCAGTATGTATAAGTCAGGGCTGTGTACAATTTCCTACATCATATATTAAGACATTCCCATTTTACTTATTCATTTATTTAGGTAGCCAGTTCCAAATATTTTTGGGAAAAGGATGATATGTCTCCCTCCTGCATAATCACCTTCCCATATGATTTAAATACAATTTCAGAGAACCTTGAATTGTACCCATGAGGTGTGTGGCCTCAAGGCTGAAAATATGTGTTCTACATGATGGGCAGCAGCCTTGGCTCCCGGAGAAACACTAGCATCATCTCCATTATTATAATACTAATCATATATATTGGTACAGTGTTTGATGGTGAAAATACTTTCAGTCCCTATCTCGGTGCTACAACATCCCCTTGAGTTAGGCATTTTGGTCCCCTTGTACAGATATATCAATGGTATAGACCCATATTAAGTGACTTTTTCGTTAAAACATATTATTCTGTAAGCTTAGGTTAAGAAGTGAAATTTTAGTCAAAAAATTATTTGACATTGTGTGGCATATCACCTGAATTAAGATTTAAAAAATTAAATCACATCAAATTGATGTGAAAATGTAAACACCATCATAGAGCAGCAGTGACAACAGAGGCATTAAATAATTGGTTATATGGTTGTTTTTCTAGTAAATAGTCCCATACTACCCTTTATTCCTCATGCCCTTATCAATTTTCTCATCTGTAATTCTCTAGTGGAAAGAACTTTGGAAGGACCCAAATTCAAAATCCATCGAAGTCAATGAAATCATGCAAGTCACTTAAACTCTCTGGCCTCAAGTTTCCCATATATTAAATGGGATCAACAATAGTAGAGAACTCAGAGAATTGTTAAGAGGATTACATGAAATTATGCATATAAAATACTCAGTGAGGGAGTGAGCAGTATGTGCTAAAGAAGTGATAACCTCCTGTTCCCCAACAGAAAGAATGGTGCATCTCTTCATGCAGCACTCTGTGCCCCAAATGCTTCAAATATGAAAAAATGCTGTTTCTCATAGTTTATAAATACTATGAGCCCTTTAAAAGAATTTAAATAATTCAGAGTATGCACACTGACCAAAATAGAATCAAACTATAAATCAATAACAGAAAGATAACAAAAAATCTCCAAACATCTGGAAAGTAAACTTCATATTTATAAATAATCAATGGATCAAAGAGGAATCAAATAAAATTATAAAATACAGAGAAATAAATGAAAATACAACATATTAAAATATGTGGGATTCAGCTATAGCAGTGTGGAAAGGCAAATTTATAGCACTAAAATACTAACATTAGAAAAGTTGGATCTCGAATCAATAATCTAAATTCCTACCTCAAGAAATTATAAAAAGAAAAACAAAATAAACCTAAACCAATCAGAAGGAAGGAAAGAAATTATAAAGATGTTAGCAGAAATCATTAAAACTAAAAATAGAAAACAATAGAAAAATGATTGAAATAAAGGGTTGGTTCTTTGAAAAAGTCAATGAAAGACTGAAAAAGATGAAAACAAAGAAGATACAAATAAACATCATCAAGCATGAACATAGAGATTTCACTACAGAGCATGTACCTGTTAAAGGAAAAATAAGAGAACACTACAAACAACTCTAGGCTCATAAATTTGACAACTTAGAAAAAAATATAAATAATTCCTTGAAAAGCACAAAGTGCCCAAACTCAACCACATTGAAATAGGCATCCTGAATATCCTATGACCATGAAAGAAATTGCATTTGTAATAAAAACTCCCCTAAAAAGAAAATAACCAGATTCAGATGGTTTCGCTGGAGAATTCTAGCAAACATTTAAAGAATTAACACCAACCTTACACAAATTATTTCATAAAATAGAAGAGGAAGCACTTCCCAACTCATTTTCTGAGGCAAGTATTACCTTGATACCCAAAACTGGACAGAGTACAAAAAATAAAAAAATAAAAGAAAGAGAGAAAACTAACTGCAGACCAATACCTAGTATGAACTTTGACTCAAAAATTCTCAAAAAATATTAGCAACTAAAATACAATAATGTAAGAATAATTCAAACAATGATTATACAGGATTTATTTAAATAAGGCTCATTCAATATTCAAAAATCAATTAATGAAAATATCAATCAATATAATCAACAGGCTAAAGAAGGAAAATCATATGATCATGTTATTTGATTCAGAAAAAAGGGATTTGACAAAATTATCAACCACTTATAATTTTATTTTTATACTAGAGGCCCGGAGGGGGGTTGTCCCTCAGCCCAGCCTGTACCCTCTCCAATCTGGGACCCCTCAAGGGATGTCCGACTGCCCGTTTAGGCCCGGGCATCCCTCTCACAATCCAGGACTGCTGGCTCCCAACTGCTTGCCTGCCTGCCTTCCTGATTGCCCCTAACCGCTTCTGCCTGCCAGCCTGATCACCCCCTAACCACTCTGCTGCCAGCCTGTTTGCCCCCAACTTCCCTCCTCTGCCGGCCTGGTCACTACTAACTGTCCTCTCCTGCAGGGTTGATCACCTCCAACTGCCCTCCCTTGCAGGCTTGGTCCCTCTCAACTGCCCTCCCTTGCAGGCCTGGTCCCTCTCAACTGCCCTCCCTTGCAGGCCAGGTGCCTCCCAACTGCCCTATCCTGCTGGCCATCTTGTGGTGGCCATATTGTGTCCACATGGGGGCAGGATCTTTGACCACATGAGGGCAGCTATATTGTGTGTTGCAGTGATGATCAATCTGCATATTACTCTTTTATTACATAGGATAGAGGCCTGGTATGGGGTGGGGGCCAGCTGGTTTGCCTTGAAGGGTGTCCCGGATCAGGTGGGGGTTCCCTTGGGGTGTGGGGCGGCCTGAGAGAGGGGCCTGTGGTAGTTTTCAGGCCAGCCACGCCCCCTGGCAACCCAAGTGGAGGCCCTGGTATCTGGAATTTATTTTCCTTCTACAATTGAAACTTTGTAGCCTGGAGTGGAGCCAAGCCTGGGGCTCCCTCCAAGGCCGGCAGCCATTTGTGTTGGGGTTATAATTGAAACTTTGTTGCCTTAAGCGGGTGGGCCTGGCCAGGGTGTGCGGAAAGCTTTGCTTCCCCTGTTGCCGGGAGCAACCCTGGCCTGCTCTCTCAAGCTCCATTCTGCCGCCATTTGTTTGAATTTGTTTACCTTCTATAATTGAAACTTTGTAGCTTGAGTGGAGGCTTAGGCCTGGCAAGGGCAGGCGGAAAGCTTGGCTTCCTCTGTTACCTAGGAAACCTTGCTCTCTGTGGCTGTAGCCATCTTGGTTTGGGTTAATTTGCATACTCGTTCTGATTGGATGGTGGGCGTGGCTTGTGGGCATGTCAGAGGTATGGTCAATTTGCATATTTGTCTATTATTAGATAGGATGTTATTTTATTTAAATTTCTGTAACAATGTTATTAATTTCAGTACATAGTTGAAGAAATGCTGGCTCTATTAGCCAGTCTACTGCCTAACTAAGGTCACATGGCTAATAAATACAAATACACAATGCAAGTCTAGGGCTTCTGATTGCAGATTCAGGTTGTATTATAAGATACCCCAGGAGTGCAAGGGCCACAATATTCTTCCAAGATCACCCCCTGAATAGCAGAAGCTAGAGAATAAGAGGCAAGAGAGTAAAAATTTGTTCAATCACTTAGAAAGACATTAATGAAATAAATAAGGATTGAACCAAACATTCAGATTTCTAAACTTTTTCTCATACGATTTATGCCTAAGGTTATTCCATCTGAGGTACAATAAAGCCTTAGGGAAAAGGGTAAAACATTCACCAGTGACCATTTTCTCCCTCCTTCCCATAGTCTAGCCTCCAAACCCACGCCAATGTACAAACAGATTATCTGGCACTCTTTCTTTACAAGGAATAACATAAATCATTACTCTTTTTTAAAAATATATTTTTATTGATTTTTTACAGAGAGGAAGGGAGAGGGATAGAGAGGTAGAAACATCAATGAGAGAGAAACATCGACCAGCTGCCTCCTGCACACCCCCCCCACTGGAGATGTGCCCGCAACCAATGTACATGCCCCTGACCGGAATAGAACCTGGGACCCCCCAGTCCGCACGCTGACGCTCTATCCACTGAGCCAAATCGGTTTCGGACATTACTCTTTATATATTACCATCAGTTGTAATGTACCCCAGGGTGGGTGTTAGACTATCAATTAGTTGTGAAACTGGCTAAATCAGTGTCCAAAAAGGAAATAAGTGGATAAATAAAAAGAAACATTCATAGTTTTAAAAACAAAACAAAACCTCTCAGTAAATTAAGAATAAATGGGAATAACTTCATCTTGATATAGAGCTTCCACAAAAACCTACAGCTAACATAATTTATAATGATGAAAGTCTGAATGCTTTTCTCCTAAAATCCAAAACAAAGCAATGATTAGTTTTTACTACTTTTATTAAACACAGTACTAGAAGTTTTTGCCTTGCAACAGGTAAAAATGAGAAACAAAATGCATGTAGATTGGAAAGGAAACAATAAAACTGTCCCTATTTGCAGATGACATGACTATACATAGAATATCCCAAGGCATTAACACAAAACCTCCTATAACTTATAAATTAATTCATCAAGGCCATAAGATACAAGATAGACATAAATATCAATTGCATTCCTTATGCTAACAATGAATATCTGGAAACCAAAATGAAAAACAATATAATTACAGTCACTTTAAGAAAAATGAAATAGTTACAAATATAACAAAACAAATGCAGGATTTTTATGCTCAGAGCTACAAAATGTTGATGAAAGAAATTTTAAAAAACACCTAAATAAATGGAGGGATATATTGTGTTGATGGATTGGAAGACTCACTATGGCAAAGATATTAATTCTCTCCTAACTGATCCATATATGTTTAATGCAATTCATATAAAATTTCCAGCAAAGATTTTGATATTGGCTAAAAGATAAGACACACAGGCCCTGGCCTGGTGGTTCAATCCCATACACCAAAAGGTTGTGGATTCAATTCCTGGTCAGGGCACATGCCTAGGTTTCAGGCTTGATTCCTGGTCAGGGCATGTCTGGGAGGCAACCCATTGATGTTTCTCTCTCATATCTATCTATCTATCTATCTATCTATCTATCTATCTATCTATCATCTATCTATCCTTTCTTCTCTCTCTAAAAATCAATAAACATATCATTGAGTGAAGAAAAAAAAGATAGACACACAGATCAATGGAACAGAATAGAGAACTCAGGAATAGATTCATACCAATGTGTCCAGCTGATGTTTCATGAAGTTCCTAAGGCAATTCAACAGAGGTAATATATAGTCTTTTTAAGAAGTGACACGGGAGCAATTGGACATCAATAGGCAAAAGAATGAATCTTGACCTAAGGCTCACACCTTATACAAAATGAACTCCAAATAGGTCACAGACTGAGAAGTAAAATATATTGACTTTCAGGGGGAAAATAAGGGGAGATCTTTAGGACCAGAAGTATTTATACTTGACTCTAGAAGCACAAACCATAAAAGAAAAAATTTGACCTCATCAAAAGTAAAATACTTTGCTCTGAAAATACTGTGAGCTAGCTTAAAACATCACTCTTTCATTTTTTAAAAAAAGTAAACAAAATGTTAACATGATCAGGTGTATCCATGTGCAGCAAATAGAGACTGCTTAACTTAGTTTCAGTGGAATGGTGAGTCAACTGACCAACTTTCCTTGAAGACTAAGTGTGCAGGATGTGTGCTATTGTAGCGCCTGAGTCACTTCCAGGGCATGCATTTCCTGTGGCTATGACTTTTCTAAAGGGTAAGTGAGCTGGAAACAATATATAATGAACATGCATATAGAATGACATGCTTTGGAAAAGAAACACATTTGGGTAAAAGTTAAGTAAAGGACTTCAAGCAGCCTCTCTCTCTTTTTGCAATTCTGACTATATACTTGGTTGCAATTTCAAAAACGTGGGTCTTTAAAGCCCACTGATAGAAAGAAATAACTGGCTTTGATTTCAACTGTACTTAAATCTCACACTGCACTCAAGGAGGGGACCAATATTCAGTGGCAGAATTTGAAACCCTAGGCTGGCCTCTTTATGATAGACAAAGTAGATTACAGTGAACATTCTTGGCACCAGCTCAAAAGTTTTGTGTTTCTAGATCCTGAATGGGAAATTCTCTTCCGAGCCCTTCAGCCTTTCAGATCACATTGATGGGAGAGGTTCAGTGGAGGATACTAAGAAGAGTTACTGCCTGGCCTCTGGAGTTGGTCTTAACTAACATTTATTAACCCCCCTATAACAGACATATTTAACTAGTTTTCTTATGTAATCCTCACCACAATCTTGGAAAGAGAAAACATAGGAGAATAATTCAACACTTGGGGTACCCACATCTATTAAGTACTTATTGCATGTACCAGGCACTCTGCTGTGCATTGTATTCCTTAGAAAAACACTATACGATAGATACTATTACCATACTCATTTTACAGATGAAGTAACAGAGGATTAGAGAGGTGAAGGGACTTGTTGCCTATTCTATCAGTCCTATAAAGCTCGGCTTCAAGTTCCTATTCTCTCTCTCTCTCTCTCTCTCTCTCTCTCTCTCTCTCTCCTTCTCCCTCTCCCTCTCCCTCTCCCTCTTTTTCTTCCTCTTCCTCTTGGTGTGTGTATGTGTATGCTACATCTTACAACAGAAACATTCTCCCAATAACTAATATTCCCCTTGACTCAACATTTGGCAGTTAAAAATATGGCTGAGCATTCATCAAGCATTCATCAAGGGCAGGCAGCTAAAACTAGTGGTGGTCCCAGGAAGCCCAGAGACAGAGCTTGCTATAGCTCTGATGCAGGGAAAGCAGTGTGGAGATTGGCACAGTGTCAAGGGGTGAAGCAAGGAAGGACAGAACCAGAGCACCAGAGCTCTAACTAGCATTTTTGATGCTCAAGGCAAGCAGCATGAAACTGGCCTTCTCTTCAATGGAAACTGCTCTTAACAGGGGGAGGGGCAACCCGCATACAAAAGGTCATCTGGCTGGTACACTCCCAGCCCTTGACCTCAGGCCTCTTGCTCCATCCATCTCGGAGACTGCCAAGGGGGCTGGCCTGAGGCCAGGGTGAGGCTTCCAACAGAGACCAGAGAAGTGGTGGGAGAAAAATGTGGTGCCCTATAAATTTCTGTGCCCCAGTGACCCCATCCTAGCCAGGGTTCTGGAAAGAACAGAAAAGAGTGTTGAACTGGGTAGAGAGGTGAGGAAAGTCAGAGGGGCAGTGATTTGGAACAATAGAGAGAGGTCTTGGGGCTATCAGTCATAGCAATGGGGTTGAAAAAGTCTACCAAAAGATAGAAAGTTTGGGTAACTGGAAGGCATTTCAGAGTTCAGGATCTAAGAGGTGAAGCAGGCCATTGCAAGTGATAGTAGACAGGAGGTCCAAATCATGGGGCTAAAGAGGTCAATGAAATGAGATGGCTATTATTTGCTTCCAAAAGCTTTTATTGAAAACCTACTATGTACCAGACCCTGTGTCAGGCACCAGGGATATAGTGGTGAACAAAATAAGTTTCTCAACCTCTTCAAACATGTGAAGTTAATGTGGAAAAGGGTGAAATACAAGCAGGCAAATACAATAATGTTGTAGATACTCTAAAGTTTATCTGGATGCTTAAGACATAGCTCTTGTGCTTGAGAAACTTTCAGTATACAGATATCTACTCTACTTCTGAGAAGAAAAATTAACTCAATGTAAGGACACAAATGCAAACAGAACATGAAAGAAGAAATTATTCAACATGATTCTGAGGGAGAGGGTGAGAAAAAATCAAGAAGAGTTTCATGAAGGCATGACATGTGATGATGAACATGGTTTTAAAAGATGGAGGTGGAATGGGGAGAGAATTTTAGACTGTAGGAACAACGTAAGTACACATGGAGGCAGAAAAGCACATGATATATTTGGGGAATGGGGAATAACTGGGTGTGTTTAGAGGTGAAGCTGCTAATGATATTATCAATAATGAGAGGTGTGTTGGGGAACTGAGAGTTCAGTGTTGATGACAACTAGAAATGTAACTGGAAAGGTCATTTGTGACCAGAGGATAGAGAGTCTATTCATTACTGTTTTCAGAGTTTAGTCAGGGTCCTCTAAGCAAAAAAGATACAAATGTTTGTTTGTTTTAAAGAAGGAAATAACATGATTTTTTCTGTGGTTTAGAAAAAACTCTCTAGTGCAAGGGTTAGGTAATGGCAGTGAGAGAGGAGAGACAGAAAGATGGGTTTAGAAACTATTACAGAGGTTCAAACAAAAGCTGAGGTCCAGATGTAAGACAAAGGGAATGGACGGGGAAAGGGAATGGTGGATACTGGAGAATTGGGCTCACAGGACTTGTCAATCAAATAAATATAGGAGGATATAGAGAAGACATATCTATGCCACACCCTTCTTTCCAGATCAAAATTTTATCTTATTGATTTTTGTATTAAAATGGAAGGCACCTTCCTTATTTAAATACGTGAAAAAATAGATAAAGAGATGCAGGAGATTTAAAACCAGCAATATATCCCAACTAACTTCCCTAGTCCTGACAAAGTGTCCTTAAGAAATGCACAAGTGGGTTCCAAAGCATTTTAGTTGAGTCAGAAAAGAAGTATTAATAATTTAAAAGTAATAAAAGCTAAATAAAATGTGATATAAATTTCTGTTTTTCTTTTAATGCACACACATTGGAATATTATTCAGCCATAATAGAAGGAAATCTTGCCATTTGCAACAGCATGGATGTACCTTAAAGCCATTAGGCTGAGATAAGTCAGACAGATAAAGACAACATTTGATCTCAAATATATATGGAATCTAAAAAAAAAAAAAAAAGAACTCAGAAACAGAGCAGATTGGTGAATGCCAAGGGTGGAGTAGGGTATGGGAAATGGGTGAAGGCAGTCAAAGGGTACAAACTTTCAGTAATAATATGATTAAGTTCTGGGGATGGAATATACAGTATGGTGATTATAGTTAATAATACTGTATTGTACATTTGAAAGTTGCTAAGAAAGTAAATCTTAAAAGTAATCACAAGAAAAAATTATAGCTATGTGTGGTGATGGATGTTAACTAGACTTATTGTGGTGATCATTTTGCAATATATACATAGATTGAATCATTATGTTGTACTTCTGAACCTAATATGCTATATGTCATTTACATATCCATAAAATATTAATAATAATAATACTTGATATTTATTGAGCTTATTCTTTGTGCAAACTCCCAGGGAGGTGTTTTACATGCAATATCTTACTTAATCCTTCTACTAATCTCTATAGTAGATAAAATTATTTTCTCTCCCCAATGAGAAAATAAGCTCAATGAAATTTAGTTCACATGGGTTTAGATCACACAGCTAGTATGTGCTACTGGAGATTTGAACTCAGCACAAACAGCTATGCCACCAATATTGCTTTGGAAATAAGCCCACTGAGTTATGATGTCAGAAACAAGGAACCATCTTCAAAGCAGAATGCAAGCAACCCTCTCTCTGAGTTAGCCAGGGCTTTTTTTTTTTTCATACACCTGTTCCATATAAAACCTAGAACCATAATTCCCAGGCACCAAATCAACCAAGAACCTATTAGAAATAGTAAGAGCTTAACAAAGCATTCAGGCACTAAGTAAATATACAAAAAGCAAGAGCTTCCTAATCTATCAGCAGTATCCTGTTAGAAAATAATACAAATAAACTCCATTCTCAGCAGCAACAACACATTTAAAGCAACTGGAAAAGTCTTATTATGAAATGTGTGTATGGGCCCTGGCTGATTTGGCTTAGTGGATAGAGCCTGGGGACTGAAGGGTCCCGGGTTCAATTCCGGTCAAGGGCACGTACCGGTTACGGCTTGAATCCTGGTGCACGCAGGAGGAAACCAATCAATGTGTCTGTCTTACATCAATGCTTCTCTCTGTCTCTCCCCCCTTCTTTCACTCTCTCTAAAAAAGAAGAAAGAAAGAAAGAAAGAAAGAAAGAAAGAAAGAAAGAAAGAAAGAAGAAAGAAAGAAAGAAGAAAGAAAGAAAGAAGAAAGAAAGAAAGAAAGAAAGAAAGAAAGAAAGAAAGAAAGAAAGAAAGAAGAAGAAAAAAAGAAAGAAAGAAAGAAAGAAAGAAAGAAAGAAAGAAAGAAAGAAAGAAAGAAAGAAAGAAAGAAAGAAAGAAAGGAAAGGAAAGGAAAGGAAAGGAAAGGAAAGGAAAGGAAAGGAAAGGAAAGGAAAGGAAAGGAAAGGAAAGGAAAGGAAAGGAAAGGAAAGGAAAGGAAAGGAAAGGAAAGGAAAAGGAAAGGAAAGGAAAGGAAAGGAAAGGAAAGAAACGGAAAGGAAAGGAAAGGAAAGGAAAGGAAAGGAAAGGAAAGGAAAGGAAAGGAAAGGAAAGGAAAGGAAAGGAAAGAAACGGAAAGGAAAGGAAAGGAAAGGAAAGGAAAGGAAAGGAAAGGAAAGGAAAGGAAGGAAAGAAGGAAGGAAGGAAGGAAGGAAGGAAGGAAGGAAGGAAAGAAGGAAGGAAGAAAGAAAGAAAGAAAGAAAGAAAGAAAGAAAGAAAGAAAGAAAGAAAGAAAGAAAGAAAGAAATGTGTGTATGGGATAGGCTATATGAAGAAAAATATAATACAAGCAAGGTAGTACAGAACCATAAAAAAGACCATGAATACTGAAACCATGCAAAGCAAACTTAAAAAATCAATGGAAAAATTATGATTGTTCTATGACCTTTAAAATTTTTGTCAAAGCACTGAAAGTTCTCTTACTTTTCATTCCCTTATAAATGTACAGGGGAATAAAAAAATAAAATTATTGCCAAAACCGGTTTGGCTCAGTGGATAGAGCGTCGGTCTGCGGACTGGAAGGTCCTAGGTTCGATTCCGGTCAAGGGCATGTACATTGGTTGCGGGCACATCCCCCGGTGGGGGGTGTGCAGGAGGCAGCTGGTCGATGTCTCTCTCTCATCAATGTTTCTGGCTCTCTATTCCTCTCCCTTCCTCTCTGTGAAAAATCAATAAAATATATTTAAAAAATAAAATAAAATAAAATAAAAATAAAAAATAAAATAAAATTATTATTTATTTAGTACACTGTCATTTAAACATTAGAAACATTGAGAATTAAAGTATTGTATTATTTGTAAAAATCTTGTCAATATTAGTTTTTTGCTCATTAAAATGTTTTGATGGGTTTTAAAATTATGTGACAAATTATTGTTCAAGTTGTTTCCAATAAAAAGTACTAATTTTAAAAACTAATAACTTAAAAAGTGCCACATGCACAGACAAAAAGTAAATGGAAAGAATGTTTTATCAATATTAGTTTTAATATGCTTGCTTTCTTCTTGTATAATTTAAGATACAGTGAGCATATTTTCTATGGCTTGAGAAATTGTCACACACCTTGTTAAGTTTTGGATCTGCATTCAATATTTCATCCTTTGCATTTTCAATGCCGTGAACTACCTCCAATAGTTTCTTCAATGTGTAGTTTTTTTATGGCATCACTAACTCTAGGACATTGTCATCCTTTCCTTACAACTTTTCATAACCACAATTATGTTGATAATTTACCCTCACTAAATTCTTCTGGTTGCACTTCTAGTATCTTTCCAAGGGTGACAGTGATAAAATTTCCATGGTTAACTATTTTTTTATATAACTTCATTTGTTAGAGTCTAATTTCTTTTCTAGCAACATCACTTTTTGTTTCTTTGCTGAACTTTCATGTTTGTTGGCCAACTCACTGTTTTGATTATCCACTTTTTGTAAAATGTTAAGTGAGTTTATTACTGAGAGGCAAAAAGACAATACAACTACACTGTTTCTATACAGCCCACAACCACCACCAGACATAGAAAGAGGTGATATGATTGGTTATTAACCACGCTGTGTTTCCATTATTTAACTAGTAAATTTGTGGACAGAAGAGATAGCATGGAAGTTTGTACTTTATGCAATTACTCACAGTTAATACACTGTGGTGACTGAAAATTCAACCATGCTGTTGGAGGGCTGGCATTATTTAAATGTTTTTTCCCTGCATCCATCCATCCCTCCACCTACCCACTCATTCCCCTTTCCCTCTCTGGCCTTCAAATATTTTTTTTAAAAACCTGCATTCCTTCTCCTGTCCAATTTACTTTTCTTATTGCCAAGGGGCATTGATCTGTCAGTTATCTATACTAATAAAAGGGTAATATGTTGAGAGAAAACCAAGATGGCGGCATAGGTAAACATCTGAACTTGCTGCCTCGCACAACCACATCAAAACTACAACTAAATGACAAAATTAACATCATCCAGAACCACAGGAAAACGGGATGAGTGGAAATTCTACAACTAGAAAGAAAGAGAAAAGCTCATTGAGTCCCGTAGGAGGTGCGGAGGTGTGGAAGTGTGGAGGTACAGAGGCGCACACAAAAGGCGCTGGCAACTGGGTACTCTGTTGTCTTTTTCAATCGGGATATAGATACAAGCTCCTGACTGCTCTGAAGTCCCATTCTAGGCGAGACTCTGGGGACACAGACTCATACCTCATATGGGGAGAGAAACTGGATTGTCTGGCATTGGCCTGGAAAGCAAGGGCAGCTTTCTCTCAGAGGAGCTTGCAGCTATCATTGTTCCTACACAGTGCTGCAGGACACAGAGACCTGGGGAATTCTTTTGGGTGGGGCTGATGGGCAGCCATTGCTGTTTGCTCCACCCTGGTGATTTCCTGAGACCCCGCCCAACCCAATTTACAACCCCACCCAAGCTGTGCACAGAGGCTTTTGCATATGAATGGTCTGGTCTTTTGCAATCTAAAACCTAACATACTGCACTGAGTCAGAGAGCCACAGAGCCTCCAAAAGAAGGCCCAAAGCTGGACAGCAGCTTGCATTGCTTCACAGCTGGGCCTCATCTGGGCACCTCCAAACCCCAAACAAAGAGGAGGAATCTGCAGATCTCTCTGTAGCTCCTGCTGGGTGGCCTCAGGCAGTGGTTGACTTTGCACCTCCTTGGAGATCCAAGATCCAGTGTACCCAGTGGTCAGAGTGAGACCATCCAGATTACAACTCTTCACATCCATAAGAGACACACTCAGAGGGCAGACTCAGTGAGCGCCAAAGCCCATCTGAAGCAAGTCCTGCCACATAAGGGTATCTCCAGCACAGAATTTCTCCATCGTAGACACAACTGGTCCTCACAGGCAATTTGCCTGGAGGTCAATTCCTCCCAGTGATACCAACAACAATCAAGGCTTGACTATAACAAGACTGTGCATACAGCCCAAAAAGAAGTGCACCAAGAGTGTCTACCTCAAGTTATTAAGGAGGCTAAGCCACTGGGCCCTATAGGACACCTAGCACACAAAGCCATTCTATCAACACAGGGAAGCAGCCAAAATGTGGAGACAAAGAAACAGGTCACAAATGAAAAAAATGGAGGAAATCAAACTACTGGATATAGAGTTCAAAACCACGGTTATAAGGTTAATCAAGAATCTTCCAGAGACCTCTGAGAAATATAGTGAGACCCTCAAAGACATGAAAAGGACCAACTAGAAATTAAGCATACACTGACTGAAATAAAGAATAATATACAGAGAAGGGAAGATGGCTGCTGACGGGAAGGCAGACTGCAAGATAGTGTGTGAGTGAGAGAACAAAGGGAGAGTGTGTGGTCACACTGGGAGTGTTTGTTGGTGAGTTGAAGGACAGCTATACTCCAGGAGACTATGGGGGACTGCCAGACGGGCTTCCCCTGACCGGGCAGCCCCCACTGCTGCTGGGTTCCCTACAGGAGCAACCAGCTCTGACACGGAGACCGCGACATCTTGAAGGGGAAAGTGGATGATATCAGAAACCCGAAAATCATGGGAATTTATAACTATGGCACCCAGCGAACAGCTGCAAACCCGAGAACACCAGTCCCCAAGTCGCGCGAGCACGTGGATTCAGAGGAGCTCTGCACCCCCTCACAGAAAGGTCATATTTCGCTTGGGATAAGGTGAGGTCTGTGATCCAGGCAGGAGAGATAAATGTGCAGGGCAAGAGCTGGAGGACCTGGGGAAGTCTGCTCCCAGAAAAATCGGCGGCCGTTGGGGCTAGCATGATCTGCGAATGTGGAAGGGGGTCCACAGAGCTGCTAACAGAAGGGAACTCTAAAAAGCAACCCATAGCTAAACTGGGTGCAAAAGGACAGCCTAAAAATTTTAAAAGTGTGCCGGCTTCTTAGACCCAAGGGGAAAAAAGACTGCACAGACTTGCGTGCAGCGCCAGAGTTTGCTCACTTACTCTGGCTCTTTTTTCTCGTTTTTTTTTTTTTTTTTTCTCTTTAAATCCTTGCTTTTGATTACTAAGCCCAAAAGGATCACTCAATTGGGGACACTCTAAGAGACTTCAGGGAAAAGTTGTTTTTGTGGAACCTAGGGATCAGAGCAGGGAATAACCATCAGAGAACCAGCTCTGGGGCAACCCATTCCCCCAAACCTGTATTAAGTGCCACAGGGAAAACAAAATATAAACACTAGCTAGAGAGGACCTATATACCTGGAGGTCAATCCAGAAACACTGCCACCCAGGGGTTGAATCACAATTGACTCTTGTGTAAACACAAATAAAGGAGTATAAGAAATAAAGACGTACTGCCTGCTTGAAAATCAGGACTGTGGCCTACAACACTGAGGAGCAGTGGAAAGCAGGAAACTTAAATACTGTCCTGACTAGAAAACAGGCATCCCAAACAGAACAGTAGAGGAAGTGAATGACCTTCACTACTGCACATTTTTATTTTTATTTTTTTATTTTTTTCATCTTTTACTAAAGAAACTATTTTTTTTCTTTTTTCCTCACTTGATTTTACCTTTTAAATTATTACATTTTTATTTTCAATCAGTATTATTACTACTACTATTTTACCTTTTTTAAAAAGTGTCATTTTATTTTCTCTTTATTTTGCTTTGCGATTATTGTTCTACATTCTATTTTCAACTTTCCTTTAGCATCATTTTACTCTAGCTCAACTTTACCTTTAGACCAACAGTCTCTTCCTCACTTTTCCCCTTTTGTTGTCCTGTTTCTCTTACCCTATTCCTGCTTTAGATTTTCCCTATTTCTTCTTTTTACCCCCTGTTAAAATTTCACCCTACTTATATATCTAATTTTGAATCCCCTACTCCAAGTCCATTCACACCTCTCTCTTCTCTTTCTTCACTATCCAAAAAAAAATTTTTTCTCTCTGTCCTTTTGTTGTTGTTTGCTTGATTGTTGATTATATCGGGATTTTTTATGCTTGTTTGTGAGATTGTTTCGCTTTTTCTTTTTTTTTTGTTTGTTTGTTTTTTGGTCCTCTTTTCCCTCGTCTTGCTTGATATTAGTTGTTGTTTGTAGTTTGCATTTGTCTCTAGGTATTTATTTCTGGCATTTGTTGGGATTAGTGGCTGTTCTATTGGAGTTTTCTCCCCATATAAATAGATTTCCCCCTCTTCTTTCTTATTCTCTGTCTTTTCTCTCTCACTTTTTTTCCTTTTCCCAATTTCATTTTTGAACTCCTTTTTTTCCTCATCTTCTTTCTTTCTTGTCCTATAATTTTCCATTCTCTGGTGGTCACCAATATTTGAGATTTTTAATATCTTGAATACATTTGTGTTCAGTGCCTTGTGCACTGTGCCTATTGGCTTGTATTTTGTTCCTTCAAATCAACGCAGGAGAGAGAGAACTACATAACCAGACACACAGAGAAGAGAGATGATGGGGAGACAAAGACACAACCCACATATGAAAGAAAAGCAGGCATCACCAGAAAAGGAAGTAAATGAAAAGGAGGCAAGAACTACATAACCAGACACACAGAGAAGAGAGATGATGGGGAGACAAAGAAACAACCCACATATGAAAGAAAAGCAGGCATCACCAGAAAAGGAAGTAAATGAAATGGAGGCAAGCAACCTGTCAGAGAAAGAATTCAGAGAATTGGTCATAAGGTGGATGAAAAGAGTGGAAGACATATTTGACAATATGTGTAAGAAACAAGAGTAAATGAAGAAGAACCAAGAAAAAATGAAAAATGACATCACTGTTATAAACAACTCAATAAAAAGCATCTACAGTAGACTAGAAGAAGCAGAGGACCACATCAGTGAGCTGGAAGACAAGGTAGGAAAAAATACCCAAGTAGAGCAGCTTCTAGAAAAAAAAATTAAAAAACAGGAGGAGAGCCTAAGGGAACTTTGGGACAACATGAAATGAAAAAAACATACGCATAATAGGGGTGCCAGAAGGAGATGAAGCTGAGCAAGGAATAGAAAACCTGATTGAAGAAATAATGACAGAAAACTTCCCTGATATAGGGAAGAAAAAAAACAACACAAATCCAAGAAGCTCACAGAGTCCCAAAAAAGATGAACCCCAAAAGAACGATGCCAAAGCAGATTATAATTAAATTGGCAAACACCAACGACAAAGTAAGAATCTTAAAAGCAGCCAGAGAGAGACAGAAAGTTACCTACAAAGAATCCCCCATCAGACTAGTGACTGATTTCTCAACAGAAACACATCAGGCCAGAAGGGAATGGAATGAAATGTACAAAGTCATGCAAAGGAAGGTTCTGAATCCAAGAATAGTGTACCCAGCAAGGCTATCAATCAAAATGGAGTGTGAAGTCAGGAGCATCACAGACAAAAAACGATTAAGGGACTTTATTACCACCAAACAAGCAATGCAAGAAATGCTAAAGGGTCTACTGTAAAAAGAAGAAATAGGAAGCAAAGAATGGACACAGGGGTAAAGAATAAAAATGGTGACAAACAAGTACTAATCAATAATAACTTTAAATGTAAATTGATTAAATGTCCCAATTAAAAGACATAGGGTAACTGTGTGGATAAGAAAACATGACCCATATATATGCTGTCTACAGGAAATCCACCTCAGAAAAAATGACACAAACAGACTGAGGGTGAAGGGATGGAAAAAGGTTTTACAGGCAAATGGAAACGAAAAAAAAGACGGGTTAGCAATACTTATATCTGACAAATTAGATCTCAAAATGAAGGACATAACAAGAGATAAGGAAGGGCACTGCATAATACTAAAGGGAGCAATCCAACAAGAAGAAATAATGATGGTAAACATATATGCACTCAATTCAGGAGTGCCCAAACACATTTAAAAAATACTCCTGGAGGATATCAAGGGAGAGATTGAAAGCAATACAATCATAGTAGGGGACTTTAATACCTCACTATCTCCATTAGACAAATCCTCTAAACAAAAAATCAGCAAAGAAACATCAATCCTAAATGACTCACTAGACCAGATGGAATTAATTGACATATTCAGAACATTTCACCCCAAAGCCACAGAATATACATTCTTCTCAAGTACACATGGGACATTTTCAAACATAGACAATATCTTGGGTCACAAGTAAAGTCTCTTCAAAGTCAAGAAGATAGAAATCATATCAAGCATCTTCTCAGATCACAGTGGCATAAAACTGTAAATCAACTAAAATAAACACAATCCAAAAAAACAGAAACAAACACATGGAGACTAAATATGATGCTATTAAACAATGACTGGCTTAGTAGAGAGATCAAGGTAGAAATAAAAAACACCATGGCAACAAATGAAAATGAAAACACAACAATCCAAAATCTATGGGACACAGCAAAAGCAGTCTTGAGAGGGAAGTTCATAGCTCTACAAGCCTACTGCAAAAAACAAGAAACAGTGGTAATAAATTACCTAACCCTACAACTCAAAGAGCTAGAAAGAGAGCAACAAGAAAAGCCCAGTGTAAGCAGAAGGAATGAAATAATAAAGATCAGAGCAGTGATAAATGACATAGATACCAAAAAAAAAAAAAATCAACAAAACCAAGAGCTGGTTCTTTGAAAGGATAAACAAGATTGATTAGCCTCTAGCCAGGCTCACCCAGAAGCAAAGAGAGAGGACCCAAATAAACAAAATCATAAATGAAAGAGGTGAAATAACAAGAGACCCCACTGAAATAAAAAGGATTGTTAATGAATACTATGACCAACTCTATTCCAACAAACTGGACAACTTGGATGAAATGGACATATTCCTATAAAAATACAACCTTCCAAAACTCAATCAGGAAGAATCTAAACATCTCAGTAGGCTAATAACTATGGAAGAAATAGAAGCAGTCATCAAAAAGCTTCCGGCAAACAAAAGCCCAGGGCCAGACGGCTTCACAGGGGAGTTTTACCAAACATTCAAGGAAGAACTAAAACTTCTCCTCCTCAGACTATTCCAAAAAATTCAAGAGGAAGGAACACTTCCAAGATCATTCTATGAATCCAGCATCACCCTAATACCAAAACCAGATAAAGACAACACAATGAAAGAGAATTACAGGCCAATATCTCTAATGAACATAGATGCCAAAATCCTCAACAAAATCCTAGCAAATCGGATCCAGCAGTACATCATAAAGATTATAAACGATGACCAAGTAGGATTCTTCCCGGGAATGCAAGGATGGTACAATATCCGCCAATCAATAAATGTGATACATCACATAAACAAAATGAGAGATAAAAATCACATAGTCATATCAATTGATGCAGAAAAAGCATTTGACAAAATCCAACACCCATTTTTTATTAAAACTCTCAGCAAGGTAGCAGTAGAAGGATCATACCTCAACATAATAAAAGCCATATATGACAAACCAACAGCCAACATCATACTCAATGGTCAAAAACTACAACCATTTCCCCTACGAACAGGAACAAGACAGGGAAGCCCACTCTCACCACTGCTGTTTGACATAGTACTGGAAGTACTAGCCATTGCAATCGGACAAAAAGAAGAAATAAAAGGCATCGAATTGGAAATGAAGAAGTAAAGCTGTCCTTATTCGCAGATGACATGATATTGTACATAGAAAACCTGAAAGACTCCATCAAAAAATTAATAGACTTAATAAATGAATTGGGCAATGCAGCAGGATAAAAATTAATGCCAAGAAATCTATGGCATTTCTATACACCAATAAGGAACTTTCAGAAAGAGAGAATAAAAAAGCAATCCCATTTACCATCACACACAAAAAATTAAGATACCTAGGAATAAACTTAACTAAGTAGGTAAAACATCTATACACGGAAAACTTCAGGACATTGAAAAAAGAGATAGAGGAAGACATAAACTGTTGGAAGAAAATATCATGTTCATGGATTGGTAGAATCAACATCATTAAAATTTCCATACTACCCAAAGCAATCTATAGATTCAATGCACTCCCCATTAAAATACCAACGACATATTTCACAGACCTAGAAAGAACTCTCCAAAAATTCATTTGGAATAAAACAAGACTCCAAATAGCCACAGCCATCCTGAGAAAGAAGAACAAAATAGGTGGGATCTCAATACCAGATTTCAAGCTGTATTACAAGGCCACTGTTCTCAAAACAGCCTGGAACTGGCACAAAAACAGACATATAGACCAATGGAATAGCATAGAGAACCCAGATATTGACCCAAACCACTATACTCAATTAATATTTGACAAAGGAGTCAGGGAGGAGAAAAATGGCAACTGAATAGAGTCGTGTTTGGAGTCTGGTCCTGGGGCGGAGAGTTGGAGCAGCAGAGGTTCGCAGGGGGAGTGTATGTTGGCAAGCCAAGGGACAGCTAAACTTCAGGAGAAGGCGGGGGAGTGCTGGGCAGGATTCCCCTGACTGTGCAGCACCCACAGGGGCTGGGTCTTCACCCGGAGCTGCAGTCTCACTGGGCGCCTCGCCATCTTGCAAGGAAAGGAGGATTTTATTGGAAACCTGACTTTCCGCCACAACTGCAAACACTGAACAGCTGCGAGCACCTGAACACTGGTCCCCTATCAGCGCAAACATTCGGATTCAAAGGAACTCTTCACTGCACCAGGGAAAGGTCAGATTTCACCTCAAATAAGGTGTGGTTTCTAATCCCCGTGGTGAGAGGGAAGCGCGCGAGCCGCAGAACCAGCAGGAACCGGGAGGTCTGAGCCTAGAAAAATCGGTGGCAGTTGGAGCTGCCGTGATCCGTGAATGTGGAAGGGGGTCCTCTGAGCTGCTAACAGAAGTGACCTCTTAAAAGCAACTCATTTTAATCTGACGAGGAGGGTCAGACTAAGAATTTTCAAAGGAGTGCAGGCTCCTTATTCTGGCACACAGACCCACTGTCTGCACACTTGGGCTCTTTCCGACTCTGATTACTAAGCCCAATACATAGGAAAACCCAGGTGGAAAAACCCTGAAAGACTGCAGGGGGAAGTTGTTTTTTTGGAACCTGGGGAGCAGAACTGGGTGTGACCATCAGAGAGGCAGCTCTGAGGCGCACACCTCCACAAGCTCTGAGGCGCACACCTCCACAAACCAGTAGTGACTGCCATAGAGGGGAAAAAAAAAAAAGCTAGAGAGGCCCGGAAGTCAATTCAGAAACACTGCCACCCAGGGGCTGAAACGCTAATTGTCTCTGGTGTAATCAAAAATAAATACGAGAAATTAAGACAAGGCCGGCTTAAAAAGCAGGACTGGCTTACAACACTGAGGAGCAGTGGAACGAAGTTGAACTGAAATACCGCCCAGACTGGGAAACAGGCATACCAAACAGAATAATAGAGGAAGTGAATGACAGCCGCTACTGCACATTTTAGTCTTCCTTTTTTTTAATTTTAAATTCTTTTTTCAATTTTTTTATTCTATTTTTTTTTCATTTTTTGCATCTTTTACTTAAGAAACTTTTTTTTTATTTTTCCCCACTCGATTTTCACCTTTTTAATTATTACATTTTTATTTTCAATCAGCAATATTATTACTATTATTTTACTTTTTTTTTTTACATATCATTTGATTTTCTCTTTCTTTTATTTTGGGATTAGTGTCCTACATTCTATTTGCATCTTTCCCTTACCCTATATCAACGCTAACATTATGCCATCACTCTCCTCCTATCCTTTCCCCTTTTGGTCTCCTGTTTATCTTAACCCTTACTGGCTTTAGATTTTCCCTACTTTTTCAGTTTACCCTCTGCTAAAATTTCACCCTACTTATATATCTAATTCCCAACCCCCTGCTCCAAATCCATTCATACCTCTCTCTACGCTACCTTAAAAAAATTATTTTTCTCTCTGGCCTTTTGTTGTTGTTTGCTTGAATGTATATTAGATTGAATTTTTATGCTTTTTTATGAGATTGTTTTGATTATTCTTTTTGTTTGTTTGTTTGGTTCTTTTGTTTGCTTTGTTTTTGTTTGCTTTTTACTTTTGTTTTCCCTTGCCTCACTTGATATTAGTTGGTGTTGCAGTTTGTATTAATCTCCAGGCTTGTGTTGCTGGAATTTGCTGGGATTAGTGGTTGTTCTAGTGGAGTTTACTCCCCAAATATATAGTTTCTTCCCCTTTTTCCTCTTAGTATCATTCCTGTCTCTCTTACTTTTTTTCTTTTCTTTTTTTCCTGCTCTTTTCCCAAGTTCAGATTCACACTTTTTTTTGTTGTTGTTGTTCTTTCTTTTTACTCTCCCTCTTCCACTCCTATTCCCTAATTTGTCTTTCTCTGGTGGCTACCTTTATTGGAGGTTATTAATATCGTGAATACAATTCTGTTCAGTGCCTTGTATGTTGTGCCTGGTTGTGCTGTATTTTGTACCTTTAAATCAACGCCGGAGAGAGAGAACTATATAACCAGACATCCTGAGAAGAAAGACCATGGGGAGACAAAGAAATAGCCCCCATACGAAAGAAAAGCAGGCATCACCAGAAAAGGAAGTAAACGAATTAGAGGCAAACAACCTATCAGTGAAAGAATTCAGAGAAATGGTCATAAGGTGGCTGAAAAGGATGGAAGACAAATTCGACAATATGAGTAAGAACCAAGAGGAAATGGAGAAGAACCAAGAAGAAATGAAAAATGACATCGCTGCTGTAAAGAACTCAATAGAAAGCATCAAGAGTAGACTAGAAGAAGGAGAGGACCGCATAAGTGAGCTAGAAGACAAGATGGAAAAAAATACCCAATTACAACAGCTTCTAGAAACAAAAATTAGAAAGCATGAGGAGAGCCTAAGGGAACTTCGGGACAACACAAAACAAAACAACATCAGGATAATAGGGGTACCAGAAGGAAAGGAAACTGAGCAAGGAATAGAAAACCTGTTTGAAGAAATAATAACAGAAAACTTCCCTGATATCGGGAAGAAAAAACCCACACAAATCCAAGAAGCTCACAGAGTTCCAAGCAAAATGAAACCCAAAAGACCAACGCCAAGGCACATTATAATTAAGTTGGCAAACACCAACGACAAAATAATAATCTTAAAAGCGGCCAGAGAGAGACAGACAGTTACATACAAAGGAACCCCCATCAGCCTAGCAACTGATTTCTCAACAGAAACTCATCAGGCCAGAAGGGAATGGAATGAAATATACAAAGTCATGCAAAGGAAGGGTCTCAATCCAAGAATACTGTACCCAGCAAGGCTATCAATCATTATTGAAGGTGAAATACAGAGTTTCACATACAAAAAAGGGCTAATGGAGTTTATCACCACCAAACCAGCAATGAAAGAAATGCTAAAGGGTCTGCTGTAAAAAAAAAAAAAAAAAAAAAGAAAGAAAGAAATAGGAAGCAAAGAAGGAACACAGGGGTATAGAATAAAAATGGCGACAAATAAGTATCTATCAATAATAACTTTAAATGTAAATGGATTGAATGCCCCAATCAAAAGACACAGGGTAACAGATTGGATAAGAAAACAAAACCCATATATCTGCTGTCTACAGGAAACCCACCTCAAAAAAAAGGACGCATACAGACTGAGAGTAAAGGGATGGAAAAAGGTTTTCCAGGAGAATGGAAATGAAAAAGCTGGGGTAGCAATACTTATATCTGACAAATTAGATCTCAAAGTGAAGGACATAACAAGAGATAATGAAGGCCACTTCATAATACTAAAGGGAGCAATCCAACAAGAAGAAATAACTCTGGTAAACATATATGCACCCAATACAGGAGCTACAAGATACATTAAAAAACTCTTGGAAGATATCAAAGGAGAGATTGACAGGAATACAGTCATAGTAGGAGACTTCAATAGCCCACTATCACCATTGGACAAATCCTCTAAACAAAAAATCAGCAAAGAAACATCAATCCTAAATGACTCACTTGACCAGATGGAATTAATCGACATCTTCAGAACATTTCACCCAAAAGCCAGAGAATATACATTCTTCTCAAGTGCACATGGGTCATTTTCAAAGATAGATCATATGTTAGGACATAGGCAAAGTCTCTCCAAATTCAAGAAGATAGAAATCATATCAAGTATCTTCTCAGATCACAGTGGCATAAAACTGGAAATCAACAACAATAAAAACAAGCCAAAGAAATCAAACACATGGAGACTAAACAGCATGCAATTAAACCTTGACTGGGTTACCAAAGACATCAAGGAAGAAATAAAAAACATCATGGCAACAAATGACAATGAAAACACAACAATCCAAAATCTATGGGACACAGTGAAAGCAGTCCTGAGAGGGAAGTTCATAGCTCTACAAGCCTACTGGAAAAAAACAAGAAACAATGGTAATAAATTACCTAAACCAACAACTCAAGAGAGAGAGAGCAACAAGAAAAGCCCAGTGTAAGCAGAAGGAAAGAAATAATAAAGATCAGAGCAGAGATAAATGACATAGAGACCAAAGAAACAATACAAAAGATCAACAAAACCTAGAGCTGGTTCTTTGAAAGGATAAACAAGATTGATGAGCCTATAGCCAGGCTCACCAAGAAGCAAAGAGAGAGGACCCAAATAAACAAAATCAGAAATGAAAGAGGTGAAATAACAACAGAACCCGACGAAATACAAAGGATTGTAACAAAATACTACGAACAACTCTATTCCAACAAACTGGACAACCTGGGTGAAATGGACATATTCCTAGACAAATACAACCTTCCAAAACTCAATCAGGAAGAATCTAAACAGCTCAACAGGCCAGTAACTATGGAAGAAATTGAAGCAGTCATCAAAAAGCTTCCGGCAAACAAAAGCCCGGGGCCAGACGGCTTCACAGGAGAGTTTTACCAAACTTTCAAGGAAGAAATAAAACTTCTCCTCCTCAGACTATTCCAAAAAATTCAAGAGGAAGGAACACTTCCAAGCTCCATCTATGAAGCCAGCATCACCCTAATACCAAAACCAGATAAAGACAACACAATGAAAGAGAATTACAGACCAATATCCCTCATGAACATAGATGCCAAAATCCTCAACAAAATTCTAGCAAATCGGATCCAGTATTACATCAGAAAGATCATACATCATGACCAAGTAGGATTTATATCAGGAATGCAAGGATGTTACAATATCCGCAAATCAATAAACGTGATCCATCACATAAGCAAATTGAGAGATAAAAACCACATAGTCATATCAATAGATGCAGAAAAAGCATTTGACAAAATCCAACACCCTTTCTTGATAAAAACTCTCAACAAGGTGGGAATAGAAGGATCATACCTCAACATAATAAAAGCTATATATGATAAACCCACAGCAAACATCATACTCAATGGGCAAAAACTAAAACCATTTCCCCTAAGAACAGGAACAAGACAGGGATGCCCACTGTCACCACTCCTGTTTGACATACTACTGGAAGTATTAGCTATCGCAATTAGGCAAGAAGAAGAAATAAGAGGCATCCAAATTGGAAAAGAAGAACTGAAGCTGTCCTTATTTGCAGATGACATGATATTGTACATAAAAAAACCAAAAGATTCTATCAAAAAACTAATAGACTTAATAAATGAATTCGGCAATGTAGCGGGATACAAAATTAACGCCAAGAAATCTATGGCATTTCTATACACCAATAGTGAACTTACAGAAAGAGAGACTAAAAAAGCAATCCCATTTACCATCGCACCAAAAAAATTAAGACACCTAGAAATAAACTTATCTAAGGAGGTAAAATACCTATATGCGGAAAACTACAGGACACTGAAAAAAGAGATAGAGGAAGACGTAAACAAATGGAAGAACATAGCATGTTCATGGATTGGTAGAATCAACATCATTAAAATGTCCATACTACCCAAAGCAATCTACAGATTCAATGCACTCCCCATCAAAATACCAACAGCATATTTCACAGACCTAGAAAAAACTCTCCAAAAATTCATCTGGAATAAAAAAAAGACCCCGAATAGCCCCAGCAATCCTGAGAAAGAAGAATAAAGTAGAAGGGATCTCAATACCAGATTTCAAGCTGTATTACAAAGCCACTGTTCTCAAAAAAGCCTGGTCCTGGCACAAGAACAGACATATAGATCAATGGAACAGAATAGAGAATCCAGATATCGACCCAAACCACTATGCTCAATTAATATTTGACAAAGGAGGCATGAACATACAATGGAGACAAGACAGTCTCTTCAATAAATGGTGTTGGGAAAATTGGACAGATACATACAAAAAAATGAAACTAGATAACCAACTTACACCATACACAAAAATAAACTCAAAATGGATACAGGACTTTAACATAAGACGGGAAACCATAAAAATACTAGAGGAATCCACAGGCAACAAAATCTCAGACATATACCAAAAGAACTTCTTCACTGACACTGACCCTAGGGCAATGGAAGCTAAAGAGAAAATTAACAAATGGGACTACATCAAAATAAAAAGCTTTTTTACAGCAAAAGAAACCATCAACAAAACAACAAGAAAGTCCACTGCATGGGAGAACATATTTTCAAATGCTCTCACTGATAAGGTTTAATCTCCAACATCTACAGGCAGCTTATGCAACTTAATAAAAGGAAGATAAATGATCCAATACAAAAATGGGCAACGGACCTAAACAGAATATTTTCAAAAGAAGACAGAAGGAAGGCCAAGAGACACATGAAAACATGCTCAAAGTCACTTATTATCCGAGAGATGCAAATCAAAACAACAATGAGGTACCATCTCACACCTGTCAGAATGGCTATCATCAACAAATCAACAAATGACAAGTGTTGACAAGGATGCGGAGAAAAAGGAACCCTCGTGCACTTCTGGTGGGAATGCAGACTGGTGCAGCCACTGTGGAGAACAGTATGGAGTTTCCTCAAAAAACTGAAAATGGAACTCCCATATGACCCAGTAATCCCACTCCTGGGAATATATCCAAAGAAACTAGAAACACCAATCAGGAAGTATATATGCACCACTATGTTCATAGCAGCACAATTTACAATAGCTAAGATTTGGAAACAGCCTAGATGCCCGTCAGCAGATGACTGGATCAGAAAACTGTGGTACATCTACACAATGGAATACTATGCTGCCATAAAAAAGAAGGAATTCTCATCATTTGCAGCAACCTGGATGGAATTGGAGAACATTATGCTAAGTGAAATAAGCCAGTCAATGAAAGAAAAATACCACATGATCTCACTCATTTATGGATAATAAAGAACATTATAAACTGATGAACAAAAAGATAGATACAGAGACAGTAAAGCATCAAACAGACTTTCAAATTACAGGGGGAAATTTAGGGAGAGGTTGGGGAGATAAGAAATCAAACGAAGGACTTGTATGCATGCATATAAGCATAAACAATGGACGCAAAACTCTGGAGGGTGAGGGTATGTATGGTTGTGGGGTGAGGGGGGGCAATGGTAAGATATGTACACATATAATACCTCAATAAAAAAATATCAAAAAAATATTTGACAAAGGATGCATGAACATACAATGGAGTGAAGACACTCTCTTCAATAAATGGTGTTGGGAAAATTGGACAGATACATGGAAAAAAATGAAAGTAGGTCACCAACTTACACCGTACACAGAAATAAACTCAAAAAGGTTAAAGGACTTAAACATAAGACAGGAAACCATAAAAATACTAAAGGAAACCACAGGCAGAGAAAACTCAGACATATGCCGAAGAAATTTCGTCACTAATACAGCTCCTAGGGCAATGGAAGCTAAAGAGAAAATAAATAAATGGAACTACATCAAAATAAAAAGCTTTTTCACAGCAAAAGAAAGCATCAACAGAACAACAAGAAAGCCCACTGTATGGGAGAACATATTTGCAAATATTATCACTGATAAAGCTTTAATCTCCAACATTTACAGGGAACTCATACAACTTAATAAAAGGGGTATAAATGATGATATAAAAATATGGACAATGGACCTAAATAGAAACTTTTGGAAAGAAGACAGAGGAAGGCCAAGAGACATGAAAACATGCTCAAAGTCACTAATTATTCAATAGATGCAAATTAAAATGACAATGCGGTACCATCTCACACCTGTCAGAATGGCTATCATCAACAAATCAACAAACCACAAGTGCTGGCAAGGATGCAGAGAAAAAGGAACACTCATGCACTGCTGGTGGGAATGCAGACTGGTGCAGCCACTGTGGAGAACAATATTGAGTTTCCTCAAAAAACTAAAAATGGAACTCCCCTTTGACCCAGTAATACCATTCTAGGAATATATCCCAAGATACTAGAAATACCAATCAGAAAGGATATATGCACCCCTATTTTCATAGCAGCACAATTCACCATAGCTAAGATTTGGAAACAGCCTAAGTGCCCATCAGCAGATGAGTGGATTAGAAAACAGTGGTATATCTACACAATGGAATACTATACTGCTATAAAAAGAAGCAATTCTTACCATTTGCAGAAGTATGGATGGACGTGGAGAGCATTATGTTAAGTGAAATAAGCCAGGCAATGAAAGAAAAATACCACATTTCTCATTCATTTATGGAAAATAAAGAACATTATAACCTGATGAGCAAAAAGATAGAGACAGAGGCAGAGAAGCATTGCACAGACTGTCAAATTACAATGGGAAGGCTGGGGAGTGTTGGGGAGTGGGGAAAGAGATAAACCAAAGGACTTGTATGCATGCATATAAGCACAACAAATGGACACAAGACACTGGAGGCGGGTGGTATGAGGAAATTTGACAGGGGTTAGAGGAGGCTGGGGGAAAGTCAAGGTAAAATAAAAAAGGAGATATATGTACTACTATATGTAATACTTAAAAAAATAAAAAAATAAATCAAATAAGTAAAAAAGAAAATATTTTCTCAAAAAAAAAAAATATACAGAGATCCAACAGCAGACTAGAGGATCCCAAGAATCAAGTCAAAGATTTGAAATACAAAGAAGCAAAAAACTCCCAACTGGAAAAGAAAAAAGAATCTAAAAATATGGAGATAGTGTAAGGAGCCTCTGGGACAACTTCAAGCATACCAACATCCAAATTATGGGGATGCTAGAAGAAGAGAGAGAGCGACATATTGAAAACCTATTTGAAGAAATAATGACAGAAAACTTCCCCTACCTGGTGAAAGAAATAGACTTACAAGTCCAGGAAGCAAAGAAAACCCCAAACAAAAGGAATCCAAAGAGGACCACACCAAGACACATCATAATTAAAATGCCAAGGGCAAAAGACAAAGAGAGAATATTAAAAGCAGCAAGAGAAAAACAGTTAGTTACCTACAAGGGAGTACCCATATAACTGTCAGCTGATTTCTCAACAGAAACTATGCAGGCCAGAAGGGAGTGGCAAGAAATATTCAAAGTGAAGAATAGCAAGAACCTACAACCGAGATTACTCTACCCAGCAAAGCTATTATGTAGAATTTAACGTCAGATCAAGAGCTTCACAGATAAGAAAAAGCTAAAGGAGTTCATCACCACCAAACCAGTATTATATGAAATGCTGAAGGATATTCTTTAAGAAGAGGAAGAATAAGAAAAAGTTAAAGATAAAAATGATGAACAACAAAGTGACAACAAATACATATCTATCAACAAATGAATCTAAAAATCAAGTGAATAAAAAATCTGATGAACAGAATAAACTGGTGAATATAATAGAACAGGGGAATAGAAAGGGAGTGGACTGACAATTCTCGGGGGGAAGGGGATGTGGGGGTGCGGGAAGAGACTGGAAAAACATAGTACACCTATGGATGAGGACAGTGGGGGGGGTAAGTGTAGGGGGTGGGGTGGGAACCGGGTGGAGGGGAACTATGGGGGGAAGAAAGAAGAACAACTGTAATAAGTTGAACAACAAAGACTTATTTAAAAAATACCTTAAGCAATTAAAACCTATTAATTAATCCATTAAAAAAAGATTCACATATAGATATCAAGCTTCTTTCAGAAATATTGTAGTTAAGACAGTTTTATAATGTTATAGAGGTAAAGGAAAAAGCCAATAGAAAACAAAAGTCTAATATAACTAATGTGACATGTATAAATAGTGGAGAAATAAATGGTACAAAGATCAACTGATAGTAGCCTATCTTACCTTGCATTAAAAAATCAATTCCATATGAATTAAAAATCTAAATGCAAAAGCAAACATTTAAAAAATGGTAATATTCTAATTAGACCGGGAGACCTTCTGGATGTCCTTCCAGACAAAGCCATGGTGGCGGGGCAGAGGCAGGGACAGTTAGGTGTGATCAGGCCAGGAGGGTAGGACAGTTGGGGGTGATCAGGCTGGCAAAGGGGACAGTTGGGGGCAATCACGTCAGTGGGGGGGCAGTTAGGGGTGAAGGGTCTGGCAGCGGGGCAGTTGGGGGCTATCAGTCCAGCAAGGGGGGGTCAGTTGGGGGTGAGCAGGCTGGCAGGCAGAGTGGTTAGGGGTGATCAGGCAGGTAGGCAGGTGAGCAGTTAGGAGCCAGTAGTCCAGGATTGCGAGCGGGATGTCCGACTGCTGGTTTACGGCCAATCCCACAAGGGGTCACACAGGGATCGGGCCTAAATCAGCAGTCGGACATCCCTCTAGGGGTCCCAGATTAGAGAGGGTGCAGGCCGGGCTGAGGTGCACCACCCCCTGTGCATGATTTCGTACACCGGGCCACTAGACTCTTTATAAAGCTCTATCTCTCCTTTCTTATAGGCTCCTTTCTCTCCACCCTTACAGATTATCACATTCCTACAGCCCCAAATCATTCTCACTTAATCCTGCTCTCATTCTTCCACTCCCACTTTTCACCATGAATATCTTTTATGTGTAGTCTACATTGACTACCACTGCCTCTTTTTAAAATTTTATTTTTCAACTAGTGTCCCAGTGCATGGATTCATGCATATTGAATGGCAAGGTATTGGGAAAATTGGACAGATACATGCAAAAAAAAAAATGAAACTAGACCATTAACTTATATCATACACAAAAATAAACTCAAAATGGATAAAGGACTTAAATGTAAGACAGGAAACCATAAAAATCTTAGAGGAATCCACAGGTAGCAAAATCTCAGACATATGCTGAAGCAATATCTTCACCTGTAGAGCTCCTAGGGCAATGGAAACTAAAGAGAAAATAAACAAATGGGACTACATCAAAATAAAAAGCTTCTGCAAAGCAAAAGAAACCATCAACAGAACAACAAGAAAGCCCACTGCATGGGAGAACATATTTGCCAATGTTATATCCAATAAGAGATTAATCTCCAACATTTAGAGGGAACTCATACAACTTAACTAAAGGAAGATAAACAATTCAATAAAAAAAGGGCAACAGACCTAAATAAATAATTTTTGAAAGAGTACATACAGAAGGCTAAGAGACATATGAAAACATGCTCAAAGTCACTAATCATCTGAGAGATGCAAATCAAAATGACAATGAGGTACCATCTCACATCTGTCAGAATGCTATCATCAACAAATCAACAAATGACAAGTGCTGGAGAGGATGCAGAGAAAAAGGAACCCTTGTGCACTGGTGGTAGGAATGTAGACTGGTGCAGCCACTGTGGAGAACAATATGGAGTTTCCTCAAAAGACCAAAAATGGAACTCACACTTGACCCAGTGATGCCACTTCTAGGAATATATCCCAAGAAACTGGAAACATCAATCAGAATGGATATATGCACCCCTATGTTCATAGCAGCACAATTCTCCATAGCTAAGATTTGGAAACAGCCTAAGTGCCCATCAGCAGATGATTGGATTAGAAAACAGTGGTATATCTACACAATGGAATACTACATTGCTGTAAAAAAGAAGGTACTCCTACCATTTGCAACAGCATGGATCGACCTGGAGAGCATTATGCTAAGCAAAATAAGTCAGTCAGAGAAAGATAAATATCACATGAACTCACTCATTTGTGGAACAAAATGAACAACTTAAACTGATAAACAAAAACAGATCTAGAGACAGAGAAGCATCTATCAGACTGTCAAACCTCAGAGGGAAGGCAGGGGAGGGTGGGGGAATGGGGATTATCAACCAAAGGACTTGTATTCATGCATATAAGCCTAACCAATGGAAACAGACACTACGGGGGCGGGGGGGTGAGGGCACGAGCGGGGGTTGGGGGAGGCAGTGGGAGGATAATGACACATATGCAATACCTTAATCAATAAAGAGAAAAAAGAAAGGAAATTAATTAGAAGAAATATTTTAATATTGCTATTTGCTTTTTCTCTGTAATGGAAGTGTCAACCAAATTCATGATCAACAATGACAGATTGAAACACACGTGTGCCATTGGCACCAGCGAAAGCTTTATATGTATTGCCCATGCACGAGTCAAGTTAGCCTTTTATATATAGAATAAACTTGCTTAATTAGACCTCCTTTCTGATTTAGCTAAACTTTTTCCAGCCCAGTGAAGCACCCCAACTTCTCTTTCAGGTAATTGTCAGCAACACAGCAGTAAATATCAACATGAAGCAGAATATTATTGTAGATCATGCAGGGAGAACAAAGGGTAAAATATTTAATTGCAACAGTATTTGACTATATTCTGCACAGTGAGAAAACCTGAACTCATTTTCAAGGTCCACCATTTCTTACTTCTTTTCAGTTGGGTCAAGTTTCTAAACATTCTAAATCTCTGTTTTCTGGCTAATGGGAAAAAAATAGGATTCTACCGAGTCTCCTATCTACCTACTCCAGGACTTCTGAGGATCAAATGAGATGAGGCATGGGAAAACGCATCACAAACATTTGGTTAAAGTGTAAAATGTTTGCAACTGGCTATAAAGCAAGTCAGGTTCCTGGAATGAAGAAACTCCAAGGAGGCTAGTCGCTAGGGAGAGAAAGCTGGGTGTTGCTACATGATTTCATTAACCAGCAACCACAGCTACCGTTTCTGGGCTGGGCTGGGCTGTGGACCGCATTTTGTGCCATGGGGTCTTGGCCGCATTGGCTGCAATTTGGTGGGGTGTCACTTCTGGGTAGTGGCGGGGCCTGTGTCCCACTTGGGGGAAGCCAAGTGTTGGTTTGTCGGTGCTAGGTCCATGGTGCCCATTTATTTATATATATATTTTTAGTAAATCTTTATTCTTCAGATTATTACTTTTTCCCCCCATAGCTCCCCTCCACCTGGTCCCCCCCCCTGCCCTTACCCCCCCCCCACTGTCCTCATCCATAGGTGTACGATGTTTGTCTGGTCTCTTCCCACACCCTTCTCACCCCTTTCCCCCTGAGAATTGTCAGTCCAACTCCCTTTCTATGCCCGTGATTCTAATATATTCACCAGTTTATTCTGTTCATCAGATTTTTTATTCACTTGATTTTTAGATTCACTTGTTGATAGATATGTATTTGTTGTTCATCATTTTTATCTTTACCTTTTTCTTCTTCTTCCTCTTCTTAAAGAATACCTTTCAGCATTTCATATAATACTGGTTTGGCAGTGATGAACTCCTTTAGCTTTTTCTTATCTGTGAAGCTCTTTATCTGACGTTCAATTCCACATGATAGCTTTGCTGGGTAGAGTAATCTTGGTTGTAGGTTCTTGCTATTCATCACTTTGAATATTTCTTTCCACTCCCTTCTGGCCTGCATAGTTTCTGTTGAGAAATCAGCTGACAGTTATATGGGTACTCCCTTGTAGGTAACTAACTATTTTTCTCTTGCTGCTTTTTAATATTCTCTCTTTGTCTTTTGCCCTTGGCATTTTAATTATGATGTGTCTTGGTGTGGTCCTCTTTGGATTCCTTTTGTTTGGGGTTTTCTGTGCTTCCTGGACTTGTAAGTCTATTTCTTTCACCAGGTAGGGGAAGTTTTCTGTCATTATTTCTTCAATAGGTTTTCAATATATTGCTCTCTCTCTACTTCTGGCACCCCCATAATTCTGATTTTGGTACACTTGAAGTTGTCCCAGAGGCTCCTTACACTATCTTCATATTTTTGGATTCTTTTTTCTTTTTGCTTTTTCAGTTGGGTGTTTTTTGCTTCTTCGTATTTCAAATCTTTGACTTGATTCTTGGGGTCCTCTAGTCTGCTGTTGGATCTCTGTATATTATTTTTTATTTCAGAGAGTGTATGCTTAATTTCTAGTTGGTCCTTTTTCATATCTTTGAGGGTCTCACTATATTTCTCAGAGGTTTTTAGAAGATTCTTGATTAACCTTATAACCGTGGTTTTGAACTCTATATCCAGTAGTTTGCTTTCCTCCATTTTTTTCATTTGTGACATGTTTCTTTGTCTCTGCATTTTGGCTGCTTCCCTGTGTTGATAGAGTGGCTTTGTGTGCTAGGTGTCCTATAGGGTCCAGTGGCTCAGCCTCCCTAATTACGTGAGGTGGACATTCTTGGTGCACCCCTTTGTGCGCTGTGTGCACAGTCTTGTTGTAGTTAAGCCTTGATTGTTGTTGGTATCACTGGGAGGAATTGACCTCCAGGCCAATTGCCTGTGAGGACCAGCTGTGTCTATGATGGGAGAACCTCTGTGCTGGAGACACCCTTATTGGGCAGGACTTGCTTCAGTGGGGCTTTGGCGCTCACTGAGTCTGCCCTCTGAGTGTGTCTCTTATGGATGTGAAGAGTTGTAATCTGGATGGTCTCACTCTGTTCACTGGGTACACTGGATCTTGGATCTTCAAGGTGGTGCAAAGTCATCCACTGCCTGAGGCCACCCAGCAGGAGCTACAGAGAGATCTGCAGATTCCTCCTCTTTGTTTGGGGTTTGGAGGTGCCCAGATGAAGCCCAGCTGTGAAGCAATGCAAGCTGCTGTCCAGCTTTGGGCCTTCTTTTGGAGGCTCTGTGGCTCTCTGACTCAGCTGCAGTATGTTAGGTTTTAGATTGCAAAAGGCCAGGCCATTCATATGCAAAAGCCTCTGCGCACAGCTTGGGTTGGGTTGTAATTTGGGTTGGACGGGGTCTCAGGGAATCACCATGGCAGAGAAAACAGCAATGGCTGACTCTCTGCCCTGCCCCAAAGAATTCCCCAGGTCTCTGTGTCTGGCGGCACTGTGCAGAAACAATGATCACTGCAAACACCTCTGAGAGAAAGCTGCCCTTGTCAGTCAGTCCAGTTTCTCCCCAAATGAATCTGGGTCCCCAGAGTGTCACCCAGAACTGGCATTCAGAGCAGTCAGGAGCTTGTGTCTCCCTCCTGATTGAGAAAGACAACAGTGTACTCAGTTATCAGCTCCTTTTCACACGTGCCTCCATATCTCCGCACTTCACTTCTGTACCTCTGCACCACCTCTCAGTCTCAGTGCACTTTTCTGTTTCCTTTTAGCTGTATAAATTCCACTCAGCCAGCCTTCCCATGGTTCTGGATGGTATCTGTTTTGTATTTTAGTTGTAGTTTTGAAGTGGTTGTGCGAGGCAGCAAGTTCAGGTGTTTACCTATGCCACCATCTTAGTTTCTTTGTGCCCATTTATTTTTAAATGGCGAGTGTGCATCATGGCAGCTCCTGCGTTGAGCGTATGCCCCCAGATGGTCAGTGCGCATCATAGCTACTGGTCAGATGGACACTTAGCCATATATATATATATTCAAAATCATATTGAATGTCAACTGTAATATATATATATATATTACAGTTGACATTCAATATTATTTTGTATTAGTTTCAGGTGTATAGCATAGTGGTTAGGCAGTTATATAATTTACTAGAGGCCCGGTGCATGAAAATTCATGCACTGGAGGGGGGTCCCTTAGCCCAGCCTGCCCCCTGTAACAGTCCAGGAGCCCTCAGGGATGGGAGGCAACCCGGCAATCAGGGGAAGGCGATTCCCCATCACACCTCTGCTGCTGCCACTGCTGGCAGCACAAGCCTTGGCTGGCCCTGGTTACCTGAGCCTTGGGTAGCCCTGGGCAGCTTGGCAGCCACCCTCGGAGGCTTACCTGTGCCTCGGGCTGGCCCTGGGTAGCTGGGGGTCTGAGGGGACTGGGGGACTCTGGAGGCAGGTGCACAGAGCGGCCGGGCCTGACTGAGAATAGGTCCAGCCTTGCCGCGCACCTGCCGCCCCAGTGGGGCTGAGGGAACCGGGTGCCACCATCTTGTGGCTGTGGGTGCTGCCATCTTTGAGGGCAGAGCAGCAATTAGCATATCCCCTCCTTATTGGCTGTGAGTGCCACCATCTTTGCAACGGCATGAGGGACAATTAGCATATCTCCTCTTTATTAGACAGGATAATGTGATGCCCCCTGATATTTCCAGTACCCACCTAGCACCATACATAGTTATTACAATATTATTGACTATATTCCCTATGCTATACTTTACTCCCAGTGACTATTTTGTAAATACAAATCTGTACTCAATTTCTTCACCTTTTTCACCCAGTCCTCCAAAGCCCTTACTCTGGCAACCATCAGTTTGTTCTCTGTATCTATGAGTTTGTTTCTGTTTTGTTTGTTCATTTATTTTGTTTTTTATATTCCACATATAAGTAAAATCATGTGGTATTTATCTTTCTCTGTCTGACTTATTTCACTTAACAGAATATCCTCTAGGTTCATTCATGTTGTCTTTGCCTCTTTACTAACTACTCCTTAAACCTTCACAATCACTTTCAAATCAATTACTCTGCTGACATGATCTCCTAAAAATCACTACTGCTAATTGATGACTACAAGTGCTTCCTATCAGTCCTTAACATCTTTATCCTCTGGGCAGCATTCACCACTGCTGATCAAGCTCTCTTTCGTGAAACCATGGCTTTAGTAATGAACATTGCCCCTTTCTGTTTCTGTTTCCCTCTCCCATATTTCCCAACACATTTATCTTTTTTCCAGCTCTCCTTCCTCTGCCCATTCCTAAAATGAGGTCCTTCCCCCTCCTCTCTTTTATCTCTAGACTTTCTCAGTGATTCAGGCTTTTATTTTCACCTCTCTCAGACCTTACCTGTCTCCTAAATTCACATTTCCAAGTCCCTTCTCAACCTTTACCACGTATGGACAGTCAACTATCTCTCACCTACCCAAACCTACTACTCTTCTTCCAGACTGTCTATTCCTATAAGTGGCAGTCTAAGTTCCCCTTCAAAATACTCACATGACATTGCAAAGCAGACTGTGTTTTCCACACCCACTGTCAGAACCTCAGCTCAGGCTCTTATCATATTTTTCTTGCAGAGATGAATAAGGCTGCATCCTGCGCCTTTGTATTGGATTATTTTGTTGTTGTTGTTGTTGTTATTTTGGTGGAATGGATCTCCTCCCTGGCTGTAGAACCACTACAAGCATCTTATTAGAAATGCGGCATAGATATATTAGAACTCTTCCAGGATATATTTTCTTATTTTCATTTTATTTAAAATACAAGGTGGGGCAAACATAGTCTTATAGTTGTCCCTATGGAAATAAATACAATAATACATAAATAATAATACAAGAATAATCTCTGTGTTTTGGGTACTCACAACTGTAAACCTTTTGCCCCACCTTGTATAGCCCATAGAGTTTCCAAAGCCTATCACAGAAATTGAATGTTGTCAGCCAGAGGAAATTTGAGAAAATAGAATAGGGGATCAGAGCAATTTTAGCACAGAGACTGAGAGGAACAACCCTCAAATCAATTCCATAATTAATGACATGACCCAGAGATGGATTTTACTGCAATGAGTGACATTGAGGGAGCTTCCCATTTTTGCTAGCAACTCTCGCTAACTAGGAGTTAAGCTTTTAAAAGTATTATTTAAAGTTGATGCACCCTCTGAATTTTCATTGTCTTAGGCAATGTCATGGTCTCTATGTTCTAGTGAAGGCTCCACTTCACAGCAATTGGAATTTTCTTCCTCAACGAGAGCTTGCCTTTCACACATACTGACAGCTGAAGTCACCAGCAATAGATTTAACAATGATTACTTTATTTGGGGCTACACAGAAAAGAAGTTGCAGAAAAAAATTCCTAAACTTTACTTTAAGAAGAAAAATACACGTGTGTGATTTTACTTCAAGTGAAATCTTTGTATTTCCCCCCCTTAACAGGGTTTACTTTCCATCTACATCATTTTCTGCCCCATATCTGCCATTCTACCCTTCTAACCTACACTCACTACTCAGTATGTACCTTTCCATATTTTTCTTCATGGAAAAATAATTATATAGCAATGAAAACTTTAAAATAAGTATTTTATAAAAATTAAAAAACACTTTTCTGCACCTTATTTTCATATTAAGCAACCATCATGGCAATCTTTCTAAATCAGCTGATAGAGCTCTATTTCATTCTTTTTGATGTCTTCATAATATTCCATTGCACTGATGTATTTCCAATTTATTCAAGCATCCTCCCTATTTATAGCCTTCTGTATTTCTCTCTCTCTCTCTCTCTCTCTCTCTCTCTCTAGAATGGACCCCTACCATTGGTTTCAAGTGTCTTCTCCTTTGTGTCTCTCCTGTGCTATGACATGTTAACAGTCAGCTGTCGCTATTTTTCATTGAGTATTCGTTCACTGGCTATTTTCATGGATACATTCACCTCTGTTTTGTCTCTCTAATGTTTAGCAGTCCTTGGCACAGTATGGGATACACTTTGAATTATTTTGGGTAACATTTCTTTATTTTTATTAAACCAATCCACTACTGGGATAGGAATGTTTATTTTTATGAGTTATTTTAGAATTACTTTAAAATAGTTTAGCACTTTTAATAATTTATTACAAAAATTTGAAAAAAAAAATCTATTCTATGCCACCTGTGGAACAAAAAGGAGAAAAAAAGATCCCTCTATAAATTAGTTGAAAAACCTTCTTACATGAAAAAGTTAAATTTTAATTAACTTGAACCCTACAAACTAAGCTTTCAGTGAATCAGTCTCTCTTCTAAGTTTTAGAGATAAGAGGGAAGTAGAAAATACCAGCATCATTTGCAGCAACCTGGATGGAATTGGAGAACATTATGCTAAGTGAAATAAGTCAGTCAATGAAAGAAAAATACCACATGATCTCACTCATTTATGGATCATAAAGAACATTATAAACTGATGAACAAAAAGATAGATACAGAGACAGTAAAGCATCAAACAGACTGTCAAATTACAGGGGGAAGGTTAGGGAGAGGTGGGGGAGATAAGAGATCAACCGAAGGACTTGTATGCATGCATATAAGCATAACCAATGGACACAAAACTCTGGGGGGTAAAGGTGGGGGGGACAATGGTAAGATATGTACACATATAATACCTAAATGAAAAAAAAGTGGGGGAAAAAAGAAAGTCACAAAGAAAAAAAAATACCAACATCAAAAACCTCAAGGTCATGTCAATGATTCCTTTAAAAAGTAAGGTGTCCAGATATAATATAGGACTCCGGTTACATTTTAATTTCAGATACAGAATGAAATTTTTAGTATAAATTTGTCCCAAATATTGCATGGAAATACTTATACTAAACAATTATTTGTTATTTCTTGAAAATTCAAATTTACCTAAGTGTCCTGTGTTTTTATTTGCTAAATCTGGCAACCCTATTAAAGATCTATGTTTCACAAGGCACTTGGGGAATCAGAACTGAGGATTTCCTGTATTCACAGTTGGCATTCAATAAATGTTAGTTGAACTGATTACATGATGGTGATGATTAATAGTTACTTTTTGGTCACTGAATTGTTTAAAAACACAAAAAATGACTGATGTAAACTTAGAAACAATTTTGACAAAAAGGCAGCCACAAAAAAGGAAATTTCTGATTAGCTTTTATTAACCAAATAGAAAATTTTACCCATTTGGGAAAGCATCTCATGGTGCTGTTAGAATGCACTTAAAACTTATTCTGATGTATATGTAAGGTTTCTAATTTTTTGACTTGGTGTTGTATTATCACAATGTGTGTGTGTGTGTGTGTGTGTGTGTGTGTGTGTGTGTGTGTATGCACATGGTGGGGGAGGGTTAGGCAAGGGGCAGGAGAAGCAAGACAAGAAATGTAAGGCCAATGAATGGAAAACAAAACACTTGAAAACTTTTCTTCCTGCTACATTTCATGGAGAGTTAATGGCTTTTTAAAAGTACTTTCAAAATCAGAATTAGCCAGTGCAGAGTAGCAGGCACAAATATGGCCTCTAGTGTTCTATTAATGATGGGATCAAATGAAGAAGCTCTTCTACACGGTTTTTATGAAAGAGCAGGAGAACCAATGTGATGTTTAGTTTCTTGGAGGAAACTGAAAAAAAAATAATCCCATATTATCACAATACAGGCATGAGTTCAATGCAAATGGAAAAGACTGGTGGCTTATTAATAGGCTCTCCCTGTAGCAAGCTGGCCTTCCCGGCTTCAGTTTGAAATTGATTATTTTAATACAGAATTCCTGAATGAAAGAGGTTCTTGGCCTTTTCCTGGGCTGTTGAATAATGTATGTGGGAGAAAGCAAATAGCAGCAGAGGGTCTCAGCTGTGGGAACAATGGCACACACCCAGAGCTGAGGGGGCACGTTAGTTTATCATCGCCTTGTCAATCCTCCTAGCCTGGGAATCGCGGGGCAGTCTGGAAAGCAGCAGCTGCCCTACGTGTGGTGAACTGACCCGGGCACTTTAAAGAGACGACTCCATTTACCCATCTGAAAACAAGATATTGATTTTCCTCCAGCTCTGGAGAGAAAAGAGACGTCCTGAAAATATATGGAGACCACCATTTATCCAGGCTCCTCCTCCAACAATCACACCACCCCAACTGTTTTCTTGGTTTCCTCTCCACAAAATTCCATTTTTTCCTTCTTCACCTGGGGTAAGAGGAAAGTAACCCCCCTTTTCTGCCTTCTGTGAATACACTGCACAGAGTACTTTTAAGCTGAAACTGGAAAAGTACGTAATGACTGGCATCTGGAGTTATATTTTATGAATTAGAAATTGATTTTCCCCATCCACACGGAAATAACATATTATGGTAAACTTTAGGCTGGCACTTTATAGCTCTCCCATTTCAATCTGTGTACATCTTTAATTGTTAAGGCAAAACTTGTAATATCCTATAACAATAACAACCTTCAACTCCTTAGAAGTCCTTACCATGAAAGGCTAGATCTTAGGACCCAGATCAGATTTTTTTTTAAAAAAGCAACTTGTTTTGCCATAGTAAGCATCCATAAGTACTCCTTAGACTCACAGGAGTTTAAAAATCACCATGCTAAGAGTATGGGGAGATATGTAGCTCTGAATTGAGGCAGCCAGAACACCAAGCTCCTGGGAGGTGATTTGAACTATGCTACGAGCTTCAAGAGACTGGAAGTGTGTTATTTGAAGTCAATCTCAGTTTTTTTAATGACTCATGTCCTCATGTGCTCAAAAGTCCTATCATACCGAGGATACTGGATGGTTGATGTGGCACATTTTTTCTCTAGATTGGGAAAGGAATGGGTAAAGGATGACCTGTCAATCCTTCATGAAGACTAAGTCACCAAAAACAAAAATTAGACAGGGACTCACAATTCTGAACTTTCAATATGGCATTAATTTTCATTGAAAATTCCCTGTCCTTATCATCACTCTTCATGGGAAGTCTTACAGAAATTTAGGGAGGAGCAAGGAAAAGGATGGTGTACAGTAGAATAAAAGGAGAGAGGAAAAACAATTCTTGAAAAACAAATAGGAAAACCCATCTTTAATTGCTGTGAAAGTAGGTCAGAAATGGCAAGTGCTGGCCTTTACTTTATGTGTTTACCCCACCAGGATCCAGATACACAAGCTGAACCTTGTGAGTGGCCCCAGTAGTTGATCTCTCTGTTATGCTAAACAAGCACCAGAGGTGGACTAGCCCAACCATCTGCTAGAGACATGCATAAATCGAGGGAAGGTAAAGCAGTACAGCATGTGTATAATGTGGAGTACATGGGGAAAAGCAAAAGTGCATCATTAAAAAGCAGCAGAAAGCAACCAGAGAACAGAATGCAGTGGGCAGAGATTAGTGTTCCAATTATTAATAATGTTAATAACCACACTCCGGGAACTCCAGGTTCTCTTATGATTCATCAGACATGATGCTTCCGACACGGCATGGATGGGAGGGCTAGCTTAGCCATTAGAATCTTAATCATTTATTTTGATTTTGTGACACCTTCCCTACCTGGTCAAGTACTGGATGCCATAAAGCTCTTTTCAAGTATAGACTTCTCACACTATAACATTAGCCTTTTTAAAAAATTTAAAATATAGGAAAACAAAAAGTAGAGAGAAAAAATCCACATAGACACAATACCTGCTAATATTTTAATCTATGTTTTCCTGGTGTTCTTTTGTGATTTCTTTCTTTCCTGCCTTTATTATTCTTACATGTTATTGTCCTTTCCATGGAACATATAGGTAGTTTCAAATTATCAGATAATTTTTCAAATGTGTTCATTTGAATAGCACATTTTTAAAATTTTAGTGGAGTTTAAAATTATTTTTTGTTTTAGGTTGACTTAGTATGCCTTGATTATTTAGGACCATTTTTATTTTGAAAGCAGAAAGGGAGGGAGGAAGAACAGAAGTTGGGGTGAAGGATCATTAGTTCAAATGAAGATAGCATGTGCCAGAGTTGAGCCATCTTTAATCAACAGCCTACATCTCAAGCTTCAAATCAGCAGTCTGTTTCAATCCTCAAGATGTACTTTGTCTGGTCCACAGAGATTTTTTTATATCTTTTGAATGCCTTTAGGTGTGGAATACACTCTCCAGTTTTCCACAAACCCCACCACTCATTATTTACTGTACTGCTTCCTTACATTTTCTTTCTTTTTTTTTTTTAAAAAAAATATATTTTATTGATTTTTCACAGAGAGGAAGGGAGAGGGATAGAGAGCTAGAAACATCGATGAGAGAGAGACATTGACCAGCTGCCTCCTGCACACCCCCCACCAGGGGATGTGCCCGCAACCAATGTACATGCACTTGACCGGAATCAAACCTGGGACCTTCCAGTCCACAGACCGATGCTCTATCCACTGAGCCAAACCGGTTTCGGCTGCTTCCTTGCATTTTCATTTCTGCCTGATCCCTAAAGACGTTTTACACTTATGATACATGATGCCATTTTAATATATCCTGGTGAAGACCTCCCCTCCCCATAGAATCCTATAAAACAATAGTTTTCAACTGTGAGTGATTTTTCTCCCCAGGAGACATGTGGCAATGTCTAAAGATATTTTTAGTTGTCATAAAAGGAGAGAGGAAAAACAATTCTTGAAAAACAAATAGGAAAACCCATCCTTAATTGCTGTGAAGGTAGGTCAGAAATGGCAAGTGCTGGCCTTTACTTTATGTGTTTACCCCACCAGGATCCAGATACGCAAGCGGAACCTTGTGAGTGGCCCCAGTAGTTGATCTCTCTGTTATGCTAAACAAGCACCAGAGGTGGATTATTGCACTGCAAGCAAGTGGGTTGAAGCCAAAAATGCTATTAAATATCCTACAATGCACAGCAAAGTCTCCCATAACAACTGTCCAGCCCAAATGTTAAGAGTGTTCTAAACTAGGCCTGGAACTTGTACCATTAAGGTTTCCTTTTTCCATCTTAGGATTTTGGTCCTTTGAAAAATGCAAATTTACATACAATGGAGTCAAGACAGTCTCTTCAACAAATGGTGTTGGGAAAATTGGACAGATACATGCAAAAAAAATGAAACTAGACCACAAACTTACACCATACACAAAAAAAACTCAAAATGGATCAAGGACTTAAACATAAGACAGGAAACCATAAAAATACTAGAGGAATCTACAGGCAGAAAAATCTCTGACATATGCCAAAAGAACTTCTTCGCTGATACTGCTCCTAGGGCAATGGAAGCGAAAGAGAAAATAAACAAATGGGACTACATCAAAATAAAAAGCTTTTGCACAGCAAAGGAAACCATCAATAAAACAACAAGAAAGCCCACTACATGGGAGGACATATTTGCCAATGATATCAACGATAAGGGTTTAATCTCCAACATTTACAGGGAACTCATGCAGCTTAACAAAAAGAAGATAAACAACCCAATCAAAAAATGGGCAACTGAGCTAAATAGACACTTTTCGAAAGAAGACAGAAGGAAGGCCAAGAGACATATGAAAACCTGCTCTAAATCACTAATCATTAGAGAGATGCAAATCAAAACAACAATGCGTTACCATCTCACACCTGTCAGAATGGCCATTATCAACAAGTCAACAAATGACAAGTGCTGGAGAGGATGTGGAGAAAAAGGAACCCTCGTGCACTGATGGTGGGAATGCAGACTGGTGCAGCCACTGTGGAGAACAGTATGGAGTTTCCTCAAAAAACTAAAAATAGAACTCCCATTTGACCCAGTGATCCCACTTCTAGGAATATATCCCAAGAAACTGGAAACATCAATCAGAAAGGATATATGCACCCCTATGTTCATAGCAGCACAATTCACCATAGCTAAGATTTGGAAACAGCCTAAGTGCCCATCAGCAGATGAGTGGATTAAAAAACTATGGTATATCTACACAATGGAATACTACGCTGCAGTAAAAAAGAAGGAGCTCTTACCATTTGCAACAATATGGATGGAGATGGAGAACATTATGGTTAGTGAAATAAGCCAGGCAGAGAAAGATAAATATCACATGATCTCACTCATTTGTGGAATATAATGAACAACATAAACTGATGGGGAGAAAAATAGATCCAGAAACAGAGAAACATCAATCAGAACGTCAAACCTCAGGGAAGAAATTGTGAGGTAAACAGAAAACTAAGAATGCCTGAGAACGCCTTTCTAGCCATGCTAGCAATCATCAGATGTACGGTAACTTTACCTGGGACAAGAGGGTAAGTATTTTGATCTTATGCTCCTGACCCTTCATGGGTAAGACCCCTTAAGTGGGCTGATCCCCTGACTAATGTAGTTACCAATAATACCAAACACCCTGGACATCTAGGAGGTCCATGGGTGGGGCAAGAAAATATAAATACACAGGGGTCTACACCCAGCTTCCCTTTTGTATGACACGAAATCAAAACAATGCCCCTTTGTGTGTAAAATTAAAGAGAGGTTTCTGGCTTGTGTGGACACCAAAGAAAGTGTGTCACTACTATCACTACGTGCACCCGGTAGAGGTGCAGAAAATGTAACTAAGACCTTGTCTACATAAAAAGAAATGGACAGCCAGTTTGAAAGGGAATTGCCATGGACTAGAACAAAGAATATCCTTACATGATATTATTCTACACTATCATTAAAATTTATTCCCAGATTTGGATCACCCCCAGTACTTATAATAGTTCCTCGCACCCTTGGGGATAAAAAAAAAAGTCATCTGTTTGGTGCTTGGAGACAAACTTAACACATCTCTTGATACTTTAGAATTACTACAGCATAATATACAATTATCCCAAGCAAATGTACAAACTAATTCTTTGAATGTCTGGCAGCAATTTAAAAAGGACATATAAGGATTTAACCCTTTTCATTGTGTAGAGGGCCTCCTGGGAGGGCACCTGAGCATTCTATATATTGGTCCCTCTTACCCTTTAGGCCAAGAGAAACCCTCTTCTCACAATTCAATTGCTCACAGCTTTTGCTTGAGCTCTCTGTTCATGTCGAGGTTGAAGTCTCGTGATGACTGGTGCCATGGATCTGTCTCTCACCCAGTGGGGCGAACTGAGCCCTCCCTGGAGAAGAAACCCGGGTTCCAATAGATATGTGATCAGTGCTGGGGCCCCGCCAGCAGGTGAGGGGATCCCAAGGCAGGTGCTGGGCATGGAGGCCACGGGGGCATAGGCTACCAAGGAGACAAAACTGAACCTCACATCACCCTGCTTGGCCCCAGAGGATGGCTGGTTAGCCAGAGACGGGTAAGATTCCTCAAGGAAGGAACAACCTAAGACAGGCACAGTCGCAGAGGGGCCATCAGGAGAGAATTTGAGGATCAACAGAGGTGGGGCACAGACCCTCACCCCCCCAACATTGCAGGGGCCTGAATCCTAGCCCCTTCTGAGGGAGGTCTCCTGCCCCCATGGCTGCTTTGTGCTTCCCATGCCCAGCTCAGATCAAGACCCAGGTGACTGACAGAGACTTGGCCAACAGCAGCTGCCCTCTCACTCCAACAAGAATTGGTTGAGTTGTCTTGTACCCATGGTGTGGGGAAGAGGGTTTACGATATCTAAATCCAGCCTACCACCAGGAATGCTCAGGACCTACTCAAGAAGGCAAATAATCCCTTCCACCAATATTTACAGGGTAAAACAAGATTGTTGTTAGAGTAATAAATTTGACAGTAAAATAGTAGTCAAGTTTTCAGGCAAATTTAAATTGGCTAGTTGAAACAAGCGAATATTCTAGAAAAATTAATTGTAGTGGACAAAAAGGTGTTCCTAAAGTGTCAACTAAAATTTTTATTGGGACTTCATCTCATGATAAAATTGTGCACCATATAATGAACCTAAAACAGTAATATTATGGTGCAAAAAATTAAAATTTAAAAGCCATCAAGACTACATTATAAAATTTTCAAAAGCCTCCTAACATTTAAATCAAAAAAGGAGGGGATAGTAGAGGAATATCATGTAAGGAAAAATATCCTGTAAGTAAATTACATCTAGAAAATTAATACCTTAGAAAATTAATTGTAAGGCTAAAAGCAAGACACCCATGAAAAACACACAAGGTGACAAAACAAGCCAGAAGAAAATCATTTGGGCAAAAATTGAAAAAGGATCCCCAGTCAAATTTATAGAAAATATTCCTTTATTAACTTTTGGTCGCGAATATGTTTGTATATTTTCAGAAAACAACTCCGAGACCATGTGGATTCCAGCAAGAGAGGAATCGACAGGACTACTCCAGCCATGAAGACAGAAGAGAAGCAGTTCTGAGACGGAAGACGCTGATGTGGCCTTCCCATACTAGCAGTTAGCAGCTGTGCATCACTGCAGATTGCCCAGGACCAAACCAGACAGAGTCGGACCTGCATTACCACCATTTGTCCACCATCCAGAACTGAAATGTCAGTGCTGACATGTACACATAAGGAACTGTTGGACATTGAAATTGGGTCTCAAAAGAACTGTTGGCCCAGAAAGAAACTCACTACACACTGATTCATTTGCCTGTCACCATAACCATTATTGCTTGTCTCATTTTCGGTTCTTATAAGTGTATTTCTAATAGCACATGATCTCACTCATCTAGGGGAAATAATGAACAACATAGACTAATGAACAAGAACAGACCCAGAAACAAGGAGGCATGGATCAGACTGTCGGGCCTCGGGGGGAGGGTAGGGAAGGGTGGGGGTAAAGGGGAAGATCAACCAAAGGACTTGTGTGCAGGCATATGAGCCTAACTGGCAGTTAAGGACAACAGGGGGGTGGGGGCATGTGTGGGGAGGGGTGTGGGATGGGAATGGAGGGACGAGGACAAATATGTGATACCTTAATTATTAAAGAAATTTAAAAAAGAAAAGAAAAATGCAAATTTCACTGAGAGAAGTAATGTTCCATGCTGTTGGCCCTTTATTTCTGAGTATGAAGGAAGGATCTGTGAATGGGATTGGACAGAGGGCAAGAGAGGGTAGAACATGGAGGATCCCAATCATAGTTTCCAATAGCAGACTTTCATCATTAAACAGTAAAGATTGTTCCAGGCAGAAAACTCAAATTTTGTCAGTACTCATACCATTAATAATCATGTAACACTATCTAAGTTTATTACTTTTTCTGTAAAGAGGCACTGCATTCACTGCATTACATGTCTGATCATATTGCATCTTCATAACAATCCTATGATACAGATACTAAAAATTTAAGCCCAGAAAGATTTAAGTAACGAGCTCAAAATCACTTAAGAATGGAACTCGAAACTTTGCCTTACTGGCTCCAGAGATCAAGCTCTTAGCCAAGAGTAAGAGCTAATATTTACTGAAAATTTACCCTGAGCTAGACACTACTTTAAGTGTTTCACCCACATTATCTCACTTAATCATCATAAAATCCTGTAGGGTATATATTATTATCATCCCCATCAAACAAGTAAGGAAAATGAGGATTAAGAAGTTTCACAATTAGACCTTTAACATGATGTCTGCTGGACTTCCTAAGTCTAAGGTTGGGGATCACTTTGTAAGGTATATAAATGCCTGACCACTATGCTCTAAACCTGAATCTACTATACTACTATAGTAACTATAGTATTGAATGTCAACAGTAATTGAAGTTTTTTTTTTAATTAAGAAAATTAAGTTGGTCAAAGTATGAAACTTCAGTCTCTCATTCTTTAACTTATATTGGAAGCAATGATATGGAGTGAATAAAGAACTGAACTTAGACCAGAGGACCTGCTTTGAAGTCCTGGCTCTGCCACAGCCTTAATCAACCTTAATCAGTGACCTCAGTCAAGTCCCTGGAAACAGGGTTTCTGCACAACTCTCAAGGGAAGAAAGGAGCTGAACCATGAACTCTGATTTCCTATAGTTAGCTTCAATATACTTAGAGGAAGTGTCTCTGCTGAGCACAGAGCAATGAGGAAACCTAGTCAGTCTAGTGAGGACTTACTTTTTTTTTTCTTTACTAGATAACTAATATTTTTAACTTAAAGTTTTCATTCAGCTGCTTTTTTTTTCATCCTAGTGGATAAGGTAAGGGAGCAGGTCCTGGAATGGACTTCTGCTTTTAAATTACCTCAGCCTCCGAATAAATGCTATCTTGTTACCAGCCCTGGAGAGCAGGAGCTGCATGCTGCCTTGTCCCACCTGCTGTTTCTATTTGTTTTGATGCAAAGAGGCCAAGTTAGGAGACCTCATTTGGTCTAGAAGATCTTCCCAGGAGAAGCAACATAGGGCTTGCCTGCCTTTCAATTTTTCTTGCTCTACCCTTTTGGTTGTGGAGCCAGGATGCAGTTACCTGTGTGACAGGAAAGGGACAGAGTGATATCCTTTGGGCTAAGCTGGAACACATTACTGAACACCAAGCCTTTCAAGATGGTTCTCCTCAGCATCTTTAGAATTCTTCTTTGGGGACTGGTGCTTTTTACAGAACACAGAGTCCACATGGAAAAGGTAGGGCAGCACTCTACTGGCCCCCTGGCTGAAGTCCCTGTCTTGCCCCAGATTCAGGAGCTGCTAGAAGAAGCCCCTGGCAAGCATCAGAGGAAGGCACATGTCCTAGGGCATTCAAAGTAGTACATGCTGGAGTTGTACCAGCACTCAGCTGAGGTGTATGGGCACCCTAGGGAGAACCACACAATTGGGGCCACCATGGTGAGGCTGGTGAGGCCCTTGGCCAATGTAGCAATGCCTCTCAGAGACCCCTGGCATATACAGACACTGGACTTTCCTCTGAGACCAAACCAGGTCACCTACCAACTAGTCAGAGCCACTGTGGTTTACCATCACCTAGCTGGCTTCCACCTCTCCTGCCATGTGGAGCCCTAGGTCCAGAAAAGCCCAACTGACTGCTTTCCTCCCTCAGGAAGAGGTTCTTAAAACCTCCCCAATTATCTGAAGCTTGGACAGAGATCGATATTACACAACACATTCATCAAAGGCTCTGGAATCACAAGAGGTATAGGGTTCTATGACTACGCTTCATGTGTCAGCAATAAAAAGGTAGTGAGGGTTGTAAGCTCCTGTGGCATAGCACTTCATCCTTGGACACTGCCTTCTTGTTACTCTCTTTCAATGACACTCATAAAAGTGTTCAGAAGGCCAAACTTCTACCAGAGGCCTGGAGGAATTTATGGAAAGGGACTCTTCTCTTCTCTTGCCGAGGGCACAGCAAGCAGGCAGTATTGCATCTTAAGATTCCTGGCCCTTCCCAGGAATATGACAGGCCTGAAAGTAACCAGTGTTCCCTCCACCATTTCCAAGTCAGCTTCCACCAGCTGGGCTTGGATCACTAGATCATTACTCCTAGTCTCTATACCCCAAACTACTGCAATGGAGCCTGCCCTCAGGTACTCTGCTATGGTCTCAATTCTCCCAATCACGACACCATTCAGAACCTTGCCAATGAGCTTGTGAACCAGAGTGTTCCTTAGCCCTCGTGTGTCCCTTATAAGTATGTTCCCATTAGCATCCTTATGGTTGAGGCTACTGGGAATATCTTGTACTAGGAGTATGAGGATATGATTGCCCAGTCCTGCATATGCAGGTGATAGCACAGGTACAGGTAGCTCGGGTTTCCCAAGAAATTGGAGTAAGGTTTAAAATAAAGAAACAAATGTCAATGTTAAATCTGCAAGTGATCTCTAGCTAATATATGGGTTCTATTCCTTGCCTTAAGTGTTGTTACTTAAGTTCTCTCCCCTGTTTATGATCTCCTCACATTATAAAAACAGTTCTGATACCAAACATCAGTATGTTTTGACCACTAGTCAGAGCCCTTAATGCTTGAGTAATGTTCCTTTGAATATGTCCTCTCTATTTTCTTGTCTTTTCATGGTGACTTTGTTAAAAAAGTCACGGAGTCCATTATGGGTAGAACTTTAGGCATTGTCCCACCAAGACCTGGGAAAGGTGGAATTTTCCTAGTGTAAATCTTCTGAGGCTCCCTAGATTTGGGGTAAAGAAGGCAAATTGAGATTTTTATACTCCTCTTCCTTGCCTCCTATATTCTAGAAACTAGTGCCTAATCAGAAAGAATACCTGTCTTTGTGTTTGGATTGCCCTCTTAACCTAAAAACTAACTTTCCCCAAAATAAATTAGAATACTTGTAGGCAATAATCTCCATAAAAATCTTCCAATGGATTTTCCCCCTAAACTATTGGAGCTTTTCCTCTCAGCCTCTGAACTGGGAAAAGTATCTGAGCTTCCTTCCTATCTGTAGGTGAGGAGAACAACCTTTAATAAGACCAATGGGGAAACTGGAATATGGAGCTATCTGAGACAAAATCAGTTCAAAACCACCCACATCTATGATGAAGAGAAAGAGGGAAAGAGCTGTCATTTCTCATTAGGATTATGTATATGGGGAGTCATTTTAACCCTTCTATGGGACACTAGGTTTCACAGGTTATTGTCTTGTTTATGTAACACTTAACCCCCTGTTAATTACTCCATATAGAAAGCTCTCTGGTGTCTCAGAAGCTAGGAGTTGGCCTGGTTAGGGGGAGAAGGCTGCAGTTAGAAAGCTTAAAAGACTGTGGGGTAAGGATGCATCATCCTGAGGCCTGGGTCTGACTTCATTCTGGGCTTGCCTATTTGTGTAAGTTCAGTTTGGCTCTGGCTATGGGTCTCTGGGGGATAAGGGCTTGCTGCCATGGAAGGCATGGAGCTCTACCTTGGACTACGTGATGATTGTAGTGTAACTCTTTTCTACTCCTGTGCTGTATTAAAGTGATGGGAACTGGGCTGTGTTACAAATAAATCATTTTGCTGTTAAAAATTTTACATTCAATATAATTTTGTATTAGTTTCAGGTGTACAGCATAGTGTTTAGACAATCATATACTAGTACTTTACAAAGTGTTCCCCCTGATATTGCCAGTACCTGACGCACCATACATAGTTATTACAATACAATCAATGTTATTTGGCCATATAAAAGAACAAAAATTTACCATTTGCGACAGCACGGATGGACCTAGAAGGTATTGTGCTAAATGAAATAAAGTAGAGAAAGACAAATACCATGTGATCTTACTTATATGTGGAATCTAAAGAACAATATAAACAAACAAAACAGAAATAGTGAGGTCACTTTTCAATCAAAGGCTGAGCTGCTCCATCTCAAAAGGTAGCCATAAGCCCTTAATGATTTCCAAGATAGAAATATGCACATTAATCTCAACTCTATTCTACCTCAATCCTGCTATCATTATCTAAGCATCTTTCAAAGTCAACTCCTACTATCAATGCCTAACAAAGTACCAATTTTCTATAACATAAATTGATGATAATACTTACCTAGTCTTATAGTAATGCTATCCGAGGTTTGGAAAGTTTTTCCTTATTTAGAAATGAGAATAATCTGTGGATCTTTTTTACATAACCTAGCCGGGCATCTTCAGTCAGTTCAGGGTGAAGATAAATTGAACAATAATTATGTGTCTCTTAGATGACCCAAACAAGGTCATTTGTTATTTTACCATAACAACTGCCAAAAACCCATATATGTAAACATATAACATCATTGAAAGAAATGTATCATGATCCGATGTTGAAACTATGAACTACCTTGACCTTATAGTTTTCAAAATGTACAACAGATTGTTAGTATCACTGTGTTTGCCTTGAAATTTTAAATTATCCTCTAGTGCCCCAAGGCAACTTGGTGCACAATTTGGGAACCACAAGTGTATAATGAAAAGTACATGTCTCTCCACTGCAGTCCTCATTGCTGTTTCCCATGTGTACACAGTATTAACATTTCTTTTGCCTAATTCCAGAAAATTTTGATACACAATCAAATGTAAAAACACTATACTCATTGTTCTGATCTTTGCTTTTTTGATTAATACATCCTGTAATAATTTTTAGCAAAACATACAATTCTTTGTTTTTAATAGTTACATTACTAATGGAAATTTATTAAACAAGGTTTCAATTTATGTACATTTATTTGTTTAGCATTACTAACAGCATTGTAATGAATATCCTACATATATCTTTGCCCACTTGCAGGATGAGTTCTAGAACAGAATTTCTGGACCAAATGCTATGTACATTTAAATTTTGAGAGATATTAAGTTTGTTGTGATCAATTTCAATTAATTGGTACACACATACACCTACAAAAAAAAGGTTAAGCAAGAGAGGAAACTTTCAGCTGGCATATTAGAAAAGACTTCCTCTAGATCAGTGGTTCTCAACCTTTCTAATGCCGCGACCCTTTAATACAGTTCCTCATGTTGTGGTAACCCCCAACCCTAAAATTATTTTCGTTGTTACTTAATAACTATAATTTTGCTACTGTTAATGAATCATAATGTAAATATCTGTGTTTTCCGATGGTCTTAGGCTCTACAGCAGCAGTTCTCAACCTGTGAGTCTCAACCCTCAGGTTGAGAACCGCTAGCAGGGTTGCCATAGTAATTTCCCCTCTTTTAAAATCCCCTATGTTTCACGTATTCATTCCTCCCTCCTTCCCTAGCAACAATTGATCATTTTATTGTCTCAACAGTTTGCATATTGCTAAGTGAAAGAAGCTAGTGCGAAAAGGCTGTGTGATTTCAACTACATGGCATTTGTCAATTATACCTCAATAAAGCTGGAACAATATTTTTAAAAGACTTAGTCAATCAGATTATCAGGGATGGGGCCAAGAAATCCATATTTTTAACAGCTTCACCCAGTGATTCTTATTACACTTTTACATTTGAACTAGTGGTATATAGGCTCTAGCTCTGGCAACTGACAAATAGGTTTGAAATCTGGATCTTAAATCTAAAGCCCTTATCACCATGCCTAGCACTCTGTAAATGGTAACTATTGTTTATAAAGCACAAGGATTTCAGTTTTCTGTTATTTTGTGCTTATAGTTCCCAATAAATACTGGCTATTCTTATCATCTCATATACCACTAAGAGGCAGTGAGGTATAGTAAAATGAATACAGGATCTGAAGTCAAATCTGGATACAAATCCCAGCTCTGCCCTTATAGGCTATGAAAAGCTATGAGAATTAAATACATTTAAAGGACTTGGCATGCAGTATGCATTTATACAATGCCAAAATATGTCTATCTACCCACTCCTGCTGATCCTCCACTGTAGTAATCAAAATTATTGATTTCTTAGGAATAATATAAGTACTGCCTGTGAAAAATTCTGTTAGAAGTATAGCTTAGTTATAGCTACCTAGTTCAGATCAATTCTTTGCTGTTTATAATTTCCTGAATGGAAACTTGGATCCTTTTACTATATGGTCCCTTCTAACCATGATTTTTGTGTTTGAAAATCTTACCACAAGCATGTTTATTAAAAAAGATGAGAGTTTATGGCCTATGATTATCATTGTGTCTTACTTTTTCTGATTAATATAATCTAAATATGTTCCTATTTTAGAACTTCAGAATGATCCAAGGGTTTCATAAAACCATGGAAGCAGAAATGTTTACATCATTAATAAATGAGAAACTCACATCAATGTTTAAGAAGTCATCCTTTTCTCTTATTTTTTGCACATTCAGTCAGCAATAAAATGCATTTTTTTAAATCTCCAATGTTTCAAAAGTTGCCAGTTACCTGACCAGGCAGACTTAGGCATGATCATTCTTTGACCAGTTCCTGATAGTATAGGCAGCAGAAAGAATGCTTATGTGAGAGAAATCAGGAGGCTGCAAGGCTGAGAAATCTATTTTGATACAGATTTTCAAGACATTGAACATGTTGGCAGAAGAGAAGTTATATGTAGACATTTAGCTTATCAAGAGTTGGGTTCAGTAATAAAAGTTTCAGAGAGTGATACTGGTTAGTCAGTATCCATCTAAGAGAGGAAGGGAGATGTGAATTCAAGTCTGTGCAACACAAAGAAATACCTTGTTAAATGCCATCTTGGTGATGTAGACCATACATCTTATGGGAACTGTGAGAAAACAGAGGAGAATAGTAGGTGAAAAGTATATCAGGCTCTCCAGGAGCAGATGGACTTTGAAAAAACATTTAAGATACCTATACTTTTTTGTGATACAAATTGAAAGCAAATGAAGGTCCATGATATAGTCTTGGCTGGGGTCAATATTCAGATAATAGAAGAAGAAAGTATGACTGCAGCCATGAGATGGAATAGGTCATGAAGCCCTGGAAAAGGGGATAAACACACAGGCTTGGAATCTGAAAGCTATTCTATGCATTCAATAGATATTTGTTGAGCGTGTATTAAATGCCAGAAAGTGTCCTTGGTCCTGGAGATATAGCAGCAAGTACAGTAAATGATACCTCCCTTAGGCAAGATAGTTAACCTCTCTAAATATCAGTGTTCTCGAGGAAACCAAGATGGAGGCATAAGGTATACACCTGTACGTGCTGCCTTTCACAACTACACCAAAACTACAACTAAAAGACAAAATGACTATCATCCAGAACCACTAGAAAGCTGGCTGAGTAGAAGTTCTACAACTAGAAGGAAAGAAAAAAGCGCATTGAGACTGCGAAAGAGGTGCAGAGGCTTGGAAGAACAGAGGTACCGAGGTGTGTGAATCAGGCTGGCAACTGGGTGCGCTGTTTTTTTCAATAGGAAGGGTGATACAAGCTCCAGACTGCTCTGAACTCCAGTTTCAAGTGAGACTCTTGGGACCCAGACTCCTACGGGGAGAAACTGGACTGTCTGGCATTGGGTCAGAAAGCGAGGGTGGCTTTCTTTCAGAGGTGTTCACAAGAATCATTGTTACTGCGTGGGGGCACGGGACGCGGAGATGCGGAGAAGCAGAGACTGCCTGACTGGCAGCAATCACTGTTTGCTATGCCCTGGTGATTCCCAGACACCCTGCCCCACCCAATTTACAACCCTAGCCAAGCTGTGCTCAGCGGCTTTTGCATATGAATGGCCGGTCCTTTTGCAGCCTAACCTAACAAACTGCAGCTGGGTTAGAGAGCTCCAAAACTTCCAAACCCCAAACAAAGAGGAGAAATCTGCAGACCTCACTGTAGCTCCTGCTGGGGAGCCTCAGGCAGTAGCTGAGTTTGCACCTCCTTGGGGATACAGAAGCCAGTGTACCTAGTGATCAGTGAGAGACGATACCAGATTTCAACTACTCACATCCATAAGTGACACACTCAAGAGGCAGACTCAGTGAGCACCTAAGCCCCACTGAAGCAAGTCCTGACCCATAAGGGTGTCTCCAGCACAGCAGTTCTTCCATTATAGACACAGCGGGTCCTCACAGCCAATTGGCCTGGAGGTCAATTCCTCCCAGTGATACCAACAACAATCAATGCTTAACTAGAATAAGACTGTGCACCCAGCACACAAAGGGGTGCACCAAGAGTGTCCACATCAGGTAATTAGGGAGGCTAAGCCACTAGGCCCTATAAGACACCTAGCACACAAAGCCACTCTATCAACACAGGGAAGCAGCCAAAATGCGGAGACAAAGAAACATGTCACAAATGAAAAAAATGGAGGAAAGCAAACTATTGGATATACAGTTCAAAACCATGGTTATAAGGTTAATCAAGAATCTTCTAGAAACCTCTGAGAAACTTAGTGAGACCTCTGAGGAACTTAGTGAGACCTTCAAGGATCTTAATGAGAATACAAAAAAATAAAAAAATAAAAATGGAAAAGGACCAGTCAGAAATTAAGCATACACTGTCTGAAATAAAGAATAATATACAGAAATTCAACAGTAGACTAGAGGATCCCAAGAATCAAATCAAAGATTTGAAATACGAGGAAGCAAAAAACACCCAAACAGAAAAACAAAAAGAAAAAAGAATCCAAAAATATGAAGATAGTATAAGTAGCCTTTGGGACAACTTCTAGCCTACCAACATCCGAATTATGGGGGTGCCAGAAGAAGAGAGAGAGCGAGATATTGAAAACCTATTAGAAGAAATAATGACAGAAAACTTCCCCTACCTGGTGAAAGAAATAGACTTACAAGTCCAGGAAGCAAAGAGAACCCCAAACAAGAGGAATCCAAAGAGGACCACACCAAGACACATCATAATTAAAATGCCAAGGACAAAAGACAAAGAGAGAATATTAAAAAGCAACAAGAGAAAAATAGTTAGTTACCTACAAGGGAGCACCCATACGACTGTCAGCTGATTTCTCAACAGAAACTATGCAGGCCAGAAGAGAGTGGCAAGAAATATTCGAAGTGATGAATAGCAAGAACCTACAACCGAGATTACTCTACCCAGCAAAGCTATCATGTAGAATTGAACGTCAGATCAAGAGCTTCACAGACAAGAAAAAGCTAAAGGAGTTCATCACCACCAAACCAGGATTATATGAAATGCTAAAGGGTATTCTTTAAGAAGAGGAAGAAGTTAAAGATAAAAATTATGAACAACAAAGTGACAACAAATACATATCTATCAACAAGTGAATCTAAAAATCAAGTGAATAAAAAGTCTGATGAACAACATTAACTGGTGAATATAATAGAATTAGGGGCATAGAAAGGGAGTGGACTGACAATTCTTGGGGGGAAGGTGGCGTGAGGGGTGCAGGAAAGATTGGACAAAAATCTTACACCTATGGATGAGGACAGTGGCGGGGGGTAAGGGCATGGAGTGTGGGGGGCAATCGGGTGGGGAGAGCTATGAGGGGAAAAAAGAGGAACATCTGTAATAATGGTTGCAGGCTTGATACCCAGCAGGGGGCGTGCAGGAGGCAGCCGATCTATGAAGTTTCTCATCATTGATGTTTCTATCTCTCTCTCCCTCTCCATTCCTCTCTCTCTAAAAATCAATAAAACATATTTTTAATGAAATAATTAGCCTGTGGGAGCTGATATGTAGGTCATCAGCTCAGCTCTGAAGAGTGTATAGGATTTTGATAGGCAGAGACAAAAAGAAGACTTTCCAATAGAGAGAGGAGAATTAAGTCACTCATGCAAAAAACTTTTTAAATGTCTATGGCATTTTATTCATAGGCATATTCTGCTTACATTAATTGAAAAATACACACTTGGAGAGAATTGTTTAAATAGTATAGACAAATCCTGCTATCATTACACTAAATTAATGTATACCCTAAATCAAATGTGAGAATATGAGGCATAAATCTGTTCTTCTACCTCCTAATGTAAACACCCCACTTTGCTGAGTGTCATTCTTTTGGTTAAAGATGTATCTTTCATATAGTACAGCCAACTACAAGTTCAAGACAACTACTTAATCTGGTGATCAAACAAAAAGAACAACCAGGTAATCTTCATCCACACTGGAGAAAATGCTGGCCATGGGGGACTTTCTGAGAGGATACCATTCTCCATGGTGAAACATTCCTAAGGCATCATCAAAAGTAATTTGACAATGTGATTTTCATTTTACATGCTGACTTTAAGATTTGTCCCATGTGTAATGAGTGACTTGTGTGTCATGGTATCATGCTAGATGCTAACAATACAGTGGTCAATGAGACAAAGATGGCCTTTAGCAAGTTGTTTACAAAAGAAAGGGTTGCTGAGATTGAGGTAGGAATGGAGAATTTGCCTGGCTTGAAGGACTTTATTAAAGAAAAAGCACAAGATATGCCTATAAAGGGAGGTTAGTATTAGCTGAGGAAGTCAAATGTAAAGTTAAGGGGTTTTGGAATTCTTAATGCTATTTTTCTTCAGCTAGTTTGAGACATGTTCAAAGCAGTGAGTGATTAAGCAACAGAACATGAAGTTTATGACAGTCTTCAAGATTTAAAAAATAATTTCCTCCCAGAAAACCATTAGTAGTGGCTGATCAAATAATCCATTTAATAATTAATTAAATAATTCATTAAATTTATCCAAATAAATAAATTAATGCTACAGCTCAAAGTCAGCCTCATATCACATACAAAAACTAATACAAAAGGTATGAATGGCCTAAATATAAGGGGAAAACACTATGACACTCTAAGGGGAAAACAGTGAAACATCTTTTTGATCTTGAATTTTGCAATGGATTTTTTTACACATGGGAACAAAAACATGAGCAACAAAAGAAAAAATAGATAAATTGGACTTTATTCCAATTTAAAAATTTTATGCATCAAGGACACTATCAAGAATGTGAAAATAAAAACCACAGAATGGGGGAATATATTTTCAAATTATGCATCTGAGAAAAATCTAGTAACAAGAATACATAAAGTATTCACAAAACTCAACAATAATAATAAAAACAAACTGATTTAAAAATGGGCAAAAGACTTGAATAGACATTTCTACAAAAAATATACAAATGGATTTCATCTTCAGCAGGACTCAGATCAAAGGCACTGCATGAGGATTAGAAATGGTGTCAGAATAAGTGGATGCTATACGGACATGCTCTCGGGAAAAAACTGATATTACAACTAAAATACAGAAAAAATTCCTGAAAAATCAACAGAAACTTGCAGGAGAAAACCCTGACACCCAAGTACCAAAAGTGGAGATTGCATAGAGACTGGTAGGAGGGGTGGAGGCATTAAAGAGCTGGCTGGGAGCCCACAGACAGCAACTGAAGTCCTGGAGAAATATCTCAGATGTGGGGGGTTGCCACTGAGAACTATGGCACCTAATCTCCAAGCTGGGCCCCCTAGCAGAGAGCACCAAAATTTAGGAGGGTACCCACATAACATCTGGGTGTGAAAAGTAGTAGAGCGCTGTCTGCAGAGAGTAACAGCTGAAAATTCAGGAACCCTCTTAAAAGGTCAATGCACAAAATTCCCTGTGGAGCCAACCACCTTGTGCTCCAGCAGAGGGAGGGTGGACTGGAGGTGGGAGGGCAAAAACCAGGACTGGGGACTCAGGGTATAGAGCTCAGAAGCCAGACACCACAAGTTCCCTGGGCTGAGTCATTCCCGCACCCAGCAGAGGACATCTTTCCCACATAGACATCTACCTTGCCTAAGAGGAAGATACTTGACACACCTGATTGAAAAACACCTGGCCCTGAGGTGACTTAAAAGATTAAAAATCACAACTAGCCTGCAGGCAGTTGCAACTGCCCCACCCTGCTGAAAAAAAACTCTCCCACACCAGATTATGATTCTCTGGGGGTAGGGGGGATAATTCTCAAGTCAGAATCCAATCAGTTGGTAGGCAGAGGTAGTCTCTGGATGCTTTGAGTCTTTGCCTGATCTAATTAGTCAGAAACACCATTTGACACTGTCTTGCACTAGAGATTGAGAGGCGTAGAGAATCTACCTAATACATAGTCACAAACCCAAACAAAAAGCCAAAATGAGGAGATGAAACAACCCCCAAATGAAAGAACTAGATAATTCTCCAGAAGAAGAGATAAAAGCAGAGATAAGAAATTTATTTGAAACAGAGTTCAGAGTAATGATGGTAAAGATGCTCAACAGCATGAAAAAAAAGGTATAGTAACTATGAAAAAAGAACAGTCTGAGATAAAGAATGACATAACACAAAGAACACATTGGAAGGAATACACAGCACATTAGGGGAAGCTGAGGATTGAATCAGTGAATTAGAAGACAGAGTTGAAAATATCACTCAATCAGAGAACCAAAAAGAAAAAAAAATTAAAAAACAGGAGCACAGCTGTGGGACAATGTGAAACATAACAATATTAGAAAAGCAGGTTTACCAGAGAGGCAGAAATGGAGAAATGCATAGAGAAGGTGTTTGAAGAAATAATGGCAGAAAACTTCCCTAACCTGGTAAAGGAAAAAATCACACAAGTTCAGGAGGCACAGAGAACGCCAAACAAGAAGAACCCAAACAGGCCCATGCTCAGACACTTCCTAATTAAAATGCCAAAAATTAAAGACAAAGAGAGAATCTTAAAGGCAGCAAGAGAAAAGAAAACTGTTACCTACAGAGTTCCCATAAGGCTGACACCTGATTTCTCATCACAAACTCTGCATGCCAGAAGGGAATGACATGAAGTACTCAAGGTAATGGAAAGCAAGGATCCGGGACCAAGATTACTATATTCAGCAAGGCTATCATTCAAAATAGACAGTCACCTAAAGAGCTTCCCAGAAAAAAAGGAAAAGGCTAAAGAAGCACATCACCACCAAGCCAGCATTACAAGAAATGCTAAAGGGATTACTGTAATGAGAAGAAGAAACAGAGAGGGAAACTTAGCCATACATAAATATAATGGCAATAAATAAGTACCTATTAGTAATAACCCTAAATATAAATGGACAAAATGCTCAAATCAAAAGGCGTGGGGTAGCTGAATGGATATAAAAATATGACCCAACTATATGCTGTCTACAAGAGACCCACTTCAAAACAAAAGACACACAGAATGAGAGTGGAGGGATGGAAAAAATTTTCAATGCAAATTAAAAAAAAAAAGCTGCAGTAGCAATACTCACATGCAACAAAATAGACTTTAGAATCAAGGCCATCAAAAGAGACAACAAAGGTCACTACATAATACTAAAGGGATCAATCCAACAAGAAGCTATAACCCTGGTAAACATATATGCACCCAACATAGGAGCACTTAAATATACAAAAAAACTTCTAGAGGACTTTAACAGAGAGATTGATAACAATACAGTCATAGTAGAAGACTTGAACATGCCTCTGACTTCACTGAATAGATCTTCCTGACAAAAACTTATCAAAGAATCAGACACCCTAAAGAACACATTGGATCAGATGGATTTAATTGACACTTATAGAACCTTTCACCCCAACACAACAGAATATATATTCTTCTCAAGTGCACATGGATCATTCACAAAGATAGACCACATGTTAGGATATAAAAGAAGTCTCTACAAGTTCACATAATTAAAATAATATCAAGCATCTAATCGGATCACAGTGGAATGAAATTAGAAATCAACTGCAGTAAAAATGCCCCCCCAAATTCAAATGCATGGAGGCTAAATAGCATGTTATCAAACAGTTAGAGGCCCGGTGCACAAAATTAGTGCACAGTGATGGGTGGGAGGTGTCCTCAGCCTGGCCTGTGCCCTCTCGCAATCCAGGACCCCTCACTCCTAACCACCTGCTTGCTCCTTACCGCTGGCCTGCTCGCTCCTAACTGCCCACCTGGTCACTCCTTACCACCGACCTGTTTGCACCTTACCACCCACCTGCTTGCTCCATACAACTTGGCTCCATACCGCTTGGCTCTCTGCTCTGTACCACTTGGCTTGCCACTCTTTATCACCGGCGTGTTCGCTCCTTACCACTTGGTTCACAGCTCCTTACCACCTGCCCGCTCGCTACTTACTGGCTTGCGAATCTGTAGCACTGCTGCAGAGGTGGGAGAGGCTACCGTCACCTCCGCAGTGCTCGCCAGCCATGAGCCCAGCTTCTGGCTGAGCAGCGTATAAACAGTGGGAGTGCACTGACCACCAAGGGGCAGCTCCTGTGTTGAGCTTCTGCCCCCTGGTGATCAGTGCTCATCATAGCGCCAGGTCATACTGGTCATTCCGGTCATTCCATCATAATGGTCACTGGGCTTTTAAATATATAGAAGATAAATAGGTTACCAAGGAGATCAAGAAAGAAATCAAACACTTCCTGAAAACAAATGAAAATGAACACACAACAACCCAAAATCTCTGGGACACGGCAAAAGCAGCCCTGAGAGGGAAGTTCATAGCACTACAGGCATACCTCAAAAAACAAGAAAAATCAGCAATAAACTATTTAACCCAAAAACTTAAAGAACTAGAAAAAGAACAAGAAGAAAAGACCGGAGTAAGTAGAAGGATGGAAATAATAAAGATTAGAGCAAAATTAAACAACATAGAGACTAAAAACATACAAAAAAAATCAATGAAACCAAGAGCTGGTTCTTTGAAAGGATAAACAAAATTGAAAAAAAAAAAAAACAATAGTGGAACTCAATAAGACCGGAGAGGGAAGATGCTGATGTGGCCTTCCCATACTAGCAGGTAGCAGCTGTGCATCACTGCAGGTGGCCCAGGACTAAACCAGAGAGAGTCGGACCTGCATTACCACCATTTGTCCACCATCCAGAACTGTAATGTCAGTGCTGACATGTACACATAAGGAACTGTTGGACATTGAAATTGGGTCTCAAAAGAACTGTTGGCCCAGAAAGAAACTCACTACAGACTGATTCATATGCCTGTCACCATAACCATTATTGCTTGTCTCATTTTCGGTTCTTATAAGTGAATTTCTAATAGCACATGATCTCACTCATCTAGGGGAAATAATGAACAACATAGACTGATGAACAAGAACAGACCCAGAAACAAGGAGGCATGGATCAGACTGTTGGGCTTCAGAGGGAGGGTAGGGGTGGGTGGGGGTAAAGGGGAGAGATCAACCAAAGGACTTGTGTGCAAGCATATGAGCCTAACCAGCAGTTAAGGACAACAGGGGGGTGGGGGCATGTGTGGGGAGGGGTGTGGGATGGGAATGGGGGATGAGGACAAATATGTGATACCTTAATCAATAAAGAAATTTTTTTTAAAAAAAGAAATAAATTGAGAGGACCCAAATAAATAAAATCAGAAATGAAAGTGAAAGAGTAACCACTGACACTACAGAAATACAAAGGATTGCAAGAAAACACTGTGAACAACTATATGCCAACAAGTGGGACAATATGGATTACATAGACAAATTCCTAGAAAAATACAATCTCCCAAAAATGAATCAGGAAGAATCAAAAAACCTGAATAGGACAATAACAATTGACAAAAAAAGCAGTAATTAAAAAAAAAAACTCCCACCAAACAAAAGCCCAGGTCTGGATGGCTTCACAGGGGAGTTTTACCAAACATTCAAAGAAGAACTAATACCTATACTCCTCAAACACTTTCAGAAAATCCAAGAAGAAGGAATACTTCCAAACTCTTTTTATGAGGCCAGCATTATCCTAATTTCAAAACCAAATAAAGACACTACAAAGAAAGAGAATTACAGGCCAACATCCCTGATGAAAATAGATGCTAAAATCCTCAACAAAATATTAGCAAAACACATCCAGCAATATATTCAGAAGATCATACACCATGAGCAAGTGGAATGTATTCCAGGGATGCCAGGCTTGTACAATATTCACAAATCAATAAACATGATACATCACATAAACAAATTGAGAGGCAAAAATCACATTATCAATTGATGCAGAAAAAAAATTCAACAAAATCCAACACTGATTTTTGATAAGAACTCTCCGCAAAGTAGGAATAGAGGGAGCATATCTCAACATGATAAACGCCATATATGACAAACCTACAGCCAACATCATACTCAATGGGCAAAAACTAAAACAATTTCCCCTAAGAACAGGAACAAGTCAGGGAGGCCCACTTCCACCACTCCTTTTCGACATTGTACTGGAAGTGCTAGCCATAGCAATAAGACAAGGAGAAGAAATAAAATGAATCAAATTGGAAAAGAAGTAAAACTGTCATTATTCACAGATGACATGATATTGTACATGGAAACCCCCAAAGATTCCATAAAAAAACTACTAGACTTAATAAATGAATTTGGCAATGTAGTAGGATATAAAAATCAACACCCAGACATCTATGGCTTCTTTTTTTTTTTTTTGTACACCAATAATGAACTCACAGAAAGAGAAACTAAAAAACAATCCCATTTACCATTGCACCAAAGAAATTAAGATAACTAGGAATAAACTCAACTAAGGAAGTAAAAGACTAGTACTTAAAAAAGTATGTTGAAAAAAGAAATAGAGGAAGTCGTAAACAAATGGAAGAATATACCATGTTCATGGATTGGTAGAATCAACATCATTAAAATGTCCATACTACCCAAAGAAATCTATAGATTTGATGCAATCCCCATTAAGATACCAATGGATTATTTCACAGACCTAGAACAAACTCTCCAAAAATTCATCCTATCTAATAATAGAGTAGTATGCAAATTAACCATACCTCCGTGACAAAAATGGCGGCCCCATAGCCACAAGATGGCGGCGACCAGTACGCTCAGCCCCGCCGGAGTTCCCCAGTCCCAGGGAGGGCTGCCCCTGAGAGCCGGGCAGCCCATGTGTCCGGCTGGGAGGTGCCAGGGACCCCATGCCGCCATCCCCTCCCAGAAGCAGCCTCCGGTGTCAGGCTGGGAGGCGTCTGTACCCCATGCCGCCATCGCCTCCCAGAGGCAGCACGGGGTGTCTGGCTGGGAGGCGCCCGTGACCCCATGCCACCAACCCCTCCCAGAGGCAGCCCGGGGTGGGAGGCAGTCCGGCTGGGAGGCACCCATGACCCCACGCCGCCATCCTCTCCCAGAGGCAGCCCGGGGTGTCTGTATGGAAGGCGCCCGCGACCCCACACCGCCAACCCCTCCCAGAGGCAGCCCGGGGTGTCCAGCTGGGAGGTGTCCGTGACCCCACACCACCAACCCCTCCCAGAGGCAGCCCCGGGTGTCTGGCTGGGAGGCGCCTGTGACCCCACACCGCCAACCCCTCCCAGAGGCAGCCTGGGGTGTCTGTATGGCAGGCGCCCGCGACCCCACACTGCCATCCCCTCCCAGAGGCAGCCCGGGGTGTCTGGATGGGAGGCGCCCTCAACCCCACGCCGCCAACCCCTCCCAGAGGCAGCCCTAGGTGTCTGGCTGGGAGGCACCCGCGCCCCCCAGGGAGCGAGTCAAGTACTGATGATTCTACCAAAGGAAAAGTTTAGAGAAAGAGAGGATAGAAAAGGAATAGAAGGAGAAAAGTAAGAAAGGACAAAAGATGAAACATCAAGAAAAAGAAAGAGAAGAAAAAAAGGAAGAAACAACCACAGGATATCACCTTTCCAAGTCTCATGAAATTCCTGTTTAAGGAGTTTATTTTATGACTCTTTTAGTTTGGGTTTACATTTTTACTGTTTTGTCAAGACCACAGCAGGTACACTGTCCAATATGTTTTTTTTAAATAAATTTTATTGATTTTTTACAGAGAGGAAGGGAAAAGGATAGAGGCTAGAAACATCTATGAGAGAGAAACATCGATCAGCTGCCTCCTGCAGTATGTGCCCCCAACCAAGGTACATGCCCTTGACCAGAATCGAACCCGGGACCCTGAGTCTGCAGGCCGACACTCCATCCACTGAGCCAAACCAGTTAGAGCTGTCCAATATGTTAAAGAAAAAACCCTATCTAATAAAGAGAGAATATGCAGGGGAGGGCATTTGGGGGTGACCAGGCTGTCAGGGGAGAACAGTTGGAGATGATCTGGCTGGCAGGGGAGCAGTTAGGTGTCGATCAGGCTGGCAGGGGAATGGTTAGGGCAGTGATGGCGAACCTATGACACGCGTGTCAGCACTGACACGTGTAGCCATTTCTGATGACATGCCGAGGATGAAACATTTGCTGCTCCTGAGGATGAAACATTTGCGACTAGAGTCTTGGAGTTAGTTTTTTCCTCAAAGTGACACACTACCCGAGTTATGCTCAGTTTTTTGGCGAAGTTTGACACACTAAGCTCAAAAGGTTGCCCATCACTGGGTTAGGGGGTGATCAGGCTGGCAGGCAGAAGTGGTTAGGGGCAATCAGGCAGGCAGGCGAGCAGTTGGGAGCCAGCAGTCCCGGATTGTGAAAGGGATGTCTGACTGCCTTTTTAGGCCCGATCCCTGTCGGGCCTAAAGAGGCAGTCAGACATCCCCCTAGGGGTCCCAGATTGGAGACTGTGCAGGTTGGGCTGAGGGACACCCTCCCCCAGTGCATGAATTTCGTGCACTGGGCCTCTAGTATGGAATAAAAAAAGACCCCGAATAGCAACAGCAATTCTGAGAAAGAAGAACAAAGTTGGAGGGATCACAATAACAGATATCAAGCTATGTTACAAAGCCACTGTTCTCAAAACTGCCTTGTATTGCCACAAGAACAGATATAGACCAATGGAACTGAACAGAGAACCCAGAAATCGACCCAAGCCATTAAGCTCAATTAATATTTGACAAAGGAGGCAAGAGCATACAATGGAGTCAAGATAGTCTCTTCAATAAATGGTGTTTGGAAAATTGGACAGATACATGCAAAAAAAGTGAAACTAGACCACCAACTTATACCATTCACAAAAATAAACTTAAAATGAATAAAGGACCTAAACATGAGACTGGAAATCATAAAAATCTTAGAAGAATCCATAGGCAGCAAAATATCTGACATACGTCGTAGCAATATTTTTACTGATACAGCTCCTAAGGCAATGGAAACTAAGGAGAAAATAAACATTGTGACTACATCAAAATAAAAAGCTTCTGCAAAGCAAAAGAAACCATCAACAAAACAACATGAAAGCCCACTGCATGGGAGAACATATTTGCCAATGTTATCTCCTATAAGGGTATAATCTCCAAAACTTACAGAGAACTCATACAACTTAACAAAAGGAAGATAAACAATCCAATAAAAAAAAATTGGCAAAGGGCCTCAATAGACACTTTTTGAAAAAGGACGTACAGAAGGCCAAGAGACATATGAAAACATGCTCAAAGTCACTAATCATCTGAGGGATGCAAATCAAAACGACAATGAGGTACAATCTCACACCTGTCAGAATGGCTATCATCAACAAATCAATAAATGACAAGTGCTGGAAAGGACGTGGAGAAAAGGGAACCCTCGTGCACTGCTGGTGGGAATGCAGACTGTTGCAGCTATTGTGGAGAACAGTATGGAGTTTCCTCAAAAAAACAAAAATGGAACTCCCACTTGACCCAGTGATTCCACTTCTAGGACTATATCCCAAGAAATCAAAAACACCAATCAGAAAGGACATATGCACCCCTATGTTCATAGCAGCACAATTCACCATAGCTAAGATTTCAAAGCAGCCTAAGTGCCCATCAGCAGATGAGTGGATTAAAAAGCAGTGGTACACCTACACAGTGGACTACTATGCTGCTGTAAAAAAGAAATAACTTTTACTATTTGCAACAGCATGGATAGACCTGGAGAACATTATGCTAAGAGAAATAAGCCAGTGTTCCTTCCTCTTGGATTTTCTGAAAGAATTTGAGGAGCATATGTATTAGTTCTTCTTTGAACATTTGGTAAAACTCCCCTGTGAAGACATATGGACCTGGGCTTTTGTTTGGTGGGAGTTTTTTTTTATTACTGGTTCTATTTGATCAGTTGTTATTGGCCTATTGAGGTTTTTCGATTCTTCCTGATTCAGTTTTGGGAGATTGTATTCTTCTAGGAATTTGCCTATTTCATCCACATTGTCAAGCTTGTTGGCGTATAGTTATTCATAGTATTTTCTTGCAATCCTTTGTATTTCTGTAGTGTCAGTGGTTACTCTTTCACTTTCATTTCTGATTTTATTTATTTGGGTCCTCTCTCTTTGTTTCTTGATGAGTCTGGGTAATGGTTTATCAATTTTGTTTATCCTTTCAAAGAGCCAGCTCTAAAAAAAAAAAAAAAAAAGAACCAGCTTTTCATTTCATTGATCTTTTGTGTTGTTTTTTTAGTCTCCATGTTATTTTCTTTATTATTTCCTTCCTTCTACTTACTCTGGACTTTTGTTCTTATTCTCTTTCTAGTTTTTTATGTTGTAGGGTTAAATAGTTTATTGCTGATTTTTCTTGTTTTTTGAGATATGCCTGTAGTGCTATGAATTTCCCTCTCAGGACCGCTTTTGCAGTGTCCCAGAGATTTGGGGTTGTTGTGTGTTCATTTTCATTTGTTTCCAGGAAGCTTTTGTTTTATTTCTTGATCTCCTTGGTAACCCATTCATTGTTTTGGGTGTTTTTACAGTAGTTGCCATCTAATTTCATTCCACTGTGATCTAAAAAGATGCTTGATATGATTTCAATCTTCTTGACCTTGTAGAGACTTATTTTTTGTCCTAACATGTGGTCTATCTTTGTGAATGATCCATGTGCACTTGAGAAGAATGTACAGTATATTCTGCTGCATTGGAGTGAAATGTTCTATAAATGTCTATTAAATCCATCTGATCCAATGTGTCCTTTAGAGTGTCTGATTCCTTGTTAAATTTTTGTCAGGAAGTTCTATTCAGTGAAGTCAGAGGGGTGTTCAAGTCCCCTACTATGACTGTATTGTTGTCAATATCTCTCCTTTAAAGTCCTCTAGAAGTTTTTTATATATATATTTAGGTGCTCCTATATTGGCTGCATATATGTTTACCAGGGTTATATCCTCTTGTTGGATTGATCTCTTTAGTATTATGTAGTGACCTTTGTTGTCTCTTTTGATGGCCTTGATTTTAAAGTCTATTTTGTAGCATATGAGTATTGCTACTCCAGTTTTTTTGTGTGTTTTTTTGTTTTGTTTTCCATTTGCATGGAAAAAAATTTTCCATCCCTTCACTTTCATGCTGTGTGGGTCTTTTGTTTTGAGGTGGGTCTCTTGTAGACAGCATATAGTTGGGTCAAGTTTTTTTTATTCATTTAGTGACCCTACACCTTTTAATTGGATCATTTAGTCCACTTTACCCTCTCTCTGCTGAAGCAAAAGGTGGGTGGCTCCACAGGGAATTTTGTGCATTCGCCCTTTAAGAGTGTGCCTAAATTTTCAGCTGTTACTCTCTGGCAGACAGCACCCTGCTGCTTTTCACAGCCAGTTTTATTTGGGTACCCTCCTCAGTTTTGATGCTCTCTGCTGGGTGTGGGGGCAGGTTGGGGATTAGGTGCCAGAGTTCTCAGTAGCAACCCCCCACATCTGAGATATTTCTCCTGGGCTTCAGTTGCTGTCTGTGGGTGCCCAGCCAGCCTTTTAATGCCTCTACCCCTCCTACCAGTCTCTATGCAGTCTCCATTTTTGGTCCTCGGGTGTCAGGGTTCTCTCCTGCAAGTTTTCCGTTGATTATTCAGGAAGTTTTTCTGTATTTTAGTTGTAATACCAATTTGTTCCTGGGTGCATGCCTGTGCAGTATCCACTTACTCTGTTGCCATTTTTAATCCTGTCTTTTCATTTTGTTGATGGTTTTCTTTGCTTTGCAAGAACTTTTTAGTTTCTTGATGATAGTGCTCTTGCAAACATGTTAAATGTTCCTAAAATTCACCAGACTTTCTATAAGAAGTGTGACAATCACCAACCCCACAAAGCAACACAGTACAAGAAGGGCAAGGATTCTCTGTATGTGCAGGCAAAGCAGCGTTATGACAGGAAGCAGAATGGCTATGGTGGGCAAACTAAGCTGATTTTCCACAAAAAAAGGTTAACAAATTGCTTTCGCTCTTGCTGCCTTTAAGATTCTCTCTTTGTCTTTTGTTTTTGGCATTTTAATTATGATGTGTCTGGGCGTGTGCCTGTTTGAGTTCTACTGGCTTGGGACTCTCTGTACCTCCTGAACTTGTGTGACTTTTTCCTTCACCAGGTTAGGGAATTTTCCTGCCATTTTTTCAAACAGGTTTTCTATCCCTTGCTCCCTTTTTTCCCCTTCAGGTACTCCTATGATGTGAATATTATTACATTACATGTTATCCCATAGGTCCCTTAAGCTGTCCTCCTGTCTTTTAATTGTTTTTTATTTTTGGTTCTTTGACTTTTTTTCCCCTGTTATTATTTATTTATTTATAATATTTTTATTGTATGAAGTATTACATATATTAGTACATATATCTCCTTTTTTCCCCATTGACCTTCCCCCATCCTCCCCTACCCCCTGTCGCATGCCCTCATCCCACCACCCCCCAGTATCTTGTGTCCATTGGTGTGCTTATATGCATGCATACAAGTCCTTTGGTTGATCTCTTTCCACCCCTCCCCAACACTCCCCAGCCTTCACCCTGTAATTTGACAGTCTGTTCGGTGCTTTACTGCCTCTGTATCTATCTTTTTATTCATCAGGTTATAATGTCCTTTATTTTCCATAAATGAGTGAGATCATGTGGTATTTTTTCTTTCATTGCCTGGTTTATTTCACTTAACATAATGCTCTCCAGTTCCATCCATGCTGCTGAAAATGGTAAGAATTCCTTCTTTTTTATAGCAGCATAGTATTCCATTGTAGAGATATACCATATTTTTCTAATCCACTCATCTGCTGATGGGCATTTAGGCTGTTTCCAAATCTTAGCTATGGTGAATTGTGCTGCTATGAACATAGGGGTGCATATATCCTTTCTGATTGGTGTTTCTGTTTTCTTGGGATATATTCCTAGAAGTGGGATTACTGGGTCAAATGGGAGGTCCATTTTTAGTTTTTTGAGGAAACTCCATACTGTTCTCCACAGTGGCTGCACCAGTCTGTATTCCCACCAGCAGTGCACGAGGGTTCCTTTTTCTCCGCATGCTCACCAGCACTTGTCGTTTGTTGATTTGTTGATGATTGCCATTCTGGCAGGTGTGAGACGGTACCGCATTGTCGTTTTGAGTTGCATCTCTCAGATAATTAGTGACTTTGAGCATGTTTTTATATGTCTCTTGGCCTTCCTTCTGTCTTCTTGCGAAAAGATTCTATTTAGGTCCGTTGCCCATTTTTTATTGGATCATTTATCTTCCTTTTATTAAGTTTTATAAGTTCCCTGTAGATGTTGGAGATTAAACCTTTATAAGTGATAACATTTGCAAATATGTTCTTACATACAGTGGGCTTTCTTATTGTTTTGTTGATTTTTTTGTGTGTGCAAAAGCTTTTAATTTTGATGTAGTCCCATTTGTTTATTTTCTCTTTAGCTTCCATTGCCCTAGGAGCGGTATCGGTGAAGAAATTGCTTCAGCATATGTCTGAGATTTCTCTGCCTGTGGATTCCTCTAGTATTTTTATGGTTTCCCGTCTTATGTTTAATTCCTGTATCCATTTTGAGTTAATTTTTTTGTATGGTGTAAGTTGGTGGTCTAGTTTCTTTATTTGCATGTATCTGTCCAATTTTCCCAACACCATTTATTGAAGAGACTGTCTGGACTCCATTGTATGTTCATGCCTCCTTTGTCAAATATTAATTGAGCATAGTGGTTTGGGTTGATTTCTGGGTTCTCTATTCTGTTCCATTTGTCTATATGTCTGTTCTTGTGCTAGTACCAGGCTGTTTTGAGAACAGTGGCTTTTTTGAGTCTTTATGCAGTCTCACCTTTCCATCCTTAGTTATCAGGGCTCTTTCTAATTCACTGATCTGATCCTTGGCCTCCCTTAATCAGTATATTCCTTCCAATGTGTTCTTTATTAGTGCTATGCTATTTTTCATTTCTGACTGGTCATTTTTCAAGTTACTAAATCTTTTCTTATGCTGTTGAGCATCCTTCTAATCATTTTTCTGAACTCTATATCTGATAAATTTCTTATCTCCATCTCATTTTGCTCTTCTTATGGAGAATTCTCTTGTTCTTTCATATGAGGCTTCATTTTTATATCCCCTTTTTGGCTGTCTGGGTTTGTTTCTATATATTAGGCAAATCTTGTATGACACCCAGTCTTTTTGAAGGGTCTGTGGTAGAGAGATGCTTTTTTGACTGACCCTGAATACCCTAATTGGAGCTATTAGCAATCTACAGCCTATGATTCCTCTGCTGGTGCTGGGTACCTTTGGAAATTATCAGGATGTGTACCAAGATCTGCTTATCCTAGTTCCAGATCCTAAAACCTATCATGCAAAGAACCATCCAAAGATCAGCCTCTGCTGGTGGGCTCATTGTTATTCTCAGTCTCTTAATGAGCATCAGATACTCCTCAAGATGGTGTGAGAGATTTTCCAACAAAGTGGGGCAATTGCTTCCCCTCCAGTCAAAAGCTTCCTGGATGATAAAGCTGTGTCTGATAAAGATGTCTTCTGCAGTATGGGGGAATGTTTCAGTATGGGAAACCTGGTACCTGCCTTCCAAGCTCTAATCCCAGAGCCCCAACCCTGAGTTCTCCTCAGATAGCTCTATTCCACTCTGCCCTCCCTCTACCAGAGCTCAAGGTGAGTGGCTGCACATGAAATTTTGTGCATTGGCCCTTTAAGAGGGTTCCTGCATTTCTAGCCATCTCTCCCTGGGCAGAAAGCAACCCTGCTGCTTTTCACAACTGGATCTTTTGTGGGCACCTTTCTCAACTCTGGTGCTCTGGGCTCTGGATCCCAGCTTGGGATTTAGACCTCAGAGTTTTCAGTGGTAACCCCTCACAGCTGAGATATCCCTCCGGATCTTCAACTGCTGCCTGTAGGATCCCAGCCAGACCTCTCATTCCTCTGCACTTCCTACCAGTCTTTATGCAGTCTCACCTTCCCATCCTTGGTTGTCAGGGTTCTTTTCAGCTAGTCTTCAGCTGATTATTTAGGATGATTTTTCTGTATTTTAGTTGTAATACCAGTTTGGTCCTGGGAGAGTGTCAATGTTGCTTCCACTTAATTTGCTGGCAATTTGAAAAGTGTGCGTTGTGAATTTAATGGAAATTAGGTGTGTGTGTGTGTGTGTGTGTGTGTGTGTGTGTGTGTGTGTGTGTGTTGGACAGGTAAGAGTGCAATGTAATTATACCAAAGCACAACACCAGAACATCAATTCCTTCACTTGAGCTTCTCTTCTTAGCCCCTTCAAACATTACCTCACTATAGTCTGCATTACATGACTTTCCTTGTATTGTTCTCTGCTTATGTCCCATCATTCTAGGCCAGGCCCTGTTCTGAACACCTTCATTACACAATTATGATAATAGTCATGCATACATTGAACAAATTACTCTATGTGTCAAACTCTATGGTAGACACATTACATAGATGATAACATTTAATCTTTACAACACACTGTAAAATTGGCAGAGAGTGTTAAGAGATGATTTGGAGAAATAATAAGGAAACAGATCAAGTAGGAACTTGTTGACCATAGCAGGAGTTTAAATTTTATTCTGAATATGAATGGACATCATTGGAGATTTTTAAGCAGAAGAATGAAAGTCTGTTTTACCCCATAAAGTGAAACTTCTGGATATTCAGTAAAGTGTTGAGTGTAGGGGGTCAAGAACAGAAGCATACAGACCATTGAGGATGTAATTGAAATGATCCAGGCGAAAGAGAATGGTACTTTTGACCACAGAAGTAGTGATGGAAGTTGTAAGAAGTACCTGGATTATGGATATATTTTAAGAAGAAAGTACAGTTCTTGCTAAGGGATTAGATGTAGAGTGGTGAAAGAAATAAGTTTAATGATTACACCAAGCCTTTCGGCCTGAGCAACTGAATAAGCGATGATGTCATTTATTACGATAAGGAACACTGGGGGAGAATTTGGTGAGAGCATGAATATTAAGTGTTCAACAGTAGTTACAAAAAGCTTGAAAAGCCTATTAGATACTCAGAGAGTAATAGATTGGTCGGATGTGTGAGTATGGAGCTCAGGAAAATTTAACTGCTACACTTCCTGTCAGTGCTGAGGGCTAGAACATTATAGGAAGCTACTGGCCAAATATGGTAGAAGACCAAAGGAAAAAAATTGTATGAGGATATTTGTATTTCTTTGATTGGCTTATTTCACTTAGCATAATACTCTACAGGTCCTTCCATGTTGTCTTAAAGGGTAAGATTAACCAAAGAACTTATATGCATAACCCATTGACACAGGTAATAGTGTGGTGAAGGCCTAGGGAGAAGGGGAGAGTGGGGAAAACAGGGTCAATGAGTGGAAAAAGTGACATCTGTAAAACGTTCAACAATAAAGATAAATTAAAAATAAATTTTGTATGAGGAACTAAATCGTGCTGCCACTGGCTGTGCTATATCTTAAATATCAGTATGTGACAGAAGTCCCAAAAATCTAAAAGAAGATCTGGTTCTGAACTGAAATCCTAGGATGCCAATAAAAGGAAGTATGGAACACAGAGAATGTGGAAGAGGAACAAAATTATATTCTATTCAAAATGAGCCTCCACTCTAAAATTTCAAAACATGAAAAAAATCTACACTAAGTAAGACCACCATGGAAATAAACAATCAGAACTTGAATTTATTCAGGATGAAATGATTTTATGTTAAGGACTGTCAAAGATTTTTTTAAAAGTATGTTGAGGATGCGCAAACAGATATATAAACAACTTTCATTAAAAATAGCAGAAAATTATGAGCCCTAGCCGGTTTGGCGCAGTGGACTGAAGGGTCCCGGGTTCTATTCTGGTCAAGGGCACATGCCTGAGTTGTGGGCTCAGTCCCCAGTAGGGGGCCTGCAGGAAGCAGCCGATCAATGATTCTCTCATCATTGATGTATCTATCTCTCTCTCCCACTCCCTTCCTCTCTGAAATTAATAAAAATATATATTTTAAAAATAGCAGAAAATTATGAAACAAATAAGCAGAAATTAAGCAAATGAAAAATAAAACCATGTGGATATGAAAAAAAAAACCAGAAACCTTGGAAAGAAAAATAAAGTAATTTAAATGCAAACTCAAGAGAGTGTAAACCTGGTAAATAAATAAAGTATTTTGGACCCACAGAGAAAATAGCAAGGTGTCAGACAGTATTGAGGAATTCTAAATGTAGTGCAGAAAGATAAGGACATTTTTAAAAATGCAATATAACAGTGATGAGATGTGGACTATAAATTGAGAGACTTTAGCAAATATTCTACAGAGTTCTGGAGGTGGTGAAGAGGATTTCAGAGAAGCAATATTTGCTGATATGCTAACAGAAAAATTCTCAGTATTGAAGAAAAACCTGAGTCCTCAGTTCTGGAGTATAATTTGCATATTGAGCAGGATAAATGAAAATAAATACACAACTAGTTTCTTTAAAGTAAAACTGTACAGTATTAAGATAATACTTTTTAAACTACAAGGAAAAGATTGATTACTTATGAAAGAACAGTAATTAGACTCATAGTAAGAAGACTATTATCTTGAAAGTGCTAAAGAAAAATAATTCTCAAGAGTGAGAGTAAAATAGAGTATTTTGGGGCATGAAAAGACTCAGCAAATTTAGAACACAGAGATCCTCAAAATTGCACACTTTAAAAGTGGAAGGTTTGTTGTAACCTTCAATAACACTGTTCAAAACAAAAATGAAGACAAAAAGAAAACAAAAACCACAGAGACTTGGGCCAAATTATGAAGGGTTTCAGACAATAAAATGTATCCTTTCTATGGCACAATTAGTGTATTTGTTACCTGGAGAGGCATAATATCAGTTTTATTGAGACATAATCCTCAAGCCCTACAATTCAACCATTTAATGTACAATTAGCCACTTAATGGGCATAATTTAATGACTTTTACTGTATTTACTCAGTTGTATTTTTAATAATATGCATGAATTAAAGCAAATAATTATAATCAGGAAGAAAATATAGTACAATTTTCTTTTATAAAACATTTTATATATAATTATCATAGTTAACGAAAGAAAATTTTAAGGTCAAAATGTGCAAAAGACACAATTTAAGCAACTACTAAATCATACAACTGATGCAAGATTTTATTATTTTGATTTTTATGTAACATTAAAATAATTAACAGAATACATTTACTACTTAAATATATTTTCAAGTTCAGTGAAATATTTATTTTCAAATATTACAAAATTACCTAGAGATAGAATCAGAGCTGAAGTTAATCAAGTTGTTCTTTGTCTTCATAATCACTGTGCTATAATTTTAAATTTATAATCTTCTTTTAAAACATGGAATATGTCTATTATGTTATCAATACAGACATTATAGTCTATAAGTGTGCTCAAAGAAATCTCAAAGAATTCAAAATTGTTAAGAACTTGCTTTAGAAAGTTCCTTGTAGAATAAAATGATTAAAATGTGAGTTCTAAAAATCAATTCATTTGGACCTTACAAATACAGTATCCCTTATCTGTGAATTCAGTTAACCGTAGTCAACTGAGTTTCAAAAATATTAAATTGAGAATTCCAGAAATATGCAATTCATAAGTTTAAATTGCACCTGCTCCTTCCTGCTGTCCAGTGTCTCCACATTGTATACGCTACCTGCCTGTTAGTCATTTAGTAGCCATCTCGGCTATCAGAGAAAGAGAGAGAGAGAGACCACATTCACATAACTTTTATTACAATATATTTTTATAACTATTCTATTTTATTCTTAGTTATTGTAATCTCTTACTGTACCTAATTTATAAATTAATCTTTATCATATGTATGTATGTATGTATGTATAGGATAAAGCATCCTATATAATAAAGAGGGAATATGCTAATTGACCATCACTCCATCACAAAGATGGCTGCACCCACAGCTGAGGCCAAGTTCCCATAATGAGCCTTAACGAGCAATCAGCAGGGACCTGAGTCTACACCCTCCCCCGCCTCTGTGGGGCTTGACAGGGGACCTCAGGCTGTGCCCCCAGCCCCGGCGCCAGGCCAGGGGACCTGAGGCCATGCCCACCCGCCTGGTGGGGCTTGACGGGGGACCTCAAGGTGCACTTCCCATCCTGGTACTGAGCTAGGGAACCTCAGGCTGCTCCCCCCACCCCAGCGCCAGGCCGGGGGACCTCAGGCCGCACCCCCCACCAGGTGGGGTTTGACAGGGAACTTCAGGCCACGCTCCCCCCCCCCCCCTGGCACCAGGCCGGAGGACCTCAGACCTCACCTCCCGCCTGACGGGGTTTGACGGGGGACCTCAGGCCGTGCCCCCACCCAGCGGGGCTTGACAGGGGACCTCAAGGTGCACCCCCAGTGCTGGGTTGGGGGAACTCAGGCCATGCCCCCCGCCCAGCAAGGCTTGACGGGAGACCTGAGGCTGTGCCCCCATGCCGGTGGGGCTTGATGGGGGACCTGAGGCTGAATCCCCCTCCCGGTGCTGGGCAGAGGGACCTGAGTCTGCACCCCCCTGCCTGGCAGGGGTTGATGGGAGACCTCAGGCCATTCCTCCCACCCAGCGGGGCTTGACAGGGGATCTCAGTCCTTGTCCCCTACCTGGTGGGGCTTGACAGGGGACCTCAAGGCATGCCCCCTGCCCTGGTCTGGACTGGGGGACCTTAGGCCATGCCCCCCGTCCTGGCACCGGGCCAGGGGACCTGAAACTATGGCCCCTGCCTGGCGGGGCTTGACAAGGGCGGGACTGGCCAGGTCTGGATCTAGCCCAACTGGGAGGGTGGGCGGCTGGGGCTGGGTCTCACGCGATTTTGAGGCACATGTGGGTGGGCGGGGACTTGACTCTGGGTCCCATGGTGCACCCCAGACTCTGACAGGAGGAAGGTTTTCATATACATTTTACTAATTTTCTTTCATCTCTGACACTTCTTTTATAGAGAAAGGGCAAATAGCAATATTAAATTATTTCCTCTAATTAATTCCCCTTTAACCTTTTGCACTTGGATGTCGAGTGTGACTCGACACGGTTAGCATTAGAATAAAGGAATCGAGAAAAAAGCAAGCGAGTGCAAAGGGTTAATGTGCATGAATTTCATGCTCCGGGCCACTAGTAGTATATATAAGGTTTGGTACCATCCGAGGTTTCAGGAACATATCCCCTACTGTATATTAAAACTTAATATTAACCACAACACTTTTTTAGAACTTAGGCCAAAAGAAGATTGGGGTAGGCAAAAATTAGATATGCTTTTTTATGGTACTAATAAAAACAAGACTGACTTTTGCTTGGTTTTATTGTTCTTATATTAAAACTCTCTGTGGACATTGTTTTCCTTTATTGCCTGCAGGTGGACAGAGCACTCTCACTGCCTTGCCCTTGGTAGGCCAGTGCTACACACCAAGCTTCACAAGAACGTGACCTAATCAGTGTTGGGCTTGTGGACTCCAAACACCATTATTTTAGTGCCTGTGGTGGGGAGTGAGGGGGGCTGAGTGCTGTCAGTGACTTTCTGTAGAGTGAGATTGTATCTTTCTGAGGGCCTTTAGTTGCCTACAGCATCAGGTGGGGTATAACATATACCACAATGACATAAGTGACCTGGAGGTGATTTTGTTGTCTGCCTTTGAGATGTGTCATTGTCATCTGGGTTCTAGCAACCACAATTCTGGCATTGCCCTCCCTCTCCACATATAGAACCACCAAAGCCCTTATCATTCTTGCTCGTGGAACAAAGTGTTGAGGAAATTAGTCTTCAGTTCTCGGCCCCCACCCCATCCTTATTCTCCAATATTTGGCTACCTGTGGACCTGCCAGTCTGGCCACCAACCCTCCAGGAGCTCACCTTCCACTCTTCTCAAACTCCTGACTCTTCCTTTCATTTCCTTCCTCCCTACAACAGTCAGACACATACATCTTCATTTCACAACACATTGACTTTATTTTAATCAATATCAGCATGCCCTGTTGGTCTCAGAGTTGGTCCCTGTATGTTTATTCATTTCTCCACAAATGCCTCTGAAGATGCTATAGCTTGTTCTAGGTTTCTGGCCCAGACTTTGCATTTACTGGCTGCACATGATGTTACTTGGAATGGTTGCATTCTCCAATGGCACAGGTCCCTTCTATGCTCACATTGATTTTGTGTTTCATTCAGTTTGTGTGGACAAATGAAAATTGTTGGCCTTATGGCTCTGCCAGGCATTCTTAAATGAGAGATGGATGTTTGAGGAGATATTTTTCTTGAATTTCTTTGAATGGGGCTTTTTACCTTTCTGGTTTCCTTCTGCACCTGAAAGGGCAATCAGATGAGTCAGCAGGATATTGGTTTGGGAGAAAAGGATGGGAAGGTATAGGAAGGGGGACATCATAAACAGAGATGAGTTTTGAGGAAGAGTTTTGTGCCAGGCAAGGATAGGGTTGGAGTCTTGAGATCTGTGGGGAAGAAGACAGGCATGGGCAGGGTTATTGGACCTTGCCACTGTCTCTGTTTTTGGGTTGACAAGGGGTCATTCTTTCCTTCCTTTTGTTTCTTGAAGATGGCTGTTTCATGTTTATGGTTGGTTGTTCTATATTTATGCTAAGGTCTTCTGGCATGCAGATTTCCTCAGCCATATTAAGCCATCCAAAGGCAAGCCCCAGGGCTCCTGATCTCTCTCTATAGAGAGATGTACATCCTCTCCTAGGCAATGAGAAGTCACACCCTTGGGCTTTGTTTGGTCATTGAGTACCCTCCTCCCATCCAATGTCAGCATTGAAGTGGCTTGGATATCACAAAGCACTGCTCCTGACATCTCTGTGGGGGAAAAAGACCAAGATGCTATGGTTGGAGAAACGGAGTGTTTCCTCCATACGCCTTAAAGATCTACTATCCCTCCTCATTTCCCCAAGTTTCATTATGGTGAGTCACATGGTAGGGAAAGATTATGTCCTCCAAGACATTACCCACAGCCACCCACATTCACTGGTTCATTCTGTCCTCTTCCATTCTTTACTACAACCTTCTATTTTGGATGTCTTATCTATAATTCCTCCAACATAATGTGGCTTTATTTAATATTCTGGGAAGATGTGACTCATCCTATTTCTCTTTTTTTAAAATGTATTTTATTGATTTTTTTACAGATAGGAAGGGAGAGGGATAGAGAGAAACATCGATGAGAGAGAAACATCAATCAGCTGCCTCCTGCACACCCCCTACTGGGGATGTGCCCACAACCAAGGTACATGCCCTTGACCGGAATCGAACCTGGGACCCTTGAGTCCGCAGGCCGACGCTCTATCCACTGAACCAAACCGGTTAGGGCTCTATTTATCTTTTGTGCCTGTTTTTGTATTGCCCAAGACCTAAGAAAGATTTTAAATGATTTCTAAATAAATTGAGAAAAAATCAAAAGGAAAATGTTACATGATATATAAAAATGATATGAAATTCAAGTTTCAGTGTCCATCAATAAAGGTTTATTATGTATAAGTACCACAGTTTTCTAATTCACTCATCTGCTGATGGGCACTTAAGCTGTTTCCAAATCTTAGCTATTGTAAATTGTGCTGCTATGAACATAGGGGTGGGTGCATATATCCTTTCTGATTGGTGGTTCCGTTTTCTTGGGATATATTCCTAGAAGTGGGATTACTGGGCCAAATGAAAGTTACATTTTTTAATTTTTTTAGGAAACTCCAGACTGTTTTCCACAGTGGCTGCACCAGTCTGCATTCCCACCAGCAGTGCACGAGGGTTCCTTTTTCTCTGCATTCTGGCCAGCACTTGTTGTTTGTTGATTTATTGATGATAGCCATTCTGACAGGTATGAGATGGTATCTCATTTTCATTTTGATTTGCATTTCTCAGATACTCTGATGCTATAAAAAGAAGGAATTCATACCATTTGCAACAGCATGGATGGAACTGAAGAGCATTATGCTAAGCGAAATAAGCCAGTCAGAGAAAGATAAATATCACATGATATCACTCATTTGTGGAATATAATGAACAACATAAACTGATGAACAAAAATAGAACCAGAGGCATAGAAGCATGGAACAGATTGTCAACCTATGAGGGAAGGCAGGGGATGAGGGGTAAGAGATCAACCAAAGGACTTGTATGCATGAATAAGAGCATAACCAATGGACACAACAGTAGTGGGTGAGGGCATGTGCTGGGGGGTGGGAGTGGCCGGGGAGAGGTCAATGGGGGAAAAAGTAGACTCATGTAATACTTTAAACAATAAGAATATAAATAAAAAAATGCCAAAAATAAAGGTTTATTAGAACACAGATACACTCATAGAAGTATTATCTATGGTTGCTTTTGCCTAATACAGACAGTCTGTAACACAGACTTTATCTGTCCCTTACTCGTGCTCTATTGTGTTCCATTGATTTATTTGCTAATCCTTATGCCAATACCACAGTGTTTTTTGATTATTGGAATTTTATAATAAGTCTTAAAATGAGCTAGTGCAGCATGTTAAATTTTGTTCTTCTTTTACAATAGCATTTTGACTTCTGTGGGCCCTTCACACATGCATATAAATTTTAGAATAAGCTTTTTTATAAATGTTAAAGCCTGTTAGTGTTTTATTATGATGGTGTTGAGTTTATAAATAAATATAGGGAGAATTGAAATCTTAAAAATGTTGAGACTTTCAGTCTGTTAACATAAGTTTCTCCATTTATTTAGGTCTTTAATTTTGATCTGCAATGTTCCTTTTTAGCCCACCTGGGTATAGCTCAGAGGTTGAGCATCCACCCAGGAACCAAGAGGTCACCGGTTTGATTCCCAGTCAGGGCATATGCCCAGGTTGCGGGCTCGATCCCCAGTGGGGGGCATGCAGGAGGCAGCCAATCAATGATTTTCTCTCATCATTGATGTTTCTATCTCTCTCTACCTCTCTGAAATCATAAAAATATATTTAAAATTTTTTTCAATATAAAGCTCATATATTTTTTGTTAAATCAATTCCTAAGTATTTTATATTTTTATGTTATTATAAATAGAATTTTCTTTCAACTTACTTTCTGAATTTTTTGACAGTATTTAAATTGTATAGGAATGCAATTAATTATTAAATATTGACTTTACATTCTGTGACCCTTATAAATTCACTTATTGGTTCTAGTTATTGTTTTATTGATACCTTTAGATTTTATTTTTTTCTTATGTAAATATACTGTTTTATTTATTCTGTAGCTCACCAACTTACACAATGCTTCTAGTTATAACAAATGATTCATAAGTATTTCAATAATATGTCACAGATAATATAATTATGAATTTGGTTGTTTTAATTCTCACCCATTCATACTACATTAGGATGTAAACAGAGTTGACCAGAAAGATTTCTTAACTATAGAAATATACAATATTTTTAAGCATAATGTTTCACAGCACTAAAATATAGAAGTACCAGCTAAATGTTGAATGCCCTAGCACCTTAGGCCAAAAAGGTGTCATAGACAAAATTATTTTAGCCCACGTAAAGCTTTATAAGAAAATATCTTCTCTTCCTCATTTCTCACATGTGACCTGGTCAAACATCTCATAACAGCTTCTTTTTATGCATTTGCCTCTTAACTTTCATGAAATTTCCTGTAATAAATATTTAATCTCTATTTACAGTACCTTTTTCAATGTAGGCACATTCTCTAGGCAAGCATTAGAACTGGTGATGGAGCAACATATTTATTTATTTTTACATTGCAAACAAGTGTATAATCTACATAATTATTTACACTTTTCTAAGTTTTATCACTGCAAACCATTATAATAGATACAATAAAAATATTTATTATAGGAAAATATTGTTTATAATGGAGAAAATTTTATAAATTGTCACAATAAGCAAATAATTATAAATAGAATATAATAGTCAAAGAAAATTAGATAGACTCTTTAAAGCAGTTGGAATAGAAAGAAAATGGGTCAGATTAAAGAATATTCATTGGTATTTAGAGTTTTTGTTTGTTTTCAAGAAAAAAGGTTTTAAATATAATAATATTACGTGCAATAAACATTAATATTTCAAGAAAAAAATATTTTAAATATAATAATATTACCAAAACTTTACTAACATAGTACAATATCAAAAAAATTGTAGGAAATATTAAAAATATGCAAATAACAAGATTGCTTCTATTATATTCTAAAATATTTTTTCCTCTGGCTCTATTTTTGTTCATCAGCTTATGTTATTCATTATATTCCACAAATGAGTGAGATCATGTGATATTTATCTTTCTCTGACTGGCTTATTTCGCTTAGCAAAATGCTCTCCAGATCCATCCATGCTGTTGCAAATGGTAAGAGTTCCTTCTTTCTCTCTCTCTCTCTCTGAATCATAGATACAGTTTATTGAAAGAAAGGAGAAATAACAATTCTATAAAATGTGTCATGATGAGGACATTATTGTATGCTGTGTGGAAGAGAAATTGACAGTCATCATGGCAAGCCTGAGATAGGAAAGAGTAAGATATGCCCAGGAAACTGTTGGAGGAAACAGGAAAGTATGTAGTATGTTTAAGAAAGAGTTCTAGCCAAAATGTTTTTTGCTGCTGTTGTTTTGTGTTTAAATGAGTAAATATCAGAAAAAATGATCTCTTAATTTTTAATATTTTAATCAGTTAAAAATGTTAACAAAAAAGCATATTCTTATTTAAATGACAGAGTTAAGTAAGTCATTTAAATATGCCTCTTCTGGATTTCCCAGGAGATGGAGAAAATGGCGGCAGAATAGAGACGTGTTCCGAGCCTGGTCCAGGAGCAGAAAGAAAGAACAGCTGAGGTTAGCACTGGGAGTGTTTGTTAGGAAACTAAGGGACAGCTGAACTCCAGGAGAAGATGGGGGAGTGCTAGGCAGGGTTCCCCTGACCGTGCAGCACTCACACCGGCTGGGTCCCCTCCTGGAGCTGCGGGCTCGGAGGGGGAAACCTTGCCATCTTGCAAGGGAAAGAGGATTTTATTGGAAGCCTGATTTTCCACAACAACGGCGGACACTGAACAGCTGTGAGCACCAGAACACCGGTCCCCAATCAGCGTAAACACGCGGATTCAAAGGAACTCTTCACTCCACCACGGAAAGGTCAGATTTCACCTGGGATAAGGTGAGGTTTCTCGTCCTAGGGGCGGGAGAGAGAAACGTGCAAGCGGTGGGAACCAGAGGACATGGGAAGTCTGTGCCTAGAAAAATCTGTGGCTGTTGGGGCTGCCGTGATCCATGAATGTGGAAGGGGGTCCTCTGAGCTGCTAACAGAAGGGATCTCTAAAAAGCAACCCATTTTGATCTGACGAGGAGGGTCAGACTAAGAATTTCAAAGGAATGCAGGCTGCTTAGTATTGCGCGCAGACCCACTGTCTGCACACTTGGGCTTTTTCCGATTCTGATTACTAAGCCCAATACATAGGAAAACCCAGATGGGTAATACCCTGAGAGACTGCAGGGGGAAGTGGTTTTTCCGGAACCTGGGGAGCGGAGCTGGGAGTGACCATTGGAGAGGAAGTCTGAGGCGCACACCTCCACAAACTGGTAGTGAGTGCCATAGCGAAAAAAAAGCTAGAGAGGCCCGGAAGACAATCCAGAAACACTGCCACCCAGGGGCTGAAATACAAATTGTCTCTGGTGTAATCAAAAATAAATATGAGAAATTAAGACACCGCCTGCTTAAAAATCAGGACTGGCTTACGACACTGAGGAGCAGTGGAACCCAGGGAACTGCAATACTGCCCAGACTGGGAAACTGGCATACCAAACAGAACAATAGAGGAAGTGAATGACCGCCACTACTGCACAATTTTATTCTTCTTATTTTTAATTTTAATTTTTTATTTTCATTTTTTGCATCTTTTACTTAAGAAATTAATTTTTTTCTTTTTCCTCACTTGATTTTCACCTTATTAATTAATGCATTTTTATTTTCAATCAGCATTATTAATATTATTATTTTACCTTTTTTTTTTTTAAGTGTCATTTGATTTTCTCTTTGTTTTATTTTGGGATTAGTGTCCTACATTCTATTTGCATCTTTCCTTTAGCATTGTTTTACCCTATCTCAACGCTACCTTTATGCCATCACTCTCTTCCTAACCTTTCCCCTTTTGGTCTCCTGTTTATCTCAACCCTTTGGGGCTTTAGATTTTCCCTACTCTTTCTGTTTACCCTATGCTAAAATTTCACCCTACTTATATATCTAATTTCCAACCCCCTGCTCCAAGTCCATGCACACCTCTCTCTACACTATCTTAACCAAAAAAAAAAAAATTGTTTTTCTCTCTGACCTTTTGTTGTTGTTTGCTTGAATGTTGATTAGATTGACTTTTTATGCTTTTTTGTGAGATTGTTTGCTTATTCTTTTTTTGTTTGTTTGTTTGGTTCTTTGGTTTGCTTTGTTTTTGTTTGTTTTTTACTTCTGTTTTCCCTTGCCTCACTTGATATTAGTTGGTATTGTAGTTTGTATTAATCTCCAGGTTCGTGTTGCTGGCATTTGCTGGGATTAGTGGTTGTTCTATAGGAGTTTACTCCCATATATATAGTTTGTTCCCCTTTTCCCTCTTAGTATAATTCTTGTCTCTCTTACTTTTTTTTTCTTTTCCAAAGTTCATTTTCACACTCCTTTTTTTGTTCTTTCCTTTTATTCTTCCTTTTCCTCTCCTATCCCATAATATGTTTTTCTCTGGTGGTCACCTTTATTGGAGGCTATTAATATTGTGAATACAATTCTGTTCAGTGCCTTGTGTGTTGTACCTGGTTGTGTTGTATTTTTTGCCTTTAAATCAACGCGGGAGAGAGAGAACTACATAACCAGACATCCAGGGAAGAGAGACCATGGGGAGACAAAGAAACAGCGCCCATAGGAAAGAAAAGCAGGCATCACCAGAAAAAGAAGTAAACAAATTAGAGGCAAGCAACTGATCAGAGAAAGAATTCAGAGAAATGGTCATAAGGTGGCTGCAAAGAATGGAAGACAAATTCGACAATATGAGTAAGAACCAAGAGGAAATGAAGAAGAACCAAGAAGAAATGAAAAATGACACTGCTGATGTAAAGAACTCAGTAGAAAGCATAAAGAGTAGACTAGAAGAAGCAGAGGAGCGCATAAGTGAGCTAGAAGACAAGATGGAAAAAAATACCCAAGTAGAGCAGCTTCTAGAAAAAAAAAAATAGAAAGCAGGAGGAGAGCATATGGGAACTTTGGAACAACATGAAACAAAACAACATCCGAATAATAGGGGTTCCATAAGGAAAGGAAACTGAGCAAGGAATAGAAAACCTATTTGAAGAAATAATGACAGAAAATTTCCCTGATATAGGGAAGAAAAAAAAACCCACAAATCCAAGAAGCTCACAGAGTCCCAAGCACAATGAACCCCAAAAGACCGACACCAAGGCACATTATAATTAAATTGGCAAACACCAACAACAAAGTAAGAATCTTAAAATCGGCCAGAGAGAGACAGAAAGTTACATACAAAGAACCCCCATTAGACTAGCAACTGATTTCTCAACAGAAACTCATCAGGCCAGAAGGGAATGGAATGAAATATACAAAGTCATGCAAAGGAAGGGTCTGAATCCAAGAATACTGTACCCAGCAAGGCTATCAATCAAAATTGAAGGTGAAATCAGGAGCTTCACAGACAAAAAAGGACTAAGAGAATTTATTACCATCAAATCAGCAATGCAAGAAATGCTAAAGGGTCTGCTATAAAAAAAAAGAAAAAGGTAGTGAAGAAGGAACATATGGGTAAAGAATAAAAATGGTGACAAGTAAGTACCTATCAATAATAACTTTAAATGTAAATGGATTAAATGCCCCAATCAAAAACATAGGGTAACGGATTGGATAAGAAAACATGACCCATATATCTGCAGTCTACAAGAAACCCACCTCAGAAAAAAAGACACACACAGACTGAGGGTGAAAGGATGGAAAAAGGTTTTTCAGGCGAATGGAAATGAAAAAAAAGCTGGGGTAGCAATACATTTATCTGAAAAATTAGATCTCAAAGTGATGGACATAACAAGAGATAAGGAAGGCCACTTCATTATACTAAATGGAGCAATCCAACAAGAAGAAATAACACTGGTAAACATATACACACCCAATAGAGGAGCACCCAAATACATAAAAAAAAAACCTCCTGGAGGATATCAAGGGAGAGATTGATAGGAAAACAATCAAGTAGGAGACTTTAATACCCCACTATCGCCATTGGACAAATCCTCTAAACAAAAAATCAGCAAAGAAACATCAATCCTAAATGACTCAACAAACGAGATGGAATTAATTGACATCTTCAGAACATTTCACCCCAAAGCCACAGAATATACATTCTTCTCAAGTGCACAGGTGTCATTTTCAAAGATAGACCATAGGTTGGGTCATAGGCAAAGTCTTTTCAAATTCAAGAAGATAGAAATCATATCAAGCATCTTCTCAGATCACAGTGGCATAAAACTGGAAATCAACGACAATAAAAAAAATCCAAAAAAATCAAACACATGGAGACTAAACAGCATGCTATTAAACAATGACTTGGTTACCAGAGAGATCAAGGAAGAAATGAAAACATTATGGCAACAAATGACAATGAAAACACAACAACCCAAAATCTATGGGACACAGCGAAAGCAGTCTTGAGAGGGAAGTTCATAGCTCTACAAGCCTACTGCAAAAAACAAGAAACAATGGTAATAAACTACCTAACCCTACAACTCAAAGACTTAGAAAGAGAGCAACAAGAAAAGCCCAGTGTAAGCAGAAGGAAGGAAATAATAAAATCAGAGCAGAGATAAATGACATAGAGACCAAAAAAACAATAGAAAAGACCAATAAAGCCAAGAGCTGGTTCTTTGAAAGGATAAATAAGATTGACCCTACCGAAATACAAAGGATTGTTAATGAATACTAAGAACAACTCTATTCCAACAAACTGGACAATCTGGAGGAAATGGATATATTCCTAGAGAAATATAACATTCCAAAACTCAATCAGGAAGAATCTAAACAGCTCAATAGGCCAATAACTATGCGAGAAATTGAAGCAGTCATCAAATAGTTTACGGCAAACAAAAGCCAGGGGCCAGATGGCTTCACAGGGGATTTTTACCAAACATTCAAGGAAGAACTAAAACCTATCCTCCTCAGACTATTCCAAAAAATTCAAGAGGAAGGAACACTTCCAAGCTCCTTCTATGAAGCCAGCATCACCCTAATCCCAAAACCAGATAAAGACAACACAATGAAAGAGAATTACAGGCCAATATCCCTCATGAACATAGATGCCAAAATCCTCAACAAAATCCTAGCAAATCAGATAGAGCAGTACATCAAAAAGATCATACACCATGACCAAGTAGGATTTATCCCAGGAATGCAAGGATGGTACAATATCAGCAAATCAATAATTGTGATACATCACAGAAACAAATTGAAAGATAAAAATCACATAGTCTTATCAACTGATGCAGAAAAAGCGTTTGACAAAATCCAACATCCTTTCTTGGTAAAAACTCTCAACAAGCTGGGAATAGAAGGATCATACCTCAACATAATAAAAGCTATATATAATAAACCCACAGCTAACATCATACTCAATGAGCAAAAACTAAAACCATTTCCTCTAAAGAACAGGAACAAGACAGGGATGCCCACTCTCACCACTCCTGTTCAACATAGTACTGGAAGTATTAGTCATTGCAGTTAGACAAGAAGAAATAAAAGGCATCCAAATTGGAAAAGAAGTAGTAAAGCTGTCCTTATTGGCAGATGACATGATATTGTAAATAAAAAACCCGAAAGACTCCATCAAAAAATTAATAGACTTAATAAATGAATTCGGCAATGTAGCAAAATACAAAATTAATGCCAAGAAATCTATGGCATTTCTATACACCAATAGTGAACTTACAGAAAGAGAGATTAAAAAAGCAATCCCATTTACCATCGCACCAAAAAAATTAAGATACCTAGGAATAAACTTAACTAAGGAGGTAAAAGACCCATACTTGGAAAACTACAGGACACTGATAAAAGAGGTAGAGGAAGACGTAAACAGATGGAAGAACATACTATGTTCATGGATTGGTAGAATCAATATCATTAAAATGTCCATACTACCTAAAGCAATCTATAGATTCAATGCATTTCCCATTAAAATATCAATGGCATATTTCACAGACCTAGAAAGAACTCTCCAAAAATTCATCTGGAATAAAAAAAGACTCCGAATAGCCACAGCAATCCTGAGAAAGAAGAATAAAGTAGGTGGGATCTCAATACCAGACTTCAAGCTGTATTACAAAGCCACTATTCTCAAAACAGCATGGTACTGGCACAAGTACAGACATATAGACCAATGGAATAGAATATTGAATCCAGATATCGACCCAAACCACTATGCTCAATTAATATTTGACAAAGGAGGCATGATCATACAATGGAGTCAAGACAGTCTCTTCAATAAATGGTGTTGGGAAAATTGGACAGATACATGCAAAAAAATGAAACTAGATCACCAACTTAAACCATACACAAAAATAAACTCAAAATGGATAAAGGACTTAAACATAAGACAGGAAACCGTAAAAATACTAGAGGAAACCACAGGTAACAAAACCTCAGACATATGCCAAAAGAACTTCTTCACTGATACTGCCCCTAGGGCAATGGAAGCTAAAGAGAAAATTAACAAATGGGACTACATCAAAATAAAAAGCTTTTTTACAGCAAAAGAAACCATCAACAAAACCACAAGAAAGCCCACTCTATGGGAGAATATATTTGCAAATGATATCATTGATAAAGGTTTAATCTCCAACATCTACACGCAGGTTATGCAACTTAATAAAAGGAAGATAAATGATGCAATAAAAAAATGGGCAATGGACCTAAATAAAATATTTTCCAAAGAAGACAGATGGAAGGCTAAGAGACACATGAAAACATGCTCAAAGTCACTAGTTATCCGAGAGATACTAATCAAAATGACAATGCGGTACCATGTCACACCTGTCAGAATGGCTATCATCAACAAATCAACAAACGACAACTGTTGGTGAGGATGCAGAGAAAAAGGAACCCTGGTGCACTGCTGGTGGGACTGCAGACTTGTGCAGCCACTGTGGAGAACAGTATGGAGTTTCCTCAAAAAAATGAAAAAGGAACTCCCATTTGACCCAGTAATCCCACTCCTGGGAATATATAAGAAGAAACTAGAAATACCAATCAGAAAGGATATTTTCACCCCTATGTTCATAGCAGCACAATTTACAATAGCTAAGATTTGGAAACAGCCTAGGCGCCCGTCAGCAGACGACTGGATCAGAAAACTTTGGTACATCTACACAATGGAATACTATGCTGCCATAAAAAAGGAATTCTCATCATTTGCAGCAACCTAGATGGAATTGGAGAACATTATGCTAAGTGAAATAAGACAGTCAATGAAAGAAAAATATCACATGATCTCACTAATTTATGGATAATAAAGAACATTATAAACTGATGAACAAAAAGATAGATACAGAGACAGTAAAGCATTAAACAGACTGTCAAATACAGGGGAAAGGTTAGGGAGAGGTGGGGACGATAAGAGATCAACCAAAGGACTTGTATGCATGCATATAAGCATAACCAATTGACGCAAAACTCTGGGGGGTGAGGGCATGTATGGGAGTGGGATTGGGGGGACAATGGTAAGATATGTACACATATAATACCTTAAGAAAAAATTTTAAAAAATGTGTCATGAGCCATTTATTATGTATATGATTCTTCAGTCACTAATTACTAAAACTTTCCTATAAGGAAAGATTACTAATAATAATCAAAGTGAGTGATTACAAAACTTTTTGAATACTAATTATTATAGTTACAGAAAGACTTTTTAAAATCATATTTGGAGGAATTAAATTGTTTAATTATATTTATTTCAAAAATAGAAATTTCATTTTGTATTAAGAAACAAACATATTTTTAATTTCTTGAGGAAAATAAGATAAATTTGTCTGATTTAGAAGCCTACAGATGGGGAGAAACCAAGATGGCCGCATAGGTAAACACCTAAAGTTGCTGCAGGGCAAAACCACTTCAAAACTACAACTAAAAGACAAAATGGACATCATCCAGAACCACAGGAAGGCTGGCTAAGTGGAAATTCCACAACTAGAAGGGAAGAGTAAAGCACACTGAGACTCAGAAGAGCTGTGGAAGTAAAGTCCAGAAGTATGGAGGCGCGTTCTCAGACAGGGCTGGCTACTGTGTACGGGGATGTCTTTTTCAATCCAGAGGGAGACACAAGCTCCTGACTGCGCTAAACTCCACTTCCAGGTGAGACTATGGGGACCCAGACTCATAAGGGGAGAAACTGGACTGTCTGGCAGCGGTCGGAACTCGAGGGTGGTTTTCTATCAGAGGTGCTTGCAGCGACTACCAAGAAACACTGAGACTCAGGGGCCTCTGAGGGCAGGGCTGACATGAAGCCATTGCTTTTTGCTCCACCCTGAGACTCCGTCCCATACAAGCTGTGCGCAGAAGCTTTTGCATATGAATGGCCTGGTCCTTTGAAATCTAAACTTACCTCACAAACTGCAGCTAAGCCAGAAAGACCCAGAACATCCAAAAGAAGGCCCAAGGCCCCACAGCAGCCTGCATTGCTTCAGAGCTGGGCCTCATCTGGGCACCTCCAAAACCCAAACAAAAAAGAGGAATCTTCAGATCTCTCCATAACTCCTGCTAGGTGGCCTCAGGCAGAGGCTAAATTAGCACCTCCTTGGAAATCCAAGAGCCAGTGTACCCAGGGGTCAGAGTAGGACCATGCAGATTACAACTCCTCAGATCCGTAAGGGACACACTCAGGGGGCAGACTCAGTGAGCACCAAAGCCCCACTGAAGCAAGTCTTGCCCCATAAGGGTGTCTCCAGCACAGAAGTTTGCCCATCCTAGACACAGCTGGTCCTCACAGCCAATTGGCCTGGAGGTCAATTTCTCCCAGTGATACCAACAACAATCAAGGCTTAACTACAACAAGACTGTGCACATAGCCTACAAAGGGGTGTACCAAGAGTGTCCACCTCAGGTAACTGGGGAGGCTGAGCCACTGGGCCCTATAGGACACCTAGCACACAAAGCCACTCTATCAACTCAGGGAAGCAGCCAAAATGCGGAGACAAAGAAACAGGTCACAAATGAAAGAAACAGAGGAAAAGAAACTACTGGATATAGAGTTCAAAACCACAATTATAATGTTACTCAAGAATCTTCTAGAAACCTCTGAGAAATATAGTGAGACCCTCGAGGATATGAAAAAGTTCCAACTAGAAATTAAGCATACACTAATGGAAATTAAAATAATATACAGAAAAACAACAGCAGACTAGAGGATCACAAGAATCAAGTCAAAGATTTGAAATAAAAAGAAGCAAAAAATACCCAACTGGAAAAGCAAAAAGAAAAAAGAATCCAAATATATGAAGATAGTGTAAGGAGCCTCTAGGACAACTTCAAGCATACCAACATCTGAATTATGAGGGTGCCAGAAGAAGAGAGAGAGCAAGATACTGTAAACTTATTTGAAGAAATAATGACAAAATCTTCCCCCACCTGGTGAAAGAAATAGACTTACAAGTCCAGGAAACACAGAGAACCCCAAACAAGAGGAATACAAAGAGGACCACACCAAGACACATCATAATTAAAATGCCAAGGACAAAAGACAAAGAGAGAATATTAAAAGCAGCAAGAGAAAAACAGTTAGTTATCTACAAGGGAGCATCCATATGATTGTCAGTTGATTTCTCAACAGAAACTATGCAGGCCAGAAGAGAATGGCAAGAAATATTCAAAGTGATGAATAGCAAGAACCTACAACCAAGATTACTCTACCCAGCAAAGCTATCATTCAGAATTGAAGGTCAGATAAAGAGCTTCACAGATAAGAAAAGCTAAAGGAGTTCATCACTGCCAAACCAGTATTATATGAAATGCTGAAAGGTATTTTTTAAGAAGAGGAAGAAGAAGAAAAAGGTAAAGATAAAAATGATGAACAACAAATACATATCTATCAACAAGTGAATCTAAATATCAAGTGAATAAAAATCTGATGAACAGAATAATCTGGTGAATATAATAGAATCAGGGGTATAGAAAGGGAGTAGACTGACAATCCTCCAGGGGAAAGGGGTATGGGGGGTGTGGGAAGAGACTGGACAAAAATCATACACCTATGGCTGAGGACAGTGGGTGGGGGGCAGGTAAGGACATGGGGTGGGGTGGGAACCAGGTGGAGGGGAGCTATGGGGGGAAAAAGAGGAACAACGGTAATAATCTGAACAATAAAGATTTTTTTAAAAAAGAAGCCTACAAACATTTTTTAATTTAAATTCTTTATTGTTTAAAGTATTACATGAGTCTCCTTTTCCCCTATTGACCTCTCCCCAGCTGCTCCCACCCCCAGCACATGCCCTCACCTCCCTACTGTCTGTGTACATTGGTTATGCTCATATGCATGCATACAAGTGCTTTGGTTGATCTCTTACCCCCTTATCCCCACCTTCCCTCATAGGTTGGACTACCTGTTTCATGCTTCTATGCCTCTGGTTCTACTTTTGTTAATCAGTTTATGTTGTTCATTATATTCCATAAATGAGTGAGATCATGTGATATTTATCTTTTGATGACTGGCTTATTTCGCTTAGCATAATAGTCTCCAGTTCCATCCATGCTGTTGCAAATGGTAAAAATTCCTACTTTTTTTTTTTACCACATTGTAGTATTCTGTGTAGATGTACCACAGTTTTTTAATCCACTCTTCTGCTGATGGGCACTTAGGCTGTTTCCAAATCTCAGCTATGGTGAATTGTGCCGCTATGAACATAGGGGTGCATATATGCTTTCTGATCGGTGTTTCTGATTTCTTGGGATATATTCCTAGAAGTGGTATTACTGGGTCAAATGGCAGTTCCATTTTTAATTTTTTGAGGAAATGCCATACTGTTTTCCACAGTGGCTGCACCAGTTTGCATTCCCAGCAGCAGTGCATGAGGGTTCCTTTTTCTCCACATCCTCACCAGCACTTGTCATTTGCTGATTTGTTTATGATAGACATTCTGACAAGTATGAGATGGTACCTCATTGTACTTTTGATTTGCATCTCTCAGATTATTAGTGAATTTGACCATGTTTTCATATGCCTCTCAGCCTTCTGTATGTCAGCATTCAAAAAGTGTCTATTTAGGTCCTTTGCCCATTTTTTATTGGATTGTTTATCTTCCTTTTGTTAAGTTGAATGAGTTCTCTATGAATTTTGGAGATTAAACCTTTATCAGAGATAACATTGACAAATATGTTCTCCCATGCAGTGGGATTTCTTGTTTTCTTGATGGTTTCTTTCACTGTGCAGAAGTTTTTAATTTTGATATAGTCCCATTTGTTTATTATCTCCTTAGTTTCCATTGCCTTAGGAGCTGTATTAGTAATGATATTGCTGACATATGTCTGATATTTTGCTGCCTATGGATTCTTCTAAGATTTTTAAGGTATCCCATCTTATGTTTAAGTCCTTTATCCATTTTGAGTTTATTTTTGTGAATGGTGTAAGTTGCTGGTCTAGTTTCATTTTTTTGCATGTATCTATCCAATTTTCCCAACACCATTTATTGAAGAGACTATCTTGACTCCATTGTATGCTCTTGCCTCCTTTGTCAAATATTAATTGAGCTTAATAGCTTGGGTTGATTTCTGGGTTCTCTGTTCAGTTCCATTGGTCTATGTCTGTTCTTGTGCCAGTACAAGGCAGTTTTGAGAACAGTGGCTTTGTAGTATAGCTTGATATCTGGTATTGTGATCCCTCAAACATTGTTCTTCTTTCTCAGGATTGCAGTGGCTATTCAAGGTCTATTTTTTATCCCATGTGAATTTTTGGAGAGTTTGTTCTAGGTCTGTGAAATATTCCATTTGTATCTTAATGGGGATTGCATTGAATCTATAGATTGCTTTGGGTAGTATGGACATTTTATTGGTGTTCATTCTACCAATCCATGAACATGGTATATTATTCCATTTGTTTATGTCTTCATCTATCTCTTTTTTCAATGTCCTGTAGTTTTCCTAGTACAGGTCTTTTACCTCCGTAGTTAAGTTTATTCCTAAATATCTTATTTTTTGTTGTTGTTGCAATGGTAAATGGGATTGTTTTTTAGTTTCTCTTTCTGTGAGTTCATTATTGGTGTACAAAAAAAGTCATAGATTTCTGGGTGTTAATTTTGTATCCTGCTACATTGCCTAATTCATTTATTAAGTCTATTGGTTTTTTGATGGAGTCTTTGGGGTTTTCTATGTATAATATCATGTTATTTGCGAGTAATCAGTTTTGTTCTTCTCTTCCAAATTGGATGCCTTTTATTTCTTCTTGTCTGATCACTATGACTAGTTCTTCTGGTACTATGTCTAACAGCAGTAGTGAAAGTGGGCATTACTGCCATGTTCTTTTTTTTTAATATATTTTATTGATTTTTTTTAACAGAGAGGAAGGGAGAGGGATAGAGAGTTAGAAACATCGATGAGAGAGAAACACCGAAAAGCTGCCTCCTGCACACCTCCTACTTGGGATGTGCCTGCAACCAAGGTACATGCCCTTGACCGGAATCGAACCTGGGACCCTTGAGTCCGCAGGCCGACACTCTATCCACTGAGCCAAACTGGTTAGGGCCATTGCTCTCATGTTCTTGTTCTTTGGGGATATTGTTTTAATTTTTCCCTTGAGAATGATATTGGCTGTAGGTTTGTCATATATGGCCTTTATCATGTTGAGATATGTTCCTTCTATTCCCTCTTTGCTGAGAGCTTTTTATGGAAAATGAGTGTTGGATTTTGTCCAATGCTTTTTCTGTATCAATTGATATGATTATGTGATTTTTGCCTCTCAATTTGTTTATGTGATGTATCACACTTATTGATTTGCAGATATTGTACCACCTTGCATCCCTGGAATAAATCCCACTTAATCATGGTGCATGGTCTTTTTAATATATGGCTGGATGTGATTTGCTAATACTTTGTTGAGGATTTTAGCATCTATGTTCTTCAGGGATATTGACCTGTAACTCTCTTTCTTTGTAGTGTCTTTATATGGTTTTGGAATTAGGATAATGCTGGCCTCATAAAATGATTTTGGAAGTGTTTCTTCCTCTTGGATTTCCTGAAAGAGTTTGAGGAGTATAGATGTTAGTTCTTTGAAAGTTTAGTAAAACTTCCCTGTAATGCCATCCAGACTGGGCTTTTGTTTGGAGGGAGTTTTTTTTTTATTACTGCTTCTATTTTCAGTTGTTATTGTCCTATTCAGGTTTTTTATTCTTCCTGATTCAGTTTTGGATATTGTATTTTTATAGGAATTTGTCTATTTCACCCACATTGCTCAGTTTGTTGGCATATAGTTGTTCATAGTATTTTCTTACAATCCTTTGTATTTCTGTGCTGCCTGTGGTTACTCTTCCACTTTCATTTCTGATTTTATTTATTTGGGTCTTATTTCTTTGTTTCTTCATTAGTCTAGCTAATGGTTTATCAATTTCGTTTATCCTTTCAAAGAAACAGCTCTTGGTTTCATTGATTTTTTTTGTATTTTTTTTTTTTAGTCTCTATGTTATTTATTTGTACTCTAATCTTTATTATTTCCTTCCTTCTACTTACTCTGGGCTTTTCTTGTACTCTTTTGAGTTTTTTAAATTTTAAGGTTGAATAGTTTATTGCTGATTTTTCTTGCTTTTTTAGGGTATGCCTGTAGTTTGACATGCTTACTGTAGTGCTATGAACTTCTCTCTCAGGACTGATTTTGCTGTGTCCCAGAGATTTTGGGTTGTTGTGTGTTCATTTTCATTTGTTTCCAGGAAGTTTTTGATTTATTTCTTCATCTCATTTAGTAACCCATTCATTGTTTAATAACATGCTATTTAGCTTCCATGTCTTTGAATGTTTTGGGTGTTTTTACTGTAGTTGATTTCTGATTTCATTCCTCTGTGATCTGAGAAGATGCCTGATATGAATTCAGTCTTCTTGAACTTGTAAAGACTTGTTTTGTGTCCTAACATATGGTCTATCTTCGTGAATGATCCATGTGCACTTGCTTGAGGAGAATGTATATTCTGCTGTGTTGGGGTGAAATGTTCTATAATTGTCAATTAAATTCATCTGATCCAATGTGTCCTTTAGAGTGTCTGATTCCTTGTTAAGTTTTTGTCAGAAAGATCTATTCAGTTAAGTCAGAGGGATGTTCAAGTCCCATACTATGACTGTATTGTTATTGATCTCTCCTTTAAAGTCCTCTAGAAGTGTTTTTAATATATATTTAGGTGCTCCTATGTTGGGTGCATATATGTTTACCAGGGTTATGTCCTCTTGTTGGATTGATCACTTTAGTATTATGTAGTGACCTTTGTTGTCTCTTTTGATGGCCTTCATTTTAAAGTCTATTTTGTCATATATGAATATTGCTACTCCAGCTTTTTTTTTCTTTTTCATCTGCATGGAAAATATTTTTCCATCCCTTCACTCTCATCCTATGTGTGACTTTTGTTTTGAGGTGGGTCTCTTATAGACATCATATCATTGGATCATGTTTTTGTATCCATTCAGCTACCCTACACCTTTTGATTGGAGCATTTAGTGGATTTACATTTAGGGTTATTATTGATAGGAACTTATTTATTGCCATTTTAATTCTGTATGGCTAGGATTCTCTCTCTCTCTTCTTCTCATTACAGCAATCCCTTTAGAATTTCTTGTAATGCTGGCTTGGTGGTGATGTGCTCCTTTAGCCTTTTTTTCTCAGTGGCAACCCCCCCTCAGCTGAGATATCTCTTTGGGACTTCAGTTGCTATCTGTGGGCACCCAGACAGCCCTATCATGCCCCCACCCCTCCTACCAGTCTCTATGTGGTCTCCACTTTCAGTCCTCAGGTATCAGGGTTCTCTCCTGTGAGTTTTCCGTTAATTATTCAGGAAGTTTTTTCTGTATTTTAGTTGTAATACCAGTTTGTCCCTGTGACCATGTCTGTGCAGCATCCACTTACTTTGCCACCATTTTAAATCTCCTATACCTTTAGATTTTCTACCTAAATAATCATGTTTCTGCAAATAAATGCAATTCTACTTCTTTTTTTTTCCTATATTTATGTCATTTATAATTTTTGTTCCCTTATTATATTAGACTACTCCTCCAATGCTGAATACAATTGATAAGAATTAAGCACTTTACATTGTTCCTGATCTTAGAAGGAATGTGTTAAATATTTTATCATTAGTTATGCTAGTGGTCATAGGATTTCTTGTTGATCCCCTTATCAAACTGAGAAAGTTCCCTTTACTCATTTGCTGAGAGGTGTATCATGAACAAGTGTTGAATTTTGTCAAACACATTTTCAATAACGTTTAAACCATGTTTTTCAGCTTAATTCTATTAATGTGGTGAAATACACTAACTGATTTTTAAATATTGCAACAAACTTACATTCCTGGGCTAAAACTCACTTGGTCAAGATGTATAATTTTTTTAAAGTAGATTTTATTTTATTTGCTAATATTTTTTAATTTTTATATCAATTTTCATGAGTGATTTTGCTTTATAGTTTTCTTTCTTTATAATTTCTTTCTCAAATGTAGCTATCAAGATCATGCTGACCTCATAAAACAGTTTAAAGGAGTTCTTCCCTCTATTTTATGAAAGTGTTTAAGATTGGTTTTATTTTGTCCTTGAGTATTTGGTGGTATGCACAACTGAAACCATTTACTCTTAGAACTCTCTTGTGAGAAAATTTTGAATTAATTTTGATATTTGCATTATTTAAGAATTCCATCATGCTAAGTGAAATAAGTCAGATGGAAAAAGTCAAGAACCCTATGATTTCACTCTTATGTGGGCTATAAAATTAAAGTAGCAAATGAACAAACAAGAAAAACAAATAAACAAAACTCATAGACACAAATAACAATATGGTGGTTTTCAGAGGGAAAAGGGTGGTGGCAAGGTGGTAGTAAAGTGTAAAGGGGGATCAAATAATGGTGACAAAGGAGATATGACTTTGGGTAGTAAACACACAATGCAATATACCATACAAATGATGTGTCATAGAAATGAACACTTGAAACCTATATTATCTTGCTAACCAATGTCACCAAAATAAATTTAATTTAAAATCTTTTAAAATGTTTTCAGTCTTGCCTGGCTGCTGTAGCTCAGTGGTTAAGCATTGACCCATGAACCAGGAGGTCACGGTTCAATTCCCGGTCAGGGCACATGCTCAGGTTGCAGGCTCAATCCCCAGTAGAGGGTGTGCAAGAGGCAGCCAATCAATGATTCTGTCTCAGCATTGATGTTTCTCTCTCTCTCTCTCTCTCTCTCTCTCTCTCTCTCTCTCTCTCTCTCTCTCCATGCCTCTCTGAAATCAATAAAAATATATTTTTTAAAAATTTTCAGTCTTGTTTTAGTTTTGGTAAGCTTAAAAAAATTTTAATTAAAGCAACCACTATGGACAATGTCATGGAGGTTTCTCAAAAAAATTAAAATTAGAACTACCATATGACTCAGCAATTCCACTACTGGGAATAAATTAGAAAAAATCGAAAACACTAATTTGAAAAGATATATGCATCCCTATGTTTATTGCAGCATTATTTAAGATAGCCAAGATATGGAAGCAACCTAAGTGCCCATCAATAGGCAATTTGATTAAGAAGATGTACATATATACAATGGAATATTACTCAGTTATATAAATAATGAAATCTTACTTTTTGCAACAACATGGATAGATCTAGAGGGTATTATGTTAAGTAAAGTAAGCCAGACAAAGAAAGACAAATACCATATGATTTCACTCATGTGTGGAATCTAGTACAAAAAAAATGGATAAACAAAAGAGAAACAGACTCACAGTTATAGAGAACAAACAACCCCCCAGAGGGGAGCAGGGTTGGGGAGCTAAGTAAAAAAGTGAAGGGATAAAGAACTACAAATTGGTAGTTGCAAAATAGTCATTAGATATAAAGTACAGCATAGGGATTATAGTCAATAATATTGTAATAACTATGTATGAGGCCAGGTGGGTACATGAATTATTGGGGGAATCACTTCATAAATTATATAAATGTCTAACAACTCTTGGTTGTACACCTGAAGTTAATATAAAATAATACTAAATGTCAACAATAATTGAAAAATAAAAAATATAAATATAAAAATAAAACCTTTTGATTTTATCTAAATTTGTTGGCATGAAATTATGCATAATATTCACTGTATAGTTTTTAAATGATGGTGGCATGTGTTGTGATGTCACCTCTATAATCCCCAAAATTGGTAACTTATGTTTTATGTCTTTTTTCTTGATTATTTTTACCTGCGTTTCCATCACTTTTATTTTTTTAAAGTATTTTAGGAGATACAAGATGGTGGCAGAGCAGGTAAAAGTTACACTCACCTCCTCCTAAGATCAAACTTGAATTACAACTAAAATATAGAACAATCAACCTGCATAACCAACTATAGACTAGCTGAGCAGAAGTCTTATAATAACCAAAGATTTACAGAAGAAGCTACATTGAGACTGGCAGGAAAGGTAGAGATGCATAAAGGGCTGGCCAATGAATGGTGGCTGAGGTTCTGAAGGGATAGCTCAGATGCAAAGGCTCCACCTGAGGAGTGTGGGGTTTTAACCCCATGCCAGGCTCCCAGCACAGACCACCAGAGTCAGGAAAAGGAGACCACATAACATCTGGCTATGAAAATCAGTGGGGATTCTGTCCACTGGGGAGAGACTGGATTGGGATAGAAACCTAGGTGCCCTCTTAAAGGGCCAGCACAAAAATAGTCTTGTTTGGAGTTCCTCACCCTGGGCTCTAGGGGCGGAAGAGTGGTTTAGGGTATAAAAGAGCCCTATATGGAGAATCTGGTTTGTGTTTTTATTTTCCGGGGAGACAGTTGAAGGGACAGCTACAAGGCTACCTGTGTTGAGTTCCTCTCCCACACTGCCCACAGATGTCATCTTTCTAGGGATTATTATTCCCCTCCATAGAGCATCAGCCTGGGTTAATGCAATAGCCCTACCCTCTGGAGTCCCTGTGAAGCTCACATCATATGGAGTCAGCTGCCTAAGCCCAGGGTGTAGAGGTCCAGGTAAACTCAGAGAGTGAGTTCTGTGGCTCTGTGAATTCCTCTGAGCCTGATTGGTACCATCCCCTCACGGAAGATCCACTACACCACCCTACAAACTCCCAGCAGCCTGCCCTGAAGAGGTCAGGTTCTCCAGGAGATCTGGGCAGAATCCCAGATCTCTTTGTGTGAGGGCCATTTTTCCCCTCACACAGCAGACCAATGCAGACCTTTCCCTTCACATGGCCAAATCTTGGTCTGTTTTAACCTAATAAACACTGTTCGCCTCACCCTAATGAATCAGTGAGACTCTGTCCCACCACAAAGGTCTGTAAGCATCCAGCAGGTGGCAGCTAGCCTTGGTGTATCCTGGAACTTTTGCTGAGTAGCCTCAGACACAGAACTGGTAATGAGTTTGAACTGGTATCAATCTGGTGAACACCACTCACCCCTACTTGGTGACTCACAGTAAACCTACCTCATGCAACTCATGTACCACCAGAGGGTCTTTAAGTGACTGAGCTTAACAGGCAACTGGCAGGTGGAGGCAGGTGGAAGAACTTGGGGTGACTTGGGCCTTTTGTTGATTTTCCCTCATGCTCCGTGTTTATGAAAGCCAAAATTGGGGAGCAGATAGGCCCTTCCCACATACACTCAGGACCATCAGAGGAAGCCACAAACTGTGCATTGCTTTGTAGTTCCAAGCAGGTTGCCCAAGGCCAGTCACAGACAGCATTTGACATTGACCTACACCCGAGTCTCTCCCAAGAGGTCCCAGATCAAACACACCAGTAATCAGCTTCAGACAACATCAAAGCAAGATCCTATTAGCTTCACAAACAGCACATCCAAAGGTAGATCTCAGGAGGCACAAGCACCTGCTGATATGAATTCTGATTCACATGGTCAGCACCCATACAGAGCTCATACTGTGGCTGGGGCCAATCCTCACAGTCACACAACCTGAGGGTCAACATATAAGAAAAATTAATAATAAATTATATAACCCTACAATATAAAGAATTATAAAGAGAACAAGAAAACCCCAGAGTAAGCAGAAAGAAGGAAACGATAAAGATCAGAGGAGAAATAAATGAAATAGAGACTAAAAAATAATACAAAAGGACAATTAAACCAAAAGCTGGTTCTTCATAAAGATAAAGAAGATTGATGAACATTTACCCAGTATCATCAAGAAACAAGGATAACTGGGGGGAGTGGCTGGGGAGAGGATGGGGGGGGAGATATGTAATACTTTCAACAATAAAGAATTAAAATTAAAAAATAAATGAATAAATATTGAATTCATAGACCAAAAACAAGAAAGAAAGAAAGAAAGAAAGAAAGAAAGAAAGAAAGAAAGAAAGAAAGAAAGAAAGGAGAGATGACCCAAATAAATAAAATCAGAAATGAAAGAGGTGAAGTAACAACTGACCACACAGGAAGACAAAGGATGTAAGAAAGTACTATGAACAACTATATGCCAAGAATCTGACAATGTGGACTAAATGGACAAATTCCCAGATAAATTCCTAGAAAAATACAATCTTCCAACACTGAATCAGGAAGAAACAAAAATACTAATAGGCCAATAACAACTGATGACATTGAAGAAAAGAAAACAAACAAACAAACAAAAAAACCTCTCAGCAAACAAAGCTCTGGTCCAGATGGATTCACTGGAGAGTTTTGCCAAACATTCAAAGAAGAATGAACACCTATCCTCTCAAAATCTTTCAAAAAATCCAAGCAGACAGAATACTTACAACCTCTTTATATGAACCCAGCATTATCCTAACTCCAAAACCACATACAGACACTTCAAAGAAAGAGAATTACAGGCCAATTTCCCCAATGAATATAGAAGCTAACATCCTCAACAAAATATTAGAAAATTTGATCCAGCAATATATTAAAAAGATCATGCACCATGACCAAGTGGGATTTACTCCAGGGAAGCAAGGCTGGTACAATATTCACAAATCAATAAATGTGATATATTGCAAACAAACTGAAAGACAAAAATCGCATGACTGGTGGATTTTTCCTGGCCCACCACCACTTAGGCAGCTGCTTTTCTCATAGAACACCTAGGAGAAAGGACAAAATGGTGGCAGAATAGAAGGACATGTCCCGAGCCTTGTCCCAGAGCAGATACAATGAGAAGCTGAAACGAATAACTTCCACCCTGAATTGGTGAAGGAGACTCAGCTGGTGAGATAATTTGCAGCCGGGAGAGGCAGAGGACCCCTGGAGAAAGCCCAGGGCACTGCAACCACGTGAGCAGCAGAAACGTGAGCAGCCCGCTCCTGTCCAAGGAACAGCAGCCCCGTGAGCAGCCCACCCCAGACCAAAGAGCAACAGCCTCATGAGGCGTGCCCCTGTACAAGGACCAGCAGCTGTGTAAGCAGCTTACTCCCCAATCTGAGGAGTAGCAAACACATGAGCAGCCTGACACTGTCGGATGAGCAGCAGCCACATGAGCAGCCCACCCACGACTGAGGAGCGGCAGCCCTGCACACCTTGCACCCGTCCAAGGAGCAGCAGCTGTGCGCAGACCTGCCATCATCTGGGAGCAGCAGCTACATGAGCAGCCTGGCCCCATCCAAGGAGCAGCAGCTGTGTGAGCAGCTCACCCACATCCTGGAAGATATCAAGGGAGAGATTGACAGCAATACAATCATAGTGGGAAACTTTAATACCCCGCTGTCACCATTGGACAAATCCTCTAAACAAAAAATCAGCAAGGAAACATCAATCTTAAATGACTCACTACACCAGATGGCATTAATTGACATCTTCAGAACATTTCACCCCAAAGCTACAGAATATACATTCTTCTCAAGTGCACATGGGTCATTTTCAAACATATACCATATATTGTGGCACAGGCAAAGTCTATTCAAATTCAAGAAGATAGAAATCATATCAAGCATCTTCTTAGATCACAGTGGCATAAAACTGGAAATCAACAACAATAAAAACAATACAAAAAATCAAACACATGGAGACTAAACAGCATGCTATTAAACAATGACTGGGTTACCAGAGAGATCAAAGAAGAAATAAAAAAAAATCATGGCAACAAACAACAATGAAAAGACAACAATACAAAATTTATGGGACACAGTGAAAGCAGTCTTGAGAGGGAAGTTCATAGCTCTACAAGCCTACTGCAAAAAACAAGAAACAATGGTAATAAATTACCTAACCCTACAACTAAAAGAGTTAGGAAGAGAGCAACAAGAAAAGCCCAGGGTAAGCAGAAGGAAGGAAATAAAAAAGATCAGAGCGGAGATAAACGATATAGAGACAAAAAAAATACAAAAGATCAACAAAATCAAGAGCTGGTTCTTTGAAAGGATAAACAAGATTGATGAACCTCTAGCCAGGCTCACCAAGAAGCAAAGAGAGAGGACCCAAATAGACAAAATCAGAAATGAAAGAGGAGAAATAACAACAGACCCCACGGAAAGAAAAGGATTATTAAAAAATACTATGAACAATTCTATTCCAACAAACTAGACAACATGAAGGAAATGGACATATTCCTAGAAAAATCCAACCTTTCCAAACAAACTCAATCAGGAAGAATCTAAACATGTCAATAGGCCAATAACTATGGAAAAATTGAAGCAGTCATCAAAACGCTTCCAGCAAACAAAAGCCCGGGGCCACACGGCTTCACAGGGGAGTTTTAGCAAGCATTCAAGGAAGAAATAAAACCTATCCTCCTCAGACTATTCCAAAAAAATTCAAGAGGAAGGAACACTTCCAAGCTCATTCTATGAAACCAGCATTACCCTAATACCAAAACCAGATAAAGACGAAACAATGAAAGAGAATTACAGGCCAATATCCCTCATGAACACAGATGCCAAAATCCTCAACAAAATCTAGCAAATCAGATCGAGCAGTACATCAGAAAGTAGGATTTATCCCAGGAATGCAAGCATGGTACAATATCCACAAATCAATATACGTGATTCATTACATGAACAAATTGAGAGATAAAAACCACATAGTCATATCAATTGATGCAGAAAAAGGATTTGACAAAATCCAACACCCTTTCTTGATAAAATCTCTCAGCAAGGACGGAATAGAAGAATCATACCGCAACATAATAAAAGCCATAGTTAACATCATACTCAATGGGCAAAAACTAAAACCATTTCACCTAAGAACAGGAACAAGACAGGGATGCCCACTCTCACCACTCTTGTTTGACATAGTACTGGAAGTACTAACAATTGCAATTATACAATAAGAAATAAAAAGCATCCAAATTGGAAAAGGAGAAGTTAAACTGTCTTTATATGCAGATGACATGATACTGTACATAGAAAACCCTAAAGACACCATCAAAAATTATAAGACTTACTAAATGAATTTGGCGAAGTAGCAGGATACAAAATTAACGCCAAGAAATCTATGGCATTTTTTACACCATTAGTGAACTTACAGAAAGATAGATTTAAAAAGCAATGCCATTTACCATCGCACCAAAAAAATTAAGATACCTAGGAATAAACTTAACTAAGGAGGTAAAAGACCTATACATGGAAAACTACAGAACACTGAAAAAAACGATAGAGGAAGACATAAACAGATGGAAGAACATACCATGTTCATGTATTGGTAGAATCAACATCATTAAAATGTCCACACTACGCAAAGCAATCTACAGATTCAATGTACTCCCCATTAAAATACCAATGGCATATTTCAGAGACCTAGAATGAACTTTCCAAAAATTCATCTGGAATAAAAAAGGCCCTGAATAGCTGCAGCAATCCTGAGAAAGAAGACCAAAGTAGGTGGGATCTCAATACCAGATATCAAGCTGTATTACAAAGCTACTGTTCTCAAAGCAGCCTGGTACTAGCACAAAAACAGACAAATAGATCAATGGAATAGAATAGAGAACCCAGAAATTGACCCAAACTATTATGCTCAATTAATATTTGACAAAGGAGGCATGAACATACAATGGAGTCAAGACAGTCTCTTCAATAAATGGTGTTGGGAAAATTGGACAGATACATGCAAAAAAAATGAAACTAGACCACCAACTTACACCATACACAAAAATAAACTCAAAATGGATAAAGGACTTAAACATAAGACAGGAAACCATAAAAATACTAGAGGAATCCACAGGCAGCAAAATCTCAGATATATGCCGAAGCAATTTCTTCACTGATACCGCTCCTAGGGCAATGGAAACTAAAGAGAAAATAAACAAATGGGACTACACCAAAATAAAAAGTTTTGCACAGCAAAAGGAACCATCATCAAAACAACAAGAAAGCCCACTCTATGGGAGAACATATTTGCCAATGTTATCACCGATAAGGGTTTAATCTCCAACATTTAAAGGGAACTCATACAACTTAACAAAAGGAAGATAAAATAAAAAAATGGGCAATGGACCCAAATAGATACTTTTCAAAAGAAGACAGAAGGAAGGTCAAGAGACATATGAAAACATACTCAAAGTCACTAATTATCCAAGAGATGCAAATCAAAACGACAATGTGGTACCATCTCACAGCTGTCAGAATGGCTATCATCAACATATTAACAAACAACAAGTGCTGGCCAGAATGCAGAGAAAAAGGAACCCTCTTGCACTGCTGGTGGGAATGCAGACTGGTGCAGCCTCTGTGGAGAACAGTATGGAGTTTCCTCAAAAAACTAAAAATGGAACTCCCATTTTACCCAGTGATCCCACTTCTAGGAATATATCACAAGAAACTAGAAATACCAATCCAAAAGGATATATGCACCCCTATGTTCATAACAGCACAATTCACCATAGCTAAGATTTGGAAACTGCCTAAATGCCCATCAGCAGATTAGTGGATTAAAAAACTGTGGTACATCTACACAATGGAATACTACAATACAGTGAAAAAGAAGGAATTTTTACCATTTGCAACAGCATGGATGGAACTGGAGAGCATTATGCTTAGCGAAATAAGCCAGTCAGCGAAAGATAAATATCACATGATCTCACTCATTTATGGAATATAATGAACAACATAAACTGATGAACAAAAACAGATCCAGAGACAGAGAAGCATTGATTAGACAGTCAAACCTCAGAGGGAAGGAAGGGGAGGGTGGGGGTAATGGAGAGAGATCAACCAAAGGACTTGTATGCATGCATATAAGCCTAACCAATGGACACAGACTACAGTGGGGTAAGGGCTTGAATGGGGGGGGGGGTGTTGTGGGTGTAATAGGGGGATAAGAACACATATGTCATACCTTAATCAATAAAGTAATTTTAAAAAGAGAAAAAAATCACATGACCATATCAATAGAGGCAGAAAAAGCATTCAAGTAAATCTAGTACACTTTTTTTTTTTTTAATTCTCACCCGAGGATATTTTTCCATTGCTTTTTAAAGAGAGTAGAAGCGAGAGGGAAAGACAGAGAGAAATATCAATGTGAGAGAATCACATCGATTGGTTGGCTCCCATACGAGCCCTGACCAGGGCCTGGCCTGGACCGGGAATGAGCCTTCAACTGAGGTACATGCCCTTGACTGGAATCGAACCTGGGACCATTCGGTCCACAGGCTGACAGTTTATCCACTGAGCCAAACTAGCTAGGGCCAGCACCCATTTTTTTTATAAAAACTCTCAGCAAAGTGGGAATAGAAGGATCATATGCCAGGGTTCTTTTCCCAGCCTTACAAAGGGTTCAGCATTCTGGAGAAAGGGGCTGCACATAGATGATTAAAGAGTCCAGAGACAAAAATCATTTTTAAAGGCATTGGGGGTCAGAGGATCTTCAGCTAAAAGAACTGAAGACTCCTACCTTGACCAAGGACCCATGCTTTTATTCAACACAATTTGTCCTAAGGCAAGGTGGAAATAATACACTTCAAAGGGTAGGGTATCAAAGGATATTTTACAGAAGCATCATCAGTTTGGGGAATAGCCTACAGCTGTTCAGGTGTTTGGCTAAAAGGAGGCAATAAAATGCCTTAAGCTGTCTAGCAGCAAACAATCCTATTCAGGTTTGGGGGAAGTGCCATTTAGCCGTTTCCAACAGGTAAACTACATTTGACTCAACCCTGTTGAGCTCCCCAAGCTTCACCAACCTTTTGGTAAAACTCTTGTAATTATTACATGCTGGAATTGGTTCCCGGCAATCATACCACAACATAATAAAGGCCATATATGACAAACCTACAGTGAACATGATACTCAATGGGTAAAAACTGAAACCATTTTCCCTAAGAACAGGAACAAGACAAGGATGTCCACTTTAACCACCCTTATTCAACATAGTACTGGCAGTGCTAGCCACAGTGATCAGATAAGAAGAAATCATAAAAGGCATATAAACTGGAAAGGAGGAAGTATAACTCTCAGATTTGCAGATGACATGATACTGTACATAGAAAACCCTAAAGGCTCCACCCCAAACCTACTAGATTTAATAAATGAATTTGGCAATGTAGCAGAAGACAAAATTAATACCCAGAAATCAATGGTATTTTTATACACCAATAATGAACTCTCAGAAAGAGAAACTAAAAAAATATTCCATATATCATTGCAACAAAAAATTATGTTACTTAGGAATAAACTTAACCAAGGAGGTAAAAGACCTATACTTAGAAAACTACAAGACATTGAAAGAGATAGAGGAAGATAAACAAGTGGACGAATATATCATGTGCATGGATTTGTAGAATCCACATAATTAAAATGTCCATACTACCCAAAGCAATCTATAGATTCAATGAAATCCCTATTAAAATACCAACAGCATATTTCACAGATCTAGAACAAACACTCCAAAAATGTAAATGGAACCAAAACAGACCCCAAAGAGCAGCAGCAATCTTGAATAGGAAGACTAAGTTGGAGGAATCACAATACCATATATCAAGTTATACTACAAAGCCAATGTAATCAAAACAACCTGGTACTGGCACAAGAACAGGCAGATAGATCAATGGAACAGAACAGAGAACCCAGAAATCAACCCAAGCCATTACGCTCCATTAATATTTGACAAAGGAGGCAAAAGTATACAATGGAGACAAGACAGTCTCTTCAATAAACAATGTGGTTCTCTCACATTGATATTTCTCTCTGTTGTACCCTTTCTCTTCCACTCTCTCTAAAAAGCAATGGAAAAATGTCCTTGGAGAGATGCATGGAAAAAATGAATCTAGACCACCAACTTACACCTACACAAGAATAAACTCAAAATAAACTCAGCCTAGAAAATCCACTCTTGGGAATCTATTCCATAGAAATAAAAGATGTAAATGTTAGTCATGAAACCATAAAAATCGTAGAAGAAACAAAGGCAGCAAAATCTCAGACATCTCTTGTAGCAATATGTTTGTGGATACATCTCCCTAGGGCAAGAGAAACAAAGGAGAAAATAAACAAATGGGACTACTTCAAAATTAAAAGCTTCTGCACAGCAAAAGAACCCATAACAAAATGAAAAGGGAGCCTACTATATGGGAGAACAGATTTATAAATAATACATCTTATAAGGGGGTTAATATCCAAAATATATAAGGCACTCATACAACTTAACAAAAGGAAGACAATTCAATTTTTAAAATGGACAAAGGACCTAAATAGATACTTCTCCAAAGTGGGCATACAGATGGCCAATAGAAATATGAAAAAAATGCTCAAAATAACTAATCATCAGAGAGATGCAAATTAAAATGACAATGAGGTATCACTTCACACTTGTCAGAATGGCTACCATGAACAAATCAACAAATGATAAGTGCTGGCAAAGATGTGGAGAAAATGAAACCCTGCTGGTGGGAATGCAGACTGGTGTAACCACTATGGAAAACAGTATGGAGTTTTCTCGAAATTTTTAAAATTTTGAGAAAATTTTAAAATTTTCTGGGTTCTCTGTTCTGTTCCATTGCTCTTTGGTCCAGTGATTCCCACTTCCAGGAATATAAGCTAAGAAACCCAAAACACCAATCAAAAAGGATGTATGCACCCCTATGTTCATAGCAGTGTTATTTATAATAGCTAAAATCTGGAAACAGTCCAAGTGCCCATCAGTAGATGAATATATAAAAAAGCTGTGGTACATTGACACCATGGAATACCATGCAGCAGTAAAAAAGAAGTATCTCTTACCCTTTGAGTGTGGAGGGACCTGGAGAATATTATGCTAAGCGAAATAAACCAGTCAGAAAAAGGTAAGTATCACATGATCTCACTCATATGTGGAATCTAAAGAACAAAATAAACTGATGAACAAAATAGATCCAGAGACAGAAACATTGAACAGACTGATGAATTTCTGAGGGAAGGCAGGGGTGGGTGGGAAGAGATTAACCAAAGTACTCATATGCATAACCATAGAAACAAACAATAATGTGGTGAAGGACTAAGGTGATGGTTGTGAGGTGGGGACAGGCTAGAAGTAGTCAATGGGGAATAAAAGGAAACATCTGTAATACTTTTAACAATAAAGATAAATTTTTTAATAAGAAATAAAAAATTCACAACCCATCTGAGTCTTGTGGGTTGAGTAACCTTTCTCTCATCCATTTCATATTAGAATAAACTATTGGCCTGAAAAACTTGCAGATCTTGATGTTTTACTTTAAAAACTAGCTTTTTATTTGCATTTCTATAACGGTCAAACTTTGATGGCCAGTCACAAAACACAACCTACACTTATACCAATATGTTCCTTTCAATTGGATTTAATACTAGTAGGAGTAGAAGTTAAAATGCTGCTTTTGCGACAAAATCCTGATGTTGAATATAGGTTTAGTTACTGAACATGTTATTTGCCAACAATTCATTGTCATTATCAGAATCTCACTGATTTTGTTACATAAGTTACATATCTGTAAATCTTTCAGAAGAGAGTTCTCTTTTGATTCTTGTTTTGAAAATAAGAATAAACTGATTCTTGTTCATTGGTACTGTTGATTCCTACATAGTGGTCTATTATTTCATCAGTTCTCACAAAAGAAGGTTTACAGAGAGAACAGTTAGCAGTAAAAACTGTTGGTATCATTTGATTTCTGTAGTCTTTTGTATTATAAATTTGTCACATCAGTTATGCAAGAGATAACCCCCCCCCAAAAAAAAGTTGGTTAGTAAATGTTGGATGCAGCAAAAGCACTCAGTAAGTAGTAGTTATCATGTTATTATTAACCCAAGTTGAATTAAGATAAAATGAATAAAATTAAAGCCATTTCCTACTCAGGGCTCTGACTTCAAAGGTGAGTCTACCCAAGTATTTTCAGTGTTCAAAATATTTCACAATTTTGTCCAACAAACAGCTGATAACATATTGAAGGGTTATCCTAAATTTGTTTTTTAACCAAAGTGAATGCAGACATGTTGGAGAAATCGTACTCTCATATATAGCTGTTGGAATCATTACAGCTTGTCTGGAGAGGAATCTGGCATTATCTACTAAAACTGAAAATATAAATACACTTCAACCTAAAAAATTCACTCTTGGGAATCTATTCCATAGAAATAAAAGCATTAAAAATGGAAGGACTATTTCTGAGGAGAGGTATGGCTGAGTGAATTGCACATCCAACCTATGGCCTTTTATACCAGTATTTCACAGAATGAGGTGGTTTCCATGGTGTATTGTTGAGTGAGAAAAGCAAGATGTGGTAGCATATAAGTACGCTGGGATGCCACTGTTGTAAAATAAAATATTTAAAACATTCTGTATCTATATGTAATATAAATGTTCTATATAGTTATGCAAACATGGAGGAAGGCATACAAAGATCTGTAGCAGCTTATTTATCTGTAGCAGTTCCTTTGTATAAGGAACTAATACAAAGATAAGGGGAAAAGGTTGGAGGTGTTTTAAAATAAAGGCGTCTTTAGTGAAAACTTGTATTCTATAGTCCCATTTCAGTGAAACTGTGTGTGTGCATCTGCATGTTCACTCACACACATGCATACACACATGCAGAGAAAGAAGTGAGAAAGAATGGTCAGCAACATGGTGTATATCTCAAAGGGGCAAAAAGTAGAAAAATATTCACTAGTTTGTTCACTTATTCATTTATGTATTTATGTATTTATTTATTTATTTTACACAAATAGAACCTGAAAATTTCCTTCAGGGGACATTTTCTTTTAAGAACTGGTAACAGCAGTTCCCCTGGGGAAGGAAACTGGGTAGGCAATGGCAGGAATGACTGGATGAGAGGGAAATACACTTTTCATTGTTTCATCTTTGTTTCTTTTGAATTGTGTTTTTTTTTTTTATCATATGCACATGTTACTAACTTAAGGTGACCACATTTTAACATTGGTAAAGCGGGACACCATTGACCGGGGGCGGGGGGGGGGGTTCTTGATTAAAAATTTGGTCTATATGGAGCAACAAAAATTTTCATAGAACACAAAAATAGTATTGTAATATATATTTTTAAATTTCAACATAAGTACAATTTACAATATAAAAAATAAAAAAGTTATGTATAGTATTATTTTATTCTTTGGCATATTTCTCATTTGAGTGAATTTTTTTAGTAGATTGCTGTCGTTGTTTAAAAGGTCATGAATTTGCCGTAACGTAAGTCGTAAATGCCACTTTCAAGGCCGGCGCTAGACTTTTTGCCGCCACTATAAAATATAAATAATACGAGTACTGTCTGCTAAATTCAAGAAAATTTATGTATTTATGAAATAAATAAATAAATAAATTACCTAAATTATCTGAATAGCTGATTTGTAATGACATCACTTGTTTAACTAGCTTACTAGCACGCAGTACGGTGTGTATCGTCTGAGAGACAGTTACAAAATGTTTTTGTCGTTGCCAATCCCCAAAAATGCCATTGTTCATTAAGTCCAAACAATGGTGGTCGAATTCTAACAACTGATCAACAATGTGAACTTTGATGAGCAGTTCTCGATAATCAGTTCTCAACAATTATTTGTTACTATTAAAGTTTAACATTATAAAATTAACAAAAATAATATAAAACTCATATCCTGGCTAAATAGCCACATGGCCGCCGAAAACCGTATATTCCCTTCCCGTTCTCCCACCGTTCCCTAGCTTGTCGTGCATTCTTTCCAAACATTGGGTCTTTTTTAAAATGCCGCGGGACGTGGGACAAATTGTTAAAAATCAGGACTGTCCCGCCAAAAGCGGGATGTCTGGTCACCTTATACTAACTCAAAATAAGAAATAAAACTTAATATGCCAGTCGGAGAAAGATAAATATCACATGATCTCACTCATTTGTGGAATATAATGAACAACATAAACTGATGAACAAAAATAGAACCAGAGTCATAGAAGCATCAAACAGACTGTCCAACCTATGAGGGAAGGTGGGAGGTGAGGGGATAAGAGATCAACCAAAGGACTTGTATGCATGCATATGAGCATAACCAATGGACACAGACGGGGTGGTGGCAGGGGGAGGTGAGGGAATGTGCTGGGGGGTGGGAGCAGGCGGGGAGAGGTCAAGGGGAAAAAAAGAAGACATATGTAATACTTTAAACAGTAAAGAATTGAAATAAAAAAAGAAATACAATTTAAGTGTATATCTCAAGAACTACAAACTCTCTGAAAGGCCAACAATTTACCATCAGTTTCCTCAGTAGGCACACCACCATCCTCCTCTCTGTCCTGGTACCACACCCTTCTTTCCCATTTCAGGACCAAAGTTCATGCCATCTCTTCTGTCCAGAAAATTCTCATACATACCCTTTTGATATTAGCTTAAATATCATCTCCTTTCTGCGACTATCTTAGGTCCTCTGTTTTATCTCTCAGTCACATGTTGTACTTACTTATATTTGTTAAATGAAGTTATTCTACAGAAAATGGTTGACAGCCATGTGTGTGCTGTTTCACCTAGGAGTGTGTTACCTCTTGCCTTCTGAAGAACTTAGGCAAGTTCAATGTTGACTAGTTCAAGCAGAACCACAGAAATTATTTACCAAATAATTAATGAGCATTTACTAGGTCCCAAGTACTATGCAGAGCCTTGGAGAAACAAGAGTGAGCAGAAATTGAGGGAATCCCTGATCTCATGGAGTTTACAGTATAGTGGAGAAGACAGGTATTAAATTAGTTCACAAATGGAAAGGAAATAATTATAAGTTGTGAAACTACAAAGAAGGAAGAATGCAGGGAGCTATCAGAGCAATTATTTAATAAATGTGTCTTGCTCATCTTTGTTATATATTTTTCATGTAGCTAGATGGAGCTATGATTGATTCATTTAAAGTGCTGTTGAAGTCATAGTGACATTTTGCCCATGTACTTTTTCTCAAGCACCAAATTCTAATAGCACAACAATTATCAATGTGACAGTTGTGAGAGTGGGATGGGACAAGATACCTCATGAAAATTGCAAACATTATAAGTGGGTTTTAACACATGTCCATATCTTAAGAGAAACCTTTGGCCTTCTAAGTGAATGATGGATTGTTCTACCAAAGACTCAAAATGGATTTGGAAATGATTACTGATCCATTTTAAAAATTATATTTATCAAGGATTCCACAATATTAGCTGTTTGATTTGCTCAATAAAATGACTGTTATTTAAAAGAAGTATTCATAATCAAAGGAATTTTGAACCACCAATCTAATAAAATTCTGAAATCATAATGCTCTCTCTCTCTCTCTCTCTCACACACACACACACACACACACACACACACACACACACACTGGTGAGCATTTGTCAAGTATTAGCAAGTAGCAACATGCCTATGAAAGAGAAGGGTTGCAAACTTACCCCTGCTCCAATCTTTTTTTCTCCCAAAGCCAGCTAGGAACAGGGTGAAGAGAAGACCAGATCAGCACTCCCCCTCTCAGAGTATGGGCTAGTGCATGGTCCAATTTGCAGAAATGCCCTAACACATAGAGTGAGGAGCTGCCCCCACATTTTATCCTAGAGAATGGGGAGCCTAGGACCAACAGCTGTGTGCTTGGCCCCATGCTGACTTTGTAGGGGATCCAGAAGGACTGCAAAATTTGGTCTGTGCCCAGAACCTGGACCTAGCTAGGAGTCAAAACTTGCTTACAGGAAAAATACAGGACTAGAATATTTATTTTATCCAACTATCAATAGAAGCAGAACTTCCATATAAATTAATTGTCTAATTAACTGATATTTTCTTTTAAGTGTTTATCCTGTTTATTTGGATCATTTTCACTTGGGGGGGGCTTCTAAATGCATTTCAAATTTGTTTTAGTCAATGAAACATCCTGGGCATAATTTAACATTTCCCTGATGACTCAAAGTCATCAATATGAATAATCTTATTGTACCTCATCTGCTTTTGCATTATTCTGAATTATATTTCTTTTTTATCTTTTTTAAAAATTTAAATTCTTTATTGTTGAAAGTATTACATATGTTTCCTTTTTCCCCATTAACCTCTCCCCGCCTGCTTCTGCCTCCCCCCCGCCCGCACATGCCCTCACAACCCTACTGTCTGTGTCCATTGGTTATGCTTATGTGCATGCATACAAGTCCTTTAGTTGATCTCTTACCCTCCCCTCTCACCCTCCCCTGCCTTCCCTCTGAGGTTATGATGGTCTCTTCGATGCTTCTATGTCTCTGGTTCTATTTTTGTTCATCAGTTTATGTTGTTCATTATATTTCACAAATAAATAAAATAATGTGATATTTCTCTTTCTCTGACTGCTTATTTCACTTAGCATAATGCTCTCTAGGTTTATCCATGCTGTTTCAAATGGTAACAGTTCTTTTTTTTAAGCAGTGTAGTATTCCATTATGTAGATGTGCCACACTTTTTTATTATTTTATTTTATTGCTTAAAGTATTACAAAGAGTAGTACATATGTCTCCTTTTTTTCCCCATTGAACTTCCCCCGGTCTTCCCTACTCCCCAATATCTTGTGTCCATTGGTTATGCTTCTATGCATGCATACAAGTCCTTCAGTTGACCTCTTACCTCCCCCCCAACCCTCCCCAGCCTTCCTGCTGTAGTTTGATAGTCTGTTCCATGCTGCTCTGCCTCTGTATCTATTTTTCTTCATCAGTTTATAATGTTCTTTATCATCCATAAATGAATGAGATCATGTAGTATTTTTCTTTCATTGACTGGATTATTTCACTTAGCATAATGCTCTCCAATTCCATCCATGCTGTTTCAAATGGTAAAAGTTCCTTCTTTTACACAGCAGTATAGTATTCCATTGTGTAGATGTACCACTGTTTTTTAATCCACTCATCTGCTGATGGGCATTTAGGCTGTTTCCAAATCTTAGCTATTGAAAATTATGCTGCTATGAACATAGAGATGCATATATCCTTTCTGATTGGTGTTTCTGATTTCTTGGGATATATTCCTAGAAATCGTATTACTGGGTTAAATAGCAGTTTCATTTTTAATTTTTTGAGGAAACTCCATAATGTTTTTCACAGTGGCTGCACCAGTCTGCATTCCCACTAGCAGTGCATGAGGGTTCCTTTTTCTCCGCATCCTCACCAGCACTTGTTGTTAGTTGATTTGTTGATGATAGCCATTCTGACAGGTGTGAGATAGTACCTCATTGTTGTTTTGATTTGCATCTCTCAGATGATTACTGACTTTGAGAATGTTTTCATATGTCTCTTGGCTTTCTGAATGTCCTCTTTCAAAAAGTGTCTATTTAGGTCCTTTGCCCATTTTTTATTGGATTGTTTAATCTTCCTTTTGTTAAGTTGTATGAGTTCCCTGTAAATGTTGGAGATTAAACCCTTATTGGAAATAACATTGGCAAATATGTTCTCCCATGCAGTAGGCTTTCTTGTTTTGTTGATGGTTTCTTTTGCTGTGCATAAGCTTTTCATTTTGATGTAGTCCCATTTGTTTATTTTCTCTTTAGTTTCCACTGCCCTAGGAGCTGTATCGATAAAGATACTGCTACGACAAATATCTGCTATTTTGCTGCCTGTGGCTTCTTCTAAGGTTTTTATGGTTTCCCATCTTACACTTAAGTCCTTTATCCATTTTTAGTTTATTTTTGTGTATGGTGTAAGTTGGTGGTCTAGTTTCATTATTTTGCAAGTATCTGTCCAGTTTTCCCAATACCATTTATTGAAGAGACTGTCTTGTCTCCATTGTATGCTCTTGCCTCCTTTGTCAAATATTAATTGAGCTTACTGGCTTGTGATGATTTCTGGGTTCTTTGTTCTGTTCCACTGGTTTATATGTCTGTTCTGGTGCCAGTACCAGGCAGTTTTGAGAACAGTGGCTTTGTAGTATAGCTTGATATCTGGTAATGTGATCCCTCCTACATTGTTCTTCTTTCTCAGGATTGCTGAAGCTATTTGGGGACTTTTTTTATTCCAGATGAATTTTTGGAGAATTTGTTCTAAGTCTTTGAAGTATGCCGTTGGTATTTTAATGGGGATTGTGTTGAATTTATAGATTGCTTTAGGTAGTATGGACATTTTAATGATGTTGATTCTACCAATTCATGAACATGGTATATTCTTCCATTTGTTCATGTCTTCCTTTATCTCTTTTTTTCAATGTGCTATAGTTTTCCCAGTACAGGTCTTTTACCTCCTTAGTTAAGTTTATTCCTAGGTTTCTTAATTTTTTTCATGCAATGGTAAATGGGATTTTTTTCCCCACTTCTTTTTCTGTGAGTTCATTATTAGTGTATAAAAAGGCCATAAATATCTGGCTATTAATTTTGTATCCTGCTACTTTGCCAAATTCACTTATTAGGTCCAGTAGTTTTTTGATAGATCTTTGGGGTTTTCTATGTAGTATCATGTCATCTGCGAATAAGGACAGTGTTACTTCTTCTTTTTCAATTTGGATGCCTTTTATTTCTTCTTCTTGTCTGATCGAAGTGGCTAGCACTTCCAGTACTATATAGAACAGGAGTGGTGAAAGTGGGCATCCCTGTCTTGTTCCCTTTCTTAGGGGAAATGAGTTTAGTTTTTGCCCACTGAGTATGATGTTGGCTGTAGGTTTGTTGTATAAGGCTTTTATTATGTTAAGGTATGATCCCTCTATTCCCACTTTGCTGAGAGATTTTATCAAGAAAGAGTGTTGGATTTTGTCAAATATTTTTCTGCATCAATTGATATGATTATGTGATTTTTGTCTCTCAGTTTATGTGATGTATCACATTATTGATTTTCAGATATTGTACCATCCTTGCATCCACAGAATAAATCCCACTTGGTCATGGTGTATGATCTTTCTAATATAATGCTGAATTCGATTTGCTAGAATTTTGTTGAGGATTTTAGCATCTATGTTCATCAAGGATATTGGCCTGGATGCTTTCTATTGCAGTTCTCTTTTTTGTGTGTGTGGTGTCTTTATATGGTGTTGGAATTAGGGTAATGCTGGATTCATAGAAAGAGCTTGGAAGTGTGCCTTACTCTTGAATTTTTTAAAATAGTCTGAGGAGATAGGTTTTAGTTCTTCTTTGAATGCTTGGTAGAACTCCCCTGTAAATCCATCCAGACCAAGGCTTTTGTTTGCTGGAAGATTTTTGATGGCTGCTTCAATTTATTCAGTAGTTATCAGCCTATTCAGGTTTTTTTATTCTTCTTGATTGAGTTTTGGGAGCTTGTATTTTTCTAAGAATATGTCCATTTCATCTAGGTTGTCCATTTTGTTGGAATAGAGTTGTTCATAGTATTTTTTCCATAATCATTTGTATTTCTGTGGGATCAGTTCTTACTTCGCCTCTTTCATTTCTGATTTTGTTTATTTGGGTCCTTTCTCTTTGCTTCTTGGTGAGCCTGACTAGAGGTTCGTTAATCTTGTTTATCCTTTCAAAGAACCAGCTCTTGGTTTTGTTGATCTTTTGTATTTTTTTTTGTCTCTATGTCATTTATCTCCACTCTGATCTTTATTATTTCCTTCCTTCTGCTTACGCTGGGCTTTTCTTATTGCTCTCTTTCTAACTCTTTGAGTTGTAGGGTTAGATAATGTATTACAATCTTTTCTTGTTTTTTGAGATAGGCCTGCAGAGCTATGAACTGCCCTCTCAAGGCTGCTTTTGCTGTGTCTCATAGATTTCGGATTATTGTGTTTTCATTGTCATTTGTTGCTGTGATGCTGTTTATTTCTTCTTTGATCTCTTTGGTAACCCACTCATTTTTTAAAAGCATGCTATTTAGCCTCCAGGTGTTTGATTTTTTTATTGTTTTTATTGTAGTTGATTTCTAGTTTTGTGCCATTGTGATCTGAGAAGATGCTTGATATGATTTCTATCTTCTTGAATTTGAAGAGACTTTGCCTGTGCCCCAATATGTGGTCTATCTTTGAAAATGACCCATGTGCACTTGAGAAGAATGTATATTCTGTGGCTTTGGGGTGGAATGTTCTGAAGATCTCAATTAATTCCATCTGATCTGGTGACTCATTTAGGATTGATGTTTCTTTGCTGATTTTTTTGTTTAGAGGATTTGTCCAGTGGTGTTAGTGGGGTATTGAAGTCCCCTACTATGACTGTATTGCTGTCAATCTCTCCCTTGATATCCTTCAGAAGTTTTTTTTAAGTATTTGGGTGCTCCTGTTTTGGGTGCATATATGTTTACCAGAGTTATTTTTTCTTGTTGAATTGCTCCCTTTAGTATTATGAAATGGCCTTCATTATCTCTTGTTATGGCCTTCACTTTGAGGTCTAATTTGTTGGATATAAGTATTGCTACCCCAGCTTCTTTTTTTCATTTCCATTCTCCTGAAAAACCCTTTTCCATCCCTTCACCATCAGTCTGTGTGAGTCCTTTGTTCTAAGGTGGGTTTCCTGTAGACAGCAGATATATGCGTCATATTTTCTTATCTACTCAGCTACCCTATGTCTTTTGATTGGGGCATTTAATCCATTTACATTTAAAGTTATTATTGATAGGTAATTGTTTATTGCCATTTTTTTCTTTATGCCTGTGTTCCTTCTTCCCTTCCTATTTCTTATTTTTACAGCAGACCCTTTAGCATTTCTTGCATTGTTGGTTTGGTGGTAATAAACTCCCTTAGTGCTTTTTTGTCTGTGATGCTCCTGATTTCACCCTCAATTTTGATTGATAGCCTTGCTGGGTATAGTATTCTTGGATTCAGACCCTTCCTTTGCATGACTTTGTATATCTCATTCCATTCCCTTCTGGCCTGATGTGTTTCTGTTGAGAAATCAGTTGATAGTCTGATGGGAGATCCTTTGGAGGATCTTTCTGTCTCTCTCTGGCAGCCTTTAAGATTTTTACTTTGTCGTTGGTGTTTTCCAATTTAATTATAATGTGTCTTGGTGTCGATCATTTGGGGTTCATCTTGTTTGGGACTCTGTGACCTTCTTGGACTTGTGAGAGTTTTTTCTTCCCTATATCAGGGAAGTTTTCTGTCATTATTTCTTCAAACAGGTTTTCTATTCTTTGCTCAGTTTCTTCTCCTTCTGGAACCCCTATTATGAGGATGTTGTTTTGTTTCATGTTGTCCCAAAGTTCCCTTAGGTTCTCCTCCTTTTTGTTAAGGTTTTTTTTTCTAGTTGCTGCTCTGTTTGGTTATTTTTTCCTACTTTGTCTTCTAGCTCACTGATGCAGTCCTCCACTTCTCCTCTACTGTTGATGCTTTCTATTGAGTTTTTTATTGCAGTGATGTCATTTTCATTTCTTCTTGGTTCTTCTTCATTTCCTCTTGGTTCTTACACATATTGTCGAATTTGTCTTCCATCCTTTTCATCCACCTTATGACCATTTCTCTGAATTCTTTCTCTGACAGGTTGCTTGCCTCCGTTTCATTTACTTCCTTTTCTGGTGATGCCTGCTTTTCTTTCATATGCAGGCTGTTTCTTTGTCTCCCCATGATCACTACTCTCAGGGTTTCTGGTTATGTAGCTCTCTCTCTCCTGCATTGACTTTCTTTAGACAATGCCAGCTGTGTTTAATTTGCCAGTTCCGGGTGGGTTTTCTTTGATTCAGCTGTTCTTTCTGTTCTATGAGAAGGTGCAGTGCCTGTCCACGAATTCGCGCCGTTTGTCTACCCCTGAGCAGACCTCCCAGGTGCCCATGGTCAGGTAGGTTGGAGTTTCGGCATTCGTGGATTCGCAGTTGAGGTAACTGCTCCCTGGGCTTTGTGGTTGTAAGGTCCCAAGAGATATCTGAGATCTCCCAGTTGAAGGTAAGGCTGGGGTTCCAATCACAGTCAGTCTCTGGTCACAGCCGTCTCCCCCTTTCAAGATGGTATGGCTTCTGTGGCAGAGCCGGCTACTCTGCAAGAGATTTCAGCTGCAGTAGAGGCTGCCCGGTTGGGGGGGCCAGTCTGCCAGTCCCCAATAGTCCTTTGGAGTATAGCTGTCCCTCACTCACAAATACTTACACTCCCCACACGTCCACACACTCTCCTTTCATTCTCTCACTCTCACACTATCTAGCAGCCTGCAGTCCCATTGGCAGCCATCTTGGATCCCCTGAATCATATTTCTTTCCACATATGGCCACCAGCTATTACTGCTCACCCATAGTTAATGTGCCTGTCTCTTCCAAGCCTCTCAGCTCTTGGTTAATCACTGATAATGACAGCAAAAACTGCATTGATCCTCTGCTACATGCCAGGCCCTGTGCTAAGTGTGTTTCATGTATCAATTAATTAAATCCTTAGAACAACCCTTAAGGCAGGTACAATTGTTATCCCCAAATTACAGATGGGATAACCAAGGTCCAGAAGTGTCAAGTCACTTGCCTAAGGGTACACAGCAAGCATCTAACAAAACCAGTATTTGGACCCTGATCTGCTGCTCTTAACATTACAAGGTCTTTGCCACCACAATACTGCCTTTCAAACTTTTTAATACTGAGACACAATCAGAAATATATTTTTATCACCATTCAGTAGGCACATACGTAACAGAATCAAAACTTCCAACAGCAACGTGGAACATATTTTGATATTATATACTATTCCATCATCATCATCATTATCATCATCATCATCATCATCATCATCATCATCATCATTATAATTACTAGTGTTGGTTATGACCCACTGAAATGATTTCTAGCCCATTAATGGGTCACAACCCATGGATTGGGCAACCTTGCAGCACATTTTATGGCTAATTTGTGACAGGATCACCACTGGCCATATGATGCCTTGCTATAAACTAGAAAAAGGTGCCCCTTCCTCAAGATGCTGAATTTGATATTTGAAAAAAAAATTGTTACATATGCTAATTTTAAGAGAGTAATACACTTTACTACCATCTTCCAGAAAATAGTTATGTCTTAATGTCAACATTATGAATAGTGCCCCTGAGACAAAATGATATTGTGACCACCCAATATACAACTATACATATTGGCCCTGGTAAACAGAGAAACCAGATGACAAAATGTGTTAAAAGGTATTTATTAAATGAGTCAATTGTCTCAGAGCACCATAATGCCCAGGATTTGTCACAGCTCTTTTTCCTATGCAGGTTCTTTCTCTTCAATTCCCAATTAGGGTTGCCAGATATAAAACAGGACACCCACATAATTGGAATTCCAGATAAACAAATTATTTTTAGTGTCAGTAGGTGCTCCCACACAATATTTGGGCTTTACTCATACTAAAACAATATTTGCTGCTTATGTGAAATTCTAATTGTAACTGGGAATCCTGTATTTTTATTTGCTAAATCTGGTAAACTTATTTCCAATACACAGGTAGATTGATGTAGGTCTTGCTGCTCTGTCTCAGGAATCTGGAGCAGTTATCACACGACAAAAGGATTAGATGACCATTCTGTTTTAACAGCTCCAGATCTGTCACTTGTTATTGCAATGCTCAGAGCCAAGTGGTGACCCTGAGAGGAAGAAGGAGTTGAATTTCTGGAGGTCATCAGTAATGCGAGTGTACGCAAGCATTGTGTGCTAGGGTGATCAGGAAAGGCTTCCTGGAAGAGACAGGCTTAGAAGAATAGGGAGGATGGAGAAAAACTTCAATACCTGTTTCATGAGAAAAAGCTGGGGCTGAGATGAATTAGGTAGTGTGTATTGTGCTCAGTAGGAAATGAGTTTTATTAGAGCAGGGGTTTGGTCATTTTAGAGATCACTGAGAGAGTGTCTCATGAAAGTAGTCAGGGGTCCTTTTGCTCGTGTTTCTGTAAAATTTATGGAGAGTACAGGAAATCTTGATGACACTGAATTTATTTTAAACTAGAGGCCTAGTGCACGAAATTTGTCCACAGGGGGTACAGGTGTCCCTCAGCCTAGCCTGCACCCTCTCCAATCTGGGACCCCTTGAGGGATGTTCGACAGTCCTCTAACAATCCAGGACTGCTGGCTCCCAACTGCCCTCCCCTGCAGGCCTGGTCCCCCCCAACTGCCCTCCCCTGCAGGCCTGGGTCCCCCCCCAACTGTCCTCCACTGCAGGCCTGGTCCCCCCCAACTGCGCTCCCATGCAGTCCTGGTCCCCCCCCCCAACTGCCCTCTCCTGCTGACCTGGTCTCCCCCAATTGCCCTCCTCTGCTGGCCCGATCACCTATAACTGCCCTCCCTGCTGGCTTGATTGCGCACAACTGCCCTCCCCCGCAGGCCTGGTCCCCCCCAACTGCCCTACCCTACAAGCCTGGTGTCCCCCAACTGCCCTCCACTGCAGGCCTGGTCTCCCCCAACTGTCCTCCCTTGCGGCCTGGTCTCCCCCAACTTCCCTCCTCTGCCATCCTGGCCACCCCCAACTGCCCTCCTCTGCTGGCCTGGTCACCCTTAACTTCCCACAACTTCCCTCCCCTGCAGGCCATCTTGTGGCGGCCATCTTGTGGTGGCCATCTTGTGTCCACATAGGGTCAGCCATCTTTGACCACATGGGGGCGGCCATCTTGTGTCTTGGTGTGATGGTCAATTTGCATATTACTATTTTATTAGATAGTATGCCAGGCACTGTAATTAGCACTTTATATGCATCATATCAATTAAGTCTCAACAAAACTATAAGACATGCATATTATCATTCCCATTTTATAGCTGAAGAAACTGAGGTAGAGATTGGATTTTATTTAATATGCTCAGGGTCACATAGTTTATAAGTGGCAGAGCTGGGCTTTGAACCCAGATCTGTCAGGACCCTGGAGCCAACACTCTTCACTACTACACTACACTGCTAAAAGTAAGTGAGGAGGAGAAGAGAAATGTTATAGAGCAGAGTTTCTGAGGTGCTCAAGATATTGTGTTGTGTCAGGGACAGAGAGACATGAATTGACACAGGTAATCCTTAGAGTAATGAGATATCCTAAAACACTGTATCCTTGCTACTTTGTCAAGGCAAAAAGCAAAACAGTCTGTAGTGAAGTGACATGTCTATGGCATCCCTAAGGGTAGTAAATCCCATATTTCTTTGGCCTTCTTTTATACACTTTCCAAAAACTGGAACCTGAAAAGTCCTACCCTGACCAGAAAAATAAGTATCCAAAAGTGCCATTCCCTAATCCTTAGTATTGTACCCACAGGTTTACAGTCCCACAGAATATAGAATAAACATTTGTGGATCATAGGACCCATTCTACCAGCAATCATTCTGCCCCTGGGAGAAACAATGAAAATTCCTAAAAAGCCAAAGCACCAGTAGTAGTCTTCTTTTAGACTCTTCTTATTTCTGGCTTTGCTACCAATCTATAATCTGTTCAATCTGAAAGTTAGTACTAGGTTAACAGATAACTCAGCTTAATTTATTTGCCAAAACACTTGGCTTCCAAACCTTATTATTATTTATTTATACATCATTGTTAAGATCCAATGCCTGTACTTTGTGACTGGAGAATTAGCCACAGATGTAGTTGTTACTGTGATTATTTGTTGTCAATTCCTTTTCTCCCTTGCATTCCCCCTCATCAGCCCAGCTGAATTAGGCAAAGTAAAGCCAGGGAATGAGCTAAGGGGTTCTGTATAATCTCTATATATAAAAGTCTAAGTGACCGAATGACCAAATGACCAGTGACTGGTCACTATGATATGCACTGACCACCAGGGGGCAGACGCTCAATGCAGGAGCTGCCCCCTGGTGGTCAGTGCACTCTCACAGTGGGAGCACCACTCAGCTGACCTACCTGTCCCAGCGGCCCACCAGCCGGGTGGCAGCCACTCACACCCTCAGTAGTCCTGCAGGTCCACTCTCCAGAGAATGGGCCAGGCACTGACAGACCTGCGCCACCAGCAAGATCCTGACAGCGCTGACAGCCTCCTGGAAGTTGGCCTCAGGCACTGTGGACACTTCCCCTCCCTAGACACTCCACAAGGCAGAGGAGATGGGAGTGAGCGAGGCAGAGGAGACGGGTGGGAGCGAGGCAGAGGAGACGGGTGGGAGTGAGGCAGAGGAGATGGGTGGGTGGGAGCGAGGCAGAGGAGATGAGTGGGAGCGAGGCAGCGGAGATGGGAGGGAGCGAGGCAGAGGAGACGGGTGGGAGGGAGGCAGCAGAGACAGGAGAGAGCGAGGCAGAGGAGATGGGTGCAGGAAGCCCTATTCTTGCAGGAGTATTCCTGCAATGGGCTGCTAGTATATACTATAATCATACATATACACATATATATATATATGTACACTTCTATTTTTAATTTTAAAAACAAGAACTTAAACACCTTGTTATTTGGTGAGTTCTCTTCCATTCCTTCATCCACTTCTGGCAGGACATCAGCAGTAACCCAAGGTGACCAGGAGCACATCACCCCATGGATCTTACTCAACTTTCCTGAGTGCCACTCAGGGAAGGGAGATCACTTATCCAATATTACAGAGCATATTAGTGGCAGTGCCCTGGCAATAGAATTCTCAAGGCTGACTGCTCAGGCCAGGTCTCCCTATAGCAGCTGCCTCACTGATAGCACCACACCAAGTTATTCTGGCTTAGCCCTTTACAAATAAGGAACAGTAAGGGCACATAGAACTTGAGGGCTTTGCTACTAGGTGGATTTGAATGCTTCAATCTAAATCATAGGACCCACATCAATTCCTTACCAGTATCTTCTGAGAAATATGGGTCTAAGTCCTGTATTTAGTTTGTTAGACTAACTAGAAGACACTATCGCCTGTCAATTACACCATGGTTTAAATAGACTTGTAAGCCAATCTACAGTGTAATTAAAGGGCAATGGTGTTTTCTAGTTAAGCTAAAAAGCTGACCATCATAAATAATATTGCTTCTATGGGTAAACATGCTCCAGGTTTCCAACTGACTTACATAATAATATTTGGAACATGACATGATTCATTTGTAAATGGGGGCATCCAATTGGGGACCAGGTAGTCTAATCTAAACAGATCAGAGCCTTATGCTTCTCATATGGAAATGTCTTTACAAATGTGCTATTGTGATCAATGAATAATCTTAAAGCATTTGGGAAATGTTAATTATTGATCCTTACTTGCCTGACCAAAGCAGAGTCTACAAAACGCTGCACAAATTCAGCTTGACCTATGCATTACCAAATAACTGCGCCAGTTGTCTTTTTCTCTGGCTGGCTATTTTCAAACAGCTTAGTCACAGTTTCAGGTTTATTCAAGGACAGCTCAGATAAAATTGGCAATCAAATGTTATTACTCAGAACCTATATATAAAGAAAGCAATTTCATTTAAAGATAAATCCATCTTCCTCATTCTTAATCAACAGAAGTGACTAGGGTATTATAGTGTCCCAGTTGTAATCTACCTTCTGCAATACCATACTTGCACTTGGTCCTTACTGTACCTCCATCTCCAGCTTTCTAGTTTCTTCCTTCAAAAAATTCCCAAAATCATTTTTATAATGATACTAGAGGCCCGTTGCATGAAGAGATCTGTGCAATAGGCCTTCCTTCCCTTGGCTTCCAGCACCAGTTTTCCTCCGGCACCAGGGACCCAGGCTTTCACTCTGGCCAGAGTCTGCCTTCTTCGTCTTTGCTGCAGACTCCGGCCAAAGTCTGCCATCTTCATCTATACTGCAGACTCCCGAGTCTGCAGTCTTGTCTTCGCTGCGGCACTCTGCTCCTATAGATCCCTTCGACCCCGCCCTTCCTCTCATAGCAGGTGTCCTGCCCCACCTGGCCACTCCGTGCCTGGTGCAACTGGGTGGCCGCCATCTTTGGCCTTCTAATTTGCATACTCACTCTGATTGGCTGTGGGCATAGCAGAGGTATGGTCAATTTACATGTTTGTCTATTATTAGGTAAGACTAGAGGCCCAGTGCATGATTAAATCATGCACGTGTAGGGTCCCCTAGGCCTAACCTGCCATCCAGGCCATATCCACTGCCCCACAAAGCCTAGCACACTCCACGGACACTGCTAGCAGCCTGCTTCCCGCTTTTGATGGCAGGGGGTCCACTGGTGCCAGAGCGGACACATAGCTCCCCGCTTTCAATCGCGGGGGAGCTGGGTGCCTGTCCTCTAGTGCACCAGGCCTTTCAGAAGCCTCCGGTGCGGCAGAGGCTTCTGAAAGGCCTGGAGTGGGAGTGGACAGGCACCCAGCTCCCCCGCTTTTGATGGTCCACGGTGGGACGTGGGCTCGCTGCCCCAGAGGCCCCTTCTGTGCCGCAGCACAGCCATGGCGCAGACACTGAGCTCGCGTCGCCACTGGCGACACGAGCTCAGCGTACCGCTGGCCCAATCGGCCACCCCGGCCACCCCGAGTCCTGCCCCTCCGTGCCTCCTGGCCAATCGTGGGCATAGCGAAGGTACGGTCAATTTGCATATTTGTCTATTATTAAGTAGGATTCCCCCAGGAATAATAATAAACCGCTAGGTGCTTTGTTTTGGTGGCCAGAGGTTATTCTAATTTATGCTTCAAATTTGTGTCTTTAAATATGAAAGCTCTCTAACCTGAAAGATTATGTCATTTACAGGGGGGAAAAGTAGGTTTACATTTATGAGTATATGAAAAACAGTTTATTCTTGTATTATTATTTTTTGCCACATGAAAAAATGTAAACCTACTTTTGTCTACCACTGTGTTTTATGACTCTCGCTAGACATGCTTCTGCTCTTGGTACATGATGGCCACATTCTACTAGAGACTCTATAGAATCTGTTTCTATACCAAAGAAGAGACCTTAAGAACCCAAACTAAGACTGAAGACAATATAAATCTGCAGAGTATGAGACCAAGACTTTTAGGCTAGAAATCAGAGGCTCAGATTCTAGTTTGCCTGTGTAACTAACTAGCTATGTTTTCTATAATCAAGTCCTTTGCCTTTTCTGATTCTTAGTCAATCTCTTCTTCAAAAAAAAATTAGAGTTATTCTAATTTGTGGAATTTCACTGAGGTAACGAGGAAAGACAGGAGCCAATACACTTTTATTGTAATCTAACGGGAAGACCATCTGGTTAAGCAAGATTATCCATCAAGAGGCTCATCTTCCCACCTGAGGCCAGTCCATCAGAATTGGTTTTGCAGGAGCAGTCATCTAAAGTTTAAAATTCCTGTTTATCCTAGATCGGGTGTCAAAAGAGTCATCTGAGAAAGTGCACCCAGTTATTTATTGAAGGGAGGGAAGCCCAGAGGGTGCTAACACTGAATTCAGAGGAAAATGGAAAACAGAAGAGATTACTGCCCTCATCTTGCAAAATATAAAATTTGTGGTAATTTATTAATTGGAGCATGTATGGAGGAACTGGAATTGTTTATATTATTTTTCTTGTTTCAGGTCATGTTGGAACAGATTTAATCTCTGGACTATTTCCACGTCTTTGAGAGAATGACTTTCTCAGAATTCTGTTTTACCTATCTTTTTCCCAGACCAGGTAACATTCATTAAGGGCAAGAGTCAAGCACAGATATGTTCTGAAGTGGTTTGCTAAATAAATGACTGAGTAGCACATTTCCAGCAAAATAAAATTTGATCTTAACAGAAAATAAATTAGCATAAAAGTTAACTTGCCTTAAATCCTTTCTTGAATGAAGTAAAAAATAAAAATTAAAGAAATTGATGATAATAAAGTCTTCTCAAAAGTTTCTTGATTGTTAAAGTTTGATGTTCCTAATTTGATATTATACTGTGAGTAAACTCTGAAAACCCAAGGCATAACTTTCCACCATTTGTCCACACCACAGATGTTTAAGTAACTTGTAAAACCATGGCCCATATTTTAAGTTGAGATACTTCTGTATGGAGTTGGTAATTTACAAAAGTAATTCAATGGAGTAGTTAGGAACTTCCACCTAATTAGAATTCTAGAATTAGCTCTGTCAAGTAACTTTGGGGCAAATTATATAATCTCTCTGAGCTACAGTTCCATCATCTTAAAAAGGAGAATGATAATGAAGCCTACTCATAGAGCTGTTAATGAGGAGTCAATGAGAAAAGGCATTAAAAGTACAGAGCCTAGCCCTAGCCGACTTGGCTCAGTTGGATAAAGCGTCTGTGGACTGAAGGTCTGGGATTCGATTCCGGTCAAGGACACATGCCCTGGTTGCTGGTTTGATCTCCAGTAAGGAGCATGCAGCTGATCAATGATTCTGTCTCATCATTGATGCTTCTCTCTCTCTCTCTCTCTCTCCTTTCCTCTCTGAAATCAATAAAAATATATATTTTTAAAAAGTACAGATCCTGGAGCATAGTGAGCCCTTTTGTTATTGTTGCTGATAATGAAAATATCATTTAATAAATAATAACAACAAAACAAAATATAGAAAATATTTGGGTCCCTTTAGTTATCTGCAACCTCCTTCCAGTGTCACCTGTACATAAGAAAGCAGAGTGGTCTACTAAATAAAGCATGGACTCCACAATCAGCCAAAAGTCCAAAAGGAAGTCAGGAGCCCACTACAGTGCCTAGCCCATAGTCAACCTGCAACAAACAGTAACTACTGCTGGTGCTGCTACTACTACTCTCCATATTAATTAATCCTTTCACAGAATAATCTTAAAATCTTCTTTACATTAAAGCCAGTTCAAAGAACACTGTAAATGATTTTGATCCTAGCTGAAGCTGCAGAGTCCTCTGGACTAATCATTTTAACGGATCTGTAGTCTTTCTTAATAGCAGCAAAAGAAACCCAAACACATGCCTGGTAAGCTCTGCAATTCTTCCTAATTGCTGCCTGGCTCTCTGTCACAGCTGGAGAACACATTGTCCCAAGGTTCTCTCTGCTACTACATGGTTAATTACAATATGGAATCTTGGAGAATGAATAGAAGCATATAGTTCTTTATGCACAATTCTGTCATTATTTGTAAAATTAGAGTAGCTAATAGAGATTCAACTGAAACTCTTTTCTAGTTGGTTGCCCTTTATTAACAGGCTCATTTCAATTGGGTTGTGAATAATTGCTACTTGATCTGATAGCTTCCTATCATGGATAAATAGGTGTTATTTACTAGGCTTGCCAGATTTAGCAAATAAAAAAAGATGCCAAGTTTAATATGAATTACAGAGAAACAATAAATAGTTTTGTGTAAATGGGTCCCAAATATTGCATGGGACAGACTTATACAAAAATTTATTTATTGTTTATTTGAAATTAATTTTAACTGAACACACTGTATTTCATCCGGCAACCCTATTTTTATACAACTATTTGCCTTTGCTTACACCTTCCTAAATATATAAATGATGATATTTTATAAAGACTATCAATTAGCAGTCAGTACCACTATTTCCTATCACAAAGTTAATTAATTTCATTTTTAAGTGTTATCGAACTGGCTCCTTGTTTTAAGAAATTTTAACAAAATTTCTGTAAATGCAAGTAATATGACTTTTACTAGAATTAGGCATAATTGTATCAACAAACCACCACCAAGTACCAATGAATCCATAGTTAAATATAAACTGACTAGGCCACTTTGAAATGAATCTCATGTTGGAAACCAGAGCTCCAAGTCATCTTATTGAGGAAGGTTTCTGCCAGTTCACAAAGGTCATATTTACCTGTAGCTAGTGGCATTTCCTTGTTTCTAGATAAGATACAACAAAGGGAAGTGTTTGGTTCCAGATGAATGGGAAAGGGTGTAAGAAATAAGAAGATAACAGTGTTTGGTTCAGGTGGGAATGTATCAAGCAAACGGTTCATTGCTACACATGCACTCAAGAGGCCACTAAATGGCCATAATGCAACTATTATCACCCATTAAAATCCTGGTCTTCTTTCACTCAGATTTATATGTAAAAATTTCTGACTGTGCTAACTTTCCTTTTCCAGAAGGTGGGGGCACAATAAGTTTGGTATTTATACAGGTGGGAACAAAGTAGGTTTGCAGTTGTTTGTATGGAAAATAATACAATTAAAAATAATATAGGAATAAGTTGTGTTTCACATACTCACAAGTTTAAACCTACTTTTGCCTCACCCTGTATTTAATGTTTACATGAACTTAGAGAGGTTCAACAGCATGTCCTGACTGTGTCCTCAGTGGTCTCTCTAATTTGGAATCCATAAGGGTGGAGAAAAATAGGAGTTTTCAATGTACTCCTGCTCATTATTTAAATTCAGAGTGGCAATAGCTTTGCAGCAGCATCCACAAGGCAGAGAATAACTGAGAAAGGCAAATACAATCTTGTAAGAAAAACATCCCAGAACTAGAGTCTGATCCCCTTTCACACTACTGTTGTGCTCCTGGAGAAAATTGTCATGTTTTTGTAAATCGAGTCATTTTAAAATGATGAAAGAGTACAGAATCCTAACCACTAGACTTTTTAAAATCATGAAATGGGGCTCACTTTTAAAGGTGGTGCTATGAATTTCCCCAAAGATGGATGCCTGAATCTGCTATCTGGATAAATCTAAATAAAACCATGTATTTTTAAGAAATTTAATCTCCCAAGGTCCTTCCCACTTTTCCCTAGGGGAGGAAAAACAGGAAGATGAGCTAGGTAAGCAAATACTAATAAAGGTCTTCAATCATCTTATCTGAATCAGCTATTTTTTTCTGTATGTCACTCCTTAAAGTACTGAAGTATTGTTTTTTAAGTAATTTTGAAGAATCTTCATATATCATTAACTGTGGTGACTGGTTTACTAAACTTTGGGCTATGAAGTATCAACTTCCTTATCCCTGCTCTGCACAAATGTCCTAAAAATTTTTGTCTAGTTTCTTTGAGACAAGAAGCCATGGTATCCTTTGGTTTGGAAATTTTCTGATAACAAGTACCCACAACCAAAGCAATGTGTGCACCTTTGAGAAAGAATAGGATTTGGAGCTAAAAATCTAGATTTCAGTCCTGGCTCTGTGTCTTAATGATTCTGTAACCATGGACAGGTTACTTTCTCTTACACTAAACAGCCTTCACTGTAAAATAAATGGTCTTAATCCAATGAGAAAATGCATGTGAAAGTGATTAGTAAAGCAGTATAAAAATGTTCTTGATTGTTCTTATTATAGAACTCAAAATGGAATTTCCACCTTGTGTTAACAGGGTGGGAACAGGGCAGAGGTGGTCTTTGAAGAGGCTTCTGGTGTTTTGCAGAAGGCCATGGTCTGGAATGTTAAGCATCACTCTGGCTTTAAGGCTCAAGGACTGACCCTGCAACCCTTATTTACATGCATCCCCTCAATGACTTTCCGTGAGTCTAAACTAGAAAGTCAGCTCCTTTTTGCACAGAGCTCCTTCCTGAGGAGTTGAACACCCACCTCTTCTGACAAAAGGAAACGGGAAACACAGACAGCCTGTTTAATTTTGTGTAGCCTGCATCTTCCTAACTGCTGCCAGATACCACTGGCCAAATATTTGAGGGCATTGATGACTCCTGCCAATTTCAAGAACATGTTGTTATAACTTCTTGCATCTCCTTCACTGAGAGTAAAATTGGTTTAAATAGCTGAAAATCACTACCACACCTAGAAAATGAGATTTTTTTTCCCAGTTAAAAAAAAACATTTATAGGAAAAGTAGTGTATATAGTATGTAGTATTATTTGTGAAGTAAAATGACATATTAGCTAATACTAAAAAGTGAAAGACACCCATTACAGGAATGCAGAGCATATTGTGGGATATTATTAGATTAATTCTGAAATAATTTGAATCTGGGAATCTTATTATTTTTGAAAGCACAATTATCAGCGCTAAGAGACTAATCATGTACCATTCATTGTATTCTCACAGTTGTAGTAGAAAGTAAAATGCTAATTCCTTTTGCAGTCTCAAGGACTTGGATCAGCATACGATTTTACAAGTTCCCTCTCCTATTTAGAAACTTGTAGGTACCTGAAATAAAATTGAAAGAGGTTCCAACTATTTTTTGTAGTCCAGCTGATAATGACTTCAAATATTTCTATCTAGAATCAAGACAAAGGATTGGAAGTATGATATATATGTTATATAATAATTGCCATGACTATGCCTGTGGACAAATGGCAGATATTTGATTAACATTTTATTTAGCTTCTTAATTTTCATCTCACAGAGAAGTGTAAGAAACTTGAATACTTGTATTTTAATGTGCTTCTAAGGTATTTGTTACCACTTCCTTCATTGAATACTTATTAGATTGTCTACTGACCACCTTGGTCTTTCTTTCCTGGGTACTCCTTGACCACAGGTCCAGAGTTAGGCAGCCATCCATGAATTTGTAATTGAAACTAAAAGAATACTGGTCTCACTCTGTATTGCTGGGCCTATAATATGAAGGCAGGTGCTAGGGATAGCCATCTACTGTCATGCAGCCTGGGGAGCAGAGAATGAAAGAGACTCAAGCTGGCATGCAGAGAAAGGCAGAGACAAGAATGAGTCAAAGAAAAGTCCTGACCATGAACCCAGTGTCTGGTCTCAGGTCATTCCTGAAACCTGGCTATATTCTTATCCCTGGGGTCCTTGAGAATTCTAGGGTATGTAGAATAAATTCTTCCTTTTTGCTTCAACTAGTTAAATCAGGTCTCTTTTACAATCAAGAGTCCAAATGACTGCACATTCAAAATTTAATTTTGGCATTCTTCACTTTTGAAAGAGATACACTTACCGTAAAGCAAAATGAGTTTGTAATCAAGGACTCACCTAGACAAGAATGATCCTGGCACACAGCAGGTAGGTGTTTACATAATGTTTGCTGAATGAATGAATGAATGAATGGGTTTCAAAGCAGGCATGATCTTTTGCTGAAATTCTGATAAGGCTCAGTGCCCATGAATTTATAACTATACATTTTCTAAATCTTATTGGTTAAAAATACAGTTGTCCCTCAGTATCTGCATGGGAGTTGTGTGTGGTGGGGGAGGGGGAAGCTGATTTCAGGAATCCCAATGAATACTAAATCTGGATGCTCAATCCCTTATATAAAACTAGAGGCCCAGTGCACGAATTCGTGGACCTTGAAAGGAACTGTGGGCCATGAGGCTGTGGTGGGCACAGGGGCAGGTCTCTGCCCATCCTCTGCGTTCCTGCCTGGCCCCGCCACTGGTGCCCTGTCTGTCCCCACTCCCACCACTGCCAGGGTGGTGTCAGCCCCTCTCGCACCTGCTGATGGCAGAGCAATTGGGGCTGGCACCAGCAGCGGGTGCAAACAGTGGCTGCCAGCCCCAATTGCCCCTCAGAGCAGAGTGTGGTTGAGAAGCCCTGAGAGATGATCGGGGCCAGCAGCTGCTGCTCACACCTGCTGATGGTGCCAAGCAATCAGGGCCGGCACCAGCTCTGGCAGTGGGTGTGAGTGGCGGCTCCGGCACCAGTGCCCGGCAGGACTGCAGCACATGCAGGAGCAAAGAATTTTCAGTAACCACCAGAGGCTCACCCCAATGACCAACCAGCATCCCACCTTGGTCTGGCGCCCCCACTCACCTGCTCCACCATCCTGCCACAGCCAATGCCTGCCATGTTCCACACTCTGTGGCCTGCTGCCAACGCCTGACATGTCCCGCATGCGCCCCCTAGTGGTCAGCGCATGTCATAGTGATCAGTTGTTTGGTTATTCTGATGTTCGGTCTATTTGCATATTAGGGTTTTATATATATATATAGATAGTGTAGTATTTGCATATAACTTATATTTGCATATAGATTACAGCAGGGTATGCCTGCACTTAACTTCATTTGCAATGATTCAATGTAATGCTCAGTGCATGACAAATTCAAGCTTTGATTTTTGGAACTTTCTGGGACTTTTTTCCACATATTTTTGATCCCTAGTTGGTTAAATCTGCAGATATGAAATCTGTGGATGCATAGAGCTGACTACATTGAAAGAGAGCTGACAGTATTAAAACCGCTACACTTATCCATTAACCAACCTACAACTTTCAAAGCTGGTTGAAAGGCAGAACTGCGTAGTAGTTACAAACAATGGCACTGTAGTCAGACAGCATGCATTCAAATCACAACCCTGCCCTCATATTCTCTAGGCCTTAGTTTCCTCATCTGTAAAATTAGTATAATAACAGTACTGATCTCAGATATTTTTAGGACTATAGGAGATAATTATGAACTGTATATGGTATATAGTAAATGCTTGATAAATGTTAATGACTATCATGATGATTTGGGGCAACTTTTAAAGAAATAAAAGCAACGTATTCAAATCTCACTTGGTACACTTCTTTTGATGGGCTTCCCTTCTTATCATTGATCCAACTCTTCTTTCTGACTTATTTCCAGCTACATAGGCTTCAGAACACCTGAAGCAGACTTTTTCTGGAATATAAATCTGGGTATAAGTATCTTTGCCTCATCTAGTGAAAGTCCTCTGAGAACTCTCAACCATCATGTTTCCTTCTGGCCCCTCCAATTAATTATTCATGTTTTAAAAGTCGGTGATGCCGTCGAAACCGGTTTGGCTCAGTGGATAGAGCGTCGGCCTGCGGACTGAAAGGTCCCAGGTTCGATTCCGGTTAAGGGCATGTACATTGGTTGTGGGCACATCCCTGGTAGGGGGTGTGCAGGAGGCAGCTGGTCGATTTTTTTCTCTCATCGATGTTTCTAGCTCTCTATCCCTCTCCCTTTCTCTCTGTAAAAAATCAATAAAATATATTTTTTTTAAAATGTCGGTGATGCCTTTTGAGTTTTGTTTTGTTTTGTATATGGGGACAAGCAGCAGACAAGTTTCATTCATTTGCACGTGGCTGTCCAATTTTCACAGTACCATTTACTGAAGATGCTTTATTTTCTGCATTGTATGTTTTTAGCTACTTTGTCAAAAATTATTTGTCCATATACATGTGGTTTTGTTTCTGGGTTCTCAATTCTGTTTCATTGGTCTGTGTGTCTGGTTTTTTCCAATACTACCACGCTGTTTTGATTATTGTTGCTGTTAGTATAATTTGAAGTCAGGAAGTATGATATGGATCAAACACCTAAGTATAAGACCTGAAACAATAAATTTAAATTTCACAGAAGAAAACATAGGTACTAAACTTATAAGCCTTGATCTTAGAGAGGATTTTATTAATTTGACCCCAAAAGTAAGGAAGTAGAAGCAAAAATAAATAAATGGGACTACATCAAACTAAAAAGTTTCTGCACAGCAAAAGAAACTATCAACAAATGTCTACTAAAGATTTGTCAGATGTCAGAGGAATGGCGGCATGAGTGAGCCCCTTGTCCTCTCCCACTGACTCAGCAAGTTAAGCAACTATAGTTCAACAAAGAAATCTCTGCTCAACTCAGACACATGCCTGAGAGACCTGGGCATTGAAACAGCTAAAGGTGGGCAATCAGGAATAAAACAGGGAGACGAGAAAGGAGGAAAGTGCAGGAAGCCTGCAAACACAGCCCTGCATCTGGAAGATTGTGGCTTGACCAACCAGGAGAGGGGGAAAAAGCTGGCAGTAGCATGTGCTTCATTCAGCTGAGAGGAACAGAGAGTTGGGGTGGGGGGTGTGAGCCCAGTAGGGTGACCAATGAGGGAACAAACAGTGTCTGAGTCAGCAAATGCCTGACAGACCACAGGGTTCTGCTGTGCAGCCCTACACTATTGGGTGGGCGGTGGTGTTTCAGACAAAGAAATGGAACCAGAGAGCCCTGCTTCCACTTGGACTCCCAAAACTCGCCTACTGTTGTCCTTGAAGTTGGGTCCAGAAGCATATTATCTGTAAATTAAGAGCTATTGCAGTAGACCGGCTCTTTCCCTCTGTGACTGATCCCTAGGAGGGATGCTTGGGATGGGACCCCATGGAGGTCAGGGGTTGCCATTATGGTGAGGGCAAAACAAACCCCACCCCCAAACAGCATGAGCCCTGAAGGTTCAAGACTGGGATATCACAGAGATAAAAAAAAAAAAATCTTGAGATTAAGCGCCATCTACTGGAAAATAGTAGAAAGACCTCTTCACAGATAAATGTGTAAGCAAAGGAGGACAGCAAATACCATGAATAACCACAGTAATGAGGATGACCAGAAAAAAAAAAAGAGAAATCTCCAGAAAGCAAGCTGGAACACATGGAAATATTTGATACAAATGACAGAGATTTCAAGACTGCAGTCCTGAAAATACTCAACGGGATGTGAGAAAATACAGACAGACAATTCAACGCACTCAGAAAACAAATAAATGGGGGGAAAAAGAGTACTTTACCATAGAGATGAAAACTTTAAAAAGAAGCCATCAGAAATCCTAGAAATGAAGCTAACAAGGTGGAGGAAAGAATTAGTGATGTTGAAGACAGGGATCTAGAAATGACAAAGAGGGAGGAAGAGAGAAACCTGAACATAGAGAAAAATGAAAGAGTCTTATAAAAAACAATAATAATCAAAATAGTGTGGTGGTATTGGCAGAAAACCAATATTGGGCTCTTTCATTTTTCTTTATGCTCAGGTCTCTCTCTTCTTCCCTCTTCATCATTTCTAGATTCCTGACTACATCAGAAAAAGTAATATTAGAAGTATAGGCATTCCAGAGGAGGAGAGGAGGGAGCAGGGAATAGAATAGAGAGTCTATTCAAACAAATAGTGGATGAGAACTTCCCAAATCTATGGAAAAATGTGTGGAATACCACCAAACAAAAACAACAGACAGAAATACAAAGGAAAAAAAAACTAATGGAGGCACAGAGCTACTAAAAAACAAAAGATAAAATGGCTATAGGAAATACTCATACATCAATTATTACCCTAAATTTAAATGGTCTGAATTCACCAATAAAGAGGCACAGAGTAGCAGAGTGGATCAAAACACAAAACCCAACCATATACTGCTTACAAGAGACACATCTAAGCTGCAAAGACAAAGGTAGATTCAAAGTAAAAGGGTGGGGAAAAATTCCCCAAGCAAATAACATCCACAAAAAAGCAGGTGTAACCATACTTATATTTGACAAAACATATTTAAAAGATAATAAAGATAACAAGAGACAAAGATGGACACTTTGTAATGATAAAGGGACACTGCATCAAGAAAACATAGCACTTCTTAATATATATGAACCCAACCAATATACAGATGATGTATCATAGAATTGTATGCTTGAAACCTATATAATTTAATAACCAACATAACCACAATACATTTAATAAAAAGTATATACCTTAGTTTATATAAATATCTAACCACTTTGCTATACACTTGAAACTAATACAATATTGAATGTCAACTATAATTGAAAAATGAAACAATTATTTAAAATAATCTGTGATGCAAAATATGTGATACCATGGGAGCCAATAATACTCCTCCCACCACAGGATTTTCTGCCATTTTGCAAATCTATTTAAAGTGTTCCTAAAGTCTTTATGTTCTAGTGACATCTATGAAACTATTTATGGATTGCATGATATATCCTGGGATTGTTTAAAATAAACATCAAAGGGGTGAAATAGGGTAGAATGAAACAGGTATGTTCATGAAAGCTGGATGACTGGTACCTGAAAGTTCATTATATTAATATATTTTTTTACATGTTGGAAGTTTTCCATAATAAAATGCTATACCTGAGGTATATATAATTTTATTCAGAAAAAATGTAGTTTCTCTTTTTCAACATATGTTGCTGCCAAAACTGCTTTGAAATCTTAAATTGCCTCCAAAAGAAGCAGAAGGTCCACATCCTGTACACACTAAAGACAATGCATGAGCACAATTTAGATACTATTTTTTAAAAGATTTAAATTGGAGGAGGAAAAAATGACAGCAGAATAGACAGACGTGTCCCGAGCCTTGTCCCAGAGCAGATAGAAAGAACAGCTGAGGGTAGCACTGGGAGTGTTTGTTGGTGAGTTAAGGAACAGCTATACTCCAGGAGAAGGTGGGGGACTGCTGGATGGGGCTCCCCTGAACGGGAAGCCACCACTGCTGCTGGGTTCTCTCCTGGAGCCACTGGCTCGGACACGGAGACCACGCTATCTTGAAGGGGAAAGTGGATGTTATCAGAATCCTGAAAATGTACAACTGCAGCACCCACCAAACAGCTGCGAACCAGAGAACACTGGATCCCAAGTGGCGCAAGCACATGGATTCAGAGGAGCTCTACACTCCAGCACGAAAAGGTCAGATTTTGCCTGAGATAAGGTGAGGTCTCTGGTCCCCAGAGAAATGCACGCACTGCGGGAGCTGGAGGACCAGGGGAAGTCTGCACCTAGAAAAATCCATGGCTGTTGGGGCTGGCGTGATCTGTGAATGTGGAAGGGGGTCCTCAGAACTGGTAACAGAAGGGATCTCTAAAAAGTAACCAATTTTGAACTGACACAAAAGGACAGCCTAAAAATTTTAAAAGTGTGCCGGCTGCTTAGATCCAAGGGGGACAAAGGGACTGTGCAGACTGCACGCAGCCCCGGAGTTTGCACACTTGGGCGTTTTCCTCTTCAAATCCTTGTTTCTGATTACTAAGCCCAATACATAGGATCACCCAGTTGGGGACACCCTAGGAGACTGCAGGGGAAAGTTGTTTTCTGGAACCTGGGGATCAGAGCGGGTAGTGACCATTGGAGAACCATCTCTGGGGCAGCCCACTCCCACAAACTGGTACTGAGTGCCACAGGGAAAGCAGGCTCCAAGCACAGGCTAGAGAGGCCCTATAGACCGGAGGTCAATCCAGAAACACTGTCACCCAGGGGCTGAATCACAAATTGACTCTTGTGTAATCCTACCTAATAATAGACAAATATGCAAATAGACCATACCTCTGACACACCTACAAGCCACACCCACAAGCCATGCCCACCATCCAATCAGAGCGAGTATGCAAATTAACCCAACCAAGATGGCTACAGCCACAGAGAGCAAGGTTTCCTAGGTAACAGAGGAAGCCAATCTTTCTGACTGCCCTTGCCAGGTCTAAGCCTCCACTCAAGCTACAAAGTTTCAATTATAGAAGGTAAACAAATTCAAACAGAAATGGCGGCAGAACGGAGCTTGAGAGAGCAGGCCAGGGTTGATCCCGGCAACAGGGGAAGCAAAGCTTTCCGCACACCCTGGCCAGGCCCACCCGCTTAAGGCTACAAAGTTTCAATTATAACTCCAACAGAAATGGCTGCCGGTTGCAGAGGGTGCCCCAGACTTGGCTCCGCTCCAGGCTACAAAGTTTCAATTGTAGAAGGAGAATAAATTCCAGATACCAGGGCCTCCACTTGGGTTGCCAGGAGGTGTGGCCGGCCTGAAAACCACCACAGGCCCCTCACTCAGGCCGCCCCACACCCCAAGGGAACCCCACCCTGATCAGGGACACCCTTCAGGGCAAACCAGCTGGCCCCCACCCCTGTACCAGGCCTCTATCCTATGTAATAAAAGAGCAATATGCAGATTGATCATCACTGCAACACACAATATAGCTGCCCCCATGTGGTCAAAGATCCTGCCTCCATGTGGACACAAGATGGCCACCACAAGATGGCCAGCAGGAGAGGGCAGTTGGGAGGCACCCGGCCTGCAAGGGAGGGCAGTTGAGAAGGACCAGGCCTGCAAGGGAGGGTAGTTGAGAGGGACCAGGCCTGCAAGGGAGGGCAGTTGGAGGTGATCAACCCTGCAGGAGAGGGCAGTTAGGGGTGACCAGGCCGGCAGAGGAGGGAAGTTGGGGGCAAACAGGCTGTCAGTGGAGTGGTTAGGGGGTGATCAGGCTGGCAGGCAGAAGCGGTTAGGGGAAATCAGGAAGGCAGGCAGGCAAGCAGTTGAGAGCCAGCAGTCCTGGATTGTGAGAAGGATGTCCAATAGCCCGTTTAGACCTGATCCTGGTGGGTAGTCAGACATCCCTAAAAGGGCAGTCAGACATCCCTTGAGGGGTCCCAGATTGAAGAGGGTACAGGCTGGGCTGAGGGACAACCCCCCTCCGTGCACGAATTTTGTGCACCAGGCCTCTAGTCACAAATAAAGGAATACAAGAAATTAAGACACAATGCCTGCTTAAAAATCAGGACTGGCTTACAACACTGAGGAGCAGTGGAACGCAGGGAACTGCAATATGGTCTTAAATGGGAAACAGGTGTGCCAAACAGCACTATAGAGGAAGTGAATGACCTTCACTACTGCACTTTTTTTTATTATTTTTTATGTTTATTTTTTTCACCTTTTACATAAGAAACATTTTTTTCTTTTTTTCCTCACTTGATTTTACCTTTTTAATTATTACAATTATATTTTCAAACAGAATTATTACTACTACTATTTTACCATATATAAAAACAGTGTCATTTTATTTTCTCTTTATTTTACTTTGGGATTAGTGTTCTACATTCTATTTTCATCTTTCCATTAGCATATTTTTACTCTATCTCAACTCTACCTTTATGCCATCACTGTCTTCCTAACTTTTCCACTTTTGGTGTCCTGTTTCTCTTACCCTTTTCCTGCTTTAGATTTTCCCTATTCTTTCTTTTTACCCCCTGTTAAAATTTCACCCTACTTATATATCTAATTTCCAAGTCCGTTCACACCTCTCTCTTCTCTGTCTTCACTATCCAAAAAATTGTTTTTCTCTCTGTCCTTTTGTTGTTGTTTGCCTGAATGTTGATTATATCAATTTTTTATGCTTTTTTGTGAGATTGTTTTGCTTATTCTTTTTTGTTTTGTTTTCTTGTTTGATTTGTTTCTGTTTGTTTTTTGCTTCTGTTTTCCCTTGCCTCACTTGATATTGGTTATTTTTTGTAGTTTGTATTCATCTCCAGGTACTTGTTGCTGGCATTTGCTGGGATTAGTGGCTGTTCTATTGAAGTTTTCTCCCCGTATATATAGTTTGTTCCCCTCTTCTTTTGTATTCTCTTTCTTTTCTCTCTTACTTTTTTTCTTTTCCCAATTTCATTTTTGCACTCCTTTCTTTCTTTTTTTTCTCTTCTTCGTTCTCTCCTATCCTCTAATTTGCCTTTCTCTGGTGGTCACCTATATTTGGAGTTATTAATATCATGAATACATTTCTGTTCAGTGCCTTGTGTATTGTACCTGGTTGTGTTGTATTTTGTGCCTTTAAATCAATGCAGGAGAGAGAAAACTACATAACCAGACAACTGGAGAAGAGAGACCATGAGGAGACAAAGAAACAGCCCACATATGAAAGAAAAAAAAGACATCACCAGAAAAGGAAGTAATCGAAATAGAGGCAAGCAACTTATCAGAGAAAGAATTCAGAGAAATGGTCATAAGGTGGCTGAAAAGAATGGAAGACAAATTCGACAATATGAGTAAGAACCAAGAGAAAATGAAGCAGAACCACGAAGAAATAAAAAATGACATTGCTGCTGTAAAGAACTCAATAGAAAGCATCAAGGGTAGACGAGAAGAAGATGAGGACCGCATCAGTGAGCTAGAAGACAAGGTAGGAAAAAATACACAAGTACAGCAGCTTCTAGAAAAAAAATTAAAAAGCAGGAAGAGAGCCTAAGGGAACTTTGGGACAACACGAAACAAAACAACATCTGCATAATAGGGCTTCCAGAAGGAGAGGAAACTGAGCAAGAAATAGAAAACCTGTTTGAAGAAATAATGACAGAAAACTTCCCTGATATTGGAAAGAAAAAACCCACAAACATCCAAGAAGCTCACAGAGTCCCAAGCAAAATGAACCCCAAAAGACCAACGCCAAGGCACATGATAATTAAATTGGCAAACACCAACAACAAAGTAAGAATCTTAAAAGCAGCCAAAGAGAGACAGAAAGTTACCTCCAAATGATCCCCCATCAGACTAGCGACTGATTTCTCAACAGAAACACATCATGCCAGAAGAAAATGGAATGAAATATACAAAGTCATGCAAAGGAAGGGTCTGAATCCAAGAATACTGTACCCAGAAAGGCTATCAATCAAATTGAAGGTGAAATCAGGAGCTTCACAGACAAAAGAGGACTAAGGGAATTTATTAACACCAAACCATCAAGGCAAGAAATGCTCAAGGGTCTGCTGTAAAAAAAAAAAAAAAAAAAGGAATAGGAATCAAAGAAGAAACACAGAGGTAAAGAATAAAAATGGCGACAAATAAGTACCTATCAATAATAACTATAAATATAAATGGATTAAATGCCCCAATCAAAATACATAGGGTAACAGATTGGATAAGAAAACACGACCCATATATCTGCTGCATACAAGAAGCTCACCTCAGAAAAAAAGACACACACAGACTGAGAGTGAAAGGATGGGAAAAGGTTTTTCAGGTGAATGAAAAAGAAAAAAAGCTGGGGTAGCAATACTTATATCTCACAAATTAGATTTCAAAATGATGGACATAACAAGAGATAAGGAAGGCTACTTCATAATATTAAAGGGAGCAATCCAACAAGAAGAAATAACTCTGGTAAACATATATGCACCCAATACAGGAGCACACAAATAAATAAATAAAAAACTCCTGGAGGATATCAAGGGAGAGATTGACAGCAATACAATCATAGTAGGAGACTTTAATACCCCATTATCACCATTGGACAAATCTTCTAAACAAAAAATCAGCAAAGAAACAGCAATCCTAAATGACTCACTAGACCAGATGGAATTAATTGACATCTTCAGAACATTTCACCCCAAAGCCACAGAATATACATTCTTCTCAAGTGCACATGGGTCATTTTAAAACATAGACCATATGTTGGGTCATAGGCAAAGTCTCTTCAAATTCAAGAAGATAGAAATCATATCAAGCATCATCTCAGATCACAGTGGCATAAAACTGGAAATCAACTACAATGAAAACAATTTAAAAAAAACAAACACAAGGAGACTAAACAGCATGCTATTAAACAATGACTGGGTTACCAGAGAGATCAAGGAAGAAATAAAAATCATCAAGGCAACAAATGACAATGAAAACACAACAACCCAAAATCTATGGGACACAGCGAAAGCACTCTTGAGAGGGAAGTTCATAGCTCTACAAGCCTACGGCAAAAAAACAAGAAACAATGGAATAAATTACCTAATCCTACAACTCAAAGAGTTAGAGAGTAACAAGAAAAGCCCAGTGTAAGCAGAAGGAAGGAAATAATACAGATCAGAGAGGAGATAAACGACATAGAGACCAAAGAAACAATACAAAATATGAACAAAACCAAAAGCTGGTTCTTTGAAAGGATAAACAATATTGATTAGCCTCTAGCCAGGCTAACCAAGAAGCAAAGAGAGAGGACCCAAATAAACAAAATCAGAAATGAAAGAGGTAAAATAACAAGAGACCCCACTGAAATACAAAGGATTGTTAATGAATACTATGAACAACTCTATTCCAACAAAATTGACAACCTGGAGAAAATGGACATATTCCTAGAAAAATATAACCTTCCAAAACTCAATCAGGAAGAATCTAAAAGCTCAGTAGGCTAATAACTATGGAAGAAATAAAAGCAGTCATCAAAAAGCTTCCAGCAAACAAAAGCCCAGAGCCAGACGGCTTCACAGGGGAGTTTTACCAAACATTCAAGGAAGAACTAAAACCTATCCTCCTCAGACTATTCCAAAAAATTCAAGAGGAAGGAACACTTCTAAGCTCCTTCTATGAAGCCAGCATCATCCTAATACCCAAACCAGATAAAGACAACACAATGAAAGAGAATTACAGGCCAATATCCCTCAAGAATATAGATGCCAAAATCCTCAACAAAATTCTAGCAAATCGGATCCAGCAGTACATCAGAAAGATCATATACCATGACCAAGTAGGATTTATCCCAGGAATGCAAGGATGGTACAATATCTGCAAATCAATAAATGTGATACATCACATAAACAAATTGAGAGATAAAAATCACATAGTCATATCAATTGATGCAGAAAAAGCATTTGACAAAATTCAACACCCTTTCTTGATAAAAACTCTCAACAAGGTGGGAATAGAAGAATCATACCTCAACATAATAAAAGCTATATATAATAAACCCACAACTAACATCATACTCAATGGGCTAAAACTAAAATCATTTCCTCTAAGAACAGGAACAAGACAGGGATGCCCACTCTCACCACTCCTGTTCGACATAGTACTTGAAGTATTAGCCATTGCAATTAGACAAGAAGAAGAAATAAAAGGCATCCAAATTGGGAAAGAACAAGTAAAGCTATACTTATTTGCAGATGACATGATATTTTACATAAAAAACCCAAAAGACTCCATCAAAAAACTAATATTTTTAATAAATGAATTCAGCAATGTAGCAGGATACAAAATTAACGCCAAGAAATCTATGGCATTTCTATACACCAATAGTGAACTTACAGAAAGAGAGACTAAAAAAGCAATCCCATTTACTATCGCACCAAAAAAAATTAAGATACCTAGGAATAAACTTAACTAAGGAGGTAAAAGACCTATACACGGAAAACTACAGGACACTGAAAAAAGAGATAGAGGAAGACGTAAACAGATGGAAGAACATACCATGTTCATGGATTGGTAGAATCAACATCATTAAAATGTCCATACTACCCAAAGCAATCTACAGATTCAATGCACTCCCCAGTAAAATAGCAACGGCATATTTCACAGACCTAGAAAGAACTCTCCAAAAATTCATCTGGAATAGAAAAAGACCCCAAATAGCCACAGAATTCCTGAGAAAGAAGAATCAAGTAGGTGGGATCTCAATATCAGATTTCAAGCTGTAATACAAAGCCACTGTTCTCAAAACAGCCTGGTACTGGCACAAGAACAGACATATAGACCAGTGGAATAGAATAGAGACTCCAGATATTGACCCAAGCCACTATTCTCAATTAATATTTGACAAAGGAGGCATGAACATACAATGGAGTCAAGACAATCTCTTCAATAAATGGTATTGGGAAAATTGGACAGATACATGCAAAAAAATGAAACTAGACCACCAACTTACACCTTACACAAAAATAAACTCAAAATGGATACAGGACTTAAACATAAGACGGGAAACCATAAAAATACTAGTGGAATCCACAGGCAGAGAAATCTCAGACATATGCTGAAAGAACTTCTTCACTGATACTGCCCCTAGGGCAATGGAAGCTAAAGAGAAAATAAACAAATAAGACTACATCAAAATTAAAAGCTTTTGCACAGAAAAAGAAACCATCAACAAAACAACAAGAAAGCCCACTGTATGGGAGGACATATTTGTAAATGTTATCACTGATAAAGGTCTAATCTCCAACATCTACAGGCAACTTATACAACTTAATAAAAGAAAGATAAATGATCCAATAAAAAAATGGGCAACGGACGTAAATAGAATTTTTTCAAAAGAAAACAGAAGGAAGGCCAAGAGACACGTGAAAACATGCTCAAAGTCATTTATCATCAGAGAGATGCAAATCAAAATGACAATGCATTACCATCTCACACCTGTCAAGATGGCTATCATCAACAAATCAACAAATGGCAAGTGCTGGCGAGGATGCGGAGAAAAAGGAACCCTCGTGCACTGCTGGTGGGAATGCAGACTGGTGCAGCCACTGTGGAGAACTGTATGGAGTTTCCTCAAAAAACTAAAAACGGAGCTCCCATTTGTTCCAGTAATCCCACTTATAGGAATATATCCTAAGAAACTAGAAACACCAATCAGAAAGGATATATGGGCCCCTATGTTCATAGCAGCACAATTTATAATAGCTAAGATTTGGAAACAGCCTAGGTGCCCGTCAGCAGATGACTGGATCAGAAAACTATGGCACATCTACACAATGGAATACTATGCTGCCGTAAAAAAGAAGGAATTCTTACCATTTGCAGCAACCTGGATGGAACTGGAGAGGAAACTTTGGTACATCTACAGAATGGTATACTATGCTGCCATAAAAAGAAGGAATTCTTACCATTTGCAGCAACCTGGATGGAACTGGAGAGCATTATTCTAAGTGAAATAAGCCAGTCAATGAAAGAAAAATACCACATGATCTCACTCATTTGTGGATAATAAAGAACATTATAAACTGATGAACAAAAGGATAGATACAGAGGCAGTAAAGCATCAAACAGACTGTTAAATTACAGCGGTAAGGTTAGGGAGAGGTGGGGGAGATAAGAGATCAACCGAAGGACTTGTATGCATGCCTATAAGCATAACCAATGGATGCAAGACACTGGGGGGGTGAGGGCATGTATGGGAGTGGGGTGGAAGGGGCAATGGGAAGATATGTACACATGTAATTCCTTAATAAAAAAATGGGGAAAAAACTATAAATAAAAAAATAATAAGATAAGTAAAAAATAAAAGTTTTAAATTGGTTTCATTCCTGTTTTAATACTAATGAATGAAATAAATAAGAAGTCATAATTGAAACTTTCTCTTTACTAGGGACATTGGCTGATAATTTTGTTTGTAACCAAAATGGTAAAACATGTGCTGCTCTTTGCTACAGGTGTAATGGGTTAGCAAATGCTCTTTAAAAGTCACACATGCAACAGAAGATAAATCAAAAGCTACATGAAAAACTATCTCCACTTTGGATCAGGAGGTTTTTTTGTTCATGCCTGTAGTCAATGTGCCAAATGTATCATAGCAACAGTAATGGGATGCCACTAACAAAATCCTCCTCCTGACATTTAACCTTGGTTGCAAGCTTTGCAGAACGTTCTTGCCTTGGCATTTTTGACAATAGCTAGCATCAGTAATGTGGCCTTAAATGACCAAGGACCATATTAGAACATCAGGAAGTGGCTTCTCTGATGGGGCCAGTCATTCAGGAAAAGGGGATAAGGTGGAAAGAAAATAATTGTAATCTGTACTATAATCAGCATCTTTATATGATCATCAGTGCTGATCATTTGTCTTCAAGTCCCAGTAGAATTGGAAATTGGTTTTCACATATAGCCCTTTCCATACAAAGATTCAGTGGCTCATCTGTGTTGCTGGTGGTGAGAGTCCATAGCCACACTCTCCTTATCACACCACTCAGAGCAAACACATGGTGAAAAGCCAGCTGGTAGCGTTAGGGAAACAGGGTAATGCTAAAAAAAGGAGCAAAGCTAACTGATCCCCATGAAGATCCAGACCTGACCTTGGCCTCATTAGCTCTGGGCTCTGACTGAGCTAAGCCAGCCCAGATGGCTTTAGAAATAAGGTAAATACCTACTTCAAAAAAGAATTAAGAAAGTAATTAATAGCTTGCTAGCCTTAAAGTGATGGGGAGGTGAAGATGTGGATTTTCATACTGAAAAGTTCTAAGGACTTTCCAAGTTACATTGTTTTACTATTCTTGCTATTATTTTCAGTTCAAGATGATGAAATCTAATTTATTTTCTCCAAATAGAAGCAAGTTTTAGATTTATGAAAAGTCAATACAATAAAACCTTCCCTTTTTAATAAAAAATTTTTTATCTTGATACACTTTTCAAGGGAGGGAATAGAATTAATACTCATGGTATATTATGTTATACTAGAGGCTCAGTGCACAGATTCGTGCACTGGTGGGGTCCCTCCACCTGGCCTGCACCCTCTCACAATCTGGGACCCCTCAGGGGATGTCAGACTGCCAGTTTCAGCCCGATCCCCACAGGCTAGGCCGAGGGACCCCACTGGTACACAAATCCATGAACCGGGCCTCTAGTATGCATATAATATCTTTGGTTAATCTCTTCCTGTCCTCCCCCTTCCCCCTTTCCTCTGAGATTCATCAGTCTGTCCCATGTTTCCATGCCTGTGCATTGAGCATCTGCCCCATGATGGTTAGTGTGCGTCATAGCTACTGGTCGAATGGTCGAAGAGTCACTTAGGCTTTTATATATATACTAGAGGCCCAGTGCACAAAATTCGTGCACTTGGGGGGGGGGGTCCCTCAGCCCAGTCTGCACTCTCCCCAATCTGGGACCTCTCGGGGGATGTCCGACTGCCGGTTTAGGACCGATACCACAGGGGTTGGGCCTAAACCGGCAGTCAGACATACCTCTCACAATCTGGGACTGCTGGCTCTCCTAACTGCCCTCCCCTGCAGGCCTGGTTGCCCCCAACTGCCCTTCCCTGCAGGCCTGGTCCCCCCCAAGTGTCCTCCCTCCCCTCCAGGCCTGGTCACCCCCAACTGCCCTCCCCTGCTGGCCTGGGCACCCCCAACTGCCCTCCCCTGCTGGCCTGATCACCCACAATTACTATCCCCTGCCGGCCATCTTGTGCCGGCCATCTTGTGGCAGCCATCTTTGACCACATGGGGGCGGCCATCTTGTGCGAGGGCGTGAGGGTCAATTTGTATATTACCTCTTTATCATATAGGATACTAGAGGCCCAGCATACAAAATCGTGCGTGAGTAGGGTCCCCAGGCCTAGCCTGCAGTCAGGGCCATGTCCGACGCTCCATGATGCCCTGCAACATTCCGTGATGCTCACCACCACCGCCCCGCAACACTTAGTGAAGCTTGCTGCCCCGCAAAGCTCCATGACACTTGCCTCCACCACCCTGCAAAGCTCAGTGAAGCTTCCCGCCCCGTGATTGTCTCCACCGCCACCCCATGATGCTCTGCGATGCTCCCCGCCACTGCCCTGTGATGCTTGCCGCCTCTGGACGCTCACCACCACTTACCGCCCACTGCCACTCAACAGTCCCCAGGCCCACCCCGTTGCCACCCCCCATTCACCATGGTTCCCCGTTCGCCATGCTGCAATTGGAACCTGCGGGATGGGGGAGAGGGACTGAGAGGTGGTCAATGCACCTCATGGTGACTGGTCGAGCAGTCGTTCCAGTCATTACGCTTATGGTCCTGGCCTTTTATTATATAGGATATAGATAATTTATCACATTTCATTCTCACACTGATGTCTCACCAGCTAGGAATATTATTATTATTTCTAATCTTGAAACTGAGGTCTAGTGAGGTTAACTAATTTGTCCAAGGTCATATATCTACTAAAGACTGGAGAAGGGATTTGAACTTAGTATGTCTGCCCTTGAAGCACCCCAGCTTTCCAGAGCACCATATAGTTTACAATTCAGAACAGATTAGACAATTACAGAAAGTGTTTGCTAAGAATGTCTGTCTGTGTGGCTTAAAATTAAGTGAACACACCATATCAATTTATTATATCAGAAAAGATACCCTGTGTCTTCAGAAGCTCCAAAATTTACATCAGTGACAATCTTTAGCAAAGTGACCCAAATTTATTAGAAAAGGATTTGAAATATTTTTTTCTTGGTAGGATAAACTAAACCCATTTTACATGTATAGTTGGAAAAATGTGGTACATTCTTTTCTGTGACTCTATGCAAGTGCAGTTCAATGACCTAATTAATGTCTAAAGGACAGCTCTGATACTGGAGGGCAGGGCAGGATGGGTTTGGCAAAAGACAGATCAACACCTGTGTGAGATAACATATGTGCAGCAGTACCTAGATTAGAACAATAAATTTTATAATAGTGGCTATTATGATTATTTAAATTGTGGTGTTTTTGTTTTATTCTCTCTTTGCCATCCCATAAGGAAAATCCCTTCAGTACTTCACAAGACAGACCTTTTGAGTGGATAATTCTTGGTTTTGGGGACCACCCTATGCATTGTAGGATGTTTAACAGCAGGGCCAGAATTAGAGTGAAGCAAATGAGGTGAGTGAGGTAAGTGAGGCACCTGCCTTGGGCACAAAATTTAAGGGGAAACCAACAAATCAGTAATCAACTTCAGTAATATTTTAATATATTTTTAAACCAAAATAAATGCCCCTCAAAATCTGCAATGAGCAAAATATCAAAATTCAGTAAAAGCAAGATCAGTATTGCTGATTTTTACTTCTGTCTTGGACTCCAATGTGGCATGGTATGGCATTATTACTGACCCATGTACTGCACTATTTAGCAACATCTCTGACCTCTACCCACGAGGTGCGAGTAGCGTTGCCTCATCCCAAGGTGTGCTCACCAGAACTGTTTACAGATATTTCTAAATATCCCCTTGCAGGCAAAAGCACCCCTGTGGAAGAACCTATGCTATTAAAGAAAGAAAGAAAAAGTACCTATGCTACATATCTAGAGCCATAGGGACATCTTGCATTAAAACAAATGATTGGGTATTCTGAAACACTCAGGGGTACTGTGGCCAAGGGCAGGATTATGGTCTTGGGATCAAATCCCATGTTCAAGACTTGCTGAGTGTGTGTCCTTATGTGTTTCAGTCCTATGGGGTTATAAGGTTGTGAAGATTAAACAATGATTTTTGTTAATTATTTAGGGTAGTGGTACATAATACATAGTAAGAACACAAAAACATTAGTCACTATTCTTATTGAGAATTAATCAATAGCTGGGTATATCTTTATCTTCAGTTTCTGTGTCAGAGTGAACAGGACTGCTCATTTTTTTTGAGCAAGGAGAGACAAAAGAAGGGCATATTTCCAATGGCTTAAATCTTCAGATATACAAGTGCAGGTGATTACTCTCATTTCAGAAGGCAATATTAGTTTGCTTTGTGATTAAACATTTTGATATGCAAGTCTTAGTGGGTCTCATTGCTATCTTAGAGCTTTAACAAACCTGATTGCAATTAAAAGAAAATGCTTCTTATAAATACTGAAAAGTTCAACCCACCAACTTGTGCTTATACCATCACTTTAACAAATACCAAATACAACTAGAATTCAACAGCATTACAAATTTTATTTTGTGTATAGCTTAAAAAACTAATAGGGCTTATTTGTTTTCAACTGAATGCAGACTAAAGGAAAGTAACAAAAATGTTGAATCACTCAAACATGCTTAAACTCATGAGTACCCATTTCAAAGAAAATCATATATGGTTGTCTTGCTTTCAGTTTATTTTAGTTTTTTTGTGTTTTTTTTCTCTTTTTTTATTAAATATATTTTATTGATTTTTTACAGAGAGGAAGAGAGAGGGATAGAGAGTTAGAAACATCGATGAGAGAGAAACATCGATCAGCTGCCTCTTGCACACCCCATACTGGGGATGTGCCCGCAACCAATGTACATGCCCTTGACCAGAATCGAACCTGGGACCCTTGAGTCTGCAGGCCGACGCTCTATCCACTGAGCCAAACCGGTTTTGGCTGTGTTGTGTTTTTTTTTCTGAAGGTCTTGAATGTAGTAGGTAAAAGACTGTTTCTCTAAGTCCAAAATCATGATTTTAAATTTTTACAGCATTTTTGAGATATAATTCACATACCATACAACTTGCCTACATAAAGTGTATAATTCAAAGGCTTTTAATTATATTCACAGGGTTGTGCATCCATCAACACCATCTATTTTAGAATATTTTTATTACCTCCAAAAAAAACTCCATATCCCTTAACCATCATCCCCAAACAATTTTCCTCTTCCCCCAGCCCCTGGTAAACACTAATCTACTTTCTGTCTTTACAAATTCACTTATTTATGTCATATTTGGGGAAAAAATTCACATATTTCTTTTCTCTGAAAATAAACTCTTATCAGAAGAATTATGAATATATACTCCATCTATATTGAATTAACACATCGGGATCCAACATTTACTTCCTTTAGGAGGATTTGCAGTATTGCAATTAGAGGTCCAAGGTTGAGATGACTACCCATCTCTGAAAGAACTCTGGGTAACCTGATAAATTCAGACATGGAAATACTTGTTCATTAGTCTATGACAAATAGAAAAAGCAAAGGAAAACAGAACTCCAAGGATCATTAATCTAAATTAATTAACCAAGTGACACTGTCATAGAATTTTAGCCCTACTGTAGAACCCAAATGAATACAATGCTTCAGGTAGGTAGGCTGTTTTTGTTGTGGGATGTCTATTTACAGTGATCTTCAGAAGCGGGTTAATCTAATAGGATGCAGGACTGCATTGGATGGTGAAATGCTTTGTGACCAACATCCATTAAAGGTATAATTAACTTTTAATTCTTGGAGGAAAACAAAAGCAGCCCTGCACAAAGACTAAATTGGGGGTGGCATAAGGGGCACAGAGTCAGTGGAAACTTAGGCCTGCTGCCCTTTTGTAGCAGGAAAAGGCCTCCTTATCTAACACAAAAGGGGTTGAAGAGTAGGGAGGGAGAAGGGTGAATTAATGTATGGCCTGTTAACTCAATGATGTTTCTAAAGCCTGAATGGAAAAGTTAAAGCCACCCAAGTCAAAACAGCGCTACGTCAACAGCATGGTCAAGACAGCACAACCTGAATAGATAATGCAAATGGTTCAAGTCAATAATTGCTTTGGGGTGTCACTTGGTCCCCCAGTTCTTGCCCCCCTGGAACTTTTAAAATTGTACACAGAACAACAAACCACCTTACTAGGCCCTGTATCCAAACTCCAGTGAAAACCAAGTATCTGCCAATACAAATCAAGAGAACACAAAAACTGTAGGGTGGTAATTCCCAATTTAAAAAAAAAAGAACATTTACTGTACTTGAAGCTTCCCTAAAGCAGTGGTTCTCAACCTTTCTAATGCTGAGACCCTTTAATACAGTTCCTCATGTTTTGGTGACCCCCAACCATAAAATTATTTTCGTTGCTACTTCATAACTGTAATTTTGCTACCGTTAATGAATCGTAATGTAAATATCTGTGTTTTCCCATGGTCTTAGGCTCTACAGCAGTGGTTGTCAACCGCTAGCAGGGTCGCCTAAGACCATGGGAAAACACAGATATTTACATTACGATTCATTAACGGTAGCAAAATTACAGTTATGAAGTAGCAACGAAAATAATTTTATGGTTGGGGGTCACCATAACATGAGGAACTGTATTAAAGGGTTGCGGCATTAGAAAGGTTGAGAACCACTGCCCTAAAGGATCCTTTTTAAGCCACTTGCCATGTGATTTTGAAAAATCACCAGCTGTGGTCCTACAGACGAGCCTCACTTTCAACAGGAAAGACAATTCTTTCCATGAAGTGCTGTTGTGGACATGTCCAGCTTCTGACTACCAGACAACACAGGAGTACATAATTAGTTTATTTTCTAAAGGGGGAGCCACCTCATGCTTTTCTTCAAATTCAATCAAAACATACACACTCTAAATAGAAACACGTTCATTTGAAACCCCTTTGCATGACCAGCTGTCTTTGCCAGGCCTGGCCGAAGAGCCGAATGCTATTCATCTCTGCACTGTAGCCAGTAAATGCTTGGCTTTGTTCACCCTCACCAGTGGAGGCAGTCAGACGATATCAGTTGGGCAAGGGGCCTTAATTATCTGAAGCAGGTGTCCTCAGAGGCTGTCCAGGTGAGGGGGTCATCCTGTGTACCATGACTCACTCACTTGTCCTCAGTTTACAAAACCCAACCCCCCCAATTAATTACTGCCATTAGTGTGCTCACCCACACAAGTGAAAGGAGTCTGCTCAGGCCTGCTTGAGGCTTTTGCTACTATTTAAGAGATCCGAGGACAACCAAGAGCCACGATTTTCAAAAAGAAGAGGAATGTGAAGCACTCTCCAGAAACTCTACAAAATGAAATCATAGTAATATGAAAGAAATAAGCAGCTGCTAAGGCCTAATAAAGTAGCTGCTGAACGCACAAAGATGGCCTCTGGGCAAATGTTCATCAAGACTAACAGATTCATATTCTCAAGTTCCCAAAAATAAGGAGAAGCTTGTGTTCTTGTCATTAATAGATTTTAAAATGTCAAAGCAGGAGACAAGCCAAATGGAAGAGAATAATAATCATTGCTTATGTTTGTTTCACATTTTTGCATTCTCAAAGCCCCAGTCTGCATACTGCCTCATTTTATCCCCCACAATTTGGTGAAATAGGCAAGGTAAGTGCTAAGAGCTCCACAAGACAGATTAGGAAAGTAAGTTCAGAGAGGTTAAGGAAAATGCCCATAGTCACACAACTAATTGAGCCAGGGCCAGAACCCAGGTGTAAGAGCAAATAGGACAGAAGCCCCAGAGTTGCAGCGTGGTCTCACAAGTCCCAGGGAAGTGCAGCTGGATGCAACCTAGGTTAAGCAGTGTGAGCTTTGCTAAGGAGAAAATTGGCTTTTGATAGCCTGGAAAGGAGATTGAGCTCTTTTGTACAAAGAGCTTGCCACTGCTTTGGAACCCAATTTTTGATGCTCTGTTTACTCTGTCTAGACGGGACTTTAAGTGTTTATAAAAATATCTTACAGGACCCTGAAGTTTCTCATGAATGCAGAGATTTTGCCTAACAACATTTTCTGAACTCTCAACCCTTGCCCAGAAAGATTCTTCTTCAGGAGTAACTAGTTTTTACCTCTCTGCTGACTTCAGAATCCATTTGGGTATGCATTATTTTCTTATAACCTGACTTATTCTGGAAAGAATTCCAGGAGACTGAATTAGTGTCCAGGCAATCCTGCCTAAGGTAGGATCATTTTTCACCATAGTTGCATCTTCCCAACAGGCACTGAAAGAAAACAGCTGCCACTCTGTAGCCTAATGGTCAAGAATCCAACAGTTTCTGGGTTCAAATCATAGCTCTGCCACTTGCCATCTACATGGCCTGAGACCAATGACTGAAATCTCCCTGAAATCCAGTTGCCTGGCTTGGATATTGGGGATAATAATGAATATTAAGTTGGTGTACAAAAACCACTCAGTCTAGTGCAGTGGTTCCCAATGTGGGGCACATTCCCCACAGGGGGGCAATTTGATTTTTAAGGGGGGCAATTTGAGAATGAGTTATTAATGGTGAATTTTTTGCATTTCTTATGGTTCTAGGGGCCTCATATACAGTATATCTATACTAATAATAGATAAATATGCAAATTATCCATTACAGTGTCATGTCATGACCAGATCATCAGGCTGCATCCCCGCCCTCTGCTCAGGAAGCTGCAAGACCCGGGATAGGATAGGATACTATAGGAGGAGATAAGAAAGGAGAGGGAAAGGAAGGTAGGCCTGCATGCAGACAGGCCGAGAGGAGAAACAGAAATACAGAAAGGGAACAAGAAAAAGACGCAGGAATGGAAAGGGAAGGAAACACGGGGCTGCACACAGGATGGGGTGGTGACCTCGGAGGGGGGGCAGGGGGAGCAAGTGCGCCTGGTGAGGGGCGGGGCGGGAGCCCTGCCCAGAGGCGGGAGGAGGGTGGTGGCCGCCAGCATGGGCCATTGGTGGGGAGGCGCCCATGGGTCCAGGACAGAGTGGTGGATGGTCCAAGGCCTTCTGGGTGGAAGTGCTCCTGCTTTGCGGCAGCAGCAGCAGCACCCAGGCCACACAGGCCTCAGCCACCCTTGCTGGGCTGGGTGTCCCAGGCAGAGAATGAGAGCAAGATGGCAGTGGGGAGGCCGGGGAAGGGGGGTAGTGAACACCTGGCTGGGGCTGAGCCCTGGGCTGGGAGTTAACGCCTCCCTGAACGGAAGCTTTAAGGGAGGGAGGAAGGGAAGAACTTGATAAAGGAGTCAGTAAAGAGCAGAGTTAAAGAAGGAAAGAGGATATATGAGTGAACTGTAGGAGCTATAATGAAAATCAAGTATAGTTGTATACTGGGGACAGATTTTAAAAGTAGGAGTCAGAAAAGAAAAAAGATAAATGATAGTGAATAATTAGGCAGATAGATAGATATTAAAACAGTGGAAGTAAGTAGAGAAGAATGTATGGGAAAGGTAGGATAAGAGAGAGAAAGAGGGAGGGAAGAAAAGTTTTAAAGGGGAACTGGTAGAGCTTAAAAGGAGAATGGGAAGAAGGAAGAAATGGGGCAGGGAGCAAAGCAGGTCTGAGGGAGGAAGTGAAGAAAACAATTAAGGTGGGAAAGAAGGAAAAGGGGAGGGAGGGAAGGAAGGAAAAGGGCAGGGATAAAGATAAAGGAAAGAAGGCATGTGGGGAGGGAGGGAGGGTAGGAGAAAGGTGGGAAGAAGGATGATGGAACAGAAGTAGGAAATAAGGAGGAAAGAAAAGTTTATAAATGATGAGTCAGTAGGAAAAAGTGTTACATAAAGGAGAGAGAAAAATTGTGTGAGAGGCAGAAGCCAATAAGGAAGTCAAAGACAATTGTGTGTGAGGGAGATAAGATTTTTTTAAAAAAAGTTAATAGGGGCTACCCGGCCAGGAGGGGAGGGCAGTTAGGGGTGACCAGGCCGTCAGGGGAGGGCAGTTAGGGGGATCAGGCAGGCAGGCAGAGTGGTTAGGGCTGGCAGGCAGGTGAGGGGTTAGGAACTAGAGGTCCCAAATTGCAAGAGGGATGTCCAACTGCCTGCGGGATCAGGCCTAAACTGGCACTTGGACATCCCCTGAGAGGGTGTAGGTCGGGCTGAGGGACTCCACACCCCCCCTCCACCACCCGTGCACCGGACCTCTAGCAAATATATATTGTGACATATTTATGCATTTCAGTTCTCTATTATGTTTTGAAACTTTATTTGCAATTTTTTTCATATCACTTCATATTATTATTATTATTATTGATATTATTTTTAAAACAATTTCTTAGTGATTTATTCCTCAGTACTTCAACTGTCCTTTTGTTCTTTTATTTTTCTCTTTCATGGATGCCATGTTCTTTGGAAGTTTGGACCAAATTAATGGCCCTTTTAGGCTTACTCCACATGAATAGGAGTTCACTTTTTGAATAATAAGAATTATATGTCACAGGGGAGGCATCAGGATTTTAGAGATGCTTAGGTGGGGCATGGCCAAAAAGAGGTTGGGAACCACTGGTCTAGTGCCTGATATGTGATCTATACTCATTACATTTTAGCTGTTAGAATAACTAGCTTTCTTGCTTTGACATTTAAATGGGTTATGAACTGTTAAACAGTGAACACAGTGTCTGACACATGGTAAGTGCTATGTCATTGTTATTGCTATAATAATGTTGTTATTATTATTTTTATCTCACTTTGCTACCCTCCTCATATCTTATACTGCAATTAAACTCATCTCTCACCTCTTTGTTTTTGCACATACTAGTCCCTTTTATTTGGCTGAACTCCCATTTTTTGTTTTATCTAACAGCTTGGTTTCTCTTTCAAGACTCAGATAAGGAGACACTTCTTCCAGGAAATTTCTGCAAAGTCCTAAGGATGAGAATTGTCCCCCTCCTCTGTACTCCCACAGCATTCTGTGAGCTTTCCCCACAACAGTGCTCATGACTCTATCTTGTAATCTCCAGTCTCCTACACTGGACAGTGTGCTTTTCTGGGGCAAAACTGTATCTCTTTCATCCATCTCCCTCTTAACACTTAGCAGAGAGTAGGCATGGATACATTTGTTGAAGAAATGATTCATAAAGGCAATGGCAATTACAACTATGATTACCGATAACAAGTCTGCCTACCATTTTGTTTGAGAAAAACTACCCAAAGACCCCAGAAGTAAATTTATCCATCAGGGCCTGGAAGGGGACAGGGAGCACAGGTTTGCTTCCTGACTTCTTAGGGTGAGCTCCACCTGTCTCCTCCCTAGCAGCTAAGTGAAACCTGAACTGTTAGCCTGGATTAAGGGAAAAGTGAACCAAATCAAACAGGTCTGCATAACAGCAGAGCTATGTACCATTAAGTTAGGTGAACTTGGGTAGCCTCTTTGATGAGACACCTACCTGAGACTCAAGAACTAAGGATAGTTTAGCACTGTCAACAGCCAGCTAAAGTAGTTAGTGCCTTGGGAATCCATGGCTCTTCTACCTATCCCATGCAGACAATCCCAGCAAGTATTTCTTGAGGCCTGCTAGTTTGAATTTCAGCAGCAATCATTCGTCCAGCACCAAAAATTCTGCTCAGCTCTTATCCTTACAACTCTTACAACAGCTATTAGTCCTCCCATCTTACAACTAAGGCTCAGGATAAGTGATTTGCCCAACGTCACAGAGCTGATCAAAGCCAGAATCTAGAGTTATTGAAGCCAAGAGTCAGCCTTACTAACCCCAAAACCCATATTTGTAGCCATGTCACAATACTGCCAGCTAAGTCCCTAAGTGTCAAGCACTGGAAAGGCAACACAGATGAATGAAATTGTGGCTTTTTCCTCCAGCAGCTTCCAGTATAGAAGAACACACAGATAGGTCCATAAATAACAAATAAGTAACCAATGTTAGAATAGAATTTGTAAACTGGAACAGGACCACCGAGAAGTGAATGATTAAGTGTAACTGGCAAGAATTTGGAAAAATAATGCCTTTTTACACAACTAAATCTCAAAAGCTGTCCTTTCTTAGACTTTGCAAACACTATTTATTTTTCTCTCTCTTAACTGCCTTCCCTACTTCTTTTCTCTCTCTTCCTTTCTGAAGGCAGGCATACCATCCTTAAGCCACCCATCCTCTCATGGTTCTTACTTGCATTTTCCCTGCCACATTCCACTCATTGTTGGAGAGCAGATTTGAAAAGGGATGGGGGTTGGGATTAGATGACTTTAAGATTCCTTCCAATTCTTAAGTGTTGGAGATTCTCTGAGCAAGTGCTCAGAGGCAGAGAGCTCCTTGAGAGCAAATTACAGAAAATAGCAGAGATCTACTCAGCACAACCATGAACTAACTTTAAAAGCTTCAAAATTGCTTCATTATTTTATGTACAGCAGTATCCCAAGCGAGAGTTTCCAAAAGCTCTCCCTTGGTTTTTACAATGTGTACAATATTGAACTGCTTTCATCATTTAAAATGCTAGAATCTTACCAATGGAGCCTGTCTTTATTTTCAAATGATTCAAACCGAGGCCAGAGGTTTGAATGGTGAGTTAGAAATTAACCCTTGAGTTCAAAGCTGATTTTTAATGCAGCAAAATGCCCTTGCTCTTGTCCAACTCTCAGGTTTCTACTCTATTTGAACAATCCAAGGGCATTGAAAATGGAGACTCAGAGGTGACAGTCTTTTTCATTCTTGTCAGGCCCCTACCTATACCATGTTAATAACAACATTATTGGCAACTAGATAATAATTGTCTCATTCTAAAATGTTGTCTAAATCTAGTAATAGAATTAAGATAATTCAGTCTTTTCAGCCTTAACATTCCAGGCAACATGCCAACCCCTGGCAAATCCCAATGGCCCCTGTCCATTTTCATGGGCTGTTCTTTCATTTATTTTTTATTTGTGGTGTTGTTGATCATTACCTGAAAATATTTTTCCATTGATATTTAGAGAGAGTGGAAGGGAGGAGGAGAGACAGAGAGAAAAACATCAATATGAGAGAGACACATCGATTGGTTGCCTCCCACATGGGGCCCGACCAGAACCAGGGATCGAGCTTGCAAGCAAGGTATGTGCCCTTGACCAGAATCAAACCCAGGACCCTTCCATCTGTGGGCTGACATTCTTTCCACTAATCCAAACCAGCTAAAGCTATTCTTTCCTTCAAAAGAGCACTGTCTGTCCCCAGAAGCAACAAGAGAAAAAAAATGAGATAAAGTGGACCATGCCAAAATTAAAATATTTTGTCCTTCAAAGGATATAATCAGGAAAGTAAAAATACAAACCACAGAATGGGAGACAATATTCACAAATAATATAATTTATAAAGATATTGTGTCCAGAATATACAAAGAACTCTTATAACTCAATACTAAAAAGACAAATAACCCAATTGAAAAGTAGGCAAAAAATCTGATTAGGCATTTTTCTGAAGAAGATAAATTAATGTTTAATAAGCACATGAAGATGTTCAAAATCATTAGTCATTAGAAAAATACCAATCAAAACCACAATGGCATACTGCTTCACACATATTAGGAAGGCTATAATAAAAAAGACAAATAACAGCATGTGTTGTTGAGGATGTGGAGAAATGGGAACCATCACACATTTCTGATGAAATTGTAAAATGTTGCTGGCACTTGGATAACAGTTTGGCAGGCCTTCACAAAGTTAAATATAGATTACCATGTGACCTAGAAATTCTACTCCTAAGTATATACTCAAGAGAAATAACAACATATATTCACACAAAAAGTTGTACATGAGGAGGAGAACCAAGATGGCAGCAAAGTTAAACAAATAAACTGCGCCGCGCACAACAATTTCAAAAATACAACTAAAAGACAAAGCATCTACCACCCAGAACCACAGGAGAGCTGGCTGAATGGTAGATTTACAACTAAGAAGGAAAAAGAAAAAACAAACGCGGAAGGGCTGAGGTACGGAGGCGCGTGAAACGGGCTGGTGGCGGGTGAAGGGACGCGCGGCTTTGTTTTCCAACCCTAAGGGAGATAAGCTCCCCATCACTCTGAAATCCAGTTTCTGGGGGCGCGCGGGAGACCCAGACACCTACGGGGAGAAGCTGGACTCTTGGCCATCGTGTCGGAAAGTGAGAGTGACTTTCTTGCAGAGGTGCACCCAGCAATCAGTGTTTACTGCGCTGGAGCACGGGACGAGGGGACTTGGAAACATGGAAAGGCAGAAAAGGCAGAAAAAGCAGACTTGCAGCCATTGCTGTTTGCCACACCCTAGCCTAGTGACGCCCTGAGACCCCGCCCCACCCTGAGACCCGCCCCGCACATTCTACAAACCCGCCCAGGCTCCAAACAGCAGCTTTTGCATATAAATGGCCTGCCCTGTGGCAGCTTAACCAAATAAACTGCAGTTCCAGTCAGGCTGCTCCAAAACCACTCAAGCAAGAGGAGAAAACTGCAGTTTTTGCTGTAACTCCTGCTGAGTGGCCTCAGACAGTAGCTGACCTGCACCCCATTGGAAACCCATAAACAAGGGCATCTAGTGGTCGATGTGAGACGACACCAGATTTCAACCACTCACATAAGGGACACATTCAAGAGGCAGACTCAGTGAGCGCCAAAGCCCTACTGGAACAAGTCCTGGCCCATAAACGTGTCTCCTGCACAGCAACTCTTCCTTTATAGATACAGCGGGTGCTCACAGCCAATTGGCCTGGTGGAAAATTCCTCCCAGTGACACCAACAACAATCAAGACTTAACTACACAAAGGAGGACCAAGATGGAGGCATAGGGCAGTCGCCTGATTGTTGCCTACCACAACAATTTTGAAACTACAACGGGAAAACAGAGCAGACACCATCAAGAACCACCGGAGGGATGGCTGAGCAGATGCTCTACAACTAGAATAAAAGAGAGGGGTACGCGGGATGATGCTGATGCCAGTGAGCCAAAGATCACACTTTAAGAACTATGGCTCTGGCGACACAATGGCGGCCTGGAACGTGCTCGGCACAGTTCCCCCGGTGGTCTCCGGCTGAGGGGACGGCTCCGCTCGCTGCCGAGCATGGAAAGACGAGCCCCTGGGAGACATGGGGTGGGAGACTCTGCGCTTGCTGACCTCCGAGTCCTTCGAGAATCTCAGCGCCCCGGAAGCGGCCAGGTGCGCACGCCCAGCGACCGGCCAACGCTGCAGACCCGAGCGCTGACGCAGCGACCCCAGACCAGCCCGCCACCACGCACTGGGCACACTGGAGCTTCGCCAAGCCTGCTGCCCAGTGAGTTCCGCGACAGCCGCCCCGGAGCTTTGAGAAAATGGCCGGAGGAATTGCTGAGAAGGAATTGACCGATGAGAGTTGGGATCGGGAAGACGAGGCCCCGCTGGGTCCTGGATCCAGGAGCGCTCGCCCGGCGACTGGTCGCTGCTACAGACCCGAGTGCCACCACAACGACCTCAGACCAGCCTGCCGCTGCGTACCGGGTGCACTGGAGCTACGCCGAGCCCGCTGCCCAACGAATTCCGTGGCAGCCGCCCCAGAGCTTTGAGAAAATGGCCAAAGGAATTGCTGAGAGGGAATTGACCGACAAGAATTGGGATCAAGAAGACGAAGCCCCACTGGGTCCCGGGTCCAGGTGAGGCCGCGCGCCCCTGGTTCCAGGCGAGGCTGGGACCTGGGTCAGGGTGAGGCTGAGTCCAGGGTCCGGGTGGGGCTGTGCACCCCTGGGCCCGGGTGAGGCCATGCGCCCCTGGATCCGGGTGAGGCCGCACGCCCCTGGGTCTGGGTGAGGCTGGATCCCGGGTCTGGGTGAGGCCACACACCCCTGGGTCTGGGTGAGGCCACGCGCCCCTGGGTACGGGTGAGGCCACACGCCCCTGGGTCCGGGTGAGTCTGGGTCCTGGGTCCAGGTGAGGCCGCGCCCCTGGGTCCGGGAGAGGCCACGTGACCCTGGGTCCGGGTGAGGCCACGTGCCCCTAGGTCCGGGTGTAGCTGGATCCCGGGTCAGGGTGAGGCCGTGTGTCCCTGGATCCAGGTGAGGCTGGGTCCCGGGTCTGGGTGAAGCCGCGCGCCCCCGGGTCCGGGCAAGGCCGCACACCCCGGGGTCCGGGTGAAGCTGGATCCCGGGTCCGGGTGAGGCCACGTGCCCCCGGGTCTGAGCGAGGCCGCGCGCCCCTGGGTCCGGGTGAGGCTGGGTCCTGGGTCCAGGTGAGGCCGCGCCCCTGGGTCCGGGAGAGGCCACGCGCCCCTGGGTCTGGGTGAATCTGGATTCCGGGTCCGGGTGAGGCCGTGCGCCCCTGGATCTGGGTGAGGCTGGGTCCCGGGTCCGGGTGAGGCCACGCCCCTGGGTCCGGGATAGGCCACGCGCCCCTGGGTCCGGGTGAGGTCACGCACCCCTGGGTCCGGGTGAAGCTGGATCCAGGGTCCGGGTGAGGCCGTGCTCCCTTGGATCTGGGTGAGGCTGGGTCCCGGTCCCGGTTGAGGCCGCATGCCCCTGGGTCCGGGAGAGGCCACGCGCCCCTGTGTCCGGGTGAGGCTGGATCCTGGGCCCAGGTGAGGCTGCACGCCCCTGGGTCCGGGGAGGCCGCGTGTCCCTGGGTCAGGGTGAGGCTGGATCCCAGGACCGGATGAGGCTGCGCGCACCTGGGTCCGGGTGAGGCCACCCACCCCTGGGTCCCGGTGAGGCCACACGCCCCAGGGCCCGGGTGATGCTGGGTCCCAGGTCTGGGTGAGGCCGCGCACCCCTGAGTCCGGGTGTAGCCGTGCCCCTGGGTCCGGGCGAGACCAAACCAGAGGGAGTCGGACCTGCATTACCACCATTTGTCCACCATCCAGAGCTGAAAAGTCAGTGCCGACATGTGCACATAAGGAACTGGTGGACATTGAAATTGGGTCTCAAAAGAACTGTTGGTCCAGAAAGAAACTCACTACAGACTGATTCATTTGCCTGTCAGCATAACTATTATGGCTCGTGTCACATTCGGTTCTTATAAGTATATTTCTAGTAACACACGACCTCACTCATCTAGGGGAAATGATGAACAACATAGACTGATGAACAAGAACAGACCCAGAAACAAGGAGGCATCGATCGGACTGTCGGGCCTCAGAGGGAGGGTAGGGGAAGGTGGGGGTAGGGGGGAGAGATCAACCAAAGGACTTGTGTGCATGCATATGAGCCTAACCAATGGTTAAGGACAACAGGGGGGTGGGGGCATCCATGGGGAGGGGTGTGGGATGGGAATGGGGGGATGAGGACAAATATGTGACACCTTAATCAATAAAGAAATTTTTAAAAAAAGTTGTACATGAGTGCTTATAGCAACATTATTCATGATAACCAACAGGTGGGAACAACCCAAATGTCCGTCAGCTGATGAATAGATAACAAAATGTAATACAATGCAGTAATATTCTTTCAAAAAAATAATAAAGTAGTTTTCAAATATTTATTCAGGTAAATCTTTAAAAGCAAAGTAGACTAGTGGTTACCTAGGGTGGTGGGGAGAGGGGAAATGGAGAAAGGTTTACATCAATTTTTGAACAAACGAAAATATTCTGGAAATAAATTGTGAACATTGCACAACATTGTGAATATACTGAAAACCACTGAATTGTAAACTTTAAATGAGTAAATTTTATAGTATGTGAATTATATCTCAATATTTTTAATGTGAAAAAAAGATCAGCTTACCCAAAAGTCAGATGTCTGTGAGGCAAAACTGGACCAGGGCTGCTGACCATCTTTCCATGTGACAGACAGACTCATATTCAGAGGTGTTCAGCAATAACTTTATTGAATGCATAATGTGACATATCAGTACAAATAATAAAGAGTAGCAACCCAGTCACTTCTGAGTTCTACTTACTGGAGGTCTAAGTTAGGTTCTTCAGCCATCAGTCTAAGTTCTTCCAAATTATCTAGCTATACATCCCACTACATCTCCAAATTCCCTGGCCATCAGACACTCTGGACTGTTTTTCTTCTGTGAAAACTCCATCCATTTTTTCCTCCTCATCTTTGCTCATACAGGCCCTCTTCTCAAACTAACAAGATCCAACTTATAAATGTCAACAAGTGAAAATTCTCTCTCTCTTATGAAGTAGTGTTTTGGTACATGAAAAAGACTCAATAAGTGTTTGTTGAGTGACTGAACAAATCAATAGCCTCAGTTATTCCGCCCTCTAAGTAGATTTGAAAGAATAAAATTGTCCATAGTTAGTATAAGCCCTTGCTTAATTTATCCAGGAGTTGTTGAAGCAGTACAGTGGATAAGTAAGTAGGCTTGGGGTGAGGTTATGTTACTGGAAGGGGGCTCCAATTAATATCCGAGTTTCTCCTAGAAACAATGGAATAGCTTGGCCATTCTCAGCTTTATTTCTACTGGTACACACATGATTAAAGATGTTCACATACAGTTCCAAGTTCCCAGAGGCTTAATTGTCATTATGCAAGTTCCCACCTGATTATCTCTCAATCAAGCCAGCATTTCAGAATGCAAGTGAATGAGAGCAATATTTTCATAAAGATAACCTTGAACTAGTTCTAATTTACTAAAACAAACAATCATTCACAAATCTCAGACCCTTAACTTATTAGTAGGAACAAATTACTTGCAATCCAACTCCCAACTGTTTGTGACACACCCAGGTGTGGCCACACAGCAGAAGATGGCCACTGATGTACCAGGAGGTCACATTTCTGGAGAAGAGCCTGAATGACAAACATGTTATGGAAACAACCACAAACCTCAAGTGACATCTTGGTACAAAGAAGTGCTTTCTCAAGTGCATGTACAACACAAGTTTAACAGAATTATACCCCATAAAACTGTATTTAATTTAGTATTGCATAGAGTATATCACAGAGCTTTCTCTCATCCTGCATTAAAATTCCTCCTCATGTTTGCTGCAACAAATCCAGAGTGGGGAATACTATCCTATATAATAAAAAGGTAATATGCAAATTGATGTCACACCCTAGCATAAGATGGCCACTCCCATGTGGCCATAAGATGGCTGCCACAAGATGGCCGGCAGAAGAAGGCAGTTGGGGGTGACCGGGCCTGCAGGGGAGGGCAGTTGGGGGCAACCAGGCCTGCAGGGGAGGGCAGTTGGGGGCAACCAGGCCTGCAGGAGAGGGCAGTTAGGGGTGACTGGGCTGGCAGGGGAAGAAAGTTAGGGGTGACCAGGCCAGCAGGGGAGGGCAGTTAGGGGTGACTGGGTTGGCAGGGTAGGTTAGTTGGGGGGGACCAAGCCTGCAGGGGAGAGTAGTTGGGGTGGGAGACCAGGCCAGTTTAAGCCCAATCCCCCCAAGGGGTCCCAGATTGGAGAGGGTGCAGGCTGGGCTGAGTGACCCCCCCCCCACCAATGCACGAATTTTGTGCACCGGGACTCTAGTTGAGATAATAGAATTCCAAAGAGTTTCTCTGATGAAATTTGTCCAGCAATAATTGAGAAGGTTTTGCAGAAAGACATTTAGTTGGTGATGTTTGTAAAAATTTGATCTAAGGATAATTGTTCTGCTGCCTTTTCTTCCCTAAATGTTATATTTCCTGCTGGCAGGAATAAGCATTAACCAAACATACTATTTGTCTTTTTTGATGCCTTCAAAGCAAAGTTTCTGCTTTCTTGAACTGTCATCTTATCATCATTAGCAGCTTCTGTCTGTGCAACAGTATTATACAAGTCAGCCACCTCCCTTAAAATATACAAACCAACCTCTGTTTGCACAAAATTTGTCATTCTTTGATTCTTTAAAGCTTGTAGTTTCATAAGATTAAAAAGCCGCAAACTTCTGGCTTGATGATGGCCAAAGTTAACCCTTTGCACTTGGATGTCGAGTGTGACTTGACATGGTTAGCAGTAGCATAAAGGAATCAAAAAAAGCAAGTGAGTGCAAAGGGTTAAAGGTGCACTAGCCTAAGTTTTATCCCAGATCCACAACATAAGAAGTATTTATTTGCCTTGTAATAGGGTGTGGCAAACATCATTAGAGCCCTGTTTTTCCCCTTTTATTATCAGTTAATAATTGAATGTCTAATGATTATTAAATAACTAGAGGCCCGGTGCACAAAATTCGTGCACTAGGGAGGGTGTCCCTCAGCCCAGCCTGCACCCTCTCCAATATAGGACCCCTTGTGGGATGTCCAACTTCAGGTTTAGGCCCGATGCCTGTGAAATCGGACCTAAACCTACAGTTGGACATCCCTCTCACAATCCGGGACCGCTGGCTCCTAACCGCTCACCTGCCTGCCTGATTGCCCCCTAACTGCTCCCTTGCTGGCCTGATTGACACCTAACTGCTCCTCTGAGGGCCTGATTGCCCCCAAATACACTCCCTTGCTGGCCTGATCACCCCCAAGGCTTTTATTAGTATAGATATGACCCTGCACAGAAAATTTTACTAACCCTGCTTTACAATAAGGGCTTGACGATTGAATCATTAGGACCAGACACCAAGATTTCCTTTCTTTGAATAGTGGAGGGAATAATTATCTTGTCTTTTAGTTGCCTGGAAATTAAAATGAGATAATGACTTAGAAAAGTATAAAAGTATAAAAGCACCATATAAAGACAACTCTTTAAAAAGAAAAACACTATTTTTATTCTCCCCTTCCTTCCTTTACAGCTTTTATTTAAACTTTGAAATTTATAAAAATTTCACTCCAATTTTCATTTCTTTACATTCAATATTATTTTGTATTGGTTTCAGGTTTTATATTAGTTACAGAATAGTGGTTAGACAATCATATACTTTACAAAGTGTTCCCCGATATTTCTAGTACCCACCTGGTATCATACCATCATTACAACACTATTGACTATATTCTCTATTTAAGTGACAATGGGTTTACAGGTTCCATTCAGTCTTTCTTTTGTGTTGCTCATCCTTTTCTTTCTCAATTCTTCCCTCATTTTCTTTATATAGTATCTCAATTGGCCATCAGAGCTCAGTGAAGGCACTGGGACACGCTTCATCCATTTTACAGACCAGGAAACTGAGGCCAATTCCAGTTGGCTGTGGAACTTGACTCAGCACACAGGAAGCCCTCAGAGCCATGCTCTTTGCGCTTCCTAAGGGGCAGCCGCCCAGCAAACAGAACAAACCTTCCAGTCAGGCTTCCGGGCCTCTTTCTCAAGCACCTCTTCATTGCAGATGCTCCACATTCTTTCCTCTCCCCGTCCCCTGCCCCCCATTCTTTACTGCCCCAGCTTCTCCGGAGCAGGTGGAAGGCTTCGCGCTCACTGCCTATGCATGCTCTGCCATGGGGCAGGGCACTGTGGGCTTGCTTTTGGGTCAAGGCAGAAACAGGAGTCACTGCCTCTGAAGTGTGAAGGCCGCCTGAGCGAGGCCCATTAGCACTGGGAGCTTCTCTGATTCACATCAGTCAGTCCAGTACCCTGCAGTACAGCACCCCTCCACTGAGGTGGCACCACCCCTCAACCCCCGCCTCAGGGGTGAGGGTCTTTGCCCCTCTGCTCGGGAGTCCTTCCATGCCCCTTGAGCCCTGGCTGGGCCCACCCGCGTCTTGGGGCCACTGCAGAACCTCTGTCTCTCTGCAGATGAGGCAGATCCCCTTGGTCTCCGCGAAGCTATGAATCTGTGGCCAGAGGCCAGGTCTGGGTCTCAGCAACCCCATGCCTGCAATGTTCCCAGGGACTCCCGGAAGTGGCTAGGTGGTCCGGCCTTGCCTCCTCGGGGCCACGATGCACCCAGGGACACCCCGGGAGAGGCTAGGCAGGTCCGGCCTTGCCTCCCCGGGGTGGCGATGCTCCCAAAGCCCCATGGGAGTGGCTAGGCGGTCCGGCCTCGCATCCCTGGGGCAGTGATGCTCCCAGGGATCCATGGGAGCAGAGAAGCGGTCCGGCCATGCCTCCCCGGGGTCGCAATGCTCCCGGAGACCCCCGGGAGCGGCTAGGCGGGCCGGCTGTTGCCCTTCCTGGGGCCTGCGATGAACCCGGACCCCTCCTGTGCCATCTGGTGCTACCCACCCCACCGCCTCCCCGTCCATGGCCTGGTACCTTGTGGGCGGTGTCTGGCGCGGCCCACAGGGCCTCCTCTGCCCCCAATGGACCCATACCCTCGAAAGCAGGCCATGGTACTGCCCACCCTGCCTTCATATGCAAATTAACCGCCATCTCTGGTGGGTTAATTTGTATACTCACTCTGATTGGCTGTGCGCATAGCAAAGGTATGGTCAATTTACATATTTGTCTATTATTTGGTAGGATAGGACTAATCCTTGTAAAAACAAATAGCAGGATTCATTCCTCTGAATATTGATATCATTATATTTTTTCTTTTAAATTTTTTTATTTTCTTTTATTTTTTTCATTGCTATTTATCCCCTCTATGCCATCTTCCATCTCCATCCTCCCACTCCACACAATCACCACACTGTTGTCCATGTCCATGAGTTCTCTCTCTCTTTTTCTTTTGTGCTCAATCCCTCTATGTCCCCCAACACATGAAAGTTCTACCAGACTCATCTATGCTGATCAATCTTTGACCAATACCACAAGCAAGGCATTAAAGTATGAGTTAAAAACCTATGCATTCTAATTTACTTATGTTTATAGAATGAAAAAATAATGTTTTTGTACATCATATATAATCTTGTATAATACACAAAGTTTAATACATAACACAAAATGCTTTCATATTTTTTAAAAACAAATTTCCCCTTGCAAGTACTATGACATCTGATTACTCCATCTTCTTTCTATTTTACTGTGCTTGGTAATTAGCTACTGAAGCATACCCACATAGTACTGCTCTCTTGCAAGTCAGAAACAAATTGTCCTGAATTTCTTATATTTTCCTGCTATTCTCTATATTGTTTCCTCTCATTTGAATTTGACGTAGTATATTTTCTTTTTTTATGGTGTGATCTTATTTTTTTAATAAATATTTATTGTTCAAATTATTACAGTTGTTCCTCTCCCCCCGTTAGCTCCCCTCCACCCAGTTCCCACCCCACGCCATACCCTTACCCCCCCACTGGCATTGTCCATAGGTGTACGATGTTTGTCCAGTCTCTTCCCACAACCCCACAACCCCTTTCCCCTGAGAATTGTCAGTCCACTCCCTTTCTATGCCCCTGATTCTATTATATTCACCAGTTTTTTCTGTTCATCAGATTTTTTATTCACTTGATTTTTAGATTCACTTGTTGATAGATATGTATTTGTTGTCACTTTGTTGTTCATCATTTTTATCTTTACCTTTTTCTTCTTCTTCCTCTTCTTAAAGAATACCCTTCAGCATTTCATATAATACTGGTTTGGTGGTAATAAACTCCTTTAGCTTTTTCTTATCTGTGAAGCTCTTGATCTGACCTTCAATTCTAAATGATAGCTTTGCTGGGTAGAGTAATCTTGCTTGTAGGTTCTTGCTATTCATCACTTTGAATATTTCTTGCCATTCTCTTCTGGCCTGCATAATTTCTGTTGAGAAATCAGCTGACAATCGTATGGGTACTCCCTTGTAGGTAACTAACTCTTTTTCTCTTGCTGCTTTTAAGATTCTCTCTTTGTCTTTTCCCCTTGGCATTTTAATTATGATGTGTCTTGGTGTGGTCCTCTTTGGATTCCTCTTGTTTGGGGTTCTTTGCACTTCCTGGATTTGTAAGTCTATTTCTTTTACCAGGTAGGGGAAGTTTCCTGCCATTATTTCTTCAAATAGGTTTTCAGTATCTTGCTCTCTCTCTTCTTCTGGCACACCCATAATTCGGATGTTGGTATGTTTGAAGTTGTCCCAGAGGCTCCTTACACTATCTTCATATTTTTGGATTCTTTTTTCTTTTTGCTTTTCCAGTTGGGTGTTTTTTGCTTCCTCATATTTCAAATCTTTGACTTGATTCTTGGGATCCTCTAGTCTACTATTGAATTTCTGTATATTATTCTTTATTTCAGTCAGTGTATACTTAATTTCTGACTGGTCCTTTCCCATTTTTTTTTTTTTTTTTTTTTTTTGGCATTCTCACTAAGATCCTTGAAGGTCTCACTAAGTTCCTTGGAGGTTTCTAGAAGATTCTTGAGTAACCTTATAACTGTGCTTTTGAACTCCTTGTCCAGTAGTTTGCTTTCCTCCATTTCTTTCATTTGTGACCTGTTTCTTTGTCCCCGCATTTTGGCTGCTTCCCTGTGTTGATAGAGTGTCCTTGTGTGTTAGGTGTCCTATAGGGCCCAGTGGCTCAGCCTCCCCAGTCACCTGAGGTGGATGCTCTTGGTGCACACCTTTGTGGGCAGTTTGCACAGTCTTGTTGTAGTTAACCCTTGATTGCTGTTGGTATCAATGGAATGAATTGACCTCCAGGCCAATTGGATGTAATGACCAGCTGTGTCTATACTGGAAGATCTATTGTTCAGGAGACACCCTTATGGGGCAGGATTTGCTTCAGTGGGGCTTTGGTGCTCACTGAGTCTGCCCCTTGAGTGTGTCTCTTACAGATGTAAAGAGTTGTAATCTGGTATGGTTTCACTCTGACCACTGGGTATACTGGCTCTTGGATCTCCAAGGAGGTGCAAGGTCAGCCATTGTCTGGGGCTGCCCAGCAGGAGCTACAGAGACACCTGCAGATTCCTTCTCTTTGTATTGGGTTTAGAAGTGCCCAGACGAGGCCCAGCTGTGAAACAAGGCCAGCAGGGCTTTGGGCCTTCTTTTGGAAGTTCTGGGGCTCTCTGACCCAGCTGCAATTTAACAGGTTTTAGGCAGAGAAAGGACAGGCCATTCATATGCAAAAGCTGATATGAACAGCTTGGGTGGGGTTGTAAATTGGGTGGGGCAGGGTCTCTGGGAATTACCAGAGCGGAGCAAACAGCAATGGCTGCCAGTCAGCCCTGAACCAGAGAAGCCCCTGGTTCTCTGCGTTCTGGGCCCCCATGTAGGAACAATGGTCTCTGCGAGCCCTTCTAAGAGAAAGCCACCCTTATGTTCCTGACCCGATGTGAGACAGTCCAGTTTCTCCCTGTATGTGCCTGAGTCCCACAGAGTCTCGCCTGGAACTGGAGTTCAGAGCAAGCAGGAGCTTGTATCTCCCTCCTGATTAAAAGAGCAGCACATCCACGTGCCGGCACTTTCCACGCCTCCACACCTCATACCAGTCTCAATGCACTTTCTTCACCTCTCTAGTTGTAGAACTTCCACTCAGCCAGCCTTCCCGTGGTTCTGGGTGGTAGTTGTTCTGCCATTTAATTGTGGTTTTGATGTGGTTGTGAGAGGCAGCAAGTATATGTGTTTATCTATGCCATCATCTTGGTGACATAGTATATTTTCTAAGCCTTTTTCAATTATTCCCCTTTACAAACTATAGCAATTTTGTGATTCTAAATAAAAGTTGCTAATGTTAGTTTCCTTGGTTGACTTTATAAAACTGTTGTGAACATTCACCCATTCTTCTGCTTTTTACTGTAGGCATGCTTTAGTACATAGTCTAAAGGTTTTCAAATTGTTTGCATATTTTGAGGTATTAACTCTGTGGAAGATGGTTTTTCTGCCTCCTTTTCCTCCAAATGATGGAGAAAGGGCCAAAGTAAAATTAGAATGGCTATATTTGCTTAAGAAATCAGGCAAGAATATCATGCCAGGATGACATAACTCAATGAGGTCATGATTAAGGGTCTCAAGTTAATATTTAAAGAGGACAACTCTGATAAAATAAAGAATACATCTTATTATAAATATTTCCTTTGGTTTCTTAGCCTTTAACATGATTTGGATCTATCTCTGTCCAGTTATTTAACAACCCTCTAAGCAGTAATTGAGGGCTTCCTATGTGTAACTTCCCCACTGTGTTGGATACAGAAAAAAATAAAACATGTGCTGTGGCCCTAGCTGGTTTGGCTCAATGGATAGAGCATCAGCCTGCAGACTGAAGGGTCCCAGGTTCAATTCCAGCCAAGGGCCCGTACCTGGGTTGTGGGCTTGATCCCCAGTAGGAGGCATGCAGGAGGCAGACAATCAATGATTCTCTCTCATCATTGATGTTTCTACCTCTCTCTCCCTCTCCCTTCCTCTCTAAAATCAATAAAATATATTTTTTTAAAAATAAAAAAAAACATGTGCTGTGTCCCCAAAAAACTTGGTGTAAAGAACAGGTATAAGGAGGATTAAGTGACTTTATCTATATAATTCTTAAAATAGTTCCTGGCACTTACTGAGAGCTAAATATATATCATTATTTTTTTAATTTAAATTATTTATTTAAAAAGAGAATAGGTAGCCCTAGCTGGTTTGGCTCAGTGAATAGAGCGAAGGCCTGTGGACTGAAGGATCCCAGGTTCGATTCCGGCCAAGGGCACATAACCGGGTTGCGGGCTCGATCCCCAGTGTGGGGCGTGCAGGAGGCAGCCGATCAATGATTATCTCCCATCATTGATGTTTCTATGTCTCCCTCTCCCTTCCTATCTGAAAGCAATAAAAATATTTTTTAAAAAAAGAGAATAGGTATAGATAAAAATAAGTCTGATTCCAGGCAAAAATTGATAAGTGTTATATTAGAAAATCACATTTGCTAATTGATAATTGGAAAAGAAGAGAGTAATTGTAGCCAGTTTTTTCTGGCAAGGCATTATGGAGGTTTTAGCATGTAAGTGGAGCTTTCAAGTATGGGTAAGACATCCTTTGAAACCCATACTGGAAGGGTGGAGAAGCAGGATTCAGTGATGACAACACACAGGGTAAAGCAGAGCCTAAAACGCTGGAGCTCTGCTCCCCACCACCTCTGACCCACCACTTAAACTCCAGGAGCTCCACCTTGGCTGTTGTACTTATTGAGGTTCCACCTATGGTTTTCTTTGAACTGTAAGTTCTACTGTTAAAATGAGTTTGAAAATGACTGGCTAAGTTTATCTTAATGGGCCCTTCCAGTACTAATCTTCTATGAATCACAGAAGAGATGAGGCATAACTATAAATAGAAAGACTTTGCTTTACCAAACATATCAGCAGAAAGAGTGAGCATAGGAAACTAACACTGTGCATTTACTATTCACCTAGGGTATTGCACGTATTATTATTTAATTAAAACAGCAAACCTGCTCAGGTTGATATTATTATTAATCTCATTTTATAGACAAGAAAACTAAGATTAGAGGGGTTAAATAACTTCTGAAAAGTATACAGTTAATAAGGTAGTGGAGCCAGGAGTGAAATGCCAAAGGGCAAACTCCTATTTACCATTCAGAGGAAGGCTGAAAACATACACACCCATGCAAGCCATGTCATCACAGATATTTTTGGATCAAACACTTATTTTAGAATAATTTTTAGAACTCAAAGCAGTCTTCTGAATGTTCTAAACATTGGAAAATTCTTGCCATCAGAGGTTGATGATTTTTAAAAACAGCCAAAAATATCTGGGAGTCAGATCTTGTGAAAAAGTATATGATCAAACTGGGCAATGCCAAGGTGGTCAACCATACAGAGTGAATAAGGAGTGAGGTGGCTGTTTCCATGTAGTGCATAAGTCAGTTCAGAACTAGCATCCCAAAGGCAAATAGTCACATATTGGGAAAACAACAGAATGGTGGTTACCAGAGGGGAAGGTGGTTGGGGGAGGGTGAAATTGCTAAAGGGTGTCAAATATATTGCATTGGAAGAAAACTAGTCTTTGGATGGTGAGCATGCAATAAAATATACAGATATTGAATTATAATGTTGCACACCTCAAATTTATATAATATTATTAATCAATGTTACCTCAATTTAAAAAAAAAACTCTTTTGGCTGTGTAAAATCTAGTGAGTATTTTTTATTTTTTTAAAGGCCTCAGCAACATACCATGGAGGAACAAACCCAGAGACCTGGTTTTGCTTCTCTGCTCTGCCTCTCAGCAGTTGAACAGATGTGGTCAAGTCCCTTAACATCTCTGAACATTAATTTTCTATAAAATGAAGATAATAAAATGCAACATAGAGGGCCATTTTAGGGACAAGAAAGTACCATAGATTAACCTAAATAGGCATTCCAAAAAAAGAAGCTGTTATTGTTTTAAAACATTTATTACATATTCTCTGCAGATTTGGGAGTTGGAGATGGTTTTTAGTTCTAACTAGATATGTTTGGGAGTTTTCCCCAAATGCTGTAGCTGAGTAGTTTATTCTCATAGGCATGGACAGTAAGAAGTGAGAAAATAGCAGGCTCCTCAAAAACATTTATTGAAAATGCAACTCACCACCACAGTATTTAACTCATTCAGGCTGCTAATAAACACTCTTCTAGTATCTCGGAAAGCATGGTTTAGAGAGAAATGTTCTTGCCACAATAATTGCGTGTCTTTCACTACAAACTTTCTATGTTGGTGAGAAAGCAGGTGAACCGGGAAAGAAATGTAAAGCTTTGTGCCTACAGCTTGTTTTCCATGACATGGGAGGTCTGCTTTTGAAAGCAAGCAAAGTGCTCATGTATTAAGAAAAACCAGTTCTTTGGGCTCCCGCTAAGTGTTTTGGGGCTCAGCAATTATCCAAAACTCAGATTACAGATTCAAACCTCCCTCTCACCCACTCCCCCAACCTCCCTGAAAAATAAGAAAACTTACTGTGTCTGCATGATGCCTTCATCCCTGCAACCTTGCTGTGAGATGGGCCGAGCATTATGTGAACAAGTCACAAAAGAGAAAAGCTGAAGGCAGGTGCGAGAACAAGGCACTGCACTCCTTGGAGAGGGCCTTAGGTAAGTAGCTACAAGAGTTGTACATGCCAATCAAAGACGAGCAAGGGTCAAGCTCCCTTTTGTGCACAAACAAAAGCTAATTGCATGTTCATAGCTGTAGAGTCTGTGGGCACTAATTCGAGAGAGGAACTATAAAAACCTTGGACTCCCGCCTCCCAACAGCAGCTAAGGGGAAGAGGAGGACTCAAGGACCCCAGTGGCTGTCAACCAGCTGGGCTTCTCCCTGCCTTCTCCACAGCAACCAGGGGCTCCCACGTGGCTGCCATTTCAGAAATAAAAATAAGACATTTTGTGGAAACTGAAAGGATAACTGTATGTACATAATGCCAATGAGCAGCAAAGGCAAAGACTCTGAGCCACTTAGCTTCCTTTGAAGCACAATGCCCAATACTGTTGGCCTTGCTTTTTCATTGAATCAACCAAATTAGTTGGCTCTTTTGACATCTTGTAGACATGACTGGTCAGTGCAAGTTGTCCTTTTTTTACATTCAAAAACAAAGGTCTGCTAAGGTGGTTTGGTCCCGTAAGAAAACATTTTGAATCTACTATTGAGGCCAAGCAACTGGAGCCTTTGGCTTTTGAATTTATTATTAATAATAGTTTACATTCATAAAACACTTTTTCATTTACCAAACACTTTCATTCCTTCATTCTCTAAATGTTCATTGCTACTCCTGCTACAGGCAAGACACTGTTCTTTGCTCTATGAATAAAATAAACATGTTTGCCAAATATCAGGGGCTCATTAAGCATGATGGCCCTGATTGTACCCATTGCACAACTGAAGAAGCTCAGACCAAAGAAATGAAGTAACTTGCCCCAATCACACAACATTTTAGTGACAAAGCCAGGAGCAGCAAATCCAGGCCCTCAGGGCTCTGCTCACTGCTTAGCCCATTGCACCACACTGCCTTTCCTTAGTTGTGTGTAAGGAGCCCTCCAGTGGAGGGCAGTGAACATTGTAGAGTACTGGGGTCTTCAAGCCTGTACCCTTTCTCAATCAAAGACAAAACAAAACCCTGTTGCTGAACTCCCATATATAAAGCAGATGAAAGTGGAGTTACTCAGGATGAAGTCAGATGGAGACACTGGTATAGTGTATTCCAGCTCTTCCACTGACAAGCTGTGTGTCCTGGGATGAATAATTTAATCTCCAGTCCTTAGTTTCCCCATCTCCAAAAGTAGGGAGTTGGACTCACTAAAATCTGCAATTCCTAAGTTGGCTGATCATCACAGACTTAGGGAAACTTGTTAAAATATAGATTTCAGGCCCTTCCTCAGACTTTATGAATGATAATTGCTAGGGGAGAGGGTGGAGAAGTCCACATTTTAATAATCTTCCCAGAATATTTTGCTTTACAGCCAAGATCATAAGCCCTGCATAAGTTAACTTGCAGTGTCTGGACTGGCTCATGAGAATCCACACCCAAGAAAATACCATGTAAGTTTTGAGACATAGAATTCAAATGAGAAGGAGCCTAAAGAAGCTGTTCGTTTTTTTATTCATTCATTCATAACTATTCTTTTTGCTTGTTTCTATACTGGGCATGGGAAACACAAATGTGACTAGTATATAGACCTTGTCCTTAAGGACCTCAAAGCCCATTTGTAGAAACAGGTGTGTAGACTTGGAAAGATGGCGACCAGCAAGAAGGTAGGGAGAGAGAGAGTGTGAGTGAGGAACCCATAGAGGAGAGTGTAGACGTGTGTGGTGTGTGTGTGTGTATGAGCTAAGGTCAGTTAGATTCTGCAGGTCTTCCAAGGGGCTGCCTAACCGGGCAGTCCTAGACTGCGGAGCCCCGCGCACAAAGCGGACACTTCTCGGCGGCTGGTGCGGACGTGGAGACCACGCCATCTTGAGAAACAGAGCTGTCTGAGACTTGGATCCTGGCATCTGACACAAACCAGGACCCTGCAGCCACTGGGGACAGAGAACTGCTATCACAGCTTCAGACCAACAAACAACAAGAATCCAGACTTCCCGGCAGATTTCCGTGAGTCAAAGAGCCTATCCCCCTCCCCGCAGGCGCGCGGATAGCGCCATAGTAACTGATAGACCCGCCCCTCGCGCAAGCTGCAGAGCTTTGCGCAGGGACGCGCTCCCCTTTAGGGAATTTGGCACACGGGACAGAAGCAGCTCCCCTTCGGGGAAATCTGACAGTGATCACAGAGGGCTCCCCTTCGGGGAATTTGGGGGAATTTGGCTTGCGGGTCACTGCTCCCCTTTGGGGAATCTTAGAGCGTGCACAGAGGGGCTCCCCTTTGGGGAATTTGGCACACAGGACGGACTCCGCCCCCCTTCAGGGATCTGGGAGAGTGCACGGAGGCAGCTCACCTTCAGGAATTTGAGAGTGTGCGAAGCCCTAGCTGGTTTGGCTCAGTAGAGAGAGCACACACAGGACGCAGCTCCACTTCAGGGAATTTGGCACGCCGGACACAGCTGCCTGGGATCCCTGACTCACAGCGCATTCACACTAAGAGCCAGTGACCCCAATTGTTAGTGCATGCACACACAGGGACCCTGATTCTCAACGAGAAACCACACGAGGCAACAGAGACTCTGACACTCGATTCTTGGTGCAGACACAGGGAAACTCTGACTCCTGGCACATGCTAAGGATCTCATTTTTGGCACACACCAACAGTGTGGTGCAGACAGGGCCCCTGATTCTAAGTGTGCACATGAGACCACACCGAACACTGGGGACACTGACCCTGGGCAAGTCTGGTTCCCACCAACCAAAGGCAGCCACACGTCCTAGTGTCAGAGCACTTCAGTGAAACTCGGGTGGAGCGAAGTCCCCACAGCACACAGCCCAGGTCCACGCAAATGGAAGCTTGAGCTTTCTGGTGATAGCCAGAATGGGGAAACGAAATAACTCACAGAGGAAAGAAAATGTGGAGTCGCCAAGAAAGGAAATTAGTGAAACTGAAGCTTGCAACATGACCGAAAAGGAGTTCAGAGTAATGGTCGTGGAATGTATACATCGGATGGATGAGAAAATCAACAACTTATGCAAAAATCAGGAAGAAATGGAAAGTGATATAGCTACAATCAAAAACACCATGGAAAGTTTCAACAGTAGACTACAAGAAACAGAGGACCGAATTAGTGAGTTAGAAGATCAGATACAGAAACAAGCTCAATCTGAACAGCAATTGGAGAAAAAAATTAAAAAGCAGGATGAAAGCCTAAGGGAGCTACGGGACAACATGAAACGAAGTAACATGCGTATAATAGGGCTGCCAGAAGGACAAGAAGAGCAGCAGGGATTAGAAAATCTATTTGAAGAAATAATGACAGAAAACTTCCCGGATATGGGAAAGATAAAAGTTACGCAAGTACAGAGAGTCCCAAGCAAGATCAACCCCAAAAGACCCACACCAAGACATGTCATAATTTCAATGGCAAATATAAATGATAAAGAGAGAATCTTAAAGGCGGCAAGAGAGAGACAGAAAGTTACCTACAAAGGAACACCCATCAGATTGACAAATGATTACTCAACAGAAACACAACAAGCTAGAAGAGAATGGAAGGAGGTATACAAAGTGTTGCAAAGCAAAGGGCTGAATCCAAGAATACTATATCCAGCAAGACTATCAATCAAAATTGAAGGGGAAATCAGGTCTTTCACAGACAAAAAAAGGCTCAGGGAGTTTATCACCACCAAACCAGCAATGCAAGAAATGCTAAAGGAAATACTGTAAAAAGAAGAAATAAACAGGTAAGAAGGAATACAGACACAAAAATAGATATGACTACAAACAAATACCTTTCAGTAATAACTTTAAATGTAAACGGACTAAATGCTCCAATCAAAAGACATCGAGTGGCTGAATGGATAAAAAAACATGACCCATATATATGCTGTCTACAAGAGACCGACCTCAGAACAAGAGACTCACACAGATTGAAAGTGAAGGGATGGAAAAATATCTTTCAGGCAAATGGAAATGAAAAAAAAACAACTGGAGTAGCAATACTTATAACGGACAAAATAGACCTCAAAGTAAATGCCATAACAAGAGATAAGGAAGGCCACTTCATAATACTAAAGGGAGAAATCCAACAAGAAGAAATAATTCTGGTAAACATATATACACCCAATATAGGAGCACCCAAATACATAAAAAAACTCCTGGAGGATATCAAGGGAGAGATTAATAGCAATACAATCATAGTGGGAGACTTTAATACCCCACTATCACCATTGGACAAATCCTCTAAACAAAAAATCAGCAAAGAAACATCAATCCTACATGACTCACTAGACCAGATGGAATTATTCACAAATTCAGAACATTTCACACCAAAGCCACAGAATATACATTCTTCTAAAGAAGATAGAAATTATATCAAGCATCTTCTCAGATCACAGTGGCATAAAACTGGAAATCAACTACAATGAAAACAACCCAAAGAAGTCAAACACATGGAGACTAAACAGCATGCTATTAAACAATGACTGGGTTACCAGAGAGATCAAGGAAGAAATAAAAAACATCATGGCAACAAATGACAATGAAAATACAACAATCCAAAATCTATGGGACAAAGCGAAAGCAGTCTTGAGAGGGAAGTTCATAGCTCTACAAGCCTATTGCAAAAAAAAGAAACAATGGTAATAAATTACCTAACCCTACAACTCAAAGAGCTAGAAAAAGAGCAGCAAGAAAAGCCCAGTGTAACCAGAAGGAAAGAAATAACAAAGATCAGAGAGGAGATAAATGACATAGAGACCAAAGAAACAATACAAAAGATCAACAAAACCAAGAGCTGGTTCTTTGAAAGGATATACAAGATTGATGGACCTCTAGTCAGGCTCACCAACAAGCAAAGAGAAAGGACCCAAATAAACAAAATCAGAAAGGAAAGAGGTGAAATAACAACAGACCCCGCTGAGATACAAAGGATTGTTACAGAATACTATGAACAACTCTATTCTAACAAACTGGACAACCTGGAGGAAATGGACATATTCCTAGAAAAATATAACCTTCCAAAACTCAATCAGGAAGAATCTAAACAGCTCAATAGGCCAGTAACTATGGACGAAATTGAAGCAGTCATCAAAAAGCTTCCGGCAAACAAAAGCCCGGGGCCTGACGGCTTCCCAGGAGAGTTTTACCAAACATTCAAGGAAGAACTAAAACCTATCCTCCTCAGACTATTCCAAAAAATTCAAGAGGAAGGAACATTCTAAGCTCCTTCTATGAAGCCAGCATCACCCTAATACCAAAACCAGATAAAGACAACACAATGAAAGAAAATTACAGACCAATATCCCTCATGAACATAGATGCCAAAATCCTCAACAAAATTCTAGCAAATCGGCTCCAGCAGTACATCAGAAAGATCATACACCATGACCAAGTAGGATTTATCCCAGGAATGTAAGGATGGTACAATATCCGCAAATCAATAAACGTGATACATCACATAAACAATTTGAGAGATAAAAATCACATAGTCATATCAATTGATGCAGAAAAGCATTTGACAAAATCCAACACCGTTTCTTGATAAAAACTCTCAACAAGGTGGGAATAGAAGGCTCATACCTCAACATAATAAAAGCTATATATGATGAACCCACAGCAAACATCATACTCAATGGACAAAAAGTAAAAACATTTCCCCTAAGAACAGGAACAAGACAGGGATGCCCACTCTCACCACTCCTGTTCGACATAGTACTGGAAGTATTAGCCATTGCAATTAGACAAGAAGAAGAAATAAAAGGCATCCAAATTGGAAAAGAACAAGTAAAGCTGTCTTTATTTGCAGACAACATGATATTGTACATAAAAAATCCGAAAGACTCTGTCAAAAAACTAATAGACTTAATAAATGAATTCGGCAATGTAGCAGGATACAAAATTAACGCCAAGAAATCTATGGCCTTTCTATACACCAATAGTGAACTTACAGACAGAGAGACTAAAAAGGCAATCCCATTTACCATCGCACCAAAAAAATTAAGATACCTAGGAATAAACTTAACTAAGGAGGTAAAAGACCTATACACGGAAAACTACAGGACACTGAAAAAAGAGATAGAGGAAGACGTAAACAGATGGAAGAACATACCATGTTCATGGATTGGTAGAATCAACATCATTAAAATGTCCATACTACCCAAAGCAATCTACAGATTCAATGCACTCCCCATTAAAATACCAATGGCATATTTCACAGACCTAGAAAGAACTCTCCAAAAAGTCATCTGGAATAAAAAAAGACCCCGAATATCCACAGCAATCCTTAGAAAGAAGAATAAAGTAGGAGGGATCTCAATACCAGATTTCAAGCTGTATTACAAAGCCACTATTCTCAAAACAGCCTGGTACTGGCACAAGAACAGACATATAGATCAATGGAACAGAATAGAGAATCTAGATATTGACCCAAACCACTATGCTCTATTAATATTTGACAAAGGAGGCATGAACATACAATGAAATAAAGACAGTCTCTTCAATAAATGGTGTTGGGAAAATTAGACAGATACATGCAAAAAAATGAAGCTAGATCACCAACTTACACCATACACAAAAATAAACTCAAAATGGATACAGGACTTAAACATAAGATGGGAAACCATAAAAATACTAGAGGAATCCACAGGCAGCAAAATCTCAGACATATGCCAAAAGAACTTCACCGATACTGCCCCTAGGGCAATGGAAGCTAAAGAGAAAATAAACAAATGGGACTACATCAAAATAAAAAGCTTTTTTACAGCAAAAGAAACTATCAACAAAACAACAAGAAAGCCCACTGCATGGGAGAACATATTTTCAAATGGTATCACTGATAAAGGTTTAATCTCCAACATCTACAGGCAGCTTATACAACTTAATAAAAGGAAGATAAATGATCCAATAAAAAAATGGGCAATTGACCTAAATAGAATCTTTTCAAAAGAAGACAGAAGGAAGGCCAAGAGACACATGAAAACATGCTCAACGTCACTAATTATCTGAGAGATGCAAATCAAAACAACAATGCGGTACCATCTCACACCTGTCAGAATGGCTATCATCAACAAATCAACAAACGACAAGTGTTGGCGAGGATGCGGAGAAAAAGGAACCCTCGTGCACTGCTGGTGGGAATGCAGACTGGTGCAGCCACTGTGGAGAACAGTATGGAATTTCCTTAAAAAACTGAAAATGGAACTCCCATTTGACCCAGTAATCCCACTCATAGGAATATATCTTAAGAAACTGGGAACACCAATAAGAAAGGATATATGCACCCCTATGTTCATAGCAGCACAATTTACAATAGCTGAGATCTGGAAACAGCCTGGGTGCCCATCAGCAGATGACTGGATCAGAAAACCATGGTACATCTACACAATGGAATATTATGCTGCCATAAAAAAGAAGGAATTCTTACCATTTGCAGCAACCTGAATGGAATTGGAGAATATTATGCTGAGTGAAATAAGCCAGTCAATGAAAGAAAAATACCACATGATCTCACTCATTTATGGATAATAAAGAACATTATAAACTTGAACAAAAAGATAGATACAGAGGCAGTAAAGCATCAAACAGTCTGTCAAATTACAGCAGGAATGTTAGGGAGAGGTGGGGAAGATAAGAGATCAACCAAAGGACTTGTATGCATGCATATAAACATAACCAATGGACGCAAAACTCTGGGGGGCGAGGGCATATATGGGGGGGGGGCAATGGTAAGATATGTACACATATAATACCTTAATAAAAAAATTGGGGAAAAAAAGAAACAGGTGTGTAAAGAGATTAGCACAACAAAAGTGGTAAGTGCTTCAACAGAGAGAGGACAAGTGCTATGGGAACAGAGGGGAAAGAAACTGTAACTATGCATCATTATGGTTCAGTCATACAGGTTAAATCAGGAAATAGTGAGGAGGAAGAATCTGTTCACCATGATAAGCCATGGCAAAGAGGTTGAACTTTATCTTGTAGGCAATGGAGGACCATTGAAGGGTTTTAGTCAAGACAACAACATGATCTGATTGATGTTTGAAAAAGATTCCTTCATCTACTGAGTGGAGAATGGGTTGGAAGGAGCCAGAGCAAACAGAGAAACCAGTAGAGAGAGATGCCAATAAATAACATAAGAAACAATTAGGATCTTAACTAAAATGTTGCTATTTAACCCTTATGTACCCTAAAGCAGTGCAGAGCACATGGAAGTATTTAAATTAAATGGATATGCCAGACACTGTTTCAAGCATCTTATGTATTGTCTTGCTTAATTTCTTTAACAATCTTACAAGGTAGGTACTATTATTATCATAAAGCTTCCTATTTTACAGTTGAAGAGACCAAAGCACAGAGAAGCTAAGAAACTTGCCTAACTCACATGGTAAGAAGTTAGCACAGGTGGGATTTGAACATATGCAATCTGAGTCCAAAAGCCATGCTCTTAAGAGCTCTACTCTGCTGATTCCCTAATAAGTTTTAGACAATTCATATGGGAAAGTGAAAGGGCCAGAGTAATAATGAATTAAGGAGTAGATGGGTGGAAGGGTAACAGAATTAGTAGGGTTTGTCAGCTGATGGATGTGGAGGGTTGACAGAGAGGAAAGAGTCAAGGATGACACCCAGTTTTCTTGCTTAGTAGCTGGGCATACAATGGGTAAGTATGTCAATGCATTTTCGTGATGAGGCAGAAGCCAAGAATCAATACAATAATCCAGAACCCTGGGAATTTGAAGACAGGCCAGTGAATGAGTGGAATAGGCACTGCGGGAGTATGAAAGGGTGTTGCCAAGGCCAGGTAAAGTAAGTGCTAAACAGCTCTTTGGCCTCAGGATTTTGCTCCAGCAGTGCCCAGCCATCAGGAATGAAGACAGAGTATGACAAGAGATGATGTCAACATTAAAAAACTTATTCTAGTCTCAGGTTTCTAAAAATGAGCTCACTTAAGAACTGTGAAACTTAGAAACACACATGGAGCAAGGGCCAGATAGAAAACATAATGTTATATGCTACTTCCTTACAGCTCCAACAACAGTTTCCTTTCCCCAACCAAGGCACTAGTTAGATGTTCTGGCAAATTCCCTGTCAGTGCTCACCTAAGTGACTATGGTGCAAGTAATGAGGGAAAGGATATCTGTTTCTGAGGCAGAAGCTAATATGAGGTGACAGGAGATTTGACTTTGGGTGGTGGGGACATGGTACTATATACAGATTTTGTAATTTAGTAATCCACACATGAAACCTGTATGTTCATGTTGACTAATGTCACCCCAATAAAATTTAATTAAAAAAAAACACACTTGGCTTGGGAAGTAAGCCTCCCCACTGTGCCCAATCATCAGATCTTAGGGTAACTATGGACACTGATCTGTAGAGCAGGACCTGGGTTTGATGCAGAGGGAGTCCAAGCTTTTAAGTCCAGTTACTAAAGTTTAGAGAGCATCAGAATCCCCTGGAGGGCTCATTAAAACAAAGAATGCTAGGTCCCATCCCAGGGGTTCTGATTCCATAGGTTTGTAGTGGGAGCATTTCTAACAAGTTGCTGGGACCACTCTTTGAGAAACACTGACTAGAGCAACAGTTATTGAACATATTGGTCACACGGTTCATTCACATTTTTAACAATTATTGATGATTTCAAAGAGGTTCTGTTTGTGTAGTCTATGTCTATATATACTATATTAGAAATTAAAACAAATTTAAATTATATTTATTAATTCACTTAAATAACATTAAAAGTATTACATGTTCACATATTTTATGAAAATTAACTGTGTTTTTTTTTAAAGTGAGTTAAAAACATGGCTTTGTTTTATATTTTTGTAAATCTCCTTAATATCTGGCTTAATAGAAAACAGCTGGATTCTCATATCTACTTTCTCCACCCCAAAACTTACTCATTTACTCAGTTTTATTGATATAATTGACATATAACTTTGTTTAAGGTGTACAATGTGATTATTTAATATATGTATATATTGTACAATGATTACCACAATAAGGTTCGTTAACACCTCCATTACCTCACCAAATTACTTTTGTGTGTATGTGTGGTGATAACATTTAAGAACTACTCTGATAGCAACTTCAGGTATATAACACAACATTGTTAACTATACTCATCATACCATACATTAGATACCTAGAAATTATTCATCTTATAGTTGGGAGTTTGTACCTTATAACCAACATCTCCCCATATCCTCAACACCATAACCCTTGGGCAACCACCATTCTACCCTCTATTTCCATGAGTTCACCTTTTTTAGATTCCGCACATCTGTGATATCATACAGCATTTATATATTTTTTGTCTGGTATATCTCACTTAGCATAATGCCCTCCAGGTTCACCCAAGTTGTGGAAAATGGTAGGATTTTCTTCTTTTTATGGATGAATAATATTCAATTATTTGTCTCACACTTTATCCATTATCATTGATGGACACTTAGATTGATTCCATACCATTGGCTACTGGGAATAATACTACAATGAACATATGGATGCAGATATCTCCTCAAGATATTTTCATTTTATTTGGATATATACCCATAAGTGAAATTGCTAAATAATATAATAGTTGTAATTTTACTTTTTTAAAGAAACTCCATATTCTTTACCATGGGGACTGCATCAGTTTATATTCCCACCAATAATGCACAAGAATTCCCTTTTCTCCACAGCCTCACCAGTACTTATTATCTTTTGTCCTTTTGATAATAGCCATTCTGACAGTTGTGAGGTACTATCTCATTGTGGTTTTGACTGCATTTCCCTCATGATTAGTGATGTTGAGTATCTTTTTATGTACCTGTTATTCATTTGTATGTCCTCTGCATATTTTTAATCAGATTAATTGGGGTGGGGGTAATCTACTATTGAGTTCTATGAATTCCTTATATATTTGGGATAATAGCCTCTTATAAGATATATGATTTGCAAATATTTTCTCCCATTATGCAGGTTGCCTATTCCTTTTTTTTTATTGTTTCTTTTGCTGTGCAGAAACTTTTGTTTGATGTTGTCCACTTGTTTGTTTTTGCTTTTGTTGCTTGCACTTTTTATGTCATATCCAAAAAATCATTGTCAAGACCACTGTCAAGGAACTTTCCCTCTATGTTCTCTCCTAGCAGTTTTACAGTTTCAGGTCTTACATTTAAGTCTTTAACCCATTTTGAGATCATTTTTACGCATGGTGTAAAATAGGCATCCAATTTCATTCTTTTACATGTAGATACCCAGTTTTCCCAGCATCATTTACTGAAAAGATTGTCCATTCCACATTGAATATTTTTTAGTCCCTCAGTAAATATTAGTTGACCATCTATGTGTGGGTTTAATTCTGCGCTCTCTATTCTGTTACATTGGTCTATGTGTCTGGTTTTATGCCAGTACCATACTGTTCTGATTACTATAGCTATGTAATATAGTTTGGAATCAGGAAGTGTGGTGCCTCCATCTTTGTTTCTCTTTTTTCAGGGAGGCTTTGGGTATTCAGGGTCTTTTGTGGTACATATAAATGGTAAGGTTGTTGTTTCTATTTCTGAAAAAAATGCCATTGAAATGTTAATAGGAATTAGTTTGGGTAGTATGGACATTTTAACAATATGAATTCTTCCAATCCATAAACACAGGAATTTTGCGTTGATCTTTGACTCACACGTGATGTCATAATATCATACACTGATCATTTTAAAAATACTGATTTCTGAATTGTGAAGATCTTCCAAATATTTATGCTTTTAATTCGACAACATTCAAAAAGTCATATTTATTAATATCATCACAGGTAACATTAGAAAACACTTTAACTACTGGGAACTGTCAAGCTCACAGTGGTAACATAAGTCTTCTAAAATTCTAATTTTGCTTGAAAGTTCAAATCCCATCATTGGTGACAAATATTGTCAGCTAATTTCCTTGTAATGACAAACTTACTTTGTTCATTTTAGAGAAAATAAATGCCAAATATCCAAGTCTGAATAACCATAGTTTTTCCATCAGTTGTCCTTCTAAGTAAATTAATGGTCTTCCACGAAAAAAAGTGCTTAGTTCAGTATGCAATTCAAACAATTTTACAAGTGCTTTTCACAATACTTTAGTGTACACCAGAAATGATTTATGCATGCAAGTACATATGAGTTGAGATTTAACAAAAATAATGTGGGTGTTTTTTTTTTTACTGCTTCATCAAGGGCATTCTAAAGTAAAACTGGCTTTTTTTTCCTGTAAATGCTTGGCAGTGGAAAGTACAATGACTGTTAGGATAGCTGGTGCCACTGCCTTTATTCACACTAACATGCCAGCAGCTTTATCTCCCTTCATGCTGCATGTTCAATGCAAATGTCAACACAGTAAAAAATGCATAGAATGTTTTAGTATTATTATAAAAATAGTTTTGGCCTTGCAACCCCCTTGAAGGGTCTTGGGGACCTACAGAGTCCATAGACCATGTTGGCAAAACTGCTGGGCAAGAGCATCGCGTATCTAAAGTAATTTTATTTCATTCACTCACTCAAGAAGAGTCACTAAATACCCTCCCCCTACAGCTTAGTTATGTTTTCTACCAATACAATTTGCTCTCCAGATCAAGTTGAAGGGCTAGAACCAAAACAGAATGCCTCCTCAAACTTATAAAGTGGGGAGAGTCCACTTAGGTGATCATAAGGATGGTATTTCACAGTGCAGCCTCTTTTTCCAGACCCAATATAGTCTCATGCCATTTTTCACTGATTCAAGACACAATGCCACTCACCCAGGTACCCTGTGTAAGCATTACCAAGCCAGCCTACAAGGACAAGCACCCAGAGCCATCCACAGTATTACAGACTTGATGACTTTTAGGAAGGTGAATGGAGTAATCCCAACCCTAACATTCCACTTTGCCTTACTTTACTTGATAAAGGCTATATATTTTGCACATATTTTGTGTATTTTATATATTTTAATATAGTATAATACTTCATATATGCTATATAGACTATATATGGACAGTCTATGTATTTTGAATCATCAAAAATGAGAATATTTTATAGAAATTTCAGTCACCACATGGTATTAACATTTTTATTTTAAAATAATGCATAGATCCCTGGCCAGTGGGTTGTGGGTTCAAACCCCGGTCAGTGTGCATATAAGAGGAAACCAACTTATGTTTCTCTCTCTTTCTTTTTAAATTTATCTTTATTATTGAAAATTTTACTGATGTCTTCTTTTCCCTTCCCCCTCCTTCCCTCTCTCTGGAATCAATGAAAAAAAATATCTTCGGGTGAGTATTAAAAACAAACAAACAAATAAATAAATAATGAAATAATGCATAGAAGTATTGTTATAAGACAAAATACATATGTTTCATGCACTAATATAAGGCCAAAACTCAGTTTAATCTCAATCTCCTGAGGCATATTTGGCATAGAAGTCTCATGTCTATTAGGGATGTGTCACTGCAGAAGGAAGGGGAAAGGGGAGGGAAGAGATCAACCAAAGAACTTATATGTATAACCCATGGACACAGACAACAGTGTAGTGAAGGCCTGGGATGGGTAAATATGGGATAGAGGAGATCAATGGGGGGACAGGGGACATATGTAATACTTTCAACAATAAAGATAATTTTTTTAAAAAAGAATGTATCAGAAAATAAAAAGCTGGAGATAGAATTTTCAATTAGTATGGTGCAAGGCTGAAAATCTATCATAGAAGAAACTGCAGCCATTAATTTACTTAAAAGTCTTCATTGAAAGAAATACACCTCCAAATTCTAGAGCCTTCTGAAGTTTGGTTACAGGTTTTATATTCTTGGTTCCATTCTAAATATATATATATATATATATATATATATATATATATATATATATATTTCATTAGATTTCCCCCTTCCATCTTTCTTGCCTCCCATGCCATCTGATGCAGTTTCATAAAGCCTGTTCAATTAGTTATTACACTTATAGTAAATTATACTGCTATCAAAAAAGGGTTGGATTTTTTCCTATAGTGCAAATGTGAATGGCATCTTGCACATTGTTAATAATCTCATTGTTAATCCTAGTGTTTCATTAAAACAAGGCAGAAACATTCAAGTTCAAATCCAGAAAATTTTATTCTCTGAGGCAATGCTCCATGGTCCATTTGTTCCAGAGTGTGATAAATGTTGCAAGTTGCAAGATATCATCAAGTGTTTATTTACATTAATTGTCTGTTTATTTCCCATACAAATACAATCTGTGTTTACTAGTAAAATGTATAAAGCCAAGCCAAGCCTTCTCACACTGTTTGCAGTAAAATATGGCTTACCATGTCTCTCTGATGAACCACTGACAAATAGGCTCTTGTTGTCCAACTTTACTCTAGTAAGGGTAATGATTCAGTGGTACAGCAGGTTAATTTCTGGAGATAGTGTTGTCTTTGGCTTGAACAGATGTTGGTAGTGCTTTAATGTGGTTATCAAACTAGGCTGCCCTTCATTCTTTGCTCTTGGAAGACTGGGGCATTGTTCTACAAGGCATTCCAGCACCCCCCCCCCCCGCCCCCGCAATGGAGATCCAGCAGAAGTGAATATATCACAGCATTATTCCTGCCAGCGCAGGCTCCTCTGGGGTCACTGTGGATACTGACAATATACAGCACCAAAACATATAATGACAGACTTGATCTTTAAAACATTTGTAAGTGCATAAAGATTTGGAATGTCTGATTCTTTTGATGCTCAGATTAAATAACTTGTAAAACTGCTCACTCATTAGATGTTCAAATCCTTGAATAGTTCTATAGACTGGCTTTTCAATTATTTACTATATACTCTGTTGGAGGTTAAGTCCAGTGGGTCATAATAAATGTGAGAAGTCCTCAAAAGGTTGAATGGACTCTTTCAGCGGGGCTGAAAATCTGCATGTTATTACCTGCTGCTGGAACAGCTGAAGGCAATTCCCCCAATCTGATGGTCCTTAATTGCTTAACCAGACCTTACCTTTGATATGTATATCTGCTTTGCTAGAGGGAAAAATCCTATATAATAAAGAGGTAATATGCAAATTGGCCATCACTCCAACATACAAGATGGCTGCCCCCATGTGCTCAAAGATGGCTTCCCCCATGTGGACACAAGATGGCAGCCACAAGATGGCTGGCAGGGGAGGGCAGTTGTGGGTGATCAGGCCAGCAGGGGAGGGGAGTTGGGAGGGACCAGGCCTGCAGGGGAAGGCAGTTGTGGGCGATCAGGCCAGCAAGAGAGGGCAGTTAGGGGTGACCGGGCCAGCAGAAGAAGGCAGTTGGGGGAAACCAGGTCTGCAGGGGAAAACAGTTGGGGGGGACCCAGACCTGCAGGGGAGGGCAGTTGTAGGTGATCAGGTCAGCAGGAGAGGGCAGTTATGGGTGACCAGGCCTGCAGGGGAGGGCAATTGGGGGTGACCAGGCCAGCAGGGGAGGGCAGTTAGGGGTGACCAGGCCAGCAGGGGAGGGCAGTTAAGGGCAATCAGGCTGGCAGGGGAGGGCAGTTAGGGGCAATCAGGCTGGCAGGGGAGTGGTTAGGGGGTGATCAGGCTGGCAGGCATAAGTGGTTAGAGGCAATCAGGAAGGCAGGTGAGCAGTTGGGAGTCAGCAGTCCTGGATTGTGAGAAGGATGTCCAACAGATTGGGGTCCCAGATTGGAGAGGGTGCAGGCTGGACTGAGGGACACACTCCCCCATGCACGAATTTCGTGCACCCAGCCTCTAGTGTATGAATAAAAAGCCCTGGTTCCGGAGATTCAGAGAGCTTAGTCACTAGAACTAAGTTTCCATCTGGCACCCCAAAATGCCTTCCAAATTCATATTTCTTCTCTAGTCTCTTCATTCATTTATGCACAGCCCTTCTCCAGATTTCTGAACCCTTGTAGAAGTGGGAAAGACCCCAGCATTTATGGCGCCCAAGACAAGGACATCTGGAGAAGAAGATTCACCAGAGCGAAGAAAAGAAGTTTTCCACAGGGAAAGGTGGGGATCACTGGTAAAAGGTGAGGGGGTCCACCAGTAAATTTGGTGGGGAGATTAACTGTGCATAAAGCCTGCACCACCTTTGGAAGTGATGACTCCAGACTGGGCGAGAATGTCTTTTTCTAGCCAGAGTATAATGGGGAAGAATTCGGTTTAAAGGCAAAAATATCATTGTAAATTTTAGCTTGTATGCTCAAGGATAAAGAAATTGAAATGTCAAAAGGCACTTTCTTAAATCAGGCTCAAGGAAAAAGAGTGCCATTGTCATCTTTAACTATGTGGGTTCTTTTTCTATTTTATTTTATTTTATTTTATTTTATTTTATTTATTTTAATTTCTTTATTGATTAAGGTGTCACATATTTGTCCTCATCCCCCATTCCTATCCCCCACCCCTCCCCACGGATGCTCCCACCCCCCTGTTGTCCTTAACCATTGGTTAGGCTTGTATGCATGCACACAAGTCCTTTGGTTGATCTCTCCCCGCTACCCCCATCCTCCCCTACCCTTCCTCTGAGGCCCGACAGTCCGATCGATGCCTCCTTGTTTCTGGGTCTGTTCTTGTTCATCAGTCTATGTTGTTCATCATTTCCCCTAGATGAGTGAGATCATGTGTTACTAGAAATATACTTATAAGAACCGAATGTGAGACGACCAATAATAGTTATGCTGACAGGCAAATGAATCAGTCTGTAGTGAGTTTCTTTCTGGACCAACAGTTCTTTTGAGACCCAATTTCAATGTCCACCAGTTCCTTATGTGCACATGTCGGCACTGACTTTTCAGCTCTGGATGGTGGACAAATGGTGGTAATGCAGGTCCGACTCCCTCTGGTTTGGTCTCGCCGGGACCCAGGGGCACGGCTTCACCCGGACTCAGGGGCGCGTGGCCTCACCCGGACCCAGGGGCGCGTGGCCTCACCCAGACCCGGGACTCAGCCTCACCCGGATCCAGGGGCACACGGCCTCACCCGGACCCGGGATTCAGCTACACCCAGACCCAGGGGCACGTGGCCTCACCCAGACCCACGGGCGCGTGGCCTCTCCCAGACCCAGGGGCGCATGGCCTTGCCCGGACCCGGGACCCAGCCTCACCCGGATCCAGGGGCGCACGGCCTCACCCGGACCCGGGATCCAGCTATACCCAGACCCAGGGGCGCACGGCCTCACCCAGACCCGGGATCCAGCTTCACTCAGACCCAGAGGCGCGTGGCCTCACCCGGACCCCGGGGCGCATGGCCTCTCTCGGACCCAGGGGTGCACGGCCTTACCCGGACCCGGGACCCAGCCTCACCTGGATCCAGGAGCGCACGGCCTCACCCGGACCCGGGATCCAGCTTCACTCGGACCCAGAGGCACGTGGCCTCACCCGGACCCCGGGGCGCATGGCCTCTCTCGGACCCAGGGGCGCACGGCCTTGCCCGGACCTGGGACCCAGCCTCACCCGGATCCAAGGGCGCACGTCCTCACCCGGACCCGGGACCCAGCCTCACCCGGACCTAGGGGCGCACGGCCTTGCCCGGACCCAGGGGTGCACGGCCTCACCCGGACCCGGGACCCAGCCTCACCCAGACCCTGGGGTGCGTGGCCTCACCCAGACCCAGGGGCATGTGGCCTCGCCCGGACCCAGGACCCAGCGGGGTTTCGTCTTCTTGATCCCAATTCCTGTTGGTCAATTCCCTCTCAGCAATTCCTTCGGCCATTTTCTCAAAGCTCCGGGGTGGCTGCTGCAGAACTCGCTGGGCGGCGGGCTCGGCGAAGCTCTGGTGTGCCCGATGCGCTGCGGCGGGCTGGTCCGAGGTCGCTGCGGCGGCACTCGGGTCTGCAGTGGCGACCAGTCGCCACGCGAGCGCACCTGGTTCCAGGACCAAGCGGGGCCTCGTCTTCCTGATCCCAACTCCCATCAGTCAATTTCTTCTCAGCCATTCCTCCGGCCATTGTTCTGGATGGTGTGTGCTCTGTTTTCCAGTTGTAGTTTCAAAATTGTTGTGGTAGGCAACAATGAGGCGTCTGCCCTATGCCGCCATCTTGGTCCTCCAGAAGATTCTTAAGTAACCTTATAAATGTGGTTCTGAACACTGTGTCATCCATTAGTTTACTTTCCTTCATCCCTTCTATTCGTGACCTGCTTCGGTGTCTTCACCTTTTGGCTGCCTCCCTATAGCTCAGCTTCCCCAATCGCACTAGGTGGTCGCTCTTGATACCCCCCTTTGTGGGCTGAGTGCAAAGTCTTGGTGTTGTTAAGCCTTGATTGCTGTTGGTACACTGGGAGGATTTGACCTCCAGTCCAATTGGCTGTGAGGATCAGCTGTGTCTATGCAGGGAGACAGCCTTATTCAACTAGACTTGCAAAATTGTAAAAGCCTCTGTGCTCAGCTTGGATGGGGCGGAGTTTCAGGGTGGAGCCTACAGCCTTGGCTTCCCGTCAGCCCCACCCTATGAGGTTCCTGTGTCTCAGTGTCCCTCTGTACTCCCTGCAAACACCTCTGAGAAAAAAGCTCCCTGGAGTTTCGCCCGCTGCCAAACAGTCTAGTCTCTCCCCCAATGAATCTGGATTCCCAGATTCTCGCCCGGAACTGGGTTTCAGTGTAGTCGGAACTGGGGCTCAGCACAGTCTGGCGCTTTTGTCTCCTTCCCACCAGCGCAATTCAGCAGCACAGTTAACAGACCATCCTCTGCGCGCATTCCCGTGTGCGCCTCCGGTGCTCTGCCTTTCGCTGCTCCTCTGCATTTCCGCCTTACAGCCCAGATTCCTCCAGTATGAGCCTGGCTTCCCAGGGTCTTGCCCAGTACTGGGGTTCAGTGCAGTCGGAACTGGGGTTCAGCACTGTCCGGAGCCCCTGTCTCCTCCCCATCAGGGCAATTCAGCAGCACAGGCAACAGTCCGTCCTCTGTGCGCATTCATGTGCGCGCCTCCGGAGCTCTGCCTTTCGCCGCTCCTCTGTGTTTCCGCCCCACAGCCCACATTCCCCCAGCATGAGCCTGGCTTCCCAGGGTTTCGCCCGGAACTGGGGTTCAGTGCAGTCGGAGCTGGGGTTCAGCGCAATCTGGAGCTTTTATCTCCATCCTGCTAGAGAACGCCGGCCAGGCCGTCAGCTGCCCCTTCCTCTCCGGCTCCGTCCTCCCCGCACACGCGCGTGCTCGTGTCTTCGCCCGTGTCTCCATACCTCAGGATTTTACGGCTCCTCTGATTTTCCTTGTGGTTTTCTCTTTCCTTCTAGTTGTGGGTATTTCAGTCAGCCAGATTTCCTGTGGTTCTGGATGATGTCTGTTTTGACTTTTAGTTGTGTTTTTGAAATTGTTGTGCCAGGCTGTAGGTTAGGTGTTTAACCTATCCCGCCATCTTGGTTTCTCTGATCACTATGTGGGTTCTTGTTCAAATTGCAAAATGCCTAATTTGTTTTGGGGATCAAAAATCTGTAATACCTAAGGCCCCACTCGATCCACCACTTCTGGTTTGGAAAGACTTTGCAGCTAGAGAGGGTGGAGCTATTAACACTCTCACAGAGAATCTCTAATGCTTTGTTTAAAAATTACCATAGGACGTCTTGGGACAGGCAAATTTTAGCTAAAATAACTTTAAAGGCCAATCAATGCTATGGAGAGCAGAATAGGAAAAGAACTGTGATATATTAAGTCTTGTCTTAGTTTAATGTGTTTATTGTTAGTCTATTAAGCATGCCTTTAATTTAATAAGAAATCACCTGGGTGGCCAGGTCAGTTGCTAAATTTCCCCAAAGCAAGCAAGATGTGTGGGTGGAGAGACACATGGTGATCCTGTAAAATGGACACCCACTCCTGAGAGTGCTATTGAAAAAAGTCTCATTCTCGTCCCTCTTACCCTTTAGGCCAAGAGAGACCCTCTTCTCACAATTCAATTGCTCACAGCTGTTGCATGAGCTCTCTGTTCATGTCGAGGTTGAAGTCTCATGATGACTGGTGCCATGGATCTGTCTCTCACCCAGTGGGGCGAACTGAGCCCTCCCTGGAGAAGAAACCCGGGTTCCAAAAGATATGTGATCAGTGCTGGGGCCCCACCAGCAGGCGAGGGGATCCCAAGACAGGTGTTGGGCATGGAGGCCACGGGGGCATAGGCTACCAGAGACAAAACTGAACCTCACGTCACCCTACTTGGCCCCAGAGGATGGCTGGTTAGCCAGAGACGGGTAAGATTCCTCAAGGAAGGAACAACCTAAGACAGGCACAGTCGCAGAGGGGCCATCAGGAGAGAATTTGGGGATCAACAGAGGTGGGGCACAGACCTTCACCCCCCCAACATTGCAGGGGCCTGAACCCTAGCCCCTTCTGAGGGAGGTCTCCTGCCCCCATGGCTGCTTCGTGCTTCCCATGCCCAGCTCAGATCAGGACCCAGGTGACTGACAGAGACATGGCCGACAGCAGGTGCCCCCTCACGCCAACAAGAATTGTTTGAGTTGCTTTGTACCCATGGTGTGGGGAAGTGGGTTTATGATATCTAAATCCAGCCTACCACCATGAATGCTCAGGACCTACTCAAGAAGGCAAATAATCCCTTCCACCAATATTTACAGGGTAAAATAAGATTGTTGTTAGAGTAATAAATTTGACAGTAAAATAGTAGTCAAGTTTTCAGGCAAATTTAAATTGGCTAGTTGAAACAAGCGAATATTCTAGAAAAATTAATTGTATTGGACCAAAAGGTGTTCCTAAAGTGTTAACTAAAATTTTTACTGGTACTTCATCTCATGATAAAATTGTGCACTATGTAATGGACCTAAAACAGTAATATTATAGTGCAAAAAATTAAAATTTAAAAGCTATCAAGACTACATTATAAAATTTTCAAAAGCCTCCTAACATTTAAATCAAAAAAGGATGGGATAGTAGAAGAGTATCATGTAAGGAAAAATATCCTGTAAGTAAATTACATCTAGAAAATTAATACTTTAGAAAATTATTTGAAAGGCTAAAAGCAAGATACGCATGAAAAACACACAAGGTGTCAAAACAAGCCAGAGGAAAATCATTTGGGCAAGAAAATGAAATAGGATCCCAAGTCAAATTTATAGAAAATATTCCTTTATTAACTTTTGGTCAAGAATATGTTTGTATATTTTCAGAAAACAACTCCGAGACCATGTGGATTCCAGCAACAGAGAGGAATCAACAGGACTACTCCAGCCATGAAGACAGAAGAGAAGCAGTCCAGAGATAGAAGACGCTGACGTGGCCTTCCCATACTAGCAGTTAGCAGCTGTGCATCACTGCAGGTTGCCCAGGACCAAACCAGAGAGAGTCGGACCTGCATTACCACCATTTGTCCACCATCCAGAACTGTAATGTCAGTGCTGACATGTACACATAAGGAACTGTTGGACATTGAAATTGGGTCTCAAAAGAACTGTTGGCCCAGAAAGAAACTCACTACAGACTGATTCATTTGCCTGTCACCATAACCGTTATTACTTGTCTCATTTTCAGTTCTTATAAGTGTATTTCTAATAGCACATGATCTCACTCATCTAGTGGAAATAATGAACAACATAGACTGATGAACAAGAACAGACCCAGAAACAAGGAGGCATGGATCAGACTGTCGGGCCTCAGAGGGAGGGTAGGGGAGGATGGGGGTAAAGGGGAGAGATCAACCAAAGGACTTGTGTGCAAGCATATGAGCCTAACCAGCGGTTAAGGACAACAGGGGGGTGGGGGCATATGTGGGGAGGGGTGTGGGATGGGAATGGGGGGATGAGGACAAATATGTGATACTTTAATCAATAAAGAAATTTTAAAAAATAAAAAATAAAAATAAAATTAAAAAGTCGCATTCTTGCCATGTTTTTTCCCGGTCCATCATTTAAAAATTTAGCAGAATTTAGGAATGCATCTAGGATTTCTGTACTCATGGAGAGAGAAAGCTAGCTTTAAACAAAAGAGCGCTCGATCCGATTTTGGACAGGTTTTAAACTAAGTTTAATCTCTTTACAGATACTGTAAATTAAACCCAAAGCTGTTTTTTCTTCAAAATGATGGTGAAGATAACCCAAGGAGAAAAATATAGTCAGATTCTAAGCAATAAGATTGGTATTTCCATAATAAAGGGTAGTTTTTGAATTATAATGGACCACATTCCAAAGTTAATATTAAGGCTGCTAGAAGTCAGTAGATTGTCTCTGTTACAAAATTTGCCCCAAAAAATGCCTTGGATAATAATAATTGGCTTTAAAATCTCAAAATTGTTGAAACATAGATGTAACTAAAATGAAGGATTTATAGTAAAGCTTTTTCAGTTATAATTATAGGTATATTAATAGCAGAAGTTCGCTCCTTGTTGGAGGAAGGGGCTGGTTGCCCTTCCCCCAGCAGAAAGAACGTGGTGATTTTACATTTAAATAGACCAGGCTAGGTCAAACCTGTTTCTCCAGCCTCAAACATAGTTTTCCAAAGTAATTGGCAACATAAAACTCAGGAATTTACTGAATTAAATAATAAAAGACTTGTTGAATATCTGGGTGTTTTGAAATGACAAAATACTGAAATGTTAATCTGAGTTTGCCTCATATAAAAAAAATCTAGAGGACAGATTTGAATCTATGAATTAAATGTCTTGTATTTTATTCGAAATATGTCCTTACAAATGTGAAGGTGTTACTAATCTGAGAAATGCTAAGTATTTAACTTTCCAGCTAAAATTTGAGGCTTCTAAGAGTTTAAAGTTCAAATTAAGTTAGGAGAAATCATATGGTTGTGGTAACAAAATGGATAAAGTATAAAAATTTATTTTTGAGAAAATAATTCTTGTATTTTATATGGTCTAATTAAAAAAGAAGGATTAATTCTGTCATCTGAACCAAATTTTTTAATATAAAAACCAGTTTAAATTTAATTGATATCTTTTAGAATAATTATAAAAAGTATATAGTATAATCTTTTTTATATATATTTGATGGTCTTTCCAAGTTAAATTTAAAATTTCAAGACTGTAACCAAGAGATGATTTTGGAGCATTCCAAGGGCCCTGGAGTGATTCAAGAATTTATTCTCTCTTCTTAAAAGAAATATATTTTTTAATTAGGCTGATCCAATATACTTGAAATCACATGGAAAACTTTATAAAATAAAAATTAATAACTATGTTTTATTTATATACATATATTTTAAATGTTATAAAGGGAGGGCAGGACAAGGTTGCTAAATATTTCTTAAACAGAGCCAGATCATTCAGTGGCAGAATTTTAAAAAAACAAAAGCCTCAGGCAGCCTGTATTTTATTTTTTATTTATTTATTCATTTTTAATTACTTTATTGGTTAAGGTATCACATATATGTCATCAACCCCCCCATTCCCATCCCAAACCCCCCCACACGCATGCTCCCATCCCCCTGTTGTCCATGATCACTGGTTAGGCTCATATTCAAGCACACAAGTCCTTTGGTTGATCTATCTCCCTGTCCCCACCCTCCCCTACCTTCCCTCTGAGGTCTGACAGTCTGATCGATGCTGTTCTTGTTCTTCAGTCTATGTTGTTCATCATTTCCCCTAGATGAGTGAGCTCATGTGATACTAGGAATACACTTATGGGAACCGAAAATGAGACAAGCAATAGTGGTTATGCTGAGAGGCAAATGAATCAGTCTATAGTGAGTTTCTTTCTGGGCCAACAGTTCTTTTGAGTCCTGATTTCTATGTCCAACAGTTGTTTATGTGTACATAACAGCAATGATATTTCAGTTCTGGATGGTGGACAAATGGTGGTAATGCAGGTCCGACCCTCTCTGGTTTGGTCCTGGGCAATCTGCAGTGACAAACATCTGCTGACTGCTAGTATGGCAAGGCATGGTCAGCGTCTTCCATCTCTGGACTGTTTCTCTTCTGACTTCATGGCTGGAGCACTCCTGTCAATTCCTCTCTGTTGCAGGAATCCACATGGTCTCAGAGTTGTTTTCTGAAAATATACAACATATTCTCGACCAAAAGTTAATAAAGGAATATTTTCTATAAATTTGACTTGGGATCCTATTTCATTTTTTGCCCAAATGATTTTCCTCTGGCTTGTTTTGACACCATGTATATTTTACCTGGGTGTCTTGCTATTAGCATTACAAATGAAAGTTAATTTTCTAAAGTAAAAATTTTCTAGATGTAATTTATTTACAGGATATTTTTCCTTACATGATATTCTTCTACTATCCCCCCTTTTTTGGTTTAAATATTGGGAGGCTTTTGGAAATTTTATGCTGTAATCTTGATAGCTTTTAAATTTTACTTTTTTGCACTAAAATGTGACTGCTTTAGGTTTATTATATGTTATGCAATTTTACCATGAGATGAACTACCAATAAAAATTTTAGTTAACACTTTAGGAACAGCTTTTTTGTCCAGTACAATTGATTTTTCTAGAGTATTTGCTTATTTTGATTGGCCAATTTAAATTAGTCTGAAAACTTGACTACTATTTTACTGTCAAATTTAATACTCTAACAACCATCTTGTTTTACCCTGTAATTATTAGTGGAGAGGATTATTTGTCAGGCAGCCTGTATTTTAAATAGGCTGGGGGAGAGTACGGAATTTGTACCTCCTAGATCAAATATATAAGTTTATTTACTTTATTTTTTCAATAAAGATGCCTACTTTAATTACTTAATAAATTAGCTTTTAAAAATATAATAAAGGGCCGAAACGGGTTTGGCTCAGTAGATAGAGCGTCAGCCTGCGGACTCAAGGGTCCCAGGTTCGATTCTGGTCAAGGGCATGTACCTTGGCTGCAGGCACATCCCCAGTAGGGGGTGTGCAGGAGGCAGCTGATCGATGTTTCTCTCTCATCGATGTTTCTGACTCTCTATCCCTCTTTCTTCCTCTCTGTAAAAAATCAATAAAATATATTTTAAAAAATAAAATATAAAATAATAAAGGTCTCATATAATTTCAGTTAAACGAGATGTCAAAATGTTAAGCAATTGATTCTAGTAAAAAAAAAGTTACTGAGACCTCCCATAATCCCTCTGTATATGCAAATGAGGCAAAGGGAATGCTGTTGAAAAGTAAATTTTAAACTTAATAAAAAGGAGAAATTTTAAAATCTCTTTCGCTAATATTTACAGGGTAAACTGAAGGTTATTATTCAAGCATTAAATCTCATAATTAATATAGTCAATATAAATATAAAGAGAGTCACTTGAAATGTAAGTATGTGGCAGTATCAATCAGCATCTCAAAAGCAACCATGTGTGTTACTCCATTTCAAAGAAAGAAAAAAGGTTTTTAAAAGAAGCTTCCCAAGTATGGCCTAGAAATTACTCTAGAAGAAAATAAAGGGAGATTTCCTTCAAATATCTAGAAAACTGTAATTAAAAGTTAATGTATTAGGCCTCAAAAAGAAAAGTAAATAATCTGTGTTTGCCTCCCTAAACAAAGCTTATGTGGGTATACTCAAAGACTGATAGCAAAAATTTAATTAGTGTATGAGACAAGCAAAGTTAGAAAATAAGCCTTATTTCAGACTGATTTAAATTGGAAAATTAAAATAAGTAAATATTCAGAGGAACCTAATTGTACTAGGCAGGAAACTATTCCTGGAGCATTAACTAATTTTTTACTGATGGTTCATCTCTTAGTAAAGCTGCTTATAATACAACTAGAGGCCCGGTGCACAAAATTTGTGCACAGGTAGGGTCCCTAGGCCTGGCTAGCGATCAGGGCCAATCTGTGGAGAGACCAGCAGGGCGATCTGGGGGCCCCTGCTGGCACCTGCCTTGGCTGACGTGGGGCTTGTAGACTGGGGCCAGCTCCTGCATTGAGCATCTGCCCCCTGGTGGTCAGTGTGCATCATAGTGACCGGTCATTCCGCTATTGGGTTTTTATTATATAGGATAAATTCAGACCAGTCATATTTCTGTGCAAAGAATTAAATTAAAGTGCTATCACCACTGCATTGCAGGATTTCCAAAAGCCTCTTAATATTATTTAAAACAAAAAGCGGGGGGGGATAGTGGAGTAATCTCCTGTAAGTAAACTACATCAAGCCTTAATTACTTTACATTTTTACTTTAAAATTATTTTCACTTGTAATGCTGATGACAAGACACACGTGGTGTCAGAATAAGCCAAAGGAAAATGGTTTGGCAAAATGAAAAGATCCCAAGTCTAGTTTATAGAAAGATTCCTTTATTAACCTTTGGTAGAGAATATGCTTGTATATTTCCAGAAAACTCCTCCAAGCCATGTGGATTCCTGCAACAATGGATCCGAGAGAGGAACTGACCAGACTACTCCAGCCATGGATGGCAGTGGCCCCAAGAAACATACTGAGGAGACAGAGAAAAAACAGTCTAGAGACAGAGGATGGTGAAGATGTCTTGCCATGCTAGCAGTCAGCAGCTGTGCATTACTGCAGGTTGCCCAGGACCAAGCCTAAAAAGGTCGGACCTGCATTGTCATCGCTCACCATTTATCCACCATCCAGAACTGGAATATCATTGCTGTCATGTCACAGGGGACAGTGATTGGGAAGGGTACCCATGAAAAACTGTTGGACAGTGATTGGAAAGGGCACTCAAAGAACTGTTGGCCCAGAAAGGAGCTTACTGCAGACTGATTCCTTTGATGCCTGGCAGCAATTTAAAAGGACATTCTTGTTAAATTTATTAAATCAAAAATGGTGACATGCTGGAGGCTAAGTCCAGTGGGTCATAATAAATGTGAGAAGTCCTCAAAAGGTTGAATGGACTCTTTCAGCAGGGCTGAAAATCTGCATGTTATTACCTGCTGCTGGAACAGCTGAAGGCAATTCCCCCAACCTGATGGTCCTTTATTGTTTACCAGACCTTACCTTTGATATGTATATCTGCTTTGCTAGAGGGCAAAATGTATGAATAAAAAACCCTGGGCCCGGAGATTCGGAGAGCTTAGTCACTAGAACTAAGTTTCTGTCTGGCACCCCAAAATGCCTTCCAAATTCATATTTCTTCTCTAGTTTCTTCATTCATTTATCCACAGCCCTTCTCCAGATTCCTGAACCCTTGTAGAAGCGGGAAAGACCCTGGCAATACTCTAATATCTTTGTGGCTATATCAATCTCCCAAATGTCTGAAATAACTGGTGTATAATCAAAATGTTCATGCCCACCAAATGGAAACAACATTGGCCAAGAGTCCAAATACCCAGCTATTTCAATTTTGCTGATGCTCATGTGTAGTGCTAAAATCCATTGTCAACAGCGGGGTGGAAGAGAAAACCCTTAGCCTAGGAGAGAACATTTCCACCAAAGCACAGATTCCTATTTTTCTGTCAAATTGCTATCAATACAATGCTACTGAAATGACAGCATGCCAATAACACAGTACTGTTTCAAAATCAAACTATGGTTGTTGCCAACTTGTTATGTTCCCAACCACTGCACAGAAAGAAATACAAGGATCTTATTGAAATTAGTCATGTTGGGAAGCCAAGAGTTACATCTATGAAACAAATCAAAAGCAACCATTGCTAAGAGGAATATGACATATCGCCATTATAACTTAGTATGGTCTGGGCAATAAATGCCTTGGGATGCCAGGAAGGAGAGAAAGTGATGACAATAGTGATTTATATTGACTTGCAATGCAGCTTTATTGAGGTCTTATTCTGAGCCAGTCCTGAGTTAGGCACTGAGGATACAAAGATGAATAAGACTGAGTCTGTCCTCAAGGAGCTCACAACCCAGTGAAGAAGACATACCTATAAACAGATCATTTCAACATGATAAATAGGGTTAAATAGAGGTCTGGAGGTCTTCTTAAAATACAGAGGCTGACTCAATGAGCCTGAGATAAGGGTCCAAGATTCTGCATTTCTAACAATTTCCCAGGTGGTCCTCATGATGCTGCTGGTCCATGGGCCAAACTTTGAAAAGTAAGAAGTTTCATTTATTTTCAGAGCAGTAAAAAGGTCATTACAAAATAAGTGTTATACCAAAGAGGCATAAGATCTGATGTGGTTTAGGACCACTGCATTCTCAGAAACTCAGGGTTCTGAAAATACTGAGGAAATGGAGCAAGAGCTATCATTTCTTACTCCAGTGGTAACAATAGCCACAAATCACTATGTGTAGAACCACTGCAAAGTTATTTTTGCAGCAACCCTGTGAGGATTTATTATTAATATAATAATAGATTTTATTATAGGAGGTTTAAAGCAGGGGCCATCAAACTTTTTAAACAGGGGGCCAGTTCACTGTCCCTCAGACCATTGGAGGGCCGGACTATAGTTTTAAAAAAACTATGAACAAATTCCTATGCACACTACACATATCTTATTTTGAAGTAAAAAAACAAAACGGCAAAAACACCCGCATGTGGCCCGCGGACCATAGTTTGAGGATGCCTGGTTTAAAGCATAAGATACCAAAGTAAGGGTAAAGTAAAATGTAAAGCCAAAAGCCAAGGCTTGAACTCAGTTCTGTCCAACTCCAGAGCCCTTGACAAGCCCTCAAGAGGAGCTTATTTGTAATCTTGCTCAAGGATTTATGTCCCTGTGCCCTGCCCAATTCCAAAATCCCCAAGACACTAAATTGCCAAACAAGACATATTCTGTTCTATTGGGCAAGTAGGGATTCATGGATTTCCTCCTCTCCCCACCTGCTGGGCACTGGGTTGGGCTGCCCAAGCCTAGGGCCAGTGCAGACATTCTCCACCTCTAGGCCTGCCACCCTTTCTTTGTTACAGATAGAGAAGGCTGCTCAGTCTACCATAGTTATGAGACTCCTTCCTGTCCCCTTGCTTCCTACACATGATACAGGAAAGTTATTTCAAAGGCGGAAACTGAGCCCTAGTGAGCTTGTGGCATTTGCCCAGCTAAGTACTGGCCAACCAGAGACTAACAGCAGATCAATCTGCCTCCAGAGAAAATGTGCCCTACTACATTATAACCACCCACCCTACAACTTAGGGGAGAAACAGAAGCTAGGGCCTTGCCTTTAAACAAAAATTTCCTTTCTAAAACATGACTTGTTTCTCCTTTACCAACTTTATAAAGGAGTTGGAAGAGAATTGCAATGTGTCTACCTGATGTCTGAACAACCTCTGAAAGGGTTTAAAAACTACAGCTACATGATTTGGTTTTTATAAAATCAAACACCTGTTGTTGTTTGGACTTCTTTTTTTTTATTCCCATAGGGTTGTTGGCAATCTTTAGACTGACCCATGGCTCTTGTGAGTCTGTGCCCATGATTCAAAATAAAAATTAAAAAAACATAAAGGAAAAAAGATTTTTTTGGGAAAAAATCTTCCTGAGTTTAGCCATATTAACCATCTCTCAGGTCCTGAGAATGGATGGGAAACAGAGTGGTGAAGAGCTGCCTACTTCACAACTCCAGGGGGCACCAGACCCATTGTATTGTGACCTAGGGGTGCCATTCATATACAACACATGGAAGTGGTGCCCTCTGGAGTTGTGCCATATGACAGCATTTGGTAAGCTTCAATAAGCTTGGCTCCTGGACAGGATAAGATTCATGTTTTGTAGAGCCTAGAGCTTATCCAATTGAGGAAGGTCCTTTTATAAAGGATGAAAATTTATAAATAAAAAATAAGGTACAAACATGTTCACCAAAAGATGAACTATAACATTCACAGTATATGATAGCTCTAAACTAGTATCTAATCAAATGGATAAAGTATAGCACATTCTCAAACTGCATTACTGTACAAAATAAAAATAAAAAAGGAACCAGGTACTGATAGATGTAACAATAAGGATGAACCTCACAAGCATACCTTTGAATAAAAGAAGCCAGACACAAAAGAGGACAAGCTATGATTTCATTTGGAAACATTGAGAACCCAACTCTTTTCTATTAAAGGCCAGCCCAATCAATAAGATAGCCTCACAAAATGTTCCCTAGCACTTCCCTGGGCAGTCCCCAGGATCTGTCTTTTGCTTCAACAGTGTTTGGATGGAACAGACCCTGACCACCTTTCAACCTCTTCTCCAGTAGCCACCTTCATAAACATATCAGCAGTTCTCAGCCACCAAGACCAGCTAACACCATATTTTGAGTTTAACTCCGTATTGGTGAGCAACCATGAGCTCCCAAATACATCAGAACTATTCCACTGAGATGGAAGCCACCATCAACCACCTGGTCAACATGCATCTACAAGCCTCCCACACTTAATTCTTTCTGGGCTTCTATCTCTACCATGACGATGTGAGTATTAATTGAGTTAATGTTTATAAAATACTTAGAACAATGTGTGACATATAGTTAGCTATTAGTGTTAGCTGTTGTCATTGTTGTTTGCACTCAAAATTTCCTCATCAGCCAGCTAAGAGTTCTGAATTCTCACAAATAGCTCTACCTTTTACTTATGGCATTGTCTTCGGAGATCCATAGGAGCAGAAAGCAGAGACCTGAAGAAACAGGCCATGGAACAGAAACATTGGACTTAAGGGGTGGACAAAAGAATTAAAATAAGGCTCAGAAAACTCAGAATGAAGGGAACATTTTGGGAATAGCAGACCTAAATGAGATGCTTCAGGTATAAGCCTTAGGTAACAGGGAGCCTAGGAAAAAGCTGGGGTTCTCCAAAGCCCTCTTCCAAAGACCACTCTGTGTGTTCCCAGTGGAATCTGTTCCTGGGACTGCTCTAAGGGGTAGACACTGAAGGGGACAGTTGTCCCTGTCTTATTGTCACAGGACTGTGATAGATTGGATCACAGACATGTTGCAAGGCCCTCTATCTTAAAAATACGGAAATAATTGAAGAAAAGTACACATCATAAGGGTACAGCTCAAATCATTTTTACAAACTAATATATCTGGGTAACCAGCACTCAGATTAAAAAAAAATCACAAAATGACGAGCACTTCCAAAATCCCACAATTGCTCCCTTCTAGTCATCATACCCCAAAAAATAGCCACTAGCCTGTTTTATTTTCTGCCAAAAGCTTTGTTTCCATTTAATCCAAAGCATTGGAAAGGGTTCCAAGGTGGTTAAAAGGATGCCTAGTGGTTGCAGGGAAAGGCTCAAGCAGAATCCAGACACCAGGGCAATGCAGAGGGGCCCTTCAAAGACCTCTGGGCTCCAAATGTTTCTACTTGTGCTTAAGGATGAAACTTTCAAAGAGATACTCACTGCCCTAGCCGGTTTGGCTCAGTGGATAGACCATCGGCCTGAGGACCGAAGGGTCCCAGGTTCGATTCCAGTCAAGGGCACATACCTCGGTTGCAGGCTCCATCCCTGGCCCTGGTCAGGGCGCATGCAGGAGGCAACCAATTGATGTGTTCCTCTCACATCAATTATTTCTCTCTGTCTTTCCCTCTCCCACTCTCTCTCTCTAAAAAATGAATGGAAAAATATCCTTGGGTGAGGATTAAAAACAACAACAACAAAGAGATGCTCACCCAGCCCAGTCTGGGGGCTGGACAGCTTCGGAGGTTAATCAGGTGGTCGCCCAACTTCTTATTGAATTTCACCTCCTCATCCAGGAAATGGTACTGCAGGAAGTCACAGAGATGAGGCTCTGTGTGGGTAGAACCCAGGGCACGCAGATCAAAAAGGGTCTGGTGCAGGTTCCTATCCAAGGCCATGGCAGCTTCCATGGCATACTGAGTTTTACCCCACTTATCTTGGGAAAACTGCATTTCCTAGAAGAGGGTATGGCCACTGCACTGGTTTTACATCTTCAAAAGATACTTGGTGCCCTGGCACTACTCCTACACCACTCTTCCAAGTGGCCCATGTCACCAGAGGAACTGCAATTAACATCACCATTTTCCAAAAGAGGAAATTGAGACTGAGAGATAAAATTATTTACTCAAGGTAATACAGCTAATAAGTGGGAGAGCTGGGATTTGAATTGATCCTGTTGGAATCCAAAGTCTGTGTTCATAGCCACTAAGTTATGCTACTATGAGCACTAAAAGTCCTACTGTTCCAGCCCCATTTCCCATTGCATTTCTTTTTTTATTAAATGTATTAGAGTAACATTGGTTAATAACACTATGTAACTTTCAGCTATACAAGATTATAATTTGACATCAGTGTACTCTACTGTGTGCTCCCAACCTGAAGTCTAGTTTCCTTTGTTACCCCCTTTACCCATTTCACCCTCCCCTGATTTAGTGCATTTTCTACAAACTCAATGGTCTGCTTTACTTCCTCCTTTCCAATTTGAATGACTTTTATTTCTTCTTCTTGTCTGATTGCTGTGGCTAGGACTTCCAGTACTATGTTGAGTAAAAATGGTAAAAGCACACATCTCTGTATTGTGCCTGATCTTAAGGGAAACACTTTAGTTTTTGTCCATTGGGTGTGATGTTGGCTGTGGGTTTTTCATATATGGCCTATAATTTTTTCTTTGTAATGTCTTTATCTGGTTTTGGAATTAGGATAATGCTGGCCTTGTAAAAAGAGCTTGAAAGTTTTCCCTCCTTTTGGATATTTTGGAATACTTTAAGAAGGATAGGTGTTAGCTCTTCTTTGAATGTTGGTAAAATTCACCTGTGAAGCCTCTAATCCAGGAATTTTGTTTGCTGGTTTGTTTTTTTATTACTACTTTGATTCATTAGTGGCAACTGTCCTATTCCAATTTTCTTATGCTTCCTGTTTCAGTTTTTGAAGATTGTAGGTTTATAGGAATTTATCTATTTTTCCTAGGTTGTCCAACTTGTTGACATATAGGTGTTCATAGTATTTTCTTTAAATTCTTTGTATTTCTGTGCTGTCAGTTGTTATTTCTCCTCTTTATTTTCTGATTTTATTTATTTATTTAACCAGACTCATCAAGAAAAAAAGTGATAATGGATTCAAGACAGTCTCTTCAATAAATAGTGTTGGGAAAATTGGACAGATACATGCAAAAAAATGAAACTAGACCACCAACTTACACCATACACAAAAAATAAACTCAAAATGGATCAAAAGACTTAAACATATGATGGGAAACCATAAAAATACTAGAGGAATCCACAGGCAGAAAAATCTCTGACATATGCCAAAGCAATTTCTTCACTGATACTGCTCCTAGGGCAATGGAAACTAAAGAGAAAATAAATAAAGGGACTACATCAAAATAAAAAGCTTTTGAACAGCAAAGGACACCATCAATAAAACAACAAGAAAGCCCACTGCATGGGAGAACATATTTGCCAATGATATCAACGATAAGGGTTTAATCTCCAACATTTACAGGGAACTCATGCAGCTTAACAAAAAGAAGATAAACAACCCAATCAAAAAAAAATGGGCAACTGATCTAAATAGACACTTTTCGAAAGTAGACAGAAGGAAGGCCAAGAGACATATGAAAACCTGCTCAAAGTCACTAATCATCAGAGAGATGCAAATCAAAACAACAGTGAGGTACCATCTCACACCTGTCAGAATGGCTATTATCAACAAATCAACAAATGACAAGTGCTGGCGAGGATGCGGAGAAAAAGGAACCCTCATGCACTGCTGGTGGGAATGCAGACTGGTACAGCCACTGTGGAGAGCAGTATGGAGTTTCCTCAAAAAATTAAAAATGAAACTCCCATTTGACCCAGTGATCCCACTTCTAGGAATATATCCCAAGAAACTAGAAACACTAATCAGAAAGGACATATGCACCCCTATGTTCATAGAGGCACAATTCACCGTAGCTAAGATTTGGAAACAGCCTAAGTGCCCATCAGCAGATGAGTGGATTAAAAAACTGTGGTACATCTACACAATGGAATATTATGCTGCGGTAAAAAAGAAGGAGTTCTTACCATTTGCAAAAACATGGATGGAGATGGAGAGCATTATGCTAAGTGAAATAAGCCAGGCAGAGAAAGATAAATATCACTTGATCTCACTCATTTGTGGAATATAATGAACAACAAAAACTGATGAACAAAAATAGATCCAGAGACAGAGAAACATCAATCAGAACGTCAAACCTCAGCGAAGGTAGGGGATGGTGGGGGTAAGGGGAAGAGATCAACCAAAGGACTTATATGCATGCATATAAGCCTAATCAATGGACACAGACAACTGGGGGGTGGGGGCATGAATGGGAGGTGGGGGGGTAATGGGGAAATAAGAACACATATGTAATACCTTAATCAATAAAGAAATTTAAAAAAAAACAACAAAGTGTAATATGCTAATGATATGTTAAGGCCGCTCAACTGTTCACTATGATGTGCACTGACCACCGGGGGCAGATGCTCTGACTGGTTGGTTAGCTTGCTGCTCGGGTCTGGCAGATCAGGACTGAGTGAGATGAGCCGGACATACCCTGGAGCCCTCCTGCGGTCCCTCCTGGCTGGCCAACCTCCTGCGTCCCTCACTGGCACCAATCGAGCACTGGTGGGGTCCCACAGCCTGGCCTGCACCCTCTTGCAATCCGGGACCCCTCGGGGGATGTCAGCCGGTTTCAGCCTTATCCCACAGGCCAGGCCAAGGGATCTCACTGGTGCATGAATGTGTGCACCAGGCCTCTAGTCTAATATAAAAAAATATTATGCTCATTAAATACTAAGGGATAAAAAGTAACATTTTTTATTCATATAATGAATGAATAAGTTTTACCACGATATTTAGTAAGGGAATCATGTCATTTCACTACAAGTTATAATTTGTCATATATTTAAAATTTGTGAAATGTTTTCTAATAAAATTGTTTTATTATTTAAAAAAAAGTGATAAATGTCCAGAGATGGAAGACGCTGACGTGGTCTTCCCATACTAGCAGTTAGCAGCTGTGCATCACTGCAGGTTGCCCAGGACCAAACCAGAGAGAGTCGGACCTGCATTACCACCATTTGTCCACCATCCAGAACTGTAATGTCAGTGCTGACATGTACACATAAGGAACTGTTGGACATTGTAATTGGGTCTCAAAAGAACTGTTGGCCCAGAAAGAAACTCACTACAGACTGATTCATTTCCTGTCACCATAACCATTATTGCTTGTCTCATTTTCGGTTCTTATAAGTGTATTTCTAATAGCACATGATCTCACTCTTCTAGGGGAAATAATGAACAACATAGATGGATGAACAAGAACAGACCCAGAAACAAGGAGGCATGGATCAGACTGTCGGGCCTCAGAGGGAGGGTAGGGAAGGGTGGGGGTAAAGGGGAGAGATCAACCAAAGGACTTGAGTGCAAGCATATGCGCCTAACCAGCAGTTGGGGACAACAGGGGGGTGGGGGCATGTGTGGGGAGGGGTGTGGGATGGGAATGGGGGGATGAGGACAAATATATGATACCTTAATCAATAAAGAAATTTAAAAAATAAATAAATAAAGTGATAAATAAATAATAAAACTAACTAAATAAAAAGTCCCTTACTATGATTGTATTGCTGTCAATCTCTCCCTTAATGTCCACCAGTATTTTCTTTAAACAGTATATTTAGGTGCTTCTATGTGGGGTACCTATATGTTTACAAAGGTTATATCCTCTTGTTGGATAGCTCCCTTTAGTATTATGTAGTGACCTTCTTTGTCTCTTTTTTAAAATATATGTTTACTGATTTCAGAGAGGAAGGGAGAGGGAGAGAGAGATAGAAACATCAATGATGAGAGAGAATCATTGATTGGCTGCCTCCTGCATGCTACCCACTGGGGATCGAGCCCACAAACCAGGCATGTGCCCTGACTGGGAATCGAACCCTGACCTCCTGTTTCATGGGTCAACACTCAACCACTGAGCCACACTGTCCGGGCAAATTTTTCTTTTCTTTTTGATGTTCTGTTTGGGTGCTTACTGTTAACTTGTCCTCTAATTTAGTGATTTGATCCTCTGCTGTTGATTTTTTCTAGTGCATTCTTAATTTCAGATATCATATTCTTTATTTCTGACTGTTATTTTATGGTTTCTATGTCCTTCTATTGCTTACCATATTTTTATTTAAATTCTCACAGAGATCATCCATTCTTCCCCTAAGATCCTTGAGCATCTTTAGAACCATTGTTTTAAGCTCTGCATCAGTCATCTTTGTTGCTTTCATTTAATTTAATTCTTTTTCTGGGGATTTCTCTTATTTTTTTCATTTGAAGTATATTTCTTTGTCTCCCCATTTTGTCTCTATATATTAGGTAGCTCTCTTATAACTCTCAAACTTGTTATGACGGCTTTATGATGAAGTTGTTTCATTGGGTTCAGTGGCACAATCTTCCAGATCACCTGATTTCTATGTTCCAGGAATGTCTCTTGAGGGTTATGTGAATCTTTCTGTTATACTTGACTCTTGAGAATGCTGTTTGCCCTTTTATAGGTGGAATGAACCCTTCAGTCTGGCTGACTAGAAGGATAAACATTGATCACTGTGTATGAGTCACTGAGCAGGGGCATCCCCTTGAGGTGGAGTTGTTCTTAGCAGGGTCTGGTGCCTTCCAGAATTCTCCTTTGAGTGTGCCACTTGTGTGATAATTGGTCGAGCTCTGGTGTGGTCTGAAGCCCACCATTTGTGTTGGTTCTGGGCCCACTTGAGCAGGGTTCAGTTACAGGTTGATGTCAGTCATTTTCTGTAACCCGCCTTGGGCTACCTGTCTGGAGCTACCATGCTATTCATTGTGTGTGGCTGCATCTACTGGGCCCGGGTGTGCATGGGAAGAACCAATCTATGTACAAGGGTCGACTTTCTCCAGCTTATAGCTGGGAGCATTTCTGTAAAAGGTTCAAGGCTCCCTGAGGTCCACTTTCACCTATGAGATACTTTACCTCCCCCTGAGGTTACCTTGTATTCCTCCAGAGCCTTTCAGAGAAAGACTGTAGAGTGGGCCCAGGCTGGCTGCAACCCACAGAGCCTTCCAAACTGGTTGTAAGCTCGGTAGGGTGGGGCAACTGGGATAGGTAGGATGGGGCTAGTGGATCCTTACTTGGGGGTCACATGGCCAGGCAGTCTGTGAGGGGGAAGTTGACCCTACTCCAGAGTCCAACCACTCAGTGTTTGCCAGAGTCTTCAACTCCATTTCCCCTAGAAGGAGCAGACCACAAGTTCAGGTTTGTTGTAGCCAGACATCCCCTCTACAGAAGCAATCTCAGCCGGGCAGAGCTACTGTGCTCAGGAAAACAAATCAAAAGAGTCTCCTCTCTTGATGCTGGCCAAGCCTGCAGAAAGGGACCAAGCCTTTTGTCTTGGTCCCAGAGAATAACCTCTGAGGCACACACATTCAGAATGTCCCAGCACCCAGAAGCTCTCCCTTCCCCATGCAGAATTGAGCTCAGCAGGGTGGGGTATCTGGGACTTGGAAGGGCAGATTCAACAGTATCTTATTGGTGGTCGTGCCTGAAAGCCTGTAGGTCAGGGCCGGGCACTTCTTTCCTTCCTGGGATAATGTGTCTTTGCTCACAGGGGAGATAGGTGTGCCCCACCCCACCCCAAGCTCCGTTATGTAGCTACAAAAACCAGCACCCGCCCATATGATTCCTGGACAAAAGCCTCCCAGGGAAACATGCTCCGAAAGTTCCAGCTTTGCACAGCACTCTGACACCCCCCTTCCCCCTGCACAACTGAACTCAGCAGGGCAACTCTGTACAAGTGATTCAACAGGTGGAGGGGGGAGTCTGCTGTATATTCAAGGTGAGGGAAACCAGTCCCCTTTCCAAAGCCACACAGTTCAGTCACTGTCTGAGTATCTGCCAAGAGCCTGCCTAGAGAAAGAATACTCCTAAGGTTACTGCTGGGTGCAGCCAGTAGACCTCTCCTCAGACCCCAGCATGGCAGAGTGGCCTCACCAGCAGTTGGGTGATCAGGCAGTGCACTTCCCAGGCTGGTGCTGAAACAATAGGAGTGCTCATCCCTGGGAAGGTGCCATCTGGGTCTTCCAGGACGACTGGATTTTTTACTACCAGATGTTATGCATGCTCTTCCTCCTGTCTCTGTTGCTCTGGGTTGGGGATCCTTGTGTGAGTTTGAGACCCCATGCTCCTGGGGGGAGGGAGTTTGCAGCCAAGATATCCCTCGGGTTTCTCAGTCACCACACATGGGTGCAGGGGGCAGCCCTTTCTGCATATCCACCCTTCTTACCAGTCTCTATGTGGTTTCTTCTGTAAGTCCTTGATTATAATATTTCAGTTCTGCTAGCCATCAGTTGGTTATTCAGGTTGATTTTTCTATAATTTAGCTAAAATCCAGTTTGGAGCCAGGAGCATAAAAGTATAACTTCCACTTACTCTGTAGCCATATTGGGGAAAAAAAACAAACAGTTTCATGCTTAACTTTAAATACCATCTATTCTCCAACAATTCACAAAAAATGTTTATCTGCAGGTCAAAATTATTCACTGAACTACAGACTTGCACACTCAAGAACATACTTGTATCTCCATTTGGATGTCTAATTGTAATCTCAAACTTAACATGTTAAAAAAAAAAAGTCCCAATCTTCCAGCACAAATCAGCTCCTCCTTTAGTATTTTCTATCTTTTTTAAAATATATTTTTATTGATTTCAGAGAGGAAGGGAGAGGGAGAGAGAGATAGAAACATCAATGATGAGAGGGAATCATTGATTGGCTGCCTCCTGCATGCCCCCTACTGGGGATCAAGCCCGCAATCGAGGCATGTTCAAAATCTTGCCATAACTCTCCATCTTAGAGCAAAATCCAAAGTCCTTATACTATTTACAAGACCTAAACTATCTAATCGATTGCCATTCATCTACTACTCTCCCTTTCATTCAGCCTACTCCAAACACAGAGGCCTCCTCACTATTGCTTAAACATCCCAGGTACTCTCTCACCCCAGGGCACTTGACCTTGCTATTTCCTCACCCTAGGAAAGTATTATCCCAGTAAGCTTCATGACTCACTCTGTCCTCTCCGTTAGATCTTTACTCAAAAATGTATCTTCTTCGTTGAACCTTCCATGGCCACCTTTACCTAAAGTGTTAAACACAAACCAGTTTTATATCTCTCTTACCTGCATATATTTTCACTTGAACACTTATCACTATCTAATCAATTGTATATAGATTTTAATCTTATCTTTCTCACCCACTAGAATGTCAGATCCACAAAGCCAAGAATTATTTGTCTGTTTTATTCAATACTGCATCTCCAGTACCTAGAACAGATCCAATCACTACATAATGTAATGTGTATTCAATAAATGTTATTGAATACATTGAATAAATTAATAAATCTTGTGTATCTATGTACATATCTGTATATTTGCATGTGTGGGCCCATTTCTTGTTACCTCTCTTATGTGCATGCTCACATGGGTGTATAGGTCTGTATAGGCCCAGTTAGTAAGTGTGGCAAGGTTAAATCTGAATAATAATAGATATTTATTGAGTGTTCATGATGTGCCTAGTACTATGCTAGACTCTTTATATTGACTAACTCCTACACCCTAAATGAAATGTTGCATTTAAACATATCATTTAATCCTACCCATTAGGCAGATGTAGTGTATTGTTTAGGAACAATCTCTGGAACCAGGCTGCCATAATTTGAGTCCCATCTCTTCCATTTACTAGCTATTTGACCCTGGACAAGTCACTTACCCTCTCAGAGACTAATTTTTCTCATCTATAAAATGAGGGTAACAACAGTACCTACTCATAAGATTGTTGTGAGGATCAAATGAGAAAATGCATAGTAAGCATTGCCTGGCACATAGTAAACACTGTATAAACATTTGTTAATACTACCAATTAAAAGGTTGAATTTTACTTAATAACAACAATAATAGAAGCACAATAGCTTCCATTTATCAAATGCTTACTATGTGCTAAGTATGCCCTTTTCATACATTATGATACAGATAAATAAGTATAAACATATAAAAATATACATATACATACTTATACATATGTATGTATATACATGCATTTTAAATTCACAAAATAAAAAGGTTAAGAAACTTGCAAAAACAAAATGGTAACTATTTGAGGTGATAGATATGTTAAGTAGCTTAATTGTACTGAATATTTCACAATGTGTTGGTATATCAAGTTGTATACCTTAAGTATATACAATTTTAAATTGTTGACTGTACCTCAATAAATCTGAGTAGAAAAAAATAAAGAAAACAGCCCAAGATTGCAGAGTCCTAATTGAGAGATGCAGGCCTGAGTGAGACCTGAGCTGGTATCCTCAACCACCTTGCACTAATGTGGGTGGGTGCTATTTCAGTACATACTTGTGCATGTTTTGTATGTGGTCTGTGAGCAAGGACATGTGAGTGCATGAGGCTCTCTGTTACTGTAATTATAGGTGATTGTATGTCCCTGTGAAAGTGCAAGTTTTTAGAGATCATTCTAGTTTCCTCACTTGCTTTTCTTTGGTACAGCCAGCAGAGGGGGCTCAGGAATTTTTTTCCCCATCTTGAAGAAACCAAGAGTATACATTAAAAAACAAAAGTTCCTGTGAAAAATGCGAGGACTTGAAGGGGATAGCTATGGTTTATGACTAGTTTTTCATACTTTGAAGACAGAAATTACGTAGTCATTCAAACCTCGAATCTCTCCACTTTCTGGGCCATTTTTGTATGAGAGCATGCACTCAGCTCCCAAAGATTGCTAAACCACTGAAGTTTTCAGCATCACTTCTATCCATCCCGTGACAATATACGTGGCCCACTCCCTGCCTTCTAGTTATCCAAAGCCCCCAACTGAAACTCCCTCAAAACCAACCAAGTAACCTAACCGGTTTCCGTTTCATTCTTCCCCATTCTCCTGCCTTCCTTTGGCTGGCTATTCAGATGTAATTCAACTAACACTGGCAATATTCATAAGGCCAACCTTTGTCTCATTTCAACATCCCAATAAGCCTAGGAGGTAAGCACCATTATTTTACCCTCCTCATTTAGCAACAGAGAAATCAACACTCAGAGAAGAGGGTGCCTTGGAGAAGAGGTCATACCGTCTATAAAAGACTGAGGCAGAAATCAAACTCAGGTTCCTCTGAATCAAGAGCCTACTCTTCTTTCCACTACACCATGGGCTATGGCAATTGATGGGGTCGCGATTGAAACCCAAGTGGTGACAGATTCTTTTTTTTTATATATAAATATATTTTATTGATTTTTTACAGAGAGGAAGGGAGAGGGATAAAGAGTTAGAAACATCGATGAGAGAGAGAGACATCGACCAGCAGCCTCCTGTACAACCCACACTGTGGATGTGCCCTCAACCAAGGTACATGCCCTTGACTGGAATCGAACCTGGGACCTTTCAGTCCGCGGGCCGACGCTCTATCCACTGAGCCAAACCAGTTTCGGCGTGACAGATTCTTTATCTTGACTAACTCCTATACCTTAAATTCTCAAACCCGAATGTGTATCAAAATGAACTGAGGGTATTATTTAAGAAAAACAAAACAAAACACAAAACTCACAGGGAGTCTGAGTCTGTAGTAGGCCCAGGATTTTCCTTTGTAATAAAGACTCCATATGACTTCTGATTCAGGTCACACTGTGGAAATATCAGGCCTCCTAAAGCCAGCTCAGCCTCCCTCAAGCACTGCAAGTTCTTAACCAGCCAACAGAACAAAGCTTCAGAACAGTTCCAAATAGCCATGGTGACCATTAATGGAGCACTGTTACATCCCAGGCACATTACATTTAGGCCCACAATCTATTTTTAGTTCATTTTTGTGACAGATACAAAGTCTATATCTAGGTTCTTGTGTTTTTTGTGGTTGTCTAGTTGTTCTGACACCATTTGTCAAAAGACTACTGTTTCTCCATTGAATGCCCTTTCTCTTTGGTCAAAGAATAGTTGACTATATTTGTTTGGGTCAATTTCTGAGCTTTCTATTCTGTTCCATTTATCTATTTGTCTATTCTTTCATCAATACCAAACTATCTTGATTTCTGTAGCTTTATATTTATCTTGAAGTCATAGCCTGAGTGGGTCTTTAGTTTTTTCATATAAACTTTAGAATCAGTTTGTCAGTATCTACAAAGAACCTGCTGGGATTTTGATTGGGCTTGCATTGAATCTATAGATTAAGTTGAGAAGAACTAACATCTTAATAATATTGAGTCTTTCAATCCATGAACACAAAATATCCCTCTAGTTATTTATATCTTTTTTAAATTTCTTTCATCCAAGATTTGCAGTTTTCTGCCTATAGATCCTGCAAATATTTTGTTAGATTTATATATAAGTATTTGAATTTTGGTGCTGTTGTAAATGGTATTTATTTTCAATCTTGAATTCCAATTGTTCATGCTGGTATACATGACAACAGTGACTTTTATATATTACCTTGTATCCTGTGACTAATCACTCTTTAATTACAAGAGTTTTTTTGTTTTGTTTTGTTTTTTAGTCAGTCCTTTGGAATATTCTATGTAGATGATCATCTCATCTGCAAACAAGACCCAGGCACATTATATACATTATGCCATTTAATCCTCAGAAGAACACTGCATGTCAGGTCTTATTAGCATCCTGCTTTGCAGAGGAAAAAAAATGAGGCTTAGCTACCTTAATTTAATTGTCCAAGGTCACAAAACTTGAAAGTGGAGGAACTGAGATGTAACCCAGTTCTGCCTGTGTCCACAACCTGTGACAACTGCACCCTACCACAATGAGCTGCATTAAGTAATTTGCTAGATCAAAAGGTAGCAGAAAGTTCCATGTGGGTAGAGGTGTCAACCTCTGCCCCTAATCCACTGTGTGTTATTGGGCAGGCTACCAAATCCCAAAAACCTAAGTCATTCACATCACAGATCTATGGAATATTGGTCCAGGTTTTTTAAAAATTAAACTTTTCATTTTAGAACAAGATTTGAATTAACACGCCCCAATGAATATATAGAAGTGGGCAATAATCACATGAAAAGATGCTTAACATCATTAGCCTTAAGCAAAATGCAAAAAAAAAAATCACAAAACTATGCCACTTCACATACACTAGGATGGGTATAATAAAAGGTGGACAGCCGAAACCGGTTTGGCTCAGTGGATAGAGCGTCGGCCTGCGGACTGAAAGTTCGATTCCGGTCAAGAGCATGTACCTTGGTTGCGGGCACATCCCCGGTAGGGGGTGTGCAGGAGGCAGCTGGTGGATGTTTCTCTCTCATCGATGTTTCTAGCTCTCTATCCCTCTCCCTTCCTCTCTGTAAGAAATCAATAAAATATATTTAAAAATATATATATATTTTTTTTTTTAAAAAAAGGTGGACAACACAAATATTGATAAAAAATATAGAGGAATTGGAATCCTCATACATTTCTGCTGAACCTTGTCAAATGATGCCACCATGTTGGAAAACACTTTGGGAATTCCTTGAAAATTTAAACATAGCATTATCATGTAACCCAGCAATTCCACTACTAAGTATACTAGTATACTAGTATACTCAAGAAAATTATTTATAATAGCCAAAAACTGAAAACAATCCAAATGTCTATCAAATGATAAATGAATTAACAAAATGTGTTCTATACATTCAATGGAATATTATTTGGCAATAAAAATAATGAAATATTCATATACACTTCAACATTCATGAACCTTGGAAACATCATGCTAAGTGAAAAGTCATTCACATAAGACGATGTATTTATGATTCCATTTATATGAAATAAGAAGAATTTAAAAATCTATAAAGACAGAAAGTAGATTAGTGGTTGCTTTCAGGCTGGAGAGGATGGGACAAGTAAGGAGTGACTGTTAACAGGCATGAGTTTCATTTTTAGATGATAGAACTCTTCTAGAATAAGATAGTGCTGATGGTAGCACAGCATTGGGAACATATTAAAAACCACTGAAGTGTACACTTTAAATTGGTTAATTTTTATAGTATGTGAATTATATATAAACAATTATCTGATATTCAATAAATTAAAAATAGAACTACCATATGATATAGCAATCCTACTTCTGGATATATATTCAAAAGATTTGAAAGCAAGGTTTCAAAGAGATCTTTGTATACCCATATTCATAGCAGCATTATTCACAGTAGCCTAAATTCCATTGACAGATTAACAGATAAACAAAATATGGTGTGTATAGAGTAGGTCTTCGGGTTACATTGGAGATCTGTTTCTACAGTGTGACATAACGTTATTTTTGCCATAAGTCGGAACCCACCTACATAAGCACCTATGTCACTCACATGGAGCACATACACAGCAGTAATGAAATGAAACAGTAAAAAAAAATTTAAAAGAAAGATAACAATTCCTGACTTTTACTTGTGGTAAATAAATAATAAAAAACATAAAGCACATATGTACATATGACGAAATGACGGAACTTTTTTTCTTATAAATAAATGGGAAATGGCGTGGTAACCACAAAACTACGTATGTCGAGTCAGACGTAACCCAAGGACTGTCTGTACTTACAAAGGCATATCATTCAGCCTTAAAAAAAGGAAATCCTGTCACATGCTACAACATGGATGAACTTTAAGGACATTATGCTAAATGAAATAAGCCAATTACAAAAGGACAAATACTGTATAATCCTACTTATATGAGTTATCCTGTATAATAAAGAGCTAATATGCAAATGGTCATCACACCCTCATGCCCTCACACCCTTGTGCCCTCATGCCAGGGCTGGGGGACCTGAGGCCATGCCCCCTGCCCTTCGGGGCTTGACAGGGGTGGGACCAGCCAGGTCTGGATCCTGCACACTTTTGAGGCATGCATGGGTGGGCGAGGACTTGACTCTGGGTCCTGCGACACAGCCCAGACTCTGACAGGAGGGAGATTTTCATATACATTTTACTAATTTTCTTTCATCTCTGACACTTCTATTATAGAGAAAGGGCAAATAGCAATATTAAAATATTTCCTGGAATTAATTTCCTTTTAATGTGCACAAATTTCGTGCACTAGGCCACTAGTCTACAATAGTCAAATTTATAGATCCTACCTAATAAAAGGGTAATATGCAAATTGACCTCACCTTCGCTACACCCAAGCCACGCCCATGAGCCCAAGCCACGCCCACCAGCCAATCAGGGCGAGTATGCAAAATAACCCAACCAAGATAGCGGTAAATTTGCATACATAGGTGCCAGAGCAGACCCCCTGCAATCGATCTCAGGGAGCTGGGGATTGCTTCGGCCTGGTGCAGGAGCAGACCCCCTGTGATCATTTACAGGGAGCTGGGTGTCTTCTCTGGCACCAGGCCGAAAGCTTCTGCTGGAGGCTTTCGGCCTGGTGAACGAGCGGACCCCTGCAATTGATCACAGGGAGCTGGGTGTCCGCCTCGGCACCAGGCTGAAAGCCTATGGTGGAGGCTTTTGACCTGGTGCACGAGCAGACCCCCTGCAATCGATTGCAGGGAGCTGGGTGTCCACTCTGGCACCAGGCCGAAAGCCTCCAGCAGAAGCTTTTGGCCTGGTCCCGAAGCAGACCCCATCAATCAATGGCAGCGTGCTGGGGGTTGCTTCGGCCTCGTGGAAGAGCGGAACCCCTGTGATCAATCGCCTAGGCATGGAGCTGGCGGTCTGCTTTCGGCCTGGGCAGGAGCAGACCCCCTGCGATTGACCGCAGTGAGCTTGGTCCGCTCCTGCCCAAGAGGCTTTGGGTCTGGGCAGACCTGGGCAAGGGCTGAGCTGGTGATCATAGGGAGCAGAACGGGCCTGCTCAGGCCTAAAGCTTCAGCCAGAGGCTTTAGGCTTGGGCGGGGCCCAGCCCTCGATTGGTGTGAAGTATAGAGGAAACACCTTTTCTGACTGCACATTGGCTAAGCTTCCTATATGCCACTGGTAATATTCTTAGTAACTTGGGTAATAAGAATTCAAAAAGCTGATCTAGGGTTTTTCCACCACACTTCTGGAGAAAAAAAATGAAGGTCCGCTGCTGGAGGGCTAAGAAATGTCATATCCTGCCCTAGCCGGTTTGACTCAGTGGATAATGCCTCAGCCTGCAGACAGCAGGGTCTGGGTTCATTCTGATCAAGGGCATGTACCTAGGTTGCAGGCTCCTCCCTGGCCGGGGCCCAGATCAGGACTCATGTAGGAGGCAACCAATCAAAGTGTTCCTCTCACTTTGATGTTTCTCTCTGTCTTTCCCTTTCTCTTCCACATTCTCTAAAAGTCAATGGAAACATATCCTCAGGTGAGGATAAAAAATAAATAAAGAAATGCATATCCTATGAAAGACACATCTTGAAAATGCCTAAAGAAAGTTGTCATTTTTTTCTTGGTGAAGGGACTGGAGTCTGTGTTGATGAAAACACCTTGGTGGCTGCGGTGACTGACAGTGGCTGCAGTAACGGGGTGATGGGGCTGATGTCTTCCCCTGATCAGCCCAGTTGCCTCCCACAAAGGGAGGCCAGACTGTGGCTTAGGCCCACTCCCCATGGGGCATGGGCCTAAGCCATCAGTAGGACATCCCCTGAGGGCTCCCAGTATGTGAGAGGGGGCAGGTTGGGCTGAGGGACCCCCGACCCCCAGTGCACGAATTTCGTGCACCAGGCCCCTAGTATAGAAATAATGTAATTTACCAGAGGCTAAGAAGAGGGGGTAAAGAAGAATTGTTATTTAATGAGTACTGAATTTCAGTCCTGCAAGATGAAAAAGTTCTGGAGATATTTCACAAAATATGTAAATATGGTTAACACTACTGAAATGGACACTTAAAAATGGTTAAGCTGGTAAATTTTATTATATGTTCTTTTACCATAAATAAAAAATATTTAAAATTAAGCCTATAAAATATTCAATTTAAGTGGTATGGACAATTATCAACCTTTCATATTTTCATTGCAATTTCCAAAGGATAACAAGGCTCTCATATATTAGCATTATCATCCCAGTCAAGGTTTTTATATTGAGCTTGGGGAATTGCCCACATTTATTGGTATTTCTGATGTGGCATTCATAGTATCAACAAGATTTTCTTTTAAAAAATATTTATTGTTGAAAGTATTACATATGTTCCCCTTTTTTCCCCACTGACCTTCTTCTAGCCAGCCCCCAAACCTAGCCCCAGACCTTCATCACCTTATTGTCTGTGCCCATGGGTTATGCATATATGCATACAAATTCTTTGGTTGATCTCTTCCCATCCACACACCCACTTCCACCTGCCCTCTGAGATTTGACAGTCTTTTCCATGCTTCTATGCCTCTGGATCTATTTCGTTCATCAGTTTATTTTGTTCAGTAGATTCCACATATGAGTGAGATAATGTGATACTTGTCTTTCTCTGACTGGTTTATTTCGCTTAGCATAATACTCTCCAGGTCCCTCCAGGCTGTCTCAAAAGGTAAGAGATACTTCTTTTTTAATGCTGCATAGTGTAAGGACAAGATTTTTCATTGAAAATATTGTATGATTTTTCATACTTTAAATAAATAACACCAGTCCCCTAACAACATGGTTGAAGTTTCAGTTATCACAACATTCATTAACTGTGAATTGTTGCATTAACTTTGCTGCTAGCTCTTATTCCATAAATAATTATGCAAATAAAAGATGTGTATCATGATCAGTAGCCAGTTGCATCACTTCTTCCAAAATCTCTTGGTGATTGGTCACTGAACATCTATTAGTTCACACACAGACAGTAAAGAATAATTTTGTTGCCTTCACATAAACCTATGTGACATTTTATAAAAATGAAAAATCAAAAGAGGGAATTGGTCAACAAAGATGACAGCAATAAAGAAACAAAAAGTGATAACACTGGAAGTGAAATTAGATGTGGTTAGATTTGAAAATGGTGATAGCAGACAAGATGCGATCTAGGCCTACATGAAGCTACAGTTCATATTTTTAAAGCTGATGAATATAAAAAACAAGGTAAAGTTGCTTCAACATTTTTTTAAGTTTAAGTTTTACTAGGAACAGAAAGCCACTTATGGTTGAAATGGAGCATTTCTACTTTAGATTGAGTACTGTAATCAACAAATCCCACTCAGTTTCACTAGCATTCAGCCCAAAATGTCAAAGTGCTACATTGAAAGAAATGATAACTATAAGGAGAAAATAAGAACATTTTACTGCCAGTAAAGTCCGGTTTTATCGCTTCAGAAATCTGCATGAATTCATTAGCCTTAAATTATCTGTTGAAACTTCAAGCTCAGGGAAGGATGCTATTATGAAATTTTAACCCAAATTCCAAGAATTACAGGTAGTCCTGTCTTTGCACAGTAGTGCAATACTACTGTGCAAAAAACAAAAACAAAACAAAAAAATACCTGTAGGATTTGGATGGAATGTAAATGGAATTATAGAAGATACTAGAGGCCTGGTACATGAAATTCGTGCATGGGAGGGGGAGGGTCCCCTCAGCCCAGCCTGCAGCCTCTCCAATCCAGGACACCTCGGGGGATGTCTGACTGCCGGTTTAGGCCTAATCCTGGGGATCAGGCCTAAACCGGCAGTCAGACATCTTTCTCACAATCCTGGACCACTGGCTCCTAACTGCTCACCTGCCTGCCTGCCTGATTGCCCATAACTGCCCCCCCTTCCAGCCTGATCACCCCTAACCACCTCTGCCTGCTGACCTGATTACCTCTAACTGCCTCTGCTCACCGGCCTGATCACCCCCAACTGCCCCCCGCCAGCCTGGTCACCCCTAACTGCCCCCCTCTGCCAGCCTGGTCACCCCTAACTGTCCCCCTCTGCCAGCCTGGTTGCCCCTAACTGCCCCCCTCTGCCAGCCTGGTCACCCCTCACTGCCCCCCCCCCTGCTGGCCTGGTTGCCCCACACAGCCTGCTGATCAGTCATTTGGTTGGCCCTCACTAACCCCCTGCCAACCTGGTCACCCCACGCAGCCTGTTCAGTCATCCATTCGGTTGTTTTTGTTGTGATGGTTGCTTAGGCTTTTATATATAGAGATAGATGACCATGGGAAGTTGGCACTGCCTCCATTCAAGTAGTAGTTCTGGCTATGCAGTCAGAGGAACTTAGTAAAGTAAAACATGGTTGTGTCGTAAAGGTTGAATGTATCTCAGAGGAAGTGATGCAGATGAAAAACTTCACATTAAAGGAACTCTCAGATTTTTCTGCCATTGAAAGCACAAAGGATAAAATTTCAGAATCTAATCCAAATTTAGAAAAGAGTATGATAATTTGCCAAGGTATAGACAAGAGTTCATAAAGAAATGAAACACTGCCCCACTTGTGTGGCTCAGTTTGGACCCAGACACCAAGAGGTGCTCTGTTCAATTCCTGGTGAGGGCACATGCCCAGGTCAATCCCCAGTAGGGGGTGTGCAGAAGGCAGTCTATCGATGTTGATGTTTCTGTCTCATTGATGTTTCTATTTCCCTTCCTCTCTAAAATCAATAAAAACATTTTTAAAAAAGAAAATCTTGCATGAAACAAATTCTTTGACTACGTTAGCACAATTAAATTACATGTAGAAATTTAATGGAAAAATGAATACTGTCAAAATGTATTCTATAAAATATTATAAACAATTTAAACCTAAAATGTAATTGAAAATAAATTTTAAAACAATACACAAAAATGTTTACATAAATTTTCTAGGTATTGCATATATCCTATCTAATAATAGAGTAACATGTAAATTACCATCACTCCGCTATGCCCATGATTGGGCGGCGGGAGGCTGGGGGGAGGGACTCGGGGTGGCCTATCCGGCCATTGAGAGGCACGGATCCGCTGCCACTGAGGGGGGCTACCCTGCTGTTGAGAGGCGCAGGGGGCGGGACTCCCGCCCCCTGTGCCTCTCAACCGCCAGATCCGTGGCCGCTGAGGGGGCCTGCCGTGGACACCCAGCTGCGCCTCTGAATGGCAGGATAGCCAGGTGTCCGCAGCAGCCCCCCTCAGCGGCCGTTGACAGGCACAGGGGGCGGGAGTCCCGCCCCCTGCGCCTCTCAACAGCAGGGTAACCCCCTCAGCGGCCGCGGACCATCAAAAGCGTGGGAGCTGGGTGCCTATCTGCTCCGGCACCAGGCCTTTCAGAAGCCTCTGCCAAGCCGGAGGCTTCTGAAAGGCCTGGTGCACCAGTGGACAGGCACCCAGGTCCACCGCGAAAAGCGAAAGCGTGTAGGGTACCCTACACGTGCATGATTCAATCATGCACTGGGCTTCTAGTATGTATATATATATATATATATATATATATATACACACACACACATACATATATATATATATATATATATATATATATATATATATGCTGTGTATACTTGTTGAATTACTATTAATATCTCTATATTTCAAATAATTAAAAAAGAGCATGGACTTTGAAGTCTAATAGACTTGGGTTTTATTCTTTTATTTATTGGCTATATAACCCTAAGCAAGTTAATTAAACAATCAGAACCCTAATTACCTCATCTAAAAATGGAAATAATATGTACCTCAAAGTGCTCTTGTGAATATTCCTTGAGTTAGTGCACAGAAAGCACTTTACATAGTGCCTACAACAAAGTGAGCCACAGTGGGCAAATGTCCTTCCATTTGTGTGGGAAGAAATAAAACATCAGCTGGTCACCTTTAAGCAAGGTAGGCAGCTTCAGAGTTGGCATCTACCCTTCTGACAGGAAACCTCCAATGGGAAAGAGGCAGATCAAGGTTGAGGTCCACTAGGCCCTCAACATACCCTTGTGTACTAGAAGTAATCCTCTCTAATAAAATGGTAATATGCAAATTAACCATCACTCTGCTACATAAGCCACGCCCACCAGCCAAGCCACGCCCACCAGCCAATCAGGGCGAGTATGCAAATTAACCCAAACCAAGATGGCTACAGCCACAGAGAGCAAGGTTTCCCAGGTAACAGAGCAAGCCAAGATTTCCATAGCCGTTGCAGGCCTAAGCCTCCACTCAAGCTACAAAGTTTCAATTATAGAAGGTAAACAAATTCAAATAAATGGCGGCAGAATGGAGCTTGAGAGAGCAGGCCAGGGTTGCCGGTGGTAACAGGGGAAGCAAAGCTTTCCGCACACCCTGGCTGGGCTCACCCGCTTAAGGCTACAAAGTTTCAATTGTAGAAGGAAAATAAATCCCAGATACCAGGGCCTCTGCTTGGGTTGCCAGGGGGTGTGGCCGGCCTGCAAATCACCACAGGCCCCTCGCTCAGGCCGCCCCACGCCCCAAAGGAACCCCACCCTGATCCGGGACACCCTTCAGGGCAAACCAGCTGGCCCCCACCCATGCACCAGGCCTCTATCTTATCTAAAAAAAGAGTAATATACAGATTGATCATCACTGCAACACACAATATAGCTGCCCCCATGTAGTCAAAGATCCTGCCCCATGTGGACACAAGATGGCCACTACAAGATGGCCAGCAGGGGAGGGCAGTTGGGAGGGACCAGGCTTGCAAGGGAGGGCAGTTGGAGGTGATCAACCCTGCAGGAGAGGGCAGTTAGGGGTGACCAGGCCGGCAGAGGAGGGCAATTGGAGGTGATCAACCCTGCAGGAGAGGGCAGTTAGGAGTGACCAGGCTGGCAGAGGAGGGATGTTGGGGGCAAACAGGCTGGCAGGGAAGCAGTTAAGCATCAACCAGGCTGGCAGCGGAGTGGTTAGGGGGTGATCAGGCTGGCAGGCAGAAGCGATTAGGGGCAATCAGGAAGGCAGGCAGGCAAGCAGTTGGGAGCCAGCAGTCCTGGATTGTGAGAGGGATGTCCGACTGCCCGTTTTGGCCCGATCCCACCAGGATCGGGCCTAAACGGGCAGTCGGACATCCCTCCAGGAGTCCCAGATTGGAGAGGGTACAGGCTGGGCTGAGGGACAACCCCCTGCCGTGCACGAATTTCGTGCATCGGGCTTCTAGTCTAGTTATAATTGGACTACCAAAGAGAAAAACCCACTTTTGTCCACCTGCCAGCTTACTCCCACCTGAGACTCCTCAGGCCAACAATACTGAGCAATCTAGACCCAAATTAATAAAATAAGCATTTTTATAAAAAGCGAACAGATGAGGCTAATGAGAAGTTCTTTCAGAAAAATGCCAGCAAATAACTAAAGAAAGAGTGATAGAAACAGAATATCACAATTTTCCTGACCATAATGAAATAACTTATTCAAGTCAAAATCATCAATAGATTTATAAACCATTGGGTGAAAGCTGATGGGAAACTGGATATTCCCATGATGCCACACTCCACTGATTATGTGTTAATCACTAGGGAGGAAACATTACAATGGAGGAATTAGTTTGTTACCACCCAAACCCACTGTTCATTTTTGTCATCACTAATAGTGAGACTTTCATGTGAGCTATTATGTGCCTCCTGATGTGTACAGCATCACTTGTAAATTATCTGTGCAAAAAAATATTTAATGAAAACCAGATTAAGCCTTTAGATCTAATATACAGCTTTTATGAAATACAGAGGAACAAGTTAAAAGAAGTTCAATAACACCAGGAGGAAACCATGAAAAAAAACTTAAAAAGTGGGGTATTCCACAGGACAGCTGATCTGGTATCTGAAATAAGTCAATGGCATGTTATTTTTTGTTCTGCCCACCAAATTCCAATGTGGCGGACCGGGGGCTCCCACCACACATCCGACAAGCAACTCTCCAGACACCAACTGGGTGTCCTACAATTCAACTCAATTCTGATACTATAGCATTAGATTCCATAAGTTAAGGATTCAGTCCTACAAGACCCCTCACCCCACCATTACCTGTACTTCTGACACACCAGCTATAAATCAGAGGTACGCATCACCCATCTTGGGTTTGATTAATTTTCTAGAATGGCTTTCAGAATTCAAAGAAACATTTTACTTACTGGATCACTGAGTTATTATAAAAGGACATAACTCAGGAAGAGCCAGACAGAAGATATGCATAGGGCAAGGTATGGGGAAAGGGCACAAAGCTTCCATGCCCTCTCCAAGTGTGACACTCTCACAGCACAGCCATGTGTTCACTGACCTGGAAGCTCTCATAACACTGTACTTTGGTCTTTTATAGAGGCTTCATTACATAGGTATGGTTGATTAAATCATTAGCCAGCGGCACTAGATCCAACATCCAGCCAGTCTCCCCTCCCTGAGAGAGGGACTGAAAGTTACAACCCTCTAATAACCTGGTTGGTTCCCCTGACAACCAGCCCCTATCTTTAGGTGCTTTCCAAAAGTCACCTTATTAATATAATGAAAGACACCATGACACTTTTATGGTCTCATCATTTAGGAAATTCCAAAGTTTTTGGCAGCTTTGTGTCAGAAATGGGGACAAAGAAATACAAGGTAATGGGGAAAAAGACCGAATATATATTTCTTATTACAAATTACAATTTCACACATGGGGGCATAAAAGGTGGTGAGATAGCAGGACTGTTCTGTATTAGAAGAGATTTAAGAGCTATAACTACCAAATGACCATTGATTGATATCTAGTTTGAATAAGCTAGATATAAAAAGACATTTTTTGCTATAATCAAGGAAATTTAGATGCAGACTGAATATTAAATAATATTAGGGAATTATTGTCAACTTTGTTAGATGTGATCATTTTACTGTAATGTGGGACAATGTCATTGTGTTAATGATATGAGTAAAAACTATGATGTCTGTAATTTATTTTAAAATATTTTTAAAACAGATAACACAAATATAGCAAAAGTATTATAACTGCTAAATTTAGATAATGGTATATGAGTGTTGATTGAACTATTTATTCTATGTCCCTGTATATTTGAAATTTTCCAAAATAAAAATGTTTTAAAATAAAGACTTTTTTCATACAAAAGCTGAGGGACTTTATAACTAGCAGAACTGTAATACAGGAAATGTGAAAGGAAATATTTTAGGCAGAATGAAAATGTTAGCAGATGAAAATCTGGATATAAAAAAGGGAATGAAGGATACCTGAAATGGAAAGTGTATGATTAAATATAGAATTTTCAACATTTAAAAAAATAACTTTAAAAGATAACTGAGTCTTTTCTACTTGGACTCAGACTGGAGCTTAAATGCGGCCTCTGGCATATTGTAAAATTAAAATCTGTCAACAATTATAAACCAGTGATTACCAATAAAAATATGTAGTCTTGTTTCTCTAGAAATTGGAAGCTCTGGAAAGTCTGGTCCTTATATTTCCTCCCAGAATCATTGTCTTGAGTTGAGTGATGGATGCTAGCCTTAATCTCTTTTCCATAAAGGGGAAAACTGCAGCATAATGAAACTGGTATTTGCCTTCTCAAAACAAAGAGAATGACAATTTTATATTTAAGGAAAAATCAGATAAAGGAAAATAGGCTTTAGAAGTACAAGAAAAGAAAGACCAAAGGGTGGCACCAAAAACTGTTTCACCAACAAGTTCATAGCTACTCTGCTAAGACACCAAGCTTGAAAAGCAACATGGTTTCTGATGGCACAAGCCCTTTAGGGAAAACAAGTTTCTTGCTTTTTTCTAGTAGTTGACTGTTTATTTGTGTTTACGAGAGATAACAGTTTAAATATTTTTAAATAAATGGTGGTACAAGTTCACTGGTTAAACGTTTGCTGTTTTTGTGAAGGTGGGTACTATCACTTTCAAAAGGAGTGGGTCATTTTTTAAAAGCCATTTTGGAACACTTTACAGAGATGAAGAAAGCATGTAACAAACAATTATTTTTTCCTCCTTTTTCTCAAATTTGGAAATTGTTTCTCTGTAAGGTGACCATAAAATTTATGGAATTCTTTCCCTAAGCCAGGGTTAGGGAAAAGAGTGATGCTTGTATTGCCTGAAAGTGAATGCTGAGAAAAGATGGTTTCTGGACCCATCTCTATACAAGTGAATGATGTGGGGAAGACATCACAGAGATGCTTAGCATCTAGAGAGCCTTGTGCTTTGTCTGTCACTGCACTGTTTGCGATCTTAATATTACCAGGAACAAGCAGAGAGTCACATAGTTGAAAGTATTTCCCAAACTCAGTGGTCTGTTTTTGCATATGTAGAGTGCAAAAGAGAGAATTTTCTACACTTAACTAAAATAATTTTTAAATGAATGGAAAATAGTCTCAGCTAAAATCATACTTAATGGTAAAGGTTTGAATTCTTTCCCCTTAAGATCAGAAATAAGACAAGATGGTCTGCTCTCACCAGATCTATGCTAAGTTGTATTGTAATTCTAGATGAGGTTATTATTGAAAAAAAAATGACACTAAAAGGCATCCAAATTTGAAGGAAGAGAAAAACTATATTTATTAGCAGATAACATGATCTTATATAGAAAAATCCCTGAGAAATCCACCAAAAAATTTGAGAGCTAATAAATTAGTTTAGAAATCTTGCAAGATAAATATTAATATACAAACATCAATTGAATTTCTATACACTTGCAAAAAAATTGAAAAATAAAATTGCGAAAACAATCCCATTTATAATAGCATCAAAAAATAAAATAAAATAGTTAGGAATATATTTAACAAAAAAAGTGCAAGACCACACTAAAAACTACAAAGCATCATAGAACAAACTGAAGAGAGACCTAAATAAATAAAGAAGATACTCGTGTTCAAAGATTGGATGATTTAATATTGTTAAAATGTCAATATTCCCCTTTATTGATCTACAGATTCAAAACAATCTCCATCAAAATCCCTGCTGGCTTTTATTTTTTTGCAAAAGCTCTAAAGCGAATGTTAAAATTCATATGGAAATAGAAGGAAATCAAAATGACCACAACAATCTTGAAAAGGAACAAAGTTGGAGAATTCACACTTCCTCATTTCAGCAAGTGAGAGTAGTTTCCACTGTGTAGTACTGGCAGAGGATAGCCCAATGGATCAATGGGATGGAATTGAGAGTCCAGAAATAAACCCTTACATCTGTGGTCAATTGATTTTTTTTCTCATTTTTTATTGATTTTTTTAGAGAGAGGAAGGGAGAGGGAAAGAGAGAGAGAAACATTGATGTGAGAGCAATACATCCATCAGTTGCCTCCTGGGAATGGATCAAGCCTGCAACCTGGGCACGTGCCCTGCCAGGAATCAAACCAACAACACTCCAATGCATGGGACGATGCTCAACCAACTGAGCAGCATGGCCAGCGCTTGATTGTTGACAAGGGTGACAAGATAATTCAATGTAAAAAGAATAGCCTTTCAACAAATACTGCTGTGCCCTGGCTGGTGTCTTCTAGCTCACTGATGTGGTCCTCTGCTTCTTCTAGTCTACTCTTGATGCTGTCTATTGAGTTCTTTACAGCAGCGATGTCATTTTTCATTTCTTCTGGGTTGTTCTTCATTTCCTCTTGGTTCTTACTCATATTGTTGAATTTGTCTTTCATTCTTTTCAGCCACCTTATGACCATTTCTCTGAATTCTTTCTCTGACAGGTTGCTTGCCTCTATTTAGTTTACTTCCTTTTCAGGTGATTCCTGCTTTTCTTTCATATGCGGGCTGTTTCTTTGTCTCCCCATGGTCTCTCTTCTCCGGGTGTCTGGTTATGTAGTTCTCTCTCTGCTGCGTTGATTTAAAGGCACAAAATACAACACAACCAAGTACAATGCACAATGCACTGAACAGAAATGTATTCATGATATTCATAACCCCAAATAAAGGTGACCACCAGAGAAAGGCAAATTAGAACATAAGAGAGAAAGAAGAAGAGGAAAAAAAAAGAAAGGAGTGCAAAAATGAAATTGGGAAAAGAAAAAAAAAGTAAGAGAGAAAAGAAAGAGAATACCAAAGAAGAATGGAACAAACTATATATATGGGGAGAAAACTTCAATAGAACAGCCACTAATCCCAGCAAATGCCAGCAACAAGTACCTAGAGATGAATACAAACTACAAACAACAACTAATATCAAGTGAGGCGAGGGAAAACAGAAGCAAAAAACAAACAGAAACAAAGCAAACAAGAAAACAAAACAAAATAAAGAATAAGCAAAACAATCTCACACAAAAGCATAAAAAATCGATATAATCAACATTCAGGCAAACAAAAAAAAAAAGGACAGGGAGGAAAACAATTTTTTAGATAGTGAAGACAGAGAAAAGAGAGGTGTGAATGGACTTGGAAATTAGATATATAAGTAGGGTGAAATTTTAACAGGGGGTAAAAAGAAAGAATAGGGAAAATCTAAAGCAGGAAAAGGGTAAAAGAAACAGGACACCAAAAGTGGAAAAGTTAGGAAGACAGTGATGGCATAAAGGTAGAGTTGAGATAGAGCAGTGATGGGCAACCTTTTGAGCTTGGTGTGTCAAACTTCGCCAAAAAACTGAGCATAACTTGGGTAGTGTGTCACTTTGAAGAAAAAACTAACTCCAAGACTCTAGTCACAAATGTTTCATCCTCAGGAGCAGCAAATGTTTCATCCTCGGCATGAGGCCGCGTGTCATCAGGAATGGCTACGCGTGTCAGTGCTGACACGCGTGTCATAGGTTCGCCATCACTGAGATAGAGTAAAAAGATGCTAAAGGAAAGATGAAAATAGAATGTAGAACACTAATCCCAAAGTAAAATAAAAAGAAAATGACACTTTTTTTAAAAAAAAGTAAATAGTAGTAGTAATAATACTGATTGAAAATTAAAATGTAATAATTAAAAAGGTAAAATCAAGTGAGGAAAAAAGAGAAAAAATAGTTTCTTAAGTAAAAGATGAAAAAAATAAAAAAATGAAAAATAAAATAATAAAAAATAAAATGTGCAGTAGTGAAGGTCATTCACTTCCTCTATTGTTCTGTTTGGCACGCCTGTTTCCCAGTCAGGACAGTATTGCAGTTCCCTGCATTCCACTGCTCCTCAGTGTTGTAAGCCAGTCCTGATTTTTAAGCAGGCATTGTGTTTTAATTTCTTGTATTCCTTTATTTGTGATTACATAAGAGTCAATTTGTGATTCAGCCCCTGGGTGGCAGTGTTTCTGGATTGACCTCCGGGTCTATATGGCCTCTCTAGCCTGTGCTTAGATCCTGCTTTCTCTGTGGCACTCAATACCTGTTTGTGGGAGTGGGCTGCCCCAGAGCTGGTTCTCCGACGGTCACTCCCCACTCTGATACCCAGGTTCCTGAAAAACAACTTTCCCCTGCAGTCTCCTAGGGTGTCCCCAACTGGGTGATCCTATGTATTGGGCTTAGTAATCAGAATCATGGATCTGAAGAGGGAAAAGAGCAAGTGTGTGAACTCCCTTTTTCCCCCTTGGGTCTAAGGAGCCATCACACTTTTAAAATATTTTTAGGTTGTCCTTTTGCATCAGATCAAAATGGGTTGCTTTTTAGAGATCTTTTCTGTTAGCAGCTCTGAGGACCCCCTTCCACATTCATGGATCACACCATCCCCATCAGCCACGGATTTTTCTAGGCGCAGACTTCCCCCAGTCCTCCAGCTCCCACAGTGAGCATGCTTCTCTCTCCTGCAGGGAGCAGAGACCTCACCTTATCCCAGGCGAAACCTGACCTTTCCGTGGTGGAGTGTAGAGTTCTTCTGAATCCACGTGTTTGTGCCAATTGGGGTCCGGTGTTCTGGGGTTTGCAGCTGTTTGGTGGGTGCTGCAGTTGTAGATTTTCAGGCTTCTGATAACATCCACTTTCCCCTTCAAGATGGCGTGTTCTCCACGTCCGAGCCGGTGGCTCCGGGAGGGAACCCAGCAGCAGTGGGGGCTGCCCGTTCAGGGGAGTCCTATCCAGCAGTCCCACACCTTCTCCTGGAGTATAGCTGTCCCTTAACTCGCCAACAAACACTCCCCGTGCAACCCTCAGCTGTTTTTTTCTATCTGCTCCCGGACAAGGCTCAGGACACGTCTGTCTATTCCTCCGCCATTTTTTTCTCCCATCTCTATAATAAATTTTAAATGTCACATTGTGCTTAGAGTTTGAAAGGGTATACACTAAACTGTTAATAGTGGAAATTTAGAGGAGTGGGGATTATAACGTAGGGGAATATAAAGTTTCATTTTCTGTTGCATGTGATTTTGTAGGTTGTTGTTTTTTTTTGCAATGTGCACATGCTTTAATAGTTCATGTATAATTTTGTAATTATTATTTTTGTCCTTTTTATTTACTTTATTGAGTTGACATTGGTTAATAAAATTATGTTTCAGCGGTACAATCTATAATACATTATCTGTATATTGTATTGTGTGTTTATCACCCCAAGTCAAATCTCTAAATTTAATAATAATATTGATTAGAATTAGTGTATATTGGAAAATCTACAGAATCACATGGAACTGTAAGATAGTTGGAAACTGCCAGCAAATAGAAAGACTGGGTTTTCCACAATAGGAATGGCCTCTGGTGGTTTCATGATCTAAAAATAACACAAGTCAAATTAGAAAGTTTTTTTTTTTTATTGTTTGTTTTTTACTTTTGTAAATACACCTAAGTTAGATATTCAGTTCCTACTTTGACACGGTTCTCTGTTTTTACCAGTTCACAACACCTCCCACATGCCCTGCCTCCACCCCTATTCCAACTCCCTGCCCCATTGGTTCCTTGTTAGCAACATTCACTTTCAGAGAGATTGTAACATTACTGAAAGAACACCGAAATACAATTCTGATTACCATTAATCCTTGTCTTCTCCAGTGCTCCACAGTACAATTGCTTCTCTATTTCATTCATTGCTCCCCTATCCACAACCTGCACATATTTGCAGTCAATCGGAGAAGTAATTACTTTTGTACTTTGAACACCACAAACCAACTCTTATTTCCACTAGACACAAATATCAATTAAGCATAAAATTCCATTTAAGATTGAAGTGCTGCAGAACCTCCCACCAAAAAAGTGAGGGTATTCAGTCCTATTCTTTAACAGGATTTCAGGCCTCATTTTTTTTTTAAGAAAAAAAGGGAGAAAAAGCAGGAATCACTTCAGTTTAAATTGTCCTACTTTTCATTTTTGGAACATTTTTTGGTGCAAAATAAGATAACAATTTGCAAATATATATATATATGAAATTATAGAAAATGATGCCGCATATTTTTCAGTAGCCCAAAAGATGTCTTTTAAGAAGCAGATTAAAATTACCATTTGAAGACTACTTGGATAATAATGGCAGAAACCCTTTCAAGGTAAATGAGGATTGGTAAGGATTAAATCTGCAAATATAAGAAACTTTGTCCTTGTGACTGATTTTACTGCAGCACACAATTATTTGAAATGTATGTGCTATATAAATCAAATATTGCAAACTAAAAGTGAACATCAGATTCCATTATGTAAGTAATCAAATATTTTATCCTAGAATTTGTTTTCAAATACTTAAATTTAACAAAATCTACTATCCTGCCAAATACAAGAGAATAATCCCAAACTAATATTGTATGAGGATATTTTGTCTCAGGAAATGGTCCTCCCTTTACTGCTCCAAGTTGAGTTTTTCTCATAATGATCCATTTTTAATTTGAAGTTGTGCATGTGTGTGTGTGCATACATGTATACAATACATCCACACAGAGACAAATGTCCACATACCTGATACAGACAAGGGGGCTGGTCCTTGACTGGCCTGTCTTTCTTCTTTTATTAATAAAATTTCTAATCACATACCAGAGCCTTTAATCTTGAACTTTGAAAAACAAAATACATTCATCAATGTTTGAAAAGTAACACCCAAGAAATGCATTTCTAAATCCTTTAAAATAAACAAATTAAGAGTCCAAGAATAGGAATCCAAGGAGATTTAAATTTGAATTAGCTTAACTACTTTTGACAAGTTTACACATGAAAGACACCAAGATTGTATGTACTACTTGCTGCATAAGAAGTTTCATTCTGTCTGTGTATATAAAAAGTTTCGGCCAAAGTTAAATCAATCTCCTCCACTGATTTTCAACATTAGACAAATACCCAGCCCCCCTTTTTTTGAACCCTGCTTTCAGCCTGACTTTTTCCCCAATTGAAATTCAGGCCCTCAATGGTTGGTTTTTCTTGGTTCTAAATGTTGATAAAAAAGGGTTTTCTCCACTCCCTCAATTTGATGTGACAGGCTTCTGACATGAATAATGGAAGCATTTCTTTCACAGGCAAATCAACTTAATTTAGCAAGCCTTTATACTCTCAGTAGGCAAGCCACAATCCCAGAGATTCCATGAGAGCCTTTAAGTTAGACGAAATCTTTAGAATTTGCAGAAAATGTATAAAGTAAACAACACTTATTTTGTCACAATACTTGAATAACTTTTATGCAGGAGTTACAGATGAATATATTACTTCTTAATCAGATCTTGTTTTACAAGCAATTTGTGATGAACCCTCCAAGCTTAAGAGAAACTAGCCCTCGGTAAGAAAAATAAGAGAAGTCTTTACACAAATAAATTGTAAAGCCTGGAAATTGAAAACAAAACACAACAAAAAGCTGAGAAAACAAAAAACAAGCACCCTCTTCTGCTCCCCCCCACCAAAGAAAGACAAATAAAAATCAAGGTACTTATATCCTGTAGGGCCGAATGGAGTTTATAACAGCATTAGAGAGGAACTATTTTGAACAATCTTTTTAATCAGAACCTTAGAAAATTGAAACGGCAGCACTTCCTAGCCATCAGAGTAATGGAATAGATTCTACAATCATTTCCACTTCCAAATTCAGGACACATTTATTCCCCTGAGAACATTTCAGAACATAAAGAAAACATGTTAATAATGCATTAGTGAAAGGGATCAGAGTCATAAGAATAAAACTGGGACATATGTCTTGGAGTTGACCATTGAAGAATGATTTAAAAATGAAGGCAACCAGGCTTGTTGTGCAACAGATTGTGCATTAAAACAGTATCTAACAGAATATGATGGTTGGCATTTGCCCTTTGGCCATTGGTATCATTTATGTAATGGGGAGATGGGGGAAATAAGGAAAGAACATAGGACTGGGAATCTAGAGACTTGCTTGCAGCTCAGACAGAAAATTTCCTGTGACCTTAGACAAGTCCTTCCCCTCTCTGCACCTCTGATTCCTCTCTGTTCAATGAGAAGGTAGAAATAGGTAATCTCTATATCCATAGCCTGATTACATAAGTCTAGATAAGTAGTGACAAAAGTACTAGAGAATGACATATAATTCCTATATCTTAAAAATCACTTGCAACTCTGTGAGTGGGGCTTGAGCAGGTTCAGTGGATCCACCTTGAGCTTCCTGTGGCAGCTTCCATAATTTACTGTTTCTGAATATATAAACAATGTGCTTGCACCTGCAAAGAAAACCACAGTAACTGAGGTGGGGATTTTTTATAGCAAAAACAGTTCTTTTTATTCTAAACTCTTTTTCTTATTACCAACTTCTGAGAATATTTATAAAATGGTAAATGATAATTGAGAATTTTACCTACATGCACACTTTTTCAGTATTCTTAATGTATTATACTTTTTTGCATACATATAAAATATAATTTCATACCAATAATATACTTTTTCAATAAAGACAACTTCTGTTTTACTTTTATTCAAAATATTTTTATAAAGATATGTTCAAGCCAAAAATAACTGGATTACTTAATGTTAGACATTTCACATTATATTTCAATCTCAATTTACATGTTAAGGTAAATTAGCAGGTAACTAATTGTTCCAGTAAAAAAAAAAGATGCTCTAGATTTTAAAAAATAATAAACCCTTAACTACAGTGAACTATTTTTACATAAATATTGTTTCAGAAAATAAAGGACCATGTTTTTTAAAATACGTATTCTACACATCTTTAATTCTCTCTTTCTTTCTCTTTCTCTACCCTCTCTCATAATTAGCTAATCAGCCAGTTAGGGGTTCCAACAATTACAAATGTCAAGGAAGGGAGAAAAAAAGAAAAACAGGAATCTAGTCAAGGTAAAAGAAAATCCTTTTCCTTTATAGGGTGTCCACCATTAACCTCTGGAAAATTGTACTCCACCTTGATGGATTTGTTATTCCCAGTCTCAACCCCTCCCACCTTCTTTCTCTATTATAATTGTTAGGTCAGTTAATTGGCTGATTAAGAATACTCTAGAATTTTTATTAACTAGCAATTAGAATCAGACCCAAGGCATATAGGATCCTTTCTGATTGGGAGTGTCACTTGAGTTACAAAGATTAATAAAGTCAAGTTGGTTTAAATTCTGGTTTGGATCATTTAGCCTTCTTTTATAGGTATTTTAGAATCATCCATAGCTTTAATATCATCTCAGTTGCTTTCAAATCAAACTGCATTCATTTGAGAGCAGCAATCATTCCGTCTCCAAATAAGAAAAAAAGTACACCTGGCAATATTTTTTATGTACAAACCCCAAAGGTGTTTCCATCTGCGATTACAGCAATTCTTGTATTTTATTCACAACACTCTTATTTTCTTTCTATCCAGGCCCATTCCAATAGAAGACCCAAGCTCCCCATTCAAAAAGCCCACAGGAGTATGCTATATGTCATGCTTTAATCCTCCTGGCCTAGTTAAATTCTCTCACATTCTCTTTCCATTTATGGGCAAGGCAAATGCTCCCTTGCAATCCAAAACCAGTTTGTGTTATTAAAAAATGGGATATTTGCATTAAAATTATAACCCAGTGAGACAGAATTGGGCATAACAATAATAACATGGACAAACAGCTGCAGAATGTATATATGGTATTGGGAGGGCAGTCCTAGAAAAATCCAAGAGTCAGTATAAAGTAATAGTTAAACCTAATCGTCTTAAATCAGATAAAGCCCAAGTCAAAATTCTGACCAGGTACTTACACGTGTGACCTTGGGTTAGTAACTTAGCCTGTGTGAACCTTGGTCTTTTCATCTGTAAAATGAGGATAATAACAAAAGCCATATCGGTTTGAGAGAATTAAGAGATAACACATGACACATAGTAAGTATTCAATAAATAATGGCTATTATTGGCATAACTGTCTTTCCTCTTTCCATTTACTGGCTGGTTGAGTAAACCAAGAGGCTTAAAACCCTTTGCACTCGCTTGCTTTTTTCTCGATTCCTTTATTTTTATTTTTAATTTTTTTAAAAATATATTTTATTGATTTTTCACAGAGAGGAAGGGAGAGTGATAGAGAGCCAGAAACATCGATGAGAGAGAGACATCGACCAGCTGCCTCCTGCACACCCCCCACCGGGGGATGTGCCCGCAACCAATGCACATGCCCCTGACCGGAATCGAACCCGGGACCTTCCAGTCCGCAGACCGACGCTCTATCCACTGAACCAAACCGGTTTCGGCTCGATTCCTTTATTTTAATGCTAACCGTGTCGAGTCACACTCGACATCCGAGTGCAAAAGGTTAAGGGAATGTTTGCTCTTCTGTAGATAAATTCTAAGAACACAGGAAAACCTATAGGACAGAAATCAAAGAAGAAAATAATCTAAGTGAGTGAAGGATAGAAAGAGTTTGATCATTGAAAACCCGGGGTTGGGAAAATGTAATATTCCTAACAATGTAACACTCCTAGGTCTAAGTTAGGTTGATAGGACTGGGGAGGCCAGGGGCCTGTCCAACTGCTGAAGTCTTCCAGTTATTCATAGAACTTGCTACACCTTTGGAGTGAGGCACATGGAGAATCACACCAGAAAACTCAGTATCCTATGGCCATACAGGTTAGAAGCATGGACTATGAAGCCAAACTGCTTGGATTTTAATCTCTGCTGTTACTAGATGTTTGACTAATTTAGACAATGTAGTTGTGTCTCTCTTTGCTTCAATTTCCTCCTCTGTAAAATATGGGATAGTATTAGGTTCTAATTTAAAATCCATGTTATAAGAATTGTGTTAATATTTTTAAAAATCTTAAAAGAGTGCCAGACAAAAAATGAGTTAATGTACTATAATGCACTTTGCCCTCATGTCACTGGCATCCTGGCCTCCAACTGGCAAATGTTTAGGAGACGTGGTGATGTATTTGATCTTTGTACCAGCTTTTCAAGGTAGAAATCAGATGACCAGAGGCCAGAAAGGGAAGTCAGTTATGGAGCCAAGAGTCCAAAAGCCAGTTCTCACTTTTCTCATTTTCTGATTTCATACCCCACTGACACACAGTAACATATAGTATCCATCACCTTTATTAGTCCTTTAAACTGAGAGGAAAAAGACAGGGAGCAGATCTAGCAGGTCTTCCCCAAAATTGGAAAGGCAGTGAAGTCTATCTTTGAACCTTAATTTTCTGAGAGTTCCCCCTCATCTCAGAAGTTGCTTTCTCCATTCCCTCCAACAAGCTAATGTTAAACCCATTTGGTTAAAAAAAAATACAAATAGAAATACAGAATGTTAGACTTGGAAGGTCCATGTCCAACTTTTATGCCCTCATATTATAGATGAGGTCATTGATGCCCATATAAGGGAAGTGACTTTAGTGAAATGATCAAATTCATATATATTTCCAATCTCTTCAGATTTTGCATCAAGTTGCATTTAGAAAAGAACAATGAACCACTCTCATTGGAACATTTGCCATTTGGATTCTTTGTAGTTTGGCATGCCTTCTAAGAGTTCAAGCCAAATGCCACTTCATGAGTTCTGATGTGCTGTTTGCATGGGGCATTCCAATGCAAATCAAGTGTCTTGATCAAAACATCTTGATCTTGTTCTTCTCACTAATATATGCAAGTGCTATATAGTCCAAGGACATCTGAGGGGTAAAACTACATAAGAAACATTGCCCTTTCACAGTTCTGTTTTCTCAAAGGAAATTCGGTTTACTATGGCAAATTTCCCCAAAGTAAGATTTTTTTTATCCCAATTGTGAACCTGAAGAATTGTTAATCACATAACCAATAAATAAGTGCTGTGGATGATGTGTAGTAGCATGGAAGCAAAGGACAGGTAGAATTTAGAGATTAAAAAACAGATTGTACATGGTGACTATAGTTGATAATTGTATAATTGAAATTTGTTCAGATAGCAGAACTTAAGTGTTCTCCCACACATGAAAAGGTAAAAATGTTTGGTTATGATGTGTTAAATAACTCGATGAAGGAGGAATTCTTTCACAATGTATAGTATCTTAAATCATCCAGTTGTACACTTTAAATATCTTATACTTTTATTTGTCAATTATACCTCAATGAAGCCGGGGTGTGGGAGAAAGATACTGATGAATCTAGCCTTCCCTTCATTTTATATATGAAGAAACTCTAGTCTAGGAAGGCAAGTCACAAAGCTAGTTAGGACCAGAACAAGGTTGAGAATCCAGTCTCCTGACTTCTTGCCCTGCACAATGTTGTGCACAAATTTCAGTTTATGTGTAAGTCCTTCAGCAATAAATATAGGACTTGAAGTGAGGTGAATCATATTACCACAGGACATATTATTGGGATTTAGTCTAACTTCAATTTACAGTCCCCTCTGTGTTAAACATGTTGCTTTCTTTTTGTGGACAGAAAAATACTATAATTTCAGTAAAGCCTTTTTAGGAGTTCTGAGTATGGGAGATGGTTGTTGTTAGGAAATGGTAATAATAGGTCAAGATAGCATGCAAATCCTCTATATGTCATAACAAAAACTCCCTAGAAATATTTACTTAGCACTCTACCTTTTATTATTTGAAAATGCTTGATAATATTCAATTGAAAGGGGAGCTGTTTTTAGATAACCATACTGCATTTTGAGGAATCCAGTCATGTAGCATTTTAATAGTACATTTCTCCCCCTAATTTTCTTAGTTATCTGCTGATATTTATTTGCCAATGAAAATCATACATTAACATTGTAGTTTGGAAGAAAATGAATAATATTTCTTGCTCTGTTATAGGTCAATAGTTACAGCCAAAGTTTCATTTCTCTCCCATTAAAATTACTTATTTGCCTCATCTTGATGTGTATCAAATAGTAATAAGATACAGAATATATAAGGTTGTGACCCATGCCAGTAGGTTTTGCTGTTTCTAGGGTTTTCTTGTTAATTGGTTGCATTGCATGTCAGATCAGATTCTTCCATGCCATTATTTTAAGGCTGGTGGTCCTTCAGAACATCATTGTAAAGAGAACTTGAAGGAGTTTCACCAAAACCAGGCTAGAAGTGAAATTTCCTAAAGGCATAACAATCGTTTTTGCTTTTATGGTTTGGAAAATAAAAGTGCATTCTATCCTGTGAAACCCTTTGAGTATGAAAAATATTCTTTTACCAGGAAAAAAAACAACTACTCAATTTGTAATTCTGCACTGATTTCAGAGGTTTCAGTTTAGAACACAATTCTGGAAATAGAAAACTAATATGAAAAAAAAATTATTCTAGCTTATGTCAAATAATGAACTGCCTCATGGAGCTATGTATACTTGACTTCACCTAATAAATGTATACCTCAGCTGTTGGTTGTAAGGTATTATTTTGGAAATGAAATATGTTAATCTCTCCAGTGGTGCTCACTTTTTAAACCAATGGAATAATTGTTTTCTGATGTGAATAATCCCCTTCCAATTTATTGTTAGGTTGGATTTTTGTTCATTAAATTTCTTAATAGAAAGCTAGCCATCATGTCCTTATCTCTCAGCATTTGAAGGATAGGACTTGGGAAGTGCAGAAAAGGAGCAGGAGCAAAGTATGGACACTGGCCAGGAAGTCAAAAGACCTTGGTTGAATCCAGCTCTACCACTTACTAGCCAAAGGACAGTGGCCAAGTTAGCATATCTTTCTGGGCCTCAGTTTTCTTACCTGTAATAATATCAGATAAAGAAAATCTATATATATAAAAGCCTAAGCGACCTTTATGACCAGACAACCAGACAACCTGACCACTGGCTGGTAGCTATGACACACACTGACCACCAGGGGGAAGATGCTCAATGCAGGAGCTGCCCCCTGGTGGTCAGTGCGCTCCCACAGCCAATTTCCCATGGCCGGCTAACTCCCTCAGTTCCTCCCCCCAGCCAGCCAAGCTCCCGTGGACCCTCCTCCCGGCCAGCTGAGGGACCCCCCCCCCCATGCATGAATTCATGCACCGGGCCTCTAGTATTACAATAAAATGTAATCATCTGTGCAAAAACACTTGAACTGTAAAATGCTTGACAAATAAAGTTGATATCCTATATAATAAAAGCCTAATATGCAAATCGACCAAACGGCAGACCGACCGTTAGAACGACCGGTCGCTATGATGTGCACTGACCACCAGGGAGCAGATGCTCAACGCAGGAGCTGCCCACAGCCCGCAGGCCCCAGAGCCAGCCAATGTGGGTGCCAGCGGGCCCCCCCCCCGATTGCCCCGCCGGTCGCCCCCTATATCAGCCCTAATTGCCAGCCAGGCCTAGGGACCCTACCTGTGCACAAATTTCGTGCACCAAGCCTCTAGTATAATAATAATTAAATTCCCCTACTCCCCGTTCTAAAGCTGACTGTGGAAATGATAATCAGTAGTTCCATAACCAGAAAGTCCCACATTAAATAACATAATTTTAATCAAATAGCCTGATTGCAGCCTTTGCTTGGAAAGGAGAAGAATGCAGTCAGGTAACATCAGAAAAGTCACATTTAGTTGGAGCTGATTAGCCTGTGTGGAGTCTCTGACACTGCACATTGTGGGAATGAAAAATAGTTTCACTCCAGATTGACTGTGTGAGAAAAATATGTGCAGAAAATCCAGGTGATCAGTGAACTTCAACTCTTTTAGGATCTACTTTAAGTTTGACCCAGTACAATATGTTGGGAGTAACTCATTAGATTAACTGACTTGAAAATGCTGATCCGTTAAGACCCACTTCAGTTACTTTTTTCCATAACCAGCCCCTGAATCTCTTCAATTGGAATTAATCTGTTCCTAGTCTGTGCCCTAAATAGAAGTGGTATGCCTCTATATGTCACTCATTCTAATTTAGTTTATTTTAGAGTTTGTGTGTGAATGTATTTGTGAGTGTGAGTACATGTACATGTATGTGTGCATATATGCTTGCGTACTGTCTCAGTCACAGAGTATAATTTAGTCTACTGAGGTCAGGATCCATGTCTTGATCATCATTACATATCTTCCACAGCATCTAGCATGTTGCCTTATACATAGTAGTTGCTCAACAAGAACTCCTGACCATTAAAGGGAAAGAGAATCATATATTTACTGTTAAAAGAAATATTTCATTTTTTTCTGTGTTCTACCCACTTCAAGCTTTAAGATGTTCCCCTCCTTATTGAATCCTGTAATTTAGGGAACAAGTACATGGAACAACAGCTTACTGTAAGCATATTTTTGGAGAAATCAGTACATAGCATAAGAATCACAATCACTGTTTTTTGTTTTCTCTTGTATTATCTTTAAGTACAAAGACTCTTCCAATGATATCACCTATAGATCATTTCACCCACTTCTTTGGCCACCAGTCTCTTGTATTTTTCTTCAGCAATGGTGAGGTGGATACCCTTTCTACAGGGAAGAAAAATCCATGGTTTGTTGCTTTTGCCAGAAATGAAAATGTTAGAGAATCATGAAGCAAAGCTGTTACCATTGGCATCTTTCCCATGAACCACATCAAAAGAAAGAGTATCTCTCTATTGGTGATTACACCAGTTCTTCCTAGGTCATCACCTTTGGTCACCATTCTTAGGTTACCAATGTCAAATTTGATGAAATCAGTAATTTTGCCAATCTCCAAATCTGAATGGTGTCATTCACCTTGATGAGTGGATCAAAGTAGAGGATGGTGCAAGCATCATGGGTTGAAGGATTCCTTTTACACCCACAAAAATCTGTCTCACTTTGCACAACTTGCACTTAGCCTCCTCAGGTGTAATCTGATGAACAGCAAAGTGAGTCTTGGTGTCATAGATCTGATGAAAATTCTCTCCTATCTTGTCAATACTGATGACATCCATAAAACCAACAGTATAGGTTATATCAGTTTTGACCTTGCCATCAATCTTAATAAACTGCTACATGTAGATCTTCTTTACCTAATCTCCTGTTAGGGCATACTTATGTCTGCTCCTTAGGAAAACTATGAGAGGGAGACATTCGCTCAGTTTGTGGGGACTGGTAGTTGGACGAGGAGCAACACACTGGTCAGTTTATCCAGAATCCAATGCTTTTGTGCTTCTTAAGACCATGAAACATTGCTGCACTATGCATGGAAAGAGCCATAATCCTTTTTTTAAAAAAAAAAAAAAAACAAGCAAAGAGATGTTTTATTTCCTGGTAAGTGCTTTAAAAACAAAACAAAACAACAAACCATTAAAAAGGGGAAAAAAAGCTGATGCCACTAGTTGGATCCAGATTTAGTTCCATTTGACATATTTGACATGTCATGGGATAAAATATGAGCAAGGCAAAAATGACTAAGAATAGCTCCATGCTAATACTAAGGATTAAAATTAAACTGAATAGTCAAAGAATTTTCAAGCACTTTGCATCTTTTTTCTAGGGCTCTCAAGGGAAGCCCAGTGAGGAAAAGGCTCCAGTGACTGACACACAGCCCTGAGATAGGGCTTTGTCCTTGTGACACTGACTGAACTTAACACCTGGTTATTTAATCACTGGCGACACCAAAATGTTGCAAACAATGTGACAGATCCAAGTTACCCTCCCCCATTTGCATGTGGGATGCTGAAGCCATAATCTTTTTTCTTGAAGCAAAGTGGTTGATGATCTTAGATATTGCAACAGGGATTCCCATTTTAGACAGACCTATGTTGTTAAATCCCTTAAAAGAAGTCGGTGTACTTGAGTTATCATAAGCTTCCATCCCAATTGGAAGCTAGGTCCATCTAAGACAATGTTGTCCAATACAGGAGTCACTGGCCACATGTGCCTATTAAGCACATGAAATGGGCCAAGACCGAATTGAGATATAATGTAAATATAAAACATACACCAAATTTAAAAGACTTAATATAAGATTTAAAAAATAATATAAGATAGTAAATTTTATATTAATTGCATATTAAAATGAAAATATTTTTGATATATTGGGTTAATTAAAATATATTATTAAGCCCTGACTTGTTTGGCTCAGTGATTGAGCGTTGACCTATGAACCAGGAGGTCACGGTTCGATTACCGGTCAGGACACATGCCCAGGTTGCAGGCTCGATCCCCAGTGGGGAGCGTGCAGGAGGCAGCCGATTGATGATTCTCTCTCATTGTTGATGTTTCCATCTCTCTCTCCCTCTCCCTTCCTCTTTGAAATCAATAATATATATGTTATTGAAATTAATTCACCTTTTTCTTTTTCTGATGTGGCTACTTAAAAATTTATAATTACAGATGAAGCTTGTGTTATATTTTCATTGGATAGTACTAAAATTGGAACCGCCTTTTAAAAAAAAAATAGAAAAGAGCTCTGCTGGAATGGCTCAGTGATTGAGTGCCTGCCTATGAGCCAGGAGGTCATGGTTTGATTCCTGGTCAGGGCACATGCCCAGGTTGCAGGCTCAATCCCCAGTAGGGAGCATGCAGGAGGCAGCCAATCAATGATTCTCTCTCATCATTGATGTTTCTCTTTCTCCCTCTCGCTTCCTCTCTGAAATCAATAAAAATAAATAATAATTTAATTTTAAAAATAAAAATAGAAAAGGATCTACCCTTAAAACAATCTAAACTCTAATAATTAGTATATATAGCATCTCCTCTTGAGTCAAATGGGACCCCTAAAACCAAAGGGCTATGACACAAAGCACTGTTAAGACCATGACTTCATCTCTGAAATATCTGAGTCACTATCCAAGCTAAAAATAGGAGTTCTGGATAAAGGACTTCCAAGCAGAGAATAGAATTATAAAAATTTCAAGAGTTACAAGTAAATTTAAAAAAAGGCATTCTTGAAGTTCCTGAAAAATAAAACCTCAGTATTGACCAACTTGACTTGTGCTGACACAATGCCACAAGAAACCAAAATAAACTCCAAATGCTTTGCATGAGGTAACACAGTGCCTTCCATCCTAACAATGTTTGCTGAATTGAATTGAATTTCGCAGAGGTTGTCTAATTGGATTTGAACTCTTTTCAAACTGAAGTCAATGAACCAGGGTATGTCCATACACAACACTAAAGCTCTCCACTGAGTCTATTAACATGCATTGAGGGTGGATACCATGCTGTCTTGGCCATTTTATAGTGACTACTGGATCTTTGCTAAAGCTCTAGTGGCTACAGGGCAGAATGAGGTATAAACTTGAACTTGTTTGTAATAAAATACCTTGTTATATCCATGTTTCACCTAAAGCAGGAGGGCTCCTGTAGCATGGCCCCTGAGGATGGTATCATAACAGAGCCTCTGACTATCACATACACCTGCAATAGTTAAATTTGATCGTTCATGAAGATGTGGGTTCTATGTATAAGGCACATATACCATCTGAAATTGGAGTATTATAAAAAGACTTTAAGGAATAGGAATATCTCATTAATTAACTAGATAAGGGAGGAATCCTTTCATAATATATGCAATACATAAAATTGTCATGTTGTATACTTTAAATATTTTACAATTGTACTTGTCAGTTGTACTTCAATTTAAAAAGAAATTAAGTAGAAGCAATTTTTAAGCAAAGGGAATGTAAACTTTTGAAAGAATTTGTACACTGGTCCTCTAGTTGCATATAACTCCACTTAAAACATGAAAAGCCAAAACTGATATAAACAAGTCTATTCAGTTAATTCAGTGAAATATAAAAAGAAAAACATAAAACCAAGCCATTTGGCATTTTGGAAACAGACTAAGCAGTTGACTGATCAATCTATTTTCAACAAATGTGTGGATATCCTGTATGCACACTTAGTCTGTGGCTATTGCCTTAAAAGAGACAAAAATCTGATCAAATAAAGTTGAGATGGTCACTGTGACCCAGCAACCTCTGTTCAAACTTTATCCATATTGGGACACTCTTACACTGGGTTATTTTGAATGAGACCCACATCTATTTATGTATTTTCCTAGTTTTCTTTATCTCCTTGTGCACCATTGAGCAGTTTTTGAGGAGGCAAGCCATTATTACAATGTTGTCAAGATCCTGATCATTTTCTAGTTCAAATCCTTGTTCATGCTATTTGCTAAGTACTTGTTCCCTGTGACAGCTTTCAGCCAAACAGACCACACTGAATGCTGCATTTCAAACCATTCTGTCCTGCTGGGCTCCAAATGAAACAAGCTCTTCAAACTCCATCATGTGAACTTTACACAAGGAACAATCTCCCTCAGACAATTTCATTCAAAGATACTATCCATGAAACTGGGACTCAGCAAAGGGGTGACATTACAGGATTCCCCCTCTGGACAGGGTCATGACCACCAAAGTTGTATTTAAGAGGCTCCCACATGGTTTGGCACATGATTTTCATAATGAGCTAAGATTTCCCCAAACTTTCCCATTAGCTTCCAATTTAACATATTCACACTTAAACACAAAGTCAGGTACCTATGTCAAGAAAGGCTGGAATTTCAAGAAGTAAAGTCTGAGAGACTTGCAGGCAGGGTTTGTATTAAGGGTAGGAGAGTAAGTGCAAGACATACTATAAAATAAATATGGCACATAATACATATGTGGTTTTTGGCAACATATTAGGAATCATAGACACACAAAGTATTATATGTAACCAAGAGGCCAGAGTAGCAAAAAAAAAGAGGTGTGGCGGTAGGGGGATGGAAGAAAAAAAGACAACAAAAAAAGTGAGAAAAGTTAAAGGAAGTAGATTTCTATTAAATGTCTTAAGAAATCCAAGATGGTGGTGGGTTAGGTAGAATTTACACTTACCTCATTCTAGTACCAAACTGGAATTACAACTAAAATATAGAACAATGAACCTGAATAACCACTGAAGACCAACTGAACACAAGTCTTATAACCAATGATTTACAGAAGAAGCCACATCAAGAATGGTAGGAAGGGTAGAGACATAAAAGGGACTGGCCCCACACTCACGTGCTGTGGCTGAGAACTCAGAGGCATCTCAGCTTCAAAATCTCCCCCTGAGGAGCATGGGGTCTCAACCCCATGCAGGGATCTCCAGCCCAGAACATCAGAGCTGAGAAGAGGAGCCTACATAATATCTGGCTGTGAAAAACAACAGGGATTCTGTCTGCCAAGGAGAGATTGGACTCTGCTAGAAACCCAAGCACCCTGTTAAAGGGCCAGTGCACAAAATCTCATTCACAGCCATTACCCTGGGATCCAATGAAGGGAGGGCAGCTCTAAGTGGAATAAACTCATATGAGGACAGACTGGGTAGTGTGGTTCCAGGTAGAGAGCTGAAGGACAATCACCAGGGTCCCTGTGCTGAGTCCATTTCCCACAGTGTGCACAGACACCATATTTCTTAAGTACCAGCACACATATGATATCCTCCATATGATATCAGCCTGGGGGAATGCAATAGTCTACCCACCAGACTCCTAGTCACCCCACCCTGCTGAATTCAAGCACTGTAAAGTAGTCAGCTGCCTGAACTCCTGGTGTAGAGGTCCAGGCAGACTCAGGGGGAGTTAGTAACTAAGTTGTATGACTCTGCCCTTCTTGCAAGCCTGGCTGGTACAGTGCCCCACAATGGATCCACTAGTCCCATGTTCCCAACACCTGGCAGAGCACTTGAAATCCACCCAGAATAAGAAAAAGCTGTGTTGTGTGCCTCTAGGACAGAAATCCATTTTCCCTCAAAAGCTAGACTGGTGCAGAACTCTCCCTTCACATGAAATTTTTGTCTGTGTGGGCCTGATGAACTCTACTTGCCTCATCCTGATGATTTCCTGAGACTTTACCCCACCACAAAAATATGAGGGCACCCAGTTTCCATTGGTATACCCTGGGACTTTTGCTGAATAGCCTCATAACTAGCACTGGCAACAAGTTTGAATCTATATCAATCTGGTGAACACCATTTGCCCCTACACAGTGAATCACTGAGAACCTACCTCAAACAACTCACATACCAAGAGAGGCTTTTTCAATGACTAAGCCTAACAGACAGCTGGCAAGTGGAGGCAGGCAAAGCAGATCTTGGGGTGCCTTGGGTGTTTTGCTAACCTGCTCCTGGGTTTGGTGCTGTTGGAAGCCAACCTTGGTGCACACCTTGGCCTTCCCATGCACACTAACTGTGGACTACTCCCATAAGCCACACATCTGGCAGCGGACTTCATAACATACCAGAGCAGGACCGATTAGCTCAACAAGCAGCATACCCAAAAAGAAATTTTGGCAGGCACCAGACCTGATAAGGCAAATTCCATTTCAGGTGGTCAGTACCCGCACAGCAGCTCATACAATGTGGTCGGGGTCAGTCCTCACAATCAGCCAGCCTAAAGGTATTGCCCACACACAGAGGGGCAAACTGCAATCAATGGTATAAAACTAGGAAGCAATTACAGATATATGACTGAAAAACACACAAACACATTGAGGCTAAATAACATGTGGTTAAACAATAAATGGGATAACAATGAGATCAAGAGGGAAAAAAACAAAAGTACCTTGAGACAAAAGGAAATGGAAACATGACAACCCAAAATGTGTGGAACACAGTGAAAGCAGTCCTCAGAGAAAAATTCATAGTATTGTAGACATAGCGCTAGAAATAAAAATCTCAAATAAGCAATGTAACATTACACTTAAAGAAACTCAAAATAGAGCTACAGTCGAAGCCCAAAGTGACTAGAAGGAAAAAATTATAAAGACCAGAGAGAAAATAAATTAGAGTTTTTAAAACAATAAAAAAGATTGATGAAACCAAGAACTGTTTTATTCTACTTATTAAATAGATTGGGGTGATATTGGTCAACATGAACATAGAGGTTTCATGGGTGGATTTCTATTTTATAAGAACTGTACATTGCACCGTGTGACCACCACCCAAAGTCAAATCTTCTCCTGTCACCTCATATTAGGAAACCCTTCTCCTCCAATCTCCTTCCCTCTGGCAACCACCACTCTGCTGACTGTAAGAACTGTGATTTTTTTTAAAAAAAGATAAACAAAATTGATAAACCTCTAACCATACTCATCAAGAAAAGAAGAGAGGATAAAAATAAATAAAATTAGAAATGAAAAAGAAATAACAACTGACACCACAGAAATACAAATAATTATAAGAAAATATTCCAAACAACTATATGCCACAAATGGGACAATCTAGAAGAAATGGATAAATTCCTAGAAACATACAATCTTCCAAAACTGAATCAAGAAGGAACAGAAAATTTGAACAGACCAATTACAACTAATGAAATCAAAGCAGTAATCAAAAATTTCCCAACAAACAAAAGTCCTGGACCAGATGGCTTCACAGGTGAATTTTACCAAACATTCAAAAAAGAACTAACACCTATCCTTCTCAAACTATTCCAAAAATTCAAGAGGAGTAAATATTCTCAAGTTTATTTTAAAAGGCCAGTGTTATCCTAATTCCAAAACCAGATAGAGACACTACAAAGAAAGAAAATTATAAGGCAATATCACTGATGAACATAGATACAAAAATCCTCCACAAAATATTAGCAAACCAAATCAGCAATACATTAAAAAGATCATACACCATGATCAGGTGGGATCTACTCCTGGGATGCTAGGTAGTTACACTTTCTGCAAATCAATTAATAAAACAGCACATAAACAAAATAAAGGACAAAAATCATATGATCATATCAATAGCTATATAGAACACATTTAACAAAATCCACAGCCATTTATGAAAAAAACTCTCAGCAAAGTGAGAATATAGGGAACATACCTGAACATAATAAAGGCCATATATAACAAACTCACAGCTAATGTCATATTCAATGGGGAAAAACTGTTTCCTGTAAGATCAAGAAAAAGATAGAAATGTCCAGTTTCACTACTCTTATTCAAACTAGTTTTGGAAGTCCTAGCCACAGCAATCAGACAAGAAGAAGAAATAACAGGTATCCAAATAGGAAAAGAAGGACTGTCATTATTTGCAGATGACATGATACTGTATATATATATCCATAAAGATTCCATTGAAAAACTAAGCAGCAATAGAAAAGCAGTTATCTACAAGGTAGCACCCATATGACTCTCAGCTGATTTCTTAGCAGAAACTGTGCAGGCCAGAAAGGAGGGACAAGAAATATTCAAAGTGATGAATAGCAAGGACCTACAATCAAGATTACTCTACCCAGCAAAGCTATCATTTAGAATTGAAGGTCAGATAAAGAGCTTCAAAGACAAGTAAAAGCTAAAGGAGTTCTTCACCACCAAACCAGTATATATGAAATGTTGAAGGATATTCTTTAAGAAGAGGAATAGGAGGAGGAAGAACAAGAACAAGAAGTCAAAAATAGGAACAAAAAATGGCAATAAATACATATCTATCAACAATTGAATCTAAAAATCAAAATAAACAAGGAATCTAATGAACAAAATAATCTGCTGAATAAAATAGAAGCATAGGCATGGAAACATGGAACAGATGATGAATCTCAGGGGGGAGGGTGCGGGAAGAGATTAACCGATTGTATGCATTACCTGTGGACACAGGCAATAGGATGGTGAAGGCCTGGGGTGGGGCAGGAACTTGTTGGAGGGAGCAATGAAGGGAAAAAAAGGAACATCTATAATACTCTCAACAATAAAGATTTTTTTAAAAAAAAATAGAAAAATCACTAGGACTGATAAGTGAATTCTGTAAAGTAGTAGGACACAAAATTAATATTCAGAAATCAGTTGCATTTTTATACACCAATAATGAACTATCAGAAAGAGAAACTAAGAAGACAATCCCATTTACAATTGCATCCAAAAATATGTAAAAGTACATTTAATCAAGGAGGTAAAAGAACTGTACTTGGAAAATTATAAGATGCTGAAGAAAGAAATTGAAGAAGATACAAATAAATGGAAGCACAGACTGTGTTCATGAATAGGAAGAATTAATATAGTTAAAATGCCCATACAACCCAACTCAGTTCGTATCAAAATACCAATGGCATATTTCACAGAAGTAGAAAAAAATAATTTAAAAATTTATATGGGACTCGCCTCAACATGGCGGGCGCCGTCCCCGTCGCCGCTGTCTCTGCTGCTGCCGCCGCCTGCCCGCCTGCGGAGAAACCAAGATGGCGGCATAGGTTAAACACCTAACCTACAGCCGGGCACAACAATTTCAAAAACACAACTAAAAGTCAAAACGGACATCATCCAGAACCACAGGAAAGCTGGCTGACTGAAATGCCAACAATTAGAAGGAAAGAGAAAACCACAAGGAAAATCAGAGAAGCCGTAAAAGCCTGAGGTATGGAGACACGGGCGGAGACACGAGCCCGCGCGCCTGCGGGGAAGACGGAGCCGGAGAGGAAGGGGCGGCTGATGGCCTGGCTGGCGTTCTCTGGCGGGAAGGAGATAAAAGCACCAGATTGTGCTGAACCCCAGCTCCGACTGCACTGAACCCCAGTTCCGGGTGAAACCCTGGGAAGCCGGGCTCATGCTGGGGGAGTCTGGGCTGTGGGGCGGAGACACAGAGGAGTTGCACCGGAGCCGCGCACAGGAATGTGCGCAGAGGAGGGTCTGTTGCCTGTGCCGCTGGATTGCCCTAGCGGGAAGGAGACAAAAGCTCCGGATTGTGCTGAACCCCCAGTTCCAACTGCACTGAATCCCAGTTCCGGGAAAGACCCGGGGAAGCCAGGCTCATACTGGGGAAAGCTGGGCTGTGGGGCAGAGGTGCAGAGAGGCGGCGAAGAGCAGAGCACCGGAGGCGCGCACCGGATTGTGCGTGGAGGATGGGCTGTTGACTGTGCCGCTGAGTCGCCCTGGAGGGAAGGAGACAAAAGCACCAGACTGCGGTGAGCCCCAATTCTGACTACACAGAAACCCAGTTCCGGGCGAGAATCTGGGAATCCAGATTCATTGGGGGAGAGACTAGACTGTTTGGCAGCCGGCGAAACTCCAGGGCGCTTTTCTCTCAGAGGTGTTTGCTGGGAGTACAGAGGGAAAAAGGAACCTCATAGGGCGGGGCTGATGGGAAGCCAAGGCGGTAGGCTCCGCCCTGTAACTCCGCCCCATCCAAGCTGAACACAGAGGCTTTTACAATTTTGCAAGTCTAGTTGAATGGGGCTGTTTCCCGGCATAGACACGGCTGATCCTCACAGCCAATTGGACTGGAGGTCACATCCTCCCAGTGTACCAACAGCAATCAAGGCATAACAACACCAAGACTTTGCACTCAGCCCACAAAGGGGGGTATCAAGAGCGACCACCTAGGGAGATTGGGGAAGCTGAGCGATAGGGAGGCAGCCAAAAGGGGAAGACACCGAAACAGGTCACGAATATAAGGGATGCTGTAATTCCTGCTGCGGGGCCACAGGCAGTAGCTGACCTACACTCCATTGGAGACCCAGAAACGAGGGCATCTAGTGGTCGGTGTGAGATGACACCAGATTTCAACCACTCCCATAAGGGACACATTCAAGAGGCAGACGCAGCAGGAATTACAGCATCCCTTATATTTGGCGCAGTGAGCGCCAAAGCCTTGCTGCACCAAGACCCGGCACATAAACGTGTCTCCCGCACAGCAACTCTTCCTTTATAGACACAGAGGGTCCGCACGGCCAATTGGCCTGGAGGACAATTCCTCCCAGTGACACCAACAACAATCAAGACTTAACTATACAAACAAGGACCAAGATGGAGGCATAGGGCAGAAGCCTGATTGCTGCCTACCACAACAATTTTGAGACTACGACGGGAGAGCAGAGCAGACACCATCCAGAACCACCAGAGGGCTGACTGAGCAGATGCTCTACAACTAGAATAAAAGAGAGGGGTACGCGGGATGAAGCTGATGCCGGTGACCCAAAGACCACACTTTAAAAACTACGGCTCAGGCGACACAATGGCGGCCTGGATCGTGCTCGGCGCAGTTCCCCCAGCGGTCTCCGGCTGAGGGGAAAACTTCACTCGCTGCCGAGCACGGACAGACGAGCCCCTGGGAGACATGGGGTGGGAGACTACGCGCTTGCTGACCTCCGAGTCCTTCAAGAATTTCAACGCCCCGGAAGCGGCCAGGTGCGCACACTCGGCGACCGGCCACCGCTGCAGACCCAAGGGCCGACGCAGCCACCCCGGACCAGCCCGCCGCCGCGCACCGGGCACACCGGAGCTTCGCCGAGCCCGCCGCCCAACGAGTTCTGTGGTGGCTGCCCTGGAACTCTGAGAAAATGGCCGAAGGAATTGCTGAGAGGGAATTGACCAACAGGAATTGGGATCAAGAAGACGAAACCCCGCTGGGTCCCGGATCCGGGTGAAGCCGCGTGCCCCTGGGTCCGGGTGAGGCTGGGAACTGGGTCAGGGTGAGGCTGGGCCCCGGGTCCGGGTGAGGCCACGTGCCCCTGGGTCCGGGCGAGGCCATGCGCCCCTGGGTCCGGGTGAGGCTGAATCCTGGGTCTGGGCGAGGCCGTGTGCCCCTGGATCCGGGTGAGGCTGGGTCCCGGGTCCAGGTGAGGCCGTGGGCCCCTGGATCTGGGTGAGCCTGGGCCCCGGGTCTGGGTGAGACCGTGGGCCCCTGGATCCGGGTGAGGCCACGCGACCCTGGGTCTGGGAGAGGCCACGTGCCCCTGGGTCCGGGTGAGGCCACGTGCCCCTGGGTCCGGGGGAAGCTAGATCCTGGTTCCGGGCGAGGCCGTGTCCCCCTGGATCCGGGTGAGGCTGGGTCCCGGGTCCGGATGAGGCCGTGTCCCCCTGGATCCGGGTGAGCCTGGGTCCCAGGTCCGGGTGAGGCCACGTGACCCTGGATCCGGGTGAGCCTGGCCCCGGGTCCGGGTGAGGCCGTGGGCCCCTGGATCCGGGTGAGAGTGGGTCCCGGGTCCGGGTGAGGCCGTGGGCCCCTGGATCCGGGTGAGCCTGGCCCCCGGGTCCGGGTGAGGCCGTGGGCCCCTGGATCCGGGTGAGCCTGGCCCCCGGGTCCGGGTGAGGCCGTGGGCCCCTGGATCCGGGTGAGCCTGAGTCCCGGGTCCGGGTGAGGCCGTGGGCCCCTGGATCCGGGTGAGCCTGGGTCCCGGGTCCGGGTGAGGCCGTGGGCCCCTGGATCCGGGTGAGCCTGGGTCCCGGGTCCGGGTGAGGCCGTGGGCCCCTGGATCCGGGTGAGCCTGGGTCCCGGGTCCGGGTGAGGCCGTGGGCCCCTGGATCCGGGTGAGCCTGGGTCCCGGGTCCGGGTGAGGCCGTGGGCCCCTGGATCCGGGTGAGCCTGGGTCCCAGGTCCGGGTGAGGCCGTGGGCCCCTGGATCTGGGTGAGGCCACGCGACCCTGGGTCCGGGGGAAGCTGGAGGCCGGGTCCGGGTGAGGCTGTGTGCCCCTGGATCCGGGTGAGGCTGGATCTCAGGCCCGGGAGAGGCCACGCGCCCCTGGGTCCGGGTGAAGCTGAATCCTGGGTCTGGGCGAGGCCGTGTGCCCCTGGATCCGGGTGAGCCTGGGTCCCGGGTCCGGGCGAGGCCGTGGGCCCCTGGATCCGGGTGAGTCTGGGTCCCGGGTCCGGGTGAGGCCGTGGGCCCCTGGATCCGGGTGAGCCTGGCCCCCGGGTCCGGGTGAGGCCGTGGGCCCCTGGATCCGGGTGAGCCTGGGTCCCGGGTCCGGGTGAGGCCGTGGGCCCCTGGATCTGGGTGAGGCCACGCGACCCTGGGTCCGGGGGAAGCTGGAGCCCGGGTCCGGGTGAGGCTGTGTGCCCCTGGATCCGGGTGAGGCTGGATCTCGGGCCCGGGAGAGGCCACGCGCCCCTGGGTCCGGGTGAAGCTGAATCCTGGGTCCGGGTGAGGCCGTGGGCCCCTGGATCCGGGTGAGCCTGGGTCCCGGGTCCGGGTGAGGCCGTGGGCCCCTGGATCCGGGTGAGCCTGGGTCCCGGGTCCGGGTGAGGCCGTGGGCCCCTGGATCCGGGTGAGCCTGGGTCCCGGGTCCGGGTGAGGCCGTGGGCCCCTGGATCCGGGTGAGCCTGGGTCCCGGGTCCGGGTGAGGCCGTGGGCCCCTGGATCCGGGTGAGCCTGGGTCCCGGGTCCGGGTGAGGCCGTGGGCCCCTGGATCCGGGTGAGCCTGGGTCCCGGGTCCGGGTGAGGCCGTGGGCCCCTGGATCCGGGTGAGCCTGGGTCCCGGGTCCGGGTGAGGCCGTGGGCCCCTGGATCCGGGTGAGGCCACGCGACCCTGGGTCCGGGGGAAGCTGGAGCCCGGGTCCGGGTGAGGCTGTGTGCCCCTGGATCCGGGTGAGGCTGGATCTCGGGCCCGGGAGAGGCCACGTGCCCCTGGGTCCGGGTGAAGCTGAATCCTGGGTCTGGGCGAGGCCGTGTGCCCCTGGATCCAGGTGAGGCTGGGTCCCAGGTCCGGGTGAGGCCGTGGGCCCCTGGATCCGGGTGAAGCCGTGCCCCTGGGTCCGGCCGAGACCAAACCAGAGGGAGTCGGACCTGCATTATCACCATTTGTCCACCATCCAGAGCTGAGGGGTCAGTGCCGATATGTACTCATAAGGAACTGGTGGACATTGATATTGGGTCTCAAAAGAACTGTTGGTCCAGAAAGAAACTCACTACAGACTGATTCATTTGCCTGTCAGCATAACTATTATTGCTCGTCGCACATTCAATTCTTATAAGTATATCTCTAGTGACACATGGTTTCGCTCATCTAGGGGAAATGATGAACAACATAGACTGATGAACAAGAACAGAACCAGAAACAAGGAGGCATCTATCGGACTATCGGGCCTCAGAGGGAGGATAGCGGAGGGTGGGGGAAGGGGGGAGAGATCAACCAAAGGTCTTGTGTGCATGCATATGAGCCTAACCAATGCTTAAGTTCAACAGAGGGTTGGGGCATCCATGGGGAGGGGTGTGGGATGGGAATGGGGGGATGAGGACAAATATGTGACACCTTAATCAATAAAGAAATTTAAAAAAAATAAAAATAAAAATAAAAAAATAAAAATTTATATGGGACCACAAAAGACCCTGATTAACCACAGCAATCTTGAGTAAAAAGAACGTTGGAAAAATCTTGCTACCTGATAACAAACAATACTACAATGCCATAGTAAGGAAACATGCATGGTTCTATCATAAAAACAAACATATAGATCAATGGAATAGAATATAGAGGCCAGAAATATACCCATGCCTATATGATCCATTAATATTTGACAAAAGAGGCAAGATCATACAATGAGCTAAAGACAGTCTCTTCGATAAATGGTGTTGAGAAAGGTGGACAGATTCATGCAAAAAAAATGAAATTACACCATCTTCTTTCAGCATATACAAGAATAAACTCAAAATGATTAAAGATTTAAATGTAAAACTCAAAACATAAAAATCTTAGAAGAAAAGAAGAAAACATAAGCAGTAAAATCTCAGACATTTCTCTTAGCAATATTTTTTCTGATATATCTCCCGAGGCAAGGGAAAACAAAGGAAAAAATAAATTTATTTTTTTAAAGAGTACATACAGATTGCCAATAGACATGAAATGATGCTCAACATCACTAATCATCAGAGAAATGCAAATTAAAACCACAATGAATGCACCTGAAATTTGTATAATTTTGTTAACCAGTGACACCTTAATAAATTCAATAAAAATGAAAAAAACACAGTAAGATATCACCTTACACCTGTCCAAATGGCTATCATCAATAAATCAACAAGCAATAGGTATTGGTGAGGATATGGAGATAGAGGAACCCTCTTGCACTGTTAGTGGGAACACAGATTGGTATAGCCACTGTGGAAAACAGTATGGAGGTTCCTCAAAATGTTTTAAATGGAGCCCTGGCCGGGTGGCTCAGTTAGCTGGAGTGTCATCCTGTACATCCAAAAGTGTTCATAGCAGTGTTATTTACAACTAGAGGCCCAGTACATGAAATTCATGCACTGGGGGTGGGGGGAGGGGTTCCTCAGCCTGGAATGCACCCTCTCCAGTCTGAGACTTCTAGCTCCTTACTGCCTGCGTTATCGCTGCTCCTTACCGTTCAGCTAGCTGCTCCTTAGTGCTGCCATGGAGGCGGGACAGGTTCCCTCCACCACCACTGTGCTTGCCATCTGTGAGCCCACCTTCTGGCTGAGCGGCACCCCCCTGTGGGAGCACACAGACCACCAGGGGGCAGCCTCTGCATTGAGCGTCTGCCCCCTGGTGGTCAGTGTGCATCCTAGAGACAGGTCAGTCTGGTCGTTCCACCGTAATGGTCGCTTAAGCTTTTATTATATAGACTGGTAGCCTGGTGCACAAAATTTGTACACGGTGCGGGCGGGTTCCCTCAGCACAGCCTGAACCCTCTCCAATCAGGGACATCCCTCTCGCAATCTGGGACCGCTGGCTCCTAACTGCTCACCTGCCTGCCTGCCTGATCACCCCTAATTGCCCTCCCCTGCCAGCCTGATCTCGTCCCCAACTGCCCTCCCCTGCCAGCCTGATCTCGCCCCCAACTGCCCTCCCCTGTGGGCCTGATCTCGTCCCTAACTGCCCTACCCTTACCGGCCTGGTTGCCCCCAACTGCCCTCCCCTGCCGGCAGGATCTCGCCCCCAACAGCCCTCCTCTGCCGGCCTGATCTTGCCCACCACTGCCCTCCCCTGCCAACCTGATCTCACCCCCAACTGCACTCCCCTGCATGTCTGGTTGCCCCCAACTACCCACCCCTCCAGCCTGATCTCACCCCCAACTGCCCTCCCCTGCATGTCTGGTTGCCCCCAACTACCCACCCCTCCAGCCTGATCTCACCCCCAACTGCCCTCCCCTGCTGGCCTAATATTGCCCCAAACTGCCCTCCCCTGCCAGCCTGGTCTCACCCCCAACTGACCTCCCCTGCTGGCCTGGTTGCCCTCAACTGCCCTCCCCTGCCAGCCTGATCTCACCCCCAACTGCCCTCCCCTGCATGTCTGGTTGTCCCCAACTACCCACCTTTCCAGCCTGATCTCACCCCCAACTGCCCTCCCCTGCTGGCCTAATCTTGCCCCCAACTGCCCTCCCCTGCTGGCCTGATCTCACCCTCAACTGCCCTCCCCTGCATGCCTGGTTGCCCCCAACTGCCCTCTCCTGCCAGCCTGATCTTGCCCCCAACTGCCCTCCCCTGCCAACCTGATCTCGCCCCCAACTGCCCTCCCCTGCATGCCTGGTTGCCCCCAACTGCCCTCCCCTGCCTGCCTGATCGGCAGGAGAGGGCAGTTGGTGGTGAGATCAGGCTGGTAGGGGGCACCTGCCGGGGCCACGCTCAGTAGGCCTTCCCCACATCCTTGCACTCCTGGCACAGTGGGGTTATGGAAGATGGTTACATTGAGGCCGGCCTCCTTCACTAACAGCTTGGCGTTCACCAAGGTCACATCTGCATGATTAGAAGCATCTTTGAGGAGGCCAACAATGACTGCGGGGCTCAGGCAGTTCCTGGCATTCTTCAGGGATAAACCCTGCATTACCACCTAGATCGTCCCTTTGGGGGACCCTGCCTAGGCTCGCATCAGAGTCCCCAGAGCTTCTGCCAGACCAATCCAAGGTTTGGTGTGTGGAGAGAAGGTGCTGGTAAGGGCCTGGGCATTCACGATCCCCGTAAGGGCTCTCCCCTTCACCATCTCCATGATCTGGACAGCGACCTACTCTCCCCAGTGGCTCTGGGCCTCCTTGGTGCTGGCGCCCAGGTGGGGACAGCTGATGACATTCTCGTGGTCCACCAAGGCATGGTCCCGAGGCGGCTCCTCTGTGAACATGTCCAGTGCTGCACCCACGCACTGCCCCGACTGCAGGGCCTGGAACAGGGCACCCTCGTCCACGATCCCTCCGTGGGCGCAGTTCACCAGCGCACGCCCTTCTTGCACAGGGCGAAGGTGCTGTCGTTCAGCAGGCCTGTCATGGAGGGCAGGAGAGGGGTGTGCACAGTGATGAAGTCACAGAGGGGCCAGATCTCCTCCAGGGGCAGCTGCTGAACCCTGAAGGAGGCCGAGACCTCTGGTGAGATGATGGGGTCGTACTGTACAGTGTTCATCCCGAAGGACTGCATCCAGACAGGCACCTCTCTCCTGATCCTCCCCAGGCCAAGAATTCCCAGGGTCTTTCCATTCAACTCGGTTCCCATGAACTTCTTTCGGTCCCATTTGCCATCCTTCATTGAAGCCATCGCCTGGGGAATCTGCCTGGCCAGACACATGATCATCCCACAGGTGAGCTCCTCAGCACTAAGCCTGTTCCCATTGGGACTGTTTATGACCAGGATGCCCTTCCTCATGGCGGCCTCCAGATCCACGTTGTCCACGCCAGTGCCGGCCCTGCCCACCACCTGGAGCTTCTCTGCTGCATTAATGACATCCGCGGTCACCTTTGCAGTCCTACAGCTCAGCTATCAGCTCTTCTTTGCTCAGGTTCTGCTTCTCCACCACCTGCAGCCCTCCATGTTGCAGGATATACCAGCAGCAAGGGTCTAGGCTGTCACTGAGCACTTTCTGTAGATTTGCAAAGGCAATTGCTGGAGCCAGCCTCCAGATCTACTGCTCTCCCTGGACCAAAACATCTCTTAAGCCCCCAGATTTGGTTCTGATTGGTCAGTTTCTATGCCAGTCAGCATCAAAAGCTCCACCTCCAAGGCAGCCATTGGTTCCTCACACTTCACCCAGGTTTGGTTCTGATTGGTCAGTTTCTATGTCAGTCAGTGTCTCTGAGCCTATCAACGGGGCCTGATCAGAAAGGCGGGGCTGATCAGCGCCCTGGTGGAGTCCTGGAGAGAAATGGAGGCCTGGCTGCTGGCCAGACTGGGAGAGAAAGAGAGAGGCAAGTACTGATCAAAAGCTGCCACAGAGGCAACAGCTCAGTCCCTGCTTCTCTCTTCAGGCCTCTCTCTGGCCCTGATTCGCAGCCCCCTCAGCAGTCAGTGCTGGGGCACAGCGCCTGCAGCGGAAGCAGTCAGCGCTGGGTTGGTCGAGCTTCCGTGGTAATGGTGTTACACACTATCTCTTTATTATAGAGATAGCTAAGATCTGGAAACAGCCCAAGTGCCCATCAGCAGATGAGTGGATAAAAAAGCTGTGATACATTTACACAATGAAATACTATGTGGCTGTATAAAAGAAGGAATTCTTACCATTTGCAACAGCATGGATGGACCTGGAGACTATTATGCTAAACGAAATAAGCCAGGCAGAGAAAGATAAGTATCACATGATCTCACTCATATGTGGAATCTAGTGAACAAAATAAACTGTTGAACAAAATAGATCCAGAGACATAGAAACATGGAACAGAATGACTAATTTCACAGGGAAGATGAGGGTGGGAGTTGGGGGAAAGAGATTAACCTGGGAACTTAAATGTGTATAAGCATAGCCCATAGACACAGACAATAGTGTGGTGAAGGCCTGGGATGGGCAGGTGCAGGGTGGAGGATGTCAATGGGATAAAAACAAAAGGGACATCTGTAACACTTTCAACAATAAAGATAAATAAATAAAAATAAAATAAAAGGTTGTAGGTTCAATTCCCAGTCAGGACATATACCTAGGTTTTGGTTTCAGTCCCCAGTCGTTGGTTTGGGTGTGTATGGGAGGCAACCAATCGAGATTTCTCTCTCATACCTCTCTCTCACCTCTCTCTCTCTCTCTCTCTCTCTCTCTATATATATATATATATATATATATATATATATATATATATATATATCCTCAGGTGAGGATAAAATAATTAAAAATAGAACTACCATATAACCCAGCATTTCTACTTCTGGGTATATATCCAAGGAAACCCAAACACTAAAACAAAAGAACATATGCACCCCTCTAGTTATTGTAGCATTATTTACAACTAGAGACCCAGTGAAGGAAATTCTTGCACTGGGGGGGGGGGGGGGTGAGTCCCTCAGCCCGGCCTGTGCCCTGTCGCAGTCTGGGACCCCTCGCTCCTTACCACCCACCTTCTCGCTGCTCCTTACCTCTCAGCTCACTGCTCCTTAGCACTACCGTGGAGGCAGGACAGGCTCCTGCCACTGCCACTGTGCTCGCCAGCTGTGAGCCCAGCTTGCTGCTCCTTAGTGCTGCCTCGGAGGCGGGAGAGGCTCCTGCCACTGCCGCTGGGCTCACCAGCCATGAGCCCGGCTTCTGACTGAGCAGCGCTCCCCCTGTGGGAGTGCACTGACCACCAGGGGGCAGCTCCTGCGTTGAGCATCTGCCCCTTGGTGGTCAGTGCACATCATAACAACCAGTTGTTCCACTGTTCAGTCGATTTGGTCGATATTACACTTTTATTATATAGGACTAGAGGCCTGGTGCATGAAATTTGTACATGGGGGGTGTCCCTCAGCCGAGCCTGCACCCTCTCCAATCTGGGACCCCTCAAGGGATCTCCAACTGCCCGTTTAGGCCCAATCCCACCAGTGTGATTGGGCCTAAACAGGTAGTTGGACATCCCTCTCATAATCCAGACTGCTGGCTCCCAACTGCTCGCCTGCCTGATCTTTCTGATTGCCACTAACCGCTTCTGCCTGCCAGCCTGATCACCCCTAACCACTCCCCTGACAGCCTGATTGATGCCTAACTGCTCCCCTGCCAGTGTGCTTGCCCCTAATTGCCCTCCCCTGCAGGCCTGGTCACCCCTAACTGCCCTCCCCTGAAGGCCTGGTAACCCCTAACTGCCCTCCCCTGAAGGTCTGGTACCCTCTAACTGCCCTCCCCTGCAGGCCTGGTCCCCCCCAACTGCCATCCCCTGCAGGCCTGGTCCCCCCCCCCCAACTGCCCTTCCCTGCAGGCCCAGTTGCCCCCAACTTCCCTCCTCTGCCGGCCTGGTCACCCCTAACTGCCCTCCCCTGCAGGCTTGGTTGCCCCCAACTGCCCTCCCCTGCTGGCCATCTTGTGGCAGCCATCTTGTGTCCACATGGGGGCAGCCATCTTTGACCACATGGGGGCAGCCATCTTTGACCACATGGGGGAAGCCATCTTGTGTGTTGGAGTAATGTTCAATTTACATATTACTCTTTTATTAGATAGGATAGCCAAGCTATGGAAGCAACACAAGTGCTCAGCAATAGAAAAATGGATATAAAAGGGGAGATACAAAACAAGTCAGTCAGAAAAAGACAAATATCATATGCTTTCACTTACATGTGGAATCTAAAGGACAATATAAATGAACAAACAAAACAGAAATAGACTTGTAGACCCAGAGAGCAGACTGATGAATGCCAGATGGGAGGGCAAAAAAGGTGAAGGAATTGAGAAGTACAGATTGGTAGTTACAAAATATTCATGTGGATGTAAAGTACAGCATAGGAAATATAGTTAATGATAGCATACTAACTATGTATGGTGCCTGGTGGATACTGGAAATATCAGGAAGAACACTGTGAAGTGTTTGTGTAATCCCACTATGCTGTACAACTGAAACTAAAATACAAAATAATGTCAAATGTAAAAAAAACAAACACTAAGATATTCTGCAGCTGGAATTGAAGGCTTTCTCTGCCTTCAATAAGCAGTGCAGAACACACAACTGGCTGTGCTTTCTACCTGGTGTGTTTAGAGGTGTGGGAGGGTGTGAATGAGCAAAGGTTTTCCAGAGAAAATCCTGTTGAGGTAAACATCTCCACGACACTGGCTAACCAAGTATCAATGCCCCCCCCCAAAAAAAAGCATCCTGCAGGGATATCCATGTTATCTCTGCTCCAGTGTCTCACTGTGGGACAGTGAGGCAGCCTGCCAGACCAATCTTCCTAAAGTACAGATTGGGTGGTATCACCCCAGTCCCAGGATAGAATCGAAAATACTGGGCCAGGCATTTGAACCCTCTATAGTCTTTTCCATGCTTTCCCTATCTCCCCTACCCAGCTCCTGTGATCCTCTGAACTCACTTTACTTTTTCTGCTGACATGCCATGTGCTCTCCCTTCCTACCCATTTTTCTAGGCACAGTTAACATGCCACCTCCTTCAAAAGCTGTGATCTTCTTAGTAACGAGGGCCTCTATCCTCTGAATTCCTTTGCACAGCACTTAAGTGCTTTTCATACAATCAAAAGTGCTTTCTTGACTACATTAATTTATCTTCCAAGCCAGGATGTGCTCTTTGAGTGTAAGGATTGCTTTTACTTTTTTATATCCCTTCTCAGTGCATAGCACAGTGCCTCAATAACTACTTGTAGAATTACTCAATAGCAAGTTTTTATTCCACCAGGGAATTCACCTTTTTTCTTTTTGCTGTATTATCGTAATGCACTGGTCAACTATAAATCTACTCCAAAGGCCATGCTAATGAAGCTGATACAAGTCTCTGATATGAACCAAAAGGTAAGGTATTACTCATCTATCTGTGTTATGTGCTGGGTTTTCTGAGAGCCTAGAGAAATTTGGAGGTTTTAGCTACCTCCACCCCTTCTATAACCTAACTCCCACCTCCTCCATCTCCACCCCATACTTTCTACCTTTTTCATCACCTCCACTCCACCTTACCCCTATTCAGAACCACTTTAGTCTTTTATGTGTCCCTAGGACTTTCACTTCCAATTTTCTTTCATACAAGAGGAGATAGATCTTTCATTACTCCGGTTGCAAGGTGCATCCCTCGGGCAATTATGGGAACTCCAAGGCTACCCTAATATCCAGTGTGATGATCCTGTTTTCCTATGAGCTACACACACAATTAATACAAGATCTGGGATATTTAGGCAAGTTTCAACTATTTAGGCAAGTAGTTTCATGCTCAAACACAGATCCTTCATTCTGCTTTTTAAGTTGATCTATTTTCCTCTTTTTTAAAAAAATATAATGGATTTTAATGTTTTACTGATTGTTATTTTTAGAGGAGGGAGAACATTTGTTAAGAACCTTTATTTGCCAAGCATTGTGCTGAATACTTGAAATATGAATTTCACCTTGTCTTCACAATGTCATTTGGACACCCACAGTTGCATTTTATAGATGAAAGGTTAACGTCAATTGATATTAAGTGGCCCTGAAAAAAAAGATGGCGACCGGCAGGAAGGTAGGGAGAGAGAGAGTGTGAGTGAGGAACCCATAGAGGAGAGTGTAGATGTGTGTGGTGTGTGTGTGTGTATGAGATAGGGTCAGTTAGATTCTGCAGGTCTTCCAAGGGGCTCCCTAACAGGGCAGCCCTAGACGGCGGAGCCCCGCGCACAAAGCGGACACTTCTCGGCAGCTGGTGCGGACGCGGAGACCTCGCCATCTTGAGAAACAGAGCTGCCTGAGACTCGGATCCTGGCTTCTGACACAAACCAGGACCCTGCAGCCACTGGGGACAGAGAACTGCTATCACAGCTTCAGACCAACACACAACAAGAATCCAGACTTCCCCGCAGATTTCCGTGAGTCCAAGAGCCTATCCCCCTCCCTGCAGGCGCGCATAGCGCCATAGTAACTGATAGACCCGCCCCTCCCCCAAGCTGCTGAGCGCCCACAGGCGCGGAAAACGCCATAGTAACTGATAGACCCGCCCCTCGCCCAAGCTGCCTAGCTTTGCGCAGGGACCAGGGACGCGATCCCCCGTAGGGAATTTGGCGCGCGCAGGACATAAGCAGCTCCCAGTCCGGGAAATCTGTCAGTGCGCACAGAGGGCTCCCCTTCGGGGAATTTGGGGGAATTTGGCTCGCGGGTCACAGCTCCCCCTTCGGGGATTCTTAGAGCGTGCACAGAGGGGCTTCCCTTTGGGGAATTTGGCGCACAGGACGGACTCCGCCCCCCTTCCGGGACCCTGGGAGGGTGCACTGAGCCAGCTCACCTTCAGGATTTTAAGAATGTGCGCTCTAGCCGGTTTGGCTCAGTAGAGAGAGCACACACAGGACTTCAGGGAATTTGGCACGCCGGACACAGCTGCCTGGGATCCCTGACTCACAGCGCATTCACACTAAGAGCCAGCGACCCCAATTGTTGGTGCGTGCACACACAGGGACCCTGATTCTCAACGAGAAACCGCACAAGGCAACAGAGACTTTGACACTCAAGTCTTGGTGCAGACACAGGGAAACTCTGACTCCTGGCACATGCTAAGGATCTCATTCTCGGCACATACCAACAGTGTGGTGCAGACAGGGCCTCTGATTCTAAATGTGCACACAAGACCACACGGAACACTGGGGACACTGATCCTGGGCAAGTCTGGTTCCCACCAACCAAAGGCAGCCACACGTCCTAGTGTCAGAGCACTTCAGTGAAACTAGGGTGGAGCGAAGTCCCCACAGCACACGGCCCAGGTCCACGCAAACGGAAGCTTGAGCTTTCTGGTAATAGCCAGAATGGGGAAACGAAATAACTCACAGAGGAAAGAAAATGTGGAGTCGCCAAGAAAGGAAATTAGTGAAACTGAAGCTTGCAACATGACCGAAAAGGAGTTCAGAGTAATGGTCATGGATATTAAGTGGCCCTGGCCAGTGTGGGTCAGTTGTTTTGGCATCATCCAGTGCACAGAGGGTTGTTGGGCATCTGGTTGGGGCACATGCCTTGGGTTGGGAGCTCAATCCCTGGTAGGGGGCATGCAGGAGGCAGCCAATCAATGTTTGTTTCTCTCATCAATGTTTCTCTCTCTCTAAAAAAAAATCAATAAAAATCTTTTTAAAATAGATATTAAATGATATGTCCAAAATTATGCAGTGAACTTGTGGGGCTAGTGTTCTACTGTGGGTCCTTTTAATAAAAGCTTGTGTTCTTTTAATTATATAATGCTGCATCCTCAAATAAAACCCAGTTCATTCTGACTTAATCTTCCATTTTAAAATAGAGATCACAAAAAAGATGTAACCTCAGTAAAAGGAAATTTTTACATTTCTAAGAAAAAGGAACAAGCACCAGTGAGCCACCAAGAATGCCACCATCATTGACTTCAGGATCTCAATTGTTGGCTTAAGTTTTCTGAAAAGAGGATGGAAATGACTCACTATCAAGTATTACCTTCCCAACTATCATAGCACCATGCCATGTGCTATTAAAAACAATTTTGTTTCCTACCTGAGGTACCTAAAAACAAATAAAACACCTAACAGTGTAATAGGTATTACTTGCACATTCTTTCTCGAAATTAGGTGTATGGTACAGTGGAGCAAAAATGGAAGACTCCATATTTCACAAAGATGTCCAATTTTGCATTTTGATAAAATGCACTTGAAGTGGCCAAAATGGTTACAGCAAACAACCAAATAAACAATAAAGGATAAAAATATCCTATAACTAAGTAAACACCTGTTACTCCTTCCCCTTTAAAGCTTTTAAATAAGGTCACATTTATTCATTCAACAAACATTTATTAAGCACCAACAATGTCCTAGGTGCTAAGTAACATAACAGAGAACAAGATAAACCTGGCTCCAATCCTGACTGGACATGGCTACTTTAAACAATGTTGCTAACTAGTTGTTTTCTGAAAGGATTATGTTTTTGTGAAAGTCATATGAGGCTTCTTCTGGAATAGTTTTAAAGTTTCTTTAAGGAAATTTAATAGAAACATTTTTTTTTTTAACTTCGAGAAAGAAATGATAGTCTTGAGTATCCTTTCAATGTTGAAGGTCGAGTTAGCTTTCAAGCAATATGGCGGCTGGTGACCAAATGATTGTTAGACCATTCGGTTGCGCTTGTGGGTTGGAGTATTTGTGATGACATCATTGCACTGGGCCGAGGTGCGTTTACGGTTCCCCCCACTGGCCAAGTGGCGGGCCAGATCTTCTGAATTGCAGGAGCTCAAGTCGTCCTTGAGGGTGCTACTGTTTTGGAGATCATCGCTAGTGACATTGCTCGAAAAGCCACCAGCTTGAGGCGGGGAGCTGGGTGGACCAGACTGCACGCTGATGCTAGACATGGCGCCACTGAGGTCGTGCAGGTCGATGGCCTCTTGGAAGGGTTGTAAGTCAAAGTCCAGAGACGGTGGTGGAAGATGGGGGGCCACTGGAGGAGGATCAGGGGGCACTTTGCCACAGAGGAAACTAATCAAGTCTTCGCGGAGAATAGTGCTTTGACCCTTCTTCGCCCAATCCAGCACATCTTTGATGCGGCGCTGGTAGCCAACCTTGACGCCCAGGTTGAAACTTCGTTGCTGGGCATCCCTGCTCTCTTTGTAGAGGCTCGTCAAAGCCATGGCTGCACTCTGGAAGGGGTCCCACATGGAAAGTTCTGACTGCGGGCACTCCGAACCCTTGTAGAGCTGGGCCACGGATGTGGCGGAGATCTGGAAGAGGTGCCACAGCTTTTGCTGCTCGCTCTTGAGCCCCACCGTCTCCTCATCCCCCTTGTCGTCTTTGTCGTCCTTGCCGTCTTGCAGCTCGGGAGACAGCTGCTCAATGTCTTCGATGTCCTCGGCTTCGTCCTCGCACTGACGCCCCCACTTACAGAACCAGTGCTCCCCTACCTTGGCTTCGTCCTCCGGCTGTTTTTCCATTCTCCTCCTTTCGGCCGCTCACTCTGCCTACTTTTGCTCTTATACCTTCACTTTCACTCACTTTCAGCGCCTTCGCAGAAGGCAGAGGTCCCCATCTCCTGCTGGGAGCTCCCCTCCCTCAGCCACCTCTCCTCAGGCGCCCGCGACGACAGAGGAGCAGGCGGAAGGGCCCAGAGACCAACAGTTCTGGCGCGCAGCCTACTGTAGGCGTGCACGCCCAGCCCCGCCCCGCCCCGCCCCGCCTGGTACGGCCCCAGGCTACGCAAAGGAGAGAACTCTGCCGCAGTCCGCGCTGCCAGGTTGCCCCCTTCCGGCCCGCCCCGCATACCGCTCCTAAGGCACTCCCCTCACCCTCCACCCCCAACAACCCACGATGAGCAGAGGCCTCGCTGAAGCCGCCACCATTGCACGCTTGGTAGCCACTGCCGCAAGCCCCATCCCCCCACCCCCCCGCAGCTCAGCCCCCAAACTCCTCTCAGCTAGGGCTGCCGTACCGAAAACTCTGAGGGATGTCGGCTGGAGCGCTGGCCTCAACGCTGCGCTTGCCTGCCGCTTAGCCCACTTTTGACACATTTTTGAGACTTGTAGGCTTCATCCAATGAGCTGATCAAATTTTACAGCCTATGTAGCCAGAGAGGATTTATGGGGCAACTTCATGGTGTTGATTCACATCCGGGGAGCTTATTTGGGAAGGCCGAGGCGGGTGGGGACCGGGACAGAGCGGATGGGCAGGCATCTGAATCCCAGCAATGCCCTCCACACAGTAGGCACCCATAAAAAAAAGTGTTTTCTGTGGATCGAACCGGCATTTTGTAGAGGAAAAGAAAAAGATCAACCCATAAACCCCCTCCCTCCAGTCCCCCAACCCACTCCCCACACCATTCCCGCTCCTTGGACCTCAGTTTCCCCAGGTGCCCAATGAGGTTGTTGGATAAGATCTCTGAAAAGCACTTCCAGTCGTGATTTAGAACTTTCCTGCTGTACCAGCAAAGCACCTCTGCAGGATAAGTTTCACACTTACCAAATTCTAAGAGTTGCGCTCAGAAATGGTATTGCTTTTTTTCCTACAATATTTTTGTGAGGGTTATTTTTGTCATTAAAATAATGGGTTAGGAGTTTTCTGTGTGGTCTACTTTCAACTATTGAAAATTCCAAGATGAAGAAAGGGGGGAAAGAAAATAGGAAAATGATATCCCCAAGACAGAATTTTCTGCTCTAGTGTAAAATTCAGTACTTTTAGGAAAGAAAAAAAGAAAGCTTATCTCATTTCCTTCCAAGACCCTTAAAATTCTAGCTAGTTAAAACATCATAATAATACAAAAATTAAGCTACAACGGTATGTGATACTAAAATATTTTTCCTTAGATTCAATAACAACCTCCTTGTAATGATGCAAACCCATTTTAGTACTGACAATTCCAGAGCAAACTGTGTTAAGAGAAGAAAAAATATCACTGAGCAAAGAATAACATCAAAAATGAGAGGAAGTAAGATGAAATTATTTTTTAAATTAGGAAAAAATTAGAATTTCACAATTTTTGTTGTAAAATATTTGCTGTCTCCAGAAAGCCTTATGATTTAGATGAAGGAAGCTAAATCTTCTAGAAAATTATGTTTGTTTAATAATTTCCAAGTATGAAAATTAGTATCTAAAATGAAATTATCTAATAATTAACCTTTATCATCTTCCTTAAAGGAAGTACATATTTCTAAGTTAAATAGGAAAGGAAAAGGTGGTGGAGAAGGAGGAGGAGGAAGAGGAGGAGGAGGAGGAGGAGGAGTAGGGATTGTACCCTTTCTCTGCAAACTGGGCTTTTTCATGATTCATTAAACCCTTTTTCTATATGTTTAATTGGACTCTTCTCATTTACATAAAGGAGGGATGAGGCAAAAGACCTAAGATCAGCCCAAAAGGAGAAATACATTTCTCATTCTCCTATATTAAAAACACTGTAGAGGAAAACTACAAGAAGGCAGAATTTCCCCCACACACACACGCCCCCCACACATACATATACCAGCCCTGAAATAGTTCATGGTCAAGGGGTTAACAAGTTTGCCAGAGCCATGAGAATTGATTGTCCTGCACAAAGTACCTCACAATTATTATCAGAAAATCATGTTTTTATTTTATCTTCTCTAAGTAAAAACTTGAACTGAAATGACTGAATAGGACACCATATCCTATTTTCTCCCCTTTAGTTTTGATTGGGTTAAAAAACAAGAAGAAAGACGGCACTGTTTTTGAAAGAGCACAACCTTCTGCTTGGGCTTGAGTTGTCTGGCTGGTATCCTCCATTCAGCTGGATTCAGCACCTGATTAATTAGTTAATTAGTACTTAGAGCTGACTAGCCCTGGTCGGCAATTTCATGCCCTGCATGGTGAAATGTTGAATCTAGCACTGAAATTTCTGTCGTACACCCTAATTATTATCACCCCACTACTTTTAAAACCATTGCACCAAATTATTATAATAGACAGAGCCAGACAACTGTGTGGGAATATGTTCTGAGAAATAATGGTGGACTTAATCAATGTTTTTCACTGTTGCCCTTAACACATTTAAATAAAATAATTGAAAGGGGGAAATTCTAACTCAATTAGCCTCCAAATTCTTCCATAGAGAAAACTATTTTATATGGGAGAGAGTAGAAAACATTAAACAAAAAATGTTTAATGTTTTCTCAGTTCCTGAGATGGTAAAATGTGTGTTTACATGATATCCTATCTGAGAGTAGTATTGTCCCTATGTAAGTCTAGAATTAAAAAAAAAATGTTGGGAATAAAAAAATAGAAAAAAAAAAGAAAATACTCCCCCCTCCCCCAAAAAACAAACAAACAAACAAACAAAAAAGATAATTTTAACTAGCTGTAAGGAAATGATACTGTGTGTGTTTTGAGTAGAGGACTTTTGATGTTTAAAAATACATACATGGTTTAGGAATAAATTTTCTGTGGGGAAAAAATATTCCTTGGCCTCTGCACCATTCTTCTATAAATATATGTCATGGTTAAGGTTAAATATGTATCAACTAGGGAAAATAGTTTTAGAAAATAAGTTATTACACAAATCTAGAGGTGTCTAATTTTTAGCATTTCTCAATATACCATTACCAAAGAGGACTCCAGTATGTCAATGATTTTCAATATTATTGATAGTTACTTTCACCTGAAACAATCCTTATATGCCAGCACTGGTTTCCCTGCAATTGTAAAAGCTAAATGGTACACAAAACTGGATACACAACCACACAGATCAGTAAATGGGTAGGATTGAAAGCAAAGTAAACATCAACCTTAGGAAATGAAAGAAGTTAAATGATAAGTGTTAAGGACCTTATTCATTTTGGAGAATAAAACAAGATTTAGTAGCTTTCCACTTAATTTAAATGAAAAGAATCACTACCTTACATATTGCAGTGATAATGTAATGGGGAAAGAAAACAAAAACGTCTTTGTACAAATGACACCTCCTATAGTTGTTGTGAAGAAACTTTTCCCCTTGGTATCTGCTAACAAATTCTAATTAATGCTGCACATTCCTTTACTGAAATCATTTAATGCGTAACAAGGGGGGTAAAAAGAAATGCTGAATGCTTGTGATTGCCCTGTTAGAATTATGGGAGTGAAAGCCTGGGGCCCCAAACTTACTGTCTATTAAAGCCAAGCTTTGAAAAAGAAATGCAACCTACAAAAGCTGTCAATCTCCCTTGCCCCTAAAGCCTGAGTTCACATGGATTCAAGTGACAGCCCTCCTCCCCCATGCACAATACATCAATCTGTCTCTCCCACAAGCACCCACAGCCCATTGTGCTGACCGCAGGTGCCTATTATGGCACCCATGGCTGCCTCCCACAGCTCCGCCCCTGAGAAACAGGAACTGCAGACAATGGAGCCCTGTGGGAAGACAGAGGTTGGTGTTGGGAGGGATAGCAGACAGATGGTAAAGGGTATAGGGTAGTAAGGTAGTTTCAAAACAAATGTCAAACATTCAAAATTATTGCTTTCATGTGTCTCCCCTTTTGAATTGCCCTTGCTTCAATCACCATCTGCCATTATCATAAAAACACTTACCTGTTACGATGAATATTTGGTCCCCTTTTGGGTGGTGGTGGAATGGATGACCTTCATTACTTTACTCCTCTAGGTTTCTCAAGGTCAGAAACTGAGGAATTTTAGTTAAGTAACACTAGTAGACCATATAGGAGAAAGAAATAATATTTCTAATTTTTTTGCAAGGTTTGTGATTTCCCTTTGAGCTTAATTTGGGGCTTCTTAAAGGGCAAGAGTTATAAAAACTAGTTACTTTAAATAACATATTTGTGAAATCAATGTACTATAAGATTTTGTACAAATGTTAAATCAGGCAGGTAGAAATTCTTTTCTGGTAAGGTGTCACATTAAGGGAGACTATGAATTTAAAAATAAATGTAATGAAGGTTTCTGGCTCAGCCTCTTTCCCTATTTCCAAACATGTCAACAAAATAAGTAAAACTGTAAAAAAATCATTACTAAATACTATTCACATCAATTACCATTATCAAAACAAATACATTTTGAACATTTCATAAAATGTCATTTGTCTATGGTGTTTTTAATATTCTGAGTTATAGAATAATTAAGAAGCAATAAATGGAAGAATTAGACATAGGCCAAAAGTAGACATATGCTTTATCATCTCAATATACCATCTTCTTCCTGTTTCCAAGATAATTTGTCATAAATTAAAACCAAGCTAACTGTAACTTAATCACTAGTAATACTACCTATCTCAAACAAAAAATGACCAAGGCAAGTCTGGCACAAGTATATGTAAGTCATGGTCAAGAGGGCTGGTGACATGTTATGCAGAGGATACCCTCAAAATAATGTCAGGGAATAAAACCAGCCAGTTTTCCTAAAGCAAACAAGAAGGTCTTGGTTTGTTGTCAAAAACTACAAACTAGGCTTTAACTAGGGAATGTCAAGAATCCAAGTGAGCTTCAGGCCCGGGAACTTAATTAGCATAGTTGGTTTGGGTTTTTTAATTACACAAGAAAAACAACCAATACAGTATGAAAGCATACAGTAGTGTAATATAGCACAAAATTCACTTTTCTGTTATGTATGTGTGCAGTGAGTTTGAAAATTTCATTAACAACATAAATTTAGATTTTAAACATTTTATGCTCATTACTAGAGCATGTTTCTTTGGTTTCAAAGTTTTTAATGTATGCCCCCTTTTTATATAAATAGTAGCATACTACATTCAATGTATTTTTTACCTGAGAGATTTTGGAGATCAGTACATATCAGGATATTAAAAGCAACTAAGGAGGGCATGCTTCTTAAATGTGAATAATTTTGTATCATTTAGTATTTTTAAAAGTTAAGGCTCTAGTTCAAAAATGGGAAAATATATAGTTCCAATATTTGGCTACCAAAGTGATCAAGCCATTTGGAGGCTATTCTTATTTCTCTTAACTATGATTGAATTAGACATTCCATTTCTAATACTCATAAACTAGTACAGCTAACTACAATTGTCCACCTAAATGGGAGCCAGAGAAAATGTGGAAGAGAAAGTCACAGATAATCCATAGACACAACCTTTGTTAAAGATACTGACATGTGAAAACTTTTAAGGTATTTATTGGTAGGCTTGTGAATTGTTTTTTAGTATCCAAAATAATCAGAGTTCAACAGACATTACTAAGGCTTCCCAGTTGACCCACAGTCCATTATTCAGACTTCTGGTATTTAACAAAAATGACCTTGCTTAATTGACTTAACTGATTAAAAGAAGTCAGGTTTTAGCTCTAAAATGGTTGACAATACCATCTTTTTGCCTTTTTCCCCACAACAACTTATTTCACCTCTAGATCTTTTCCATGGAGCACTTGAATATATCCATTTTTAAATTAACATAGTTTTCCAGTTAAAATCTAAGATTTTATTGTCAGACAAGCCTGGGTTCTAATCCTGACTCTAGAATTGGAAAATGCTGTGATGTAATTTCTCTGATATTTGAGGTTTCTCTAAAATGGGCATAATAATAGAACCAATCTTATAGGTTTGTTATAAGGGTTAAATGAGACCATGCATTCACTCCTAAAACAATGCCTGGAACATAGTAAATCCTCAAAAAAGAGTACCTAGTATTATAATTAACAATAATAATATCAATTATACGACTATAAGGATTAGCTAGATGGGTTCTCAAATCTAATTGATCAGCAAAAGACCAGATATTTTTTATTTGTCTTTATTGTTTACAGATATACCCTTTTTCCCCTCATTGATTCCTTCTACCCCACACCTGACCCCACCTCCTCCACCCCAGGCCTTCACCACACTATTGTCTGTGTCCATGAGTTAGGAATATATGCATATAAGTTCTTTGGCTAATTACTTCCCACCCACCCCCACTTCCCTCTGAGATTCATCAGTCTGTTCCATGTTTCTATGTCTCTGGATTTATTTTGTTCATCAGTTTATTTTATTCTTTAGATTCCACATATGAGTGAGATCATGTGATACTTGTCTTTCTCTGACTGGCTTATTTCACTTAGCATAATATTCTCCAGGTCCCTCCATGCTGTCTCAAAGGGTAAGAGATTCTTCTTTTTAACTGCTGTATAGTATTCCATGGTGTGAATGTATCACAGCTTTTGTATCCACTCATCTACAGATGGGCACTTGGGCTGTTTCCAGATCTTAGCTATTGTAAATCGTGCTGCTATGAACATAGGAGTGCATACATTCTTTCTGATTGGTGTTTCAGGTTTGTTAGGATATATTCCTAGAAGTGGAATCACTGAGTCAAATGGCAGTTCCATATTTAATTTTGGGGGAAACCATATTGTTTTCCATAGTGGCTGCACCAGTCTGCATTCCTACCAGCAGTGTACGAGGGTTCCCTTTTCTCCACATTCTCTCCAGCATTTATCAATTGTTGATTTGTTGATAGTAGCCATTCTGTCATTTTAATTTGCATATCTCTGATGATTAGTGACTTTGAGCATTTTTTCACATGTCTTTTGGCCACCTGTATGTCCACTTTGCAAAAGTGTCTATTTAGGAGACACAACATGGCAGCAGAATAGATGGATTTGTCCGGAGCCTTGTCCCAGCTGTGGTTGGCAAACTCGCGAGCCACATGCGGCTCTTTGGCCCCTTGAGTGTGGCTCTTCCACAAAATACCACATCCTGGGCGAGTCTATTTTGAAGAAGTGGTGTTAGAAGAAGTTTAAGTTTAAAAAATTTGGCTCTCAAAAGAAATTTCAATCGTTGTACTGTTGATATTTGGCTCTGTTGATTAATGAGTTTGCTGACCACTGTCCCAGAGCAAATAGAATGAGCAGCTGAAACAAATAACATCCAACCCGAATTGGCAAAGGAGACTCAGCTGGTGAGACAGTTTGCAGCCAGGAAGGGCAGAGGACCCCTGGAGAAAGGTAAAATCAAGGATCTGGGCAGGAGAGTCTGCCAGACCTCTGAGCCCAGAGGGTCAGAGGGAATCCGCAAAGCACCAAGTCGCATCCCTGGGGACAAGTACAGCATCTGACTGTGGAAAGAAGGTCCACAGGACTGCTGGATAGCAGGGGATTTTAGATATGGGTCCACAGTCACAAAAGGCTGAACCCAGAGGGTGCAGCCTGAAGGGCTGACCAGACCATGCAGTGTGACAGGAGAGGAGCTCACAGAGGCTCAGTCTTTCCCCTCTCTGAGGCCTATGCCTTTCTTCACTGAACCTAGTTCATAGGACCTTTCAGATACAGACACTTACCCATGGCTGAGGTGCAAAAGAAGGTGCAGACTTGTGGAATCTGGAGAGAGGAGGGGGTCCAGGAGAAGTGGCAGCAAGTCTGGCGCTGAGTCATACCTGAGACTGGGACCTGGGCAGCCACTTTGTCCTGAAGAGATAGCCCCTTCCTCCAGTCTCCAGGCAACCAATACAGCCATACCCATATTCCACCCTGAATGGTACAAAGGATGAAAAAAAAATCTAAATAGCCCCTGAGAGTCCAAAGGGACTGGCCTAAAGAGAGACCTTCAGTCCCAGAAACAGGAACCTGAGAACCAATACAGTACAGAAGACTGGGATCTTAAGCCAGCCAAAGGAATGACACTTCACGTTTTCATTTTTATTTTTATTTTTTTATTATTATGTTATTTCTTTTTTTCTTTTTTTTTTGTTTTCCTGTTTTTGTTTGTTGCTTTATTTTCTATTTCATTTCACATTATTTTTCCATCACTCTATTTTATTTTATTTTTATTTGCTATTTTTTATTTTTATACCATTTTTGAAATCAATTTTTTGTAAATTTATTATTATTTTATTCTTGTTCTCTCTTCTTATCCACCCATCCCCTTTCTACTTCCTCTATACTGAACTTAGATCCTCCCCATATTCATCAAATTCTTAACCTTATTTTCTGTATATAAGCTCAGCCTCTACAGATTCTGCCCCCACCCTCTTTGCTGGGTGTTTGGTGTTTGTAATTTTTTTGGGTTTATCTATTGGTTCTGTGGTATTTTCCTATATATATATTCTCCTTTTTCTTCCCTCTCTTATCTTTTTCTCTCTCTTCAATATCATTTGTACTCTCTTTTCTTTCCCCTAATTCTCTCTTCTCAGGTGGTCACTTATAGTGGGGTTATTGGTGTCGTGAGTACATTCATGCTTTGTTCCCTTTGTGTTGTGTCTTGTTGAGGTGAATTTTATCCTGTCTGGCCAAGGTGCTAAAGAGAAAGCCACATAACCAGACACCTGGAGAGGAAACTCTATCCACAAATGGGTCAATAACACCCCAGACCCAGCTACAGAGGGGAAGAATGCGGCAGTGATGGAGAGAGCATGAGTGAGTGAGGGAGCAAAAGAGGAGTGAGTGTTCATGTGGTGTGTGTGTGTGTGTGTGTGTGTGTGTGTGTGTGCGTGTGTGTGTATGTGAGTGAGGCACAGTTAGATCCCACAGGACGTTCAGGGGCAGGCTAACCAGGCTCGCCTAACTAGGCAGCCTCTGATACCATTGTAAACAGTACCAGGAGGATGGCTCTTCCTCAGAGGCCTAGCCTTTTTGAAGGGGAGAGCTGCTGTAACTGGGAGCTGAGCCTCACCTCCACCCAGGGAGCCCTCAGATAACACCTGGGACCCTACAGCCACCCCTGCTAGGGACCTGCTACCTCAGCTGTGGTCCCACAGTCAACGAGTCTCCAGCCACCCTGGGCGCAGGCTCCTGTGAGTTCTGAAGTGCAATCCCCTCTAACCGGCCAATGCTTTAGCCCAGGGCACTACAACCACACAAGCAGCAGACACATGAGCAGCCTGCTCCTGTCCAAGGAGCAGCATACCCACAAGTAACCCGCCCTAGGCCTAAGAGCGGCAGCTTCACGTGGCCTGCCCCTGTCCAAGGAGCAGCAGCTGTGTGAGCGGCCCGCTCCCCTGTCCAAGGAGCAGCAACCATGCAAGCAGCCCGCCCCATTTGAGGAACAGCAGCCTTATGAGCAACCTGCCCCCATTCAAGGAGCAGCACCTGCACAAGCAGCCTGCCCCCATCCGAGGAGCAGCAGCAGTGTGAGCAGCACGCCCCCGTACAAGTAACAGCAGCGCCGCGAGCAGCCCTCCCCTATTTGAGGAGCAGCAGCCACATGAACAGACCACCAACATCTGAGGAGCAGCAGCCTTACACAGTCCGCACTGGTCCGAGGAGCAGCAGCCACATGCAGCCACAGCCACATGCAGCCTGAACCTGTCTGAGGAGCAGCAGCTGGGTGAGCAGTCTATCCCCGTCCGAGGAGCAGCAGCTGCATATGCAGCTCACTCACACCCAAAGAGCAGCAGTGGCGCAAGCAGCCCGCCCCCATCTGAAGAGCAGCAGCCACGCGAGCAGAACACCCCCATACAAGGAACAGCAGAAGCACATGTAGCTCACTCCTGCCCAAGAAGCAGCAGCTGCACAAGCAGCCCATCCCCCATCCGAGCAAGAGAAGCTGCACGAGCAACCCACACCCGTATGAGGAGCAGCAGCCCTGGAAGCAATATGCCCCTGTCCAAGAAGCGGCAGCCTCACAAGCAGCCTGCACCATCTGAGGAACAGCAGCAGCATTCAGCCAGTCCTGATCCAAGGAGCAGCAGCCACATGAGCAGTCCTCCCCCATCCAAGGAGAAGCATCCACGTGAACAGCCTGCCCCCATCCAAGGAGCAGCAGCCATGCACATCCCACCCCCATCTGAGGAGCAGCAGCCTCGTCATCAGCCCACCAAGGAACAGCAGCTGTGTGAGAAGCCTCCCCCACCAGCCAGAGGAGACACCACTTTTGCGAACATCACCAATCAGAGGAGCCGCTGCCAACAGAGGAACAGCTGCTGCCGTGACCGCCAGAGGAGCAACTGCAGCCAAAGGAGTCACTGCCACCTAAGGAGCAGCCCCTGCATGACTCGACATCTAGATCAGTCAGTGAGACCAAAAATGGGTAGACAAAGAAACCCCCAAAGGAAAGAAAAGGAGGAATCGCCAGAAAAGCAGCTAAGTGAAACTGAGACATGCACTATGTCAGAAAAAAGAATTCAGAATAAGGGTCATACAGTTCATAAAACAGATGGAAGAAAAAAATCAAAAACTTATATAAGAATCAAGAAGAAATGAAGAATGATATAGCTGCAATAAAAAACACCATGGAAAATTTCAACAGTAGATTAGGAGAAGCAGAGGACTGAATTAGCGAATTAGAAGACAGGGAAGCAAAACACACCCAAACTGAACTGCAATTGGAGAAAAAAATAAAAAGACAGGAGGAGAGCCTAAGGGAGCTATGGGACAACATGAAACAAAGCAATATACGAATAATAGAGGTGCCAGAACAACAGGAGGAGGAACAAGGGTTAGAAAACCTATTTGAAGAAATAATGTCAGAAAACTTCCCTGAGGTGGGGAAGAAAAGAGTCACACAACCATAGAGAGTCCCAAACAAAATGAACCAGAAAAGACCCACAAAAAGACATGAAATAATTAAAATGGCAAATGTTAAGGACAAAGAGAGAATCTTAAAGGCTGTAAGAGAGAGACAAAGTTATATACAAGGGATCTCCCATTAGATTATCAAATGATTTCTCAACAGAAACACAACAGGCCAGAAAAGAATGGAAGGAAATTTACAAAGTGATGCAAAGCAAGGGACTGAATCCAAGAATACTCTATCCAGCAAGGCTATCATTCCAAATTTAAGGGGAAATAAGGAACTTCACAGACAAAAAAAGGCTAAGAGAGTTTATAACTACCAAGCCAGCAATGCAATAAATGCTAAAGGGACTGGTGTAAAAAGAAGAAATAAAAACGTAAGAAAGAAAACAGGCACAAAAAATAAAAATAGCTACAAACAAGTAACTTTCAATAATAACTTTAAATGTAAATGGACTAAATGCTCCAATCAAAAGACAATCAGTGGCTGAATGGATAAAAAAAAGCACGACCCATATATACATGGTCCACAAGAGACCCACCTCAGAACAAGGGACTCACACAGACTGAAAGTGAAGAGATGGAAAAATATATTTCAGGCAAATGGAAATGAAAAAAAAGCTGGGGTAGAAATACTTATATCTGACAAAATATACCTCAAAGTGAAAGCCATAACAAGAGATAAGGAAGGCCACTTCATATTACTAAAGGATAGATATGACAAGAGGATATAACCCTGATAAACATGTATGGACCCAATGCAAGAGTACACAGATACATAGAAAACCTCCTGGAAGATATCAAGGGAGAGATCGGCAACAATACAATTATAGTAGGGGACTTTAATACACCTCTGATATCACTAAATAAATACTCTAGACAAAAAATCAGCAAAGAAACAGCAATCCTAAATGACTCATTAGATCAGATGGACTTAATTGACATCTTCAGAATGTTTCACAGAATATGCGTTCTTCTCAAGTGCACATGGGACATTTTCAAAAATGGACCACATATTTGGTCAAAAGCCAAGTCTCCCCAAATTGAAGAAGATTGAAATGATATCAAGCATTTTCTCAGACCACAATGGCATAATATTAGAAATAAACTACAATAAAAACAATCCAAAAAAATCCAAACACTTGGAAGCTGAAAAACATGCTATTAAACCATGATTGGATCAAAGAGATCAAAGAAGAAATTTACAAAAACCTGGAAACTAATGAAAATGAAAACACAACAATGCAAAATCTATGGGACACAATGAAAGCAGTCTTGAGAGGTAAGTATATAGATCTACAAGCCTACCTAAAAAAAAAAGGTAATAAATCATATAACTTTACAACTCAAAGAATTAGAAAGAGAGCAATAAGAAAAGCCAAGAGTGAGCAGAAGGAAGGAGATAATAAATATCAGAGCAGAAATAAATGACATGGAGACCAAATAAATAATACAAAAGATCAATGAAACCAAGAGCTGGTTCTTGAAAGGATAAGCATGATTGATGAACCTCTAGCCAGCCTCACCAAGAAGCAAAGAGAGAGGACCCAAATAGACAAAATCAGAAATGAAAGAGAAGAAATAACAACAGACCCCATAGAAATACAAAGGATTATTAAAAAATACTATGGACAACTCTATTCTAACAAACTAGACAACGTAGAGGAAATGGACGTATTCCTAGAAAAATACAACCTTCCAAAACGCAATCAGGAAGATTCTAAAAATCTCAATAAACCGTTAACTATGGGAGAAATTGAAGCAGTCATCAAAAAGCTTCCTGAAAACAAAAGCCCAGTGCCAAACAGCTTCAGAGTGCAGTTTTACCAAACATTCAAGGAAGAAATAAAACCTATCCTCCTCAGAGTATTCCAAAAAAATCAAGAGGAAGGAACACTTCCAAGCTCCTTCTATGAAGCCAGCATCACCCTAATATCAAAACCAGATTAAGACAACACAATGAAAGAGAATTACAGGACAATATCCCTCATGAACATAGACACCAAAATCCTCAACAAAATTCTAGCAAATCGAATCCAACAGTACATCAGAAAGATCATACACCATGACCAAGTAGGATTTATCCCAGGGATGCAAGGATGGTACAATATCTGCAAATCAATAAACGTGATACATCACATAAACAAATTGAGAGATAAAAATCACATAGTCATATCAATTGATGCAGAAAAAGCATTTGACAAAATCCAACACCCTTTCTTGATAAAAACTCACAGCAAGGTGGGAATAGAAGGATCATACCTTAACTTAATAACAGCCATATATGACAAACCCACAGCCAACATCATACTCAATGGGAAAAAACTAAAACCATTTCCTCTAAGAACAGGAACAAGACAGGGATGCCCACTCTCACCACTCCTGTTCAACACAGTACTTGAAGTACTAGCCATTGCTATCAGACAAGAAGAAAAAATAAAAGGCATCCAAATTGGAAAAGAATAAATAAAACTGTCCTTATTCGCAGACGACATGATACTGTACATAGAAAACCCTAAAGACTCCATCAAAAACTATTAGACTTAATAAATGAATTCGGCAATGTAGCAGGATACAAAATTAATGCCAAAAAATCTATGGCATTTCTATACACCAATAGTGAACTTAGAGACAGAGAGACTAAAAAAGCAATCCCATTTACCATTGCACCAAAAAAAAATTAAGATACCTAGGAATAAACTTAACTAACGAGGTAAAAGACCTATACACAGAAAACTACATGACATTGAATAAAGAGACAGAGGAAGACATAAATAGATGGAAGAACATACCATGTTCATGGATTGGTAGAATCAACATCATCAAAAATGTCGATACTTCCCAAAGCAATCTATAGATTCAATGCACTCCCCATTAAAATACCAATGGCATATTTCACAGACCGAGAATGAACTTTCCAAAAATTCACCGGGAATAAAACAAGACCCCAAATAGCTGCAACAATCCTGAGAAAGAAGAACAAAGTAGGTGGGATCTCAATACCAGATATCAAGCTGTATTACAAAGCCACTGTTCTCAAAACAGCTTGGTACTGACAAAAGAACAGACATAGAGATCAGTGGAATAGAACAGAGAACCCAGAAATCATCCCAAAACACTATGTTCAATTAATATTCAATAAAGCAGACATGAACATACAATGGAGTCAAGACAGCCTCTTCAGTAAATGGTGTTGGGAAAATTGGACAGACACATGCAAAAAAATGAGACTAGACCACCAACTTACACCATACACAAAAATAAACTCAAAATGGATAAAGGACTTAAATATTAGATGGGAAACCATAAAAATACTAGAGGAATCCACAGGCAGCAAAATCTCAGACATATGCCTAAGCAATTTCTTCACTGTTACCACTCCTCGGGCAATCCTACCTAATAAAACAGTAATATGCAAATTGACCGTACCTTCGCCACGCCCACCAGCCAAGCCACACCCACCATCCAATCAGAGTGAGTATGCAAATAATCCCGACCAAGATGGCAGTTAATTTGCATACAGAGGCACCCTGAGCTGACTCCCTGTGTAGGATTACAGGGACCTGGGGTCCGCTCTGGCACCTGGAGCTGGAGCAGACACCCAGCTCCCCGCTTTAGATGGATGGTGGGCATGGCAGACACCCAGCTCCTCACTCTGATTGGATGGTGGGTGTGGCAAGCGGACCCCCTGCCATTTATTGCAGGGAGCTGGGGGTCTGCTCCTGCCCAAGAGGCTTTCGGTTTGGGCAGGCCTGGGCAGGGGCTGAGCCGGTGATCAGAGGGAGCTGGAGAGGCCTGCCCAGGCCTAAAGCTTTGGCCAGAGGCTTTAGGCCTGGGCAGGGCCCAGCCCTCCATTGGTGTGAACTATAGAGGAAACACCTTTTCTGACTTCACATTGGCTAAGCTTCTTGTGTGCCACTGGTAATATTCTTAGTAACTTGGGTAATAAGAATCCAAAAAGGTGATCTAGGGTTTTTCCACCACACATTTGGAGAAAAAAATGAAGGTCCACTGCTGGAAGGCTAAGAAATGTCATATCCTGCCCTAGCCAGTTTGACTCAGTGGATAATGCCTCAGCCTGCAGACAGCAGGGTCTGGGTTTGATTCTGATCAAAGGCATGTACCTAGGTTGCAGGCTCCTCCCTGGCCAGGGCCCAGATCAGGGCTCATGCAGGAGGCAACCAATCAAAGTGTTTCTCTCTGTCTTTCCCTTTCTCTTCCACATTCTCTAAAAGTCAATGGAAACATACCCTCAGGTGAGGATAAAAAATAAAGAAATCCATATCCTATGAAAGACACATCTTGAAAATGCCTAAAGAAAGTTGTCATTTTTTCTTGGTGAGGGGACTGGAGTCCGTGTTGATGAAAACACCTTGGTGGCTGTGGTGACTGACAGTGGCTGCAGCAGTGGTGTGATGGGGCTGGTGCCTTCCCCTGACCAGCCCGGTTGCCTCCCAGAAAGGGAGGCCAGACTGTGGCTTAGGTACGCTCCCTGTGGTGCGCAGGCCTAAGCCATCAGTAGGACATCCCCTGAGGGCTCCCAGTATGTGAGAGGGGGCAGGTTGGGCTGAGGGTCCCCTGATCCCCAGTGCACGAAATTTGTGCACCGGGCCCCTAGTGGAAAATAAAGAGAAAATAAACAAATGGGACTGCATCAAAATAAAAAGCTTTTGCACAGCAAAATAAACCATCAACAAAACAATAAGAAAACCCATTCCATGAGAGAACATATTTGCCAATGTTATCACCAATAAAGGTTTAATTTCCAACATTTACAGGGAACTCATACAACTTACCAAAAGGAAGATAAACTCCCAATCAAAAAATTGGCAATAGACTTAAATAGATAGTTTTTGAGAGAAGACAGAAGGAAAGCCAAGAGACATATGAAAACATGCTCAAAGACACTAATTATTTAAGAGATGCAAATCAAAATGACAATGCGGTACCATCTCACACCTGTCAGAATGGCTATCATCAACAAATCAACAAAGGACAAGTGCTGGCAAGGATGCGCAGAAAAAAGAACCCTCGTGCACTGCTGGTGGGAATGCAGACTAGTGCAGCCCCTGTTGAGAACAGTATGGAGTATCCTCAAAAAACTAAAAATGGAACTCCCATTTGACCCAGTAATCCCACTCCTGGGAATATATCCTAAGAAACTAGAAACACCAATCAGAAAAGATATATGCACCACTACGTTCATAGCAGCACAATTTACAATAGCTAAGATTTGGAAACAGCCTAGGTGCCCGTCAGCTGATGTCTGGATCAGAAAACTATGGTACATCTACACAATGGAATACTATGCTGCCATATAAAAAAGGAATTCTTACCATTTGCAGCAACCTGGATAGAACTGGAGAGCATTACGCTAAGTGAAATTAGCCAGCCAATGATAGAAAAATACCACAATGTCTCACTCATTTGTGGATAATAAAGAATATTATAAACTGGTGAACAAAAAGATAGATACAGAGGCAGTAAAGCATCAAATAGACTGTCAAATTACAGTGGGAATGTTAAGGAGAGGTGGGGGAGATAAGAGATCAACCGAAGGACTTGTATGCATGCATATAAGCATAAGTAATGGACACAAAACACTGGGGGGGGGCGGCGAGGGCATGTATGGGAGTGGGATGGGGGGCAATGGTAAGATATGTACACATATAATACCTTAATAAAAAATGGAAAAAAATAATAAATAAATAAATAAATAAATAAAACTGTGGTACATCTACACAATGAATACTACACTGCGGTAAAAAAGAAGGAATTCTTACCATTTGCAACAGCATGCATGGAACTGGAGAGCATTATGCTAAGTGAAATAAGCCAGTCAGATAAAAATAAATATCACATGATCTCACTTATTTATGAAATATAATGAACTGATGAATAAAAATAGATCCAGAGAAAGAGAAACATCGATCAGACCATCAAACCTCAGAGGGAAGGTAGGGGAGGGGGGTTCAGGGGGAGAGATCAACCAAAGGACTTTTATGCATGCATACAGGCCTAACCAATGGACACAGACAACAGGGGGGGGTGAGGGCATGAGTGGGGGGGATGAGGGGGGGGGATGGGGGGATAAGGACACATATGTCATACCTTAATCAATAAAGAAATTTTTTTTAAAATGTCTATTTAGGTTCTTTGCCCATTTTTAAATTGGATTTTTTGTCTTCTTTTTTGTTAAGTTGTATGAGTTCCTTATATATTTTGGGTATTAACCTTTTATCAAATGTACCATTGGTAAATATGTTCTCCCATACAGTAGGTTCTCTTTTCATTTTGTTGATGGTTTCCTTAGTTGTGCAGGTTTTTTTATTTTTTTTTTAATTTCTTTATTGATTAAGGTATCACATATTTGTCCTCATCCCCCCATTCCCATCCCACACCCCTCCCCAGACATGTCCCCACCCTCCTGTTGTCCTAACCCATTGGTTAGACTCATATGCTTGCACACAAGTCCTTTGGTTGATCTCTCCCTTTACCCCACCCTTCTCTACCCTCCCCCTGAGGCCCGACAGTCTGATCCATGCCTCCTTGTTTCTGGGTCTGTTCTTGTTCATCAGTCTATGTTGTTCATTATTTCCCCTAGATGAGTGAGATCATGTGCTATTAGAAATACACTTATAAGAACCGAAAATGAGACAAGCAATAATGGTTATGGTGACAGGCAAATGAATCAGTCTGTAGTGAATTTCTTTCTGGGCCAACAGTTCTTTTGAGACCCAATTTCAATGTCCAACAGTTCTTTATGTGTACATGTCAGCACTGACATTTCAGTTCTGGATGGTGGACAAATGGTGGTAATGCAGGTCCGACTGTCTCTGGTTTGGTCCTGGGCAACCTGCAGTGATGCACAGCTGCTAACTGCTAGTATGGGAAGGCCACATCAGCGTCTTCTGTCTCTGGACTGCTTCTCTCTGTCTTCATGGCTGGAGTAGTCCTGTTGATTCCTCTCTGTTGCTGGAATCCACATGGTCTCGGAGTTGTTTTCTGAAAATATACAAACGTATTCTCGACCAAAAGTTAAGAAAGGAATATTTTCTATAAATTTGACTGGGGATCCTTTTTCATTTTTTGCCCAAATGATTTTCTTCTGGCTTGTTTTGTCACCTTGTGTGTTTTTCATGGGTGTCTTGCTTTTAGCCTTACAATTAATTTTCTAAGGTATTAATTTTCTAGATGTAATTTACTTACAGGATATTTTTCCTTACATGATATTCCTCTACTATCCCCTCCTTTTTTGATTTAAATGTTAGGAGGCTTTTGAAAATTTTATAATGTAGTCTTGATGGCTTTTAAATTTTAATTTTTTGCACTATAATATTACTGTTTTAGGTTCATTACATGGTGCCCAATTTTATCATGAGATGAAGTACCAATAAAAAATTTAGTTAACACTTTAGGAACACCTTTTTGTCCAGTACAATTAATTTTTCTAGAATATTCGCTTGTTTCAACTAGCCAATTTAAATTTGTCTGAAAACTTGACTACTATTTTACTGTCAAATTTATTACTCTAACAACAATCTTATTTTACCCTGTAAATATTGGTGGAAGGGATTATTTGCCTTCTTGAGTAGGTCCTGAGCATTCCTGGTGGTAGGCTGGATTTAGATATCGTAAACCTACTTCCCCACACCATGGGTACAAGACAACTCAAACAATTCTTGTTGGAGTGAGAGGGCAGCTGCTGTCGGCCAAGTCTCTGTCGGTCACCTGGGTCCTGATCTGAGCTGGGCATGGGAAGCACAAAGCAGCCATGGGGGCTGGAGACGTCCCTCAGAAGGGGCTAGGGTTCAGGCCCCTGCAATGTTGGGGGGTGAGGGTCTGTGCCCCACCTCTGTTGATCCCCAAATTCTCTCCTGATGGCCCCTCTGCGACTGTGCCTGTCTTAGGTTGTTCCTTCCTTGAGGAATCTTACCCATCTCTGGCTAACCAGCCATCCTCTGGGGCCAAGCAGGGTGACGTGAGGTTCAGTTTTGTCTCCTTGGTAGCCTATGCCCCCGTGTCCTCCATGCCCAGCACCTGCCTTGGGATCCCCTCGCCTGCTGGCGGGGACCCAGCACTGATCACATATCTTTTTGAACCTGGGTTTCTTCTCCAGGGAGGGCTCAGTTCGCCCCACTGGGTGAGAGACAGATCCATGGCACCAGTCATCATGAGACTTCAACCTCGACATAAACAGAGAGCTCATGCAACAGCTGTGAGCAATTGAATTGTGAGAAGAGGGTCTCTCTTGGCCTAAAGAGTAAGAGGGATCAATATAGAATGCTCAGGTGTCTTCCCAGGAGGCCCTCTACACAATGAAAAGGATTAAATCCTTACATGTCCTTTTGAATTTGCTGCCAGACATTCAAAGAATTAGTTTGTACGTTTGCTTGGGATAATTGTATATTATGCTGTAGTAATTCTAAAGTATCAAGAGATGTGTTAAGTTTGTCTCCAAGCACCAAACAGATGACTTTTTTTTTTTTAATCCCCAAGGGTGCGACAAACTATTATAAGTACTGGGGGTGATCCAAAACTGGGAAAAATTTTAATGATAGTGTAGAATAATAACATGTAAGGATATTCTTTGTTCTAGTCCATGGCAATTCCCTTTCAAATTGGCTGTCCATTTCTTTTTATATAGACAAGGTCTTAGTTATATTTTCTGCACCTCTACCGGGGGCACGTAGTGATAGTAGTGACACCCTTTCTTTGGTGTCCACACAAGCCAGAAACCTCTCTTTAATTGTACACACAAAGGGGCATTGTTTTGATTTCGTGTCATACAAAAGGGAAGCTGGGTGGAGACCCCTGTGTATTGATACTTTCTTGCCCCAACCAGGGACCTCCTGGATGTCCATGGTGTTTGGTATTATTGGTAACTACATTAGTCAGGGGATCAGCCCACGTAAGGGGTCTTACCCATGAAGGGTCAGGAGCATAAGACCAAAATACTTACCCTCTTGTCCCAGGTAAAATTACCGTACATCTGATGATTGCTAGCGTGGCTAGAAAGGCGTTCTCAGGAATTCTTGGGTTTCTGGTTACCTCACAATTTCTTCCTTGAGGTTTGACGTTCTGATTGATATTTCTCTGTTTCTGGATCTATTTTTCCCCCCATCCGTTTATGTTGTTCATTATATTCCACAAATGAGTGAGATCATGTGATATTTATCTTTCTCTGCCTGGCTTATTTCACTAAGCATAATGTTCTCCATCTCCATCCATATTGTTGCAAATGGTAAGAGCTCCTTCTTTTATACCGCGGTGTAGTATTCCATTGTGTAGATGTACCACAGTTTTTTAATCCACTCATCTGCTGATGGGCACTTAGGCTGTTTCCAAATCTTAGCTATGTTGAATTGTGCTGCTATGAACATAGGGGTGCATATATCCATTTTGATTGATGTTTCCAGTTTCTTGGGATATATTCCTAGAAGTGGTATCACTGGGTCAAATGGGAGTTCTATTTTTAGTTTTTTAAGGAAACTCCATACTGTTCTCCACAGTGGCTGCACCAGTCTGCATTCCCACCAGCAGTGCACGAGGGTTCCTTTTTCTCCACATCCTAGCCAGCACTTGTCATTTGTTGACTTGTTGATAATGGCCATTCTGACAGGTGTGAGATGGTACTTCATTGTTGTTTTGATTTGCATCTCTCTAATGATTAGTGATTTAGAGCAGGTTTTCATATGTTTCTTGGCCTTCCTTCTGTCTTCTTCCTAAAAGTGTCTATTTAGTTCAGTTGCCCATTTTTTGATTGGGTTGTTTATCTTCTTTTTGTTAAGCTGCATGAGTTCCCTGTAAATGTTGGAGATTAAACCCTTATCGTTGACATCATTGGCAAATATATTCTCCCATGTAGTGGGCTTTCTTGTTGTTTTATTGATGGTTTCCTTTGCTGTGCAAAAGCTTTTTATTTTGATGTATTCCCATTTGTTTATTTTCTCTTTAGCTTCCATTACCCTAGGAGCAGTATCAGCGAAGAGGTTCTTTTCGCATATGTCAGAGATTTTCTGCCTGTAAATTCCTCTAGTATTTTTGTGGTTTCCTGTCTTATGTTTAAGTCCTTGATCCATTTTGAGTTTATTTTTGTGTATGGTGTAAGTTGGTGATCTAGTTTCATTTTTTTTTTGCATGTATCTGTCCAATTTTCCCAACACCATTTGTTGAAGAGATTGTCTTGACTCCATTGTATGTTCATGCCTCCTTTGTCAAATATTAATTGAGCATAGTAATTTGGATCGATTTTTGGGTTCTCTATTCTATTCCATTGATCTATATGTCTGTTCTTGTGCCAATACCAGGCTGTTTTGAGAACAGTGGCTTTGTAATACAGCTTGAAATCTAGTATGGAGATCCCACCTACTTTATTCTTCTTTCTCAGGATTGCTGTGGCTATTCGGGGTCTTTTTTTATTCCAGATGAATTTTTGGAAAGTTCTTCCAGGTCTGTGAAGTATGTCGTTGGTATTTTAATGGGAAGTGCATTGAAATTATAGATTGCTTTGGGTAGTATGGACATTTTGATGATGTTGATTCTACCAATCCATGAACATGGTATGTTCTTCCATCTGTTTTTGTCTTCCTCTATCTCTTTTATCAATGTTGTGTAGTTTTCCACGTATAGGTCTTGTACCTCCTTAGTTACGTTTATTCCTAGGTATCTTAATTTTTTGTTGTGATGGTAAATGGGATTGCTTTTTTAGTCTCTCTTTCTGTAAGTTCATTATTGGTGTATAGAAATACCATAGATTTCTTAGCATTTATTTTGTATCCTGCTACTCTGCAGAATTCATTTATTAAGTCTAGTAATTTTTTTATGGAGTCTTTAGGGTTTTCTATGTACATTATCATGTCATCTGCAAATAAGGACAGTTTTACTTCTTCTTTTCCAATTTGGATGCCTTTTATTTCTTCTTCTTGTCTGATTGCAATGGCTAGTATTTCCAACACTATGTTGAACAGGAGTGGTGAGAGTGGGCATCCCTGTCTTGTTCCTGTTCTTAGGGGAAATGGTTTTAGTTTTTGCCCATTGAGTACGATGTTGGCTGTGGGTTTGTCATATATGGCTTTTATTATGTTGAGGTATGATCCTTCTATTCCCAGCTTGCTGAGAGTTTTTATCAAGAAAGGGTGTTGGATTTTGTCAAATGCTTTTTCTGCATCAATTGATATGACTATATGGTTTTTATCTCTCAATTTGTTTATGTGATGTATCACATTTATTGATTTGCGAATATTGTACCATCCTAGCTTCCCAGGGATAAATCCTACTTCGTCGTGGTGTATGATCTTTCTGATGTACTGCTGGATTCGATTTGCTAGAATTTTGTTGAGGATTTTGGCATCTATGTTCATTAGGGATATTGTCCTGTAATTCTCTTTCATTGTGTTATCTTCATCTGGTTTTGGTATTAGTGTGATCCTGGCTTCATCGAAGGCGCTTGGAAGTGTTCCTTCCTCTTGAATTTTCTGGAATAGTCTGAGGAGGATAGGTTTTAGCTCTTCCTTGAATGTTTTAGAAAACTCCCCTATGAAGCCGTCTGGCCCTGGGCTTTTGTTTGCTGGAAGCTATTTGATAACTGCTTCAATTTCTTCAATAGTTATCAGCCTATTGAGATTTTTAGTCTCTTCCTGAGTAAGTTTTAGAAGGTTGTGTTTTTCTAAGAATGTGTCCATTTCCTCCAGGTTGTCTAGTTTGTTGGAGTAGAGTTGTTCATAGTATTTTTTGACAATCCTTTGTATTTCTGTGGGGTCTGTTGTTATTTCACCTCTTTCATTTCTGATTTTGTTTCTTTGGGTACTCTCTCTTTGCTTCTTGGTGAGCCTGCCTAGAGGTTCATCAATCTTGTTTATCCTTTCAAAGAACCAGCTCTTGGTTTTGTTGATCTTGTGTATTCTTTTTTTCATCTCTATGTCATTCATTTCTGCTCTGATCTTTATTATTTCCTTTCTTCTGCTCACTGTGGGCTTTTCTTGTTGCTCCCTTTCTAATTTTTTGAGTTGTTGAGTTAGATGATCTATTACCATTTTTTCTTGTTTTTTGAGGTAGGCCTGTAGAGCCATACATTTCCCTCTCAGGATTGCTTTCATTGTGTCCCATAGGATTTGCAATGTTGTGTTTTTATTGTCATTAGTCTCCAGGATGTTTTTAATTTCTTCTTTGATCTCATTGATAACCCAATCATTGTTTAGTAGCATGCTATTCAGTTTCCAAGTGTTTGAATTTTTTGGAATGTTTTTATTGTAGTTTATTTCTAATATTATGCCATTGTGGTCTGAGAAAATGCTTGATATGATTTCAATCTTTTTGAATTTGGGGAGACTTTGCTTGTTACCCAATATATGGTCTATTTTTGAGAATGTCCCATGTGCACTTGAGAAGAACATATATTCCATGGCTTTGGGGTGAAATACTCTGAAGATGTCAATTAGGTCCATCTGATCTAGTGTGTCATTTAGAATTGCTGTTTCTTTGCTGATTTTTTGTCCAGAGGATTTATCCATTGATGTCAGTGGTGTATTAAAGTCCCCTACTATGATTGTATTGATGTTGATCTCTCCCTTGATATCTTCCAGCAGATTTTTTATGTATTTGGGCGCTCCTGTGTTGGGTGCATATACGTTTACCAGAGTTATATCTTCTTGCTGGATTGCTCCCTTTAGTATTATGTAGTGGCCTTCCTTATCTCTTATTATAGCCTTTACTTTGAGGTCTATTTTATCTGATATAAGTATTGCAAACCCAGCTTTTTTCTCATTTCCGTTTACCTGAAAAATGTTTTTCCATCCCTTCACTCTCAGTCTGTGTGAGTCTTTTGCTCTAAGGTGGGTCTCTTGTAGACAGCAAATATATGGGTCATGTTTTCTTATCCATTCAGCTATCCTATGTCTTTTGATTGGTGCATTTAATCCATTTACGTTTACTGTTATTATTGATAAGTACCTGTTTGTTGACATATTTTTCCTTAGTGTTTGTGTTTCTTCTTGCCTTTTTCTTTCTTCTTTTTACAACAGCCCCTTTAGCATTTCTTGCATTGCTGGTTTGGTAGTGATTAACTCTCTTATCCATTTTTTGTCTGTGAAGCTTCTGATTCTACCTTCAATTTTGAATGATAGCCTTGCTGGGTATAGTATTCTTGGATTCAGTCCCTTGTTTTGCATCACTTTGTATATTTCATTCCATTCCCTTCTGGCCTGGTGTGTTTCTGTTGAGAAATCAGTTGATATTCTGATAGGAGATCCCTTGTAGGTAACTTTCTGTTTCTCTCTGGCAGCCCTTAAGATTCTTGCTTTGTCGTTGGTGTTCGTCAATTTAATTATGATGTGTCTTGGTGTCGGTCTTTTGGGGTTCAACTTGTTTGGGACTCTGTGTACTTCTTGGACTTGGGTAGTTTTTTTCTTGCCAACATCAGGGAAGTTTTCGGTCATTATTTCTTCTAACAGGTTTTCTATTCCTTGCTTCTCTTCCTCTCCTTCTTTTAGCCCTATTATTCGAAGGTTGTTTCGTTTTGTGTTGTCCCCAAGCTCCCTTAGGCTCTCCTCTTGCTTTTTAAGTCTTCTTTCCAGTTGCTGCTGTGTTTGTGTGTTTTTTCCTACCTTGTCTTCTAATTTGCTGATGTGGTCCTCAGCCTATTCTACTCTACTCTTTAAGCCTTCCATTGTGTTCTTTATTGCAGCTATGTCGTTCTTCATCTCCTCTTGGTTTCTTTTCATGTTGGTGACATTTTCATTCAGCTCCTTGTAGTTCTCATTGAGTTGTGTGTATTTGTCATCCATCCGTTTAAACATCCTTATAACGAATACTCTGAATTCTTTCTCTCTTAAGTTGCTAGCCTCAAGTTCATTTAACTCCCTTTCTGGTGATTCCTCTTTTTCCTCCCTTTGGGAATTTCCTTTTTTTCTCCCTATGTTTTCCTGTAATGTTTTAATTGTAGATCCCCTTGCTTTGCTACCCAGGTTCTTTTGGGGATGGTGCTACTGGTGTAATCTCTCAGTTCTCCTGGGCTTGGTAATCTACTGTAGCTCCCTACTTGAGCTACTTGGGTTCTCTTGATGTAGGCCTGGAAGCTTGAGAGGCACAACTGGGTGTCTAAAAGTCAGCAGCTATGGAGTGGAGTGTCCCAGTTTTTGCTGTCTTGCACCCTTAGTTGAAATCGCACGTGTCCAGTGGGAACTCACAGTGGCATCCAGGAGCGTCTGTTGGGAGAGCTCCCAGTGGCTCCCACTAGCACCCTGTGTGTAGATGGGCTCAGGGTGCCTGTCTGTTGTAAATTCGCTTCTGTGGAGGTGTGTTTGCAGGTGCAGTGCTCTGATGCACTCTGAGGGGCCCTGGCACTGAAGTTAAACAGCTAGGGTGTATGTGGGAAGTTATTCAGGAGAAAGGAGCTCAGAGTTTCTGCTGTGGGGCAGTGCGTCCTTGGCTCTACAGAATCACACCCAGCAGGGGGCTCAAAGCAGCTCCCCAGAGGACCCTGTGGATATATGGGCTCAGGGCACCTTCCCTTGCTGTGGCCGTGAGTTTGCCCACTCTGGAGTGTGAGCGAACTGGTGGTGCGCCTGCCGGCACCCTGGCACTGAAGTTGCACCGCAGGGGTGTCCCTGGGCAGTTAATTAGGAAGAGGCAGTTCAGAGATTCTACTGCAGGGCCGCACATCCTTGACTGTGCAGAATCACCCCCTCAGGGGCTTTCAGTGGTTCCCAAGCACTGCCTGGGTAGTGGAGTGCCTGGGTGCCTATGGGCTGGGGATGCAGCGAATCCTGAGTTCTGGCGCTGGGGAGGGGGAGGTTGTACTTACTGCTTTCAGCGGCGCACTTTTGGAGGTGAAGGTCTCAGCGTTCGCGCATCTGCAGCTGGGGTGGCAGGTCTTCTACCAGAGTGGGTGTAGTGACCAGGTTTGCTTCCGAGACCAGACTGGGTGGTGGTAAGGTTAGGATTCTAGTCTCTAGCAGTTCCGTTCTTAAAGATGGCGGGGTCTCTGTGCCACTGGTGTCCTCCCTGGAGTGTTTTCAGTGGCTGCGGGGTTTTGCCAACCTAGACTGCCTGGATTGGTTGCCCCCTGGAAGAACTGCAGGGTCTAACTGTCCCTATTTCACTCACACACACATCCACACACGTCCACACACACATCTATCACTCCTTCACTCGATTACACACTCACCCTCCCTACCTTCCTGCCAGTCGCCATCTTCACCTCTCTCCAGGTTTTTTATTTTGATGTAATCGCATTTGTTTATTTTTCTCCTTTGATTCCCTTGCCTTAGGAGATGTATCGCCAAAGATATTGCTATGAGAAATTTCTGAGATTTTGTTGCCTATGTTTTTGTTGTAGATAAGCTGCCAGGTGGCACAGGAGAATAATCAGCCAGGCACTCAGAGGATTTAAAAAAGGAGCCTTTAATGCAGAATTGCAGATGCACTAGTGAGGTGACTCAGGGGAATCAGTCTCCAAATCCTGAGTGAAGAATATGGAGGAAGCTTTCCTTTTATCCCCTTAGTTTCTTTGTCCTCCAAATATGGATCAGGCTTCTGGACCTTTCACAGGCTTTGCAGCCCCCTGTTGGTTGAGATAAGGGAAATGAGATTACACCCAAAGGCCTGGCCTGGCTGGCACCAGTGCTGCCAACACCCTACGGGGTTTGTGTATGGTTCATGGTTTATGGCCTCTATAATATTTGAGTATTCCAAAAAACAGGTTCTGCAAGGCAAGATAAGCATTACAGATAAAAATGGAGCTTAATTATCTACAAGCAAGCATGTGCATCAGAATACTGGTTACTGGCACAGATTCAGATTGCTAGTCCCCCAATTGTCTTATATTCCCCATCATTCCCCCTTCTTGATCCTCAAGCTAGCCTTAGCCTTGGGGATTATAGAAGACTCAGGAATTGGGGATAGGGTCACCAACTGCTCTAGCTGCTTCCTGCTGAGGAGGGGCATCATTATGTGGGTTCAGCAGTTTGAGCCTTCTTCATCTTCCTTGAGAGGGTCATAATGGTAGTTCAGTGTCCTGGCTTGTAGCATCATCTGGAGCTTGAAAGCTTCTAAGCAAGAGGACATAAAGTAGGTGAGAAAAATAATAATGCGGGTACCAAATAAGAGTGCAAGTAATATTATAAGGAGGGGCCATGATAGGGGCAAAAGCCATGACAGCCAGTGGAGATTTCCAAACCATGAGTCCCAAGAATTAGATGCATTTTCCCAGAGTTTCTTGACCCATTCTCTTAGTTGTTGGACTATGTCCCTTACTACTGCTGACCGGTTGGTATAGAAGCAGCACTCCCCATCTTACCTAATAATAGACAAACATGTAAATTGACCGTACCTCCGCTATGCCCACAGCCAATTAGAGTGAGTATGCAAATTAGAAGGCTAAATATGGTGGCCGCCCAGCTGCTTCAGGCACGAAGTGGCCAGGCGAGGCAGGATGCCTGCTATGAGAGGGAGGGCGGGGGGTGAAAGGATCTACAGGAGCAGAGTGCCGCAGCGAAGATAAGACTGCAGACTCCGGAGTCTGCAGCAAAGACGAAGATGGCAGACTCTGGCCAGAGTGAAGGTCTGGGTCCCAGGTGCTGGAGGAAAACCGGTGCTGGAAGCCAAGGGAAGGAAGGCCTATTGCATGAATCTCTTCATGCAACAGGCCTCTAGTCCTATATAATAAAGAGGTAATATGCAAATTAACCCTCACACCCTCACAAGATGGCTGCCTATGACCAGGCCAGCAGGGGGTTTAGTGAGGGATGACCAAATGACTGAACAAGCAGGCTGTGTGGGGTGACCAGGCCAGCAGGGGGGCTAGCGAGAGAAGACCAAACAACTGAACAGCAGGCTGCATGAGGTGACCAGGCCAGTGGGGGGGCCATGAGGAGCAACCAGGCTGGCGTGGGGGGCAGTTGGGGGTGATCAGGCCAGCATGGGGTGCAGTAAGAGGCGACCAGGCCTGAGAGGGGGCAGCTAGGGGCGACCAGGCTGGCAGGGGGGCAGTAAGGGGTGACAAGGCTGGCCAGGGGGGCAGTTAGGAGCAACCAGGCAGGCAGGGAGGGCAGTTAGGGGCAATCAGGCTGACACACAGAGGCAGTGAGGGGTGATCAGACCAGTGTGTGTGGGGGGGCAGTTAGGGACTACCAGGCAGGCAGGCAGGTGAGCGATTAGGAGCCAGTGGTCCAGGATTGTGAGAGGAATGTCCGACTGCTGGTTTAGGCCTGATCCCCGGGATAGGGCCTAAACTGGCAGTTGGACATCCCCCGATGGGTCCCAGATTGGAGAGGGTGTAGGCTGGGCTGAGGGGACACCCCCCTCATGCACAAATTTCATGCACTGGGCCTCTAGTTTAAGAATAAGTAGAGTCCACCTTTCTTAGCCTTAAGTAAGTCTAATCCTCTACGGTTCTGTAATACTAATGCTGCTAAGGAATCTACCTGATCCTAAAGTTCTATTAGAGATTGGGTAACCTGCTCTATATTATCTTCTAGACTTTTGGAGAGGGTTTGGTAGTAAGAGATGGAGGTTGCTATTCCTCCAACTCCTGTGCCTACTCCTGCTGCAACCCCCAACTCAAGTAGAAGTAGTATAATCTGAATGGCTCTCTTGGAGCGAGAGGAAGCTGTCAAGGGCACTTCTAGGGATTGATTACCAGGGATAATATTAATCCGAGGTGTTATAAAGGCAAGGATACAACTCCCTGTCCAACTGCCAGGAAGGCACAAGTAAGTATTTGTTCCACAGATGAAGAAGATTCCAGGTGCCAGTTGGCACTAGGCTGAGTTCCATTCTTGATATCCACCTCTGTCGACCATGGAAGGAAATAGGTGCTTGGGAACATGCTCCACAAACTCTGTCCCTTTGCTGTTTATGAAACACATATGAGCTACCTGGGATAATTCAACATTTGTAACTGTAGGGCCGACTGTTCCAGGTCCTGAGGAGTGAGAAAGATTAACAAGGATATCTAAGGACACAGGAGTGGCTAGGTATCAGGGAGAGGTTAAAGATAAGCACAACCAGCATTCCTTGGTCAGAGCCAGATTTGTGATGTTGAGTAGGTGGTGAGTAGTGTTTAGGGCCTGATTCAGCCAGGGGTCCAGGTCATGGGGCAGCCTGGAACCTGTCCCTTTTTCTTTTTTCTTATCCAGTGGCCCAGGGTTAATTTTAGAGCTCTCTTGGCCTTAGTATCCCCAGCATATGTTTTGGAAAGTGCAACCTGTGCAGTTATTTTTCTTCATAAAGGAGCTAGTTGAGGTCGTAGATGGGTACCAGTTGACTCCTGTTATATAAATTCTCCCTTGCCACTCACAGTAAGTGGCAATATCTTGGTAACAGATAGGATAGTAATCAGTGGGATTCCGAGTCTGACCCTCCTTAAAAAACATGAATATTCTGTTCTGGGTTTGTCGTTAGGACCCCACCTTAGATGGCCAGCTAAGATACCAGGCAAGAAGGGGAAGGCAATTAGTGACAGTAAAAGAACCAGTCTCATCTTGGTCATGGACAGCAATAAATTCCTTTGCTGTGTAGGAGTTAGTAATTTATAGTGTTTCTGTGACCCAGCAGGCACAGAAAAGTTCTCCTCCTGGTACTAGTCTAAGGGATTGGTGACACTCATAAAAAGACAAAATATGAATTATTAGAAAGATAAAAACAATGATTATCCAGAAATACCAGAGCATATTACTTTTAGGAGGAGATAAAAAAGAAATATTAGTGTAAGGAAGAATTCACCAGGGTATTATCTGAATTCCTTAGAACAGGTCGGTCAGCCAAGTCCACTTTCTTCTTGAGGGTGATCTGCAGGAGGTGTTTCTGGTCGGTGGTCACCTTCCACTCAGGCTGGGCATCACTCAGCTGGTGGGCTGCTTTCACCCAGGAGTGGTGGATCCAGATGTTCAGTCCTGCAACCTTGAGAGCTGTGGGGGTGGTTAGTATGACTGGATAGGGTCTCTTCCAAGTTGGTTTAAGGGGCTCCTTTTTCCAATCCTTTACCCAAACCTGGTCTCCAGGCTTATGAGGGTGCACAGCTGTTCCTAAAGAGATGGGAAATCGGTCAGTAACCCATCTGTGGACTTCAAAGATAGTTTTCCCAAGTCCGTGTAATTGCTTCTGAATTTCTAAGTTTCCTGTTTCCCCCAAATCTCTCTCCAGCTGAATTAAGGGAGGGGGTCTTCCATATAGAATTTCAAAGGGAGAGAAACTTACCTTGGCTGTTGGGGTACAGTGTACCCACAGGAGTACAAGACGCAAGATATCTTTCCAGGGTAAGGTTGTCTCCTGACATAGCTTAGGCATAGCCTGCTTGAGAGTCCAGTTCATGTGTTCTACTTTCCCTGAGCTCTGGGGCCTGTAAGATGTATGTAAATTCCACTTAATTCCTAAGTCCTTAGCTACCTGCTCTACTACTTCAGCTACAAAGGCTGAGCCATTATCTGACTTTATGGTTAGAGGCATTCCATACTGAGGAACTATGTCCTTCAGCAATGCCTTAGTGACTTCTCTTGCCTTCTCTGTGCGAGTAGGATATACCTCAACCCAGCCTGGAAAAGTGCAGATAAAGACTAGGAGATATTTATTGTTTCTACTAGGTCTTACTTCTGTAAAATCTACTTCTAAGTCCTCAAAGGGAGCTTGCCCACAGCGCTGAACTCCCATCGGTCATATAGGACCCTGTTTGGCGTTGTTCTGTGCACAAAGGAGGCAACGCTAAGAGACTGAGGCACATAAGGAGAGGAGACGGGCAGTTAGATAGTATCTGCTTAACAAAGCCTCTAGGGCAGTCTTCCCTAAATGAGTAAGTTCATGCTGCTGGAGGACTACCTTATGGGCTAACTGTTCTGTGACATAGACCCTATGGGAGTGTCCACCAACCTTCGTCCTCTTACCCCCTTCTTGCTGGGCCCATTCATCTTCCTAAGGAGTGTATTTCGGAGGTTCAGGTAATTCAGGGGCCAACATGATCTGTGACGGCGATACTTGTTTTTTAGCAGCCAGCTTGGCTGTGGCGTCTGCACGATGGTTTCCTTCTGACACTGAGTCCTTCTCTTTTTAGTGACAAATCCATGTTGCTCCCAGGAATTCCCGAATCTGCTGCAAGGTGCTGGGGACTTGAATAGCACATACTGCCTGCTGCCTTTCAGTCCCTAGTCTTCGTTTCCCTCAGGTAATTCGGAAACCTGGGTACTTGACTTCTCTTTGACAGATTTGTGCCTTTTTCTTGGACACCCAGTAACCTGTTTTGGTTAAGAGTTTCAGAAGGTCTCATGTTCCTTCCTAAACACTGAGCTCGCTTGGAGCTAGCCAGTAGGAGATTGTCTACATATTGGAGTAGAACACACCCCAAGTCCTGTCCTGGGAATTTGGACAGATCAGATGCTAATGCTCCACTAAAAAGAGTTGGGAAGTTCTTGAACCCTTGTGGCAGTCTGGTCCAAGTGAACTGCTCCTTGGCCTCCATAGTTGGGTTTTCCTACTCAAAGGCAAACAGGGGCTGACTGGAGGGTGCCAACTGAAGGCAGAAAAAGGCATCTTTCAGATCTAGACATGTAAACCATTCTGCCTCTGATGGTATGAGTCCCAGGAGGGTGTAGGGATTTGGCAGCACCAAATGCAAGGTTATAACAGCCTCATTAACAGCCCGCAGGTCCTGCACCAGGTGGTAGTCATTAGTCCCAAACTTTTTGACAGGCAAGAGAGGGGTGTTACATGGAGACTGTAACCGTTTAATAAGTCCCCACTGAAGCAACCAGTCTAAGTGGACCTGGATTCTTAGGTGTGCTTTCCTTGGAATAGGATATTGGCAGATTTTGACAGGCTGTGCCTCAGGCTTCAAGTCAATTAGTACTGGGGTATGGTCCTTGACCAGGCCAGGGGGATTTCCTTCTGCCCAGACCAGCAGGAATTCTTCTCTAATTCAGGCTCTAATGGTGAGTCCTTTGACTAGGAGGTATAAAGTCTCCATTCTTCCTCCCTGGGCACTGCTAAGGAAAGGATCATTGTAGAGGTCTCCTCACCTAGGCACAACTGTACTGAGCCATTTGGGGCAAAGGTGATCTCTGCCCCCCCCCCCCATCTTGGTTAAAAGGTCTCTACCCATTAGAGTCACTGGACAATCTGGCAAGTACAGGAATTCATGAATTACTTGGTGGCTGCCAAGTTGGCATCAGCGAGGGTGGCAGAACGGTCTATGCGTCTGGTCCTCTGTAGCTCCAATAATGGTGACCTCCTTTCCTGAGAGAGGAGCTACCTTCTGAGTGAATACTGAGTGTCAGTCCCCATATCAACCATAAAGTTCACAGTCTGGCCCCCAATTTTCATTCTGACCATGGGCTCATGGGGGCCCAATTGAAAAGAGCCCAGTCTGTCCTAGTCGGAGTTGGCTACCACCAGCCAGATGAGATTTGCCTCGGGCAGTTCCAGCTGGTAGCGGCTGGGTGGGTTGGATGACCCTGACTTCCCTTTCTGGTGGTTTGGACATTCATTTTTCTAGTGTCCAGATTCCTTACAATAGGCACAGTGATCCCGCTTAAGGTTTGTTCTCCTTCCCCCTGGCCTGGGTCCTTGTTGTTTCCCTTTCTTATCTGTCTGGGAGTTTGATTTCTTAATAGCCGCCGCTATCAAGGTTGCTTTCTTTTTTAGTCTCTCCTCGCTTCCTTCTTAGCAGCTCTGTCTCAGTTGATGAAAACCTTATTTGGTATTTCTAGCAGCTCGGTTGTGTTTTTTCCTGCAAATCCTTCGAGTTTCTGTAGCTTTCTCCTTATATTGGACTGAGCCTGACCTACAAAGGCTGCATTGACCATAGTTTGATTTTCTGAGGCTTCAGGATCAAAAGGAGTGTAGATCTGATATTCTTCAGAGTCTCTTATAGAAGGCTGCTGGACTTTCATCAGGTTTCTGGAAGAGGTCTTGGCCATATTGGTGGGCTTCTTGACCCTGGCCCTGAGCCCCTGGAGGAAGGCCAGTCGATATCTCTCTAGCCTGGCCCTTCTGTCTTCTGAGTTCGGGTTCCATCAGGGTTCCTCATCTGGGAGGGCCTCCCTGGCCCATCTGTCCGTGTCTAGTATCCCTGCCAGGACCTGGGTCTGGAGCCATTTATGAGCTTCCATTACTATTCTCATGTGCTCCTCAGTGTTAAAGAGCATGAGAAGGAGCTGCTTGCAATCAACCCAGGTGGGCTTATGGATCTGGAAAATTGACTCTAGGAGATCTACCATGGCCTGAGGTTTTTCAGAATAAGCGGGAGTGTGATGTTTCCAATTCAGGAGATCTGTTGTGGTAAAAGGCTGGTAGTAAAAGACTGATCCCCCCTCTTGTAGGGTCCAACCTTCTCCAAGCACTTGGGACCCCAAGTCTCCCGGAGAGGCATCTAAAAAGCTGGGGGTGGCCTGGGTCCCTGATCAGCTGAGAGTAAGCGCCGTCCAACTAGCTATGGAGAGTCCAGTTGGTGAGAAATGGAAGGAGGTGATGTATCTAAGCTTCCCTGACTGGGCAAAGGAGCACTGGGTGCCACTTGAGGCACATATGGAGGTGGTAAAACTGGTGGGGCTTCCTCAGGAGCTTCCTGCAGAATAGGAGGCTTATTCTCCTTCTGAAGGGCCTGCCTGTCTCTTTTTTATGCCTGTCTCTTTTCTCCTGCCACTAAAACCTTACTCTGCCCCTTCTTATGCACACAGAGCCAGATCCAAGGTGGCTTGAGCTGAGCTATTTCCAACCACTGATCAATGTTGGAGAATTGGTCAGGATGACCTGGGTCTCCCGTTATAACTCTGTAAACATTCTTGATTGTGGGGACATCCAATGTGCCCTCTGCTGGCCATCCTACTCCAAAAAATGGCCAGTCTATTTCACATCTTTTTTTAACTTCCAAGGGACTAACTTCACCCCATAATCCCCAGTGAAACATTTCTTAAAATTCTTTAACATACATTCTAAGACAGTGGGTTTGGAGGAAATACTAGTACTTCCCATATTTGTAGTTAAACCGTGTAATCCCTCCCAGTTAACAGACACATGACAAACACAAGGCATAGTAACTTTCGCTTCACACAGACTCTCACACTCATATTCACACACTAGTCAGTCCGAGCTCTGACTTCCACCCACGTAAAGTCCCTGAACTGAGGCAAATATTTTGCCTAAGCAGTGATCAGCCATTTCTTCTGTCCTGAAAGACATGCCTGAATTCAAGACTGGTCCCCTGGGGGAAAACTCACTGGTCAGATGTCTGGTTCCAGAAAGGGCTTTTCTGTCCTCCTTGGAGTCCACTGGGGCACAAGTGGGGGCCCCGGTCGTCTGGGCCCGGTGAGGACTGGGACCCAGTAAATCACTGGAGGTGTGCCTTTCCATAGTCAGGGGCCCGGGCGAATGGAACCAGTCATCGGCCTCTACTAACAGTGCCCTAAGTGGGCAGCATGACTGGTATTTTCTCGGCCAATGCACCAGATTACATTGCAGATAAGCTGCCAGGCAGTGCAGAAGAATAATCAGCCGGGCACTTAAGGGATTCAGAAAAGGAGCCTTTAATGCAGAATTGCAGATGCGCTAGTGAGGTGACTCTGGGGAATCAACCTCCAAAGCCTGAGTGATGAATATGAAGGAAGCTTTCCTTTTATCCCCATATTTGTCCCCCAAATATGGATCAGGCTTTCAGACCTTTTGTGGGCTTTGCAGCCCCCTGTGAATTGAGATGGGGAAAGTGAGATTACACCCAAAGGCCTGGCATGGCTGGCACCAGCGCTGCCAACCCCCTCCAGGGGTTGTGTATGGTTCATGGTTGATGGTCTCTGTAAAATGGGAGTATTCCAAAAAACAGGTTCTGCAAGGCAGGACAAGCATTACAGATAAGAATGGAGCTTAATTATCTACTAGCAAGAATGTGCATCAGAATACAAGTTACTGGCACGGATTCAGATTGCAACCACCACCCCCCCCCCCAATTATATTCCCTCTCATTTTCTTCTAGGATTTTATGGTTTCATGACTTACATTTAAGTCTTTTATCTATTTTGAGTTTATTCTTGTGTATGTTGTAAATTGGTGGTCTAATTTCATTTTTTTTTGTATGTACCTCTCCAATTTTCCAGCAACATTTATTGAAGAGGCTGTCTCTACTCCAGTGTATGCTCTTGCCTCCTTTGTCAAATATTAATTGAGCATAATGGCTTGGGTCAATTTCTAGATTCTTGGTTCTGTTCCATTGATCTATATGCCTGTTCTTGTGATATCAAATCGTACTACAAAACCTCAAGTTTTTGTGTGAACTTTAATCTTCATTTCTCTGAGATAAGTGCCAAGAATTATAATTACTGGGATGAATAGTGCTTGCTGCTTGTGTGTTTAATTTTTTTAAGTATTTATTAAATTGATTGGGGTGACATTGGTCAACATGAACATAAAGGTTTCAGGTTTGGGTTTCTATGTTACAAGATCTGTATATTGCACCATGTGCACTGCCAAACTCTTTTTCAGAGTGGCTGTACCATTTTATATTTCCATCAGCAATCTATTCATGACCCAGTTTCACCATATCTTCATCAGCATTTGTTATTCTCACTGATTTTAGCTCTTTTGATAAATGCATAGTGATATCTCATCATGTTTTTAATTTGTGTTTCCCAAATAACTAATAATATTAAGGATATTTTCATATGCCTATTTGTCATTTACATATCCTCTTTGGTTAAATGTTGCTTTGTGTCTTTTGCATTATGGCTTTATTTTAGTTAATCAAGCTATCAGTAAAGCATAATGAGGATTTAATTAGATTTTATTTTACTTTAATTTAATTTATTGATTTTTTAGTTTAACACTTCAAAAGCACTTACTCTGTACCAAATACTATTTTAAGTGCTTTGAAATACTTATTTCAATTTAAGTGAAATTTAGTCCTTCAGCAGCTGCTATCATCTCCATTTGACAGTTGGGGAAACTGAGGGCATAGAGACCTTCAATAATTTAACTAAGATTACATGAATAACAAGTGGTGGATCTGGGATTTGACCCTAGGAAGTATTTCTTATAAGCTTAACATAATATTAGAGTTGACAAAAGTCAGAAAAGAGGGAAGGGGGAGAGAGTATAGGAAAGTATTTCTGAAATGAGTGTCAATAAATACTGTCTGGAATTAGTAGATCCAGAAATAGATTTTAAAGCATATTATTTATAGTTATAAAGGTAATCACTAAAAGTCCTGAATCTACACTAATAAAAGAGAAAGATGCAAATTGACTGTATCTCCATGACGCCCATCAGCCAATCAGGAGTGAGTATGCAAATTAACCCAACAAAGATGGTGGGTTAATTTGCATACATGGACGCCAAGTGGCCTGGGTCCCGGGAATATCCTTGGGACCCAGGCCACTCCGAGCCTGTAGGCCCCTGTGTAGGCTCTGAGCGGCCGGAGTCCCAGAATGCCCCCAGCCAGGAGTGGCCTACAGGTGCCAGCGCCAAGCGGCTCGGGTCCCGGGATGAGTGGCTGAGGGCGCCAAGCAGACTGGGTCCCGGGACAAGCGGCCGGGGGTGCCAAACACAAGCAGCTGCAGGGCGGGGCGAGAACTTCCACATGCGCCCATGCCAAGCGGCCTGGGTCCACGCCCCCCAGCCTAGCGGACACAGCAAACGTGGTGCTGCCGGGCTTGGGAGCATGCCCACGGCGGCCGCCACGCACTGTGTCTGTGGGATCCACTCCCCCCAGCCCGCAGACACAGTGAACGTGGCAGGGTAGGGCAGTTGGGAGCAACAAGGCTGGCAGGAGAGGGAAGTTGGGGGCGAGATCAGGTTGGCAGGGGAGGGCAGTTGGGGGCGAGATCAGGCTGGCAGGGGAGGGCAGTTGGGGGCGAGATCAGGCTGGCAGGGGAAGGCAGTTGGGGGCAACCAGGTCAGCAGGGGAGGGCAGTTGGGGGCGACCAGGCTGGCAGGGGAGGGCAGTTGGGGGCAAAGTGGCCAGCAGGGGAGAGCAGTAGGCGGCATTAGGCAGGCAGGCAGGTGAGTGGCTAGGAGCCAGTGGTCCTGGATTACGAGAGGGGTCCCGGATTGGAGAGGGTGCAGAGCAGGCTGAGGTACATCCCCCATGCATAAATTTCATGCACTGGGCCTCTAGTCCTATATAATAAAAGCCTATTATGCTAAGTGTCCGGTCATCCATTCAACCAATCAAATTGTAATATGCTAATGATATGCTAAGGCCGCTCAACCGCTCACTGTGACGTACACTGACCACCAGGAGGCAGACACTCCAACTGGTAGGTTAGCTTGCTGCTGGGGTCTGGACAATTGGGACTGAGTGAAATGGGTTGGACAGGCCCTGGAGCCTTCCTGCCATCCCTCCCCGGCTGGCCAACCTCCTGCATCCGTTTCCAGCTTCGATCGTGCACCAGTGGGGTCTCTTGGCCTGGCCTGCACACTCTCGCAATCCAGGACCCCTCAGGGGATGTTGGAGAGCTGGTTTCAGCAAGATCCCACAGACCAGGCTGAGGGACCCCACTGGTGCATGAATTCATGCACCAGGCCTCTAGTATATACATATGTGTATATGTATCTTTCTATATTAGCAAAATCTATTTGATGTATGCATAATATTCTATCATGTGATCACTGAATGTACCATAAATTATCTATCCTATATAATAAAGAGGTAATATGAAAATTGACCATCACTCCAACACACAAAATGGCCGCCTCCATGTGGTCAAAGATGGTCGCCCCCATGTGGACACAAGATGGCCGCCACAAGATGGCCTGCAGGGGAGGGCAGTTGAGAGGGACCAGGCCTGAAAGGGAGGGCAGTTGGGAGCGATCAAGCCTGAAGGGGAGGGCATTTGGGAGTGATCAGGCCTGCAGGGGAGGGCAGTAGGTGGCACCAGGCCAGCAAGGGAGGGCAGTTGGGGGCAACCAGGCCTGCAGTGGAGGGCATTTGGGAGCGACCAGGCCTGCAGGGGAGGGCAGTAGGGGGGAACCAGGCCTGCAGGGGACGGCAGTTAGGGGGGAACCAGGCCTGCAGGGGAGGGCAGTTGGGGAAACCAGGCATGCAGGGGAGGGCAGTTGGGGCAACCAGGCATGCAGGGGAGGGCAGTTGTGGGGCACAAGGCTGGCAGGGGAGGGCAGTTGGGGGCAACCAAGCCTGCAGTGGAGGGCAGTTAGGGGCAACCAGGACTGCAGGGGAGGGCATTTGGGAGTGACCAGGACTGCATGTGAGGGCAGTTAGGGGTGACCAGGCTGGTAGGGGAGAGCAGTTGGGAGAGACCAGGCCAGCAAGAGAGGGCAGTAAGGGGTGACAGCTTGCAGGGGAGGGTAATTGGGGGTGACCAGGCCTGAAGGGGAAGGCAGTTGGGGTGACCAGGCCTGCAGGGGAGGGAAATAAGGACATATTTTTAAATAAGTGGTGCCAAATAACTCAATATCTATTTGCAGTGGGGGTGTGTGGAATGAACCTCAACCTTACCTCATATCAGGCAAAACATTAACTCAAATGGTTCATAGATAAACTTAAATGTACAAACCAGAACTATGAAACTTCTAGAAGAAAACACAGAAGAAAAATTTGGAACTTTTCAGTAGACAAAGATTTATTAGGATATGAAAATCATAAACCATAAGGAAAAATTGATAAATTAAACTTCATCAAAATGTAAAACTTCTGCTTTTCAGTAGTTACTATTGAGAAAATAAAAAGACAAGCCACAGAAAAGAAGAAAAAATATTTTCAATACATATACAGTATCTGTATCCAGAGTATACAGGGTGGGACAAAGGTAGGTTTACAGCTTTAAGTACACAAAACAGTTTATTCTTGTATTATTATTTATTAATGATTGCATTATTTTCTATATGAACAACTGCATGCCTACTTTTGTCCAACCCTACATAAATACCTATCATTCAACAAGGCAGCCCAATTAAAAATTGACAAAATAGGAGAAACCAAGATGGCGGCATAGGTTAAACACCTAACCTACAGCTGGGCACAACAATTTCAAAAATACAACTAAAAGTCAAAACGGACATCATCCAGAACCACAGGAAAGCTGGCTGACTGAAATGCCCACAACTAGAAGGAAAGATAAAACCACAAGGAAAATCAGAGAAGCCGTAAAAGCCTGAGGTATGGAGACACGGGAAGAGACACGAGCCCGCACGCGTGCAGGGAGGAAGGAGCCGGAGAGGAAGGGGCGGCTGATGGCCTGGCTGGCGTTCTCTGGCGGGAAGGAGATAAAAGCTCCAGATTGCGCTGAACCCCAGCTCTGACTGCACTGAACCCCAGTTCCGGGCGAAACCCTGGGAAGCCGGGCTCATGCTGGGGGAGTCTGGGCTGTGGGGCGGAGGCACAGAGGAGTTGCGCCGGAGCCGCGCACGGGAATGTGCGCTGAGGAGGGACTGTTGCCTGTGCCGCTGGATTGCCCTAGCGGGAAGGAGACAAAAGCTCCGGACCGTGCTGAACCCCAGTTCCAACTGCACTGAACCCCACTTCTGGGAAAGACCCGGGGAAGCCAGGCTCATACTGGGGAAAGCTGGGCTGTGGGTCAGAAGTGCAGAGAAGCGGCGAAGGGCAGAGCACCGGAGGCGCACACGGGATTGTGCTTAGAGGATGGTCTGTTGACTGTGCCGCTGGATTGCCCTGGTGGGAAGGAGACAAAAGCGCCAGAGTGCGGTGAGCCCCAGTTCCGACTACACGGAAACCCAGTTCCGGGCGAGAATCTGGGAATCCAGATTCATTGGGGGAGAGACTAGACTGTTTGGCAGCCGGCGAAACTCCAGGGCGCTTTTCTCTCAGAGGTGTTTGCTGGGAGTACAGAGGGAAACTGAGACACAGGAACCTCATAGGGCGGGGCTGACGGGAAGCCAAGGCTGTAGGCTCCGCCCTGTAATTCCGCCCCATCCAAGCTGAGCACAGAGGCTTTTACAATTTTGCAAGACTAGTTGAATGGGGCTGTCTCCCGGCATAGACACGGCTGATCCTCACAGCCAATTGGACTGGAGGTCACATCCTCCCAGTGTACCAACAGCAATCAAGGCTTAACAACACCAAGACTTTGCACTCAGCCCACAAAGGGGGATATCAAGAGCGACCACCTAGGAAGATTGGGGAATGAGCGATAGGGAGGCAGCCAAAAGGGGAAGACACCGAAACAGGTCACGAATATAAGGGATGCTGTAATTCCTGCTGAGTGGCCTCAGGCACTAGCTGACCTACACTCCATTGGAGACCCAGAAACGAGGGCATCTAGTGGTCGGTGTGAGATGACACCAGATTTCAACCACTCGCATAAGGGACACATTCAAGAGGCAGACTCAGTGAGCGCCAAAGCCTTGCTGCACCAAGACCCGGCACATAAACGTGTCTCCTGCACAGCAACTCTTCCTTTATAGACACAGAGGGTCCGCACGGCCAATTGGCCTGGAGGACAATTCCTCCCAGTGACACCAACAACAATCAAGACTTAACTATACAAACAAGGACCAAGATGGAGGCATAGGGCAGAAGCCTGATTGTTGCCTACCACAACAATTTTGAGACTACAACGGGAGAGCAGAGCAGACATCATCCAGAACCACCGGAGGGCTGACTGAGCAGATGCTCTACAACTAGAATAATAGAGAGGGGTACGCGGGATGAAGCTGATGCCGGTGACCCAAAGACCACACTTTAAGAACTACGGCTCAGGCGACACAATGGCGGCCTGGATCGTGCTCGGCGCAGTTCCCCAAGCGGTCTCCGGCTAAGGGGAAAACTTCACTCGCTGCCGAGCACGGACAGACGAGCCCCTGGGAGACATGGGGTAGGAGACTCCGTGCTTGCTGACCTCCGAGTCCTTCAAGAATCTCAACGCCCCGGAAGTGGCCAGGTGTGCACACTCGGCGACCGGCCACTGCTGCAGACCCAAGGGCCGACGCAGCCACCCCGGACCAGCCCGCTGCCGCGCACCGGGCACACCGGAGCTTCGCCGAGCCCGCCGCCCAACGAGTTCTGCGGTGGCTGCCCTGGAGCTCTGAGAAAATGGCGGAAGGAATTGCTGAGAGGGAATTGACCAACAGGAATTGGGATCAAGAAGACGAAACCCCGCTGGGTCCCGGATCCGGGTGAAGCCGCACGCCCCTGGGTCCAGGTGAGGCTGGGAACTGGGTCAGGGTGAGGCTGGGTCCCAGGTCCGGGTGAGGCCACATGCCCCTGGATCCGGGTAAGGCCGCACGCCCATGGGTCCGGGTGAGGCTGGGTCCCGGGACCGGGTGGGGCCGCCCCCCTGGGTCCGGGTGAGGCTATGCGCCCCTAGGTCCGGGTGAGGCTGGTACCTGGGTCCGGGTGGGGCCGTGCTACCCTGGACCCGGGTGAGGCCACGCGACCCTGGGTCTGGGAGAGGCCACGCGCCCCTGGGTCCGGGTGAAGCTGTATCCCGGGTCCGGGTGAGGCCGTATGCCCCTGGATCTGGGAGAGGCTGTGTCCCGGGTCTGGGTGCGGCCTCGCACACTTGAGTCCGGGTGAGGCCACGCGCCCCAGAGTCTGGGAGAGGCCACGTGCCCCTGGGCCTGGGTGAGGCCACATGCCCCTAGGTCCGGGTGAGGCCACGTGCCCCTGGGTCTGGGGGAAGCTGGATCCCGGGTCCGGGTGAGGCCATGTGCCCCTGGATCCGGGTGAGGCTGGGTCCTGGGCCCGGGTGGGGCCACACGCCCCTGGGTCTGGGAGAGGCCACACGCCCCTGGGTCCGGGTGAGGCCACGAGCCCCTGGGTCCGGGGGAAGCTAGATCCTGGGTCCGGGCGAGACCGTGGGCCCCTGGATCCGGGTGAGGCTGGGTCCCGGGCCCGGGTGAGGCCACGCGCCCCTGGGTCCGGGTAAGGCCACGCACCCCTGGGTCCGGATGAAGCTGGATCCCGGGTCCGGGTGAGGCCGTGTGCCCCTGGATCCGGGTGAGGCTGGGTCCCAGGTCCGGGTGAGGCCATGGGCCCCTGGATCCGGGTGAGGCCACGCGACCCTGGGTCTGGGAGAGGCCACGCGCCCCTGGGTCCGGGTGAGGCCACGTGCCCCTGAGTCCGGGGGAAGGTAGATCCCGGGTCCGGGCGAGGCCGTGTGCCCCTGGATCCGGGTGAGGCTGGGTCCCGGGTCCGGGCGAGGCCATGGGCCCCTGGATCCGGGTGAGGCCACGCGACCCTGGGTCTGGGAGAGGCCACGCGCCCCTGGGTCCGGGTGAGGCCACGTGCCCTGAGTCCAGGGGAAGCTAGATCCCGGGTCCGGGCGAGGCCGTGTGCCACTGGATCCGGGTGAGGCTGGGTCCCGGGTCCGGGCGAGGCCATGGGCCCCTGGATCCGGGTGAGGCCACGCGACCCTGGGTCTGGGAGAGGCCACGCGCCCCTGGGTCCGGGTGAGGCCACGTGCCCCTGGGTCCGGGGGAAGCTAGATCCCGGGTCCGGGCAAGGCCGTGTGCCCCTGGATCCGGGTGAGGCTGGGTCCCGGGTCCGGGTGAGGCCGTGGGCCCCTGGATCCGGATGAGGCCACACGACCCTGGGTCTGGGAGAGGCCACGTGCCCCTGGGTCCAGGTGATGCCACGCGCCCCTGGGTCCAGGGGAAGCTAGATCCCGGGTCCGGGCGAGGCCGTGTGCCCCTGGATCCGGGTGAGGCTGGGTCCCCGGCCCGGGAGAGGCCACGCGCCCCTGGGTCCGGGTGAAGCTGAATCCTGGGCCTGGGCGAGGCCGTGTGCCCCTGGATCCGGGTGAGGCTGGGTCCCGGGTCCGGGTGAGGCCACGCGACCCTGGGTCTCGGAGAGGCCACGCGCCCCTGGGTCCGGGTGAGGCCACGTGCCCCTGAGTCCGGGGGAAGGTAGATCCCGGGTCCGGGCGAGGCCGTGTGCCCCTGGATCCGGGTGAGGCTGGGTCCCGGGTCCGGGCGAGGCCATGGGCCCCTGGATCCGGGTGAGGCCACGCGACCCTGGGTCTGGGAGAGGCCACGCGCCCCTGGGTCCGGGTGAGGCCACGTGCCCCTGGGTCCAGGTGAGGCCACGTGCCCCTGGGTCCGGGGGAAGCTAGATCCCGGGTCCGGGCGAGGCCGTGTGCCCCTGGATCCGGGTGAGGCTGGGTCCCCGGCCCGGGAGAGGCCACGCGCCCCTGGGTCCGGGTGAAGCTGAATCCTGGGCCTGGGCGAGGCCGTGTGCCCCTGGATCCGGGTGAGGCTGGGTCCCGGGTCCAGGCGAGGCCACGCGACCCTGGGTCTCGGAGAGGCCACGCGCCCCTGGGTCCGGGTGAGGCCACGCTCCCCTGGATCCGGGGGAAGCTAAATCCCGGTACTGGGTGAGGCCGTGTGCCCCTGGATCCGGGTGAGGCTGGGTCCCGGGCCCAGGTGATGCCACGCGCCCCTGGGTCCGGGTGAAGCTGAATCCTGGGCCTGGGCGAGGCCGTGTGCCCCTGGATCCGGGTGAGGCTGGGTCCCGGGTCCAGGCGAGGCCACGCGACCCTGGGTCTCGGAGAGGCCACGCGCCCCTGAGTCCGGGTGAGGCCACGCTCCCCTGGATCCGGGGGAAGCTAAATCCCGGTACTGGGTGAGGCCGTGTGCCCCTGGATCCGGGTGAGGCTGGGTCCCGGGCCCGGGTGATGCCACGCGCCCCTGGGTCCGGGTGAAGCAGGATCCCGGGTCCGGGTGAGGCCGTGTACCCCTGGACCTGGGTCCCAGGTCCAGGTAAGGCCGTGGGCCCCTGGATCCGGGTGAGGCCATGCAACCCTCGGTCTGGAAGAGGCCACGGGCCGCTGGATCCGGGTGAGGCCACGTGCCCCTGGGTTCGGGGGAAGCTAGATCCCGTGTCCGGGTAAGGCCGTGTGCCCCTGGATCCGGCTGAGGCTGGGTCCCAGGCCCGGGAGAGGCCACGCGCCCCTGGGTCCGGGTGAGGCCATGAGCCCCTGGGTCCAGGTGAAGCTGAATCCTGGGTCTTGGCGAGGCCGTGTGCCCCTGGATCCGGGTGAGGCCACGTGCCCCTGGGTCCAGGGGAAGCTAGATCCCGGGTCCGGGCGAGGCTGTGTGCCCCTGGATCCGGGTGAGGCTGGGTCCCAGGCCCGGGAGAGGCCATGCGCCCCTGGGTTCGGGTGAGGCCAAGAGCCCCTGGGTCCTGGGGAAGTTAGATCCCGGGTCCGGGCGAGGCCATGTGCCCCTGGATCCGGGTGAGGCTGGGTCCCAGGCCCGGGAGAGGCCACGCGCCCCTGGGTCCAGGGGAAGCTAGATCCCGGGTCCGGGCGAGGCTGTGTGCCCCTGGATCCGGGTGAGGCTGGGTCCCAGGCCCGGGAGAGGCCATGCGCCCCTGGGTTCGGGTGAGGCCATGCGCCCCTGGGTCCAGGTGAAGCTGAATCCTGGGTCTGGGCGAGGCCGTGTGTCCCTGGATCTGGGTGAGGCTGGGTCCTGGGTCCGGGTGAGGCCGTGGGCCCCTGCATCCGGGTGAGGCCACGTGACCCTGGGTCTGGGAGAGGCCATGTGCCCCTGGGTCCGGGTGAGGCCACGTGCCCCTGGGTCCTGGGGAAGCTAGATCCCGGGTCCGGGCGAGGCCATGTGCCCCTGGATCCGGGTGAGGCTGGGTCCCAGGCCCGGGAGAGGCCACGCGCCCCTGGGTCCGGGTGAGGCCAAGAGCCCCTGGGTCCAGGTGAAGCTGAATCCTGGGTCTGGGCGAGGCCGTGTGCCCCTGGATCCGGGTGAGGCTGGGTCCTGGGTCCGGGTGAGGCCATGGGCCCCTGGATCTGGGTGAGGCCACGCGACCCTGGGTCCAGGTTAGGCCACATGCCCCTGGGTCCGGGTGAAGCCGTGCCCCTGGGTCCGGCCGAGGCCAAACCAGAGGGAGTCGGACCTGCATTACCACCATTTGTCCACCATCCAGAGCTGAGGGGTCAGTGCCGATATGTACTCATAAGGAACTGGTGGACATTGATATTGGGTCTCAAAAGAACTGTTGGTCCAGAAAGAAACTCACTACAGACTGATTCATTTGCCTGTCAGCATAACTATTATTGCTCATCTCACATTCAGTTCTTATAAGTATATCTCTAGTGACACATGATTTCGCTCATCTAGGGGAAATGATGAACAACATAGACTGGTGAACAACAACAGAACCAGAAACAAGGAGGCATCGATCGGACTATCGGGCCTCAGAGGGAGGATAGGGGAGGGTGGGGGGAGGGGGGAGAGATCAACCAAAGGTCTTGTGTGCATGCATATGAGCCTAACCAATGGTTAAGTTCAACAGGGGGTTGGGGCATCCGTGGGGAGGGGTGTGGGATGGGAATGGGGGGATGAGGACAAATTTGTGACACCTTAATCAATAAAGAAATTTTAAAAAAATTTTGACAAAATATTTGAACAGATACCACAAAAGAAAATATATGAATGGCCAATAAGCACATGAAAAGATACTCAATATCATTAGTCATAAGAAAAATACAAATCAGAACCACAATGATATATCACTATACAACTATTCACATGGCTAATGTTAAAAGAATGCAATACCACATGTTGGCAAAGATGTGGGGCATAGGATCTTTCATAGAAATTGCTGGTGGGAATCCAAAGTGGTTACAACCATGTTATAAAACAGTATTTTATATATATACTAGTGGCCCGGTGCACAAAATTTGTACACATTAAAAGGGAATTAATTAGAGGAAATATTTTAATATTGCTATTTGTCCTTTCTCTATAATAGAAGTGTCTGGCCAGCCCCACCCCCATTGGGCGACACCAAGACCTGGCTGGCCCCATCCCTGTCAAGCCCTGCCAGGCAGGGGGCACAGCCTCAGGTCCCCCAGGCCTGGCCCATGCCACACAGCCTCACCCAGACCCTCTGCGCCATGAGACCCCAGACCTGCCATGCCGTGGGACCCATCAATGCACCTCCTGGTGACCGGTTGTTTGGTCATTATGGTTGAAAATAAAGTCATGCACTTAAGCATGCACATTCATTTTCAATGCCTGATTTGTCTACATTCTCTAAATTCCAAAATAAATAAGATCTTCAGCCAGATAGCATCATAATGCCAAGTTCTTTATATAATGACACATACCATTCTCTCTACTCATTATGCTCCATTTGAATGGATTAAATGTATGTGACTCATATGAAAGGCACTGCAGCTTGCTCTTAATAGAGGAAGCATTAGCTCATTACCTAATGCCATAAAGTGGTTTAAATGGCATATACTGACTTGAAAAACAAAAGGAAAAAAATTAAAAAGAAAACAATGTTCAGTGCTGTGGATGGCAGAATCCTCTCCCTTTCCCTTTGTTTTTTTCTGCTTTTCCCATGAACCTATTTGCGCTCTGCTTCAAAATCAACACAGAAGACAAAATCAGATGCTGTAATCTGCATTTTATAGTGCCATTTGAGTACAAAGAGGTGTTTTTCAATCTTTACCTTTTTTTTAATCAATGCAGCTCAAACTTGCTCCCAACATTCCAGGAGCCAGGCCAACATGGCTGTGCGGACACACCTTTGCTAGGTGCTGTAAGGCTTCAGGGCTTGGGCAGGGAACACACCAGGTGTTGCTGGAAACGAATCAGCTCTCCTCTCCACATAGCAGGAGTCTTTTCATTATAAAATGCAAAGCAGCAGCCGTTTTCCATTACCCCCATCCCCAGCCCTCCTTGCCCAGGTGCATAGGAAGAGGCTGAGAGGATATTTACTCTCAGCTCTTTGATTTCTCTTATTTAACTGAGCCCAGTGACAGCTGCTTCTCTGAGCACAACACCAGCCAGCTCAGGGCTAACTGCACCTGGAAGACAAGCGGCAGAGATGACCAGGGGCTTTGACCAAGTCTGAGCATGCGGGTCACAGCAACCTCGGCAGGTGGGCTGCTCCCAAAGACTCTAGGCCCCTCCCAGCTCTGCACCCCAGCTCCCTGCTCTCCCCTTTCACCCACAGGTGTCATCAGCGTGGTGTGCTCCAAGGCTTGGTATGCAGATACCAGGATTGCAGGGTCAAGATGCTCTGCCTCCTCCTGGCACTCTGAGCCATAAGCGCTGGCAGGGACCTTTCCACTCAGTCTTGGTCTTTGGTCACTGCTGAGGTTTTCTGGACTCTCTAGGCTAGAGATAGTCAGGACCTTTGCCTCTAACCAACACCATGCTTTCAGCCTGCCTGGGGTACCCCCAGCCGAGGGAAAGCGTGGAGGCATGGCCAGCCTGGGTGAGGGTCCGTGGGGGGGTGGGAGGGTTGGATAGCCACCCACCCTCAATTGGGGTGGGAGAGGCTGATCAGGAGTGGGGCCGGGGGAGGGGCTGGGCAGGGAAGCCATCTTGTGCTGGCGTTATGGCATGAGGGTCAATTTGCATATTACCTCTTTATTATATAGGATTATTATATAGGATAAAAGCCAAGTGACCAGAATGCTGGAACAACTGGAACAACAGGAATGACTGGTCACTATGATGTGCACTGTGACCGGCCAACTGGCCCAATCAGGGGGCGGACCCTCCCCCCAGCCAGCCCTGGCCAGATCGGAGGTGGGGCTGGCCGGCCAAACTCCCACAGCCCTTCCCCATCTGGCCTGGCCCCCGATTGCCCCCCACACCCTGATAAGGGGTGGGGCCAGCTGGCCAACCACAAGCAGCCCCTCCCCCTGGCCTGCCCAGCCCTGATCATCCCCCCTAACCCTGATCAGGGGCAGAGCTGGCTGAACCCCACCCATGCACGAATTCATGCACCGGGCATGGGTGGGGTCCAGACAGCCTGGCCAGGGGGAGAGGACATGGGTGGTTGGCTGGCCTGCTGGCTGGTCGAACTCCTGGTCGAGGGGACAATTTGCATATTAGCCTTTTATTATATAGGATATACACTGAGTGGCCAGATTATTATGCATACAAAGATCATAATAATCTGGCCACTCAGTATATATTACATGTATGTGTGCATACTCAAATATGTATACACTCAAATATATATTTAAACTCTTTCCCATTTTTTTTCCACCTTGTGTTTTGCCCATCTCAGTCACAAATTCTTTGTGGGCTCTACTTAGGAATACAGCTCCCATTTTCACTTATTAGCATGGTCCTCTACATTTATAACATTTGTATATCTCCTTGCAACCTCATTCTTTTGAATACCTTTGTCCTCCCCTATTCCTGTCACAGATCACATGTTCATCTTTTAGGAGGCGGGAGGAGAGAGACAAATTCTCCAGGGATAGAGCAGATGGCCTAAACTCTCCTAAACCTGTTCTCCCAGGTAAACTAATGGGCTTAAACATTAAACAGTTAAGTCCCAGGAGTGTAACTACAACTTGGATAATGAACATGTCATTGGAGGGTTAGAGAACTCCAACAAGCTTCTTCACAATGTGACTTCTCTAATCCTGAGGTCCACCTGGGACCAATGCGATGGAGCTTTTACATATGTATCTTTGATGGTGCCCCAGAAGATTCTAAAGTGCATCAGGACTTTACTTCAATGAAGCTCACACTAAGCCAAGAGGCCCCCCACTCAATTTCCTGTCTCAAATTACACCTAGCTCTGCTGACCAACTGAGCACACTAGACAAGGTCACTACAAAAGTATGTTTTACCCATCAATCCACCAACCAGGCCTTATGAACCTGCTTAATTTTTGCCAAACTGATAGACAGTCTTCATGTTATTCTCAGGTGCACATCTTTTGACCTTGTCTAGTATACACACACACACACACACACACACACACACACACACACCTTGTGTTAATATATACACAAAATGTATAAATATACATGCTATGCCTCTGGGACGAGAATTTAGCAACAGTGTTAGAATTTTTTCTCATGCATACTCTTTGACATAGCAATTCCACTTCTAGGAATTTGTTAAGATCATAGGATTTGGAGTGAGGCAGAGCTGGATTTGAATTCTGATACCATTGCCTTCTTCCTGACTATGACCTCTCTCTCTGCCATACTTTTCCCATCTATAAAATCAGGGCAAGTAATGGCACCCTGGCAACACTGGGCCTATATTATATTGTCTTTTACCAGAAGGATGATCAGTTGTCTGGGACTAAGGGGATGTCCAGGATGTGGGACTTTCAGTGCTAAATCCAAGAAGGTCCTGGCCAAAATGAAACTAATACCAGGTCCATATTGCCTCCTTCAGGAACCATAATTTCTTGTCTAGTCAGTTCTACAAATTATCAGAACCATTCTAATTGATCATCTTGACCCTTTTTGAAGCACCAGTTACACCCCAGGCCTTTTATATAAATCAGTGGTTTTAAAACTTGAGTGTGCATCAGAATCACTTGGAGGGCTCATTAAAACACAGGTTGCTGCTCCCACCCCCAGATATTCTGGTTCAGTAGATCATGGAAACACATACCAGGCAATCAGGATTGCAATAAGAAGCAAGAAGGTGGAAAAGTGGGATCTCACAAGATGGATACAGCAGTTATACAACATGAAATTCACAACTGACATTGGTCTTCCTAACAATGTTGATTGTTTTCTAAAACAGAGACTTTGTTTCATTCACCCTTGATATGCACCCAGAAGAATACCTAGCCCAATATTGGGTGCACAGCAGATGCTCAAAAGACATCAACAACTCTGATGCCTGCTTCAAGGAGATAGGCCTTTTAAGCATAAGGTATGGTTTATACCCATCACTCCCCTTGACTGGTTTGCTAATGCATTTCCGCACTCTTACCCTGAGATAGACTAGCTCTGCTACAGGTTGGGCTTTATTAAGTGCCCTTTCATTCACTCATCATGTATTTATTGAGCCCCTGCCTAAGCCCTGGACAGACCCCTAAATGCAATCATGGGTGCAAACCACTGCTTTCCACTGTCCAGCTCTATGCACTTAGGCAACTTTACCTTGGTTGCTTTATCAGAAAAAGGGAGATGGAAATTTTACTAATTTCACAAGATGGTGGTGGGAATAAAATGAGAATATGAGACTGGTTCTCTAACACAGCTGAGCACAGTATTTGGCATCAGTAGATGCTCCATAGATATCAGCCATCTTTATCCAAGATCCCTGCCTTGCAACACTGCTGTATGACCACAGGATGTTGTGGGTGGAGTGAGCCTAGAATGCTTGCAGAGTCACTTGGCCACTTTCTAATCGAACAGTAATCCTGGGGCACAGGTGGGAGAAGCTTGAGAGGAAGGGATGCTCAGAACCTAATTCCAAGGACCTCTTAGCTGCTCTAGGAAGGACCAGATATCACTAAGGACCTAATGGGCAAGCACAACACCTGACAGGCTGGATTGAAGCATATGGGAACCAGAAAGCCTGGTTTTCAAAAGTAGTAAGTAATGGGGCCCTGATAAGGATTAAGTAAATTAATTCATGTAAAACACTTAGCACAAAGCCTGGCCACTAGGACATATTTAGTGAATATCAGATACTATTAGAAGAGCCCAGCAGCGGGAGGCATGGTCTTGGGGTCCCCTACACGCACAGGACCCCACAGATTCCTGGAACAAAAACCTGCCAGGGCCTGGAAAACGCAACTGACTGCAGTGGAGGTCGGTGTGCTGGAGTTGTGACCTTGGGAGTAGAGGGTGATCATCTGGGACATGGGGGCCTGCACCACCCCAGTTTCCCCAAAACACAACAGGGAGGTTTACCCACAGTGAGGGCAAGAAAAACTCACCTTCTTCCTGTCCACTGTCCACTCCCCACCGAAGTGATGACTAAATGTTCCCGGTACCTGGTTCAAGATGGGGTCCCAGGTCTGCAGGGAAGTGAGAGGGTTTGCCAAAAAGACATTCATTTCCTACTCAAAGAGCTTCAAGGATAGCTTCTGGCATGGCCTGGTGGTTGAGATCGATCTAAATAATCAGACAGTGCTGCTGGAGGATGGTGAAACGCTGCCTGTCTCACATTTATCCTGGCCATGGACAGCACTGGGTTCCTCTCCAGCAAGTTGAACCAGGTTTTCAGCTAGCAGGACGCCATTCAGGCCTATGAGAACATGGTGAAGCATGTCCAGCTCTGGTCAGGTCTTCAAAACAGCACATAAAGGTTTTATTCGTTCCCTCAAAACTGGTTTATATGGTAGATTGTTTATTAAAGGGCAAAAATATATGCTAAAAAAAAAGAGCCATGGTTTCCACCCCTTAAGGAGCCAGCAGTGTTAAACCCTACTCACAAATGAGACACTTATTGCACTTATACTGAGTGACCTACAATTGTGGGATTTATAGAGCATAAACCAGGCCCCACTGCCTCAAAATCCTTTCCCTGGCCCCAGATATCACAAAACCACACCATAATTTTAGAAATACACTCCTCAAATAAAAGGTAACAAATACATAGCACATGTTCTCCAGACTCCTCCTCTTGAATGCAGGGCAGACATCACAAATGAGGTACTCTATCCCACAGAACCCAGACAGGACCTCAGATAAGGCTTCTTTACATGGTACTCCAGGCAAAACTGCCAAAATTCCTAAGATGGCCAGGGAATTCTACCACTTTCCTCCTTGATTTAAAGGTTCTCTCTCATTCCTTTTTTTTTTTTTTTAATTTTCAAATTTTGTTTTATCTGTCAGTGTTTATAATATATTTTATTGAAATTTTTTGAGAATTGTAGATTCACATGCAGATATAGGAGATTATACGGATAGATTTCATGTACCCTATGCCCAGGTTCCCACAAGGGTAACATCTTGGAAACAATAGTACAACCAGCATATTGATATTAGTACGATCTACTGATCTTACTCACATTTCCCGTTTTACTTGTACTCATTTCTCTGTGTGTGATGATACATGTGCAAGTGTGTGCATTTGATTCTATGTAATTTTATCACATACGTAGGTTCATGTATTTACCAAGATAGTCAAGATACTGAATTGTCCCTTCACCATTAGGATCCCTTTTGTTATCCCTTTATAATCATGTGCATCCTCCTTCCAGACCCCAATCCCCATTCTTAATCCCTGGCAACCACTAATCTGTTTGTCATTGTATTTATTTTATAAACTAGAAGCCCGGTGCACAAAATTCGTGCACGGCGGGGGGTTGTCCCTCAGCCCAGCCTGTACCCTCTCCAATATGGGACCCCTTGAGGGATGTCCGACTGCCCGTTTAGGCCCGATCCTGGTGGGATCGGGCCTAAACGGGCAGTCGGACATCCCCCTCTCACAATCCAGGACTGCTGGCTCCCAACTGCTTGCCTGCCTGCCTTCCTGATTGCCCCTAACTGCTTCTGCCTGCCAGCCTGATCACCCCCTAACCACTCCGCTGCCAGCCTGGTTGATGCTTAACTGCTCCCCTGCCAGCCTGTTTGCCCCCAACTTCCCTCCTCTGCCAGCCTGGTCACCCCTAACTGCCCTCTCCTGCAGGGTTGATCACCTCCAACTGCCCTCCCTTGCAAGCCTGGTCCCTCTCAACTGCCCTCCCTTGCAGGCCTGGTCCCTCACAACTGCCCTCCCTTGCAGGCCGGGTCCCTCACAACTGCCCTCCCCTGCTGGCCGTCTTGCAGTGGCCATCTTGTGTCCACATGGGGGCAGGATCTTTGACCACATGGGGGCAGCTATATTGTGTGTTGCAGTGATGATCAATCTGTATATTACTCTTTTATTAGATAGGATAGAGGCCTGGTGCACGGGTGGGGGCCAGCTGGTTTGCCCTGAAGGGTGTCACAGATAAGGGTGGGGGTTCCCTTGGGGTGTGGGGCGGCCTGAGTGAGGGGCCTGTGGTGGTTTGCAGGCCGGTCACGCCTCCTGGCAACCCAAGGAGAGGCCCTGGTATCTGGAATTTATTTTCCTTCTACAATTGAAACTTTGTAGCCTGGAGCGGCAGCCATTTCTGTGGCAGTTAATTCACCTTCTACAATTGAAACTTTGTAGCCTTAAGCAGGTGAGCCCGGCCAGGGTGTGCGGAAAGCTTTGCTTCCCCTGTGGCCACCGGCAACCCTGGCCTGCTCTCTCAAGCTCCATTCTGCCACCATTTGTTTGAATTTGTTTACCTTCTATAATTGAAACTTTGTAGCTTGAGTGGAGGCTTAGGCCTGCAACAGCTATGGAAAGCTTGGCTTGCTCTGTTACCTGGGAAACCTTGCTCTCTGTGGCTGTAGCCATCTTGGATTGGGGTTAATTTGCATACCAGCCCTGATTGGCTGGTGGGCATGGCTTGGCTGGTGGGCATGGCTTATGTAGCGGAGTGGTGGTTAATTTGCATATTACCATTTTATTAGAGAGGATAATTTTGTCATTGTAAGAATATTATATAAATGAAATCATAGTGTATGTAATCTTTGGGACTGGCTCCTTTCACTCAGAATCATTCCCTGGAAATTTACACATATTGTCGCATGTATCAATAGTTCATTCGTTTTCATTGCTGGGTCACATTCCACTGTGAATGTACCACAGTTTGTTTAACCATTCATCCATTAAAGGGCATCTGAGTTCTTTTCAAGTTTTGTACTATTACAAATAAAGGTGATATGAACATTCATGTACAAGTTTTTATATGAACGTAAGTCTTCATTTTCTGGAACAAATGCCTAGGAATAAAATTGCTAGGTCATATGGTAGTTGTATGTTCATTGTTAAAAGCAACTGTAACTATTTTCCAGAATGGCTGTATTGTACTACTTCACATTTCCACCACATTCCCACCAGCAATGTATAAGCCATCCAGTATCTCCATCCTTGCCAGCATTTGATGTTTTCACTATTTTTTATTCTAGTCATTCTGATAGGTGTATAGGGATATCCCATTTTGGTTTTAATTTGCATTTTCCTGATAATAATGTTGAGCTAATCATGGACATCTTTTCATGTGCTTATTTGCCACCTGTATATCTCCCTTGGTGAAATGACTATTCATGTCTTATGTCTAATTTCTAATCGAATTATTTGTTTCCATTGAGTTTTGTGAGTTCCTAGTCCTTTGTCATGTATATGGTTTGCAAATATTTTATCCAAGACTGTAGACTGTCTTTTCATCCTTTTTTCTTGGTCTTTTGCAGAACACATGCTCTAATTTTGATGAGTTTCAATTTATGATTTTTTTCTTTTTATGGATGATGCCTAGGTCCTAGGATTTCAGATAAGGTACAATAGATCTGTCTTCTTTGTCTGTAAGCCAGATACCTTAGAGGTTTTTTGGGTTGGTATCAGCACCTAATCATTACATACCAAGTACACACCAAACATTATTTCATTTAATTCTTCCAATAGTCCTATAAGGTATATGCCATTATTATCTACATTTTACAGATAAAGAAGCTGAGACACAGAGAGAGTTGGGGATTTGCCCAAGGTCCCACAGACAGGAATTAGAAAAGCTGGCACAAAATCCTGATCTGTTTCTGCTACCAAAGCACCTGACCTTGTGGTCATCTCCAGTTTCCAGCATGTCACATAGAATTCAACTTCTGGTGTACAGTGTGTTTATATGTCTGACTTGAGGCATGATCATACAATTAGGAATGTTCTTGTTACCAAGTCAAAAAACAACAGGGAAAACAACTGATGCAAAAGCAGAAGAATACTCAGTTCCCCAATCTTTGCTGTGCCCTTCACCCAGGCCCTCATTGTCACAATACAAACACTACTGAACACCCAGTATATGGCCCCATGCCCTCCTGTCAGTGTGGTCTGGTGGCTTGGTAGCAGTGGACTTTCCTGAGCCACTACTAGGCACGTGTACATCAATCTCCAAGGAGGCCTCTAATCTAGCCACAAGCTTTATTGAGGTGGTCCAGATTCCTGGGTTCAAATTCCTGCTGGCTCCATGCTGGTAGAGGAGTTGCACTGCCACCAATAGCTCTAAGGCAAGCATGTCAAACTCGTGGTCAGTGGGCTGCATGCTTGCCTAAGGCCTAAGCTGTCCCTCAATCAGTCCTTTCCCTGCCTACCCAGAAAGTCCCCTCCACCAGCTCAGCTGATCATGGAGACAGCTACCTGCCCAAGTTTGTCTCTTCCCGCTTTCTTTTACTTCTGACATGTGGGTTTGGGTTAAGAAGCTCATTTTGGACTCAGATTCCTAGGCAAGGGATCTTTAGTTTCCTCTGTTTTTTAATGCATATATTTTAAATATTTCCCAAAGACCTAGCCTATAATATTTATAGCCTATGATATTTAATCTTACATCCTTCTCTCCTTCAAAGCTTCTCTCTTCTGACACCATGGCCCAAATCTTCTTTTAAGATATTTTCATAAAACCTGTTTGTTTCTTTCATTCATTCATGTAACATTTTCTTCTTGAGACCCTACTCTTAAGAACCATGCTAGGAACTGAGGATACAGCATGGGACAAGACAGGCACAGAATCTGATGTCCTAATGCTTGCATTTTCTCTGGGAGAAATTAATATTAAATAAATTATTACAGAAATAATTATTGGCTCCAGTTTGAACCCTCTGGGCCTTTCTTATACTTCCATGCTGGTTCCATGCTGGTAGAGGAGTTGCACTGCCGCCAATGGCTCTAAGGCCTAAGCTGTTCATACCTTATATTTTAGTGAAACTAGATTAATCGCTTTCCCCTAAACATGCATTAGGCTTTCCCTCCTCCCAGCCTTTTTACATGCTCTTTATTCTGCTAATAATTTGTCACCCCATTTTTTGTAATGCCCACCTAGCACAATGTCTATGCTATTCTCAAGACCAAAAGGAAACCCCACCTCTTTAGTTCAAGGTTTCTCCACATTCCTGCTATACCTGTCTTCCCCCTCTCTATTCATAGAGTACAAAGCACCACTCATGACACTAGCTATACACAAATTTCCTTATGTTCTAGTTATTTTCATACTCATATTGACATGAAAAAAATAGAATCCCTAAGGGCAGGGTTTACTTCTGACATGTTTTCATGCTCCTTGCACATATCACAGTGCCTTGAACATAGCAGGCATGAAATGTTTATTCAGTGGGGGAATGGCTTACTTAGAGCTGTTTGTTTAATATAACAAACACTTGGGTAACAGTTACTATGCATCAGGTACTGCTCACCTAGATGGCATTTACCAAGTTTCAGACATGCTCCAACATCTGGACCCTGGATTCTGACAAAACCCTAGGAAGTAGGTATCATTAGGAGTCATATTTGACAGATAAGCAAAGTGAGACTCAAAGAGGCTTAACGTTTTACCTAAGCCCAAGGTACTGTACCTGGTATATGTCAGAGACAAGATACAAACCCATGCAACTTGCCTCAGATTTTAACTCTTTTTTTTATTTTTTTAAACATTTTTTTTATAATTTTATTATTTTTTACAGAGAGGAAAGGAGAGGGAAAGAGAGTCAGAAACATCGATGAGAGAGAAACATCAATCAGCTGCCTCCTGCACACCCCCCACTGGGGATGTGCCTGCAACCAAGGTACATGCCCTTGACCGGAATCGAACCCGGGACCCTTGAGTCCGCAGGCCGACGCTCTATCCACTGAGCCAAAGTGGTTAGGGCAGATTTTAACTCTTAGCCCTGGTCCTGTAATAATGCCTGGAATGATTTGCCCAATGTGGAACCTATAGCTGCAGGACAGTGGAAATGGAATCCAATTCCAATTCTTCTTGGCAGTCCATGCTACCATTTCCCCACTCGTGTTCTTCATAGGAAATATGCTTCAGTGGGGTGCTGGGGCAAACTAAATTATAGCTTCTGAATTAAATTGAGTCTTTATGAAGGTTTTCTGAAGGCAGAAACTCCTCTGGCCCTCTATGTCAGTGCCCCAACCTTTATTTCTGTATCACCCTACCACCACCAGAAGTAATTTTAGACATTTTTCCCTAATTGCCCCCTGATAAAATTTTAGTATAACAGATACACTGTATATCTCTTTATGTGCTGTATGTATACCTGTGCTTTATATATAAAATAAAAATCTTTTTCATCATCTAAGAGCCAATGTTCTCTGTTTGGATAGCAGAACTTACAGGATGCTAGATACTTACCCATCTCAATGGGGATGACCTCATAGATTACTGGTTTGCTTAATGTCTGTGAATCAGAGCTGAGTTCATGGAGTCACTTTGAGCCCCTGAAACTCATTACTTTAATCCAAAGACAGGAGCCTATACATGGAGCTCGATAGAAATGAGAAATACTGTTGTAAGAGTGAAGACCAGGTTGCAGCATGGAGTAGGACTCAACAAACGCTCTGGCACACTCATGAGCCTAAATTCACTAATACAGTTGCTTTCTTTATTGTAGCATTAATTCATCCAGTAGGCCTAGAAATTCACATAGCTATAGAGGAGGGTGGACATGAGTGACCAGCCATTATATAATACCTACGCAAATATGTAAACTATTGAGAGGTCACTTCAGAAATGCCTGGGTTTCTGGATTTCAGTTCAGCTAAGCACACAACATAGAGCTTCACTACAACCATCTCAGTCCTTCCTGGAAATTTCTGTGAGGCTAGATTGTTCAATGCCTGGAAAAGGTATGTATTCTCTAGAGCATATCAATGCCTTTGTGTATGCAAATGTAGTGATATATCAGCTATGTCATCAGGAAAGGAAGTGGGGTCTCAGGAGATATTGGTGTCTAGGCTCCATCAGAATTTTTAATGGCAACTCACCACAAACAACCAACACCACAAGGATCATTTAAATGGCTACTACAGCTGACCTCAACTGCTCAGAGAATCTATATATATAAAGAGCCAGGGGCAGTCACATCCGAAACAACCGAACAGATGACCAAACAGCCTGAGTGAGGCGACAAGGCCGGCAGGGGGGTTAATGAGGGACAACCAAATGACTGAGCAGCAGGCTGCGTGGGGCGACCAGGCCAACAGGGGGTTAGTGAGGGACGACCAAATGACTGAACACCAGGCTGTGTGGGGTGACCAGGCCTGCAGGGGGGGGTTAGTGAGGGACAACCAACTGACTGAGCAGCAGACTCTGTGGGGCAACCAAGCCGGCAGGGGGGTTAGTGAGGGATGACCAAACGACTGAGCAGCAGCCTGAGTGGGGTGACCAGGCAAGCAGGGGGGTTAGTGAGGGATGACCAAACGACTGAACAGCAGGCTGCGTGCGGCGACCAGGCCGGCAGGGGGGGGGCAGTGAGGGGCAACAAGGCTGGCAGAGGGGGGAAGTGAGGGGCAACCAGGCCAGAAGGGGGGGCAGTTGGGGGCAACCAGGCTGGCAGGGGGGACATTAAGGAGCGACCAGGCTGGTGGGGGGCAGTCAGGGGCAACCAGGCTGGCAGAGGGAGGTGCAGTTGGGGGTGACCAGGTTGGCAGGGGCGCAGTTGGGGATGATCAGGTCAGCAGGCGGAGGCGGTTAGGGGTGATCAAGCTGGCAGGGGGGCCAGTTAGGGCTGATCAGGCAGGCAGGCAGGTGAGCAGTTAGGAGCCAGTGGTTCTGGATTGTGAGAGGGATGTCAAACTGCTGGTTAGGCCCAATCCCCAGGATAGGGCCTAAATCAGCAGTTGGATATCCCCTGAGGGGTCCCATATTGGAGAGGGTGCAGGCTGGGCAGAGGGGACACCCCCCCATGCATGAATTTCATGCACCAGGCCTCTAGTATCTACATGTTTGCTTCTCATCCTCCTGTTTAAACCTTCTTTCTCTTGTCTGGTTTTCTTGGTTTTGATCCCAATGGCTCACATCCAGATTCTTCCTCTGCCTAGCCTGTTTGAATTGATGTCTCATTTAGATAATTGGCCTTGGATTGGCATCTCCCCAGGATGTTGCCTCTCAGCTCTGCTGTCCTAGCACTATGCACTGCAGTTCTAGGAAAATATTGCCCTCCTATACCCATGCCAGGTGCCCACATACCACAGCTCAGGAATCCCACTAATTTTGTGGGCTTTGAGTAATTATAATGCTAATTGAAATTATTGTTTGCCTCTTTCAACTCACCTGTGAGCCCATAAGGGGCAATCAATCTAAAAGCTGAGAGAGCAACTTCTCCATCTATAAAATATTAATAACAATATATGTCTTGAATACCTTAAAGGATTCCTCTGAGGATAAAAGAGGACAAATGACATGGGAGCACTCTGGGAAGGTGTAAAGCATCATAAGCATGTGTTGTTATCTAAACTCTACTGATAGGGTATTGAATTCCTTATAACCTGGTTCCTGCCACCTATCTAAACTCAAGCTCTAGCCAGTACCATCTCCTTTGGGGTCCAGCAAGCTTAGAGTGGTAATTGGTTGGGAGAAGCAGCTGGTTCTAACAAGGCAATTTATTGTAGTCAAGAAGTTAATAACCACCATACCCATCTTTCTTTACCATTTTAATACAGATAGGGCAAAGATGCCATACAAACCAAAAGTAAGAAGAGCTGAGAAACCCACCATGACTCAGCCAGGGTGCTTGCCACTTACCTATCCTGCCTTTCTCTTCAGCAGGCCTTGACTTTGCAGCAGCAAAGAGGTACTCTGTTATGGGGCAGCCACAACTCATTTCTGCTTCCTGGTCTTTGCTCACATTTACCTCCCTCCTAGTAATAACCTCCTCTTGTAATTTTCCTTATTAAATTCTCCCATCTTTGAGGATCCAGCTCCAACTCCATTCCCTTCAGGAAGACTTCGCAAAACACTCCTCTGTGATCAATATCCTCCTCATTCTGACCTCCTGTAGCACTTAAAATCTGCACCCAAACAGAATCTGCAGTTAGTCCCTCGTCATGTATCTCTCCATGAAAGTTTGGGTAATTAGGCTTGTCTCTGTGACTTTTTATATCTTTTTTTGTGATGTCTAGCAAAACACTGGGTATATATTAAATGCTCAATAAATTCTTATTGATAGAAGAACATGTTTAAAGGCTAATGAAAGGAGAAATTGGTGATACCAAAGATGGACTTCATCCACCTCACAATTTTGCCTATGGCTGCCCTTTGACAGAAAGGCAATGTCATAAATGAAGATCTCTGATTACAATCAGATGGCATGCTGTATAAGAGACTAGAGTTTAGCTCTGGCCTGTGTTGCTCAGTGGTTATAGTGTCAGCCAGCACAACGAAGGGTCTCAGGTTCAATCACTGGTCAAGAGTACATACCTGGGTTGCAGGTTTGACCACTGGCCCCAGTCAGGGCAGGGCATGTGTGGGAGGCAACCTATTAATGTATCTCTCTTACATCTCTCTCTCTCTCTCTCTCTCTCTCTCTCTCTCTCTCTCTCCCACTCTCTCTCTCTCCCTCCCTCCCTCCCTTCCATTCTCTCTAAAAATCAATGGGGAAAATATCTTTGGGTAAGGATTAACAACGACAATAACAGAAAAAGGGACTAGAGTTTAAACTGATTTGGTATAGGATAGTCTTTGTATTATCTGATCAATCTCAGAAAAAATTATAATATCCTTCCTAAAATTAAACATAATATGCAATTGTGTTATTAGATGGATAATTTATTTCATCCTAAAAGACTGGAAATATTTTGTGTCCTTATGTAATGTATGCTTTCACTTAACATTTTATGAGTGTGTGCCGTATGCCAGGCCCAGCACTGGGCCCTAGGAACAAGACGAAAAAAACCTACTTTCTGCCCTCAAGGTCAAGAAGGTTTATGACAATTCCAGCTGTAAATGACAGTCTGGGAGACAATGTTTGGACATATATATATTTAGAAATATATGAATATTTAAATGTTTTATGGTGATAATAGGGCAAATTATATTCAGTCTTTTTTTTCAATTTTTAAAATTTCTTTATTGGTTAAGGTATTACATATGTGTCCTTATCCCCCCATTACCCCCCCACCCCCCACTCATGCCCTCAAATCCCTGTTGTCTGTGTCCATTGGTTAGGCTTATATGCATGCATACAAGTCCTTTGATTGATCTCTCCTCCTTACTCCCACCCTCCCATACCTTCCCTCTGAGGTTTGAAGGTCTGATCAATGCTTCTTTGTCTCTGGATCTGTTTTTGTTCATCAGTTTATGTTGTTCATTATATTCCATAAATGAGTAAGATCATGTGATATTTATCTTTCTATGACTGGCTTATTTCACTTAGCATAATGCTCTCCAGTTCCATCCATGCTGTTGCAAATGGTAAGAATTCCCTCTTTTTTACCACAGCGTGGTATTCCATTGTGTAGATGTAGCATAGTTTTTAAAATCCACTCATCTGTTGATGGGCACTTAGGCTGTTTCCAAATATTAGCTATGGTGAATTGTGCTGCTATGAACATAGGGGTGCATATATCCTTTCTGATTGGTGTTTCTGGCTTCTTGGGATATATTCCTAGAAGTAGTATTATTGGGTCAAATGGCAGTTCCATTTTACTTTTTTTTTTAATTTCTTTATTGATTAAACCAGCAGTCGGACATCACTCTCGCAATCTGGGACCACTGGCTCCTTATTGCTCAACTGCCTGCCTGCCTGCCTGATTGCCCCTAACCCCTCTGCCTGCCTGATCACCCCTAACTGCCTCTGCCTGCCTGATTGTTCCCCCAACTGCATTCCCTTGCTGGCCTGATCTCGCTCCCAACTACCCTCCCCTGCCGGCCTGGTTGCCAACAACTGCCCTCCCCTGCCGGCCTGATCTTGCCCCCAACTGCCCTCCCCTGCCAGCCTGATCTCGCCCCCAACGGCCCTCCCCAGCCAGCCTGATCTCATCCCTAACTGCCCTCCCCTGCCGGCCTGGTTGCCACCAACTGCCCTCCCCTGCCAGCCTGATCTTGAACCCAACTGCCCTCCTCTGACAGCCAATTTGGTTCTGATTGGTCAGTTTCTATGCCAGTCAGCGTCAAAAGCTCTGCCTCCTAGGCAGCCATTGGTTCCCCACACTTCACCCAGATTTGGTTCTGATTGGTCAGTTTCTATGCCAGTCAGCATCTCTGGGCTATCAACAGGGCCTGATCAGAAAGGCAGGGCTGATCAGCAGCCCTGGTAGAAGCCTGGAGAGAAATGGAGGCCCAGCTGCTGGCCAGACTTGGGAGAGAAAGAGAGAGGAAAGTACTGATCAAAAGCTGCCACAGAGGCAATGGCTCAGTCCCTGCTTCTTCAGCCCCCTCAGCAGTCAGTGCGGGGCACCGCACCTGCAACTGACTGCAGGAGTGACTTCCAGTTGTTTGAGCCTCAGTTGTTATGGGTCGTTACCACCCAGGGTTTTTATATATTAGGATTAGCATTGTGATTGGAACCCTGGCTTCTCCAGCATTAAGTACTGGAATGACAGAATAGATGACTTGGAACGACTGCCATTGTTACAAATGACCGGAGAAAAACCAAGCCATGTTTAGAGAAAGGGAGTTACATTTTAATTATGCGCAGGGCCAGAGAAAAATGTGCCTTTCAAATTATGCCCCTCCCCAACATGGAGGAAACTTTTTCTATTTATACTTTTCCTAGCTCTTTAGTCCCAAATTTGGAATAAGACTTCCAGGCTTTCTGAGAAAGATGGCCTGCGTGCTGGGAAGGGGCCATGAGACCATATCTCAAGGACTGGTCTGAGGACAACACTGAAAACTCTAGGGCATAGTTTATGGCCTCTCTGGAATGAGAGTAGTCTTATTTTCCTTGTTATTTAAGCAAGCAAGCGTTTACAGAAGCCAAAATAGCAGGGTTAAAATTTCAAACAGTAGTTTTTATATAAGACTAGTGGCCTGGTGCAGGAAATTCATGCACGGAGGGGGAGGGTTCCCTCAGCCCAGTCTGCACCCTCTCCAATCAGGGACCCCTAGGGGATGTCTGACTGCTGGTTTAGGCTTAATCTCAGGATTGCTGCAGCTATTCGGGGTCTTGTTTTATTCCAGATGAATTTTTGGAAAGTTTGTTATAGGTCTGTGAAATATGCCGTTGGTATTTTAATGGGGAGTGAATTGAATGTATAGATTGCTTTGGGTAGTATAGACATTTTGATGATGTTGATTCTACCAATCCATGAACATGGTATATTCTTCCATTTGTTTATATCTTCCTCTATCTCTTTTTTCAGTGTCCTATAGTTTTCCGTCTATAGGTCTTTTACCTCCTTAGTTAAGTTTATTCCTAGGTATATTAATTTTTTTGGTGCAATGGTAAATGGGATTGCTTTCTTACTCTCTCTTTCTCTAAGTTCACTATTGATGTATAGAAATGCCATAGATTTCTTGGTGTTAATTTTGTATCCTGCTACATTGCTGAATTCATTTATTAAGTCTAATAATTTTTATGGCATTTTTAGGGTTTTCTATGTTTCATTCCATCTGTGAATAAGGACAGTTTTACTTCTTCTTTTCCAATTTGGATGCCTTTTATTTCTTCTTCTTGTCTAATCGCAATGGCTAGTACTTCCAGTACTATGTTGAACAGGAGTGGTGAGAGTGGGCATCCCAGTCTTGTTCCTGTTCTTAGGGGAAATGGTTTTAGTTTTTGCACATTGAGTATGATGTTGGCTGTGGGTTTGTCATATATGGCTTTTATTATGTTGAGGTATGATCCTTCTATTCCCACCTTACTGAGAGTTTTTATCAAGAAATGGTGTTGGATTTTGTCAAATGCTTTTTCTGCATCAATTGATATAACTATGTGATATTTATCTCTCAATTTGTTTATGTGATGTATCATGTTTATTGATTTGCGGATATTGTACCACCCTTGCATCCCCAGGATAAATCCTATTTGGTCATGGTGTATGATCTTTCTGATGTACTGCTGGATCTGATTTGCTAGAATTTAGTTGAGGATTTTGACATCTATATTCATGAGGAATATTGGCCTGTAATTCTCTTTCATTGTGTTGTCTTTATCTGTCTTTAGGGTGATGCTGGCTTCATAGAATGAGCTTGGAAGTGTTCCTTCCTCTTGAATTTTTTGAAATAGTCTAAGGAGGATAGGTTTTAGTTCTTTCTTGAATGTTTGGTAAAACTCCCCTCTGAAGCTGTCTGGGCCCTGTCTTTTGTTTGCTGGAAGCTTTTTGATGACTGCTTCAATTTCTCCCATAGTTAACGGTCTATTGAGATTTTTAGATTCTTCCTGATTGAGTTTCGGAAGGTTGTATTTTTCTTGGAATATGTCCTTTTCTCCATGTTGTCTAGTTTGTTGGAATAGAGTTGTTCATAGTATTTTTTAACAATCCTTTGTATTTCTGTGGGATCTGTTGTTATGTCGCCTCTTTCACTTCTGATTTTGTTTATTTGGGTCCTCTCTCTTTGCTTCTTGGTGAGCCTGGCTACAGGTTCATCAATCTTGTTTATCCTTTCAAAGAACCAGCTCTTGGTTTCACTGATCTTTTGTATTTTTTTTTTTTTTGGTCTCTATGTCATTTATTTCTGCTCTGATCTTTATTATCTCCTTCCTTCTGCTCACTCAGGGCTTTTCTTGTTGCTCTCTTTCTAATTCTTTAAGTTGTAGATTTAGATGATTTACTACTATTTTTTCTTGTTTTTCGAGGTAGACCTGTAGAGCTATAAACTTCCCTCTCTGGACTGCTTTCATTGTGTCCCATAGATTTTGGATTGTTGTGTTTTTATTTTCATTAGTTTCCAGGATGTTTTTAATTTCTTCTTTGATCTCTTTGGTAACCCAATCATTGTTTAATAGCTTGTAATTCAGCTTCCAAATGTTTGATTTTTTGGATGGTTTTTATTGTAGTTTATTTCTAATATTATGCCATTGTGGTCTGAGATGATGCTTGATATCACTTCAATCTTCTTGAATTTGGGGATACTTTGCTTGTGACCCAATATGTAGTCTATTTTTGAAAATGTCCCATGTGCACTTGAGAGGAATGTATATTCCATGGTGTTGGGGTGAAATATTCTGAAGATGTCAATTAAGTCCATCTGCTCTAGTGAGTTACTTAGGATTGCTGTTTCTTTGCTGATTTTTTGTTTAGAGGATTTATCCAGTGATGTCAGAGGTGTATTAAAGTCCCCTACTATGATTGTACTAGAGGCCTGGTGCACGAAATTCGTGCACTGGGGGGAAGGGAGGTCCAGCCTGTGCCCTCTCCCAGTCCAGGACCCCTCGCTCCTTACCTCCCACCTGCTCGCTGCTCCTTACTGCTTGGCTTGCTGCTCCTTAGCGCTGCCGTGGAGGCGGGAGAGGCTCCCACCATCGCTGCTGCGCTTGCAAGCCATTAGCCTGGCTTCTGGCTGAGTGGCGCTTCCCCTGTGGGAGCTCACTGACCACCAGAGGGCAGCTCCTGTGTTGAGTATCTGCCCCCTGGTGGTCAGTGTGCATCATAGCGAACAGTTGTTCTCATTGTTCTGCCATAACAGTCACTTAAGCTTTTATTATATAGATGGTTGTTGATCTTTCCCTTGTTATCTTCCAGGAGATTTTTTTTTATGTATTTGGGTGCTCCTGCATTGGGTGCATATATGTTTATCAGGGTTATAACCTCTTGTTGTATCAATCCCTTTAGTATTATGAAGGGGCCTTCCTTATCTCTTGTTATGTCCTTCACTTTGAGGTATATTTTGTCAGATATAAGTATTTCTACCCCAGCTTTTTTTTTTCCTTTCCATCTGCCTGAAAGATATTTTTCCATCCCTTCTCTTTCAGTCTGTGTGAGTCCCTTGTTCTGAGGTGGGTCTCTTGTAGGCAGCATATATATGAGTCAACTTTTTTTATCCATTCAGCCACTCGATGTCTTTTGATTGGAGCATTTAGTCCATTTACATTTAAAGTTATTATTGATAGGTACTTGTTTGCAGCCATTGTTAATTTTTGTGCCTGTGTTCCTTCTTACCTTTTTATTTCTTCTTTTTACTCCAGTACCTTTAGCATTTCTTGCATTGCTGGCTTGGTAGTTATAAACTCCCTTAGCCTTTTTTTGTCTGTGATGCTCCTTATTTCCCCTTCAATTTTGAATGACAGCTTTGCTGGATAGAGTATTCTTGGATTCAGTTCCTTGCTTTGCATCACTTTGTAAATTTTCTTCCATTCTTTTCTGGCTTGATATGTTTATGTTGAGAAATCATTTGATAATCTAAAGGTGAGATCCCTTGTATGTAACTTTCTGTCTTTCTCTTGCAGCCTTTAAGATTCTCTCTTTGTCCTGAACATTTGCCATCGTAATTATGGTGTGTCTTTGGGTGCGTCTTTTCGGGTTCATCTTGTTTGGGACTCTCTGTGGTTGTGTGACTCTTCTTCCCCACCTCAGGGAAGTTTTCTGACATTATTTCTTCAAATAGGTTTTCTAACCCTTGTTACTCTTCCTGTTGTTCTGGCACCTCTATTATTCGTATATTGCTTCATTTCATGTTGTCCCATAGCTCCCTTAAGCTCTCCTCCTGTCTTTTAATATTTTTCTCCAATTGCAGTTCAGTTTGGGTGTGTTTTGCTTCCCTGTCTTCTAATTCATTAATTCTGTCCTCTGCTTCTCCTAGTCTACTGTTGAAACTTTCCATGGTGTTTTTTATTGCAGCTATATCACTCTTCATTTCTTCTTGATTCATACATAAGTTGATTTTTTCATCCATCTGTTTTATGAACTGTATGACCCTTATTCTGAATTCTTTTTCTGACATATTGCATGCCTCTGTTTCACTCATCTGGTTTTCTAACAATTCCTCCTTTTTTTTCCTTTGGGGGTTTCTTTGTCTACCCATATTTTATCTCACCAACGAGTCTAGATGTCGAGTCATGCAGGGGCTGCTCCTTGGGTGGCAGTGACTCCTTGGGCTGCAGTTGCTTCTCTGGCGGTCGCGGCAGCAGCTGCTCCTCAGTTGGCAGCGGCTCCTCTGGTGGGTTCTGTTCACAGCAGTGGTGGCTCCTCAGGTTGCTTGGGTAGGCTGCTTGCACAGCTGCTGCTCCTCAGAAGGGGGTGGGCTGATCACAAGGTTGCTACTCCTCGGATGGGAGTAGGCTGTGCACATTTGTTGCTCCTCGGATGTGGGTGGTCTGCTTGTGTGGCTGCTGCTCCTCGGACAGGTGCAGGGTGTGGGCTGTGGACTCTCAGGGACTATTCAGATTTTTTTAATCCTTTGTACCATTCAGGGTATATTCTGGGTGTGGCTGTATTGCTTGCCTGGAGACTGGAGTGAGGGGCTATCTCTTCAGGACAAAATGGCTGCTCAGGTTCCGGGCTCAGGTATGACTCAGTGCCAGACTTGCTGCCACTTCTCCTGGACCCTCTCCTCTCCCCAGACTCCACAAGTCCACCTCAGCCACGCATGAGTGTCTGTATCTGAAAGGTCCTATGAACTAGGTTCAGTGAAGAAAAGCACAGGCCACAGAGAGGGAAAAGACTGCGCTTCTGCGAGCTCCTCTCCTGACGCACTGTGTGGTGTGGTCAGCCCTCCAGGCTGCCCCCTCTGGGTTCAGCCTTTTGAGACTGTGGACCCAGATCTAGAATCCCCTGCCACTAGCAGACCTGTGGACCTCCTTTCCACAGTCAGACACTGTGCCTGTCCCAAGGGACACGGCTCAGTACTGTGCAGTTTCCTTCTGACCCCATGGGCTCACAGGTTTGGCAGCTTTCTCCTGCCCAGATTCTTGATTTTACCTTTCTCCAGGGGTCCTCTGCCCTTCTTGGCTGCAAATTGTCTTACCAGCTGAGTCCTTCTTCCCAATTCGGGGTGGATGTTATTTGTTTCAACTGCTCATTCTATCTGCTCCAGGACAAGGCTCGGGATGCATCCGTCTATTATGCCGCTATTTTTTTTTTCTCTATTCAGCCTTTTAAATGATCTGAAAAACATAAGGAATAGAGGCAATTTAGTAGTATGATTCTATTGCCCAAATGGGAAGCTCCAAAGGGGACAGGAAAGACCATTGGCCTTCCTTTTCCAATGTTCTAGCTAGTGGATCTTCAAATCCTCATTTCATCAAGGGTCGTCTTTTGAAGAAAAGCAGGTGGTCATTGTTGTTATTACATAGTTTTTAATTGTTTCTTATGTCAAAATTACAACAACCCTATGAGGTAAATACTGTTATTATTTCTCTTTTATACATAAGGAAACTAAGACTCAGAGATGTTAACCTGCCCAAGCCAGAGCCTCATTTCATGCCAATGTTTGTTTGACCCCAACAAAGCTCATGGTTATTCCATTAAATTGAGTGGGCTCTGTTGGTAGATTTGCCCTCAGGAAGTTTCCTCCTCTGCAATTGTCTCCCCTTGACCAGGCAAACCTATCAATAGGCCTCTTACTCTCTTAGCAACTCTTCACCCTTCAACTTAGAGGTCTCTCTTATAGGAGCTCCATCCCTGGGTTTGCCTGCCTCATTGATAGGCCAGTTCTCTGCTGCCCCCTCCTGGCCTTACCCAGCACCTGTCCCAATGGCAGCAGCACTGAAAGGCACTTCCTCCCTTATTTGAAGTCCCAATCCTAGCTTGCCCAGCTGGCCCACTAGTCAGCAGATCTAGGAATAAGAATGATTCATCTATCTCACATTTGACCATGTCAAAGATTTTCCAGGTTCTGACACTGATACCTGTTTCAGAAATTGTACATTTCTAAAACCCATCTTAAGATCACCTGCTGTCTTAATTGATAATTAAGTATTAAGGTGACAAAGTGAACAGTGTAAAATATTTTGTTCCCAATGAACATTGGAAACACTGAAAAATTCAAATTGCTTTGTGGTGCACTTTGAGGCTTGATGAAAAACTAAACAAAATATAGAGGAAATTTGTCTCGTGTTTAGATGCCATGCTGAGAATGACTGAGAGAAAGAACTTTTTGACTAGCACACCTAGAATACACATGGGGAATTGCTCACAGTCAGTCTCATGTCTTCGGTACAATAGATAATGCTAAAGTGACCAGTGGATTGCAGAAACATTGACTAGGATTAACTTGGTCCTGCCTAGAAAGCACTCTTGGAATTTTTTCCTTTGTATTCACAATGAAGTCCTCAATGCAGTCAGTCTTCTTCACAAAGTTGGGCGTTCAACAGGATCTAAGACAGCCAACTGTGTTGACAGAGATTTCTATTTAAAAGGACCCCTAAAGGGCACTGGACTAAGAGTCCAGGGATCTGGGTTCTAATTCCAGCATTGCTAACTAATTAAAAGTAAAAGTTTTAACACAGAAGAGGAGAAGAGTTAGGAAGATGATAGCAGTCTGCCTAACTATGGGAGCCATAGTGATATCAATGTTTGCTTCAATGTAAAAAAATAGAACATCCTATTTGTAGTGTTGGTGGGAATGCAGATTGGTGCAGTCACTGTGGAAAACAGTATGGAGTTTTCTCAAAAAAATCAAAATGAAACTGCCTTATGGCCCAACAATCCTACTTCTGAAAATATATCCAAAGGAACCCAAAACACTAATTCACTGTAGAATTATTTCCAATAGCCAAGATTTGGAAGCAGCCCAATTGCTCATCAGTAGATGAATGGATAAAAAAGCTATGGTAACCCTGGCCTGGTAGCTCAGTTGGTTGGAGCATTATTCACTACACCAAAAGTTTATGGGTGGGTTCAATTCCCAGTCAGGGTACATGGCACATACCTAAGTTTCAGGTTTGATACCCAGTTGGGGTTTATACAGAAGGCAACCAGTCTCTCTCACATTTATGTTTCTCTCTCTCTCTCCCTCTCCCTCTTCCTATCTCCTTATCTCCCTATCTCCCTCCCTCTCTCTATTCCTCTCTCTCTAAAATCAATAAAGTATATATCCTCAGGTGAGTATTTTATTTTTAAAAGCTGTGGTACATTTGCACAATGGAATACTACTCAGCCATAAAAAGAAGGAAATCTTACTTTTTGCAACAGCATGGATGGACCTGGAGAGTATTGTGCTAAATGAAATAAGCCAGTCAGAGAAAGACAAATACCATATGATTTCACTTATATGTGGAATCTAAGAAACAAAATAAACAAACAAAATATAAACAGACTCATACAGAGAACTGATTGACAGCTCTCAAAGGTGAGGAGGTTTGGGGAGGCTGAGTGAAAAAGTGAAGGGATTAAGAAAAAAGTCATAGACACAGAGAACAATACGGTGGTTACAAGAGGGAAAGGGGATGGGAGGAGGTAGAAGAGGGTAAAGGGAGCATAAATGATGACAGAAGGAGACTTGAATATGAGCGGTAAACACACAATACAATATACAGATGATGTATTGTGGAATTGTACACTTGAAACCTATATAATTTTATTAATCAATGTCACCCTAATAAAATTTTTTTAAAAAAAATTTAAATAGAACGTTCTAACAAATTAGAATTGTTCGGCAAAGAAAAAGAGTCATCTATGAAGCAGTGAGGTCCCTGTTACTGAAAGAGTTAAAGCTGTAGCTGGGTCACCCATGAGGTAGATGGCAGAAATAAATTTTTTCATCAGTAGAAAATTTAGAATAGATAATTTCTAAGGTTTTGTATACACTCAGCACTTAGCAGCATGTCTGGCACCTAGTGAATACCCAGGATAAATTTGTGGTACAAAGGAATGAAGAGATGGGGAGTGAGGGAGTAAGAAAGGCATGACTCTGTTTCACCTTTTTCCCAATAGAACACGTTGGACTATAACTAACACACACACACAAACTCCATAAATACTAACTTTTAACCTTTTGCACTCAGATGTCGAGTGTGACTCGACATGGTTAGCATCGGTAGCAGCTCTTTTTATACTCTTTGAATGTATCAATAATTTGAAATATAAAAAAATCCAAATAAATACGTTTGTATGAAAAGAAACTCCAGTTTTTTATTATACTGCCGCGCTTTGTAAAATCTGGGGTATTTAAAAAATTAAATCCCGAGTAGAATGAAGAAATCGAGAAAAAAGCAAGCGAGTGCAAAGGGTTAAAAAATTTACCACAAATAATCTATGCTTCTAATGCTGATACTGTGAAAAGAATATCAATAGATGTTAGGGGATCACTGTATTAGATAAAACTGTTCTAGTATGATTGTAAAATGATAGACATTTATTGAGCACTTACCATATGCCAGGTGCTATACTTAATCCCATTTAAATACCCCTATCATACCCATGAGGCAAGCAATCTGCTCAAAGCCTCATAACAAGAAAGAGGCAGAATTGAGAAATGAACTCCTCCTATGTGTATAGAGTCTAGGGTGTGTGTGTGTCTATCTGATTTTAAAGCCTGTGCTGGAGCCTCTAATGCTATCTTTCCATTTTAATATATGGTTATGAGTGGTTGTTATTATAATTGTTTATAATGAAATTATTTAAAAATAGGTAGTACATATATATGGTGCACAATGCAAAAGGTAAATATATATATATATATATAAAATAATCTCCACACTCTTATCCCCCAACCACCAAGTAACCCACCCAGGAGACAACTACTGTTAACAGTTGCTTTTCAAATTAAAAAACATTTTATTTTTACAAAACTGTGGTTTGACCCTCCATCATTTAATACTCCATGTAAACCTGAGCCATGTTATTATGGATTTCTAATTTTAAAAATTTTCTGTGTAAAATATTCTTCAAAATTTATACCATAGAAAGCATGATAAAAACAGCTCACATTTCATTGCAAATGCTAATGATTTTCAGACTTAATTGTTCAATTGGCTAATCAGGCTTAGTGATATGGCATATTTTAATTCTTTTACATTTTCTATTTCAATGACGTAACTTCTTTTTATAATAAGATGGAACATCTGTCTAATGAAAAAATGGGCCATTATTATTCATCTTAAGCCATGAAGCATCACTCAGCAACTCTGAACTAATGGTTATTACATCAAATAGGTTTTACTTTAATCATTATTTCTAATACATGTGAAATTAATACACAGTGTTTGTCATTACTGAGCACTAGGATATAATTTTTGAAGAAGCAATTAATGTCTATCAGAATTTTCTTGAAATATGATTATCAAATACTAATGCATCATTTGCACATCTGAAATTATAACCTAAATATTAAGCACTCTCGTGATAGGACTCATTAGGTTTCATAATGAAATAAAGAGAATGAGAGATTTCAGATATTTAAGTTATATACATTGTCCATTTCCCTGCCAGCTAAGAATTTTTTTTGAGGAAAATTTATTTTCAAAACAGACTTCAACAGCTCCAGGGTAAGGCACTTCTGAGGCTTTTCCAGGAATTGAAATGTTTTCTCTTATTTTTTTTTATTTACATAAAAAGGAAAGTCATTTAGAAGACCTAAATCTCTCAATAAAAAAAAAAATCATGGTTAATTGTCAAATTCAATCTCTATATAGAAAAATGCCCTCCATTTCCAAATGTTGCTTGTAAACTCTCTCAGCAAAGGGGCAAAGAATAATGCACTGCATTTCCCCTGCAGTGTTATATTGCACCTTCACCTTAAGGAGCATATGCTGCTCTTTTGAAATAGGCAGGCTCCCCTCTCATTGTACAGAGACTCTGTGAAAAGATTGAGGGCTCTACGAAATTAACATATGAATAGGCTAACATACCTCCCAAGAAGCCCCTGCAGGGGTGGGGCACAAAAGGAGGAGATCCTTTTATTCATTTTGTAGTTAATAAAAAGTAGAGGACCCTTTCTAACCAATTTTCTTGGGGACACAGAATTTAAACTTAAAATGTTCAGTATAGAAAATATATATTTAAACTTGGATGCTCTACTGTTCCCTCCTTCATAACCAGCCAGCACTCTGGAAAAGGAAAATATGTAATATCTGAAAAGAGTAATTACTGATATCAATATTAATAATTGAAAGCTGATAAAGTTGATCATCACTGTACTTGACAATTGGCTGCTCAATTTGCTGCTCAATTGCGCTCACTTCAGCACAAATGCTTTACCTGGAAGAGGTAGACCTTCAGGATTATGTTAGGGTCAGTGTTCTAGATGTGGGGACATGACTGAGGGCTATTAAAATAGTGCTTCTGGGAACCAAGCTTAGGAAGTAGGACTGAAACCAGGAGCTCAAGTCAAAGGGATAGGCTAGGTTGAACAGGATTATTATTAGCAAAGGTCTAAGCAGAGTTCAAGAACCATTTGCTAAGGAGATTAAGGTACCTACTGCTCCAGTCAGCTTTAATATTAGGACTCCATATATCTTTTCTACCTAGAAACAAGAGTTAGATTACTTCCTCTGGGTGACACTTCCCCTGACCTTTATGTCTGTATTAGGTGCCCTTCTCTGTGCTCCCATAACACCCTGTAATTCTTGCAATACTACACTAAAATTCTGGCATTATTACATAGAAATGCTTCCATGTCTGTGTCCCTCATTATGTTGTATAAGATCTGTGATGGTCACAGCCATGGCCAGGCTTTTCTTTGCTGTGTTCAGAGTCTATAGTACAATGCCAAACACATAATTGATGCTCAGTAAGTATTTGGTGAATAATGAAAAGTTTGGTCCTACATAGAAACTAAGTTCATGCTGTTGCCATGGTTAGGGATCTGGGCCCAGGAAACCTGGCAAATTCTTCATGGGACAGATGTGCTGATGAGTCCCTGTCCATGGTGTAGTCAATCTGATGGACTAGATCCTACCAGTTTGGTTCAAGGGTGATGCTTTCTGCTGGAGCTGCAATGTTAGCCAGGCTGTCTTAATTAATTAGAGGGAATGAAATTGGGTGGGAAGAAGGGAGGGAGCAAAACCAGGTGAAAACAAGTAAAGGAAACTGAGAAGATACTGCATAATCTTACCTAATAATAGAGAAACATGTAAATTGACAGTCCTCTGCTACGCCCACAGCCAATCAGAGTGAGTATGCAAATTAACCCAACAAAGATGGAGGTTAATTTGTATACATACCTGGGTCCCAGGAACCTCCTCAGCACCCAGGTCACTCCCAGCCTGTGATCGAAGGAGCGGGGCGGGGGGAGGGACACACTTCCCAAGCCTAAAGCCTGGGGCTTGGGAAGGGGCCAAGCCTGCGACCAAACGCAGACCATCCAGGAGTCAGTGCTGGGTTGCCCAGCTGCAGCCTGGTGACCCAACACTGACTACTCAGGTGGCTGAGACCCAGAAAGTGAGTCAGGGTCTGATCTGCAGCTTCAGTGGAAGCTGTTGATCAGTGTACTTACCTCTCTCTTTCTCTCCCTCTTTCTTTCTGATCTTCGCCAGCAGCCAGGCTTTTCTTTCTCTCCCCAACTCGGAGGGGGCTGCTGTTAAGCCCCGCCTCTTTGATCAGGCCCCGAGATAGGCCTGGAGATGCTGACTGACATAGGAACCAACCTATCAGAACCAAAGGTGGGTGCTGTGGGGAACCAATGGCTGCCTAGGAGGCGGAGCTTCTGACACTGACTAGCATAGGAACTGACCAATAAGAACCAAAGGTGGGTGCTGTGGGGAGCCAATGGCTGCCTAGGAGGTGGAGCTTTTGATGCTGACTGGCATAGGAACCAAACAATCAGAACCAAATCTGGGTGCTGTGGGGAGCCAATGGCTGTCTAGGAAGTGGAGCTTTTGACACTGACTGGCATTGAAACCGACCAATGAGAACCAAATCTGGGTGCTGTGGGGAGCCAATGGCTGCCTAGGAAGTGAAGCTTTTGATGCTGGCATAGGAACCGAACAATCAGAACCAAGTTGGCCAGCAGAGGAGGGCAGTTGGGGGTGACATCAGGCCTGCAGGAGAGGGCAGTTAGGGGTGATCAGGCAGGCACGTGAGCAGTTAGGAGCTAGTGGTCCCAGATTGTGAGAGGGATGTCTGACTGCCGGTTTAGGCCTGATCCCTGGGATCGGGACTAAAATGGCAGTCGGACATACTGCAAGGGGTCCCCAATTGGAGAGGGTGCAGGCTGAGTTGAGGGAATCTCCCCTCTGTGCATGAATTTTGTGCACCGGGCCTCTAGTCTATAATAATAAAAGTGTAATATGCTACTTAGACCAGACGTCCTTTCTGATGACCTTCCAGATGAAGCCAGGTCTGCGAGGGCCAAGGCAAGCCGCTGCAGCTGTGAGGCCAAGCCCATTGCATGAATTTCATGCATTGGGCTCCTAGTGTGAATATATTTGAAAGATAATAACTTTGATTTGATCTCATTCAGTAATGTACTTTGAAATACAGTCATAGGGTTTTTCAGAGCTGGAAAGAACCTGGTTCCTGAGTGAGGTGGGATGACATGGAAATAGAGAGATTCTATGAAACCAAACCAGTAGAGACAGGAGGTTGAAAATTTGATTTAAGATGGGGGTCAGAAAACTATGTCCTGCAGGCCAAATTTAAACCTCAGTCTATTTTTGTAGATCCTGGGATTTAAGAATGTTTTTTATGTTATTAAATGGTTAAAAGAAGGAGAAGGAGGCCCAGCCGGCATTGCTTAGTGGTTAAGCATCAACCTATAAACTAGGAAGTCATGGTTCAATTCCCTCTCAGGTCAGGGCACATGCCCAGTTGCTAGCTTGAATACAAGTTGGGCACGTGCAGGAGGCAGGCAATCAATGATTCTCTCTCATCATTGATGTCTCTCTCTCTTCCTCTCCCTTCCTCTCTGAAATCAATAAAATATTTTTTTTAAAAAAAAAGAGGAAGAAGAAGGAAGAGGAAGAGGAGAAGTAGCAGCAGCAACAAAAATGGTATATGACCCACAAAGCCTAAAACATTTGCTATCTGGTCCTTTACAAAAAAAGTTTACCAATCATTGATTTAAGTATATAAAATCAAGAGAGCAGAAGCAAACTCATCCCAATCACAGACATGCTCATATATACACATGCACATACGCACACACATAGAGACACACAAATATACTGTAACAATGGAACACCTTTTTGTTGTAATTTGAAAATACCAAAGGCATTTTGATGCTGCATGAAGTTTGTGAAAGTGGGAATTAACCATGTGTATTCTTTGGTAATTTAATTAACCAGAAATAAAATTTTTGTGAGGTACAATTTCATTTTTTAAAAGATTGATTTTTCTCTTCTTCAACATCTCAAAAAGGGGTATCTTATCCAGCCTCTGCTGCAATCATTCTGTTTGCCCTTGGACCTTTACCTAATTATGAGAATTTTCACCTCCAGAGAAGAGACTGCATAATGTGAATATATTTGAAAGATAATAACTTTGATTTGATCTCATTCAGTAATGTTCTTTGAAATACAGTCATAGGATGTTTCAGAGCTGAAGATAATTTAGAGATCATATTGTCCAAACCCCTTGTTTAAACAAGAGGAAACCAGAGATGAAGTAATTTATCTGAGGTTTAAAATAAATCAGTCAGATAGAGACCCAGAAATCCTGGTTCCAAGCTCACACACACTGCTGCTTCTACATGGTATCTCTTCCTTAAACTCCTAGAGGGCAGGACTGTGCCAATTTTCCCTCTCTCACCAATGCAGAGCCCATGCCTGGCAAATAGTATGCCAAAATGTGTATTGAATAAATGAATGGAAGATAATCACAGCTAACAATTACTTTGCGCTTACCATGTGCCAGGCTCTATGCCAAACACTTTTACATGCGTTATCTCCTTTCACTCTCTTTTTTTTAATTGTCCCTATTTTACAAATGAGAAAAGTAAAGCACAGAGAGGTGACGTGACTTTCCAAAGTCACACAGCTAGGAAGTTGTAGAATTAGGCTTGGAATCGGGGTCTTTCTAATTCCAAAGACAGTGTTTTTAATCACCACCCTAAATGTGTGATGAGGACGAATGAAAACATCAATTCTGAAATTGTGCTGAATTACTAACCCTGTGCACTTACAAATTAAAATTCAATTTCCTATCCTGCCTTTACTCAGTAAATGAAGCAAAGTGAACAGGACCTTCAGCTGGCTTTACCTGTCTTTGCCCAGACTCCCTGTGTGGCCCCAAGCAATCAGCTAATTTGTCAACTTTCCTAGTTCCCCAAATCCACTACATAGTCTTGCGTTTTGTGACACCCCAGGTGTCTCCAATTATCTCAGAGGGGTTTCACAAAATTCTCAAAACAAATTTTAAATGTAATCCTTTTTGTTTTTAAAGAACATATGTTTTACAAAACCTTTAGGAGAAGAGATTTCCTTCCAACAAAACAAAACAAATTAAAATGTGGCCATAGTTTTTAATATTCCCAGAGTTTAATTAGAATGTTAAGGGATGCAGCTCCATCTGCTGGACATCAAACACAACAACAACAACAACAACAACAACAACAATAATAATAATAATAAATAGTGATTAAATATTGATAATAAGACATATTTATAGTCTGTAGCATTTGTCATGGTCTGTTCTAAACACCTTTTAAATAACAAAAATGCATGGCTATTGTAAAAAATTTGTAAAACAAAATTTACTATGGATAATATAAACATAATCTTGCCTCTCTGAGATACCTATCACATTAACAGTTTTTCCTTTTGTTTCTAGGCATCTATATTGTTTCCACAGGTGATAACATATACGTACAGTAATATGTAATATTTATGTTTCTAAAGATTATACCATAAGCATTTATGTGTCATTTACTAGTCAACATAGGCACAATTTTGAATAGCTGCATTATACTCTATGTTAAGATTATATAATTTTTTTGCCAACATTTAGGTTGGTTGGCAATTTAGTTATTATAAATAAGCATCTCTTTGCATAAATTTCTCCAGACTTAAGCTTACTTCTTGGGAAGTGATTGTTATTAACAGTGGAACTCCGGGTCAGAGGGTAGAATTATATTTTAGCTCCTGAAAAATATTGCCAAATGGCTTTCCAAAAAGACTGCATCAGTTTACCCTCCCATTATTAGAGTATGAATGCCTTTCTTATGGCACACTAGCTAACATAGAGAATTATCTTTTTCATCTTTGCTAATTAATTAGTGAAAATTAGTCTCTTGTTGTTCCATTAGCATTTTTGATTACTAGTGCAGGTGAACATTTATTCATATGCTTATTAGTCATTCCCATTTCCTCTTTTGTAACTTGTTCATTAATGTCATTTTTCCATTGAGAGCCTTTGTATTTTCTTGTTGTTTTGTATGTGCTCTTTAGATATTAAAGATATTATTTTTCCCTCTCATATTTATGGCAAAGAGTTTTCCATGCTTGTTCTTTTACTATATTTGACATGTAGAAGCTTTTCATTTTATATTGTCACATATTTTAATAGTTTCTTTTATGATTTTTCTCCAATTATTTTTTAACTTAGCACATCCTTCTCTATAAAGAAGTGATAGATATTCAGATTTTTTATGGTTTCCATTTTTGATCCACATTTTTATGGTTTCATTTTTTTGATTCACATGGAATTAATTTTGCTGTGAAATATGAAAAATGAGGATATATTTTTAAATATCACCATTTATTGAATTGCTCTTCCCTACTTTATTGAATTGTTCAATTATCACCAGCATATATTTCACACAGCATTGTCATACTCTACAGAGAGTTGCAAAGCTTCAAATTTGGCAGTAAACATTGGAATGGTTTGCTTTAGCTGACAAAATGACCTTGGAGTGTTGAGATATTATAGGGGGCCATTTAAGAGTTTTGAGTGAATAATTGACATGATCATGTCCGCATTATCCTATACTATAATAAAAGGTTAATATGCAAATTGTCCCCTCAGGACTTTTTGTTTTGTTTTGTTTTCTTTTGTTTTTATTTTTTAATTTCTTTATTGATTAAGGTATCACATATTTGTCCTCATCCCCCCATTCCCATCCCACACCCCTCCCCACATATGCCCCCACCCCCCTGTTGTCCTTAACCACTGGTTAGGCTCATATGCTTGCACACAAGTCCTTTGGTTGATCTCTCCCCTTTACCCCCACCCTCCCCTACCCTCCCTCTGAGGCCCGACAGTCTGATCCATGCCTCTTTGTTTCTGGGTCTGTTCTTGTTCATCAGTCTATGTTGTTCATTATTTCCCCTAGATGAGTGAGATCATGTGCTATTAGAAATACACTTATAAGAACCGAAAATGAGACAAGCAATAATGGTTATGGTGACAGGCAAATGACTCAGTCTGTAGTGAGTTTCTTTCTGGGCCAACAGTTCTTTTGAGACCCAATTTCAATGTCCAACAGTTCCTTATGTGTACATGTCAGCACTGACATTTCAGTTCTGGATGGTGGACAAATGGTGGTAATGCAGGTCCGACTCTCTCTGGTTTGGTCCTGGGCAACCTGCAGTGATGCACAGCTGCCAACTGCTAGTATGGGAAGGCCACGTCAGCGTCTTCCATCTCTGGACTGCTTCTCTTCTGTCTTCATGGCTGGAGTAGTCCTGTCGATTCCTCTCTGTTGCTGGAATCCACATGGTCTCGGAGTTGTTTTCTGAAAATATACAACACATTCTCGACCAAAAGTTAATAAAGGAATATTTTCTATAAATTTGACTTGGGATCCTATTTCATTTTTTGCCCAAATGATTTTCCTCTGGCTTGTTTTGACAACTTGTGTGTTTTTCATGGGTGTCTTGCTTTTAGCATTACAATTAATTTTCTAAGGTATTAATTTTCTAGATGTAATTTACTTACAGGATATTTTTCCTTACATGATATTCTTCGACTATCCCCCCCTTTTTTGATTTAAATGTTAGGAGGCTTTTGAAAATTTTATAATGTAGTCTTGATGGCTTTTAAATTTTAATTTTTTGCACTATAATATTACTGTTTTAGGTTCATTACATGATGCACAATTTTATCATGAGATGAACTACCAATAAAAAAATTAGTTAACACTTTAGGAACACCTTTTTGTCCAGTACAATTAATTTTTCTAGAATATTCGCTTGTTTCAAACCGCGAGACCAGGAGTTCGATCGCTCGTTATAACATGCACTGACCACCAGGGAGCGGCGCAGAACATGGCAGGTGACCAGAAGCAGTGGTGGGGTGCTGAGGGAGCGAGGGAAGGAGGAGGTGAGAAGGCCGGGAGGCAGGGAACCTGATTGGCCCTGATTGCCGGCCAGGCCTAGGGACCCTACCGGTGCATGATTTCACGCACTGGGCCTCTAGTTTTTTTGGGTTTTTTGGTTTTTTGGTTTTTGTTTTTTATTAAAAAAAAAAAGTGACTATCATAAACTACAGAGTCAGAATAGAGCACTGGGAGGGAGAGTTTAGAGACAGGCATGCCAGACAGTTGACAGTTCTCTAAATAATCCGTGCTCTCTTCTGAATCTTATAGGCATCCTCCTCCTGGCCTTTATTTTAATATCATCTTTTAAATAATTTTAGTACATTTTAGGCACTGTGTTATAATCACCCCTTTTTCATAAATGAGGAAATAGACATCTAGAGATTTAATATAACTTGTTCAAGTTCCCACAATCTAGTGAGTTGGAGGAGGCAGGCTTCAAGCCTAAGGATTTGGGGGAAATAAGTTCCTGGCTTGGTAAATGGCAGGTTCTCATCCCCTCATCAATCATCAAGCCTTATGAACTTAAAATTCTACATACAAATATACTAGCACCACATTAACAAAATATTCCAGCAATTATAGGAGTCTTACTCAAGTTTATTGTCCCTCTGACATTTATGTAAAATGAGCTCTAGCATAGCAGTCTGGAAGCTTGGCTTCTAGTCTGTCTTCTGGGGCTAGATAGTTATGTGACGTTGGGCAAGTCACTTGACCACAAAGTTTCCTTATCTGCATGACAATAACAAAAAGCAATCATATCCTTTACAGGGTTTTCTGCATAAAATAAAAGCAAATCTGAAATGGTTGGAAAACTTCAAAATTCTACTAGTATGTGATGTTTTAGATTTCCCAAGTAACATGTCAAAATTTTTAGGCCATAAAAATGCCTATGAAAACAAATTGCAATAAACAGTGAATATGGTCTCTTTGTTTTAATTTGTTTTGTTTTTATTTTTCATTACTTCAATTTTAAAATGTACACAAAAGTCAAGAGAACAGTATAATGAACACCCATGACCAATTACCCAGCTTCAATTCAATGATTAGCAACTTTGCCTTGTTTGTTTTATAGCCTTCCAATATTTTATTTTTTCTGTGTACTTACAGCAAAATCAACAACATTATATAAATATGGTCTTTTTATGATGAAAAAAATAATGAGGATATTTTATTTAGTTTTCTCAAATCCTGAGAAAAAATGTTAATTCTAAAATCTGGCAAAAATCCAAGCTAATGTTGATTTCACTTGGTTTTTCTGCTTTTAAAATGTGTCAAAAAATGATTATTTGATTTAAATAATACATCAGTTCATCAGTCCAGGTCAAGGGCTAGTGGATTCCAATTGTCTATGGAAGACAAGCACGTAGGTGGGAGAGTGGAGGGGAAGGAGCAGCATTTTTATTTCTATAATAACAGAATTCATAGCATCAAATGTTTAGCTGATTTTTTTATTTATTTGTGTGTGTGTGTATGTGTGTTTAGCTGATTTAAAATATTAAAGAAGTTTGGCTTGAGGGTAATTCTTACCAAAGATTCAACTATTCTTGACAAAGTAATAAAGGCAAAAAGCCTAATTAAAATTATCTTCAAGAAGTTTTATTTTAAAAATATAAACAAGTTACACGTTCACTTAATAAAGGTAGGAACCAATTTATCCTGAGTACTTGAAATTGTTCCCATATATCTAGTTTACAAACCTCATTGACATTCACAATCTACAGCCTAATGACATATATAGGGTGGACATTCATGTACCCATTTGTACAGATGAGAAAGTGAGGCCGCTAGGGGTCACACTAGCTGGAAAGTGACAGAGCTAGGGTCCAGAACCTAGTTTTCATTTCCTATGTCAGAGCTGGTTCCCCATGTAAGCAAGGTTATGGAAAAAGAATTAATTTCTTTACCTTCTACTTCTAACATCCTTGGGAATTAGCAAGGTATCTGTACTTTGTAGCAGCTCAGTAAATATTTCTTGCCTGTCTGACTACTTGCCAAATGATGAGAAAAAAGAATAGTTGTAGGTATAAAGAAAAAGGTGAAATTAGAGAAATGGTTAAACGAGGGGAAGTTAACAAGTTTAGCAATTAAAGCATAATCTAGGAAAAAATGGAAACAGAGAAAAACATGTTGAACAGCAATAGTCATGAAATACACAGTATATCAGGGGGAAAAAAGAGATTTGAAGGCCACATACCAAAAAGCTGATGGTGGTAGTAATGACAACTGCAAGTACTACCACTTAAATTGGCTAGGCTCGGTGGTAAGCCTATTAACCATCTGAGATAGGGAAGTAATATTATTATCTCTATTTAATAGGTGAAGAAAATGGGTTAAGCAACTTGTACAAGGCTATAGAGGTAATAAGGATAGAACTAAGATTCCAACCTAGACAGTCTGACTCAATTTTCATTTTTAAAATATTTTCTATACTTTGATAGTTTCCAATAATGAGCATGTATTACCTTTAATTTTTAATCCTATAGCATTCATCATGTATAGAAATAATTTTGTCATTACATCATTAACTATAGTTAATTACTATTTCTATTCATCATTTGTATGTCACCTCAATTAGACTGTTAAGAGTCTGTCTCTGGGAGTGTTACGTTTCAATGCATATTATAGCTGCTTGATGAATACTTCTTAAATGAATAGACAATGGAGAGAAAAATGTGGAAGTGTGAAGTAAAACAACCATAGCATACACACACACACACATACACAAAAAGGTATGGGGAGATAATGAGAGAGATAAAGGAGTATCAGAAAAAGAGGCACAGAAACATAATGATCAAGAACAGGAGATGTGGGACACAGGTAGAAAGACAAACACTTAACAGTAAAGCAGGGTAATTAAGAAAGGAAGCTTGCTACGCAGAATCTTGTTTTATTAGTGTATTTGTAAACTAAAATTGGAGCTAAAATGCATTAGCAAAAAGGAGCTAGTCACAGGCGAGAAAGGAATTTTTAAGATAAGGTGCTTAAATTTTTTCAAATAGAAAAATTGTTTCAAAGTACCTTAGAGGGGAAAGTACTAAAATTGCTTTTCTGGCAAAGCCTATCCCTCCATCCAACAATTATCCTAAGATACTTGAGATCTCATCTCCATAAATTCAATAGGCAATTGGGGCCACTTTCTCTTTTGAGCCCAGATGCAGAAACAGAAATTACAGTTATTTCCTATATTGCAGAAATTAGCTGGCCAGTTAAAAGCCACCTGCACGCATAATTTACATCATCAGAAGTTGGCATCTAGAAGGCTCAAGGCCCTGTCCTCTCTACCACCTACTTCACCCATGTAGTGGCCAAACTCAGATAGCCAAAAGTGAAATTTTAAGTTTGCAGTTGGCCCATGTTGTAATGTGGTAATCTCTTTGTGGTTTCTGCTCTCTTGAAAATTAAAGAATAATAATTTTTCTCATAGTAATTTATATACAAAGTTAAACATAAAATAATAATGAGGCATGGCTGATAACAAATAACAGCAGTTCCCTGTTCAACTGCTCATCATTACCCTCACAAAAAGCAATATTTTCTATAGTTTTAGCTGTTTCTTCTGCTTTATACATTATATAATAAAATAATATGCCTAAACAGCTATTTATTTAACAATTTTAGATGTTATCTATTGACTTTTATTTACAATAGTTAAGAATTTAGCTTTCTTATACTGTACTTCTCCCCTCAACCCCAGATCCTTCACTTTCCTCAATCTTTCTATCACAATTCTTGGTTAAATCACTAGCCAAGTTTATATGATTATGATTCAGTAATTATTGTTCAACTAGAGGACGGGTGCACGGATTCATGCACTGGTGGGGTCCCTCAACCTGGCCTGTGGGGATTGGCCGAAACCGGCTCTCTGACATCCCCTGAGGGGTCCCAGATTGCGAGAGGGCAGTTCTTGGGTGACACACCCCAGAATAGAGCTACCTCCTCTCTGGTTCCGGGTGTGTCACTGGAGAACCACAGCTGCCAAGTCATTGCAGCTCGGCAGCTCCTGCATTGAGCATCTGCCCCCTGGTGATCAGTGCGCATCATAGCTACCAGTCGGACGGTTGGACTGTCGGCCAGTCAGCCAGTCGGCCGGTTGCTTAGGCTTTTATATATATAGATGCTTAGCAAAGGAGTTAATTATTGTTAGTCTTTAGTTAGTCTTAGCATATTATTATTAGTCTTTTTATTTTTTCTGATGTTAATCATTGCTTCAGTATTTCATTTTTTGAGATTTCTGTGTTTCTAATACTATTTTTATCCAGGTGTTCTAACAGTTCTGCAAAATACCTATCATTTTTTCCAAACACTCCAACCCATCTAAAATCTGCTGAAGATTGCCCTCTCACAGTCCTCAGTTCCCTTGCTACAAACTAGGCCAGTTATCTCAGCCTGGAACATAACTGTCCCCTGGGAATTGGATTCTTTGTTTCCTGGATCTAATACCATGTCTTCTGCTTTCTTGGTTTAGTAGTCTACAAACTCAAAGTTTCTAGAGAAAGAGTTCATAGGAGGAATTTTGTTTAGCCCTTGCATTTTCTACTCTAATATTTAACATGAGCATGATTGGATTGCTATATAATTTTAAGATGAAAATCACTTTCTATTATAAAATTAGATGTTTATGATCAACTCATTTTCAACAAGGGTGCAAAGACCATTCAATAGGGAAAGAGTGGTCTTTTTAACAACTACTGCTGGGACAACTGAATATACACAAGGAGAATAATGAAGTTGGACCCTTAACTCATACCATTCACAAAAACAAAATGGATCAAAGACCTAAATGTAAGAGATGAAATTATAAAACTCTTAAAACAAAACACATTGGTATAAATGCCACCCATGTCCTTAGATTAGGCAATGGTTTCATTTGCTTACATGACCAAAGAATCAATACATAAATGAGATGTCAACAAAGTTAAAAACTTTTGGAGAACCCTGGCCAGGTAGCTCAGTTGGTTAGAGTGTCATCCCAACGCACCAAGGTTTCCAGTTTGATCCCCAGTCAGGGCAAATAGAAGAAGCAACCAACGAATGCTTAAATAAGTGGAACAACAAATCAATGTTTCTCTCTTACCCTCTGTCTCTAAAAAAAATCAATAAATAAAAATTAAGGAAAACGTTTGGGCTTTTAAGAACACTATCAAGATATATTCTTACTTTTGTTTTTGTGCCTTGAGTGATCATATAACTTTTCATATAAACAGGATACTTGTAAATATATATACATGTTTTCATTGATTCTTAGAGTGGCAAGGAAGGGAGACGGATAGAGAGATAGAAACATTGATAAGAAAGAAATATAATCAATTGGCTGCCTCCTGCACACCCCCTACTGGGGATCAAGCTGAACCCCAGGCATGTGCCCTAACCAGAAATCAAACTGGTGACCTCTTGGTTCCTGGGTTGATACTCAATCACTGAGCCATACCGGCCAGGCTAAACAGGATACTTTTGAAGGTGGAAGTAGGGGACACTATTAATATTACACCTGGACAATAGATGTACACTGGGGTTGAAGAGGACAGACACATCATGACATATGGTCTTCTTTACTTAAGCCACTTAAACATATGCACTCATTATGAATAGACGATGTGAAGTTATAAGTTTTGTGACCATGGACTGGTTATATAATTTTTCTATGCTTCCACTTTATTTTGTTTTGTTTCTAACCAGAAAAGTGTGAAAATTATTTTTTCTATCTCAGAATCAATGAGAGACTTGAGAATATGTATGTAAAATATTTAGCTGAATTCATAACATAATAATAATGTTAAATTTTACTCATGTGATTAATAAATAAGAGCTTTGTATAACTTGTTTTTCAAATGACAATTTTTTGGGTAAGAAGTGTAATTACATTGTGTTGATATGACTAGTTTTGGGTTCAAATTAACCTTAACCACACTTTTATTCTCATTTCAGATTTTTGGGTTTCTGGTATGCTTGGGAATTATTCTTGCAAAAGGAAATTCAATCTGGGAATCAAATTGGGGACCAATTCAGAGCTTATCTTTTTTTTGGAATGAAGGAGAGAAGAACTCTGTGTTCTTAGAATTATTAATATTCTGGCCATATATTATTATTCTCAATACAGATGTACACATTTCATTATACGTGAAGTAAGATGAGAGCATATACTTAATGAAGCCATTTTGCCAAAAGCCTTTGTCTTTCATAATAATTTTTGTTATTTTAAAATTGCAAAAGTGAGATAGATGTCTTATTCTGCTTATGATCTGCCACATCTGTTACAAATGAGGCAACTAAGCTGTTTAATCTGTTTAACTTTTACATTTTCAAGTTAAAATAAATGCATTTATTAAAAAAAGAACACTATCAAGAAAGTGAAAGACAATCCATAGAATGTGTAAAATATTTGCAAATATATCTGATATGGGACTTGTACCTAAAATACATAAATAATAAAAAATAATACCTACAATTTGATAATAAAAAGATAAATTACCCACTTAAAAGTGGGTAAATTATTTGAATAAATATTTCTCCAAAGAAGATATACACATGGCCAATAAGCATATGAAGAGAAGCTCAACATCATTAATTATCAGAGAAATGCAAATAAAAACCACAATAAAATATTACTTCACACCCATTAAGATGGCTATAATTTTTAAAAAATACATTAAAAATAACAAGTGTTCACAATGATGTGAAGAATTTAGAAGGTTCATACATTGCAGGTGGGAAGGTGAAATGGTGCAGCTACTTTGGAAAGCAATTTGACAGTTCCTCAGAAAATTATAGTTATCATATGACCCAGAAATTTCACTCCTATACCCAAGAGAATTCAAAACATATGTCTACATAAAAACTTGTACACAAATATTCATAGCAGCATTATTCATATTAACCAAAAGTGAAAACCCAAATGTCCGTCAACTGATAAATGGATAAACAATATGGAATATTATTCAGCCATACAAAGAAATGAAGTACTGATACATACTACAGCATGGGTGAAGCTTGAAAACATACTAAGTGAAAGAGGCTAGACACAAAAGGCCACATTTTGCAGGATTGTATTTATATGAAATGCCCAGAATAAGCAAATCCATAAAGAAGAAATATAGCTTAATCAATGTCAGCATTTGGGGACTGGGGAATGGAAGTATGGAGAATGACTGCTAATGAGTGAGTACAAAATTTCTTTTCAGAGTAATGAAAATGTTCTAGAATCCTACCTAATAAAAGGGTAATATGCAAATAACCATCACTCCGCTACACCCACGATTGGGCCAGTGGGAGGCTGGGGGGTGGGACTCGGGGTGGCCTATCCGGCCATTGAGAGGCGCCGGAGGCTTTTGGCCTGGTGCACCAGTGGACCCCCTGCCATCAATTTCAGGGAGCTGGGGGTTTCTTCGGCCTGATACACCAGCAGAACCCCTGCGATTGATCACCTGGACAGGGAGCTGGGGGTCTGCTTTCGGCCTGGGCAGGAGCGGACCCCCTGCGATTGATTGTAGGGATCTGGGGGTCCGCTCCTGCCCAAGAGGCTTTCGGTCTGGGCAGGCCTGGGCAGGGGCTGAGCCGGTGATCAGAGGGAGCTGGAGAGGTCTGCCCAGGCCTAAAGCTTCGGCCAGAGGCTTTAGGCCTGGGCAGGGCCCAGCCCTCCATTGGTGTGAACTATAGAGGAAACACCTTTTCTGACTGCACATTGGCTAAGCTTCCTGTGTGCCACTGGTAATATTCTTAGTAATTTGGGTAATAAGAATCCAAAAAGGTGATCTAGGGTTTTTCCACCACACTTCTGGAGAAAAAAATGAAGGTCCGCTGCTGGAAGGCTAAGAAATGTCATATCCTGCCCTAGCCAGTTTGACTCAGTGGATAATGCCTCAGCCTGCAGACAGCAGGGTCTGGGTTGATTCTGATCAAAGGCCTAGGTTGCAGGCTCCTCCCTGGCCAGGGCCCAGATCAGGGCTCATGCAGGAGGCAACCAATCAAAGTGTTTCTCTCTGTCTTTCCCTTTCTCTTCCACATTCTCTAAAAGTCAATGGAAACATACCCTCAGGTAAGGATAAAAAATAAAGAAATCCATATCCTATGAGAGACACATCTTGAAAATGCCTAAAGAAAGTTGTCATTTTTTTCTTGGTGAAGGGACTGGAGTCGTGTTGATGAAAACACCTTGGTGGCTGTGGTGACTGACAGTGGCTGCAGCAGTGGGGTGATGGGGCTGGTGCCTTCCCCCTGACCAGCCCGGTTGCCTCCCAGAAAGGGAGGCCAGACTGTGGCTTAGGTACACTTCCTGTGGGGCTTGGGCCTAAGCCGTCAGTAGGACATCCCCTGAGGGCTCCCAGTATGTGAGAGGGAGCAGGTTGGGCTGAGGGACCCCCGACCCCCAGTGCACGAATTTCATGCACCAGGCCCCTAGTTAGATAATAATGATGATTGCACAATTGTGTGAATATACTAAAAACCACTGCATTTTACACTACAAATTTTAAAAATAAACTTTAAAAAATCTATTGGGGATATTTGTATTGGTTTATTTCAGGGATTTTATATTCTGTTCCATTGATCTAAGTGTCTATTCCTCAGCCAGTACCAAACTGTCTTGCTTACTGTACCTATACAGGAAGTCTTGAAAATAGGAATAGTGATTCCTCTCACTTTATCCTTTTTAGCCATTCAAGTTCCTTAGCCTTTTCATAGATTTTTTAGAATAAGATTGATTATGTCTACTGAAAATATTGTTGGGATTTTGATAGGAATTGCATTATACCTATGGATAAATTTGATAAGAATTGATATTTTTACTATATTGACTCTCCTAATCCATGAGCACATTGTCTCACCATTTATTTAGTTCTATGATTTCTCTCATTTGTGCCTTGAAATTTTCACCATATAGCATACAGATCTTGTAATTGTTTTAATAGATTTATATCTAAGTATTTTAATTTTGCAATGATTATAAATATTATGTATTTTTCATTTTTGTTTCCACATGCTCTTTGCTAGTATATAGGAATATGATTGGCATGTGTGTTGACCTTGTTGAACTCACTAATTATACAAACTTTTTTTAGATTCCTTTCTAAATAGATAATCAATCATGTAATCTTAAAATATAACATTTTCATTTCTTCCTTTGCAATATATAGGCCTTTTATTTCCTTTTTTTTTTTCTTTATTGAGCTGGCTAGGACTTCTACCACTATGATGAATAAAACTGGGGAATGCAGACATCCTTGCTTTTTTCCTGATCTTAAGGGGAAAGCTCTTAATGTTTTGATCTTAAGTAACATGATAGCTGTAGGATTTTTATAGATACTTGTGATCAAGTTGAGAAAATTCCTCTCTATACTAAACTACTCAAATTTCTAGAAAATTTTATTAATCGTGAATGGGTGTTGAATTTTGTCAATTGCATTTTCTGCATGAATTGATATGATTACGCAATTTTTCTCCTTTAGCTTATTGATGTAGGAGATGACTTTGATTTGTTAATATTGACTCAGCCTTGTATTCCTAAAATAAACCCCACTTAATCATAATGCATAATTCTTTTTTACATAAGAATTGCAAGAATTTCATTGAGAAACTAGAGGCCCGGTGCACGAAATTCATACATGGGGGGGTCCCTCAGCTTGGCCTGCACCCTCTCCAATCCGGGACCCCTCGGGGGATGTCCGACTGCCTCTTGCAATCCGGGACCACTGGCTCCTAACTGCTCGCCTGCCTGCCTGCCTGATCGACCCTAACCCCTATGCCTGCCTGCCTGATCGCCCCTAACCACCTCTGCCTGCCTGCCTGATCACCCCTAACTGCTCCCCTACTGGCCTGATCACCCCTAACCACCTCTGCCTCACCCCGCACCTGGGACCCAGGCTTCCCTCTCTCTGGCCAGCTGCAGGCACCCAGGACCTGGGCTGGCTTCGCTCGGGCTGGCTGCAGCCACAGGGGACCATGGGCGGGCAGCTTTACCCAGGCTGCAGCTGCAGGCACCCGGGACCACAGGATAGATGGCTTGTCCCTCTCATGGGCCACAGGCGAAGGCACTGGCCCCCAGGACCATGGGGCAGGCGGCTTGTCCCTTTCCCGGGCCTCAGGTGCAGCCGCTGGCACCAGGGACCACGGGGTATGCAGCTTGTCCCTCTCCCAGGCCACAGGTGCAGGTGCAGCCACTGGCACCCAGGACTGCAGGGTGGGTGGCTTGTCCCTCTCCTGGGATGGAGTCTGGCTGGTCCCCATTCCTCTCTCCCCAGTGTTGAGTGTCTGAGTTGGCATGATGTGAAGGCGTGAGGGCATGACAACCATTTGCATATTAGCTCTTTATTATATAGGACTAGAGGCCCAGTGCATGAAAATTCATGCACTGGAGGGGAGGTCCCTCAGCCCAGCCTGCCACCTCTCACAGTCCAGGAGTCCTCAGGGGCAGGAGGCGACCCAGCAATCAGGGGAAGGCAATGCCTCATCACACCTCTACTGCTGCCACTGCTGGCAGTGCAAGCCTCAGCCAGCCCTGGTTACCTGAGCCTCGGGTGTCCCTGGACTGCTGGGAAGCTGCCATCCGAGACTTGCCTGTGCCTTGGGCCAGCCCTGGGTGACTGGGGGGCTGAGGAGACTGGGGGACTCTGGAGGCAGGCATGCAGAGCGGCCAGGCCTGCCTGGGGTGGGCCTGGCCTTGCCATGCACCTGCTACCCCAGCGGGGCTGAGGGGACTGGGCACCACTATCTTGTGGCTGTGGGCACCGCCATCTTTGAGGGCATGGCAGTCAATTAGCATATTCCCTCCTTATTGGCTGTGGGCGCTGCCATCTTTGAAGGAGGGGCAGTCAATTAGCATACTCCTTCCTTATTGGCTGTGGGCACCACCATATTTGCAATGGCGTGAGGGTCAGTTAGCATATTCCCTCTTTATTAGATAAGATTTTGCATCTAGCATCATGAGAGATACTGATTATTCATTTTCCCTTTTTTGTACTGCTTTTGTCTCATTGTTATTAGGGTAATATTGGCTTCATATAATGAGTTGGCAAGTGTGCTGTCCTCTTCTGTATTCTGAAAAATATTATAGAGAATTGGTGCTCATTTTTCTCACATGTTTGGTAGAATTCTCCAGTGAAATGATCCGGGTTGGGAGACTTTTTTAATGAAAGCTTTTAAATTACAGATTCAATTTCTTTAATAGTTATAGGACAATTCATATTATCTATGTTCTATTGCATGAGTTTTGGTAGTTTGTTTTTCAAGGAATTGATCCATTTCACCTATGTTTTTGAGTGTTCATAGTATTGCCTTACTATTCTTTAATAACTGAAGGATCTGTAGTAATATCCAGTTTCATTCCTGATAGTGGAATTTTTATGTCCTCTCATTTTATTTATTTTAGTCTTGCTGGAGGTTTCTCAATTTTATTGATAATTTCAAGGAACTAACTTTTTGTTTCATCTATTTTCTCTATTTCAAATTTCATTTATTTCTGCTCTTTATTATTTCCTTTCTTCTACTTGCTCTGAGTTTATTTTACTCTTCTTTTTCTGGTTTTTTTTTTTAGGTTGTCACTTAAATTATTAATTAGAAGTCCTTCCTTTTTCCTATTTTAAATATTTAGTGCTATAAATTTCTCTTTCAGCATCAATTCTGTGTAGATATATTTTGTTCATTTTGTCCTGTTTTTCCCTCTCAAGATTCCTATTTTAATGGCGCCCTCTTCTGTCAGCATAGCAGAGTCCAGATATTTAATAAATTTGTGTTTCTATTTTATGATAGGGGATGGTTTGTGTTCTCTGATTCTGTTGCTTTCTTTAGTCATACTGGCCCTAAATTTTGCCCTTTTTCTTCTTCTCCACTCAATTGATAAAGTTTTCTTCTTCACTTAATTGATACAATGTTACTTTTTACCTTTCCAATAAGCTTCGGTTTCAAAAACTATCCCTTCAAATCACATTTCCCTATAGTTTGTCTGTTCCATCTAGACACTTTTTAAAAATTTAGGATGAACTTCGTCTTTTTGGTAGTAGTTTTTACATAACTTTAGACCTTTTAGCTATCTTCTCTCTTCTGTTTTCCCTTCAGGTTTTCTCAGTTGGCCTTGCTCACCACAAAGCCTTGTAAGAAGGTAGGTGGAAGGGGGAAGGAACATGCTATAATTTGGTATTATTTCTCCTTTTACTTACAGTTATTTTGAAGTTTAGGTATTCTTTCTCTTCAAGTTATGATGAGGGCATGGTTTAAAATTACAACAGTGAGATAGATGTCTTGCTCTACCTATGACCTGCCACATCTGTTATAAATGAGGCAACTAAGTTGTTTAATCTGTTTAACTTTTATATTTTCAAGTTACAATAAATGCATTTTATTCTTTTTTAAAAATTTTAAGTGCTTTTATTTATTTCAGAGAGGAAGGGAGAGGGAGAGATAGAAACATCAATGATGAGAGAGAATCATTGATCGGCTGCCTCCTGCATGCCCCCTACGGGTGATCGAGCTGGCAACACAGGCATGTGCCCTTGACCGGAATCAAACCTGGGACCCTTCAGTCCGCAGGCTGACGCTTTATCCACTGAGCCAAACCGGCTAGGGCAGTGGTCAGCAAACTCAGTCAACAGAACCAAATATCAACAGTACAACGATTGAAATTTCTTTTGAGAGCCAAATTTTTTAAAACTTAAACTTCTTCTAATGCCACTTCTTCAAAATAGACTTGCCCAGGCCGTGGTATTTTGTGGAAGAGCCACACTCAAGGGGCCAAAGAGCCACATGTGGCTCGCGAGCAGCAGTTTGCCGATCACGGGGCTAGGGCATAAATGCATTTTATTCTTAAAATATGCTATAATTTGGTATTATTTCTCCTTTTAATTATAGTTATTTTGAAGTTTAGTTGTTCTTTCTGTTCAAGTTATTATGAGTGCATGGTTTCCTGCCATTTTATTTTTCTCTTCTTATTTATCTGTATTACTTTTAGAGAAATGTTAGGAGATTGGAACCTAAGTGGCTGCCTTTGTTGTCAGCTACCCAGAAGTTCTCTATCATACAGAATTCTAATAATAGATGTTATTTATGGTGACTGCATTATTTCTTGGTATAAAGATGTTTTGTTTTATGTAAAACTTTATAGCATATTATAAAAGATATGAGAAAAATTTATAATTTTCCCATGTTTTTTTCTCTGCCATCCTATTCTCAATCTCACTGTTTTGTTTAGAACACAAATCCTTCCTCTTCTTCCAACTACCAGCACTAAATATTAAACACCAATATTCTAATATGTAAATTAATTCAGTTTTTATCTCCAGAATAACATGAATTTCAAGAGTAAAGTGCCATGGAATCTGTCATTCTAATTTAGAGTATTCACTGGATTAGAAGAATAAATATCCAAGAACTTGTTCAAAGATCCATCCATTTAGATCCCAATCCTTCATCTCCATGGTCACCTTTGGAGAGACCTTACTTGCTAGAGTTATGACAGATAAAAATAGATTTCTTTATGATATCTGTTTTTAGGTTTGATCATTTTAAGACATTATGCTTTCAAAATAAATGTTCACTAATAAAATTTCTAATTAAGGTTTAATGGCCAAGTTCTATCATGAACCTTTTCAGAAAGTATGACATTCAAATCAATATAGCAGAGTGGTTGTGATTAAGACGTGTGATTCTCAGAGTCAGAATGCCTGAATGAATAAGTTCTGCCATTTTCTACATGTGCAACCAAGTTACTGAACACTTCTGTACCTGTTTTCTCATCTAGAAAATGGAGGTAATAACAGTATCTACCTCATAGTGTAGTTGAGATGATTAAGTGAGCTAATACATGTAAAACACTTAGAACAGTGCATGATATATTATAAGTTCATGTAAGTGTTTGCAATATTCATGATATAACTTACTTTTAACAGTATCTTTAATGGCTATATTAATCATCTATCATTGTATAACAAATTGCCACAATTTCACAGCTTAAAACACCTATGTATTACCTCACTATTTCTGTAGGTCATGAATATGGGCCTTCATAGTTTTGTATAAGGCTACAATGAAGGTGTAAACCTGAGCTTGGTTCTCCTCTGAAGGTTGGCTGAGGAAGGATTTGCTACCAAGATCACATGGTTTTTAGCAAGATTCATTTCTTTGTGGCCTGTGGGACTGGGGGCCTCAATTTCTAGCTGGTTATTGGCCAGAGAACACCCTTAATTCCTTGCCAGATGGGCCTCATAACAACTTGCTTCATCAAAACCAGCAAGGTAGAGAGTCATCCAGAAAGTCAAAGGTTACAATCTCTTGTAACCTAATCACTTAAATATCTCACCATTTGTGTCATATTATATTAGTTAGAAGTAAGTCACTTAATCCAGTCCACACTCAAGCAGGGTCGGGGGAGTGGGTGTGTGTGATTATCTACATAGGGATCACTGGAGGCCATCTTAGAGTCTGTCAAACACAATGTCTTAAAAAGAAAATAAAACATAGCAGAGATATTTCAAAACATTGATTCTATAATCAGCTTACCCAGATTTAAGTGCTCAGTAACCTTGGCAGGTTACTTAACCCCTGTGAGTCTCAATTTCTTTATGCTTAACATGAAGTAATAATAGTATTTGGGAGATACTTCAGGAAGGATAAAATGTGAATATCTGTATTTCTATTGTGCTTTGAACTTACTGAGTGCTTAATAAATAGATATTTAGTTTAAATAAATGGTGTATTCTGCACAGTACTTCTAAATAGGTAATCAGACAGGGCTTGAGAAAAAATGAACATAAATAAAAGACCATCACAAAATTGTTATTCTCCCCGGTTAATCATGATAATTTTGATAGGTGTCCCTTCGAGATGAACCCTCAGGAAGGTTATAGCATTTTATTAAGGTGCTTCTATGCTCAGAACCAGATTAATGACAAATGAGCTGAACTCTACACACCAGCTATATTTTAACTCCAATCTAAACAAGTATCTATTACACATGTATAAATCAAGACTTTTAATTGCATTATTAGTATATTTTCTTGATTTAACTAAATATTTTTCAATATGCCATTATTGAGATCCTTCTATGGACTGGTCCCTTTGCTGAACACTTGGAGACGCAGTTCCTGACTTCAAGTAGCTCAGCATCTCTATGGAGAAAAAGATAAACAGGGGATAATAATATGGCATGATGCACACTGAGGTAGAAGTTGGCATAGGGTAAAAGGTAACACAGAGGAGGAGGATTAATTCAAATTAGGTGAGTCAGGACAGGCTTCCTGGACAAATGATACCTGACCTGAGGCTTAAAGTAGGGTCAAGGAAGGCTATTCTCAGCAGGGAGTACAAGAGGTGAAATAGAAATATTCTTTGCTCTCAGTCTCACAGTCCAGCAGGGAGACAAACAGACAAAAAAGCTAATGAGAACACAGCATGTGATGAAATGCTGTAAGAACACTGGGAAAGCAGGTTCTGACAGAGGTGGAGGGTGGTTAAAGAGTGGTTCACAGAGGAGGATATAGCTGAGCCACACTTTAAGGATGGGAAATTGTATTGGTGTTTGCTTGATTTTCTCCATTGCTACTTCCAGCATTTGGTGAAAATTTCCAGGTTGGGACCATTTTATTTTTTATTATCACTTGTGACTAAATAAACACCACTGACTTCATGAACATCCTGATATGACAAACTGAGGACACACTTTTGCTATTTTTGCTGATCTAACCATTTGGAAATAGCAGAAAAATACAAGTTTAGAGACAAGGTACAAATGACTGGCCTATAATCTTCAAATACAAGGTGGGGCAAAAGTAGGTTTACAGTTGTTCATATGGAAAAATAATACAAACTATATGTATAAAAGCCTAAGCGACTGAACAACCGAACAACCGGTTGACCAGTCGCTATGACGCACACTGACCACCAGGGAGCAGACACTCAATGCAGGAGCTGCCCCCTGGTGGTCAGTGCGCTCCCACAGCAGGAGTGCTGCTTAGCTGACCAACCCATCCTGGCAGCCCACCAGCCTGGCAGCAGCCACTCACTCCCTCAGTAGTCCTGCAGGTCCAATCTCCGGAGAACCGGACAGGCACCAACAGGCCACTTCCCCTCCCTAGATGCTCCACAGGGAAGAAAGGATATACTAGTAAAAGTGGCCACCAAGTGGCTCCCAACAACCTGTACGAATGTCAGCAGGACATATCCAAATCCCTAGCTGGCAAGGGCATCCCACTGTCCCCCACCCCCTAGAGGGCCAATCATGACCCAGCCCCTCCCCCTCGGGGATGGGCACCAGACGCACCTGAGCAGCGTGAGCCTCTCCGGATCAGAACTGACTGGGCACGAGCCCGGGCCAGGCACAGCAGGGCCAGGATGAGCAGGAGCGGCAGACAGGAGTGGCAGGCAGTGTTGGACTGCCAGTTTCAGCCCAATCCCCGCAGGCCATACCTAGGGACCCCACCTGTGCACAAATTCTTGCATTGGGCCTCTAGTAATTAATAAATAATTATACAAGAATAAACTCTGTATTTCACATACTCATAACTGTAAACCTACTTTTGCCTCACTCTGTATACTAAGGTAAAAAAAAAAAAAAACAATGAGAAAATGAGGAACTGTTCCAGGTTAAAGGAGATTAAGAAGACATAATAACTAAATGCAATGCATATCCTAGATTGGATCCAAGATCCAGAAAAAAGAAGCTCTAAAAAAACACTATTGGGACAATTGTTCAAATTTGAATATGAATTATGGTTTAAGTAATAGTATTATTTCAATGCTACATTTTCTGGTTTTTATAATCATACTGTGATTAAATACAGAATGTCCTTATTGCTAGGTAACACAGCCCAAAGTATTTAAGAGTAAATGGACAGGATATTTTCATTACTTTCAAATGGTTATGGGAGAGAGGCAGAATGATAAAATAACTGTTCCTCACAGACTGAATACAACAGGGAGCATGTCTGACCAAGCAGTGTATCTGAAAATAGTGTTTTTGTTAAATCAAAGACCTCTTTATGGTGTTGTATTCTAATATTAAGGATACATGAATCCAGGAACCAAGGGATAAAAGCAGGAGTGACCCCAAATACCTTTACTCACTGGGTGACTTATGCTTTCTATACCCTCATCTCTGGGTCCTTCAAGGCTGGAGTTCTTGTTTCTCAAAGGGGGCATGTGCTTTCCAGGGAACACAGCAAGGGTCAAAATGAACTACAAGTCAGAGCTGATTCCAGAGCATTTTGGATTCCTTGTGCCCAGAGATGAAAAGATGAGAGGAGTCACCATTCTGGCAAGGATAATGGCTCCTGGTGTTCTGGAGGAAGCACAGTGGCTTTTACAAAATAGCAGCAGGGCCCTGGCCAGTTTTGGTCAGTGGTTAGAGTGTTAGCCCACAGACCGAAGGGTCACAAATTCTACTCTGGTCAAGGGCACTTGCAGACTCGATTCCTGGCCCAGTCAGGGGCATGTACAGGAGGCAACCAATCAATGTGTCTCTCTCACATTAATGTTTTTCTCTCTCTCTCCCCCTCTTCCCTCACCTCCACTCGCTCTAAAAAAAAATCAATGGAAATAATATCATTGGGTGAGGATTTTAAAAAATGGCAGCAGGGAGGAATTATGGGTGGATCCCAGGTGACCCGCATGGGTACCTCCTGGTACTTCCTTGCCCCATTGTAACTGTGAATGGAGAAGTACAGCAATCCCAGACAAAGAGGGTCTCACACTGCTCAAAAATAAAGGTTTGGGTCCCATCACCAGTTAAGGAATAAGACCTGCTGAAGAGACAACTGGGGGCAAGGTGAATTTAGAATGGATAGTGGAGGAGAGAGAGTATGAGTGCCAGTTGTGTACCCAAGACCAACTGCAATGCCTGGGGTTGTAGTCCATCAAACTAACCACCTTCTTCTAAGCTTTCCCTGAGAAAGAAATGTCACTGGGAGCTACAAAGAAGCTTCTCCACAAACCTGTGTGGAGAAATAGATCTATGATCTCAAAGAGTGGATGGTGGCAGCCATAAACTGATGAGTAAAAACAGATCCAGAGACAGAGAAGCATCGATCAGATGCTCAAACCTCAGAGGGAAGGTAGGGTAGGGTGGGGGTAAGGAGTAGAGGTCAACCAAAGGACTTGTATGCATGCATATAAGCATAACCAATGGACATAGACACCAGGGGGGTGAGGGCATGAATGGGAGTGGGGTAGGGGACAATGGGGGGATAAGGACACATATATAATACCTTAATCAATAAAAAAAATTTTAAATGCACCTCATGTACCTCCTACTATAGGGAGCATAACTGTCCAAGGGCCTCAGCTGCTACACTGTGAAATCTATAGAAGGTTATTGTGCCAAGGCCACACCTCTAACTGGCCATTCCCCAACAATGACTGTGTGAAAGATGTAGAACTCCTTTGTTACTGACCTTGGCTCACAGACCTTCTGAAGGCAATGAATGCCTAAGATGACATGGCAATCCAGGATTCTTCCACCCAAGCTTTTCTCCTTTTCTCCTGTATCCAAAATCATAATTGCATTGCAGTCTGACAGCACTCTCAGATTCTCCAAGCTCCCTCCTGATTTCCTTTCATACAGGCATTTCCTCTAATAAAATTCTTACAAATTTAATTCCTCATTGGCATCTGCTTTTCAGAGGATCTGGACTAACGTAGTGGGAAAATGTGGACAACTGGAGAATCTTAGAGAAGGGTACATTGGAGTTATCTTACTATTATTGCAACCCTTCTTTAAGTTTGAAATTATATCAAAATAAAAGTTAAAAATAACTGACTCCATGTGTTTAAAGGTAATTATAATAAAAATTTCAATCAAATATGGACCCTTTCTTTGTCCATAGATGAGAAGAGTTCAAATATGACTACACTACTACGATCATAGAATCACATTTTCTCATTTTATCTACCTGAATTTTAGAATTTGACTTCAGCCTACCAACCTTAATACTACTATCCTCACATGAAAACATTTCTCTTTCCCTTCTCCCTTCAGTTAAACCCAGATAAAACAGTTTCTTAATATCAGTGCTGGGGGCTTAAAGCCCACACCCTCTTTCTTCTTCTTTTTTTTTTCCTTTTTATTGAATTAATTGGGGCGACACTGGTTAACAAAATTACACAAGCTTTAGGTGCACAATTCTATAGCACATCATCTGTACACTGTATTGTGTGTTTACCACCCCAAGTCCAGTCTCCTTGACCATCATTTATTTCCCCTACACCCTCCTTGACCTCCCCTCTTCCCCCTCCCCCCGTCAGTCACCACACTGTTGTCTCTGTCCACAAGGTGTTCTTTCTTTTTTTCCTTTTTGTTCAATCTCTCCACCCCACTCTCACCCAGTCCCCCCACCAATAGTTGTCAGCCTGGTCTCTACCTATAAGTCCCTATTTTGTTTGTTAGTTTATTTTGTTCATTAGATTCCACATATGAGTGAAATCATATGTTACTTGTCTTTCTCTTCCTGTCTTATTTCACTTAGCATACTGCTCTCCAGGTCCATCCATGCTGTACTTTGAGATTAAATGGAGTAATCATTAAACACATGGTAAAAAAAAAAAGTTATAGGACAGAGGACAGAAAAGGAACGTTGGAGGACATCTTGCCCACCCTCTTCATTTTACCAATGGAAAAAACAAGGAAAAGAGTCAGGCATTACTTGAACATGGCGGCAGAGCTGGGGTTAAAATCCAGGTTCTCGGACTTCTCAAACTAGTCTTCATTCAACTGTATCATGTCTCCCTGCTGACAACTTTTAAAACTGTAACTTACAAAAACAGTATAATCGTATTCTCATGAATCAAATTAGAATGTACATACATACATATAAACATAGCTACTGACAAAAATGTTATTCCTGCATTAAAAGAAAGTTCAGAAAGCAGAGGGGAAAACACAAATCATAATGCCACTCTCCTAATACAGCATTTTGGTAATAATGATTTATAAGTAGCATAATTTCAACTACTTCAGGAGCCTCACTGGCACATTTATTGTTTTTATAGTACTCTCTTTCTCTTAAAGTGGTTCGTTCTGCCTGTCTTCATCACTAGGTTAAGTATGTACTGTCAGGTATTTTTTTAACATATCTAGATTGTAAATCATTATATTTTTAATATGTCATTTAAAAGACATACCTTCACATTTTAAGAAAACATCAAAGCTGGGTGAAGATAGATAAACAAAAGATATATATTATTTTAAAAAACTGTTATAAAGGACCACAAGTCACATCCTAACCCTTTAGACAGTGATGTTGATCTACTTTCTCCCTGTTCTAGGTGAGGCTTAGGACACAGTGATTATCATTGCCATAAGGATAGATTTTATTCTGATGCTTTAAGGATTTATGAGGATAATTTAAGACGTTTTGAGATATGTCATTTGGACAAGGATGAAAATATTTTATTTTGCTAAAGTACATTCCTTTTGAAAGATTAAGATAATTCTCACTTTAAGTAAACACAAATAAAAAATTGAAGTTGCAGCCCTGGCTGGTGTTCTCAGTGGTTAGAGTGTAGGCCCTTGGACCAAAGGGTCACAGGTTTGATTCCCAATCAAGGGTATATACCTAGGCTGAGGAAAGATGGCGACCAGCAGGAAGGTAGGGAGGGCGAGTGTGTGAGAGAGTGAGGGAGCGATAGAGGTGTGTGTGGATGTGTGTGGGTGTGTATGTGAGTGAAATAGGGACAGTTAGACCCTGCAGTTCTTTCAGGGGGCTGCCAATCCAGGCAGTCTTAGATGGCAAAACCCCGCTGCTGCCACAAACACTCCGGGGAGGACACCGGTGGCACAGAGACCACGCCATCTTGAAGAACAGTACTGATTGAGACTAGAATCCTAGCCTCGCCAACCACCCAGTCTGGTATCAGAAGCAAACCAGGACCCTACAGCCACTCTGGTAAAAGACCTGCAACCACAGCTGCAGACCCAGGGAGACCAAGACTCTAGGCACCACAGCCGCAGATTTCTGTGAGTCACAAAGCCAATCCCCCTCCCCGCCGGCCCCGCAGCAGCGACATAGAAACTACCAGACCCCAGCCGCACAATAGGGCTTTCTGCACACACAAAGCAGTGGCGATTCTGCCTGACTTTGAGCCTTGGTGTCGGACACGGGAAATTTGTTTCCCGTGACTCATCTCCGCGCCTAGGCAGGGAGACTGAGCTGAATTTGAGCCTAGCTGCTCATCTTTAGGAAGGTAGTTTTCTGCGACCAGATCCCGTGCCCACACAGGGCAGGGAGACAGCGCTGAACAAGAGCCTGGACTTGCAAACTTGGGGAATGTGTTTCCTGCGACTAGTCTCCACACCCAGGCAGGGAGGCAATCCTGAATTTGAGCATAGGCACATGACCTTGGGGAGATTGTTTTCTGCGACCAGATCCTGCACCCACACAGGGAGACAGCGCTGAATTTGAGCCTGGGGGGGGGGGGTAAACCAGGGGAGTTTGTTTCCCATGACCAGACCCTGAACCTTAGCAGAGAGGCTGTGCTGAATTTGAACCCAGATGTGCGGACTCAGGGAGTTTATTCCCCACGACCAGACCCTGTGCCCACACAGGGAGGCAACGCTGAATTTGAGCCTGGGTGCATGAACACGGGGAGTTTGTTTTCCACAGTGCACACCTGCATGATCAGACACCACACCCACACTAAGTGGCAGTGCCACCTGACTTTGAATCAGGGCAAGTGCACACAGAAGGCTGTTTACCGCAGGGCAGAAGTGGACCTTCTGCCAACACAGTGCGACTGAGCAACCCGGTCTCCCAAGTAGAGTGGGGACCCTGAATCTCCACGCAAGAGGCAGCAATGAGCACCAGTGACTAGACTCTGTTCCCCATTGAATGCACCTGGGATCCCTGATTCCCAGTACATTCACACAAAGAGCCAGTGACTCCAATTCTTGGTGCACGTGCACACAGGGACCCTGATTCTCAGTGCGAGGTAGCACCAATTAACAGAGACTCTGATACTCAATTCTCGGCATGGACACAGGGAGCCTCTGACTCCTGACACACAATAGGGGACTTTGATTTTTGGCACACGCCAGTGGGTTCTCTGTTTCAACGTGGTACAGGACACACTAAGTCCCTGATTCTAGGTGCACACAAGAGGCCACACTAAGCGACTGTGACTCTGACTCAGGGTGAGCGTGGCTCCCACCAACCCACAGCAACCGCACGTTTTGGTGTCAGAGCTTTTCAGTAACACTTGGGGGGTGCAAAACTCCCACTGCACATGGCCCAGGCCCCCGCAACTCGATATTGAACCTTCTGGTGACAGTCAGAATGGGGAGAAATGAAGCAGTTCCCAGAGGAAAGAAAAGGAGGAATCGCCAAGAAAGGAAATAAGTGAAACAGAAGCATGCAACATGACAGAAAAATAATTCAGAGTAATGGTCATACAGTTCATAAACCAGATGGAGGAGAAAATCAACAACCTATTCAAAAATCAGGAAGAAATGAAAAATTATATAGCTACCATCAAAAACAGCATGGAAGGCTTCAACAGTAGACTAGAAGAAGCAGAGGACTGAATCAGTGAGTTAGAAGATCAGGTACAGAAACAATCCCAATCTGAACAACAACTAGAGAAAAAAATTAAAAAACAGGAGGAGAGCCTAAGGGAGCTTTGGAACAATGCAAAATGAAATAACATATGTATAATAGGGCTGCCAGAAGGACAAGAAGAGCAGCAAGGATTAGAAAATTTATTTGAAGAAATAATGACAGAAAACTTCCCTGATATGGGGAAGAAAAAAGTTACTCAAGTACAGAGAGTCCCAAGCAAGATGAATCCCAAAAGACCCACCCCAAGACACACCATAATTACAATGGCAAATGTTATCGACAAAGAGAGACTCTTAAAGGCTGCAAAAGAGAGACAGAAAGTTACCTACAAAGGATCCCTCATCAGATTATCAAATGATTTCTCAACAGACACACATCAAGCTAGAAGGAAATGGAAGGAGATATACAAAGCAATGCAAAGCAAGGGAATGAATCCAAGAATACTCCATCCAGCAAGACTATCAATCAAAATTGAAGGGGAAATCATGAGCTTCGCAGACAAAAAAAAGGCTAAAGGAGTTTATCACTACCAAGCCAGCAATGCAAGAAATGCTAAATGGAATGCTGTAAAAAGAAGAAACAAAAAGGTAAGAAGGAACACAGCCTCAAAAAATAAAAATGGCTACAAAAAAGTACCTTTCAATAATAACTCTAAATGTAAACGGACTAAATGCTGCAATCAAAAGACATCGAGTGGCTGAATGGATAAAAAAACATGACCCATATATATGCTGTCTACAAGAGACCCACCTCAGAACAAGAAACTCACACAGACTGAAAGTGAAGGGATGGAAAAATTTCCTTCAGGCAAATGGAAATGAAAAATAAAAGCTGGGGTAGCAATACTTATATCTGACAAAATAGAACTCAAAGTGAAGGCCATAACAAGAAATAAGGAAGGTCACTTCATAATACTAAAGGGATCAATACAACAAGAGGATATAACCCTGATAAACATATATGCTCCCAATGCAGGAGCACCCAAATAGATAAAAAATCTCCTGGAAGATATCAAGAGAGAGATCGACAACAATACAATCATAGGAGGGGACTTTAATACACCACTGACATCACTGGATAAACCCTCTAGACAAAAAATCAGAAAAGAAACAGCAATCCTAAATGATCCACTAGATCAGATGGACTTAATTGACATCTTCAGAACATTTCACCCCAAAGCTGCGGAATACACTTTCTTCTCAAGTGCACATGGGACATTTTCAAAAATAGACCACATACTGGATCATGAGCAAAGTCACCCCAAATTCAAGAAGATTGAAATAATACCAAGCATCTTTTCAGAACACAATGGCATAATATTAGAAATAAACTACAATAAAAACAATCCAAAACATTCAAACACTTGGAAGCTGAATACCATGCTATTAAATATTGATTGTGTTACCAATGAGATCAAAGAAGAAATTAAAAACATTCTGGAAACAATGACAATAAAAACACAACAATCCAAAGCCTATGGGACACAATGAAAGCAGTCCAGAGAGGGAAGTTCATAGCTCTACAGGCCTACCTCAAAAATCAAGAAAAAATAGTAGTAAATCATCTAATGCTACAACTCAAAAAATTAGAAAGAGAGCAACAAGAAAAGCCCAGAGTGAGCAGAAGGAAGGAGATAATAAATATTAGAGCAGAAATAAATGACATAGAGACCAAAAAAACAATACAAAAGATCAATGAAACCAAGAGCTGGTTCTTTGAAAGGATAAACAAGATAGATGAACCTCTAGCCAGGCTCACCAAGAAGCAAAGAGAGAGGACCCAGATAAACAAAATCAAAAATGATAGAGGCGAAATAACAACAGATCCCACAGAAATACAAAGGATTGTTAAAAAATATTTTGGACAACTCTATCCCAACAAACTAGACAACCTGGAGGAAATTAACATATTCCTAGAAAAATCCAACCTTCCAAAACTCAATCAGGAATATTCTAAAAATCTTAATAGGCCAATAACTATGGAAGAAATTGAAGCAGTCATCAAAAAGCTTCCAGCAAACAAAAGCCCAGGGCCAGACAGCTTCACAGGAGAGTTATACCAAACATTCAAGGAAGAACTAAAACCTATCCTCCTTAGACTATTTCAAAAAATTCAAGAGGAAGGAACACTTCCAAGCTCCTTCTATGAAGCCAGTATAACCCCGATAGCAAAACCAGATAAAGACAACACAACGCAAGAGAATTACAGGCCAATGTCCCTCATGAACATAGATGCCAAAATCCTCAACAAAATTCTAGCAAATAGGATCCAGCAGTACATCAGAAAGATCATACACCATGACCAAGCAGGATTTATCCCAGGGATTCAAGGATGGTACAATATCTGCAAATCAATAAACGTGATACATCACATAAACAAATTGAGCGAGAAAGATCACATAGTCATATCAATTGATGCAGAAAAAGCATTTGACAAAATCCAATACCCTTTCTTCATAAAAACTCTTAGCAAGGTGGGAATAGAAGGGTCATACCTCAACATCATAAAAGCCATATATGACAAACAAACAGCCAGCATCACACTCAATGGACAAAAACTAAAGCCATTTCCCCTAAGAATAGGAACAAGAAAGGGATGCCCTCTCTCACCACTCCTGTTCAACATAGTACTAGAAGTACTAGCCATTGCGATCAGACAAGAAGAAGAAATAAAAGGCATCCAAATTGGAAAAGAAGAAGTAAAACTGTCCTTATTCGCAGACGACATGATACTGTACATAGAAAACCCTAAAGACTCCATCAAGCTGAAACTGGTTTGGCTCAGTGGATAGAGCATCAGCCTGTGGATTGAAGGGTCCCAGGTTCGATTCTGGTCAGGGGCATGTACCTTGGTTGTGGGCACATCCCCAGTGGGGGGTGTGCAGGAGGCAGCTGATCGATGTTTCTCTCTCATCGATGTTTCTAACTATCTCTCTCCCTTCCTCTCTGTAAAAAATCAATAAAATATTTTAAAAAGACTCCATCAAAAATTATTAGACTTAATAAATGAATTTGGCAATGTAGCAGGATAAAAATTAATGCCAAGAAATCTATTGCATTTCTATACACCAATAGTGAACTTACAGAAAGAGAGATTTAAAAAGCAATCCCATTTACCATTGTATCAAAAAAATTAAGATACTTAGGAGTAAACTTAACTAAAGAGGTAAAAGACCTATATGCAAAAAACTACAGGACACTGAAAAAAGAGATAGAGGAAGATATAAACAGATAGAAGAACATACCATGTTTATGGATTGGTAGAATCAACATCATCAAAATGTCCATACTACCCAAAGCAATCTATAGATTCAATGCAATCCCCATTAAAAAAGACCTAGAACGAACTCTCCAAATATTCATCTGGAATGAAAAAAAAAGACCCCAAATAGCCACAGCAATCCTGAGAAAGAAGAACAAAGTAGGTGGGATCTCAATACCAGATATCAAGCTGTATTACAAAGCCACTGTTCTCAAAACAGCCTGGTACTGGCACAAGAACAGACATATAGATCAACGGAATAGAATAGAGAACCCAGATATTGACCCAAACCACTATGCTCAATTAATATTTGACAAAGGAGGCATGAACATACAATGGAATCAAGACAGTCTCTTCAATAAATAGTGTTGGGAAAATTGGACAGATACATGCAAAAAAAATGAAACTAGACCACCAACTTACTCCATACACAAAAATAAACTCAAAATGGATACAGGACTTAAACATAAGACGGGAAACCATAAAAATATTAGAGGAATCCACAGACAGCAAAATCTCAGACATATGCCAAAGGAACTTCTTCACTGATACTGTTCCTAGGGCAATGGAAAATAAAGAGAAAATTAACAAATGGGACTACATCAAAATAAAAAGCTTTTTCACAGCAAAAGAAACCATCAACAAAACAACAAGAAAGATCACTACATGGGAGAACATATTTGCCAATGTTATCACTGATAAGGGTTTAATCTCCAACATCTACAGGGAACTCATACTACTCAACAAAAGGAAGATAAACAATCCAATCAAGAAATGGGCAACGGACCTAAATTGAAACTTTTTGAAAGAAGACAGAAGGAAGGCCAAGAGACACATGAAAACATGCTCAAAGTCACTTATTATCCGAGAGATGCAAATCAAAACGACAATGCGGTACCATCTCACACCTGTCAGAATGGCTATCATCAACAAATCAACAAACGACAAGTGTTGGCGAGGATGTGGAGAAAAAGGAACCATCATGCACTGCTGGTGGGAATGCAGATTGGTGCAGCCACTGTGGAGAACAGTATGGAGTTTCCTTAAAAAACTAAAAATGGAACTCCCATTTGACCCAGTAATCCCACTTCTAGGAATATATCCCAAGAAGCTAGAAACATCAATCAGAAAGGATATATGCACCCCTATATTCATAGCAGCACAATTTACCATAGCTAAGATTTGGAAACAGCCTAAGTGCCCATCAGCAGATGAGTGGATTAAAAAACTGTGGTACATCTACTCAATGGAATACTACGCTGCGCTAAAAAAGAAGGAATTCCTACCATTTGCAACAACATGGATGGAACTGGAGAGCCTTATGCTAACTGAAATGAGCCAGTCAGAGAAAGATAAATATCACATGATCTCACTCATCTATGGGAAATAATGAACAACATAAACTAAGAATCAAAAACAGATCCAGAGACAGGGAAGCATTGATCAGACTGTCAAACCTCAGAGGGAAGGTAGGGGAGGGTGGGGGTAATGGGGAAAGATCAACCAAAGGACTTGTATGCATACATATAAACCTAACCAGTGGACACAGACAACAGGGGGGTGAGGGCATGAGTGGGGGGGGGTTGGGGAAGGTAATGGGGGGATGAGGATAAATATGTAATACCTTAACCAATAAAGAAATTAAAATGCAAAAAATAAAATAAAACAAAATAAAAAAAGGGTATATACCGAGGTTGCAGGCTCAAGCCCCAGCCCTGGTCAGGGCGTGTGTCTCACATGGACAAGATACTTCTCTCTCTCTCTCTCTCTCTCTCTCTCTCTCTCTCCCTTTCACTTCCTTCCTTACACTCTCTTTAAAATTCAATGGGAAAAAATCCTCAGGTGAGTATTAAAAAAATTTTTTTGAACTTGCACAACAGTACATTTGAACAATTTGAGTTGCAAAGCATAACATTTTTACATAGGTCATGAGAATTGTGTTAAACAAAGTAAACCTCTTTTGCGGAGGGGTGGGGGAAGTGACTTGTTTTAGAAGTGAATTGCATTTAGAAGGACAATAAACTTTAGACAAAAACCTCTATAACTTTGTCTCCAAGGAGCTGGACAGGACTTGAAAAGACCACCTAGTGAAGCCACCTGCCCTTCATAGCAATTGCTCCACTCTAAGTCCCCTCACCTAGGTTCCCAATACTAATCCCCACTAAGACAGTTGTTTAGTCATATGACTCCAGTCTGCAATGAAAGAATTTCAGGCACTTGCCATTTGATGAGAAAGAGCTTTTTGTACAAGAAAGCCTTCCAGATACCCCTTAAGCCAAGAGGTTCTAGTCCAACTTGCTTTCCTTGTTATTATCCTAAGATGTATCTCTGAGCCTGATCTTCAACTCTTGCTAAACCTGGTCAGAATTTGGAAAGGCACTTTGAGATGTTTGACATGATTTACAGGCTACCTGAAATCATTTACAGGCCACTCTAACCTATTTCAAAATAGCTATTTCAGTAAGGCTTGTGTAAAGTTTCAAGGTTATTTCAAATTGGATTAGACCATGCTTAGGAAACCAGGCAGGCAGCAATCAACTTGTGGTGTTTTTTGTTGCCTGACAATGAGCTTTGGTTGTTTGTTTATTGATTTGAGTATAGGGTAACTGACCTTCGTTGAACACGAAATTAAAAACATGTTATAAAGAAATTGGGCTTATTTCACTCACTAGCACTGTATCTAACCTGCCAATTCACTCTTCTAATGAAAAAAACAACACACACACACACAAAAGAAAAAAACAGTTGAGCCAGAAAAAAATCTAATCAGGTTCTCAAAAACTCTTTTGAATGAATAAATGATGTTAGGGCTTAATTAAAAAATATGTTAATCAAATTCCCTCTCCCCCTATATTCCAGCTGATTTATCTTAAGCATACTTGTCAGGAAAAATAAATATTTTTTTAAAAAATATCAATATTGATTTCAGAGAGGAAGGGAGAGGGAAAGGGAGACAGAAACATCAATGATGAGAGAGAATCATTGATTGGCTACCTCCTGCGCCTCCCCCAATGGGGATCAAGCCCCCAACCCAGGCATGTGCCCTTGACCGGAATCGAACCCAGGACCCCCCAGTCTGCAGGCTCTATCCACTGAGCCAAACCAGTTAGGGCAAAAAAAAAAAGGAATAATATTTTAATTAAAAAACATATTGAATGAAAATATATTTAATGAAGTTATCAGACCTACAATAATGGGCAGCAGAAGTCTGCAGTCTTAGCCTTGGTTCTACCCTGCCTTGATCAAATTATTCACAATCTCTAAAACTATTTTATCTTCCAAATCCCTTTCAACTTCAAAAGTCTATGTGATGACTGATGTTAAAGGGAAAGCTAGTCTTTAAGTTTCAAACTTCTAGAATATCACTTGTATTAAAAGTATATATATATATATATATATATATATATATATATATATATATGTAAAATTTTGTAAAAACCATATGGATATGCATCTTAAATGTTAAGTTGACTATCTTTAGGTGATGTGTTTCTGAGTGATATTTTTGTTTATATTTCCAATTTTTTAAATAGTAAAAATACATTCTTTTTTTAAAATAAACATTTTTAAAAGGTTCCACCTAATCCCAATGAGTCAAAAACTCAGCATTACCTTAGAGTACAGTATTGTTTGCTTCTCATGAGTTTAACATATTTTATCTTAGTAATCCCCAGAGCATCCCTGTGAGGTAGGTGAATGGTGTCTTATTTCTATAAATCATCATTTTCAGCTGGGGTTCTTCTAGGAAATTAAGCCTTGATGCCCTACGATATCCATCCTATGTAATGAATTAACTATTCTCCTATGCATCTGGAGTGGTACTAGTCATTTCTCCTTGGGAGAAATTGAGGAAATGCTCACCAGAATATTTTCTATGTTCAATGCATCAGCTAGGAAACCCAGCTTGAAAAGAATACACAGCAGGCAAACAAACCCACACAATTGATCATTTGATTTTTAGTGTCTTAAATTATACTTTGAGTCAGCAAAATGTTTTCAATGAATTCTAATTACTGTGCTAAGTTCCAGTAATGTACACAGAACGTTTTAAAAATTATTTTCCCCTGGGTGCTCTGAATTACTGAAATTTCCAGTTATTTAAATTACAAACTTTTTTATCAGCACAATTTATTGCTAGTGATTAGTCAGGCTTTTAGTGCACAAGACACTAGTAAGTACTCTCTAGTGAGCAGGAGAATTATTAAAATAAAAAGATAAGATTGAACAAGATCAGGAGGAACCAAGAGGGTGGCATAGTTAAACACCTGTACTTGCTGCCTCTTACAACCACATCAAAATTACAACTAAAAGACAGAACAGCTATCATCCAGAACCGTGGGAAAGCTGGCTGAGTGGAAGTACTACAACCAGAGAGGTAAAAAGAAAGCGCATTGAGACTGGTAGGAGGTGCAGAGGCATGGAACGGGCTGGCACCTGGGTGAGCTGCTGTTTTAATTGGGAGGGAGATACAAGCCCTGAACTCCAGTTCCAGGCGAGATTCTGGGGCACCCAGACACATACGGGGAGAGACTGGACTGTCTGGCATCGGGGCAGGAACGCAAGGGCGGCTTTCTTTCAGACAGAGGTGCTCGCAGCAGTCATTGTTCCTATGCTGGGACCTGTCTGATGCAGGGCTGATTGGCAGCCATTGCTATTTGCTCCACCCAGGAGATTCCCTGAGACTCCACCCCACCAATTTACAACCCCACCCAAGCTGTGTGCAATGGCTTTTTCATATGAATGGCCTGTCCTTTCTCAGCTTAAAATCTGTCAAACAAGCTACAGCTGGGTCAGGGAGCCCCAAAGCTATCCAAAGAATGTACAAGGCCAGCAGCAGCAGCCTGTCTTGCTTCACAGCTGGGCCTTGTCTGGGCACTTCCAAACCCAATACAAAGAGGAGGACTCTGCAGATCTCTCTGTAGCTCCTGCCAGGTTGCCCCAGGCAGTGGCTGACTTTGCACCTCCTTAGAGATCCAAGAGCCAGTGTACCCAGTGGTCACTGTGAGACTATACCAGATTACAACTCTTCACATACATAAGTGACACACTCTAGGGGCAGACTCAGTGAGCACCAAAGCCCCACTGAAGCAAGTCCTGCCCCATAAGGGTGTCTCCTGCACAGCAGTTCTTCCATTGTAGCCACAGCTGGTCCTCACAGTCAATTGGCCTGGAGGTAAATTCCTCCCAGTGATACCAACAGCAATCAAGGCTTAACTACAAGACTGTGCACACAGCCCACAGAGGGGTGCAACAAGAGTGTCCACCTCAGGTGATTGGGGAGGCTGAGCCACTGGGCCCTATAGGACACCTACCACACAAGGCCACTCTATCAACTTGAGACTTCACAGCCACCCAATACATAAAAACAAATACAGGGAAGCAGCCAAATTGTGGAGACAAAGAAACATGTCACAAATGAAAGAAATACAAGAAAGCAAAATACTGGATATAGAGTTCAAAACCACAGTTATAAGGTTACTCAAGAATCTCCTAGAAACCTCCAAGGAACTTAGAGAGACCTTCAATGATCTTATTGAGAATGCCAAAAAATAGAAAAGGACCAGTCAGAAACTGAGCATACACTGACTGAAATAAAGAATAATATACAGAAATTCAACAGTAGACCAGAGGATCCCAAGAATCAAGTCAAAGATTTGAAATACAAGAAAGCAAAAAACACCCAACTGGAAAAGAAAAAAAGAAAAAAGAATAAAAAATATGAAGATAGTGTAAGGAGCCTCTGGGACAACTTCAAACGTACCAGCATCCAAATTATGGGGGTGCCAGAAGAAGAGAGAGAGCAAGATACTGAAAACCTATTTGAAGAAATAATGACAGAAAACTTGTCCTACCTGGTGAAAGAAATAGACTTACAAGTCCAGGAAGCACAGAGAACCCCCAAAAAAAGGAATCCAAAGAGGTCCACACCAACACACATCATAATTAAAATGCTAAGGGCAAAAGACAAAGAGAGAATCTTAAAAGCAGCAAGAGAAAAACAGTTACTTACAAGGGAGTATCCATAGGACTGTCAGCTTATTTCTCAAAAGAAACTATGCAGGCCAGAAGGGAGTGGCAAGAAATATTCAAAGTGATGAATAGCAAGAACCTACAATCAAGATCACTCTACCCAACAAAGCCCTTATTCAGAATTGAAAGTCAGATAAAGAGCTTCATAGACAAGAAAAAGCTAAAGGAGTTCATCACCACCAAACCAGTATTATATGAAATGCTGAAGTATTCTCTAAGAAGAGGAAGAAGAAGAAAAAGGTAAAGATAAAAATTATGAACAACAAAGTGACAACAAATACATATCTATCAACAAGTGAATCTAAAAGTCAAATGAATAAAAAATATGATGAACAAAATAAACTGGTGAATGTAATAGAATCAGGGACATGGAAAGGTAGTGGACTGACAATTCTCAGGGAGAAGGGGTTGTGGGGAGTGCGGGAAGAGATTGGACCAAGATCTTACACCTATGGATGAGGACAGTGCAGGGGGGAGGGGGCGAGGGCCTGGAGTGGGGTGGGAACAGGGTGGAGGGGAAAAAAAATTGAACAAGATCAGAGCCCAAAGAGAGTGGTTTAGCAAATCAACCAGCTCCTACAATAGCTGACTGTGGATCCCAAGAAACCCAAAACACTAATTTGAAAGAATATATGCACTCCTATGCTCATTACATCCAATTTCATTTACAACTACAGGCCAAGTGCATGAAATTCATGCACTCTGGGCGGGGGGGGGGGGGGCGGTGTCCCTCAGCCTGGCCTGCACCCTCTTGCAGTCTGGGAGACCTCCGGGGATGTCTGACTGACAGAGGACATCCTTAGTGCTGCCAAGGAGGCAGAAGAGGCTCCCACCACTGCTGCTGCGCTGGCCAGCGGTGAGCCTGGCTCAGGGCTTCTGGCTGAGTGGCACTCTCCCTGTGGGAGCGCACTGACCACCAGGGGACAGTTCCTGTGTTCGACATCTGCCCCCCCTGGTGGTCAGTGCACGTCATAGCAACCGGTGGTTCCGCCATTCAGTCGATTTGCATATTAGCCTTTTATTATATAGGATAACCAAGCTATGGAAGCAACCTAAGTGGCCATCAATAGATGAGTGGATAGAAAAGTGGTGGAACATATATACAATGGAATGTTATTTGGCCATAAAAATGAGCAAAATTTTATCATTTGCGACAGCAAGGATGGACCTAGAGGGTATTATACTAAGTAAAATAAGTCAGTCAGAGAAACACAAATACTATATGATTTCACTTATATGTGGAATCTAAAGAACAATATAAATGAACAAACAAATCAGAAACATACTCATAGATACAGAGAATAGGCTGATGTTTGCCTGGGGGTTGGGGGGGACTTGGTGGAGAAAGTGAAGAAATTGAGGAGTGCAGATTGGTAGTTACAGAATATTCACAGGGATGTGAAGTCCAGCATGTGAGATATAGTCAATAATGTTGTAATGTCTATGTATGGTGCCAGGTGGGTACTGGAAATATCAGGGGGAACACTTTATAAAATATATTATTGTCTAATCACTATTCTGTACACCTGAAACTAATATAAAACAATATTAAATGTAAACTGTAATTGAAAAAATGTAAATGATAAAAAGAAAAATTATAAGGCCTACAAAAGAAAAATATGTAAACTTATTATTTCTCTTCAATTGACATAAAAACATAGTTTCAAAAAAAAAGAAATACATTTATTTTGTTTATAAGCCATTCAGTCTGTGGTATTTTGTTATAGCATCCCAAACGGACAAAGACGCTTCCCAAGTGTTTCCCTCTGCTCAAATGCTGTCCCTTTGTCCTATCCAGTGATCTAGTTTAATGCCTCTGAATTTTAAAACAAAAATTTGACAGACTCCTAGAAACCACAGTGACATACCATTTTGCACTCCGAAATTTGGCCAAAATTCATGTTCTATCATACTCAAATGATAGGAATAATTTGAACCAATGGAAACTCTCATACACTCTAGTGGAAATATAAATTGATACAACCACATTGGGGAAGAATATGAGACTATCATGTAAAAGTTAAACATTTTCTTTCCCTACAATGCAGCCATTCTCTAGGTATGCTCCCTAAAGAAACCTTTATACACATGCACCAAATGTCAGGTACATGAACATTTATAGTAGCATTGGATGAAATAGAGAAAAGCTGAAAACAAGCCAAGTGTCCATTAGCAGGAGATGGATGAGTACATTCTGGTACATTCATATAATAGAGACCTATACATCAGTGGGGAGAGGGGGAGCTCCAAGTACACACAGCAACATGGATGGAAGTCACAAACAATTCTGAGTGAATAAAGCAAGTCAACAGAAGTCAAATAGAGAAAGACAAATAATATATGATTTCGCTTATATGTGAAATCTAAAAAACAAAATGAACAAGCAAAACAGAAATAAACACATAGATACAGAGAACAAATTGATGATTGCCAAATGGGTAGGAGAGTTGGGTAAAAAGTGATGGGATTAAGAAGTACAAATTGGCAGTTATAAAATAGTCATGGGATGTAAAGTGCAGCATAGGCAATATAGTCAATAATATTGTAATAAGTATGTACTTTGCCAGGTGGGTACTAGACTTATTAGGGTGATCAGTTTGTAAGTTATACAAGTGTCTAATCACTATGATGTACACCTGAAACTAATATAATATTGTATATCAACTATAATTGAAAAATTAAATTAAAAATAAAATTAATATGTATAATAAAATGCCTTAAATTTTAAAACAAATAAATAAAGCAATTCACAAAAGAGATGTAAAATATCTTTCCATTTTTATATATTTCAGATTAAGCAAAATCAGGTACACATACTTCTGGATTACAATATTAGTGAAAATCAAGGCAGGAGTATAGAGACACAAAGGGAAACTCAATCACATTGGTGGTGTTTTTTGGTTAATGATAGATTCATGAGTATTCATTTTATTATTTAGCTTCATAATTTATATATACATCAACTATACTTCTTTGTACATAATTTCCTACTGGAAGTTTTTATTTTGTATTTCCTGTTTATAGTCCCAGTTTATTTTCAGAACATCCTGGCTCTTGCCAATTACTAGCTTAGGAACTTTGGGATGCTACTTAACAATTCTGAACCTCAATAGGCTCATCTGTAAAATGAAGATAATAATGAAACAAAAAAGAAAAAGAAAAAAAAGATAATAATGTGATAATAATGCCTACCCATCTGGCCACTGGAAGGACTACTCTAGGAATTGCCTGTCACTTAGTAGCGCTAGCAAAGGCTAGTTCCTCTGAGGGACACTGTATTTTGAGCAAACCCTGCAGCTTGAACTGATTGTAAAGTTTTATGAAAACAGTCAGTCTTCATTGATTTGAGATTAATATCTTTTGATGTCCTTCCCACTCCTCCTCTACCCCTGAGGGAACAATATTTCTGATCTTTAGAGCTCTTTTCAAATGAAAGTTGGGTTATCTCCATAGCATTTGTATTCCTTGCCCACACGGTGGCAGAACAGTCAAAGAACTGTGATACTGAACTGTCAAGATCTTTTGAGAACATTCAAGACCTTCTAGAAAGCAACTTATTGCAATTTCATTAATGACGGTCACTATATAAATTGAGACTGAACTGGCAGTTGAGATTGAAACTGTTTTTCACCCTTGATGTGATAATAACTAGAGCACATTAACAGGCATTTGAAATTTAAAAATAAACAAAACATAATTTATAATCCTACGGATGCTTCCTACAAATTCTCACCTGAGGTTTCATACATATTTATTTACCAGTTTGTGAAGGCACTTGAGGACACACATGTGGACACATGTTTTAAGTGTGTACAGGTGAGAACACATATTTGCACTGTCAAGGAAGTCTTATAAGTAAGCATAGGGGAATAAGGAGAGAAAACTAATAATAGCCTTCTCACCAGAAATACTCAGGCCTGCAAAGAGGAAGTGTGGTGGTAACTGCTGACAGGGGGAAATTTGAAATTCCAGTGAACATTGACCTCAGCCTCATTCAACCTCAGCAGCATGTCCTGTGCCACAGATGTGCGGTTGGGGCTGCTGTTCTGAAACCAAATATGTTGATCCTGCCTTTGACCCACTGATCTGAATTAATGACTCAGAAACCCCTGTGATATCATCCTACTGTTTACACACACACACCACACCAATATATATTAGTTAGAACTCTTGTGGTTGCAAATGACATAAGACCAATTTCAATCAGTAAATCAAAAAAGGAAGAATATGTATACATATAATCAAACCACCAAAATGCACAAATGCAGATGGCCTCAAGAACAACTGAAATTGTGACTCTCCTTGGAAAATGCTCTCCATCTTTCCTCATCATGTTTCTCTTTATGTTGGTTTTATTCTTTCAAATTAGCTTACTCCTGCCAACAGGTGCCATGGCAACTCTGGTAAAGGAACGTCTTGACCCAAATTATTTGAAAAAAACTTGGTGAAGACCTACAATTGGCCTACACTGAGTCATATGGCTAGCTATAAACCAATCACTATGGCCACAGATAGAAAATTATTACTGGTCTAGCCTGAGCCCCATGCCCACCCTTGTGCCAAGAGGCAGAGAGTCTATGATTGCTAGCCCTTATTGAGACCAGTTTGAGGTAAGGAGAAGTGGTTTTCTAAAATAATGGATTTCCTATTCCAAGCATATAGAACAACTTATGCTCATGAGGAAAAAAAGGAGCACAAAGTTATATATATAATAAACTCTGTTGATTTTGTTGTCTTCTATCACTCGTACTGAGAGTAGTGTGTTAAAGTCTCCTTTATTACTATGTATTGATCTATGTTTCCTTGAATCACCTCTACTTTTTCTTCTATAAAGATGGATACTAGATTTGATTGGAGCTGCTCACTTTCCTTTCTTGAGCTCTTCTGCTGCCCTTTCTGGCCCCTATCCTCAAATTCCTTCCAGTCCCTGGTTTCTGTTTTTAATGTTACAGGTATTTAATGTCTCCTGGCCTAGTTTGCTGACTCTAAAGATGGACACTACATCTAATAGTAATAGCTAACATTTCTTGACCACTTATTATGTGCTAGGTACTGTGACATGTGCTGGAGGCAAAGACCAACAAGTAGTTAGCACAGTAATGGGCAACCTTTTGAGCTTGGTGTGTCAAACTTCACCAAAAAACTGAGCATAACTCGGGTAGTGTGTCACTTTGAGGAAAAAACATTATTTCCCAAATGTTTCATCCTCAGGAGCAGCAAATGTTTCATCCTCGGCATGTGGCTGCCTCAGTGGCCGCGTGTCATCAGAAATGGCTACGCATGTCAGTGCTGACACGCGTGTCATAGGTTCGCCATCACTGAGTTAGCAAAATAAATGCAAGAGGTCTGTCAGAAGGCTGATGGACCTTGGGGCTTTAGCAAGGGCTAAAAGCTATGCACCGATTGTTCTGTGGAGACAATGGTGGCTGAAGGCAATCTCCTAACCTGATAATCTTTTACTGTTTACCAAACTTTACCTTTGATATGTTTGTTTGCTTTGCTAAAGGGCAAATGTGCATTCCAGTAAATATAAAGCTATGGGTCCAGAGATTCGGGGAGCCACTCCACTAGAGGGTGAGGCCTCCGCCTGACTTTCCCCCAAGCCTTCTAAATTTATATTTCTTGTCTAGTATATCCATTTGTGTGTGGCCCCTTCTCCAGATTCTGAATCCTTGCTGCAAAAGGTTGCAGCAGACATGCATTATTTAATTTAATCCTCATTGTAGCCCCCATTCAGAAGTTTCTATTGTTATTCCCCTTTTACATATGAGAAACCTAAAGTACAGAAACAACTTGACCAAGGGTCACCAAGCTGGTAAATGGTGGAACCAAGCTTTTAACCCAGTCTAGCTCCAGACCTATGCTTTGTAATGTATGTAAATGCACAGAAAAGACTCAAAGAACACACACCGGACTATTTTAAATCCATTACATTGGGAGAACAGAATGGGGCTGAGGAGAGAAAGTGGTCAGTGGGGTCAGGCATGCTTTGCAATGTAAATGTTTACTTTAGACATTTTTTCAGTTTCTTTTTTTTATCTGGGCTTTGACTTTTTTTAAAAGGAAATCATTTAGGTATTAATGATGTTGTATTTTTTTATTTTTATTGTGGTAAAATATACATTAAAATGTACCATTTTAACTCTTTTTGAATATACAATTCAGTGGCATTAAATAAATTCACAATCTTGTGCAACTATCACCATCAGCCATCTATGGAACGTTTTTATCATCCTAAACTGACACTCTGTACCCGTTAAACAATAACTTTGCATTCTACCCTCTGCCCAGCCCCTGGTATCCACCATTTCACTTTCTGAGTCTATGAATTTAACTACTCTAGATAGCTCATAGAAGTAGAATATACAGTATGTGACCTGTGACTGGCTTATTTCTCAGCATAACATGCTGGAGCATGTCTCAGAATTTAATCCATTTTTTAAGGGTGAATAATATTTCATTGTATGACTATACCACATTTTGTTTTTTTATTAATCTTTTGATAACATTTGGATTGTTTCCACCATTTGGCTATTGTAAATAATGCTGCTAGGAACATGAGTGTACACATAGTTGCATAATTTTGAAAACCCTGATAAAACACTTATAGAATGATCCCATTTATATTAAGTGTGTGAATCATGTGTATGAAATGTCAGTAAATATGTAGGAAAAGATCTGAAAGATGCACATGAAACTTTTGAGTCATTTCTAGAATGGGAAAAGAGTGATGTAGTAAAAAAAAGGACTTTATAACTTTTTATTCTGTATATTTTTGTATTTTTATTTTTTAATATATTTATATTGATTTAAGAGAGGAAGGGAGAGTGAGGGAGAGATAAAAAACATTAATTATGAGAGAGAATTATTGATTGGCTGCCTCCTGCAAGCCCCCACTGGGGATCAAGCCAGCAATCCAGGCATGTGCCCTGACCGAGAATCAAACCATGACCTTCTGGTTCATAGGTCGATGTTCAACCACTGAGCCATGCCAGTCAGGCTGTATTTTTTATTCTGCATAATGAGAATAGATTAATATATCCCTTATGCAGTTTTAAAATGCAATTAAAAATAAAGATGAAAATTTCAGGCATCATGGCAGGCCATGGGCAAGAAAAATTTAGAGCAATTTTCAAGGGATAATAAGATCGAAGGCATAAAGGAAAGCTTAGATACAATTTGAAATTTTATGCACAATTTGAAATTTTTATAAGGTGCATACATTATTTTTTTTAATTAAAAAAATCTATTGGTAAAAGGAATTGAAGGTCTGCTGTAGAATTGCACTGGCAATTGAGGCCCAGAGGAGGGCAGTAGAAAGCCATGAGGAGAAAACCCCAGAGAGGTACCTCAGTCTCACTTGGTAAAGGGCCAAGGATTCCAACCTTCTATGTGAGAGCTTGGGTATTTCTGATACCACTGGCCACCATGCTGGCCAAACTTTGGGAGAAAGGTAATCAGATAAAAGGTGGGAATCATCAAACAGTATCCCAGGAGCTGAGTTCTGGGGCAGATGACCTAAACAGATTTCTAGGAGTCTTGGGGAAAACATAGCCCTGTTTAGGAGCATGAGATGAATCCTTGGCCACTGATCTTCTGTTTTTTAAAGTGGGCAAGGATACAGATGTGCCTGAAGGCCAAAGATGCAAACTTGGGGGCGAGTGTAAGTGCAGGGTCAGAGTCTGTCTTTATTTAAAATGTTTGACATTTTGTACATCATGGATATTTCTTCATTAATTTTGATATTTATATATTGCAGAAAATATTATTTATCTGATTACTGGGTGTTTGGGCACCACTTATATTATGTGCCAGAGGCAAATGCCTCATTGGGCCTCACCCTAGTCTGGCAACAATAAATCAATAATGTCTGAAGCAAGAAATGGGATTTTAAAGTACATATATTATGTATAATTTTAATCAAAATTCTACCACAGAATTTGAGTGAAATGAATTCTAACGTGCCATTCATGTGAGCCTAAAAATCAGATGTCTATGTTAAAGCAAAAAGAGGAGCAATGTTTCTGTATCTGTTGTGAATATGAAGTTAATATTCAAATTAATTTGAAAGCTATTTCTGAAATATTGGCTTTAAGATATTATCAACTGTCCATCACTAGAAAAAAAAAACCTTATTTTAAAAAGAGTTGACAGGTACATTCTTTTACTTTATAAGCATCCTCAAATTAAGATCATTTTACTCATAAAAGGAATAAAAAGCATTTTCCTATTTTAGGTTTTTTCCCTAGCTTTATTGAGATATAATTGATATATAACATTGTGTAAAAAGAACATTTTCTGATTTTTATACTGTTAAAAGGTACTTGGGGAGCAGCATTATTTCGAGTTTCAGTGTAAAATGAGCTTTATTTTCCAAAAACTATTTAATTTTGTTCTGTTTCAGTGGCCCCAAAGGATGATTTCAAAGACTGATAACCTTGTAGGCCATGTTCTTTCCTCTCTTCTCTATTCATTTTAAAGATGAGGAATAAACTCTTTTTTATGCCTTTAGCATACAAACCTTTTATAAGAGATACCCTGCTTACCCACTCCAGCTTATTTACAGCTATCCCTTCCCCATATTATTTATTTTGGCCATATAGAAATGAAGTTCCCTCAACCATGTTTTATAAATATTGATTTATCAGCCTGAAATGCAATGTTCTTTCCTTGGTTTTTGGATTCAAAGAATTCCTACTCTCATTAAACAGCAAACTTAAAATTCCACCTCAGTTCAAGGTTCATCTCCTACAGGAATCCCAACTCTGAATATGTACACCTTTTGTGTGCTCATATGGCACTGTACCTTGAGACATCACAGCCTGCGTGATACTATACACCCACACTCCCTAGTGATTGTTTATTTACATGTCTCCCACTAGATTTCAAACTCCTTGAAGGCAGAAACTATGTCTATTTCAATGCTCAGTGCCTAGTGCAAAGCTTCAGGTAACACAATAGGCACTGAACACTTTTTCTTTTGTTGAATGAATGAATCATCCTTGCTACCTCTCTTTCCCTCATGCCCCATGGCCTATCCACCATCTAGTTCCACCCACTATCAAAATATTTCTCAAATTTTTTAATTTTTCTCCATCTTCACCACCACCACTCTGCTTCAAGCAACTATCTTCTATCATCTGGACCACTGTAACAAGCTCCTCATTGTCTTACTGCTTCTTCCACCTGTGCCCCTTCAATCTATTCCCTATACAACAGCCAGAGTGGCTTTTCTAAAATTCAGGTCTTATCATGTCACTCTCTTGCCAGAAACTCTTTAGCGGTGCCACATTATTGCTAGAATAAAAGTCAATTGGAAATCTTGGCTACTTAGGATCATTTCTAAGAGAGGGGAACCAAGATGGCAGTGTAGGTAAATGCCAGTACTTGCAGCCTTCTACAACCACATCAAAATTACAACTAAAATAAAGAACAACCATCATCCAGAACTGCCTGAAAGCTAGTTGAATGGAAGCCCTACAACTAAAGAAGTAAAGAAGAAATCACGTTGAGACTGGTGCGGGGGGGGGGGGGGGCGGAGGGGGAGGCACAAAATGGGCTGATCTGACAACCACATGTGCTATTTTTTTTTATTGGAAGGGAGATCATTTCTGTAGAGGCTGCCCATGAGGAACAAGGGGTCCCAACCCCACAACAGACCCCCAGTCCAGGATTCCAGTGCTGGGAAGAGAAGTGCCCACAACTTTGGGCTGTAAAAACCAGCGGGGTCTGTGGCTGAGTGACACGGATGCTGCTGGTGACCTATCTGTTCCATTTAAAGGGTTAGCGCACAAACTTCCTTGGACTCCCAGCACCAGGCAGCTTTGGGGGACCCAGACACATAATGGGAGGAATTGGATTGTCTGACATTGGGGCAATAACCCAGGGGTGGCTTTCTCTCATACCGGGGTGCTCAAAGGGGTCATTGTTCCTGTGTTGGGACCACCTCTGTCACCACCTCTGTCGCAGGGTTGACGGGCAGCCATATCTGAGTTTCCATCATCCTGTAGCACACTGTTTGCTCTGCCCTGGGGATTCCCTGAGACCCAACCCCCCAATTTGCAGCCCCATGCAAGCTGTTTGCAGCAGCTTTTCCAGACAAATGTCCTGTCCTGGCTCAGGCTTCAGACTTTCCTAAAATTTCTCAAACAAGCTGCAGCTGGTGACAGCATGCCCCAAACCTATCAATAAAAGGCCCAAGACCTGGCACTAGCACCAGCCTGCCTTGATTCACAGCTGGGCCTTGTCTGGGCACTTCCAAGCCCAATACAAAAAGTAAATAGCAGCTGTCTGAAGATCCCTCTGTAGCTTCTGCTGGGCAGGCAGTGGCTAACGTTGCACCTCCCTGGGGCCCTAGAGCTAGTGCACCCAATAGACAGCTTCAGACCATAGCAGATTAAAATGCTACACATCCTCAAGCGGCCTACTCAAGAGGCAGACTCAGTAAGCACCAAAGCCCCACTGAAGCAAGTTATGCTCCATAGGGGTGTCTCTTGCACAGCAGCTCTTCCACTGAAGTCACAGCTGGTGCTCAGAGCCAGTTGGTCTGGAGGTCAATTCCTCCCAGTGACACCAATAGCAATCAAGGCTCAACTACAAGACTGTGCACACAGCCCACACAGGGGTGTGCCTAGAGTGCCCAGCTCGGGTGACTGGGGAGGCTGAGCCACAGGGCCATACAGAACATCTACTATACAAGGCCACTCTACCAATTCCAGGAGACATAGCAGCTCTACCTAATACATAGAAACAAAAACAGCACCCAAAATGCAGAGACAAAGAAACATGTCATAAATGAAAGAAATGGAAGCAAGCAAACTATTGGATACAGAGTTCAAAACTATGGTTATAAGGTTGCTCAAGGATCTTCATAAAAGCTTCAAGGGATTTAGTGAAACTTTTAAGGATCTTAATTAGAATGTCAAAGACATGAAAAAAGGACAAGTCAGAAATTAAGCATATACTAACTGAAATAAAGAATAATTTACAGGGATTCAATAGTTGAGTAGAAGATTCTGAGAATCAAATCAACGATTTGGAATATGAGGAAGCAAAAAACACCCAAACAAAGGAGTAAAAAGAAAAGAAGAACCCCAAAATATAAAGATAGTGTAAGGAGCCTCTGGGACAACTTTAAGCTTACCAACATTCACATTATGGGGGTGCCAGAAGGAGATGAGAGAGCAAGATATTGAAAACCCATTTGAAGAAATAATGACAGAAAACTTCCACTACTTGGTGAAAGAAATACACTTACAAGTCCAGGAAGCGTAGAGAGTCCCAAAGAAGAGGAACCCAAAGAGGTCCACACCAAGACACATCATAATTAAAATGCCAAGGGCAAAAGACAAAGCAGCAAGAGAAAAGCAGTCAGTTACCTACAAGGAAACTCCCATAGGACTGTCAGCTGATTTCTCAACAGAAATTTTGCAGGCCAGAGGGAGTGGCAAGAAATATTCAAAGTAATGAAAAGTAAGGACCTACAACCAAGATTACTCTACCCAGCAAAGATCTCATTTGGAAGTAAGGGTCAGATAAAGAGCTTCACAAACAAAAAAGCTAAAGGAGTTCATCATGACCAAACCAGCATTACATGAAATGCTGAAGGGTATTCTTTAAGAAGAAGAAGAAGGAGGAGGAGGAGGAGGAGGAGGAGCAGGAAGAGGAGGGGAAAATTAGAAGAGATACAAAATATGAACAATAAAAAGGCAACAAATATATATCTATCAATAATTTAATCTAAAAATCAAAATAAACAAACAAGAAATCTAATGATCAAAATAAACTGGTGAATAAAATATGGAAGCATGGAACGGACTGAGGAGTCTCAGAGGGAAGGAGGTGTGTGTGTGTGGTGGGGGGAGGGGGAGCTGGAAGAGATTAACCAAAGATCTTACTTATGGACACAGACAGTAGGGTGGTGGAGGCCTGGAGTGGGGTGGGAACTGGATGGAGTGGGAAATGGGGGGAAAGGAGGAAATCTGTAATACTCTCAACAATAAAGATTACCAAAAAAATGTCAATGCACTTAACCTGACCTACACAGAAGCTCATGCTTCTCCATGGTGAGATTATGATGTCAGAATATGACACACAATATAATGATGTCATAAACCCCTAGGACAGGCTGAACCATATTAAATACAGTGGCTTCCTTGGTAGAAGAAGCAGTTGAAGAAAGTCCTGGACATGAACCTTTTTATTTTTGTCCTACTTTTGTCCATTTGGGCAAATAATTGTTTACATGAAAACCAAAGTGATGGATCTTCTGATACAGGTATGAACCTAACCTTAACACCTAGAAATTATTATTATATTATGCATTCAGGATCTAATTAGACAAGCTAGCTGTGTTTACAAAACCTTCTGTTTCTTGAATGTTACCATTAGTAGGTCTTTAAGAATTTCTAGGACAACAACTGAGAATTATTATTTTTTAAATATGTTTTTATTGATTTTAGAGAGAGAGAGAAAGGGAGAGGGATAGAGAGATAGAAACATCAATGAAAGAGAAATATTGATTGGCTGCCTCCTGCATGCCCCCACTGGGAATCTACCCTACAACCCAGTCACATGCCCTGACCGGGAACTGAACCAGTGACCTCTTCATTCATGGGTTGACACTCAACCACTGACTAAACCAGCAGGGCTATTCTGTTTTTAATTTATCTTTATTGTTGAAAGATTTACAGAAGTCCTCCCTATCTTCCCCCATTGTTCCTTGCCATTCCCACCACCTCCCTAGGCCTTCACTGCACTATTGTCTGTGTCCATGGGTTATCCATATATGCGTACAAGTTCCTGGGTTAATCTCTCAACAGCCCACTTCCCTCTGAGATTCGTCAGTCTGTTCCATGCTTCCATGTCTCTGGCTCTATTTTGTTTGACAGTTTATTTTGTTTAGATCCACATATAAGTGAGATCATGTGACATTTGTCATTCTCTGACTGGCTTATTTTGCTTAGCATAATACTCTCCAGTTTGCTCCATGCTGTCTCAAAGGGTAAGAGATCCTTCTTTTTTAGAGCTTCATAGTATTCCATTGTGCAAATGTACCACCACTTTTTTATCCACTCATCTACTGATGGGCACTTGGGCTGTTTCCAAATCTTAGCTATTGTAAATAATGCTCCTATGAACTTAGGGGTGCATATATTCTTTCTGAATGGTGTTTCTGGATTCTTTTAATATATTCATAAAAGTGGGATCACTAGATCAATGGCAGTTCCATTTTTTAATTTTTTGAGAAAACTCCATACTGTTTTCCATAGTGGCTGTAGCAGTCTGAATTCCCACTAGCGGTGTACTAGGATTACCTTTTCTCCACATCCTTGCCAGCACTTGTTGTTGGTTGATTTATTGATGGTAGCCATTCTAGCAGGTGTGAGGTGGTGCCTCATTCTTGTTTTAATTTGCATCTTTCTGATGATTAATGAACTTGACCATTTTTTCATATGTCTCTTGGCCATTTGTTATGTCCTCTATAGAAAAGTGTCTATTTAGGTACTCTGCCCATTTTTAATTAGATTGCTTTTCTTCCTTTTGCTGAGTTGTATGAGTATTTCATATATTTTGGAAATTAATCCCTTATTAGATGTATCATTGACAAATATCTTCTCCCATACAGTGGGCTCCCTTTTCATTTTGAGGATGATTTATTTTGCTGTGCAGAAGCTTTTATTTTGATGTAGTAGTATTTATTTTTTCCTTTGATTTTCTTGTCCTAGGCCTTGTATCAGTGAAAATTGTGCTACATGAGATGTCTGATATTTTTCTGCCTATGTTTTCTTCTAGGAATTTTATGGTTTTATGATTTACATTTAAGTATTTTATTCATTTTGAGTTTATTCTTGCATTTGGTGTAAGTTGGTAGTCTAGTTTCATTTTTTTAGAAGTACCTGTCCAATTATCCCAACACCATTTATTGAAGAGACTGTCTTTACTCCATTGTATGCTCTTGCCTCCTTTATCAAATATTAATTCAGCATAATGGCTTGGGTCAATTTCTGGGATCTCTGTTCTATTTCATTAATCTATATGCCTGTTCTTGTGCCAGTGTCAGGCTGTTTTGATTACAGTGGCTTTGTAGTATAACTTGATATCCAGTATGGTGAAACCTCCAACTTTGTTCTTATTTCTCATGATTGCTGCAGCTATTTGGGGTCTTTTTTTGATGTTGTTCCAAATAAAATTGTGGAATGTTTGAAATCTGCTGTTGATATTTTAATAGTGATTGCATTGGATCTATAGATTGTATTGGGTACTATGGACATTTTAATGATGTTAATTCTACCAATCCATGAATATAGTATACTAGAGGCCTGGTGCACGGGATTTGTGCACTGGTGGAGGTGTGGCCTGCAGGGATCAGCCCACTGTGAGAGCACCGCTCATCCCGGTCTGCTGAGTGGTGCTCCCACTGTGGGAGCACAATGACCAACAGGGGGCAGTTCCTGTGTTGAGCGTCTTTCCCCTGGTGGTCAGGTCGCATCATAGCTACTGGTCGGCTGATTGTTCTGGTCGTTCCACCGTTCGGTCACTGGGCTTTTATTATATAGGATTCTTCCACTTGTTTAGATCTTCTATCTCTTTATCAACATTCTGTAGTTTTCTGAATACAGGTTTTTACCTCCTTGGTTAAGTATATTACTAAGTATCTTAATTTTTTGTTGCAATGGTAAATGGGATTGTTTTTTAGTTTCTCTTTCTGAGAGTCCATTATTGGTATATAAAAATGACATCTATTTCTGGGTGTTAATATTGTATCCTGCTACATTGCTGAAATCACTTATTAAATCAGTTTTTTAGTGGAGTCCCTAAGGTTTTCTATATTATATCATGTCATCTGTGAATAATGACAGTTTTACATCCTCCTTTCCAATTTGGATGCTTTTTATTTTTCTTCTTATCTGATTTCTGTGGCTACAACTTCTAGTACTTTCCTATATATATAAAAAAAGGCTAATATGCAAATTGTCCCCATGGACAGGAGTTCAACTGACCAAGAGTTAGATGTGTGCTGACCACCAGGGGACAGTGGTGGCAGGCAGCCAGGGAAGGGAGGCCCCAACTGGCAGCCACTAGGGACTCTACTTGTGCATGAATTCTGTGCACTGGGCCTCTAGTGTTGAATAAAAATGGTGAAAGCAGACAACACTGTCCTATTCCTGCTCTTAGGGGAAATGGTTTGGGTTTTTCCCATTGAGTATGATGTTGGCTGTAGGTTTGTCATATATGGCCTTAGTTATGTTGAGATGTGATCCCTCTCTCTCCACTTTGGTGAGAGTTTTTATAAAAAACTAGAGGCCCAGTGCACAAAATTCGTGCACTGGGTGGCGGGGGGGGGGTCCCCTCAACCCAGTCTGCATGCTCTCACAGTCCGGGACACCTTGCTCCTTACCACTCAGCTCGCTGCTCCTTAGCACTGCCGCAGAGGCAGGAGAGGCTCCCACTGTTGTACTCATTAGCCCTGAGCCCAGCTTCTGGCTGAGCGGACCCTCCCCCTGTGGGAGCGCACTGACCACCAGGGGGTAGCTCCTGCATTGAGCGACTGGTTGTTCTGCCATAACAGTCACTTAGGCTTTTATTATATAGATGGGTGTTGGAGTTTGCCAAATGTTTTTTTTTCTGTATCTATTGATACAATCATGTGATTTTTATTTTTCATTTTATGTAAGTTATGTATCACATTTATTGATTTGCAAATATTGTACCAGCCTGCTGCCCTGGAATAAATCCTACTTGGTCATGCTGTATAATCTTTTTAATGTATTGCTAGATCCGATTTGCTAATATTTTGTTGAGGATTTTAGCATCTATGTTCATCAGGGATATTGGCCTGTAATTCTGTTTCTTTGTAATGTCTTTATCTGGTTTTGGAATTAGGATAATGTTGACCTCTTAAAAAGAGGTGCCTTCCTCTTGGATTTTTTGGGATTGTTTGCAGAACATAGGTGTTAGTTCTTCTTTGAACATTTGGTAATACTCCCCTGTGAAGCCATATGGGCCAGGGATTTTGTTTGCTGGAAGGTTTTTTATTATTATTAATGCTCAATTTCTTCAGTTGTTATTAGCCTATTCACGTTTTCTGATTCTTCCTGATTCAGTTTTGGAGGATTGTATTTTTCTAGGAATTTGCTCATTTGATCTAGGTTGTCCAGCTTGTTGTCATATAGTATTCCTTACAATCCTTTGTATTTATGTGGAGTCAGTTGTTTCTTTACCTTCTTCATGTCTGGTTTTATTTATTTGAGTCCTCTCTCCTTGTTTCTTGATGACTCTGGCTAGAGGTTCATCTGTCTTGTTTAGCTTTTCAATGAACAAGCTTTTGGTTTCATTGATTTTTTTATTTTTGCTCTGGGAGTATTGTTTTTATTAGTGTCTGTGTCACATATTTCCACTCTTATTATTATTATTTCCTTTCTTATTATTTCCTTCCTTCTTCTAACTCTGGGATTTTCTTGTAGTTCTCTTTCCAATTCTTTAAGTTGTAGAGTTAGTTTATTAGAAATTTTTCTTTTTTCTTGAGGTAGGCCTGTAGTGCTATGCACTTCCCCTCTAAGGACTGCTTTTGCTGGGTTCCATAGATTTAGGGTGGTTGTGTGTTCATTTTCATTTGTTTCCAAGAAGTTTTTTATTTCTTCCTTGATCTCATTGGTAACCCATTCGTTGTTTAATAACATGCTATTTAGCCTCCATGTGTTTGAATGTTTTGTGGTGTTTTTATTGTAATTTATCTCTAGATTCATTGTTATCTGAGAAGTTGCTTGGTATGATTTCAATCTTCTTGAATTTGTAGAGACTTTGTTTAAGTCCTAACATGTGGTTTATCTTTGAGAATGTACCATGTTCACTTAAGAAGAATGTATATTCTGAAGCTTGGGGATGAAATGTTCTGTAAATATCAATTAAATCCATTTGATCTTGTGTATCATTTAGGGTTGCTGTTTTCTTGTTTATTTTTTTATCTAGAAGATTTATCCAGTGATGTCAGTGGGGTTTTTAAGTCCCCTACTATGATGGTATTGCTGTTCATCTTTCCCTTGAAGTCCTCCAGAATTTCATTATATATTTGTGTGCCCCTATATTGGGTGCATATAAGTTTATCAAGATTATATCCTCTTGTTGTAACAATCCATTTAGTATTATGAAGTGACCTTCACTGTCTCTTGTTATGGCCTTCATTTTGAAGTCTATTTTGTCAGAATTGAATATTGTTTTCCCAGCTTTTTTTTTTTTTTTTTCATTTCAATTGGCCTGAAAAAAATTTTCCATCCCTTCACTTTCATCCTGTGTGAGTCTTTTATTTTCAGGTTAGTCTCTTGTAGGCAGTATATATATGGGTCATGTTTTCTTATCCATTCACCTACCCTATGTCTTTTGATTGGAGCATTTAATCCATTTACATTTAATGTTATTATTGATAGGTACTTATTTGATACAATTTTTATTCTTTTTAAAAAATATTTATTGTTGAGATTATTTCCTCCCCTAGTATCCACCTAGTGTCCACCCTGCCCCAGGCCTCCACTACCCTACTGTCTGTGTCCATAATTAAGATCTTTGGTTAATCTCTTCCAGGCCCCCCAAACCCTTCCCTCTGAGATTCATCAGTCTGTTCCATGCTTCTATGGCTCTGATTCTATTTTATTCACCAGTTTATTTTGATCATTAGATTTCTTGTTTGTTTATTCTGATTTTTAGATTAAGTTGTTGATAGATATATTTGTTGCCATTTTATTGTTCACATTTTTTATCTTTTTTTTTATTCTTCTTTGCCTTCTTCCTCTTCTTAAACAATACCCTTCAACATTTCATGAAATACTGGTTTAGTGGTGATGAACTCCTTTAGCTCAGAGGGAAGGTGGAAGAGGGGTATAGGAAGAGTTTAACCAAAGAACTTATATGCATACTACAGGCCCGGTGCACAAAATTCGTGCACTGGGGAGGGTTTCCCTCAGCCCAGCCTGCATCCTCTCCAATATGGGACCCCTCGGGGGATCGGGCCTAAACCTGCAGTTGGACATCCCTGTGGAATCGGGCCTAAACCTGCAGTTGGACATCCCTATCACAATCCGGGACCACTGGCTCCTAACCGCTCACCTGCCTGCCTGATTGCTCCCTAACTGCACCCTTGCTGGCATTGACACCTAACTGCTCCTCTGCAGGCCTAATTGCCCCCAAATACCCTCCCCTGCTGGCCTGATCATCCCCAAGGCTTTTATTAGTATAGATATGCATTACCTATGGACACAGACAGTAGGGTGGTGAAGACCTGGGGTGGAGAACCGGGTGGAGGGGAGCAAGTAGGTGTTCTGCTCCTGATGAAGGCAGGGTGGGCTAGCTACACCGCTCACCAATATGGCAGCACAACCCCCCCAAGCAGCTCATCAAGGCAGCAGGACTGGTTGTTTGGGGACCAAGGTTCAGGTGTGCCAGGTGACTACCACCAGCACATGTATCCAGGGCTTTGGGTTTCAGCAGTGGGGCCGTGAATGCCTTTCTGTGGCCTAGGGGCACTGGGGCATAGCCACTTCGCATTGCCTCCTCCCGTGGAGGACCCTCAAGCTCCTTCAAAATGGTGCACTCTCCCATTCAAGCAGAAAGAAGCTACAGCAGAGCTACATGCAGCAGCAGTGGGCAGCTCCTCTGCCAGAAGCTCCCGCACTAACAGAAGCCCAACCATACTCATACCCCTGAACAGTCTCCCTTGTACACACTCACCCACTCACACTCTCACCTTCACTCTGGTCTTGCCCGCTGCCATATTGGTTCTTTCCTGAGAGTTTTTATTTTTTATGTATATTTTTAATTGATTTCAGAGAGGAAGGAAGAGAGGGAGAGAGAGAGATAGAAACATCAATGATGACAGAGAATCATTGATTGGCTGCCTCCTACATGCCTCACACTGGGGAGTGAGCTCACAACCCGGGCATGTGTCCAGACTGGGAAACAAACCATGACCTCCTGGTTCATAGGTCAATGCTCAACTGCAGAGTCATGCTGGCCGGGTTAGAGTTTTTATTCTTTGTGAAAAATTCAAGCAACATAGAACCATAAAGAGTACAGACATATTGTCTCCTTTCTCTCCCCTTCTCTACCTAATCCACCAACCCTAGCCCCCAATCAAAGTAGATAATACAATGTGAATGAATCCGGCATGGTATCTCACACATAGTAGCTTTCAACAAGGGTTTTACTTATCACATCCTATTTCCCACCATAGACACACACACACTAAAAATCAAGTGCATTCACACATATGGAAAACATACACACAGACTCAAAAACTTAAGCAATGGGGTGAGAAAGCCATGATGCAGGGATTAACCCAGGTAATTATACTGATTAGCCAGAGATGTCTCCCAGATTTGGCTTCTAGACTGTGGTTGGGGACGTAATAGAGGGAGAAAATGATGGAACATTTATGCTTTAAAAAATCACTGATGAAGAGATTGTTGACCTATAGTGATACGCCACTATCAAAATGGAAGAAAACTTGGTTACCTAACACACTTTCTGGTGATACAATTTCTTTGACAGGAGCTAAGCAACTTGAATCATTGCAAACGGACGATAACAGAAGACGTATATTCGTTATAGTAGTTGGTATTATGAGCACAGCTTTTATCTGTACCTCTTTTTTCTGCCTTCATTATAATTGTTTGAGCAAAGATGTCCCCAAAGAAAAAGCGTAAGTTTTACACTTTGAATTAAGAATGCAAGTAGTGTGTGTGTGTGTGTGTGTGCGCACATATAGTGGAGGTTTCATTATTGTGATTACTTTAGACTTCTAAAGAGCTACCAAGATCTTGAGGGTGGATACCTACACTTAAATGATATCAGCTCTTAAATATTCTCAAGTACATTATCAACTTTAGCCAAAGTTGTCTCCTATTCAGGATTCAACTGAGCCCCAGGCTATTAATTTCATGATAAATTGAGTCTAGGAAAATAGGGCATAACTATCTGAATAATACAGGGAGAATAAAAACAGGGAGGGAGAGGGAGTTGGGCCTGCATTCCAAAAACAATGAAACATTTTGAATTATCTACCATTTTAAGATGTATTAACATGAAAAGTTATTCACTGTTCTTTTTTTTTAAATATATTTTATTGATTTTTTACAGAGAGGAAGAGAGAGGGATAGAGAGTTAGAAACATCGATGAGAGAGAAACATCGATCAGCTGCCTCTTGCACACCCCCCACTGGGGATGTGCCCGCAACCAAGGTACATGCCCTTGACCGGAATCGAACCCGGGACCCTTGAGTCCGCAGGCCGACGCTCTATCCACCGAGCCAAACCGGTTTCGGCTATTCACTGTTCTTATTATCTCAGTTCCTGCCTTTCATATAAGATGATCAGTCTGGCCCTAATACATTGATTCTCTAAATATTTCCCAATCCAAGTACTGGTGACTAGAATATGCTAATGTTTCCTTCCTTTAGTTTTAGAGGAATATTGTGAATATAAATATGCACGGATAGATAACTTGATGTTATAAATATAATAGGAAAATAAGACTTTGGTCTAAAAAGTTTATTTTTTATTGTAACAAGTTGTGACATTTATATATAAGTTCTGTATAAACTTGTGACTTTTGTATAAAAGGTTTAATTTCTGGAATAAATGAAATTCTCTCTCAGTAGTAGATTTAAAACAACTTGCCATTATTCAATATGTAGACTATATCATTATCTAATGTGGTGAAATAGTAAAATCTCTGAAAAAAGAAATAGCACAAATTCAACAAGTTCTTATCTGTAACCTAAGTCATGGCTTTCATCACACTCCAATTCTTACGAGGTTCAATTTCCCTACTAGCGCCAAAAGAAAGACCAAAACACTAAACTGACAAAGTAGCCTATGTTTTCTGGTGATAGCAATAATGTTCTATTGTTTTATTTATTTTAGAGAGAGAGGAAGGGAAAGGGATAGAGAGATAGAAACATCAATCAGCTGCCTCCTACATGCCCCCTACTGAAGATCAAGTCCATGACCTGGGCATGTGCCCTGACTGGAAATCAAACTGGTGACCTCTTGGTTCATGGGCTGATGCTCAATCACTGAGCCACTGGCCAGGGAGCAATAATACTCTTTCATTTTAATTGTCATACTCCAAATTTTCTATATTTTCAGGGTCAAGAAACATGTAGCAGCCAAGTCATTCAGGTCATCCAAAATATTCAGTAAATACAAGAAAAAGAAGGAATGCATTCCAGAGAAACAACCTATGCTATCTGGTATAGACACGTTATCAGAGCTCTCAAGTCAAGAAAGGTCATTCATATCATCCAGTTCAGAAAATGTAATCAGGCCCTCGAGTTCAGAAAAGTCATCAAAACCATCTAGTAAAGAAAAGTTCATCAAGCCATCGGGCCCAAAAAGAGTGTCCAGGTCATCCCACCTGGGAAAGTCATACGGAAAACACAGTATAGATAAGTTATATGAGCTGGCTTATTCCCATAAACTAGGCAGTTATGACCATTCATCCTATCCAAATAGGTTAGTCAGGCCAACTTCAACAACCAGTCCACATTTTCCACTCAAGTCAACCAAACCATGTCATCCAACCTATCCAACAAATCAAATCTTGCTACCAGAGTCATCCAGTTTAAAGAACTTTACCAAGTCTCCCATACATCATAATCTAAAAACATCAGTTATTGCAGGCAAGGCAGACATGTTATCTACATCTCCATTAGTCAAGTCTTGTGCACACTATAAAGGAAAAAGACCTGTTTGCAGAACGCCTGAGTCTTTGGTCAGTGATATTTCTGAGGTCAAGAATGCAAATGCTCAAAACCCACCTTTCCCACATGAAGTAAAGCCTTTTTCCAAGTGTTTTTATAAGGTAGATTACAGAGACAATGCATTCCATGGCAATGTGAAGAACAGTGATGATGACAGTGAGAGGGAAGTAACCATTTTTTGCAACGTGAGACTCAAAGAAGTAATTGTTAATAAAACCACAAGTAATAAAGAGCTCAATAAAAATAATCACCTGTGAAGAAGAAAATTTATACGTACTATTTTGTGCTCACCATCCTTAAAGATATGCTATATAAAGAGAAAATCCACTTGGCAATCATTATTGAGATTAGTCCTGTCCGTCTTGGAGGCAATTTATTTGAAAAATATTAATTAAATGCATGAGATAACAAATGACTTTATTGTAATTATTACTGCATTTTAAAGGCAGAAGGCTCTTTTGATGTATCTTATTTTTATCTGGTCACTTGGATGGGAACCATAAACATACACAAATCTAGAAAGGAACTGCAAAATGGGTACCCTGGACTCCTCCTTCCTTTGGAGTTGCCCTCAAAGTCCCAACCCAATTAGCTTTATTTTCTAATGTTTAAATAGAGTATTCACAGTTTAATATTGTCTTTCTGTAGTGGCCAGTGCTTGGCAAAAATGTCTCTGTGTGCTTGGTTCTGAATGAGTTAGGGAAACTCTTGGTAGCTATTTGTAACACCCCTGCCTCCTGTGACTGCTACCTAAAATGAGGTTTCAGCTTCCAGCACACACATGTGGGGCTCCATGATACCAGTCTAAGTGTTCCAGTCTTCATAACTCTCAACAAGGATTTTAATTATTTTTGTTACCCTACAAAATAGTACGTTTTCAAAAAGTCCCTGCTGCACGTTTTCAAAAGGTCCCAGCTAGAGATCTGATTTCTATCCATTTTTCCTACATGGTACTTCCTCATTCTGAATGGGTAGGGGTGGGTGGACGGGAGAATCTTGGAGTTATATCCTCTAATTCCCCCACTGAAGAGATGTTATTCTTGCCTTCTTCCATGGGCATGGTTTAGAAAAGCAAGAAGTTTTGTATTCCAAGCCTATATTTTTAGTACAGTAAAGTTAGTCCCCTATAACATCTAGCAGGCATAAGTTAAATACAATTAGCTAGCTTGTATTGGATGTGTACTATTTGTCAGGCATTGTACAAGTAACTTTATGTTTGTGGGTCTGAAGGCTGCAATCAAGTTTGCTGATTTGCTGAAAGAATTCACAAGACTCAATAGCAGGTTATACACATGGCTAAGGTTTATTAGAGCAAAAATAGACCAAGAGCCACAGGAAAATACATGAATCAAGAGGAATCCACAGAGGTAAGGCACTTGCTTTCGAGAACTTCCCCATCTGGGGCCACCCACAATATGCTTTCACTCTAGCAACAAACTAGAAGGGCATGTGCAGAATGTCTCTGCCCAGGAAGGCCCATTAGAGTCTCTTGGACTGAGGCTTTTATTTAGAAGTGGTCACATAGGTAAATTATGCTGCATGGTAACTGAAACTCAAGATCCCAAGAATGAGACCAGATGCACATCATCAATTTTGATACTCGTGCAAAGCAATCCTGGCAAGCTAATATGGCATGGTCCATTGCTCCAGGTGTACAAAACATAATCATTAATCATTAACATAAGACATTCTGAGAGCCACATTCTCAGAGGTTGGCCAATACTCAGTCATGGTTCCATGTTCCCTTGAAGACGTACAAGGGCTAAACAACTAGGCCTGCTATGCTAACACTTTCTCACACATCATATTTTATTTAATGTCCAACAGTCCCTCATTATGTGGAGGATTATATAAATGCACTGAGGTTCTCTAACATATAGTAAGATCACATCTAATAATTGATTGAATTGATATATAAATCTGTGATTAGCTTATGCTCCAATTTTCATTATGCTGTACTGCCTTCTCACTACCAGCTTCTAGGGTGCCTGCTTGTTCACAGATCGCCCAATCCATTGGTGTAAGCAAAATCCCTTCTTGACTTTTAATCAGTCTGGGCCATTCTCCCAGACTTCTGGGGCCACATAAAGATGTCTTATGTTCATTCAGATCTGAATTCCCCATGGCCTTTGCCTATACTGGTAGTTCCTCTGGTGGAGTCTGTACCCATAAGGTCAACATGAAATTCACAGAGGTCACTAAGTAGCTGCTTATGTTTAAAAGTTTTAAGCGATGGTGTATATATATATATATATATATATATATATATATATATATAGAGAGAGAGAGAGAGAGAGAGAGAGAGAGGGGTAATATGCAAATTGTCTGGGACACTGTAACTTCACGACCACTCAGGAAGAAGCTGCGCATGCAGGTGGGCAGGAGGGGACTGCATGTGCAGTGAGGCAAGCCACAGATGGTGCAGGCCCAGAGAGAAGAGGGCCTTCCAGCCTTCCAGCCGTGGCACACTGGCAGTCCAGCCTCTGTGTGTGAGCTGCAGAGGAAACACCTTGTCTGACCGCTCATTGGCTAAGCTCCTAGTACGCCACTCACAGTGTTCTTGGTAACTTGGGAAATAAGAATCCAAGAAGGTGATCTAGGGTTTTTTCACCTCACTCCTGGAGGAAAAAACAAAGGTCCACTGCTGGAGGGGCTAAGAAATGTTATATCCTGCCCTAGCCGGTTTGGCTCAGTGGATAGAGCCTCAGCATGTGGACCACAGGGTCTGGGTTCGATTCTGGTCAAGGGCATGTACCTAGGTTTCAGGCTCCTCCCTGGCCGGGGTCCAGTTCAGGGCTCATGCAGGAGGCAACCAAGCGAAGTGTCCCTCTCACATTGATGTTTCTCTCTGTCTCTCCCTCTCTCTTCCACACTCTCTAAAAATCAATGGAAAAATATCCTCAGGTGAGGATAAAAAAAAGAAAGAAATGTCATATCTTATGAAAGAAACATCTTGAAAATGCCTAAAGAAAGTTTGTCATTTTTTTGTGGTGAAGGGACTGGATTCCATGTTGATGAAAACACCTTGGTGGCTGCGGCAGCCAGCAGTGGCAGCAGAAACAGGGTGATGGGGTCAGTACCTTCTCCTGATCAGCCTGGTTGCCTCCTGCAGAGGAGAGCAGGGAGTGGGCCTAAGCCATCAATGGGACATCCCCTGAGAGCTCCCGGACTGTGAGAGGGGGCAGGCTGGGCTGAGGGACACCCCCCACCGCCAGTGCACCAATTTTTGTGCACCAGGCCTCTAGTATGCATATAAGTAACATTGTGGGAGATTACAGACTTGATTTCCCACTGGTATTATCCTTTTGTAAAAGATAAACTGTAAAGTGTTAGAATTGTTCGAGGTTAGAAAAGCCTGTTTTTTTAAAAAAATTTACAAATAGAAGCAAAAGTTCTGATCTAATTTTTAAACTTGTTTGTTCTGAAAAAAAAGTTCAAAGATATACAAAATTAGAGCAAGTAGAGCACCCATATAAGTAAGCACTACTCAAATTCAACAATTATCTCTACATGGCCAATCATGTTTCATTTACACTCCTATCCATTTCCCTTCCCATTTATATCTCTAAAAGACAATGACTTTCAAAAATACATAGACATGCCCTAGCTAGTTTGGCTCAGTGGATAATGTCATCCCATGGACTGAAGGGTCCCAGGTTCGATTCCAGTCAAGGGCACATGCCTGGGTTGCAGGCTCGATCCCCAGTAGGAGGCATGCAGGAGGCAGCTGATCAATGATTCTCTCTCATCATTGATATTTCTATCTCTCTCCTCCCTTCTTCTCTGAAATAAATAAAAATATATTTTTTAAAAGACATACACACAATACCATTATCTCACCTAAAAATTAACAATAATTTCTTAATATCAATTATCCAGTCAGTTTTCAAATCCCTCTGCTCATTTGTTTTATGGTTCTTTTGTTCAGATGAAGTTGATCAAAATTTGCCCAGGCTAATAATTAAAATAAGTCCTATCACTCTAATAGATAATCTCTAGTAATTCTTGGTAATGTGCTGATTTAAATGAGAGTCCTGAATTTCTATATTCTTGTTGCAGCATTTTTCTTATCTCTTATGGTACCTTACTCAACTTCCTTCTCTTTCTCACTCTCTCTTTCTTTCCCTATGTTCAGCAGGAGTTGGGATCAGACTGGTTTGTTAACAATCCACTGTTCTAGCAATTGGCATATGGGCCCTGAAATAGCTTACCCCCATCACTTTAATCTTTTAACTGACTATGCAGTGTGTTCTTATTGTTTCCTACAGTAGCGTCAGGAAATCAGCAAAGAAAGCTTTAGTTTGGACAATTTCACCCATTGTCATTGCTGTTCCTTCAACCAAAGTAAGGTTTATAAATGAGACTCGTTTACACAATAGATATATACAGTATATATATATATATATATATATATATATATATATATATATTAATTTTTAACGTGCCTGGGGCTGGGAAGAGAAAGGCATGGGCATGCTCCCAGGAGGGAGAGTGCTGATATATTTATTTTTAAAACAAATATCACTTTCAGAAGTTGAATGCCTTTATTGCTAATAATCCATAATATCTGCCATTAGTCCTTTTGTATTTTAAATTCTATTTAACTTTGTTGTGAATACCTTTATATTTATTTAGATGAGCATGTGTGGAAATTAACTATAAGAGGCTCAGTCACATGGTTAGGGAACATGCCCGGTTGCAGGCTCGATCCCCGGTAGGTGGCATTCAGGAGGCAACAGAATCAATGATTCTCTCATCCTTGATGTTTCTATCTCTCCCTCTCTCCTCTCTCTGAAATCAATACAAACATATTTTAAAAATGACAAGGGAACCCACTGTATGGAACTACATCAACTAAAAAGCTTCTGCACAGGCCCTGGCTGGTGTAGCTTAGTTGATTGGGCATCATCCCTTATACCAAGTGGTTGCTGGTTTGAATCCCGGTTAGGGCACATGCCTAGGTTTCAGGCTCAGTCCACACAAGGGGACATGCAGGAGGCAGCTGATCAATGTTATGCTCTTACATTGATGTTTCTCTCTTTTCCCTTCATCTCTTTCTTTAAAAAATCAACAAACTTTCTTAATTCATGGACATGGACAACAGTGTGGTGCTGGCAGAGGTGGCGAGGGTGGTGGGTGGAAGTGGAAGAGGGCATAGAGGGGATGAAGATAGATGCTAAAATCCTCAACAAATATTAGCAAATTGATACATTAAAAAGATCAGCTCTGGCTGGTGTGGCTCAGACAGTTGACGGTTTTCCTGTGCACTGAAAGGTCACCAGTTTGATTCCAGGTCAGGGCACATGACCAGGTTGTGGGTTTGGTGCCTTCTCAGGGTGCATGAGGGAGGCTACCGATAGATGTTTCTCTCTCACATCGATGTTTCTCTTTCTCTCCCTCTCCCTTCCTCTCTCTCTAAAATCAATAAAAACATATATATTTTTTTAAAAGATCATACACCATAACCAATTGGGATTTATTCTGGGAATGCAAAACTGGTACAATATCCACAAATCAATAAATGTGATATACCACATACATAAAATGAAATATAAAAATCACATGATCATATCAATAGATGGAGAAAAAGCATTTGATAAACCCAGAACCTGTTTATGATAAAAACTCTTAGCAATGTGGGAATAGAAAGAGAACAACAAGAAAATCCCAGAGTCAGCAGAAGTAAGTAATAAAGATCAGGAAAAAGTCAGGGACGTCCCCTTTCACCACTCTTATTCAATACAGTACTGAAGTCATAGCCACAGCAATCAGCTAATAAGAATAAATAAAATACATCCATAAAGGAATTGGCTGATTTCTGGGCTCTCTGTCCTGTTTCATTGATCTGCCCATTCTTGTGTCAGTACCAGGCTGTTTTTATTACAGTGGCTTTGTTGTATAGTTTCATTCTGGTATTATGATCCCTTCAACTTTGCTCTTCTTTCTCAAGATTGTTAAGGCTATTTGGACTCTTTTTTTTTTTTTGGTCCCATATAAATTTTGAAATATTTGTTCTAGATATGTGAAATATGCCATTTGTATTTTAATAGAAATTTAGTTAAATCTATAGATTGCTTTGGGCAGTATGGCCTATAATTTTCTTTCTTTGCAGTGACTTTATCTGGCTTTAGAATTAGGGGAATGCTGGACTCATAAAAATAATTTGGAAGTCATCCCTTCTTGTGACTTTTTTGGAATACTTTGAGGAGGATAGCTGTTATTTCTTCTTTTAATGTGTGGTAAAATTCACCTGTGAAGTCATCCAGGACTTTTGTTTGCTGTGAGTTTTTAAATTTTTATTATTGCTTCAATTTCATTAGTTGTTATAAGTCTATTTAGGATTTCTGATTCCATTTTGGAAACTTCTATGTTTCTAGGAATTTGTTTAGTTCACCCAATTTTTGGCATATAGTTATTCATAGTATTTTCTTACAATCCTTTGTATTTCTGTGATGTCAGTAACAACTTTGCCTCTTTCATTTCTGATTTTATGTATATGGGTTGTCTCTCTTTGTTTCTTGGGGAGTCTGGTTAAAGGGTCATCAATCTTGTTTATCTTTTCAAAGTACCAACTCTTGGTTTCATTGATCTTTTATATATATACTAGAGGCCCGGTGCATGAAATTTGTGCACGGGGTGGGGGGGCCCTCAGCCCGGCCTGCACCCTCTCCAATCTGGGACCCCTTGGGGGATGGGGCCTAAACTGGCAGTTGGACATCCCTCTCACAATCTGGGACCACTGGCTCCTAACCACTTGCCTGGCTGCCTGCCTGATCACCCCTAGCCACCCTACAATCCTGCCTGATCACCCCTAACTGCCTCTGCTTGCCAGCCTGGTTGCCCCCTAACTGGTCCCCTGCCAGCCTGTTCACCTCCTAACTGCCCCCCTGCCAGCCTGGCCACCCCTAACCACTCTACCTGCCTGCCTGATCACCCCTAACTGCCTCTGCTTACCAGCCTGATTGCCCCCTAACTGGTCCCCTGCCAGCCTGGTCGCCCCCGAATTGCCCCCCTGCTGGTCTGGTTGCCCCCTAACTGCCCCCCTGCTGGTCTGGTCGCCCCCTAACTGTCCAGAAGGAAGTCTGACATTGGGGAAAATGTCTGGTTGACCTGGTCTAATTAGCATATTACCCTTTTATTAGTATAGATTTTTAGACTCTATGTCATTTTATTTCTATTTAGATCTTTATTACTTACTTTTACTGACTCTGGCTTTTCTTGTTGTTCTTTCTATGTCTTTTAGGAGTAGGGTTAGATTGTTTATTTGAGGTTTTTCTTCCTTCTTGAGATAGGCCTGTAATGCTATAAAGTTCCCTCTCAGGATTGCTTTTGCTGTGCTCCATAGATTTGGGGTTGTTGTGTAATCATTTTCATTTATTTCCACAAGGTGTTTTTTTTTTTAATTTCTTTATTGATTAAGGTGTCACATATTTGTCCTCATCCCCCCATTCCCATCCCACACCCCTCCCCATGGATGCCCCAGCCCCCTGTTGAACTTAACCATTGGTTAGGCTCATATGCATGCACACAAGACCTTTGGTTGATCTCTCCCCCCTCCCCCCACCCTCCCCTATCCTCCCTCTGAGGCCCGATAGTCCGATCGATGCCTCCTTGTTTCTGGTTCTGTTCTTGTTCATCAGTCTATGTTGTTCATCATTTCCCCTAGATGAGCGAAATCATGTGTCACTAGAGATATACTTATAAGAATTGAATGTGCGATGAGCAATAATAGTTATGCTGACAGGCAAATGAATCAGTCTGTAGTGAGTTTCTTTCTGGACCAACAGTTCTTTTGAGACCCAATATCAATGTCCACCAGTTCCTTATGAGTACATGTCGGCACTGACCCCTCAGCTCTGGATGGTGGACATATGGTGGTAATGCAGGTCCGACTCCCTCTGGTTTGGTCTCGGCCGGACCCAGGGGCACGGCTTCACCCGGATCCAGGGGCCCACGGTCTCACCCGGACCCGGGACCCAGCCTCACCCGGATCCAGGGGCACACGGCCTCGCCCAGACCCAGGATTCAGCTTCATCCAGACCCAGGGGTGCATGGCCTCACCCGGACCCAGGGGCGCGTGGCCTCTCCCGGGCCCAGGATCCGGCCTCACCCGGATCCAGGGGCACACGGCCTCACCCGGACCCGGGATCTAGCTTCCCCCGGACCAGGGGCACATGGCCTCACCCGGACCCAGGGGCGCGTGGCCTCTCCCAGACCCAGGGTCGCGTGGCCTTACCCTGATTCAGGGGCCCACAGCCTCACCCGGACCCGGGGCCCAGGCTCACCCGGATCCAGGGGCCCACGGCCTCACACGGACCCGGGGCCAAGGCTCACCCGGATCTAGGGGCCCACGGCCTCACCTGGACCCGGGACCCAGGCTCACCCGGATCCAGGGGCCCACGGCCTCACCCGAACCCGGGACCCAGCCTCACCCGGATCCAGGGGCACACGGCCTCGCCCAGACCCAGTATTCAGCTTCACCTGGACCCAGGGGTGCATGGCCTCACCCGGACCCCGGGGCGCGTGGCCTCTCCCGGGCCTGGGACTCAGCCTCACCCGGATCCAGGGGCACAAGGCCTCGCCCGGACCCGGGATCTAGCTTCCCCCGGACCCAGGGGCACGTGGCCTCACCCGGACCCAGGGGCGCGTGGCCTCTCCTAGACCCAGGGTCACGTGGCCTCACCCGGATCCAGGGGCCCACGGCCTCACCCAGACCTGGGACCTAGGCTCACCCGGATCCAGGGGCCCACGGCCTCACCCGGACCCGGGGCCAGGCTCACCCGGATCCAGGGGCCCACGGCCTCACCCAGACCCGGGGCCAGGCTCACCCGGATCCAGGGGCACACGGCCTCGCCCAGACCCAGGATTCAGCTTTACCTGGACCCAGGGGCGCATGGCCTCACCCGGACCCAGGGGCGCGTGGCCTCTCCCGGGCCTGGGACCCAGCCTCACCCGGATCCAGGGGCACATGGCCTCGCCCGGACCCGGGATCTAGCTTCCCCCGGACCCAGGGGCACGTGGCCTCTCCCAGACCCAGGGTCGCGTGGCCTAACCCGGATCCAGGGGCCCACGGCCTCACCCGGACCCGGGACCCAGCCTCACCCAGATCCAGGGGCACACGGCCTCGCCCAGACCCAGGATTCAGCTTCACCTGGACCCAGGGGCGCATGGCCTCGCCAGGACCCAGGGGCGCGTGGCCTCATGCGGACCCGGGACCCAGCCTCACCCTGACCCAGTTCCCAGCCTCACCCGGACCCAGGGGCGCGCGGCTTCACCCGGATCCGGGACCCAGCGGGGTTTCGTCTTCTTGATCCCATTTCCTGTTGGTCAGTTCCCTCTCAGCAATTCCTTCGGCCATTTTCTCAGAGCTCCAGGGCAGCCACCGCAGAACTCGTTGGGCGGCGGGCTCTGCGAAGCTCCGGTGTGCCCGGTGCGCGGCGGCGGGCTGGTCCGGGGTGGCTGCGTCGGCCCTTGGGTCTGCAGCGGTGGCCGGTCGCCGAGTGTGCGCACCTGGCCGCTTCCGGGGCGTTGAGATTCTTGAAGGACTCGGAGGTCAGCAAGTGCGTAGTCTCACACCCCATGTCTCCCAGGGGCTCGTCTGTCCGTGCTCGGCAGCGAGTGGAGCCTTCCCCTCAGCCAGAGACCGCTGGGGGAACTGCGTCAAGCACGTTCCAGGCCGCCATTGTGTCGCCTGAGCCGTAGTTCTTAAAGTGTGGTCTTTGGGTCATCGGCATCAGCTTCATCCCGCGTACCCCTCTCTTTTATTCTAGTTGTAGAGGATCTGCTCAGTCAGCCCTCCGGTGGTTCTGGATGGTGTCCGCTCCGCTCTCCCGTCGTAGTCTCAAAATTGTTGTGGTAGGCAGCAATCAGGCTTCTGCCCTATGTTGGTCCATCTTGGTCCTTGTTTGTATAGTTAAGTCTTGATTGTTGTTGGTGTCACTGGGAGGAATTGTCCTCCAGGCCACTTGGCTGTGCGGACCCTCTGTGTCTATAAAGGAAGAGTTTCTGTGCAGGAGACACGTTTATGGGCCGGGTCTTGTTGCAGCAAGGCTTTGGCACTCACTGCGTCTGCCTCTTGAATGTGTCCCTTATGCGAGTGGTTGAAATCTGGTGTCATCTCACACTGACCACTAGATGCCCTCATTTCTGGGTCTCCAATGGAGTGTAGGTCAGCTACTGCTTGAGGCCCCTCAGCAGGAATTACAGCATCCCTTATATTCTTGACCATTTTCGGTGTCTTCCCCTTTTGGCTGCCTCCCTATCGCTCAGCTTCCCCAATCTCCCTAGGTGGTCGCTCTTGATACCCCCCTTTGTGGGCTGAGTGCAAAGTCTTGGTGTTGTTAAGCCTTGATTGCTGTTGGTACACTGGGAGGATGTGACCTCCAGTCCAAATGGCTGTGAGGATCAGCTGTGTCTATGCCGGGAGACAGCCCCATTCAACTAGCCTTGCAAAATTGTAAAAGCCTCTGTGTTCAGCTTGGATGGGGCGGAGTTACAGGGGCTTCCCGTCAGCCCCGCCCTATGAGGTTCCTGTGTCTCAATGTCCCTCTGTATTCCCAGCAAACACCTCTGAGAGAAAAGCGCCCTGGAGTTTCGCGCGCGCTGCCAAACAGTCTAGTCTCTCCCCCAATGAATCTGGATTCCCAGATTCTCGCCCAGAGCTGGGTTTCCGTGTAGTCAGAACTGGGGCTCACCGCAGTCTGGCGCTTTTGTCTCCTTCCCACCAGGGCGACTCAGCGGCACAGTCAACAGCCCATCCTCCGTGCACAATCCCGTGCGCGCCTCCGGTGCTCTGCTCTTCGCCGCCTCTCTGCACCTCTGCCCCACAGCCTAGCTTTCCCCAGCATGAGCCTGGCTTCCCCGGGTCTCTCCCAGAACTGGGGTTCAGTGCAGTTGGAACTGGGGTTCAGCACGGTCAGGAGCTTTTGTCTCCCTCCCGCTAGGGCAATCCAGCTGCACAGGCAACAGTCCCTCCTCTGCGCACATTCCCGTGCTCGGCTCCGGCGCAACTCCTCTGTGCTTCCGCCCCACAGCCCAGACTCCCCCAGCCTGAGCCTGGCTTCCCAGGGTTTCGCCCGGAACTGGGGTTCAGTGCAGTCGGAGCTGGGGTTCAGCACAATCTGGCGCTTTTATCTCCTTCCCGCCCGAGAACGCCAGCCAGGCCGTCAGCCGCCCCTTCCTCTCCGGCTCCGTCTTCCCCGCACGTGCCCGGGCTCGTGTCTCCGCCCGTGTCTCCATACCACAAGCTTTTACAGCTTCTCTGATTTTCCTTGTGGTTTTCTCTTTCCTTCTAGTTGTGGGCATTTCAGTCAGCCAGCTTTCCTGTGGTTCTGGATGATGTCCGTTTTGACTTTTAGTTGTGTTTTTGAAATTGTTGTGCCAGGCTGTAGGTTAGGTGTTTAACCTATGCCGCCATCTTGGTTTCTCCACAAGGTTTTTTATTTTCAGGAAATTTTGTATTTCTTCCTTGATCACCTTGATAACACATTCATTGTTTAATAACATGCTATTTAGCCTCCATGTGTTTGAGGGTTTTTTGAGAGCTTTTTAATTTGTAGTTGATATCTAGTTTCATGCCATTTGACCCAAGAACATGCTTGGTATTTTAATCTTCTTAAATTTGTTAAGACTCATTTTGTGACCTAACGTGTCTATCTCTGAGAATGTTCCATGTGTACTAGTACTATTTGAGAGGAATGTGTATTTTGCTGCTTTGGGATGAAATGATCTGTAAATATCAATTAAATCCATCTGATCCAATGTGTCATTTAAGGTTGCTCTTTTCTTGTTGATTTTTTGTCTGGAAGATGTATCCAGTTATGATAATGGGGTGTTAAAGACCCCTAATATGACTGTATTGCTGCCAATCGATCTTTCCCTTAAAGTCCACCAAGAGTTTTATACACACACACACTTAGGTGCTCCTCTTTTGGTTGCATGTATGTTTACAAGAGTCATATCCTCTTTTTTGATAAATCCCTTTAGTATTATGTAGTGACCTTCTTTGTCTTATATTCTGGCCTTTGTTTTGAAATCTATTTTGTCAGATATGAGTATTGCTACCCTAGCTCTTTTAAAAACATGTATATATTGACTTCAGAGATAGGAAGGGAGAGAGAGAGTGATAGAAACATTGATGATAGAAACATCAATTGGCTGCCTCTTGTAAGCCCCCTACTGGGTATTGAGCCCACAACCCAGGCATGTGCCCTGACTGGGTATCAAACCAGTGACCTCCTGGTGCATGGGTAGATGCTCAACCACTGAACCACACTGGCCGGGCCCCCAATTTTTTTCAGTTTCTATTTGCATGTAATATTTTTTCATCCCTTCATTTTCAGTCTGTTTGAATATTTTGTTCTGATGTGGGTCTCTTATAGACAGCATATATATGGGTAATGTTTTCTTATCCATTCAGCTACCTGATGTCTTTTGATTGGAGCATTTAGTCCATTTACATTTAATGTTATTATTGATAGGTACTTATTTATTGCTATTTTATGTTATACTTATGTTCCTTTCTCTCTATATATTTCTTCTTCTTCTTAAAGCAGTCCCTTTAGCATTCTTGCTATATGGTTTGGTGGTAGTGAACTCCTTTAACTTTTTTTTCTTAGGAGCTCTTTATTTCACCTTTACTTTTAAATGATAGCCTTGCTGTATAAAGTAGTCCAGGTTTCAGGTACTTGACTTTTAGTACTTTGAATACTTCATGAAAATGCCTTCTGGCTTGAAGTGTTTCTGTTGGAAAACCAGCTGACAGCCTATGGAAACTCTCTTGTAGGTAAGTAACTTTCTCTCTTGCTGCCTTTACTATTTTTCTCTTTGGCCTGTTCAGGGTGGCTCAGTGGTTGAGCATCGACCTATGAACCAGGAGATCACAGTTCAATTCCTGGTCAGAGCATGTGCTAGATTGCGGAATTGATCCTTAGTGGGGGGCGTACAGGGATGACAAATAAATGATTTTCATCATTGATGTTTCTATCTCCCTCTCCCTTCCTCTCTAAAATCAATAAAAAAATGTATATTTTTAAAAGATTCTCTCTTTGACTTTAACCTTTGCCATTTTAATATGATGCGTCTTGGTATGGGTCTCTTTAGGCTCATCTTGATTGGGACTCTCTGTGCTTCCTGAACTTATGTGACTTTTTCCTTCACCAGGTTAGGGAAGTTTTCTCATTATTTCTTCAAACAAGTTTTCTATCCCTTGCTCACTTTCTTCTTCAGCTATACAGATGATGTGGATATTGTTACTTCTCATGTTGTCCCAAAATTCCCTTAAACTATTCTCATTAAAAATAGGTTTTTTTTAATTGATTTTAGAGAAGGAAAAGGGAGAGAGAGAGAATGAAACATCAATGATGAGAGAGAATCATTGATTGGCTGCCTCCTGCATGGCCCACACTGTGGATGGAGTCTGCAACTCAGGCATGTGCCCCAACCAGGAGTCAAACTGTGACCTCCTGGTTCATAGGTCGACACTAACCTCTGAGCAACACTGGCTTGGCTATTCTCACTTTAAAATATTTTTTTTCACCCTAGCTGGTTTGGCTCAGCAGATAGAGCATCAGCCTGCAGACTAAAGGGTCCCGGGTTTGATTCTGGTCAAGGGCACATGCCCAGGTTGCGGGCTCGATCCCCAGAAGGGGGCATGCAAGAGGCAGCCAATCAATAATTCTCATCATTGATACTTCTTTTTTTATTTTTCAAATAAATCTTTATTGTTCAGATTATTACAGGTGTTCCTCCTTTCCCCCCCCCCATAGATCCCCTCCACCTGATTCCCCACCCCACCCCATGCCCTTACCCCCCCGCCACTGTCTTCATCCATAGGTGTAAGATTTTTGTCCAATCTCTTCCCGCACTGTGGGAAAATTCATGGGGCCTCCCTATAAGGGCACTGGATAGACGGGCCTTGAAAAGGGTCTGTCTCTAACTGGTGTTCTTATTCCAAGGCAGCTGCGTGATTGCCTGTCCTTGGAAAGGGGTCACATGAATGTTATTTAAGCAAACTGTAATAGTAACAGATATAGAGGTTAAGTGTTCTTGGAGTGAACTTTGCTCAAGGAAGATTGGATTGAGAGTCCATGACTCAAGGATTGCTTTGTCTCCACAAGGAGGTGCGTGTGGCTCGCTGCCCAGACCTATAGCACGACGCCCGGGAGTTCGGGAGGGGAGCCAAAATTTGGGATATAAATGTACTGGTCTCTGTGAATAAACTTGCCTTCAACAGCAACCCTGTTGTTGGTCCTCCTGACCCCCGCTTTTGCTTCTCTCTCTTTCTTTTTCCTCGTCACCGTCTCCTACTTTCAGGATTACCCTGTTCTCTGTCTGAGCAGGTCTCCGACACCGCACCCCTCACACCCTCTTCCCCCTGAGAATTGTTAGTCCACTCCCTTTCTATGTCCCTGATTCTATTATATTCATCAGTCCATTCTGTTCATCAGATTTTTTATTAACTTGATTTTTAGATTCACTTGTTAATAGATATGTATTTGTTGTTCATAATTTTTATCTTTACCGTTTTCTTCTTCTTCCTCTTCTTAAAGAATACCCTTCAGCATTTCATATAATCCTGGTTTGGTGGTGATGAACTCCTTTAGCTTTTTCTTATCTGTGAAGCTCTTTATCTGACCTTCAATTCTGAATGATAGCTTTGCTGGGTAGAGTAATCTTGGTTGTAGGTTCTTGCTATTCATCACTTTGAATATTTCTTGCCACTCCCTTCTGGCCTGCATAGTTTCTGTTGAGAAATCAGCTGACAGTCGTATGGGTACTCCCTTGTAGGTAACTAACTGTTTTTCTCTTGCTGCTTTTAAGATTCTCTCTTTGTCTTTTGCCCTTGGCATTTTAATTATGATGTGTCTTGGTGTGGTCCTCTTTGGATTCCTTTTGTTTGGGGTTCTCTGTGCTCCCTGGACTTGTAAGTCTATTTCTTTCACCAGGTAGGAAAAGTTTTCCGTCATTATTTCTTCTAATGGGTTTTCAATATTTTGCTTTCTCTCTTCTTCTGGCACCCCAATAATTCAGATGTTGGTATGCTTAAAGTTGTCTCAGAGGCTCCTTACACTATCTTCATATTTTTGGATTCTTTTTTCTTTTTGCTTTTCTGGTTGGGTGTTTTTTGTTTCCTCATATTTAAGATCTTTGGTTTGATTCTTGGGGTCGTTTGATCTACAGTTGAATTTCTGTATATTCTTTATTTCAGTCAGTGTATGCTTAATTTCTGACTGGTCCTTTTCCATTTTTTTGGCATTCTCATTAAGGTCCTTGAAGGTCTCACTAAGCTCCTCAGAGGTCTCATCAAGTTTCTCGGCGGTTTTTAGAAGATTCTTGAGTAACCTTATAAATGTGGTTTTGAACTCTATGTCCAGTAGTTTGCTTTCCTCCATTTCTTTCATTCGTGACATGTTTCTTTGTCTCTGCATTTTGCTGCTTCCCTGTGTTGATGGAGTGGTTTTCTGTGGTAGGTGACCTATAGGGCTCAGTGGTTCAGCCTCCCCTATCACCTGAGGTGGACACTCTTGGTGCACCCCTTTGTGGGCTGAGTGCAAAGTCTTAGTGTAGTTAAGCCTTGATTGCTGTTGGTACACTGGGAGGAATTGACCTCCAGGCAAATTGGCTGTGAGGACCCACTGTGTTTATAATGTAAGAACTGCTGTGCTGGAGACATGCTTATGGGGCAGGACTTGTTTCAGTGGGGCTTTGGTGCTCACTGAGTCTGCCTCTTGAATGTGTCACTTATGGATGTAAGGAGTTGAAATCTGGTGTCGTCTCACACTGACCAGTAGATACACTAGCTTTTTGATCTCCAATTGGGTGCTGGTCAGCTACTGTCAGAGGCCACCCAGCAGGAGCTATAGCGAGAACTACAGTTTTCTCCTCTTTGCTTGGGGTTTGGAGGTTTTGGAGCTGTCTGCCCAGAGCTGCGGTTTGTTAGGTTAATCAGCGATAGGGCAGACCATTTATATGCAAAAGCTGCTGCGTGGAGCTTGGGTGGGTTTGTAGATTGTGTGGGGCTGGGTCTCAGGGAGTCACTAAGCTAGGGCGTGGCAAACAGCAATGGCTGCCAGTCAGCCGTCTCTGTGTCTCTGAGTTTTCCCGTCTCTGTGTCTCGTGCCCCAGCGTAGTAAACAATGATTGCTGCACGCACCTCTGCAAGAAAGCCACTCTCACTTTCCGACCCGATGGCAGACAGGCCAGCTTCTCCCCGTAGGAGTTTGGGTCCCCAGCATCTCCCCAGAAACTGTAGTTCAGAGTAATCGAGAGCTTGTCTCCCTTCGGGTTGAAAAAAGCAGCGCACCCAGTTGCCCGCTGCCAGCCTGATTCGCGCGCCTCCGTACCTCAGCTTTTCAGCGATTGTGCACATCTCAATGCTCTTTTCTCTTTCCTTCTAGTTGTAGAACTTCCACTCAGCCAGCTTTCCCGTGGTTCTGGGTGATAGACGTTTTGTCTTTTAGTTGTAGTTTTGAAATTGTTGTGCGAGGCAGCAGTTTAGGTGTTTACCTATGCCGTCATCTTGGTTTCCCCTCCATCATTGATGCTTCTATCTCTCTCTCCCCTCTCCCTTCCTCTCTGAAATCAATAAAAATATATTTTAAAAAATAAACATTAAAAAAATTATTTTTGTTGCTCTGATTGGGTATTTTTCTCTACATTGTATTCCAAATTGCTGATTTCATTATATACTTCATCCAGTAAGCAGGTGGACAGAGAGAAAGGAAGAGAGAGATAGAAACATCAATGATTAGAGGGAATCATCCATCAGCTGCCTCCCTTATGCCCCCCACTGGAAATTGAGCCCTCAACCTTGGCATATGCCCTGACTGGCAACCAAACTATGGCCTCCTGGTTCATAGGTCGGTGCTCAACCACCAAGCCACACTTACGGGGCTTCCATACAGCCTACTTTGAATTCCTCCTGGTGTATCCTTGATGTCAGATATGGTATTCTTCATTTCTGACTGGTTCTTATTTATGGTTTCCATGTCCTTTCTCATGCTGATGTATCTTCCACTAAGTTCCTTGTAGTGTTCACTAAGTTATTTGAACATCCCTATAACCATTTCTCTGAACTCTACATCTGATAAATTGCTAGCCTACATTTCATTTAGCTTTTTCTGGGGATTCCTCCTTTTCTTTCATTTGGGGGTTGTTTCTTTTTCTCTTTATTTTAGCTGTCTGTTGTTGTTGTTTTCAATGTATTAGATGGAACTGTTATGACTCCTAGTCTTCATGCAGTGGCCTTATGTAGTAAGTGTCCTGTGGGAGCCAGTGGTGCAGTCTCTTTGATCTCCTGAGGTGGGTGCTCTGGGAATGTGTCTTGTGTGGGTTATTTGGGCTCTCCTGTTGTAATAGGGTCTTAATTGTTGTCCCATTTGTAGGTGGGATCACCCCTCAGACTGGCTTGTTGAGGAGCTTAACCCTGACCACATTGTGAAAGCTGTTGTACAGTTGAGTTCTGAAAGCTGGATATTCAGGATGACAGTGCCAGTATGGTATGTTCCTGATGATTCCTCTTCCACGTTGCAGACTGCTAATTTCTCTGTGTGTCCAAAAATGTAACCACCCACCCTTGCAAATTGATATGAGCCAGTTCCAGCACACTGTTGGTTGCAGCAAACTCTATGAGCATGGCCAAAATCTGGAACACTGAGAACATCACATGCTGATGAGGATGTGGAGTAATAGGATCTCTCATACATTGAGACACAGATCAGTGCTCTGGTGGCTTGAAGCTGGGATGCTGTTTTATTTCCCCAGGAATGAGCATGGCAGTGCCACTCTTGCTGCATGGGGTGTACGCTTCCTCTACAATGGCTCACTCAGAGCATTCCCAACTCATTCTAGTAAAATTAACTGGCATGAATCCTAGCATCAACCCTAGAGTGTGTCTTCCTGACCTGTTCTTCTTCAAGATCACCTATTATAGTTTCAATCACTCTGTGGCCTGCCTGTATTTCATAGCCCAAATATCTGTAATAATGTCTGCTGTATTCTTATAATAAATTTCCCTTTCTCAAGATAGCTTGACTGAGTTTCTACTCCTTGCCACCACTGATTCTTGATTAAGACATGGTATGATCTCTTAAGTTAGAACAAGAATGACAAATGGCTTTCATTTCAAGTGACTACTCTGATCTATTCTCATAACTGTGTAGAGGATTTGATTGTAAAATATTATGAGATTACTTCCAAATTCATGACAAGAGTGCCAAGATTGATTAGCACTGTCTGCTATGAGTGTGATAGGGGGAAGTGGCAACATATGTGCCATATATTTGCCACTCCTGCAGTTGAGGAAGAAATTTAAATAAGCATATGTCTTCCTCTAAAAGGTTCCAAAGGTCATTGTAGAACTACCATTATGGAAACAGGAGGTACACAGAAAAGTTCAAAATATACATAATTTTATCAACTAACAGCATTTTGCTGAACTTTTGCCTGTTCCTATCTGTTCTTTATATTTATGCAATCCTTAATTTTTTTCTATAGTAGGTCACCAATTGAAATTAATATGAATCAATTATTTTCCTGGTAGGCTTCATTTGGATTATGCTGACATTTTAATAATTCATGAAAAGTATGTCAAGGCTATAAATAAATTCTTTGTACATTTGTGATCATGAATATTGTTTATGATCTGAGACAAAAACAATAGCTGATTAAGGAAATTACCATATATTCCCAAGGAAGCCGTGGTTTTAGCCAAAGAAGATACTGACTTTTCCTACTAAATAATAATAATGAATAACAACTAATATTAATATGGTACTTTGCAGACTGATGAAAAGTCAAGTGGTCTCAAATCTCTCCATTAAATTCAAATTGTTGATATCATGAACTCTGAACATATTACAAATAAGTACACCACCCAGAAAGCATCATTCCTAAAGTGAGTGAATCAGGGCAACGCTCAAGAGTCCTGGGCTTTACAGAACACCAAATATCTGGTAGAGTGAGAAATAACTGAGGGTGGCAGCCCAAAGGAGATAAGGAAGGAAATGATCTAGGCCAGTGGTCGGCAAGCTCATTAGTCAACAGAGCCAAATATAAACAGTACAACGATTGAAATTTCTTTTGAGAGCCAAATTTTTTAAACCTAAACTCCTTCTAACGCCAATTCTTCAAAATAGACTCGCCCAGGCCATGTTATTTTGTGAAAGAGCCACACTCAAGGGGCCAAAGAGCAGCATGTGGCTCGCGAGCCTCAGTTTGCCGACCACGGATCTAGTGAATGCTTTAAAAGAAACAGTTGTCTGTCAAATATCTACATAATTTTTCTATAAATTCTACTCCACCCTTCGTGACTTTTCTATTCCTTTAACCTAAGTTCATTTATATAACAGTGTTGGGATGAGGAGGGGAGTAGGTTTGCTGGAGACTCATAGTGATCAAATCTGGCTAAAACTTCTGTGGAAGTCTGTGGATCATTGGAAACATTCCTGCCCTATGGTAAAGTAAAACAGCATTAACTAGGAGATTGTCCAGTAGTTACAGTACTAGTACAAGAGATACCAGAGAAATAGCCTAATTATTAATTATGACTTAGAGTTGAACAGTGGTGGAAGAGATTGACAATCACAGTCTTAGTACTGTTTTGCAGGAGATGAGCTAACTAACTTCTTGTGAAGAATGACAAGACCATTGTTTCTTTAAAATCCATATTCTATCTTGTTGCCTGGGTGATTCTGGACAACATATAAGTATGTATATACAAAGAAGAGGAAGTAGTTTTACTCTGAATGTTAATGAAATGTATAGTGTAAGTTAATTTGATGGTTTTAGCTTTTTTGTTTTCTTGTTTTGTTGTTGTTTGGTATTCTCTGTTAAACCAAGGATTGACTAGGATGATTTTCATAAACCACAGGTATGGTGGTATGTTGTAAGGAGGATGAAGTAAGGAAGAGATGTTGAATATTTAAAGGTAGGCAGACTGGGAGAGAGAGTAAACTTGGTCCTCCCTAAAATTGTCAAGCATAAGTTATTGGGAAGAGTAGCTGGCAGTTACAAGGTGATTTGAGAGGCAGTAGGTGAGTGAACCCTCCCTAGACACCCAAATAGTTTACTTACTGATATTAAATCCCATTACCATGAACTCATTACTTTGGTTCAGCATTGCTCATTCCCTGTGGTTCTTTATAAACATCTAAACATTTATAAAAGTTCCCCAATTCTTCGATTGTAGAGGTTTATCAGATCTCATTCATCTATTCAGAAGGATGGATTGCAGAAGAGCCTGGGCTCTTGAGGCAGGGGCTTGGAAAAGGTAGGGGGCATGGGAATTTGAGAAGGTCTAGGAGATGTCTATCTTGCTCACCTCAATTGTTTGCCTGCTTTTTTCTGGGAGCTCTCCATTTAAGAAGAAACTCCTGGTATGCTGGTGATTTCTGGTGGAGATTGAATGCCTGGCCAAGTGAAGATAAAGTCATAGGTTTCCCATCCAATGTATCTGGCCAGAAGTATTCCACAGAGCATGATAAGACTCTGAAGGCATAAGTTAGTTTATTAAGCAGGTGGCCCAGACTCCCAGCACCTCCTCCTGCCATACTGCTGCCCCTCCATCAATTCATACCTGTGGTCTCATGGTAAATTAGCAATAACTAAATGTCTTAAGATAAAAAAGAAATACATGAGCCAAGTTTACACATAATTTTGCATAGTTAAGATGGCACCATCTGAAAGTAGATGACTGCAGCACTACACCACCACCACAGGGTGCTAAAAAAAAAGACACTGGGGAAGGGAAATATTTCCAGTGGACAGAACTTTGAGTAGTATATCTGGTTGTCAGTTGTGCTGATTACAGATGGCCTAAGATACAGATCTACTCTGATTCACAGGCAGTGACCATTGGGTTGGCCAGGGACTTAGAATAAATTTCTAATAGCAAGCTATATATTGTTACATGGAAACCTGAAATTTTATCTGCTTAAAAATGGCATAAAGTTCAGAAGTATTTAATAAGTTATCCAATCTCCTCAATTTCCCATGTCCAGAGAATGTATGTGATTGGTCCAAAGGGAACTCTAGATTTCAGCCAGAACTGACATCTCCTGGATCTTAGTTTAGGGCTCTCCCCATAAGAGCACATAGATAATCATTCATTTTTTTGTAAACATTTCTTGAGCTTCATCAGTGTATCACACTTTTCCCTGGGAAATAGGAATAAAGATAAATAAGGCATGGTCTTTGGCCTCAAGAAGATCGTGTGTTTGTTCTATTTTGTGCATGTTTATGTATTCTAGTTATATCCTGTGACAGGTGATAAATGAAACCAAAATTGCAAATACTTTTTCAAGCAGGGAAGACTGAATACTTGCTGAATAATGCCAGATGGAAGTAAAAAATGCTAGAAAGTGAGGCACTAAGAACTATATGACTTAAAAATAAAAGACACAGTAGTTAAGGGGAATTTGTATCACTATCACTGCTGGGAAGAGAACCATTTTTAATGGATTTTGATGGCATCTTACCTGAGCCTAAGTATTTAAATGTTGGCCTGAGAGATAAATATGAATTAATTGATCAAGGAGAATGGACGATAGTGCAGTATGCTATTATTTTAAATAGTAGAAAGTGGTGGATATAAGACTGTTGAATACCCCCAAATTTGTTAATTTTAGATTTGAACTTCAAGTTCAATTCTTTGATTCCTTACAAAGATCCATCATCTTCCCCAATAGATCTTTCTCACAAAAAATTTAAGCTCTGCTCAAAAGATAGAGACTGCTCACTCCTGTGCATCTTTTCTCTAACACCATTTGAACCCCTCTCTCTCTTCTCAACCTTCTTTCCTGTCTTAGAGGAAGAAGGTTCCCTCATCCCCTCTCAAACCTGAGCCTCATTTTCTCCAGTCCATCCCCTCTTGCTTCATTTCACACCCAGCTTCCTCAATTATCTTCTTTTTCTAAAATATTTAGCTTCTTGCAGCATGGCTTGGTGGCTCAGTTGGTTGGAGCATCATCCCATACACCAAAAAGGTTGTGGGTTCAGTTCTCCATCAGGGCACATACCTGGGTTCAATCCCCGGTTGGGGCATGAGCAGGAGGCAACCAATCAAGGTTTCTCTCTCACATTGATGTTTCTCTCTCTCTCTCTCTCTCTCTCTCTCTCTCTCTCTCTCTCTCTCTCTCTCTCTCATCAATAGAAACAGATGCTCAAGTGAGAATTTAAAAAATAAAATAAAATCTTTAGCTTCTCCTTTCTACATAATCCTTCCCTCTCTGCTTTTAAACATGTATAGGTCTCCTTTAGTTTGGAAAAAAAAATGGTGCTTAATCCTGATGGTCCTCCTAGCTATTGTACTTTTTTCTGTATTTTGCATCTAATACAGGGTGACCCCAAAAATGTATGCACACTTTAAGAGCTGATAGATCAATTTTGAAAATGAAATGTATTTTAATAAACACTGCCTTTATGATTATTCAAAGTGTGTGTCTACATTTTGGGGATACCCTATATAACATTTACATAAGCCATAAAGGGTATTAACAGTTATCTTATACATGTTCAGTAATTATAAACAGTTGGACTATATAGAAAAGCCCAAATAGCAAATGTAACTATTATTATGGCTAATATTGTTAGCAGACAGGTAAAGACAATTAAACAAAATATTTTTAATACATAGGTATAGAGGCTTTGTCAATGTCTTGAGATAGCTGTGTATCTCTGATGTCAGTGGCTTCTCATCCTAGAGGAATTTTTGATGCCCCTTGTAGGAGGAGGCAAGAGTAGGTTCCCATTCATGGTTAGGTGCCTGATAAGATCCCTTCCAACAAGGTTGGAGAGTGTCTTTATTTGATGTCCTTTCCAAGTTCATCTGATTTGAAGCCGGAAGCCAGTGGAGCACAATGGGCTCATGCTAGTATCTAGCACTGGGTCTGTGTCCATGGGGTGGTCCTGACTGGGCTTCTTCAAAATTCCACCAGCAATGCTAAGTAAATGTCAATATAAGAAATATCCAAATTTGGAGAGAATTTTTATGAGTTTATTTGAGCCAAATTGATGTCATTGCCAGGAAGGAAGATCTCAAATGCTCCCTATTAATGTTTGAAAGTAATGCATATGTATAGTTTAAAAGTTAAATAGATTAATAAGACTTCTAAATAAAAAGAGCAGAACCCTACATCTCTCCAAACTTCCAGTTTGTACTACTAAAGCAACTACTTTCAGTAATTTTAGTTGTTTCTTCTAGTATTTACTTTCACATTTCTATAGAATGTACTTATACTGATTTTTTTTATCTTTCCCTTTTTAGATAGTTTATTGCCTTCTTATTATGAAAGAGAAAGATTTAGACCTCTTATAAAAACAAACTTTCCAACTTGTTTTCTCTTCATCCTACAAAAGAGCTTTAATTTATTATATCAGTAAGGCAGTTTTCATTGTTATGCTACTTAAGTATCTTTTACTTTGGAGCCAAGTAGCATTTTATCATGACTCACTTACTTTCTTGAACAACTTTCAGTTTCTCCTGTAGTTAAAAACTGCCTTGGTTTTTGTTAGTTTGCTGCCTTTTATATATATCAATCACTAATTCTTCATTAATTTTCCATATAATTGTAATACTTTTTTGAATACTATTCTCCATGTGGTCAAACATATCAGGTAATCTATCAGTTAATCTAATTTTTTTTCTTTAGCTACACCCCTCCTGAGTACCTCCATCTTTCTACTTTCTTTGGGCCTGGTTGCTCTCTAGGTATGCCACACAACTATTTATCTTGATCTTTCTTTCATTATCATCTGGGGAATTCCCTTTACTTCTCTTTTATGTTTGTCTCCTGTTTTCTGGGTTTCATATCTTCCTCTTTCTTAGTTTATTCTCTTATATGATGCAATGCATATTCCAGTGACTTCCTAAGAAGGGAGGTTTGAATTTTATATCATTTACTAGTACTTAACATGGACCCATTGTGCCTGTAGGCAGATCCACTTATCATTTACTGGAATAATTTTACCTCCATATTTTTGCCATTTCTCTTGGTTAGAATGCTCTCCAACTTCCTGTGTGCATGTACAAATGCTATTTATGTTTTTGAACTAATTTTTATTTTTATGAAAATAATACATGTACATAGTTTAATAGTTATTTATAACTTGTAAAAGAGAAAAAAATTGAAGTTCCTTATCACATTCTTTTCCATTGTCAACTTGTGCTCCTAGAGGCTAGTACTTTTCATTGTTTTAGCTGTTTCTTCTGGTATTTACCTCCTCATTGCTCAATAATATAAGCATACTGATATATTTTCACTTAATGACTTCTTATTATGGAGGATAAAGATTTAGTCTTCTTATACCATAACATCTCTAACCTCTTCTCTGTCTATCTTCCCAATATAGTTTTGGAGAATGTGGAATTCTAAATTATAAATCATTTTCTCAGAATCTTGAAGGCCAAACTACTATATCTCAGTGAACTCCTTGTGGTTCCTAGTGATTGCCTCTTCACTCTCACTGTGATAAAATACGCCATCCTTTTTTTTCTTTTTGTTAATCCTCACCCAAGGATAGTTTTCCATTGATTTTTAGAGAGAGTGGAAAGGAGAGAGAGAGACTGAGAGAGAGAGAGAGAGAGAGAGAAACACCGATGTGAGAGAGACACATCCATTGGTTGCCCCCGAGGTGCCCTGACTGGGGGCGGGGGGGGGGGGGCGAGCCTGCAACCGAAGTATGCACCCTTGACCAGAATCAAACCCTGGGACCCTTTAGTCTGCTGCCTAACACTCTATCCACTGAGCAAACTGGCTAGGGCAATACGCTATCCTTTTAATAGTCTGCTCTAGAACCTTGTTTGCCTTTGATATCATGATTACTAGAATACATCAACTTTCCCTTTTTGCAAAGCAAAACAATATTAGATCATTCACAATCCCCTTGGACTTCTACTGTTCTCCATGATTACTAACCTCATTTGTCAGTACCCTCAATGTCATTAATATGAGCTATTTGGAGCACTATAACAAGGAGCCCTGATCACATCTGACAAAGTGACATTTAAGTTAAGATCTGAAAAATGAATAGCAAAGGCATGTGAAAGCTTTCCATGGTTACATGTGCAAAAGCTGTCAGGGGAGATGGATCTTTTGGAACTTATGGGAAGAAAGGTGTCCAGTGGGGTGGAGCTTGGTGAGTGAGGGGAAGAATAGGCCCATTGAGATTAGAGAGGAAGGCATGGGTCAGAGAATTCATAGCCATGTAGATGATGGCAAAGTAAGATTTGGGACTTATCCTAAAGCAATGAGAAGTTACTAAAAAAATCATAAATAGGGGAGTGATTTGACCTGATTTGTCTTCCAAAGATTGCTGTGGATGCAGTGTAAAAAATGAATTGAAGGGGGCCTATAGGGAGATATGGGTAAAATTGGTCTTAAATAAGCATTAAGGCCAGTCTTGGAAGGGAGAAAAAAATGTCAAATGGGCAAAAGACAGTCTTATGGGGTATGTTTGAAAGCTCAGCAGACAGTTGAATTTCTTCAACTTGCTGATGGCATTAATTTAGATGCTGATATAACAGCTTCAATTTTTTTTTCTTTTCTTTTTTTAGTATTAGATGGAGGAAGTGACACCTTCTTACCATTCCCTTCCTGCTGGATCCCTGAATTGCTGACCATCTGACTGAACTCAGAAGCAGTGTGCTTCCCTCCTTTGAAATTGTGTACTGCATCCTGTGCCCTAGAAGTGGTTCTGCCCATTTGCCATGGTGAGATTTCTGAGGGGTTGAGGTAGAAGGTGGGAAAGAACAAGGGGGTCAATAGATAAGAAGGGCTTATAAGGAGCATGCACAAAAATGGAGCAGCAGAATTAAAATAGTCAAGGGAGAACACTTTCCCTTACCTTTATCCTACAGTAAGCATTATACCTAGTCAAGATGTGAAAAGGACAAAAGACTGCTTCCTCACAATTCCTGCCTGCAGGATACTGGGACTTCTGCTGCAGTCAGCTGCTACACCACAAGAGTTGGTGTTACATATTCCAAGGCTTCTGACAGTTTAGGCTGGAGGAAGTTAGTTTTTGCAGTTGTGTTTATGGAGTTGGCCAAATGAAAATGCAGGCTGATGGGTCTGCTTTTTCATAGTCATTAACAACAGCCTTTTACAACACTTGGGTTTTCTTTAGAAACTGTGAAGAGGCATTGAAAAGAACAAAAATAATTTCTTCTTGTCATAAAAAAGCTCAAAGGAAAGTAACTCTAGAGGATGTGTGTGAGAGTAACTCTAACCAGGTTGAGCTTGTATATGGAAAAAATTACGTTGCATAATTTTCATGTTTTGCTGAGCATAGATTGATTTGTGTGCAATTGCATTTTTATAGTCAAGCAAACCCATGAGTATAGATGTTGTGATGAAATAAATTAGGAGAACATAGAGATAATGTAATTATAATAACAAATGAAAATATGACAAACATTACTGCTATATCTTGGGGGATGCTAAACGCTTTGTTTTTAAGCTGGGCTACATGACAATGGCATATGAGATAATATACAACGGTGTGAGAGAACACTGCAAAACAATTTTCAGTTCTCGAATTTTTTAGGTTGGTCTGTTTGAATTCATAAGCAAAGTACATTTTTCCATTTGTTTAACAAAATTGTATACAAAAAGATATTACTTATTACTTACTAGTAAGCACTTGCAACCCCAATGTCTAAATTCATTTTATATTACCTATTTTATTGATAAGGATGCATTTTGTTGATAATGATTCTAAACTTGTGCCTTGAACAAATGACAAGAACCTCTTCCACACCCAAGTTTCAGTATCTAGAATAGGGTCTGCTACATAGTAGATGTTGAACAAACAATTAGTGAGTTAAATTACATTAGTTGCTGTGTTCAACAAAAGTAAAGCCAGAAAATACACTCTATTTGAAAATAAATCTTTGAAAGAATAGATAGCAAAAGTTTAGATCCATTTTGCAAACAAAACAAAACACAAAAAGATCCTATTGTCTGATTAATATGCATTTTAGATAAACTTCAAAAATCATTAGATGAATCCTCAGTGTGAGCAAATCTGACGTAACCACAATAGGGAAAGATAAGATTTTACTTCTTGGAGATTAGGAGTTTGTGCACGTACCTTAAATTTCATGCATTTGCACTTTGGGGATTGGCTCCTCCTCAAAGAATCAAGGTCAAATTTCATAGGGTGTTTCTGAAGATCCTTTGGGGAGGGGTTTAGTTCATTCAGGCGACCGGCTCACACAGCCCACACATCCGGGGCATATGACAGGGCGGTGTGTTCTTTTTCTTAGGTCGTCCTGTACTTTCTCACAGACCTCTCCCTCCACCCTGGACTTTGCCCACTGGACTTTTTTTTTTTTTTGTCAGCTCCTGTAAAGCCTTCCCACTTTTCCAGGTCCAGTGTAATCTTCAGCGTTTTCAGAAAAGCTTTCCAGACCCCCCTTTTCAGATGCAATATTGCTCTTCCCCATTTTCTGAACATCTACTCCAGCAAACATCCCCTGACTAGACTGCAACCAGCTTATTGGGGAGGTCTTTCAAGAAGTCGCTGTGTCCAGCCCTTAGCACAGTGCATGGTACAAAGAAAATGCCCAATAAAAGTTTGTTGAAGTGAGTCTGAACCCCTGAGCAGAAAATGAGAAGAGCTCGTGGCCTGCAGTAAGGGCCCTTCACGATCTGAAGGGAGGCCCGTGTTGTCGCTGGACCCTGTACCCAACTCTAGACTGGTAGGAGAATATGGCACAGTAGAAAGCTCTGGTAAATGTACTTAATTCTTTACTTTTATAGAGGAATCCGAAAGTTCTTCAACAGCCTCGGGCAAGCCATAAAAAGGTAATGGTTGGGATGCCCAGTCTCGGGGCAATTCTAGACTCAGCTTTCATATCTCATTTTTAAAGTTTCGCAAATTCCAGTTCTAAACTAGGAGTCGAGAGGGTTTCACAATCTTCGTGCCCTAGGGACGGCTCCCAGCATTTGGGGGCTTTGCCTCATTTATCCCTCTGACGTTTTCCATAGCGGGGAATCTAGGAAGCACTCCTGGCCTCCACATTCAGTCGGCGCTGAGAACCACGGTTTGGCCCGGAGGTCTCAGCCGTTTCCTCCTTCAACGCTCTGGGCAAACCAGGCACAGGCGAGTGAGGGAGCTCCCGGCCCACAGTACGGGAATAGAGGCACATTTGGACTACAACTCCCAGGTTGCTCCGGAAGAAGTGCGGGGGCTAGGAGGCGAGGGGGCGGAGTTTGGGGTGGGGATGGGTGGCAGGGAAATCCCGCCCCCCTGCGCAGTAACGCACAAGCTTGACTTTACAACCTCTAGAGAAAGTGGAAGTAAGACGGTGGGAGGCAGGACCAGGGAACCAAAGGAGGGACAGCCAAGTAGGTGGGAGCGGAGCTAGGAAAGGGTAGTGGGAAGACCCGCGCTTTCCAGATGAGGAGAGGGCGGGTTTCGTAACTAGTTTCCCCGCCCCGCTCGCTCTGGGGTGTTCACAGTGAGCGTCCTGCACTCTTAGCTCAAAGCCTTGCAGTCCGGTGGGCTCGGGGCGGGCCGGTGGGCGGCACTGTAGCTCCCCTACCCGGGTGCGGGACCTAAGCGCTGGGGGGCGCGGACCGCAGAGGGGCTGCGAGTGAAGCGGAGCCGTGGAGGAGTTAGGGCCGGGTCAGGGGAGGCTGTGACTCCCGATCGAGCCAGTGGAGTAGTGCCAGGCTGAGGCAAGGTGAGGCGCGGGGTGCCTTGGAGAGTCCCCCTGTGCTCCGAGTGGGGCGGAAGCACGCGGGCTGGCTAGCGGGGAGGGCGGGCGGTGGCACTGCTTCAGGGAAGAGTGCAGACCAAGGGAGGCCGAGCCCAGCGCCGGCGGAGATAGGAGTGTCCCCTCCCCGCAGGAGGAGCCTAGGGCTCCTCCACCTTCCCTCCCCCGCTCTTCGGAGTCGTCTTCTCCGCGGGCTGCTGCAGGAGCGGAGGGGCGGCGGTGCTGGGGCCAGATAAGTGGGAGCGACCCGGCCACAGTCCCCAGGACGCGCGCGTGGGGGCGGGCCGTGAGTGAGGCGGGGCGGGGGCGCGAGAGGGTGGGGGGCTGGGGGAGGCGAGGGCAGCGCTCAGAGCCTAGGAGGGCGGCGGCGGTGCAGGCGGCGTGCTGGTGGCCTGGTAGCCTGCCTCCCGTGCGCTTCGCGCCAGCCGCCCACGCCGCAGTGTGTTCTGTGGACGGCACCTTCCCAGACAGCCCGGCAGAACGCAGCTCGGCGCTCCCAACCTTGGACGCGATGTTCCGCAGGAGCTTTAATCGCTTTGTAAGTACACGCGCTGCGGCTCCACGCGGGCCGGTTCACTGGCTCGTCAGTCCCTCCGTTGGGTCCCTCAGAACAGTTCTCTGCGGAGATAAGTGCATCTGTGGGAGACACCACCTTTTAATACTCACTGAAATATGCTGCCCCGGCAGCCAGGGTGGGAGGCAGGTAGGGCTCTCAGAGGACACCCCCATCACCCCGGACGATTTAAGCTGAGCTTCCTGGGGCCGTTACAAACTCAGTCTGAGACGGGGTGGGGGTGCCTAGGACCGGATGGTGGGGGACCAACCCAGCGGCCCCTCGGTTTGCCAATTAGTCGAAGATGGCGTTTTATGATCAGGGAGGTGGCTTTCTTTTGTTTCTTCTGCTACGAGCACATGGAGGTAAACGTAAACCTGTCTCCGTGGCAGAAAAGGTGGCCGATAAGGAGACTCAGGGGCTTAGGGGGCCTGAGGCGAGGGTAGGACTCAACCTTGCTTGGGGCTCAACCTGCCGGGCGGGTGGGTGTCTGGTGATCGGAGGCTGGATAAACTTTGGAGACCGAGCCTAAAAAGCTCACCTTCAGGGGCTGATAAAAGCTAGGGCGATTGTCAGTGTGGAGTGGATGGATGTGGAGACTCCTAGAGGCGGCACAGCCGCTACTGAGCATCGCGTCTAAAGCCCCGCGGAGCCCTTAATGCCCCTGGCACTGAACTCTTGGGAGAAGGCAGGCTGCTGCTAAACAACTCCGCCCACGTTTACCCCCTTTCCAATTCCCCAGAACAGGGAGTTGGGCATTGGGAAAAACAATTTCTGGCTACTATCTTTTGAGTAACCTGTTTTACTCCTAGAGGGTACATTAAGAATGGAGCAAAACAGGGACCATGACTTCCATGTTGCTATTTTGTAGTAACTTCCTTAATTTCAAGATGAGGTGGTGGGGTTAGGATTTTATTTCTGCCAATGATGTGAAAGAAGGCTTTGTCTTCAAGTTTAGATTTTTTTTATCCTTGTGCATTTGAAACTTTCACAAATGTACTGTGGCTAAAAGAGAATTATACATCCCCTTTTAGGATATTAGTATCACAAGAGTGCTGCGTTAATGTTTTTCTAAATGTTTACCTCATCCATAAACATGTTTTGTGAAATTGGAGCAGATTATCTGTGGCAGTCAGTACCAGTTGTACATATCAAGGATCTTGAAATCCATAGGAATTGGCTTGTATTTGATGCTTTGCTATAAAGTAAGTGACCAAAATTGGTTTCTCACGTTTAGCCCAAGAAGGTAAAAGAATATTCTATTTTATAGATTTTGGGGAAATATAACTGTGTTGTTTGGGGGTGACAAAAAGCTAATGGTAATATTTGGGAAAAGGATAGTCTTTTCACATGACACTCATAATGGAAAAGCAACTGGCCTCTGATTCATAATAAATTCATTAGCTTAAAATTAAGATGTTGACATTCTCACTTTTTTGAGGATTTGAAAGCAAGCAATGGAAATATTGGTCTAAAAGCCCCTTTTGCTTTTCTTTTGCTGAGAGTGATCTGCATTGTATCAGAGTAGTAATTAAGTAATGTTGGCCCAAGAAGCCAGGGCATGCAGTAGAATTTGCAGCAGTTCTTGAGGTGCCAACCTGCAGGTTTGAGGCTAGTACTTGGCATCCCCAATCAAGATCTTTCTGGAGAGAATCACTTAAACACACTGAAATGAGCTTTGACCTCATTGTTTCAGTTAGAATACCTGACTGCTCAGTTTTCTACACAGTCATGACTATGGTTAAGTCTCGGAATTTCTACCAGTGCAGTAAACTGGAAGGTTCTCAGGAGTTGTATCTGAGGCCTAGAGCAAACCATTGATTTAAATGTGAAATATGCTATCGAATACTTATTGCTAAAGAATTACTTCAAAAAAAATTTGGGGGGGGGGCAGGTTTTATCTCCTTTAAATCAGGAAGCCTCTTGTCCTATCTTTTGCCTAGTAGAGATTATTTGAGGGCCACTCCCATTTACATTACTGTAAGGCTACCATTAAAGATTTAGTGGACTTTGAGACTTACACAGCAGTATAGTCCAAGTTGTGTGCTGTCTTATGATTGCTTTTATATTTCAGAGATGGGGCTATGAATTCTTACCAAAATTAAGTGTTTTGTGTTGTTGTTGTTGTTGTTTTTGTATGCCCAAAGTCTGAAATTGACTTTGAATGTGAAATAAATTGCATGGGTGGTGTTTGTAGTTGCTGGTCACTGAAAACTAGATACTACATGTTACTACAGGGCTTTATATTTTAAATCTGACATGGGAAGTAAATATCTCTTGGGAGTAGCATTATCTATGGCTTAGTAGTGTTTGCTGAATTGTTTTTAAAAGGCTATTTATTTCCCCAGGATCTCCAATTTCAAACTGAAAGTAGTAGTATTCAGAGACTTTCCATCCTAAAACCATGGCCCAATTTATCCATAACCAGGACCACCACCCCCCAACACACACATGCACACTGATAAAGATGCTGTTACTTTTGATTGGCTTCATTTTAGCAGAATAGCGTGGTTGAGCTTGCTCCTTCAACCCTGCTGAGATCCCTATAGCTATTCAGAGCTTGGAAAAAAAAAAGTCACTAGTGCTCAAACTGGTTATCTTCAAACAGCTTACAGTTAAAGAAGCTCTGCTGAATGGTTTGGTGGCCACTGAGGTGTGGATGTGGTTTTATAGGCAAGTGTGGCATCATTGGCTATAATGTTTGAAAACCAGTCTTTAACATCTGTTTCTTTTTGGTTTATTATTTGAATGTTCTTGCACCATGAGTGATCAGAATAGTATTTCAATAACAAAGATATGTTAAAAATGATTCATTGTATTTTTTAAAGCTATGGCCTTGCCATCTTTGCAATTAATAATTGTTTTCTTTCCTTTCTGATAAATTATGACTTCCTTTTTTACAGTTTTGAGGTAGAAATTGGTGGATTTGGTGTAGGATTTTGGGACTTAGGCAGGTAAGGGGTGTCTTAAAAGATTTAAAAGATAGATGCCTCTGAGTATAACAAAAGCACTGCCTTTACCCAGTCAACCAAAATCTCCATTCTCCATACATTTATTAATTAAAATAAATAATAGTAGCTTTGTCTATAGAATTTATCTCCTCTAAAGGCACGTTTAATTGAAAGCCTGGACTAGTTGAGACTTAAGGGTCAGGGAGTTTTATGTTATCCTGTCTTTTACTCTTCATAAAATTCCTAGTGGTTGCAGGAGCATTTTCACATGGGTTTAAAGGTTTAATGAGAATCTAAGTAACAAAAATTACCCCCTTTTGACTTACTAAATTATTTCATACTAAATCCTGTGTAAGGTGGGAAACCTATTTAGGAATGGCTCTCTGTTACTTGAAATAAATATTTATTATTAAATTATTTATATGTTAAATACCTGAAAACAAGTTTTTTGTCTTTTTTCTCTAATTTGCCTTTTACTGATTAAGCAACACAAAACTCTGAATCTCTTCTAAATACCTTCTGTAAGGGTTTACTGTTTGCTCCTTCTGTTTATTATTATTGCTCATAATTCAATCTTTTAGTGGGTAATATTAAGTACCTATAAATCAGGTAGTTTTCAGTGCTCTTAATGAACTTTTAACAGAGGTGAAACTGGCTATTTTCATATTGATAGAACTGTCCAACTCAGCTCATTTTCTCACCTAGGCTGCCAATTGACCATCAGTTGGGCTATGAGTTCTGGGAGGTAAAGGCTGGTCAGTGGCCCCTGGGAGAGCCATTGCTAACCCCGCTGTGTCTGGATGATATTCAGAGAACTAGCCCATGAGGGATTTCAGGTGCTGGTTTGTTGAGTGATTGAAAAAATCATCAAGGCTGACTGCTTGCCTAACATGGTTGATTGGTTCTCCCAGAGAGGATGAAGAAGGCATGGGACACAAAATAAAAATTCTATATTTTTATCAAGGTAGTGGAATTTCTGTATATCTATAGCTTTATATGGGTTAATCTTTTGAATCTGGAATCCTTGAGATTAGGGGGGAATTTTCTGGTTTGCTGAAAGGACAATCTGGGTTTCCATACGTGAACTAGTTTTCAAGTTTATTTCCATTCACTTAACACTTACCTTCTTAGCTAGTATAAGGGTAGATCATCAGTGATTGTAAAACAAACATTAGCACGACTGCAGCATATGTTAACACTACTGCAGTTTAATGATGAATGAGTGGTTAGCACTGCAGAAAAAGGAGTGGGATGCCCTATGCCAGCATGTTGGCATATAGCCTCTCAATTACTGCGGTGTGTGGATGAATTGTTGGTTTGTCCAACTTCTTGATTATCTGTGGTTTATAGATAATATTGGACGATGGATACCAGATATGGTCCCATATTTATCTAATAGAATATGGGAAGATTGGTGAGGCCTATGCTGTTTAAGCTGGTATTTATTTTTTTTTAGGCTCCTCTGTTATATGTTTTCTTAAAGTATTATGGTGGCTGTATTTTCCTTGTCTCCTCCTCTTCACCTAGGTATTGAAAAAATGAGAGAACAGCTTTCTTGATAATAAATCTTTTAGCTAGCACAGCATCAAGTAAATAGTAGATGCTAAATAAGTTCTTGCTGAATTGCTTTGAACACAATTGATAACACAGTCTGAGTCAGTAATAACAGGTAAAAATGATCAGTTGGTTAAGCAGCTATCAAGAAGTTTATACATTTCAGATGGGGCTACTATTAAGTGCGTAGCACTGAAAATAACTTCTTTTCTGTGGAAAACTACTATACTATGCTTATTCTAAATGAGAAAAATATTATTATGTCCACTTAAAAAATTGAGCATTTAAGTCTGTTTTCTAGAGCACTAAAGAATTTTTTTGGCAAGTTGTTTTTATTTTTTAATTTGTTTTTTATTGCTGACAGTATTACAGATGTCCCCAATTCCCCACTCTCCTTTTGCCCCCCTCCACCCAGCCCCTGCTCAACTCCAAGCCTTCACTACTCTATTGTCTGTGTCCATGGGCTATGCATATATGCCTATAAGTTCTTTGGTTAATCTCTTCCCGTCCCACCCACTCCTCTCCCCTCTGAGATATGTCATTCTGTTTCATTTATCCATGTCTCTGGACCTATTTTGCTCGTCAATTATTTTTTTTCCATTAGATTCCACATATAATAGTGAGATCATGTACTATTTGTCTTTCTCTGACTGGCATATTTTGCTTAACATAATAGTCTCCAGGTCCCTCCATGCTTTTTCAAAGGGTAAGAGAACCTTTTTTACACTTGCATAGTATTCCATGGTGTAAGTGTACCACAGCTTTTTTATCCAATCATCTACTGATGGACACTCAGGCTGTTTCCAGATCTTAGCTGTTGTAAATAATGCTTCTATGAACATAGGGGTGCATATATTCTTTCTGATTGATATTTTGTGATTCTTAGGATATATTCATAAAAATGGGATCACTAGGTAAATGGCAGTTCTTTTTTAATTTTTTAAGAAATCTCTGTACTGTTTTTCACAGTGGCTGTACCAATCTGCATTCCCACCTGCAGTGTACTAGGGTTCCCTTTTATCAACATCCTCTCCAACATTTTTGCTTGTTGATTTAATGCTGATAGCCATTCTGGCAGGTGTGCGGTGATGCCTCATTGTCGTTTTAATTTGCATCTCTCTGATGATTAGTGACCTTGAGCATTTTTTTCACATTTCTATTGGCCATCTGTATGTCCTTTTTAGAGAAGTGTCTATTCAGATCCTTTGCCTATTTTTAAATATATATATATTTTTATTGATTTCAGAGAGGAAGGGAAAGGGAGAGAGTTAAAAACATCAATGATGAGAGAAAACCATTGATTGGTTGCCTCCTGCATGCTCCCTACTGGGGATCAAGCTAGCAATCTGGGCATGTGCACTTGCCTGGAATCGAACCCGGGACCCTTCAGTCCACAAGCCGATGCTCTCCAGGGGTCCTCAAACTACGGCCCGCGGGCCACATTCGGCCCTCTGAGGACATTTGTCCGGCCCGCCGGGTGTTTTTGCCCCCGCTGCCTTTCCTGCTTAGCAGCCGACTTAGCAGTGTGCATAGGAATTTGTTCATAGTTGTTTTTTTCAAACTATAGTCCGGCCCTCCAACGGTCTGAGGGACAGTGAACTGGCCCCCTGTTTAAAAAGTTTGAGGACCCCTGCTAGCCACTGAGCCAAACTGGCTAGGGTTCCTTTGTCTATTTTTTAATGGGATTGTTTGCCTTCATTTTGTTGTATGAGTTCTTTATATATTTTGGAAATTAGCCCCTTATCAGATATATCATTGGCAAATATGTTCTCCTATTTAGTGGGTTCCCTTTTCATTTTGAGGATGATTTTTTTTGCTGTAAAGAAGCTTTTTAGTTTGCTATAGTCCCATTTGTTTACTTTTTTTCTTGGTTTCTCTTTCCCTGGGAGATATATCAGTGAAAATTCTGTGAAGTGAGATGTTTGAGATTTTCCTGCTTCTGTTTTCTAGGAGTTTTATGGTTTTGTGACTTACAAATCTTTTATCCATTTGAGTTTATTCTTGTGCATGGTATAAGTTGGTGGTCTAGTTTCATCTTTTTGCATGTACCTGTCCAATTTTCCCAACACCATTTATTGAAAGACTATTATTACTTAATTATATGCTCTTGCCTCCTTTCTCAAATATAAATTAACCATAATGACATAGGTTGATGTTTGGGGTCTCACTTTTGATCCATTGGTCTATATACCTGTTTTTGTGCATGTAACAGGCTGTTTTTATGAAAATGGCTTTGTGGTATAGTTTGATATCCTGTACTGTGATCCCTCTAACTTTGTTCTTTTTTCTCGGGATTGCTGTGGTTATTCAGGGTTTTTTTTTAATACCATATAAAATTTTGGAATATTTGTTCTAAGTCTGTGAAATATACCATTGGTATTTTAATAAGGATTGTGTTGAATCTATAGATTGCTTTGGTTAGTATGGACATTTTAATGATGTTAATTCTTGCAATCCATGAACACTGTATATGCTTCCACTTGTTTGTATCTTTGTCTCTTTCTTTTTCCAATGACCTGTAGTTTTCCAGGTACAGGTCTTTGCCTCCTTGGTTAAGTTTATTCCTAGGTATCTTATTTTTTGTTGCATTGGTAAATGGGATTATTATTATTTTTTTTTTAGTTTCTCTTTCTGAGAGTTCATTATTGGTGTATAAAAATGCCATTGATTTCTGGATATTAATTTTGTATCCTACCACTTCGCCAAATTTATTCATTAAATCTAGTAGATTTTTGGTGGAGTCTTTAGGGTTTTCTATGTGCAATATCATGTCAGTTGCGAGTAATGACACTTTTACTTCCTCCTTTCCAATTTAGATGCCTTTTATTTATTCTTCTTGTCTGACTGCTGTGGCTACGACTTACAGTACTGTGTTGAATAAGAGTGGTGAAAGCGGACATCCCTGTCTTGATCCTGTTCTTAATGGAAATGCTTTTAGTTTTTTTCCCATTGACTATGATGTTGGCTGTAGGTTTGTCATATATAGACTTTATTATGTTGAGGTATGATTCCTCTATTCCCATATTGCTGAGAGTTTTTATCAAAAATGGGTGCTGGATTTTGTTTAATGCTTTTTCTGCATTTATTCCTATCATCATATGATTTTTAAAAAATAATATATTTTGCCCTTGCTGGTTTGGCTCAGTGGATAGAGTGTCGGCCTACATACCGAAGGGTCCCAGGTTCGATTCCGGTCAAGGGCACATGCCTGGGTTGCGGGCTTAGTCCAACGTGCAGAGGGCAGCCAGTCAATGATTCCCTGTCATCATTGATGTTTTTATCTCTCTCTTTCTCTCCCTTCCTCTCTGAAATCACTAAAATATATATTTTAAAGAAATAATATGTTTTTATTGATTTGAGAGAGAGGAGAATGGAGAGGGAGAGAGTGAGAGAGAAACCTTGATGTGAGAGAGAAACATAGATCTGTTTCCTTTGTAAGCACCCTGACCAGGGACAGAACCCGCAACCTGGGCACATGCCCTGACTGGGAATCCAACCAGCAGCATTTCTGTGCATGGGATGACACTCAACCAATTAAGCCACACTGGGGAAGGCTGGTCATGTGGTTTTTATCCTTCACTCTTTTAAAAAAAATGTTTATTGTTGAAAGTATTACAAATGTTGCCCCTTTTCCCCTCATTCCCTCCCTCCACCAGGTTTCCCGCACACCCCAGGTCTTCACCACCCTATTGTTTGGGTTCATAGGTAATGCATATAAGTTCTTTGATTAGTTTCTCCCATCCCTTTGCCCCTCTTCCTTCTGTGATTCATCAGTCAGTTCCATGTTTCCATGCCTCTGGTTCTATTTTATTCATCAGTTTATTTTGTTCATTAGATTTCTTATTCATTTCTTTGATTTTTAGATTCAATTGTTGATCGATATGTATTTATTTCCATTTTATTGTTCATATTTTTAATTTTTTCTTCTTCCTCTTCTTCTTATTAAAGAATACCCTTCAACATTTCATGTAATACTGGTTTGGAGGTGATTAACTCCTTTAGCTTTTTCTTATCTGTGAAGCTCTTTATCAGACCTTCAGTTCTAAACGATAGCTTTGCTGGGTAGAGTAATCTTGCTTGTAGGTCCTTGCTATTCATTTCTTTGAATATTCCATTCAGACCCTTCTGGACTTCAACATTTCTGTTGAGAAATCAGGTGACAGTCATATGTGTGCTCCCTTGTAGGTAATTAATTGCTTTTCTCTTGCTGTTTTTAAGATTCTCTCTTTATTTTTAAACTTTTGCATTTTAATTATGATATGTCTTGGTATGGGCCTCTTTGTGTTCCACTTGTTTGGGACTCTCTGAGCTTCCTGGACTTGTATGTCTATTTCTTTCACCAGGTACTAGAAGTTTTCTGTCATTATTTCTTCAAATAGGTTTTCAATATCTTGCGCTCTCTTCTCCTTCTGGTACCCCCATAATGCGAATATGTCCCAGAGGCTCCTTACACTATCTTCATATTTTTAGATTCATTTTTATTTTTGCTCTTTCAATTGGGTGTTTTTTGCTTCCTCATATTCCAAATTGCTGATTTGATTTTCGGCATCCTCTGTTCTACTGTTGAATCCCTGTAAATTATTATTTATTTCAGTTAGTGTATGCTCAATTTCTGACTGGTCCTTTTTCATGTCTTTGATGTTCTCATTAAGATTATGGAAATTGTCACTAAGCCCCTTGAAGCCCTCATTAAGATCCTTGAGCATCATTATAAGCATTGTTTTGAACTCTTTATCTAGTACTTTGTTTCAATTTCTTTTTCTGGAGATTTCTTCTGTTACTTCATTTTTGACATGTTTCTTTGTCTCCGCGTTTTGGCTGCTTCCCTGTGTTTGTTTCTATATATTAGGTTGAGCTGCTATGTCTCCTGGGATTGGTAGTGTGGTTTTGTGTAGTAGGTGTCCTGTAGGGCCCAATGGCTCAGCCTCCCCAGTCACCTGAGCTGGGCACTCTACATGTGCCCCTGTGTGGGCCCCTGTGCACAGCCTTGTTGTAGTTGAGCCTTGATTGCTGTTGGTGTCACTGGGAGGAATTGACCTCCAGGCCAATTGGTTGTGAGGACCAACTGCAACTATAATGGAATAGTTACTGTGCAGGAGACACCCCTAAAGAGCAGGACTTGCTTCAGTTGGGCTTTGGTGCTCACCAAGTCTTCCCCTTGAGTGTGTCACTCGTTGATATGTGGCGCCGTAGTCTGGTATGGTTTTCAAGGTGTCTACCGGGTGCACTGGCCCTGGGGCCTCCCGAGAGTTGCAAAGTCAGCCACTGCCTCGGGCCACCCGGCAGGAGCTACAGAATGATCTGCTAATGGCTGCTACTTCTTTTGGCTTGGAATTGCCCAGGAAATGCCAAGCTGTGAAGCAAGTCTGGTTGCTGCTAGTGTGGGGCCTTGGGCTTCTTGTTGATAGGTATGGGGCAAGCTGTTGCTTATTTGAGAGATTTTAGGAAAGTCTGAAGCCTAAACTAGGACAGGTCATTCATATGGAAAAGCCTCTGCAAACAGCTTGGGTTGGGCTGCAAATTGGGTGGGGCAGGGTCTTAGGGAATCAACAGGGCGGACCAAACAGTTTTTGGCCAGTTCGTGGAACTTCAAATATGGCTCCTGCCAGTCAGCTCTGTAACAGGGGAGGTCTTAGCATGGAAACAGTGAACCTTGTGAAGACCCCTGTCTGGCAGAAAGTCACCCCCGAGTTCTTACCCCAGTTCCAGGCAATCCAGTTCTTCTCCTTATATCCCTGCATCCCCCTATGCATCTGCCCCAGTGCGGGAGATCAGAGGGAGGATGTCCGTGTACTGGATCTTTACGGGGAACTGCTGCAAATCTGGCAGACTCCGTGTCACTTAGCCACAATCCCCACTGGTTTTTACAGCCTGAAGTTATGGGGACTTCTCTCCTCAGCCCCAGAAACCTGGGCTGAGGGGTCTGGTGTGGGGCTGGGACCTCTTGCTCCTCTAGGGAGACCTTCACAGCTGAGATATCCCTCCCAATTAAAAAAAAAAAGCCACATGTGGGTGTCGGACCAGCCCTGTTGTGAATCTGCCCCTCCTGCCAGTGTCATCGTGCTCTCTTCTTTACTTCTCTAGTTGTAGGGCTTCCATTCAACCAGATTTCAGGCCGTTCTGAATGATGGTTGTTCTGTATTTATTCCTTGATGTCATTGGTAACCCATTCATTGTTTAATAACTTGCTACTTAGCCTCCATGTCTTTGAATGTTTTTCAGTTTCTTTTATTATAGGTGATTTCTAGTTTCATGCATTGTGATCTGAAAAGATGCTTGATATGACTTCAGTCTTGAACTTGTAAAAAAATAGTTTGTGTGCTAACATGTGGTCTGTCTTTGAGAATGATCTGTGCACGCTTGAGAAGAAAGTATATTCTTCAAATTTGGGGGGAGGTGTTGTGTAAATGTCAACTAAATCCATCTGATGTAGTGTGTCATTTAAGATCACTGTTTCCTTTTTTATTTTTATTTTTTGACTGGAATATCTGTCCAGAGATGTAGTGGGGTGTTAAAAGTCCCCTACCATGATGGTATTGCTGTCGATCTCTCCCTTATAGTTCTCCAAGAGATTCCCCCCCCCCCATATATTTAGGTGTTCCTATATTGGGTGCATACATGTTTACTAGGGTTATATCCTCTTGTTGTATCGATTCCTTTAGTATTATATAGTGACCTTCTTTGTCTTTTTTTGGTCTTTGTTTTGAAGTCTATTTTGTCAGATAAAAGTATTGCTACTCCCGCTTTTTATCATTTCTATTTGCATGAATTTTTTTTCTTTTTAAAAAATATTAATTTATTAAATTGATTGGGCTGACATTGGTCAACATGAACATATAGGTTTCAGGTGTGGGTTTCTGTGTTAAAAAATCTGTATATTGCACCATGTGCCCACCACCTAAAGTCAAATCTTGTCACCTTATATTAAGACCCTCTACTCCCCACCCCCTCCCCTCTGGCAATCACCACACTGCTATTTGTGTTCATGAGTTTCATTTTTATATCCCACATATGTGTGAAGTCATATACTCCTTAGCTTTTTCTGACTGAGTTTTTTCACTTAGCATAATATTTTCAAGGTCCATCCATATTGTTAAAAATGGTGCTATTTTGTCCTTTCTTATGACTGAGTAGTATTCCATTGTGTATATGTACTACATCTTCTTTATCCAGTCCTCTATCACGGGGTAGTTTGGTTGTTTCCATGTCTTGGCCACCATGAATATTGCTGCAGTGAGCATAGCGGTGCATATATCTTGGCAAATACATGATTTTTCTGTTGAAAAATCAGCTGATAGCCTTATGGGAGGTCCGTTATAGGTAACTTTCTGTTTGTTTCTTGCTCCCCTTAGATTCTCGCTTTGTCTTTATTTTATGTTTTGATGTGTCTTGGTATGGGTCTTTTTAGGTTCATCTGATTGGGGCTCTCTGTGCTTCCTGAACTTGTATGACTTTTCCCTTCACCAGGTTATGGAATTTTTCTGTTATAATTTCTTCAAATAGGCGCTCTATCCCTTCCTTACTTTCTTCTCCCTCTCATACCCCTATGATACATATGCTGTTTTGTTTCATGTTGTTCCAAAGTTCTCTTAAACTGTCCTCATGCTTTCTAAGGTTTTATTTTGTTTTCTGCTCTGAGTGATTTTTTTTTCTGTCTTGTCTTCTAACTTGCTTATTGGATCCTTTGCTTCTTATAATCTACTATTAATTCCTTTCAGTGTATTGTTTCTTTCAGCTATGTCATTCTTCATTTCTGACTGGTTGTTTTTCGTGATTTCTATGTCCTTTTTCATGCTGTTGAGCATTCTTAAAAAATATTACTTTATACTCTTTTCCTGATAAATTGCTTGCCTCCATTTCATTTAGCTCTCTTTCTGGAGATTCCTCCTGTTCTTTATTTTGGACCCCATTTCTCCCCCCCCATTTTTGCTGTGTTTTTGGGTTTGTTTATTTGTATTGGATAAGACTGTTATGTTTCCCAGTCTTAGTGAAGTGGCTTTCTTGTGGTACCCAGTGGTGTATTCTCCTTGATCTTCTGAGCTGGGTCCTCTTGGAATGTCCCTTGTGTGGATTATGAGGGCCTTTTGTATTTGTGACTTGATTGCTTTTGTCCTGTTTGTGGTTGGGCTCAGCGTTCAGGCTTGTTGCCTGTGAGGCTCAGCCATTTGTTATACGGGTTGCTGACAGAACAAAACAAAACCGAACTGAAAACAACACGAAAAACAAAACAAAAGAACAATAAGAAAGACTATAAAAAATGAAAAAAAAGAATACTAAAAGACCTAAGACCAACAGAATTAGAGAAAAAATAAAGAACCAAAAAAGAGAATATGAAAGAAAAGAAGAGAAAAGAACTAGAATAGAAATAAAGAAGAAAAGTAAAAGAATAAATGAAAGGATAATAATAATTTTCAAAAGTAGTAGTAACAAATAAAATAGAGAATGGGAAAAGAAAAGAAAAAAGAAAATATAAAAATTAAAAAAAATAATAATAAAGAGCAAAAGAATAGAGTTAAAGGCAAGGGAGAAATAAGAGATGTGGTATGAAAGAAAATAGAAAAGAAAGAAAGAAACACACCTTTGGATCTTCTATTTGTGGAGCTGTCTGGATTTTGCTCTGATGTTGTTGAAGTTCACCCCTTGGCTTGTAGGTCTGGGCCTCCTGGGAGTATCTCTGGTGCAAGCCAATGTTTAGTCACTGTCTCTGCCTGGTCCTGGACAACCTGACTGAAGCACAGGTGGCCAGAGACCAAAGTAGTCTGGTGGGCGGCACCTCCCTTTCCCCCATGGTAGGTCTGCCTCGGATCTTGGACCTTGAATGTTCCTGTTATAAGCTGTCTCCCTTCCTCCATGGAACTGGGCTCTGCGACTCTTTGGGGGTACCTAGATTTTGGCCATTTTAACAGACTTGCATTGGGGGTGGTTCACGTAGCTAGTAGGAGGTGGGGGTAATACTTCCTTTTCTTCAAATGCGTGGCTTGCTGGCACCCCTCTCACTGCTACCTCAAGCAGGAGGGGATAATAAAAAATTTTAAAATCACCCCTGCTTAGGACTCCAATCTTTCAGTTTAGCACTCTGATCTTTGAGCACTGCCATACCCCCTGGTCAGGGCCTCCAACCAGGCCAGATGTTCAAGCCCCCCCCCCCCCCCCCACACACACACACTGCCAGGCACAGTCATAGGGGCATAGATTTCCAGCCCAGAGCCATCCCCCCTTGTCTCATTTGCTGCATTGTGGGGCAGAACCAGCTGTTCTGCAGGAGGGGGAAGGGGTGCCTTCTCTGTGATCTAGGTGGGAAGGATTGATCCCCCTTCCCAGATCCTACTGTCCAGCACCAATCCTGCTCTCTACCCAAGTTCCTTCAGAAAATAAAGGGTCCCTCTGATTTACTGCTCAGTGTGCCAATCAGACCCCTCAGCTGGCCCTGAGTACAGCCACATGGCCCCTCCTGTATGCATAGGTTGGGGCAAACTTCCCAGTCAGGATGACAGTGGTGGAGTGCTCATGCCACTCTCTCAGGTGAGTCTCAGCTTCTGGCTCCTGTCTCTACACCCCAGCTGCCTCTCTTAGCCCCAGGTACTCCAGGCTCCGTGGCTGAGCCACTACTTTTTCTATCTCTGTCTGGCTAGCAGTTCCAGTGGTGCCTGTGGTGGGGGAGGCAGTATCCCCCCTCCCTGGCAAATACCACAGTTTCCCAGAACCTGACTTCTGGCTGTGGGGATGCACAGCCTGTCCCAGTATTAAATAGTCTTGAGCACCCCCCCTTTCTTGATCCTTCATAGAAAACTATAATTAACTTACTCTCTTCAACTTCTAAAATTGTCAAGAAATCCATATTCTTTTTGTTAAATCCATGCATAAGCTTATATTTTCTGTTGCCAGCCGCACATCAAATTTTTTTTGAAAACCAAAACTGCAGTGTTACTCTCCAAGAGCTGTATATCTTTTGAATTTCCATGGTAAGTGTGCATTATTTGGATTCAGGATACCATTTAGTATTTGGTGCTGGCAATTTAAGATACTTTCCTCTGTACCCAGTTGCCATCATCTTGGTGGATACTGATAGGGAGAAGGCAGATTAAACCAAAGGAACTGAAGAATTTGAGATATTTGGAAGCAGTTGTGTTGTGAAAAGAGCCTCAACCTTGTTAAAAAAGAGTTTGCAAATCCTAGTTCTGCCATTTACTACCCAGCTTTGGAAATTGGGGGTTGTAGTTCATATACATCAAAGTGTGTCTCAAGATGTGGTTCTTGGACTACTTGCATAAGAATCATCTGGGATGTTTATTATAAATACAGGTTCTTAGGCCTCATGCCAACTGAATCCAAAGTTCATGTGATAGGTCCCAGGAAACTGCATTTTTTAGCAAGCACTCCAGATAGTTCTGTAGTTCACTAAAATTTGAGAATGCTCATATAGAATAAACACTGCATATATTTATTTTCTGTATATACTGTACACCTCTCTGAACTTTACTTTCTCTATCTGTAGAATTAACATAATAATACCTACTTCACAAGGTTGTTGGAAAGATGTTTGGCAGGCTATTCAACACTGCCAAGTGTGTCAGGTCCCACAAACTACTCTCAGGTTTACTGGCAGAACTCACAGGACTCAGCATATAGTCGCACTCACCGCTATGATTTATTATAGCAAAAGGATAGAAAGCAAAGTCAGCAAAGGGAAAAAACAAGTTGGGAGGAAACCAGGTGCACGTCCAACATTCCTGTTCCACTGAAGTTGCACAGGTTGTGCCTAATTTCTCTACCAATGAGTTGTGACACCTTGTGTGACATGCTGTCTACTAAGGAAGCTCATTAGAAACTTGGTACCCAGGGTTTTTATTGGTAGTTAGTTACAAAGATACCCTATATGTGTCAAATTTCCAGACCTCAAGAAGGAAAACAGGTATTTAGCATAAACCGTATTGTTTGTACAATTGATGCACAGTGAGCTACTGTTATCAGTTAAGGTGTTGGGAACCTTCCAAAAATCCAAGTCCCAAGGCACCAGCTGGTTACCATCCTTGCAAGTAGGGCTTTTAAAGAATAGCTGTCTCAGACCTGCTATGTTAACTCTCTCCTACACACTAATCTTATGAAACACCGGTATTATTCCTTGAGGGGAAATGACTTGCCCATGGTCATTAAGCAGAGCTGAGATTGAGAATTTCAGCAATCACTACCTTCTTTTTATTGTTGCACACAGCCATGCTTGTGGGTTATGGGTCATTCCTTTTCAGGTTGTTGAACACTTTACCATTTGTCACTGAAGCATAAGAGCAGCCTGCCTGTGGTAAATAGATGCACCCAGTGGGGGAGCCAGGAAGTATTGATGTTTCTGCCAGTTTAGCGTCAACACTTGCTGGTTTCCTCTCTGGAGCATTACTAAGTTCGTGGATTTTCATTTGTTCTGACTTTTGGACTTTTTGATACTGGCTTCAGCACTCCTTGTTCCATGCATTTACCAATAGTTTATTTTTATCATTTCTTCATCTTATTCTATACAAGGCTAACTGATAGCTCATAGGCAGCTGATTTTAAAATCCTTTTGTGAAACACAATTCCAAAGAGAAGAGTATTTAGTCAAGGATGACTATATAGGAAAAACTGCCAAAAGAAAAAAAAATCTTGGACTAATAAATGAATTTCACAGCAATATTTATAGTGTTTTATTCCAGGATTTTTTTTTTTTTAGTTTTATCTTCATGGAAACCCCCAGGGATATCACTCTGGTTAAAATGTGCCAGCCTTTTCACTGTTGTTAAAAGAGGGAATTAAAATTATTTTATGATTTGGGTGAGAAATAAATGGGGAAATTATACTGAAGATGCAGTAATCCTACAGATCAACAGGGAGCGCAAGCCAGGAGGGAACTGTCAAAAATAAGTAACAACTGGGTAGAATAGAGTAGGTAAGCTACACCTGTTGTCTAAGCAGCGGGAGTGTTCTTTAAGCTTCACAATTAATGCAGTTTGCAGTAATATGAATTAAGGGATCTATATTATAGTGCACAATTTACTTTGGCTTCTTTTCTGAAAAAATTCATATGAATCACAAGCTTCCTTTGAACATTCATGCTTAACTTGTTGCTGTAGAGGTGTGTAAGGCGCAACCCTGCTTTCCAGTAGCTTTCAATCTATTATAGACAGAAGAGGACACACAGGAACAACCTCCTCACAAGGCAACAGGTTATCAGTGCTGTCCTTTTGAAGGCACTCACAGTAAGTACAGCAGACATTCAGAAGAGGGCATTCTCACTCTGGTCCAAGTGGCTGGGGGCGGGGTTTATAGAGGAGGCAGCTTGTGAACTGGGTGGTAGGGAAACCAAAGGACTGAAATTTATGGGATTTGAAGGAATGGGCAACCTCATTACAGATGGAGGCAATTACCTGAGCAGTTGGGTAGTTATTGCTTATGGCACTTACAGCAGGGGAACCAGTTGATTTAGAGGGCTTAGATTCCAGCAAGCAGAAAGACCGAAATCTTGATCTGCAATGCTTTATGTTTGCTGTGGTGAGATTTAGACTTTAAAAAAGTAGCCTTAAAAATGGACATCAGGAGGCTTTCTGTCTCCACAACAGTAGCTATAGGAATTTTCCCATAAATGCTCTTTTCTGAAATTCGTGACTCCAGTGACGGTGGTCTTCAGTCTTCTGGTTTGGTGCAGGAAAAATAAGACAGGAACTGGGATGGAATAAACATTGGGAGGCAATATTTCACGACACTTCTTTGTATAATATAATGACTATTTAGTTATTCTGCTTACATAATAAGTGTACACTTTCAGAAATCATTGCCAAATCCGGTGTCATGAAACTTTCCCCCTATGTTTTCTTTTAGTATTTTTTTTTTTTTATCGTTTTAGGCCTTACATTTTGGTCTTTAGTCCATTTTGCATTTATGTTTGTTTACCATGTAAGTTAAGGGTCCAACTTCATTCTTTTGCATGTGGGTATTCAATTTTCTCATATCTTGGAAAGACTTTCTTTTCCTCATTGAGTAGCCTTGGCACCCTTGTCAAAGATTATTTGACCATTATGTGAGAGTTTATTTCGGGGCTCTTTATTCCATTGATCTATATGACTATATTTATGGTAGTACTACCTTTGTAATATGTTATGAATTCAGAAAGTGTGAAGCCCAACTTTGTTCTTTTTCAGGATTATTTTGACTACTCAGGATCCCTAGAGATTCTATGTGGATTTTAGGATGGATTTTTCTATTTCTGAAAAAGTTTTCCTCACTTTTTGTGTTCCATCTGCCACAGGACCTTTGTATATACCATTTCTCTTATCTGGTAATCTTTCTTGTTGTAGTTAGTTGCCAGAACTCTTACCCATCTCTCACAGCTCAGCTTATTCATCACTTTCCCAAGGAAGCTGTCCCTTATCCTTCCCTCAGACAATGCCAGGTTCCCAGGTTCTCATAGCACTATGAACCTTTCCTTTACACTCTTATTACAATTGACTTTACATTTATATATTTGTTTGCTAATTTATTTAGTATCAAGCTTCCCTCTATATAGTAAGTTTCACGAAGATAAGAACTGTGGCCATTTTTGCTTATTGCTGTTGCTAATGCCTCAGTGCCTGACATATATTATATGCTCAATAATTATTTACTTAATGAGTGAAATCTGATTTCTACCAGTATCTCTAGACTTATTTCTCATTTATAATCACACACTTTTAGATCTTGAGTGATGGACCAAATTGTTCAGTCTTTAGACATCACTGTTGTGTTCAGTGAATAACTTATTCTTTAGAAATGAAGCCATTTACTCTAGGCTCACATGCTGTGTTTTGTAATATATACAACATTAAATCTCTTCATTGTTTTTAGGTATTTAATATTCTCTGATGTCATTATAAATTTATATTCATGAGCATCAATATTGTTGGACACACATTCATTTACATCATTGACTTTCTTTTGAGAAATTGCTATTATACTTTAAAAGAACTCACTTTATAAATAACATGAAGTATTTACTGGTTAAAACATTTTTATGTTGTCTCGATAACTTTTTATATGCATATTTTACAAATACTTGATTTTTTAATTAAAAATGTTTTGAGGTATAAGTACTTGTAATATTGTTATTTTTTGTGAGTTTATTGCAGTTTTGCTGGTTACCAGATATTCAGAAACAATACTGGTGTCTCATTTAAGCTCTTAATACATGAGGATGGAAATAATCTTTTTTTATATGGATCAAAGTTTGAAATGGGATTTCTTTTTTATCTCTTTATAAAAAATTTACCTTCAATGTAGGCATTTGTGTTCTTTTATTTCATTTTATTTTTGCATTTGTGTTCTTTTAGGCTGTTTGTGTGTAGAACTAATTATTCTAATCAGTATCTTGAATTACTGATCCATTGCTTCATTGACATATTGCAGGTTTATGGAATTGTTTTAGTTGTAAGTTGTCTTTGCATTCTTACCATTATAATAACAGCTAACAATAGAGTTGTAAGTTCCTGGCACTATTTTAAGTGTTCTACAAGTGTTAGTTTATTATACACATTTGCTTATTATATTAGTCAGTGTTCTCCAGAGAATCAGAACCAAGTGTGTGTTTATATGTGTGTTATATGTATATGTGAATACCTATATATTTTATGTACTTAATATTATTATTTATACGTATATGTAAATATAGAAATTAATTCAAATATATATGTAAAGAAACTTATGATAAGGAAATGGCTCACACAGTTAGGGAAGCTGGCAAGTCCCAAGACCTGGAGTCAGCAAAATAGAGACCCAGGAGAGCTGATGGGGGAAGTTCCCATCTGACGGTTAGCAGGCTCCATACCCAGGAGGACCAGTGTTTTAGTTTAAGCCTGAAGGCAGCTCAGAGGCAGGAGGAATTCCCCCTTTACTCAGAGTAGGGTCAGTCTTTTTGTTCTCTTTAGGCCTTCAACTGATTGGATGAGGTCTACTCACTTTAAGGAGGGCAATCTGTGTGCTCTCATTTACTCTGACTACTGATTCAAATGTTAATCTCATCCAGAAATACCCTCACAGACACACCCAGAATAATGTTTGATCAAATATCTGGGCACTGTGTGGCCCAGTCGAGATGACGCATAAAATTAACCATTATACTTATGTCCTAGGATATGTGAAGACAAGTGAGCAGATCTAAAGTGTGTATACACCAGGAACAGAAGACGTTACCATAAATAACTATAGTTTGCTAGCCTTCCCATCTATAAAATGAAAGGCCTGGACTGCTACATGATGTGTAAGGCTCAAGTCCTAGAACTGGTAAGGATCTTAGAGACCATTTAATAATACAGTCTCTTAATTTTACAGCTGAGGAAATGGACAGAGAGAGGGCAAGTGGCTTGTCTAAGATTATTCAGTGAATGGGAGTTTAGAAGTGTGGAATTCAAGGTCAGCTCTGTACTCTATGCCTTCAGTTTCTTCTTCTGTGAATCATGAGGGCTCCTAGATCATCTATATTTGTGTTCTCTAGTTTTATAATTTTTAAAAATATATTTTTATTGATTTTAGAGAGGAAGGGAAAGGGATAGAGAGATAGAAACATCAATGATGAGAGAGAATCATCGATCGGCTGCCTCCTGCACACCCCCTACTGGGGATCAAGCCCACAACCCAGGCATGTGCCCTTGGCCAGAATCGAACCTGGGACCCTTCAGTCTGCTAGCCAACGCTCTATCCACTGAGCCAAACCAGCCAGGGTTTATAAATTTTTACTCCATGTTTAGACTTCACAGTCTTGCAGTGGATTTTTTTTTTTTTTACTATTTTCTATTTTTTTTTTTTAACTTGGCATTACTCTTCAGGTCTCTTTATCCCTTGATTGGTCATTTGACTGTACTCTGCCCCAAACTTCAGTTTCCTCTTTAATAGTAATGTTTGTGAACTAAATTATCTATACTTTGAATGGAAACAATGACAAGTTTTAGGAAGTGCTGTTCGTGCTACTTATGGGCTTTTAATAGTGGTTGTGCTTTTTGGTTTTACTCTGACCTGAATGATGGGGGATCAAACGTAGACCCATGCCTTTGTTAGTATGCTCTAGAGTTAAATCCAACTCTGGTTATATTAACCTCTTAGCTAAAAGCTCCAATGGTAGAGAGCATTTTTTTGTGATGATACAATATGATGGTCAGGTTTCCTGGGGAGCACCACCACTGTCTTTGTCAGTGGCCACATGACATTATTTCTCAAAGACACTTATCTATATTTATGCACACAGCTGCACACTGGTAGACAAGAGAAGCAGCTCTTGGATTGTCTGAGTGACAGCTGCTAGGAGATAGTAGGAGGCAGTAAGTAGACAACTCATATGTATATATTTGAGGACCAATGGTATTCTGGAGCAGAATTGGGTGCTTGCTATGTTTTATTATAGGCAGTGACTCAACCAAAGGATAATGGCCATAGGAAACAAGTAGCTTCATGAAATGAAATTCTGTAAATCTATTTTAAGCAAAAAAGAAAAAAAGAGAGAAAGAACTCATTGACATGAACGGCAATGTGGTGATTGCTGGGCAGGGGAGGTGGAGGTAGAAGAGGGTATAGGGGGGATAAATGGTGATAGGAAAAAAGATTTAAAAAGAAAAGTTGCCCTGGCTGGGTGGCTCAGTTGTTTGGAGGATCATCCCGTAAACCCAAAAGTTTGTGGGTTGCTTTCCTGGTCAGGTCACCTACCTAGGTTGCAGGTTTGTGAATGGGTTCAATCCCTGGTAAGGACATGTACGGGAGGCAACCAATGGATGTTTCTCTCTCGCATCCATGTTTCCCTCTCTCTCTCTCTTCCCCTTCTTTTCTCTCTGAAGGTCAATAAACATATCCTCAGGTGAGAATGTAAAAAAAAAAAAAAAGTCATAATTTTTGTTAATTTAGGTTAGATCTTGATGAAAAGTATCAGTAGAATATATATTGCTATTTTGAAATGTAAAGCAGTGCTATTAAAATATTCTTACAACTGCATGCATACCTACAATGATCTTAATCCAAATTTCAATTTCAATTGTCTGAGTGACAGCTGCTAGGAGATAGTAGGAGGCAGTAAGTAGACATTAACTACATTAACTAAATTAATGTAGTTAATTTTTTAATTAACTAAAAAATGTGCCCTTGGCCAGAATCGAACCTGGGACCCTTCAGTCTGCTAGGGTCCCAAGAAAAAACCATAGTCTTTTTCTTTATGGTTCTTTTATGTGTCTTGTTTAGGTGCACCAGGCCTTTCAGAAGCCTTCGCCACGCCGGAGGCTTCTGAAAGGCCTGGTGCACCAGTGGACAGATACCCAGCTCCCCTGCGATCGAAAGCAAAAGCGTGGGAGCTGGGTGCCTGTCCACTCAGGCACCAGGCCTTTCAGAAGCCTTCGCCACGCAGGAGGCTTCTGAATGGCCTGGTGCACCAGCGCACAGGAACCCAGCTCCCCCGTGATCGAAAGCGAAAGCATGTAGGGGACCCTACACGTGCATGATTCAATCATGCACTGGGCCTCTAGTAATATTATAATGAATATAGTTTATTCATTGTCACTGCTGACTAATATTTCACTTTGGGAATATACCAGAGCTTATTCTGTTAGTGGATCTTTAAGTTGTTTGCAAGTTTGTTTGTTTTCTATTATGACCAGAAAATGTGTCTTTTGGTGTATATTTATAAAAGGGTGTTCCTCCCCCGCCGCCCCCTGCATGTGTGTGTGTGTGTGTGTGTGTGTGTGTGTGTGTGTGTAGGTACAAACATTTACACTCAGGAAGACAGACACATGTAATGATAGATATTGAAAAGTACAAGAGGAGGTGGAATTGTTCCCCAAAAGTGGTTTTTACCAATATATACTTACACTAGCATTGTATGAGTTCCCATTGCTTTGTATATTTTTTTAACACTTGGTATTGTCTGACTTTCTTATTGCCAATTCTGTGATTACTGATGAAGTTAAATACCTTTGCATGTTTTGGAACCACTTATGTTTCCTCTCTGAAGTACTAGTTCATGTCTTTATTTTCTATTCAGTATATTATATTAATCCTTTATTGGTTATATTTGTTGCAAATACCTTTTCAGTCTGTGGCTCGTCCTTTTACCTTTTTGGTGTCTTTTGATAAACAAGTTCTTAACTTTAATGTAGTTAATTTTTTAGTCTTTTTCTTTATGGTTAGTTCTTTTATGTGTCTTGTTTAAGCAATCCTTCCCTATGCCACAGTTGGAAAGCTAGTCTCCTTTGTTGTTTTTCTAAAAGTTTTAAAGTTTGGAAAATTATTTTTTGAGCTTCGTTTTTCAGGTCTATGAAATGCAGGGGTTAATAGGTGTTTTCTAACAATCATTTACTGTTTGACATTGTGACCTGAAAGTGCACTGAAAGTATGTGTGTATATTTTCAGAGATTACAGTGTTTAGTAATGTCCCCCACTATGAAGTTTCAGATTCACTCCTACTTTACTTCTCTTTCTCTCATTTCCCCAGCCTCTTCCTTCCTGTTTTTATTTATTTTATTTTATTATTTTATTTTTTTTAGAAAAGTAATCGGTTGAATTCTGCAACATATATTTTCTGTGTTGAAGCAGAATTTTAAAATTGAAATTTGGATTGAGATCATTGTAGGTATGCATGCAGTTGTAAGAAATAATAGAGATTCCCATGTACCCTTTACCCAGTTTCTCCCAATTGTAACATCTTGCAAAACTGTGGTATAATGTCACAACCAGGGTATAGATATTGATAACATCCACTGATCTTATTCATAGATCTTCTGTTATACTTGTACTCATTTGTGTCTGTGTGTATGTGTTTAGTTCTGTGCAGTTTTATTTCATGTGTAGGTTTGTATATCCACAAGATACAAAAAGAAACAGCAATTTTTAAAAGTCTGTGTCACTGAGTACCCTCAGTGTTCCAGAGTGTCCAGTTTGGCTGGTGCCCACACAGTTCAAGGGCTACCTAAGATTACATAATCCAGAAGTAAATTGATGAGCTGAAATCTTGACCTAAGAGATAATAGGAACTTTGGTCATTGGGTCTGAGGTTATGGGAGGTAAGTTGGCATGCACACAAACTATAATCATTTATTTGGAATTGTATATGCCCGTATGAACCTGCATTTGAGACATCTTGGTAAAAGCTGTTTTTGGTCCATAACACCAATAGGAATCATTCAAATTCCACCTGGTTATTAGCAACTAAAAACTAGTAGTGGAAAGGAGGAATGATAATCCTAAGAAAACAAGTAAAGACATGACAGAATGGGCATTGATGTATATAGCTCCATAAATAGAAACTTACATTATCCTCAGGTTGGTTGTCAAGGACATTTGAAGGCTGCATTTATGGAGAGCTATGTGTGTTTTAACTCATGTCTACCTCAAAATATTTAAAAACACTCAGCATCTTCATTGCAGTTTATTTATTCACTGCTTTATTGCCTTCTTATGACAGGCCAAGCACTATGCTAAGCAATGTGGACCGAGTGGTGAATTAAAATAGAAGTGGTTTGTGTCCTATAGAGCTTGTAATCTAATTTACAATGAAAAATAAGCAACAAATTTATAATTACTCATTTTAATAAGTTAAAAAGAAACAGATAATAGAAATAGGGTTTGTTTTTGATAGGGTGGCCAACAAGTTCCATGTGAGGAAATGACACTTAAGTAACTGAAGGAATGAGGGACTACTTCTGCAAAAGGGGTTGGGAGTAGATATTGGAACCAAATTGTTTAAAGGCCCTGAGTTTGACAAGAGCCAGGCACACTGGGAAACTGAAAGGAGGGCAATGTGTCTGAAGGGCACATTTATTGGAGGAAGGGGAGGGAAGTTGGCAGTGAAAGAGGTATTGGATTTTGGGGCACTGTCTTGCGAGCAATTTGGATCTCTTAATCTGAACTTCTTAAAGCCATGAGGGTGATTATGAGATGTGGAAGGGTGGTGATCATGAAGTTGCCCACTTAATCAATTCACAAGATTTTTTTGGATATCCTACCATGTTTCAGGCACTATTCTACTTGCTAGGGATGCACTGGTGAGCAAAACAGAGAAAAATCTCTGTCCCCATGGACCTTACATTTTATTTTTTATTTTATTATTATTTTTTTATTGAGTTTAGCGAGTAAGGGAGAGGGAGAGAGAGATAGAAACATCAGTGATAAGAGAGAATCATTGATTGGCTGCCTCCTGCACACCCCATACTTGGGATTGAGCCCGAAACCTGGGCGTATGCCCCAACTGGGAATCAACCCATGACCTCCTGGCTCAACCACTGAGCCACGCCAGCCGGGTGGATCTTATATTTTAATACGAGAGGATGTTGTTTGGGTAAATGGTAAACTGATGTTACAAAGAGTTCCAAAATACAGTGGCCAGTAAAAGGTAAATGTTTGTTTCTGTGGCATGTACTAACCTAGGGCAAGGAGCCAGTCTCCATTCCATGAGGTCATTCAGGATCTCAGGCTAGTGAGACAGTTCTGCCTTCCTCAGCATTTGGTTTTCAAGTTCCAGACAGCTAGAAGGAAAAAGTGTTCCAGGGCAAGCTTCTTTAGGAAAATGATCAGAAATTTTCACATATCAGTATTACACACATCAGTGTTACACACATACCTCTGGAGAAATGTTAGTCATGTGGTCCTCCTTAGCCACAAGGGAGACAGGGAAATGTAGTCTCTAGCTGAAAAGCCAGTTGCTCAGGAAGAAAGGAAGACCAGGTTTGGATAGACAACCAGTAGACAGACAGCAAAATAATTAATTGTAATATCGTGTATGCTAGTGATGAGTAATAAAGGGAAAATAAAGCAGGGAAGGAGGCTACGAAGTATCAGGTGGTGGAGGTTTCAGTTTTTCATAGGGTGAGAAAGGAAGGTATCTCTGGATAGGTGCCATATGAATAAAGACCTGAATGAAGTCTGTGAGCAATAAATGCCCTTCTGAGTTGTTATGAGGTCTGCCCTAGCACAGTGTTGGTTTTAACATGCTTGAATCTTGGACCTTACCTGAAAATATTTAGATCAGGAGTGGGGAATGTCTGGCCTGCAGGCCTAGTAAGGCCCACAAAATCATTTGGTCTGGCCCTGCCAAGGCATTAGGGGTGAGTTAATTAAATGTTTGACCAAATATAGCAGGCTAATTTTTAAGTTGACAATTTTGTATGGCCCGCAAATGATGTTATAAATATCCAAATGGCCCTTGTCAGAAAAAAGGTTCCTCGCCCCTGATTTAAATAGTGGAAACGCACCATTATGCTACTGCACACTCTGCTCCTACTTTATGGAATCTTCTCCCAAAGACTCCTTTTCTATTCCTTCTTCAGAACTAAGCTCAAGCATCACTTCCTTAGGAAGACTTCCCTGGACCCCTGCTGAGGTGAGATCACCCAGTCTCACAGGGTATCATAGCACCTTGTTCTTCTCTTACTTAGTTCTTTCTATAATTTTAATTAATAATGAATTTTGGAACTAAGTATTAGCTGCCTTCCCTTCTAGAGCAAGATTTAAGGGCATGTGTGCTTTTACTTATTCACTGCTGTCTATTCTCAGAGCCAGTGTCTAGTATGGTCCTGGGCATTGCTCAAAAATATATGTTGCTATTGCACAGTGAACACCCAAGTGTGCTTTATAGTTCCCTTGGCTTTGACTTTGTGCTAGAGCCATGTCTGTACTTTTCCTTCTCATTGAAAGGACTGTCTATCCTATAAATGTATTCAGAAAGTAAGCACATTATTTAAAAATATTTATTGTTAAAGAAAAAGAGCAGGAAATTCCCAAATCATGTAAATTTGGGTTTGGTAGGTTTTCTTTTGTTTGTTTGTTTATTTATTTATTTATTTATTTATTTATTGTTTAAAGTATTATATATAGTAGTACATATATCTCCTTTTTTTCCCCCGTTGAAGTTCCCCCAGCCTCCCCTACCTCCTGTCGCATGCTTAGAATGTTTAGAAAAGACAACATAAAGACAATTATCTGAAATACCTGGGAGCTATTAGAAATGCATTTTTCAGGCCTCTGATACAGACCTACTGCATCAGCAACTCTGGGGAGGGGCCTGGCAGTCTGTTTTGTAACAAACCCTCCAGGTAGCCTATCTAATAAAAGAGAAATATGTAAATTAACCACCACTCAGCTACACACAAGCCATGCCCACCAGCCAATCAGGAGTGAGTATGCAAATTAACCCAACCAAGATGGCTGCGAACAGGAAGCTTGGGTTTCTCCGGCGGTGGAGGAAGCCAAGCTTTCTGCACACCCTGGCTGGCCAAGGCCTGCACTCAAGGCTACAAAGTTTCAATTATAGAAGATAAATAAATCCCAGATACCAGGGCCTCCGCTTGGGTCGCCGGGGGGCGTGGCCAGCCTGAAAACCACCACAGGCCCCTCGCCCAGGTCGCCCCACACCCCAAGGGAACCCCCACCCTGATCTGGGACACCCTTCAGGGCAAACCAGCCGGCCCTCACTGGTGCACCAGACCTCTATCCTATCTAATAAAAGAGTAATATGCAAATTGACCATCACTCCAACACACAATATGGCTGCCCCCATGTGGACACAATATGGCCACCACAAGATGGCCAGTAGGGGAGGGCAGTTAGGGGTGACCAGGCTGGCAGAGGAGGGAAGTTGGGGGCATCCAGACCTACAGGGAAGGGCAATTGGGAGGGACCCAGGCCTGCAGGGGAGAGCAGTTGGGGGGGACTAGGCCTGCAGGGGAGGGCAGTTAGTGGTGACCAGGCCTGCAGGGGAGGGCAGTTAGGGGCAAACAGGCTGCCAGGGGAGCAGTTAGGCATCTATCAGGCTGGCAGGGGAGTGGTTAGGGAGTGATCAGGCTGGCAGGCAGAAGCGGTTAGGGGCAATCAAGAAGACAGGCAGGTGAGCAGTTGGGGGTCAGCAGTCCTGGATTGTGAGAGGGATGTCCGAACGCCCGTTTAGGCGTTCCGCACCACCGGGATCGGGCCTAAACGGGCAGTCAGACATCCCTCGAGGGGTCCTAGATTGGAGAGGGTACAGGCTGGGCTGAGGGACACACACCCCCGTGCACGAATTTCGTGCACCGGGCCTCTAGTGTTCTATAAAAATATTGACTGAAGGTTGACCCAGTTTAAACCTTTCGAAATCAAGTACATTGTTTCTGACCAACAGTTGGTAATAAACTACTTTTCAGTCTCCCACTCCACCCCCTTTTTATCATTTGACGTCATCAGATGTCAACTGAAATGTAAACAAGGTCTACTTGATTAGTCAACCCAGAACTGGACTTTAAAAATTACATAGTACTTTTTTAACCTTTACCCCTCTAAATCTAACTTTTATCTTCTGCCATCCAAATCCAGGAAATTATTGTAAAACTGATAATGCCCATGATTCCAGTGGTGCAGCATTTTGTTTTTAAATTTTTAAAATTATTTTTATACAGGGTCAAAACTATTTTTTGCTAAAGCTTAGGTTGTTATAGTTTCCAGATTTCTATCTAAAGCATTTTGAAGCATTACCAAGGTTTAGTTGCACATATTCTTCTCTATGTTTAGATTCCAGGGCTGTGCTACACCATCAGTATGTTTTTGCTGATGGATTGACTGCATTGTTAAAGGTCACTCATCCCCAATTTTGCCATTGCTTTTAAATTTGCTCCATGTTTGATTCAAGGAACTATTTTGACAAAACCATTCCCTCCCGGTGACTATTAGGTGATCCATAGGAAATTAATAGCAGGTTTCTTCCTCACAGAACAGGTGGCCAAGCCTCTTTGAGTCTCTTTCTGATACTTGGTTTGAATGGAGAAGGGAGATATCCAAAAAACAATTTCTAAAATCATTTTTAAAGTTGATTTTTAGAGAGAAAGGAAGGGGAGGGGAGAGAGAGAGAAAGAGGAGAGAGAGAGAGAGAGAGAGAGAGAGAGAGAGAGAGAGAGAGAGAAAGAGGAGAGAGAGAGAGAGAGAGAGAAAAAGAGAGAGAGAGAGAATCATCCATGTGAGAGCAAAACATACATTGGCTGCCTCCTGCACACCTCTTACATGCCCCCTACTGGGGATCGAGCCTGCAACCTGGGCATGTGCCTCAACTAGGAATGGAGCCAACAACCTTTCAGTGTATAAGACGATGCCTAAACAACTGAAACATATAGGCCAGGGGCTAAGAAAGAAATTTTAAATGTTTTAAAACTCTTTTTATTTCAGAGTACTCTTATTGTTGACAGTATTACAGATGTCCTCCATTTTCACCCTTTTGCCTTGCTCCATGCGCACCCGTCCTACCCCATGCCTTTCCCACAAAAATGTGCAAAGATAGCACAGAGAGTTTTCATATACCCCCCACACAGTTTCCCATATTATTAACATCTTGCACTCGTAATGTACATTTGTCGGAATCAGTGAATCAATATTGATATAGTATATGATTAAAGTCCACAGTTTATTCTGATTTCCTCAGTTTTCCAATTATGTAATTTCTGTGTTTCAGAATCCTATTCAAGATACCTTATTATCTCCTTAGACTCCTCTTGGCTGTGACAGTTCCTTTTTAAAAAAAAAATACATGTTTGTTGATTTCAGAGTGGAAGGGAGAGGGAGAGAGAGAAACATTAATGATGAGAGAGAATCATTGATCCTGCACGTCCCACACTTGGGGATAGAGCCTGTAACCTGGGCTTATTCTCTGACCAGGAATCAAACTGTGACCTTCTGGTTCGTAGGTTGATACTCAACCACTGAGCCACGCCGGCTGGGCAGTTACTCAGACTTTCCTTGGTTTAGATGATGTTGACAGCGTTGAGAAATATTGGTCAGGTATTTTGTAGAATGTCACTCAATTGGGACTTGTTTACTTTTCTCATGATTATTTAGATTGAGGCTATTGAGTTTTGGGAGGAAGACCAGAGAAGTGAATTACCATTTTTACCACACCGTATCAAGAGTGTGTATTGTCAATATGATTAAATCATCGTTGGTATTGATCTTAATCATCTGTCTATGCTAGTGTTTACCAGATTCCTCCACTGTAAAGTTACTGTTTTTCCTCCTTTCCATACTGTGCTCTTTGGAAACAAGTCATTAAGTGTAGCCCAAGAGATTGTTGTTGTTTTCAATATATTTTTATTGCTTTCAGAGAGGAAGGGAGAGGGATAGAGAGATAGAAACATCAATGATGAGAGTCATTGATTGGCTGCCTCCTGCACGCCCCCTACCAGGGACCTAGCCCACAACCCAACCATGTGCCCTTGACCAGAATCAAACCTGGGACCCTTCAGTCCACAGGCCAATGCTCTGTCCACTGAGCCAAACCAGCTAGGGCGAGATTGTTTTTTAAATATGAAATTCCATATAACATCTTTCTTGCTGAGTTGAGACCTCCATTATTATCTACCTAATAAGAGAGTAACATGCTAATTGACCATACCTTCGTGACACCCACCAGCCAATCAGGAGTGAGTATGCAAATCAACCCAACAAATATGGCGGGTTAATTTGCATATGCAGGCGCCGAGCGGCCGGGGGCAGGCGTTCCGCACCACCGCAGCCGCTCTGGGCCTCTGGGCAACATGGGAAGGCAGAAAGGCAGCTCCGGGCCAGAGCGGAAAGGTGGCTCCGGGCTGGAGCGGAAAGGCTATTCCAGCCGGAGCGAAGGCGGTGCCAGCAGCCAGGGGAAGGAAGGCCCATTCTTGTACGAATCTTCGTGCATCGGGCCTCTAGTTATTATTATTTTTGGTATCTCCTTTTAAGTTTTATTTTAATTAGGAGATAGGTATATGAAGGTGACATGCTTAAAATGGCAAGAATTCACTTGCTAAAATGGTTGTTAATAAGTTTGTGCCTCTCTGCTGTACTTCTTTTGCCAGAATAAATGCAGCCCTAAAGATTTGCTTGTCTTCTTAACTCCTTAATATCTCATAGCAGTGACTGAGCTATTGATCTGAAGGGATAATGACAACTCTGCATGTACATTTTGCAGGTTCTGATATTTTAAGAACTGAGAGCTTTGAAAAAGAACATTGCTTTACTTCACATAAACTCAAGGCTTCTTCAAACCGAATAATATACAGCATGTATCATAAAGAAGGTTTATTCGTAGAATTCACTGGATTCAAAGATAGCAAAGGATGAGGGAGTAAAAATTAAAGCAAATAATAGTGCTTGCTTCAAGACTGATGAGTAGGCTCAGCACCATGGGGCCATTGTCTCCAGCAGTTCCACTCTTTATCCACCCCATCCTTAATTCATGTCCTTGGTACCCAACAAAACTTAAAGCACTTCTCAGAAAGATTGTTCCAGAAGGAAAGGCTCACAGAATTTAAATAATTACCTATTTAACTACAGATGACTACTGTTAAATAATTTAAATCACACTCTTCAAATGTTATTGCAGCTCTCTTATAAATCATTTACCAGTTAGACTTTCTCACCTTCTGTTTTCACTTATTTTATATTTAGAAGTAATAGTGAAAAGTATTTTCCTGAATGAGACACTTTCTATCCTCCTATCTTTCATATAAGTACAAATGATTGCATAGATATTATGGATCAAACAACCTTCTGCTTATTTCCATTCCCTCAAATGCTAGTCACAGTAACAGATGAAGATCAGAAAGTACTAGCAAGGAAGTCAGTACATCTTGTATTAAAATTTGTTAGGGGGTTTCAATATCAAGACATGAATTTGTCATGCAGCAGATGAGCCTAGAGGATGAATTTTATTAATTCTCCACAGCAGCAAGATCTTATAATCAGATGGTGTTGCTTGAGGCTTTCTCTTGCTTTGGAGTTGGATAATGTAAATTGTGTAACTTCTAGTGGATTTCCATTCTGTCATGTATCAAGGAACACCTGTGCAGATAAGAGAGATTTTCTGTTGTGCTGTGTATGAACTCAAGTGGTAGGGTTTAAAATTAGGTGTGAATAGATTTAACTGAATTTTGCTTCCTAATGACAGGCATACCTACCAGATTTGGTGACACTGCAAACATGGAAGGAACAGAAACGTCTGGGTTTTATTGCTGGCTTTGCCACTAGTTGTGTACTTTTTTTCATGTAACTTTTCTCAGTGGTTCTCAGATTTTCATCTGTACAGTGAGAGTGGGTAGGTCAGAATATTGCTTAAACCCTTCAAGACCTTCTAAATCGGTAGTTCAGAATGAGAAAGGTTACACATTGTGATCATGGTATGTTACATTAGGAAATAACGTAATGGGAATGTGATCTAACACGTTTTATATATAGTTGTGGGCATGAGTCTTGACCGAGGAACTGATACCAAATTATTATTATTTTTCTAGATATAGCCACAAATATAAAAATAGATTTTTGGGTAATAACTATGGTCCATAGCACTTTTTAAAGATATGTATTCTGGCCCTGGCTGGTGTTCTCAGTGTTTAGAACGTCACCCAGGCAGTGAAGGGTTGCAGGTTTGATTCCTGGTCAAGGGCACGTACCTGGGTTGCGGGTTTGATCCCCGGCTGAAGTTGGAGCATCCAATCAGTGTGTCTCTCTCACATCAATGTTTCTGTCTCCTCTTTCTCTCCCCTCTCCCTCCCTTCCACTCTCTCTAAAAATAAATGGAAAAAATATCCTCAGGTGAGGATTGATTTTTTAAAAAGATATGTATTCTGGATTAGGGAAATGGTGGAGAAAGTGAACAGAGAAGAAATGTCTATATACTGAATACAATATTCCTCTTCCCTGGTTTTTCATGTGACAGACTCTCTCCCAACTCTTTTCTGCATATGGCCTGCCTCATACTGTCTGATGTTTGGAGGGCTATGGGGGCCTGCTGGCATTCATGTCTTCAGAGCAATCTAGTGGACAGATTTGGGGTCACCCCTGAATGAAGCTTTGGACTTTCACCTGTCCTGAGTTAGAGAGAATTTCAGGTACCTCAGGCAACTAACTCAACAGAACAGCAAGTCTACTAGTCTCATTCTGACTCTGTGCTTAGGTTTTTGTAAGGCTGCTTCTATGTAGTTCCTTGTGATTAAGAATGGCCTTGCCTTGTCCAGTGTGTCTCAGTTGTGGTTGGGAAGCAATAGGCAGAGGTCTAGGCAGGTGAGCAGTGAGTGAAAAGGTTGCCAGTTCAATTCCTGAGTCAGGGCACATGCCCAAATTGCTGTCTCAATCATTGGTAGGGGGTTTGCAGGAGGTAGACGATCTATGTTTCCCTCTCACACTGATGTTTCTCTCTCCCCCTCTCCTTTCCTCTTTCCCTAAAAATCAATAAAATTTCTTTAAAAAAACAAAAAAGAATGGCCCGGTATTTCCATGCCAGAAACGGGGCCCTCTTCTGTTTTGACCCTCTGAAGACCTTGTCTGCAATCAGTAGTTGGTGCCCTAGTTCCTCCAAGGATAGGAATATGGTTTCTTTTAGCCAGGCTTCTCAGGAACTTGAGCTCTGCCTAGATGCATGCCTGTGGTTGGGACTTTTCTGCCTGTTGTTGATATTCACTGACTAATTGCTTTTTATCTGATTTCCCTGCTGTTGTGTTTTGTCTGCTTTTTCCATGCTGAGTATCCTGATGCTCACTGTTCACCTGCCTAGACCTCTGCCTATTGCTGCCCACTCTCCTTTTTCAATTATGCACTCTTGCCTACATGGAATTCCTTCTAGACCTTGCCTCTGGGCCCACCTCCAAGCACCTGACATTCCCTCCCTCCAGTGTACAGGACCTGACTGCCCTCAGAAACTTAATTATGATAATCAGTGGTTTCCTTTCTCGGGTGCCTTTATAAAAAATGTACTATTAGCTTTTAGTTGACTTATTAGTTCATTATTTCCTGATATTATAAACTCACCTGTTAACATTTTTATTAGACCAATTTTTTTTCTTTAGAATAAATCTCACATATCTCATTTTCAGCCACTCCTTACTTTCTCAAGGACATGGCCTAGAATCAAAATCTTAACATTGGAAAAGCCTTCCAAAGGTATTCAGTTGAACTTTCAATGTGATGGGTAGCTTACCAACTTCCCAAATAACCCATCCATCACATTTTGCAACAGTTCTCAATTGGTTTCTGGGGCCCAAATTATCAGTTAATTTATTTATGTATTCGTTCACTCCGTCAACACAGTTACTGCTGTTAGCAAGGCACTAGGATATTAATGAAAGTTTATGTGTGAGACCATTCATGTCCTTAGTGAGCTGCTACTTTGGTGGAGGGAATGGAGAGAAAAATAATCACCATTGCTAGCTAGAGACATACAATGGGCAGAAAAATGGGCCATTTCTTTTTTCTTTCTTTGATTAATCCTCACCTGAGGATATTTTTTCTATGATTTTCAGAGAGAGTGGAAGGGAGGGGGAGAGACAGAGAAAGAAACATCAATGCAAGTGAAACACATCCATAGGTTGCCTCCCACACATGCCGTGACTGGGGGCCGTTGATCAATTGAGCCTGCAACTAAGGAATGTGCCCCTGACTGCAGTTGAACCCATGACCCTTCAGTCTGCGAGCCAATCACTGAGACAGACCGGCCAGGGGCTACAATGGGTCATTTCTGTGTGACTCAGGGTTGGTTCATGGAGGGGCTCTATAGTGAACCACAACTTTTCTGGTATTCTATCAGCTTTTCAACTACCCAAGGAGAGAGAGAGGGGAAACACCCCATATCTTTTGTACCCCTGTTTTTGACTTGCCCTTGGATTCATCTTTCTAAATGCAAATCTTGGTTTGTTACTCTCCTGTTATCATTGTTTATCACACAGACTGACATCTAATTCTTTGGCACAACTTACAAAGCCTTCATCCTTTCTGGTTCATACCTACCTCTTCAGTCTCATTACACACAATTTTTCCATCAGGTTGTCAGTGCCACAGAACTTCTGTAGTTTCCTGGCTATGTCCTGCTTATGCTGTTCCTGCCTGGAATGCCTGCCTCTCTTGTCTTCTGGGTAAACTCTGGGGTCCTGAGAGCCTAATGGGAAATAGCATACAAGGAGGAATAAATTACAGCTATAGCTTTCCTCTTCCATTAAGGTGCACTCCGGCCTGTTTCCAGTTATTGGACCTTATATATCCCCACCCCTGCCCACCAGATAATTGTAAGCTACTCTAGTCCAGGTAGTTATCTCTATGTCTTCAGTCTTAATACAGAGCCTGGCCCAAAATGGGAAGTCAATAAATATTTGTTGGATTAATGAATACAAGTCTTCTGTAGTCCGTTTTTCAGTTTAGGTCTCCCTTGAGGTTTTGAGAATGAATGCTACTTAATTGAGTCCTATCACTGTTTTAACCATAGCTCCCTACAAACCCAGGACCATGCACACTGGCTTATCCACTACTAGACACCTGCCTGTAACTATCACTGAATAGCTTGCCAAACATGGAGAAAGGCCCTCCAGGGGGGAGGGGGGGGTTAGACAACTCGTTACCTTCTCCCACCCTGCAGCCTTTGTTGCAAAAATAAACTTTTACTGTGTCTCTTCAAAACTCTAACCAAGAGAAATAAATTGCACACAATGAAAATACTTCTTATCTGCTCTTATAAATCAGAACACTTGTAATTTAAGGAGAATTAGTTCTTGAACAGGTTCCTGTTTCATTAGGCAGTCCTTTGAATTAGTCATCCACAAACTCAAGCAATTGGCAAGGACAGTTAGTGGCCATTTATCATTTTAGGTTAATTTGTGTCAAATACTAGTAAATAGCAAATGGAACATTTTGGTCTTAAATTACATATTTATCACCTTACTAGAGGCCTTTCTTACACCATTTTATCAAAGAGCAGTGAAAGACACACAAAACCCTCATGACCTTTGTCTTCCCTGTCTTCCTGTTCTTTTATCATGATTTATAGTCAACATTCAGCATATTTAGTTCTGATTAGTTGTAGATCTCTGCCTAAAATAGTTGGCCATTTCTGCAATGGTATACATTTTTGCTTTGTTTTTGTGTGTTTCGGGTTTATTGATATATAATTTATATACAGTAAAAATCACCCTTTTAGGTGTGTACAAGTCTATGAATTTTGACAAAATTACAGTATAGTTTGTAGTTATCACTGAAATCAAGATAATATAATTTTTTGTCTTGCAAAATGTTCCCTCATGCTCTGTAATCAATCCCTTCCCTATACTGCCAACCCCTGGCAACCACTGGTCTGATTTCTGTCACTATAGTTTTGTAATTTCCAGAACTTCATATAAATGGGATCAAAATGTATAGCCTTTTGAGTCTGGCTTATTTTACTTAGCATAATGCTTTTGAGAGTCATGCATGTTGTTGCATTTATTTAGTTTGCTTCCTTTTGTTGCTGGGTAAAATTCCATTATATGACTATACCATACTTTGTTTATCCATTAACAGTTGATGGACATTTGGAGAATTTAAGGTTTTTAGTGATTATTAATAAAGTTGCTATAAACATTTGTGTTCAGGTATTTGTGTAGACATACTGGTATATATTTATTTCTCACCAAGGAGTGGGATAACTTTGTTTTATAAGTGTGTGTTTAACTTTATAAAAAATTGTCAAATTGTTTTTCAAAGTGACTATACTTTTTTAAAAATTTCTATTACTAATATATAAGGCTCCAATCACTCCAATATCCTGCCAACATTGTTTTTGTCTGTTTTTTAAAATTTTAGCCATTCTAGTAGATGGCTAGTGATAATCTCATTATAATTTTATTCTGCATTTTTCCTAATAATAAAAGATTTTGACCAAGTGTCTGTATGTGTTTGTGTGTGTGCGCACACACACACACACACACACACACACACACACAGTTTTGAGAGTTATTTATATATTCTGGTTTTCAGCCCTCTGTCATATGTGTTTTGTAAATATTTTATTCAGTCTATATCTTGTTTTCTTTTAGTATTTCAAAGATTAAACATTTTAAATTTTGATGAAATTCAGTTTGTCACTTTTTTATGGTTCATGTTTCTTCTGCCCTAGGTAAGAAATAATTACCAGATCTAAAATCATGATGATTTATTTCTATTTTTTCTAGAAGTTTTGTAACGTTAAGGTTTGGTTCACATTTCAGTCTATGATCCATTTCAAGTTGTGTGTATATAGAGTGTCCATTCCAAGTGGTATGTATATAGAGTGAGGTCTGGGTTGAGGTTCATTTTAAAAATATAAGTATCTTCTATTGCTCCAGCAACATTTGTTGGAACACTGAAAGACTATCCTTTGTTTATTGAATTAACTTGGCATCTTTGTAAAAAATCAGTTGAACATATATATGTGTAGATCAATTTCTGTTCTGCTTTGTTCCATTGACGTATGTGTTGATCCTTTTGCCAATATCACACTGTTTTGAATAGTATAGCTTTATATTAAGCCTTGAAATCAGTTGGTTTGAGTTCTCCAACTTTTTCTTTTTACAAAGTGTTTTGCTTATTCTAGATTATTTGTTTTTCTATAAAACTTTTAGAATCACCTTGCAAATTTATAAAAGAGAAACATGCTTGGACTTTATTTGGAATTTAATTGAATCTATAGCTTAGTTTGGGAGAGAATTGCATTATTGATGATGTTGAGTCCTTTGATCCATGATTTATCTCTTCAGTTTATATCTTTGATTTCATCAATATTTTAAAAATAATTTCAACATAAGAATCTTACAATACTTTGTTAGATTGATCCCTGAGTATTATATATGTATTGGTGCTTGTAAAAATTTCAGTCTCCAGTTGTTCATTGCTGTATATAAAACTGTAATTTATTTCTGTATAGTGATCTTCTATTTTCCAAACTTGCTGAAGTCACTTATTAGATCTAGTAGTTTTTTTTGTAGATTCTTTTTGGACTTTCTGCTTAGATAATTATGTTTCCTGTGAGGAGAAAAGAGGCAGTTTCATTTCTCCTCTCCAATTTTATTTGTATTTCTTTTCTGTGCCTTATTGCTAGGACTTCCATCTGGTATGATGGTTAGAAGTGGTAAGTGTGGATTCCTTGTCTTGTTCCTGATCGTAGGGTAAAATCATTCAATCTTTCATTATTAAGTATGAGTTAGCTGTAGGTTTTTTTTTTTTTTCATAGACGTTCTTTATTAGGCTGAAGAAGTTCCCTTCTAGTTCTAGTTAACTATTAAAAAAATTTTTAGGAGATCAAAGATGGCTGCCGACGGGAAGGCAGGCTACAAGATAATGTGTGAGTGAGAGAACTAAAGGAGAATGTGTGGACGTTCAGGGAGTGTCTATTTGTGAGTGAGGGACAGCTATATTCCAAGGGACTGTGGGGGACTGCCAGACCGGGCTCCCCTGACCGGGCAGCCTCCATTGTTGCTTAAATCTCTCCCGGAGCGACCGGCTCTGCTGCAGAGACTGCGCCATCTTGAAGGGGAGAGTGGCTGTGATCAGAAGCCTAGCCTTACCTTCAATCAGAAAGAATTGGGTACCTCCCGGGACCCTAAAACCACAAGACCCGGGGACCAGCTGCGAACCCACAAACACTGGGTCTCAAGCAGTGTGAATACATGGACTCAGACGAGCTCTGCACCTTCTCACAGAAAGGTCAGATTTCACCCAGAGAAAGGTGAGGTCTGCGATCCAGGCTGGTGGGAGAAACGTGTGCAGTGGGAAGTCTGTGCCCCACAAAATCTGCGGCCGTTGGGGACAGCGTAGTCCACAAATGTGGAAGGGCTGCTTACAGAAGGGAACTTTAGAAATCAACCCATAGCTGGGCTGGACACAAAAAGGCAGCCTGAAGCTTTACCAGTAAACCGGCTGTGCTGTGCCAGGGGAAAAAGATGTGCAAAAAGACGTGCACAGGGACGTGAGCAGAGTTGCACGCAGTGCCGAGGCGAAAAAGTCTTGAGTTCACGCACTTACTCTGGCTCTTTTTTCTCTTTAAATCCTTGTTTTTGATTACTAAGCCCAGTACATAGGATTACCCAATTAAAAACACTCTCAGAGACTGCAGGGGAAAGTTGTTTTTGTGGAACCTGGGGATCAGAGCAGGGAGAAACGATCAGAAAACCAACTCTGGGGCAGTCCATACCCCCAAACCAGTATTAAGTGCAGCAGGGAAAACAAATTCTGGGTAGAGAGGACTTATAGCCCCGGATATCAATACAGAAACACTGGGTAGAGAGGACTTATAGCCCCGGATGTCAATACAGAAACACTGGCACCCAGGGGTTGAATCACAAATTGACTCTTGTGTAAATACAACCACAGGCAGGCTGAAAAACAAAGAAATATTGCTTGCTTGAAAACAAGATTGTGGCTTACGACACAGAGGAGCTGTGGAATGCAGGGAACTTCAATACTGTCCTGACTACCTGACAGGAAACAGGTGTGCCAAACAGAACAGTAGAGGAAATGAATGCCCTTCACTACTGCACATTTTTATTTTTTATCTTTTACTTAAGAAACTAAATTTTTTCTTCTTTTTTTCTCACTTGATTTTACCTTTTTAATTATTATATTTTTATTTTTAATCAATATTACTACTACTATTATCTTACTTTTTAAAAATTTCTTTATTGATTAACCTCTTGCACTCGGATGTCAAGTGTGACTCAACATGGTTAGCATTAGAATAAAGGAATTGAGAAAAAAGCAAGCGAGTGCAAAGGGTTAAGGTATCACATATTTGTCCTCATCCCCCATCCCAAACCCCTCCCCACGCATGCCCCCACCCCCCTGTTTGCCTTAACCACTGGTTAGGCTTATATGCATGCATACAAGTCCTTTGGTTGATCGCTCCCCCTTACCCCCACCCTCCCCTACATTCCCTCTGAGGTTTGACAGTCTGATCAATGCTTCCCTGTCGCGGGGTCTGTTTTTGTTCATCAGTTTATGTTGTTCATTATTTCCCCTAGATGAGTGAGATCATGTGATACTAGAAATACACTTATAAGAACTGAAAATGAGACAAGCAATAATGGTTATGCTGAGAGGCAAATGAATCAGTCTGTAGTGAGTTTCTTTCTGGGCCAACAGTTCTTTTGAGTCCCAATTTCAATGTCAAACAGTTCCTTATGTGTACATGTCAGCAATGCTATTTCAGTTCTGGATGGTGGGAAAATGGTGGTAATGCAGGTCTGACCCTCTCTGGTTTGGTCCTGGGCAACCTGCAGCGACGCACAACTGCTGACTGCTAGTATGGCAAGGCGTCGTCAGCGTCATCTTTTCTCTTTATTTTATTTTATTTTATTTTATTTTATTTTATTTTGGGATTAGTGTTCTACATTCTATTTTCATTTATTCTTTAACATCATTTTAGTCTATCTCACCTTTACCTTTATGCCAACACTCTCTTCCTCAATTTCCTCCCTTTTGTTGTCCTGTTTCTCTTACCCTATTCCTGCTTTAGATTTTCCTTATTCCTTCTTTTTACCCCCTGTTAAAAATTCATCCAACTTATATATCTAATTTCTGATCCCCTGCTCCAAATCCATACACACTTCTATCTTCTCTTTCTTCATTAACCAATTTTTTTCTCTCTTCCCTTTTTTTTGGATTGTTTTTTTGTTGTTGTTGTTTTTAACTCATATTTTTTGTTTCATTTTGTTTTGCCCTTCTTTCTCTCTGTCCTATTGTTGTTAGTTTGATTGTTGATTAGATTGGTTTTTTTTGTTTGTTTGTGTGATTGTTTCTTTTTTTTTTTTGCTTCTGTTTTTCTCTCCTTGCTTATCATTAGTTCTTTATAGTTTGCATTCATATCTGGGTATTAGTTGTTTGCATTTTTTTGGATTAGTTGTTGTTCTATTGGTGTTTTCACCCCATATAAATAGTTTTCCTCCTTTTTTATTCTCTGTCATTTCTCTCTTTTTTCCTTTTCTCAACATCATTTTTGCACTCTTTTTTTTAATCCCCTAATTCTCTTTTCTCTGGTGGTCACCTTTATTTGGGGTTATTAGTATCGTGAATACGTTTGTGTTAAGTGCCTTGTGCACTGTACCTTGTTGTGTTGTATTTTGTGCCTTTAACCCTTTTCACTCGCTTGCTTTTTTCTCGATTCCTTTATTCTAATGCTAACGGTGTCGAGTCACACTCAACATCTGAGTCCAAAAGGTTAAGTCAATGCAGGAGAGAGAGAGCTGCATAACCAGACACCCGGAGAGAAGAGATCATGGGGAGACAAAGAAACAGCCCTCATAAGAAAGACAAGGAGGAATCACCAGAAAAGGAGGTAAACAAAATGGAGGCAAGCAATATGTCAGAGAAAGAATTTAGAGAAATGGTCATAAGATCGCTGAAAAGGTTGGAAGACAAATTCAACAATATGTGTAAGAACCAAGAGGAAATGAAGAAGAACCAAGAAGAAATGAAAAATGACATTACTGCAATAAAGAACGCAATAGAAAGCATCAACACTAGACTAGAAGAAATGGAGGGCGACATCAGTGAGCTAGAAGACAAGGTAGGAAAAAATACCCAAGCAGAGCAGCATCTAGAAAAAAAGCTTAAAAAACAAGAGGTGAGCCTAAGGGAACTTTGGGACAACACGAAACGAAACAACATTTGCATAATGGGGGTGCCAGGAGGAGCAGAAACTGAACAAGGACTAGAAAACCTGTTTGAAGAAATGAAAGAAAACTTCCCTGATATAGGGAAGAAAAAACTCACACAAGTCCAGGAAGCTCACAGAGTCCCAAACAAAATGAACCGCAAAAGACCAATGCCAAGGCACATTATAATTAAACTAGAGGCCTGGTGCACAAAATTCGTGCACGGGGGGGAGGGTGTCCCTCAGCCCAGCCTGCACCCACTCCAATCTGGGATCCCTCTCACAATCCAGGACTGCTGGCTCCCAACAGCTCACTTGCCTGCCTACCTGCCTGATTGCCCCTAACCACTTCTGCCTGCCAACCTTATCATCCCCTAACCACTCCCCTGTGAGCCTGATCGACGCCTAACTGCTCCCCTGCCAGCCCGATTGCCCCAAACTGACCTCCCCTGCTGGCCTGATCACCCCTAACTGCCCTCCCCTGCGAGCCTGGTCGGCCCTAATGCCCTCCCCTGCAGGCCTGGTTGCCCCAAACTGCCCTCCCCTGCTGACCTGGTCACCCCTAACTGCCCTCCCCTGCCAGCCTGGTTGCAACTAACTGTCCTCCCCTACCAACCTGGTCACCCCCAACTGCCCTGCCCTGCAGGCCTGGTCCCCTCTAACTACCCCCCTGCAGGCCTCATCCCCAACAACTGCCCTCCCCTGCAGGCCTGGTCACCCCTAAATACCCTCCCCTGCAGGCCTGGTCCCCCACAACTGCCCTCCCATGCAGTCCTGGTCGCCCATAAATGTCCTCCCTTGCAGGCCTGGTTGCCTCCAACTGCCTTCCCCTGCTGGCCCGGTTACCCCAAACTTCCCTCCCCTGCCAACCTGGTCACCCCTAACTGTCCTCCCCTGCAGGCCTGGTTGCCCCCAACTGCCCTCCCCTGCTGGCCCAGTCACCCCTAACTGCCCTCCCTTGCCAGACTGGTTGCCCCCAACTGCTTTACCCTACAGGTCTGGTACCCCCCCAACTACCCTCCCCTGCAGGCCTGGTTCCCCCCAACTGCCCTCCTTTGCAGGCCTGGTCACCCACAACTGCCCTTCCTTGCAGGCCTGGTCCCTCCCAACTGCCCTCCCCTGCCGCGCTTGTCACCCCTAACTGCCGTCCCCTGCCAGCCTGGTTCCCCCTAACTGCCATCCCCTGCCAGCCTGGTCCCCCCTAACTCCTCCCCTGTCGACCTTGTCACCCCCAACTGCCCTGCCCTGCAGGCCTGTTCCCCTCTAACTACCCCTCTTGCAGGCCTGGTCCCCACCAACTGCCCTCCCCTGCAGGCCTGGTCCCCCCCAACTGCCCTCCCTTGCAGGTCTGGTCCCACACAACTGCCCTCTCTTGCTGTCCTGATCACCCACAACTGTCCTCCCCTGCCAGCCATCCTGTGGCGGCCATCTTGTGTCCACATGGGGGCGTCCAACTTTGACCACATGGGGGCAGCCATCTTGTGTGTTGTAGTGACAGTCAATTTGCATATTAGGCTTTTCTTATATAGGATTGGCAAACACCAAGGACAAAGTAAGAATCTTAAAAACGGCCAGAGAGAGAGAGAGAAAATTACCTACAAAGGAGTCCCCATCAGACTAGTGACTGATTTCTCAACAGAAACACATCAGGCCAGAAGGGAATGGAATGAAATATACAAAGTCATGTAAAGGAAGGGTCTGAATCCAAGAATACTGTACCCAGAAAGGCTATCAATCAAAATTGAGGGTGAAATCAGGAGCTTCACAGACAAAAAAGGACTAAGGGAGTTTTTTACCACCAAACCAGCAATGCAAGAAATGCTAAAGGGTCTGCTGTGTAAAGTAGAAATAGGAAGCTAAGAAGGAACACAAGGGTAAAGAATAAAAATGGTGACAAGTACATATCAATAATAACTTTAAATGTAAATGGATTAAATGCCCCAATCAAAAGACATAGGGTAGCTGAGTGGATAAGAAAACATGACCCATATATCTTCTGTCTACAGGAAAGCCACCTCAGAAAAAAGGACTCACAGAAACTGATGGTGAAGGGATGGAAAAAGGTATTTCAGGTGAATTGAAATGAAAAAAAAAAATGGGGTAACAATACTTATATCTGACAAATTAGATCTCAAAGTAAAGGACATAAAAAGAGATAAGGAAGGCCACTTCATAATACAAAAGGGAGCAATCCAACAAGAAGATATAACTCTGGTAAACTTATACGCACCCAACACAGGAGCACTCAAATACATAAAACAAACTTCTGGAGGATATCAAAAGAGAGATTGACAGCAATATAGTCATAGTAGGGGACTTTAATACCCCACTAACACCACTGGACAAATCCTCTAAACAAAAAAATCAGCAAATAAATATTAATCCTAAATGACACACTAGATCAGATGGAATTAATTGGCATCTTCAAAACATTTCACCCCAAAGCCACAGAATATACATTCTTCTCTGGAGCGAAACCAAGATGGCGGCATAGGTAAACACCTGAAGTTGCTGCCTCGCACAACCACTTCAATTGGACATCATCCAGAACCACAGGAAGGCTGGCTGAGTGGAAATTCTACAACTATAAGGAAAGAGAAAAGCACACTAAGACTCAGAGGAGCTGAGGAAGTAGAGTGCAGAGGTACGCTGGTGCGCACACGCGGAAAGGGCTGGCAACTGAGTATGCGGCTGTCTTTTTCAAGCGGGAGGTAGACACAATCCCCCGACTGCTCTGAACTCCAGTTCCGGGCAAGACTCTGGGGACCCAGACTCACATGGGAAGAAACTTGACTGTCTGGCAAGGGCGCAACTCGAGGGTGGCTTCATCTCAGAGGTGCTTGCAGCGATTACCAAGGGACACTGAGACCGCGGGCCTCTTAGGGCAGGGCTGACTGGAAGCCATTGCTGTTTGTTGCGCCCTGAGACCCTGCCCCATCTAAGCTGTGTGCAGAGGCTTCTGCATATGAATGGCCTGGTCCTTTGAAATCCAAAATTACCTAACAAACTGCAGCTGAGTCAGAGAGACCCAGAACATCCAAAAGAAGGCCCAAGGCCCCACAGCAGCCTTCATTGCTTCACAGCTGGGCCTCATCTGGGCACCTCCAAACCCCAAACAAAAAGAGGAGTCTGCAGATCTCTCCTTAGCTCCTGATGGGTGGCCTCAGACAGAGGCTAAATTAGCACCTACTTGGAGATCCAAGAGCCAGTGTACCCAGGGGTCATAGTAGGACCATCCAGATTACTACTCCTCAAATCCATAAGGGACACACTGAGGGGGCAGACTCTTGAGCACCAAAGCCCCACTGAAGCAAGTCTTGCATCATAAGGGTGTCTCCAGCACAGAAGTTATCCCATCATAGACACAGCTGATCCTCACAGCCAGTTGGCCTGGAGGTCAAGTCCTTCTACTGATACCAACAACAATCAAGGCTTAACTACAACAAGACTGTGCACACAGCCCATAAAGGCATGCACCAGGAGTGTCCACCTCAGGTAACTGGGGAGGCTGAGCCACTTGGCCCTATAAGACACCTAGCACACAAAGCCACTCTATCAACTGGAGACTTAGTGGCTACCCAATACATAGAAACAAATACAGGGAAGCAGCCAAAATGCGGAAACAAAGAAACAGATCACAAATGAAAGAAATGGAGGAAAGCAAACTACTGGATATAGAGTTCAAAACCACGGTTATAAGGTTTTTCAAGAATTTTCCAGAAAAGGCTGATAAATTTAGTGAGACCCTTGAGGATATGAAAAAAGACCAACTAGAAATTAAGCATACACTGACTGAAATAAAAAATAATGTACAGAGACCCAACAGCAGACTAGAGGATAGCAAGAATCAAGTCAATGATTTGAAATACGAAGAAGCAAAAAAACACCCAACTGGAAAAGCAAAAAGCGAAAAGAATCCAAAAATATGAAGATAGTGTAAGGAGCCTCTGGGACAACTTCAAGCATACCAACATCTGAATTATGGGGGTGCCAGAAGAAGGGAGAGCAAGATACTGAAAATCTATTTGAAGAAATAATGACAGAAAACTTCCCCCACCTGGTGAAGAAAAGAGACTTACAAGTCCAGGAAGCACAGAGAACCCCAAACAAAAGGAAACCAAATAGGACCACACCAAGACCTATCATAATTAAAATGCCAAGAGCAAAAGACAAAGAATATTAAAAGCAGCAAGAGAAAAACAGTTACCTACAAGTTAGTTACCCATACGACTGTCAGCTGATTTCTCAACAGAAACTATGAAGGCCAGAAGAGAATGGTGAGAAATATTCAAAGTGATGAATAGCAAGAACCTATAACCAAGATTACTCTACCCAGCAAAGCTATCATTCAGAATTGAAGGTCAGATAAAGAGCTTCACAGATAAGAAAAAGCTAAAGGAGTTCATCACTGCCAAACCTGTATTATATGAAATGCTAAAAGGTATCCTTTAAGAAGAGGAAGAAAAAGAAAAAGGTAAAGGTAAAAATTATGAACGACAAATACATATCTATCAACAAGTGAATCTAAAAATCAAGTGGATAAAAAATCTGATGAACAGAATAATCTGGTGAATATAATAGAATCAGGGGCATAGAAAGGGAGTGGACTGACAATCCTCGGGGAGAAAGAGGTGTGAGGGGTGTGAGAAGAGACTGGAAAAAAATCATGCACCTATGGATCAGGACAGTGTGGGGGCGTAAGGGCATGAGGTGGGGTGGGAACTGGGTGGAGGGGAGCTATGGGGGGGGAGAGGAACAGCTGTAATAATATGAACAATAAATATTTAAAATAAATAAATAAATAAAATAAATAAAACATATCTTGGGGTGAGGATTTTAAAATTCTCATTCAAAGGACTTGGGAAACATGTCCTGTTCATTGCCTCAATAAATTTCTCTAAGAAGTGGGGGCTGAAAGAGGATCTATGGCCAGGCTAACCCCCAGGTTTCTCCATGGTGGCTCTGTGCCCTGGGAGCCAGGACAACCATGTGAGAATTTCTGGTTTCAGTTTGCAACCAACTTGACCACTAAGTGCAATCTACCTATGTATCTGTCTGTCATCTATTATCAGATAAATTCTGGAGTCAGAAACCTCTTTATTGGAGTCTTGCCTCTGTGCTTATTATGAGGGCTGTGACTTGAGCAAGTTATCTCAACTTCTCTGAAATTCTCTTTTTACACCTGTAAAATGGAGATAATGACACTGCCCATCTATCACTTGCAAGATGAGGATTAAATGAATGAAGTATGAAAAATGTGAGAAGGGTGAAAAGCACAGTATCATATGTTAACCTTTTGCACTCGGATGTCTAGTGTGACTCGACACAGCATAGAGATTAAAATTACTCTTTGAATGTATCAATAATTTGAAATATAAAAAATCCAAATAAATAAATTTGTATGAAAAGAAACTCTAGTTTTTTATTCTACTGCTGCGCTTTGCAAAATCTGGGGTATTTAAAAAATTAAATCCCGAGTAGAATAAAGGAATCGAGAAAAAAGCTAGCGAGTGCAAAGGGTGCTCCCCACAGTTGGCCTTTATCATGAGCTGTGTGTTATCTACTCTACCACACCTAAACCTGGACATGCATAACAATTTTCCATTTTAAAACAGGAGTGGAATATATGCAACCAGGCCCGAGCCTGTCAGAAAAACAAGAGAAAACTGCATTAGCAGGTGGCTCAGATTCCCATGGTACCTACTTTTTACTGCTACTCTGCTTCTCATTCAGTTATGCCTATGGCCTCCTGCCCTCCCTCCCCTATGATTTTACCAGAGGAGGAAAAAGCCTGCTTCCCTAAGTGGTCTGCATGGTGTGCTGGCACCATCCCATTTAGCACTGCCCCTGAAAATGATGATGAAGAAAAATTCTCCAAGGAGGCAGAAAATGGGGTTGTTTACTTTGTTGGGACTGTGATGGCCAGACTGCTGGATCCACACTGCCTTGTAGGCAGTGACTAATGGGTTATTCAGTTGGTCAGGGACTTGGAAAACATATGTGGGTGGACCTCTGAGACTAAACCTAAAACATGAAAGTATTCATATCCATGTAAGTGTCCACCAGGGGGCATCTACTGCAGAGGAGGCTCTCAATTTATTAGGTGGACTGAGCTACCCATCCCTGAATGTCAATCAGCCTCTTCCGCCAGATACCCTGGTGCTTCTTCAATGATCTGGTGAACTCAATGTCAAAGCATCCACAACACAGGCTTCCCTCACCAAGCCCACTGCTGGATGCCTGACCAGCCAACAGCAGAGGCCAACTCTGAGTGTTTGATATGTTACCACTCCCTGAGAGGTCCACTTTGTGGAATAAACATGAATGGGACTTGAAGTGTGGAGTCAGCCTGGCCTAGCTGAGCCCAATCTAAGTCAGCTGAACTGCAACCAACCCACAGAACTGTGAGCTAGAAATAAAATGTTTGCTCTATTAAAAAAATAAGAAGAGGAAGAAGAAGAAGGTAAAGATAAAAATTATGAACAACAAATACATATCTATCAACAAGTGAATCTAAAAATCAAGTGAATAAAAATTCTGATGAACAGAATAAACTGGTGAATATAATAGAATCAGGGGCATAGAAAGGAAGTGGACTGACAATCCTTGGGGGGAAAGGGGTATAGGGGGGGAAGAGACTGGAAAAAATCATACACCTGTGGATGAGGACAGTGGGGGGGGGGGGCGTTAAGGGCATGGGGTGGGGTGGGAACCGGGTGGACGGTAGCTATGGGGGGGATAAAGTGGAACAACTATAATAATCTGAACAATAAATATTTTTTTTAAAAAATATATATATATACATTCTTCTCAAGTGCACATGGGTCATTTTCAAAGATAAACTATATGTTGGGACACAGGCAAAGCCTCTTCAAATTCAAGAAGATAGAAATATCAAGCATCTTCTCAGATCACAATGGCATAAAACTAGAAATCAAATACAATAAAACAATAAAAAAATCAAACACCTGGAGGCTAAATAGCATGCTATTAAACAGTGACTGGGTTACCAGAGAAATCAAAGAAGAAATAAAAAGCATCATGGCAACAAACAACAATGAAAACACAACAATCCAAAACCTATGGGACACAGTGAAAGCTCTCTTGAGAGGGAAGTTCATAGCTCTACAGACCTACCTCAAAAAACAAGGAACAATGATAATAAATTGTCTAACCCTACAACTCAAAGAGTTAGAAAGAGAGCAACAAGAAAAGCCCAGTGTAAGCAGAAGGAAGGAAATAATAAAGATCAGAGTGGAGGTAAACGACATAGAGACCAAAAAAATAAAAAAAATAAAAAAGATCAACAAAACTAAGAGCTGGTTCTTTGAAAGGATATAAAAGATTGATGAACCTCTAGCCAGGCTCATCAAGAAGCAAAGAGATGGGACCCAAATAAACAAAATCAGAAATGAAAGAGGTGAAGTAACAACTGATCCCACAGAAATACAAAGGATTATGAAAAAATACTATGAACAACTCTATTCCAACAAAATTGACAACCTAGATGAAATGGACATATTCTTAGAAAAATACAAGCTCCCAAAAGTCAACCAAGAAGAATAAAAAAACCTGAATAGGCTGATAACTACTGAAGAAATTGAAACAGTGATCAAAAATCTTCCAGCAAACAAAAGCCCTGTTCCGGACAGCTTTACAGGGGAGTTCTACCAAGCGTTCAAAGAACTAAAAGCTATCCTTCTCAGACGCTTCCAAAAAATTCAAGAAGAAGGTACACTTCCAAGCTCTTTCTATGAAGCCAACATTACCCTAATCCCCAAACCAGATAATGACACCACAAATAAAGAGAACTACAGGCCAATATCCTAGATGAACATAGATGCTAAAATCCTCAACAAAATTCTAGCAAATCGGATTCAGCAATACATTAGAAAGATCATACATCATGACAAAGTGGGATTTATTCTGGGGATGCAAGAATGGTACAATATCCGCAAATCAATAAATGTGATACATCACATAAACAAATTGAGAAACAAAAATCACATAATCATATCAATTGATGCAGAAAAAGCATTTCACAAAATCCAACAACCTTTCTTGATAAAAACTCTCAGCAAAGTGGGAATAGAGGGATCATACCTCAACATAATAAAAGCCCTATACGACAAATCTACAGCCATCATCATACTCAATGGGCAAAAACGAAACTCATTTCCCCTAAGAACAGAAACAAGATAAAGATGCCCACTTTCACCACTCCTGTTCGACATAGTACTAGAAGTACTAGCCATGATGATCAGACAAGAAGAAGAAATAAAAGGCATCCAAATTGGAAAAGTAGAGGTTAAACTGTCCTTATTCGCAGATGACATGATACTATATATAGAAAACCCCAAAGACTCCATCGAAAAACTACTAGACCTAATAAATGAATTTGGCAATGTGGCAGGATACAAAATTAACACCCAGAAATATATGGCCTTTTTATTTTATTTATTTTTAATATATTTTATTGATTTTTTACAGAGAGGAAGGGAGAAGGATAGAGAGCTAGATCCACTGAGCCAAACCGGTTTCGGCTATATCATCAATAATTATTTATACATCAATAATGAGCTCACAGGAAGATAAATGGGAAAAAATCCCATTTACCATTGTACCAAAAAAATTAAGATACCTAGGAATAAACTTAATTAAGGACGTAAAAGACCTGTACTCGGAAAACTGTAGGACATTGAAAAAAAGAGATAAAGGAAGACATAAACCAATGGAAGAACATACCATGTTCATGGATTGGTAGAATCAACCTCATTAAAATGGCCACACTACCTAAAGCAATCTATAGATTCAATGCAATACCTATTAAAATACCAATGGCATATTGCAAAGATCTAGAACAAACTCTCCAAAAATTCATCTGGAATAAAAAAAGACCCCGAATAGCCACAGCTATCCTGAGAAAGAAGGAGAAAGTTGGAGGGATTATAATACCAGACATCAAGCTATATTACCAAGCCATGGTTCTTAAAACTGCCTGGTACTGGCATAAGAACAGACATATAGACCAATGGAACAGACTAGATAAACCAGAAATTGACCCAAGCCATTATGCTCAATTAATATTTGACTAAGGAGGCAAGAGCATACAATGGAGACAAAACAGTCTCTTTAATAAATGGTGCTGGGAAATTTGGTCAGATACATCCAAAAAAATGAAACTAGATCACCAACTCACACTATACACAAAAACAAAATCAAAATGGCTAAAGGACTTGAATGTAAGAAGGGAAATCATAAAAATCCTACAAGACTCCATAGACAGCAAAAATGTAGACATATGTCTTAGCAATATCTTTACAGACACAGATCCTAGGGCAAGAGAGACTAAGGAGAAAATAAACAAATGGGACTACATCAAAATAAAAAACTTCTGCATAGCAAAAGAAACTATCAACAAAACAAGAAAGCCCACTGTATGTGAGAACATATTTGCCAATGTTATCTCCGATAAGGGTTTACTCTCCAACATTTACAGGGAACTCATACAACTTAACAAAAGGAAGATAAACAATACAATAAAAAATTGGGCAAAGGATCTAAATAGACACTTTTTAGGCGACCCTGCTATCGGTTCTCAACCTGTGGGTCTCGACCCACAGGTTGAGAACCGCTGCTATAGAGCCTAAGACCATCAGAAAACAGATATTTACATTACAATTCATTAACAGTAGCAAAATTACAGTTATGTAGTAGCAATGAAAATAATTTTATGGTTGGGGGTCACCACAACATGTGGAACTATATTAAAGGGTCATGGCATTAGGAAGGTTGAGAACCACTGTCCTAAAGCATTTTCCTGTACTTATGTTTTTTTGTGCATCTGTATGGTAAGAACTCTTTATTTTATTTTCCCCCCAATCATCTTCTAGATCCTTTATTAGTTTTATAGTTTACACCTCAAATGTTGGTGTATTCTTTATTTTTTTCTTTTCTTTTTTTGGTTAATCCTCACCCAAGGATATTTTTCCATTGATTTAGAGATAGTGAAAGGACGGAGACAGAGAGAGAGAGAGAGAGAGAGAGAGAGAGAGAGAGAGAGAGGGAGAGAGAGACTGACTTCGGTATGAGAGAGACACATCGATTGGTTACCTTCCACACACACCCCAACCGGGGCCCAGGATAGAGCCTGCAACCGAAGTATGTGTTCTTGATCGGAGTCAAACCTGGGATCCTTCTGTCCGTGGACCAACACTCTATCCACTGAGCCAAACCGGCTCAGACTGTGTATTATTCTTGCTTTATTGAAATCATTCATTGTTTTATCATTCTAAATAGTTCATAGCTTTTGTTGCTCTTGCAAATGCTCTTTTTAAAATATATTTTTTATTGTTGACAGTATTACAGATATCCCCCATTCCCCTCCCCCCAATTTGCCCCCTCCACCCAGCCCCTGACCCACCCCAGGCCTTTGCCACACTATTGTCTGTGTCTATGGTCTATGCATATCTTCTATCTATAATAATAAAAGCAAAATATGCAAATCAACCGAACGGCCGAACAGTGTAACGGCTATCCTGATGACCTTCTGGATGAAGCTGGGTCTGCAAGGGCCGAGGCAGCCAGGGCTGCGAGGCCCGAGCCCCTTGTACAAATTTCGTGCATCGGGCCTCTAGTCCTCTCTAATAAAATGGTAACATGCAAATTAACCATCACTCCGCTACATAAGCCACGCCCACCAGCCAATCAGGGCGAGTATGCAAATTAACCCAATCCAAGATGGCTACAGCCACAGAGAGCAAGGTTTCCTAGGTAACAGAGTAAGCCAAGCTTTCCATAGCCGTTGCAGGCCTAAGCCTCCACTCAAGCTACAAAGTTTCAATTATAGAAGGTAAACAAATTCAAACAAATGGCAGCAGAATGGAGCTTGAGAGAGCAGGCCAGGGTTGCCAGCGGCAACAGGGGAAGCAAAGCTTTCCGCACACCCTGGCCGGGCTCACCAGCTTAAGGCAACAAAGTTTCAATTGTAGAAGGTGAATTAACTGCCACAGAAATGGCTGCCGCCCGGGAGGGAACAGCAGGCTTGGCTCTGCTCCAGGCTACAAAGTTTCAATTGTAGAAGGAAAATAAATTCCAGATACCAGGGCCTCCCCTTGGGTTGCCAGGGGGCATGGCCGGCCTGCAAACCACCACAGGCCCCTCGCTCAGGCCGCCCCACACCCCAAGGGAACCCCCACCCTTATCTGTGACACCCTTCAGGGCAAACCAGCTGGCCCCCACCCGTGCACCAGGCCTCTATCTTATCTAATAAAAGAGTAATATACAGACTGATCATCACTGCAACACACAATATAGCTGCCCCCATGTGGTCAAAGATCCTGCCCCCATGTGGACACAAGATGGCCAGCAGGAGAGGGCAGTTGGGAGGCACCCGGCCTGCAAGGGAGGACAGTTGAGAGGGACCAGGCTTGCAAGGGAGGGCAGTTGGAGGTGATCAACCCTGCAGGAGAAGGCAGTTAGGGGTGACCAGGCTGGCAGAGGAGGGAAGTTGGGGGCAAACAGGCTGGCAGGGGAGCAGTTAAGCATCAACCAGGCTGGCAGCAGAGTGGTTAGGGGCAATCAGGAAGGCAGGCAGGCAAGCAGTTGGGAGTCAGCAGTCCTGGATTGTGAGAAGGATGTCCGACTGCCCGTTTAGGCCCGATCCCACCAGGAGTCCCAGATTGGAGAGGGTACAGGCTGGGCTGAGGGACAACCCCCTGCCGTGCACGAATTTCGTGCACTGGGCTTCTAGTATATATATAAAAGCCTAAGCGACTGGCTGACCGGCCGTTAGCTGTGATGTATGCTGACCACCAGGGGGCAGATGCTCAACGCAGAAGTGGAAACCACAGGCATGGAAACATGGAACAGACCAATGAATCTCAGAGGGAAGAGGGGATGTGGGAGGGTGGGAAGAGATTAACCAAAGATCTTATATGTATACTAGAGGCCAGGTGTATGGATTCGGATTCATGCACCAGTGGGTCCCTCGGCCTGGCCTGCAGGGATCGGGCCGAAACCAGCTCTCTCACATCCCCCAAGGGGTCCCGGATTGCAAGAGGGCACAGGCAAGAACGAGGGACCCCACCGGTGCACAAATCTGGGCCTCTAGAATGTATATAAGTTCACTTCATCCCTCCCACCTCTCTCCCCTCTGAGATCTGTCATTCTATTCTATGCATCCATGCCTCTGGACCTATTTTGTTCATCAGTTTATTTTGTTCACTAGATTCTACATATAAGTAAGATCATGTGATATTTGTCTTTCTCTAACTGGCTTATTTCACTTAGCATAATACTCTCTAGGTCCCTCCATGCTTTTTAATAGGGTAAGAGATCCCTCTTTTTTACAGCTGCATAGTATTCCATTGTGTATATATACTACAGCTTTTTTATGCATTCACCTACTAATGAGTACTTGGGCTGTTTCCAGACCTTAGCTATTGTAAATAACACTGCTATGAACATAGGGGTTCATTTTTTCTTTCTGATAGGTGTTTCCGGATTCTTAGGATATATTTCTAGAAGTGGGATCACTGAGTCAAAAGGAAGTTCCATTTTTAATTTTTTGAGTAAATTCCATACTTTTTTCCTTGAGATCTACCCCCTTAACAAAATTTTAAGTGACAATACAGTATTTTACATTTTACTGTTTTCAGAGCACATGGATCACATCTTCTCATTTCATAAATTAGAGTAGGTTTTATTTCTACTTAATGATGGGACAAAAAATAGACCTTAGGGATATGTTTTCCCAAAGATGACCATCGGATATTACACCAATATCTAGAAGCCAATTCTAATTTCTGTCCCGTGTTCTTTGCATAAAACTTCTGGGACTTGAGCCTGATCTGGCTCTCTAAATTTTAGTGACCTTCTACACATTCAGAAACTAAATGTGTAATGACCACCTTTGTCCCCACAATTAGGATCAACAATTGTGATTAGATGTCCAACTTCAAAGAGAGTTTATGAAATAACTTGTTTTGGGAATAACTTCTATCCTTCATAACTGGAACTTAACTTTTCTAGATTGGCTATACAGGACCAGCATTTGAACCAGAAAGAATGTTCAAATGCTGGTCCTTAAATTTTTGGGTGGTTTTAATTAAAATGTTGGGCAGTGAGTTTGAGGCCCAGCCTGGTAGATATGGTAGGGCCACTTGAGTAGCTGGTTTGTATTAAACACTATTCTAAGCATTATAGGTACATAGAGATTAAAATGAAACAAAAAATATGATGCTACTCTTTGGGACCTCACAAGCTAACACACAAGATGGAAGCATACATATAGATGCTTCAATTTTCTACTTCCTCCAGTCCATGCTCCATTCTGCAAGCAGAACAATGTTTTGAAAAACACATGCCCTTTCCTGCTTAAATCTTTCTGGTAGTACTCTGTTTCTCAGAGGACCAAATCCAAGATCTTAATCAAGCATACAAGACTTCTCTGATTGGCCCAGCTCCCTCTCCCTCTGTATCCACATCTCCCCAGAAGCTCTGGGCATATACAACTCCTTGGAGTGCTCATATCACCTCATGATTTTTCATGTCTCTGGGTGTTTACTTATGCTGGGTCCTCTGTCTAGAATTCTGTATTAGTCTGGGTCTTCTGAGAAACAAATTTCGGATTAAACTGGCAAGGATTTTATTAAGGGAAACTGCTGTGTGAGTGACAGTGGGGAGGGAGATCAGAAGGGTAGGTGTATCATTTGTCCACGATGCAATTCTGACCCCTAGTGAAGAGGAGAGAGAGTAGAAGCTTAGGAAGAAAGTTTCTAGGCTGCCAAGCAGTTGAAGGAGGTTTTGAAAAGCCTTTGGGGAGTCCAAAGTCAGCAGCCCTGTCCTGTCATACTTAGGCATTGATCAGGTAGATACAGTCCATTGGAAGTGTGGCTTCAGTATAAACGTTTCTGAGGCAGCAGCTCAGTTGTGCTTATATTTGGCCTTCTTCTAAGCCTTCATACATGCCCTTTCTCTGTTGTTTAATACCTCCTACTTGTCCTTTAAATGCCAGCTTTAAATGTACCCTCTTCTGGAAAACTTTTCCTTGAAGGAAATTCTCAGTATTGTCCCACTGCCTACAATGATCATCCTCTAATCCCTGTCTGATTAATTTCTAATACACTTACTTGAACCCCTACCACCTATTGTGATCACAGGACTGAAAAACTAGTAGATGCTCAGGAAATATTTGTTGAGTGAGTGAATGAGTTGGTAGGACATGGACAAGCAGATAGCAGAGAGAAAATAGTTGAGGCAGAATGAACTGCTTAAGCAAAGCCATAGAGGAGGAAGAATGAAGAAAGTACTGTCTTTTTTTCAAGTAAGTATGTCTTGCCCAAAACCTGTCATTTTAGGGAAAGTACTATGATGGAAAACAGGGAGGGAAGGAGTGTCTTCCTGGCTGTTGAAAATGATTCAGATTTGAGAACTTTGTTGAGAAAAAATGTTTTGAGTATTTCCTGAGAGACTTCTTTCCTGAGAGGAAACAGAGTTCATGTAAATGGAATTTTACTGCTGCCAGGAAAAGTGATAAAGATAAAATCTCATACAACTACTACCAGAATAGAAATTTCCATACAGCAAAGAGATGTCAAAGTTCCAGCTAATGGCTCATATGTGTTCAGTATTAAGTGCAGCTGAATTGTAATTCTATAATGGAATTTGACCTATTTCGACAATCTAGTTTATAATGTATGAATTAGTGGAGACCCATTCATCTTGACATTTGCTGACTCTGCCAGAGGTTGGTCATTTTTTTTTTCTTAAATATATTTTATTGATTTTTTACAGAGAGGAAGAGAGAGGGATAGAGAGTTAGAAACATCGATGAGAGAGAAACATCTATCAGCTGCCTCCTGCACAACCCCCACTGGGGATGTGCCCGCAACCAAGGTACATGCCCTTGACCGGAATCGAACCTGGGACCCTTGAGTCCGCAGGCCGACACTCTATCCACTGAGCCAAACCGGTTTCGGCGGTTGGTCATATTTTTATGGAAATACACAGAGAGCTGGCCAGGATCCCAAATCACTGCCAACCGCCAACCACTGCCACATGTTTTCAGATGAGATAGACACACTGAGGATAAGACAGAATCACCCCTTACCAGCAACTGGAGATTTAGCCACTGATCTCTATGTAATGTTATACCCTGGTGATGGGTTGGGCCGTGTATAAGGCAGGCTCTTCTTTTTGCTCAGGCCCAAGTCTGTCCTATACAGTCTTCTTCATGTTTTGTTTCTCCAGTTACCACTTGAAGGGATGAAAGTTTCTTCATTTGTAATGTGGGACTGAAAAAATGTATCAGGGGTTTGCTGTGAGGATTCAACCAGGTAATGCATACTAAGGGCTTAGACTGTGCCTGGCATAAAGTATTTGTTCAATGAATGGTAACTAAGTTTTATTATTGTTATGCAGTAGAAACAAGGGTCTGAGGGTAAAATATTATTTCTAGGTAAGTATTATCAAAATTGGATCTTCATGATTTGGTGAGTATCTGTTCTGTGATAAACTAGAATGGGACTCTAGGGACATAGGCTGCTATGGCTCATTATGTAATTATTCTGACATACATAGTTGCTGATACCCATTTCCTCCTCGGACCTGCTGTGGAATACCTTTTCTTTCTCATTGATCCATCTCTCTCACCTTCAAATTTATATTATAATTCTTCTTTAGCTTGCAATACCTAACTTAAGAAAGACATGTGAAAATAAAAAGGGTGCATGATGCATTGCTCTCCCTTGATGTTTCGGTTTATCAGATTGGGAAACTCTTTGACAAAACTGTTCTTGCCTTCCATATCATTTCTTACATTTTAATGGAATCGTTCACTTGAGAGACTATCCATTTACTTCTGTCTTTCACTACTAACAGTCTTTAATTTCACCAAAGAGCTTCTCTTTTACATGTGTTTACATATGTCTTTTAACCATTTTCCTCTCCCCCCCCCACCCCCAAGTCTTGCCATTAAATCAAGAGCTACTTCTGTCTCACTTCTCTATTTGAAAGCCAAAAACATGAATTGAATTATGGCTGATAGGGAATAGAATATTACTATTGATAGATGTATACAAGGCAAATGAAAGCCATACATTAAAAGGGAAGGAGTAGTATTTGAAGTCCCAAAGGTATCTCATACTATATACTATGTTCATACTCAATAGTATGTTCAAATCTGAACTCACTCTCTGTGCCTTCTCCTCTATGCCTCTGACAGTCAACTCCCAAGATGTTTCTAAAATGTCTTTATTTCTTCTTCACTCCCACTGCCCTTGCCCTGGGGCTGGACCTCTTCAGCTTGCATCTAGAGGCAATAACTTTCTAGTTCCCTCTCTTCCCCCTTCTGACTACACAGTGTCACAAGAGGCTGCCATTTTTTATTTTTAAGCTTTTTAAAAAGTATAAAATGACACATGGATTTTAAAAAATGAACAATCAAATGTGTAGCTTAATACAGTATTACAAGGCAAACATACTTAAAATCTTCATCCAGATAAAGAAGGATAACATTGTCAACCACACCAGAAGTCCCTCCAGGTGCCCTGTCCAAATCATAAACCCTCCCTCCTTCCCAAATAAATTATCATTCTGTCTTTTAAAGTAGTTATTTCCTTGCATTTCTTTACCACAAGGGTGCTTTCCAAAAACATCAGTCTTGCCATATCTGATTACCTCTATGCTAAAGCCTAGGGCAGTGGTTGGCAAACCGAGGCTCGCGAGCTACGTGCGACTCTTTGGCCCCTTGAGTGTGGCTCTTCCACAAAAGACCACGTACAGTGCGATTGAAACTTCGTGGCCCATGTGCAGAAGTCGGTTTTCGGCCTGGGCGCGTCTATTTTGAAGAAGTGGCGTTAGAACCACTCAAGGGGCCAAAGAGCCGCATGTGGCTCGCGAGCCTCGGTTTGCCAACCACTGGGTTAGGGCACTGAAGCTTAGAGCAGTTAAACAAGGTAAGGTCATTAAGCCTAAAAGGAATAAAGCTAGAGTTCAAACTCACACAATCTAACTAGAAATGTCAAACTTGTGCTCTCCTTACCATTTGGTATTATTACTTATTAAGAAAGTTAATGTGTTCTCAGTTGCAAACCATGGATTTTTATAAAATATCTGCAGAGCATGGTTCATTTGTGGAAGTATGTTACCCATTGTCTCACTATGCTCTAATCAGTTCTTTAAGTTCTTTCCGCCTTCCCAAAACTGCTTCTGTTCAGGAGTCTGTCTAGCTCTATTGACTTTAGGTATGTATTTCTTGTGGCTAATGGATGGTGGCTTGGTTAATGGCTTTCACTAAGCCACAAGTAGGAGATTGCTCTTGTATTGGTATCTCTCTTTTCAGCCACATGAATTATTTAGCTTATGGCTGCTGCCTTAAGGGCTGTTTGCCTTGTGCCTGGCAAGGTGGTAAGTTGTGTCTTTTAAAATTATATTGGTCATTAACGTTAATTGCTATTTCTTAACTTCCCTTTGAGATGCTAAAAGGAAATCTAAGTATAAACAATTGAAGAAGCAATTAAGTGAAAGAACACCAGTACAGGAATTCTCCAATAGCTGGTCCCACATACAGACCATGGGGCTTTACAGAAACAGACCAGGGACACTGGAGAAATTAGATCGGAGACAGCAGCAATGGAGCCCCAGCCATTTAGGGAATCATTGCTGGTAAGTGGGCAGAAAGAAACACAAATGCACGATATCTGGTCTCACACATGTGCCTATGGCACTGTCAGTCTTTGCCTTTTCTCATTAGTATGACAGCTTTTCCAGGGCAGAAATTGTAGTTTTTCTTTGAGCTTCATGCCACTTACTACTGTTGAGTCCTGCATATGGCATAGATAGGGCATTGCTCACCTGCTAGTGTTTTTTGTCTGTTTTTAAGAACTCTTACTGCATTTTGGTTTTTAAACTCAACATTTCATTTCATCAAATTACCAAGGTTCATCAAGAATGTTTGCTTGTGTAAAACCTTATTGCATGTAACTATTTTTAAAACAGCAGCTAAGATTTTTAGTTCCCTTAGCAAATGCTAGGGTTTTTTTGTTTGTTTGTTTATTTTACTACAGGCATGTCTGATAAATCTGTTAATGGGTTTCAAAGGATTTTTTTATAAACTCATAGTCCAGCTACCCAGAGAAAATTATTAATATTTAAGTAGGTTTCTTATTTCAGACATGGTTTGCTTGGTAGCTTGACATGGTTCTGATAATATCATAAATATGTTTCAATTTTGAGAATTTTTGCTAAACGTTTTCAATGGTGGTAAAAACACCATAGTTTTATGTTGATAGAGTACATGCCACAGTTGAACTATTCCATTCCCCAATCAGACATTTACATGTCTTGTAAATTTTGTTGTTGTTGTTGATGCTATTATATCTGTTTTCTTTTTTTTATTTCAAGAAAAACTATTTTAAAAATAATAATGTTACATGCAATAAACATTAATATCTCAAGAAAAATGATTTTAAATATGATGTTACATGCAATACGCACCAATTATTCAAGAAAAATGATCTTACATATAATATTACATGCAATAAACATTAATATTTCAAGAATAAAAGGATTTACTTGTATGCATGCATATAAGCATAACCAATGAACATAGACACCAGGGGGGTGAGGGCATGAACGGGAGTGGGGTGGGGGCAAAGGGGAGATAAGGACACATATTTAATACCTTAATTAATAAAAAATTAAAAAAAGAATAAAAGGATTTTAAGTGTAATATTACCAAAACTGTATTAACATAGTAGGATATCACAAAAGTTGTAGGAAATATTAAAAATCTGCAAAATAACAGGATTGCTTCTATTATATTCTAGAATATCTTCCCCCCTTTGGCTCTATTTTTGTTCATCAGTTTATGTTGTTCATTATATTCCACAAATGAGTGAGATCATATCATTCTCTGACTGGCTTATTTCGCTTAGCATGATGCTCTCCAGGTCCATCCATGCTATTGCAAAGAGTTCCTTCTTTTTTTACTGCAGCATAGTATGCCATTGAGTAGATGTACCACAGTTTTTTAATCCACTCATCTGCTGATGGGCACTTAGGCTGTTTCCAAATCTTAGCTATTGTAAATTGTGCTGCTATGAACATTGGGGTGCGTATATCCTTTCTGATTGGTGTTTCTGTTTTCTTGGGATATATTCCTAGAAGTGGGATCACTGGGTCAAATGGGAGCTCTATTTTTAATTTTTTGAGGAAACTCCATACTGTTTTCCACAGTGGTTGCACCAGTCTGCATTCCCACCAGCAGTGCACAAGGGTTCCTTTTTCTCCGCATCCTTGCCAGCACTTGTCGTTTGTTGATGATAGCCATTCTGACAGGTGTGAGATGGTACCTCATTGTTGTTTTGATTTGCATCTCTCGGATGATTAGTGACTTTGAGCATGTTTTCATATGTTTCTCAGCCTTCTGTATGTCCACTTTCAAAAAGTGTCTATTTAGGCCCTTTGCCCATTTTTTGATTGGATTGTTTATCTTCCTTTCATTTAGTAGTATGAGTTCCCTGTAAATTTTGGAGATTAAACCCTTATCGGAGATAACATTGGCAAATATGTTCTCCCATGCAGTGGGCTTTCTTGCTTTGTTGATGTTTTCTTTTGCTGTGCAGAAGCTTTTTATTTTGATGTAGTCCCATTTGTTTATTTTCTCTTTAGGTTCCATTGTCCTAGGAGCTGTATTGGTAAAGATAATGCCACGACATATGTCTGCTATTTTGCTGCCTATGGATTCTTCTAAGGACACATGTGTAATACCTTATGGTTTCCCATCTTACGTTTAATTCCCTTATCGATTTTGAGTTTATTTTTGTGTATGGTGTAAGTTGGTGGTCTAGTTTCATTTTTTGCATGTATCTGTCCAATTTTCCCAACACCATTTATTGAAAAGACTATCTTGACTCCATTATATGCTCTTGCCTCCTTTGTCAAATATTAATTGAAATTGAGCATAATGGCTTGGGTCGATTTCTGGGTTCTCTGTTCTGTTCCATTGGTGTATATGTCTGTTCTTGTGCCAATAATAGGCGGTTTTGAGAACAGTGGCTTTGTAATACAGCTTGATATCTGGTATTGTGATCCCTCCAACTCTGTTCGTCTTTCTCAGGATTGCTGCAGCTATTTGTGTTTTTTTTTTTTTTTTTTTTATTCCAGATGAATTTTTGGAGAGTTTGTTCTAGATCTGAAATATTCTGTTGGTATCTTAATGGAAATTGCCTTGAATGTATAAATTGCTTTGGGTAGTATGGACATTTTAATTATGTTAATTCTAGCAATCCATGGACATGGTATATTCTTTCATTTGTTTATATCTTCCTCTATCTTTTTTCAATGTTCTGTAGTTTTACGCATATAGGTTTTTTACCTCCTTAGTTAAGTTTATTCTTAGATATCTTAATTTTTTTGGTACAACGTTTGTTCAGGATTGTTTTTTTAGTTTCTCTTTTCTTTTATTGGCTAAAGAGTATGGGAAAGCAGTACCAAGACTCAAGTGGCCAGATGAGAAACCAGGTAGATCCTAGAAATATTCATTGTCTACATTTGTGCAATTTTATTCTGAGAACATGACTGTTTGTGTCATCTTCTTTTCCCACAATGGGAGTAAATTAATTGGTAATGAATATGGTATGATGGCAAGAGTTTTGAGTCCTGAATTTTGTCTGGTATGCTTTTCCATCGAGGAATGATATTTGGATGAGGAGGGTGGTAAGAGAGGGAAGAAAAATTAAATTAGATAAAGCATTTGGCTAAACATGGAAATAGATGTCAAGATCCATGCACCACCTGCTAATAAAGTTTACCAAAGCAAAAAGAAATCAGAAGCCTTTCTCTAGAGCCAGATCCCTTTCAGTTTCCTTTCCTCTCCCTTCCTTGTCCTCAAATTCCCCTCATTTTTTTGCTCACAGTCAGTGTGGTTGTGATTCCCAAGCCTCCTCACCTCTAGAGATTGGGATTCACTAGATTTGGCTTGGAGCAGAGAACTCTGCTTTCTGAACAAGTTCCCTGGGGATTCTCTTGCAGACTTCTTCAGAAGCATCCGTTGAGAAACCTGGATTCTACCTGGGATCCACAAATCCCAATAATTGGTCAGCCATTGGGAGATCATCTGGAATCAACATTGAGTATTGGCATACAGCCACACACATCTACTTGTCCTCTTACACTTTTGCCAGAATGGGAACAAATGCATCTCTGTTTTGTTTGGGAAGATCAACTTTTTGTATTCATGTGGTTGCTATTACTAGTTAAGGATTATTGAGTCTGATGTATACTCTAGCAGGTATAATCTTAGTAAATCCTCAGAAAAATCTGGTGACGATAGTAAGTGTTTAATTTTTGTATTTTACAGCTAAGGAAACAGGTCCAAAGAGTTTAATGACTTATCCAAATCACAAAACTAGTTAGGAGCAGAGCAAGAAGTTTATCCAGGCAGCTACTCTTGTCCGCACTCTATTTCTGTTTTTAATGGACCTCAGGTTGAAGAAATTGGAACCAGTTATTCTTGGTCAAGACTCCTTGGGGGCACTCTAACCACTACTGCACTCACTGTCTTTGGAGCCAATCAACTTATAAAAATGTTTGATAAACAAGCCAATTTAGTTTTTATGTTAGTTATTTTTAATAATGCTAAAATACAAAATAAAAGTTTACCATCTTAACTACTTTTAAGTGTATGGTTCTGTGGGATTAAGTGCATCCACACTGTTGTGAACTATTGCTATCATCCATTTCCAGAAGTCTTTTTATCTTGCAAAACTGAAACTCTGTACCTATCCTATATAATCCTATATAATAAAAGCTTAATATGCTAAGTATCCAGTGGACCAGTCTGCCATTCAACCAATCAAAGTGTAATATGCTAATGGTATGCTAAGACCAGGGGGCAGACAGTCGACCAGTCTCTATGACGTGCACTGACCACCAGGGGGCAGACGCTCTGACCCGTAGGTTAGCTTGCTGCTGGGGTCAGGCTGTCGGGATTGAGCAAGATGGGCCAGACATGCCCTGGACCCTCCCGCGGTCCCTCCCCATCTGGCCAACCTCCCGCATCCCTTCCTGGCCCCAATCATGCACTGGTGGGTCCCTCGGCCTGCCTGCGCCCTCTCGCAATCTGGGACCCCTCAGGGGATGTTGGAGAGCTGGTTTCAGCCTGATCCCACAGTCCAGGCTGAGGGACCCCACTGGTGCATGAATTTGTGCACCGGGCCTTTAGTTAAATAATAGTTCGCCATTTTCCCCTTTCCCTAATCCCTATCATCTACCACTCTACTTTCTGTCTCTATCACAGTCAGTCAATATTTATATTAAGAGTATACCATTAATCTCCGTATCCACCAGCTTTGCTATTGGCTTTTTAGATAAAAATATTATAGATCAGCTGAAACTGGTTTGGCTCAGTGGATAGAGCGTCGGCCTGTGGACTGAAGGGTCCCGGGTTCGATTCCGGTCAAGAGCATGTGCGTTGGTTGTGGGCACATCCCCGGTGGGGGGTGTGCAGGAGGCAGCTGGTCGATGTTTCTCTCTCATCGATGTTTCTAGCTCTCTATCCCTCTCCCTTCCTCTCTGTAAAAATTCAATAAAAAATATTTAAAAATATTACAGATCAAACCAGGATTTACAAATATATACTCAGTGTTGAGATATGAAGTCAAAGACATTTTAAACAGAATTTAGACTGCCTTAAAGAATGAGAGATTGTATCTCTTAAAGCACTTGAGGCCCACACCACTATATAAAAGAACTAGATTTATATTCCACAACTTACAGATAAGAAAGCTTCACTGAAAGAGGAAAAAAGCCTTATAATTAGGTGTTTCCTTTACTCTGGGGAGGGCGGTTTCTTTGGAAAATAAACACAGTTTTGATCACATGAATTCATGCAAATTGCTGCATCAGACTAAAAATCCATTATACTCAGTAACTTTAAATAATGAGATTGTATATTCTGGGATGCTTTGTACAAAGCAAAGCATTCTATACTAAAAGTGCTGATTATGAAAACTGAAGCCCCACTTTTTCACTGAAGCCCCACTTCACTTTTTTCCTTCCCTCAGTTTTTAAGTGAATTGCCCACAGGTATGATACTTTCATTTCAAGCATTTGAAGATACAGTTCCCCCACCCATTCCCTTTTTATTGTCTTTTACAATTATTATAGAGCAGATTAGATGACAGTACAACAGAGCTGTAGGAAAATCACAGGGAAAGAAAGTATTCAGGAGCTCATAGGAACTATTATAAGGTTGGATTTTTACCTCGTGAATCTGGTCAAAGGTAAGGTTGATGTAAACTATTTCAAATGCTGTTGCTATTCTGAAAGTTATTGTGGTTAAAATAACTTTTTTAACTATTTAAAGATATCACTCCTGTGTTTTAATTCCTTGAGTTGTCTTAAAATACTAAAGTTGTGTCAGCCAAACAGGGACTTAAATGTACTTGATAATGATGTAAAATTTAGATTAGTTTTTATCTAATCCTAAAATCAACAAGAGTGATTTTTTAAAATTTTTGGGTCTGTCTCTCTTTAACTGGCATTTTATGTAACTTGTAATAGATATGATTGAAAAAATTTTGATTGATAATCAGTAACCAGTATTTTTTAATTGAAAAGTATTATATGTGGTTAAATTTTTTTAACTTTAGAAAGTATAAAAAAAAGTTGACATGCCTGCTTCATTCGCAGCCCTATTTTCCAAAGGTAACCACTGTTAAATTTTTGTCTGAATATTTAGATTGTTTTTATGTCTGTGTGAGGATGGACACACACACACACACACACACACACACACACACACACCCTCCTTTTTTATATCCAGTTAGGTCCTGGCCAGGTGGATCGGTTGGTTGGAGTGTCGTCCTATAAGTCATGGGTTCAATTCCTGGTCAAGGCACATGCCTAGGTTGTGGATTCAATCCCCAGTCAGGGTGCATACGTGAGGCAACCAATGGATGTTTCTCACATCAGTGTTTCTCTTTCTCTCTCTCTCTAAAATCAATAAAAACATATCATCAGGTGAGGATTAAAATATATACAGTTAGAATCAGAATGCATAATATTCTTCAAATTGCTTTTTCACTTAATGTATGTTAGATATGATTTCATATTGATACATTTTGAGCTACTAATGTGTTTTAATAGTTGCACAGTAGTTCATTGTTAATTTAAAACAGTCCCATCCTGATACACATTTGAATTAGTTGTTTGCTGTTATAAACAATGCTGTTAATAAACATCCTTTTAAATTTTATTACTTATTTGTAGAATCACACAGTTTTTAAAAATTAGAGTAATTATATAAAAAGTTTTTCAATTTATGGTTCTATTTGATAGTTCATAATTTTAAAATAAAGCCAGTGTAAACAGAACTTTTGGAACAGTAAGAATGAAAATCACCATCACACATTCTTAAATGTATACAGGGTGGGGTAAATGTATATAGGTTTACAGTTGTGACTATGTGAAACAGATTATTTTTGTATTATTATTAATTATTGTATTGTTTAATTATTGTTTTCTGTTAACTGTAAGCCTATTTTGCCCACCTCTGTATATCTAAAAATGTGTGTAAATATTATCTTGTCCAATAATAGTTACCATTTAATGATTACCAACATTATCTTATTTAATCCTCACAACACTATGGAATAAGTACTATTATTGTTCCCAATTTATAGATGAGGTAACTGGTTAGAGAAAGATTAAAGACTTGTCCAAGATCCCTTAGGTAGTGTCAGAGTGTGAAGACTCCAAAACAGTGTGTATTCACCAATAAAAAGACAACCCAATTGAAAAGTTGGCAAAGGATTTTAATAGATATTTCTCCAAAAATGTACACCTGGCCAATAAGCACATGATAAGATGCTCAACACAATTAATTGTTCGGGAAATGCCAATCAAAACTACAGTGAGATACCACTTCACATTCAGATAGACTATTTTTTAAAAAGAGAGAAAGTAGTAAGAGTGTTGGGGAGGATGTAGATAAATTGGAACCCTCATACTTCGTTAGTGGGAATGTAATGTGGTGCCACCATTGTGGAAAACAATTTGCTCATTCCTCAAAAAGTTAATCATGAATTTACCTTATTACCTAGCAATTCCACTCCTGGTTATATGCCCAAGAGAAATGAAAACATGTTTGCACAAAAAAGCTTATACACAAATGTTTATAGCTGCATTATTCATAATAGCAAAAGGTGTAAACAACTCAGATGTCCACCAACTGATGAATGCATACATAAACAAAATGTGGTATATCCATTCAGTGGAATATTTTGTATAACCATACAAAGGAATAAAGTACTGATGCATCCCACAATATGGATGGACATTGAAAACATTATGCAAAGTGATAGAAGTGAGACAGAAAAGATCACAGTGTATTTTTCTATTTACTAGTATTTAAAAAGTCAGAATAAGTAGAAAGTAAAGTAGTGACTATCAGGGATTAGGGGGAAGTGAGGGAATGGGGAGTGACTGCTAATAGTTACAGGGTTTCATTTAGGGAATAAAAGGGCTCTGTAACTGAATCGTGGCAATGGTTGCCCAACTCTGAACATATTGTAACCATTGAATTGTAACTTTAAACATGTGGGTTGTAGATATTATTCAGCATTATAAAAACATAGCCCTTAAAATATTGTTGTTCCTTAAAGGTCTGTCCTTGACTCTTTTTTGGTGGGATGATCTCCAATGTCATGCCCTCAATTGCTAAATTTATGTGGATGAATAACAAATCTATCTCTTCTCCAGCCAGTTCTCTCCCCTGAGCTATAGAGAGAGAAACATCGATGTGTGTCACATCAATTGGTTGCCTCTCACATGCAGCCCGACCAGGGCCGGGGATGGAACCTGAAACCTAGGTACATCCCCTTGACCAGAAGTCAAATCCGTGATGCTTCTGTGCATGGGTCGACGCATTAACAACTGAGCAAAATGGGCCAGGACTATACGTGTTATTTTGTTTAATCCTTTTAGGAATATAGTATGGCTCCAATTTACAAACACAGAAACTGAGGCACAGAGTGGTTAAGTAACTTGCCAAATATGACATACCTTGGTAGTAAATGGCAGGACCAGGGTTTTGATCCGAGGTCTTTTTGACCCCCACTATCTGTATCTGCCACACACTTGGATAAGAAATCATACCATTGTTCATCTTGAATGCTGCTAATTGGCAAGTTTTTGCTGCTTTTCAAATATTGGCACAAAGTAAAAGCAACTTTAGATTTCTTAAAGTTGAGAAATTTGTAGCTCCATTTGTAAGAAGTTAATGCTGAAAAATATACTGCAAAATATATTCAACAAGCAAATTAAAATTAATAGCTGTAAAACTATACTTCAATATTTATATCACACATACACTGTGATTCAGTTTATGTAATATAAACAAAATTATTTTAGATGTATGGAGAATTCTTAACATGATTACATGTTTCAGTTATACTTAAATACTAATACTTTTTCTTTAAAAATACTTTAGGGATTTTTTTTTCTTATGGCTTCAACATTTTTGGGGGGAAATGTTGCATTTTCCATTAATAAAATAGTTCTAGCTTCTCTTCTAACCCTGAAGCAGTATTTATATGCGGTTTCAGTTGTTTGCATTTGAATAAAGCTGCTTAGTAAGTGCCTACCACTGGGGCAGCTCTGTGGCCCTGATGAGTGCTATTTTATATGCTTCTCAGGAATGATGAAAACAAATGTCTTCTCCTAAGTGGTAGAATCTATCTATATAATAGAAGAATGTGCAAATTAGCTGGGATGCCATAATGTCAAGACCAAACAGCAGGGACCTGAGACTGCATGGCACCTGGCCGGGGCGAGGGACCTAAGGCCACATCCCCGCCCCGCGGGGCTTGACAGAGACCTCAGGCCGCACCCCTCACCCCAGTGCCAGGCCAGGGAACCTCAGGCCGTGCCCCCCGCCATGGCGCTGGCCAGGAGATCTCAGTCCACGCTCCCACCCCGGTACCAGGCCTAGAGACCTCAGGCTGTGCCCCCCACCCAGCGGGGCTTGACAGGGACCTCAGGCCATGCCCCTCACCTGGCGGGACTTGAAGGGGGACCTCAGGCCACGGACCCCGCCTGGCAGGGCTTGATGGGGGACCTCAGGCTGCACCTCCCACCCAGCAGGGCTTGACAGGGACCTCAGGCCATGCCCCCTGCCCCAGCGCCAAGCCGGGGGAACTTCAGGCCATCCCCCCAACCCCAGTGCCAGGCTAGGGGACCTCTGGCCGTGCTCCCTGCCCGGCGGGGCTTGACAGGGGACCTGAGACTGTGCCCCCCACCCAGCGCCGGGCTGGGGGACCTGAGGCTGCACCCCCGCCTGGAGGGGCTTGACGGGGGTGGGCCCGGCTGGGTCTGGGTCTCCTGTGTTTTCAAAGCGCATGTGGGTGGTGGTTGGGGACTTGAATCTAGGTCCCATGGTATACCCCAGACTCTGACAGGAGAGAGGTTTTCATATACATTTTACTAATTTTCTTTCATCTCTGACACTTCTATTATAGAGAAAGGGCAAATAGCAATATTAAAAAATTTCCGCTAATTAATCCCCTTTTAATGTGCACAAATTTCGTGCACTGGGCCACTAGTCCTATATAATAAAGAGGTAATATGCAAATTGACCATCACTCCAACACACAAGATGGCTGCCCCCATGTGGACACAAGATGGCCACCACAAGATGGCTGGCAGGGGAAGGCAGTTGTGGGCGATCAGACCAGCAGGGGAGGGCAGTTGGGAGGGACCAGGCCTGCAAGGGAGGGCAGTTGAGAGTGACCAGGCCTGCAGGGGAGGGCAGTTAGGGGTAACCGGGCTGGCAGAGGAGGGCAGTTGGGGGTGACCAGGCCTGCAGGGGAGGGCAGTTGGGAGGGACCAGGCCTGCAGGAAAGGGCAGTTGGGTTGACCAGGCCTGCAGGGGAGGGCAGTTGGGGGTGACCAGGCCTGTAAGAGAGGGCAGTTGGGGGGAGGACCAGGCCTGCAGGGGAGGGCAGTTGGGGGTGACTAGGCCTGCAGGGGAGGGCAGTTGGGGGTGACCAGGCCAGCAGGAGAGGGCAGTTAGGGGTGACCAGGCCAGCAGGAGAGGGCAGTTAGGGGCAATCAGGATGGCAGGAGAGGGCAGTTAGGGGCAATCAGGCTGGCAGGGGAGGGCAGTTGGCGATGACCAGGACTGCAGGGAGGACAGTTGGGGGTGACCAGGCTGGCAGGGGAGGGCAGTTAGGGGTGACCAGGCCAGCAGGGGAGGGGAGTTAGGGGCAATCGGGCTGGCAGGGGAGCAGTTAGGCATCGATCAGGCTGGTAGGGGAATGGTTAGGGGGTGATCAGGTTGGCAGGGGAGTGGTTAGGGGGTGATCAGGCTGGCAGTCAGAAGCAGTTAGGGGCAATCAGGCAGGCAGGCAGTCGAGTGGTTGGGAGCCAGCAGTCCTGGATTGTGAGAGGGATGTCCGACATTGGAGAGGGTGCAGACTGGGCTGAAGGACACCGCCTCCCGTGCACTAATTTCGTGCACTGAGCCTTAGTTAGTATATAAAATCACATTGAAATTGAAGTCCATAAGTAACAGAATTCTTCCTGAACAAGTTGCTATGCAGCGCATAGTGTAATAACAGTAGCTCCAACTATATTACCAACAAAACTGTCATGTCATCCAACCCTATGTCCTGTTTGTCTTCTCGGGGGGATTTCTGTTCTTATCAAAACAAATCAAAGTGCCATGTGTATGTGTGTATTGCTGGTTCTTGGGAATTATCAGTTTCTGTGGTAACTGTTTAATGCAGGCACAGATGCCATAGCAGTTACTCCCCAAGGTCCCATGTGCCTAAGGCATTTTAAAAACTTAGTATGTTTTCAGTATGATACTGCAGCTCTGGAAGAACTGTATACATGCTGGTTTACTTTTCCAGTGTGGTTAGAGCTGACATTTCTAATATATGAAGAGATTTATGGCTGATTTGATTTTATATTCTGGCTCTGCTACATAACTGGAAGACTTGGAATGATTTAGTTATCCTCTCTGTCCCTCAATTTCCTCCTCTCTAAATTGGAGTGATAAAACCTACTTTATAGCTTTGCTGTGGGGATTATTCAACAGGATTATATAATCTTTATGCATTTGCTTAAGACTGTAGTATTGGGGTTAAGAATGCAGACTTGAGAGTCTGTCACCATACAAACCTTGGCTCTGTTCCTTCCTAGCCACCTGACTTAGGATAAGTTAAATAATCTCTCTGTACTTCAGTTTCCTAATCCATAAAATGGGGAAACTAAGAGCTACCTACTTCATAGAGTTGTTTTAAGGAGTAAATGAGTTAATACATATGACATGCTTTGAACGATACCTGGCACATAGTAAATCTTCAATAGATGTTAACCATTATTACCATAATTATTATCTCCACTTCTCAGCATGCAATATTAATGTCTGTTTATTGTGCTTATTAAACTGAGACCTTCTTTATATCTTTTGAGCCTGGCATATAGTAGGTACTTAATTAATGAAGTAGTGAGTGAAGGAATACCTTCATATTCTCATATTTATCCTTTACCTTCTCCATTTCCTTATAAACTAATCTCTTTCTCCCATGACTCATTCATTGTTGTTGTTGTTGTTGTTGTTTGCAGCTGGACGCACCATGTTTTCTAGGACAAATATGTGGGATGCTTGGTCTAAAAAACAGCATTCTTGTTAAATCCAGGCTATCCTATTTATCATAGTCTCATATTCTGCCTCACTGAGATGTACATCTCCTCCGCTATTTAACTGTGAGGGAAAGGAATTTTGTCTTCTTTATCTCTGGTCCCCAGTACCCAACATAGAGACTATTTGCTCCATAAATGATTGTTGAGCAGAGTCAGAAGATGAGGTCTCCCTTCTCAAGATGGAAATAAAGAGCTGCTTTTTAAAACTAATTATGGTTTCAAGCAGCTGTGGCATCTGAATCTGACTTATTTTGAAGTAACATGTTTTGAACCTCAAATTAGGTGCAGTGTATCTGAGAGGAAGGAGCCAGAAACAAGACATTTGACAGAATTCAGTTTCATAAAATTGAATGCTGATGCTTTTCTTTAGTGGCTGTTACTTTCTCATATCACTTATATTCTACATATCTGTTTTATTTCTTTTTCTTTCTTGGTCTGTCCCAAGTCCTTAAAGAGTAAATTAGGTTGGAAATAACTCATTAGTACTTTGTAGTCACCGGGCAAGGAAAGCTGGCACCAATGGTGCAATTTTACTCTTCTATCTCTCCACCTGGAGCAGCATGGAAATACTTTCTCTAATTAGAGTCATTAAACATCTAATGAAATTCTGTTTTTAAAAAGCCTTTTACAGTTTCTTCTGTTAAGCAGTTTCTTTTCATTTGTGCCATATATGCTGTTGATAATTGCCATTTACATACTCTACTGGCTTTATACAGTTGGTTTGATGTTTTATGTAACTAGACACATATTGTGTAAAATTTTGTGTGTAAGAAGAGGTCATTCTTCATTAAGTCTGCTGAAGGTATTCTCCTTTTAACTATTCATGTGAGGATTGAGTGTGTCTGCCTTCTGGTAATACATTAAGGCTGCAATATTTGTCTAGATGTCGGAATATTTAGCTCTTTCTTATTTGAATGTGTTGTACCATATGGATAAATCCAATCCTGGCAGAAAACTCCCATTTTAAACACATAAAAAATCTTTTGTATTGAAAAAGCTAAAAAATAAAGGAAATCATTTTGTCTCAAATGGCTGAGCATATTGTGTTTGTTGTTTTTTAGAATCCTATCTAATAAAAGAACAATATGCAAATTGACCGTACCTCCACTACACCAACAAGCCACGCCCACCAGCCAATCAGGAGCGAATATGCAAACAAACCCAACCAAGATGGCTGAGGCCACTGAGAGCAGGAGGGAGGCTTGGATTTCTCCGGCGATGGAGGAAGCCAAGCTTTCCGCCTGCCCTTGCCGGCCCAGGCCTCTGCTTAAGGCTATAAAGTTTCAATTATAGAAGGTAAATAAATTCCAACAGAAATGGCTGAGGCCATGGAGCGAGCAGAAGGCTTGGCTCTGCTCCAGGCTACAAAGTTTCAATTGTAGAAGATAAATAAACCACAGATACCAGGGCCTCCACTTGGGTCGCTGTGGGGCATGGCCGGCCTGCAAACCACCACAGGCCCCTCGCCCAGGCCACCCCACGCCCCAAGGGAACCCCCACCCTGATCCAGGACACCCTTCAGGGCAAACCAGCTGGCCCCCACCCATGCACCAGACCTCTATCCTATCTAATAAAAGAGTAATATGCAGATTGACCATCACTCCAACACACAAGATGGCTGCCCCCTTGTGGTCAAAGATCCTGCTCCCATGTGGACACAAGATGGCCACCACAAGATGACCAGCAGGGGAGGGCAGTTGGGAGGGACCAGTCCTGCAAGGGAGGGCAGTTGTGGGTGATCAGGCCAGCAGGGGAGGGCAGTTGGGAGGGACCAGGCCTGCAAGGGAGGGAAGTTGGGGGTGACCAGGCCTGCAGGGAAGGGCAGTTGGGGGGGACCCAGGCCTGCAAGGGAGGGCAGTTAGGGGTGACCAGGCCTGCAGGGGAGGGCAGTTAGGGGCAAATCGGCTATCAGGGGAGCAGTTAGGCATCAATCAGGCTGGCAGGGGAGTGGTTAGGGGATGATCAGGCTGGCAGGCAGAAGCGGTTAGGGGCAATCAGGAAGGCAGGCAGGCGAGCAGTTGGCAGGTAGCAGTCCTGGATTGTGAGAGGGATCGGGCCTAAACGGGCAGTTGGACATCCCTCAAGGGGTCCCATATTGGAGAGGGTGCAGGCTGGGCTGAGGGACACCCCCCCCCATGCACGAATTTAGTGCACGAGGCCTCTAGTCTAATTATATTAACGTTTCAGTTTCTAAAATCAAACTTTAAAAGTACCCATATCAGTGACTGCTAATAGGTACTGGATTTCTTTTCGGGGTGATGAAAATGTTCTCAAATTAAATTGTGGTGATTGTTGTAGAACACTGAACATACTAAAAGCTATTGCATTGTTAAATAAGTGAATTCTATATATAGAATTATATATATAATATATAATTCTTGATATATAATTCACATACTATATATAGTATGTGATACATAATTCACATACTATATATAGTATGTGATACATAATTCACATACTATATATAGTATGTGAATTATATATCAAGAAAGCTTTTACTTTAAAAAGGTACTCATGTTTATCAACTCTACCACTTGTGTGGCCTTGAGCAAGTTGCTTTCCTTTTTGTGCCCTGGCTTTCACATCTGTACATAATAATAGTACCTTCCTAATTGAGCTGATTGTGGAGACTAAATGAGTATAAATGTAGAGTTTATAATTGTGCTTTGGAATGTAAGTCCTCAAAGGTCAATGGTTGTCATTGTTTTCCTATTGTTTGTAGAACTCAGAAGACAAGTGTGCTGCTAGAGTTATACACCTTTTTGGTGTCATCAGCATATAGATTTTAAAGCATGCATATGGATTAAGTTTTCTAGGGAGAGCATACATAATAGTAGACAGGCAGCTAAGGGCTGAATCTAGGGAAATAGCATTTAGTAAGTTAGTATGATGGCAGGATGAGCAGATTTGGCAAAGGTGTGTAAAATATTTTTAAAACCATTTTTTTGTGTCTTTCCTGCTATCAGGGAGGCTAAACTTTTTGACAAGTTGTAATTTTGTGATTGAAATATATAACTTGTGTGTTTGAGTTGTTTTTCTACAAAAGTTCCATTGTAGTCTCAGTACAGGAATAGCACAAGCTGAAGGGAGAAAATTCACTCACATGTTTTGAATATTGGTGAAAGGAGAGGTTTCCTTAGAGCTGTGCTGCTCTTAAATGTTGAATTTTAATCTCATTTGGAGCTTCATTTGAACAATTGGTTTTCTTTCCCAACTCATTGTACTGACAGCCATTTTAACCTGCAGTCCTCCTTCCCTACCACACACCTTACCTTTTAGGAAATTCTTTCATAGGAGAAGGTATTTGCTGTGATCATATAGAAACAAGTATTTTATCTTACCAGGGTTTAGACATAAGTCATGAACTGGCATTTTACATTTATAAACATTTAGGAGTGAGGGTGAAAACTAATGGGGAAAACACTAGTCTTGTTTTCTACTTGGAGTAGGGTATCTAGATTTTGTGTTTCAGGATTTTTATTTATTTATTTTTAAATATATCTTTTATTAATTTTAGAAAGAGGAAGGGAGATGGATAGAGAGATAGAAACATCAATGAGAGAAAAACATTGGTCAGCTGCCCCCTGCATGCACCCTACTGAGGATCAAGCCCGCAACTTGGGTATGTGCCCTGACCAGGAATCAAACTAGTGACCTCTTGGTTCATGGGCCCATACTCAACCACTGAGCCACGCAGGGAAGGCAGGATTTTTATTTTGAGAGAGAGAGAGAGAGAGAGAGGGAGAGAGAGAGAGAGAGAGAGAGAGAGAGAGAGAGAGAGAGAGAGAGAGGCAGAGAGATAGGAAAAGGCAGAGAGAGGAACATACATCAGTTGTTCCATGTATTGATGCATTCACTGGTTGATTCTTATATGTGTCCTGACGAGATCAAACCCACAACCTTCCCATATGGGGACAATGCTCTCACCAACTGAGCTACCCGGCCAAGGCTGTGTTTTAGGTTTTAAATTCCATACCCTCTTAACTGCACTCCAATAGTGTTCTTTAAGACTAGAAGCTATGATCTAAGAAATAGTGGTGCTGATTACACGCTATTGTTTACTAATTTATTAGTAAACCCTTTGTGCAAGCTTTATTACTAACTGCATTGTCAATATGTGTACAAATAAATAACACCTAGTAATCATTGATATGTTATTTTTAAAAATATGTTTTTATTGATTTCAGAGAGGGGGGACGATGGAGAGAGAGATAGAAACATCAATGATGAGAGAGAATCATTGATTGGCTGCCTCCTGCACAACCCCACTGGGGTATCCAGCTCACAACCTGGGCATGTGCCCTGACCAGGAATCGAACGGTGACCTCCTGGTTCGTAGGTCAATGCTCAACCACTGAGCCACATCAGCCAGGCCAATATGTTATTTTTTAATGCAATTTACTTTCATTTCCAAAATGCAGAGGAATCCTATATAATAAAAGGCTAATATGCAAATTGTTCCCTTGATCGGGAGTTTGATCAGGGGGCGTGGTCAGCCAGCCAACCACCCGTCCAGCCCCACCACTGATCAGCCCCTACCACCCTGAACAGGGTGGGCTGGCCGGACCCCACCCATGCACGAATTCGTGCACCGGCCTCTAGTAATGTTATAATGTATAAATGTCGTTTGACAGCTTTAACAGAGTCTTTTTGGTTTGGACTTTCTATAGTTCAGTGATATTTCTCTCTGCTCTGCTTAAAGAGCAATCAATGCCATGAAAAATACCATGCCCCAGTTTATGATTATTAAATGAGGTGGACTTGAAAAGAGAACAGTGCATGGCTGGCTGATTTGAATTATGTTGGTCTTTGTCCTAGCTTCTGTTCCATAGTGTACACTGGCTATGTGATAGGCCAGGGGTCCTCAAACTACGGCCCGCAGGCCACATGCGGCCCGCCAAGAACATTTATCCGGCCTGCCAGGTGTTTTTGCCACTGCTGCCTGTCCTGCTTAGCAGCCTACTTAGCAGTGTGCTTAGGAATTTGTTCATAGTGGGTTTTTTTAACTATAGTCCGGCCCTCCAACGGTCTGAGGGACAGTGAACTGGCCCCCTGTTTAAAAAGTTTGAGGACCCCTGTGATAGGCCCTCCTGAAAATCTTTTACAACTTGTCCTTGTGTATAATGGCAGGTTATGTTCATGGAAGTCAAAGAAATATAACTCTAATCTGATTTCCTTCACATAATAATATTACATTGAGGATTATATTCCTGGCCTAATGCCTGACTTTTTTTAAAAATAGAAATGACCATGACCACCCTTTTAAATAAAATCTTTAATCAACTGGAAATGATGAATCTGAATGCTGCTCAGGAAAAAAAAATTATCTGAAGTGTGTATAAATCAGTTAACAAGGCATCAAAATAGCTAGTCATATTAAATTATGTTTAATGAGCTAAAGTGTCAGTAGACTATGAAGAGTTATTGTCATAATCACTGCCTTGTTTTTACTGAAATAAATCAGAAGGTTAAAAAAACACTTTCTGCAAAGTCAAGGAATTCACAAAAGATTTCTCTGGGTAAATGTTGGCAAGAATGTTTGAGGAGAATTTTGGGAGACTTGGAGTTACGGCTTTTTGAAAAGCTGAATTCAGTTGGTTGTGAAACTACCAACTCTATCCCATTCCATAACATTTTCATCAACCCAAAAGAAAAGCTATACTTATTTCCCCTCCCCCATCTTCTGGCAATCACTAATCTGCTTTCAGTTTTTATGAAATTAGCTATTTTGAATATTTCATATAAATGGAGTCATACAATATGTGACCTTTTGTGTATGGCGTCTCTCTCTGTCTCTGTCTCTCTCTATGTTTTAATCTTCACCTGAGGATATGTTTTATTGATTTGAGATAAACGAAGAGAGAGAGAGAGAGAGAGAGAGAGAGAGAGAGAGAGAGAGAGAGAGAGAGACATCCATTGGTTGCCTCACGTATGCTCCCCAACCTGGGGTCAAACGTGCCACCTAGGTATGTGCCCCGATGGGGAATTGAACCACAACCTTTTTGGTGTATGGGGCAATGCTCCAAACAACTGATATATGTAGACAGGGCTGGCTTCTCTCTTAATGTTATGTTTTTGTGGTTTATTCATGTGGAAAACATTATCAGTACTTCATTTTTTTGTATGCCTCAATAATATTCCATTGTATGGATACACCATATTTTGTTTATTCATCTGTTGGTGGATATTAGGGTTGTCTCCACCTTTTGACTTCTCTAGTGTTGTTATGAACAATTAATGAACAAAGTTTTGTTTGAGCATCTGTTACAAGTTCTTTGAGGTATATATATGTAGGAGTAAAATTCCTAGTTCATATAGTAATTCCTTGTTTGGTTTTTGATGACCCACCAAACTGTTTTCCACAGAGGCTGAAATGTTTTATATTTCTACCATCAATGAACGAGTGTTCCAATTACTTCCCATGGTGTCCCCACCAACACTTTTTATATCTTATTTCTTTTAAAGATTCTAGCCATCCTAGAAGGCTGTTTCCTTTAAAATGCCAATCAGAAAGAATATATGCACCCTTATGTTCATAGCAACATTATTTACACAAGAGCCAAGATCTGGAAATCACCCAAGTGCCCATCATCATATGAGTGGATAAAAAAAAAGCTGTGGTACATTTATACAATGGAATACTATGCAGCAGTAAAAAAGGAGGATCTCTTATCCTTTGTAATAGTGTGGATGGACCTGGAGAGTATTATGCTTAGCGAAATAAACCAGTCAGAGAATGACAAATACCATATGATTTCACTAATATGTGGAATCTAATGAATAAAATAAACTGACAAACACAGTGGAACTAGAAACATGGATACATGGAACAAACTGATGGGTTGACTGGATAAAGAAGGTGAAGGGATTAGCTAAAGAACATATGTGCATACTCCATGGACACGGACAATACTGTGGTGAAGACCAAGGGAGAGGGAGGCACAGGTGGGTGGAGGTGGGCAAAGGTCGGGGGCGGCAGGTGGACACCTGCAATAATGTCAACATTAAAGAATTTTAATAAAAAAGAAATTAAGGGAAAATAAATAAATAAATAAATAAAATGCATGAATGAACCTCCCTTTATTTGCAGTGAATATTTCATTCTTTGATATCTTTGATATCGCATTTTTCAACATTATGAAAAGTTGTAGTGAAGCTGAAAGGCACACTGGGTTAAATTGGATTCTAAATCCACTTAGATCTATATTCACCATCTTTCTGATACATTGCCTTCTAAGAAAGGCTTGCATCTATTAGGATAACCCCACTATTTCCTCTTTGCTACCATTTTTAGGATCCAAGATGAGGTCTAAAGGACTAATCTAATACCTAAATTTCCAGCCTTTGAAGACCATCTGAATATGCTGGGTTCTGCCATTTTTCCACCCTTAACTAATGCTATCATTCATTATTTTCTGTTTCTCAATGTTAAGAAGGTTTTACATCATATCTGAGTTTACAAAGTAGAGTAATAATGGACTTAGAAATGTGTTAACACATTTTCAGACACACATGCCTTTTATAATAATGTGAAGTAGAATGAAATGCATTGCAGTCAGAAGAATTGAGTCTTTGCGAACATTTATCAAGTACTGATCATAACTAATCTGCCCGTGTTCCATGGAGCAACAGTTACTTAATGCTACAACCACTATGCTGTTTTGTGATTTAGCTGAAAAAAATTTTTCTGTTCAAAGCTTGCCAGGTATTTTTAATGTCAGCTGTAAATTCTTACAATTGTTCTAGATAACCCCTATCTGCGCTTTGGAAATAACCCATTGCTATTTTTAATTATATACTTGAACAGAACCTCAAACTTCTGTTCTATTTGGTTAAAAAAATTGTTTGGCTTGGGGCTGGTATGACCTTTAGTGTGAATAAGATTTATTTTTGAAAAGTCATACATTTTGGCCTAGCTGGTATGGCTCAGTGGATAGAGCATCGGCCTGCAGACTGAGGTTGCGGGCTCCATCCCCATTAGGGGACTGTTCAGGAGGAAACTCATCAATGATTCTCTCTCATCATTGATGTTTCTCTCTCTCTCCCTTCTCCCTTCCTCTCTGAAATCAATAAAAATACTTTGTTTTTTAAAGAAAAGTCATACATTTTGAATGTGTGTGCTGTAATAAAAATTCTTTCAGGTGTTGTTTTTTTTCCTGTGTTTCATTTTATAGCAAAAACATTTGTTCAAGCCGAAACCGGTTTGGCTCAGTGGATAGAGCGTCGGCCTGCAGACTGAAAGGTCCCAGGCTCGATTCCGGTCAAGGGCATGTACCTTGGTTGTGGGCACATCCCCAGTGGGGCGTGTGCAGGAGGCAGCTGACCAATGTTTCTCTCTCATCGATGTTTCTAACTCTCTATCCCTCTCCCTTCCTCTCTGTAAAAAATCAATAAAATATATTTAAAAACAAACAAACAAAAAAACCTTTGTTCAAGTAAAACTTGTAATTTTATGTGGTTCACTATTTTTTTAATCGCCCTTATGATAGTTAATCTTAACTTGTTTTAACTTGAAGTTGTTTGTATCTTGTGTGCCGGGACATAAATTTAATTCTGTTTTATCAGAGGAATAAACTATTGCCCTTGGATAATAGCCACATTTGAGAAGGCATTCTTTTTTTTTTTCACACCTAAAGGTTACCATTAAATAAATGTGACTATGCTGCTTTAAATGGGCATCTTTAAAGCCTGAAAGAGCCAATATACCTTCTAGTGTTTCCAGATTAGTACCCTGAAGTCATATGAGCTTTTCCCTGGTTTTTGTGACTTTGGTTTCCTTTATTGCTCATTCCTCTACTTTGAAGTCTATGAATAAAATTTATCCTGAATACACTATCTTCTCATTGTATACTGGTTTGTAAGTTATTCTTTATCCTTAAATATCTCTTCCCTGCCCTTGGAAAGTTTTTTGTTTGTTTTTTGGATCCAGGCAGAAAAAGGTGGCAAATGGCACATATCCAAAATCACATTTATAGTTTTATTGCTAGAAGATCTGGACCCAGTTCCTCTGCATCCTCTTGATCAGATTATTCAGTTAAGCTTTCCTTCAGTTACCTGCAAGGAAATTAATACGGACTTCTCCCAAGACACACACAGTCCTTTTAGTAATAGAAGGAATTAGAACCAAGATCCCCTGGTTTCTTGCCTCTCGTAATTAAACTTAGAAGCAAGAGCATACCCACATGGGATCATGGCCAGACACTTAATTTTTCTTATCTATTTTTGGCATACAGGGAGAGACATTGTCACAAATTTAACAGTTATCTCATCTCATACCCTTGAATGCTTTGCCAGTATAGCTGACGGTGAAAAAGTAAAAAAAATATATTAGAGTAGCAGTGCCCAAATTGTGTCATACAGAACATGATGTCATTGGATCTTCAGGGAGGGGGATTTCTAAGGCAAATACTGACAAATGATAAAGACTTTTTAGAGCTTTTATTATATGAATATGCATTGTGAATAACCAGGAGGGATTATAGAAGAGTCTTCTCACTTAGCTAAGGAATATCATTATCAACTTGTTCCATGTAATGCAGTTTAGGAAACATTGTTATATTCTTGCCAGTCCATCTTACTTTGGAATTCCAAGTTATCAGTACTCAAATACATTAATATTTCAAAAACCAAACAATTTTTATACACAAGCCATAATAATGCCATAAAGTCAAAATAAATATTTGAAGTTGCTCTTCCTTCTATGCTTCAATATACTGAAAGTTATACTTCAAACATACTGCTAATTTTTAATCTCTCTTTTAGACATGTTTTAGGAATAATTACAAATAGATAACCTGTTAAATTTATAGCAGTACCTAATCTTTATAATGCACAGAGCTTTGAATACAAAGTTTTGGGGATAGAGAAGGGAGATTTGGAGACAATGTCAGCAGTTCCTAAGTGACCATGTACTCTGTCACAAAGGGAAAAATGTATTTCTTATTTTACTTCCATGGTGTCAGATCAGAAGTTCCAATGAACTAATGGCTTATAATATGGCTTAAAGGCTCCAAGGGAGTCCTTGAATGGCCCTCACAGGAGGTCAAACATGCCCTCACGTGAGGTCAAACATGCCACCTCCCTGACCAGCTCTAGTCCTCTTCGTGCACACTAATGAATGGCGTTTTAAACATCAAGTACTCTGCCATTGGGCCATAACTCACCCTGCCCCTTTGTACAGGGGTGGGAGCAGAATTGCCTATTCTAGCTCTTCTGTAGGGTCAGAAACTTTATTGTTTTAAATAAAACATTTACATCTGAATTATGTTAAGGCTATTTTCTAGTTCTGTGCCAGCCTAGTTCCTGAAGTTGATTTTTTTTTTGCATTTTAATTTCTTTATTGGTTAAGGTATTACATATTTGTCCTCATCCCCCATTACCTTCCCACCGCCCCACTCCTACCCTCACCCCCCTGTTGTCTGTGTCCACCGGTTAGGCTTATATGCATGTATACAAGTCCTTTGGTTGATCTCTCCCCCTTACTCCCACCCACCCTTACCTTCCCTCTGAGGTTTGACAGTCTGATCGATGCTTCCCTGTCTCTGGATCTGTTTTTGATCATTAGTTTATGTTGTTCATTATTTCCCATAGATAAGTGAGATCATGTGATATTTATCTTTCTCTGACTGACTTATTTCACTTAGCATAAGGCTCTCCAGTTCCATCCATGTTGTTTCAAATGGTAGGAATTCCTTCTTTTTTAGCGCAGCGTAGTATTCCATTGTGTAGATGTACAACAGTTTTTTAATCCAGTCATCTGCTGATGGGCACTTAGGCTGTTTAAAAAACTTAGCTATGTTGAATTGTGCTGCTATGAACATAAGGATGCATATATCCTTTCTTCCCCCCCCCTTTTTAAATTTCTTTATTGATTAAGGTGTCACACATTTGTCCTCATCCCCCCATTCCCATCCCACATCCCTCCCCACGGATGCCCCCACCCCCCTGCCGTCCCCAACCATTGGTTAGGCTCGTATGCATGCACACAAGTCCTTTGGTTGATCTCTCCCCCCTACCCACACCCTCCCCTACCCTCCCTCTGAGGCCCGACAGTCCGATCGATGCCTCCTTGTTTCTGGGTCTGTTCTGTTCATCAGTCTATGTTGTTCATCATTTCCCCTAGATGAGTGAGATCATGTGTTACTAGAAATATACTTATAAGAAGCGAATGTGAGACGAGCAATAATAGTTATGCTGACAGGCAAATGAATCAGTCTGTAGTGAGTTTCTTTCTAGACCAACAGTTCTTTTGAGTCCCAATTTCAATGTCCACCAGTTTCTTATGTGTACATGTCAGCACTGACTTTTCAGTTCTGGAGGGTGGCCAAATGGTGGTAATGCAGGTCCGATTCCCTCTGGTTTGGTCTCGCCCGGACCCAGGGGCACGCGGCCTCACCCAGACCCAGGGGCGCGTGGCCTCACCCGGACCTGGGACCCAGCATCACCCGGGCTCCGGGGCACGTGGCCTCACCCGGACCAGGCATGCGTGGCCTCACCCGGACCCATATATCCTTTCTGATAGATGTTTCTAGCTTCTTGGGATATATTCCTAGAAGTGGTATTACTGGGTCAAATGGGAGTTCCATTTTTAGTTTTTTGAGGAAACTCCATACTGTTCTCCACAGTGGCTGCACCAATCTACATTCCCACCAGCAGTGCACGAGGGTTCCTTTTTCTCCACATCCTCGCCAACGTTTGTCATTTATTGATTTGTTGAGGATAGCCATTCTGACAGGTGTGAGATGGTACCGCATTGTTGTTTTGATTTGCATCTCTCAGATAATTAGTGACTTTGAGAATGTTTTCATATGTGTCTTGGCCTTCCTTCTGTCTTCTTTCAAAAAGTGTCTTATTAAGTCCATTGCCCATTTCTTTTTTAAAAAAATACATTTTATTGATTTTTTACAGAGAGGAAGGGAGAGGGATAGAGAGTTAGAAACATTGATGAGAGAGAAACATCGATCAGCTGCCTCTTGCACACCCCCTACTGGGGATGTGCCCGCAACCAAGGTACATACCCTTGACCGGAATCGAACCCGGGACCCTTCAGTCCACAGGCCGACGCTCTATCCACTGAGCCAAACCGGTTTCGGCCATTGCCCATTTCTTGATTGGATTGTTTATCTTCCTTTTGTTGAGTTGTATGAGTTCCCTGTAAATATTGGAGATTAAACCCTTATCAGTGATAACATTGGCAAATATGTTCTCCCATGTAGTGGGCTTTCTTGTTGTTTTGTTGATGGTTTCTTTTGCTGTAAAAAAGCTTTTTATTTTGATGTAGTCCCATTTGTTTATTTTCTCTTTAGTTTCCATTGACCTAGGGTCAGTATCAGTGAAGAAGTTCCTTCGGCATATGTCTGAGATTTTGCTGCCTTAATGGATTCCTCTAGTATTTTTATGGATTTTAAGTCCTTTATCCATTTTGAGTTTATTTTTGTGTATGGTGTAAGTTGGTGGTCTGGTTTCATTTTTTTGCATATATCTGTCCAATTTTCCCAACACCATTTATTGAAGAGACTGTCTTGATTCCATTGTATGTTCATGCCTCCTTTGTCGAATATTAATTGGGCATAGTGTTTTGGGTCAATTTCTGGGTTCTCTACTCTATTCCATTGATCTATATGTCTGTTCTTGTGCCAGTACCAGGCTGTTTTGAGAACAGTGGCTTTGTAATACAGCTTGATATCTGGTATTGAGATCCCACCTACTTTGTTCTTCTTTCTCAGGATTGCTATGGCTATTCGGGGTCATTTTTTATTCCAGATGAATTTTCGGAGAGTTCGTTGTAGGTCTGTGAAATATGCCCTTGGTATTTTAATGGGGATTGCATTGAATCTTTAGATTGCTTTGGGTAGTATGGACATTTTGATGATGTTGATTCTACCAATCCATGAATACGGTATAGTCTACAAACTGTTTATATCTTCCTCTATCTCTTTTTTCAGTGTCCTGTAGTTTTTTGCATATAGGACTTTTACCTGTTTAGTTAATTTTATTCCTAAGTATCTTAATTTTTTGGTACGATGGTAAATGGGATTGCTTTTTTAGTCTCTCTTTCTGTAAGTTCACTATTGGTGTATAGAAATGCCATAGATTTCTTGGCATTAATTTTGTATCCTGCTACCTTGCCGAATTCATTTATTAAGTCTAATAATTTTTTTATGAAGTCTTTAGGGTTTTCTATGTACAATATCATGTTGTCTGAGAATAAGGACAGTTTTACTTCTTCTTTTCCAATTTGGATGCCTTTTATTTCTTCGTCTTGTCTGATAGCAATGGCTAGTACTTCCAGTACTCTGTCGAACAGGAGTGGTGAGAGAGGGCATCCTTGTCTTGTTCCTGTTCTTAGGGGAAATGTCTTTGGTTTTTGTCCATTGAGTGTGATGCTGGCTGTGAGTTTGTCATATATGGCTTTTGTGATCTTGAAGTATGATCCTTCTATTCCCACCTTGCTAAGAGTTTTTATAAAGAAAGGGTATTGGATTTTGTCAAATGCTTTTTCTGCGTCAATTGATATGACTATGTGATTTTTCTCGCTCAATTTGTTTATGTGATGTATCACATTTATTGATTTGCGGATATTGTACCATCCTTGTATCTCTGGGATAAATCCTGCTTGGTAATGGTGTATGATCTTTCTGATGTAGTGCTGGATCCAATTTGCTAGAATTTTGTTGAGGATTTTGGCATCTATGTTCATGAGGGATATTTGCCTGTAATTCTCTTTCATTGTGTTGTCTTTATCTGGTTTTGTTATTAGGGTGATGCTGGCTTCATAGAATGAGTTTGGAAGTGTTCCTTCCTCTTGAATATTTTGGAATAGTCTGAGGAGGATAGGTTTTAGTTCTTTCTTGAATGTTTGGTATAACTCTCCTGTGAAGCCATCTGGCCCTGGACTTTTGTTTGCTGGAAGCTTTTTGATGACTGCTTCAATTTCTTCCATAGTTATTGGCCTATTCAGCTGTTTAGAATCTTCCTGATTGAGTTTTGGAAGGTTGTATTTTTCTAGGAATATGTCCATTTCCTCCAGGTTGTCTAGTTTGTTGGGAAGAGTTGTTCATAATATTTTTTCACAATACTTTGTATTTCTGTGGGGTCTGTTTTTATTTTGCCTCTATCATGATTTTGTTTGAGTCCTTTCTCTTTGCTTCTTCGTGAGTCTGGCTAGACGTTCATCAATCTTGTTTATCCTTTCAAAGAAGCAGCTCTTGGTTTCATTGATCTTTTGTATTGTTTTTTTGGTCTCTATGTCATTTATTTCTGATCTAATCTTTATTATCTCCTTCCTTCTGCTCACTCTGGGCTTTTCTTGTTGCTCTCTTTCTAATTCTTTGAGTTGTAGTATTAGATGATTTACTACCATTTTTTCTTGTTTTTTGAGGTAGGCCTGTAGAGCTATAAACTTCCCTCTCAGAACTGCTTTCATTGTGTACCATAGGTTTTGGATTGTTGTGTTTTTATTGTCATTAGTTTCCAGAATGTTTTTAATTTCTTCTTCGATCTCATTAGTAACACAATCAATATTTAATAACATGCTATTCAGCTTCCAAGTGTTTGAATGTTTTGGATTGTTTTTATTGTAGTTTATTTCTAATATTATGCCATTGTGGTCTGAAAAGATGCTTGGTATTTCAATCTTCTTGAATTTGGAGAGACTTTGCTTGTGACCCAGTATGTGGTCTGTTTTTGAAAATGTCCCATGTGCACTTGAGAAGAAAGTATATTTCGCAGCTTTGGGGTGAAATGTTCTGAAGATGTCAATTAAGTCGATCTGATCTAGTGAGTCATTTAAGATTATTGTTTCTTTGCTGATTTTTTGTCTAGAGGGTTTATTCAGTGATGCCAGTTGTGTATTAAAGTCCCCTACTATGATTGTATTGTTGGTAATCTCTCTCTTGATATCTTCCAGGAGATTTTTTTATCTATTTGGGTGCTTCTGCATTGGGTGCATATATGTTTATCAGGGTTATATCCTCTTGTTGTATTGATCCCTTTAGTATTATGAAGTGGCCTTCCTTATCTCTTGTTATGGCCTTCACTTTGAGGTCTATTTTGTCAGATATAAGTATTGCTACCCCAGCTTTTTTTTTTCATTTCCATTTGCCTGAAGGAAATTTTTCCATCCCTTCACTTTCAGTCTGTGTGAGTTTCTTGTTCTGAGGTGAGTCTCTTGTAGACAGCATATATATTCGTCATGTTTTCTTTAACCATTAAGCCACTCGATGTCTTTTGATTTGAGCATTTAGTCCGTTTACATTTAGAGTTATTATTGAAAGGTACTTGTTTGTAGCCATTTTTATTTTTTGAGGCTGTGTTCCTTCTTACCTTTTTGTTTCTTCTTTTTACAGCATTCCCTTTAGCATTTCTTAAACTCCCTTAGCCTTTTTTTGTCTTCGAAGCTCCTGATGTCCCCTTCAATTTTGATTGATAGTCTTGCTGGATAGAGTATTCTTGGATTCAGTCCCTTGCTTTGTATCACTTTGTATATCTCCTTTCATTCCCTTCTAGTTTGATGTGTGTCTGTTGAGAAATCATTTGATAATCTGATGGGGGATCCTTTGTACATAACTCTCTGTCTCTCTCTTGCAGCCTTTAAGAGTCTCTCTTTGTCGATAACATTTGCCATTGTAATTATGGTGTGTCTTGGGGTGGGTCTTTTGGGATTCATCTTGCTTGGGACTCTCTGTACTTGAGTAACTTTTTTCTTCCCCATATCAGGGAAGTTTTCTGTCATTATTTATTCAAATAAATTTTCTAATCCTTGCTGCTCTTCTTGTCCTTCTGGCAGCCCTATTATACGTATGTTATTTCGTTTTGCATTGTTCCAAAGCTCCCTTAGGCTCTCCTCCTGCTTTTTAATTTTTTTCTCTAGTTGCTATTCAGATTGGGATTGTTTCTGTACCTGAACTTCTAACTCACTGATTCAGTCCTCTGCTTCTTCTAGTCTATTTTTGAAGCCTTCCATGCTGTTTTTGATGGTAGCTATATAATTTTTCATTTCTTCCTGATTTTTGAATAGGTTGTTGATTTTCTCCTCCATCTGGTTTATGAACTGTATGACCATTACTCTGAATTCTTTTTCTGTCATGTTGCATGCTTCCGTTTCACTTATTTCCTTTCTTGGCGATTTCTTCTTTTCTTTCCTCTGGGGACTGCTTCATTTCTCCCCATTCTGACTGTCACCCGAAGGTTCAAATATCGAGTTGCGGGGGCCGGGCCGTGTGCAGTGGAGTTTTGCACCCCCCAAGTGTCACTGAAAAGCTCTGACACCAAAACGTGCGGTTGCAGTGGGTTGGTGGGAGCCATGCTCGCCCTGTGTCAGAGTCACAGGTGCTTAGTGTGGCCTCTTGTGTGCACCTAGAATCAGGGATTTAGTGTGTCCTGTGCTACGTTGAAACAGAGAACCCACTGGCGTGTGCCAAAAATCAAAGTCCCCTATTGTGGGTCAGGAGTCAGAGGCTCCCTGTGTCCATGCCGAGAATCGAGTATCAGAGTCTCTGTTGCTTGGTGCTACCTCGCACTGAGAATCAGGGTCCCTGTGTGCACGTGCGCCAGGAATTGGAGTCACTGGCTCTTTGTGTGTATGTACTGGGAATCAGGGATCCCAGGCACATGCAATGAGGAACAGAGTCTAGTCACTGGTGCTCATTGCTGCCTCTTGCGTGGAGATTCAGGGTCCCCGATCTGCTTGGGAGACCAGGTTGCTCAGTCGCACTGTGTTGGCAGGAGGTCTGGTCATGCAGGTATGCACTGTGGAAAACAAACTCCTCGTGTCCATGCACCCAGGCTCAAATTCAGCACTGCCTCCCTATGTGGGCATAGGGTCTGGTTGTGGGGAACAAACTCTCCGAGTCTGCACATCTAGGTTCCAATTTAGCGCAGCCACTCTGCTGAGGTGCAGGGTCTGGTCATGGGAAACAAACTCCGGGTTTGCACCCCCAGGCTCAAAGTCTGCGCTGTCTCCCTTCCTGGGTGCAGGATCTGGTTGCAGAAAACAATCTCCCCAAGGTTGTGCGCCTATGCTCAAATTCAGGACTGCCTCCCTGCCTGGGCATGGAGACTAGTCGCAGGAAACAAATTCCCAGAGTTCGCAAGTCAGTGCTCAAGTTCAGCGCTGTCTCCCTGCCCTGCATGGGCGTGGGATCTGGTCACAGAAAACTACCTCCCTAAGGATGAGCAGCTAGGCTCAAATTCAGCTCAGTCTCCCTGCCTGGGCATGGAGACTAGTCGTGGGAAACAAACTTTCCGTGTCCGACACCAATGCTCAAAATCAGGCAGAGTCGCCACTGCTTTGTGTGTGCAGAAAGCCCTATTGTGCGGCTGGGGTCTGGTAGTTTCTCTGTCGCTGCTGCGGGGCCGGCGGGGAGGGGGATTGGCTTTGTGGCTCACAGAAATATGCGGCTATGGTGCCTGGAGTCTTGGTGTCCCTGGGTCTGAAGCTGTGGTCGCTGGTCTTTTACCAGGGTGGTTGTAGGGTCCTGGTTTGCTTCTGAGACCAGACTGGGTGTTGGCGAAGCTTGGATTCTAGTCTCAGGCAGTTCTGTTCTTCAAGATGGCGTGTTCTCTGTGCCGCCGGTGTCCTCCCCGGAGTGTTTGCGTTTTGCCGTCTTAAGACTGCCTGGATTGGCAGCCCCCTGGAAGACTGCAGGGTCTAACTGTCCATATTTCACTCACACACACACCCACACACGTCCACACACACCTCTATCGCTCCCTCACTCATACACTCTCCCTCCCTACCATCCTGCCGGTTGCCATCTTGCCTCCCTGTCCTGAAGTTGATTTTTTAAAAATATGTTTTTATTGATTTCAGAGAATAAGGGAGAGATAGAAACATCAATGATGAGAGACTCATTGATTGGCAGCTGCCTTCTGCATGTCCCCCACTGGGGATTGAGCCCGGTACCTGGGCATGTGCCCTGACTGGGAATCGAACTGTGACCTCCTGGTTCATAGGTTTACACTAAATCGCTAAGCCACGCCAGTTGGGCGTTTCTGAAGTTTTAATAATCATATAGTCCGTTAAAACCTCATCTTCTCACATGAATAGCCTTTAGAGCCCTTTAAAGTGATCTCTAGGTGTTGTTAATCTTACTGTAAGTAGTTTTCTGGTAAGTTACATCACTTTATTTTACTGTTAAGGAAATAGAGGTTTAACTAAGCCATGTGTGACAATGATTCCCAATAATACCGCTTTTCCTGTTCTCTCCAAACCTTGCCCTCAAAAGCCTAAAAAGGATACCTTTTTTTCAGGAACAGACATTTCTTTAAGACATTGTTATTTGAGAGCCAGGAAGTTTGCCATAATATTGTTGTTGACTTGAAAGCTAGAAATGCTTCACTGAAGTGACTTGATTTATGAGGCTAGAGTCACAGCTCAGAGCCCCTCCCCTTTGTTTTCTTTGCTTATTCAACTCAGCCATGCTTCACAGTGGAAACTTTCTTTTTTTACCTACCTTTTCCATTGGGGTGGAGGTGTTAAAATATATGTATATATATATATCCTGGATTTACTATTTAAATTAATTACATTTACAGCTTTGACATTTTTTTTCTACGAAGTTTCTATATGATATTTAACAGTACCAGTAAAAATGCATTCATTGGTTTCACCAACATGCTGCAGCATGTATTTGAACTGTTAGACCTTTCTAGGAAACTTACTGTCATTTTTATAATAATGATGCTATCACTGAAATGGCAGATAAAACCCTGCTCAGGACATCAGACACCTGTTTTGCAATATACGTACATATTTTTAGCTCTAGCCAGGGTTTATCTCTGTAATAAAAATTATCTGATCACCTAGAAAGGGATTTTTGGATGAGAATTTGATTCTTCAAGGTAATGATATTGGTAAAGGCATCTTTCGACCGTAATATTCATTGGTTCTTTTCCTTGCATTATTAGGTATTACGGTTGGCTGCTGAGATAAATCTTACCTATGAGATAGCTCAAAAGTGAGGAATATCTTCCAGCCCTAAGGGATGTCTCCACAAATAAATCTGCTTAGGCACTATATATAGGCACACATTTTTGAAGCTTCAATGTACAATATTATGGTTATTCTCTCACAGTGGGGGGTGGGGATGGGAGCACTGTGTGTCATAGTGAATACCTAGATTATATCTTTTCCTCTTCTACTATTTACCTGCCTAGAACCAAAAGTTCATTTGAACTTTCCTCAGAAGTTTGATTTTTTAGCCCTACTTCTTATCATGGTCTATTTATTGTAAGCATTGGTTAGAAAAAAACATGACAAAATGAGAAAATTCTGTGTGTGCAAGATACTAATATTTTAAAGTAATGATACTTCAAAATCAAAAGTTACCAAGGGTCGGCGTTGGTGGTATAGTGGTGAGCATAGCTGCCTTCCAAAAGTTACCAAGGCAAATCAGGTCTTTTAAGAAGAGTAACAAAAAAAAAGATGTAAAATGCTATAATGGAGGTCAGGCTACCAGAGTGCTGCTTTAAAGTCTTAAGGAATCTAGTCTTCTAGTGCATCCTTTGCCACCTCCCTACACAAACTTGCAAGCCACAATTGGCTATCTTCCCATATTCTGGCAAACTTTACATGGATCACAGGGGTTAGTACAAATTGCTTGTTAATCTGTAGCAATTTAGCTGCCATTGTGTTAGCAAATTTTCCAGTGTTGGTGTGCAGACTGTTTCATCTTTCCCTTGGGCCTCTGATGTTGGCAATCGGTATTTTATTTTGTTCTCTTTTCAGCCAGGTTGGGCTTTGAGTTCCTGGGGCCTTTTTATACTTGCTTTCTATTTGCATGTGTGTTTTGAACATTCGCATGATAAATGTTTAGCTAGATTGTGAGTCAGCCTCACCATCCATAAAAGTTATGTACCTCCTAATTTAGATTTTTAAACTTTGTTAAGTGTTTGGAATGCAAGGTGTGTGTAGATATGGGTAGTGAAAGTGAAAAGTAACTTCTGAGGCCTCGTAGACATGTGTGTTCAGTTCATCTCTAGTTAATTTTGTGTGCATATTGTCAGGCTCTCAGGAGAAATACTGTTAACAAAGAAAGTGGAGCCGAACTTCTCAGAGAACCAAGATGGTGGCATAGGTAAATGCCCGTACTTGCTGCCTCCCACAACCACATCAAAATTATAAGTAAAATACAGAACAACCATAATCCAGAACCACCAGAAAGCTGGCTGAGTGGAAGTACTACAACGAGAGAAGTAAAGAAGAAAGCACACCGAGACTGGTAGGAGGTGCGGAGACCTGGAAAGGGCTGGTCCGGCATCCCACCTGTGCCGCTTTTTTAATTGGGAGGGAGATCATCTCTGTAGATGCCACCTGGAAGAGCAAGGGGTCCCGGCCCCACACCAGATGCCCAGCCCAGGATCCCAGAGCTGGGAGAAGAAGTCTCTATGGGCAGTAAGAACTACGGACTGTAAAAACCAGTGTGGATTGGGGCTCAGTTACACAGAGGCTGCTGGAGATACAGCTGCTCCTCTTAAAAGGCTGGCACCATGAAATTAATTTACAAGCTCCCAATTCCTCTGAGTTCCAGTGCCAGGGCAAGGCTCTGTGGGACCCAGACACATACGGGGAGAAACTGGACTGTCTGGCATTGGGGCAGGAACTCGGGGTGGCTTTCTTCCAGACAAAGGTGCTCACAGCAGTCATTGTTCCCATGCTGGGATCTGCCCAGCGCAGGGCTGACTGGCAGCCATTTCTGTTTGCTCTGATCTGGTTATTCCCTGAGACCCCGACCCACCCAATTTACAACCCCACCCAAGCTGTGTGCAGTGGCGTTTGCATACGAATGGCCTGTCCTTGCTCAAGCTAAAACTCTGTCAAACAAGCTGCAGCTGGGTCAGGGAGCATGAAACCTATCAATAAAAGGCCCAAGGCCAGGCACCAGCACCAGCCTGCCTTGCTTCACAGCTGGGCTTCATCTGGGCACTTCCAAACCTGATACAAAGAGTAGGAATCTGCAGATCTCTCTGTAGCTCCTCCTGGGTGAACCCAGGCAGGGGCTGCCTTTACTCTCTGGAGACCTAAGAGCCAGTATACCCAGTGGTCAGTATGAGATCATACCAGATTACAAATCTACATATCCATAAGTGCCACACTCCAGGGACAGACTCAGTGAGCACCAAAGCAAGTCCTGCCCCATAAGGGTGTCTCCTGTACAGCAGCTCTCCCATTGTAGTCTCAGCTGGTCCTCACATCCAATTGGCCTGGAGGTCAATTCCTCCCAGTGACACCAACAGCAATCAAGGCTCACCTACAACAAGACTTCTCACAGCACACAAAGGGGTATACCTAGAGCTCCCAGCTCAGGTGACTGGGGAGGCTGAGCCACTGGACCCTACAGAACTCCTACTATACAAGGCCACTCTACCAACTCAAGGAGACATAGCAGCTCTACCCAATACATAGAAACAAGCACAGGGAAACAGCCAAAATGTTAAAACAAACGTATCACAAACGAAAGACATGGAAGAAAGCAAACTACTGGATATAGAGTTCAAAAGCACAGTTATAAGGTTACTCAAGAATCTTCTAGGAAACTCCGAGGAACTTAGTGAGACTTTCAAGGATCTTAGAATACCAAAAAAGAAAAAGGAAAAGAAAAAAAGAAAAAGGACCCAGTCAGAAATTAAGCATACACTGATTGAAATAAAGAATAATATACAGGGATTCAACAGTAGACTAGAGGATCCAGAGAATCACATCAATGATTTGAAATACAAGGAAGCAAAAAAGACCCAACCAGAAGAACAAAAAGGAAAAAAAATCCAAAAATATGAAGATAGTGTAAGGAGCCTCTGGGACAACTTCAAGTGTACCAACATCCAAATTATGGGGGTGCCGGAAGAAGAGAGAGAGCAAGATATTGAAAACCTATTTGAAGAAATAATGACAGAAAACTTCGCCCACCTGGTGAAAGAAATAGACTTACAAGTCCAGGAAATGCAGAGAACCCCAAACAAAAGGAATCCAAATAGGATCACACCAAGACACATCATAATTAAAATGCCAAGGACAAAAGACAAAGATAGAATATTAAAAGCAGCAAGAGAAAAACAGTTACCTACAAGGGAGTACCCATACGATTGTCAGCTGATTTCTCAACAGAAACTATGCAGGGAGTGGCAAGAAATATTCAAAGTGATTAATAGCAAGAACCTACAACCAAGATTACTCTACCCAGCAAAGCTATCATTCAGAATTGAAGGGCAGATAAAGAGCTTCACAGATAAGAAAAAGCTAAAGGAGTTCATTACCACCAAACCAGTATTATGTGAAATGCTGAAGGGTATTCTTTAAGAAGAGGAAGAAGAACAAAAGGGTAAATATAATATATATGAAAAACAAAGTGACAATAAATACACATCTATCAACAATTGAACCAAAAATCAAATGAATAAAAAAATTTGATGAACAGAATAAACTGGTGAATGGAATAGAATCAGGGGCATGGAAATGGAACAGACTGACAATTCTCAGAGGGAAGGGGGTATGGGGGGTGTGGGAAGAGATTAGACAAAGATCTTATATGGGTGTATGCATTACCTATGGACACAGACAATAGGGTGTGGAGGTCCTGGGGTGGGGTGGGAACCCAGTGGTTGGAAGCTATGGGGGGAAAAGATGGACATCTGCAATAATCTCAACAATAAAGATTAATTTTTAAAAAGAGTCTCAGGTTACTTTCTATAAATGGAAGAATCTCTGAATCATTCAAAAATATTCCTGTAAGAATCTTGAATTATTAAATGTTTACAGCATTTTGATCTATGGACTTGACTCTCTATTAGCCATCTTGTAAGAGAATTGTATTTCATCTTTACAGCCATATTTCTATAGCCCCGAGTTCCCTGGGTTGAGAGCATAGTGGGGAGCGGGATCCGATTGGAAACACTCAGAATCCATTGTTCTTGGTGAAATTAAACTGCTGAGGGGAACACATGTAGATAATCAAAGTCTAACTCTGAGCTTCCAAACAAGGTGTTCTTGTCCAAGTACTTAGGGTCACTGTTATTTCCTAAGCATTGTGCTTGCTGGTGTAGGTGTTTTTGTGGGACTTAATTATTTCCTGTAGCAATTTCTATTCAATGAAATATGCTGCCATTGGATAATGCCTAATTAGAGACAATCTTTGTGTCTCTGGATGTATTTTGAATATTCAGTTGTCTTTTGATCAGTTGTTTGAGAGTTATGGTTAATATGACCATAACTAAACTTTAAAGGCACGAAGTTACAAAATGTCTTAGTCTTGCTTCACTGCCTCTGGCAAAGGAGGGCGAGACAGCTTAATCACTTAAAAAGGTGCAGTAAAAGCAAAATTTGAAAAGTATGATTTTAAGGCTCATTGTAAAGTTATGACTAAATTATGCATCAAGATTACTCTTTCTGGCTTGTTATAATGGAGTGGGTTCAGAAACCTCAGCAATTTTACCACTGAATAAATAAAATTGTAGCAGTTTTAACCAAGAAGTTTAACACACAGTGGAAATGTTCCGTGGCACTGTAGTGCGCACCTCCCACACCCACCTCTCCAACTCTAGTACAAAAATGATGACTTTTGGGAGCATTTAATGCTGAAAGTTTGATTGAATGCTCTCTCTCTTTTGAATTCATTTGGACTTTTTAAGACTGATGATGCTGTTAGAATATACTAGTGCTTCAGAGAAGAAACTAGTTTTGGGGCTGGAGTGCAGAGAACAGTTTTAAATTATTGCCATTTTTTATTTTTAATAAGGATTCTTTGTTCATTTTTAAAGCAAATACTTATATTTGCTTTTAAAAATTCACTAAGAACAGTCTGGTGAAAAATAAAAATAATGCAGTGATTGCCTAGGATAACATCAGTGATGCTTTATTGCTAAAGCAAGTATCATGGCCTATAATTTTTATCAGTGGTCTGAATAATTGATGGTAGATTAACCACATGCAAATTAACTATAGGAGAATCTTATCTAGTGAACAACTTAAAATGATTGGAGGGGGGCACTATGTGAGGGCTATTTGTATTTTATCCTTTGAAAAGCAAATTGTTTAAATTATTTTAACTACTTAAAGAAAAGTATAGGATTAAGGCTAAAAACTTTTAAGATATTAGGTAAGGACAGTGGTCGGCAAACTCATTAGTCAACAGAGCCAAATATCAACAGTACAACGATTGAAATTTCTTTTGAGAGCCAAATTTTTTAAACTTAAACTTCTTCTAACGCCACTTCTTCAAAATAGACTCACCCAGGCCGTGGTATTTTGTGGAAGAGCCACACTCAAGGGGCCAAAGAGCCGTATGTGGCTCGCGAGCCGCAGTTTGCCAACCACGGGTTAAGGACAATCACTAATTCAGTGAGAGAGATTCTGTAGCAGTTTTCTCAGTCCTGGCTTCAGATTAGAATTGTCACCTGGGGAGCTTCCAAAAAAAAATAAATCAAGTATTAAATAAAAGACACAGGCATTTGTATTATGGTCAGAATTAAGAACCACTGATCTATGACTAAGTGATAAATATAAGTTGGCCAACACCTGGAAAGGATGGAGAGGGTGAGCTCTGTTTCAGATCCTGTGTCAGCTTTTATAGTGATAGTTTTGTATTGAGATTTTTATTCTCCCTTAGTTCTTATTGAGTTATTGGTGTAGAGCAGGGGTGGGGAACATCCGGCCCGCAGACTGTATGAGGCCTGTGCAATCATTTGGTTTGGCCTTGCCAAGGCATTAGGGGTGAGTTAATTAAATATTTGACCAAAGTATAGCAGACTAATTTTTAAGTTGATAATTTTATATGGCTCAAGAATGATGTTATAGATATTCAAATGGCCCTTGGCAGAAAAAAGTTTCCCCACCCCTGGTCTAGAGGAAGTCAAGAAACAAATTATACTTCCAACAACTTTCTGTGTTTTATGATTACTAATGGCACAGGATTTTAAGATGGTGCTAGCTGAATTACAGTATCACTTTACTCTGATTTTTATTGAGAGACTATGTTCTGGAGAAAGTTATTTGCTTTACTAAAACAATATTCAGTTTATACTGTGGAGGTATGAAATAAGAGTACAAAAGGATGGTTTTTATTTTGAAGAAAATTAAATTGCTTTCTCTGTTAATTCATATCCTATAAATATACTGTTTAATACTCTTTATATTTTTCATTATAGTGTATGATGTGTCATTAAAATAGAATTGGTGCCATCATATTTCAATTCTTAAAAATGTTATTTCTGAGGACATTTGAATGGGAAGTAGTTTAACACAGGAGGGACTCTTAATAGATTAGAATCCTATCTAATAAACGAGTACTATGCAAATTGACCGTCACTCCAACACACAAGATGGCTGCCCCCTTGTGGACACAAGATGGCCACCACAGATGGCTGGCAAGGGAGGGCAGTTGTGGGTGATCAGGCCAGCAGGGGAGGGCAGTTGGGAGGGACCAGGCCTGCAGGGGAGGACAGTTGGGAGGGACCAGGCCTGCAAGGGAGGGAAGTTGGGGGCAACCAGGCCGGCAGGGGAGGGCAATTGGGGGTGACCAGGCCAGCAGGGAGGGCAGTTAGGGGTGACCGGGCCAGCAGGGGAGGACAGTTGGGGGCAACCAGGCCTGCAGGGAAGGACACTTAGGGGCGACTAGGTCAGCAGGAGAGGGCAGTTAGGGGCAATCGGGCCGGCAGGGGAGCAATTAGGCGTCGACCAGGCTGGCAGGGAAGTGGTTAGGGGGTGATCAGGCTGGCAGGCAGAAGCAGTTAGGGGCAATCAGGCAGGTGAGTGGTTGGGAGCCAGCAGTCCTAGATTGTGAGAGGGATGTCCGACATTGGAGAGGGTGCAGGCTGGGCTGAGGGACACACACACACACACACACACACCCAATGCACGAATTTCGTGCACCAGGCCTCTAGTTCATTATAAGATGGCAGGACTCATACATTTCCACTCCAGACTACATTGTATGCCATCCAAATGGAAAATTATTTTATGATTCCTACTTGGAGTTTCTCTGCTGTGGCTAAGGCACCTACATTATTCAAAATCACAAAAACTAAAACCACTGTTTTAATGCTACATTTACAGCAAGTGGAAAATTACAGTGAACTTACACAAGTTCAGCATTGCCATTTATATGCAGGCCAAATAACATTAAAAAGAGCAGATTCCACCAGAAATTGCAGGTCCATCAGATTTGAGAATAAAAACAAGCGTGAAACAGTTATCGCCTTCATCCCACCTCACCCCCAGTTCTCAGGAAGCTCCAAACCCCACCCTGCTGGGGCTGAGGAGATTTTGCCCTTTTGGAAAATCCTCTGGAGTGGACATGATGCAGTTCTCAGGCCCTTATTTCATCATCTATTAATGCTCTATCCCTGCTACCTACCCATCAATTTTTATTCATATTCTCCAATTAAATGGAGATATAGAGGTCACTTAGGTGTATTTGAAAGAGATCCTAGAGATAATGTATGGGGAAAGCACTTAGGGAAACTGTAAATGCCATTCAGATATAGGGAATTTATAAAAATATCATGCCTGAACATTTGGATTATGCTCATTCCTTCCTTTTGTTCTCTGGAATGCTGTGACCTGCCAGAGAAGAAAGTTGAAGACAATTCAAAATTAAGGAAGCACTAGTTCATTTTTGTTTTTAAGTTAATCAGTGACCATTGTTAATTGAGGGGAACAGTTTATATTGGCAGTGCATGAAACATCCTGCAGAAAACTCACTGACCCTCTACCTCTTTTCCTTTTACTCTTCCCCCTTTCCATATGCGGAATGATCTGAGAACTGGCATAAAAAGTAGCTCTTTTTTATTTACTCTATGCTATTTCTTGCTTATATGAAAAATGAACCAACTTTATGAATATTAAAATAAAGGTTGTACATTGCAGTGTGTATATGAATTTGACAATTTCTGTAATTCAAATTGGTACATTATAAGGTTCAAGTATTGTAAAGACTACAATGAGCCTATAATTACCACAGAAGGTGAGCATAAGTGTGAAGCGGAATAAACTATACTTTTAGAAGGTGTATTCAATTTCAGTTTACATTTTGCAAAATTGATATGGGAAATTTAGTGCTCTTATCAGTAAGCTGTGTCAGACCCTATATATTACAGTTACAAACAAACTCAGTTCCTGAGGCACAATGCATATAGCTACTATTCTAGTAAAAGCCATTTTTATTGATTTCCAGGAACCATTTGAAAATTTATCTGCTATAATCACTGACTCTTGGCATGTGAAGGACCTGTACAATCAATTGTTCTAATGCCCTTTCTTTGGGCATATGGGTAAAAAGCTAAGCTATTCAGCACTGATACTTAGTGTCTTTTTCCAGCTTGCCATGGATAGAGATTCCCACAACCTCTGTTAGCCCCATGCCAGGGTAGATTTCTAGAAGTTACCCTTTATATATAGCCTCAGTCTCTCCTACTTTAGTTAATCCCAGTTACTCTTCAGTTGATTCCCTATAGATTTCAAAGGAAATACTCCACTAAATAATCCTATGTAATAAAACCCTAATATGCAAATCGACCGAACAGTGGAACGACTGGTTGCTATGATGTGCACTGAACACCAGGGGGCAGACGCTCAATGCTGGAGCTGCCCTCTGGTGGTCATTGCACTCCCATTGCTGGAGTGCCACTCAGCCAGAAGCCGGCTCACGGCTGAAGAGCACAGCAGCAGTGGTAGGAACTTCTCCCTCCTCCACAGCAGCGCTAATGAGTGGCAAGCCAATTGATAAGGAGCGAGCAGGCAGGCAGTTAGGAGTGAGAGGTCTCAGATTTCAAGAGAGCACAGGCCGGGCTGAGGGACACCCCCCCCTCCTGCACGAATTTCGTGCATTGGGCCTCTAGTTATTTAATAAGCTTAAATAAAAATGGTAAGGCAAGAGGTCTTATCTATCTATATTTTGGAGGTGATTCTTATTTTTTCAAACTAAAGTATGTTCCCTGTATTATCCATATAAGGTGCAAAAATTATAACTAGAATACATCTAAACATAGACATTTGGAAATGTAAAATGATTGTTTATTGGTAGAGATGACCTTTAAATGGATTATTGAAAGGGAGGAAAGTCTTTGTGGCTGTATACTTTTAAAACATTTTAGGTTGAGGGATTATCATTTTAAAAAAATATTGGAAACATATAAGTGGATGTTGGTTTCTGTCATACTTCCTGTGACTTAAATACACTGAGTGCCCAGATTATTATGATCTCTTAATGCATAATAATCTGGCCACTCAGTGTATATCCTATATAATAAAAGGCTAATATACAAATTGTCCCCTCGACCAGGAGTTTGACCAGCAGGCAGGCCAGCCAACTGCCCATGTCCCCTCCCCCTGGCCAGGCTGTCCGAACCCCACCCATGCATGAATTCATGCACTGGTCCTCTAATCTATCTATCTATCTATCTATCTATCTATCTATCTATCTATCTACCTACCTACCTACCTACCTACCTATCTATCTAGATCAGTGATGGGCAACCTTTTGAGCTTGGTGTGTCTAACTTCGCCAAAAAACTGACCATAACTCGGGTAGTGTGTCACTTTGAGGAAAAAACATTATTTCGCAAATGTTTCATCCTTGGCATGCGGCCGCCTCAGCGGCCGCGTGTCATCAGAAATGGCTACGCGTGTCAGTGCTGACACGCGTGTCATAGGTTCGCCATCACTGATCTAGATATATATATATATTGAGTGGCCAGATTATTATGTGTTCAGAGATCATAATAATCTGGCCACTCAGTGTATATCGTTGTCTCAAACATGATAAAATAAGTATCATCGAAGGAGACTGTCTCAAATTTATATAAGAAAATGTATTATCCCAAATTAAGAAAACAGTGAAGCCTCAGTGAAATACAAGGTTGAGGTAAAATGAAGTTCAACCTTAGAACTTATAGTTTCGGCAGATCTGATTTTTAAAAATGTAAAAGGGACATTAAAGATATAATTTGTGAAATGTGACTTTTTGACAGTAGGCCCTGAGAGATGACAAAGGAATGTCTTTGCTGGAAAGCCAAAGAACTTACCAAATTTCTTTGTAGAAAGAGTTGAACATTCCATTAGTATTTCTGTATTCTTATAAGTAATTATTTTGTGTTTAGAAGTAATTTGTATTCTGTTTTCTGCTGTCTGGTAAGGGTAATGTCAAGGTTGTCATCAGTAGTTGTGTAAAAATTATATATTTCAGTCTGACCTTTCCTAAGTTAGTGTGTTGCTCTGATGGTGATGGTTGAGATTCTGTGGATGAAAGAAAAATGACTGGCAATAAAAATTATTGTTTCCCTAGGATACTTTATTTAATTTAAACATTTTAGAATTACAGTGTTGGCCTGAGAACAGTTGGCTCAAGCAACATTTTTACTAAATCAGCAACTAAGAGCTTAGTGGAGTTTGACGTTCCTAGCAAGGGTTTCTCCTCTCTCTATTACTGTTTCTTTCTCTCTAGATCATAGTCAGACATGCTTAGATGAGTATTTTGAGCTCTGTAGAAGCATGGAGAAATGTGATAAAGAAAACTCATTTTCCCCCCTCTTTCTCTTGGTCAGTGTGCTGGAGAAGAGAAACGAGTTGGTACACGCACGGTGTTTGTTGGCAATCATCCAATTTCAGTAGCAGAAGATTACATTGCACAAAGGTTTTGTGATAATAGAATAGTCTCATCTAAGGTAAGTTTTTTAATTCTCTACATATTCATATAGTGAGCCAGATAATGCACTTATTTTTATTCATGCTTCTATATATACACATTGGTGTGCACTTATACCAATCATATATCAACTGTGATAATTATTTCACAAAAAGGCAGTTTTTTAAAAGTGTCACTTTGTCTTGTTATAGCTGAAACATCATTCACTTGCCTTATGATTCTTAGTGCCTGTTGATTATACATATTACTTTAAGCCTTAAAGTATTCTAAAAGTAGTAATTATTTACTTGCCCAAAGCTTCCTGAATTGCCCTTAATTGTATGGATTAGTTTGTAAATAATTTACATTCTTTTGGAGGGGGCTATCCTAGAATGGCATCCTTATTTCTTTCTATTTCACTGAGGAGTTTCCCCTGCTCAGTACAATGCTTGAACAGTTAAGAGTTTGATCACTGTAGTTGTGTCACCATTTAAATAATCATCTTACTTCAGCATAGTTTAATGCTAAGGGCAGGGGCCTGGAAGTCTGAAGACCTGAGTTTAAATCCTGGCCTGGCTATTTTCTAGCTGTGTGACCTTGGCCAATTTAATCTCTTATGTCTGAATGTTCTCATCAGTGAAATAGACCTGATATTCAATATGTGAAAGCACTCTTTATAGTTCCTTGTACTCATAGTCATCTTTCTACAAGTATTAGTTTACTAATCTTTACCTTTGGCTGGCCAGATTAGATGCTAGGTGCTAGATGGTCAGCCCATGGCCGTCTCTTATGGCACAGATTTTGATAATTTTCTTCTCTTCCTCATGCAACCTGACAAGACATATCTAAAATGTTGGTGACAATTGGTTCACTGCATATTTGCAAACACCTAGGACCTGAAACACAAAATTATGCCCTTGAAAAATTTAACATTTTAGTTTTCAAATGTACATGTGATTTATCCTTGGGTAGCTAGGAGATTAACATGTAGAATATAGACAGAATGAGTGAAACTGTGTTGTCTTATGATCTACTGGCCTTAGAACACTGAGTATACTAGTATTTGCATAAAAGGTCTTTCTTATTAATTTTTATCTTTAGCCAGTAACTTCCGTATGTGCAACTAAAATAGCGAAAAGTCCTTTCACTGAAAATTGTCACTTACCCTGTAGTAGCCAAGAAAACAATCAATAATAGTCCTTTGAGTCACAATCATAGACTTGTAGAACTAACTGAAAGAGCCTAAGAGGTCATCTTGTTCAACTCACTGACTTTACAGATGGAGAAATCAAACCCAGAGAAACTGAGCTAATGACATGGTCACCAAGCAGAGTTAGTGATAAAGCCCTTCTCATATCATTGTGCTATTTGGGTTCTTTTCTCAGTTTTATCTCTCCTTTTGCATCAAGTGAAATATAAAATATTTTCTAGGGAATTATTGTTTTCCATAGTGTTTTATGTGGAAGATGGTTAAGTGACTTTTCATTGAACTAGTGATAATCATTTTGATGCTATATACTTGGCATTTTTGTATTTTAAAAGAACTTACAAAACTCAGCATAATTCTCAACTCTTATTGTATTTAATAGGATATTTTTCATATTTTATCTAGCCTCAGTTTTGCCAGCAGGTAAAATATTCAATAGGATGTTTTAAAAAATATTCAGGGGCTCACAGGGCAAATAAAGATTGAGTCTAAACAGATTTGCTTCTATATCTATGTATATATTTTAGAAACTAGAATAAAAATTGAACACTGATAGACTAACAGATCTTTTTATTCTGTAAATATTTTGTTTACAGTTTTTCTAGTTAACTGCATATTAACTGATCTTCTTTTTCATGAAAGCTCTAGAGCAGAAAAAGAGGAAATGACAGTATACTAACCTCAGAAAAAGAATGAAATCTTAATACAATTAATAATTATAAGAGGATACTATATAGTGTATAGTGGTAAAGTGCTGCATTCTTGTAGATGAAGACCTGGGTTTAAAATTAAAATAAGTCATTTAACCTTTCTATGTCTAAATTTTCTTATCTTAAAAATGGGGATATTAACAGGACTTACCTCATAGGATTGTGCTGAGGAATAAATAAAGTAATCCATATAAAGTATTTAAGCACTGTGCTTGGCTTGTATTAATAACTCAGTAAATGGTAGCTGCTATTGTTACTTATATTTCTGTGATTATTGTTATTACTAGAGGCCCGGTGCATGAAATTTGTGCACAGGAGGGTGTCCTCTCAGCTCAGCCTGCACCCTCTCCAATCCAGGACCCCTTGGGGGATGTCCAACTGCCAGTTTAGGCCCAATCCTAGGGATCCAGCCTAAACCAGCAGTTGGACACATCACTCTCACAATCCTGGACCACTGGCTCCTAATCACTCAACTGTCTGCCTGCCTGGTCACCCCTAACTACACCCCTCTGCCTGCCTGGTCGCCCCTAACTACACCCCTCTGCCGTCCTGGTTGCCCCTCACTGCCTCTGCGTGCGAGCCTGATCGCCCCTTACTGCCCCCCCTGCCAGCCTGGTTACCCCCAAACTGCCCCCCTCTGCCGGCCTGGTTGCCTCTAACTGCCCCCCTGCCAGCCTGTTCATCCCAACTGCCCCCTTCGCCAGCCTAGTCACCCCCACTGCCCCTCTGCCAGCCTAATCACCCCCAACTGCCCCCCTGCCAGCCTGGTTGCCTCTTACTACCCCACTTCTGGCCTGGTTGCCCCCAGCTGCCCCCCTCTGCCAGCCTGATTGCCCTTCACTGTCCCCCCTGCCAGCCTGGTTGCCCCCAACTGCCCCCCCCTGCTGGCCTAGTCACCCCCAACTGCCCCCCCACCCGCCAGCCTGGTCACCCCCAACTGCCCCCCCCCCCCCATCGGCCTGGTCATACCACACAGCCTGCTGTTCAGTTGTTTGGTCGTCCCTCAATAACCCCCCTGCCAGCCTGATTGCCTCACGCAGCCTGCTTGTTCAGTCGTTTGGTCTTCCCTCACTAACCTCCTTGCCGGCCTGGTTGCCCCACACAGCCTGCTTGTTCACTCGTTTGGTCATCCCTCATTAACCCCCCTGCCGGCCTGTTCGTAGGCAGCCATCTTGTGAGGACATGATGGTAAATTTTCTTATTACCTCTTTATTGTATAGGATGGTCCTGAACAGTACTATTGATTTCCTCAGTCTCATGTGTTTGTTTGTTTTTGTTTTGTGTTTTTTTTTTTAACTTTTACTATTTTTATTTATTTTTAAATAAATCTTTATTGTTCAGATTATTACAGTTGTTCCTTTTTTCCTCTCCATAGCTACCCTCCATGCTGTTCCCACCCCACCCTCTGCCCTTACCACCCCCCCACTGTCCTCATCCATAGGTGTACGATTTTTGTCCAGTCTCTTCCGTCACCCCCCACACCCCCTTACCCCCAAGAATTGTAAGTCCACTCCCTTTCTATGCCCCTGATTCTATTATATTCACCAGTTAATTCTATTCATCAGATTTTTTATTCACTTGATTTTTAGATTCACTTGTTGATCGATATGTATTTGTTGTCACTTTGTTGTTCATAATTTTTATCTTTACCTTTTTCTCCTTTTCCTCTTCTTAAAGAATACCCTTCAGCATTTCATATAATACTAGTTTGGCAGTGATGAACTCCTTTAGCTTTTTCTTATCTGTGAAGCTCTTTATCTGCCCTTCAATTCTGAATGATAGCTTTGCTGGGTAGAGTAATCTTGGTTGTAGGTTCTTGCTATTAATCACTTTGAATATTTCTTGCCACTCCCTGCATAGTTTCTGTTGAGAAATCAGCTGACAATCGTATGGGTACTCCCTTGTAGGTAACTGTTTTTCTCTTGCTGCTTTTAATATTCTATCTTTGTCTTTTGTCCTTGGAATTTTAATTATGATGTGTCTTGGTGTGGTCCTATTTGGATTCCTTTTGTTTGGGGTTCTCTGCATTTCCTGGACTTGTAAGTCTATTTCTTTCACCAGGTGGGGGGAAGTTTTCTGTCATTATTTCTTCAAATGGGTTTTCAATATCTTGCTCTCTCTCTTCTTCTGGCACCCCCATAATTTGGATGTTGGTATGCTTGAAGTTGTCCCAGAGGCTCCTTACACTATCTTCATATTTTTGGATTCTTGTTTCATTTTGCTTTTGCGGTTGGGTGTTTTTTGCTTCTTCATATTTCAATTCTTTGACTTGATTCTTGGGATCCTCTAGTCTGCTGTTGGATCTCTGTATATTATTCTTTATTTCAATCAGTGTATGCGTAATTTCTACTTGGTCTTTTTTCATATCCTTGAGGGTCTCACTAAATTTCTCGGAGGTTTCTAGAAGATTCTTGAGTAACCTTATAACCGTGGTTTTGAACTCTATATCTAGTAGTTTGCTTTCCTCCATTTCTTTCATTTGTGACCTGTTTCTTTGTGTCCGCATTTTGGCTGCTTCCCTGAGTTGATGGAGTGGCTTTGTGTGCTAGGTGTCCTATAGGGCCCAGTGGCTCAGCCTCTCCAGTTACCTGAGGTGGACACTCTTGGTGCACACCTTTGTGGGCTGTGTGCACAGTCTTGTTGTAGTTAACCCTTGATTGTTGTTGGTATTGCTGGGAGGAATTGAACTCCAGGCCTATTGGCTGTGAGGATCAGTTGTGTCTATGATGGGAGAACTTCTGTGCTGGAGACACCCTTTTGGGACAAGACTTGCTTCAGTGGGGCTTTGGCGCTCACTGAGTCTGCCCTCTGAGTTTGTCTGTTATGGATCTGAAGAGTTGTAATCTGGATGGTCTCACTCTGACCACTGGGTGCACTGGCTCTTGGATCTCCAAGGAGGTGCAAAGTCAGCCACTGCCTGAGGCCACCCATCAGGAGCTACAAAGACATCTGCAGATTCCTTCTCTTTGTATGGGGTTTGGAAATGCCCAGATGAGGCCCAGCTGTGAAGCAATGCAAGCTGCTGTGGAGTTTTGAGCCTTCTTTTGGAAGTTCTGGGGCTCTCTGACCCAGCTGCAGTTTGTTAGGTAATTTTAGATTGCAAAAGACCAGGCCTTTCATATGCAAAAGCCTCTGCGCACAGCTTGGGTGCGATTGTAAATTGGGAGGGGCGTGTTCCCAGGGAATCACCAGGGCAAAGCAAACTGCAATGGCTGACTGTAAGCCCCTCCTCAAAGAGGCCCCCGGGTCTCTGTGTCCCACAGCACTGTGCAGGAACAATGATCGCTGCAAGCACCTCTGAGAGCCATCCTTGTGATCCGGCCCGATGCCAGACAGTCCAGTTTCTCCCCGTATGAGTCTGGGTCTCCAGAGTCTCTCCAGGAACTGGAGTTCAGAGCAGTCTGGAGCTTGCGTCTCCCTCTCGATTGAAAAAGACAACAGCATACTCAGTTGCCAGCCCCTTTCCGCGCGCGTGCACCTCCGTACCTCTGCACCTCCGCACTTCACTTCCGCACCTCCACACCTCCTCTGAGTCTCAGTGTGCTTTTCTCTTTCATTCTAGTTGTAGAATTTCCACTCAGCCAGCCTTCCCATGGTTCTGGATATCTGTTTTGTCTTTTAGTTGTAGTTTTTTTTAAATTTTATTTTATTGTTTAATGTATTACACATAGTAGTACATATATCTCCTTTTTATTCCCCATGACCTTCCCCAGCCTCCCCTACCCTCTGTCACATGCCCTCATACCCGCCCCCCCCAGTGTCTTGTGTCCATTGGTTGTGCTTATATGCATGCATACAAGTCCTTTGGTTGATCTCTTTCCACTCCCTCCCCAACACTCCCCAGCCTTCCCACTGTAATTTGACAGTCTGTTCGATGCTTTATTGCCTCTGTATCTATCTTTTTGTTCATCAGCTTATAATGTTCTTTATTTTCCATAAATGAGTGAGATCATGTTGTATTTTTCTTTCATCGCCTGGCTTATTTCACTTAGCACAATGCTCTCCAGTTCCATCCATGCTGCTGCAAATGGTAATAGTTCCTTCTTTTTTATAGCAGTGTAGTATTCCATTGTGTAGATGTACCATAATTTTGTAATCCACTCATATGCTGAGAAAATAAACAAGTGGGATTACATAAAAATAAAAAGCTTTTGCACAGCAAAAGAAACCATCAACAAAACAATAAGAAAGATCACTACATGGGAGAACATATTTGCAAATGTTATCACTGATAAAGGTTTAATCTCCAACATTTACAGGGAACTCATACAACTTAACAAAAGGAAGATAAATGATCCAATCAAAAAGTGGGCAAGGACCTAAATAGATACTTTTTGAAAGAAGACAGAAGGCCAAGAGACATGAAAACATGCTCTAAGTCACTAATCATACGAGAGATGCAAATCAAAACGACAATGCGGTCCCATCTCACAAATGTCAGAATGGCTATCATCAACAAATCAACAAATGACAAGTGCTGGCGAGGATGTGGAGAAAAAGGAACCCTCGTGCACTGCTGATGGGAATGCAGACTGGTGCAGCCACTGTGGAAAACAGTATGGAGTTTCCTCAAAAAACTAAAAATGGAACTCCCATTTGACCCAGTGATCCCACTTCTGGGAATATATCCCAAGAAACTAGAAACACCAGTCAGAAAGGATATATGCACCCCTATGTTCATAGCAGTACAATTCACCATAGCTAAGATTGGGAAACAGCCTAAAGGCCCATCAGCAGATGAGTGGATCAGTTGTAGTTTTGAAGTGTTTGTGGGAGGCAGCAAGTTCAGGTGTTTACCTATGCGGCCATCTTGGTTTTCTCTCATGTGTTTTGAATGTATGGAGTTATATCTATGAAAAGGAGGCCTTTGGATCCATTTTGGAGAGAACAATAGCCTCATAATTTTTCTCATATTGTTTTCTAATATATTTCTTTATTGATTTCAATGAGGAAGGGAGATGAGAAGGAGAGAGAGATAGAAACATCAATGATAAGAGAGAATCATTAATTGGCTGCCTCCTGCATGCCCGCTACTGGGGATCGAGCCACAACCTGGGCATGTGCCCTTGGCCGGAATTGAACATGGGACCCTTCAGTTCACAGGCCAATGCTCAATCCACTGAGCCAAACCAGCTAGGGCGTCTCATATTGTGTTTTGGCTGTTTGTATTTACACCAGAATCTTCTAATTGATGAAATGTACAATTTATAGAATGTGTTAGCTGCTTTAAAACTTTGTAGCAAGTGTTGATTTTCTTTCTCAACCCTTTAGTAATAAAAATAATTTTCTCTTAATTGGGTGCTTTTTGTTTGTTTACAAATGCCATCAGTAATGTCAGTATAACACTGAAGTGTTGTTCATGTAAGGAGCACTAAAGATAAAAACTTTGACCTACTTAAAATGTTATTTATAAAATTAGTGTTCTTCTCTTCTTTTGGGAACACTGACATTTTCTTTAGAGAAACTTGTCCTCTGCAGCCTGCCTCCTTTAATGTTCTCTGCAGGGACCTTTGGGAACAACAGAAATTTGTGATTGGTATGAAACTTGGAAATCACCACCTCTATTAAAAGAAGAATTGGTTGCTTCTGCTAGGATCATTACATTTCATCATATTTCTCTGTTCCACATTTTTTCCTTTAAAAATCCTGAGCCTCATCTTAAATGCCCTTCAGTGGGATAAGAATCTGTGAACTCCACCTATCTCTTTGAAGGTAGGCCCAACTAGGATTAAAGTTTCAAGCCTAAAATTACACTAGTGTTTACCTTCAGTTTAAAAATCAGAAATTGCCATAGAATTTATTAAACATCATTTTGTCTGAGTCCCTTTTTAATTGAATATATTGGAGTGACATTGGTTAATAAAATTATACAGGTTTTAGGTATATGATTCTATAATACATCATCTGTATATTACTAGGTGTTTAGTACCCCAAGCCAAGTCTCCTTCTGTCACCATTTATCCCCAATTTACCTTCCCCCACCCCTTTCCTTCTGGCAATAACCATACTGTTTCCAGTGTCCATGAGACTTTGTTTGTTTGTTTGTTTTCCTTTGCTTAAGCCTTTCACCTTTCTCACTCTGCCCTCAAACCCCTCCCCTCTGGCAGCTGTCAGTCTGTTCTCTGTATCTGTGAGTCTATTTTGTTAGATTATTTTGTTCATTAGATTCCATATATAAATTAAATCATATGGTACTTATCGACTGGCTTATTTCACTTAGCATAATACTCTCCAGGTCCATCCATGCTGTTGCAAAAGGTAATATTTCCTTTTTTATGGCTGAGTAGTATTCCATTGTGTAAATGCACCACAGCTTTTTTATCCATTCATCTACTGATGGGCAATTGGGCTGTTTCCGAATCTTGGCTCTTGTAAATCAACACTGCAATGAGCATAGGTGTTCATAAATTCTTTTGAATTAGTGTTTCAGGTTTCTTCAGACATATTCCCAGAAGTGGAATCACTGGGTCATAAGGCAGTTCCATTTTTAGTTTTTTGAGGAAACGCCATACTGTTTTCCACAGTGGCTGCACCAGTCTGCATTCCCACCAGCAGTGCAGGAGGATTTCCTTTTCTCCACATCCTCGCCAGCACTTGTTTGTTTATTTATTGATGATAGCAGTTCTGGCAGGTGTGAGGTAATACCTCATTATGGTTTTAATTTGCATTTCTCTGATAAGTAGTGCTGATCTTTGTCTGAGTCTTATTCCCTGAAGCTGCCATTTTACCTGAAGTTACTAAATCCTAATGCAGTAATCCTATCTAATAATAGACAAATATGCAAATTGACCATACCTCCGTCACACCCACAGGCCACGCCCACAAGCCACGCCCACCATCCAATCAGAGTGCGCATGCAAATTAACCCAAACCAAGATGGCTATAGCCACAGAGAGCAAGGTTTCCTAGGTAACAGAGGAAGCCAAGCTTTCTGCCAGCCGTTGCAGGCCTAAGCCTCCACTCAAGCTACAAAGTTTCAATTATAGAAGGTAAACAAATGGCGGCAGAATGGAGCTTGAGAGAGCAGGCCAGGGTTGCCGCCGGCAACAGGGGAAGCAAAGCTTTCCACACACCCTGGCCGGGCCCACCCGCTTAAGGCAACAAAGTTTCAATTATAACCCCAACACAAATGGCTGCGGGCCTCGGAGGGAGCCCCAGGCTTGGCTCTGCTCCAGGCTACAAAGTTTCAATTGTAGAAGGAAAATAAATTCCAGATACCAGGGCCTCTGCTTGCGTTGCCAGGGGGCGTGGCCCGCCTGCAAACCACCACAGGCCCCTCGCTCAGGCCGCCCCACGCCGCAAGGAATCCCCACCTGATCCAGGACGCCCTTCAGGGCAAACCAGCTGGCCCCCACCCCTGTACCAGGCCTCTATCCTATCTAATAAAAGAGCACTATGCAGATTGATCATCACTGCAACACACAATATAGCTGCCCCCATGTGGTCAAAGATCCTGCCCCCATGTGGACACAAGATGGCCACCACAAGATGGCCAGCAGGAGAGGGCAGTTGGAAGGCACCCGGCCTGCAAGGGAGGGCAGTTGAGAAGGACCAGGCCTGCAAGGGAGGGCAGTTGGAGGTGATCAACCCTGCAGGAGAGGGCAGTTAGGAGTGACCAGGCTGGCAGAGGAGGGAAATTGGGGGCAAAGAGGCTGGCAGAAGAGTGGTTAGGGGCAATCAGGAAGGCAGGCAGGCAAGCAGTTGGGAGCCAGCAGTCCTGGATTGTGAGAGGGATCCCAGGGATTGGGCCTAAACGGGCAGTCGAACATCCCTTGAGGGGTCCCAGATTGGAGAGGGTACAGGCTGGGCTGAGGGACAACCCCCCCTCCGTGCACGAATTTTGTGCACCGGGCCTCTGGTATCTTATTAATTCCTTTTGCTCTCCTGAATTTATGGTGGAAAGAGCGATACTTTAAAAGAAAGTTCTACTTGACATTGTTAATGGTAATGTAAATAGACTGCTCCAATGCTCAGAATTGTATTTAATGCCTATAATGTGGAGAGTTGATAATAACATGGATACAGTAATTTTAAAAAGTGAAGTTACTCAAGGTAGAGCTCTGCTTATTTGCAACTGGGATCTTATTTACAATAATGTTAAAGCATAGTTATTTTGTTCTACCATATCCAAATCCTAGTACTTAGAAAAGTCAATACTCCTTCTGATAGTTCATTCACAATTGGCTGCTAACTTTAGTAGTTACTTTAAATAGTTACTGCTTCCTTTTTAACTGTGATATACTGACACAATAGAACAAGTTATTTTTAATGTTAAATCAGAAAAAATTTTTGGACTTTAAGTAAAAACAAGTAATGGTCTAGAGCCTCCCTTTTATGAAATCGAAATAATAGGTTCTCAAACTGTGATTTAATTCACTTCAACCGCCCCTCTTGAATTAGGAACATTTATAAGATTTTTGGTTTCAAATTAAATTAACTGGTAAATCTTTGAGGGGCTGACGCACAATTTTTCACATAATTGTATCATTTTTAAAATTTATTTTTATTGTTGACAGAAGTCCCCCATTTCCTCCCCATGCCCCTTAACCTGGCCCCGACCCACTCCAGGTCTTCATCGCACTATTGTCTTGTGTCTATGGGCTATGCAGATATGCATATAAGTTCTTTGGTTGATCTCTTCCCACCCCACTTCCCCATTGCCCTCTGAGATCTGTCAGTCTGTCCATGCTTCTATGTCTGTGGACCTATTTTGTTCATCAGTTTATTTTGTTCATTAGATTCCACATATCAATGAGGTTATGTGATATTTGCCTTTCTCTGACAGGCTTATTTTGCTTAGCATAATAATGTCCATCCATGTTGTCTCAAAGGGTATGAGTTCCTTCTACTTTATAGCCCTATAGTATTCACTTATGTAAATGTACCACAGCTTTTTTATCCACTCATCTACTGATGGATACTTAGGGTTGTTTCCAGATCTTAGCTCTTGTAAATAATGCTGCTATGATCATAGGGGTGCATATATTCCTTTTGATTGGTATTTTGGGATTCCCAGAAGTGAAATCTCTGGGTCAAATGGCAAATCCATTTTAATTTTTTTTAGGAAACTCCATACTGCTTTCACAGTGGCTGCACCAGTCTGCATTCCTACCAGCAGTGTACTAGTGTTCCCTTTTTCCCACATCCTCACCAACACTTATTGTTTGGATTTATTGATGATAGCCATTCTGAGAGGTGTGAGGTGATACCTCATTGTAGTTTTAATTTGTTGGTGACTAGTAACATTGAGCATTTTTTCGTATGTCTCTTGGCCGTCTGTTTGTCGTATTTACAGAAGTGTCTATTCAGGTCCTTTGCCCATTTTTAAAATGGATTGTTTATCTTCCTTTTGTTGAGTTGTATGAGTGTTATATATTTTGGAAATTAACTCCTTAAAAGATGTATCATTGGTGAATAGGTTCTCCCATAAAGTGGGTTCCCTTTGCATTTTGAGGATGGTTTCTTTTGCTGTGACAAACTTTATATGTTTATGTAGTCCCACTTGTTCATTTTTTAATTTTGTTTCTCTTGCCCTAGCAGATGTATCAGCGAAAATTCTCCTTACGTGAGATGTCTGAGATCTTACTGCCTATGTTGTCTTCCAGGACTTTTATGGTTTCTCATCTTACATTTAAGTCATTTATTCATTTTGAGTTTATTATTGTGTATGGTGTAAATTTTTTGTCTAATTTCATTTTTTAATGTACCTGTCCAATTTTCCAACACCATTTATTGAAGAGACTATTTTTACTCCATTGTATGCTTTTGACTGGTTTGTCAAATATTTATTGACCATAATGATGTAGGTTGATTTCTGGGGTTTCAATTCTGTTCCATTGATCTATATATCTGTTCTTGTGCCAGTACCAGGCTGTGTGATTACAATGGCTTTGTAGTATAGTTTGATATCCATTGTGGTGATCCCTCCAACTTTATTCTTCTTTCTCAAGTTTGCTGCAGCTATTTGAGGTCTTTTGCATTCATATAAATTTTTGGAATATAATTTCAAGATCTGTGAAATATGCTGATGGTATTTTAATAGGAATTGCATTGAATTTATACATATCTTGGGGTAGTATAGACATTTAAATGATGTTAATTCTTCCAAACCATGAATACTGTATATGCTTCTAATTGTTTGTATCTTTCTCTTTTTACTTCCTCAATGTCCTATAGTTTTCTGAGTACAGGTCTTTTACCTCCTTAGTTGAGTTTGTTCCTAGGTATGTTATTTTTGGTTGTTGTTGTTGCAATGGTAAGTGGTATGGTTATTTTAGTTTCTCCTTTTGATAGTTTGTTATTGGTGTATACAAACACCATCGATTTTCTGATGTTAATTTTGCATCCTACTTCTTGGCCATATTCATTTATTAAATAGTTGTTTTTTGGTGGAATCTTTAGGGTTTTCTATATACAATATCATGTCATCTGCGAATGAGTTTTACTTCCTCCGTTCCAATTTGGATGCCTTTGATTTTTTTCTTCCTGTCTAATTGCTGTGGCTAGGACTTCCAGTACTATCTATCTATATATAAACAGGGAATATGCTAATTAGCTGGACGTCATGACCGCTCAGGAGGAGGTTGCATTACGACCACTCAGGAGGAGCTGCACACACAGATGGGCAGGAGGGGACTGAGCCTCAGCGGCCACGGGGAGGCTGCGGCTGGGGGCGGGCCAGATTGGAGACACAACACATGGAGAGGCTGGGGCTGGGGGTGGGCCGAAGCAGAGACACAACACACAGGAGGGCCTGCCCCCACCTCGGCGGACACAATGTGTTGGCTGGCGCTACCTGGGTCAGGCAAGGGTCCTGGCCCCCCACGGGGTGCCTCCTCACACAGCAGGAGGCGGGGTGCCTCCTCGCGCACTGGGCCTCTAGTATTGAATAAGAGTGGTGAAAGCCGATATCCCTGTCATGCTCTCTTCTTAAGGGAAACACTTTTAGTGTTTGCCCATTGAGTATGATGTTGGCTGTAGTTTTGTCATGTGTGGCCTTTGTTATGTTGAGTTTTGATCCCTCTAGTCCAACTTTGCTGAGAATTTTTATCAAAAACGGGTATTGGATTTTTTCAAATGCTTTTCTGCATCTATTGATATGATTATGTGATTTTTATCCTTCATTTTGTTTATGTCATGTATCACATTTATTGATTAGCAAATACTGTACCAGCCTTGTATCCCTGGAATAAATCCCACTTGGTCATAGTGTATGATCTTTTTAATGTATTGCTGGATTTGATTTGTTGATATTTTGTAGAGGATTTTAGTATCTATGTTCATCAGGGATATTGGCCTGCAATTTTCTTTCTTTGTAGTGTCTTTCTTTATCTTTTTTGGAATTAGGATAATGTTGGCCTCCTAAAAAGAGTTTCAAAGAAGGATAGGTGTTAATTCTTTGAATGTTTGGTAAAACTCACCTGTGAAGCCATCTAGTCCAGGGCTTTTGTCTGCTGGGAGTTTCTTGATTGCTGCTTCACTTTTTAAACTGTTATCAGCCTATTCATGTTTTCTGATTCCTCCCGATTGAATTTTAGAAGATTGTATATTTCCATGAATTTGTCCATTTCATCTAGGTTGTGCAATTTAGATGTTCATAGTATTTTCTTACAATCCTTTTTATTTCTGTGCTGTCCATTGTTCTTTGACCTCCTTCATTTCTGGTTTTATTTATTTGGATCCTCTGTTTTTTGATGAGTCAGGTTAAAGGTTTATCATTTTTTTTATCTTCTCAAAGAACTAGCTTTTGGTTTCATTGATCTTTTGTAGTTTTTTTAAGGCTGTATGTCATTTATTTCCACTCTGATTTTTATTATTCCCTTGTAGTCCTTTGGCTTTTTCTTGTTCTTTTTCTAATTCTTTTAGTTGTAGTGTTAGACCATTTATTTGAGCTTTTTCTTGTTTCTTGAGGTAGGTCTGTAAACCTATGGTTTTCTCTCACAGGACTGCTTTCACTGTGTCCCATATGTTTGAGGTTACTTTGTGTTCATTTTCATTTGTTTCCAGGAAGTTGTGTGTTTTTTTTATTTCTTCCTTGATCTCATTGGTAACCCATGCATTGTTTAATAACATGCTTTTTAGACTCCATGTGTTTGAATGTTTTTGAGGTGTTTTTTATTTTATTTTTATTTTAGTTCATTTCTAGTTTCTTGCCATTGTGATCCAAGAAGATACCTGATATGATTTCAGTCTTCCTGAACTTGTAAAGGCTTATTTTGTGTCCTAGCATGTGGCCTACCTTTAGATTCAATTAAATCCATCTGATCCTAGTGTGTCATTTAAGGTCACTGTTTCCTTGTTGATTTTTTTTTCGGGGGGGGGGGGGTCTGGAAAATCGATCCAGTGATGTTATTGAAGTGCTAAAGTGCCCTACTATGACTCTATTGCTGTCTGTATCTCCCTAAAGTCCTCCAGGAGCTTCTGAATATATTTAGGGGCTCATATATTCAATGCATATATTTTTACCAGAGTTATAGTATATCCTCTTAGTGGGTCCATCCCTTTAGTATTATGTAGTGATCATCTCTGTCTCTTGTTATGGCCTTTGTTTTGAAGTCTATTTTGTCAGTTATAAGTATTACTATACCCACTTTGTTTTTGTTTTAATTTGCATGGAAATTTTGTTCACCCCTTTTCTTTCATCCTGTGTGACTCTTTCATTCTGAGGTGGGTCTCTTTTAAACAGCATATATATGGGTCATGTTTTCTTATCTATTCACCTACACTGTGTCTTTTGATTGCAGCATTTAATCCATTTATATTTAAGGTTATTATTAATAGGTACTTATTCATTGTTATTTTTATTCTTTTTTTGCCTATGTTCCTATCTCTCTCTCTCCCACTTCTACTTCTTACAACAGACCCTTTAGCATTTCTTGCAATGCCAGCTTTGTGATACTAAATTCCTTTAGTTTAGTTGTGTGTGTGTGTGTGTGTGTGTTTTATATTGTTTTGATTTGTTTTTGTCTTAGAAGCTCTTTCTTTAATCTTCAGTTTTGAATAATAGTCTTGCTGTATAGAGTACTCTGATTTCAGATCCTTGCTTTTCATTACTTGGAATATTTCATGCCATTTCTTCCTGGCATTTAGTGTTTCTGTTGAGAAATCAGCTGACAGCCTTATGGGAGCTCCCTTGTAGGTAACTGGCCATCTCTCTCTTTCTGCCCTTAAGATTCTCTCTTTGTCTTTAACATTTGCCTTTTGTTATAATACTCCTGTAGGACCCAGTGGTGCAGTCTCCTTGAACTCCTGAGCTGTCTGCCCTAGGAATGACCATTTTGTGTGTTGTTTGGGCTTTCCTGTTATAATTTGGTCTTGATTATTGTTGTACCATTCATGGGTGTGTTCTCCTCTCAAGCTGGCTGACTGTGAGGCTCAACCCCAACCACGTCATGTGAGCTGTTGTACAGGTGCTGATGGAACAAAACAAGCAAAAGAGGAAATGAAAGAAAAACATACAAAAGGATCCAACAATAACAGCAAAAACAACCACAAGAGAAAAGAGCGTTAGGAAAGAGAAAAGATAAGAATAATAAAAGAGCCCTAGCCGGTTTGGCTCAGTGGATAGAGTGTCAGCCTGCGGACTGAAGGGTCCCAGGTTCGATTCTGGTCAAGGGCATATGCCCGGGTTGTGGGCTTGATCCCCAGTGAGGGGCATGCAGGAGGCAGCCAATCAATGATTCTCTCTCATCATTGATGTTTCTATCTCTCTCTCCCTCTTCCTTCCTCTCTGAAATCAATAAAAATATATTTCAAATAAAAGAATAGTAAAAGGTGAAAGAACAACAACAATAATAAAATAAAAAGAATAGTAGAAGAGAAAAGATTCTGAAAGGAAAGATCAGAAAGAAAAAATAACAATAAAGAATGGACAAAGGAAAATGCTAAAAAATAAAAATAAAAGAATTATGAAAAGAAGGAAAGATCTAGCGCAAGAAAATAACAGTAAGAAAAGGAGACAAATAAGAGATATGAAAGAAATAAAAGAGAACAGAGAATAATAGTAACAATAATAATACCAAAGCAATAAAAATGAAAAAGAGAATAACCATGGGAGTAAAGTTCGCCTCAGCAGATTTTAGTGACTGCTAGGTTTTCCTTTTGGATCCTGCTTTTATGTTGTGAGGCTGTTTTGCATGCTGATTTCCAGCCTCCCAGGAGATACTTTTGTGTTAACCAATGTCAGAAGCTGGCCACGTTTGGCTCTCGGGTACCTGTTCAAAGCTTCATGCGATCCACATCTTGTGGCTGCCTGCACTGGGCTTTGCTGCCCACGGGAGGGGCCCAGCTGAGCTTGTAGACTGTTTTTTTTTTTAGCACCATGGGGCCCTGAGGCCGGTCAGCAAACATTCAGAATTAAGGGACGATAGTGGGTGTGTTGCCTGTCCCAGAGCCAGTCCACTAAGTCTCTCCTGGAATATTTCCCTGACCTCGGCAGGGTGGAACCCCTCTTAGGCAGTCTGTTGGGTCTGCCAGAAGCCACGAGTTTCTACCAGCTCACCAGTGACAGGAAGTGCCAACCAGGTTCCTGGTAATGGGGGAGGGATGAACCCACTCCAAAGCACTTACTGAGACCACTGCCTCCTCTTGAGATGCAGGATGGAGTGTGCTGGATTTTAGAGGGTGGAGTGAGTGGGATTGCTTAGGGTGGGGCAAACTGTATCCCAGGGTGGCAGAGTACTTGCCTTTCCACAGACTTCTGCCTCTCTGGAAAAATGGTTGCTCTGATATGGTGGGGGGGATGACCTAGCACAGGTATCTCGACAGCAACTCCCCAGAGACTCTCCCCAACTCCTTCCACACCTGTCTCTCCTCAGGCTACTCCAGTCTGTATCACTTTCCCTCTGTGAAAACTAGGGTGAGTAAGTGGGAAAGAAAATCCTGTGTGGCAGCCCTTAAAAAAAAAGTTGCTTTGTCTCTGGGAGTCTCTGCTCCCTGATAGATGTGGGTGGCTACTGCTGGCTCTGGGATGCCCAGCCTGGGGACCTGACCTCTCTTCTTTCTGGGGGAACCCTCCTTACCCTTGGGCCTACCTTCCTAGGAGCTGGGCCATCCCCTTTCATGACCCTGCCCTTTCTGCCAGTCTCCAGGTTGTTTCTGCCCTTCCTTGTTTAAAGGCCTCCTCTACAGCCAGTCTTCAGGTGGTAATTCAGGGTGAATATTCCCCAGTTTAGTTTTAATTCCAGTTTGGTTCTGGAATTAGGTGCTAGAAAGATCCATCTACTCTGCCACCATCTTAACACCTCCCCCCATAATTGCATCTTTAGAGGCCACATTTATGTACCAATTATATTCACTACAGAGTATTTGTTAAGTACATTGTATATATTTGGAAAGCTGGCAGTTTTCTGTAGAATCCATTTTAAACATATTCTATATGTCAGTGTTGCTATTCAATTTTATAATTGCATCTTAAGATCCACTTACTTCTTTGAGTAAGTACTTATGGCCCCCCAAGAAACTCCATTCTCATTGTTAATGAAAGAAATGCTACAAACATTTTCTTCCTGTGAATTAACATTGTAATTGGTTTGTAGCAACTAAGTCTGAGACTACTATTTAGGTAAACAAATCAATTTGAATAACTTGTTATATATGGCTTTAATTCAATTTAAATTTAGATCAGATTTTTCTTGGTCTTCCTTAAAATAAGGTATGCTATATGACATTTTTTGAGTTAGAGCAAAAGAGTAAATGACCAACACACAAATTTTAATCAAGATTTCTTGTTAGGCACCTGTGGTAAAGGGGCTATGATATGCTCTCTGACCTTTTTTGTTTTTTTTTGTTTGTTTGGAATTTTGAGGTTTTTTCAATATTTTTATTTTTTCAAGTACAGTTGGCATACAATATTATATTAGTTTCAGGTGTACATCATAGTGATTAGACATTCATATAGCTTACTAAGTGATCACCCCAATAAGTTTAGTACCCATCTGTCACCATACATAGTTATTATAATACTAGGGGCCTAGTGCACGAATTCATGCACCTTGAAAGGAACTGTGGGCCATGAGGCTGCAGTAGGCACAGGGGCGGGTCTCGGCCTATTCTCTGCATCCACATCTGGCCCCTCCCGCTCCTGCCACCGCAGCTCCCATGTGCTGATGGTGCCGGCCCCGCTTGCACCCACTGATGGCACAGAGTGATTGGGGCTGGTGCCAGCAGTGGATGCAAGCAGGGCTGGTGCCAGCAGGGGATGCAAATGGTGGATGCTGCCCTGATCGCCCCTCAGGAGCAGGGCGAGGTGGAGAAGCCCTCAGGAGTGATCGGGGCCAGCAGCCACCACTCACACCCGCTGACAGCACTGAGTGATTGGGGCTGGCAGTGGGTGGGAACGGTGGCTCTGGCGCCAGCAGCAGGTGCCAGCGCTAGGCAGGACCATGGCGCATGGGAGCAAAGAATTTTCAGTAACCACCAGAGGCAGCGACCAGTGCCCCGCCTTAGTCTGGCTCCCCCGCTCACCTGCTCTACCATCCCACCATGGCCAACGCCCACCATGTTCTGCGTGTGCCCCTGGTGGTCAGCGCACATCATAGCGCTGTTTGGTTGTTTGGTTGTTCCGCTGTTTGGTCTATTTGCATATTGGGGATATATATATTGATTATTGACTGTTTACCTCTGCTGTACTTTTTACATTTTTTAAAATTCTAGTTTATATTCAATATTATTTTGTATTAGTTTCAGGTATACAGCATAGTGGTTAGACAAGTGTTTCCTCTGATATTTCCAGTATCCACCTAGCACCATACCTAATTAGCATAATACCCTCTAAGTCCATCTGTGTAGTTATAGCTCATGAACTGAAATAGGAAAGAAGAGGGCATATAGTAGTAGTTTCCAGTAAAGGGAATAACCTGAGTTCCTCAAGGAACCTGTTCTTTAGGAAGGTAGAAAAATGGTAAAAGAACCAAGTCACCCTAGTAAAAAAAAAATGTTTCCTTTTATGTGTTAGGAGCCATCAGAGGACTCTCACAGTTCTTGATGTTTACCTTTAGTTAGGGAACAAAATGTCAGCAAGCCAAAAGTTCAGCTGTTAGTCTGCTGTTGAAACAGTTAAGTGCTGATTCAGACTACATCAGCTTCAAAGTGACTGGATCAGTGTTTTGTTTGTTTGTTTTGTTTTTTAAAGTTTTTAAAATTAAATTTATTGGGGTGACATGGGTTAAAAGGGTCACCTAGGTTTCAGGTGTAGATTTCCATGTTAAAAGATCTGTATATTGCACTGTGTACCCACCACCCAAAGTCAAATCATCTTTTGTCACCATATATTAGGCCCCTTTCACACCCATCCCTTCTCTGTGGCAACTCCCACACTGTTGTTTGTGTCCATGATTTTCAGTTTTATATCCTACATATGAGTGAAATCATGTGATTTTTAGCCTCAGTGGATACCTGCAATAGAGATATCCATGGAGATGGTGGGCTTCCTCAAGGTATAGCCTAATTGCCTGGCCCACTCAAAATCTTCCCAGATCTTCATCCAGATGCCTTCTTCATCTCCCTGAAGAAAACCTAATGAAAGAGAGACACTTTGGTGAAGTGGCTCTAGCCACTCATGTATATATTCACAGAACTATGCTGGCTATAGTTGTCCGGAAAGATCTGATTCCCTAGGCCAGGAAACAAATTTTATAGACAGAGAAAGTATTTTGTGCTCAAATAAACTTTAATTACACACAAAAAGTTGATCAGTGGTTTTGATCCCTTTTATTTTTGGTCATAAGCTGCCTTGGGTATCTGATGAAAATGTGGACTCTTCTCCCAACTGATGTTCATGCACACACAATTCTGCACTTAATTTTGAATGGGCTTCCTTGAGGCACTTCTGAAACTTGGGGGAAGAACCTTGTAGGTTGTCTGTTAGTTTTAATGGAGCTGCATCAATGAACATGTTTCCCTCCATTCATCTTCATTTTCTTGGTATTCCCTTGGGGAATCGAACCCATATGCCTTTTAAAGAGGGGTTAGCAGTAAATTCCCATGTTCTGTGACTTTGGCTTTTCATTCACTTCACTTAATTTAATAGATACTTTCTCACATTAGTATAAATTTAGATATTTAGCTTAAGAAAAATTTCTTTCTTACTGGTTTCTGGTCTTTTTTTATTCAAGTATCTAGAAAATTCAACTTCCTCTGGTGATTTTTAACTGACTCAGTCCTTGTGCTTACGGTATCAGTAAAAAAGTCTATGTGATTTGACAGTTGGCCCAAGAGGTCTCTCCTCCTGCCCATGTGCAGTTTAGCATTAAAACCTTTATCTATTACCAATTACAAAATCCCAGGGTGATATGTTGTTGATTATAATGAAAGTCCTCTGTGGCCCAGGGTTATGTGTACACCTCAGCTGTCATGGATCTGGGAGGTACTGGTTGGGACAGAGTTATATCTGTGATTGTGATCAAGACTCCAGAGGAATTAATTTGTTCATTCATTCATCCAACTAATTTATTGAGTGTCCACTTAGTGTCATTGCCTATTAAGGGAGAAATTTTAATAAAAGTGCATGCATATATTATTCACTGCAACAAGTGTTATCAAGGAAGTGTTGGATGATATGAGAGCACATAACAAGGAACCTAATTTAAATCAGGTCAGAGAAGGCAGAGGTCTGGGACTAGATGACCCAATTGTAATGGTCAATGTGAAACTTTATTACTCAAAAGTGTTTATTTACTATATCTCTAAGTATATGCTTATTTGTATGTATGAGGTTTGGGTATGTTTTTTAAAAATGTTTTTATTGATTTTAGAGAGAGGAAGGGAGAGGGATAGATAGAAAAGTTAATTGACTGCCTCCTGCACGCCCCCTACTAGGGTTCAAGCCCATAGCCTGGGCATGTGCCCTGACCAGCAGTCGAATTGGTGCCCTTGGATCATAGGCCGATGCTCAATCAGTGAGCCACACTGGCTGTGCATTGGGTTTTAACATGTTTTCAAAGTGTAGTGATAACCTGGCCCATATGAGTCATTGCTAAGATTTTTAAAGTTTGCTTTCTGATCATATATTTTTTTCTTTCTTCTTTACAGTATACACTTTGGAATTTTCTCCCAAAGAATCTGTTTGAACAGTTTAGAAGAATTGCAAATTTTTATTTTCTCATAATTTTCCTTGTACAGGTAAGAACTCCATAAACTGCCACTCCACTTTTAGAAACTTAATTACTTCAAACAAATTTTCACTCTACTTCTAATCTTAAAATGACCTGTGATTAAAAAGATGTTTCAGGGCTTATTATAATAATACTTTTGAAAGTACCGATATTATATTTTAAGGTTTATATTATTTTATATATTTCTAAAGGAGCACTTTTACTAGAAAATTTGTTGCAGCTGTTATTTTTTTTAAAACTTTTATGGATTTCATATTTTTGTTCACACTTGAAGCACATGTATTATATACCATTAAACGCATTGGTATATATCAAACTTGAAAATAGTTTAGGTTAATAGTTTACTTTATTAAACACTAGTTTCAGCTTAATTGAAAGTATATCACTTATCTTCCTGATTATTAGTTATGCTCTTCATTCATTTACTTTAAGGGTGAAAGCCTAGTATTTAGACATTGTAAATTGCATCTTCCATTTTAAGTCTATTAACTATTAAAATATTTCCCTTGCCAAAATCAACCACTGAAAATTTTACTATATTAAAGGTACTTTCCCCCCTCATTTCATTTTTTAAAACAAAGCAGAAACATTCCAATGAAATTGCTGAAATGCCTTATTGGTATTAAGTGCTTCTGTTTATCCAGTTTAAGTTTTTGAGTAAATGGTACTGTAATTTAATTTGGCCCTGCTACTTAAAACCAATCTGGTTTGTGATATGGGAAAGAGCCAATTTCAATTTTGAATGATGGGGCACTTTAAAAGGGGCTCCCCTACATTCATGGTAAGATGTCTTACAGAAGAGCATAAAATAAACTACATAGAGGATTGTGAACATGAATCTTTCCACTTGGCTTATAGCGCATCTCAGTTCAATTTAGTGAACATATAGCAAGCACCTCTTATGTGCCAGACAACAAAGATTTTAACAGGTACAATGAAGATATGGCTTTTCTATCCTTAAAGGAATTTATGTATAGCCAAAATTAGTCATCTATTCACTTAATTTAATTTAGTAAAAGTCATAAAAGAAGCATTAGCAAAATATTGTAGGGATATGGTAGAAGTTATGATTTTTTTTTTCTACCCAAGAGGAGCTTGAAAAGGCTTCAAAGAGTAGGTGATATCTGAACTGAGCCTTGAAGGATTAGAAACTGGTATCAGTCTGTGTGAAGGCACAGAGCCATGTAAAAGCCAGCTTCTGCAACACAGTATTTGTGGCAGGGGCAGGTCTGTGTGGGGGTTAGAGATGAGAGTCAATGAATTGTGAGGGCAGATGCAACTCATGGTTCTCTGTCACTCAAATCTAATTCTTATTCTCTTTCAATGTTGCCTATTTCAGTGAATGACAATATCCACCAGCTATGTTAACCTGATACTTGGAAGACATCTTTAATTACCCCTTATAAGAAATCCCTTATCAGTCCTGCCATTTTTGCCTCCTAAATATCTCTGGAACATCTTTCTATGTCTGCTGCTACTCCCCTCATCCAATCCATGATCTTTTATCTGGATTAGAACAGTAGCCTCCTAAAAGGAATCCCTGCCTCTGTTCTTGTTCCCTTCCATTTTATTTTCCACAGTGCAATGAAAATCTTTTCAAAATGTAGTTCTCTTTATGTGAACTCTCCCTGGTTAAAAGCTTCAATTATTTCCCACTGTTTGTGGGATAAAGAATGAATTCTAGCATAGAGGGCCCTGCTTGGTCTGGCACGGTGGTCGGCAAACTGCAGCTCGCGAGCCACATTGCGGCTCTTTGGCCCCATGAGTGTGGCTCTTCCACAAAATACCATGGCCTGGGCGAGTCTATTTTGAAGAAGTGGCGTTAGAAGAAGTTTTAGTTTAAAAAATTTGGCTCTCAAAAGAAATTTCAATCGTTGTACTGTTGATATTTGGCTCTGTTGACTAATGAGTTTGCCGACCACTGGTCTGGCCTGTCTCCCTCTCCAGCCCTGTCTCACACCACATGCTTTGGTTACTGGCTTCCTTTATTTCTTTACCTGTATAACACTCCCTCCTGCTATAGAGGCTTTGTATACACTGTTTACTGTTCCTGGAAAGCACCCCTCTTTCATCTAGTTAACTTCTGTTTACTCTTCAGGTCTCAAGATATTTGTTTAATGCCTGGTTTTCCCTGTAAGCTGCCAGCTGTATGTGGTCAGGGACTTTTCTCCATATGTTTAAAGCAGCATCTCTAGAGCCTGGCTGATAATAGTGCAGGGGGCTGACAGAATGGTGCTCAACAAATAGATGGTAAATGAATGGATATATTTCAGTAAAGAGATTAGTTAATTCAACCTGTGATGAAAACTAAACCGGATTTAAAAGTATTTTCTTAAACTAACTGCTGTGTGGATTGCTTTTGTTTTAATGAAAGTTAACATCCACCCTGCTACCAGAATAAGTTTTGTCTGCATTCTGTCTGAAAATTTTGCATGTACAGACTGCATATAAGTTATTGACTATTTTTATTTTACTTTCAATTTAATTTCTTTACCTAGGTCACAGTAGATACACCAACTAGCCCAGTTACCAGTGGACTTCCACTTTTCTTTGTTATAACTGTTACAGCCATCAAGCAGGTAAATTTCTTATTTACAATTATGTCTGCATTTTATTTCTGTCTAGTTTGAATTTCATTATCAAAGTTTTTCTTTCATATTTATACTAGCGGCCCGGTGCACGAAGATTCGTGCACTCGGGGGGGGGGGGGTCCCTCAGCCCGGCCTGTACCCTCTCACAACCCGGGACCCCTCAGGTAGGGTCCCTAGGCCTGGCCTGAGATCAGGGCCTATCAGGGCTTTCCTTCCGTGGGCTACAGGCAGCTGGCCCCACCCCCGCCGCTGCCACTGCTTGCCATCTGTGCAGTGCTGCCCCCCTCCCCTGCCACCGGTGGCCTCCCTCTGCAGGTGACAGGCTGGGGTGCAATGGATTGGCTGGCCTGGGCCTCTCTCTTTCTTTTCTGGGGGGCGGGGCCAGCCCTGCAATACCTGATCACCCCTAACCGCTCGCCTACCTACCTGATCACCCCTAACTGCTGGTCTGCCTACCTGATCACCCCTAACCGCTCGCCTACCTACCTGATCACCCCTAACTGCTGGTCTGCCTACCTGATCACCCTTAACTGCTGGTCTGCCTACCTGATCATCCCTAACCCCTCTGTCTGCCTGCCTCATTGCCCCTAACCACTTGCTTGGGAGCGGGGCCAGCCCAGCAAGGGGCTGTCTGCCTACCTGATCTCCCGTAACTGCTGGTCTGCCTACCTGATCACCCCTAACCACTCTGCCTGCCTGCCTGATTGCCCCTAACTGCTTGCTTGGGGGCGGGGCCAGCCCAGCGAGGGGCTTTCTGCCTACCTGATCTCCCCTAACCGCTTGCCTGCCTACTAGATCACCCCTAACTGCTGGCCTGCCTACCTGATCTCCTCTAACCGCTGGCCTGCCTACCTGATCGCCCCTAACCACTTACCTGCCTACCTGATCACCCCTAACCGCTGGTCTGCCTGCCTGATCACTCCTAACCCCTCTGCCTGCCTGATCACCCCTAACCCCTCTGCCTGCCTGCCTGATTACCCCTTACTGCTTGCTTGCGGGCAGGGCCAGCACTGACTTCCAGTTGGTCAGCCTGATTCGTTACTGGTCATTACAACCCAGGGTTTTTATATATTAGGATAGAGTGGACACTATATCTGATGGGTTTAATTTATATTTGCTTCTTATTGAAAATCTCTTAAAATGATCATAAAGTACATCCTTAATATTCATGCTCCTTTCTTCCTCAATATCTTTGTGTGGGAATATAACCCAAGTCAGGAATTGGGAGGCAAAATTTTAATGTGCATTAAATTTTTTCATTGTGGTATGTCTATTTGAAACATTTCTAATCTAGTGGACTTTTGTGTTTGTTTGCCTATAGTAGATAACACAAGAGCATAAATACTTTAATTTTGTTGTCTTTCCTGATGGTGCTGAAGACGGTGGTAGGTGGAGGATATTTTTGTGTCTTGTCAAATCTGACAACTGCTATGGTTTTTAATGCTAATGTTGATACTGGACTAAAGGAGTTCATTTGCCTGTATGTGTCAAAACCCAATAAAACAGGAACAGGAGCTTGCAGCAAAAAAAGCAAGGGTTTATTTTTAGTAAGTGGCCTGCCAGGGGAAGTCATAGGTGAGCTGATGCTCAAAGACTTGGCTCCCCAATGGCTTCCAGAGGATGGGTTTTATAGGGCCAAAATCATCAATCGTGGTGATGAAGGAAGTTAGTGTTGTGGTATACTAAACAAACACAGTCTCTGTAGTCATAGAGTTGACATTATAGTAGGGAACACAAACAATAACAACAAAACCACAAATACATAATTTAAAAATGTCAAGAAATGCAATGAAAGAAACAAAAAAATATTTGAACTGAGAACTTAATATGTATCAGAAAAGTCATTCACCTCCAATAACAGAAACTTCTCAAAAACAATATCTTAAATATATTTCTGTCACATGAAAGTAATCTGGAGGTGGTCATTCCAGGGTAGATATAGTGTTTTTATGATGTTGTCACTGGACTAAAGAGGTCCGTTTGCCTGTGTGCATCAAAGCCCAGTAAGACATGAATAGGAGTTTTCAGCAAAGAAAGTAAGGTTTTATTTTTAGATAGTGGCTCAGGCCTGAAGTCATAGGTGAGGTAATACTCAGAGACCTAGATTCCCCAATAGCTTCCAGGGAATGGGTTGTATAGGGGGGAAATCATTAATTATGGTGACTAAGGGAGTTAGGGTCGTGGTCTCTACTGATTGGTCAGCACTAGAGTAGGGGGTGGTTGATCAGTGCATCTGGTTTTGCTGCTTTACTGGGCCTGGAGCTAAAACATAACTGAAGATTAGATGTTATCTCTACTTTGACCTGATCAAAACTCTATCTCTGTGGTCAACAGACCAGAGGCTTTGTTCCTAAGATTATTTGAACCTCATTGTCCTGAGGGCTTAATTATTCAGGAAGTGGATATGAAAGGGAGAAGGAGGCAGGTGAGTCAGGGTTCTGGGAAAGGCCAGTTTGAATCAAAAGGAAAGAAAGGAGAAAAGGTTATACTAAAGAAATGAAGTTTGGCCGAAACCGGTTTGGCTCAGTGGATAGAGCGTCGGCCTTCGGACTCAAGGGTCCCAGGTTCAATTCCGGTCAAGGGCATGTACCTTGGTTGCGGGCACATCCCCAGTAGGGGGTGTGCAAGAGGCAGCTCATCGATGTTTCTCTCTCATCGATGTTTCTAACTCTCTATCCCTCTCTCTTCCTCTCTGTAAAAAATCAATAAAATATATTTAAAAAAAAAAGAAATGAAGTTTGTGCACAGTTACAATGTCTTTGAAGTATTTTGAGCATTCCAGATGAAATTGAAAATGGAAACAGAAAAGTGGAGGAAAAGGGATAGGAAGCAATTTTTATCACATAATTAGCCAAAAACCAGGCTAATTACAAACATACTTTTACATAGTACTAATCAAGTGCTCTTACAGTGTCTCAAAAGAACTTCCAAATTAAAAGTCTGCTTAACAGTATTGAGAACAAGATTACTTTTCCTCCTGGGGTTATCTGGTCTTCTATCTGGCCTAACAGGAACTACAAGAATATTTAATCAAGTTCTTGGTTACTAAATCAAGACTTTTGAAATGTTCTTTCCCTTAAGCTGTTAGGATTATTTTCTTTAACATTGTATAATTGCTGCTTCCCAAAATATCCTGTATGGTTTCAAAAGATCTTACTGATTCATTTTATTCCCAATACTAGTTCATATTAGGGCCTTTCTCTCCTCACTGAAATGATAGCCTAGCATAGTCATAAAGAGAGACAGAATTGGAATGAATATAGCAACTGAGAAAAAAAGGGAGGAAGCAATCAAGGTATTTTTCAAACAGTTATATTTGAAAGAGTACAGACACAATTATAAAGAAAAAAGGAAAGTGTTGTAAAAAACAGGAGAGGAAGTTGTACTCAAACAAATGAATTTCCTCTTGCCTTGTTTCTTTTGCCTTAAATATATTCCAGACAAAAAGCCCAAAGAAAAATGAGCCATTAGACCTTTCCCGGATTACTTCTAATTCTAAAAAATGAACACCAATTTATATTTTCTTTTACCACCAAATCAGTGTAGAAGTTAAAATATTGATCTCTAAAACTTATAGATTCTCTGCCAAAATAACCCTAGCTTGCCTTTTCTATTCTGTCCCTGGGAGGATTTCAGTTTCCTCAGAGATGATCACTCCAATGGTTTACTACAGAATAATATATTTAAGTGGTTAAGTCTGTAAGAAAATAACACCCAGAAAATTTTTTTCAAATTCTAAAGTAGAAAGATCAACATTAACTTGATTAAGAGAAGAATTAAAAGAACAGATCATAGTCCTTCACAGTTGAAGAATATTAAGGCTCCAATGCTTGTGTTTTCATTAAATTTAAATGTAGAATGGTGGACTTTTTAATACAATAAAGCTATTTACCTAAGGGGTATTTTGAAAGCATATCTTAGTTTTTCTATAAAAATGTAGTGTTATCATTTATGGATAATAAATAACATTATAACCTGATGAATAAAAAGATAAATACAGAGCAAAAGAAACCATGAACAAAACAACAAGAAAGCCCACTGCGTGGGAGAATTTATTTGCCCATGTTATCACTGATAAGGGCTTAATCTCCAACATTTACAGGGAACTCATACAACTTAACAATAGGAAGATAAAACAACCCAATCAAAAAATGGGCAACGGACCTAAATATATACTTTTTGAAAGAAGACAGAAGGAAGGCCAAGAGACACATGAAAACATGCTCAAAGTCACTAATCATCCGAGATATGCAAAACAAAATGACAATGAGGTACCATCTCATACCTGTCAGAATGGCTATCATCAACAAATCAACAAACGACAAGTGCTGGAGAGGATGCGGAGTAAAAGGAACCATCATGCACTGCTGGTGGGAATGCAGACTGGTGCAGCCACTGTGGAGAACAGTATGGAGTTTCCTCAAAAAACTAAAAATGTAACTCCCATTTGACCCATTGATCCCACTTCTAGGAATATATCCCAAGAAACTAGAAACACCAATTAGAAAGGATATATGCACCCCTATGTTCATAGCAGCACAATTCACCATAGCTAAGATTTGGAAACAGCCTAAATGCTCATCAACAGAAGAGTGGATTAAAAAACGGTGGTACATCTACACAAGGGAATACTATGCTGCGGTAAAAAATAAGGACTTCTTACAATTTACAACAGCATGGATGGAACTGGAGAGCATTATGTTAAGTGAAATAAGCCAGTCAGAGAAAGATAAACATCACATGATCTCACTCATTTATGGAATATAATGAACAACATAAACTGATGAACAAAAATACATCCAGAGTCTGAGAAACATGGATCAGACCATCAAACCTCGGAGGGAAGATAGGGGAGGGTGGGGATAAGGGGGAGAGATCAACCAAAGGACTTGCATGCATGCATATAAGCCTAACCAATGGACACAGACAACAGGGGGGTGAGAGCATGAGGAGGGGTTGGGGGGGTAATGGGGGAATAAGGACACATATGTAACATCTTAATCAATAAAGAAATTTAAGGCTCCCCTTTCCTGACTCTGACTCCAGACTTCCCTGGTGTTTTTCCACGTGACTTGGGTAGTGTGCTATGTCGCCTGCCTCTTGGACTTCTCCATCTGGTGAGAAGTCTATCCTTTCCAAAATAAATTAACCTTGGCACTTTGTCAAAAATCAGATGACCAGGCTTGAAGGGGAAAGTGGATGTTATCGGATGCCTGAAATGCCCAGGGAATCTAAAACTATGGCACCCACCGAACAGCTGCAAACCCGAGAACACCGGTCCCCAATTGGCACAAGCACTCAGATTAAGAGGAGCTGTACACTCCCTCACAGAAAGGAGAGAGAGAACTATATAACCAGACACCCAGAGAAGAGAGATCATGGGGAGAAAAAGAAATAGCCCGAATATGAAAGAAAAGCAGGCATCACCAAAAAAGGAAGTAAACGAAATGGAGGCAAGCAACCTGTCAGAGAAAGAATTCAGAGAAATGGTCGTAAGGTGGATGAAAAGAATGAAAGACAAATTCGACAATATGTGTAAGAACCAAGAGGAAATTAAGAAGAACCAGGAAGAAATGAAATATGACATTGCTGCTGTAAAGAACTCAATAGAAAGCATCAAGAGTAGACTAGAAGAAGCAGAGGAACACATCAGTGAGCTAGAAGACAAGGTAGGAAAAAATACCCAAATAGAGCAGCTTCTAGAAAAAAAAATTAGAAAGCATGAGGAGAGCCTAAGGGAACTTTGAGACAACACGAAACAAAACAACATCTGCATAATAGGGGTTCCAGAAGGAGAGGAAACTGAGCAAGGAATAGAAAAGCTGTTTGAAGAAATAAGGACAGAAAATTTCCCTGATATAGGGAAGAAAAAACCCACACAAATCCAAGAAGCTCACAGAGTTGCAAGAAAAATGAACCCCAAAAGACTGACGCCAAGGTACATTGTAATTAAATTGGCAAATACCAGTGACAAAGTAAGAATCTTAACGGTGGCCAGAGAGAGACAGAAAGTTACCTAAAAAGGATCCCCTATCAGACTAGCGACTGATTTCTCAACAGAAACACATCAGGCCAGAAGGGAATGAAATGAAATATACAACGTCATGCAAAGGAAGGGTCTGAATCCAAGAATACTGTACCCAGCAAGGCTATCAATCAAAATTGAAGGTGAAATCAGGAGCTTCACAGACAAAAAAGGACTAAGGGAGTTTATCACCACCAAACCAGCAATGCAAGAAATGGTAAAGGGTCTGCTGTTAAAAAAAAGAAATAGGAAGCGAAGAAGGAACACAGGGGTAAAGAATAACAATGGCGACAAACAAGTACCTATCAATAATAACTTTAAATGTAAATGGATTAAATGCCCCAATCAAAAGACATATGTTAACAGATTGGTAAAGAAAACAAGACCCATATATCTGCTATCTACAAGAAACCCACCTCAGAAAAAAAGACGCACTCAGACTGAGGGTGAAGGGATGGAAAAAGATTTTTTCAGGCGAATGGAAATGAAAAATAAGCTGGGGTAGCAATAATTATATCTGACAAATTAGATCTCAAAATGAAGGACATAACAAGAGATAAGGAAGGCCACTTCATAATACTAAAGGGAGCAACTCAAGAAGAAGAAATAACTGTGGTAAACATATACACACCCAATACAGGAGCACCCAAGTACATAAAAAAAAAAAAACTCCTGGAGGATATCAAGGGACAGATTGACAGCAATACAATCATAGTAGGAGACGTTAATACCCAACTATCACCATTGGACAAATCCTCTAAACAAAAAATCAGCAAAGAAACATCAATTCTAAATGACTCACTATACCAGATGGAATTAATTGACATCTTCAGAACATTTCACCCCAAAACCACAGAATATACATTCTTCTCAAGTGCACATGGGTCATTTTCAAAGATAGACCATATAGTGGGTCACAGGCAAAGTCTCTTCAAATTCAAGAAGATAGAAATCATATCAAGCATCTTCTCAGATCACAGTGGCATAAAACTGGAAATCAACTACAATAAAAACAATCCAAAAAAATCAAACACATAGAGACTAAACAGCACGCTATTAAACAATGACTGAGTTAGCAGAGACATCAAATAAGAAATAAAACATATCATAGTAACAAACAACAATGAAAACACAACAATCCAAAATCTATGGGACACAGCAAAAGCAGACTTGAGAGGGAAGTTCATAGCTCTACAAGCCTACTGCAAGAAAACAAGAAACAATGGTAATAAATTACCTAACCCTACAACTCAAAGAGTTAGAAAGAGAGCAACAAGAAAAGCCAGTGTAAGCAGAAGGAAGGAAATAATAAAGATCAGAGTGGAGATAAATGACATAGAGACTAAAAACAAACAAACAAAAAAAAACACACAAAAAAACATTACAAAAGATCAACAAAACCAAGAGCTCGTTCTTTGAAAGGATAAACAAGATTGATGAACCTCTAACCAGGATCACCAAGAAGCAAAGAGAGAGGACCCAAATAAACAAAATCAGAAATGAAAGAGGAGCCGAAACCAGTTTGGCTCAGTGGATAGAGCGTCAGTCTGTGAACTGAAAGGTCCCAGGTTCGATTCTGGTCAAGTGCATGTACATTGGTTGTGGGCACATCCCTGGTAGGGGGAGTGCAGGAGGCAGCTGGTCGATGTTTCTCTTTCATCGATGTTTCTAGCTCTCTGTCCCTCTTCCTTCCTCTCTGTAAAAAATCAATAAAATATATTAAATAACAAAAGAAATGAAATAGGAGAAATAACAATAGACCCACTGAAATATGAAGGATTCTTAAAAAATACTATGAACAACTCTATTCCAACAAACTGGACAACCTGGAGGAAATGGACATATTCCTAGAAAAATAAAACCTTCCAAAACTCAATCAGGAAGAATCTAAACATCTAAATAGGCCAATAACTATGGAAAAAATTGAAGCAGTAATCAAAAGGCTTCCAGCAAACAAAAGCCCAGGGCCAGACGGCTACACAGGGGAGTTTGACCAAACATTCAAGGAAGAACCAAAACCTATCCCCCTCAGACTATTTAGAAAAATTCACGAGGAAGGAACCCTCCCAAGCTAATTCTATGAAGCCAGCATCACCCTAATACCAAAACCAGATAAAGACAACATAATGAAAGAGAATTACAGGCAAATATCACTCATGAACATAGATGCCAAAATCCTCAACAAAATTCTAGCAAATGAGATCCAGCAGTACATCAGAAAGATCATACATCATGACCAAGTAGGATTTACTCCAGGGATGTAAGGATGGTACAATATCCACAAATCAATAAATGTGATACATCACATAAACAAATTGAGGGAGAAAAACCACATAGTCATATCAATTGATGCAGAAAAAGCATTTGACAAAATCTAACACCCTTTCCTGATGAAAACTCTCTGCAAGGTGGGAATAGAAGGATCATGCCTCAACTTAATAAAAGCCATATATGACAAACCACAGCCAACATCATACTCAATGGACAAAAACTAAAACCATTTCCCCTAAGAACAGGAACAAGACAGGGATGCCCGCTTTTACCACTCCTGTTCAACATAGTACTGGAAGTATTAGCTATTGAGATTAGACAAGAAGAAGAAATAAAAGGCATCGAAATTGGAAAAGAAGAAGTAAAACTGTCCCTATTCGCAGATGACATGATACTGTACATAGAAAACCCTAAAGACTCCATCAAAAAATTATTAGAATTAATAAATGAATTTGGTAATGTAGCAGGTTACAAAATTAACGCCAGGAAATCTATGACATTTCTATGCACCAACAGTGAACTTACAGAAAGAGAGACTAAGAAAACAATCCCATTTACCATCGCACCAAAAAAATTAAGATACCTAGGAATAAACTTAACTAAGGAGGTAAAAGACCTATATGCAGAAAACTACAGGACACTGAAAAAAGAGATAGAGGAAGACATAAACAGATGGAAGAACATACCATGTTCATGGATTGGTAGAATCAACATCATTAAAATGTCCATACTACCCACAGCAATCTATAGATTCAATGCACTCCCCATTAAAATACCAACGGCATATTTCACAGACCTAGAAAGAACTCTCCAAAAATTCATCTGGATTAAAAAACGACTGAATAGCCTCAGCAATCCTGAGAAAGAACAAAGTAGGTGGGATCTCAATACCAGATTTCAAGCTGTATTACAAAGCCACTGTTCTCAAAACAGCGTGGTACTAGCACAGGAACGGACATATAGACCAATGGAATAGAATAGAGAACCCAGATATGAACCCAAACCACTATGCTCAATTAATATTTGACAAAGGAGGCATGAACATACAATGGAGTCAAGACAGTCTCTTCAATAAATGGTTTTGGGAAAATTGGACAGATACATGCAAAAAAATGAAACTAGATCACCAACTTACACCATACACAAAAATAAACTCAAAATGGATACAGGACTTAAACATAAGACGGGAAACCATAAAAATACTAGAGGAATCCACAGGCAGCAAAATCTCAGACACATGCTGAAAGAACTTCTTCACTGATACTGCCCCTAGGGCAATGGAAGCTAAAGAGAAAATAAACAAATGGGACTACATCAAAATAAAAAGTTTTTTTACAGCAAAAGAAACCATCAACAAAACAACAAGAAAGCCCACTGTATGGGAGAGCATATTTGAAAATGTTATCACTGATAAAGGTTTAATCTCCAACATCTACAGGGAGTCATATACCTTAATAACAGGAAGATAAATGATCCAATAAAAAAATGGGCAATGGACCTAAATAGAATCTTTTCAAAAGAAGACAGAAGGAAGGCCAAGTGACATATGAAAACATGCTCAAAGTCACTAATTATCCGAGAGATGCAAATCAAAATGACAATGTGGTACCATCTAGCACCTGTCAGAATGGCAATCATAAACAAATGAACAAACGACAAGTGTTGGGGAGGATGTAGAGAAAAAGGAACCCTCGTGCACTGCTGGTGGGAATGCAGACTGGTGCAGCCACTGAGGAGAACAGTATGGAGTTTCCTCAAAAAACTAAAAATGGAACTCCCATTTGACCCAGTGATCCCACTTTTAGGAATATATCCCAAGAAACTAGAAATACTAATCAGAAAGGATATATGCACCCCTATGTTCATAGCAGAACAATTCACCATAGCTAAGATTTGGAAACAGCCCAAATGCCCATCAGCAGATGAGTGGATTAGAAAACTATGGTACATGTACACAATGGAATACTTCGCTGCTATAAAAAAGAAGGAATTATTACCATTTGCATCAGCGTTGATGGACCGGAGTGCATTATGTTAAGTGAAATAAGCCAAGCAATGAAAGAAAAATACCACATGATCTCACTCATTTATGGAAAATAAAGAACATTATAACCTGATGATCCAAACGATAGATACAGAGGCAGTAAAGCACCGAACCGACTGTCACATTACAGCGGGGAGGCAGGGGAGTGTTGGGGAGAGGGGGGAAGAGATCAACCAAAGCACTTGTATGCATGCATATAAGCACACCAATGGACACAAGACACTGGTGTGGCGGGATGAGGGCATGCGATGGGGAGAGGGGAGGCTTGGGGAAGGTCAATGGGGAAAAAAAAGGAGACATATGTACTACTACATGTAATACTTTAAACAATAAAACATTCAAAAAAGAAATTAAAAAAAAGATAAATATAGAGGCAGAGAAGCATTGAACAGACTGTCAAAATATAGCTGGAAGGCTGGGGAGTGTGTGGGGGGGAGGTAAGAGATCAACGAAGGACTTGTATATAAGCATAACCAATGGATGCAAGACATGGGTGGGGTTGGGTGAGGTCATGTGCCGAGCGGTAGGGGAGGCCGAGGGAAGGTCAATAGGAAAAAAAGGAGACATATGTACTACTATTTGTAATACTTTAAACAATAAAATAAAATTTTAAAAAATGTAGTGTTGTCTCTTTAACAATATATATTGAAACTAGAGGCCCGGTGTATGGATTCATGCACCAGTGGGGTCCCTTGGCCTGGTCTGAGCCCTCTTGCAATCTGGGACCCACGGGGGATGTCATAGAGCCGGTTTTGGCCTGATCCCCGCAGGCCAGGCCAAGGGACCCCAACGGTGCATGAATCCATGCACTGGGCCTCTAGTAAATAAAAAGTATATAAAAAGCTATTCAACCTTCCTCAAATCATGTAAGATCTTTGGTTATTCTCTTCCCATCCTGCCCTCTCCCCCCTTTCCTCTGAGATTCATCAGTCTGTTCTATGTTTCCATGCCTATGCATTGAGCGTCTGTCCCCTGGTGGTCAGTGTGCATCATAGCTAACAGTCACTTAGGCTTTTATATATGTAGATTAATACTGTAAATATGAATGTATGCTGGCAACTCATGGAGGGGGTTATAGAAATTTACTTCATTATATGAGCTTGATTTTATAGTTTTGTTGTTTTTTGTCCTTCTAGGGATATGAGGATTGGCTGAGACACAGAGCTGACAATGAAGTCAACAAGAGAAATGTTTACATTATTGAAAATGCAAAGCGAGTTAGAAAAGAGAGTGAAAAGATCAAGGTATTAATTTTTATTTATTCTATATTATAAAAAAATACACCTTTTTTCTTTATGCTTCATTATGATAAAAAATACACTTCTAAAAAATTCTTACCCAAGGACAAGTTTTCATTGATTTTAGAGAGAGAGAGAGAAACATCCACTGGTTTCCTCCCACACACATCCCAACTGGAGTCTGATCCCACAACCTAGGTATGTGCTCTGACCAGAAACTGAACCACGGCCCTTCAGTTCATGGGACAACACTCCAGCCAGCTCAGCCACACCAGCCAAGGCTGCACATCATTTTTAAATGGACAATTGATTCATTGGCATTTAGTGCATTCACAATTTTGTGCAACCATTGACGCTGTCTAATTTCAGAACATTTTCATCACCCCAAAAGGAAACCCGCGTCGTAAGCCATTAAGCAGTCATGATTCATTCCTCCCTCCCCCAGTCCCTGGCAACCACTAATCTTTCTGTTTCTATGGATTTACCTATTCTAGATATTTCATATGAAAGGAATCATACACTGGGTGGCCTTTTGTGTCTGGCATGTCACTTAATGTAATATTCCTGAAGTTCATTCATATTGTAATATGTATTAATACTTTATAATACTTTAAATTTTTCAGGAATTACAAACTGTTTTCCATAGCAGTTTTTACCATTTTACATTCTACCAGCAATGTATAAGATATTTTTGTTGCCAACAGATTTTATTGTAATTAATTATTAACTTTACTTTTTAGAGCAGTCTTAGGTTCACAGCAAAACTGAGCAGAAACTACAGAGTTCACATATACCCCATTTCCCAGGTAGAACCTCCCTTGTTAACAATATCCCCCACCAGATTGGTACATTTGTTATGATCAATGAACCTACATTGACATATAATTATTATCCAAAATTTATAGTTTACATTATTAGGGTTCACTCTTGGTGTTGTACATTCTATGTACCTGAACAAATGTATAAATGACATGTATCCACCATTATATTATCATACTGAATTGTTAAACTCTCCTTAACATCCTCTGTGCTCTACATATTCATCTCTCCCTCCCTCCCTTCAACCTGGAACCACCACTAATCTTTTTACTGTCTCCATAGTTTTGCCTTTACCATAATTTCATATAATTAGAATCATACAGTATATAGCCTTTTCTTTTTTTTTCAGTTTCTTTAATTCTTTTTTTTAATAAATCTTTATTGTTAAGATTATTACAATTGTTTCTCCTTTTTTCCCCCCATATCTCCCCACCACCCGGTCCCCACTCCCCTCTGCCCTTACCTCCCCCCCCCCCGTTGTCCTTATCCATAGGTGTATGATTTTTGTCCAGTCTCTTCCCGTACCCCCCACACAGACACCCCTTTCCCCCTGAGAATTATCAATCCACTCCCATTCTATGCCTCTGATTCTATTATGTTCACCAGTTTATTCTGTTCCTCGGATTTTTAATTCACTTGATTTTTAGGATCACTTGTTGATAGATATGTATTTGTTGTTCATAATTTTTATCTTTACTTTTTTCTTCTTTTTCCTCTTTTTAAAGAATATCTTTCAGGGTTTTATATAATACTGGTTTGGTGGTGATGAACTCCTTTAGCTTATTCTTATCTGTGAAGCTCTTTATCTGCCCTTCAATTCTGAATGATAACTTTGCTGGGTAGAGTAGTCTTGGTTGTAGGTTCTTGCTATTCATCACTTTGAATATTTCTTGCCATTCCCGTCTGGCCTGCATAGTTTCTGTTGAAAAATCAGCTGACAGTTGTATGGGTGCTCCCTTGTAGGTAACTAACTGTTTTTCTTTTGCTGCTTGTAAGATTCTCTCTTTGTCTTTTGCCCTTGGCATTTTAATTATGATGTGTCTTGGTGTGGTCCTCTTTGGATTCCTTTTGTTTGGGGTTCTGTGCGCTTCCTGAACTTGTAAGTCTATTTCTTTCACCAGGTGGGGGAAGTTTTCTGTCATTATTTCTTCAAATAGGTTTTCAGTATCTCTCTTCTTCTGGCACCCCAAAAATTCGGATATTGGTACACTTAAAGCCATCCCAGAGGCTCCTTACGCTATCCTCACACTTTTGGATTCTTCTTTCTTTCCGCCTCTCTGGTTGGGTGTTTTTTTCTACCTCATATTCCAGATCTTTGGTTTGACTCTTCAGGTATGGTGGTCTACAGTTGAGTGTCTGTATATTCTTTATTTCAGACAGTGTATGCATAATTTCTGACTGGTCCTTTTCCATTTTTTTTGTATTCTCATTAAGGTCCTTGAAGGTCTCTTCAAGTTTCTCAGCGGTTTTTAGAAGATTCTTGAGTAACCTTATAAATGTGGTTCTGAACACTGTGTCGTCCATTAGTTTGCTTTCCTCTATCTCCCCTACTCGTGACATACTTCGGTGTCTCCGCATTTTGGCTGCCTCCCTGTGTTGATGGAGTGGCTTTGTGTGGACAGTGACCTATAGGGGCCGGTAGCTCAGCTTCCCCAATCACTCTAGGTGGTCGCTCTTGGTACACCCCTTTGTGGGCTGAATGGAAAGTCTTGGTATAGTTAAAAGCCTTGATTGCTGTTGGTACACTGGGAGGAATTGACCTCCAGACCAATTGGCTGTGAGGACCTGCTGTGTCTATAATGAAGAATTGCTGTGCTGGAGACACAGTAGGGCTTTGGTGCTCACTGAGTCTTCCTCTTGAATGTGTCCCTTATGAGAGTGGTTGAAATCTGGTGTCGTCCACACCAACCACTAGATACCCTAGTGTCTGGATCTCCAATGGGGTGCAGGTCTGAGGCCTCCCAGCAGGAGCTACAGCAAGAGCTACAGTTTTCTCCTCTTTGCTTGGGTGGTTTTGGAGCAGTCTGACTGGAGCTGCAGTTAATTTGGTTGAGCTGCCACAGAACAGGTCATTTATATGTAAAGGCCGCTGTGTGGAGCCTGGGTGGGTTTGTAGAATGTGCGGGGCGGGGTCTCAGGGCGTCACTAGGCTGGGGCGTGGCCAACGGCCATGGCTGCCTTCAGCCGTCTCTGCCTTTCCGCGTTTCCAAGTCCCCGTGTCCCGCGCTCCAGCACAGCAAACCCTGATTGCTGGGCGCACCTCTGTAGAAAAGTCACTCTCACTCTCCGACCGATGGCCAAGAGTCCAGCTTCTCCCCGTAGGTATCTGGGTCCCCCGCGTGTCCCCAGAAACTGGAGTTCAGAGTGATCGGGAGTTTGTCTTCCTTCGGTTTGAAGAAAAGCTGCGCGCCCAGTCGCCCTCCGCCAGCCCGCTTCGCACACGCCTCCGTACCTCAGCTCTCCAGCATTTGCGCTCTCTTCTCTTCTTAGTTGTAAATCTGCCACTCAGCCAGCTTTCCCGTGGTTCTGGGTGGTAGATGTTTTGTTTTTTAGTTGTATTTTTTAAATTGTTGTGCGAGGCGGCAGTTTAGTTGTTTAACTTTGCTGCCATCTTGGTTCCTCTATATAGCCTTTTCATATTGGCTTCTTTCACTTAGTAATATGCATTTATGTTTCCTTCATGTCTTTTCATGGCTTGAGAGTTCATTTTTCTTTAGTGCTAAATAATACTTCATTGTCTATATGTAGTAGTTTATTTATTGATTCACTTACTGAAGGACATCTTGTTTGCTTCCACGTTTTGATAATTATGAATAAAGCTGCTATAAACATCTATGTGCAGGTTTTTGTGTGTACATAAGATTTTAGTTCATTTGGATAAATACCAAGTGTGACTACTGGAGTTTGTTTAATCTTATAAGAAACTACCAAACTATCTTCAAAGTGGCTATTCCATTTTGCATTCTCATCAGCGTTGAATGAGAGTTCCTGTTGCTCCACATCAGCATTTGTCGGTCTTATGGATTTTGACAATTTAATAGGTGTGTAGTGGAATCTCACTTTTGTTTTAATTTGCAATTCTCTAATTACATATGTTGTTGAACATCTTTTTATATACTTACTTGTCATCTTAATATCTTCTTTGTGAGGTGAATGTTTAGGCGTTTTGCCCATTTTTAAATCAGATTGTTCATGTTCTTATTGGTGAGTTTTAACAATTTTTGTATATTTTGGGTAGCAGTCCTTTATCAGATGTGCTTTTTACAAATATTTTATCATAATATCAAGGTGTTATTTTTTAAATTTAAATTTAGTTATTATAATAACACATCAAATTTACCATTGTAACCATTTTTAAGTGTACAGTTCAGTAGTGTTAAGTGCGTTCATATTGTTGAGAAACAAATCCTAAAATCTTTTCATCCTATAACACTGAAACTCTGTAACCACTAAACACTAATTCCTCCTTCCTCCATACTTTGACAAACACCTTTATATTTTCTGTTTTTATGATTGACTACTTTAGAGAGATACTTCCTATAAGTGGGATCATACAATATTTGTCCTTTTGTGACTGGCTTATTTCACTTAAGTATGATGTCTTCAAGCAACATCCATGTGGTAGCATATGACACAATTTTCTCCTTTTTAGGCTACATAATATCTGATTGTATGCATATAGCACAGTTTCTTTATTAGTTCATCTGTTGATGGACATTTGTGTTGCTTCTACCTCTTGGTTATGTGAATAATGCTATGATGAACACACATGTACAAATAACTCTTCAAGATCCTGTTTTGACAAGATATGAATGCAACCCATATGCCCATTGATGAGTGTATAAAAAAGTTGTGGTACACTATGAGATATCACCTCACACCTGTCAGAATGGCCATCATCAATAAATCAACAAACAAGTGTTAGTGAAAATGTGGAGAAAATGGAACTCTTGTGCACTGTTGATAGGAATGCAGGTTGGTGCACCCAGTGTAGAAAACAGTATGGAGGTTACTAAAAAAATTAAAAATGGAATTGCCTTATGACCCAGCAATTCCACTTCTGGGTACATATCTGAAGAAACCCAAAACACTAATTCAGAAGAATATATGGACCCCTATGTTGATTATAGTGTTATTTACATTAGTAAAGATATGGAACCAACCCAAGTGTCCATTAATAAGTAAGTAGATAAAGAAGTGGTGGTGCATATATACAATGGAATATTCCTCAGCTATAAAGAGAACAAAACCTTAACATTTGCGACAGCATGGATAGACCTAGAGGGTATTATCCTAAGTGAATTAAGTCAGTAAAAGACAAATACCATATGATTTCACTTGTACGTGGAACCTAAAGAACTAACCATATGAATAAAACAGACTCATAGACATAGAGAATAGACTGGTGGATACCATAGGGAAGGATGATTGAGGGACTGAGTAAAAGAAGTGAAGGGATTAAGAAATACAAATTTTTAGTTACAAAATAGTCATGGGGATGAAAAGTACAGCATAGGGAATCCTATCTAATAAAGAGGGAATATGCTAATTGACCATCACTCCATCACAAAGATGGCTGCACCAACAGCTGAGGCCAAGTTCCCTAAAGGAGCCTTAATGAGCAATCAGCAGGGACCCGAGGCTACGCCCTCCCCCGCCCCCGTGGGGCTTGACAGGGGACCTCAGGCCACGCCCCCCACCCCAGCACCAGGCCGGGGGACCTCAGGCCGCACCCCCTGCCTCCACACCGGGCCAGGGGACCTGAGGCTACGCCCATTGCCCGGCTGGGCTTGACAAGGGTGGGACTGGCTGGGTCTGGACCTAGCTCAATGGCAGGGGGACGGCCGGGTCTGGGTCTCACATGATTTTGAGGCACATGTGGGTGGGCAGGGACTTGACTCTGGGTCCCCCTTTTAATGTGCACGAATTTCATGCACTTGGCCACTAGTATAGTCAATAAAATTATGACAAATGTATGGTGCCAGGTGGGTACTGGAAATTTAGGGGAGGGGGGCTTTGTAAAGTATATGATTGTCTAACCACTATGTTATATCCCTGAAACCAATACAAAATAATATTGAAAGTAAACTGAAATAGAAAAATAAAAATGTTTTTAACAAAAGATTCTGCTTTGAATGGTTTAGGACTATCAAGTGTTATCACTGATTAATCATTTATTAAATACCTAGAATGTCTGTACATAGGTTCTCCATATCCCTAGTGATAGGTAAATTGTCTTGCATCTTATAGTAATGATGGGACAAAGGTTACCACATAGGAGGATTACCTGAGTTTGACATAAAATGTCTTTCTTTTACTCTTTTTCCCCCTCCATTTTCTGCATCCCAGAGGGGATGACCCTGTGATGAACTAGAGTAGTTAGGATCTGAATTTTCTAAACCAGTTGTAGAAACTTGGCATTACTGTTCAGCATAAGAACCAAAGCATCCTAAATGATTCATAAAATTAAATCTGTGGCTCACGGGACATGTAGAAAAGTCTCCCATTCATCTTTCTTTCTCCTATTTCCACTTTCTGATTTTGCTATTACCCCCATTCCCTTAGAAAGACCCCCATATTCCATCTTTCCTTCACTAGACTTTATTGCCTTAAGGCTTACCTCATCCAGGTATAATCTTAATTAAATAATTTGATGCTGTTGTGTGAAGTGCTATTTGATTATTTGATGGAGCTTTTTTGGAGCATTTGTATGTGTAAATAGATATTTATAAACCAAACATGTGTAAATGCTTAATTGTTGAGCAGGAGAGTGACTTGGTCTATATCTGCAGTACAATGGGGATTCTTTGAAGCGTTTTTAAATAAGGGAGTATCTTTAAAAAAAATAAAGACAACTCTGGAGATTGACAAAAGTGGAAGAATCAGGGAAATCCATTAGATGGCTACTGCAAAACATGGTAAGAGTTGATATTAGCGTGATAGTAGTAAGGATAATGATAATAAAAATAGTAGTTAACATTTATATATTACATAAATATGCCAGGCATTGCCTTTTACTTTATATTAACTTATTTAATCCTTAATTTACAACAGTCCTATGAGGTAGGAGATGCCTCTTTTTTTGTATTATTATCTCCTCTTTATAAGTGATGAGGCTGAGGCAAAGGGATGTTAAGAAACTTGTCCACAACTAGTGGACATCAGGATCTAGTGATATATTGGATGTCGGGAGTGCGACAGAGAGCAAAAAAAAAGAATAAAGATAGCCTTCTTGGTTTTGGCCTGAGCAACTGGATGAATTAAATAATGCTATTAAACAAAATTCTGTGCTATTAAATAAAAGGAGAAGAGCAGGTTTAGGGACAGATGGGAGTGAAGGGAAATTAAAAATTCAGTTTTGGCCATGTTAATGTTGAGATACCTATTAGACATTTAGATGGAATTGTCAAGACTAGAGCTCAGAGATGTTTTAAGTGGAAATAGAAATTTGGACTTTATCTGCATGTAGATGACATATGAAGTCATGAGACTGGATGGAATCACATAGCACATAGCCTAGAAACAGAACTTATAGAATTCAAATGTAAAAAAAATTGTAAGGGAAAGAATATGGATTTTGGCATTAGAAATATTGGAAGAGTTTCTTTAGATTTACTGATTATTTCCTTTGTTGTATCTAGTCTGCTGAGAAGCCCATTAAAGGACATCTTTATGATATCATGTTTTTCATTTCTAATTTCCCCATTTGCTATATTTTTTTGTAGTTTCCATCTCTCTATCCAAATTCTTCATCTGCACATGTATGTTGTCTACCTTTTCCACTAGGTACTTTAAAATCTTAATCATAGCTATTTTTACATCCCTGATTCATAATTTTAAAATATGAACATTTCTGGGGCTAGCCCTGTTGACTCTTTTACCTCTTCATGATAGGTTATTTTTGTCTTGTATTTTGTGTCTCATTTTTTTTAAATTGAATTTTGTACATTGTATATAAAAAATGCTGAAGTCCTAAGTAGACAGTATTTATGTTCTGAACAGAGCAGGCCTCTTTTGTCAGCCCATTAAGTTGGGAGTTGCATCAATCTAGTCAGGAGTTGGGCTGGCTTTGATTTTTGTTTGTAGCTATTGATATTTCAGTACACCATTGGACTTCAAATTCCTGGAGTGCTGAATTGCCATTGCCTCGTGCTTTGTGGGGGGCCTGGGGCTCCAAAGTGTTTTTCTCACTGCTCCTGTTCCACCCTCTGCAGGTGCTACATCCCTCAGATACAGTGGATGCTTCTCTCTCTCTGTCCTTTCTCTTCCCCCAGTGGTAGATTGCTATTACTTGTTATTCATTGCAAAGTTTCTGTTTGGAACAGAGTGGTTTCTTGGATCTCATGCTCTACTCTCAGTGATAGGCAGGCCTTATGTACCTTTACCTCAGGGTGGAACTTTCTCAGTACTCCCACCCCACCTCCCATGGCAGCTGAACTTAGCCTTTTATCAATGCTAAGTCCTAAGTATAGTAAGTTTTCTGTCCCCTCCCCGCAGCAGATGGCTTTTGCTTCTACATCCTCTAGCAGAGGTAACATTTTTCTGATATATGCCAAGGAGTGTTTCTTTCCTTTCTCCTAGACACAGATGGCTTTTGCCTCAAATGAGAAAAGGGTCCATGATTCTGACATACAGTTAATCACAACCTGTATGCCTGTACCAGTGAGGAAAGCTCTTTTAGGTCTCCTACCCTCTTGCTTTCTCATGAGTACCCAACAGATGCCTGTAGATCTCTTCTATCAGGCTTGCAGAGATTCTAATGTCGTGTTAGCTCCTACCAAGCTTTTTAGAATTGGTTTAAAATCTAGTTGTTTTCTTCTTATGCAAGTTTTGTTGGCCATCTCTTCATCCTGTGCTTTGACAAATGTGAAGCAGTTGTCTCTCCTCAGAGGGACTTTTCATACTTTGAAATTCAGATCACTTGGTTGCTTTGCAACCTCAGCTCTCTGATGAACTAAAAAAATTATGATTTTGTAGGTTTTCTAATATTTATGGTTGAGAAATAGTGCTGCCCTCTTCGGGCTTTGAACTTGCTAAATGTTACCAGAACTCCAGAGTTGATTGTCTAACTGGTCCATGTTGTTCTCTTTCTTTAAATGTCTTTTCCCAGTTCCCCTTTGCCTTAAGGGTGAGGCCTAACCCGCTAGCCTGGCCTGCCAGGACCTTTGAGATCTGGCCCATATCCATATCGCCAAGCCTCAACTTGCACTCCAGATACAGGGACCTTGATAGTTAATATCTAAGCAAATCCTAAATGTTGTAGAAGAAATTCTCTATTTGTGGTTTTTATTTTTCAGTGACTGAGAATCACCTTCAACCCTTTGAATGTTTCCTCCTTCTAACATGCTTTAGGGTTTCATTATTTTTTCTTTTGTTTATTTAAGCATCAACTGTGGTTTTATGTAAGCTGCATAAGTTTATGTAATTGAAGAAGAATAGATCTAACAAAATAAAATGCTATTTACAAATTAGTTCAATTATTGATGCTGTTGCTCTTGGCAACTGATGAAGATTGGCAAAGAAAATAAAATTGTTCCCAAATAGGTCTTAACATCCTCATCTTTATCTGCCAAATTGTGTAGGAAATAGGAGGCAGGTGTGCTATTTATTAGTTCATTGTTTCACAACCACTGTGTCTTGGTTGGTGTGCCAGATATTGACTATCTCATAAGTGGGTCATCTTCTGCCATTAGCAGCCTCCACCCTCAATCTGAGGGTGCTGTATAAAAATGTTTTCTGTATGTGCCACGGTATGAAAAATTTTGGGAAGTGCTGGACTGATGATTTCCTACATCTTTCCAAAAAAACATTGGCAAGAAAGTAGTTACAGAGTATTAGTAATAATTATAATTAATGCCTAACAGATGGTGACTGTATGATGGGGGTTTGCAAAACACTACCTTTGTCCTCATTTCATGCTCAGACCAGTCCTACAAGGTAGTTGCAATCATCTAGGGCACTTACCCAAGGAAATATAGTTATAAAGTGGCAAAGCTGGGGCATAAAGTCAGGTTAGAAAGTCCTACCTATTTAACCATTATGATTTATTCCTTACATTATTAAATTAACTGCAGTAGAAATGTTTCATTATTTCTTCTCTCTTCTTTTTTCTCTATTTGAGCTTGGGGTACTTGCACATAGGAAATTGTTTTTCATTGCCATATTAATTGATTCTTCTAATAGCATATTAATTGATTGAAAATTACCTATTTGAATTTTTTTTCAAATGTTATGAGGAAAAAATAGGTGCCTATAATTAACTGAGGTTTTCTGAGCACTGAAGAAGGAATTAACACCCAACAATAATAGCTATTATCACACTGAAGGCAAAACATATTAAAATACGGATATGCATAGTGGAAGTGTGGTTGCCCAGGTTTCATGAAGTTCTCAAGTTGAGACATGTAGATTTTCTTGATTCATTCATGAAGTGATAATGTTCATTGTCTTATCAAACATCAACGTCAGAAATATCAGAGAGCAAACAGGTCCTTGGGTGTTGAAGTCATTCATTAGAGATTAAATTTCACTACTAGGGTAATCTGAAAGCATCACAAGTCCTCATGACCTTAAAGAGAATTCTGAATGTTCAGTAATATTCTTTTATCACCTTTCACATGGTGTAGGATGCTGAGATACTCTCTAAGCCCCAGAACAGGAGAGGTCTCTTGCTACTGTTTTGACTTTAGTTTGTAATATAATGAATGCTTTGTTTGGAATTAAGAATATTTATATTTGTTGTTGTTTTTTCTCCATTCTAGGTTGGTGATGTAGTAGAAGTACAAGCAGATGAGACTTTTCCCTGTGATCTTATTCTTCTATCATCCTGCACTAGTGATGGAACCTGTTATGTTACTACAGCCAGTCTTGATGGGGAATCCAATTGCAAGGTAATGAAGAGTAAACCTCACTTATACATTTTAAGCTCAGAATAGTTCATCAATAAATACTCCTTCCCACTGTCCCCTAATCTTTTATCTTATTTTATCTTATTTGTGTACATTTTGTATTTGAAGACAGCTTTTATATAGTTATCCTTGAACTTCTAAGCAAATTCTCAAATTCGGGGAAGGGGATGGTATTGGGTGAAGAAAATCCATGTGCCAAGTAAAAGCCACCACATTTTAAAAAAAATTATACACACACACACACACACACACACACACACACACACACACACACACACTGAGTGGCCAGATTATTATGCATTCAGAGCTCATAATAATCTGGCCACTCAGTGTGTGTGTGTGTGTGTGTGTGTGTGTGTGTGTGTGTGTGTGTGTGTGTGTGTGTGTGTTATTGATTTCAGAAGGAAGGAAGAGAGAGATAGAAACATCAATGATGAGAGAGAATCATTGATGGGCTGCCTTCTACACACCCCGCTCCCCCACACTGGGGATCAAGCCCACAACCCAGGCATGTGCCCTGACTGCGAATTGAACCATGACCTCCTGAATCATAGGTCGATGCTCAACTACTAGGCCACGCCAGCTGGGCACACCACATTTTTTATATAACTGCTTTCATTTCATATTGACATAACCCACTTAATATTTTGTTGAGGCTTTTTAAAATGAGAGTAATCATAGGCTGAAAGTATATAACTATAAAAATAATATCAAGTATCTCACCTTACAGTTTGATCTCTTTACTTAAAAAGTGATGAATATTTTCTTTAAAAATGTTTATTCCTGGCATATAGGAAATGTAATCTGGAATAATTTGATTGTTTCTAAAACAATGCCTTAGGGTGTAGTTTGGCAAATAATGTTTGCTTTATTGCAACTAGGAAGAATTACAAATCTGTTAAAGTAAATTTGCTCAAACTGGAGATAAATTACTTCCCTGGTACTCTCTGACACTGTCAGTTCTTGGCCATTGTCCAGAATTCTATAAGGCATGAAGATGTATCTTTTATATGTTGCCTTTAAGGAAGGATATTAATGTGCTCACCTCTGTGTGTATCCTTGAGGGCTTTTCTCTGCTTGTTTATTCCATCTGGAATTGAGGACCAGGACTCAGTATGTGAAAAAAGGAACTTAAATGCCTTAGATGACTATATTTTGTGCTTTAGGGCAGCGGTCGCCAACCTTTCAAACCTCACAGACAGCCAGTGGTCCACGTATCACCAGTTGGTGACCGCTGCTTTAGGGTATGGTGATAAACTAGTCCAATTTAAATTGTTCAAAAGCAAAGTTATATTTGACGGAATGTCGAGGTAAAAATCAAGACATCTACCTAAAGATTACCTAATAGGGGAAAAAGTTGTTAAGTTGATACAATCACAACATGGGTTTTCACCCTGGCCATTGTGGCTCAGTAATATCCTATGCACCAAAAGGTCACTGGTTCAATTCCTGGCCCAGGTTGCAGGCTCAATTCCCAGTAGGGGGTGGCAGGAGACAGCCAATCAATATTTCTCTCTCTCTCTCTCTCTCTCTCTCTCTCTCTCTCTCTCTCTCCCTCCCTCCCTCTTTCTCTCTCTCTCTCTCCCCCCCTCTCCCCTCCCTCCCTCTCTTCCTTTCTCTCTAAAAGTAAACAATAAAAATATATTTAAAAATAAATTAATTAAATAAAAATACATAGGTTTTTCAAAGCCAGGAGGTAGTTTTAAATCTAGCTCAGGTACTTCCATATTATTTCCCAAAGACCATGCAACAGCTTTCCTTCTGGATAAGTAGTACAGTCCTTGAGTCTCTGTCAGCCTTTCTTTGATGATTTATAAATGGGCCCTAGCTGGTTCCATCTGTATATGTCTTCCTCTATCTCTTTTTTCAGTGTCTTGTAGTTTTCCAAGTACAGGTCTTTTACCTCCTTAGTTAAGTTTATTCCTAGGTATCTGAATTTTTTTGGTGCAATGGTAAATGGGATTTCTTTTTTAGTCTCTCTTTCTGTAAGTTCACTATTGGTGTATAGAAATGCCATAGATTTCTTGGCATTAATTTTGTATCCTGCAAAATGCCGAATTAATTTATTAAGTATATTAGTTTTTTGATGGAGTCTTTCGGGTTTTTTTGTATAATATCATGTCATCTACAAATAAGGACAGCTTTACTTCTTCTTTTCCAATTTGGATGCCTTTTATTTCTTCTTCTTGTCTAATTGCAATGGCTAATACTTCCAGTACTATGTCGAACAGGAGTGGTGAGAGTGGGCATCCCTGACTTCTTCCTGAACTTAGGGGAAATGGTTTTAGTTTTTGTCCATTGAGTATGATGTTTGCTGTGGGATTATCATATACAGCTTTTGTTATGTTGAGGTATGATCCTTCTATTCCCACCTTGTTGAGAGTTTTTATCAGGAAAAGGGTGTTGGATTTTGTCAAATGCTTTTTCTGCATCAATTGATATGACTATGTGGTTTTTGTCTCTGAATTTGTTTATGTGATGTATCACATTTATTGATTTGCAGATATTGTACCATCCTTGCATTCCTGGGATAAATCCTACTTGATCATGGTGTATGATCTTTCTGATGTACGGCCTGAGCTGATTTGCTAGAATTTTGTTGATGATTTTGGCATCTGTGTTCATGAGTGATATTTGCCTGTAATTCTCTTTCATTCTGTTGTCTTTATCTGGTTTTGGTATTAGGGTGACGCTGGCTTCATAGAATTAGCTTGGGAGGGTTCCTTCCACATGAATTTTTTGGAATAGTCTGAGGAAGATAGGTTTTAATTCTTCCTTGAATGTTTGGTAAAACTCTCCTGTGAAGTCGTCTGGCCCTGGGCTTTTGTTTGCTGGAAGATTTTTGATGACTGCTTCAATTTCTTCCATAGTTACTGGCCTATTGAGCTGTTTAGATTCTTCCTGATTGATTTTTGGAAGGTGTGCCCTTGGTTCCGGGTGAGGCTGGGAACTGGGTCAGGGTGAGGCTGGGTCCCGGGTCCGGGCGATGCCACATGCCCCTGGATCCAGGTAAGGCCGCACGCCCCTGGGTACGGGTGAGGCTGGGTCCCGGTCAGGGTGGGGCCGCCCCCCTGGGTCCGGGTGAGGCTATGTGCCCCTAGGTCCGGGTGAGGCTGGATCCTGGGTCCAGGTGGGGCCATGCACCCCTGGATCCGGGTGAGGCCACGCGACCCTGGGTCTGGGAGATGCCACGCGCCCCTGGGTCCGGGTGAGGCCACGCGCCCCTGGGTCCAGGTGAAGCCGGATCCCGGGTCTGGGTGAGGCCGTGTGCCCCTGGATCTGGGTGAGGCTGGGTCCCGGGCCCGGGTGAGGCCGCGCGCACCTGGTTCTGGGAGAGGCCACGCGCCCCTGGGTCCGGGTGAGGCCACGCGCCCCTGGGTCCGGGTGAAGCTGTATCCCGGGTCCGGGGGAGGCCGTGTGCCCCTGGATCCGGGTGAGGCTGGGTCCCGGGCCCGGGTGAGGCCACGCGCCCCTGGGTCTGGGAGAGGCCGCGCACCCCTGGGTCCAGGTGAAGCTGGATTCCGGGTCCGGGTGAGGCCGTGTGCCCTTGGTTCCGGGTGAGGCCGCGCGCCCCTGAGTCCGGGTGAGGCCGCGCGCCCTTAGGTCCAAGTGAAGCTGGATCCTGGGTCCAAGTGAGGCCGTGCGCCCCTGGATCCGGGTGAGGCCAGTCTGGCGCTTTTGTCTCCTTCCCACCAGGGCGACTCAGCGGCACAGTCAACAGCTCATCCTCCGCGCACAATCCCGTGCGCGCCTCCGGTGCTCTGCTCTTTGCCGCCTCTCTGCACCTCTGCCCCACAGCCCAGCTTTCCCCAGCATGAGCCTGGCTTCCCCGGGTCTCTCCCAGAACTGGGGTTCAGTGCAGTTGGAACTGGGGTTCAGCACGGTCAGGAGCTTTTGTCTCCCTCCCGCTAGGGCAATCCAGCGGCACAGGCAACAGTCCCTCCTCTGCTCACATTCCCGTGCGCGGCTCCGGCGCAACTCCTCTGTGTCTCCGCCCCACAGCCCAGACTCCCCCAGCCTGAGCCCGGCTTCCCAGGGTTTCGCCCAGACCTGGGGTTCAGTGCAGTCGGAGCTGGGGTTCAGCACAATCTGGCGCTTTTATCTCCTTCCCGCCAGAGAACGCCAGCCAGGCCGTCAGCCGCCCCTTCCTCTCCGGCTCCGTCCTCCCCGCACGCGCGCGGGCTCGTGTCTCCGCCCGTGTCTCCATACCTCAAGCTTTTACGGCTTCTCTGATTTTCCTTGTGGTTTTCTCTTTCCTTCTAGTTGTGGGCATTTCAGTCAGCCAGCTTTCCTGTGGTTCTGGATGATGTCCGTTTTGACTTTTAGTTGTGTTTTTGAAATTGTTGTGCCAGGCTGTAGGTTAGGTGTTTAACCTATGCCGCCATCTTGGTTTCTCCTTTGTTCAATGCATTATATTTTTATGGAGTTTTCAGTTAATTATATGCATGCTGCAAATGAAATTCTCTGTGCTGTCAATATCAAGAAAAGCCTTTTTTTTTCTATTAACTTTGAAATCCCCTTGCAGTAGGGATAGCTTAGTAATTATTTGTAATATACTTGAAGAATTTTATTTAGTTGTAAATGTGCATCAGTATTTGTATTATTCTGCCAAAGCCTCTTGCTAAAACATATTCCTTTTCTGGAATCAGGTGGGTGTATGATTACAGAAAGAAACACTTTTATTTTTGCCTTTTCTTCTGCTTTCATCTAGACACATTATGCAGTACGTGATACTATTGCACTATGTACAGCTGAATCAATTGATACCCTCCGAGCAGCGATTGAATGTGAACAGCCTCAACCTGACCTCTACAAGTAAGTATCAGCTGGTTTCATTTTACTGCTGTCTGTTGGCTCTGCCTATCTTTACCCACCAGTATTGCAAAAAAACACCCAGCACTTACCAGTCTCCTTTCATTTGTGTTTTTATGAGCTGTTCCTTCTGACATGGAAATGAATCATATCAGCCTTGTTCACTACCAGCCCAAGATAAAATATATGGGCCCAGGCATCTTACTTGTGATTTTTCTTTTATTTTTGTTATTTGTAAACATGACCGTCCATCAAATTTTAAGATGATGTTATCCTGTAAAGCCGATCTACCAAACTTACTCATTAACCAGAGTTAACTAAAACAAAAATAAACCACTTCATTTGTTTTCCAATATCAAAGAGAGAAGAGGGTATGGAGCCATGCATTTAGTAGGCATTCTATCCTTAGAACTGCATATTGTGAATAGGCTGTTTTTTGTCCACAGTAAACAGATAAGTGGAGGAAGTAGTAAAATGGTGTAATGTCCTATATTTTACTATGCTTAGGCTTTCTGGAGTACTTTTTTCTGATTAACAGTGGGATGTCAGAAATTTGGAATTTGATTTTTAAGATTGGTCAGTTTGGCCCTGGCTGGTTTGGCTCAGTGGATGGAGCCAGGTTCGTGTCCCAGGATAGTGTCCAGGTTCGATCCCGGTCAGGGACATGTACTAGTACCTTGGTTGCAGGCACATCCTCAGTGGGGGGTGTGCAGGAGGCAGCTGATCGATGTTTCTCTCTCATCGATGTTTCTAACTCTCTATCCCTCTCCCTTCCTCTCTGTAAAAAAATCAATAAAATATATATATTTTTAAAAAGATTCCTCAGTTTGGCTTATTAGAGCATGGTGACAATGAGAGTAGAGTAACAGGTGTTATCCCCAAGCTGGCCAATTAATTTCATTCTATTACAGATGGCATCCATTACCTATTCCAGCCATCTTGTTAATGAGTTCTGTTGGTCATAATGGGTCAGATGATTGGTGGTGGTGGAACAAAGTAGCCATCCTACTATAAGAACAATGCCTCTCCCTCCTTCCCACCAGTCCTTCTTTCCTCTTTCCCTTCTGTATCCATGCTGATATTAAGAAATAGGACCACAAAGCAAAATAGCTGTTTCCTGCCTTAGCTCACAGTTTGCAAATGAGATAAAACAGTAATTCTAGGCTTTTAGTACAGTGAAATAATAGAGATGAATAAAAGGCCCATGGAATCAGAGAAAAGGAAGTGACTGATTCTGCTTGAGTTAGAGAATAATATACATCCTTGCATATTTATAGGGCAACTCCTACAATTTTCAGTTGCCTTAAATATGAAGGAAAATTTTAGATCAGGGAAGTTTATTGCTAATTCTCTAGACTAGATTGAGTGCCCTTGATATGTGACTCCAGAATACCTTGTACTTTCACTACCCTAGTGATAATTACTTATAATTGCCTGTTTATTTGTCTTAGGGTAAGTAATGTCTTTCTTACTTATTAGTGTATCTCCAGCACCTTGCATAGTACTTGTACAATTAATATATGATGAATGAATTACCAGAGATTCATATTTTGGAACACAGTAATAATACGTTCCATTTTTCTGAAAAAATATGCAAATTATAAAATATTCACACTTGTTAAGAAGGTGTTAGGCCTTTTTGCCCTTTTTTTTTTTTTTTTTTTCAGAAATACCGATTACCATATACCTAGCTATATTAAGTGATTGGATCAAGCTCAGTAATGAAATCAGCTTCAAGACAGTTTGGAAATTTCAAAGATGGTAATCAAGTGTTTACTGTCTAAAACTAATGCTGTGGTTCTCAAAGAGTTACCAAACCAGCAATATCAGCATCACCTGAGAACTAGTTGAAAATGCAAATTATCACCTGAATCATAAACTTGGGGATGGGACCCAGAAATTTGTAGTTTAATAAGCCCTCCAATGATTCTAATGCATGCTAAAGTGAAAGAACTACTGAAATAAATAATGGTTTTGAAAGTTGTATTAACACCAGAAATCTTTCTTCACATGAATGTATAATAGAAGCCAATTATTTTTATAATGTATAAATAAGACTGGTGTTATGTGTATGTACAATGCTAAGAAGATCTTGAAAAACAATTTAGTATATTTGTTTACATTCTTATAATAATATTATTTTAAGAATTAGATTAAAATGTTACCTTATTGTTATTTCATAATTTTTTTCAGAAATATAGTAGACATTCATAGTTCAAAGTCTCTTCTCTTTTGCATTATTTGTATTTTGATCCATTTCCAATTTTTGTGGTATATAGATTTTACCTATATGTAGAAAACTCATTTGCTATTATCTTCTTTTGCAGGTTTGTTGGGCGAATCAGTATCTATAGTAATACTCTTGAAGCTGTTGCGAGGTTAGTTTGCTATTCCTTTAAACTGTCCTTTGAGGGGGGTGTTAAAATAGCCAAATATTTTTTTTTTATAAAGAGAGGTTGAAGGTGAATAAATCTGGAGTAACTAGCCAGTATCCCACTAATGGGTCTTAAGTAACCAACCTTGTAATTGGTAGTAGCTCTTGTGTTGTAGGGTCTTTGAGTTGTGTGTGTCCTGGGCAGAGGGATAGGATTGGAAATGATGCTGAAGGTTTCCAGAATTGAAGAGCTCCAGACACTTGGATATTCCGAAATCTCTTCCAGACACTATATTTATTGTAATAGGTTGTTCAGTGGCAGACAGTATTGGAAATATACCTGGAGAACAGTGAGTGGTTTAAAGGAGAGTCATTGAGGGTATAGGCAGTGGATAAAATGCTGGGAAAATTACATCGAATGCTAATTATTTTTAATGCAGCAATTCATATACAAAAGGGTTTTTTCCCCTCTTTCATTTAGCACCTCAACTTTTTTATTTGGCCTTTTTACCATACTCAAAAGGAAGTAAAAGAAATGCCCAGTTGCCCAATGATCTCCCCCAAAGGCGGGTTTACTCTCCTCTCTATAAATATGTGACTGTGTCTTTCCCACCTTGGTGTTTTATCTGTTACCTTCTCTTTCTGTCTGCTGCTTTGTCCTGTTCTTGTCTTGCTGTCAATGACTAATAATCCTTTTATCTCTCTGTGCATCTCTTTACCTCTGTGTTGCTGGCTACTCCTGTCCTGTGCTGTTAACTGTGTTGTGCCCTGCAGTAACTTTTAGAGGAAGGGTCTTTCAGCTTGTCCTGGGGAGTAAGCATGTGATATAATTAGACAGATATATTCTGAACCCAGGACATAGACGTATGGGCAAAATATGTCCCCAAAGTTGATGGTGCTATTTGTTGGACTGTTTGGATAAGTGGTATTCATCTTTTATTTAGGTCTTTAGGACCTGAAAATCTCTTGTTGAAAGGAGCTACACTGAAAAATACCAAGAAGATATATGGTGAGCAATTTTTAAGACATACCTACCAGAAATATGCTTTATAAGCTTGTGCATAAATAGTGCTTGTTAAATTTTAACAGCAGATAACTGCCATTTAATCTAAGCCTGTTTTTAAGTGTTGGGAATTTATGAGATGGTAAACTAACTTGAAATATGATAAATAAATTATATAGAATTAAAATTAAGGATATATAAACTGGTGAATAGAAGAGGGTTTAAAATTCCTGCTTTTATAGGATGAAAAAAACACACACAATAGATCCAGTTGGATTAGGAGTTAGTTGTAACTTAGTCTTCATTTTATCCTGTTATTCCTTAGGAGTTGCTGTTTACACTGGGATGGAAACCAAAATGGCTTTGAACTACCAAGGGAAATCTCAGAAACGTTCTGCTGTTGAAAAGTTAGTATGCACTGCAGTTTCTTTAGTTGTTACTGAACTGAAATAGTTACTTCTCAGTATTCCAATAAGAACCATAATGAAAAAATAACATTGCAGCTACCATTTTGAGTACTTTTTATGTCCCAGAAACTGTGCTTAATGATTTGTATTTCTAACTAGAGGCCCAATGCACAAAGATTCATGCAAGAATGGGCCTTCCTTCCCCTGGCTGCTGGCAGCCTTCGCTCTGGCTGGAGCTGCCTTTCCGCTCTGAACTAGAGCTGCCTTTCTGCCTTCCCATGCTGCCCAGAGGCCCAGAGTGGCTTGGGTGATGCGGGACACAAGCGTTCTGCCCCCAGCCGCTCGGCGCCTGCATATGCAAATTAACCTGTCATCTTTGTTGGGTTAATTTGCATACTCCTGATTGGGTGGTGGGTGTTGCAAAGGTATGGTCAATTAGCATGTTACTCTTATTTTTTTTAATTTATTTTTTATTGCTTTTTAAATTTTTTTTTACGTATGTGTCCTTATTCCCCCATTACCCCCCACCCCCCACTCATGCCCGACCCCCCTGTTGTTTGTGTCCATTGATTAGGCTCATATGCATGCACACAAGTCCCTTGGTTGATCTCTCCCCCTTACTCCCACCGACCCCCACCTTCCCTGAGGTTTGACGTTCTGATCAATGTTTCTCAGTCTCTGGATCTGTTCTTGTTCATCAGTCTATGCCATTCATTATATTCCACAAATGAGTGAGATCAAGTGATATTTATCTTTCTCTGCCTGGCTTATTTCACTTAGCATAATGCTCTCCATCTCCATCCATGTTGTTGCAAATGGTAGGAACTCCTTTTTACCACAGCGTAGTATTCCATTGTGTAGATGTACCACAGTTTTTTAATCCACTCATCTGCTGATGGGTACTTAAGCTGTTTCCAAATCTTAGCTATGGTGAATTGTACTGCTATGAACATAGGGGTGCATATATCCTTTCTGATCCATGTTTCTATTTTCTTGGGATATATTCCTAGAAGTGGGATCACTGCGTCAAATGGGAGTTCCATTTTTAGTTTTTTGAGGAAACTCCATACTGTTCTCCACAGTGGCTACACCAGTCTGCATTCCCACCAACAGTGCACGAGGGTTCCTTTTTCTCCACATTCTCGCCAACACTTGTCATTTGTTGATTTGTTGATGATAGCCATTCTGACAGGTGTGAGATGGTACCGCATTGTTGTTTTGATTTGCATCTCTCTGATGATTAGTGACTTTGAGCATGTTTTCATATGTCTCTTGGCCTTCCTTCTGTCTTCTTTCAAAAAGTGTCTATTTAGATCAGTTGCCCATTTTTTGATTGGGTTGTTTATGTTCTTTTTGTTAAGTTGTATGAGTTCTCTGTAACTGTTGGAGATTAAACCCTTATCGTTGATGTCATTGGCAAATATGTTCTCCCATGCAGTGGGCTTTCTTGTTGTTTTATTGATGGTTTCCTTTGCTGTGCAAAAGCTTTTTATTTTGATTTAGTCCCATTTGTTTATTTTCTCTTTAGTTTCCATTGCCCTAGAAGTATCAGTGAAGAAGTTCCTTCGGCATATGTCTGAGATTTTGCTGCCTGTGGATTCTCTAGTATTTTTATGGTTTTGCGTTTTATGTTTAAGTCCTTTATCCATTTTGAGTTTATTTTTGTGTATGGTATAAGTTGGTGATCTAGTTTCATTTTTTTGCATGTATCTGTCCAATTTTCCCAACACCATTTATTGAAGAGACTGTCTTGACTCCATTGTATGTTCATGCCTTCTTTCTCAAATATTAGTTGGGCATAGTGGTTTGGATCGATTTCTGAGTTCTCTGTTCTATTCCATTGATCTATATGTCTGTTCTTGTGCCAGTACCAGGCTGTTTTAAGAACAGTGGCTTTGTAATACAGCTTGATATCTGGTATTGAGATCCCACCTACTTTGTTCTTCTTTCTTAGGATTGCTGCGGCTATTTGGGGTCTTTTTTTAATCCAGATGAATTTTTGGAGAGTTCTTTCTAGGTCTGTGAAATATGCCGTTGGTATTTTAATGGGAAGTGCATTGAATTTATAGATTGCTTTGGGTAGTATGGACATTTTGATGATGTTGATTCTACCAATCCATGAACATGGTATGTTCTTCCATCTGTTTATGTCTTCCTTTATCTCTTTTTTCAGTGTCGTATAGTTTTCCACGAATAAGTCTTTTACCTCCTTAGTTAAGTTTATTCCTTGGTATCTTAATTTTTTTGTTGTGATGTTAAATGGGATTGCTTTTTTTAGTCTCTCTTTCTGTAAGTTCACTATTGGTGTATAGAAATGCCATAGATTTCTTGGCATTAATTTTGTATCCTGCAACATTGCCAAATTCATTTATTAAGTCTAATAATTTTTTGATGGGGTCTTTAGGGTTTTCTATGTACAATATCATGTCATCTGCCAATAAGGACAGTTTTACTTCTTTTTTTCCAATTTGGATGCCTTTTATTTCTTCTTGTTGTTTGATAGCAATGGCTAGTACTTTTAGATTTTGGTTGAAGTATAAATTTATTTCCTTTGCTTCTAGATAATGGTTTGGGGTCCTATAGTTGCTATATGTAAGGAGGTTCTACAACATAGATCATAGTTTCCAGGCAAATGTTGAAGTGGTACCTGGTAGACCTTCAAGCCATTTGCCACTGACATGGACCTAGCTATTGTTGGCATGGATATCCAGTACATCAGTGACACCCTCTTCATAGCTCTACTTTCAGACTAAAAGAGTCTGCATTAAGCTTGAGGATTTCACATTTGCTTTCCCACCCTCTACTCCAGATCTTCAGGATTAAGGGAAACAGAGACAACCTACTCCTTCTGTAAGGTAATGGTGTGTTTGCACCATTACCAATGAATAGGTAATATTGTGTTTGCGTTTGTGTGTCCTGTCACTTACTTTATAGATCCTTATTAAAGGTTTGTTAAGCTAGTCAGCCATTGCACTTTGGGGAGCATTGGTGACAAACAAGTTAGGACTGGCTCTTCCATTTTACCACTTGAGAGTAACACTTCGCAGTGATAATCAAGGTTCATTCATACATACAGGCCTGTGCTGTGGTAACACATCATACGCAGGAGAAGCTTTAGAAGATTGGATGATTTAAGTTATACCTGGTTGATATCTTAAGTAATTAGATGGTCTTTTAATCCATGTCTTATTTTTCAGGTCCATTAATCTCTTCTTGATTGTGTATTTATTTATCTTACTGACCAAAGCTGCAACATGCACTATTCTAAAGTATATTTGGCAAAATACCCCATATAATGATGAACCTTGGTATAACCAAAAGACCCAGAAGGAGCGGGATACTTTGAAGGTAATTTGTTTTATGCTAAAAATTTTAACTAGCACCTTGTTATCACACCACCCTTGATTCAAATGCTGCTCAAATTAATGATGCCTTTTGTTGGTTTCTGGGTTCCCTCTTGGTTGTATGGTAACCCTAAGCCATTACATGGTTTAAAAGTTTTAGAGTTTTGTTTTATTTTAATTTGGGCTTCTATGCTTGTTTTTAGCTCTTTACTTAAGAGTTTTAAACAATTGGGCAAGAAGCTGGCATATAAATATAGTAGGAGCTTGTGATATATCATGCAAGGAGCATAATAAATGCCTACATAGAAACTTTGATTCTATATTCCTAGCTTGGGGTAGGAGGTGCACACAACATAAGGAAGTGAAGAAGTATGGAGTCAAAAGATACATTCACTGAAGAATAATGACAAAATTGAGGGTGTTTTCACATACTGTGATAATAAGTTTGACCAATGATATAGTGTCTTTGGCAAGTTTTTTTCAGTGTAGCAAGAGAGTGCTTTCAGCATCGAAATAAAAAGATAGAAACTGAACTAGTTCTTTATATTACACTTGTTTAATGGGAGTACATTTAATTAGCATGAACTTTTTTTTGTTGTTTTAGGTTTTGAAAATGTTCACCGACTTCCTATCATTTATGGTTCTGTTCAACTTTATCATTCCTGTCTCCATGTATGTCACAGTAGAAATGCAGAAATTCTTGGGCTCCTTCTTTATTTCATGGGATAAGGACTTTTATGATGAAGAAATTAATGAAGGAGCCCTGGTTAACACATCAGACCTTAATGAAGAACTTGGTCAGGTTAGAACTTATTTTTACTTAAAATAAATTAATATAGTTAAAATATATTTTCTTGTAGTCTGGATTACCAATGTATATGACCATATCATGTTTGGAAATGTGAATCAAGACAAAAAATATATACAGATATACCTTGAAGGCAAGCAATGTTTCCATAGCTATCGCATCAGTTATTTTGCTGGCATTTTGGAGCAAGATCCCAATATGTATTGAATTTGAATGTTACAGAAATTCTCTTTAAAAGTTGATGTTGTTAGATTATGGATTATTGCTTTGGAACAGGAAACATGTGGTCTTCATCACCAACTATAACTATTTGGGGATATAATATGGGGTAGCAAATAAAACTATTTTGTAAATGCATTTTGTTCCATAAACTAGATTGAGCAGAGTTGTCCTGTTGATATTTTCTTAGAATATTTCTGGTCAGATGGATATAGACCTAGAAAGCAGTTGTTTATTCCAGTTCAAAATTTTGAATGAAGGGAAAATGTGAAGGCATGCACTCCTCAAAATGTTTCTTGCTCTATATACCAATGTAGCTCAAGTTTTTATCTTGTTTCTAATTCAAGTGCATCTGTTTTCCAATGCAGTGAAATCTAGTTGTAATTCTTCAAGTGATGACTTCCTAGGTGCTTTTCTTATCAATATTGAGAGAGTTTTTCCCTTTGTCTGAATTTATTGTGCGTTGTGTAATTTTCGCAAACTGAGGAAATTTTTTGGCTTCATTTAATTCTCATATTTAGAATGTCAGGGATGTGGAAATGTCATTTCTGTGACTGAGGGATGCAAATTCAGTTAATGAAACTGTGTGGGTGAAACAGGTCCTCAGACTTGTTTTGAATGGTGCTAATTTGCATCTACATCTCTAAACTCTTACTGAATTTAGTACTCCTCCACCCGTCCCCCATCTCTTATTTCTATTGTTTACACAACCTTTACCTAAATCAAAGTACCCTGTTGACATCTATAAACACAAGGTTGAAAGAACTCTCCAGATTTCGTTGAAACCTGACTTTGGGACTCCAGGATCCCAAACCATGGAATCTGCATCCCACAGTGATACTTAGTCACCAAGGATACAACAAGAAATAAATGAATGAATACTTTTCCCTTAGATATTGTTCCCAGAAGATTCTTTTGTGAGTTCAGCTGGGAAGTTTTCATTCAGGGACAGAACTATATGAGTAGAACTACTCTAGTCCCTATAAAAGGCATAAATTTGCAGCATTTTTTCATGAAAAACAAAAATTAAGTTATAAAAATTAAGTCACCTCTGCTGAATTTTTCCCTGACAGGTGATTTAGTTGAGTAGTTCCAGTGCCTGGCTGTGTAGATTAACGTACCCAAAGATGAACTTGGCTAGCTAGCCCTAGGCTTTACAAATAAAGCAGACAACCTTCCACATGTGATACTTAATGCTCACCAGAGACAGGCAAGATATCCAGACCATGTTCCACTTGATGATACTCTTATGTCTTTCATATCTGCACCTCAGCAGATTCTATGTTACCTATGGGAATGTAATCCCTATCATTTAGACTGAATTCACACTGCAGAAAGTAAAGTGAGGATTTGGGGAATGATCTGATAAATTTGATAAGTGAAAAGAAACTACAGTCATCCACATTTCATCCACTACTTCTTTCTCCAACCAAAACCTGCTTTTCTGGGTGTGATTGTCATTTAGTTAATATAGCCAGACCATCACCTCAATTTATACAGAGAAAAACCAACTTGCCATCATTGTCAGGTTATATATGTAGAAACTACCCAAATGAAAATGCAAATAAGTCTTGAAATAGCTTCTTAGGTCATTTAGCTTTCAATGGAATGGTACACACAAAATGAAATATAACCAGTTTCCTCTTTGATGAGTCATAATTTAAGATATATAGGGCTTTTATGTTACTAAAAGCAGTGTCAATTAGTTCTCATCAATGTCATTGCAAACACTTGCTTAACAACTCTTTTAAAATGACCTACATGGTATTTTTAAAAGTGGGAAGATATGTTTAGGGCAGTGTTTGACTTGAGAAACAAAAAGAAGTAGACTGCTCACTCAGTTTAGTTGGAAATGGATGGGGTCTTTTGATTAGACATCAATCTTTTAGACAACCAAATGGTTTCTACCTATCTTGAAGAAACAAAACCAAACCATGGGGATAGCCTCCTTCTTTCTAACCCCTCCCAGTCTTTTAGCTATGCTTAATGTTGTGTCTGAGTATATACTCTGATTCCAGCAATTTAGTCCAGTGGTATGTATTGAACTTCTGTGTATGTAGTATATATTCTTGGTACTGAGGTTACTATTATAAAGTAAACAAGAAACCCTCAAGTTTTTCACCATTTAGTTGGGGAAATACACATATCAATGTGATCATGATAATTCAGAAAAATTAGGGAATGTGGGATGATGGAAAGAGTCCAGTACTGTGTAATTATGCTCAAGTCAACAGCAATGGCAATCAACATCTATATAACACATCATAGTTTACAAACATAGTTGTTGCTGAGCTTTATTTTGTAATTTTTACAGCCTTGTGCAACAGATTTAGTTATTTAAGGTTCATATATAAAGTTCAGAGAGATTAAGAGATTTTCCCCCAAGGTCACAAAGCTAGTAGGTGCTGGAGCCAAGACTCCATTCCAAGTGTTCCATTATGTTGAATGATGTGAATATTGTTGACCAATTTTGAACTATGCAATAGGTAATTTTGTATGTTCAACCTTAAGTTCAGGGTTCTTTCTACTTTAGAACACCTATCTCACTTTAGGTCTTTTATCCATAATGTGGTTGGTTTGAGCCTGTTGATAGAGAGGGGCCTTTTTTTATCTGTTTTAAACCCACCATTAAAGAGGAAGAGGCTGTTGTGAGTCAGGCAAGCAGCAGGCTCTTACTCTTTAGCCCTCTCTCACTTAAATATGAGAATACATACTTTTAAATAACAGCCAAGCCTCTCCTCCCCCTTTTCTGAGTATATGGCATGTATTAGATCAGTGATTCTCAAAGTAGGATCCAGGAACCAGCAGCATTAACATCACCTGATAAATTACTAGAAATTCACATTAACTGACCCTGCCCCAGAGCTACTAAATTAGAAACTTTGGGGATAGAGCCCACCGATCTGAGTTTCAGTGAGTCCTCCAAGTAAGTGTGATGCACACTACAGTTTGATAATTACTATATTAGAGTATAGTTTGTTTGTCTATACCTGTAAGAATAATTTTATGCAGAGCCATACTACACAACCTATTATATATCGGCAAACAATTGCACTTTATATTTTTAAAACTACCACCTTTGACACTCATAAAAGATTCTTAATGGGTTAATTAATTCCCACCCTAGTCCAGGAGGTGCTACAACATCTCCCCTTTATAAAGTAAACAATAAACCCTCAAGTTTTTCACCATTTAGTTGGACAACCTTTAGGGGAAAATGAAGGTTAATAATTTTGATCAGAAAATAAAGCCCCATAGATTTTCATTTAACTAGAAAAACTCTAACAACACAGGAATAATACCATTTGGATTAATTCAAAGAGATAATTCAAACTTGGCCAGCTAAGAGGACAAAAAGGAAAATTGGAAGGCCATATTTGTACCATGCTGCTACTGTGAAAAGCTTTGAAAAATAGAGAGCAACTGTTGCTGGAGTTCATCTCTTTCTGCCTTACATAATAGAAACCTTAATCTTGTGCTTATTGATTGTTCCTGTCAGCCCATAATTTTAACTATTTAAGGATAAATTGCCAAAAGGAGATAAAATTGTGGGTTTCAAAAGGCCAGATGGTATAAATAGAAGATAAAAACTGAGATAAAATGGAAATGCTCAATATGGCTTATTTAACATGGAAATTTTACATCGTAGATTATTTTTTCCGTAATTTATGAAATTATGGGAGAAACCAAGATGGCGGCATAAGGTATATACCTGTACATGCTGCCTCTCGCAACACAAAACTACAACTAAAAGACAAAATGGCTATCATCCAGAATCACGGGAAAGATGACTGAGTAGTTCTACAACTAGAAGGAAAGAAAAAAGCGCATTGAGACTGGGTAGGAGGTGCAGAGGCACGGAAAAGCAGAGGTACGGAGGAGCTCGAACCGGGCTGGCAACTGGGTGTGCTGTTTTTTTCAATCGGGAGGGAGATACAAGCTCCAGACTGCTCTGAACTCCAGTTTCCGGTGAGACTGTGGGGACCCAGACGACTATGGGAAGAAACTGGACTGTCTGGCATTGGGTCGGAAAGTGAGGTGGCTTTCTCACAGAGGTGCTTTCAGGAATCATTGTTACTGCGTGGGGGTGCGGGATGCTGAGATGCGGAGACTGGCAGCCATCGCTGTTTGCTCCGCCCTGGTGACTCCCTGAGACCCTGCCCCACCCAATTTACAACCCCACCCAAGCTGTGCGCAGCGGCTTTTGCATATGAATGGCCTGTCCTATCGCACCCTAACTTAACAAACTGCAGCTGGGTCAGAGAGCTCCAAAATTTCCAAACCCCAAACAAAGAGAAGAAATCTGCAGATTTCGCTGTAGCTCCTGCTGGATGGCCTCAGACAGTGGTTGATTTTGCACCTCCTTGGAGATTCAGGAGCCAGTGTACCTAGTGTTCAGTGTGAGACAATACCAGATTGCAACTCCTCACATCCATAAGTGGCAGACTCAGTGAGCACCAAAGCCCCACTGAAGTAAGTCCTGCCCCATAAGGGTGTCTCCAGCACAGCAGTTCTTCCATTATAGACACAGCAGGTCCTCACAGCCAATTGGCCTGGAAGTCAATTCCTCCCAGTGATACCAACAACAATCAAGGGTTAACTACAACAAGACTGTGCACCCAGCCCACAAAGGGGTGCACCAAGGGTGTCCACCTTAGGTGATTGGGGAGGCTGAGCCACTGGGCCCTATAGGACACCTACCACACAAGGCCATTCTATCAACACCGGGAAGCAGCCAAAATGCGGAGACAAAGAAACATGTCATGAATGAAAGAAATGGAGGAAAGCAAACTACTGGATATAGAGCTCAAAACCACAGTTATAAGGTTACTCAAGAATCTTCTAGAAACCTTCGAGGAACTTAGTGAGACTTTCAAGGATCTTAATGAGAATGCCAAAAAAATGGAAAAGCACCAGTCAGAAATTAAGCATACACTGTCTGAAATAAAGAATAATATACAGAAATTCAACAATAGACCAGAGGATCCCAAGAATCAAGTCAAAGATTTGAAATATGAGGAAGCAAAAAATACCCAATCAGAATAGCAAAAAGAAAAAATAATCCAAAAATATTAAGATAGTGTAAGGAGCCTCTTGGACAACTTCAAACGTACCAACATTGGATTTATGGGGGTGCCAGAAGAAGAGAGAGAGCAAGATATCAAAAACCTATTAGAAGAAATAATGACAGAAAACGTCCCCTACCTGGTGAAAGAAATAGACTTACAAGTCCAGACAGCGTAGAGAACCCCAAACAAGAGGAATCCAAAGAGGACCACACCAAGACACATAATTAAAATGCCAAGGGCAAAAGACAAAGAGAGAATCTTAAAAGCAGCAAGAGAAAAACAGTTAGTTACATACAAGGGAGTACCCATATGACTATCAGCTGATTTCTCAACAGAAACTATGCAGGCCAGAAGGGAGTGGCAAGAAATATTCAAAGTGATGAACAGCAAGAACCTACAACCAAGATTACCCAGCAATGCTATCTTTTGGAATTGAAGGTCAGATAAAGAGCTTCACAGACAAGAAAAAGCTAAAGGAGTTTAGCACCACCAAACCTTTATTATATGGAATGCTGAAGGATATTCTTTAAGAAGAGAAAGAAGAAGAAAAAGGTAAAGATAAAAATGATGAACAACAAAGTGACAACAAATACATATCTATCAACAAGTGAATCTAAAAATCAAGTGAATAAAAAATCTGATGAACAGAATAAACTGGTGAATATAATAGAATCAGGGGCATAGAAAGGGAGTGAAGTGACAATTCTCAGGGGGAAAGGGGCGTGAGGGGTGCGGGAAGAGATTGGAGAAAAATCTTACACCTATGGATGAGGACAGTGGCGGAGGGTAAGGGCATGGGGTGGGTGGGGGACCGGGTGGAGGGGAGCTATGGGGGAACAAAGAGGAACATCTGTAATAATCTGAACAATAAAGATATATTTAAAAAGAAAAAAAAAAGTATGCTTATATTATCCCTTAGCCTATCATAAAACTGCTTTTTTTAGTTTGGAACCTTTTTTCAGACATATCTGAAAATATTTAAAATTGGTTTTGATCATTATTGACTTACTGTGTACTATCTATATTCTGTAATTCTTTATATGAAACTGCATTTCACTTCAATCCAATATATTTATAGAATATTTTACTTTTTAAGGAAAAGTTTTATATCCCAGTTTAAGTTCCTATCGTGTGTGTGTGTGTGTGTGTGTGTGGGGGGGGGGGGGGGGGGGTTGCGCCTGCATTCACATAAAATAAGTGGCCAGTATATTCTTGTTTCCCTCTTGGAAAATTGATCTTCTTATGTAACTTTTTTTCTTTTTAATTCTTACTGGGGAATATTTTTTCCATTGCTTTTTAGAGAGAGTGGAAGGAAGGGATAGAGGGGGAAGGAGAGAGAAATATCGATGTGAGAGACACATTGATTGGAGCCGGGGATCAAACCTGCAACTGAAGTATTTGCCCTTGACCAGGAATTTAACCCGCAGCCCTGAGCTGCATGGGTCAATGCTCTAACCACTGAGCCAACTGCCAGGGCTTTTCAGTAACTTCTTTGCATAAAAAAGATTAGGTGTAAAATTGAAGGGTTCTTACTTTGATAAAATAGCCCCATTCTTCCTTCCTATTAATCTTCTATATTTTAATAGGTCTACTTTAGAAATATGATACTTTTTCAGTGTCTTAAAATACTCTTTTGTTTCTCATTCATTTTATAATGCTGCTTCTGTAATTACCTTACATCTGACAAGAAGTCTTAGAAAAGATATTTTATAAGGGTGACAAAATTGCTCTGCCTTACACCCACTAAAAATTAATCACACTGAACAAAGTTAAAATGTATGTTTGTGTCCTTGTTTTTAGGTGGATTATGTATTTACAGATAAAACTGGAACACTCACTGAAAACAGCATGGAATTCATTGAATGCTGCATAGATGGGCACAAGTATAAAGGTGTAACTCAGGAAACTAATGGACTCTCTCAAACTGATGGACCCTTAACATATTTTGATAAAGCAGATAAGGTGGCATTTTCTGCATTGTCATTTTACTTTGAGAAATCATTCTATGTATGCATGTGTTAACCCTGCATAGTAGAAATGAATTTTAGCTTATGACAGACTTTTGAATAACCATTTGTTTCTTCTCTCATTTCACCTTTCTTGTTTTACTAACAACTCTGGAATTTGTAAACAAGTAGAAAGAATTATGGGAAATTGCATTGGATAAAATTTCACTTCCCTGTCTGTGTGATCATAAATATTTTGTGCTTTGTCTTTAAGATATGAGCTCTTCCGAGAATGATATCTATTCAAATCATTCTAGTCCCTGGAGTGTCTAGGCATTAAATGAAACAGAGTCTCCCTGCGCCTGAGCTATTGTCAGATTGTGAATTAGATACTGAATGAATTCTTTTAGGCAAGAAAAAGTCACCGCTTGGGTATTAGGTAGTACTACACTAACCTGAATGAGTTAACACAGCCCCTACGGTATGTTAGCTGAGAACCAGGAATGCTGTTAGGAACTAGGAAGATAGCTCAGTCGAGTATTAAGAATTTATAAATTTCTGCTACCTCAGTTTGCTGGAGGTAATAACTTTCTCTCACATTAATATTTTTTTTCTGTTCATGGACTAGTTACCAAGTGATCAATGTGAAAATCATATAGTCATTTTTTATTGTTACTGTTTAACAGAATCGAGAAGAGCTCTTTCTGCGTGCCTTGTGTTTATGCCATACTGTAGAAATTAAAGTAAATGATGCTGTTGATGGACCTACAGAATCAGCTGAATTAACCTATGTGGCCTCTTCACCAGATGAAATAGCTTTGGTGAAAGGAGCTAAAAAGTAAGCACATGAATGCATTCTACAGGTCTGCTCTAGAGTGTCATACCTATGGTTAACAATACAGTATTTTAGTATCACAGGTGTTTGCTTGCATGTGTCCAAACTCATCAAATTGCATACATTAAATATGTGGAGTTCTGCATATATCAGTTATACCTCAATAAAGCTGTTTTAAAACCCTGAGATAAGTTGTTGAGAAATACATTAGCATTTTTGAAGAGTGGAAAAAAAATGAAGCACTTCCTAGTCTTGAGAAAGTGAAATCACAGGACAGGAGTTATTTCTTTTTCTCTGTTTGCTTCAGTAACCTTATCTTGTAAAAATACATATTCTTTAGTAAAAAGTCAGACTCCTTAATCTGAAAGTTTAGGAAAAAATTCCCTAACCAATTAAGAGCAGAAAGAAAATAGTAATACATAGGTGTAACTTGTATTAGTATTTATGCATACCATCCAGAAGTCTAAATGTTCATGTTATATTTTGTATATAACAATGGCCACTTTTTGTACAACATGTTATTTCTGAAAGTGCTCCCAGCAATTTTTACATCATTTGGTAAAGATAGTCCAGTTTGACCCATGAGGGCCAAGATAATTAAGTGACTAAAAGGTCACGCAGTGTGTTACATAATTGGATTTACAAATTGCCTCTTTTTTGGTTACAATTTGTGACTGTTCATTGACTTGCTGTGTATTATCATTTCAGCCAGTAAAGGGAAGATTATAGATTGATATCATATAAAAGAGAAGAAAACAATAAAAGATTACAAGTAACCCCAGTGGAAAGGAAAGAAATCATTCTTTAGAGATATACAAATGTCTTTTTTATTGTTTTTGACAGGTATGGGTTCACATTTTTAGGAACTCAGAATGGCCATATGAAAATAGAGAACCAAAGACAAGAAATAGAAGAGTAAGTAGCACTGTATATTTGTTTGTCACGTCTTAATCCCACAGTCCACCTTAACTGAATCTAGTAAGGGCAGCAAAGGAAACTGATTGCATCTACAAGTGTAGGACTCTGCTCTCCCAGTTCAGAGTTTTATGTAAATGTAGTTGGAGGAGGAGAAAGTAATTTTTTCATAGAATGGCAGAAACTGAGATTTGATGTGGAAATGATTCCAGTTTGGTTCACATATGGATCCAGTAGCCTGAATGAGAGTCTGCCTGGACTTTCTTTCAGAAATTAAAATACCATTTCTGGTCTCCAACACATGATACAAGAAAAAATCAGTGAACATGCATGAAACTTTATTTCCAGAACCCAACCAATAACTCTGGGATTTCAAGCCTAGCCAATCCTGGCAGTTTTGGTATTAGAAGCTTTGTCTTGTTCTAGATGATCAGGGTTGAGCCTCGGGGCAAATACTCTAATGCATCAGTGTTTTTCCCTACAGAGACCTCAAGGAACAAAGCCATTTTAGCGTAACAGCAGATTTGAATTAGGATCTATGATTAATTTGAATTCCTTCATCTGAAGTTGAAATTTAATTATCTGACTTAAATTCTGGCCCCTAGCATCTCATGAGACTCATCTCACACCCTGTAATACATGTAGATGCACCTTTAGGGAGGGATGCTCAGAAACCAGAGGAAGCCTCTTTGGCCTGACTGCCAAGAACCAGGGTCATCATCTGTCCAGATTCTAACCAGTTTGCAACCAGTGTCCCCCATCTTGGCCAACACCAAGTGAAATACTACATGTTTATGTTTTACACACACATATCCCCAAATAATGATCTCCTCCCTCCCATCAAAATCAAGCTTTGTAATATTTTTAGGCCAAATGCTTGTATCCAAATTGTTTATTTTCAAAAAAATATTTTCTCATATTTTTAAAATAATTAACTCATATTTTTACCCTTTTGCATCCTTTCATTTGATTAATATAGCTCAGCCATTCACACACAGATCTGGTCATATCGTTCCATTGTTTAAACCTTTCAGTGGATTTCTATTGATGTTAGGATAAAATCCCAAATCTCTGGCCCACAATGTTCTCATTTCCCAGCCCCTGCTTATCGTCCTTACTATTTTCCTATCAATTAGATGTCAAGCCTTAGTGAACTACTTTATATTCCCACCGTGGTCCATATGTAATCATACTCCTGTGCCTTTGCACATGCTCTTCCCTCTACTCAGAATGCCATGCTACCCTTTCTTCATCATATCACTTCTAGAGAACACACCTCAGGTACAACTATTTCCAAGAAGCCTTCCTTTGGATGTCTTCATTCTGCATACTCACATCTCCCCTGTGAGATCCTTTATTACAGTTTTTGGCAGACTGGAAGGTAGTCATCTTCTTACCTTACCCTCTGTTTGCCTTATCATATGAGGAGCCCTTTGAAGGAAGGGTCTGAGGAGATTCCTATCTATTTTCTAGCACCTAGCACTGTGCCTGACACATATTAGACATTGATGATTGAAATAATTGTAAGGGTGAGACTATTTCTAGATCCCTTCAGATATGGCTTGGTGGGACATCTTTTTGTCCCCTATTTCTATGTAGTCACTCACTCTTTATATTTTAAGTAATATAATGAGAAGATACAGATACCTCTTACCAACAATGGTGTCCTCTGACAGCATGCTCTAAATGCAGAGACATTTCAAAAACACAGTAGAAATCCCCAGTTGTATACATAACTAGTACCCTTTACCCAAAGAGAAGAGCTTGGTTCATTAAAGATGTTTAAATATCTTAAGATATTTCTCTTGTGTTTTATTTTTCCCAGTGTGGTGTAGGTATTTTACTTTTCTCATTTTTCTTCTCATAAAGGTATGAACTTCTTCACACCTTAAACTTTGATTCTGTCCGCCGTCGTATGAGTGTTATTGTGCAGACTCAAGAAGGTATGCATTTTTTTAAAAATGACTTTTTCTCTTTTTCCATTTTAGATTTATATTTAATCAACAATTTCAAGAAAGAAAATATTAAATGGAGTAGTATATGATTACCTAACATCACATAATGCAGTAGCTTCATATAGGCCTTAATGTATTTATATAAGTAAGAACATGCATTCAGCTTGTCAAATTGTCATTGGTAGAACCCCTGGTATGACAGTGTATGCCTTTTCTTAGAAACTGAGCTCTTACTCAGTTATGGTTGTCCAAATAGGAACTGAAAGGGTGACTTTTTTGTTCCGGGTACTGACCAATCACCAATAATGTCTACATGCAGTAGCTCAGTACGATTGTGGGGTTTGCAATTACTAGCTGTAAAGTCCTTGAGTGTAGAGTTGCTGGTTATCCCTCCCTGACCTTCCTCATTTCCCATTGGTTTACACTCCCTGGAGGCCGGTGAGCTAGAGATAACTAATGGCCAGCCTAATATGAAAGAGCATTGTAATTTTACTTCAGCACTCTGGCCTCTTTGACAGTCAAGAAGCTTGCCCTTTGCTTGCAAGGGAACCAGTACCATCATCCCAGAGTTCCCCCGTATCTTTGGGAGGAGCCATGGTGGTTGGGATACCTTCTGCTCAAATTCAGCAAGACTCATGAGAATGCTTCATTTTGGGGGCTCTCAGAAACCTCTGTATCTATTTGTGTTTGTGTATGTGTATATGTCTGTCTCCGGGTGTTTTTTTTTTTCAAAATATCCTTGATTAATTTTCTAGTAATTTACTTTTTAGTATTAAATCTGTTGCAAATTCCTGAATGTGAGAATAGGAAGATACAGACAGACTCTTGAGGGAATGCATCCCACTTTATTCATACTTTTTGGTGTGATTGCAAATAAAACTGATTTCAGTATGTTGATGTACAATTTGCTTTGTGAATTTTACACAAATTGGATGTGTGAGAGAAAGTGGGAAAAAACAAAAAACAAAATTTGAAATACTTGCTGTTTTTACCTGTGCCCATGTACATATGCATTCTACTGCAAATGGTGAGATATCTGGGGAAGTGGTATGCCAAGGGCCTTAACCTCAGAGTAACACTGTTATTTTTTAACTTGTTGGACTTAGCATTTTGCCTTATAAGGATGAAGGGTCTTTCTTCATGCTCAACTGTTACTACTTTCCTGGGTGCATGGACTGATATAAAGCTGTACTTGTGCTACTAACTACAATGTATTCTCCACTGTCTTCTACAAAGCTAATCTCAAGTTTCTGGTAAAAACCGTCAAGCCACTGTTTTAAAAGCTAATTTATATAGTTTATTTAAAATGATTTTACCTTGTTTGAGATTAAGTTTGGTCCTTGACATCAGTAGATGCCACAGGTGCTCTTTAGACCATGGCTGACAACATTTTCAAAGATAATTCAAGTACACTTGACACAAGCATAGTCTTTTGTGATTCACTAGAAGGAAGTATATTTTAACAGAAGTGCATGTTGTGAACTCTGAGTTATTACTTGTGTCCATACCAGTCTTAAGAGGTGATGAATGTTGTCCTGACCATGCAAAGGTCAAGATGTCTCATTCCATTTTGGTGAGCATTTTAAGGCAGGTTCAGGATACATAATAGCTGAGTGGAAATATCCACCCTAATCATTCAATGTTATTAATCCCAGTACAAGGCTTAAAATTCTAAGTCAACTACTTTGGTTTTTTATTTTAGGAGGCATATTTCTCTTTTGTAAAGGCGCCGACTCAGCGATTTTCCCCAGGGTGCATAATCATGACATTGAGTCAACCAAAGCCCATGTGGAACGAACTTCAATGGTGAGCCTTCACTCTAACCCCCCAAAAATAGAGAAATTCTGAAAATGACTTATTTAAATATCTGTTTAAGTGAATTTTAGCTTCTCTTTATGGTCTATTTTTAGATTTGGAACAAGTTTCTCTTCAGAATTTGGAGCCTTAAAGACTTTTCAAGAATGCATTATGTTCTGTGGGTTTTTTTGCCCCCAGAGATATTTTGTTATTTTGAACTTAATTGTATGTTACCTTTTTAGTTGTAATTTTTCCTTGTTTTAAAACTAAAAATATATCAGAATTTCTCTTTGTTTGGTAAAATAAGAGTACTTAAAGAAAATGTGTTTTTCCCCCTTGTTATTATTTGGATAACTAGAGATCTCCTACTTTGCTTCTAGGATGGGTATCGGACACTTTGTGTAGCCTTCAAAGAAATTCCTCCAGATGATTATGAAAGAATTGACAGACAGCTTGTAGAGGCAAAAATGGCCTTACAAGAGAGAGAAGAAAAATTGGAAATGATTTTTGATGATATTGAGACAAACATGAATTTACTTGGAGCCACTGCAGTGGAAGACAAGTAACCAGAAAATAATATTCTTGTTATTTTAATGACCAGTCATTTGGGGTGGTATCTGTTCATATTAGTAATTTAATCTCAAATTTTGAAATCTTTGATTTTGCTTTGTCTACATACCAGATTTTGAACTATTTATGAGAATGATTATTAAGTTAATTATTTGTGATTTAGAAGAATTAATCTGTCATCTTTAAGGTCTTTTGAATACTTACTAAGCCATTCATTTACTTATGCAGATATTTATGAAATAGTCTTACTAGGCATAGGGAGCTTTGTGCTGAAGATATCATTTAAGCTGAACTAGTGCCTGGTAGAATGGGTAAAATTTTTAAAAATATTTTTGTATTAATTTCAGAGAGGAAGGGAGAGGAAGAGAGAGATGGAAACATCAATGATGAGAGAGAAACATTGATTGGCTGCCTCCTGCATCTCCCTCACTGGGGATCAAGCCCGTAACCTGGGCATATGCCCTGACCAGGAATTGAACTGTGACCTCTTGGTTCATAGGTAGATGCTCAACCACTGAACCATACCAGCCGGACAAGAATAGGTAAAATTTTGACAGAGATAAGCAAAAAGGAAATTTCAAGGTAGAACAAATAACATGAGAGCTCATTCTAACCTGGTTTAACTGACCAGAGCTTGTTTTTGCATACTTTAAAATGATTTACTTTAATTATATAGGCTGAGCTGTGACAGACATGATTGTAGGACTCCAAGAAGTTTTAGACACTTAATATTGGAGGAGATTTTTAGGAATTATAAATGCCAATTGTTGAGACTTAACCAAACAAAAAGTTACAAACATATATTTAGCCATATTGGAAGTTATTGCAATTCTAATGAAATTCATTTAGTTTAATTTCATTTTTATTCTCTTGACAAAAGTAATCAAAGAAAGTATCATTCTCCTTTATTCCTGCCTTTAAGAATTATGCTTAAATTCTCTTTCAGGATGGTTGGCTTTTCTGTTCTTAAAGCTCCTCGGGGATGGGATTCACTAACTTCCCTCAATATCTTTTTTTTTTAATATTTTTAAATTTTTTCTAATTTTACAATTACAGTTGACATTACCTGTTCGTTTCAGGTATATAGCATAGTAGTTAGACATTTCTATAACTTATGAAGTATTTCCCCCATAAGTCTAGTACCCACCTGGCACCATGCATAGTTATTACAATATTATTATCTATATTCCCTGTGCTACACTTTACATCCCTGTGACTATTTTGTTCCCTCAATATCTTATTAGAATGTCTTTGGCCCTTTCTGTTTTAAACCATGTTAAGTATCTCTGTGGTGAGACATAAAATAAAATTTAATATGCTAAAGTGACAATGAATAAGAATGCTTGGTGAGTTTCTGAACATTTTAACTAAGAATGCTGATTCTCAACTCTGCCATAGGATACTGGTTATACCTAGAGGTGTCATGAATTTGTCCAGACCTCATTCTTTGAAATTCACTTTAATAAGCAAAACTGTGTCAGAGAGAACACTCTCAGAGTAGAGGATACATAAGAAAACCAACTGTGATAACATGGCAGGACTCCAGAAATGCTGTGATTTGTAAAAATATTCTCTTTAACAAACCTTCTTGCAGAATCTCTGTTGGGAATTTTTGAGGATAACGAGTTTTCCTTTGTGTTCCCAGGCTACAAGATCAAGCAGCTGAGACCATTGAAGCTCTGCATGCAGCAGGTCTGAAAGTCTGGGTGCTTACTGGGGATAAGATGGAGACCGCCAAATCCACCTGCTACGCCTGCCGCCTTTTCCAAACCAGCACTGAGCTCTTGGAACTGACTACAAAAACCATCGATGAAAGTGAAAGGAAAGAAGATCGATTACATGAATTGTTGATAGAATACCGTAAGAAGTTGCTGCATGAATTTCCTAAAAGTACTAGAAGCCTTAAAAAGTAAGAAAGTGCATCAGTTTCTTATATTTAGGCATTGGTACAGATATAAATCACAGCTGTTTATGCAGAAGGTTCTGTTTTTTACTTATCACTCTTTGCAGGTATTTTATCCTTATAAGTTAAAAACATTCCCTGAGGATGTGGCTAATGGCCCAGTTTTAATTATTTGGTACTTCCCACCTCTAGTTTAAAAGAAAACCATGCACTTCTCAAGGTTTATGAAACTAGTTCAGTTTCTCAATATTTAGGACCTGGGTATTTAGAATTGATATTCTGGCCTGGTCCATGTTAATAAAAAATACATCTTTTCACAGTCTATTAAACTGAATGTAATAAAACTGATCTCCATAATTGTTAACATATATTTTGAGACCCTGGAGCCATTTTCTGTGTTGATTTTAATGCCACAGAATTCCAAAGGTAACCAAATTCTTGTTAACATGGACACTTGGATTCTGCTTTCAACTAGCTGCTTAGGAAGAACTGTGGAACCCATGATCTCAAGGAAAGCCACTGATCCACAATAATTCAATGATATATTTTTCTAGAATTATCATTGACTAGGGCTTAGCCTCTTCTGAACCAATTATTAGAATTTACCTTGGCTATAAGGAAATTTTTTTCCTCTTTAGGATGTGCTTGCACTAAATTCAAGACCCCTAGATAATACTGTTTTTCATTTCTTGAGCACCCCCTTTGTTCCAGAAACAGTGTTAAGCACTTTATATAATTATTCTCATTTAATCTTCACTACAACCCAGTAAGGCAATCTTATTTTCTTAAACTTACAGATAGGGAAACTAAGGCTTTGAGGTAGAATAAGTCTATCCAATTCTAGAGCCCATGCTATATCTTTAACAACTATACTATATTGGCATCTTTGTCTCCATTGTTTAAACAAACTTTAAAAATGAATAGCCAACATTCATGAGGCTATGGCCAATTCTGAAACAGCAGTTTTTCTTCTGGTATTTGGGCAGCAATGAAAATAAACAGGTTTTTATGACTAAAGTTTCCTTCCTTTAACCAAATGATACTTATTAAAGGCAGTACAAATTACAAGCATTTTACTTGTCCATTTATCTTAGTCTGCTTGAGCTACCATATCAAAATACCATAGACTAGGTGGCTTATCCAGTGGAAACTGATTTCTCATATCTGGTGTGGTCCCTCTTTCTAGCTTGCAGAAGGCTGACTTTTCACTGTCTCCTTACATTGCAGAGAGGGGGGAAGCTCTGGTGTCTCTTCTTATAAGGGCCCTACCCTTATGAATTTATTTAAACCTAAGTATCTCCCAAAGACTCCATCTCCAAATACCACCACACTGAGGATTAGGGCTTCAAAATAGGACGTGGTAGGGGACACAATTCAGTTCATAGCACCATTCAGCAGCTCTGGAGCACTTTTATAAAAGCCAGGGCTTATGGAACCCTTCACTTCTCAGCTCAGAACATTTCCTCTTCCTGCCTCATCTGTTTGGAGTTGTGTGGGTACAGTCTTTTCCCCAGGTTATATAGATGTCAGACCTAGAATCACTTCTGCCAGCTTCTGCTTCTTTGTCCCTTCCACTTTAGATCAGCCACCAAGCTTTATTCATGTTCTCATTTTCACCACTGGTGCTCCACATCAAATTTTGTAGCAACCCATGCCTCAAGTCCCTTAAGCCCCTCTTCCAGACAAGTGGTCCTTAAATGTGTAGAACTGCCTATATCACATCCCTGCTCAGAAACCTTAAGTGGTTCTCCATTACCCACAGAATCAGTTTGCACCAAAGGCCTCAAGTAACATTTTCATTTTGCTTTCCTAGTGCAACACAGGATGCATTCTCTCCACACACCACTTTCTGCCCTGTCTTTCAAGTTCCATTTCATATATCACACCTCACAAAGAACCCACTATTCTTCCTGTGTATTTATTGTCCCAATCACTGGATAGTGACTATTTAACATCTTGTTTGGTTGGTTATACTCTATCATGTATGCTTTTGTCACCCCAATGAGATTTTTCTGTTCTCCAAGGAAAGAGTAATTAATAAATCTTTTCATTGTATATAATTGATGTTTACAAATATTGCTTGATTGATTATTGAGTCACTGCTTTCTGTACATTAAGTCTGCTCTGTGGGTAGGAGAGCAAAGAAGGTGAACACGTGGATGATATCTCTTTAGTTAGTGAAAAAGTGGTCATAATATTATGAAGCAAAACATGGATATGTACAAAATATTATGGTGCTAGCAATATACAACAAAGAAATATGGCATAAAGGATAGATGAGGCATATTAGGCTCTCACTACTCAAAGTTTGGTCCATAGAACAGCATCTCCATTACCACCAGAAGCTTGTGAGAAATATAAAATCTCATGTCCCACCCCAAACTTATTCAATCAGAATCTACAAGATTCCCAAAAATTTTGACAAGATTCTTTTAACATTAAACTTTGAGAGGCGTCAAGTTAGACAAGTGAATTTATAATGATGAGATCAAGCTGTGTCTAATACTTTCACTGCAGTGGTTCTCAAATAGCACCCAAAATTTCCCGAGCTAACATTGACTAGTCATTGTTTTTTTTTCTTCATTGTAAAAAATAATAAAGACATGTTAATTGGTAGAATTTTCTCAGTTGTAAGTTTTCCCCTCATATGTTTTTCTTAAATACTTTGCACTGGTTACATTTTTCTTTCCTGGCTATGCATGAGAATCACCTGAAGAGCTTTTTAAAGCATTAATATATGTAACTGAGCCCTACCCAAGATACTCTGATTTAATTAATCTGGGGATAGTCCTCACGCATGGGCAATTTTTTATTTTATTTTTATTAAATATATTTTTATTGATTTCAGAGAGAAAGGGAGAGGGAGAGAGAGAAATAAACATCAATGATGAGAGAAAATCATTCATCAGCTGCCTCCTGCATGCCCCCTACTGGGGATTGAGCCAGATACCCGGGCATAAGCCCTTGACTGGAAAAGAACCTGGGACCCTTCAGTCTGCTGGCCAGCGCTCTATCCACTGAGCCAAACCAGCTAGGGTGCATGGGCAATTTTTAAAACTGCTCAGATGATTCTAATGGGAAGGCTATGGCTGAGAACACTAATCAAGTATAAAATGATACTTATTTAATTAACATATATTATTGTATGGTATTCTTTAATGAACACCATATATTTTAGGTACTCCATCACATTTGAGAAGCCTGGTCTACTGATAGTTTATGTCATTCAGGCAAAAATATTAGGAAAAGGTCTTCTGTGACTGTATATCCAAAAGTCATTTTGTCTTTTACTTATATTTTTAAGGAGTTTTTAGATTGACTAATGATTTGTCTTTATATCAGAGTTTGACTGATCTGTAATTTCCCAAATTCACCTTCAGTTTCTTATAGAGACTGACTACTAAATGTCCACTATTTTTTTATAATTTTTTTCTTTATTGATTAAGGTATTATTTATGTGTCCTTATTACCCCATTGCCCCCTTGTTCATCATTTTTATACCATTTAGAACTTAATGTTATTTATATATGCAGCTTGAGTCTCAAACATGTGATGAAAAGTCTCTGATGTGCCTTTATTAGAGACAGTTGCTTCTTTAGAATGTATAGGTTTAGAAATCAGATTGATGATGACTTATGGGAGATCCTCTTCCTTATAGTTTAAAATAAATAAGGTTCCTAAATAGAATTATATAATAGATTCAAATACAGCATTATTTTTTTCATTTTCAGAGCATGGACAGAACAACAGGAATATGGATTAATCATCGATGGCTCTACATTATCACTCATATTAAATTCTAATCATGACTCCAGTTTTAACAATTACAAAAGCATTTTCGTACAAATTTGTATGAAGTGCACTGCAGTGCTCTGCTGCCGGATGGCACCATTGCAGAAAGCACAGGTAACTGGATATTAGTTAATGTTCTGTTCTGGGGACTTCTACATACATGTGCAAATGTTCACTTTACTTTTAATTTGTTTCTTCTTTTACGGGCCGTTATTACCTTATTACATCTTCCCTGGCATCATCCTCTTTGTGATCAAAGTCAGGAGTCTTCCCACCAATTTGAATCAAACCAGCCTTGTTGTTCCCTCAAGCTGGCAGTCCAGTTCCTCACCTTCCAAACTTCTCTAATGAATGTTTGGTGCCTGCTGCCTACCCCAGTCCCATGTGTTCTTTCTTCTCATCTTACTCTGTTGGATCGCCTGAAGGAGAGCAATGACTTCCTGGCCAAATCCATCATACTATCTTCCATTCTCCTCCTCAGTTCTTTGCTGCAGTTGACACTATCAATTATATCCTCCTTAAAATTCCTCCCTTGCTTTCTATGATGGTTTACAGTCCTGACATTTCCCCCCCTACTTGGGAATCTAGTGTCTTTTATTTTGTTTCATATTCTATCTTTTCCCGAATTATCAGTTTTCTCTGGTCTTGATTTTTTTTTCCCGTTAAGTCTTATATTTCTGGCTGCCTGCTCAACAGCTCCATATGGATTCCCCACTGTCACATTAAATTCTAGTGTTCAAAACAGATCTTACAATTTTCTCCTTCAGGCCAGTTTGTTTTATATCTTTATTATTCCTGTTACCAATGCCATTTTTTTTCTTTTGCTTTCTAAGTCTCCAAAGTACCTCTAACCCTACTCTTCTTCACTCCATATATAGGCACCATGTCCTGTTGATTCTACCTTTTGTCATAGCTCTCATTTTGGTGCCATCTTTTTAAACCTTTCACCTCCAGCCCAGTCTAAGCCCTAAGGACTTTACACAGAGACTATTTGATTTGGTCTCCTTACTTTCACAATTCCCCCTTTAATCTCTTTCCCCACACTCCCAAATTAATCTTGTTAAATCACTACTTCTCTCATCATATATTCTTGCTCCGACACTTTCAGTAATTTCCTAGTCTCTTAGGAGGGAGGACAGATGACTCAATGTGGGACTCGGGGCTTACCCTGTGACCCTGGGGTCCACCATAATTCCTATATCCAGTGTGAATTGTTCCCCCTTTGTGTGCTTCCAACATGCTGTGTACTTGCCAACTTCCAAGCTTTTCTCATATCATTTCCTCATCTGGGATTCTCTCAAAATTGTTCTTGGTCTAACAAAAATTATACTCAATAAAACCCAGCTCAAGCCCACTCCCATATGCTGTTTTTTGTCAGCTCTTCCAGCCCACATTGATCTGCTTCACCTTACTTTCTTGTACTCACTGGGTCCAAGGAACTTTAGAGTCTCAGTGACATACTTTTTCACTGCTATACACACTGTATTCTATGATATGTGTTAGGCTTGTTCTTCAGATTCTTCAACTACTTGCTCTACATGCAGAGGAGGACTATGTCTATGGCTTCTCCTTTACAGATAACCTGCCCCTGCCTCACACATGCATGCACACGCATGCCCATCTTAATTTAAGGCATTGTCTCTGTCTACTTTCTTCTCACTCTCAATTCCCACCACAGTCAGGTGCTTGTCTTTTTTGCTCAACTCTCAGAGCCCTGGTTAGCCCCAGCTGGGGAAGCACATCCTGCCAGAAGAGGATCCAAAAAAATCTGTCCCTTTAGTAAGAAGCAATATCCCTTTCCCCACCCCTTACAATCATTGTTGCTCAAGTTGCTTACCTGGGTTTTGACTCCATTGCCCAGGGCTGGTGTCTGAATTCCTGACTACATGCTAATTCTCCCACCCAGAATATGGAGCTCCCTGTAGTACAGTCCTCACTCTGTTTTATTTCTCTTTATCTATAGTCATTTCTGGGCTATCACCTACTCTTCTGTCATGGCCATATGGGTGATTTTCAAGTCACTTCTCCAATCTTTGGGTTTAACTTTATTTCTGTAGCTTCTTATTGAACATATCTTGGGTGTGTCATTATCACTTCAACTCAGCCGTCTCTAGAGCCCAACTGTCATTTTCCTTGTCTTTTTCTATATCTACTAGAGGCCCAGTGCATGAATTTATGCATGGGTGGGGTCTGGCCGGCCCAGCCCCAATCGGCGGATCGGGGCCAAGCCTATCAGGAGGAGGAGACAGTGGGAGGTTGGCCGACCCGGGGTCAATCAGGGCCGGGCCAGCTGGGGGGAGGGGCTGTGGGAAATTGGCTGCCCCCAATTGGGGTGAGGGTGGCAGATTGGAGGCAGGGCAAACCATGGGAAGGGGCTGTGGGTGGTGGGCTGGCTGGCCCTGCCCCAAAATGGGGCCAGGGGAGGGGCCAATCAGGGGTGGAGCTGGCTAGGGGGAGGGGACATGGGCTGATGGGGATGCTGGGGGCTGATCGGGGGTGGGGCCAGCTGTGGGGAGGGGCTGTGGGTGGTGGGATGGCCGGCCCCACCCCCAAGTGGGGTCGGGGAGCTGATGGGGGGCCAGTGGCCTGCGGGAGGGGCCATGGGTCATTGGCTGGCCGGCCCTGCTCCTGATCAGAGTGGGGGATCGATTGGGGGCAGAACTGGCTGGGGGGTGGGACCGTGGGCCAATCGGGGTGGTGGGGGCCCATCGGGGTGAGGCCAGCCATGGGGAGGGGCCGCAGGAGGTTGGTCAGCCGTCCCTGCCCCTGATTGGGGTGGTGGGGGCCCATCTGGGATGGGGCTGGCCAGGAGGAGGGTATGCAGGAAGTTGGCCGGCCAACCTCGCCCCCTATTGCGGTAGAGGGGGCAATCAGGGGTGAGGCTGGCCAGGGGGAGGGGCTGCAGGAGGTGGGACAGCTAGGGGGAGGGGCTTCAGAAGGTTGGCCAGCTGCCCCACCCTCAATCGGGGTGGGAGAGGCTGATCAGGGGCGGGGTGGCTGGGGGCAGGGGCCATGGGAGGTTGGCCGGCTGGCCCCACACCCTGATTGGGCTGGTTTGCTGGCCGTAGTGGGCATCATAGTGACTGGTCGTTCCTGTTGTTATGGTGTTCCAGTTGTTACAGCATTCCGGTCGCTGGCTTTTTATATATGTAGATTACTGAGCTCACTATACTTCCAGTTTCTAGATTTAAAATGTTGAAATCTCTGTTGACTTCCCCCATGCTTTACCATATGGTTTCAGTCACTGAATTCCGTTTTCTAGTACATCATTGTCTTTTCCATCTATTCCTTTCTTTCCATTACTTTTCAGGTCTAGGCTTTTAACAACTAATTGAATGGCAGCTATAACTAACCACCTAACTTCTCTTTGCCTGCAGTTTTGCTTTTTCTTTCTGTTCTTCTTGCACCCTGCTGCCACTCAGAATATCACTCCCTGTTGATCTGGCCCCAGGGGTACCTGGCATCCCCCTTATATGGAAACGCATTGATTTGCTCAAGCCAGATCTGTTTTCTAAGCATATGCTATAGGTACATGTCTGTATGTCTTAGAAGATGACATTTTATTTCTCTGTCTTAGAACATGACATTTTCTTTCTCTGGAATACTCCAACCCCCTTTTTCCCATCAATGCAAAACTTACCAATCTTTTATGATTGATATCAAATCACTCTTATGTAAAATTATTCCTGATCACTGTGGCATATAGTGTTATCTTCCTTCTCTGAGGTCATAGGTCTTCTTATGTGGATGACTTAGATGACAATGTGTTATATACTCCCTTGTACAGATTATTGCACAGTGTTGTTTTGTTAATGTGATTATCTAATATTCTTGATTCATTCCCTATCTCTGCTACTTTATCATATACTTTTTTTCATCATATTCTTTCTAAGGTGTGTGACCAAGCCTTGTATCTTTTTTTGGTATTTGTATTTTGCTTTACACTTTGAATTATATGAAGTGATAGTTGAGAAATGGCTTTTCATAAATTGATTTCTTTTTCATGAAGCTATCCTAGAGATTAAAGAGAAATTATTTTTACATTTTTTAAATTTTATTGATTTCAGAGAGGAAGGGAGAGGGAGAGAGAGATAGAAACATCAATGATGAGAGAGAATCATTCATCGGCTGCCTCCTGAACGCCCCCTACTGGGGATCGAGTTTGCAACCCGGGACTGTGCCCTTGACCGGAATTGAACCTGGGACCCTTCAGCCTGCAGGCCAATGCTTTATCCACTGAGCCAAACCAGCTAGGGCTGAAGAGAAATTCTTAATCCAGGAGACCTGGGTCTCAGAAAAAAAAATCATGTTAATCTATAAATCTTTCATTATTTCATAGTGTGTGACCATATATCCTTTACTTCTCACAAGGACAAGCTTTATTGTTTTGAATCTATTTTTGTATGTGGAAGCTGTCACCTTTGATAATTTCATTACCTTTCCTGACTGCACTTTCTCTTCCTTGAGGTGCAAATCATTACTGCACTTAGTATAACAAGTGCAATTAGTTTAATGAGTATTGTAGCCGATAAAAAATCAATTTAGTTTGGGTTCTTTAATTTTGTCTTTGACTCACCAATAATTTCTGACAGTCTTATAAAGTTTTTTAAATGAATCCAAATGAGAAGAAGGATTTGCAGATAGCTCGCATTTCACAGTACCACCATTTATTAAATTGAATTGGATGTGGATTTGGGGGTATACTATTTAATACTGAATAAAACCTGACTGAATTTTGTTTAAAGAAAATACTGTGGGTTGGTTTATATCAATTATTTTTAATTACTTCAGTTATGTTTAAAATGAATTGGCCCAAGAGAGAAAAAGATGGTGACCGGCAAGAAGGTAGGGAGGGAGAGTGTGTGAGTGAGGGAGCGATAGAGGAGTATGTGGATGTGTGTGTATGTGTTTGTGTGTGTGTGTGTGTGTGTGTGAGAGAGAGAGAGAGAGAGAGAGAGAGAGAGAGAGAGAGAGAGAGATAGGGACAGTCAGATCCTGCAGGTCTTCCAGGGGGCTGCCAAACTGGGCACTCTTAGACGGCAAAACCCCGCTGCCACTGCAAACACTCCGGGGAGGACACCGCTGGCACAGAAACCATGCCATCTTGAAGAACAGAACTGATTGAGACTAGGATCCTAGCCTCGCCACCACCCAGTCTGGTCTCAGACACCAACTGGGACCCTACAGCCACTCGGGTAAAAGACCTGTGACCACAGCTGCAGACCCAGGGACACCAAGACTCCAGGCACCCCGGCCATGGATTTCTGTGAGTCACAGAGCCCAGCCCCCTCCCCGCCGACCCACTGCAGCTGCACAGGAACTGTTAGACCCTCTCCGAGTAATCAGGCCTCCTGCCCACAAAGAGAGGCTGCACTGAATTTGAGCCTGGGCACGCAGACACAGGACGTTTGTTTCCCGCAGCTCGCATTCCTGTGACCAGACCCCAGGCTCACTCAGGGCAGCTGTACCACCTGACTTTGATTCTGGGTGAGAGCACATGTAAGTCTGTCTCCTGCAGCACAGGAATGGACCACCCGCCGACTCAGGGCGGCTGTGCAACCCGGTCCCCCAAGCAGACCGGGGACCGTCATTCTCCATGCAAGAGGCAGCACTGAGCACCAGTGACTTGACTCTGTTTCTCATCGCCCGTGCACGGGATCCCTGATTCAGAGTACACGCAAACTAAGAGCCAGTGACTCCAATACTCGGCGCATGCACAAACAGGGACCTGATTCTCCAAATTCTGTATCCAAGAATACTTTATCCACCAAGTGACAGAGACTCCATACTCGATTCTTGGTGTGGGCACAGGGGGACACTGACTCCTGGCGCGCACTAGGGGACTCAGATTTTTGGCACACAACAGTGGGGTCTCTTTTTTCAGAACGGTGCAGGCGAGTCCCTGATTCTACGTATATGCATGAGGCCTCACTAAGCGCCAGTGACTCTGATTCTTGGTGAGAGGGGCTCCCACAGACCCACAGCAGCCACACGTCTTGGTGTCAGAGCTCTTCAGTGACACAGGTGGCATGAAGTTCCCACAGCACACAGCCCAGGCCCCCACAACTTGATGATTGGACCTTCTGGTGATAGTTAGAATGGGGAGACAATGAAACAATCCCCAGAGGAAAGAAAGTGATATAGCTATAATCAGAAACACCATGGAATGTTTCAACAGTAGACTAGAAGAAGCAGAGGACCGAATTAGTCAGTTAGAAGATAAGGTAGAGAAACAAGCCCATACTGAACAGCAACTGGAGAAAAAAATTAAAAAGCAGGAGGAAAGGGAAACCAAGATAGCGGCATGAGGTATACACCTGTACGTGCTGCCTTTCACAACCACACCAAAACTACAATTAAAAGACAAAACGACTACCACCCAGAACCACAGGAAAGCTGGCGGAGTAGAAGTTCTACAACTAGAAGGAAAGAAAGAAAACTCATTGAGACTGTGTAGGAGGTGCAGAGGCTCGGAAAAGCAGAGTTATGTTGGCGCGCGAGTGCGAATCAGGCTGGCGACTAGGTGCACTGTTTTTTCCAATTGGAAGGGAGATACAAGCTCCTGAATCCTCTGAACTCCAGTTTCTGGTGAGACTGTGGGAACCCAGACTCCTATGGGGAGAAACTGGACTGTCTGGCATCGGGTCGGAAAGTGAGGGTGGCTTTCTCGCAGAGGTGCGCGCAGGAATCATTGTTTACTGAGCTGGGGCGTGGGACATGGAACGCAGAAACACGGAGACGCAGAGACAGCTGACTGGCAGCCATCGCTGTTTGCCACGCCCTAGTGATTCCCTGAGACCCCGCCCCACCCAATTTACAAACCCGCCTGAGCTGTGCCCAGCGGCTTTTGCATATGAATGACCTGCCCTTTCGCAGCTTAACCTAACAAATTGCAAGTGGATCAGACAGCTCCAAAACTTCCAAACCCCAAGCAAAGAGGAGAAATCTGCAGATCTCCCTGTAGCTCCTGCTGGGTGGCCTCAGACAGTAGCTGACATGTACCTCCTTGGAGATCCAGGAACCAATGTACCTAAAGGTCAGTGTGAGATGACACCAGATTTCAACTCCTCACATACATAAGTGACACACACAAGAGGCAGACTCAGTGAGCACCAAAGACCCACTGAAGCAAGTCCTGCCGCATAAGTGTGTCTCCAGGACAGCAGTTCTTCCATTATAGACACAGTGGGTCCTCACAGCCAATTAGTCTGGAGTTCAATTCCTCCCAGTGTACCAACAGCAATCAAGGCTTAACAACAACAAGACTGTACACACAGCCCACAAAGGGGTGCACCAAGAGTGTCCACCTTAGGTGATTGGGGAGGCTGAGCCACTGGGGCCAATAGGTCACCTACCACACAAAGCCACTCCTTCTACACAGGGAAGCAACCAGAATGCGGAGACAAAGAAACATGTCACGAATGAAAGAAATGGAGGAAAGCAAACTACTGGATATAGAGTTCAAAACCACAGTTATAAGGTTACTCAAGAATCTTCTAGAAACCGCCGAGAAACTTAGTGAGACCTCTGAGGAACTTAGTGAGACTTTCAAGGATCTTAATGACAATGCCAAAAAAATGGAAAAGGACCAGTCAGAAATTAAGCATACACTGTCTGAAATAAAGAATAATATACAGAAATTCAACAGTAGACCAGAGGATCCCAAGAATCAAGTCAAAGATTTGAAATATGAGGGAGCAAAAAACACCCAACCAGAAAAACAAAAAGAAAAAATAATCCAAAAATATGAAGATAGTGTAAGGAGCCTCTGGGACAACTTCAAGCGTACCAACATCCGAATTATGGGGGTGCCAGAAGAAGAGAGAGAGCAAAATATTGAAAACCTATTAGAAGAAATAATGACAGAAAACCTTCCCTACCTGATGAAAGAAATAGACTTACAAGTCCAGGAAGCACAGAAAACCACAAACAAAAGGAATCCAAAGAGGCCCACACCAAGACACATCATAATTAAAATGCCAAGGGCAAAAGACAAAGAGAGAATTTTGAAAGCAGCAAGAGAAAAATAGTTAGTTAACTACAAGGGTGTACACATATGACTGTCAGCTGATTTCTCAACAGAAACTATGCAGGCCAGAAGGGAGTGGCAAGAAATATTCAAACTGATGAACAGCAAGAACCTACAACCAAGATAACTCTACCCAGCAAAGCTATCATTCAGAATTGAAGGTCAGATAAGGAGTTTCACAGACAAGAAAAAGCTAAAGGAGTTCATCACCACCAAACCAGGATTATATGAAATGCTGAAGGGTATTCTTTAACAAAGAAAAGGAAGAAGAAAAAGGTAAAGATAAAAATTATGAACAACAAAGTGACAACAAATACATATCTATCAACAAGTGAATCTAAAAATCAAGTGAATAAAAAATCTGATGAACAGAATAAACTGGTGAATATAATAGAATCAGGGGCATAGAAAGGGAGTGGAGTGACAATTCTCGGGGGGAAAGGGGCGTAAGGGGTGCGGGAAGAAATTGGACAAAAATCTTACACCTTTGGATGAGAACATTGGCGGGGGTTAAGGGCATGGTGTGGGGGGAATCAGGTGGAGGGGAGCTATGGGGGGAAAAAGGGGGAACATCTGTAATAATCTGAACAATAAAGATTTATTTTTAAAAAACAGGAGGAAAGCTTAAGGGAACTTTGGGACAACATGAAATGAAGTAACATACATATAATAGGGCTTCCAGAAGGATAAGAAGAGCAGCAAGGTTAGAGAATTTGAAGAAATAATGACAGAAAACATACCTGATATGGGGAAGAAAAAAGGTACGCAAGTACAGAGAGTTCCAAGTAAGATGAATCCCAAAAGACCCACACCAAGACACATCCTAATTACAGTGGTAAATGTTAATGACAAAGAGAGAATCTTAAAGGCTGCAAGAGAGACACTAGGAGTTACTTTCAAAGGATCCCCCATCAGACTATCAAATGATCTCTCAAAAGAAACACATCAAGGTAGAAGAGAATGGAATGAAGTTTACAAAGTGATGCAAAGCAAAGGTCTGCATCCAAGAATACTTTATCCAGCAAGACTATCAATCAAAATTGAAGGGGGAATCAGGAGTTTCACAGACAAAAAAAGGGCTAAGGGCGTTTATCACTACCAAGCCAGCAATGCAAGAAATGCTAAAGGGAATGCTGTAAAAATAAGAAATAGAAAGAGAGGACGGAACACAGGCATAAAGTACAGAAATGGCTACCAACAGGTACCTATCAATAATAATATTAAATGTAAATGGATTAAACACTCCTATCAAAAGACATTGAGTGAATGAATGGATAAGAAAACATAACCCATATATATGCTGTCTACAGGAGACTCACCTCAGAACAAGGGACTCACACAGACTGAAAGTGAAAGGATGGAAAAATATCAGGCAGATGGAAATGAAAAAAAAAAAGCGGGGGTAGCAATACTTATATCTGACAAAATAGACCTCAAAGTGAAGACCATAACAAGAGACAAAGAAGGCCACTTCATAATTCTAAAGGGATCAATACAACAAGAGGATATAACTCTGATAAGCATTTATGTGCCCAATGCAAGTGCACCCAAATACATAAAAACAAACTTCTAGAAGATATCAGGGAAGAGATTGACAGCAACACAATCATAGTAGGAGACTTTAATACCCCCATTAACATCACTAGATAAATCCGCTAGACAAAACATCATCAAAGAAACTTCAATCCTAAACGACTCACTAGATCAGATTGACTTAATTGACATCTTCAGAACATTGCACCCCAAAACTACAGAATATACATTCTTCTCAAGTGCACATGGGACATTGTCAAAAATAAACCACATATTGGGACAGAGGCAAAGTCTCTCCAAATTCGAGAGGATTGAAATCATATCAAGCACCTTCTCAGATCACAATGGCATAAAATTAGAAATCAACTATAGTAACAACAATCAGAAAAATTCAAACACCTGGAGGCTGAATAGCATACTATGAAACAATGAGTGGGTTACCAAAGAGATCAAAGAAGACATAAAAAACATCCTGGAAACAAACGACAATGAAAACACAACAATCCTAAATCTTTGGGACACAGTGAAAGCAATCCTGAGAGGAAGTTCATAGCATTACAATCCTACCTCAAAAAACAAAACAAAACAAAAAACAAACAAACAAGAAAAACTGGTAATAAACCATCTAACTCTGCAACTTGAAGAATTAGAAAGAGAGCAACAAGAAAAGCCCAGTGTGATCAGAAGGAAGGAAATAATAAAGGTCAGAGCGGAAATAGATGACATAGAGACCAAAAAAAAACAAAAAACAAAAAAAACAACAGTACAAAAGCAAACCAAGAGCTGGTTCTTTGAAAGGATAAAGAAGATTGATGAACCTCCAGCCAGGTTCACCAAGAAGCAAAGAGAGAGGACCTAAATTACCAAATCAGAAATGAAAGAGGGGAAATCACAACAGACCCCACAGAAATACAAGGCATCATTAATAAATACCGTATTTTCCAGCATAGAAGACGACTGGGCGTATAAGACGACCCCCAACTTTTCCAGTTAAAATATAGAGTTTGGGATATACCCGGCCTATAAGATGACACCCGGCGTATAAGACGACCCCCGACTTTTCAGAAGATATTCCTGGGTTAAAAGGTCGTCTTATACACCGGAAAATACAGTACTATGAACAACTCTATTCCAACAAACTGGTCAACCTAGAAGAAATGGACATATTCCCCAAAAAAATACGACCTTCCAAAACTCAACCAGGAGGAATAAAAAAATCTGAATAGGCCAATAACTATGGAGGAAATTGAAGCAGTAATCAACAAACTTCCAGCAAACAAAAGCTTGGTGCCAGACAGCTTCACAGGGGATTTTTATCAAACATTCAAAGAAGAAATAAAACCTATCTTCCTCAGACTATTCCAAAAAATTCAAGAGGAAGGAGCACTTCCAAGCTCTTTCTACGAAGCCAGCATTACCCTAATCCCGAAACCAGATAAAGACAACCCAATGAAAGAGAATTACAGGCCAATATCCCTCATGAAAATAGACACCAAAATTCTCAACAAAATTCTAGCAAATTGAATCCAGCATTACATTAAAAAAAATAATACACCATGACCATGTGGGATTTATTCCAGAGAAGCAAGGATGGTACAATATCTGCAAATCATATAAACAAACTGAGAGATAAAACCATATAATCATATCCATTGATGCAGAAAAGCATTTGACAAAATCCAACACCCTTTCTTGATAAAAACTATCAGCAAGTTTGGAATAGAAGGATCATACCTCAACATAATAAAAGCCATATATGACAAACCCATAGCCAACATCATACTTAATGGGCAAAAACTAAAACCATTTCACCTAAAAACAGGATCAAGACATGGATGCCCACTTTCACCACTCCTGTTGGACATAGTACTGGAAGTATTAGCCATTGCGATCAGATAAGACGAAGAAATAAAAGGCACCCAAATGGGAAAAGGAGAAGTAAAGCTGCCCTTATTCGCAGATGACATGATATTGCACATAGAAAACCCCAAAGACTCCATGAAAAAAACTACTAGACTTAATAAATGTTTTCGGCAATGTAGCAGGATACAAAACACCCAGAACTCTGTGGCTTTTCTATACACCAATAATGAACTCACTGAAAGAGAAATTTAAAAAGCAATCCCATTTACCATTGCAACAAAAACATTAAGATACCTAGGAATAAATTTAACCAAGGAGATAAAGGACCTGTACTCAGAAAATTTCAGGATGCTGAAAAAAAGAGGTAGAGGAAGACATGAACAAATGGAAGAATATGCCATGTTCATGGGTTGGTAGAATCAACATCATTAAAATGTCCATACTACCCAAAGCAATCTATAAATTCAATGCAATCCCCATTAAAATACCAACGGCATACTTCAAAGACCTAGAACAAATTCTCCAAAAATTCATCTGGAATAAAAAAAAAAGACCTCAAATAGCTACAGCAATCATGAGAAAGAAGAACAATGTTGGAGGGATCACAATACCAGATATCAAGCTACACTGCAAAGCCACTATTCTCAAAACTGCCTGGTACTGGCACAAGAACAGACATATAGACCAGTGGAACAGAACAGAGAACCCAGAAATCGACCCAAGCCCTTATGCTCAACTAATATTTGACAAAGGAGGCACGACCATACAATGGAGTCAAGACAGTCTCTTCAATAAATGGTGTTGGGAAAACAACAGATACTTGCAAAAAAAATGACACTAGATCACCAACTTACACCATACACAAAAATAAACTCAAAATGGATAAAGGACTTAAACGTAAGACGGGAAACCATACAATTTTTAGAAGAAGCCATAGGCAGCAAATTAGTAGACATTTGTCATAGCAACATATTTCATGATACAGCTCCTAGGGCAATGGAAACTAAGGAGAAAATAAACACATGGGACTACATCAAAATAAAAAGCTTCTGCACAGCAAAAGAAACCATCAACAAAACAACAAGAAAGACCACTGCATGGGAGAACATATTTGCCAATGTTATCTCCAATAAGGGTTTAATCTCCAACATTTACAGGGAACTTATACAACTTAACAAAAGGAAGATAAATAATCCAATAAAAAAATTGGCAAAGGACCTAAATAGACACTTTTCAAAAGAGGATATTCAGAAAGCCAAGAGACATGAAAACATGCTCAAAGTCACTAATCATCCAAGAAATGCAAATCAAATCAACAATGAGATACCACCTCACACCTGTCAGAATGGCTATCATCAACAAATCAACAAACAACAAGTGCTGGAGAGGATGCAGAGAAAAAGGAACCCTCATGCACTGCTGGTGGGAATGCAGACTGGTGCAGCCACTGTGGGAAAAAGTATGGAGTTTCCTCAAAAAATTAAAAATGGAACTGCCATTTGACCCAGTAATTCCACTTCTAGGAATATGTCCCAAGAAAACAGAAACACCAATCAGAAAGGATATATGCACCCCTATGTTCATAGCGCAATTTACAATAGCTAAGATTTGTAAACAGCCTAAATGCCCATCAGCAGATGAGTGGATTAGATAACTATGGTACATCTACACAATGGAATATTATGCTGCTATAAAAAAGAAGGAATTCTTACCATTTGCAACAGCATGGATGGAACTGGAGAGCATTATGCTAATTGAAATAAGCCAGTCAGTGAAAGAAAAATACCACATGGATAATAAAGAACATTATAAACTGATTAACAAAAATAGATACAGAGGCTGAGAATCATTGAACAGACTATCAAACTGCAGCAGGAAGGCTGAGGAGGAATCGGGGAAGAGGTAAGAGATCAACCGAAGGACTTTGTGCATGCATATAAGTATAATCAATGGGCGCAAGACACTGGGGGGTGATGGGGGAGGACATGTGCTGGGGGGTGGGGGAGGCTGGGGGAAAGTCAATGGAGAAAAAAAGGAGACTTATATACTACTATTTGTAATACTTTAAACAATAAAATAAAATATTAAACAACAAAATAAAATAAATAAAATTAAAATTAAATAAAAGAAATTAATTGCCCCGCCAATGTCTCTCAGTGGTTGTGTGTCGACCCAGGAACCAAGAAGGTACCAGAGGTTCGATTCCCAGTCAGGGCACATACCCAGGTTGCTGGCTCAATCCCCAGTAGGGGGCATGCAGAATGCAGCCAGTCGATGTTGCTGTTTCTCTCTCCCATTGATGTTTCTACCGCTCTATCCCTCTCCCTTTCTAAAAATCAATAAAAACATAGTTTAAAAATGGGTTTTATTTATGTTAACTATTGAAAGCAATTGTGAGGACAGAATTATTGCAAGGCATTTTTTAACTGCTGGATTATATAAACTTTTAAAAGCTACTAGATTCCCATGGGTTTTGAGGGTTGACACACAAAGCAGTTATTATCTAAAACATAGGGTGGGAGGACAACTGTTTACCGAATACACTTCTCACAAGTAACTCCACCAGATTTATTTTATTCAGTACCTACCATGAATACAGCATTGCGCTATACTCTGTCATCGACACCTTGAAGAGACACTCAAGGAATAGTGACAGTCTTTTTACATGTATCTCAGATACTTTATACAAATTTCACCACCTTTAAGATGTCCCCCTTTAAAATGCAGCTACCGCCCTAGCTGGTTTGGCTCAGTGGATAGAGCGTCCGCCTGCAGGCTGAAGGGTCCCAGGTTCGATTCTAGCCAAGGGCATATGCCTGGGAAGTGGCTCGAACCCCAGTAAGGGGAGTGCAGGATGCAGCTGATCAATGAGTCTCTCTCATCATTCATGTTTCTATCTCTCTTTCCCTCTCCCTTCCTCTCTGAAATCAATAAAGATATTTTAAAAATAAAATAAAATGCAGCTACCTATAGGAAAGATGAAATCATATTGGTCAGTGGAACAAATTTAGTTGGAAGCTAGATGAGTGCAATAATTTAATCTTAGAAAAGTCCCTTGGGATAAGGGTTGGGGTGCAACCAGGGAGAGTGTCAGCAGGGAGGAGAGAGGGAGAGGTTCTCCAAAACATTGTCCTCTCACTTCCCACTTTTGTTTTGGTAGCCCTATGCATGATACCACAAATCAGCTTTCTGGTCTCTACTGTCACACATTCAGCACTGATCTGAAAAGACACATGAAGCTGTAACAAAAGAGGGAAACAATTTGCCCTCTAATATAGGTAAGAGGCAGGGATTTTGACATTCATACATTCACAGAACTAGAAACAAGTACACACTGGTATTATATTTTTTCTTTTTTTATTGAATTTATTGGGGTAAAATGGCTAATGAAATTATATAGCATTCAGGTATACAATTGTATAATACATCATCTGTATTTTGTATTGTGTGTTCACCACCCAAAGTCAAGTCTCCTTAGTATTACATTTTGAAAAGCTGTGTTCTTCTGCCTCTGAGATTCGAGACTATTGCACATATATGCACAAACTCCCTTTCTATTTGCAAGGCCAAAATTTACATGTGTGAATGAGGCATCTTCCCCTAATGTAGTACAATCTCACTTTTGGCTTTGACCTTTCCTATTCCTCTTTTGTATTTAATGTTTAGATTGTCAGAATGGTGAAGAATTTAAAAGGGAGCCCAATAACACTGTCGATAGGTGATGGTGCCAATGATGTCAGTATGATCTTGGAATCCCATGTGGGAATAGGTAAGAAACATCTAATGAGATGGCAGCTGTAAGGTATCAGTATTGCTTTTAGGTAGAGTGGTCCTATATTCTAGAGATTGTTTTGGTTGCTCATCCTGAATTCGAATTTTAGTATAATAATTGTTAATTGAATGAAGGTTGTCATTTGACCATGCAACATGTCCATCCCAAAGTCCTATTCCTGGGGGGAATGTAGAAATACAAAGTTGAGGATTTTTTTTATATGATTCAAGTAAAATGAATTTCCCAAACTTTCTGGTAGCACAATTGATCTCACTTTGACAGCATGAAGGAAATTTTATTGATTTTCCGCTCCTGGCCAGATTGCCTCCTTATGTTGCTGCACTGTCTTTTGAGATACTTAACTGTTTGGTACTAAGAAATGATAATTGCTTGGCTGGTTTTCCATATGGAGTTATTTATGGGTGGTTTGGGCTGTAATGTTGAATTTATATGTTGGCATGTAAAAACGGCTTCTCTATAGCCTGTACCTTTTTTCCCCTTGTCAGGCTCTTGGTAGGCAACAATCCCAACACCCCAGTAAGTTGTGTTTTTGTTTTGTTTTGTTTTTGAAGGGGGAGAAACAATGGAATTAGCATCTTGGGAATTATTGTACTGCAGTTTGGATTCCCAAATTTTTTTCATTTGAAAGTAGCTATATGTTGTGTGAAACTCTTAGTTCTACTCATTGGTTATCCAGCGTGAAAATAGCCTAAAGCAGCTTGAACTCAGAGAAACTTGGGCTACTACAGAGAGTTTCATTCAGTGAAAGAACTTCACTGTCTCATTGTAACTTTTCAGTTTTGAGTTCTTAGACCATAAACCCCAGGTCTCTGATTTGCTTTAATATTGTACCCAGTCTAGTGCCATGCACAATTAAGCACTAAGTGGCTTTAAAGTAACTTCCAGATTTAATTTTTTCTCAGGATAATTTTGCCTTATAATGATTAAATAATTATTCTATTTAATTGTTGTATATTGTGTTATAAATAGGTAATTATCAATTACACTTAGTTTTACTATTTATTGGTAATTCTCATTGAGATTGTTAAAGAAAGCACTTTTTGGTTAAATAAAACTAAGCTAAACTATACAATTGAGCTATAACACATAAGGAAGTTGAAAATATGAAAATAATAAATCCAGGGCTTGTTTATTCTATAAAATACTTACCCTATAGAGATTTTCTTTTTTTAGGTATTAAAGGCAAAGAAGGCCGCCAAGCATCCAGAAATAGTGATTATTCTGTTCCAAAGTTTAAACATTTAAAGAAACTGCTATTGGGTCATGGACATCTATATTATGTGAGAATAGCACACCTTGTACAGTATTTCTTCTATAAGGTATGTGATCAAGTATTTGCAATTTAACTTAAGACTACTTAATCCAGCATGGGCTCAATTTAGTCATAGTGTTTTTCCTCCTCTTTCCATGTTTCTTTTGCTGTCTTCATAGTGAAATTTGTAGTCAGCAAAACAGATCTATTTATGGTATTGGAAACCAGAAATTTCTTTTAATGCAAGAAATTTGAGATGAAATTTTAAGTCAACTTTTTTGAAGTGAAGTTTAAATACAATAAAATGTACCCATTCATAGTGCAGTAAACCCTCAAGTTTACAAACCTCAATTTAACCAACTTTTGATTTAACAGACAAAATTTCCAGTCTGTATGTCATATGTGAAAATTAACACCCTTTTAATTTTAAAATGCTTTTAACCAAGAGTTGCTTATATTAAATTAACAGGGTTTTTTTGTTGTTGTTGTTAGTTCACTGTTATTTTTAACAAATTTTAGCGAATAGGCCATATGCTGGAAAAAACACTGTAGTAATTTCGCTGACTTAAATATTACATATCTACAAATATAGTCTACATCAATGATGGCAAACCTATGACACATGTGTCAGCACTGATACACATAGCCATTTCTGATGACACGCGGCCGCTGAGGCGGCCGCATGCCGAGGATGAAACATTTGATGCTCCTGAGGATGAAACATTTGCGAAATAATGTTTTTTCCTCAAAGTGACACACTACCCGAGTTATGCTCAGTTTTTTGGTGCAGTTTGACACACCAAGTTCAAAAGGTTGCCCATCACTGCTCTACATATTTAAATCTAAGAGTCACTGCTCCTAAACAATGCTTGGTGAATGATTAGCACATGATCACACTGCATTGCAGGTGGTAATTGGTTGTGGTATGACTTTCTATAGCAGTTGTTTTTTTAATCCTCACCTAAGGATATTTTTTCCATTGTTTTTCAGAGAAAGTGGGAAGGAGGGAGGCAGGGAGGGAGGGAGGGAGGGAGGGAGGGAGGGAGAGAGGGAGGGAGGGAGGGAGGGAGGGAGGGAGGGAGGGAGGGAGGGAGGGAGGGAGGGAGGGAGGGAGGAGAGAGACATTGTGGACTGGTTGCCTCCTACAGACACCCTGACCTGGGGTGGGGAATGAACCTGTAACCCAGGTATGTGCCCTTGACCAGAAATCTAACCTATGACCCGGGCCAATGCTCTAAACACTTAACACACCGGCCAGGGCTCTGCAGCATTTTTAACATGTGCCAGTGATGTTCTGAAGTGTGCTAATCCACGCCCCAGCTGTGTGCTTTTGTTTACTTGTGGTGACTGGTGAATGCACACATTTACTAAACCTATTCAGTATAAATTTGAAATTACTGTAATACATACAGAAAACTTCTCTGTGAAATTAAACTTTTCATACATACTTACTTTTAACTACACTTGTCTACATAAGTAAAAACAGAAACTAACTAATTTGTCATCTTTTTAATATACTCATTCAGAAAACCTGCTTTATTATATAAGGGACTTGTAGCTTTAAGGGACACTCCCCTGCCTGAATTAATCCATTATATTGAGGTTTTACTGTATGCAGTTCTATTTTGACAAATGTTTACATTCATGTAACCAGCACTCTAATCAAAACTAGAACATTTGTCAGAGAAAGATAAGTATCACATGATCTCACTCATATGTGGAATCTAATGAACCAAATAAACTGATGATCAAAAATAGACCCAGAGACATAGAAGCGTGGACAGATTGTTAAACCTTAGAGGGAAGGTGGCGGGGGGGGGGGGGAGTGGAAAGAGATCAACCAATGAACTTGTATGCATATATGCATAACCCCATGGACACAGACAATAGGGTGGTTGAGGCCTGGGGACAGGGATACTAGAGCTGGTTGGAAGAGGTTAATGGAGGAAAAAGGAGGACCTGTGTAATACTTTCAACAATAAAGATTTTTTTAAAAACTAGAACATTTCCATCATCCCAGGAAGTTCCCCTATGTTCTTTCCCAGTTAGTCTCCTCCACCCTTGATCCAAACAATGACTAATCTGATTTATATTAACACTAGAGGCCCAATGCATGAAATTTGTGCAAGGGGCTTGGCCCTCGCAGCCGTGGCAGCTTGCCTTGGCCCTCGCAGCCCCAACTTTGACCAGAAGGTCGTTCGGCTGTCCAGTCTAATTAGCTTTTATTATTATAGATATACTAGAGGCCCGGTGCATGAAATTCGTGCACAGGGGGTGGGGGAGTCCCCTCAGCCCAGCCTGCACCCTCTCCAATCTGGAACCCCTCGGGGGATGTCCAACTGCCGGTTTAGGCCCAATCCCACAGGCAGAGTGGTTAGGTCCGATGTCCGGCAGTCGGACATCCCTTTCGCAGTCTGGGACTGCTGGCTCCTAACTGCTCACCTGCCTGCCTGCCTGATCACCCCTAACCACTCTGCCTGCCTGTCTGCCGGCCTGATCACCCCTAACTGCCCCCCCGCTGGCCTGGTCACCCCCAACTGCCCCCCTGCTGGATTGGTCACCCCTAACTGCCCCCCCACCAGCCTGGTTTCTCCTTACTGCCCCTCCTGCCAGCCTGGTTGCCCCCAACTGCCCCCCCCGCCAGCCAGGTCACCCCTAACTGCCCCCCCGCTGGCCTGGTCACCCCTCACTGCCCCCCCTGCTGGCCTGGTCGCCCCAACTGCCCCCCCCACCAGCCTGTTCACTCCTCACTGCCCTCCTATGCTGGCCTGGTCGCCCCTCACTGCCCCCCATGCTGGCCTGGTTGCCCCCAACTGCCCCCCCACTGGCCTGGTCACCTCTCACTGCCCCCTCTGCCAGCCTGGTGGCCCCTCGCTGCCCCCGCCCCCATGCAGGCTTGGTCGCCCCACGCAGCCTGTTCGGTGGTCTGTTCGGTTGCGATGGTCGCTTAGGCTTTTATATATATAGATGTGAATTAGACCGGACAGCCGAACGACCTTCTGGACATCCTTCCAGATGACCTTCAGGACGAAGCTGGGGCTGCAAGGACCAAGCCCCTTGCACGAATTTTGTGCCTCGGGCCTCTAGTAATATATAAATTTAGATATAATATGTAATATACAAATTATATATGACTGTTTTTTGAACTAAATAGAATCATTGGTACTCTTGTGTCTGGCCTAATTCACTTAGCATGTTTTTGGGCTTCATCCTTGTTATGTCATCTATCAATAGTTGGTTCCCTTTTTATCCTGAACAGTATGCTAAACTATTCTTTTTAGTAGAATTCTCTCTTCCAATGAAGTTATACAGATAAAAGCAGATAGAAGCAGGATTGCATTGACTAAAGGGTGATGGGGCCAGGGCTGTGTACTTGCTCAACCTCCCTGTCCTGCCCAGCGGTTCCTCAGAGCACAATTTTGAATCTATGAATATAAATTAAGCCACTCATTTTATGCATAATAAACCTGTCATACAAGAAGGTGAAGTAACTGGTCTAAAGTATGCAAATAGTTTTTAGCCAACATAGCCCAGAAGTTGATCTTGTTCAGTACCATTTTTTTAAATATATTTTATTGATTTTTTACAGAGAGGAAGGGAGAGGGATAGAGAGCTAGAAACATCGATGAGAGAGAAACATCAATCAGCTGCCTCCTGCACACCCCCAACTGGGGATGTGCCCGCAACCAATGTACGTGCCCTTGACCGGAATCGAACCCGGGACCCTTGAGTTCGCAGGCCGACGCTCTATCCACTGAGCCAAACCGGTTTTGGCTCAGTACCATTTTTTAAAGTTTTTTTTTTTCAGTTTTCATTTTAAAATAATTTCTGACTTTAAGGAAGTTGTAAAATTACTGAAATAATCTGCTTATACTCTTTGTCCAGCTTTTCCAACTGTTAACACCTTAGATAATCCATAACATAGTTATCAAGATTAGTAAATTGATATCAGTAGACACATTATTAACTAGTCTCCATGCAAGATTGGAATTTTGCCAGTGGTCCCACTGACACTTTTCTGTGGTTGGTTTCAGGTTCACACTTGCACTTAGCTGTCATTTTTCCTTAGTTATCTTTAACCAGGGATAGTTCCTGTCATTTGTCAACATTTTTTAATAATACTGGCCAGTTAGTTTGTAGAATGTCCCTCAATATGAGTTTGTCTAATGTTTGCTTATTATTGGATTCAGATTATACATTTTTGGCACAAATACCACAAAAGTGATGTTGTAACTTGCTCAGTGCATTGTGTCAGTAGGTTGTCAATGTGTCTCATTCCCGATAATGTTAACTTTGGTAACTTGATCAAAATGCTGTTTAGGGGTCTCAAGACCCTTCAACTTTGCTCTGTGTAAATTTATTTGCAAAGTACAATCTGGTGGTTGCCAGAGACTAGGGAAAGGGATAGGTAGATGTTATTAAAGGGGGGAGGGATAGGTAGATGTTATTAAAGAGTAAAAACTTGCAACTACAGATGAATAAGTTCTGGAGAGCTAATATATAATATGGTAATTATAGTTAATCATATTCTACTGTGTACTTCAAAGTTGCTAAGACTCAAGATCACAAATGTTATCACCACAAAAAAAGAAATGATAATTGTGTGATATGATAGGGGTGTTAACTAACATTATTTTAGTAATCAGTTGCAATATATAAATGTATCAAATCAACACATACACCTTAAACATACACAAAAAAGAAAAGCCAAGGTCACCTATGATCACCAAGTCTTGAAAAGAGGCTGTTAGTGACAGAAGGAAACTTAACTTGCCTTAGCCTTAGAAGTGGGTTCCATAAAACACACACATACACACACACACACACACACAACACACACACACACACACACACACACACACACACACACACACACTGCTAGTTAGTGGCTTCAATACCCTCTATGAAGTCCTCCCTGTCTTGTGTACATTAGACCACTCCCGTCATGTGTTTCCATTGTACCCCATAGAAACAATTGTTGAGACATATGTGACACCTTTCTTTGTATATTTGTGTGTTCCTTCTACTGGACCATAAAGCCTGTGATCCCCTGCCATAAAAAAAGAAGAAGAAAAGCATTCTGCTACTAAAATAGGTATTTTGTTTTGAGTTAAAATCCATTCCTATTATTTATTCTACTACTCAGATTGTCATAGATTTGGCTCCTCTGTTCTTTCAACATATCCCCATCATTTTTAAGTTTTTATTTTGTTGTGATAAGAACACTTAACCTGAGCTGTACCCACATAACAGCTTTAGAACTGTACAATACACTATTGTTAAACTATAGGCACAACATTGTACAGCAGATCTCTATAACTTACTCGTCTTTTATAATTAAAACTTTATACCCATTGAGTAGCAATTCCCCATTCCTCCCTATCCCCATCCCCAACCTTTTTGAAGACTTATTGGGGTGATGGAAATGTTCTTTATTTTTTAGTACCATATGATTTTCTAAGCTCTTCTTGTATTTTTACTGCTCCAGTCCTAGATTCAGACATTTCTTCAAGAAAAATTGGTTTCTTTTATTTGCAAATGATATTTAGAAATCAAGATCTGGGTGCTAGTTGAACTCAGTATGTGAACCGTTTATATGGATAACTTTGATGCCAGCCAGCACCGCAAAGTTTATTCTAACCTATCCCTTTTCCTTATTTATAACTCCTTTTTCCAGTGATGAAAAACCTAGTTCTCATTCTCAATATGTTTACTTATTTGCTCAATCCTAGAATACACTTACAGTAGTTTCATAATTGTTAACTTATACTCCTGGGAGAAACAAACTAACTTGAGTAATATATTTCTGTGCACTTCTTTTTGTCTTTGGCCTTGGAGTGTACCAGTATAGTCAATAGTCAAAATACTGTTTCCAAAGTTCGTTTTTGCCCCCCACCCTTTTTCAACCATTTCAATGTGGTTATGTTATTTATTTGTAATATATTTAGGTTAAATTTTTGTTTGCATTCCAATTGGGTCCTTCCTCTCTAATCTTGACTGATTTTGATTAATTTTTGGTTATGTGAAACTGACATGGCTCTCCTCAAGTTGAGGTTCTCTGATGATGTTGCATAGTGAGTTAATGCTCTAAATGAAAGGAAAATTATACAATTATACAAGATATTTTCTCAAATATCTCTTTTACTTATACATGGCTTCTTTTCTAAAATAAGATATTTGAAGTCATCTGTAAATGCATACCAATAGAAAGAACCAGTAACATTGTTATGTGACCTGTACTTTTGTCTATACAAATTCATATGTGTATATGTCGTTTTCATACACTATATATACTGTTTCCCCATTTTATTGAGTTATAATTCAAATAACAAAATTCACTGTAGTGTATAATACAGTGGCTTTTAATATATTCACTATGAAGTGCAACTATCACCACTATCTAATCCAGAACATTTCCATCACCCCAATAAGAAACCCCAAACCTATTAGCAGTCAGTCCCAAAACATACTGTTTTGCACTTTGCCCTTTTTTATTTAATATATTGTGAGCATTTTTTCACCCAGTTAAATATTCACCTAAAACACAATAATTTTGCAAAATACCCCCCATGATTGGATACTGAAGTAGTTTCCCCAACAACACCTTGATTTTCTTTTAGCATCAATCAGAGTACATTTTAAACCGATCCTGCATACTCATTTTTTATTTCTATAATAGAAATTTACTGAAGATCTTAATTAGATTCCAGTTTATAGGTATATTATCAAGTTAATGTACCAGTTCTAAATGATTCAAGCAGCTAGAGTATTTGATACCCTATATTTCACAGGAGGGAAAGCTTAGAAACTGCTTTTGTGTGTCAGTTTTCTTATAATCAAGCCCAGGTCCTATTAACTTCGTATTTTCAAAAATAATATAACCGTTACATCAGGTTTACAGATTTGCCAAGACCCTGTTAACCAGTATCAGCTGGTATCCAAGCCAAATATTGATGATGATTAATAATGATAATTAACCCAGTATGTGTAACGTACTTTGCTGTTTGGCCAAAAAAAACAAAACACTTTACTTTCTTATTTAATCCTCACAAACCTCCTATGAGGCAATTAGTATTATTTCCATTTAAAATATATGGAAAGGAGGGCTCAGAGAATTTACATAACTTGCTTTTGGAGCCAGCTAGGAGGTGATAGAACAAGATTTCCACAATAGCTTTACTGACTCTAATTCCAGGACTCTTGTACATCATAATTTGGGTTTACCGAGCCTTGGACTCAGTAACTTAACAGCCCCCATGGAGATGGGTTGTTATTCTCTCTTACCTCTCCCTAGTCGGAGAGCTCATGAAGATTTGCCTTAGAGATCTGCCTACCAGTCTAATCCCTAATTCCAGAGGCTTGGTTTGCCTACGATTGTGGCCTGAAATTCATTCAACTGCCACCAGATGGAAGGAATACTCTGTTAAGGAAAACAAAACAAGCATTAGAATGGCTAATGTTTACCAGTGATCTGTAATTAATGGTTCCCAGTTGAGGGGATAATTTATGTAGGTGGTACCCTCTGTGTTCATAGGATCTCTATGTCCATTATCTCTTAGTTACTTAGCAGTATTCCTTTTTCTAAAAATTTAAATTTATCTTTATTGTTAAAAGTATTATAGATGTCCCATTTCACCCCCCCATTGACCCCTTTCACCCTGCACCCACACCCACCCCAGGCCTACCACACTATTGTCTGTGTCCATGGGTTAGCATATATGCATATAAGTTTTTGGTTACTTTTCATCAGTCTATTCCATGCTTCCATGTCTCTGGATCTATTTTGTCACTTTATTTTGTTCATCCCAAGATGATTTATAATACTTTTGGCCCTCTTTGGCTGAGCTAAGAAGCCCTCCTGCATCTTCAATTTGCTATTGCCTCACCCCTAAAGTACTTCAGTGACCGATCTTCTTATTTCTGTTTCTCCATGCAGTCTACCTTGCATAATTCAGCCAGATTAATGTTTGAAAAATACCACTTTTCAACTGTACTCCAGAAACTTTACTCTCCATTGTCTAAGGATTAGTCTGGCTTTTAAGGCACCCCACAGTCTCACCCTGTTTTACCTGTTATCTCTTTAAAATACGGAAGGCCTTATCTTGGTTCCTGCTATCAACATATCCTATTCATCTTTAGCACGTAGTTCAGATGCTAATTCTTTATTTATTCAATCAACAAATGTTTGAATGTGTTACTCTAAGCCAAACACTGTTTTAGGCCCTGAGAATTCATAATGGAATAAAACAGACTAAGTCCCTGTTCTCATGGAAATTACATCCTAGTAGGAGAGTCACACCTCCTCTTCCCACAAACTATCCCATAATCCCCATCAATCACTGCCTCCTCAGACCTCACAATTTAGAGGGTATAGAGGGGATAAATGGTGAGGAAAGGAGACTTGACTAGGAGTGGTGAACACACAATACAGTGTACATTCATGTATTATAGAATTGTGCACCTGAAACCTATATAATTGTTTTAACCAATAGCACACCATTAATTTCAATAAAAAAAGAAAAAAGAAAGTATGACTCTAAAAACGCTATGTACATTTTGCATTCTACTAGAATTGATACATACAATTGAGTGTTGCCCTTCCAGGTGATGAGCCCTTTGGAGCTATGGCACTTACTCTGATGCTATAGGAGTTATTCAAAACATGTATAGCACTTTTCTTTAGGAACATCCTCCAGAGCCTGTCCTTCAGTTGTGGCAGATGCTCATCCTTTGAGGATGCATTGGATTTTTAAAAACAGCCTCAGGTCTCCCAGTCTAGAAAATTACCTAAGTGAGAATGTGTGACAGAAGGAAGTAGACTGGTTTTTTGACATGTCTCAAAAATGGGCTCTTGAAGTTGCTGCCCAAAGAGAAATCCAGAGACAACATGAGAAGATGACAAGCAGCACTCAGATAATGTCACAGCCTGCCTTATTTAAATTCTTTGCTTGAATTTTTTAAATCTGTGTTTCATATTCTCCCAATTAAATTACAAGTCCCTTAGGAATAAGAAGTTTCATTTGTTTTGTTTTGTTTGTGTGTGTGTATGTCACCCACAGTGCCCTATTTGCATATAGTAAATGATCAATATTAATATGTCAATTGTTTGATGAGGCAGTAAAGCATTAGCTGATACTGTTAGTGTCAACATATACTGTAATAATTTCCTGACTCTTATTGGCATTAAGTGATTTAAAATACAGGGTGGGCAAAAGTAGGTTTATAGTTGTGAGTACATGAAACAGTTAATAAAGCTATTGTAATAATCATAACCTTCATGTCTTTTCCCATACGAACAACTGTAAACCTTTTGTCCTGCCCTGCATAGACTTACAGCTTTATGTCATTCTACTTTATAATGATTTTGCAAATCTAATTGGCATTTAACATGCAGTACTATTAGGTAATTGTATTATGTGATTTAATTTCTTCACACAGAAGAAGACTAGCAACAGGTTTTCATAAAGTGAGATCTCTTCTGCCTTGGTAGGGCAAAAGTTGTTATTAATATGAATTAGTCATTTGTTTTCACTTACAAATCTAGAATACAGACTTATTGCCTTCTGATGTTAGGAGGGCTTAGGACTGACTGTAGACTATTTGTAATAGTTTCCTGTTTTAGTTTAGAAATTTGATTAAGGGAAACATTAACCCTTTTCTCCATTTCCCCCCCAGAACCTTTGTTTCATTTTGCCACAATTTTTGTACCAGTTCTTCTGCGGATTCTCACAACAGGTTTGTTTCCCTACTTATTTGTTGTAATGTACTTTACACTTGCTATTAATAATTTACCTTTATATGTATTGGATTATAGATATTGGAGAGGTATGTCCGAAGTAAAAGGAGGGTTGTTGTTGTTTTTTATTCAACTATTAATCTTGGCTTGCATTTTGACAATAGCAAATGTTTGTGTTTTTGCTTTAACAGTGTTCTTATTACTTTGTTTTGAAAGTTCTTTAGTATATCTGATTAGAATTGAGATAACCTTTAAAAGAGTATTTTGGTGGGTTTTTTTTCCTTTGTATCAGTGTATACAATGTTTCCATTAATCCTAAAATGTTATAGTTTAATATTTCATCAAATAATATCTCACACCTTTGCAGTTTCTCAGATTGGTTTTCTAGAGAAACATTAACCTTTAAGCTGGCCACAAAGCTGTGATTCCTGGGTAAAACCTTGGATTACTTGAGTAACTCTACATTTTTTACCCTCTATTGTCTTCTGAACATTTATTGCATAAAGAATATGGTCTATGTTAACTTGATATTTAAGTGACAAGATAAGCAGGCATATTTGTCAGTTTGTTTTAACAGCTGAAATGGATTTTGCATTGTTTCTAGTGGAAGTACAGCTAAATATAGGAGCTATAATGCTCAATGACTCAGAAATTTTCATAGGTAATCTGTGAGCAGTTCAGTGATTTTTGCCAAGCTGAACTACTGGTAACATCACCACAGGTTTTACAGATTGAGTTTCTAAATTTCAAGGTATATTTAATTCCTCATGGTAGGAAGTGATTTTTTTTTTTCTAATTTCTTGGCAGTATTTTTAAGCGAATGTATTCTCTCAAAGGAAAATGACTGCTCTCTTTGTCTTGAACTTACCTCTTTACCATTTGGTATGCTGTCTCTTACTTACATCAGTACTGCCATGTCATCAGCCACATAGGACCAGTTAAGCAGATTGCTTTATGAATTAATCATCTAGCTGTAGGAAGTGCTATCAGTTTTCTTGTATTCAAAACTTATAGTTTTAGCTACAGAGAGTTTTATGGATTCTGATGAGTCTGCTTTTCTTGAACATTGAAATTACTATTGATCCAAATGTTTCTAATTCCTCACTTAGATGAATGCAAGTATTAAAAAGACATTTCAAATTTTGTTGCGAAATCTAAAGGGAAATTGGCTTAATCTGGTTAAAACATTGTTTTTTATTTTGAAAGGAGCCTCTTGCTTTGTTATCTTTTAAAAACATGTTTACGAAGCACAAATTTTATGAAGAAAGGAAGGACTTACTCCTAATAAAGTCAGCTGAGATTCAGACCCTGGGCTGTCCGGGGTCTGTTTAGGTTACCTTAACTGCTTAGATTTTCATAAGAGTTGATTTTTGGCTTCGTTAGTTGCTCAACTAGTATGCTCATTCACTTAACAAATATATCTTGGGTGCCTAGTATGTGCCAGGCTAAGTGCTGGGGATATAACAGTGATCAAAAATCTTACCCCCATAATGCTGGGGGAAAGACAGACAACATTCAGATAAACATATTGTCAGTTGCTGATAAATGCTCTGAAGGGGGTGAAAAAGGATTAAAAAAAGTGATAGAGTGACTGGGGAAGAGGGCCACTATTTTAGAGAAGATGATTTTGAAAGTTCTCTCTGATGATGTGACCTTTAGGTGGAAATATGAAGGAGATAAGGGAAGGAGCTATATGGATGTCTTAGAGGAAAAATGTATCAAGTAAAAGGAAGGTTTCTGAGGTGGTGACCTGATATATAATATCTTTAGTTTTGAATTTGGCCTAGTGCTCTGCGCTGAATGTAGCAACCTTTGTTGCAAATATCTTTGGAGCCTTTTTCAACTTAGGTCCACATCAGGTGTTCTCTGCAAGCCTGGAATTTGGAGGGTTCTGATTCCTCCTGGAATTTGGAGGGTTCTTAAGCAATCCAGGATTCTGATTCTTTAAGCAAAAAGCAGGTCTTTCTTTAGCAAAGCTAGAGTAGTACTGGTCATAAAAATAAAATGTTTAACATTAAGTAACTAGGGGACAAGAGGAAACTCAGAACTTCTAAATCCAATTTTCAAGATTGGATCCAAGATTCAAGGTTTACACTGAGTAAAATTTTCAAAGCTCAAGTCCCTTCCTAAGATAATGCTTTTTATATCTTCTTTCTAAAACCTGGTTCTCACTAGAGATTTATATATTAAAGGGGATAAGACTTTTTTCTGCAAAATACATCAAACATGAGAGTAAAGCAGAAAAGTGTTAATAAAGGTATGTACTACTCTTCTTAAAAATAAATAAATAAATCATTTACAACAGGTTTAACAAATAATATTATCAAGTAAAGCTGTTGTTTGTTTTGAGGACATTCTGTCTTCTCTAATTATGCATCTAAGAATTACAATTCTCTTTCATGTAACCTCAAACTGCCATAGTGGAACAAAAGTAGATTTTATTTTCATTTATCTCTATTGAAAGTATTACAGATGTCCCCTCCCGCCCCCCCCCCCATTGACCCCCTCCATACCAGGCCTACCACACTATCGTGTGTGTCCTTGGGTTATGCATATGCATATAAATTCTTTGGTTAATCTCTTTCCACCCCACCATCCCCCCTGATGCTTCTTTTGTTTGAATGAAATAAAGATTAAATTATATACCAATCACTCTGAAGTGGGTTTTTTTTTTCCAATTTTCTCATTAGCAAAAATGGGTAATTGTATATCAACAGACTAATACTCTCCCTTGAGAATTCAGTAAAATATTTTTACTGAGTTTAAATCTTTGTATATGGGAAGTATCTCCATGTTCATTGAGAATTTTGCATGCATATTATCTTGCTTTTGTTTCTACTGTAGGTCTGAGTTGTCCCTTCCTCTGGGCTCCCCCAGCTCTTTGTACTCTCACCACCCTGCCTCCCATTCTGCAATTTGAGTGCCTAGGCTGACAGGGTACTAATATTTTTTTTTCAATTTTTTATTGAGGTATTATATGTGTACATATCTTACCATTACCCCCCCACCCCACACCCACCCTTGCCCTCACCCCCCAGAGTTTTGCGTCCATTGTTTATGCTTATATGCATGCGGTACTAATATTTGTTCCCAGTACTTGTCACTTAGTAAGCACTCAGTAAATGTTTTTGAAGTCAACTAATGAATGAACCAATGCTCTATTCAGGTTGTTCTCAACGTTTTTGAGGCAACTCCCATTATGATAGTAAGTGTATCTTTAGTAACTGTTGTTTGAAAATGCATAATTGTATTAATTTATGTCACATTTAAATGAATTTTATTAATTAAAATAACATTTATATATGTGAAAATACAGATAAATACGGGATATTATTTATTCAGGCCACACGTAATGGTTGTATGAAAACATCTAGCACTGTGTAGAAAAATACTGAACTCAATAAGTATATTCATTAATATGAGGTTCAGATAATACCTTAATTTTCCATGAAGGAAAATTTACAATATTAGATCAGTCTTTTACAAATGTGCTATAGCTTCCAATATCTATTCAATCATTCGTCCAATATTTATTGAATGCTTTTTATATGCCAAGTTCTGTCCTAAGAGCTGAAGGTTGTCAAAGCCCTCTAGCCAAACACCACCAGGAACACATTTGTAGTTGATCAAATTTTGTTTATTACCGGATGCAATGAGAAAGAATATACACCATGAGGAACAGTGGAGCCTCTCAGGAAGAGAGTGTTAGAAAAGTATTATAAGATTTGTATTGAGTTAGGTAATTTGGGAAGCATTTAAGAAGATTGGGTGCTGTTAGAAGCAGTGGTAATTTTATGACTGGGCATTTTAGTAAATCTTACCCAGAAGGAATGAAGATTAGAAGGAGGCTAACCCTGTTATCGGTCAAGAAGCAACAGTTACTCATATTAGCCAGAATGGGGGTGTTAGTCATTATTTATGATTTGAAAAATATTCATGCTCTGTCTGTGTTCAGATGTGATTGTGGAGTGGTCTTGTTTTTGTTTTGATCCATCATAGTCACAGAATGGCCTTGCTTGATGTTGCATTTCTGTGAAATTGTGCATGTTTGGCAGGAGAACACCTATGCCTAGCTATAAGTGACAGGCCAACTCTATGATGTTAGGTTCTGCTTTACTCTTTTTCAAGCTACAGCTATCTAATGTGAATTGAAACAAACAAATAAAAAGTTGGGATAGCAATAACTTATACCAGTCAAAATAGGCTTTAAAACAAAGGCTATAACAAGAGACAAAGAAGGACCCTGCAACTCCACTTCTGGGTATTTATCTGAAGAAACCTAAAACGCTAAATCAAAAAGACATATACAATAAATTAAAAAATAAAAGAAAAAAGAAATATACATCCACATGTTCATTGTAGCATTATTTGCAAGAGCCAAGATAGAGAAGCAACAATAACAAACACACACACACACACACACACACACACACACACACACACACACACAATGGAATATGATTCATCCATAAAAAAAAGCATGAAATCAGAGAACCAAGATGGCGGCATAGGTAAGCGCCTGTACTTGCTGCCTCTCACAACCACATTAAAACCACACCTAAACTGCAGAGCAACTACCACCCAGAACCGTGGGAAGGCTGGGTGAGTGGAAGTTCCACAACTAGAGAGGTGAAGAAGGTGCATTGAGACTGTAGGAGGTGTGGAGGCTCGGAAAGTGCTAGCACCTGGGTGGGCTGCTCTTTTAATCAGGAGGGAGATACAAGCTCCTGCTTGCTCTGAACTCCAATTCCAGGCGAGACTCTGGGGGACCCAGGCACATAGCGGGAGAAACTGGACTGTCTGGCATTGGGACAGGAACGCGAGGACGGCTTTCTCTTAGAGGGGCTCTCAGCGATCATTGTTTCTGCATGGGGTACAGGACGAAGAGAACCGGGGACTTCTCCCGTTCAGGGCTGACTGGCAGCCATTGCTGTTTGCTCCACCCTGGTGATTCCCAGAGACCCCCGCACCACCCAATTTACAACCCCACCCAAGCTGTGCACATCGGCTTTTGCATATGAATGGCCTGTCCTTTCACTTAAAACCTGTCAAACTACAGCTGGGTCAGAGAGCCCCAGAGCTTCCAAAAGAAGACCCAACAGCTGGGCCTCGTCTGGGCACTTCCAAACCCCATACAAAGAGGAGGAATCTGCAGATGTCTCTGTAGCTCCTGCTGGGCGGCCCCAGACAGTGGCTGACCTCGCACCTCCTTGGAGATCCAAGAGCCAGTGTACCCAGAGGTCATAGTGAGACCATACCGGATTACAACTCTTCACATCCATAAGAGACACACTCAAAGGGCAGACTCAGTGAGCACCAAAGCCCCACTGAAGCAAGTCCTGCCCCATAAGGGTGTCTCTTGTGCAATAGATCTTCCAGTGTAGACACAGCTGGTGATCACAGCCAATTGGCCTGGAGGTCAATTCCTCCTAGTGATACAAAGAGCAATCAAGGCTTAACTACAACAAGACTGTGCACCCAGCCCACAAAGGGGTGCACCAAGAGTGTCCACCTCAGGTGACTGGGGAAGCTGAGCCACTGGGCCCTATAGGACACCACCCACACAAGGCCACTCTATCAACTCAAGGAGACTTAGCAGCTACCCATTACATAGAAATAAACACAGGGAAGCAGCCAAAATGCAGAGACAAAGAAACAAGTCACAAATGAAAGAAATGGATGAAAGCAAAATACTGGATATAGAGTTCAAAACCACAGTTATAAGGTTACTCAAGAATCTTCTAGAAACCGCCGAGAAACTTAATGAGACCCTCAAGGATATGAAAAAGGACCAATCAGAAATTAAGCATACACTGACTGAAATAAAGAATAATATACAGAGATCCAACAGCAGACTAGAGGATCCCAAGAATCAAGTCAAAGAATTGAAATATGAAGAAGCAAAAAACACCCAATGAGATAAGCAAAAAGAAAAAAGAATCCAAAAATATGAAGATAGTGTAAGGAGCCTCTGGAACAACCTCAAGTGTACCAACATCTGAATTATGGGGGTGCCAGAAGAAGAGAGAGAGCAAGATATCGAAAACCTATTAGAAGAAATAATGACAGAAAACTTCCCCTACCTGGTGAAAGAAATAGACTTACAAGTCCAGGAAGCACAGAGAACCCCAAACAAAGGAATCCAAAGAGGACCACACCAAGACACATCATAATTAAAGTGCCAAGGGCAAAAGACAAAGAGAGAATCTTAAAAGCAGCAAGAGAAAAACAGTTAGTTACCTACAAGGGAGTGCCCATACAACTGTCAGCTGATTTCCCAACAAAAACTACGCAGGCCAGAAGGGAGTGGCAAGAAATATTCAAAGTGATGAAGAGCAAGGACCTACAACCAAGATTACTCTACCCAGCAAAGCTATCATGTAGAATTGAAGGTCAGATAAAGAGCTTCACAGACAAGAAAAAGCTAAAGGAGTTCATCACCACCAAACCAGGATTATATGAAATGCTGAAGGGTATTCTTTAAGAAGAGGAAGAAAAAGAAAAAGGTAAAGATAAAAATTATGAACAACAAAGTGACAAAAAATACATATCAACAAGTGAATCTAAAAATCAAGTGAATAAAAAATCTGATGAACAGAATAAACTGGTTAATATAATAGAATCAGGGGCATAGAAAGGGAGTGGACTGACAATTCTCAGGGGTAAGTGGGTGTGGGGGTGCGGGAAGAGATTGGACAAAAATCTTACACCTGTGGAGGAGGACAGTGGGGTGGGTAAGGGCTTGGGGTGAGGTGGGAATCGGGTGGAAGGGAGCTATGGGGCGGGGGAGGGGGGAGAGGAACAACTGTAATAATCTGAACAATAAAGATTTATTTTTTAAAAAAGCATGAAGTCTTGCCATCTACAACATGTGTAGACCTAGAGTGTATTATGCTCAGTGAAATAAGTCAGACAAAGACAAATGCCAGATGACTTCACTTATATGTGGCATCTGAAAAACAAAATAAACAAGCAGAATAGAAACAAATTCATAAATACAGAGAACATATGACAATTGCCAGATTTTGGGGGTGTTGGGACAGGATAGGTGAAGGGATTAAGAAGCACAAATTGAAAAAAAAAAAAAAGAAGCACAAATTGGTGGTTAAAGAATAGTCATGGGAGGTAAAGTACAGTTTAGGGAATATAGTCAATAATATTATAATTATGAATGGTGCCAGGTGGGTACTTGATTTATCAGGGGGATCACTTCATAAGTTATATGAATATCTAATCACAGGATTGTATACCTGAAACTAATATAATATTGTCAACTGTAATTTAAAAACATATTTAAAACATTTTTTAATCCCTTTGGTATTATAAAAAGTGTGAAAAAAACTGTCTTGTTTTAGCTTCTGATTTTTTCCAACACAACCTCTTGAAGATGATTGTTCAGTACATTTTTTTCTCTTCCATTGTTTGTCATTTCAGCCACTGTATGATGCTGCTTACCTTACAATGTACAATATCTGCTTCACATCCTTGCCCATCCTGGCCTACAGTCTACTGGAACAGCACGTCAACATTGACACTCTGACCTCAGATCCACGATTGTATATGTAAGTTAAACATTACAGTTAAATTTTCCTCAGACTTACAAAGTTGTGGGTTTCACTTTGTATGAAGGAGGGAAGGACACAGACTTCCCACCTGGTTTGATCACATGGTTCTCTGGAATTCAACAGGAAAACTGTATATATCCTAGGTGTAGGTCCTGTACTTGAATGTGTTTAAGCCATTTAGTTAAAAATCATTAATTCCTAAAATTTGCATCTACATTGTCATAGAGTTCTGGAGTCTTAGAGGAGGGCACGATATTTTAAGTACAAAAAAAAAAGCCTCACACAAAGATCTTTATTAGTTTAGAACATTGATTTCTACCTATAATAGATTGAACTGATGATATTGTTAGGACTTATCTTATAAACTGCCCCTGAGGCATAGCTTCTCTCTCCCTTTGTTAGGCCCATTGGAAAACTGTTTTGTTGAAGGAATTCATCAAGCCGTTATATCCATTTTGTGTCAGTTGGAAATGCATGTGTTTCTATATGGATGGGGACTTAGCACTAGCCCCAGTTGCTTAACCTATAACTTAATTGGATTTTTATAAGTTAAGCCTTAAAACTAAGGATAAATAAAGATGTTAATTTATAGCAGATTATAAGCATTGCTAAATAGTGGATGTCAAGTGCAGTACATAGACTTGTGTGGCTTATTTGTATGAAGTGAAGGTATACAAATTAAGGGATTTCTTTAACCAGTATGACTCATAAAACTCACCTTTAGTAATTATTAGACTTATCCAGATTTATAAAATATATCATCATCATTTTAAAGTTATTTCTTATGGGAATTTTCAAACATGCACAGAAGTAGCAAAAATACTATTAATACGGTGAACTTCCCTGTCCTTACCACTCAGCTTCACGAATTATCAATACAGAGCCAGTTCTCTTTCATTAATAACCATCTCTGCTCCATCACAGACTTATTTTGGAGCAAATATCAAGCATTGTCTAAAATAGTTATTTCAGTAAATTTGTCTTAATGATAAGGACTTAAAAATAACAGTACCCTATCATACCTTAAAATATTACAAGTCCATAATATCACATAATTCAGTGGTCGGCAAACCACGGCTCGTGAGCCACATGCGGCTCTTTGGCCCCTTGAGTGTGGCTCTTCCACAAAATAACACGTGCAGGCACGCACGTACCTGCAATTGAAACTTCGTGGCCCATGCGCAGAAGTCGATTTTCAGCCTGGGCGAGTCTATTTTGAAGAAGTGGTTCTAACGCCGAGCCACATTCAAGGGGCCAAAGAGCTGCATGTGGCTCACGAGCAGCGGTTTGCCGACCACTGACATATTCGGTCAATGTTCATATTTTTTCAACTGACTCATTTCTTTGAATTGCAGGCTTGTTTTAATCAGGATATAAGGTCCATATGTTGCAGTTGGTTAATATGCTTCTTGAGTCTCTCTCTTTTTTTTTTAATTTCTTTATTGATTAAGGTGTCACATATTTGTCCTCATCCCCCCACTCCCATCCCACACCCCTCCCCTTGGATGCCCCAACCCCCTGTTGAACTCAAGCATTGGTTAGGCTCATATGCATGCACACGAGTCCTTTGGTTGATCTCTCCCCCCTCCCCCCATCCTCCCCTATCCTCCCTCTGAGGCCCGATAGTCCGATCGATGCCTCCTTGTTTCTGGTTCTGTTCTTGTTCATCAGTCTATGTTGTTCATCATTTCCCCTAGATGAGCGAGATCATGTGTCACTAGAGATATACTTATATGAACTGAATGTGAGATGAGCAATAATAGTTATGCTGACAGGCAAATGAATCAGTCTGTAGTGAGTTTCTTTCTGGACCAACAGTTCTTTTGAGACCCAATATCAATGTCCACCAGTTCCTTATGAGTACATGTCGGCACTGACCCCTCAGCTCTGGATGGTGGACAAATGGTGGTAATGCAGGTTCGATTCCCTCTGGTTGGGTCTCGGCCGGACCCAGGGGCACAGCTTCATCTGGACCCAGGGGCACGTGGCCTCACCCGGACCCAGGGGGTGCGTGGCCTCACCTGGACCCAGGTGCGCGTGGCTTCCCCCGGACCCGGGACCCAGCCTCACCCGGATCCAGGGGCACATGGCCTCACCTGGACCCGGGATCCAGCTTCACCTGGACCCAGGGGCGCAAGGCCTCACCCAGACCCAGGGGCGCGTGGCCTCACCTGGACCCAGGGGCACGTGGCCTCTCCCAGACCCAGGGGTGCGTGGCCTCACCCGGATCCAGGGACACATGGCCTCACCCGGACCCGGGATCTAGCTTCACGCGGACCCAGGGGCGCGTGGCCTCACGCGGACCCAGGGGCGCGTGGCCTCACCCGGACCTAGGTGTGTGCGGCCTCACCCGGACCTGGGACCCAGCCTCACCCGGACCCAGGGGCATATGGCCTCACCCGGACCCAGGATCCAGCTTCACGCAGACCCAGGGGCGCGTGGCCTTACCCAAACCCAGGGGAGCGTGGCCTCTCCCGGGCCTGGGACCCAGCCTCATCCGGATCCAGGGGCACACGGCCTCACCCGGACCTGGGATCTAGCTTCACCCGGACCCAGGGGCACGTGGCCTCACCCGGACCCAGGGGCGCGTGGCCTCTCCCAGACCCAGGGTCGCGTGGCCTCACCCGGGTCCAGGGACCCACGGCCTCACCCGGACCCGGGACCCAGCCTCACCCGGATCCAGGGGCACACGGCCTCGCCCAGACCAAGGATTCAGCTTCCCCCGGACCCAGGGGCGTGTGGCCTCACCTGGGCCCAGGGGCGCGTGGCCTCTCCCAGACCCAGGGTCGCATGGCTTCACCCGGATCCAGGGGCGCACGGCCTCACCCGGACCCGGGACCCAGGCTCACCCGGATCCAGGGGCACACGGCCTCACATGGACCTGGGATCCAGCTTCACCCGGACCCAGGGGCGCGTGGCCTTACCCGGACCCAGGGGCGCATGGCCCCACCCGGGCCCGGGACCCAGCCTCACCCGGTTCCAGGGGCACACGGCCTCACCCGGACCTGGGATCTAGCTTCCTCCGGACCCAGGGGCGCGTGGCCTCACCCGGACTCAGGGGCGCGTGGCCTCTCCCAGACCCAGGGTCGCGTGGCCTCACCCGGATCCAGGGGCCCACAGCCTCTCCCAGACCCGGGACCCAGCCTCACCCGGATCCAGGGGCACACGGCCTCGCCCAGACCCAGAATTCAGCTTCCCCCGGACCCAGGGGCGCATGGCCTCACCCGGACCCAGGGGCGCGTGGCCTCTCCCGGGCCCTGGACCCAGCCTCACCCAGATCCAGGGGCACACGGCCTCACCCGGACCCAGGATCTAGCTTCCCCCGGACCCAGGGGCGCATGGCCTCACCCGGACCCAGGGCGCGTGGCCTCTCCCAGACTCAGGGTCACGTGGCCTCACCCGGATCCAGGGGCCCACGGCCTCACCCGGACCCGGGACCCAGCCTCACCCGGATCCAGGGTCACACGGCCTCGCCCAGACCCAGGATTCAGCTTCACCCGGACCCACTCTCTTTTTTTTTTCTTGAGTCTCTTTTCATCTGTAGGTTAACCTAGCAATTTATTTGTTGATGAAATGGGATCATTTATTTATAGATTTCCCCTGATCTAGAGTTTGCTGATTGCATTGATGGCATTGTTTAATGTTTTTCTTTTCCTGTATTTGTTGCAAAGGGATAGTTAGATCTAGAGGGAATCATAGAAACCTTGGTTGAAGTCTTACAGAGTATCATCTCCCATGCTCTCATTTAAAAAAAAAAAATGAGGAACCAGGACCCAGAAATGACTTGCCTAAGAACACAGGGTATAACTAGAGGCCAAACTAAGATTAGAATTCAGTCCTCCTGATAATCAGCCCTGTGCTCTTCCCAGCAGGATGATCATTCTCAAACACTGAGCCAACAGTGTATTCTGTCTTATGACAACGATGAAAGTGAAGCCCAATAGTGCTATTGCTCTGGTTGGAGTGGAGTTTGGGTGGCAGTGAGCAGAACCCCTCCCATGCAGCCCCAGCAAGTGTTCAAGCCAATTGTCTTGAGTTCCAGTTCTGGCTTTGCCACTCACTAACTGTGTGACCTGCACAGGTTACTTAATTGAGATGAGCCTCAATTTCATCTTCAGTAAAATATGGGCAACAAGAACACCTAATCCACAGTGGATAGATGAGTGACAACACATAAAAGAACTTAAAACAGTGCTTGGAACATAAGTGTTCGTCGATTGTAGCTATTGATCTTATTCTAACACTCTCTTCCACTTAACTTCTGGGCTGTGCTGAGCACTTTCATACATTAAGAATGTTGAAAACTTGAAGAAAACTGTTGAGCACAAATTATTGTAAGGGTTTTCCTGAAGTTTTACTTACTGAACAGCAGGTGTAGGTAAGGAACTATTAAACCATTTTGCATAGATGGTATACTTGCCACATCTGATGCAGAAATGAAAGCCATGACATACCTGTTGACCAGCCCAAAATTCAGTTTTCTTGTGTGCTCTGATGAGACACTGCTCTTGGTCTGTCACTGTAGATTACTCTACAGGGGAGGCACCTCCCTAAAGATCCTTGCAGGAATTGCCCATCAACTGCCAGCCAAGGAGGCTTTTGAGAGTCACTGTCATGGGCTGAGGCAGAAGGTAGTCCCTGTGTTTTCATACCTTCTCTGGAGTTACGTTACACACTGTGGGAAGATAGGTAGGGACATCATGGTATGTTAGTAATATTCTGACGTGTACTAAGAAGATTGTGCTATTTTTGACAGATTTTAAACTTTTGATCTGTCCACATTCCATTTATCAATTCATGACTGTACAACTTCAAACATGTTATTCGACTCAATTAAAAAAGTATAAAGGGCATCCCAAGACCAAAAAAGGTTAAGCTCCCAGGCAGAAATCTTGATTAAAAGAAACATTTTAACAATTGTAGTTGGGAAGCGGAGGTATGTTGGTTGAGAGCATATGATTTAAGTCAAGTAAATCTAGGATTGTATACTAGCTCTGTCCCTTACTAAATGAGTGAACTCTGATGTGCTGCTACACTGGTGGTTCCCAAACTTGACTGCATGGCAGAATCACCTGAGGAGCTTTAAAAATATCCTGATGCACAGCTTACCCTTATGCCAATTAAATCAGACTGAGGTTGGGAGCCAGGCATCAGTGTTTTCAAAGATCCCCAGGTGATTCCAATGTGCATCAAAGTTTGGTATATCTTTTGAGGCTCCTTATCATTTACAGATAGGATAAAAATACCTATCTCATGTGGTTTTTATGTGGATAAAAATGGAATATATATATATTCTACTTTTCGACATATAATAAGTACTCAATAAATGGGAGCTAATTATTATTGATTATATTATTGTTGTCAGGTGGCCAGAATTTTAACATAGAAGTGCTTGGACAGTTTACTTCATTACTTCAATCAGGAGGTGATTGCATAAAAATAAACCTGTGTTTCAGTCTGACCTTTTACTGAAAGCCTTTCAGTCCCTCGGAGCTAGCTCCTTTCATTATAACAGGGTCAAATCCCATGTGTACTTTTGGCAATTTACCATAACTTTAAATAAACAGACTATAGAGATTCATTAACCTGTGTTTTTCCCCCATTTCTCAATAGGAAAATTTCTGGCAATGCCATGCTACAGTGGGGCCCCTTCTTATATTGGACATTTCTGGCTGCATTTGAAGGGATAGTATTCTTCTTTGGGACTTATTTTCTTTTTCAGAATTCATCCCTAGAAGAAAATGCAAAGGTAAAAAAATGGCATTGTTCATTTGGTATTATAAGTATGGCTTATCTTTTTTCCATGAGCACTGGATCAAGCGTACACATATTCTAGCTGTAATCATTTTGCAAAATTTTTAAAGGTAGACTAGTTCTCACAACTTCTTTAGAACAGTAAAAGTATTGAAGTATAAAATCACTTCCTTATGTGCATGGCAAACTAGAGAGTTTATGTGCAAAAAGTTTGGAAGCTTAACTTAACTTGGCTGTAATTTTTATTGGATGAACAAAGTTCTTGGGACTTCAGACTTTGGGCCACTGCACTTTGATTTGAGCAATGCTTTTTCGTTTTAAAAGGAAAGTCTGGACCCACTCAGTTCTTATTCATAGTGGCCTTCCATGCTTAGAGTTCAAGGGGGTAACTGGCATATGGAATTCCCTTCTCTTCCTCCTTCCTTTCCACATGGTAGCATAGTATTTTCCTGAAAGGCTACTGATCCTGCCAGTGCCTTCCCAGCAAGCACTACATAGTTTAGCCCCTGCATTGGAATGATTTTGCCCAGTCTGCTGTGGAAGAGAATGGAATGAAGTCTTCCTACAGCCACACAGTGGAAAATCAAACCAACTTGTATGCTGCTTTCACTATGTTTGCTATTTCCGGGCTTCCTCTTTTATGGTAATTCATTCTTTATCATCATAATGTGAAGCAAAGCTAAGGTTCAAAAAGAATTTACTGAGTACAATGACTGTGTCTAGAACCTAGAATCAGTATCTGTTAGGGAAGTGATAGGCTCAGTGGATTTGAATGATACTTTAAATTAGGTATTATAGTCAAAACCTCTCCAATTTGGATTGACAGAAGTCAGTTTAATATGAATCCATTAAACTTATTAATCACCAATTAACTCTTGAGGAAATACAAATCTAGTACTTTAGAGTAGGTTCATGTAGCACTTACCAAAAAGTGTGCCCTACTTTATCTCTCTGTGTGTCCTTGGGCAAGTCACTTCAGCTTACCAAGTCAACTTTGCCCATCGGTAAGAAGAAGGAATTCAATTTTATGATTTCTCAAGTCTTTAGCTTTATGACTGATTCTGTGACTTTCACTTTTTATTTGGCACATAAATTATATAGAGCTGACTCTTTCTTTTTAAAAAGTTTGCTGCAAAGTAGGTGGATATTCTGTAGTTCTATTGACATGGTTCTTTTGCTCAGCAAATTCTTCAGGTGGTTCATGGGGAGCCTCAACACAGCCTGTATCCAATCCATCACCCATGTTCAGTCCATGATGTCCAGATTAATTAGATTTTACTGTATATGTCACCTTCCTAAATGTTTGCTAAAGTTACAGTAAGTGTAACAACTGCTATCAGCAGTTAAAACATAATGCCCATGTATGATTTGATCAAATTCTTTTTTTGCTTCTATTAACCTTAATTTTTTGTTTTTATTTTTGAAAACCTTTTACATTTCATTTTCTGTTTTAATGTTATGCATTCAGATCTTGACATCATTTGGTAAGCATATGTGCCATTCATTTGCCATCATTTGGATTTATACCTGGTATCTGCTTTTCTTTGATGTGCACATGCTAACGGCTCTAATGTTTACAGCCAAAAATTAGACTGTTTTTAAAGTGTGAGTCCATTTGTCTGCATATTAGTCCTTAGTTCAGAGCTTTTGTTTTATATTATAGAAAAAGCCCATATCAATCTCTTTAGAGATATGAGTCATGCAATGACTTGTTTTTATGAACATTGTTAGTGGAATAGGGTTTTTTTCTGCCTTTATCATAGCAGTGTTTTCCCTGTTTCATGCTGCTTGGAATAATGGAAATAAGTGCTACCAACCACAAATGTGGTATACCTGACCAAGAAAATTTACAGTCACAATTAAATCTAGCATTTTGGCCTGATCCTTTAACTTGATATTCCCCAAACAATTCATACAATACTTTTTTGCAGTTATACACAAGATTATACTTGACTTTTATTTTTTATGCAGGCTTGTGTATTCTTGGTAATTATTAATTAATTATTAATTTTTTTCAGGTGTATGGAAACTGGACTTTTGGAACCATTGTTTTTACAATCTTGGTATTCACTGTAACTCTGAAGGTTAGATTTTTATTTATTCAAGTATGTTTAACACCATTTTTATAATACTTTCTGGTCTTGTACTAATATTCTTTTTTGTCTTCTAATCTTTAATTTTATTACGGTTATCATCCAAGTCTGAATGCTTACTTAAGTATGTATGATATTAGAGATTTAGGCATTTGTATACTATTTGATTCATTTTTTACTGTATGTTGTCTATCCTCTATTTTTTTTATTTGTTTTTAATTATACACCATACTTATGTCGGAAATCTGTTCCTTCTTTCCAGCTATTTTCAAGATAAGTGGTATATAATCAGATTGTCTGTGAGTGTGTTTTTCCATGTTAAGTACTTGAATATTTTTTAAAGTTTTATATTTGTTTAAGAATGCCAGGCCTTAAATGAATTTGAGTACTTAAGACAGTTCAGCAAGATCTGTATGCAAAATAACTTGGTAGTGATGAAATTTTATATAATGTGTTTATCACTGAAATTTATATTAGTGATCAAATGCATAAAAATATATAGCAGATAACATACAAGAAGGTAGTTTAGGCAAAATTATTAGCAGCCATGCAATAATGGCTCTGAAACCTTAAGGCTCATGAATTGGGACTGTGTTATAGTTGAAAAAATAATCCAATTCTTTTGATGGCTCCAGTAATAAACACCTCACATGTGGTCCAAGAATGAGTGCCTTTAAATGAATTCCAGTGTACCCAATAGTCAGAACTAGAATTCAGAAGTGTAATAGACTTAATCATTTCCCCTCTAAAATTTAATTCCTGGTTAATTTCTTATACCAAAAAAACTAATATATGTTTCCATCTACTGTTTCAGTGATATTTTAGGACTACCAAAAATGTTACAATTCATCTCAGTTTAGCTACTTAATAGCAGGGTGTAACCTTGGACAAGTGATTTGGTTTCTCAGTACCTCTATTTCCTCTTTTATAAAATGGAGATAAAAGTAGCATCTACCTCTCAGGATATTTTTGTGAGAAGTAATGATACATAAAGCATTTGCAATGGACGCTGGCACATAGAATGTGCTCAGTACAATAAATGTTAGTTGTTATTTATTACTATGATTTACAGGGTCATGATTTGAAATAGAAGCCTCCCCACCCTTTTTCCCATCTGGCCTTGTGTGTGAACCCAGGGCTTCCAAGTGCCCTTCATAGTTAAAGTTGGCCTTACTGCAACATCTTTCACTAGTCCTTCAAAAGACATCCACTCCCTCTTCTTTTTATTGGATATTATTGTAACATTTTCTCTGACAGCCCAGAGGATGAGAATTCAAGACTGGGCTATATTAACAATGTTCTCAACATCCTGTTTATGAGTGTGAAACTAACAGAGAACTGAGGACCATGGTGTCACAACAAGTATCAAAACTGAGATACCACCTCCTCTTTAATAATTCAATGCCCTGGATATTAATTCATGTGACCCAGAAATTATAAGCAAGTGAAGTAGACTATACTTCCTTGTTTTTAGATTGCATTTGAAAATCCCAGTTCCACAGTCTATAGAAACAATCAGCCCTGGCAGAAGCATGGAGGATTTTAATCTAAGGCAACTGAAAATGTTATTAATTTAATTAAATAGGCTGGGGTTTTGCAATTGAAAGGCACACTACATAGTCAGACCCATGATCCATTGCTACATGATGCAGGCATATAGAGCTAGTTTCCTTTTTATTTAGTAAACCCCTTCACCCCCGTCTTGGTTGTGCTTGAGCTATCAAGACTCTTTGTGTAATTTGTTTACCCTTCCTAGATACCCCTTCCCTCTCCTGTTTTCAGTATACCTGCCTCCACCAGCTAGCCTTCTCCTTTTGCCATAATCTCCCTGGCCACCACTACCTGAGGTCTTGAGGCTCCAGACTCCTAGATGTTATCATTATCTCATTCTTTGCCCTTCTTTCACTAGTGAGACATCTGTAGCCCCATACTTGCTTGCTTGACCACATTGCTACACCTGTACTCTGGAGTCTAGAGGACTTAGGACAGAGTTGAGCACTCTCATACCCTAGCTCTTTGAAAATCCTAGATTCTGTTCTCATTTTAATTCCATTCTCTCCTGGAAGCCTGGTCCAAGCTAGGTGCTCCCGTACGTATCATATTGTATACAAGTTATCAGGTACCATAGTGTATTATAGCTTGGTACAGTCTGTACTCATGAAATCTCTTGTGTTGTATCTTTTCAGCTTGCCTTGGATACTCGTTTCTGGACATGGATAAATCACTTTGTGATTTGGGGTTCTTTAGCCTTTTATGTATTTTTCTCATTCTTCTGGGGAGGAATTATTTGGTAAGCAGCTGTATATATGTGAGTAATATGTAAATAGTAAAATAGGTATATGTATATATACATTGTATATGCTTCCCCCCCCCCAAAAAAAAAAACACACCCAATTAGATGGTGATTTTAAGATATAACCCTCTGAGTATTGAGTGGTATATATTCTATACCCTAAATACATCTGTAGTGACATGAATGATAGCTATACTAGTATACCATAAGGAGAGAATAGGGCCCAAATAGATAATAATGTAGCTACTTTGTGTAGAATCTTTACAGGATGAGTACTTCCACTAGAAATCACATGGGAGGTCATGCTAGAAATTAGTTTCACTTCACAGAAAGGTGTTTACACACTTTCAAGTTGAAAGATTTGGCCGGGGACTACCAGAAGGGAGGTCTTTTGAGTAACTCATGAAGTATCCATACTTGCATTGGAAATCTCCCTGAAATAAGCAGTGTTACTGGCTAGTATTTAATATTGAGGACATGCCATCTTATATAATCAAAACTTTTCAAAGTATAATTAATGTGGCTTCCCCTGATAATGATGTCAGCAGCAGAGAACATGGCTAGAGTAAGCCATAAAGATTCTAGAAATATATATTTTCACTGGTTTGAGCAAAATCATACATACAAAACATTCCATGTTATCACAGAGCTGTAAGGACCATGTTTTTGTCCCTTGAGACTTAATTGGAAGAAATTCTTACTGTTTTGAAAAACTTTTCAAAATAAAGGCTTTAAGAAGTAAAAATATGAAACAACCCAATCACTTAGGGAAGTACTGCTCCATGTAAACGTGTAATTACAGCATATATTTGGTGCCTATATAGGTAATTACTGAAGCGGTGAAGCTGAAGGAAGTCTCTATTTAAAAACAAAACAAATGAATCAAAGTTGATTAACCAAATATAATATGCAACTATAATTCTTACAGTACCATAATTCTATCTATGAATCTGTGTAATCAGCATCTGAACTAATTATGCAAAATTTTTATAAGAACAAAATGTCTCACAAACTACTTTCTAACTCTTATCCTTATTGATTTAAATAAATCCTTTATGTGATTAAGACATCACCATACCTGTTTCAATTCATTAGAGGTACTTACTAAATATGAAATATTAATCTTTTCTTTTCTTGTCTATAGTGTTGTCCTTAAGTAGAACTGTCTAAGCTACTACCTGAATATAAAATTTATACTATAAAGCAACCAGCAAATTGTGACTAGAAACCATGTGAAACTTCAGCTGAATGCTAGTTGCAGCTAATATCTCTGGACATGTTCAACCTTAAGGCATTGTAGTATACTCCTTTTGGGGGGAGTGGGCAGTAAGAATGATGATTTCTGAGCCCCAAACTCAATCCAGTAATATCTTCTGTTTTTTTTTTACTGCTCCCATGCAAAGCTCCATAGATGCTGAGGTAAAAAAGAAAAATCTAGAGATATTAATCACAGAGTATTGTAGGTACTATGCAAAGGAATGCTTTGTGGCTAGCTGTCAGTTGTCTGCTGGAACCTTGTGGCTCAGTTAACTGTCTAAAAATTAGTCAGGATGCTTTTCAAAACTAGAGTGGGGGTAGAGCTCTGAAGAAATTTATAGTAGTTTATAGTAGAGACCCTAGAAAGCCTGTTAACCCAAGCCTTATAAATTTCTCCACCTCACTATTCTCATTTTTTATTCCTCAGTCTGGTCCTCTTATATAGAGCCACAAGCTTGATTTTATTGTGTTTCATAAGAGAGCATAAATGTCAATTTTTAAAGGAGAATCCAGTGTATCTTCAGTGAGCACTATGTGTGACCTAATAAATGGGACTAATCCAAGAATAGTCTGGTGTGAATCCCAACCTTGATTAGTCATTCTGTGCTTTAGCTCAGGCAGTAGAATAAAACTTGGTTGTGTTTCTCAGTAGCTACCTAACAGTTCAGTGGATGACTGGAATGAAATCCAACATCAGAATGAGGGGTCCTCCTGGATTTTGGGGCTCCAACGCTTATGTCCTTTTAAGCAATATTCTGCTGTCTTGTCAACCTATTTGACTCACAGTAGTACTCAGTATATATTTGTGGATGAGAATTATAGAGTCCTCCCATTTGAGAGAGATAAGTTCTACAGTTCTTTTTGTATTTACATAGGGATTGGGGGGATTATAAGAATGTATTTTAAAATTTGAACATAGAGCACAAATCCACTCTCATATTAATAAAACAGCCGAGTAAATAAAATGCTATTTAGCACAAAAATTAACTAACATTTTTAAAAATTTCTTTATTGATTAAGGTATCACATATTTGTCCTCATCCCCCCATTCCCATCCCACACCCCTCCCCACACATGCCCCCACCCCCCTGTTGTCCTTAACCGCTGGTTAGGCTCATATGCTTGCACACAAGTCCTTTGGTTGATCTCTCCCCTTTACCCCCACCCTTCCCTACCCTACTAACATTTTTCTTGCATATCTTTGGAGCTCCAGTATTTTCTAATATAAATAAATATTTTCCAATTAGCAGCTTTAAAGTTGATTGCTGGGTTGTTTTAAAGTCAAGTGCGTTTTATTATCTTTTTCTTTTTATTATAATTTCTTTTCAAACATTTGATAAATGAAATCTGTTTATTACTTTAGAATGTTATAAAGAAATTTACTTTTATAATGTGAATAAGGAAAATTCCTTTTAAATACAAAAGACAGTTTCAATTACACTTCTGTTTCATAGGACAGGAACTAATTTGTTTTTCCATTATGTATTTTCTTTCTACTCTAGGCCTTTTCTCAAACAACAGAGAATGTATTTTGTATTTGCTCAAATGCTGTCTTCTATATCCACATGGTTGGCCATAGTTCTTCTAATATTTATCAGCCTTTTCCCTGAGATTCTCCTGATAGTATTAAAGAATGTAAGAAGAAGAAGTGCCAGGGTAAGAACTAAGTTTATATTACAAACTGATTTTTGGAAGGGGCTTCAATATCTGCCATGAAATAAAAATCTTATTTAGAAAATTGCATTAGTTACAGCATGTTAAACCCCTCCTTACAGGTTCATCACTTAATTTCCTCTTCTGCATAAAAAGTATAGTAAAAACTTCGTTATCCAATACAGGTGGTAAGTAGTTTCCTTAATAGTGTTCTATGTGACCTTTAGCAATCCATATGGAGTATTACATATGCTCCATATGGAATTTTAAATGGAAAAATTATTTTTTTCTTTAGTCTAGAATTTTCACACCAGAAATTTCCACACCAACATTCCAGCTTTAACCTTAGATATTTAACTGTGGGTTGTTCAGAGATTTTTTTTTCAGTTGATAATCCCTATTTGCCTTTTTCAAAACTTACCCTTTCCTTTAATTATAGTGCTGCTTAATCTCTGAGTTGCTTCTAGCCCTGTCTGTCCAGCAGTATAATTGAACCAAAGAAAATTCCTGGATGTAGTTTCTACATCCTTACCCTCCTGAACACACTTGTAAAAATTCAAGATTGTTTTATAAGTGTGTTTTTATTGTTACTGCTTAAATTGTAACCTTTTGTGGAAATGAGAAGTTATTGCCCTCTGACAGCCTAATTGCTTGGTCCTTCATTGTCTGATATCTTTGAACATTTCTATAAAAGCCTTTAGAGTGAAAGGGGTAGATTAGCTTGGGGGAAATCTTCTGGCAAATTTTTACCAACACATTAATATGTCATTTCTGCCAACACTCTCATTATGCCAAACAAAACCCCATTTCTATCATATTGACACCAACTATATCTTCTACCCCACCCCAGGCAACATTTTCGTGTAATAGTCTAAGCTATATCTCCTGACCTATTTGATCAAATTTGCCAACCAGTTTAGCCACAATACTGGTTTGTCTCGAATTTTTTTCTGGCCTATTGAATTGATAGAATCCAGTGGTCGTCATCATATGACATAGGGAACTAAAATAATTATAGTGGGAATATCGTCAGCAATTAGATATATAAAAGAGGAGCATCATTGTTACAACTCAGTATTGGCCCCAATCAAAAGCAAATAGACTACCAGTGGCAAAAGCCACATTGATTCTTGGTATACAAGGCCAGTCAGTGTACAGTTAAGTGGTTAGAACTTGCTTTAATTCCCTGCTTCTACATGCCTTATGGGTAGAATTGGACACAATAATGTTAACCTAGCTAAGACTGCCTTGGTCTGTTCTTTAATCTTTCCAGTAGACCCCTGATTAACTTCCTTTAGCCTGGCATTTAGTCTTAGTATGGGAAAGTAACATTTACTTGTATGATTATACCTTAATATCAGTTGAACAGGGGTAAAACAGATTGATATAATAGGTTCCTCCCAAAATGGCTCAAGTGGCAATTTAAATATAGCCAAATAAAAAATGTCACAATAATAAATGTTTTTGTGCCTTGTTATAATAGAGAATTTGTCTGAGAAGAATCTCTTGAGTTGTTCTTCCATTCTCCTTATTTGGAAGTATAATTTGGGGTGCTCCTAAATGTTTTTCTTATTTGGAGTAGTGGAGCTCATACTAAATAATGGCTCACACTCAGCTTCATGTTCTAAAGACGTTACAAAAATCTTCAGAAATCCAAACCTTCAAACATATTATCTTATCCTCTTCTTTAGGCCCTTTCTTTTAAAAAAATTACTTAAGTAATGAGAGCTACTAACAGACATAAAAAATTAGATACTGGCTGAAGGTGAGTTTTATTAAATTAAATGGATATTAGATGGAGGAATTCTACAAAGCAGTCACAGATAAAGACTAGAACATTCCTAACTTCTGTTGAAAGCATGCAATTCTGGGACTGCAGCCCTATTTACATAGCAAGCATAGAATGTTGCTAGGGGTTCAGCATGAAATCTTTTTGCCATGGGTGGAAGAATTCTAGTGTCTGTGCTGTAGCTTGGCATGCTGATGTGCTAGAATGATGAGGAGAATTTCCATAATCACATTCATTCATTCATTCATTCATTCTTACCTTCATTGAACCAATAAACATGTTGAACCACCTAATGATGAACATCTCTCTTTATATGCAATGTCTGAAAGACTAAATGGTTTCAAACACTATGTGATTTTGCGAGTTGCAGATGAGACAGAATGTTGTGGGCACTCAGCAGTGCTGCCACTTTTTTTTTTCCTTGTGAGAAAATGCAAGAGCAAAATAGTGCATATGAATGCATAAAGGCCAACTAAAACATGGCAGCCATGGTTATTCTGATAAGTCGCATGTTTACATAAGGCCCAATTTGGCTATATCAAAGAGTCAGAGTCCACTTCTAAGATAAAGGAGAAAGAATCTCTTAATGACCAACAGTCTGCCATCTGGGTGACTTACTACTTTGTTCAATATCCCTTGTTAAGGCATTGGCCTCATTTTAAAGATAAAAAAACAATATTCTTTTACACTAGTTTGGCCTCACACCTGACACACTCTTTAATGGGATAAAGGATGTGTCCCTACCTATAAATAGAAGATTCTTTGACCACCAACCAGTAAGCACCTTGGTACTTTGTACACACTGCCAGAAATGCCTATGGCAAGTAGGCTCACAGTGCTATCCTCATGTTGGTCTTGGCCAGCATGAAGGGAATTTAGCAGTGGGTAGTGAAAATATCTCCATGACCTTAGAGAAAGCAGCTAAGACATTTACATGTAACAATTACAGAAGCAGCCTTCTGGTGACTTCCATTCCCTGAGGATACACTATAAGTTAGCTACTATACTAGGTGTTGGTAATTCAGGGATGAATCAGAGGAGGCCCCAGTCATAAGGAGTCTCACTCTAATTAAGTTATAAAGTGGATTCATGTGATATAAATCAGAATAGTAGACTAAATGATATGGCTTGATTTAAGACAACTGAGGTGTTTCAGTGTCTGCATCACTACCTCCTGAAGCCACCACAGCCAAGTTCTGCCTGGCAGTAGCATTGTAAAGAATTATGCTATCTTCAAAGAGGTACAGAATAGTTATGGGATGTAAAGTACAGCATAGGGAATATAGTCAATAATATTCTAATAACTATGTATGGTGTCAGATAGGTACTAGATTTATCAGGGTGATAACTTTGTACGTTATATAAATGTCTAATCACTGGGTTGTGTACCTGAAACTAATATGTTGGATGCCAACTGTAATAGAAAAATAAAAAATAAATTATTTTTTAAAAGGTGAGGATAAAAAGGAATTCTGCTATCTTCAGAATAGGTTCCCTAAGTAATTTAAATCAAGGATGTGGTTAAGCTATATATTCCTCAGCTATATTTTCAGCAATATGCTTAATTTTTTTAGCTAAAATTCCATCATTAAGGATCATAGGCCTTTTTCTGTTGCTTATAAATCAGCAAAGCTGCACTGCCATACTGCTGACAGTGTATAATGAAACTACTATTGAGCACTGAACAGTGGAGCAGCAGGATAACACTTCGAATTTTAAAGTTTAGGATTTGGGGTATTTAAAAAAAAATTGTGTTCCCCTCTGAACACAATTGTTGGGCTATCTCTCAGTCAGTGAAATATATCTAGACTTTCTGGCCAAGTAAGAAATACCACTTCCCATTTCCAATGGAGGAATTTCCACATATAAGTTTCCCCATGTAAACCATAACAATCAAAAGGAAGGCTTGACTTTGCCTACTAGACACAGGGACACTATAATCCAATGGGAAGGGACCCAGCAACAAGGTGAAGCCTAGCGTGGGATGTCTGCACAAACAAAAAGAAATACTCCATTATGAAGGGAGCTCTTTCAGAGTGGAAGACAGGAAAAGGAAGAATGTCAGCTACCTGAGCAAAATTCCCAGAGAAAGCACTTTGAAATTTTTGGAAAATGTAATTTATCTTGTAATAACAATAATGACAATCATGATTACTATTGAAATGCTGACAGTCACATATACCCATTGGTTCTGAGGAAAATAACACTGTGAACTAGGTTAGACAAAAATAAAGTTGAATCCTAACATCATGGCTGTTGAGATGGACCTTTATGCATTGGCCTCTTTGACATACTGCTAACTGAGCTGGTGTCAAAGCTCTGTAGATGACTGCAAAGGAATGTGGAAATTTCATACTGTTTCAGCTCATTATCTCTAGTCCTTCTCACCTCTCTCCCCTACCAATTGCTAGCTATATCAATTTGATTGCTTTAGATATATTTTCCATGCTCTCTACTGACTTCTGTACTTTCATATTTCCTTTTTTCCCATTATAAAGTAACCACATCTATAAACTTCTAAATTTTATGATTCATATAAATAATTTTATCTTCAATTGTTGGATACAAGGTTTTGAGTGCACCAAAATATGCTTGTCATTACAGTCTTAAGTAGATAGGCTTGTATATTAAACATGGGGGTGAGGGACTTGGTATCATGTTAATCTTGTAAGGTTTTTGCCCACAAAATAGAAGACAAAGCAACTTTTAAGAAAAAATTTATAAACTAATATTTCTCTAGCTTTATCCATTTATAATTTGCATGTTACCAACTTTATTTAAGGTAAAATATGACAGGAAAAATGTAGTAATTTTAAAACATGAATAAGTCAAAGTATTTGCCTTTAAAGTTTGTTTATTAGATTCTGCTGAATACATGTATTACTTTAACTGGTATCTTTTTTAAGCCTATTTTCATTAGTCACTATGTAGATGTTATGGGTAATTAGCAGCATTGTTAAATTTATCCCTGTAGTTGACTATTCATCTTCTGTTTGCCTTGGGCAATGCCAAAACCAAGTCTCTAACTTCAGGCATACAATAAGAAAGAAAAACATAACCTTTTAGGTTTTCTGATTAAACTATATCAACGCTTGCTTTTTCTAGGTGTCGTAAAGGAAAATTTTATAGCTCTTTAGCCTACCCTTTTAAAGAGAGCTCTGTAAGAAAAAGGAAGAAACCCATCAAATTATGTTAAAATAAATGTAGTAAAGCACTAGCCCAGAGACAAATGATTCTAAAGTGTGGTTTTATCAAATCTTTTCCCACTGTGCTTGTTTTGATTAGGTTTTTAACCTGCAGCTGCCCAAAGGCAGTCAGTCCCTTCATATTGTATCTGTGTGATTGCATAAGGGAGCTAGTCACTTCAAGGTAGATTGGTGATGCAGCCTGGACATAGCTCTCCAACCAGTGAATTTTGAACAGTGTAGCTTAGTGAAATAATGATGGGAGATAAGCCTTATTTCGATGAGAAGCATATTTTTAAATTATTTTATTCAAAATAATCAATTTTCCCATTAACTAAACAATTTTAAATTGATATATAGAGAAGTAGTGTTTGCACATATAATAGACTACTCCTAACTCTAATTCTACTTTTACTTGTAACGTCTTCAATACTAACATGTCATTTCGACTTCTAATTCTCAGGGTTTCTTTTTAAATGTCTTACATTTCAGAGAATATTTACTTTTTTTTTTTTTTTTTTTTTTTGGTTTCTGCATTTCTCTTTTTTCTACTGCAATTTTCCACCTTTTGTGCAATTGTGAACAAGGTAACGAAACGCCTCCCTTCCTCAGGAACATCTACTATCTTCATGCTTTCTCAAACTTCCAGCAATCACAGTTTCTCTTCGAGTGAATAAGGTGATTTCCTTTCTTAATGTACCAACTTGCTTGCATTCTCATTTGCTTGACACCATTTTCTGGTTCTCTATGAAAAATTACTTCTCATGACTCATTTTTATATCTTCTGCTGACACTTAAAAGAGTATTTTGTCATTTTCCTTTAATCATTTGTTCATCTTCTCAAATTGTCACACTGGACAGGAAATTATTTCAGAAACTTGGACAGTAAGTCTCTGGTCCCGTTGATTCCTACTGTGCAATAGAAGCCATGGCGTGTTAGAGCCAATCAATTCACCAACACAGGACTGTTTTGCACAATTTCTCTTTGTTCGGTACACTGACAGCACTGCCACAACTCTCAGAGGTGTTCACCAAAAGGATGGTATGGTTTACTAATCAAAATATATTGACTCATCTACCACATAACCTACCAGTATCATTTCAAAAATCCAAGTTTGGCACATATTACTAATATCTGTATACTTCCACCATGAAAACAATTCAATTCAAGTTGGACATGTTCTTAGGTCTTTAAATGTATTTATGTAAATGTTATGCATTTGTTATACTGTAATCATTTGTACTTTGGGCCAGAAGAGTTAGTCTATAGAAAGTGATTTTTTTCTTCTACATTTTTATCACCAGGTAGGTTAACCAATCTTCAAATCCTTTAAGTATCTTTACCTCACTATTACAGAGAAATCTGAGCTGTAAAAAGGCATCTGACTCATTATCCGCCAGACCTTCAGTCAGACCTCTTCTTTTACGAACATTCTCAGACGAATCTAATATATTGTAACAGGTACCTAGTGTTAAGTGGGCTGGCTTTAAAGAAAAAGATTAACAGCATTATAAAGAAAATAATGAAACTATCACTCTCTAAATTTTTTCCGTTGTTGGTGTGGTGAACTTTATATTATTCTTTGCTAAAATATAAAGATGCATTACTTGGAATATGTGGAAATATGTATTTTAAATTTGCTAACCCCCCCCCAAATAAAATTTTAGGCATTTCCCAGAGCTGAAGGGTAATACAATATATTTAATTTGTAAGGGGCAAATAATCATGGCAGTGCCATCATATGAAAATGCTCAATAGTAATCAAGAAATATAATTTTGATTTTAAAATGTGTTTGGAAAATTGAAAAGAAATATTCCAAAATTGCATCTGTATAATATCAAGTCAGTTTAGCATTGCATGTTCTTTTGGGAATTATGTGAGAATAATTCAATGTGTTTGTATCTCCATGTGCTGTGTGTGTGTTTGCAGGTTTAAACTTAATGTCCTTGTAAATGTCTGATTCCCAAATATATATTAATGAGCCAGTCTAATCACTTTTAATGTCAAGTTTTATTCAAGCTAAATGTTTCAACTTTCAGAGGTAGTAAAATCTTTCTTAGCCATTCAGGGGGGTGCTACCCTAATTATATAAAATGCTTCATAATTCATTTTTTCTAAAAATGAGTAAATTCATTTTATATCATTCTTTCATTTGCCCAAAAACTATTTGGGAGGAATTTATATGCTATGGGAGGAATCCTTGAATTTGGAATGACTCTTCCATGTGTATTTTGTTTCCCACTGCAGGGGCCTCTGTTACCCCATACCTTTAATAGGTCTTTTATCCATTTATGGAAATTTAGAGTAATTCATGAATGAGGTTTACAAGTTTGTCAGCTTAGAAACAACTCTGTACAGCTTAGGGCAGGGCTGTCTTTCATGCACACATAAAAATGAATGATCATCATGAAAGAAATTGCAAGTCAGTTCATTTTGAAGCCAAGAATTGTAAATCCACCTCATAGGCCCACTCTTTCGTTAGCTATCAACTGCCCCACAGTCCATCAAAGGAGAAATATTGAATGAATGGATTGATTCCATTGGTTCTTCTGTATCTGCTGTGTTATTTTGGAAGCTGACTATTTTTGCCTCTGTCAGCATCTCCCTCGCCCAACCCCCATTTTGAGCAACTCACCTGCTTATATTTTCCCTCAGTGATGAATCTGCTTCCCAGTAGCCTTCAAAGTTTTTTACCCCTTTGTCCCAGATAGCCTTGTCCTAAGCTGTGTGGTGCATTTTAGCTCTACTGTTTTCAGCTAATTTTGTATCCCCCTGGATTGCTTTCTTTAGCTTAGTCTGTGGTTTGGGGATTGGCTGGGTAGCAGACACTGCTATTGCTTTTGGACTCTCCAGGGCTTTAACTCCTACAATGCCTAATATAGAGCTGAGGAAGTTATAGCTTTTAAGCAATTGTTTTATTTTCATGTAAATTTCTTCCAGGAATTTATATTCATGTGGAATTAGTTCTCCTCCAAGGAAAATATTTGGTAAATTAGCCCCACTGAGTTTGTCCCTTGGTTGATAAGGTGACACCTTTTACAAGTTCTCAATGTGAATGGCAATCTTATTTTCGTTAGTCACCATAACCCTATCTGAAAAATTAACATGAGAATATGGAACATAAAAAGAAATAGAAGGTACTCTGGAGGACTTCTAGTCCACCCATGGTGAGGAAGATGCACAAAGAAAATAGCACACCTCTTTAAAGCCTTCCACTACTCAGGTTTAAAAAGGTTATATTTTGGAGTAGAGAACCAAAGTTAATCTCCCTCCCATGACATAGGGCTTCTACTTTTCAACATACTTGATTTACACTCAGTTATCCATTGTCCTGCCATGCCCCATCCCACTCATAGCATTTGATGATATTTAGAGGACAGAAAAGAATCTATAAATTTTTAGGGATATTTCTGTTTTTTTCTTTCCTAAAAAGATAATAAGAAAAACAAGAGTCATTTGACCCTTAGATACATCATCTACCAAAAAGAAAATTAACTTCACCCTGGCTGGTATAGGACAGTGGTTAGAGTATCATGTCAGCCTGTGCACCAGAGGGTCTCAGATTCGATTCCCAGTCAAGGGCATGTACCTGGGTCACATGTGGGAGGCAACCGATTGATGTGTCGCTCTACTCCCCTTCGCTCTCCCCCACCCCCTCCCTTTCATTCTCTCTCTAAAAATCAATGGAAAAAAATATCCTCACTCCTTGGGTGAGGATTAAAAAAAGAAAAGTAACTTCAATATTACAAGGAGGAAAGATGTTTCTTTTAATAAAGTACTTTAACGGCAGTCTTTCAAAACAATATATCGTAAGATATTCTGTCAAAATTTGCACATCCAAAAGAAACAGTAATTTGTTCATTCATTCAGCATGTCCTGAGAATCTGCTATGTGCCAGATACTGTGCTTGTTGCTGAAGATAGAAAGATAAATAAAATGTCCCTGTTCTCAAGGAGCTTATGGGCTACAGGAAGGGATCTTGGTGAGGTAAGCCTCTGCTATGGTAGATAGTCCTAGTGATAACAACTGTTAGGAGAACCCTGGAGCAATCCAAAAGCAAAAAGCAAGTCTGAATCTTACTCAGCTGACAAATAATTAAATCATTAAAAACTGGTTATTGTGTCACTCTTTCTTTTTCCCTGCATGTGAATAAAACTTGGCACTTTGTTAAGACAGTCGCTTTACTCTCATAACAAAATTTACTACTTGACTTATTTTTGAAAATGCTATACAGATGGTTTTACATTGTTATTATTAAAATAACCTTTTAACTGTGTATATTTTAAATTTTTCAGAATCAGAATCTTGAACTGCCTATGTTATTGTCCTACAAGCATATTGACAGTGGTTACAGCTAAAAAAGAAAGCATGAAGAAACAGCTACAAAAAGTTAATCATCTCAGGATACTCGATATGCAACAAACTAAAAAAACTCTTATGTCTAGGGTTCAGAATAAATGTCTATTAAAATACCAAATGACTATTGTAAGCATTTACAGTTATTGTAACTAGCCGTTATGGCCAAAGCTCTACGTTATAAATCATATGAAAGTTGAAAGCAAGAATATTTACAATTTCTGGCTTTAGATAGAATAATATAATTACCAAGTCGGTGTTCTTTTAACCCATGAATTTTGTGAATGGATTTAAATAGAATAGTATAAAAATAGAAGTCATGCAATGGGAATGAATAGATTTTGCTAATATTTCTTTTTCTGCCTGGCGGAAGAAATCAGCTGCTTGGATCACTCTTGTTCTTGCTGAATGATGATCTTAAATTATTTTTTCAACACATGAAAGGAATACTTGAAAGTATAAGAAGACTAAATGGTATCAATGCATCAGATAGGATAGTTAATCATTTCTATTTACCCACATGCTAATTTTGTCTTGATAGAATATCCTTGACAAGAAATGAACACTTACGTGGAAATAGCGTTAGTACTGGGTGTTTTTGTGAGAATAAAAAATTATTTTACTTAATTTTATTTTTGTTCTTCTGAATAAACCCCAAGTTAATGGGTGTTTGGCTACTAGATTTGAAAATAATACATTTCCAATCACTTAGTAGCCCCTCAAAATAGTTTGGATATAACAGATTTTTCCCATATTTTACTAGGATCTGAGGTAAGGGGGACCAAACCACAGTTACATAAAAGTAAAGGGCATTCTGAGCATCAGTCTTTTATGACTTTGTGTAGAGAGGAAATAAGAATAGCTTCTTTCAAACTTAATAGTTTTTATTTGAAAGAGGCTACACATATGCATATATGCAGTGCTTTTTATTTTTTTTTAACTTGCCAATTTGGGAGGGAAGGATCCATCCCAGGATGGTATTTCAGCCTGCAGAGCCATAACTGAACATATATGCTGTCTCTCTTAGCAAACTTGGCTGGGTAGTGGTCTAACTCTAAATCATGAGATTCACATTGGTAAAGTCCTCAACTTACTGGGCTAGAAGGAGGTTTTATCCTGTTAATGAATCCACTTAAAACATAAAACTTGAAATATCTTTATTACATGGTAAAATTAAACATATTTGGAGGGATATAAATTACTAGATTAAAATGGTCTTTTAAAAAGTGTTTTCATACCAGTTTCCATTTTTGGTTGTCTTTTCTGGCATGACTGTACTATTATTAGTTGTTATATTGTACCTTTTTGGAAAAGTATTGGATTCAATCTGTACCAATGTATTTATATAGTCCATATGGCACATTTGATTCTTCCATGTACATTTTGTGTTAATATTTAGGTGTAATTTTTCTTAACTTCTAGAAGGACATATTCACTTACCAGAACCATTCCATCATTACATTTTATTATTTCCTTTATTGTCATCTCTCAGTATTATTTTTTAGTATTTTCTTAAGTGTCATTCACACATTACCTGGTAGCCTGTATTTGAGGTAGTCTGCTGAAAACAGTCATGTATTCTTTCCCTATTCCAAAGAGCCAAAAATTCAGACCCAGGAAAGCTTATGATGTTTTATTTTCTTTTAAGAACTACTTGTAAAAAAACATTTTTAAATTGATTTTTTTAGAGAGGAAGGGAGAGGAGAGGAGGGGAGGGGAGGGGAGGAGAGGGGAGAGGAGTGGAGGAGGGAGGGAGGGAGGGAGGGAAGGGGGAGAGAGAGAGAGAGACAGACAGACAGACAGACAGACAGACAGACAGACATGGATGTGAGAGCAAGACATCAATCCGCTGCCTCCTGCATGCCCCCTACCAGGGATCAAACCCAGGCACAGGCCCTGGCCGTAATCAAACCGGCAACCTTAAGGTGCATGGGACGATGCCCCCAACTGAGCCATATTGCCAGGGCTTGTTTTTATAGTTGTTGCTGTATTGTTATTGTTTTATGTAAGAACTATAGGGACTGTGAATACAAATGAGAGAGCCACAATGGATAGCCTTGTTTAATGCAGAACCATTGGAGATATGACATAATCAGAATATCTGTGGTAGTGGAAATATATATAACTGGTAGTATATAAAATTTCTTGCAGCCAGGAAGAAACATGAGTAAGCGAGATTTAGAATTATGTCTCAGCTACACATTACACTGCAGTTCAAATTCACAAAGGCAGTGACGTTTAATATCATGGTTTAGATCCTTGAGTGGGACCTGACTTTCCTTTTTGAAAGACATATTATTAATGACCTAAAAAATTGGCTAGTGTGGGGTTAACAGATGGAATAACTTGAAGTAAGTTATCCAGTATGCCCAGCACTATAATCTAACCACCTTATTTTGTGACAGGAGAAAATGTAACGCTAGGATCATATTACATCATTTGAATAATTTTGAACTATCAAAATGTCCTTGTAATTTCACAACTGTTGTCAATTGTTTGAGGATGTTACCTACTAGACTGAAAAAATAAATTCAATACCTACCACATTTACACCAGCAACAGTATAAATGCAAGCATAAATTTGCAAAATTCATAATAATTTAGTGATAAAATTTTTTAATAACATGCAGTATATAAATGTGCAGATTTTATGCAAATGTTGACAAAATCATTTTTCAGCTTGCAAAATGGGACTGCAATATTACATTTTTCACTTAAGCAATTTTTTACATCTACGTTGTTGCTTTCTATAATGAATGTGAATGCCATCTTTTACGAATGCAATTTTTCATTACAGAAATTTTGTTTGATCTAATCAATAAACTTTGGTTTGATATGATTGATATTTTAGCCTCTTTTCTGGAAACATCTCAGTTTGACATAACAATATGGAATGGAGGGGGTTGATGGAGGGAAGGGGGACATATGTAATACTTTCAATAGTGAAGTGTAAAAAAAAACAATATGGAAGCAGTTTGGATAAGTTTCTAATTTCTTTGTACAAGTCACAAAAGATTAACCATTTATATATGTTTTCAACTGGCATTTTAGGGCAGTATCTAATTTGTGAAGTTTATGATATTGGTAGGAATCCTATCTAATAAAAGAGTAATATGCAAATTGACTGTTACTCCAACACACAAGATGGCCGCCCCCATGTGGACACAAGATGGCCACCACAAGATGGCCTGCAGGGGAGGGTAGTTGTGGGTGATCAGGCTAGCAGGGGAGGACAGTTGGGAGGGACCAGGCCTGCAAGGGAGGGCAGTTGGGAGCGATCAGGCCTGCAGGGGAGGGCAGTTAGGGGCGATCAGGCCTGCAGGGGAGGGCAGTTAGGTGTGACCAGGCCAGCAAAGGAGGGCAGTTGAGGGTGACAAGGCCTGCAGGGGAGGGCAGTTGGGGGGACCCAGGCCTGCAGAGGACGGCAGTGGGGGGGGGGGACCCAGGCCTGCAGGGGAGGGCAGTTGGGGGTGACCAGGCTTGTAGGGGAGGGCAGTTGGGGGTGACCAGGCCTGCAGGGGAAGACAGGGGTGACCAGGCCAGCAGGGGAGGGCATTTAGGGTGACTAGCCTGGCAGGAGAGGGCAGTTAGGGGCAACTGGGCCGGCATGTGAGTAGTTAGGTATCGATCAGGCTGGCAGGGGAGTTGTTATGGGGTGATCAGGCTGGCAGGCAGAAGTGGTTAGGGGCAATCAGGCAAGCAAACGGTTGGGTGCCAGCAGTCCTGGATTGTGAGAAGGATGTCTGACTGCTGTTTAGGCCCGGGATTGGGCCTAAACAGGCAGTCAGACATCCTTTGAGGGGTCCCAGATTGGAGAGGGTACAGTCTGGGCTGAAGGACACCCCCCCCACCGTGCATGAATTTTGTGCACTGGGCCTCTAGTATTGAATAAGACTGTATCTTGTCACTGTATAGTAAAAGTCCAGCCAAATCAGCAAATACATATTGAAAGTCAACTGTGTGCTTGCTGCTGCCCACACATTGGAGGTGATGTGATGTATGGTTTTTGTCTCCATCCATTGAAATAATTTGATTCTAAAGTAGCCAAAAATGCAGGAATTTTACAATAGCTTGAAACTTGATCCAAAATATGTGTGTATGCCTCTCTCTTTTCCCTCTCCCCAACTTTTCTACCTACTTTCCAACCTTCTCTGACATGGTCAGCCTGCATCGCATCCAAGGCCTTGTGAAAGTCCCTTTTGAAAAATCCTGCTCTCCTTAACTACTAAGAAACTAAAGTTTCTCCACTGCAGCTTGATGCATTACATTTTCACACTTCAGTCTCTTTTTTGTGGCCTTTTTTTTTTAAGTGGGAAATGTGCTGTATTTGGAGATGAGACCTGAGTTAAAGTTTCAGCTTTGCCACTTAGAGCCATTTCCTCTCTCAATCCTCTTTCTTCTCACCTGCAAAATGGCGTCTTGGGAGTGAGGGGTGGTCAAATGAGGTAAAGGATCAAAATTACTTTGTAAAATTTTATTTCTTATTCAGATGAAAGCATTATTTTTATATTAAGGGTTTTTTGTTTTGTTTTTTTTTTTACTTTCAAAATGAATAGTTGTCATTTACCAAATTTTCATAAATCTGTCTTAGATTCTTTCTACCTTCTTAGAATTAGTCTATTCAGGCTTCCTTCCCTTCCCCCATCCAGCCTTTTGGGGAGCTGTCTTACTGCTGAGTCTGCCCAGGATTGGCCAATAAAATAAGTATTGTGAGGGTCTTGAGTGGTTTGGCCACATCAAAAAGAAGCAAATGCAAAGGTTAGGGGCTGAGGTTATCACTATGGTTATTCAGTGAATGTGTCCATGGCTGAAGTGCTAGACGCATACTAATGAAGCCTGAAGGGCTGAGTTCTGGGAATAGTTGTCAGGGGGAAAGGGGACTTAATTATTTCATGACATTTAAAAATTTTTTGACACTTTTTTTTCCCCAGCAACTGATGGGCAAGGAAATGGGCTCAGTCCTAGTACACAGACCTATTATGCTGAATAAGTATTACTGTGTGGTAGGAGCTAGTTCTTGGTGCAGGCTGATATCTGAAAGGAACAGTGCACCTCTTGGCCAGCAGCAGGTCTTTGGCTCTGGCTCTTTGGGTGGGGATTGGCAAAGGATGCTCATGGCTAAAATGCTTGCTGCAATAGCAATAGGGTGGTGAAGGCCTGGGGCAGGGCCAAAACCAAGTGAAGGGGGGCAATGGGGAAAACAAGGGGGACATCTGTAATACTCTCAACAATAAAGATTTATTAAAAAGCTCAGGCTTGAGCAATGAGTTCAAGGGAAGCAAAAAGTATTTTGGGGAATGTTGGAAACTTCTACTAGTAGCTTTCATGGTACAGAACCCCCTGCTTTAGTGAGGCACAGTCTCTCCCTGAATCCCACTTTTTGAAATAAAAGATGAGATTATTTTTTTAATATGCCTGCCACTGCTTTAGTCTCTTCATCAGTTTGCAAGGGCATAGTTCCTACTAGTAAAGTCACTAAAATCCCAACTCATTAGCTAACAAATACAGTCAAGGACTGTTGTAATGACTTTACATATATTCACTCCCTTAATAATTCTAACAACTCTATGAAATAGGTATTAACATGTATTCATTTGACAGGGAAGCTTCGTCACAAACCAAGGTCACACAGTTTAATATAGTTAGAACCCAGGTATTCTGACTGGAGTTTATGCACTTAACAAGGACACTATTTCCATCATTATACTACCCCTGATGGCATGAATAAACATAAAGCGTTTATTCATGTAATATTGTCAACATTATTTTTTTAATATTGTGAACATTATTAACACAATATTATAACATTAACCATGAGAGCATCAGAGAGGCCCAAGCTGAAGGATAGTCTACACAATAACTGGCTTGTAATCTTAAAAATTATCAAGATTATGAAAGACAAAGACTAAGGAATGCCCACATAAAGGAAATAAAAATGGCATAACTAAGTACAGTGTATGATCCTCAGTTGGATGCTGAACCAGAAATTGAACATTAGTGGGATTATTGGTAAAGTTTGACTATGGTAAATATATAAATTATATCAATGTTATTATCCTGAGTTTTGAAATTGTGCTGTGATTGTTAGATTTGAGGGAATCTGAGGAGAAAGTATATGGGGATTTTTTTCTACTATTTTTGCAACTAATGTCTAAAATTTTCAAATCATAATATGAAAATTGTATTAAAACAAGCATACAAATAATAATGGGAGAGAACATTAAATTGAACTCACTGTAGAAGACAAATATAAATTATTAGCTGATATCTACATAGCACTTTCTGTAATGGTTTTACATCCATCATTTAATCTTCACAACAGCCTTGTTTAGATATCATTAAACTCCAGATTCTTACATATAGAGACACAGGCTCAGACTGGTTAATTATGTTGCCCCTGGTCCCACAGGACTGAACCCAGGTGTCGGCCACACTTTTGCCACTACATCACACTGCAGTTTGGGGCTTCTAAAGCATGTCCCACTGGATTCTCAAGATTAATAAACCTTACTGCAATCATTTTCCTGTGGGGCCCATCAGGATGCAGTCATTCATACTCCAAATAAAACCATAAACAGGAGTCATGTCAACACTTAGTGTTGAGGTGGGTGGCCTCAGAATGCCCCAGGTCCAGGTTTTCCCTTCTGTCCCTAAACTGGGCTTCCCTCAAGTACTGCTTATTCAGGTATCCCAAGCAAGTTTTAGCCTACCCCTGCCTCCTGCCATCTGCGTGAGAATATAAGCAAGCTCCTTCAATTTAATTATGAGGCATCAGGTTAATCACCTACCTCTACCTCGGGATCTAAAGTATGTACTTCCTTAAAGCACAAACATGGATATATGCCAGCGCTCCATCTTGAATGAGTCCACCCCATTCCTCTATCAAAATCTGACTGAGATTACTGTTATTCAGCATTTTCCAAACTGGGTTGTATGAAACTAGAGTCCTAGAAAATGTTACTCGGTTTTCTTCAAAGAGTGGGTTCCCTGGGCAGATAACTTTGGGAAGTTCTGTGTATGATTGTCCCATTTGAGAAGTTACAATGCATACTAGAACATTCAAGTCTGAGAGTTATAAAATTAAAGAAAGAAATTTGACTTTGTTTAGCCCACTTTCAAACACTGGACCAAGGAACCCATTTTGTGTAGGTTATCTCACAACAAATCATTGGATTCCAGTTTTGTGTGGTATTTCACTTTGGAAAATAAAACAATAGCTAGCTTCTCTATACGAGTAACTATACAAATCACACACTCCTCCCCATTCACTTGATGGAGTTCCCTTTCGTGATCTGAGGAAAATGTAACTATAATTTTTAAGCCAAAAGCATCAGTCAAGGCCCAAAATGGAAAGAGGCCATCCCATGAATTAAAATAGAGGGTACTTAATATAGGGAATTGATAGCATACTTGATGGCAGAACTGAAAAGACAAATGGGAACTCTATGCAAACCAGCCCACAGATTATAAGTAGGATGTCAGAACCACTGTTAGGCTGGTGGGACAAAGAGCAGGAGGAGCCCTAGCCAGTTTGGCTCAGTGGATAAAGCGTCGGCCTTTGGACTGAAGGGTCCTGGGTTTGATTCCAGTCAGGGGCATGTACCTTAGTTTATGGCTCTATTTCTGTCCTGTTGGGGCACATGCGGGAGGCAACCAATCAATGTGTCTCTCTCACATAGATGTCTCTTTCTTTCACCCGCCCTTCCACTCTTTCTAAAAAAAAAAAAAAGAGGTGGAATTCCTGGATCCTATGTCCTGGTCACTGGGCAGAAATGGGAATCACTGTGGGCCTATATAGCAGCTGGGGCCACAGAGTCTCAGTCACTGTTGGAGATGCAGCCTGAAGTAGAAACATTCATTTCTGCCTGTCCTCAGGCTTCCAGCCAATGCCTTCAATTGGCTGGAAGCAGCTAACATGAGAGCCTGGGAAACAGTTTGAAAGGTTCACTCACCATCCCTACAGTACAGAGCAGAGCTGTGAAGGGTGAGGGATGCATCTGAGGGAAAACAGGCCCAGAGCTGGCACATCTATGATTTAAGGACTCAGGTACAAATTTATTGTTATAATTGAGAGTATGTTAAAGATGAAATTTTAAGAAACTATATTTTAGCCTTTTTATAAACCTCACTCTTTATATTTCCCATATTAAGAAGATAAATGTGGAGGACTTAATCTGAACTCACTTTTTTAATATATTTAGTGTGATATAGATGATAATTATTATGGATGCATACATTAATGGAAGTAGAAGGCACTTGTATAATACCACCTTCTCAATTAGTAATAAAGACACTTTAGCATTAAAAAAAACTAGAGCCCAGCTGGCATAGCTCAGTGGTTGAGCATTGACCTATAAACCAGGAGGTCACAGTTTGATTCCCTGTCGGAGCACATACCCAAGGTTGTGGGCTCAATCCCCAGTGGAGGTGTGGGGGACGACATGCAGGAGGCGGCTGATCAATGATTCTCTCTCATCATTGATGTTTCTATCTCACTCTCACTCTCCCTTCCTCTTTGAAATCAATAAAAATATATAAATAAATAAAAACTATAGCTAAATGAAAGAGTAAGGGTATCCAGATAAATGAAGTTTACCGACCCTTGAGGAAAAAATGGCAGCGGAATAGACAGACGTGTCCCGAGCCTTGTCCTGGAGCAGATAGAAAAAACAGCTGAGGGTCACATGGGGAGTGTTTGTTGGCAAGTTAAGGGACAGCTAGACTCCAGGAGACGGTGGGGGACTGCTGCACGGGGCTCCCCTGACCGGGCAGCCCCCACTGCTGCTGGGTTCCCTCCCTGAGTGACCAGCTAGGACGCGGAGACTGCGCCATCTTGAAGGGGAAAGTGGATGTTATTGGAAGCCTGAAAATCTACAACTACAGCTCCCACCGAACAGCTGCAAACCCAAGAACATCGGTCCCCAATTGGCACAAACATGTGGATTCAGAGGGGCTCTACACTCCACCACAGAAAGGTCAGATTTTGCCTGGGATAAGATTTCTCCTGGGAGAGATTTTGCCTGGGAGAGATTTCTCTCTCTGGCAGGAGAGAGAAACGTGCGCACTGCGGGAGCTGGAGGACTAGGGAAAGTCTGCACCTAAAAAAAACCGTGGCTGTTGGGGCTGGCATGATCTGTGAACGTGGAAGGGGGTCCTCAGAGCTGCTAACAGAAAGGAACTCTAAAAAGCAACCGATTTTGCCCTAGCCGGTTTGGCTCAGTTTATAGAGCGTCGGCCTGTGGACTGAAGGGTCCCAGGTTCAATTCTGGCCAAGAGCACATGCCTGGGTTGTGGGCTTGATCTCCAGTAGGGGGCATGCAGGAGGCAGCCAATCAATGATTCTCTCTCATCACTGATGTTCTTGACTCTCTCTCTCTCCCTTCCTCTCTAAAATCAATAAAAATATATATATATATATATTTTAAAAAACAACCCATTTTGATCTGACGCAAAAAGACAGCCTAAAAATTTTAAAAGTGTGCTGGCTGCTTAGACCCAAGGGGGAAAAAAAGACTGCACAGACTTGCGCGCAGCCCTGGAGTTTGCACACTTACGCTGGCTCTTTTTTTTTTTTTCTCTTTAAATCCTTGCTTCTGATTACTAAGCCCAATACATAGGATCACCCAATTGGGGACACCCTAAGAGACTGCAGGGGAAAGTTGTTTTTCTGAAACCTGGGGATCAGAGCTGGGAATAACCATCAGAGAACCAGCTCTGGGGCAACCCACTCCCACAAACCGGTATTGAGTGCCACAGGGAAAGCAGGATCTAAGCACTGGATAGAGAGGACCTATAGACCCAGAGGTCAATCCAGAAACACTGCCACCCAGGAGTTGAATCACAAATTGACTCTTGTGTAAACACAAGTAAAGGAATACAAGAAATTAAGACACAATGCCTGCTTAAAAATCAGGACTGGCTTACAACACTGAGGAGCAGTGGAACACAGGGAACTTCAATACTGCCCTGAATAGGAAACAGGTATGCCAAACAGAACAGTAGAGGAAGTGAATGATCTTCACTATTGCACATTTTTATTTTTATTTTTTTCATCTTTTACTTAAGAAACTAATTTTTTTTTCTTTTTTCCTCACTTGATTTTACCTTTTTAATTATTACATTTTTATTTTCAATCAGTATTATTACTACTACTATTTTACCTTTTTTTTTAAAAAAAAGTATCATTTTATTTTCTCTTTATTTTACTTTGGGATTAGTGTTCTACATTCTATTTTCATCTTCCCTTTAGCATCATTTTACTCTACCTCAACTTTACCTTTATGCCATCACTCTCTTCCTAACGTTTCCCCTTTTGTTGTCCTGTTTCTCTTACCCTTTTCCTGCTTTAGATTTTCCCTATTCTTTCTTTTTACCCCTTGTTAAAATTTCACCCTACTTATCTATCTAATTTCCAATCCCCTGCTCCAAGTCCATACACACCTCTCTTTTCTCTGCCTTCACTATCCAAAATATTGTTTTTCTCTCTGTCCTTTTGTTGTTGTTTGCTTGATTGTTGATTATATCGATTTTTTAGGCTTGTTTGTGAGATTGTTTTGCTTATGCTTTTTGTTTGTTGGGTTTTTATTTGGTTTTGCATCTGTTTTCCCTCGCCTTGTGTGATATTAGTTGTTGTTTGTAGTTTGTATTCATCTCCAGGTACTTGTTGCTGGCATTTGTTGGAATTAGTGGCTGTTCTATTGGAGTTTTCTCCCCATATATAAAGTTTGTTCCCCTCTTCTTTCGTATTCTCTTTCTTGTCTCTCTTACTTTTTTTTCCTTTTCCCAATTTCATTTTTGCACTCCTTTTTTTTTTCTCTCTTCTTTTTTCTCGACTATTCTCTAATTCGCCTTTCTCTGGTGGTCACCTTTATTTGGGGTTATTAATATCGTGAATACATTCCTGTTCAGTGCCTTGTGCATTGTACCTGGTTGTGTTGTATTTGTAGCCTTTAAATCAACGGAGGAGAGAGAAAACTACATAACCTGACACCTGGAGAAGAGAGACCATGGGGAGACAAAGAAACAGCCCAAATATGAAAGAAAAGCAGGCATCACCAGAAAAGGAAGTAAACAAAATGGAGGCAAGCAACCTGTCAGAGAAAGAATTCAAAGAAATGGTCATAAGGTGTCTGAGAAGAATGGAAGACAAATTCGACAATATGTGTAAGAACTAAGAGGAAATAAGAAAGAATCAAGAAGAAATGAAAAATGACATCGCTGCTATAAAGAACTCAAATACAAAGCATCAAGAGTATACTAGAAGAAGCAGAGGACCGCATCAGTGAGCTAGAAGACAAGGTAGGAAAAAATACCCAAGAAGAGCAGCTTCTAGAAAAAAAAAATTAAAAAGCAGGAGGAGAGCCTAAGGAAACTGGGACAACACGGAACAAATAAACATCCACATAATAGGAGTTCAACAAGGAGAGGAAACTGAGCAAGGAATAGAAAACCTGTTTGAAGAAATAATGACAGAAAACTTCCCTGATATAGGGAAGAAAAAACCCACACAAATCCAAGAAGCTCACAGAGTACCAAACAAAATGAACCCCAAAATACCGACACCAAGGCACATTTTAATTAAATGGCAAACATCAACGACAAAGTAAGAATCTTAAAAGCGGCCAGGGAGAGATAGAAAGTTACCTAAAAAGGATCCCCCATCAGACTAGTTACTGATTTCTCAACAGAGACTCATCAGGCCAGAAGGGAATGGAATGAAATATACAAAGTTATGCAAAAGAAGGGTCTGAATCCAAGAATACTGTACCCAGAAAGGCTATCAATCAAAATTGAAGGTGAAATGAGGAGCTTCACAGACAAAAAAGGACTAAGGGAGTTTATTACCACCAAACCAGCAATTCAAGAAATGCTAAATGGTCTGCTATAAAAAAAAGAAATAGGAAGTGAAGAAGGAACACAGGGGTAAAGAATAAAAATGGTGACAAATAAGCACCTATCAATAATAACTTTAAATATAAATGGATTAAATGTCCCAATCAAAAGACATAGGGTAACTGATTGGATAAGAAAACAGGACCCATATATCTGCTGTCTACAAGAAACCCACTTCAGAAAAAAAGACACACACAGACAGAGGGTGAAGGGATGGAAAAAGGTTTTTCAGGTGAATAGAAATGAAAAAAAAGCTGGGGTAGCAATACTTATATCTGACAAATTAGATCTCAAAGTGAAGGACATAACAAGAGATAAAGAAGGCCACTTTATAATACTAAAGGGAGCAATCCAACAAGAAGAAATAACTCTAGTAAACATATATGCACCCAATACAGGAGCACCCAAATACATAAAAAACTCCTGGAGGATATCAAGGGAGAGATTGACAGTAATACAATGATAGTAGGAGACTTTAATACACCACTATCACCATTGGACAAATCCTCTAAACAAAAAAAAAAAAAAAAACAGCAAAGAAACATCAATCCTAAATGATTCACTAGACCAGATGGAATTAATTGACATCTTCAGAACATTTCACCCCAAAACCACAGAATATACATTCTTCTCAAGTGCACCTGGGTCATTTTCAAAGATAGACTATATGTTGGGTCATAGGCAAAGTCTCTTCAAATTCAAGAAGATAGAAATCATATCAAGCATCTTCTCAGATCACAGTGGCATAAAACTGGAAATCAACTATAATAAAAACAATCCAAAATAATCAAACACATGAAGACTAAACAGCATGCTATTAAGCAATGACTGGGTTACCAGAGAGCTCAAAGAAGAAATAAAAAACATCATGGCAACAAATGACAATGAAAACACAACAATCCAAAATCTATGGGACACAACAAAAGCAATCTTGAGAGGGAAGTTTATAGCTCTACAAGCATACCGCAAAAAAAAACAAACAATGGTAATAAATTACCTAACCCTACAACTCAAAGAGTTAGAAAGAGAGCAAGAAAAGCCCAGTGTAAGCAGAAGGAAGGAAATAATAGAAATAATAAAGATCAGAGCGAAGATAAACAACATTGAGTCCAAAAAAAAACAACAACAATAAAAAAGATCATCCAAAGCAAGAGCTGGTTCTTGAAAGGATAAACAAAATTGATGAACCTCTAGCCAGGCACACCAAGAAGTAAAGAGAGAGGACCCAAATACACAAAATCAGAAATGAAATAGGTGAAATAACATCAGACCCCACCGAAATACAAAGGATTGTTAAAAATTACTATGAACAACTCTATTCCAACAAACTGGACAACCTAGAGGAAATGGACATATTCTTAGAAAAATATAACCTTCTAAAACTCAATCAAGAAGAATCTAAACATCTCAATAGGCCAATAATTATGGAAGAAATTGAAGCAGTCATCAAAAAGCTTCCAGCAAACAAAAGCCCGGGGCCAGACGGCTTCACAGGGGAGATTTACTGAACATTCAAGGAAGAACGAAAACCTATCCTCCTCAGACCATTCCCAAAAATTCAAGAGGAAGGAACACTTCCAAGCTCATTCTATGAAGCCAACATCACCCTAATACCAAAACCAGATAAAGACAACACAATGAAAGAGAATTACAGGCCAATATCCCTCATGAATATAGATGCCAAGATCCTCAACAAAATTCTAGCAAATAGGATCCAGCAGTACATAAGAAAGATCATACACCATGACCAAGTAGGATTTATCCCAGGAATGCAAGGATGGTACAATATTTGCAAATCAATAAACGTGATACATCACATAAACAAATTGAGAGATAAAAATCACATAGTCATATCAATTGATGCAGAAAAAGCATTTGATAAAATCCAACACCCTTTCTTGATAAAAACTCTCAACAAGGTGGGAATAGAAGGATCATACCTCAACATAATAAAAGCTATATATTATAAGCCCACAGCAAACATCATACTCAATGGGCAAAAACTAAAACCATTTCCCCTGAGAACAGGAAAAAGACAGGGATGCCCACTCTCACCACTCCTGTTCGACAGTACTGGAAGTATTAGCCATTGCAATTAGACAAGAAGAAGAAATAAAAGGCATCCAAATTGGAAAAGAAGAAGTAAAGCTGTCCTTATTCGCAGATGACATGATACTGTACATAGAAAACCCTAAAGACTCTATAAAAATGTATTAGTCTTAATAAATGAATTTGGCAATGTAGCAGGATACAAAAATAATGCCAAGAAATCTATGGCATTTCTATACACCAACAGTGAACTTACAGAAAGAGAGACTAAGAAAACAATCCCATTTACTATAGCACCAAAAAAATTAAGATACCTCCGAATAAACTTAACTAAGGAGGTAAAAGACCTCTACTCAGAAAACTACAGGACATTGAAAAAAGAGGTAGAGGAAGACATAGAGGAAGAGTGTAGCGTGTTCATGGATTGGTAGAATTAACATAATTAAAATGTCCATACTACCCAAAGCAATCTATAGATTCAATGCACTCCCCATTAAAATACCAACGGCATAATTCACAGACCTAGAAAGAACTCTCCAAAAATTCATCTGGAATAAGAAAAGACCCCGAATAGCCACAGCAATCTTGAGAAAGAAGAACAAAGTAGGAAGGATCTCCATACCAGATTTCAAGCTGTATTACAAAGCCACTGTTCTCAAAATAGCCTGGTACTGGCAGAAGAACAGGCATATAGACCAATGGAACAGAATAGAGAACCCAGATATCAACCCAAACCACTATGCTCAATTAATATTTGACAAAGGAGGCATGAACATACAATGGAGTCAAGACAGTCTCTTCAATAAATGGTGTTGGGCATAGACTGATAAACAAGAACAGACCCAGAAACAAGGAGGCATGGATCAGACTGTCGGGCCTCAGAGGGAGGGTAGGGAAAGGTGGGGGTAAAGGGGAGAGATCAACCAAAGGACTTGTGTGCAAGCATATGAGCCTACCCACGGTTAAGGACAACAGGGGGGTGGGAGCATGTGTGGGGAGGGGTGTGGGCTGGGAATGGGGAGATGAGGACAAATATGTGATACCTTAATCAATAAAGAAATTTAAAAAAATAAAAAAATAAATGGTGTTGGGAAAATTGGACAGATACATGCAAAAAAATGAAACTAGACCACCAACTTACACCATACACAAAAATAAACTCAAAATGGATAAAGGACTTAAACATAAGACGCAAAACCATAAAAATACTAAAGACTCCACAGGCAGAGAAATCTCAGACATATGCCGAAGCAATTTCTGCACTGATACCACTCCTAGGGCAATGGAAACTAAAGAGAAAATAAACAAATGGGGCTACATCAAAATTAAAAGCTTTTTTACAGCAAAAGAAACCATCAACAAAACAATAAGAAAGCCCACTGTATGGGAGAGCATATTTGAAAATGTTATCACTGATAAAGTTTTAATCTCCAATATTTACAGAGAACTCATACAACTCAATAAAAGGAAGATAAACGACCCAATAAAAAAATGGTCAACGGACCTAAATAGATACTTTTCTAAAGAAGACAGAAGGAAGACCAAGAGACATATGAAAACATGCTCAAAGTCACTAATTATCCGAGGGATGCAAATCAAAACGACAGTGCCTTACCATCTCACACCTGTCAGAATGGCAACCATCAACAAATCAACAAATGACAAGTGCTGGCGAGGAGGAGGAGAAAAAGGAACCCTCGTGCACTGCTGGTGGGAATGCAGACTGGTGCAGCCACTGTGGAGAACAGTGTGGAGTTTCCTCACAAAACTTAAAATGGAACTCCCATTTGACCCAGTAATCCCACTTCTAGGAATATATCTTAAGAAACTAGAAACACCAATCAGAAAGGATATATGCACCCCTATGTTCATAGCAGCACAATTTACAATATCTAAGATTTGGAAACAGCCTAGGTGCCTGTCAGAAGATGACTGGATCAGAAAACTATGGTACATCTACACAATGGAATACTATGCTGCTATAAAAAAAGGAATTCTTACCATTTGCAGCAGCCTGGATGGAAATGGAGAGCATTATGCTAAGTGAAATAAGCCAGTCAATGAAAGAAAAATACCACATGATCTCACTCATTTATGGATAATAAAGAACGTTATAAACTGATGAACAAAAAGATAGATACAGAGGCAGTAAAGCATCAAACAGACTGTCAAATTACAGCAGGAAGGTTGGGGAGGGGTGGGGGAGATAAGAGATCAACGGAAGGACTTGTATGCATGCATATATAAGCGTAACCAATGGACGCAAGACACTGGGGGTGAGAGCCTGTATGGGAGTGGAGTGGGGGGGACCAATGGGAAGTTATGTACACATGTAATACCTTAATCAATAAAAAATAAAATAAAAATAAAGAGAAAATAAACAAATGGGACCACATCAAAATAAAAAGCTTTTGCACAGCAAAAGAAACCATCAACAAAACAAGAAAGCCCACTGTATGGGAGAACATATTTGAAAATGTTATCACTGATAAAGGTTTAATCTCCAACATCTACAGCAAACTTATGCAACTTAATAAAAGGAAGATAAATGATCCAATAAAAAAATGGGCAACGGACCTAAATAGAATGTTTTCGAAAGAAGATAAAAGGAAGGCCAAGAGACATATGAAAACATGCTCAAAGTCACTAATTATCCGAGGGATGCAAATCAAAACGACAGTGCCTTACCATCTCACACCTGTCAGAATGGCAACCATCAACAAATCAACAAATGACAAGTGCTGGCAAGGATGAGGAGAAAAGGGAGCCCTTGTGCACTGCTGGTGGGAATGCAGGCTGGTGCAGCCACTGTGGAGAACAGTATGGAGTTTCCTCAAAAAACTTAAAATGGAACTCCCATTTGACCCAGTAATCCCACTTCTAGGAATATATCCCAAGAAACTAGAAACACCAATCAGAAAGGATATATGCACCCCTATGTTCATAGCAGCATAATTCACCATAGCTAAGATTTGGAAACAGCCTAAATGCTAATCAGCAGATGAGTGGATTAGAAAACTATGGTACATCTACTCAATGGAATACTACGCTGCTATAAAACAGAAGGAATTCTTACCATTTTCAGCAGCATGGATGGACCTGGAGAGCATTATGTTAAGTGAAATAAGCCAGTCAGTGAAAGAAAAATACTACATGATCTCACTCATTTATGGAAAATAAAGAACATTATAACCTGATGAATAAAAAGATAGATACAGAGGCAGTAAAGCACCGAACAGACTGTCAGATTACAGCGGGAAGGCTGGGAAGTGTGAGAGAGGGAGGGAAATTGATTAACCAAAGGACTTGTATGCATGCATATAAGCACAACCAATGGACACAAGACACTGGGGGGGTGGGATGAGGTCATGCACCAGGGGATAGGGAAGGCTGGGGGAAGGTCAATGGGGAAAAATAAAGGAGATATATGTACTAATATATGTTATATTTTAAACAATAGAAAAATATTAAAAACAAAAACAAAAAAATGAAGTTTACCTACGTCATTTTCTTTTTTAAAATATATTTTATTGATTTTTTTACAGAGAGGAAGGGAGAGGGATAGAGATTTAGAAACATTGATCAGCTGCCTCCTTCACACCCCATATTGGGGATGTGCCGGCAACCAAGGTACATGTCCTTGACCAGAATCAAACCTGGGACCCTTCAGTCCACAGGCCGACGCTCTATCCACTGAGCCAAACCAGTTAGGACTACCTCCATCATTTTCAAGATGTATACCACATCTTCTTTAATGGATTTTTTTTCAGGCAATAAGTAAGCTTTATTTTGTTTGTTTGTTAGTTTAGTTGTAAAACAGAAGACATTCATGCCCACCAGGAAAGTGATTGATCTTGTTACACATTCACTGACATTAGGCTATATATACAAAGTCAGTTATTGCCTTTTTATCAGTTCCCTTTTAATTTAATGGATTTTAAATACAATTCAGGGGAAGTCATTTTGGCCTCAGGCTAGGCTAAACTTTAAAATGCAAGTTTGCAAATAATAGATGGCTATTTTGTCTGAGTTAGACCTTGCTGTATTTTTATGGCCTAGAGCCATGCTGGGACCATAGATGGTGACTGCTGCCTGAGCCTGTTTCTCAACTGGCTTTGAACTCACAGAGGAGAGCAATATTACACTATATGGGGGAGGGGGGGTTCTTCACATTTTCTCCTTTACCTTCATATTCAGATAGCTGAGCTCATTACCTTAAGAAATATATCGCCAAAACCGGTTTGGCTCAGTGGATAGAGCGTCGGTCTGCGGACTGAAGGGTCCCAGGTTCGATTCCGGTCAAGGGCATGTACATTGGTTGCAGGCACATCCCCGGTGGGAGGTGTGCAGGAGGCAGCTGGTCGATGTTTCTCTTTCATCGATGTTTCTGGCTCTCTGTCCCTCTCCCTTCCTCTCTGTGAAAAATCAATAAAATATATATATTTTTAAAAAGAAATATATAGCACCAGAAAAGCATAAAATTGCCTGCACAGACTTGGTTTTTGTGCTTCAAGGGAGGATCACTAGTAAGAATATAGAAGGTTTGCAGAGGATAGGGAAAAGGGGAGTCATGGGCATAAAGTGTCTTGGAATTGCATTATTACAGCGCCTTTCCCCAGGCTGCTGGAGGAGAAATGAGAAAGGGATCTTTGAATGCAAAGAACAGACAAAAAATAAGCTCTCCTACTGAGCAGCAAGCATCTTCATGGAAATAGCAGGAATGGAGAGATCATCAGGGGGGTGCATTGAGGCAGACAAGATCCTAACCTGCCTTGGCAAGAGCCAGGAGAACTGGCTGCAGGAGACACCTTATAGATTGGAAAAATGGACCTCTCAAGTGTTAAGGTGTGTAGATGATGAATGAGGACTAGATAGGTGCCCTCATCCATTTCCAATACGTGGACATTGCATTAGCTCCAAGAACCATAGTACAACCCTGAGGAAAAGGGAACCCCAGGAACAATTATTTTCTTTCATTCATTTACTCATTTGTTTATTTACTAGTAGGCCTCCTGGCAGGATGGGGGCAAGCAGGGTCAGAAACTGAATTTGTTTTTAAATTCTATTTATTGAGTACATACTAGCCCCTGCATTTGCTACATTTCCTTAACAGCATTATCTCTTTCATCTTGCACTATCGATGTCTACCTAATTGGATTTTCTAGATAACTTATTCATTTAGGCATCATAACATTTTCTCTAGATCATTTTTGAATTAAAGTCTTTTTACACTGTGCTGCACTTTTTTCTGCCATTATATACAGAAGGCACAGAATAACACATCCCCTTCTCTTGATGACACTGGGTTATCTTATGGATATTTAGTACACTATCAGGCAAGAAGTACAGTGTTGCCCACATTTGGGTGCCTCCACACTGCTTGGCTTTAAGTGGATACCAGATTTCTTTCTGCAGTTATACTGTCAGCTCCTGTGCTCTCATTGTCAATTTTTATTATAATGCCATATTTATAGCATTTATCTTGTTACATTTAAAAAATTATTAAATTGCAGACGTTGCTTAACTGGCCAGGCAATTTTGCTACTTTTATCTGCTTCTTTCCTGTTAGAACTCCGTGGGTGCTGATCTTGGACTGTACTGAGTTCTCAGGGATGGTGGCCACTCTTTCCCACCCCAAAACCTCAGAGATCATATAAAAACCCTGTAGCTAGCTGAGTTCCTTGGTTCAAGACATCCCTCCAGGCCAATTTTACCTGCTTCCGGTGCTGAGCCTCTCATGCATGGAATTCTAAGGAGCTACAACCTGCCTTCCCATTTGTTTTCCCCTTTGTGGAAACTCCACAGGATACCGCTACTCTTTTTTTACTTTCATCTTCATGCTTCACAGCCCAACAACTGAGGCTCCCAAAGTGCTGCTGACCAGCCCCTCTAGCTTGCCCTTCTCTTCAGAGAGGAAGATCAGACACTGCATATGAAATGATGAGGGAAAGGATCTGAGTGAACAGCCCCTGAGGATTTTTTATTTACTGGCTACTGTGGAACCTCTAATAACCCTTCAAAGTTATCTCTCCTGCAGGTTCTCATAAGAGCTCTCTCCATAAGGCATCTGTCTCTACTACTACTCTGACTCCCTACGGTGAAGTGTCCACATACAAAAGTTGCTGTGAAGGTCTGACACTAGTACTACTTCCCACCATGGATTCCCCCATGCGATTGATGTTGTCCCCTGGAGTTGTCATGGGGAGAAGCCGTCCCTCTACCTGATCTTTGGTCCCTAAATAATTTCCCTTGTGTTTTCTATCTTTCAAACAGATGTCATAGAGTGCTGTTTTCCCCTAGATGGAGGAGAGCCTGTGGGTCTGACTGATGGAGATATTTGCACCCTGACCTGGACTAGGGGCTCAGGCTATCTTCTCCTATCACCCTCTGCACTTCCCTTTTCATGTCACTTGTTCAATATTTTCCTTCCCTGCTGCTCTGCAGGCTCCATTGAAGGCAATGACTAAATTAGTCTTGTTCATCACTATGTCCTTATTGCCCAATGCAGTGCCAGCCACACAGCAGGACCCCTAGTAAATGTTTATTGAATGAGCAAATGCTGAATAATTGGTGGCACTAGGTCATCTGAGAGAAAGTTGTGAGAGTCACTTCTGTCACCCTATACCAGCGCCACTGTCATCCCAAGGCAGCACAGCATAGAAGTTAAGTGTGTGGACTCTGCCAGTTACTAGTGGGGCTGACCTTGGGCAAGTCACTGTGTACTACAGCTTCTCATCTGTAGATTGAAGATGATAACAGTGCTTCCATTATATGGTTGCTGTGTAGATGAACTACATTTAAAGCACTTAGAAAAGTACCCAGCACAAAGTGAGTCCTATTTAAGTTTGATCAAATAATAACATCATACTTTATTGGTTTACATATTTCCTCCCTCTACATGTGTAAACTCCCTGGGGGCAGAACCCCTGTCTGTTTTTGCTCTCCGTATATCCCTAAGTCTAGAAAATTGTATAAGCTCAACATTTGTTGAATGAACAAACATTGAGCTAATGAATCTTCTGTATTCACTCTTTCTTCTCCTAATAACTATCCTAATTACTGGCCCTGCGCCTTGACACATGACTTAAGTGACTTCATTCCTCAGTCTCTTTCTCTGAATCTAGACCTATTGCAAAGTCATCTTACAAATCTAAACATGCTACATTATAGATGAGTCATGAGAATAGCACAATTTAATGTCTGAGCTGGAGTCTTTGCTACACTGGTTTTTAACCTACTATTCCAACTTGCTGAGATCTTTTAAATCTTGATTTTGTAATCTCCGGTAAGAATACTACCTCCAAACTCTGTAATATGTACAAAATTGACAGACTTGCCTTTTAAAATTGGATTTAAGTTATTGATCCAAAATAAATAACTTTGTTTTGGTTCAATTTATTACACAAACTCTATATGTTGAAAATTGTGTACAGGGCAAACCTAAATATATACTCATTGCAATAACAAGTCAACAATCATGAATAAGAAAATTCTAGAAGTAGTAACTGCTTTATAAATATACTAGAGGCCTGGTGCACGGATTCGTGCATTGGTGGGGTCACTCAGCCTGGCCTCTGTGCCCTCTTGCAATCCAGGACCCCTCGGGGGATGTGGTACTACTGGTTTTGGTCTGATCCCTGCAGTCTGACATTCCCCGAGGAATGTAGTAGTTCGTGAAGCAGCAAGCCCCAGGGCGGGCGCTGCTCCCGCTCATCACAGCCCTGCTGCACTGCTGCTTGTAGCGCTGCCAGAGGCAGGAGAGGCTCGCGCCTCCACAGCTGCACTTGCCAGCCGTGAGCCCAGCATCTGGGGTCCGTAGGTCAGCTGAGCGGCGCTTCTGCTGTGGGAGCGCACTGACCACCAGGGGGCAGCTCCAGCATTGAGTGTCTGCCCCCTGGTGGTCAGTACACATCACAGCTACCAGCTGGTCATCTGGTCGTCCAGTTGACTCTTCGCTTAGGCTTTTATATATATAGATAGGAGATCCTTAGCTGAATGTAATGTATAAGGTGGCAGACATTAGTGATTTATTCTACTGAAAAATAGTGAACTCAAGACTGTAATTCCCTTGTAAGATCGAAGTACCAGAGTCAAATCTTTATTTCAGTACAGATCAGCAGGATCTGCATTTGTGGGAGAAATTCCACTTAGACTTCGTCGATAATTAAACTCATATGAGCCATCACAGGACAGATGGATGTGCTATTTAAACATATTATAACCTTTAAGGATGAACATGTACTATTGAAATCTAAATATAAATTCATATTGAATTTTAATTGATTAGTGTACTATTGTTTAACCGATGAAATTGATGTGAAGACTTCAGAGTATTTTTTAATAAAGTAAGAATACATCATAATTTCAAAAATATTACTCAGGTGAAGATTATTTGTGTAATTTGTCAATGTTTCTGAAAACCTTTGAAAGGCCTTTTCCTGACATTTAAATTATCTGTTCCAGTTAATTATTTTGGAACTAGAAAGGGATGACAGATTTTTTTTTCTTTCTATGCCTTAAAACTGGTCTTTATATAAACTGAATAGCAATTTTAACTTTCTTGTCAATCATTGAAGTGTCATCAAAGAGTATAAGTAACACTGTGTTCACTGGTGGCATATTTAAAACTCCCCCCCCCCCTAAATTCTGTCCTTTTAATTATAAGAAATCTTCTGACCATTTGACTGAAAGCACTGTCTAATTCAATGTTTAGATTTCAGTAGGTTTTTAAATTTATTATCCTTGTGGTATTTAAAATGCAATTTTGTGTAGGACCTTAGATTTTAATGATAGAAGTATGAAAGAACACATTGTACAAATATAATCTATTAACCTTATTTCATCACTAGTTTGATATTTGAAGCTTTGACATGTTTTTCTTCACACTCACTAAAAAGATATTGCCAATGGGAAATGTTAATGTTTAGTAAAAAAATGTTCAAAATTATAAACAGCATGATCTCAAAATGACTGGGGGAGTGTGTGTGCTATAATATAAACCATGGTGTCCATTAAAGCAGGGTTTTGCTTTTCTGTGTATTTATGCTTTTCCATATATTTCAAATCTTCCACAATGAGAATGTATAATAAAAATAATAATAAAAAACACACAAAACATAATAAAAATGAATCAGTTATTCTCAAAGATAAAAGTGTAATACATTTGAACATTGTAATATACCATTTTGTTTTTCTTGATTTGAGAGAGACATCAATTTGTTGTTCCATTTATTTATGCATTCACTGGTTAATTTAAATTTGTTATTGTTGACACTATTGCAGATGTCCTTTGCCCAACTCCACCCAGCCACACCCCCTCCCTTGGTCCTCACCATGGGTTATGCATGTACGTATGTTATTTAGCTAATCCCTACACCTTCCTTTATGTAGCCCCACCACCTCCTGCCCCTCTGACATCTGTCAATCTGTTCAATGTATCCATGCCGCTGGTTCTATTTTTTCTTCAGTTTATTTCTGTTTTAAGATTCCACATATTAGTGAGATCATATGATATTTGTCTTTCTCTGACTGACTTATTTCACTTAGCATGATACTCTCCAGGTCCATCCATGCTGTCGCAAAGGGTAGAAGTTCCTGCTTTTTTACAGCTGCATAATATTCCAATCTGCAAATGTACCATAGCTTCTTTATCCATTCATCTGATGGGCACTTGGGCTGTTTCCAGATATTGGCTATTGTAAGTAACTCTGCTATGAACATAGGGGTACATATATTCTTTCTGATTTGTGTTTCTAATTTCTTAGAATATATTCCTAGGAGTGGAATCACTGGGTCAAATGGCAGTTCCATTTTTAATTTTTTGAGGAAACTCCATACTTTTTTCCACAGTGGCTGCACCAGTCTGCATTCCCACCAACAGTGCACTAAGGTTCCCTTTTTTTCACATCCTTGACAGCACTTGTTTGTTGATTTATTGATAGTAGCCATTCTGACAGGTGTGAGGTGATACCTTGTTGTAGTTTTTTAAAATATTTTTATTGATTTCAGAGATGAAGGGATAGGGAGAGGGAGAGAGATATAGAAACATTGATGATGAGAGAGTATCACTGATCGGCTGCCTCGTGCATGCCCCCTACTGGGGATCGAGCCCGCAACCCAGGCATGTGTCCTTGACTGGAATTGAACCTGGGACCCTTCAGTCTGCAGGTCAACACTATCCACTGAGTAAAACCAGCTAGGGCTCGTTGTAGCTTTAATTTGCATCTCCCTAATGATTAGTAATATTGAGCATCTTTTCGTGTGACCATAGGCCATCTGTATTTCCTCTTTGGAAAAGTGTCAATTCAGGCCTGATGCACATTTTTTTTATTATATTGTTTGTCTTCCTGATGTCAAGTTGTGTAAGTTCTTTATATATTTTGGAAATTAACCCCTTATCAGATGAATCATTGGCAATATGTTCTCCCAAACAATGGGTTCCTTTTTCGTTTTGTTGATAGTTTCTTTTGCTGTGCAGAAGCTTTTTAGTTTGATGTATTCCCATTTGTTTACTTTTCCTGTGTTGCCCTTGCCCTCAGAAACATATTGGCAAAAATGTTGCTCTGAAAGATGTGTGTGATTTTATTGCTTGTTTTCTTTTAGGATTTTTATGGTTTTGTGATTTACATTTAAGTCTTTTATCCATTTTGAGTTTATTCTTGTGTATGGTGTAAGTTAGTGGTCTTGTTTCATTTGTGTGTGTGTATGGTACCTGTCTAATTTTCCCAACACCATTTATTGAGAGACTATTTTTATTCCATTGTATGTTCTTTCCTCCTTTGTCAAATATTAATTGACGATAAAGGCATTGGTTGATTTCTGGGGTCTCTGTTCTGTTCCATTGATCTATATGCCTATTTTAATGCTAGTACCAGGCTGTTTTGATTACAGTGACTTTGTAGCATATTTTAATATCTGGTATTGTGATCCCTCCAATTTAGTCCTTCTTTCTCAAAATTGTTGAGTCTATTTGGGGTCTTTTTTTGGTTCCATATAAGTTTTGGAGTATTTGTTCTAGATCTGTGAAATATGCCATTGGTATTTTTTTATTTTTTATTTTTTTATTTTTTTACAGAGAGGAAGAGAGAGGGATAGAGAGTTAGAAACATCGATGAGAAAGAAACATCGATCAGCTGCCTCTTGCACATCCCCTACTGGAGATGTGCCCGCAACCAAGGTACATGCCCTTGACCGGAATCGAACCTGGGACCCTTGAGTCCGCAGGCCGACGCTCTATCCACTGAGCCAAACCGGTTTTGGCCCATTGGTATTTTTTTAAATTTATTTATTGATTAAGTTAGTACATACATGTCCTCATCCCCCCATTAGTCCCCCTATCCCCCCCACTCATGCCCTCACCACCCTGTTGTCTGTGTCCATTGGTTAGGCTTATATGCATGTATACAAGTCCTTTGGTTGATCTCTCCCCCTTACCCCCACCCTCCCCTATCTTCCCTCTGAGGTTTGACGGTCTGATTGATGTTTCTCTGTCTCAGGATCTGTTTTTGTTCATCAGTTTGTGTTCATTATATTCCATAAATGAGTGAGATCATGTGATATTTATCTTTCTCTGACTGGCTTATTTCACTTAGCATAAGGCTCTCCAGTTCCATCCATGCTGTTGCAAATGGTAAGAACTCCTTTTTTACCACAGTGTAGTATTCCATTGTGTAGATGTACAACAGTTTTTTAATCCACTCATCTATTGATGGGCACTTAGGCTGTTTCCAAATCTTAGCTATGGTGAATTGTGCTGCTATGAACATAGGGGTGCATATATCCTTTCTAATTGGTGTTTCTAGTTTCTTGGGATATATTCCTAGAAGTGAGATCACTAGGTCAAATGGGAGTTCCATTTTTAGTTTTTTGAGGAAATTCCATACTGTTCTCCACAGTGGCTGCACCAGTCTGCATTCCCACCAGTAGTGCACGAGGGTTCCTTTTTCTCCACATCTTCTCCAGCACTTGTCATTTGTTGATTTGTTGATGGTTGCCATTCTGACAGGTGTGAGATGGTACCTCATTCTGACAGGTGTGAGATGGTACCTCATTGTCATTTTGATTTACATCTCTTGGCTGATTAGTGACTGCCACTGGTATTTTAACAGAGATTGCATTGAATCTGGAGATTGTTTTGGGTAGTATAGACATTTTAATGACCTTAATTCTTGCAATCCATGAACACAGTATATGCTTCCACTTGTTTGCATCTTCCTCTTTTTCTTTTTTCAATGTCCTAAAGTTTTTATTACAGGTCTTTTACCTCCTTGGTTAAGTTTATTCCTAAGTACCTTATTTTTTTTTGTTTTAATAGTAAATGGGATTGTTTTCTTACTTTCTCTTTTTGAAAGTTTGTTATTGGTATATATAAATGCCACTGATTTCTGGATATTAATTTTGTAGCCTGCTGCTTTGCTTAATTCATTTATTAGTTCTAGTAGTGTTTTTGGTGGAGTCTTTAGTGCTTTCTAAGTATAATATCATGTCATCTTGGAATAATGATATTGTTATTTCCTCCTTTCCAATTTGGATGACTTTGATCTCTTCTCTTTTTTTTAAATATATTTTATTGATTTTTTATAGAGAGGAAGGGAGAGGGATAGAGAGTTAGAAACATCAATGAGAGAGAAACATCGTTCAGCTGCCTCCTGCTCACTCCCTACTGTGTATGTGCCTGCAACCAAGTTACATGCCCTTGACTGGAATCAATAGCCACTGAGCCAAACTGGTTAGGGCTGATCTCTTCTTCTTGTCTGACGCTGTGGCTAGGACTTCCAGCACCATGTTGAATAAAAGTGGTGAAAACAGACATCCCTATCTTGTTTCTGATCTTAAGGGAAACACTTTTAGTTCATGCTCATTGAGTATGATATTGGCAGTAAGTTTTTCATTATGTTTATGTATGATAACTCTATTCCCACTTTGCTGAGAGTTTTTATCATAGATGGCTACTGAATTTGATGTGCCCTGACCAGGGATGAAACTCACAACCTCAGGGAATTGAACCTGCAACCTTTTGGTGCGCAGGACAGTGCTACAACCAACCGAGCCACCTGGCCAGGGCAGTTGTCTATTTTTAAATATGATTTATATTTTCTTGTTATCAACTAAATATATGTCCATTTTAAAATACGTAAATAATATAGAAATGTATAAAGCTCTCGGCCTTCACACTATCTTCTTAGAAACATTGGTGCCATGAGAGCCATTGGAAGAAGCAAATGCGCAGGCTGAAGTAAAAAAGAAGAAAGTAGAGGCAGAGGTCCAAGTAAACCATTGCCTTGTGCACCTGTGAAGCCACAGAAGCAGAAATAAGGGGAGCCAGAGGCAAAGACACTGATACAAATTGTTGGACTGCATGCATGCTGCTCACACCTTCTCTAGAGCATATGTCACCATCTGGTCGCCATGACCACCTTTTGAAAGAGCCATCTTGCTCATGTAAAAACAGTCCCTTTTGGTCCTTTGCCCTGGACCTGTGACATTCTGGACTTGTTCTGGTCTCAGTTGTGGTTGAATGTGACATGTACCATAAAAGATCTCTTCTGCTGTCTTAGCTGAAGAAAAAAAATCAAAAAGAAGAAAATTTATTTTAAAAAAACTAAGTAATGACAAGAGTATTTTAATAAGCCTTTAGGGATACACATATTGCACAGATATATATTAATATATATGCTTATCTTAAGGTTGGGAGGTACCTTAAAGACCTGCTCCAGCCCCCTGTACATTTTGAGCAAAAATATTTTACTTCCAATCTGGCAATTAGCTCTTTTTATTTTTTTATTATTTTATTATTATTATTTTTTAAATAAATCTTTATTGTTCAGATTATTACAATTGTTCCTCTTTTCCCCCCCGCATAGATCCCCTCCATCCAGTTCCCACCCCACCCTCTGCCCTTACCCCACTGTCCTCATCCATAGGTGTACGATTTTTGTCCAGTCTCTTCCCGCACCCCCACACCCCTTTCCCCTCGAGAATTGTCAGTCCACTCCCTTTCTATGCCCCTGATTCTATTATATTCACCAGTTTATTCTGTTCATCAGATTTTTTTATTCATTAGATTTTTAGATTCACTTGTTGATAGATATATATTTGTTGTTCATAATTTTTATCTTTGCCATTTTCTTCTTCTTCCACTTCTTAAAGGATACCTTTCAGCATTTCATATAATACTGGTTTGGTGATGATGAACTCCTTTAGCTTTTTCTTATCTGTGAAGTTCTTTATCTGACCTTCAATTCTGAATGATAGCTTTGCTGGGTAGAGTAATCTTGGTTGTAGGCTCTTGCTATTCATCACTTTGAATATTTCTTGCCACTCCCTTCTGACCTGCATAGTTTCTGTTGAGAAATCAGCTGACAATCGTATGGGTGCTCCCTTGTAGGTAACTAACTGTTTTTCTCTTGCTGCTTTCAAGATTTTCTCTTTGTCTTTTGCCCTTGGCATTTTAATTATGATGTGTCTTGGTGTGGTCCTCTTTGGATTCTTTTTGTTTGGGGTTCCCTGCACTTCCTGGTCTTGTAAGTCTATTTCTTTCACCAGGTGGGGGAAGTTCTCTGTCATTATTTCTTCAAATAGGTTTTCAGTATCTTGCTCTATCTCTTCTTCTGGCACCCCCATAATTTGGATGTTGGTACGCTTGAAGTTGTCCCAGAGGCTCCTTGCACTATCTTCATATGTTTGGATTCTTTTTTCTTTTTTCTTTTCCGGTTGGGTGTTTTTTGCTTCTTTGTATGTCAAATCTTTGACTTGATTCTTGTGATCCTCCAGTCTGCTGTTGGATCTCTGTATATTATTTTTTATTTCAGTCAGTGTATGCTTAATTACTAGTTGATTCTTTTTCATATCCTTGAGGGTTTCGCTAAATTTATTGGCCTTTTCTAGAAAATTCTTGAAAAACCTTATAACCGTGGTTTTGAACTCTATATCCAGTATTTTGCTTTCCTCCATCTCTTTCATTTGTGACCTGTTTCTTTGTCTCCGCGTTTTGGCTGCTTCCCTGTGTTGATAGAGTGGCTTTGTGTGCTAGGTGTCCTATAGGGCCCAGTGGGTCAGCCTCCCCAGTTACCTGAGGTGGACACTCTTGGTGCACCCCTTTGTGGGCTGTGTGCACAGTCTTGTTGTAGTTAAGCCTTGATTGTTGTTGGTATCACTGGGGGGAATCGACCTGCATGCTAATTGGCTGTGAGGATCAGCTGTGTCTACTGTGGGAGAACTTCTGTGCTGGAGACATCCTTGTAAGACAAGACTTGCTTCAGTGGGGCTTTGGTGCTCACTGAGTCTGCCCCCTGAGTGTGTCCCTTATGGATCTGAGGAGTTGTAATCTGGATGGTCCCACTCTGACCCCTGGGTACACTGGTTCTTGGATCTCCAAGGAGGTGCTAATTTAGCCTCTGCCTGAGGGCACCCAGCAGGAGCTACAGAGAGATCTGCAGATTCCTCTTCTTTGTTTGGGTTTTGGAGGTGCCAAGATGAGGCCCAGCTGTGAAGCAATGCAAGCTGCTGCAGAGCCTTGGGCCTTCTTTTGGATGTTCTGGGTCTCACTGACTCAGCTGCAGTTTGTTAGGTCAGAGGACCAGGCCATTCATATGCAAAAGCCTCTGAGCACAGCTGGGGTGGGGCAGAGTCTCATGGCGGAGCAAACAGGTATGGCTTAGTGGGGTGGGATCATAGGGCGGGGCAAACAGCGATGGCTTCCCATCAGCCCTGCCCTAAGAGGCTCCCGGTTCTCAGTGTCCCACGGTCATCGCTGCAAGCACCTCTGAGAGAAAACCACCCTCGAGTGTCAACCGCTGCCAGACAGTCCAGTTTCTCCCCGTATGGGTCTGGGTCCCCAGAGTCTCACCCCGAACTGGAGTTCAGAGCAGTTGGGAACTTTTGTCTCCCTCCCAATTGAGAAAGTCCGCTGCGTACTCAGTTGCCAGCCCTCTCCACGCACGCACCTCTGTACCTCTGCCTTCCACAGCTCCTGTAAGTCTCAGTGTGCTTTTTTTTTTCTTTCCTTCTAGTTGTAGAATTTTCACTCATCCAGACTTCCTGTGGTTCTGGATGAAGTCTGTTTTGTCTTTTAGTTGTAGTTTTGAAATTGTTGTGCGAGACAGCAGTTTAGGTGTTTACCTATGCCGCCATCTTGGTTTCTCTCGCAATTAGCTCTTTTTAGTGGAAGCTTCATTTCCCCAGTGTTTTCCTTGTAAAGAAAACAACTGTAGGTCCCCTTCTTCTACTATGATACAGTGTATGGTTTATAGAAATGTTTTCTGTGTTCTACTTCAAGTCAAGGCTTCTCTAAGTTTGTAATTGCTGATAGTGGTTGGTTTTGAAACATGTTTCCAAATCTTTGTGTTTGATCTGAAGTTAAGAACAAGAATGAGTCCAATCTCAGATAAGGCCGATAGACAGGCTGTGATGTACTGCGGTTCCTTTTGGTTGAGGAAACAGAGAATGAGGAGTGACTATCTTAAGGACAAATATTTGTGGTAGGGATTTCTTTGCCTTAGACTAATATAAAATATAGATTTAGGCATAAATGGGTCAGTCCTGGAATATTTCTATACAAACTAGCATCCACTTCCATTTCTTGCAGTGGTCTTCTTTTCCTCAGAATCCCACAGATCTAGGACCAATTATTTGCATATATAGTGCAATTCTTGTAAGGGTGCATTTATACATACACACTGCGATACCCTGTTTCAGATTTCTCTGCCCGTTATTTGTCTGCTCTATAGGCGTCTCCTAAAATAATTAGGGACTTCAAGGAAAGGCAGTCATGAATTTCCTAATTCTGGATCAGGACTTCACTAGTATTAAAGCAGGGATTCCTAGTGGAACAGATCTGATCATCTATATTTTTGTGGTTGGACTTTCTGGGATATCTGTTCCTTGGTGGAGTTGCTATGAAAACCAAGGGTCTCAGTCTCTGAGAAACTGCTTCATGTTGCCTAAACTTACACAAGATTGGCTTGTAAATTTGGACACCAAATAATTCATTTTCAGTGGGGAAAAGACCTTTCTACTATTTGTGTCCAGTTCATTTTAAGCACATTTTTAAAACACCAAAATGCCTGGAGACCACTTTGGTCCCCAGAAGGTAGCTGGGAAGCATAGACTTGGAGAACAAAGAAAAATAGGTCTTGAGAACTATTTTCCAAAAGAACACGGTGCCATTTCTCACTTTTTAAAAAGTAGAATGTCTAGTGATGCAAAACTCTTCATTTCATTCTTGTTCTATAGTATTAATTTGTGTATGTAGAAAGATTCTGGAAAAAAAGTGGACACAAGGGAGCCTGGAGATCTTCTAAGAATTAAGGGTTGGACTCCAATTCTTCATTCTCTGATTCTCTGATATGCAAAGTTTTTAAAGCCTGTTTGGGTGGACCAAAGGCCCCAGGGAACACTTACTGAACTTGGTTAGAAACAGCTGGAAGTGTCTTTCTCTCAGAGCCCTCTGTTCTTTTCCCACAGGAACTGGTTGTAGTTCAGTCTTGCTGCAAATCTCTCTTTCTAGAATTTCCTTTGTCTGTGCTCCTGAATTTGATCACTATTTCCTAGATTCCTCGTCTTCATCTTTTTTTAAAAATCTTCACCTGAGGATATTTTCCCATTGATTTTTTAGAGAGAGTGAAAGAGAGAAGGAAAGACAGAGAGAAATATCATTGTGAGAGAAATACATCGATTGATTGCCTCCTACATGTGCTCTGACCAGGATAGGAGCCAGGGAGGAGCCTGCAAACCAGGTACCTGCCCTTGGCTGGAATGGAACCCAGGACCCTTTGGTCCGCAGGCCGACACTCTATCCACTGAGCCAAATTGGCTAGGGCTGTCTTCATCTTTCTTGATTTACTTCTTCATTTTGGGGGAAAGCATTCTCTAGTAACTTCCTAAGAAGGGCTTATGTGTGATAAACTTTTAAAATATTATTTTTGTGTCTCAAAATGTCTTTAGTCTACCTTTATATTTGTTTGAGATTTTGGCTCAGTAAAGAATTCTAAGATTAAAAATAATTGTCCTCATAATTTTGAGGGTTTTTTCCCCCATTACTCTCTAGAAACCAGCATTGCTGAGAATTTCAATGCCATTTTTATTCTTACCCTTTGTAAGGAATTTATTTTTTCCCTCTGGAAATATTTAGTTGCTTTTCATATCTCTGGTGTTTTTAATAATTCATAAGGGTGTGTGTCAGTGTACTTTTAAAAATATCACCTCATTTTGCATTTGATGGACCCTTTTAATACAAATACTCATGTTCCTCAGTTCTAGAAAAATTATTTCTTTGAAATGCCCCCCCCCCATTTTCTCTGTTCTTTCTTTTTTTAATTGAAGTATAATTGACTTATAACACTGTAATAGTTTCAAGTGTACAACATAGCTGTTCAATATTTGTATACATTGTAAAATGATCACCACAACAAGTCTAGTTACCATCTGTCATTATATAAAGTTACAATATTTTTGTTGTTCTTTCTTTCTTGGGCTCCTGTGGGATATTGGGCCTCCAAAATTGATTCTCTATGTCTCTTTTCTCTCACTCAACACCATGAGGCAATCTCACCATGGTTTCCTAGAAACCCAGTTTTCTGCTTTAAAATGACCATTTCACCTCTCCCTTCTTTCCTTAGTTCCTGCACACATTCCCTTTCCTCCTCCTCATTGTCATCTGATGACTTCAACTTGTGACTTCCAAAAGAAAATAGGAAATTTATGAGATTAACTCTTGCACAAGAGTAAGAAAGAGAAGAAAGATTGGCAGAGGAAGAAGTCAGACTATAAAGAAACCTCAATAAAAGCCTCATCCAGCCCAAGAGAACGTTCTGAAGATGGGGTAATTTTTCATAGTGAACCCTGTCTGTGGCAAAGGAGCTGGATCTTGATACCCCATGCCGTTTAGTCATTGGATATGGGTTGCCCTTGGCAGGGGCAGTGACCATAAGTTAGGTGGGTCTTTGCAGCTGAGACAATCCTTACAGGGGGCTGATAGATGAAGACTTTTATCTGGCAGCATTTTCAACAGATAGGAAAATAAAGCCTTCATTTCTGAAGGGAGATCTGAATGACACATCACAGCTTCTAACACAACAGCCTACCTGCAGCTGTCAGAGATGATTCTGTGCCTCTTTTTCCAACTTAGCAGTTAGTGACATCAAGTTAATAGCTTAAAACTGGCTATTCCATGAAAAAATTTAAAAATTTTGCCCATCATTTTCAGTTATAAGAAGGCTCTTTCTTGTTTTCTGATTATTACCTTTTCATAGTATCACAATATTATTTATGGATGACAATAATGGCTTGAATCTTTCAGTGTATACACAATTAGCATTGTTTTTAAAGTTCTCTGTTTTCAGAATTAGTTCTGTTACTTCCACGGATTTTTTTCATTTACCTATCCATCCATATATCAACTCTTCAAATAAAAGATGAGGCACTGTTTTAGGTGGTGGTGATACAACAGTGAACAAGACACAAAAGGTCCCTGTCCTGGAGCTTGCATGCTAGTGGAGACAGTCAGATTATAGACTAATAAATGTGCAAATATATAATTTTAGGAAGTTATTTTTGCTATGAATGAAAAAAAATCAGTGCTATAGATGAAGCATGTGGGAGTGTCTTGGAAGGTGTCCTTGCAGGCCAGACAAACCATTGCAGTGGGAAGCAGCCCCAGGGGTCCTGGGCTCTGAGAAGAACACAAGTATACTGTGTCACAGGAACAGCAAGAAGGCTAGTGTGGCACTGGCTGGTTTGGCTCAGTGGATAGAGTGTCGGTCTGCGGACTGAAGGGTCCCGGGTTCTATTTCTTTCAAGGGCACATGCCAGGGTTACGGGCTCGGTCCCCAGTAGGGGGCCTGCAAGAGGCAGCCAATCCATGATTCTCTCTAATAATTGATGTTTCTATCTCTCTCTCCCTTTCCCTCCCTCTCTGAAATCAATAAAAATTAAAAAAGGAATGTATTTTTTTAAAAAAAGAAGGCTAGTGTGGCTGGATAATGTGCACCAAGAGGCAGAGTGTTATTAGATGAGTTTGGTAAACTAGGGAGTGGAGCAGATCATTTTCACTGCTTATCTTAGTCTCCCTTTGCATTTGGTGACTTGTGTCAGTCGGGCTTTACCAGAGGAACACACACACACACACACACACACACACACACACACACACACAGAGAGAGAGAGAGAGAGAGAGAGAGAGAGAGATTTCAAGCAATGGTTATATGGCTATCATGGGGACTGTCTAGGTGGATTTGAAATCAACACGATAGGTCTGCAGGGTGGAACCTCAGGCAGGCACTAACTTACAGGCCTGAGGTATTTTTTCTTCTTCTTTAGGCAAACCTATGTTTTGCTGTTTAAGGTTTTCTTTTATTTTTTTAAAATATATATTTTAAATTGATTTCAGAGAGGAAGGGAGAGATATAAACATCAACGATAAGAGAGAATCATTGATCGGCTGCCACCTCACCTGCACGTCCCCTACTGTAGATCAAGCCCGCAACCTGGGCATGTGCCCTTGGCCGAAATCAAACCTGGGACCCTTCAGTCTGTAGGCCAACACTCTATCCACTGAGCAAAACTGGCTAGGACACTGTTTAAGATTTTCAATCCATTGTATAAGGCCAGCCAGGTTTTCAAGGACCATTTGCTTCAAGTCAACTTGTTATAGAAGTTTTGACTTCTACAAAATACCCCAGAGCAACACCTAGATTAGTGTTTGATTGGATAATTGTAGCCTAACCAAATAGACATACAAAAGTGACCATTAGAGTCATTTACTTCACACATTTAGTGATCCTTATCAGCCTATTCATATTTAAAAGCGAAGCCCAGAAAAGCTAATTGGGGAGTTTATAGGTGGGGTTGACAAACTGGAAGTCTTTGCTTTAGGGTGAGAAAGATGAGGAGTAAAATCATGTGATGGCTGTTTTTCTCACATGATCTCACTTATATGTGGAATCTAATGAACATAATAAACTGAGGAACAAAATAGGTCCAGAGACATGGATGCATGGAACAGACAGATGAATTTCAGAGAGAAGGTGGAAGTGGGGGATGGGGAGAGATTAACCAAAGAATTTATATGCATATATGCATAACCCATGGACACAGACTACAGTTTGGTGAAGGCCTGGGGGAGGTGGCTGGGAGGAGGGTGGAGGGGGCCAGTGGGGGGAAAAAAAGGGGCATTTGTAATACTTTCAACAATAAAGATAATTTAAAAAAAATCATGTAATGGGAGACCCCTAAATAGCAGAATTTGGAATATTTTTGAAGGCCCTCCAAGTTCCTCAGAGAAGTCTCTGCTCTCTTGCAAAGGTGAGTAGTGCTGTGTGTGAATGGGGTGGAAGGTATAAGAGATGTGGCTGGGGAGAGAGTAGGAACTTTTCCCAGTCTTTTAATGAGTCTCGATGTTTTTCAGTGCAAGTCTCACTCTCACCCTGCACAGAACCTGGTATCTCTGAATCCCAAGATTTTCCAGGTTTCTGCCAGGCAAACTAACTTCCTGTGATCCTAATTTGTTTCTGTGAGTCCCACCCCCATCCTACCCAATCTGCTGCTCTCTCACGTTTAATAATCATGCCTTTATTTACTTTTTTTCTTTATTTTATTTTATTTTTTTCCATCACCATTTATTCCCCCATACCTTTTAATCTCCACACAGCCTCTGGATTCAACACATTGTTGTCCATGTCCATGATTTCTTTCTCGTTAAATTTTTTTTCTGAATCATTCTACTCCTCCAATACCCATCCCCTTTATTTACTTTTGATTTCCAAATTGTGTTAAAAAAATCTCTTCTTTTTTCAGAGGCCCTTTCCTATTCTCTTCATCTTTGTGGATTTATAAATTAAAAAAAAAACAAAAGCTGTGTGGACTCTTACAACAAGAAAAATAGTGCATTCCACCTGCAATTTCAAATCACTCAGACTAACTTTTGCATGGAATAGCCTTGGTTAAACATTGGGAAGAAGGTGGGGGAAGAGATCCAGTTCAATGGTAGATTTAATTTTTTTTAATGATGAGAGAGAGAGAGGCCTGTTTTTTTGTGTTTTTTTTCTTATTCATTGGTTGTTTCTTTTATGTGCCTTGACCAGGAATCAAACCGCAACTTTGAATTGAATCTGCAATGCTGCTGTATCAGGAGGATGCTCTAACTAGCTAAATTACCTGGCTAGGGCTCAGTGTTAAATTTTAATTGATGTCCCAGGCCTCTAGCTCCATGGCTTGGTAGTGGTGGTGGAATTCTCCTTCAGTTGCAAGTGTATTCCTAGTTACACCAAAATATCAGTATTTTATCAAAAATTGAAATATGGTTATCATCTTCCCTATAACATGTTCTTCCTGGGAGAGGCTCAGATGAGGCTGTTCTGTCCTTCTGGCTTGAGTGCCTCCAGATAAGATGACTGAAAAAGAAGGTCCTTGGTAGAATAAATTATCATAGAGGAAAAGGGATAGTATCTTAACAAAGAGATCTGGCCTGGACGGAAATGGAGAAGGGGAAAAAAAAAAGAGAACCTAAATCAGGGAAAGGAGGTGGTCAAGTTCAAGGGGAAGCTCTGGGAATTGGGCCTAAGAACATCCTTAGCCCCCATCCTTCTCTCATCATCTCCCTATCATTATTTTCTTCTTTCACAGCCCTTTTATTTTAATATCCACACCCCATCCTAAGTTTATTCCATCAGAGACTTCTGAAAACAGACTCAAAGAGAATAGATAGATTACTAGGAAACAGAAAAAGACGTTCAAATTCACAATAAACCCTGAATCAGTCATTGCAACAACAGTAAGAGACCTTGGAAGCATTTTACACAGAGGAGGGAGGTCCTCAAAACACTTTGAAAATGAGTCTATCTCTGGTTTGAAATTTTAGTGTAGGATATACTTTTTTACTCATATCTTGAGATTCGATTTTTAAAATAACTGTGTTCTAAGGAGAAAAAACAAAATGTGGCATATCATACAATGAAATATTATTCAGCCATAAAAAGAAATGAAGTACTGATACATGTTGCAACATGGAAAAACCTTGAAAACATTATACTAAATGAAAGAAGTCAGGAACAAAAGGCCACGTATTGTATGATTCCATTTACATAAACATGTCCAGAATATAAAAATCCATGGAGACAGAAATTCAATTAGTAGTTAACAAGCTTACAGTCTAGTTCTAATTATACTACAGACTAACAGCATGAGCTTGGGCAACTCTCTTAGTCTCTCTAAATCTCAGTTTTCTTATCTGAAAAGTGAGGATAAAGTGTGCCTTCCTCCCAGGTTTGTTTGGAGGCTCAAATAGATGAAAAATGAAAAAGTACTTGCAAGTGTGAATGAAGATGAAGTGTGCAAATGAAGATGGTACACGTATTCATTTTATTAGTGGTAGTAGTAACATCAACTCTGGCTTATATCAAATTAAGATGGTGACCTGCTAAATTTATAAAAACTTAGATCTTTAAAATTGGCCTTATACAAAGTAAATAACACATTATATAATTTTCATTGGTCACTGTTACCAAAGAATATATATATATATATATATATATATATATATATATATATATATTTTTTTTTTTTAATTTTTTATTTTTTGAGAAATAACAAGTATTATGTATAACTATGGACCTCAGCTTGGGTTTATTTCATGTACGTTTTTATCCTCATGTGACCACTCTGGTGAAAGTGGTTTTCTTAAATCAAGCTGTTTAACTTGATCATCTTTTTCAGATGCCAGTCTTGAGTTCCATTTCACCTAAATAAATATTTGATTGGTTAGTATAGAAATTCAGTAGTAAACAATTTATTTCCATTTCATTGTTTAGGCCTAAACTCATCATGGCTAATGTAGAAAGAGGCAGTTCTAGTAAAAAATTAAAGAGCTGGAAGGTAATGATTCAAAATTTCTACATCTGACTCAAATTCTCAAATTTGTCCCAAGTAGTTAACATTTCCATTTCCAATATATTATCATAGTTGGAACATTTTATAAAAGGACTGCTAACATTTACAGCAGTAGTTGTTTGCTTTGCTACAAATATAATTGCATTGAAAATATTCTTAAAGCATTTAAGAAGTATTTGGTTTATTTGTCAATTTTACCTAAAAAAAATGAAAAAAAAAAAAAAAAACAGAAGAAAAAACATTTGGTCTTCAGAACAGAGCAAAGTTTGAAGCAGCCACTTTAACAACCAACAGAAATTAAAATATTTGCCTCTGAAACAATGTTTTCCATGGAAGTCAAAATTTTGGTTGTTAAAATAACAAATGGAAATTTTAAAAAATGGTGAAAAATGAAATATTTCTGTGCAATTTCCCGAGAAAGGGTAAACTTTAAGTCAATGTCAGGGCCTGGAGTCACGTTAAGTAGTTCATTAACCAATTTGAACTTAATTAGCCCAGGGTATCAAAGAGGCTCCCCAGTATTTAACATGCTTCCCTGGGTTTATATATGCATCTAGAAGGTTTCACAATGCCAACCCACAGTTAAATTATATTATATGTATCATTAATAATAATGCATTAGTTGGGATTCTTTTGGTTGTAAACTATAGAAGCTCAATTGCAAACTGGTTTAAGCAGAGAGAAAAAATTATTGATCTATGTAACTGAAAAATCCAGGGGTTGGAGTTTTTGGGGGCATGGCTGGATCCAGATGTTCAAATAACTGCTTTTATTTTATTTTTATTTTTGTTAATCCTCACTCGAGGATATATTTTCCATTTATTTTTTGAGAGAGTGGAAGAGAGAGGGAAAGACAGAGAAATATTGATGTGTTTCTCTCACATCCATTGGTTGCCTTCCGTACACGCCCTGGGCTGGGGAGGAGCCTGCAACTGGGGAGGATCCTGCAAATGTGCCCTTGACCGGAATTGAATCCCGGACCCTTCAGTCCACTGAGCCAAACCGGCCAAGAGAAATAACTGCTTTTATTGCATTTGTTTAATTCTTAGGCACCCTCTATTTGCAGCCCCAGGTTCACCTCACCCCTATAACTAATCCTAGAGAAGTGCTATTCTCCCTTTCACTGCTTCCAGAAAGGCCTGGGATGGTGTCTCATTAGTTTAAACCTATCACAGTGGCAAACCCCTGTAATACACTAATTTACTAGGCCTGGGTCTCCTCCCCACCCTGGATAGATAGTATGGGTGGGGTGGGGAGTGGGTTACTGGCCATCTTGTCTTAACCACATGGATTTAGAGAGGGACAAGGAAGATTCTCTATAGGAATATTGCAGCATGGGCAGGCAACATTAAACTTGATACAGCCCTTTCTATAATATGATCATATTTAATCTATGCAAATTGTGAGGTTGCTATTATTCCTACTCTACAAATAAGTTTTTGTTGGTAATCCTCTCACATGTTAATAGACTTCCTGAATTCTGCAGGACCTCTCAAAATCAAGGGTTATTAGGACCAAATCAGGATACCTTTAACTTTATTGTCACCTTCCACTTTCAGCATTTCAGAGATTGTAGTTTCTCAAAACCTATGCCTAATTTACTATAATAAAATAATATTCCCTGTCACTAAAATTCCCTCTGTTCTGCCTTGGAGAGTTGAGATTTATTGGTTCTGGCAAATTAGGTGAAACCTTATCACTGTTACTAGAAAGAGGCATTTGTTAAAAGGCTAATTTATCCTTAGACTTCATCCAAGGACATTCATGAAATCCCAAAGGACCTTATTTCCAAAGATGTTAGTTTACATTTTAAGGCCTATGGCAAGGGCCCTAAAGACTGCCCTATAGAGCAATTCATTGTCAATCTATCTGAATGTGCTATGTAAATTGGGGAAGATTGAGTTGTAGCTATGCATTTTCTTCTTAAGCCCTGAGAAACCCTGACCTCATTTAGTGTCTTTCAAATAAGCAGCCACAGTAAAATTAAAGGACTGTTGTTCATCTATTATCACTTTATTCATCCATTCAATTAACCCACACTTCAAGTGCCTGCTATATGCCAGGTCCTGGAAGGCAGCATTTAATAAGATATTTCTCCTGTCCTCAAGGACCTCAGAACCTATCTAAATCTTCAACCTGCAAGCAATTACAACACATGATGAAAATCAGTATGAAGGAGATAGGACAAAGGATCAGGAGAGAAGGTATCTGGCTCAGGGAATGTGGCAAAGCTTCACAAAACTGGTAATCATTTTTTTATCCTCACCTGAGGACATGTGTATTGATTTTAGAGAGAGAGAAACATCCATGTGAGAGAGAAACATTAATCCTTTGCCTCCTGTACAGGCCTGGACCAGGGATTGAACCCACTTCATTTTGGTGTACTGGATGATGTTCCAATCAACTGAGCCACCTGGACAGAGCAGGTAATCATTTTTTTTAAGTTTATTTTTTTATTAACAATATTACAGATGTCTCTCATGTTCTCCCTTTTTGCTCCCCTCCATCCAACCCCAACCCGACCCTTTGGTGACTGGCACTATTCACTTAAGTATATTGTTTTCAAGGTTCATCCATGTTGTAGCATGTATCAGAATTTCATTCCTTTTAAAACCAAATAATATTCCATTGTAAGGATAAACAACAGTTTGTTTATCCATTTATCGCTTGATAGACATTTAAGTTGTTTCAACATTCTGGCTATTATGAATAATGCTGCTATGAACATTTGTATACAAGTCTCTGTGTGGGGACATTTTCATCCCTCTTTGGTAGATACCTGAGAGTGGAACTGCTGGGGTTATATGGTAGCTCTATATTTAACTTTTTGAGAAACCGCCAGACTCTTAACCACAGTGACTGCAATATTTTGCACTCCCATCAACAACGAATAAAGTTTTTATTTTTTTCTGAATGATCCCATTTTTTATTTGTTGTTTTTTAAATTTTTAAATTTATTTTTATTGTTGAGAGTATTACAGATGTCTCCCATCCTACCCTTGTGGCCCTTCCACCCGGTTCCCACCCCCCCACCCCCATTCCTTCACCATCCTACTGTCTGTGTTGATGGGCAATGCATAAATGCATATAAATTCTTTGGTTAATCTCTTCCTGCCCCCCCTCTAAGATTTGGCAGTCTGTTCCATGTTTCCATGCCATTTATTCTATTTTATTCATTAGTTTATTTTGTGGCCTCACTTTTAATTTATTTTTATTTTTATTTTATTATTTTTTTAAAATATATTTTTATTGACTTTTTACAGAGAGGAAAGGAGAGGGACAGAGAGCTAGAAACATCGATGAGAGAGAAACATCGACCAGCTGCCTCCTGCACACCCCCCACTGGGGATGTGCCCGCAACCAATGTACATGCCCTTGACCGGAATCGAACCTGGGACCCTTCAGTCCGCAGACCGACGCTCTATCCACTGAGCCAAACCGGTTTCGGCTAATTTATTTTTATTTTTTAAAATTTATTGTTATTGTTGAGAGTATTACAGTTGTCTCCCATTTCCCCCTTTTATCCCCCTTTACCCAGCTCCCACCTCACCCCAGGCCTTCACCTCACTACTGTGTGGGTCCATGGGCTATGCATATATGCATATAAATTCTTTGGTTAATCTCTTCCCACCCCTCCCCTCAAGTTTTCCATATTCTTTACATTCTTGCCAACACTTGTTATTATCTGTCTTTTGTTATATGTTATAACCATTTTAGTGGGTGTGGAGTGGTATTACATTGTGGTTTTGACTTGCATTTACCTGATAGCTAATGATATTGAGCATCTTTCCATGTACTAGGTGTACCAGTTAATAATGCGGATTTTTTTAATAGATGGAGTTACACATATGTTGATATATATATATGCAATTTGATTTGTATGCTATTTTCTTGTTTTGACAGCAAGCTTCAAAACTTCATATGTCAAATTTGCTGAAGGTGTTAACATCATAGATATTTTTACGCTTAAAAATGTCGAATTTCGTGCCAAAAAAAGAGCATTTGTGGGAAGTTTTAATTCATTAGTTTATTTTGAAGAAAAAATTATAGTATACTCCGGGAAGCTTATGGTGAACATGCTCCATCTCAAGATACTTGTGAACGCTGGTTTAAATGCTTTAAAAGTGATGATTTCTGTGTGAAAGACAAAGATCATCCAGGTCAACCGAAAAAGTTTGAAGACCAACAATTACAAACATTATTGGTTGAAGATGCATGTCAAACTCAAAAACAACTTGCAGAGAGATTAAACGTTGCTCAGCAAACAATTTCCGGTCGTTTACAAGCAATGGGAAAGATTTTAAAGCAGTTGTTCTCAACCTTCCTAATGCCGCGACCCTTTAATACAGTTCCTCATGTTGTGGTGACCCCCAACCATAAAATTATTTTTGTTGCTACTTCGTAAGTGTAATTTTGCTACTGTTATGAATTGTAATGTAAATATCTGATATGCAGGATGTATTTTCATTGTTACAAATTGAACATAATTAAAGCATAGTGATTAATCACAAAAACAGTATGTAAATATATATTGTGAAATATTTATTTCTAATTACATATAAATGAAATTTTGTCTTGAAGCATGGTGTAGCATGGGTAACAGTCTTAATATAACAACAGTAAATGACATTGCTACATTTTCCGATGGTCTTAGGCGACCCCTGTGAAAGGGTCGTTCGACCCCCAAAGGGGTCGCGACCCACAGGTTGAGAACTGCTGTTTTAAAGGAAGGAAAATGAGTGCCACATCAACTGAATGAAAGTCAAATGGAAAACTAAAAAGTCAGCAGCAAAATGTTGCTTCAAAGGCACGAAAGAAAGTTTTTTTTCGCATCGAATTGTTATTGGCGATGAAAAGTGGATTTATTTTGAGAATCCCAAATGCACAAAATCATGGGTTGATCCAGGTCAGCCATCAACATCAACTGCAAGGCCAAATCACTTCGGAAATGCTCTGCGTTTGGTGAGATCAGGAAGATGTGGTGTATTATGAACTTCTAAAACCAGGTGAAACCATTAATACTGATCTGACAATAAATAATCAATTTGAACCACATTTTGATCGTGAAATGACCAGAATGTGCCAGAAGACACAGCAAAGTAATTTTGCTTCATGATGACACACTATCACACACTTCAAAATCAGTTAAAGACACGTTAAAAGATCTTGCCTGGGAAGTATTAACTCACCTGCTGTATTCACCAGACCTTGCTCCTTCAGATTACCACTTGTTCTGATCGATAGCACATGCACTCACTGAGCAGCACTTCAAAACATGAAGAAGTGGAAAATTGGGTCTCTTATGGTTTGCCTCAAAACAAAAAAAGTTCTATTGGGACGGTATCCACAAATTACCTGAAAGATGGGGGAAATGTGTAGTTAACCATGGACATTACTTTGAATAAAGCACTTTTGATGTTTCTCTTGAAATTATCATGTTTTCTTTGATTACAAAATCTGCCATTATTAACCAGTACACCCAGTACTTCTCCACCATTTGTGTATTTTCTTTTCAGAGATGTCTATTTAAATTATTTGCTCATTTTTAAGTTACTTTATTTGTCTTTTTATCTTAGAGTTGTAAGAGTTCTTTATATATTTTAAACACTAGACTCTTGTCAGATATATGATTTCCAAACATTTTCTCCCATTCTGAGCTGTCTTTTCATTTTCCTGATAGTGTTTGTTCACACACATTAAAACTGTTTTATTGAAATCTACTTTATCTAGTTTTTCTTTTGTTGTCTGTGCTTTTGGTGTGGTATAAGAAACCATTGTCCAATTCAAGATCACTCATGCCGTTGTTTTCTTCTAGTAATTTTGTAATTTTAACTCTTACATTTAGATGATTGATCTACTTTGAATAATTTTTGTACATGATGTGAGATGCAGGTTCTATGTATTCTTTTGCATATAGATGTTAAGAATATTTTTCTCCATTTCATTGTTTCAATTGTCAATTTCAGTTTCCAGGTGCCACTACTGTTAGGGGTTTATGTCCTTCCCAACCATTTTTTATTCATATACATATATATAGGATTCAAAAAGTGTTACCAAACTATTAATATGGTTTTGCATTTTACTTTTTTTTCACTTGATAATATAGCAGAATGTCTTTCCCTATGTGGATCAATTGCATACTTTTCTTATTATGCTAAGTAAAGCCTTCTCCACCTATGGTTATAAAAAAGTATCCTCCTATATAGTCATCTAGTACTTTTATAGACTGCAATTCTTATTTTTCACTTAAATTGTTATAAAAGAACGACTGTAGCATTGGTGGACTTAATGTCATCTTGTTCACAACAGAGAGGACAATTATAAGGAGTTGCTCCTCTCCCCTCTGCACATAGTCAAGATAGAGGCTGGCAAACATTCTGCCTGTTGACTTGACACATAGATAGAGCTTAAACTGGCTAGAGGGAAAAAATGTGTGTGTGTGTGTGTGTGTGTGTGTGTGTGTGTGTGTGTGTGTTCCTCCCCTACTCACTCTTGCCTATTGTGCTTTGTGTGGACCCTTTCTCCTCAGATACACATCAGTGACTCCCCATAGAGTATTTATAAGATTTACTTGGAATTATTACCTATATAACATCAGGTCACTCTCCTGACAGACCATTCTGAAAAGGGTAGGCTTAAATAAAGAGGTGGCACTTGCCATGAAGACTTCTAGCATTGGAGCAGAGCTGGGAGAATCCATGTGGCATTGAATCGTTTTTTCAGACTTGCATAGTTTTTATGCTGACACCCCTTGGCCTCTTCTCAGCCCACTGCAGCTTCCCGGGGTAGGGCCCCCACAGGGCCCCCACAGGCCCTGCACACCCCTTTAATTCCAGGTCCACAGAGCTCCTTCTTTCCTCTGCCCCATCTTTGGGGGCTTTGGGGAAAGGAAAGAGCTTTAGCTCCTTTTCTTTCTTACTAATCTTGTTTAAGGATCGCCTTCCCTCGCCTTCCTGTGTTCTTGTGCCCTCTCTAAGACGTGTGAGGGTTCTCAAGCCTCTGAGGGATTGCAGCCCAGGTACCTATACAGGGGACTTCCCAGGACACCCCAGAGTTTAAGAATCTGGGATCTGGAGGGCAAGGGATTTAGCATCCCCACAAGATAGGAATGAGTGTGTGTGTGTGTGTGTGTGTGTGTGGTGGGGGAGGCGTTGCGCGCGCACAGTGGGGGTGGGGAGGGTATATTTCGGCTTCAGCACAGACCCTTTCAGGCTGTCCAGGACTAGTCTCCTCTTGGCGCCGGCAGGGACAGCAGTCCTGGCAGGGCCACCTGCCTGTGTCCGCACTGAGCAACTCCCCCGAGTGGAGAATCTTTGCTCTGTCCAGTGCAGGCCAGGATGCTAAGGAACCGCCAAGATTTGCAAGAGTTGCCATGGGAGTGTGAGGACTGGGCCGGCTCCTCCCACCACGTGTGCTAGCCTGGCCCGGCCTTCCCTCCCTGACAATGGGCGACGCCACAGGGGTTCTCCCTTTTGGCTACTTGAGCCCCTCCTCCACATCCCCCGCCTCCTCCCATCCTCTAGGAAGCTAAGCGGGGGCGTGTGTGCGCACCCTGGAAGAGTTGCCTTCGAGGTGGCGGCGGCCAGAAGCACTCTACTGGGGCCCCAAACTCTGAGCAAGTTCCCGGGCTCCGGGCGCGCCACGCTCAGCGGCCTCCGGCGCCCCTGGCCCCAGTAGCGGGCTCAGGCGGGAGGGCTGGCCACAGCCGGACCAAGCGGGCCTGGTGGCAGGACCCCTCGGGCGGTGCGTGAAAGCTCAGGCAACGACGCGGGGCGGAGTTCAGAGGCGGACGGCTGGGGTGGCGGTCCCAGCCCGGACTCCCGTGTGCCCATGGCGGCTGACGGTTCCCGGCCCTACCTGGGCTCGCCCGGTCTGGCGGAGCGGCACGTGCCTCAGGCCTCGGAGCCACAGACCACCGAGTTGGGCAGCAGGACCCCGGATCTGCCCCTGAACCAGGACGCCTGTGTGTCCGTGCCTAATGCCCAGGCGATCACTCTGCAGGTGGACATGGCCATGGCCCTTGAGCGCGTGGACTTTGCAGAGCAGTACGGCCAGAGCTACCTCTGTCTCCTGCAGACAGTCCTCATCGCAGGTAGGCACCCTGCTGCGCGCGCCACCCGGTGGCCCCGGCTCCTGACTAGCTTGCTTCTCTCCTAGCCTACTCCCTCCTCAGCCTGCCCAGCTGGCGCGCACACTTTGTCTTCCCTCGCCCCCAGGGCACGCACACCGGTCCCCACTGCGGTGGCGCTCCCAGCTCCCTTGTTCCTCCGGCTGCTGCTGCGCTGCAGGGCGCACCTCTTCCCCCTCGGGCTGCAGGCGCACCGTGAGAAAGTGTGAGCAGCGGGGTGAGGATGTATCCTCTGTGGCTGGTTCAGGTCCCCTCTCCTTACTCTTTCTGTGTGTCTCCAGAGAGGTGGGGATAGAGGGTTATCTTCCAACTGCGCTTCCGGCAAACCAGAAGCCAGCTTTCCGTGAGCGCACTTGCCTTGAATATTCCCTGAATGCTGGAAAAGCGATGATCGGGGGGTTGAATATTACGGGGGGGGGTTCTGGGGGGGGGGGGCGGACCAAGTCGAAAAAGGCGCTGGGGTTCTGAGACGGACTGCACCGCAGTTGGAGGAGTTGAAGAGAAGCAGTGGCGCCTGCGACCCGACTAGTGCATCTTTCTTGTTTGGTCCATGAGCTTCCTGCCTCGCGGGGTCCTCGCTACAAGGGCTTTCGTTTGTCTGAAAGGACAAACAAACAAACTCCAACAAACCCACAAAACCTTTTCTGCTGCCGTTGCTGTGTGCTTCAGGGGTGTGAGAGGCATAAAGTGAGCTTGGTCACTTGCCATCTGTGATGCACATACGTTTACTCACCTGAGGTGCTAAGCTTTGAGGTTGGTGCTGCAGGTTCTGGGCTCCAAGGGTCTCAGTTCCTTTGGGACCCTGCAGACTGAGGCGCTGGAGCAACCCGAGAACGCGGTGCAATTCTGGGATTTTTAAGTTCAGCCAGAGCTTATCAGACCAGTCTGCCAAGTACTGCCATTGATTAACATGTCTTCCTCTGTTCAAATTTTCATTTGTTTTAGCAGGTGCTATGTCTTGCATTGGGAGGTTTGTCATCCAAAAAATAGACTTAGTGGTATCTTTCCACAAATGAGGTAGCCACAATACACGTTCCAAATACCCAGTCTTATTCAGGGCTGGCAGGCTCCCTTTTCCTGGGTATTATGACGCATCGCAGCACCTAAATGTTTTCACACAGGCTTGCAGTACTTTTCTGCTTTTCAGCATTATTAGCAGTGCCATCTCTCTCTGTATGGACCAACAGAGAGTCCTGGAAGTGGTTTGTACCTATGCTGTTAGAACATGACACTCTTACATGTGAAAAGGATTTCATGTATTAAAAATATTCATATATTTAAAATATGTTTACAAAGCTTTTCATTGTGGTACAGAACTTTCTGAAAGAACATTTCAATAATGTCCATTTATAGACTACTAGAAACATGCTACGGTGTGATAAACTAATTACACTCTGATGTATGATCTGCCATGGCTCAGCCGGAAGAGGAAACATTGACTCCACTTAGGGAGTTAAGGGAAGCCTTCAGGGGAAAGGGTGATACATGAGTGAATTGAATCTTTAAGGATGTATACATATTTCCCAGTGGACTGGGGATGGGGATGGGGATGGTTTGGTGGGGACAGGTAGGACAAGGGATATTCTAGGCAAAGGAAATAATATGTACAAAAACAAGCAGAAAGGCCACAGCATAGTAGGTTTGGGAAAGTTTTTGTTTTAAATGAGTGGAGTGTAAATTGTGGAAAGTACAAGAGAGAGATATATTTGGAGAGGTAGGCAGGGGGTGGATCAGGCGGAGCTTTGTAAAGCATATTAAAGGGCTTTACTTTATTTGTAGGGTAATGGGGAGTCATTGGGATATTGAATAAGTAGAGCGAGGCTGCTGCATATGGTTGCACTGTTGTACACTACCAAATCCTTAGTAGGTCCATTCACACAGGCTGGCCCTTGCTAGGGTTGTACAATGCACACTGTACACAGTGGTCAACAGTGGCAGTGCATGGTGGGGCTTCTTGCTTTTACAAATATCATAGTGTGTGGAGTATGTATGCAGTGCAGAGGAAAAGGACCCCAATAGAAAAGCCAGTTAGAAAGCAGTTGTAGAAAGCAGGGCAAAAGTGGATGATGGCATGGAACAAGTTAGTTCTAGGAATGGGGTAGAGGAGAGAAGCTTGAGGAATTGAGAGGGTAAAGTTGATTTGACTTGGTGACTAGGTGTGAGGTTTGAGTACCAGGGAAGGAGACTAGGTTCATTCCAAGTTTCTGGTTAGAGTGACTGGAAGAGCGGGGAGGGGGGCGGGCAGATATAATTAAAGCAGGAAATGGAAGAATAAATTTTGAGTTCAGTTTTGTGTATGTGGTTTCTGTGGAACATTCAGAGAGAGATGACCAATAGTCCTGGAGCTGGAAAAAAAGTGAATCTTATTTCTTACTCTCATCTGTGGCATCCATTAAACAACATCTAACACTGAAGTGAAGTACTTTCTTAAAACCTACTTATATGGGTTATCTTGGTAACTCAGAAAGTCTAGCATAGAAGTAGCCCACATTTACTATAAAACTGCTTGTTGAACTTGCCCTTAAATAATGAGGTTTTCTCCCCTCACACTCTCCTTAACTGATGATGGGGGCGGAGAGGGGAAAAGAAAGAAATGTTTTGCATTTCTTGCAGGACAAAAAAATGTAAACTATACTGATCTAAGTTAATCTCAGATAAGTAGGTATGAAAACCTGTTCACTGCAGATTTTATTTTGTCAAGAGTTTAGCTCAAAATGAGTTAATTGCTCATGTACATTGCAGTATGGTATACAATGTATTCCAATGATGATGGGTCACTTACCTGCAACACTATACCCCAAGTAGTTCACATAAGTGATTTTATGGGTAATTGAGGTTCAGCATTTTCAGTGCTTCATCCCTGCCCCAATCTCTAGTCATTTTGGGTTGAAAGCTTTTCAAAAAGATTATTTGCCTTTCTGATGTCTGAATCTGGAAATAATTGCATCTTTTCTTAATGACTAAAGGTTATCCTTTTAATAGCATTGATTTTTTTAATGTGCTGTATATATGTATAGTGTTGCCTCGAGGGCTCCTAAATTGTGGAGGGCTGTTTGTCCCTTCATTATGTTGGACACAGATTGTTCTGCCTCCTAATTTGTAATGCTTGTTTTTCTAATATATCCCCTCTCTGTTAGCTGTCGTTTCTTGCTACTGCTATTTTAACAGTTTCTATCAACCCGCAGTTACCACCTAATCCTCTGTGCGCCCTCCTTTGTTGCTCCTTCTGATGTGCTGTTATGAGCTAGGAAACCAGTTAACCAAATTTGTTAGAATTGTCTGCAAAATAAAAGTAAATAGACTATGAGTAGGACCATGACAGCCTACTACTCATGTATATCAATTTTAGTATATGGACTCTGATATCTATTCCAATTGCATAAAAGCTTTATATTTCCATTTTTTCTAGTTCTTATTTGTGCTCTGGAGAGCTGATGCTTTTATTAAGTTATCAGTAAAACCTGTGTTCTCTTGTAAATTGAGGTATTCCAGTTGTGGAATTGGAGAAAACCTCATTATTTAAGGGCAAGTTTAACAAGCAGTTTTATAGTAAATGTGGGCTACTTCTATGCTAGACTTTCTGAGTTACCAAGATAACCCATATAAGTAGGTTTTAAGAAAGTACTTCACTTCAGTGTTAGATGTTGTTTAATGGATGCCACAGATGAGAGTAAGAAATAAGATTCACTTTTTTTCCAGCTCCAGGACTATTGGTCATCTCTCTCTGAATGTTCCACAAACAAATGTCTTCAAAATCTATCAGAAAATTAAGATACATTTTATTCTTGTAACACAAACAAATGTCTTCAAAATCTATCAGAAAATTAAGATACATTTTATTCATTGCATGTCTCGAACATGCCTGTAAGTGCTTGGCACTAGGAGACACTTACTAGTAAGTTTTAGAAGTTGCCAGTAGGATTGAAAGCTAATGTCTCTGTTATAGCATATTCTCAGGTAAGAACCCTCTGAAGGCACCATTAAAAAAACTGCACCTCATCTGCCCCAGGGCAGAAGCAGAGGTCAGCCCAGAAATAGAGATGCCTCTTATAAGATTGCTGCTAAAATGAGTATTCCTTTCTATTGTTGCCAAGGTCTTGTCCTAGAGTCAGTTAGCTCCAGCTAAGAGACCAGTATCACTCACATAACTTTCTCCCATTTATTTTTCACCCAAACCCTCTCTTCATTATATATATATATATATAACAGATGTAAGTATCAGAACAACTTCTCCTTACTTTCAATGATGGGAAGGTGTGGCACTGAGCAAGGACCTAAAGGAGGTTAGGAAGTCATCAGGGGTATCTGAGGGGGAGAGTATTCCAGGCAGAGGGGACAGTTGTGAAGGTCCTGAGATGAGAGTATTGACAAGTTCAAGGAATAAGAAAAGGATCAATGTAGCTGAAGCAGTGAGTGCATTCAGGTGTGTGTGCATGCATGGGTGTGTGCATGTGAGCCTGTGATGATACAGGGCTTGTTAAGGACTTTGGCTTTTACCTTGAGTTAGATGAGGAGTGATAGGAAGGTTTTGAGAGTGACTTACATCTCTCTCGATTCTGTGTAGAATAGGCTAAAGGTGGAACAAAGGTGGAAGTGGAGAGGCCAATTAAGAGGCTATTAGAATTGATTATTGTGGTTTGAACCTGAGGTAATAATGGAGGTGTTGAGAAGTAGTCATATTTTAGATATATTTTGAAGGTAGAGACAAAACGGTTTGTCCATGTGGTACGAGAAAAAGAGAAGAGTCAAGGATGGCTCTAAGAGTTTTGGCTTGAGCAAATGGATGGCAGGAATTGTAATTAATAGAGATGGAGATGCCGGAAGGGTTAGCAGGTTTATGGGGAAAATCAATGAGTATCGGAAGTTTGGTATGGAACCTGTTAATTTTGAGGTGCTTATTAACTGTCCATGTGGAGATGTTGAGTAGGCAATTGGATATAGGAATCGTGTTCAAGGAAGGCATCAGGGCTGGGGATATAAATTTCTGAGTCATTCTCCTTAAAGGAGGTACTTAAAGCCTAGATGAGTGAGTATAGATAGAGATCACGCAGAAGAGAAAGTGGTTTGTGTCCCACTAATGAAGACTTGTAGGTGATCTATGACTTCTCCAAAGCAACATTGATTTGGGGAGGAAAGGAAGCAGTGCTCAAAAAAAGATAATTCATTTATCTGATTTGTTGTCCAAATGTTTGTGCTGTCAAATATGCTTGCAGGTCACTTTGCCTCTTGTTCCTTTGCTCACAGTCTGGAACCAACAGTAATCTTTGCCTGGGGGTAAAGAAGAGGTTTATGTTTAAAGCTTTCAAAGAGAGAAACTACAACTTCACTGTTGAATGATCCTTCTTTATGGGTACAAGAAATCTGTAGGTTAGTCATTCATGGCTTGAATTTTTGCTACAGATGAATCTCTTCCCATCTTTTTCTTTCTGTAGTAGAAATATTAAACAGCCACTATTGCTTTCCAATTGAGAAGACCTTTATTCAATTACCTCCTGTAATTTTCAGTACATGGTATAGTTTTCTTTTTAAAAAAATATTTTTATTGATTTCAAAGAAGAAAGGAGAGAGGGGAGAGAGAGAGAGAGAGAGAGAGAGAGAGAGAGAGAGAGAGAGAGAGAGAGAGAAAGAGAGATCAATGATGAGAGAGAATCATGGATCGGCTGCCTCCTGCACACCCCTTACTGGGCAGGCGGGTGGCTGGGGATCGAGCCCACAACCCAGGCATGTGCCCTTGGCCCGAATCGAACCTGGGACCCTTTAGTCCACAAGCCGATGCTCTATCCACTGAGTCAAACCAGCTAGGCTCATGGTATAGTTTTCTTAAAAATATATATTCTAATGGAAAGCCAAAACCTGAGGATATTTTTTCCATTGATTTTCTGACTTTACTATGAGTGTAAATTGGAAAGAAAGCACCATTTTACACTCATAGTAAAGTTTGGGGCTTATAAAAGAGTTGAATGATCAAATATAGTGAAACTAGAGGCGCAACGCACAAAATTTGTGCATGGTTATGGTCCCTAGGCCTGGCCTGCAATCAGGGCCATCTTCCCCGGCTGCCCACAGCTGACCCTGCCCCCCATCGCCACCCACCCCTGATTCCCCGTTCGATATCAGATGATTAGAGCCTGACGGCTGGGGGAGAGGGGGAGCGAAGGGACCGAGAGGTAGGCCATTCCCTTCCGCTCGCCAGCCCCACCCCCACCACAGGTTGCTCTCTGTGTGTGGGGTGACTGGTGGGGCGGGGGCCTTGGCCTGGCACCACCCACGTCCCCCATCATCCACCCCCAATTCCCCATTCACCATTGGGCGATGGGAGCCTGCTGGCCAGGGAAAGGGACTGAGAGGTGGTCAGTGTGCCTCATAGTGACTGGTTGAGCAGTTGTTCTCATTCTGCTGTTAAAGTCAATTTGCATATTACCCTTTTATCATATAGGATATTAATATATTGAAATTACTCATATGGTAGATTATATTTTCTGACTTTCAAATATTTATTAATGATACTGTCACATTTGCCATTAAGAAATTGTCAGCTGTTAACCTTTCAGATACTGGAAAAGCAGCCTTTTTATCAGCAATTATATTTTACATATGTACATTCTGTATCTGGGAAATTATGAACCAGCAACTTTATGGAAATTATAACTTTTCTGTTTTCAGATATTTTTTTTTGCATTAATCTGAAAAGGAAAGGAAAGCCACTCAGCAAAGAGGAGCAGAAAAGATTTTTATTAACAAGAAGGCAAATGGGCAAAACCTGTTCTAGTTTTTTTTTTCTTATTTTTAAAATAAATTTTTATTTATTTCAGAGAGGAAGGAAGAGGGAGAGAGAGAGAAACATCAATGATGAGAGAGAATAATTGATTGGCTGCCTCCTGTAGGATAGATTGGGCTCAAAACCCTGTCATGTGCCCTGACCAGGAATTGAACCATGACTTCCTGGTTCAGAGGTTGATGCTCAACCAACCATGCCACACTGGCTAGGCTAGTCTAGTTTTTTTAAACAGCTTTATTGAGATATAATTCACCTACCATACAATCAACTCATTTAAAGTATACATTTAAAGCAATCACAGAGTTGTGCAACCATTACCACAAGTTTAGAACATTCCCATTACTCCCCAAAAAAGTACCTGTACCCCTTAGCCTTACCCATTAGATGGTACTCCCCCTTTCATCCCAGCAGCCCTTCCCACCAGTCCTGGCAGCCAATAATATACTCCCTTTCTCTATAGATGTGCCTCTTCCAGATATTCAGATAAATAAATTTATATATAGTGATCTCTTGTGACTAGCTTCTTTCATTTAGCATAATGTTTTCAAGTTTCATCCATGTTGTAGCACTTGCCAGTACTTCATGGCTGAATATTACCACATTTTAATGATCCATTCTTCTTTAGTTGATGGACATTTGAGTTGCTGTTATGAGTAATGTTGCTATGAACATTCTTATACAGTTTTTGTGGACATATATTTTCATTTCTCTTTGATTTGCAAGTATTTTCTCCCAATTCTGTGCCTTGTTTTTACCTATTTCTTTTTATTACTTCTTCTTCTTATTATTATTTTTAATCCTCACCTGAGGATATTTTTTCCATTGATTTTTAGAGATAGTGGAAGGGAGGGGGAGGGGGAGAGAGAAACAGAGAGGAGAGAGAGAAACATCTCTCAATCTACTGGTTTCCATCCCATTTGCCCCAATGTGGGGGTGCTGGCAGGGAGTGAACTTGCAACACAGTTACTGCCCTTGACCAGGAATCAAACCTGAGACCCTCTGGTGTGTAGGCCCATACTCTAATCACTGAGTCATGCCTGCCAGTGCTTTTTTATTTTGTTTGAGTCTTCGTTTTCAATTATTATTTTTAAAAAGATTTTATTGATTTTAGAGAGAGGAAGGGAGAGAGAGAGAGAGAGAGAGAGAGAGAGAGAGAGAGAGAGAGAGGGTGAAACGTTGATGTGAGAAAGAAACATCGATCAGCTGCTTCCCGGGATCACCCTTACCAGGATCAAACCAGCAACCTGGTTATGTGCCCTGAACAGGAATCGCACCAACCAACTTTCGGTGTACCGGAAGATGCTCCAATCAACTGAGCCACACTGGCCAGGGCTCAATTATTTTTTTTATTTGTGGTGTAATTGACATTCAACATTATCAGTTTCAGGTGTATAATATGATTTGATATTTTTATATATTGCAAAATGATCACCACAATAAGTCCAGTCAACATCCATCACCACAAATATTTTTTTCTTGCAATAATTTTAAGAACTAATTTACTATCTTAGCAATTTTCAAATATGCAATATGGTATTGCTAACTATAGTGACCATGCTGTAAGTTACATATCCATGACTTACTTATTTTATAACTGGGAGTTTGTATCTTTTGACCCTTTTCACCCAATAACCCCCCAACCAATAATCTGTTTTTTAAAATCTATGAACTTGTTTTTGTTTTAGATTCCCTGTATAATATAAGTGAGATCATGTGGTATTTGTCTTTGTCTGACTTATTTCACTTAGTATAATATCCTCTAGGTCCATCCATGAGTTTATCTGAGTTTTACAGTTTTAGTTCTTACATTTAGGTCTTTGATCCATTTTGAGTTGATTTTTGTGTATGATGTGAGTTAGAGTCCAAGTTCATTCACTTGCATGTGCATATATCCAGGTGTTCCCTGAACCATTTGTTGAAAAGAATATTCTTTTCCAACTGAAATGTCTTGGTACGTGACTTAAAATCAATTGGCCATAGATGTAAGGATTTATTTATGGATTCTTAGTTTTATTCCCCTCATCTATCTATTTAAGACTTAAATTTTAAGTGTATCACTACACCTGTATCACACTGTCTTGATAACTGTTAGTGAGTACTAAATTTTGAAATCAGGATGTGTGAATTTTTCAACTTTGTTCTTTTCCAAGACTGTATTTTGAGACTCTTGCATTTCCATAATAATTTTAGGATTAGCTTGTTACTTTCTGCTATGGATTTTGCTATGGATTGCATTGAAATTTAGGGAATGTCTGAACCTCATTTTTGTAGTTGTACAAATTGAGGTTTCCCCAAATAGTAGGTATTCATATTAAAGGTGTTTGGGAATTATTTACTGTAATGCATTGTGGACCACCAATGCTCATATTGGATGGTTATTCATATAAAGGTTTTCATGAGTTTAGAAGAATTACAATATATTAATTCATTCATATTATGGATTTATACTAGAGATCACCCTAAAAGTTTAAGAGACAAAAAAGTAAATAACCACAAGAGTTGTCCCAAGGAAAAACAAAAGCACAAATGAAAACAACACAAAGCATAATCACTAACTCAATTGCTTTAGTTTTTTGATTCAGCATTTGGCATGCAAGTCTGTGTGGGACTAGGGTGAGATGACATAAGAGAAATGAGAGGCATGTGTTTTGATTGACCAGGAATCTGCAAAGACCTTTCCAGATTGGACAAGACCATTTGTCAATCAAGTGTGTAATTCCCCTCCCTATGGCAGGATATAATCTTTTAGGAAAAAAAGATTGCAGTGCTAAACAGATAAGCTTGAGCCAACTCTGCTGTGGATTCGCTGATGCTTTAAGCAGAAAAAACATTTTTATCCCTATTTTTACATACAGCAAATCACCACATATGCATTTAGTTCTTTTTATGGAATGTGTAATGAATTCATTGGGCTGTAATAGTTAGGCAAGTGCCTGAGACAATGGCAGCTCTTGCAGCTGTATAAGAAAAGCCTGCTCTCTCCGTTGGGTGGTTTTTAATCTGAAGAGGGGAGGAAGGAAAAGCTTTCCATAGCCATGTTCTTAATTAAACACCTACAGGAGACACAGGCGAGGCCCAGCAACCTGGGACATTAAGCTGTTGGATGGAGATTACTTCCCTGTAATTTTCTACTTGCTGTACCTCATTTTTATCATGTACTTTTTGGCTCTCTCCCTTTCAACCTCTCTCTTCTTAGTTTCTCCTCTTCTTTATTTCCTTCTTGCCTAGTGCCTTATATACTTGCATTCTTTGTGTGGGTTTTTATTTTATTTTTTGCTTTTGGCAAGGGTCTTTTATTTCCCCATTTTCTTATATTTACTGGTATAAATTAAATAATTTATATATGATATTTGTAAAACATCTAAACAATACACATGCCCATAAACTAATAAGTAAAAGTAACCTCTGTGCTTAGCTGAGTCCTACTGTCTGCAAGAAACAAATTATACAATATAAAGTAATTTTGTCATATTTACATTTTAATTTAAAAATTTTCTTTTCATAAAGCACAAAGATCCTATTGTATATTTTTAGCACAAAGAAAGTATTTGCCCAGCATTGTCCTAGTGGGCTTATAGTTTAAATAAAACTCATGAAGAGCCCTAGACGGTTTGGCTCAGTGGATAGAGCATCAGCTTGCAGACTGAAGGGTCCCAGGTTCGATTCCAGCCAAGGGCACATGCCTGGGTTGCGGGCTTGATCCCCAGTAGGGGGTGTACAAGAGGCAGCCGATCAGTCATTCTCTCTCATCATTGATTTTTATATCTCTCTATCCCTCTCCTTTCCTCTCTGAAGTCAATAAAAATATGTATTAAAAAAAAAAACACTCATGAAGAATCTGGTGTATTTGAGAATGGTGCATTCTTTTTTTTTAATGTTTTAATTGATTTTTAGAGAGAAAGAGTAAGGGAGAGGGAAAGAGAGAAACATCAATTGGGTGCCTCCTGCAACCTAGGCATGTGCCCCAACGAGGAATCTCTTGGTGCATGGGATGATGTTCAACCAACATAGGCACACCAGCCAGGGCGAGAATGGGGCATGCTTTACACAGTTGTTCAAACAAACTGCTTATATCTGAATAAGTACATACAATTTTCTTTAATCTTTCTGTATTTCCTTCATATAGACTGGACCAATTGCATGCTGAGACCACCTCTAGCTACTCAAGAAATTAGTTAGGGTGAGATTTTAATTTATATATTATTTAATAAATGGATCAGTGTTTGTCTGAAATATATTTATGGATATAAAGAGTCAATAGGTTCAAAATATGAAGTTAGTGTCATCATTATTACTTTAATTTATTGATATTCAAATGACCTCTTACTCAATTAGTAAGAAGTAGAAGTTTGAACTTTTAAAAATTCTAAATATCACTATCCCCCACCCTCCAACAGTTCCTTGAAAATATTTTTTTCTCTAGAAATCACATTTTATTTTTACTTTTTAATATATTTTTTTATTGATTTCAGAGAGGAAGAGAGAGAGATAGAGAGATAGAAACATCAATGATGAGAGATAATCATTGATTGGCTGCCTCCAGCATGCCCCCTCCTGGGGGGGGGATCGAGCCCACAACCTGGGCATATGCCCTTGACCGGAATCAAACATGGGACCCTTTAGTCTGCAGGCCAATGCTCTATCCACTGAGCCAAACCAGCTAGGGCTGGAAATAACATTTTAGAATGAAGTCACATATATACTTTACTAGTGGCCCAGTGCATGGATTCATGCACATTGAAAGGAAATTAATTAGAAGAGATATTTTAATATTGCTATTTGCCCTTTCTCTATAATAGAAGTGCCAATAGTTGGTCTTCAGATACACTCTGAAGTTGACAACACTGGCTTCTTTTGGCTTCATAGGTACGTTGTGCCAATAGTTGGTCTTCAGACCTTTTCTGTTGATGACACCACTTATTTTCAGCTTCAGAATGTTAACAGAAACGATTGACAATGACAGATCAAAACACATGCGTGTGATTGGTGTCAGCGAGAGCTTTATATGTATCATGCATGCATGAGTCAATGTTTATTTTTAAATTGTCAGCGTGCATCATATGTACCAGCCGGTGGGTTGGTTGGATGGTCAGACGGATGTACGGTCAGTCACTTAGCCTTTTATATATATAGATATGTGTATGTATGTGTACATATATATTATATATATTAGAGGGCCGGTGCATGAATTTGTGCATGGGTCGTGTCCAGCCTCATGCCCTGATAGGGGACAATTGGGGGTAGGGCTAGCCATGGGGAGGGGCCACGAGAGGTTGGGGGGGGCGATTGGGGTTCAATCAGGCATGTTGGCCACCACAATGTGTGTCATGGCGACCTGTCATTCTGGTCATTTCGGTCATTCTGGTCATTCTGCTATTCGGGTCGCTTGGCTTTTATATATATAGATTTCATATATTATATACAATTGTATACCATTATGTACTGACTTAATATTTAATAAGTTGCTAATGACTTTCTTTGTAAAGTTTCTAGGCAAAATAGAAAGATTATAGATGCTACTGTAACATTGCTTTTCAATAACTTTGTGCCAGAGTTGTCTGGTAGTTGTTGAGCTGCTCTTTCAAATATACTCTGACTGGGTCAACATCAGCTGTGCACTAGGAGTGTTCACATCCAGGGACACTGTGGAGTCTTAGTTCATCAAGCCTTCATTTGTGCTCTTGTGTCACTGATAGTTACATTGAAGCATTAGCTGTTCAATATACAGTCTGATGATAAGAAACACCATAGGAAGTTATTTAAAATATGTGGTGAGATTAGGTATTCTTAGACTCTTTGATGACACTTAAAATTAATATATGTGTATTTGAAGGACATCTTTGAGTTTGCAATTACAAGCCAGATTATGTGATTAGTCACAGAGCAAAAAGCAGCAGCGCTGTTTTTATTTGCCATTTTGTTCTTGTCAGTTTAAAAAAGAGGGTCAGTTTTGCTTCCTTAGTTGACACATTTCAAGGACCATTAACAAATGTGTGTTCTGCATGCCTTATAAGCTAAAGCAAATAGTTTTAATTGGATTACCTTTGTAGATGCTATTTATTTAAAAATTAGGTTTTCTGAACCCAAGAAGAGATGAATAGCCACAAAATGGGAGATCTGACATTTAGTCATATGTCTACATGGATATTGTGAGTTCTGACATTAGAGTATCATCTTGTCTACTTTTAAAGCTTGTGCTTTAAATAGCTGCTCTCCAAAGACCTGATCCTATATAATAAAAGCTTAATATGCTAAGTGTCCGATCGACTGGTCGGCCGTTCAACCAATCAAAGCGTAATATGCTAATGATATGTTAAGGCCACTCAACTGCTCTCTATGATGTGCACTGACCACCAGGGGGCAGATAGTTGACAAGTTGACCAGCTGCTATGATGTGCACTGACCACCAGGGGGCAGACGCTCCCACCAGTAGATTAGCTTGCTGCTGGGATCCGGCCAATTGGGACTGAGTGAGATAGGCCGGACATGTCCTGGAGCCCTCCCACGGTGCCTCCCTGGCTGGCCAACCTCCTGTGTCCCTCCCTGGCCCTGATCATGCACCAGTGGAGTCCCTCGTCCTGGCCTGTGCCCTCTCGCAATCTGGGACTCCTCGGGAGGTGTTGGGGAGCCAGTTTCGGCCTGATCCTGCAGGCCAGGCTGAGGGACCCCACTTGTGCATGAATATGTGCACCAGGCCTCTAGTCCTATCTAATAAAAGAGTAATATGCAAATTAACCATCACTCCAACACACAAGATGGCCGCCCCCATGTGGTCAAAGATGGATGCCCCCATGTGGACACAAGATGGCCTCCACAAGATGGCCTGCAGGGGAGGGAGTTGTGGACGATCAGGCCAGCAGGGGAGGGCAGTTAGGTGTGACCAGGCTGACAGAGGAGGGCAGTTGGGGGAGACCAGGCCTGCAGGGGAGGGCAGTTGGGAGGAACCAGGCCAGCAGAGTAGGGAAGTTGGGAGGGACCAGGCCTGCAGGGGAGGGCAGTTGTGGACAATCAGGCCAGCAGGGGAGGGCAGTTAGGGGTGACCGGACTGACAGAGGAAGGCAGCTGGGGGAGACCAGGCCTGCAGGGGAGGGCAGTTAGGGGCAAACAGGCCGGCAGGGGAGCAGTTAGGCATTGATCAGGCTGGCAGGGGAGTGGTCAGGGGGTGATCCGGCTGGCAGGCAGAAGCGGTTAGGGCCAATCAGGCAGGCAGGCAGGCAAGCGGTTGGGAGCCAGCAGTCCTGTATTGTGAGAGGGATGTCCGACTGCCCATTTGGAATTGGGCCTAAATGGGCAGTCGGACTTCCTCAAGGGGTCCCAGAGTGCAGGCTGGGCGGGGGGACACACACACGCCCCCCCCCCCTGCACAAATCTCGTGCACCGGGCCTCTAGTGTTATAATAAAATCTTAAAAAGTGACTAATGTTAATATTTACATGTTGCTAACTAGTATGTTTAGAATTATCTAGTGGTGGCTGTGGCTATAGTGGTTATAGACTGTCATTTTGTCTTTATGCTAATGTTCATACATGTCTCTGCTCATTTGCATTGTGAGTACTGAATGAGGATGATTTGTATCAGTAAAGTGATGCCCCTAGACTTACATTCCTTTTCGCCAACTTTCTGCTGTTAAGGAATAATTGGGGGCATTCAAAATTGTGGGATGAAGAATTTTTAAAAACTGTGCTTTCAGAGGGACACTAGGAAACTAATTCTCAAAGGCATTTATTTTCATAACAGATAATGTAGAGTTTTAAAGATGATGCCAATACAATTACAGTTTACTTTCAGTATTATTTTGTATTGGTTTCAGGTATACAGCATAGTGAGTGGTTAGACAATCATATACTTTATAAAGTGTTCCCCCTGATATTTCTAGTAGATGCTGATACATCTTAAAAGCCTGTTTACCATAGTTCCAGCATTTTGCAAAGATTTTGTCAATTTTTGTTGACTTTCAATTTTAAAAGACACATAATCAAGTCACTAAACAGAGCTTTAGCACTAGAGAAGAGTAAGAAAAGGTTCCACACTGAATGTGTGTGTTTTTTTTTTATCAGTGTGAGCATCCTCATAATTGCATATTGATTTAACATGATTTTAAAGATGGAAGAGTGAACTTTCAAAATCAGCCATTTTGGCTACAATACTTAACATTTCCATATTTGTACACTATATGCATGCACATAAACACATAAACATCAGTGTTTGCAAGAGTTACAGAAATGAAGCATTCCCTATCTCTTGCAACATGTGTCTGCTCTGTGAAAAAATGGGTGAGCTTGCTTGCAGATCGCTCCTGTTCTTGGAAGCAGCTAAGAGTCCATAGACCTTAGTATAACATTGAGTCATCACCTGGAACTTGTGCTGAAAGTGAGTTCCAGGAGGTATTCAGCATAGGTTAGGCCACAAAACTATTTTTTTCTTTCATTTTTTAAATACATCATCTGTTTTTATCTGTTTAGTATTAGATATCCTTTCTCATCCTGGCTCAACATTTTTGTAACACTTGGCTTGGCCCTCTGCACTGTAATTGCCTCCTGTTCCTAAATGAAGAAAACCATGAGATCCAGGCCAGTTTCCTCATCATTGCACAGGGCCTGGCATAATATGATAGTCAACCAGAGATTTGTTGAAAGAAAAAATACATGAATGAGGAGAGTGGATGATAAATGACAAAAACACTTAAAATTTTGTTGAACCATGGGGTTCCTATTTTGTATTCCTATTCTCTCCCTCCATCCACTCTTTCCTTGCTTTCATTTCCCATCTTTCTCTAGAGTTCCATTTCAGGCTACTTGGGGGTAAAATCATTCCACAGTTCCTTCCTTCAAAGCACAATTTAAAGGTTGAGCATCTGAGGACAGCAAGATTCGTGAATGCACTTCCCTGAGTTGGAAACTATTCATTGTTATGTGCTGTGTTATTGTGGTAAAATGATGTTGAATGCCCAGTAGATACTCAGGCAATACTTCCAAATTTTTTATTTAACATTATACAAGTCTTTAATGCAACCTCAGAGTTCCTGTAATTTTTGTTGCCCCAACTAACTGATTTCCCCCCCCCCCCATTTTAGACTATGTAAAGTCACCGTATTTACTCTTCAGATCTATTGGGGTAAAACTATGTGATATGTTTTCTTTCAGTTATTGCTAAAACAGTTTTTTAAAAAATTTTATCCTCACAAGATGATATTTTTTCCATTAATTTTTAGAGAGAGTGGAAAAGAGAGGGAAAGATAGAGAGAAATATCGATGTGAGAGAAACACATTGATTGGTTGCCTCCTGGACGTGCCCACCCAGGGCCCAGGCTGGGGAGGAGCCTGCATCCGAGGTACATGCCCTTGACTGGAATCGAACCCGGGACCCTTCGGTCCACAGGCCAACGCTCTATCCACTAAGCCAAACCAGCTAGGACTAAAACCATTTTTTTAAAATCCTCACCTGAGGATATGTTTATTGATTTTATATATAGAGGGACAGACAGACAGAAAAAAAGAAAGATCAGTGGGAAAGGTAAACATTGATTGGTTGCCTACCATACGCATCCTGACTGGGGCTTGAACACACCATTCAGGTATGTGCCCTGACTGGGAATCGAACTCACAACCTTTTTGGTGTACAGGATGACACTCCAACGAAGTGATCCACCTGGTTTGGGCCACTAAAACAATTTTTAAGGTGTTCTTTCAAAATAGATAATTTATGACCCTCAAACTTCAGAGGGAAGGCAGTAGAGGGAGGGAAGGGGGTAAGAGATCAACGAAAGGACTTGTATGCATGCATATAAGCATAACCAATGGACAAGGACACTAGGGGGGTGAGGGCATGTACTGGGTGGTGGAGATGGCTGGGGAGAGGTCAATGGGCGGAAAAGGAGACATATGTAATACTTTAAACAATAAAGAACTTAAAAAAATGGATGTTTTATGAAAAAAGAAATCTGTGGTAAGAGCCAAGGCCAAAACCAAAACATATCTATAGTGATTATGTTGTTAAACATATAGGTCCTTGCTAATGTTGATTTTTTTAAAATTGATGCTTAACTGGTGGGTATAAAAGATTATCTTACTTTCCTTGACATTTGCATTTCACACGTTACAAATGCACTGAAGATCTCTGCAGATGTTTATTGGCCATTCCTGTTTCTTCTGTAAAATGCTTGTGTGTTATTTTTTCCCCATTTTTCTACTTAGTGGTTTGTCTTTTTTAAAATTAACGTAGAATCTTTTATATATTCTTGATAGTATTTGTCACTTATATGTATAATAAATATCTACACAATTTGTGGCTTGTCTCATTTTTTATAATGTCTTTGGATGAAAACAAAGTTTTAATTTAATGTTGCCTAAATTATCAGTCTTTTCCTTTACGGTTTGTGTTTCTTGTATCCTAATTAAAAATTCTATCCTACCCACAGGCCATACAGATATTCTCCTGTATTTTCTCTGATGTGATCCTAATGCTGTAGGTTTTGAATCTTCTCTAGTGCATGACCGTTAAAACCAAATTGTAAGTCACCTGGGAATTGGCAGATGCTCGGGGCAATGACTGTTCTTAGTTGTCTTATTTCTCAGGACTTTTGCCCTAGTAGTGGTTTTGACCTCTGAGAATTTCCTTGTCTTTTTTTTGCCACCTCAGCCATGCATTAGAAAGGCTTTAAATTTATTTTTTCCACTATGTTTTTGTGTTTTGTAGCAGGAAGGTTTTTCAGGATTTTCAGTCCCCATTGTGATAAATAAGAGAAGCTCCTTCATGTTTTTTTAGACTTGAAAGTGCAATTTTATATTCAAATGTGATATAATTTAAGAGTGTTCCTTGTATATAAGACCTGATATATGGCTAAGGAACCATAGTCTTATTCCCCTATTTGCAGATGAACTGAAAGATGGGAATGGTATTCTGGCCACCATTTATCCTTCTTTTACCCTCCTTTAACTCTGCCTGTCCCCCTTTTCCTCTTGAAGCAGCTGTGATGGGGGAAAGTGAGAATTAAAATGCTATCTAATAAAAGAGTAATATGCAAATTAACCACCACTCCGCTACACCCACAAGGCACGCCCACCAGCAAATCAAGCGTGAATATGCAAATTAACCCAACCAAGATGGCTGCGGCCACAGAGCGAGTAGGAGGCTTGGGTTTCTCAGGCAATGGAGGAAGCCAAGTTTCCGCAGCCCTGGCCTGCCTTGGCCTCCACTTAAGGCTACAAAGTTTCAATTATAGAAGATAAATAAATCCCAACAAAAATGGCTGCGGCCAGGGAGCGAGCAGGACTCTTAGCTCTGCTCAAAGCTACAAAGTTTTAATTATAGAAGATAAACAAATCCCAGATACCTGGACCTCCGCATGGGTCACTGGGGGGTGTGACCAGCCTGCAAACCACCACAGGCTCCTTGCCCAGGCTGCTCCACACCCCAAGGGAACCCCCACCTTGATCCGGGACACCCTTCAGGGCAAACCAGCTGGCCCCCACCCGTGCACCAGGCCTCTATTCTATCTCATAAAAGAGTAATATGCAAATTAACCATCACTCCAACACACAAGATGGCTGCCCCCATGTGGTCAAAGATGGCTGCCCCCATATGGACACAAGATGGCCACCACAAGATGGCCAGCAGTGGAGGGCAGTTGGGAGGGACCAGGCCTGCAAGGGAGGGCAGTTGGGGGCGATCAAGCCTGCAGGGGAGGGCAGTTAGGGGTGACTAGGCCGGCAGAGGAGGGAAGTTGGGGGCGACCAGGCCTGCAGGGAAGGGCAGTTGGGGGGATCCAAGCCTGCAGGAGAGGGCAGTTAGGGGTGACCAGGCCTGCAGGGGAGGGCAGTTAGTGGCAAACAGGCTGGCAGGGGAGCAGTTAGCCATCAATCAAGCTGTCAGGGGAGTGGTTAGGGGGTGATCAGGCTGGCAGGCAGAAGCGGTTAGGGGCAATCAGGAAAGCAGGCAGGTGAGCAGTTGGGAGCCAGCAGTCCTGGATTGTGAGAGGGATGTCCGACTGAGTAAACGGGATCGGGCCTAAATGGGCAGTCGGACATCCCTTGAGGGGTCCCAGATTGGAAAAGGTGCAGGTTGGGCTGAGGGACCCCCCCCCCGCACAAATTTCATGCACCGGGCCTCTAGTCTTTGCATAAGCATAATGCTAACCCAGTCATTGTCTGCTACTACCTGGATGCTTACTTGTACACTGAATATTTTAAATTATGATGTTATTATTTTTTCTATAACAATGACTACTAGTACTACTTATTGAGCATTTACCATATACTAGGCACTGTTCCAAGTGTTTACATGTATTAACAACTTTAACATTACAGTAACCCCATGAACTAGGTATTACCATTTTCCCCATTTTACCAGTAAGTGAAACTGATACATAGTTTATGCAAGCTTGTCCAATGCCATAAAACTTCCAAGTGGTAGAGGTGGAATTGGAATCCAGGCAATCTCTCTCAGGAGCATGCACTCAAAAATACTATGCTAATTACCTCTATGAGAAATACTTATTTATGTTAAAAAATCAGATTTTTAAAAAAATATGTTTTTATTGATTTCAGAGAGAGGAAGGGAGAAAGAGATAGAAATATTGATTGGCTGCCTCCAGCACACCCCCTACTAGGGATCAAGCCAGCACCCAGGCATGTTTCCTGACTGGGAATCAAGTCAGCAAACTCCTGGTGCATGGGGTGATGCTCAACCACTGAGCAACACTGGCCGAACAAAAAATAAGAATTTTATGTATAAATCACTCAAAATAACACCCAAATATAACAACCATGTTAACTTTCTGTGATATCATTGTGGTTTATCTTTATGCTCAACCTTCACTTTTTTTCCTTTAACATATATTTCTAAAACTTGATCTCCCTTCTATTTGTTTTTTATGATTAAATTCCTTTGGAAGGAGAAATGCAGAAAGTACATCCTATGCTCAAATGAACTTTTTTTGTTGCAAACTTCACTTTCCTTTATTTGTTTTTTTGTAACAGTTTTATTGAGATATAATTCACATACCATACAATTTACCCATTTGAAGTGTAACATTCAATGTTTTTATTAGCACGTTCATAGATTGTAACCATCACTGCAATCGGTTTTAGGACATTTTATTATTCATAAAAGAAACCCTGTGCCCTTCAGTGGTCAGTCCCCAATCATCCCATACCCCTATTTTTAACCAACCATTAATCTACTTTCTGTCTCTCTCTATATATGTCTATTTTGGATATTTCATGTAAATTAAATCAAAATTTGTCACTTCTTACACTTAGCAATATATTTTCATGATTCATTTATGTTGTTGTGTGTATCAGTCCTTTGTTACTTTTTATTGCTGAAAAATATTCCATTGTATGGATATACCACGTTTTGTTTATCCATCCTTCAGTTGATGGGCATTTGTGTTGTTTCCACCTTTTGGTTATTATGAATAATGCTATTAACATTTATATACAGATGTAGACGTATGTTTTCATTTTTTTTGGGTATATACCTAGAAGTAGAATTGCTTGGTCATATGATAACTTTTTAAAAACTTTTTGAGGAATTGCACAGCTGTTTTACACAGGAGCTGAACCATCTTGCATTCCCATGAACAGTGTATGAGGGTTCTAATTTGTCCACATACTAACACTTGTTATTGTCCATTTTTTAATTACAGCCATCTCCATGGGTGTGAAGTGTGTATCTCACTGTTTTCATGTGCATTTCATAATGACTAAATGATGTTGAGCATCTTTGCATGTGCTTATTGGCCATTTTTATATCTTCTTTGGAGATGTGTCTATTCAAATTCTTTGCCCATTTTAATTGTTATTTGCTCTTTCATTATTGGTTAGTAAGTGTTCTTTATGTTCCTTATTCCTTAGCAGATAATTCACAAATATTCCTTAGCAGATAATTCCTTAGCAGATACTTATTCCTTAGCAGATAATTCACAAACACATTCTCCCTTCTTGTGGATTATCTTTTTATTTTCTTGTTAGTGTCCTTTGAATCATAAAGATTTAAATTTTAACAAAGCCAAAATTTATGTTTTTTTTTTATTGTTGCTTTGATTTTGATGTCATATGTATGAAGTTTTTTGCTTAATGCAAGGTCACAAAGATTTATTCTTTTATTTTAAGAATGTTATTGTTTTAGCTCTTTTTTTTTCAATTTTTTAAAAAAATATATTTTATTGATTTTTTTACAGAGAGGAAGAGAAAGGGATAGAGAGTTAGAAACATCGATGAGAGAGAAACATCGATCAGCTGCCTCTTGCACACCCCCTACTGGGGATGTGCCCGCAACCAAGGTACATGCCCTTGAACGGAATCGAACCCGGGACCCTTGAGTCTGCAGGCCGACGCTCTATCCACTGAGCCAAACCGGTTTCGGCTTTTTTCAATTTTTTTATTAAGGTATTATATGTGTACATATCTTACCATTGCCCCCCCCACAACCCACTCCCATATATGCCCCCACCCCCCAGAGTTTTGCATCCATTGGTTATGCTTATATGCATGCATACAAGTCCTTTGATTGATCTCTTATCTCCCCCACCTCTCCCTAACCTTCCCCTTGTAATTTGACAGTCTGTTTGATGCTTTACTGTCTCTGTATCTATCTTTTTGTTCAAGTTTATAATGTTCTTTATTATCCATAAATGAGTGAGATCATGTGGTATTTTTCTTTCATTGACTGGCTTATTTCACGTAGCATAATGTTCTCCAATTCCTCCCAGGTTGCTGCAAATGATGAGAATTCCTTCTTTTTTTATGGCAGCATAGTATTCCATTGTGTAGATGTACCACTGTTTTCTGATCCAGTCATCTGCTGACGGGCACCTAGGCTCTTTCCAAATCTTAGCTATGGTGAATTGTGCTGCTATGAACATAGGGGTGCATATATCCTTTCTGATTGGTGTTTCTAGTTTCTTCGGATATATTCCCAGGAGTGGGATTACTGGATCAAATGGGAGTTCCATTTTAGGTTTTTTGAGGAAACTCCATACTGTTCTCCTCAGTGGCTGCACCAGTCTGCATTCCCACCAGCAGTGCACGAGGGTTCCTTTTTCTCCGCATCCTCAACAACACTTGTCGTTTGTTGATGTGTTGATGATAGCCATTCTCACAGGTGTGAGATGGTACCGCATTGTTGTTTTGATTTGCATCTCTCGGATAATTAGTGACGTTGAGCATGTTTTCATGTGTCTCTTGGCCTTCCTTCTGTCTTCTTTTGAAAAGATTCTATTTAGGTCAGTTGCCCATTTTTTTATTGGATCATTTATCTTCCTTTTATTAAGTTGTATAAGCTGCCTGTAGATGTTGGAGATTAAACCTTTATCAGTGATGCCATTTGCAAATATGTTCTCCCATGCAGTGGGCCTTCTTGTTGTTTTGTTGATGGTTTCTTTTGCTGTGAAAAAGCTTTTTATTTTTATGTAGTCCCATTTGTTAATTTTCTCTTTAGCTTCCATTGCCCTAGGGGCAGTGTCAGTGAAGAATTTCTTTTGGCATATGTCTGAGATTTTGCTGCCTGTGGATTGCTCTAGTATTTTTATGGTTTCCCGTCTTATGTTTAAGTCCTGTATCCATTTTGAGTTTATTTTTGTGTATAGCGTAAGTTGGTGATCAAGCTTCATTTTTTTGCATGTATCTGCCCAATTTTCCCAACACCATTTATTGAAGAGACTGTCTTTATTCCATTGTATGTTCATGCCTCCTTTGTCAAATATTAATTGAGCATAGTGGTTTGGGTCAATATCTGGATTCTCTATTCTGTTCCATTGATCTATATGTCTGTTCTTGTGCCAGTACCAGGCTGTTTTGAGAACAGTGGCTTTGTAATACAGCTTGAAATCTGGTATTGAGATCCCTCCTACTTTATTCTTCTTTCTCAGGATTGCTGTGGCTATTTGGGGTCTTTTTTTATTCCAGATGAATTTTTGGAGAGTTCTTTCAAGGTCTGTGAAATATGCCGTTGGTATTTTAATGGGGAGTGCATTGAATCTATAGATTGCTTTGGGTAGTATGGACATTTTAATGATGTTGATTCTACCAATCCATGAACATGGTATGTTCTTCCATCTGTTTACGTCTTCCTCTATCTCTTTTTTCAGTGTCCTGTAGTTTTCCGTGTATAGGTCTTTTACCTCCTTAGTTAAGTTTATTCCTAGGTATCTTAATTTTTTTGGTGCGATGGTAAATGGGATTGCCTTTTTAGTCTCTCTATCTGTAAGTTCACTATTGGTGTATAGAAAGGCCATAGATTTCTTGGCGTTAATTTTGTATCCTGCTACATTGCCGAATTCATTTATTAAGTCTATTAGTTTTTTGACGGAGTCTTTCGGATTTTTTATGTACAATATCATGTCGTCTGCAAATAAAGACAGCTTTACTTGTTCTTTTCCAATTTGAATGCCTTTTATTTCTTCTTCTTGTCTAATTGCAATGGCTAATACTTCCAGTACTAGGTCAAACAGGAGTGGTGAGAGTGGGCATCCCTGTCTTGTTCCTGTTCTTAGGGGAAATGTTTTTAGTTTTTGTCCATTGAGTATGATGTTTGCTGTGGGTTTATCATATATAGCTTTTATTATGTTGAGGTATGAGCCATCTATTCCCACCTTGTTGAGAGTTTTTATCAAGAAAGGGTGTTGGATTTTGTCAAATGCTTTTTCTGCATCAATTGATATGACTATGTGATTTTTATCTTTCAATTTGTTTATGTGATGTATCCCGTTTATTGATTTGCGGATATTGTACCATCCTTACATTCCTGGGATAAATCCTACTTGGTCATGGTGTATGATCTTTCTGATGTACTGCTGGAGCCGATTTGCTAGAATTTTGTTGAGGATTTTGGCATCTATGTTCATGAGGGATATTGGTCTGTAATTCTCTTTCATTGTGTTGTCTTTATCTGGTTTTGGTATTAGGGTGATGCTGGCTTCATAGAAGGAGCTTGGAAGTGTTCCTTCCACTTGAATTTTTTGGAATAGTCTGAGGAGGATAGGTTTTAGTTCTTCCTTGAATGTTTGGTAAAACTCTCCTGTGAAGCCATCAGGCCCCGGGCTTTTGTTTGCCAGAAGCTTTTAAATGACTGCTTCAATTTCGTCCATAGTTATTGGCTTATTGATCTGTTTAGATTCTTCTTGATTGATTTTTGGAAGGTTATATTTTTCTAGGAATATGTCCATTTCCTCCAGGTTGTCCAGTTTGTTGGAATAGAGTTGTTCGTAGTATTTTGTAACAATCCTTTGTATCTCAGCGGGGTCTGTTGTTATTTCACCTCTTTCATTTCTAATTTTGTTTATTTGGGTCCTCTCTCTTTGCTTCTTGGTGAGCCTGGCTAGAGGTCCATCAATCTTGTTTATCCTTTCAAAGAACCAGCTCTTGCTTTTGTTGATCTTATGTATTGTTTCTTTGGTCTCTATGTCATTTATCTCCGCTCTGATCTTTGTTATTTCCTTCCTTCTGGTTACACTGGGCTTTTCTTGCTGCTATTTTTCTAGCTCTTTGAGTTGTAGGGTTAAGTAATTTATTACCATTGTTTCTTGTTTTTTGCAATAGGCTTGTAGAGCTATGAACTTCCCTCTCAAGACTGCTTTCGCTGTGTCCCATAGATTTTGGATTGTTGTGTTTTCATTGTCATTTGTTGCCATGATGTTTTTTATTTCTTCCTTGATCTCTCTGGTGACCCAGTCCTTGTTTAATAGCATGCTGTTTAGTCTCCATGTGTTTGATTTCTTTGGATTGTATTTATTGTAGTTGATTTCCAGTTTTATGCCACTGTGATCTGAGAAGATGCTTGATATAATTTCTATCTTCTTGAATTTGAAGAGACTTTGCCTGTGACCCAGCATATGGTCTATCTTTGAAAATGATCCATGTGCACTTGAGAAGAATGTATATTCTGTGGCTTTGGGGTGAAATGTTCTGAAGATGTCAATTAATTCCATCTGGTCTAGTGAGTCATTTAGGATTGCTGTTTCTCTGCTGATTTTTTGTTTAGAGGATTTGTCCAGTGGTGATAGTGGGGTATTAAAGTCTCCTACTATGATTGTATTGCTATTAATCTCTCCCTTGATATCCTCCAGGAGTTTTTTTATGTATTTGGGTGCTCCTATATTGGGAGCGTATATGTTTACCAGAATTATTTCTTCTTGTTGGATTTCTCCCTTTAGTATTATGAAGTGGCCTTCCTTATCTCTTGTTATGGCATTTACTTTGAGGTCTATTTTGTCAGATATAAGTATTGCTACCCCAGCTTTTTTTTCTTTTCCATTTGCCTGAAAGATATTTTTCCATCCCTTCACTTTCAATCTGTGTGAGTCTCTTGTTCTGAGGTGGGTCTCTTGTAGACAGCATATATATGGGTCGTGTTTTTTTATCCATTCAGCTACTTGATGTCTTTTGATTGGAGCATTTAGTCCGTTTAAATTTAAAGTTATTACTGAAAGGTATTTGTTTGTAGTCATATCTATTTTTGAGTCTGTATTCCTTCTTACCTGTTTATTTCTTCTTTTTACAGTATTTCCTTTAGCAATTCTTGCATTGCTGGTTTGGTGGTGATAAACTCCCTGAGCCTTTTTTTTGTCTGCAAAGCTCCTGATTTCCCCATCAATTTTGATTGATAGTCTTGCTGGATATAGTATTCTTGGATTCAGTCCTTTGCTTTGCAACACTTTGTATACCTCCTTCCATTCACTTCTAGCTTGTTGTGTTTCTGTTGAGTAATCATTTGACAATCTGATGGGTGTTCCTTTGTAGGTAACTCTCTGTCTCTCTCTTGCCGTCTTTAGGATTCTCTCTTTATCATTTATATTTGCCATTGACATTATGACATGTCTTGTTGTGGGTCTTTTGGGGTTGATCCTGCTTGGGACTCTCTGTACTTGCGTAACTTTTATCTTTCCCATATCCGGGAAGTTTTCTGTCATTATTTCTTCTAATAGATTTTCTAATCACTGCTGCTCTTCTTGTCCTTCTGGCAACCCTATTATACGCATGTTACTTCGTTTCATGTTGTCCTGAAGCTCCCTTAGGCTTTCCTCCTGCTTTTTAATTTTTTTCTCCAATTGCTGTTCAGATTGAGCTTGTTTCTGTACCTGATCTTCTAACTCACTAATTCGGTCCTCTGCTTCTTGTAGTCTACTGTTGAAACTTTCCATGGTGTTTTTGATTGTAGCTATATCACTTTTCATTTCTTCCTGATTCTTGCATAAGTTGTTGATGTTCTCATCCATCCGATGTATAAATTCCACGACCATTACTCTGAACTCCTTTTCGGTCATGTTGCAAGCTTCAGTTTCACTAATTTCCTTTCTTGGCGACTCCACATTTTCTTTCCTCTGTGAGTTATTTCGTTTCCCCATTCTGGCTATATTCAGAAAGCTCAAGCTTCTGTTTGCGTGGAACTGGGCCGTGTGCTGTGGGGACTTCGCTCCACCCGAGTTTCACTGAAGTGCTCTGACACTAGGACGTGTGGCTGGCTTTGGTTGGTGGGAACCAGACTTGCCCAGGATCAGTGTCCCCAGTGTTCCGTGTGGTCTCGTGTGCACATTTAGAATCAGGGACCCTGTCTGCACCACACTGTTGGTATGTGCCGAGAATGAGATCCTTAGCATGTGCCAGGAGTCAGAGTTTCCCTGTGTCTGCACCAAGACTCGAGTGTCAAAGTCTCTGTTGCCTTGTGCGGTTTCTCGTTGAGAATCAGGGTCCCTGTGTGTTCAAGCCCCAACAATTGGGGTCGCTGGCTCTTAGTGTGAATGCGCTGTGAGTCAAGGATCCCAGGCAGCTGTGTCCGGCGTGCCAAATTCCCTGAAGTGGAGCTGTGTCCTGTGTGTGCTCTCTCTACTGAGCCAAACTGGCTAGAGCTCACATTCTTAAAATCCTGAAGGTGAGCTGGCTAATTGCACTCTCCCAGAGTCCCGGAAGGGGGGCGGAGTCCGTCCTGCGCGCCAAATTCCCCAAAGGGTAGCCCCTCTGTGCACGCTCTAAGAATCCCCGAAGGGGGAGCTGTGACCCGCGAGCCAAATTCCCCCAAATTCCCCGAAGGGGAGCCCTCTGTGCGCACTGACAGATTTCCCGGACGGGGAGCTGCTTCTGTCCCGCGAGCGCGTGCGCCAAATTCCCTACGGGGGAGCGCGTCCCTGCGCAAAGCTCGGCAGCTTGGGCTAGGGGTGGGTCTATCAGTTACTATGGCGCTTTCCGCGCGCCTGTGGGCACTCAGCAGCTTGGGGGAGGGGCGGGTCTATCAGTTACTATGACGCTATCCGCGTGCCTGCGAGGAGGGGGATAGGCTCTTTGACTCATGGAAATCTGCGGGGAAGTCTGGATTCTTGTTGTTTGTTGGTCTGAAGCTGTGATAGCAGTTCTCTGTCCCCAGTGGCTGCAGGGTCCTGGTTTGTGTCAGAAGCCAGGATCCGAGTCCTAGGTAGCTCTGTTTCTCAAGATGGCATGGTCTCCGCGTCCGCACCAGCCGCCGAGAAGTGTCCGCTTTGTGCGCGGGGCTCCACCATCTAGGGCTGCCCTGTTATGGAGCCCCTTGGAAGACCTGCAGAATCTAACTGACCCTATCTCATACACACACACACACCGCACACATCTACACTCTCCTCTATGGGTTCCTCACTCACACTCTCTCTCTCCCTACCTTCCTGCCGGTCGCCATCTTTTTTCCTACTTTCTCCTGTTTTAACTCTTATATTTCAATGTTTGATCCACTGTGAGTTATTTATTGTATATGGTGTAAAATAGGGGTTCAACTTCATTCTTTTGAGTGTGGGTATCCTGTTGTCCCATTACCATTTGTTGAAAAGGCTATTCTTTCCTCATTGAATTGTCTTATACTTGTTAAAAAAATCAATTGACTTTAGATACATGGGCTAATTTTTGGACTCTCAATTGTATTCCATTGATCTTTATGTCTATCACTAGAGGACCAGTGCATGAAATTTGTGAATGGGGGGGGGTTCCCTCAGCCTGGCCTGCGTCCTCTCACAATCCGGGACCCCTCAGGGGATCTTGGGCCTAAACCGGCAGTCAGCCATCCCTCTTACAATCCAGGATGCTGCATGCACCAGTGACCATACTTTTCTTACAGGTGAAAGGCATCTTGCTGTTGTATGGGCAGCTACATTTTTTTGCTCTGATTATAAAAAGTAGTACATAACATGATCCTTCTGAGGCAGTAGTACCATTTCCCCCATCTTATGGGTGGAAAAACTGAAGCAGAGAGAAGTTAAGTAATTGGAGCCAGAGTCCATGCATGTCATTGCTGCATCATCCTTTTTTTTCGGTGTTAGAGTAGCCTTGCAAGATTTTAATTTTTAAATCTAAGAGACTGTTCTCAATATATAGGGTAGGGTCCCTAGGCCTGGCTGGCGATCAGGGCCATTTGTGGGGCAACTGGTGGGTGGGATGATGGGGGGGGGAGGCCCCCACTGGCACCCGCCAGTTGCCTCCTTCCCAGGGGGCAACTCCTGCATTGAGCATCTGCCCCCTGGTGGTCAGTGCATGTTATAGCGACTGGTCATTCTGCTGGTCGGTCCGCCGTTCAGTCAATTTGCATATTAGGGTTTTATTATATAGGATTATGCTACTACTACTCTCTCTTGCTTATTATTGTAGCTTTGGAAGTATGAGTCCTCAAACTTTATTTATTTATTTTTTTCAAGACGGTTTTGGTTAATCTGCCTCCCATGCATTTTTATATAAATTTTAGGATCAACTTGTCAATTTCTGGAGGAAAAAAAATCCAGCTAAGATTATGATAGGGATTGCTTAGAATCTGTATACAATTAAGGGAATGTTGCAACAGGAGTAGTTAAAAAAAGGGGGACTATATATGGCCATGAATGTTGGATGGCTTTCCATTTAATTAGATCATCTTTACTTTCTTTCAATAATGTTTTGCAGTTTCAGAGTATAAGTTTTGCCCTTATACTTTGCACAATACAATTACAATTGATTTTTGTATATTGATCTAATATACTATATACTCTTGCTGAACTTGTTTGTGCTAAAAGGTTTTATTGTATGTGTGTCAATTCCTTAGTATTTTGTATATACAACACCATATTGTAAATACAGATAGTTTCACTTCTTTCTTTGGGGAAGTGATTGTGTTTTGGGAATCCTCAAGACTTCCCCAGGTTTGATGACTTACTAGATGGACTCACAGGACTCAAATATTTGTACTCATAACTAGTATTTATTACAACAAACAGATACAAAGCAAAATCTTAGAATAGTACTCAAACCAAGTGTTATTTGGAGTTTATAACACAAAAGAGGGGCTTTCCATTTCCATTCCCACAGGCTTTGTGTTGTATAGGTGCTTATAAACAACTGGAGCCATAGAGAACCTTCAGTGAATTGCATTAAGCTACACCAAAAATTGGTAGCTAATTGATTGTAGGGTCTACCAGTTTCTACATCCCTGCTTTTCTGTTGTAAGAGTTGCTTGCTTGGAAAATACCTTTGTGTTAAGTCAGTGATCCTGGATCAAAGACATTCCAGAAGCTTGCTCTCCTCTGAAGGCCTGCAAAGTTCTCCAATTTTAGCTTCTAGTCTTGCTTTCTGGTTTTAGCTAGACTTGCCCACACTCTAAATTCAAACCATATCAGGCCATATATAGTCTCCTATTTTTTTAACTACTCCTGTGTCAGTGTCTAGTATCTTTTACCTAGAAAGTCCTAATCTATCCCCCTGTCCATGTATTTGAATCCTAATAAATTTTCAAGGCCCTGCTCAAATGTCATATCATCTATGAAACCTTCCTGTTTCTCACTCTCTTACTTTTTATGTTATAATTTCTCCCCTCCCTATTTCTGATTTAGCACATACTATAGGCTATATTGTGGCGAGTTGTTTATGTCATAGTTGTTTAAGCTTTTTAAAATAAAAAGCTATTCATATTCCAATGGGCCACAGCACCTAGTAGAGAGGAGCAAATAGAAACCCAGTGGTTTGCTGAATTGAATTACAATGGATTGGAAGGAGGTCTGGTAGGTTGTTAACAGAGGGAGGATTTAGCAAAAATCTTTCTTTTCTTTTGTTGGTAGGAATTATGTGAGTCTTTCATACTGTACCTTTATTGCAGAACAAAGTGCTGCATAGTTTGTTCTGCTGTAGTTTAGTGGGGATTCATTTTGTGATGGTTTCACAATAACCCTTTTATTTGTTTCACTTTTAAAAGCATAACACATATCAAGACATCACTTCAATTTGTTGCATGTGCTAAATCATTACTGTTTACAGATGGGCTAGTGTATCTGACATTCATGTTGAAAGGGAAAATTATACTCCTAGAATCCCATATGCCTTGCAACAGGATTTAGGACTCAAAACAAAACCTAATTTTATCTGAATCATGCACATCAGCAATAGGGAACTTTCGAAGAGGTGATTCCTAAAAGTAAATAAGCACCATTGTTAAGAATTTCAGGCTGTAAAAATAATGGTGTTTCTTTAAAAAATTGTTTATAAACAGTCTTGATATGGTTTGGGATGACATTCTTGCTCAAAGAAAATGGGAGGTATAGAGTCATATCTAGTTAATAAGTTGCATTAGAGCTAATTGAATGTATTCTTCCGAGTGCACAGTTTTGATCGCCTGTCTGTGGTTAGAGAACCAAATAGGTGACACCAAAAAAGCAACTTCTAAAAAACTTTTACTAGATTCTACCTTGGGTCTAAACAGTGGCTGGTGCCTGGTTATTTTCCAGTGTGAATTTTTTGAATGAATAAGTACATGAATGGGAGCTTGTTTCCTCATCTATAAGAGGAGGGTTTTAATATCCACTTTGAAGGATTATTGTTAAGAACAGAAAAAAATGTATAGAAACTGCTTTATGCAGTGCTTCACAAGTTGTTTATAAGTCATAGCTCCACAAATGACATGTATTGCTAATCATTTACTATACTTTCCCCTGTTTTCATATTGATGGTGGCAGTTGGTTGATTGCTATGGGAGAGACTATATCTTTCTGGTTGATGCTTCCTTTATTTTTCTTTCTATTTTATTTGTGCTGCATCTTTGCCTCTTATTTTTCGGAAGACTTAAGAATAGAGGTATTTGCTGTTTTATTCAGTTTGTTTTCCTGGACAAAATGACATGTGTGTGCATCATGGTTCAGGACTCCTGTTAATTTTTATATGAAGAGAAACCCCTGGGAAGGGATACATATACATGAGAGAGTCACTGTGAAATAAAACTCAAGGGTTGGAATATTGCTGTTATACACCAGAATCTGGAGTAAAAATGCTTTCTATAAAATGAGAATGCTTATGGATGCCAATTTACTTAACTTTCTAAACTATAATTTACCCTGTGGGAGTCATTAATAAACTCAGTAGAATTGAAATTCCTTGGAATGGTAATACATGCTGAAACCATGGAGGCATAGATTCTTGGAGAAGTGGTACATAAAAGATCATTTATTCCAGTTCAACTACATGCTTGATTGTCCTCTCTAGCTTCCTTGCCACAGAGATGCTCAGCTGTATTTCAAATGAACTCTAATAATGGTAGAAAAGGGTTTCTCTATATACCATAACCATCATTTCATCTACATTTTCTAGAATAAAGTGCTTCTTCACCTGGAGTCTCTATAGTTCTGTTGCTCTCCTCCCCTCCCTTCTTTCTCAAAACCAACCAGCCAACCAATGAAACACTCAACCAACCAAACAAACAACTACAAATGGGTATGTAATCATATAGTTTTGGGAAACATTGCATACATAGCTCACACACACAAGGAGTTGCAATCCTTGTATATGTATTTGCTAGGCAATTTTTCAGTATATTTAACCCCAATATTTCACGAAACTTACTTGATCATGAGCCTTTGCTTTTACCTAGAACACCTGTTTATAACTTACAACAGTAGCTGGCATATAGTAGGTGCTCAATAAATCTTTGTTTAAAAAAGTTAAGGAATGTAAAATTTTTAAAAATGATATAGGGTACCCTGTATAAAGATGACAAAGGTTCTGTATCTCTGAAAGTGACACAAACAAAATTGAATGGATATACCTTCCTCCTCTGTGAACCATCCTAAATATTTATTTTGACAGCTTGTAGGACTTAAAAATTTCTTCATATTTGAAATTGGAGCTTGTATCCTCATTTGCACAACTACCTTTCATGTTCTAGAAGAAATATTAGTGATAACTTCACAATAAAAGCTTGTTTCTTTTGCTTCCTGATCAATATATGGAATGAATGAATTGGCAAGCACTGTTCTTGTCTTTTGTTTTTAGTTGTGCCTGATTTTGTGTTTTTTATTTTACAAGCGTGTGGTTCTTCGGCAAGGTTCTTAAATGAAAAGCTGCTACAACTGGGTGTTTTTAAGGGTGTTTGTCAGATTACCTATTATCTTAGTGCCTCTTTTTTTGGCTTCTCAACTGGCCTTTTTGAGGTTTAGCAACTAGTCATATAAATAAAGAGAAGGCATGCTTTTCATTTGTGAGTAATTGAGCTTTCTACCTGGGACAGCTTGATAGCCCTCCTATCAAACGTGAATCTAGCTAACAAGGAACATGCTGTAATGTGGCCTTGATCCAGCATTGGTGATTCAGGCTTTTCATTTATCATGCTCTGTGGTAAAAGAGTCCAAAGGGTCAGCAAGAGGAACATTATAAATCATATTTGTTCTTTTGTATTTCAGTAGTAAATCTGTGCAGAAATTCAAGAGCATCAGATACAAAGATGGGTGGAACTCAGAGTACTGACTTTGGAGAAAGTTGACACTATTTCTCTTTTGTAGCTCCTCAGTGATAACCTGTATCTTCTGTTTCCTCTCATGTGTTATCTCCTCTCTCTTCAGTCTGTTTCCGACCCATGACTTTATTATTTCTAAAAATAATACCAACTTCTCTCTTAGTTATTTCATCCTTTTTCATTGGTATGGAAATGTTATTTTGTTGGCTCAGTTGTGGAAGACATTTTACAGTAGAAACATCAGTATGTTTTTTCTTATATGTATGGATTTTACTCGCCTTTGGATCTTACAGAATGTAAGGGGTCTTAGAAAGCATTTGTTGTATCACCCTCACTTCTAAAATGGGGTAATGAGAAGCATCTATCAGACCCTCAAACCTCAGAGGGAAGGTAGGGGAGGGTGGGGGTAAAGGGGAGAGTTCAACCAAAGGACTTGTATGCATGCATATAAGCATAACCAATGGACACAGACACCAGGGAAGTGAGGGCATGATTGGGGGGCAATGGGGGGATAAGGACACATATGTAATACCTTAATCAATAAAGAAAAAAAATAAAATGGGGTAATGAGGTGAGGGGTAGGGAGTGACTTGCTCAGGATCACAGAGCAGCTCTCTGACCCAGCCAGTACTAGGCTCAGGGCCTCCCACTCCCAGTCTTTGGCCTTTTATTTTATGCCAGATACCTCTCTTATTATATAAGTGGATTTACACAATTTAGAGTAAATGGACATCTTTCTGTACCTATGCAGGAACCTGAATGGTGTGGGAGGAATGAAGTTGCAGATATTAGTACTTCTAGATCTGCCATCTGAAATAAAATTCATGAATTTATCTTCTACTGATAAAAGCAGGGAGGGATTTGAATTTCATTATGTAGGAATACTTTTTTAAAATATATTTTATTGATTTTTTTATAGAGAGGAAGGGAGAGGGAGAGAGCGTTAGAAACATCGATGGGAGAGAAACATCAATCAGCTGCCTCCTGCACACCCCCTACTGGGGATGTGACCGCAACCAAGGAACATGCCCTTGACCGGAATCGAACCTGGGACCCTTGAGTCTGCAGGCCGACGCTCTATCCACTGAGCCAAATCAGTTAGGGCTGTAGGAATATTTTAATGCCTAATGCTCTTATTTATTTGTTTATTTATTTAATAAACATCTTGTTTTTTATCTTTTAAAAATTATGTTTTCATTGATTTCAGAGAGAGGAAGAGAGAGATAGAAACATCAACCATTGATCGGCTGCCTCCTGCACACACCTACTGGGGATTGAGCCTGCAGCCAGGCATGTGCCCTGACTGGGAATCAAACCGTGACTCCTGGTTGATGCTCAACCACTGAGCCACATCAGCCAGGCCTAATGCTCTTATTTAAATGGCAGAAAACATTTGTGGCATTGCCACTTTTACAGGCCTTGAAGGGCAGAGAGAGTTCTAGTCCTCTTTGCATTATTCCCATTCTTACCCTTCTTCTATGTCTCCATGTCTAAAAATGTCATTGTGGGACACATATTTGTGGCTGACAGAAGCACATTCTTTTATCTGAGGAAACATGTAACACTGAAAAAATAACTGTATTGGGCAGTTTGGATATAAAGACATAAAAATGTGGAAGTGTACTCCTTGGCTTGGGACATACCAGGAGCCTCATTTTAAAAACATTACAAGACATTTTTAGGAATTGATTTTTATACAGATTTTTAATGGCATAGATTTTATGAAAATAATTTTTTTAATTAATTGCTTTATGTTTCAATTGGGGGAGGATGATGGGTGGGTCATTTTGTAACAGTTACCCTATTCAAGTGTCTAGTGTGGACCCATTGCGAACTTGTTTTTGTCATGCCCTTGAGCAGGGTTGACCCTGATAAACCACATCCATAGTGTATGGTTTGAGGAGCACTAAGAAGAGTAATGTGTCATCTGCCTGACACCACCAGAGACTAGGTCTTTGAATGCCTTTTATATCAGAGACAAGTGGAAAATATGGCTTCTATAAGAGATGTGAAACCACAGGCATTAAAACCAATAATCCAAAATAGCCTAGTTTGATGACCTGTTTTATTTTAAAAAGTTATTCTTGCTTATGGACCAGAGGCAGGTAGTGGACTTTGATTTTTGGCTCCTATAGAGTTCACTAGAATTGAACATTAGACATCAGCACTTAAGATCAGGGACAACTAAAACATTGAACAATGAGTGCAAGGATATTGTTCTACTGTAATGATCAAAGGTGAGTTAATATGATACTGTTTATAAAAGACCTATTATTATGTCAGGTATTTTGCATTTAGTTGGCACAGCACCCTCTGAGGGAGATGCTATTATGCCCAGTTTACAAGTGAGGAAACAGGCTCAGAGAGGCTAAGTAACTTGCACTTGTTTGTTCAGCCAGTAAATGCAACAAATTGAGATTTGAATTCAGGTCTGTCTGACTCAAAAGCCACATGTTTCACCGTACTTACTCTCCAACTCTTTTCCTGACTTATAAAATGGGATAATAATAATACCTTCCTTTCAGGTTATTTTAAGGATTTAATAAGATAAGAGATCTGAGAAGTGATTTGTAATTTCTAATAAAGTTTTGTGGCATAAAAGGCATTATCATAAGTAGAGGATAGTCTGCTAGTGTCTCTGTGACTATCTACCCTAGTGCCTCCATGGCTATCTACCTTTAAATATGCAGGTGTCCCAAATATGTATACACACTTTGAATAATTACTAATTCCAATGGATTAAATCTGAAAATAAAGAAACATCAATTGGGCTCTCAAAAATCTATGCGTATACAGTTTTTAGGGACATCCTATATATCCAGAGTTGGGACCTTTGCTCCTGGCTTTCTGGTGAATGAGAGTAGTTTATATCCTGGGCACAGATTCTGAGAACTAGGACACTGGTCCTACTTACTTAGTGATGTTTTCAACAGTGAGATTTCCCTGCCATGTAGCTGAAGAGTAAAAAAGGGAAGATCAGCAGCGTGTCTGTGGACACAGATCTGTGGGACCCCTGGAATTCTTTTTAGCACAATGTGCAACCACGGGTATGGTTCTAGCTGTACTTTAACATATATGTCATTTCTCTTTCTTATTTGTCATAGATTCTGAGCTGCATCTCTGTGTAAAGGACATCAGTCATTTCTTAATGCAAGACATTGCATTTTTGTCCGGTAAGCAGACTTTTACATATATTTAGATGAGATAAATGTATGAATCTATTAGCAAAGTTAGTTTGGTCCTTATTAGTGTGTGTGTGTGTGTGTGTGTGTGTGAGAGAGAGAGAGAGACACTTTTAATAAACACTTTACATGTGTAAATAGTTGCTAAAAAATAGACATTTAGAGAATAATTGCAGGTTTTTCAATACATTAGATATGTGATTAAAACCAATCTTACCACCTTTGTGTATTGACTTTCAGCTAAGTCTTTAGAAGTGCATGATAGGTGAAAGTACAGGTTGCCCCTAACTGCTCTCCCCTGCTGGCCTGGTCACCCCCAACTGCTCTCCCCTGCAGGCCTGGTTCCCCCCAACGGCCCTCCCCTGCAGGCCTGGTCTTCCCAACTGCCCTACCCTGCAGGCCAGATCGCCCCCAACTGCCCTCCCTCACAGGTTTGGTCCCTTCCAACTGCCCTCCCCTGATGGCCTGTTCCCCCACAACTACCCTCCCCTGCAGACCTGGTCCCCCCCAACTGCCCTCCCCTGCAGTCCTGGTCGCCCCCAACTGCCTTCCCCTGCAGGCATGGTCCCCCCAACTGCCCTCCCCTGCTGGCCTGATCACCCCAACTGCCCTCCCCTGCAGGCCATCTTGTGGTGGCCATCTTGTGTCCACATGGGTTGTGGCCATCTTGTGTGTTAGAGTGATGGTCAATTTGCATATTACCTCTTTATTATATAAGAGGATTCTGTCAAATCACTCATTTAATCAAATAGCAGGTACTAAGTTGTTTTATTTAAGGATTTCATTTACACATGATAAAAGAAGTTTACTTTTCTAAAATATGTATCTGTGTTTGTATATGTATATGCATTTGTATATAATTAAAAATAATTTTATATTCTTTATTGTTTAAAATATTACATAAGTCGCCCTTTTTACCCAGTGAACTCTCCCGGCCACCAGCACATGCCCCCACCCCCCCAATTGTCTGTGTCCATTGATTATGTTTATATGAATGAATACAAGTCCTTTGGTTGATCTTTTACCCCCTCACTCCCTGCCTTCCCTCATAGATCGGACAGTCTGTTTGATGCTTCTAAAACTCTGGTTCTATTTTTTATTGTTTTTTTCTTTATTGATTAAGGTATTACATATGTGTCCTTATTCACCCATTGCTCCGCACCCCCAACTCTTGCCCTCACCCCCCTGGTGTCTGTGTCTATTGGTGAGGCTTATATGCATGCATACAAGTCCTTTGGTTGATCTCTCCTCCTTACCCCCAAACTCCCCTCTGAGGTTTGAGCATCTGATTGATGCTTCTCTGTCTCTAGATCTGTTTTTGTTCATCAGTTTATGTTCATTATATTCCACAAATGAGTGAGATCATGTGATATTTATCTTTCTCTGACTAACTTATTTCATTTAGCATAATTCTCTCCAGTTCCATCCATGCTGTTGCAAATGGTAAGAATTTCTTCTTTTTTACCGCAGCATAGTATTCCATTGTGTAGATGTACCATAGATTTCTAATCCACACATCTGCTGATGGGAACTTAGGGTGTTTCCAAATCTTAGCTATTGTAAATTGTGCTGCTATGAACATAGGAGTGCATATATCCTTTCTGATTGGTGTTTCTGATTTCTTGAGATATAGTCTGAGAAGTGGGATTACTGGGTTAAATGGAGGATCCATTTTAATTTTTTGAGGAAATGCCATACTGTGGCTGCACCAGACTGCATTCCCACCAGCAGTGCAAAAGGGTTCCTTTTTTTCTGTATCCTCACCAGCACTTTTCGTTTGTTGATTTGTTGATGGTAGCCATTTTGACAGGTGTGAGATGGTACTTCATTGTCATTTTGATTTGAATCTCTTGGATGATTAGTGACTTTGAGCATGTTTTCATATGTCTCTTGGCCTTCCTTATGTCTTCTTTTGAAAAGTATCTATTTAGATCCATTGTGCATTTTTTGATTGGGTTGTTTTTCTTCCTTTTGTTAAGTTGTATGAGTTCCCTGTAAATGTTGGAGATTAAACCCTTATTGGAGATAACATTGGCAAATATGTTCTCCCATGCAGTGGGCTTTCTTGTCGTTTTGTGAATGGTTTCTTTGGTTGTGCAGAAGCTTTAACCTTTTGCACTCGGATGTCGAGTGTGACTCGACACGGTTAGCATTAGAATAAAGGAATCGAGAAAAAATCAAGCGAGTGCAAAGGGTTAAATTTTATGTAGTCCCATTTGTTTATTTTCTCTTTAGTTTCCATTGCCCTAGGAGCTGTATCAGTGAAGATATTGCTTCAGCATATGTCTGAGATTTCGCTGCCTGTGGATTCCGCCAATCCTATCTAATAATAGAGTAATATGCAAATTGACCGTACCTTCGTTACACCCACCAGCCACGCCCCAACCACGCCCACCAGCAAACCGTTGCAGGGATGCTGGGGTGTGGCTGAGCCCAAGGCCTGGAAAGCCTCTGGCGGAGGCTTTCCTGGCCTTGGGCACCAGTGGGGAGCCTGCACGGATCGCAGGCAACCACTGGGGGTTGGCTTCTACGATCCTTAGCAGGGACGCTGGGTGCGGCCGAGCCCAAGGCCTGGAAAGCCTGCAACCAAGGTACATGCCCTTGACCGGAATCGAACCTGGGACCCTTCAGTCCGCAGGCTGATGCTCTATCCACTGAGCCAAACCGGTTAGGGTGACAACCACTAACTTTTAATTGGGGTGTTAAGATCATGTACATTTAATGTGATTAGTCATATAGCTGGGTTTACATATACTATTGTACTATTTGTCCCATTATTTTTTTTCCTTTCCATTTCTACTTTCTTTTGGGTTGAATATTTATAATTCCACTCTCTCTCCTTTGCCATTGTCATATTTTATTGTACATTGAATTTTTATATCCTTATATCTTTAGTCACTTAAATTCAGCCAAGTAAGAATTACAACTAAACCTCTTTAAAATTTTCTATTAGCAAGCTAAATTCTAAGGCCACCCTACAACTTTCCTCCTAAAATTTTTTTCAGTCACCACTTAGCACTAAATGTTTATTAAGCTAGTATTCTGTGCACATGTGCTAGGCTGGGTTTAGAGTGCAACCTTAAGTATGTGTAAGGTTTATCCCTGCACATAGGTGGCTTTCATTCTCAATATTCCTCATGCTCCAGGCTGCAGAGAGGGTCATGGAATAGGGTGTGCATTTGAATTTTAACCCACAGAGAATTTATTGTCAGTCTCTCTTTGCATTGGTAGGATTTCTATACCATTGTTGCTATTATTGCTTATGTTGTGTCTTTACAAATCTATAAGAATATCACTTATTTCCTCTATTCTTTCATGCCCATCATGACTCTAGGAGGTGGTTGATTATATAAAGGTTTCCACTTGCTGTTAAACCGCCAATTATCCATTTTAAATTAAGTTTTAGTATTGCTAAAGAAACAGTTATTTCCCAATATCCTTGGTTGTCCAATTTAAGGTATCAACTATATTTTTGATTGTACATTCCATGATATTTTCTTCTAACTATATTCACTTACTTTGTTCTCCACCCCCATATCCATTTAAGATCTACTTTGTCACTTTTTTCTAGTAAACTTAGGAGCATGGTGACATTTTGGTTTATGTAGAGGTATCACCCTTATAAAGTTACATTGGCCAAAAACTCTCTCCTAACTGATCCTCTCATATTTAAAAATGATCTTTCTTGCATTATTGTCACACAAATTATTAATTTGCTTGATTTTTAAATACTATTTTAGGTGGCCGGGGAAAGGACAATGCTTGGATCATTACATTTCCAGAAAATTGTAATTTCAGATGCATACCAGAAGAAGTGATAACAAAAGTACTGACATATTTGACATCTATTGCAAGGTATGGGATTTCCTAACAGTTTTCAATTTGTTTTATATTACATAACCATATGAATGTAATAACAGGACAATGGCTTTTAAGTATGACTATTATTATTATTGTAAATGATCATAAGAATCACCTTCAGAGTAGATAAGAAATAGAAGGGGAAGCAGTCAGCTAACTAAATAGCTATAAAAATTATATGGGGGATTTCTGAATACAAAATTGGGGGTCTAGAAATATTTGTCCCCATGAAGAACATAAGTTGAAATTTACAATAGTATATAAAGTTTTAATTTGTGCAAAAGGAAATCTTACTAGTCAAGAGTGAGGGCAGCTATTCTTCAGTTCTTCCAAGGGTAAAATAAGAAGACTAAATGTTAAATAGACTCAAAAGTGATATCCTATATAATAAAGAGGTAATATGCAAATTGACCCTCACACCCTCACACAAGATGGCCGCCCCCATGTGGTCAAAGATGGCCACCACAAGATGGCCAGCAGGGGAGGGCAGTTGTTGGTTATCAGGCCAGCAGGGGAGGGCAGTTAGGGGCAACCAGGACAGCAGGGAAGGGCAGTTTGGAGGGACCAGGGCTACAGGGGAGGGCAGTTGGGGGCAACGGGGCCGGCAGGGGAGGGCTGTTGGGGGCGACCAGGCCAGCAGGGGAAGGCAGTTGGGAGGGAACCAGGCCTGCAGGGGAGGGCAATTGGGGATGACCAGGCCGGCAGGGGAGGGCAGTTGGGGGTGACTGGGCCGGCAGGGGAGGGCGGTTGCTGGTTACCAGGCCTGCAGGGAAGGCAGTTGGGGGCAATCGGGCCAGCAGGTGAGGGCAGTTGGGGACGATCTGGCCGGCAGGGGAGTGGTTAGGGGGTGATCAGGCTGGCAGGCAGGCGAGTAATTGGAGAGGGAACAGGCTGAGGGACAACCCCCCCCCCCCCCCCGCCCAGTGCACAAATTTTGTGCACCGGGCCTCTAGTTGTAATATATTAGGAGGAACTTATTGATATTGGAGAACATTTGAGACTTGAACACTTTAAGAGAGAATCTTTCAAAAGCTCCCTTAAAGATCTTATTTAGGTTGAAGATAAATTTGTTAAAGGAAACATTTTACAGTTGCTTATCCTGAAGACTAAGGGGGCACAAATCTAGGATGGTAAAATTGTGAAGAGTCTCCTGGACAAATATCAAATTCTAAAAAACTAAATTTACAGAACACCCCTTGAAGCTTGAAAATGGTCATTTTAGGGCAAATATAAATTCTAGCTTTTGAAAAGCTTTTGGCTTGGAGGAGGCTTAGGTGTAACTTTCTTTGGTTGTCTCTATTCTGGGTTCATCCATACCTGCTGCCTCCACCATGCTGTCGAAGTTCAACCCTAATGAAATCAAAGTTATATACCGTAGCTGCTACAGTGAGGAAGTTGGTGCCACATCTGCCTTGGTCCCCAAGATCAACCTTCTGTGTCTGACTCCAAAAAAATGTTGGTATTTACATGGCTAGAGCAATTGTTGATTGGAAGAGTCTGGAGATTACAGTGAAACTGACCATGCAGAACAAACAGGCCCATATTAAGGTAGTACCTTCTGCCTCTGCCCTGATCATCAAAGCCCTCAAAGAACTTCCAAGAGGCAGAAAGAACGGAGAAAAACTGCATTAAGCAGAGTGGAAATATTATTTTTGATGAGATTATTAACATTGTCTGACAGATGTGGTACTGATGTTTAACTATATAACTCTCTGTAACCATTATGGAGATCCTGGGGACTGCCCAGTTTGTGGGCTGCAATGTTGATGGCTGCAACCCTCATGACATCATAGATGACATCAACAGTGGTGCAGTAGAATGCCCTGCTAGTTAAGAACTACAAAGGAAAATGTTTCAATTAAAGATCATTTAACAATAAAAAAAAGTTTTGTTATCCACTAAACTGCATTCCCTAAAATGGTAGACAAAAGATTAAAACATATTTAATAGTATTTTTCTGAATGAATGAATAAATGAATGATTGTTGGCTTATGGTGGATTACCATGGAAAGTTAAATCTGATGTCATGAAAGACAGCTGTCTATAAGGTTTACCCATACCCATGATTGCAGTATTCCAAATCCATTTTAGTAACCTATCTGCATTACACTCTCAGTTGTATATTTTAAACATTGACATTAATGCTGAAAAAGATATTTTAAATAGTGAGTCATGGAATAAATTGGTTTTCCAAGGTAGCACTTTGTGATAGCTTCCAAATCCAAAACTGTCTTTAATTAAGACATCAAATTAAATGAAATAATCAGAAGTAAGGATGTATCTAGCAAATTTGGATTATTACTAATAAGTACATATTATTTTCTCTTATTTTGCAGGAAAAATGGATCTGACTCCCGGTTTACCATTATTCTTGATCGAAGATTGGATACATGGTCTTCTATCAAAATCTCTCTCCAAAAAATCTCTGTAAGTACAAATGCATTTTTAGTAACTTATTTTTGTTTTACATTATATGTTCTGTTTGTGGGGATATAGAATATTTTGGTACTGATGGAGATGAAAAATTACTGATGGAGACAATAAAATAGATGTGATGGTGAGGTGGGAAAGTAGGAAGAAGAGATGGTACAGGAGATTGAGCTAAACAACTCCACCCAAAATAAAACCTAATGGGAAAGAATGAGTAGTTAATGGTTCCTGTTATGAGTGGAAGAGACTCATGGTTCCTTATGACTTTCAGAGCAAGGCAAGTTTTTATGGGAACTTTTAAAACTGGAAATAGCTGTGTTGTATACTCATTGTAATATGGAAAAGTATAAAGAAGAAAGTTTAAAACAGTAGTTAATAATCCAACCATCCAAAAATAAGCACTTTTTAACAAGTGTATCTTTCCAGGTTCCCCCCACACCTCACACCTGGGATAGAGTTAGGAAGTGAGTCACATATAAAATGACATATATCACTTTTTGGGATCTAGTCCCCAGCTTTCTAAGATCCAGATAAAACAGTTTCCCTAAAGGAAACATTATGAGAGACGCAATCCTGCCCACAGGGAAGATGATCTTTTACATTGTGAGGCTCACCTGCATATAGCGGCATTGTTTGAAACTTCTCTTTCATAAAAGAGGAGGGAGATGAAGAAGCTGTAGACTCCTTCTGAGCTGGCAACAGTAGGGCTGTCTGTGGAAGTACCATGTCATCAACTTTCAATCAGACCAGAGTAGCTGGGAATCAATATATTTTTTCTTTGGGAGTCTAACATCATCAACCATCTGAAATTCTTATTTGTCTCCTGACTTACACAGGAGGCCACACCCAGCAGAGAAAGTTGATTTGTCAATGCAAGACAAAAATCTAGGTTGTTAGGCTTCTGAGCCTGGGTTCTTTTTACTATACTAAGTTGCTAACAAGTGTAAAAAATCCAGTTGATACTTGAACAGCACACGGCTTTGAACTATGTGGGTTCACTTACATACGTATTTTTTTTCAATGAATACCATAAATGTACTTTCTTTTCCTTTCTCTTAATAAATTTTTCTTTTCTCTATCTTACTTTATTTTAAGAATATAGTATATAACACATATAATATGAAAATATGTGTTAATCTACTGTTTATATTATGGGTAAGACTTCCAGTCAACATTAGGCTATTAGTAGTTAAGTTTTGGCAGTCAAAAGTTATATATATACTAGAGGCCTGATGCATGAAATTCATGCATGGGGGGGCTGTCCCTCAGCCCGGCCTGCACCCTGTCCAATCCAGAACCCCTTGGGGATGTCTGACTGCTGGTTTAGGCCTAATCCCGACAGTCGGACATCCCTTTCACAATCTGGGACTGCTAGCTCCTAATCACTCGCCTGCCTGCCTGCCTGATTGCCCTTAACCACCTCTGCCTGCCAGCCTGATTCCCCTAACTGCTCCCCTGCTGGCCTGATTGCCCCCTAACTTCCCTCCCCTGCCAGCCTGATTGCCCCTAACTGCCCTCCCCTGCCACCCTGATCGCCCCTAACTGCCCTCCCTTGCTGGCCTGATTGCCCCTAACTGCCCTTCCTTGCTGGCCTGATCGCCCCCAACTGCTCCCCACTGCCAGCTTGATTGCCCCCTAACTGCTCGCCCCTGCCAGCCTGATTGCCCCTAACCACCTCTGCCTGGGCCCCTGCCACTGTGGCTTTGTCTGGAAGGACATCTGGAAGATGTCTGGTCTAATTAGCATATTACCCTTTTATTAGAATAGATATTTTAGACTACGTGGGTGCTTGGGCCACTAATCCTGCATTGTTTAAGGGTCAGCTGTATACTGAACTCAATGGTGAAATGAATGAGATTATTACTCTTTTCATACCCAGTATGAATTACTACTCATCTTAGGTAAGTCAGCAAATTGTTTTGTTTTTTTTTTTAATTTCTTTAACAGAGGTGTTTAATCATAAGCAATGGAGAGAAGAGTTGATTCACACAAGTTACTCAAATAAAATTACAAATCCTTGACTTTGTATAATATCTTTTTGCCTTTTCAAAAGTAGTCACATTTTTTAAAAATATATTTTATTGATTTTTTATAGAGAGGAAGGGAGAGGGATAGAGAGTTAGAAACATCGATGAGAGAGAAACATCGATCAGCTGCCTCCTGCACACCCCCTACTGGGGATGTGCCCGCAACCAAGGTACGTGCCCTTGACCGGAATCGAACCTGGGACCCTTGAGTCCGCAGGCCGACGCTCTATCCACTGAGCCAAACCAGTTAGGGCAGTAGTCACATTTTTAAAGTAATGTTGATTTTCTTTATTTCCTGATTAAGTACTCCAGGCAGATGTCCTAATTGTCTTACAGACAGGGAATTACATGGAGGTACACACTTTGGACAGGTTATGTGAGGTCAAATAGCTAAGTAATAAAAAGAGGCAGGGTTAAATTGAATTTTCATGAATTTCAGTTGGTGCCTTTTCCACCTCCTGCTTTCTATCAATTTCCAAATGAACTGTGGATAGACAAATAAATTCGGTGTTTTTAAGAAAAAGGTAAAATTCCTTTGGAGAGAGTAAATCTACCCTCCATATACTGTTGAGCCCCATCAATGGGGCTAAATGAAGTAAAAGCTATTTTGTATTAATCAAATTGGTTTCTTATAATAGAGTCTTGTTTTTCCTAAAAGAGAAATATAAGATTCAGTTGTGATCCTATTGATTTAGGGTTAACAGAGGAATACTGACTTGTTTTGGGGAGGTAATGCTCCCCTTTCTGTTTTTCTAGGAATGCTGTCTTAACCGGAGGAATGAACCATGTTCAGCAAAGAGCTGGGCAGTCAGGTTACCTTTATTCTCATAACTGCCAAATTGATGGCACTGGCATGAAGTGGGGGTATAGGTGATGGTAACGAGTAACTGGCTATAGATTATTTTATGTGTTTCTTTTTAACATTTTAAACATTTCTGCTTGTGGTAGTTTCTATACCTATACTCAAGATCACATTAATTGTATCTCAACCATTAGTAGCCATTTGGCACTGTTTGTAATAAAGGTAAATGCTGAATACAAACTAATTTCAAGAGCAAAGGTTGGCATTCAGAAAGGATTCTGGTGAAAATTGCCATTGTATAGATAAGTCTGTCTTTGGTATATTATTTTAAATGAGTGCCTATGAAATAATTTTATGATTCAATTTGAAGATCTCAATATGTAGATTCCAAAATGCACTATGCAATTAGGTTATACTTCATAATTCATAATAGGAGACAAGATTTTTTTTAGTTACACATTTTGGGGAAATGTTAATTTGGGTGATAATCATATCCATCTTAAAACATTTGCATGTTATGTTCTTTCTAGATTATTATCAGGAAAAAAATTAAAACCTGTAAACTTCCACAAGGCTTAAACACATAACAGACTTAATAAAAAAAAACACCCATAATTGAATTTTAAGTCACAGACCAAGGTAGGACAAGGATCAAGGTATCAGTTAATACTACCTTCACAAAGATTCTTAGCATTCCACCTTAAAAATCAAACTGAGCAGAGGAGAAAGCCAGTCCCATCAAGCCCTTAGAAGGAGAGTCTTTTTTTCTTCTTCTTCCTCCACTCTCAGGACATGCCTGACCATCTTGAGAATTCCAGCATAAACTAATCCATGAGGTTCAATCAGGCTAAGTAATTGGGGATGTGTCAACTCTGAATTACAATGAGCAGCAGGGAAGGATTTGTCAGCTGACTAATCAGGGATAGTGGTTTTCTTATAGTGCTGCCACGGTGGTAATGGAAGCAGCTACAGCTAACGGTAGCTTTGTTTGATAGAGATTTTTGGCTGCCGCTTTTCAATACTACCCAAGAAGCAGCTCATATTTCATCAATGCTTCATTGACAATTGGAAAAGAAGAGTGTTGTTGTGTATAGACGAGATGGCAGAAGCAACTCCCCCGAGAGGCAAGATGAGGTTCAGAAGGAATGCGGTAAGGGCTCTGCCTGCAGTCCTGGAAAGCCTGTTCCCAAGTTCAAGTGCAGGGATGCTGCAGCATGGTGCTATAGCACAAACTGCTGAATGGGGCTTTTAAGGACAGATAAGAGAATCGAGACTTGTATTTGCATGGATTGCATTGATGTGATTTACAGTGATGTTGACATAGGGAAACATAGAATGTAATTTCAAAATCTAAATGTAATCAAGTTTTTATGAGGAAGTACTGTTAGTCATGTTATTTAAGACTGTATAAACAATTTTGAATCGTTTGGCAGAGTAGCTTTAAGTCACTAGTTAAAATAACATCTGACAAAAGGATTCAGTCTTTCACCATGGTCAAGTAGAATATGATATAATGGATAAGGTCTGGAGATGACTTCATCAGTATTTAAAAGGAAGTCTTTCCTGGGTGTTACTATATAAGTAAAAAAAAATGTAAAGGTTAATGATTCAGTCTTTCTGATGTTAATTCTTCTCCAAATTAAAACTTTAAAGATATAGAATTCTAGCATGTTGACAACTTCTTATTTTTTAAGGAAAAAAGAGTGACTGACTTTTCATTATAGGCTAGAATTTAGAAATCTCTCTTTGCTGATATGTTTCCAACATTTTTCTTCCTAAAATCATACCTTCATTAGCTCACTTGTATACTAAATTCCCAACAAATTTCTAAAGTTATATTTAGATATCTTTGGGGGAAATGCAAAATAAAGCTAGCTTATTTAACAACTAACTGGTTATCAACAGGGTTTAAATGCCCCTCTTTTTTGTTCAAAACTTAAGATAGCATTATTGATATTATTATTTAAAATTTAATCCTTGATCATTAAAAATGCTGAGACAACACACACAAAGAATAAGAAAGTAAAAATCAGACATTAAAAATGACATTTGGAATCAAAAGTAAGATAAGTGAAAAAAACAAGTAAGGATTTTGTTACTGATGTGACCATCAGTGGGTGAGTAAATGTGTTATATTCTAAAAATGCTCTTACCACAGAATGCTATTTTACAATTACTGTTTAGGATATGAATCTTTATTTTGACAAAATTGTATCTTCAGCTCTACACATGGTTTTGTATTATGGGAATAATAGATTCAGACTTTTAATAGACAATTTATGGTGCACAATAAATGCCTGTGTAGGTGCTTTACAGTATTGGGTACAACTGAGATTAGTACTTTTGTTATCAAACGTAACTGACTTAAGCTTTCAGAAAGTTCCTACCTAGTTCATATATATATATATATATATATATATATATATATATATATATATATTCATATTCTCAGTGCTGAACTTAGTTTCATATATATATATATACTAGAGGCCTGGTGCACAAAATTCGTGTACGGGGGTCCCTCAGCCCAACCTGCACCCTGTACAATCCAGGAGCTCTCAGGGGATGTCCTACTGATGGCTTAGGCCCACTCCCCGTGGTTCTCTGCTCTCTGCGGGCCTGGAGGTTTCACTGCAGCCATGGAGATGAAGCCCCCATGCCCTGCTCTCCGCTTTCTGCCAGCCTCCCCATGCGCCATGTGAAAGAAGCCTCAATGCCCTGCAGTGTGCTCTGTCTGTCAGGCTGGGGGCTTTGAGGACACTGACACACTAAGGAAGCCCCCATGCCCTCCTGTCCAGGCTCTGTTTGCAGGGCCTGGGGCTTCCCCGCTGCCAAGGAAGCCTCCATGTCCTGCAGTCCCGGCCCGGCTCTGTCTGCAGGGCCTGGGGCTTTCCCGCTGCTGCGGAAGCCGCCATTCCCTGCAGCCCGGCCTGGCTCTGTCTGCAGGGCCTGGGGCTTCCCCGCTGCCAGGGAAGCCACCATGCCCTGCAGTCCCGGCCCGGCTCTGTCTGCAGGGCCTGGGGCTTTCCCGCTGCTGCAGAAGCCGCCATTCCCTGCAGTCTCAGCCTGGCTCTGTTTGCAGGGCCTGGGGCTTCCCCGCTGCCGGGGAAGCCTTCATGCCCTGCTGTCCTGGCTCTTACTGCCGTGTCTGGGGGCAGATCAAAAACCCCTCCGGAGGTGGATCCAGCTTCGCTGCTCCTGCCGACAGGCTGGACACTCCAGCAGTGGAGCTGAGTGGACTGGGCGCCGCCATCTTGTGGCTATGGGGGCCGCCATTTTGTCGCGGAGGTACGGTTAATTTGCATATTACTCCATTATTAGATAGGATATATATCCTACCTAATAATAGACAAACATGCAAATTGACCATACCTCCGACACACCCACAAGCAATGCCCACCATCCAATTAGAGCGAGCATGCAAATTAACCCAAACCAAGATGGCTACAGCCACAGAGAGCAAGGTTTCCCAGGTAACAGAGGAAGCCAAGCTTTCCATAGCCGTTGCAGGCCTAAGCCTCCACTCAAGCTACAAAGTTTCAATTATAGAAGGTAAACAAATTCAAACAAATGGCGGCAGAATGGAGCTTGAGAGAGCAGGCCAGGGTTGCTGCCGGCAACAGGGGAAGCAAAGCTTTCCACACACCCTGGCCGGGCCCACCTGCTTAAGGCAACAAAGTTTCCATTATAACCCCAACAGAAATGGCTGCCGGCTGGGGAGGGAGCCCCAGGCTTGGCTCCGCTCCAGGCTACAAAATTTCAATTGTAGAAGGAAAATAAATTCCAGATACCAGGGCCTGTGCTTGAGTTGCCAGGGGGCGTGGCCGGCCTGCAAACCACCACAGGCCCCTCGCTCAGGCCGCCCCATGCCCCAAGGGAACCCCCACCTAATCCGGGACACGGTTTAGGGCAAACCAGCTGGCCCCCACCCCTGTACCAGGCCTCTATCCTATCTAATAAAAGAGTAATGTGCAGATTGATTATCACTGCAACACACAATATAGCTGCCCCCATGTGGTCAAAGATCCTGCCCCCATGTGGACACAAGATGGCCACCACAAGATGGCCAGCAGTAGAGGGCAGTTGGGAGGCACCCTGCCTGCAAGGGAGGGAAGTTGAGAAGGACCAGGCCTGCAAGGGAGGGAAGTTGGAGGTGATCAACCCTGCAGGAGAGGGCAGTTAGGGGTGACCAGGCTGGCAGCAGAGTGGTTAGGGGGTGATCAGGCTGGCAGGCAGAAGCAGTTAGGGGCAATCAGGAAGGCAGGCAGGCAAGCAGTTGGGAGCCAGCAGTTCTGGATTGTGAGAGGGATGTCCGACTGCCTGTTTAGGGATCCGACTGCCCACCAGGATCGGGCCAAAACGGGCAGTCAGACATCCCTCGAGGGGTCCCATATTGGAGAGGGTACAGGCTGGGCTGAGGGACAACCCCCCTCCGTGCATGAATTTCGTGCACCGGGCCTCTCGTATATATATAAATATACATACAAATAAATACAGCACACAAATAATCATTTAAGAGACATATCTAGTACTGTGTTACACACAATATAGGTTACAAAGGTAAATAAATATGGAGTGGCTACTGAACTGAAAGAATTACCTAGTAGAGTATATATTGTGTAACCGTACCACAGCTTTTTTATCCACTTATCTACTGATAGGCATCTGGGTTGTTTCCAGATCTTGGCTATTGTAAATTATGCTGCTATGAATATATTCTTTCTGAGTGGAGTTTCTGGTTTCTTAGGATATATTCCTATAAGTGGGATCACTTGGTCAAAGTGATCGGACATGTTCATACAGAACTAATATGAAAGAACTTCTAGTTGGCGGGGAAGGCCTCATAAAGGAGATGATATTTGGGCCTTATTCAAAAGCATATGTTTTTATTACCTTTCTTTGTTTCTTCCATTATTCTCTTTTTCAAAAAACTTTTTTATTGTTTAAAGTATTACATATTAATCCTTTTCCCCCATTGAGCTCTCCCTGCTCATTCCCACCCCCCAGCACATGCCCCCCGCCCCTACTGACTGTGTCCATGGGTTATGCTTATATGCATGCATATAAGTCCTTTGGTTGATCTCTACCCCCCTCCCCACCCCCCCACCCCCCCGCGCGCGCCTTTACCCTGAGGTTGGATGGTCTGTTCGATGCTTCTGTGTCTCTGGATCTATTTTAGTTCATCTGTTTATGTTCAGGATATTCCACATATGAGTGAGATCATGTGATATTTATCTTTCTCTGACTGGCTTATTTCGCTTAGCATAATGCTTTCCATGTCCATCCATGCTGTTGCAAATGGTAAGAGTTCTTTCTCTTTTTACAGCAGTGTAGTATTCCATTGTGTAGATGTACCACCGTTTTTTAATCCACTCATCTGCTGATGGGCACTTAGGCTGTTTCCAAATCATAGCTATGGTGAATTGTGCTGCTATGAACATAGGGCTGCATATGTCCTTTCTGATTGGTATTTCTAGTTTCTTGGGATATATTCCTAGAAGTGGGATTACTGGGTCGAATGCGAATTCCATTTTTAACTTTTTGAAGAAATGTCATACTGTTCTCCACAGTGGCTGAAACAGTCTGCATTCCCACCAGCAGTGCATGAGGGTTCCTTTTTTTCCGCATCTTCGCCAGCACTTGTCGTTTGTGGATTTGTTGATGATAGCCATTCTGAAAGGTGTGAGATGGTACCTCATTGTTGTTTGATTTGCATCTCTCAGATGATTAGTCCATTATTCTCTTAAATGAATTAGTTGAAGAGGCCCCTAGGAACAAATATCTTAAAATTAAATTTATTAGGTTAAGTCTGAAACCCAGAATTATAGTGGAAGACATATTTGTTTTGCTTACATGGATAGTGCTTGACCAGAGTGAAAAATCATTTTTTAAAATATATTTTATTGATTTTTTTACAGAGAGGAAGGGAGAGAGATACAGAGTTAGAAACATCGATGAGAGAGAAACATCGATCAGCTGCCTCCTGCACACTCCCCACTGGGGATGTGCCCGCAACCAAGGTACATGCCCTTGACCGGAATCGAACCTGGGACCTTTCAGTCCGCAGGCCGACGCTCTATCCACTGAGCCAAACCGGTTTCGGCCAGAGTGAAAAATCTTAAACTCATCTGGTGACACAATGGTTTAACCTTGGAGGATCTCTAGAGTTGGCCTGATTCTGGAGGCTATGATAGGTAGTACCCAAAAGGATGGTACAGTGGATTTAAAGTCCAAAGAGAGAATTAAATTGGTTACTTGTTGGAAATTGTAATGACTGTGGCCAAGTGAGAAGGAGAAGATGAGAATGGATATGTGACAAGAAAGGCAAACCACAAGGAAGGAGTATTTGCAAGTTTTTTGGTGATCTGTAAAGTAACTCATACTTTCTCTACTCTTAAAGTGTGGTGGGGTGGGGTATGGAAGAGTGTGGAGGTAAGTAGGTCATGGCCTTGGAAACTCTTCTCTACAGCTTGAGTTATGAAATTTTCCCCAGTCTGTTCTAAACAGATAGTTTTAACCCTATTAAGGTCAAACACATGCCAACAACTCAACATTATGTTATTTATGATATTAGATTATAACTAGAGGCCAGGTGCATGGGGGTGTGTGTCCCTCAGCCCCCCTGCACCCTCTCCAATCTGGGACCCCTCGAGGGATGTCCGACTAACCGTTTAGGCCCAATGCCGGTAGGATCGGGCCTAAACGGGCAGTCGGACATCCCTCTCACAATCCAGGACTGCTGACTCCTAACTGCTTGCCTGCCTGCCTTCCCGATTGCCCCTAACTGCTTCTGCCTGCCAACCTGATCACCCCCTAACCACTCCCCTGCCAGCCTGATTGATGCCTAACTGCTCCCCTGCCAGCCTGTTTGCCCCTAACTGCCCTCCCCTGCAGGCCTGGTCACCCCCAACTGCCCTTCCCTGCTGGCCCGGTTGCCCCCAACTTCCCTCCTCTGCTGGCCTGCCACCCCTAACTGCCCTCCCCTGAAGGCTTGATTGCCCCCAACTGCCCTCCCTTGCAGGCCTGGTCCCTCCCAACTGCCCTCCCCTGCTGACCTGATCGCCCACAACTACCCTCCCTTGCAGACCTGGTCCCTCCCAACTGCCCTGACAGCTTGATTGATGCCTAACTGCTCCCCTGCCAGCCTGTTTGACCCTAACTGTCCTCCCCTGTAGGCCTGGTCCCCCCAACTGCTCTCCCCTGCAGGCCTGGGTCCCCCCCATCTTCCCTTCCCTGCAGGCCTGGTCACCCCCAACTTCCCTCCTCTGCCAGCCTGGTCAACCCTAACTGCCCTCCCTTGCAGGCTTGATTGCTACCAACTGCCCTCCCTTGCAGGCCTGGTCCCTCCCAACTGCCCTCCCCTGCTGGCCATCTTGTAGTGGCCATCTTGTGTCCACATGGGGGCAGTCATCTTTGACCACATGGGGGCAGCCATCTTGTGTGTTAGAGTGACGGTCAATTTGCATATTATTCTTTTATTAGATAGGATGAGATAGGATAGAGGCCTGGTGCACGGGTGGGGGCCAGCTGGTTTGCCCTGAAGGGTTTCCCAGATCAGGGTGGGGGTTCTCTTGGAGCATGGGGCGGCCTGGGTGAGGGGCCTGTGGTGGTTTGCAGGCTGGCCACGCCCCCCAGCGACCCAAGCGGAGTTCCTGGTATCTGGGATTTATTTATCTTCTATAATTGAAACTTGGTAGCCTTGAGCGGAGCCAAGAGTCCTGCTTGCTCCATGGCCGCAGCCATTTTTGTTGGAATTTATTTATTTTCTATAATTGAAACTTTGTAGCCTTAAGCTGAGGCCAAGGCAGGCCAGGGCTGCGGAAACTTGGCTTGCTCCATCGCCGGGGGTAACTCAAGCCTCCTGCTCTCTCCAGCTCCATGGCTGCCGCCATTTTTGTTGGGATTTATTTATCTTCTATAATTGAAACTTTGTAGCCTTAAGCGGAGGCCAAGGCAGGCCAGGGCAGGCGGAAAGCTTGGCTTCCTCCATTGCTGGGGAAACCCAAGCCTCCTGCTCTCTCAGTGGCCGCAGCCATCTTGGTTGTGTTAATTTGCATACTTGCTCCTGATTGGCTGGTGGGCATGGCTTGTGGGTGTAGTGGAGGTACAGTCAATTTGCATATTACTCTTTTATTAGATAGGATAGTTTTGTTTAGTAGGTTCCATGATATTGGATTGTTTCTAACAATTTGACTGTTAATATTTGTCCCATTTTATAGATGTCAATGTCAAGTCATTCCCAAATGCTATGCAGCTAGTCTGTGTGTGTATTCAGTCTATGCATTGTTAAGTATATGTCCTGAAAAGTGTTACGTATCCTGAAGAGAGCTTGCCCTTAGGATTCAGGAAAGCCTGAGTACCACTGCTTCCTAGGTGTAATCTTGGGCAAGTTATTGCACCACTGTACTTCAATTTGCTCATTTGTAAAAACTCTATCATACCTATTTCACTTCAATATTATGCGAGCTAAATAGGATAATATCTGTAACAAGCCTAGTACATATGTACTAAGCTTTCAATCAAGGGTCCCCTCTAATTGTTACTGCATTTCCTTATGCTATATATTTTAAAAAGCTATAAGAATGTAAATTGTTTTTATGTTAAAACAACCAAACTTTTATATTATATAAGCCATTTTAGACAATTTTAAATAACTAGAATGACTGAAAAGTGTGCATAGGGTGTATGAATTGCCTCTTTTAGGTACTGCACAAAAGGTATCAAACAATGTTAATTTCTGCACTTTTGTAGTGAAATGATGTATCGAGTTTATACCTTTTGGTGTTGTTACTGCTGTCCTTACTGCTATAAGGCCATATAACTGGGTGAGCTGAGAGAACACATGAGGAGAAGGGAATAAATCTCTTCTCTTGGAGGGAAAGAGCAGAGAAAGCTAATTATGTGCCCATGAACCTGAAGAACCAGTAAGAACTGCTGTAGAGGGTTGGGCGGGCCATGCACATTGAGTGATCAGAGAAATGGCTCTGAGCTTTATGAAAATGGGCAACATACTCGGTTTTTACTTGAGTGCCTTTAAGCAGTCACATGTTGGAACTCCAAAAAACAATTCCTGCAATAAAGCTAAAAGCAATAATGCTTCTTCTCTCATGCTATTTTTTTTTAAAAAAAGAAATAACAACAAAATAAAACAAGACTGACAGTTGCCCACATCGCTTTCCTATTTTGACAAGTTCTCAAAAATGATTTACAATTTTAAAATCTAGGGTTTGATTTTGGTGCACATAGAAATTGTGCCGTTTCATGTTTATATAACCATACAGATTAGAGAGCCTTAAAGCAGCTTACCCAAGGATTTAGGAATGTAGTTTCTCCAAACCAAAATGGGAAAGCTCAATGGATTCGAGATATATTTGCTGTGATTTATATGCATGCATCTGATACTGTTTATGTTATGTGATATGCTATTTGATTGCCCATTTAAAAAAATCTTTATTGTTGGAAGTATTACATATGTGCCCTTTATTTCCCCATTGGCCCCTTCTAGCCTGTCCCCACCTCCTACCCCAGGCCTTCACTACCCTATTGTCTGTGTCCATGCGTTATACATATATGCATACAAGTTCTTTGGTTGAACTCTTCCCACCCACCTACCCACCTTGCCTTCTCTCTGAGATTTATCAATTTGTTCCATGCTGCTATGTCTCTGGACCTATTTTGTTCATCAGTTTATTTTGTTTATTAAATTCCACATATGAGTTCGATCATGCGATACTTGTCTTCCTCTGACTGGCTTATTTCACTTAGCATAATACTCTCCAGGTCACTCCATGCTGCCTCAAAGGGTAATAGTTCCTTCTTTTTTACAGCCACTTAGTATATATTGTCTAACTGTACCACAGCTTTTTTATCTCCTGATAAGCATCTGGGCTGTTTCCAGATCTTGGCTATCGTAAATTATGCTGTTATGAATATATTCTTTCTGAGTGGTGTTTCTGGTTTTTTAGAATATATTCCTAGAAGTGGGATCACTTGGTCAAATGGAAGCTCCATATTTAATTTTTTGAGGAAACTCCATACTGTTCTCCACAGTGGCTGCACCAGTCTGCATCCCCACCAGCAGTATACGAAGGTTCCCTTTTCTCCACATCCTAGCCAGCACTTGTCATTTGTTGATGTGTTGATGATAGCCATTCTGACAGATGTGAAGTCATTGTCCTTTTAATTTGCATCTCTCCTTTTAATTTGCATCTCTCTGATAATTAATGATTTTGAGCACTTTTTCATATGTCTCTTGAGTATCTGTATGTCCACTTTGGAAAAGTGTCTATTTAGGTCCTTTGCCCATTTAAAAAATTATTTTCATTGATTTCAGAGAGGAAGGGAGAGGGAGAGAGAGATAGAAATATCAATGATGAGAGAGAACCATTGGGCATGTGCCCTGACCGAAATCAAAACGTGACCTCCTGGTTCATATGCCGACGCTCAACCACTGAGCCACACCAGCCAGGCCCTTTGCCCATTTAAAAAAAATCTATATTTTTATTGATTTCAGAGAGGAAGGGAGAGGGAGGGAGAGAGATAGAAACATTATTGATGAGAATCATGGATCGTCTGCCTCCTGCACGCCCCCTAGTGGGGATCGAGCCTGCCACCCAGGCATGTGCCCTTGACTGGAATGGAACCTGGGACCCTTCCATCCGCAGGCCAATGCTCTATCCACTGAGCCAAACCGGCCAGAGCCATTTTTTAATTGGATTGTTTGTCTTCCTTTTGTTAAGTTGTATGAGTTCCTTATATCTTTTGGATATTAACCCTTTATCAGATGTATCATTAGCAAATATGTTCTCCCATACGGTGAGCTCCCTTTTCATTTTGTTGATGGTTTCTTTTGCTGTGCAGAAGCTTTTTATTTTGACGTAGTCTTATTTATTTATTTTCTCCTTAGTTTCCCTTGCCCTAGGAGATGTATTCACAAACAGATGTCTTGAGATTTTGCTGCCTCTGGTTTCTTGTAGGATTTTTATGGTTTCACGCCTTACATTTAATTCTTTTATTAATTTTGAGTTTATTCTTGTGTATGGTGTAAGTTGGTTGTCTAGTTTCATTTTTTTTTGCATGTACCTATCCAATGTTCCCAACACCATTTACTAGTATCAAAAAGACTGTCTTGACTCCACTGCATGTTCTTGCCTCCTTTGTCAAATATTAATTGAGCATAATGGCTTGGGTCAGTTTCTGGGGTTTCTTTTCTGTTTTATTGATCTATATGCCTATTCTTGTGCCAGTACCAGGCTGTTTTGATTACAGTGACTTTGTATTATAGCTTGATATTTATATTGTGATCCTTCCAACTTTGTTCTTATTTCTGAAGATTGCTCCAGCTGTTCAGGGTATTTTTTGGTTCCATATAAATTTTGGAGTATTTGTTCTAGATCTGTGAAATATGCTATTGGTATATTAATAGGGATTACATTAAAACTGTTAGATTGCTTTGGATAGTATGGACATTTTAATGATGTTAATTCTACCAATTCATGAACACAGCATATTCTTCTACTTGTTTATATCTTCCTCTATCTTTTTTTTCAACGTCCTGTAGTTTTCCGAGTACAAGTCTTTTATCTCCTTGGTTAAGTTTATTCCCAGGTATCTTAATGGTTTTGTTGCAGTAGTTAATGGGATTATTTTTTGTTTCTATTTCTGAGAATTCATTATTGGTGTATAAAAATGTGATAGATTTCTAGGTGTTAATTTTACATTGCCAAATTCGTTTATTAAATCTGGTAGTTTTTTTTGGTGGAATCTTTAAGTTTTCTATGTACAATATCATTTCATCTTCAAATAATGAGAGTTTTACTTTATCCTTTCCAATTTGGATGCCTTTTATGTTTTCTTCTTGTCTGATCACCGTGGCTAAGACTTGCAGTTTGTTGAATAAAAGTGGTGAAGACGGACACCACTATCTTGTATGTATTCTTAGGGGAAATGGTTTTAGTTTTTGACCATTGAGTATGATGTTGGTTGTAAGTTTGACATATATGACCTTTATTATGTTGAGGTATGATCCCTCTATACCCATTTAGCTGAGAATTTTTATAAAAAAAGGATGTTGGATTTTGTTAAATGCTTAATTTCTGCATCTATAAGATCATGTGATTTAAAAAAATATATATATTTTATTGATTTTTTTACAGAGAGGAAGGGAGAGGGATGGAGAGTTAGAAACATCGATGAGAGAGAAACATCAATCAGCTGCCCCTTGCACACCCCCTACTAGTGATGTACCCGCAACCAAGGTACATTCCCTTGACCGGAATTGAACCTGGGACACCCTTGAGTCCGCAGGCCGATGCTCTATCTACTGAGCCAAACCGGTTAGGGCAGATCATGTGATTTTTGTCTTTCAGTTTGTTTATGTGGTGTGTCATGTTCATTTTTTTTGGTGGATATTATACCCGCCTTGCATTCTTTGAATGAATCCCACTTGGTCATGGTGTATGATCTTCTTATTATATTGTTGGATCTGATTTGTTAATATTTTGTGTAGGATTTTAGCTTCTATGTTCATTAGGGATATTGGCCTGTAATTTTCTTTGTAGTGTTTTTATCTGGTTTTGGAATTAGGATAATGCTGGCATCATGCTTTGATTGCTCATTTGAATACTAGCTTTAAAATAGATTATCTTGAAGCTTTTAGTTATGTAAATATCTGAATATAGAGGAAAAGTACTGTCTCTCTATACCTATCTGCAAACACATCTTGAATCCATATGGCCTTTCAGGTTAAAATTTCTCAAGATTTCTCTATTTCCTCCAGATTATCACAGCCAGTGATCACAGTCAGAAAAGTGTACATGTTGATATTGGCATATGTTCAGATATATGAAGCTTTAGTTTAGAATTTACAAACTAGTAGCCCATAGATGTGTTTTGTTTAGACCATATAATATTTGTGTTTATTAATGTTTTTACAAACTTTCAATTTGTTTCCCATCTTTAAAAATCTTGGGAGTTTCACAGAGAAATCTAGATTTCTTTGAAAATACAACTTTTTATGGGCTTTTTATAATAATTAAGTCACTAAACATTTTGAAGGAATTAAAGAAGAAGGCTGTTTAATAAACTAATCAGAAAGTTTTACTTAAGAATGATCTGATTAGAATTAGAATTACCTTTAGAAACATTTTACACAGCTGTCAATGTTTGGGATAAACTACTTTATCAAATAGCAACAATAACTGATTTAATAAACAATAACTGATTTAATAAACATTGAACTTTGACTTAGGAGCAGGTGTATACTTCCAAACCCCACTGAAACTCCTCCCTGTGGTTTTTGTGGATCGTGGTTCTCCTCTCTTCTGTGTACTTTGTTCCCTGCTATGTGATCAGCAGTCCCTGGACCTGGCTGCTGGGACAGCCTTGTTCTCCTAGGAATGGCAGGGTAGAGACCAGGGCCTTACCTCAGGTGGAGGGTTGTCACATGGCCTTCTCTGTTCTCATAGTATCCTCCACCCTAATTTTGGAAGAGGGTGAGAATTTTAGGCTTTAAGTTGGTCATCCATATGTCTTGTATCCACAGATGTCCTATTCAATACCAGAGAATATGACATTAAAGAAAGTCAAAGAGAAGATGCAACCACATTAACCTAGAATCCATGAAAGAATAAAAGTAATTTTGCTTTAAGTGTTGGCAAAAGTAGGGTACTTTCAATTCCATTAAAGTGTGAAAAAATAAGCTGGATCAAAGCAGGTAAGTATAATAATAATACTAGTAATTTACCCATGTGAAGGAGAAGGAAAAACTTCTAAAGTGAATGGGATAGAAATAGAATCAGTGTTCTCAATCTAAAAATAGGCCCAGAATTCTCACAAATCCCTTGTCAGCATCTCTCTTTAAGGAAGACTTTATCCATATTCCAGTGTATTTCTACCTAAACTTGCTTGTCCTAGGTCTAAGAATCCAAAGTGAATTATCTTATTAAATATTTTGAGAATTTAAAAGTACTTTTATATTCACTATTTATTTTAATTCTTACAATAATTGTGGCAAGTGTGTACCATTCTTAGCATAAAATAAAACATACATTATATACATAATAGAGTTTAGAATGTACATTATCATTGGAACTCTCTGTATCTACTTTTTCTCTATAAAAGTTGGCTTTGAAGCTTTCATGAGCAGCAGGGGTCATGAGTACCAGTAGTTCTTAAAGTTTCCTTTCCTCAGCACTAATTTGAAAAACCCTAGGATAGGACTTTGGTCCTGCTTACATCAAATTTTCATCCCATTACTAATCATTGGGTATTGGAAGAACAAGATCATGTTGAAAGATAACAGTTTTTATTAGGAACTAATATTGAGAATAGTAATAGTTTTTTTTTTTAGTTTGTTTTGGGTGCTATAGCAGAATTCCATAGACTGGGTGGCTTTTAAATAGAAATTTCTCATAGTTCTAGAGGCTGGAAGTACAGATTCTGTGTCTGGTGACAGCCCACTTCCTGGTTCATAGGTCTTTTCTCTGTGTCCCCATATGGGCAGAAGGGGTGAGGGATCTCTTTGGGGTCCCTTTTAAAATATTTTTATTGATTTCAGAGAGGAAGGGAGAGGGAGGGAGAGATAGAAAATCAACAATGAGCAAGTATCATTGATTGGCTGCCTCCTGCACTCCCCACACTGGGAATAAAGCCCGCAACCCTGACTGGGAATCGAACCATGACCTCCAGGTTCATAGGTCCATGCTCAACCACTGAGCCATGCTGGTTGGGCTCTTTGGGGTCCCTTTTATAAGAGTACTAATCCCATTCATGAGGGTTCCAGCCTCATGCCCTAATCACCTCCCAAAGGCCCCACCTCCAAATTTCATCACTTTGGGGCTTGTTTCATCATGTGAATTTGGGGGAAACATAAACATTCAGTATATAGCAGAGGGAAGAAGTTTCTCATGAAGGGAGAGGGTAGCAGAGACATGGCCACCTGGAGGACTCAACAGTTGGCCTTATCATTGTTTAAATTATTGATTTAATTTTGTGCTCTTTTACTTACTTGTATGACACTCAGTTCTCTTTCCCTCTAGTTCTCATTGCCACTTAATTGTTTTATGTTTTATCACCACTTCAAATTGAATTTTTAAAATCTCCCATTTTAAATGTCATTTCCCCAAGAGGTTAGGTCTTATACCTCAGTGAAAATTATTCTTTTTTTTAATAGACTTGATTTTTTTAGAGCAAACTGAGCAGAAAGTATAGTGTTCCCATTACCTCTGCCCCACAATATCTTAATAAGTTTTGTTTTATAGTTTTGTTTAATTACCAATATTTCAACATGCCTGAAATATTATTGTATTTTAAACATTCTTGACATATTTTGCTTTATTAGGCTTTAATCTGTTGTTTTGAGGCTGATTCCACTCTGCATTCCCAGTCTGCACTTCTTTCACTCCTTCCTTATACACACATTTGCTGATGCACATCATCTGGATGTTCTGCTGGCCCTTCCAACTCAACATGTCCATAAATGGGAATCAGTATATTATTCCCCTCTTAAAACCTGTTTCTCTTGTGTTCCTTACATCAGTGATGGTTATACCATTCACTCAGTTACTCAAGCCAGAAATCTGGAGACTGATTTCCTAGTTTTTCCTTTCTTATCAGACACATTCAATCATCATGTCTTGCAGATTGTATCTCCCAAATTCTACCCTTAGCCCTGTTATTGTTGCCCCAGTTCAGGAATTCCTTATCCCTGGCTTCCTAGCTCACTTGCTTTCAGTCTTGTTCAAATTCAGACCACAAACCAGAGTGATCCCCCCTAAAATGAAAACCTCTTAAAGTATCCCCTTGCTTCCAGAAGAAAACTGACCTGGCTCCTGCCCATCCTTTTAGCACCCTTTTAGCACTTCTCCCATTGCTACACCCAAGCATTACTTTGCTTTAGCTTTTCTGATTGGAAACTCTTGAATGAATGGGGTAGTATAGTGATTACAAGCACAGACTCAGGTGCAAATTAATGCTTCACCAGCTGGGTCAAGTTTTACTTAAACTTTCTGAACCTCACTTTCTTTATTTTTAAAAGAGGATAGCCTCACTACTTCAAATGATTATTATGAAGAGGAACTATGATAATATTGGCAGAAATACTTGGCATTGAGTAAGCATTTGATATGTGGTGGTTTACTATTATCATTCTATACTAGTCCATCCCTCACTAATTTTGCATAGTTCCCTCTTTGTCTTTTGTGTGGTTTCATTTAGCAATTACTTTTTGACCACCCACTATGTGTTAGTATTCTAAAAGCTGAGGAAACTTTGAAGCACCAGATTGACATTCTGTTGTTCCAATTAATTCCTTCTTATGCTTAGAAACCTTTCTTGACATTACTAGGTATGGGATGCTCTGTAGTACCACTTCCTGTTGTATATTATTCTAATTCTTTTGTTTTGATTATCAACTTATCATGCTATAGAGCTAATGGTTATTAATGGGCTCCACTATTAGATTGTCATTTTCTTGCAAGAAGGGTGTGAACTGTATTTTATTAATTTGTGCACACAGAATGCTAACAGTGACTGATATTTATTCATTTAAATACACGGAGTTGGACACATGGAGATATTCAGTGAATGTTGCTTGAATATAAATAAAAATTTGAGTTAATAATATACTTTTCTTCTATTGTTTACTACAAGTGTACATTATTTTATCTCTGTTTGACTTTTAGGGCTACCCTAGGAACCTGCCTCCTAACTCTATCTTACATGAAATAAATGCAATTTGAGTACAAATAACTAACTTTAAAATGAAGCTTAAGAGTTTAATTCTTTGTAACTTGGGACTTACTTTAGTGTGAGAAAATTTCATGCCTTGAGTATTGCAAAGATCTGAACCTGATAACCTCACATTGGTTTTATTTTTATTTTCATGTTTTTAGATTTTATCAACATCCATTTTTAAAGTTTGCCCTTTTAGTGGCTTTTGTGACTTTAAAATTTGTTTCCTTTCATTACAATTTGATGATATGTGCTCAGCTGAGTACATGTTTTGACAATTTTTTTCTTTCTTTGCTGTGTTCTTTCTTTCTATAGGCTTCCTTCCCTGGGAACTTACACTTGATATTGGTTCTACGTCCAACCAGTTTTCTTCAACGAACTTTCACAGACATTGGATTTCGATTTAGTCAGGAAGATTTCATGCTCAAACTACCGGTAAGAGTATATTTTTAAAAATGTGTTGTTCCTTTTATTCTCATGAAGATATTGTACCATGCTGTTGATGTTTTATATGTGCTCATGAAGAATTTAAAAGAAATATAATTTATCTTCCAAAAATGTAAATTTAAAAAGCCTAAAAGTCATATGCTTCTACTGTTAAAGGAATAGATTAATGAATTTTTAATAAGGCAATTCCTTTTTAAAAAGATATATGTCACATGTTACATATACAGGGTGGGGCAAAAGTAGGTTTATAGTTATGAGTACAGAGTTCATTATTGTATTATTTATTAATTATTGTCTTATTTTTCATACAAACAACAGTAAACCTACTTTTGCCCCACTCTGTATGTGTGCATGTGTGCATAAAATCAAGGCATTTCATTTTAGAAAATAATGAGTATGTGTTTTATGTTTTTGAACTTACATCCTGAGCTAGTTCAGAATATTATGTATTTGTTTTTATAACAGATATTTTTATATGTTTTTAGGGCTAGGAATAGAATGCTCATAAATTTTGATATTTTTGCAAAGATTAGTCTCTCCTGATAAATTATAACTGACTACATAAAGTCCTTTTGTTTTGTGGTAGGCATAACATTTTTTCAGAAGGTGGACCATTAGATCAAGGAGAATCAGGTGTTTGGGTTTTCATGGAAATTAATTTTGCTTTACAGATAAATGTTTTGTAAATGAAAACTGTTATTACCTGAAGAAGGAAGTGCTGCATACATGTGTGGGGAGTATACAGGAGAGAGTTTTTAGAATCATTTATAAAAGATAAATTTCTTCTAACTGAATGCTAAAGTTCATTATACAGTTGAATGGAGGGATGCCACAAAAGGCAGTTAACAGTATCTTTCTTGCTTATTTATATAGGTTGTTATGCTGAGCTCAGTTAGTGATTTGCTGACATACATTGATGACAAGCAATTAACCCCTGAGTTAGGCGGCACCTTGCAGTACTGCCACAGTGAATGGATCATCTTCAGAAATGTATGTTTCTTTTGCCCTTACTGTAGAGCCTGTAGTTCATGTGAGCTTTTAAATCTAGTGCTAGAGTTCTTTTCCTCTTTGGGAAAAACAGACTTCTGGGGCTCCTATTTTTTTAAAAAAACATATATAAGTCAATATCTTGATTTTCTTCTATAGGAAATACCTAGAAATGATGAAGAATCACTAAGGATGGCAGTTGATGGAGAGGCCTAGGAAATAAGGAGGTCTTCCTCTGTTCATCCCCTCTGTGGCCATTTAGTAACTTGAAGAAACAAAGGGTTGAGATTCAAATCATAGCACTGATGATTTTTAGCTGTGTCACCTTGCACAAGTTATATAACTTCTCTGAATCTCAGTTTTCCCAGTTGTAAAATGGGAATAATACTTTAACTCATAGGGATATTGGGAAGATTAAATGAAATAACAATTGTAAAATGTTTAGTATGGGGCCTGGCATATGGTGAGCCCTCAAAAAAAATGCAGAACATGTCCTGGCCAGGTGGCTCAGTTGGTTGGAGCATTGTCCTGTACACCAAAATGGTTTGATTCCAGTCAGGGCGCATGCCTAGTTTGTGGGTTTTATCCTCAATCAGGGAGTGTACGAGAGGCAACTGATCCAATGTCTCTGTCTCTGCCTGTCTGTGTCTCTCTCTCCCATTCCCTACCTCCCTTCCACTCTCTAAACATATCCTTGGGTGAAGACTAAAAAATGCAAATCATATTGTGAATCTTACCATCCTAATAGTGCTTCTAAGGCAGTTATATTTGTAGCAAAGACTCCTTCTGTTCCAGAAGTTTATAAATAGGCAAAGGCCTGGCACCTCACAGGGGTGAGTTTGTGGTCTAAGAATCTTTACTCCAAATCCCAGAAACACAGGAACCTTCTGAAGGATGTAATTAAATGATGTTTAATTAAACCAGAGCTCTATTTTCCTCATGTTTATTCTTCATTCAATGGTCCTAGTCATTCATATGAAGGTATATTGTCAAAATTAGCAGTGCTAGCCTTTAACTGAAAACGCTATAAATAAGAAAAGCAGATACCTTGAGCTGTGTGGTAAACTTGGGATTTATATGGTCTCTATACGTTGTCCTTCCTTCTCTGAGTAATTGATTTGGAAACAAAATAAATAACAAAATCTTACTTGACATTTTAGGGCGATAGAACCTGAAATGAATTGCTGTGAGTAGATGTTCCCTCATCACCTCATTCTATCACCTTGCTGGGAATGCTAATATTTGTTCATAAACTATAATAAATATAAAGTGACTTTGATATTCTCATCTATCTTCAGAAGTAAAGCTATTATAAAGTGATTTTACAATTACAGAGTTTACTAGAATAAGGAAAACACTATTTTTCAAGGTCATAAAACAAATTACTCAGTACATGACATCTTTAAGAAATAGTTTTCATCGGTGTCTAAGAAATGAGTACAGAAATTGAGATAAAAGGCATTCAAGAAGACTCTTCTCCTGACTATAGATTTTGGAGGCTTAGATGCAAAGTTAGTTAATTGTCAAGGGCAATACCAACTTTCCTTAGCAGAGGAGAGTTTGTAGTTTGTGCATTTGCTCTCAGACCTAAATAAAAGTGAATACAATTACTGACCCAGCTTTTGATATGCTGGCAGAGTTTCCACAGAATTAAAAGAATCACTGGTTCTTTGCAGGCTATAGAAAATTTTGCTCTCACAGTGAAAGATATGGCTCAAATGTTACAATCCTTTGGAACCGAACTAGCTGAGACAGACCTACCAGAAGATATTCCTTCAATAGAAGAAATTCTTGCAATTCGTGCTGAAAAGTATCACCTGTTGAAGGTATGTCTGATAGAGGAGATGAACAAATGTTTTCCATGGTCTTTTTCTAGAGAGGTGTTCAGTGTGTCCATTTCACACTGATTAGTGGGTAGGAAGACAAAAGATATATTTATATATTATAAAGCACACTAATAAAAATAAGAATACAAGAGGAGAATGTTTTGGATATGTTGAATGTAAATGTCCCCTTTGTAAATGATGTGTTCTCTTGATAAATTGTTTATTTGTAAATTGAATAGTTTATAAATGCTCTGCAGTCATTTTTGTTACTACATATTCTTTATCCTGTGAAAAGGCACCACTCTCATTTGTAAAGTTAGAGTGAGTATCAATAGGCACACCCCTTGCCACAGGTAGGATGTAAACTTTCTCTTCCATAGAGTACTAGTTCTTGATGTTTTCTAAAATAACTAAGAAGTTGATTTAGCTCTCCTACCCAGTTGTCTGGAGTGTTGGGTTGTGAAGGTTTCTGAGTCACCAAGTACTTTAAATTCACTTTTCCCAAAAAGTTTATGAATGATCTGAACAAGCACTAGGCTTCCATGTAGAACTCATGTTCTTCATATGATAATAGGCTAGTTGGGGTACTGAATCACAATCTAAAAGCAAAACTGTTCAAGGAAAAAATGCTCTGTCTCTCAAATGCTGTGTGGTTGGGTAATTTGCTTACCCTTTCAAAGTTTCAGTTTTTTCATATGTACAATGAGGTTGATGATGACACATGCATACCTTGTAGAGCTGTTGTGAGAATGAAATGAAGTAAAGTACATGATTTATGTATTATAGTGTTTGGCACATAGTTGGCAATAGCTCTTAATATTTATGTTCTTACTAGAGGCCCAGTACATGAAAATCATGCATGAGTAGGGTCCCTAGCAGCTGCTGGCTGCCAGCTGGGGCCTTCCTTCATTCCGTGCCCCCCCCCCCCCGGCCGCCATGGTCAGCACACATCATAGCGAGCAATTGAACTCCCGGTTGAACTCCTGAGGGGACACTTTGCATATTAGGCTTTTATATATATAGATTCATATTGATGGTGGTGTCATGGAACATGTTTCCACAAAAATACATGTACACCCCAATTTTTTGATCTCCTGAAGGAAGTCATTATTACTCTTACATGCCTGAAGAATCCACTGTCCAAGGTTAAAACCTTCTGAATAGAAGCATATGCTTCATGATAGATTAATTAATCCAGATGTGGACATAATACTTAAAGCAGGCAGTGATGGGCAACAATTAAGTTTTAGTAGGAAAGGCATTTATCTAACTATATCTGAATATATTAAATATTATTTGCAACTGTATGCTTTCTAGTGTGGTATACTTTATTATGCTATTATTGTTTTATTGAAGTACATTAAAAATATTAGCAGAGTAGAATAGAATAACTTAGAACTCTCTACCAGTAAAAGAAGGAGGCTACAAATGGAGCATAGAGTACTTCTGCCTGTAAAGATCTTATAGAAATAGTGATTGTAGCATCCATCTCAACAGGCAGAGGCTTCTTGGAGATTCACAGTTTTTGGATTCTGTGGTACTGAGGTATTCCTTGATGATTTCAGTTATGAAAGCAAAGGCCATTCTAAACTACTATTTTTATTCTTCATGCTATAGATATATGCTTCCTTCTCTTCAGGTTATTCAGATTAGGTTACTGGCAGATATTTGATACATCCCCTATTGTACCTTTGTACAGAATGATATTACAGCTGTAACCAAAGAAGGAAAAATTCTGCTATCAAATCTGGAAGTGCCTGACCCTGAAGAAGCTATCAGTTCAAGATTTGAACATCATGAACAAATAAGTGGTGACTGGCAAACTGTGAATAAGTGAGTGCTTTCTTTTGGGTATAGAGTTACTTATTTTATACTTTCGAAAGAGAATTACACATTTTTGCTGCAATCTGTTAAGTGTTAAAGTATTCCTGGATCTCTGGAAATTTAAGAACTCATTCCTGGATTGTCTCACAGAAGTTCATTTGCTTGCAGACTAGGGTCTGTGGACAGGGATGTTCTTTACTTGGACCAAGTGTCATAGGCTGTGACTTTCCCTATAATTCTTAATGTCCAGACCCAGTTTATCTACCTACTTATAAAACAAGCTTTTGTTTTTAAGGAATTCTATGACTTTTCTTTGTTAAGATTGCTGACTCAAGTACATGATATGGAAATTGCTTTTGATGAATTTTGGGAAAAACACCAACTAAAAATGAAGCAATATCTGCAACTATGGAAGTTTGAGCAGGATTTTCAAGAGGTCAGTTAAACATTTCTTTTTTTTTCTTCAAAAAATTGACATGAGAGAGAGGAAAGGAGAGAGAGAGAGAGAGAGAGAGAGAGAGAGAGAGAGAGAGAGAGAGAGGTGAGAGAGAAAACATCGATCAATTTCTTCCTGCATGCACCCTGACTGGGGATTGAACCTACAACCTGGGTTTGTGACCTGATCGGGAATTGAACCCTTGACCCTTTGGTTCTCAGGACGACACTCCAATCAACTGAGCCACACCAGTCAGGGATAAATATTTCTTTATACATTTATTTTCATTATGTCAGAGCTTTTTATTCCTTGATCATTAAAAAGTCTCACAAGATGATCATTTAAACCCACAGAGAGATGGCGGAGCGGGGGCGGGGCGGGGGGGAGGCAACTGTGAGTGAACCTTGACTTTGAATGAAGAAAAAAAACTACTAAATTCCAAGACTTCTACTTCTGTGGCTCATTCATTCCCTTCAAAAGAGCACTTATGTGCTAACATATATGAGAAAGACAAAGTTGTAGTATACTCTGATGTTTGTTATTCAAATTTACTTTAAATATAAAATGCTTTCAGCTTATGGGATAGCTTTCCTAGAAATAATATCAATTTCCTTCTTGATTTTTAAAAATACCATATTCCTCTGCTGATTATGTTTTACATGATCTAACAAAAGGTTTTTTTTTTCTGATTCAGCAATTTATACTTATGAAAAGGCTGATGGATGAAATTAAATCATGTTTAGTTATAATTATTTAAAAGGTTATAAGTATATTCTATTTGGAGTCTTCTGGAAAATCTATCATATATATTCAAGAGATACAGAATTATTTTCCTTTTTTTAAGTTGACATCTGCTGGGTGCTTTATTTAATTTTTTACTTTAAAGGCAAGACTAAAATAAAAAACTCTGAACTTATGCTTTTAACCCCAAAAGAATCAAAGAATAGCTATATTTCTAAAGCAGCTCAAATAAAGCAAATATTTTTTTGTAAGTACAAATATTACCTAAACAAGGTAAAATATAAATATTTAATTTTGTGCTTAAGTTGAAGTGTTACCACTGAAGTCAATTATAGATGTTTACTCTAAAAGAGGTTACTATGAAGACTGCAGATTCAAATACTGATAATGGTTATTCAAAATTCAATTTATGGAATACTTAGAAAATAGGTTGAATTGGAATCCATTGTGAGTTTTATAATATTCATTAGCAATAGTTTTTAAAGACATAAAAAGCTATTGTTTTCTTATAAATCAGGAGTTTAAAAATCATCTCTAGTGTTTTCAACTGTCACATGGCCATAAATCAAAGACCCAAATAATTAAAAATGATCAGGTACTATTTAGGCAATGATTCTCATGTGCCAGTACTTTTAATGTTGTGTACATAAAATTATAGTAAAAAGATGACTATAAACAAGATGTAGCTCCTCCATTTCCATGATCAGCACACTGTATTATAGTAAACTGAGTTTATAGTCCACCACCAAGTGTGGTTCTCCCATTACTTTATTTTGTGACGAGTCATCGAGAAGATCTTCAAATCCAATAGTTTCATTGTTACCTCACAAAATATCAGTGAAAGGTATGAGCTTGGATAAAATAGAAGATGCCAAACCTGTTGCACTGCCTTGAATTCCATTTGCAATTTTATTTTATTTTATTTTTATTTTTTAAAATATATTTTATTGATTTTTTTTTACAGAGAGGGAGAGGGTTAGAGAGTTAGAAACTTTGATGAGAGAGAAACATTGATCAGCTGCCTCCTGCATGCTTCCTACTGGGGATGTGCCCGCAACCAAGGTACATGCCCTGAACCGGAATCGAACCTGGGACCCTTCAGTCTGCAGGCTGATGCTCTATCCACTGAGCCAAACCAGCCAGGGCCCATTTGCAATTTTAGTAGAACAAGCAGACCCTGGATGTTTCTGTGTGGAAAAATTCATTTTATCATGGTTGAGCTGGAAATTTTCTTCCCATAATTCAAGAGGATGAATGGACAAAAGTTCATTTTTCAAACAAAAAATGTTTTTGAAGAAGATCATGTTTTTCAAAAGGTCCACTTACTGAAAATTCAATAACTGGAATACTGCCCTTTAGCTGAGATCCAAGTCCTCTGGTATTCATCTTTTGCTTGGTCTGTGAACAGCCTTTCAGTTCCATTACTTCCCTAGATTTAGTTGCTTCTTTTTGCTATCATGTGCAAGCTTCTCACAGTCCCTTTCATATACTATGTTGCCAGGGAATCCTTGAAAACTCACTTCTTTTCTGTCTTCCATGTGGCCAGATTTTTTTCTACCAATGAGTGGCTTACTTACTTGGTATTTCATTTGTTCTAGCAGGATTAGGTCTTTGAGGGGCACTGCATTCTGGACACAGGGCACAGTTACTACCAGTCCTTTTCCTCCTATGATTCAAACAGATTTTGAAATGCCATGCACTCCATGAAATCGTCCTGAAAGAATAGGTCAAATTGCTCTTGGTCCTTCTAGATAGTTGTGTCTCTTCCTCCTCCCCAACTGAACACATGGAAAAGTAACACTTCTCCTGAACATACCTATTATGCCTCTCTATATATCTTAATTTGCACCCATATTAAATTTTTATACTGCAGTTATATTCTGTTTCTTCTTGGATTATAATCTCATTGACATGATCTGTATTTCATATTGACATCAGATAGACTCTGTATATATAGGAAGTTAACTTAAAAACTTGTTTGGCAATTTCAAACTTTCATAACTTTTTGAATATTGTCAAATGTGATGTTTTTGAATATACAAAATAGTAATATTATGTTGCATAATCATAGTATGGTTACCAAATTTAGTACATTCAACAATAATACGATACTTTTGTATTATCTACCATCAGTATTCCAATTTTGCCAACTGACTTGATGCTATCATTTTTTGCCATCAATAAGAAATTTAATGTTTTTAAAGAAATCCAAATGGTGGCATTGTCCAAAAATTTAACATGTTTATTTACATTTTTATAAAGTTGAACTGCTGAATCTTGTTTACTGGAACATTTTAACTTGCATCAATGCTTTTTGTCCCCACATTTATATTAAAAGAATTCTCACACAAATGGAAATGGAAATACTGCTAATACCTGATTTCTGTCCCCTTTTTGCAAGCATATAGTTAGGTACCTTTTTACCCTTGCTGGGGGAGGGGGGGATCTAATGTTCAGAACTACCAATAACAGGAAGAAGAGAATTTTTTTTAAACAGAATGAAATGTTTCCCATCTTAGTGGATTCTTAAGCACACTCTCCTCATATGTGTTGTGCTAGCTGGATGTCTTTTGGCATAATTGTTACATGTTTGGCGTGGATAGCACACAGGTTGGTGTCTTCAAAAAGGCCAACTGGATAGGCCTCACTTGCCTCCTGCAAAGCACCAATAGCTGCATTCTGGAAGCATAGATCAGTTTTGAAGTCCTGAGCAATTTCTCACACCAGATACTGGAAGGGAAGTTTGTGAATCAAAAGTTCAGCAAACTTCTGCTAATGTCTAATTTCAGGAAGTTCCATGGTACCAGGCCTGTAATGATGAGGTTTCTTCACCCCTTTGGTAGAAGGTGTACGCTTGAGAGTGACTTTGGTAGCCAGTGGCTTCCTTGGTGCTTTACCACCAGTCTATTTGCAGGCAGTTTGCTTTGTATGAGCCATTGTATAGAGAGACCCATTCCTCAGCAATCCTTTTTTTTTAAAATTGATTTTTTTTTTTTTTAGAGAGAGAGAGAAAAAAAAAACACACACATCAATGTGAGAGAGAAACATCAATTGATTGTCTCTCATACACACTCTGACTGGGGATGGAACACAAAACCTGGGTATGTGCCCTGATGGGGAATTGAACCCATGGTCCTTCGGTGCACGGGATGATGCTCCAACCAACCTTTATTTCCCCATATATAATACAGGGTCCAGTCTAGAGAGTCTTGTATGGCATTAAGTTGTCATGTCTCCTTACTTGCCTTTAATCTAGAACATTTCTATAGCCATTTTTGTCTTTTATGACATTGACATTTTTAATAATACAGTCCTTTTCATTTTTTATTTATTTTATTTTTAATTGAAATTATTGGGGTGACATTAGTTAATAAAATTATATAGGTTTCAGAGGTATAATTCTATAATACATCATCTATATATTGTATTGTGTGATTTCACGGACATGTGGAATCTAATGAACAAAATAAGCTGATGAACAAAATAGAAGCAGAGGCATGAATACATGGAACAGACTGATAGCTGTCACAGGGGAGGGAGAGGAGGCTGGGTGAAAAAGATGAAGGGATTAAGTAAAAAAATTAACTTATAGATAGACAAAAGTATAATACAGTCTATTTAAAAATAAAATCTTTTTAAGTTTGTCTGACATTTTCTCATGATTAGATTAACCTGTGTGTGACTACCTAGAATACTGCATATGTGATGTGTCCTTCTGAGGGTATCACATCTGGAGGAAATTAAGTCGACCTGCCCCTCATTGTTGATGTAGATTTTGATCACCCAGTCAGGGTGCTATTAAATTTCTCCACTGTATAGTTACTTTTTTCCACTTGTATCTAGTAGGAAATGTGTGGGGAGAGAATTTAAGGTCATGCAAATATATTTTAAAAAATATATAAATTTATTTCACAGAGGAAGGGAGAGGGTAAGAGAGATAGACACTTCAATGATGGGAGAGAATCATTGATCGGCTGCCTCCTGCATGGCCCCTACTGGGTGGGAATCCAGCCTACAACCCAGGCATGTGCCCTCACCAGAATCGAACTGTGATCTTCTGGTTCATAGGTCGATGTTCAACCACTGAGCCACAACAGCTGGGCCCATGCAAATATCTTGCTTTTCATCAAAAGATCACCATAGGTTTAATATCAATTGATCATTCTTGATTTAAATAGTCTTTATTATAATAGTTGTGAAATGCTGTGTGTTTTTTTTTTTAATCTCTAGTGTCTCCTCCACATTTACCAGTCCACATAGGCATGCTACTGTAAGCAAGGGCCTTTCCTTCTATCTATCTATCATCTATCTATCTATCTATCTATCTATCTATCTATCTATCTATCTACATTTTTGGGTTCATGGCTGCCTAGATTTTCAATGGTTCATAATTTATTACTGCTTTTAACTATTTTGGTGTTTCAAGCTAGCTACCATGTCCTGGTGATATGTCCAAGCATTATTTTATCACTTCTTTACTTTCTAGTATAAAAAGATGGTCTAAGCCTCAGCCTTGGAACCAGACATTTTCCAGAAGCTCTGGATTCTTTCTCTGGGAAATGATGTTAAGGACCAAGATCTGGGTGCTAGGAGTCCTCATTGCTACTAAAGGGTCTTTGTCTCTAGAACCGTTCATCATAGAGCTAGGGAATATATATATTTATAGGCATATACACTTATACATACATCCATACATGTCCACATATACATGTTTTCATATGTACATAGTGATATTTTATAAATAATCAGTACACACTGATATCTAGGAGGTTAAATTTTAGCAGATTATATGAATTACTGGAATAAAATAACTGAAATATTTTTCATATGTTCAATTTTTTCATATTGATGTTCTTATTTAATAGCATTTCCTATACAACTTGATTATTAAGGGAAATGCTTAATATTTATTTGCTTGTAAGACTAATTTTTATTACTATTTTTAGCTTGTGCGTGAAGTTGAACTTCTATTAAATCAACAAGCAGAGTTGGCAGATGTCACAGGGACTATAGCTCATATAAAACAAAAAATAAAACATTTGGAAAACTTAGATGAAAATTCTCAGGTAAGATTACATTTCAGATGTTCATTTATTTATGGAGTATGATAGTTACATTTTGATGCTTTTCAGTGGTTGAAACCCTTATTATGATTATTGGTAATCTCTCAGCAGCAGTCTATATAATTTTTTCAATAATATTTGTCTGTTTTCCATTCTGTTCAATGTGGGCCTGAAGTGACACTGCATATATCATGTAGGAAGCCTCTGAGATAATGGTGTCTAATGTTTTAGGCCTGCCAGTGGGAACAAGATCATAAATCATTTTGAAGAAGCTAGAAAAATGTCTATCAAGAATGCTATTTGGGTACTTGGAAATAAGGGAAACATACAAAAACATAATTCCCTAAATGTCCATCATTTGTTATATGTATTTCAACCAGCATACATTAATACATATAGATCTACTTAATCTGACTAGCTGTAAATTGATTACATTTTCTAGGCCTCAATGTCATAATTTATAAATTGGGATGAAAGGACCTACTTTGCAGAGTGGATTGTAAGGATTCATTTAGGTGTTGTAGATAAAACACTCAGCACAGTACCTGAGATACATGACTCAAAAGAGCCAGCTGCCAGTCTTAAACCTTGGACTTATGGCTTTACTACTTAACAAACTCGAGCTTTGCTCTCCTTTTTTTTGTTTTTGGTATAATTTGGCCTTCTTTATTTTTTTAACAGTTTATTTTTTTATTGTTTAAAGTATTACATATAGTAGTACATATATCTCCTTTTTTTTCCCCATTGACCTTCCCCCAGGCTCCCCTAGCCCCTGTAGCATGCCCTCATCACCCGCCCCTCCAGTGTCTTGTGTCCATTGGTGTGCTTATATGCATGCATACAAGTCCTTTGGTTGATCTCTTTCCCCCCCTCCCTAACACTCCCCAGCCTTCACGCTGTAATTTGACAGTTCAGTGCTTTACTGCCTCTGTATCTATCTTTTTGTTCATCAGGTTATAATGTTCTTTATTTTCCTGAGTGAGTGAGATCATGTGGTATTTTTCTTTCATTGCCTGGCTTAATTCACTTAACATAATGCTCTCCAGGTCCATCCATGCTGCTGCAAATGGTAAGAATTCATTCGTTTTTATAGCAGTGTAGTATTTCATTGTGTAGATGTACCATAGTTTTATAATCCACTCATCTGCTGATGGGCACTTAGGCTATTTCCAAATCTTAGCTATGGTGAATTGTGCTGCTATGAATATAGGGGTGCATATATCCTTTCTGATTGGTGTTTCTAGTTTCTTGGGATATATTCCTAGAAGTGGTATTACTGGGTCAAATGGGAGTTCCATTTTTAGTTTTTTGAGGAAACTCCATACTGTTCTCCACAGTGGCTGCACCAGACTGCATTCCTACCAGCAGTGCACGAGGGTTTCTTTTCCTACACATCCTCGCCAGCACTTGTCATTTGTTGATGATTGCCATTCTGACAAGTGTGAGATGATACCGCATTGTCGTTTTGATTTGCATCTGTCGGATAATTAGTGACATTGAGTATGTTTTCATATGTCTCTTGGCTTTCTTTCTGTCTTCTTTCGAAAAGTATCTGTTTAGGTGTGTTGCCCACTTTTTTATTGGATCATTTATCTTCCTTTTATTAAGTTGTATAAGTTCCCTGTAGATTTTGGAGATTAAACCTTTATCAGTGATACCATTTGCAAATATGTTCTCCCATGCAGTGGGCTTTCTTGTTGTTTTGTTGATAGTTTCTTTTGCTGTGCATAAGCTTTTTATTTTGATGTAGTCCCATTTGTTTATTTTCTCTTTAGCTTCCATTGTCCTGGGGGCAGTATCGGTGAAGAAGTTCTTTTGGCATATGTCTGAGATTTTGCTGCCTGTGGATTCCTCTAGTATTTTTATGGTTTCCCATCTTATGTTTAAGTCCTGTATCCATTTTGAGTTTATTTTTGTATATGGTGTAAGTTGCTGATCTAGTTTCATTTTTTTGCATGTATCTGTCCAATTTTCCCAACACCATTTATTGAAGAGACTGTCTTTATTCCATTGTATGTTCATGCCTCCTTTGTCAAATATTAATTGAGCATAGTGGTTTGGGTCAATATCTGGATTCTCTATTCTATTCCATTGATCTATATGTCTGCTCTTGTGCCAGTACCAGGCTGTTTTGAGAATAGTGGCTTTGTAATACAGCTTGAAATCTGGTATTGAGATCCCACCTACTTTATTCTTCTTTCTCAGGATTTCTGTGGCTATTTGGGGTCGTTTTTTATTCCAGATGAATTTTTGGAGAGTTCTTTCAAGGTCTGTGAAATATGCCGTTGGTATTTTAATGGGGAGTGCATTGAATCTATAGATTGCTTTGGGTAGTATGGACATTTTAATGATGTTGATTCTACCAATCCATGAACATGGTATGTTCTTCCATCTGTTTACGTCTTCCTCTATCTCTTTTTTCAGTGTCCTGTAGTTTTCCGCGTATAGGTCTTTTACCTCCTTAGTTAAGTTTATTCCTAGGTATCTTAATTTTTTTGGTGTGATGGTAAATGGGATTGCCTTTTTAGTCTCTCTGTCTGTAAGGTCACAATTGGTGTATAGAAAGGCCATAGATTTCTTGGCGTTAATTTTGTATCCTGCTACATTGCCGAATTCATTTATTAAGTCTACTAGTTTTTTGACGGAGTCTTTCGGATTTTTTATGTACAATATCATGTCGTCTGCAAATAAAGACAGCTTTACTTGTTCCTTTCCAATTTGGATGCCTTTTATTTCTTCTTCTTGTCTAATTGCAATGGCTAATACTTCCAGTACTAGGTCAAATAGGAGTGGTGAGAGTGGGCATCCCTGTCTTGTTCCTGTTCTCAGGGGAAATGTTTTTAGTTTTTGTTCATTGAGTATGATGTTTGCTGTGGGTTTATCATATATAGCTTTTATTATGTTGAGGTTTGATCCTTCTATTCCCAGCTTGCTGAGAGTTTTTATCAAAAATGGGTGTTGGATTTTGTCAAATGCTTTTTCTGCATCAATTGATATGACTATGTGATTTTTATCTCTCAATTTGTTTATGTGATGTATCACGTTTATTGATTTGTGGATATTGTACCATACTTGCATTCCTGGGATAAATCCTACTTGGTCATGGTGTATGATCTTTCTGATGTACTGCTGGATCCGATTTGCTAGAATTTTGTTGAGGATTTTGGCATCTGTGTTCATGAGGGATATTGGCCTGTAATTCTCTTTCATTGTGTTGTCTTTATCTGGTTTTGGTATTAGGGTGGTGCTGGCTTCACAGAATGAACTTGGAAGTGTTCCTTCCTCTTGAATTTTTTTGGAATACTCTGCGGAGGATAGGTTTTAGTTCTTCCTTGAACGTTTGGTAAAACTCTCCTGTGAAGCTGTCTGGCCCTGGGCTTTTGTTTGTTGGAAGCTTTTTGATGACTGCTTCAATTTCTTCCATAGTTACTGGCCTGTTGAGCTGTTTAGATTCTTCCTGATTGAGTTTTGGAAGGTTGTATTTTTCTAGGAATATGTCCATTTTCTCCAGATTGGCCAGTTTGTTGGAATAGAGTTGTTCATAGTATTTTTTAACAATCCTTTGTATTTTGGTGGGGTCTGTTGTTATTTCTCCTCTTTCATTTCTGATTTTGTTTATTTGGGTCCTCTCTCTTTGCTTCTTGGTGAGCCTTGCTAGAGGTTCATCAATCTTGTTTATCCTTTCAAAGAACCAGCTCTTGGTTTTGTTGATCTTTGGATTGTTTTTTTGGTCTCTATGTCCTTGACCTCCACTTTGAACTTTATTATTTCCTTCCTTCTGCTTACACTGGGCTTTTCTTGTTGCCCCCTTTTTACTCTTTGAGTTTTAGGGTTAGGTAATTTGTTACCATTGTTTGTTTTTGCAGTAGACTTGTAGAGCTATGAACTTCCCTCTCAAGACTGCTTTCGCTTTGTCCCATAGATTTTGGATTGTTGTGTTTTCATTGTCGTTTGTTGCCATGTGGTTTTTTATTTCTTCTTTGATCTCTCTGGTAACTCAGTCATTGTTTAATAGCATGCTATTTAGTCTCCGTGTGTCTGATTTTTTTGGATTGTTTTTATTGTAGTTGAATTCAAGTGTTATGCCACTGTGGTCTGAGAAGATGCTTGATATGATTTCTATCTTCTTGAATTTTAAGAGACTTTGCCTGTGACCCAATATATGGTCTATCTTTGAAAATGACCCATGTGCACTTGAGAAGAATGTATATTCTGTGGCTTTGTGGTGAAATGTTCTGAAGATGTCAATTAATTCCATCTGGTCTAGTGAGTCATTTAGGATTGATGTTTCTTTGTTGATTTTTTGTTTATAGGATTTGTCCAATAGTGTTAATGGGGTACTAAAGTCTCCTACTATGATTGTATTGCTGTCAATCTCTCCCTTGATATCCTCCAGTTGTTTTTTTTTTAATGTATTTGGGTGCTCCTGTATTGGGTGCGTATATGTTTACCAGAGTTATTTCTTCTTGTTGGATTGCTCCCTTTAGTATTATGAAGTGGCCTTCCTTATCTCTTGTTATGTCCTTCACTTTGAGATCTAATTTTTCAGATATAAATATTGCTACCCCAGCTTTTTTTTTCATTTCCATTCCCCCGAAAACCTTTTTCCATCCCTTCACCCTCATTCTGTGTGCGTCTTTTTTCCTGAGGTGGGTTTCTTGTAGACAGCAGATATATGGGTCATGTTTTCTTATCCAATCCGTTACCCTATGTCTTTTGATTGGGGCATTTAATACATTTACATTTAAAGTTATTATTGATAGGTACTTGTTTGTTGCCATTGTTATTCTTTACCCCTGTGTTCCTTCTTTGCTTCCTATTTCTTTTTTTTACAGCAGACCCTTTAGCATTCCTTGCATTGCTGGTTTGGTGGTAATAAACTCTCTTAGTCCTTTTTTTGTCTGTGAAGCTCCTGATTTCACCTTCAATTTTGATTGATAGCCTTGCTTGGTAGAGTATTCTTCAATTCAGACCCTTCCTTTGCAGGACTTCATATATTTCATTCCATTCCCTTTTGACCTGATGTGTTTCTGTGGAGAAATCAGTCACTAGTCTGATGGGGGATCCTTTGTAGATAACTTTTTGTCTCTCTCTGGCCGCTTTTAAGATTCTTACTTTGTCATTGGTGTTTGCCAATTTAATTATAATGTGCCTTGACATCGGTCATTTGGGGTTCATTTTGCTTGGGACTTTGTGAGCTTCTTGGATTTGTGTGCTTTTTCTTTCCTATATCATGGAAGTTTTCTGTCATTATTTCTTCATACAGGTTTTCTATTCCTTGCTCAGTTTCCTCTTCTTCTGGAATTCTTATTATTCGGATGGTCTTTTGTTTCGTGTTGTCCCAAAGTTCCCTTAGGCTCTCCTCCTGCTTTTTAATTTTTTTTTCTATAAGCTGCTCTACTTGGTTATTTTGTCCTAACTTCTCTTCTCGCTCACTGATGCAGTCCTCTCCTTTTTCTAGTCTACTCTTGATGCTTTCTATTGAGTTCTTTACAGCAGCGATGTCATTTTTCATTTCTTCCTGGTTCTTCTTTATTTCCTCTTGGTTCTTACTCATATTGTCGAATTTGTCTTCCATTCTTTTCATCCACCTTATGACCATTTCTCTGAATTCTTTCTCTGACAGTTTGCTTGCCTCCATTTCGTTTACTTCCTTTTCTGGTGATGCCTGCTTTTCTTTCACATGCAGGCTGTTTATTTGTCTTCCCATGATCTCTCTTCTCCGGGTGTCTGGTTATGTAGTGCTCTCTCTCCTGCATTGATTTAAAGGCACAAAATACAACACAACAAGGTAGAATGCACAAGGCACTGAACACAAATGTATTCATGATATTAATAACCCCTAATAAAGGTGACCACCAGAGAAAAGCAAATTAGAGGATAGGAGAAAAGTGAGAAGAGAAAAAAAAAAAGAGTGCAAAAATGAAATTCAGAAAAGGAAAAAAAAGTAAGAGAGAAAAAAGAGAGAATAAGAAAGAAGAGGGGAAATAACTATGTATGGGGAGAAAACTCCAGTAGAACAGCCACTAATCTCCACACACATGCCAGCAACCAGTACCTGAATATGAATGCAAACTACAAACAACAACTAATATCAAGTGAGGCGTGGGAAAACAGCAGCAAAAAACAAAACAATAAAACAAAAAGAAAAAGCGAAACAATCTCACAAGCATAAAAAAACAATATAATCAACAATCAAGCAAACAACAACAAAAGGACAGAGAGAAAAAAAATTGGATAGTGAAGAAAGAGAAGCGAGAGGTATGTATGGAATTGGAGCAAGGGATTGGAAATTAGATATATAAGTTGGGTGAAATTTTAACAGGGGGTAAAAAGAAGGAATAGGGAAAATCTAAAGCAGGAACAGGGTAAGGGGAGCAGGGCAACAAAAGGGGAAAAGTGAGGAAGAGATTGATGGCATAAAGATAAAGTTGAGATAGAGTAAAATGATGCTAAAGGAAAGATGAAAATAGAATGTAAAACACTAATCCCAAAATAAAATAAAGAGAAAATAAAATGACACTTAAAAAAACCCCGTAAAATAATAGTAGTAATAATACTGATTGAAAATAAAAATGTAATAATTAAAATGATAAAATCAAGTGAGGAAAAAAGAAAAAAATTAGTTTCTTAAGTAAAAGATGAAAAGTAAAAATAAAAAATGTGTAGTAGTGAAGGTCATTCACTTCCTCTACTATTCTTTTTGGCACACCTGTTTCTTCGTCAGGACAGTATTCAAGTTCCCTGCGTTCCACTGCTCCTCAGTGTTGTAAGCCAGTCCTGATTTTTAAGCAGGCAGTGTGTCTTAATTTCTTGTATTCCTTTTTTTGTGTTTACACAAGAGTCAATTTGTGATTCAACCCCGGGTGGCAGTGTTTCTGGATTGACCTCCGGGTCTATAGGTCCTTTCTAGCTAGTGTTTAGGTTTTGTTTTCCCTGTGGCACTTAATATTGGTTTGGGGGAGGTTGCCTCAGAGCTGATTTTCTGATGGTTATTCCCCGTTCTGATCCCCAGGTTTCAGAAAAACAACTTTCCCCTGCAGTGTCTTAGAGTGTCCCCAATTGGGTGATCCTATGTATTGGGCTTAGTAATTAGAAGCAAGGATTTAACGAGGAAAAATACATAATAATAAAATAAAATAAAAAGAGCCAGAGTAAGTGTGCAAACTCCGGTGCTGCGCACAAGTCTGTGCAGTCTTTTTTCCCCTTGGGTTTAAGCAGCCGGCACACTTTTAAAATTTTTAGGCTGTCCTTTTATGCCCAGATAAAAATGGGTTGCTTTTTAGAGTTTCCTTCTGTTAGCAGCTCTGTAGACCCCTTCCACATTCACGGATCACGCCAGCCCCAACAGCCATGGATTTTTCTAGGCACAGACTTTCTCAGGTCCTCCAGCTCTTGCATGCGTGTTTCTCTCTCCTTCCGGGGCCACAGACCTCACCTTATCCCAGGCGAAATCTGCCTTTCCATGAGGGGGTGCAGAGCTCCTCTGAATTCACGTGCTGGCGCCACTTGGGGACCGGTGTTCTCGGGTTCTCAGCTGTTCCGTGGTTGCCGTAGTTGTAGATTCCCCGGGCTTTTCAGGCTTCCGATAACATCCACTTTCCCCTTCAAGATGGCATGGTCTCTGTGTCCGAGGTGGTCGTTCCAGGAGCAAACCCTGCAGCTGTGGGGTCTGCCTGGTCAGGGGAATCCCGTCCAGCAGTCCCCCACAGTCTACTGGCGTATAGCTGTCCCTCAACTCACCAACAAACACTCCCCGTGCGACCACACACTCTCCATTTGTTTTCTCACTCACACACTATCTTGCAGTCTGCCTTCCAGTCCTCCTGCTCTCCTGTTTTGTATGAGAGGGCAAGGCCATGGTTTTTAAGGTGGGTTTTCATTAAACAAATAGTTTTATGGGTGAACCACCGGCACCAAGAAACAAAAATTGAGAGGTAGCAGTTGTGATGACCAGTTCTGGAACTGTGCTTGTAGATCTTTGTGATTGTGGGGCAATTTACAGATCCCTATGGTAGAGTAGAAAAAGAAGGCAAACTGGGTTAGATACTAGGGGCCTTTGGTTTTATTGTTAGTTTTTTTTAATAGTTTTCAGTTTTAATTGTGATGAAAGACATAACAAAATTTAATATTTTAAAATATATTTTATTGATTTTTTTACAGAGAAGAAGGGAGAGGGATAGAGAGCTAGAAACATCGATGAGAGAGAAATATCCATCAGCTGCCTCCTGCACATCTCCTACTGGGGATATGCCCCCAACCAAGGTACATGCCCTTGACCGAAATCGAACCTGGGACCCTTGAGTCTGCAGGCCGACGCTCTATCAACTGAGCCAAACCGGTCAGGGCAAAATTTAATATTTTAACCATCTTAAGTGTACAGTTAAGTAGTGTTTAATGTATTCACATTGTTGTGCAACAGATCTCTAGACCTTTCTCATCTTGCAACACTGGAATTCTATTTTGACCCCGGTTTGCCCACTAACTAGATAGGCTAGCACTTCTTCATAGGGGTTTCAGGTTTCTTTATTTTACGTCGACAAACATTTCCTGAACTCCTATTATGTTTCAGTCACTATGGTGGGGGTGAGTCAGCAGTTGATGTGGAGGCAAGGCCTTTAAGATCCCTTTTGACATGCAAACCCTGTGACAGGTTCACTTCAGGTCTGTAAAGGTGTCAGGTGGATTTCCAAGGCTAGGATGTGTGAAATCAATTAGCTTTCTTTGGCTGTTGTGTACTTCATTTGATATATGGGGTTCTGTTCTAAATCTGTACAACCCTTCACGAAGCAAATCTCATTCCTATTCTGGGAGGCTGGATAATTTTCTTTTTATGTCACGAGAAATGCGTGAGCTTCTGATATCAACTGCTATAGCTAATTACTGTAACAGCTTTTTTTTTGCAGCCTTGAAAAGTATATCAAATCATATTTTTGGCAAAACATCTCCTTGCTCAATCAATCTGCTTCTTAATTATTGCCCCCCTCTTTGAACAGAGATCATGCAGTTATTGTTTTACTTCTTTCTTAAAATCAGGATTTGTTAGCAAAGGTCCAGTTTGTGATTTTACATGGGCACAGACTTGCATCAAATCACCATTATGCACTTGATTTGATCTGCCAGAGGTGCACAGAGCTACATTATCTTTCTGATATTTTGGTTAATGAGACACAAAACAAATGGATACAGCTCAGCTGGACCTTCAAAATGCATAAACGTCTACAGCAGGTAGTGTCATGTGGCATGATGCATTTCTGAAAAGGGAGATAAATATTTTTTCCTAGGTCCTTCTCAGAGGTTATATGGTCAGGGTCTGGTATAGCTTTGGAATTTGCAAGAGGTCTGAGTTTGACTATGCTTATTTAATCCATATTAACTCTGCAGAATTCATAGCAGGTTAGTATTATAAGAATTTTGGCCTCTGTTCTGAATATTGAGATTGTGGTTGTGATGGCTTCTTTCTATTTTGGGTACATTTCTGAAACCTCTACTCTAGTGATAGTTTGCAGACAGAACACTTTAAAAAACCTTTGGGGGCATTTTGATAAAACCTGAAACTCTTTTCACATTTCATAGTTATAGCAGTAAAAAATTAAACAGTGACTGGAAAATATTCCTCCATTGCTTGAGCGTCTGACCCCATTCATGGGTAAGCAGTGAAGAGAAGATCTGGTCCTGGCAGTGGAATGTAAAATAGGGCTATCATTTACAGGCATCATATCTGAACATGAGCATTTAAAAAATATATTTTATTGATTTCAGAGAGGAAAGGAGAGGAAGGAGAGAGAGAGATAGAAACATCAATGAGAGAGAATCATTGATCGGCTGCCTCCTGCACGCCTCCCACTGGGGATTGAGCCTGCAACCTGGGCATGTGCCCTTGACTGGAATGGAACCTGGGACCTTTTAGTGTGCAGGCCGACACTCTATCGACTGAGCCAAACCAGCCAGGGCTGAAACATAAACATTGTAATCTGCACATCTTCTCTGGCAAGGAAACTTTTATCCTTGTCCTAAGCAATCATTATGGTTTCATATTATACTTTATATTTTGCTAGGAGTTTCATATTTCAGTTATTGATTTTCATAAAATAGCATTCAGCTCAAATATTAGTATTGATAGAATGGTCAAGCTTCTGCTGCAGAATGATTTCATTGTTATGAAATGAGTGCAGTGCTTCCCAGGTTTGGTTGTGCATCAGAGATACCCGTGGAGCTCTGTAAACATATAAATACCTGGCTTATGGCCCTGAGCTACTGAATCAGAGTTTCTGGAGACCCAACCCAGATATCTTTATTTTTTAATAGCTCTGAAACTAACCCACCCTGATTGACAGAAGCCAGGACTGATAAACTGATAAACACTGTTTTAAGGGACAAACATATATGTTGTCATTTACTCATAGTTATGGTGTGTGTGTGTGTGTGTGTGTGTGTGTGTGTGTGTGTGTGTGTGTATGTGTTTGTGTGTGTGTGTGTGTGTGTGTGTGTGTGTGTGTAGTGTGCTCACCAGCCTCTTCAGTGCTGTGATGGAGGAGAATGTCTTCTAGCTAATCAGGAAATAGATAAGTTTCAGTCTAAAGAAAATGCTCAGAAAGCCTTCCAAGATATTGAACATTTTCTTGAAATGGCTCTGCCCTTTATAAACTTTAATACTAAAACCCTACAGTATGAATTTGATGTACTTTTATCCCCTGAACTCAAGATAAGAGGCTTCTTTATAAGTAAACACATTTTTAAAAACTATAATTACCGTAGGTTTAGTATTGTAAGAGTTTTATTACTTCACAGCTAACTTTATATCAAATTGCAATTACACAGTGCTCTTAAGGATTAGAGGTGATATCAGTGTCACTGTTAAGCTTCAAAAAACCCAAAGGCTTATTCTTGCTATTTAATTAAGAGTAATTTCCTTTTTGAGCTCTGACTCCATTATTTTTAAACTCTTTTCACATACTACAAGCTCTCACATACATTTTCTTGTGCATCCTTGGAGAAAGACCAAAGCTGTCATTGGCAAATATTGGGCCAATGTCAAGATCACCCTATGGCAAACATCTTTTTTTTTGTGCTGCAGTAACCAACAACAGATGCTCTGTGGATACAGATATCACTTCTACTCAGTTTTAGAAGGAAGGTTTAAAGAAAGGATCTGGGTCTTCTTGGTGGGGGTGGGGAGCAGGCGGAAGTTGCTGTTGGTAGGGTGGAGAGCTTTAGGTTTGTTCAGTACCACCCCATTGGAGATGTCATGAAGCACTGTTTTCACATTGTAGATAAGTTTATTTGTGATACTATTTGCTGCTAAAATGTCTAATTGACGCGAAGATTGGAACAGTATTTAAATCTGTGTTTAGCGGCAGATCTTAGGAAATGCCCCAGAAAAACAGAAACATGGCTGTGGCAATAACTGAGTCATTCTCTGGATTCCACGAAGCTTGCTGTGTCAAATCGTCTAGGAAGGTCAGAAGGAGATATTCTTTATAATGGCTCTGAGGAGCCTTTTACAACATGGAGAACTAAAAGAAACATAACAAACTACTGTGACAGTGCTTAACTTGGTGGCATTCTGATGCTAAATATGCCTTCTTTTCCAGGCAATATCCCTTCTTGTTTATGAAGGGTAAATCACTTTATGTAGTGACCTATTTCATGACTGCTTGATGAATTTTTCTTTTATAACCGTGTGGCGATAATACATTAATCTGTCTCCATTACTCTCCTAAATTCCTTCTAGTTATATTTTAAACTCTACATTAATTTTTGGACTGTTTGAATCTGAGAAATCTGATAGTATTTGTAATCATCCCATTTCATAAAATTCTTATACAACCTGTAGATTCAAATTCAGACTGTACAACTCAAGCTTGAAAGCATTCAAACTGTATTTGAGAACCAACAAGCTGGTTTCAAGAAACTGAAATATGAGCATGTGAGGCCAATCCAGTTTGTGGTACCTGCTTCCAACAAAGTGATCATACCTAAAGCACCCTTTTTTTCACCTACACCTGGTAAAGAATCTTAAATTCCCTCTTTTATTTTTTTTATTTTATTGCTTTTATTTACTTTGTTACTCTTAATGTAAATACTGAATTCGTTCTTCAATCCTGATAAATTGAAATTTTATTTAAACATCTTTGATCATGTTTAATTATATTGCACGAGGCAGGAGTTGTAATTGACACTATCATACAATAGTTCCACAGTGGTGATATAATATAGTACAGGATGTTGCAGATCTGTACTGAATAGTCCAGACTTGCAATGAGTGTGAACATTTATACCAGCATCAAATTCACCCTTTTCTTCAACAGGTGGAAGAAGAAAGGCATATGAAACTGGTACACATGTGTGCCTGCATGTACTCACGCATACGCACTTTATACCTCAATAAACAATAACTTGGTTCTTATAAGCTTCTAGTAAGTAAATGGCTTGGATAATAGAATGGCTTGCCTGTTGTACATAAATGCAAGTAAATAGAATAATTTTGCCTGTCAGAGAGTCCATTTTCTGGTTTTAATCTTTGTTGACCTATTTCAATCATGTAATATCCATTTTCCTTTCTACATTCTATGCGATAAAATAATTATCCTCATTATGTTGTTGAACTACTCTGGAAATAAGATGACTGTATTGCTCCAAGGTTTCCCTTGAGCAGCCTCTGGGGCCTCTTGAGGGGGAGAGTGATTTGGCTTTGGGGCCTTAAGTAAGTTGAATGGGTGAATGTAGGACTAAATTCAGTCTCTCTTATCTAAGAGAATCAGCAACTTTATTAATGTATGATAACTACTTTGAAATTCAGAGAAAGCTTGAGCCAGGCATAATGAGTTTAAAAATCTAGCCCAGCCCCAGCATGGATCATATTAAAAAGAGATGAGGAAAACAAGTAACTAGGCTAAGATGATCAAAGTTATATAGTTAATAAACATAAAAATATACTCACAAATAAAACTATGAATAATCCCATAAATAAGTAATATTGACTATGATAATATGGGGAAAAGTAAAAAGAAAAAAAAACAATAAGGGGCTAAAAACCAATAACTGAGAATAAAAATAGAACAGGTTGATATCCCTAAGATCTCAGATTCCTGCATTCATTTAGTGTCTATGTGACCTTGGACAGTTCCCTTAACCTCTTTTAACCTCAGTTTTCTTGTCTGTAAAATAGGTACATTGACACCTACTGACTTCAAAGGGTTCTTGTGGAAAAAAAATGTAGAACATAAGAAGTACTCAATAAACAAGACTATCTGACTAAGGCTTCTTTCTTTATAGTCTTCTAAAAGTTCAACTGCTTGAAAGGGGTTCCAGAAGTGGCACACCTTGGGTTGAGAAACAGGGTTCTGAATAGACTGTCTAAATCCCACTCACTGCCTTAATCACTAAAGTGCATATTGCTTTTTGTTGTTTCATTAATTTCTGATATTCTTATTTAATGGTGTTACACTTTCTTTCTGCAGTGGGAGTTGGATACTTTCAAGCATGTAAATTTTAAAAAATATTTTATTGATTTTTTACAGAGAGGAAGGGAGAGGGAGAGAGAGTTAGAAACATCAATGAGAGAGAAACATCAATCAGCTGCCTCCTGCACACCCCCTACTGGGGATGTGCCCGCAACCAAGGTACATGCCCTTGACTGGAATTGAACCTGGGACCCTTGAGTCCGCAGGCTGACGCTCTATCCACTGAGCCAAACCGGCTAGGGCATGTAAATTTTTTTTGAAAGGTACCCATCTTTATTTTCATCAGTACATGTTCTGAATTTGTGTATGTGAAAAACCAGTTTGGCATTTAAAACCATTTAAAAGGATCAGCATTCAGTTTTGCATTCTGCCTACAATTAACTTTATTTTTTCATAATAACTGTCCATTATTCTGTCAGTATTAAACTTAGTCTTGGAAAATGACTATATAAAAAAGTAGATTATGTGCTTTCATCAAATGACCACTCATAAGTAGAAAACAAGGAAAACAGTTGCACTATTAAAATAAATCAAGCTTTATTTTCATTTTATAGACTCTTGTGTCATCCACAATAAAATTATTTGTTGGGAGTAGCTTGAATTTGCTGCAATTTAAGACTGTCTAGTGCATTTATGAGGAAGAAGGCAGCTTACTGACATGGTTAGATAAATGATTTTATTAATCATAAATCATGGTTTATAAATTAAATCAAAGCATTATTTATGTATGCTACAAACATCATTCATTTTACCCTATTCCTCTGTGAGTAATGGGGATTATAACAATCAGTTCCAAATAATTCTTCAAGACGTTTAATTACTAAGCCAGATATATAAGTTTGGATTGAATCAAAGCATAAGTGCTGATTTTTCATAAAATAAGTCAAACTGTTTTTTGCTCTTTGCGTTTATTTTTATTAATTTGAATCAAATAGAATCCTGTACCTAGCACAGTTGCCTCCTGGCACCTAGCAGAATGTAACACATATTTGTTGAATTAACATTTAATACAGAGGGAAGTTATGGAAGAACATTGTCTGTGAGGGGTAAAATGTGGTTTGAGTTCCTAAATCTGTAACTCTAGTCTAGATCTTTCTCCTAATCTTCAAACCTGCATTTACAATTTGCCTCCTCGAATTTCCTATAGACAACTCAGACTCAGCATACCCCAAAGTGATTGCTTCTCTCTTGCAAAACCTGCTCTTCCTATTTTCCTCATCTCAGTGAATAACACCATGATTCCTGGGCCCTTGGCTTCCCCTTCTCACTCATGCCCCACCTCTAATCGGTCAAAAAACCTCCCTTATTTCCATTCCCATTGCTATCACTCACTGCCACTTCCCTAATCCAAGTTAATATCATCGATTACTTTGACAACTATAGGAGTCTCCCTCACTGCCCATTTTCCCTTCTCAAATTCCCCTAGTTATTTTGCCTTTGGACTTCACATATACTATTCTCTCTCAGGAACAGTGTTCCCTTCCCTCTCTCTTTTCTCTTTGCTAGCTCCTACTCCTCCATTAATTTTCCTACTGTAGATTACCTCCTTTAGGTAATATTTTCCTTCCTGCCTCTCCTCCCCTTTTCCCAGTTCAGTTGGATAGTCAAGCTATGCGATAACAAGTCCCTGGTTATTTTGTCTCACCTTTAGTGTTATTTCCTGTTTTGTGTTTCTCTTGATAGACTGTAAGCTCTATAAGGACAGGGTCTTTGTGCAATTTATGTTTGTATCCCTAGTACCAAATATGGAGCTTAGCATATAGTATAGGCACTCAATAAGGTTTATACATATTTAGATTGTTAAAAGAATGAATTCATCTACATTGCTTTTCAGAAAAAAGTGCATTTCTTTTGTAAATACTCCTTTTTCATCTCTTCATGTATTTGACAAGAATTAATTAGTACAGCTAGTTAGTGAAGATCCCTAACTTACGTTTGTAAATAAGTTCAGATCTCTATATCAAGTGTCTTTAAAGTGATGGGCATCAGTATTTATTGAGAAATTGATTTTATATAGTAATTGCCAGTAAGTCTAATTTATATATATATGATTATGTAAACCTAAAAACATATAATGTATTTTTAAATAAATGAAAGTGAAGTATAAAATTTAGAGAATGTAACAGCATAATAACCTTTCCCTGAATGTTCCTTGCAATGGCTCCTGCTGAGGAGGAAAAGACATAAAGTATGTTCCTTCCATGGAGAAGAGAGATCTACAAAGCCTGTGTGGGTGGCAGCCTTTTCAGCAGCTCTGAGAATTAGGAGCTTAAATGACCTAGTCTTTGAGTGGACCAGGCACTGGGCTTTGTCGGAACATCTGGACTCCTTGCATAACAATATAGGGGCTCACCCTTTTTAAACAGAAGAGAATGATTAAACAGAACGAAAAAGAAAGATTAAACAGGAAGAACAGAAAGATTAAAGCTTGGAATTTTGATGAAGTTGTTTTTTGGTTTGTTTTCATTTTAGCACCTTAACATGCTTCAGACATGTTGTTTTATATAGTGGTTAGAAACACAGATTCTGATAGTAGACAATTTAGATTTGAATACCACCTCTGCTTTTTTGCACAAGATAGTAACCTTACTTACGTATCTTTAAAATGGGGATAGAAGTAGTACTTATCTCTTAAGGTGATTTGAGGGTTGAAAAAGAAACTGCCTGTGTAGGGCTTACAAGAATGTGGGCATCTTGTAAGTGCCAAATAAATGCTGTAATTAGTTAAGTTTAGATTTTTCTCAAAACTTTGTGACCCAGTTAATCAATGAGCTACAATCTGAGTAAATGCTTATGTGTCAAGATGAACACCACATCTACAAATAATTTATGTGTACTACCACTCAGCTTCATGCTTGCTTGGTAATCAAGTGAATGTTTCATAAAGGAGAAAATGGATTGATACATGGCAAAAGTATACTTAATAAGAAGTTGAGATCATATAGCTAAGTTTAGACATTCAAGTATTTTGAATAGTGTGATTTAAAAAATACTGATATAAACACATTTTAATATTACTTTCTGTTTAATAAACATGCATGTAAGTGTTGATTTTCACTCTGGTTTGAAATATTTTCACATTTCTCTCCCAGGGAAGAAGACTTGGAAACAAAATCAGAGCAACTTAAAAGTAAATATCATTAATTAATTCAAAGTTGGCTTTATTACTGTAGTTCCAGAATAGGTATAAGGTCTTAAAACCATATTTTTAATCTTTTCAACCATGGTACTTTTGAAATCCTGTTTAATCTAAAAGGAAAAGCTGATGCTGCATTGTGTATAATTGCAGTCCTGGCATATCCCCAGATGAATGAGTAGTTTCTCAAATCTTGGGTCAAATGCAGAATAATTTTTGTAGAATATTTCATATATGTCCCAGCATCTCTTTCCCCACACCCCATTTCAATAAACATAAATAAGTGATGTACATTTTTATAAAAGGGGATTTCTTTCATAAGTAATTCCAGTTCTGCAAGTAAGAAGCAGGTTCTAATGGACCATACTTTGGGCTGAAAAAGACATCTATTAATTTCTTGATAAATACATAAGTCCTTCTCAGTTATCCATGATATTCTGGTATTTGCAGAGAGTAGCCTGATCATAATTGCAATGCCCTATATTTTCTTTGTGTGTTCTTGATGGTAAATAAAGACAAGAATATATTGCCAAGAGGCTGTTTGTTATAGTGATACAGATTATAGAGCTAGACTGCCTGGCTTTTAATCCCACCTGCATCACTTGGCTGTATAACCTTGGGTAAGTTCTTGGAACTCAGTTTTCTTATCTGTAAAATGGGGATAATAATAGGATACCCTCATTATGGAGTTAGTAGAGATAAAATATTCTAATATTTGTGAAGTACTTTGAAAAATATGTGGTGTATGGTAGTGTTCTAAGGCTTTTATACAATTATCAGCAGGCTAGTGAATAACCTACATACCATGCCTGGTTATCATGTTATACAGACACAACTTCTGGTTTCAGGAAGGAAACAGGTTGAATGCCAAATTTCATCGTCATCCATGTCTTTCGGTTCTAGTTTTAACTTATAACTACCTTCACATTCCACTATGTGTATTTATTCATTTGCAGGGGAAAATAGGAGGCTGTGGCTCTGTACATTTTCTTGGTGAGATTTATGGCTAGTGAACTAGGTTCCAAAATGCACACATTCTTCCACTTCAAGTCAATTTGCACAATCTTTGTATATTCAAAAGTAGTTATTTATGTTTCAGAACTTTAAAAATTTGTATTTCAGAAATTGCTTAAAAGTAAATAATGCATACCTATCTGATAAGTGGAGTGTGCAGTATTTTCAATCCTAATTATAGCATTAAAATGATAATAGTTGGTACATTGAGCAGACATAAATCAAAGCACACTCTTAAAGAGGGAACATGATAAGGGTGACAGACCATGGGCTTGACTCTGTTTCATTACTTACAAGGTATGAACCTTGGCCCTGTTGCTGAACTTCTCTGAGCCTCAGTTTTCCCATCTGTAAAATGGGGATAAGTATGCCATAGCATGCTAAATTGCTGTGAGGATTTGATGATGTGTGTTATGGACCTAGGACTGTGCCTGCACAATATATATATAATAGTCAATAAGTGTTTGTTCCTTTCCACCTGTATTTGTAATAAGTATGTCATATTCTATGGAAATACATTTTAGCTGATAGATCTTGTACTTGGTTTGAGGTTCCAGTTGTTACAAAGTAATGCTACACTTACTTGGAGGTTAGGGTTTTTGCTCATCTCAGCTGTTCAATACAGCCAGGATCCCTGGAATGTACTTCAGATGCTTCTGAAGAGCAAAATGCTAATTTTGTGATAAATCTCATGCAGTTGATTCAGTAAGGCAGTCCAAGTCCCATAGAGTCTGCAAATAAGTTAGCAGTTTAGGATCAGGGAGGTCACTTGTAGCAACAACTGACATGTGGCAGAGAGCAGAGACAGATGAACACGCAACAGTCATTTCAAGAAACAATAGACATTTCTGCACATCTTACTAGTCCTAGAGTGTATCATTAGATTTTATCATCATACCTAATAAAATGGTAATATGCAAATTACCATCACTCCGCTATGCCCACGATTGGGCCAGCGGGAGACACAGGGGGCGGGACTCGGGGTGGCTGGGGTGGTGATTGGGCCGGCAGGACGCTGAGCTCGCGTTGCCAGCGGAGACACGAGCTCAGCGTCTGCGCCATGGCTGTGCTGCAGCACAGACGGGCCTCTGGGGAAAGCGAGCCGGCGTTTTGGAGGTTTGGAGGCGGTGCGGGTGGGTGGGCGGCGCGGCTCCCAGGGGAGGAGTCTGGTGGCAGTTGGGCCGCAGGAGCGCGCGGGGGTGTCCCGGTGTCCGCAGAGGAGGTGTCGGCGGCCCCAGCATTCCTGGGCGGGAGGCAAAGGCAAGACCCCAACCTGGGCTCCTGCTGCAGGAGGACCATGCCTCCGCCCCGCCTCGCCCTAGGGGCCCAGGGACTTCGGAGCTGCCGGCCACACCGGGTCCCGACCAGCGGACAGACAGCCTACACGTGCATGATTGAATCATGCACTGGGCCTCTAGTATCATTTATGTTCATGATTGATGCCACTGAGTGAATAGGAAAAGGATCAATGATGTTCTGTATCCTGGGTTAAAGAATTCAAGGATTCATGTAATATTTCCTAGAAAGGTTTCCATAAAAAGTCATTAAGGTTGAGCCCTGTCTGGTGTGGCTCAGTTGGTGGGGTGTCCTCCCATGCTCCAAGGGTTGCCAGCTCAATTCCCAGTGAGGGCACCTGCCTGGTTTCCTACTCCCAGTAGGGGGCATGCAGGAGGAAGTGGATCTCTCTCTCTCTCTCTCTCTCTCTCTCTCTCTCTCTCTCTCTCTCTCCTCTCCCTCTCCCCCACCCTCACTCCCTTCCTTCCTCCCTCCTTTCATCCCCTCCCCTCCCTTTCCCCCTCCCTTCTTTTCTCTAAAAAAAAAATTAAAACAAATTAAGGTTGACAAGCCATTTTGGTTCTTCAATGAATAAACTTTAGTTATTTGCACAATAAGCTTTTTATGAAATAACATCATTTCCCCAAAGTGCCAAATAAATGAAACATTACTTAATATATAAAGCAAATTCTAATTATTATCTTAAATCTGCCCTCTTAGGCAACTCAAATGTTTTTTGTAATAGTACATACAGAGTTATATCTGAAAGAATAAATAATCATAGGGTTATTTTTCAATTTATCTACACAGTTTGGACCTAGAGAAAACTTAATTTGAGCTAGATTTTTTTGAAGAAGAACTATGCCTACTTAGATGCTAATTTAACTTATTTTCATCATTTCAGATTGAAGTGGTGCATGAGTGTCTAGAGAAGAGAAGTTCTGGTCCATCCTCCAGTTTGAACAATAACAATACCTTGGATGTTTTAAAGAAGTATTTTTTAATTTATTAACAGACATATATACATCTACTCGTAGGAGTCACTGATTCAGTGTCCAAGGCGAACATGTTTGGGATTTAGAGTTCACAGTATGGGATTATACAGGATTTGATGAAAAGAACACTAGATGAAATATCAAAAGTCTTGCATTTAGACCTGGTCAACATATGCTCTGTTTATGTGACTTAAAAATTTACTAGACCTTTACAGAATATTAGTCTCCTCTTTTGTAAATGAAGTCAGAGTGAATGGGACAGTGTTCCAAAAACTACAAAGGATTATGTATATATACAATGTTATTTTGTACAAGTTAATAATCACTGTTTTATTCACTTTGATAGTATTCTGTTAACATTCCAGAGATGAATATATTCACCTTTTAAATTTTATATCATAGAGTTGTAAGTAGCCAGTATTTTAGAGCAAGGTGTATGTAGATACATACAAGGTGGGGCAAAAGTAGGTTTATAGTTGTGAGTACACAAAACACAGAGTTTATGCTTATATTATTATTTATTGAATGTATTATTTTCCATATTAACAACTATAAACCTACCTTTGCTCCACCCTGTGTGTGTATGTGTGTGTATTAAAGATTTTTAAAGGTTAATGATTAAAAGGTAAAAAATAAAAAAAGAGGCTAAAGATAGAAGTTAAATTAAAAGGATTACTTATAGTGGGGAGTGAGGAAACATTTTAAATACAATGTCAATTGGAAATTGCTTTGGAAGGAAAATGTATCAATAATAATAAAAGCATAATATGCTAATTAGACCAGACGTCCTTCTGAATGACCTTCCAGAAGAAGCTGGGGCTGCGAGGCAAGCCTGGGTCCCAGGTGCCTGCTGGGGGTTAGAGGGAAGCCAGTGCCGGCAGCCAGGGCAAGGAAAGCCTACTCTTGCACGAATTTTGTGCATTGGGCCTCTAGTTTTATTATAAAGAGCTGGTAATCAAAATTACTACAGAAACTTAAGTATGATTTATATTTGGGAAACCCAGTATAATAAACCCACTTAATGTCTTGGAAAATATCAGAACATTACTGGGAAAACGGAAAAATTATGCCTAAAATTCGAATATTTCTTTTAGAGGGAGAGGGAGATAGAGAGGGAACTACAACTAAGAAACTGTGTTGCCCCCCTCCCCAAAAGTATTTCCCAGATTTTTGGGAATAGAATTTGTAAGATTTTAGTAAATTGATTCTTAAACTTAGTCAGTTAGAAATAAAGGTGTTATTTTTCATTTAAAAATAAGTCCTGAGTGCTGTTCCCCATTCTTTTAAATATATTTTAGAATCTTGTGGTAAATCTTGTGGTGGTACTTATTCTAGAAACCATAGAATCAATTTTACATTTTTATAATAAAACCAAAACTATTGGTAGTTCCTGTATATTAATAATTTTTACATTAGACAATTTATAATGATAATTGAAATATTGTATTACAATTCTAAAACAATAAAATAATTGATAAATATGATCTTTTCATTTTAGCCATGTCCTAAATGAGTTGATACAGACCGAGAAGATTTATGTTCGTGAGCTGTTTACTGTTTTGTTGGTAAGGGAGTCAAATTGTATTTTCCCATCTTTTCCTGAATACTCCCCTGCTACATCTGTTAGGAAGTGTTAGGGCAGTCTTCTCTTCATGTATGTTTCCTTGATTGTCACGTGACAGCAGTAGGTATTTCTGCTATGGTTTGAGACTGCATGTTTGTCAGATATGGGTATTCAGGTTCTCCCTCAGGAGTAAGAATTTTGGATTCAGAATGTATTATAGAGGAGAGAAGTTGTTCTCTTAGTGATACAGCAGATTGTTCATATTATTTCCATGGTACTATTTAGAGAGTGTGATGTAAAGATCTAAAACTGGGAGAAAAACATTCATTTCATACAAATGTCATAGTGTGAATTTGGTCTGAAAAAACCTAAACACTTATTGCTAGCTTAAGTAGAAGTTAACGACCTTTAATATAATTTTTCATACTTGGTTTCTATTTTGTTTCCTATACTATAAAGTACCCTGAAGGCCAATGAGTTATCATTTTATTTTACCCATTGAGTAGGAAATCTTCACTTCCTTGTCCTACTTTCTAAAAAATAATGATAATGTATAGTTTTGGGAAATAGAAATTTAATGTTAAAATTACAAGCAGCTTCACCCACTAATCCCCTATACATTTTGTTGTACATACACCTTTGGTGGGCCAATCAACTGTTAATGTGAATATTTTTTTAACTGAATAAATGTATTTATTTTGGGTAGGGCTATAAAGCAGAGATGGATAATCCAGAGATGTTTGATCTTATGCCACCTCTCCTGAGAAATAAAAAGGATGTTCTCTTTGGAAATATGGCAGAAATATATGAATTCCATAGCAAGTATGTAATTGCTGAATTGAATTTTATATTTCATGATATTATTTAAAGGGTTATTGACCAATTTATTTTCCATAAACATTTTTTTCTCTCTGAAATTTTCATAGCCTTTTCATGAGCAGTCTGGAAAATTGCATTGATGCTCCAGAAAGAGTCGGACTTTGTTTCCTGGAAAGGGTTAGTTCAATTATTATTTAAATATATATAAATATGGACCACCAAAATAGCAGCTAATTTTATAAGAACAGATTTAGAGAAAAGGTAGGTATTGTTCTTTATGTCTTTATATTTTTAGAGGAGACATCACTCAAGCAAGTATTTAATGGTAAACCAGGTTTTGTTACAGAACCTGGTGCAATAGGATATCGAGAGCATGCAAATGGCCATTGTGTTCTGTGCTAGCAAATGCTTCAATAGCTCAGCTTGTGTCCACTGACCCCTGGGTGATCCCAGGAGTTCAAGGACCATCCAAGCTATGAAGATGTGAGAGTTGGGAATCATCTTAGCACAACCATTCTTGGCTTGGTTAATTTTTAGCCTGAGATGCCTTGGTATTCCCCTCTAATACATGTGAAGTCTTAGTAGAATCAAATGTAGTCTGGCTTTCAGACCCAAGGCATCTATCACAGGAACTTTGCAACACAGAGAGCTATTTTTTTTGTTGTTGTTGTTTGTTTTGTTTTGTTTTGTTTTGTTTTGTTTATTCTATGAGATCATTCAGGGAAGCTCATTTCTCCATGTCCCAAGAGTATACTTAATGCAGTGGACTTCTCAAGTTTTGTAATCATACTCTCCTCCATTAGAGTTTCCTCTCAGAATGTTCTCTGCTTACCTAGTTCTTCCTGTTCCTGAAATATCAGTTCTGTCTTAATTTGAGAGTCAATTGTATAGGGGAGATTATTGAAAGCTTCCTAATATATATCTGAGAAAGTATTTATGGACTGAGAAAATAATAAGGTTAAGAAAGAAATTTGTGTTATTACCTTTCTCAACATATCCTAAATTGAAACACATTTAAACTATGCCCATATTTTCCCCTAAGCAGCAGCAGTATCTCTTTCCTTTGGACTCCTGTCAGACTTAATGACCAAGGTATTCATTGGGGATTTTACATTTACTATGCATCTTTACATATATTCATGAATTCTTTCTCCACTTGATGGAAAACTTTTTGAGGAAGGGTCCATAGCCTATATATCTTTGTACTAGTATCTTTCATAAGGTTAGCAGAGTCCTTGGTAACCAGTGGTAGTTTAATACATGCCTTTTGATATGTTTATTTATTTAACAGCCATCTACTGAGAACATACTATGCATCAACCACTATGCTAGGCTATGTGGGTACCAAGCCCAAGACTATTCACAGAGAAAAATAGGGAACCCATTGTGTACAGTGTGAGTTGTGCTATGTTGGAGATAGACAAATGATTCTATAGGGGCCAAGGAGAAGTGAATCTTACATAGACCGGAGATATAAATAATGGCTTTATAGAAGAAATGACTCATGAGATGAATGTTAAAGAGTGAGTAAGAGGCATCCCATTAGATAAGGCTCAAATAAAGATGGTTCCAGGGAGAGAGAATATAGCATGGGCAGATGTCGAATGGGTCATGGTACAATAATATGTCTCAATGATAAATCAAGGACCTTGGAAGTTAGCTACAAATTCACTCACCAGGCAATCGAGTGACTAACACCATAGGAAGAGCATATTTCTTGGTAACCTATTAGCTCACAGTTGTGAAAATATGAGTTTGCTTTTATAGTTCATTCAGAGAAGGCTTTTCTCCCTCTAACTCTCAAACTTGGTAAGTAGAAGCTGTGAAATTACTTGGATAATTATGTGTCTATCTGTTCTGATGGACATGCTGTTCTTGGACTATAAAGAGGGTTCCTGACCAGCTGCCAGTGTGGCAGCACTTTAGGCCACATTCCCTATAATGCTTAGCCACACTCACTCTTGCTCATACTTTTTTTTTTATTGATTAAGGTATTACATATGTGTCCATATCCCCTCATTGCCCCCCCACCCCACTCCTGTACATGCCCTCACCCCCTTGCTGTCTCTGTCCATTGGTTATGCTTATATGCATGCATACTAGTCTTTTGGTTGATCTCTCCCCCTTACCCCCACCCTCCCCTACCTTCCCTCTGAGGTTTGATGGTCTGATCGATGCTTCTCTGTCTCTGGATCTGTTGTTCATCAGTTTAAGTTGTTCATTATAATCCGCAAATGAGTGAGATCATGTGATATTTATCTTTCTCTGACTGACTTATTTCACTTAAGCATAATGCTCTCCAGCTCCATCCATGCTGTTGCAAATGGTAGGCATTCCTTCCTTTTTACAGCAGCATAGTATTCCATTGTGTAGATGTACCACAGTTTTCTAATCCACTCATCTGCTGATGGGCATCTAGGCTGTTTCCAAATCTTAGCTATGGTGAATTGTGCTGCTATGAACATAGGGGTGCATATATCCTTTCTGATTGGTGTTTCTGGTTTCTTGGGATATATTCCTAGAAGTGGGATCACTGGGTCAAATGGAAGTTCCATTTTTATTTTTTTTGAGGAAACTCCATACTGTTCTCCACGGTGGCTGCACCAGTCTGCATTCCCACCAGCAGTGCATGAGGGTTCCTTTTTCTCTGCATCCTCACCAGCAATTGTCATTCGTTGATTTGTTGATGATAGCCATTCTGACAGGTGTGAGATGGTACCTCATTTGCTCATACTTTCTTTATAAGAAAAGTACATGTTCATAATTGGTAATACATTTGAGCTTGCTTTTATCACAGAAAACTGATTTTCAGATGTATGCAAAATATTGTCAGAATAAACCCAGATCAGAGGCAATTTGGAAGAAGTATTCAGAATGCGCATTTTTCCAGGTATAGTAATTATTCAGGTTTTGGATATATTCTTTCTGAAAGATACTGGGATATTTTTTATTTATAAATTCATTTTCTACTTTAAGTAAATTAAACTACTTTAAGTACTTTAATCAGCATATACATATATTGATTAAAAAGCAATTTTACCCTCCCCAAAATACACACATATACACACACATACACATGCACACAACCACATTTATGCTGCTCCCCAAAGGCAACCACTTTTTGCTACTTCTTTTGGTATTTAACTCTAAATCTTCAATATCATGCTTATGTTGCTGCTTCCCAACATGGGTTAGGATTGATAATGGTTTGAATTAGATTATATATTGGGTTTTATCCATATCCAGTTGGGGGTCCTGAATCTTACATAGGTATAACCTCTTCCACTTATATTGTATTCTGCACTTCCTATACACACATTTCATCCTCCACAGCCCCCACCTTGGCCTTATTATAGAACCTACAATGTTCCCAGGACCCAAAGTTATGACCCTTATATTTATAGTGGCAGGGAATATAGAACCAGTTAATGAGGGCTGTATTTTTCTTGTGATATTAAAAAACCTCTTCTCATGCCCAATCTGATTTATATTCAGTATAACATTTCTTTTCTGGGCCTTGGCCTGTGGAGCTGAACCTTCTGTTATTTTTCTTGGATATTTTGAAGAACATTTTAGTAATGTTCATCTATGGTCATTTGTTGCTTTCTTACCTTTTGAACATTCCACATCAATGGTAATTTATATATAAATATTTATTCTTTGAAATTTTGGATTTTCTACCTTACAAATCCTTGAAATAATGTTTACTGTAGTTTTTTCAAATATACTGCCTCTAATGGTCATACCACATGTAACATCAATTTTCCTTGTGATGTAAGAAACCTGCCATCATTGGGTCTAGTCAATGAACACTTGGCATTTTCACAGGACTATGTCTTCATTTAAATTTATTGATAATTATATTTTAATCACAGGAATGTCAAAGAAAATTAAAACACAGACTTGGTCTGGATTCCTATTTACTCAAACCAGTACAACGACTCACTAAATATCAGTTACTGTTGAAGGTAAGTATATTAAGCATTTGTTTCTTTCTTTACTTTGGGTCAGATGTGCGAAAGTCATGAAAAGGGATTAGAAGACTAGAAAACACTAGAAATAGGTATACTCAATGACTAGGAAGGCTAGGTTTAACAGTAGGATCAACTCAGTGTGTTCCTTTGGCTCACTGGCTATGCAAGTGCTGGAAGCATAGATGTAAAGTTGAGAATATCTGGTGTCTCTTTAGCTATTTAATTGTACATACATGTTACATTGACATTTATAACATTTACTACAGAACTTTCACTGTTGTTAAGAAGAACTAAGCAGCCCTGACTGGTTTGGCTCAGTGGATAGAGTGTCGGCCTATGGACTGAAGGGTCCCAGGTTCGATTCCAGTCAAGGGCTTGTACCTTGGTTGTGGGCACATCCCCAGTAGGGGGTATGCAGGAGGCAGCTGATCGATGTTTCTTCTCTCGTCGATGTTTATAACACTCTATCCCTCTCCCGTCCTCTCTGTAAAAAAATCAATAAAATATATTAAAAAAAAAGAAGAACTAAGCAAATATTTCTTATAGTTTTGCAATTGCATTTATTATGGGTCTTCTCAATGGAAAGTGAAGATGGCACACCCCTTGTGTAATGTGAAAGTGTTGTGTTAAATATAAATACAGCATAGCTTGTTTTAAAATGTATTTTCACAACATCATACTCAATGGACAAAAACTAAAACCATTTTCTTTAAGAACCGTAACAAGACAGGGATGTCTGCTTTTAGCACTCTTATTCAGTACTGGAAGTCCTAGCCATAGCGATCAGATAAGAAGAAAAAATAAAAGGCATCCAAAGTGGAAAGGAGGACTTAAAACTGTCATTATTCAGAGATAACATGATATTATATATAGAAAACCATAAAGAATCCATAAAAACCTACTAGATTTAATAAATGAATTCAGCAATGTAGCGGAATATAAAATTAGCACACAGTAATCGATGACATTTTTATATACCAATAATGAACTCTCGGAAAGAGAAATGAAAAAAAAATCTAATTTACCATTGCAACAAAAAATTAAGATACTTAGGAATAAATTCAGCCAAGGAGGTAAAAGACCTATACTTAGAAAATTACAGGACATTAAAAAAGAGATAGAGGAAGATATAAACAAGTGGAAGAATATATCATGTTCATGGATTTATAGAATCAACATTGTTAAAATGTCCATATCACCCAAAGCAATCTATAGATTCAATGCAATACCTATTAAAATACCAATGGTATATTTCACAGGTCTAGAACAAACACTACAAAAATTTATATGGAACCAAAAAAAAAAAAAAACCTAAAAGCTGCAGCAATCTTAAGAAGAACAAAGTTGGAGGAATCACAATACTAGATATCATGTTATACCACAAAACCACTGTACTCAAAACACCCTGATACTGGCACAAGAACAGAGAACCCAGAAATTGACCCAAGCCACTATGCTCAATTAATATTTGACAAAGGAGGCAAGAGCATACAATGGAGTAAAGACAGAGTCTACAATAAATGGTGCTGGGAAAATTGGACAGGTACATGCAAAAAAATGAAACTAGACCACCAACTTATACCATACACAATAATAAACTCAAAACAGGTAAAATACTTAAGTGTAAGTCTTGAAACCATAAAAATATTAGAAGGCATAGGCAGAAAAATCTCAGACATCTCTCATAGCAATATGTTTACAGATACATCTCCTAGGCAAAGGAAACTAAGGAGAAAATCAACAAATGGGACTACATCAAAATAAAAAGCTTCTGCACAGCAAAAGCAACCATCAACAAAATGAAAATAGAGCCCACTGCATGGGAGAACATATTTGCCAATGATACATCTAATAAAGGGTTAATTTCCAAAATATATAAGGAACTCATACAACTTAACAAAAGGAAGACAAGCAATCCAATTAAAAAATGGGCAAAGGACCTAAATAGATACTTCTCTAAAGTGGACATACAGAAAGCCAAGAGACATATGAAAAAGTGCTTAAAGTCACTAATCATCAGAGAGATGCAAATTAAAATGACAATGACCTCACACCTGTCAGAATGACTATCATCAGCAAATCAACAAATGACAAGTGCTGGCAAGGATGTGAAGAAAGGGGAACCCTAGTACACCTCTGGTGGGAATGCAGACAGGTGCAGCCACTGTGTAAAACAGTATGGAGTTACCTCCAAAAATTAAATATGGAACTGCCATTTGACCCAGTGATTCCACTTCTAGGAATATATCCTAAGAAATAAGAAACACCAATAAGAAAGAATATATGTACCCCTATGTTCAGACCAGCTCAATTTACAATAGCTAAGATCTGGAAACAGCCCAAGGGCCCATTAGCAGATGAGTCGATAAAAAAACTGTGGTACATTTACACAATGGAATACTATGCAGCTTAAAAAACAAACAACTGTTACTATTTGCAACAGCATGGATAGACCTGGAGGGTATTATGCTAAGTGAAATAAACCAGTTAGAGAAAGATAAGTATCACATGATCTCATATGTAGAATCTAATGAACAAAATAGACTGATGAACAAAATAGATCCAGAAACATAGAAGCATGAAACAAACTGATGAGTTTCAGAGGGAAGGCAGGCTCTATGCATAGCCCAGGGACACAGACAATAGAGTGGTGAAGGTCTGGGGGTGGTTCAGGGTGGAGGAGATCAATGGGGAAGAAACAAGCAAACAAAGAGGACATCTGTAATACTTTCAACAATAAAGGAGAAAAGTAAATTTTTGTGTGTACAGGACCAAAAATTGTGATTGCTTTACAAACTAATCTCTAGTATGTCCTAAAAACTTTGTTCTTCAGCTCTAAAAGCATTGAATGTCCCTTGCTTTATACTGTTTAGGCAATATTCCATTTCTTCTCTAATTTTGACATTGTTATTAAATATAGTATTAATGTGACAAATAGCATATGAAAGAAACTACTCAAAAAAGTGACATCTTTGAACTCCTCCTTGAAAGCATGTTGGCTGAAATTGTATTCATTTTCTCCAGCTATTAATATCTGCCTACTATTAAGTCTAATTCTTGATTTCTAATTGCAGGAACTATTAAAATATAGTAAAGACTGTGAAGGATCTGAACAATTAAAGGTGGCACTTGACACAATGCTGGATTTACTGAAGTCAGTTAATGACTCTATGCATCAGATTGCAATAAATGGCTATGTTGTAAGTAGATTTTAATGGTTGTTACAATTTTAGGGGGTAAGCATGTTCACAGACCTTTCTTCCTCTCTTGGAACCAATTGAGAAATAAGAAGAGGCAGGCAAATGGAGATCTAAATGTTAGCATTATTACTGCTAATGCTAAGGAGAGAATTGTTTCAGGTCACCAGCCAAATTGATTTGTGATACTCCCTTTGTCCCCAAAAGCCTACCCCCAAGTCTAGACCTTGTGTGATCCTGCTTGAAGGAATGTTTGGGTCTTCTAAGGAGACCTATTGTCCCAGTATTTCTCCTTGTCCTATTCCAGGATAGGTATTGAAGAAAAAGATAAAATCTTTAGAGGTAACTCCACCCAGTGGAGAAACTTGGACTGGTAGGTGTCACTCACCAATCAGGATTGAGGAAGAGATGAGGAGAGTTTCCCTATCTAAACTACCTCCACATGGAGACATGAACATAAAGCCAGGGTAAAGGAAGCTTTTTAGATGTCATACCCCATAGTAATTTTGTAACTATTTGACACATGGCATGTTTTAAAGTAAGAAGTTTAAAAACTATATCAATTATGCATCAGGATTTTAGTAGTTTAAGGTAAACACTGTAATGTTGATGTCAGGAATCTAAATGTAGCTCTGCCTTGTACTAATGAGTTTTGATTTTTAATTCTAGGGAAACTTAAATGAGCTGGGCAAGATGATAATGCAGGGTGCATTCAGTGTTTGGACTGGACACAAAAAAGGTGCTACAAAAATGAAGGATTTTGCTAGATTCAAACCAATGCAGCGGCACCTTTTCTTGTATGAAAAAGCCATTGTTTTTTGTAAAAGACGTGTTGAAAGTGGAGAAGGCTCTGGTAGATATCCATCATACAGTTTTAAGCGCTCTTTAAAAGTAAGACAATTTGAATTGAATAATCTAATTTTCTTTCACATATATATTTACGTTCGTGTAATTTTTCACTTGAAATGAGTGGGTTTTATACTTTAGTGGTACATCCCTTTGTTTAAACAATATTTTTAATTGAGGTATAATTTACCTATTACATTATATTAGTTTCATGTTTGTATTCATTGTGATATGATCACTGCAATAAGCCTAGTTAACATCTATCACCACACAGTTAAAATGTTTTCTTGTGACGAGGACTGTTAGTGACTTTCAAATATGCAACATAATATTATTAATTATAATCATCATGCTATACCTTACATCCTGAGGACTTATTCATTTTATAACTGGAAGTTTTCCTTCCCTCTGACACCCTTCATGCATTTTGCCTTCTCCCATCTATAAAATCTTAAGTAGATGTCTAATATAGAAGTCAGGTAAAGCAGAATTTCTCTGCCTGATATGAGTGAGACAGGGCAGAGCTTTGCCTCCATCCTTTTTCTCTCTCACTCCAATCCTAAGCAGTCCCCAAGGGGGCTCCCTAGTGTCCCTAGTGTGAAATAATGAGAAGTGACCCAGGCTCCTCCATGAGCACTCTTACTGGTGGTACTGTGTGGAGTTCTTGGTATCAGGGAGCTTTTATAACAAGAGACAATGAGGAAAGAATTTATTCCTCTTCCTTAGTGTAATTTAAAACTGAAATGTGCTTAGCCCTTCCCCACCTTCCTTTTTGTATCCCTTCTCCATTCCCTAGCATCTCCCTCAGTATTCAAACCTACCTACAGCTGAATCCTGTCCATACTTGTCTTGTCCTATCTTTTGAAATTACTTTCTTCTCTCTTATAACCCAAACTACCATTCTGTTCTAATATTAGTTTGGTATGAAAATGAGACCAATAATGTTTGAGGGAGTCACAGGCAGTCCAATGATATTCCCAGCTGGTTCTGATGTTTGACAAGAGGAACTTCCAATTCGCATAAGTCTGTAATTGGTGAATTTTATTTTTTACACCTAATTAATTTTATCTTTCAAGTTTTAAATTGTAAAAGCAATATAGCATTTGCTATAGAAAAATTTGGAAAGTAGAGAAAATTATTACACTTGATTTCCCAACCACAATCATTTCAGTCATTTTTCTTTTTTTTTTAAATTTAGGTTTTTTATTGTTTAAAGTATTACACGAGTCTTCTTTTTCCTCCATTGACCTCTCCCCAGCCACTCCCACCCCCAGCACATGCCCTCACCCCCCTACTATCTGTATCTATTGCTTATGCTCATATGCATGCATACAAGTCATTTTTCATGAGCATGTTCTCTCATTGTTGTATATATTTGAGAATTGATGAGATTTTTATTAGCAGTAATAAAGAGAACAGGCAATGTGTCCTGAGATAGGCCTGAGGTGTTTGTGTCAGAAGGCTACTACATAAGCAGGCCCTGCTTTTGACTCTTCTAAGGGTCACCAGTTCCATGCTATTCCTAACAAGGTTCCTTGCCAGGGTTGGGTCTCCAGCTGTCCTCTTTCCCTGCTTTACTTCTAAACTGACAGGAGTGCCACAACATCTTTAAAACTCTCACTTTTTTTCATAACAAATGCCCAATTGCTCCTTTGATATTAGCAACCCACCTTCAAACCCCCAAATCTCCAAGGGTCTTTTATGTCTCCAATAAACATTGGTTGAGAAGCAAAGAATTTACAACTGATATCGGACAGAGTGCAGATCTCTTCTTGGGAAGGTACTTTACCTAAATCCATTTGGTTAACTCTTTACTTGTGGGGTGACCTACTTAATACTGAATGCAGTGTTTCTGATTTGTATTGAATTTTCATGTTACCTTTAATTTGTCACAATGATGGACCCACCAACAGAATATTTCTAGAATACATTAGAGTAAATAGGGACTGTTGTGAGGTAATGAAATCATGAGAATTCAAACTACAATGGTAACCATAGAAACAGAAGATGGATAGATGCAAGAAACATTTCAATGGAATGTAGCTAGATGGGCTTGTTGACTTACTAGATATAGGAAATAAATACCTGACATTTGAAGGAAAAAATGAGTGATTTTTCTTTGGTTCCCCAATAATTCCTAGTATCCTACCTAATAATAGACAAATATGCAAATTGACCATACCTCCAACACCCCCAAGCCATGCCCACCATCCAATCAGCGAGTATGCAAATTAACCCAACCAAGATGGCTACAGCCACAGAGAGCAAAGTTTCCTAGGTAACAGAGGAAGCCAAGCTTTCTGCCTGTCCTTGCCAAGCCTAAGCCTCCACTCAAGCTACAAAGTTTCAATTATAGAAGGTAAACAAATTCAAACAGAAATGGCAGCAGAATGGAGCTTGAGAGAGCAGGCCAGCATTGCCCCCGGCAACAGGGGAAGCACAGCTTTCCGCACACCCTGGCCGGGCCCAGGCCTTCGCTTAAGGCTACAAAGTTTCAATTATAACTCCAACAGAAATGGCTGCCGGCCGCGGAGGGAGCCCCAGGCTTGGCTCTGCTCCAGGCTACAAAGTTTCAATTGTAGAAGGAAAATAAATTCCAGGTACCAGGGCCTCCTCTTGGGTTGACAGGGGGCGTGGCTGGCCTGCAAACCACCACAGGCCCCTCGCTCAGGCCGCCCCACGCCCCAAGGGAACCCCACCCTGATCAGGGACACCCTTCAGGGCAAACCAGCTGGCCCCCACCCCTGTACCAGGCCTCTATCCTATCTAATAAAAGAGTACTATGCATATTAATCATCACTGCAACACACAATATAGCTGCCCCATGTGGTCAAAGATCCTGCCTCCATGTGGACACAAGATGGCCACCAGAAGATGGCCAGCAGGAGAGGGCAGTTGGGAGGCACCCTGCCTGCAAGGGAGGGCAGTTGAGAGGGACCAGGCCTGCAAGGGAGGGCAGTTGGAGGTGATCAGCCCTTCAGGAGAGGGTAGTTAGGGATGACCAGGCCGGCAGAGGAGGGAAGTTGGGGGCAAACAGGCTGGCAGCAGAGTGGTTAGGGGGTGATCAGGCTGGCAGGCAGAAGTGGTTAGGGGCAATCAGGAAGGCAGGCAGGCAAGCAGTTGGGAGCCAGCAGTCCTGGATTGTGAGAGGGATGTCCGACTGCCTGTTTAGGCCCGGGGTCCTAGATTGGAGAGTGTACAGGCTGTGCTGAGGGACAACCCCCCCCTCCGTGCACGAATTCCATGCACCAGGCCTCTAGTTTCTAATAAAAGAGATTAGTCAGTGATGCATGCAAGGATTTAGACCAGGATTACTGGGAAAATAGTGATGCCTCTAACAGAAAGATGGAAGGTAGGCTATTTCTTAAGCCTCACTATGCTTACTTCCTCTTCCTTACCTATCATGAGATTCCAGAATTAAATAATTGCTAGCATTACTAGTCATTGTGTTAGGTAATACTCTGGATTCCTGGTTTCACAGTCTTCGCCTTGGTAGAGAGGATCAATGCATATGCTCTCTATAGCTGAGCAACTTCTCTCTCACTGTTAGTGGACTTAATTATAACAAGCTGCAATTCCATGGCCTGACAATGTACTTTCTAATAATTGTGTGCTATATTTTATCGGCCCTTTCTATGCAAAGAAAGGTCCCTAAGGTTAATCAGATGGAGAGATTTGAGTTCTTCAGAGACTTCAGTTCATGCATTTATTATCATCATCTATTTTTTTTAAAAAAATGTATTTATTGATTTTTTTTGAGAGAGAAATGTCGATGTGAGAGAGAAACGTGGATCTATTGCCTCCTGTACACACCTGCCTGACTGGGGATCTAACTTGCAACCTGGGTATATGCCCTGACTGACAACCTTTTGGTGCACAAGATGATGCTCAGCCAACTGAGCCACACTGGCAAAGGCTATCATCTATTAAAAAATTAACATACCACACAATGCTTACTATGTGCTATGAACTGTTTTGAGTGTTTATAAATATTGTTAACTCATTTCTTTCACATAGCAATTTTATATAAGTGGGAACCATAAGTAACCTATTATTCCCATTTTGCGGATGGGGAAGCTAAGTTCCAGAGAGGTAATTTACCCACGAGCACGTAGCTGGTGCAGTGCAGCTTCAGACCCAGGCAGATTGCTCTATAGTCCATGCTCTCAATCACTACACCAAGGTGGGAAACCTGTTCATTTCATTTATTCTTTTATTCCTTCATTCATTCTTTTTTAAAACCCATTCTCCACACTTGCCTCCACTCTACCCCTGTAGCAACCATTCTAATTTATTTGATATATACTGTCCAGTTTGTGTGTTCTTGATAAATGTATACCGATATTCTGTATACATGTAATTTGGAACTGAGAATAATATTGTCTGATAAATATAATGGTTACATTTCCAGGGTAACTTGAAAAATCTCATATAATCTATAATGATGCGTTATGTGTTGCAACGAAGTTGAGAAAGCAAACTCATACTTTACAAAGCTCATTGTATGACCAAAACATTTAATGCCTGTTATTTAATCCTATATAAACTGTATGAAATAGTTTTTCTCCCCATTTTATAGTTGAGGAAACTTAAGTTCAGAAAGGTTAAGCAACTTGCACCAAGAACCATAATTATATATATATATATATATATATATATATATATATATATGGTAGAGATGCAATTCCAATCTCAGCCTCTTGGACTCCAAAGCTCTTGCGCTTTCCATCTTATCATGCTATTGGGATAAAGTACTGTATTGAAGCGAAATCAATTTAAATAGACATTGAGTTTTGGAAAAAAGATGGCGACCAGCAGGAAGGTAGGGAGAGAGAGAGTGTGAGTGAGGAACCCATAGAGGAGAGTGTAGACGTGTGTGGTGTGTGTGTGTATGAGCTAGGGTCAGTTAGATTCTGCAGGTCTTCCAAGGGGCTCCCTAACCGGGAAGTCCTAGACGGCGGAGCCCCGCGCACAAAGCGGACACTTCTCGGTGGCTGGTGCGGACGCGGAGACCACGCCATCTTGAGAAACAGAGCTGCCTGAGACTCGGATCCTGGCTTCTGACACAAACCAGGACCCTGCAGCCACTGGGGACAGAGAACTGCTATCACAGCTTCAGACCAACAAACAACAAGAATCCAGACTTCCCCGCAGATTTCCGTGAGTCAAAGAGCCTATCCCCCTCCCCACAGGCACGCAGATAGTGCCATAGTAACTGATAGACCCGCCCCTAGCCCAAGCTGCCGAGCTTTGCGCAGGGACGCGCTCCCCCATAGGGAATTTGGCGCGCGCGGGACAGAAGCAGCTCCCCGTGGGGGAAATCTGTCAGTGCGCACAGAGGGCTCCCCTTTGGGGAATTTGGGGGAATTTGGCTTGCTGGTCACAGCTCCCCCTTCGGGGAATCTTAGAGCATGCACAGAGGGGCTTTCCTTTGGGGAATTTGGCGCGCAGGACGGACTCCGCCCCCCTTCCGGGACTCTGGGAGAGTGCACGGAGCCAGCTCACCTTCAGGATTTTAAGAATGTGCGGTCTAGCCCGTTTGGCTCAGTAGAGAGAGCACACACAGGACGCAGCTCCACTTCAGGGAATTTGGCACGCCGGACACAGCTGCCTGGGATCCCTGACTCACAGCACATTCACACTAAGAGCCAGCGACCCCAATTGTTGGTGCATGCACCCACAGGGACCCTGATTCTCAATGAGAAACCGCACAAGGCAATAGAGACTTTGACACTCGAGTCTTGGTGCAGACAAAGGGAAACTCTGACTCCTGGCACATGCTAAGGATCTCATTTTCGGCACATACCAACAGTGTGGTGCAGACAGGGCCCCTGATTCTAAGTGTGCACATGAGACCACACGGAACACTGGGGACACTGACCCTGGGCAAGTCTGGTTCCCACCAACCAAAGGCAGCCACACGTCCTAGTGTCAGAGCACTTCAGTGAAACTCAGGTGGAGCGAAGTCCCCACAGCACACGGCCCAGGTCCATGCAAACGGAAGCTTGAGCTTTCTGGTAATAGCCAGAATGGGGAAACGAAATAACTCACAGAGGAAAGAAAATGTGGAGTCGCCAAGAAAGGAAATTAGTGAAACTGAAGCTTGCAACATGACCGAAAAGGAGTTCAGAGTAATGGTCGTGGAATTTATACATCGGATGGATGAGAAAATCAACAACTTATGCGAGAATCAGGAAGAAATGAAAAGTGATATAGCTACAATCAAAAACACCATGGAAAGTTTCAACAGTAGACTACAAGAAGCAGAGGACCAAATTAGTGAGTTAGAAGATCAGGTACAGAAACAAGCTCAATCTGAACAGCAATTGGAGAAAAAAATTAAAAAGCAGGAGGAAAGCCTAAGGGAGCTTCGGGACAACATGAAACGAAGTAACATGCGTATAATAGGGCTGCCAGAAGGACAAGAAGAGCAGCAGGGATTAGAAAATCTATTCGAAGATATAATGACAGAAAACTTCCCGGATATGGGAAAGATAAAAGTTATGCAAGTACAGAGAGTCCCAAGCAGGATCAACCCCAAAAGACCCACACCAAGACATGTCATAATTTCAATGACAAATATAAATGATAAAGAGAGAATCCTAAAGGCGGCAAGAGAGAGACAGAGAGTTACCTACAAAGGAACACCCATCAGATTGTCAAATGATTACTCAACAGAAACACAACAAGCTAGAAGTGAATGGAAGGAGGTATACAAAGTGTTGCAAAGCAAAGGACTGAATCCAAGAATACTATATCCAGCAAGACTATCAATCAAAATTGAAGGGGAAATCAGGAGCTTTGCAGACAAAAAAAGACTCAGGGAGTTTATCACCACCAAACCAGCAATGCAAGAATTGCTAAAGGGAATACTGTAAAAAGAAGAAATAAACAGGTAAGAAGGAATACAGACACAAAAATAGATATGATTACAAAGAAATACCTTTCAGTAATAACTTTAAATGTAAATGGACTAAATGCTCCAATCAAAAGACATCGAGTAGCTGAATGGATAAAAAAACACGACCCATATATATGCTGTCTACAAGAGACCCACCTCAGAACAAGAGACTCACACAGATTGAAAGTGAAGGGATGGAAAAATATCTTTCAGGCAAATGGAAATGAAAAAAAAGCTGGGGTAGCAATACTTATATCTGACAAAATAGACCTCAAAGTAAATGCCATAACAAGAGATAAGGAAGGCCACTTCATAATACTAAAGGGAGAAATCCAACAAGAAGAAATAATTCGGGTAAACATATACGCTCCCAATATAGGAGCACCCAAATACATAAAAAAAACTCCTGGAGGATATCAAGGGAAAGATTAATAGCAATACAATCATAGTAGGAGACTTTAATACCCCACTATCACCACTGGACAAATCCTCTAAACAAAAAATCAGCAAAGACACAGCAATCCTAAATGACTCATTAGACCAGATGGAATTAATTGACATCTTCAGAACATTTCACCCCATAGCCACAGAATATACATTCTTCTCAAGTGCACATGGGTCATTTTCAAAGATAGACCATATGCTGGGTCACAGGCAAAGTCTCTTCAAATTCAAGAAGATAGAAATTATATCAAGCATCTTCTCAGATCACAGTGGCATAAAACTGGAAATCAACTACAATAAATACAATCCAAAGAAATCAAACACATGGAGACTAAACAGCATGCTATTAAACAAGGACTGGGTCACCAGAGAGATCAAGGAAGAAATAAAAAACATCATGGCAACAAATGACAATGAAAACACAACAATCCAAAATCTATGGGACACAGCAAAAGCAGTCTTGAGAGGGAAATGCATAGCTCTACAAGCCTATTGTAAAAAACAAGAAACAATGGTAATAAGTTACTTAACCCTACAACTCAAAGAGCTAGAAAAAGAGCATCAAGAAAAGCCCAGTATAACCAGAAGGAAGGAAATAACGAAGATCAGAGTGGAGATAAATGACATAGAGACCAAAGAAACAATACATAAGATCAACAAAACCAAGAGCTGGTTCTTTGAAAGGATAAACAAGATTGATGGACCTCTAGTCAGGCTCACCAAGAAGCAAAGAGAGAGGACCCAAATAAACAAAATCAGAAATGAAAGAGGTGAAATAACAACAGACCCCGCTGAGATACAAAGGATTGTTACAAAATACTACAAACAACTCTATTTAAACAAACTGGACAACCTGGAGGAAATGGACATATTCCTAGAAAAATATAACCTTCCAAAAATCAATCAAGAAGAATCTAAACAGCTCAATAGGCCAATAAGTATGGACGAAATTGAAGCAGTCATCAAAAAGCTTCCGGCAAACAAAAGCCCGGGGCCTGATGGCTGCACAGGAGAGTTTTACCAAACATTCAAGGAAGAACTAAAACCTATCCTCCTTAGACTATTCCAAAAAATTCAAGTGGAAGGAACACTTCCAAGCTCCTTCTATGAAGTCAGCATCACCCTAATACCAAAACCAGATAAAGACAACACAATGAAAGAGAATTACAGACCAATATCCCTCATGAACATAGATGCCAAAATCCTCAACAAAATTCTAGCAAATCGGATCCAGCAGTACATCAGAAAGATCATACACCATGACCAAGTAGGATTTATCCCAGGAATGCAAGGATGGTACAATATCCGCAAATCTATAAATGTGATACATCACATAAACAAATTGAAAGATAAACATCACATAGTCATATCAATTGATGCAGAAAAAGCATTTGACAAAATCCAACACCCTTTCTTGGCAAAAACTCTCAACAAGGTGGGAATAGAAGAATCATACCTCAACATAATAAAAGCTATATATGGTAAACCCACAGCAAACATCATACTCAATGGACAAAAACTAAAAACATTTCCCCTAAGAACAGGAACAAGACAGGGATGCCCACTCTCACCACTCCTGTTTGACATAGTACTGGAAGTATTAGCCATTGCAATTAGACAAGAAGAAGAAATACAAGGCATCCAAATTGGAAAAGAACAAGTAAAGCTGTCTTTATTTGCAGACGACATGATATTGTACATAAAAAATCCGAAAGACTCCGTCAAAAATCTATTAGACTTAATAAATGAATTCGGCAATGTGGCAGGATACAAAATTAACGCCAAGAAATCTATGGCCTTTCTATACACCAATAGTGAACTTACAGACAGAGAGACTAAAAAGGCAATCCCATTTACCATCGCACCAAAAAAATTAAGATACCTAGGAATAAACTTAACTAAGGAGGTAAAAGACCTATACACGGAAAACTACAGGACACTGAAAAAAGAGATAGAGGAAGACGTAAACAGATGGAAGAACATACCATGTTCATGGATTGGTAGAATCAACATCATTAAAATGTCCATACTACCCAAAGCAATCTATAGATTCAATGCACTCCCCATTAAAATACCAACGGCACATTTCACAGACCTTGAAAGAACTCTCCAAAAATTCATCTGGAATAAAAAAAGATCCCGAATAGCCACAGCAATCCTGAGAAAGAAGAATAAAGTAGGAGGGATCTCAATACCAGATTTCAAGCAGTATTACAAAGCCACTGTTCTCAAAACAGCCTGGTACTGGCACAAGAACAGACATATAGATCAATGGAACAGAATAGAGAATCCAGATATTGACCCAAACCACTATGCTCAATTAATATTTGACAAAGGAGGCATGAACATACAATGGAATAAAGACAGTCTCTTCAATAAATGGTGTTGGGAAAATTGGACAGATACATGCAAAAAAATGAAGCTTGATCACCAACTTACGCCATACACAAAAATAAACTCAAAATGGATACAGGACTTAAACATAAGACGGGAAACCATAAAAATACTAGAGCAATCCACAGGCAGCAAAATCTCAGACATATGCCAAAAGAAATTCTTCACTGACACTGCTCCTAGAGCAATGGAAGCTAAAGAGAAAATTAACAAATGGGACTACATAAAAATAAAAAGCTTTTTCACAGCAAAAGAAACCATCAACAAACCAACAAGAAGGCCCACTGCATGGGAGAACATATTTGCAAATGGCATCACTGATAAAGGTTTAATCTCCAACATCTACAGGCAGCTTATACAACTTAATAAAAGGAAGATAAATGATCCAATAAAAAAATGGGCAACAGACCTAAATAGAATCTTTTCAAAAGAAGACAGAAGGAAGGCCAAGAGACACATGAATACATGCTCAACGTCACTAATTATCCAAGAGATGCAAATCAAAACAACAATGCGGTACCATCTCACACCTGTCAGAATGGCTATCATCAACAAATCAACAAACGACAAGTGTTGGCGAGGATGCGGAGAAAAAGGAACCCTCGTGCACTGCTGGTGGGAATGCAGACTGGTACAGCCACTGTGGAGAACAGTATGAAGTTTCCTCAAAAAACTAAAAATGGAACTCCCATTTGACCCAGTAATCCCACTCCTGGGAATATATCCGAAGAAACTAGAAACACCAATCAGAAAGGATATATGCACCCCTATGTTCATAGCAGCACAATTTACAATATCTAAGATTTGGAAACAGCCTAGGTGCCTGTCTGCAGATGACTGGATCAGAAAACTATGGTACATCTACACAATGGAATACTATGCTGCCATAAAAAAGAAGGGATTCTCATCATTTGCAGCAACCTGGATGGAATTGGAGAACATTATGTTAAGTGAAATAAGTCAGTCAATGAAAGAAAAATACCACATGATCTCAGTCATTTATGGATAATAAAGAACATTATAAACTTGAACAAAAAGATAGATACAGAGACAGTAAAGCATCAAACAGACTGTCAAATTACAGGGGGAAGGTTAGGGAGAGGTGGGAGAGATAAGAGATCAATCAAAGGACTTGTATGCATGCATATAAGCATAACCAATGGATGCAAATCTCTTGGGGGTGAGGGCATATATGGGAGTGGGGTGGGGGGGTAATGGTAAGATATGTACACATATAATACCTTAATAAAAAAAATAAATAGACATTGAATATGAGATTATTATTTTAAATTCTGATGTTTGAGCAAATGTAGGTTAGAGTGGTTGAATAGGAATATAAAGATATTTTTGGACATTCAGAAAGTAATTTCTTGACTACATTCAGGGTAGATGCCACAGGCTCTTTTATTTATATGTCATACTTCATTTCTAAGTATAATCCTTTTTATTTTCCTTGATATGGAGATCTGACTAGCCCTACTTTGAATGCCTATCAGTCCTAAATAGGGTCATTTGTAGGGCTCATAAGTGGAATAGAAAGTAAGATATTCCTTTAGATAACTAGGCAAGAATTGAAAGAAAAGAGAAGGGAGAAGGGGACTAAAGGAGAATGTGTGTAAAAGGGAGTAAAATTGCTCAAAATGGAATTAACCATGCTATTAGCAGCACAGAATGAATTAAAATGGAAGAGACTGTGCTTTGCACAATGATATGGAGGACAAGAAAAACTGTGGTAAGGAAGGGATATTATATATAAAAATTTTACTGGCTATAAAAAGACATCATTCTCCCATGACAGATTATTTGTTTTCTAGAGAGGATGAGAGAATGGTGGAACTGGAGGGGCTCCTTGTGTACCTGGCTGGTTTTGCCATACCCATAAATCAGATGTTTGTAACTTATAGGATTTCTATAGAGATAAGTAATAAGTTGTAAGATTAACTTATTTTGCAAATGATTGTTAAAAATAACTATTTAAATTAATGTTGGATGACCTTTTCACACAGTTGTTGCTTACTTTTACTTCTTTTTGACATAATAATTTGTTTTCAGAGTATACAATTAATTTATAACAGAATTCAATCTTAGATGGACTACTTGAATGTTCAGATATATAACCTTTGTTTCAATCACTGGAATGGGGCATGCAGTTTGCACTATAAGTGCATAGTTCACTGAAAACATTTAAATATTCAGGTCTGTGATTGAAATATCATTTCATATAATTTCATATTCTTTAAATATAAAATGTGTATTTTGCCCAAATGAGAAATTTTATTTAGAATATGATGGGGGTAGGTTTAATGTATTTTCGTATTCAAAATGCTCATGAAAATTTTGACTTATATATTATAGATGGATGAAGTTGGAATCACTGAATATGTAAAAGGAGATAAACGCAAGTTTGAAATCTGGTATGCTGGGAAAGAAGAAATTTATATTGTCCAGGTTGGTAATTTGAAGTTTTTCTAGAAATCATTTTGGTTACATTATAAAATGTCTCATTCCTTTCATGTAGGTCACTTAAATATTATTTAGTTATTATTTTTTTCTGGTATAGTTATACATTTTTTCAGTAACAGGCTTTTTTAAACGACACATGCCTATGGTGCTTTCTAGGGCTTTAAGTTTTCACAACCTCACTAGGAGATTTATCAACTATAGCTAATAGCCAAGAGCTTGGCCGGTGCTTCTCTTTCCCCATCAGGTTTCTAGAGTTACAAATTGATAACAGTTCTGAGTTCCTCTTGTGCTTGGCACTCAGAGAGTACCTGATTACAAGACAGAGCAATGTGACGATAGAAACTTGATCTATGTTACTGAAGCTATGGTTAAATCTCTGGCCAGATGTGCTGTAAGGTCTAACCTGTTTAAGTGAAGGGTAGAAGAATGAGAACATTTCAAGAGGATGTTGTAATTTCAATAATTATTTGTATCACAATTTGTGACAGGTGACCATGATGTTATCTGTTTAAATTGCCCAGTGCCTTTTCTTTGTTTTAATTCTGTGTGATTTACTAGGTGATTACAATTTCATAAAATATGTTTTCTTGGCTTGATTTAGTTTTAAGACTTCTTGCTATCTTTAAACAAATGTATCTTTTAAGTAAATGGAGGATATTTAAGGAAGCTTGCATGCTGTCATCAGTTATCTAGATTACTCTGCAATAGTAATCTATTTTGTCTTTTCAGAAACAATAGAACTTGTTTTATTTTACAAAAATTAAGCATAAAACATTTATATTTTAAAAGAACCTACAAAAATAACTGAATATTATATTTCATATTTAGTGTGAGTGTTATTATTTAAAGGCAGTTTCAAAATGGTTTTGACTATTATTTCATCTAATTTGATGGTTGCTTATTTGCTTCTTAGAAGTTTGAAGAATCAAAATGTTAGAGTTTGAATATGGTGGTTCAGGACTCATGTTCAGATTCATATTTGATAAAGTTAATTACATTGGTTTAATATAAATTATCTTTTTTAGAGTAAACATGTCTTTTTCTTCCCCCTTTTAAAAATCTTTAGGCTTCAAATATTGATGTGAAGATGATATGGTTAAAAGAAATAAGAAATATTTTATTGAAGCAACAAGAACTTCTGACAGGTAAACTTATAAGCCAGTATTTTTTTAAGAAAAAGTATAGTAAAGTTCATTGACTCAGATTTTGTGAAAAGTTTTATAGGCAATGGGAATGATATTTACTTTAAATTATTTATAATGAAAGGGCTTGTTAACCTAGTAAGAGATCAAGACTCATGGGTTTGTTTAAACTATTTTGGAGAATGAACTTTACACTAGAAAATGAAATAACATATCAAACCCACTGTATTAATTCTGAGTCCTTACCAAGAAGCAACTGTTTAGGACCTCAAGTAATCAGTGCTTGGCAATGTTGGGGTAAGGGTGGTTTTAGTAATATACTCAAATTTCTTGAATGAAATATTAAATTGTTCAGTCCTTTTCCATATTCCAAATTCAGACTGGTTTTCTCTCTGGTTATTTTAAGACTGTGAAGTTTAATGGGAATGGGTGTGTGTGTGCACGCATGCGAGTCATTGGTCTTCAAGGAAGGAAGAAGTGTGGCTTCTAAATGATGCTTATATAAACTTTCTTTTATTCCACAGTTAAAGAACAACAGCAGCGTAATCAGTTAACTGAACAGGACCAGCTTTCATCTCAACAGAATGATGAGTAAGTGATTATTCTTTTTTTAAAAAATTTCTTTATTGATTAAGGTATTATATATGTGTCCTTATCCCCACATTACCCCCCAAACCCTCCATTCATGCCCTCACCCCCCTGTTGTCTATGTCCATTGGTTAGGCTTATATGCATGCATACAAGTCCTTTGGTTGATCTCTCCCCCTTACCCCCACCCTCCCCTACCTTCCCTCTGAGGTTTGACGGTCTGATCAATGCTTCTCTGTCTCTGGATCTGTTTTTGTTCATCAGTTTATGTTGTTCATTATATTCCATAAATGAGTGAGATCATGTGATATTTATCTTTCTCTGGCTGACTTATTTCACTTAGCATAATGCTCTCCAGTTCCATCCATGCTGTTGCAAATGGTAAGAATTCCTTCTTTTTTACCACAGCATAGTATTCCACTGTGTAGATGTACCACAGTTTTCTAATCCACTCATCTGCTGATGGGCATCTAGGCTGTTTCCAAATCTTAGCTATGGTGAATTGTGCTGCTATGAACATACGGGTGCATATATCCTTTCTGAATGGTGTTTCTGATTTCTTTTTTTTCCCTTTTATTTATTTATTTATTTATTTATTTATTTATTTATTTATTTATTTTATTGAGGTATTATATGTGTACATATCTTACCATTACCCCCCCCACCCCACACCCATACATGCCCTCACCCCCCAGAGTTTTGCGTCCATTGTTTATGCTTATATGCATGCATACAAGTCCTTCGTTTGATTTCTTATCTCCCCCACCTCTCCCTAACTTTCCCCCTGTAATTTGAAAGTCTGTTTGTTGCTTTACTGTCTCTGTATCTATCTTTTTGTTCATCAGTTTATAATGTTCTTTATTATCCATAAATGAGTGAGATCATGTGGTATTTTTCTTTCATTGACTGGCTTATTTCACTTAGTATAATATTCTCCAATTCCATCCAGGTTGCTGCAAATGATGAGAATTCCTTCTTTTTTATGGCAGCATAGTATTCCATTGTGTAGATGTACCACAGTTTTCTGATCCAGTCATCTGCTGACGGGCACCTAGGCTGTTTCCAAATCTTAGCTATTGTAAATTGTGCTGCTATGAACATAGGGGTGCATATATCCTTTCTGATTGGTATTTCTAGTTTCTTCGGATATATTCCCAGGAGTGGGATTACTGGGTCAAATGGGAGTTCCATTTTTAGTTTTTTGAGGAAACTTCATACTGTTCTCCATAGTGGCTGCACCAGTCTCCATTCCCACCAGCAGTGCATAAGGGTTCCTTTTTCTCCGCATCCTCGCCAACACTTGTCGTTTGTTGATTTGTTGATGATAGCCATTCTGGCCGGTGTGAGCTGGTACCGCATTGTCGTTTTGATTTGCATCTCTCAATAATTAGTGACTTTGAGCATGTTTTCATATGTCTCTTGGCCTTCTTTCTGTCTTCTTTCAAAAAGTATCTATTTACGTCCGTTGCCCATTTTTTGATTGGGTTGTTTATCTTCCTTTTGTTAAGTTGTATGCGTTCCCTGTAAATGTTGGAGATTAAACCCTAATCGGTGATAACATTGGCAAATATATTCTCCCGTGCAGTGGGCTTTCTTGTTGTTATTTAATTTTAATTTAATAAATCTTTATTGCTCAGATTATTACAATTGTTCCTCCTTTTTCACCCCATAGCTCCCCTCCACCCGGTTCCCACCCCACCCTCTGCCCTTACCTCCCTGCCACTGTCCTCATCCATAGGTGTACGCTTTTTGTCCAGTCTCTTCCCGCACCCCCACACCCCTTTCCCCCTGAGAGTGGTCAGTCCACTCCCTTTCTATGCCCCTGATTCTATTATATTCACCAGTTTATTCTGTTCATCAGATTTTTTATTCACTTGATTTTTAGATTCAGTTGTTGATATACAGGTATTTTTTGTTCATAATTTTTATCTTTACCTTTTTCTTCTTTGTCCTCTTCTTAAAGAATACCTTTCAGCATTTCATATAATCCTGGTTTGGTGGTGATGAACTCCTTTAGCTTTTTCTTACCTGTGAAGTTCTTTATCTGACTTTCAATTCTGAATGATAGCTTTGCTGGGTAGAGTAATCTTGGTTGTAGGTTCTTGCTATTCATCACTTTGAATATTTCTTGCCACTCCCATCTGGCCTGCATAGTTTCTGTTGAGAAATCAGCTGAATGGGTGCTCCCTTATAGGTAATTAACTGTTTTTCTCTTGCTGATTTTAATATTCTCTCTTTGTCTTTTGCTCTTGGCATTTTAATTATTATGTGTCTTGGTGTGGTCCTCTTTGGATTCCTTTTGTTTGGGGTTCTGTGCACTTCCTGGACTTGTAAGTCTACTTCTTTCACCAAGTGGGGGAAGTTTTCTGTCATTATTTCTTCAAATATGTTTTCAGTATCTTGCTCTCTCTCTTCTTCTGGCACCCCCATAATTTGGATGTTGGTATGCTTGAGGTTGTCCCAGAGGCTCCTTACACTATCTTCAAGTTTTTGGATTCTTTTTTCTTTTTGGTTTTCTAGCTGAGTGTCTTTTGCTTCTTTGTATTTCAAATCTTTGACTTGATTCTTGCGGTCCTCTAGTCTGCTGTTGGGTCTCTGTATAATATTTTTTATTTCAGTCAGTGTATGTTTAATTTCTAGTTGGTCCTTTTTCATATCCTCGAGGGTCTCACTAAATTTATCGGCCTTTTCTAGGAAATTCTTGAAAAACCTTATAAACGTGGTTTTGAACTCTATATCCAGACTTTTGCTTTCCTCCATTTCTTTCATTTGTGATCTGTTTCTTTGTCTCTGCATGTTTGCTGCTTCCCTGAGTTGGTAGAGTGGCTTTGTGTGCTAGGTGTCCTATAGGGCCCAGTGGCTCAGCCTCCCCAGTTACCTGAGGTGGACACTCTTGGTGCACCCCTTTGTGGACTGTGTGTACAGCCTTGTTGTAGTTATGTCTTGATTGTTGTTGGTATCACTGGGGGGAATTGACCTCCCGGCCAATTCACTGTGAGGATCAGCTCTGTTGAGACTTCTGTGTTGAGAACTTTTGTGCTGGAGACACTCTTATGAGACAAGACTTGCAAAATTGCAAAGGCCTCTGTGCTCAGCTTGGATGGGGCGGAGTTTCAGGGTGGAGCAGACAGCCTTGGCTTCCCTTCAGCCCTGCCCTATGAGGCCTCTGGGTCTCAGTGTCCCTTGGTAATTGCTGCAAACACCTCTGAGAGAAAGCCGCCCTTGACTTTTGCCCTCTGCCAGACAATCCAATTTCTCCCTGAATGAGTTTGGGTTCCCAGAAACTCCCAGAACTGGAGTTCAGTGCTATCGGGAGCTTCTGTCTCCCTCCTGCTTTAGAAAGCCAGCCGTGCACTCAGCCACCCATGCACACAGCTGCCCTTCCTCTCCACGTGCACGTCTCCGTACCTCAGCCTTTTTCAGCTCCTCTGAGTCTCAATGTACTTTCCCCTTTTCTTCTACTTGTAGAATTTCCACTCAGCCAGCTTTCCTGTGGTTCTGAATGGTGTCCATTTTGTCTTTTAGTTTTAGTTTTGATATTGTTGTACGAGGCAGCAGTTTAGGTGTTTACCTATGCTGCCATCTTGGTTTCTTTGTTGGCTTTCTTGTTGTTTTGTTGATGGTTTCTTTTGCTGTGCAAAAGCTTTTTATTTTGATGTAGTCCCATTTGTTTATTTTCTCTTTAGCTTCCATTGCCCTAGAAGTGGTATTGGTGAAGAAATTGCTTCGCATAAGTCTGAGATTTTGCTGCCTGTGGATTCCTCTAGTATTTTTATGGTTTCCCATCTTATGTTTAAATCCTTTATCCATTTTGAGTTTATTTTTGTATATGGTGTAAGTTGGTGGTCTAGTTTCATTTTTTTGCATGTATCTGTCCAATTTTCCAACACCAGTTATTGAAGAGACTGTCTTGACTCCATTGTATTTTCCTGCCTCCTTTGTCGAATATTAATTTGGCATAGTGGTTTGGGTCAATTTCTGGGTTCTCTATTCTATTCCATTGATCTATATGTCTGTTCTTGTGCCAGTACCAGGCTGTTTTGAGAACAGTGGCTTTGTAATACAGCTTGATATCTGGTATTGAGATCCCACCTACTTTGTTCTTCTTTCTCAGGATTGCTGCAGCTATTCGGGGTCTTTTTTTTTATTCCAGATGAATTTTTGGATGATTATTCTTCAAGAAACATTACTTCCACAATCTTCTATTTTCCCTATGTTACATGAAGCCATGTAATTAAAGAATCTCAGACAAAACTACCTGCCCTTTTAGCAATAACACATCAAATTCCATAAGCACATCATTTTCTCAGTTCTGTCCTTATATTTGGAGACTGATAGTCTTTATTGTTATTGTTCCCCTTGATGTTAAAAATAATATAATAGTTTGGGCTAAATACGATTAAAATGCTTTGTTCTCAGTATATTCGGGGTGTAGGGGAGCTGGCATATAGACTTACCGTAACAGTGGCTGCATGCATGGATTTCTCTTCAACGTATTTTTGGACATCTTTAATCTCATTGGAGAAAGAGAGTTTAAGAATGGTAAAGGATTGGCAGCCTCTACTGGCCCACAGCTTTGTGGTCTTTTGATGGAGTCCACTTGCTGGTGAGTTGGTCTCTCTTTCTATGTAGTTAGAGATGAGGTATGGATCCTTGGAGGGATCTGTGATTGGATACAACCATGAAGTCTTTGATGAAGGTAGCAGTAAAAAAAGATAGCACTGATGAGTGCTTGTTTAGAGATGTAGTCCTTGTATTTTGCCTCTAGGAAGCCTAAAAAATGGAGTTTTCACAGAACATTTACAGATGTGCAGAAAGATTCACCACACTGATTCGAAAGCCTAGGCACTGAAATCCACCATGCATCATTTGACTGATAGAGGGATCATTGAATGGCTTATTAATGATACCTTTTCTCTTTGTTGCTAAAATCAGGTGCAAAGTGTGTTGGCTCATCTGGAGCTTTCAGAGAATCAGTTAAAAGTCACTGCAGAAGTCTTTATCTTTACAGTACTAAATCTGTTGTCATATTATAGAAGTCTTTAGATTTCATGTAGTAATTAACTTTATATTAGCTGAGAAAACTCAATAGTATTAATCAGAGTAAAGTTTTGTCATTTATATACATCTTATTTAATTGATTAAGATTAAAAGTTCACAGAGCAACAGGTATTATTTTGTTTATATTTTTCCAACTTTATTAAGTTATAGTTGACAATTAAAATTTTATATATTTAAAGAGTACAGTTTGAGGATTTAAAGTACATATACATTGTGAAATATTCACCATAGTTAAGCTAATTTATATATCCATTGCCTCACACAGTTATCCTTGTGTGTGTGTATGTGGAGGGGGGGGTTAAGGACATTTAAGATCCATCTCTTAACAAATTTCAAATATACAGTATAATATACTATGGTTTTTTTATTTATTTTTTTTATTGAGGTATTATATGTGTACATATCTTACCATTACCTCCCCCCACACCACACCCACACTTGCCCTCACCCCCCAGAGTTTTGCGTCCATTGTTTATGCTTATATGCATGCATACAAGTCCTTCGTTTGATTTCTTATCCCCCCCCCCTGACTTTCCCCCTGTAATTTGAAAGTCTGTTTGTTGCTTTACTGTCTCTGTATCTATCTTTTTGTTCATCCGTTTATAATGTTCTTTATTATCCATAAATGAGTGAGATCATGTGGTATTTTTCTTTCATTGACTGGCTTATTTCACTTAGTATAATATTCTCCAATTCCATCCAGGTTGCTGCAAATGATGAGAATTCCTTCTTTTTTATGGCAGCATAGTATTCCATTGTGTAGATGTACCACAGTTTTCTGATCCAGTCATCTGCTGATGGGCACCTAGGCTGTTTCCAAATCTTAGCTATTGTAAATTGTGCTGCTATGAACATAGGGGTGCATATATCCTTTCGGATTGGTGTTTCTAGTTTCGTCGGATATATTCCCAGGAGTGGGATTACTGGGTCAAATGGGAGTTCCATTTTCAGTTTTTTGAGGAAACTCCATACTGTCCTCCACAGTGGCTGCACCAGTCTGCATTCCCACCAGCAGTGCATGAGGGTTCCTTTTTCTCCGCATCCTCGCCAACACTTGCCGTTTGTTGATTTGTTGATGATAGCCATTCTGACATGTGTGAGATGGTACCTCATTGTTGTTTTGATTTGCATCTCTCGGATAATAAGTGACTTTGAGCATGTTTTCATGTGTCTCTTGGCCTTCCTTCTGTCTTCTTTTGAAAATATTCTGTTTAGGTCCGTTGCCCATTTTTTTAGGATCATTTATCTTCCTTTTATTAAGTTGCATAAGCTGCCTGTAGATGTTGGAGATTAAACCTTTATCAGTGCTAGCATTTGCAAATATGTTCTCCCATGCAGTGGGCTTTCTTGTTGTTTTGTTGATGGTTTCTTTTGCTGTAAAAATACTTTTTATTTTGATGTAGTCTCATTTGTTTATTTTCTCTTTAGCTTCCATTGCCCTAGGGGCAGTGTCAGTGAAGAAGTTCTTTTGGCATATGTCTGAGATTTTGTTGCCTGTGGATTCCTCTAGTATTTTTATGGTTTCCCGTCTTATGTTTAAGTCCTGTATCCATTTTGAGTTTATATTTGTGTATGGTGTAAGTTGGTGATCTAGTTTCATTTTTTTGCATGTGTGTGTCCAATTTTCCCAACACCATTTATTGAAGAGACTGTCTTGATTCCATTGTATGTTCATGCCTCCTTTGTCAAATATTAATTGAGCATAGTGGTTTGGGTTGATATCTGGATTCTCTATTCTGTTCCATTGATCTATATGTCTGTTCTTGTGCCAGTACCAGGCTGTTTTGAGAACAGTGGCTTTGTAATACAGCTTGAAATCTGGTATTGAGATCCCTCCTACTTTATTCTTCTTTCTCAGGATTGCTGTGGCTATTCGGGGTCTTTTTTTATTCCAGATGAATTTTTGGAGAGTTCTTTCTAGGTCTGTGAAATATGCCGTTGGTATTTTGATGGGGAGTGCATTGAATCTGTAGATTGCTTTGGGTAGTATGGACATTTTAATGATGTTGATTCTACCAATCCATGAACATGGTATGTTCTTCCATCTGTTTATGTCTTCCTCTCTTTTTTCAGTGTCCTGTAGTTTTCTGCGTATAGGTCTTTTACCTCCTTAGTTAAGTTTATTCCTAGGTATCTTAATTTTTTTGGTGCGATGGTAAATGGGATTGCTTTTTTAGTCTCTCTTTCTGTAAGTTCACTATTGGTGTATAGAAATGCCATAGATTTCTTGGCGTTAATTTTGTATCCCGCTACATTGCCGAATTCATTTATTAAGTCTATTAGTTTTTTGATGGAATCTTTTGGGTTTTTTTATGTACAATATCATGTCATCTGCAAATAAGGACAGCTTCACTTCTTCTTTTCCAATTTGGATGCCTCTTATTTCTTCTTCTTGCCGAATTGCGGTAGCTAATACTTCCAGTACTATGTCAAACAGGAGTGGTGAGAGTGGGCATCCCTGTCTTGTTCCTGTTCTTAGGGGAAATGGTTTTAGTTTTTGCCCATTGAGTATGATGTTTGCTGTGGGTTTATCATCTATAGCTTTTATTATGTTGAGGTATGATCCTTCTATTCCCACCTTGTTGAGAGTTTTTATCAAGAAAGGGTGTTGGATTTTGTCAAATGCTTTTTCTGCATCTATTGATATGACTATATGATTTTTATCTCTCAATTTGTTTATGTGATGTATCACATTTATTGATTTGCGGATATTGTACCATCCTTGCATTCGTGGGATAAATCCTACTTGGTCATGATGTATGATCTTTCTGATGTATTGCTGGAGCCGATTTGCTAGGATATTGTTGAGGATTTTGGCATCTATGTTCATGAGGGATATTGGTCTGTAATTCTCTTTCATTGTGTTGTCTTTATCTGGTTTTGGTATTAGGGTGATGCTGGCGTCATAGAAGGAGCCTGGAAGTGTTCCTTCCTCTTGAATTTTTTGGAATAGTCTCAGGAGGATAGGTTTTAGTTCTTCCTTGAAAGTTTGGTAAAACTCTCCTGTGAAGCCGTCTGGCCCCGGGCTTTTGTTTGTTGGAAGCTTTTTGATGACTGCTTCAATTTCGTCCATAGTTAATGGCCTGTTGAGCTGTTTAGATTCTTCCTGATTGAGTTTTGAGAGGTTGAATTTGTCTAGGAATATGTCCATTTCCTCCAAGTTGTCCAGTTTGTTGGAATAGAGTTGTTCGTAGTATTTTGTAACAATCCTTTGTATTTCATCAGGGTCTGTTGTTATTTCACCTCTTTCATTTCTGATTTTGTTTATTTGGGTCCTCTCTCTTTGCTTCTTGGTGAGCCTGGCTAGAGGTTCATCAATCTTGTTTATCCTTTCAAAGAACCAGCTCTTGGTTTTGTTGATCTTTTGTATTGTTTCTTTGGTCTCTATGTCGTTTATCTCCACTCTGATCTTTATTATTTCTTTCCTTCTGCTTACACTGGGCTTTTCTTGTTGCTCTCTCTCTATCTCTTTGAGTTGTTGGGTTAGGTAATTTATTACCATTGTTTCTTGTTTTTTGCAGTAGGCTTGTAGAGCTATGAACTTCCCTCTCAGGACTGCTTTCGCTGTGTCCCATAGATTTTGGATTGTTGTGTTTTCATTGTCATTTGTTGCCATGATGTTTTTTATTTCTTCCTTGATGTCTTTGGTAACCCAGTCATGGTTTAATAGCATGCTGTTTAGTCTCCATGTGTTTGATTTCTTTGGGTTGTTTTTATTGTAGTTGATTTCCAGTTTTATGCCACTGTGATCTGAGAAGAAACTTGATATGATTTCTATCTTCTTGAATTTGGAGAGACTTTGCCTATGTCCTAACATATGGTCTATCTTTGAAAATGTCCCATGTGCACTTGAGAAGAATGTATATTCTGTGGCTTTGGGGTGTAATGTTCTGAAGATGTCGATTAATTCCATCTGGTCTAGTGAGTCATTTAGGATTGATGTTTCTGTGCTGATTGTTTGTTTAGAGGATTTGTCCAATGGTGATAGTGGGGTATTGAAGTCTCCTACTATAATTGTATTGCTGTCAATCTCTCCTTTGATATCTTCCAGGAGTTTTTTAATGTATCTTGGTGCTCCTGTGTTGGGTGCATATATGTTTACCAGAGTTATTTCTTCTTGTTGGATTTCTCCCTTTAGTATTATGAAGTGGCCTTCATTATCTCTTGTTATGTCCTTCACTTTGAGATCTAATTTGTCAGCTATAAGTATTGCTACCCCAGCTTTTTTTTCATTTCCATTCGCCTGGAAAACCTTTTTCCATCCCTTTACTCTCAGTCTGTATGCGTCCTTTTTTTTGAGGTGGGTTTCCTGTAGACAGCAGATATATGGGTTTTGTTTTCTTATCCAATCTGTTACCCTATGTCTTTTGATTGGGGCATTCAATCCATTTACATTTAAAGTTATTATTGATAGGCACTTATTTGTCGCCATTTTTATTCTATACTCCTCTGTTCCTTCTTTGCTTCCTATTTCTTTCTTTCTTTTTTTTTATAGCAGACCCTTTAGCATTTCTTTCATTGCTGGTTTGGTCCCTTAGCCCTTTTTTGTCTGTGAAGCTCCTGATTTCACCTTCAATTTTGATTGATAGCCTTGCTGGGTACAGTATTCTTGGATTGAGACCCTTCCTTTGCATGACTTTGTATATTTCATTCCATTCCCTTCTGGCTTGATGAGTTTCTGTTGAGAAATCAGTTGCTAGTCTGATGGGGGTTCCTTTGTATGTAACTGTCTGTCTCTCTCTGGCCGCTTTTAAGATTCTTACTTTGTCGTTGGTGTTTGCCAACTTAATTATAATGTGCCTTGGCGTCGGTCTTTTGGGGTTCATTTTGCTTGGAACTCTGTGAGCTTCTTGGATTTGTGTGGGTTTTTTCTTCCCTATATCAGGGAAGTTTTCTGTTATTATTTCTTCTAACAGGTTTTCTATTCCTTGCTCCGTTTCCTTTCCTTCTGGTACCCCTATTATCCTGATGTTGTTTTGTTTTGTGTTGTCCCGAAGTTCCCTTAGGCTCTCCTCATGCTTTCTAATTTTTGTTTCTAGAAGCTGTTGTAATTGGGTATTTTTTTCCATCTTCTCTTCTAGCTCACTTATGCGGTCCTCTGCTTCTTCTAGTCTACTCTTGATGCTTTCTATTGAGTTCTTTACAGCAGCGATGTCATTTTTCATTTCTTCTTGGTTCTTCTTTATTTCCTCTTGGTTCTTACTCATATTGTCGAATTTGTCTTCCATCCTTTTCAGCCACCTTGTGACCATTTCTCTGAATTCTTTCTCTGATAGGTTGTTTGCCTCTAGTTCGTTTACTTCCTTTTCTGGTGATGCCTGCTTCTCTTTCCTGTGGGGGCTATATTTTTGTCTCCCCATGGTCTCTCTTCTCCGGATATCTGGTTATATAGTTCTCTCTCTCCGGCGTTGATTTAAAGGTACAAAATACAACACAACCAGGCACAACACACAAGGCACTGAACAGAATTGTATTCATGATATTAATAACCTCCAATAAAGGTAACCACCAGAGAAAGACAAATTAGGGTATAGGAGTGGAAGAGGGAGAGTAAAAAGAAAAAACAACAACAACAAAAAAAAGAGTGTGAATCTGAACTTGGGAGAAGAGCAGAAAAAAAAAGGAAAAGAAAAATAAGTAAGAGAGACAAGAACAATACTAAGAGAGAAAAGGGGAACAAACTATATATATGGGGAGTAGACTCCACTAGAACAACCACTAATCCCAGCAAATTCCAGCAACACGAGCCTGGAGATTAATACATACTGCAACACCAACTAATATCAAGTGAGGCAAGGGAAAACAAAAGTAAAAAACAAACAAAAACAAAGCAAACAATAGAACCAACCAACCAAACAAAAAGAATAATCAAAACAGTCTCATAAAAAAAGCATAGAAATTCAATCTAATCAACATTCAAGCAAACAACAACAAAAGGCCAGAGAGAAAAATAATTTTTTTTTAAAGTAGCGTAGAGAGAGGTATGTATGGATTTGGAGCAGGGGGTTGGGAATTAGATATATAAGTAGTGTGAAATTTTAGCAGAGGGTAAACTGAAAAAGTAGGGAAAATCTAAAGCCAGAAAGAGTTAAGATAAGCAGAAGACCAAAAGGGGAAAGGTTAGGAGGAGAGTGATGGCAAAATGTTAGCGTTGAGATAGGGTAAGGGAAAGATGCAAATAGAATGTAGGACACTAATCCCAAAATAAAAGAAAGAGAAAGTCTAATGACATTTTTTTTTAAAAAAGTAAAATAATAGTAATAATAATGCTGATTGAAAATAAAAATGTAATAATTAAAAAGGTCATAATCGAGTGAAGAAAAAGAAAAAAATTTAGTTTCTTAAGTAAAAGATGCAAAAAATGAAAATAAAAAAATTAGAATAAAAAAATTAAAAAAAATTGAAAAAAGAATTAAAAATTAAAAAATAGGAAGACTAAAATGTGCAGTAGCAGCTGTCATTCACTTCCTCTATTATTCTTGTTGTTTCCCAGTCTGGGCGGTATTTCAGTTCAGCTTTGTTCCACTGCTCCTCAGTGTTGTAGGCCAGTCCTGCTTTTTGAGCAGGCTGTGTCTTAATTTCTGGTATTTATTTTTGATTACACCAGAGACAATTAGTGTTTCAGCCCCTGGGTGGCAGTGTTTCTGAATTGACTTCCAGGCCTCTCTAGCTGTTTTTTTTTTCCCCCTCTATGGCACTCACTCCCGGTTTGTGGAGGTTTGTGCCTCACAGCTGCCTCTCCGATGGTCACACCCAGCTCTGTTCCCAGGTTCCAAAAAAACAACTTCCCCTGCAGTCTTTCAGGGTTTTTCCACCTGGGTTTTCCTATGCGTTGGGCTTAGTAATCAGAGTCGGAAAGAGCCCAAGTGCGCGGACAGTGGGTCTGTGCGCCAGACTAAGAAGCCTGCACTCCTTTGAAAATTCTTAGTCTGATCCTCCTCGTCAGATTAAAATGAGTTGCTTTTAAGAGGTCACTTCAGTTAGCAGCTCAGAGGACCCCCTTCCACATTCACGGATCACAGCAGCTCCAACTGCCGCCGATTTTTCTAGGCACAGACCTCCCGGTTCCCGCCGGTCCCACGGCTCACGCGCTTCCCTCCCACCGCGGGGATTAGAAACCACACCTTATTTCAGGCAAAATCTGACCTTTCCCTGGTTCAGTGAAGGGTTCCTTTGAATCCGAATGTTTGCGCCGATAGGGGACCGGTGTTCTGGTGCTCGCAGCTGTTCAGTGTTTTGGGGATAGGCTCTTTGACTCACGGAAATCTGCGGGGAAGTCTGGATTCTTGTTGTTTGTTGGTCAGTAGCTGTGATAGCAGTTCTCTGTCCCCAGTGGCTGCAGGGTCCTGGTTTGTGTCAGAAGCCAGGATTCGAGTCTCAGGCAGCTCTGTTTCTCAAGATGGCGTGGTCTCCGCATCCGCACCAGCCGCCGAGAAGTGTCCGCTTTGTGCGCGGGGCTCCGCCGTCTAGGACTGCCCGGTTAGGCAGCCCCTTGGAAGACCTGCAGAATCTAACTGACCCTAGCTCATACACACACAGACACCACACACGTCTACACTCTCCTCTATGGGTTCCTCACTCACACTCTCTCTCTCCCTACCTTCCTCCCGGTCGCCATCTTTCTCTGATCTACTATGGGGATTTTAAGCAATATACCTGCTTTGGGTCAAGAAGGGAGTAATTTTTTTCCTTGCATATTAAAGAGAGACCTTGCTGGCTTGGATCCTAGGATTTAAGTTTTTGTATGTTATGAACTATTACCACACAGACTTGTATGAGGGGGAGTTAGCTCTGTTTGAATGGATTCTCAGAGTATGTTCTTGACACATGGTACCAGTAGAACAAATACCATTTTTAATTTCTAATTATTCTTTGACTATGTAAAAACTCACTTGTTTTTATGTATTTACTATTTCAGAAGGGAACAGCGAGCTTTTGTAGTCCCCAAGATAAATAAATCAGAGCACACCAGCACTGTGGTAGGGGTCCATGAGGCAACCTCGACAGTTCAGGCAAAAACAAATACAGGTATGTGTCATGGTTATCCAAAGGTAAGATTTAAGATTGTGCAAATTCTTTTCTCTCATTGTTCATTTTGAAAATCTACCCATCTATTATCTTTATATAAATAAAACAAAATTAAAGCATTTTTATAAGGCTTATATGTCTTGGATTTGCAAGATGCTGGTGGGCACTGCAGAGCAGTGATTGTCAAAGTGCAGTCCCTGCATCAGGAGCATTAGCATCACCTGGGAATTTGTAAGGAAGGCTAATTCTCTGGCTCTGGCCGGGACATTCTGAATCAGAAATTCTGGGAGTATAATGCAGCCATCTGTGATGTACAGTTTTCATGTGAGTGTTTCTGATGCATTTTCAAGTCTGGAAACCCCTGCTACACAGTGTAGATAGAAAGATGAATAAAACACATATTGGCTTAAAGGAATGCACACTTTACTCACCATAGATTTAATGAATAGAGGTATTTATACCTGGAATAGTTTTTAATGCAAATTGTTTTATTTACACTGATTTCAAAAAATTTGTTTAATTCATCAAATATAACACAGTCTGTGTGCCAGGAATTGTGTAAAGCCCTGGGCATAAAGTTTAAGATACTCTCAGCTGCCATCCCCATGAAGCTAGGAAGGAAGAAAGATAATTCAACAAACAGTTAAAATTAAATGAGAAAAGTATTTTGACAGGGAAGTACAAGGTGCTGCAGAAGCATCCAGCAGGATCACCTAAACAACTGTGGATCAACAGTATAGACCTCCCTGGAGAAATGCCTTACAGATTGCCTGATATGCAGTAATGATGATGGTTCCTAATCTGGAAAAGTTCTCTACTAGTTGAGGAAAAACAAGTAATGATAACATTGCTCAACTTTCAGTTATCCATTTAAAGGTCACTTCCATCACCTCATTTGTGCTATAGTCCCCAGAGCAGTCAAGAGGGAGCCTAGTATCAATGTCTTCATTTGACAGGTGTAGAAACAAAGTCATAGAAAGTTGACATAAGTGTTATAAGATTACATGAACAGTTTAGTGTTTAGTGTGGCCAAGTTGTGATTCTCTGCCTACATTAGATTGCTTAATTCGTATCTTAATGTGCAAGGCTCTTGTATGACATATCTCTGCCTAATAAGAGAGAAAGACAAGTAAAAATATTACTAGGTAGAATAATATAAGTGTTATTTGAATGGACCAATAAAAAGGCTACAGAAAATAATTTTGGAAGAGATTATTTTCTGTAAGAAGGGGTAAATATTCTCTAGAATATTATTTAAGTTATTATTTTTTATTTTGTTTGTTAATTCTCACCCAAGGATATTTTCCCCCCATTGATTTTTAAAGAGAGTGGAAAGGATGGGGAGAAAGAAAAAGAGGGAAGAGAGACAAACACATCAATTGGTTGCCTCCCGCACACAGTCTGACCAGGGCCAGGATTGAGCCTGCAACCCAGGTACGTGCCCTTGACTGAAATTGAACCTGCAACCCTTCAATCTGTGGGCCAACACTCTAGCCATTGAACAAAACTGGCTAGGGCTAACTTATTTTTAATAACACTCTCACCAACCCCAACTTAAAACCATCCTAATAAGTAAAAGAAGTGATATTTCTGAAATATCAGCAATTTGAAAACAGTACAATCTAATTGGAGGTTTTATTATAGGGAGATACTATTCTTGGACCACTGTAGACTTGCTTATTATAGTAAACTAGAGGCCCAGTGCACGAAATTCGTGCATGGGGGGGGGGAGGAGTTTCCCTCAGCCCAGCCTGCACCTTCTCCAATCTGGGACCCCTTGAGGGATGTCCGACTGCCCGTTTTTTTTTTTTTTGTTGTTGTTGTTTGTTTGTTTTTGTTTTTTTTTTCCGACTGCCCGTTTAAGCCCAATCCCGGGATTGGGCTTAAACGGGCAGTCGGACATCCCTCTCACAATCCAGGACTGCTGGCTCCCAACTGCTCGCCTGCCTGCCTTCCTGATTGCCCCTAACCGTTTCTGCCTGCCAGCCTGATCACCCACTAACCACTCCCCTGCCAGTCTGTTTGCCTCTAACTGCCCTCCCTTGTAGGCCTGGTCACCCCTAACTGCCCTCCCCTGTAGGCCTGGTCCCCCCAACTGCTCTCCCCTGCAGGCCTGGGTCCCCCCCAACTGCCCTTCCCTGCAGGCCTGGTCACCCCCAACTTCCCTCCTCTGCCAGCCTGGTCAACCCTAACTGCCCTCCCTTGCAGGCTTGATCGCCACCAACTGCTCTCCCTTGCAGGCCTGGTCCCTCCCAACTGCCCTCCCCTGCTGGCCATCTTGTGGTGGCCATCTTGTGTCCACATGGAGGCAGGATCTTTGACCACATGGGGGCAGCCATCTTGTGTGTTGTAGTGACAGTCAATCTGCATATTACTCTATTATTAGAAAGGATAGAGGCCTGGTGCATGGGTGGGGGCCAGCTGGTTTGCCCTGAAGGGTGTCTCGGATCAGGGTGGGGATTCCTTTGGGGCATGGGGTGGCCTGGGTGAGGGGCCTGTGGTGGTTTGCAGGCTGGCCACACCCCCCAGCAACCCAAGTGGAGGCCCTGGTATCTGGGATTTATTTATCTTCTACAATTGAAACTTTGTAGCCTGGAGCGGAGCCAAGCCTTCTGCTCGCTCCATGGTGGCAGCCATTTCTGTTGGGATTTATTTATCTTCTATAATTGAAACTTTGTAGCCTTAAGCGGAGGCCAAGGCAGGCCAGGGTGTGCAGAAAGCTTGGGTTCCTCCATCGCCGGGGGCAACCCTAGTCTCCTGCTCTCTCAAGCTCCATGGCCCCAGCCATTTTTTTTGGGATTTACTTATCTTCTATAATTGAAACTTTGTAGTCTGGAGTGGAGTCTTGGGCTGGCCAGGGTGTGCAGAAAGCTTGGCTTCCTTCATCGCTGGGGAAACCCAAGCCTCTCTCCTGCTCTCTCTGTGGCCATAGCCATCTTGGTTGGGTTAATTTACATACTCGCTTCTGATTGGCTGGTGGTTGTGGCTCGTTGGTGTAGTTGAGGTATGGCCAATTTGCATATAACTCTTTTATTAGATAGGATTTTACTTCTCTCCTTGTGATGGACTAACACCATTAAGTAACTGCCACCCTCCATGTTTTTCTTATAGTTTGGACTGAAGAAATCTCTGAAGGCCCTGAGGCATGGTCAAACAACTATTTCTCCTCTTCCTATGTTGACAATGGAGAAGAAAGAACCCTACTGGTTAGTAATGACAAATTAAAATAAATAAATAGAAACTCTTAAGGCAATTTTACTGATGAAATAGGTGAAGTATGTAGGGGCATTCTTTTATCAGTATCCTTGTGGTATATTCCATGGTCTAAAGTTTTGAAACAATTATGAACATTCAATAAGCACTTTGCTCTGTAAGTAGAACTTATTTGTACTATACATGGAGTTCCTACTGAAGTTGATGAGATGAATAGCCATCCATTCCAAGTCTCTATACATTGACCAGTTTCATATTTAATTAAATATCACCACTGTGTTTTCAACCAAGGCATGTGAGATAAAATCAAAGAACAAAGAAGGGTCAAATATACTTTTTAAAAAATTTTAGATTCCAGATTGTAAAATAGAGGAAATAAACATTACAAATGAATAACATATGGGGAATATATTTTAGTGGGCTATTGAAAAATGTGCTAATGATACCAAATGTCAGCATATTGGAGCAAGAGGTCACCTCATAAAACTAAAGGAGGTTGCTTTAAAGTAAAAGTAAGTGTCATACTTTTGCTATTTAAGTAGTTTGCAATGTTACGATCCTAGTGGATTATTAGAGGGATATTAGGACTATTAGGGTATATCTCCAATTTTCTGAAGTCACAGCTTGGTGGGTTGGAATGATGCTTTGTAATGGATTGCTGCTTGATGCCCTTCAGAACAACAAAATCAATTTGGCAGTTTTAATATTGAGAAATGGGAATAGTGCCACGGATAACCACAAATCTGCAGAGCATTGACCTGAATGCTTTCTTTAAAAAAGTAACAGAATGTTCTTTCTACTAATAATACAGTGACCATAAACATAGATGTATGGTAGTTTACAGTTTACAATATTTCCCATTTAATATTCATAGTATTATTAAGAGGAAGGGCAGGCTTTATTACCTCCAATGGACAGAGGAGGAAACTGAGGCTCAGTGTTGTTGGGAGATTTGTCTAGAGTTAATTGTCTAAACCATAAGTGCTCAAACTTTTTAAAGTAGGAATCCTTTACATTCTTAAAAATTATTGAGAATCCTAAAGAGTCTTTGTTTACATTTATTGATATTTATCATCTTATAAATTAAAACTAAGAAATATAGTTATTTATTCACTCTTAAAATATCAATAAACCCATTGTAAGTTCATTTAAATAACATTTTTATTAAAAATTACATTTTTCAAAACAAGATTTAGTGAGAAAATATTTTTGCAAGTCTCTTTAATCTGCTTTCGCATTCAGTCTGTTATGCTATCATATATCAGGTAATTATTAGAAAACTCTACTGTATACTTGTGAGAGGATGAGTGAAAGGCAAATAATGTCTTCATATGGATTTGACCTCGCAAACCCTTGGAAGGGTGTCAGGAACCCCCAAAGGTCTGTCTCCTAAACTCTGAGAACCACCGGTTTAAACTAATAATAAAAATAACTTCCATTTCTTTAATTAATACTGCTTGAGGATGGTAGTTGTCCAGATGCAAGTGAAAAGTCAGGGGAAGCCACTTGGAGTTTAAACATTTGCTGTACATCAATCTATGAGGGGATTGTCAAGAACTGATAAAATCTTCAGTAAGCATTTTCCCAGCTGTAGTTTCAGAAAATAAAGCAAATATGCAAAACTGATTAGTGCTTTAATCATAGGGGATGGAAATGTAGAAAAATCTATTGGTTTTCCTCTTCTCCCAATAATTCCCTAAGTTGTGCTACTAAGGAAGTCATGCAAAGAAATAGTTAATTTCATACAAAAAAGAATGATCCCCCAAAGCAAAATGGATTGCAATGAGCTGCTCTTTTAGCCTCACTTTATAAAATGAAAAAAGTCAGAAATAATGGGTGCTGCTTCTCTCATAGAGCTGGTATTGGGGTTAGCTCTCCTATTTTGATGAAGCTACTGTATTAAATATCAAGTATCTCTTTCCTGTCTGCTCCTTAGCCCATTTGGTAAAAGTACTGCTCAAAAGACATTCATCCCAAGTGATGTGGATCTTGTTTTTAATTCCTTTGAATGTGCAAAGTCTCGACATCACAGTTATTTCTTTTCTTTCCTTAAAAATTAATTATGGTCCTCTTACTTTTTAAAATCATGTATTTGATGTGTACGATATTGTGCTTGAAATATCTCGGAATACATTTGTACATGAGATATATTATTCTTAATCTACTTTGTAACCAAATGTAATCAGTGTGCCTTGGATTACTTTGGTTATTAATGAATCAAGTTAAAAATATAGCTGCACCACAGGCTAGTGTTGCTCAGTTAGTTGAGCATTGTCCCATGCACTGAAGTGTTGGTGGTTGATTCTTGGGCAGCGCATATACCTAGGTTGTGGGCTTGATCCCCAGTAGGGGAGTGTATGGGAGGCAACTGATCAGTGTTTCTCTCACATTAATGTTTCTCTCTCCCTCTTCCTCCCTCTGTAAAATAAAAAACACACACCTTAATTCTTTAAAAAATACATAAAGCTGCAAAAAGATTAATGCCAAGTAAAGCACAACATTTAATCTGCTTGTACTGGACCCAGAGGTTTTTGTACCCATTATTTTTACCTGTGCCAAGCAGTATAAAGCCTAGAAACTCTTTTGGGGGCATAAGCAAATCTTTGTTCTGGGCCATTGCCTTTTGTATGTGCCAAGATAAATTTTTCATGAGAGCAGATTGCAAATAACAGTATTTTAAAATTATCTTAATGTTCTTTTTTTTCTGGATATATGCTTATTATTCATGTAACTTAAATTAGTTGTGCTCTGTTATTTTCTGTGTAGTTCATGATGTAACTCTCTTTTTGCAAATAAAAGTGAGTTCTTCAGGCTAAATAAGCACATGTTCCGCTTTTTCCCCCCATCACAAACTGCTTCATGTTTGTTTGTTCCTGCAAAGCTGCTGCAGCTATCACATTTACCATTGAAGTACTATGATAATTATTTGACACAAAACATGCAATTGTGCAAGCAGTTTTGCAATCAACTTTATAATGTAATTTTTCAAAACAACCTTTCAGTCAGCAGGCAAATATAAAGCCTTAACAGATTGCAGAAAAAGAGGCTCAGAAGACCTCCTGATTAAAAATGGAGATGTCATTCAGCTTCTCCATGAAGATGCTGAGGGTCAATGGTAGGTGTGTTCTCCATGCCTGTGATGACCTCTGCCTGGGGCACATGGGTATCTAATCAAATGTTCTGCTTTACTTGTATCTTTGTTATACAGTCTTAAGAAGCAGAAATATCACATTTCTTATTAGTGTTTCATTTTCATTGCTTCAGCCATGCCTATATAGCTCACTGAAAGGAATATTAACCTTTGGTGAGTGAAAAATCCTTTGAAAGAATGAAATGCTATGAGTCTGCATGCTTTTGTGGTTTACCTTTGGCTCAGACATTAGCTAATACATCTGGCTTTGTAATGGCTATAGATCGCATTACATGTGATAATTTAATTCATTCATCAAATCACATTTTTAATGAATGCCTATTATGCTTTGCTCCTTTACAACATAGTCACACTTCTCTTTATCAGTTCAAATATTGGACTTTTTATTCTTATCCTATCATGCGTCTGACTTCATTTAGCACCAATTGCAAAGATGGTTCTGCCAAATATACTGTTTAATTTTAGAAAACCCAAAGCAAGAAGGAATATTGTTTGGAAGAGGACTGAATAAAGTTTCCTTAAATCTTAGAAAATTTATATGAAATTATTATTTTATTGTGTCAATAACTTTAACTGAAATGCTACATTGACCATGTACTCTGACTTTAAAGATGGAAGAGTATACATACGAGGGTGAAAACTAATGATGTATCATTAAAATAATAACCCCTTTTGCTAGTAACCTCAGTCCATTGTAGGTTACTCAAAAGACTCAAGAACAGTGTCATGAAGGTCTTTGAATATGTGCAATAGCTTTGGGAAAATTTGAGCTGCAATGGAATATAATGTCTTTGTTTTTTATTAGCTTATATTACCATTGTTGGCTACTAATTAATTTATTATTTAGGTTGGTGAAAAATCTAAACAGAAGAAAAGAAGATCTGATTCCAGGGAACAGTCTGAAGATTTAAATCGGTGACTATAGGTTTTGGAATGCCAAAGTTACAGGTATAATATGAACAGACTGTATACTATTTGTTTAAAGACTAAAAATTTTAAAGCTTTACCAAGTATGCAATTGGCATAGGTTAAGAACCTCTTTGCACTTAGAAATAAAGCTGCAAGCCTACTATGTTAGCTAGGATTTAATAAACATGTTAAACTCTTTCTTACAAGGTTCATAGGTTTGAAAGTTTCCGATACTGTGGTGTCTTACAAGAGATCCTTCAGAACTAAATACTGATAAAATACTTTTAAGGTATCAGCTTTACTATCCAAGAATGCTTTACCAGTGTGTTTTTACTCAGTTCACAGAATATGTTCTATCCTTATGGTAGGTTTCTGTTATACACATATGCACACACACACACATACACACACGCACACTTCTCTGTATCTGTACACAAGATTTAATATGTGAAGGTAGTATGAAGCAATGAGAACTAATCTAATGCTCATTTCTATTTTTTTTAAAAAACCCTTTCAAATAAAATTTCTGTATATAAACCAATGTTTTTGTAGATTTTCACAGTGAGTGATACTGAGCTATCTATAAAAAGGCAGCACACACAAAAAAAGAAAACAGACTTGTTTGTGAACTTGTGTGTGAACAAGATTATTATTATTATTATATGTAAATATTTCCTTTGAATTTCTAGTTTTTTATTTGTATTTAAATTCCAGGTAATGGTACATTGTGTTTAGATGGATCTATTAGACCAGGAGTAACTTATTTGGTTCCAAATTTCATTTATGACATGAAATAAAATTTAAGGTTGATAGAGCTCAATATGAATATTGGGTCACATGGAAACCCCCAAAATAGAGTCACTTCTTATTTGTTTTTGTTATATTAGAAATCAATAATCCCTAAATTTTGGATATTAAATTACATAAATCTAAACACATGGGACAAATAAGTAAAAGCACAAGATAAATTAGAATTATTTCAAGTTGGATGAAAATAGAGCATATCAAAATTTGTGGATGCAGATAAGGAAGGTATAAAATGTATAGCTTTAAATACTTGTATTATACACTTAAAATTCAACATAATTCACCATATTAACACAATGAAGGGGAAATTTATGTAATCATTTCAATAAATACAGAAAAGTACTGGACAGAACTATATACTCATTCATAATAAAAAGTCACCCCAAACTAAGAATAAAGTGAATTTCCTCAACCTGATAATGTACACTTGTGAAAAACCACAGCTAACATCATACTTAATGATAAAATATTGAAAGCTTTTCTCCTAAGATTTGGAAGAAGCCAAGGATATTATTCACTCTCACCATTTCTATTCAACATTGATACTGGAAATCCTAGCCAGTGCCATAATTCAAAATAAAAAGATAAACAAAAATATTAGAAAAGAAGAGGCAACACTGTTGTGCTTAGCAGATCATTTATATGTACAAAATCATTAGGTATCTATACACAAAAAGACCCTACTAGAAGTAATAAATGAATTTTATAAAGCCAAGTATACAAAGTCATCATACAAAATAAATTTTAATTCTATACCATACCACAAGTGTTAAAAATGAAATTTCAAAACACAATACCATTTACATTAGTAATATAAAACATGAAATAGAAATAAGTCTAACAACCAACATCTAAGACTTTTATACTGATAATCAGAAGTCATTGCTTAGATACATTTAAAATGACCTAAGAAAGGGAGAGATATACTAGTATACCATGTTCAAGAATTGGAAATCTCAAAGTTGTTAAAAAGTCAATTATCTCCAAATCGACCTGTAGAGTTAATGCAATCAAAATCTCAGCAGGCCCTTTTGGGGAAAAAAAAGTAAAGACAAGTTTATTCGAAAATGTACACAGAGAGGGAAAGAATCTAGAAAAGAATCTCAAAAATTTGGAAGACTTATATACCTTGATTTCAATACCCTATAAGGCTACAGTAAATATAGTGTCATGTTAAACTCTTAGAAAAATAGAGATTTCAGTAGACACACATATACATAATCAATTAACATCCAATCAAGGTGCCAAGTCAACTAAATGGGAAAAGGAAGGTTATTTAATCAAATAGTGCTGGAGCAACTAGATATCCATCTAGAAAAAGAAATGAACCTCCATCCCTCCACCGCACTCCATACACACAAATTAATTTGAGTTAGATCATAGACATAAATGTTAAAGCTAGAATAATAAAGCTTATAAAACTAAAAAAGGCAATATCTTCATGGCTGAGTGGTTAACAATTTCTTTTTTTTTTTTATCCATATGTGGTTTTTTGTTAAAGTATTTTATTTTTTAAAATTTCTTTATTGATTAAGGTATCACATATTTGTCCTCATCCCCCCATTCCCATTCCAAACCCCTCCCCACGCATGCCCCCAACCCCCTGTTGTCCGTGACCATTGGTTAGGCTTATGTGCATGAATACAAGTCCTTTGGTTGATCTCTTCCCCTTACCCCCACCCTCCTCTACCTTCCCTCTGAGGTTTGCCAGTCTGATCCATGCTTCCCTGTCTCAGTTATCAATTTCTTATGTAGGGCAGAGAAAACACTAACCAGAAAAGAAGAGTATCAAACAAATACAAAGAAACATTACACATGTTGAATCAAGCACTTGACAATGTTACACATTTATGCCTGTTAGAATAAGATAAAATATAAGAGGCTAATACTTGGAATACTTTCAAAAGCCAATTATGTAGCTGTATTGAGTCACATTTTCCCTTAAATTAACTAATTCCATCGTGTAGATTATTATTAGTGTTAGAAATCATAGCACAGACAACATTTTTGGTCTTAAAAGTCACTTGAATATTAATATCTTTCTTCATTATTTTGTAGATGCTGCTCTGAGTAACTCAAGGAAACTAAGTTCCCCTTGAATTAAAGGAGAATGAATAGACTTTTAAAATTAAGATTTCCTTTGGTGGTGTGACTAGATTATATTTCTTAAAAATATTTCAGATAAACAGCACAAGAGTCAGAATGATCCTATGCTGCCCATGACATTCACAGAATTTCCTCAGGACTGAGGTGGACTTGGTGATTCATAGTTTGTCTCATTCATGCAAGAAGTATCTTCATACCTTCCATTCCCCACAGGTGAAAAGTGCAGCATTACTTTGTTTCCAAGTATGATTTTTCATGGCATGCATTCAGATTCCACCTAAAAAAAACCCTGGAAAGCAATTATTTTGAACATTTACAGGTAAAAGCCTTACCTGTAATTTTGTTTGTAACTTTTCAGGAACAAAACAAAAATCCAAAGAGGAGGAAAGATAATCAGAGATTTTCCCCCGCTTCGTTAACTAATAGTTTATTTTATTATTTAATTTTGTTATCTATGCGACTATAATATACCAAAGGGATGTGTTCTGAAGGACCTCTTTTGCACTTTGACTGGTATTTAGGGTTTCTAGAGTTGTCTTATAGTTTTAAAAAGATCCAAAGCTAAAAATCCTATGGTTAGAATGTGTTAAAGTTTACATTTTATGCATTGCAATTTAGACACACGTTACAGCTTTAAGTTAAATATTCATATATGCACAAGAGGTGTTCCTGTAACAAAGTTCTACTTTCTAGTGTCTTTACTTGCTTTTTAATTTTCTGGAAAAATCTGTTCTAGTAAAAATTTTCTTTAGTTATATTATATTTTAACTTAAGATTTTTTGAAAATGATACATGTATAGTTGTCTTTCTTTTACATATGTAAACAGTGTGATGACTTGTTTTAAAGCACAGGGCCAGTTTTTGCATGCAATGTTGAATTTATGCTTGGAGTATTTTATGTCAAGGACAATTGAAGACAATGGTTTGAAATTGCTGCCTTTTGAATCATGGATTGTGTGTTTTACTATCAAGTTGGCATATTTTTTGATGAAAAAAAGGTGCACGCTTTTTGATGAAATGTGTTACAATAAACAAATTCAATAACCATATAACACATAAGTACTTGATCTTTTAAATAGGCTTGTGTATCATATCAAGATCATAGTTTATGCCGATAGTATCATTTGATGTAACAATTTCTATAACAAACCAGTTGTATTTTATTCAAAGGTACCTGAAAATTATAAATCTTTTAATGTATACTTGCTGGAGTTTATGATGCTTGATTTATAACTCACTCATGAAAATGGCCATATACTGGATATTTCACTTAATGCTTCTGAAAAAATAAGAACAAAATGAAATTAAAATCTATTTCTTCTGTGTACTGATCCTGTGGTTAGAAGACAGAATTAGGAAATAAAGCTTTTGAATAATGATGCCTTTCTGCACAAAACATTTTAATTTCTTGTTATTAAACTAGGGATTTTAATCATTTATGACAATACAAAATGCTATAGATTCAAACATACAGTTATAGCCTTTTAATATTTTAATCACTGTACAATGAATGCTAAGTTTGTATATGTAACTCCACTGTGTTTATTTTATTGGTCTATAAATGTGCTACTATAAAAAAGCAGCAATTTCCCTTTAAGTCTTCAAATTTAATTACATTGTAAATGTACTTACAATGTAAATGTAATAGCATTAATTCCACATTAAAAATATCCAGCTTAGTATAGTATCAATTATATATTGAAAACGCTTTCCCTTTAAATTACTAGGGATACTTTAAAGGCACCACAAGTATTTTGAGTTAAATGTTAACCTTTAGCCTAATTAGAGAATTCTCTGAGACAGACAGAGATACAGAGAGATAGAGATAGATAGAGATATCTGACTAGAACTAGAGTAAAATATTCTGCTCAAAATGTTTCTTCACCCAAATCTAGGATAACAATAAATGAGGTTTCTGGGGTTAGATAGCCATATTTATGAGTGGATATTTCCACACACTGGAAAAATCTTCCATGTAATCAAGCCCAAGGAAACCTGAAAAACATCTAGATACCTGCAGTTGTTTTCTGAGCCATTGCTTGCTTGCAAAGGCTTCTTATAGCTGAGTTTGCCAGACTTAATGATTTCTTCCACAACTTTTTTGGGTTCCAGAACTTGTGTGTTAATATTTGTTAGAAGACAAAAATCTAACAAATTGGTTTGGTTGACTCTTCCATTATTTAAAAACCGAGTTTGCTTCAGATGTCTTAATGAGCATTCCATCACAGGGTCAGTTATTTCTTTTGTCTTTAAATTTATTTTGAGCTCTTTCGAGGAAACACAATCAGTGAATTAATCAATGTTAACCCATTTCCAAAGAACACCTTGAAAATTAAAATCTGTTTAAGTTTTTATTCCTATGATGGCTGAGAAGTAATGTATTGTTGAAATTTTACCAAAATTATGCATGAATTTCACAATATAGAACAAAGAGCTATTATAAAAGCCACTCTGACATCTGTGTTATGAAAAGAGAAAATTTCAGAGTGTATTTCTGAAAGTCTAAGGGTGTATAAGAAATGCTACACTTGAAGAGAAATTAGGTCAATGATTTTGTTTTGGGTTTAGTCAAAAATCAATTCAGTTTCACAATTTCTCTGAAAAATGCTTATTATTAAGTATAATAATGCTTATTAATATACTAGACCACAGGAATCTGCTTCCCATAGGGGCAGTAGATTGTAGTGTGCTTAATGAATCATGTCTCAAGCATTTAATTTTCAAAAGAAATCACTTTATTACATTTCAGTACCCTTCCCTACATTGGTTTGAAATAGGCAGTTTGCAATTAGTCTTATGGTGCCTCCCCAAGGACAGCAAAATGCTTGGGAACAAAACAGTATTAAAGACAAAACCTGAACCCTTTATATTGTACAAAAGGAAATTAATAAAAGTGACAACAGGCACTTTAAAAAACATAATTCCTTTTTAGTTCAAAATACATATATTTTCTGTAGTAAGGCTCATGACATATTCAAGTTTTACCTTTCACTTGGTGAGGGTCTACACAATATTTGTTGATAACCTCATTTTCACATGTACAAATTAGCCCAGTAAATTCTGAGGAGGCAGTTTCAACACAATATAATGTTATATTGAGAAGGGCCAATGAAGTTGAACTTTGTGAGGATGTATTCCTTAAGCTAAACAAAAAATGTAAACCATTTCAAAGGTACATTTTGTTTAAGTATTTGTGAGATAGACTCACTAACTCAATTATTATGAAAATAACCAACTAAATACAACCAGGCTGAAGAATAAATTAAAATATAATGGAGCAGGAGAGGAAGTAAAAAAGATTTGAAGCATGAGAGCTAGATGTGCTGAGGATTTTCTTATATAATAGTTTTTATCTTAGTTTGATAGTGAATGTTCTCTTTTTGTAATTTATCTTTATTGTTGCAAGTATTGCAGATGTCCCCTTTGTTTGTGGTTTTTTTTTCCATTGACCCCCTACACTTCATACCTGCCCCTCCCAGGCCTTCACCACTCTATTGTCTGTGTCCATGGGCTATGCAAATATGCATTTAAGTTCCCTGGTTAATCACTCCCCTCCCACACTCCCACCTCCACCTTCCCTCTGACATCACTAGTCTGTTCCATGCTTCTATGTCTCTGGATCTATTTTATTCATCAGTTTATTTTTTTGCATTAGAGTCCACATATAAGTGAGATCATGTGATACCTTCTCTGACTGGATTATTTCACTTAGTATAATACCCTCCAGGTTCATACATATAAGAGTTCTTTCTTTTTAAAAGCTGCATAGTATTCCATTGTGTAAATGTACCACAGTTTTTTTATCCACTCATCTGCTAATGGACGCTTAGGCTGTTTGTAAATCTTAGCTATTGTAAAATGTGCTGCTATGAACATAGGTGTGCCACGCCAGCACAGCCAAGGGTTCGGCAAGCCTGAGGGAGGGCTGGTGAAGGATGAAGAAAAGACAGACAAAGAGAATAAGCTGGGTCTAGGTGGATCTTCTGTGCCTGCCTGAGGCCACAGAACAGATCCAGACTGCAAGCTTATGGTTTATTTTATAGTCAGAGGTAAACAAGGTAATTTAAAATGTTCTTGTAAGTTTCACTTGTTTTGGCAGCACCTCCCACAGCCCATTAGCTACCCAGGAAAGATCTAGGGAGCAGTCACAAGATCAAGCTTAATTATGCTTAGAGGGCTGTGCCCTCCAAGCTGGGACTTGTTTGTGACTTTGCCAGCAGGTCAGTCCGAGGCTTAACCCTATAACTGCTCCCTACACATAGGGGTGTCTACATTCTTTCTAAGTGGTGTTTATGGTTTCTTAGGATATATTCCTAGAAGTGGGATCACTGGGTCAAATGACAGTTCCATTTTTATGAGGAAACTCCATATGGTTTTCCATAGTGGCTGCTCCAGTCTGCATTCCCACCATCAATGTACTAGGGTTCCCTTTTGTCCACATCCTCACCAGCACTTGTCATTTGTTGATGGTAGCCATTCTGACATGTGTGAGGTGATACCTCACTGTTGTTCTAATTTGCATCTCTCTGATGATTAGTGACTGAGAATTTTTTCATGTGAATCTTGGCCTTGTCAAGTTTGGGAAAGTATCTATTTAGGTCCTTTGCCCATTTTGTTCCCTTTTATATGGCAAGCTATGAGAGAAATCAAATGAAAACAAAATATTAGTAACTAACTGTGCTCTAATTTTTCAACCATAATAAAAATACTTAAAGGTGAAAAATCACAGTAGACACTTTGAAATTTAATATTAGAAGCTAAAATGATCTCTTTACTGACCCCAGGGAGGACACAAGACTGTACCTGTACATTTACAACTAGTTTTAAAATAATTGAATTCATTGCAAAGCTGATATTTTTAAATATGAGTATTAGTAGCTTAAAAATCTGACACTATATTGCTGAAAACACCAGGTATTGGGAAGACTATGAAGCAAAAAGAATTCTTCCACACTGCTACGGGAAGCATAAATTGTCACAACTCTTTGTGAGCAATTTGCTAATATCAAGTGAAGTAGAAGTGAATGCTCTATGGCTGAGCAATTTCACTCCTAAGTATCTACCCTGGAGAAACACTCACAGGTGCTCAAGGAGGCATGGGCCAGAATGTTTATAGCAGAATTGTTTGCAAGAGTAAATCATTTGTAGTCAACATGAATGACCATGGACACTAGAATAAGTAAGTAGATCATGGCATATCATACAATCAAATACTAGATAGAAGTTAAAATGAATGATCCAGAGCTATCCATATCAACATCAGTTAATCTCACAAGAAACACATTGCAGGATAGATATAATATAATTGCATTTGTAAAATTTTAAAATATGTAAAACAAAATATAAAGGATAATTTATAGTAAAGGTATATGAGTATGATGGATAGTGATTAACACCAAATTAAGTATGATTGGGGGAAGAGAAGGAATGGATGAGTGTTGGTACTTGGAAGTTTATGATATTATTCTCTGTACATTTTTATATGTCTGAAATATTTTACACTAAAAATTTCTGCTCACCTTAATTCCGTACTGGAAAAGTAAAATATAATACCTTGTCCCCGATGACTAAAATGTAGTAAAACCCTGTGCCAAACTTACCTTTCATACATGCCTGTGGAAATTTTTAAAATCTTTATGCCAGCTGAAAATAACAGTTAAGAACTCTTTTTCTGCAGTCTTTATAAATTACAAATTACTATGAACTAACTACCAGCAGAAAACTACCACAGAATAAACCTTCATTGACTTAACAATGTGTGAAAGTGTTGTGTATGAGAAATATTTGCACTTAAGGAAATATTTTATTTTACTGAATAAAATAACTACCTGTTGCCATCTGAGAACAATTTTAAAGGTCTGATATTCAATATTTTTGGCTCATGAACATTTAGCTTCCTTAAACAACTTTACATTTTAATTTATAGTGTATTTAGTACCCACTCATGACAATAATTGAGTAGCAAGACTATAAAAATGATGAGTTTTTAGTCAAATAATTAGATTGTGTTCATTGGTATGTTGGTAAATGTTAAACAACTGGGTCTCTTTAATAGTATGTATTTGTAGCATCTGTCAATATCTATGGTGTAAATCTACCATGGCAGATTTAAAACTATTGACATTAAGTCTTTGAACTGGGAGTTGGAAAGAGATGTGCAAAATTGGCATTTAGGAGTTTGTAAAGCCTGTTCCAGCATACCACTGATTCTGTCTTATGAAACAGATATAGTGCTAGGCCCATAGTAAGTGTTCAGTAGAATTCCTTTTTGGAGTATGCTAAGATTTATGAAATATAACCCAACGTTAGGTAATGTGTAGCTATCATTTTAGTATATATGTTACCCAAATTTATATTTTCTAAACTAAGGAAGCAGAGATTCTGATCTTAAGCATGATCATGTAGAACTCTAGAAACAGCATATAGAAGAGAGTATGGACAGTGAAAAATATTGGAGGTGTATTGAGAGAAATTAAATATTTTTGGCCAAGAATGAAAGTTTAATTCAGATATAAAACTTGAAAATCCAAATGAAACCCAAGAGCTGACTCAAAAAACAACAACAAGGTATAACAACAAAATACCTATCAAGATGAAGATACAAAGCATAGACAAAAGAGGTTACTACAGCTCTGGAGAACACAAACAAAAGCAATAAATGTTTAACAGGAGAGGAAAATGCCAGGGCTATAACCATAGCCTTTTCAGCTAATTTTTTTTTACATTTACTGGAAATTAGTGATAACTTCTTTTTATATCCTTGGCAGGAAATGGATATAGGAGGTTTCTCTATATTTGTCTACCTCCCCTCCTATGGCATATTCCATTATGTGTTCAGGATGACTATCTCATTCCTACCTTAGATGACTGAGTTTTGCACCGATGTGGTCAGTAATAGCATTTTTCATTTATACATTGGATCATTAACAAGCATGCACTGAGTTTCTCAGAGACTTGTTGCATTCTTGAGCTGAGTTTTAATATGAAAATGCATGCTTATTTTTGTAATATATTCCAAGAGGGAAATAAATTTTTATATGTAGATATTTAGTGAAGCATGTAATGTATAAATCATGAGACTTCTTTTTCTTTATGAGGTCAGTACTTAATCCACTTCATGGTTATTGATCTGGAGAAGCTAAATACTATAGGATTTCTAAAAGTTTAAGAATGACAACATCCAGGAGATTTACTATGTTGGAAACTTTTTATAGATTAGGATCTCGTATTTAACATTGCAATGAAGCAACTTTTTAAAAGGAAGTCTTTAGAATCAGGACTATCTCTGTTCCTATTTTTATTCATCTCTCAACTAAGTGGGTAACTCTCCTACCAGAGTGAAGTGATCTGGCCAGGAGTTTGAAATACTACTGGCCTGTGATAGTGTGTAGAAACTTTGGTCCTGTTCCAGAAGCCGTTACCGCTTTATATGTATAAGAAAGGGTCTCCCTGCTGTTCTTACCTTCTGATAACTTTATCCATAGTAGAGGCTGAGAGGAACTCTGGCAATCTCAAGGCCAGCCATAACCCTGAAGACAGGGTGAAAACAGTCTGCCTTGAAAGTACTATTAGAGAAAATGAGTAGAGTGATTTGTGTACCTGGACTGGTTGAAAAGGGTAGGGATGCCACAGTCTTTTGCCTACTGTGACTCTCATCAGCAGTCTCCATAATTTGCAGAATATGATTGTTTTTGTAGCTTTAATCATGAGATTTAGAGATGGCATAAGCTTCAGGTTAAAAAAGAGCGGTGATTCTGAGTGCTTTGCCCAGACAGGCCTGTCAACCGCTGAAATGTGTTTCCTAGTCACCCATATCTGCACTGCATTGTCAGAATCCCAGCTCCAGTGGGTTTTTGAAGCTTTCTTTCAAACCTCAAGCAATAGCTTCTGGAGTAGCCTGCTATCTCTGTGCTGCATATGTCTTACCCAGTAGAGTTACAATGAAATGAGTTGAAATGTTGCTTGAATGACTGTGTGCCAGATGACACTGACAAACGTGCTCTAAAAGTCAAATGTAACATATGACAGTGCTCACAGGTGGGTTAAAAGCCAGACGCCAGCAGCATAGGTTCATTCCACGTGTATTTACTGAGTTCCTGCTATGAGTCAGAGACTATAGCTCCAGTCTGTTATTTGACTGCCACTCTGCTTTTCAGGCTATCTGTTGGTCTTCTTGATTTGGTCACCTGTTTGTCAATTATCACTATTGAGAATCCTAGGCAGTTTTCAGTCCAGGTTTGCTGAAGGGATTACCACCAATGCAGAATTCCCCAGCTACTCTAAAAATATAAACAATGCTCCAATTGAAAGCACTGTACTGTCATAGTATGGAGTGGGAGACCTGAGTTCTAGTCTTGGCTCTGCAACTGTTATTTTGGGCCTGGCCTTACTTGGCTTCAATGTCCTCCTCTGTTAAACGGGCAGAGTGGTTTGTATAGTGTCTAAGGGACTTTGCAGCTCTGACATATGTAGATCAGATATTGTTAGATTGCATTCAAATGTTGTTGCAAAATTATAATGAAGCAGTTTTATGAACTGGTCTGTCATGGTTAAGGAGAGTTGTGGAGAAAACCCATTCTTTTTTCCTTGGCAGAGAAAATTGGACTGTACGTAGTTCCTGTTATCACTAAGCAACTAATATTCAGAAAGAATCAAAAGCAGTTATATTTAAACAGCAAGTTAAAATGACTGCACTATATTAACACACTTTTCTTGTAACTTCCAATACTGCAGCAGCATGCTTCATCCCATTTAGGTTAAGTAGCTACAGTGATTTTGAAAGCATTAATGATTCTTATATGACTGCAAATGTCCTAGAGTAGTGAGGGCCTGGCTCTGATGCCGCTGGCTCTTTGGTGGGCTTAAAGAACCCATATGTTTAATGTGGCAACATGCTACAGGTGGCTCATGATCAATTCAGTCATTGCTAAGCTCATAGAAAAATGGTTAGTTGGTTTAGAGAGTTAGGGGCCCAGGAGCTCTCCTTTTGCCACAGGGTAGACCAGTCATAGAAAGTGTAATGCCATGCCACCACTGCTGCCTTTGTAAGGAATGGGTGGTTCCCATGGCAACAAGGCCAGGGTGGCTCACTTTTATGGATTGCAGAGCACTGGGTCTACAGACCTTTAGTCATTCAAATTTGAAGTAACTAGTTTCCATGCATTAATTAGTATCCTCCTTAAACCTAAGGTGGGCAATTAGTGTCATCTCCCTCTTTCCCTCCTTTAGCCAACAATAGAAGAACTGATTTATTTTATTTTTTCATGAAATCTCAATCCCACTCATTAGTTAAGTATGGCCTCTTTTCATGACACTCAATACAAGACTCATTCCTACTCTGGAATAAACATGGATTCAGATTCAGCTAACGTTTATTGAGCATCTACTATGTAGTAATATAGTAGGCATTGACAAAGTAATTTACATACATTATTTTAGTTAACCCATAAAATATGTAACTCACAAATTTAATGAACACTATCGATGTGTGGAACACAGTAATCCCTCCTTGAATATTTTTAAATAAAGGAATATAATCAGATTATTAAGGTCAAAAAGGGCCTTTGGAAAGCATCTGTCAAACTCTTTCATTATACAAATGGAGAAATCAAAGCAAAAAGGTGGATTGAATTATTCAAGACCATATTCTCAGCTATTTAAACTTGGTTGTCCCAGGTGGATCCACACTACCTCATATAAAAGTTGAGTGCTAACAGAGCATCAAATCTCTGATGTGTTATATTGCTTTTGTACACATTCTTCTGGTTGTTTTTATGAATGTACTGTTTGGGATCCTTTTCTGTGAATGATTCAACAACAAACACATTTTGAGAAGTTAAAAAATACATTTATTGATATTTATTTTGAAAAATTCGAGTATTAACTGGAATAACTTGTAAGAAATCAGCAATAGTGTGGCTTGGCTGGAGTGACCGATTCACATCAACCAAATTAAAAAAGTCAAGGTCTGAACCCAAAACACCAGTTTATTAATTCATAAAGGGAAATATTCTGTCTAACAGATTGAAGTACTTGTGCTGGTTGGTTAGCAACTCTCTAGAAAATTTAATATAGAAGTTTTGATTATAATAAAAAAAAGTTGCTTGGTGGGCATGAAACTAGAAAAGGAGGAGTTAGTTGGCCCATTGGAATGACATGTCTGTGAGACATTTCTACCCTTCTCCACTGTGGGGATACACTAATTAGAGGTACATAATGCTCTTGTTCTCTGGTCTGGGCAACTTCTTTAGCCCTGGTTAGCACTGGAGACACACTGATGAATTCTTCCTTGCTGACTCTACTAGTTCTAGACTGCAAACTGATCTCTTTCTGTTAACATTTTTTAGCTTTCTTAGTTACAATACTATCTCAGTTTGAATTCATAGAACCATCTCTAGTCAGAACTCCATAACAATACAATTACAAGGTTTTAGGGAACTATTCTGATAAGTCATCCCTTCCATTATGTGTGTATTTAATAATGTGACTCTCTGAGAGGAACTTTCCCCCTAAGTTCTTTGGGCCTTCATCCCTATGCTCAGATAAGCAAATCCAAGACTAAACTGAAGGTAAGTCTGGGTTTGATAGACACATATCATTGTGCATACCAGTAAAACAGTATTATGCTTCCCTTACCTCCTCTATGTGTAGAGAAAAGAGGAGAGAGAAAGAGAAAAACTGATTTAGAGATTAGAAGTTGTAAAAGATAAAGGATGCAGATATAAGAGTACAGAAAAAGAAGTAGTGTTTCTGATGAGTTTTAACCTGTCAGCTGTTCCTGTGTTCTTCCTTTATGAGTGTGCTGTTGGACTTGTGGTGGACTAGACCAAATATCCTGGATATGATCTAATACATATTGATGTTTTGGTGGGAGAAGTAAGAAATATCTGGAACATGGAATGCTGCTAAGGAGGGAGAATCAGGGAGGTGCTGGTGGAGAAATATAATGCCTGATGATCAGAATGAAGAAAATAACTTCACAATTTTTCATGGTCACAAATTATTACCACAGTATATTTCTCAAGTGATTACATTTTCTAATTTACTTATTCTACAAAATATCAATTCTAGATAGATTTCTTCCCATAAAGAAAAAAAGCAATATTCACGGAATGTATATGTTCAAATCTTGATGAGAGGGGAAAGTGATTAGTTCATAAAAGACCTTGTTCATTTTTAATCCCAAATATGTGAACCTTAGAGATACATTTTTCTTTAAGTGAGCTTTGTTTTTTCCTTAATCCAGTTAACATACCGGGATACCTTGGTATATATTCCATATTTTCCTTTCACTGCACACTCTTCACCCCAGCTAATAATTCCAGTTAAGAAACTGATTCCTTCCACTTCAGTAACATGGGGTCCCCCACTATCTCCTTGGCATGAATCTTTACCTCCCTCATGGAAGCCAGCACAGAACATGTTATTATAGATGGTGAACTTTGTGGAGCGAAGGCATGTGGCTCGGTCAACAAGGGGAACTTTAAGGTATTGAAGAATTGAAGCTGATCTCCCTCTGTTGAAGACTTTTCCCCAGCCACTCACATAGCCAGACCCAAATCTGAGGAAGATGTTTGTGTATTCCCTGTCAGCGATGCAAATAGGTGTTACATAGCTGTTTAGGATTAAAGGTTCATCCAGTTCCAGAAGGGCAATGTCATGGCTGTACTTATTAATAGTTGCATTGTAGTTGTGGTGAGGGATAACACGAATCACACTTCGCCTTTGCTCTGTAGGTTCCTCCTTCTCGGTGTTATGTTCACCTATTGAAAACATTTCATTTTCAGTCACTATGTTTCTCATAGAGACACACATTTTCCAAGTGTCCACCTAGCATCACTTACTTAACTGGTATTTCACCCATTGAAAACAAATTTTTCTTCAGTCACAAATAGCCTTTCACATAAAGAAACAGATTTTCAAAGTGTCCACTTGGCATCACTGAATTAACTGGCAGCCAAGTGTCAAAGTTCTCAATCTTACATTGGTATGATTTAGATAAAATGTAATGAGGGCCAATGAATACTTTTCAGATCAAAAAGTGATTCAGGACCCAATCATAGAGATGGTTCTGTTCACCCTTGCTGTTAAAAGTCTTACATTGTTCACATGTGATAATGAACCTACTTCTCATGAATTTTATTCTAGACTTTCCCAATTTCAAATATTTTGATTCCTTTTTGCTCACAGATAATACATTCATTTGGCCATTCATTCAAATGTTAGAGGGCCCACTACAGGTTGTACCAGGCACTAGAGTTACAAAGATCAGTGTTATGACACAGCTTTTGGGAAGGCTCAGTCTGGTAGGGAAATGGAGACATCAATAAATAATTGTTCCCTACTGAAGTGAGTGCTAATAAAGGTATAACAAAGAACTCTGGAAAGGTTAGAGGATGAAGCAAGTTGGGTTTTGAAAACATGGCCCCTCTACCACTAGCCCAAGTTATTTAACAATTATCCTATTAGACCTTCATAAAATATGATGTACTAGTCTTATAGAAGATGTGGTGATGCTGTAGAGTACTATCCTTATTTACTTACCTGCAATAATGGTAATTTTAACACCAGGTTTGATACAGTGGGCTGCAGTTACGACCCATTTTTCATTAACAATGGAACCTCCACAGAATCCTTCAATTTTATCATGCAGAAGGACCTGTGGAAACAAAATTATGAATCTTATTATAAATATATTTGATTCAAAACTAACTAAATATTGTGTGCTGTTTATAGGAGTGGGCAAAAGTTGGCTTCTAGGTGCTTGCTGGCAGACCTAGTATTGTAGATGAATTAGTATTTCTGGAGGATAATTAAAAAAGCAATTTCTATAACTGTCTTGAAGAGAATATGCAGTGAGAGCCCGGGGGAGACTCTGGATGAGGCCAGTATGAGGGAACTGCTTCTTTTGGAGATCTGGGGCCCTCTGATTCCATTTCCAAGTGCATCAGATTCGCTGATTGCAATAATTGTACATTGAGACATGCACTGACTTGACTCCTTGAGATCAGTAATTATTATTGAGTATCCTGTCCCTGCAAAAGGAAATATTTTTTGCTGCAGGTTATTAGAAGAAAAAAAGACATTATTTTATTATTATCCTATCTAATAATAGACAAATATGCAAATTGACCATACCTCCAACACACCCACAAAGCCATGCCCACCATCCAATCAGAGCGAGTATGCAAATTAACCCAAACCAAGATGGCTACAGCCACAGAGAGCAAGGTTTCCTAGGTAACAGAGGAAGCCAAGCTTTCCGCCTGCCCTTGCCAGGCCTAAGCCTCCACTCAAGCTACAAAGTTTCAATTATAGAAGGTAAACAAATTCAAACAAATGGCAGCAGAATGGAGCTTGAGAGAGCAGGCCAGGGTTGCCACCGGCAACAGGGGAAGCAAAGCTTTCCACACACCCTGGCCTGGCCCACCCGCTTAAGGCAACAAAGTTTCAATTATAACCCCAACAGAAATGGCTGCCAACCGCGGAGGGAGCCCCAGGCTTGGCTCCGCTCCAGGCTACAAAGTTTCAATTGTAGAAGGAAAATAAATTCCAGATACCAGGGCCTCTGCTTGGGTTGACAGGGGGCGTGGCCGGCCTGCAAACCACCACAGGACCCTAGCTCAGGCCGCCCCACGCCCCAAGGGAACCCCACCCTGATCAGGGACACCCTTCAGGGCAAACCAGCTGGCCCCCACCCCTGTACCAGGCCTCTATCCTATCTAATAAAAGAGTAATATGCAGATTGATCATCACTGCAACACACAATATAGCTACCCCCATGTGGTCAAAGATCCTGCCCCCATGTGGACACAAGATGGCCACCAGAAGATGGCCAGCAGGAGAGGGCAGTTGGGAAGCACCCGGCCTGCAAGGGAGGGCAGTTGGGAGGCACCCTGCCTGCAAGGGAGGGCAGTTGAGAGGGACCAAGCCTGCAAGGGAGGGAAGTTGGAGGTGATCAACCCTGCAGGAGAGGGCAGTTAGGGGTGACCAGGCCGGCAGAGGAGGGAAGTTGGGGGCAAACAGGCTGGCAGCAGAGTGGTTAGGGGGTGATCAGGCTGGCAGGCAGAAGCGGTTAGGGGCAATCAGGAAGGCAGGCAGGCAAGCAGTTGGGAGCCAGCAGTCCTGGATTGTGAGAGGGATGTCCGACTGCCCGTTTAGGCCCGATCCCGGGATCGGGCCTAAACGGGCAGTCGGACATCTCTCAAGGGGTCACATATTGGAGAGGGTATAGGCTGGGCTGAGGGACAACCCCCCTCCGTGCACAAATTTTGTGCACCGGGCCTCTAGTTTTTTAAATAAATCTTTATTGTTCAGATTATTGCAATTGTTCCTCTTTCTTGCCCCAATAGCTCCCCTCCACCCGGTTCCCACCCCACCCTCTACCTTTACCCCCCCCCCACTGTCCTCATCCATAGGTGTAAGATTTTTGTCCAGTCTCTTCCCGCACACCCCACTCCCCTTTCACCCCTGAGAATTGTCAGTCCACTCCCTTTCTATGCCCCTGATTCTATTATATTCACCAGTTTATTCTGTTCATCAGATTTTTTATTCACTTGATTTTTAGATTCACTTGTTGATAGATATGTATTTGTTGTTCATAATTTTTATCTTTACCTTTTTCTTCTTCTTCCTCTTCTTAGAGAATACCTTTCAGCATTTCATATAATACTGGTTTGGTGGTGATGAACTTCTTTAGCTTTTTCTTGTCTGTGAAGCTCTTTATCTGACCTTCAATTTTAAATGATAGCTTTGCTGGGTAGAGTAATCTTGGTTGTAGGTTCTTGCTATTCATCACTTTGAATATTTCTTGCCACTCCCATCTGGCCGGCATAGTTTCTGTTGAGAAATCAGCTGACAATCGTATGGGTGCTCCCTTGTAGGTAACTGTTTTTCTCTTGCTGCCTTTAATATTCTCTCTTTGTCTTTTGCTCTTGGCATTTTAATTATGATGTGTCTTGGTGTGGTCCTCTTTGGATTCCTTTTGTTTGGGGTTCTGTGTGCTTCCTGGACTTGTAAGTCTATTTCTTTCGCCAGGTGGGAGAAGTTTACATTCATTATTTCTTCAAATAGGTTTTCAGCATCTTGCTCTCTCTCTTCTTTTGACACCCCCATAATTTGGATGTTGGGATGCTTGAAGTTGTCCCAGAGGCTCCTTACACTATCTTCATATTTTTGGATTCTTTTTTCTTTTTGCTTTTCCGGTTGGGTGTTTTTTGCTTCATTGTATTTAAAATCTTTGACTTGATTCTTGCGATCCTGTAGTCTGCTGTTGGATCTCTGTATATTATTTTTTTATTTCAGTCAGTGTATGTTTAATTTCTAGTTGGTCCTTTTTCATATCCTCGAGGGTCTCACTAAACTTATTGGCCTTTTCTAGAAAATTCTTGAAAAACCTTATAACCGTGGTATTGAATTCTATATCCAGTTGTTTCCTTTCCTCCATTTCTTTCTTTTGTGAACTGTTTCTTTGTCTCCACATTTTTGGCTGCTTCCCTGAGTTGATAGAGTGTCTTTGTATGCTAGGTGTCCTATAGGGCCCGGTGGCTCAGCCTCCCCAGTTACCTGAGGTGGACACTCTTAGTGCACCCCTTCCTGGGTTGTGTGCACAGTCTTTTTTCCCCATTTTTTTACTAAGGTATTACATGTGTACATATCTTCCCATTACCCCCCCACCCCACTCCCATACATGCCCTCACCACCCAATGTCTTGCGTCCATTGGTTATGCTTATATGCATGCATACAGGTCCTTCAGTTGATCCCCCACCTCTCCCTAAACTTCCCACTGTAATTTAACAGTCTGTTTGGGGCTTTACTGCCTGTGTATCTATCTTTTTGTTCATCAGTTTATAATGTTCTTTATTATCCAGAAATGAGTGAGATCATGTGGTATTTTTCTTTCATTAACTGGCTTATTTCACTTAGCATAATGCTCTCCAGTTCCATCGAGGTTGCTGCAAATGGTAAGAATTCCTTATTTCTTATGGCAGCATAATATTCCATTGTGTAGATGTACCATAGTTTTCTGATCCAGTCATCTGCTGATGGGCACCTAGGCTGTTTCCAAATCTTAGCTATTGTAAATTGTGCATATATCCTTTCTGACTGGTGTTTCTAGTTTGTTAGGATATATTCCTAGAAGTGGGATTACTGGGTCAAATGGGAATTCCATTTTTAGTTTTCGAGGAAACTCCATACTGTTCTCCACAGTGACTGCACCAGTCTGCATTCCCACCAGCAGTGCAAGAGGGTTCCATTTTCACCGCATCCTCTCCAGCACTTGTCGTTTGTTGATTTGTTGATGATTGCCATTCTGACAGGTGTGAGATCATTCCGCATTGTCGTTTTCATTTGCATCTCTCAGATAATTAGTGACTTTGAGCATGTTTTCATGTATATCTTGGCCTTCCTTCTGTCTTCTTTCAAAAAGATTCTATTTAGGTCTGTTGCCCATATTTTTATTGGATCATTTATCTTCCTTTTATTAAGTTGTATAGGTTGCCTGTAGATGTTGGAGATTAAACCTTTATCAGTGATAACATTTGCAAATATGTTCTCCCATACAGTGGGCTTTCTTGTTGTTTTGTTGATGGTTTCTTTTGCTGTGCATAAGCTTTTTATTTTGATGTAGTCCCATTTGTTTATTTTCTCTTTAGTTTCCATTGCCCTAGGAGCAGTATCAGTGAAGAAGTTATTTCAGCATATGTCTGAGATTTTGCTGCCTATGGATTCCTCTAGTATTTTTATGGTTTTCCGTCTTATGTTTAAGTCCTGTATCCATTTTGAGTTTATTTTTGTGTATGGTGTAAGTTGGTGATCTAGTTTCATTTTTTTGCATGTATCTCTCCAATTTTCCCAACACCATTTATTGAAGAGACTGTCTTGACTCCATTGTACGTTCATGCTTCCTTTGTGAAATATTAATTGAGCATAGTAGTTTGGGTTGATATTTGGATTCTCTATGCTATTCCATTGGTCTATATGTTTGTTCCTGTGTCAGTAACAGGCTGTTTTGAGAACAGTGGCTTTGTAATACTGCTTGAAATCTGGTATTGAGATCCCTCCTACTTTATTCTTCTTTCTCAGGATTTCTGTGGCTATTCGGGGTCTTTTTTTATTCCAGATGAATTTTTGGAGAGTTATTTCTAGGTCTGTGAAATATGCCATTGGCATTTTAATGGGAAGTGCATTGAATCTATAGATTGCTTTGGGTAGTATGGACATTTTAATGATGTTGATTCTACCAATCCATGAACATGGTATGTTCTTCCATCTGTTTACGTCTTCCTCTATCTCTTTTTTCAGTGTCCTGTAGTTTTCCGCGTATAGGTCTTTTACCTCCTTAGTTAAGTTTATTCCTAGGTATCTTAATTTTTTTGGTGTGATGGTAAATGGGATTGCTTTTTTAGTCTCTCTTTCTGTAAGTTCACTATTGGTGTATAGAAATGCCATAGATTTCTTGGTGTTAATTTTGTATCCTGCTACATTACCAAATTCATTTATTAAGTCTATTAGTTTTTTGATGGAGTCTTTCAGGTTTTTTATGTACAATATCATGTCATCTGCAAATAAGGACAGCTTTACTTCTTCTTTTCCAATTTGGATGCCTTTTATTTCTTCTTCTTGTCTAATTGCAATGGCTAATACTTCCAGTACTATGTCAAACAGGAGTGGTGAGTGTAGGTATCCCTGTTGTTCCTGTTCTTAGGGGAAATGGTTTTAGTTTTTGCCCATTGAGTATGATGTTAGCTGTGGATTTATCATATATAGCTTTTATTATGTTGAGGTATGATCCTTCTATTCCCACCTTGTTGAGAGTTTTTATCAAGAAAGGGTGATGGATTTTGTCAAATGCTTTTTCTGCACCAATTGATACGACTATGTGATTTTTATCTCTCAATTTGTTTATGTGATGTATCACGTTTATTGATTTGCGGATATTGTACCATCCTTGCATTCCTGGGATAAATCCTACTTGGTCATGGTGTATGATCTTTCTGATGTACTGCTGAATTTGATTTGCTAGAATTTTGTTGAGGATTTTGGCATCTATATTCATGAGGGATATTGGCCTGTAATTCTTTTTTATTGTGTTTTCTTTATCTGGTTTTGGTATTAGGGTGATGCTGGTTTCACAGAAGGAGTTTGGAAGTGTTCCTTCCTCTTGAATATTTTGGAATAGTCTGAGGAGGATTGGTTTTAGATCTTCCTTGAGTGTTTGGTAAAACTCCCCTGTGAAGCTGTCTGGCCTCGGGCTTTGGTTTGCTGGAAGCTTTTTGATGACCTCTTCAATTTCTTCCATAGTTATTGGACTATTGAGCTGTTTAGATTCTTCCTGATTGAGTTTTGTAAGGTTATATTTTTCTAGGAATATGTCCATTTCCTCTAGGTTTTCCAGTTTGTTGGAAGTGTCGTTCATAGTATTTTTTTCATAATTCTTTGTATTTCGGTGGGGTCTGTTGTTATTTCACCTCTTTCATTTCTGATTTTCTTATTTGGGTCCTCTCTCTTTGCTTCTTGGTGAGCCTGGCTAGAGGTCCATCAATCTTGTTCATCCTTTCAAAGAACCAGCTCTTGGTTTTGTTGATATTTTGTATTGTTTCTTTGATCTCTATGTCGTTTATCTCCACTCTGATCTTTATTATTTCCTTCCTTCTGCTTACACTGGGTTTTTCTTGTTGGTCTCTTTCAACCTCTTTGAGTTGAAGGGTAGCTAAATTATTACCATTGTTTCTTGTTTTTTGCAGTAGGCTTGTAGAGCTATGATCTTCCCTCTCAGGACTGCTTTCTATGTGTCCCATAGATTTTGGATTGTTGTGATTTCATTGTCATTTGTTGCCATGATGTTTTTTATTTCTTCCTTGATCTCTCTGGTAACCCAGTTATTGTTTAATACCATGCTGTGTAGTCTCCATGTGTCTGATTTTTTTGGATTGTTTTTATTGCAGTTGATTTCCAGTTTTATGTCACTGTGATTTGAGAAAATGCTTGATATGATTTCTATATTCTTGTATTTGAAGAGACTTTGCCTGTGACACACTATATGGTGTATCTTTGAAAATGAACCATGTGTACTTGAGAAGAATGTATATTCTGTGGCTTTGGGGTGAAATGTTCTGAAGATGTCTATTAATTCATTCTGGTCTAGGGAGTCATTTAGGATTGATGATTTTTTTGCTGATTTTTTGTTTAGAGGATTTGCCCAATGGTGATAGTGGGGTATTAAAGTCTCCTACTATGATTGTATTTCTGTCAATTTCTCCCTTGATATCCTCCAGGAGTTTTTTTTATGTATTTAGGTGATCCTGTATTGGGTGCGTATGTGTTTACCAGAATTATTTCTTCTTGTTGGATTGCTCCCTTTAGTATTATGAAGTGGCCTTCCTTATCTCTTGTTATGTCCTTCACTTTGAGATCTAATTTGTCAGATATAAGTATTGCTACCCCAGCTTTTTTTTTTTCATTTCCATTTGCCAAGAAACATTTTTCCATCCCTTCACCCTTAGTCTGTGTGCATCTTTTTTTCTGAGGTGGGTTTCTTGTAGACAGCAGATATATGGGTCTTGTTTTCTTATCCAATCCGTTACCCTATGTCTTTTGTTTGGGGCATTTAATCCATTTACATTTATAGTTGTTATTGAAAGGTACTTATTTGTCACCATTTTTATTCTTTATCCCCATGTTCTTTCTTTGCTTCCTATTTCTTTTTCTTTTTTTTTTTTTTTTTTACAGCAGAACCTTTAGCATTTCTTGCATTGCTGGTTTGGTGGTAATAAATTTCCTTAGCCCTTTTTTTTGACTGTGAAGCTCCTCATTTCACCTTCAATTTTGATTGATAGCCTTGCTGGGTACAGTATTCTTGGATTCAGACCCTTCCTTTGCATGACTTTGTATATTTCATTCCATTCCCTTCTGGCCTGATGAGTTTCTGTTGAGAAAACATTTGGTAGTCTGATGCGGGATCCTTTGTAGGTAACTTACTGTCTCTCTCTGGTTGCTTTTTAGATTCTTACTTTGTTGTTGGTGTTTGCGAATTTAATTATAATGTGCCTTGGCGTTGGTCTTTTGGGTTTCATTTTGCTTGGGGCTCTGTGAGCTTCTTGGATTTGTGTGGGTTTTTTCTTTCCTATGTCTTGGAAGTTTTCTGTAATTATTTCTTCAAACAGGTTTCCTTGCTCAGTTTCCTGTCCTTCTGGAAGCCCTATTATGTGGATGCTATTTCTTTTCGTGTTGTCCCAAAGTTCCCTTATGATCTCCTCCTGGTTTTTAATTTGTTTTTTTCTAGAAGCTGCTCTACTTGGGTATTTTTTCCTACCTTGTTTTCTATCTCACTGATGCGGTCATCTGCTTCTTCTCGTCTACTCTTGATGCTTTCTATTGAGTTCTTTATAGCAGCGATTTCATTTTTCATTTCTTCCTGGTTCTTCTTCATTTCCTATTGGTTCTTACTCATATTGTCAAATTTGTCTTCCATTCTTTTCAGCCACCTTATGACGATTTCTGTGAATTCTTTCTCTTACTGGTTTCTTGCCTCCATTTCGTTTACTTCCTTTTCTGGTGATGCCTGCTTTTGTTTCATATGCGGGCTGTTCCTTTTTCTCCCCGTGGTCTCTCTTCTCTGGGTGTCTAGTTATGTAGTTCTCTCTCTCCTGTGTCGATTTAAAGGCACAAAATACAACACAACCAGGTACAATGCACAAGGCACTGAACAGGAATGTATTTTGATATTAATAACCCCAAATAAAGGTGACCACCCAAGAAAGGAAAATTATGGGATAGGAGAGAAGAAGGAGAGAGAGAGAAAAAAAGAAAGGATTGCCAAAATGAAATTGGGGAAAGGAAAAAAAAGTAAGAGACAAAAGAAAAAGAATGAGAAAGAAAAGGGGAACAAACTATATATATGGGGAGAAAATTCCAATAGAACAGCCATGAATCCCAACAAATGCCAGCAATAAGTACCTGGAGATTAATACAAACTACAAATAACAACTAATATCAAGCGAGGCTAGGGAAAACAGAAGCAAAAAAACAAACAAAAACAAAGCAAATAAGAAAACAAAACAAAACAAAAGAATAAGCAAAACAATCTCACAAAATAGCATAAAAAATCGATATAATCAACATTGAAGCAAATGACAACAAAAGGACAGAAAGAAAAACAATTTTTTGGATAGTGAAGACAGAGAAGAGATAGGTGTGTATGGACTTGGAGCAGAGGATTGGAAATTAGATATATAAGTAGGGTGAAATTTTAACGGGGTAAAAAGAAAGAATAGGGAAAATCTAAAGCAGGAAAAGGGTGAGAGAAACAGGACAACAAAAGCGGAAGTTTGCAAGAGAGTGATGGCATAAAGGTAGTGTTGAGATAGAGTAAAAAGATGCTAAAGGAGAGATGAAAATAGATTGTAGAACACTAATCCCAAAGTAAAATAAAGAGAAAATAAAATGACACTTTTTTTAAAAAAAAGGTAAATTAGTAGTAGTAATAATACTGATTGAAAATAAAAATGTAATAATTAAAAAGGTAAAATCAAGTGAGGAAAAAAATAAAAAAATAGTTTCTTAAGTAAAAGATGAAAAAATAAAAAAAATAAAATGTGCAGTAGTGAAGGCCATTCACTTCCTCTATTGTTCTGTTTGGCACGCCTGTTTCCCAGTCAGGACAGTATTGCAGTTTCCTGCATTCCACTGTTCCTCAGTGTTGTAAGCAAGTCCTGATTTTTAAGCACGCATTGTGTCTTAATTTCTTGTATTCCTTTATTTGTGATTACACAAGAGTCAATGTGTGATTCAGCCCCTGGGTGGCAGTGTTTCTGGATTGACCTCTGGTCTATAGGGTCTCTCCAGCCTGTGCTTGGATCCTGCTTTCCCTGTGACACTCAATTCCGGTTTGTGGGATTGGGCTTCCCCAGAGCTGGTTCTCCGATGGTCACTCCCCACTCTGATACCCAGATTCCAGAAAAACAACTTTCTCCTGCAGTCCCCTAGGGTGTCCCCAACTGGGTGATCCTATGTAGTGGGCTTAGTAATCAGAAGCAAGGATTTGAAGAGGAAAAAGCGCAAGTGTGCAAACTCCGGGGCTGCGTGTAAGTCTGCGCAGTTCCTTTTTACCCCTTGGTTCTAAGCAGCCGGCACACTTTTAAAAAATTTAGGCTGTCCTTTTGCATCAGATCAAAATGGGTTGCTTTTAAGAGATCCCTTCTGTTAGCAGCTCTGAGGACCCCCTTCCACATTCACTGATCACACCAGCCCCAACAGCCATGGATTTTTCAAGGTGCACACTTCCCCCGGTCCTCCAGCTCCCGCAGTGTGCATGTTTCTCTGTCCTGCCTGGACCAGAGACCTCACCTTATCCCAGGTGAAATCTGACCTTTCCATGGTGGAGTGTAGAGCTCCTCTGAATTCGCGTTTTTGCGCCAATCGGGGACTGGTGTTCTGGGGTTTGCAGCTGTTCGGTGGGTGCCGCAGTTGTAGATTTTCAGGCAGCCGATAACATCCACTTTCTTAATCAAGATGGCGTGGTCTCCACGTCCTAGCCCCTGGCTCCGGGAGGGAACCCAGCCGCAGTGGGGGCTGCCCGGTCAGGGGAGCCCCGTCCAGCAGTCCCCCACCTTCTCCTGGAGTCTAGCTGTCCCTTAACTTGCCAACAAACACTTTCTGTGCAACCCTCAGCTGTTCTTTCTATCTGCTCCGGTACAAGGCTTGGGACACATCTGTCTATTCCGCCGCCATTTTTTTCCTCCCCTATGTGCACAGTCTTGTTTTAGTTAAGTCTTGATTGTTGTTGGTATCACTTGGAGGACTTGACCTCCAGGCCAATTAGCTGTGAGGATCAGCTGTGTCTACTGTGGGAGAACTTCTGTGCTGGAGACACCCTTATGAGACAAGACTTGCTTCAGTGGGGCTTTGGTGCCCACTGAATCTGCCCCCTGAGTGTGTCCCTTATGGATCTGAGTAGTTGTAATCTGGATTGTCCTACTCTGACCCCTGGGTACACTGGCTCTTGGATCTTCAAGGAGTTGCTAATTTAGCCTCTGCCTGAGGCCACCCAGCAGGAGCTACAGAAAGATCTGCAGATTCCTCTTCTTTGTTTGGGTTTTGGAGGTGCCCAGGTGAGGCCCAGCTGTGAAGCAATGCAAGCTGTTGTGGGTCCTTGGGCCTTCTTTTGGATGTTCTGGGTCTCACTGACTTAGCTGCAGTTTGTTAGGTAAGCTTAGAATTCAAAGGACCAGGCCATTCACATGCAAAAGCCTCTGCGCTCAGCTTGCATGGGGCGGAGTCTCAGGGTAGAGCAAACATCAATGGCTTCGTGGGGCGGGATCTCAGGGCAGAGCAAACAGCTATGGCTTCCTGTCAGCCCTGCCCTAAGAGGCCCCTTGGTCTCAGTGTCCCACGGTAATCCGGTAATTGCTGCAAGCATCTCTGAGAGAAAGCTACCCTCGAGTTTTGCCTGCTGCCAGACAGTCCAGTTTCTCCCCATATGAGTCTGGGTCCCCAGAGTCTTGCCCAGAACTGGAGTTCAGAGCAGTCGGGAGCTTTTGTCTCCCTCCCGCTTGAAAAAGCCAGCCATGTACTCAGTTGCCAGCTCTCTCCGCATGTGCACCCGCCAGCTCTCTCCGCGCACGCGCCTCCGTACCTCTGCCTTTACTTCTGCAGCTCCTCTGAGTCTCAGTGTGCATTTCTCTTTCCTTCTAGTTGTAGAATTTCCACCCAGCCAGCCTTCCAATGGTTCTGGATGATGTCCGTTTTGTCTTTTAGTTGTAGTTTTGAAATTGTTGTGCGAGGCAGCAGTTCAGGTATTTACCTATGCCGCCATCTTGGTTTCTCTCAAAACATTGATTTTTAAAGGAGATTTTTTTCAAGCCCTTTTTAAACAGGAATATTATGAAATGAGACCTATGGCCTCCATAACGGCTATGTTTATGGCCATCCAGGCAATGAGGAACAGAAAGACTCATGCACTCCTTCCATTTTTCCTAACCATATTTGACTGCCCCTGGCTCGATATGCCAGCTACCTTTGTCCTAAAAGTTCTATTTTTGGGGGGGCACAGTGGATAAAACTGTTTGGGCGCTGCTATGAGCCCGTGCATTATTAGATAAGAGGCTACCCCAGTCTTTCATCTGCACATTCATTGCATAATCAGAGTGGACAATGAATATTTTCACCACCTCAGTGACTAGATCATCTTGGAGAATTTCACTTCCAATGTAAGCAAGAGCCTTGATCCACCACTTAAGGAAGAAAGCTGAGAAGGTGAACACTAGAGGGCATACTCAACATTTGGTAAACCCTTTCTGGGCACTGACTAGCTTTTGTAAATAGATGCCCTTTTACTAAATAAAGTACACATAGCCCCATGTGTCAGCCCATTCATAAACTAGGGGAAGGAAATGGTCAGTTCCTTTCAATGTGAGTCTGAGAAGACCCTTGGGACAGTTTTAATGAGGATTCTTTTTGTCCTGAATTCAATTTACTGAACATCTGATAAATCCTTGACACTTAAGCACCAGCCTCCTACCTGGAGACCTATGGGGCTGATTCATTGTAAGTTTCTGACCCCCTTTCCATACTCTAGCTTTTCCTCTTAGCCTAGCTGTTGCTTTTTATTTTGAAAAGTTGTAAAAATATAGGAGAACTCACATAATATAACGAACCCCAGTGTACCAACCACCTAGACTTAATAGTCTTCTTAAATATTTTAGAACATGTATTGGTTGCTTACAATGGAATAATCATTGTGCTAAGTGTTTTATGTACATCTAATACAACACATTGAGAGTGATATTAATATTTCCATTTTTAATGAGCTAACTGAGGTTTATATATGCATGTTAATTACCCTAAGGTTAGTGGTGAAGCTAAGATGCAAACCCTAGTCTTCCTGGCTTCAGAATCTATGCTTCTAAGCATACAGTATTTCTCCAAGTGTGGTTGGTGGACCAATTGCAGTAGAATCATCTAGGATGCTTGTAAAATGCAGATTTGGAGGCCCACCCAGGCTTAATAAGAATATTTAGGGGATGGGACGAGAGAAAAATGAAGATCTCTGGAAAATCCCTATGCATAATTAAATTTGAAAAATTCTGTTTCAGAATCCCCAATGGTTGGTGAACTATGTTTTAAAACTGCTCACTCTGATATGAATAACCCATGAACACAGACAATAGTATGGGGAAGATGGGGTGGGGTGGGGTGGGGGTTGGGTGGAGGGGACAAAAAGGGAGAAAATAGGAGAAATCTATAATACTGTCAACAATAAGAAAAGTGCTCACTCTGGCCAGATATAGCTATGTAATTTGAGGGGCTCAGTGCAAAATGAAAATGCAGGACCCCTCTCCCCATTCAAAAGTCAGGAAAAATGGCATTGAAGACATTAAAATACAAATTTTTTCCTTTTCTTCGGTGGTTTCTGGCAACATATAAGGGTGTTTTTAATTTACTATTTAATGTCATGCTCCCTTAGGCATGAGGGATACATACAGGAGGGCAGATACTCACAGGTGCCCAGGGGCTGCATCTTGAAATTTAGCCTGCAAGCATACATGCCCCATACCCTCCTCCCACCAGACTGATGCCCTGTGCTCCAGTAGTGGTAAGGGTAAGTAAATCTTTCCTTCCCACTGGCCCACTGCAGCAATCAACCGCAAAGGGAGGATTCCCAAGGGATTGCAATTTATATGCCAGAATGTGCTTAGTACCTGGAATAGAGGTGGGCAAGAGGCTCACTCCCACCATTCACCCTCCAAATGTTCTGTGACATTCTTGCTCCTGAGATGCCATGTGGCCAAGCCCCCTCCCAAGATGGCATAGGATATGTGCACCTGTACTTAACCTTTCCTGTGACTGTGTAGGAGGAGGACGACAGTGGTAGCTCTTGGGGATGAGGAGATGTGCTATGGGTTGGGGGTGGCAGTAGTCATTGGGCAAGTGTGAGAAAGGAGAGTCAGGGCTGTCCAAGGCACCAGGGGACATGGGATTGGGAAGTCAAGAATCCATTCCCTTGTGGTACTGAGAAGTGAGACCAGTGATTCAAGTATCAAAGTCCCTAGCCCATGTATGCCCCATTGTCTCATTGGACTTGAGTTATAAAACACAAATGCAAAGCAGGGCCCTGTGCAAGGTGCACTGGTCACAAGCTCACGAAACTGGCCCTGGCCCCAAGTGATTTTCATCATCAAACAAATTTGGACAATATTGTTCTATATTGGTCCTAATGGTTACAACTGAATACCTCTGTTCAAGTAACTGGGGTTAAGAATTCATTTCTGTATTAGAAATGAATTAGACATTTCTCAGCTTAATGGGCTAGTAAGGCCAGACTGAATGATATCCACAGCCCCTGGGCACAGAAGCTATGATGTAGCCAGTCTAATTCCAGACAAAGACTTGCTGCCAGAGTTTCTATTGCTTTCTGGTGGATGATCAAGAAATACGGTTGTGTCCTTTTAAGCCTAAAGAGCCTAAATTTTAGCAAACATCTTTGCCAAGAAAAAGTCCTAAAATATATTCGCATTTAAAGATATCACAAAAGGCTTGGTTGTGGAATGTTTGCTTGACTATCTCAAGATCACAGCTATCTAAATATTAGCTATTTGGGGATGAGCTGTCTGCTTGACCAAGGACAAGTTCTTTTAAGACATATCTTTGGAGAATGATTGGAAAATGGGAAAGCGTATGTTCTGAGCAAGGCAACTGAGTTCTGACCTGTCAAACATTTTCATGTTTGTCATGACCTAACAGGAGCCTGTTTTCTTCCTTTCAGACACACACACAGATACAAACCAAATACGTCAACATGAATCTACAAAATACACATCTGTTCTGATGCTCTTTATTGACAATGCCAACCCAGAGTAACAGCTGTTGCCTTGTTCACTTCCTAACCTTTTAACTTGAACCTGGCATTTCCCTGTGATTTTAGTAAACCTTTATTCTTCTTAAATAGCCACCTCCAGCTTTACAAAAATATTTTTCTGTTTGCATACTCATTTTCTCTCCTATGAAAAGCAAAATCATTTCTGCATGATGTATAGCTTGTTATGCCCACAAATGTGATTCATCCAGCCCTAAGCTCTACTTCATTTTCCTGGGCACAGAGGCAATGCTCACTTTTGGTTTTTTAATAACTGGTTAACTAGACTAATGATTCAAATAGATTTCACCAGAAAACATGCTCAAAGTCTGAGAGATGCAAATAAAAACGACAATGAGGTACCATCTCACACCTGTCAGAATGGCTATCATCAACAAATCAACAAACGACAAGTGCTGGCAAGGATGTGGAGAAAAAGGAACCCTCGTGCACTGCTGGTGGGAATGCACACTGGTGCAGCCACTGTGGAAAACAGTATGGAGTTTCCTCAAAAAGTTAAAATGGAACTCCCATTTGACCCAGTAATCCCACTTTTAGGAATATATCCCAAGAAACCAGAAACACCAATCAGAAAGAATATATGCACCCCTATGTTCATAGCAGCACAATTTACAATAGCTAAGATTTGGAAACAGCCTAAGTGCCCATCAGCAGATAAGGGAATTAAAAAACTGTGGTACATGTACACAATGGAATACTACGCTGCTATAAAAAAGAAGGAACTTTTACCATTTGCAACAGCATGGATGGAACTGAGAGCATTGTGTTAAGTGAAATAAGCCAGTCAGAGAAAGATAAATATCACATGACTAGAGGCCCAGTGCATGGATTCATGCATTGTTGGGGTACCTGAGCCTGGCCTGCGGGGATCAGGCTGAAACCGGCTCTCTGACATCCCTAGAATCAGGCTACCTCCTCTCTGGTCCTGGGTGTGTCACCTGAGAATCCCAGCTGCCAAGTCACCGCAGGGCAGCTCTGCAGCTTCTGCGTTAAGTGTCTGCCCCCTGGTGGTCATTGTGCATTATAGCTACCAGTTGGACAGTCGAATGGTCAGTCACTTAGGCTTTTATATATATAGATCTCACTCATATGTGGGATATAATGAATAACATAAACTGATGAACAAAAATAGATCCAGAGACAAGGTAACACTGAATAGACCGTCCACCTCAGAGAGAAGGCAGGGGAAGGGGCGTAGAGAGCAACCAAAGGACTTGTATGCATGCATCTTAGCATAACCAATGGTCACAGACACTGGGGCGGTGGGGGCTTGTCCTGGGGTGGGGGTCAATCGGGGCAAAAGGAAACATATGTAATACTTTAAACAATAAAAAATAAAATAAAATTTAGAAAAAGAAATAGATTTTATCAAACTGTCCTAGAGAATAATAGTCTAAATGTTCTGTGCAAAATAGTTTTGTGGGGCCAGGTGAAATTACAATTGTCATCTTTTTATTTCTCCTAATTGGAACTTTATCATCTGAGCTAGGACAAATAGAGGGTTACCTTTTTCAGGTGAAGGTATTTCTATAGTCTTAGGATCTTGATATAACACCTTTCTCCCAATCCCTCCTTCTTCCTCCCCCCCCCAAAGAAAAAAAGTCATGTTTCATACATATGGTAACTATGTGGGCTGTCTGCCATGGGTGTGTGTCCTAATAGAATGGAATGAAGTGGGTTGTGTAGGTAGCTGTTCAGGTCAAGAGTTCAGGCGTCTATAAGGCTAGCTTCAGGCCAAAGCTGAGTAAAGCCCAGACTGGGCAAAATGCTAAAACATTTTAAGATTTTTTTAGGCCAAGAATAGAATAAAGAATAGACAGATATATTTTGTCTGTTAAATAGTTTAAATGTCTGCAATTGTATGTGATACAACCTAATATAAAGGATAGGGAAAGCTTGAGCACCTGGCTTCCATTTTATTCGGTCCATGATAAAACAGAAAATAGAAGACCAGGTACTTGGCATACAGGGCAGGACAGATCCTAAGCCAAAGCAGAAGAGGTGGGAGGAGCGCTTGGGGTAAGTTTGCGCATGCTCAGAATTGTCTGCTGACAGCCTCAAGGGCGTGGAAGCAAAACCAAATTAAAGCTTTGGAAAGTCTCAACACCGCCTAGCTTCTCAAATCTCTCACTTTTAAGCTGTTGATGAATGCGGTCTTGTAATATAAGCGTTGCAATTTCCCTTTTTTCTCTAATGTTGAAAAGTTTTCATTGCTTGCCTATGCAGCTGTGTGAAATTCTGAGTCTTGTTTTAGTTCCCACTCCTCTAATGAAGTTAAGGATATATTGACTCGAAGAAACAGCCGTTCTGTTTCCTATATAGTGCACTTAAACCTTTAGTGTCCTCTCTTCCCTCTTGAGGTGTTTCTGCAGAATCCCTCCTTCATTTCCCCAAGCTTTCAAATGGCTCTGAGACCACCATGGGGCATCTGGGGGGGAAAATGAAGGAAATTGGCCTTGTACCTCCCTCCACCTCTTTCTCAGGCATTCTGTCATGGTGATGTGGGTTCCAGGTCAGGCAAGCCAGCCTGCACCTTTGAGGTTGGGGGGCGGGGCAAGGCGGGGCGGGGCCTTGCAGGCCGGAACCAATGGGGGTTTTGGAAGTGTCTGGCAACCACAGTGGCTGAGGAGGCCTTGCCTCCAGCTTCCCAGGTGAAAGCCCTAAAATAAGTTAAGGACGGGCCACATGGAAAGTGTACATAGCTGTCCTCTACCCTACTCTAATCTCCCCGTAGGTGAAACAATACCCTCGACATACTTTTCATGGGGTTATCCAGCAGCTGCTGTCCCCAGTGACAGAACAGCTCTTCAAGTAAACAATTAGACATTTTTTCAAACAGCATTTCCTCCCAAAACTGCCCAGCCCACAAAACCGGTCTTGTGGTTGGAAAAGGCTTTCATAACCGGGGCCAGAACCTGCCTACCTGCCTGTAACTTTCACCCATAAATCCACAAACAAAAAGTCATCTTCCCCTTCCCCACTGTGGCACTTTAGCACTTGCAAGCAGCTCACTTAAACCTTTTCTCTAACAGACTAAATCTTTCCAGTTCATTCAAACTGTTCATTACTCCAGATGAAAGTCAACTCTCTCAGTTTTTTTTTTTGGGGGGGGGTTTCTTTACGTAAGTGGTTGCTTTATCTCCCACCCCTTTTTATGAAGCATCAGCATTTTGAACCACTCTTTTCTAGGTGGCATTGCTAAACAGTATTTTCTATTTCGTTGTCATAGAATATTTTGGCCTTTGAAACCACAGCTGTTGCTTGCTTTCTCTTGATGCCTTGGGCTGCAGCAGGTGTGTTGCAGTTTTGTTTGCAATCAAATCAAGTAGTTCCACCCTGCAGATTAACTGTGATGAGGTGGAGCTGGCTCTTCCACAAATGAGAGATTCTGGTTTGTTTCCTTTCTATTTCTTCTTAGTCTAAAGTGACTTATATATACTCAAATGTATCTCATATTTTTGGGAGGTGACATCAGAAGAATGGCGGCATAAAGGTGGATCTGTCCTCTTCCCCTAACATTTCAACAAAATAAATACCTATAATTCAACAAAGAAGTCCCTGCTCAACACAGATGCATGCCGGAGAGACCTGCACACTGGAACAACTAAGGTGGGCTCCTTGGAATAAGCGTGAAGATGAGAAGGGAGGGAAGCCGAATGCAGCTAAAGTAACCTTTCATGAGAAACTAGATGGAGGTGGGTATGGACAGTCCTCTGGTGAGGATGGAAACAACGCAGAAATATGACTGGGTCATTCTCAAGTATCCAAGAAAGTACATCAGCTCTTCACTTTTGGGGAAAAACTAAAACCTAGTACTTTGTAGATCCCCAGTCTGTAATCTTAATTCATGTGAGTAAAATAGGGAGTGAACATGTGTGTGCACATGTGCATATATGTGGATAAGTGATCTTGAACATTCCAAATTATCTTAGCTTGATTGGAAAGAGATAACAGGTACACTAACTACAAGTGTGCATTGAGGAGGACATGACAGATTTGAAATGATGTGTATCACTTATATCTTCTTCCTCACAGTACAACTATAACTGTCATCTAATAGTTTCTTTTGCTTAAAAGAAAAAAAAGTAGCTTGCTAGAGTAAAATTTCTATTAGGAAAGACTTGCATTGTTCAAACATTGGCAAGCATCTGGCTTAAAAGGGGTGCATAAGGAACAGAGATTATGTGACTATACTGAGACTTAACAAAACCCCATATTTTTAGATCTCATTTAAATATATTTGCCATTTCATTTCTGGGATGACAAGGGAACAATGCTAAGCCTACAATGCATGCATTCTGGGATTTTAAAAAAATCCTGGTGTTTTTTTTGAGTGGGAAGTCATCTTCTTAGCTAATGAAACACCCTGGGTGACTGGGTCTTCCACTCTAAGCACTGCTTTATGTCCCACAAGCCCAAAGAAGATAAAACTTATAAAGTATAATTTTTGTTCTAAGCAACTTACCCATGGAAGTTGGATATAGAGTGAATGAAAATATATAAGAACACAAATAATAAAATTAGAATTAGACACACTGAGTGGCCAGATTTTTATGATCTCTGAACGCATAATAATCTGGCCACTCAGTGTATGTGTGTGTGTGTATATATATATATATATATATATATATATATATATATATATATATATATATTTTAGAGGCCCGGTGCATGAATTCGTGCATGGGTGGGGTCTGGCCAGCCTGGCCAGGGGGAGGGGACATGGCTGGCCTGCCTGCTGGTCAAACTCCTGGTAGAGGGGACAATTTGCATATTAGCCTTTTATTATATAGGATATACACTGAGTGGCCAGATTATTATGTGTTCAGAGATCATAATTATCTGGACACTCAGTGTAGTTGTTAAATAGAATAAAGCATAATTAGAGTGGCTGACCTGAGAGGGATTGTTCAAGGAGAGGTTGATGAAGAAGGTCAAAGGTTAGTCTTATCAAGAGTCATGAATGAAAGTAAAGATGTGAGTGAGTGAAGAAAACAGCACTGGTAGGATGCTTAAGTAGGGAATAGAGGGGGTGTAAAGGAACATAGTGTATTTTATTGTGTATAAGATCAAGTCCAACAAATATTGCTAAAAGCAAAGGTAAAAGAAAGGAAAATATAAAGTTTTGGTTGTGATAATCTATGACCCTTTAGTACTATTCTCTGGAATGTCTGTGCCAAATCCCTACCTTCCAGGGATAAGTTCAATATATTATAAGCATTATATTGGGTAAATTCAGGTAATCTGAAGAATTCTAGATAGTTACATAGCTAGTCTCAAGAATTCCAGTAGTTTTAAACTTGGGGACATTTACCTGATCCTAGCTTAAATTGCTACATGTTTGATAATTGAAATATCTTTAAAGCTACTGGTCTCTGATGGCAAATGTTCAAACCTCAGTAGAGAGATTTAGTGAAGCATCCTTGAGATTACTATAAAATCACATGATTGTGGCCACTAGGGAGTTTTATGTTAGACTCAACTGTTATAAGTGCTGTCCAATAGAACTTTCTGCAATGATGGAAATGTTCTGTATCTGCACTTTCCAATATAGTAGTCATATGTGGCTATTGTGCACTTGAAATGTGGCAGGTGTCACTGAGAAAATTAATTTTAAATTTGATTTAATGGTAGTTAAATTTAAATAGCCACATGTGGCTAATAGTTACCTTATTGGACAGCACAACTTTATATAAGGACCAGCCTAGATCCTGATCTCTGGGGCCTACTCCTTCTCTCCAATAGAATCCCCTAGGCTTTAACTATAGCCAGTAACAACCCAGGTTTTGTTACAAATTTAGTTCTTGATTGTCACTTCAAAAATTTACACAGATGATCCTCATGTGTATTGCCTGCAGTTCACACCTGGAGGAATGTGCGACTAGGTACCATGATTCCACTGTTTGTGGTTTTGGACCTTAGCTTCTGTAACAAGATTGTTTCATTTGGACCATTGGATTTCAAATTATAGTGTGCATTAGAATTACCTGAAGGGCTTGTAGCTCACAAATTGCTAGGCCCCACCCCCAGAAACTCTGATCTGGTAGGACTAAGGTGTAGCATGAAAATTTGCATTCCTAACAAGTTCTCAGGAGATTCTGATGCTACTATACTTTGAGAACCACAGGCTTGGACCCAGCCCCTATCTCATACCATGGTTCCAATAGCCCAGTTCTTGTCTTCATTCTTCCTACTTGAGTCCTTTTTACAATACCTTAGAAATAATACAGTTTTTCTGGACCTAGAGCTTTTCTGTTGTTTACCAGTTTTTTTTTCCAGGGGCTGAAGCTAAAGTAGTACCCTGAACCCCAGTACCTGTGACCTCACTTCTAGCCCTCACTATGGCTTGTCTGGAATCCTGCTATGCAATTTCATTGAGGCCAAATTCTCCTTGACCTTGTATAGTAACTGTCCCTGGACTTCTCTTTCATGTGCTCCCCACCTATGGGGGTTTCCTCATATTGCTTAGTACTGAAACTTGCCTAAACACTTCCCACACCTAATGTCCTAGCCTCAGCCTCCCACCTGGCCCGTCTGCCCCACGCCCCGCCCTCTAGTTTTGATACACCATCAATATAGAGTACCTGCCAAGGAAATTGACCTGGTTTGGCATTTTCTCCACCAACAACTCGAGTGAAGTCGTTAAATGGTTGGGTGCTTTGAGTGATGTTGTCCAAAATTGTTTCATCTTCAGTAGAATTTTCAGAGTCCATATTGGAAAAAAAAGTCTCAGTACGAGTAAGCTTCAGAGAATTGAGTGATACAGAAACTCTCCCACATGGAAATGGCACTAGAAAAATGAAAAAAAAAGAATTTGAATATTTCTCATTGGCAAGCAGGACATACACTGAGTGGCCAGATTATTATGATCTCTGAATGCATAATAATCTGGCTTCTCAGTGTATATCCTATATAATAAAAGGCTAATATGCAAATTGCCCCCTCGACCAGGAGTTCGACCAGCAGGCAGGCCGGCCAACTGCCCATGTCCCCTCTCCCTGGCCAGGCTGGCCGGACCCCACCCATGCACGAATTCATGCACTGGGCCTCTAAAATATATCTATATCTATATCTATATCTATATCTATATCTATATCTATATCTATATCTATATCTATATCTATATCTATATCTATATCTATATCTATATCTATCTATATCATCTATATATATACTGAGTGGCCAGATTATTATGCATTCAGAGATCATAATAATCTGGCCACTCAGTGTATATTACAAAGATTAAAAATGAGGCCCATCCTTGTCACTTCTGAAAAGCAGACCCATCAATATTTTTAAAAAGTCAAATCAATTAATATCATCTCAAACTAAAAGGTTAATTACATTATTTTCATGGTAAGCTTTCAAACCCTTCATGAAAAGAAGATTTGGCTCAAGAATGCATCATCTTTACAGAAATAGGGTAAGAGTTCCAGAATCAAATTTTGTAAGACTTTTATAAAGTCTAATGACTTTCTGTTTAGTTTTATTTTTTTTCTACTAAAAAGTTTTATTTCCAAGTACTGTCCCTAAATGAAAATCTGATGATTGGTGCCTTGTAACTTTAACTTTAGAATGAAGTAAATGGTACTCCTGCTGTTTATTGTTAACAGGATTTCTTTTGAAGACTAGAATGCCTTCTAGATTCCAAAGTGGATTTTAGATAATTCTTATCTTTAATAAGATATCAGGCTTTGGAAATGCAAAAGAAATTGTATATATTTCAAAAAGGCCCCTCATTTATCAAATATACACGGAGTGGTCAGGTTATTATGATCTCTGAATGCATAATAATCTGGCCACTCAGTGTATATCCTATATAATAAAAGGCTAATATGCAAATTGTCCCCTTGACCAGGAGTTCGACCAGCAGGCAGGCTAGCCAATCGCCCATGTCCTCTCCCCCTGGCCAGGCTGGCCAGATCCCACTCATGCACGAATTCATGCATATGAGTGTGTAGTGGTAATGTTCTGAATACACCAATCAGCTGTCAACATGGCAGCATGGTTAACATGACTGGGAAACACTGCCTTGTCCACTGCTGAATAGAAGGACTGTGCTGAGCAGCCTGGCATGGTTTAAAACGGATGGTTGTTGGAATTATTCTGATGCCAAGGGTGTAAACTCAGCCTGAGACCCAAGGATAGGAAATAACTTTCTCAGAGGAAACCAGCCACACCTTGGCAGAATCATGCTTAAAATTCACCCATCCTTGTACTAGAAGCCTATCAGTCCATCATTTATGTATCTTTCATGGCATAGGATTACTACATTAATTTGTCTGGATGAATTACAAATATATGTACAAAAATCAATTGCTTTATGATATAAAAGTAAAAAAAATTGGATACATGGAAAATAATTCAGACTAAAGACATTTAGAATTTCTATTTAAAATGATGCAATTTGAAAAATTAATTTTTCCAATTCATGTGACTCCTCTTTTCTGTGATTTCATAATGAAGTTAAAACAAGTAGAGATTATAATTATGTAGGCTAGTTAAAATGCTAATGGTTCAAAAGAAGATTTGGAGAATGTATCTGCCAAGCTTTGATAAAAAACTTATTTAGATTTTGACCTGCTGGTTCACAGGACTTTTGGTCTTCTGCAAGTCGGTATCCTGTAGTACAGGAACAAAGCACCTTGTTATCTGTGCCCTTTGTACAAAACTGCTTGCACTTGCCATTCTTAATGCTGCATGTTTCATCTGAAAGAAAGCAAAACCAACAGTAATAGCATCATTTAACATGCATTTCTAAAAAAGTACATGAAACTACTGACTCATGTGCAGGTCAAATATAAGCTGGGGCCATTCATGGAGAAAAACCTAGGAACCTTAAGCTAAGAGTAGAAAGATAAAATAAAGTTCTTAATAAGGCATAAAATGGTGGCAGCAATATATTTGATTTGACATAAAACTGAAGGGTTGAATATCCTACTTTCATTAAATCATGGACTACAATTTAAATGTTTATTAAATATAACACATATTTAGAAAAGTACCCACAACTTTAGTCTGAATTTTTCACAAAGTGGGTACACCGGTTTAAACACTAAACAGATTAATACATAGGACATTATCAACACCCTAACTCTCCTAATGTCTCCTTTCAGTCATTATACTCCTCCTCCTTTCCAAAATTGCCATTATCCTAACATCTAAAAATAAATGAGTTTTGCCTGTTCACGAACTTTATGTAAATAGACGCTCACAATGTGCACTCTTCTGTGTCTTTCATTTAACATTTTAACTGTGAGATTCATCCCTGTTGTTTTATATAGCAGTACTTCATCTACATGTTGTGTAGTTTCCCATTGTATAAATATTACTACCTTTATTCATCCACTTTACTATTGATGAATATTTAGTTGAATTTCCAGTTTTGGGCTCTTGTTTTTATATGATACAGTTATGAACATTCTTGTATATGTTTTTTGGTAACATATGCATACATATTTCCTGGAAGTATACTTATAAGTGAAATTATGTTCAGGTTTAGTAGATACTGCCAAGTACTTTTATAAAATAATTGTACATGATTTTTTATTTAAATATTTTAATGTTGATATTGCAGCCTTCCCCCATTACTCCCCCCCCACATTTGCCCACCTCCACCTACTCCCTTATCCCCCTCCCTTGGTCTTCACCACACTATGGTCCATGTCCATGGGATACACATATATGTTCTTTAGCTATTCCTTTCAACTTATTTATCCAGTCACCCCCACCCCCTACCTCTGGCACCTGACAGTATGTTCCATGCTTCTGGTTCCATTTTATTTTGTTCATTAGATTATACATATTAGTGAGATCATATAGTATTTGTATTTCTCTGACTGTTTTATTTTGCTTAGCATAATACTCTCCAGGTCTATCCATGCTGTCACAAAGGGTAAGAGTTCCTTCTCTTTTAAAGCAGAATAGTATTCCATTATGTAAATGTACCATGTTGTTTGTTTTTTTAAATCTGTTCATCTGCTGATGTGCACTTGGGCCATTTCCCGATCTTGACTATTGTAAATAATGCTGCTATGAGCATAGGAGTGCATATATTCTTTCTGATTGGTGTTTCAGAATTCTTAGGCTGTATTCCCAGAAGTGAGATCACTGGGTCAAATGGCAGTTCCATTTTTAATTTTTTGAGGAAAATCCATACAGTTTTCCACAGTGGCTGCACCAGTCTGCATTCCCACCAGCAGTGCATGAGGGTTCCTTTTTCTCCACATCCTTGCCAGCATCTGTTTTTTTTTTTGTTGATTTATCGATAGTAGCCATTCTGATAGGTGTGAGGTGATACCACATTGTCATTTTAATTTGAGTCTCTTTGATGATTAGTGACTTTGAGCACTTCTTCATGTCTCTTGGCCATCTATATGTCCCCTTTGAAGAAGTGTCTATTCAGGTCCTTTGCCAATTTTTAAATGGGATTGTTTGTCTTCCTGGTGTTGAGTTGTATAAGTTCTTTATATATTTTGGAAATTAACCCCTTATTGCATATGTCATTAGCAAATATGTTCTCCCATATAGTGGGTTCCCTTTTCATTTTGTTGATGGTTTCTTTTGCTGTGTAGAAGCTGTTTAGTTTGATGTAGTTTCATTTGTTTATCTTTTCCTGAGTTCCCCTTGCCCTCAGAGACATATTAGCTAAAATATTGATGTGAGAGATGTCTGGGATTTTACTTCTTATGTTTTCTTCTAAGATTTTTATAGTTTCTAATTATACACATTTAAATTCCCACAAGCAGTGTATGAGAGTTCCAGTTACTGGATACATATGATGCAGATTTCTCATCCTACTTTGTGACTTACCTTTTCACCTACATAGTATATTTTACTGAATAGAAGTTCATAATTTTAATATAACCCAATTTATCCAAGGAAACTTGAATTTAGCTGAGGTGGGTATGTATCAACACAAGATAAAGAAATAGTGTCCTTTAAGGTAGCTAAATGTCAAAGACATTATGTGTTGACAATTATATGCATTTTAGTAGTTCACATTTTCTTTATTCTCCTACACAATATCCCTTATTAACATACTAGAGGCCCTGTGCATGAAATTCATGCACGGGAGGGGGGCGGGTCCCTCAGCCTGGCCTGCACCCTCTCCAATCCGGGACCCCTCAAGTCAGACATCCCTCTCGCAATCTGGGACTGCTGGCTCCTAACCGCTCACCTGCCTGCCAGCCTGATCCCCCTAACTGCACTCCCCTGCTGGCCTGATCCCCCTAACTGCTCTCCCCTGCTGGCCTGATCCCCTTAACTGCTCTCCCCTGCTGGCCTGATCACCCCTAACCGCCTCTGCCTTGACCCCGCCACCATGGCTTTGTCTGGAAGGACATCCAGAAGGTTGTCCGGAAGATGTCTGGTCTAATTAGCACATTACCCTTTTATTAGTATAGAAAATATCTTTCTTTGCTTTGTTCATTTCTTTTTGTTAGGATTACCTGAAAAATCTTATTACATCCCTTTATTTTAGCCTCCTGGTGTAATTTTATTTTAGGTATCTTTTTTGTCAACAACATACAATTTGATTTTAACTCCAGACTGAAAATTGTAATTAACACCATTTCATATTAATTATGGTTCCTGATATATTTGACTTATTTCTACCATCTTATTGCATATTTTCTAATTACCATGTTTTCCCTTTGTTTCTGCTATGTCATCTCAGTAACAGGAAGTAGTATGGTTCAGGGCTTGCTAGCTGAGATGGCTGAGTTAAGAGAAACAGGCTCTGTCCTTGAGGCTATTCTGGTCTATAGAGTAGTACAGGAACACCATGAATAGAAGACATCTTCTGCCTTGCCTACATGCTCAACATCAGTACAACTTTCTATTGAAATATTTACTTGTCAGTGCAGTTAGGACATGGAAAGGTTGAAAATTCGTGTATTAGACACCTCCTACACACCACTTAAGTTCCTCTCAGCTTCACTGTGTCTTCTCCCAGCATGTTGGTGATCAGTTCTGCATAGATTTCCACTGACCTCAGGTTGAATGGCATTGGCTCATATCTGTACTGCATGCCTCTCATCTCCTACCTTGGCACTTCCCAGTTGATGCTGAGCCAAGGGATGCCACATGACCTTTCTGGGTTACCCTGCACATATAACCTAGAGATGTATTTACCTCATATGCTGAACTTTTGATCATGGGAGACAGATGTTTATGGACAATTTTTTTCACCTATTTCGCTCCCCTAGATGGACTATCCTGAAGCCAGTTCATATCACTTCTTGGAAAACAGTCTCAGGAGATCAAACAATCAGTTGCAGATGAAGAGACGACTCATCTTATTATTGGTTCTCCTTTCCTCATTGCCTCATTCCCTTGTCCCTTGCTCTTGCTCCCAGGATTGCACACCCTAATAAATAAGCTTGTGTCACAGACTCCATTTTTTTCAGGGGGAATCTAGGCTAACAGAGTGACTATATGGTTATAGAGTATATTATGGAGTTTTGAGTGACAGATGTAAATTTTTGAATTATATTTTACATAGGCTAGCATAGGCTAAGATAACAATTAGCTCATGTTCCTTACTGACACTTCAGGAAATAAAAGGAGGCCAATCATCAATCAACTGTTGCCAGGTAGAGAAAACAGCCTGAGCTTTAACCTTTGCTACCAATAATCCACTAAGTGCATGATCCAGAGAGATGTCACTTGGTCCTTTTTACTTATTTTTTAAAGACCTTTCTCCTCACTCATAGTGAATACATGGGACTAGCTATCATTTTTGTTGCTACAAACAGTACTAAAGTGTTCAGCCAAATCAAATACCACCTGTATAAAGTGTTCAGTCAACATGAGATTATGATAAGTTAATAGAGGTAGGTGGTAGGTCCAGCCTGGTTTGGTACAGGGCATGCATAACAGGAATGAGTAAAGACAGTGTGGTTTTCCCAATTCTGATTCTGTGCCCTTGACTAAATAACTAAACCTCTCCATGAATTGCAACATTTGTCCTTGCTCTTCGTGACCCAGTATGTTGTTGCTGCTTGGTTTGTACATTCAGTGCGAAATATTGCTGTCCAATCAGAAGTCTTTTGCCCTTAGATAAAGGACTAAAAATTCTGGAAATAGTTTAATAGCACAAGGATATCCAGTGGAAAGGTCCATAGTCCAGGATCTAAGGGACAGTCACTAAGGGACACATTCATCAGTCATTTATTGAGCACTTAGATGTCAGACGCTGTGTTGGATATAGGTCTCCCTGGTTCTGAGGCTGGTCTCAGTGCCTAAAACATGTGTTATTCTACCTCCATGTTGGTACAAACTCTTCTTTCTTGTACCCTCATGTCTACCACAAATGTTACATTCTGTTTTATTTTGTTCTGCCTTCTACCCTGATATAGTCACTGATATGAAAAACAAAGCTTGGACAAAAGATGTTCTGTTTAAACAAGTTTACCATAGAACATGCTATTGTTTAGCTAAAACTAAAGGTATTTTCTTTTCTTCACTCCACAGAAATTCATAGCAAATCAGTCAGTAATGTTTGTGATGTGTTAGCATAATGAAAAAAATTCTTTCTTTCTCTTTCTTCCTTCCTTTCTTTCTTTCTTTCTTTCTTTCTTTCTTTCTTTCTTTCTTTCTTTCTTTCTTTCTTTCTTTCTTTCTTCTTTCTTTCTTTCTTTCTTTCTTTCTTTCTTTCTTTCTTTCTTTCTTTCTTTCTTTCTTTCTTTCTTTCTTTCTTTCTTTCCATCCTATATTACTATAGAAAAATGCCTCTTATATTCTTAGAAGGAACTGGAATGACCAAGTTTTTACATACCTTGATCTATCTGTAAAGGACTCAAATGTGATGTGTAGCTGGGGACATACAGTGATACTTATTCTAGCTAAAGGGACAAAATAGCCAATCAATTGTTATTTTTCTAACTAGAAAGTGTGTCCTGAATGTTGGTACATCTCTCCCCTGGAGAGGAGCCTCATAGACAAGGAAAAAGGAAAACAAAAAGGTCTGAACAATGGAAATCTCTCTTCCCTTTACAAGACAAGATGAGGCAAGAAACTTGGGGCCCAGGTATTTCATAAACTGTGCTATCTAGGAGCTTTTGAGATTAGTCTAGGTTATTCTTTAGTTCAGTTTGAAGCAATGGCTTAAACGGGAGTTTGTATGTTTTCTCTTTTGCTGTCCTCTAGTGTCTGAGATAAAGAGATTTTTGAGAGAATTCTCACTTTGTTTCTGAACTAACTGAGCTGGAAGGATTTTTCTAAATCCTGATAAGATGGGCTGGGAGATATCAATATAACCCAGAGGCCAGATTTGGTGGTGGAAGCAGTTCAACCAATTCAAAATGTGGGGAACCTAAGAGGACTGAAATGGGTCCAGTTGTAGACTTAGTACTTTTGTTTTGTGGTCCATAGCCTCACACATATAGCAAAACATTTTAGGGATTTTTGTGCTCATATTTACATTCTCAGGGCTATTCTATTCCTTTACAGTGTCTTTATTTTTAAACTAAAGACATTTAGGAATACTATTTTCAATTATACTTTACTACAATGTATTCTTCATTCTTAACTGAATCTAATTGAGTTCTTCATTCCCTTACTGCCAAGTGTTATAGTATTTAAGCTGAAAATGAGTAACTACTTCAAAGATTTCTGTAGAATTCCATAATAGCAGGATCAAATTTATCTAAGTAAATGTGAATTTGAAATTATAACCTTTCAAATGAAAGTGGCACCTCAGAGATGTTGAACCAATTAACACAACAGGAAAGGTAAACCAAGTTTGCCCCTCACTAGGAAATCTGAGGGAATGGGAATTCAGGCCATATGTACCAGCTCATCCACCTGCATTCACTCTTTTCTGTCTTTTAAAATGTTTTGTCCCTGCTACCTTTTCCTTTTCTTATCTTCTATTCCTTTTTATCTTTTTTACTTCAAAGGAAGATGATCAATGGATTTCTCTTTAATACTGAAAGGATTTCTGAACATTACAGGTGACTTTTCCCCCTTTCTCAATAGGACACAGGCAGCAGCTTGCGTTTCATTTTGTTGTATGCCTTTTTCATCTATGTGTCAGGTGGATTGCTATAACACCTTAATAGAGTCCTGCTAATTTTCTACTCTTTGCCCTTAGTTATATAACCTGTGATGTTAAATTCTCTCCCTAGGATCACATCTCTATTCTTCTGGAGTTTCAGAGTAGAAAGAAAATCTGTCATCAGCACTGTGTGCTTTTCACAATCACAATACCAGTAATCTTGCATCCAGAGGAAATAAACAAGTAGTTAAAGGACTTTGGGGATTTATAGCTCTAATTGCCAAAATCTCAGAAAAAATATTATAGGCTATGAGAGGAAAAGATACATACTGAACCTAAATTTATTATGTAACTCTTTCAGTGTAATCAATGTATGAGCTTAGATTTTTAACATATATAGTAGTTGGTATGTGTGAAGAAGTGGCTATTATATGAGAGAACTGACTTTGCCATACCTCAAATCTGTAGTTGTTTGACTTACACTGCCTATGTTGATAACAATTCAGTCATGAGTTCAGTTGATGGGTTTAGTTTTCTTTGTATTTTGTGGACATTAGTTAGAAGCATGGGTTTAGGTCAGACAAACTGAAGTTCAAGTTCTGGCTTGACCATTTATTTGTCTCTGTGATTTTAAGTTATAGTTTTCTCATCATCATGGAAAGGGGATACTAGTAATGGTACTGACTGCATATGGTTGTATTGAGGATTAATAAGTGAGTGAAACATCATTACTTATTATCCACCAAATATTATTACTCAATATAATTTCTTGACCTCATCCAGGAAACTATGACTGTAGATAAAATGAATGTTTATAAGCTTTGAAAGTATGTTTTATACAATGGAATATTATTCAGCCTTTAAAAAAAGGAAATCCTTTCATATGCAACAACATGGATGAAACTGGAGGACATTTTGCTAAATAAAATAAGTCAGTCACAGGACAAATACTGCATTATTATATAAAGTGGTTTAAAAAGTCAAAAACATAGAAGCCAAGAATGGGGAAGGGAAAATGGGGAGTTGCTCTTCAATGGGTATAGTTTCTGTTATACAAGATAAATAAGATCTGGACATCTGCACAACATTGTGCCTGTAGTTAATAATACTGTGTTGTACACTTCAAAATTTGTTAAAAGTGTAGATCTTACGTTGTATTCTTTATTACAATAAAAATGTATGCGTTTTTAAGGGAAAATTATGCTACATAAATATTGTATTTTCCAGTTTCAAAGTGAATTTTGAACCATGAGTAATCCAAAACTAGTTACTTACCTAGTTCACAGTTTTTTCCTTCGAATCCAATTTGACACCAACATTCGTAGGAATTAATGTCATCTTTGCATAGGCCGCCATTTAAACATGGATTAGACTCACATTGATCTCCATCTTTGAGATAGGTTAAGACGTTGAATTAGCAGATAAATTGTTTAGAATGCTTGGTCCTCCCTGCACAAACTCATGGTGAGGGGAGTCTGATTTTAGGGTCAGAGAAGAACTCTTGACCTGGAATCCAGCTGCTTACAGGGTGTCCCTGGCTTCCTGCATTTCTAAAAACAACCTAGACAAAGGTTCTTAGGCTAACACTGTCCTAAGAAATTACCTTGAAGAAGGCATGTGCATAGTTCATGTAACTGGAAAAGGAAAGGGAGAAGAATATTTAAGTATAAAAATGTACTTTTTCAGTATATAGTGAGAAGAATATTTAGTCCTTTCTTATGGAATGGTGGTAGAGTTAATTCCAAATCAAATCACATCACTTCAACAATTATTATTTATACTAGAGGCCTGGTGCATGAAATTCGTGCATGGGGGGTCCCCTCAGCCCAGCCTGCACCCTCTCTAATCCAGGACCCCTCGGGGGATCAGGCCTAAACTGGCAGTCGGACATCCCTCTCACAACCCAGGACCACTGGCTCCTAACTGCTCACTTGCCTGCTTGCCTGCCTGATCACCCCCAACTGCCCCCCCACCGGCCTGGTCACCCCTAACTGCCCCCTGCTGGCTTGGTCACCCCTTACTGCCTCCCCTGCCAGCCTGGTTGCCCCCAACTGCCCCCCACCAGCCTGGTCTCCCCTCACAGCCCCCTCTGCTGGCCTGGTCGCCCCATGCAGCCTGCTGCTCGGTCGTTTGGTCACCCTTCACTAAGCCCCCTGCTGGCCTGGTCGCCCCATGCAGCTTGTTCGGTCGTCTGTTCGGTTGCGATGGTTGCTTAGGCATATATATATATATATATATATATATATATATATATCATACAAAGCCTGCTCTATCACAGGTCTAGCAGTGTGAGCTGAGTCAGAGTCAGATATGGTACATCTACTCAAGGAACTGGTGGCCTAGGCATGGAGCAAATGCATCTTCTTCCTTGTGATATATATATATATATATATATATATAATATATATATATATATATATATATCTTATCTAATAAAAGAGTAATATGCAAATTGACCATCACTCCAACACACAAAATGGCCGCCTCCATGTGATCAAAGATGGCTGCCCCCATGTGGACACAAGATGACCACCACAAGATGGCCAGCAGAGGATGGCAGTTGGGAAGGACCAGGCCTGCAAGGGAGGGTAGTTGGGGGTGACCGGGATGGCAGGGGAGGGCAGTTGGGGGGGACTAGGTCTGCAGGGGAGGGCAGTTACGGGTGACCAGGCCTGCAGGGGAGGACAGTTAGGAGCAATCGGGCTGGCAGGGGAGCAGTTAGGCATTGATCGGGCCTAAACGGGCAGTTGGACATCCCTCGAGGGGTCCCAGATTGAAGTGGGTGCAGGCTGGGCTGAGGGATACACACACACACCCCATGCACGAATTTCATGCACCAGGCCTCTAGTATATATATAAAACCCTAATATGCAAATAGACAAAAGGGCGGAACAACTGAACAACCAGTCACTATGATGTGCGCTGACCACCAGGGGGTGTGCCCGGAACATGGCTAGCATCGGCTGTGGCAGGATGGTGGAGCAGGTGAGTGGGGGCACCAGACCAAGATGGGGCGCCGGTCACTGTCATCGGGGTGTGCCTCTGGTGGTTACTGAAAATTCTTCACGCCTGCACCATGGTCCTGCCCAGCACTTGCACCTGCTGCCAGTGCTGGGCCCACTTGCATCTGCTGCTCATACCTGCAGCCGGCGCCCAGTTTGGTCCTGATTGCTGGGCACCATCAGTGGGTGCAAGTGGTGGCTGCTGGCCCAGTCACCCCTGAAGGCTTCTCCCCCTCCCCCTGCTCCTGAGGAGCTATTGGAGCAGCAGCTGCTGCTCACACCCGCTGACAGCACTGGCCCCACTCACACCCACAGCTGGCACCAGCCCCAATCACTCTGCCTCGTCAGCAGGTGTGAGCAGGGCCAGTGCTGTCAGCATGTGGGAATGACAGCAGTGGTAGCAGGGCTCTGGCAGACAGGGGACTGGGGGCCACACGGGAATAGCCAGGCAGGGGCATGGAGGATGGGCTGAGACCTGCCTCTGTGTCCACTTCAGCCTCACTTCCCACAGTTCCTTTCAAGATGCATGAATTCATGCACTAGGCCACTAATATATATATATTCACCCAAGGGTATTTTTCCATTGATTTTTAGAGAGTGTGGAAAGGAGAGGAAGAGACAGAGAGAAACATCAATGTGAGAGAGACACATCCATTGGTTGCCTCCTGCACGCACCCCAACCAGGGCTGGGGAACCTGCATTCTTCCTTGTGTTATCATTTAACTTTTAAATATAATATGCAGTTATAGTTTGAAACAATAGAAAAGATGCTAGAAGCATCTGTTACTACTTAAATATATTCTTTCTATGAGTTAGGTCCCAAATGAGACCTAGGTCTAGGTAAAGTGAGAAACAACTTCCAATAAACAGAATTAAAGAGAAAAGTTTCTAAAAATGTCCCTTTTATGTATAGATTGAGTATGTTTCCTTTCTACCTTTCCTAAAGTTTCTACATTTATAGAATTCTTGAAAGCCTTTGAAGACACTGGTGGTAAGAAAACAGGGGAAAGAAATAGGCAAGAGGGGAAGGAAGGGTCAGGATGAGAAGGGAACCTTTAAGTCAGGTTTCTTAGTGCTCTGCCTCCTTCCGTACTTCTAAGGAAGTTTCAGGAGAAAGGGATGAATAGGACCAGAAGGTAGATCTGTATGCACTTTGAGCTAATATAAATAACCCTGAAAAAAAAATGGGAGCTACATCAACCAGATAATATAAGAGAAACAAAACAGTGGAAGATGAAGTTGACATAAGAATGAAAGAATGGGAGAAAAGGGTCAACTAATTTCTAATTATCAGTCATACTTTAGAGCAAAACTCCTTATCATTTAGCATGTAGATCCTTATCTGCTCTAGGCAGAGCAGTAGTATGTCTGTCATATTCTCTGTCAGTAGCACGTATCTACTAGTAGGTCCCATTGACTAAGGACTAATATCCCTTCTTAGAAATAGTTCCTCTCTGGAAAGTCTGCTTGTCCTCTCTGCACCTTGATCCAGTGTACTTTTGCACAAATACTTCAATTTGTTCCAATTCTATAAAAGCAAAATATGTTATCTTTGTATTATTATTATTGATGTTCAGAACTGTTCTAAAAAATGAGCTACATTTCCACTTTTTATTATAGACCAATGGATCTGAATTATTTAGGATGTTTCACTGAAAGGGTCTGGGCTTGCAGCCAGCTACTCAGCAACTAATTTGCTGAGACATATCTTTAAAATGAGTGTCATTTTATCCTGCATTTAGTCCTCCTTTGGGTGCTTGTCTGTGTGTACTTGAGGCTGAGGCAAAGCCACAGATAGTAGCAGTCAAAAACAAGGGACCAAATCTTGCCAAGTGAGCGGTTCCTGTTTAAGGCTACTAGATTAGTGTTTAATGAGTAACTGCATTTAAATTTGAAGGCTCAGAGGGGTAATATTGAAGGAAAGGGGTTGGCTTCATGACTCCCAAACAAGATGACCTTTGACAAATCTTTTATTTTCCCTAAACCTCAGTTTCCTCCTCTGTGAAATGAGGCTAATAATATTTTGTTCACATGGTTGGTATGATGATTAAGTGTGACAGATACTCTGTAAACTGTAAAGTACTTGACAGATGCTGGTTAATGTGATTGAATGCTTTATGTTGTGAGTTGATGGTACAGAATAGGGCAGGAGTGAGAGGCCTGTGTCCCTGATGTATGTGGCAGCCTATACAGTGATAACTAGCATAGGCTATTTTGGGGCAATTAGGAATCTCAGTTGCAAGTGAAAAGAGGCACGGAGTTATTATATTTTTCTTTTTGGTTCTTGTTTGTCTTTTATTTTTCTGTAGACAAATCAGTAGTGACAGAAGCATGTCCTTAATGTTTCCCATTATCTTTACCTGAATACAGTAACCACTGCCTATGATTTAGAAGGCAAGAGCCCATCTACAATATGGGTCTTAAGAAGTACTGACCTACCTTTGCTAGGGGGGTGGTATCTCAGGTCAGGGGGTGGGCAATGAAAGGATCATGGGAGTTTAAGTACAGCCAAGAATATTTGGGGGGATTTAGGAATTGGTGTATTTTAAAAATATATCACAAGCTTCAAAAATTTAAATATAGTAGAAATAGAGAATGAGAAGACTTGTTTGGACTAACTGTAGGGGAATAACTCAGTAGAGAATTGGCATGGTAGTGTTCATTACCAAGGACAAGGAAAGGCAGATAAAGCAAATGTAATGGACAAAACCTCTTCTTCCTCCATGATTTAAAAACAAAAATGGAAGAAATATGAGTTATGAGAATATGAACAAGCCGAGCAATGTCTCCAGAATAGAAACTAGAAATTATAACTGGATCTCAAATTGATGGAATTCAGTGAATTTGCTGCTCAAGTAAGTCAACCTGTAAAATTTACACTGTCACAAAATCCTGTTGCTGGATTTTAAATTAACTTTAAAACTTAGTTGGAACAGACTGAGGAATCTCAGAGGAAAGGGGAGTGGGGGTGGGGTAGGGAAAGAGTAACCAAAGAACTTATACACATATATGCATTACCTATGGACCACAGACAGTAGGGTGGTGAAGGCCTGGGGTGGGGTGGGAACTGGGTGGAGGAGGGGATGGGGGGAAAAGAAGGACATCTGTAATAATCTCAACAATAAAGATAAAAAACCTTGGTTGTCATTAAAGTTTTGACTTTTCCTTATTGTGGTAAATTTATTTAACAAATATTTACTCAGTGCTTCTTTACCAGATATTGTTTGAGGTACTAGGAATACATCAATAAACAAAACAGTTGAATACTGCTACCAATGTGAAGGTTGCCATCAAGTGAAGTGGGAAAATAAATAATAAATAGTATAAGTAAGAATATTATATGGTACCTCAAATGGTGAAAAGTGCTATGAAAAATAATAGAGCAGGATATGGTATCTAGAGTGAAGGGGTTATGGGAGGGGCGGGTTGAAGTATTAATAGATGATCAAGGTAGGCTTCATTGAGATGGTGATATTTGGGCAAAGACCCAAAAGAGGTGAGGTAGTGAGCCTAGAGAAATCTAGCAAAAGAGCATTCCACATTAAAGGAGCAGCTAGATCAAAGACTCTAAAATTGGAGCATCTCTAGAGTGTGCAAGAAGCATCAGGGAGTCCAGGATGGCTGGAGTCCAGTGTGTGAGGTGAGAACAATAGGAGATGAGATGGGGGGTGAAGCAATGAGAAGGGAGAGGCAGGGAATTGTGGAGGGCAGTATAGGCTATCATAAGGAGAAGGATGTTTAAGCAATAAACATTTAAATCAATCAATATAATCTGATTCTCTACTGGGGATTGCAAACTCTCATTTAGTCCCCAGATGCATTCATCTGTTTTCTTCCTTCCAGCTTCCTGGGGTGGACAGATGTTCTCTTTGAAGCCCTATGGAGGAGTAAGCTTATCTGCCAACAGACATTTCTCATGCTGGCATACCTGTGGTATTCAATCTTGGATAAAAGAATGGAACTTACTTATCTGAGCCCTTTTAACAGAGTTTAATGTATTATGTATTTACACACACAAAAAAATACATATTTCTCAAATGTTTCATATACAAGTTAGAGGATAAAATGAATTGCTTACCAACATATTGCTTCCAAAATTCAGTCTATAAAGAAAAAGAGAAGTTAATGGTGGCATTTAAAATGTCTTAGATTTGATTCCTTCTCTTTTATAGCATTTATAATACATATATATGTATAGGTATTTTAAAATCACAAAGAGAAGTTTCTCTCTTTTTATTACATTTACTATTCTTGGCATCTGAAGGATGTTATATGGAAATACTCACAGTTTTTTCAGTGTTTTCAAAAACTTCTCGTGCTTCTTCAAAACTGCACTTTTCTTCTCTACATTCTCTCTCAAGGTTCCCTTGAACAAACTCTTCCAATTTACCTGAATTGTATCTCTTTGGTCGATTCAGAATTTTGGTGGCATTTTCACGATCAAGAAAAACTGAAATTTAAAAGAACTATTCTTTAGCTTTAGGAAAAATAAAACATCATGAAAATTAATACATCTTTTAGGGAAGGTTTTGTTTTTAATCCAAGTAATCCCAAAGCCAATTTATCTTTGGGGCATGGAGACAAAATGTATGATGTTCTCATGGTACTGTATACACATGGAGATTTAGGAATTAAAATTCAATTTGACTTTTAGTCAAAAGAGCTCTTGTAATAAAAGGTCAGATTTTCAATCATATTTGAACTTACTTTGGGTGAAAAAGAAAGTTCTTAAATAAGCAGTTAACTTCACACTTTTTGATTATTTGAAAATAGCCAATTGCAGATGTTTTTCAAGGTGATCCATCACCCTTGCTAGGCTGTGTTTTCAGGATACAGTTGCCCAAATGACTTTGCAACAAATATCTCTTTGAAGAACAGAAACCTATTGGTGATCCTGCTCCAAATGAAACCCAAGGTTTTCTCACTAACTTTAAAAGAAAAACCACTGCATTAATTTTTTTAAACCTTTAGACCCACAACACTTCAAGTTGACATGTGTTGTAGTAAGAATTCCAGTGATATGTCTTTTGCTGGGATTCAGGATGTGGTTTATTTTAGATACTAGAGGCCCGGTGCATGAAATTCGTGCATGGGGGGGTGTCCCTCAGCCCAGACTGCACCCTCTCCAATCTGGGACCACTCGAGGGATGTCCGACTGCCGGTAGGATTGGGCCTAAATGGGCAGTTGGACATCCCTCTCACAATCCAGGACTGCTGACTCCCAACTGCGCGCCTGCCTGCCTTCCTGATTGCCCCTAACCGCTTCTGCCTGCCAGCCTGATCACCCCGAACCACTCCACTGCCAGCCTGATTGATGCCTAACTGCTCCCCTGCCAGCCTGTTTGCCCCCAACTGCCCTTCCCTGCCGGCCCAGTCGCCCCCAACTTCCCTCCTCTGCCGGCCTGGTCACCCCTAACTGCCCTCCCCTGCAGGCCTGGTCCCTCCCAGCTGCCCTCCCCTGCTGACCATCTTGTGGCGGCCATCTTGGGTCCACATGGGGGCAGCCATCTTGTGTGTTGGAGTGATGGTCAATTTGCATATTACTCTTTTATTAGATAGGATAGAGGCCTGGTGCACAGGTGGGGGCCAGCTGGTTTGCCCTGAAGGGTGTCCAGGATCAGGGTGGGGGTTCCCTTGGGGTGTAGGGCGGCCTGGGTGAGGGGCCTGTGGTGGTTTGCAGGCCGGCCACGCCCCCTGGCGACCCAAGTGGAGGCCCTGGTATCTGGGATTTATTTATCTTCTATAATTGAAAATTTGCAGCCTTGAGTGAAGGCCAAGGAAGGCCAGGGCTGCTGAACCTTGGCTTCCTCCACCTCGCCGGGGACAACTCAAGCCTCCTGCTCTCTCCAGCTCCATGGCTGCTGCCATTTTTGTTGGGATTTATTTATCTTCTATAATTGAAACTTTGTAGCCTTGAATGGAGGCCTGGGCCGGCCAGTGTGTGCGGAAAGCTTGGCTTCCTCCATCGCCGGGGAAACCCAAGCCTCCTGCTCACTCTGTGGCCACAGCCATCTTGGTTGGGTTAATTTGCATACTCACCCCTGATTGGCTGGTGGGTGTGGCTTATGTGTGTAGCAGGGTGATGGTTAATTTGCATATTACTTTTTTATTAGATAGGATGACTGCCTAGCCTGTAGGGACATTCCTGAGCTCTAGAGGATTGAGGTCCCTAACCTAATTCTCCTCCTCCCTCCCTCCCTCCCTCCTCTCAAATCTCAATCTCTCTCTCTTTCTCTCTCTCTCTCTCTCTCTCTCTCTCTCTCTCTCTATATATATATATATATATATATATATATATATATATATATATATCACCTGGAGTCATTTCTTTCTTCAAGAGACTATTTGATACCTTCTGAATAGAACCAGGTCCTTATAAAATGAACTTTCCAAGGCATTTTGGGGCTGCTTTCTCATTAACTCCAAAAAAGGATAAGAAAAGAAACAAACTAAACTATATTCCTCTCTTTTCATTGCATCTCTTCACTTTGTGGACCCTTCTAGTCCCTTGACAACCTTACTTTTCTCTTGTTTAGCAAATACTCTTGGGCTTCACTTTTTCCCTAAATTTAGCTTAGACTTCTTCTCTTCACATGCCAGTTTTCTCAGTTCCCTTCACCCCTTTTCAGTGCTGCAACACCCTCCAATTCAAACCACTAGATCAGTGCAGCCATCTGCTGCCTTCCTTCCCTTCTGAGGCAGCTGAGCACCTTGTGAGGCAATTTCCAAGCTGCAGGTAGATGCCATGACATATTTATGCCTCCCAGGCTCTACCAGGCCCTCCACCCCAGCTAGGCAATTCATGGATTTGGTCCTGGACACATCTATAATAGCATCTATGTCTGAATCCATTTATAGTGTGATCTAGCGGAAAACAGAATTTTGGAGTCAGATCAGACACACCTGAATTTGAATTTACAACATGATGGCTGTGAGATCTTAGGCAAATCACACAATCTTTGAAGCTTAACTTGATATGGGTATAGCAGTAGTATTATAAGAATACTAGAGGCTGGGTTCACGAATTCGTGCATTGTGGGGTCCCTCAGGGTGGCCTGTGGGGATTGGGCCCCAGCTTGCACCCCAGTCTCGAAGCCCAGCAGCCTGGCCTGGTACCCTGCCGTGGCCTGGCACTGCCCCCTCACCTACTCCACCATCCTGCCTGTGGGACAATTGGTCAGGGACAGAGCTGGGTGACGGCCCTGCCCCCTGCTGCCACCACTGGTTGCCGTCTGTGGGGCGATTGGTGGGGCGATCAGGTCCCCGCTTGCACCCACCTTGGCCTGGCACTGCACGCTCACCTGCCATGGTCCTGCTCTTGCCGAGGCCCATCAGGGCCAGCAGCGCCTCCACTGCCACCCATTGCCAGCACTGCATTGCTGACGCCCACCATGTTCCGTGCCGCCCCCTGGTCAGCGCATGTCATAGAGAGTGGTCGAACTCCCGGTCAAACAATTTGCATGTTAGGCTTTTATTATATAGAATGTACTTCACAGTGTTGTTGATAGGATCAGTGAAATAATAAAATGTGTAGGCTGGTATATGTCAGTTATCGCTTTTCTTCCTTACTAACTCACTTGCTCTCTTCCTTCCTGGAAAATAAAACTGGATCTCAAATTTATGGGACTCAGTGAATTGGCTGTCCAGGTTAGTTTCTGCTCATGCAGATGGTCTTAAATAAGTCAACCTGTGAAACTGATAGTCTCAAAATTTTCTCAATTCCTTTTGGCTCTTTAGTGCTCTTTTCTGTAGCTCTTTCACTTCTTTACTGCCATACATATAATGAAATGACTTGTCAGTATCAGCCATGACTTTCTAAAGTATAATTTTGAGTTTATGTATTTCCTGACTCCTCTGAAACATTTCTAATTATTAATTTCTCCCTTTTCAGGACACTCTTTCCATGAAATCACTATTCTGGTTCTCTTCTTTACTTTAACTCTTGTTATTCATTCACTACTTGAATCAGTTAATTCCCCTCTTCTGCCTGCCCCTTAAATGTTCAGAGTTCTCCTAGGCTCCAGTTTTAGCCTTTTCCCTTTTCACTCCATCCATCCTTGTCAAGGTCAGAACTGGGGTGAGGTAAACAAGACATTTAGTACACAAAATTGAAGGAGGAACTCTCTTTCAGTGTGTGTAAGTACACTCATGCCCTACCCTAATCCAGCCCTGACTCTTTCAATACAATTTTCTGAACAGTCACTACAACCAGACCCTGTACTAGGTGCCATAACATCCATGCTCACTCTCTGGATCCTCATACACATGGTTGTAATTACTATTATTCAACAGTGCATTCCAAATATTTATCTCTAGTCAAATACATCTTCTGAATTCCAGATCTTTTTTTCCAGCTCCCTAACTGTACATTGCAATGTGACAAAAGACAGCTGATGTTTATTAATGCTTATGATATGTTGGGCACTGGGCTCAGTGCTTTGCATCCATTATTTCATTCCATCCTCATAGCAGTCCCATGAAGAGGTACTGCCTTCTCATTTTTTTGTGACTGAGAAAAACAGAAATTCACAGAGGCTAAGTAATTTGCCCCAGGTTACACACTAAAGTGTCACAGCCAGTATTACTACTTTGGCAGTCACATGCACAGTCCATGCTGTTAGGCACTAGGTTGTGTCCAGTAATCACATAAAATGTCCAAGGCATACTCTATACACTTTTTCTAAACCTGTTCTCCTCCCATACCAAGATGGTTAAGTCATATCTTTTTTACTTCCTTAATGTTACTTGAATTCCTTTCCCTCCTTTGTCTATACAGGAGGTTCAGGCTCTCCTGCTTTCCCTGGATGATTGCAGTAACTTCAAGACTGGTCTCCCCTAGTCTTGTAACCCCTTCCCTAAATAGTTTATTAGAATGTTGTCAGCCTGAGAATGCAAAATAACCCATTAGTGGTATTTGTACTTCTGATGACTATACATTGCTTTCTATTGTCCAAACTCCTTAGTTTAGGACTTTAATTATCTGATGGCCTGACTCTGCCTAACTATCCTGCCTGACTTGTCATATTCAATATTAAAAACATACTGACTTATTGAATATCCTCACATTCTTTTTGGATCTGGATCTTTGCACATGAATGATCCTGTCTGCATAGAATGCCCTAGGTCAGACATGTAAGAAGAGTGAATCTACTCACTTTTTAAGAATCAGCTCAAAATATTGTCTGTCAGGTGTTTCCCCAGTTAATGTATTTCTTTTTCCATGCTCCTTTAGCACCTGGTACACACTTTAGCACATTATATTGAAATCTGTCTTCTGACTTCGTGTTGATTTAGGCTAAAGAGGAGAATTTTGTTTATCCCCAAGACCCAAGTACCTTGCCACAGTACCTGGTACCATAACAGTCAGTCAGTATTGTAAAGTTTTGTAAAGTATATAGATTGAAGTTGTGTTTTATTCATTCTTTTCATTCACACATTCTGAATGAAAGACAGTTTTGGTCCATGCACTTTACAAAACTGAATTTGTTTAACAGAAGAATTTTGATTTCAAAATCCACATTGATTCAATAAAACCTAAGAGCAGCAGCCATGAAGTTGCAACATCTCAGTAAATCATTCATCAAAACTGCTTTTTAGAAGCCAATGACAATTTAACAGCAGCAAAGAATGCTGCATCAATACTGTCCACCTTAGGAAAATTCCCCTGGCTTTCTCCTCAAGGGCCTATTATCTTTGACTCCAATGATTCCAGAATAACACTTCCTTTCTCCTCAGTATTGTTTGAGGATCATATTTCTAACCTCTTTTTATGCTTATCTCTTTTAGTCATTATTTCCAAAGCTCTGAAATACCAGTTCCTCTTTTTTCTTCGTATCTATCCTTTTCCCTCAACATCTGAGGTCTTTGAGCAATCAGTAGCCCTCTTAAAAGCTCCATCATCTCACCACTTATCCTGAAGGAAGGGCTTGGATCCTTTGTCCTGCTGTTCTCACACTGAAGAGGTTTTTGTAAAAACTTAGCTTTATGTCCTACTTTAATTTAGTTTTCCTGCTAAATTTCTTTATTCCTGGACTCTACCCATTTTGCTAGTTTGATTTAACCTTTGCATTCTTGTATCATCATTTCTGCATTTCAGTCTGACATCATGTCTGGAGTGGGAACCATGGGGTCAATCTGCTTTCTGGTGATGCTTAGGGTTGGCATCCCTGATCCTGGCACTGTCAGCTACTAGATTTGATTATAGTAGGCTGACAAGTAAGTGTGATAAATGCTTCCTGTGAGAACATACTGTTTGTCTAAATGAGGTAATTTCTTTGCTGTGTGCTTTCCTTTGGGGACAGTGCATAAAGTCACTAAAGCTGTGGAAAAAAACAAGTGATCCACATAACATTAACCAGTTTCTACTCTTCCTGTCAATTCTTGGACTGGCTTTGCTCTCCTAAGAACTCGAGTATTGAGTTTCTCCATGTATTAACTCTGAGATCTTTAAAATCAGAAATAAAACAATTTCATCCTGATCCGTGAAAAATTTTAATGATAAATAACAACTTACAAATGAAAAATTTGTCTGTTTTAACTAAAATTTTAAATTGAAGCTATATAATTTTATAGATTTTTAAAATTAAAGGCATGCCTTATTATATAGTTACAAAATTTTGAAATACATCATTTATCCTTTTTTTGTTTTGTGTTGTTAATCCTCACCCGAGGATATTTTTTCCATTGATTTTTAGAGAGACTGGAGGGGAGGAGGAGAGAGAGAGAAATAGTGATGTGAGAGAGATACATCAATTGGTTGCCTCCCAAGCAGGGCCGGAAATCGAACCTGCAACCAAAGTATGTGCCCTTGACCGGGAATCATACCCATGACCCATTGGTGCACTGGCAACATTCTAATTACTGAGCTACACTGTCCAGGGTGAAATACATCATATATCTTAAATCAAACTTTTTGTGCAGATAAAACCATTCTTTGTGGTTTTAATGTTTCCCATTTTGATTTCAAAGTGGTGAGTAAAAGTAACCAAGCAACAGTTAATTTTTTCTCCATATTTTGCTATTTCCTTGTTAAAGTATTTTCCCACTTTTAATTTTTTTAACCAAGGAGATGGCTGTTTTATAAGAGGAGTCACATTGTCAAATCATAAATTCAAAGTGTCCATTAAAAATATACCATAAGCATTGTAAATTTATTTAGTTTTAAAAATTAAGGAGATACATATACCAGAGAACCAGTACTTGCCAACACACATGCTGATTACTAGAATCTTAAATACTGCTGTCAAATTCTATAATCGTTATTTAGTGAAGAAGATAGCACCAGACATTTCTATATCTAAAAGACAAGCATACTCAATATATCTTTTAAAAGGAAACAAACCTGTACATTCAGCACTGAGTAGATATCCTAAAAGACAGATGGTGATGAGGCCTGGTGATTCTGCCATGATCATGTTCCGGCACTGCATAACCTTTGCTAGTCGATTGTGCAAGTAGCAAGGTTGACAAATTGTTCCAAAGTACAAGCTGAACTGTATTTACTTCTGAGAAACAATGTCAGTCTCCCTCAGTGAGTTTTTTGGGTTATTTGCAATGGCTTCTCAGGTTAAGTGAAGAGAATAGGCAGTAGCCACCATTAAATTTCACCTGTCATGCCATGGACTTTTGCCCCTGTGCCTGATTTGAGGCTGAAGCAGGAAGTGACACATCATTAAAATAAGGGGAGGTAGAATGGCTACAGTTGCTGTGGCAGCAAAATTTATCAGTGGGATTCATCTTTTCCTTGTCAGGAAGCACTACTATCATATAGTTTAAAGATAAAGAGATGGAAAGTACAAAGCATTTGGTCACTCTCCTTAAAACACCCCCAATGCTTACATACCCTGAGTCACCTGGTGGATCTTTTATGTTCTTTCTCACAATGAGGAGTTTATAAACTTTGTTGTGCCATGTACTCATATTTTGAATCATATGGACCTTGTCTCAGAACACATGTATGTATGTGTGAATATATGTATATACAAAGATACCTATATATTATGTATATAAATATAAATGAATATTGTATAATAGTTAATGTATTATTTCACTTCACATCTATAATAATAAAAGTGTAATATGCTAATTAGACCAGATGTCCTTCCGGATGACCTTCCAGAAGAAGCCGGGGCTGTGAGGGAAGCCGGGTCCCAGGTGCCAGAGGGAAGCCAGTGCGGACAGCCAGGGGAAGGAAGGCCTACTCTTTTTTTAAATTTATTTTATTATTATTTTTTTTATTAAGGTATTATATGTGTACATATCTTACCATTGCCCCTCCACCCCACTCCCATATATGCCCTCACCCCCCAGAGTTTTGCGTCCATTGGTTATGCTTATATGCATGCATACAAGTCCTTTGATTGATCTCTTATCTTCCCCACCTCTCCCTAACCTTCCTGCTGTAATTTGACAGACTGTTTGATGGTTTACTGCCTCTGTATCTATCTTTTTGTTCAAGTTTATAATGTTCTTTATTATCCATAAATGAGTGAGATCATGTGGTATTTTTCTTTCATTGACTGGCTTATTTCACTTAACATAATGTTCTCCAATTCCATCCAGGTTGCTGCAAATGGTAAGAATTCCTTCTTTTTTATGGCAGCATAATATTCCATTGTGTAGATGTACCATAGTTTTCTGATCCAGTCATCTGCTGATGGGCACCTAGGCTGTTTCCAGATCTTAGCTATTGTAAATTGTGCTGCTATGAACATGGGGGTGCATATATCCTTTCTGATTGGTGTTCCCAGTTTCTTAGGATATATTCCTAGGAGTGGGATTACTGGGTCAAATGGCAGTTCCATTTTTAATTTTTTGAGGAAACTCCATACTTTTTCCCACAGTGGCTGCACCAGTCTGCATTCCCACCAGCAGTGCACGAGGGTTCCTTTTTCTCCGCATCCTCGCCAACACTTGTCGTTTGTTGATTTGTTGATGATAGCCATTCTGACAGGTGTGAGATGGTACCGCATTGTTGTTTTGATTTGCATCTCTCGGATAATTAGTGACGTTGATCATGTTTTCATGTGTCTCTTGGGGAAGGCCTACTCTTGCATGAATTTCGTGCATCCGGCCTCTAGTATAATATAAAAGACCTATAACATTTTTTATATAATTTTTTCTTTATTGATTAAGGTATTACATATGTGTCCTTATCCCTCCATTGTCTCCCTACCTCCCCACTCATGCCCTCACCCCCCTGGTGTCTGTGTCCATTGGTTAAGGACCATAACATTATATCAACATTTACCGACCATTTTTGTGCTGTTGTTGTGATACATTTTATTTCTACATGCTGTAAATCCTATATCACATTATTATTACTCCTGCTTTGAGTAATCTGTAATTTCACAAAGAAATTAAAAATGAGAAAATATTTTATATTTATCTACATATTTGCTGTTATGATGTTCTTCATTTATTTGTGTAAATCCAAGTTTCAATCTGTTATAAGTTTTCATCACTGTGAAGATTTTTCTTTAAAAAATTTTATAGTCTAGGTCTCCTTATGTTGAATTTTCTCAGCTTTTGTTTATTTGAAAATATCTATTTTTCTCTCATTTTTAAAAAGTAATTTTGCTGCATCTACAATTGTAGGTTGATGGTTTTTTTTTTCTTTCAGCACATTAAAGATGTCATTCTATTACCTTTTGGCATGCATTGTTTCTGATAAGCAGGCAGTAAGTATTCTTAACATTAACTTTTAGCTAGCCTATCTAATAAAAGAGTAATATGCAAATTAACCATCACTCCACGACACCCACCAGCCAATCAGGAGCGAGTATGCAAATTAACCCCAACCAAGATGGCTGTGGCCACTGAGCGAGCAGGAGGGAGGCTTGGGTTTCCCCAGTGATGGAAGAAGCCAAGCTTTCTGCACATCTTGGCGGGCTGAGGCCTCCACTCCAGGCTACAAATTTTCAATTATAGGAGATAAATAAATCCCAACAGAAATGGTGGCAGCCATGGAGCTGGAGAGAGCAGGAGGCTAGGGTTGCCAACAGCGATGGAGGAAGCCAAGCTTTCCGCACACCCTGGCCTGTCTTGGCCTCTGCTTAAGGCTACAAAGTTTCAATTATAGAAGATAAATAAATCCCAGATACCAGGGCCTCCACTTGGGTTGCCAGGGGGCATGGCCAGGCTGCAAACCACCACAGGCCACTCACCCAGGCTGCCCCACACCCCAAGGGAACCCCCACCCTGATCCAGGACAACATTCAAGGCAAACCAGCCGCCCCCCACCCGTGTATCAGGCCTCTATCCTATCTAATAAAAGAGTAATATGCAGATTGACCATCACTCCAACACACAAGATGGCTGCCCCATGTGGTCAAAGATCCTGCCCCCATGTGGACACAAGATGGCCATCACAAGATGGCCAGCAAGGGAGGGCAGTTGGGAGGGACCAGGTCTGCAAGGGAGGGCAGTTGTGGGCGATCAGGCCAGCAGGGGAGGACAATTGGGAGGGACCAGGCCTACAAGGGAGGGCAGTTGGGGGTGATCAAGCCTGCAGGGGAGGGCAGTTAGGGGCAAACAGGCTGGCAGGGGAGCAGATAGGCATCAATCAGGCTGGCAGGGGAGTGGTTAGGGGGTGATCAGGCTGGCAGGAAGAAGCGGTTAGGGGCAATCAGGAAGGCAGGCAGGCGAGTAGGTGGGAGCCAGCAGTCCTGGATTGTGAGATGGATGTCCGACTGTCCCACCGGGATCAGGCCTAAACAGGCAGTTGGACATCCCTCAAGGGGTCCCAGATTGGAGAGGGTGCAGGCTGGGCTGAGGGACCCCCCCCATCCCGTGCACAAATTTTGTGCACCAGGCCTCTAGTTTAACTATCATGAGCCAAGGTATTCTTGGGGTTCATTGAGATTCTTGGATCTATGGTTTTGTAATTTTATTAAAATTAGAAAAAATATGGGAAACTTAACTTCCAAAATTTAGTTTTGCAATCAGGAAATTGCAAAAGCAGTACAGATGGTTCCCATATACCATTCACCCAGTTATTCCCAATGTTTACATCTATATATATATAAAGACATAATATGCAAATTAGGCTGGGACACTGGTCCACTGCTGGAGGGGCTAAGAAATGTCATATCCTGCCCTAGCCGGTTTGACTCAGTGGATAGAGCCTCGGCCTGCTGACCACAGGGTCTGCGTTTGATTCTGATCAAGGGCATGTACCTAGATTACAGGCTCCTCCCTGGCCGGGGGCCAGGTCAGGGCTCATGCAGGAGGCAACCAATCAAAGTGTCCCTCTCACATTGATGTTTCTCTCTGTCTCTCCCTCTCTCTTCCACACTCTCTAAAAATCAATGGAAACATATCCTCAGGTGAGGAGAAAGAAAGAAAGAAAGAAAGAAAGAAAGAAAGAAAGAAAGAAAGAAAGAAAGAAAGAAAGAAAGAGAGAGAAAGAGAGAGAGAGAGAGAGAGAGAGAGAGAGAGAGAGAGAGAGAGAGAGAAGGAAAGAAAGAAAGAAAGAAAGAAAGAAAGAAAGAAAGAAAGAAAGAAAGAAAGAAAGAAAGAAAGAAGGAAAGAAGGAAAGAAAGGAAGGAAGGTCATATCCTAGGAAAGACACATCTTGAAAATGCCTAAAGAAAGTTGTCATTTTTTCATGGTGAATGGACTGGAGTCCGTGTTGATGAAAACACCTTGGCAGCTGTGGTGGCTGGCAGTGGCTGCAGCAGCAGGGTGATGTGGCTGGCGCCTTCCCCTGATCAGCCCAGTTGCCTCCCACAGAGCGGGTCTAAGTCGTCAGTAGGACATCCCCTGAGGGCTCCGGTTTGTGAGAGGGGGCAGGCTGGGCTGAGGGACCCCGCCAGTGCACAAATTTTGTGCACTGGGCCCCTAGTGTATATATATATATATATATATATATATATATATATATATATATATATATATATATATTCATGCACTGGAGAGGGAGGTCCCTCAGCCCGGCCTGCCCCCTCTCACAGTCCAGGAGCTCTTAGGGGTGGGAGGCGACCCAGTGATCAGGGGAAGGCTACACCCCATCACACCTCTGCTGCTGCCACTGCCAGCAGCACAAGCCTTGGCTGGCCCTGGTTACCTGAGCCTTGGGCGTCCCTGGGCAGCTGGGCAGCTGCCATCCGAGGCTTGCCTGTGCCTCAGGCCAGCCCTGGGTGGCTGGACAGCTGCCATCTGAGGTTTGCCTGCATCTCGGGCAGCCCTGGGTGGCTGTGCAGCCAATATCCGAGGCTTGCCTGCATCCCAGGCCAGCACTGGGCAGCTGGGCAGCCAACATGTGGGGCGCCGGCTGGGCAGCTGTCATCTGAGGCTTGCTTGCTCCTCAGGCCAGTCCTGGGTGGCTGAGGGGCTGAGGGGACTGGGGGACTCCGGAGGCAGGCGGGCCCGGCCTTGCTGTGCGCCTGCCATCCCAGTGGGGCTGAGGGCACCACCATCTTTGAGGGCATTGCAGTCAATGAGCATATTCCCTCCTTATTGTCTGTGGCAGCCCGCAGTGGCAGCAGCAGCAGGGTGATGGGGTGGTGCCTTCCCCTGATCAGCCCAGTTGCCTCCCGCAGAAGGAGGCCAGACTGCGGCTTAGGCCCACTCCCTGTGGAGAACAGGCCTAAACCATCAGTAGAACATCCCCTGAGGGTTCCCAGACTGTTAGAGGGGGCAGGCTGGGCTGAGGGACCCCCCCCACCCCAGTGCACGAATTTTGTGCACCGGGCCTCTAGTCTTATATAAATGTAGTATAATATAAAAACCAGGTAATGGACATTGATATATGTGTACAAATGCTAAATGATTTTATCACATGTAGATTTATGTAACCACCACTAAAATCAACATACAGAACAATTTTTTCACCACAAAGATCTTCCTTGTGCTACTATTTTATAATCACACACCACTTTCACCTTCTAATTATTCCCAACTCCTGGCACTACTAATCAGTTTTCAGTCTCTATATTGAGAATGTGAACATGGAATCATAGAGTATGTGACCTTATAAGATTGGCTAATTCCTTTGTTATAGCTGAGTAGTATTCTACAGTGTGAATGTACCACTGTTTAACTAGTGACCTACTGAGGGACTTTTTAAAATATATATTTTTATTGATTACAGAGAAGAAGGGAGAGGGAGAGAGGTAGAAACATCAATGATGAGAGAGAATCATTGATCAGCTGCCTCCTGACGCCCCCTACTGGGAATAGAGCCTGCAACCTGAGCATGTGCCCTGACTGGGACTTGAACCATGACCTCCTGGTCCATAGATCAATGCTCAACTACTCAGCCATGCCGGCCAGGCTTGAGGGACATTTTGATCATTTCCATTTTTTTCTATTTCAGTAATGTGCTATGAACATTAATTTACAGGTTTCTATGTGTATGTAATTTTTTAATTTTCTGAGATAAATGCTTGGGAATGTAATTTCTGGATCATATGGTAGTTGAATGTTGTTTAAATAAAGTTCCAATCTGTTTTCCAAAATGGCTATGACACTTTACATTCCCACCAGCAATGGATAAGAGATCCAGTTTCTTGTTCATTGAAAGCATTTGGTATTGTCATTATTTTTTATTTTAGACATTCTGATAGGTGGTTAGCAATAATTCATTGTGTTTTAATTTGTAATTTTCTAATGGCTAATGAGGTTGAACACCTTATAATTTACTTATTAAAAATCTGTGTATCCTATTCAGTGAAATGTCTGTTCATGTCTTTTGATTATTTTCAAATTAGACTGTTTGATTTTTTATTGTTGGATTTTTAGAGTTCTTTATATATTGCAGATATGAGTCCTTTGTCAGTTATTTGGTTTGCAAATATTGTCTCCAACGCTGCAGCTTGTCTTTTAATCTTCTTAACTGGGTCTTTCACAGAGGCAATATTTTGAATTTTTATATACTAGTAGTTTAATTTATCATTTAAAAAAATGGATCACATCTTTAGTGTTACATTTAGAAGTCTTCTACTAACGTTAATTCTGAAGCATTTTCCTATTAAAATATTTTATAGTTTTAGATTTATACCCATGCTCCATTTTGAGTTAATTTTTGTATAAGGTATGAGGTTTAGGTTGAGCTTCATTTTTGTTACCTATGGATGTCTGATTCCTCCAGCACAATTTTTTTTTTTAAATACTGTCCTTCCTCTGTTGAATTGCTTGTGCAATTTCTTCACAAATCAGTTGAGTAGATTGGTTTGGGTATATTTCTAGGTTGTTTATTCTGCTCCATTGCTGTATGTGTTTATCCCTCTGTCAATACCACACTGTCTTGATTACAATAGCTATATAGTAAGGATTTTTATCAGTTAGAGTTATTCCTCACACTTTAATATTCCATGGCAAGATTGCTTTAAATATTCCAGGGCCCATAACTTTCCATATAAATTTTTAAATAATTTTATCTGTAGCTACAAATAAATCTTGGTTTTGATAGAGATTGTGTTAAACCTGTATATGCATTTGGAGGAATTGACATCTTCACTATGTGAGCTTTTCAGTCCATTTCCATGGTATGGACATGTATGTCTCTATATTTACTTAGGTTTTTTATTTCTTTCATGAGCATTTTGTAATTTTCAGCATATCTATATAAATAAAAATGTAAATGTTTGTTTGTTCAAAATCTTAAATCTCCGAAAGTTCTTCACCGATTGCTTTGAAATTTTGACACAACGTTGCATTTGAATACGCGCATGTTTTTTATACCTTATACTTACTACTAGAGGCCCGGTGCACAAAATTCGTGCATGGGGGCGGGTGTCCCTCAGCCCAGCCAGCACCCTCTCCAATCTGGGACCCCTCGAGGGATGTCCGACTGCCTATTTAGGCCCAATCCCACCCTAAACGGACAGTCGGACATCCCTTTCACAATCCAGGACTGCTGGCTCCCAACTGCTCACCTGCCTGCCAGCCTGATCACCCCCTAACCACTCCCCTGACAGCCTGATTGATGCCTAACTGCTCCCCTGCCAGCCTGTTTGCCCCTAACTGCCCTTCCCTGAAGGCCTGGGTCTCCCCCAACAGCCCTTCCCTGCAGGCCTGGGTCCCCCCCAACTGCCCTCTCCTGCTGGCCATCTTGTGACAGCCATCTTGTGTCCACATGGGAGCAGCCATCTTTGACCACATGGGGGCAGCCATCTTATGTGTTGGAGTGAGTTATGGTCAATCTGCATGTTATTCTTTTATTAGGTAGGATAGAGGCCTGGTGCATGGGTGGGGGCCAGCTGGTTTGCCCTGAAGGGTGTCCCGGATCAGGGTGGGGGTTCCCTTGGGGCGTGGAAAAGCCTGGGCAAGGGGCCTGTGGTGGTTTGCAGGCCAGCCACACCCCTTGGTGACCCAAGCAGAGGCCCTGGTATCTGGTATTTATTTATCTTCTACAATTGAAAATTTGTAGCCTGGAGCAGAACCAAGCCTCCTGTTCGTTCCGTGGTGGCAGCCATTTCTGTTGGGATTTATTTATCTTCTATAATTGAAACTTTGTAGCCTTAAGCAGAGGCCAAGACAGGCCAGGGCTGCAGAAGTTTGGCTTCCTCCATCGCCGGGGGCAACCCTAGCCTCCTGCTCTCTCCAGCTCCGTGGCTGCCGCCATTTTTGTTGGGATTTATTTATCTACGATAATTGAAACTTTGTAGCCTTAAGTGGAGGCCTGGGCCCGCCAGGGTGTGTGGAAAGCTTGGCTTCCTCCATCGCCAGGGAAACCCAAGCCTCCCTCCTGCTCGCTCCATGGCTGCAGCCATCTTGGTTGGGGTTAATTTGCATACTCGCTCCTGATTGGCTGGTGGGCATGGATTGTGGGTGTAGCGGAGTGATGGTTAATTTGCATATTACTCTTTTATTAGATAGGATTATATAAATGTCACACCTGTGACAGGTAAAAACATGCTTTTTTTGAAAAACAGCGCCATCTGTTGGACGTAAAAGTAACAAACGCTATACTAAATATTTTACGATTCAATTTCAATGTTTCCGATTTATGATCCATTTACGATTTCCAAATTTCCAATTTTATGATTCCATTTCAATGTTGATAATGATTGAAGATTTGTGCTTAGAAATCACGAATAAAGTTCTCAATCAATTGGGAATGCCATCACTGAATCTATCTGCTGCTGCTTCGTTCAATGTAGAATTGCGTTGTGAACAAAATTACAATATGGGTGATCTTTTGTCGTATGTGCAATCAAATATTCTTAAGCTAACGCTTGAGCAAAAATGCATTTACAATCAAATAATGCAAACTTTCAATAATGGGGTTGGAGAAATCTTCTTCTTAGATGCGCCAGGAGGAACTGGTAAAATGTTCCTAATTAGATTGATTCTGGCAGCAATTTGATCCCAAAATGACATAGCCTTAGCTCTTGCGTCATCCGGAATAGCTGCGACATTGCTACCAGGTGGAAGAACTGCTCATTCTGCTTTGAAATTGCCATTGAACATGCAATTCATTGAAACTCCCATGTGCAACATTTCAAAAGCATCCTGCATGGCAAAAGTATTGCAGAAATGCAAACTTATTGTTTGGGATGAATGCACAATGGCACACAAAAAATCGCTCGAGGCTCTTGATCGATCATTGCAAGATTTGCGTGGAAACATCAGACCATTTGGGAACGCATTAATATTGCTTGCAGGAGATTTCAGACAAACATTACCTGTAATTCTTCGATCGACACCAGCGGATGAAATATATGCTTGCCTGAAATACTCTACTTTGTGGCAACACATAAAGATGTTAAAATTAACTACAAATAAGCATGTCCAGCTGCAAAATGATCGATCAGCTGAGATATTCTCACATCAATTGCTGGAAATTGGGAACAGAAAGGTGCCGGTTGAGCTGACCTCAGGATGAATTTCATTGCCTCATAACTTCTGCAATTTAGTGATGTCAAAAGAAGAATTAGTTGAAAAAGTATTTTCCAATATTCAAACCAATTATAAGAATCACTATTGGCTGAGGGAACGAGCTATTCTGGAGGCCAAAAACAAAGACATCTATGAATTTAACAATATTATTCAGTCTAACATTCAAAGCGAGGCAGTCACATACAAGTCCGTCAACACTGTTGTGGAAGCAGATGAAGCGGTTAATTATCCAACAGAATTTTTGAATTCACTCGATCTGCCAGGGATGCCACCGCACGTACTGCAATTGAAAATCGGCATGCCAATTATCATGATGCAAAATATCAACCAGCCAAAGCTTTGCAATGGCATGCAGCTTGCAGTATAAAAATCAATGAGCAATGTCGTAGAAGCAACAATCTTGACAGGACCTTTCAAAGGTGAAGATGTCCTCATTCCTCGCATTCCTGATTCCAACGGATATGCCATTTCAATTTAAGAGATTGCAATTCCCAATTCAATTGGCCTTTGCAATCACCATCAACAAAGCTCTGGGCCAATCTTTAGAATTGTACAGTTTAGATCTAGACACGGATTGCTTCTCACATGGACAATTATATGTTGAGTGTTCTAGAGTCAGCAAACCAGATAATCTCTATATGTGCACAGACAATGGAACAACAAAAAATATTGTATACCCACAAGCATTGTGAAATTAAACATATTAGAAACATGCGCTTTCTCTTTTCTTTCTTTTCCATTTAACCAGACTGAGCCACAGCAACGCGTGGCCGGGTACAGCTAGTAGATCTTATAAATATTATGGTAGGTGTATACCTAACTATTTTCTTTTTTTTTTTGTTTAAATTTCTTTATTGATTAAGGTATTACATATGTGTCCTTATCCCTCCATTAACCCCATCAACCCCCCCCTACTCATGCCCTCACCCCCCTGGTGTTCGTGTCCATTGGTTAGGCTTATATTCATGCATACAAGTCCTTTGGTTGATCTCTCCTCCTTTCCCCCACTCTCCCCTATCTTCCCTCTGAGTTTTGGCAGTCTGATCGATGCTTCTCTGTCTCCAGATCTGTTTCTGTTCATCAGTTTATGTTGTTCATTATATTCCACAAATGAGTGACATCATGTGGTATTTATCTTTCTCTGACCGGCTTATTTCACTTAGAATAATACTCTCGAGTTCCATTCATGCTGTTGCAAATGGAAAGAACTCCTTCTTTTTTACTGCAGCGTCATATTCCATTGTGTAGATGTACCACAGTTTTTTAATCCACTCATCTGCTGATGGGCACTTAGGCTGTTTCCAAATCTTAGCTATGGTAAATTGTGCTGCTATGAACATAGGGGTGCATATGTCCTTTCTGATTGGTGTTTCTGGTTTCTTGGGATATATTCCAAGAAGTGGGATCACTGGGTCAAAGGGGAGTTCCATTTTCAGTTTTTTGAGGACACTCCATACTGTTCTCCACAGTGGCTGCACCAGTCTACATTCCCACCAGCAGTGCAAAGGGTTCCTTTTTCTCTGCATCCTCGCCAACACTTGTCGTTTGTTGACTTGTTGATGATAGCATTCTGACAGGTGTGAGATGATACCGCATTGTTGTTTTGATTTACAGCTCTCAGATAATTAGTGACTTTGAGCATGTTTTCAGATGTCTCTTGGCCTTCCTTCTGTCCTCCTTTGAAAAGTGTTTATTTAGGTCTTCTGTCCATTTTTTGATTGGATTGTTTATCTTCCTTTTGTTAAGTTGTATGAGTTCCCTGTAAATGTTGGAGATTAAACCCTTATCTGTGATGACATTGGCAAATATGTTCTCCCATGCAGTGGGCTTTCTTGTTGTTTTGTTGATGGTTTCTTTTGCTGTGCAAAAGCTTTTTATTTTGATGTAGTTCCATTTGTTTATTTTCTCTTTAGTTTCCATTGCCCTAGGAGCAGTATCAGTGAAGAAGTTCCTTCGGCATATGTCTGAGATTTTGCTGCCTTAGTGGATTCTTCTAGTATTTTTATGGTTTCCCATCTTATGTTTAAGTCCTTTATCCATTTTGAGTTTATTTTTGTGTATGGTGTAAGTTGGTGGTCTAGTTTCATTTTTTGCATGTATCTGTCCAATTTTCCCAAAACCATTTATTGAAGAGACTGTCTTGACTCCATTTTATGTTCATGCCTCCTTTAACAAATATTAATTGGGCATAGTGGTTTGGGTCAATTTCTGGGTTCTCTATTCTCTTCCATTGATCTATATATCTGTTCTTGTGCCAGTACCAAGCTGTTTTAAGAACAGTGGCTTGCCGAGGCCGGTTTGGCTCAGTGGATAGAGCATCGGCCTGCGGACTGGAATGTCCCAGGTTCGATTCTGGTCAAAGGCATGTACCTTTGTTGCGGGCACATCCCCAGTGGGGGGTGTGCAGGAGGCAGCTGGTCGATGTTTCTCTCTCATCGACGTTTCTAGCTCTCTATCCCTCTCCCTTCCTCCCTGTAAAAATCAATAAAAAATATTTTTTTTTAAAAAAAGAAAAGAACAGTGGCTTTGTAATACAGCCTGATATCTGGTATTGAGATCCCACCTACTTTGTTCTTCTTTCTCAGGATTGCTGCAGATATTCAGGGTCTTTTTTTATTCCAGATGAATTTTTGGAGAGTTCGTTCTAGGTCTGTGAAATATGCCATTGGTATTTTAATGGGGAGTGCATTGAATCTATAGATTGCCTTGGGTAGTATGGATATTTTGATGATGTTGTTTCTACCATTCTAGGAACACGGTATTTTCTTCCATCTGTTTATGTCTTCTCTATCTCTTTTTTCAGTGTCCTGTAGTTGTTTGCATATAGGTCTTTTACCTCCTTAGTTACGTTTATTCCTAGGTATCTTAATTTTTTTGGTGTGATGGTAAATGGGATTGGTTTTTTAGTCTCTTTTTCTATAAGTTCACTATTGGTGTAAAGAAATGCCATAGATTTCTTGGCATTAATTTTGTATCCTGCTATATTGCCAAATTCATTTATTAAGTCTATTAGTTTTTTGATGGAGTTTTTAGGGTTTCCTATGTACAATATCATGTCATCTGCGAATAAGGACAGTTTTACTTCTTCTTTTCCAATTTGGATGCCTTTTATTTCTTCTTCTTGTCTGATTGCAATGGCTAGTACTTCCAGTACTATGTTGAAAAGGAGTGGTGAAAGTGGGCATCCCTGTCTTGTTCCTGTTCTTAGGGGAAATGGTTTTAGTTTTTGTCCATTGAGTAATGTTGGCTGTGGGTTTTTCATATATGGCTTTTATTATGTTGAGATATGATCCTTCTATTCCCACCTTGCTGAGAGTTTTTATCAAGAAAGGGTGTTGGATTTTGTCAAATGTTTTTTCTGCGTCAATTGAAATGACTATGTGATTTTTATCTCTCAATTTGTTTATTTGATGTATCATGTTCATTGATTTGCAGATATTGTACCATCCTAGCATCCCTGGGATAAATCCTACTTGGTCATGGTGTATGATCTTTCTGATGTATGGCTGCATCTGATTTGCTAGAATTTTGTTGAGGATTTTCTTGTCTATGTTCATTGGGGATATTGGCCTATAATTCTCTTTCATCGTGTTGTCTTTATCTGGTTTTGGTATTAGGGTGATGTTGGCTTCATAGAATGAGCTTGGAAGGGCTCCTTCATCTTGAATTTTTTGGAATAGTCTGAGGAGGATAGGTTTTATTTCTTCCTTGAATGTTTGGTATAACTCCCTTGTGAAGGCATCTGGCCCCGGGCTTTTGTTTGCTGGGAGCTTTTTGATGACTGCTTCAATTTCATCAATAGTTATCGGCCTATTGAGATTTTTAGAATCTTCATGATTGAGTTTTGGAAGGTTGTATTTTTCTAGGAATATGTCCATTTCCTCCATGTTGTCTAGTTTGTTGGAGTAGAATTGTTCATAGTGTTTTTTAACGATCCTTTGTATTTCTGTGGGGTCTGTTGTTATTTTGCCTCTATCATTTCTGATTTTGTTTATTTGCGTCCTCTCTCTTTGCTTCTTGGTGAGCCTGGCTCAAGGTTCATCAGTCTTGTTTATCCTTTTCAAAGAACCAGCTCTTGGTTTCATTGATATTTTGTGTGTGTGTGTGTATATATATATATATATATATATATATATATATATATATATATGTCTTTATGTCATTTATTTCTGTTCTGATCTTTATTATCTTCTTCCTTCTGCTTACACTGGGCTTTTCTTGTTGCTCTCTTTCTAATTCTTTCAGTTGTAGAGTTAAATGATTTACTACCATTTTTTCTTGCTTTTTGAGGTAGGCCTGTAGAGCTATGAACTTCCCTCTCAGGACTGCTTTCATTGTGTCCCATAGATTTTGGATTGTTTTGTTTTTGTTGTCATTAGTTTCCAGGATTCTTTTAATTTCTTCTTTGATCTCATTGGTAACCCAGTCATTATTTAATAGCATGCTATTCAGCTTCCAAGTGTTTGAGATTTTTGATTGTTTTTATTGTAGTTTATTTCTAATTTTATGGCATTGTGGTCTGAGAAGATGCTTGGTATGATTTCAATCTTCTTGAATTTGGGGAGACTTTGCTTGTGACCCAATATGTGGTCTATTTTTGAAAATGTCCTATGTGCACTTGAGAAGAACGTATATTCCGTGGCTTTTGGGATGCAATATTCTGAAGATGTCAGTTAAGTCCATCTGATCTAGTGAGTCATTTATGATTGCTGTGTCTTTGCTGATTTTTTGTCTAGAGGATTTATCCAGTGATGTCAGTGGTGTATTAAAGTCCCCTACTATGATTGTGTTGTTGTTGATCTCTTCCTTGATATCTTCCAGGTGTTTTGTTATGTACTTGGTTGCTCCTGCGTTGGGTGCATATATGTTTATCAGGGTTATATCTTGTTGTATCGATCCCTTTAGTATTATGAAGTGGCCTTCCTTATTTCTTGTTATGGCCTTCACTTTGAGGTCTATTTTGTCAGATATAAGTATTGCTACCCCAGCTTTTTTTTCATTTCCATTTGCCTGAAAGATATTTTTCCAGCCCTTCACTTTCAATCTGTGTGAGTCTCTTGTTCTGAGGTGGGTCTCTTATAGACATCATATATATGGGTCGTGTTTTTTTATCCATTCAGCCACTCAATGTCTTTTGATTGGAGCATTTAGTCCATTTACATTTAAAGTTATTACTGAAAGGTATTTGTTTGTAGTCATATCTATTTTTGTGTCTGTGTTCCTTCTTACCTTTTTATTTCTTCTTTTTACAGTATTCCCTTTAGCATTTCTTGCATTGCTGGTTTGGTGGTGATACACTCCTTTAGCCTGTTTTTGTCTGCGAAGCTCCTGATTTCCCCTTCAATTTTGATTGATAGTCTTGCTGGATAGAATATTCTTGGATTCAGTTCTTTGCTTTGCAACACTTTGTATACCTCCTTCCATTCCCTTCTAGCTTGATGTGTTTCTGTTGAGAAATCATTTGATAATCTGATGGGGGATCCTTTGTAGGTAACCCTCTGTCTCTCTCTTGCCGCCTTTAAGATTCTCTCTTTGTCATTTATATTTGCCATTGAAATTATGATGTGTCTTGGTGTGGGTCTTTTGTGATTGATCCTGCTTGGGACTCTCTGTACTTGTGTAACTATTTTCTTTCCCATATCAGGGAAGTTTTCTGTCATTATTTCTTCAAATAGATTTTCTAATCTTTTGCTGCTCTTCTTGTCCTTCTGGCAGCCTTATTATACGTATGTTACTTCATTTCATGTTGTCCCAAAGGTCCCTAGGCTTTCCTCCTGCTTTTTAATTTTTTTCTCCAGTTTCTGTTCAGATTGGGCTTGTTTCTGTACCTGATCTTCTAACTCACTAATTTGGTCCTCTGCTTCTTCTAGTCTACTGTTGAAACTTTCCATGGTGTTTTTGATTGTAGCTATATCACTTTTCATTTCTTCCTGATTCTTGCAGAAGTTGTTGATTTTCTCATCCATCCGATGTATGAATTCCACAACCATTACTCTGACTTCTTTTTTGGTCATGTTGCATGCTTCAATTTCACTAATTTCCTTTCTTGGCGACTCCTCATTTTCTTTCCTCTGGGGATTGTGTCATTTCCCCATTCTGACTATCACCAGAAGCTTCAAACTTCTAATTGCGTGGACCTGGGCCATGTTTCGTGGAAGCTTCGCACCACCAGAATGTCACTGAAGTGCTCTGACACTAGGATGTGTGGCTGCCATTGGTTGGTGGCAACCTGGCTCACCCAGGGTTAGTGTTACCAGTGTTCAGTGTGGTCTCGTGTGCACACCTATAATCATGGACCCCCGCCTGCACTGTGCTGTTCGCGTGTGCTGAAAATGAGTCCCCTAGCGTGTGCCAGGAGTCAGAGTTTCCCTGTGTCTGCAGCAAGAATCAAGTATCCGAGTCTCTGTTGCCTCGTGCAGTTTTTCGCTGAGAATCAGGGTCCCCTTGTGTGCATGCACCAAGAATTGGAGTCACTGGCTCTTAGTGTGAATGCGCGGTGAGTCAGGGATCCCAGGCGCACATGGTAAGAAACAGAGTCAAGTCAGTGGTGCTCAGCTCTGCCTCTTGCCAGGAGAATCTGGGTCCCGGTCACCATGGGGGACTGGGTTGCACAGTAGCACTGTGGCATGCCTGCACTACGGAAAATAGACTTCTGTGTGCGCTGTGGAAAACAGACTTCCATGTGCGCTGCAGAAAGCAAACTTCCGTGAGCGCTTGCCCAGAAACGAAGTCAGGTGGCACTGCCGCCCTGCGTGGGCTTAGGGTTTGGTTGCCCGATTGCGATTGCGTTGTGGGGAACAGATTCCAGTCTCTGTGCATGCGCAGGCTCAAATTTCCGTAGCAGCGCTGTGGTCCATGCATGCGCTCCCAAGCTCAAATTCCCATAGGGGTGCTGCAGCCCAAGTGAGGGGCGGGTCTATCAGTTACTATGGCGATATCCGCGATCCTGCGGGGAGGGGCATAGGCTCTTTGACTCACAGAAATCTGTGGCCGGGAAGTCTGGATTCTTGTTGTCTGTTGGTCTGAAGCTGTGGTCGCAGTTCTCTGACATCAGTGGCTGCAGGGTTCTGGTTTGCGTCTGACACGCGACTGGGTGGTGCTGAGGCCAGGATCCTAGTCTCAAGCAGCTCTGTTTCTCAATATGGCGTGGTCTCTGTGCCCACACTGGCCACCCAGAAGTGTCTGCTTTGTGCGCGGGGCTCTGCTGTCTAAGGCTGCCCGGTTTGGCAGCCCCTTGGAAGACCTGCAGAATCTAACTGTCCCTAGCTCATACACACACACATCACACACGTCTACACTTTCCTCTATGGTTCCCTCACTCTCTCACACTCTCTCCCTCCCTACCTTCCTGCTGGTCGCCATCTTCCAATCCCCTATTTTATTTTCTTTGGAGTAATTGGAAATGCTGTTATATTTTTAATTTCTGTTTTTACATATTCATTATTAGTAAATAGGAATGCAATTTATTTTTATGCATTGATTTTGTATCTTCTGATGTTGATGAAATAACCTAATAGTTCTAGGAGTTTTTTTCCTCATTTTGTAGATTGCTTGCAATTTTCTGTGAAGAAATCTACAATTTCATGCTATCTGCAAATAGGTATAGTTTTAGTTCTTCATTTCTAGTCTGTATGTCTTTATATATACATTTTGCCTACTGTAGTTTCTAGAGCTTCTGGTACTAGGTTGAATCACAGTACTGAGCTAAAGAAAATCCTTGCCTTGATCCTAGTCTATTTTTTCCTATTTTTACTTTATTATTTTTAAATCTTTATTGTAGAGATGATTACAGATGTCCTTCTTTTTCCCCCCATTGTCCCTCTCCTCCCAGTTACTGCCCCACCCCAGGCCTTCACCACCCTATTGTCTGTGTCCATAGGTAATGCATATATGCATATAAAATTTTTCTTTAATTGCTTCCCCCCCTTCCCTCTGAGAATCATCAGTCCGTTCCATTTCCATGCCTCTGATTCAATTTTATTCACCAGTTTATTCTGTTCATTAGATTTCTTATTTGTTTATTTTGATTTTTATATTCAATTGTTGATATGTATGTATTTGTTGCCATTTTGCTGTTCATATTTTTTATCTTTTTCTTCTTCTTCCTCTTCTTACAGAATACCCTTCAACATTTCAGATAATACTGGTTTGGTGGTGATGAACTCCTTTAACCTTTTCTTGTCTGTGAAGCTCTTTATCTGACCTTCAATTCTGAATGATAGCTTTGCTGGGTAGAGTAATCTTGGTTGTAGGTCCTTACTATTCATAACTGAATATTTCTTGCCACTCCCTTCTGGCCTTCATAGTTGCTTTTGAGAAATCAGCTGACAATCATATGGGCATTCCCTTGTAGGTAACTAACTGCTTTTCTCTTGCAGCTTTTAAGACTCTTTCATTGTCTTTTGCCCTTGGCATTTTAATTATGATGTGTCTTGGTGTGGTCCTCTTTGGATTCCTCTTGTTTGGGGTTCTCTGTGCTTCCTGGACTTGTAAGTCTAATTCTTTCACCAGGTAGGGGAAGTTTTCTGTCATTATTTCTTCAAATAGGTTTTCAATATCTTGCTCTCTCTCTTCTGGCACCCCCATAATGTGAATGTTGGTATGCTTGAAGTTGTCCCAGAGGCTCCTTACACTATCTTCATACTTTTGGATTCTTTTTTCTTTTTGCTCTTCTGGTTGGGTGTTTTTTGTTTCCTTGTATTTCAAATCATTGCTTTGATTCTCAGAATCCTCTACTTTACTGTCGAATCCCTGTATATTATTCTTTACTAGAGGTGTGCTGAATGAAATTCATGCAAGAGTAGGCTTTCCTTATCCTGGCTTCCAGCACCAGCTTCCCTCTGGCACCTGGGACCTAGGCTTCCCTCCGGCCACCAGCAAGCACCTAGGACCCAGACTTCCCTCCAGCCACTGGCAGGTACCTGGGACCCAGGCTTCCCTCGCAGCCCCAGCTTCATCTGGAAGGTCTTCTGGAAGGACATCTGGTCTAATTAGCATATTATGCTTTTATTATTATAAATTTCAGTCAGTGTATGCTTAATTTCTGACTATTCCTTTTCTATTTTTTGGAGGTTTCTAGAAGATTCTTGAGTAACATTATAACTGTGGTTTTGAATTCTATATCCAGTAGTTTGCTTTCTTCATTTCTTTCATTTATAACATGTTTATTTGTCTCTGCATTTTGGCTGCTTCCCTCTGTTTGTTTCTATGTATTGGGTAGAGCTGTTATGTCTCCTTGAGCTGATAGAGTGGCCTTTTATAGTAGGTGTTCTATAGGGCCCAGTGGCTCAGATTCCTCAATCACCTGAGCTACGAGCTCTAGGTGCAGCCCTTTGTGGGCTGTGAGCATAGTCTTGTTGTAGTTGAGCCTTAATTTCTATTGGTGTCACTGGGAGGAATTGACCTCCAGGCCAATTGGCTGTGATGACCAGCTGTGACTACAGTAGGAGAGCTGCTGTACAGGAGACACCCCTATAGAGCAGGACTTGCTTCAGCGGGGCTTTGGTGCTCACTGAGTCTGCTCCTTGAGTGTGTCGCTAATGGATGTGTAGATTTGTAATCTGGTATGGTCTGACACTGACCACTGGGTACACTGGCTCTTGGGTCTCCAGGGAAGTGCAAAGTTAGCCCCTGCCTGGGGCCACCCAGTAGGAGCTACAGAGAGATCTGAAGATTCTTCCACTTTGTATCGAGTTTGGAAGTGCCCAGTTGAAGCCCAGCTATGAAGCAAGGCAGGCTGGTGCTGGTGCCAGGTGTTGGGCATTTTATTGATAGGTTTGGGGCTCCCTGTCCCAGCTGTAGCTTGTTTGACAGGTTTTATCCTGAGCAAGGACAGGCCATTCATATGCAAAGCTGCTGCACACAGCTTGGGGGTGGGATTGTAAATTGGATGAGGCAGGATCTTAAGGAATCACCAGATGGAGCAAACAGAAATGGCTGCCAGTCAGTCCTGAGACCAGGGAGATCCCAGCATAGGAACAATGAACTCTGTGAGCTCCTCTGTCTGAGAGAAAGCCACCTCCAAGTTCCTGGCCTGATGCTAGACAATTCAGTTTCTCCTCGTACATGTCTGTGTCCCCCAAAGCCTTGCCCTAGTGCTGGAGCTCAGAGGAAGCAGGACTTTGTAAGTTCAGTTCATGGTGCTGGCCTTTTAAGAGGAACAGCTGGGTTTCCAGTAGCCTCTGTGTCACTAAGCCCCAATCTGCACTGTTTTTTACAGCCAGTAGTTCTTACTGCCTGTAGGGACTTCTTGAGTATAATCCACATTATTAAGAAATTAAAGATTGCTCTGGGACCCTAGGCTAGGGGTCTGGTGTGAGGCTGGAACCCCTTGCTCCTCGAGGAAGCCTCAACAGAGATGATCTCCCTCCTGATTAAAAAAGCGGCCCATGTGGGTGCTGGATCAGCCCGTTCAGCACCTCCACACCTCCTACCAATCTCAATGTGCTTTATTCTTTACTTCTCCAGTTGTAGGACTTCCATTCAGCCAGCTTTCCAGCAGTTCTGGATGATGATTGTTCTGTATTTTAGTTGTAATTTTGATGTGGTTGTGGGAGGCAGCAAATACTGGCATTTACCTATGCCACTGTTCATCAAATCTAGTATCCTTACCTTTTTGAGAAAAGCATGCAGGCTTTCTACAACGAGTATTATTTATTTATTTATTTATTTATTTATTTATTTATTTTAATTTCTTTATTGATTAAGGTATCACATATTTGTCCTCGTCCCCCCATTCCCATCCCACACCCCTCCCCACACATGCCCCCACCCCCCTGTTGTCCTTAACTGCTGGTTAGGCTCATATGCCTGCACGCAAGTCCTTTGGTTGATCTCCCCCTTTACCCCCACCCTTCCCTACCTTCCCCCTGAGGCCCGACAGTCTGATCCATGCCTCCTTGTTTCTGGGTCTGTTCTTGTTCATCAGTCTATGTTGTTCATTATTTCCCCTAGATGAGTGAGATCATGTGCTATTAGAAATACACTTATAAGAACTGAAAATGAGACAAGCAATAATGGTTATGATGACAGGCAAATGAATCAGTGTGTAGTGAGTTTCTTTCTGGGCCAACAGTTCTTTTGAGACCCAATTTCAATGTCCAACAGTTCCTTATGTGTACATGTCAGCACTGACATTTCAGTTCTGGATGGTGGACAAATGGTGGTAATGCAGGTCCGACTCTGTCCGGTTTGGTCCTGGGCAATCTGCAGTGATGCACAGCTGCTAACTGCTAGTATGGGAAGGCCACATCAGCGTCTTCCGTCTCTGGACTGCTTCTCTTCTGTCTTCATGGCTGGAGTAGTCCTGTCGATTCCTCTCTTGCTGGAATCCACATGGTCTCAGAATTGTTTTCTGAAAATATACAAACATATTCTCGACCAAAGGTTAATAAAGGAATATTTTCTATAAATTTGACTGGGGATCCTTTTTCAATTTTTGCCCAAATGATTTTCCTCTGGCTTGTTTTGTCACCTTGTGTGTTTTTCATGGGTGTCTTGCTTTTAGCCTTAAAATTAATTTTCTAAAGTATTAATTTTCTAGATGTAATTTACTTACAGGATATTTTTCCTTACATGATATTCCTCTACTATCCCCTCCTTTTTTGATTTAAATGTTAGGAGGCTTTTGAAAATTTTATAATGTATTCTTGATGGCTTTTAAATTTTAATTTTTTGCACTATAATATTACTGTTTTAGGTTCATTATATGGTGCACACTTTTATCATGAGATGAAGTACCAATAAAAATTTTAGTTGACTCTTTAGGAACACCTTTTTGTCTGGTACAATTAATTTTTCTAGAATATTCACTTGTTTCAACTAGCCAATTTAAATTTGCCTGAAAACTTGACTACTATTTTACTGTCAAATTTATTACTCTAACAATAATCTTGTTTTACCCTGTAAATATTGGTGGAAGGGATTATTTGCCTTATTGAGTAGGTCCTGAGCATTCCTGGTGGTAGGCTGGATTTAGATATCGTAAACCCCCTTCCCCACACCATGGGTACAAACAATTCTTATTGGAGTGAGAGGGCAGCTGCTGTCGGCCAAGTCTCTGTCGGTCACCTGGGTCCTGATCTGAGCTGGTCATGGGAAGCACAAAGCAGCCATGGGGGCAGGAGACCTCCCTCAGAAGGGGCTAGGATTCAGGCCCCTGCAATGTTGGGTGGGTGAGGGTCTGTGCCCCACCTCTGTTGATCCCCAAATTCTCTCCTGATGGCCCCTCTGCGACTGTGCCTGTCTTAGGTTGTTCCTTCCTTGAGGAATCTTACCCGTCTCTGGCTAACCAGCCATCCTCCGGGGCCAAGCAGGGTGACATGAGGTTCAGTTTTGTCTCCTTGGTAGCCTATGCCCCCGTGGCCTCCATGCCCAGCACCTGCCTTGGGATCCCCTCACCTGCTGGCGGGGCCCCAGCACTGATCACATATCTTTTGGAACCCGAGTTTCTTCTCCAGGGAGGGCTCAGTTCGCCCTACTGGGTGAGAGACAGATCCATGGCACCAGTCATCACGGGACTTCAACCTCGACATGAACAGAGAGCTCATGCAACAGCTGTGACAACGAGTATTATTTAGATGTAGGATTTTTGTAGATGTTCTTTATTGAGTTGAGGTACTATCCCTTTGCTAAGTTGCTAAGATTTTTTTTTTTTTAATCATGGATGAGTACAGGATTTTGCCCTGATTTTTCTGTCAATTTATATAGCAATCGTAGGATTTTTCTTTCTTTAGTTTCTTGATAATGTGGATTACATTAATTTATTATTGGATATTGAACCAGCCTTGCATATCTAGAAAAAATCCCATTTGGTCATGATTATATATATATACTGAGTGGCCAGATTATTATGATCTCTGAATGCATAATAATCTGGCCACTCAGTATATATATATTAGAGGAGGCCTGGTGCATGAATTCGTGCATGGGTGGGGTCCGGCAAGCCTGGCCAGGGGGAGGGGACATGGGTAGTTGGCTGGTCTGCCTGCTGGTTGAACTCCTAGTCGAGGGGACAATTTGCATATTGGCCTTTTATTATATAGGATATACACTGAGTGGCCAGATTATTATGTGTTCAGAGATCATAATAATCTGGCCACTCAGTATATATATATATATATATATATATATATATATATATATATATATATCACCTATCTAATAAAAGAGTAATATGCAAATTGACCATCACTCCAAGACACAAGAGGGCCGCCCCCATGTGATCAAAGATGGCTGCCCCCATGTGGACACAGATGGCCGCCACAAGATGGTCTGCAGAGGAGGGCAGTTGTGGGCAGTTAGGGGTGAGTAGGCCAGCAGAGGAGGGCAGTTGGGGGAGACCAGGCCAGCAAGGGAGGGCAGTAGGGGGGAACCCAGGCATGCAGGGGAGGGCAGTTGGGGGGGACCAGGCCTGAAGGGGAGGGCAGTTGTGGGTGATCAGGCAAGCAGGGAGGGCAGTTAGGGGTGACCGAGCAGCAGAGGAGGGCAATTGGGGTAGACCAGGCCTGCAGGGGAGGACAGTTGGGGGGGGGGACCCAGTCCTGCAGGGGAGGGCAGTTAGGGGGAACAGGCCTGCAGGGGAGGGCAGTCGAGGGGGACAAGGAATTGCAGGGGAGGGCAGTAGGGGGAATCCAGGCCTGCAGGGGAGGGCAGTTGGGGGAGACCAGGCCTTCAGGGGAGGTCAGTTGGGGGGGTGGACAAGGCCTGCAGGGGAGGGCAGTTGTGGGGGACTAGGCCTGCAGGAGAGGGCAGTTGGGGGGGACCCAGTCCTGCAAGGGAGGACAGTTGGGGGGACCCAGACCTGCAGGGGAGGGCAGTTTTGGGGGACCAGGCCTGCAGGGGAGGATAGTTGGGGGTACCCAGGCCTTTAGGGGAGGGCAGTTGGGGGAGACCAGGCTGGCAGGGGAGGGCAGTTAGGGTTGCCCAGGACAACAGAGGAGGGCAGTTAGGGGCAATCGGGCCGGCCAGGGAGCAGTTAGGTGTCGATCAGGCTTGCAGGGGAGTGGTTAGGGGGTGATCAGGCTGGCAGTCAGAAGTTGTTAGGGTCAATCAGGCAGAGGCAGGCAAGCAGTTGGGAGCCAGCAGTCCTGGATTGTGAGAGGGATGTCCGCCCGCAGTCAGACATCCCTCAAGGGGTCCTTGATTGGAGAGGGTGCAGGCTGGGCTGAGGGACACCCCCCCATGCACAAATTTCATGCACTGGGCCTCATATATATATATATATATATATATATATATATATATATATATGAATATTTATGAATATATATAAATATTTATATTTATATATTTTCATTTATGCATTATTATACTTAGTTGAGTATTTCTTTTCCCCTTGAGGCTGAGGATTTTTGCATGTAATTTCCTGAATAATAGTTGGTCTCTAGCCTTCTTTTTTTTACTCTTTGTCTCATTTTGGTATATGATACTAATAGGCTCTAAAATGAGTTGGGAAATGCTTTTTCATCTTGTAATTTCTGGAACAATTTATGTAAAGTTGATTCTTCATATGTTTGTTAGAATTCTCCAGTGAAACAAAATGGGTGTGGAGATTTCTTTTTGGGAACTTGTTAATTATGAATTCAATTTCTTTCATGGTTTAGAGCCACTTAGATTAACTTCAATTTACTTGAGTTTTTTTCCTTCCAAATCAATGAATTTAGAAGCATAACATATTTTATAGTATTTCCTTATTTGATGGTTGTAGGATCTGTAATAATAGCCTCTACTACTCTACTTCATTCCCGATATTGGCAATTTGTTTCTTTTCTCCCCCCCCCCCATCTGTATTGCTAGGGGTTTATCAATTTTATTGATTTTTCTGAAGAACCAGCTTTTTATTTCATAAATTCTCTCTATTGTTTTGCTATTAATTTAATTGGTTTCTGCCCTGATATGTTATTTTCTTCCTTCTGCTTGCTTTCATTTTATATTGTCATTGTTATTATTGTCATTTAATGTAAATTTTACTAGGTATTACTTTGAGAAGTCAATATTTATATATATTTACCCACATATAAGTTCACTCTTATGTTTTTTTTTCCTTTCTGCATTTCCACATTTCTTTATGGGATCCTCTTCTGTTTCAAGGACTAATTTCTTTATTTTTTAATTGAATTTATTGGGGTGACATTGGTTCACAAAACCATACAGATTTCAAGTATAGAACTCAATGAAACATCATCTGCACCCATCGCCCAAAACATATCTCTTTCTGTTCCCATTTATCCCCACTTTGCCTACCTCCACCTGCCCTCACCCCCTTTCCCTCTGGGCTATAACCACACTGTTGTCTGTGTCCATGAGTTCTTTGGCTAATCCCTTCACCTTCTTTTATCCAGCTCCCCCCACCCCCTTTCTTCCCTCTGAGAGCTGTCAGTCTGTTCTATGTATCCATGTATCTTTTTTCTATTTTGTTCAACAGTTATTTTGTTCATCATATTCCACATATAAGTGAGATCATATGGTATTTGTCTTTCTCTGACTGGCTTATTTCTCTTAGCATAACAATCTCCAGGTCCATCCATGCTGAAGGACTCCCTTATTTCTTTGTTGTAGCACTGGGCTTGGAATGGTTGTATACTCTCTCAAAGTAAAGTTTATCTATTAGTAATTGTTATTGAAGCTCTATTATGCATTTAAAATATGATTTTTTTTTTGCCAAAACCGGTTTGGCTCAGTGGATAGAGCGTTGGTCTGCGGACTCAAGGGTCCCAGGTTCGATTCCGGTCAAGGGCATGTACCTTGGTTGCGGGCACATCCCCAGTAGGTGGTGTGCAAGAGGCAGCTGATCGATGATTCTCTCTCATCGATGTTTCTAACTCTTTATCCCTCTCTCTTCCTCTCTGTAAAAAATCAAAAAAAAAGAAAAAAATATGATTTTTGTGATACATCCATATTTAGTTATCAGAGCAGAATTATTTATTTGTTGTGATGTATTATGTCCTACCTGGCGGCAGAAGGTGTGATTATTTTTAAATGTCTTTTTAAACTTGACTGTAATCTACATGAAGGTAGGAACGTTGTCTGCTGTGCTTGTTTTGGGTTGTCTGACCTTTATAGGTCATTTGGGAATAAATTAATGAATGAATAATTAAGTGAGATAATGTCTGTAAATTACTGGTCACATCATAGGCATTTGATAAAATAAATGGTACTTTTATTTCCTTTTTGATTCCTGTCAACTGTATATCATAGTAGTGTGTAGGCTAAAACTTGTATCTATTATCAGTCATTTTGCCTGCCTTTGAATAAAGGGCAGCAGAAAGCATCATGAAAGGCTACCGAGCTGGAATGTTGAGGTAGTGACTGACCTACTTATACAGGTTTACTGGGGCTCAGACTTGTAACTGGCAGCATGAGGATTCGACTTTTTTCATTTTATGGTTTTGAGATTTAGGTTGCAAACCAATGGATGATTTGTGAAGTAAACACTCTCATATTTCAGCTGCAGAAATGTGTTAAGTTATACATAATCTCTTTATCAATTCAAACTGGAGGGTGCAATGATAATCACTTGGCATTCTTTCTGTGTAAGAATCTGCAAATGAAAAAAGGAACCCATGGAAAATGAAGTACAATGCATAGCATAATGTGACTACATGGATAAAAGGAAGCAGAGAGGTTGCCATTCTACCCAAGTTAGATAATAAGGTTTTTGACATATAAGGAAATAGTGCTTATAAGTAGCTGGTTTTCAATATGTATCTATGATTCTTGTAAAAGTAGTTTCTGCCCCCCTGCATTCTAGAAACAAGAGCCATATTGGTAGGATGTAGCCAATTATAAGTCAGCCAGCCGCTCTGGTATCGATTGTTATGACACAAATTGTGGGTAAAGGATTTATACTTTATACTTGGTCATTTTTCAAAAGGGATATTCTAAGAGAAATTCATTGGATTGTCTGAAATTCTTAAATTATTATCCTCAAAACTGTGGCATTTTTAGAAGAGAAGCATCATATTGACTCCAATGATAATACATCATAGCAGATGAAACATAAAAGGAATTTTTGAGTGAATCAACACAGCTTTTGCTTTTGCTTTTTAAAGCATTTCATTTTCTTTGGGAACCAAAATTTTCTACATTTTAATAATTCCATTTTGCTCATCTTGGGAATCAAATAGAAGCAAGATCGTTCTAGTTCTCCTAGAACTTTGGCTTATATGTGGATAGGATTTTTAATTTGAAAGAGATCACTCCCCTTCATTTTCATATTTGGGTCTCACAGCAACCCTTTAAGATAGGCAGGGAAAAGAGTTTCCTTAAAAGTATGGAAACCAAGACTCTTAAGTCCTGGGCAGTGTTCTTGCCTTCATCCCATTCTGTTATACCAGAAGCTGAGTTTATGTTCAGACCAGGTTAGTTATTCTTTGTTCTGCTGCTCAAACCATCTCATTTCACTTTTACTAGAAATAAATTAATGAGTAAATTTTTGAATTCTTGCTGGATCAAAAGACCAATTGTCTCAAATATTTAATTAGATATATATATAGTAACCTAACTTGAACTCTGCTTTCATCTAAGAAATCCTGTCACAGTAAAACATGCCTGGGAAGAAAACTTTCAAACAGTAAAAAATGTAGGTTAAGATGAAGTGCCTGAATTTAAAATTTTGTTTTGCAAAGATAGCTTTCCTACTCAAATGACAGAAATGAGTGGCAAGGCTTTACAGTAAAAAGAGCAAACATGATTATTAATTTGTAGTAAACCACATTTTCTTTCTGTAGCATCTATCATTTTCCTTCTATTGAGTCTAGTATGTTTCTTTCTATTGATGATAAACTATCAGATAAAAAATAATCAGACTTGGTAATTCTGTTTATATCTATAACTAATTATAGCCATTTTATGAACAAAATGAAAAAAAAATATTTAGCCTGGGGTTGAATGAATCTGCCTTTTTTGTATGGTTTATTGAATTCTCAATTATACTTCCTCATAAATTTGCAAGTTATTTTTATAAAGCATTAGGCCTACAAAATTGGCCTTACCTTTGGTGGGGCCCCAGGGGCTGGGAGCCTCTCTGCTTAGCCACCCCATTCCCATTTCTGTCTCTTGTTTCACTGCTAACTGATGTGGGTTCTGTCTCTTTCTCTCTGTTTCTCTCTGTCTGTCTCTCTCTCCATATATATAATGTGTGTGTATACACACATATACATACATATACATATGCATATGCATATACATATACACTCCACGAATAATTGGCTGGAATGAACATTTTATTCAGTATCTAGCTACTTTAATATATTTACCTTATTTTCTTGAATTAACTAGTTGCCTTGGAATTTTAATTTATTCAAAGAATATTTAGTGAGGGCATGTGCGTTCGAGGGCATGTGCGTTCGAGGGCATGTGCATCCGAGGGCATGTGCGTCAGCACGCACCAGCCATGGAGGAGGGGCAGCGTGAGCCATGGTGGCGGACAGCAAGCAGACCTCACAGAACCACCAGCAGTCCAACGGCTTTGGCTTCAAGCCCTTCCTGATTGGTATCAGCGGAGGCTCGGCTAGTGGCAAGTCCTCTGTTTGTGGGAAGATTGTGCAGCTTTTGGGGCAGAACAAGGTGGACTACCGCCAGAAGCAGGTGGTCATCTTGAGCCAGGACAGCTTCTACCGGGTCCTCACCTTGGAGCAGAAGGTCAAAGCCCTGAAAGGCCAGTTCAATTTTGACCACTGGATGCTTTTGACAATGAACTCATTCTCAAAACTCTCAAATTACTGAAGGGAAAACGGTGCAGATTCCCATGTACGACTTTGACTCCCATTCCTGGAAGGAGGAGATGGTCACCATCTACTCTGCGGATGTGGTCCTCTTTGAAGGCATTTTGTCCTTTTACTCTGAAGAGGTGCGAGACCTGTTCCAGATAAAGATCTTTGTGGACACAGATGCAGACACTAGGCTCTCCCGCAGAATATTAAGGGACATAAGTGAAAGAGGGAGGGACCTGGAACAGATTTTATCCCAGTACCTTACTTTCGTCAAACCTGCCTTTGAGAAATTCTGCTTGCCTACAAAAAAATACGCAGGTGTGATAATTCCTAGAGGTGTAGATAATCTAGTGGCTATCAACCTCATTGTGCAGCATATCCAGCACATCCTGAATGGAGGGTTATCCAAGCAGCAGACCAATGGCTGTCTCAGTGGTTACATTCCTGCACATAAGAGGCAGGCCTCAGAGTCCAGAAGCCACACACATTGACCCTATCTCCCTTGGACCCCAGTTCCACTCCAGGAGACAGAAAGACAGGGAGCTCTGGCCGTCTGTACATATGGTTTCTTATGACTGCTTATTTAAGAAAACAACATGGAGATAAAATGCCTTGAAACAGAACTTGAGCCCAAGGTTATATGACGAACTGTGCCAACCACTACTGCTGATGCCTAATTATGAAGCCAATATGTAACCAGTTATAAATACACTCATATACATAATATTTATTGAGCACCCACTATGTGCAAGGTACTGTTCTATATCCTAAGAATAAAGCAGAGAAGCAGACAAGAAAGAATAAATCTCTCATCTCATACAATATACATTCAAGTGTAAGGAGAGACAGAATTAAACAATAAATAAAATGTATGGTATGTTGGTAGTAATTGCTGTGGAGTAAAACAAAAGAATGTAGGGGGGCAGGAAGTACACCTGTGGTGTATGGGAAAGGGTGCCATTTGAAGTTGGGTGGCAAGGAATAGTGCATGCAGATATCTGAGGAAGAGAACAGTCTAGGCAGAGGGAGAACGTCAAGTGCAAGGACCCTGAGCTAGATCTATGTGTAGCTAGGTTTGTGAAATGCCAGGTGTTTGGAGTTAAGTAAGGGAGGCCGAACATGGTAGGAAACAATGTCATAGATCACACGGAGGAGCAGATCATGGAGGGTCTTGTAATCCAGTGCAAGGACTTGAAAAAGTTGGAAGCCAGTAGAAGGATTTGCACAGGGAAGTGATATGATGACGTGTGTTAACTGGATCACACTGCCTGAAAACAGGTTTAAAGAATCCAGGGCAGAAGCAGACCAGTGAGGAAGCTGTTGCAGCAATCTAGGGCAGAAATGGTGGCAGCTGGACCAGGGAGGTAAGAGTAATAAGATTCTAGATGTGTTCTGAAGGTATTACTAATGGGATTTTCTTATAGATGGGGTGTGGGTGTGAGAAGTCAGGATGACTCTAAGGATTTTGCCCAAACAACAGGAAGGATGGGATTGTTAGCAATTAGATGGGAAAAATTGAAGAGGAGCGGGTTTTAGGAAAAAAGTCTGAGTTTTGGACATGTTAAATTTGAGATGCTTATTAAATATTCAAGTGAAGCTACTAAGCATATGCACAGCTGGGCTTTAGATGATATATATGGTAGGTTTACAGTTGTGAGTATGTGAAACACAGTTTATTCTTCTATTATTTATTTATTTATTGTATTATTTTCCACATGAACAACTGTAAACCTATTTTTGCCCTATCTTGTGTGTGTGTGTGTAATTTGTCTGCATACAGATGAAATTTAAATGTAAAGACATGAAACAGATGAGCTCACCAAAGGAGTAAGAATAGACAAGGGAAGATATTTGAAGACTGGGCCCTGGGGCTCTCTAACATGTAAAGGTCAGAGAGATGGGGAAGAGCTAACAGAGAAGACTAAAATAGAGATGCCAGTATGGTGATCTGAGAAACCCCAAGTTTATGATTTACACAGTAAATGCAGAAAAAAGTTTGTTTCCAGGAGTCCCAACACTCTGTTAGACCTGCACTCTCCATTGGTTTGGGAGAGGGGCTTCAGAATTGACTGTATATAAGGGGACTCCTCACTCTTTTTGAAATTTGGTGGTAGATAATTTCCTCATAATTTTGTTGCAAGATGGCAAAGATATTGGGCAGTGACAGATGTGTGAAAGCAAATATTATAACAGAACCACTTTTTGTTCTAGTGTATGTAGTGTGTTATAAATAAGACATTGTTGCACTCCATCATCATGACGGGTCAATTTAGTACATTGCCAATTTCTTCTTTTTTTCTAAATTTGGGGATAGGGTATGGTAGAATAGAGATGAGCCAAGAGAGACCAACCATTTGAAAATTTGACATCATTTTTTCTCACATTCAACATTAGGTCACATAAAAGAGGACCCAAAAACTAAACTATTTATGCCCTCTGTCACCATTAAATTTCATGTCACCAGTGACAGCTTGGAGGCTGATTTCATATCCTTGTTTGTTTGAAGAGCCATCCTTACTGTACAAATCTCTTCTGAAGCAGAAGATCAAGGCCATGTACATTATGACTTGTTCAGCCCATGTACATTATGAAAGTTCAGCCCAACTGTTGGTTCTTTGTTCTTTAACTTTTACCTTCCCTGGACTTGTCTGCTAGAATCTGTCATTTGTAAGAATCAATTTAGAAAATCAGTGAGCTGGTACAATTTCTAAACATACCTTCAAGTCTCAGGTGAGATTTGCTAAAGCACAGTGGCACTGCAACATCCTCAGTGGTACCTAGGAATAGTACTAATTAATTTTCAGTGCTTTTCCCCATCTGAGAATTTTGGTCAGAAAGACTCATTTCTGAAAGATGGCCTGGAGCATATTTAAGCACAGGCCCCTTTAACTGGCGTGAATGAGCAACAGTTGGACTTCAATTCAGCATTCTTCCATGGTTAACCAGAGTGCATAGAGACAATGGAAATTGCCTCTTAGCTCCCAAAAGGAGAAGGGCAAAAAGAGAGCAAAACAGTAAATCGTCTGACTGCCTTACTCCACAGGCATTGTTTCTGTGGTTTGTTTGTTAATGTGAACCCTACTATGAAAAGGGAATATTTGAATTATATATAGGCAGTATAGCAGTTGGACTACATAATAATTTTTGTAATTTGATATAAATGTTCAAAAATTATGTTCTTTGAGTCATACATTGAAAGGAAAGGGCTTAATGTTTGAACCTGTCAGGTTTTCTGAAACCTTTATTTTCTTTTTGGGATAAGCTTATCAAGTTTTGTCCCCTCTTGCGAAAATGCTCTCTTGATTATGATACATACACACACAAACACATACACATGAAACTGATTTTGAGAACTTTTTATTTCAAAAGAGAATTGTCAAACTAGAGAATTAGGAGTATGGAGGATGTGCTCAATTATAAGATATCATGTTTTATAAGGAATAAATTGTGCTCTTAGGCAGGTAAGCTATATATAAACTCTTTCCATAAATATATACAGTGTGTATGAGTCTAAGAGAAATTGGGGAGAGAAAAATACTTGTGATGCTGTCATATTTGCTTTCTGAGCTATGCTCTTTATTTATTTATTTTTTAATTAAATTTATTGGAATGACACTGATTGAGTTATATTCTTATGGCCAATGTTCATAATTAGGAGAGACAGGGGCCCCTCTGGTCACACTCTGTACCCTTGCACTGATTTGCTTAAAGATCCAGGGGAAAACATTTTAACTTTCCTTAATGAGCTCTTTTAACTTGCTGAAACGAACATGATGAGATGGCAAGAGCCATGCTTTACCAAGTCCCAGGTCAGCACACTAGGGCCAACTCCATGAAGCACTGCTGGAATCACTGGCACTCTGCTGTATGACCAGTTACCATGCCTCCAGAACTGGGAGACAATACATTTATGTTGTTTAAGCCCCCCAGTTTGTGTTGTTTTGTTATGGCAGCCCTAGCACACCAGTACAATGGGCACAGATATGATTTCCTAATGACAAAATCCAAAGACCCCTTCTTACTCATTCTAGTCATACCCTCTGTATTTTTTAACCCTATTAGTCACTTTCCTTTTTAAAATGGGAGAGTCAGCATGGTGAGATTCAATAAACCAGAGCTCTGGAATTAGGCCAAACCATTTTCAAAAATGCCCACCTTGCACCAATTTGTAAGACTTGCCCCTTATCTAGTAGCTTCAGCTTTTGACAGCTGGGTTAAAATACGGACGTTTTAGGAAATAAGCATCCTTTTATTTCAAACTGCTCATTGTATGATGAGGTTTTCAGGTCCACATGTACCTGTTGCTCACCTTAGTAGGAAATGATGATGACAGATTTCACAGTTGTTTCTAGAGTCCTGTTACTAGCATATGAGCATATGAGAATGGAGGGATGTTTTCCATCATGTGTCTTGGCAGAGGTGTGTGCCTTGTTGATACCCTTGCTCAGTGCTTTCTCCATGCCTTTGCCCACAAGTCTTTGCTTCACTGCTTATCCTCACCCATGCAGATCAGTGTGCTACAAGACCTGATTATTTTATGTAACAACTCCTTCTCTTTATATTTATGCATTCATTTATTCACTCAATCAAACACTTTTTCTAAAAATGACTATGGGAAAGTTCCTGTGATACTTTTTATCAAGTGGTAAGCAATACCCAACAATTATAGAGCTTCAAATCAAATGGCTATAAAAAAGCACATCCTCCACTTATAAAACTATAAGTGTAAGTTATTGAAGAAATATGAGGCAGGCTTCTAGAGAACCTGGGGAGATTGGGGCTGAGGTGATGCAGATGTCTCCACAAATGCATATAAATATCAGTTGTTTAAATTTCTTCCCTCCTCCTTTGTTTCAGAAGTGGCATCCTACATACTTTCTGAGGATCCACACTCCCTTCTATTTCCTGCCAGACTCTGCTCCACCAGTTATCTTCTCTCCACAGTTCTTGAAGTACTCTTGTTCTCCTGGAGTTTTTCCTCTAATCTGGAAAATGTTCTCAAGCCTCCTCTAGCTCCCAGCCAGTTCTTGTGACCTTACATCACAGTCCGTGTCCCTTCCTTACATTCTGTAGTTACTACTGAGCTGAAAGTGCTCATTCAATGTGTGCTATGGGTTGAATTGTGACCCTCCAAAATAAGTATGTTGAATTCATAACCCCATATCTCAGAATGTGACCTAATTTAGAAACAGAGTCTTTATAGAGATTATCAAAATTACATAATTAAGGTGGGCCTTAATCCAATATAACTGGTGTCCTTATAAAAAGGGGAAATTTGGACACGGAAACTGGCACACACAGAGGGAAGACAATGCGAAGAGACACAGGAAAAAGATGGCCATCTACAAGCCAATGAAGGCCTAAGGATACCAGAAGCTTGTATCCTTAGGGACATAGAACAAATTTTCCGTCATAGACCTTAGAAGGAACCAACCCTCCTAACACCTTGATCTCAGATGTCTAACCTCCAGAACTGGGAGATGATTATTTAAGACCTCCAGTTTGTGGTACTTTGATATGGCAGCCCTAGGACACTAGTACAGTGGGCACAAATGTGATTTCCTAATGATGAAATCCAAAGACCCCTTCTTACTCTGGTCAACCCCTCTGTAGTTTTTAACCCCATTAGTCACTTTCTTTTTTAAAAATTGGAGAGTCAGCTTTGTGAGATGCAATAAGCCAGAGCTCTGGAGTTAGGCCAAGCTGGGCTGGAAATCTTGGGCAATTTATTCATCTTCTCTACCATGAAATAGAATTTGTATGTACCTCATATGGTGTTTGTGAGGATTACATAAGATAATGCATGTAAAATATTTATCATACAGTAAGCACAATAGCAATAAAATCTAAATGTTAGTCCTATAATCAGGCTGGGAAGAGTCTATGCATTGAATTGTCAGCTGAGATACCAAGTGAAATGGTAGGCCTCTGGAAGAGAGAATATGGCTTAGCCAGGGTAGGTATTTGCTCTTCCTCCATGCTCTTACCTTGATCACTGTACTTAGCAGGCTATACACTTTCAGCTGTGTGTTTCCTCTTCTATTAGATTTTGAGGTCATTTATAGTGGACATAGTAAATATTTGATGGATGAAAAAAATGCTGAATGGTACAAATCTAAAAGTGCATTCTTGGCTGATCCAAGGGCTAAGTGTTCATGCTGTTGTATCAAAGATCAGTGTGGAAAGCAATAAACTATATGAGTCTGCAAAACGGCAGAAACTGCTATTGAATTGATTGTTTGGACTCAAATGTGTTTTTCTGAAGTTCTCAAAAACTCCCTCTTCCATGTCTAGAAAACACACACACACACACACACACACACACACACACACACACACACCTTTGGAAATCACCGTTTGAGTCTTCCTGAGTGAGTGATGAAAATGCACTTTTATCATATTTTAAAAAACTGTATATATGGCCCTAACCGGTTTGGCTCAGTGGATGGAGCGTCAGCCTGCGGACTCAAGGGTCCCAGGTTCAATTCCGGCCAAGGGCATGTGCCTTGGTTGCGGGCACATCCCCAGTGGGGGGCGTGCAGGAGGCAGCTGATCAATATTTCTAACTCTCTCTCCCTCACCCTTCCTCTCTGTAAAAAGCAATAAAATATATATTTAAAAAAATAAAAAATAAAATAAAAACTGTATATATGTACCAGTGTTGCATATTGCTGTCAGTTTTGAATTGTTTACTTGTGCTACTCAGATTCAAAGATAACATCAAGACTGACCTTATTTTTGCCTGGCTGGCATGGCTCAGTGGTTGAGCATCGATCTATGAACCAGAAGGTCATGATTCAATTCCCAGTCAGGACACATGTCCGGGGTTGGAGGCTCAATCCTCAGTGTGGGGCATGCAAGAGGCAGCTGTTCAATGATTCTCTCTCATCATTGATGTTTCTATCTCTCTTTTCCTTTCCCTTCCTCTCTGAAATCAATAAAAATATAGTTTTAAAAAGACTGTTCTTATTTTATAAGTTTTTAAATATTTTAGCAGTTTCTCACTTTAAGAATGCAGAATTCCAAACCAGAAAGAGTGTTCATTTTGTGGGCCAAATTTCTATGGCAGTAATCCTAGAAATCACAGATATAAGTAGATAGGAACTTGCTATAAAAAGTAAGCTGGATCTTCAAAAGAATAGACTTCCTCAAAGCAACCCAAGTGCCTATCAATAGGTGAGTGGATAACAAAGTGTGGTACATATATACAATGGAATATTACTTAGCCATAATAAAGAATGAAATATTGCCATTTATGACAGCATGGCTGGACCTAGAGGATATTATGCTCAGTAAAATAAGTCAGTCAGAGAAAGACAAATACCATGTGATCTCACTTATATGTAGAATCTAATTAATAAAATAAACAAACAAATAAAATAGAAACAGATGAATAGATACAGAAAACAGACTGACATTTGCCAGAGAGGAGAGTGATTGGAGGCAGGGTGATCAAGGTGAAGGGATGAAGTAGTACAAACTGATAGTTACAGAATAGTCACAGAAATGTAGATTACAGCATAGGGAGATATAGTCAATGATATTGTGATAACTACCATATGTATGGGTTCGGTTAGTACTTCAAACACTGGATGACCACTCTATAAAGTATATGACTTTTTAACCATTATGCTATACATCTGAAACTAATACAGAATAATATTGAATGTAAACTCTAATAAAAAGAAATAAGCATTTAAAAAAGAAGTACAATTTGGTAGTCACAAATAGTCATGGGGATGTAAAGTACAGTACAGGAAATATAGTCAATAATCCTATATAATAAAGAGTTAATATGCTAATAGTTGTGACTCCCTCACACCGTAACAACTAATCAGCAGGAGGCTGCATGCCCAGAAGGTGCATGCAGGTGAGCGGGGCTGCGTGCATGGCTAGGCATGCGTGGCTAAGCGTGCGCGGCTAGACGTGAACAGGTGGGTGGGGCCTTGACTCTGGAGGACTTGACAGGAGGTGCAGGTGGGATTCTGGGTCCTGCCAGTGCTGTGGGCAGGTTTCTGGGTCCCGCCTCCTGGGGTGGCGGTGGAGGCGGTGGCCGTGGGACTCTTTCTGGGCAGGAGGGTGGGACTGTGTGCATGGGGAGGTGCATGAGAGGAGGGAATCCGGGACGCACGCGATTTCAGGTGCCTGGTCACTAATATTATAATAACTATGTATGGTGCCAAGTGGGTACTGGAAATATTGGTGGGAACATTTGGTAAAGTATATGATTGTCTAACCACTATGATGTACACCTGAAACTAATACAAAATAATACTAAACTGTAATTGAAATTAAAAAAAGAATGGACTTCCTCAGCAAATACTAATTTTCTTTAAAGAACAGTCTGGATGCTCTTTATAATTTTACTAGAGGCCCGGTGTTTAAATTCATGCGCAGGGGTGTGTGTCTCTCAGCCCAGCCTGCACCCTCTCCAATCTGGGACCACTCGAGGGATGCCTTCTCATAACCCAGGACTGCTGGCTCCCAACTGCTCGCCTTCCTGCCTTCCTGATTGCCCTAACCACTCTGCCTGCCAGTCTGATCACCCCCTAACCACTCCCCTGCCAGCCTGATTGATGCCTAACTGCTCCCCTGCCAGCCTGTTTGCCCCTAACTGCCCTCCCTGCAGGCCTGGTCACCCCTAACTGCCCTCCCCTGTAGGCCTGGTCACCCCTAACTGCCCTCCCCTGCAGACCTGGTCCCCCCAATTGCTCTCCCCTGCAGGCCTGGGTCCCCCCTAACTGCCCTTCCCTGCAGGCTTGATCGCCCCCAACTGCCCTCCCTTGCAGACCTGGTCCCTCCCAACTGCCCTCCCCTGCTGACCTGATCGCCCACAACTACCCTCCCTTGCAGACCTGGTCCCTCCCAACTGCCCTCCCCTGCTGGCCATCTTGTGGTGGCCATATTGTGTCCACATGGGGGCAGTCATCTTTGACCACATGGGGGCAGCCATCTTGTGTGTTGTAGTGATGGTCAATTTGCATATTATACTTTTATTAGATAGGATTAGATAGGATAGAGGCCTGGTGCACGGGTGGGGGCTGGCTGGTTTGTCCTGACGGGTGTCCTGGATCAGGGTGGGGGTTCCCTTGGGGCATGGGGCAGTCTGGGCGAGGGGCCTGTGGTGGTTTGCAGGCCAGACACACCCCCCAGCTACCCAAGTGGGGGCCCTGGTATCTGGGATTTACTTATCTTCTATAATTGAAACTTTGTAGCCTTGAGTGGAGCCAAGTGTCCTGCTTGCTCCGTGGCTGCAGCCATTTTTGTTGGGATTTATTTATCTTCTATACTTGCAACTTTGTAGCCTTGAGCGGAGGCCTGGGCCTGCTAGAGCAGGCGGAAAGCTGGGCTTCCTCCATTGCCAGGGGCAACTCAAGCCTCTTGCTCTCTGCGTGAACACAGCCATCTTGGTTGGGTTAATTTGCATACTCGTTCCTGATTGGCTGGTGGGCGTGGCTTGTGGGTGTAGCAGAGATACGGTAAATTTGCATATTACTCTTTTATTAGATAGGTTGATACTATGAGATAGGTTTGCATTGACTTTGTTGTAATTCCAACATAAACTTCCCTTCTTCACAATAATCTGAGGGCTATCTTTTTTGGTTGTTAAGGAGGCTCAGTAGCTTTTACAAACAACTCTGTATCTACTCATTTTACCCATGATCCCTCTCCTACCCTGCATTTATTCTAATATATATATTTCTCAGTGCATGTGTAGAAAGAAAATACTCATGGTAGATTTTTCTAGTGTTATTCATTTCAGGCTTTATTATGGGACTAAAAATGAAAAGCTGTATTTATACTTCAATGAATAATGAGGTTTGCTTTGCTAGATGAGGTGGTAAGCATTAATAAAATATTAATAAGATTTAAAAAGAAGCAAAGGTTGTTTTACCCCAGACTTGAAAATAACAAGCATAAGGCAGGAGATGGCAGGAGATGAAGCTGAATAATGAGGCATATTTCTGAGAAAGAGGAAGATTAATAAAGTGATTCTGAAGATCAGGCCAAATCCTTGGCCTAACTCTGGCCTGATTCAGTGCAGTCCAGTGTGTTTTTCTATAAAACTCAGAATGTCGGATATACACAGTCAATATCCTTTTGTATCATACAACCCAATTCTTTTACTTTTTTGTTATACTAATGGTTATGGTTTATTACAGTGGAAATATACAGATTACAATCATCAAAAGGAAAAGGCACATGGGACGAAGTCCAGGAGGAACTAGGTGCAAGCTTCCAGGTGTCCTCTCCTACTGCAGTGGCACAGGTGCACTCCATAGCTCAGCAATGACAACCCAATTCTTTTATTTTTTATTATTATTTTTAAATATTTTTTATTGTTTAAAGTATTACATATATTAGTACATATATCTCCTTTTTTTCCCCATTGACCTTCCCCCAGCCTCCCCTACCCCCTGTCGCATGCCCTCATCCCCGCCCCCCCCTAGTGTCTTGTGTCCATTGGTGTGCTTATATGCATGCATACAAATCCTTTGGTTGATCTATTTCCCCCCCTCCCCAGCACTCTTGGCATGAATGTTCTCATCTCAGTGTTACTTATAACACTGAAAAATTGTGAATGGCCCAAATGCCAAAGAGTACAGAACTGGTTAATTAAACTGTGATACAACCTTGTGGTGGTGTGTCATGCAGCTGGTAAAAATTTTGTTGTTGAAAGAGATTTAATGGCATGTGATGATGTTCATAATATATCAATAATTAGAAAATAGCAGATTACATAGAAGCCATATATATATATATATATATATATATATATATATATATATGGAATATAATTTCTCATATTGTTAACAGTGGCTGTCCCTAGGTTGTGGAATTAAAGATGGGTTTTGTTTTTCTTTGGCTTAGAAATACTCTTTATACTTTGATAATGAACATGTATCTACTTTAAAATCATAAAAAGAGTGGATGCCTCTCCCCCTTGTATACTGTTGTAGTGGGTGGGTGGTGGCTCCCCAAAATATATGTCCATGTCCTAATCCCTGGAATCTATGAATGTGACCTTATTTGAAAAAAGTCTTTGAAGATGTAATTAAGTTAAGGCTCTCAAGATGAGATCATTCTGGTTATTCTGGTGGGCCCTAAATCCAATAACAAGTATATTTATAAAAGTCAGAAGAGGAGAAGAAGGCACAGATATAGAGGAGAAAGCCATGTGAAGATGGAAGTAGACTTTGGAATGATGTGGCCATAAGCTAAGGAATGCTGACAGCCAAGAGAAGCTGGAAGAGGCAAGAAAGGAGTCACCCTTACAGTCCCCTGAGGGAGTATACCCCTGTTGAAATTCTGGCCTCTAGAACTGTGAGAAAATAAATTTCTGTTGTTTTAAATTTGTGGTAATTTATTACAGCAGCCACAAGAAACTAATATACGCTACAAGGTGCCATGTATCCCATTGGCTGTTCCTTCTACATGAACATCTGTCTGGGATCTTTTCTCTGACTCTCCTCAGCCTTACATCACTTTGTTTACCATCTTCAAAGAGCCATGCTGACCTCTGTTGCCAGTTCAATGGCATGCCTCTTCCTTCCTGTTATGCTTCTCTTTGCTCTCATTTGTGAGACATTTGATTATAGACCACACCTGTCATCTTGTCCAAGTGGAGAGCTTGTCCTCTAGTTTTCTTTGGCAACTGGACATTTGTTACTTTACATTCACAAAAGGGTCTTAATGGCTTCCTAGGGCCCCGTATTTTCAATGGATACACAGGGATTTTCACCACCATTTAAAATATGGTAAGCCCTCACTTAATGTCATTAGTAGGTTTTACCATAGGCTAATTGATATAAACAAGAATTAGGTTCCTATGGCACCTCAACAACATTATAGCAAGACATTATCTGAGGACCTGTTGTATCTGCAGTGATTTAAGGAGGCTACAAATTGACATGGGCAACCAGGATACTTTGGAAATTCTTTATAGCAACGAGGGAGAAATAATTCCCCAAATCACTGAAGAGATTTACTAAATACCAGAGGTAGATCATTTACAGACATTATGTTGTTCCTCTTTGCCAAGGAAGTGAAGCTAGCTCTTTGGTGACCTAATTCAGTCTACTATGCCAGCTTCATCTCCCATCTCTTGCTAGTGGTTCAGTAATTTTGGAGCTGTGTTCCTCCCCCAATGCCATTGTTTTTACTGTTTTACTGTCTGCTCTGCCTGGAATGAAGTCTTCCTCTACCACAGTCCTCTTAGCCTCATTCACTCCTCTCCTGTGCCTCCAATACTTCAGATTTGGCTCAAATATCACATCTAAGAACTCTTCTCTGACCCCTCACTTGCCAGCCTGGGCCTGGTCCCAGGACTGGCCTCTTGTATTTCTTTAGCAGCATGGCCTCCCTTCTACCCCTGCTCTACTCACAATGTGTGGAAGTGGGACATTTTCAAGTTCATGTTACCTGATGAGAGTGTTTCCACAAGACAAAGGAAAGAAAAAAATGAAACAAATTCTCCAGTGGATGGAATATTGACTAAGGCTGAATAATCTCTGCAAAAAAGGGGGAGGGGGCTGTAATAAACCACTGCCATGAAAATCTTTTATCATCTGCCCAATGGCTCTACATGCAAAATTCCCTAAGCAAAACTCTCATTTTCTCTTGCAGGAAAAAAGGCAGTAGTTGTTGAGAAAAGGTTGAATAGGGTCCTCCCAAATCTGAGAAATGCATGCTTTGAATGATCATAAAAAAGGAAATGATGTTTGGCTCTTACCTCCTGTACTGAGCTACTTGAGGGATGCAACCTCTGGATTCCCTGCACTTAGCACATAGTTTGTGTTCCTTAGATACTTGTGGAATGAATGTATAAATGTTTTCCTCATGGTCCCGTACTTTTTGTTCAGCAACTATAAACTGAGAAGCAGAGCAAACTCATTGATACCAGATCTGCCATTTGTCTGGATTAGTGTCCTGAAGCCCTTTAGACAAAACCTTTCTATAACCCATCTCAGAAGCATAAAAGCATGACAGGATTTTCAGCAGGTGAAAATGGGGAGAAGCAGATAATGCTTTCTCTTTCAGTCTAGAAAAAGTACCAACAAGGAGCTTTATGCTGGGAAGTTATAAGAACGTCACACACAATGGGGGAAATCAATGCACAGTCCCTCTGTGGTCAATAAACATGGTAGTTTCAGAGGAGATTTTGCTACAAGGCTAATAAACTTTGATCCTGACAGCCTCCACAACAGGACCCAGGATTTCAGGAATAATTAATGGAAGGTAGTGTACCCAGTCATCTGCAAGCTGCACTGCTCATGCTAAAACAAGACAAGAGGTTTTCAGTTATTTCTATCAAACTTGAGAATAAAATTTGAAAATAGCTCCTTAAATATATGCTCCCTCCTGGAAAGGAAGGGCACTATGTTTTTCCTAGTCTTAAGGCCCTCACACAAAGTGTAATGGTATCTTGGAAATGTTTCAGAATGTTCTTAGTCTGGAAGAAGAAAGGAATTTATAGCTGGTTAGAAAAGCAGGAGGGTCAAGAGCCACATGATTGATCAAACAGGTCACCCCACTAGAAGGGCAGTACTAGCTGGAAGCCAGATAAGCATAAGGGAGCAAGTAGAGAGGGGAACAAGATGCAGGGGGTTGAAACTGGTGTCAAAAGTAATTTCATGAATACAGCCTTCTTCTGCATGTCCTGGTATGCTTTGCTGGGCAAGGGGTATGCTCTTAAAGCTCTAAAATAGCTCTTTCCACATTTCCTGGTCCATTTAGGTTATCCAAAGGCTGACAACCATGAGAAATTGTGTATTTTGGGGTATGAGTCAGATTAGTAGACACCTGCCAAATGCAGTACCTATATTGAAGGCTTAATTTGAGGATTAATGATATCCTTTATGAAACATAGAATACCACACACTTCAACAAATATTTACTGAGCTGTATTGAGTGTAAGAAACTCAGAGTATGGTGGGTCTAGAGATGGGTATTTCATTCCATGTGCTCAGCAAATAAAAAGCATCTTATCTTAGTAATAAAGGCATGAGGAAAGATGAAAAAAAATATGGGTCATATTTAAGGTACAGTGCCAGTAAAGTAGGAGAAAGTAAAGTGACAAGAAATGAGGCTGGAAAGATATGTTGGGGTAGACACCAATGCCAGCTGTGTCAGCTATTACTTAGAATGCCAGCTGGACATGAACCATATAATTGCTCTCTGCAAGAGACCCACCTCAGAACAGAGGATTCACACAAACTGAGAGTAAAGGGATAGAAAAAAATTTTTTTAGGCAAATGGAAATGAGAAAAAAGCTGGGGTTGCAATACTTATATCTGACAAAATAGACCTCAAAGTAAAGGCCATAACAATAGATAAGGAAGGCCACTACATAATACTAAAGGGAGCAATTCAACAAGAAGATATAACTTTAGTAAACATATATGCACCCAATACAGGAGCAACCAAATACATAAAACAACTTCTGGAAGATATCAAGGGAGAGATCAATAGCAATACAGTCATAATAGGGAACTCCACTGACAACACTAGATAAATCCTCTAAACAAAAATTCGGCAAAGAAACAGCAATCCTAAATGACTAACTAGATCAGATGGACTTAATTGACATCTTCAGAATATTTCACCCCAAAGCTACAGAATATACGTTCCTCTCTAGTGCACACGGGACATTTTCAAAAATAGACCACATATTAAGACACAGGCAAAGTCTCTTCAAATTCAAGAGGATAGAAATCATAACAACCATCTTCTCAGATCACAATGTCATAAAACTAGAAACCAACTACAATAAAAACAATGAAAAAAAAATCAAACACTTGGAGGCTAAAGAGCATGCTATTAAACAATGATTGGGTTACCAAAGAGATCAAAGAAGAAATAAAAAGCATTCTGGAAATAAATGACAATGAAAACACAACAATCCAAAATCTATGGGACACAATAAAAGCAGTCCTGAGAGGGAAGTTCATAGCTCTACAGGCCTACCTCAAAAAACAAGAAAAACTGGTAATAAATTATCTATCCTTTCAACTTAAAGAATTAGAAAGAGAGCAACAAGAAAAGCCCACAGTATCCAGAAGGAAGGAAATAATAAAGTTCAGAGCAGAAATAAATGACATAGAGATAAAAAAAACTCACTATAAAAGATCAATGAAACCAAGAGCTGGTTCTTTGAAAGGATAAATAAGATCGATGAACCTCGAGCCAGGCTCACCAAGAAGCAAAGAGAGAGAACCCAAATAAACAAAATCAGAAATGAAAGAGGTGAAGTAACAACAGACCCCACAGAAATACAAAGGATTATGAAAAAATACTATGAACAACTCTATTCCACCAAACTAGACAACCTGGAGGAAATGGACATATTCCTAGAAAAATATAACCTTTCAAAACTCAACCCGGAAGAATCTAAAAACCTGAATTGGCCGATAACTATGGAAGAAATTGAAGCAGTCATCAAAAAGCTTCCAGCAAACAAAAGCCCGGGGCCAGAAGGCTTCACAGGGAAGTTTTACCAAACATTCAAGGAAGAACTAAAACCTATCCTCCTCAGACTATTCCAAAAAATTCAAGAGGAAGAAACACTTCCAAGCTCATTCTATGAAGCCAGCATCACCCTAATACCAAAACCAGATAAAGAAAACACAATGAAAGATAATTACATGCCAATATCCCTTATGAACACAGATGCCAAAATCCTCAACAAAATTATAACAAATCAGATCCAGCAGTGCATCAGAAAGATCATACACCATGACCAAGTAGGATTTATCCTGGGGATGCAAGGATGGTACAACATCCACAAATCAATAAACGTGATACATCACATAAACAAATTGAGAGATAAAAATCACATAGTCATATCAATTGTGCAGAAAAAGCATTTATCAGAATAAGCACCCTCTCTTGATAAAAACTCTCAGCAAGGTGGGAATAGAAGGATCAAACCTCAACATAATAAAAGCCATATATGGAAAACCTACAGCCAACATCATACTCAATGGGCAAAAACTAAAACCATTTTCCCTAAGAACAGGAACAAGAAAGGGATGCCCACACTCACCACTCCTGTTTGACATAGTACTGGAGGTACTAGCCATTGTGATCAAACAAGAAGAGGAAATAAAAGGCATCCAAATTGGAAAAGAAGTAAAACTGTCCTTATTCACCGATGACATGATACTGTACATAGGAAACCCTAAAGACTCCATCAAAAATATTAGTAGACTTAATAAATGAATTTGGCAATGTAACAGGATACAAGTTTAATGCCAAGAAATCTATGGCATTTCTATACACCAATAGTGAACTTACAGAAAGAGAGACTAAAAAAGCAATCTCATTTACCATCACACACAAAAAATTAAGATACCTAGGAATAAACTTAACTAAGGAGCTAAAAGACCTGTACATGAAAAACTACAGGTCATTGAAAAAGGAGATAGAGGAAGATATAAACAAATGAAAGAACATACCATGTTCATGGATTGGTAGAATCAACATTATTAAAATGTCCATACTACCCAAAGCAATCTATACTGAGTGGTCAGATTATTATGATCTCTGAACGCATAATAATCTGGCCACTCAGTGTATATCCTATATAATAAAAGGCTAATATGCAAATTGTCCACTCGACCAGGAGTTCAACCAGCAGGCTGGCCGGCCAACCACCCATGTCCCCTTCCCCTGGCCAGGCTTGCCGGACCCCACCCATCATGCATGAATTCATGCACCGGGCCTCTAATATATATCTATATATCTATATATCTATATATCTATATATCTATATATCTATATATCTATATATCTATATATCTATATATCTATATATCTATATATCTATATATCTATATATCTATATATCTATATATCTATATATCTATGTATCTATGTATCTATGTATCTATGTATCTATGTATCTATATCTATATCTATATCTATATCTATATACACACACACATATATACTGAGTGGCCAGATTATTGTGCATTCAGAGATCATAATAATCTGTCCACTCAGTGTATAGATTCAATGTACTCCCCATTAAAATACCAACAGCTTATTTCACAGATCTAGAAAGAACTCTCCAAAAATTCATCTGGAATAAAAAAAACAAAACCTGAATAGCTGCAGTGATCCTGAGAAAGAAGAACAAACTAGAAGGGATCTCAATACCAGATATCAAGATGTATTACAAAGCCACTGTACTCCAAACTGCCTGGTACTGGAAACCAAGATGGCAGCATAAGGTATAGACATGTACGTGCTGCCTCTCACAACCACACCAAAACTACAACTAAAAGACAAAATGGCTATCATCCAGAACCATGGGAAAACTGGATGAGTAGAAGTTCTACAACTAGATGCAAAGAAAAAAGTGCATTGAGACTGGGTAGGAGGTGCAGAGGTGCAGAAAAGCAGAGTTATGGAGGCGCACGAACCAGGATGGCAACTGGGTGCCTGTTTTTAAACTCCCAACTGCTCTGAACTCCAGTTTCCGTGAGACTCTGGGAACCCAGAATCCTACCAGGAGAAACTGGACTGTTTGGCATTGGGTCAGAAAGTGAGGGTGGCTTTCTTGCAGAGGTGCTCACAGAGATCATTGTTACTGTGTGGGGCCGCGGGTCATGGGGATGAGGAGACACGGAGACGCAGAGACACTGAGATGCTGAGATGGCTGACTGGAAGCCATCGCTGTTTGCTCTGCCCTGGTGACTCCCTGAGACCCTGCCCCACCCAATTTACAACCCCACCGAAGCTGTGAGCAGTGGCTTTTGCATATGAATGGCTTGTCCTTTCGCATACTAACCTAACAAACTGCAGCTGGGTGAGAGAGCTCCAAAACTTCCAAAGACCAAACAAAGAGGAGAAATCTGCAGATCTCTCTGTAGTTCCTGCTGGATGGCCTCAGGCAATGGTTGACTTTTCACCTCCTTGGAGATCTAGGAGCCAGTGTACCTAGTGGTCAGTGTGAGATGATATCAGATTGCAACTCCTCACATCCATAAGTGACACACTCAAGAGGCAGACTCAGTGAGCATCAAAGCCCCACTGAAGCAAGTCCTGCTCCATAAGGGTGTCTTCAGCACAGCAGTTCTTCCATTATCGACACAGCGGGTCCTCACAGCCAAGTGGCCTGGAGGTCAATTCCTCCCAGTGATACCAACAGCAACAAAGGCTTAACTACAAAAAGACTGTGCACCCAGCCCACAAATGGGTGTAGCAAGAGTGTCCACCTCAGGTGATTGGGGAGGCTGAGCCACTGGGCCCTATAGGACACCTACCACACAAGGCCACTCTATCAACACAGGGAACCAGCCATAATGCGGAGACAATGAAACATGCCATGAATGAAAGAAATGGAGGAAAGCAAACTACTGTATATAGAGTTCAAAACCACAGTTATAAGGTTACTCAAGAATCTTCTAGAAACCTCTGAGGAACTTAGTGAGACCTTCAAGAATCTTAATGAGAATGCCAAAAAATAAAAATTAAAAATTAAAAAATGGAAAAGGACCAGTCAGAAATTAAGCATACACTGTCTGAAATAAAGAATAATGTACAGAAATTCAACAGAAGATCAGAGGATCTTAAAAATCAAGTCAAAGATTTAAAATACGAGGAAGCAAAAAATACCCAACTGGAAAAGCAAAAAGAAAAAAGAATCCAAAAATTTGAAGATAGTGTAAGGAGCCTGTGGGACAACATCAAGCTTACCAACATCTGAATTATGGGGGTGCCAGAAGAAGAGAGAGAGCAAGATATTTAAAACCTATTTGAAGAAATAATGACAGAAAACTTCCCCTCCCTGGTGATAGAAATAGACTTACAAGTCCAGGAAGCACAGAGAACCCCAAACAAGAGGAATCCAAAGAGGATCACACGAAGACACAATTAAAATGCCAAGGGAAAAAGAAAAAGAGAGAATCTTAAAAGCAGCAAGAGAAAAACAGTTTAGTTACATACAAGGGAGTACCCATACAACTCAGCTGATTTCTCAACAGAAACTATGCAGGGAAAACTGGTCAGCTGAAAAAAAAATGGCGACGGAATAGAGTCGTGTTTGGAGTCTGGTCCTGGGGCGGAGAGTAGGAGCAACAGAGGTTCACAGCAGGATTGTATATTGGCAAGCCAAGGGACAGCTAAACTACAGGAGAAGGCGGGGGAGTGCTGGCCAGGGCTCCCCTGACCGTGCAGCACCCACAGGGGCTGGGTCTCCTCCCGGAGCTGCGGGCTCACCGGGCGCCTCGCCATCTTGCAAGGAAAGGAGGATTTTATTGGAAACCTGACTTTCTGTGAGAACTGCAAACACTGAACAGCTACGAGTACCAGAACACCGGTCCCCTATCGGCGCAAACATTCGGATTCAAAGGAACTCTTCACTGCACCACGGGAAGGTCAGATTTCGCCTGAAATAAGGTGTGGTTTATAATCCCCACGGTGGGAGGGAAGCGCGAGCCGCAAGACCGGCAGGAACCGGGAGGTCTGTGCCTAGAAAAATCGGCGGCAGTTAGAACTACCGTGATCCGTGAATGTGGAAGGGGGTCCTCTGAGCTGCTAACAGAAGTGACCTCTTAAAAGCAACTCATTTTAATCTGACGAGGAGGATCAGACTAAGAATTTTCAAAGGAGTGCAGGCTTCTTAGTCTGGCGCACAGACGCACTGTCCGCACACTTGGGCTCTTTCCGACTCTGATTACTAAGCCCAATACATAGGAAAACCCAGGTGGAAAAACCCTGAAAGACTGCAGGGGGAAGTTGTTTTTTCGGAACCTGGGAACAGAGCTGGGTGTGACCATCTGAAAGGCAGCTCTGAGGCGCACACCTCCACAAACCGGTAGTGAGTGCCATAGAGGGGGAAAAAAAAAAGCTAGAGAGGCCCGGAAGTCAATTCAGAAACACTGCCACCCAGGGGCTGAAACGCTAATTATCTCTGGTGTAATCAAAAATAAATATGAGAAATTAAGACATGGCTGGCTCAAAAAGCAGGACTGGCTTACAAAACTGAGAAGCAGTGGAACGAAGCTGAACTGAAATACCGCCCAGACTGGGAAACAGGCATACCAAACAGAATATTAGAGGAAGTGAATGACAGCCGCTACTGCACATTTTAGTCTTCCTATTTTTAAATTTTTAATTCCTTTTTCAATTTTTTTAAAAAAATTTTTATTCTAATTTTTTTATTTTCATTTTTTGCATCTTTTACTTAAGAAACTAATTTTTTTTCTTTTTCCTCACTCGATTTTCACCTTTTTAATTATTACATTTTTATTTTCAATCAGCATTATTATTACTATTATTTTACTTTTTTTTTTAATGTAATTTCATTTTCCCTTTCTTATATTTTGGGATTAGTGTCCTACATTCTATTTACATCTTTCCCTTACACTATCTCAACGCTAACATTTTGCCATCACTCTCCTCCTAACCTTTCCCCTTTTGGTCTCCTGATTTTCTTAACCCTTTCTGGCTATAGATTTTCCCTACTTTTTCAGTTTACCCTCTGCTAAAATTTCACCCTACTTATATATCTAATTCCCAACCCCCTGCTCCAAATCCATACATACCTCTCTCTATGCTACCTTAAAAAATTATTTTTCTCTCTGGCCTTTTGTTGTTGTTTGCTTGAATGTTGATTAGATTGAATTTTTATGCTTTTTTATGAGATTGTTTTGATTATTCTTTTTGTTTGTTTGGTTGGTTCTTTTGTTTGCTTTGTTTTTGTTTGTTTTTTACTTTTGTTTTCCCTTGCCTCACTTGATATTAGTTGGTGTTGCAGTTTGTATTAATCTCCAGGCTTGTTTTGCTGGAATTTGCTGGGATTAGTGGTTGTTCAAGTGGAGTCTACTCCCCATATATATACTTTGTTCCCCTTTTCTCTCTTAGTATTGTTCTTGTCTCTCTTACTTTTTTTTCTTTTCCTTTTTTTTCTGCTCTTTTCCCAAGTTCAGATTCACACTCTTTTTGTTTTGTTTTGTTTTGTTCTTTATTTTTACTCTCCCTCTTCCACTCCTATACCCTAATTTGTCTTTCTCTGGTGGTTACCTTTATTGGAGGTTATTAATATCGTGAATACAATTCTGTTCAGTGCCTTGTGTGTTGTGCCTGGTTGTGTTGTATTTTGTACCTTTAAATCAACGCCAGAGAGAGAGAACTATATAACCAGACATCTGGAGAAGAGAGACCATGGGGAGACAAAGAAATAGCCCCCATAGGAAAGAGAAGCAGGCATCACCAGAAAAGGAAGTAAACGAATTAGAGGCAAACAACCTATCAGAGAAAGAATTCAGAGAAATGGTCATAAGGTGGCTGAAAAGGATGGAAGACAAATTCGACACTATGAGTAAGAACCAAGAGGAAATGAAGAAGAACCAAGAATAAATGAAAAATGACATCACTGCTGTAAAGAACTCAATAGAAAGCATCAAGAGTAGACTAGAAGAAGCAGAGGACCGCATAAGTGAGCTAGAATACAAGATGGAAAAAAATACCCAATTACAACAGCTTCTAGAAACAAAAATTAGAAAGCATGAGGAGAGCCTAAGGGAACTTCGGGACAACACAAAACAAAACAACATCAGAATAATAGGGGTACCAGAAGGAAAGGAAACGGAGTAAGGAATTAAGTTGGCAAACACCAACGACAAAGTAAGAATCTTAAAAGCAGCCAGAGAGAGACAGACAGTTACATACAAAGGAACCCCCATCAGACTAGCAACTGATTTCTCAACAGAAACTCATCAGGCCAGAAGGGAATGGAATGAAATATACAAAGTCATGCAAAGGAAGGGTCTCAATCCAAGTATACTGTACCCAGAAAGGCTATCAATCAAAATTGAAGGTGAAATCAGGAGCTTCACAGACAAAAAAGGGCTAAGGGAGTTTATCACCACCAAACCAGCAATGAAAGAAATGCTAAAGGGTCTGCTGTGAAAAAAAAAAAGAAAGAAAGAAAGAAATACGAAGCAAAGAAGGAACACAGGGGTATAGATTAAAAATGGTGACAAATAAGTGCCTATCAATAATAACTTTAAATGTAAATGGATTGAATGCCCCAATCAAAAGACACAGGGTAACAGATTGGATAAGAAAACAAAACCCATATATCTGCTGTCTACAGGAAACCCACCTCAAAAAAAAGGACACATACAGACTGAGAGTAAAGGGATGGAAAAAGGTGTTCCAGGCGAATGGAAATGAAAAAAAGCTGGGGTAGCAATACTTATATCTGACAAATTAGATCTCAAAGTGAAGGACATTACAAGAGATAATGAAGGCCACTTCATAATACTAAAGGGAGAAATCCAACAAGAAGAAATTACTCTGGTAAACATATATGCACCCAATACAGGAGCACCAAGATACATTAAAAAACTCCTGGAAGATATCAAAGGAGAGATTGACAGCAATACAATCATAGCAGGAGACTTCAATACCCCACTATCACCATTGGACAAATCCTCTAAACAAAAAATCAGCACAGAAACATCAATCCTAAATGACTCACTAGACCAGATGGAATTAATTGACATCTTGAGAACATTTCACCCCAAAGCCACAGAATAAACATTCTTCTCAAGTGCACATGGGTCATTTTCAAAGATAGACCATATGTTAGGACATAGGCAAAGTCTCTCCAAATTCAAGAAGATAGAAATCATATCAAGTATCTTCTCAGATCACAGTGGCATAAAACTGGAAATCAACTACAATAAAAACAACCCAAAGAAATCAAACACATGGAGACTAAACAGCATGCTATTAAACCATGACTGGGTTACCAAAGACATCAAGGAAGAAATAAAAAACATCATGGCAACAAATGACAATGAAAACACAACAATCCAAAATCAATGGGACACAGCGAAAGCAGTCATGAGAGGGAAGTTCATAGCTCTACAAGCCTACTGCAAAAAACAAGAAACAATGGTAATAAATTACCTAACCCAAAAAGTCAAAGAGTTAGAGAGAGAGCAACAAGAAAAGCCCAGTGTAAGCAGAAGGAAAGAAATAATAAAGATCAGAGCAGAGATAAACGACATAGAGACTAAAGAAACAATACAAAAGATCAACAAAACCAAGAGCTGGTTCTTTGAAAGGATAAACAAGATTGATGAACCTCTAGCAAGGCTCACCAAGAAGCAAAGAGAGAGGACCCAAATAAACAAAATCAGAAATGAAAGAGGTGAAATAACAACAGACCCTGACGAAATACAAAGGATTGTTACAAAATACTACGAACAACTCTATTCCAAAAAAACTGGACAACCTGGAGGAAATGGACATATTCCTAGACAAATACAACCTTCCAAAACTCAATCAGGAAGAATCTAAACAGCTCAACAGGCCAGTAACTATGGAAGAAATTGAAGCAGTCATCAAAAAGCTTCCGGCAAACAAAAGCCCGGGGCCAGACGGCTTCACAGGAGAGTTTTACCAAACTTTCAAGGAAGAACTAAAACCTATCCTCCTCAGACTATTCCAAAAAATTCAAGAGGAAGGAACACTTCCAAGCTCCTTCTATGAAGCCAGTATCACCCCGATACCAAAACCAGATAAAGACAACACAATGAAAGAGAATTACAGACCAATATCCCTCATGAACATAGATGCCAAAATCCTCAACAAAATCCTAGCAAATCGGCTCCAGCAATACATAAGAAAGATCATACACCATGACCAAGTAGGATTTATCCCAGGAATGCAAGGATGGTACAATATCCGCAAATCAATAAATGTGATACATCACATAAACAAATTGAGAGATAAAAATCACATATTCATATCAATAGATGCAGAAAAAGCATTTGACAAAATCCAACACCCTTTCTTGATAAAAACTCTAAACAAGGTGGGAATAGAAGGATCATACCTCAACATAATAAAAGCTATATATGATAAACCCACAGCAAACATCATACTCAATGGGCAAAAACTAAAACCATTTCCCCTAAGAACAGGAACAAGACAGGGATGCCCACTCTCACCACTCCTGTTTGACATAGTACTGGAAGTATTAGCTGTCGCAATTAGGTAAGAAGAAGAAATACAAGGCATCCAAATTGGAAAAGAAGAAGTGAAGCTGTCCTTATTTGCAGATGACATGATATTGTACATAAAAAACCCAAAAGATTCCATCAAAAAACTAATAGAATTAATGAATGAATTCGGCAATGTAGCGGGATACAAAATTAACACCAAGAAATCTATGGCATTTCTATACACCAATGGTGAACTTACAGAAAGAGAGACTAAAAAAGCAATCCCATTTACCATCGCACCAAAAAAATTAAGATACCTAGGAATAAACTTAACTAAGGAGGTAAAAGACCTATACGCGGAAAACTACAGGACACTGAAAAAAGAGATAGAAGAAGACGTAAACAGATGGAAGAACATACCATCTTCATGGATTGGTAGAATCAACATCATTAAAATGTCCATACTACCCAAAGCAATCTACAGATTCAATGCACTCCTCATCAAAATACCAACAGCATATTTCACAGACCTAGAAAGAACTCTCTAAAAATTCATCTGGAATAAAAAAAGACCCCGAATAGCCACAGCAATCCTGAGAAAGAAGAATAAAGTAGGAGGGATCTCAATACCAGATTTCAAGCTGTATTACAAAGCCACTGTTCTCAAAACAGCCTGGTACTGGCACAAGAACAGACATATAGATCAATGGAACAGAATAGAGAATCCAGATATCGACCCAAACCACTATGCTCAATTAATATTTGACAAAGCAGGCATGAACATACAATGGAGTCAAGACAGTCTCTTCAATAAATGGTGTTGGGAAAATTGGACACACACATGCAAAAAAATGAAACTAGATCACCAACTTACACCATACACAAAAATAAACTCAAAATGGATACAGGACTTAAACATAAGACGGGAAACCATAAAAATACTAGAGGAATCCACAGGCAACAAAATCTCAGACATATGCCAAAAGAACTTCTTCACTGACACTGCCTCTAGGGCAATGGAAGCTATAGAGAAAATTAACAAATGGGACTACATCAAAATAAAAAGCTTTTTTACAGCAAAAGAAACCATCAACAAAACAACAAGAAAGCCCATTGCATGGGAGAACATATTTGCAAATGCCATCACTGATAAAGGTTTAATCTCCTACATCTACTGGCAGCTTATGCAACTTAATAAAAGGAAGATAAATGATCCAATTAAAAAATGGGCAACGGACCTAAACAGAATATTTTCAAAAGAAGAAAGAAGGAAGGCCAAGAGACACATGAAAACATGCTCAAAGTCACTTATTATCCGAGAGATGCAAATCAAAACAACAATGAGGTACCATCTCACACCTGTCAGAATGGCTATCATCAACAAATCAACAAACGACAAGTGTTGGCGAGGATGCAGAGAAAAAGGAACCCTCGTGCACTGCTGGTGGGAATGCAGACTGGTGCAGCCACTGTGGAGAACAGTATGGAGTTTCCTCAAAAAACTGAAAATGGAACTCCCTTTTGACCCAGTAATCCCACTCCTGGGAATATATCCGAAGAAACTAGAAACACCAATCAGAAAGGATATATGCACCCCTATGTTCATAGCAGCACAATTTACAATAGCTAATATTTGGAAACAGCCTAGGTGCCCGTCAGCAGATGACTGGATCAGAAAACTGTGGTACATCTACACAATGGAATACTATGCTGCCATAAAAAGAAGGAATTCTCATCATTTACAGCAACTTGGATGGAATTGGAGAATATTATCCTAAGTGAAATAAGCCAGTCAATGAAAGAAAAATACCACATGATCTCACTCATTTATGGATAATAAAGAACATTATAAACTGATGAACAATTAGATAGATACAGAGACAGTAAAGCTACAAACAGATTTTCAAATTACAGGGGGAAATTTAGGGAGAGGTGGGGGAGATAAGAAATCAAACGAAGGACTTGTATGCATGCATATAAGCAGAAACAATGGACGCAAAACTCTGGGGGGTGAAGGCATGTATGGGTGTGGGGTAGGGGGGTAATGGTAAGATATGTACACATATAATACCTCAATAAAAAAAATAAAATAAAATAAAATAAAAGAAACTATGCAGGCCAGAAGGGAGTGGCAAGAAATATTCAAAGTGATGAATAGCAAGAACCTACAACCAAGATTACTCTACCCAGCAAAGCTATCATTCAGTATTAAAAGTCAGATAAAGAGCTCCACAGACAAGAAAAAGCTAAAGGAGCTCATCACCACCAAACCTGGATCATATGAAATGCTGAAGGGTATCCTTTAAGAAGAGAAAGAAGAAGAAAAAGGTAAAGATAAAAATTATGAACAACAAAGTGACAACAAAAACATATATCTCAACAAGTGAATCTAAAAATCAAGTGAATACTAATCTGATGAACAGAATAAACTGGTGAATATAACAGAATCAGGGGCATAGAAGGGGAGTGGACTGATAATTCTCGGGGAGAAGGGGGAATGAGAGGTGTGGGAAGAGATTGGACAAAAATCTTACACCTGTGGATGAGGACAGTGGCGGGGGGTAAGGGCATGGGGTGGAGGGGTGGGGAACCAGGTTGAGGGGAGCTTTGGGATGAAAAAAGAGGAACATATGTAATAATCTGAACCATAAAGATTTATTTTAAAAAAATACTGCCTGGTACTGGCACAAGAACAGGCATATAGATCAATGGAATAGAATAGAGAACCCTGAAATCGATCCAAACCACTATGCCCAATTAATATTTGACAAAGGAGGCAGGAACATACAATGGAGTCAAGACATTCTCTTCAATAAATGCTGTTGGAAAATTTGGTCAGACACATGCAAAAAAATGAAACTAGACCACCAACTTAAACGTAAGTTGGAAAAACATAAAAATATTAGAGGAATCCAAAGGCAACAAAATCTCAGACATATGCCGAAGCAATTTCTTCACCAATACCACTCCTAGGGCAATGGAATCTAAAGGGAAAATAAACAAATGGGACTACATCAAAATAGAAAGCTTCTGCACAGCAAAAGAAACCATCAACAAAGCACTTCATGGGAGAACATTTTTACCAACCATATCTCTGATAAGGGTTTAATCTCCAACATTTACAGGGAACTCATACAAATTGATAAAAGGAAGACAAACCACCCAATAAAAAATGGGCAAATGACCTCAATAGATACTTTTCAAAAGAAGACATAAGGAAGGCCAAGAGACATGAAAACATGCTCAATGTCCCTAATCATCTGAGAGATGCAAATCAAAACAACAATGAGGTACCATCTCACACCTGTTAGAATGGCTATCATCAACAAATGACAAATGTTGGCGAGGATGCAGAGAAAAAGGAACCCTTATGCACTGCTGGTGGGAATGCAGACTGGTTCAGCCATTATGCAGAACAGTATGGAGTTTCCTCAAAAAACTAAAAATGGAACTTCCATTTGACCCAGTAATACCACTTCTAGGAATATATTCCAAAAAAACTAGAAACAGCAGTCAGAAAGGATATATGCACCCCTATGTTCATAGCAGCACAATTTACAATAGCTAAGATTTGGAAGCAGCTTAAGTTCCCATCAGCAGATGATTGGATTAAAAAACTTTGGCACATCTATGCAATGGAATACTATGCTGCTGTAAAAAGGAAGGAAATCCTACCATTTGTAACAGCATGCATGGAGCTGGAGAGCATTATGCTAAGTGAAATAAGTCAGTCAGAGAAAGGTAAATATCACATGATCTCACTCATTTGTGGACTATAATGAACAACATAAACTGATGAACAAAAATAGATCTAGAGGCAGAGAAGCATCGATCAGAACCACAGGAAACCTGGCTGAGTGGAAATTCTACAACTAGAAGAAAAGAGGAAAGCACATTGAGACTCAGAGGAGCTGCAAAAGGGTGAGGTATGGAGATGTGCACGCGGAGAGGATGGGCGGCTGTGTGCACGGGCGGCTGAGTGCACAGCTGGCTTTCTAAAGCGGGAGGAAGACGGAAGCCCCCGAGTGCACTGAACTCCAGTCCCGGGCGAGACTCTGGGAAACCAGACTTATTCAGGGGAAATCTAGACTGTCAGGAAAAGAGAAAGCACACTGAGACTCGGGAGCTGCGGAAGGCAGAGGTCCAGAGGCACGCGAGCGCTCAGAGAGGACTGACTGCTGAATGCATGGGTGGCTGAGTGCGCGGCTGGCTTTCTAAAGCAGAAGGGAGATGGAAACTCCTTACTGCGCTGAACTCCAGTTCCGGGCAAGTTTCTGGGAACCCCGACTCATTTTGGGAGAAACTGGACTGTCTGGCAGTGGTCAAAACTTGAGAGTGGCTTTCTCTCAGAGGTGCTTACAGTGATTAGCAAGGGACACTGAGACGCAGCGGCCTCATAGGGCAGGGCTGACGGGAAACCAAGGCTGTCTGCTCTGCCCTGAAACTCCGCCCCATTCAAGCTGAGCACAGAGGCTTTTGCAATTTTGCAAGTCTTGTCTCATAAGAGTGTCTCCAGCACAGAAGTTCTTCCAGAATAGACACAGCTGATCCTCACAACCAATTGGCCTGGAGGTCAAATCCTCCCAGTGATACCAACAACAATCAAGACTTAACTACAACAAGGCTGCGCACACAGCCCACAAAGGGGTGTACCGAGTGTCTAACTCAGGTAACAGGGGAGGCTGAGCCACTGTGCCCTATAGGACACTTACCACACAAAGCTACTCTACCAACTCAGGGAAGCAGCAAAAATGCGGAGACAAAGAAACAGATCACAAATGAAAGAAATGGAGGAAAGCAAATGACTGGATATAGAGTTCAAACCCACGGTTATAAAGTTTTTCAAGAATTTTCTAGAAAAGGCCAATAAATTTAGCAAGACCCTTGAGGATATAAAAAAGGACCAAGTAGAAATTAAACATACACTGACTGAAATAAAAAATATTATACAGAGACCCAACAGCAGACTAGAGGATCGCAAGAATCAAGTCAAAGATTTGAAATACAAAGAAGCAAAAACACCCAACCAGAAAAGCAAAAAGAAAAAAGAATCCAAAAATTTGAAGAGAGTATAAGGAGCCTCGGGGACAACCTTAAGTGTATCAACATCCGAATTATGGGGGAGAGAGAAAGCAAGATACTGAAAACCTATTTGAAGAAATAATGACAGAAAACTTTCCCCACCTGGTGAAAGAAATAGACTTACAAGTCCAGGAAGTGCACAGAACCCCAAACAAAAGGAATCCAAAGAGGACCACACCAACACACATAATTAAAATGCCAAGGGCAAAAGACAAAGAGAGAATCTTAAAGCAGCAAGAGAAAAACAGTTAGTTAGATACAAGGGAGTACGCATACAACTGTCAGCTGATTTCTCAACAGAAACTATGCATGCCAGAAGGGAGTGGCAAGAAATATTCAAAGTGATGAATAGCAAGAACCTACAACCAAGATTACTCTACCCAGCAAAGCTATCATTCAGAATTAAAAGTCAGATAAAGAGCTTCACAGATAAGAAAAAGCTAAAGGAGTTCATCACCACCAAACCAGTATTATATGAAATGCTGAAAGGTATTCTTTAAGAAGAGGAAGAAGAAGAAAAAGGTAAAGATAAAAATTATGAACAACGAAGTGACAACAAAAACATATCTCTCAACAAGTGAATCTAAAAATCAAGTGAATAAAAAATCTGATGAACAGAATAAACTGGTGAATATAACAGAATCAGGGGCATATAAGGGGAGTGGACTGACAATTCTTGGAGGGAAAGTGGTATGGGGGGTGCGGGAAGAGACTGGACAAAAAGCATACACCTATGGATGAGGACAGTGGCGGGGAGGTAAGGGCAGAGGGTGGGGTGGGAACCGGGTGGAGGGGAGCTATGGGGGGGGGGAAGAGGAACAATTGTAATAATCTGAACAATAAAGATTTATTAAATTAAAAAAAATAAATGGAGACACCCAAAAGATTAGTGTCGTTCCCATTGTCATAGATTCTCATAAATCCCTATACTCTCCCCACCTCTACACTCACCACCTTCCCTTGCAGCTATTTGTGTAATCAGTTTCTGGCACTCCCATAATTTGGATATTGGTACACTTGAAGTTGCCCCAGCAGGCTCCTTACACTGTCTTCATATTTTTGGGTTCTTTTCTCTTTTTGCTTTTCTGGTTGGGTGTCTTTTGCTTCCTCATACTTCAAATCTTTGACTTGATTCTTGGGATCCTCTAGTCTATTGTTGAATCTCTGTATATTATTCTTTATTTCAGTCAATGTATGCTTAATTCCTGATTGGTCCTTTTCCTTTTTTTTTTTTTTTTTTGCATTCTCACTAAGATCCTTGACGGTCTCACTAAGTTCCTCAGAGGTTTCTAAAAGATTCTTGAGTAACCTTATAACTGTGGTTTTGAACTCTATATCCAGTATTTTGCTTTCATCCATTTCTTTCATTTGTGAGATTTTCTTTGTCTCCACATTTTGGCTGCTTCCCTGTGTTTGTTTCTATGTATTTGGTAGCTTGTAAGTCTCCTTGAGTTGATAGAGTGGCCTTTTGTGGTTGGCGTCCTATAGGGCCCAGTGGCTCAGCCTCCCCAGTCACCTGAAGTGGACACTCTTGGTACATCCTTTTGTGGGCTGTGTGCACAGTCTTGTTGTAGTTAAACTTTGATTGCTGTTGGTATCACTGGGAGGAATTGACCTCCAGGCCAATTGGCTGTGAGGACCAGCTGCAACTACAATGGAAGAGCTGCTGTGCAGGATACACCCTTATGGGGCAGGACTTGCTTCAGTGGGGCTTTGGTGCTCACTGAGTCTGCCCCTTGAGTGCATCACTTATGGATGTGAAGAGTTGTAATCTGGTATGGTCTCACACTGACCACTGGGTACACTGGCTCTTGGATCTCCAAGTAGGTGCAAAGTCAGCCACTGCCTGGGGCCACCCAGCAGGAGCTACAGAGAGATCTGAAGATTCCTCCTTGTATTGGGTTTGAAAGTACCCAGACGAGGCCCAGCTTTGTAGCAAGACAGGCTGTTGCTACTGCTGCTGCTGCCTGTTTGACAGGTTTTAGGCTGAGAAAGGACAGGCCATTAATATGCCAAAGTTGCTGTGCACAGCTTGCGGGGGGGGGGGGAGGTGGTTGTAAATTGGGTGGGGCGTGGTCTCAGGGAATCTCCTGGGTGGAGCAAACAGCAATGGCTGCCAGTCAGCCCTGCGCCAGAGAGATCCTAGTGCAGGAAAAATGACCACTCTGAACACCTCCATCTGAAAGAAAGCTTCCCTCCCATACCTGTCCCGATGCCAGACAGTCCAGTTTCTCCCTGTATGTGTCTGTGTCCCCCAGAGTCTTGCCTGGCACTGGAGCTCAGAGTAAGTGGGAGCTTGTATCTCCCTCCTGATTAAAAAAGCAGTGCACCCGTGTACCAGCCTGTTCTGCACCTCCACACTTCCTACCAGTCTCAAAGAGGTTTCTTCTTTACCTCTAGTTGTAAAACTTCCACTCAGCCAGCTTTCCTGCAGTTCTGGATGATAGTTGTTCTGTCTTTTAGTTGTAATTTTGATGTGGTTGTGAGAGGCAGCAAGTACAGGTGTTTACTTATGCCGCAATGTTGGTTTCTCCCCGGGGCTGTATTTTCTTATGCACGTTCCCAAAATGTCAGTTTTCCTGGCCATGGTTATAGCATTATAATTTGAATAGTGATCTATTTTATTGGATTAGAAAAATAGTAATGCTATTGATTCCATCACACTTATAATTCAATGTCATGAAAAACAGGATTCTACATCAGCAAGGGACCTTGAGGTAGGACCATACTAAACTGACTAAACTAAATTAAAAACTATTTTTTTCTATTTAAACAGTCCATATCATAGGATAATTACCCAGTTGTTTCCGTTCTTCCTTATGATTAGCCTATTTCGCTCATCTTGCATTTGAGATGTCTACGCTTTTCTTTTGTTTTCTATGGACACGGGAAACAAATGTGCAAGGATTTAATCTACATAACAGATTTTACTGGTTTTCAAAGCTTCTGCCTTGCAAATTGGTGCAGCCACTTTGGAAAACAGTATGAGGGTTCCTCAAAAAACTAAAACCAGAACTACCATATAACTAACAAATCTCACTTCTGGGTATTTATCTGAAGAAATCTAAAACACTAATTTGAAAAGATACATGAATCTCTATGTTCATTGCAGCATTATTTACAATAACCAAGATATGGAAACAACCTAAGTGTCCATTTGTTGTAGGCAGTGGGAAGGCACCAGGTGTTAGACTGGTAGGGTTAGACCTATGGGTTCAGACTGGAGCTGGGTTCAGCAACCTCGGTATTTGAGTTCTGGCTAGGAAAGAATTCAGAGTAAAGGTTCAAACTATAAGAGAACATTTATTTATAAAATCACAGAGGTAGAAGTAATTCATAGAAGAAATGGGCTTAGGAAACAAGTTATAGAGGTAAAGAAAGGGCCCTTGGATCTTGGGAGTGAGGACGGTAATGGTACTATGACTGGGGGAGGAGGAAAGGGAAGGGAAAGGGAAAGCCACAGGCATACTCCCTGGAGGGAGAGAGCTCTAGGTCCTTCATCCTAAGGTTGGAGAGTTTAGGGGAGGTCCCAGGGGGAACATCTCAATTGAATATTCAGCAGCTTTTCAGGTGTGTCCTTTCAGGGTCTAGGTCTCCACTGATTGATTGGTAGGTGCCAGGGCAAATGTTCATTATTCAATGCAGCTGGTCCTGAGGTCAGCTGAGGCTGGTTTTATTGCTTATCTGAGACTGAAGCTGAAATACACTGAGGCCTATATGTTATTTCTAGGGAGGAAAGACCAGGGCCATGGTCGGCAAACTGTGGCTCGCGAGCCACATGCGGCTCTTTGGCCCCTTGAGTGTGGCTCTTCCACAAAATGCCATGGCCTGGGCGAGTCTATTTTGAAGAAGTGGCATTAGAAGAAGTTTAAGTTTAAAAAATTTGGCTCTCAAAAGAAATTTGTACTGTTGATATCTGGCTCTGTTGACTAATGAGTTTGCTGACCACTGGACCAGGGGATCCAAACTACATGACTAGTGATATGCTAGAGGAGGAAAGGTCAGGCTGGGGGCAAGGTCCCACCCTACCCCACAGTTGTTCTCTGCTAAGCACCTGGAGCTTTCCACCCTGGTGACCTTCTTTACCTGGTCATTGTCCTTGCTCTGCTCATGTCTGTCTAACTGCCTATCACACATGAGTAGATGATTAAATAAAGAAGTGGTATATATATACAATGGAATAATACTCAGCCATATGTCATTTGTGACAACATGGATGGACCTAGAAGGTATTATGCTAAGTGAAATAAGTCAGACAGAGAAAGGCAAATACCATATGATTTCACTTACATGTAGAATCTAAAAATAAACAAGAAATAAACTCATAGGTAAGGGGTTAAGAAGTACAAATTGGCAGTTACAAAATAGTCATAGGAAATATAGTCAATAATATTGTAGTACATATGTATGATGCCAGGTGGGTACTAAACTTATGGGGTAGGGGATAGGGATCACCTCATAAGTGATATAAATGTCTCATTGTAGGCAGTGAAAAGGCACCTGGTGTTAGACCAGTGGAGTCAGACCAGATCTTTTTTCAGCAACCTTGGTACTTGAGTTCTGCCCTCAAAAGAATTCAGAGCCAAGACTCAAACTGTTATGGGAGAATTTGGGAGGGTGGAATTTTTCTGTTGTTAGTGGGAGTGGGGTTCTTATGATATCTTGAGAAAAAGAATTTTTTAGCCCTGGCTGGTTTTGCTCAGTGGTCAGAGTGTCAGCCTGCAGACTGAAGGGTTTGTGGCCGTGGTCGGCAAACTGCGGCTCGCAAGCCACATGTGGCTCTTTGGCTCCTTGAGTGTGGCTCTTCCACAAAATACCACGGCCTCAGTGAGTCCATTTTGAAGAAGTGGCATTAGAAGAAGTTTAAGTTTAAAAAATTTGGCTCTCAAAAGAAATTTCAATCGTTGTACTGTTGATATTTGGCTCTGTTGACTAATGAGTTTGCCGACCACTGGTTTGGGGTTCAATTTCCATTCAAGGGCACATACTTTGGTTGCAGGTTCAATCCACCACCCCAGTCGGGGCACGTGTGTGAGGCAACCAGACAATGTGTCTCTCTTGCATCATGTATGTCTCTCTCTCTCTCTCTCTCTCTCTCTCTCTCTCTCTCTCTCTCTCAAAAGATCAATGGTAAAAATATCCTCAGGTGAGGGTAAAAAAAAATAAAAAAAGAATTTTCTAAGATTTGGATGGGAGAATGAGTGATTTGTATTTGCATAGAGTTATATCCCTTGGTTTGTAAAGTCCCATTTCCCTGAAACCAATCATGGAAAATGTGAAGCTATGGATCCATTAGAGCTACAACCAAAGCCAGTGTCCAGTTTCCATCCCATAGTGAAGCTGGGTCTGGCAGAGCATCAGGCTAGTTGTAATCCATTAGTCCATTGTGTGGGATCCACATGGCTGTGGGACAATTGGGCATGTGCAGAGCATGAGAGTACACCCCCTGCAACAAGAATCCCAAGAGAGCTAGAGGGTTAAGAGAGAAAACTCCTTTTGTGCAGGAGCTCATGTATCTCAGATTTCATGCCCTTGCAGAAAGCACACCTATTCTGGCCAATGACCTGCTCCCAAGTGTGATTGATAAGTAATTACCTTCTTTACATCACCTAGACTTTATAGGTTATGTATCTATCCTTTCTTTGTCCAGTCCCTTCTCCCAGGATTTGTAGGGAACAGACCTGGAGAGTGTTAAACTGCAGCTTTCTGGCACAAATGGCATGCCCATATTATCTGACCTTCCCTTTGCTCCTTTCCTGTTAATTAATTAATAACTGGATTAATAACACTGATATCAAAACTATAAGAGAAAATTTATTTAGAGAATCACAGAGGTAGAATAAGTGAGCAGTAGGGGAAAAAATGAGCTCAGGAAACAAGTTACAGAGGCAAAAGAAGGGCCCTTGGAACTTAGGAGAAAGAGAGTGGCCAGGAAAAGGCACCTGAGAGAAGGAGGTGGGGCAAGGTGTGGCTATGCTCCATGGAGAGAGACACACTGGGTCCTCTGTCTTGAGAGTATTTATCTGGGGGTGTCAGAGAAGGATCCCGATAGAATATTCAGCAGCTTTCCAGGTATGTCCTCTCAGGGTTGTAATCTCCACTGATTGGCTGGTACCAGGGCAGGGGACGTCATTAGTCATTGCAGCTGGTCCTGATGTCATCCATGGCATTGCTTGTCTGGTTTTGCTGCTTTTCTGGGCCTGGAGCTGAAACACAACTGAGGCCTAGATGTTATCGCTATGGGTTAATGATTAAAGGAGTGGTTGTCCAAGGGATTGAATAGGAGGAACCCCTGGTTCCTCCTCCAAGGGAGTCTACTGCATGACCAGCAACATGCCACTGGAGGAAAGGTCAGGGGAGGCTCCAAACTGCATAACCAGAGATATGCCAGGGGAGGAAAGATTACCCTAGGCGTGAGGTCATTGTTTTCTCAGTTCTGCTTATTGCTAGGCACCTAGGTCTTTCTTCCTTGGTGAACTTCTGTAATTGGCCCATTATTCTTGCTCTGCTCATGTCTGAGTAACTTCCTACTACATAACCACTATGCTATACATCTGAAACTAATACAATATTCAATGTCAACTGCAATTGAAAAATAAAATTTAAAAAATAAAATAGACCAAGTGTCTAGAAAAAAAATAGTGCTTCTGCCAAAGAAGCATATTTTGGGGTAACATATTTGCTCCCTTTTGTGGAGGAAAATAGGTTCTATGGAAAGTAACCTCAGAGGGTTATCTGATCATAAATTCCTAACCTGGTATGGTGGGTAGTCATGTTCCAGGTATATAACTTTTTAATAAAAGGTTTACCTTTCTGCATTCCCAACAGCAGTGAACTGGTGTTCCCTTTTCTCCACATCCTTGTCAGCAGCACCTGTTGTTTGTTGACTTTTTGATGGTAGCTATTCTGACAGGTGTAAAGTGATATCTCATTGTGGTTTTAATTTGCATTTCTCTGATGATTAGTGACTTTGAGCATTTTTTTTTTCATGTAGCCACTATGGAAAATAATATGGAGTTTCCTCAAAAAATTAAATGGAACTTCCGTTTGACCCAGCGATCTCACTTCTGGGAATATAGCCTAAAAACCCCAAAACACCAATCAGAAAGAATATATGCACCCCTATGTTCATAGCAGTGTTATTTACAATAGCTAAGATTTGGAAATAGCTCAAGTGCACATCGGTAGATTAATGGATAAAAAAGCTGTGGGGCATTTACACAATGGAATACTATACAGCTATAAGAAGAGGGATCTCTTACCCTTTGGGACAGCATGGATGGACCTGGAAACTATTATGCTAAGTGAAATAAGCCAAACTGAGAAAGACAAATATCACATGATCTCATTTATTTGTGGAATCTAATGAACAAAATGAGTTGACCAACAAAATAAGACCCGAAGCAGGGAGGCACAGAACAGATTGACATACCTCGATGTGGGGGGACAAGAAGAGATAAACCAAAGAACTTGCATACTTACTAGGAGCCCAGTGCATGAATTTGTGCAACTTGAAATGAACTGTGGGTCGAAAAGCTGCAGTTGGCACAGGGGTGGGTCTTGGCCCATCCTCCATGCCCTTATAAGGCCCCTTCTGCCACAGCCCCTGGTCCCCTGTCTGCCAGCAGCCCCGCTCCTGCTGCCGCTGCTCCCACCTGCTGATGGAGCCAGCCCTGCTCACACCCGCTGATGGTATGAAGTGATTGGGGCTGGCACCATCAGTGGGTGCCAGTGGCAGATGCTACCTCTATCTTCCCTCAGGAGCAGTGGGAGGTGGAGAAGCCCTGAGGGGTGATCGGGGCCAGCAGCCGCTGCTCGCACCCGCTGACGGCGCCAAGTGATTGGGGCTGGCACTGGGTGCTGGCAATGGGTGCGAGCGGCAGCTCCGGTGCTAGCAGCGGGTGTGAGTGGGGCTGGCACCAGCAGCAGGTGTGAGTGCCAGACGGGACCACAGTGCACAGGAGCAAAGAATTTTCAGTAATCACCAGAGGCTTGCCCCGATGACAGCAACCAGTACCCCACTTTGGTCTGGCACCCCCGCTCACCTGCTCCACCAATGACTGCCTTGTTCTGCACTCTGCTGCCTGTTGCCAATGCCTGCTATGTTCTGCACGTGCCCCCTGGTGGTCAGTGCACATCATAGTGACTGGTTGTTCAGTTGTTCTGGTCTATTTGCATATTAGCCTTATATATATATATATGCATAGTCCATGGACATGGGCAATAGGGTGGTGAAGACCTGGGGAGTGGGTAAGGGCTGGGAGGGGGGTAAAGGGAGGAGAAAATGGGAGATATCTGTAATACTATTAACAATAAACATTTTTTAAAAAGGTTTATCTTGCCAAAACCGGTTTGGCTCAGTGGATAGAGCGTTGGTCTGTGGACTGGAAGGTCCCAGGTTCGATTCCAGTCAAGGGCGTGTACATTGGTTGCGGGCACATCCCCCAGTGGAGGGTGTGCAGGAGGCAGCTGGTCGATGTCTCTCTCTCATCGATGTTTCTAGCTCTCTATCCCTCTTCCTTCCTCTCTGTGAAAAATCAATAAAATATATTTAAAAAAAGAAAAAGGTTTATCTTTGCCTTAAGCAAGCTGTCCATTGTTTCTACGTATCTGTTAACACACTTTTGAAATAAATTGTAACCTCCCTCAAGAAAGCACATAATTTTGTTAATTATCATGTAATCCAATCCCTGCCTTGCTTTTCCCAACCTTATAACTTTCCTTAAATTTCCTCCTTAAATCCTTAAATTCAAATGCATAAAAGAAACTGCAAAACTGTTATTCTCTGGAGTATATGAGATATTGCTTCCCAGCATATGTTATCAGTTTGGCTCTAATGAATTCATAAAAATTCTCTACAGGTTTGGACATTTCTTACATCGACACATTCAAATTCATAATCTAGTTGGAGAGAGAGAGTTGCACTTTATATTCTGATTGTTTCTTTCCCTGTGGCTTAATAGAGGTTTGTGTCAGAAATAATGGAGCACAAAGAAGAAGGAATGAATTCTGCCTAGAGCCTTTAGGAAAAGTTTTACAGAGCATGTATATAACAGTTGGCTTGTCTTAAAGTCTGAGTAGGAGTTCCTCTTTCTCCCTGATCTCTAAATCCTCATCACTCTTCTGCATCCCTGTTTAGTTATATAACCATGTTCATATGCCCAAATTGTCCCATCACTGAATTTTACCCTGTCATTTATAATAGACTCTAGTTCCACTCAATACAAAGTGGGTAGCCTAGACTCCTTCCAATATCTGGGGATTCTTGACAGTTAGTTACATCTGAATTCTATGCGGCCATTTGATCATTGCTTTGAAGCTTATCCCCTGAAATCATCCTGCTTCTCTTTTCCTGCATTTTTTCACATAAGTCCTGCACTGGGTGTGTGTTCAGGGGTGGGGGTCAGGACTTTACAGTTCCTCATACCTTTGACCTGGGGCTGTGTGTAGTCTTCTTTGCTGAAGTTTGAAGACATGGAAAGGAGGCAGGATTGAGAAGAAAATGGGGGCAGATATTGAGCCTATGAGCCACTCTGTCTTGTACTCTTGCTTGGTCCTGTAAGAAAGGGGCATCTTTTAATAATTAACTCAAACTGGTATAGGTTAGTGGCAGCCCTGAAGGGGTTCACACCCTAGTGTTGTAGGCGGCAGAAATGGCACCAGATGTTAGACTGGTGGGGTTGGGCCAGACCTGGGTTCAGCAACCTCCGTATTTGAGTTCCAGCTAAGAAAGAATTCAGAGCCCAGACTCAAACTATGAGAACATTTATTTGGAAAATCGCCGAGTTAGAAGAAATTGGCTCAGAAAAGAAGTTGTAGAGGTAAAGAAAGGGTCCTTGGAGCTTGGGAGTGAGGAAGGTAATGGTAACACACCTAGGGGGATGGGGAAGGGAAAGGCACTGGCGTTCTCCCAGGAGGGAGAGCGTGCAGGGTCCTCTGTGTTAAGGGTTTTAAGAGTGGGGATATTATGGGCAATCCCAGGGGTAGATCTCAATAGAATATTCAGCAGCTTTCCAGGTGTGTCCTTTTCAGGGTTGTGGTGTCCACTGATTTATTGGTTGGTGCCAGGACAGGGGGTCATTATTCAATGCAGCTGATCCTAAGGCCAGCTTTGGTGCCACTTGTCTGGTTTTGCTGCTTTTCTGAGCCAGGAGCTGAAATACAGCTGAGGCCTAGAATCGTATCTTTAGGGAGAAAAAGGTCAGGAGGTCTAAACCACATGACCAGTGATATGGTAGGGGAAGAAAGGTCACCCTGGTGGCGAGGTACCACCCAACAATTGTCCTTTGCTAGACACCCAAGACTTTCTGCCCTGGTGATCTTCTGTACCTGGCTCATTATCCTTGCTTTGCTCAAGCCTGTCTAACTGCCTACCACATAAGTACAGCTAAACAACCTCAGAGTGAAATTCTTAAAATATTTGTCATTTCTGCCCCAGTAGGATTGCCAGATTTAGCAAATAGCAATACAGGACACCCAGTTGAATTTAAATTTCAGATAAACCATGAATATATATATATATTTTTAGTATAACGATGTCCCAACAGGTAATGATTTTGTCTTTGAAATACAGAAAGATAAAACTATTTTAGACATATGAATACTAAAAATTATGCCTTGTTCATTTGAAATTAAAATACAAGGTATCAAAGACAAGTACTATATGATTTCACTTACATGTAGACAAAATAAACTAACAAGGTGGAGACAGACTCATGGATACAGAGAACAGATTGATAGCTATCAGAAGGGAGGGGTTTGGGGGATGGGTGAAAAAGGTGAGCTTCATTCATAGTTTGTTGTTTATTCAGCTTCCTGGGAGAATCCTAAGTGGTATGGTATGTTCCTTCAAGCCCTCACACCCATCTTTTTCTGGATCTCAGTGGCAGCTGCAGTGGGGAGTTGGCTGTCCTCTGCCCATTCCCTGATCTGGCCAAAGACTTAGATTTACCTATGATGATTTCCACACAAAAACAATGAATGCTTTTAAGACATCAGTTTCATTGCAACAAAGAATAAGCAATCAGCTCTCTCTGAGTTGATCTGTAGATGTCTTCTTATTATGAACCTATGCCATGTATGATTTCATGGCAAAAAATATTTGTTGTCAGTGTGCAGTGGTACAGACATTGCCGAGTTTCTCTCTCAGTTCTTGAAGCCACTGTGCAAGGGCCAGTCCTGCAGGGTGTGTTTCCTTTTTGTCACTTGTGTTTCCTAAGTTTAACATTTTCCTAAATGTTAGACACTATTTCCAGACCTTTCTAAATGAGACCTTGCCACTAAAGTCACATTCTAAAAGGCTCAGCCCCTCTAGTGAAGACTTGGGACATTTTTACTACTTCTTTGTTTTAACCTCCCCCTGCTGGTAAAAAAATAATCCACATAGAGATTGTTCACAAGCTGAAAAATTTAAAGGTGGGTAGCAATTTAGTGCCCTCACTTACACAAAAATAATGATTCTGTTTTTTAAAATACAGAAAGATAAATGAACAATTTCTGACTTTGGCCACTGTAGTCTGGCTGCTGCTAAGAAGGAACCCAAGTTCTCTTGCACAGTGTGTTTATATATAACAAAGTTCACAGATGTTATGAAATACCATAACCGACAGACTGACATTGCATTGTGTCCATTCTTTAGCATTTATGGCATATTCCTGTGGCTGTTGGAATTACAGTGAACTATGAGAGTGGGATGAAATAGCCTACTTCAGGCCAATCTTTTATACCTTCTGTTTGCTGCTTTTCATTGCCTACAGGATATGAAAATTATATGTCTGAAATGTGCCCAAACTAAGACTTAAGAATCCCAGAGTGAGCTCATTGCACAGGGAAAGCGTGAGCATTGAGTCACTGTGGAATGAACAAACAAAGATTCAATGTAATATATTTCTTTAGTTCCTATACTTCATAAAATCTATTTTGGCTACTCAGAGGAATTTTCTTCTTCTTTTTTCATTTAAGGTGACTTCTTCGTGATTGAAGTTAATAGGTATATAGCTTTCAGATACGTTTAGGTAATAATATGCTATTTGTAATTCTGGGAATTGAATTAATGGAGAAACAATGAACAATTATAGGTTATTATAGAAAACAACATTTTCTATTTTTAAAAAAAATATGTGATTCCACAAGCTTAGTTCTGCAGTATATATATCCATTATTTGTGAAAACTCCCTTGCTGAGAAATGTGGGGAATACTTTGAATTGTAACAAGTTTTATAAATGTTAAATATCTAGCTCTTTTGTCCATTTGGGATCTAAGGGTGTAGATAATCTATCTGTCCTATTTGCCACCATTATCATACATTCTACTTGCTTTTGGAATGGCTGTGCTAATGCTAAAGGATGTACAAAGATGATTCACACACAGTTCTTGTCCTCAAGTTGCTGACAGCCTATTAATAAAAAGAAGTCATGGATACAATGTTGATGAGAAGTGTAGATGGAGCCCTCTCGTCTGGGCTCTGCTTATGAAGGCCTGACACTGAACTTCATGTGTATGAGTTTACTGATCTATAAAATAAGGATTTTAAATGACATGAAATTTAAAACTATCATTCTATGATTTTATGATATAAACCATAAAAATATATGACCCATGAGAAGTTAGTGTCTCTTCTGTGTCATTTCCTGTGGAAGCTAGCACACAGTAGTTACGCAGTTGTTCATTGAATGACTGAATGGGCAGAGGACATGCTAAAGAAATCAGTATATCAAGAGCTCATTTTTGGATTCGGTTATCAGTGAAGACTTTATGGAGCTAGTATTTGAAGGAGACTATAAAAAGGCATTTTCATAGATGAATATTTGGAATGGGATACAGTTGAAGGCACTTTGTATCCAAGGAAAGCTGTGTGGTGTAGTGGAAAGAATATGGGATTTAGGTGGGGGAATTTGAGTTCAGATCCAAACCCTGAAATTCAGTAGCATGTGTCTTTGATTAAGTCACTAAACTTCTCAGCCTGTTTCCTCATGTATAACATGAAGATGGTGATACCAATCACTTCACAGATTGGGTATGAGCAATAAATGAGATGATTTAAGGTATGTTATATCACTTGATATAGAGCTCCAAAATGTGAATTTGAAGGAGAACAAAAATCAAAGAAACATGGAGGTAGAAAATGAAAGGTATGTCTATGAACTGGTGGATATTCTGTGTTGGCGTAGGGTACGGTTGCAAAAGCAATTCGATCAGGTTGTGTAGAAACATGCCTGAAGTGGTTAAGAATGTAGAAGAGGTTTTAAGTCTGTGATATATATTTATAAAATGGAGGCCTTTAGCTCAGATCCAAGGTCTGTGACCTTCCCCATAACCAAGGTTCACATTATTGTTTTCTTATATGAAGGAAGCCATGGCTATGGCATTTATACCAAAATCAATAAAAATATTTCCTGCTTCTAAAAGAAGTATTGATCAAATAAGCAGCATGTGTGTGTACCAAGAAGAGCGTGGTTATAACACCAAGTCAGAATTTAATAATCTTACAGTATTGAAAGGAAATTAACATGCAAACTGAAAGTAGTTAATTCAACCAAATATATTAGATGTGGGGTCATGGAAGAGGAAATGGCAGAGATGACTCATAGATTTTGAGCCCAGGAGAAGGGTGATTCTGTGAACAGACACAGTTGTCTTGAGGAGTTATCGTCTGAGAAGATATTGTATTTGCCTTGGACAGTCTAAGATGCTGTGGAAGTTGGTCTATCAGCAGCCAGTGGAGGAAGAGTTTGTTAGAGATATTGCTTCTGGGCCTCATTTGTATAAAGGTCACAATCAAAGCTGAGCAAGTTGTTTACTACCACCTTTCTGATCCAGTTATTGTATCCCTTGATAGGCTTCTGGATAATAACAAACTAATGTCCTCTGAGTAACTACTGTCTTCACAGTAGGCCTATTATTGTTCCCAATTTACATGTGAGGAAACGGAGGCAAATACACACAAAATTAAGTGACTTGCCCAGTGGAGCTGTTTTCAAACCCAGTTCTGTCTGACTCCAATACTTAAGTTCTTAAACACTCCTCAGTAGGGTTGCCCAGATAAATTTAAATTTCAGATAAACAGCAATTATTTTAGTAAAAGTATGTCCCATTCCATATTTGGGGTTTACTTATGCTAAAACCAGTTATTGTTTATCTAAAATTAAAATTTAATTGGGGGTCCTATATATTTATTTGTGAAATCTAGCAAACTATTTATGGGGGCATAATGGAAAGAGTTAACCTCTGGGAGCCATCTCTGTCTCTTCTCTCACATACACAGAGTTAAGATTTTTTTGGTCTACTCCTGGCTCTCTTCTTCCATAATGACATTATGCTCGAGCTCTTGGACCACACCAGATGCTTCTGGAGCCAGACAAGATAATTTCACCTCATTTACCTCTGCCATCCCTTCATATGCTCCTTCACTGTAGGAGCCAAACTGGACTGAAGACCTCCTTACACATCTCAGTATAACCCATCACCAGCCAGGGAAAACCATGTCAAAGCTCAACTGCACTTGACCTCCATTTCCTTATTCCCAACACTGCATCTTCTTTGTCTTGATTTCTTTGTTCCTTTTCTGTCTTCTTTTGTTTTGTTTTGTTAATCCTCACCCAAGGATATTCTTTCAATTGATTTTTTTAGAGAGAGTGGGAGGGGGACGAGGAGGAGAGAGACAGACAGACAGAAAGAAACATCAATGTGAGAGAGACACATAGATTGGTTGCTTCCCACATGCACCCCTACCAGGGCTGGGGATCAAACTTGCAACTGAGGTGTGTGCCCTTGACTGGGAATCGAACCTGCAACCTTCCAGTGTGTGGGCCACCAGTGCTCTAACCAATGAGAACACTGTCTTTTAATTGCAAAAGGAATGGGTCACCACTAAGAAAATGAGGAATGAAATAGGAAAGAGTTTGTGTATGAGGTAGGGTTTTTTTCCTCTTAATTCCTTCACCCTTTTCACCCAGCCCCTCCCCTACCCCTCTGACAGCTGTCAGTTAACTGTATCCATGAATCTGTCTCCAATTCATTAGTTTATTTTGTTCCTTAGATTCTACATATAAGTGAGGTCATATGGTACTTGTCTTTCTCTAACTGGCTTATTTCACTTAGCATAATACTCTACAGGTACCTTCATGCTGTCTCAAAGGGAAAGAGATCCTTCTTTTTACTGCTGCATAGTATTACATTGAACCATAGCTTTTTTATCCACTCATCTACGGATGGACACTTGGGTTATTCCAAATCTTGGCTATTGTAAACAATGCTGCAATAAACATAGGGGTTAACATATTATTTCGAATTGGTGTTTTGGGTTTCTTCATATAAATTCCCAAAAGATGAATTGCTGGCTCTAAAACCTTACAGACTGACAACAGTATGATTATTACCAGAAGGAAATGGGGATACTGGAGGTAGGAGAGACTAGAGGGGGGATAAATGGTGATGGAAGGAGACATGACTTAGGGTAGTGAACACACAATGCAAAATACATATGATGTATTATAGAATTGTACACCTGAAATCTATATAATTTTATTAACCATTGTAACCCCAATAAATTCAATTAAAAATAGGGAAGAGTTAATGAGCAATAGTGACAGAACCACTGTGGGTGTGAACATTGTAGGAAGGGTTTTCCAGGTGGGAAGAATGACACATACAAAGACACTGAAGAGGTAGACCTGATCTATTCTTTCCCACTGCTCTTAGGGTTTCTTCTTGTTCTCCAGCTCCCATTTACCCAACTGAAAATTGACTGAGTAGCCTATGCTTTGGCTACTTTTTCTTTCTCATTAAATCAATTCAGTCATTTTCAGCTGAAGTTTCTTCACATTTCTGCATGTGTTAACAGGGCTTTAAGAGAAAATTTCACAAATGACCAACCTTTACTCCCCCCGCCCCCCATCCATTTATTTATCTACAATTAGTCACAGGTGTTAAACATGCTTAATCCTTTTGGATATAGGTATAGTTAAAATATTCAATGATTTTAGTTCAGATTACTTGAAAAGGTAAAGTCAATGAATTTTTTAAACTCAGGCATTTAATGATAGGGTTGCTACTTAGTCCATATCAATTCTTATAATCTGACACAACCTTTGGGGGCACAGAATTAGTTCTCTAAGCAGTACAACTCTATTTTCAGAGATTGCTGCTAGCTGGGGACAGATGGTTAATCAAGATAGTTCTCCAGAAATTCCCATGTCCAAATCATTGATTGATTAATTGTTACTTACAACCTCACAAGTTAAGCTGCTTTTAGATAACTAAAGTGTCACCATGAAGGAAGGCTGATATAGATCTTTAAGAAAGCAAGCAAGGCCAGTGAATTATTGACTGTTATTTTATTTTTTCCTTTATACTTTATATAAAAAAGGATTTGAGATGACTTGCAATCAAATAGACAGTTCAATATAAAATTAAGTGAAGGTTTTGGGGGTGGAGATGGAGAAAGGAAAATGAGCACATTTGCCCATCCTTGCCTGTGTCCTGTGAGCTTGACTATGCATTCTGAACCTGGCACCTGCCTGACTCTCATGGCTGATTTGAGCTGGGTGAGCACAAGCTCTTCCTGTTCTTACCCTGCAACTTGGCATTTCTGGAAAGATTTCTACTCTAATATCATTGACCTGATCTGTATCTTTCCCAGTTTATTGGGCACCTCCATTACCACTCTCCAAGAAGCTGGAAGTCTTGGGTAATAAAGGCAAATGGTAAGTACAAGGATATCCTTCATTCTTGCTCAGAGCAGGGACCTGAGTGTTTGTTGAATTGGAGACTTATCACCTCTTAGGTTATCTATCTTATACCATCAGAATTTATATAAGACAGTACTGGCAACCTGTGAGTAGCTCTGGGCCTCTCTTGGAAAGGATTTTACTTCTGTCCATTATAGCATTATTTTAGAACAGACCTCTAGTCTAATTTGTTAATAGTTTATCAGTCATGTAGTCAATAACACTGAATGTAATCATCATCATTATTTATCACTAATGATAGCTCAGGGCTATACTAAAAGTAATTAGGATTATTTCCTAGTGAATGTACAAGTGAGAGGTGTAACTTAGGATCACTACCCAGAAGACTGCAGCATGTCAGCAATTGTCTCATCAATAATTTGGTTTAAATTGCAATTGTTAAGAAACATCCAAGTTAATGCTACTAATTTAATTAGTTGACTTTTTAAAATTGAATTTTACATAGCTGAGAAAAAAGATGGCGACCGGCAGGAAGGTAGGGAGAGAGAGAGTGTGAGTGAGGAACCCATAGAGGAGAGTGTAGATGTGTGTGGTGTGTGGGTGTGTATGAGATAGGGTCAGTTAGATTCTGCAGGTCTTCCAAGGGGCTCCCGAACAGGGCAGCCCTAGACGGCGGAGCCCCGCGCACAAAGCGGACACTTCTCGGCGGCTGGTGCGGACGCAGAGACCACACCATCTTGGGAAACAGAGCTGCCCGAGACTCGGATCCTGGCTTCCGACACAAACCAGGACCCTGCAGCCACTGGGGACAGAGAACTGCTATCACAGCTTCAGACAAACAAACAAGAATCCAGACTTCCCTGCAGATTTCCGTGAGTCAAAGAGCCTATCCCCCTCCTCGCAGGCGCTGATAGCGCCATAGTAACTGATAGACCCGCCCCTCCCCCAAGCTGCTGAGCGCCCACAGGCGTGCGGAAAGCGCCATAGTAACTGATAGACGCGCCCCTCGCACAAGCTACTCACAGGCGCGCGCACAGACAGCGCCATAGTAACTGATAGATCCGCCCCTGGCCCAAGCTGCCAAGCTTTGCGCAGGGACACGCTCCCTCTTAGGGAATTTGGCGCGCGCTCGCGCACGGGACAGAAGCAGCTCCCCGTCGGGGAAATCTGTCAGTGCGCACAGAGGGCTCCCCTTCGGGGAATTTGGGGGAATTTGGCTCGCGGGGCACAGCTCCCCCTTCGGAGATTCTTAAAAGCGTGCACAGAGGGGCTTCCCTTTGGGGAATTTGGCGCGCAGGACGGACTCCGCCCCCCTTCTGGGACTTTGAGAGAGTGCACTGAGCCGGCTCACCTTCAGGTTTTTAAGAATGTGCGCTCTAGCCGGTTTGGCTCAGTAGAGAGAGCACACACAGGACGCAGCCCCACTTCAGGGAATTTGGCACGCCGGACACAGCTGCCTGGGATTCCTGACTCACAGCGCATTCACACTAAGAGCCAGCGACCCCAATTGTTGGTGCGTGCACACACAGGGACCCTGATTCTCAACGAGAAACCGCACAAGGCAACAGAGACTTTGACACTCGAGTCTTGGTGCAGACACAGGGAAACTCTGACTCCTGGCACATGCTAAGGATCTCATTCTCGGCACATACCAACAGTGTGGTGCAGACAGGGCCCCTGATTCTAAATGTGCACACGAGACCACACGGAACACTGGGGACACTGACCCTGGGCAAGCCTGGTTCCCACCAACCAAAGACAGTCACACGTCCTAGTGTCAGAGCACTTCAGTGAAACTAGGGTGGAGCGAAGTCCCCACAGCACACGGCCCAGGTCCACGCAAACAGAAGCTTGAGCTTTCTGGTAATAGCCAGAATGGGGAAACGAAATAACTCACAGAGGAAAGAAAATGTGGAGTCGCCAAGAAAGGAAATTAGTGAAAATGAAGCTTGCAACATGACCGAAAAGGAGTTCAGAGTAATGGTCATGGAATTTATACATCGGATGGATGAGAAAATCAACAACTTATGCAAGAATCAGGAAGAAATGAAAAGTGATATAGCTACAATCAAAAACACCATGGAAAGTTTCAACAGTAGATTACAAGAAGCGGAGGACCGAATTAGTGAGTTAGAAGATCAGGTACAGAAACAAGCTCAAGCTGAACAGCAATTGGAGAAAAAAATTAAAAAGCAGGAGGAAAGCCTAAGGGAGCTTCGGGACAACATGAAACGAAGTAACATGCGTATAATAGGGCTGCCAGAAGGACAAGAAGAGCAGCAGGGATTAGAAAATCTATTTGAAGAAATAATGACAGAAAACTTCCCGGATATGGGAAAGATAAAAGTTACGCAAGTAAAGAGAGTCCCAAGCAGGATCAACCCCAAAAGACCCACACCAAGACATGTCATAATTTCAATGGCAAATATAAATGATAAAGAGAGAATCCTAAAGGCGGCAAGAGAGAGACAGAGAGTTACCTACAAAGGAACACCCATCAGATTGTCAAATGATTACTCATCAGAAACACAACAAGCTAGAAGTGAATGGAAGGAGGTATACAAAGTGTTGCAAAGCAAAGGACTGAATCCAAGAATACTATATCCAGCAAGACTATCAATCAAAATTGAAGGGGAAATCAGGAGCTTTGCAGACAAAAAAAGCCTCAGGGAGTTTATCACCACCAAACCAGCAATGCAAGAATTGCTAAAGGGAATACTGTAAAAAGAAGAAATAAACAGGTAAGAAGGAATACAGACACAAAAATAGATATGACTGCAAACAAATACCTTTCAGTAATAACTTTAAATGTAAACGGACTAAATGCTCCAATCAAAAGACATCGAGTAGCTGAATGAATAAAAAAAACACGACCCATATATATGCTGTCTACAAGAGACCCACCTCAGAACAAGAGACTCACACAGATTGAAAGTGAAGGGATGGAAAAATATCATTCAGGCAAATGGAAATGAAAAAAAAGCTGGGGTAGCAATACTTATATCTGACAAAATAGACCTCAAAGTAAATGCCATAACAAGAGATAAGGAAGGCCACTTCATAATACTAAAGGGAGAAATCCAACAAGAAGAAATAATTCTGGTAAACATATACGCTCCCAATATAGGAGCACCCAAATACATAAAAAAACTCCTGATGGATATCAAGGGAGAGATTAATAGAAACACAATCATAGTAGGAGACTTTAATACCCCACTATCACCACTGGACAAATCCTCTAAACAAAAAATCAGCAAAGAAACAGCAATCCTAAATGACTCACTAGACCAGATGGAATTAATTGACATCTTCAGAACATTTCACCCCAAAGCCACAGAATATACATTCTTCTCAAGTGCACATGGGTCATTTTCAAAGATAGACCATATGCTGGGTCACAGGCAAAGTCTCTTCAAATTCAAGAAGATAGAAATTATATCAAGCATCTTCTCAGATCACAGTGGCATAAAACTGGAAATCAACTACAATAAAAACAATCCAAAGAAATCAAACACATGGAGACTAAACAGCATGCTATTAAACAAGGACTGGGTCACCAGAGAGATCAAGGAAGAAATAAAAAACATCATGGCAACAAATGACAATGAAAACACAACAATCCAAAATCTATGGGACACAGCGAAAGCAGTCTTGAGAGGGAAGTTCATAGCTCTACAGGCCTATTGCAAAAAACAAGAAACAATGGTAATAAATTACTTAACCCTACAACTCAAAGAGCTAGAAAAAGAGCAGCAAGAAAAGCCCAGTGTAACCAGAAGGAAGGAAATAACAAAGATCAGAGCGGAGATAAATGACATAGAGACCAAAGAAACAATACATAAGATCAACAAAACCAAGAGCTGGTTCTTTGAAAGGATAAACAAGATTGATGGACCTCTAGCCAGGCTCACCAAGAAGCAAAGAGAGAGGACCCAAATAAACAAAATCAGAAATGAAAGAGGTGAAATAACAACAGACCCCGCTGAGATACAAAGGATTGTTACAAAATACTACGAACAACTCTATTCCAACAAACTGGACAATCTGGAGGAAATGGACATATTCCTAGACAAATACAACCTTCCAAAACTCAATCAGGAAGAATCTAAACAGCTCAATAGGCCAATAACTATGGACGAAATTGAAGCAGTCATCAAAAAGCTTCCAGCAAACAAAAGCCCGGGGCCTGATGGCTTCACAGGAGAGTTTTACCAAACATTCAAGGAAGAACTAAAACCTATCCTCCTCAGACTATTCCAAAAAATTCAAGTGGAAGGAACACTTCCAAGCTCCTTCTATGAAGCCAGCATCACCCTAATACCAAAACCAGATAAAGACAACACAATGAAAGAGAATTACAGACCAATATCCCTCATGAACATAGATGCCAAAATCCTCAACAAAATTCTAGCAAATCGGCTCCAGCAGTACATCAGAAAGATCATACACCATGATCAAGTAGGATTTATCCCAGGAATGCAAGGATGGTACAATATCCGCAAATCAATAAACGTGATACATCACATAAACAAATTGAAAGATAAAAATCACATAGTCATATCAATTGATGCAGAAAAAGCATTTGACAAAATCCAACACCCTTTCTTGATAAAAGCTCTCAACAAGGTGGGAATAGATGGCTCATACCTCAACATAATAAAAGCTATATATGATAAACCCACAGCAAACATCATACTCAATGGACAAAAACTAAAGACATTTCCCCTAAGAACAGGAACAAGACAGGGATGCCCACTCTCACCACTCCTGTTTGACATAGTACTGGAAGTATTAGCCATTGCAATTAGACAAGAAGAAGAAATAAAAGGCATCCAGATTGGAAAAGAACAAGTAAAGCTGTCTTTATTTGCAGACGACATGATATTGTACATAAAAAATCCGAAAGACTCCGTCAAAAAACTCATAGACTTAATAAATGAATTCGGCAATGTAGCAGGATACCAAATTAACGCCAAGAAATCTATGGCCTTTCTATACACCAATAGTGAACTTACAGACAGAGAGACTAATAAGGCAATCCCATTTACCATCGCACCAAAAAAATTAAGATACCTAGGAATAATCTTAACTAAGGAGGTAAAAGACCTATACACGGAAAACTACAGGACACTGAAAAAAGAGATAGAGGAAGACGTAAACAGATGGAAGAACATACCATGTTCATGGATTGGTAGAATCAACATCATTAAAATGTCCATACTACCCAAAGCAATCTATAGATTCAATGCACTCCCCATTAAAATACCAACGGCATATTTCACAGACCTTGAAAGAACTCTCCAAAAATTCATCTGGAATAAAAAAAGACCCCGAATAGCCACAGCAATCCTGAGAAAGAAGAATAAAGTAGGAGGGATCTCAATACCAGATTTCAAGCTGTATTACAAAGCCACTGTTCTCAAAACAGCCTGGTACTGGCACAAGAACAGACATATAGATCAATGGAACAGAATAGAGAATCCAGATATTGACCCAAACCACTATGCTCAATTAATATTTGACAAAGGAGGCATGAACATACAATGGAATAAAGACAGTCTCTTCAATAAATGGTGTTGGGAAAATTGGACAGATACATGCAAAAAAATGAAGCTTGATCACCAACTTACGCCATACACAAAAATAAACTCAAAATGGATACAGGAATTAAACATAAGACGGGAAAACATAAAAATACTAGAGCAATCCACAGGCAGCAAAATGTCAGACATATGCCAAAAGAAATTCTTCACTGACACTGCCCCTAGGGCAATGGAAGCTAAAGAGAAAATTAACAAATGGGACTACATCAAAATAAAAAGCTTTTTCACAGCAAAAGAAACCATCAACAAAACAACAAGAAGGCCCACTGCATGGGAGAACATATTTGCAAATGGCATCACTGATAAAGGTTTAATCTCCAACATCTACAGGCAGCTTATACAACTTAATAAAAGGAAGATAAATGATCCAATAAAAAATGGGCAACAGACCTAAATAGAATCTTTTCAAAAGAAGACAGAAGGAAGGCCAAGAGACACATGAAAACATGCTCAACGTCACTAATTATCCGAGAGATGCAAATCAAAACAACAATGCGGTACCATCTCACACCTGTCAGAATGGCTATCATCAACAAATCAACAAACGACAAGTGTTGGCGAGGATGCGGAGAAAAAGGAACCCTCATGCACTGCTGGTGGGATTGCAGACTGGTGCAGCCACTGTGGAGAACAGTATGGAGTTTCCTCAAAAAACTGAAAATGGAACTCCCATTTGACCCAGTAATCCCACTCCTGGGAATATATCCGAAGAAACTAGAAACACCAATTAGAAAGGATATATGCACCCCTATGTTCATAGCAGTGCAATTCACCATAGCTAAGATTTGGAAACAGCCTAGGTGCCCGTCAGCAGATGACTGGATCAGAAAACTGTGGTACATCTACACAATGGAATACTATGCTGCCATAAAAAAGAAGGAATTCTCATCATTTGCAGCAACCTGGGAGGAATTGGAGAACATTATGTTAAGTGAAATAAGTCAGTCAATGAAAGAAAAATACCACATGATCTCACTCATTTATGGATAATAAAGAACATTATAAACTTGAACAAAAAGATAGATACAGAGACAGTAAAGCATCAAACAGACTGTTAAATTACAAGGGGAAGGTTAGGGAGAGGTGGGGGAGATAAGAGATCAATCAAAGGACTTGTATGCATGCATATAAGCATAACCAATGGATGCAAAACTCTGGGGGGTGGGGGCATATATGGGAGTGGGGTGTGGGGAGGGCAATGGTAAGATATGTACACATATAATACCTTAATAAAAAAATTGAAAAAAAAAAGAAGAAAAAAAAATAAAATTGAATTTTAAAAATCTTTATTGTAAAAAGTATTATATGTGTCCCTTTTTTTCTCTTATTGACCCCTTCTAGCCTGCCCCCACCCTCACCCCAGGCCTCCACCACCCTATTACTTATGTCCATAGGTTATGCATATATGCACACAAGTTCTTTGATTAATCTCTTTCCACTCCCACCTTCCCTCTGAGATTTGACAGTACCTTCCATGCTTCTATGTCTCTGGATCTATTTTGTTCAACAGTTTATTTTGTTCATTAGATTCCACATATGAGTGAGATCATGTGATACTTATCTTTCTCTGACTGGATTATTTCACTTAGCATACTCAGGTCCCTGCATGCTGTCTCAAAGGGTAAGAGATCCTTCTGTTTTACTGCTGCATAGTATTCCATGTGTAAATGTACCACAGCTTTTTTATCCACTCATCTACTGATAGGCACTTGTGCTGTTTCCAGATCTCAGCTATTGTAAATTGTGCTGCTATGAACATAGGGGTGCATACATTCTTTCTGATTGGTGTTTTGGATTTCTTAGAATATATTCCTAGAAGTTGTCCCAGAGGCTCCTTACACTATCTTCATATTTTTGGATTCTTTTTTCTTTTCTGGTTGGGTGTTTTTGCTTCTTTGTATTTCAAATCGTTGACTTGATTCTTGTGATCCTCTAGTCTGCTGTTGGATCTCTGTATATTATTCTTTATTTCAGTCAGTGTATGCTTAATTTCTAGTTGGTCCTTTTTTATATCCTCGAGGGTCTCACTAAACTTATCAACCTTTTCTAGAAAATTCTTGAAAAACCTTATAACCGTGGTTTTGAACTCTATATCCAGTCATTTGCTTTCCTCCATTTCTTTCATTTGTGATCTGTTTCTTTGTCTCCGCATTTTTGCTGCTTCCCTGAGTTGGTAGAGTAGCTTTGTGTGCTAGGTGTCCTATAGGGCCCAGTGGCTCAGTCTCCCCAGTTACCTGAGATGGATACTCTTGGTGCACCCCTTTGTGGGCTGTGTGCACAGTCTTGTTGTAGTTAAGCCTTGATTATTGTTGGTATCACTGGGGGGAATTGACCTCCAGGCCAATTGGCTGTGAGGATCAGCTGTGTCTACGATGGGAGAACTTCTGTGCTAGAGACACCCTTATGGGGCAAGACTTGCTTCAGTGGGGCTTTGGTGCTCACTGAGTCTGCCCCCTGAATGTGTCCCTTATGGATCTGAGGAGTTGAAATCTGTATGGTCCCACTCTGACCACTGGGTACACTGGCTCTTGGATCTCCAAGGAGGTGCAAAATCAGCCACTGCCTGGGCCACCCAGCAGGAGCTACAGAGAGATCTGCAGATTCCTCTTCTTTGTTTGGGTTTTGGAGGTGCCCAGATGAGGCCCAGCTGTGAAGCAATGCAAGCTGCTGTGGGGCCTTGGGCCTTCTTTTGGATGTTCTGGGTCTCTTTGACTCAGCTGCAGTTTGTTAGGTAATTTTAGATTTCAAAGGACCAGGCCATTCATATGCAAAAGCCTCTGTGCACCGCTTGGGTGGGGTGGGGTCTCAGGGCAGAGCAAACAGCAATGACTTCCCGTCAGCCCTGCCCTAAGAGGTCCCTGGGTCTCAGTGTCCCTTGGTAATCACTGCAAGCACCTCTGAGGGAAAGCCACCCTCGAGTTCCGCCCGATGCCAGACAGCCCAGTTTCTCCCCGTATGAGTCTGGGTCCCCAGAGTCTCACCCAGAACTGGAGTTCAGAGCAGTCAGGAGCTTGTGTCTCCCTCCCAATTGAAAAAGACAATGGTGTACTCAGTTGCCAGCCCTTTCAGCATGTGCGCCTCCGTACCTCTGCACTTCACTTCCTCAGCTCCTCTGAGTCTCAGTGTGCTTTTCTCTTTCCTTCTAGTTGTAGAATTTCCACTCATCCAGCCTTCCTGTGGTTCTGGATGATGTCCATTTTGTCTTTTAGTTGTACTTTTGAAGTGGTTGTGCGAGGCAGCAAGTTCAGGTGTTTACCTATGCTGCCATCTTGGTTTCTCCTTGAGCATTTTTTTCATATGTCCCTTGGCCATCTGTATGTCCACTTTGGAGAAGTGTCTATTTAGGTCCTTTGACCATTTTAATTGTATTATCTTCTTTTTATTACGTTGTATAAGTTCCTTATATATTTTTTATTTATTGGGGTGACATTGGTTCACAAGGTCATACAGGTTTCAAGTGCAGAACTCAACAAAACATCATGTACACACTATACATGCACGCATCACCCCCAGCAAAGTCCCTTTTAGTCCTCGTTTTCCCTTGCTTTCCTCACCTTCATACACACACACACACACACACACACACACACACACACACACACACATGTCTTGTTGCTTAATCCTTTCAACCTTCTTTCATCCTTTTTTAATTTTTTGAATTGTCTAAAGTTTTACATATGTCTCCTTTTTACCCAATTGACCCCACCTCCAGCCATTCCCACCCCAAGGCAAGGCTCCAACACCCCAGTGTCTGTGTCAATTGGCTGTGCTAATATGCATGCATACAAGTCGTTTGGTTGCTCTCTAACCACCCTCCTCCCCTACCATGTGTCTCTGGATCTATCCTTGTTCATCAAATTATGTTGATCATTATATTCCACATATGAGTGAGATCATGTGATATTTATCTTTCTCTGACTGGCTTATTTTGCTTAGCATAATTCTCTCTAGTTCCATCCATGCTGTTGCAAATGGTAAAAGTTCCTTCTTTTTTTATAGCAGAATAGTATTCCATTGTGTAGATGTACCACAATTTTTTAATCCACTCATCTGCTGATGGGCACTTAGGCTGTTTCCAAATCTTAGCTATTGTAAATTGTGCTGCTATGAACATAGGAGTGCATATATCCTTTCTGATTGGTGTTTTTGTTTCTTGAGATATATTCCTAGAAGTGGTATTACTGGGTCAAATGGAAGTTCCATTTTATACTTTTTGAAGAAACTCCATCCTGTCTTCCACAGTGACTCACCAGTCTGCATTCCCACCAGCAGTGCAAAAGGGTTCCATTTTTTCCTCGCCAGCACATGTCATTTGTTGATTTGCTGATGATAGCCATTCTAACAAGTGTGAGATGGTATCTCGTTGTTTTGATTTGCATCTTTCAGATGATTAGTGACTGAGCATGTTTTCTTATGTCTCTGGGCCATCTGTATGTCCTCTTTAGAAAAGTGTCTATATAAATCATTTGCCCATTTTTTGATTGGGTTGTTTATCTTTCTTTTGTTAAGTTGCATGTGTTCTCTGTAAATTTTGGAGATTAAACCTTTATCAGAAATACTATTGGCAATAATGTTCTCCCATGCAGTGGGTTTACTTGTTGTTTTGTTGATGGTTTCTTTTGCTGTGCAGAAGCTTTTTATTTTGATGTAATCCCATTTGTTTATTTTCTCCTTAGTCTCCATTGCCCTAGGAGTTGTGTCTGTAAAGATATTGCTATGACATGTCTGCTATTTTGCTGCCTATAGAGTCTTGTAGGATTTTTATGGTTTCCCAACTTACATTTAAGTCCTTTATCCATTTTGAGTTTGTTTTTGTGTATGGTGTAAGTTGGTGATCTAGTTTCGTTTTTTTGCATGTTTCTGACAAAATGTCCCAGCACCATTTATTAAAGAGACTGTTTTTACTCCATTGTATGCTCTTGCCTCCTTTGTGAAATATTAATAGAGCATAATGGCTTGGGTCAATTTCTGGGTTCTCTGTTCTGTTCCATTGGTCTATACGTGTTTTCCTGTGCCAGTACCAGGCAGTTTTGAGAACCGTGGCTTGGTAATATAGCTTGATATCTGGTATTGTGATCCCTCCAACTTTGTTCTTGTTTCTCAGGATTGCTGTGGCTATCCAGGGATTTTTTTTTTATTCCAGATGAATTTTTGTTCTAGATCTTTGAAATATTCCATTGGTATTTTAATGGGGATTGCATTGAATCTGTAGATTGCTTTGGGTAGTATGGATATTTTAATGATGTTGATTCTACCAATCCATGAACATGGTATGTTCTTCCATTTGTTTTTGTATTCCTCTATCTCTTTTTTCAATGTCCTGTAGTTTTCTAAGTACAGGTCTTTTACATCCTATGTTAAGTTTATTCCAAGGTATCTTAATTCATGTGCTGCAATGGTAAAAGGGATTTTGTTTTCATTTCTCTTTCTGTGAGTTCATTATTGGGGTATAAAAAGGCCATAGATTTCTGGGTGTTTATTTGTATCGTGCTACATTGCCGAATTCATTTATTAAGTATAATAATTTTTTGATGGAGTCTTTAGGGTTTTCTTTGTATGGTATCATGTCATTTGCTAATAAGGACAGTTTTACTTCTTCTTTTCCAATTTGGATGCCTTTTATTTCTTCTTCTTGTCTGATTGCTATGGCTAGCACTTCAAGTATTATGTTGAACAGAAGTGGTGAACATGGGCATTCCTGACTTGTTCCTGTTCTTAGAGGAAATGAGTTCAGTTTTTGCCCATTGAGTAGGATGTTGGCTATAGGTTTATCATATAAGGCTTTTATTTTTTATTTTTAGTATTGTAATATATATATATATATATATATATATATATATATATATATATATTTTTTCAAATTACATTTCTTTTTATTAAGGTATTATATGTGTACATATCTTACCATTGCCCCCCCCACCCCACTCCCATACATGCCCACACCCCCCCCAGTTTTGCGTCCATTGGTTATGTTTATATGCATGCATACAAGTCCTTTGATTGATCTCTTATCTTCCCCACCTCTCCCTAACCTTCCTGCTGTAATTTGACAGACTGTTTGATGCTTTACTACCTCTGTATCTATCTTTTTGTTCAAGTTTATAATGTTCTTTATTATCCATAAATGAGTGAGATTATGTGGTATTTTTCTTTCATTGACTGGCTTATTTCACTCAACATAATGTTCTCCAATTCCATCCAGGTTGCTGCAAATGGTAAGAATTCCTTCTTTTTTATGGCAGCATAATATTCCATTGTGTAGATGTACCATAGTTTTCTGATCCAGTCATCTGCTCATGGGCACTTAGGCTGTTTCCAGATCTTAGCTATTGTAAATTGTGCTGCTATGAACATAGGGGTGCATATATCCTTTCTTATTGGTGTTCCCAGTTTCTTAGGATATATTCCTAGGAGTGGGATTACTGGGTCAAATGGGAGTTCCATTTTCAGTTTTTTGAGGAAACTCCATACTGTTCTCCACAGTGGCTGCACCAGTCTGCATTCCCACCAGCAGTGCATGAGGGTTCATTTTTCTCCGCATCCTCGCCAACACTTGTCGTTTGTTGATTTGTTGATGATAGCCATTCTGACAGGTATGAGATGGTACCGCATTGTTGTTTTGATTTGCATCTCTCGGATAATTAGTGACGTTGAGCATGTTTTCATGTGTCTCTTGGCCTTCCTTCTGTCTTCTTTGGAAAAGATTCTATTTAGGTCCGTTGCCCATTTTTTTATTTGGATCATTTATCTTCCTTTTATTAAGTTGTATAAGCTGCCTCTAGATGTTGGAGATTAAACCTTTATCAGTGATGCCATTTGCAAATATGTTCTCCCATGCAGTGCGTTTTCTTGTTGTTTTGTTGATAGTTTCTTTTGCTGTAAGAAAGCTTTTTATTTTGATGTAGTCCCATTTGTTTATTTTCTCTTTAGCTTCCATTGCCCTAGGGGCAGTATCGGTGAAGAAGTTCTATTGGCATATGTCTGAGATTTTGCTGCCCGTGGATTCCGCTAGTATTTTTATGGTTTCCCGTCTTATGTTTAAGTCCTGTATCCATTTTGAGTCGATTTTTGTGTATGGCGTAAGTTGGTGATCTAGCTTCATTTTTTGGCATGTATCTGTCCAATTTTCCCAACACCATTTATTGAAGAGACTGTCTTGACTCCATTGTATGTTCATGACTCCTTTGTCAAATATTAATTGAGCATAGTGGTTTGGGTCAATATCTGGATTCTCTATTCTGTTCCATTGATCTATATGACTGTTTTTGTGCCAGTGCCAGGCTGTTTTGAGAATAGTGGCTTTGTAATACAGCTTGAAATCTGGTATTGAGATCCCTCCTACTTTATTCTTCTTTCTCAGGATTTCTGTGGCTATTCGGGGTCTTTTTTTTATTCCAGATGAATTTTTGGAGAGTTCTTTCAAGGTCTGTGAAATATGCCGTTGGTATTTTAATGGGGAGTGCATCGAATCTATAGATTGCTTTGGGTAGAATGGACATTTTAATGATGTTGATTCTACCAATCCATGAACATGGTATGTTCTTCCATCTGTTTACGTGTTATCTATCTCTTTTTGCAGTGTCCTGTAGTTTTCCGTGTATAGGTCTTTTACCTCCTTAGTTAAGTTTATTCCTAGGTATCTTAAATTTTTTGGTGCGATGGTAAATGGGATTGCCTTTTTAGTCTCTCTGTCTGTAAGTTCACTATTGGTGTATAGAAAGGCCATAGATTTCTTGGCGTTAATTTTGTATCCTGCTACATTGCCTAATTCATTTATTAAGTCTATTAGTTTTTTGACGGAGTCTTTCGGATTTTTTATGTACAATATCATGTCATCTGCAAATAAAGACAGCTTTACTTGTTCTTTTTCAATTTGGATGCCTTTTATTTCTTCTTCTTGTCTAATTGCAATGGCTAATACTTCCAGTACTCTGTCAAACAGGAGTGGTGAGAGTGGGCATCCCTGTCTTGTTCCTGTTCTTAGGGGAAATGAGTTCAGTTTTTGCCCATTGAGTATGATGTTGGCTATAGGTTTATCATATAAGGCTTTTATTTTTTATTTTTAGTATTGTAATATATATATATATATTTTTTTTTTCAAATTACATTTCTTTTTATTAAGGTATTATATGTGTACATATCTTACCATTGCCCCCCCACCCCACTCCCATACATGCCCTCACCCCCCAGTTTTGCATCCATTGGTTATGTTTATATGCATGCATACAAGTCCTTTGATTGATCTCTTATCTTCCCCACCTCTCCCTAACCTTCCTGCTGTAATTTGACAGACTGTTTGATGCTTTACTACCTCTGTATCTATCTTTTTGTTCAAGTTTATAATGTTCTTTATTATCCATAAATGAGTGAGATTATGTGGTATTTTTCTTTTCATTGACTGGCTTATTCCACTCAACATAATGTTCTCCAATTTCATCCAGGTTACTGCAAATGGTAAGAATTCCTTCTTTTTTATGGCAGCATAATATTCCATTGTGTAGATGTACCATAGTTTTCTGATCCAGTCATCTGCTCATGGGCACTTAGGCTGTTTCCAGATCTTAGCTATTGTAAATTGTGCTGCTATGAACATAGGGGTGCATATATCCTTTCTTATTGGTGTTCCCAGTTTCTTAGGATATATTCCTAGGAGTGGGATTACTGGGTCAAATGGGAGTTCCATTTTCAGTTTTTTGAGGAAACTCCATACTGTTCTCCACAGTGGCTGCACCAGTCTGCATTCCCACCAGCAGTGCATGAGGGTTCATTTTTCTCCGCATCCTCGCCAACACTTGTCGTTTGTTGATTTGTTGATGATAGCCATTCTGACAGGTATGAGATGGTACCGCATTGTTGTTTTGATTTGCATCTCTCGGATAATTAGTGACGTTGAGCATGTTTTCATGTGTCTCTTGGCCTTCCTTCTGTCTTCTTTGGAAAAGATTCTATTTAGGTCCGTTGCCCATTTTTTTATTTGGATCATTTATCTTCCTTTTATTAAGTTGTATAAGCTGCCTCTAGATGTTGGAGATTAAACCTTTATCAGTGATGCCATTTGCAAATATGTTCTCCCATGCAGTGCGTTTTCTTGTTGTTTTGTTGATAGTTTCTTTTGCTGTAAGAAAGCTTTTTATTTTGATGTAGTCCCATTTGTTTATTTTCTCTTTAGCTTCCATTGCCCTAGGGGCAGTATCGGTGAAGAAGTTCTATTGGCATATGTCTGAGATTTTGCTGCCCGTGGATTCCGCTAGTATTTTTATGGTTTCCCGTCTTATGTTTAAGTCCTGTATCCATTTTGAGTCGATTTTTGTGTATGGCGTAAGTTGGTGATCTAGCTTCATTTTTTGGCATGTATCTGTCCAATTTTCCCAACACCATTTATTGAAGAGACTGTCTTGACTCCATTGTATGTTCATGACTCCTTTGTCAAATATTAATTGAGCATAGTGGTTTGGGTCAATATCTGGATTCTCTATTCTGTTCCATTGATCTATATGACTGTTTTTGTGCCAGTGCCAGGCTGTTTTGAGAATAGTGGCTTTGTAATACAGCTTGAAATCTGGTATTGAGATCCCTTCTACTTTATTCTTCTTTCTCAGGATTTCTGTGGCTATTCGGGGTCTTTTTTTTATTCCAGATGAATTTTTGGAGAGTTCTTTCAAGGTCTGTGAAATATGCCGTTGGTATTTTAATGGGGAGTGCATCGAATCTATAGATTGCTTTGGGTAGAATGGACATTTTAATGATGTTGATTCTACCAATCCATGAACATGGTATGTTCTTCCATCTGTTTACATCTTCCTCTATCTCTTTTTGCAGTGTCCTGTAGTTTTCCGTGTATAGGTCTTTTACCTCCTTAGTTAAGTTTATTCCTAGGTATCTTAAATTTTTTGGTGCGATGGTAAATGGGATTGCCTTTTTAGTCTCTCTGTCTGTAAGTTCACTATTGGTGTATAGAAAGGCCATAGATTTCTTGGCGTTAATTTTGTATCCTGCTACATTGCCTAATTCATTTATTAAGTCTATTAGTTTTTTGACGGAGTCTTTCGGATTTTTATGTACAATATCATGTCATCTGCAAATAAAGACAGCTTTACTTGTTCTTTTTCAATTTGGATGCCTTTTATTTCTTCTTCTTGTCTAATTGCAATGGCTAATACTTCCAGTACTCTGTCAAACAGGAGTGGTGAGAGTGGGCATCCCTGTCTTGTTCCTGTTCTTAGGGGAAATGTTTTTAGTTTTTGTCCATTGAGTATGATGTTTGCTGTGGGTTTACCATATATAGCTTTTATTATGTTGAGGTATGAGCCTTCTATTCCCACCTGTTGAGAGTTTTTATCAAGAAAGGGTATTGGATTTTGTCAAATGCTTTTTCTGCATCAATTGATATGACTATGTGATTTTTATCTCTCAATTTGTTTATGTGATGTATCACGTTTATTGATTTGCGGATATTGTACCATCCTTGCATTCCTGGGATAAATCCTACTTGGTCATGGTGTATGATTTTTCTGATGTACTGCTGGAGCCAATTTGCTAGAATTTTGTTGAGGATTTTGGCATCTATGTTCATGAGGGATATTGGTCTGTAATTCTCTTTCATTGTGTTGTCTTTATCTGGTTTTGGTATTATGGTGATGCTGGCTTCATAGAAAGAGCCTGGAAGTGTTCCTTCCTCTTGAATTTTTTGGAATAGTCTGAGGAGGATAGGTTTTACTTCTTCCTTGAATGTTAGGTAAAACTCTCCTGTGAAGCTGTCTGGCCCCGGGCTTTTGTTTGCTGGAAGCTTTTTGATGACTGCTTCAATTTCGTCCATAATTATTGGCCTATTGAGCTTTTTAGATTCTTCCTGATTGATTTTTGGAAGGTTATATTTTTCTAGGAATATGTCCATTTCCTCCAGGTTGTCCAGTTTGTTGGAATAGAGTTGTTTGTAGTATTTTGTAACAATCCTTTGTATCTCAGCGAGTTCTGTTGTTATTTCACCTCTTTCATTTCTGATTTTGTTTATTTGGGTCCTCTCTCTTTGCTTCTTGGTGAGCCTGGCTAGAAGTCCATCAATCTTGTTTATCCTTTCAAAGAAGTTGCTCTTGGTTTTGATGATCTTTTGCATTGTTTCTTTGGTCTCTATGTCATTTATATCCGCTCTGATCTTTGTTATTTCCTTCCTTCTGGTTACACTGGGCTTTTCTTGCTGCTCTTTTTCTAGCTCTTTGAGTTGTAGGGTTAGGTAATTTATTACCATTGTTTCTTGTTTTTTGCAATAGGCTTGTAGAGCTATGAACTTCCCTCTCAAGACTGCTTTCACTGTGTCCCATAGATTTTGGATTGTTGTGTTTTCATTGTCATTTGTTGCCATGATGTTTTTTATTTCTTCCTTGATCTCTCTGGTGACCCAGTCCTTGTTTAATAACATGCTGTTTAGTCTCCATGTGTTTGATTTCTTTGGATTGTTTTTATTGTAGTTGATTTCCAGTTTTATGCCACTGTGATCTGAGAAGATGCTTGATATAATTTCTATCTTCTTGAATTTGAAGAGACTTTGCCTGTGACCCAGCATATGGTCTATCTTTGAAAATGACCCATGTGCACTTGAGAAGAATGTATATTCTGTGGCTTTGGGGTTAAATGTTCTGAAGGTGTCAATTAATTCCATTTGGTCTAGTGAGTCATTTAGGATTGTTGTTTCTTTGCTGATTTTTTGTTTAGAGGATTTGTCCAATGGTGATAGTGGGGTATTAAAGTCTCCTACTATGATTGTATTGCTATTAATCTCTCTCTTGATATCCTCCAGGAGTTTTTTTATGTATTTGGGTGCTCCTATATTGGTTGCGTATATGTTTACCAGAATTATTTCTTCTTGTTGGATTTCTCCCTTTAGTATTATGAAGTGGCCTTCCTTATCTCTTGTTATGGCATTTACTTTGAAGTCTATTTTGTCAGATATAAGTATTGCTACCCCAGCTTTTTTTTCATTTCCATTTGCCTGAAAGATATTTTTCCAGCCCTTCACTTTCAACCTGTGTGAGCCTCTTGTTCTGAGGTGGGTCTCTTGTAGACAGCATATATATGGGTCATGTTTTTTTATCCATTCAGCCACTCAATGTCTTTTGATTGGAGCATTTAGTCCGTTTACATTTAAAGTTATTACTGAAAGGTATTTGTTTGTAGTCATATCTATTGTGTCTGTATTCCTTCTTACCTGTTTATTTCCTCTTTTTACAGTATTCCCTTTAGCATTTCTTGCATTGCTGGTTTGGTAGTGATAAACTCCCTGAGCCTTATTTTGTCTGCAAAGCTCCTGATTTCCCCTTCAATTTTGATTGATAGTCTTGCTGGATATAGTATTCTTGGATTCAGTCCTTTGCTTTGCAACACTTTGTATACCTCCTTCCATTCCCTTCTAGCTTGTTGTGTTTCTGTTGAGTAATCATTTGACAATCTGATGGGTGTTCCTTTGTAGGTAACTCTCTGTCTCTCTCTTGCCGCCTTTAAGATTCTCTCTTTATCATTTATATTTGCCATTGAAATTATGACATGTCTTGGTGTGGGTCTTTTGGGGTTGATCCTGCTTGGGACTCTCTGTACTTGCGTAACTTTTATCTTTCCCATATCCGGGAAGTTTTCTGTCATTATTTCTTCGAATAGATTTTCTAATCCCTGCTGCTCTTCTTGTCCTTCTGGCAGCCCTATTATACGCATGTTACTTCGTTTCATGTTGTCCTGAAGCTCCCTTAGGCTTTCCTCCTGCTTTTTAATTTTTTTCTCCAATTGCTGTTCAGATTGAGCTTGTTTCTCTACCTGATCTTCTAACTCACTAATTCGGTCCTCTGCTTCTTGTAGTCTACTGTTGAAACTTTCCATGGTGTTTTTGATTGTAGCTATATCACTTTTCATTTCTTCCTGATTCTTGCATAAGTTGTTGATCTTCTCATCCATCCAATGTATAAATTCCACGACCATTACTCTGAACTCCTTTTCGGTCATGTTGCAAGCTTCAGTTTCACTAATTTCCTTTCTTGGCGACTCCACATTTTCTTTCCTCTGTGAGTTATTTCGTTTCCCCATTCTGGCTATCACCAGAAAGCTCAAGCTTCCGTTTGCGTGGACCTGGGCCGTGTGCTGTGGGGACTTCGCTCCACCTGAGTTTCACTGAAGTGCTCTGACACTAGGACGTGTGGTTGCCGTTGGTTGGTGGGAACCAGGCTTGCCCAGGGTCAGTGTCCCTGTGTTCCGTGTGGTCTCGTCTGCTCACTTAGAATCAGGGGCTCTGTCTGCACCACACTGTTGGTATGTGCCGAGAATGAGATCCTTAGCATGTGCCAGGAGTCAGAGTTTCCCTGTGTCTGCACCAAGAATCGAGTGTCAGAGTCTCTGTTGCCTTGTGCGGTTTCTCGTTGAGAATCAGGGTCCCTGTGTGTGCATGCACCAACAATTGGGGTCGCTGGCTCTTAGTGTGAATGCGCTGTGAGTCAGGAATCCCAGGCAGCTGTGTCCAGCGTGCCAAATTCCCTGAAGTGGAGCTGCGTCCTGTGTGTGCTCTCTCTACTGAGACAAACCGGCTAGGGCGCACACTCTCAATTTCCTGAAGGTGAGCTGCCTCCGTGCACTCTCCCAGATTTCCCGAAGGTGGGTGGAGTCCGTCCTGCGCACCAAATTCCCCAAAGGGAAGCCCCTCTGTGCACGCTCTAAGATTCCCCAAAAGGGAGCTGTGACCCACAAGCCAAATTCCCCCAAATTCCCCGAAGGGAAGGCCTCTGTGCGCCCTGACAGATTTCCCTAAGGAGGAGCGCGTCCCTGCGCAAAGCTCTGCAGCTTGGGTGATGGGCGAGTCTATCTGTTACTTTGGCGCTATCGCAAGGCTGAGGGCGCTCTGCAGCTTGGGCGAGGGGCGGGTCTATCAGTTACTATGGCGTTATCCACCCACCTGCGGGGAGTGGGATAGGCTCTTTGACTCACGGAATACTGCCGAGAAGTCTGGATTCTTGTTGTTTGTTGGTCTGAAGCTGTGATAGCAGTTCTCTGTGCCCAGTGGCTGCAGGGTCCTGGTTTGTGTCAGAAGCCAGAATCCGAGTCTCAGGCAGCTCTGTTTCTCAAGATGGCGTGGTCTCTGCGTCCGCTCCAGCTGCCGAGAAGTGTCTGCTTTGTGCGCGGGGCTCCGCCGTCTAGGACTGCCCAATTAGGGAGCCCCTTGGAAGACCTGCAGAATCTAACTGACCCTAGCTCATACACACTCACACACCACACACGTCTACACTCTCCTCTATGGGTTCCTCACTCACACTCTCTCTCTCCCTACCTTCCTGCTGGTTGCCATCTTTTTTCCACCTCATATAAGGCTTTTATTATGTTGAGGTATGATCCCTCTATTCCCGCTTTATTGACAGATTTTATCCAGAAATTGTGTCGGATTTTGACAAGTGCTTTTTGTGCATCGATTGATATGATTTTTGTCTTTTTGTTTGTTTATTTGATGTTTCACATTTGTTGATTTGAGACTATTGTACCATCCTTGCATCCCCAAAATATATCCCACTTGGTAATGGCGTATGATTATTCAAATGTAATTCTGAATCTGATTTGCTAGAATTTTGTTGAGGATTTTAGCATCTATGTTAATCAAGGATATTGGCCTGTGGTTCTCTTTTTTTGGTGGTGTCTTTATCTGGTTTTGGGATTAAGGTATTGCTGACTTCATAGAAAGAGCTTGGAAATGTGTCTTCCTCTTGAATTTTTTGGAATAGTCTGAGGAGGATAGATTTTAGTTCTCCTTTGAATGCTCTGTAGAACTCCCCTGTAAAGCTGTCTGGACCAGGGCTTTTCATTGCTGAAAGATTTTTGTTCACTGCTTCAATTTCTTTGGTAGATATCGGCCTATTCAGGTTTTTTGATTCCTCTTGATGGAGTTTTGGGACCTTTCATTTTTCTAAGAGTATGTCCATTTCATCTAGGTTGTCCATTTTGTTGGAATAGAGTTGTTCATAGTATTTTTTTTCATTATCATTTGTATTTCTGTGGTATCAGTTGTTACTTCAGCTCTTTTATTTCTGATTTTGTCATTTGGGTCCCCTGTCTTTGCTTCTTGGTGAGCCTGGCTAGAGGTTGATGAATCTTGTTTATCCTTTCAAAGAACCTGCTCTTGGTTTTGTTATTGTTTTTTACTTTTTTTTTGTCTCTATGTCATTTATCTCCACTCTCATCTTTATTATTTCCTTCCTTCTGCGTACACTGAGCTTGTCTTGTTGCTCTCTTTCCAACTATTTGAGTTGTAGGGTTAGATAATTTATTATCATTTTTTCTTGTTTTTTGAGGTAGGACTGTAGAGCTATGAACTTCCCTCTCAACTCTGTTTTCACTGTGCCGCATAGATATTGTATTGTTGTGTTTTCATTGTCATTTGTTGCCATGATGCTTTTTATTTCTTCTTTGATCTCTTTGGTAACCCAATCGTTGTTTAATAGCATGCTATTTAGTCTCCATGTGTTGATTTTTTTGGATTGTTTTTATTGTGGTTGATTTCTAATTTTATGCCATTGTGATCTGATATGATGCTTGATATGATTTCTATCTTCTTGAATTTGAAGAGACTTTGCCTGTATCCCAATATGTGGTCTATCTTTTAAAATGACTCATGTGCTCATGAGAAGAATGGAGATTCTGTGGCTGTGGGGTAAAATATTCTGAAGATGTCAATTAATTTCATCTGATCTAGTAAGTCATTTAGGATTACTGTTGTTTTTTTTTGTGCGTTTTTTTTTTTTGCTGATTTTTTATTTATAAGAATTGTCCAGTGGTGTTAGTGGGGTATTAAAGTCCACTACTATGGCTGTATTGCTGTCAATCTCTCCCTTGATATCCTCCAAAAATTTTTTTAATGTATTTGGGTGCTCCTGTATTGGGTGCATATATGTTTATCAGAGTTATATCTTCTTGTTGAATTGCTCCCTTTAATATTATGAAGTGGCCTTCCTTATCTCTTGTTATGGCCTTCACTTTGAGGTCTAATTTGGCAGATATAAGTATTGTAACCCCAGATTTTTTTTCATTTCTATTCTCCTGGAAAATCTTTTTCTATCCCTTCACCCTCAGTCTGTGTGAGTCCTTTGTTCTGAGGTGGGTTTCCTGTAGACAGCAGATATATGGGTCATATTTTCTTATCCACTCAGCTACCCTATGTCTTTTGATTGGGGCATTTTATCCATATACATTTAACGTTATTATTGATAGGTTTGTCACCATTTTTATTCTTTATACCTGTGTTCCTTCTTCCCTTCTTATTTCTTCTTTTTACAGCAGACCATTTAGCATTTCTTGCATTGCTGGTTTGGTGATAATAAACTCTCTTAGTTCCTTTTTGTCTGTGAAGCTCCTTATGTCACCCTCAATTTTTATTGATACCCTTGCTGGGTACAGTATTCTTGGATTCAGAGTCTTGCTTTGCATGACTTTGTATATTTCATTCCATTCCCTTCTGGCATTCATGTGTTTCTGTGAGAAATCACTTGATAGTCTGATGGAAGATCCTTTGTAGGTAACTTTCTGTCTGTCTCTGGCAGCCTTTAGGATTCTTACTTTGTCGTTGGTGTTTGCCAATTTAATTATAACATGTCTTGGTGTCGGTCTTTTGGGGTTCATTTTGCTTGGGACTCTGTGAGTTTCTTGGATTTTTGTTGGTTTTTTCTTTCCTATATCAGGGAAGTTTTCTGTCATTATTTCTTCAAACAGGTTTTCTATTCCTTGCTCAGTTTTCTTTCCTTCTGGCACCCCTATTATGCAGAAGTTGTTTCATTTTGTGTTGTCCCAAAGTTCCCTTAGGCTCTCCTCCTGTTTTTTAGGTGTTTTTTTTTTCTAGATGCTGCTCTGCTTGGGTATTTTTTCCTACCTTGTCTTCTAGCTCACTGATGAGGTCATTTGCTTATTCTAGTCTACTGTTGATGCTTTCTATTGAGTTCTTTATTGCCACAATGTCATTTTTAATTTCTTCTTGGTTCTTCTTCATTTCCTCTTTGTTCTTACACATATTATTAAATTTGTGTTCTGTCCTTTTCAGCGACCTTATGACCATTTCTCTGCATTCTTTCTCTGACATTTTGCTTGCCTCCATTTAATTTACTTCCTTTTCTGGTGATGCCTCCTTTTCTTTTGTATGATGGCTGTGTCTTTGTCTCTCCATGATCCCTTCACTCTTGATGTCTCGTTCTGTACTTCTCTCTGTCCTGTGTTTACTTAAAGGCACAAAATACACCACTACAGTACACAGCACACAGAGCACCAAACACAAATGTGTTCACAATACTAATAACCCCAAATAAAGGTGACCACCAGAAAAAAGTGAGTTAGGGGATAGAAAAGAGTGCAAAAAATGCAATTGAGAAAAATAAAAAAATTAAGAGCACAAAGAAAGAGAAGAGAAAAAGAAGGGGGTGGGAAATATATGTATATGGGAAGAAGGCTCCAATAAAATTCCAAATAATCCAAAAAATGCAAACAAGAAACACCCAGTGATGAATGCAAACTACAAATAACAACTAATCCAAAATATGTAAACTATAAACCCTCAAACAACAAACATCCAGGTGAACCTTAGGAAGCAGAGCTTATTTCCAGAAGGTAAGGTCAAGGAATTGAATGAATGGGAAAATAGCCACAATTCAGTATAGAGGAGATAGGAAGCAAATGAGTGTATAAGAAGAAAAGTAAAAAAAAAAAACTAAATACAAAAGAAGAGAAAATATATATATATAACTTTTCCCCTTCTTTATTCTATCTATGTATTCATTTACTATTGGAAATGGAGTATAAAGAGTAGCTATTCCTGAGTTTGTGGTTGTAATTAGTAGAAGAAGAGAACAAGGAAGGAAAGGAATAACAGAAGCAACAAAACTAAACAAAACAGCAACAACATAAAAAAAACAAAGAACAAAAGAAAAAAACAAAAAACAAGTACAAACAAGCTATAAAAAACAAACTAATCAAGCATTAACAAGACAGACAGAAAGAAAAAGACAAATAATTTAAAAAAAGAAAAGAAAAACAGCACAAAACAAAAAAACAAAAACAAAACAAAGGGGAAGTAAAAGAAAATCTGGATAGTCAAGAAAGGGATGAGAAAAGTGTGTATGGGCTTGGAGCAGGGGAGCAGAAATTAGATATATGAGTAAGATCAATTTTTAACGGGGAGTAAAAAGAAAGAATAGAGAAAAACTAAAGCAGGAACAGGGTAAGAGAAACAGGGCAAAAGGGGAATGTGAGGAAGAGAGTTTTGGTATAAAGGAAAATTTGAGATAGAGTAAAATAATGCTACAGGAAAAATGAAAATAGAATGCAAAAACACTAATCCCAAAATAAAATAAAATAAAATAAAATAAAGGAAAAATAAAATAAAACTTTAAAAAAGGTAAAATAATAGTAGTAATAATAGTAATTAAAAACAAAAATATTAAAAAAGGTAAAATCAGGTGAGAAAGAAAAAAAATTAGTTTCTCAAGTAAAAGATAAAAAATAAAAATGTGTAGTGAAGGTTATTCACTTCCTCTACTGTTCTGTTTGGCAGGTCTGTTTCCTGTCAGGTAGACAGCACAGTATTGGAGTACCCTGCGCTCCACAGCTCCTCTGCCTCATAAGCCACAATCCTTTTTTCAGGAAGTTGGGAGCTCTTTGTTTCTTAGTCTGCCTTTATTTGCATTCACATGAGTCAATTTCTGATACAACCCCTGGAAGCAGTGTTTCTGTATTGATATCTGGGGCTAAGAGGCTCCTCCCCTATCTAGCTTGTAGATGGCTTTCATTGCTGCACTTAATGCTGGGTTAGAGGGATGGACTGCCCTAGAGCTGGCTTTCTGTTAGTTTCTCTACACTCTGTTCTCCAGGTTGCACAAAAACAGCTTTCCCTGCAGTCTCGGGGAGTGTTTTTTAATTGGAAGATCCTATGTACTGGGCTTAGTAATCAGAAGCAAGGATTTAAAAAAGAAAACGAAAAAACAACAACAACAAAAAACACACACAAAAGCCACAGGATGCACCCAGACTCATATCTTCCCCTGGCACTCCGCAGCCGGCACACTGGCAGAACTCCAGACTGCCTTCCTGTGCCCAGCCCTGCGGTGGGTTAATTTCTATAGTCTCCTTCTGCCCGCAGCCCTGTGGACCCCCTTCCACATTAGAAGGCTACACTTACCCCAACAGCACGTATTTTGTAGGGCGCAATCTCCCTTTGAGACTCTATTTCCTGCTGCACGCATTACACGTACATTTCACGCGTGTTTCTCCCTTCAGCCTGGATTGCAAATCTCCTCTCTCCCTCGGTAATAGCTGATCTTTCCATCCCCGGATTTCCTCACCATCCACAGATTTCTCACCAGCTGTGTTTAATTCACCAATTCTGGGTGGATATTAATTTATTCAGCTGTTCCTTATCTCTGCTCTGTAAGAAGGCACAGGGGTCATCCACGTACTCGCGCTGCTTTGTCTCCTCCTGAACAGAATTTCTAGGCGCCCACAGTCGGAGAGGCTGGAGTCTTGGTATTCCTGGGTTCACAGCTGAGGTAGCTGGTCCCTGGGGGTTGTGGTTGTAAGGTCCCGTTATGTATCCGAGGGTCTCCCTGGTTGAAGTTAAGGTTGGGCTTCAGATCACCGCCACTCTCCCCTTCAAGATGGCACAGTCTCTGTGCAGAGCCGGATGCTCTGGGAGAGATTTCAGAAGCAGTAGAGGCTTCCTGGCCAGGGGAGCCAGGTCCAGCAGTCCCCAACAATTCCTTGGACTATAGCTATCCCTCACTCACAAATACATACACTCCCCACGCATCCACGCACTCTCCTTTCATTCTCTCACTCACACACTATCTTGCAGTCTGCCGTCCTGTCGGCAGCCATCTTAGAATCCTAAATAGACACCTTTCGAAAGTGGACATACAGAAGGCCAAGAGACGTATGAAACTATGCTCTAAGTCACTAATCATCAGAGAGATGCAAATCAAAATGATAGTGAGATACCATCTCACATCTATCAGAATGGCTATCATCAACAAATCAACAAATGACAAGTGATGGCGAGGATGCAGAGAAAAAGGAACCCCTGTGCACTGCTGGTGGGAATGCAGACTGGTGCAGCCACTGTGGAAATAGTATGGCATTTCCTCAAAAAGTAAAAAATGGAACTCCCATTTGACCCAGTAATCCCATTTCTAGGAATATATCCCAAGAAACCAATCAGAAAGGACATGTGTGTAGTTGACTTTTGATTGCAGCCTAATACTTATTTCTCTGGTCAAGAAGCATCTTGACTTTTAATCACATATTATCTCATATGACTTATAACAGAGAATGAGATATTCATTTTGCTGTTTCACATAGCTATCATTATGGCATACACAGTTTGGGAAATGAAATAATTAAATGTTTTGCTCTGAGAAGTTTTCTTCATATTATAGTCAGAAGTTGAATGGTTTGTATCCTGGTAAGTTTCAGAAGGTTCTGATACTATGCTTCTATTGACTGTTTTTCTTACTGAGAACTGTCTAACTAATCTATAACTTATCTGAAATTTTTCTTATCAGAAAATCAATTCAGCCATTTAGCTAAAGCTTAATGGACTTTCTGCTTGTGTACACAAAACTTTTAAGGGCAAATTCCAAAAGTGACTAATATATTTTTTACTCTCATTCATTTATTTTAAGTAAGCCTTTTATTGAACATAATTGTCGATTGACTTGCAGTTGCAAGAAATAATACAGACTATATACCCACTTTCCTCAAAGGTGACATCTTGCAAAAACCATAATATAATATCAAACCCTGGAGACTGACACTGGTACAGTCAACATACAGAGCAGTTATAACCCCACAAGGATCCCTCATGTTACTGTTTTATAATGATGTCTACTTCCATCCCCCATTAATTTTATATATAACTAGAGGCCTGGTGCTCAAAATTTGTGCATGTGTAGGATCCCTAGGCCTGGCCGGCGATCAGGGCCAATCAGGGCCTTTTGGCTGCTGGCTGGGGCCTTCCTTCCAGCTGCCAGCCAGGGCCTCCCTTTGTCCCATGCTGCCCCCTGGTGGTCAGCGCACGTCATAGTGAGCGGTAGAACTCCCAGTCTCCCAGTCGAACTCCCGTGGGGACACTTTGCATATTAGCCTTATATAGAGAGAGATTAGTCACAGGTATATGTCACTTCAATTCATTTTGTAAGTAGGTAGAGTTCTTCTGCCTTCAATAAATCCTGGATCAAATGAGTTATTGGTAGAAGACAACATATTCTATGAATTTCTAATTCTATTAATTGCACGTAGCAAACTTCAGATATGATAAGTAGCAAAAGTCATTTGAAAAGTTCCTGCAGCTTGCTTTGGGCCATACATTGGGGTTAGGGGAGTGAGGAGACTCTGTTGAGGGACTTCCTAGAGCCTCTGCAGTGATCAGGTGTTGAGGGAGATGCAGTCGGAATAGTGGGACAAGTTAAGAGACAAGGCAGAGGAGTCGGAATAGTGGGATAAGTTAAGAGACAAGGTAGAGGAGTACCAGGCTGTGTTCCTAAGCCATGGCTGTCCAACAATGAAAAATGCAGTATCCAGTGGAGTGGGATGAGTTATCTCTTGATCAAAGTTTATATGTGTGTACGTGGGTGGGAGGGGTACATTTGGCTGGAGTGCTCTTAAATGAAGTTGGGAGTGACTTCTGATTCTTTTGGAGAAGGCCCTCAAACAATAGATGGATCTACTGAGAACAGGGTCCAAAATCTTATCATAGGGTCCTGAGTAGTCCTGGGGTTGCTATGGCTGGTTTGCAAGGATGATATTCAACCCTAATAAGAAACTGAGGTGGAAGCAAACAGACTTTACCAATTCAGAAAGTATTCTAAGAAAATCATGACTCTGAGCATTCCAGAACTTAGTTCTTCTCAGTGTACATTTGTCAAGTACTTAATATGGGCCAGATTCTGGGCTGGGTATTGAGTATATAATGCCCATACTGTAAGGAACTGAGAGGCCAGTGGAGATAGTACACATTAGGTCATCCTAGGATAATACAGATTGGGGCAAATGTAGGTTAACAGTTGTGAGTATGTGAAATAGTGTTTATTCTTATATTATTATGTATTAATTATTGTATTATTTTCCATATGAACAGCTGTAAATCTACTTTTGCCCCAATATATACTAGAGCAGCAAGACAGTGTAGAGCCCATTTTTTGGTGTGGTTGGGGCTCCCATAATACTCTCTGCCCTAGTTAGGTTTGGTTTTAGCAGTTAATACATTCCTTGCCCACTTCATTATTAGGGCTTAAATTAGTTAACTAGCTATCTTAAACTAGATAGAGAGATAAAGAGATAGATGATAGATAGATAGATAGATAGATAGATAGATAGATAGATAGATATATAGATGATAGATAGAAAGAAATGAAGGTCAGCAATTCCAGCAAGGGGGAGTTGCAGAAGGCAAGGGCTAATACATTATAACTATTCAACACTCCTTTATCCTTGGAGAATAAAACAAGGAGCACTTACCACTCAAGATATTAGTAACCAGATTTGTGGTTTTACGTCCCTGTAAATGTTTTTATAATTTTAAAAAATCTATAGTTGACTACAAAATCTTGAGTGATCTTGCTCAGGATAAAAAAAAGCTTTCACTAACATCTTTAATCTGTGTAATGAAATCTTGATCTATTTTTCATGTCTTTATTGTTGCTTCAACCAGTAACCAAAATCTCAAGAGAACTCAATGAGTTAGAATGTGACCTAAGATCAAGAGCAAAGAGTCATCAATCAAAAAGGGAGATTATTTGGGGAACAGAAATTATGTAAATACCAAAGACACACTGCCTGTTGACAGATATGTCTATAACTTGTTTCATTGGTCATGTAGGACAGGGAACAAATCAAGAGCTCACTCATATAAAAAATAAATTTGATTTTAACTTCCCTCCACTGCCTTGATTTTTTGGAACTTTAAGTTTGATTCCCTGTAACTATAAACCTTGGTTCTTTTTTCTCTTTTTGCCATGTATTTCTCCATTTGTGTTGTTCTCCATCTTTCCCTCCTAGTTTTATTGAGAAACAATGATATCTATCTTGAAGAAGTACTCCAAGTTTTCAGATAGCAGAGGCCTTTTTTTGGAGTCTCCATTGAGATAGGCTGAGTAATTTAACAAACAACTTTCAAATGTCAATGGGTTAACATAATAAATATTTCTTTCTCAGTTACACAAAATCCATTGCTGATGTTCCTGGGTAGTCAGTTGTCCTGAGCAGCTACTCTAAATGGTGACCCAAGAATGCAACCTTCTTCCATCTTGTGTTGCTGTTGTGTTCAGTATGAGCCTTCCTGGTAACTTCAGAAGGGAAAGAAAACAGTACAAGGTTGGAATACTTGATACTTGGTCCAGAAGTGGTAAATACTCCACTTTTGCTTTTATTTCCTTGACCAGAACAAGTCACATGGTCCCATGAGATGAAAGAGGGACTGGGAAATATGGCCCCTGGATGAACAGTCACTTCCTAATGTCAGCAGTACACTTTGATATACTTCTGGCCATTTCCTTTTTCACCATCCTTTGAAAGCATTGTTCCATGAAAGTACCTCAGCTCTCTCATCCATCCCTAAATGACCTGTTCTGTTCCATATTCCAGATGAACTACATTCAATCACACAATCCTCAAGTCAAAGATACCAGGAAGAAATGTAATTATTTTTAAATATGTAAATGATGTATCTGGAGAAGACTGAGCACCTCTTTATGTGCCTAGCTACAACACTTTACAATTTGTTTCTGGAGCCATAAATCCCCTCATTAAAATTCGACTATAACTTAGAGGATTAAAAAAATGCAATAATCGACTAATTTCAACTCAAGTTTAGATATTTTTAATATAATAAATTTGGTAAATAGAAACCTTGATTCACTTTTTTAGACCAAAGCTGGGTTTTGATTGACCTAGGTGAGTTTCCTGAGTGGTGTTCTCTGGCAATGGTTTCTACCCATACAAGAGTGACTCTCACCATTGTGATAAGGAGCCTCTCTCTTAAATATTTTGCTCTGGGGACACCTTTCAGCAAAAATGGCTAAATATATTTGAATATGGATGAATCCTTCTAGAGACTAAAAATACTGTGTTTGATTGTCCTGCCTTCCTGGATTCTATTAAATTGCAGAAACCAAGGAGTAACCTGCGGTTCTTAATCTTCTGTAGTTAATTCAGGTCCTGTTATTTACATAACCATATATTTCCTGTCCAATGCCTGCTGTTCTCTAAAGACAGGGGAATGGCTAAATAAATTATGCTGCATCCATATGTTAGAGTATTAAGAAAACGTTAAATTTTGTTTCTCACAAATTTTAATGGCCATTAAAAAATTCCCATAATAGTTAGTTTTATAAATAAATACAGGTGATTTCAATATATATATATATATATATATATATATATATATATATATATATATATATAAAAAGACTGAAAGAAAATATATCAAAATTTTAACTGTGGTTATATCCCTGGGCAGTAGGATAGTGGGTGACTTTTATAGTCTTTATATTTTTGTGTGTTTTCCAAGGTTTAAAAATGAGCATGAAGTACTTATGAGAAAAATGTTAGTCACTAACCTGTCAATCAAGTCCACTCCTAACCATTCTTGGGAAAATTGCTAGGGACTAGTGGAAAGGGGAACTTTGGTTGTCTTTAAGTGGTTGAGTCCTCTATCTTTAAATAATAAAAAAGTAGAGTGACCTACCATCCAAAACAATGGTTATATCATTTTTTCTTATTCCAAAATTTTACTGGTGAAACTTATATTCTTTTCAGATAAACCTTCCCATGTGCACTGCAATCTTTTTTTTCCAATGCAGTAGCTTATTATAGAATTATAAATTGTATAAACATGTGTCATAATTAAGTCATTAAATGTGAACCATTGAGTGGATAGCATTAGCCTTTTATTTCCTTTTTTCATAGGAGGGACCAGTATTAGCATAGTTTTCAGAGTTTGGGGCTCTAATATTGAATCAGTTTTGTGTTAGCTATGTGACTTGGAGACTGCTGTAGCCTAACTTCCAGTGCAGTCAGTTCCAGTTCCAGCTGTTTTTCAAGGGCAGGACAAACCTTCTCAACCTATACCTCACCTTCTCAAATCTAGCAATTAAGGAGTTAAGTTCTAGTGAAATAAGGGACATTCACTAACTAGCTCAGGTATGCATATTTTCTAATTATTCAATGTCTGTGGAATTCTGATTCTTAAATATTTTTAATATTACATCTGATTGTAGTCAAATAAATACTAATGGGAGTAATTTATTTCCTGTGTTACAGGATAAAATACCATAATGGTCAACTGTGTTCAAAAATTGAAGCTTTGTAAAGTGGGAGAAGATTTCCAGTAAATGTAAATTGATAGAACATCTTTATTATCCCCCTTTTCACTTTGTGAGTCTCTCAAATGGCTCATTGTTCAGGAGAGTATTGGTGAGTGTAGCTACTCTGGTCCTTGGGAAGCATTTTTACAGAGAAGGACATCATTCACACTAACAGAGGTGTTTTTCCTTTTCATTTTCTAAGAGATGAAAAATGCATCTCACCAAAAACAAAGAAAAACAACAAAACCCCTAAAAACAAAAACAAAAAAACAAAGAATAACTTCCATAGTCTTCTCAACTAACTCTTCTGTGGTTGGGATTTTAGTAGAGAAGTCAGACTGATGAACTTTCTGTGTAGTCACTTATGTACATGATTTGGTTCCACTATTACATTGCAAAGCAAGATCAATGAAGGTAATCTAACTCAAGCATTCAGTTCTGGAACTATCATCTGTATTTTTATGCATTTTAACTTAAGAGCTTGGTTGTAATTGCATCAAGAAGGGAGAGATATAAATCGTCCTTAAATTAGATGATCTGTGTGAGATATAGTATGGAATATTTTCCAAAAATAATTTTAGTCTAATCTAAGTCCTTAGAATTAAAGTATCTTAACTATAAATTTGTCTTCTGATCTCAATTCTAGAAGGACAGTAGAGGATGAGTTTTCCTTGCCTCTGCAAAGGCTAAATGAAGTGTAACACAGGAAATAAATTACTCCCATTAGTCTTTATTTGACTAGAATCAGATGTAATATTCAAATGTTACATAATATTCATGTGTTGAGGCCCTAACCGCCAATGTCACAATATTAGGCAATGGGGTCTTTGAGTGGTAGCTAGGATTAGATGAGGTCATGAGGGTGAAGCTCCCATTATAGGATTACTCTTATAAGAAGAGAAAGAGGCCTGGCTGGTGGACTAATTGATTGGAATGTCGTCCTGTGCACCAAAAAGTTGCAGATTTGATTCCCGGTCAGGGTTCATATGGGAGCAATCAAATGATCTCTCTCTGTCTCTCTCTCTCTCTCTCTCTCTCTCTCTCTCTCTCTCCTTCTTCCCTTCCTCTCTCTCTGTGTAAGTAAAAAAAAAAAACACATAACTTTGGGTAAGGATTTAAAAAAAGAATCAAAGAAGAAGAGACACTAGCAATACCACTCTCTGCCATGTGAGCACACAAGGAGAAGGTGGCTATTTGCAAGCCAGTAAGGGAATCCTCTCCAAGAACCAAATCTGCCAGCACCTTCATCTTGGACTTCCCAGCTTCCAGAAATGTGGGAAATAAATGTCTGTCATATAAGCCACTCAGTCTATGGTATTTTGTTACAGCAGCCTGAGCTGACTAAGATAAAGAAACTTCATGACACCAACTTTTCTACAATATAGATTCAGTTATATTGCTGGCCAAAGCACCCTGGATATAACGACTCTTTACTGAAACAGATATCAATATTCTCTTTCAAGACTACCATTATATAATGATTTTAGGTGTCCTTTTGGAGGGATAAATTTATTGCAGGAGCGTCATTTTGTATTTTACCTGGGCTAGTGATGCCAAAGATTGCTGGTCTGTACCTTGAAAAGTTCTTTACTAAGATCAAAGCATTTGGACAGTGGTTGGACTATGTTTGTCATGGTCAACCAGGTATTGGGGATGGAAGAAGAGATATCATCCTTTTGAGCATCTTTGTTTTTGTCTGGGGAGTTAACAACAATGTTATACAGTTTGGACCTAGAGTTAGTATTGTATTGCTCTCTAGAGTCTCATGTACTAGCAGCCAGGAGAGGCCCATGAGGGTCATTTTGACAACTGCTTGAGGGCTTCTGGTTTGTTTTTGTGTTGTTGTTGGTTTTTTTTTGTTGCATTTTTTATTTATTTTTTACCATCACCATTTATTCCTGCTATACACTCTTCCACTTCCACCGATCCGCTTCCCCTGCAATCACTACACTGTTATCCACGTTCATGAGTTCTTTCTCTCTTTTTATTTTCTCCACCCATAATCACCAGAACTGTCTGTCTGCTCTCAGAGTCTATCTCTATTTTGTTTGTTAGTTCATCCAAAGAAACCCGAAACACTAATTTGAAAGAATATATGCATCTCTATGTTCATGGTGGTATTTATAGTAGCCAATATTTGGAATCAGCCCAAGTGCCCATCTATAGGTAAGTGGATAAAACAGCTATGGTTTTTCACAATGGACTACTACTTGGCTGTAAAAAAGAAGGAAAACTTACCCAGGCAGTGTGGCTCAGTGTTTGAGCATTGACCTATGAATCAGGAGGTCACAGCTCAATTCCTGGTCAGGGCACATGCCCGGGTTGCTGGCTTGATCCCCAGTAGGGGGTATGCAGGAGGCAGCCAATCAATGATTCTCTCTCATCATTGATGCTTCTCTCTCCCTTTCTATCTGAAATCAATAAAAAATATATTAAAAACAGAAGGAAATCTTATCCTTTGTGATAGCATGGATGGACCTGGAGAACATTATGTTACATGAAATAAGCCAGTCAGAGAAAGACAAGTATTATATGATTTCACTCATATGTGGAATATAATGAACAAACTGAACTAACAAGCTTCTGCTGTATTTAAAGGTGGACCATTTCAAGCCTCCTCTTCAGCCTACTTAGCCAGCCAGTCTATAATTAATGAGATCAAATTGTCTCAATTTTATCTTTCAACATTTCTTTGGTCTTTAAAAGAAATTCTTCTATTATACATTCTTAATCCATGAGAGTGTATCTCATTTTCTGAATATTCCTTTTCTTTACCGTCATTTTATGGTGTTTGGGAAGGAAATGGATATAACCCTGTTTGGTTCTATTCCCCATAATTGGAAGGTTCCCACCATACACCAATTTTAGACCCTGCTATGTACTGATCAGGTCCCTTCCCAATATACTCAATTACTCCTCCATCTGACTTAATGCCCCATGGATACGTCTTGGCTCAGTGGATTTTGGACTTAGATAGAATTGAGTTCAGATCCTGGTACTGTCATTTACTTATGACATGGCATAGGAAAAATCAATTAACATCTCTGAGCTTGAGTTTTTCTATCTGTTAAATAGGCATAATATCTATATGTCAGAGTTTTATGAAAACCACGTGAGTTGAAAGTTTAGCAACACTTAACAGGCTATCTAAGCTATAATTGGTACAATATTTTAAAAATTATATTCATATGAGGCAGCAGGTAGGGCTGAACAACTAATTATATCTAAAGTTAGTTACCTCCCTGGGAAAGAAAACCAGTCGAATAATCTATTTGGTATTAAATACAAAAAAAAAACATATCTAATTTACTAGAAAGGTCAATATAGTCAGCCTAATTAATAGAGATATTTGTGTGAAAAACTCACCTAAATCAAAACAAATGAATAATTTTGGGTTTATTAACATACCAGCATCTTTAGATTATTGGTTTACTAAAGTGAAAACATTCTGTATTTGAAATGTCTTGTCTATTTGGGTGTTTGTAAATCTATTTCAAATTCAATAAATGAGTATAGAGGACTTTTGTGGCCCTTTTCTAGGCCCTGAAATGAGAAGGTGAGTGGGAATGGGTGGTGAATAAAAATACACATTTCTTGCTCTAAAGCAACTTGTAAGATGGGAGATGAGATATATATTTAAGTCACTACAAGACACATAATACACACTGAATGCATTCCAAGAGCTCATATGAATCAAAGTATTTGATCAAGATAGTTGTGAGAGAGAGGTGGCAGGATGGTATTCTGGATGAAGTGGGCTTTCATCTGGGCTTTATATATATATATATATTTCTCTCCTATATAATAAAAGAGTAATATGCAAATTGACCATCACTCCAAGACACAAGATGGCCACCACAAGATGGACTGCAGGGGAGGGCAGTTGTGGTTAGTTAGGGGTGACCAGGCCAGCAGAGGAGGGCAGTTGGGGGAGACTAGGCCAGCAAGGGAGGGCAGTTGGGGGGACCCAAGCCTGCAGGGGAGAGCAGTTGGGGGGGACCAGGCCTGCAGGGGAGGACAGTTGGGGGGGGGGACCAGGCCTGCAGGGGAGGACAATTGCGGGGGGGTCCCAGGTCTGCAGGGGAGGGCAGTTAGGGGCAATCGGGCTGGCCGGAAAGCAGTTAGGTGTCAATTAGGCTGGCAGGGGAGTGGTTAGGGGGTGAACAGGCTGGCAGGCAGAAATGGTTAGGGGCAATCAGGCAGAGGCAGGCAAGTGGTTGGGAGCCAGCAGTTCTGGATTTTGAGAGGGATGTCCAACTGCTGGCAGTCAGACATCCCTCAAGGGGTCCCAGATTGGAGACGGTGCAGGCTGGGCTGCGGGACACCACCACCCCCGTGCACGAATTTTGTGCACTGGGCCTCTAGTATGTGTGTGTGTGTGTGTGTGTGTGTGTGTGTGTGTGTGTGTATGTATACACATTTTTTTATTGTTTGAAGTATTACATGTCTTATTTTTTCCCAATTGACCCTCTGGCCACTCCCACCCCCAAGGGCAAGCGCCCACCATCCCAGTGTCTGTGTCCATTGGTTATGCTAATATGTATGCATATAAGTCCCTTGGTTGATCTCTAACCCCCCTCCCCTGCCTTTTCTCTGAGGTTGGATGGTCTGTTCAGTGCTACCTTGTCTCTGGATCTATTTTTGTTCATCACTTTATGTTGATCATTATATCCTACATATGAGTGAGATCATGTGGTATTTATCTTTCTCCAACTGGCTTATTTTGCTTAGCACAATGCTTTCCAGTTCCATCCATGTTGTTGCAAATGGTAAAACTTTCATCTTTTTTATAGCAGTGTAGTATTCCATTGTGTAGATGTGCCAGAGTTTTTTTTAATCCACTCATCTACTGATGGGCACTTAGGCTGTTTCCAAATCTTAGCTATTGTAAATTGTGCTGTTACAAACATAGGAGTGCATATGTCCTTTCTGATTGGTGTTTCTGGTTTCTTGGGACATATTCCTAGATGTGGGATTACTGGATCAAATGGGAGTTTCATTTTTAACTTTTTTTCATCTGGGCTTTTAAATGATGTAGTTTTAAATGATGTCGGTTCCTTGCTGTATTCATATATAGGAGAGGGAGAGAGAGTTAGAAACATTGATGAGAGAGAAACATCAATCAGCTGCCTCCTGCACATCCCCTACTAGGAATGTGCCCACAACCAAGGTACATGCCCTTGACTGGAATTGAACCTAGGACCCTTGAGTCCACAGGCCAAAGCTCTATCCACTGAGCCAAATCGGTTAGGGCCCTTGCTGTATTCTTTTATGAGAAGTTGGTCCAGTGTGGCCACAAGAAAAGAAAAGGGAGAGGCTCAGGAAAACAAAGTTTATTATACTCACAAGTGCTAGAGACAAGAGGTATGACAGCCTTGCAGGGCCACTTTGGAAAGCACCAAGGTGCTCAGGAGGCAGAAGACAGGAGGGAGGAGGAAATGTTTAGGCCTCAGCTTTCATTGGAGTATCTGTGGGAAGGGCAACGTAGGGTAAAGAGTTTTGGATTGGCTAGTTTGAATAATTTCCAAGAGCTTTGGGCTATAGGGGTGATCCCTAGTTGTCTGGCACCAGAATCTGGGTTAATAAAGTCAGCAGGATATTGTCTCCTATGGGTATAAAGGATCAAGCAGTGGAGATAGGGCTCTGGATTAGTTGGTTTATATATCAAAGATATACTTCTATCTGGGGCCTTTGTTATCTCTAAGAATTGAGATAGCCCCAGGATGGACAGACTTTTTCCAGGCAGAAAGTTTTATTTTAGGATATCAAAGCATCATAATATATAGAAAATTAAAATATTTATAACAAACAATAACTCATCAACATGGGCAACAGTTTGGTAGTCACCAGAGGGAAGGGGATGGGGGAAGTAGTAAAGGATAAAAATAGGATAATGGTGATGAATGAGACTTGACTTTGGGTGGTGGGCATACAATGCAATATATAGATGATGTATCATAGAATTGTACACTTGAAACCTATATAACTTTATTAAACAATGTCACCCCAATAAAAGTAATTAAAATATTTACTAACATTGTATACTTCTTTTAGCTGTTCATTTGTCTCGTTCATGTTTTGATTTCTGAATGTGAAGTAAGCCACCAGCACTGTCAGCACAAAGGCACAGGATGCAAACTGGTAGTAGGAGTTCTAACAACAGAGGCAATGCAGTTCTTACATGTGGTTGCAAATATTAAAGCTGATGATATACAGCCCCATGGCCTCCTTTTGTCGGGGTTTGAAGGGCTATCTCAGCCAAACTCCAACAGGCCCAAGGCAGCTGTTCTAATACATCTTTGCTTGAACAATTGGATTAAGGTGATGTTTTGATATATTGCTAGTCATCTTTTATAGCCTCAAATCTCTGACACTCTTGGCTTCCTAGATGATTGTATTCTTGCTAACTGTGGCAGCCCTCTGAGTACAGCATTTTGGGAGTCAAAGAAACATAAATACACTTTTCAGTCCCTACCCAGGAATATCCTGAAACTGTGCTTAGTATAATCAATTGTACAATGAACGTTTGCCTTCTGTTGCCTGTCTTCCTGACAAAGTACCATAGGAAGAAATGCTAATAACGCACTTGCTTATTTTTTAAAATTCTTTATTGTTTAAAGAATTACATATAGTATTACATATGTCTCCTTTTACACACATTGACATCTCCCCAGCCACCCCCAACCCCCAGCACATGCTCTCACAACCCCCCTAGTATCTGCGTCCATTGGCCATGCCTATATGCATGCATACAAGTCCCTTGGTTGATCTCTAACCCCCCTCCCCTGCCTTTTCTCTGAGGTTGGATGGTCTGTTCAGTGCTACCTTGTCTCTGGATCTATTTTTGTTCATCACTTTATGTTAATCATTATATCCCACATATGAGTGAGATCATGTGGTATTTATCTTTCTCCAACTGGCTTATTTTGCTTAGCACAATGCTTTCCAGTTCCATCCATGTTGTTGCAAATGGTAAAACTTCCATCTTTTTTATAGCAGTGTAGTATTCCATTGTGTAGATGTGCCAGAGTTTTTTTTTAATCCACTCATCTGCTGATGGGCACTTAGGCTGTTTCCAAAGCTTAGCTATGGTGAATTGTGCTACTATGAACATAGGAGTGCATATGTCCTTTCTGATTGGTGTTTCTGGTTTCTTGGGACATATTCCTAGAAATGGGATTACTGGGTCAAATGGAAGTTCCCTTTTTAATTTTTCAAGGAAACTCCATACTGTTTTCCATAGTAGCTGCACCAGTCTGAATTTCCATCAGCAGTGCACAGGGGTTCCTTTTTCTCAGCATCCTCACCAGTACTGGTCATTTGTTGATTTGTTGATGATAGCAATTCTGACAAGTCTGATGGTACCTCATTGTCATTTTGATTTGCATCTCTCGGATAATTAGTGACTTTATGTATGTTTTCATTTATCTCTTGGCCTTCTGTATGTCCACTTTCAAAAGTTGTCTAAGTCTTTTGCCCATTTTTTTCCATTGTATTATTTATCTTCCTTTTATTAAGATGTATGAGTTCCCTATAAATTTTGGAGATTATGCCCTTATTACATACTAGTAGCCTGGTGCACGAAATTTGTGCACATTCAAAGGGGATTAATTAGAGAAAATATTTTAATATTGCTATTTGCCCTTTCTCTATAATAGAAGTGTAAGAGATGAAAGAAAATTAGTAAAATATATATGAAAATCTTCCTCTTGTCAGTCTGGGATGCACCTTGGGACCCAGAGTCAAGTACCTGCTCACCGACGTGCACCTCAAAATTGCATAAGACCCAGACCCGGCCAGCCTCCCCCATTGGGCTAGATCTAGACCTGGCCGGTCCCACCCTTGTCAAGCACCACTAGGTGGGGAGTGCATCCTCAGGTCCCCTGGCCCAGTGCCGAGGTGGGGGGCACAGCCTGAGGTCCTCTGTCAAGCCCTACCAGGAGGGGGCCACAGCCTCAGGAGCCCCACCAAGCCCCGCTGGGTGGGGCGCACGGCCTGAGGTCCCATGGCTTAGAGTGAGGGGAGTAGCCTGAGGTCTCCTGGCCTAGCACTGGAGTGGGTGGATGCACCTTGAGGTACGCTGTCAAGCCTGAAGTCCCCTTCAAGCCCCTCCAGGTCGCCCAGCCCTGCACCGGGGCAGAGGGTGAGGACCCTGGCCTGGCAACAGGGTGGGGGGCACAGCCTGAGGTCCCCCGTCAAGCCCTGCTGGGTGGGGCGCATGGCCTGAGGTCGCCTGGCCTGGTGCCAAGGTGGGAGGCATGGCCTGAGGTCCCCTGTCAAGCCCCACAGGGGAAGGGGGACTGCAGCCTCAGGTCCCTGCTGATTGCTTGTTAAGGCTCATTAGGGGAACTCGGCCTCTGCTGTGGGTGTAGCCATCTTGTGTTACAGAAACCCTGCCTCAGCTGTGGGCGCAGCCATCTTGTGTTACGGAACGTGCCCCCCGACCTCCGCCTCCACTGTGGGTGCTGCCATCTTTGTGGAGTGACAGTTAATTTGCATATTCCATCTTTATTATATAGATAACATTGACAAATATGTTCTCCCATGTAGTGGGCTTTCTTGTTGTTTTGTTGATTATTTCTTTTGCTGTGCAGAGGCTTTCTATTTTGATGTAGTCCCATTTGTTTATTTTCTCCTTAGTTTCCATTGCCAAAGGAGTTGTAAAGATATTGCTATGACATATTATGATATTTTGCTGCCTGTGGATTCCTCTAAAATTTGTATGGTTTCCCATCTTAGGTTTAAGTCCTTTATCCATTTTGAGTTTATTTTTGTGAATGGTGGGAGTTGGTGGTCTAGTTTCATTTTTTTGCATATATATGTCCAATTTTCCCAACACCATTTATTGAAGAGACTGTCTTGACTCCATTGTATGCTCTTGCCTGCTTTGTAAAATATAAATTGAGCATAATGGCTTGGGTCAATTTCTGGCTTCTCTGTTCTCTTCCATTGGTCTATGTGTCTGTTCTTGTGCCAGTACCAGAAGTTTTGAGAACAGTGGCTATGTAATCTTGATATCTGATATTGTGATCCCTCCAACTTCGTTCTTCTTTCTCAAGATTGCTGAGGTTATTCGGGGTCTCTTTTTACTCCATATGAATTTTTGGAGTGTTTGGTATAGGTATGTGAAATATGCTCTTGGTATTTTAATGGAAATTGCATTCCATTGGTCTATGTGTCTGTTCTTGTGCCAGTACCAAGAAGTTTTGAGAACAGTGGCTTTGTAATCTTGATATCTGATATTGTGATCCCTCCAACTTTGTTCTTCTTTCTCAAGATTGCTGAGGTTATTCGGGGTCTCTTTTTACTCCATATGAATTTTTGGAGTGTTTGGTATAGGTATGTGAAATATGCTGTTGGTATTTTAATGGGAATTGCATTAAATATGCAGATAGCTTTAGCTAATATGAACATTTTAATGATGTTGATTCTATCAATCCATGAACAGGGTATATTATTCCATTTGTTTATTTCTTCCTCTATCTATTTTTTCAATGTCCTGTAGTTTTCCAAGTACAAGTCTTTTACCTTCTTAGTTAAGTTTATTCTTACGTACCTTAATTTTTTTGGGTACAATGGTAAATTGAATTTTTAAATTTTATTTTCTCTTTCTGTGAGTTCGTTATTGGTGTATAAAAAAGCCATAGATTTCTGGGTGTTAATTTTGTATCCTGCTACATTGCCAAATTCATTTATTAAATCTAGTAGTTTTTTGATAGTGTCTTTAAGGTTTTCTATGTACAATATCATGTTGTCTGCAAATAATGACAGTCTTACTTCTTCTTTTCCAATTTGGATAGCTGTATTTCTTCTTCTTCTCTGATCCCTATGGCTAGCACTTCCAGAACTACGTTGAACAGGAGTGGTGAGAGTGGGCTCACTGTCCTGTTCCTGTTCTTAGCAGAAATGGTTTTAATTTTTGCCCATTGAGTATGATGTTGGCTATAGTTTTGTCATATAAGGCTTTTATGATGTTGAGGTATGATCCCTCTATTCCCACTTTCCTGAGAGTTTTTATCAAGAAAAGGTGTTAGATTTTGTCAATCTTCATCAATTGATATGAATATGTGATTTTTATTCCTCAATTTATTTATTTGATGTGTCACGATTCTTGATTTGTGGATATTGTACCATCCTTGCATCCCTGAAATAAATTCCACTTGGTCATGGTGTATGATCTTACTAATGTAATGCTGAATCCAATTTGCTAGAATTTTGTTGAGGATTTTAGCATCTATGTTAATCAGGGATATTGGCCTGTAATTATCTTTTTTTGTAGTGTCTATATCTGATTTTGGGATTAGGGTAATGCTGGTTTCATAAAAAGAGCTTGGAAGTGTTCCTTCCTCTTGAATTTTTTGGAATAGTCTGAGGAAGAGAGGTTTTAGTTCTTCTTTGAATGTTTGGTAAACCTCCCCTGTGAAGCTGTCTGGCCCAGGGCTTTTGTTTGTTGGAAGTTTTTTTTATGACTGCTATAATTTCCTCCATAGTTATTGGCCTATTCAGATTTTTGATTCTTCCTTATTGAGTTTTGGAAGGTCGTATTCTTCTAGGAATATGTCCATTTCCTCTAGGTTGACCAGTTTCTTGGAATATAGTTGTTCATTGTATTTTTTTTTATAATCCTTTTATTTCTGTGGGGTCTGTTGTTATGTTGCCTCTTTCATTTCTCATTTTGTTTATATGAGTCCCCTTTTTGCTTCTTGGTGAGCCTGGCTAGACATTCATCAATCTTGTTTATCCTTTCAAAGAACCAGCTCTTGGTTTCATTGATATATATATATATATATATATATATATATATATATATATATATATGCCTCTATGTCATTTATTTCTGCTCTGATCTTTATTATTTCCTTCATTCTGCTCACTCTGGGCTTTTCTTGTTGCTCTCTTTCTAATTTTTTAAGTTGTAGAGTTAGATAATTTATTACCATTTTTTCTTGTTTACTGAGGTAGGCATATAATGCTATGAACTTCCCACTCAGGACTCCTTTCACTGTGTCCAGTAGATTTTGGACTGTTCTGGTCTCATTGTCACTTGTTTACAGGATGTTTTTTATTTCTTCTTCGATCTCTTTCGTAACCCAATCATTGTTTAATAACATGCTATTAGTATTTAGCCTCCAATTGTTTGAATTTTTGTGATTGTTTTTATTGTAGTTTATTTCTAATATTATGCCATTGTGATCTGAGAAGAAGTTTGATATGATTTCCATCTTCTTGAATTTGGAGAGAATTTTTATGTGTGCCAATATATGTTTTATCTTTGAAGATGTCCCATGTGCAATTGAGAAGAATGTATATTCTGTGGCTTTGGGGTGAAATGTTCCAAAGATGTCGATTAAGTCCATCTGATCTAGTGAGTCGTTTAGGATTGCTGATTTTTGCTGATTTTTTTTCCTAGTGTATTTATCTTATCATGTTAATGGGGTATTAAAGTCCCCTACTATGATTGTATTGCTGTGCACTTCTCCCTTGATATCTTCTCAAAGTTTTGTGTTTTTTTCCCCCCAGAAGTTTTTGTATGTATTTGAGTGCCCTGCAATGGGTGCCTATATGTTTACCAGAGTTATATACTCTTTTTGTATTAGTCCCTTTAGTATTATGAAGTGGCTTTCCTTGTCTCTTGTTATGGCCTTTACTTTGAGGTCTATTTTGTCAGATATAAGTATTTCTACCCCAGCCTTTTTTTCATTTCTATTTGCCTGGAAAATATGTTTCCATCCTTTCACTTTCAGTCTACGTGAATCCCTTGTTCTGAAGCGGGTCTCTTGTGGACAGCATGTATATGAGTCATGTTTTCTTATCCATTCAGCCACTGTATGTCTTTTGATTGGAGCATTTAATCCATTTATATTTAAGGTTATTATTGATAGGTACTTGTTTGTAGCCATTTTTATTCTTTATGCCTGTATTCCTTCTTCCCTTTCTATTTCTTCTTTTTACAACAGTCCCTTTAGCATTTCTTGCATTTCTGGTAAGGTAGTGATAAACTCCCTTACTTTTTTTTTTTTGTCTGTGAAACTCCTGATTTCCCCTTCAATTTTAAATGATAGCCTTGCTGGATAGTGTATTCTTGGATTCAGTCCCTTTCTTTTCATCACTTTGTATACTTCATTCCATTCCATTCTGGTCTGTTGTGTTTCTGTTGAGAAATCATTTGATAATCTAATGGGAGATCCTTTGTAGGTAACTGTATCTCTCTTGCAACCTTTAAGATTCTCTCTTTGTTGTTAATGTTTGCCATTGTAATTACCATGTGTCTTTGTGTGTGTGTGTGATTTCTTGTTGTTGTTCATCTTGTTTGGGACTCTCTGTGCTTGTGTGACTTTTTCTTCCCCAAATCAGCAGTTTTCTGTCATTATTTCTTCAAATAGGTTTTCTTACTCTTGCTTCACTTATTGTCCTTCTGGCACCCTTATTATATGTATTTTACTTCATTTCATGTTGTCTCAAAGTTCCTGTAGGTTTTCCTCCTTCTTTCTAATTTTTTTCTCCAATTGCTGTTCAGATTGGGTGTTTTTCTACCTTATCTTCTAACTCACTAACTCGATCCTCCACTTCTTCTAGTCTACTATTGAAACCTTCCATTATTTTTTATTGTACCTATATAATTTTTATTTTTTCTTGATTCTTACATAAGTTGTTGATTTTCTTATCCATCTGGTTTATTAACTCTTACTCTGAAATCTTTTTTCTGACATATTGCATGCCTCTGTTTCATTTAGTTCCTTTTCTGGTGCTTCCTCCTTTTCTTTCCTGGGGGGTTATCTCTTTGTCTCCCAATTTTTGTTGCCTCTTTCTGGCCCTGGGCACCTTGCTTGGGGTTTGAGAGGTTGAAGAACCTATCAGGGCAATGGTCCGGAAATCATTAACTCATAAGCTGGGTCTGTCTTGAGTGTCACACCTTTATTGTCTCTGCTCATAGTTGTATCCCTTTCGCCCACAGATCTGGTCCTCCAGTTGTCTGCTTCAGATGCTTGGGGTGGTGGGAGTATATGCACAGTTCCTCTGGTGTGCAACTCCCTGTACGGACCCAGAGTCCTCTGGCATTCAGTTTGCTGTGTGGCCCCAGCACCTGTGGCAGGGTGGCATCTATGTGCCTTTGGCAGCATATTTGCAGCATGGTCCTGTGGCCCCTGGCTGGGAACACTGGCTTGCTCTGGGTCACCTTGCCAGCACTCTCCTGGGGCCCTGAGTGAGGCATGTGCTAGGTTGCTCCAGGTAGTCCTACAGGTCAGTCTCAGAGGCCTGGAAGAAGTGGGTATGGGTTGCTCTGGGTCACACAGTCAGCTCTTCTGTGGCCTGAGTGGGGTGCATGCCTGGTTACTCCAGGTTGTCTGGAAACAATAACCTGGGCACAGGGTGGAGTGGCTGTGGGTTGCTCTGAGTCACACAGTCCTCCCTTTCTTGTAACCTGGAGTGAGATATATGCTGGGTTGCTCCAGTTTGCCCCTCCTCAGTGTGGAGTGTGGGCAAGTTGCCCTGGGATGCTCAGTCCACACTCTTTTGTCACCTGGATTGAGGTGCATGTTGGGTTATTCCAGATGGGCCCAGATGGGCTCAGCAGGACTGTCCCAGGGGCCAGAGTGGAACAGGAACATGTTGCTCTGGGTTGTACAGTCAGAGCTCCCCTGTGGCCCTGACTGAGGAATGTACTGGATTGCTCTGGGTTGCCCTTCTCAGGCTGGGGTTAAGCTGGCATGCGTTGCTATGGGTCACTCCAACAGGGCTGTCCAGGGGTCCAGGGTGGAGTGTGCACTGGTTGCTTTGGGTCACACAGGTTGCTCTAAGTTGCACAGCCTGTGCTCTCCTGTGGCTCAGAGAGTAGGGTGCTCTTGGTTGCTTCAGGTCACCCTGGCAGCAGGTATCAGAGCTCTGGGTGGATCAGGTGCCAGATGGCTTCAGGTCAGGCTAGCAGCACAGTTCTGGGGTTCGAGGTTGGGATAGGGCACAGGGTTCTTTCTGTTTGCACTCACTGTGGGGTCTTGGAGCCAGATCCTAGGACGCTGGGTACCAACGAGCTGGTAACAAAGCCTGGCAAGGGAACTCCTCGGTTGCTTATTTTTATTTTTTTATTTTTTTATTTTTAATTTCTTTATTGATTAAGGTGTCACATATTTGTCCTCATCCCCCCATTCCCATCCCACACCCCTCCCCATGGATGCCCCAACCCCCTGTTGAACTTAACCATTGGTTAGGCTCATATGCATGCACACAAGACCTTTGGTTGATCTCTCCCCCCTCCCCACACCCTCCCCTATCCTCCCTCTGAGGCCCGATAGTCCGATCGATGCCTCCTTGTTTCTGGTTCTGTTCTTGTTCATCAGTCTATGTTGTTCATCATTTCCCCTAGATGAGCGAAATCATGTGTCACTAGAGATATACTTATAAGAATTGAATGTGAGACGAGCAATAATAGTTATGCTGACAGGCAAATGAATCAGTCTGTAGTGAGTTTCTTTCTGTAACAACAGTTCTTTTGAGACCCAATATCAATGTCCACCATTTCCTTATGAGTACATGTCGGCACTGACCCCTCAGCTCTGGATGGTGGACAAATGGTGGTAATGCAGGTCTGACTCCCTCTGGTTTGGTCTCGGCCGGACCCAGGGGAATGGCTTCACCCGGATCCAGGGGCCCACGGCCTCACCCGAACCCGGGACCCAGCCTCACCCGGATCCAGGGGCACACAGCCTCGCCCAGACCCAGGATTCAGCTTCACCCGGACCCAGGGGCGCATGGCCTCACCCGGACCCAGGGGCACGTGGCCTCTCCCGGGCCCGGGACCCAGCCTCACCCGGATCCAGGGGCACATGGCCTCGCCCGGACCTGGAATCTAGCTTCCCCCGGACCCAGGGGCACATGGCCTCACCCGGACCCAGGGGCGCGTGGCCTCTCCCAGACCCAGGGCCGCGTGGCCTCACCCGGATCCAGGGGCCCACGGCCTTGCCCGGACCTGGGACCCAGCCTCACCTGGATCCAGGGGCACATGGCCTCGCCCAGACCCAGGATTCAGCTTCACCTGGACCCAGGGGCGCATGGCCTCACCTGGACCCAGGGGCGCGTGGCCTCTCCCGGGCCTGGGACCCAGCCTCACCCAGATCCAGGGGCACACAGCCTCGCCCGGACCCGGGATCTAGCTTCCCCCGGACCCAGGGTTGGGTGGCCTCACCCGGACCCAGGGGCGCGTGGCCTCTCCCCGACCCAGAGTCGCATGGCCTCACCCGGATCCAGGGCCCCACGGACTCAACCGGATCCGGGACCCAGGCTCACCCGGATCCAGGGGCCCCCGGCCTCACCCGGACCCGGGACCCAGGCTCACCTGGATCCAGGGGCCCGTGGCCTCACCCGGACCCGGGACCCAGCCTCACCCGGATCCAGGGGCACACGGCCTCGCCCAGACCCAGGATTCAGCTTTACCTGGACCCAGGGGCACATGGCCTCACCTGGACCCAGGGGAGCGTGGCCTCACCCGGATCCAGGGGCCCACGGCCTCACCCGGACCCGGGACCCAGCCTCACCCGGATCCAGGGGCACACGGCCTCGCCCAGACCCAGGATTCAGCTTCACCTGGACCCAGGGGCGCATGGCCTCACCCGAACCCAGGGGTGCATGGCCTCACCCGGACCCGGGACCCAGCCTCACCCTGACCCAGTTCCCAGCCTCACCCGGACCCAGGGGCGCGCGGCTTCACCCGGATCCGGGACCCAGCGGGGTTTTGTCTTCTTGATCCCAATTCCTGTTGGTCAATTCCCTCTCAGCAATTCCTTCGGCCATTTTCTCAGAGCTCCGGGGCAGCCACCACAGAACTCGTTGGGCGGCAGGCTCGGCGAAGCTCCGGTGTGCCCGGTGCGCGGCGGTGCGCTGGTCCGGGGTGGCTGCGTCGGCCCTTGGTTCTGCAGCGGTGGCCGGTTGCCGAGCGTGCGCACCTGGCCGCTTCTGGGGCATTGAGATTCTTGAAGGACTCGGAGATCAGCAAGCGCGTAGTCTCCCACCCCATGTCTCCCAGGGGCTCGTCTGTCCGTGCTCGGCAGCGAGTGGAGCCTTCCCCTCAGCCGGAGACCGCTGGGGGAACTGCGCCGAGCACGTTCCAGGCTGCCATTGTGTCGCCTGAGCCGTAGTTTTTAAAGTGTGGTCTTTGGGTCACCGGCATCAGCTTCATCCTGCGTACCCCTCTCTTTTATTCTAGTTGTAGAGCATCTGCTCAGTCAGCCCTCCGGTGGTTCTGGATGGTGTCTGCTCTGCTCTCCTGTCGTAGTCTCAAAATTGTTGTGGTAGGCAACAATCAGGCTTCTGCCCTATGCCTCCATCTTGGTCCTTCTTTGTATAGTTAAGTCTTGATTGTTGTTGGTGTCACTGGGAGGAATTGTCCTCCAGGCCACTTGGCTGTGCGGACCCTCTGTGTCTATAAAGGAAGAGTTGCTGTGCGGGAGACACGTTTATGGGCCGGGTCTTGGTGCAGCAAGGCTTTGGCGCTCACTGAGTCTGCCTCTTGAATGTGTCCCTTATGCGAGTGGTTGAAATCTGGTGTCATCTCACACCGACCACTAGATGCCCTCGTTTCTGGGTCTCCAATGGAGTGTAGGTCAGCTACTGCCTGAGGCCCCTCAGCAGGAATTACAGCATCCCTTATATTCGTGACCTGTTTCGGTGTCTTCCCCTTTTGGCTGCCTCCCTATCACTCAGCTTCCCCAATCTTCCTAGGTGGTCGCTCTTGATATCCCCCTTTGTGGGCTGAGTGCAAAGTCTTGGTGTTGTTAAGCCTTGATTGCCGTTGGTACACTGGGAGGATGTGACCTCCAGTCCAATTGGCTGTGAGGATCAGCTGGCGCTTTTATCTCCTTCCCGCCAGAGAACGCCAGCCAGGCCGTCAGCCGCCCCTTCCTCTCCGGCTCTGTCCTCCCCGCACGCGCGCGGGCTCGTGTCTCTGCCCGTGTCTCCATACCTCAGGCTTTTACGGCTTCTCTGATTTTCCTTATGGTTTTCTCTTTCCTTCTAGTTGTGGGCATTTCAGTCAGCCAGCTTTCCTGTGGTTCTGGATGATGTCCGTTTTGACTTTTAGTAGTATTTTTGAAATTGTTGTGCCAGGCTGTAGGTTAGGTGTTTAACCTATGCCGCCATCTTGGTTTCTCCTCGGTTGCTTATTTTTAAACTAGAGGCCTGGTTCACGAAATTTGTGCACGGGGGTGTGTGTCCCTTAGCCCAACCTGCACCCTCTCCAATCTGGGACCCCTCAGGGGATGTCCGACTGCCGGGCCTAAACAGCCAGCCGGACATCCCTCTCACAATCCTGGACTGCTGGCTCCTAACTGCTCGCCTGCCTGCCTGATGGCCCCTAACTGCTTCTGCCTGCCAGCATGATCACCCCCTAACCACTCCCCTGCCAGCTTTATCGATGCCTAACTGCTCTTCTGCCATCCTGATCATCCCCAACTGCCCTCCCCTGACAGCCCGGTCACCTCCAAATGCCCTTCCCTGCATATTCCCTCTTTATTAGATAGGGTTTTTTCTTTAACATATTGGACAGCCCTAACTGGTTTGGCTCAGTGGATGGAGCAATGGCCTGCAGACTCAAGGGTCCCAGGTTTGATTCCAGTCAAGGCCATGTACCTTGGTTGGGGGCACATACCCAGTGGGGACTGTGCAGAAGGCAGCTGATTGATATTTCTCTCTCATAGATGTTTCTAGCTCTCTATCCCTTTCCTTTCCTCTCTGTAAAACATCAAGAAAATATATATAAAAAAAGAAACATTTAAGATTCCTCCATATCTGCCTGGCTGGTGTGACTCAGTGGCTGAGCACCCAGACTGGGCTGGGAGGGGATCACTGTATGGGTCCATGCACCGCTGCCAGCCTGAGACCCCAGCCTGGGGCGGGGGCCCAATTGCCGCGTGGGTCCGTGCGCCACTGCCAGCCTGAGACCCCAGGCTGGGGTGTGGGTCTGCGTGCCGCTGCCAGCCTGAGACCCCAGGCTGGGGGAGTGGACCCAAACCGCTGCTTGGTACTGGAGCATTTGCAAGTGGCTGCAGGCAGGACGGGAATGTCCCCACGTCACTATGGTGATGCAGGGATGTTCCTGCCCCACCCCAGCCGCTTTGTGCCTCCACTCATAGGCTCCGAGTGGCCAGGGGGTGTTCTGGGACCCCTGCCGCTCAGGGCCTAAACATGGGCCTACAGGCTAGGAGCAGCCTGGGTCCGGAGGACGTTCCAGGGATCCAGGCTGCTCAGTGCCTGCGTATGCAAATTAACCACCATCTTTTTTGGTTAATTTGCATAATCGCTTTGATTGGCTGTGGGCATAGCGAAGGTATAGTCAATTAGCATTTTTCTCTTTTATTAGTGTAGATTCTCCCTACAGGTTGGAGTATTAAATTATTTTTTATTATCAAAAATGATAAAATATTAGCATTAAATAAAAGTTTGGATCAGAGAAATCAACTGCAATAAAAACAATGAAAAAAATCAAACAACTGGAGGCTAAATAGCATGCTATGAAACAATGATTGGGTTACCAAAGATATAAAAAAAGAAATAAAAAACATCCTGGTAACAAACGACAATGAAAACACAACAATCCAAAATCTATGGGAGACAGTGAAAAAAAGCAGTCTTGAGAGGGAAGTTCATAGCTTTACAGGCATACCTCAAAAAAAAAAAGAAAAGAAAAAATGGTAATAAATTATCTAACCCTACAATTCAAAGAATTAGAAAGAGAGCAACGAGAAAAGCTCAGAGTAAGCATAAGGAAGAAAATAATAAAGATCAGAGCAGAAATAAATGACATAGAGGCAAAAACAACACAAAAGATCAACAAAACCAAGAGCTTGTTCTTTGAAAGGATAAACAAGACCGATGAACCTCTAGCCAGGCTCAAAAAGAAACAGAGAGGACCCAAATAAAGAAAATAAGAAATGAAAGAGGTGAAGTAACAACCAACCCACAGACATACAAAGGATGGTAAAAAAAAGTACTATGAACAACTCTACTCCAACAAACTGGACAACCTTGATGAAATGGACATATTACTAGAAAAATACAAGCTTCCAAAACTCAATCAAGAAGAATCAAGAAACTTGAATAGGGTGATAACTACTGATGAAATTGAAACAGTAATAAAAATACTTCCAACAAACAAAAGCCCTGGTCCAGACGGCTTTACAGGGGAGTTTTACCAAACATTCAAAGAAGAAATAAAACCTGTCTTCCACAGACTATTCCAAAAAATTCAAGAGGAAGGAGCACTTTCAAGCTCCTTCTATGAAGCCAGCATTACCCTGATCAAAAAAAACAGATAAAGACACTACAACGAAAGAGGATTACAGGCCAATATCCCTGATGAACATAGATGCTAAATCCTCAACAAAATCCTAGCAAATTGGATCCAGCACTACATTAGAAAGATCATACACCATGACCAAGTGGAATTTATTCTGGTATAATATCCGCAAATCAATAAACGTTATAAATCACATATACAAATTGGGAGACAGTAATCACATAATCATATCAATCGATGCAGAAAAAACATTTGAAAAAATCCAACATTGTTTCCTTATAAAAACTGTCAGAAAAGTGGGAATAGAGGGATCATACATCAACATAATAAAAGCTTTATATGACAAACCTACAGGTATCATCATACTCAATGGGCAAAAACTAAAGCCATTTCCCTAAGAACAGGAACAACACAGGGATGCCCACTTTCATCACTCTTATTCAACATAGTCCTGGAAGTGCTAGCCATAATGATCAGACAAGGAGAAGAAATAAAAAGCATCCAAATTGGAAAAGAAGAAGTAAAGCTGTTATTATTTGCAGATGACATGATATTGTACATAGAAAAACCCCCAAAGACTCCATGAAAAAACTACTAGACTTAATAAATTAATTCGGCCATGTAGCAGGATACAAAATTAACACCTATTAAAATCTATGGCTTTTTTATACACCAATAATGAACTCATAGAAAGAGAAACTGAAAAAAATCCCATTTACTGTTGCACAAAAAAAAAAAAAAAAAAAGATACCTAAGAATAAACTTAAATAAGGAGGTAAAAGACCTGTACTTGGAAAACTACAGGACATTGAAAAAAGAGATAGAGGAAGACATAAACAAATGGAAGAATATACCCTGTTCATGGATTGGTAGAATCAACATCATTAAAATGTCCATCTGCCCAAAGCAATTTCTAGATTCAATATAATCCCCTTTAAAATACCAATGGCATATTTCACAGACCTAGAACAAATTCTCCAAAAATTCATCCAGAATAAAAAAAGAATAGCCAAAGCAATCCTGAGAAAGAAGAACAAAGTTGGAGGGATCACAATACCAGATATCAAGCTGTATTACAAAGCCACTTTTCTCAACATTTCCTGGTACTTGCACAAGAACAGACACATAGACCAATGGAACAGAACAGAGAAGCCAGAAATTGACCCAAGCCATTATGCTCAATTTATATTTGACAAAGAAGTCAAGAGCATACAATGGAGTCAAGACAGTCTCTTCAATAAATGGTGCTGGAAAATTTAATCAGGTACATGCCAAAAAAACGAAACTAGATCACCAACTTACACCATACACAAAAACAAAATCAAAATGGTTAAAGGACTTAAATATAAGATGGGAAACCATAAAAATCTCAGAAGACTCCATAGGCAGGAAAATATCAGACATATGTTATAGCAATATCTTTACCAATACAGCTCATAAGGCAATGGAAATTAAAGAGAAAATAAACAAATGGGACTACATCAAAATAGAAAGCTTCTGCACAGCAAAAGAAACAATCAACAAAACACCAAGAAAGCCCACTGAATGGGGGAACATACTTTATTTGCCAATGTTATCTCTGATAAGGGTTTAATCTCCAACATTTATAGAGAACTCATACAACTTAACAAAAGGAAGATAAACAACCCAATCAAAAAATGGGCAAAGAACCTAAATAGACACTTTTCAGAAAAGGACATTCAGAAAGCCAAGAGACATATGAAAACATGCTCAAAGTCACTAATCATCTGAGAGATGCAAATCAAAACAACAATGAGGTACCACCTCACACCTGTCAGAATGGCTATCATCAACAAATCAACAAACAACAAGTGCTAGAGAAGATGCGGAGAAAAAGGAACCCCCCTTCACTGCTGGTGGGAATGGAGACTGGTGCAGCCACTGAGGAGAACAGTATGACATTTCCTCAAAAAATTAAAAATGGAACTGCCATTTGACCCAGTGATCCCACTTCTAGGAACATATCCCAAGAAACCAGAAACACCAATCAGAAAGGATATATGCACTCCTATGTTCATAGAAGCACAATTTACAATAGCAAAGATTTTGAAACAGTCTAAATGCTGTTTAGGGATGAAGTAGCCCATCAGCAGAAAGGGATTAGAAAATTGTGGTACATCTACACAATGGAATACTACGCTGCTATAAAAAGGAAGGAATTCTTACCATTTGCAACAGCATGGATGGAACTGGAAAGCATTATGCTAAGTGAAATAAGCCAGTCAGTGAAAGAAAAATACATGATCTCACTCATTTATGGATAATAAAAAACATTATAAACTGATGAACAAAAATTGATACAGAGGCAGAGAAGCATGGAACAGACTGTCAAACTACAGAGGGAAGGCTGTGGAGGGTTGTTTGGGGCGGGGTAAGAGATCAACCGAAGGACTTGTATGCATGCATATAAGCATAACCAATAGACACAAGACACTGGGTGGGGGGTGAGCACATGTGCTGGGGGGTAGCAGAGGCTGGTGTAAGGTCAATTGGAAAAAAAGGAGACATATGTACTACTATTGGTAATAGTTTAAAAAATAAATAATAATAAATAGGCAAAGGACCAAACAGACACTTTTTGAAAGAGGACATAAAGAAGGCCCAGAGACATATGAAAACATGCTCAAAGTCACTATTCATCTGAGAGATGCAAATCAGAACAACAATGAGGTAACACATCACACCTGTCAGAATGGCTATCATCAACAAATCAACAACCAAAAAGTGCTGGCCAGGATGTGGAGAAAAAGGAACCCTCATGCACTGCTGGTGGGAATGCAGACTGGTGCAGCCACTGTGGAAAACAGTATGGAGATTCCTCATAAAGTTAAAAATGGAACTCCCATTTGTCCCAGTGATCCCACTTCTAGGAATATATCCCAAGAAACCAGAAACTCCAATAGGAACAGATTTATGTACCCCTATGTTCATAACAGGACAATTTACCATAGCTAAGATTTGGAAATAGCCTAAGTGCCCATCAGCAGATGAGTGGTTTAAAACACTGTGGCAAATCTACATAATGGAATACTACACTGCTATAAAAAGGAAGTAACTTTAACCGTTTGCAGCAGCATGGATGGAACTGGTAAGCATTATACTAAGCAAAATAAGCCAGTTGGAGAAAGATAAATATCACATGATTTCACTCATATGTGGGATATAATGATCAACATAAACTGATGAACAAAAATAGATCCAGGGACAAGGTAGCACTGAATAGACTGTCCAACCTCAGAGAGAAGGCAAGGGAGAGGGGAGAATTAGAGATCAACCAATGGTCTTGTGTGCATGCATATTAGCATAACCAATGGACACAGCCACTGGGGTGGTGGGAGCTTGCCTTCGTGGGTGGGAGTGCTCGTGGGGGGGCAATCAGGAAAAAGGAGACATGTGTAATATGTTAAACAATAAAAAAAATGTTTGAGTCATATGGGCCCTGATATCTCAGTGGCTTAAAATAGTAGATATTTGTTCATTGTTTACTAAAGCCCAACTATCAATTTTAAAGGTAAGGAGATTCTGTCCCACACTCAGATACTCAGACTGACTGAGACTTTGACATTTTCAACCCATTATTTCTGGGTATTGACATCCAGTTGCTAGACAAGAAAAAAAAACATTCATGGGAGATGTATATAGACCAGGCAGGGAGGGTGCTCACATAAATTCTACATAATTCTGTTGGCCAGAATTCCGCCACATGGATCTAAAAAAATGCAGAGAGAACTGGGAAATGTATTAACCAACAGGGCAGCAACTTTCCAGTATCAATACACTTTGTTATGACTATACACAGCTACTGTTTTCAACTTGGCATCATTCCTGCCTTTTCACTCAATATATTAAAACCTTTTCCATCTGCATAGTTTGCATAATTATTTTTGTTGCCACATAATATTCTATTGTACTGATGACTCACAATTTATTAGGCCATTTGTTATTGGAATTTTTTATTATTTTTATGGCTTTGAGGATTATCTATTTTCTTTCTATGAACATCATTTTGTTTCAAGAGTTTTCCCTCTGTTAAATTGTTATTGTAGAGTAAATTCTCTTGAATTGAATTAGTCAAAGGAGGCAACTCTTCAGTATTGCTGTGCAACTTTTATTTATTTTTATTTTTTAGTCAAAACAAAAACAAAGTTATTAACCCAATAATTGGTGACCCAGTCCCTTTGTACCCCCAGCCCCCTCAATAGGATGTGTTTGGGTAAGGGAGAAACTCAGGATAGAAATGACCCATATCTCTGAACATAGAAGACTAGAAGGATAAAGAGAGGCTATGCAAAATAGTTCACCAGGGGTGGGGATGATAAGGGAAGGGAATCTGTTAAACACCCAGGAAAAAAGGGGGGCTGGTGCTAGGGAGCCAAAGGGTGTGAAAACTGTGGGTCTGGAGCCCAGAAATGGGGTCCACAATGAGGTAGGATGGTCCTCACAAAGCCACCAGTAGTGTGGAGAGATTCTAGTTCCACTTGAACCTTATCAGGCAATGGACATTAAAACATTGCTTTTCTAATCTGTAGAGAAGTGTAGAAGAAGCATATTCTTCTTCCCTAGTTATTACCTGAAAATTATTCTTAAATGTTTGAGGAGTGTTTCTTGGTCAAAAAAAGATAGTAAAAAATTTCTCTGCCAAAGTGGTTGAATTAACTGTGGCACATCCAAACAATGGAGTACCATGGAATTATATTAAAAAATGAAGGATATTTCTAATGAACTAATTTGGAATAATTTCAGGGATATATTCTTAAGTGAAAATAAACAAAATGCAAAAGACTATAATATGCTATCATTCATGTAAGGAAGAAAATGATAAAATAAAATATACACATATCTGCTCATTAGTATAATAGATACAGGAAGGATAAACCAGAAACTGAAGAGACTGATGACCTACAGAGTCTGGGTGAGAAAGGGATGCAATGAAGGGAAAAATGGAGATGAGGTAGTAGGGATGAAGTAGCAGTGACATTTCTCAGAGTTTATCTTTTTTTTTTTATAGCCCCAATTTTTAGAACCATGGTAATGTTCCACCTACCATGCTAAAAATGTTGATACTTACAATCAACCAAGATGGGAGAGGGGGAACCCAGTTGGAATTCAAACAATAACAAATGAACTTAACTGTATAATAAAGGAACAACATAGCCATATTGAAGGGGATGGTGATAAAAACTGGCCGAAGTAACTGTGATAGGTAGCCTCTAAGATGTTTCTCAATAATCCTCCAACTTCAGGCTTTCAGGTCCTGTGTAACCTTTTCTTGAATTGGGCTGGGTTTAGTAATTGCTTCTGGTGAAAAGAATGTGGGAGAGGTGATGGGATGCTATTTCTGAACTTAGAATTAAAAAAGATGGGGTTTCTGTCTTGGGCATTCTTTCTTACTCATTCTGACAGAAGCTGGCTGCCATGTTGTGAGCTGCCCTACAAAAAGGTCCATGTGGCAAGGAATTAATGTTTCTAGTTGACAGCTATTGAGGAATTAAGGCCTGCCAACAGCCACATGGAAACAGGTCCTCTTCCAGTTGAGCCTTGAGTTGAATGCAGCCCTGGTTGACACCTTGATTGCAGCCTTGTGAGAGACTGAAAGCCAAAGGCATCTATCTAAGCTATGCCCATATTCCTGACCCAAAGAAATTGTGCAAAAAATGTTTATGGTTTTTATTTGCTAAATTTTGGGGGAAATTTGTTATGTAGCAGTAGATAACTAATATAGTAGCTTTTGAAAATAGCATTGTGACTGGGTATTGTAAGGTTAAAGACAAAACTGTGCATAAATACTCCTTTTGGTAACTCTATTATTGCAGAGGTATTGTTTAGCAATTCTGTACCAACTTTGTTTTCAAGATTGAATGAATAAAATGAATCAATGGTGGATAATGAGAGCCAGTTTTCTCTTTGGCAGAGAAACAAAGATGTTACAGATAAAGAAAGAGATAAGGCTAGAATGGCTGAGGTTTGGATTGGATGCAGAGGTATCAATATAAACTAATGGCCTCTAGTATAGATACAGAGATAAATATAGAAATAGATATTGTTGTTACTACTTATGGGTTATTATATACACCTATATTTCTAGGTTTGTCTCAGAGGACTTAGAACTCATGATAACCCATTGGCAATAAGAATATCTAGTGCCCAAACCTTGATTTATAAATTCAATTTTCCAATAAAAGGAACCAAGGCTCTTCAGAGAAGTGACTGATTTCAGAGTTGGGACATAGAAAATGTAAGATGAACTTGGAACCTCTTGTGGTACCAGAAAATAATAAAAAGTTCATACACAAAAAAAGCATGTTAAATTACATAGGATCCAATCTGACAGGGTCCCCGATGGCCAAATCTGAAACAAGTTGAGCAACAAAATAAATAATAATCTATATATATATATATAAAGAGCCAGGGTCCATAACGTCCAAAATGACTGAACAGACGACCAAACACTGGAAGTCAGTCCTGCAATCAGTGCTCGGTTGGCGGCTACCCAGCACTGACTGCCATGCTGCAGGCGCCATAATGACCCAGCCCTGACTGCTGAGGGGGCTGCGGATGAGGCTCGGAGAGCAGCCCAGAGAGAGAAGTAGGGTCTGATCCGCAGCCTCTGTGGCAGCTGTTGATCAGTCCTTGCCTCTCTTTCTCTCTGGGCCTCACCAGCAGCACCAGGGCTGCTGATCAGCCCTGCCTCTCTGATCAGGCCCAGAGATAGGCCCGGAGACACTGACTGGCATAGAAACTGGCCAATCAGAACCAAATCTGGGTGAACTGCGAGAAGCCAATGGCTGCCTAGGAGGCAGAGTTTTTGAAGCTGACTGGTATAGAAACCGACCAATCAGAGCCAAATCTGGGTGAACTGCGAGAAGCCAATGGCTGCCTAGGAGGCAGAGCTTTTGATGTTGAATGGCATAGAAACCGACCAATCAGAACCTAATCTGGGTCAACTGTGAAGGCAGAACCTAAGGTGGGGGCTGAGGAAGGGTTTTAAGGGCAACAGCTGTTTGGTGTAAGGTGTAAGAAAGCGGTTCAATTTTTTTAATGACTGGTTTGGCAGTATAGTGCATGTGGCTGGCTATCAGTCCAGATATAAGGATTATGTATTTTTGTCTGCCAAGAGCATCTCCTATTACTGAAAAAGGCTTCCCCCTCATTTAAGCAATCCTATCCCATATAATCTATCTATACTAATAAAAGGGTAATATGCTAATTAGACTGGGTCAACCGGCTATCTTCTGGACACCTGACTTCCTTCCGTACAAAGCCATGATGGTGGGAGCCGAGGCAGAGGCAGTTAAAGGTGATCAGGCTGGCAGTGGAGGACAGTTGGGGGTGAGATCAGGCAGGCAGGGGGTTAGGGGCAATCAGGCCAGCAGGGGAGAAAAATTAGGGGCAATCAGGCAGGCAGAGGCAGTTAGGGGTGATCAGGCCAGCAGGGGAGAGCAGTTGGGCGCGAGATCAGGTTGGCAGGGGAGGGCAATTGGGGGCAACCAATCCGGCAGGGGAGAGCAGTTGGGGGCGAGATCAGGCCAGCAGGGGAGGGCAGTTGGGGGCAAAATCAGGCCGGCAGAGGATGGCAGTTAGGGGTGATCAGGTAGGCAGAGGCAGTTAGGGGCAATCAGGCTGGCAGGGGAGGTCAGTTAGGGGCGACCAGGCAGGCAGAGGCAGTTAGGGGCAATCAGGCCGGCAGGGGAGGGCAGTTAGGGGCGATCAGGCAGGCAGAGGCAGTTAGGGGTGATCAGGCCTGCAGGAGAGGGCAGTTGGGGGCGAGATCAGGTTGGCAGGGGAGGGCAGTTAGGAGCGAGATCAGGCCAGCAGGGGAGGGTAGTTAGGGGTGAGATCAGGCCTTTAGGGGAGGGCAGTTATGGGCGATCAGGCAGGCAGAGGCAGTTAGGGGCAATCAGGCTGGCAGGCAGAGGGGTTATGGGCAATCAGGCAGGCAGGCAGGCAGAGGCAGTTAGGGGAGATCAGGCAAGCAGGCAGGTGAGCAGTTAGGAGCCAGCAGTCGGACATCCCCCAAGGGGTCCCCGATTGGAGAGGGTGCAGCCTGGGCTGAGGGAACCCCCCTGTGCACGAATTTTGTGCACCAGGCCTCTAGTAGTATTATATTATAACCTTTAAAATAAAATATACTAGTAAATCAATTTGTCCATACTGATATAAATAAGTGATATAATGAATAAAGAAATGGAAGATTTCTTAGTCTGTTTGGGCTGCTATAACAAAGTACCATAAACTTGGTGGCTTATAAACAACATACATTTATTTCTCACAGTTCTAGATATTGGAAATCTAAGGTCAGGGTGCCTGCATGGTCAAGTTCTGGTGAGGACCCTCTTTCAGGTTGAAGACTGCTGACTTCTTATATCCTCACATTGCAGAAAGAGAGTAGTAAACTCTCTCTTGACTCTTCCAAAGGCATTAATCCCTCATGACCTCATATAATTAATTACCTCCCAAAGGCCCCACTTCCTAATACCATCACATTGGAGGGAAGGGTTTCATCATATGAATTTAAGAGGTGCACAAACAGTCTATGACAGAAGAGAATGGGCAGCACTTCCTTATAGAAGGATTCCAATTAATATATGTAGAGAAATGGGCAAAATATAAAATCATCACTAGACAAACATTACAATGATAATTATTTATGGTAAGACCCACTCATAGATTTTTTAAAAAATCAGTAAGTGAAAGTTTGAGGAGAAACATGATATTGTCATATTTCATAATATCTCTAAGATGTTTACCAATTGCAAAGGGAAAAATATTAACTTTACAGTAGAGAAAACAATTATATATAACCTACACCAAGTAATCAGGGGTAATAGTAATGGTACTAAAACACATGGGCATGATGTGCCTCCTGTTATGATGTCCTGGGAAGGGCACACAACATGACTTCTGTGGCATTCATGCCAGCACTGCATAACCTCAAATCTAGCTATGAGGAAACAGACAAACCCAAATTGAGGCCTCTTCTTCAAAATAACTGCTCAGTGCTCTTTGAATGTATCTAAGTCATGAAACACAAATTAAAACTGAGGAACTGTAGATTGGAGAGAACTAAAGAGAAATAACAACTGAATGCAAGGTGGGATCCTGGAACAGAAAAATGGCATTAGTGGAAATACTGGTGAAACTTGAATAAGGCATGTAGTTAATAGTATTTCATTAATGTTAATTTCCTGGTTTTGATTATTGTTCTATGGTTATATAAGACTAGTAGCCCATTTGCAGGAAGAATCCTGCAAGCGGCCGCTGCGGCTGCGTGCACTGCCACTGCCGCCGCCTTTGCGGCCGCTGCGCCTGCACCCACGTGCCGCTGCCGCCCGCCCTGCCCCCGCTCCGCCCTGCTCCGCCCCTCCGGAGCTTTCCCTCTGGCAGCCTCCTTGCTTTCCGCTTTCCCTCCCTCTTCCTTCTAAGTTGTCTTCAGTCTTCACTCCTCCCTCCCTCAGCGTATGCAAATTAATCGCCATCTTTGTTGGGTAATTTGCATACTCGCCCTGATTGGCTGGTGGACGTGGCTTTGGCTGGTGGGCGTGGTTTGGGCGTAGCGAAGGTGTGGTCAATTTGCATATTACTATTTTATTAGGTAGTATGTTAATGTTAGGGGCACTGGGTTAAGGGTAGACATGAACTCTATTATTTTTGTAACCTTTCTGTTGGGAAAGGTCCTTTCTGAAGAAAGATTCTATCCCCCAAAGGAAGACTTGCCTGGTTTTCAAGGGGAGGAAGTTAACTCCCAGTCCCATGAATATTTCTGTAGGGTACACACCATTTTTAGTTATATCTTCAGTGGGCTAGTAATTAATCTACAGATTAATAAATCTATAAATAAAAATGGTCCTGTATCACTGCACCTAGAACCTCAGAATTATGTTATTTCTGCATGCTTCTAAATAGGTGTTGTTTTTCTCAGGCTCTGCTTTGGGTTATGTATAATGACATGTGCTATGGCATTGTATGTTGAATGGTAGAAGGCCACACAGTTACCATGGTCTCCAGCAGTCTGCAATAGAGTATCATAGAGCTATTGCCACCAGGGTCCTTTTGCGTTCAGTCTGTGAACAACTTCTAAACTGCTACATATAATAAAAGCCTTGGTTGCACCTTTAACTCACAGGATAATTTATGTCTTCTGTCAGTGTTTTGTTGGTCAGGGTTTGCTTCACCACAAGCAAAAAGAAAAAGAATTACATATTAGAACAATATAGGTAGCAAATGTTTAGTAACTTAAATCAATTTGAAATTTCCCTAAGTGATAACCCTGTAAAAGAGTTCTGACATGGGAAATTTACATTTAAACCCTCATTTGAGGGTCAAAAATAAATATTTGGCCAACACACTTTCTCCCTTTCTTCTTTATCATAGAGTGAGCCATTAATGTTAATAGGAATGAATATTTTTATAAACATGAAACAGGCTAGCTATGAAAATTCAAGCAATACATAAAAGTACAAAGAATATATATATATATATATATATATATATATATATATATATATATATATATATATATATCTTATTTTTTGAAATTCTCACCCGAGGATATTTGAGGACATGTTTCTTGATTTTAGAGAGAGGGGAAGAGAGAGAGAGAGAGAGAAAGAAAGAAAGAGAAACATCTATGTGAGAAACATCGATCAGTTGCCTCCCATAGGCACCCCGACAAAGGATTGAGCCCACAATCTAGTTATGTGCCCTGGCCAGGAATCAAACCCACAACCTTTCCGTGTATGGGATGACACTCTGACACAGTGAACCACACCGGCCAGGGCTTAGTAGCTCTCTATAAAGGGTAGAGGGATGAATGGATATGTAGGTATGCAGATAAAAACAAATATAAAATAATCAGGTAACATAAAAGCATATTATTATCCTCTCTAATCAAATGGTAATATGCAAATTAACCATCACTCCGCTACATAAGCCACACCCACCAGCCAAGTCATGCCCACCAGCCAATCAGGGTGAGTATGCAAATTAACCCCAATCCAAGATGGCTACAGCCACAGAGAGCAAGGTTTCCCAGGTAACAGAGCAAGCCAAGCTTTCCATAGCTGTTGCAGGCCTAAGCCTCCACTCAAGCTACAAAGTTTCAATTATAGAAGGTAAACAAATTCAAACAAATGGCGGCAGAATGGAGCTTGAGAGAGCAGGCCAGGGTTGCTGGCGGCAACAGGGGAAGCAAAGCTTTCCGCACACCCTGGCCGGGCTCACCAGCTTAAGGCTACAAAGTTTCAATTGTAGAAGGTGAATTAACTGCCACAGAAATGGCTGCCGCCCCGGAGGGAACAGCCGGCTTGGTTCCACCCCAGGCTACAAAGTTTCAATTGTAGAAGAAAAATAAATTCCAGATACCAGGGCCTCCCCTTGGGTTGCCAGGGGGCGTGGCTGGCCTGCAAACCACCACAGGCTCCTCGCTCAGGCCGCCCACACCCCAAGGGAACCCCCACCCTTATCTGTCACACCCTTCAGGGCAAACCAGCTGGCCCCCACCCGTGCACCAGGCCTCTATCCTATCTAATGAAAGAGTGATATACAGATTGATCATCACTGCAACAAACAATATAGCTGCCCCCATGTGGTCAAAGATCCTGCCCCCATGTGGACACAAGATGGCCACTACAAGGTGGCCAGCAGGAGAGGGCAGTTGGGAGGCACCCGGCCTGCAAGGGAGGGCAGTTGAGAGGGACCAGTCCTGCAAGGGAGGGCAGTTGAGAGGGAACAGGCTTGAAAGGGAGGGCAGTTGGAGGTTATCAACCCTGCAGGAGAGGGCAGTTAGGGGTGACCAGGCCGGCAGAGGAGGGAAGTTGGGGGCAAACAGGCTGGCAGGGGAGCAGTTAAGCATCAACCAGGCTGGCAGCGGAGTGGTTAGGGGGTGATCAGGCTGGCAGGCAGAAGCGGTTAGGGGCAATCAGGAAGGCAGGCAGGCAAGCAGTTGGGAGCCAGCAGTCCTGGATTGTGAGAGGGATGTCCGACTGATCGGGCCTAAACGGGCAGTCGGACATCCCTCTAGGAGTCCCAGATTGGAGAGGGTACAGGCTGGGCTGAGGGACAACCCCCGCCGTGCACGAATTTCGTGCACCGGGCTTCTAGTTTTCATAATAAAATAGATTAGATTTTCCTGAATTTAACAAAAGAAAAATAAAATGAAATAGAGATGAAGAAATCACCGAATGCTAGATAAAACTTTCTTTGGCATAAGAAATATTGGTCCCTAAAAAACCTCTTTCTTTTTAAAAAATCATTATTATTGAAAGTATTACAAATGTCCTCTTTTTTCCCCCCATTGACCCCTACTAAACTGTCTCCACCCTCTGACTCAGGTCTTCACCACCTTATTGTCTGTGTCCCTGGGTAATGTATATAAGTATACAAATTCTTTGGTTGATCTCTTCCCACTGGGTCATAAAGCAGTTCCATTTTTTAAATTTTTTGAGGAAACTCCATACTGGTTTCCACAGTGGCTACACCAATCTTCATTCCCATCAACAGTACATGAGGGTTCCCTTTTCTCCACATCCTCCTCAACACTTGTTAGTTGATTTTTTGATGGTAGCCATTCTGTCAGGTGTGAGGTGATAGCTCACTGTAGTTTTAATTTGCATCTCTCTGATGATTAGTGAATTTGAGCATCTTTTCATATGTCTCTTGACCATCTGTATGTCCTCTTTGGAGAAGTGTCTATTCTGGTCCTTTGCACATTTCTTAATTGGATTGTTTGTTGGTTCCTTTTTTTGTGGGTTGAGTTTTATAAGTTCCTTATAAAATTTTAATATTAAACCCTTATCATATGTATTGGAGAATATGTTTTCCCTTCATTGTGTTGTCTTTTCATTTTGTTGATAGTTTCCTTTGCTGTGCAAACACATTTTAATTTGATGTAGTCCCATTTGTTTATTTTTTCTTTTGTTTACCTTGCTGAGATGATATATCAGAAAAAAATATTACTACAAGAAATGTCTGAGATTTTACTGTTTATGTTTTCTTCTAGGATTTTTATAGTTTCAAGTCTAACATTTAATTCGTTAATCTATTTTGAGTTTATTCTTGTGTAGGTGTAAGAAGGTGGTCTATTTTCATTTTTTTGCATGTATCTTTCCAGTTTTCCCAACACAATTTATTTATTAGAATATCTTTTTAAAATATAATTTTACTGATTTCATAAAAGAAGGGAAAGGGAGAGAGAGATAGAAACATCAGTGATGAGAGAGAATCATTGATTGGCTGCCTCCTGCACCAACAACCTGGGCATGTGCCCTGACCCGGAATCAAACTGTGACCTCCTGATTCATAGTTGACGCTCAACCACTGAGCCATACCAGCTGAGCTGAATGGAATATCTTTATCTCATTGCATGTTTTTGCCTCCTTTGTCAAATATTAATTGACTATAAAAGTGTGGAAGTGTGGGTTTATTTTTGGGCTCTCCATTCTGTTCCATTGATCTATATGTTTGTTTTTATGCCAGTGCCCTGCTTTTTTGATCACTGTGGCCTTGTAGTATAGTTTGATATCTGGTATCGTGATTCCTCCCCCTTTGTCCTTCTTTCTTACAATTGCTGTGGCTATTTGGGATCTTTTGGGGTTCCATTTAACTTTTGAATATTGTTCTAGTTATTTGATAGGAATTGCATTGAACTTATAGATTGTTTTGGGTAGTATGGACATTTTAATGTTATTTCTTCCTATCCACGAACATGGTATATGCTTCCACTTCTTTGTATCTTCTTCAATTTATTTCTTCAGTGTCTTATAATTTTTGAGTACTGGTCTTTTACATTCTTCATTAAATTTATTCTTAGGTTTTGGGTGTTTTTTTTTTAAGCAATTGTACTTGTAGGAAAATGCTGAGCATGAGAATGATGTTTGCAAAGCAATATTTTCAGAGGTGTGGCAAAAGGGAACAAAGTAGTAAATTTAAATGGTACTTTGAAGATTTGCACTAAGGTACTTGAAACAAAAGAGATGTGATTGATGTAACTGCTATCATTAGGGCAAATTTTGCAGAGGTGACTTACTGGGTTTGGGAATAGGAAGAAGGATCATGGGAAAAAGAAGTATTGAAAGATTCTTGCAATTTTAAATTACCTCAAATACCTGCTTAATAATGTTCCTACTCATTTTTAGCCAATAATTATTAAGCTCTGGTAATGTGCTATATAGCATGCTAGGTATTGAGGACATAGGTAGTATAGATGGGTAAGGAAGCTCACACACAAACTTTTCAATAATTAAAATCTGCCATGGCAGGGGCTCTGTCTAGTAATTACTAGTTCATAAGGAAGAAATTCAGGGTTTATAGAGTGACATTCCTCTGAGGGTTTTGAGATCTCAAAAAGAATTCCATGGCTTGTAAGTGGTAAGGGAGAAATCACTCAATGCATCAACAAATTTGCAGCAATGTATTGGAATACAGAGCATGTGGGAAAAATATTTTGGCAATTTGTACTGTAAAAGTGTCAATTGGGAGATCCTGTTTTGGCCACCACTTGAAGAAGTGAGAAACCCAAATGACAAGATAACACTTTGTCTTTTGCCAAACAAACTGAGTGAAGAACTGGATTCTGTAAAGATGGTTGAGAGTGGTAGGATGTATTATAGCAAGCACCATTGGCCCTGCCTCCTAGGTGAATTACTTGGCTTCAGAGCCAAAGTAGTACAGGATATTGCATAGAAAATGTGTTTGGGAAATGTTTGAGTAGAAAATGAGAACCAAAATCTCTCTGAGCAGCTCAATCGTTAACAATTTAGCTCTAGGAAAGCTTGTTTATGGCACCAAAGTTCAGACTATGAATTTGAAAATCAATCCATTGATTTGTAGTGAAAATATAACTGTCAAATGATAACTCATGTTCATATTAGTGCTTTACCTCTCCCAGAAGAAGCTCTCTTCTCCAATGTATTGGGGTTGAGCAGTTGGGTCAATTCTTTCATTAAAATTTTTATTTTAATAAAATTAAAACCCCAAAACATTGCAACAATATTGCAAGGAACTACTGTGTGCCATGTATCCTTTCCCAGATCCATCAACTGTTTACATTTTGCCTCATTTGTGCTTACTCACATGGACGCCTATATTTTCTCTCTCTCTTTCTCTCTCTCTCTCTCTCTCTCTCTCTCTCTCTCTCTCTCTCTCTCTCTCTCCTCTCTCTCTCTCTCAATATAGGGAGTATAGGTAGCTCTTTTTAGGTATATCTATAGCTCTCAATATCTATATATATCTGTTTAGCTGCAAGACACACACACACACATATACAAATAGTATAACATTTATTATTCTGAAGCATACCTTGCTGATACTAATATGGGCACTCCATCTTTTTGATTAGCGTTTGCATGTATATCTTGTTCCATAACTTTACTTTTAACTCAATTATACAGTATTTTTATATTCAAACTGGGTTTCTCATAGATAGCATATTGTTGAATCTTGTTTTTTTATACAATTGGTCAACCTCTGACTATTATTTGCTAGGTTTAGATTATTTGCATCTAAGTGTTTATTAACATGGTTGGTTTAGTGCAATTACTTATCTATTTGGATTTAGGTCTGCCATTTTGCATTTTTGTTTTCTATTTATCTCATATTCTCCTCATATATTACTGCTTTTATCATTCTTTTGGGAGGTTAATTGAATATTTTCAGTATTCCATTTTAATTTTTTTATTGACTTTTAAATTTTGCCTCTTTTCATTAGTTGCCAATTATTACTCTATAGATTACAATATGCATTCTTAACTTATGCGGGTATAAACATAATTAATACTACATTATTTCACATAACATATAAGAATCTTATAATTGCACAGCTCATGTCTTTTGTCCTATAGTTTTCACACACATATATATGCATATATATATATATATATATATATATATATATATATAATCTGTTATAAATACCAAAAATGTTTTATATATATATATATATATATATATATATATATATATATATGAAAATGTCTTTATTTTACCTTTATTTTAGTTTTTTAAATATATTTTATTGATTTCTTACAGAGAGGAAGGAAGAGGTAGAGAGAGTTAAAAACATCGAAGAGAGAGAAACATCAATCAGCTGCCTCTTGCACACCCCCTACTGGGGATGTGCCCGCAACCAAGGTACATGCCCTTGACCGGAATCGAACCTGTGACCCTTGAGTCCACAGGCCACGCTCTATCCACTGAGCCAAACCGGTTAGGGCTCTCCCCATTATTTTACAGGTGTCTTTTCATCTATAATTTTATAGTGACATGCATTTATAAAGACACTGTGAAGTATTCAGCTAAACTTTTAAAAAATTAAGACTTTATTTATTGAATAGTTTTAAATTCACAGCAAAAGTGAGGAGTAGGTACAGAGATTTCCCATATACCCCTTGCTCCGACAGATGTGTGGCCTACCCCATAATCAGCATCCCCCACCAGAGCAGTATGTTTGTTACAAGCAATGGATCCTCCATTGACACATCATAAACATCAAAAGTCCATAGTTTGTATTATGGTTCACTCTTGGTAGTTGCATATTCTGTGAGTTTGGACAATGTAAAATGATATATACTGAGTGGCCAGATTATTATGATCTCTGAACGCATAATAATTTGGTCACTCAGTGTATATCCTATATAATAAAAGGCTAATATGCAAATTGTCCCCTCAATCAGGAGTTCGACCAACAGGCAGGCCGGCCAACCGCCCATGTCCCCTCCCCCGGCCTGGCTGGCTGGCTGGATCCCACCAATGCATGAATTCATGCACTGGGCCTCTAGTATATATATATATATATATATATATATATATATATATATATATATATATATATACTGAGTGGCCATATTATTATGCATTCAGAGATCATAATAATCTGGCCACTCAGTGTATATCATCATTAAAGTATCATACACAATTTTTTTCAGTGCTCTGAAAATCCTGTGTTGTACCCAGTCATCCCTCCTTCTCTCCCCCAACCGCTGACAACCACTGATCTTTTTATTCTCTCCATAATTTTGTCTTTTCCAAAATGTCATATAGTTGGAATAATACAGTATGTACTTTTTCAGATTGGCTTCTTTCACTTAGTAATATACATTTAAGGTACCTCCATGTCTTTTTATGGATTGATAGCTCATTTCATGTTAGCACTGAATAATAGTTCATTGTGTGGATATACCACAGTTTATTTATCAATTCACCTACTGAAGGACATATTGGCTGCTTTTAAATTTTGGCAATTATGAATAAAGCTGCTATGAACATCCATGTACAGGTTTTTTGTGGGCATAATATTTCAGTTCATTTGGATAAATACCAAGGGGTGTGATTACTAGATCTAGGATAAGAATGTATTTAATTTTGTAGGAAACTGCAAAGCTGTCTTTCAAAGTGTCTTTACCATTTTATATTCCCAATATAATTGAATAAGAATTCCTGTTGCTTCACATCTTGTCCAACATTTGGCTTTGTCAGTGTTCCTGATTTTGGCCATTCTAATGTGTAGTGGTATCTCATTGTCTTTATTTGTATTTCCCTGAGAGCATACAGTGTGAAGCATATTTTTATATGCGTATTTGCCATCTGTACATCTTTTTTTTTTTTTTAAAAAAAACTTTATTGTTGAAAGTATTACAGATGTCCCCTTTTACCCGCATTGACCTCTTTTAGCCTGACCTATCTCCCACCCCAGGCCTTCTCTACACTATTGTCTGTGTCCAAGGGTATGCATATATTCATACAAGTCCTTTGGTTGATCTCTTCCCTCTCACCCACCCTCCCCAGCCTTCCCTCTGAGGTTTGGCACTCTATTGTGTGCTTTTATGTCTCTGGAACTATTTTGTTCATCAGTTCATTTTGTTCATTAGATTCCATATATGAGTGATATCATGTGATACTTGTCTTTCTCTGACTGACTTTTATGAGGTATCTAAAGTAGTCAAACTCATAGATAGAAAGAAGAATGGTAGTTTTCAGGGCCTGGGAGAATGGGAAAGTTAGAGTTGTTTAACAGGAAGAATTTTTAAGTTTTGCAACATAAGTCCTGAAGATCTGTTGCACAGTAATGTGAATAAACTTTATAAACTGAACACTTAAAAATAGTTAACATGGTAAGTTTTATGTTATGTGTATTTTACCACAATTAAATATTTAAAAATACTTAACTGTGGCTATGAAATAAATTTCTGAAGAACTTGGATTTAAGAAAACTTTCATGAACAATGAAGGTATCTAACCAAGTGTATACCAAGTGTTGGGGATGAATTAAGAAAAGATTAATTATAAGATTAGTCAAGAAGATGAAAGCTGAAATTTAGCTGTGTCAAAAGAAGACAGAACAACTAAGGTGTTTTCCTCAATGCTGAATGGGAGAATGAAAGAGATGGGCATGTTGTAAATGATTGGATGATATAAGGCAAATGGAATATGACAAGAGATAATGCCTAGAAGGCTGATTTACTTAAATTTTCTTTTACTCCTCTCCTTTCTCTCACGAGAAAGGCTTTCACAAATTCAGCACTGGTTGACAGTGGCCACCTTGTTCTTCAGTTCATTATAGACTTATGGAAATCTACACCATGGATTGTGATTGCTTTCTGCTTTGTTACCTTAATTCTTAGCCTGCCACTGACACCAGCATTCCACTGTCACTGGTAAATAGAAGGCAGTAGGAAGCCTGAACATCACCATCCATACAACCAACCCTTGTGACATTTGCTGCTAATTATCTGCTGTCTATCTAGATGATAATGTTGCTAAATTGCTTCTTCCACATTGAAATTTAGTGGGTAAAAGCAGGGGCCTTGGATCCCAGGTCTTCACCACCAACTATTTATATGAACTTAGTTTCTAAACTGCTCCAAGCCTCAGTTTCATAATCTATTAACAGATTCCATACTTCCAAGTTAATATAAAATTTAGGGAGAATATTTTAAAAACCTCTAGAATAGTGTCTGACTTATGGTAGGACCTCTGGAATTATAGATTCCCCTGTCTTAAGTATCTCTGCATATTTAATCCTTAAGAGGTGATATTTTGTTCACATAACTGCTGTTTGCCTTCATTGCAGGCCCAATGCCTAGTAGGAAATTATGTCTCATGAGTCCTAGACTGACTATCTGGAGCTTAAAAGTTGCCTCTGAAGCAGGTTTTTTTTCTATTTTTATTTTTTGAATTTATTGTGGTGACATTGGTAATAAAATTATATAGGTTTCAGGTGTACAATTCTGTAACACATTATCTGTATATTGTATTGTGTGTTCACCACACCAAGTTAAGTTTCCTCTCAACACCATTTATCTTCCTTTTATCCTCTTTAACCTCCCCTACCCCCTTTCCCTCTGGTAATCACTATACTGTTGTTTGTGTCTATGAGGTTTGTGTTTTTGCTTAAACCCTTCACCGTTTTTACCCAGTTCCACAACTCCCCTCCCCTCTGATAGCTGTCAGTCTGTTCTCTGTGTCTATGAATCTGTTTCTATTTTGTTAGTTTATTTTGTTCATTACATTCCACATATAAGTGAAATCATATGGTACCTGTCTTTCTCTGAATGGTTTATTATACTTATCAGAATGCTCTCCAGGTCTATCTATGCTTTTGCAAAGGGTAAGGTTTCCTTCTTTCTTATGGCTAAGTAGTACTCCATTGTGTAAATGTACCACAGCTTTTTTATCCACTCATCTACTGATGGACACTTGGGCTGTGAAGCAGTGATTTTTTTTTTATTATTATTCATTTTATTGCCACCTAAAGTCAAAAGTGTGCCAGCTTAGTTAAATGACAGAGCACAGATTTCCAAATGCACAAAACCTTTCTTTTGGAAATATATTTTTGAAGACTCAATTTAATTTAAAAATTACTTATGACCCTCTTTGTATCTGTCTACATTCTTTGGCATATAAAAGCAGCTGTCTGGTTGTATACTCCACAAATGGGTTCCCATTTAAGAAAACCCAATAAAGGAAAATACATGAACTTATAGAACATAATCAGTGTACCTTGCTTTAGGAATTGTGTGTGTGTGTGTGTGTGTGTGTGTGTGTGTGTGTGTGTGTGTGTATGTGTGTGTGTGTGTGTGTGTGTGTTTGTGTGTGTGTAGGGGATAGGTATAAGATTATCCTGTGGGGCTTTGTCAAAGTACATATATTCCCACATTCCTCCACTCCATTTTTACTCTAAAGATTCTGGCAGTAAGGCATATAGATTCTCAGAGAGAAGCATACGTAGCTTAAAAATTTAAAAAAATCACAAGTGATTCTGAAGCATGCCTAATATGTTTGCTTTACCAAAGTTTTGGTTTACAAAATTACTTGTCAACAATGCCACAGGGAAAATATACATTATAACTCCACTCATTGGGAAAATACAGCTAAATTTACAGTGACTCAATTCAAACTCTGGAAACACATCTACTGCCTAATATGAGGAAAGTGTGGATGTGATGGTCAGTCCAAGATATCCAAATCATTCTCCCTTTCAGTCAGTACCATTTCTTTACTTCTGTCAGGAAAGAATTAGATGCTAGAGAGTAATGAAAGCACAAGGGAAGGAGATTTCTAGAAAAGGCTTTTGGGTACATACATTGGTTCTCCACATTCTCCATCCATAAAGCATAAAAGAGCCAGATATTTTTCTTCAGATGGCAACTCGGATGTCTTTAGTAGGAATAGAAATAAGGAGTAAATGGCATTCTCTCTATAGAAGGAAGGAAGGGAAGGGAGGGAAGGAAAGGATAAAGGCTACTTTTGAGGACTTTCCATTATAACATTTGATGATATGATGCTGCAGCATTGATTTTGTTTCTCAAACAGCAGCATTGTAAACACAGACTGTTTGAATAAAATTAGGTACCCTCTAGCCAATATGAATATAGGCTTTAATCAACATATATAAGAGTTCAAAACACATCCAACTAAATTTAACAAAACAACAGGGAAAGGATTCATTTTTATAAATGCTATTTATATAATGGCATTACCATGGGGAAAATTAACAAACCTACATCTCATATAATAATATATCACAATCAATAACAGAAATTAAAGTGTCAAGTATTTAGAAAAAAATAATTATTGGGGAATAAAGGGAGAAAATAGAGCACTTATTCAGGTACTAAGGGAGATAATGTTTGATTAAAGGAGAAAATAAATTACAAAGAGAAAGATAGGCAGTGATTGCACAAAACGTTAATACAACTAAAACACAATAAAACCAAGATAAAAGTTGTGACAAAATACACAATTATATTTAATACATATAATGACATTTCCAAAATATATTGAGTTTTTTAAAAAAAATTGCATTAAGTTCACTGTGGACAGTGGTAAAAAAAATATAAGAATCATTACATAAGATGAAACACCATTAGTAAATTAACATAGAAAACAGTGTGCAGTCTTGCCAACAGTAAAAGAAGTACAAATTAAAACAATGATGAAATGTTACATTATACTATACTTCTAAAATTAGCAACAGTAAGGGAACATTATTAAAACTAGTGATGAGACTATTTGAGGAAATTGAAACATTTATACATTCCTAGTGGCATTACAAATTACCTCAGTCAATTTGATGAACAATCTTGTAGTTTTTAGCAAGAGGCATAGAAATATTCATACCTTTTTACTAAATAGTCTCACTCCAGGGTATTTGTCTTAAGGATATAATTCATAAGAAAACTATTACATGTTATTTATTATCATAGAAAACTGGATACATCCCAAAACAGCCCCTAATAGAGAAATAGTTATAAAATTATGGTACTTTAATGGTATTGCTTGCAACCAATGAAAATAATAAATATGATTATTATTTCATGTATCATGAGATACATGAAAAACTGTATACAAAATATTAAATAAAACATTTTAAATTAAATAAAAACAAATTATAAGAGCCAGTGCTAAGAAGATCTGAAAGGACTAGAGCTGTTTATTCATATAATATATTAAAATTGACCCACTAGGACTCGCTTATCCTGATGAGCCTCATATTGAGGAGAGACTCTTGGCAGTTGAGCATGTTAGGAACAATAGAGATGAGGGAAATAGAACACTCAATAAAAGTTGAGGAGGGAAACAGATATAAGAAATCTCAGAAAGAGAACAGTCATATTGATTAATACTACACAAAAACAACAGAAGAGAGGGCCCTGTGAAGTTAGAAAGTCTATCTGCTTTATGCCTCTTTCTAAACGTTGAGTCAAACTAAATTCACATTAAAATGAGCTACAGGAATGTATCAAGGCAAAAATCTCATTTAAAGTTACTATAGGACAAGATAATAAGGAGCAAAATAATATTCTTTATACCATGAAAACACATCAGAAGACATACCTTAAAGACAGATAAAAATTGTTATGCATTAAAAAAATTAAAATGTATTAAGAATATGATAGAAGATATGAAATAATAATATAAATCAGATTTAGAAAAACTCATAAATAAGGGTCCCAACTCACAAAAGAATTAGAAATAGCAGAAAAATGTATTTTAGAAATGAAAAATAAACTAAATGAAATACAAGAGTGAGTAAACACAATAAATAATGCCTTAAGAGAAAGAGAAGATTTAAAGAAAAATGTTATTTTAATTTTATTTTTACCTCAGCAGTGTAAACATTATAAAAAGTTTCCTATCATTGTCTTTATTTATTATACTTTGTGATAAAAACACTTAATATAAGATCTACCCTCTAAGCAAATTTAAAAAAATAAATGAAGAGATGAAATAACCTTAGTGAAAATAATACATATGGAAGGCAAGAAAGGAATATCCAACATACCTGAAGAAGGAAACTGAGCAATGGAACAGAACACACACACACACACACACACACACACACACACACACACACACATTGAAAATACATGCCCTAGCCAGTTTGGCTCAGTGGATAGAGTGTTGTCCTGCAGACCAAATGGTCCCGGGTTAGATTCTGGTCAAAGGCACATACCTTGGTTGCAGGTTCCTCCCAGGTCTGGGCCCTGGTCAGGGCTTGTGCAGGAGGCAACCAATAAATGTGTTTCTCTCACATCGATGTTTCTCTCTGTCTTTCCAGCTCTCTTCCACTCTCTCTAAAGGTCCCGGGCCCGGGTGAGGCCGCACGCCCCCGGGTCCAGGTGAGGCTGTGCGCTCCTGGGTTCGGGTGAGGCCACGCATCCCTGGGTCCGGGTGAGGCTGGATCCCGGGTCCGGGTGAGGCCACGTGCCCCAGGGCCCGGGTGATGCTGGGTCCCAGATCCGGGTGAGGTCGCGTGCCCCTGAGTCTGGGTGAGGCCGTGCCCCTGGGTCCGGGCGAGACCAAACCAGAGGGAGTCGGACCTGCATTACTACCATTTGTCCACCATCCAGAGCTGAAAAGTCAGTGCCGACATGTACACATAAGGAACTGGTGGACATTGAAATTGGGTCTCAAAAGAACTGTTGGTCCAGAAAGAAATTCACTACAGACTGATTCATTTGCCTGTCAGCATAACTATTATTGCTCGTCTCACATTCGGTTCTTATAAGTATATTTCTAGTAACACATGATCTCACTCATCTAGGGGAAATGATGAACAACATAGACTGATGAACAAGAACAGACCCAGAAACAAGGAGGCATCGATTGGACTGTTGGGCCTCAGAGGGAGGGTAGGGGAGGGTGGGGGAAGGGGAGAGAGATCAACCAAAGGACTTGTGTGCATGCATACGAGCCTAACCAATGTTTAAGGACAACAGGGGGGTGGGGGCATCCGTGGGGAGGGGTGTGGGATGGGAGTGGGAGGATGAGGACAAATATGTGACACCTTAATCAATAAAGAAAAATTTTAAAAAATCAATGGTAAAATATTCTCGGGTGAGGAAAAGAAAAAAAGAAAGAAAGGAAGAAAGAAAGGAAAAGAAAGAAAGAAAGAAAGAAAGAAAGAAAGAAAGAAAGAAAGAAAGAAAGAAAGAAAGAAAGAAAGAAAGAAAGAAAGAAAGAAAGAAAGAAAGAAAGAAAGAAAGAAAGAAAGAAAGAAAGAAAGAAAGAAAGAGAGAGAGAAAGAAAGAAGGGAGGGAGGGAGGGAAGGGAGGAAGAGAGGGAGGAAGAAAGAAAGGGAGGGAGGGAGGGAGGGAAGAAGGAAGGAGGGAAGGAAAGAAGGAAGGAAGGAAGGAAGGAAGAAAGGAAGGAAGGAAGGAAGGAAGGAAGAAAATACACACTCACTGTTTACCTAAGAATATTGACCTAGAATGACAAACACTAGGAATAGGTTCTAGTAAAATCACCGAGCTTTAAAGTAAAATAGTTCTTTAGGCATCTTTGATAAAGAGAGCAAGGCTTAAAAGAAAAAAATTGAATCAGATGTAATCTGACTTTTTAACAACAAAGTTTTAAGCCACAACAGAATTGAGTAATCTTTTTAAGATATTCAAGGAAAGAAAATGTGAGCCAAGAAATTTATATCCAGGAACACTGACTTTCCAATATAGAGGGCACAGATAAATTATTAACATCTAGGAACTAAAATAATATTGATATAAGCACATCTTGAGGAAATAATGGAGAATTATGTTTAGATAGCCAAAAGATCTCTCTATATGTCTAGAAATATAACAACATAAGGATGAGTTGTGAGCATTAAATATATAGATACTCCCAGAATTAAATCTAAGTGATAGTTAAAAGGGAGAGAATATGGAATGGCTACATGATGAGGCATTATAGATATAGTACAACCATTACAAATATGGGAGAAGAAAGGGTTAGTACATCCAAAATGTTTAAACTATTCAGTACTACTAGAGGCCCAATGCATGAAAATTCATGCAAGAGTAGGCCTTCCTTCCCATGGCTGCAGGCACTGGCTTCTCTCCAGCACCTGAGACCTGGGCTTCCCTCCTCTGGCCGCTGGCAGGAACCTGGGACCTGGGCTGGCTTCCCTCGGGCTGCCTGCAGGCACCCGGGACATGGTCTGGCTTCCCTCCAGCCCGGCTTCATCAGGAAGGATATCTGGAATGACATCCGGAAGACGGCTGGTCTAATTAGCATATTACCCTTTTATTATTATAGATTGGTGGAGGCAGTAATTGTAGTGTTATGCTGATATTACTATGTATGTTATATGGAAAAAGAAAACAAATAATTTTGGAATATTATAAGTCATGTATTCATAATAGAGCTAATATTGCCCCCAAAAGAGCAAAAAATCATTCTTGTCGAATGAAAATCTGACATAGGGCTCACCTAGTGCAAAAAGTCTCTTCCCTGAAGGTGTTTGTTGAAAATGTTTGAGGACAACTGTTTAACTTTTATTCGGACTGAGGTAGTAAAATGGGCCAAATGATTTCCTAATACAAAAGCCAAAAAGAAGAATTTGTGGAATGGGATGTCAGTAGGGACTTTGAAAAGCTCCCAACATATTCCTGAACATCTAGAAGGACACACTCATTTGTAGGGCTGTGCACACTCAGTAAAGACATGAAAAGACCCTAAACTATCACTGCAGACTGGCATTCATTATTTGCACAAGGAAGAAATGAAGGATAAGGTGTAGTTGCAAACTGCTTGGCTGAGTGTTGAAAGAATTCCCCAACAGACACAAAGAGCCTCCTGGTAAATACTGAGATACTAACTGGTTCCAGGCATTTAAGGAAATTTTTGTCTACTCATTAACTGATCACATGCTAACCTAGCAGAGACTTCAGTGACTATACATAACAAAGACTGCAGAATTAGTGCAGAAAATACACCAAACAAAGGGCAATAACAACAACAAACCGTGGTGATTGCAAAGCTTTGTGAATATACTAAAAAAATCACTGAATGCCATACTTTAAAATGATTAATTTTATGATATGTGAATTATATTTAAAAAATCATTCCACTCATATGTGAAATCTAATGAACCAAATAAACTGATGGACAAAATAGATCCAGAGGCATAGAAACATGGAACAGACTGATAAATCTCAGAGGGAAGGTGGGTGGGGTGGAGGGGGAGAGATTAACCAGGGAATTTATATGCATACTAGAGGCCCGATGCATGAAATTTGTGCAAGGGGCTTGGCCTCCACCACCGTGGCAGCCATATCTGCCTCGGCTCCCACCCGCTGTGGTGGCCACCTCTGCCTCAGCCCTCACAGCCCCAGCTTCATTCGGAAGGTCATCCAGAAGAACATCTGGTCTAATTAGCATATTATGCTTTTATTATATAGGATAAGTATAGCCCATGGACAGAGACAATAGTATGGTGAAGGCCTTGGGGATATAGGGTGAAAGGGGGTCATTGGGGAAAAGAGGGGACATCTGTAATACTTTCAACAATAAAGATAAATAAAAAATTAAAATAAGTTAAAAAATAATTCCAGTTCATAAATTAAAGCAAGATGACAGAATATGATCATTTTGAATTTAGGGGATGCTAATAAGAAAAAAAAAAAAAGAAAACTGGAGACAGATCATGACCTGAATCTACCAGGATATGCAGAGGAACATGTTGAAATGTACTATGAGTATGCAGTCAGCAACATACAGACGATGCAGAACTCTGCAGGCGAAACAACATGAATTCTTGGCACATAAATAGTAGAGCATATAAATGGATGGAGGGAGAGTTTATAGATTAAAGTAAGTGAAATAAACCAGTCAGAGAAAGACAAATACCATATGATCTCACTAATATGTGGAATTAAATGAACAAAATAAACTGACAAACAAAATGGAACCAGTGGCATGCATACATGGAACAAACTGGCAGGTTCCTGAAGGGAGGGGTTGGAGGTGACTGGATAAAGAAGGTGAAGGGATTAGCTAAAGAACATATATGCATACTCCATGGACAGGGACAATAATGTGGTGATGGCCAAGGAGAGATGGAATGGGGATATCTGCAATAGTGTCAACATTAACAAATTTTAATTAAAGAAAAAGATTCAAGTTTTAAAACATTTAAATAAGATTATTCTATAGTGTCTAGTGATTCACCCTTGGGTGATGAAACCATAATCCTACCTAATAATAGAGTAATATGCAAATTTACCGTACCTTCGCTACACCCACAAGCCACACCCACCAGCCACGCCCACCAGGAAACCGTCGCTTGGATGCTGGGGTGCGGCTGAGCCCAAGGCCTTGGGAACCAGCGGGGAGCCTGCACAGATCGCAGGCAACCACTGGGGGTCGGCTCCTATGATCCTCCTATGATCCGTAGCAGGGATGCTGGGTGCGGCCGAGCTCAAGGCTGCGAAAGCCTCGGGCAGAGGCTTCCCCAGCCTTGGGCACCAGCGGGGAGCCTGCACAGATTGCAGGCAACCACTGGGGGTCGGCTCCTGTGATCCGTAGCAGGGAGGCTGGGGTGCAGCCGAGCCCAAGGCCGCTGCCCGGGGCCAAGCCCCGACCCTGAAAGAAGGCAGAAGGTGGTGGCCACAGCCAAGGCCTGGGTCCCCAGTGTCGGCAGAAAACTGGTGCAGGCAGCCAGGTGAATGAAGGTCTATTGCACGAATCTTTGTGCAAACGGGCTGCTAGTAATAGTAATAATTACTCTAAAATTTCAGATAGTGATTATATTTGTATGTAGCAAGGGGGCTATATTTTATATTAGGCATTTGGAAGAGCTTCTGGGGTGGCTATTTTTTTTTTAGCCTGGATGGTGGTTACAAGGATATTATTCGTATAATTCAATAAGCTCTACATTTGTTTTGTATGGTTTTCTGCATCTTTATTTTTATTTCTTTAAATACTGAGTTTTATTTCACATGTATATTTTTGTCTCCCCACCATTCCCATTTATCTGACCACTACTACTGCTATGTCCTATCATAACATTGCATACATATTTAAAACCAAGCAAAGGGTGGATTTCCATTTTTAAAGACTAAACAGGCATTTTGGACAATATAACTTGGCAATGGAACCTGGACAACATTTATCAGACATGGTAGGGAAAGTTCTCACTCTGCATTATAAAAAGGACAGCCAGATATCAACTGTTACAGAAATGAAATAAGATGGAAAATTTTAACAAACTGTTTAAACTATTTTCTTAAAGAGACTTCCTCCACTGCCAGAGATCTTGAATAGCCTCCATACCAGTCATAATTAATGAACTTGGCTTCCACTTTAGGAAGAGAACCACCCTTTTTTATATTTGTTTGCATTTTTGCTTTAATGTTTTTTACAGAACTAGGACCTTTCCATGTTTTAGGGTTGTTGTTTTTTTAAGGATTCTTGATCGTTTGATCTTGGTGTTGATGGTTTTGATTCTTTTTCATTCTGGTTTGATTTTTGTGCATTTTTGGCTGGACTATCTCATATGGATTTCTTTACTGGAGCTTTTTCTTTGGCTTCCTCATCATCATCATCATCATCGTCGTCGTCGTCGTCGTCATTCTCCTTTTTCATTGTCCTCATCATCTTCATCAGCATCAAGTTTTACTCTTTTCTGTGGAACCTTGCTACCACCTCCAGGGGTAGAACCCTTTCCAGACATACTTAGGAGTTTCACATCCTTCTCTTCATCTTCTGATTCTACATCTCCCTCCACAGCTACTAAGTGGTGTTTACTAATATGCACAGGCCCTGAACCACACTTCAACCATAAGAGCACAGGTGGTGTTATTTCAAAGCCACCAAGGGACACCGTTGGCTATACAGACATTTTCAAAGTTGCCAGTGTTACTTTAATTGGACTGCCTTCATAATTCATTGCCTCTGCTTCAACAATGTGCAGTTCATCCTTTGCTCCAGCCCCTAAACTGACTGTTCGTAAAGATAATTAGTGCTCATTTTCATTATTATCCACCTTAAAGTTATAATCTTTGTTGACCTTTAGTTCACAACCAAAAAAATAGTTCTGGGGCCTCAGAGGGCTCGTGTCCATGTCCATAGAATCTTCCATGGGGTGGTAGCATGCACTTAAATGAGAGAGAAGGCAGACAGAGATAAATGGTATCTGTGCTGCAGAACAGACGAGCAGGATGGAATCGCACCAGGGCCCTGTGTCTTTATGTTAAAACTAGAGGCCCAGTAAACAAATTCATGCCAACCTCCTGCCATCTCCTCCTCCTGACAGGCCCAGCCCCGATCAGCCTTGATTGGACCCGTGCATGAATTCGCCGGCCCACCCTGATCGGCCGATCAGGGCTGGGCTGGCTGGGGGAAGGGGCTGCCGGGATTGGCTGGCGGCCCCGCCCCTGATTGGGGTTTGGGGCCAATTGGGGGCAAGACTGGCCATGGGGAGGGGCTGTGGGCGGTGGGCCAGCCGGCCACAACCCCAATGGGGTAGGGGGTGCTGATTGGGGGCCAGCGGCCTGGGGGAGGGGCAATGGGTGGTTGGCTGGCTGGCTCTCCTCCTGATTGGAGTGGGGGGGCTGATCTGGGGTGGGGCCAGGTGGGGGGAAAGGCTGAAGGAGATTGGTTGGCAAGCCCCACCTCCTAGTGGGGTGGGGAAGCAATAAGGGGTGGGGTCAGCCTGGGGGAGGGGCTGCAGGAGGTTGGCTGGCTGCCCCGCCCCCTATTGAGGTTGGGGGGATAATCAGGGGTGTGGCTGGGGGGGGGCTGGGCTGCGGCTTAATCAGGGTGGTGGGGGCCCATTGGAGGGTGGCTGGTTGGGGGAGGGACTTCAGGAGGTTGGCTAGCCAGCCCCGTCCCCATTAGGGTGGGAGTGCGATCAGGGGTGGGGTGGCCAGGGGGAGGGGTCGTTTGGCTGCCCTGCTCTTTTTTTGTGTGTGGGGGCAACTTAATGACTTTTATTTGTGGTGCCTGAGCTATGTCTCAAAAATACCTTCTCCCCCTGCCCCAGACAGTGTCTGGGAGGGGGCAGCAAAAAACAGAAGTCATCCCTCCCTATTGCATATGGACCCTATATACAGGCCCACCTGGCCCAGGTCAGCAGGATGCTTGGCAGATTCTCAGATCCCTGCTCAGGGGTAGGAGGGGTGACTGGTGGCAGCACATGTGAGAGGGGACCTCCGGGTGGCCACTCTGGTCCTGGCTACTGGTCCTGGCACTTACTGGTTCTTGGTTTCTTCCTAGTCCTGCCTGCAGCCCTGGTCCCCCTACCTGGCTCAGCCTCCCATCTCCATCCTGGCCTCAGATGGCCCCCTTGGATCCTGGGGGAGTCTGTCCTCCCCTCCCAGCCTGGAGGTCCTGAGGGGAGGTTATGGCTTCTCAGAGACAGCCCTTTCACTCGTGTTCACATGGGAAGGTGTGCGTGTGGCAGAAGCAGCTGTATAAATGCGGGTGCAGGGGCAAGTCCTCTGGGGTCACTAGGACAGTTTGCTGATGACGCGGACCAGGGCCGTGTTCTCATCCTTGAGGCACTGGTTGTCAGCCTGGAGGTTGGACAGGCACTTCAGCTCCTCTTCCAGCTCAGTGACCTTGCACTCCAGGGCCTTGTGCTCAAATCTCTCAAGCTCTAAAAGGGCCAGCCTCTCTGCAAAGAGCTCCTGCCTCTGCATGGCACTCTCCAGCTCCACCTTGAGCTGCATCAGCCACAGTGTGGTCTCAGTCAGGGCCTCATGAGGTCTCTCTCATTCTCAATGCGCAGCTCTGTGTAGAGCTTCCTGAAGTCTCCCCCAGGCTGTTCTGATTCGGGCAGGGGTTCTGGGTTGAGGGCCCACTGCCTCTGGGGGGAAGGGCTGGATTCTGGGCTGATGTCTGCTGGCTTCACCTCCTCCCACTCTGCAGGCCCTCTCCTCTCCTTGCCAACTCTGAGGTGCTCCCTGGAAGCCTGTGGTCCCTGTTCCTGCCCGTCAGGCACCTCTACTCTCTGGGCAGGGCCATCAGAATTCCCAACCCCAGGGACTTGGGGCTGCCAGGAAAAGTCCAGGCTCTGTGTGACCCCGCTCTTGATTGGGATGGGAGAGTCCTATCAGGGACAGGTCAGTAGGGGGGAGGGGCTGCGAGGTGCTCAATGCACTGCATAGTGACTGGTCGTTTGGTAGTCCTGGTCGTCACGGACACTAGCTTTTTATATATATATAGACTAGTGGCCCGGTGCACAAAATTTGTGCACGGGGGTGGGTGTCTCTCAGCCCGGCCTGCAACCTCTCCAATCTGGGACCCCTCAGGGTATGTACGACTGCTGGGACCACTGGCTTCTAACTGCTCACCTGCCTAACCGCTTCTGCCTGCCAGCCTGATTGCCCCCAACTGCCCTCCCCTGCCAGCCCGATCACCCCCAATTGTCCTCCCCTGCTGACCCGATTGCCCCCAACTGCCCTCCCCTGTTGGCCTGATCACCCACAACTGCCCTCCCCTACTGGAACCCGCCTCCTCCACTGGGACCTGCCTCCTCCGTGCGAGGTGGCAGAGATGCCGGAACTGGCCTCTTCCACACACTGTGTGCAGCCGCGGCATTCCCAGGCCTCACCACACAAAGCGGCCACCAGGCCCCGCCTTCGCTGTGCACATGGCCATCTTGGACAGCCATCTTTGTGACGGCCATCTTGTGGTGGCCATCTTGTGATGACATCACGCACGAGGGCTGCCTAGGCTTTTATTAGTATACATAAGCATGCTTGCATATAAGCCTAACCAATGGACACAGACACCAGAGGGGTGAGGGCATTACGTGGGGGGTGGGCAGGCAATGGGGGGATAAGGAAACATATGTAATACCTTAATCACTAAAGAAAAAAAATAATAAAAGACCTAAAAAAAAGAAGGTGAAAAATGACCTACATAAAGCTAAAATTTGTAATAGGTTAAAAGAACAAAAATATGGGTACTAACATATTTCTTCAAGTAAAATTAATTAATAATAATGATAAAGAAGACTAACAATTTGGAATTGAATTTCTATTCCATCCTAAAACTGCAATGGAGGAATTGCAAAGGAGAATAATCTCACACTATATCTAAGAATTATTGTTTTTATAAGAGGAACTATATGCTACCTATGCTATAAATGGGACCTGTGTAAGTGGGCCACTCTACCCAAAGCACATTCATCTTATACCCATAAATTGCCCAGGATAAAATTTTAATTTAGTCAGCCCCTACAGTCATTTTTCAAAAAGTGCAAACAATGGGACTTTTATTTAAGAATGTCAGGTTGATTCAGGATCCTTGCAGAATTTCAAACTGGTCAATACCCAAGAGAGTTCCAGTTACCTACCAGTTATTTGAGACCTCCTCTCAAGCCTCCACTCCCAGCCTTAGCAATGACCTCTTCTACTTTGATGAGACTGAGTCCCTTACATATCCTCTTCTCCCCACTTCAACTCATCTCTGTCTCTGTTCATATTTATCATTCTTTTCTCCAGTTTCAAAGGAAGGACAAGACCCTTCCTCATTGCTAAAAGTAGCCATTCCACCTCTGCCTTAGTTTCCAAATGTCTACTGAACAGTTCAACTTGATCTATTGCCATGTACATTTTACTTTCATTAATGAGACCCCTAAAGTATCCAGTCTAGGATACTGGAAGATTCTTTGTGCTACTGATGGCAAAGACAGGATAAGGGAGATGGCAGAGGGGCTGGTTTGGGGACAATGAATAATTCCATTTGGGATATGATCCATTTGGAAGGATCAGAATGACAAACCAGTGCAAACTGAAGGTCCATGGACTGTGGTATATCTTCTTTTAACCTATTACTGTTATTATATTTTATTTTAAAATCATTTATTGCCCTGGTCAGTTTGGCTCAATGGATAGAGTGTCAGCCTGCGGACTGAAAGGTCCAGGGTTTGATTCCAGTTGGGGGCACATACCCAGGTTGCAGGTTCGATCCCCAGGAGGGGGCATGCAGGAGGCAGCCGATCAGTGATTCTCTCTTATCATTGATGTTTCTATCTCTCTCTCCCCATCTCCCTTCCTTCTGAAATCAATAAAAATATATTTTAATAAATCATTTATTCATCTAGTATGTGAAAAGTAATACATTGGGTGCTGTGGGAGAGGGTGAACACTGAGATGTGTGAGTCATAGTGTTTGCCTTCAAGAAACAACAATGCCAAACTTATTTTATTATAGGTAATTTACAAGACAGTGGAAAAAATTGAAGATGGGGTCAGTGGGAACAAATAGAATGCTCAGCATGGCTAAATAAGTGCTTGTAAGCTTTCCAACTTGAAAGTTTCAGGGAGCATCTGTGTGATCTATACTCAAGAGTCCTTCAGGACAGTTGGAATACAAAAGTAGTTCTTTTGTGTATTACTTAATCACTCTCTCTTCAGTATTTTAAAATTTCTCCCCCCCACCCCAAGACACTGTGGAGGTACATACAAAGACATAAACCATGGCACTACTCATCCATAAAAAAGAAGGAAAACATACCCTTTTTGATAGCATGGATGGACCTGGAGAACATTATGCCCAGTGAAATAAGCCAGTCAGAGAAATACAAGTACCATATGATCTCACTTATATGTGGAACCTAATGAACAAAATGAACTAACAATCGATATAGAGACAGACTAATAGATAAAGAGAAGGCAGAAAGCTGTCCGGAGGAGGTACCTGGGTGGGGACTGTTGGAGGGCATTGATCAAAAAAGAAAAGAAAGAGAAATAACTCATGGACACGAACAAAGTGTGGTGATTGTAGGGGAGAGGAGGTGGGGAAGTGGAGGAGGGTATAGGGAATATAAATGTTGATGAAGGGAGACTTGACTTGGGGTAGTGAATACACAATAGAGTGTAGAGATGATGTTCTGTAGAATTGTGCACCTGGAACCTGTAGAATTTTGTTAACCAGTGTCACCCCAATAAATTAAATGAAAAGGAAATAAATAAATCATGGCACCTTACCTAAAAGAGTTTACATTTTAGTTGAAGAGATAATACACATCTATGGAATTAGAGAAAATTTATAATTTAAAGAGTATTCCAGAAGTAAGTATTACTTATCAGGCACAAGAAGAAAGACACCAAGATGATGAAAACATATTCTTGCAACTACTATGGTTAAGCCATGTTGATATTGTTTTTGATCTTGGAATATACCAAGCATCTGGTAAGATTTAGAAAGCAATGATAAAAGCTTTTAGTAAAAACTGTGCTTGGAAGATTAATCAGAAAGATTTTGTAGTAAAGGATGAAGAGAGACAGTAAATAAGGACTAATAAAGCATTGGAGTTGGACAAGTGAGAGTAAATAAGAGTCATATTTGCCATAGTGCATTACTATGTACTTTGATGTCAGATATACATTGGCTGTAACACCAACTGCTGTTTATGAACAGTGTGATCTTGGACAGTTCACTTGTCCTGTCTGAATCTTAGTCCCCATATTAGGGTTATCTAGAGAAAGAGAACATATATATGGATATTTATTATAGGAATTGGCTCATGTGATATGGAGGCCAAAAAGTCCCACTATCTGCTGTCTGTAAACTGGAGATCCAGGAAAACCAGTGGTATAATGCAATCACAGTCTGTAGGCTTGGGAACCAGAAAAGCTGATGGTGTAAGTTCAAGTCCAAGTCCAAAGGTCTGAGAACCAGGAGTGCAGATGTGCAAGGGCAGAAGACAATAGATGTTTTAGCTCAGTCAGAGAGAGCAAATTGCCCTTCCTCTGCCTTTTTGTTCTATTTAGGCCCTCCATAGACTGGATAATGCCCATAAACATTGCTAGGGTGATCTTCTTCACTTAGTCTACTGATTCAAATGCTAATCTCTTCCAAAAGCATTCTCACAGATATGCCCAGAAATAATGTTTTATCAGCTCTCTGGGCATCCCTTAGGCCAGTGAGTTGATACACAGAATTAGCCATCACAGTCCATTCAGATGTTGGAGTTCAAGAAGAGGAAACAGATAGGAGAGAGAGTCCAAAGGTAGAATGGAGAAGACTTGACAAGTAATTAGAGGTGGAGTGCATGGGGAAGGGAGGAATAAAAGATGCCAAGTCTTTGGGCATAGATGACTGTCATTCACAGAACCAAGGAGAACAAATGAGAAACATGTGATGATGGCAAGCAGAAAGCTAGATATTAGAACTGTAACTCAGTAAGAGGTTGGAAATACATTTTGGGAATCATATACTGTCAAGATATCAGGAAGTTGTGGTCTTCCTTTTCTCCTTAGTTTTCTGAGAACATTCAATAATGTAGGCAGAAATTAGAAAATCTCAGATCCAAGATGGCTGCTGATGGGACAGCAGGCTGCAAGATAGTGTGTGAATGAGAGAAGAAAAGGAGAGTGCATGGATGTGTGGGGAGTGTATGTATTTGTGAGTGAGGGACAGCTATATTCCATGGAATTGTTGGGGACTGCTGGATGGGGCTCCCCTGGCTAGGCAGCCTCTACTGCTGTTGAAATCTCTCCCAGAGTGGCCAGCTCTGCCGCAGAGACTGTACCATCTTGAAGGGGATAGTAGCGGTGATCTGAACCCCAGCCTTACTTTCAACCAGGGAGACCTCAGATACCTCCCGGGACCCTACAATCACAACCCCCAGGGACAAGCTGCCTCAGCTACAAACCCAGGAACACTAAAACTCCAGCCTCTCTGACTGCGGGTGCCTAGAAGTCTGTCCAGGATGAGACAAAGCGGCGTGAATATGAGGACGAGCCCTGCGCCTTCTCACAGAGCAGATAGAAGGAACTGCTGAATTGAATACATCCACCAGGAATTGGTGAATTAAACACAGCTGGTGAGGCAATTCATGGATGGAAAGGTCAGATATCGCATAGGGAAAGATGAGATTTGGGATCCAGGCTGGAGGGAGAATTGAGTGCAAAACATGCACAGTGGGAAATAGAGTCTCAGAGGAGGACTGCACCCCAAAAATCCACGGCTGTTAGGGTCAGTGTAGCCCTAGAATGTGGAAGGGGGTCCACAGGACTGCTGGCAGAAGGGGACTATAGAAATTAACCGTGGCAGGGCTGGGCCCATAAAGGCAGCCTGAAGTTCTACCAGTATACCGGCTGCAGAGTGCCAGGGGAAAAAGATGTGAGTCTGTGCAGTCCTGTGGCTTTTTTTCCTTCTTTTCTTTTTTAAATCCTTGCTTTTGATTGCTAAGGCCAGTACGTAGGATCTTCCAATTAAAAAACACTCACTGAGACTGCAGGGGAAAGCTGTTTTTGTGGAACCTGGGGGTCAGAGTGGGGAGAGATGAGCAGAAAACCAGCTCTAGGGCAGTCTATCCCCTCAACCCAGTATTGAGTGCTGCAGGGAAAGCAATTTAAACACTGGGTAGGGGAGGGGCCTTATAGCACCAGATATTAATACAGAAACACTGCCACCGAGGGGTTGTATCAGAAATTGACTCTTGTCTAAATACAACTAAAAGCAGGCTGAGAAACAAAGAGATTCTGACTGCTTGAAAACAGGGTTGTGGCTTATGACACAGAGGAGCGGTGGAGCACAGGGAACTTCAATAATGTGCTGTCTACCTGACAGGAAACAGACCTGCCAAGCAGAACAGTAGAGGAAGTGAATGACCTTCACTACTTCACATTTTTATTTTTTTTTTATCTTTTATTTGAGAAACTAATTTTTTTCTCACTTGATTTTACCTTTTTATTATATTTTTATTTTTAATTATTATTATTACTACTATTATTTTATCTTCTTTAAAAGTTTTATTTTATTTTTCTTTATTTTATTTTATTTTGGGATTATTGTACTACATTCTATTTTTATTTTTCCTTTAGCATTATTTTACTCCATCTCAATTTTTCCCTTTATGCCAACACTCTCTTCTTCACTTTCCCCTTTTGTCTTGTTTCTCTTACCCTGTTCCTGCTTTAGTTTTTCTCTATCCTTTCTCTTTACTCCCTGTTAAAAATTGATCTTATTCATATATCTAATTTCTGCTACCCTGCTCCAAGTCCATACACATTTTTCTATTCTCTTTCTTCACTATCCAAATTTTCTTTTTCTTCCCCTTTTTTGCCCTTTTCTTTCTATCTGTCTTGGTATTGTTTGTTTAATTGTTGATTAGTTTTGTTTTACTGCTTTTTTTTAACTTCTGTTTTTCCTCTCCTCGCTGGTTCTCTTCTTCTACTAATAGCTTAACTAATTCCAATCACAAACTCAGGCCTATTTGCTCTCTATTTTCCATTTCCAACAGCAAACAAATACATAGATAAATAGAGTAAAGAAGGGGAAAAGTTTGATATATAAATTTTCTTGTGTAAATATACTTTGATATATATTTTTTTGTATTTAGTTTTTACTTTTCTTCTTATACAGTCATTCTCTTTCTACCTCCTCTATACTGAATTGTGGCTATTTCCCGATTCATTCAATTCCTTAAACTTACCTTCTGGAAATAAGCTCTGCTTCCTCAGATTCATCTGGGTGTTTGTTGTTTGGGGGTTTGTAGTTTACATATTTTGGAATAGTTGTTTGTAGTTTGCATTCATATCTGGGTGTTTGTTGTTTGCATTTTTTTAGGATTAGTTGTTGTTTTATTGGAGTTTTCTCCCCATGTACACATATTCCCCACTTCTTTTTTCTTCTCTTTCTTTTCTCTCTTACATGTTTCCTTTTCTCAATATCATTTTTGCACTCTTTCTATACCCTAACTCGCTTTTCTCTGGTGGTCACCTTTATTTGGGGTTATTAGTATCGTCAATACAATTGTGTTTGGTGCCCTGTGCATTGTGTCTTGTTGTGTTGTATTTTGTGCCTTTAAGTCAACACAGGACAGAGAGAGCTACATAACCAGACATCCAGAGAGGAGCCATCATGGGGAGACAAAGAAACAGCTGGCATACGAAAGAAAAGGAGGAATCACAAGAAAAGGAAGTAAAAGAAATGTAGGCAAGAAATATATCAGAAAAAGAATTCAGAGCAATGGTCATAAGGTTGCTGAAAAGTATGAAAGACAAATTCAGAAACATGTGTAAGAACCAAGAGGAAATGAAGAAAAACCAAGAAGAAATTAAAAATGACATTGCTGCAATAAAGAACTCAATAGAAAGCATCAACAGTAGATTGGAAGAAGCGGAGGACCACATCAGTGAGCTAGAAGACAAGGTAGGAAAAAATACACAAGCAGAGTAGCATCTAGGAAAAAAAAAACTTAAAACACAGGAGGAGAGCCTTAGGGAACTTTGGGACAACACAAAATGAAACAACATCTGCATAATAGGGGTGCCAGGAGGAGAGGAAACTGAGCAAGGAATAGAAAACCTGTTTGAAGAAATAATGACAGAAAATTTCTCTGACATAAGGATGAAAAAACTCACACAAGACCAAGATGGTCACAGAGTCCCAAATAAGATGAACCCCAAAAGACCGACACCAAGTCACATTATAATTCAATTGGCAAACACCAACAACAAAGTAAGAATCTTAAAGGCTGCCAGAGAGTTACAGAAAGATACCCACAAAGGATCCACCATCAGGCTAGCGACTTATTTCTCAACAGAAATACATCAGGTCAGAAGGGAATGGAATGAAATATTCAAAGTCATGCAAAGCAAGAGTCTGAATACAAGAATACTGTACCCAGCAAGGGTATCAATCAAAATTGAGGATGAAATAAGGAACTTCACAGACAAAAAAGGACTAAGGGACTTTATCACCACCAAACCAGCAATGTAAGAAATGATAAAGGGTCTGCTGTAAAAAGAAAAAATAGGAAGGAAAGAAGGAACACAGGCATAAAGAATAAAAATGGTGACAAACCTATCAATGATAACTTTAAATGTAAATGGATTAAATGCCCCAATCAAAAAACATAGGGTAGCTGAGTGGATAAGAAAACATGACCCATATATCTGCTGACTACAGGAAACCCAGAACAAGGGACTCACACAGACTAATGGTGAAGAGATGGAAAATGGTTTTTAGGTGAATGGAAATGAAAAAAAGCTGGGGTAGCAATACTTATATCTGCCAAATTAGACCTCAAAGTGAAGGACATAATAAGAGATAAGGAAGGCCACTTCATAATACTAAAGGGAGCAAGCCAACAAGAAGATATATCTCTGGTAAACATATATGCACCCAATACAGGAGCACTCAAATACATAAAAAAAAAAAAAGCTTCTGGAGTATATCAAGGGAGAGATTGACAGTAATACAGTCATAGTAGAGGAATTTACTACCCCAATAACACCACTGGACAAATCCTCTAAACAAAAAATCAGCAAAATAACATCAATCCTAAATGAGTCACTAGACTAGATGGAATTAATTGACATCTTCAGAACATTGCACCCCAAAGCCACAGAACATACATTCTTCCCAAGTGCACATGGGTCATTTTCAAAGATGGACCACATATTCAGACACAGGCAAAGTCTCTTAAAATTCAAGAAGATAGAAATAATCATATCAAGCATCTTCTCAGATCATAATCGCATAAACGTAGAATTCAACCACAATAAAAACAATCCAAAAAAAAAAAAATCAAAAACCTGGAGACTAAATAGAATGCTATTAAACAATGATTGGGTTACCAAAGAGATCAAAGAAAAAATAAAAAGCATCATGGCAACAAATGACAATGAAAACACAACAATCCAAAATGGGACACAGTGAAAGCAGTCTTGACAGGGAAGTTCATATCTCTACAGGCCTACCTCAAAAAGCAAGAAACAATTGTAATAAGATATCTAACCATACAACTCCAAAAGTTAGAAAGAGAACAACAAGAAAAGCCCAGCTTAAGTAGAAGGAAGGAAATAATAAAATGAGAGTAGAGATAAACGACATAGAGACCAAAACAAACAAACAAACAAACAAAAAAAACAACCAAAAAAACCCCCAAAACAATACAAAAGATCAATAAAACCAAGAGCTGGTTCTTTGAAAGGATAAACAAGACTGATGAACCTCTAGCCAGGCACACCAAGAAGCAAAGAGAGAGGACCCAAATAAACAAAATCAGAAATGAAAGAGGTGAAGTAACAACAGACCCCACAGAAATACAAATGATTATGAAAAAATACGATAAAAACTCCATTCCCACAATATAGACAACCTGGATGAAATGGACTATTCTTAGAAAAATACAAGCTCCCAAAACTCAATCAAGAAGAATCAAAAACCTGAATCGGCTTATAACTACCTAAGAATTTGAAGCAGCGATCAAAAATCTTCCAGCACACAAAAGCCCTGGTCCGGATGGATTTACAGGTGAGTTCTACCAAACATTTAAAGAAGAACTAAAACAGATCCTTCTCAGACTATTCAAAAAAATTCAAGAGGAAGGCACACTTAAAAGCTATTTCTATGAAGCCAGCATTATCCTAATCCCAAAACCAGATAAAGACACCACAAAAAAAGAGAACTACAGGCAAATATCCTTGATGAACATAGATGCTGAATGCCTCAATAAAATTCTAGCAAATCGGATTCAGCATTACATTTGAAAGATCATACACCCTGACCAAGTGGGATTTATTCCAGGGATGCAAGGATGGTACAATATCTGCAAATCAATAAATGTGATACATCACATAAACAAACTGAGAAACAAAAATCACATAATCATATCAATTGATGCAGAAAAAGCATTTGACAAAATCCAACATGCTTTCTTGATAAAAACTCTCAGCAAAGTGCGAATAAAGGGATCATACCTCAATGTAATAAAAGCCTTATATGACAAACCTACAGCCAACATCATACTCAATGGGCAAAAACTAAACTCATTTCCCCTAAGAACAGGACAAAGACAGGGATGCCCACTTTCACCACTCCTGTTCGATATAGTACTGGAAGTGCTAGCCATAGCAATCAGAGAAGAAGAAATAAAAGGCATCCAAATTGGAAAAGAAGAAGTAAAAATGTCCTTATTCACAGATGACATGATACTATACACAGAAAACCCCAAAGACTCCATAAAAAACCTACTAGACTTAATAAATGAATTTGGCAATGTAGCAGGATAAAAAGTTAAAACCCAGAAATCTATGGCCTTTTTATACACCAATAATGAACTCATAGAAAGAGAAACTAAAAAAACGATCACATTTACCATTGCACCAAAAATATTAAAATACCTAGGAATAAACCTAACTAAGGACATAAAAGACCTGTACTCGGAAAACTTCAGGACATTGAAAAAAGAGATAGAAGAAGACATAAACAAATGAAGAACATACCATGTTCATAGATTGGTAGAATCAACATCATTAAAATGTCCATACTCCCCAAAGCAATCTACAGTTTCAATGCAATCCCCATTAAAATACAGGTGGCATATTTCAAAGATCTAGAACAAACTCTCCAAAAATTCATCTGGAATAAAAAAGACCCCAAATAGCCACAGCAATCTTGATAAAGAAGAAGAAAGTTGGAGGGATCACATTACCAGATATCAAGCTATATTACCAAGCCACAGTTCTCAAAAGTGCCTGGTACTGGCACAAGAACAGACATATAGACCAATGGAACAGAAGAGAAGACCCAGAAATGGATCCAAGCCATTATACTCAATTAATATTTGACAAAGGAGGCAAGAGCATACAATGGAGTAAAAACAGTCTCTTTAATAAATGGTGTTGGGAAATTTGGTCTGATACATGCAAAAAAAAAAAAAAAAAAAGAAACTAGATCACCAACTTACACCATACACAAAAACGAACTCAAAATGGCTAAAGGACTTAAATATAAGTTGGGAAAACATAAAAATCCTACAAGACTCCATAGACAGCAAAATAGCAGACATATGTCATAGCAATACCTTTACAGACTCAGCTCTTAGGGCAATGGAGACTAAGGAGAAAATAAACAAATGGACTACATGAAAATAAAAAGCTTCTTCACAGCAATAGGAATCATCAACAAAACAACAAGAAAGCCCACTGCATGGGAGAACATATTTGCCAATGATATTTCCGATAAGATTTTAATCTCCAAAATTTACAGAGAACTCATATAACTTAACAAAAGGAAGATAAATGATCCAATCAAAAAATGGTCAAAGGATCTAAATAGACACTTTTTGGAGGCCCAGAGACATATGAAAACACGATCAAAGTCACTAATCACCTGAGAGATGCAAATCAAAACAACAATGAGATACCTTCTCACACCTGTCAGAATGGCTATCATCAACAAATCAACAAATGACAAGTGCCTGGGGAGGATGTGGAGAAAAAGTTACCCTCCTTCACTGCTGGTGGGAATGCAGACCGGTGCAACCACTATGGAAGACAGTATGGAGTTTCCTCAAAAAGTTAAAAATGGAACTCCCCTTTGTCCCAGTAATCCCACTTCTAGGACTATATCTCAAGAAACCAGAAACACCAATTAGAGAGGATATATGTACCCCTATGTTCATAGAAGCACAATTTACAATAGGTAAGATTTGGAAACAGCCTAATTGCCCATCAACAGATGAGTGGATTAAAAAACTGTGGTACATCTACATAATGGAATACTATGCCGGTGTAAAAAAGAAGGAACTTTTACCATTTGCAACAACATGGATGGAACTGGGAAGCATTATGCTAAGTGAAATATGCCAGTCAGAGAAAGATAAATATGACATGATCTCACTCATATGTGGGATATAATGATCAACATAATTTGATGAACAAGAATAGATTGATCTGGAGACAAATGGTAGGGGAAGGGGGGTTAGAGAGCAACCAAATGACTTGTATGCCTGCATATTAGCATAACCAATGGATACAGACACTGGGGTGGTGAGGGCTTGCCGGGATGGGAATGGTTGGGGGGTGGGTTAATTGGGGAAAAATTAGACATATGTAAAACTTTAGACAATAAAAAAGTCAATGAAAAACTGAAAAAAAAAATTAGAAAATCTATAACTGAGGGTATATGGGATAATTTCAGAATTAGCTCCGAGGACAGAACAGAATAGTGATTTATTTATTCTGCACCCTGAAAACCCTAATTGCACTCATCCCATTGAAAATAAATAGTGCACTAGAATATACACAGCTGGAAGGTGGTATGAGGTGTGATGGAATGTCAGCCTTGTTTTTAAATTCTGAGAGTCCAGACTCTATCTGGTTCATCGCTCAATAAATATCTGTGAATGTATGACCCATTAGTTCTGATGGTTATCTTGGAAATGTCTGCTTGTCTTCTTCCCACGTTCAAGAAATTTTTCTCATCTGGTCTCTGCAGAGTAAAAAAGGCCTGGTTTCTGGTCCTGGTTCAGTCACTTACAGCTATCTGACTTGATGGAACATGTTTTTAGTTAATTTTATTCCTCCTGAAACAAACATTACACATTCTAAACTAATGAAAATGTGGGCTCAAAGGCACTGTGAATTTGGTAAAATCCATGGTTAGCATTGATGCCCTTGACAGGATGCTGCTTCTATTTTAGTATCCCCATAATACAATTGATAGAGAAGAGAGAATACTTGGAAATTTCACAACAAATAGGAATATAAATTGCTCTTAGTCCTTTGTACATTTTTGAGAGGATGTGGCAAGTAAAGGAAACCTGGAAGTCATTCAGTCACCAAAATGAGGTCCTTTGGACTCTTTACAGTAAGTGAACACTGATATTTTGGTTCTAGTACAAATGGACCTCAGATGTTGCTTTGGAACTCTGGCAAGTAGTTTATAGTCAGTCAAGAATCAGCCATCCTAGAAAGCTTCCAGGAAGACAGATCTGCCTGTTCTCAGGTATGTCCCCAATACCTAGCACTATGCCCGGAACACAGTAGATACTCAATATTGGTTGTGTGAAAGAAACAGGAGTAGGGGTGCTCCTCAATATTTTCTACTGAACTTAGTTTCTTGTCCTGGTTCTGCTACTTTAACACTTGTGTGACCCTGGGAAAATACTTTCTGCTCTCAGGACATCAGTTAACCCATTAAGAAAATGATTTTTTAAAATATGTTTGTAGAGAGAGGTGAAGGGAAAGAGATAGAGAGATAGGAACATCGACGAGAGAGAAACATCATCTATCAGCTACCTCTTGTATGTCCCTACTGGGCCATGTGTCCTGACCTGAAATTGAACAGTGACCTCCTGGTTCATAGGTAGACAGACGCTCAACCACTGAGCCATGCCAACTGGGTAAGAAAATGATTTTTAATTTTCTTTGTGTTCTCAGGAACTGCAGTTTGTATTGATAACTGTGGTTCTTCACAATTAATCTGTGGAAAGATTTCCTGATTCAAATGAACTCACATTTAATAAAATAAGGCAGAGAAGCAGATTCCCACAGGTTGATGGTACGTAATGAGGCCCTGGCTTCAGGTCTGTGCCTAATATATTTTTGACCAGAATGTTGGATGCTTGTGGTACCCTATTAAATTACTATCTCTTTTTCTGCTCACTCTTATTACCACACAAAATCTCCAACTAAAGAACCAGACAGGAATTTATTCTTGAGGCCATGGCATCAAGACATGCCACCGATGAAGTGATCTATCCTTGGCATAAAGTTTTTTTCCAAGTGTTAATTAGATAGAGGCTCTTAATATTAGACTCATTCAGTGTCAGCCTTGGGGGGCTACTAACTCATGTTACAAATTCTCTTGCTGCTTTTAATCAAGAACTAAGCTACACAGACTGTTTTAGTTGCTACTTTAGTGGAGAAAGAACAGTGCAAATGTTGGTTTTTTAATATGACCTTCAGCTGCACAGTGAATCATTGGATCTTTTACCCCAATGGTACAAAGCAGGCATCTCAAAACAATTTATTAGGATGGCTTGTGTATTTTGAAGCCTTATCTAATTGGTGTTCAAACTTGTTGCTGCATCTTTACCTTTTCCCTTATCTCTATGGACTCCCAGCAGAGAAGAGAGAGCATCCATAAATCAATCTTCCCTCACATATTTACATGCACGTGTTCACATGAAGACACACAACTCTCCCATACCATGCCATCCCAATCCCTACACACATTGAGGACCTTGGAATAGAATTGTGTTAAATCTGTAATGGATGAGAAACATCACAGACCAACTCCCTCATTTCATAGATGGGGAAGCTGAGGCTCAAAGAGGGTTTGTACATAGCAAAGCCAGGATTTAAAAAAATCAGTTCTGGTACCATCAGTACCATGTTTCTCTATTTGCCCACCATGAGCTTAACTTTTCATCAGGGCACAAAAATACACAATTAAACTCAATATATACATCATTCCTTCTCTGCGTATGAAACATTATGCTAAGTACTGGAGGTATTCTATAGGGGAGTAAAATATAATCCTGATCCAGTTGGGATACATGGAGATGTATGAAAATATGCTGAATACAAGCAGATTATTAAGTATTCACATAGACGTGCCAAGTAATTTAGATATTAAAGTTGCTTCTTTTGGATTTCATAATGGGGGAGAGGATTCTCATAATGCTTAAAGAAGCTAAAAATTAGCATTAGTATTGGAAGTGTTCTTCTGAACTTGTTTTGAGAAACTTCAAAAGTACTTCTAATTAAAATAAATAGTATCTCTGAAAACAAAAATAATAAAAAGAATAAAAAATGTAGGTTTGGGAAGGGTGCAAGGAAATGGGAATATGGATATATTACTGTTGGCAATTATGAAAAAACTAGAGGCCCAATACCCCAGCTTCTTTCGGAAGGTCATCTGGATAGTTGTCTGGAAGGTCATCCAGATGGTCATTCTGCTGTTTGGTCTAATTAGCATATTAGCTCTTTATTATATAGGATTAACAGTATGTATTGGGAGCTTTAAAATGTGCATATCTTCTTTTTTTTTTTTAAATTTAGGGAGCCTTTATTAGCCGGGCGGCCGGGAGACCCGGCGACTGCTCTGCCATTCTCCACGCAGGGAGACCAGAGAGCAGCAGCGACCCTTCGTGTAGGACCACTTTTTTTTTTTTAATTTCTTTATTGATTAAGGTGTCACATATTTGTCCTCATCCCCCCATTCCCATCCCACACCCCTCCCCACGGATGCCCCAAACCCCTGTTGAACTTAACCATTGGTTAGGCTCATATGCATGCACACAAGTCCTTTGGTTGACCTCTCCCCCCTCCCCCCACCCTCCCCTATCCTCCCTCTGAGGCCCGATAGTCCGATCGATGCCTCCTTGTTTCTGGTTCTGTTCTTGTTCATCAGTCTGTGTTGTTCATCATTTCCCCTAGATGAGCGAGATCATGTGTCACTAGACATATACTTATAAGAACTGAATGTGAGACGAGCAATAATAGTTATGCTGACAGGCAAATGAATCAGTCTGTAGTGAGTTTCTTTCTGGACCAACAGTTCTTTTGAGACCCAATATCAATGTCCACCAGTTCCTTATGTGTACATGACGGCACTGACCCCTCAGCTCTGGATGGTGGACAAATGGTGGTAATGCAGGTCCGACTCCCTCTGGTTTGGTCTCGGCCGGACCCAGGGGCACAGCTTCACCTGGACTCAGGGACATGTGGCCTCACCCGGACCCAGGGGGCGCGTGGCCTCACCTGGACCCAGGTGCGCGCAGCCTCACCCGGACCCGGGACCCAGCCTCACCCAGATCCAGGGGCACACGGCCTCACCCGGAACCAGGATCCAGCTTCACCCGGACCCAGGGGCGCGTGGCCTCTCCCAGAAAATGTGCATATCTTCTAACCCAAGATATTTGACTTCTAGAAATATATAAAAATAAATGAATGTGTGTGTTTAATTATATATCCTATCTAGTAAAGAAGGAATAGGCTAATTGACCCCCACACTGTCACAAAGATGGCAGCACCCACAGCCAATAAGGAGGGAATATGCTAATTGAATGTCCCACCCTCAAAGATGGTGTCGCCCACAGCCAATAAGGAGGGAATATGCTAATTGACTGCCCTGCCCTCAAATATGGCAGAGTCCCCCAGTCCCCTCAGCCCCCCAGCCACTCAGGGCTGGCCCAAGGCTCAGGCAAACCTTGGATGGTGGCTGCCCAGCTGCCCAGGGCCGCCCAAGGCTCAGGTAAACAGGGCTGGCCGAGGCTTGCGCTGCCGGCAGTGGCAGCAGCAGAGGTGTGATGGGGCATCGCCTTCCCCTGATCGCCGGGTCACCTCCCACCCCTGAGGGCTCCCGGACTGTGAGAGGGGGCAGGCTGGGCTGATGGACTCCCCCTCCAGTGCATGAATTTCCATGTACCTAGCCTCTAGTACTGGTATAATATGTATTGCATACATAATATATATTATATATATATATATATATGTATATATATATATATATATATACATATATATATATATATATATTTGTGTGTGTGTGAAGGATGAATATAAGAAATGTTTGTTATAATGCTAAAAAATTTAGGGACATTCATGTTATCACAAATGGAAAGATTTCATTCTTTTTTTATGGTGGAGTAATATATGTATATATTACATCTTCTTTTTCTTTCTTTCTTTTTTCTGTGTCTTTGAGTTGTTTTTGCTTAATTTCTTTACCTTTTCCACTCTACTCCACAACACCCCTCCCTTCTATAAGCTGTCAGTCTGTCCTGTTCTCTGTATCTATGAGTCTGTCTCTATTTGATTGTTAGTTCATTTTGTTCATTAGGTTGCACATATAAGTGAGATCATGTGATACTTGTCTTTCCCTGACTAGCTTATTTCATTTAGCATAATACTTTCGAGGTCCATCCATGCTGTTGCAGAAGGTAAGATTTCTTTCTTTTTTATGGCCGGGTATTATTTCAAACAACACCTTCCCTTCAAATATTTATCTTACGCTAAAGTTTATTGTCCTTGTGCAGCTACTTTTCTCTCTTCCATTTTTCTCAAATCCCTTCAGTGACTCCCCTTTTTATTGCCAATGTATCCCACTCTTCTGTGGTTCCCTAGTTAAGCATTTTCCAATAGGATATTCTACACAGATTAAAATGTTCTGTATGCTTCTCTATCCAATATGGCAGTCACTAGCCCCACATGGCTATTGAGCACTTGAAATGTGACTGACACAATTGAGAAAAAAATTAAATTTTATTTAATTATAATTGATTTAAATTAAATTAACCATATGTGGCTATTAAGCATTTGAAATATGGCTAGTGCTACTGAGCAAATATATTTTTAATTTTATTTAATTATATGGAATGTAAAATAAATTACCCATATGCAGCTAGTAGTCACCATATTTGACAACACAGCTCTAGTCCTTTCTTAGTCAGAAAAAGCTAGATCTTCCCCAGATCTTCAACTTTGCTTTGTTAAATGCAGGAAACATGAGAGGTAACCCAACTTTCCTCAGCATCCACCCTGCTTAGAAAATACTGAAAAGTGTGGTGGGGATTATAAATAATTAATAATTTTCTTTATTTTTATAAGTATGCACAGGAAAAACCAAAGTGACATAAATGAGAGTAATTATTATGGTTAATTTGTAGTAGTTTGATAATAGATGACTTCTTTTTACTTTGTTTTTCTGTTTCTCAAGTCATATAGAGTGGGCATTTATTATTTTTTTGCTTAGAAAAAATATACAACAAATATTAAAATACCTCTCTTGTATGATTTTCTAAAAAAGCAAATTAAGGAAGGCATCTTTTCTAGGGGTCCTATAACAAGCTCCCAGAAAAATCTTTCACTTGGCAAATAGGGAGAAGTCCAATAGCAGCAGGCTACCCCCCCCCCCCCCGGAGCAGGGCCCAGGAATGGCATGTGTGTATGCTCTCTCAGCTGCTTCCTCACATAAAATAGCTAACCAAAGCTCCAAAGCTAAGCCAGTTCCCATTGTCATCATTGATGAAGCCTTTACACAGATGGAGAAGTAAATAAAAGGGAGAGGTGGTGCATTTTCTATATTTGACCCAGTTACTATTTTTGCTGAATAAGGAGAGGAAAGCTTGGGCTTTCAAGCATGAAGAAATAGATCCTGACTTTGTGAGCAAAATTTTGCTGCTCTCTTTTTGCCCTTCCCTGATATTCATTTCGTTCTTGGAATCAGAATTTGGCAGAATCCTTATGGACTCCAGGTTCTGACCTTACAACCCAGTCCAGAAGAGGGGGTTATTGAACATAAGCACAGAGGAACCACACAGAGGGTCTGAAAGAAACCGACTGAATCAGGGGAGCCACAGCATTGGGGGCCCACTGAATCAGGGGAGCCACAGGTAGGGGCCCAAGTTTTGGGTTTAATACACAGAATTGGCATTACCTGGCTTATAAATTTGGACTCCCAGGCTGCTGAAGGAAGAAAGGGGTTCCCTCTGAAAATGTAAAAAACCAGTTGGACCAGTCTTATTTCTGACTCAGCCACACCCAAATTAGCCCAATGGTTATTTCTTTGGCAATATCTTGCCTCTCTTCTAATACCTCCTCCCCAGAATACAGTGCCAGAAATTCTCTTGGGAACCTCATTTACTCTCTTCCTGGTATGTGATCATTGTAAGAGTTCATATTTTGACACCTTCCAGAGTTTCTCATGTTTATTCCACAGAGGACTATAAAAGGCTGAAAAGCTTAATGGAATTCAGAAGAATAAAGCTAGAAAGAGGTAATAATATGGAAATTGGGGGCTATTATGGAGCAGGGGGGGCAAATGGGGTCCTTCTAGAGCCTTACATCCATCACACAAGCAGATATTCCCCATTTTGCTTACTTGCTGAGTGAGTTTTCAGGGACTAATGCCTACTTCAGCAACGTAGGAAGGTGAGTGGCTAAATCTGGGACTAGCTGCATAGAAACAAGGTAAATCACATTTTGACCTTCGATTTTGTCTTTATTTTCACTGGTTATTTTTAGTTACTTCAAGTCTAAGACTATTTAAAAACAACTCATTCCTGAAATCGCTTTAGTTACCCCAAATTGGAAAACTACAATGCTCTCAAGTTATAAATCTTGTGCTGATGATTATAAGACATTTTTCCCTCTGTTAAACAACCATGGATTAAGTGAGCAGGAAATAGACCCTCTGGAGTCCTGAGTTGTTCAGGGCCTCTATTCAGCTTGATGACATTGCTATTGAACAATGCCCATGGAACAATTTCTGAAATGTTTCCTTCTGGCAGATTTTAAGTGGCTTTGAGAGGTGAATGCAGAGACTCCTTGTTTATTATACACAACATGGCTACCAATGAGTTCTTGATATCATCCCTTTTATAAAGGGCTGTATTATTGCTAATATAGAAATGCCTTGATGATATTATTTGTAGCAAATCCACACTGGCCTAGTCAGATCTCAGATGGCTAGAGCCAAGCACTGATGAGGCCAAGGTGATAGATTTAATCCCAAGTGGGCCATTTAACTTTAAACAGCAGATGAAAGTTATTTGTGTGTGTGTGTGTGTTTCCAGATTGCAGCTCTCCCATTGACATTCAGGTTGCAATGCAGTGTGCTCATAAATAAGACTGTAGATTGGTGTCCAACCTGTCTGAGGGTCTGTAAGAGCTTTTTCCAGTAGGCATGAGTATTCAGAACTCTAGGCCACAGGAGAAGGGCCATATTAGGAAGATAGTGGAGCAAGAGACCAGAGATGAACCCCAGGGTAGTGCAGGTGTCTGGAGGGGTGAACTCAGGGCCTCAAGTAGGAAATGGCTCACCAGGCAGATGGAGTATTGTATGTGGAGAACAGCAGAGCAAGGAAACAAATTGAAAGACAAAAATCACATGATCATATCAATAGATGCAGAAAAAGCATTAGATAAAATCTAACACCAACATAATAAAGACCATATATGACAAAGCTACAGGCAACATCATACTCAATGGACAAAATCTAAAACCATTTCCCCTAAGAACAGGAATAAGACAGGGATGTCCACTATTACCATTTCAGCTTTTAAATGAGTAAGAAGTAAAGTTTTATTATATTTGAGCCTATCACATATATGAGTCTATTTTTGGGTTACTCTAACTAATATAAATGCCTTATGTTAATTGCATCATTCTGGATTTATAATTTAGATAGAACATTCCCTGAGTTTGGTCATTCTCTTAGTTCATTTGGGCTGTTATAACAAAAAAATCATAAACTGGGTAGATTATAAAAAACAAATTTATTTCTTACAGTATGCTGTCAAGTCCAAGATTGAGGCTCTGGCAGATTTGGTGTCTGGTGAGGGCCTGCTTCCTGGTTCATGTGTGTTCACATGGCATAAGGGGAGAGAGAGCTCTCTGGGGTCTCTTTTATAAGGGCACTAACCCCATTCTAAATGATTCCACCCTCATGACCTAATTACCTCCCAAAGGCCCTACTTAACATCATCACAGTGAGGGTTAGAATATCAACATATGAAATTTGAGGGGACACAAACATTCAGTCAAAGGAAGTCATAGATTCAAAGTATTATGAGGCTATCTAGGACCCTCTCTACTGATTTTCGCCATTAGTACTTCTGCTATGCAAGTATGCTGAAGATTTTTAATAAAGGAAAAAAGCAGCTAAATTACTATTGACCTTAAGATATTTTAGCTAGTACCAAACATTTAAAGACTAGAGAACCGGGGCCCATTGGGGCAGATTGGGGACGGACCGGGCCAGCGAGCCGGGGGGAGGGGCCATGGGAGGTTGGCTGGCTGGGCCGGCCAGGTGGAGGTGCTGCAGTGCGCATCATAGCTACTGGTCGTTCTGGTCATTCTGGTCATTTGGTTGCTTGGCTTTTATATATAGAGATTATTTATTTTGTTTAATAAACAATTAAATATCACTGACTCTGCCTGGCACTGTTGAAACTGCTTTAGAAATATTAACTCATTCAATTTTCTCAACAATTCTATGAGCTAAGCTCTATTACTAACTATGTTACATATGAGGAAACTGAGGAGCAGTGAGGTTAAATAATTTGGTCACACAGCTAATAAATTGCAGAGTTGGGAAGGAAAACCCAGGCAGTCTGGCTCCAGAGCTCATGTTTTTATCCATCATAAGAGATTGCCTCCCATTAAGGAATGCTCCATCTTTGTTTTCTCTACTGTTTATGGAGAGCAGATCTGATACTTTCCCTCGATCTTAAAAGAGGTAGTGTTTTCAAGGAGTATTCAGGTCCATAGTTTTGCTTTGAGCATAAGACAACCTCCAATTCCTGAACTCTTCCTGAATTAGAAAGTAGATGACTTCCATCTACTGCCCCCATGTCACCATTTTGAGTGAACCTTGGAGATTGCATGTGTGCACATGGAGGAAGACAGCCAGTCCCATGGAGCTGCTTTGTTTGTGAGAATTAATAGGATCATAGCACACAGTAATGTGACTGCAAATGGAAATACTGCTCTGTTCAAACAAGTCTGTTTCTTGATTCATGCCAAGAATTACAGTGGGTAAACTTGCATTGGTGCATGGAGCATTGTTTTTTCTGTAACAAATCCTTGGCCTTGGCCAGAGCTCACTAGTCCATGATCCTAGTTAGTGAGTAGTGAAGAATTGACCTATGGCTCTGAGTTGTCAGGAGTCTGCCTTATCTTTGGGTAAGAGAGGTAAATAGCCCATCATCAGCAGTCATCTCTTATCTTCACTAAAACTGCTTGAGTTTAGGTTATTAAATCTCATACACTCCTTTTTATACTCTCCACGTAGAAGTACTTATGGGAATTTTAGCACTCTTTTCTATTTTCACTTTTTATTGCTAGGGTTAAACTTATCCCTACCTCCACTAACCCCATTATTGAGGCACTCCTTCAACCCTGTCTTTGTCTTTGTCCCTTCTTTAAAAATCTCAAGAATATGATGTTTCTACATGTTTATATTTCTATGTATAAAATCATAAGAACTTAGAGTATCAGAACTGAAAGGGCCTTAGAGATGATCTTGTACCCTAACCCCTCATTTTATAAATAAAGAGACTGAAATCAGGGGGAGGGTGATTTATTGCAAGGGTGTATACCTGGAAATGGAAATGAGTAAAACTACTACTGGGATTTAACCCATGTCCATAAGTCAGGGCTGCTACACTGATAAGCCATAACTGATTGGACAAAGAACAAGAATGGTCAACATACAGGAAACACAAATTCTGGATTTATCTCCTATCTCCTGCAAAACTCAAAATTGAACCCTTTTCCTAGTCAACTGATTCCAGTTTTGCTATTTTTTTGTGGATCAACTCAGCCTTTTGTTCAAATGAGTGAATATAAAAATACCATGTTATATAGTCTCCCTGGAGAAAAATGTGCAGGCATGTTTATCAGTAGTGTAGTCAATTTATGAATTAGACTGGTTCCAAAATAACTTTTAGCACTAAATGTATATGATTCTGCAGGTGGAGATTGGAATTCTAAGCATTTTTGAAATTTCCTACAATGGCAAAAAATTTTCAAACCCAATCTCAAGAATTTTATAGTCCTGAAGTTCAATATTGCTCTGCAAAAAGTAGCAAGTGACAAGGAAAATTTGGTATTTGGTGCCCTACATTCAGAAAAACACAAGTAGTTTTAAATATTACAAGCATGTTATTTTTAAAAGCCCACAAACTCTTACTCTCAGTTTATAATGCTGATCATAAATAAATAAATAGCAATAGTTTCTGCTCAAATTAGGTCTATTCAGTTTCTATGGCACGCAATCTATTAGCATCCATATTCTCACCAGGATCTATACTTAGCCTTTAGGATGGCAACATGTGCTTTAAAGTTTATAAGCCATATCATAGTTCACATGATTCCATTATACTCAAGGAGAGAGAGGATTTATAGAAACCAGTAGGTGATGCTATGTTTGATTCCTGGTGTCAATGTTTGGTCCTAGCTTCACATGACTCTGGGATAACTGGGATCTGATAGAATTACAGATGATATATTTACAGTAAGAGCTTGGTCTCTAACTACATTGTTTTAAAACAGCCACTCCAGATAACATTCATAGGCTGACCCTAATAAAAGGGTACCCCAGGGAAATCATTTCTTTGCAGAGAATGTGGAAACAACCAGGGTTTAAACAATGTGTAAATCTTGACTTTACACTTTAAGAAGCTTAACCATAAGGTTAAAGAGAAACTTTTCATGTATCAGTGGGTCCACACTAAATTTATTTTCTCAAGCAAAACTATAAACAGACAACCATACAAATAGAACATTTATAGGCCTTCCTTAGAATGGAAAGAAAATATAATTAAAATGTGCAATTTCCAAAGAAACTAAAAGGAATGTAAGCGTGGACTTATTTTTTAAAATATACATGACAGTGTAAAATAAAAGAATGTATAATAAATTTAGCAGGTGGAATGGCCTTCATTATTCTCTTGACATAGCACTTAAAAATAATATTCCATTTAGAAAATACATATCCAAGTTCCACATTTTAAAATCACCCTTGACGCTCAAAGTTTATTCATAGTGCTTTTATATCAGGTGACATCTTTCTTAAACCTTATGTATTCAATTTCTTTGTTTTTTTATTTTTTAATCAGATTGAAATTGGACCACCATATTTGGGAAGATCAATTTATATTGGTCCTTACCCTTAACTTCTCTGTTTTTAAAAGAGAAATGCTGCATTAGAACACAGGTTCTTAATCCGGGTCTCATGGTTGGGCTTCATGGGGGTCTTTAACTCCCAGGAAACTACGCAAAATTTTGCATATGTATATAAGTGCATATATACAGTGTTCTGAGGAAAGAGTCTGTGGTTTCCATTAGGTTCTCAGATGTACCCCAGAATGTACCCCAGAAAATTAAGAACTTCTGGGTAAAATGCTTTCTTTATTTTTTTTTTTACTCATTACATTTATTTATTTATTTTTCATTTTTTAATTAAGGTATTATATGTATACATATCTTACCATTGCCCCCCATCCCAACCCATACATGCCCTCACCCCCCAGAGTTTTGTGTCCATTGGTTATGCTTATATGCATGCATACAAGTCCTTTGATTGATCTCTTATCTCCCCCACTTCTCCCTAACCTTCCCGCTGTAATTTGACAGTCTGTTTGATGCTTTACTGTCAATGTATCTATGTTTTTGTTCAACAATTTACAATTTTCATTATTATCCATAAATGAGTGAGATCATGTGGTATTTTTCTTTCATTGCCTGGCTTATTACACTTAGCATAATGTTCTCCAATTCCATCCAGGTTGCTGCAAATGGTAAGAATTCCTTCTTTTTTATGGCAGCATAGTATTCCATTGTGTAGATGTACCATAGTTTTCTGATCCAGGCATCTGCTGACAGGCACCTAGGCTGTTTCCAAATCTTAGATATTGTAAATTGTGCTGCTATGAACATAGGGGTGCATATATCCTATCTTATTGGTGTTTCCAGTTTCTTAGGCTATATTCCTAGGAGTGGGATTACTGGGTCAAATGGGATTTCCATTTTTAGTTTTTTGAGGAAACTCCATACTGTTCTCCACAGTGGCTGCACCAGTCTGCATTCCTACCAGCAGTGCACGAGGGTTCCTTTTTCTCCGCATCCTCGCCAATACTTGTCGTTTGTTGATTTGTTGATGATAGCCATTCTGGCCGGTGTGAGCTGGTACCGCATTGTCGTTTTGATTTGCATCTCTTGGATAATTAGTGACTTTGAGCATGTTTTCATGTGTCTCTTGGCCTTCCTTCTGTCTTCTTTTGAAGATTCTATTTAGGTCCGTTGCCCATTTTTTTTATTGGATCATTTATCTTCCCTTTATTAAGTAGTACAAGCTGCCTGTAGATGTTGGAGATTAAACCTTTATCAATGATAACATTTGCAAATATGTTCTCCCATACAGTGGGATTTCTTGTTGTTTTGTTGATAGTTTCTTTTGCTGTAAAAAAGCTTTTTATTTTGATGTAGTCCCATTTGTTTATTCTCTCTTTAGCTTCCATTGCCCTAGGGGCAGTATCAGTGAAGAAGTTCTTTCGGCATATGTCTGAGATTTTGCTGCCTGTGGATTCCTTTAGTATTTTTATGGTTTCCCGTCTTATGTTTAAGTCCTGTATCCATTTTGAGTTTATTTTTGTGTATGGTGTAAGTTGGTGATCTAGTTTCATTTTTTTGCATGTGTCTGTGCAATTTTCTCAACACCATTTATTGAAGAGACTGTCTTGACTCCATTGTATGTTCATGCCTCCTTTGTCAAATATTAATTGAGCATAGTGGTTTGGGTTGATATCTGGATTCTCTATTCTATTCCATTGATCTATATGTCTGTTATTGTGCTGGTACCATGCAGTTTTGAGAACAGTGGCTTTGTAATACAGCTTGAAATCTGGTATTGAGATCCCTCCTACTTTATTCTTCTTTCTCAGGATTGCTGTGGCTATTTGGGATCTTTTTTTATTCCAGATGAATTTTTGGAGAGTTCTTTCTAGGTCTGTGAAATATGCTGTTGGTATTTTAATTGGGAGTGCATTGAATCAATAGATTGCTTTGGGTAGTATGGACATTTAGATGACGTTGATTCTACCAATCCATGAACATGGTATGTTCTTCCATCTGTTTACGTCTTCCTCTATCTCTTTTTGCAGTGTCCTGTAGTTTCCCGTGTATAGGTCTTTTACCTCCTTATTAAATTTATTCCTAGGTATCTTAATTTTTGTGGTGCAATGGTAAATGGGATTGCTTTTTTAGACTCTCTTTCTATAAGTTCACTATTGGTGTATAGAAAGGCTATAGATTTCTTGGCGTTAATTTTGTATCCTGCTACATTGACAAATTCATTTATTAAGTCTAGTAGTGTTTTGATGGAGTCTTTCTTTTTTCTTTATGTACAATATCATGTCAACTGCAAATAAGGACAGCTTTATTTGTTCTTTTCCAATTTGGATGCCTTTTATTTCTTCTTCTTGTCTAATTGCAATGGCTAATACTTCCAGTACTATGTCAAACAGGAGTGGTGAGAGTGGGCATCCCTGTCTTGTTCCTGTTCTTAGGGGAAATGGTTTTAGTTTTTGCCCATTGAGTATGATGTTTGCTGTAGGTTTATCATATATAGCTTTTATTATGTTGAGGTAAGATCCTTCTATTCCCTCCTTGTTGAGAATTTTTATCAAGAAAGGGTATTGGATTTTGTCAAATGCTTTTTCTGCATCAATTGATATGACTATGTGATTTTTATCTCTCAGCTTGTTTATGTGATGTATCACGTTTATTGATTTGTGAATATTGTACCATTCTTGCATTCCTGGGATAAATCCTACTTGGTCATAGTGTATGATCATTCTGATGCACTTCTGGAGCCGATTTGCTAGAATTTTTTTGAGTATTTGGCATGTATGTTCATGAGGGATATTGGTCTGTAATTCTCTTTCATTGTTTTGTCTTTATCTGGTTTTGGTACTAGGGTGATGCTGGCTTCATAGAAAGAGCTTTGAAGTGTTCCTACCTCTTGAATTTTTTGGAGTTGTCTCAGGAGGATAGATTTTAGTTCTTCCTTGAATGTTTGGTAAAACTCTCCTGTGAAGCCATCTGGCCCCGGGCTTTTGTTTGCTGGAAGCTTTTTGATGACTGCTTCAATTTCTTCTATAGTTACTGGCCTATTGAGCTGTTTGGATTCTTCCTGATTGAGTTTTAGAAGGTTATATTTTTCTAGGCATATTTCCATTTCCTCCAGGTTGTCCAGTTTGTTGGAAGAGTTATTCGTAGTATTTTGAAACAATCCTTTGTATTTCAGCAGGGCTGTTGTTATTTCACCTCTTTCATTTCTGATTTTGTTTATTTTGGTCCTCTCTCTTTGCTTCTTGGTGAGCCTGGCTAGAGGTTCATCAATCTTGTTTATCCTTTAAAGAACCAGGTCTTGGTTTTGTTGATCTTTTGTATTGTTTCTTTGGTCTCTATGTCATTTATCTCTGCTCTGATCTTTATCATTTCCTTCATTCTGCTTACACTGGGCTTTTCTTGTTGCTCTCTTTCTAACTTTTTGAGTTGTAGGGTTAGGTAATTTATTACTATTGTTTTTTTTTTTTTTTTCAGTAGGCTTGTAGAGCTATGAACTTCCCTCTTAAGACTGCTTTCACTGTGTCCCATAGATTTTGGATTGCTGTGTTTTCATTGTCGTTTGTTGCCATGATGTTTTTTATTTCTTCCTTGATCTCTCTGGTAACCCAGTCATTGTTTAATAGCATGCTGTTTAGTCTCCATGTGTTTGATTTTTTTGGATTGTTTTTATTGTAGTTGATTTACAGTTTTATGCCACTGTGATTCGAGAAAATGCTTGATATGAGTTCTATCTTCTTCAATTTGAAGACACTTTGCCTATGTCCCAACATATAGTGTATCTTTGAAAATGACCCATGTGAACTTGAGAAGAATGTATATTCTGTGGCTTTGGGGTGAAATGTTCTGAAGATGTCAATTAATTCCATCTGGTCTAGTGAATCATTTAGGATTGATGTTTCTTTGCTGATTTTTTGTTTAGAGGATTTGTCCAATGGTGATAGTGGGGTACTAAAATCTCCTACTATGATTGTATTGCTGTTAATCTCTCCCTTGATATCCTCCAGGAGTTTTTTTTAATGTATTTGGGTGCTCCTGTATTGGGTGCATATAAGTTTACCAGAGTTATTTCTTCTTGTTTGATTGCTCCCTTTAGTATTATGAAGTGGCCTTCCTTATTTCTTGTTATGTCCTTCACTTTGAGATCTAGTTTGTCAGATATAAGTATTGCTACCCCAGCTTTTTTTTTCATTTCCATTCGCCTGGAAAATCTTTTTCTATCCCTTCACCCTCAGTGTGTGTGCATCTTTTTTTCTGAGGTTGGTTTCTTGTAGACAGCACATGTATGGGTCTTGTTTTCTTATCCAATCTGTGACCCTATGTCTTTTGATTGGGACATTCAATCCATTTACATTAAAGTTATTATTGATAGGTACTTATTTGTAGCCATTTTTATTCTATACCCCTGTGTTCCTTCTCCGTTTCCTATTTCTGTTTTCTTTCTTTTTTTTTCTTTTTCTTTCTTTCTTTCTTTCTTTTTTTACAGCAAACCCTTTAGCATTTCTTGCATTGCTGGTTTGGTGGTAATAAATTCGGTTAGTCCTATTTTGTCTGTGAATCTCCTGATCTCACCTTCAATTTTGATTGATAGCCTTGCTGGGTACAGTATTCTTGGATTGAGACCCTTCCTTTGCATGACTTTATATAGTTCATTCCATTCCCTTCTGGCCTGATGAGTTTCTGTTGAGAAATCAGTTGCTAGTCTGATGGAGGTTCCTTTGTTGTTGTTTTTTAAATTTCTTTATTGATTAAGGTGTCACATATTTGTCCTCATCCCCCCATTCCCATCCCACACCCCTCCCTACGGATGTTCCAACCCCCTGTTGAACTTAACCATTGGTTAGGCTCATATGCATGCACACAAGTCCTTTGGTTGACCTCTCCCCCCTCCCCCCACCCTCCCCTATCCTCCCTCTGAGGCCCGATAGTCCGATTGATGCCTCCTTGTTTCTGGTTCTGTTCTTGTTCATCAGTCTGTGTTGTTCATCATTTCCCCTAGATGAGCGAGATCATGTGTCACTAGACATATACTTATAAGAACTGAATGTGAGACGAGCAATAATAGTTATGCTGACAGGCAAATGAATCAGTCTGTAGTGAGTTTCTTTCTGGACCAACAGTTCTTTTGAGACCCAATATCAATGTCCACCAGTTCCTTATGTGTACATGTCGGCATTGACCCCTCTGCTCTGGATGATGGACAAATGGTGGTAATGCAGGTTCGATTCCCTCTGGTTGGGTCTTGGCCGGATCCAGGGGCACAGCTTCATCCGGACCCAGGGGCACGTGGCCTCACCCGGGCCCAGGGGGTGCGTGGCCTCACCTGGTCCCAGGTGCGTTTGGCTTCCCCCGGACCCGGGACCCAGCTTCACCCAGATCCAGGGGCGCACGGCCTCACCTGGACCCGGGACCCCGCCTCACCCGGATCCAGGGGCACACGGCCTCACCCGGACACGGGATCCAGCTTCCCCCGGACCCAGGGGTGCGTGGCCTCACCCGGACCCAGGGGCGCGTGGCCTCTCCCAGACCCAGGGGCGCGTGGCCTCACCCGGATCCAGGGGTGCACGGCCTAACCCGGACCCGGGATCTAGCTTCCCCCGGACCCAGGGGCGCGTGGCCTCACCAGGACCCATGGGCGCGTGGCCTCTCCCAGACCCAGGGTTGCGTGGCCTCACCCGGATCCAGAGGCCCACGGCCTCACCCCGACCCGGGACACAGCTTCACCCGGATCCAGGAGCACACGGCCTCGCCCAGACCAAGGATTCAGCTTCACCCGGACCCAGGGGCGCATGGCCTCACCTGGACCCAGGGGCGCGTGGCCTCACCTGGACCCAGGGGAGCGTGGCCTTACCTGGACCCAGAGGTGCGTGGCCTCACCCGGGCCCAGAACCCAGCCTCACCCGGATCCAGGGGCACACAGCCTCGCCCAGACCCAGATCTAGCTTCCCCCGGATCCAGGGGCGCGTGGCCTCACCCAGACCCAGGGGCGCGTGGCCTCTCCCAGACCCAGGGTTGCGTTGCCTCACCCGGATCCAGGGGCCCACGGCCTCACACGGACCCGGGACCCAGCCTCACCCGGATCCAGGGGCACACGGCCTCGCCCGGACCCGGGATCTAGCTTCTCCCGGACCCAGGGGCGCGTGGACTCACCCGTACCCAAGTGCATGAGGCCTCACCCGGACATGGGACCCAGCCTCTCCCGGATCCAGGGGCATACGGCCTCACCTGGACCCGGGATACAGCTTCACCCGGACCCAGGGGCGTGTGGCCTCACCCAGAACCAGGGGCGCGTGGCCTCTCCCAGACCCAGGGTTGCGTGGCCTCACCCAGGTCCAGGGGCGCACGGCCCCACCCGGACCCAGGTACCAGCCTCACCCGGACCTAGGGGCTCATAGCCTCATCTGGACCCAGGGGGAGCGGCCCCACCCGGACCCAGGACCCAGCCTCACCCTGACCCAGTTCCCAGCCTCACCCGGACCCAGGGGTGTGCGGCTTCACCCGGATCCGGGACCCAGCGGGGTTTCGTCTTCTTGATCCCAATTCCTGTTGGTCAATTCCATCTCAGCAATTCCTTCGGCCATTTTCTCAGAGCTCCAGGGCAGCCGCCGCAGAACTCGTTGGGCGGCGGGCTCGGCGATGCTCCGGTGTGCCCGGTGCGCGGCGGCGGGCTGGCCCGGGGTGGCTGCGTCGGCCCTTGGGTCTGCAGCAGTGGCCAGTCGCCGAGCGTACGCACCTGGCCGCTTCCGGGGCGTTGAGATTCTTGAAGGACTCGGAGGTCAGCAAGCGTGGAGTCTCCCACCCCATGTCTCCCAGTGGCTCGTCTGTCCGTGCTCGGCAGCGAGTGGAGCCTTCCCCTCAGCCGGAGACCGCCGGGGAAACTGCGCCGAGCACGTTCCAGGCCACCATTGTGTCACCTGAGCCATAGTTCTTATAGTGTGATCTTTGGGTCACCGGCATCAGCATCATCCCGCGCACCCCTCTCTTTTATTCTAGTTGTAGAGCATCTGCTCAGCCAGCCCTCCGGTGGTTCTGGATGGTGTCTGCTCTGCTCTCCCGTCGTAGTCTCAAAATTGTTGTGGTAGGCAACAATCAGGCTTCCGCCCTATGCCTCCATCTTGGTCCTCCTTTGTGTAGTTAAGTCTTGATTGTTGTTGGTGTCACTAGGAGGAATTGTCCTCCAGGCCAATTGGCCGTGAGGACCCTCTGTGTCTATAAAGGAAGAGTTGCTGTGCAGGAGACACGTTTATGGGCCGGGTCTTGGTGCAGCAAGGCTTTGGCGCTCACTGAGTCTGCCTCTTGAATGTGTCCCTTATGCGAGTGGTTGAAATCTGGTGTCATCTCACACCGACCACTAGATGCCCTCGATTCTGGGTCTCCAATGGAGTGTAGGTCAGCTACTGCCTGAGGCCACTCAGCAGGAATTACAGCAAAAACTTCAGTTTCCTCCTTCTGTCTGAGCAGCCCTGGAGCAGTCCGACTAGAACCGCAGTTTTTCTGGTCAAGCTGCCATAGGGCAGGCCACCCACATGCAAAAGCCGTTGCTTGGATCCCAGGTGGGCCTGCAAAACGTGTGGGGCGGGTCTGCAAAACGTGCGGGGCGGGTCCCAGGGCGGGGCGGGTCTCAGGGTGGGGCGGGGCCTCAGGGCGCCACCAGGCCATGGCGTGGCAAACCGCACTGGCTGCAAGTCTGCTTTTTCTGCTTTCCACGTTTCTAAGCCCCCTCGTTCCGCACTCCAGCGCAGCAAACACTGATTGCTGGGCGCACCTCCGCAAGGAAGTTACTCCCACTCTCCGACAGGAAGGCCAAGGGTCCAGCCTCTCCCCGCAGGCGTCTGGGTCTCCCGTGTGTCCCCAGAAGCTGGATTTCAGGGTGATGGGGAGCTAATCTCCCCTAGGGTTGGAACAAAAGCCGCATGACCCTTCCCCCGCCACCAGCCCGACCCACGCGCCTCCGCACCTCAACCCCTCCGAGTTCGCTCTTTCCTCTTCCCTCTTAGCTGTAAATCCACCATTCAGCCTGCTCTCCTGTGGTTCTGGGTGGCAGAAGCTCCGTTCTCCAGTTGTATCCTTGAAATTGCTGTGCGCGGCCAAGTTCCTTTGTTTAACTTTGCTGCCTTCTTGGTTCTCCTCTCTCAAAATGGCTAAAGGACTTGAATGTAAGACGGGAACTCCTAAGAATCTTCTGAGTTGGTGTCGGCGGCCACCGGGGCCCCGAGGATCTCACTGGGCAGCTCGGCCAGGTCCGTGACACGGATGGGCCCGTCCTGCAGAAAGATGGTCTCTTCCTTCACTGAGAGCCGCTGCGCCGAGTCCGCGGCCTCCGCCACAGCAGCTGCCGCGGCCGCCCATGAGCCCATGGCCCCGGCTGAGGTGCTGACTGACAGGAGCAGCTGCCCGGCCTGGGGAGACGCGAGCAGGAGTCGCCGCGCTCATCAGTCCATCTTTTTGTTGTATTTCCGAAACTGCCATGCGGGGCAACAGATCAGCTGTTCACCTCCGCCGCCATCTTGGCTCCTCCTGGAGGTTCCTTTGTAACTTTCTGTCTCTCTCTGGCTGCTTTTAAGATTCTTACTTTGTCCTTGGTGTTTGCCAATTTAATTATAATGTGCCTTGGCGTTGGTCTTTTGGGGTTTATTTTGCTTGGGACTTTGTGAGCTTCTTGGATTTGTGTGGGTTTTTTCTTCCCTATATCAGGAAAGTTTTCTGTCATTATTTCTTCAAATAGGTTTTCTATTCCTTGCTCAGTTTTCCTTCCTTCTGGGATACCTATTATGCGGATGTTGTTTTGTTTTGTGTTGTCCCAAAGTTCCCTTAGGCTCTCCTCCAGCTTTTTAATTTTTTTTTTCTAAAAGCTGCTCTACTTGGGTATATTTTTCTATCTTGTCTTCTAGCTCACTGATGCAGTCCTCTGCTTCTTTTAGTCTACTCTTGATGTTTTCTATTGACTTCTTTGCAGCAGCGATGTCATTTTTCATTTCTTCTTGGTTCTTCTTCATTTCCTTCTGGTTCTTACTCATATTGTCGAATTTATTTTCCATTCTTTTCAGCCATCTTATGACCATTTCTCTGAATTCTTTCTCTGATAGGTTGCTAGCCTCTAAATCGTTTACTTCCTTTTCTGGTGATGCCTGCTTTTCTTTCTTATGCGGGCTGTTTCTTTGTCTCCCCATGGTCTCTCTTCTCTGGATGTCTGGTTATGTAGTTCTCTCTCTCTTTCTGTGGTGGAGTGAAGAGCTCCTTCAAGTCTAAGCATTCATGCCACCTGGGACCGGTGTTTTGGGGCTCACAGCTGTTCGGCGGTCACTGCAGTTGTTGATTTTCTGGCCTTTGACAAGATCCACTTTCCCTTGCAAGATGGCGAAGTTTTCTGTCTGAGCCCGTAGCTCCGGGAAGGGACCCAGCCACAGGGGAACCCCATCCAGCAGTCCCCCACCTTCTCCTGGAGTTCATCTGTCTCTTAGCTTGAGAACAAACACTCCCAGTGCGACCCTCAGCTGTTCTTTCTTTCTGCTCTGGGGGAAGGCTCAGAACACGTCTGTCTATTCTGCCACCATTTTCTCCTCTCCTCTAAAATCCTTTCTAAGTCCCTTTGTAACCTCAAAGTTCAAAGAGACTTGCTAAGTGGATTTATTAATTTTCTTGCTTAGTTGAGAGGAGGATGATAGGAAATTCAACAGGTATCCCAGTGGAACCTGAATTATAATTGCCATAGTCAAGCATAATTGAAAACCTATGTAATGAGATAATCTAATGTATAATTTTAAAATTGGAGACAGTGAAGTAATAAGGAATGATAATTTCCAAGCCTTAATAATTTTAAGTCACATTAGTAATAATAAAGGATTTCTTCAATCCCACTTTATTTTCAGTATTGCCTTTTATCATGCTAACTACCTATTTCTCATTCTTTTCACATATCCATGATATCCAGTGGACTTTAAGAATAAGCTACCCAAATATAGCATAAACATGTGGAGACAAGATGAGAATGAAGCCGAGGATGACTGCAACTAGGTCAAATCTATTAATATGTAATATTTATATCTCTGCCTGGTTGAAGCAGCAAATCCATTTGCATAACATTTCCTCTTTGATAGAACAATTTTACTCAAAATACTTCAAAACCATCATTTTAATTTTTATTATCCCTAAAAATTTTATTTTTAAATGGAACACAATGTTATCATGCTGAAATATATGTCATTGGATTACATCACTTTGCATGGTGTGAACTGTTCTTTGTAGAGTTAATTTTACTGCTGCATATCAGAAATGTGCCTGTGAACTTGGTGGGGGGGGTGTTGGTGGTTAGAGGACAGAACTAATGAGGATTAAGTCATGGATTCAGTCTCTATAAGAGTCTTAACTTATTTATGCACCATGGGCATAGATTATACCCCAACTCTGACTAAATACTCTTGGGATCAAAGGAATCCAGGGAAGAGAAGATATGACTCAGTATAAACCCATCCTCCATGATTGGAAAGACAGCTCAAAGAACACACTTTTTAGAATCTTCCAATGTTAGAGCTCCTCAGAGCTCTTCTCTTTTTACTTCTCATATGATATGCAATAATTTTGTCGGGGTTATCCAGTCTACTCTTGAATGCCTCAAGTGACAGAGAACTCATTGCCTTACAGTGCCACCCATTCAATCTTGAAACAGTTCTGATAATTTTTTTGATGTGAATTATAACTGTCTGCCATTCTGTAAACTGGTCCTTGGTCTTCCTGTGGGATCAACAGAATAAGACTCCAAGCCAATCCTTTATACGTTTGAAAACAGCAAAACGATTGAAGTAGAGGCTTCTAGTTTTACCTCTATTGTGTCATTCTTATTGGCTCATGTCAGCAGAGGGAGAGACCTTGCTTAGAGAAGCATGCATTTAAACAGTTTTGATTCCTTCATATAAAGATCTTAGGGTATAGCATTTGGGAAGGGAACCTTAGTTCCCTTCCAGTTATGGAGGACAGTTTCACATATAAAATACAACTGGGGAGGATATATAAAGGACCACTAAGGATGTATCTATCAACCCTCAGCCACCAAAGAACATTGCAATGGGCACTGCCTCCAGGCTGGAGATTCGGTACATTAATGGGTGGTCCACACCAATCTGTCATTGCTTCTCCAGAGGGCCTAATAGGAAGATATTTGAATGAGAAGACTGACTTTTAATATCCCCAGAAAATGTGTACTAAATTATCCATTTAAATTTTTGTATTGGGAGCCTTTTATGCCCCAGGTGTTAGGGATACAGTGATGAGCAAAAGAGATAAGGACAACTGGGGGAAATGGACATTAAATAATCGCACAAGTAATGTATAATTCCAAATCATGATTACTGATAGAAAAGAAAATTACAGATTATTTTCAGAGCATCTAATAGGTTTTATTTGGTTGAGGGTTTCAAGGAAGGTTTGCCTGACATTTGAGTTAACACATAATTGATGAATGGAAATTAACAGTAAAGGATCTAGAGATGGGGAAAGCAACAGCATATGCAAATGCCCTGTAGGAGAGAGGTGTAGGAAAAAGAAAGAAATGTTCAAGTAACCTAACTGATAGAGGACCAGATTCAGAGATAAGAAGTGTTGCAGTACAAGATGAAGCTGGAGAGGTCATAGGGGCAAGTCCATTAAGAATCTGGCACTCTATGAGTAAGATACATGAAAATTTACATTTGTACTTCCCCTGACAAAGTCTCTGTTCTTATCAGCAAATGCCATGATCATCCCCACCCACCAACTTCAGTTCTTAACTTGTATTATTCTTGTCTCCAATAATGTACACACACATGCCCTATTGATTTGTTTCTTTGATTTTTTCCCACTTCATTAAACCCAGTTTCCTTTGCCACTTTATTCTCATTCATGTTAATTGCTGAGACTATGAGACATAGATGTTCTTTTTCTACTGGAGAGGTAAAAGGCTGATGGTGTGCACTTTGAAGAGATTCTGACTGGTGCAGCAGTGAACAGACCTGGCAGTAGCGATCCCTCACCTAGGGTGACTTAAGGGGAGAAAGAAGAAAGTTTTGATGCTGTAGAAAATGCAGTCGCAAAAATGGGTCTAAAAAACTTTGCCAGTCTTTGACAATGTTTGACATATCTGTACCAAAATGAGAAAAAATAAAGATAAGGTAGTGAATGTTTCATAAAGCTAAAAGGATTCAATATAATACCTGTCCTCTATTTTGAGATTATGCCCTTCTAGCTTTTTTGATGATAAAATGTCTTTTTTTACATTATTATGGTAGCATTTTAAAATGCTTTCATTTAGCAAATAAAATTTATAAATTCTGCCTATGTTCCCAAAATGCTCGTGGAAAATATTATTGGTCTTTGAAATCCAAAAATCTGGAAACCATTGATTCATATTTCCCAAGATAAAAGGACTCTTCCTCATTGACCTCCCCATCCCAATTTTACAGCTAAGTCAACTGAAGGACTTGAATTCACGTAGCAAGTTGATATCAGGACCAGGACTAGAACTGTATTATTTACTTTCAGACTACTGAGCCTTCCTCTCCCCTGCCTTGCTGTTCCAAATGGAAAGAGATACAGATGTAAAGCTTCCTTGACCTCACTATGTAACAATTTTTTACCATGCACTTTTTTATTTCCTGTTTCATTTTATGTTCAGGAACTAAAAGCACAGCCTAAATCCCAATGGGAAATGATGACAACTAAGTTCCCTGCCTCCTAAGCATTAACCCTGTTAGAGGGTGTGGACAATAAAATGGTCATTTAAAGTTTTGTTAACTTGCTCACTGTTGAGTCAGAAGAAGTGCCTACTCAGAGCATTAATTTCTGATTAGCTGTTAATCTAGCCAGGTTAGAAAAGTTAATGTAGAAAAATAAGCATTCACATAGATTTTTCAGATCATTAACTAACAATGGCTTGCAGAAATGGGACAGTGCTGTTACAGTGCTGTATCTGAGTTCTACCTAAAGCAAGAGACAATTAGCTTCTGGCCCGAAGAAGCAGAAGGGAGTGAAACCAGTTCAAAATCGGGGTATTTGGATTGCTTACACCTAAAAGTGCCAGGATTAGAGGGACCCTAGTAAGAATCATGGAGAGGCACTGCTTTGGGAAAACATCTCTCTACATCTAGATTAAAGAAGGTCCGACTTTGATAGAAAGGCCTCTACACATATGTTTTATACTAGTGTGTTCATTTCCTATGGTTACTGTAACAAATCACCATGAACTTAATGGGTTAAAACAATGCAAATTTATTACATTATAGTTCTGTGTCAAAAGTCCAAAATAAGTCTCACTGGGCTAAAATCCAGGTGTCAACAGGGCTGCATTTCTTCTGGAGGCTCTAGAGGAGAATCCATTCCTTGCCTCTACCAGCTTCTAGAGGCTTCCCACATTTTTTTTTTGTCCCATGGTGGTATCACTTAGACTTCTGCTTCCACTGTCACATCTCCTTCTCTCTTTGACTTTGACCCTCCTGCCTCTCTCTTATGAGGACCCTTGTGATTACATTGGTCCTACCAGGAAAACCCATGATAATTTTCCCATCTCAATAGTCTTAACTTAAAACACATCTGCCAGTTGTTTTTGCCATTCAAAGTAATAATCACAAGTTCCTGGGATTAAGATGCAGACCTCTGGGCGGGGGGGCACTTTTTAGCCTTCAGCAACTAGTAAAACTATTTTTTTCAAGTGAAATCATGTGAGGAACCCTAATACATAAATTGCACCAAAACAGAACAGCTGTAATTAATGTCTTACCATTCAGCCTCTACTACTTCCTAGCCATGATAGTCATAGAAGCACTCAAGTGGAACCTTGTGGCTCTAGGAAAAATTTTAATACAACTTATTTATACCTGAAGGGAGGACATTATTTGGAAACACCTCAGCTACTACATCCTCAATATTAATTATATTCTTCAGTGAAACCAGATGCCTCTTAATGCTTATCAATGAGGTCTACAGAAGATACCTTGCTCGTTTAGCCCTGCATTACCAGAATCTGAGGTGCTCAATGTTTGTTAAATGAATGAGTGAATAATTGATTAATGGTGAATGAAAAATGTTTAGGCAGCATCCATTTCCTATTTCCTTGCTCACAGTTATATGAGTTATATCTACACATCAGCATTATTGGAGAAAGATGAAAATGGAACTGTGTCACTTTGCTCACCCTCACTATATCCTGTCCCAAACTATTTTTACACATGTATACACACTGAATTTAATTACTTGTCATGAGTCTTAATATAATGTATCATTTCAAATTTTGATCATGGACATATTTGCACATAATGGAACTAAACTGTAGTATTTTAATATCTTTCCCTACCTGTTTTCCAGAAACTCATTCCTGAGAGCAAGTTCAGAGATGGAAAAAAGTATGTTAGAGATGAAGGTGCTGTGGTGCCTTAAAGGCTTTCTAGGGCACACAACCTTACAGATGAGGAGGCTAAGGCCTGAATAAAAGAAGGGACTTATACAGTATCATAGAGCACATCTTACTAGTATAAGTTCTAAACTAGAACTCAGGCCTTATGCTCCTGAATACAGTGCTCCTTCCATTGTTCCACAGTTGCTTGAAGCTGAACAATTTTATCAAGAAGTTTAGCTATAGAGATAATAAAATTTGAGATTTGAGTTTTTAACCTCTGACATAAAAAAATCAAAATATACAAGAACTATCAATATTTGGGGTTAAAAAATATATTTCTAAGTGTCTTTCACAATGTAAGTGCCATAAACATTTGTTTGATAGTTCACGTGTCTTAAAGATTGATTGTTCAGAAAAATAATCACTGTAGTTAGCCTATATTTCAGTCAATGCATGAGAAGGGAGAAATGATAAAGCAGACCATATTTCCTCTTTCTCCAAACCAATCATCACTCACTTCTCACCTGGATCTTTCCTCACCAAAATTTTGAAATCTTTATATCTGACTCTAATTGAAATTAGTCCTAGGTCACAAGTAACTGTGACTTTGGCAGTCTAACCTTATAGCATATGAAGAAGATGATTATAAAGCTAGTTATCATGTGAACTCTTGAGCATAAGATAAATGTTAATAGTGAGAACAGAGCAGAGCTCCAAAGCCAGTGGGGAACTGGAATGATAATTAGAAACTGTTGTTAGGCACATACAATGTGTATTTCACTTGGCATATGAGTGCCCAAAGTCTTCTCTTAGATATATACCAGAGAGAAGGTTCTAGGTAGCATGGCTGAGACTAACCTTACCCCTGGTGGAAATTGGGTTTCTGGTATCTTACCTTGCATATATTATATTAGAGGCCCAGTGCACGAAACTCGTGCACTGGGGTGCGGTGTGTGTGTCCCTCAGCCCAGCCTGCACCCTCTCAATCTGGGACCCTGGTGGGATCGGGCCTAAATGGGCAGTTGGACATCCCTCTCACAATCCAGGACTATTGGCTCCCAACCACTTGCCTGTCTGCCTGCCTGATTGCCCCTAACCGCTTCAGCCTGCCAGCCTGATCACCCCCTAACCACTCCTGTGCCAGCCTGATCAATGCTTAACTGCTCCGCTGCCGACTCAATTGCCCCTAACTGCCCTCCCCTGTAGGCCTGGTCACCCCCAACTGCCCTCCCCTGCTGGCCCAGTCACCCCTAACTTCCTACCCTTGCCAGCCTGGCCGTCCCTAACTGCCCTCCCCTGCCGGCTCAATTGCCCCTAACTGCCCTACCCTGCCAACCTGGTCTCCCCCAACTACCCTCCCCTGCAGGCCTGGTCATCCCTAACTGCCCTCCCCTGCAGTCCTTGTCCCTCTTAATTGCCCTCCCCTGCATGCCTGGTCCCCCCCAACTGCCCTCCCCTGCAGGCCTGGTTGCCCCTAACTGCCCTCCACTGCTGTCCCAGTCACCCCTAACAGCCCTCCCCTGCCAGCCTAGTTGCCCCTAACTGCCCTCCCCTGCAGGCCTGGTCCCCCCCAACTGCCCTCCCCTGCAGGCCTGATCACCCACAACTGCCCGCCCCTGCTGGCCATCTTGTGGCGGCCATCTTGTGTCCACATGGGGGCAGCCATCTTTGACCACATGGGGTGGCCATCTTGTGTGTTGGAGTGACGGTCAATTTGCATATCACCTCTTTATTATATAGGATAGACCTTTTGTACTTTAATATGGACAGAGTTGGAGAAAAGAAGTGTTGACAATTACCACAGTTTTGGGCACATCATTGTCACCCAGTCAAAGCATGTTGATTGAAACAACTTATTGAGGATAATTCCAATCTACCCAGTGAAAATAGAATTGTTTACAAGTTGTGGTGCTGGACTTGCACACTTAGAAACATTGAAATAACTTCAGAACTTTGTCTGGTATACCATATAGAAAAAATTTTGAAACTATCTGGTTTTGTTTGGAAAATTATATCTGATATTTGGCAGAGGATTAAAGTTTCCTGAGCTTTGAAGTAATTCTGAATCCTAAACAGTAAACCTTCAAAAGCTTTGACTCTGCCACATGGCATTGATGGGATCTACAAACAAGAAAACAGTATTTGAAGAGGAAAAAATGTGCCAAGTTTTGCCATTAGATATAATAGGCAGAATTCTTTCTGTATTTCAGCAATAGTCCTATCCCTTAGGAACACAACTCCAAGAAAGATATCTTAAGAAGAGGCATAAGCAAATAAGTATGGCAGAACATCTACTTGGCTCTGCCAGTGATGTCAAATGGTTGGGGAACTCTTCCAATTGTCTACTCCATGGAGATAACATGCTGCACAAGTGATGGTGAGAGAAATGCAGTTCACACCAGAAAAGTCTCCTGGGAGACATTTAAGCTCCATGAAGACAAGAACTCTATTTATGACACTCACTACTATATCCCTGTGACTTAGACTATATGCCTGCCACAAACTTGGTTCTTATGGTGGCTCCCAAAGGCCTGAAGAAAAGCACTCCATTTCATCAAATATACTTTAATAAGGACTTTAAATATAATTTCATTACTGATGGAGTCCAGGGTAGACAACCTAGTTTAACAAGCAAAGGAAATGTGTCTGTTAAATGAATTGTAAAAATAGGCAAACTTACCCATCTATACTAATAAAAGAGTAATATGCTAATTAGATCGGGAGACCTTCCAGACGTCCTTCTGGACAAAGCTGGGTGTGTGGCCAGCCTGCAAACGGCCCTCAGCCCCTCATCAAGACCGGCCACGCCCCACAGTAGGGACCTCCACCCCAAAGGGTGTGTGGCCAGCCTGAAATGGCCCTCAGCCCCTCACCTAGGCTGGCACCACCCCCAGTGGGGACCCCCACCCTGATCTGGAACCCCCTTCAGGGAAAACCACCTAGCCCCCACCCATGCACCAGGCCTTTGTCTATACTAATAAAAGGGTAATATAATTAGACTGGGAGACCTTCTGGATGTCCTTCTGGACAAAGCCATGGTGGCGGGGCTGAGGCAGAGGTGGTTGGGGGCGATCAGGCCAGGAGGGGAGGGCAGTTGGGAGTGATCAGGTTGGTGGGGGGGCAGTTGTGGGTGAGCAGGCTGGCAGGGGGGAAGTTGGGGGAGATCAGGCCAGCAGGGGGGAAGTTGAGGGCAAGAAGGCTGGCGGGGGGCAGTTGGGGGCGAGCAGACCAGCATGCAGAGTGGTTAGGGGCAATCAGGCAGGCAGGCAGGTGAGTGGTTAGGAGCCAGCGGTCCTGGATTGCAAAAGGGATTGGGCCTAAACTGGCAGTCGGACATCCCTTGATGGGTCCCAGATTGGAGAGGGTGCCGGCCAGGCTGAGGGACACCCCCCCCCCCCATGCACGGATTTCATGCACTGGCCACTAGCTTAAATATAAGCAGCACAGGAGGAACAAAGTAGAATACCTACTCCCATGAGTACAATTGCTCCCAAGAGAAAGGAAAACTGAACTGAGTTAAGCATGGCCAGTAATCTACCCAAATTTATCAATCAAATAATTGTTCCTCACTGTGCTGCTCAATGAATACTTTATGGAGGCATACATAAATGGTACCTGAGAAAGGTGGAAAGTGAACTTGAAACACCACCTGTGGTAATTAGTGTAGCCCAGACACTGATCTTCATGCTTGCCTGAGGAGCACTGGGATAGCCACAAAGGTGTTCTTATGTAAATAGCACTTTGGAGCCCACACTAAGTTTCTATAATACCAGGCTTCAGATCCTCTTATAAGCAAATAAGATGAGCTAAAGATCTCCTTGACTCCTGCACAGGGGGCCATAGGAAAACGTCTTTCATCCCAAGATAAGGTGAGTTCAACTAGGGGCCAGAGCAAAGGGTTACTCATGGATGCAGCTAGTATAAGAGGGATCAGCTAATATTTTCTCTAGTACCATACTGGAACAAGAAAAAGAGATTCATTAAGGCAAAACAAGTTTCATGCTTTGTTTTGCTTTGTAGATCTATTAATGTCATTGTTTCTAGCCCTGTATCTCATTGAACTAATCCAAGACAATCAAAAGAAGGGCCAAGGGGCCTAATGCTCTCAGAAGGAAATCCTCAGAAGGGGGCTACCTTGCTCCTGAAGACCTCCATGATTTGGAGCCACAGGCTTGGAAGACAAAACATTTGAATTTTCGCCATTTTCCTAAAGTACCGAGTTTAGTAATTGACAGTGATTGGAAAGGTTTGTGATCATGGTTATCATGTTTTTGAGGTAATAAGACTAGCAGGTTTTGTACTGGCACATTTTCCTTTCAGGAAAGTTGTATGGAAGACATCAACACTAACACCATGTGTCCTTATATGTGACCCAAAGTACTGGGTTTAACTGGGTAAGCAGAGTTGACAGCCTTACAATCCATTAATGGCAATCACCTACATTTAATCTAACTCTGTTTCTATTCACAGACTGATTATACCATCCTTGTTAACTTACTCTAAATGCTATCTGAGTATTAAATCTTTTCTGCATCTAGGATTTGTATCAACAGCTTAATGACATCTAGTTTTCGTTGTCTCACAATCATTTGTATTCTCTTGACCCTGCTTGAGCTTTAGAAAGAATTAAAGAGAAAGCCTTACTTTTAATATTTATAGATGGTTATTAATTCAAGATTTATTGAGTGCCTATACTATGCTTTTTAATCCCTTAACAAACACTATCTCATTTAACACAACAACCCTGCAAGGTTGATGGTATTCTTCCAAATTTCCAGATGAGGAATCATCTCATTAAAGAGATGAAGTCATTTGCCCAAGATCCACAGAGGATAGGTGGTGGAGCTGAGATTCACACACAGGTCTGCTGAGCTGCCAAGCTTCATAGACTCTTTCTAATAATATGCTCAACTACTTCCAGCTGCATTTCTAGCTCATATCCAGATCAGGAGGATCAGTCCTCCTTTATTAGATGTTTACTTTGTTTCTTCCAGTTGAAACATAAAGCGGAGCTGGCCTATCACACAAGGTTGCTTGCTGATTTCCTGTTTGGGGAAGAACAGAATGGCCCTCTTTTTATTTTATCTGCTTCTTTCTCTGGAAATTACCAATTTTGAAGAAATGTAACATCATTAAAATAGTTTTAGAGCTTCCTCCAGTAAGGGCTGAAACTAACAAATGGCCTTGTTGGGCAGAGCTTCCAGTCACAAATGGAGGCTTGTACTACAACAGAACCTTTGTTGATGTTTTAATTTAATCACCAACGAAGTTTTTAAATGGGGACTTCAAGCAGTTTTATCCTAGCCTCAAATCATCATGGATATTGAGTGCTGTCTCCACAGACAGGCATTAATGCCAAGCTCTGTGTATCTGTGAGCCCTGACCACCAAATCCCCCATCACAATTTTGGAGGTCAGAAGACAAGGGAATGGGATAATAGAAGTGTTATTATTCCTAACTCTCATTGTTTAAATGTCCCAAAAGATTTTTTTCTTAAGGCATTCTTCCTGACATGTGTACTCAGAAAACATATATGAAGAGTGGGACATATAGGAAATATGCGCTGAGAATTCAGTGGATTCCAGGATCCTAGTGGAGTGAGCCTGTACATTCCCTAGAGTGATCTTACATCCTAGCTGATGTTGGAAGCCGCCCATTGTCTTCACTAGCAGAGAGGTGTTGACAAGTAACCCAGAAGGCTGGAGACCTTGAGCTCTGAAAGGTCAGAGCTCTGCACCCACTGTTTATTTGAGACAATGGTAGCTGAAGCAACTTCCACCTCTTAGTTTTATGTAAATCCTTGCTGATTGGCTATTATTGAAATTGCCTGGCTAAGGGCTATGGGTGTATCCCAAAACCTGAATAAAAGGGATACCAAGGCCAGAGCAAAGCGGAGTCCTTCCTCTTGAGCTGGGCTCCCACCTGGCCCCCAATTCCCAAATTTATATTTTCTTGTCTAGTCTCTTTCATTTGTGTGCAGCCTCCTCCAGAGCCCGAACCCTGAACCTAAACCCTGAACCACGCGGGACGTGGGGGGAACACTCACAACTGGCACCCCAGATGGGACCTCTGGAGGGGATGATATTTCGCCTAGAGTGAAGAAAGGAAGAATACACCGAAAAGGTGGGGAAGAATTCACCGTATAGGTGAGGGAAATTCACTGCACCCAAAGCTCACGATCAGCTGCAGAAGTCGAGATCTGTAAGTAGGGTGGGAACGTCTTTTTCAGCCAGGCTAATGGGGAAGAATTAGGTTATAAAGTAAACTTTATTATAAACTTTGGTTTGCATGCTTAAGGAATTATATTTGTCAAAAAGTTGGTCAAAACTTGAAAAAAGCTCAACAGCAGGGAAAAAACTTGCCTCCAAACTGTTTCTCCATGGGGAACACAATATTGCATTTGCTAGAGCCTTTTAGAAAGACTGAGGAGGAGTCTCCTCCCCTGACTCCCTCTGCTCCTAGAGAGGAGCAGGAAGAAAAATTGGAGGAATGGCCTTTATGGCCCCCTCCACCTCCATGTCCTAATCCTGAAACATTTAATTCGCCATCAATAGAATCATCTATATAGAGAGCCATCAGAGAAGGAATGAAGGACATGTCGGTGGAAGAAAGGCTTGTTATACAAGTAGCTGACCCACAGCTCCCAAATCAGATAATAAGACACCATGAAAAAAATTGATTTTAAAATGATAAAAGCTTTGCGAGAAAGCATTGTTCAAAACGGTCTGACGGCTCCTTTTACAGGAGAAATTATGAATAATATTTCTGAAGCATTCTTAGCTCCTTATGATTGGTATTTTCTGGCTCATGCAACTCTGGATGGAGGAGATTATTTACTATGGAAGGGAGAATATTTGGAGAAATGTCGAGAGCAAGCCCACGCAAACGGAGGGCCGAATGCTCAAATAACCTATGAAATGCTGGCAGGACTGGGACAGTATATGGATGTACAAAATCAGCTACATTATGTGCAACAGGTGTATGAGCAAATTAGACTTTGTGGAAGGAGAGATTGGTGGGCTTTACCAGCAAAAGGGGACCCTCAGGAAGCTTTTAGTAAATGTATGCATTTACTGATTTTGTGGCTCATCTCACTTGAGCAGTGAGATGAAAGATTCAACATGAGACAGCAGGAGATATTTTAATTCAACAATTAGCTTATGAAAATGCCAATGCTGGTTGTAAGAAATGCCTGATGCCTCTGAAAAAAGATAGTACCATTACAGAAATGATTCGAGCATGTCAGAATGTGGGATCAGGCACTTTTCAAGCAAATTTACTCGTTGCTGCAATAACAGTGGGAAATAAGAGGTGTTATAAGTGTGGGAAACAGGACATTTCCAAAAGGATTGTAGGCAACCGAGAAGGACACAAGGTAGCACTCTAGGGAGAGGCGTGAACACTCCGCCTCTGGATTTAATCTCTCGGTGTCCTAGATGTCAGAAAGGGAACCATTGGGCCAGTCTGTGTAGATCGAAATTTCATAGAAACAGGCAGCTGCTAGATCAAGACATAGGGTATGGTCAACCGCCGGGAAATGGCCAGAGCGGCGCCTCCAGCCCTGTCATCAATAGGGGAAATCTGCCCTGCAAGGCCCACAGTGGATTCCCTCATCCGAGCAACTCCAGGAAGCGCAGGCCTGGATCTTAACAGCACTATAGCAGTCACTTTGACCCTCGATATTGCTCGGCAAGCTATTCCTACAGGAATTTGGGGACCTGTGCCACCGGGAACTTTAGGATTAATCTTAGGGAGAAGTGGAAACACTCTAAAAGGAGTAACTGTTATGCCTGGAGTCATTGATTCAGATTATGAGGGAGAAATTAAAGTTATACTAAAATGTAATAATGTTATGCAAATTACTCCAGGACACATAATTGCTCAAATACTACTTCTACCTTATGTTCAGCAGGGTGAGGCTATAAATAGGAAAAGAGGAATGCAAGGATTTGGAAGCTCGGACATCTATTGGATACATGAAATTAGCAAAACCCATCCTATGGTTAATTTAAGAATAGAGGGAAAACAATTTAGGGGTCTAGTGGACACTGGAGCAGATGTCAGTGTTATAAGCAAAGAATTCTGGCCTCCAAGTTGGTCCACGGCAGAAGCTATGGGCTCAGTTAGGGGGGTGGTAGTGCCTGATAACACACAACATAGTGCTGCAGTGTTAAGGTGTCAAGATGAGGAAGGACAGACAGGATGGTTTCAGGCCTACATCGTCTCTGGAATTGCAGTCAACTTATGGGGCCGGGATGTCTTGGAACAGTGGTTCTCAACCTTCCTAATGCCACAACCCTTTAATACAGTTCCTCATGTTGTGGTGACCCCCAACCATAAAATTATTTTCTTTGCTACTTCATAACTGTAATTTTGCTACTGTTATGAATTGTAATGTAAATATCTGTGTTTTCCGATGGTCTTAGGCAACCCCTGTGAAAGGGTCATTTGACCCTCAAAGGGGTCGCGACCCACAGGTTGAGAACCACTGTCTTAGAAGGTTTACAAGCATGTATTATTACCAGCAAAGGACAGCAGTTAATGACTCAGATGGGATATCAGACTGGTCAAGGCATGGAAAAAATGGTCAGGGAATTAAAGAGCCCATCCAGGCCAAAGGAAACCCAGGAAGATGAGGATTAAGATATCAAGTTTTTTAGGAGCGGTCACTGTTCAGTCTCTTCACCCTCATGCTGATCCTATACAATGTAAAGATGATAGACCTGTATGGGTGGATCAGTGGCCATTAACCAAAGAGAAATTAAGTCATATTCATGAATTAATACAAGAACAAATAGAAGCTGGTCACATAGAGCCTTCCAATAGTCCTTGGAATACACATATATTTACAATCCCTAAGAAGGCGACAAGAAAATGGCGATTGTTACATGATCTTAGAGCAGTTAATGCTACTATGCATACCATGGGAGCTTTACAACCTGGACTACCAGTGCCTTCAGAAATCCCTTTAGATTGGTCTCTTATAGTAGTAGATCTCAAAGATTGTTTTTTCACCATTCCCTTGGTGAAAAACAGAGATTTGCATTTTCAGTGCCATCTATTAATAATATAGAACCCATGAAAAGATATCAATGGAAGGTTTTACCTCAAGGAATGGCCAATAGCCCTACCTTGTGTCAAAAATATGTGACTCAAGCTGTTCAGCCTTTAAGGGACAAATACTCCCAATATTACACTATTCTTTACATGGATGACTTGCTCTTAGCAAGTCCAAAGGAAGAGCAGACTTTGGCCATGTTTTCACAATTAGAAAAGGAGCTCCCTAAATGGGGCTTAAGAATTGCTCCAGAAAAGGTACAGAAAGAAATGCCTTTCCAATATCTGGGAACCATAATTGATAACCAATGCATTAGGCCCCAGAAGGTGGAGATAAGAAAAGATTGTCTTAAAACTTTAAATGACTTTCAGAAATTATTAGGGGACATTAACTGGTTAAGACCTTATCTGAAGATCTCTACAGGAGAAATGACAAATTCATTTAATATACGTAGAGGTGACTCAAATCTTCCCTCACCCTGAACATTAACAGATGAAGCTAGGAATGAGTTGCTAAGAATTGAGCAGGCAATTTCCTCAGCCCAAGTAAAAAAGGTAAAGCCTGAATTACCTTTATTGGGACAAATTAACCCTACTGCAAATAGTCCCACTGGAGTCATCTTTCAAAATAAAAACTCTCCTGCCGACTGAAAAAATGGCGGCAGAATAGATAGACCTGTCCCGGGCCTTGTCCTGTAGCAGAAAGAAAGAACAGCTGAGGGTCACATGGGGAGTGTTTGTTGGCGAGTTAAGAGACAGCTATATTCCAGGAAAAGGTGGGGGACTCTGGACAAGGTTCCCCTGACCAGGCAGCCCCCACTGCTGCTGGGTTCCCTCCCAGAGCCACTGGCTCAGACGCAGAGACCGCGCCATCTTGAAGGGGAAAGTGGATGTTATCGGAAGCCTGAAAATCTACAACTGCAGCACCCACCAAACATCTGCAAACCCCAGAACACCAGTCCCCAATTGGCGCAAACACGCGAATTCGGAGGAGCTCTACACTCCACCACAGAAAGGTCAGATTTCTCCTGGGATAAGGTGAGGTCTCTGGCCCCAGCAGGACAGTGAAACGCGTGCACTGCAGGAGCTGGAGGACCGGGGGAAGTCTGTGCCTAGAAAAATCCTTGGCTGTTGGGGTTGGCGTGATCTGTGAATGTGGAAGGGGTTCCTCAGAGCTGCTAACAGAAGTGATCTCTAAAAAGCAACCCATTTTGATCTGACGCAAAAAGACAGCCTAAAAATTTTAAGTGTGCCGGCTGCTTAGACCCAAGGGGGAGAAAGGGACTGCGTAGACTTGCGCGCAGCCCATTGTTCATACTATTGCGCTTTTTCCTCTTCAAATCCTTGCTTCTGATTACTAAGCCCAATACATAGGATCACCCAGTTGGGGACACCCTGGGAGACTGCAGGGGAAAGTTGTTTTCCTGGAACCTAGGAATCGGAGCAGGGAGTGACCATCGGAGAGCCAGCTCTGGGGCAACCCACTCCCACAAAGAGGTATTGAGAACCACAGGGAAAGCAGGATCTAAGTACAGGCTAGAGAGGACCTATAGACCCGGAAGTCAATCAAGAAACACTGCCACCCAGGGGCTGAATCACACATTGACTATTGTGTAATCACAAATAAAGGAATACAAGAAATTAAGACACTGCCTGCTTAAAAATCAGGACTGGCTTACAACACTGAGGAGCAGTGGAATGCAGGAAACTGCAATACTGTCCTGACTGGGAAACAGGTATGCCAAACAGAACAACAGAGGAAGTGAATGACCTTCACTACTGTACATTTTATTTTTTTATTTTTATTTTTTTCATCTTTTACTTAAGAAACTAATTTTTTTCTTTTTTCCTCACTTGATTTTACCTTTTTAATTATTACATTTTTATTTTCAGTCAGTATTATTACTACTACTATTTTACCTTGTTTTTTAAAAAAGTGTCATTTTATTTTCTCTTTATTTTATTTTGGGATTAGTGTTCTACATTCTATTTTCATCTTTCCTTTAGCATCATTTTACTCTATCTCAACTCTACCTTTATGCCATCACTCTCCTCCTAACTTTCTCCTTTTGGTGTCCTGTTTCTCTTACCCTTTTCCTGCTTTAGATTTTCTCTATTCTTCCTTTTTACCCCCAGTTAAAATTTCACCCTACTTATATATCTAATTTCCAATCCCCTGCTCCAAATCCATATACACCTCTCTCTCCTCTGTCTTAGCTATCCAAAAAATTGTTTTTCTCTCTGTCCTTTTGTTGTTGTTTTCTTGAATGTTGATTATATCGATTTTTTATGCTTTTTTGTGAGATTGTTTTGTTTATTCTTTTGTTTTGTGTTTGTTTTTTTTGCTTTGTTTGTTCTTTGCTTCTGTTTTCCCTCACCTCACTTGATACTAGTTGTTGTTTGTAGTTTGTATTAATCTCCATGTACTTGTTGCTGGCATTTGCTGGGATTAGTGGCTGTTCTATTGGAGTTTTCTCCATATATATATATATATATATATATATATATATATATATATAAAACTCCAATAGAACAGCCACTTAGTTTGTTCCCCTTTTCTTTCTTATTCCCTTTCTTGATTCACTTACTTTTTTTTCCTTTTCCCAATTTCATTTTGGCACTCCTTTTTCCCCCCTCATCTTCTTTCTCTCCTATCCCCTAATTTGCCTTTATCTGGTGGTCACCTTTATTTGGTGTTATTAATATCGTGAATACATTTCTGTTCAGTGCCTTGTGTGTTATACATGGTTGTGTTGTATTTTGTGCCTTTAAATCAACGCAGGAGTGAGAGAACTACATAACCAAACATCCAGAGATGAGAGACCATGTGGAGACAAAGAAAAATCCCACATATAAAAGAAAAGCAGGCATCACCAGAAAATGAAGTAAACGAAATGGAGACAAGCAATCAGTCAGAGAAAAATTCAGAGAAATGGTCATAAGGTGGATGAAAAGAATGGAAGACAAATTCGACAATATAAGTAAGAACCAAGAGGAAATGAAGAATAAACAAGAGACAATGACATTGCTGATGTAAAGAACTAAATATAAAGCATCAAGAGTAGACAAGAAGAAACAGAGGACCACATCAGTGATCTAGAAGACAAGGTGGGAAAAAATACACAAGTAGAGCAGCTTCTAGAAAAAAAATTAAAAAGCAGGAGGAGTGCCTAAGGGAACTTTGGGACAGCAGGAAACAAAACAACATCCACATAATAGGGGTTCCAGAAGGAGAGGAAACTGAGCAAGGAATAGAAAACCTGTGTGAAGAAATAATGACAAAAAACTTCCCTGATATAGACAAGAAAAAAACCCACACAAATCCAAGAAGCTCACAGAGTCCCAAGCAAAATGAACCCCAAAAGACGGACGCCAAGGCACATTATAATTAAATTGGCAGATAGAGGAGAGTGTAGATGTGTGTGGTGTGTGTGTGTGTATGAGATACGGTCAGTTAGATTCTGCAGGTCTTCCAAGGGGCTCCCGAACAGGGCAGCCCTAGACGGCGGAGCCCCGCGCACAAAGCGGACACTTCTCGGCGGCTGGTGCGGACGCAGAAACCACGCCATCTTGAGAAACAGAGCTGCCTGAGACTCGGATCCTGGCTTCTGACACAAACCAGGACCCTGCAGCCACTGGGGACAGAGAACTGCTATCACAGCTTCAGACAAACAAACAACAAGAATCCAGACTTCCCGGCAGATTTCCGTGAGTCAAAGAGCCTATCCCCCTCCTCGCAGGCGCGCTGATAGCGCCATAGTAACTGATAGACCCGCCCCTCCCCCAAACTGCTGAGCGCCCACAGGGGCGCGGAAAGCACCATAGTAACTGATAGACGCGCCCCTCGCCCAAGCTGCTCACAGGCGCGCGCACAGACAGCGCCATAGTAACTGATAGACCCGCCCCTGGCCCAAGCTGCCGAGCTTCGCGCAGGGACGCGCTCCCTCTTAGGGAAATTGGCGCGCGCTCGCGCACGGGACAGAAGCAGCTCCCCGTCGGGGAAATCTGTCAGTGCGCACAGAGGGCTCCCCATCGGGGAATTTGGGGGAATTTGGCTCGCGGGTCACAGCTCCCCCTTCGGAGATTCTTAAGAGCGTGCACAGAGGGGCTTCCCTTTGGGGAATTTGGCGCGCAGGACGGACTCCGCACCCCTTCTGGGACTTTGGGAGAGTGCACTGAGCCGGCTCACCTTCAGGTTTTTAAGAATGTGCGCTCTAGCCGGTTTGGCTCAGTAGAGAGAGCACACACAGGACACAGCTCCACTTCAGAGAATTTGGCACGCCGGACACAGCTGCCTGGGATCCCTGACTCACAGCGCATTCACGCTAAGAGCCAGCGACCCCAATTGTTGGTGCGTGCACACACAGGGACACTGATTCTCAACGAGAAACCGCACAAGGCAACAGAGACTTTGACACTCGAGTCTTGGTGCAGACACAGGGAAACTCTGACTCCTGGCACATGCTAAGAATCTCATTCTCGGCACATACCAACAGTGTGGTGCAGACAGGGCCCCTGATTCTTAGTGTGCACACGAGACCACACGGAACACTGGGGACACTGATCCTGGGCAAGTCTGGTTCCCACCAACCAAAGACAGCCACACGTCAAAAGTGTCAGAGCACTTCAGTGAAACTAGGGTGGAGCGAAGTCCCCACAGCACACGGCCCAGGTCCACGCAAACAGAAGCTTGAGCTTTCTGGTAATAGCCAGAATGGGGAAACGAAATAACTCACAGAGGAAAGAAAATGTGGAGTCGCCAAAAAAGGAAATTAGTGAAAATGAAGCTTGCAACATGACCGAAAAGGAGTTCAGAGTAATGGTCATGGAATTTATACATCGGATGGATGAGAAAATCAACAACTTATGCAAGAATCAGGAAGAAATGAAAAGTGATATAGCTACAATCAAAAACACCATGGAAAGTTTCAACAGTAGACTACAAGAAGCAGAGGACCGAATTAGTGAGTTAGAAGATCAGGTACAGAAACAAGCTCAAGCTGAACAGCAAAAAATTAAAAAGCAGGAGGAAAGCCTAAGGGAGCTTCGGGACAACATGAAACGAAGTAACATGCGTATAATAGGGCTGCCAGAAGGACAAGAAGAGCAGCAGGGATTAGAAAATCTATTTGAAGAAATAATGACAGAAAACTTCCCGGATATGGGAAAGATAAAAGTTACGCAAGTAAAGAGAGTCCCAAGCAGGATCAACCCCAAAAGACCCACACCAAGACATGTCATAATTTCAATGGCAAATATAAATGATAAAGAGAGAATCCTAAAGGCGGCAAGAGAGAGACAGAGAGTTACCTACAAAGGAACACCCATCAGATTGTCAAATGATTACTCATCAGAAACACAACAAGCTAGAAGTGAATGGAAGGAGGTATACAAAGTGTTGCAAAGCAAAGGACTGAATCCAAGAATACTATATCCAGCAAGACTATCAATCAAAATTGAAGGGGAAATCAGGAGCTTTGCAGACAAAAAAAGCCTCAGGGAGTTTATCACCACCAAACCAGCAATGCAAGAATTGCTAAAGGGAATACTGTAAAAAGAAGAAATAAACAGGTAAGAAGGAATACAGACACAAAAATAGATATGACTGCAAACAAATACCTTTCAGTAATAACTTTAAATGTAAACGGACTAAATGCTCCAATCAAAAGACATCGAGTAGCTGAATGGATAAAAAAACACGACCCATATATATGTTGTCTACAAGAGACCCACCTCAGAACAAGAAACTCACAAAGATTGAAAGTGAAGGGATGGAAAAATATCTTTCAGGCAAATGGAAATGAAAAAAAAGCTGCGGTAGCAATACTTATATCTGACAAAATAGACCTCAAAGTAAATGCCATAACAAGAGATAAGGAAGGCCACTTCATAATACTAAAGGGAGAAATGCAACAAGAAGAAATAATTCTGGTAAACATATACGCTCCCAATATAGGAGCACCCAAATACATAAAAAAAAAACTCCTGGAGGATATCAAGGGAGAGATTAATAGCAACACAATCATAGTAGGAGACTTTAATACTCCACTAACACCACTGGACAAATCCTCTAAACAAAAAATCAGCAAAGAAACAGCAATCCTAAATGACTCACTAGACCAGATGGAATTAATTGACATCTTCAGAACATTTCACCCCAAAGCCACAGAATATACATTCTTCTCAAGCGCACATGGGTCATTTTCAAAGATAGACCATATGCTGGGTCACAGGCAAAGTCTCTTCAAATTCAAGAAGATAGAAATTATATCAAGCATCTTCTCAGATCACAGTGGCATAAAACTGGAAATCAACTACAATAAATACAATCCAAAGAAATCAAACACATGGAGACTAAACAGCATGCTATTAAACAAGGACTGGGTCACCAGAGAGATCAAGGAAGAAATAAAAAACATCATGGCAACAAATGACAATGAAAACACAACAATCCAAAATCTATGGGACACAGCGAAAGCAGTCTTGAGAGGGAAGTTCATAGCTCTACAGGCCTATTGCAAAAAACAAGAAACAATGGTAATAAATTACTTAACCCTACAACTCAAAGAGCTAGAAAAAGAGCAGCAAGAAAAGCCCAGTGTAACCAGAAGGAAGGAAATAACAAAGATCAGAGCGGAGATAAATGACATAGAGACCAAAGAAACAATACATAAGATCAACAAAACCAAGAGCTGGTTCTTTGAAAGGATAAACAAGATTGATGGACCTCTAGCCAGACTCACCAAGAAGCAAAGAGAGAGGACCCAAATAAACAAAATCAGAAATGAAAGAGGTGAAATAACAACAGACCCCGCTGAGATACAAAGGATTGTTACAAAATACTACGAACAACTCTATTCCAACAAACTGGACAATCTGGAGGAAATGGACATATTCCTAGAAAAATATAACCTTCCAAAAATCAATCAAGAAGAATCTAAACAGCTCAATAGGCCAATAACTATGGACGAAATTGAAGCAGTCATCAAAAAGCTTCCGGCAAACAAAAGCCGGGGGCCTGATGGCTTCACAGGAGAGTTTTACCAAACATTCAAGGAAGAACTAAAAGCTATCCTCCTCAGACTATTCCAAAAAATTCAAGTGGAAGGAACACTTCCAAGCTCCTTCTATGAAGCCAGCATCACCCTAATACCAAAACCAGATAAAGACAACACAATGAAAGAGAATTACAGACCAATATCCCTCATGAACATAGAAGCCAAAATCCTCAACAAAATACTAGCAAATGGGCTCCAGCAGTACATCAGAAAGATCATACACCATGACCAAGTAGGATTTATCCCAGGAATGCAAGGATGGTACAATATCCGCAAATCAATAAACGTGATACATCACATAAACAAATTGAGAGATAAAAATCACATAGTCATATCAATTGATGCAGAAAAAGCATTTGACAAAATCCAACATCCTTTCTTGATAAAAACTCTCAACAAGGTGGGAATAGATGGCTCATACCTCAACATAATAAAAGCTATATATGATAAACCCACAGCAAACATCATACTCAATGGACAAAAACTAAAAACATTTCCCCTAAGAACAGGAACAAGACAGGGATGCCCACTCTCACCACTCCTGTTTGACATAGTACTGGAAGTATTAGCCATTGCAATTAGACAAGAAGAAGAAATAAAAGGCATCCAAATTGGAAAAGAACAAGTAAAGCTGTCTTTATTTGCAGACGACATGATATTGTACATAAAAAATCCGAAAGACTCCGTCAGAAAACTAATAGACTTAATAAATGAATTCGGCAATGTAGCAGGATACAAAATTAACGCCAAGAAATCTACGGCCTTTCTATACACCAATAGTGAACTTACAGACAAAGAGACTAAAAAGGCAATCCCATTTACCATCGCACCAAAAAAATTAAGATACCTAGGAATAAACTTAACTAAGGAGGTAAAAGACCTATACGCGGAAAACTACAGGACACTGAAAAAAGAGATAGAGGAAGACGTAAACAGATGGAAGAACATACCATGTTCATGGATTGGTAGAATCAACATCATTAAAATGTCCATACTACCCAAAGCAATCTATAGATTCAATGCACTCCCCATTAAAATACCAATGGCATATTTCACAGACCTAGAAAGAACTCTCCAAAAATTCATCTGGAATAAAAAAAGACCCCGAATAGCCACAGCAATCCTGAGAAAGAAGAATAAAGTAGGAGGGATCTCAATACCAGATTTCAAGCTGTATTACAAAGCCACTGTTCTCAAAACAGCCTGGTACTGGCACAAGAACAGACATATAGATCAATGGAACAGAATAGAGAATCCAGATATTGACCCAAACCACTATACTCAATATTTGACAAAGGAGGCATGAACATACAATGGAATAAAGACAGTCTCTTCAATAAATGGTGTTGGGAAAATTGGACAGATACATGCAAAAAAATGAAGCTTGATCACCAACTTACGCCATACACAAAAATAAACTCAAAATGGATACAGGACTTAAACATAAGACGGGAAACCATAAAAATACTAGAGCAATCCACAGGCAGCAAAATCTCAGATATATGCCTAAAGAAATTCTTCACTGACACTGCCCCTAGGGCAATGGAAGCTAAAGAGAAAATTAACAAATGGGACTACATCAAAATAAAAAGCTTTTTCACAGCAAAAGAAACCATCAACAAAACAACAAGAAGGCCCACTGCATGGGAGAACATATTTGCAAATGGCATCACTGATAAAGGTTTAATCTCCAACATCTACAGGCAGCTTATACAACTTAATAAAAGGAAGATAAATGATCCAATAAAAATATGGGCAACAGACCTAAATAGAATCTTTTCAAAAGAAGACAGAAGGAAGGCCAAGAGACACATGAAAACATGCTCAACGTCACTAATTATCCGAGAGATGCAAATCAAAACAACAATGCGGTACCACCTCACACCTGTCAGAATGGCTATCATCAACAAATCAACAAACGACAAGTGTTGGCGAGGATGCGGAGAAAAAGGAACCCTCGTGCACTGCTGGTGGGATTGCAGACTCGTGCAGCCACTGTGGAGAACAGTATGGAGTTTCCTCAAAAAACTGAAAATGGAACTCCCATTTGACCCAGTAATCCCACTCCTGGGAATATATTCGAAGAAACTAGAAATACCAATTAGAAAGGATATATGCACCCCTATGTTCATAGCAGCACAATTCACCATAGCTAAGATTTGGAAACAGCCTAGGTGCCCGTCAGCAGATGACTGGATCAGAAAACTGTGGTACATCTACACAATGGAATACTATGCTGCCATAAAAAAGAAGGAATTCTCATCATTTGCAGCAACCTGGGAGGATTTGGAGAACATTATGTTAAGTGAAATAAGTCAGTCAATGAAAGAAAAATACCACATGATCTCACTCATTTATGGATAATAAAGAACATTATAAACTTGAACAAAAAGATAGATACAGAGACAGTAAAGCATCAAACAGACTGTCAAATTACAAGGGGAAGGTTAGGGAGAGGTGGGGGAGATAAGAGATCAATCAAAGGACTTGTATGCATGCATATAAGCATAACCAATGGATGCAAAACTCTGGGGGGTGGGGGCATATATGGGAGTGGGGTGTGGGGAGGGCAATGGTAAGATATGTACTCATATAATACCTTAATAAAAAAATAGAAAAAAATAAATAAATAAATTGCCAAACACCAATGACAAAGTAAGAATATTAAAAGCGGCCAGAGAGAGAAAGAAAGTTACATACAAAGGAACCCCCATCAGACTAGCAACTGATTTCTCAACAGAAACTCATCAGGCCAGAAGGGAATGGGATGAAATATACAAAGTCATGCAAAGGAAGGGCCTGAATCCAAGAATACTGTACCCAGCAAGGCTATCAATCAAAATTGAAGGTGAAATCAGGAGCTTCACATACAAAAAAGAACTAAGGGAATTTATTACCAACAAACCAGCAATGCAAGAAATGCTAAAGGGTTTGCTGTAAAAAAAAAAAAGAAAAAGAAAAAGAAATAGGAAGCGAAGAAGGAACACAGGGGTAAAGAATAAAAATGGGGACAAATAAGCACCTATCAATAATAACTTTAAATGTAAATGGTTTAAATGCCCCAATCAAAAGACATAGGGTAACGGATTGGATAAGAAAACAAGACCAATATATTTGCTGTCTACAAGAAACCCACCTAAGAAAAAAAGACATACACAGACTGAGGGTAAAGGGATGAAAAAAGGTATTTCAGATGAATGGAAATGAAAAAAAAAAAAAACACAAAAAAAACCTGCGGTAGCAATACTTATATCTGACAAATTAGATCTCAAAGTGAAGGACATAACAAAAGATAAGGAAGGCCACTTCATAATACTAAAGGGAGCATTCTAACAAGAAGAAATTACTCTGGTAAACATATACACACCCAATACAGGAGCACCTAAATACATAAAAAAAAAAAACTCCTGGAGAATATCAAGGGAGAGATTGCCAGCAACACAATCACAGTAGGAGACTTTAATGCCCCACTGTCAACGTTGGACAAATCCTCTAAACAAAAAATTAGCAAAGAAACATCAATCCGAAATGATTCACTAGACCAGATGGAATTAATTGACATCTTCAGAACATTTACCCCAAAGCCACAGAATATACATTCTTCTCAAGTGCACATGGGTCATTTTCAAAGATACACCATATTTTGGGTCATAGGCAAAGTCTCTTCAAATTTAAGAAGATAGAAATCATATCAAGCATCTTCTCAGATCACAGTGGCATAAAACTGGAAATCAACTGCAATAAAAACAATCCAAAAAAATCAAACACATGGAGACTAAACAGCATGCTATTAAATAATGACAGGGTTACCAGAGAGATCAAGGAAGAAATAAAAAACATCCTGGCAACAAATGTCAATGAAAACAAAACGATCCAAAATCTATGGGACACAGAGAAAGCAGTCTTGAGAGGGAAGTTCATAGATCTACAAGCCTACTGAAAAAAACAAGAAAAAATGGTAATAAATTACCTAACCCTACAACTCAAAGAGCTAGAAAGAGAGCAACAACAAAAGCCCAGTTTAAGTAGAAGGAAGGAAATAATAAAGATCAGAGCAGAGATAAATGACATAGAGACCAAAGAAAAAATACAAAAGATCAACAAAACCAAGAGCTGGTTCTTTGAAAGGATAAACAAGATAGATGAACCTCGAGCCAGGCTCACCAAGAAGCAAAGAGAGAGAACCCAAATAAACAAAATCAGAAATGAAAGAGGTGAAATAACAACAGACCCCACCGAAATACAAAGGATTGTTTAAAAATACTATGAACATCTCTATTCCAACAACCTGGACAACCTGGAGGAAATGGACATATTCCTAGAAAAATATCACTTTCCAAAACTCAATCAGGAAGAATCTAAACATCTCAATAGGCCTATAACTATGGAAGAAATTGAAGCAGTCATCAAAAAGCTTCCAGCAAACAAAAGCCCGGTGCCAGACGTCTTCAAAGAGTACTTTTCCCAAACATTGAATAGAGAACTAAAACCTACTCTCCTCAGACTACTCCAAAAAATTCAAGAGGAAGGAACACTTCCAAGCTACTTCTTTGAAGCCAGTATCAACCTAATACCAAAACCAGATAAAGACAATACAATGAAAGAGAATTACAGGCCAATATCCCTCATGAACATAGATGCCAAAATCCTCAATGAAATTCTAGCAAATCAGATCCAGAAGTCCATCAGAAAGATCATACACCATGACCAAGTGGGATTTATCACGGAGATGCAAGGTTGGTACATTATCCACAAATCAATAAACATGATCATCACATAAACAAATTGAGAGATTTAAACCACATAGTCATACCAATTGATGCAGAAAAAGGATTTGACAAAATCCAACACCCTTTCTTGATAAAAACTCTCAACAAGGTGGGAATAGAAGGATCTTACCTCAACATAATAAAAGCTATATATGATAAACCCATAGCTAACATCATACTCAATGTGCAAAAACTTAAACCATTTCCCCTAAGAACAGGAACAAGACAGGGATGCTCACTCTCACCACTCCTGTTGGACATAGCACTGGAAGTATTAGCCATTGCAATTAGACAAGAAAAAGAAATGAAATGTATCCAAATTGGAAAAGAAGAAGTGAAGCTGTCCTTATTTGCAGATGACATGATATTGTACATAAAACCCCGAAAGACTACATAAAAAAACTACTAGACTTAATACATGAATTTGGCAATGTAGCAGGATACAAAATTAATGCCAAGAAATCTATGGCCTTTCTATACACCAATAGTGAACTTACAGAAAGAGAGACTGAAAAAGCAATTCCATTTACCATCGCACCAAAAAAATTAAGATACCTAGGAATCAACTTAACTAAGGAGGTAAAAGACCTATATGCAGAAAACTACAGGACACTGAAAAAAGTGATAGAGGAAGATGTAAACAAATGGAAGAACGTATCATGTTCATGGACTGGTAGAATCAACATCATTAAAATATCCATACTACCCAAAGCAATCTATAGATTCAAAGCACTCCCCATTAAAATATCAACGACATATTTGACTGACCTGGAAAGAACTCTCCAAAAATTCATCTGGAATAAAAAAGACCCTGAAGAGCCACAGGAATCCTGAGAAAGAAGAATAACTTAGGTGGGATCTCAACACCAGATTTCAAGCTGTATTACAATGCCACTGTTCTCAAAACAGCCTGGTGCTGGCACAAGAACAGAAATATAGACCAATGGAATAGAATAGAGAATCCAGATATCAACCCAAACCACTATGCTCAATTAATATTTGACAAAGGATGCATGAACATACAATGGAGTCAAGACAGTCTTCAACAAATGGTGTTGGGAAAATTGCACAGACCCATGCAAAAAAAATGAAACTAGACCACCAACTTACACCATACACAAAAATAAATTTAAAATGCATACAGGACTGAAACATAAGATGGGAAACCATAAAAATACTACAGGTATCCACAGGCAGCAAAATCTCAGACATATGCCGAAAGAACTTCTTCACTGATACTGCTCCTAGGGCAATGGAAGCTAAAGAGAAAATAAACAAATGGGACTACATCAAAATAAAAATCTTTTGCACAGCAAAAGAAACCATCAACAAACAACAAGAAATCCACCTTAATGGGAGAACATATTTGCAAATGTTATCACTAATAAAGGTTTAATCTCCACCATCTACAGTCAACTTATACAACTTAATAAAAGGAAGATAAAAGATCCAATAAAAAAATGGGCAATGGACCTAAATAGAGTCTTTTTGAAAGAAGACAGAAGGAATGCCTAGAGACACATGAAAACATGCTCAAAGTCACTAATTATCCGAGAGATGCAAATCAAAACGACAATGCGGTACGATCTCACACCTGTCAGAATGGCTATCATCAACAAATCAACAAATGACTAGTGTTGGCGAGGATGCAGAGAAAAAGGAACCCTCCTTCACTGCTGGTGGGAATGCAGACTGGTGCAGCCACTGTGTAGAATAGTATGGAGTTCCCTCAAAAAAGTAAAAATGGAACTCCCTTTTGACCCAGTAATCCCACTCCTAGGAATATATTCTAAGAAACTAGAAACACCATTCAGAAAGGATATATGCACCCCTAAGTTCATAGCAGCACAATTTACAATAGCTAAGATTTGGAGAGAGCCTAGGTGCCTGTCACCAGATGACTGAATCAGAAAACTATGGTACATCTACACAATGGAATACTATGCTGCCATAAAAAAGAAGGAATTCTTACCATTTGCAGCAACCTGGGTGGAACTGGAGAGCATTATGCTACGTGAAATAAGCCAGTCAATGAAAGAAAAATACCACATGATCTCACTCATTTGTTGATAATAAAGAACTTTATAAACTGATGAACAAAAAGATAGATACAGAAGCAGTAAAGCATCAAACAGACTGTCAAATTACAGTGGGAAGTTTAGGGCGAGGTGGGGGAGATTAGAGATCAACCGAAGGACTTGTATGCATGCATATAAGCATAACCAATGGACTCAAAACACTGGGTGGTGAGGGCATGTATGGAGTGGGGTGGGGAGGGGGCAATGGTAAGATATGTTCGCATATAATACCTTAATAAAAAAGGGAGAAAAAAACAACTCTCCTGCCATTATTGAATGGGTCCACCTAGGCTTAGGGCATCAATCCTCTAAAACTGCGGTTACATATGTAGAACTATTGGCTCAGTTAATATTTCAAATTAGAAAGCGTTTTAAACAACTTAGAAGTGAAGAGCCCCAGTGTATCTACCTCCCCCTTACTGTGAAGCAATTAGAAATGTTATTTCAGACTTATATAGATTGGCAAATTGGGTTAAGTGGATATTCAGGGGAACTTAGTTGTCACTATTAAAAGATAAGTTACTACAATTTTTATGTAATACCTCCATCATTATACCAAGAAATACTAGGCAGGAACCTATTCCTGCACCTTTAACTGTTTTTTTACTGATGAATCATATAATGGGAAAGCTGCCTATCATACAATGAATCAGACTGAGTCATACTGACCAGTCATACTTCTGTACAAAGAATCAAACTAGAAGCTATTAAGGCTGCATTGCAGGATTTACAAGAGCCTCTTAATATTGTCTCTGATTTTTTTACGCTGCGAACCTAGTGAATAGAATTGAAACTGCCCGGTTGAAATGGCTCAGTGACCAAAGTTTATTTTTACTATTTAAACAAGTTCAGCAGATTGTACAACAGAGACAATATCCTTTTTATATCACTCACATCAGGGTTCATAGTGTATTACCTGGTCCTTTAACAAAAGGAAATGCACATGCTGATCAATTGGTTGCTTTATTAAAAGAAGCCTTAGAATCTCATCAGCTTTTACATTAGCCTGCCAAAATGTTGTCTAAACAATTCTCAGTCACTCGGCAATTGGCAAAACAGATTATGAAGGAATGTCCCACTTGCATGTTACATCTACATCAAGGGCCTAACACAGGAGTCAACCCTATAGGTTTGCTAAGAGACCATATCTGGCAAATGGATGTAACACATTATACTTCCTTTGGACGCCTTGGGGCATTACATGTCTCTGTAGACACCTTTTCAAAAGTAATATGGGCTACTGCATCTACAGAAGAAACAGCAAAACAGGTTATTAATCATTGCCTAGCTGCTTTTGCCATCATGGGAATTCCAAAAATTATTAAAACTGATAATGGGCCTGCTTACACAAGGTGTCATTTCCAGGAATTTTGTAAAAGGTGGAAAATTCAGCACATTTCAGGAATACCATATAATTCCCAAGGACAGGCCATTATTGAATTATAGCATCAGTGGCTAATATCCCAACTTGAAAAACAAAAAGGGGGGATTATGGAGAAATCACCTGCGGGTAGGCTGCACCAAGCCATAATTACTTTAAATTTTTTCACTTGTGATGCTGATGGCAAGACACCTATGGAGTTATACTGGTGTCAGCATAAAACAAAGGAAAATGGTCTAGTTAAATGGAAAGATCCCGAATCTGGTTTATGGAAGGGACCCGATCCATTATTAACCTTTGGCAGAGGGTATGCTTGTATATTTCCAGAGAATTTTTCCAAACCCATGTGGATTCCTGCTAGAAATATTAAACTGCAACATGTATCCAAGAGAGGAACTAGCCAGATTAATAAGGACCTTGCACCTAGAGCCACACCATGCAGCTGCAGACAATAAACTACCTCAGCCACAGAGAGCAGAGACTCCAAGCAATCCACTGAAGATGAGGAGCAGGAGAAGGACGAGCTGGACAACAAACAGCCTGGAGGTCACCTGGGGCATGGTGAAGAAGATGGTACAGAAAGCTGAGTGAATTTTTGAGGAGACCAGAACCCCAAGAACGCCTGAGAATGTCTTTCTTGCCATGCTAGCAGTAATCAGCTGTGAGTCTGCAGATGCGGAATGAAGAGTCTTAAGAGGACTTGAACCCTTCAGTCATCATTCACCATGCAAGATTTACTAAAGAAAAGAAACAGGGGAGATGTTGGAAACCGCCCATTGTCTTCACTAGCAGAGAGGTGTTGACAAGGAACCCAGAAGGCTGAAGACCTTGAGCTCTGAAAGGTCAGAGCTCTTCATCCACTGTTTAGTTGAGACAATGGTAGCTGAAGCAACTTCCACCTTTTAGTTTTATGTAAATCCTTGCTGATTGGCTATTATTGAAATTGCCTGGCTAAGGGCTATGGGTGTATCCCAAAACCTGAATAAAAGGGATACCAAGGCCAGAGCAAAGCAGAGTCCTTCCTCTTGAGCTGGGCTCCTGCCTGGCCCCCAATTCCCAAATTTATATTTTCTTGTCTAGTCTCTTTCATTTGTGTGCGGCCTCCTCCAGAACCCAAACCCTGAACCTGAACCCTGAACCACGCAGGACGTGTGGGGGGGAGGCACTCACAAGCTGACCCAAGATAAATCATCTAATAGTGGGTGAATCTCATATTACAACATCAGAGAGTTCCTGTAACTCTGGTACAAATTGATATTTTTATTCTTGTAAACAAAAATCTTGTACAAATGCTCTCTCATTAAAGAAGTCTTGTGGCAAATCCTTTTGCAAACTGAAGAAACCTTTTGTAATGCAAATAAGCTCCCTTTAATCTATCTGTATTGTTTCTGAGTTTTGTGTGAAGGATTTTCTTAGAGGACATATTAGCAATGTCCCAAATCACAAATATATTGCTTATTTATAAGTTTCTTATTTTGGAACATGGCCCACCTAGAAATTCATATTCTATTGTTTCTCTTTATTGTTTAATGAGTCTTACAAAATACTGACTTTGTTTTAGACTAGCTTGGCTTTGGAAAATTTGAAGGAGATTTTCAAAACTAGCAAGGACAAAATCAAGCAGATCTTGGAATAAAAGAGGAGCCAGGTGTCAAATATCAGGATAATGAAACTAAGATCTTTGTTTTTGCTTGCATTTTTGTTTTCTCCTTTGCAAAATGAAGTAGGTAGCCTTATGCATTCCAAATAAGGCAGAAAGACTTTACTCTTTTTTCAGTTCTTAATGTGGAGTTAGGGTACTCAAGTCATTAAAAAAAGAAAGCAGTCAAAACTTATAAGTTTTGCTTTTAAAAAAACACCTACAAACCTCTGATGGGTGTTGGGGCCTGTTTGTTTCTCAGTTGGCTAATGGGAATTTTGTGCTCCTGTAGTTCCATCTGGATAGCTGAGACATAAACAAGAAGCTGGAGAAGCCCATTGAGATTTAGGGTGTAGTCCTCTGAAAAAGAAAGTACCAATTTTTCTTTTTTTAAAGAAAGTACCAGTTTTTAAATGGGACTGGAAGGATAGTATGTTAGGGCCACAGCATTGGTCACTCCAATTGAATAAAGATCTATTTCATTGATCACCAGCAACAGCAGCATAAGAAGTTTATAATTAAAGAGATGTATTTTACTGAGGAGACATTACAAGTGGGATGGTGATCCCAGTGCTCTTGAACCCTTTCTTAAAGAACATAACTAGAAGTAACAAGACACAAAACAGCAAACTTCAAGAGAACCAGGGAGACCATGCAATGAGAAGCAAGACTTCTAGAAGCAAATTCTTATTTGTATTCAGAACTGGGCCCCAGAAAAGGGAATGGATACCAAGTACATTGTTGTGAGGACACAGTGTCAAATAGTAATTGGTTTTTAAATTTTTGAATTGAGCAAAAGAGTTGTTGCTAGGAAGTACCCCGCTGATTGAGAGAGTATATTCCTCAAGTTGAGGAGTGAAACCTGGAGCCCATAACAATGAGCAAAATTTCCTGAAGGAACCTCCAGCCTCTGTGCCACAGGTGAACATACACACATCACATTTGGTCTTATCTTCCTCACATGTAACTATGTGGTAATTTGAGATGCCAAACTGGGTAGATAATATTCAGTTACATTCCCAATAAATTCAAACACAACTAGAGAGTAAGAGGGAACAAATTTGTTCAAATTTTAAGTAGTCACTGATGACATCTTTGAAATTAAACTTGATGAGAATCCTCAAAGGAGATGATAATAGATGAATTTGTACAATATGAAGTCGATTCACCCTTAATTATGCTCTGCTTTCCTATGTAAGAAAACAACTAATTTTGAAACAAATTGAATTGTGATCCTGCATTTGGTTTATATAATTTTGAATTTCTTTGTTTTTAAAAACTGCCCATTTCTTAATGACATCTGTATCCTCCAATTTCCTACCTGAACAGTTTTTTCTGCCACCCTAGTAATCCAGCCTTGTGCTTTAATTTTTATCTATCCATACAGGGATGAGGAAGGTTGGGAGGCACCTGGAAAGGAAGGTGCCTCTAGAAATAAGGATTAAGATGGGCTACCTGGAGTCTAACAGCATTTTGCTTTGGATAATTTGCTCATTTATTTATTTATATAATTATGTGATTATACTGTTCCCAGAACCACATTTTATATCATAGGGTTGAAAATGGCTATCATTGCTGAGCCCTTCAAAAGTAATTGTAGGAATAAATTGTAGCTAATGCATAACTATTAGCTCTTGGTAAAAGACAAACAACATGAACCCAGAATGAGGACCAAATTAGTGATAAGTGGTAGTTATAATAAAAATAATGCTTTGAGCACCAATCAGTTGGGAGTTACCCAAGAGACCAAGGACCAGATTAACTGTACTAAGGAAAATCCTACTAGGTCACCAGAGTTCTCCTCAACACACGAGTGGGCCTGGGAAAGGGGTAAAGAGATATGGGAAGAACTTGGGATTGGAATTTGCAACTTAATGATAAGCACCTGAAGAATACCTCTTGGCTAAAGGGGCAACTGGGAGGACCAATGCTGAGTCTTCATCCTTATCAATGACCGCTTTGTCTCCAAATCTAATGGATACTTTTCAGTCCTCATCTTACTTGACATCTGTCCCAGCACTTAATTGCTCTCTCCTTGAAGCACTCACTTTTCTGGCTACCATTCTGGCTAGTTCTTTTCCATTTCTTCATTTTATCCTCTACTTGACCTTTCAATGTTATTAATCAAAGTTCTATAGTCAGTCCTCCTTTATGTTCACTTTACACTCGCCCTGGGTGAACTCCTTCACTCCTTGGCTTCAATGATCATCTCTATACTGAACTGACAAAATTCAGATTTGTATCTCCTTTCCTCTGAGCTTCAGACCTATATCCATCAACTGCTCATTGCCATGCATCCAAGGCACCTCAGTTCAACATATTTCAAAATCAGTTCACTGTCCTTCCTACTCTGCCTTCTGTATTTTCCATTCAGTGAACAGTTCCCACCATCCACTCAGCATGCAACCCTGAAAACGGAGTCATCACTCACACCTCCTCTCCCTCACGCTCCACAAACAATTCATCATCAAATTTTTCCAGTTACAACTTTGACATCTCTCTCAGATCAACCCACTTTCTCATTCCCTTTTTATCACTCATACTCCAAGATTTCCCACCATCTCTCACTGAACAATAGCATTCAAACAGGCTTCTACATGCACCCTCTGGTCTGCCTTCCCAGAACCCATTATCTACACAGCAACAAGGCCTTTCGAAAATGGAAGTCAAATCATGTCACTCTCTGGCATGAAATTCATCAATAGCCCCTAAAAGAAAGTCTAAACTCCTTATCATGGACAAAAAGCCCACCACCTCATTTTGTACCATTCTTCCCTTTGCCTATTACTCCTAGACCCACTAGCAATCTCCCAGGTCTTTTAAACTTGACATGTGTTTCTTCCCTAATGTTTCCACTGCCTCTAATAATTTCTCCCATCCAGAACATGGCCTCCTATTGCCTTTGCGTAAATAACTGCATTCTTCAGAGCTCAGATCAAACACTAATTCCTTGGGGGAAACTTCTGTGATCCTCCAAACTTAATCAAGCCCCCATTATTTGCTCTCTTAGCAACCTGTTCCTTTTCTTTCCATCACCTAGACATCAATCAAATGACTACAATAAGAAGTATATAATTACAATTATGCAGTCCCCTTCACTAGATTGTAAGGACCATATGGTCAAGGATAGTGTCTGCTTTTGAGCCACCAGCATATTTCTAACACTGAGAATAGGACTTGGCACAAAATATGTATTCAGTTCATAGAGGTTAAATAAATAAGTGAATAGCTCTAATAACCTTTTTATCATCATGTATTGCCAAAACAACTATCGTTTCTTTCTTTTAAAAAAGGTTTTTATTGATTTCAGAGAAGCAGGGAGAGGGAGAGAGAGAAAGAAACATCAATGATGAGAGAGAATCATTGATCTGCTGCCTCCTGCACATCCCCCCACTGGGGATCAAGCCTGCAACCTGGGCACTTGCACTGACCAGGAATTGAACCATGACTTCCTGGTTCATAGATCAATACTCAACCATTGAACCACACTGGCTGGGCTCAACTATTATTTCTGATCACTAAGGGAAGAGACTGCATGCATCTTGCTTATCACTGTAGTCTCAATGCCTAGCTCAGTGACTGGCAAAAAAGTTAGTCTGGTTCAAAGGTAATCTCTAGCCTCACCTCAGGGGCACTGAGAAAGGCAGCTGTAGGAGCTTGTTACTGAATGCCAAGCCTATGGAAGCACACTTAGTATTTTCAGAAGGAGAAGCCATGGTGTGTAAGAAAGACCTGCCCAGAAGTTGACTCCCAGAGCTAATTCTTCTGGAGCTCAGCTGTCCCAAAGATGTTTCCAGAGCAGGAACACTGAAATAGGCCCTCCATTTTCTAGAGCCCCAGAGAAAGAGACACCTTAGCAGTGTGAGTGTTAGTAGTGAGGGCCTAACCATTATGGGTAATGGGTGTGAGCAATAGGCAACTAGCCAAGCTTTGAAGCAGCAGAGATAAGGGACAGCAGAGAAGATGGCTGTGACAGGTGGGTAGATTTACAGAGAATTTAGGAAAGGCACTTAGAAGCTTCTATGTATTGAATGTTTAGCATGTGCCAAGCACTGTTCTAAGGGGTATACAGGCATTCTCTCATTTAATCGTTGGGAAACTATGAAGTAGATGTTTCTTTATAGATAAGAAAATTGAGGAAAAAAAGACATCAGGTAATTTTGTCAAGGTCATACAGCTAAGAAGGTGACAGATTTATCTTGAACCAGTGTGGAGACTTGCTCTCTGGACATGAAATAAAACAGACTTATACTAATGGGGCCAAGTTATCCCCTTGTGAAAACTGAGGAAGTTGGACAGAATTGCCATCAAGGGCCTTTCTTGGTGTTTCCATCTGGCAGTGACAACTTGTTTTCCTGGGAGAAGTTACTGAGATCCCTTTCTGAGCTCAGCTGTCGCCTTTCCTGGTCTAATTGTGCTGTGCTGTTAGTCTGTACTTAGTATGCCCACCTCAGTGTCTTTCAGGAAAACTTTGCTCCTCTTGTTCTGTGAGGAGAGGGGCTGACTGTTAAAGGCTGCTACAGCACCTTCACATTCAGGGCTCTTTAACATCCCAACACAAGCTGATTTAAACCCCATCTTCCCTTTGCAGGGCACCTTTCCTGCCACCTTCCCTAGTCTCCCAATGGGGCTAACCAGGAAGGTAGTTGAGGCACAGGGGAGCTGGCTCCCTGACAATTGGGTGTCCAGCTTCTCTTTCACACTCTCATGGTATGAATAACTACCATGCATTGGGTGTGTCCTCTGTGCTAGACTCTGTGCTACATGCTATACTTGTATTACCACATGTGATTCTTGCTACAACAAGATAAGGTAGACATAATCATGCCCATTTATGTATGAGCAAAGAAAAGCTCAGGGAGATTACATCAAGGAGCTCACATCTAGAAAATGGCCATAATGGAATTCCAAGGCCAGTCGTTTTTCCCCTACAGTGCTTTCTTGTTACTCACTCTCTGTGGCTTTTTGGCAAGTGACCTACCCTCTCTAGGTCTCAGTTTCCTCATCTGTGAAATGAATATGATAATAGTGCCCATTTCATGAGCTTGCTATAAGGCTCAAAACACAATAATGTGTACACCTAGCACGTAGTAAGTGCTCCATAGATTGTAGTCATAATAGTTGTGGTTGTAGTTGCTGTTGTTATTGTTATGATATTGTTATCACCCTAAGCTACCCCCACTGAGCTCTTCCAATCATCCCTCTTCCTTCCGCCCCCCAACACGCACACAGCCAGGGCTCCAGGGCATAAGAACAAAGTCTCTTTGAGGCTGGGGAAGATGGTGACATTTAAAAAAAATATATTTTATTGATTTTTTACAGAGAGGAAGGGAGAGGGATAGAGAGCTAGAAACATCGATGAGAGAGAAACATCAACCAGCTGCCTCCTACACACCCCCTACTGGGGATGTGCCCAAAACCAAGGTACATGCCCTTGACTGGAATTGAACCTGGGACCCTTCAGTCCACAGGCCGACGCTCTATCCACTGAGCCAAACCAGTTTCGGCAACATTTGGTCTCTCAATAGTCAACTTCCCCTTTTCCATCCTTTCTTCCCTGGGAGAGACAGCTTCTGAGTCATGGCTCTGCCCAGGTGACGATAATTATGAGGTGATCAACATAATAGGCAACTAAGATGTTTATGCCTAATAAAAAAGTTTAAATAAAACTAAACTAGGCTAGTTTAAATAAAACTAAATCAAATGAAAGAAGAGCTCTTCACAATTGTTGAAATCGTTGCTTCTTGCACCTGTGGAAGGGGATCTGCCGCACTCACATGTTCAAATCTAATATGTGGGCTCCTCATTCCTTAGAACTGATTACTTTAATGAATTTTAAAGGGAGAGCTTTAATTAAAACAGGTCTCTGTGGACATAAAGCATGCTATTTTGTGAGCTTTGTAAATATTACCTTTTAAACTAATTAGTTCAGTTACCAGAAATACTACTGTGTATAAACAGTTGGCTTCTTTTCCTTCCTATGCTTTGAAAACATAACTAGATATTGAAGAGAGGCTGGCTGCATTTCAAAGCATGGTATTTGGCTTTCAAAATAATAGCAACAAATTTGCAGGACATTTTCTCCTGTGGAACACAAAGAACTTTCCAGGCATCATCTCACCCTGTCTATAGATATATCCCTATAAAACTGGACTGAGGAAATCAACATTTATTATATGGGCACTGCCAGGCCTTTGTGACTCACCTCAAGACTTTCTTGGTACCCCCATTGCACCCTCTACTTTATTGAGAAGACTGAGGCCAGCCAAAGGAATGCCACAAATTTATTTTTGCTTTCCCCTCACCCAACCAGAACCACTTTCCTCTTGTTCAGAATAAGAATAATACATAATATGAGTACTATTTACAGTAATGCTGATGTTTGTGTGCCAGGCACTGGGCTAATCGTTGACGTATTATTTCATTTAACCCTCAAACAAGCCTGTGAGGTAGGTACTAGTATTGTCCCTAAAGGTTCTTCTATTTCACTCAGAATAACAGCCAAAACTTTTACAATGGCCTGCAAGTCTCTTCTACAAGTCCCTGTTAGCTCTCTGATCTTATTGCCTCCTATATCCCCCTTTGCCTGCTTGGATATCAGAGAGATGGGACAGGCTACAGCAGAAGACCCCACATTTAGAAATTAGCTTTCCAGTATTAAAACACACACACACACACACACACACACACACACACACACACACACACACATGCTCTATTGGGCATCTTCTCTACGCCAAGTTTCATGCCAATCACTTTTACCTAATCTATTTACCCTTCCCAGTAGCTCTGTGAGAAAGGTATCATCATTATACCAATCTTAATGATGAAAAAACCAAAGCTTATAGAGGCTGAGTTGTTCCCCTCCCCCCAAGGCTACAAGGCCACTAAGTGGCAGGCAAAGGGCTTAAAACGGAACTGTCTACTTCCAGAGCCTTCTCTATTTCCACTAAACCCACTGTATCCCGAAGTCTATAAGTAGGTGGTCTGCACACATATGGGAAGTTCTGCAACCTCTCTCGCTGTACATCCCCCATTGATCACATTTGTTTTCACTTCCTCTGTAGGCTGAGAGGCAATATGCATGGTTTATGTCACCTGTCATTCACCTCTAATTATGTGACTCAGCCATTGAGTACTTTAGTGTCAGAAAGCAGATCCTTTCTGTCAGTAGATGTTCTGTTTTCATTCAAGTAACCTCTAATTTGTGGGCTGAATATTCCGTTTGGGTAATTTGGAGGAGGTATTAGTCATGCTGTGGTCAGTTTCAGTATCCCAACTTGTTTTCTGTTTGTCTTTACTTATCTCCAAATTTATTACAATGACTTAGTGGTTTGTATTCCTGATTGAAAATTAAAGAATGGAGGGGCTGACCTTGGAGGATGTGGCAGAGATTCCCTAATACTCACCAATATTTGTGTTCTCTTCTTCTTAGCCACATAGCTCAACTATGATTCACAAGCTCCCCTGCATTAAGGTTGGTCATGTGACTATTCCATTAAAATATGAGTGAAAATGATGTGAACCTTGTGCAGACTTAGCCCATAACAACTCCATGTGATCCTTATTCGCTTTCCTATACATCAGATTGAGGGCAAGAACTCTGCAGATTAGAGGATCCTAGGTCTGGGAAGACAATGAGTGAGCTATGCAACTAGGAAAACTTGCATTGGACTGTGATATGAATGACAACGTTTTTTTCTGCTAAGCCACTAAAGTTTGATTTATGGGAGCTAGCTTTACTTATACTAACTAGTACAGAGGAAAACAATAGTTTCTGGGGGTCCATAATATAGATGGAAATGAAGGAGTTATAACAAGCCAGGAAAAGCAAAATCACTGATTAGGAGGAATCCGATATATAGTGAGTGAATAATCTCTTTTCTCCATTTTCATAAATCCTTTTTATTCTTCTCTTATCCCTCCTGCAAAAGAATCAACAAAACTTAGGACAAGACCATTTCCTGTCTATATATAACTGATTAAAAAGAGTATACACCAATGGGTGAGTGACTTCTGTGTATATGAAAATGGATTGATCAACCCCAATGTCTCTCTAATTCAGTGGTTCTCAACCTTTCTAATGTCGTGACCCTTTAATACAGTTCCTCATGTTGTGGTGACCCCCAACCACAACATTAGAAAGGTTGAGAACCAGTGCTCTAATTGGTGGAATATGTGTGTGTAAGGGGGTATTTTTAAAAAAATAAATCTTTATTGTTCAGTTTATTACAGGTGTTCCTCTTTTTTTCCCATAGCTCCCCTCCACCTGATTCCCCACTCCACCCCATGCCCTTACCCCCCGCCACTGTCTTCATCCATAGGTGTAATATTTCTGTCCAATCTCTTCCCGCACCCCTCACACCCCCTTCCCCCTGAGAATTGTCAGTCCACTCCATTTCTATGTCCCTGATTCTATTATATTCATCAGTCCATTCTGTTCATCAGATTTTTTATTCACTTGATTTTTAGATTCACTTGTTGATAGATATGTACTTGTTGCATTTTATTGTTCATAATTTTTATCTTTACCTTTTTCTTCTTCCTCTTCTTAAAGAATACCCTTCAGCATTTCATATAATCCTGGTTTGGTGGTGCTGAACTCCTTTAGCTTTTTCTTGTCTGTGAAGCTCTTTATCTAACTTTCAATTCTGAATGATAGCTTTGCTGGGTAGAGTAATCTTGGTTGTAGGTCCTTGCTGTTCATCACTTTGAATATTTCTTGCCACTCCCTTCTGGCCTGCATAGTTTCTGTTGAGAAATCAGCTGACAGTCATATGGGTACTCCCTTGTAGGTAACTAACTGTTTTTCTCTTGCTGCTTTCAAGATTCTCTCTTTGTCTTTTGCCCTTGGCATTTTAATTATGATGCATCCTGGTGTGGTCCTCTTTGGATTCCTCTTGTTTGGGGTTCTCTGTGCTTCCTGGACTTGTAAGTCTATTTCTTTCACCAGGTAGGACAAGTTTTCTGTCATTATTTCTTCTAATAGGTTTTCAATATCTTGCTCTCTCTTTTCTTCTGGCACCCCAATAATTCGGATGTTGGTACGCTTAAAGTTGTCCCAGAGGCTCCTTACACTATCTTCATATTTTTGGATTATTTTTTTGTTTTTGTTTTTCTGGTTGGGTGTTTTTTGTTTCCTCATATTTCAGATCTTTGGTTTGATTCTTGGGGTCCTTTGATCTATAGTTGAATTTCTGTATATTCTTTATTTCAGACAGTGTATGCTTAATTTCTGACTGGTCCTTTTCCATTTTTTTGGCATTCTCATTAAGGTCCTTGAAGGTCTCACTAAGCTCCTCGGAGGTTTCATCAAGTTTCTCGGCGGTTTTTAGAAGATTCTTGAGTAACCTTATAAATGTGGTTTTGAACTCTATGTCCAATAGTTTGCTTTCCTCCATTTCTTTCATTCATGACATGTTTCTTTATCTCCACATTTTGCTGCTTCCCTGTGTTGATGGAGTGGTTTTCTGTGGTAGGTGACCTATAGGGCCCAGTGGTTCAGCCTCCCCTATCACCTGAGGTGGACACTCTTGGTGCACCCCTTTGTGGGCTGAGTGCAAAGTCTTGGTGTAGTTAAGCCTTGATTGCTGTTGGTACACTGGGAGGAATTGACCTCCAGGCCAATTGGCTGTGAGGACCTGCTGTGTCTATAATGAAAGAACTGCTGTGCTGGAGACGTACTTATGGGGCAGGTCTTGCTTCAGTGGGGTTTTGGTGTTCACATAGTCTGCCTCTTGAATGTGTCACTTATGGATGTGAGTAGTTGAAATCTGTTGTCATCTCACACTGACCACTAGATACACTAGCTTCTGGATCTCCAATGAGGTGCAGGTCAGCTACTGTCTGAGGCCACCCAGCAGGAGCTACCGTGAGAATTAGTTTTCTCCTCTTTGCTTGGGGTTTGGAGGTTTTGGAGCTGTCTGACCAGAGCTGCAGTATGTTAGGTTAAGCTACGATAGGGCAGGCCATTTATATGCAAAAGCCACTGCATGGAGCTTGAGTGGGTTTGTAGATTGTGCGGGGCAGGGTCTCAGGGAGTCACTAGGCTAGGGTGTGGCAAACAGCGATGGCTGCCAGTCAGCCGTCTCTGCATCTCCGCATTTCCAAGTCCTTGCATCCCACGCCCCAGCTCAGTAAACAATGATTGCTGCGCGCACCTCTGCAATAAACCCTCACTTTCTGACCCGATGGCAGACAGTCCAGCTTCTCCCCATAGAAGTTTGGGTCCCCAGCGTCTCCCCAGAAACTGGAGTTCAGAGTAATCAGGAGCTTGTCTCCCTTTGGGTTGAAAAAAGCAGAGTACCCAGTAGCCCGCTGCCAGCCCGATTCGCACGCCTCCGTACCTCAGCTTTTCAGTGCTTGTGCACGTCTCAATGCTCTTTTCTCTTTCCTTCTAGTTGTAGAACTTCTACTTAGCCAGCTTTCCCATGGTTCTGGGTGATAGACGTTTTGTCTTTTAGTTGTAGTTTTGAAATTGTTGTGCGAGGCAGCAGTTTAGGTGTTTACCTATGCCGCCATCTTGGTTTCTCATAAGGGGGTATTTTTTGAGGAGAGGTCTAATATGTGGATGAGGGGTGTTTCTTCCCCACCACCAGTCTTCATGGGTCTATCTGGAAATCAACCTATCCTCTAGTCTTTCAACAGTGACTCTGACCCATTAGCATAAACATAAGCAAAATCATCCCATTGGGTGAAGGGAGTTATGCATGTCAATACCAGAAACCCTAATGGAGCTTTGAGCAAGAATGCAAAGAATCCTCTATGTTTTTAACAGGTGACACAAAGGCTTATTAGCTTTCACCCACCTGTGAAGTCATTACTCTTAGATTCAGAGGAGGTTTTATATAATTTGTACAGGTGCAGACATGGAGGCCTCAGGGTTGTGGTGGACATCAAATGTTCAACACCCCATAGCTCAGTCAGTGCCAGAGTGAGAACTTAATTAAGGCTGATTGCTTCAGATCCTTTCTAAGAAATCTTGGGTTTAATATTTTCATAAAGATGAGAAGTAATTTTAATGTAATAAATATTTTATAGTGTTCTGAGCTTAGAGGCATATCACCCCCAAACTCAAGGGAAGTTGTGAAAATATATAAATGAGTGAGTAATCTCTTTGTGTATATATTTATTTGAAAATATCAGAATTTTGTAAATTAAATGTTTCTTTTTGAAATATTAATTTAGAGATTTGCCTGAAATCATGCAGTTTTTGCCTCTGTTGTGTTATTTAAAAATTATTTCTTAATGAGCAACTAATAGCTGTGTATCTGTTTATCATTATTCAGTTATTACACATTTACAGAGCAATTAATGGGTAACTATGATAGGCATTGGTAAGAAGAGTGTGTGGATGCGTGGGCCAAAGACAGTGCCTTGCTCTGGGACACAGGCTCTTAAGCTCTTGGGACCCATTGCTTGTATTTCTGCACAGGAGCCTTCCAGAAAGCAAAGCAGTTTTGTCCACAAAGAGAAGTTCAGCCTTTCCTTGGTCAACACTGCTTTGTCCAAGATGTATATTTTCTGCTTTGTGGATTCATGCCCATAGTCTTCCCTGCTACATATCCTCTTATGCTTTAAATTGTCTTCCGTGGTTTTTATTAAGAAACTAGAGGCCCAGTGCACGAAATTCGTGCACGGAGGAGGGGGTGTCCCTCAGCCCAGCCTACACCCTCTCCAATATGGGACCCCTCAAGAGACATCCCTCTCACAATCCAGGACTGCTGGCTCCCAACTGCTCGCCTGCCTGCCTTCCTGATTGCCCCTAAATCGCTTCTGCCTGCCAGCCTGATCACCCCCTAACCACTCCCATGCCAGCCTGATTGATGTCTAACTGCTCCCCTGCCAGCCTGTTTGCCCCCAACTTCCCTCCTCTGCTGGCCTGGTCACCCCTAACTGCCATCCCCTGCAGGATTGATTGCCTCCAACTGCCCTCCCTTGAAGGCCTGGTGCCTCCCAACTGCCCTCCCCTGCTGGCCATCTTGTGGTGGCCATCTTGTGTCTACATGGGAGCAGAATCTTTGACCACATGGTGGCAGCCATATTGTGTGTTGGATTGATGGTCAATCTGCATATTACTCTTTTATTAGATAGGAGGATAGAGGCCTGGTGCACGGGTGGGGGCCAGCTGGTTTGCCTTGAAGGGTTTTCTGGATCAGGGTGGGGTTCCCTTGGGGCATGGAGAGGCCTGAGCAAGGGGCCTGTGGTGGTTTGCAGGCCAGCCAAGCCACTGGTGACCCAAGCAGAGGCCCTGGTATCTGGAATTTATTTACCTTCTACAATTGAAACTTTGTAGCCTGGAGTGGAGCCAAGCCTCCTGCTGGATCCGTGGCTGCCGCTTGGATTTGTTTACCTTCTATAATTGAAGCTTTGTATCCTTGAGTGGAGGCCTGGGCCTGCCAGAGTGTGTGGAAAGCTTAGCTTCTTCTGTTGCCGGGGAAACCCAATGGTAGCCATATTGGCTGGGGTTAATTTGCATACTTGCCCTGATTGGCTGGTGGGTGTGGCTTGGCTGGTGGGCGTGGCTTATGTAGCCGGGTGATGGTTAATTTGCATATTACCCTTTTATTAGAGAGGATAATCATTTTAATTATTCAAAAAAGAAATTTTTGGAAGATTTACAAAATATAGACAAACAAATGGAGAAAATAATTAGTTAACTCCACCAACAATAGGAAACCACTTTTGACATGTAGGGAATGTACCTCCAGTCTTTTCTCATATGCATATAGCATACATATATTTTCAATTTATATACATGGAATTATATTTAACACACTATTTTATAACTTGCCTTTTGGTCAATTTTGGAAAAAATTATAACTACAAATACAAACTTCGTTTTTATTTTTACTGGCTGTAAATCATTTCACTCTAAAGAACTATCATGTACTTAATCACATGTTAAATATTAACTTATTTCCAATATAATGAATAGTATTTCTGTATTCATCCTTATATATACACTGGTGAACTGGTGCACTAAATTCATGCACATTAAAAGGGAATTAATTAGAGGAAATATTTTAATGTTGCTATTTGCCTTTTCTCTATAATAGAAGTGTCAGAGATGAAAGAAAATTAGTAAAATGTATAAGAAAATCTTCCTCCTGTCAGAGTCTGGGGCGCACCATGGGAACCAGAGTCAAGTTCCCACCCAACCATGTGTGCCTCAAAATTGCGCGAGACCCAGACCTGGTAGGCCCCACCCCCATTGGGCTAGATCCAGACCCAGCCGGGCCCACCCCTGTCAAGCCCCAACAGGTGGGGGGCACAGCCTCAGGTCCCCAGGCCTGGGCCATGGCAGGGGGCATGCCTTGAGGTCCCCATCAAGCCCTGCTGGGCGGGGGGCGTGGCCTCAGGTCCCCTGGCCCAGTGTCAGGGAAGGGGGTGTGGCCTAAGGTCCCCCTGCCCAGGCTGGGGAGGGGGACGCCCTTGAGGTCCCCCGTCAAGCCCTGTGGGTAAGGGCATGGCCTGAGGTCCCCCGTCAAGCCCCACAGGTGGGGGGCACAGCCTGAGGTCCCCCTTCCTGGTTCCAGGGCAGGGGGTGTGGCCTGAGGTCCCCCAGCTGGGCACCAGAGTGGGGGGGCATGGCCTGAGATCCCCTGTCAAGCCCCACCGGGCAGGGGATGTGGCCCGAGGTTCCCCCATCAAGCCCTGCCAGGTGGAGGGCACAGCCTGAGGTCCCCTGTCAAGCCATACCAGGTGGAGGTCGCAGCCTCAGGTCCCTGCTGATTGCTTGTTAAGGCTCATTGCGGGAACTCAGCCTCTTTGTGGATGCAGCCATCTTGTGTTGCGGGATCTCCGCCTCTGCTGTGGGCACAGCCATTTTGTTACAGTATGACAGTCAATTTGCATATTCCCTCTTTATTAGATAGGATATTTGCATGTCTATCTTATTATTTCCAAAGAATACATTCTTAAAAACTGAATTTCTACTTATATATACTTTTTCAAGGTTCTTAATATCTATCTGTTTGGCATTTGATGCAGCTTCTCTTGAAAATATTGCCTCCAAAATTGCTCCATATTTGGCTATAGAAACCTCAGACCAAGTGTTGCTCTACCAACCAAGACTTCAGGTCACACACCAGATAGCTATGTCAAGGCTGAAGCTAATACCTCCATTTTCTGATCCAATTGACAAAAACATTTGGGTTGCCACTAAGGGTTAACAAAGGCTGTCAGTGATCTCACCAGCGGTGGTGACCTGGCTGGTGCCTCGAAGGAAGAGAACATTATCTGCAATGCAGCTCTGGCTTATCTTGACATTTTTATTCATGTTCAAATGGAAATCACATTACTTGAATTATAAACATGATTTAACAATTTTTAAAATATGTAGCTGTCTCCATTCTAACTGCCCATTAAGGTGGGAGAATTCCTTTAGAATGATTTGCAAAACAATATACAGATAAATAAGAAGCTGAGAGGGGAGGAGTGAGAGATGGCCTTGTCTAGTAGAGAAAATCAATAGACCACAGTTCTAACACTCATTCTGCCACTAACTCTCCTTGTAACCTTGAGAAATCTTTTTTGCCAAGGTGGGATTCAGTGTCCTATTGTGAGCAAAGAGGATGTTGGACATTTATCTCTATGATTTGTGCCAGTTTTAATGATCTAGTATTAAAAATCAACAAGTTGAGGTTTACCCCTTTTTCCAGGCTCTGAGGTTTATCAAGAAAGAGTGTTTGATATTAGTCCAATAAGAGACCATGGGTCCAGAGTTTGAAGAGAAGAAATAGGATATCAGCTGGTCACCCTTATTAAAATGCTTGAATCAGCTTGCCATGATTTTAATGTGCTGCCAAGCCTCCTGAATAGGATGAGCTCAATGTACCTTATAGAATTTAAGATGTTGCTTTTGTAGAATGTTTTCTTTTCTACCACTAGGAAATTTTAATGCTAAAAAGTAACAATGAAACAGTACTGTCTTATACACCAATTATAACATACATTCCAGTATCTGCAATGTTAAAATTGAAAAAATATATACCTTAGAATCAATGAAATATAGCATGAATATTTTTCCTCATGAAAAGTTAAAGTGCAATGACTAAGTAGAAACAATGATCTTGAGATCATCTAGCCTTCACACCCACAGACCCCTCTATGTTGTACAGAGGAAGAGAGCCCAGAGAAATAATGTGAGTAGCCTAAGTTCGCAGAGACAGTATGGGAATAGAACCAAAAATAAATAGGAAGGATTTACACAATGAGTAAGTTTACAACAGACTCCCTTTAACTAAAAAGTGTTACAAGGAAAAATAATGACACTATTTATTGATAAAAGGGATAATTTATCAAGAAGAGATAAATATATACATAGCTAATAATAGAGCCCCAAAACATATGAAGGAAAAATTGAGATAATTGAATAGATCTACGTAACAGTGGAAATCTCAATACTTCACTTTAAAAAATGAGTAGAAGTAGAGAGAAGATCAATAAAAAATATTGAATTTGAACAATACCAACTACATCTGACAGACACTGTACCCACCAACAATAGAATATACATTTTTCTGAAGTACACATTATCTAGAGAGACAGGCCATAGTGAAGGTCATAAAAGAAGTCTCAGCAAATTAAACAATATTGAAACTATATAAAATACTTTCTCTATCCTAAAAGAAATGAAACTAGAAATCAATACGATGGTAAACCTGGGAAATTAACAACTATGTGAAAATGGAACAACACACTCTTTTTATAAATTTATTTTTTATTGTTGACAATATTACAGATGTACCTCAATTTCCACCCTTTGCCCCTCTCCACCCAGCCCCCACCCCACCCCAGGCCTTTACCGCACTATCGTCTGTGTTCATGGACTATGCATATAAGCATATAAATTCTTTGGTTAATCTCTTCCTGCCCCTCCATCCCCCTTCCCCTCTGAGATGTCAGTCTGTTCCATGCACCCATGCCTCTGGACCTATTTTGTTCATCAGTTTATTTTGTTCATTAGATTCTACATACCAGGTGTACTGATTAATAATGCAGATTTTTTTCACTTGATGGAATTTCACATATGTTGATATATATGCGATTTGATATGTATGCTATTTTGTTGTATTGACAGCAAGCTTCAAAACTTCATATGCCAAATTTTCTGAAGGTGTTAACATCATAGATATTTTTATGCTTAAAAATGTCAAATTTTGTGCCAAAAAAGAGCATTTGCAGCAAGTTTTAATTCATTACTTTATTTTGAAGAAAAAGTTATCGTATACTTCGGGAAGCTTATAGTGAACATGCTCCATCTCAAGATACTTGTGAACGCTGGTTTAAATGCTTTAAAAGTGATGATTTTGATGTGAAAGACAAAGAACATCCAGGTCAACCGAAAAAGTTTAAAGACCAACAATTACAAGCATTATTGTATGAAGATGCATGTCAAACTCAAAAACAACTTGCAGAAAGATTAAACGTTGCTCAGCAAACAATTTCTGATCATTTACAAGCAATGGGAAAGATTTTAAAAAAAGGAAAATGGGTGCCACATCAACTGAACGTAAGATCAATGGAAAACCGAAAAGTCATCAGTAAAATGTTGCTTCAATGGCACGAAAGAGTCTTTTTTGCATCAAATTGTGACTGGCGATGAAAAGTGGATTTATTTTGAGAATTCCAAATGCACAAAATCATGGGTTGATCCAGGTCATCCATCAACATCGACTGCAAAGCCAAATCGCTTCGGAAAGAAGACAATGCTCTGTGTTTGGTAGGATCAGGAAGGTGTGGTGTATTATGAGCTTCTAAAACCAGGTGAAACTGTTAATACTGATTGCTACCGACAACAAATAATCAATTTGAACGATGCTTTGATCGTGAAACAACCAGAATGTTCCAGAAGACACGGCAAAGTAATTTTGCTTCATGATAATGCACCATCACACACTTCAAAACCAGTTAAAGGCACGTTAAAAGATCTTGCCTGGGAAGTATTAACCCAACCACTGTATTCACCAGACCTTGCTCCTTCAGATTACCACTTGTTCCAATTGATGGCACACGCACTTTCTGAGCAGCACTTCAAAACGTATGAAGAAGTGGAAAATTGGGTCTCTGAATGGTTTGCCTCAAAACAAGAAAAGTTCTATTGGGATGGTATCCACAATTACCTTAAAGATGGGGGAAATGTGTAGCTAGTGATGGAAATTACTTTGAATAAAGCACTCTGATGTTTCTCTTGAAATTGTGTTTTCTTTGATAACACATCCGCATTATTAACCGGTACACCTAGTATAAGTAAGATAATATGATATTTGTATTTCTCTGACTGGATTATTTTGCTTAATGTAATAATCTCAAGGTCCATCCATGGTGTCACAGCGGGTAAGAAATCCTTCTTTTTTATTGCTACATAGTATTCCATGGTGTAAATGTACCACAGCTTTTTTATCCACTCACCTACTAATGGGAACTTGGGCTTTTTCCAGAGCTTAGCCATTGTAAATAACACTGCTATGAACATAGGGGTGCATATATTCTTTCTGATTGGTGTTTCTGGGTTCTTGGGATATATTCCCAGAAGTGGGATTTATGTGTCAAAAGGGAGTTCCATTTTTTAATTTTTTTGAGGAAACTCCATACTCATTTCCATAGTGGCTGCACCAGTCTGGATCCCACCAGCAGTGTACTAGTGTTCCTTTTCTCCACATCCTTGCCAGCAGTTGTTTGTTGAATTATTGATGGTAGGCATTCTGACAAGTGTGAGGTGATACCTCATTGTCATTTTAATTTGCATATCTCTGATGATTAGTGAGGTTGAGCATTTTTCCATATGTCTCTTAGCCATTGTTATGTCCATGTTGGAGAAGTGTCTATTTAAGTCATCTGCCCATTTTTTAATTGGCTTGTTTTCCTTTTGTTGATTTGTATGATTACTTTATATATTTTGGATATTAACCCCTTATCGGATGTGTCATTGGTAAATATCATCTCCCATACAGTGGGTTCCCTTTTCATTTTAATGCTGATTTCTTTTGCTGTGTGAAGCTTTTTATTTTGATGTAGTCCCATTTGTTTATTTTTTCCTTTGTTTTTCTTGTGCTAGGTGTTTTATCAGTGAAATTTTTGATACGTTAGGCATCTGATATTTTGCTGCTTATGTTTTCTTTAAAGATTTTTATGGTTTCATAACTTACATTTAAATCTTTTATCCATTTTGAGTTTATTCTTGTGGTGTAAATTAGTGGTCTATTTTCATTTTTAACATGTAGCTGGCCAATTATCCCAACACAATTTATTGAAGAGACTGTCTTGGCTCCATTGTATGCTCTTGCCTCCTTTATTGAAGATTAATTGAGCATAATGGCTTGTGTCAATTTCTGGGTTCTCTGTTCTGTTCTATTAATACATCTGTCTGTTCTTGTGCCAGTACCAGGCTATTTTGATTATAGTGGCTTTATAGTATAGTCTTCAATGGATTTTAAATTGTTATTTAAAAATGTATATCCTGAAAAAAAAAGAAAAAGAAAAAGTACATCATGAACTTCACAGTGAAATCTGAGAAATCAAAGCAACTTGAGAAAAATGTTCTCATTAGATCTTTTAACCATTGGCAGGTAGGAATGATTTATATTATATTAAATGATATATTTTCAATTCACAGTAAAAGAATAGAAAATATGAGAAGTGACACACATATATACCTGCATTCTAAATTAATGTTAACATTTTGCTTTAGTTTTTTCATTTTTTCATTAAAAAGTTATAGAAAATTCCAGTTTTAAGATGGTAAAATAAAATAGTGATTTTCAAGCTCTGGCCAGCTTTTCTCAGTGGATAGAGCATCATCCCACAGACTGAAAGGTCCTGGGTTCGATTACCAGTTAAGGGCACATACCTCGGTTGCAGGCTGGATCCCTGGCCTGTTTGGGGTGCATGCAGGAAACAACCAATTGATGTGTCTCTTTCACATTGATGTTTCCCTCTCTTTGTCTCTCCCCTCCATTCTCTCTAAAAATCAATGGAAAAATATCCTCAGGTGAGGATTAACAACAACAAAAAATAGTGATTTTTGAGTTGGGGGGAATATACCCCTGGGAGTACATAGGCACTCTGTATCCATTTCCGTATCCTTTCCTAATGTATTCTCTCCTGAAATTGATTTGCCTGAGAAAAGATGTCAGGAGGACTTAATAGACTTGCCCACCGAGAGAGATCATTAAATATAATATCTTATGAAATATGACTAAGTGACTTGGGCATATAATTCAGAAGTAGTTCAGGGAATTTAGTGACATTGCTATACTAAACTACTTCTAGTATTTATGTGAATAAAGTTTCTTAGCCCTTATATATACCAAACAAACAAACAAACAAACAAAAAACCCATAAGAGGGATAGAATTGAACCTAGTCTCATTTTGCCAAAAAATAATATTAATGGAGAGATGCACAAATTAATTGAGAACTTATCCTCATCCAATGCATTAAGAGATGAGTAGAATTTTATTTTAGGTGTAGTTCTTTTTATCAAATGTATATTTATATCATTTCAAACTATTGTGTAATAGTGATATTTATAATTCAGTCCTGAAGAAAACATGTAGAGCCTTGGGTTCATAGACAATTTTAAAAATTTTATTTCAATTCATTTATATATTTTTATATAACTTAATTATAGTTACTCAAGTATAAAAATATTATAATGAAAATCTCAGGGTGGGACAGAATGAATGTATGAGGTCAAGAAAAGGAACAGGAATTATGTATACTTAAAGTAAATAATGCTAATAAATAATAATTTAACAGTTTTTATTTTATTCATAATATGTGGGAAATTATATTCCTTGTACCTAGTTATACATATGACAAAAATCAACTTTAAAATGTATAAAGAGGCATATTGTTCTTAAAAATTATTTTGGAGAATGAGAATAAAAATACTCAAATATCACTTAAGTAAAGACTTCACTGCCTCCTTCTCTCAGACATCATCTCAAATCAACCAGTGGGAAAACCTTAAACTTATGTAGTGATGCATGTCCATTATTTCTCAGTAAATCTGAGACAAAGAAAGAATGAAGAGGCATTATGCTCAGCCACCTCCTCCCTTTGTTTTCTTGGGCTGACCCATCAAATTCAGTATTTTTCCTAAGATGCCTTTCTAATGACTTTTTTGACTTCTGAAATTTGATCTCTAAAGTTTTCAAAATGATCTTCTAATCACATTGTTCAAATACAACAAAATTCTACTTGGTTTGGTACCAATTTACTGTTGAAACTGAAATCTAAGGATTGAAATGACTTCTTTTCTATCAAAGGAAGCAAAATATTTTTGGCTGTCAAACTCAGAGGCTATATCTTACAAGGGTATTTGAGGCTTCCCAGGGGAGATTATTGCCTGGAGCTCTGCTAAAGACTGAATGTCCCTCCAAAATTATTATGTTGAAACCAAACCTCCAATGTGATGGCATTTGGAGGTAGGGTCTTTAGAAGGTGATTAAGCTATGAGGTTAGGGCCTCATAAATGGCATTAGTGCCCTGATAAGGGGCTAAAGAGCCCTTCTACCATGTGAGGACACATGGAAATGAGGGCTGTCTCTGAACCAGGAAGTGAGCTATCACTAAACACTGAATCTTCCCATGCCTTGATTTTGGACTTCCCAGACTCCAGAACTGTGAGAAATAAATGTTTCTTGTTAAGCCACCCAGTGTATGGTATTCTTATTACAAAAGATAAGCTCTTTTGTCATGTCCATAGAAAAATTTCCTCGTGAATGTGGATTTTGATGCCTGCCTTTTTCTCTTTGGAGACCACCTTTCAAATAGAGGAAAGCCAAGAACCAAGTTATCTCATCTTTAGCTTGGGCCAAAGCAGATTTTCAATTTATTGTGCTTCTCAGTGAGATTTGCCAGAGAATCAGACCATATATGCTGATTACTCTTATAACAACTAGAAAAATGTAACAAAATAATTCACAAATCATGTAAATACCTGTACTTTAGGTCATGGTGCTTTACTGGTCTTGCTCAGATTTGTATTTGGGCTGGCATGCTGTGTGCTATCCAGGAAAGAATGCATTCCTACTCTTTCAAATCCAGTAACTGACTAGTATGTACTGATTTCCATAATCTTTTAATAGAGAGGGTAGAATAAGTGACTTTTAGAAAAAAATCAGGCAAAAGACTTTGTTGACAATTCAGGATCTGATTTCTGCTCAGGAACATTTTATAGACATGAAATTATAATAATAATTTCAAGATGTAAATTAGTGATTTTCCAATGAAGATAGTACATGTAAACAAAAATTATATTCTTCACTGGTATCTGAATTAAATATATGTATGATGTGAATACTTAAATATTTTAGATGCAAATGGAAATGTGATCATTTAAACTACTGTTTGATTAAAACTAATATTGGAATTAATGATGTGTCATATTAGCACACCAAATACAATAGGGGTAAAATAAAGGAAATTTGAATAGGTGATATTGCATATGAATGTCAAAATATTATTGTATCTCAAAGTATTTCAGGGAAATATGAAATGCAATAGAGATTCTAGAATGTTGAAAATATGAAGGTCAAATTGAACAATCTAAATCTCAATATAGTTACATGATAAGGTTGGAACTAAATTTATCAGGACAGCCAGCCACTGAAATGAAGATGGGAAGGATGAAGAGAAATTTAGGAAAGATGACACATGTATGTCATTCTGTAATATTTTTCTCATATGTATAAGAAATCTGTATACAAATATTTATTATTTTATTCTTTATAGTATCAGCTATACTTATTCATGTATAAAAATGATGAAAATCAGATAAATAGATGAAAAAGTTTAAAACACTCATAATGCTATCACTCAGAGTAATTGTCATTTAAATCTTGATGTTTATTTCAGCTCATTGTTATGCACACATATGTATACATTGATTTAAACAAAAATTTACTGCATATATTGTTTTAAAACTTTTTTAAAAGATAAGATTTAAAACACACTTTGATAGTATCTGATTTCAAGATGGCTGCAGAGTAGATGGAAGCTACAGTCATCTCTTCCTGGCACCAAAATGGATTTAGGGCTCCATTATAGAGCAATCAACCTGAATGACCACCTGAAGGACAGCTGAACAGGTATAGTATCTCTAAGTATTTATAGAAGAAGCTACCTAGAGACTGATAAGAAGGGTGGAGACTCAGAGAGGGCTGGATCTTGTGCCCATATGTGGCAACTGAGAAACTGGAGGGATATTTCAGGGGCAAAAGTCCCACATGAGGAGTGTGGGATCTCAATCCCACTCTTGGACCCCATACCCAGAGCATGAGGACCAAAAATAGGATCCTGCATCTGGCAGTGAAAATCAGTGGTCTCTCTCTCTGCTGGGAAGAGGTGGGAGTCTGCTAGGATGCCAGGTGCTCTCCTAAAGGGCCAATTAAAGGAGCTAGCTCTAGGGCACTCACCTGGGGTTCAAATAGAGGGAAGTTGACTCAGGGTATGTGGAAGTTATGAAGAGCACATCTGGGTGGTGTGGCCCCAAAGAGAGAATGGACCACAAATGTGCCAATAGCATACAAGACTCAACTACAACAGGAGAGGTCACATAACTTACACAAGAAACATTTCTAGAGCACCTTGCTTGGGTGATCTAGAAGATTACACCACTGAGACCTACAAGGCACCTACATCAGAAATCCCTCATTATAAGCTTGGGTATCATAGCAGATCAACCTAATACACAGAATTAAACACACAAAAAAAGAAGACACAATGGGGAGACAAAGAAATGTGTCTCAAATGAAACAAGAGAAGTCCCCAGAAAAAGAAATAAATGAAATGGAATCAGCAGATACCAGATGCATAGTTTAAAACAATGGTTATAAGGATGCTCAAGAACCTTAAAAGAGGATGTATACTCCTGTTGGAATTTAGAGATAGTAAGCATTAAAAAGGACATAGGGACCATAAAAAAGAACCAGTCAGAAATGAAAAATACCATTATCTGAAATGAAAAGTACACTAGATGGAATCAACAGCAGGCTAGTTGAAGCAGAGAATCTAATCAGAAATTTAGAGGACAAGATAACAGTAAGCACCCACACAGAGAAACAATAACAAAAAACAGAATTTAAAAAATGAGGAAAGTCTAAGGGACCTCTGTGACAGCATCAAGCATAGCAATATCTGCATCATAGTGGTACCAGAAGAAGAAGAGAATGAGCAAGTTATTGAGAACCTATTTTGAAGAAATAATGGCCAAAAACTTCCCTAACCTGCTGAAGGAAAAAGTCACAGAGGTTCATGAGCACAGAGAGTCCTTATCAAGACGAACCCAAAGAGGCCCACAGCAAGACACATCATAATTTAAATGAAAAAGGTTAAAGACTAAGAGAGAATCTTAAAAATAGCAAGAGAAAGACATATAGTAACCTACAAGAAAGCTACCATAAGGTTGTCAGCTGGTTTCTCAACAAAACACTTCAGGCCAGAAGGGATTGGCATGAAATATTTAGTTATGAAAAGAAGGGACCTTCAATCAACACTATTCTAAACTGGAAGGCTATCACTTAAAATCGAAGGTGAGCATAACCAATGGACACAGACAAGGGGGCGGGGGGTGAGGGCATGTGATGGGGGGTGGGAGCGGCTGGGGAGTGGTCAATGGGGGAAAGGAGACTTATGTAATACTTTAAACAATAAAGAATTTAAATTACAAAAAAAAGGAAAATTGAAGGTGAAATAAAGAGCTTCCCAGAAAACAAACAAACAAACAAACAAACCCCCCCCTTAAAAAATAAAAAAAAAAAGCTACATGAGTTCATTACCACCAAACCAGTGTTGAAAGAAATGTTAAAGGGCCTTTTTTAAAAAGAAAGAAGAAAAAATAGAGAGAGGAACATAGGTATAAATAATACAATGGCAATAGGTAAGTACCTATCAATAACAACTTTAAATGTGAATGTATTAAATGCTCCAATCAAAAGACATAGGGTAGCTGATTGAATAAGAAAACATGGCCTACATATAGGCTGTCTAGAAGAGACCCACCATAGAACAAAAGATACATGCAGACAAAGTGAAGAGATAGAAAAATATATTTTATGCAAACAAAAAAAGCTGGGATAACAATTCTTACATCAGACAAAATATACTTCAAAACAAAGGCCATAAAAAGAAACAAAGAAGGAGAGAAAAAAGATGGCGACCGGCAGGAAGGTAGGGAGAGAGAGAGAGAGTGTGAGTGAGGAACCATAGAGGAGAGTGTAGACGTGTGTGGTGTGTGTGTGTGTATGAGCTAGGGTCAGTTAGATTCTGCAGGTCTTCCAAGGGGCTGCCTAACTGGGCAGTCCTAGACGGTGGAGCCCCGCGCACAAAGCAGACACTTCTCGGCGGCTGGTGCGGACGCAGAAACCACGCCATCTTGAGAAACAGAGCTGCCTGAGACTCAGATCCTGGCTTCTGACACAAACCAGGACCCTGCAGCCACTGGGGACAGAGAACTGCTATCACAGCTTCAGACCAGCAAACAACAAGAATCCAGACTTCCCAGCAGATTTCCGTGAGTCAAAGAGCCTATCCCCCTCCCCGCAGATGCCCAGATAGTCCCATAGTAACTGATAGTCCCAGCCCTCCCCCAAGCTGCAGAGCTCTCACAGGCATGCGTGCTCGGACAGCACCGTAGCAACTGATAGACCCGCCCCTCGCCCAAGCTGCAGAGCACCCTCAGCCTTGCAATAGCACCAAAGTAACTGATAGATCCACCCCTCGCCCAAGCTGCAGAGCTTTGCGCAGGGACGCGCTCCTCCTTAGGAAATTTGGCGCTCTGGACAGAAGCAGCTCCCATGTGGGGAAATCTGTCAGTGCGCACAGAGGGCTCCCCTTCGGGGAGTTTGGGGGAATTTGGCTTGCGGGTCACAGCTCCCCTTCGGAGAATCTTAGAACATGCACAGAGGGGCTTCCCTTTGGGGAATTTGGCACGCAGGACGGACTCCACCCCCCTTCGGGGAATCTGGGAGAGTGCAAGGAGGCAGCTCACCTTCAGGAAATTGAGAGTGTGCGCCCTAGCCGGTTTGGCTCAGTAGAGAGAGCACACACAGAACGCAGCTCGACTTCAGGGAATTTGGCACGCCAGACACAGCTGCCTGGAATCCCTGACTCACAGCGCATTCACACTAAGAGCCAGCGACCCAATTGTTGGTGCATGCACACACAGGGACCCTGATTCTCAACGAGAAACTGCACAAGGCAACAGAGACTATTACACTCGATTCTTGGTGCAGACACAGGGAAACTCTGACTCATGGCACATGCTAAGGATCTCATTTTCGGCACATACCAACAGTGTGGTGCAGACAGGGCCCCTGAATCTTAGTGTGCACACGAGACCACACAGAACACTGGGGTCACTGACCCTGGGCAAGTCTGGTTCCCACCAACCAAAGGCAGCCACACGTCCTAGTGTCAGAGCACTTCAGTGAAACTCGGTTGGAGAGAAGTCCCCACAGCACACGGCCCAGGTCCATGCAAACGGAAGCTTGAGCTTTCTGGTGATAGCCAGAATGGGGAAACGAAATAACTCACAGAGGAAAGAAAATGTGGAGTCGCCAAGAAAGGAAATTAGTGAAACTGAAGCTTGCCACATGACCGAAAAGGAGTTCAGAGTAATGGTCGTGGAATTTATACATCGGATGGATGAGAAAATCAACAACTTATGCAAGAATCAGGAAGAAATGAAAAGTGATATAGCTACAATCAAAAACACCATGGAAAGTTTCAACAGTAGACTACAAGAAGCAGAGAACCGAATTAGTGAGTTAGAAGATCAGGTACAGAAACAAGCTCAATCTGAACAGCAATTGGAGAAAAAAATTAAAAAGCAGGAGGAAAGCCTAAGGGAGCTTCAGGACAACATGAAACGAAGTAACATGCGTATAATAGGGCTGCCAGAAGGACAAGAAGAGCAGCAGGGATTAGAAAATCTATTCGAAGAAATAATGACAGAAAACTTCCCGGATATGGGAAAGATAAAAGTTACGCAAGTACAGAGAGTCCCAAGCAGGATCAACCCCAAAAGACCCACACCAAGACATGTCATAATTTCAATGGCAAATATAAATGATAAAGAGAGAATCTTAAAGGCGGCAATAGAGAGACAGAGAGTTACCTACAAAGGAACACCCATCAGATTGTCAAATGATTACTCAACAGAAACACAACAAGCTAGAAGGGAATGGAAGGAGGTATACAAAGTGTTGCAAAGCAAAGGACTGAATCCAAGAATACTATATCCAGCAAGACTATCAATCAAAATTGAAGGGGAAATCAGGAGCTTTGCAGACAAAATAAGGCTCAGGGAGTTTATCACTACCAAACCAGCAATGCAAGAAATGCTAAAGGGAATACTGTAAAAAGAAGAAATAAACAGGTAAGAAGGAATACAGACACAACAATAGATATGACTACAAACAAATACCTTTCAGTAATAACTTTAAATGTAAATGGACGAAATGCTCCAATCAAAAGACATCGAGTGGCTGAATGGATAAAAAAACATGACCCATATATATGCTGTCTACAAGAGACCTACCTCAGAACAAGAGACTCACACAGATTGAAAGTGAAGAGATGGAAAAATATCTTTCAGGCAAATGGAAATGAAAGAAAAAGCTGGGGTAGCAATACTTATATCTGACAAAATAGACCTCAAAGTAAATGCCATAACAAGAGATAAGGAAGGCCACTTCATAATACTAAAGGGAGAAATCCAACAAGAAGAAATAATTCTGGTAAACATATACGCTCCCAATATAGGAGCACCCAAATACGTAAAAAAACTCCTGGAGGATATCAAGGGAGAGATTAATAGCAATACAATCATAGTAGGAGACTTTAATACCTCACTATCACCATGGAAAAATCCTCTAAACAAAAAATCAGCAAAGAAACAGCAATCCTAAATGACTCACTAGACCAGATGGAATTAATTGACATCTTCAGAACATTTCACCCCAAAGCCACAGAATATACATTTTTCTCAATTGCACATGGGTCATTTTCAAAGATAGACCATATGCTGGGTCACAGGCAAAGTCTCTTCAAATTCAAGAAGATAGAAATTATATCAAGCATCTTCTCAGATCACAGTGGCATAAAACTGGAAATCAACTGCAATAAATACAATCCAAAGAAATCAAACACATGGAGACTAAACAGCATGCTATTAAACAAGGACTGGGTCACCAGAGAGATCAAGGAAGAAATAAAAAACATCATGGCAACAAATGACAATGAAAACACAACAATTCAAAATCTATGGGACACAGTGAAAGCAGTCTTGAGAGGGAAGTTCATAGCTCTACAAGCCTATTGCAAAAAACAAGAAACAATGGTAATAAATTACCTAACCGTACAACTCAAAGAGCTAGAAAAAGAGGAGCAAGAAAAGCCCAGTGTAACCAGAAGGAAGGAAATAACAAAGATCAGAGCGGAGATAAATGACATAGAGACCAAAGAAACAATACAAAAAATCAACAAAACCAAGAGCTGGTTCTTTGAAAGGATAAACAAGATTGATGGACCTCTAGCCAGGCTCACCAAGAAGCAAAGAGAGAGGACCCAAATAAACAAAATCAGAAATGAAAGAGGTGAAATAACAACAGACCCCGCTGAGATACAAAGGATTGTTACAAAATACTACGAACAACTCTATTCCAACAAACTGGACAACCTGGAGGAAATGGACATATTCCTAGAAAGATATAACCTTCCAAAAATCAATCAGGAAGAATCTAAACAGCTCAATAGGCCAGTAACTATGGAAGAAATTGAAGCAGTCATCAAAAAGATTCCAGCAAACAAAAGCCCGGGGCCTGACGGTTTCACAGGAGATTTTTACCAAACATTCAAGGAAGAATTAAAACCTATCCTCCTCAGACTATTCCAAAAAATTCAAGAGGAAGGAACACTTCCAAGCTCCTTCTATGAAGCCAGCATCACCCTAATACCAAAACCAGATAAAGACAACACAATGAAAGAGAATTACAGACCAATATCCCTCATGAACATAGATGCCAAAATCCTCAACAAAATTCTAGCAAATCGGCTCCAGCAATACATCAGAAAGATCATACACCATGACCAAGTAGGATTTATCCCAGGAATGCAAGGATGGTACAATATTTGCAAATCAATAAACGTGATACATCACATAAACAAATTGAGAGATAAAAATCACATAGTCATATCAATTGATGCAGAAAAAGCATTTGACACAATCCAACACCCTTTCTTGATAAAAACTCTCAACAAGGTGGGAACAGAAGACTCATACCTCAACATAATAAAAGCTATATATGATAAACCCACAGCAAACATCATACTCAATGGACAAAAACTAAAAACATTTCCCCTAAGAACAGGAACAAGACAGGGATGCCCACTCTCACCACTCCTGTTTGACATAGTACTGGAAGTATTAGCCATTGCAATTAGACAAGAAGAAGAAATAAAAGGCATCCAAATTGGAAAAGAACAAGTAAAGCTGTCTTTATTTGCAGACGACATGATATTGTACATAAAAAATCGGAAAGACTCCGTCAAAAAACTAATAGACTTAATAAATGAATTCGGCAATGTAGCAGGATACAAAATTAACGACAAGAAATCTATGGCCTTTCTATACACCAATAGTGAACTTACAGACAAAGAGACTAAAAAGGCAATCCCATTTACCATCGCACCAAAAAAATTAAGATACCTAGGAATAAACTTAACTAAGGAGGTAAAAGACCTATACGCGGAAAACTACAGGACACTGAAAAAAGAGATAGAGGAAGACGTAAACAGATGGAAGAACATACAATGTTCATGGATTGGTAGAATCAACATCATTAAAATGTCCATACTACCCAAAGCAATCTATAGATTCAATGCACTCCCCATTAAAATATCAACGGCATATTTCACAGACCTTGAAAGAACTCTCCAAAAATTCATCTGGAATAAAAAAAGACCCCGAATAGCCACAGCAATCCTGAGAAAGAAGAATAAAGTAGGAGGGATCTCAATACCAGATTTCAAGCTGTATTACAAAGCCATTATTCTCAAAACAGCCTGGTACTGGCACCAGAACAGACATATAGATCAATGGAACAGAATAGAGAATCCAGATATTGACCCAAACCACTATGCTCAATTAATATTTGACAAAGGAGGCATGAACATACAATGGAATAAAGACATTCTCTTCAATAAATGGTGTTGGGAAAATTGGACAGATACATGCAAAAAAATGAAGCTAGATCACCAACTTACGCCATACACAAAAATCAACTCAAAGTGGATACAGGACTTAAACATAAGACGGGAAACCATAAAATTACTAGAGGAATCCACAGGCAGCAAAATCTCAGACATATGCCAAAAGAACTTCTTCACCGATACTGCCCCTAGGGCAATGGAAGCTAAAGAGAAAATAAACAAATGGGACTACATTAAAATAAAAAGCTTTTTTACAGCAAAAGAAACTATCAACAAAACAACAAGAAATCCCACTGCATGGGAGAACATATTTGCAAATGGTATCACTGATAAAGTTTTAATCTCCAACATCTACAGGCAGCTTATACAACTTAATAAAACGAAGATAAATGATCCAATAAAAAAAATGGGCAACGGACCTAAATAGAATCTTTTCCAAAGAAGACAGAAGGAAGGCCAAGAGACACATGAAAACATGCTCAACGTCACTAATTATCCGAGAGATGCAAATCAAAACAACAATGCGGTACCATCTCACACCTGTCAGAATGGCTATCATCAACAAATCAACAAACCACAAGTGTTGGCGAGGATGCAGAGAAAAGGGAACCCTTGTGCACTGCTGGTGGGAATGCAGACTGGTGCAGCCACTGTGGAGAACAGTATGGAGTTTCCTCAAAAAACTGAAATGGAACTCCCATTTGACCCAGTAATCCCACTCCTAGGAATATATCCTAAGAAACTGGGAACACCAATAAGAAAGGATATATGCACCCCTATGTTCATAGCAGCACAATTTACAATAGCTAAGATTTGGAAACAGCCTAGGTGCCCATCAGCAGATGACTGGATCAGAAAACTATGGTACATCTACACAATGGAATATTATGCTGCCATAAAAAAGAAGGAATTCTTACCATTTGCAGCAACCTGGATGGAATTGGAGAACATTATGTTAAGTGAAATAAGCCAGTCAATGAAAGAAAAATACCACATGATCTCACTCATTTATGGATAATAAAGAACATTAAAAACTTGAACAAAAAGGTAGATACAGAGGCAGTAAAGTATCAAACAGTCTGTCAATTTACAGCAGGAAGGTTAGGGAGAGGTGGGGAAGATAAGAGATCAATCAAAGGACTTGTATGCATGCATATAAGCATAACCAATGGACGCAAAACTCTGGGGGGTGAGGGCATATATGGGAGTGGGGTGGGGGGGACAACGGTAAGATATGTACACATATAATACCTTAAAAAAAATTGAAAAAAAAGGAAACAAAGAAGGACATTACATAATATTAGAGGGATCAACCAAATATATATATATATATATATATATATATATATATATATATATATATATACAGAAAATCTTGGTGAACATTAAAGGAGAGATTAGCAGCAGTACAGTCATAGTTGGAGATTTTTACACCCCATTGACATCAACGAATAGATCTTCCAGACAAAAATCAACAAGGCAACAGCAACCATAATTGACACACTGGACTGGATGGCTTTAATTGATATTTACAGAACATTTCCTGCCAAAGCAGCAGAATTTATATTCTTTTCAAGTGCACACAGAATATTCCCTAAGATAGACCACATACTAGGACACAAGATAAGCCTTAATTAACTCAAGAAGTTTGAAATAATATGAAGCATCCTCTCTGACCACAATGGTATGAAACTAGAAATCAATTACAATAAATAAAACTCAAAAACACACAAGCACATGGAGGCTAAATAACATGTTATTAAGCAATGAAAGGGTTAACAATGAGATCACAGAAGAAATCAAAAGTTACCTGGAGACAAATTAAAATGAACACACAAAACCCCAAAATTTATGGGACACAGTGAAGCAGTCCTAAGAAGAAAATTACAGCATTAAATTTACAGGCCTACTTCAAGAAATTTACAGCATTAAATTTACAGGCCTACTTCAAGAAACAAGAAAAATCTCAAATAAACAATCTAACCCTACACTTAAAATAACTGGGAAAAGAAAAAGAAACACAGCCCAGAGTAAGTAAAAAGAGGGTAATAATAAAGATCAGAGTGAAAATAAATGACATAGAGACTAAAAATCTTACAAAAGATCAATGAAACCAAGAGCTGTTTGTTTGAAAAGATAAACAAGATTGGCAAACATTTAGCCAAACTCATCAAGAAAAAAAGCGAGAGGACTCAAATAAATAAAACAGAAATAAAAAAGGCAAAGTAACAACTGACACGACAGAAATACAAAAGATTGTAAGAAAATATTATGAACAATAATATGCCAACAAATTGGACAACCTGGGCAAAATGTATAAATTCCTAAAAACATATAATCTTTGAAAACAGAATCAGGAAGAATCAGGAAATCTGAATAGACCAATTTCAACTAGTGAAATTGAAGCAGTATTTTTTAAAAAACCTCCCAGCAAACAAAAGTCCTGAACCAGATGGTTTCACAGGTCATTTTTAAGAAACATTCAAAGCACTAACACCTATCCTTCTCAAACTATTCCAAAAAATTCAAGAGAAGGAAAGTCTTCAAAGCTCATTTTATGAGGCCAGCATTATCATAATTTCAAAGCCAGATAAAGACACTGCAGAGAAATAAAATTACTATAGGCCAACATCCCTGATGAACATAGATGCAAAAAATCCTCAAAATGTTAAGAAACTGAATTCAGCAACACCTGAAAAGATCATGCACCATGATCAAGTGGAATTTATTCCAGGGATGCAAGTTTAGTTCAAGATTCACAAATCAATGAATGTGACAAATCACATAAACAAAATGAAGAATAAAATCAAATGATTATATCAATAGATGCAGAAAAGGCATTGGATAAAATTCAGCACCCATTTATGATAAAAACTCTCAGCAAAGTCGGAAGAAATGGATTATATCTCAACATAATAAAGGCTATATATGACAAACCCACAGCCAACATCATACTCAATGAGCAAAAAGTAAAAGTATTTTCATTCAGATCAGGAACAAGACAGGAATGTCCTCTTTAACTACTTTTATTCAACATAGTAATGGAAGTTCTAGCCACAGCAATCAGACACGAGGAAGATATAAAAGGCATCCAAATTGAAAAGGAGGAAGTGACACTGTCATTACTTGCAGATGACATGATACTGTATATAGAAAACCCTAAATATTTCACCAAAAACTACTAGAATTGATAAATGAAATTGGTAAGGTAGCAGGATACAAATTAATATTCAGAAATCAGTGGCATTTTATACACCAATAATGAACTATCAGAAAGAGAAATTAAAAAACAACAACAACCCCATTTACTATTGCAACAACAACAAGAAATAAGGTAACTAAGAATATATTTAACCAAGGAGGTAAAAGACCTGTATTCAAAAAATTATAGAACACTAAAGAAAGAAAATGAGGAAGATATAAATAAGTGGAAGCATATACTATATTCATGAATTGCAATAATTAACATCATTAAATGTTCATTCTACCCAATGAAATCTATTTTAACAGAATTCTTATTAAAATACAAATGGCATATTGCATGGATCTAAAAGAAATATTTCAAAAATTTATATGGAACTACAAAAGACCATGAATAGCTTCAGCAATCTTGAAAAGAACAAAGTTGGAGGTATCACACTACCTGACATCAAACTATACCACAAGGCCATAGTAATAAAAAACAGCATGGCATTGGCATAAGAATAGATATATAGGTGAACAGAACAGAATAGAGAGCACAGAAATAAATCTAAGTCTTTATGGTCAATTAATATTTGACGAAGGAGGCAAAAACATACAATGGGGTAAAGACAGACATTTCAATAAATGGTGTTGGGAAAATTGGATAGATACATGCATAAAAATGAAACTAGACCAACTTAAACATTCACAAAAATAAACTCAAAATGAATTAAAGACTTAAGTGTAAGTTATAAAACCATAAAACTCCTAGAAGGAAACAGGCAGTAAAATCTCAGACATTTCTCATAGTATAACTCCTCAAGCAAGGGAAACAGGATAAAATAAACAAATAGGACTACATCAAACTAAAATGCTTTTGCACAGCAAAAGAAACCATCAACAAAATGAAATAACAACATACTGAATGGGAGAACATACAGGGTGTCCCCCCCCAAAAAAAAATGTATACACGCTTTGAATGATTATAAAGTCAGTGTTTATTAACATACAGTTCAGTTTCAAAATTGAAAATAATTTACATAATGAATATTTTTTTGTCAATGCTGTTTTCAAACTGTTGGCTGTTCTGGTCTAGGCACTACTTATAACATGAAACACTGGAAACACAAACATCAAAAATCATTTCATTCGGTATTTGTGTGCCTTTAATTCATCGACTGTTGCTGGTTTTGTACCTTAAACTTGTTTTTTTATGTATCCCCATAAAAAATGTCTAGTGGTACTTTAGAATAAATTTTCTTTCTTTAAAGCTCAGTCTGGCTTCACCCATTATTTCAAATCAGTTAAACCTGAAAAGGAGTTTACATTAAGTGAGATATCAGCTGTTAGAGTGTATATACATTTTTGGGACACCCTATATTTGCCAGTGATACATCTGATAAGGGGATAATTTCCAAAATATATAAAGAACGTATACAACTCAACACCAAAAAAACAAGCAATCCAATTAAAAAATGTACAAAGGATCTTTATAGACACTTATCAAAGAGGAAATACAGATGACCAAGAGACATATGAAAAGGTGTTCAATGACACTGATCATCTGAGAGTTGTGAATTAAAACAACAATGAGGTTAAAGGAACCAAGATGGCGGCAAAGTTAAACAACTAATCTGCTGCCTCGAACAACAATTTCAAAAATACAACTGAAAGACAAAACGTCTACCACCCAGAACCATGGGAAAGCTGGCTGAGTGGTAGATTTACAACTAAGGAGAGAAAGGAGCACAAACACTGAAAAGCTGAGTGAGGTACGGAGGTGTGAATTGGGCTGGTGGCGGGCGACTGGGCATGTGGCTTTTCTTCAACCCGCAGGGAGACAAGCTCCTGCTCACTCTGAAATCCAGTTTTTGGGGACACGCGGGGGACCCAGACACCTACAGGGAGAAGCTGGACTTTCGGCCATCAGGTCAGAAAGTGAGAGTGACTTTTTGCAGAGGTGCGCCCAGCAATCATTGTTTACTGTGCTGGAGCGTGGGACGCGGGGACTTGGAAAAGCGGAAAGGCAGCCATCGCCGTTTGCCACGCCCCAGCCTAGTGACGCCCTGAGGCCCCGCCCCGCACATTCTACAAACCCGCCCAGGCTCCACACAGCGGCTTTTGCATATAAATGGCCTGTTCTGTGACAGCTTAACCAAATTAACTGCAGCTCCAGTCAGACTGCTCCAAAACCACTCAAGCAAAGGAGGAGAAAACTAGTCCTTGCTGTAGCTCCTGCTGGGGGACACACAGTACACAAGGGTACACCAAGAGTGTCCTCCTCAGGTAACTGGGAGGCTGACCCGTTGAAACAATAGGACACCTAGTACACAAAGCTACCCTACCAACTCAGGGAAGCAGCGAAAATGAGGAAGCAAGGAAACAGATCACAAACCAAAGAAATGGAGGAGAACAAGCGACTGGACATAGAGTTCGCAAGGAAACAGATCACAAACCAAAGAAATGGAGGAGAACAAGCGACTGGACATAGAATTCAAAACCACGGTTATAAGGTTTTTCAAGAATTTCATGGAAAAGGCTGATAAATTTAATGAGACCCTTGAGGATATGAAAAAGGACCAACTAGAAATTAAACATACACTGACTGAAATAAAAAATATTATACAGAGACCCAACAGCAGACTAGAGGATCACAAGAATCAACTCAAAGATTTGGAATACAAAGAGGCCAAGGACACTCCTCCAAAGAAGCAAGAAGAGAAGAGAATTCAGAAAGTTGAAGATAGTGTAAGAAGCCTTTGGGACAACTTAAAGCGAACCAACATCAGAATTATGGGGGTACCAGAAGAAGAGAGAGAGCAAGATGCTAAAAACCTATTTGAAGAAATAATGAAAACTTCCCCCACCTGGTGAAAGAAATAGACTTACAAGTCCAGGAAGCACACAGAACCCCAAACAAAAGGAATCCAAAGAGGACCACACCAAGACACATCATAATTAAAATGCCAAGGGCAAAAGACAAAGAGAGAATCTTACAAGCAGCAAGACAAAAACAGTTAGTTACCTACAAGGGAGCACCCATACGATTATCAGCTAATTTCTCAACAGAAACTATGCAGGCCAGACGGGAATGGCAAGAAATATTCAAAGTGATGAATAGCAGGAACCTGCAACCAAGACTACTCTACCCAACAAAGTTATCATTCAGAATTGAAGGGCAGATAAAGAGCTTCACAGATAAGAAAAAGCTAAAGGAGTTCATCACCACCAAACCAGTATTATATGAAATGCTGAAAGGTAGTCTTTAAAAAGAGGAAAAAGAAGAAGAAAGATAAAAATTATGAACAACAAATACATATCTATCAACAAGTGAATCTAAAAGTCAAGAGAATTAAAAATCTGAGGAACAGAATAAACTGGTGAACATAATAGAATCAGAGGCATAGAATGGGAGTGGATTGATAATTCTCAGGGGGAAAGGGGTGTCTGTGTGGGGAGTACGGGAAGAGACTGGACAAAAATCATACACCTATGGATAAGGACAGCGGGGTGGGGGAGGTAAGGGCAGAGGGGGAGTGGGAACCGGGTGGTGGAGAGATATGGGGGGAAAAAAGGAGAAACAATTGTAATCTGAACAATAAAGATTTATTTTTAAAAAAACAATGAGGTATCACCTCACACCTGTCAGAATGGCTACCATCAACAATTCAATAAATGACAAGTGCTGGTGAGGATGTGGAGAAAAAGTAACCCTGCTGGTGGGATGCAGACTGGTGCAGCCATTATGGAAAACAATATGAAGTTTCCTTAAAAAATTAAATATGGAACGGCCATTTGACCCAGTGATCCCACTTCTAAGAATATATCCTAATAGACCCAAAATACCAATCAGAAAGAATGTATATTCATAGCAGCACAATTTACAATAGCTAAGATCTGGAAACAGCTCAATTGCTCATCAGTAGATGAATGGATAAAAATGGTACATTTACACCATGGAATACTATGCAGCAGTAAAAAAGAAGGCTCTTAAACTTTGAGACAGCATGGAGGGACCTGGAGAGTATTATGCTAAGTGAAATAAGCCAGTCAGAGAAATGCAAATACCATATTATCCCACTTATATGTAGAATCTAATGGACAAAATAAACTGGTTTCAAGTTCTCTCTTTGGACCCCAACCCATCTTCATCCTCCCAGAACTGGGTGATATCTGAGCTGCAAGGATCACCAGATGCTCCTGCTGTCAATGAGCCATGGATCCAGCTGGACCCCAGGCTGTCCTCAATGGTAGTGCTGGGCCTGGCCTACCAAGAAATTATACCCAGCCTACCATACTCCATTTCAGTTCCATCTCCACAGCTTTCCAGACACTACCCAATGCCTCCAGGGTCAGTAATCCCTGGGGAGCTGGTGATAGCCTCAGGGGAGGAGCCCACCCATACCTCACTCAATACTCCTTCAAGGGCAACTCCCTGACCCCCCTATGGGTCACCCATGGGAAAATATGTCCTACTCTTACCCCTTTCCTAGGGCTGTGGAGAGTACTGTGGGGTTTTCCTTGTCCCTCCTAATACCCTATATTTATCTGTATAAATAATGAGATTCGAATGGGGAGAAAAGAGAAGATGGGATGGTCTCTGACTCTATACACAATTACTGGTAGCTTCACTTAGTTGCAGCTTTCTCTTATACTGCGCAAGTGCACAAGTGAAAGAGATTTTTTAAATAGAGAAAACAATAAATATTTCCTCATTTATTTTAGAAAAAGTATTTAGTTATAAATTACTTATGGCACCTCAAAATTGTCCTTGGCACACTTGTGTGCCATGCCACCTCAACTGAGAATTGTTTTTCTAGTTCCTTTACACTCTAGGTATGTGTAGTCCATGATGTAGTATGGGCATGGCCTGGGAGCTTACAAGAAATATAGAATCAGAATCAGACCTGGTGAGTCATAATCTGCCTTTTAGTTAAGGACTCCAGGTGATTCATTCTCAGGTTGAAGTTTGAGAACACTCTGGAGGAGTGATTTGCAAAGTGCCAAATCTAGACCAGCAGCATCAGCATAATCTGAGAACATGTGAATAATGGAAATCCTCAGGCTTCACCCCCAATTTAATATATCAGAACCTCTTGGGGCATGGCCCAGCAATGTTTTTTGACACCCTTCTAGTTGAGTTTGATAAATCTAAAGTTTGAGAATAATGCTCTAGAGGATGGTCAGAAATGCATGAGTTTTGTTCTTTCATTCCACTATAAGCAGCTCTTGGCAAGTATTGCTAATAAATCATGACATTCTTTCTGACTGAATCTGGACATGGCCTCAGAGTCTTTCTCAGAACAGTGTTCTAGTCAGTCACTACCAATTTTATGGAGATGACCTAATTGTCATCCCAGCATAAGTGGCCACAGGACTGCCTCTATAGTAACTTGTGTGCATATATATTAACACGGGAGAGGCATTCTTCTGGGCAGGGGCTATAAGAGCCTCTGTGTAACTTATGAAAATGCTAATAGCAAGGATGAGGATTATAGCCTTTATATTTTTAGTCTCATAAAGCACTATCAAGATAAATTATTGTTTTCAGTGTCAGTGTTAAAATTCACTCCTGCCATGCCTTTTCAGTATATGAAGTTCCTCTTCCAGTCCTTAGCCATTGAGCCCATCCTTTGTTCCCTTTGCATGTATTATAGGGTAAGAAAGCTGTGGCTATGAGCTTGCTGATACATAAACTCTGATTGTACCCTGCACTTCCCATTCACAATACTCAATGACCTTCTATTTTTTAAATTAAATTTATTGAGGTGACATTGGTTCATAAAATCGTACAGGGTTCCAGTGTCAACAAAACATCATTTTCCCACTGCATCGTGAGCCCGTCACCCAAAGCAAAATCTCTTTCCAGTCTCATTTATCCTCCCTTTGCTCACTTCCACCTACACCCACTTCCTTTCCCTCTGACTTTCACCACAATGTTGTCTGTGTCTATGTGTTACATGTGTATGTGTGTTTTAATCCTTTCACCTTCTTTTATCCAAGGCTTCTAATTTTTTTAGAATTAATATCTGTCTTGCCCATACCATGAGAGCAGAAATCACATTTATCTTGCTCACTACTTTTATTGGTTTCCTAGGGCTGCCATACAAATTATCAGATTGTATGACTTAAAACAATAGAAATGTATTCTCTCCCAGTTCTAGAGGCCATAAGTCTGAAATCAGTATCACTGGGCCAAAATCAAGGTGTTGGCAAGGCCATACTCCCTCTAGCGGCTGTAAGAGAGAATCCGTTCATTACATCTTTTCAGCTTCTGGTAGCTTCCAGAATTCTTTGGCTTATGGCTGCATCACTCCAACCTTTGCTTTCATTATCACATCTCTTTCTCTGACTCCGACCCCCTCCCCCGCCTTCCTCTTATAAATACCTTTTTAATTAGAATCAGGTTCAAGCATGATTGTATCATTCAAAATGAAACATCAGGAAAGCAGCGAGATAGAGTTGGTGTGTTGGGGAACATGCTCTGTGTGTTTGCATCCTTTCCACCCTTGATCTCAAGTGTAGTAGAATGCATTTCTGATAGCATCAACTCCAGACTCCCTTCAATTCCTAGCCCTGTCCCAGCCTTGGTAATAGCTGAGTTCACCTTGAAAAGCCCTTGGTGACCTGTTGAGATTCCATATTCTACTTTCTCAGTTCCTTGTGTATGTAGAGGGTGAATGGTTCTGTCCTGACCCTCTTTTTAGCCATTGCTAGGAGGCACACACTCAATGCTTAATTAGACACTCCAAGCCTGACTACAATGTGACCAGACTGTGTGCTTCATGCCAACTCATCCTTTTTCCCTCAGGTTATGCAATTTTTTTTCTTAAATTGTCAGGATTTGATTAGAGCTGTGCAGGCTGGTAGCACCCCCTGGGCATTGCTGACCCTGGCCTTGGACTTTTTAGTTTGGGCAACTACAAAAGTACTTTGATGATGAGGAAAACAATGGCAATTATTATGCTAATGAGGAGTACAGATAATTACTTAGCTTTCCATAAGACCCATCTTCTTTTAAAAGTGAGTCCCAGTCACACACATTATGTCTCTAGATCCTCACAACTCTGGGAGGCAGTAAAAGGTAGTGAAAATAACATAGCTGGCCAATCGCAAAGACCTGGGTTTGTGTCCCACTTCCATCATGCATGGACAAGTTATTTTATCCCTTTGAACCTCAGTTTCCTGTCTATAAAATAGAATAATAATAATATTTGTCTTGCAAGTTTACAGGAAAGACTCCATGTGAAAAAACACAAAGTGCCTGATGTAATAGACATTCTAGAATCTTCATTCCTAATCTTACAGATCAGGGGCATTCAGGGTCAGATATTTTAGCTTTAATACTAAATAAAATTACTAAATTTCTCTGTGCCTCAGGTGCCTCATCTTTAGGGGGGGGTATTAATAATGTATTTAACTTGTATGGTCATTAGAATTAGATGTATTTTGATCTTTTAAACATTCAGAAGAGTGCCTTGTCCTGGGTCAGCACTCAATAAATTAAGTTTCAGAATCAGGCAGAGAGGAGTTTGAATGCAGCTTCACTACATACTAGCTGTATGACCTAAGGTTAATTACTGAAGTACTATCAGCCTCATTTGCAAAATAAAGATGATTATAGCATCTTCCCCCTACAATAGTCATGAAGATTAAGTGAGGAAATGCATATATAGCCCCAGCACTGTGTCTGGCACCAATTTTTAACTGATACATGTGCATTCCCCTTTACTCAAAGATACTGACATCATGAAAAAGCCCAATATCCAGGCTTGAAAAAGTTGGGCTTTAGTCACAGAAATAAGACCTGTAGTAAATTAACTGGTCAACCCTAAAAAAATGTTCACGTTCTAATTACCAGAACCTGAGAATGTTATCTTATTTGCATAAAGGGGATTTTGCTGATATGATAAATTAAGCATCTCTAAATTATCCTGAATTATCTGATGGGTCCTAGATCTAGTGAGAAGTGTCCTCCTAAGAGAAAGAAGAAATTTGACACAAAAAGACACAGAGAAGGGGATATGAAGATAACACCAGACTGTACACCTGCAATTAATACAAAATAACTTTGAATATAAACTGTAATTGAAAAATAAAGTAAGGGGAGATAAAAAAGATAGTGGCAGGGATTGGAATGATACACATATGAGCCAATAAATGACAAGCATTGCCAGCAACCTCTAGAAGCTAGGACAGAGGCAGTGAATAGATTCTCCCTCAGGACCTTCAGAAGGAACCATTCCTGCCCACACTTTGATTTCAGAATTCTTGCCTCTAGAATGGTGAAAGAATACATTTCTGGTGATTTTTGCCACCCAATTTGTGGTACTTTGTTATAGGGACCATAGGATACTAATACAGACCCTAGAAATTAATCTAAGAGATTAGTTGGAGTGATGGAGGTATTTTCCCATAGAATGAACACAGCACCTCCAGCCCATGTCATTACCTTGTTAGAATTGGGGATCTGTATGTGGCTAGAGATATCTAGGAGCCCTGTTGTAATACATGTTGAAATCCTTTCAGATAGAAAAGATTTACAAAGGAAAGATAGGCCTCCTGCCCTAAGCAGGGATCACATCTTTATAGGTACTATAAAGGGCTCCAAATAGTTTAAGGGGTTGGCCATAAAAAGATACATGGGAAAATGAGGCCAGGCAGACTAACCAGTGTGATAGAAGAGACCCCCCCTCCCCCCCCAAAAAATTAGACTCCATGGAAACAAAAAAAGATAAATTTAGCCTCTTGGCTATGTTGTCATCTCATTGCTTTTGAAAATTAAATTCCACTTAGGGAAAGGAAAGGGAACTATGAGTTATTGATTGCCAAGACTCTGCAGGGGCTTTACACATAATTTTGCATTTTACTGTCACATCTACCCTGAGAGAAAGATAAGTACTATTGTTACTCTCAGATTACCAATTAGGTAACTGAGGCCCCAAATCTCATGACTAGTGAATGATGGAACTGGATTTTAAATTCACCTCTGAAAAGGTAAAATGTGTGTACAAGTATATATATATATATATATATATATACTAGAGGCCCGGTGCACGAAATTCGTGCACTGGGGAGGGTGTCCCTCAGCCCAGCTTGCACCCTCTCTAATATGGGACCCCTTGGGGGATGTCCAACTGCAGGTTTAGGCCCGATCCCTGTGGAATCGGGCCTAAACCTGCAGTTGGACATCCCTCTCACACGGATCGCCCCAGGCACCCCCAGGGAGCGGCCACGCCCCCATGCCACGCCCCCTGGGGTGCCGATCGCCCCAGGCACCCCCGGGGAGCGGTGGCACGGGCGCGGCCACGCCCCCCCGGGGTGCCGATCTCCCCAGGCAACCCCGGGGAGCAATGGCAGGGGCGTGGCCACGCCCCCCGGGGTGCCGATCGCCCCAGGCACCCCTGGGGAGCGGCCACGCCCCCTTGCCATGCCCCAGGGGGTGCCGATCGCCCCAGGCACCCCTGGGGAGCGGCCACGCCCCTATGCCACGCCCCCCAGGGTGCCGATTGCCCCAGGCACCCCCGGGGAGCGGCAGCATGGGTGCGGCCACGCCCTCCGGGGTGCCGATCACCCCAGGCACCCCCAGGGAGCGGGCACGGGCGCGGCCACGCCCCCCCCCAGGGTGCCGATGGCCCCAGGCACCCCTGGGGAGCAGCGGCACGGGTGCGGCCACACCCCCCCCCGGGGTGCCGATCGCCCAGGCACCCCCGGGGAGCGGCAGCAGGGGCGTGGCCACGCCCCCCGGGGTGCCGATCGCCCCAGGCACCCCCGGGGAGCGGCAGCATGGGCGCGGCTATGCCCCCCGGGGTGCCGATCACCCCAGGCATCCCGAGGGAGCGGGCACGGGCACGGCCACGCCCCCCACGGGGTGCCGATCGCCCCAGGCACCCCCGGGGAGCGGCAGCATGGGCGCGGCCACGCCCCCCGGGGTGACGATCACCCCAGGCACCCCCAGGGAGCTGGCATGGGGGCGGCCACGCCCCCCCGGGGTGCCGATCACCCCAGGCACCCACGGGGAGCGGGCACGGGCGTGGCCACGCCCCCCCAGGGTGCCGATCACCCCAGGCACCCCCGGGGAGCGGCCACGCCCCCATGCCACGGCCCCCCCCGGGGTGCCGATCGCCCCAGGCACCCCGGGGGAGCGGCCACGCCACCATACCACGCCCCCCCGGGGTGCCCATCGCCCCAGGCACCCCCGGGGAGCGGCCACGCCCCCATGCCACGCCCCCCGGCGTGCCGATCACCCCAGGCACCCCCGGGGAGCAGCTGCACGGGCGTGACCACGCCCCCCCCCGGTGCCTATCACCCCAGGCACCCCCCGGGAGTGGGCACGGGCGCGGCCACGCCCCCCCGGGGTGCCGATCGCCCCAGGCACCCACGGGGAGCGGGCACGGGCGTGGTCACGCCCCCCGGGGTGCCTATCACCCCAGGCACCCCCGGGGAGCGGCAGCACGGGCGCGGCCACGCCCCCCCCGGGGTGCCGATCGCCCCAGGCACCCACGGGGAGCGGGCACGGGCGCGGCCACGCCCCCCCAGGGTGCCGATCACCCCAGGCACCCCCGGGGAGCGGCCACGCCCCCATGCCACGGCCCCCGGGGGTGCCCATCGCCCCAGGCACCCCCGGGGAGCGGCCACGCCCCCATACCACGCCCCCCGGGGGTGCCCATCGCCCCAGGCACCCCCGGGGAGCGGCCACGCCCCCATGCCATGCCCCCCGGGGTGCCGATCACCCCAGGCACCCCCGGGGAGCAGCTGCACGGGCGTGGTCACGCCCCCCGGGGTGCCGATCACCCCAGGCACCCCCGGGGAGCAGCTGCACGGGCGTGGCCACGCCCCTCCGGGTGCCTATCACCCCAGGCACCCCCGGGGAGCGGCAGCACGGGCGCGGCCACACCCCCCGGGGTGCCGATCGCCCCAGGCACCCCCGGGGAGCGGGCACGGGCGCGGCCACGCCCCCCCGGGGTGCCGATCACCCTAGGCACCCCGGGGGAGCAGCTGCACGGGCGTGGTCACGCCCCCCAGGGGTGCCTATCACCCCAGGCACCCCCAGGGAGCGGTAACGGGCGCGGCCACGCCCCCCGGGGTGCCGATCACCCCAGGCACCCCCGGGGAGCAGCGGCTCGGGCGCGGCCACTGGGCACCGCCATCTTGATTTTATCAACGGTCGACAGGCCACCCAGAGTCCCGCCCTCAGCCTCAGCTGGCCCAATCATGGGCATAGCGGAGGTGCGGTCAATTTGCATGTTTCTCTATTATAAGGTAAGATATATATATATATATATATATATATATATATATATATGCCTTTATCTAGAGAGAGATACTTTTCATCAACTTTTCCAAGGTTATTATGACCCCAGAAGCTGAAGAACTCTTGCTGGGATCTCCTACTGTTATTTTCTAGTCTCCTCTGAGGTGTTATATCCTTTGGCAAGTCTTTCTTGACACTTGCCTTTAAAAATAATTAAGCAAACAGACTTGGCAAGGTGCCCCTCCTCCATGCTTTTATACCACTATTTTCCATATAAATTCATACTTCTTCCTCCTTTATCACATGTGAGCAAATCAATCGCATGCAGTGTGTTCTCTTCATCTCAGATAACTGGCATCAAACATAGGTCTTGGTGTACGGGAGGATCTTGGCAAATGTCAGATGGATGGGTAGATGGGTGGATGGATGGATGGAAGGGTAGGTGGATGGGTAGATGGATAGATAGGTGAGTTGATGAATGCATAGATGGATGGTTGGATAGATGAGTGGATGGATGGGTAAGTGGATAAATTAATGAATGGATGGTGACAGGAAAGATAGGACTCCCAGGAACCCTATAAAGGGTTCTAAATAGTTTAAGTGGTTGGCCATAAAAAGATACCTGGGAAAATGAGGCCAGGCAGACTAACCAGTGTGATAGAAGAGACTCCCCCCCCCCCAAAAAAAAAAAAGTAGACTCCATGGAAACAAGAAAAGATAAATTTAGCCTCTTGGCTATGTTTCCAAGGTCAATACCCAGACCTCTTTCATTGTTTAAAGTTTGTGATATATTAAGAAAAGAAATAATGCCAAAATAGGGTTACCACAATTCTTCTATGTTTAAAATATTATAAATATAGCCTAGCCGGAGTGGCTCAATGGTTGAGTGTCGACCCATGAACCAATAGGTCACTGGTTCGATTCCCAGTCAGGGCATATGTTTAGGTTGTGGGCTTGATCCCCAGTAGGGAGTATGCAGAAGGCATCTGGTTACTGATTCTCTCTCATCATGGATATTTCTATCCTTCTTTCCCTCTCCCTTTCTAAAAATCAATAAAAACATTTTAAAAAGTTAGAACTAAATTCAAATAGTGGAGAATTTCCTTTAAAAAAGAAAAAAAATATTATATATATATATATTAACAATTTTAACATTAATTTAAAATATCACTGTAATATAGCTTTATTTGAATTAATATGTTATCCTATCTAATAAAAGGGTAATATGCAAATTAACTGCCACTCCATCACAAAGATGGTGGTGCCCATAGCCACAAGATGGCAGCACCCAATTCCCTCAGCCCTGCTGGAGTCCCCCAGTCCTGGGGGGGGGGGCAGCGTGATAGAGGGCAGCGTGAACGGCCTGGTGGAATGCTTGGAATGCTTGCTTCGTTGCTGTGGCAATGAGGCAAGCATTCTGTCCCAGCTGTGGAGGGCCTCTGGGGGACAGGGGGGCTGGCCCGCAGCCTCCAAGGCTGAGCGCAGGCCTGGAGAGGAGATGGTGGGCCCACCTCTCACGGAAGCAGCACGGCTCCCTCCTGGCTCCCTCCTGGCTCCTGTGGGCACCGGCGGCTCGCTTCCACCTCCCGCAGAAGCCATGCAGCTCCCGTGGAAGCAGTGCAGCTCCCAGCTACGCACTGTGGTTCACGCTGGCTCCTGTAGAAGCAGAGGGCAGCCTACTGCGTGTGGTATCGTGTGATGGGCTACTAGTTATTTATAAAGGTCTTGGAACAGGTCCTGGTACATACCAAGTACTATGTGTTCATAGTTGTTGTTATCATTTAAAGATGATGTTAAAAAATTAACTTTAAGGTCCTCTGTGAATATATGGTTTAGGCCCAGGGGCTTCCTTCCCTCGTACATCCCACTCCACATTATCAGCCTTGGTTGGATGAATATTAGTACAACTCTTTTCTTTGAGGAGCCATCATTAATTAATCCCTTTGCCTCATCTCTAAAAGGCCTTATTGTAGATGTATATTGAAAGAAGTTGCTTTAGCTAATAAAGTAGAGATGCTCCTCAACTTACAATAGAGTTATATCCCAATAAAGCCATCATAAGTTGAAAATATCGAAAGTAAAAAGTACATTTAGTACAACTAACCTATTGAACATCGTAGCTCAGCCTAGTCTACCTTAAATGTACTCAGAATACTTACATTAGCCTAGAGCAGTAATGGACAACCTTTTGAGCTTGGTGTGTCAAACTTCTCCAAAAAACTGAGCATAACTCGGGTAGTGTGTCACTTAGAGGAAAAAAACATTATTTTGCAAATGTTTCATCCTCAGGAGCAGCAAATGTTTCATCCTCGGCATATGGCTGCCTCAGTGGCCGCGTGTCATCAGAAATGGCTACGCGTGTCAGTGCTGACAAGCGTGTCATAGGTTTGCGATCACTGGCCTAGAGTTAGGCAAAGTCATCTCACTGCTGCTGCCTAGCATTGAGAGAGTATTATACCACACATTGCTAGCCTGGAAAAAAATTTAAAAATTAAAAATAGGGTTTATATTAAATGGGTATCACTTCCATACCATCATAAAGTAAAAAAAAAAAAAAGTTAAGTTGAATCATCATAAATCAGGGGCCATCTGTATATTACATTTTGTTAAAATGAAAAAGGTTTATAAATAGCTGTGTAGCAATAGAAAGAGCACTGGTCTTTCAGCTCTAATATCTACCCTTGACTCTGTCCCTAAGATACTGTGTGACCTTGAGCCAACTTCTTCCCCTTCTGGGCTCAGTCTCCTTATCTGTAAAATGGAGGAGAGAATTCAATCAATTGACCTTTAAGGCTAAACTTGAGTTTTAGAAATACTACAAATCTCTCAGTCCACTGTTAGATTAGGATGATTAGAATGAGTAGACTAGTAATATCCCCAGATTCTAGGGTAAGGCAGGATATGACTATTTCCATTCTGTCACAAATTAAGAGGGATCAGGTGACCCCAAGGGGTGAAGACAGGCAGAGAGATAGAATGGCTTAACTCTGTTTTCAGGATTTCTGCCTATGGTTCAGTTGATGAGTTTAATAGGTGCTTTTGGAAAAACACTTTCTTTCCATGTCACCTTGGAATATAGAAGGGTAGAACAGAAGAATAAATGGTAATTTTTGAGGGTCTACCATGAACCAGGCAAGATGCTAAGTATTTACAAATACCTTATTACTAATCTACATTTTTAAAATTGATTTCAGAGAGGAAGGGAGAGGGAGAGAGAGATAGAAACATCAATGATGAGAGAGAATCATTGATTGGCTACCTCCTGCATGCCCCATACTGGGGATTGAGCTTACAATCGGGGCATGTGCCCTGACAGGGAATCAAACCATGATATCTTGGTTCATAGGTCAACACTCAACCACTGAGCCATGCCAGCGGAGCACTATTGACATTTTAAAGATAAAAAAACACACACACACAAAAAACAAAACAGAAACAAAAACAAAAACCCTAAAGCTCAGAGAGATGGAGTGACTTCCACAGGCTGAAAGTAGCTTTTTAGTTTCTCCTTTCCACTCTCTCTCACTCCCCATGTAATTGGAAGAGCTAGACTATGGATCATAGTACAGGAGCTCTTTTCTGATATGACTGGGTCCAGGACCTCAGTTGTACAGTATTAATCATGTTAGCTTTTATAATGGTTGAGATTTGTGAGGGAAGCTGAAACAGTGATTTTTCAGTGATTTTAAGGAAACAATCAACAGACAACAAAAAATAAAAAAGCACTTATTTGGACCAAAGTATATGTGTTTTGCTGCTCCTCACATATGACTAGGCTGAGGACTTCCTTTTTTGATTAGCCCAACAGAAGAGCATTTTTATTCATTCTTGTGAATAATTCTGTCACTACTCCAAGCACAAGGCAAAAATCTCTGAAGGCCATCCTAGTGGTTTCAAAAAGTTCCCTTTCTCTCTTCTGACAACACTCCCCATCCTCATCCAATGCAGTTTCATCTTCTCCCTGGGCTCCTTCCCATTGAAGGTTTTTGTGGGTATTATTGTTACTGGTCTGTGTGTCTGATGCTTCAAATGGCCTAAACTCAAAACATCAGAGTTTGGAGCAAGGAAATGTTTATTGATCAAGAAGGCACCAACCAAGAAAATGGGGTGCCTCAAATCCATATAAAGAAAGTACAGAATTCAGGCTTCTTTTACGTGAAGGGAAGGAGGAATGGGTAGGGCAAGAGGTGATTGACAACCGAAGACATATAGGTGCCAGTAAGGGTTTAAGGAAGAGTGTGCTTATTTATGTGAGCCTACAAGGTTCCTGCAAATCTTTGATAAACAGTACATACTTCCTTTATCTCCTCAAGCCACAAGCAGAATTCCTCTAATGATTAGCATATTTATATGCAAGTCTAAGCAGAAATTATTAGCCTGGAGGCCATGGGAACAAAGCAGGCTTGAACAAGATGGGGTCAGAGAGACCCAGCATTTACTCTGTTACATTATTTTCCAGTCTTGTCCTCCAGTGCACTAGACTTGTTGTTTCTTCTAACCTAGCATTCATTTCTCCATCTTCTGATGGTATTTATTTTTAAACTAGAGGCCTGGTGCACGAAATTCGTGCACAGAGGGGGGAGGTGTCGCTCAGCCCAGCCTGTACCCTCTCCAATCTGGGACCCCTCGAGGGATGTCTGACTGGGATCGGGCCCAAACGGGCAGTTGGACATCCCTCTCACAATCCAGGACTGCTGGCTCCCAACTGCTCGCCTGCCTGCCTTCCTGATTGCCCCTAACCGCTTCTGCCTGCCAGCCTGATCACCCCCTAACCACTCCCATGCCAGCCTGATTGATGCCTAACTGCTCCCCTGCCAGCCTGTTTGCCCCCAACTTCCCTCCTCTGCCAGCCCGATCACCCCTAACTGCCCTCCCCTACAGGGTTGATCGCCTCCAACTGCCCTCCCCTGCTGGCCATCTTGTGGTGGCCATCTTGTGGTGGCCATCTTGTGTCCACATGGGGGCAGGATCTTTGACCACATGGGGGCAGCCATATTGTGTGTTGGAGTGATGGTCAATCTGCATATTACTCTTTTATTAGATAGGATAGAGGCCTGGTGCAGGAGTGGGGGCCAGCTGGTTTTCCCTGAAGGGTGTCCCAGATCAGGGTGGGGGTTCCCTTGGGGCGTGGGGTGGCCTGAGCAAGGGGCCTGTGGTGGTTTGCAGGCCGGCCACACCCCCTGGCGACCCAAGCGGAGGCCCTGGTATCTGGAATTTATTTACCTTCTACAATTAAAACTTTGTAGCCTGGAGCGGAGCCAAGCCTCCTGCATGCTCCACGGCCAGCAGCCATTTCTGTTTGGGTTAATTCACCTTCTATAATTGAAACTTTGTAGCCTTAAGCGGAGGCCTGGGCCAGGCCAGGGTGTGCGGAAAGCTTTGCTTTCTCCATTGCCGCGGGCAACCCTGGCCTGGTCTCTCCAGCTCTGTGGCTGCTGCCATTCTGTTTGAATTTGTTTACCTTCTATAATTGAAACTTTGTAGCTTGAGTGGAGGCTTAGGCCTGCAAGGGCATGCGGAAAGCTTGGCTTCCTCTGTTGCCTTGGAAACCTTGCTCTTTGTGGCTGTAGCCATCTTGGTTGGGTTTATTTACATACTTGCCCTGATTGGCTGGTGGGCGTGGCTCGGGCTGGTGGGCATGGCTTGGGCATAGCGAAGGTGCAGTCAATTTTCATATTACCTTTTTATTAGGTAGGATGAGCTACCAGTTGGCCCCTATCTCAGTGCAATGTCCTACTGAAGAATTCCAAGCTCTTAGCCACAGGGACAGTCCAGTTCAATGGGACTCAATTTTGGAATTTTGATTTGAATTATTGGAAAATATGTATCTTTCCACTAGACTAGAACTGCCCTATACCCATTAACCAGCTACAATAATCATCACTCAAAGGCATTCTTATTTAATCTATGTCCCTACCCATTCCCTCCTATCAATCATGTTTTATTTAAAGCCAATTCCAAACATCTTATCACTTCATCTATAAATGCTTCAGTATGTCTCTAAATGGTAAGGTAAGTTTATCACTGTAATTTATCATATCTAAAAAATTAACAATTTTTTAACTATCCAATAGCCAGTCCATATTAAAATTCCCTCTATTGTTTCACAAATGTTTTCTTACATTTTTATGTTTGATTCAGGGTCCAAACAAGGTCAATGCAATGCATTTGGTTAGGTTTCTCAAATGTCTTTCAATCATTATGTTCTCCCTTCTTTTTCATTTCCTTGACATTTCTTTATTGAAGAAACTGGAGGTTATAAACTTGCTCCTTGCTGTTTTCCTGATGCCTAGTGTGGCACCTAGAAAAGAATCAACTCAATCAGTGTCTGTGAATGGATGAGGAAACAAAGGACCACATTTCTTCATGGCCTTTGCTTGTTGTCCATGCTTGGAATGGTCTGTCTTCATTGACCCCCTCAGTCTCCTGGTCTGCAAAGTGGAGCAGCTAATACCTGCCTTCTGTTCCAGTTCCTGGGAAGGTTGTGACAAATATTGAGCTTTTAAAAAGACATATTTTTAACTAAAAAGAAAGTATAAAACAGCTTTGAGCAATTAGTGATATAAATACTAGGGGAAGAGTCCTATTATTAAATGTCCTTTGATCATATAAGCTTCAGGCAGAGTGGTAAAGTTGAGAAGTAGAACCCCTTTTCTTTGTCCTTTGTGCTTCCTTGAGTGTGACAACTAGAACAGTCAGGGCTAGAACATTCAGGGCTAGGAGTATGCCCTGGAGTGGGTAGCTCCAAAGCTCCTTTTAGACAAGTCAGCCCTCTCTGGCTGGGGCAGGCCTGTGATATCCTATTCCATCCTAGCAAATATGGAATAGCCTGGAGACCCAGGAAGACTGAGACAACTGTTCCTGTTTTGAAAAGTGTCAGAAGGATGTAGCTGCAGGTGGGGGTGAATGTCTGCCCCTAAAAGCAAAGCCCAGCCAAGAAGTTGCTGGGCCCCCATGGAGGAGAGCTGAGATTTGGGCTGGACTCCTGACAGCACCTATGACCCCATCTTCTGGTCAAGTCACTGGTGACAATGGACAACTTGTATGGAAAGTCTGCAAGTATTTATGAGTCAATTAGTTTTCATTTCAAACAAAGAGTTCAGAGAAGCTTTGATGAGTGGCCAAGAACTACTACAAAGAAGTAAATAGCCAGTGAGGTCAAGTTTCAGCCTTCCCTGGCTTGGAGAGAATCCTATTCTGAAGCCAGCAGCCACGCAATATTACTCTGATCCAAGCAAGCAGCCAGGGAACAAAAGGGGGCCTTCCCTAGGGGCATTTTTGTACCTAACATGAACTCCAGTAGGGGCTTTGCAGGAGGCTGTATTTAGTATTTTCCTTCCTACCCAGCCCCTGTACCCTATATGCACTTTCCATAAAGTAGCACTTGTTGAGGCCAATACCTAGGGTCTTTAACACACTGGGCATGCACGCTATGGGAATTACAAAAATTACTGAGTGTGTGCTATGAGAATTACAAAAATGACAACAGAACATAGGAGTTTGAAAAATGATCAAATCAGTAGGAATTGTAAAAGAAAGTAATGAGGACCTAAAGTACATAGATGTGAAGTGGGAATCTTTAAAGTTTCAGTTTTTTTTTTTCTAAGCTTTCTGTATGCCCAAAAGAGGAGCTTATTTTGGAAGTGGAAGAAGTATGATTTTTTTTTACTCAACTCAAAAGTTGTTGAACTGATTTAGCTCAAACTATAAAAAGACAAAAATCAAATGCACCCTTGTACAAGATTTCTGTGTAGAATAGAGTGGAAACAGAGGGGTAATACCATGAAAACCTAGTACCTTGAAATCATATTCTTCCAGCTGATTTTTCAGATACCATTTGAGGGTAGGTTTGGGGCATGGGGTTCTGAGTCAAATAGGCAACTAACTCAAATTTAACCATCTTTTAAATCAGGGGTTACTATTTTTATGAATCTGAAATTATTTTTCTAAAAATTCTCATCTTATTTTTTACAAAGCTACCAGCATAGCCAGGATTTTTATATTTGTTTAATGAATGAATTAATTATGCATTGATCAAATAAAGAGGGATGTGGTCCAGAGCTGATAACACAAACTTTGGAGAAAAATAGGCCTAGATTCATACATCAACTCTTCCCCTTATTAGATACTTGAACTTAATACTGAGACTTACTGCTTCTTCTGCAGAATGTGAATAAATTTACCTCAGAAGGTTTTGATAAGTATTACATAAGATGAAAAATATTAAAAACTTAGAATAGTGCCTGATATATAATGAAATCCCCCTAAAGCAGTGATAGTAGTATTACTTGTAAAATTGGGGGTGACCCAAGGGCTTTTCTTTACACTCTTTTCTTCCAAATAGTCGAGATCAGTGCATTTATAGAAAAGTGAAATTTTGTGATGACCAGCAGTAAGAAATACATTTTATGTAGTGATTGAATACACATATACATAGAAGAAACAAAAGTCGGTGCATTTTACACTATTTATTGTATTCTATTCCAACCTATTCTATTTAATTGTATTGTATTCTAGTCTACTTTATTCATTTAATTTCCTTTCATTATTAAATGCTGACCACAGCCCAGTAAACAGATTTCACTACTGTCTAATAGGTCTTGTCCCACAGTTTGTAAAGACATTTAACTAGATGAATATAGGGGAGGCAGTTACCACTCTCAGAATCCCAGAGAACTGTCTTCTTCTGAATTAACAACTCTGGTCAAGGTTTGGAGTAAAAATAAATGTGCCCTGAATTTTTGTCCCCAGTAAAACTACCTCTTAGAACAATAAATGACAGCTGCAAAGTGACTAGACACCAGTTCTCCTTATACTTTCACCCCTGGCCTGGCTCCTGGATGATGACACTTTCTTTTCTAGACCTTTCTAGCAAGTCAGACCAAGATCCGGAGTTGGCTTGCATCAACTAGCATGTGTGTGTATGGTGGGAGGGGGAGGAGAAAGAGAGAGAGAGAGAGAGAGAGAGAGAGAGAGAGAGAGAGAGAGATTGTAGGAATTGGGGAAAGAGGGGAAGGACTGCCAACTTCTTAGTTTTATCCTCTAATGTCACCAACTTATCCAGTTTCTGACAGGTTGGAGGGGAATGCCCTTTCCCTCTGGAGATGGCTGAGACAGTGAAAAAGAGCCAAAGTACCAACAGTTAGCTCATTGCTCCACCTCCCTGGTTTGGTCCCTTCGCCTTGACAGAGCCTTGGTCCAGTAAGATGATATGACCACAGCTGGTCTACACTTAGAACAAGTTGGAAGCAAGAGAACTTGGGTAAGGAATTTGGTTTCACTAAAAATAGCTGCAATATAGACCCTGTGACTTACCACTCCTCAGAACAGTCTTATATGAACCACACAGGGTTCACTGACCCCTGCAATCACTTTGGACTATTTGCTTTTCCTGCCTGGAGCCCGTGAAACCAAGAGGGGCTTAGGGAGTTGGGGGTGCTTTGGTTCAGATCCAGACTCTTGTAAATCTCAGAAACACATGGTGATGATATGACCAAGAAGCTTCCTCCCTCCCCTCGGGAGCGCGTGACTGCTGGCCCATTTAAGATTTTCGTCTATGGTGAGATCTTGCTTGTTTCTCATCACCGGGCCTATTGAATCTCCAATTCTAAGGTAGGTGAAACCAAACTCATTGGGGGAAATGCTACTGGAATTGTGATCCTCTTAGCCCTGGCCCAGTTTTCCTCAGGGACTGGGTCAGGGAGGCAAATATTAGGGTAGATCATAGTTTACAAATGACAGTCTAAGTCCATGCTCCTTATAAGCTGATCAAGCCACAGCAGTGTTTGGGAATTATTGCCTTCCTTGTATCCTCCTATTACAAAGCCAAGGTATTAGCTAGCAAGAAAGCACCTCAAGTATTAAATGTAACCATTTCTCAACTTCTCTGCCTATAGATACTTTATTTTAGGAACCTTGTCCTTCCTGTCCTGCTCCTAACTCTGATAATTTGAATTTGGCTCATAGCACTGGTTATCTGTGTTTATCTTTTCTGATGTACAGCAACAGAGTAATGCAGAGCTGCCTAGCACAGGGATTCTTATAGGTTGGGCAGTCCCTGCAAAAGAGGGAATCCAATCCAGATGTACAAAAGACTTGCTTGGATTCTATTTTCTTCCTGAAATACTGATATCAGGACACATCTCTGTTTTTTAGCCTGTTTATAGCAATGGGCCTTCGGAGGATTTGGAATTGAATGGGAGCTGGAAAGCTCTGGGTTTGAGGTTAGGAGTCTTCTGAGAATAAAAGAAGCTGCCTTGGTTGTTAGAAGGTTAAACACCAACAATTTCTTGCTTAAAGTTAACTTTTGAGCCTTGCACTAAGCAAACTACTATGCCAACATTCTACCTTGCCAAACCAAGATGTTTTCATATAAATGAAGAGACATTTATTAACAGGTATGTTTACTTTAAATGAAAATGACAATCTTAAAATATTACATGGCTGGAGGAAACAAATCTTCAGACTCAGAATCATCTGTGTCTTTTTTAAAAAAATGAACTACTGACTGATGTTTAAACATTATAATCCCTCTTCACTTTGTTTCCTTTTACCCATCTTTAAAGTAGATGACTGTCCAAATAACAAATTTAAAATCTTAATCCTTCAAGAAACAGCTTGGAAGTTATATGGTCTACCTTTTATTTGAATTGGAGCATGAGGTGGAATAAGTGATCATCTGGTCTATACCTTGACTGTTGCCTCAACTTACCCTCTGATTTGAAAATGAATACATGGTGGATATTTCTATTTTGAAGCCATGGCTCTATCAGTATCACATCTTACTAGCACTTACTCCTTTCCAATATTACTTTAAGGTTCATTCATGTTGCTGCAAAACTAGATGAAACTAGCACATTTTCAATTATTTTCCTCATGTTGCATTTGTGCACCCATATGGCATCATTAATACTAGGCAATATTCTTACCACTCAAACATGTTGTCACATTTTATGGAAGTCATATGAGGTTTGCATTGAAATTGGGTATGTGTTTAGAGTCTAGAGAAAGAGATTTGGTAGAGATTGCCTCAAAATATCACACTTGCATAGTACTTTGAATAAATCACTCCACTAATAAAATCTCCATGAACAAACAACTTTTCAGGAATGCATTTGTTAGTAGAGCAATGATTTACTAACTCCATTCATGAACCAATGCCAGGCTTGCTGCCTAGGAATCACCTGGAAAGATTATTTTAAAATATAATTTCTGGGCTGTATCATTGGAAATTCAGATTCAAAAGGTCTGGGAATGGAGCCCCAGAACCTGGAATTTTGGAAGCAATCCTGATAATTCCTATACATGGCCAAATTGGGGAAGCACTGTGAAAGTCAAGGCCCTCATGTTTTTGTTTTGTCCATTTGTGTTAAATCTCTCAGTCAATTAAGTTCAAAATTTTTCACTTGGCATTCCCCAGATCCTCCATGATCTAGCCCTAACCCACCTTTCCAATCTTATTCCTTATTATTCCTCTTCACCATCCTTCAGCCCCAGTAAAATGGAATTGGCCATGTTTTTTATTTTGCTTTCATGCCTGAGCACCCAAATCTGCTTCATCTCATGAGTGTACTTTAGTGTGCATGACTTGGAGGGTATCTTTAAAAAACAAATCCTGGGACTCACTTTTGGGAATTCTGATTCAATACGTCTGGCATTTTTAAGTACATCAGAGGATCTGATGATGACCACACTTTCAGAAACACTGCATCTAGTTCAAATGCCATCAGTTTATAAAACCATTTCTCAAAGTGTTTGTGCTTCCCCACTCCAATTCCCATAGCATTTGGTTTTAGTTCTGGAATTTAACACTTTACTCTCTACTTTGTATTTTAATTATTTCATTCACTCAACAAACATCCATTAAGTACCTAATATAAAAGGTATATATTTTCCTTCATGGATCCAAGCTTCTTGGCAGATGGGTCTGTATCCATTTCTCTCTATAAACACCTTGGGCATGAGTGTGGAGTGTGTCAGTGGGCATGACAAAGTTTAAATCCCTCTGCAATAGATAAGGTTTTATTTTCCATAAAAGATGTGGAGGTGAGGCAAATCCGTTCTTTCTCCATACTCCAAATCTGAGATTTATGCACAAAAGTGGGATCTGAGAAGCCTTTTGTGGTTGGGCAATCTCAGAGCTCAGTGATGACTGGATTCCAGGTAGTCTCATGACTTAGGTAGGATGGAAAAAACACCTGGCATTTCTAAATACAGTTGTTCTGACATAAGGGAGGGATGAGCGTAGTGCCAGGGAGGGCAGAGAAAGTATAGAAGACATTGCGTGATGGGGATTTGCAGGGTTTTCCCTTGGGACAGGCTTCCCTTCTTTGTCTGACCTGGTATAGTAACTGCAATCACTCTGGAATTATCTGTGACTAAAATGCTATGACTCTTTAGTTATTATTATTATTTGTATTGTTAATCCTCACCTGAGGATATTTTTTCCATTGAATTTTTTAGAGAGAGAGAGTGGAAGGGTTGAAGGGAGGGGAAAAGAGAGAGAGAGAGAGATGTGAGAGAGACACATGGATTGGTTGCCTTTCACACACTGGGACTGAACCTGTAACACAGGTATGTGCCCTTGACTGGGAATCGCACCTTACCCTTCAGTGCACAGGCTGACACTCTAACCACTGAGACACATAAGCCAGGGCACTTTAATTATTTTTAATTTACTTATACCCATATAATATATAATTATATAAAATATATAATAACACTTATTACTAGCCTAGTATGTGTCCTCCCATATTTATATTCTTATAATTTTATAAAACGTGCATATGTACACATATATACATGCATATATCTTTTTATTATAGATTATTTTACAGAAATTATATCATGTTACACTTTTCTCTATGTTACCACAAAATTCTTGTCATTTACTAGCTGTATGACCTTCGGGCTTTAGTTTCCTCATCTAGAAAATGAGATTGATAATAATACCTATCTCATAGGGTTGCTGTGAGGATTCAATGAGTTAAAATACATACAACACTTAAAACAGTGTGTGTGTTTTCTGTGTTCATTGTTGCTATCATTCTCATTCAAAGAAACCTTCAGGTTGACTGAAGTTGCTTAGTTTCCATATAACTGCAGCTGAACAGAATTTTGTGATGTAGATGGAGAATGATTTATTCAACCATACAACTTTTAGCTGACATTCACTTTATATCCATTTTTTGTCACTAAAGCAACACTGCAATAAGCACCTTTGTATATATATTTACTTGTTTTTATTACCCTGGGACAGATTCTCAGGGATGCAATGGCTGGGTTGAAGAGTGTGTGTGTGTGTGTGTGTGTGTGAAAAAAAAATATATATATATATACTAGAGGCCCGGTGCATGAAATTCGTGCATGGGGGGCAGCGAGGAGGGTGTCCCTCAGCCTGGCCTGCACCCTCTCCAATCTGGGACCCCTTGTGGGACATCCCTCTCACAATCCAGAACGGCTGGCTCCTAACCGCTCGCCTGCCTGCCTGATTGCCCCTAACTGCTTCTGCCTACCAGCCTGTTGTCCCTAACTGCTCCCCTGCTGGCTTGATTGTCCCTAACCACCTCGGCCTCAGCCCGCACCTGGTACCCAGGATTCCCTCCTCCAGGTGACCACAGGCACCTGGATCCGGGCTTCCCTCCCTCTGGTCAGCCATAGGCGCCCAGGCTGGCTGCAGCCTCAGGGGACGGTGGGCAGGTGGCTTTGCCTGTGCTGCAGCCACAAGTGTTGGCACCCGGGACTGTGGGATGGGCGGCTTCTCCGTCTGCCAGGCTGTAGCCAGCTGCAGGTGCTGGCGCCTGGACTGCAGGCGGGGGGCTTCCCTCAGATGCAGTGGGGGTGACTTCTCCTGCTGGCTGTGGCCTGGGATCACAGGGCAGGCAGCTTCTTCATCTCCAGGGCTGCAGCCAGCCTCAGGCACTGGCACCTGGTTTCTTGTCTCCCTCAGGACGTGGGGTGGGTGGCTTCTCCAGCTGGCTGCAGCCTGGGATCACAGGGCAGGCGGCTTCTTTGTCTCCCAGGTCCCATCCAGCTTCAAGTGCTGGGGCCCTGTTTCTGTCTCCTCCAGGACGTGGGGCAGGCGGACATGAGGTTTCTGCTGCTGCCTGCGGCCTGGGATCACAGGGCAGGCGGCTTCTTCATTTCCCGGGCTGCAGCCAGCCTCAGGTACTGGGGCCAGGTTTCTCCATCTCCCCCAGGACGTGGGGCGGGTGGACTTGGGGCAGGTGGGCATGGGGCGGGCGGCTTCTCAGGCTGGCTGTAGCCTGGGATCACGGGGCAGGCGGCTTCTTCGTCTCCCAGGCCGCAACCAGCCTCAGGCGCTGGGGCCCGGTTTCTCAGTCTCCCCCAGGATGTGGGGCAGGTGGACGTGAGGCTTCTGAGGCTGGCTGCGGCCTGGGATCACGGGGCAGGTGGCTTCTTCGTCTCCCTGGCTGAAGCCAGCCTCAGGCGCTGGCACCTGACTTCTCTGACTCCCACAGGCTGTGAGCAGCTGGGGGGTGGGGCTGACGCCATGGTTTCGGTTTAATTTGCATACTCACTCTGATTGGCTGTTGGGCATAGCGGAGTGATGGTAATTTGCATGTTTCTCTTTTATTAGTGTAGATAGTTTTTTTAATTTTATTTTTTTGTTGTTGACAGTAATACAGATGTCCCCCAATTCCTCCCCTTTGCCCCCTCCACCCAGCCTCTGCCCCATCCCAAGCCTTCATTACCCTATTGTCTGTGCCCATGGGCTATGAATATAAGTTATTTGGTTAATTTCTTCCCACCTTCCCCCACCCCGCTGCTCTCTGAGATCTGTCAGTCTATTCCATGCATCCATGCCTCTGAACCTATTTTGTTCGTCAGTTTATTTTGTTTGTCAGTTTATTTTGTTCGTCAGTTTATTTTGTTCATTATATTCCACATATAAGTGAGATCATCTGATATTTTTCTTTCTCTGACTGGCTTATTTTACTTAGCATAATAATCTCTAGGCCCATCCTATATTGTTTTAATTTCATTAAATGTTGCCACATTACTTTCTAAAAAGCATGTGGCAAATGCACAATTCCACCAGCAATGTATTGGTGTATACTTCTTCTTACAATCTCATCAACAGTTGATCTAACTAACCGCTCTTTTAAAATTTTACCAGTCCTATCAGGTGAAAGTGTCATCTCATTGTTATTTTAACTTGAGTTTCTTTGGCTATTCAGGAGACTGAGCATCTTTTGAAAAAGTTGTTGGCCTTTTGGATTTGCTTTTCTATAAAGTGGTGGGTTTTTGTTTTTTAGTTTTTTATATCCTTCATCTATTTTTTGAATGGGATAGTTTTCCTTGTCAATTTGTAATAGGTCCTTGTACATTATATCTGTAAGCCCCTTATTTGTTCTGTGTGCAGCTAGGTTTTCAATTTCTTTTTTTATTGATTTTAATTATTGTACCTGTGCCAGAATTTTGAAAAATTGTATATAGTCAAATTTTTCTTCTAACTTCTGGGTTTTGAGGATTGGTTAAGAGGGTCACCCTACTCCTAGGTTGTGCATGTAGTTTCCTAGATTAAAGAAAAAAGACTTTTACTGTTTTTATGTTTGACTATGTCTTTATCTAAAAACTATATTGATGTTGGTGTAAAAAGAGGTTCAATTTTATATTCTCTGAATTTAATAGCCAGTTGCATCCATATTATTCATTAACAATCCAACTTTTTTCCCACTGAAATGAAGTACCACCTTTGCCATATGTTTAATAATTATATGGGATTTATGGTAATTCTGCATTCTCTATTTTATTATTCTGAACTAATTGCCTGTTATTTTCATGGTATTATCATGTTTTTACTTAATTATGGTGACTTTAGGGAATATTATGATATTTGGTTAAAATATTTCTCATTCTTATTTTTCAAGGCTATTTAAATTTTTTATTCTTCCATATAGGTATTAAGATTATGTATACAAACGAATCCCCTCTTTTTCCCTCAAAAGATCATGTTGAGAATTTAAATTGGAATTTAAAAAATAATACTGACTTGGTAAATTTGAAATTTTGTAACATGAAGTCCTATGATTATGCCATTCATTCATTTTTTTTTTCAGATTTTGTTTTAGTGTTTTGGTAAGCTATTACAATTTTCTTCATATTGGTTTAATACTTCTCTAGTTAAATATATATACATATATAATGTGTATATATATATATATAATGTATATATATAGTATAATGTATATATATAGTATAATGTGTGTATATATATATATATATTATTTTTTCTTTTCTTTATTTTGTGTTTTTTCAATCACCATTTATCTCCTCTATATCTTCTTCCACCTCCATCCACCCTTCCCCCCATATAGATTTTTTCATTGTTATGAATATAATTTTTACCATTTTTGTTTCTTGTGTTGATTGCTTGAATTGAAAAATACTGTTTCTTTTGTATAGTAACCTTGTATTTTGTTACCATACCAAATTCTCTAAATAAGTCTTACCGATTTTACTAGAGTGCGTTGTTTGTCTAGCTGTACAAATATGCCATTAACAAAGAAATAGATATCTGATGTTTGTATTAGTTCTGTCTTCTTTAATTTTTGGAGATCTTTTTAAAAATAAGCTAGATTCTCCAAGGCAATGTTGAATAATAGCAGGGGTAAGAGGCATTCTTGTCTAGTTTTGAATTTGATTTGAAAAGATCAGTATTTTGCCCTTCGGGATAATATTTGGCATCTGTTTTTGGTAAACTGTACTATTTTAAATAATCTATATATATAAAAGCCTAGGCAACCATTATGACCGAATGACCGGAATGACCAGAACAACCTGTTGAGCAGTCACTATGATGTGTACTGACCACCAGGGGGCAAACACTCAACACAGAAGCTGACCCTGGTGGTCAGTGTGCTCCCACAGCCATCCTCCTGTGGCCCCTCCCCTCAGCTGGCCAACCTCCCGTGGCCCTTCCCCCTGGCTGGCTGGCCCCCCATTGGCTCCAATCAGGGGGTTGGCCAGCCAAACTCTCGTGGTCCCTCCCCCCTGTTGGCTGGCCCCCCATAGGCCTCTATCATTGGCCAGGCTGAGGGACCCCATCTGTGCACGAATTCATGCACTGGGCCTCTAGTCTTCTTATAATCCTATTTAATTTAGATATGTATTAGGAATACAGTTGAATTTTATCAATTGACTTTTAAGTGTTTCTTGATTTGATTATTCATATGGTTCTCCTCTAATTTATAGATGTAATGAGTTATTTTGATAGATGTGCTGATATTGAACCTCTTTTGTATTTTCAAACATAATCCTATATGTCAGTTAGTAATTTATGTGAAACAAATCAGCCAATATCTCAGTGGCTTCAAAAACAACAATGATTTGTTATCCTTCATATTAGTTTGGGGTCTGGAGGATCTGGTCTAGGCTCTGCTGAGTGACTGCTTGTCACTATAGGTCTGTTGAGGCTGCTTTGCTTCAGGTTGTGGTGACTAGAATGCCTCTGCTCCAGATAACTCCTATCCTGTTGTTGGAGAGAGAAGGCTAGTCAGACTAGTTTCTAGGTGACTGCCAGAGTCACAAGACAGAAGGTGAAAATGCATAAGGAGGGCCTTGTCTTGGAAGTGGCACATTTCTATCTCATTTTACTCACCCAAACAAGATATTTAACTGATCCCAAAGTTAAGGGACAAGAAAATGTATACCATACAAATATTTATGGCAGGAACTCCAAAATCACATGGAAAAATTCCTAGATCCAGAGATAGGGAAAGAATTAGGGTCAATAGTATATTCTACCATGCCCTTATGTAGCCAAACTTTAACTTTTTTGAAGGATTGCTGGATTGTATTTGGAGGAATGTTTTATTCAAAATTTCAGCATCTATACTTAAAAAGAGAATATTTGTAGATATCTTTTTTGTAGCCTCCTTTGCAGGTTTGGATATTGAATTTGTGTTGGCTTCATAAAAAGGAATTAAGGGGGTTCCCAGTGACCTGCTTTGCAGAAGACCCCAGCAGCTTTTGCCATTAAAGAAATCAATGGCCAGCAAAGCCATCACACAGTTCCCTGCAGATTTCACCCCACAGGTATTTTTATTCAATGATACCAGCCTTCTGAATTCCTCTCACTTCCCTTCCACTTGCTGCTGCCTGAGCTCCATACTCAGACCCAGACCCAAAGCAATAACCAGCCCAGGCCTCTTTGGCTGCACAAGTACAAGACTAAAACCTAGACCCCCACAGCCACTCTCAGGACTAAACCCTCCAGTTGTGTACTTGCACAACACCAAGCTGACACCAATCACCAGCCTCAAATGCCATGTTCATACATGTTGCAAGATATTAACAGCTATGGAATACACATTGATAGCCAAGATCCCCACAGCTGCTTGTGAGCCTGCATCTCCTTGTCTCCTGTCACTGGCCTACACAACCGAGCTCACCTACAGCTAGCTCCTCCATGCCCTCAGCCTGACTGTCAACAGTTGCCTCCCCTGCCTTGTACATGCCCCTGGGGAGGTCATGCAGCAACAGGAGGGAACATTCCATCCAACAATAGCAGAATGCACATTCTTTCAGATGTACAAATAAAATTCTCCAGGATAGATTATAGATTATATTATAAAACAAGTGTCAACAAATTTAAAAAGGTTGAACTCATACCAAGTATCTTTTCTGACCACAATGGTATGAACCTGGAAATCAATGATAGGCAAATAACTGAAAAAAAATTACAAATATCTGGAAATTAAACAACACATTGCTGAACAACTAATAGGACCAAAGATGAAATTAAAAAAAATATCTTGAAACAAATGTAAGTGGAAAAACAGCATATCAAAACTTATGGGATGCAGTAAAAAGAGTGCTAAGAGGGAAATGTATAGCAATAAATATTTTATATGTATATATGCATAACCCATGGACAATAGCATGGTGAGGGCAAGGGACAGTGCGGGGTGGAGAGGATCAATGGGAAAAAATGGAAAATATGTAATACTTTCAACAATAAAGATGCATTTTTTAAAAATACCTCAAATAAACAATCTATCTTTACACCTCAAGAAACTAGAAAAACAAGAACAAACTAAACCCAAAGTGAGCAGAAGGTTGGAGATAACAAAGATCAAAGCAGAAATAAATGTAATGGATAATAGAAAACAATAGAAAAGACCAATGATAGCTGAGAGTTGGTTTTCTGAAAAGGGAAACAAAATAGACAAACCTTTAGCTAGACTTACTAAGAAAAAAGAGAGAACTAAAAAAATAAACAGCCCTAGCTGGTTTGGCTCAGTGGATAGAGCGTCGGCCTGTGGACTGAAAGGTTCTGGGTTCGATTCCAGTCAAGAGCACATGTCTGGGTTGCTGGCTTAATCCCCAGTAGGGGGCGTGCAGGAGGCAGCCAATCACTGATTCTCTCCATCATCGATGTTTCTCTCTCTCTCTCCCTCTCTCCCTCTCCCTTCCTCTCTGAAATCAATAAAAATACATTGTAAAAATAAAAAATACACATATAAAAGAAAGAGGAAGCATTACAACTGGTATCACAGAAATAAAAGGATCATTGAAGACCACTCTGAGCAATTATATGCCAATAAATTAGACAATCTAGAAGAAATGGATACATTTCTAGAAACATACTACACTCTACCAACTCTGAATCATGGAGAAATAAATAATCTGAACAGATTAGGAATAAGTAAGGTGATTGAATCAATAATCAAAAACCTCCCAGCTGAGGAAAGCTCTGGACCAGATGGCCTTACAGGTAAATTTTAGAAACCATTTAAAGAAAATTTAATGCTGAATCTTTTCAAACTCTTCCAAAACAAAAACAAAAACAAAAAACAAACAAACAAAAACAACAAGAGAATGAAACACTCCCAAAATCATTTTATGAGGCCAGAATACCCTGATATACCAAACCCAGATAAGGATACCACAAGAAACAATAACTACTTCTGATGAATATAGATACAAAAATTTTCAACAAAGTACTAGCAAACTGAGATCAACAGTGCATTAAAAATATCATATACAATGATCAAGTGGGATTTATCCCATGGATGGCTCAACTTCCAAATCTATAAATGTAATTCACCACATTCATAAAATGGAAGACAAAAGTCATATCATCTCGATAGATATAGAAAAGGCAGTTGACAAAATTTAATATCCTTTCATGATTTAAAAAAATTTCTCTCAATAAATGTGTATAGAAGAAATGTACCTCAACTTAATAAAGGTCACATATGATAAACCTATAGCTAACATCATACTCAAAGGTGAAAGGTTGAAAGGTTTTCCTCTAAGATTAGAAACAAGACAAGCGTGTCCACTCTCACCACTTCTATTCAACAGTACTAAAACTCCTAGCCAGAACAATTAGGCAAGAAAAACAAGTAAAAGGCATCCAAATGTGAAAGGAAAAAGTAAAATTGTCTGTTTTCTGATAATCTGATCTTGATATAGAAAATTCCACAGACTACCAAAAAACCCATTAGAATTTAATAAGTGAATTCATAAATTTTCAGGATACAAAATCTACATATAAATATCAATTACATTTCTGTACATAAACAACAAACTATCTGTAAAAGAATAAAACATTGATGAAAGAAACTGAAGAAGACAAAAATAAATAGTAAGACATCCTATATTCATGGATCAGAGGAATTAATATTATTGAAATATCCATGCTTCTTAAATCCATCCATAGATTCAGTACTATTCCTATTAACAGTCCAGTGGTATTTTTCACAGAAATAGGAAAAACAATCCTAAAATTTGTATGGAACCTCAAAAGTCTTTGAATAGCTAAAGCAATCTTGAAGAAAGGTGGAGGCCTCACATTATCTTATTTCATTCCATATTGCAAAGATATAGGATTTGAAACAGTATGGTACTGGCATAAAAACAGACACATAGACCAATGAAACATAATTGACAGGCTACAAACAGGCAAGAATACTCTATCAGGAAAGGATGGTATCTTTAATAAATGGTGCTGGAAAAACTGGATATCCACATGAAAAAGAATGAAATTGGACTTCTATCTTACACCACTCACAAAAATTAAACCAAAATGGTTTAGGGTTTTAACATAAGGCTCAAAACGATTTAACTCCTAGAGGAAGATATAGAGAAAAAACTCCTAGACATTGGTCTTGGCAATGGCTTTTTTGGATATGACACCAAAAGCATAGGAAACAAAAGCAAAAATCAGTAAGTGGGACTATATCAAACTAAAAAGCTTCTGTACAGAAAAAAAAAAAACAAAAACAAAGAAACAAACAAAACAAAAAAAAAACAACTAAAGGCAACCTATGGAATGGGAGAAAATATTTGCAAGCCATATATCTGATAAGTAGTTAATATCCAAAATATATAAAGAACTCATACAATTTAATAGAAAAAAATCCAAACATCTTGATTAAAAATTGGGCAAAGGACCTAAATAAGTATTTTTCCAAAGAAGATATATAAATGTCCATGAAAAGGTACTCAATATAGCTAAATCATCAGGAAAATGCAACTCAAACCTATAATGAGATATCGCCTCACATCTATTACTGTAGGTATAATAATAATAAAAAAAAGGCAAGAGACTACTAGTAAAACAATGCTGGTGAGGATGTGGAGAAAAGGGAACCCTGGTCCACTGCTGTGGGGAGTGTACATTGATATAGCCACTATAAAAAACACAGTATGGTGAGTCCTCAAAAATTAAAAAATAGAACTATCATATGACACAGCAATGCCACTTCTGGCTATATATCCAAAGGAAATAAATCAGTATCTTGAAGCAATATCTGCACTCACATGTTCACTGCAGAATTATTCACAATAGAGAAGACATGAAAGCAACATAAATGTCCATTGATAGGTAAATGAGTAAAGAAGATGTGAGATACATATGTATGTATGTATATGTATATATGTATATATACACTGAGTGGCCAGATTATTATGATCTCTGGATGCATAATAATCTGACCACTCACTGTATATCCAGATAATGAAAGGCTAATATGCAAATTGTCCACTCGACCAGGAGTTCGACCAGCAGGCAGGCAGGCCAACCACCTGTGTCCCCTCCCCCTGGCCAGGCTGGCCGGACCCCACCCATGCACGAATTCATGCACTGGGCCTCTAATATATACATATATATATATATATATATATATATATATATATATATATATATACACACACATATACACACACACACACACACACACATACATATATGTACTGAGTGGCCAGATTATTATGCATTCAGAGATCATAATAATCTGGCCACTCAGTGTACACACACAGTAGGATGTTTTTCAGCCATAAAAGAAGAAAATCCTGCCATTTTTTTGCACTGCAGATGGACCTTGATGTCATTATGCTAAGTGAAGTCAAACACAGAAAGACAAATCATGTCTGATGTCACTAGTATGTGGAATCTGAAAACATTGAACTCATAGAAACAGAGAGACGAATGGTGGTTGCCAGGGCCTAAGGGTGAGAGAAATGGAAATATGTTGGTCAAAGAGTGTAAACTTTCAGTTATAAAATTAATAAGTTCTAGGGATCTAATGTATAGCACAATGATATAGTTAACAAGTATTTTATACTTGAACTAGAGGCCCAGTGCATGATTGAATCATGCACGTGTAGGATCCCTTGCACGCTTTCGCTTTTTGCAGTGGAGCTGGGTGCCTGTCTGCTGGTGCACCAGGCCTTTCAGAAGCCTCTGGCTCAGCGGAGGCTTCTGAAAGGCCTGGTGCCGGCGCAGACAGGCACCCAGCTCCCTCACTTTTGATGGTCCGCGGCCACTGAGGGGGGCTACCCTGCTGTTGAGAGGCGCAGGGGGCTACCGCGGACACCTGGCTACCCTGCCATTGAGAGGAGCAGCTGGGTGTCCGCGGCAGGCCCCCTCAGCTGGGTGTCCGCGGATCTGGCCGTTGAGAGGCGCAGGGGGCAGGAGTCCCGCCCCCTGCGCCTCTCAACAGAAGGGTAGACCCCTCAGTGGCAGCGGATCCGTGCCTCTCAATGGCCGGATAGGCCACCCCAAGTCCCGCCCCCCAGCCTCCCGCTGCCCAATCATGGGCGTAGCGGAGTGATGGTAATTTACATGTTACTCTATTATTAGATAGGATATTGCTATGAGAATAGATGTTTAATATTCTCACTTTTACAACAACACCAAAATGGTCATTATGTGAGATGATGGGAATGTTAACTAACCTTAATTTGGTTATATTATGTATACATGTATCAAATCATCACATTGAACACTTAAAGTTACACAATGTCATGTGCCAACTATATCCCAATAAAACTGGGGGTGGGGAGAATTAAGGGACTTCCCTCCTCTTTTTATGGTATAGGATAGTTTAAATGACATTGAAAGTATTTGTTTTTAAGACTAGTTGAATTAAAACAGATGAACCAATCTTTTATGATGACTTTTTCAGTGGTAACTATTTAATTCACTTTTTCAATCTCTTTTCTGATAATTAACCTATCAAATACTTCTTGTTGGGTTAATTTTGGTTTCTAAAAATATTATTTTTCTCAATGTTTTCAAATTTGCTGTTATAGAGTTTAATATAATATCATTTTATAATTATCCTATCTAATAATAGACAAATATGCAAATTGACCGCACCTCCACCACACCCAAGCCAAGCCACGCCCACCAACCAATCAGGACGAATATGCAAATTATCCCAACAAAGATGGCGGCTAATTTGCATATCAAGACAGCGTAGAAAGAAGCCAAGAGCTGCAGAAGGGAGCAAAGCTGCAGAGAAGCAAGCAAGCGGGGAGGGGGGGAGGAGAAGGGAGGAGCGGAGGCGGGGCCAGGGGAGAAGGAAGTTGATCAGGTGGGGCCAGGGGATAAGGGGCGGGGCCGGGGTAGAAGGGAGGAGCGGAGGCAGGGCTGTGGGTGAAGGGAGGAGCGGAGGCGGGGCCGGGGGAGAAGGAAGGAGAGCAGGCTGGCGGAGAAGTTAGAAAAGCAGGGGGGCTGGCGGAGAACGTGGAGCGGGGGACAAGGGAGGAGAGCAGACAGGGCGGGGTAGAGTGCAGCAGGAAACCCTATTGCAGGATTTTTCCTGCAACGGGAACGCTAGTCCTATATAATAAAAGCCCAGCAACCATAACGGCATAATGACCAGAACGACTGCTTGACCAGTCGCTATGAGGTGCATTGACCACCTCTCAGTCCCTTCCCCCCAGCTCGCAGGCTCCGATTGCCAGAATCTCCCAGGATCTGCAAGTCTCTTACACTTTCCTTCATGATTTCCCTCTCCTGGTATTTTTCACTTGGTGCTCTGTGAATCTTCTTTCACTTTATCTTCAAGGTCACTATTTTGGGTTTTAGCAGTGATCATCCTCTCCTTCAATTCATCTACTAAACTGTTTTGTTGGGGAATCACATTTTGCAGTTCCAGAAAGTCTCCTTTCATGCTGCACTAGAGTTTCTGCATATGTTCTTATTTTGTTGTTATCACTGTTGTTGTTGTTCAAGTTATCATTTGTCTGTCATCCCAGCAGTTTATTCTACCTAATAAAAGAGTAATATGCAAATTGACCCTAACTCCGCTACACCCACAAGCCACGCCCACAAGCCACACACACCAGCCAGTCAGGAGCAGATATGCAAATAAACCCAGCCAAGATGGCTACAGCCACAGAGAGCCAGTTTTCCCAGGCAACAGAGGAAGCCAAGCTTTCTGCCTGCTCTTGCAGGCCTAAGCCTCCACTCAAGCTACAAAGTTTCGATTATAGAAGGTAAACAAATCCAAACAGAAATGGCGGCAGCCACGGAGCTGGAGCAATCAGGCCAGGGTTCCCCCCAGCAATGGAGGAAGCAAAGCTTTCCGCATACCCTGGCCGGCCCAGGCCTCTGCTTAAGGCTACAAAGTTTCAATTATAGAAGGTGAATTAACCCAAACAGAAATGGCTGCTGGCCGTGGAGCATGCAGGAGGCTTGGCTCCACTCCAGGCTACAAAATTTCAATTGTAGAAGGTAAATAAATTCCAGATACCAGGGCCTCCGCTTGGGTCGCCAGGGGGCATGGCCGGCCTGCAAACCACCACAGGCCCCTTGCCCAGGCCGCCCCATGCCCCAAGGGAACCCCCATCCTGATCCGGGACACCCTTCAGGGCAAACCGGCTGGCCCCCACTCCTGCACCAGGCCTCTATCCTATCTAAAAAAAGAGTAATATGCAGATTGACCATCACTCCAACACACAATATGGCTGCCCCCATGTGGTCAAAGATCCTGCCCCCATGTGGACACAAGATGGCCACCTCAAGATGGCCTGCAGGGGAGGGCAGTTGGGAGGCACCCGGCCTGCAAGGGAGGGTAGTTGGAGGCGATCAACCCTGCAGGGGAGGGCAGTTAGGGGTGACCAGGCCAGCAGAGGAGGGAAGTTGGGGGCAAACAGGCTGGCAGGGGAGCAGTTAGACATCAATCAGGCTGGCATGGGAGTGGTTAGGGGGTGATCAGGCTGGCAGGCAGAAGCGGTTAGGGGCAATCAGGAAGGCAGGCAGGAGAGTTGGGAGCCAGCAGTCCTGGATTGTGAGAGGGATGTCCGACTGCCCGTTTAGGCCTGATCCCACCAGTGAGAGGATACAGGCTGGGCTGAGGGACACCCCCCTCAGCCTGGCCTGAACCCTCTCACAATCTGCGACCCCTTGGGGGATGTTGGACTGCCGGATCCCCCGGGATCATGCTGAAACTGGCAGTCCAACATCCCCTGAGGGATGTAGTACTGCATGAAGAAGCAGGCAGCCAGGGAGGAGCCTGAGCCCAGGCCTGGCGCTGCACCACTCCCACTCATCCGGGCCCCACTGCATCTGCTGCCTCTGCTCAGTAAGCTCACTGATCTGTGCTCCTGCTGTGGGAGTGCACTGACCACCAGGGGCAGCTCCTGCATTGAGAGTCTGCCCCCTGGTGGTCAGTGCACGTGATAGTGACTGGTCAAACAGTTAACTGGTCAAACGGTTGACTGGTCGCTTAGGGTTTTACATATTACTAGAAGCCCGGCGCATACACCGGTGGGGTCCCTAGCCTGGCCTCCACCCTCTTGCAATCTGGGATCCCTTGGGGGATGTAGTAGTGCATGAAGTGGCAGGCGGCCAGGTAGGAGCCCGCATTGCTCTGCTCATCCTGGCCCCGCTGCGCCTGCCACCACTGCCGCCGCTTGGTAAGCTCGCTGAGTAGTGCTCCTGCTGTGGGAGTGCACTGACCACCAGGGGGCAGCTCCTGCATTGAGTGTCTGCCCCCTGGTAGTCAGTGCACGTCATAGCGACCAGTCGACCAGTTGTTCTGTCTTCCAGTCATTCTGACGTTCTGTCACTTTGGCTTTTATATATGTAGGTTAAAAATATGTTTTTATTGATTTCAGAGAGGAAGGGCGAGGGAGAGAGAGAAACATCAATGGGCTGCCTCCTGCACACCCCCTACTGGAGTTTGAGCCTACAACCCAGGCATGTGTCTTAACAGGGAATGGAACTGCGTCTTCCTGGTGCATGAGTTGAAGCTCAACCACTGGGCCACACTGGCTGGGCCCGTTTATTTCTTTAAGCATGAACTCCTTAATCAACATTCTGCTGGTTGCTGGACCCACACAGATGGTTATATAGTATTTCTTTGTCAGCCTATCAGGGTCAGCTCATTGTGACAGGAATATCTAAGAGCTTCCCCAAGTGTTAGTAGGCCCTCAAATGGTGGAAATGAAGTACCTGAAGGCAGCTGCCCTCTTCCCAAGTCTCCTCACCTACTCCATCTCTAAATGACCTTTTTTGCTGCTTTAATTCACTCTGCCTTGGCCTCTTGGAGAGCTAGGAGACTGGGTACATTGTCTGATATTGTTTTCCTAACTTCTTGGTCTCCTTGCTCTGTGCCTTTCTGGTGCTGGATCCAGGCTTTTCTCAGTACTCAAAACAAAGCTCGAGAACACTTCTTTATGATGAGATTCCCACAATATCTAGGACTTCACTTACATGCAGCTCTTCTCCATAGACCTTAATAGCTATTTAGCTGAAAATAAGCAAGCAGCCTAGAATTAGGAATGGGAAACAACTCATGCTTAGGTTATCATCTTCCCATAATCTTCTGTCATTTATGAAGAAGAAAAAAGGCCTTAATATGACTGTACCTGACTGGACCTTAATTACATGACTTCCCAGGGAATCTTTATCAGTCTGGGTATATCGTAAAAATAGAGTTTCTAAAATATTGCTATAAAAAGGGTTTTATATATAAACTAGACTCATACAAATTGGGAGGATCTAAGAGAGTGAAGGTACAGAAGGTCCATGCCAGAGGCCCAGACAAATGTCTAATGACTTCAACTGGAAGCATTGGAGGTGAGAAAGCCAGAACTCACAGGAATTTTGAGAAGTCATCAGGTCTCTCTGTAAAAGGTGAAAGAAAGTGGGAGCTTATAGAGATATCAGTGAAGCCACACTGTCTGTCACAGCCTTCTGGGAATTGTGACTTTTGCTTTACTCCCACCTTTCAAGACTTCAGTGCATTTCTCTCAATGAAAAACTCTACCTGAACCTACATAGGGAAGGGTCTTCTGAGTAACCTCATTCCTGGCCTTGGTCAGAAGTGGCAGGGGTATCTGAGATGACAACAGACATTCTATGACTGTAACGCAGCAGGAAGACTAAAGTGCAGCAGTATGGAATTATGGATATTACTAAAGTAGTCTCTGCAGAGAACTTCTACGTCTTGGGTCACAATAGCATTCATCTATTGACTGGCATGGTTTGATTTTGGTCTCAGCAATGCCTTCTCCACTAACACCAAAGCCAGAGCATCATTTATTAGTCATGCATTCTTCCAGAATAATCTGGCCCATGCTAACCCATGCCAAGACTGGTACCTAAGCCTTCTTGACTATGTCAGCATCTGGCAGTACAAAGTGCATAGGCTTTTGCCACAGAAAGGTCTGGGTTCACATCTTGCTATTGCTATTCACTAGCTCTGGGAACCTGAGAAGATAAATTTCTCCTTCTCAGCCCTTTTCTTTATTTATAGATGAAAGGTAACAATATCTAACTTTTTAAAAAGTTACAGGTTTTTTTTTTCAGTTATTTTGTATTGATTTCAGGTGGATAGAATGGTGGTTAGACAATCATATACTTTAAAAATGTTCCCCACAATATTTTCAGTACTCACCTGGCACCATACATACTTATCACAATATTGATTATATTCCCTATGCTATACTTTATATCGTGATTATTCTGTAACTACTAATCTGTACCTCTTACACCCAATTCTCTAACTCCTCTCCCCTCTGGCAACCATCAATCCACTCTGTGTCTATGAGCCTATTTCAGCTTTGTATGTTCATTTATTTTGTTCTTTAGATTCCACATATAACTGAAATCATATGGTGACAATATCTAACTTTTAGGACAGTTACAAGAATAAAATGACAGTTTATATAAAGCACCATATATTAATTGGCTCCCATGTTTTCTTTTAATCCTCACCTGAGGATATGTTTTTATTGATTTTGAGGAAGGGGGGAGGGATCGAACCCACAACCTCTCTTTGGTGTACTAGACAATGCTCCAACTAACTGAGTCAACTGGCCAGGGTACCTCCTGTGTGTGTGTGTGTTTTTGGTTTGTTTGCTTGTTTTTGTTGTTTGTTTTTTTGTCATTAGTTTTGTTGCCAGGACAATGCATCTATCATATACCTACAGAGAATAAATAGGATGCTGTTGTTGTTTTTTTTCTTCCATAGCAACTGGGGACCTTCAAAGAGGCTCCTCTTTTGCTGGCCTGAAGCAACTCTCCTATCACAGATATGAGATGCTCTTTCCAGAAGCAGACAACAGTAAATCCTGACCTTGTAGGCAGGATGATATAGTGAGGAGGGAGGCTTTATGTAACAGAGTGGAATAAATGTGGGTGGGGGAGTAATAGGAACAGTCATGCTAGACCCTAGAAGTGAGAGAGGGGATGAGAACACGAAAAGAGAAAAAGGAAGCTGCACTTGCAGATGTGGAATGGAGAAGAATAAAGAATTGTAGAAGCGGGAAACTGAGTAGGGGATGTTCCTAAGAGAAGACCACAATTAGTCTGGCAAGTACAGTGACACCAACAGTGTGATGGGTATAGTCACTCCGACCATGTGTCAGGTGCATATTCATTCTGTGCCAGGTAAATCACACCATTGGGTTACAAACAATTTCAAGTCAAGAAAAGTGCAGGTACAAAGTCTCATTATTAGAAACTCAGCTTGATATTTCTTGATTATCATCAAGTGACTCCTCTTTTCCTAAAATGCAACAGTCATATCAGTATCGGCAGGTGTAAATCCAGGCCCCAAAGAAGGGTTGAAGCAATTTCCCCAAAACAGGAGAGTCAGCGGCAAAAGTCAAAAATGAAGGTCACTTAAACAACCAGAAGAAGAGGAGGATTCTCAGAATCTCTTTTTACTAAAAGCCTGGACAATAAAACAGAATTGGAGAGAAAAAGTGAGAAGAGTCACTGAAAGTGAGAAGGGATATCTGAAAGCAGAGGGAATTTAAGAGTCAACAACTGTGAAAGAACGGGAGAGGGGGAAGGATTGGGCAGAGGATAAATTAAATTGTGAAGCAGGAACAACAAAGCTTTGACCAACCAGATGGGGGGTGCGGGGCTCTGGAGTGAGTAGTGTCTATCAGAGAGCCTGCCTTAATCCAAAGTGGCCAGACCTTGCTCACTCATTGGATGTGGGCTGCTTTAGGAAGGTGACCTCAGATGAGGTCATGGTTCTACAGCTGATACACACCCTGAAGGAGCTGACAGGTAGAGGCTGCCAACTGACCCCACTCCTCACAGTTGGCAGCAAGCCCTTCCTGGAATGGGAATATGAACAGCACCCATCCATATCTACCACATTGGAGGTCAGATGATGACAGGAAATGAACGAAAGCCCAGTAAGCCCTGATATCTCTGCTCTTGCTCTAAAGCTTGGCTTTATCTTTGGAGACATTTTAGAGGCACTAATTATTCCACAACATCTACAAAATAAGCAATGTCAAATAGTGGAAAAAGCAGGGACTTTGGAAGCAGAAGGTCTACTTGAGTTGTCTCAATCTGGGGTGTTCCTTTTTACTGCAGTCTTGGGTGATTTGTTTCACCTCTCAGGTTTCTTCATCTGGAAAATGGACATAATAATAGTCACTATGTCAAAGGGTTGCTTTGAGTGAAAAATGGCACAATCTGGATAATTATTTAATACAAAGCAAGAAACACAGTAAATTAAATAAATTGTGTTACAGTGATGATACTTGTTACTGTGCCTTTGATGTGCTGGGTGCTACATAAGCCATGGGGTGGCCATGGGGGGGCATTACTCTTAGAAGGGTTTAACCTAGTCCTTGTCATATAGGAGCATACAGTCTCATTGAGAAGTCCACTTTCATATAGGCAAATGAAAGTGTGCAAGCAACTTACTACTATAGCCAAGAATTTTTCAAGAAATAAAATATTTCTGCCTGAAGTTTTTGTTAGCATTGCTAGTTTAACCACGAGAATGGAGCCAAGAGCAGGATTTGAAAATCTTCTGGAAACTGACTGAGGCTATGGTCTTTTGTGTGTTACTTATTTGGAGAGACATTGACTAGGTCTTCTGTTTCTGACGTAGAGAATCAGGACCATGCTGTGAGAAAAAGTTCACATTTGATTACCCATTTCTCTTGACACAGGAGCTTCTGAATGATGTGGACTGATAGGAATTCTGGGTGAGGTGCTGATGCTTCCCAATGATGGTCCTTGTTTCAGAGCAAGGGTAGATCCTTGGAAAAGCTCTGGCTCATTGTTTTCTTCCCGAAAGGCATCCCAACATCACATTACAATGGTCCAAATGTTAAATTTAACAGGAGGCAGAAAATCATATATGTTTATTGTAGATTGGAAAGGTCTTAGTGTTAATATGTTTTTGGATAAATCATTTACATCTCTCTGACTTATCACGTTCCCAACTCTAAAGTCCCATTCTAGTCTATAGAAGATCAAGAAACTGAGACAGCTTAGTCCAAACGTGATTCTAGGATTCTTGTTTCAGTTATCTATTACTGTGTGTAACAAATCACCCAAAAACCGAGTAGCTTAAAAAATCATTTTTTTTCTCACAATTCTGTGAGTTGGGAATTTGGACATGGCATAGAAGGACTGGCTCTTCTCTGCTCCATGAAGTCTAGAGCCTCACAGCTTGAATGGTTGGGAGGTGACTGCAATGGCTTTTCTTGGGTCATATATCTGGAACCTTGGTTTTTACCATCAGCTGGGTTCCTCAGTTCTCCTTCACATTGTCTCTTCATCTAGCCAGCTTGGGCTTCTACATAATACACATCTTAGGTTGTCTACCTTGTTATATAGTGACTGACTGCCCCTAGAGTGAACATGTAGCTGCCAAGTATCTTAAAGTCTAGGCTTGGAACTGGCATAGTATCACTTTGGCCACATTCAATTGGCAAAAACAAGTCACAAGACAAGCCTGGATTCATGAGGCCATGACCTCTAGAAGGTGGAGTGGCATATGCATACCAGATTAGGAGAAATTGATGGTAACTATTCCATTTACTATTTCTGCATAGCATATTAGCCTTAAAATGTAGCAGCTAAAATAGTCCATTTAATTTTGCTCATAATTTTTAAAAAATATATTTTATTTATTTTTTACAGAGAGGAAGGGAGAGGGATAGAGAGTTAGAAACATCGATGAGAGAGAAACATCAATCAGCTGCCTCCTGCACATCCCCTGCTGGGGATGTGCCCACAACCAAGGTACATGCCCTTGACCAGAATCAAACCTGGGACCTTTCAGTCTGCAGGCCGACACTCTACCCACTGAGCCAAACTGGTCAGGGCTTGCTCATGATTTTATGGGTTGGGAATTTGACAACAGGTCCACCAAATAGTTCTCCACTGAGGAGGGGCAGTAGTCATTTAGTGGTTTGACTCTGTTGGACATCCAAAATGGGTCTCTTGCTTGGCTGGCAGTCAATAATGGCTGTTGTCTAGAAGTTCTGCTAGCACTGTCATCTGGAGAGCCTAGATGTGAACTCTCTAGCACAGTTTTGTGAGGGTAGGCACACTTCATGAATGGCAGTTGGCTTTCCGCAAACAAACGTCCCAAGAGGGTCATGAAGAAGCTGCATGGCCTTTTCCAACATAGCTTAAAACTTATAGAGCATCACTTTCACCACACTGTATAACAGTTACAAGCCCACCCAGAATCATGGGAAGAGGTCAGAGTGCCCACATCTCAAACTGCCACAATCACCATCTTTGGAGATTATCTTACTCTTATGTCACAGAAATCCAACAGCTCACCAGAGATTCTGATTGAAAGCAATCTTAAATCATGATGTAGAGCAACACTGTAGGGTTTGAATCAGAAATTAATCCCTTGCAGAGCTCTAGTATTTGGATCTCTAAGTTCACATTGCTGTGACATGAGCTTAAAAAGAAAATGACTTCCAACTTTTAGATATTGGTCCAGTGAGCCTTTCTTGATTTCAAGTACACTGGTTGAAAGTGTAGGTTATGTCAGACCCCTTCTTCTTTGTTTTATTTATTATTTATTGTTATTTTAATTTTTAAGGTATTTTATTGATTTTTTTAAGAACGAGAGGGAGGGATAGAGAGAGAGAGAGAAAAAAAAATAAAACCCTCAATGGGATGTTCAGTGACCGGGAATCAAATTGGCAACCTTTCAACTGAGCCAGGGCCAGGCTGCTTCTTTTTGGACCAGTTTTCTGCTGTGGCTTTTTTCCCAAGTGAAAAATCACATTTGGTCCAGTGAGAAGCAGTCTTGTCATTAAGACATCTAATTTGGTTGTGCCTGATGACAATGGCTCTACATTCAGCTAGTCCAAACCTGCTGGGAAAAAGTGTATCTGTGCTCTGTGTCCCCACTCACCCCAAACTTAACTTCCAGTGCAGACATTGAAACCTCATGGCATCTTGCCCAGAAAAACTGCTCAGAGCTGCTAGAGGATGAGCAAACATAGAATCCAGAAGCTGGTGTTTGGAGGCATTTTGGGGACTGGTATGAAATAGACACAGGGCTAAGAGGATGAAACTCTTGGAACCTTTTCCACTTTCATACCAGACTCAAGCCTCTGCCCTTACTCTATAGAGGCTTGGTCATCTGCCTTTTTTATTGTAGAATATTGATTTAATTACAGGACTAGGTTACTCAACCCCTGCATCCCAAGTTTTACCAGATGTTTGAGTTCTCTCCCACAGCAGAGGCAGAGACAAGATAGATGGTACCATTTTATGATAGTGACAAGGCAGAGAAAATTGAAGTAGTACAAATTGTTAGAGTGAAAAGTGAAGGCACTTTCAACCCAATGGGATGGGGCAGAAAGATCTGGGTAGGAAAGAGGAAGTGCTACAAACTAAGCCAGGGGGTTATTAATGCTTCAAGACTGAGTCCATTTGGTGGTGGGAAAAAGACCACCCTCTAAATGACCCCACACAAATGTCAGATCTTCTTTCTGACCATCCCAAATTACCAAGTTGCTTGGGGGCTGGACATTGTAGCATGCCTTTTTCTGAGCCAATGCCAATATTATTTTCAAATTAAACATCTCACAGAGCTTTGAAGAGGGGAAAGCCCCCTTGTCTTTCCCAAAGGAGGATGCCATGATCTTAGCAGGGTCTTCAGAAGCTTCATTTAGATAAGATTGCTTGTTCTGGCACTTGAATACTGATAATCCTTGGTCTGTGCCAGGAATACCCTTATTACATCATTGATTTGCCCCCATATGGCCACACATCACTATATTGTTCTTTCTTGAAGTATCTATTTTCTTTGTCTTCTGATTATTTTTTGCAGGTGGTAAGTGATTCACTCTTTATTTGACCTTTTGTGTTCATGGACAGACAGACTCCACTAATACTCCTAAGTAGACATCTCTTCAACTCGCCTCAATCACATTAAGTAACCTAGCTTTAGTCATATGTTTACCGTTAATTTCCTTCAAGGAACAGGGTGATATCTGGCTTCCAGTTGAAGTTACACTTTTTGGAGGTGCCATTAGTGATAGTGCTTGGGGTGGGGGACAGTTCTGATCTGTGCAGAGAACTTGCCTGGAAATTTTAATGTGGCAGGAAAGCTGAGACAGGATGGACATAAGTATGATGCTGAAGATCTTCCAAGACAAAGACTGACCCTTTTCCTAAAAGAGGTTCTTGGGGGAAGAGGGATGGAGAGAGAGAGAGAGAGAGAGAGAGAGAGAGAGAGAGAGAGAGAGAGAGAAGATTTTTAATGTTCTGAGTTAAAGGAGTTTGAAAAAGCCTACAAGTTTAGGATTGGCAGACAGGTCCAGTGAAGATGTGCTTTCCCTTCCTTTTAAGAGGCTGATAGGAGTGTTGAGAGACCACATGATTTAACAGAAGAGCACTGTCTAAAAAGAGACTCACCTGTTTTCTATCCTGGCTTTCCTAGTTTTTTATCCAGGCTCTACCACTTACCAGCTGTGTGACCTCCTGGCAAGTTGATTAACCTCTTAGAACCTCAATTTCCTCATTTGTAAAATGGAAATAACAATGTCTCAAAACTTCCTAGTCCAGTGGTCAGCAAACTCTTTAGTCAACAGAGCCAAATATCAACAGTACAACGATTGAAATTTCTTTTGAGAAATTTTTTAAACTTAAACTATATAGGTAGGTACATTGTTATTAACTTAATTAGGGTACGTGGTATTTTGTGGAAGAGCCACACTCAAGGGGCCAAAGAGCCACATGTGGCTCTCGAGCCACAGTTTGCCGACCTAGTCTGTTGTGAAGATGAAATAAGATAATGATGTAAAGTATTTAGCATGCTGCTTGGCACAGGGTAGGCACTAAATCCATTGTAACTGACTATTATTGGGTGTAAACTAAGAACTTTATTTTCTTCCCCTCTACCTTTCCTCTAAAACCATCCAACTCTCCATTCCCTTTGAATTCCAGTCATTTGAAGAGGAATTATTTTTTTCCCGGAGTACTGACATTAATTAATGGTCTAACATTGGATTGGATAATCACATTGTGTCATCAACCTCCAGATTATTAGATATCATTTACAAGAAAAACAGGCCTGGAGTTCCTCCCAGACTTAGGACTGAAGCTGAAAATTGAAATTAGAGGGCTGCCGACCTTTAGACCAAAGCTGGCTGCAAGGGCAGCTCACTCTTCTGGTCTTGAAAGCCACAGCAGGCTCTTGTAATTGGGTTACCGCCTGGGATTCAGTAGGACTAATCCATCTGTATAATTTCTCCGTCTGGTTTAATACCATTAACAAAACTGAATTAAGGAGCGGGTGGGGTTGGGTGGGACAAGGAGAAACGGATTTTCTTCATGGGAGTGGATGCAGAGTCTCCACTGTCAGTCTGGAGCCTATGGTCTGATTAATGGATGGCTCTGAGTCCTGTTAGAGGCCAGCACAGTCCCCTCAGATGAGCATCAGGCTTCAGAAAAGGCCACCGAACAAAGGGGTTTCCCAGGACGCCTCAGGGCTACCCTGTTCCTCCTTCAATTTCCTTGGTTCTTTCTCCTCAGTCTACCCCCTCTTGTACAATTTCTGAGCAGTTTTCCTTTTAGTTCGAATATTCTGGGACCTTACCTATGTTTTGACACTAACCTGTCCCAGGCGACATGTACTTATCCCCGCATTAGCCCCAGCCCCACCTCGCTCCATTTGCCTGGGGTTGGCCATCCTGGGGAGTGGGCACTCTTTACTCCCAGTTTGCCAACCAGAGCGTCCAGCCCTAAGAGGAGGGGCCTTTATGTGGGGGTAGGGGTAGGAGGTGGCAGCCACTCTTGTCAGTTTCACTCTGTGCCCTAGTGACACCCAGATCCTAGCGCGCCCTTCCCACAGAGAGCCCGGCTATCTCAACTTGGGCAGCTGGCCTTTGGAGGCCAGGAGTTGCTGACTCTGGGACTGAGATTCCACAGCTCACTGCAGGCGGTGGCCAACAAAGGAGTTCCCAAAGTGTAGGTGGCAACCAGCAAGGGCCAGGAGAGCGCTGTGAGGACCTGAGGCGCTGGGAGCAAAGTGGGTAACAGGGGCGGGGATGGGGGCGGGGGTAAGGGGGAGGCGCCAGGCTGGATCTCCTGGCCAACAGTACGAGTTCGCTCCCGCAGCGCCCATGGGCCCTGCATGCCTGGGAGGGGCCAGAGTACATCTAGCCAACAGGCTCGCGCAGTCTCCACTGGGCTAGCTGGGGTTTTGACAACCTCTGCTGACGTCCGCGCGCCCCCGCCGAGCTCTCCTTTTACTACAGCTGGCGGGCGGCTGAGTGCCGCCCCGCCCACGCCGGCCCACGCCCCCCGCCCCCGCCCCCGCCCCCCGCGTGCCCACACCTTGCCTTGGCTGTAGAAGACTCCTGGTGTTGAGTCGCGGCTCCGGACCCGAGAGTTCTTTGGAAGAGGAGCGCGAGCAAGGGAGCGGGCGAGCTCTGAGGGGGTGTGGGTGTAGGGAGAGAGAGAGCAGGTAAGGGCCATTGGTTCCTGTTCTGCCCGAGCAACTCGGGCCCCCCTTTTGGCAAAATAATAGGATCCTGAGAATTGATTCAACAGAAAGAAAGATGCAACCCTCCCCTCTAGGTTCTCCGCGGGGAGAAGCTGCGCGGCTATGCGGTGTAACAGGCTCACACGTTGCTCATCACACGTTCAAACATTTCCCTTTCTGAGAGGCTTGTTATTTTTAAATGAATATTTTTGTCTTTGTTTTGATTTTTTAAACCTTCCTTGGGATTCTATTTTGTTTGAGTTGGCGGCTCTCAGCGGCTTGGAAGCGGGGAGCGGGGGTGGGGGGAAAGCAACCCGCCGGCGCGCGGGGCAGCCCACCCAGGCAACTCCCCGCGAGGCCCGCGCCTGCCGGAGAGCGGCCCGCGTGGAGCCCGGGAGGCTGGCGGTAGAACCCGGGTTGCGAGTGCCTCTCTGGGCAGGCGGGCGGGCGGGCAGTTTGGAGGCCGCGAGCGAGAGCGCGGAAGGAGCGCCGCGCCGCTTTGTCTCTCCACTTCTTGAGCCAGGCGAGCGGCTCTTCCTGCGGCCCGCTGCTGGGGCTCCAGGCGGCAGTGGCAGCGGCGGTGGCCAGGGCATTGGTTCCTCCTTCACCCCTTTCCTTTCCTCCCACTCCCTCACAGGCTGTGGCGACGGCGGCGGCAACGGCGGGGGAAAGCAGATCCCTCCCCGAGCCACACCGAGGGGAGCTCGCGGTCGCGACTTGCCGCCTAAACACTCTCCCAAGTCCAGCCCGCTCGGCGAGGACTTCCATCTCCTGGGCGAACCGTGTCAAGCAAGCTGGGATCTATGAGTGGAAAGGTGACCAAGCCCAAAGAAGAGAAAGATGCTTCTAAGGGTAAGCCCGCCCGCCGAGTTCGCCTGCTTTCTTTCCCTTCCTTTCCCTTGCTCCCCTCGAGTCCAGTGCGCTCTGCCCTTCCGCGACTCCTGGCCTCTTTCCAGGAGTGTAAGCTGCCCATGACCTCTGTGAACCCGGGCAAGAAAGGGGAAACGAGGGCCGCTGTGTGTGTGTGTGTGTGTGTGTGTGTGTGTGTGTGTGTGTGTTGGGGGGACCTGGGTTTGCACCACTTTCCCTCCTTTCTCGTGGAACTGTCGCCCTGCGAATGCCTCTAGCCTCTTCTACTCCCCCTCTGGACGCACGGTGGTGGCGCTGCGGGCAGCCAAAGCTGCTGCAACCCGGAGAGCCAGGCACAGCGCTGCCTGCTACCCGCTGTCCGCTTGTATGTGCGAGTGAATGTGTGTGCATGTGTGTTGCGAGGGTGCAACATAGTGACATACTCAGGAATCTGCCCCACTGTCAGAACGCAAGCTTGGATCCACCTTCAGCTCCCCTCTCCCCGCCCCCAATGCAAACAAAGAGCCCGGCCAAGACGCAAAACCCTACCCCCCTACTCCCAAACACACCCCTTTCCTCCTCACAACCCCTACTCCCTAACTCTCTGGCCCTTCCCCAGAAGACAGGAGCTTGTAACCTTCCCCATGCCGCAAGCAAAAGTGAGCATTGCTGGTGCCCAGGCGCCGCCCGCTCTGCGCCTAAGCAGTGCAGCCTCACCAATCCCTGGGAGAACAAAGGCTGTTGTCCCCTTTGCCACTAATGCTCAGTGGGAGCGGGCCTCAGCTGAGGAGAGAGTCTCCTCCCTCTGCTCTCTGGGGTTCAGCCACCTGGCCTTGGGTGCCTGGCTGCTGGTCCCCGGTGTGTGCGCGCCCGTCTCCGCCTGGGGCCTCACATAGGAGGGCTGGGGAGGCGCAGAGGAGCAGGGCTCAAGCTGGGGAGAATTCAGGAAAAGGAAGGGGTGTCCCTGCTGGCCCCCATAGGTCGGTTCTAGCCATTGCCTTGCTGAGGACCCGGCTTAGTTCTGGCAGCAAACTGGAGACAGCATCACACAGAGGCAGGTGTGGTAGACCAGTTGGGGGGAAAGGCAGGTGCCTTAGGTGCAAGTGTCGACAGAGCAGACGCTGGAGTGGGCTGGATCGGCCCGAGCCTCAGCGACCCACGCGAGTTCATGCTACCAAAGTGGAGATGCAACTGGGCGGGAGGGGGGTAGCTTTCCTTCATGGGGCCCCCATTCCTCTCAGCCCTGGTGCCCCCTTCCCTCCCACTCTTTTTCCTGTTCCTTTTTCTCATCTCCTTCTTGCCTCTCCCCATCTCTCAGAGCTTTCTTTCCGGGAGGTTCTAGGGGCAGCCTCAGCCCTCCCCCTCGGAAAGTTGTCAGTCTTCAGCTCAGGGCCTTTATCCATGTTTCTTTCTAAAAGGAGCGGTTATCTTCCAACTAGGCAAAGCATTGTCTATAGGCTAGGGAAGTTTGTGATGGGTTTTAGATATGTGGTTCTAAGGATCAGTGTTGCTACCAACCCCTCGAACCCTCTCATACCCACTGGCTATTTGAGGCTCACAGGTTAATTGAAACAATCACTTGGAAAGTAAAACTGCTACACATTTCCAGAGCTTTCCTAATCGTAGTGTATCTTAATCATAACTTCAGGGTTTTTAAAATGTTTTGTTTTTCCACCGAGGGCCCAGAAAGGTAAATACAATAGAAGATCTAGGCAAGTGATTCCCCTTATGAATCTGGGAGTATTTGAAGTTTGTTTCTGGAACTCTGGTTCCCGATTTCCATCAGGTGGTTAACAAAGCTTTATTTAAAGCTGCCTTTGGGAGGATCTTAAAACTAAATTCATTCACATAAAGTGAATTGCTGTTGTAGGAATATAATTTGCAATTGTCCAGAAATGATTAAGCCTGTAAACATTTCAGCAAGTTTCTGTAGCTCAAATAATGAAAATTTTACTAGGCGTATGTCATAACATTTTCTTATGTTGACTCACCACATTTGAAACAGAGTATCACTTTGTAGGAATTATGTAATTAGCATTTGGAATTATGGTTACAATTAGAATAAAATTAAAGTATTTTTACAAGGTAACTTTTAAGAAGTTTACTTTCCTGAGGAGATGGGAATCTTTTGGCTGCCAAAAGCAGGAGTCCTTTTTCTACCTTTCAGTTGGTTTAATTTAGAGCATTTTCAAAATAATGAATGCCTAATGGTCATTGGTATTTCCCCCTTTAACATGTCATGTTAAAGGTCTTAGTGATTAAATTTTAAACATAACTTTTTATGTTAGAGATGAAAGATACCAGGTCTACTGATATTTTTAATCAGTAAAATTTATTGACCATATTCATGAAGAGGTTTGATTATTTATAAATTTCATATATATATAATAGGTAATTTAAAAATTTAAACTAGGAGACTCATGAGCACACTTCACAACATATAGGATTGAACTTTTAATAGATACTTAAAATATCCACATATCTAATTTTGAACAATGGTGTGACAAATGATTGAATCAAGTCAAATAATTTAGTAACAGTTTGAATAAATTTCATAAGCTGTTTTCAAGATCCTACTGCTTGTTTAAATTCAGCCTCCTACCCTGTCATTTGGGGTTCATGCCAACAGTCTATCATAACTACAGATGATTATCATACAGTACAGTGTTTCTAAAATTTTAAAAGCAAAGGTAGAAGGTAATCAGTAAATTAATTTATGCTGCTTAGTGAAATATGCCTTCAGAGCATATAAATTGCCAATTGTCTTTTTAAATGATGTTTTCTTTAACACCATGGAGGTTAAGGCTAATGATGGACAACAATATTTTGGATAACCTTTTCAATTATGTAGCCAGCCAAGATAGACTACCCTCTTTGGCAGGGTGGAAGGCATCTTGATTTTTGATACTGTTATAATAAGCCTTTGTACATCAAATCATCTTTTGTGTATCTATTTATGATTTGCATAAACTTCTTATATTGATTTTAGAGAGAAAAATCTACTTGATTTGTTATTCCACTTATTTATGCATTCTTGGTTGATTCTTGTATGTGCCCTGACCAAGGATCAGACCTGTAAACTTGGAATAACTGGAGGATGCTCTAACCAACTGGGCTACCAGGTCAGAGCCTAGAGATTGCATAAACATTGGAATTGGTAGATATGTATATACTTTGGGGTACTCAGCTTCTGCACAAGAGGACCTATTTCCATTTCAGGGAAGAACAAAGCATAAAATTTGTTTGTTCAAGCTGATATATTCACTTAGCTTTGACTCACACTTCTCTACCTATCATATTAGATCTTTTCAGCAGTTCTTTGTTGGAAAAGCACTCAGTTAAGGCTGGGCCTGGTTTACTGCAACTGTTTTCCTGTGGCATTCAGGAAATGTGTAATTGCTACAGATAAAACCAAATAATTTCTGGATTGAGTAAAATTGCTAGACAATTATAGATTTCAAAACTATTGTTTGGTTAGTATGTACCTACCTGTTCAGAGTTGGATGTGTTTTTTTGATAATCCTTTCCCTTGTGCTTAGCCAGAGAGGTATCATATTTATGCACCTTTCTAGGTGAGGAGGAATGTGGTTTCTCTAAGGTGGGACTGCTGATACCAGCATCATGCTGGCCTTATGCTTGCTGGCTGCTGGGAAGTGCAGGGCAATTCCTGGCATAGACCAAGAACTCAGGCACTTGCACAGCTGTTGCCACATGAATTTATGGGCACAGCTCATTTTCTGCTCACTTCCTGGCCTTTTCTAATGGCCTCTCTAACCATACCTAAGAAGGACAGGTCATGTGGTCAGCATATCACTACTTGAACATTGAATGCCATTCCAAAAAATCATCTTGGACTTGGGGGTTACTGTAATAGCACCAAGCAAGTGGCTCTCTCAGGCTTGGGGCTGGTAAAGCAGGTGTTTAGAGGTATTTTAACCATAAGAAATCATGACGTTGGTGACCTCTTATTAAAACCTAACAATCATAATTTACCCATTACTCATGCAGGAACTTGTTTTTTCACCTTGTGAATAAATCATCAAGGACCAGTGTTTTTATGGGATTTTATAAGCCCCATATTTTCTTCTGAGCTGAAGACGGTGATTGCAGTCTTAGTGAGAGGTGTGGCCAGGGGGATTTCTAATTAGAAATGTTAAGTGTGTTCTTGGGGATAGGTACATAAGATGTGTGCATAGTGCCCCAAAATCTTCTTCATTGTTATTTCTAGTGGTGTGCAGCTTCTTTATCCAGAGGCTGAAGTGAAAAGGGAGAGCAAGTTGGGACATAGGTTAGGGGTACTGTATCCTCTACCTTACTTAGTACTGCTTCCTCTAAGTCCCTTTCAAATCATGAAAAGGGATTAGGATGCATTCTCAAGATGGAGATATAGGTGAGGTTGGGGTGGGAATGGATGCTGTGTTGTGAATGGATGTTGTGTTGAGGCCTGAGTGAGAAGCAGTAAATGAGCTGTGGGGTGAAGGAAAGGGTTGAGGTTCATGCCTAAGGCAGGGAAATGTATGATGGCCTTGAGAACAGGATCAGAACTGGGTAGAGAATTGGAATCAGGGTTTGGGTGGTAAGCTGGAGGCCTGCTTTGTGAGGCAGTGACTAAGGAGATGAAACTGTTAACATTCCAGGTCTCTTTGCAGCTGTACTGTCTTATGTTCAAATCAATTCCTCATTCTGGGAATTACAATCAACACAGAACAACCAGAATGAGTTGCAGCTCTTCAAATATATACAGTAAAAAGGATTTCTAGTGCCTTTTATTATGAATTTTATATTTGGAGTTGAGAAATTTGAAAGAAATGGGAAATAAATGCCAAGTTTAAACAACTCAAAAAGAAAAAAAAAACACATGAATTAAAGTACAGCAGGTGGAGGGGATATTACATGACCATTACTTTGCTAAGTTTAATATAATATTTGAAATGTGAAGATTAGGCACATAATATGGTTTTAGCAATCAGTGAAGAATACAAACATCTGAATAAATCATTGTCTGCATCACTGATTTACGTTTCCCTAACCAGAAGACATGTCAGCACTGAGATTTTTTCAGCACAGACTAAGGACTAGCTTTCAGGCTCATTGTCCTGTGTAATGTGGTTCATTTTAGTCAGTCTTCATAACTCAATATTTAGCTCATCTATTTGTGATACATCAATTCTACAAACTCACTTGAATCATATTTCTTACATTTTTAAATGTGACTTTATATCACTTTGATGAATGCCATAACTTGTTAAAATTGATTTTAGAGAGAAAGGAAGGAAGTGAGAGAGAGAGAGAAAGGAAAACATGTATGTAAGAGAGAAGCATCTATCAGTTATCTCCCATATGCACCCTGACTGGGGATCAAACCCACAACCCAAGTATGTGCCTTGATGTGGAATCAAACCTGCAACTTTCAGTATACCGGATGATGCTCCAATTAACTGAGTCACACCAGCCAGGGCATGAATGCCATATCTTGAGGAAACATTTCTTAGGGGTGTGGATTTCTGGGTAAATGCACTAATTTCCCAAAGAAAGTGAAATAGTATACAGCAAGTAATCATCATGACCACCATTCCAGCCAGCAGGTCCAATTTCTCCTTCAATTGGATGGCCATTTATTTTTCTCTAAAGTGGTATTTTCCAGGGCATTGACCCTGAAAATGTGGGCTTTATATTAGGAAAGAGAAAAGTTTTTGATTCTTGGGGCACAATGGAAATGTGAAGGACTGTTTTATTAAGGATCTTGGTTTGTGAGAAACATAAAGCCTAGATTACAATTACTGTATGTTATTACTGTAGAACAGTCTGCATACCCTACTCTTGCCTCTGCCCTTTGAAATGACTTTCAGCATAGATTTTCAAATGGAAATGGTATTAGTGTTACTGGCTGATGACCTTTCCTACAGGCAAAGGGCAGAGGTTAATAGGTGTTCTTGCTGATTCATTTTAACTTCTGGCTTCTGCTGGTGTAAGGTTTGGGTTGACATTCTAGGGGGTGCTGTAGGGCTGGGCTGATCTAGGTCGCTTGCTTGTCCTGCCTGCTGTCAGTTTTCTGCAGAGACCTCAGATTTGGTTTGGACAATTACTCTTAGGACCAAAGGCATTTTCAGGTATATTTGTCTATCCTTTGTTCTTGATCCTGTCAGTAGGGCCTGGGATGAAAGAAAAAAAAGAAGATTTTGGTGAAAGGCAAGCCCGGTCAGAGGTCAAATTAGAAAGGAGTTAATTTAAAAAATAGTATAAACCCATTTCCTTTTTTTGCAATTGCAATTATACATAGTAACATGCCCAAATCTTAAGTGTGCATCTCGATTATGAACAAATGTTTATACCCATGTAATGAGCACTAAAATCAAGATACAGATATTTTCATCACCCTAGAAAATTCTCTCATTTCCCTTTCATGTCATTTCTCCTTCAAATAAACTACTATTTTTTATTTCTGTCATATATTAGCCTCTTAGTGAAATTAATATAAATGGAATCATGCAGTATGCACTGTTTGTTTTTGACACATAGCAACCTCTCATTTCATCTTATTTCCTCCCCTAGTTGACACCTCTTCTCCTTGTCTTCTGGTTTGTTTGAAGACCCTCACCTGCCCCATATTAGGACCCTCAACAGGGACTTATACTAGGCAGGTCCATAAGAATTTTTTTTTTGAATAATCTAGTCAGGTAGGAAATTCCTTTAAGCAGGAATATGTTTTATTAATTTGGTAACAATAACAATAATGATCACAGTTATTATAGTCATTGTTATAGTAGCTTCTAAATTTTTGGGCATTTACTATTTACTAGGCATTACTTTTACATATATCTTATTTAATGCTCATGATAGCCAAATGAAGTAGTGGTTAATATTTAGGGACTTTAGAGATGAAGAAGTTGAAGCTTAGATAGATTGTATAGTTTGTATGAGGTCACACAGCTGGTGGGTTGCAAATTACTAGCACAGTGCTTGGCATTGCAGTAGCCAATAAATAATTGTGTAATGTATGTACCACACACATATCAAAACTCATTTGGTCCTATGCTATGTTCATTTCCAGTTTGTTGTCCTACCAGAAGTTGTATGATAGAGAAAGGCTTTGTCAGTGACTCACTGTGAATTAATTTGACATGCCTGGGGATATTTACATTTCAACTAAGGATTGCCAGAGGCAGAGCTTTAAGACCAAGGAATTAATGTCAATGGTTGACTTTCTGATACCTAGATAGGTTGGGAAAGTAATTTCGGTTGGGTTCCTTAAAATAATAGTTTTTCTGAGCACTGACTACATGTCAGGTATTTCATATGAAATATCTTATGAAATCTTCATAACAATCTCCAGAGGACAGATATACATACTATTATTATTCTCATTTGACAGATGCAAAAACTGAATCTCAGAGGTTGAGTCCAGCCAGAAATCACTTGGGTAGCAAGCTGGTAGAGTGAGTGTTTGAGCCAGCTTTCACTGACTTCAAATCCATTTCTTAAGCACTTTGTTATACTGCCTCCTTAGGCAACACAGTTGGTTCTTTTCTTATCTAGGTTTGCACTAACACAAAATTACTTCCCGTTTACCAATGGGAACATGATTAGGAAGAGTGTACCTTTGAATGTATGATTGTTCCAGGGCTGTAGTCTTGGTACAGCTGAACAGGTCTCTCAGCATTTCTTGGGTGACTTTTGCATACCAGGTACTATGCTGGGCCCGAGTGTGCAGAGATGAAAGAAACCCAGTCCTACCTTATGGGTGCCCTTTCCTTCTTCTTTGGCATTGGACATTGACTTTCTTCTTTCCAATGTACATTGTCCCTCACTTGGTCATGACTGTGACTTTTAAGATTTAAGCATCTGTCAGTTTGAAGTTAATAGTTCTTTCTTCCAGAACTGTGTCTAGGAGCTTGTTTCACCTGGTCTCAAGATTACACTTCCTCTTATTTCACTGCTGGGTAAAATTCCCAATTGTTTATTTTTTTCCCATTACATGGCATATGTTTGAGTCTGCCTCTCATCAGAATCATGTCTCATTTCCCTTCTCTTTCTCTCTCAACCTACCCTGTTCTCCCTCTCTCCTTTTCTTGTCAACAGATGTCAGTAGTTTTCTTTAACCAAATGTGGTTCCTTAGGGTATGCTGGGATCATTGGAGGGTTCTCAATGTCTAGATTTTCTCCCTTAATGGCTGTACTAACTTCAGCAAAAGAACCTACCCCATCTATGGAAGAATCCTTTCATTACTTATTATATAACTCACTTTAAATGGAAAAAAGTGTGAGCTTTATATTTTACACTATTTATGCTGCCTTCAGTTAGATAATATTTCCCAAAATATATCTTGTTAACAGAGACACACACTTTGAACGAGGATATTAATTATAGTTCTCAAAGTTAGGAATCATGTAGTTTCTCTGTGCTGCAAAACCTATGTTTAACAGCCATAATTAACAGTGATGGGTCTCTTGAATGGTGACAGGTAAGTTTAATAACAAATGTGAAATCTATTTCTCAAAAAGCCCTCCAAATGATGTAAGTAGCTTTTCTACTCTTCTTGACCTGGGGGCTAGTAAATAGATTGAGTTCTTAAATATTTATATTGCTGTTAAAAGTAGAAGTAAACAGCCCAAAGAAGGCAGGATGAGTGTAGTTCTTGAATATGCCTGTAGATATTTTCAGAATCTTCTTTCAACCATGACTTTGAAGTATTGTGAATTTACCTGCTTATTTTGACTTTGATTCTCTGTGTGTATGCATGCCTCTCCCCTTGGGGGGTTTACTGAACATGAAGGCTTCCAAGAGCTCTTGGATTTGCAAGTGATTTTCAGAGCCCTGGGAACAATGTGAACCATTCCCCGGGAAACTGGGCCAGGCGCTCCTAGCTGCTCTCATTTCTGGGAGCATTTGTTTCCTGACCAGCTGAAAAACCCTGCGGTAAGGGTAACGCTGGCTGACTAGTCTGGTTAACCAGCCTCCTTCAGTTGCTGAGTGTCTGGTAGGCAGGTTTATTACAAATCTCTGTGCTCCTTAGCCTCCTGATGTGGCAGCTGCCTAAAAAAGAAACACGGAAAAGTTGTGTCACCAAAGGTGAAACTTGATGAAAAGCCGCTGGGCACTGGGTAGTGACAAAGCTCCCTTGCAGGCGTTGCGGTGGCTATGATGGCGGGCAGTGGAGGGCTTTAACCACTTGCCAGGGGTGCCACTGCCCGACCCTCTCGCCTGGGGACGCTGCAAAGTGAGCCTTGGCTGGAGTCAGTGGTGCAGGGCGAAGGAAGGGGGGGCGCTGTAGGGGCAGGGGGAGAGGTCCGCACTCACATCTAGACAGTGGCGCTAAGATGGTGGTAGCCAGAGGAAGTGCTCCCGCCCCCACCTTTCCATCCTGTCGTCCTTGCTCTGCATACACTTGACATACCTGCCGGAAGTCTAAAAGTCAGACAAGGAAGGCAGGTTCCATTCAAAGCCTAGAAGTCAGGGCTTGGCCAACACAAGAGCTTTTGGTTCTTCTGCCTTCTGGTCAACGCTAATTTGGTGTTAACAGTTCAAAATCATAGGCTACATCTTGAGCAGAAAGATCAAGCTATTTTGAATTTATTTGTGTGTTTTTATATTGCTTATGTTTCATTGTATTGATTTTTTTTTCAGATTACAAAATAATGCATGTTTACTGGGGACAATTATGAAAATTGTAAAAGCATAAAAAATGAAAGATCACCCAAGAGTTCCACTCCCAGGTTAACTTTTTGAGATTTTCCTTCCAGTCTTTTATTCTCTGACTTTTATAATACACTCATATACAAGAATAATAATCTTTTAAGTGTATGTGTGGGTTCATGCAGTACACACTGTGCTCTATTCTCTTAATGTGTTAGAATGTTTTTCTATGCCATTAAATAATCTTCCCTACCACCATTTTTAGTGTGTGCACTAGGGATGGACTAGGGGATGACAAGGAGAAAAGGTGATTTTTGTGCCTGTGGGTGTGAAAGGTTTTTGTATACCGTGATGACAGTCTGCTCACTGAGTTCTACAAACATAATTTGTATTTTACATATGTACATATACAGATGTGTGCATATATAAAATACGTATATACATGCATAAAACTGTAATTAGCAAAAGAAATGCATGTAATCTATATATGTATCTACATAAATATATATCCATCTACAAAAATAAATGCTTAGAATAAATCCTGAAAAAATAGACACCAAAAGGAATCTCTGAGTGGTTGGCTTATAGAAGATGTATAGTTTTTATTTGTATCTCCTATTTTTTCTACTGTGAATGTATATAATGATGTAATGAGAAGTACACTCCAAACTGTACCAAAATCCTTTAGGATGACAGCAACATTCCATCTGGATTTAATATTGCTAATGTAATTTGGAGTATAATTTCTACTTTACAATGAACTATCTTCTGTGTAAAAGTAGTTACATGGTTAAAAACATGGATTTTAGACATTTGGGTTCATATCTAAGTTCTACTTATTTGCTGTGAGATTTTGGGCAAATAATCTTTCTAAGCTTCTCTACAATGGAGATATTTATATTTATCTCACAAGCTTATTTTAAAGATGGAATGAGATAGTGTATGAGAAATATACTTAGAATTTGGTCAGTGGTGATACTGATATTACTAAAATTGTAGTGATTTTTATATTGATTATTCAAGTTAAAAGGTTCTCTTTAGAGGGCTTGTTGACTATAGACACCAATCTACAGCTCACATATCTGTCTGATAGTCATATTCCAATTTAATGGATTTTAGTTATACTAATTCATGTATTAATTCATCCATTAATTTACTCAATAAATATTTATATGCTAGCCACTGCACCAGACACTGAGGATACAGCAGTGTGCAGAAGAGATAACTATCCCTTGTCTTCATTGAACTGATATTTTGCAAATTTACTTAGAGGAACCAGATTTTTAGGACACAAAGCACTCTGTTGCATGTTAGTCATATGTCAAGCAGTGAGTGAGTGATCTGTTGCCTATCATGGCCAGTGGGGCCCTGCCCAGGCCAAACTACCAAGGAGGCAGCCTAGATGCAGTTGGACATGGATTATTGTTTATCTCTGGCCCAGGGACCACTATAGCTAAGTTTCCTGAACATGCTTGGGCATCAACACATACATCCCCCAGAATTATAATTTGATCATGTAATATGGGTGTGAGGCTTATGGACCCATATTTTAAATAAATATCCTCAAGTGAGTCTAATATTCAGACAATTTAGGTACTTACTGCTCCTGAGCAGTGTTTTTCAAGTTTGCCTGAAGTTAAGTATCATCTGTAAGGTTTGTTAAAAAAAAAAAAAGTTATCCCTCTCCCCCTGACCTGCTAAATCAGAAACTTAGGAAGAGAGTTTGCTAATCTGAATTGTAAACAAGTGTCTGGGTGAGTCTTATGATCAGGCAAGTTGGGGAAATACTGTCCTTGAGACATCAAAGGAACTTTAGAAGTTATGTATAAATGCATATTTTTCTGGTGAATGGTATCTGTAGGTTTCAACAGATTCTCAAATTGTTCAGTATCTCAAAAAAAATGTGAAGTAAGGTAGAGCCCTGAGTTCTCTGCCCACCATTGTTGTCAATGAACTGTGTGCTTTGGGTCCTGAGTTTTCTGGTGGTTTGAAGTAAATAATCTCCAGTGCCCCCAGCCCTCATCTTCCACATGCAAATATTCTGTTTGGTAACTTTCGTTCTCCTTCTTTGCTCTTCTTTTCTCTCTTATTGCCAGTCTTTTCTTCATTCTTCCTCTTGCTGCATTCTCTTCAGGAGAAAATTTGGAAGGAAGGGAATTTCAAAGCCTGAGCCCTTCCAAGGAGGGCAGGGCTTGGAGGGACCTTTGGGGATGCCATCCAGAGCTGAAAATCCAAGAACAGATATTAGAATGGCAGAGGTCAATACTTAAATACTGTGGCCCTTTCTGGTGGATTGAACCTCAATTGATCTTGATATTGTGGGATAAGGTGGTGGGAGTGGAGCATCTATGATATCACTTTGCCAGTTCAGAATAGGTAGGCAAGGGAATTTATCTTCTTGAACACCACTTTCCTGCCTGTATCTGGTAGTGGGGCGTGGGTAGGAATGTGAGGTTTGGAGCAGTTGTGGGTGAAACCCTACCTCTTCTCATTGTCCAGGAACCAAGCAGTGTCCCTGTAATTGGTTCATGACCAATCAAGTGTATTGACCTATTACTGCTAGTTGTTTTAAGTTATAAATGATTTTTATTTCTCCTCTGTAATTGGGGGTTTAGGCTATATAGAATGACCTGATTTGTATCACAAGAGCCTTTGAGACTTGACAGATTTCACCATTGAAAAGACACACAGCTTTCTCCATCCACCACACTGGACATAAAAGCAACCTTTGAATTAATGCAACAAAAAGCATGTCTTTAAAGAGCAGCATGCACAGAGGGGGAAGAAAGAGAAGTAAGACAGTTCATCCTCTTTTCTGAGGCTATTGTGACAAAAATGAATACCTTGAAAAATCTTGTATTGATTTTGAATGCAGAGGCATCTTCCTAAGATCTGAAAAACCTGGTAGAAGAATACACTTGTTCCCCTGCCTTTAAGCCAGAAGTTGAGTTGCTTAGTTTCTACAGCAGGAAAAAATGAGAGTAGTTGCTCTACTGAGAGTGAGATTTTGGCCAGGGTGCATCTCTCTTGACTGTATTGTAGGTAAGACATAGTTTATGAAAGATATATATATATATATATATATATATATATATATATATATATATATATATATATATCTTTCATAAACTATGTCTTACCTACAATATATATATATATATATATATATACTAGAGGCCTGGTGCACTAAATTCGTGCATGGGGGGTGTCTCTCAGCCCAGCCTGCACCCTCTCCAATATGGGACCCCTCGAGGGATGTCCGACTGCCCGTTTAGGCCCGATCCCGGGCCTAAACGGGCAGTCGGACATCCCTCTCACAATCCAGGACTGCTGGCTCCCAACTGCTCACCTGCCTCCCTTCCCGATTGCCCCTAACCGCTTCTGCCTGCCAGCCTGATCCCCCCTAACCACTCTCCTACCAGCCTGATTGATGCCTAACTGATCCCCTGCCAGCCTGATTGCCCCTAATTGCCCTCCCCTGCAGGCCTGGTCATCCCTAACTGCCCTCCCCTGCAGGCTTGATCACCCCAAACTGCCCTCCCTTGCAGGCCTGGTCCCTCCCAACTGCCCTCCCCTGCTGGCCATCTTGTGGTAGCCATCTTTGACCACATGGGGACAGCCATCTTGTGTGTTGGAGTGATGGCCAATTTGCATATTACCCTTTTATTAGATAGGATAGAGGCCTGGTGCACGGGTGGGGTCTGGCTGGTTTACCCTGAAGGGTGTCCCGGATCAGGGTGGAGGTTCCCTTGGGGCGTGGGGCAGCCTGGGCAAGGGGCCTGTGGTGGTTTGCAGGCTGGCCATACCCCCTGACAACCCAAGCGGAGGCCCAGGTACCTGGGATTTATTTATCTTCTATAATTGAAACTTTGTAGCCTTGAGTGGAGGCCAGGGTGGGCCAGAACGGGCGGGAAGCTTGGCTTCCTCCATTGCCAGGGAAACCCAAGCCTCCTGCTTGCTCCATGGCTGCAGCCATCTTGGTTGGGTTAATTTGCATACTCGCTCCTGATTGGCTGGTGGACATGGCTTGTGGGCATAGTGGAGGTACGGTCAATTTGCATGTTTCTCTTTTATTAGTGTAGATATATATATATATATATGACTAAAATATTGAATGGGGGTAATTATAATATTGAGGGACCTATTATTTTATGGAAAGGTTTTCTCTTAATAGCATGGTGTATCTGAACGTTGCTTTGGGAATCAAGGATTACTTGATTAAAAAGAAATAAATAAATGCCAAGCCTAGAGGCCTCTTGTGGAAGCATTTTGGGTTTCCTGCAAATTCTAATTATAAGCTATTGCTCAGAGTGGCTATTTGTGCTCCCCATGTCTGTTTTAAAAATGTTAATTTTATCTTTATTTTTATTGTGGTAAAATATATGGCATAGTATTTACCATTTTAGTGATTTTAACTGTCCAGTTCTGTGGCAATACATACACTCATATTGTTCTGCAACCATCACTATCATACTTCCCAGGTTCTTAATCAGAATTTACAATGGCTAGAAGGGACCATAATAATCATTTGTTCCAACCTTTCCATTGCAAAGAAGAGGGAATCAGGCCCTCAGAGAGGCAGTGAGTTGCCCAAGGTCTTAGAGAAAATTAGTGGCAAAGGTCTAGTCCAGTGCATTCCCAGGTGACAATATGGATAGACTCAGGCAGGTGGCCTCTTTTACTCTACTGATAGCAGAATCAAAGATTGATATAAATATTTAGGATGCTTCTCTGATTTTTTTCCTTTTTATCAAGTATGTTATTAGTCATTGTGATTTAGAACTAGAAAGCCTTTAGACACCATCTAATCCACATTCCTAATTTAAAATATTGTCTCTACTTGCTATTTCTAAATCTTAATTGCACTACAAAAAGATGCTAACATCCTAATTTTTAAAATTTGGCCAAATTTCCCCCCAGCCTTCCTTTCACTGACTCCATGACATTCTGTGATTGAAACCAGGTCCTTTGTTGGTGGCTGTTATTAATATACTTTCCTTGGGATGTTTACAATAACTGCTGTGACTAAATAAGATTGCTTGTATTGTTTTTCCCCATAAAAGCAAGAACATTTCTTTTAAAATGTGTTCATCTCCTCTCATACCATTGTATTTCCCATGACTAAAAGAACTGCTTGAAGCATTGCAGTTTTTCCTATTTAGGTATTAGATGAGGAAACTTCACTAGAAAAAGAATATTCCTATACAAGTTAAACATTTGAGGACTTTGTATACCATAACCACTTTTTCTTGGAGTAGAGGTTCATAAAAATGTATCATGTTATGTATTATGTATTATTATGTTAGGCGCCATGTATCATTATAGCATGATCCTTTAAAATTTTTTTATTCTTTTTCTAACTGTGGTAAAAAATAACATAATTTTCCATATTAATGATTTTTAAGTGTATGGTTCTAGAAGTACTAAGTATATTCATATTGTTGTGCAACCAATCTCCAAGAGTTTTTCATCTTGCAAAACTGAAACTCTGTTTCCACCATTCTACTTTCTGTTTCTATGAGTTTAATTACTTTAGATACCTCATATAAGTGGAATCATAGAGTATTTATGTTTTTGTGCCTGGCTTATTTCACTTAACCTAACGTCCTCAAGGTTTATCCATGTTATAGCATGAATCAGAACTTTCTTCCTTTTAAAGGCTGAATGATATTTTATTGCATGTTGTATTGGGCCTCTTCAGTGAAACATACCATACTTATCTATATCTATATGGATATATATATATATATATATATATATATATATATATATATATATGTTTTAAATAATCAATTTATTTTCTCAGTCTTTAGTCCTAGGTCATCAAATTAACTTGATGAATAAAGTGAAGGAAGAGCCCAAACCTTTAGGGATGGGATTTCTGAGGTGTTAATCCAGTGACTTGCAAGTTTGAGAACCTTGAGAAGAGTGAATAGGACTTTCTTGGTCCTCTTAGGTATATTAATTGTTTATGGTGTTTTTTTGTACAGTGTTTTTTTGGTTTTTTTTTAGAAATAATTTGGTTCCTTGGTGATAGCTTTTAAAACACATTATCTCTGAATTTGGAGTAGATTGTGCCTTCCTGTGCCCTTTGCAATTTATTTCTATTCCCCTATTGCTTTGTATGTCTCTCACACTACTAGTATACTGTAAACTTCCTGACTCTGTCATTCATTTCTGGATTCCCAGTACCTAGGACAGAGCCCATAAAACAAATGCAATGAATGCTTGTTTGAATAGAAATTTGGCTCAGTCTGTCATTTGGAAAATTTTAACTTCCTAGTTAGTCTTGGAACAGTTTGACATTTTTATTTGTTTTTCTCTGCTTCTTTTATGTGTGAGACATGACTTATGTTCAGGAGCACAAATTAGGTTTAAATATGTGGTAATTAAATCCCCCACCCCCTCAATCCTTTGTGGGAGGTAGAAGAAACATTTGCTGAATACTTGGCATCACATAGAGGAAATATCCAGGCCTGGGCTTTAGTTTTGCTTTCTGTAGGTCCCTGTGATCATTCTCTCTGTGCATTCTCCGCTCCCAGCCACTCCTGAAGGTGGTTTGCACAGGTATCATGTTTGGCTTTGGATTGTACAGCTAGAGCTGTGATTGAGATTTGTATTAGGGCACAGATTTCCCATTCTACATATTGGCTCCAAGGTTTGTTTTTAACACCCCTTGCCGTCTTCTGAAACCTCCCTAATATCTTTATATGTTACCAGAAATAGAAATCACCCAAAGTTAACTCTGCTTTTTAATAAAAGTCTTAGCAATGTTTGATATATTTTGTTTCCCATTGGTAAGCAGAAAGCATAGCGATACATTTATATTTTCAGGTGATGGACAACACTTTAGAAACACATGCCTGAGATTCTGGACACCATTCATTCAAAGAGCACTAGCCCTATGGCAGGCTCAGTGCCAGGCACTGGAGAAACACTGATGAGGAAGAGAGTCCCTGATATGGCTCCCATGAAGTTGATGGTGGATGAAATAGACAAGGAATCAGTACCCTGACCTGGGAGGATAGAGATCTAGGGAAGCTCATAGGAAAGGGAACTGACCTAGTTGGATGGTAGTAGTAGTAGGAACATTAACTGGACACCTGAAGGATGAACAAGAGTTGCCAGTTGATGAGACGGAAGAAAAGTGTCCTGGAATGTGGGAACAGTATATGCAAAGGCTTGGAGATGAGTGAGAACATAGCTTATGTAGAGAACTGAAGGAAGTTCAGTATTTCTAGAGTAGTGAGTCGCCTTTGTTACATAAACAGTCCTTGCAGATACTGGATTGTGCCACTCACATTTCAGTGACTATTATCATTAATTCCCCCCCCCTTTTATTTTTTTATTTTATAAAGAAAAGTATTTATTACTCACTTTAATTATACATATTTCTTTTTTTCCCATTTTTTTATTGAGGTATTATATGTGTACATATCTTACCATTCCCCCCCACCCCACACCCATTGTTTATGCTTATATGCATGCATACAAGTCCTTCGTTTGATTTCTTATCTCCCCCACCTCTCCCTAACTTTCCTCCTGTAATTTGAAAGTCTGTTTGTTGCTTTACTGTCTCTGTATCTATCTTTTTGTTCATCAGTTTATAATGTTCTTTATTATCCATAAATGAGTGAACTCATGTGGTATTTTTCTTTCATTGACTGGCTTATTTCACTTAGTATAATATTCTCCAATTCCATCCAGGTTGCTGCAAATGATGAGAATTCCTTCTTTTTTATGGCAGCATAATATTCCATTGTGTAGACGTACCACTGTTTTCTGATCCAGTCATCTGCTGACGGGCACCTAGGCTGTTTCCAAATCTTAGCTATTGTAAATTGTGCTGCTCTGAACATAGGGGTGCATATATCCTTTCTGATTGGTGTTTCTAGTTTCTTCGGATATATTCCCAGGAGTGGGATTACTGGGTCAAATGGGAGTTCCATTTTCAGTTTTTTGAGGAAACTCCATACTGTTCTCCACAGTGTCTGCACCAGTCTTCATTCCCACCAGCAGTGGACGAGGGTTCCTTTTTCTCCGCACCCTCGCCAATACTTCTCATTTGTTGATTTGTTGATGATAGCCATTCTGACAGGTGTGAGATGGTACCTCATTGTTGTTTTGATTTGCATCTCTTGAATAATAAGTGACTTTGAGCATGTTTTCATGTGTCTCTTGGCCTTCCTTCTGTCTTCTTTTGAAAATATTCTGTTTAGGTCCGTTGCCCATTTTTTAATTGGATCATTTATCTTCCTTTTATTAAGTTGCATAAGCTGCCTGTAGATGTTGGAGATTAAACCTTTATCAGTGATGGCATTTGCAAATATGTTCTCCCATGCAGTGGGCTTTCTTGCTGTTTTGTTGATGGTTTCTTTTGCTGTAAAAAAGCTTTTTATTTTGATGTAGTCCCATTTGTTGATTTTCTCTTTAGCTTCCATTGCCCTAGGGGCAGTGTCAGTGAAGAAGTTCTTTTGGCATATGTCTGAGATTTTGTTGCCTGTGGATTCCTCTAGTATTTTTATGGTTTCCCGTCTTATGTTTAAGTCCTGTATCCATTTTGAGTATATTTTTGTGTATGGTGTAAGTTGGTGATCTAGTTTCATTTTTTTTGCATGTGTGTGTCCAATTTTCCCAACACCATTTATTGAAGAGACTGTCTTGACTCCATTGTATGTTCATGCCTCCTTTGTCAAATATTAATTGAGCATAGTGGTTTGGGTTGATATCTGGATTCTCTATTCTGTTCCATTGATCTATATGTCTGTTCTTGTGCCAGTACCAGGCTGTTTTGAGAACAGTGGCTTTGTAATACAGCTTGAAATCTGGTATTGAGATCTCTCCTACTTTATTCTTCTTTCTCAGGATTGCTGTGGCTATTCGGGGTCTTTTTTTATTCCAGATGAATTTTTGGAGAGTTCTTTCTAGGTCTGTGAAATATGCTGTTGGTATTTTGATGGGGAGTGCATTGAATCTGTAGATTGCTTTGGGTAGTATGGACATTTTAATGATGTTGATTCTACCAATCCATGAACATGGTATGTTCTTCCATCTGTTTACGTCTTCCTCTATCTCTTTTTTCAGTGTCCTGTAGTTTTCTGCGTATAGGTCTTTTACCTTCTTAGTTAAGTTTATTCCTAGGTATCTTAATTTTTTTGGTGCGATGGTAAATGGGATTGCTTTTTTAGTCTCTCTGTGTGTAAGTTCACTACTGGTGTATAGACATGCCATAGATTTCTTTGCCTTAATTTTGTATCCCGCTACATTGCTGAATTCATTTATTAATTCTATTAGTTTTTTGATGGAATCTTTTGGGTTTTTTATGTACAATATCATGTCATCTGCAAATAAGGACAGCTTCACTTCTTCTTTTCCAATTTGGATGCCTTTTATTTCTTCTTCTTGCCTAATTGCGATAGCTAATACTTCCAGTACTATGTCAAAAAGGAGTGGTGAGAGTGGGCATCCCTATCTTGTTCCTGTTCTTAGGGGAAATGGTTTTAGTTTTTGCCCATTGAGTATGATGTTTGCTGTGGGTTTATCATATATAGCTTTTATTATGTTGAGGTATGAGCCTTCTATTCCCACCTTGTTGAGAGTTTTTATCAAGAAAGGGTGTTGGATTTTGTCAAATGCTTTTTCTGCATCTATTGATATGACTATGTGATTTTTGTCTCTCAGTTTGTTGATGTGATGTATCACATTTATTGATTTGCGGATATTGTACCATCCTTGCATTCCTGGGATAAATCCTACTTGGTCATGATGTATGATCTTTCTGATGTATTGCTGGAGCCGATTTGCTAGGATTTTGTTGAGGATTTTGGCATCTATGTTCATGAGGGATATTGGCCTGTAATTCTCTTTCATTGTGTTGTCTTTATCTGGTTTTGGTATTAGGGTGATGCTGGCTTCATAGAAGGAGTCTGGAAGTGTTCCTTCCTCTTGAATTTTTTGGAATAGTCTGAGGAGGATAGGTTTTAGTTCTTCCTTGAAAGTTTGGTAAAACTCTCCTGTGAAGCCGTCTGGCCCCGGGCTTTTGTTTGCCGGAAGCTTTTTGATGACTGCTTCAATTTCTTCCATAGTTACTGGCCTGTTGAGCTGTTTAGATTCTTCCTGATTGAGTTTTGGAAGGTTGTATTTGTCTAGGAATATGTCCATTTCCTCCAGGTTGTCCAGTTTGTTGGAATAGAGTTGTTCGTAGTATTTTGTAACAATCCTTTGTATTTCATCGGGGTCTGTTGTTATTTCACCTCTTTCATTTCTGATTTTGTTTATTTGGGTCCTCTCTCTTTGCTTCTTGGTGAGCCTGGCTAGAGGTTCATCAATCTTGTTTATCCTTTCAAAGAACCAGCTCTTGGTTTTGTTGATCTTTTGTATTGTTTCTTTAATCTCTATGTCGTTTATCTCCGCTCTGATCTTTATTATTTCTTTCTTTTTGCTTACACTGGGCTTTTCTTGTTGCTCTCTCTCTAACTCTTTGAGTTTTTGGGTTAGGTAATTTATTACCATTGTTTCTTGTTTTTTGCAGTAGGCTTGTAGAGCTATGAACTTCCCTCCCAGGACTGCTTTCGCTGTGTCCCATAGATTTTGGATTGTTGTGTTTTCATTGTCGTTTGTTGCCATGATGTTTTTTATTTCTTCCTTGATGTCTTTGGTAACCCAGTCATGGTTTAATAGCATGCTGTTTAGTCTCCATGTGTTTGATTTCTTTGGGTTGTTTTTATTGTAGTTGATTTCCAGTTTTATGCCACTGTGATCTGAGAAGATACTTGATATGATCTCTATCTTCTTGAATTTGGAGAGACTTTGCCTATGTCCTAACATATGGTCTATCTTTGAAAATGACCCATGTGCACTTGAGAAGAATGTATATTCTGTGGCTTTGGGGTGAAATGTTCTGAAGATGTCGATTAATTCCATCTGGTCTAGTGAGTCATTTAGGATTGATGTTTCTGTGCTGATTTTTTGTTTGGAGGATTTGTCCAATGGTGATAGTGGGGTATTGAAGTCTCTTACTATGATTGTATTGCTGTCAATCTCTCCTTTGATATCTTCCAGGAGTTTTTTAATGTATTTGGGTGCTCCTGTATTGGGTGCATATATGTTTACCAGAGTAATTTCTTCTTGTTGGATTTCTCCCTTTAGTATTATGAAGTGGCCTTCATTATCTCTTGTAATGTCCTTCACTTTGAGATCTAATTTGTCACACATAAGTATTGCTACCCCAGCTTTTTTTTACATTTCCATTCGCCTGGAAAACCTTTTTCCATCCCTTTACTCTCAGTCTGTATGTGTCCTTTTTTTGAGGTGGGTTTCCTGTAGACAGCAGATATATGGGTTTTGTTTTCTTATCCAATCTGTTACCCTGTGTCTTTTGATTGGGGCATTCAATTCATTTACATTTAAAGTTATTATTGATAGGCACTTATTTGTCGCCATTTTTATTCTATACCCCTGTGTTCCTTCTTTGCTTCCTATTTCTTTCTTTTTTAGTTTTTACAGCAGACCCTTTAGCATTTCTTTCATTGCTGGTTTGGTGGTGATAAACTCCCTTAACCCTTTTTTGTCTGTGAAGCCCCTGATTTCACCTTCAATTTTGATTGATAGCCTTGCTGGGTACAGTATTCTTGGATTGAGACCCTTCCTTTGCATGACTTTGTATATTTCATTCCATTCCCTTCTGGCCTGATGAGTTTCTGTTGAGAAATCAGTTGCTAGTCTGATGGGGGTTCCTTTGTATGTAACTGTCTGTGTCTCTCTGGCCGCTTTTAAGATTCTTACTTTGTCGTTGGTGTTTGCCAACTTAATTATAATGTGCCTTGGTGTCGGTCTTTGGGGTTCATTTTGCTTGGAACTCTGTGAGCTTCTTGGATTTGTGTGGGTTTTTTCTTCCCTATATCAGGGAAGTTTTCTGTTATTATTTCTTCAAACAGGTTTTCTATTCCTTGCTCCGTTTCCTTTCCTTCTGGTACCCCTATTATCCTGATGTTGTTTTGTTTTGTGTTGTCCCGAAGTTCCCTTAGGCTCTCCTCATGCTTTCTAATTTTTGTTTCTAGAAGCTGTTGTAATTGGGTATTTTTTCCCATCTTGTCTTCTAGCTCACTTATGCGGTCCTCTGCTTCTTCTAGTCTACTCTTGATGCTTTCTATTGAGTTCTTTACAGCATTGATGTCATTTTTCATTTCTTCTTGGTTCTTCTTCATTTCCTCTTGGTTCTTACTCATATTGTCGAATTTGTCTTCCATCCTTTTCAGCCACCTTATGACCATTTCTCTGAATTCTTTCTCTGATAGGTTGTTTGCCTCTAATTCGTTTACTTCCTTTTCTGGTGATGCCTGCTTCTCTTTCCTATGGGGGCTGTTTCTTTGTCTCCCCATGGTATCTCTTCTCCAGATGTCTGGTTATATAGTTCTCTCTCTCTGGCGTTGATTTAAAGGTACAAAATACAACACAACCAGGCACAACACACAAGGCCCTGAACAGAATTGTATTCACGATATTAATAACCTCCAATAAAGGTAACCACCAGAGAAAGACAAATTAGGGTATAGGAGTGGAAGAGGGAGTAAAAAGAAAGAACAAACAACAACAACAAAAAAGTGTGAATCTGAACTTGGGAAAAGAGCAGAAAAAAATAGGAAAAGAAAAAAAAAAGTAAGAGAGACAAGAACAATACTAAGAGAGAAAAGGGGAACAAACTATATATGTGGGGAGTAGACTCCACTAGAACAACCACTAATCCCAGCAAATTCCAGCAACATGAGCCTGGAGATTAATACAAACTGCAACTCCAACTAATATCAAGTGAGGCAAGGGAAAACAAAAGTAAAAAACAAACAAAAACAAAGCAAACAAAAGAACCAACCAACCAAACAAAAAGAATAATCAAAACAATCTCATAAAAAAGCATAAAAATTCAATCTAATCAACATTCAAGCAAACAACAACAAAAGGCCAGAAAGAAAAATAATTTTTGGTAGCGTAGAGAGAGGTATGTATGGATTTGGAGCAGGGGGTTGGGAATTAGATATATAAGTAGGGTGAAATTTTAGGAGAGGGTAAACTGAAAAAGTAGGGAAAATCTATAGCCAGAAAGGGTTAAGAAAAACAGGAGACCAAAAGGGGAAAGGTTAGGAGGAGAGTGATGGCAAAATGTTAGCGTTGAGATAGGGTAAGGGAAAGATGCAAATAGAATGTAGGACACTAATCCCAAAATACAAGAAAGGGAAAATCAAATGACATTTAAAGAAAAAGAAAAAAAAAATAAAGTAAAATAATAGTAATAATAATGCTGATTGAAAATAAAAATGTAATAAGTAAAAAGGTGAAAATCGAGTGAGGAAAAAGAAAAAAATTTAGTTTCTTAGGTAAAAGATGCAAAAAATGAAAATAAAAAAATTAGAATAAAAAAATTAAAAAAAAAATTGAAAAAAGAATTAAAAATTTAAAAATAGGAAGACTAAAATGTGCAGTAGCGGCTGTCATTCACTTCCTCTATTATTCTTGTTGTTTCCCAGTCTGGGCGGTATTTCAGTTCAGCTTCGTTCCTCTGCTCCTCAGTGTTGTAGGCCAGTCCTGCTTTTTGAGCAGGCTGTGTCTTAATTTCTGGTATTTATTTTTGATTACACCAGAGACAATTAGCGTTTCAGCCCCTGAGTGGCAGTGTTTCTGAATTGACTTCCAGGCCTCTCTAGCTTTTTTTTTTCCCCCCCCTCTATGGCACTCACTACCGGTTTGTGGAGGTGTGTGCCTCACAGCTGCCTCTCCGATGGTCACACCCAGCTCTGTTCCCAGGTTCCGAAAAAACAACTTCCCCTGCAGTCTTTCAGGGTTTTTCCACCTGGGTTTTCCTATGCGTTGGGCTTAGTAATCAGAGTCGGAAAGAGCCCAAGTGCGCGGACAGTGGGTCTGTGCGCCAGACTAAGAAGCCTGCACTCCTTTGAAAATTCTTAGTCTGATCCTCCTTGTCAGATTAAAATGAGTTGCTTTTAAGAGGTCACTTCAGTTAGCAGCTCAGAGGACCCCCTTCCACATTCACGGCTCATGGCAGCTCCAACTGCCGCCGATTTTTCTAGGCACAGACCTCCTGGTTCCTGCCGGTCCTGTGGTTCGCGTGCTTCCCTCCCACTGCGGGGATTAGAAACCACACCTTATTTCAGGCGAAATCTGACCTTTCTGTGGTGCAGTGAAGGGTTCCTTTGAATCCGAATGTTTGCGCCGATAGGGGACCGGTGTTCTGGTGCTCGCAGCTGTTCAGTGTTTGCAGTTGTCGCGGAAAGTCAGGTTTCCAATACAATCCTCCTTTCCTTGCAAGATGGCAAGGCGCCCGGTGAGCCCGCAGCTCCGGGAGGGGACCCAGCCCCTGTGGGTGCTGCACGGTCAGGGGAACCCTGGCCAGCACTCCCCCTCCTTATCCTGGAGTTTAGCTGTCCCTTGGCTTGCCAACATGAACTTCCCCTGCGAACCTCTGTCGCTCCTACTCTCCGCCCCAGGACCATACTCCAAACACGACTCTATTCCGTCGCCATTTTTTCCTCTCAATCCTTCCCCCCCCCCCTTTTAAAGCAGGAATATCTAAAGTATAATTTCTCTTAATGAGCATGTTCTTAGATTGGAAGTAATATATAATGAGACAAATTACTTAGCATTCAAGTAGGCTCAGTGTTAACTTATGTACATATTTATATGCCGACTGTGAACAAAACCATGGGATACTATCTTTTAAATGAATAAAATTCATTAAATTTTAAGTAGAAACCTGATTTTTTATGTTGTTGTTGTCAATGTTGTTTATTTTTTACTGCTAAAATCAGAGGCCTTGGAAGTTTGTCAGTTGTGTGCTCCATGACCAGAAATCCATATATGTGTTTGTAGTGTGATTTTATTTTAATTGATAACAGGAGTGAGAAATAACCTCTTACTAGTAGCTATTCAGAATATATATTGTTTAGCACTCAGATACTACCAGTCCAGAAAGCAACTTAATCAACTGTATTCATACAAAAGTACATGCTAATGATATGGCTAGTATTTGTAGGTCATGAATTTTTATTGTCAAAAAGATAAATATTTAACAGATAACATCATGCAGGACACAGTTTATTTCTGACTCTATGTCAACTGTATTTATACAAAAGTACATGCTTAGTGATATGGCTAGTATTTGTAGTTCGTGGATTTTTATTGTCAAAAAGATCAATATTTAACAGATAACATCACGCAGGGCACAGTTTATTTCTGACTCTATGTTATATCACTCACGTTGGCTCTCATCTTGGACTTTAGCATTGCCTAAAAATAAATGTGCTTTCACAAATATTGCCCATATATTGCCACATATAAACTTCAGGATAGTTTCATTCATATCATGTTTTCATTTGTTGAACATGTATTGGATGCCAACTCTGTGTCAGGCTTGATTGTAAATGCTGGTGATACAGAGGTGCAAGCTATAGATGGTCCCTGCCCTCATGGGGCTCACAGTCTAGAGGGGAAGACTATCAAATAAATAGTCAATTGGGATAAATGAAGTGTGAGCAATGCCGTAGTAGGAGAAGCCTACTGTGAAAGCCCAGAGGAGGGCAGGTAACTCAGCTTTTGAATGGTCAGGGAAGGCTTCCTGAGGAGAGCTGTTTAACTGGTATCAGAAAAGTGAGGTATGAACTGGCCTGGCAAAGAGGAAAGAAAAGATAATTTTAAACAGAGGGAACAGCACATCTTAAGAAAAAGAAATGGGAGGAATTGAGAGAAGGAAGGGAGAGAGTGAGAGAGAGGGATTGCAAATATAAGTATAAATGTGAATAATTGAATAATACTCAGTATGGCTAGGGGAGGAGAGGCATGAGATGCACCTCGAGAGGTAGTTAGGGAGCAGTACACAAAGGCATTGAGGGTTTTGTCTATGGGGATGAGGGTTTTGAATTTTATTTTAAATGCATTGGGAAGCCTTTGGACGGTTACATGGTGATCTGATGTACAGTTCTGGCAGGGGAAGCAGTGAAAATACTGATGGAACCAAGCTTAGACTAAGCAGGGTAGGAATGAAGATGGGCGATGTCAAAAGATTTGAAAGCACTATTCAGGGGTTGGAAGAATTACGTCTTAATGCTAACAATAACATAAGAGGTACATTGATATTTAATTAAGGGGGATAGAGGAGTCAAGAATGATGAGTCTCATATTTCTGGAATCCAGTTTCATCTCTAGTACTCATAAATGTTGTGATTGGGCATTATTACTTCTTTTGGCATCTTCTCTTCTTCATTTCCTAAGTTTCCCCAGTGTGATTGCAGACCCATTTTTGATGGTGATTGATAATGTCCATAATATCCTTTACTTCTAAGTTATATAACAGACCCTCAATAAATATTGGTCAAATAAATGAACTAACATTAGTCAATCACCCATCATTTCTTGTGCAGGTACATTTCCCAGTTAGGTACATATTAGCATATTGTCTCTCTCTTATTTGGAGCTTAGTGCTGGGAGTATTATTTTCAAATGAAGACTAAATAGTCAAAAGTGGAAATCAAACCTTAGAGTGAGTGTGTTATAATGATCCCCATATTGGACTGAGACTTGAAAACTCAGATTTTATTTCCAACTAGAGGCCCAGTTGCACAGCATTCATGCACTAATGTGGGGGGGTGCTCTCAGCCCGGCCTGTGCCCTTTCACAGTCCGGGAGCCCTTGGGGACGTCTGACTGATGGGAGCAGGTCTAAGCCATCAGTCGGACATCCTCAGCGCTGCCACAGAAGCAGCCCACTGCACTCACCAGCCATCAGCCTGGCTTGTGGCTGAGCAGTGCTCCCCCTGTGGGAGCGCACTGACCACCAGGGGGCAGCTCCTGCATTGAGCGACTGCCCCATGGTGATCAGTGCATGTCATAGCAACCCAGTTGTTCCTCCATTCAGTTGATTTGCATATTACCCTTTTATTATATAGGATTTTCCTGTTGTATTGCATTTATTTAATGCAAGAAAAAATCACTTAAGAGCTTTATGTTAATATTGGAGTCTGTACAGTAGATGATAATGCCAGATCCCAAGTGTTAAGGGGTGCTATTAACAAGATAATAGTGTTTAAGCATTTAGTGTTTACCAGTATAATAGACCATTCTCCTATGAATTTAAGGGTGGTTGTCATTAGATATGGGCTAGGGCAGAGAATAGAAACCACTGAAGAGCATTTTCAGAGAATCCATGTACCCCGAATCTCTGACATACTGACTGCAGTAGGGGCATGTGCTACTGCTATCTGGGGAACCTCTTTTCTTACCTCCAGCTCTGTGTGGTCTTGTGCAACATGGTCTTCTCTTGTTTGAGAAACACCAAATGTAAAAGCCAAAACCACAACTGTTGTGAACCCAACTGTAGTTAAGAGAAAATTTACAGGTACTGGCATTGCTGTTGATGAAGTCTAGAGTCTAAGGTCAACAATATGAAGTCATACTGCTTTGGAATCATTGCATCAAGGGATTGGTGTCTTCAGAATAGTAGAAAGGAAAACTGGTATTATATAATGGTTTGATAGCAATACTTTATTATGCACAAGTATACAAAATAATATGAATTTATAGCCAGCACAATTTTGCAGATTTCATGGAATTTGTGATTTTGCCATAATGAATAAATGTAAATCTTTAAAATGTTCTTATTTTTAGAAAGTAGGTATTGCTAGATTTGTCAGGCACGTGTCACAATATATTCAGCATATCCTTTCCAGTTAGATAGCCCAAGATTGGTCCCTGTGGGATTTATGAATTCTGTACCATTGATTTTAAACTAATGAGTTTGCTCCAGTGCAAAACAAAGATAATGCAGTTACTGACCAGGGCCAATTTTATTGGTGTATGAACTATAACTACTAAGTGGTTCACATTTGAGGCTATAATAGTGAGAGTTGTTCCAAAAATGATCCTGGAATATGGATTTCAGTGTTCTCTCTGAAGAAGACAGTCATGTTAAGTCAGAAATGCATCAGCAAACATGAAGAAATGAAAAAGGTTGTTCATTCTAAAATAAGACTAAAGTTTGTATGGGAAAATTTTATTTCAACTTTGAAAGCAAGGACTTTTCATATAACATTTGTTCAATAATACTTATTGAATATCTACCACGTGTCAGGCACTGATATTGACACAGGTGATGTAGCAGTGAATAAAACCAAGACCCTTGCCCTTTTTATAGTTGTGTGTGAATAAGTATATATAGAAGTGGGGACAAATAATGAGAAAAACATAGGTAAAAATACATGTTATCTGTTGACAAATACTGTAGAGAATAATCTAAAAATGTGTGGTGTTGGTGGCCGTGGTGGGGTGAATGTGTGTAGTTTTATGTATGGTGGTCAGGAATGGACTCACATTTGAGTAAAAACCTAAGAGACAGCCATGCAGATATTTGCGGGAAGAGGACTTCCAATTTTTGCAGGTTGCCTAGGGGAAACAAAGTGCCCAAGAATAAAAATATGTATTACCCAGCATTCAGATAGAGTTGTTTTTACTGAATAGGAGTGAAGTCCTTCTTTCTACATTATTTTATAAATTTGGCAAGGCAGAATTTCCAATGTATATATTTATTTGATTCTTAAAAATGTACAGTTTTTTTTCTATTGTAGTCTCTGAAATTTGTGTATATGCATCCACATAACATTTGCCTGTACTAAACTAGTCTGAACCATGTATACACCTGCTTTGGTGTTGAAAACTACTTGTTGATTTGCAAATGAAAGTATGCCATAATTTTCATTTATGCAAATGAAAGCATAAGCCATTTTTATATCTTGGAAGAATGAGTACCTCCATGGTTTGAAGGTTTGTTACCAAACTAAAGGAGTTTGTTAGCCTGTGTGGATCAAAGCCCCAAAAGACACGAACAGAAATTAGCAGCAAAGGAAGTAATGGTTTATTTAAGGAAATGGCATCAAGCCAGAAGACACAGGTGAACTAGTGATTCAAAGCCTGCCTTCCTGCCTGGGGCAGGGGGGCGGGGGTGAGCTAGAAGGGGTCAATGGGGGGAAAAGGGGTCATATGTAATACTTTCAACAATAAAGATTAAAAACACACACAAAAACCTGGCTTCCTGATGGCCCACATGAGGGCAGATTATATATGGAAACATTATTAATCATGGTGATTAAAGGAATTGGGGTCATGAACTCTAATGATTGGTTGGAGACAGGGAAGGGAGTAGTTGATTATTGTATTAGGTCTGATATCAGCCATGACATCATTCTGTCTAGTTTCCTGCACTTTCATGGGCCTGGAGCTGATACACAACTAAGGTCAAGATGTTATCTTTAAATTGACCAAAACTGTTTCCTTGATCAACAGATCTGAAGCTTTATTCTTGACAGTTTGACACTGACCAGAACCTGATATCCTATGGGCTTAATGATTAAGTGAGTGGACATTCAGTATGTCATGGTGCTATTAGAATGGAACTTGAATTAATGAAAAAAAATTATATTAAAAATGAAGTTTGTATGATGTTACAAGGTTCAGCTTGAGCTACTTTGGATCATTTGACTTCTGAAACTAGGAGAGAGTAACAGCTAGGTGGATCAGCCTCTCCTGAGGACCCAAAAGGTGCAGGTGAGAGCAGTGTTTAACCACTTCATCAAGTAGTAAGTGAGTCACAGTCTTGGAGAAGAGAGGTTCTCCTTTGTGGATTAATGTCGGGACTATTAGATGCATATTATTTATCTCACTTTCAACAGTGCTCTAACTCTTGGCACTTGCAAGTAGATAGGTGGGAAGACCCACTGGGACTGGAAGAGCAGAGTTCTGATCCTGCAGTGGGGAAACCTCAATCCCAGAATGAATAACTATTTCTTGGACAAGATCTAGGCATGTGATATTTGCTTTTTGGTACTACCTGTCTGATGATTGTGTACAAATAGACAGAGTGTTGCAGTGGATCTATGCTAGAACAAGGAGCTATTGTAATTGGGAAATGACTGCAGATTGACCTTCCTTTCATGTCTTCAGTTAAGTGCTCATTTATTATATAAATATTTGAAATGGATGGTGGTAGGAAGGAGGGAACTATGTTCTTGTGGAAGAGGACAGGAACTGGATACCTGTGGGTGAGCCTTTTTGTGTCACTGGGTCTCAATTTTGTGAATGAAGAAAATTACCTTGGAAGAAAATGGTCCTCTATTTAAATGTTGAAATATATTTATGTTGTGAGTTTAAGGAGCCTGCAATTACCTGTAAGTTTTATAGAGCCATCTGCTTTCAGTGATTGTAAATAAACTCTCAAAACATCTTTCAAAGACTCCATACAGAATGTATCAATTGACAGAAAATTTTAATAAATTAGTAATAAGACACATTTTATAAAATGATCTGTTTAAGGGCAATTTCATCAGTTAAAGAACTTGGAAGAGAAAAAATGTGAGCATAGGTTACATCACTTGCAATGAAACAAAACTCAGAGTTTGTGCTCTCTCACACACATACCAAGCTTGTTAGAGAATAAAATGAGATATGATATGTGAAAGCACTTGGTGTAGCACTATACTTGTAAGTATACTTTTATAAATGAACTAGAGGCCTGGTGCACGGCAGGGGGGGTCCCCCTCAGCCCAGCCTGCACCCTCTCCAATCTGGGACCCCTCAGGGGATGTCTGACTGGCTCTCACAATCTGGGACCACTGGCTCCTAACTGCTCACCTGCCTGCCTGCCTGATCACCCCTAACTGCCCGCCCCCGCTGGCCTGGTTGCCCCCAACTGCCCCCCCACTGGCATAGTCACTCGTAACTGCCCCCCCCCGCCAGCCTGGTTGCCCCTTACTGCCCCCCCTGCCAGCCTGGTCTCCCCCAACTGCCCCCCCTCCAGCCTGGTTGCCCCTCACTGCCCCCCTCTGCTAGCCTGGTAGCCCTTCATTGCCCCCCCCCCCCCCCGCCAGCATGGTCGCCCCACACAGCCTGCTGCTCAGTTGTTTGGTTGTCCTTCACTAACCCCCCTGCTGGCCTGGTCACCCCACACAGCCTGTTTGGTCATCCGTTTGGTTGTTTCAGTTGCAACAGTCGCTTAGGCTTTTATATCTATAGATAGACTAGAATGCCTGTAATGGTGAAAGATTGTTCAGCCATTAAAATGACACACAACCCTTTACTAGGAAATTCCCCAAATTTGCATTATTCACGTTTGAAATTATATATTTGGTTCTTAAGCTTTTATCACCAACATTATTTCATTTTGATATCTTCCCCACCCCACCCCACCCCACCCTACCCCAAGGAAACATGTATAATTTATTATTGATATCTAAAGATAATGTACTGTGAAAGGGACAGGCCTGAATCAGTTGGAGGACTTGCATTTCTGTTGCCTTGTTGTCATTCAATGATGGAAATATTATAGAATGTTTAATATTACTAGTATATGAAGGCAAACAATAGTGAATTTTGAAAGAAGCAACCTTATGACACTTTAATTTATCCTATCTAATAAAGAGGGAATATGCAAATTGACCATCACACCATCACAAAGATGGCGGTGCCCATAGCCACAAGTTGGCGGCGCCCAGTCCCTCAGCCCTGCAGGAGTCCCCTAGTCCTTTCAAGCCTGCCAGGGGTGGTGGCAGGCGTGCAGTGCAGCTGGACCCGCTCTCAGCCACCCAGCCACCCAGGGCCGGCCTGAGGCACAGGTAAGCCTTGGATGTGGTCTGCCTATCCAATGCCTGAGGTGAGGAAAGCCTCGGATGGTGGCTGCCCAGCTGCCCAGGGCTGCCTGAGACTCAGGTAACCAGGGCTGGCCAAGGCTTGTGCTGCTGGCAGTGGCAGCAGCAGAGGTGTGATGGGGGCGTCACCTTCCCCTGATTGCTGGGTCGCCTCCTGCCCCTGAGGGCTCCCAGACTGTGAGAGGGGGCAGGCCGGGCTGAGGGACTCCCCCTCCAGTGCATGAATTTTCATGTACCGGGCCTCTAGTTTAACATAAAAGAGTGATGGTCCTATTGAAGTTTAAAATGGAAAACTAGAAGTTTGCTCAGTAAGGACACTTGAAAATATTTAGGATATGCCTTTCAGTGTTCCCTTTGAGGTTTTACCCTTTGATATTCAAGCAAAGGTACACCTGAGACTGTCCACTAAAGTCCCCTTTGCTCTGTGGACTGTCAGCATCTCATGATGAAGAGATTATATGGTATAATGGTTGAACACACAGAGTTTGTGCCTTACCTTTCCCACCTGTATAATGGGAATAACAATAATGTGTATCGCATTGGATTGTTGTGTGGAATAAGTCAGTTAATGTGTGTAACACTTAGAGTAGTGACAGGCACATAGTAAGTACGTTATAAGTGTTTGTTTGCTACTATTATCACATATGTGTGTGCTCACAACTGAGATTATTCACCTAGAGCAGTGATGGCGAACCTATGACACGCGTGTCAGCACTGACACGCATAGCCATTTCTGATGACACGTGGCCACATGCCGAGGATGAAACATTTGCGACTAGAGTCTTGGAGTTAGTTTTTTCCTCAAAGTGACACACTACCCGAGTTATGCTCATTTTTTTGGCGAAGTTTGACACACCAAGCTCAAAAGGTTGCCCATCACTGACCTAGAGGGTCTTTGTCTAAGGCAAAAGTCTGAATAAAGTCTGTGTTCTGTTAGAGAGGGAAAAGGGAGTTGTAAAGGAATCCTGTTCAGTAAATAGCCAACAATATCTGCCACAAATGCTCTTCCCACCTCATTCACTTGGCAAAGCCCTTTAGGACCCTTCAAGGCCTAGTTTAAATATTCATTATCTCTACCTTCCCCACTCCACTCCCTAAACCTAGTGGATAATCTCCAGTATAATCTTTATCTGATAAATTCCTGGATGATATCATAGTGCATTATATTATCTGTTTAAGGGTATGCACCCCCTCATAAGCTGTGGGCTCCTTGAGGGAAGAGACTGGTGTAATTCAAGCACAGTGTCTTGGTACACTATAGGCACTCAATTTTGTTTGCTGAATGGCTGACTATAGCTGGGCAGGAGAATTTTCTTTCAAGGCTGTTCTTTCTTGTGGTCACTGTCTTCCTCATAAGAATAGACAAGAGCCAGCCCCAGATGGCCTCAATTTACTGCCTGGTCAGAGGCCTGCACGCTCTCTGCAGTGGGCAGCTGGAAAACTTAAGGAGTTAGTCATTATGACCAATGTGGGCTATAGCAAATATTAGGGCAGAAGGGGAGAAAAGAGGCAACTAGAATGATGGTACATCTCTATGTTCCTGGGGTGAGTGGTTGGGGTATTCCTCTCTATACCTCACTCCAGCTAGACTGAGTGCCTCGAGGGCAGAGCTGGTAGCTATATGCCTTGCACTTTTTCTTGTGAGGCCTTCCTAAAGGCCCCTGGCAGACCTCACTGCTGCTACTCCTGTGCATTCACTGAAATGTGAATATCTCTCTTAAAGAAGTCATTTTATTGCATAATAAACAATAATACATAAATCATGGCTTGTTTGCTCCTCATTAGACTATCAACCCCAAGAGGGCAAGGACTGTCTTTTTTGGCTCTGTAGAGCAGCCTGGGTTAAATGGTTGTTAAATGAGTAAATGAAATAGGTAATTGGTTTATCCTTTTATTACTACTTTAACAAGCTTCCCAAATCCTATTGAAAAACATATATGATTACTTGTTTCTCAGCCATCTTTTCTGTTTGTTCCAACTTTCAGAAAACTGTGGAACCATTCTCTCTCACTTGGCACCTGGCACACAGGAGGATTCAGTGAATGACTGTTGAATTGAATGGTACCTGAAAGCAGGACAGATGTAGGGTACTTCTACTTCCTGGATGTATTTGGTATCAGGAATACAGATCAGCAACCTATAGCACAGTAGTCACTGTGGGAGAAGGGTCAGTGTGCCAACCACTGAAGTTAGGAAGTGGTGGAGACAGTCACCAACTAATCAGGTGACTCTATTGCACACCACTTTCAACTGCATCTTAAGTTATATGTAAAGTCCATTGTAATACTGATGGCCCCATATGTTTGAGATTTACTTGAGAAGTTAAGGAAGTATATGGTATTTATTAAAGTGAGTTTTCTCGTCCAAAGAGAAACAGAACTAATAAAAAAATAACCCCCAATATTTCAGAAAACTCAATTTTTGAGGATTTTGGATAACAGAATTTTTGCAGTGGCCAACCAAGCTTAGATAAATTAGTGCATGGAAAACCCTTAAGGAACATAAGCTCTAGAAGATCATTTAACTGGGTGTATAGCATGGTGCCAGTCATTGTAAAGAATACAGCAGATTGATAACACCTACTGTTTTTATCCAAAGAGTTTGCATTCTCATTGATCTCAGAAGTTTATATCTGAAATGGTGGTGAGGCAGTTGGGAGGTTATAAGCTATATAGCTAAGCTGTTTATTTTGTGCATGTGGAAGATGTTCAGAGGGACCATACTAAGGGCAGGGTAAATCAATGAGGCTGTCTGGAAGAAGGGGGCTTTGGATGAGATAAGTAAGGTGAGTGGAAAGTGCAGTCCAAGTAGAGGGCTAGGGGGAAACAGGAATGGAAATGAAAATGACCGTAGGGCATTGCTGGTGGGTCCAGCCTGACAGGATCATTCATTCATTTATTAGGTGAAATTTATTTGATCAACTACTTTGAGCCAGGCCTTGTGCTGTATACATAAGACAGGGACCCTGCTGTTGGTACTATAGGAACACACAGGGAGCTCATTTCTTTACTCATCAGTCATTCATGCCTTCATCAAACATATAAGTGTCTCATTTGGGTCTCACTTAGTGCTAGATTCTGGGAATATGGAAATAAACCAGACCAGTCCATGAGACTTTCATATTATAGGTAGATGCAAATATTAAAACATCTATTCACCATTTTCAAAGTGCTTTTTCACATATGAGGCAGGTTTAGTCCTCATAGCAAGCCTGTGAGGTTGTTTCCATTATCCTCCTCATCTCAGATTAGAAAACTGAGGCACAGAGCAATTAATCAATTTGCCTCTGATCACACTGTTAAGAAGCAGCTGAACTGGAACATGATCCCAATTCTTCTGTATGTTTTTCTTTATGTACTGGAATAATAAGACTGCCTGCCTCAGAATTGTATGAGCAGAAGTGAAGGTTGAAAACTGATTGTTGGTGGAAAGAGATGCATCTTTTCCTAAATAAATTAAAAAATGATTTTTCTAAATGGGATAAGTCCACTCAGGGAAAGATATGAAAAGTCTGAAGACATGTAATGGGAAGGTAAAGAAAAGACAAGAATAAGAAGGGACCATGTCTGAGTATGTTGCTTCACTAGTCCATTGGGAGATCTTCAGTGTGGATTAACTATGATCTGTGGTACATTCTGTGCTGTTCTTCCTTGCCTCAGAGCTCAGCTGCAGTTGTGGAATCCTTCCAGACTGACTCCTGAAGATGAAGGCAGTCTTAATATTTGGAGAGAACTTTGATTAAAAATGAGAACTTAACAGACAAGAGCCTTCCATGTCAAAACTATTCCCCTTACACCACATTGGGATTGCTTTGGTCTATTTCTTTCCCAAATAACCAGGCCTAAGCTGCCCCCAGAGGAGTCAATTGGCATTTTGGAATATTAACCATAGAGTTAAATGTTCTGTAAAATAAAACTATTGTTTAAAAGGCACTTGTGGTATCTTATCAAGTGTATTTGTCAATTCTTGACCTTGCTGGCTTATAATTCATAAATATATTTTAAAAAAACTGTTAAGTAGTTGGGTGGTACATGATTTCTCCCTCCCTCTCTGCCTCCTTCCCTTTCTTCCTCCCTTCTTTCTTTTGCTGAGTCAATAATTTTAAGATAAGGAAGGAGATATCAAAAGGATCTAGAACACTGATGTGCAGTTTAATTCCTTATTCTTTCCTGCAATCAGAAGATAAAATAGGGAGATAACTGGAATGTGTTTTGGGCAAAGAATGCAAGGAAGAAATTAACTGTGATTACAGACTTCACACAAAAATTATGATTATAGACCTGATACCCAAATTGTGCAGATTGAGGCCACATGAAACATAGGGTATAATGTTTTTCTAGGCATAGTTCACTTGATCTTTCTTTAAAGTTCTTAGATAGCAATCTGACTGTTGAGAAATTCTCTCTCTGTTAATCACATTCTGGACCCTCCCCCTTAACTTTTTCATGGAGAGTTTCAAACTTTGCAATAGTGTATAAATTCCGTATGCAACATAGTGATGTGGAGAATGGGTTGATGGCTCTAAGTTTGTAATGAGATTGTTGGGGGTGTTAGCATGAAAATACCTGTGTATACTTGACAGCATTCTCTCTGGGGATGTTAGAGTTGAATGGATAGGAATATTGATTGATTTGGAAGTCACCTCTGGCAGTATGGTATAAATGATGTCTCTCATGTTTTTTTTAATTTTTATTTCCACTTCTTCTGTCATCATCTTAAACTCTGTGACCTCAGAGAACTACCCAGCATTCTACAGTTGAACGAACTGAGGCCTGGAGAGGGTAAAGGATTTGCCTAAGGGTTTTTTGTTTGTATAGCAAAATGTAGCTTCTGGAAATGCTTTCCATTAATCATAGTACTTGCTCTTTAAAACAATTCAATGAGGTAGGTTGTTTTGTTCCATTGTATAGATGAGATCCTTGAGAGCCAGAGAAGTAAAATTGCTTGTTCAGGGTCCAAGAGATAGTTGGCTGCATAGCTGGGATTAAGCCCAGATATTCTGATTTCTAATAGGACACCATAATGCCTCTGAATTTATTTTTTAGAACAGACATTCCTGTTGTATTGAGTTTGTCTAACTACCTCCTAAATAATTTTTTTAAAATATATATTTTATTGATTTCAGAGAGGAAGAGAGAGGGAGAGAGAGCTAGAAACATCAATAATGAGAGAGAATAATTGATCAGCTGCCTCCTTCACACCCCCTACATTTTTTTACACTACTCTCCAATGGTACATGCATATTGCTTCAGAATGGTAATTAACTTTTTAAATTGGTAGGTATTTTGCTTCTCTAACTTTCTTAGTCTGTTTGTGCTGCTGTAGCTTATAAACAGCAGATATTTATATCTCACAGTTCTGGAGGCTGGAAGTCCATGATCAGAGTGCCAGCATGGTTGTGTAAGGTCCTTCTTCCAGGTTGTAGACTTCTTGTTGTATTCTGACATGGTGGAATAGGTTAGAGAGTTCTTTGTGGCCACTTTATAAGGGCACGGATCCCATTCATGATAGCTCTTCTTTCATGACCTAATCATTTCATAAAGGCCACACCTAAAACTGTTACCTTGGACATTAATTTTTCAGCATGGGATTTTAAGGTACACAAACATTCAGGCCATAGTGTTAACTATATTATAATCTCTTTGAAGATTTGAGACAGGCAGGTTCTATACAGCTTTTGAATCCCCCTTAGTACCTAGCACATAATATACCATATTTTTCTATGTATAAGATGCCCCCATGTATAAGACACCCCCACTTTTCCAACCTAAAATTAAGAAGTCAATATTTTAAGCATAAAATAGAACACATTTTTATTTAGTAATTACCACAGGTAATGTTTACATACCAGTACTATGATATTATGCAGCATATCACTTTATTCAACCTCTTTTGCATCACTGCTCTCTTCTTAATCCCTATTAGTTCCAGACATATCAATTTCTTCAACTTCTATTGTATCATTTCTATCTTCTGAGTCACTGTCCATATATGTGAGATCATACTCTTAAACTGGTGGCATTTTGAGCCTACTTTGTTCATGTTCTCATGGCCAACCCTTCTCTCCTCATGAAATTGAAGCATCATTTTGCCTTTCCTGTAAAATCAACAATGTTCATTTCGCTTGCAAACATTCTTGCCTGACATTGAATAAGCTTGGTTGAGACACATAAGGCACTCTGGCGCTACTCCATAATCCAAGTCTTAAGCCTCTGCTCCAAATTTGCCCATTTTGCTGGTTTTCCTCTTAAGGCCTTCTTTTTTTGGCATCTTAAGGAGTTGTTCTTTCTGTTTTCTCCACTGTCTGGTCATACACTCTGTGGGAGAAAGTCCAAATTGCCTCTCTGCAGCTCTATTTCCATGATTTTTTGCATAGCTGATTATATTCAGTTTGAATTTTGCAGAGTAAGACAATCACTTACTGGCATTTATCTTTTTATTTTTTGACATCTTTATGGGCTCAGAACGCTCTGGTCCCTGTTGCATCTGCACACTCTCCACCTCCACCTCCAATTATGGCATCAGCTGACATCAGTAACAATAAGGCTCGTGATTGGAGGAAGCCTGTTTGACAAGGTATGGGCAGCTACCCACCCCTGTGGTTCCCTCCTCTGCTGACTTCCGTGTATAAGACACCCCTCGATTTTCAGTCTAACGATTTTAGAAAAAAAATAGCGTCTTATACACGAAAAAATATGGTACTCTTGATGAATTTTGTTGATTGACTGACAGTGGAGATAAACTGGGGGATGGCATATGTCTAATATAAATCTGAAAATTAACGTTAATTTTGGTTCTTGGCTCAGGATAAAAAAATCATAGGTAATACAATTTGCAAGTCTCCTGGCCTAATAAGGTGTTATGTAAAATTTGTACCTTGATTTGAGAAATTCTGTGTCTGCCAGCAGATTCTGACTGTTGGAACATGAATATATGGATTAATTAGTGGTTGCAGAGTTCTGGCATAGGGTTTGTGGAATACTATATAAATTATGCCCAGAGCTTTCTGGTGTCTGCCAATAGTGAGCAAGTTGATCTTTTTTCTCCCTATATGATTTCTATTTTTAGATCTTTATGCAGATGTTCACTGAGTAATGTTCTGCTCCTAAAATCAGGACCTTGAAAAGCATGGGTGGATCAAATACCTGTTTTTTGCAAAGAGCCAAAAAAGTGGAAGCCAGTACAGTCAAGGTAGAAAATGGAGAGGGGCAAGAAGAAGGATGAAATGGAAAATGTTAGAAATGCAATCAGGAATCTGGCATAAGCCTGATGTTTGAGTCAGGAAACAAGGCTCCTATGGGCCTGGCTGATTGTCATTTCCCCATATGACCTGCTGACCAAAAAGAGTTAATGTGTCCATTCACTAAGGCTGGCCTCCTAGTCTGCTGCAGATCTTGCCCAAGAACCAAGAAATTAATCACATAAAACTTGCTACTCAAATTCGATTTGGGTCCTCATATTAAGGAGAAAAAAATAACCATTTCAAAACAATTTCATATGCTTATGAAAGTGTATGGGATTTCTATGGACCTGTAGGGAATTTAATACAAACAAAATAGAAATATACAGTAATATCTGAATTTTATGTTAGAAGCATATTTTGATGAAGCTAGTTTTAAACAACTATATTTATTGAGGACTCATGGGGGGCAAATCACATTCTACATATGCATTTAAGTTTGGTGTTTTCTGTTTTTACAGGAGAGGGAGGGAGGAAGGGAGGGAGGGATAAAGGGAGGAAGGGAGAGAAGAGAGAGAGAGAGAGAGAGAGAGAGAGAGAGAGAGAGAGAGAGAGAGAACCAGTCACATTGAAATGACTTGAATGTTTATAAAGGAAAATAACAGAATAATGCATATTCTTCACTCTTTAAAAGTTTATGAATACTAGGAATTTCAAAGCAATATCATAATCACAATGTAGAGAAGATAATTTATTGTTTTCTTATATAAAGTCATTAGCATTCTAACTTTTTCATTCATTTGGAAATCACACATTGAAAAGAAAACAATTAGCACTGCTCTTTCAAATGACAGTGGTAAGTCATTGGGCCTACTCAAGAAGCTGTTGTGTAATGGGCATGCTATTTTGTTCTTAATGCCTTACATATTTTAGAAAAAGCATAAAATTTGGATATAAAATGGAATTTTTTTCTTTTTACAAAATAAATGTCATTATGAGAGGTGATAAGAAGATAAGCAAGTAGGCAAACAAGGCAGTAAGGCAGAGCATGGACTGGGACACTGTTCATAACCTATTTCTGCTGATGGGAGATTACAGTCTAAGAGTATATATATATAGTAGACTAGGAGCCCAGCGCGTGAAATCGTGAGGCCCCGCCCACCCACCCTCTGCCCTGCCTTGACACCTGAACCTCTCCACGCAGAACTTCAGCACTCCTGGCCTAGCCCCTGACCCCTCTGGCCTTCTCTGGCTGCTTCAAGCCCAGCCCTCAGTCCCTCAAGTCACCTTGGGCTGGTCCTGCTTTCTCTAGGCGCCTCCCCACTTCCGCCCCGTCTCTGGAAAAACGCCCCAAAAGCGCAGGCACAGGCAGCCTCCTGTGATCAGTTGTTGTGTTACAGCGTCCCGACCATTAGCATATTAGCTCTTTATTATTATGACTAGAGGCCCGGTGCACGAAATTTGTGCACGGGGGGGGGGGGGAGGGCAGGTGTGTGTCCTTCAGCCCAGCCTGCACCCTCTCCAATATGGGACCCCTCCAGGGATGTCCAACTGCCCGTTTTGGCCCGATCCCACTGGGATCGGGCCAAAACGGGCAGTCGGACATCCCGCTCACAATCCAGGACTACTGGCTCCCAACTGCTCACCTGCCTGCCTGCCTGATTAACCATAACCACTCCCCTGACAGCCTAATCAACACCTAACTGCTCCCCTGCTGGCCTGATTGCCCCTAACTTCCCTCCCCTGCTGTCCTGGTCACCCCTAACTGCCCTCCCCTGCCAACCTGGTTGCCCCTAACTGCCCTCCCCTGCAGGACTGGTTCCCCCCAACTGTCCTACTCTGCTGGCCTGGTCCCCCCTAACTGCCCTCTGCTGCAGGCCTGATTGCCCCCAACTGCCCTGCCTTGCAGGCCTGGTCCCTCCCAACTGCCCTCCTCTGCTGGCCTGATCACCACAACTGCCCTCCCCTGACGGCCATCTTGTAGTGACCATCTTGTATCCACATGGGGGCAGCCATCTTGTGTGTTGGAATGATGGTCAATTTGCATATTACTCTTTTATTAGATAGGATGGTTAGCTTAGAACCTCAGGTCAGAAGCTCTTCACATACATTCTCTTTTCCCCACTCACTGCACTTGTTTCTTTCACAAGCTTTTTAAATATTCTTTAGGTACTCTGTTGTGCAACCTAAGAGAAATTCAGCATCTAATAATAGTTGTCTTAGGGAGGAGAAAGGAGCACAATCTAGAGTTTGCATTTCACATGTTTCTAATAAGATCCTTCTTTAAAAATAGCTTTGAGAATGGATCCTTATTCTTTCATCAAGCTTGCACGGGCACCCTCTGTCAGCTCTGGAGGCACAAAGATGAATTTGACACACATGTTGCTTGCCAGGTTCTCACAATCTAGTAGGACCTGTGGGGGAGGAAAAATAATTTTCCTTCTACCCTTCAAAATTCTACTGGCTGGTCTAATAATCAAATTGACATTAGACAGACTAACAGGAGAAAATATCTAATTTTATCAAATAAATACATAAGAAGGTTGTGTAAGAACATGGGACCCAAGGACAAATCTGGCAGTTGAGATTTACATTGCATCTTCAGTTAAGGAGAAAGGGGGGTAGTGGTTTGGACTTCAAAGGAAAAGCAAGCAATTCCTCTTTCTTTAAGCATGTTTTTCTTTTTTTAAAATCTTTATTGTTGAGATTATTACAGATGTTCCTCTTTTTCCCCCCATTGCCCCCCTCCACCTGGTTCCTGCCCTGCCCCAGGCCTTCACCACCCTATTGCCTGTGTCCATAGGTAATGCATATATGCATATCACATCTTTGTTTAACCTCTTTCTGCCCCCTCCCCTAACTTCCTACCCTCTGAGAATTATCGGTCTGTTCCATTTCCATGCCTCTGATTCTATTTTATTCACCAGTTTATTCTGTCATTAGATTTCTTATTAATTTATTTTGATTTTAAGATTCAATTGTTGATAGGTATGTATTTGTTGTCACTTTGTTGTTCATATTGTTTATCTTTTCCTTTGTCTTCTTCTTCCTCTTCTTAAAGAATACCCTTCAACATTGCATATAATACTGGTTTAGCTTTTTCTTGTCTGTGAAGCTCTTTATCTGGCCAATTCTAAATGATAGCTTTGCTGGGTAGAGTAATCTTGGTTGTAGATCCTTGCTATTCATCACTTTGAATATTTCTTGCCACTCCCTTCTGGCCTGCATAGTTTCTGTTGAGAAATCCCTGACAATCCCATGGTCATTCCCTTGTAGGTAACTAATTGGTTTTCTCTTGCTGCTTTTAATATTCTCTCTTTGCCTTTAGCCCTTGGCATTTTAATTATGATGTGTTTTCATGTGGTTCTCTTTGGGTTCCTCTGTGCTTCTTGAACTTGTAAGTCTATTTATTTCACCAGGTGGAGCAAATTTTTTGTCATTATTTCTTCAAATGGGTTTTCAATATCTTGCTCTCTTTCTCTTCTTCTGGCACCCCAATAATGCAAATGTTGGTATGCTTGAAGTTGTCCTTTCACTATCTTCATATTTTGGACTCTTACTTCTTTTTGCTCTTCTGGGTGGGTGTTTTTTGCTTCATCATATTTCAAATCGTTGATTTGATTCTCAGAATCCTCTACTCTACTCTTGAATCCCTGCATATTATTCTTTATTTCAGTTAGTGTATGCTTAATTTCTGACTGGTCCTTTTCCATTTTTTTGGAGGTTTCTAGAAGATTCTTGAGTATCCTTAAGACTGTAGATTTGAACTCTATATCCAGTAGTTTGCTTTCTTCCATTACTTTTATTTGTGACATGTTTCTTTGTCTTCGCATTTTGGCTGTCTGTTTCTATGTATTAGGTAGAGCTGCCATGTCTCCTTGAGTTGGTAGAGTGGCCTTGTGTGGTACGAGTTCTGTAGGGCCCAGAGGATCAGCCTTCCCAGTCCCCTGAGCTGTGAGCTCCAGGTGCACCCCTTTGTGGGCTGTGAGCACAGTCTTGTTGTAGTTGAGACTTGATTGCTGTTGGTGTCACGAGGAGGAATTGACCTCCAGGCCAATTGGCTGTGAGGACCAGCTGTGACTGCAGTGGGAGAGCTGCTGTGCAGGAGACACGTCTGTGGCGCAACAGGACTTGTTTCAGTGGGGCTTTGGTGCTCACTGAGTCTGCTGCTTGAGTGTGTCACTTATGGATGTGAAGAGTTGTAATCTGGTATGGTCTGACACTGACCACTGGGAACACTGGCTCTTGGATCTCCAGGTAGGTGCAAAGTGAGCCACTGCCTGAGGCCACCCAGCAGGTGCTACAGAGAGATCTTCAGATTCCTCCTCTTTGCATCCCATTTGGAAGTGCCCAGATGAGGCCCAGCTATGAAACAAGGCAGGCTGGTGCTGGTGCTGGGTCTTGGGCCTTTTATTGATAGGTTGGGGCTCCCTGACCCAGCTGCAGTCTGTTTAAAAGAGTTTACCCTGAGCAAGGAAAAACCATTCATATGCAAAAGCTGCTGCACACAGCTTGTGTGGGATTGTAAATTGGATGAGGTGGCGTCTTAGGGAATCACCAGGGTGGTGCAAACAGAAATGACTGCCAGTCAGCCCTGTGACCAGGGAGATCCCAGCATAGGAACAATGATCACTGGGAATACCTCCATCTGGGAGAAAGCTTCCCCTGAGTTCCTGCCCTGATGCCAGATAATCCAGTTCCTACTCCTGTGTGTCTGTGTCCCCCAAAGCCACTCCCTGGTGCTGGAGCTCAGAGGAAGCAGGGCCTTGTAAGCTCAATTCGTGATGCCGGCCTTTTAAGAGGAACAGTTGGGTCTTCAGCAGCCTCTGTGTCACTGAGCCCCAATCTGAACTGGTTTTTATAGCCCATAGTTCTTATTGCCCGTAGGGACTTCTTTTCCCAGATCTGGGACACTGGGCTGGGGTCTGGTGTGAGGCTGGGACCTCTTCCTCCTCCTGGTGCCCTCTGCAGTGAAGATCTCCCTCCCAATTAAAAAAGTGGCTGGTGCCTGACCAGCCCGTTCCACTCTTCTGCACCTCCTACCAGTCTCAGTGTGCTTTCTTCTTTACTTCTCTAGTTGTAGGACTTCCATTCAACCAGCTTTCCAGTGGTTCTAGATGATGGTTGTTCTGAATTTTATTTGTAATTTTGATGTGGTTGTGGGAGGCGGCGAGTACAGGCATTTTACCTACACTGCCATCTTCAAATCTCTAAGCAGGTTTTTCTATTTGAATTCCTCTAGGCAGGGAAAGGGGAGGTAAAAGGCTCTCCTTGAGTCATTTGTTTCTTAAAAATTACCATATTAAAATAATATCTCCAAAAAGCCATATTTGGGGTAGCAAAACTATTCTCACTCAGTCCCATGAGGTAAGATACAAACACAACATCAAGGCCCTAAGGGAATTAAGGGAAGGAGGAAATTAATTTCTGCTGGGGAACTCCTGGAAGAAGGCAGTTGGAGCTGCTTCTTGATGGATAGGTGGGATCTGGACATACAGAAATGGAGCAAGGCAGAGGGAGCAGTCACTGGGTTGAGAAAGCATGTGGCATGGTGGTTAACAATGAGAAGTAGATTTTTCTTAGAGTATAGAGCTTGTGGAGGGAAATGATGGGAAGTCAGTTTAGTAATGTAAGTTGAGGCTAGATTAGTAAGAACAGCCTTGAATATCAGACTGCTTTATTTTGGAACTTATTCATAGGTAGAGCTAAGGCATATTCAGAGGATTAGCTAGGCATCCTTAGGAATAAATACTTACATCATATTGTGGCAAGAAACACATGGAAATTAGTGCAAAATGTTCAGAAGCACGGAGGAGGGAACCACTGAGAGTCCAAGTATGGAAGGTGGGGAATAGTCAAGAAAGGCTTCATATAAGTGATGGCTTTTAGCTGAGTTTTAAAAGATGGATATGAGTTCTCGGGAATGAGTTGGGCAATAGCCTTCCAGGCAGAAGGAATAGCACCTGCAAAGTCAGACAGGTCTGTGAGAGCATGTCATTCTGGGGAATGGAGATTACTTCGGTATAGAAAATGTTGATATATGGGAAATGGGTATCAAGAGATAAAACTAGGAAGAGGATCACAACAGAAGTGGAAGGCTGGATTAAGCAATTTGGAATTAAAAGGCCATGTGCAGGAAAGAGGCCTGATGGACTGTGGCTGTGATAAGGAGGGTGGTTAACCTAAATGGGAAAAGTTTGGCTTGCTGGGGACCAATATATGTAAATGGTGTTTGGGGTTTAGAGTCTGGGATAGATGTACAGTGTGGACTGAAAGGATTTAGGGGAATGGTTTTTATACTTTTAATTAATACTATAGTTTTAGCAATAGGACTCTTTGTTCCAAGGAAATTTTATACAGACTCTTCCATGAGGCAGGGAAATGGAAACTTGCTGATTTTTGTTTACACAACACTCACCCGGACTTAAAGATTTGGTATTTTGACAATTTCCATGTGTTTCTTGCCACAAGTATGAATGTTTCATGAAAACTAGTTCAGTACACAAATGGTCTTAAATGAAACACCATGCAGCTGTAACATGTGCTCTCACATTTATTCATTTGAGCATGAAATAGTACCCTAGTTTTCATTTTGAATACCAGAGTCTTGTGAAGTCTGATGTCATCTCTTTAAGTGTAATCATATGGTCTTTGAAAGGGTATATATTTGTAGTTTATATTCTGGTAAAGTTGCATTGTTATAGTTTGCAAATCACTAATCCATAGTATATACATATTAATGTTTGAGAGGACACCTATGCTTTTTTTAAAAAAGCAGTTTATGGCATGTACATTTTGACATTGTCCCTCATTTTTGCTAAGTGGAATTTGTCTTACTAGTACTTTGTGGGCTGATGAATGATGCCGTGTTTATCTTCTCGATCAGATGTGTGGCTGGTCAATGCAGGTATCATTTATGGGTTCTGTGATTTTCACCTGGGACTCTAGATTCATTGATAAGAATAGTTATCATTATCACCCATGAGCGATCAGGGACACTTGAGGTTTTGACACCTGGCTGTGTATTTGGTGTATTTTCAGTGTTGATGTAACTTATCTGAGGCACTGTTATTGCCACATCCCTCAGTGAGTTGTCCTCTTTCTTCAGGTGTTGCCAGTATTCATATCTCAGATTGGTAACAGAAAGTTGCTCAGAGTTGAGATGATTGTCATTGAATGAGCCTCTACTTTGCTATAATTAATGCAATGTTGATGTTGGTTTGGGGTGTGTGTGTGTGTGTGTGTGTGTGTGTGTGTGTGTGTGTGTATAAATATAATTGCTGACTTGACTTTTGCTTATCTTCATCTCTGTAATTAGAATATATTTTGTATTGATGTTTATATTAAACCTGCCATTTTCACATAAACATTTTACTATGTGAAAGTTTCTAATCCAAGTACAGGGTGTAGAGAGATTCTTTTACCCTTAAAGAGCTCACAATCCAGTAAGGGAGACAGACAGTATACTTTGGCAGGTTCTCAAATTGAAATTCAGAGGAAATATTACTTGTCAAGGCACAAGATCATGAAAGGGGATGAAAAATTTGGGAAGCACGTGCGGGGTTAAGAGACAGGGTAGACATCCATGCTTTGTTTCTGTTCTTAGGGAAATAGTTTTAGTTTTTCCCATTGAGTATGATATTGGCTGTAGGTTTGTTATGTATTGCTTTTATTATATTGAGGTATGATCCCTCTATTCTCACTTTGCTGAGAGTTTTTATCCAAAAGGGGTGTTGGATTTTGTCAAATGCTTTTTCTGTATCTATTGATATGATCATGTGATTTTTTGTCTTCCAATTTGTTGATATGATGTATCCCACTTATTGATTTGCGAATATTGTACTAGCCTTGCATCCCTGGAATAAATGCCACTTGGTCATGGTGTATGATCTTTTTAACATATTGCTGGATCCGATTTGTTAAAATTTGTTGAGGATTTTAGCATCTATGTTATATTGGCCTGTAATTCTCTTTCTTTGTAGTGTCTTTATCTGGTTTTGGAATTAGGATAATGCTGGCTTCATAAAAAGAGCTTGGAAGTGTTCCTCCCTCTTGGATTTTTTGGAATAGTCTGAGGACGATAGGTGTTAATTCTTCTTTGAATGTTTAGTAAAACTCCCCTGTGTAGCCATCTGGACCAGAGCTTTTGTTTGCTGGGAGTTTTTATTATTATTATTATTATTATTACTGCTTTAATTTCATCAGTAGTTATTGGCCTATTCAGGTTGTTTTTTTTTAATAGATTTTTATTGATTTCAGAGAGGAAGGGAGAGGGAGAGATAGAAACATCAATGATTATAGAGAAACATTGAGTGGCTGCCTCCTGCCTGCCCCCCACTGGGGGTCTTGCCCACAACCCAGGCATGTGCCCTTGACTAGAATTGAACCTGGGACCCTTCAGTCCGCAGGCCAACACTCTATCCACTGAGCCAAACTGGCTAAGGCTATTCAGGGTTTTTTTTATTCTTCCTGATTGTGTTTTGGAAGATTGTACTTTTCAAAGAATATGTCCATTTTGTCCAGGTTGTCCAGCTTGTTCGAATATAGTTGTTCATAGTATTTTTTTAACGAGCCTCTGTATTTCTGTGGGATCAGTTGTTACTTCACCTCTTTCATTTCTGATTTTTAAAAAATATATTTTATTGATCTTTTACAAAGAGGAAGAGAGAGGGATAGAGAGTTAGAAACATCAATCAGCTGCCTCTTGCACACCCCCTACTGGGGATGTGCCCACAACCAAGGTACATGCCCTTGACCGGAATTGAACCTGGGACCCTTCAGTCCACAGGCCAACGCTCTATCCACTGAGCCAAACCGGTTTTGGCCTGATTATTTTTTTTATTTGTGTCCTCTCTGTTTGTTTCTTGATGAGTTTGGCTAAAGTTTCATCAACATTGTTTATCATTTCAAAGAATCAGCTCTTGGTTTTATTGATTTTTTTTAGTCTCTGTGTTATTTATTTCCTCTCTGATTTTTATTATTTCCTTCCTTCTACTTATTCTGGGATTTTCTTATTGTTCTTTTTCTAATTCTTTAAGTTGTAGTGTTAGATATTTTATTAGAAGTTTTTCTTGTTTTTGTTTGTTTCTTTGTTTGTTTGTTTTTAGGTAGGCCTATAATGCTATGAACTTCCCTGTAAGGACTGCATTTACTGTGTCACATAGATTTTAGGCTGTTGTGTGTTCACTTTCATTTGTTTCCAGGAAGTTTTTTATTTCTTCCTTGATATCTTTGGTAACCCAATCATTGCTTAATAACATGCTATTTAGCTTACATGTGTTTGAATGTTTTATAGTACTTTAATTTTAGTTGATTTCTAAATTCATTCCATATAAGATTTCAATCTTCTCGAACTAGTAGAGACTTAGTTTGTATCTTAAATGTGGTTCACTTTCACCACTCTTATTCAACATAATACTGGAAGTCCTAGCTCCAGCAACCAGACAAGAAGAAAAATAAAAGACATGCAAATTGGAAAGGAGGAAGTAAAACTCTCATTCATAAATGACATGATATTGTACATAGAAAACCCTAAAAATTTCACCAAAAAACTACTAGGTTTAATAAACGAATTCGGCAATGTAGCAGGATATAAAATTAACACCCAGAAATCTATGGCATTTTTATATACCAAAAATGAACTCCCAGAAAGAGAAACCAAAAAAACAATCCCATTTACCATTGCAACAAAAAAAAATTAAGATATTTAGGAATAAACTTAACCAAGGAAACAAAAGATCTGTACTAAGAAAACTACGGGATTCTTGGAAAAAAAAAAAAGATATAGAGGAAGTTATAAGCAAGTGGAAGAATATTCCATGTTCATGGATTGGTAGAATCAACATCATTAAAATGTCTATACTAAAATCAATCTATAGATTCCATATAATCCATATTAAAATACCAATGGCATATTTCACAGCTCTAGAGCAAACACTCAATAAATTTATATGGAACCCAAAAGGATCCCGAATAGCCCTTGCGATCTTGAGAAAGAAGAACAAAATTGTAATGATCACAGTACCAAATATCAAGTTATATTACAAAGCCACTGTACTCAAAACAGCCTGGTACTGTCATGAGAACAGGCATATAGATCAATGGAACATAATAGAGAACCCAGAAATAGACCCAAGATATTACACTGAATTAATATTTGACAAAGGAACCAAGAGCATACAATGGGCCAAGTGGGTGGGGGGAGGCTGGGGGAGGTCAATGGGGAAAAAAAAGGAGGCATATGTACTACTATTTGTAATACTTTAAGCAATAAAATAAAATTTAAAAAAGAAAAAAAGAGCATACAATGGAGTAAAGATAGTCTCTTTAATAAATTGTGTTGGGAACATTGGGCAGGTACATGCAAAAAATAAAACTAGAAAACCAACTTGTACCATTCACAAGAATAAACTCAAAATGGATAAAAGACTTAAATGTAAGTTGTGAAAGCATAAAAATCTTATAATAAACCATAGGGAACAAAATCTCAGACATCTCTCATAGCAATATGTTTACCAATACATCTCCTAGGCTAAAGGAAACTAAGGAGAAAATAAATAAATGGGATTACATAAAAAAAAAAGCTTCTTTACAGCAAAAGAAACCATCAACAAAACAACAAGAAAACCCACTACATGGGAGAACCTATTTGCCAATGTTATCTCCGATAAGGGTTTAATCTCCAACATTTACAGATAACTCATACAACTTAACAAAAGGAAGATAAACAATCCAATCAAAAAATGGGCAAAGGACCTAAATAGACAATTTTCGAAATAGGACATACAGAAGGCCAAGAGACATATGAAAACATGCTCAAAGTCACTAATCATCTGAGAGATGCAAATCAAAATGACAATGAGGTACCATCTCACACCTGTCAGAATGGCTATCATCAACAAATCAACAAATGACAAGTGCTGGTGAGGATGCAGAGAAAAAGGAACCCTTGTGCACTGCTGGTGGGAATGCAGATTGGTGCAGCCACTGTGAAAAACAGTATGGAGTTTCCTCAAAAAGTTAAAAATGTAACTCCCATTTGACCCAGTAATCCCACTTCTAGGAATATATCCCAAGAAGTCAAATACACCAATCAGAAAATATATATGCACTCCTTTTTCATAGTAGCACAATTCACAATATCTAAGATTTGTAAACAGTCCAAGTGCCCATCAGCAGATGAATGGATTAAAAACTCGGGTACATCTTCACAATAGAATACTATGTGGCTGTAAAAAAGAAGGAACTCTTACCATTTTCAACAGCATGGAGGGTCCTGGAGCATATTATGCTAAGTGAAATAAGCCATTCAGAGAAATATAAGTATTACATGATCTCACTCATCTGCGGAATCTAATGAACAAAACTAAACTGATGAACAAAGTAGATCCAGAGACATAGAGGCATGGAACAGACTGAGGAATTTCAGAGGGAAGTCAGGGTTGGGCAGGAGGGGCAGGAGCAATTAACAGGGGAATTTATATGCATATATGCATAGCCCATGGACACAGACAATGGTGTGATGAATGCCTGGGAATGGCAGATGCGGGGTGGAGGGGGTCAATGGGAAAAATAAAACAAAGGGAACATCTGTAATACTTTCAATAATAAAGATAAATTTTTAAAAAGAGAGAGAAGGTGAAAATATAGGCATGGGCCAGGTCATAAAGGATCTCATATCTAGATGAGGAGCTTGGATTTGTTGCCTTAGGTAATGGGGAATTGGTGAAGAGATTTAGATGAAGTGCCACATTCCAATAGGGTTTTAGGAAGGGCTGTCTGGTGGCAACTTGGAGGAACTGTAGCTGAGTTCATGGTGGAAGGTGGGGCCCCATTGTGATCCAGTCTAACGCAAAGAGTCTGGAGCCAAGTCAGAAGTACCTGGATTTGAGTCTGTACTCTAGCACTTATTAGCTATGTGACTTTGGGTAAATGATATCACTTTTCTGAGTTACAGTTGCCCATCAATTAAATGGGGTTGATAATTCTTACCTTACGGGACTATTGTGAGGACTTAATAATGTCAAGTACGAAGTGTTTTTCTGAGCCTGATGAGATCGCTTCCAGGAATGTCCTCTGTTTGGCTCAAATAAACTCTAATATAAACTCATAAAAGAATAATGTCGGGGATGTACCAGCTACATCACACGCCTGTTATGTGGTAGATGCTCAGAAAATGCCACTTATCTTCCTATTCCCTTCTCATATTTGCACTACTGCCCTTCAAATATGCCTGGAATAGTCTATTTTGCTCTGAGACTTCCCAAAAGTGTCTCCTTGGGCCTTGTTTTCCTCAGATGGCTTCATGGTGTTTAGTTCATTTAGGTTTTGACTTCTCACTTCAATTTGCCATAAACAACAGCTTAAGCACCTGTTACTTTTTCCTCAATGTCATTTATTATGGCCCATAAAGCTCAAAGGTGTTGGCTTTTTGACTGAAGTGTACCTGTTTTGCCTTTGGTTTTAAGTAGGCTCCTCATGATGATGCACAGTCATATCTGCAGACAGAAAATATGTTTTATGGCTCCATTTACCCTGTGAAATGCTGAATTTAAACAGGAGTTGATGTCCCATTGAATCCAAACCATGCTCAGCCATTTTCCAAAAGTTATAGTGATTTACTTGCTATAAATACCCTCTATGTTTCATTTCATTTCTATATTGAGTACTAGAGGCCCGGTGCATGGATTCGTGCACCGGTGGGGTCCGTAGGCCTGGCCTATGGGGATTAGTGGACCTCTACACCGCCGCAGCATGGCCTTACCAGCCAGGTTGTCAGGATCCAGCCCACTCTCTGCGTTGATCCCACAAAGCACAAAGTAGTGCGAGAAGCTGCAGGCTTCCAGGGAGGAGCCCGAGCCTGGGCTGGGTAGGCGTCACTCCTGCTCATCCCAGCCCAGCTGTGCCAGCCAGGGGCGAGCAAGGGGAGTGTCTGTGGGAGAGGCTCAAGCTAATGCTGCAGCTGTTCTCACCAGCCATCAGCCCAGCATCTGGTGCCCTTCTGTCAGCTGAGCGGTGCTCCCACTGTGGGAGCACACTGACCACCAGGGGGCAGCTCCTGCATTGAGCGTCTGCCCCTGGTGGTCAGTGCACATCATAGCTACCTGCTGGTCATCCCGTCGGCCAGTCATCCAGTCGCTTAGGCTTTCATATATGTAGATAGATAGATAGATAGATAGATAGATAGATAGATAGATAGATAGATGATAGATAGATAGATAGACAGACAGATAGATAGATAGATAGATAGATACATGATAGATAGATAGAGATGTATAGATAATATCCAGGCCTTTGGGCCAAGTGAGGAGTTGAGAGTTGATTCAAACATGTCCTGTGCCTCCCCAGTGCTTGCTTTCTGTAGGGTAGAGAGACATATAAACTGCTATGGGATTGAAAGCAGAATTGAAATAGTGATAAATGAAAGAATAAGTAACCTAGCAAATGATTTTGTAATAGGAAAGCAGAGGAGGGGGACATTCATCAGGAAGGGATCAGAGAAAGACTTCCTAGAGGAAGGTGGTTTTTTACATGAACATTGAGAGAGATCTAAAGGTGGAGATGGCAATGCCATGTGAGCAAAGACATGGCATACATCAGAGGAAGAGCATGTTATCCATTGTGGCTGGAGGATGGTGTATTTGGAGATGAGGTTGAGGGTCACAGAGGACCTTGATTGCTAGGTTTGGCAGCACATTCCTAACATTGGGGAGACCTAGATACTATTTACAGATTATTTTATTTTATTTTTTTATTTCATGCTCATTGTAAGAAACCTGGAAAATATAGAAACATGCAAAAAAGACAGCATAATTCCCCCAAGAGAAAAACCAATTAAGGTTTTGGTGAATTTCTTGTCAGTGTTTAACCTATTTCAGTGGGGATATACATGTTTACAGCTCTACTTATGTTTTTTTCTCCTATCATATTGTGAACATTGTTTGGTGTGATTAAAGAAACACACACATCCTTAACGCATCATTTTTCATGACTGCATAGTGTTCAATCATATGTGTGTAATACATTTTATTGAATTATTCTTCTATTGTTGGCTGTCAAAGAATTTCATAATTATGTATATGAGGGCTATGATGAATGACCTTGTTAATCTTTGTATTGCCAGTGAAGGTTTTTGAGGAAGGGGAGGATCATAATCCCATTTCACTCTTTGGAGGATCATTCTGGGGGTACTATGAAAAATTGATGAAGAGAGATTTGAAGCAGGGAAAAAGGATGGATAGGATAATATTCCATTAGTGCAAATTAGAGAAGATGAGATATACACTAAGCCTGTGGCAATCAGAATGGAGAAGAAGTGATAAAATGAGAAGGACTCTAGGCAGGAAAAAATGAACAAGAATTAGGATTAATTGTTTGGTACAGTGTAGAAACATACCATCACAATTTTGTAGAAAAATGATCAAAAGTCTTGGGCCTCCCACTTTGCTATGCTAGTTGATGAATAAAAACCTCTGGGAGTGGGCCCTGATTTATGATAAGCTCCCTTGACTATTCTTGTGCATACACAATTGGAGAATCACTTACTTAGGCCTGTGGGATGTAGGGTTGAGGGCCTCAGTTTCTTGCTGACTGTTGGCCAGAGGTTATCCACAAGTCCATGCCAAATGACCTTTTCCAATATGACTGTTTGATTCTTTAAAACCAGCAAGTGAAAAAGTCTCTTAGCAAGATGTTTGCTAAATTCTAGTGTAATTTAATCATGTGCACATAATAATGTACATCTCATCACCTTTGCAGTGTCCTCTTGGTTAGAAACAAGTCACCTACTTGTAGATTTCACCTACACTCAAGTGGTGGGCATTGTATAAGGGTATGATACAAGGAGGCTGGGCACATAGGGGCCACCTTAGTCTCTGTCCCCCACAGACTGTGAGGGGAGTGGAGAGATGGTGAATTCAGTTATCCATGTGTTACCTTTAAGGTACTTGTCAGCAGAGGTGGATTTGTCATGTATCTAAAGTTTCAGTCTTAGATACCTGTACTTGAATGGCCCTTTACAAGGCCAGATACCTAATTTTATGTTCCTTAGTCTGTGTCCTATTTCTAGAAAGAGTTGCCTTGAATTGTATAAGCTTTAGGCCTTACACAATGTAAATCTTCCCTGCCGGTTGAGTTCTCAGGTAGACAGTTAGCTTCTTGGGCCTGGAGCTTAGCAGAAAGATCAGTTAGTGTGCAGTGCATGGGTAACCCATGGCAGTAATGGGAAATTTTTCAATTATTACCAAGCAAGTTGATCTCAGAAGCTCTGCTTTGGATTTCATTGCTCTTTTTAGAGAAGTCCCTCCTGCCCAAAGCTCAGCCTGACAAATAGCCCTAGCTGTGGCCTGCATCACCTTGGCCCAACAGCTGATATCAGCATTAGTAGGAGGAATCCCCAGATCATGATCCCAAGAACTTTCTGAAGAGTGGAGAGGACAAGTTCCAAAAGACTGCTTTTGTATCTGGTGCACCATTCTTTAAGAGCTCATCCTAACCTAAGAGGAGAAAATAGGACTCTCAGGCAGACATTTGCATGTTCTTCTCTACCCATCTGTTATCCACTAGGCATCTGCATCTCCAGGCCAAACATGCATCTGAAGAGTGCTGGGTCCAGGCTCCTGTGTTGTGTACAGTAAGAGCCCTTGAACATTTCTGTGTTTCCTTCTGTATCCAGGACCTTACAAATTCCTACCACAGAATGGTGAGTGAGGGAGTCCACAGTTAGCTGAAGTCTGCTGAAGATAACTCAGGGAGGACAATTTAGCAAGTCAAATAAGTTGTAACCCTACACTTCTCATCATCTGAGTGCTGGGGGATATTTTTGCCTAAGTTACTGAGTTGAGAAACTCCTATTAGTATGTTCTTTTTGGCCAGCACTGAACTGGCAGGGACCTCCATAGAGACACAGAGCTAGACTAGGCTTTAAAGTATCTCCAGCATTGGGTCCCAACCTGTGAGTCCTGGACCGTAAGGATGTAGAAGTGTCATCAATGCTTCAGGTGCTATATGTGCGTGCTGATGGTTTTCATGTATGTGCTTACTATTGTGATAGCAGGTTAAGGACATAGGCTCTGGAATTTGACTGCTTGGTTTGAAATTCTCCATCTAGAATGCACAAGCTATGTGATGTGTAATGATGCTGGATAAATTGCTTAACTTCTTTGAGCCTCAGTTTTGTTACCTGTAAAATGGGCATCATAATTTTATCGTAGAGGGTTGTCAGGCTTAAGTTAGTTCCCAAAAAAGTGCTTAGAACATTTCCTGGTACAAAGTAGGTGCTGTGTTAACCTTTATTATTATGGAATATGAATTCACAGAACTACTCAATGCATGCTAGCTGGTTCAGTGTTTTCTCAATCAAAAGATATTGAAAAGGCCCTGGCTGGGTAGCTCATTTGGTTAGAGCCTTGTGCTGACACATCAAATTTGTTAGTTCAATCCCCGGTTGGGGCACATACGGGAGTCAAGCAATAAATGTATAATTAAGTGGAACAACAAATCAACATTTCTCCCTCTCATTTCTTCTCTCTCTGAAATCAATAAATAAAAATTAAATTAAAAAATATTGAAAATACCAGCACTGTTATGAGCAAAGAGTTGAGGATGAAGCCCAGGGCTCTTGACTACAGTTGCCACATCATTTTTGCTACTGCAGACCCCACTTTTTGTCACTTTGCTTATTGAAAATAAATTGAATTTTTTGTTGTTCTTGTTTTTGCTCAGGGCCTATTGTCCCTTAGTAGCTACATTTTGATATTGATGACATTTGATATTAATTAACCAGCAGTAATTGTCTGGGCACTGTCTTCTCAGGTGATATGTCCAGAAGAACCCTTGTTCATAATTGTTTGCTTTAATGGTTATGTTATATATTCATCCAATACTTTCCTTAAACAATGGATATGTTATCCTGGATACCTCTCTGTTGCTGATTTGAGGTTGGTAAATACATTGTTTCATTGATGTTCTTAAAATGGTTGAGTTATTGCAAGCTTTGTGAGCAGCACAAAATGTTCTGAATAGAAAAATTGAATAGTATCTCAAAATAGGGATATTTTTGGCCTCCTCGTTTACTCCTGCACATGAGTTTGCTTGTGGTATAGACAGAACCCTGTTTTACTAGCAGTTGTCGTAGAAAGTCCTCTTACTACTAGGACCCAAGGGCATGCCATTTAGGGATAGTTAATTAATATTAGATCTTAAGTAAAATGAGAACTTTTTTGTTTGTTTTTTTTCTCAAGATGGTACTTGTGTTAGGTTCCTAGGATTGCTATAACAAATTGCCACAAATTTGGTGGCTTGAAACAACAGAAACTCATTGTCTTTACAGTTCTGGAAGTTATAAGTCTAAAATCAAGGTGACAGTGGGGCCATGCTCTCTCTGAAGGCCTCTTCTAGCCTCTGGAGTAGATGGCAAGCCTAGGTGTTCCAATCTTTACTTCCATCTTCCAATAGGCTTTTCGACCCTGTGTATCTATGTGTCTCCTCTTTCTCTGCGTCTAAATTTTCTTCTTATAAGGGTACCAGTCATTGAATCAGGCCCACCCTAATCCAGTATGACCTCATTTATCTTGATTATATCTGCAGAGACTACTTCCAAATAGAGTCATATTCATAGGTACTGAAGTGTCTTAGTCAGTTTAGGCTGCTATAACAGACTACCATAGGCTGGGTGGCATAAACAAACATTTAATTTTCATAGTTCTGGAGACTGGAATTCTGGGAACAGGGTGCCACCATGGTTGGGTTCTTCATAAGGACCCTCTTCCTGGTTTATAGATGGCCATATTCTCTCTGTATCCTTACATGGCAGAGAGAGTGAGCTGGTTCTCTTGATTTCCTTCTAGGGATAATAGTGCCATCATGGGAACTCCACCCTCATGACACTTTTCAAACCTAATTTCTTCCTAAAGGCCCCACCTCCAAATACCATCACATTAGGGATTAAGGCTTCAATGTATGATACTTTAAAATATATTTAGAGAGAGAGTGAAACATTTATCAGCCAACTCCTGCACGCCTCCAATTGGGGATTAAGTCCACAGCCTGGGCATGTGCCCTAACTGGAAATCAAACCAGCAACCCTTTGGCACATGGGACAATGACACCCAACCAACTGAAACACACTGACCAGGGCATCAATGTATGAATTTTAGGGGGACATAAACATTCAGTCCATATCCTGGGGTTTAGGACTTGAGCATATCTTTTTGGGGGATACAATTCAACCCACAATAGCTATTTCCCCTATTTCTTTTTAAAAATATTTTTATTGATTTCAGAAAGGAAAGGTAAGGAAGAGAGAGATAGAAACATCAATGATGAGAGAGAATCATTGATAGGCTGCCTCATGCATGCCCCACACTAGGGATAGAGCCCACAACCCAGGCATGTGCCCTGACCGGGAATCGAACCGCGACCTCCTGGTTCATAGGTTGATGCTCAACCATTGAGCCATGCCATCTGGGCTTTCCTATTTCTTATATTTTAAAGAAAGGAAAACTCCCCAGGCCTCCCCCAAACAACCCAGTGGTGGAATAACCTGATTTATAAATTAGGATGAAAAGTCATAGACTGTAAGATCAGGAGGAAGGAACTAGAAGATATGGCCCATTTTTATTTTGTCAACTGAGGCCTAGTGGAAAGATAATACTTGATCAAGGTCAGAAATCTGGTAAGGGGTAGAGCTGGTCATCACGTTTCTCAAGTTTCCTAACCCCCAGGTCAGTATTTTTTCCCCCAGTTTTCTCTTAATAAAGATATTGGCAGTTGTGCTTAAATAACCAACCTCATGTGACCACAGTACATTGAGGCAAATTCCTGTTAAACAGAAATCACCAGGAAAGTGGAAGCCAAGGTTGGGCCTACCAATATTGGAGTTTTTGGCTGTCTATGGGGGTGAATTGACAGCCCAAAGCCTTTCCAGACTCCAAATCTCTCTTCCATTTATTGCAGCTCAATCTGATCAATAGTTTATTGAGCTATTCACCTGAACTAGACCCTGGAGATCCATTGATCAGAAGAGCAGGTACTATTCCTGCCCTTACAGAGCTCACAGTCCAGTGAAGGTTAAAACAATACTAAACTCAATTGTCTTGCTCATTTTTTTCTGAGGGTTATGAGAAGAGTAGTACATGACAGGGGCACCTGGTTCGACCTGAGGTTGGGGGCTGGGAGTGAGACAAGTCAAGAGACTGAGACCCCAAAGTTGACTAGGAGTTATCCCGGAAAGGAAGAGTGGAGAAGGGTTGCAGGTGCAGTAGTGTACCTTACAAAGGGAAGGCATGCGTGAGGGCTTGGAGGTGAGAAGTACAGCACATTTTGGAAGAAGTGAAAGAAATTCACTTTGGCTGAAACATAAGGTGTGGGAGGAGGTCATTGTGAACATCTTTGCAAACTTTCAGGATTTAATTGTGTGTTTTTTTTTCCTGGAGGCAGTGGGAACGCATTTCAGGGTATCTATGCATAGAATAAACTTTTAGGCTAGACTCAGCTCCCAAATGAGATTGAGCAGTGCTTTATTTTGAATAAAGAAGGCTTCAGGGTATCTCCATTCTGGATAGAGCCACCTTTCCCATCTTTCCCCCTCGCAATACATTGGTTAAGAATTAGGTCCTGCCAACTGGTTTGGCTCAGTGGATAGAGCATTGGCCTACAGACTGAAGGGTGCTGGGTTCAATTCAAGTCAAGGGCACATGCCCCGGTTGCCGGCTCTACCCCAGCAGGGGACGTGCAGGAGGTAGCCAATCAATGATTCTCTCTCATGATTGATGTTTCTATCCTCTCTCTCTTTCTCCCTTCCTCTCTGAAATCAATAAAAAAATATATTTTTAAAAAGCATTAGCTCCAGCATCTGTCTCAGGCCCTGGACCTAGAGAGTTTTCTTCAGAGTATGGTTTGCAGGTTTTAGACTGTGATTAAAGGCGTGCATGCACACACATGCCCCTGTATGTGGGCTCACACTGGCCCACACAGGAGCACTTATAGCCAGTACATACTGACCGTGTTTTTTAACTCAATCACCCTGAAAATACTCCAGGGCCTTCTCCATCTTTTTGTAATAGTTCACTCTGAGCTTAGAATTTCTTTGGATCTGCTTTTACTTTCTTGCACTTAGTTGAGCTATGGTTTCCTCTTGTTGAGCATACCTCATGTGCTTTCCATCTTTAGAGAATTCCTCAAATTTGAGTACACAGAGTACCCTCCTGTTTCCTAACTCTGTTCATGGTGTTGCAATTAGTTCCTATTAAAGTGATGGAGATTAGTTTATCTCAGTGTCTTTCAAGCTTTTTAAATTTTTTTTTTAAAAAGTTTATTGTTTAAGGTATTACAAATAGCAGTAGATATGTCTCTCTTTTCCCCCCCACTGACCTCCCCCCGGCCTCCCCTATCCCCCGGCACTTGCCCTCATCCCCCCGCCCCCAGTGTCTTGTGTCTGCTGGTTGTGCTTATATGCATTCATACAAGTCTTTCAGTTGATCTCTTACCCCCCCAACCCCCACTACCTTCCCACTGTAGTTTGACAGTCTGTTTGATGCTTCTTCGCCTTTGTCTATTTTTGTTCTACAGTTTGTAATGTTCTTTATTATACATAAACTAGAGGCCCGGTGCACGAAATTCGTGCACGTGTGTGTGTGTGTGTGTGTGTGTGTGTGTGTGTGTGTGTGTCTCAGCCCAACCTGCACCCTCTCCAATCTGGGACCCCTTGAGGGATGTCCGACTGCCTGTTTAGGTCCGATCCATAGGATCGGGCCTAAACAGGCAGTCGGACATCCCTTTCACAATCTAGGACTGCTGGCTCCCAACTACTCGCCTGCCTGCCTTCCTGATTGCCCCTAACCACTTCCCTGCCAGCCCCTGATACCCCGGTCACCCCCAAATGCCCTCCCTTGCATATTCCCTCTTTATTAGATAGGGTTTTTTCTTTAGCATATTGGACAGTCCTAACTGTTTTGGCTCAGCGGATGGATGAAGCATTGGCCTGCAGAATCAAGGGTCCCAGGTTCGATTCTGGTCAAGGGCATGTACCTTGGTTGGGGGCACATACCCAGTGGGGTGTGTGCAGAGGGCAGCTGATCAATGTTTCTCTCTCATAGATGTTTCTAGCTTTCTATCCCTTTCCCTTCCTCTCTGTAAAAAATCAATAAAATATATATTATAAAAAAAAGAAACATTTAAGATTCCTCCATATCTGCCTGGCTGGTGTGACTCAATGGTTGGGACCCCAGGCTGCCACCGCTGGCAGGGGATGGGGCCCTGGCCAGGCTGAGACCCCAGCCCAGGCTGCTGCCTCAGTCCAGCCAAGCTGAGACCCCTGCCCAGGCTGCCATCTCAGCCTGGCTGTGGGTAGTCCGGTGGGGGTGTGCTTCTCCAGCCCAGGCTGCCTTCACTGGCCTGAAGATAGCTTGGTGGGGGTGCACCACCCTGCCGTTGCTGCTGGCTGGGTGATCATGCAGTTGGGTGCCCGGCCCTGCAGGAATGAGACCCCAGCCCAGGCAGCCGCCTCGGCCAGGGATCATGCGGCTTGGGTGCCAAGCCCTGGGGGTCTGAGACCCCAGCCCAAGCAGCTCGGCTTGGGGGCGTGGCCCTGGCGGCCTGAGACCCCAGGCCAAGCCTGTGCAGCTTGCCAGCCATCCCCCGCCTTGGGGGCGTGGCCCTAGCAGCCTGAGACCCCAGCCCAAACCAGCGGGGTTAGAGAGCCATCACGCTTGGGGGCCAGGCCCTGGCAGCCTGAGACACCCCCAGCCCAAGCTGGCTCGGCTTGGGGGCGAGGCCTGGTGGCCTGAGACCCCAGCCCAAACCGGCGGGGCTTGAGAGCCATTGCGCGGCTTGGGGGCGAGGCCTGGAGGCCTGAGTTCCCCCAGCCCAAGCCGGTGTGGCTTGCCAGCCATCATGCGGCTTGGGGGCGTGGCTAACGGCCTGAGACCCCAGCCCAAACCGGCCCGGCTTGAGAGCCATTGAGCTTGGGGGCAGGCCCTGGCAGCCTGAGGCACCCCCAGCCCAAGCTGGCTCGGCTTGGGGCCAAGGCCTGGCGGCCTGAGATCCCCCAGCCCAAGCCAGCTCGGCTTGCCAGGGATCACTTGCGAGTCTCCGCTCCCAGCTCCTCCTGCCAGCGCGATTGACACCCCAAGTCCCGCCCCCGCGCCTCCTGCTGGCCCAATCGTGGGCGTAGCGGAGTGATGTATTTGCATACTTGCCTTTTATTATGTAGGATGAGTGAGTTCATGTGGTATTTATCTTTCTCTGACTGGCTTATTTCACATAGCATAATGCTCTCCAGATCATCCATGCTGTTTCAAATGGTAAGAATTCCTTCTTTTTTACAGCATAATAATATTCCATTGTGTAGATGTACCACAGTTTTCTAATCCATTCATCTGCTGATGGGCATTTAGGCTGTCTCCAAATCTTAGCTATTGTAAATTGCGCTGATATGAACATAGGGGTGCATGTATCTTTTCTGATTGGTGTTTCTGTTTTCTTGGGATATATTCCTAGAAGTGGTATTACTGGGTCAAATGGCAGTTCCATTTTTAGTTTTTTCAAGAAAGGCCATACTGTTTTCAACAGTGGCTGCACCAGTCTGCATTCTCACCAGCAGTGAAGGAGGGTTCCTTTTTCTTGGCATCCTCGCCAGCACTTGTCATTTGTTGATTTGTTGATGATAGCCTTTCTGACAGGTGTGAGATGGTACTCATTGTTGTTTTGATTTGCATCTCTCAAATGATTAGTGACTTTGAGCATGTTTTCATATGTCTTGGCTTTCTGAATGTCCTCTTGCAAAAATTGTCTATTTAAGTCCTTTGCCCATTTTTGATTGGATTGTTTATCTTCCTTTTGTTAATTTGTCTGAGTTCCTTGTAAATGTTGAAGATTAAACCCTTATTGGAGATAAGATTGGTAAATATGTTCTCCCATGCAGTGGGCTTTCTAGTTGTTTTGTTGATGGTTTCTTTTGCTGTGCAGAAGCTTTTAATTTTGATGTAGTCCCATTTATTTATTTTATCTTTAGTTTCCATTGCCCTAGGAGATGTATCGGTAAAGATATTGCTAAGACAAATGTCTGCTATTTTGTTGCCTATGCTTCTTCTAAGATTTTTATGGTTTCCCATCTTATGTTTAAATCCTTTGTCCACTTTGAGTTTATTTTTATGTATGGTGTAAGTTGGTGGTCTAGTTTCATTTTTTTTTCAAGTATCTGTCCATTTTTCCCAACACCATTTATTGAAGAGACTGTCTTGTTTCCATTGTATGCTCTTGCCTCCTTTGTCAAATATTAATTGAACATACTGGCTTGTGTCGGTCTCTGGGTTCTCTGTTTTGTTCCACTGGTCTATATGTCTGTTCTTGTGCCAGTACCAGGCAGTTTTGAGAACAGTGGCTTTGTAGTATAGCTTGATATCTGGTATTGTGATTCTTCCAACATTGTTCTTCTTTCTCAAGATTGCTGCGGCTATTCAAGGTCTTTTTTTATTCCACATGAATTTTTGGAGAATTTGTTCTAGGTCTTTCAAGGATGCTGTCGGTGTTTTAATGGGGATTGTGTTGAATTTATAGATTGCATTGGGTAGTATGGACATTTTGATAATGTTGATTCTACCAATCCATGAACATGGTATAGTCTTCCATTTGTTCATGTCTTCCTCTACTTCTTTTTTTAGCATACTGGAATTTTCTGAGTACAGGTCTTTTGTTGCCTTTGTTAAGTTTATTCCTAGGTATCTTAATTTTTTTGTTGCAATAGTAAATGGGATTACTTTTTAAATTTCTCTTTCTGTGAGTTCATTATTGGTGTATAAAAAGCCATAGACTTCTGGGTGTTAATTTTGTATCCTCCTACATTGCCGAATTCATTTATGAATTCTAGTAGTTTTTTGATGGAGTCTTTGGGGGTTTCTGTGTACAATATCATGTCATCTGCGAATAAGGACATTTTTACTTCTTCTTTTCCAATTTGGATGCCTTTTATTTCTTCTTGTCTGATTGCAATGGCTAGTACTTCCAGTACTATATCGAAGAGAAAATAAGTGGTGAGAGTGGGCATACCTGTCTTGTTCCTGTTCTTAGGGGAAATGGTTTTAGTATTTGCCCATTGAGTATGATGTTGGTTGTAGGTTTGTCATATATGGCGTTTATTATGTTGAGGTATGATCCTTCTATTCCCACCTTGCTGAGAGTTTTTATCAAGAAAGGGTGTTGGATTTGTCAAATGCTTTTTCTTCATCAATGGATATGATTATATGGTTTTTATCTCTCAGTTTGTTTCTGTGGTGTATCACATTTATTGATTTGTGGATGTTGTACCATCCTTGCATCCCCGGAATAATTCCCACTTGGTCATGGTGTATGGTCTTTTTAATTTATTTTTTAAAAAATAAATCTTTATTGTTCAGATTATTGCAGTTGTTCCTTTTTTTTTCTCCCCATAGCTCCCCTCCACCCAGTTCCCACCCCACCCCATGCCCTTACCCACAAATGTCCTCGTCTATTGGTGTAAGGTTTTTGTCCAATCTCTTCCTGCACCTCCCACACCCCCTTCCCCCTGAGAATTGTCAGTCCACTTCCTTTCCATGCCCCTGATTCTATTATATTCACCAGTTTATTCTCTTCACCAGATGTTTTATTCACTTGATTTTTAATTCACTTGTTGATAGATATGTATTTGTTGCCACTTTGTTGTTCATAATTTTTATCTTTAGCTTTTTCTTCCTCTTCTTAAAGAATATCCTTCAGCATTTCATATTATACTGGTTTGGTGGTGATGAACTCCTTTAGGTTTCTCTTATCTGTGATGCTCTTTATCTGACCTTCAATTCTAAATGATAGCTTTGCTGGGTAGAGTAATCTTGGTTGTAGGTTCCTGCTAGTCATCACTTTGTATATTTCTTGCCACTCCCATATGGCCTGCATAGTTTCTGTTGAGAAATCCCTGACAATCCCATGGGCATTCCCTGTAGTTAACTAATTGGTTTTCTCTTGCTGCTTTTAAGATTCTCTCTTTGCCTTTAGCCCTTGGCATTTTAATTATGCTGTGTCTTGGTGTGGTCCTCTTTAGATTCCTCTTGTTTGGGGTTCTCTGCGTTTCCTGGACTTGTAAGTCTATTTCTTTCACCAGGTAGGGGAATTTTTCTGTCATTATTTCTTCAAATAGGTTTCCAATATCTTGCTCTCTCTCTTCTTCTGGCACGCCCATAATTCGGATGTTGGTATGCTTGAAGTTGTCCCAGAGGCTCCTTACACTATCTTCATATTTTTGGATTCTTTTTTCTTTTTGCTTTTCTGGTTGGGTGTTTTCTGCTTCTTCATATTTCAAGTCTTTGACTTGATTCTTGGGATCCTGTAGTCTGCTGTTGAATCTCTGTATATTATTCTTTATTTCAGTCAGTGTATGCTTAATTTATGATTGGTCCTTTTTGATATCCTTGAGGGCCTCACTAAATTTCTTGGAGATTTCTAGAAGATTCTTGAGTAACCTTATAACCGTGGTTTTGAACTCTATATCCAGTATTTTGCTTTCCTCCATTACTTTCATTTGTGACTTGTTTCTTGGTCTCCACATTTTTGGCTGCTTTCCTGTGTTTATTTCTAAGTCCTGCATAGCTGCTAAGTCTCCTTGAGTTGATAGAGTGGCCTTGTGTGCTAGGTGTCCTATAGGGCCCAGTGGTTCAGCCTTCCCAGTCACCTGAGGTGGACACTCTTGGTGCACCCCTTTGTGGGCTGTGTGCACAGTCTTATTGCAGTTAACCCTTGATTGCTGTTTGTATCACTGGGAGGAATTGACCTCCAGGCCAAGTGGCTATGATGACCAGCTGAGTGTACACTGGAAGTACTGTTGTGCAGGAGACACCCTTATGGGGCAGGACTTGCTTCAGTGGGGCTTTGGTGCTCACTGAGTCTGCCCTTTGAGTGTGTCTCTTATGGATGTGAAAAGTTGTAATCCGGTATGGTCTCACTCTGACCACTGGGTACACTGTCTCTTGGATCTCCAAGAAGATGCAACATCAGCCACTGCCTAGGGAAGTGATGGTGAACCTATGACACGCGTGTCAGCACTGACACACGTAGCCATTTCTGATGACACACAGCCGCTGAGGCGGCCGCATGCCGAAGATGAAACATTTGTGAAATAATGTTTTTTCCTCAAAGTGACACACTACCCGAGTTATGCTCAGTTTTTTGGCGAAGTTTGACATACCAAGCTCAAAAGGTTGCCTATCACTGGCCTAGGGCCACCTAGCAGGAGTTACAGAGACATCTACAGATTCCTTCCTTTTGTGTGGGGTTTGGAAGTGCTCAGACGATGCCCAGCTGTGAAGCAAGGCCACTGCTGTTGCCGGGCCTTGGGCCTTCTTTTGGAAGCTTTGGGGCTCTCTGACCCAGCTGCAGTTTGACAGGTTTTAGGTGAAAGGACAGGCCATTCATATGCAAAAGCTGATGCCCACAGCTTGGGTGGGGTTGTAAATTGGGTGGGGCAGGTCTCTGGGAATCACCAGGGATGATCAAACAGCAATGGCTACCAGTCAGCCCTGAACCTGAGAAGTCCCCGGTTCTCTGAGTCCCACACCACACGCAGGAACAATGATCGCTGTGAGCACTTCTAAGAGAAAGCCGCCCTGGCATTCCTGTCTCGAAGCCAGACAGTCCAGTTTCTCCCTGTATGTGCGTGGGTCCCCCAGAGTCTCACCTGGAACTGGAGTTCAGAGCAAGCGGGAGCTTGCATCTTCCTCCCGGTTAAAAGAGCAGCACATCCAGGTGCCAGCACTTTCCACGCCTCCGCACCTCTTACCAGTCTCAGTGTGCTTTCTTCACCTCTCTAGTTGTGGAACTTCCACTCAGCCAACATTCCTGTGGTTCTGGGTGGTAATTGTTCTGCAGTTTAGTTGTGGTTTTGATGTGGTTATGAGAGGCAGCAAGCAGAGGTGATTACCTAAGCCGCCATCTTGGTTCTCCCATGGTGTATGATCTTTCTAATGTAATGCTGGATTTGATTTGCTAGAATTTTGTTGAGGATTTTGGCATCTATGTTCATGAGGGATATTGGCCTGTAATTCTCTTTCTTTGTATTGTCTTTATCTGGTTTGGGGATTAGGGTAATGTGAGCTTTGTAGAAAGAGCTTGGAAGTGCTCCTTCCTCTTAATTTTTTTGAATAGTCTGAGGAAGATAGGTTTTATTTCTTCTTTGAATGTTTCATAAAACTCCCCTGTGAAGCCGTCTGGTCCAGGGTTTTGTTTGTTAGAAGTCTTTTTATTACTGCTTCAATTTCCTCCATAGCTATCAGTCTATTCCGAATTTTTAATTTCTCCTGGTTGAGTTTTATAAGGTCGTACTTTTTTGGGAATATGTCCATTTCTGCTAGGTTGACCAGTTTGTTGGAGCAGAGTTGCTCATAGTATTGTTTTAAGATTCTTCGTTTTTCTGTGGGGTCTGTTGTTATTTCACCTCTTTCATTTCTGATTTTGTTAATTTGGGTCCTCTCTCTTTGCTTCTTGGTGAGACTGGCTAGAGGTTCATCAATCTTGCTTATCCTTTTTTTTTTTTTTTGGAATTCAAATATTTTTTTTATTAAGCTATTATATGTGTACATATCTTACCATTGCCCCCCCACTCCCATATATGCCCTCACCCCCCCCCCAGAGTTTTGCGTCCATTGGTTATGCTTATATGCATGCATACAAGTCCTTCGGTTGATCTCTTATCTTCCCCACCTCTCCCTAACCTTCCTGCTGTAATTTGACAGACTGTTTGATGCTTTACTGCCTCTGTATCTATTTGTTCAACAGTTTATAATGTTCTTTATTATCCATAAATGAGTGAGATCATGTGGAATTTTTCTTTCATTGACTGGCTTATTTCACTCAGCATAATGTTCTCCAATTCCATCCAGGTTGCTGCAAATGGTAAGAATTCCTTCTTTTTATGGCAGCATAGTATTCCATTGTGTAGATGTACCATAGTTTTCTGAACCATTCATCAGCTGATGGGCACCTAGGCTGTTTCCATATCTTAGCTATTGTAAATTGTGCTGCTATGAACATAGGGGTGCATATATCCATTCTTATTGGTGTTCCCAGTTTCTTAGGATATATTCCTAGGAGTGGGATTACTGGGTCAAATGGGAGTTCCATTTTCAGTTTTTTGAGGAAACTCCATACTGTTCTCCACAGTGGCTGCACCAGTCTGAATTCCCACCAGCAGTGCACGAGGGTTCCTTTTTCTCTGCATCCTCGCCAACACTTGTCGTTTGTTGATTTGTTGATGATAGCCATTCTGACAGGTGTGAGATGGTACCGCATTGTTGTTTTGATTTGCATCTCTCGGATAATTAGTGACGTTGAGCATGTTTTCATGTGTCTCTTGGCCTTCCTTCTGTCTTCTTTGGAAAAGATTCTATTTAGGTCCATTGTCCATTTTTTTATTGGATCATTTATCTTCCTTTTATTAAGTTGTATAAGCTGCCTGTAGATGTTAGAGATTAAACCTTTATCTGTGATACCATTTGCAAATATGTTCTCCCATACAGTGGGCTTTCTTGTTGTTTTGTTGATAGTTTCTTTTGCTGTAAAAAAGCTTTTTATTTTGATGTAGTCCCATTTGTTTATTTTCTCTTTAGCTTCCATTGCCCTAGGGGCAGTGTCAGCCAAGAAGTTCTTTTGGCATATGTCTGAGATTTTGCTGCCTGTGGATTCCTCTAGTATTTTTATGGTTTCCCGTCTTATGTTTAAGTCCTGTATCCATTTTGAGTTTATTTTTGTGTATGGTGTAAGTTGGTGATCTAGTTTCATTTTTTTGCATGTATCTGTCCAATTTCCCCAATACCATTTATTGAAGAGACTGTCTTGATTCCATTGTATGTTCATGCCTCCTTTGTCAAATATTAATTGAGCATAGTGGTTTGGGTCAATATCTGGATTCTCTATTCTATTCCATTGATCTATATGTCTGTTCTTGTGTTGCTTATCATTTCAAAGAACCAGCTCTTGGTTTAATTGATATTTTGTATTTTTTTTGTGTTTTTTTTTTGGACTGTACGTCATTTATTTCTGCTCTGATCTTTATTATTTCCTTCCTTCTGATCACACTGGGCTTTTCTTGTTGCTCTCGTTCTATTTCTTCAAATTGCAGAATTAGATGATTTATTACCAGTCTTTCTTGTTTTTTGAGGTAGGCCTGTAATGCTATGAAATTCCCTCTCAGGACTGCTTTCACTGTGTCCCAAAGATTTTGGATTGTTGTGTATTCATTGTCATTTGTTTCCAGGATGTGTTTTATTTCTTCTTTGGTCTCTTTGGTAACCCACTCATTGTTTAATAGTGTGCTATTCAGCCTCCAAGTGTTTGCATTTTTGTGATTGGTTTTATTGTAGTTGATTTCTAATTTTATGCCATTGTGATCTGAAAAGATGCTTGATATGATTCCTCTCCTCTTGAATTTGGAGAGACTTTGTCCCAATATGTGGTCCATCTTTGAAAATATCTCATGTGCATTGGAGAAGAATGTATATTCTGTAGTTTTTGGGTGGAATGTTCTAAAGATGTCAATTAAGTCCATCTGATCTAGTGAGCCATTTAAGATTGATATTTCTTTGCTAATTTTTTTGTCTAGAGGATTTATCCAATGTTGTTAACAGGGTATTAAAGTCTCTTATTATGATTGTGTTGCTGTCAATCTCTCCCCTGATATCTTCCAGAAGTTGTTTCATGTATTTGGGTGCTCCTGCTTTGGGTGCATAAATGTTTACCAGAGTTATATCCTCTTGTTGTATCGATCCCTTTAGAATTATGAAGTGGCCATTCTTGGCTCTTGTTATGGTCTTCACTTTGAGGTCTATTTTGACATATATAAGTATTGCTTTTTTTTTCCATTTCTATTTGCCTGATAGATATTTTTCCATCCCTTCACTTTCAGTCTGTGTGAATCCTTTGTTCTGAGGTGGGTCTCCTGTAGACAGTATATATATATGGGTCATGTTTTCTTATCCATTCACTCACTCGATATTTTTTGATTGGAGCATTTAATCCATTTACGTTTAATGTTATTATTGATAGGTACTTGTTTGTAGCCATTTCTGTACTTTATGCCTGTGTTCCTTCCTCCCTTTATGTTTCTTCTTTTTACAGCATTCCCTTTAGCATTTCTTACTTTGCTGGCTTGGTAGTGATAAACTCCCTTAGCCTTTTTTTGTCTGCAAAGCTCCTGATTTCCCCTTCAATTTTGATTGATAGTCTTGCTGGATAGAGTATTCTTGGATTCAGTCCTTTCCTTTGCACCACTTTGTATACCTCCTCCCATTCCCTTCTAACTTGATGTGTTTCTGTTGAGAAATCATTTGATAATCTGATGGAGAATACTTTGTAGGTAACTCTCTGTCTCTCTCTTTTGCAACCTTTAAGATTCTCTCTTTTGTGATTAACATTTGCCATTGTAATTATGAAGTGTCTTGGTGTGGGTCTTTTGGGATTCATCTTGCTTGAGACTCTCTGTACTTGTGTAACTTTTTTATTCACCATATCCGGGAAGTTTTCTTTCATTCTTTCTTCAAATAGGTTTTCTAACCCTTGCTGCTCTTCTTGTCCTTTTGGAAGCCCTATTATATGTATGTTACTTTGTTTTGAGTTGTCCCAAAGCTTCCTTAGGCTCTCCTCCTGCTTTTTAATTTTTTTTCCAGTTGCTGTTCAGATTGAGCTTGTTTCTCTAACTTATTTTCTAACTCACTAATTCAGTCCTCTGTTTTTTCTAGTCTACTGTTGAAATCTTCTACGGTGTTTTTAATTGTAGCTATATCACTTTTGATTTCTTCCTGATTTTTGCATAAGTTGTTGATTTTCTCATCCATCCAGTGTATTAACTATAGAACCGTTACTTTGAATTCTTTTTCTGTCATGCTGCATGCTTCCTTTTCACTTATTTCCTTTCTTGGCAACTCCTCATTTTATTTCCTCTGGGGATTGTGTGGTTGTCTCCCCATTCTGACTATCACCAGAAAGTTGAAACGTCGCGTTACATGGGCCTGGGCAGTATGCAGTGGGAGCTTCGCACCCCCCAAGTGTCACTCAAGAGCTCCAACACCAAGATGTGTGGCTGCTGGGGTTTGGTGGGAGCCACGTTTGCCCAGGATCAGAGTCAACAGTGCTCAGTGTGGCCTCGTGCTCACAACTAGAATCAGGGACCCTGTCTGCACCACGCTGAAACGGAGACCCACCAGTTTGTGCTGAAAATCAGAGTCCTCTTGTGTGTGCCAGGAGTCAGAATTCCCATGTGCCCACATCAAGAATCGAGTATCAGGGTCTCTGTTGCTTGGTGCAGCCTCGCGCCAAGAATCAGAGTCTCTGTGTGTGCATGCGCCAAGAATTGGAGTCACTGGCTCTTAGTGTGAATGCACTGGGAATCAGGGATCCAAGGCACATGCGATGAGAAACATAGTCAAGTCATTGGTGCTCAGTGCTGCCTCTTGTGCAGAGAATCAGGGTTCTTGGTCTGCTTGGGGGACCAGGTTGCACAGTAGCACTGTGTTGGCAGGAGGTCCACTTCTGTGCTGCAGAAAACAGACTTTCGTGTGTGCTTGCCCAGAGTCAATGTCAGGTGGTACTGCCGCCCTGTGTGGGTGTGAGGTTTGGTTGCTAGATTGCGTTCGGGGGATAGATTCCCAGTGTCCCTGTGAGCCCAGGCTCAAATTCCTTTAGCGGAGCTGCGGCCCTGTGTGAGGGGCGAGTCTAACAGTTCCTATGGCACTGCAGAGAGCCTGCAGGGAGGGGGATGGGCTCTCTGACTCACAGAAATCTGCGGCTGGGATGTCTGGCTTCTGGGTGTCTGTGGGTCTGCAGCTGTGGTCACAGGTCTCTTTCCCCAGTGGCTGCAGGGTCCCAGTTTGTGTCTAAGACCAGACTGGGTGTTGCTGAGGCCAGGATCCTAGTTTCAAGCAGCTCTATTTTTCAAGATGGTGTGGTCTCTGTGCCCATGCTGGCTGCCCCCAGAGTGTTCGCAGTGGAAGCAGGGCTCTGCTGTCTAAGACTGCCCGGTTTGGCAGCCCCTTGGAAGACTTACAGTATTTAACTGTTCCTAGCTCATACACACACACACCACACACGTCCACACACTCCTCTACCTCTCCCTCACTCTCTCACACTCTCTCCCTCCCTACCTTCTTGCTGGTCGCCATCTTCAGAATCCTCTCTCAAGCTTTTTTTTTAAATTTCATTATTGCTCCCCTAAAGATCCTTTCTAGACATTTTTTGCTAGTTACTTGCTTATGAAATTTTAATAACAGAGATGTTTTGCATATTAGTTTGTGTGCTGTATGTATGTCTGCTTTAGGTGCAAAACTAAGAAGTATAGGCTCACTTACCCTTTATAATGTGCTGAATTAAGAATGCTGACATTTTAAAGGTAAAAGCAAAACTGAAAATTAAAAAAAAATATTAACAATAAACTTATGTGCTTATTTTTATTTGCTTTGTAATTTACTTAAAATTGCAATGTCTCAAATTACATATGCAAATTTTCAATATTGGAAATATGTAATGGTAATAACTATGTGATCAAATTTTTAAAAATTTACTCCAGTTATTTTCCAGTAAAACATCAAAAATATTATTATTTTTATTAATCCTCATCCAAGGATATTTTTTTCATTATTTTTAGAGAGAGTGGAAGGGGGGGAAGAGACACAGAGAGAGAAACATCAATGTGAGAGAGAGACATTGATTGGTTGCCTCCTGCACAGGGATTGAGCCTGCAACCAATGTACGTGCCTTTGACGGTAATCAAACTTGGGATCCTTTTGTCTGCAGGCCGACGCTCTATCCACTGAGCAAACTGGCCAAGGCAAAACATTGAAAAAAATTAAATTAACTTTTTAAAATATGTTTGTGAACTTAATTTTTAATTATTACTTGATGTGGGAAAATAACTTCTAATTTAGCTGCTGCTGCTAGATATTTATTTTCTTTGCATTTGACATAATTAAACATGAGTTGAATTATGTTTTAGAATTAAACAAAATATAAATTGAGGATAAAATATAAACTATATTCACAAACTATATTAGCCAACAGAAGCTAATAGGCACACCAGGCCATCACTTGCTATATAACATCTAGAATTAACAATCATTCAAGAGAATGCTTTCCAATCACAACTGTGTGTTGATCATAGTCTTGTGGCACTGATCTTGCATGTTTTGTGTATCATCATGAATTCATTGTTAGAGCTTCTCATGTGATATCCAAGAAAACCCTACAGGAGACATGAAATACTAAGCAATAAGATTTTGTTGGGTAAGGTGAACTTTGGAAGGCCACAAATCATTGTAAATGTTTTTTGGCCTCCCTCCCCGCAAAACAACTTTCACCCCCTTGACGTGTATATCACCTCTAAGAGAATTCATGGTTTATTTGATTGTGTCCTCTTAGAAGTCTAATATATAAGGCCAATGAAGTTGAATATTAAAAGGATATAGGGGAGAGCACCAGAAAAGTTTCAGACCATGAACCATTGCCCTGGAGAGCAGCCTGATTGAGGCACTGATACAAGGGGAATTAGCCTCATTTCATCCCAGTAATTATACAATGACCAACTGGTGTTCTATCTGCTATCTAGTCTGTGAGCTGTGTGCAGGAATTGACCATTTTATCTTTTTTTTTCCTTTATTTTTCTTTATTTTTAAATTTATCTTTATTGTTGAAAGTATTACAGATGTATCGCCCCCCACCAAATCTCAAAGGGAAAAGGGGATGGGAAGAGATCAACCAAAGAACTTATATGCATATATGCATAACCCATGGAAACATTATTAATTTTTTAAAACTAACCACTAAAAAAAAAACAAAAAACTCCTTTTGATCCATTAGCCCAGGTGTTCTCAAACTACGGCCCGTGGGCCACATGCGGGTGTTTTTGCTGTTTTGTTTTTTTACTTCAAAATAAAATATGTGCAGTGTGCATAGGAATTTGTTCATAGTTTTTTTTAAACTATAGTCCGGCCCTCCAACGGTCTAAGGGACAGTGAACTGGTCCCCCTGTTTGAGGACCCCTGCATTAGCCTATTACACACTGCTTATTTGCTGCAATGGAAGAGGGGATTTGGGGCAGTTACAGCACCTAATTTGTGATACATTGATTATTTTATCTTGTTCTGTTGCCAATATCTAGTACAGTGCCTGGCACAAAGCAAATATTTGTTCATGGAATAGAGAGAAGGCACTGCAGATGGCCTTGGCCTACTTCATGGTCTAGATGAGGGATGGATCAAATAGGAAAAATAGATGTGCTATTTAATGAGACTACCAAGCCACCATCTCAAAAAAATCCTTCTCGCTCTGACCGGTTTGGCTCAGTGGATAGAGCATCGGCCTGCAGACTGAAAGGTCCCAGGTTCGATTCCAGTCAAGGGCATGTACCTCGGTTGCGGGCACATCCCCAGTAAGAGGTGTGCAGGAGGCAGCTGATCAATGTTTCTCTCTCTCATCGATGTTTCTAACTCTCTATCCCTCTCCCTTCCTCTCTGTAAAAAATCAATACAATATATTTTTAAAAAATCCTTCTCTTCAATACCACCTCTCTTACCTCAGCCCAAGGGAGGAAGTTATTGTGGATAGCTGCGTTTGACCATTTGCCATTTAGATACCAAAATAGTTTTTATTAAATAAATCTTTATTGTTTATATTATTACAGTTGTTCCTCTTCCCCCCCCAATAGCTCCCCTTCACCCAGTTCCCACCCCACCCCACCCCATGCCCTTACCGCCCCCCCTACTGTCCTCGTCCATAGGTGTAAGATTTTTGTCCAATCTCTTCCTGCACCCCCCACCCTCCCTTACCCCCGAGAATTGTCAGTCCACTCCTTTTCTATGCCCCTGATTCTATTATATTCATCAGTTTATTCTGTTCGTCAGATTTTTTATTCACTTGATTTTTAGATTCACTTGTTGATAGATATGTATTTGTTGCCACTTTGTTGTTCATAATTTTTATCTTTAGCCTTTTCTTCTTCTTCCTCTTCTTAAAGAATACCCTTCAGCATTTCATATAATACTGGTTCAGTGGTGATGAACTCCTTTAGGATTTTCTTATCTGTGAAGCTCTTTATCTGACCTTCAATTCTAAATGATAGCTTTGCTGGGTAGAGTAATCTTGGTTGTAGGTTCTTGCTATTTATCACTTTGTATATTTCTTGCCACTCCCATCTGGCATAGTTTCTGTTGAAAAATCAGCTGACAGTCACATGGGTACTCCCTTGTAGGTAACTAACTGTTTTTCTCTTGCTGCTTTGAAGATTCTCTCTTTGTCTTTTGCCCTTGGCATTTTAATTATGATGTGTCTTTTGATTCTTCTTGTTTGGGGTTCTCTGTGCTTCCTGGACTTATAAGTCTATGTCTTTCACCAAGTAGGGGAAGTTTTCTGTCATTATTTCTTCAAATAGGTTTTCAATATATTTCTCTCTCTCTTCTTCTGACACCCCCATAATTCGGATATTGATATGCTTGAAGTTGTCCCAGAGGCTCCTTACACTATCTTCATATTTTTGGATTCTTTTTTCTTTTCTCAGTTCCGGTTGGGTGTTTTTTGCTTCTTTGTATTTCAAATCTTTGACTTGATTCTTGGAATCCTGTAGTCTGCTGTTGAATCCTACCTAATAAAATGGTAATATGTAAATTACCATCACTCTGCTACGCCCACGATTAGGCCAGAGGGAGGCACAGGGGGCGGGACTTGGGGTGGCCACGGTAGCCAATTGGGCAGGCAGGACGCTGAGCTCGCATCCCCAGTGGCGGCGTGAGCTCAGCGTCTGTGCCATTGCTGTGCTGCGGAACAGAAGGGGCCTCTGGGGCAACGAGCTCACATCCCACCGCAGACCATCAAAAGCGGGGGAGCTGGGTGCCTGTCTGCTCAGGCACCAGGCCTTTCAGAAGCCTCCGCCAACCCAGAGGTTTCTGAAAGGCCTGGTGCACCAGCGGACAGGCACCCAACTCCCCCGCGATTAAAAGCAAAATCGTGGGAGCTGGGTGCCTGTCCGCTCCAGCACCAGGCCTTTCGGAAGCCTCCTCCACGCTGGAGGCTTCTGAAAGGCCTGGTGCACCAGCTGACAGGCACCCAGCTCCACCGTGATCGAAAGCGAAAGCTTGTAGGGGACCCTACACATGCATGATTCAATCATGCACTGGGCCTCTAGTCTCTGTATATTATTCTTTATTTCAGTCAGTGTATGCTTAATTTATGATTGGTCCTTTTTTATATCCTTGAGGGTCTCACTAAATTTCTCAGAGGTTTCTAGAAGATTCTTGAGTAACCTTATGACCGTGGTTTTGAACTCTATATCCAGTATTTTGCTTTCCTCCATTACTTTCATTTGTGACTTGTTTCTTTGTCTCCACATTTTGGCTGCTTCCCTGTGTTGATAGAGTGGCCTTTGTGCTAGGTGTCCTATAGGGCCCAGTGGCTCAGCCTCTCCATTCACCTGAGGTGGACACTCTTGGTGCATCCCTTTGTGGGCTATGTGCACAGTCTTGTTATAGTTAACTCTTGATTGCTGTTTGTATCACTGGGAGGAATTGACCTCCAGGCCTAGTGGCTGTGAGGACCAGCTGTGTCTACAATGGAAGAACTGCTGTGCTGGAGACACCCTTATGGGGCAGAACTTGCTTCAGTGGGGCTTTGGTGCTGACTGAGTCTGCTGCTTGAGTGTGTTGCTTATGGATGTGAAGAATTGTAATCTGGTATGGTCTCACACTGACCAATGGGTACACTGGCTCTTGGATCTCCAAGGAGGTGCAAAGTCAGCCACTGCCTGAGGCCACCCAGCAGGAGCTAAAGAGAGATCTGCAGATTCCTCCTCTTTGTATGGGGTTTGGAAGTGCCCAGATGAGACCCAGCTGTGAAGCAAGACAGGCTGCTGCTTCTGGGCCTTGGGCCTTCTTTTGGAGGCTTTGGAGCTCTCTGACCCAGTTGCAGTTTTTTAGGTTTTGGGCTGCAAAAGGGCAGACCATTCATATGCAAAAGCCAATGCGCACAGCTTGGGTGGGGTTGTAAATTGGGTAGGATGTGGTCTCAGGGAATCACCTGGGCAGAGCAAACAGCAATGGCTGCCAGTCAGCCCTGCACCAAAGAGGTCCCCAGGTCTCTGTGTCCAGTGGCCCTGTGCAGGATCAGTGATCACTGCAAGCACCTCTGAGAGAAAGCCGCCCTCGTATTCTGGCTGGATGCCAGACAGTCTAGTTTCTCCCCTTATGAATCTGGGTCCCCAGAGTCTCTCCCGGATCTGGAGTTCAGAGCAATCGGGAGCTTGTATCTCCTTCCCGATTGAAAAAAACAACAGCACACCCAGTTTCCAGACCATTTCTCGCGCTCCTCCGCACCTCCTACGAGTCTCAATGCGCTTTTTTTCTTTCCTTCTAGTTGTAGAACTTCCACTCAGCCAGCTTTCCCATAGTTCTGGATGATATTTGTTTTGTCTTTTAGTTATAGTTTTGCTGTGGTTGTGAGAGGCAGCAAGTACAGGTGTTTACCTATGCCGCCATCTCGGTTGTCTTACCAAATTTGTTTTAATGTGAAAAGTTTGAGTCAATATCTTTCTAAAATATACTAGTCACTACTTTGCTTTTTTTTTTAACCAAATACTGCTGAATGCAATTTACCTTTTACTGGAGACTCAAAATCTTCCTAAGAAGAATCAATTCTTGAGGTATGAGGAGCATTTTATCCTGCACCACATGGTCTGAGACCACTGTAGAATTTTTGGGCTGATGTTTCTGAGTTGGGTCTTTTGTTTATTTTTTGGCCTCCTTTTCTGGCAGGCCAGTAATTGTAACTTTGAGTTGTTGTTGTTGACAGAGTTGGAGCATTTGCTATCCTCCCTCTCATTTGATGGTTCTCAGATATAGAGATAATGATCAGTAGCAAACATTGTAAAAACTTTGTATAAAATAGGAGAAAATAACTTCCAGTGTGAGGAATTGAGGAGCTATCCTATGAATAAAATTTCTAGAACTACGTGTGTGCATATGTGTTGTGTGTCTGTGTACACTTGTGCACCTCAAAGAGACCTGTTCTGCTCCTCTTCCTGTTACCATATAAGTTCTGGATAGATGAAATGTACAAATAAGTTTTGTGCTGGATAAGCAAGTGATTGGTGTAATATTTTCTCAGTAGAGTTTATGGGAAGTATACATAAGAGGAAGTTTAGCTTTGTCTCAATGGACTGTCCAAGATTCCTTTTGTGGGTACTCACTCTTGAATCAGAGGCTGTAGATTTCCAATGCATAGAAAAAGTGACCCATGGGAGATCTAGGTTGTTTTGTACATTATGGCATGTACCTGCTTAAGTAATCTTATCAAGTAGCACTATCCAACAGTGTTTTTAAAAAGTGCTAATTAACATTTGGTTGGGAAAATGTAATTACCTGAATGGGAATTTTGACCCAGATACTCAACTGCTATTCTGAGGATATTTTAAACTTAACCAGACTTTTTTTCACCAAAGATACTAACCAGATATGGTATTAGTGGTCATTATAAGTGTGAACACTTCAAATTTTCAGCATTGGTAAAGTTTGAGTCCTTGTGTATGGACCCTGTGTCAATTTAACAAAATGTTCTCTATGTACCATAGCATGTGGTCCCTCTTTTGATGTCAATTCAATGTTTCCAATTATTTTTTTGGAAATATTTAATATTATGTATTATAGTAGTATGTATTATGTTGATAGGTCTGGAAATGGAAAACCTTTTAAATGGTGAAAATTTATGATGTTAACCTTTTGCACTTGGATGTTGAGTGTGACTCGACATGGGTAGCATCGGTAGCAGCTCGAGAAAAAAGCAAGCGAGTGCAAAGGGTTAAGTATCACAATTTGAAGAAGGCAGTGTAAACATCCTGAAAGACTAGAAGAAGAGTAAAGAATAGAATAAAATCAGAGAGAGAAAAGGAACCCTCAAGGGAAATAATAGGGTTTTTGCAAATACATTGCCAGATCACCAAGATTGATAGCTGAAAAGGTCAAGGCCATTTTAATATCACAGGAGACTAAGTCCAGGTTGCCTTTGAGAAATAATGATGCTTTGAGTAACTACTTAAGATTTGGTATTGAGGACCAAAGGGAATCACACAAGACTCTGAGACTGGCCACCTCATTGGCTGACCAATCTCTGTGTTCTGGGCAGGGGGATCAGGATACTAGCTGGCCTGCCCCCATGCATCTCAAAACACGTCCCAAGCATCCAAACCTCTGCGGGCGTGTGTGTGTGTGTGTGTGTGTGCTTGTTATATATTGACCTGCTTGTTATACATTGACAGCAAAACTGACATTAGGTACAGGCTTATTAGAGCCAACAGCTCAAGTGTAGGTCCCCAAATGTGGGTTTTGTTGAACATTGCTGGCCTTTTAGTGTTCAAGATGGACATACCATATTTATTTGTTTCTATTTTCCAACAAATAATTCATGATGCTTTACCATAATATCTCATAGCTTCTTTTAACTATTGGCCACTGACATAGAAAGTCCAAATACATTACAACATTCTGGATTGTAGCTGATTTGGGAAGACATTTTTAGCGTAATTATATTCTGTCATTCTTTCCCTTTAATTCATTTTATAAAGCTGCTCTTTAGGATTTATTGTGTAAGCTATGTACACCAAACATGTTCTCTCACTGGGAAATTCCATCTCCCTCACTAAGAAATTTTAGCATTATAGTCCTTAAGTTTAAGGAGGTGATTCCTGGACAGCATTTAAAATTCTACTCTGAATAGGCAGGTGTGTGTTCTGTATGGAACTGCCCATGGGGGTGTGGGGTGAGGGGAAAAAAGGAAATATAAGGACCCAGCAGTTGTGGGAGGAATGCAGGAGCTGAGGAGGAAAACAGTTATCATCTACTGCTGTCCTTGATTTCTCTGCTGGTCTCTCTCATTTGATAAGTATGTGTGTAGAAAGTTTAGCAAAAGCCCAGGTACCCTGCTGTCAAGGGAGTATTCTGCAACTATTCTGATTTTTCAGAAGGAAGGGAGGATAATCTGGGTACCTACTATGTACCAGGCACTTTCACACATGCTCTGTGTACTCAGAATGCTAGAATGTGGCCTTATTTGGAAATAGAACCTTTGCAGATGTAATCAAGTTAAGATGAGCTAATACAGAATTAGGGTGGGCCCTAAATTCAATAACTGCTGTCCTTATAAAGAGAAAGAGACTTGGAGACACACAGAGACATACAGGACCATGTGAAGACTGAAGCAGAGATTGGCATTTTACAGCCCCAACCAAGGAACACCAAGGATTGTTGGCAACAACCAGAAGCTAGGAAAAGCTAGAAGAGCCTTTGGAGGGAGCATGACCCTGACTTTAGACTTCTGGCCTCCAGAACTGTGAGAGAATAAATTTCGGTTGTTTTAAGCCAACCAATTTGTGATATGTTGTTATGGTAACCCTAGAAACTAAGACACTCTGTAAATAAGAACTTAGGATAACTAGGACAGATGGATGCTCTCAGGTGCCTGTTATAGATTGAGAAGCAGAGTCTTATTGAGGAAATTCTGACTCACTTACAGCACAGGTATTTTGTGAATATCTGCGATTGGGCCTGACACTTGGAGGATTATATATGGCTAAGTGTGGCCTTCACTCCTTTGAGTATGTTTATGGAGTCCTCTGTATTTATTGTATGTGTGGTGCGAGGCAGGCAATAGAGATGGGTTTTCCCCATAGGCCCTATAACAGGAGGCTTCCTCTCCTGTTTATAGGGTCTATAGGGCTGCTTATAGATTGCTTTGCCCCCACCCCCCGCTTTTTTTGGTGTCTCTCTCTCTCTCTCTCTCTCTCTCTTTTTTTAATTCTTACCTAGGATATTGGTCCATTGATTTTTAGAGAGAGTGGAAGGGAGGGGGGTACACACACAGAGAAACATCTACTTGAGAAAGACACATGGATTGGTGACTAGGGCTGGGGATCGAGTCTGCAACCCAGGTACATGTCCTCAACTAGAATCAAACCCGTGACCCTTCAGTGCATGGGCCAACACTCTATCCAATAAGCAATACTGGCTAGGGCTAGGTGTCTCTTCTTGATTCAAAAAGATTAATAGGGATACACCAATCTGAGGAAATTCAGATGGCAATAAGCCCCCAGCTTCTCTCACCCGATTCTTTCCTGACCCATAAAAGTGAAGGAGACAGTAGCTTAGTATTCCCTGCAGAGGGTGTTGAGATCCATTTGATGTGGATTTTGAGGAATTTCTCCAGTGGGAAAAGGGAGGGAGGCAAAGTGGAGGCATTGTTGGCAAGGCATTTCAGGCTGATGAAGGAGCAGGAGGAGAGGTACAGAGAGATGCTGGGGTTGGGGCTCCCATGTTAATAACACAGAGATGGATTGTGGTTTGTGTGGCTTTATGGGGACAGGAGGAAGAAAGGGAGGTTGAGGCCATGATGAGAGTATTACTCCTCCACCTTTTTCTAGTTTTAATAGCTTTATTGAAACACAAGAGGCCTGGTACACGAATTTGTGCATGGGTGGGGTCCCTTGGCCTGGCCAGCACTCAGGGCTGATGTGGGGGAGTGGTGGCCGGCTCGGGGGAGTGGCTGCAGGAGGTTGGCTGTGGGAGCACACTGACCACCAGGGGGCATCTCCTGTGTTGAGCATCTGTCCCCTGGTGGTCAGTGTGCATCATAGCAACCGGTCGACCGGTTGGTTGTTCAACTGTTTGCTCATTCAGTCGCTTAGGTTTTTATATATATAGATCATTGACATACAACAAATAGCACATATTTCAAATGTACCAGTAGATATAGTTTGATAAGTTTTGATGTATGTATAGTGTGTAACCATCACCACAGTCAAGATCATTAATATATCCATCACTCCCAAGTTTTCTTGTACTCTTTTGTAATCCCTCTCTCCCACTCCTCCTTGACTCCAATGCCATACATTGTTCCTAGGAAGCCACTGATCAAGAAGTAGTTCTTAAAGTGTGGTCCGAGGACCCCCATACACTCCCAAGTTCCTTTGAAAAGGTCTGAGAAGTCCTACCTTTTCTAATTACATATCTGTATTGGGCTGGAGTATGTTTTCATGTATGTCAGGTAAAACAACCTCTCACAACAAAATGAAAGCAGAATGCTGACATGAAAATCCAGGTGTCCTCTAATAAGCTAGATATTAAAGATATTTGTAAAAATGCAAAACAGTGTTGGTCATACCTACATTTGTGGTTGTTTTGAAAAATATGCTTATAAAATGTGGTAATTTTTAATAAAAATATGGTATTCATGTTACCATATAATTATATACTTATATTAACATGTAATAGATTTATTGTTGCTAATTTTACATAAATTAATACCTGAATATTTAAAAATTTCTTCCAGTTTTGATTTCTAATATGAAAAATATTGACAGATGTGACCCATATAATAACTCTTTAGTTTCCACAATTTTTTTTCAAGAAATTGCCCCTTCCCCCCCCCCCCCCCCTGCCACCTCTCAATTATTTTTCAGATGCAGAGATAAAAAAAGTTTTGAGGATTGTTGCTTTGGAGAGCTTTGAATGCTATGCAGAGGTTTGTAGAATTTTTCTCCCCTAGGTAGTGGGGACTTGAAGATATTTCCAGCTGAGGTGTGATAGGACCTGACTTGGTTTTGAAAGGAGGCCACTGGCAACATTAGGATAGCTATAGACTAAGGGAGTCTAGGCATGGAAAAAGGAGGATCTGCCTGAGGGACATGGCTGTGGGGGAGTGGAGAGAAGCTATCTGCCTTGAGGGGTAGTTAGGACAGAGTTACAGTCCTAGGACTTTTCTCAAAAAGGATGTGGAAGTGAACTTCCCCCTTCTCCTCCCCTCCCCGGGGAAAGAAAGACTCTCAGGCAGCTGTTAAGAGGGAAGCAGCTTTTTGTCTCCAGGGTTTCTGGCTGCACTGTGGCAGCTGTTCCAAACTACTGGGGTTATTAACTCGAGCATGGGGCATCAGCCACTTAGATTACCAAATAAATATCCAAAGCATAAATGTGCTTACAGACTCCTGACCTCTTCTAGCCCGTTCCTTCTCCCAGCACATGCCCTCACCCCACTAACCTCTGTGTCCCTTGGTTGTCCTCATATGCATGTATATAAGTCCTTTGGTTGATATTTTACCCCACCAACCTCCCCTGCCTTCCCTCTGTGGTTTGATGGTCTGTTTGATGCTTTTATGTCTCTGTTCACAATCTTCATGGCATGTTTCTGAGTCAAGAAGTTTACCATTGACCTTTTAATCTCATTGGTTCCTTATATTGTTTATTCTACTTATCAGGCTGAGGGAATGCAGTGTGATTATCTTCTACAGTATGTTGTTACATTTTTATTTTGAATGGCCTTAGATGATCCTCCAAATTCCCAGACATTCTTCTTTTCATTAAAGGAAGTCTATCAGGACCTGTATTTGCCAATATCTCTTTAGCCTTTAGCTCATATTACCTTTGGATAATAATAGCCACTGTCACCACAAAGAAGTCACTAACATTTAATGAGTGCTTTATTCTGTCCTCCTCCCTCCATACATTAGTGCATTTAATCCTCATGAAACCTCTAAGGGAGGTATTATTATTTTCTAGTTCATTCCATAAATAAGGAAACCAAGACTCAGAGTAGTAACACTACTTGCCCAAGGTCACATGGCTTGAAAGTATCTAAGGAGTTGAACCAAGCCAGACTGGTGTCCAAGACCTCTGTATTAACCATTAACTATTCCTAAAAGACAAATACAAGTTCTCCCCTCAATCTCTTAAGAATTAGAGAGACTTACTATTTAGCAGCTGATTTTGAAGAACCAAGCACTTAAAATTTTCTTGGAGAGAGTACTTTGTTGTTCTCTGGAAGTTTACACCTTGTCTATTTTTGTCTGTGATGCCATTTATGATGTTTTTATGTGGTGGTATTTTTATTATTCTATTTCTGTTGGCTGTCATTTTTATCTGCAGAACCTAATGCTGATTATCTGTGATATTTTTTCAATAACAACTAAAATATTGACAACAAACATCTTAGTCATTGCTTGTAGCTTAGAAAAATATCAAAACACATTTATCATAACTCTGTTTTGGAAACTCTGCCCTCATATTCAGGTGACAGATGCACTTGTAAAGGACTGATATTTACAGCATCGATTTAGATTTCACAGAAGGTATGAGGTGGTCTATCTTTGCTTGGGGAATCTTCAGGCAGTGCTTGTCCTTTGAATGCTTGAGCCCTGCAAAGTCTTTTTCCAGCCCTCAGACTAATCAGTATGTTGATTCCAGGGTGCACCAAACCCATGATCTTACACTTATAGAAATTAATGTGATTTGAGCTGCATTATCAGGCACTTGCTTTTAGCAGTCATTTAAGGAATATTTACTGAGTACCTACTATGTGCCCCTTAGGCACCAGAGTACTGAATAAGATTGATATGGTCTCCATCTTCATGGTTTATTAGTGGAAACAGAATATTGAAGAGCTAAATATAAATAAGTTTATAAGAAGGCTTTGAAAGAGATGCATAATATTAAATTACTTGTCATAGTCTGTGGGATGGATGTAGAGTGGTTACTATATGAGAAGGGAGTGGTTACTATATGAGAAGGGAGGAAAGCAATGTAGGTGGATGTCTCAGCACATGTGAAGGCCCATCAGGGAAAGAAACAGTAAATACAGAAAAGTCCAGCAGGGCTCGAGCAGAGCTAGTGAGCAGAGGGCAACAGAGTTAATGCTGGATTTGAACCTTTTTGTACAGCAATGGGAAGTCGTTAAATAATTTTAAGCCTGGGGTAACATGATCTAATTTGCATTTTGAAAAGAATACTGCAGTTACTACTCATTCCACAAAGAATTATTGAGCATTTGCTACATTCCAGGCATTGTCTTGCGTTCTGGGAATAAGTCAGGGAATAAAACAGACAAAAAAAAAATCATTGCACTTGTGAAATTTACATTCTAGTATGAGCATGGAGGTAGGGTTAGTGGGGTGGGAGATAGTAAAGAAACCAACAAGTAAATAAAGAAGAGCAACAATGATTCAGGAGTGTGCAGCAGGGAAATGGTGCCAATTTATATAGAATGGTCAGGGAAGACCACACGCAGAAGGTGGGATTTCAGCAAAGGCTGGAAGGAAGTTATAAATAAAAGCTTGAGGGAGAGAGAGTGGTCCAGGCAGAAGAGCAGGTACAAAGGCTCCAAGGAGGACCATTTTGTCCTTATTGCAGAAAGAGCCCCTGGGTTGGGAGAAGGATTAGTGTGGCTAAATCCTGCTGCATTGCTTCTTAGGCTATCCTTTTTTACTTTCACATTAGCTTTCCAAAGGCAGTGAGTGCTGTGGTTAAGACCTTGGGTTTTACAGGTGAACAGAAGTGGGTTTCAATCCAAGCTTTACCACTTATTGGGTGTTTTGGGCTTGAGAAAATTACTTAATCATCCTAAGTCTCAGTTTGTCCATCTGCAGTGTGAGGCTAATAAGAATGTGCACCTTGCCCTAGCCAATGTGGCTCAGTTGATTGAAGCATTGTCCAGTACACTGAAAGGTCATGGGTTCAATTCCTATTCAGGGCACATAACAGGTTGTGGGTTTGATCCCTGATCTGGGTGGGAAAGGAGGGAAGCTGATACATGTTTCGCTTCCTCTCCCTTCCTCTCTCTTTGAAATCAGTAAGAACATATTCTTGGGTGAGAAATATAAATATATGGCTATGAGGCATAAATGAAATGATGCATGTAATGTGCTTGGTAAATAAATGTAGGCTGCTATTGTTATTATTGTTGATAATGATTCCAGTAGGTCCTTTCAACTTTGCATTGATAGAGGACAGTCCCTGGTCAGTCTTGGGAGAGAAGAGCAATGGGATATCTACTTTTAAACCCTTATCTGTGACCTGGTCTTCAAAGATGGTGACTGGACCTGCTCATCTCTGCCTTCCCAGGGCCCATGCTAGTGCACTGGCCAGAGCAGGCACTGAACACAAGGCAGAGCTTGAACTTGATGTGGATAGGTAAAGGTGGCTTCAGAGTGTTTTGAAAGTTTTTCCCTAAACACACACATAGTCCCCACTGAGTAGGCAGTTGTGGAAAAATGGCAAAGGCTTGAGGTCGGGAATAGGCTATAAGATCAAATCCTAGCCTTACCATCTTCCTTGCTGTGACTCTGGGCATGTTGTTTAACCGCTCTCAGCCAGTTTCTCTTAGTCAACAATTAGAATAATAACACTTACATTACAGTTGCTTGTGAAAAGTCGTGGCTCATATAGGTAAATTGCCTGTCTAAATGCCTGGCAGTATTCATTCCTTCTTCATGCATTGCCTGAATGCCTATTGCAACAGGCTCAGTACTGTGCAGAAAAAAGTTAACATGGCAGGTCTGGCTGCTATCTTTGAAAGGCCTCCTGCTTACAAGGTTTGTCCCTGGCTGGCATCCGGGAATTTGGATTTCAGGAGGGTTCCTACCATTCCCTAAATCAGTGATGGCGAGCCTATGACACGCGTGTCAGCACTGACACGCGTAGCCATTTCTGATGACACGCAGCCGCTGAGGCGGCCGCATGCCGAGGATAAAACATTTACGAAATAATGTTTTTTCCTCAAAGTGACACACTACCCGAGTTATGCTCAGTTTTTTGGCGAAGTTTGACACACCAAGCTCAAAAGGTTGCCCATCACTGATTTAGGCAATTATAAAACATGTACTAGATTATTATGCTAAGTAAAATAAACCAGTCAGAAAAAGACAAATATCACATGATTTCACTTATATGTGGAATCTAATGAACACAATAAACTGACGAACAAAACAGAACCAGAGGCATGGATGCATGGAACAGACTGAGAGATTTCACAAGGGAGAGGGGTGGGGAGGACTGGAAGAGATTAGCCAAAGAATATATATGCATAGCCCATGGACAACAAAGTTTAAAAGCATGGGTGGTGGGGGTGGGGGAGCAGGGGCTGGGTGGAGGGAGGCAGAATGGGCAGGGGGAATATGGGGGGGGCATCTGTAATAAGGTCAACAACAATAAAAAGAGAAGTTAGCCCTGGCTGGTGTGACTCAGTTGGGCATTGTCTAGTGTATTTGAAGGTTGAGGGCTGGATCCCCAGTAGGGGCAGTACAGGAGGCAGCTGATGGATGTTTAGCTTTCATATACATCAGTGATGGCGAACCTATGACACGCGTGTCAACACTGACACGCGTAGCCATTTTTGATGACACGCGGCCGCTGAGGCGGCGGCATGCCGAGGATGAAACATTTGCGAAATAATGCTTTTTCCTCAAAGTGACACACTACCCGAGTTATGCTCAGTTTTTTTGGCGAAGTTTGACACACCAAGCTCAAAAGGTTGCCCATCACTGCCCTAAATGATACGATGTCTCACTGTTCCTAAACTGTTTGTATTAACAATGTAGTTTATGCTGAATTCAGGGAGTTAGGGATTTTGATGTGTGCTTGGAAAAGAGTGTCTATGAAACCAGCCCCAAAGAAAAACCCTGGGCACTACGTCTAATGAGCTTCCCTAGTAGACACCATTTCACTTGTGTTGTCATTTGTGTTGTTAGGGGAATTAAGCGTGTTTTGTGTGCCTTCCCTAGAAAGCTTGCTTCTGGTTTCCTCTGGACTTGTACTCATGTACTTTTACTTTTGATTATTTTGCTTTGTAAATTTTATTGTAAATAAATCACAGCTGTGAGTGCAACAATTTGTTGATTCCTGTGAGTCTGAGCAAATCATTGAATCTGGGGGTGGTCTTGGAGACTTGGACACGTGGATTTAGATATAAATGTAAGGGACATTCTTTGCCCTCAGAAATTCACACTTTAGATAAAATGTTTAACATGTTAGTATTCAATTACAATACAGTGAGTTAATTAGGTTAGTGCTGTGGTCGGCAAACTGCGGCTCGTGAGCCACATGCGGCTCTTTGGCCCCTTGAGTGTGGCTCTTCCACAAAATACCACAGCCTGGGCGAGTCTATTTTGAAGAAGTGGCATTAGAAGAAGTTTAAGTTTAAAAAATTTGGCTCTCAAAAGAAATTTCAATCATTGTACTGTTGATATTTGGCTCTGTTGACTAATGAGTTTGCTGACCAATGGGTTAGTGTATGTGTGTGGAGAGGATGGGGTAGCCCTGAGGAGGGGCATTGACTCTATCCATGATGGGCATGGAGAGCTTTTTGCATTTAATCTTGAAGGGTAATTAGAAGTTAGCTATGTGAAGCTGGAGGAAATGATATTAGACACCTTTAAAGCCTAACAGGCTCTTCTAAATCATTTTATATTTGTCACTCTTTTCCTTAAAAATGTTTGTTTAATGGCTTTATGCTCACTCAATCATCAGATGTGGGTTGGAGACTGACTGTTCTAAACTACTTTGTACTGTAATGTGGAGACCCAAGAGTGAACAGGAATGGTTCCTACTTTCAAAGAGGGTCTGGAAGTTTATGAGCTGAGATGTTTGGGTTTTGAGGAAATTATGATGCAATGTGATACTGAGATGATGAGAGCCTGAGGGTGGGGAGTCAGGTAAAGCATTTCCTTAGAGGCAGGGTATAGTCAGGGCAGGTTTCTTATTTTCTTTAATTTTATTTTTCAATTACAGTTTACATTTCGTATTATTTGTATTAGTTTCAGGTGTACAGCATAACAGTTAGACAATCATACACAGTCAAACCTCAGTTCTCAAACATCTCCCATTTTGAACAATTTGGTTCTTGATCAAGTTGTTCCTGGACAAAAATGTTTCGGTTGTCAAATAAAACTTCGGTTCTCAACTTGACCACCCTTTCAAGCTGATACCTGTATCTCTCAGGCGACAATCAAAGGAGAGAATGCACAAATAAGTGTCAATTTACTGCTAAAACTCGGGTTGTTAACATCTCAGAAAATTGTGCTGTGAATGTTTTCAAGTTTTTTGCTTTTGTTGCTACTTATTATTATTAAATACATATACTGTAGTAAGTCATCATGAGAGGGAGAGGCCACTATAACTTCATGATTGTAAAACTCAAAGGAGATGTGACATTTTCTTATAATACAAAGTTTCTCTTCTCCCTCTGCCATCTAAATCTCAGTTTGACTTGCTTTGGCCCTAAGGTATAGCCATACTTTGAAATCTGTAGAACTGTTACAAGTGAATTCTTCTCACTACCTGCTCCCCATATCCTCTGAATTTGTTTTGCCCCATCTTCCCAGTGAAATTTTTTTTCTCATTTTCCTATAAGAACTGTCCCCAGCTTGAATTTACTAAGCCTCCTACTGCAGTATGTTTGTGCTTGCCTGGGGAACCTGCTTCCAAAGGCCAGACAACCCTGCCTTTGGAGAGCTGCTTTTTTATTTGCTAATAGTGTTTCCCAAAGTGTATTGCACAAAAATACTAGTGCTTAGTAGTGGCAGGTTCAGCTTCCATGGTCAAATATTGGAGAACCAATGTCCCTTTCTTAGAGATTCATAATCTACATTAGTATATAAAGATCCTGAGAAATTTTGCAATAGGGGAAACTTTGAGTAAGTTAGCCTTTCCCAGTGTATTTAACCATTGGAGCCCTTTTTTCACTTAATCACCATCAATAGTGGAAGGCTATATATTGGAAAGTGCTGGTCAATTGTCAGAAAAGAAGTATGTGGATTTTTTCCCCTAACCAATGGCATTTGTCTAGGAGGGGTGCATATTGCAACACTGGTATATTTTGATTCTACTATTACCAGTTTATTTTTTTAATTATTCTTCCCCCAATTTTTTTTAAAATTTCTTTATTGATTAAGGTATTACATATGTGTCCTTATTCTCCCATTACCCCCCAAACCCCCCATTCATGTTTCCACTTAACATAAGAATGACAATTCGTCTAAACAAAATATTTCAATGTGCTAATTCTAACCAAATGTAGTAATTGATGGTATTTAAACTGGTACCATAAATACCATCAATTACTACATTTGGTTAGAATTAGCACATTGAAATATTTTGTTTAGACTAACTGTCATTCTTATGTTAAGTGGAAACATTTGGAAATCCACTAACAGCATTTCATTTTCCTTTGGAAGAATTACCATAAGTAAGACTAGAATCTAAAAAAGAAAATGCACATTTTCAGAGTCCTCTTGCTCTTATGTTAATTAAAAATGACAGCATAGAGGAGAAGAGGAAAATGGTGGCAGAGTAGGTAGATGTGTTCCCAGCCTGGTCCTGGAGCAGAAAGAGAGAACAGCTAAGGGTCGCCCTGGGAGTGTTTGTTAGCAAGCTGAGGGACAGGTGAATGCCAGGAGAAGGTGGAGGACTGCTGGACGGGGTCCCCCTGACAGGGCAGCCCCCACGGCGGCTGGGTCCCTTCCCGGAGCTACAGGCATGGACATCGAAATCTCACCATCTTGAAAGGAAAGGTGGACTTTGTCCGAGGCTTGAAAATCAACAACTGTTGTGACTGCCTAACAACTGTTTGCCCCAGAGCACCGATCACAGGAGGCATGAATGCTTGGACTCAAAGGCGCTCTTCACTCCACCATGGTAAGGAGACAGAAAACTACATACCCAGACAGCTGGAGAAGAGAGACCATGGGGAGACAAAGAAACAGCCCGCATAAGAAAGAAAAGCAGGCATCACCAGAAAAGGAAGTAAACGAATTAGAGGCCAGCAACCTAACAGAGAAAGAATTCAGAGAAATGGTCATAAGGTGGCTGAAAAGAATGGAAGACAAATTCGACAATATGAGTAAGAACCAAGAGGAAATGAAGAAGAAACAAGAAGAAATGAAAAATGACATTGCTGCTGTAAAGAACTCAATAGAAAGCATCAAGAATAGAATAGAAGAAGTAGAGGACCGCATCAGTGAGCTAGAAGACAAAATGGAAAAAAATACCCAAGTAGAGCAGCTTCTAGAAAAGAAAATGAAAAAGCAGGAGGAGAGCCTAAGGGAAATTTGGGACAACACAAAACAAAACAACATCCGTGTAATTAGGGTTCCAGAAGGAAAGGAAACGGAGCAAGGAATAGAAAACCTGTTTGAAGAAATAATGATAGAAAACTTCCCCAATATAGGGAAGTAAAAACCCACACAAATTTAAGAAGCTCACAGAGTCCCAAGCAAAATGAACGCCAAAAGACCGACGCCAAGGCACATTATAATTAAATTGGCAAACACCAACGACAAAGTAAGAATCTTAAAAGCGGCCAGAGAGAGACAGAAAGTTACATACAAAGGAACCCCCATCAGACTAGCAACTGATTTCTCAACAGAAACTCATCAGGCCAGAAGGGAATGGAATGAAATATACAAAGTCTTGCAAGGGAATGATCTGAATCCAAGAATACTGTACCCAGCAAGGCTATCAATCAAAATTGAAGGTGAAATCAGAAGCTTCACAGACAAAAAAGGGCTAAGGGAATTCATCACCACCAAACCAGCAATGCAAGAAATGCTAAAGGGTCTGCTGAAAAAAAAAAGAACTAGAAAGCAAAGAAGAAACACAGGAGTATAGAATAAAAATGGTGACAAATAAGTACCTATCAATAATAACTTTAAATGTAAATGGATTAAATGCCCCAATCAAAAGACATAGGGTAACAGATTGGATAAGAAAACAAGATCCATATATCTGCAGTCTGCAAGAAACCCACCTCAGAAAAAAAGATGCACACAGGCTGAGGGTGAAAGGATGGAAAAAGGTTTTCCAGGCGAATGGAAATGAAAAAAAAAAAAAAAAAACCTGGGGTAGCAATACTTATATCTGACAAATTAGATCTCAAAGTGAAGGACATAACAAGAGATAAGGAAGGCCACTTCATAATACTAAAGGGAGCAATCCAACAGGAAGAAATAACTCTGGTAAACATATATGCACCCAATACAGGAGCACCCAAATACATAAAAAAAAAACTCCTGGAGGATATCAAGGGAGAGATTAACAGCAATACAATCATAGTAGGAGATTTTAATACACCATTATCACCACTGGACAAATCCTCCAAACAAAAAATCAGCAAACAAACATCGATCCTAAATGACTCACTAGACCAGATGAAATTAATTGACATCTTCAGAACATTTCACCCCAAAGCCACAGAATATACATTCTTCTCAAGTGCACATGGGTCATTTTCAAAGATAGACCATATGTTAAGACTTTAGAAAAGTCTCTCCAAATTCAAGAAGATAGAGATCATATCAAGCATCTTCTCAGATCACTGTGGCATAAAACTGGAAATCAACTACAATAAAAACAATCCAAAGAAATCAAACACATGGAGACTAAACAGCATGCTATTAAACAATGACTGGGTTACCAGGGACATCAAGGGAGAAATAAAAAACTTCATGGCAACAAATGACAATGAAAACACAACAATCCAAAATCTATGGGACACAGCGAAAGCAGTCTTGAGAGGGAAGTTCATAGCTCTGCAAACCTACTGCAAAAAACAAGAAACAATGGTAATAAATTACCTAACCCTACAACTCAAAGAGCTAGAAAGAGAACAACAAGAAAAGCCCAGTGTAAGCAGAAGGAAGGAAATATAAAGATCAGAGCAGAGATAAACGACATAGAAACCAAAGAAACAATACAAAAGATCAAGAATAAAAAGAGCTGGTTCTTTGAAAGGATAAACAAGATTGATGAACCTTTAGCCAGACTCACCAAGAAACAAAGAGAGAGGACCCAAATAAATAAATCAGAAATGAAAGAGGCGAAATAACAACAGACCCCACTGAAATACAAAGGATTCTTTCAAAATACTATGAACAACTCTATTCCAACAAACTGGACAACCTGGAGGAAATGGACATATTCCTAGAAAAATATAACCTTCCAAAACTCAATCAGGAAGAGTATAAACAGCTCAGTAGCCCAGTAACTATGGAAGAAATTGAAGCAGTCATCAAAAAGCTTCCAGCAAACAAAAGCCCGGGGCCAGACAGCTTCACAGGAGAGTTTTACCAAACATTCAAGGAACAACTAAAACCTATCCTCCTCAGACTATTCCAAAAAATTCAAGAGGAAGGCACACTTCCAAGCTCCTTCTATGAAGCCAGCATCACCGTAATACCAAAACCAGATAAAGACAACACAATGAAAGAGAATTACAGGACAATATCCCTCATGAACATAAATGCCAAAATCCTCAACAAAATTCTAGCAAATCGGCTCCAGCAGTACATCAGAAAGATCATACACCATGACCAAGTGGGATTTATCCCAGGGATGCAAGGATGGTACAATATCCGTAAATTAATAAACATGATAAATCACATCAACAAACTGAGAGACAAAAATCACATAGTCATATCAATTGATGCAGAAAAAGCATTTGACAAAATCCAACACTCTTTCTTGATAAAAACTCTCAAGGTGGGAATAGAAGGATCATACCTCAACATAATAAAAGCTATATATGATAAACCCACAGCAAACATCATACTCAATGGAAAAAAACTAAAACCATTTCCCCTAAGAACAGGAACAAGACAGGGATGCCCACTCTCACCACTCCTGTTTGACATAGTACTGGAAATATTAGCCATTGCGGTCAGACAAGAAGAAGAAATAAAAGGCATCCAAATTGGAAAAGAAGAAGTAAAGCTATCCGTATTTGCAGATGACATGATACCGTATATAAAAAAAAAACAAAAGACAGCATCAAAAAATTAATAGACTTAATAAATGAATTTGGCAATGTAGCAAAATACAAAATTAATCCAAGAAATCTATGGCCTTTCTATACACCAATAGTGAACTTACAGAAAGAGGGACTAAAAAAGGAATCCCATTTACCATCGCACCAAAAAAATTAAGATACCTAGGAATAAACTTAACTAATGAGGTAAAAGACCTATATGTGGAAAACTACAGGACACTAAAAAAAGAGATAGAGGAAGACGTAAACAGATGGAAGAACATACCATGTTCATGGATTTGTAGAATCAACATCATTAAAATGTCCATACTACCCAAAGCAATCTATAGATTCAAAGCACTCCCCATTAAAATACCACTGGCATATTTCACAGACCTAGAACAAACTCTCCAAAAATTCATCTGGAATAAAAAAAAGACCCTGAATAGCCACAGCAATCCTGAGAAAGAAGAATAAAGTAGGAGGGATCTCAATACCAGACCTCAAGCTGTATTACAAAGCCACCCTTCTCAAAACAGCATGGTACTGGCACAAGAACAGACATATAGATCAATGGAATAGAATAGAGAATCCAGATATCAACCCAAACCAATATGCTCAATTAATATTTGACAAAGGAGGCATGAACATACAATGGAGTCAAGACAGTCTCTTCAATAAATGGTGTTGGGAAAATTGGACAGATACATGCAAAAAAATTAAACTAGACCACCAACTTACACCATACACAAAAATAAACTCAAAATGGATACAGAACTTAAACATAAGACAGGAAACCATAAAAATACTAGAGGAATCCACAGGCAGCAAAATCTCAGACATATACCAAAAGAGCTTCTTCACTGATACTGCCCCTAGGGCAATGTAAGCTAAAGAGAAAATAAACAAATGGGACTACATCAAAATAAAAAGCTTTTTTACAGCAAAATAAACTATCAACAAAACAACAAGAAATCCCACTGTATGGGAGAACATATTTGCATTTATTATCACTGATAAAGGTTTAATCTCCAACATCTACAGGCAGCTTATACAACTTAATAAAAGGAAGATAAATGATCCAATAAAAAAAAATGGGCAACGGACCTAAATAGAATCTTTTCCAAAGAAGACATAAGAAAGGCCAAGGAACACATGAAAATATGCTCAAAGTCACTAATTATCCGAGAGATGCAAATCAAAACGACAATGCGGTACCATCTCACACCTGTCAGAATGGCTATCATCAACAAATCAACAAATGACAAGTGTTTGCGAGGATATGGAGAAAAAGGAACACTAGTGCACTGCTGGTGGGAATGTAGACTGGTGCAGCCACTGTGGAGAACAGTATGGAGTTTCCTGAAAAAACTGAAAATGGAACTCCCATTTGACCCAGTAATCCCACTCCTAGGAATATATCCTAAGAAACTGGAAACACCAATAAGAAAGGATATATGCACCCCATGTTCATAGCAGCACAGTTTACAATAGCAAAGATTTGGAAACAGCCTAGGTGCCCGTCAGCAGATGACTGAATCAGAAATCTATGGTACATCTACACAATGGAATACTACGCTGCCATAAATAAGAAGGAATTTCTACCATTTGCAGCAACCTGGATGGAATTGGAGAACATCATGCTAAGTGAAATAAGCCAGTCCATGAAAGAAAAATACCACATGATCTCACTCATCTATGGATAATATAGAAAATTATAAACTGTTGAACAAAAAGATAGTTACAGAGACAGTGAAGCATCAAACAGAAGGTCAAATTACAGTGGGAAGGTTAGGGAGAGGTGGGGGAGATAAGAGATCAACCGAAGGACTTGTATGCAAGCATATATGCATAACCAATGGACACAAAACTCTGGGGGGGGTGAGGGCATGTATGGGAGTGTGGGGGGCAATGGTAAGATATGTACACATATAATACCTTAATTTTAAAAAAAGTAAAAAAAAAAAATCCTAAAAAATAAATAAAGAAAGAACCAAGAATTAGAAAAAAAAAAAAAGAAATAAAAAAGGAACATGACTCTGAGGAACCTGAAGGGCTGCTATGGAGTTGATGCCTGTTATTAGTAGGAGAGTGTCTGTTTTTTCCACTGTGGCCTAACGTCTCCTCTTTTAGACACAATTGTAACAGGCTCGGTTGTGATTTCCCAGTACTCACCCATTTCAGTCCTTCCAGTGCAGGTTTCTTTGTCTGTTTTACTTAACTGGGGTGCCTTTGGGGAACCCCAGTGTGATGGTGAGGGCGGTAGGTACACTTGAAGAGATGAGATGCTCATCCAACCCAGCCATGAACTGCTGTGTGATATTGGCCACGTCACTTCACTCCTTGGGCACCTAGACTGCTGTCTGCAGCAATGGCAATAGGTATTTGTGGAATGAACAAATGTGAGGGTTATTTCAAATAACCTAACTTAATCCTGGAAGGGCGACATTCCTACTTGCTGTAGCCCTTCGTGCTCTAAGGAGTTTAAATGCAGACCTCTTAGAAACTTTATAACCAACTCCTCACACCTCACAGGGTGATAAAGGATGAGAAATATGCTGCCATATTTTCAAAAGTTTATTTCATTTGCAAAAACCTCAAAATTTACAACCCTAAAAACCACCGTTTTCACTGTTGGCTTGGAACATAACCAACCTGCCTGTTTAAACTCATATTTAACTTGCTATTTAAACTAGTGTGAAAACAGCAGGCAACTCAAGAAGGTCAGCCTTCCTCAGACCAACTGACCTTTTTGCTTTTTTGCAATTTTGCAAGAAGGGACCTGGGGTAGGAGCAAGTCACAAACTGTCTGATTTGAGCTTTTCCCTACTAATTAAATTCAAACCATTAAAATAAATAAATAAATAAATAAATAAATAAATAATGACAGCATAAATTTGAAACTAATCACATTATTTACTCTAAATGTAGTTATAAATTTTCTTTACAAATGCATGTGGATCAGTCATAAAAATTAATAACATGCTTAGACTTACCAGGTAGATGAATTGCCTTAGTCACACAGCAAATAAGTGGTAGAGCTAGGATTTGAACTCAGATCTATTTGGCTACTAATGTAAAAACTTCCCTTATGTTATACTTTCTAAAATTATATATAAAAAATTGTTCTCCCTAAATTGTATTAAAATATTGAGTTGATGCTGCTTTACTCAATTCCAAATTTACTTTTTGGAAAAAATATGATTTCAATCCCCAAATTGGGAGGAAAAAAACACAAAAAATTATAGGTCAACTTTACTTATGGATATTCATTATTTAAACAATTATAAATAGAAAATAAGTCCACTTAAAATTTATCTGATCAAGTGAGATTTAGTGCAAGAGCACAGAATAAGACGATAAAATGCAAATTATTGTGATAATTTATCATATTAATATGAAAACATTGTTAAAATAACATTTATCTTAGCAGATATTGAAAAAGCATCTAATAAATGGAACAGTTCTTCTTTGACATTGTGTTTGGCAACCTGAAAAAGTGTATGCTTTTACATATTTAATTATAAGATATAGCACTATCTTTCATAGAGAAGAGAGTTCCCATAAAAATAGGAAAAAATTACAAATGACAAAGATTGGACTACAGTTCTACCATTTTTTAATTATAGTAGAAATCCAAACCATAGTCATTGGTAACGAAAATGAAATGAGGTGAATGCCATCAGCAAAGAAAGCCTTACCTTGCTTCAACCTATAATAGGAAGGCCTACCTACCACTTATTGTATGTGAGACATTGTGATAGGTACTGGGGATATAACCCAGAAAAACTATGCATACTTACAACATACAAGGTCATCATATACTAGTTTGTGTAAATGAGGTTAACAACATCTTGAAATTCAAGGCAAATGAACACAAATAGCCATGTCTCTAGCTGCAAACAACTGAAGAATATAAGAAAGAATATAATTCATTTGCAATGGAGTCAATATATATAAATACTGAGGCATTAATTAAATTTGGGACATGATATTTATTTAAATAATCCTAAAGGAAGGAATCAAAGGCTTTAAATAAATGGAGAGATACCTTGCTCCAGTTGAAGAGATAATATATGGGAAAGATTCCAGTATTCCCTGAGTTAATATAGATTGTCAGTGCATGCTAATTAAAGACTTGGTGGGATACTTTATGAGATGTGATAAATTTCTGGAAAAATCCATCTAGGAAAATAAGCAGGCAGAAATCCTAAGGAGTTTTGAAATTAATCATTTGAACTTATACTTTCTGTCATATATTAGATCAATCCTAAACTAGTCTCTTTTTCTGTATCCATCTACTTCCTAGTACTGTGCCTGACTCATAGATGGTGCTCTATAAATATTAGTTGAAAGAAGACAGAAAGGGATTCTTATTGTGTGGCTTTGAAAATAAGCTAGGGATTGACTAGTCGCTTTCCCCAGGTGTCAGAGAGATGATGAGATGGGATATTAGGGACTAGGCCTTATCTTAAGCAAGCAAAGAAGAAGTGGTCATAATCAGAAAAGACGAGAATGTTCGAGGATCTGATAGTCTGCCTGCTGACATTTTTCTAGAGAAGAGGGACCTGCCTCCTAGCTTTCTGCCTGTGCTGTTTCTTAGCATGTGGAATGCTCAGTCAGTGCCCCTGTGACACTAGCATCAAGGGATACCACTCTATCCCTCAGTACTGACTGTCACAATGTCTCACATATAGTAGGCTCTCAACTATTTATTTTTATTTATTTTTAAATTTTTAAAATATCTTTATTGATTTCAGAGAGGAAGGGAGAGGAATATAGATAGAAACATCAATGATGAGAGAGAAACATCGATTGGCTGCCTCCTGCACGTCCCCTAATGGGGATCAAGCCTGCAACCCAGGCATGTGCCCTTGACCGGAATCGAACCTGGGACCCTTCAGTCCACAGGCTGATGCTCTATCCACTGAGCCAAACCAGCTAGGGCACAACTAGTTAATAAGTACATTATTTTTTATTAATTCTCACAATGACCCTCTAAGATGGGTGTCTTCTTATTTCATAAGTGCGGAAGGTGAAGTAGACTGACCTGATTGAGGTCATATAATTAGTGAGCATTGGAGCTGCAGTTTTTCTTCATGTCTTTGCCATTCCCAAGGCCAAGACCCAAGCAATTATGCCATCCAGCAGAAAGAGCCTCTCCACCACATGAGCTAGGCAGGGGCCAGGCCAGGAAGAACATGTATGCAAATAGTGGACACTCCAAGCAGGATGGCATAGATTTGGGGAGAACAATTAGCAGCAAAGCCTTGGATAAAGTTTAGAGTATGTTATCCAGAGAGTTAGGTGGGCACAGATGATTGGTGACATGCTGTGGCAGTTCATAGTGATTTTGGTCCTTGTGAGGACTGTTATGATGCATTCCAGGCCCTCTGAGATGGGGAAAAAATAAGGCAGGAGCCTGGACCTTGAGGAACTGGGGAACACAGCTTTGTATACAGAGGAACAAGGCAAGAAGCATGTTACTGGGTTTGGGGGGAGATGAGGCAATGTTTCACTCTAAAGAAAGAGGTGTAACTCTGGCAATGAGAGCTAGTGGCCAGGGCCAGGGCAGCACCAGCATTCTTGGTCTTCAGTGTGATCATGCTGCTGATGCTGAGCTTCTTAAACTCCTGCCCTAGGAAGATTGCATTCCCAGCTGAGACTAGGCTGGAACCCAGGTTAGGGTAGGGCATTGCCTGTGAGGCCATGCTGAGGAACTTCAGAGGTAGAAAGAGGTACACTTAGTCCAGATAGCCAGAAGTACCTGCAAAACAGGGTGAGGACCTAAGGTAACATCAAGCCCCAGACCAAAGTGAGAAGGGATCACAACACTGGCAACTTTTTTAACGTCATGGTACACAATTTAGGGTTCTTCTGATATGCTGAGGCTTGGTGAGGAAATAATTAAAGGCACACGCCTAACTCCTAAATTGGGGCGAGGAGGTGGCTGTAGCTGGCTTATTTGCTACTGAAAGGTGGTAAATGTTGCCAACTTCTGTTTGAGCATGGCATCCAAAGGATGTGCTAAAAAAATGAATTATGATGTATTTGACACGTTGCTCCCCTCAGCCCTCATAACTCTGGAGAGTGCTGGACTGGATTGCCTGTGGCGGCTGGCAGACTCAGCATGACATTTGTGACTGGCAATCTGTGTAAGTGCCATGACATGAAAAAGGTTGAGAAACATCACTAAAGCCCTATCTCTTGTTGGTCTTTTCTTTAGCACTACACAGTTGTATCTACTTCCATCTCTACAGCACCAGAATGGTGGCATTCAACATTTTTCTTACCCAGGACCCTTGAGAATCCTTGAGAGACGACATCCCTCCAATGGGTAAAGGTGCTCTGATTCTCAGGAGGGGAAGGCCATGTTCTGGATCTTCCTAGAGCTGGATATGGTTTGAGAAAGCCTCTCAGATGACTCTGAAATATCTCCCTGGGGGAGGGGGGCATGTTCCTAATCCCTGAGATTCACTGTTTCCCAGAGAGAGGAACACTGTCACTCCTATGTTTTCCTAATTTCCTCTGACCTAACAGCATTATCATCTCTAAATTCTAGGTGAGGAAACTGAGGCCTGAACTGCATAAGGTTTTCACAGTTAGAAAGTAAGAGGGCCATTAGTACCACCTGGGTCTTCTGACTCCAACTCCAGTGCTGCTTTCTGCGGCACTGTGCCTCATCCCTGATAATATTAGTACCTAAGAAGAAAAGGACAAGGTTAAAAATCAGGCCCATGGACATGCTGGCAGACCCATATGAAGTAGCACTCAAGATATGGTAGGTGTGGTGCCTCAGGTGAGGGCTAGGCTGGAGCTTGGTGTGGTGAGCTGGAATGAAGGAGGTAAGAAGACCCAATGGACTGATGTGGCTCAGCCCACAGACCCTTGGGTAAGCTGTGCTCAGAGCTGAAAATAGCCTTTAGGATTCTAGTCCTGGTGGGTGAACCTTTTCTGAAAACAACAGGGGCAAATTTTTCTATCCTGCTGATGTTTTTTCAGCCACACTTGTCTGTCGGAGAATAGCTTCCTCAAACAGTCATAATTCTCACTGAAGGGCCATGACTATGACTCCCACAAATGCCATAGTAATTGTTGAGTGGTTGGTGGTATACCTTGTGTCACATTACAATTATACTTTGTGTCGCATTATAAATCCACACCTGTTCATTCCAGCAGGATTTATTTAGTATGATTTTTGGGTCAAGCCCTGTGTACTGGGTGTTCAGAATCTGTATGTGAATGAGCCACAGTCCCAGAGAGGTGACTGTTTTGGGTTTCTGACAGATAATTCCAACTCAGTATGATTAGTGCTTCTTATGAATTGAGTTCAAAATGGAGGTGGGGTGCATGTAAGAGGAAGGTTCCAATTCCCTTGGAGTACTGGCATGGTGAAAAGGTCTGGGAATAATTCCTGGAGGAGATAACTCTTAAACTGAATTTTAAGTGGCAAATAGGAATTATTCATGTAGGAGTAAAAGGGGAGGGCGTTCTAGGGAAAGGATCTGCAAACTTTTTCTGTAAAGGGTCAGATAGTAAATATGTTAGGCTTTACGGGCTATACAGTCTGTGTCCCAACTACTGAACTTTGCCTTTTAGTGAAAAAGCTGCCATGGCTGATTGCCAAAGTATGCCCTGCCATATAAGGTGTTATACCTATTTGAGGTGTGAGAAAATAGAAGGCCATGAGGTAGAGTTGCTCAAGGCTAACCAATTGCTGTGAGTTCAACACCTCATATGAATACACAAGGGCCCAGACACAAGGTGATCCAGGCATTGATAGCTGGAGCCAGGGATACATGTGGGATATGACATGTGGATGAGTTGGAGGAGGTGGACAGGAGCTGGTGCTTGCACTTGGACCTATTGTTACCCTTTATCCTTGTCCTTTATACCTACTGTACTACCTCTTTCCAAGGCCTTGATTCTGCAGCAGCTGTTGGTCTGCTAGCCACACATCTTCATTCAAACCGGCTCCCCTAACATAGAACCTGACACTAAGCAAGTGCCCAGCCCACATTTGCTTCATGATTTTCCTAAGATTCAATTAAGGGCTATGGATCATTTAAAGTGCTAGTTTGTAATACAACTGGAATCAAATTATTTTGCTTTTTTTATTTGTTTTAATTGTAACTTACTGCTCATAAAAACAAAGACATTCAACTCTATGGAACCACATCATAAATATAGGAACTCTTCCAGGTTATATTGGAGTTTTACCAAAGGAAAAAAATAGTTTTCATTCTTAACCAATTATTTTTAAAATGAATGGCAGTTGAAACACTACAGGATCCATAATTTTTCAAGCTGAAAAAACAACTAAGCATCTTTTCTTTCACCAAAAAATTTCAGTAGTGTCAATGACAACCATTTTATATTTTTCTGGACCAGATTGAAGATATTTATGAAATAATCAGTACTAAATATAAATATTCCCCTAGAGAGGCTATTTCTAAGGAGACTTAAAAATGCCCCTGAGCCAAAACCGGTTTGGCTCAGTGGATAGAGCGTCGGCCTGCGGACTCAAGGGTCCCGGGTTCGATTCCGGTTAAGGGCATATACCTTGGTTGCGGGCACATCCCCAGTGGGGGGTGTGCAAGAGGCAGCTGATCATTGTTTCTCTCTCACCGATGTTTCTAACTCTCTATTCCTCTCTGTAAAAAAATCAATAAAGTATATATTTAAAAAAAAGCCCCTGAAGTTAGATGTGTAGCAATTTCTATTTCTGTGACTCCCCTGTCCACACTTCCGTAAAGGACTTCAGTTGGTTTGGTCTGCATTCAATGTCATGACCCCATTGCCTTCTTTATTTTGGAAAAAAAATTAAAAATATTTTTTCTGTCTTATGGATGAAAGTATATATATATATATATATATATATATATATATATATATATACACACACACACATATATATATATATACATATATACACTGAGTGGCCAGATTATTATGATCTCTGAATGCATAATAATCATTAGAGTCCCGTTGCATGAATTCGTGCATGAGTGGGGTCCGGCCAGTCTAGCCAGGAGGAGGGGACATGGGTGGTTGGCTAGCCTGCCTGCTGGTTGAACTCCTGGTCGAGGGGACAATTTGCATATTAGCCTTTTATTATATAGGATATACACGGAGTGGCTAGTGGCTAGATTATTATGCGTTCAGAGATCTTAATAATCTGGCCGCTCATTGTGTGTGTGTGTGTGTGTGTGTGTGTGTGTGTGTGTGTGTGTATGTATATATGAGATCTGAAAGATAATTCCATTTGGAGGCTGGACTGGCTGTGCTCATTGTCATCCCACTCTCAGCATCCCCCTTCACCCACCCCAAGCAGCCCTGGTGTACTCCCCTGTACCATTTGTCTTTTCTGACTTGATCATGGTAATAATAGCAAGTGCTTCATGAGCACCAACTCTGGACCTAGCTTCTTACAAACATGCTCTTGGTGGAGCCTCATGAAAACTTTGTGAGCATCTTGCTGTTATTCCCATTTTTCAGATGAGGAAACTGATACTTCAAGAGATGAGAAGAACTAGCCAGAATGACTCTGAGCAGAAACTTCAGATCTCTGATTAGACCCAATAAATTTAGTCTAACTCCCAGACTTGTGATGTTTTCATTTTGGTGGTCAGCACACTTGTGGAAAGAAGTACCTGTGCTTAGTTGTAAGTCCTGCATTGCAAGGCACATATGATATATGAGTATCCTGAATGGTGTAAGAACATAGAGAGTCTGGGAGTCAAGGCCTGTGAGGGCACTAAAGGGACTGTTTATCCTGGGGAATAAAAAGCTCAGAGAGAAGTAATAGCTAAAATCCTATGTGATGTGCTTTTATCTGTGAATAGATTTCTGTGTTCATTCATACATTGTTTTAATCGCCTCCTATTTAGCTCATTGGTAAGGAAGATTTGTGCCCTAGGTTTATGGGGATAGACCAATATACAACATCTGTCACTGAACAGATGAGATTGACAGCAGTTTATTAGTCACAAAAACTCATAGGCCAGGGAAGTAGGACACCATACTCTATGCAGGTTCACACATTTCCCTCTCAACCCCTTTGCTCCTGACTGGCCCCAGTGCTTCCCCATGTGTTGCATGCCTCCTGCTTCTAGAGGACTGTGAATAATATAATAAATATTTTTTCATGGCAGTTACTTCTGCATCTGCATATCTTACCACGCTTGATTAAAATAAATCCAGGGTACCTGTATTAAAATAAGCCTAGAGTGTGGTAACTGCCTTGCTCATGGTCACACAGGTAGTGATAGAGCCACTTCTGGAATTCAAAAATTCCAAAATATAGACATATGCTCTTTCTTTTACCCATATTGTTGCTTATTTTACAAACACTGCAGATATGTTGCTATCAAGAAAGCACCCTAAACATTTAAAATCCTGTTCAATATTTTCATGGAGGGTGAAAATTAGTAATTAATTCTGTGACAGGCTCTATGGATGAAAAATAGAAGGAAATTCAATAAATTATAGTGATGTAAGAATTGTAACATTAGAATCCTTGAGGGAAAAATAAAAACCACAATAAATGATTATATGCTTCTTCCCATTCTACATACTACTATAAAATGGCACTGTTGCTTGTAAAAAGTCATCCTTACTTGTCAGGAGAGTGCCACCTGAAAGTATTAGTGAGTAAGGTTATAATTGTACATTTGTGGTTTAAAAATGAGTAATACCTTGTCATTTTCCCCTGCCTCCTCTGCCTTCATTAGTCATATGTATTTAAGTAGTGAACCTGGTTGTCAGTTTGGGTCTGACTCTCGTCTGGGATGCTGGAGGCAGGGGCTTAGGTCTTCCGGTTGGCCCACAGCTCACAGCGTCTGCAGGCTGGGAGGCCCAGGCTGTTCAACCACCCTTTGGACACGTTCTGAAGTAGCTGAGGTCAGGGTCCAAGTAGACCTCCTGGAGTACACCTCCTGAAGTCCTGTAGCAAATCAGAAATGCTTGAAAACCAGAAATGCTTTTTTGGGGGGAAGGGTGGCAGAACTTGCTGGTTTTGGTTGGTGGTATATAGTAAAGGCTATAGCTGGGGAGATCCAATAGAGCTCATTTTGCAGTAGGGGCTACAGTGTGGTGGTTAAGAGCATTGACTCTGGAACTAGACTGCTTGGGTTCCAATCCCAGATCCTCTTCTTATTGGCTGTGTGACCTCAGGCAAGTTACTCAACAACTCTGAACCTCAGTTTCCTTATCAGTAAAAATGAAGAGAGATATAAGAAGCAGTGTAATATAGTGACTTGAAGACAGCAAGGGAGCCAGATTGCCTAAATTCAAATCCTAGCTGGATCATCTATTAGTTGTTGGGCCTTGGCAAATTTCCTAACTTCTTTGTGTCTCACTTACCTCATCTGTAAATTTGGAATGGCAGTGATAATATGGCAGGAATAATTGGGCTAACCTATGTCAAGCAATTAAAATGGTTCCTTGCTCAGCAAGTATGGCTCAGTGGTTGCGCATTGACCTATGAACCAGGAGGTCAAGGTTCGATTCCTGGTCAGGGCACATGCCTGGATTGCAGGCTGGATCTCCAGTAGGGGGCGTGCAGGAGGCAGCCAATAGATGTCTCTTTCTCATCATTGATGTCTCTATCTCTCCCTCTTCTTTCTTCTCTCAGAAATCAATATATATATATATATATTCCTGCCACATGGAAGGACTGTTGAAATGTCTGCTATTATTACTATTAGTAGCCAAAAGTAATGTGGACTACAAGAGTAGCGGACCCCATGTGCTTCATAGTTTGGAGGAGCAAGGAATCTTGGAGAACTGTGGGCCCAAGGAAGGTATCACAGAGCAGGTAGGCCCTGGAGATGCATAGTTTGGTGGAGAGCAGCTCTGCTGTGGGGCATATCAGAACTAGATTCGAATCCCTGCTCAGCCACTTGCTAGCTGCGTGACCTTCAGGAACCGATGTCACCTCTCCTTGCCTCTCTTTTTCTCTGACTGCAAAATGGGGATGATAACAGTGCATCCTTGGGAGAATTAAGTAAATAAATAGATTTAAAGTGCCTGGTACATGGTCAGTACTCAGTAAAGTAAGATGTTGCTTAGTAATTACTACTCATACTCATAGATGCAGTGAATGCCAGGTGTAACTCCCATTATTCTCAGGCTGAGAGCTAGCTGCCAGTGTGAAAGATAGGCAAGGACCTGGGTACTCCAAGAGGCAGAAGTTTAAATACTGGCTTAGGCTGAGAGGTGGGAATCTCCCCAGGGAGTCATGGTGACAATGATTTTCTTGGCAGGGTCCTATATTGGGAGATGTGGATTAAGCTAGGGAGTAAAGGGCACTAGATACCAGGTAAGAATTTGGTTTTTATTTCGCTAGGAATGGAGGCTATAAATCATTGAGTAGGGGGTCTATAGGGGTTTCAGGAAGATTCTCTTGTTTTGCCTAAATGTCAGAAGCTCTAAAAGTAGAGTGGGTCTGAAACTCCTTTTCTGTCTCTTTCTTTGTGGATTCTACCCATTTCCCAGTATACATCTGTAAAAGGACAATCTGCTGCTTGCCTTTGGCAAAGCACGATGCCTGCTACCTCCTCCAGGAAGCCTTCTCTGATTCTTCCAACTGCTATATGTACTCCTTTCCTCCTGTGGCCTCTAACAGCACTGTGCAGTCTCCAGAGTCTTATCCCAGATTAGTTAGTGGAAAATTGTTTATGCCCTCCCCATTCCATACAAGACTGGAGGGCCCATAGAGCACCTGGATAGATCGTACCTTGTTTTCCTCTAGATTCTCTTGATCCCCTATTCTCAGCCCCAGCTTAGTGCCTTGTACCAAGATGATATGAAGATAATCAGATGCACGAGGGAGCAGGCGAGGGTATGCTTCATTGAGCAAATGAGTGGGCAGTAATTGTGAGGAAAGGCGGGGCAGGAAGCTCATTTTCTGGGTCCTGAGCAGCAGGGGGGTACCACCTCAGACATCTGTGGGATGTAATGTATGTGGGGGTGGGTGGGAGGTGATTGTCTCCCTTCTGCTTATGGCCGTGCTTCTCATCTAAAAATGATAGGAATTAACTCAGACGGTCATATGCTTTTCTGAACAGTAATGGACTTCTTTGGAAAGGGAGGAAGCACTTGCTTTAGTTTCTGATAATACCTGGAGAATGGAGCAATGGTTTTCACACTTTTTAAAGTAGCAGGACCCTTTATTCAAATGAAAATTTAAACTTTGGCTAATAGAAGATATATAGAAAAATATATAGATGATAGATAGATGAGTGACCTTGGACATGCCACTCTTTCTGGAACTTGATCTCCTCTGTACCATAAGGGGTAGAGCTTAATCTGAATTTCTCAACAATTGACAATTTGGACTGGATAATGCTGTGTGGGACTGTGCTATACATTGGAGAATGTTAAGTGGCATTCCTAGCCTCTACCCACTAGATGCAAGTAGCATCCTTCCTACCCCACCCAAGGTGTAACAACCCAAAACGCCTTCAGACATTGCCAAATGTCCCCAGGGCTCCAAAACCACCCCAAGTGAGAACCAATGGGCTAAATGATCTCTGGCACTCTCCCCTTTTTTATGTTCTAAGTGCTTACTCCTAGCAGGTTCTTAGCACAGTGCCAGGAACATTTTAAGTTCTAAGTTAATGGTAGCAATTCTTATTGTTATATGCTTCCCTTTATTAGTCCTAGCTTAGCTATTCCTCGTCTAATAATGTGGCTTATATTTTTAATGCCCAATTTGGTAGCATATCTCATCTGGGGAAGCAAAATGGTCTGCTTGCTTTCTCATTAGCAGTCCCCAGGGAAGTCTAGCCATCAGTAATCAGGTGGTTGCCATGGCAGAAATGGGAACATGGTCACTTTGTACCATTCTCCCTCCTGCTGTATGCTCTTCAATTTAGCCTTTCCTGTCCTCATTAACACTACCCCTGGTGTGATTTTATTTCTTCCTGGTTAACTAGACAAACTGAAAAATGGAACTTTTTTTCTGTTCCCCCTCTTTTTTTACTAACTGGAAGCAACAAGATTCAACCTCCAGAATAACTTTCTGTATTACTTTGGGCTGCTTCTACTGAAAGACCATTAAAATCAGCTTTTAGGTTTATAGTGAGAAAGGGCATTTGCCATTTTTATATTAACATTCATATTCTGTTTAAAGATTTTAAAAAATGCCAAAATAGTATTCATGGGGAAGAATTCAACTACTAGAATAGAAAAATCTACAATATAATTATTATAGTCTCTCATATATTAATTACCAAAAATAAGCTGGTCTTTTGGGACAAATGAGAAATATTCATTTCTGTGTTCTCTTGATCTAGGAGGAAAAATACCAGAAGTGAGAAAACTATATTAAGGATATTAATCTTAATCCCATTAAATGAGCATCACACTATTTTGGAACTTGTACTTTTTAATGAAAATTATAAGACTCTATGAGTTTTGTTAATTTGCTATCGGTATTGTGAGGTTTTGTATGAACTGCTATGATATAAACATTTGGGAACAATTATCTTTAGTCCCCAGCAGAGGGGCTAACACCTAGTTGATTCCCAATAAACTTTTATTGAACTGTATTAACAGAAGTAATCCTGGAAATTGTGCATTTTTGTTCATTGAATTATAAAGGGCCACTCATTATTTTTTAAAACAGAAATGACATGGTGTACCCACTATATATCATACCATACTTAAGCTACTTTAATAATTTATATAAAATTTTTATTAAGCTCATAGTATGTGTCAGGCACACACTAGGAGATGGTTTGCTAAACAGACACAGTTTCTGTAGCCATAGAGCTGACATTCTAATGGGGACAATAACAACAATAACAACAAAACCACAAAGATATAACTTAAAATATGTTAAGAAATGCTCTGAAATAAATAAAAAATATTTGAACTGAGAACTTACATGTATCAGGAAAGTCATTCACCTCCAATAACAGAAACTTCTCAAAAACAATATCTTAAATATATTTCTGTCACATGAAAGAAATCTGGAGATGATCATTCCAGAGTAGAGGTAGTGTTTCTATGATGTTGTCACTGGACTAAAGGGGTCCATTTGCCTGCATGCATCAAAACCCAAAAAGACATGAGCAGGAGTTTGCAGCAAAGAAAGTAAGGGTTTATTTTTAGATAGTAGCTCAGGCCTGAAGTCATAGGTGAGGTAATACTCAGAGACGTAGCTCCCCAATGGCTTCCAGGGAATGGGTTGTATAGGGGAAAAATCATAAATTATGGTGACTAAGGGAATTAGGGTCATAGTCAGGGTCATGGTCTCTACTGATTGGTCAATGCTAGTTTAGGTGGTAGCTGATCAGTGCATCTGGTCCTAAGGTTAGTCATGGCATCACTTCATCTGTTTTCCCTTTTTCTGTGCCTGGAACTGAAACACAACTGATGCCTAGATATTATCTTTAGTTTGATTGAAACTCTGTCTCTGTGGTCAACAGACCTGATGTTTTGTTTCTAAGATTATTTGATGCTGACCAGGGCCTCATTGTCCTGAGGGCTTAATGATTAAGGGAGTAGACACACAAGGGAGAAGAGGCAGGTGAGTCAGGGTGCTGGGCAAGGCCAGTTTGAATGAAAAGGAAATAAAGGAGAAAAGGTCATATTAAATAAATGAAGTTTCTGTGCAGTTATAATGTCATCAGGACACAGGCACCTCTAGCTTTCTGATATTCCAAGCAGTATTCTGAATTTTTTAAAAAATATATTTTATTGATTTTTTACAGAGAGGAAGAGAGAGGGATAGAGAGCTAGAAACATCGATGAGAGAGAAACATCGATCAGCTGCCTCTTGTACACCCCCTACTGGGGATGTGCCCGCAACCAAGGTACATGCCCTTGACCGTAATCGAACCCGGGACCCTTGAGTCCGCAGGCCGACGCTCTATCCACTGAGCCAAACCGGTTTCGGCAGTATTCTGAATTTTTTAATAACAGCTTTGAAATATAATACACATACCATAACATTAATCCATTTAAAATGTGCAATTTGATTTTTTTTTTTGGTAGTAATTCACAGAATTTGGGCAAGTATCACCACAGCTTAATTTTAAAATACTCTTGTCACATTTAAAAAAATATCTTTACCCTAGGATATGTTTATTGATTTGACAGAGAGAGGGAGGGAGAGAGAGAGAGAAGTTGCTTCTAGTACGTATCCTGACCAGGATTCGAACTCACAGCCTTTTAATGTATAGAACGACACTCCAACCAACTGAGCCACCCAGCCAGAGCCTTAAGGTAACTTCCTGATCTAAGATACTTTCTGGCTTTCCAGTCAGAAAGGAGGAAGAAGGAGATAGAGGAGATGTATTTCCCCGCCTAGTCAATCCCTTTGAAGAGCAATTTGGAAGTCCCACCCAACAACTGTCATTTACATACCAGTTATAAAGGAGGCTGGGAATGCTGTTTTTGAGCTGGACACATGACCACACTGAATAAAATGTGCATTTTGTTAGTAAGGATAACAAGAGAATGGATGCTAGATAGTCAACTTGCAGAATATGGAGTTTGCTAAAAATAGCAAAAGTTTTAAAAAAGCAACCTTCCTTCCTTTCCAATGTAATGAACATTTACTTTAAGTAAAGCACTGTTCTAGGTATTGGTGATATATATTAAGAACAAAACAAAGATCCCTGTTGTCATGTAGGGTATTCTAGTGTGGGTAGACAGAGAATAAATAACATAAAAGTAAGTAGATTATTTAGGTCATACTTTACATAAGATTGATAAAACATCATGGGCACTAATGTTATGGTTTTTATTGTGTTCAGTTTCTCCCAAAATTGCCTTACTGACCTCTCACATCAGTGGTGTGAGGCAGGTTTCATTTTCCCCACTGAACATGTGAGAAAACAGCAGAAGATCAGAGAGTTTGGGTAAGTACCTCCAGGAAAGCTTCTTGTTTAAGTGTGTCTCTCACCCATGAAACAATGAGATCCTCATGGGCAGGGACTGATTGTACTGAGTTTGATAGCCCTGTCCCCTGACCTAGGAAGTGGCATTTAGTCTTACCCAATCAATGTCCAGTGGTTGAACAGAACTGGCTGGAGCTCACATTCCTAGCATTTCAGTGTCAGAGCCAAGCTCATGGCCTTTGGTGGTGTGAACAATTGCCCCCGATTCTCTATTTGTACATCCAGATTTTATTTTATTTTTTTCTGTTCTGCTTTGGAATGTTAATAAAATACCACTGTACATCTAGATTATGGATAATTGTGTTTTTGAAAACAGATCCAGTTCTCTTTCTCTCTTTTTCTTCTTGATTGAGTTTTTGTTTTGTTTTGTTTTGTTTCGTTTTGTTTTTACTGCAAGGTAAAACAATACAGACTCTCTACGGTAAATTATTCTATACAAAGGGCATTCTTTTGGTGTCCATGTATTTTCTCTCATTCCCTTTAGTAAGCCAGTTTCCAGTTATCTGGGCCCTATGGCCTTAGGTGGAGAACTAAGTTCTGTGCTTTTCTGTGAGCAGATCATGATTAAGTCACTTGGATTTACCATTTGAGGCTGTAAAGTGAGTGTTAAGAGAATCTTGAAGTCAGTTTTGCTTTGCCTAGAGACGTCAGAGAATCTGAGAATATTAGGCCCTGAAGGGCCCTTAGTCATCCCTGGTACAGTCTCCCTCATTTCCCAGGAAGAGGAATGGAGAATCAGAGCAGCAAAGGCACTTAGCCAAGGCAAGCAGATAGCAGCCCTGCCATCTGATTCCCACTCCAGTGTTTTTTCTGTTCTATCATGCTGCTACTTATGAAGCACATGAAAGGGATTCTTACCAAGTATAAGGAAATGTGAATGGACTCTTACTCAAGAGATGAGTCATTATAATTTAACCATGTATTTCAAATGATAAGCCAAATACAATCAACCCCAGCCTGGTTTGAATTAGCAACATCTGCTATGGAAAGGTTATATATATAACCTCATATCATAAAATGCTAGAGATCCCTCAGCTCGGCCTGCACCCTCTTGCAGTCCAGGAGCCTGTGGGGAGTGAGCCTAAGCCATCAGTCGGACATCCTTAGCACTGCTGCGGAGGTGGGAGAGGCTCCCACCACAGCTGCTGTACTTGCCAGCTGAGAGCCCAGCTCAGGACACTGACCACCAGGAGGCAGCTCTACGTTGAATGTCTGCCCCCTGATGGTCAGTGTGCATCATAGCAACTGGTCATTCCACCTTTCAATTTGCATATTAGCCTTTAATTATATAGGATATGATATATTTTTATTGATTTTAGAGAGAGTAAGGGAGAGGGATAGAGATATAGAAACATCAATGTTGAGAGAGAAACATCATCCTTGGCTGCATCCTACACACCCTCTACTGGGGATCAAGTTGCAATCTGGGCATGTGCCCTGACCAGGAATCAAACCGGGGACCTCTTGGTTCATGGGTCAACACTCAATCACTGAGACACATTTGTTCAGGCCTGAGATGTTGTATTTTTTAGTAGTTTTCCTAATTTTATGTAACTGCTACCATTGCAGAATGCATGAGGAGGTAAGTATACTTTTTTCTTGATTCCTGAGAAAGAATAGATTTTAATAAGGTAGCAGCATGATGTAGCCCATAGAGCATAGGCTTTGGAATCAGGTGGCCTGGCTTTTAATCAGGGCTTCACAACCCACTAGCTTTGTGAGTCTTTGGTAAGAACCTTCTAAGAGCTATTGGAGAATCTGTAGGCTGGGAGAAAAGGTGGTGAGGAGAAAGGTAATGGCTTGCACTGGAGTTCTAGAATGTGACTGAATTCCATTAGGTCTCTGTGGCTGAAATTAGACAGTGATTATGATAATTTGGAGCAGTGTCCATAAACACAGCCCTTGGATAAACTTGCCTCTAGTTGGTGTTAGATTTCCCCTTTCTTTCATGATGATTTATTACTACTCAAGAAGCCACTTTAATTTTTTTCTGCAATAGCATGTGGTCTAAATGAAAAGATAGATACACACATGTGTGTGCATGCATCTATGCATATGTACACACAACCGCTACATAATTAAGTGCAACAGTTCCTTGAATAAAATAATTTCGATATAACATTTAAAAAACCCACATAAAACGTTCCCAGCTGGAATCAATAGCTGTTGGGTTTGCACATTCTCCCCATGTAGGCTTTCTCTGGGTCCTTCGGTGTCCTCCTACACATCCCAAAAATGTGTACAATAGATGAAGTGACATGTCTACATTGTCCCAGTCTGAGTGAGTGTGAGTCTGTGTGAATAGCTCTATGATGGGAGGGAGTTTTGTCCAGGGTGGGTGTTGCTTTGTTCCTTGAGCTGCCTTGAGAGGCTATGGCACTCTTATACCTGGAACTAGAATAATCAGGTTTGAAAATAAAGATCTGACTGGTTTTTATTCATTTAAAAAATGTTTCTGTAGCTCACATTTATTTTAGTGTTTAATGTTAGAAGAGTTTTGGGGTTTTATTTAGAAGTTTGCCAATGTTTTTTGTGATTAGAAATATGCTGTAGGAACTTAGGTCAATTAGCATATGGTACAGTTCGTTTCATTATATGTTGTTTTCCTTAAAGTTGCAGTTTCCAAGAATCTATCAATGATGATATGGGAGGACTTATGTAATTAGTTCATGTTATATGTATTATGCATGCTACTAGTATGTGCAAGGCACTATTGTAGGCCCTGGGGATGCATTTTATGGAATGATAATGAAAGGGTGAAGTAGGGGAAGAGGAAAATAAGCAGAATGCATGAAAAGGAGGATTGTGATGATGATGACTGCCATTTATCTGGTGCCCACTATGGGCCAGCCATTGGCAGGTGCTATATATGCATTTCTCAGCAGATCTTCACAGTTGGCCTATAGGATTTGCATTATTATTACCTCTCACTTATAGTGAAGAAACTGAGGCACAGTAAGATTGAGAGCAACTTTCTGAGGATCACACAGCTAGCAATACCAATGCTTGGACTTGAACTCAGTTGTCAATGACTCCAGGGCCCAAGGTCTTAGCAATCTTTTATGGGCATTAAAAAGGCAGTATAGTGACTGCTAATGGGTTAAAGGCTTCTTTTGGGTGTGACAAGAATATTTTAAAATTAGACTGTGGTGATACTTGCTCAATTCTGAGAATTACTACAAAAATCAATTTGCATATTTTAAATGGATGAATGTTATGGTTTGTGTATTATATCTCAAAACTGTTATTATATAAAAAGGTAGATAACTAAGCGGTTTATGCTAATTATCAGCTTACTATATATTGTACACTGTGCTAAGATGTTTACAAATATTTTATTATTTAGTCTCATAATAGCCCTGTGAAGTAGATTTATCATAATCCTCATTTTAGAGATGATGAAATCAAGGCTCAAAGAGACTAAGACATATGCCTGAGATTATGCACCTAATAAGCATTGGAACCAGGACTCAATTCCATATCTATTTGATGCTAAATCTTGTATATTTTCTGTCTCCCTAAAACATGATAGAGATTATTTTTCTTTTTAGTATCAAACAAATATGACACCAGTTTTTATTGGTCTTAGAATTTACAATAATTTTTACTGCTAAACACTCATGGAATGAAACATTATAGCTCATATATATTATTACCTGTAAAAGAAGGTGGGGAGGGATTGTATATCTGAAATTTAATGATTAAATTTTAATATGTCAGGTATAAACTAGAGATTGAAAAATGCTTCATGTCTAAGGAATTGAGAGTGCAGAAAATGTATCAGCTGTTTGTTATGCTCATTTTTGGCAGTACTGAAGAATTTTATTTTAAATGTACTGTTCATTTTTGGGTGCTCTGTTTTGTTTCTCTTACGTAAACTTTTTCCATTTATTGCAGCTCATGTGTGTGTTTTTTTTCCTGGAAATAGATAGCATTCATAAAGTGTAACAGTTTCATTGGGGAAATTTTCTGTGGCACTGAGACAAAACTGTCTTGGCAGAAATACTGGAATCCTATAAAATAGAGTTAATAGTGCTATACTTTAATAAAAAATTTCTGTTTAGAAGCAATAAACTTGTTCATTGTTAGGCAGCCTCAGTTCTATCCATATCCTGCCAGCTAGAAACATCTTCCATATTTGGAGTATGACACCATAACTATATATCTCCAAATTTCTTTCCCTAATACTAAAAGAGAACGTGAAAAAAATTTATTGAGGAATAATTGACAAATATAATTGTATCTCTATAATGTGCAATGTAAGATTTGATATACATATACAATATAGAATGATTATCAAGATCAAGATAATTAACACCATCATCACCTCACATAGTGAACATAGGTAACTTTTTTGTGTGGTGAGAATGCTGAAGATCTACTCTTATCAACTTTCAGGTATATAATATCATATTATTAACTACTAGAGGCCCGTTGCATGATATTCATGCAAGAATAGGCCTTCCTTCCCCTGGCTTTGCTCCTGGACTCCTGGGAGCCAGCAAGTCCTCGCTCCCAGCTAGAGCACTGCTCCTGTAGCTCCCTCCGCTGCCCCCTTTCCCCCCTCATAGCTGCCCCCTTTCCACCCCTCCCAGCCGCTCCACGCCTGCATATGCAAATTAACCTGTCATCTTTGTCAGGTTAATTTGTATACTCACTCCTGATTGGCTGTGGGCGTAGCGGAGGTACGGTCAATTTACATGTTTGTCTATTATTAGGTAAGACTAGAGGCCCAGTGCATAAAATTCGTGCACTGGTGGGGGTGTGTGTTCCTCAGCCCAACCTGCACCTTCTCCAATCAGGGACCCCTCGAGGGATGTCCGACTGTCCGTTTAGGCCCGATCCCACCATGATCGGGCCTAAACGGGCAGTTGGACATCACTCTCACAAAGCAGGACTGCTGACTCCCAACCACTCGCCTGCCTGCCTGCCTGAATGCCCCTAACCACTTCTGCCTGCCAACCTGATCACCCCCTAACCACTCCCCTGCCAGCCTGATCAACGCCTAACTGCTAACCTGCTGGCCTGATTGCCCCTAACTGCCCTCCCCTGCTGGCCTGGTCACCCCTAACTGCCCTCCCTTGCCAGCCTGGTTACCCCCAACTGCCCTCCCCTGCAGGCCTGGTCACCCCTAACTGCCCTCCCCTGCAGGCCCGGTTGCCCCCAACTACCCTCCCCTGCTGGCCCAGTCACCCCTAACTTCCCTCCCATGCTGGCCTGGTCATCCTTAACTGCCCTCCCCTGCTGGCCTGGTCGCCCCTAACTACTCTCCCCTGCCGGCCTGGTCACCCCCAACTGCCCTTCCCTGCAGACCTGGTCCCACCCAAATGCCCTCCCCTGCAGGCCTGGTCCCCCCAACTGCCCTCCCCTGCAGGCCTAGTCGCCACCAACTTCCCTCCCCTGCTGGCCTAGTCACCCCTAACTGCCCTCCCCTGCTGGCCTTGTCACCCCTAACTGCCCTCCCCTGCCGGCCTGGTCACACCAACTTCCCTCCCTCCCCTGCAGGCCAGGTCGCCCCCAACTGCCCTCCCTTGCTGGCCTGATCATCCACAACTGCCCTCCCCTGCTGGCCATCCAGTGGTGGCCATCTTGTGACCAAATGGGGAAGGCCTTCTTGTGACCACATGGGGGTATCCATCTTGTGCAAGGGCATGATGGTCAATTTGCATATTACCTCTTTATTATCACCTGCTGTATGTTAGATCCTTAGAATTTATTCTTCTTATATCTCAAACTTTGTACCCTTTGACCTACATCAACCCATTTTCCTCCTTTCTTAGCCTTTGGCAATCACCATTCTAGTCTCTGTTTCTATGAAATAGGCTTTTTAAAAAAGAGGACTCTTGTGGGTTGTAATGGTACTGAGAATCCCCCAGCATTGCCTCTCTGGGATGGTAAAATTGTTCCCAGTTCTCTGGTGTCTAATAATAAGGTCATGGGGTTAATTTTGGAGCATCATTCTCCAGAGAAAACCTTTGTCAGACTAGCTGTGATTGTCTGTTCTGTCAAGAAGCCCCTTCTCATGGTCACCGGACTACTACTACCTCTGCTCTGCACCTTTGTTCTAGCTGTTCCCACTAGTTGGGATGTGTTTCCTCTCTCTCATTCTGCCTCCCGTCTTTTGAGATATTACTCATTTGTAGCAGTCAACATTCATCTGTATTTATCAAAAGCTATTCTTGCTGTTGGAAGAAGGCAGGTATTTTAGTTCTGTTTAATTAGGTACTTAGAAAATGGTTGGAATGGGTGGAAGTGGGACCTGTAGTCTGGGTCTCTAGGAATGACACCCACAATGCCAGTACTGAACTGGCACACCAAATGTAGCCACTTCTGTTTTCACATCCATGGAGGTGGGGAATCAAGAGGTTACTGCTGCAACACTGGCTTTCAGGAATCACAGCTAGGGCTGCAGTCTAGTGGGAGGAGGCCACCACCACAACCACTGAAATTGTCTCTGAACACCCACACAGACAATGACTAGAACACTGCTGTGGAGTATGCCATATATCCACAACTTTGCTTGTCAGGAGTGAAAAATAAAGCAGATGAAGATATAGGAAGATGACTTTTGTCTCATTCTATCTAGTCTTCCAATTACATGCGTATATAAAAATAAATAAAATGAATGTATACGTATAACTTTACTCCAAATATAAATACAAAATATATAAATATGTTCGTGTGTGTGTGTGTGTGTGTGTGTGTGTGTGTGTGTGTATCTAGCTTACTATGTTTCAGGCAGTGTTCTAAGCACTTTGCATGTATTCTCTCAGTATGGGGTAGGTACAATTGCCCCAACTTCTAGATGCATAAACTGAGGCACAAAGGGATTAAATAACTTGAATAGATTGTAAGCATCTTCACCTACAAGTCACATTTTTACCTATGCCCCCCACCATACTCCTAGAATAGTGTTTTTCCCAAATGCTCAATAAATGTTTACTGAATTAATTGAAAATAGATGTATGTCATTGGAAAATATCTTCCCTTCATTGGGTTTTAGTGTTCTCCTTTGAGATGTGAAGGGCTTGAGCACCCTTATCTTGAAATTCTTTTTAGTTTATATGCCTGAGGGTTCCTTGGGTTGAGTTGCATGGCAGCCACAAGAATAATTACCATTATAGTTCTCTGAGTGCCAGGCAGTATTAAAAGCACTTAATATGCATTGTTTCCTTTGAGCATCTCAACAGCCCCATGAGAAAGTTATGGTCTTTGTCCATTCCTACTTGACCACATGTGAGGAAATGGGTAGTCAGAAGGAAGTCATTGATCCATGGTCACACCACTAATGGGTGGCTGAGCTCAGATGCCAACTCGGGTCTACCTGACTCCAAAGCCTATGCTCTTAATAACTGAGAAAGCCTTACTTCTGTCAAAGAGAATGACATCTAAGGAACAGTTTTGTCTTCTGTTCCTCCTTCCCATGTATTCTTTTTTTTTTTTTAAATCCTCCTCATCCAAAAGCACATTAGGTTCCCTGGCCTGTATCTTATGGTTTTTACCCCTTTTCTTAGTATTGACGTAAATAATATTTTTCTTGGTATGGGACACATGTGGCATGTATTGACAGCTGATAAACTTTTTGTTGCTGGTATGGTTGTTAATAAACACTAGTGACCTGGTCCTATCTCCCTGAACAGGGACAAATACCATCAGAACCTAGTTTTGTTTGCTGTCAAGAGAATAAAAACTAAAGAACACCATATTAAACAATTTATTCTTTGCATTGATTACCTAACATGCTTATTTTTTATAAAACTCACTTATTTTTGTAATCCTACCTAATAATAGAGTAATATACAAATTGACTGTACCTTTGCTACACCCACAAGCCACGCCCACCAGGAAACAATCCTGCCAGAGGCTTTCCTGGATCGCAGGCAACTGGTGGTTGGCTCCTGAGATCTGTTGACGGGTTGCTGGGGTGCTGCCGAGCCCAAGGCCGAGCCCAAGGCTAGGAAAGCCTCCGCCGGGGGCTTTTCCAGCCTTGGGCACCAGCGGGGAGCTTGCGACGGATCGCAGGCAACTGGCGGTCAGCTCCTGCGATCCATTGCTCGGACGCTGGGGTGTGGCTGAGCCCAAGACCGGGAAAGCCTCTGCTGGAGGCTTTCCCGGCCTTGGGCACCAGCGGAGAACCTGCAATGGATCACAGGCAACTGGGGGTCCGCTCCTGCGAGGGCGTCTGCTCCTGTAGTGGATTGCAGGGAGCTGGAGTCCCCTGCCCAATGGGCGGTGTCTGCATTCACAGGGAGCTGGAGGTCCCCTTCCCAGGCCTAAAGCTTTGGCCAGAGGCTTCAGGCCTGGGCAGGGCACAGCCGGTGATTGGTGTGAACTATAGAGGAAACACCTTTTCTTACTGCACATTGGCTAAGCTTCCTGTATGCCACTGGTAATATTCTCAGTAACTTGGGTAATAAGAATCCAAAAAGGTGATCTAGGGTTTTTCCACCACACTTCTGGAGAAAAAAACAAAGGTCCGCTGCTGGAGGGCTAAGAAATGTCATATCCTGCCCTAGCCGGTTTGACTCAGTGGATAGAGCCTCGGCCTGCCCACAGCAGGGTCTGGGTTGATTCTGATCAAGGGCATGTACCTAGGTTGCAGGTTCCTCCCTGGACGGGGCCCAGATCAGGGCTCATGCAGGAGGCAACCAATCAAAGTGTTCCTCTCACTTTGATGTTTCTCTCTGTCTTTCCCTTTCTCTTCCACATTCTCTAAAAGTCAATAGAAACATATCCTTAGATGAGGATAAAAAAAAAAAGAAAGAAATGCATATCCTATGAAAGACACATCTTGAAAATGCCTAAAGAAAGTTGTCATTTTTTCTTGGTGAATGGACTGGGGTCGTGTTGATGAAAATACCTTGGTGGCTGTGGTGACTGGCAGTGGCTGCAGCAGCAGGGTGATGGGGCTGGTGCCTTCCCCTGACTAGCCTGGTTGCCTCCCACAAAGGGAGGCCAGACTGCAGCTTAGGCCCGCTTCCTGTGGGGATCGGGTGTAAGCCATCAGTAGGACATCCCCCTGAGGGCTCCCAGTATGTGAGAGGGGGCATGTTGGGCTAAGGGACCCCCCTCCCCTAGTGCTCAAATTTCGTGCACTGGGCCCCTAGTAAGATATATAAAAAACATTCTATATCATTTTAGGCTTAAAGATCCATGTTTATATGCATAGAATGAGATCTGAAAACACATACTAAAATATATTAACCATAGTTATATGTAGGTAGTACAGTTAGGACTTTTTAGATAATTCTATTTTCTTACATGTTTATTCTTATTTTTTTCCTATCGTGAATTTGTATGACTTTTGTAAGAACAGAACACCTTTGTGATCCTGTGAAGACCTTTGTGTTGGCAATGAGAGTTGTGTTGACTGAAGATATGTTCCCTGAGTTGCAATCATCTTTTTCTCTTAGAGGTGCTCTTCAGACACAATGGTGGGTGCTTTGTTGATATTGCTTTCCTCCTCCTCATCCTCCCCCTCTTCCTTCTGGAGTTTATCATCAGGAGTTTCCTTGTTTGCTTTCTGCCTTCTGATATCTGCCTTGATGAATGCAGTGACTGCTGCTCCAAGGGTGAGGAACACACACAGAAAGATGTTCCTGGGCATGGTTCCATAGTGTTCAATAATCTGGCCCTGGGAGATGGTGAAGATGATCCTGAATTCCTGGGCAGATATGTTGAGGAGGCTAGATGACATGCCTTCTGATTCTGGGTACATTAGCTTCACAGAAAACTCAAATCCCAGTGGGAGATAACCAGTCACAAAGAAGCCCATTGTGCCAGCAGTTATGAACACTACCCACAGGTGTCCCAGATTCAAGGTCATTGTGTACACCACCATGCTCAACAGAGTCATGATATAGACCACTAGGATTGTATCCTTATAGATTTTGGACATATCCAGCCAGATGCCTGAGATTACAGCCCCAAACATTCCTGCGATGATGATGGTCAGGCCAATTCTTCCAGCATTTGATTCTTCTCCTGGGTAGTGCAAGATCACCATGCGATTCAGCAGAGTGGACAAGACATAGAAAGCTCCAGCATTCAGACCATAGGTGATGACTAGCAGCACAAAGTTGAGGTTTTTGAAGAGCTGGACAATGGAACTTAAGTATGAAACATCAGGGGATTCCAAAGCATAGTTCAGGAATTGGACCCTGCTGGGGGGATATTTAGGCTTTTCTTTGAATATGATGATGACAAGGATGAAAAAAAGAGTGGAAAAACCTCCTATTATGCAGAACATTATGCTGATGTGATAGTCAAACTTGTCCTGGTCTTCAATATTGGGTACCCAAATGGGAGGTACCAAGAAACCAATTGCAATTCCAAACTGATTGCCTAAGACAGCTATGGAGCAGGCCTTTTAAACCTCATTGGCCCCAAACCAGATGAAAGAGATGCAGGATGGCATGCCCAGGATGAAGACCTGGGCCACAGAGCAGATGACCTGGCTCAGTGCAGTGACTGCGAAGAGATATGGCTTCAGGCTGCCCAACTTCACCCAGGCCCCCAAGCAGTTAAGAGTGGAGCTGGTGAGGGCAATGGTGCACAGGCCAAATTTTTCCAGCACCCATGCCACCAGCAGTAGTAGAAAGATGTAGGTTAGCATGTAGTACATGGACAGCCAGTCAATGGCAAAGGGACTGACCTGGTAAAAGTTCATGAAGACGTTACTGATGGAGCCATACTGGATCCACTGAAAGACATTGCACGTTGAGTAGCAACTAAACAACAGGACCACTGTTCAACTGTGCTTGCTCACCTTGATCATACTGAGGTCCTCAGGGCCTGAGCTACTGGAGTGGGCTGAGCTACTTGAGTGGACCAAACCACCAGGTTGGGCCAAGGAACTAGGGTGGGCTGAACTTCTGGTGTACACAGAGAGGCTGAGAAGGGAAGACATGCTGGGGTGTGCCTGGAGCTCATACTCCTGCTCAGAAGTGCCATTCCTCTCCTCCAGGTTGGGATCTTCATTCACCATGACCAAGGTCTCTCTTAGAGCCCTGGGCTAGTGCTGAGAACTCTGGCAGTCTAAAGTGACAGTACCCTTGGCTGGTCCCCTAAAGGTGACAGGGCACTTGTCCTAGTCTGTCCCAGAAGAAACGGAGACTTAAGCTTGCATAAAAGCCACAAGTTGGTCTCCCAATGCTCACCTCCAAACCTTGGCCCCAACTTTTCTATAGGGACCGTTGTCCCTGACTGCTAACCCTCAGGCCAGCTGCAGACCCTTCAGCTGGGTCCTGGCCCTGAAGATGCCTTCATTACTTCTAAGCATTCTGGCTAGGTACAACCTCTGGTCCAGGAAAGAGTTCTCTCCTTGCTTAGACACTTCACATGACAATTGGTTCCCAGGAGGCTTGGGCCTCGCTCCCTAGGGCCCATGTGACCACCCCGCCCCCATCCCACCAGGAATTCGGGGCCCTCCCCTCCTGTCCTCCTACCTAGCTCCCCTTCACCCCCCTTCTCTGGCCCTCCCAATAACCTTGGGTCCAGCAGCCCAATTGTTTTATCACAGTTTGCCTGGTGCATTCCTCCCCCAACGCCTCCGGCGTCATGGAAACCGCCTGGTTAACCCCCCTGAACTGTCCCTCAAATTCATTTGCCCCCCTCCCAGAGGATACATGAGATAATACCATCAGCCCTTCTGAGATAACTCTCCAAATAGAGTTTACTCCACTCGGTCTACATCTCCTGTGTTATAAATATTTATTTTAAACTCTCCTGAAGATTCACTGGAGATTCAGACTTAGCCCTGGCAGATGGCCTGAGAGGCCAGCTTTCATAACTGGATTCTTCTGATGATCTAAGCCTTTCTGATTAGTTTCCATCTGCATGGACTAGTTTATTTTGTTGCCTTGGCTTTTTGAGACTTTTTTGTATGTGATGTATTCATGACAACCAGTTGCTTTTGTTCGAAGGAAACCCACCTTTGAGGAACAAATGAAAATATGCTTTTCTCACCCCAAAAAACATAATTTTAGATGTGATAAAATAGCATCTACAAACATTACTAAGGGGCCAGGTGCCAAATATAATAGTGTTAGCATATGCCTTTGTTTATCATACTTAGTTGTATTTGCCAGTTTACTTGTCCACACACCCCTCCTCCTCACTCTACTGTGAACTCCTTAAGGGCAGGTCTGTGTTTAAATCACTTTTATACCTCAAGGTTCTAATACATATTAAAAATAGAATAACAATGAAAAATAACATGGTCTCTGCACAAAGGATAATTTACAAGCTTCTGAAGTTTTTGGAGATATCTTGAGGATTGAGTTCCTCATCTGTTCAGTAGGTGCAGTAGTGATTTCAGAGTGGTTGCTTGGAGAGTCTTGCTTTTCTCCCCCAGCTTCTTCTTAGTCTCCTTGTCCTTCAGGGTCATGCTTGCATCAGCAAATCCTGACTCTTTCACACTTGGCAATGAAGAGTTTAAAATCTGTTTATAAAGAATGTCAAAACTTCATTTTAACTCTATGTAGAAGCTTTCACATGTTATCATTTTATTTGGAGTCCTAATTAGATCTTAGAAGTTGCCATCTCTGCTCACATATTCTCTGAGTCTGAAGCCAATGAAATAAATCATTAAAATATTTAATTCAGCTACCAGAAACAATAATGAGGACAAATATCTTGGAGGCCCAAATCGATTATCTGTGCTGCCATTCCATCTGTGACAGCTGGTTCTCCACTTGTCCCTAAATGTTTGTAAGTGCAAGGGCCATAAGACCATAGTAAACGGAATTACAAAACTATGGCTTCTAAAAGTGAAGCCTGACCTTTCCTTTAGAAATTTATGGCATTGGAATTGAACAAATTCATGTTGAAGATATAGAGATAAATAGCACTGGACCTTGACCACCACCTCCGTGGTTGACAAGCTGGATGGCCTGGGTAAGTCTCCAAACTGCTCTGTGGTTCTGTGGAGTCATCTAACAAGTGAGGGTACTCAATCTTGAATGCCTCTGTTGAGTTACCAGACAGCTTAAGGACACCTCTGTGTATGGAATGTGCTCCATAAGTTGGAAGGTGCATGCAAGCAGGAGGAGTTCCTCTTAGGATGGCTACTGGGTCACAGATCTAGCATTAGAGGTCCAAGTTTGCTTCAGATCCAGTTTACAAACATACAAGACTAGCATTCCCATAGTTTGCTGACTCTGACTTACACAATTCTGGTCACTCACATTACTTCTGGAATCCTGCTAGTGTCCAGAGAAGTCAACAGTGCTTCCCCTCAATGTATACCAAGCATGCCATGTTTTTTTACACAATAGAAATGATCTTGAAGCATTGAATGAAAATCACATAGTCATACAACAACTCATATTTACTTGAGGGAAGTTAACTTTTGCAAGAGCCTGTGATGAATTATTTTGTAAAAGAAAAAGCCCTTTGGTAATGGAAATAATCATATTCTATCTTTTAAGTTTAAATACTTAGGTCATTTTTTTCTTAGTCATGCCAGCCTGCAATGTATTCTAAAGTATTGTAATGTAAAATAATCTGTTATACCATATTCTAAAAAGATGATGATGTAATTTAAGTGTTTAATAAATTAAAAGTTAATACTTATTAATTGTGATAGTAACTACACCTGTTTATTGAGGGCTTGTTATATGCCCCACACTGTGCTAACTACTTTATATGCTCTATTTTATTGGACCCTCACTATTTGATACATATAATGAAGGTGGGTTATAGTAGTTTATATTGTATAAATTTTGGAGCCTGAGTCATGGGGCTGGGAGAGAACATAGAGGGTCTCAGGTTCAGAGGAGGATCCTGTGTCCCAGAAATGGAAATAAATTCCTCTTGAGTCACTCAGCAAGTTATTGGAAAGGTTGGGATTAGAAAAGATGCTTTCCAGTTCCCAGCCCAGTGCATGTTTCCCCCATCACCCTATCTCTACTGCACACAACACCTCATGATATATGGATGCCATATCAGTGCAGTTGCAGGTTAAGGAATGAAAGAATCGCCAATAGGTTTTATATTTTAAAGTGCCCAGCAGCCCTGAGTCCAGCACCTTTTGTACCTGAGGCTTGTTTAAGTCTGGTGAGAGTTGATTAGATAAAGAATCCTACTGAAAAACAATGTTAATATTAATAATGGCCTTGGTAAAATATAGTAAAGAAGAATAGAATTTCAAATGGAAAAATGTTGAAGGAAATAGAAAATCATACAGGACACAGTAGTGGGCCCGATATAATTTAAAGAAGGTTTGGGCAAACTTTATCTGTAAAGGGCCAGATAGTAAATATTTGATGCTATGCAATTTATATGGTCTCTGTTGCAATTACTGGACTTTGCCATTGTAATATGAAAGAAGACATGGACTGTACAGAAACACATCATCATGTCTGTATTTCAATAAAACTTAATTTATAAAACAGGTGGCAGGCTGGAATTGGTTTATGAGCCATAGTTTGCTGACTTCTGACTTACACAATCCTGGTTCTATATCAAAGAGTGTGAGTTGGTGTGCTTATGACTGCTTTGGGGTGTGTATTTTCCTTTTGTCAGGCAGACAGGAAATGGATAAGTCCAAGTTAAGGTAGAGCAGTCCAATGTTGCCCAATGTCCCTAGTTACCTGTGAGTGTGCCAAAGTCCCCATTTCTTGGAGGGTATTCCTTACTGATAGACTGGCTATTAAGTTTCACTGTTCTTTTTGGAAACACAGCTTAAGAGGTATTTTGAGCAGTGAAGTCATATCAGCTAATATGTCTCTTAGTGGTAATGAGAAGAAACTCCAACCTTGGACTCCCTAAATACCAGGCCCTCCAAACGGCTCCTCTGAACTTAATGTCCCCATTGTTTTCCCTATTCAGTCAAAAGTATTTATGAATAATGATAATGATGGTCATGGTGGTTAATATTTATTGAGGTCCTTCTATGTACCAGGCAATTTAACTGACATTAATACATTTTCATCATTGGTCTCTACCAACAACTTTATAAGGCAGATACTATCATTTCCTGCATTTTGCACAATTTTGACAATTGAGGCTCAAAGAGGTTTATGACTTCATCGGGGTCAAAGAGCAATTAAGTTGCTGCAGCAGATCTAAAGCCCAGGCTGGGTGATGATAAAGTCTATGGTCTTTACCACTCTACTACACCTCCATCTCTGCTCCAGGTTTTTGAAGACACAGTGAGTCATCTTCCTCTGAATCTGGGTCTGAAAATGTTTTCTCACTTCTTCCTCTCCCATATTACTCCTGTCTGTGCTTGATTCCCAGTCTCTGGCCTGTAGCACTTTATACCCAGACTGCTGTAGTGGCTCCTGACTGGCTTCTATTTAAAACAGCTCTATTGAGCACCTTGTTACTTAAGAACATTTTTATCACTTCAAAAACAAGCCACAAAATCTTTTCATATAAATGGAATTGCAGAATATGTAAACATGTTTTCAAGGTTCATTATGTTTTCAAAGTTTGTCCATGTGGTAGCTTATGTCAATACTTCATTTTTTATGGCCCAATAATATTCCATTGTATGATAGACCATAGTTTTTTATTCTTTCATCTATTGATAGACATTTGGGTTGTTTTCACCTTTTGTATATTCTGAAGTAATTGGCCTCTTAAATGTATTCTGCACAGCACTTTCAGATCAATTTTCCTAAAGTGCAGCTCTTACCATGTCACTCCTCTGATTGAAAAGTAATTTCTATCACATGATCTCATTCATATGTGGAGTCTAATGAACAAAATGAACTGTTGAACAAAATAGATCCAGAGATATAGAATGGTGGAACAGAATTTTGAATCTCAGAGAGAAGATGGGGGTGGGTGGGTGGTGGGTAGGAAGAGATCAACCAAAGAACTTGTATATATCTATGCATAACCCATGGACACAGACAATAGGGTGGTAGAGGCCTGGGGTGAGGGAGGGCTATAAGGTGTCAATGGGAGAAAAAAGATGACATATGTAATATGTTCAACAATAAAGATTTTTTTTTAAAAAGAATGTCATCTCTGATTTCCCATTGCCTCTAGGACATTGTTTAAACTCCAAGTTTGGATGTTATTGTGGGAAAATACCTGAAAAGGAGTGAATGCTTATGCTGGGATAAGAATTTTGAGGGAACTGTTCCTTACTCAGCATGGAGCCTTCTCACATTGATGAACTCTTTCTCACAATGATGGGCCCTTCTCACATTACTGCAGCTTCCTGTGAACTCCCCCTTCCTTTTTATTATTCAGGGCTCTCCCATCTGTATTGCCTATGTGACACTCAGCATGTGCTGCTGCACATTGGTAGAAAGATACATCTCTATGTGTCTCATTTCCTTTTCTGATCTTGGAACCCCTTGAGGTCAGAGATCAAGTATGACTCATAACGATGGTCACAAGTGTAATAATAATACCTATCATTTGTTGGAGGCATTGTTATGTGCCAGGCCCTCAGTTAGGTCCTTTCAGTCCTTAACTAACAAACCAAGCCATCAAGGTAAGTGCTTTTATTTCAATTTCACAGATGAGGAAATAGGTTCTGAGTGTCTAAATAGCCTGTATTTGGTGACTCAGAAGGTAAACGATAGAGCTCAGGAACATCTGACTCCAAATTCATTCCTCCACAATGCTGTGGTGACAAGGACTCATTTTTCTCTTCCTGTCTCTCCTCTTCTTCCTCCTCCTCCTTCGTCATTAGATATCATCACTACCACTTGGCAGATGAGGAAATTAAGGTGCAGACAAGTTAGATGTCTCCTCCAGGGTCACATTCTTAGTGTATGATGACTCGGGGACTTTAAAATTAGAAACTTCTATCTGTAAGCATATTTTTATTTTCCCTGACTGTACTATGGCATTAGTATGTGATGGGGCCTCAGTGAGCTCTTTGATATTTGATAATTGCCATGTTATAAAACAGTAGGGAGGAGAAGATGCACATATATAAACAACAATAGAAACTATAAGATGCTCTATTGTGACAAGGATTATAAATGCTATGCAAATTTGAGAAAAGTTATGAGAGCTTCATAGATGAGGGAATCCTGATGCTAGACCTTGAAGGTGGGATGAGCTTAGTGGGGCAGAGAGGAAAAAGTGAAAGAGACAAAAAGAGGGAGATAGCAGAAGAGATTAAAACCTTCCCCTGGGACCATTCTCCCAGTCCAGTTTTCCACACTGACCCACATTCTCTAACAGTCTTGACCTGTTCTAATTACTATTGGGACAGCTGTTAAGAAACAAATAGTTGCATAATATGGACATGAGCATGTGGTTTTGGATTAACCTTATATTTCTCAAAGGGACAGTCAAGGACATTATACATTTGGATGATGTCTATCAGAATTGCTTTAAGTTCTATTTTAAATAAACTTGTTTTGGTGACTATATCAACACCATTTTAATGACTTTAATTTGTGGGAGATTTCACAAAAGCAGCCACCTATGCATGAAAGTGTGAATCTTGTACAGATGTAGTTACAGCATGCTGTGGCTGCAAGTCAGCACTCTCATAAGGCATTAGCCCTAAGCAAAGGCCATAGCCTACGTCGGTTCTCCTCTTTACTTGTTTGGTTCCGTGTTGTGAAATATGGAAGCAAACAGCACAAGCATAAACTCTTTATTTTTTATTGTTGAAAGTATTATAGATGTCTCCTGTTACCCCCTCCCTGCTTTGCCCCTCTCCACCCAGCCCCCACCCTACCCCAGGCCTAAACCACATTATTGTCTGTGTCTATGGGCTAATGCATATATGTTCTTTGGTTAATCTCTTCCAGTCCCACACTCCCACCCTTTCAATCTCTCTCGCCTCGGAGATCTGTGAGTCTCTTCCAAGCCTAAACTCTTGAATTAATCCAAGTTCAGGATAGCCCAATTTCTTAAGAAAACACAGTCCTATAGAATGCCTTGGCTGCATTTTCCCAGGAAGTCCCCCAAGAGACTACAAGGACTGAAGATAGCACAGACCATGTTAGATGCCTGGGTCTCTACTGAGGGAGCCTGGGTTGGGTTGGAAGCCTACCATTGCTTTAGGCTCTGCTTTGCATTTCTCTCAAAAGCCTTTCTCTTTCCTCAGAACAATCCAGTTGTAAATGCTACTTGAAATTCTAATGGTTTATCATTGTTTATACAATTAACTTGTATTTCCAGAGTACTGTTTTCTTCTCATCTTCTGAAATTGTTCTGTAGTAGTGTCCCAGAGTTGTTTTAGGAGGTGCATCTGGTAGTCTACTGAGATATTAAACTGATTTTTTTAATCTGCATTTATTTTCATTTACTACAGTTTTAAAGTGAGTATATTGGGGCCTGAATGTATTTCTCTTTTATTGCAGAATCCTCTCTAATAAAATGGTAATATGCAAATTAACCATCACTCTGCTACATAAACCACGCCCACCAGCCAAGCCACGCCCACCAGCCAATCAGGGCGAGTATGCAAATTAACCCCAATCCAAGATGGCTACAGCCACAGTGAGCAAGGTTTCCCAGGTAACAGAGCAAGCCAAGCTTTCCATAGCCGTTGCAGGCCTAAGCCTCCACTCAAGCTACAAAGTTTCAATTATAGAAGGTAAACAAATTCAAACAAATGGCAGCAGAATGGAGCTTGAGAGAGCAGGCCAGGGTTGCCGGCGGCAACAGGGGAAGCAAAGCTTTCCGCACACCCTGGCCGGGCTCACCCGCTTAAGGCTACAAAGTTTCAATTGTAGAAGGTGAATTAACTGCCACAGAGATGGCTGCCGCCCTGGAGGGAGCAGCAGGCTTGGCTCCGCTCCAGGCTACAAAGTTTCAATTGTAGAAGGAAAATAAATTTCAGATACCAGGGCCTCCCCTTGGGTTGCCAGGGGGCGTGGCCGGCCTGCAAACCACCACAGGCCCCTCACTCAGGCCGCCCCACACCCCAAGGGAACCCCCACCCTTATCTGTGACACCCTTCAGGGCAAACCAGCTGGCTCCCACCCGTGCACCAGGCCTCTATCCTATCTAATAAAAGAATAATATACAGATTGATCATCACTGCAACACACAATATAGCTGCCCCCATGTGGTTAAAGATCCTGCCCCCATGTGGACACAAGATGGCCACCACAAGATGGCCAGCAGGAGAGGGCAGTTGGGAGGCACCCGGCCTGCAAGGGAGGGCAGTTGAGAGGGACCAGGCTTGCAAGGGAGGGCAGTTGGAGGTGATCAACCCTGCAGGAGAGGGCAGTTAGGCGTGACCAGGCTGGCAGAAGAGGGAAGTTGGGGGCAAACAGGCTGGCAGGGGAGCAGTTAAGCATCAACCAGGCTGACAGCAGAGTGGTTAGGGACAATCAGGAAGGCAGGCAGGCAAGCAGTTGGGAGTCAGCAGTCCTGGATTGTGAGAGGGATGTCCGACTGCCCGTTTAGGCCTGATCCCACCAGGAGTCCCAGATTGGAGAGGGTACAGGCTGGGCTGAGGGACAACCCCCTGCCGTGCACGAATTTCATGCACCGGGCTTCTAGTTATTATATATTTATTCTGAAGATCTTATATTTCCTCAAATTGTATTTACTTCTCTTGAAAGGCAAAGTAACACCCAATCTCCACTGAATATTTTTTCAAAAATTTTAAACTTGTTTCTCACTTAAAAATATGTTATCGTGTTGGATTAAAAACCATAAATAATATAATGATTTCAAAACAAATGCTGTAGTTGGAATATAAGTAAAATAAATTGCACCTGTTGTTAGATATTTACAGCAGACTATTCAATAGCTTTTGGCTTAAAGGTTGATTACAAAGTACATTTATTGATTTCTAAGTAAACCACTCATCTCTGGAGGCATAGTGGACTATTGGCTTCTTGTCAGAATGGCTTTGAGGAGAATATGTCCTTTGGTTCTAATGCCAGCTTCTCAGTAGAGGTGAGAGTTGGTTCTCTGAGTCCAGTGCATTTAGGGTTTAGCAGCAAAGTTTTCCCTACGTTGATAGATTGTTTAATTTGAATGTGCATGAGTCATGTTTGAGGATTGGTCAAACTCAGAGCATGTTGGCCTTACAAAAGATGTTTCCTTTACCAAAACTGGCACCAAGTTACTTGAAAGCCACATGAAAGCTGCTATAACATTAGCATGAACAGAGCTTAGGAGTATACCTACAAGAAAGTTTCAGAGGAAAATTAAATATCGATTGTACAAAATAATTTCAATCTCAAAAATCCAAATTATTTTAGTCATCTGTTACCATGGCAGGACTAAAGGAGATGAATGTCACCCACTTCTTGTTATGAAAGAAAAAAGGCATGGAGTCTGAACGAGAGGAACAGACTTGGAAAAAACCTCTTAGCTTCTTAAGAAGAGTAATCCTAAAATGGTCCTCTTAAGTAAGGATGATAAATGTAAATTAATGGTTTGGACACCACTGATACTAATGTAATATACATTAAATATAATTGATTATGGTATTTGATATAATTACATGTCATATAAAAATAGATTGCTCCTCTTGCTTGATCTTTTCAATGTGTCTTATGAAGATGCTAGCTAAGCCATAGCAACTACTTTTCTTGGCTTGTGGTATTGTGGGAAAAGAGCAGAGGACGGATGGCAGTAAATCCATTTCTTCTACTTGGGCCAAGGAATGTGGGTCATGTATAAAGTTAGCAATGTCCATTTCCCTTTTGTCATACGAGTGATCACATCCCTACATTGAGGATTGGTGTCTGAGCTTTTTCTTTTCAAGAAAGTGGGGATTATCATGAAGTTTTTCACCTTTATTGGCTAGTGGATGAGTCCTATTGTTTGCAGGTACTCATGCCTTTTAAAGGGAAAAAACAAAACAAAACACTCTTCCTCTTCCTTGTATCACAGCTCCCCTGAAGGCTCCTTACCTGGGCCCTTGAAGTGCCAAGTTTCTACATGTTAGTCTGCCTTCCCTGAGTTGGCTATGTTTGGGGGTTTGTTCTTTTGATAAAATTCCTAGTGTTTATTGTCAGTGCTGCTCAGAGTTTCCCACTCTCATTCTTATCTGCCTGTTATCATCCCTCCTCCCTGTCTCTTCTTTTCTTTTGTTGCTTCCTCTCTCTTCTTTCATTTCTTAATTTCTCTCACTTGTAGGTGCGAGCATATCCTGATTGAGGTTGTTGTTTGGTAGCTTTTCCCCACTTCCATAATATCCTGCATGTGTGTCCTTAGTACATGGTCTATTGATCATAGTAAAGCTGTGTTTCAAGCTGAGGCCATCTGCTCTGCAAACCCTGCTCATACGCTGTCCCAATGAAGTTGTTTTGCCTCCCTGGTGGTTTTTTTAGTCTCTCTCTCTCTCTCTCTCTCTCTCTCTCTCTCTCTGTGTGTGTGTGTGTGTGAGTGTGTGTGCCCTCCTTACACTCAAGTCTGCCTCTCAGTTGCTGCCAGTAACTTCAGGTTATTGTTCCAGACTTTTTGGACTTAATTAATCCAGGAGTAAGTTGTCATTTTCATGACCAGAGTTGTCTTCTAACATAGCAGTTTTCACATATTTTTGGTTTATTTGTTTTGCTTTGTATTCGTCTAACAGTAATTCTTATACTCTCTGAAATCTTATGCCAAATCCAATATTTCTGACAGGCCAAATTGGAGCTACTTTGCTTGAACTTTTGGTGGGGAGTTCAGTGCTTGCTTTCTCCTGCTCCCCCCTTAAGGGCCCAATGAGGGATTCATGAAGATTACTGTGTTTCTTCATAGCAGGGTTTGATATACCCCTGGTCTTGTCCCCTCTTTTAATTCATAGGTGGGGGCAGGGGAGAGGACATGGTACAGAAAAGCTCAAGGATAGAAAGTTGAAGTATTGTGCGACTAGGAGCCTAGTCATTGGTCCTGAATGAACCAAAAGCACAAACCTCAAGTCTACATTTGTAACAGTATTCTGACAGCTGTCAGCCCTTCTTGGGGCTTAGGTGTAGTAGAATCATTGTTCTTTTGAGGCAGAAAAGAAACCCCTAACACTATTGCCTTCATCAAAAACCCCAGACAGAATCAGCCATACACAGCAGTTTGGCAGGTTATTATGTCTTTGATGAATATTAGTTAAGTGAGTAAGATTTGTTCTTATCTTATAATGAGGTGGTTGTTTTCAACTGTTATTCCAAGAAGAGAGGTTGGATCAGTCAGACCCAGCAAACATATACTAACTTGATTCACCTGGCTATGTCATTCGAAGGCCAGGGCTAAGATGGGTGTGCTTGTAGGCATTGAGTTGCCATAGGAAGCAAGGCAGGGAGCTAAGAGACCACCATGGTGGGGTGGGGAGGATAAAGAGAGCAGCTCTACTCTTTACTGTTAGGGGGTACAGAGGCAGGCTGTCAGGAAAGGGGCTCTGGGCCAAAGGTTGCTCATATTGGGGAGGCCTTATTGACAGAGTGGTGAGGGGTAGTTCTATCCTCTTTTTAGACTCCTTTTAGTTCTGGAGTTGTGTAGTGGGCTCCCTCTAACAACTCTTAGCTGGTCATCCTCACCATTATTTCCCTGTTTGAAGCCCTCCTCTTTCCAACCTAGACTATCAGGAAAGCACAGCAGTAATCTACATTTGTATCAGTATTCTGACAGCTGTCAGCCCTTCTTGGGGCTTAGGTGTAGTAGAATCATTGTTCTATTGAGACAGAAAAAAACCCTACACTATTCCCTTCATCAAAAACCCCAGACAGAATCAGCCATACACAGCAGTTTGGCCCGGAGCCCCTTTCCTGAGAGCCTGACTCTGTATCTCCTAACAGTAGAGAGTGGAGCTGCTCTCTTTATTCTCCCCAATGCTTTCTGCCTCCATACTTTCTGGTTGTTTAGTTTTTATTTTATTTATATTATTTATTTTATTTTTATTGAATTTATTGACAGAACAGGGACAACAGTATGGCCATAGCCAGGGGGAAAGGAGGTGGGAGGAAGTGATTGTTTTTTAATGTTTATGGTGAAATGTGTATACAGAAGAGTACATATAAGATATTTGTGAAGATTAAAATTAATTATGATGAAAAAATAAAATGAACCCCCATGGGTCTACCATGTAGCCTGGGAAATAGAATAATACTACCTGTACTTTAGAAGCCTGAATTAGACAACCTTGCTAAATACTCTTAATATAATTATAATAATTTATAAGATTTTTTAGCTCTATGTAGTCAATCATATCATCTGCAAATAATGACAGTCTTATATCTTTCTTTCTGGTCCTTAAGCTGACGTTTCCATTGCTTCACCTAACTGCACTGGTTAAGACCTGTTAGTGCAATGTTGAATCAAAGTGGACATTCTTTTTTGTTCCTGATTTTAAATGGAATACTTACAATATTTCACTGCTGAGTTATGATGCTTTCAGATTATTTGGTATGCATAGGTTTTATTAGGTTGGAAAAATAATCACCTATATTAGCTAATAAATTTTATTGTGAGTGGATATAAATTTTTATCAAATATATTTTCTGTATGTTTTGAGATTATAACCTAGCATACTTTTTTTTCTTTTGTTCTCCTTTAGTCCTCTAAAGCATTAGTATACTCATAGAATTTTTAATGTTAAAATAAACTTAAATTCTTGGAATTAACCTAACTTGGTCACAAATTATTTTCATATTTTGCTAGATTGCACTTGCTAATATATTGTTCAGCATTTTTACATTTATGTTCACAAGTTATACTAGTATATAGACCTTTCTCTAATATTCCTGTCTATTTTAAGTGCCAAGGTGGCAGTTTCATAATAAAATGAGTTAGGAAATATTCCTTTCTTCTTTTCTCCCAAAGTGTATGTATAAGATTGGAATTATCTGTTCCTTGAATGTTTAAAAATTTCTTTGGCCTTACATTTGTTTAATGGAATGTTTAAAAATTATTGATGTTTATATAGGACCATTATTGAGTCAATTTAAAAATTATATTTCTCAACTAACTTGGATATTTCATCAAAATTTCCAAATTTATGGGCATAAAGTTTCTCATAGCATTATTTGACATTTAAATACATTAATGCATCTATAGTTATGCCCTGTTTAATTCTTTTTTAAAAGTTCTTTATTGATTAAGGTATTACATATGTGTCCTTGTCCCCCCCATTTCCCCCTATTCCCCCAATCATGCCCTCACCCCACTGTTGTCTGTGTCCAGTGGTTAGGCTTATATGCATGCATACAAGTCCTTTGGTTGATCTCTCCCCCTTACCTCCACCCTCCCCTACCTTCCCTCTGAGGTTTATGGTCTGATCGATGCTTCTCTGTCTCTGGATCTGTTTTTGTTCATCAGTTTATGCTGTTCATTATATTCCATAAATGAGTGAGATAATGTGATATTTATCTTTCTCTGACTGGCTTATTTCACTTAGCATAATGCTCTCCAGTTACATCCATGCTGTTGCAAATGGTAAGAATTCCTTCTTTTTTACCGCAGCATAGTATTCCATTGTGTGGATGTACCACTGTTTTCTAATCCATTCATCTGCTGATGGGCACTTAGGCTGTTTCCAAATCTTAGCTATGGTGAATTTTGCCATTATGAACATAAGGGTGCATATATCATTTTTGATTGGTGTTTCTAGTTTCTTGGGATATATTCCTAGAGGTGGGATCACTGGGTCAAATGGGAGTTCCATTTTTAGTTTTTTTGAGGAAACTCCATAATGTTTTGAACAGTGGCTGCACCAGTCTGCATTTCCACCAGAAGTGCATGAGGGTTCCTTTTTATCAGCATCCTCGCCAGCACTTGACATTTGTTGATTTGTTAATGATAGCCATTCCGAAAGGTGTGAGATGGTACTGCATTGTTGTTTTGATATGCATCTCTCAGATAATTAATGACTTTGATCATGTTTTCATATGTCTCTTGGCCTTCCTTCAGTCTTCTTTTTAAAAGTATCTATTTAGGTCCTTTGCCCATTTTTTTATTGTGTTGTTTATCTTCCTTTTGTTAAGTTGTATGAGTTCCCTGTAAATGTTGGAGATTAAACCCTTATCAGTGATAACATTGGCAAATATGTTCTCTCATGCAGTGGGCTTTCGTGTTGTTTTGTTGATCGTTTCTTTTGCTGTGCAAAAGCTTTTTATTGTGATGTAGTCCAATTTGTTTATTTTCTCTTTAGTTTCCATTGCCTTAGGAGCAGTATTGGTGAAGAAATTGCTTCGGCATATGTCTGAGATTTTTCTGCCTGTGGTTTCCTCTAGTATATTTATGGTTTCCTGTCTTATGTTTAAGTCCTTTATCCATTTTGAGTTTATTTTTGTGTATGGTGTAAGTTGGTGGTCTAGTTTCATTTTTTTTGCATGTATCTGTCCAATTTTCCCAACACCATTTATTGAAGAGACGGTTTTGACTCCATTGTATTTTCATACCTCCTTCGTCATATATTAATTGAGCATAGTGGTTTGGGTCGATTTCTGGGTTCCCTATTATATTCCATTGGTTTATATGTCTGTCCTTGTGCCAGTACCAGGCTGTTTTAAGAACAGTGGCTTTGTAATACAGCTTGATATCTGGTATTGAGATCCCACCTACTTTGTTCTTCTTTCTCAGGATTGCTGTGGCTATTCGGGGTCTTTTTTTATTCCAGATGAATTTTTGGAGAGTTCGTTCTAGGTCTGTGAAATAGGCCAGTGGTATTTTAATGGGGAGTGCTTTGAATCTATAGATTGCTTTGGGTAGTATGGACATTTTAATGATTCTGATTCTACCAATCCATGAACATGGTATGTTCGTTCATCTGTTTATGTCTTCCTCTATCTCTTTTTTCAGTGTCCTGTAGTTTTCCGTGTATAGGTCTTTTACCTCCTTAGTTAAGTTTATTCCTAGGTATCTTAATTTTTTTGGTGCGATGGTAAATGGGATTGCCTTTTTAGTCTCTCTGTCTGTAAGTTCACTATTGGTGTATAGAAAGGCCGTAGATTTCTTGGCGTTAATTTTGTATCCTGCTACATTGCCGAATTCATTTATTAAGTCTATTAGTTTTCTGACGGAGTCTTTCGGATTTTTTATGTACAATATCATGTCGTCTGCAAATAAAGACAGCTTTACTTGTTCTTTTCCAATTTGGATGCCTTTTATTTCTTCTTCTTGTCTAATTGCAATGGCTAATACTTCCAGTACTATGTCAAACAGGAGTGGTGAGAGTGGGCAACCCTGTCTTGTTCCTGTTCTTAGGTGAAATGGTTTTAGTTTTTGCCCATTGAGTATGATGCTGGCTTTGGGTTTTTCATATATGGCTTTTATTATGTTGAGGTATGATCCTTCTATTCCCACCTTGCTGAGAGTTTTTATCAAAAAAGTATGTTGGATTTTGTCAAATGCTTTTTATGCATCAATTGATATGACTATGTGATTTTTATCTCTCAATTTGTTTATGTGATGTATCATGTTTATTGATTTCCAGATATTGTACCAAGCATGCATCCCTGTGATAAATCCTACTTGGTCATGGTGTATGATCTTTCTGATGTACTGCTGGATCTGATTTGCTAGAATTTTGTTGAGAATTTTCTCATCTATATTCATGAGGGATATTGGCCTGTATTTCTCTTTCATTGTGTTGTCTTTATCTGGTTTTGGTATTAGGCTGACACTGGCTTCATAGAAGGAGCTTGGAAGTGTTCCTTCCTCTTGAATTTTTTGGAATAGTCTGAGGAGGATTGGTTTTAGTTCTTCTTTCAATGTTTGGTAAAACTCCCCTTTGAAGCTGTCTGGCCCCGGGCTTTTGTTTGCTCAAAGCTTTTTGATGAGTGCTTCAATTTCTTCCGTAGTTATCGGCCTATTGAGATTTTTAGATTCTTCCTGATTGAGTTTTGGAAGGTTGGATTTTTCTAGGAATATGTCTATTTTTCTATGTCATCTAGTTTGTTGGAATAGAGTTGTTCATAGTATTTTTTAACAATCCTTTGTATTTCCATGGGGTCTGTTGTTATTTCGCCCCTTTCATTTCTGATTTTGTTTATTTGGGTCCTCTCTCTTTGCTTCCTGGTGAGCCTGGTTAGGGGTTCATCAATCTTGCTTATCCTTTCAAAGAACCAGCTCTTGGTTTCATTGAACTTTTGTATTGTTTTTTTGTTTTTTGTTTTTGTTTTTGTTTTGGTCTCTATGTTATTTATTTCTGCTCTGATCTTTATTATCTCCTTCCTTCTGCTCACTCTGTACTTTTCTTGTTGCTCTCTTTCTAATTCTTTCAGTTGTAGAGTTAGATGATTTATTACCATTTTTTCTTGTTTTTTGAGGTAGGCCTGTAGAGCTATAAAATTCCCTCTCAGGACTGCTTTCATTGTGTCCCATAAATTTTGGGTTGGTGTGTTTTCATTGTCATTAGTTTCCAGGATGTTTTTAATTTCTTGTTTGATCTCTTTGGTAACCCAATCATTGTTTAATAGCATGCTATTTAGCTTCCAAGTGTTTGAATTTTTTGGATTGTTTTCATTATAGTTTATCTACACCAATAAAAGAGAAAAATGCTAATTGACCATACCTTCGCTACGCCCACAGCCAATCAGAGCGAGTATGCAAATTAACCCAGCAAAGATGGCGGTTAATTTGCATATGCGGAGGGAAGGAGGAGTGAAGACTGAAGACAGCATAGAAGGAAGAGGGAGGGAAAGCAGAAAGCAAGGCAGCTTCAGGAGGGAAAATGCAGACAGGGAGGGCTGCAGGTGGCGGCGGCGGGCAGTGGTGTGTGGCAGAAAAGTGTGGGGCAGCAGCAGAAGGGAAAGCATGGGTCAGCGGTGGCAGGATGGAAAGCACAGGGGTGGGCGGCGGCTGTGGGAGGGAAAGCGTGGGGTGGGGGGCAGAGACGGCGGGAGGGAAGGGAAAGCACCAGGTGGTGGCGGGAGGGAAAGTGCGGGGCAGCTGTGGCAGTGGGAGGGAAAGCGCAGGGGGGGCGGCGGATGCAGGAGGGAAAGCGCGGAGGGTGGGGGTTGGCAGCAGCAGGAGGAAAAGCATGGGGTGGGGGGTGGGGGGCAGAGTCAGCAGGGAAAGCTCGGGGGGGCGGGAGAGGTGATGGTGGCAGGAGGGAAGCCCGCTGGAAGCCCTGTTCTTGCAGGAATCTTCCTGCAACGGGACTCTTGTTTCTAATATTATGCCATTGTGGTCTAAGAAGATGCTCGATATGATTTCAATCTTCTTGAATTTGAAGAGACTTGGCCTGTGACCCAATATATGGTCTATTTTTGAAAATGTCCTATGTGAACTTGATAAGAACGTATATTCTATGGCTTTGGGATGAAATATTCTGAAGATATCAATTAAGTCCATCTGATCTAGTGAGTCATTTAGGATTGCTGTTTCTATGCTGATTTTTTGTTTAGAGGATTTATCCAGTTGTGTCAGTGGGGTATTAAAGTCTCCTACTATGATTGTATTGCTATCGACCTCTCCCTTGATATCTTCCAGAAGTTTTTTTTTTTTTTTTTATGTATTTGGGTGCTCCTGTATTGGGTGCATATATGTTTATGAGAGTTATATCTTCTTGTTGAATTGCTCCCTTTAGTATTATGTAGTGGCCTTCCTTATGTCTTGTTATGGCCTTTACTTAGAGGTCTATTTTGTCAGATATAAGTATTGCAACCCCAGCTTTTTTCTCATTTCCATTTGCCTGAATTTGTTTTTCATCACATCACTCTCAGTCTGTATCAATCCTTTGTTCTGAGGTGGGTCTCTTGCAGACAGCAAATATATGGGTCATTTTTTCTTATCCATTCAACTCTCCTATGTCTTTATTTGGAGCATTTAATCCATTTACGTTTAATGTTATTATTGATAAGTACTTGATTGTCATCATTTTTTTTCTTAATGTTTGTGTTTCTTCTTGCCTTTCTGTTTCTTCTTTTTACCGCAATCACTTTGCATTTCTTGCATTGCTGGCTTGGTGGTAATAAACTCTTTTAGCCTTTTTTTGTCTGTGAAGCTCCTGATTACACCTTCAATATGAATGATAGCCTTGCTGGGTATAGTATTCTTGGATTCAGTCCCTTGCATTGCATGACTTTGTATATTTCATTCAATTCCCTTCTGGCTTGGTGTGTTTCTGTTGAGAAATCAGTTGATATTCTAATAGGAGATCCCTTGTAGGTAACTTTCTGTCTCTCTCTGACAGCCTTTAAGATTCTTACTTTGTTGTTGGTGTTTGCCAATTAATTATGACATGTCTTGTCAGTCTTGTGGGGTTCATCTTGTTTGGGACTCTATGTGCTTCTTGGACTTGCATAGTTTTTTCTTGCCAATATCAGGGAAGTATTATGTCATTATTTATTCAAACAGGTTTTCTATTCCTTGTTACTTTCCTCTCCTTCTGGTACCCCTATTATGCAAATGTTGTTTCATTTTGTGTTGTCCCAAATCTCCCTTAGCCTCTCCTCTTGCTTTTTAAATTTTCTTTCCATTTGCTGCTGTGTTTGTGTGTTTTTTTCTACCTTGTCTTCTAATTTGCTGATGCAGTCCTCAGCCTCTTCTAGTCTACTGTTTAAGCTTTCCATTGTGTTCTTTATTGCAGCTATGTCATTTTTCATTTCCTCTTGGTTGCTTTTCATGTTGGTGACATTGTCATTCAGCTCCTTATAATTCTCATTGAGTTGTGTGTATTTGTCATTGAGTTGTGTGTATTTGTCATCCAGCCATTTGAACATCCTTATAACCTAATTACTCTGAATTCTTTCTCAGGTATGTTGCTAGCCTCAATTTCATTTAACTCCCTTTCTGGTGATTCCTGTTTTTCTTTCCTTTGGGGATTGCTTTTTTGTCTTCCCATGTTTTGCTGTGACGTTTTAATTTTAGATCCGATTGCTTTGCTATCCAGGTTCTTTTGGGGATGGTGCTACTGGTGTGATCACTCAGGTCTCCTGCGCTTGGTAATCTAGCGTAGTTCCTTACTTGAGCTATTTGCATTTTCTTGATGTAGGCCTGCAAGCTGGAAATTTGCAACTGCGGTGTCTAGAAGTCAGCTGCCATGGAGGGGGGTGTCCCAGTTTTTGCTGTCTTGTGACCTTGGTTGAAATTGTGCATGCCCAACAGGGACTCACAGTGGCACCCAAGATCTGTCTGTTGGGGTGGTGGGGCTCAGGAGGCCTGTGCTATGAAAAGGCGTGACTGTAGTGTCCAGATTTCTGTAGTTGTGGGGTGGGCAGACTCAGCTTTTGCTGCTGCCCCCATGATTGGATACACATGTCCCCAGTGGCGGCTCACAGGGGCACCTGCCGTGCGTTTGCCAGCAGGGTTGACTAACACACTATGAAGGACCCTGGTGCTGAAGCCACGCAATTGCAGTGTCTGTGGGCAGGTATCCCAGAAGAGGGAATTCAGAGTTTCTACAGCCCAGCAGTGTGCCCCTGTTTGTATGAGTGCATGCTCAGCGGAGGCTCATAGTGGCGCCCAATGGCTGCCTGTAGAGCGGTGAGCTTGGGATGCTTGCACACTGGAAAAGCGTGCAACTGTAGTGTCCAGAGTTCTGTCACTGTGGGGTGGGAAGACTCAGTTTTTGCTGCTGCATCTGTGGTTGGATATGCACGTTCCCAGTGATGACTCACAGGGGTACCTGTGGTGTTTTTGCCAGCGTGGTTCACTGAAGCACTCTGAAGGGCCCTGGCACTGAAGCCACACAATCGAGGTGTCTATGGGCAGTTTCCAGGATGAGTGAATTCAGAATTTCTACTGCTGGGGGAGTGCATCCCTGTTTGTCCAAGATTGCACCCAGTGGGTCTCATAGCGGCTCCTAAGAGCGCCCTGTGGATCAATGGGCTCAGAGGGCCTGCTTGCTGGAAATGCGCAACTGTGGCAGTGTGTTTGCTGGTGCAGAGCTGTGACAGACTCTGAGGGGTCCTGGCACTGAAGTTGTGCAGCTGGGGTGTCTGTGGGCAGTTATTCAGGAAGAGGGAATTCAGAATTTCTACTGCAGGGCAGTGCATCCTTGTCTGTACAAAATCACACCCAGTGGGGGCTCACAGTGGCTCCCAAGAGCTGCCTGAGAAGTGGTGTGCACTGGAGGCGTGAGCGCTGTGGTGTCCGGAATTTTGCCGCTGGGGAGGGGGAAGTCGCACTTACTGCTGTGGGAGCGGTGCACCTTTGGAGGTGGAGGTCCCAGGGTCCGTGGATCTGCTGGTGGGGCAGCAGAATTTTGGCTGGAGTGGTTGCTGGGTCGCGGGCAGTGTCCAAGGCCTGTCTGGGTGGTGGTGCTGATGAGTTCCTAGAAGAGGCCGCTCTCCCCTTCAAGATGGCAGGGGCTCCGTGCTCAAGTCCTGCAGTCCGGGGAGTGCCCACAGCTGTGGTAGTCTCTCCTTGTCCAAGAGAGCCTGGTCTGCCAGCCTCTACTGCTCCTGCCAGATTTAACTGTACATCCTCTCCCTCACTTCAGTCCTGCCAGCCGCCATTTTCAGGACTGCCCTGTTTAATTCTTAATAGCATTTATTTGTGCCTCTGCTTCCAGTACTATCCCCTTTTATTTCAAAGTTCACATAATCACCAAAATGGTGTTATTAAAACATGGTACTAGTCATATAGTTACCTTTCACACTTAGAAATCATAGGATGACTTTCCTTCTTTTTTTAATTTTCATGGGTTATGTATATAAGTTCATTAATTAATCTCTTTCTTGTCTTCCCTCCACCCCTCCCTCTGAGATTAATGAGACTATCCCATGTCTCTATGTCTCTGGATCTATTTTGTTGACCACTTTATTTTGTTCCATTAGATTTCACATATGAGTGAGATCATGTGATACTTTTCTTTCTCTGACTGGCTTATTTTGCTTAGCATAATACCCTCATGTCCCTCCATTTTTAAAAGAGTTTTTGGTTTTTTACTCATAACTGATTTTCAGCCACATTAGGTTTTTCTTGATCTGTCTTTGACTTCCCTTAGACAGTACCTTCATTTATGCCCTTCCTAACATTTTGACCATCTTTTTGTATATCTTCATCATTTGAAATACTTGTTTCTCAAGCTCATCTCAAATTCTATTTGTTTCATGAAAGTTCATCTATTTTATCCAAAACCAATAGATATCTTCTTTTCCTGTGTTTCCATCACATAGTGCCCCAAACTTCTCCATAGCAAATATGATGTTCTGTTTTGTATTTAATGAGTTGGTTACATGTCTTCAAAGTCCTATAGGTTGTGACTCTCTTGAAGGCAAGACACTGTCTTACTATTGCCTGCATTCTAAGCACCTGGCAGGGGACAACCCAGAATATGTGAAATTTAATTGAACTGAATTAAACTGAGTGGAACTGCACAGGCATTTATCTCTTGGCAAAGTGTAAAATTGAAAAAGTGAATTGTAGGTCACATGTGCAATCTAGGGTAATGTGAAGATGTCTTTACCTCTAAAATTACTTCTTCATCAACTGGTTGAAGCCTTAAAGTCCACCACTTAAGTTTAATTTATTTTTATTAAAGCATAAATTTCTCCTTGTTAAAAATGCTATCTAGTCTGGGGAAGCATAGGAGACCTCATCACTCATTGACACGCCACCGACCACAATTTTTCATGGTACCTAACAAATGAGTGATTTTTCTAGATTCTTTCCTGAGAGCAGATACATTTATGGGCATGGACAAGGAACATCTCAGCGAGAGCAAGGATACAGAAAAGGATAGCTAGATATACTCCCATTTGCTATCTTTATTTAGTATCTATTATATTGCAAGCATTGTGTTAAATCATATATAATCTTCATACCAACTCAAAGAGGTAGGTAGTGTTATTGTCTCCAGTTTCACAGATGAAAGAACCTGAGATTCAGGGAGGTTAAGCAACTTAGTCAAGGCTACTCACCTAATAAATGGCAAAGCTGAGATTCAAAGTGAAGTCTGGTGGACTATATTCTTCTACAATTCAACTTATCTCTTCTTTATGACTCATCTACAAACCTCTGCTATTTATTGAGTCACTGTTAAGTGTGTATCTCTGCCTGGCTCCCACTATCTCACAGTCATTTTTAGGTATTTTAGTGGCAAAAGTGATCTCTTGTTTGCTGACTGATCTTAGAAACTGCTGGAATGAGTAAGAATATGTACAACTGCTTTGGCTGCTTCCTGTCCCTATAAGATCTCTCTTTACTCCCTGAGTGGGAGTTTCTGGGTTTCAGAAGGATCTGCTTTGTCATGTCATACCTTATCTACAGGCTGTTCCTGAAATCTTAACATATAACATCTGGCTTTTGGAGACAAAAGCTTCTTGATTAAAGGGGAGGGAGACAGCTGTTTCCAAGAAAGCTGGGAAAGAGCCCAGAGGGCCAACTGGAGATCAGGAGTGCTTGGGGACTATGTATATTTGGGGGCAATTGTGATTTACTGTCTACAGGCAGTCCTCTCACTAATCCACCAAGCACGTTAGGGCTGACACATCAATAAATAGTCTTACAGGTTATGCTGTCCAAACCCAATCACTGTATACATGAGGAACTGAAGGCAAGAGAAGGGGCAGTATATCACCCAGAGTCATACAGAGTGATATTCAATGCCTGCATTAAGACCCAGGGCTTTTAATGGAATGACCCAGATTGGGAAACTTTATTTGGTCCTCCATGCAGGCTATCCTTTCTTATCAGTTATTTTTGCAAGGCAGCATGCTCTTTATTTTCCTTTAGGCATTTAGTGCCTTGAAGACAGAAAGCACATTTTGTAATTGGTTTTGGACTCCCTACCATTACTCCCACATAGTTAGCTCTTGGTGGGGGATTGGTGGCTTGATTGAGTTAGCCTTCTATTTTTTATGACCTTTATTCAAGAGGACATCTAGTTTCTGTGTATAGCATTGCCCTTGGCAAGGTGTACTTCTCCACCAGATGCAACTCCTCTTACCGGGAAGTGGCCCCTCAGTGCATTGGACCTCAGCACTTCCACATCCAGTTCCTCCATTAGCATTAGTTCCTCATCCATTAGCCCCACTTTCTTAATGTCCATTTCATATTTTGTTTCTAACCCATGCAGGTATGTTATAAGTGATCTTTCATTGCATGCATATAGTCTCTGAAGTGCTTTTTTAACTTAACTTTCAGAGTTATATAGTAATTCTTCAGCACCATAAAGAAAGGTGTATGATTATGTCTACCATGTACATAAGATGCAGAATAATTTCATTATGAATCTTGGTTTTCTGGGTCTTGCCACATTAAGAAAGGAAGCCTCCCTTGAAATATTAATCTAACTACAAACAAACAAACAGGCACTATAGAGGGCATGTATAAAATACAACATTATTTCTGAATGGTTCATTATGCTGGCTACTTTTTCTGTTTGTTGAAATTCCGATATGAGGCTGAGGTGCTGGCATCCTCTACCAAGCAGAGTGACCTTGGTCTAGTCATTTCATCTTTCCGAGATTCAGTCTCTTCATTTATTGAGAAAGATTAAAATGTTGGGAGGATCTTATGAAGTAATGTTTGTCAAAGCACTTAGACATGGTGTATGCAGCTCCCTGTGCAGTAGCAGTATGATTGTTTATTATTAGAGGACTCAGAAAATAGTAAAATTCAGTTGTAGGAAATATTGGAAGAACAGAGACAATGTTGTGCTCTTGCATAGGTCTCTAAGCCGGTATCCTGAGTACTACCAAGCATGTGCATCTTGGCTCAGTGGACTGGAACCAATAATACCTTTGTAATTCTGAGGGAGTTCATTGGGATCACATCTTCTTTTAACATACAAAATAATAACTTACCAACTGAAGCAGGAATTCCAGAATCCTCTTCAATATCTTCACCAGTCCCCCTTCTCCCTGGCAGAGGTGGGAGATTATCTTTTCCTGTTAGACAGCTCTAGCTGTCAATTGCTTCTCCACTGTCCCTGGCTCTCTTAGCAATAGCAGATGGTTGAAAAGTATACACAAGTATCTCTGAAGACAATTGCAAAAAAAAGAAAAAAGAAGAAGAAGCTGTCTGAAATTTGTGAGCATATACAGGGCAGTAAGTTGGAATTCAGCAAGGGAAAACTCTGAAGGCAAGAAAGCACATGGATGTGTAAACTGTGGTATGATTGTGACAAAATTATCCCCAGCCCACTAGAGCTATACTTTCAACCTGGTGTATTGTAAGGAGCTGACAGGCATATTAATTTTACATCTCTTTTCATGGGGATGACTTTGCTGGTTTTGGTACATAGTTGTCCACAGGTGTTTGTAGCATGCCCCAATGCTCATTCCTGGAAGACTTTATTATTTTTCTCCCTACTGATCACTTCAAGCTCTCTAGATTTCTTGTGGTTGTTCCACTTTTAGTCTTGGTGATAGTTGTGAAACAGATTTTGTTATAGGAAGATTGGAGATGTATTTAGCTTTATTAAGGATTATTGCATTATCTTAAGGTCAGTAACTCATCTTTGGAAAGAAAACAAAATCCTCCAAATTAATTTTCAGCAGCCTTTGTCACTGAATGGTGGGAAGATTGCAAAAATTGCTCTGAGTAGGTCAAACCTATGCTTCTAGGAACATGGTAGATCTTCCTCTGCCCAATGCCTCCCAGCTACTTTTGTAGAGATTCAGTTGGTAAATACTGACATCTGAATGGACATACTTAATTGCCTGCCAAGTAGTTTATTTTGTTAGCTTTAATCCTGGGAGGTAGGTTGCTTGAGGAATGCTATAGCAAAAAGTCCCAGCTAGAACTGATCACCCAGGAAAAATGTGATCACAGAAAATTAAGGACTGCTATCTGGAACTGACTGGCTTCTGTCTGTACATCCCACCCCCAAACTCCTCTCTGAAAAAGGAAATTAGTGAAATATTTTGATGAGGGCATACAATTTGCAATTTGAAGATGTAAAAAGGTGCTAAATTATGCCAGTTTGGCGAAACATAGAACAGAGTAGAGGGACTGAATATTCAGAAGCTGTGTGGTCATGTCCCTTCAGGGAATGAGAATCTCTAAGGAGTAAGGTGTGTATGATCTGTGACTACTTACTGCTGCAGATCACTTAAATGCCACTCAGCAATTAAGTGTGGATCTAGTGGAAGAGAAGGAAAAGTACACTAAGCAGCCACCTGTTTACACTTCCCAAGCCACTGCCCCATTTCAGGGAGGCTGTCCTTACCTCTTGTCTCTGCTGGTGCAACAAACATCCTCCTACCTCTTCTTCACTTTCCTGCATCTCTCCTCTCTGGCCTCTTTTCCCTCCAGCATTTACTGTAATGCAGTGCCAGGCACATCCTTCCAAGATCCAGTCCTAACCAACTTCGCCTTGTACTCAGACTTCAGCAGCTAAGGAACAGTCTATCCTCCACAGCTTTCTGTCCATGGGCTTCCATACCAACTCAACAGCCCTCTGGTCTCTTTCACCTGTATTCATTTCCAGCCAAACTGTACCCCTCTGAATACACCCTGAAGTTTTCTGCCTCTGCTATATCTGTTGACTTAAATGTATTTCTCTTCTCATAATTTTACCTGTCATTTGTCAATATCATCTTTACTAAGCTTTTCTTGACTCCCTGTCTCCAACTGGAAAGCATTTTTCTTCCTCTGAACTCACATAGCCTGGCCATTGAATTTCCTTCTTGGCTTGAATTCATGTTGTTTGTGAATTATCTGTCTCCCTCAGTGGACAGTGAGTTCCTTAAGGGTTAGGGCCTGTTCTGGATTCATTGCCACATTGTCACAGAGTGTCCTAATAATCCTTGGTTAATGTTGGGGTGTCCCCACATGCCACTCTGAAAGGCTTGCAAAACCCTGAGGTTCTGTGTGAGGTGATGAAAATACTACTTCCCTTCTCAGGACTTCAGGTTTCTGCTCTACCAATCAGGGGGATTGGTCAAGGTCTTAGCTAGCTCAACTTCTCTATGACTCAACTTTACAAGAAATGTTTGTGTAGCTGGGTGTTCTAATTAAGGCTCAAATGGTTGCCTTTGCAGCATGGATTTGTGCTACCTTTTGATATCATTGGATAAGGATGGAGACCAAGGGATGGCCTCTGCTTTTTTTTTTTTTTTTTTTTTTGCCTTCTGGATCTCCAAATCTCCAATATTTCTAGTGCCTTTCAGATTTGTGACTCTGGAAACCAAGGCAGTAATATTATAAAGTCATGAAGAATCTGCATAACACAGTTGTAATGCAAATTTAACACTGGGTACAATGCCTACTACATAGTAAGCATATAATGAAGCTTTGCTAATTTCATGATCATTATTAATAGTCATTTTCCAATAAGACAGACCTGGGTGCAGATTTGGGCTTAGTCATTTAGTAGTAATGTAGCCACTTTCCTGATCTATAGGAACCTCTACTGGGTGGGGACTTATCGTGCAGGTGCATTGTTAGTCTTAAGTAAATTACTTCATGTCAAACTGCTTAGTATGGTCATGGTGCTTGAAGATATAGTTATTGTTATGATGATGATGACCAACATTATAGTGTAGGAGCTTAATACATTCATCCAAAAGCCAACATAAAGGGTTTCACTGGTGTGATGTGGGTAAACTTCTGTAGGCTGGGATCCAGATTCAATTCAGACCATTGTCTCCAAATGTATCCAAACTCCTCAGAATGCCAGAGGTTCCTAGCATGTTTTTAAAACCTGCCATTCTGAGTGACTCCAAATGGCTGAATGGAGGGGTTGAAAAACTCCAAATCAGTGACATATGACTTAACAAAATGCCCAGAAGATCTTTGCTGCCTCTGTCATGTCAATGCTTCTTTGATTCCAAATAGATCAGTGACAACCTCACTGTGCAACTATGGAGAGACACATTCAAGAAGTATTCAGTAATGGGCCTCCTAGGAAATTAATCTCTACAAAGTACTGGTAAGGTATAATTTTCTTGGCCATGGATGGAAAGATTTTTTTTGTCCTTCAAATAAATAATCTATCTGGGTTATGGTGTCAGGGCAGTGTGAGAGGTACAGACACGGAAACTGCTGTGTTAATGACAGTGTTTGTGAGACTCAGATGAAACCTACATCTTCAGCTTTCCCAGGGATAAAGTGGTAGGGCCAAGAAGGTGTGGAACATTACTGAGTTAATCCACAACCCATCACCTACTTATCTACCTGAAATAACTGTAATAAACAAGGATGAGTTTGTTAGATTATACTTTCAAAATACAAGTATATCAAAGGATTTTTGGATGCAGAAAGCAAATTCTAGAAAGTGGCACGAGGCAGAGAATTTGATCAAACAATAAATATCTATAATAATAAAACCGTAATATGCTAGTTAGGCTGGACAGCCGTGCCACCTTGGACGTCATTCCAGACATCCTTCCGGATGACCTTCTGGACGAAGCCGAGGTGGTGGGGGCCGCAGTGGGTGGGGGCTGAGGCAGAGGTGGTTAGGGGCAATCAGGCAGGCAGGTAGAGTGGTTAGGGGCGATCAGTCAGGCAGGTAGGCGAGCGGTTAGGAGCCAGCAGTCCCAGATTGCGAGAGGGACGTCTGACTGCGGGATTGGGCCTAAACCGGCAATCAGACATCCCCCGAGGGGTCCCAGATTGCGAGAGGGTTCAGGCCGGGTTGAGGGACCCTGCCGTGCATGAATTTCGTGCACCAGGCCTCTAGTAAGTTTTATAATGTCTAATCACTGTGGTGTTCACCTGAAACTAATGTAATATTGTATGTCAACTGTAATTGAAAAAAATTTAAATCCTTTTAAAAAACAAAAACAAAGAAACAAACAAGATATTATCAAAAATAAAAAAGAGCCCTTGGAAAATAAAAATGATAGTCAATATTAAAAAGTTAATAATTTGGAAGTAAAAAGGCAAAATGATGGAAAATAATAGGGAGCAAATAAGGATAAAAGGCTTAGGGAATAGACTGAATTCAATGTCCAAATAAGAATACAAAGAAGGAGAAAATTATGAAGAAATAATCTATAATAATGAAAGAGTAATATACTAATTAGACTGGACAGCCAAACCACCTTCCGTACGAAGCTGGGGCTGCAAGGGACGAGGCAAGCCACCACAGCTGCGAGGGCCGGGCCCCTTGCATGAATTTTGTGCATCGGGCCTCTAGTTTAAAAATAATATTAAAGAGGACCAAAAAATTAAATGAAGAAAAGAATAGTAGTGGATTATTGTGGAAAGAACATGGGACCATGGACACTTGAATTTTAAATTTGATTTTGTAAATTACTGTGTTTAAGTCTTCTCTAACATCAGTTATCTATTCTGTAAAAGGAGGTGGATGAGCTCTTTTTCAGTTCTAACACCCTATGACTATAATAATGATGATTAATAATATACATCTCCCTGAAACAAAGTGAAAAGGCTTCTTTTAAAAATTTGATCTAGATGTGCAGAGTATTTACATGTTGGACACACAAAACTAAAGAGGCAAATTTTCCACATATGTAATGAAGTTACCTGCACTTGGTGTTCATGGCTTAATTATTTTTATTTTATGGAGGTGAAATTCACACAACATACAATCTAACCATTTAAAAATGTACAAATAGTGGCATTTACAATATTCAGTGTTGTGCAATCATCAGCTCTATCTATTTCTAAAACATTTTCATCAAACCAAAAGGAAATCCCATACTCTTAAGCAGTCATCCTGTATTCCCCTCTCCCCAACAGGATGGCATAATTCCTGCAGCAGGGAAAGCAAGAAATATCCCTGCCTTTGTCTCTCTGACAATAGATTTAGAGGGCAGCAGGTAGGTGTCTGTGTGCTTTCTGGGAGGCTCAGGACTTCCAGAAACCAGCATATCAGCCTTGGAAATGAAGTTTCTACTATTTTGGGAGACTTATGGTTAGGGACCTTATTTGCCATTTTTGTTCATTTGTTTTGAACAAAAAATACAAGTTCATTGTTTTAAAAAATCATTAAAAAAACACACAAGAGTTTGGCTAAATACAAATAAAAAGTGAAATTCACCACAATTTCTATCATGCAGAAAGAATTACCTTTCAGTGTAAAGTTGTTGAAAATTTATCTGTACATTTTAATATATACACTATATATTTGAAAAGTGAGATCATATGATACACTCTCTATTATTTTATTTCCAAGGTAAAATATTTGTAAAAATTCATACCAGATAGATTTATAATGCATAAAATAAAACACCTATTTCTTAACCTTTCTTTTTTCCATTCAACAGTATAGTTTGGCCATATTTTTCTGTCAATAAATATACTTTCAGAGCATCATTTTAATTGTTGCCTAGTAGTCAACTTTATGTATATATTAAAATTTTCTCAGCTAGCCTCTGTTTTTGAACATTTAGGTGGTTTTCAGTTTTCAGCTATTATAATGATGCTACAGCCTGTGCCTAAATCTGTGCTTGCACCTGTGATTAGCTCCTTTAGATAAATGTGAATACTTGCTTTTTGCTCACTTAGTGATGAGGATGAGGATGCACTGTAATGAAAATGAGGCAAAATTTTATTTGCTTACATTGGAATCAGGTATTTTCAAACACACTTTGGGTGATTCTTTTTCTTTTGTGCAACATGCCCACAGACATTATTTCATTTAATACTACCAATAGCAAGTAGCTAATATTTCTGTACACATATGTACCAGACACTGTGCTATGCTGTGAACAAAGGTATCTTATTCATTCTCATTTGTTATATTTTATCATAACCATTTTAGAGATGGTGAGAATCAGGAAGCTCAGAGTGGTTATGCAAATTGTCTAAAGTGTGGTAAGTAGTAGATCCAAAATTTTACTTGGTCTTTTGAATTCTTATTATTCTTTCTGGTGTACCATGCGCCTCTTTGAAATATAAGATATTCCAAGGCTATATGTGAACAAGTGATTTAAATCCATACCAGTTAACTTGAAAAGATTTAAAAATAAGGAAACAACAAAGAGATTGTGTTTTCTCCTTTCCTAGTCCAGGCTCTCTTCATCTGGTGATACCTGCCTCTGGTTGATTTCATGATATGGTCCATAAGAACTGTAAGTGTGGTACCTTCCATGCTGGATCCTTTCCCAAATTTAGACTACAGTGGCCATGCCCAAGGGGTCAGATGTGATTTATGAAAGTTCAGAAGAGGTCAGGAACAAAGATTAGGAGAGGTCTTATTTACATTAAGAGTCATTGTGAAATAGGTTCTGGGGCCAAGTGCTCAAAATAATTCATCATTAAAGAGCCAAAAAAATTATTCAAGGATAAATTGGCTGAACTTCATTGGACTGTTTCATTCTGAGCTGAGGAACAAATTGTAGTTTGTGCTGCTAATTTCTCAGGAAAAAGAAGCTGTAAAATGAGACCTATACATGAGTAGGTCTTAAGGAGCATGTCTTCTTGGGAAGAAAGATAGGAGCTATGGGAAGGCAGCTAAGGCTCCATTAGGGGTCCAAAATAATTTTGGCACTGGGAGACTCTGCCTGTTTTCAAGGACATCTGCTAAAGCTCCAAACTGTGTCCTGGTTGGCCTAAGTGCTTGCTGACACCACTGACCCATATCAGCAAACTAGTAACTGCAAAGGTTATGTATTTACAGACGTCAGTACTGTGAGGGTCCTTGGAGATCACCTAAGATGCTGACTTCCTGCATTGACTGATGAGGCCCAAACAAAGAACAGGACTTGTCCATGGTGCCCAAACTGTTGACTTCCAGTTAGAGTTCAGTAGTCACATTTGCAGTCTTCAGTATGTTATATTCAACGCAGACATATAGAACTAAATTATTTTTCTTCTTCTTTTCTCCCTCCTCCACCTCTTCAACCTTCATCCCCCTCACATCCCCCATTTCCCTTTCTCTTCTTTCATTTTCACCTTCTCCATTTTCATATTCTTAACAACCACTTTGGTGTATTTATCATGCCTGTTATCTAATAACAAGCCCCTCTACATTCATTGTTTCATTTGGTTCTTCATCCATCCTGGCCACAGTGCTCTGAAACTGAGTATCCTACTCATAGACAGAGAGGGAAAGCTAGAGGTCCCTCCCCATTCAAACTGGCTGGCATTCTGAGCATTGTGCAGATGATATATACAAGCCATGTACTTACTCCCTAGAATATTTTCTGTAGGTGTTCATGGGTTGGACTTATCCTGACACAGCCTCGGGTTCAGTGGCAAGGAAGGGAGGAAGTTAAAATGCTTTCTTGTCATTGGATCTTGATCCTAAATAGAACTTTGCTTGGTAAGCATACTTCCCATATTCCCTTTCTGGTCCTGCTCTGTGGTAGGGCCTCACTCATGGGCACTCTTTAGTCAAGATCATATTCTATGCAGGCTTTACATGGCATTCATCACTCACATGGATTCACAAGGTATGCATCCCTGAAGAGCATCACTTTTAAAAATTTTCTTTATTGATTAAGGTATTACATATGTATCCTTATTTCCCCATTACCCCCACCTCCCATTCATGCCCCCACTCCCCTGTTGTCTGTGTCCACTGATTAGGCTTATATGCATGCATATAAATCCTTTGGTTGATCTCTCCCCCTTACCCCCACTGTCCCCTACCTTCCCTGAGGTTTGACGTTCTGATTGATGTTTCTCTGTCCTTGGATCTATTTTTGTTCATCAGTTTATGTTGTTCATTATATTCCACAAATGAGTGAGATCATGTGATATTTATCTTTCTCTGCCTGGCTTATTTCACTTAGCATAATGCTCTCCAAAAACCTAGACTCCTGAGATATTAGATTTCTATTGAAAATATGAGAGATGCAGGGAGAGAAAGAGCTATCTATAAGCATGTAAAAAGGGAATTTCACTGTGAGAAATCAGATTTTTCTTTCCTTCTCACATTTTTGGTTAATTACACATATATTCATTGAGTACCTAATAAGTGCCAGGTATTACTTTTTGCTGCAGGATACATTATCCTCAAGGATTTTATATTCTAATGGGGAGCTAGACAGTAAACAAATAGACCTATATTATAGTATCAGGAAATTGCTATAATGTCATAATACTATACAGAAAAACAGGTGTATTAGTGGTGGAGGGTTGCCCTTAGGAGGTGGGGGATACTTCCTCCACAGTTAACAAGAGAGAAGGCAGATTCTATAGGTACAGATGCTGTTGTAAATGTGGTTGTAGACAGATGTGAAATTGCTCCTAGTTGCATCTTTTTTCTTCTTCACTGAAATCAGATTCTAAGTCCTCAATGGAGAGTGAGGAGGAAGAAAGGAGTTAGAGGTATGAGAAGAGAGGAAACAATTTGAAACAATCTCAAGGAGAGCAGAAAAATGATTGCGTTAGGGGAAGAGAGCAGGATGGCAGACCACACGGAAAGCCCACACTTGAGGTTTGAATCATCAGTTTAAAAGAAAACATACAATATAGTTGTGTGTTTTCCCAACCATGTTAAGCTGCTTATGAGCAGACATGGAGTCATTAAATAGTTGGATTAACTCATGTTGGGGTTTTGTCAAGGGTGCATGATAGAGGGAGAAAGAGGGAATTTAGATTGTATACCTACCTCTTCTTGAATATTTTCCCTCAGCCTCCTTAATGTTTCCACATTAATTTTGTGTGTCCTCTCTCATTTTGTAAGTTGGCAGGTAACACTTGTATACAGGTAGGAAATATGTCCTCTCTAGCTACAGGTAGATGTGGGGGAGAGTATGAGAATATCATAGCTCAAGAAGAAGCACATGAGTGTAAGCAAGAGAGATTGACATTGAATTAGTAGAATATTTACTTTTAAAAAAATTCAGAACAGGTAGTTTGGGAGGAAAAATTTGCTATGATTCTGCTTTTCATGATCTTTATGAAATTGTTGACGGTATTACAGATGTTCTCCAATTTCCCCCCACCTTTTGAGTTAGTAGTGTTTCAATTTTGGTCATTTGTGAATAATGTCAACTAACATTTATTGAGTACTTGCCATGATGAAGGCATTTCACTGAGTGTTTTAGATGCACTGAGAGACTTTTATGCCTCATAACAGTCATAGGAATTAAGTACCATTTCCCATATCTTGAGATGAGAGTAGGTAATTTGTCCAGTATGACATAGCTAGCAAGCTTCAGAGCTAGGTTTTGAAGCCAGAAACTTGTGATTACATAGTACATACCCTAATCAGTCCTGCACTGCTCTTCAGTGCCCAAGAATTTTCATGTTAAAGTCTGTGTGCCCATCTATTTTTCTGTCCATTCACTGTAACTCTCCCAATGCCCACTCTGTTGTAAGTAATTGTGTTAGTTCTTGGGTTGGATGGGGTGAGGGTGTAGGTGGGTATCAGCCCCAGATCCTTCATTCTTTTTGTTCTCAATTAGGGATTCTCAAAAAAGCTAAAGGGGGAGTGGCCTTTCTTCTGGGAAACTTGCTCTGAAAACTTGAATTCTGGGCTCATATTATATATTCTGATAATTAAGCCTGTGAGATGCTACCTCTGCTTCCTTCATTTCTGAGACCTTGTCATCATCTGATTTTGCTGGTTCTGTAGGTATTAGGTTTCCATCTTGTTCTCCATGCTGTCATACTTCCCCCATTCCCTTTTATGAGCTCTTAACTCTTATAGGAGAATCTGAGACCTACTCTGGTCTCCCTCCTACCAGGTTTGGCATGAAAAATTGCCTTCCTATTATACTTAATGCTGGAATATAAAATAGAATATGCTTTCTGCTCACATACTGCTACCATCTTTTATATCCATCTAGATCTGAGAAGGCTATATCATCAACATAAAACCCATAGAAACAATGCATGCTGGGAACCGGTCTTCCATATCAGAGCTGTTCACCATGGATGGGTGAATTCTGTAGATTGCATCTGTATTAACCAGAAAATTAGCTATGCTTGACTTCAGCTACCATATTTTTCCTGTTGCTCTACCCTTCTATGAAATGTATTTGGTAATGTTGCAGAAGAAATACATAAGATTGGTTAGAGTTGGCACAATCTGTGTATACTTCTGTAGTTATTATTTAGTAGCTGCTTCAAAAGACTCAACAAGTACTTTAGCCCTTTGTTCCTCTATAAAATTTCATTCAAATTTTAGTGGGTATATTTATGTGTAAATTGGATCACCTTCCAATGATAGCTCCTTATTGTTACTGTTTTGATGTTCTGTTTGCCTGAGCAGATTGATTTGCCATTATGAAAAAACAAACAAACAAAAACAAAAAAAAGTTTGAACTAAAAAAGTCCTCTGAACTTTGTTCACTAATTTATAAAAGAAAATAGAGCAGAACTTGTAAACAGAAACCTGCAAATTAAATTTACTTTTCCAATTCAAATGTATTTGACCTGCATTCGTTATGAAACTAGGGCAGTAGTTGCTTTTTTATTCTGTAATAACATTAAGGTTTAGACTATTTTACAAAGTCTTTAAAAATTCAAAGGAGAAAAGAATCAGTAATGTTAACTGCAATAACATGTATTTTTTTATATTAGGTTAGTATACTTCAGAGATTGTCATTGTCCTTACAGTCAATTCTATCTATCAGGCCTGATGAGCAACAAGCAATTGTGCCATTTCTGGAAACAGCCAGGCCAATCCTACTATGTGATGACAGTTTGTTTAGGGCAAACCAATAGTGGCAGAAGTGTTAGAACACTTGCAAATATGATTGGCGACCATGAATAGGGTCAATTTCTGCTGCTTGATTCACTGGAATGTTTATTTGGTTATTTCTGGTTATTTCTCACAGCTCTATTTAGATTTTGGAGAACTAGGCTAATGGCCTGAGCTGTTTGCTTCCTTTCTTTATATCTCTCTCACATGCTTTTAATCATTCCTTATTTTACTGTCTCTTAAGTAGGCGTATGAATCAGAACCACCATGGAAACTAAAAAAAAGGAAATACACAAACTTAAGACATAGAGATGTTCAAATAGCTCAAGTAAATGGAAGATAGTAGGAAAGAGGAGGTCACCTAGATTTTACTCTGAATCCTGATTTCATCACTTGCTAGTCATGTGCCCTTGGGCAAATCATTTACCTTCTCCAAATGTTTTCATTTTCTTCATTTTCAAATGGATAAAATGTTAGCACTACATTTATACAGTTGTCATAATGGACAGTGGACAGTACATAGACAAAAATGTACTTAATATTTGAGAGCTTACTATTATTAGCTCTTAAGTGGTGATCACGCTTCTGCATTTAAGAAGTGTACAGGGGAGGGAAAAAGATGGCGACCGGCAGGAAGGTAGGGAGAGAGAGAGTGTGAGTGAGGAACCCATAGAGGAGAGTGTAGATGTGTGTGGTGTGTGTGTGTGTGTGTATGAGATAGGGTCAGTTAGATTCTGCAGGTCTTCCAAGGGGCTCCCGAACAGGGCAGCCCTGGACGGCGGAGCCCCGCGCACAAAGCGGACACTTCTCGGCGGCTGGTGCGGACGCAGAGACCACGCCATCTTGGGAAACAGAGCTGCCCGAGACTCGGATCCTGGCTTCTGACACAAACCAGGACCCTGCAGCCACTGGGGACAGAGAACTGCTATCACAGCTTCAGACAAACAAACAAGAATCCAGACTTCCCGGCAGATTTCCGTGAGTCAAAGAGCCTATCCCCCTCCTCGCAGGAGCTGATAGCGCCATTGTAACTGATAGACCCGCCCCTCCCCCAAGCTGCTGAGCGCCCACAGGCATGCGGAAAGCGCCATAGTAACTGATAGACGCGCCCCTCGCCCAAGCTGCTCACAGGCTCGCACACAGACAGCGCCATAGTAACTGATAGACCCGCCCCTGGCCCAAGCTGCCGAGCTTTGCGCAGGGACGCGCTCCCTCTTAGGGAATTTGGCGCGCGCTCGCGCACGGGACAGAAGCAGCTCCCCGTCGGGGAAATCTGTCAGTGCGCACAGAGGGCTCCCCTTCGGGGAATTTGGGGGAATTTGGCTCGCGGGGCACAGCTCCCCCTTCGGAGATTCTTAAAAGCGTGCACAGAGGGGCTTCCCTTTGGGGAATTTGGCGCGCAGGACGGACTCCGCCCCCCTTCTGGGACTTTGGGAGAGTGCACTGAGCCGGCTCACCTTCAGGTTTTTAAGAATGTGCGCTCTAGCCAGTTTGGCTCAGTAGAGAGAGCACACACAGGACGCAGCCCCACTTCAGGGAATTTGGCACGCCGGACACAGCTGCCTGGGATCCCTGACTCACAGCACATTCACACTAAGAGCCAGCGACCCCAATTGTTGGTGCGTGCACACACAGGGACCCTGATTCTCAACGAGAAACCGCACAAGGCAACAGAGACTTTGACACTCGAGTCTTGGTGCAGACACAGGGAAACTCTGACTCCTGGCACATGCTAAGGATCTCATTCTCGGCACATACCAACAGTGTGGTGCAGACAGGGCCCCTGATTCTAAATGTGCACACGAGACCACACGGAACACTGGGGACACTGATCCTGGGCAAGTTTGGTTCCCACCAACCAAAGACAGTCACACGTCCTAGTGTCAGAGCACTTCAGTGAAACTAGGGTGGAGCGAAGTCCCCACAGCACACGGCCCAGGTCCACGCAAACAGAAGCTTGAGCTTTCTGGTAATAGCCAGAATGGGGAAACGAAATAACTCACAGAGGAAAGAAAATGTGGAGTCGCCAAGAAAGGAAATTAGTGAAAATGAAGCTTGCAACATGACCGAAAAGGAGTTCAGAGTAATGGTCATGGAATTTATACATCGGATGGATGAGAAAATCAACAACTTATGCAAGAATCAGGAAGAAATGAAAAGTGATATAGCTACAATCAAAAACACCATAGAAAGTTTCAACAGTAGATTACAAGAAGCAGAGGACCGAATTAGTGAGTTAGAAGATCAGGTACAGAAACAAGCTCAAGCTGAACAGCAATTGGAGAAAAAAATTAAAAAGCAGGAGGAAAGCCTAAGGGAGCTTCGGGACAACATGAAACGAAGTAACATGCGTATAATAGGGCTGCCAGAAGGACAAGAAGAGCAGCAGGGATTAGAAAATCTATTTGAAGAAATAATGACAGAAAACTTCCCAGATATGGGAAAGATAAAAGTTACGCAAGTAAAGAGAGTCCCAAGCAGGATCAACCCCAAAAGACCCACACCAAGACATGTCATAATTTCAATGGCAAATATAAATGATAAAGAGAGAATCCTAAAGGCGGCAAGAGAGAGACAGAGAGTTACCTACAAAGGAACACCCATCAGATTGTCAAATGATTACTCATCAGAAACACAACAAGCTAGAAGTGAATGGAAGGAGGTATACAAAGTGTTGCAAAGCAAAGGACTGAATCCAAGAATACTATATCCAGCAAGACTATCAATCAAAATTGAAGGGGAAATCAGGAGCTTTGCAGACAAAAAAAGCCTCAGGGAGTTTATCACCACCAAACCAGCAATGCAAGAATTGCTAAAGGGAATACTGTAAAAAGAAGAAATAAACAGGTAAGAAGGAATACAGACACAAAAATAGATATGACTGCAAACAAATACCTTTCAGTAATAACTTTAAATGTAAACGGACTAAATGCTCCAATCAAAAGACATCGAGTAGCTGAATGGATAAAAAAACACGACCCATATATATGCTGTCTACAAGAGACCCACCTCAGAACAAGAGACTCACACAGATTGAAAGTGAAGGGATGGAAAAATATCTTTCAGGCAAATGGAAATGAAAAAAAAGCTGGGGTAGCAATACTTATATCTGACAAAATAGACCTCAAAGTAAATGCCATAACAAGAGATAAGGAAGGCCACTTCATAATACTAAAGGGAGAAATCCAACAAGAAGAAATAATTCTGGTAAACATATATGCTCCCAATATAGGAGCACCCAAATACATAAAAAAACTCCTGGAGGATATCAAGGGAGAGATTAATAGCAACACAATCATAGTAGGAGACTTTAATACCCCACTATCACCACTGGACAAATCCTCTAAACAAAAAATCAGCAAAGAAACAGCAATCCTAAATGACTCACTAGACCAGATGGAATTAATTGACATCTTCAGAACATTTCACCCCAAAGCCACAGAATATACATTCTTCTCAAGTGCACATGGGTCATTTTCAAAGATAGACCATATGCTGGGTCACAGGCAAAGTCTCTTCAAATTCAAGAAGATAGAAATTATATCAAGCATCTTCTCAGATCACAGTGGCATAAAACTGGAAATCAACTACAATAAAAACAATCCAAAGAAATCAAACACATGGAGACTAAACAGCATGTTATTAAACAAGGACTGGGTCACCAGAGAGATCAAGGAAGAAATAAAAAACATCATGGCAACAAATGACAATGAAAACACAACAATCCAAAATCTATGGGACACAGCGAAAGCAGTCTTGAGAGGGAAGTTCATAGCTCTACAGGCCTATTGCAAAAAACAAGAAACAATGGTAATAAATTACTTAACCCTACAACTCAAAGAGCTAGAAAAAGAGCAGCAAGAAAAGCCCAGTGTAACCAGAAGGAAGGAAATAACAAAGATCAGAGCGGAGATAAATGACATAGAGACCAAAGAAACAATACATAAGATCAACAAAACCAAGAGCTGGTTCTTTGAAAGGATAAACAAGATTGATGGACCTCTAGCCAGGCTCACCAAGAAGCAAAGAGAGAGGACCCAAATAAACAAAATCAGAAATGAAAGAGGTGAAATAACAACAGACCCCGCTGAGATACAAAGGATTGTTACAAAATACTACGAACAACTCTATTCCAACAAACTGGACAATCTGGAGGAAATGGACATATTCCTAGAAAAATATAACCTTCCAAAAATCAATCAAGAAGAATCTAAACAGCTCAATAGGCCAATAACTATGGACGAAATTGAAGCAGTCATCAAAAAGCTTCCAGCAAACAAAAGCCCGGGGCCTGATGGCTTCACAGGAGAGTTTCACCAAACATTCAAGGAAGAACTAAAACCTATCCTCCTCAGACTATTCCAAAAAATTCAAGTGGAAGGAACACTTCCAAGCTCCTTCTATGAAGCCAGCATCACCCTAATACCAAAACCAGATAAAGACAACACAATGAAAGAGAATTACAGACCAATATCCCTCATGAACATAGATGCCAAAATCCTCAACAAAATTCTAGCAAATCGGCTCCAGCAGTACATCAGAAAGATCATACACCATGAGCAAGTAGGATTTATCCCAGGAATGCAAGGATGGTACAATATCCGCAAATCAATAAACGTGATACATCACATAAACAAATTGAAAGATAAAAATCACATAGTCATATCAATTGATGCAGAAAAAGCATTTGACAAAATCCAACACCCTTTCTTGATAAAAGCTCTCAACGAGGTGGGAATAGATGGCTCATACCTCAACATAATAAAAGCTATATATGATAAACCCACAGCAAACATCACACTCAATGGACAAAAACTAAAGACATTTCCCCTAAGAACAGGAACAAGACAGGGATGCCCACTCTCACCACTCCTGTTTGACATAGTACTGGAAGTATTAGCCATTGCAATTAGACAAGAAGAAGAAATAAAAGGCATCCAGATTGGAAAAGAACAAGTAAAGCTGTCTTTATTTGCAGACGACATGATATTGTACATAAAAAATCCGAAAGACTCCGTCAAAAAACTCATAGACTTAATAAATGAATTCGGCAATGTAGCAGGATACAAAATTAACGCCAAGAAATCTATGGCCTTTCTATACACCAATAGTGAACTTACAGACAGAGAGACTAAAAAGGCAATCCCATTTACCATCGCACCAAAAAAATTAAGATACCTAGGAATAAACTTAACTAAGGAGGTGAAAGACCTATACACGGAAAACTACAGGACACTGAAAAAAGAGATAGAGGAAGACGTAAACAGATGGAAGAACATACCATGTTCATGGATTGGTAGAATCAACATCATTAAAATGTCCATACTACCCAAAGCAATCTATAGATTCAATGCACTCCCCATTAAAATACCAACGGCATATTTCACAGACCTTGAAAGAACTCTCCAAAAATTCATCTGGAATAAAAAAAGACCCCGAATAGCCACAGCAATCCTGAGAAAGAAGAATAAAGTAGGAGGGATCTCAATACCAGATTTCAAGCTGTATTACAAAGCCACTGTTCTCAAAACAGCCTGGTACTGGCACAAGAACAGACATATAGATCAATGGAACAGAATAGAGAATCCAGATATTGACCCAAACCACTATGCTCAATTAATATTTGACAAAGGAGGCATGAACATACAATGGAATAAAGACAGTCTCTTCAATAAATGGTGTTGGGAAAATTGGACAGATACATGCAAAAAAATGAAGCTTGATCACCAACTTACGCCATACACAAAAATAAACTCAAAATGGATACAGGACTTAAACATAAGACGGGAAACCATAAAAATACTAGAGCAATCCACAGGCAGCAAAATGTCAGACATATGCCAAAAGAAATTCTTCACTGACACTGCCCCTAGGGCAATGGAAGCTAAAGAGAAAATTAACAAATGGGACTACATCAAAATAAAAAGCTTTTTCACAGCAAAAGAAACCATCAACAAAACAACAAGAAGGCCCACTGCATGGGAGAACATATTTGCAAATGGCATCACTGATAAAGGTTTAATCTCCAACATCTACAGGCAGCTTATACAACTTAATAAAAGGAAGATAAATGATCCAATAAAAAAATGGGCAACAGACCTAAATAGAATCTTTTCAAAAGAAGACAGAAGGAAGGCCAAGAGACACATGAAAACATGCTCAACGTCACTAATTATCCGAGAGATGCAAATCAAAACAACAATGCGGTACCATCTCACACCTGTCAGAATGGCTATCATCAACAAATCAACAAACGACAAGTGTTGGCGAGGATGCGGAGAAAAAGGAACCCTCGTGCACTGCTGGTGGGATTGCAGACTGGTGCAGCCACTGTGGAGAACAGTATGGAGTTTCCTCAAAAAACTGAAAATGGAACTCCCATTTGACCCAGTAATCCCACTCCTGGGAATATATCCGAAGAAACTAGAAACACCAATTAGAAAGGATATATGCACCCCTATGTTCATAGCAGCGCAATTCACCATAGCTAAGATTTGGAAACAGCCTAGGTGCCCGTCAGCAGATGACTGGATCAGAAAACTGTGGTACATCTACACAATGGAATACTATGCTGCCATAAAAAAGAAGGAATTCTCATCATTTGCAGCAACCTGGGAGGAATTGGAGAACATTATGTTAAGTGAAATAAGTCAGTCAATGAAAGAAAAATACCACATGATCTCACTCATTTATGGATAATAAAGAACATTATAAACTTGAACAAAAAGATAGATACAGAGACAGTAAAGCATCAAACAGACTGTCAAATTACAAGGGGAAGGTTAGGGAGAGGTGGGGGAGATAAGAGATCAATCAAAGGACTTGTATGCATGCATATAAGCATAACCAATGGATGCAAAACTCTGGGGGGTGGGGGCATATATGGGAGTGGGGTGTGGGGAGGGCAATGGTAAGATATGTACACATATAATACCTTAATAAAAAAATTGAAAAAAAAAAAGTGTACAGGGTATCTAGAGAATCACTACTCCTAAAAACAGCTTCCTCCAAACTGTTCTCAGCAGCTGGTTCAGGTTGCATGCTATGATGCCACTTCATGAATGTATTTGTATATTGGGTGTTTATGCTGTGCCTAACACTGTGAAAGATATTGGGGATACAGAAAACATAACACATGATCCCTACCCCTAAGAATTGAGTCACCTAATACTTCATTCCTATTTGTGATGAAGTGGCACAATATTTCCAAATACCAGGACTGGCCATTCATATGGAAAAGCCTCTGCAAACAAGTTGGTGGGGCTGCAAATTGGATGGGGTAGGGTCTCAGGGAATCACCAGGGTGGAGTGAACAGTGTGGGCCATGCTTATGGAAACTCGGATATGGCTGCCAATCAGCTCTATGACAGGGGGGTTCCCAGCACAGGAACAATGAATCCTGTGAGCACCCCCATCTTGGAGAAAGTGCCCCCTGAGTTCCTGCCCTGATGCCAGACAATACATTTCCTTCCCATATGCCCCATGGATCACCCAAAGCCACTGCCCAGCTCTGGAGCTTAGAGGAAGCAGGACTGTGTAAGTTCCTGTGCACTGGCCCTTTAAGAGGAACTGCCTGGGACTCCAGTAGCCTCCTTGTCACTCAGCCACAATCCCCACTGGTTTTAGAGCCCAAAGCAATGGGCACTTCTCTTCCCAGCTCTAGAACTCAGGGCTGGAGGTTTTGTGTGTCGCTGGGACCAGTTGTTTCTCATGGGAGGCCTCTGCAGCTGAGATATCCCTCCCAATTAAAAAAAACACACAACACGCCACACATGTATGTGGGACAAGCCCTTTCTGTGCCTCTGCCACTCCTACCAGTCTGATGTACTTTCTTCTTTACTTTGTAGTTGTAGGACTTATATTCAGCCAGATTTCAGGCAGTTCTGATTGATGGTTGTTCTGCATTTTAGTAGTAATATGAATGTGGTTGTGATGAGTACCAGCATTTACATACTCTGCTACCTTGGTTCTTCTTCAGTTTTTTTGAGAAGTCTCTTTTAATGTCATGATTAAGCTGGGTTCTCTCAAGTTCTTTTTCCACTGAGTGGCTTAAAATTTTTAAAGGTGAGCTTGATTATTGGAATGATGAAATAATAATTTGTGGTTATCAATAGTGTGCTCCTCAGTAGTATTAGTTTACACGTTCTTCATCTCAAGTAATGCATCTCCATGACCTCTAATTGAACTGTATGTGTGAGATTGTTCAAAGAGTTTATATCTGAATCAAATTGAATACTACAAACAACAACAGAAAAACAATGTGTTTTACATTTTGTTCCTGAAATTTTCTATTAAAGTGTATGCTAAAGTTTCAGAGATGTTTCATGCTCTTTAAATATGGACCACCAAGGGGTCTGGTGAGTGGGCAGCTGCAGCCTACTAGAAAAAAATGCAATCAATGCTGAATCTATGTACTTGGGCTGAGGCTATGCCCTCAGTGTCAGTCAGCATCACACAATCCTGTCTTTTTGCAGAATGAATTGGTCCCAAGTTCAGGTGCAGTGAAACAGGGGGGAAAAAAACAGCCCTGGAGTTCCAAAAACCCTCCTCTTCAAGTCTAGACATTTCAGAGAGAACATTCTCCTCCTTGGTGTCATCAAGTAAACCTATCTGCGCCATGGGCTGTAGTGGGTGGTATAGTGCAATACCTCTTCTGATTCTTCTGGGCAAACCTTGGAGGTACAGTTTGTTACCTGTGCCAAGAGGCCTCACCGTCTTCAAGGCATTTAGTTCTCAGATAGAGCTGCAAAAAGATCAGGAAAAATGAGACTTTTCCTTTTCTCTAATTCCCATAAGAGAATTACATTCCAGCCTTAGTTTAGTGACTCTTCCACTTTTTCTGTATTATTTGTATGTGATCAAAACTCATTAGAAACATTATGATAGCATAGAGTTTATTTTTATTTATATTTCTACTTAATGTTTTTATTTCACTGGCCAAATGATGACAAGGAGAACACATGAGGACATTAACATAAATTTAAAATATATATATATAGCCCACTAATGTTGACTGCTTTAAAGCAAATTTATTTCTGTACCCACAGAAGATGGAGTAGCTTCTCCCTTCCCTTTAGTTTTTCTTTTTAGGTTCTGTTGAACATGAAAAGCAGACATTGTTTCAAGTAAACAGGTATCTAAATGAGTTTAAATTATGCTTCCATACCAGTGCATTTATTCCAGTGATTGCACTAATTGTGTTTGACCATGTGAAAATTATGCCACATTCAGAACACAAATTTCTATTTTTTTACACCTTTGGGTTTTCTATTCCAAAATTACTAATGGCCTAAAGAGTGCTTTGGTTTTAGGTGACCAGAGAAGCCATTTGTATGATGTTTTTGCTAGTGGAGAACTTTAAATGTAGGGAAGGCTATCTCCGCACATTGAGGCTCTAAATGGTCAGAATAGGGCATCAGTATGATCATTGAAAGACACGTTTTTCCATATGAGTAATGGTGGCTGATTATTATAGATTCAAGCTATATAAATGAATGTAATCAGAGAAATGTACACATACACATGCTACTTGCCATTGGTTTAGAATTGGTAATTTAATATACCGTTATCTATAGATTTAACATTATATTATCCATTTCAAACTAATTCTGAAACAGACTGGAATAGAAAGAATTGTGGCCAAATTGAAATCCTTTTCTTTATCCTTCACTAGAAGCCCGGTGCACGAAATTCGTGCACGGCGGGGGATTGTCCCTCAGCCCAGGCTGTACCCTCTCCAATCTGGGACTCCTGGAGGGCAGTCGGACATCCCTCTCACAATCCAGGACTGCTGGCTCCCAACTGCTTGCCTGCCTGCCTTCCTGATTACCCCTAACCGCTTCTGCCTGCCAGCCTGATCACCCCCTAACCACTCCGCTGCCAGCCTGGTTGATGCTTAACTGCTCTCCTGCCAGCCTGTTTGCCCCCCAACTTCCCTCCTCTGCCGGCCTGGTCACCCCTAACTGCCCTCTCCTGCAGGGTTGATCACCTCCAACTGCCCTCCCTTGCAGGCCTGGTGCCTCCCAACTGCCCTCCCTTGCAAGCCTGGTCCCTCTCAACTGCCCTCCCTTGCAGGCCGGGAGCCTCCCAACTGCCATCTCCTGCTGGCCATCTTGTGGTGGCCATCTTGTGTCCACATGGGGACAAGATCTTTAACCACATGGGGGCAGCTATATTGTGTGTTGCAGTGATGATCGATCTGCATATTACTCTTTTCTTAGATAGGATAGAGGCCTGGTGCACGGGTGGGGGCCAGCTGGTTTGCCCTGAAGGGTGTTCCGGATCAGGGTGGGATTCCCTTGGGGCATGGAGCGGCCTGAGCGAGGGGCCAGTGGTGGTTTGCAGGCCGGCCATGCCCCTTAGCAACCCAAGGGGAGGCCCTGGTATCTGGAATTTATTTTCCTTCTACAATTGAAACTTTGTAGCCTGGAGCGGAGCCAAGCCTGCTGCTCCCTCCAGGGCGGCAGCCATCTCTGTGGCAGTTAATTCACCTTCTACAATTGAAACTTTGTAGCCTTAAGCGGGTGAGCCCGGCCAGGGTGTGCGGAAAGCTTTGCTTCCCCTGTTGCCGCCGGCAACCCTGGCCTGTTCTCTCAAGCTCCATTCTGCCGCCATTTGTTTGAATTTGTTTACCTTCTATAATTGAAACTTTGTAGCTTGAGTGGAGGCTTAGGCCTGCAACGGCTATGGAAAGCTTGGCTTGCTCTGTTACCTGGGAAACGTTGCTCACTGTGGCTGTAGCCATCTTGTATTGGGGTTAATTTGCATACTCGCCCTGATTGGCTGGTGGGCGTGGCTTGGCTGGTGGGCGTGGTTTATGTAGCAGAGTGATGGTTAATTTGCATATTACCATTTTATTAGAGAGGATTCTTTCTGATTTCAGTTCTTTCTTCCACTTAATTATTTGAGTACCTAGTCCAATTCTGAGCTAGGTAAGGACTCAAACACGTTGACTCTGAAGGATAGATACGATTATGGGCATTTTGAAAAAAGGCTACACTGATACAGCCATCCTTAATGGGAAGGAACAATATCCTGAGGGTAGCTTTTTAACTATTAGGAGGTCTGCTTCTGCCTATGAAAAAGGCTGTCCTTAGATAAGGAACAGTTGCCAATGAGTGTCTAAGTAGAACTAGGGAAAATCCCACTGATCAACCAATGGCATTAAGCAATGTCTGTTGTGAAGTAGCCACTGAGATGGAAGGTAGGGGACAGGAACAGAGATTTGGAGAAAGGCAGATTGGGAAGGTAGAATCTGGGGAAGAAGGAGTAGGGAAAGGTTGAATGCTTGAGTCTACTACTTATCAAATCATGAATCTACTACTTATTCATTCAACAAATGGCACTAGTGATCCTCTTGAAGCTTACTATCTATACAAGAAAATAGATATTAATCAAATGACTCATGCATTCACTAAAGTGGTATTGAACTTACTATGTAACAAACATGGTAAGTACTATGCAGAAAAAAGTACAGTTTATGAGAGCTCTGACCTTGTCTGGCGCATCAGTGAACTTCACTGGTAGAACCTAAAGACCCAAAGAAGTGAAACTTTAGATATTAAGAATGATTATGAAGAATGAAGAGTTGTTCAGTCAAAGGTATGTAAAGGGAACATTCCTGAAAGTGGGAAGAATGGGGCTAAGAAAATAATATAGTATGTTCTAATGCATTACATGAAGGCAAGCATGTCTGGAACATAGAAAATATGGGAAAAAGTAAAAGCTGAGGCTAAGAAAATGGGAAGGGAATGGAGCCTTCTAGTCTTACCTGTCCATGGTAAAGTGTTTGAACATTTTCATAAAAATAATGGGAAGCGATTGTAATGTTTTATATAAGATGTTTTAATTAAATAACTGGTTATAAGGAGGTGGAGAATAGATTAAAGCAGGAGTCATACTGGAGGCAAGGAGACTGGACAAGGCATGGTATGGCTTAGAGTGTGATGGAAGCAGTAGAAGAGAAAAATGGATGGACTGTGTGACCTTTGGGGAGTTGCTTCACCTCTCTAAGCCTAATCAGGCTTATTATCTTTCATGTTTGGTCTACTGTATCTATTGATTTAAGAGTAGGCTTCACTACTCAGATCATCTGCTATGTTTAACCTCCCTTTAGATATCAAGTAGTCAACAGAAATGTTCTGTCCATATTTGATATGTGAGAGAAAGACAAAGCTAGCTTTGAAGTCTTTTGAATTGTGTTTATTTTAATTTCTTGAGGATGGTGGTCTAAATATATTTTTGTGATAGAAATTGGCTTTAAAATACTAGTAAATGAAGGAACATTGACTTGACACTACACCTGTTATTTCTCTCATCCTAAAGTACTAAAGAAAGGATCTAAAGTAAGTCTACTTGCATTCAGCAATAATTAAATACAACTATACTTAGGAAACTGATAACAGTAAATTAGAGAAATTTATTGCCAGCTACCCATGAAGAGGTGGTCCAGGGACTACCTTTTGATCTTACAGTTACAAAGACTTCCAAATGAAATAAAAAGAAAGTGCCTTTAAGGGTTATAGTGTCTTCCCCAAAACCTTTGAAACTTGGCAAACATTTCTTCCAGCTCATCATGCTAAGGCCTGTAAAATTGCACAATGTCCAAGTAGGCAGCAAATGACTCTGTGAGTAATGATTTTGATTTTAGACAAACCCTGGTAGGCAAACACTGAAACTAAATGCCTAAGCCTTTTAAAAGGTTCAGTTCCACTTGATTGATATTTGTTGTGGTGCAGGTTATCTGGGCAATGCCTTGTGCTAGACATCTTCAGGGAAGGCAAGGTTGGGGATCCAGCAAGCAAACAGTGTTTAAAATATGGAAGTTTTGAAAACCAAAATGGTGAAATGTAGAGAGCCCTGCACCTAATGATTACAAAATAAAAATATTTTCTAACAAGTAGGAAACATGTAAAAAAATCAACCTTTTACAAAACTTTGAGGTAAATCTCTAATATCAGAAAGCTAGTATCAGATAGATTAAGTTATTTGACAAAAATGCAATACCACATGACAGCCACAGCTATAAAATAGATTAAAAGAGAAAAAAAACCTATTGTCATCTCAATAGGTACAGAATTCATTCAATAAACATGTATGATTAATAACAAAAACCCACCTAACAACCTAGAAATATATCCTTCACTTGGTGAAAGCTGTTTATAGAAACTCTATGGCAAACATTATGCTTAACTAAAGGCCCAGTGCACAGATTCATGCACAGGTGGGGTCCCTCAGCCTGGCCTGTGCCCTCTCATAATCCAGGACCCCTTGGGGGATGTAATAGTGCGCCAAGTGGCAGGCGGCCAGGGAGGAGTCCAAGCCTGGGCTGGGCGCCACACTGCTCCCACTCATCCTGGCCCCACTATGCCTGCTGCTGCTGCCACTTGGTAGCACAGCTGCGGAGGCAGGAGAGGCTTGCGCCACCTCAACTGTGCTTGCCAGCCATGAGCCCGGCGTTTGGCTCACATCAGTCAGCGGAGTGGCACTCCTGTTGTGGGAGCACACTGACCACCTGGAGGCAACTCCTGAGTTGAGCGTCTTCCCCCTGGTGGTCAGTGCATGTCATAGCAACTGGTCAAACGGTCAACTGGTCAAATGGTCAACCAGTCGCTCAGGGTTTTATATATATAGACTAAAGGCCCAATGCACAAAATTGTGCAGGGGGTTCTCTCAGCCCGGCCTGCACCCTCTCGCAATCCGGGACCCCTCAGGGGATGTCCGACTGTTGGTTTAGGGCCGAAACTGGCAGTCAGACATCCCTCTTGCAATCCAGAACCGCTGGTTCCTAACTGCTCACCTGCCTGCCTGCCTGATTGCCCCTAACCAATCAGCCTGCCTACCTCATCACCCCTAACCACTAGCCTGCCTGCCTGATTGCCCCTAACTGCCTCTGCCTCAGCCCCCGCTACCGCAGCTTCATCTGGAAGGACATCCAGAAGGTCGTTTGGCTGTATGGTCTATTTAGCATATTACACTTTTATTATAGATGGTAAAATATTAGATGTCCATATGTCTCTTTCACGTCAGAAACAAGACTAATAAGAAAACCTATAATCATCATTTTTATTCAGTACTAGAGGCCCAGTGCATGAATTCATGAATGGGTGGGGTCCCTCGGAGTGGCCTGCGGGGATTGGGCCCCAGCCTGTGCCCCCAGGCTTACAGCCCCATAGCCTTGCCTGGCACCCCGCCGCGGCCTGGTGCCGCCCCCTCACCTGCTCCACCATCCTGCCTGTGAGATTATCGATCAGGGCCAGACTCCCCACTGCTGCCGCTGGTCACTGTCTGCGGGGCAATCAATCGGCGAGGCAATCTGGCCCCCGCTCACACCTGCCTTGGCCTGGCACTGCCTGCTCACCTGCTCCACCATCCCGCCATGGTCCTGCTCTTGTCAGGGCCCATTGGGGCCAGCAGTGCCTCCACTGCCACCCTCTGCTAGCGCCATGTCGCTGATGCCCACCATGTTCTGAACCCCCCCCTGGTGGTCAGTGCACATCATAGCGAGCAGTCAAATTCCCGGTCGAACAATTTGCATATTAGGCTTTTATTATATTGGATTGTAAGTGAGGGTCTAACTAGTTCATTGGGATAAGAAAAATATAAGGATTGAAAATATATTGTTTTCACAGATGGCAGAATTATCTACATGGGTAATGTAACAGAACATGTAGACAAACTAATAGAACTAATACAGAGTTCAACAAGTTTTCTGAGAATAGGATCAATGCATAAAAAATCAATAGTGCTCCTCTTCAACAGTAAGAATCAAGGATAAATTATTATAAAAGACGAATTCTAAAAGCTAACATGACACCCAAAATTGTACATTGGTATATTTTTCCCCCTTTCTTTCAGGTCTTAAGTTATTTTTGCAAGATTTGCCCCTATTCCCCCAGTATTCTTGGGACATTACATTTGTTTTCCCCTTTTTCCAAGCCCTTTAAAGAGAAATTAACCAATTTAAAACAAAGAACAAATGAGGAAACAGGATCATGGGAAGAACAGAGAGACTATTCCTTTGTAAAGCTTCCACTTCCAAGTCCGTAGTGACTTTGATTTAGCTACTACTATGGATATTGAAAACCAAAGTGATATCACCGATTCTTCTGGTACTAGCTTATTCAAAATTCAATTCACTCCTATCTCACCTAAATATAGTCAACACCCCATTAGAGTATGTGTGCCCTCACTTGACTGTATTTAAGCAAGAAGTTTATCAAGTTACATTCCTTTTTAAAATATATATATATTTTATTGATTTTTACAGAGAGGAAGAGAGAGGGATAGAGAGTTACAAACATTGATGAGAGAGAAACATCTATCAGCTGCCTCCCATACCTCCCCCCTGCCACTGGGGATGTGCCCGCAACCAAGGTACATGCCCTTGACTGGAATCAAACCTGGAACCTTTCAGTCCACAAGCCAATGCTCTATCCACTGAGTCAAACTGGCCAGAGCAAGTTACTTTCCTTTTAATCAACCCCATTGGTTTTAAAAAGTTATTTTGAAAAACATTAAGGAAAGAAGTATTTAAAAAGGAAAGGAAAAACCAAAAGGAAATATAAATAATTATGACTTTCACCAATAAATAAGAAACTATTTAAAAATGAAAGCCCTGGTTCCTGTAGTTTCATTCATAGAATAGAAGGAAACCATTCCTCTGGAAAAAAAAATTTAACCTTTGAGCAAATCATTGCAAGAAGATTTTAAAAGTGCATTGAAAAACCAAAGTATGATATCACCTCAAGGAATCCTTGAAACTTGTGAAGGTTGGTGAAGATTTAGTAAAAGAAGATTTAGGTGATTATAGATATGAATATTTAGATGGTTATGGATCCATTTCACCTATTATTGAGCCCATTACAGAGGATACACATTATGTTAAATATGCAGATGAATGTAATACCAAGTTGGTAGGAGATAATGCTTTCATAATAAGTGCTGAATTTCTAAAAAATAGGAACCTAGGTCTAAGATAAGAGGAAAATGGTAAAACAAACAAACAAACAAAAAACACACAAAACAAAACAAAACAAAAAACCCTGCTTTGTCTATAAAGAAAACAAAGACATTTTTGTCTTCAAAGATGAAAAAGGTTAATTGTTAAAGCAAGGACAGGATTACTAGAAGAGGAGAACGGTTAGGAAGGAATTTAAGTGCAGAACAAAGGAAACAATATCAAGAAAAAATACTTTATATATTTAAAAAAAACAGATGAAGTGTATTTGCATGTGTGTGTGTGTGTGTGCGTGTGTGTGTCTGTCTGTGTGAGTGTGTACATATATCCTCTAAACCAAAAATCTTCTAAGGAGAAAAAACATGACTTTAAATAAGTATATACATTAAATGCAAATAAAGAACCAACACATATTCTAAAGAATAAGAAGAAAAAACTTTGCATGTAGAACTAACGCAATGGAGTGAGTTCCATGTAGGAAAAATATAAGCTTTTATAGGAAAGTGTTTTTTTTTTTAATTTGTTTATTGATGAAGGTATCACATATTTGTCCTCGTCCCCCCATTCCCATCCCACTCCCTCCCCACACATGCCCCCACCCCCCTGTTGTCCTTAACCGCTGGTTAGGCTCATATGCCTGCACGCAAGTCCTTTGGTTGGTCTCCCCCTTTACCCCCACCCTTCCCTACCCTCCCCCTGAGGCCCGACAGTCTGATCCATGCCTCCTTGTTTCTGGGTCTGTTCTTGTTCATCAGTCTATAGAAACAATGTAATATAGACTACTAACTAAAAAGCAATCTCCAAACATCATTGGAATTGTCCTATTTTGTTTAGTGAAAGGTCAAATTTTATTCTAATTTGGTGAGCTCTGGATGTCAGCTACTTTCAAACACATAAGGTCTTCTTTCCATCACTATTTATGAAATTTGTGAATATATACTACAATTAGAGTTTACTTGCAAGATAAATTGCTAAATTTGAAAGGGAGAAAATCCCATTCACTTAGTAGCACAACCCATAATAAATATAATGATACACCTAACAAAAAATATGTCTTTTAAGGAAATATTATGAAATTTTGTTGAATAATATAATGACCTAATATAAATAATAAAATAAATAGAACATTTTAATGGTTTAGAAAAATCAGTATCATAAATAATTTAATTCTTCACAATTTAATTGTAGTTTGATACAATTCCAATAAAGCCCCACAGATTGTTTTCATGGAACTTGACAAATATCCTAAAGTTTGTATGGAAAAAGAAAGGGCAACAACTAGCTAAGATTTTTTTTTTTGAGAAGAAAAATAAGATGAAGAGACTAGCCTCTATCAGGCATTAAGAATTGTTTATTAAGCCATATTAATAAAAAGCATATATGGGTACAGGAATATACAAATATACCAATAGAACTAAATTGAAATTCTGGAAACAACTCATGAGAGAAAGTAAAATTCCCTTCCCCAGTCTATACAGAAATGTAAATTCAAGATAAATTAAAGACCTAAATGTTAAAAGCAAAAATTATTTGCTTATGAAAATTTTGAAGAGTATCTTAATGATACCAAAGTAGGAAAGGATTTCTTAAAAGTATAGAATGGAAACCATAAAAGGAAAACATTGATACATTTGACTTCATTAAAAATAAAAATTCTGATGAAATATACCACAAAGAAAATCCTATATAATAAAAGGGTAATATGCAAATAGACCGAACGGCACAATGACCAGAATGCCTGTGGCCCCTCACCCTGGCTGGCCCTGCCCATGGTCCCTCGCCCCAGCTGGCCCACTCCCAATGGCCCCCATCTGGAGCGGGCCAGCTGAACCCCACCAGTGCATGAATTTGTGCACCGGGCCTCTAGTTTAAAATAACAAGACACTGGCTCATATAAGTTATTTTAGTTCTTATAAATAAGGAAGTATTAATATCCAGAAGCTAAAAAGAACTGTGTCATTATGAAAAAGACAAACAGTTCAATTAGAAAAATGTGCAAAGGATATGACTGGGCAACTTATCGAAGGGAAAACCTGATTCATCTATAAACATCTGAAAAAAGGTACTCACCCTCACTAGTACTGAGGAGAATTTAAATTAAATTCAAAATAAGACAGTCGTTTACAACCATCAAATTGACAAACAGTAAAATGCATGATAATATCATGCAGTCATACCAAGGGAAGATGTAGGGAACTAGGAGTTCTGGTGGGAGTATAAATGTATACACCTGCTCTGGAGAGCACTGTGGCAATGTCTAGTAAAGTCAATGATGTGCATATCTTATTAAGATCCCAATGTTCCTCTTTTAGTATCTTACTATGGAGTAATCCTTGCACATGCAAGAAGACATAAATCAGAATGTTTATTGCCATATAAAAATTCATGCCCAGCAACATGGGAGTGTATTAATATTATAAGTAGTAACATATTTAAAGACTGGGATGCTATATGGCACATAAATATGTGAACTATCTCCATATGTATTAATACAGATGTATTTGGAAAATATTGTTGGGTGTACAAAGCAATTTGGAAAAAGATACGTGCAGTAAAAGAGAAAAATAAATAGTTGGCCCATGTCAAGAGTATCTTTTGGAGCTTAGTTTTTTGTTTTTTTTTCATGAGCAAAGAAATGTTAAATATGGATACATGTAAATAATCATTGTTTTCATAAAACAGCATTAATAGGAATGTCTAATTTTGAGAATAAAATAAGATTGAAATAAAATTTGAAATATGAAAATACAAAGGAACTTTTGGGTCATTGTGTAGTGGGCCACACATACCACATAAAGTTCCTCTGAGGGGACCATTGAAAAAGTTTAGTCCCATATCCTTGTGCCTTACAAACCTGAAGCAGTGAAGCAGGGAGACCCTCCTGTACATATTTACTTAGAAAATATTCTTCTCTTTACCCTTGAAGAAAAGCCTGGTGTAACACCATCTATTATTTTAGCAGTCACTCGGGTACATTGTGTGATGGCTCTCTGCCTAGGAGAGTTCAGGGGTCAAATGACTCAGAGTTGTATTTTCTTTAATAAATATGTTTTTATTGATTTTTAGAGAGAGATGAAAGGAGAGGCAGAGATAGAAACATCAATGAGAGAGAAACATTGATTAGCTGACTCTTGCACGCCCCCTACTGGGGATTGAGCCTGCAACTTGGGCATTGACCTGTTGCATAGGTGGATGCTCAATCAACTAAGCCACACTGGCAGGGCATGACTCAGTATTTTAGATTAAAAGGCCAAGTCTACAAGCTGAAACAGAGGAACATAAATTGTGGTGTTTTCTTTTTTATGAAAATTTTTTGAAAGAAACAGGGCCAGTGGTTCTCTTTTCTCTTTATAAAATTAAATCTTTATTGTTGAAAGTATTACATGTCCCCCTTTCCCCCCCATTTACCCCTTGTAGCCAGCCTCCGTGCCCCGCTCCAGGCCTTCATCAAACTATTGTCTGTGTCCATGGGTCATGCATATATGTATACAAGTTCTTTGGTTGCTCTCTTCACACCCACACCCCCACCCCCACTTTTCCTCTGAGGTTTGACAGTCTGCTCCTTGTTTCTATGTTTCTGGATCTATTTTGTTCAACAGTTTACTGTGTTTATTAGATTCCACATATGAGTGAGATCATGTGATACTTGTATTTTTCTGACTGGCTTATTTCATTTAGCATAATAGTCTCCAGGTTCCTCTATGCCCGTGGTCGGCAAACTGCGGCTCGCGAGCCACATGCGGCTCTTTGGCCCCTTGAGTTTGGCTCTTCCACAAAATACCACGGCCTGGGCGAGTCTATTTTGAAGAAGTGGCGTTAGAAGAAGTTTAAGTTTAAAAAATTTGGCTCTCAAAAGAAATTTCAATCGTTGTACTGTTGATATTTGGCTCTGTTGACTAATGAGTTTGCCGACCACTGCTCTATGCTGTCTCAAAGGGTAAGAGATCCTTCTTTTTTACTGCTGCATAGTATTCCATGGTGTAAATGTACCACAGCTTTTTTAATCCACTCTTCTACTGATGGGCATGTGGGCTGTTTTCTTCAATCAGTTAACTTTTAGATGGCTTTTGTTAAAAATTAAAAAGTTATTTCTCAAAAAGTCAGAAATTTCAGGCTTTTGGTCATATTAATAGTGAAAGTGCTGCTCAAATTTTTCTCTCTCTCCCCACATTCCTCCTATTATCCTATTTAAATCTCCAAGCATGAAAAATGAAGGCAGTTTTGAAGGCTGTTTGGTTGGTTAATCCCCTTGAACTCAGTGTAACTTTCAAAAAGAAAACAGGAGGCCACTTCAGATCAAATCAGGATTTCATCTCATGTGGCCACCCAGGCTTCTGTCACCATATTTAAGGTGGTAGGTTTCATGGGTCCTGATGTTTGATCTGAAATCATTTTGCACATATGAAAGAGCATGATTGAATTATGTATTCATTTGAAACTTGTTCTGTTCATCCTGGGAGCCTGCAATTATTATATACATTTATTGATGTGCAGCTTTATGCTAATTATAGAAGCTATTGTGATATAATTATTGATTTATGGTCTTCACCTCTTTATGGTACATTTTTCTCACTTGATTATGTTGAGAATCAGTGTATGTGAACACTTTTTCAATGGCACTGAATGAATTGTCAAATCAGCAAGTAATATAGGAAATTGGACCCAGTCCACTGTCTAGAAACATAATTTTAGGCATTTTAATGACTAGATCTATGGCTGTGGAAATTTAAAAGTCTCTATAAGAATCAAAATGATTTTTGATCTTAGATGCGGTTTTAGAATGCTCAATCACCTTGGTGAGGTTCTTTGGTAAACCCCATGAGTGTATGGGTTTGTCTCTCTTATTTACTGTGGTAAGGCTTAGCACAATCCAGGCACATGGTAGGACCTCAGCATTTTGAAATGAATGGGTAGGTGGAAAAATGAAAGGAAGAAAGGGAGAAAAGAGAGAGGGTGGGAGAAATCTGCTCTGAGAAAGGCTTCCATGAGGAAGGTATTTATTTTCTCAGGAACATTGTCTTTTATATTTAAAATGTCTGCCCTCTTACTTTGGATACCAAGGGTGCCAGCCACAGGACAGTTGCTATTTCTGATCTTTAAAATGTGTGAAGCCCATTGCAGGAACTAAGAGAAGACAACCATATCAAAGCTGCACTGCTTTTCTGCTTTTGACCTCAAACATAGCATTCAAGGTGATGCAAGTATTTGATTGTATAGAATTAATAATCCACCAGAAGGTAAAAATAGCTGAATTGTAAATAGCCTCTTTAAATTTTTTTTAGTAAACTACTTTAGATGAATCACATTAATACAGAAAAATACACAAATCCTACAGGTACAGCTCATTAAATGTTTATAAATTGAATAAACCATGGTAAATAACCCCATAATAATAGAGGTAACATTACCAGCACTCCAGAAGCCCCTTTTCTGCCCTCATCCAGAACTTATTCCTCACCACAAGGATAACCACTAGAATTCTGAACACCATAGATTGGCTTTTCCTATTTGAGTTGTTTTATATAAATGGTATTACATTATATGTAGCTTTTGTGACTGGTTTCTTTCACTTAGCATCATGTTTTCTTGGTTCATTATGTTGTAGCATCTATCAGTACTCATTTGTTCTTATTGCCAAATAATATTGCATTGTATGGATATAGTCCCAATAGAGATTTGAGTTGTGTCCACTTTTTGGCTATTATGAATAATGTTGATATAAACATTTATGTACAAGTTTTTGCATGGACATGTTTTCAATTCTCTTGGCAATGGAATTGCTGGGCTGTATGTTGTTTTGTTTAATTTTTTTACTGTCAAACTTTTTTCCAAATTGGCTACACCATTGTACATTTTTATCAGTAGCTTATAAGAGTTCTCTAGTTTTTCTGCCTCCTTGTCAATACTTGGTATGGTTTGTGTTTTTAATTTTAGCCATTCTGGTAGGAAAACCATGTTTTTTTCTATATAGATTTTTATATCTTCTTGTGAGACTCAGAAAGTAACTCTAAAGCTAACTTCTTTAAATTAATTAATCTTAGATCATTTCTTATCTAGAGCCTTAATTGGAGCAACTAGTATTTTTCTGTCTTTTCTGAAAATGTGGAGACAGCCTTCAAGATTTAGCTGAGATGCTACTTCTACTGAAAAACCTCCTTGACTCTTCTTTACCTAGTCTGCATGTGATGGCTTCCCTTTGAAGATTTCTTTCTTTTATGTGTTGTTCAGCATAGGTCTGACATGAAGTAGGTGCCCACATGCACCTTCGATGAGTGACTAGATTTTCCTGTGTAGTCCCTATTTTATACCAGATTATGTAAAACAAAAATCTGCACTCTAGTTCTGGAAGGGCTTAGAAGTAATCTACCCAATCCCATAATTTTATTTATGGGAAAGTTGAAACTCATAGAGGGGAATAGTATAGCCAGACAACCTGGGCCTAGTGGGCAGGCCCCATGATTCCTATTCCAGGGTTTTTTCTACCTACCCAGGCAATTTCTATCATGCATCTTTGCTTCCCTTCTGCTGCTAATTTACAGAGATTGAAGCTAATATTGCGGGAGGTAGGTGGGGGATCTGTATATTTAGGGTTTAAATAGAAGGTCAAAGAAACATCTCTCCTTTCATTGAAAGTTGCATGCTCCAGCACTGAGAGCCACCATCATCTAAGTCACAGAAAGTGACTTTTCAGCAAATACAGTTTTTAATGGTATACATAAAATATCTGGTTTTGTTTTGTACTCTGATAATGATTAAGAATTTTCAATAGCTCAGGGAGAATTAAGATGATTTACACCCACATTATTACTCATCACCACTTAGAGCAAAGAAAGAAATCTTTTAAAAAGATGTTTATTGCTTTCAAACCAAATGAGAATCTGAATTAAAATGATTCCCTGCACAATTGTTTGAGTTGAAAGTACATTTAGCCATTTTCAAAATCCCTTGTAATAACAACCATGCTCAATAATTTCATGGAGTTTGTATTTTTCAAAGGAGATGAGGGGAAATTCTGTAAACATGAACTTCCTAATTCTCATTGTGTAGTGACTGCCCTGGGTCAATTGTGTTACGCTTGCTCCTCAGATGAACACTAAATCTCTGACTGGCTGTCTAGGCTTAGATTGAACGTTTGGCCACTTGCTTCACTGTGAATTTACTTCAAATGGAAGAACCTTAGTTCTTCAGTAATTATCTGACCCTCAGTTCCTAGGTTGTAAAATATAATGATCACATATCCATTTCAGATAAATAATTTGTAAAGCAACTACTGCTTAGTAGGTCTTCCTTGTATGGCAGTGACTGTTGATTTCCACTGGAGAAGTCTCTGGACTACAAAAGAAGGTTTTGCTGATTCCCTCAAATCCACCCCCAAATATCCCAAACACACCATTCATTCATTCATTCATTCATTTATTGAGAATAGATTGATTGCTTCATAATCATGTAGTGGAGGAGGTGTGATGTAACAAAAAGTTTTCACATTCAAGCATGTCACATTCTAGTTATTATCTTTATTTTGCAATTTCAGTTTACATTCAGTATTATTCCACACCACCATCTTGATTGGAATTTCTAGTTTTTATTATTTTAACTTATGAGTTTTATAAATAATCATTACTCCAAGTGCTAACGTCTAGCATCCTAAAACAAGGCTCATAAAGAATATTTCAGTAGAAAACAACTATATCACATATCATATCCTATATAATAAAAGCCTAATATGCTAAGTGTCCAGTCATCTGGTCCTCCATTCAACCAATCAAAGCATAATAGCTAATGATATGCTAAGGCCGCTCAACCACTCGCTATGACATGCACAGACACTCCAACTGGTAGGTTAGCTTGCTGCTGGGGTCCTGCTGATCAGGCCTGAGTGAGATGGGCTGGACATGCTCTGGAGCCCTCCTGCGGTCCCTCCCCAGCCCCGATTGTGCACCGGTGGGGTCTCTTGCCCTGGCTTGAACACTCTTGCAATCCAGGACCCCTTGAGGGGTGTCAGAGAGCTGATTTTGGCCCGATCCTGCAGGCCAGGCTGAGGGACCCTACTGGTGCACGAAATCGTGCACTTGGCCTCTAGTAATGATATAATGGACAGACAAGGTAAATGACTCCTCTTATCTAAGTAAATATTAGAAAGAAAGCTTTAGGGACTTGTAAATTTGTGCTAACTCTTGGACCTTGGATATAATATTGTTAAATTAATGCCCTAAAACAGGCAAAAATATAGTTTTCTTTTTCTTTTTTTGTTTTTGTTTTTTCTTTTTTTTCCAGGAGGACTTTCAGAATATGGCTGAAATCAGTCATAAACTAACATGGAATTCTCAGAAACCAGTGCCCTTTCTTTCTTTCTCTTTCTTTCTTTCTTTCTTTCTTTCTTTCTTTCTTTCTTTCTTTCTTTCTTTCTTTCTTTCTTTCTTTCTTTTTCCTTTCTCCGTTTTTTGTCCTCACCTGAGGAATTTTTTTTCCATTGATATTAGAGACAGAGATGAAAGGCAGAGAGAGAAACTTCAATGTGATAGAAACATCAATTGGTTGCCTCATGTATGCACCTGTAGGGAGCGGTTATAGGGTTAAGCCTCTGACTGACCTGTGGCAGGGTCACAAACAAGTTCGTTTGGAAGGCAGACCCCTCCCAGCATAATTAAGCCTGATCCTGTAACTGATCCCTAGATCCTTCCTGGGTAGCTAGTGGGCTGTGGGAGGGGCAGCAAGTGCTGCCAAAACAAGTGAAACTTACAAGAACATTGTTAATTGCCTTGTTTGTCCCTGATTATAAATAAAGCCTCAGCTTTGCAGTTTGGATCTGTTCTGTGGCCTCAGCCAGGCACAGAAAGATCCACCCAGCCCCAGCTTTCAAATCTATCTCTGTGTCTCCTCTCTTTATTTCTAATATTTCTCAATCCCTGCCCGCCTCCACTTAGAACCGGTTCGTTCATCTCTCTTTCTGCGCGGAACGCAGAAAAGGGAGATCCCCGCCATGTCTGGCCCCCGCATGCACCCCAACCAGGAATCAAACCCATAACCTTTTGATATATCAGACGATGCTCCAATAAATTGACCCACCTGGTCAAGGCACTAACTCCTATTTTCTAGAGCAAATACAGAGCAGAAGAAACTGCAAGGAAGACTTCTAGGGTTGGAAAGATGCTCTTTGAGTTGGAGTTGGGAGGCTTGGTTCTTAGTTCCAGATCAGTCACTGCTTTATAGTGTGATCCAGAGCAAGCCACTTTTATAATAGAAAAAAAATATATATGGCTCAGCAATTCCACTACTACTATCTACTCAGGCATATTGAAAGCATACATCCATGCAAAAACTTGTACATAAATATTCATAGCAACATTATTTATAATAACCTATAACAGGCTTTAGTTTCCTCATCTGAAAACTAACAATCTAGTCAAAACTATAATCTGCATTCTATAGATTCATAGGGTTCCACAGAGGTTTCTCAGAGATCACTGAAGGAGGCACTCTGACACTTCAACCCCCATCTCTAATGCAAGTAGTTCCATTTTCTGCTGGTTTGTACATGGGGGCTCTTCTCCAGGTTTCATTTGAATAAAGGGATCCAAGGCCTAAGTAAAATTGTAAACCATGAGGCCAAGTGATCTTCAAGATTCTTCAGGTTTTAATGTTCTATGATATCTGAATAACCATAGTGGGCATCTTTGCCATTTTTCAGTTACTGATATGTTAGCCAGGCCTTAGGCTGGAATGATGATGGAAATAGGTATAACCACTCTGCTACCTAGGTGCTTCTTACACCTGGATTATTGGATTCAACAGAATGTCTGAATCATCAAAGAAAGGTTGCATTTGACTTAATTTTGTTTTACTATTGCACATTTCTATCTATGTATTGTATATTTAGTGGGGCTCTAAGTATATTTGGTGAGTATCCAATAAGTAAAATGCTTCATTAACCCATATATATCATTGCTGAGCAGTGCCAGATAGCAGGAAGTTTATTGAATCAGACAATGAACAATTTAAAGTGCTTTTCACATTTATGCACAGGATATCATGAAGAAGAGCATGTTCATGAGAGTTGGTCAGTTTTTTATATCCATATAGTAGAGGCTGATTTATTTGAGGCATAGAATTTTTCAGGCAATCTGAATTAACTATGTCTGGAAATGGTTCTTCTGAGCTATTACATTTCCAGGTGACTGAAAAAACATGCACAAAAGTAGAAATATAATTTTTTTTCAGGATATACACACCATCTCCAAGAATGTAAACTGGAAGTATATTACTCAATTACATTTTAAAATGTAATGGCCTCCCTCTGAGGAAGAGTGGTGCTATTAATGTCATTTTACATGGGGGGAGAGAACTTTGTGACACTAGGGATTCTTTTATGTGCATTTCTCCATTTATTTTCAGCCTGTTTATCTAGTTAACCATTCTTTTCTTTTGGCTTTGCCCCTCTCCTCTGTAGGCTCTAATACTTTTGATATTTTATGGCATTCACACAATCCAAAACATAAGATGCCTATTGATACAGAGCAAGATTCTGAGATAGGCACTGCTGGGGATAGTGATGATGAGCTTCTCTTTTAGCATGTTACTGCATTTTGAAAGTTAGTGTTTTGACGCATTATCACTCTAGGTGAGGTTCTTGTTTAAGTCTAGTGAAAGAAAGTCAGATATTGTATTCAAGATGGAAGCTGAGGCAGGCAGATTGGAAGGACATGGGTCCTGTATGTTCTTCTCTTATCACACTTTATCTCGTATCACATTGATTTGTTAACATATGTCTGTTCCTTACTAGAGTGATTGCCGCGAGAGCATGTTTTCTACTTATGTGGGATTCCCAGAGTCTAACACATTGCCTATAGAATTGGCTATGCATATCATATTCAATGAATGAGAGAAAGGGAGTCTGAGCTATTATTTGAGAGAGACTGTTCTAGAAAAGTAAAATGTGGTAAAGATATGTTGCTATGCATTGTTTGACACATTTGTTGACATCTAAGATGAGGAAGATTTTAATAGATTGGGCTTTGAACTATGACAGGTGAATATTTAGATCTCTCCCAAATGTTCATGCCAGTCTTATGTAAAAAATAGCCCAAATTGTTCTCCTGACTGCCCATTGTGCAAATATACTGATCCCAGAAATCAGAAGGCATGCAATGGGATTCTAAATCTTATTGCCTTTTGTGACATGTATAGCTGGATTATGAGACTCCATTCAACCAGTAAGATAGAAATAACATCTGCGTAGGCAGACAATAAATTCAGACCAGCTTTCCCTCTGAAGCCCAGCTGCCATTGTGACTCGGGCAAAGCTCCCTGCCTTAAAAAGCCAAGAACTACAGAGTAGAGGCACTCAACTAAGGGTGGAAACTTGAAAGGGCAGGGGCAGTACACAAACCGGTTTTCTTTTGACACTCCTGAACCAAACAGGTTCCCATTAATTAATTCATTTTCATGGATTCAGATTGGCAGTTGGGCAGAGAAGATGGGAGAGGTACAGGAAATGAGTGACAAACACTTTATTAAGTTAGGTTTATTACAGGAATGCAAGGTTGGTTCGACAATTGAAAATCTATCATTGTGATAGATTTAAAGCATAAAGGCCGTATCAACAGTAGATAGAGAAAAATAGAAAGTACTTGATAGAGTTTTAAAAATAAGGAAAGAATGCTCAATTTTAATTACAAGTTGGAATAGAAAGCTATCTCTTAAACATGATGAAGCATATTTACTATAGACCAATAGGAAACATCATAATAAATTGAGAAATACAAATGGCATTTTCATTGAAACTAAGAACAAGACAGGGATTCCCCAATAATCACTGTCATTCAACATTGTTTTGGAGGTAATCATTAATGTTAAATGTGAAGGAAAATAAATTTGTCTTATAAACAGAAAATATGGCAAAAGTATCATTATTTGAATACAATATCTATAAAAACAAAAAGATGCAACTATAAATTCTTTTATTTAATACTAGAGGCACAGTCCCTCAGCCCGGCTTTCACAGTCCTGGACCCCTCAGGGGATGTCTGCCTGTCCCTCTTGCAGTCTGGGGCTGTCACAGTCTGGGACCCCTTCCTCCTTACTGCCCACCTGCAGCAGAGGCAGGAGATGCTCCTGCCACAGCTGCTGCGCTCACCAGCTGTGAGCCCAGCTTCTGGCTGAGCAATGCTCCCCCTGTGGGAGTGCACTGATCACCAGGAGGCAGCTCCTGTGTTGAGCATCTGCCCTCTGGTGGTCAGTGTGCATCATAGCGACCACTATTCAGTCAATTTGCATATTATGCTTTTATTATATAGTATTTTTATTGATTTTTAGAGACAGAAAGAAAGGGAGAGGGTTAGAGAAAAACATCAATGTGAGCATGAAATATCGATTGGCTGCCTCTTGCATGCTTTCCTCCTGGGATGGAGCCTGAAAACTGGGCATGTACTCTGACTAGGAATTGAACTAGCAACCTTTCAGTGCACGGAATGACACCCAGCTAATCAAGCCACACCAGCCAGGGCTCAACTATAAATTCTTTTTTTTAAATAAATCTTTATTGTTCAGATTATTACAATTGTTTCTCTTTTTTTCCCCCCATATCTCCCCGCCACCTGGTTCCACCCCCACTCTGCCCTTACCTCCCCCCACATTGTCCTTATCCATAGGTGTATGATTTTTGTCCAGTCTCTTCCCGCACCCCCCACACAGACACCCCTTTCCCCCTGAGAATTATCAATACACTCCCATTCTATGCCTCTGATTCTATTATGTTCACCAGTTTTTTCTGTTCCTCAGATTTTTAATTCACTTGATTTTTAGGATCACTTGTTGATAGATATGTATTTGTTCATAATTTTTATCTTTACTTTTTTCTTCTTTTTCCTCTTTTTAAAGAATACCTTTTAGCATTTCATATAATACTGGTTTGGTGGTGATGAACTCCTTTAGCTTTTTCTTATCTGTGAAGCTCATTATCTGCCCTTCAATTCTGAATGTTAACTTTGCTGGGTAGAGTAGTCTTGGTTGTAGGTTCTTGCTATTCATCACTTTGAATATTTCTTGCCATTCCCGTCTGGCCTGCATAGTTTCTGTTGAGAAATCAGCTGACAGTCGTATGGGTGCTCCCTTGTAGGTAACTAACTGTTTTTCTCTTGCTGCTTGTAAGATTCTCTCTTTGTCTTTTGCCCTTGGCATTTTAATTATGATGTGTCTTGGTGTGGTCCTCTTTGGATTCCTCTTGTTTGGGGTTCTGTGCGCTTCCTGAACTTGTAAGTCTATTTCTTTCACCAGGTGGGGGAAGTTTTCATTCATTATTTCTTCAAATAGGTTTTCAATATCTTGCTCTCTCTCTTCTTCTGGCACCCCAAAAATTCAGATATTGGTATGCTTAAAGCCATCCCAGAGGCTCCTTACGCTATCCTCACACTTTTGGATTCTTCTTTCTTTCCGCCTCTCTGGTTGGGTGTTTTTTCTTCCTCATATTCCAGATCTTTGGTTTGACTCTTCGGGTACGGTGGTCTACAGTTGAGTGTCTGTATATTCTTTATCTCAGACAGTGTATGCATAATTTCTGACTGGTCCTTTTCCATTTTTATTTTTATTTTTGGTATTCTCATTAAGGTCCTTGAAGGTCTCTTCAAGTTTCTCAGCGGTTTTTAGAAGATTCTTGAGTAACCTTATAAATGTGGTTCTGAACACTGTGTCGTCCATTAGTTTGCTTTCCTCCATCTCTCCTACTTGTGACATACTTTGGTGTCTCCGCATTTTGGCTGCCTCCCTGTGTTGATGGAGTGGCTTTGTGTGGTCAGTGACCTATAGGGGCCAGTAGCTCAGCTTCCCCAGCACTCTAGGTGGTCACTCTTGGTACACCCCTTTGTGGGCTGAGTGGAAAGTCTTGTTGTAGTTAAAAGCCTTGATTGCTGTTGGTACGCTGGGAGGAATTGACCTCCAGGCCAATTGGCTGTGAGGACCTGCTGTGTCTATAACGGAAGAATTGCTGTGCTGGAGACACAGTAGGGCTTTTGTGCTCACTGAGTCTGCCTCTTGAATGTGTCCCTTATGAGAGTGGTTGAAATCTGGTGTCATCCACACTGACCACTAGATACCCTAGTGTCTGGATCTCCAATGGGGTGAAGGTCTGAGGCCTCCCAGCAGGAGCTACAGCAAAAGCTACAGTTTTCTCCTCTTTGCTTGGGCAGTTTTGGAGCAGTCTGACTGGAGCTGCAGTTAATTTGGTTGAGCTGCCACAGAACAGGCCATTTATATGTAAAAGTCGCTGTGTGGAGCCTGGGCGGGTTTTTAGAATGTGCGGGGTGGGGTCTCAGGGAGGGGTGGGATCTCAGAGCATCACTAGGCTGGGGCATGGCCAATGGCCATGGCTGCCTTCAGCTGTCTCTGCCTTTCTGCGTTTCCAAGTCCCCGTGACCCGTGCTCCAGTGCAGCAAACCCTGATTGCTGGGCGCACCTCTGCAGAAAAGTCACTCTCACTCTCCCACCGATGGCCGAGAGTCCAGCTTCTCCCCGTAGGCGTCTGGGTCCCCCGCATGTCCCCAGAAACTGGAGTTCAGAGTGATCGGGAGTTTGTCTCCCTTCGGTTTGAAGAAAAGCCACGCGCCCATCGACTATAAATTCTTTAGAGTGAATAAGAATTTAATAAGGTGTCTTGATGTAAAATAAACATAAAAATAAATTGATTTTATTTATAATATCACTAACCAGTTAGAAAAAGAACAAAATCTCATTCATAATAAGGTTTAACAAATAAAGTCACCCAGGAGTAAAATTAATTAGGAAGACACAATCTATGTTAAAAAATAACATTTTAATGTAATGACAGAAAACAAGACTTGTTCAAAGCCAGAGTCATATCATACCCCTGCATGGCAAGATTATTATCTTAAACACTGAGATTGTGATATGGAAGAATAAATATGCTAGCATCTCTTGCTAACAAAGAAATAAAATAAGTAAAGAAATCTTGGCAAAGAAGAAGAATGAGGGAAAAGTTTCCCAGTCAGATATTAAATTGACTATAAAGGAATGAGTGAGATATTGATCCAGCTATCAACAACAACAAAAATGAATAGATCAGAATTGAGAATATAGATCCAAGTATATATTGGATCCTGCTATATGATAAAGGAATTATTGAAATCGGTAGGGAAAGAGTGGCTTTTTCAATATATGGTGTTAAAAGAATATAAAAACAGAACCTCTTCTTTACAACATATACAAAGACAAATTCTAGATACATTGAAGGGGAAATGTAAAAAGAAAACTATCAAAGCATTAGAAAGCAGTGTAAGAGAATATGTGTATGACTTTAGGGGGATGTTCCTTAAGCAAGACATGGATCTATATTATTTAAAGAAAACACTTTGCAGATTTTTTACACAAAAGTGATCAATCAGAGTAAAATATTTGCATACATTTGACAGTATAAAAGTTGATATTGCTAATACACAAAATAGTCCTACAAATTTATATGACAAAGGAACCACCCAATGGATATATGAACAAATGATTTGAACAGGGAATTTAAAAGAGAAAGTACAAATTTGTTGAAGCATTTATTTGGAATATTAAAAAAAAAACCACTGAGGAGTCTGAATAGCCATATGTAGGGAAATAGTTGAATAAATTGTGGTAATTCCCTGTTTGGGATTAACACATGGCTAGAAAAAAAGTTGCTATAGATCTATCTAGCTGTCTACAAATTTGGAAGACTCTCCACTATATATGATTAAATAAAATGAGCAAGCTTTACAATTGAGTGAAAAGTATGATCACATTTTGTTAAAAAGCAAGCCTAAATATCGGCATATATTTTTTGTTTGTTTATATGGAAAGATAAACACAAAATGTTGATGGTGGTTACATCCAGGGCTGTTATTGGATGAGGGAGGGGAATGCTATTACTTTTACTTTAGTTACTTGTGTATTGTCTGAAAGGTTACAATGAGCCATAAAATTGAATATCAGTATAATTTTCCTTAAAGCTTAAAAAGCCATTGATATGCAAATAAAGCGCATTCAAGGGAAGAGCAAAAAGACCCACTTACAGAGAGAGTAAACTAACTGCCAGTATGCATCCAGTGTGTGCTAGGTACTATGCAAACATCTTTGAATTCATTTGCTCATTTAAGCCTCCAACTAACCTTAGTGGTAAGTAATGCATTATCTCCATTTTACAGGTGAGGAATTTGAGGCTCACGGAGCTTGACTAACTTTTCTGAGATCATGCAGCCCATAAGTATGAGAGCCAGCATTTGAATTCAGTTCTATGGTCTCTACAATCAGTGTTAAAACCTATACTGTTCAGAATCTGAGAAGATGTGTGAGATGGTGACATGGATTCTTAGTTCATTAAGAAAATAAACCCAGATATTGTTGGTATAGTTATGATGTGCTTTATAGTTAAAGGAAGACTTTGAGTAGTTAAGGAATTAATTCTATTGATTCTGTCCTAGCTACTAACTCACAGGGCAACCCTGGGCATGCCTTTTAGATCCCATGAGGTGGATACCTGAGCAGCTTGAATGACTGAACTAAGAGAATACTGAATGAAGTCTTTGTGTCTACATTTCCCTGTATCTAGAGAGCAGACAAGTTGTTTTATTTGTTGATGTATTCTCTGAACAAATGCTCAGCCTTCCTTGGTAGAGCCTGGAGGATGGGCTGTAGTGGAGGGGGGGTCTATAGGCCCATCTCTATCATTAACTCTCTGCCATTTAAACTTGCAATCATTAAATTGAATGAAGCCACAGTAGCCATGCTTGTCAGGTTTTTCAATTTTGTTGATGGGGCTGGGGTATCCCAATAAACAGCATTTCATTCTTTCATTTTCAAAAGTTGAGAAATAAAATTTAAAAGACAAACAAATGGAGACATAATGCTAACATTATTATGCATAAAGCTGATGGGAGAATTAGGCTTTAGCTCTGTAATGAGAACTGTCTGCTAACAGTTGCACTATACTCCATCGTCTAAGTGCCTTCAAGTTCATTGTTTATCCATTCATCTGCTGATGGATATTGGGTTGTTTCCACTTTTGGCTATTTTGAATAGTGCTGCTATGAATTTTTGTATTCAAGTATTTTTTGAATACTTGTTTTCATTTCTTTTGGTTAGATATCTAGGAGTACAATATCTTGGTATATAGTAATTTTGTTTAACTTCTTGAGAAACCATCAAACTGTTTTCTCTACTTGTTACCTTCTAATTATAGATTAGCTCTCCCAATTATAGCCCAATGAATGTGCTCCACCAGTCAGATAACCTCTTCCTCCTCCTTGTAGTAGGGTAAGTCATAGTTGGTTAAGCAGCCAGGACTATTACTCTAGCTGAAGTTCCTTCACATGTACTCATAGGACTGGGAAATGGAGCACCCTCCCTTCCCCAACAGATAACACACAAATGACATCCATGTATTAAACACAAACTTATTGAGGACCTATAAATGTACCAAAGAGTGTGACAAGCATTATGGATACAGAAGCAAGGAACATTTTCTGTCCTCTGTAGGTTCAGATTCCAAAATATGAACACAGATTTTAAAAAATGAAGTATTGCACTAATCAGGACCCATGATACATTTAAAAATCAAATTCTCAGAAATATAAATTTAATATTATACGGTGATGTCTTTCAATGATAAGTGAATTCAGACTCACATTTTTTCAGTTCATAAAATATTTAAAGGGCCATGTCCAAAAAAATTACACATAATTCAGTTGAGATGAGCACTGCATAAAATTGAATAAATTATAGTGGATCATCTGTCTTTTAAAAATAATATTTAAATTAAGAAACCAAAAGGAATCATAAGCTGTACTTTATTATTAAAATTAAATATTTTTACATAAATGGATGTTAATTGGTAGGCACTGTAAACTGCTGTCATTATATCTGTCAGTTTTGTTCTACAACTGAGAGAATTTACCATCATCATGTAATACATGACTCTGTCCCTAAACTCCTAAGTGCAGGCATTACCAATGAGCTGTTTATAGCTTTACCTACTGTACTAAGCCATTGCCAGGCACTGCCTGGATTATTATACTACTGAAGCACTCCTTTCTCAGTGTGACTACTGGTCCAAATGACTCATTTCTTATGGCTCTACCTCCACATACTCCAAACCCATGTTGCATGTTTGAGTACCATATTAAAATGGGCCACAGTGCTGTAGCTGGATTGGCTCAGTGGATAGAGCATCGGCCTGGGGACTGAAAGGTCCTGGGTTTGATTCCAGTCTAGGGCACATGCCCAGGTTGTGGGCTCAATCCCCAGTAGGGGGTGTGCAAGAGACAGCCAATCACTGATTCTCTCTCATCATTGATGTTTCTATCTCTCCCTCTCCCTCTCTGAAATCAATAAAAAAAAGAAAGAAATAGGCCACAGAGAAAACCCATCTCTTGCTAAGAATAACAGCAGTATTCTATAGATAAAGCACAGCTCAGGCTTTGCAAATGGAAATAGACACAGGTAACAATGTTTTATTTATTGATCTGTGTAAATTTCATTTAAACTTTTAGGTAATGTAGACATACAAATTCTTCTACTTAATGGCTAAATGCTCAGTATTGTCAAATACCATGAGGGAATAGTGTCAAATACCATGAGGTCAGCAGTTTTACTCAAGTGATTGAATGTTCAGGATATTTCCTGTCTATGCTGGGTTACTAAACACAGCAAACAATTTTTTAGTGTTTTTGACAAAGAATTGACATTATTTTTTTTTTCTAGAGAGTAAATGCCTTTGTGGTTTGTTATTTAAAATTTGGACAAATTCTACTATTCCACTTTGGATGTTGTTCATTCACCCACATTCAGTAAGTGTTGCATTGCTTTGTTCAAACGCTTAATTTTACATGAAATTAAATTCAAAGTTGGTGTGGTTAATGTAATTCAAAAAGACCATTAGGGGTATCTGGAGAAAGTTAGGAACCATGATTACAACTAGAACACAGAGTTAACGTTATCCAAGCAATTGAATTCTATTCAAGTTCTGGGGTTTATGTGGAAGAGAAAAGCTGAGATGAGGCCAAGCACAGTGCTGAAAATAGAAAGTGCTTAGTAAATGTCAGTTAAGTAAATTTATGCATGTAATTAATAAAAAAGGAAAGTTATCTAGAATAGAATTTTAGGTATCAGTGGGAGAAATCCATCCTTTAGAAGAGACTCAGATTAAAATGCTTGTTCTGGACTACTGTCTTTTGCTTCCCCTGCTTCAGCCTAGTGGTCCTGAACTATACCTGGGAATCACCCTCCAATCTCTTCATGCAATTTCTGCTAATTCCCAAGCCAACCTTTACCCAATTCCAGAGAGGCTTGAGGAAAGCTGTTCACCACCTCAGCTTTCTGCCACATGACGAACTAAGCTGGTTACTAGGTTCCAGATAGAGTCTCAATACCCAGGTTAGGCCACAGGCTCCTCCTTCTCCTTCAGCCAGCACCATCCTTCCACCCAATTCTCTGAAGGTAAAGTGCTCAGGCCTAAATTAGTAAACAAGCATGTGGGGTGCCCAGGGCTAGGTCAAAAGTTAAATTCTCCAGAAACCATGCTATCTTGAAGGGGAGACTAGCTGTGACTAAGAGCCCAGCCTCACAACCACCCACAGTGGCCTCAGACAACACCCAGGACTCTATAGCCACTCTGGCCAAAGACCTGCCACTGCAGCTGCAGACCCACAGACACTGGGACTCCAGCCTCCCTGGACACAAGCTCCTGTGAGTTCCAGAGTGTGCTCCCCTCCCCTGCTGACTTGCTGCTTTGGCCCAGAGCCCTGTGCTGGGCTCTCCTGTGACTCTCAGGGTGCACAATGCTCTCGCCAACCCGCTGCCACAGCACAGGCCCCGCAAGTTCAGGCTCTTGGGCTCTACCATGACTCTTGGGGTGACTCTCTGACCTGCCACCATGGACACAGGCCCCATGCATCCAGTGCCTGGGCACTCCTGTCTCTGGGCACACTTGGGGCACACAATGCTCCTACCGACCCGCCTCTATTGACAGAGGCCTTCTGCATCCTAGCACCTAGGCTTTCCAGTGACTCTCAGGGTACACAACTCTCCTGAAAAGCCCTCTGCTTCAGCCACTGGCCCCATACAACTAGGCACCCAGACCCTTCAATGATAGCAAAAATGGGGAGACAAAGAAACAACCCTCAAAGGAAAGAAAAGGAGGAATTGCCAGAAAAGGACTCGCTGGAAAAGAAATAAATGAAAATGAGGCATGCAATATGTCAGAAAAAATTTCAAGTAATGGTCATACAGTTGATTAATCAGATGTCTGAGAAAATCAACAACATATAAGAATAAAGAGGAAATTAAGAATAATGTGGCTACAATAAAAAAAAACGATGAAAGGTTTCAACAGTAGACTAGAATTGGAGAACTGAGTTGGTGAGTTAGAAGATAGGGCAGGGAAATGTCCAATCTGAACAGCAATTGGAGAAAATAATTAGAAAGCAAGAGGAGAGCCTAAGGGAGCTTTGGGACAATATGAAACAAAGTAACATATGTATAATAGGGGTGTAAGAAGGACAAGAAGAGGAGCAAGGATTAGAAAACCTATTTGAAGAAATGATAACAGAAAACTTCCCTGATTTGGGGGAAGATAGAGTCACGTAAGCACAGAGAGTCCCAAACAAGAAGAACCCAAAAAGACCTACACCAAGACACGTCATAATCACAATGGCAAATGTTAATGACAAAGAGAGAATCTTAAAGGCTGCAAGAGAGAAACAGAGAGTTACCTACAAAGGATCTCCCATTAGATTATCAAATGATTTATCAACAGAAACATATCAGGCCAGAAGGGAATGGAATGAAGTATACAAGGTGATGCAAAGCAAGGGATTGAATCCAAGAATATACTATCCAGCAAGGCTATCATTTAAAATAAGGGGAAATTGGGAGCTTTGCAGACAAAACAAACAAACAAACAAAAACACACAAAAAACCAAGGGAGTTTATCACTACAAAGCCAGAAATACAAGAAATGCTAAAGGGACTGCTGTAAAAAGAAGAAATAGAAAGGGAAGAAGGAACACTGGCATAAAGAATAAAAATGGCTATAAACAAGTACCTATCAATAATAATCTTAAATGTAAATGGACTAAATTCTCCAATCAAAAGACATAGAGTGGCTGAATGGATAAGAATACATGACCCATATAAATGCTGTCCACAAGAGACCCACTTCAGAACAAGGGATTCACATAGACTGAAAGTGAAAGGATGGAAAAATATTTTCCAGGAAAATGGAAATGAAAAAAAGGCTGGGGTAGAAATACTTATATCTGACAAAATAGACCTCAAAGTTAAGGCCATAACAAGAGATGAGGAAAGGCACTTCATAATACTAAAGGGATCAATATAAAAAGAGGATATAACTCTGGTAAACATATAGGCAGCCAATGCAGGGACACCCAAATACGTACAAAAACTTTTGGAAATTAAAAAACAACTTCTAGAGAGAAGTGCACAGCAATACAATCATAGTAGGGGACTTTAATACCCCATTGACATCACTAGATAAATCCTCTAAACAAACAAACAAAAAAATCAGCAATCCTAAACGACTCACTAGATAGATGGACTTAATAGACATCTCCAGAACATTTCACCCCAAAGCCACAAAATATACATTGTTCTCAATTGCACATGGGACATTTTCAAAGATAGACTACATATTGGCACACAGAAAGTCTCTCCAAATTCAAGAAAATCAAAATCATATCAAGCTTCTTCTCAGATCACAATGACATAATATTAGAAATAAACTACAATAAAAACAATCACAAAAATTCAAACACTTGGAGGCTAAATACTAGTACCATGTTATTAAACAATGTTTGGGTTACCAAAGAGATCAAAGAAGAAATAAAAAACATTCTGGAAACAAGTGACAATGAGAATAGAACAGTCCAAAATCTATTGGACACGGTGAAAGGAGTACTGAGATGGAAGTTCATAGCATTACATGCCTACCTCAAAAAAAAAAAAAAAAAAAAAAAAAAAAGAAAGAAAGAAAAGAAAAAATGGTGATAAATTATCTAACTCTACAACTTAAAGAATTAGGAAGAGAGCAACAAGAAAAGCCCAGAGTGAGCAGAAGGAAGGAAATATTAAAAATCAGAACATAAATAAATGACATATAGGCCAAAAAAATAATAATATAAAAGATCGATGAGACCAAGAGCTGGTTCTTTGAAAGGATAAACAAGATTGATGAACCTCTAGCCAAGCTCACCAAAAAGCAAAGAGAGGAGCCATATAAAAAGAATCAGATATGAAAGAGGCAAAATAACAACAGACCTCACAGAAATACAAAGGATTGTAAAAAAAAAATACTATATGCAACTCTATTCCAACAAACTGGTCAACCTAGAAGAAATGGACATTTTCCTAGAAAAATATGACCTTCCAAAACTCAATCAAGAAGAATAAAAAAAATCTGCATAGGCTGATATCTATGGAGGAAATTGAAGCAGTAATCAAAAAACTTATAGCAAACAAAATCCCTGGATCAAATGGCTTCACAGGGAGTTTTACCAAACATTCAAAGAAGATCTAAAACCTATCTTCCTCAGACTATTCCAAAAAATTCAAGAGGAAGGAACACTTCCAAGCTCTTTCTATGATACCAGCATTACCCTAATCCCAAAACCAGATAAAGACACTATAAAGAATGAGAATTACAGGCCAATATCTCTGATGAACATATATGCTAAAATCCTTGACAAAACCCTAGCAAATTGGATCCAGCAGTACATTAGAAAGATCATACACTATGACCAAGTAGGATTTATTCCAGGGATGCAAGCTTGGTACAATATCTGCAAATCAATAAATGTGATACATCACACAAATGAATTGAGAGACAAAAATCACATAATCATATCAATTGAAAAAAGCATTTGACCAAATCCAATACCTTTTCTTGATAAGAACTCTCAGCAAAGTGGGAATAGAGGGATCATACCTCGACATAATAAAAAGCTTATATGACAAACTTACAGCCAACATCATACTCAACTGGCAAAAAGTAAAACCATTTCCCCTAAGAACAGGAACAAGACAGGGATGCCCACTCTCACCACTTCTGTTCAACATAGGACTGGAAGTGCTAGCTATAGCGATCAGACAATAAGAAGAAATAAAAGGTATCCAAATTGGAAAAGAAGAAGTAAAACTGTCATTATTTGCAGATGACATGATATTGTATATAGAAAACCCAAAAGACTCCATAAAAAATGAGTAGATTTAATAAATTAATTCGGCAAAGTAGCAGGATATAAAATTAACACCCAGAAATCTGTGGCATTTTTATATACCAATAATAAACTCACAGAAAGAGAAACAAACAAACAAATAAAACAACCCCATTTACCATTGCACCAAAAAAATTAAGATACCTAGGAATAAATTTAACTAAAGAGGTAAAAGTCCTGTATTCAGAAAACTGTAGGATGTTGAAAAAAGAGATAGAGGAAGACATAAACAAATGGAAGAATACACCATGCTCATTGATTGGTAGAATCAATATCATTAAAATGTTTTTACTATCCAAAGTAATCTATTGATAGATTTAATGCAATCCCAATTAAAATACCAACAGCATATTTCAGACCTAGAACAAACTCTCCAAAAATTCATATGAAATAAAAAAAGACCCTGAAAAGCCACATCAATCTTGAGAAAGGAGAACAAAGTTGGATGGATCACAATACCAGATATCAAGCTATATTACAAAGACACTGTTCTCAAAACTGCCTGGTACTGGCACAGGAACAGACATGTAGACCAATGGAATCAAACAGAGAACTCAGAAATAGAACCAAGCCATTATGCTCAATTAATATTTGACAAAGGAGGCAAGAGCATACAATGGAGTCAAGACAGTCTCTTCAATAAATGGTGGTGGGAAAATTGGACAGATACATGCAAAATAATGAAACTAGACCACCAATTAACACCATACAGAAAATTAAACTCAAAATGGATAAAGGATTTAAATGTAAGATGGGAAACCATATAAATCTTAGAAGAATCCACAAGCAGCAAAATATCAGACATATGTTGTATCAATATCTTTACTGATACTGCTCCTAGGGCAATGGAAACTAAGGAGAAAATAAACAAATGGGACTACATCAAATTTAAAGCTTCTGCACAGCAAAAGAAACCATCAACAAAACAACAAGAAAGCCCACTGCATAAGAGAACATATTTGCCAATGTTATATCAGATAAGGGCCTAATCTCCAAAATTTATAGGGAATTCCTACATCTTAACAAAAAGAAGGTAAATAATATAATAAAAAATGAGCAAAGGACTTTAATAGATACTTTTTGAAAGTGGACATACAGAAGGCCAAGAGACATATGAAAACTTGCTCAAAGTCACTAATCATCTGAGAGATGCATATCAAAAGGATGAGATACCATCTCACACCTGTCAGAATGCCTATCATCAACAAATGACAAGTGCTGGTGAGAATGTGGAGACAAAGGGACCCTAGTGCACTGCTGGTGGGAATGCAGACTGGTCCAGCCACTGTGGAAAACAGTATGGTGTTTCCTCAAAAAGTTAAAAATGGAACTCCCATTTGACCCAGTGATCCCACTTCTAGGAATATATCCCAAGAAAGTCAGAAACACCAGTTAGAAAGGACATATCCACCCTTATGTTCATAACAGCACAATTTATAATAGCTAAGATTTGGAAACAGCCTAAGTGCCCATCAGTAGATGAATGAATTAAAAACCAGTGGTACATCTACACAATGGAATACTATGCTACTGTATAAAGGAAAGAACTCTTACCATTCGTGACAGCATGGATGGATATGGAGAGCATTATGCTAAGTGTAATAAACCAGTAAGAGAACGATAAATATCACATCATCTCACTCATTTGTAGAATATAATGAACAACATAACCTGATGAACAAAAATAGATACAGAGACAGAGAAGCATTGAACAGACCACAGGGGTGGGTGTGGGGGGGGATAAAAGATCAACCAAAGGACTTGTATGTATGCATATAAGCATATCCAGTGGACACAGACACTAGGTTGTGAGGGAATGTCCTGGTGGGGGAGGATGGGTGGCTGGGGAGGGGTCGTTGGGGGTAAAAGGAGACATATAAAATACTATATGTAATACTTTAAACAGTAAAGCATTAAAAATAAGTAAGTAAGTAAGTAAGTAAATAAAATTCTTGTTCTTACAAGTTCACCATACAGGAGCATCAGTGCTTTTATATGCACATTATATTTCTAGCTAATCCTCTCAAAAGTGATATCACATTCATTTAAATGTGTTATCATAGAAAATAGATCTGCCCATTATATTCCACATAATAGGAGGTTAATTTTTGTGTGTCATCATAAATATTATATTGGCCTACTCAAGTTCATTTGAGCTTCTGTTTTCTTAGACAAGTCTTGACTCTCCCCTCCCCCCACTCTGTTGTCTCCTAATATATTGGTTCTTAGTTTCCTTTGATGTTACCAGTCTACTCTACATTTTATTCCTAGATGCATAGCATTTCTGTAAACTCCCTTCCCCTCACAAAAGTGATACTTCAATGAAACTGAATTTATTATTCTGTGAGTCTCTTACTTGACCCCCATGGCTGGAGAGTGCTTCCAACTTCCTTGGCAGGTTTAGTAACTATACTGGTTAGATGGGACTACAATGTAGCCTTGGCATTGGAGTCATACCTGGACAAGGTACTCAACTTCTCTGTGCCTCATTTTCCTCACTGGTGAAAATAGAATAATGATGATACTTATCTTATAGGGCTATCATGAAGATTAAATGCAATGAAGTACTTGAAACACTTAGTGAAATACATGTACACAGTAAATGCTCAACTGATATTTCAAAAGATGATGGTGAACACTAGGGTTCTTCATAGAAAACTCTCCGAAGCCACCCTGTTAAACAAACTACTCTGGGAAAGTATTCCATTGATCTCATTTAATTGGTTGAAAATATAAAAAAATCAAACATTTTGAAAATCATTTGCCTATCCCTAGTCTTCTGACATATCTCACATTCTTTACCTTTCTTCAAGTTATAAAGGGCCACTCAGAAATTTAATCTGCAGGTTCTCTCTTTGCTTGTGATATCATCTAAAAAGGCCAGGAGACTTGAATATTCATTCATAAAATGCTGAGAGAGAGTCTGTTAAGTGACAGTTGCTGTTCTAGGGTGAACAAAACAATATCCCTCCTTCTATCCCAGTGAAGTTAAAATCAATTAGGATTTCCAGTCTTCTCTCTTCCAAACTACTTTAGTTTTGCCTCTTCCAATTGTTGGCTCATTACCTTTGATGGCGAGTATGGGAACAAATTAGTTGAAAATCTATGCTTTCCCTCTCCTCTGGTTATAACATGCTGTTGTTCCCAAGAATAAGCCTAGCCTTTCCTCTGTCATCCTGTCTGGGAAATTATAGAATAAGTAATTTCTAGATAACCCTTACCTTATGCTAGGCTTCAATGCTTCTGACACTGTTTTATGGCCTCTAGTACTTTCTGACACAAAGGAAAGGTCTTTGGAGTCAGACCTCACTGGACTCAAATCTCAAAATCACTGCTTTCTAACTGTGTGAGTTCCAGCAAGTTACTTCACCTCTATGACCCTTAGTTTCCTCATTGTTAATTAATGATAATGATCACCACTTTGTAGGGTTGTTGTAAGCATTAAAATGAGATAATGTTTATAAACACTTAGTACAGGCCTGGAATAAAGTGAGTGTTGAATAAACATTAGCTTTTTTAAGCAAGAGCCTTGGAGTAAAGAATGCCCATTTTCAAATCTTAGTTCCAAGCTTATTAACTGCTTAACTTTCATCAAATTACTTACTTTCACTAAGGATTTTCTTTATTTTCTGTAAAATGAAATTTTATATCTACTTATTTACATGATTGTTCTAAGGATTAGATGAGACAAACATGTAATGACATTGTACAGAACATGTCCTTTCACTCTTCTTTTTATATAGTCCTTTCAGTCTTATGTCTGTTGTTACTAACAAATATTTTTAAGGTCTTGTGATCAGCCCTGGAGGTACAGGGGAAAACAAGATAGACCTGACCTCTTGCTCTCTTGGAGTCATATGAATTAATTAAATAGGCACAGATGGCGAAAAATTTATGAGAGAAACAAGCATTGCTACTATAGAGAATAATAGTTGTTTAAATTGAAGCATCAGGAAAGGCATATTTTAAGAGATAAGATCTAAAACGAGCTCTAAATGAGGAGGAACTAGCAATGGAAAAAGCATTTCAGCCAGAGGGAAGAGCATCTAGAAAGGTCTTGATGGAAAGAGTTTGGACTGTTCAAAGAGCTAAAAAAAGTCTGAAGGTTTGATTATTTTGAAAGAATATACTCCATCCTTTATTTAGAAAAGTAAGGAAAATCTGTTTGCATTATCAAATATTCTAGAGAGGTCAAAGGAGTGAAGACAGGCAAGAAGGTTTTAATAAGGTAGCCATAGTAAGCCTTTCAAAAGTAATTTTGGTATTTTTATCACTTAGTTTCCTAGCAGGAAACAGGTGTACACCCAAAGGAGTAACTAGAGCAGTGATGGGCAACCTTTTGAGCTTGGTGTGTCAAACTTCGCCAAAAAACTGAGCATAACTCGGGTAGTGTGTCACTTTGAAGAAAAAACATTATTTCGCAAATGTTTCATCCTCGGCATACGGCCGCCTCAGCGGCTGCATTTCATCAGAAATGGCTACGCGTGTCAGTGCTGACACGCGTGTCATAGGTTAGCCATCACTGAAATAGAGGATAATTTAATGAAGGTACTATTTATAAAGCTGTGGTCAGGGATTGGGGTCAGTGGTTAAAGGATACAAACAAGTGGGGGGAAAGCATTCCAGGGCTAGCAAAGCCAGGGAGTTCTTATCATCCCCTCCCATGATACAGCTGGGGTAGGAGGCTCTTATGGAGCCTGGAGAGCTGTTTGGAGAAGGCCTGATGTCAGTCCAGTGCCCTTTGGTAAAAGAACACAGGTAGTACTTAACATTCAGCAAATGTTAAGTAGCCCAACACCAAGGAATATGGTGGTTGGGCCACATATCCTACCCTTCCTTCACTCTCTTGACAGCCTCATATGGGCCAAACCCAAATGGAAGCCATAGGGGAAGGAAATCAGGTTGATGTAGTCCATAGATATTAGCCTTCTAGAGCACAGAGCAGGATGAAGAGGGATGGGGTGTAGATCTGGAGAGACAAGTGAAGGCTAGCCAGTGCAGTATCTAATATATAACTGCAGTAGACTGAATAGTGACCTCTAAACATGTACAGCACCTAACCCTGGAAAATATGAATATGTTACTTTGCATGGTAAAAAAGAATTCACAGGTGTGATTAAGTTAAGGATTTTGAGATGGGGAGATTTTCCTGGATTATCTGGGTGGCCCCACTGCAATCAGAAGGGTCTTTATAAGGAAACTAGAGGCCCAGTGCACAAAATTCATGCACAGGTAGGGTCCCTAGGCCTGGCTGGCGATCGGGGCCAATCAGGGCCAATCAGGTTCCCTGCCTCCCTGCCTCCTCCTTCCCTCGCTCCCTTAGCGCCCTGCTGCCGCCAGCTACCACTGGCCGCCTGCTATGTTCTACATCGCCCCTTGGTGGTCAGCGCACATCATAGCAAGCAATCAAACTCCCTTTCTCCTGGTCGAACTCCTGAGGGGACACTTTGCATATTAACCTTTTATACATATAGATAAGGGAGGAAGGAGAGTCAGTGAAAGAGATGTGAAAACTGAAGCAGTGGTCAGAGTGATGTGCAGCCATGTGCAAAGGAATTTGGGTAGCCTCTAGAAACTGCAAAAGTTAAGAAAGTAAGTGGATTCTCCTCTAGAACTTCCAGAAGGAACACAGACCTGCTGACACCTTGCTTTCAGCCCCAGAAAACCTATTTTGGAATTTTGACCTCTAGAAGTATAAGAGAATAAATTTGTCTTGTTTTAAACACTAGTAAGTTTGTAGTCAATTTTTTATAGCAGGAGTGGGAAACTAATCCAATAAACCTCTATTTCTATAGTGTTTAATTTCTATAAGCAGGTTCATGAACATTACTTCCTTTAAAAAGCAAGTCCATGAGGAAGAGATTCTTTTCTTCATTGTATAGAGAGGGAAAATGAGGAACAGATTTTAAAAGGCTTACCCTCAGCAAGTAAAGGAGACAGCTCAGGATGGGACCCATCTCTCCTTACTCCAAGGTCAGTGTGCTTGTCACTTGACACCACATACTGTAGAGATGTGACCGAAGGAAGCCATGTTGCAGGAAGTTATAGGACAAGTAGATGGTGAAGATTAAAGTTGCAAAGCTGTCCAAAGATGGTAGAAGAGCTGTCTTTATTGGAGCTAAGAGAATCTGCCACTTGATCTGAGCCTACCTTCAAATTCAGGACTTCAACCCTCATGGTTAACCTGTGCTTGCTGCAAGGCAGTGGTTTCAAGCTGAGCACCCTACAGACTTAGGCCTTTGACAGGGACAAGATGATGGGGTTCCTGCAAAGAAAATATTTGGTTTCTAGGTCAAATTACACTTTTAAAAAAGGATGCTAGGGCTAGAAAGACATTTGAAAATACTGGAAGACATTCCTCAAATTGCCACAGTAGGAGATAAGAAGAAACAGAAGTCCTGGGGTGATGGCTAATCAAACTCCATGGGACTCAGAGAAAGGGGAATGAAGAGTAGACTTTGTAGAGACCCCCAGAGGCCTGGACTTCCAGGTTCCAAGTAGAGGCTGGCTTTGAGAAGCAGCAGAATGTCATGCATGACAGCATGTGGGCTGTTATTTGATTTTGCAAGTGGATTGTAAAATTGGAGTTCTATCACCTATGAGGCTTAAACACATTTGTGATACCAGGGTGTTTCTGTTGCATTGGTCAAGGTAAAAATCAATAGAATTCTCAAATATTCCCCTATTTCATAGGTCGTGTGCTATTATTCTATAGATCACTAGTGAATTTCTCTGTGATCCTTAAATATTTGCTTGACATAAAAATGACTTTTTATGTTTACATACTAGTCCCTTGGCAAACAAAGAACATTTTATATCATCTGAAATTACTGCACATGGCACCTGACTGCTAAGAAATGTGCTGGAGTTTCAGAAGGTTCTCCTTTGCATGCAGTGGGTACAAAACTATATTTTTCTATCTGCTCCTCTAGAAATGCTCTTTGTGAATGTAGTGAGCACATCATAGAGCACTATCCCTGTAATGCATCTTAAACCTCCTAAGGTCATCTGCTCTGAAATGTACTTTAGCACTAGGCATCAGGCTTCCAATAGAGAACCCTACCAGAACTATTCATCAGAGACCTGTCATTGTGTTCATGGTAGGGATGGTGTTAGGAGCATTATCAGTATATCCCATTCAATACACTTTAGAAGAACCTATGGGATGGAAGTTATCAGAGTCCTCATTGCCTAGAATAGCTCTGTTTCTCATGAGCAAAGAAAGTGTTTTCTAACTTAGGGGCATTTGGAATTCTGTTATTCAGTGGCCAGAACCACTGAATAACAGAATTATAGCTGCATATTAGAAATATTAACTAAGGCATGGCCCCACTTTCAAGATTTAATTTTTCTAGCATATAATTTTTCCAATGCTCTTATTCCTTTCTCTAGTGATTCTAATCAGCAGCCAAAGCTGAGGATCACTGTTACTACTGATTGAGTCCCTTTGATTTGGCCACTGGAATGCTCAAAATCCTGTGGGATGGGGCCTAAACTGGCAGTCGGATATCCCCTGAGGGGTCCTGGATTGTGAGAGGGTACAGGGGGCTGAGGGACGCCCCCCCCCAGCCCCGTGCACGAATTTTGTGCACCAGACTTTTAGTCTACCTATAAACTAGAAGGTCATGGTTTGATTCCTGGTCAGGGCCCATGCCTGGGTCAGGGTGAATGCCTGGGCACAATCCCCAGTATGGGGTGTGTAGGAAGGAGATAGCCATTGGATAATTCCCTCTCATCATTGATGTTTCTGTCTCTCTTCTTCTTCTTCTTTCCTCTCTGAAATCAATAAAAATATATTTTGAAAAAGACTAGCTGTTACCATTATTATAAGCTGTGACTATAAATATATTTCTATTTATTTATTTATTTATTGTCTAAAGTTTTACATATGTCTCCTTTTTCTCCAATTGACCCCCCCCCCCGCAGCCATTCCCACCCCGGCAAGCCCCCACCACCACAGTGTCTGTGTCCATTGGTTATGCTAATATGCATGCATGCATAAAAGTCCTTTGGTTTCTCTCTAAACCTCCTCTCCCCTGCCATTTGTCTTTGGATCTATTCTTGTTCATCAAATTATGTTGATTATTATATCCCACATATGAGTGAGATCATATGATATTTATCTTTCTCTGACTGGCTTATTTTGCTTAACATAATGCTCTCCAGTTCCATCCATGCTGCTGCAAATGGTAAGAATTCTTTCTTTTTTATAGTGGCATAGTATTCCATTGTGTAGATGTACCAGAGTTTTCTAATCCACTCATCTGCTGATGGACACTTAGGTTGTTTCCAAATCTTAGCTATTGTAAATTGTGCTGCTATGAACATAGGGGTGCATATATCCTTTCTGATGGGTGTTTCTGTTTTCTTGGGATATAGTCCTAGAAGTGGGATTACTGGGTCAAATGGGAGTTCCATTTTTAACTTTTTGAGGAAACTTCATACTGTCTTCCAACAGTGGCTGTACCAGTCTGCAATCCCATCAGCAGTGCAGGAGGGTTCCTTTTTCTCCACATCCAACCCAGCACTTGTAGGTTATTGATTTGTTGATGATAGCCATTCTGACAGGTGTGAGATGATATCTCATTGTTGTTTTGATTTGCATCTCTCCGATGATTAGTGACTTTGAGCATGTTTTCATATGTCTCTCTTGGCCTTCTGTATGTCCTCTTTCAAAAAGTGTTTATTTAGGTCCTTTGCCCATTTTTTAATTGGATCGTTTATCTTCCTTTTGTTAAGTTGTATGAGTTCTCTGTAAATTTTGGAGATTAAACCCTTATCTGAAATATCATTGGCAAATATGTTTTCCCATGCAGTGTGATTTCTTGTTGTTTTGTTGATGGTTTCTTTTGCTGGATCACCAACTTACACCATACACAAAAACAAACTCAAAATAGATAAAGGACTTAAGTGTTTGAAGGGAAACCATAAAAATCCTACAAGACTCCATAGGTAGCAAAATAGCAGACATATGTTGTAGCAATATCTTTACCGACACAGCTCTTAGGGCAATGGAGACTAAGGAGAAAATAAACAAATGGGACTACATCAAAATAAAAAGCTTATTCACAGTAAAAAAATATTTCTTACCTGTTTACTTTCTAAGAGCAAGTTGGCTGATCACTGAGCGTTGATTTCCTCATCTCTAAAATGGGGACAGTAATGTAAGCCTTGTGACCATCTGGTGGAAATTATCTCATACCTAAGTAGGTGATTGATAAAGGTTTGTTAAATTGAAATGCATATATATATATATATATATATATATATATATATATATATCCCATTAGAATAAGTGTGACCATTCTGGCTTTCTCCTTTCTCAGAGTTTGTGGATATATTTAAACATTTTATTATTATTATTATTATTATTATTATTAGCATTGGTTATTTACACAGTACCCCTCTGCAACAAAAATATATAGACAAAGAATGTAATGTAACTTACCTTTACAAATAAAAATTGATTTGTTTAATAAAGCAATACCTGATAGAAATTCTAATTTTGCTCTGCTTTGATGTAATCTAAATGCAAGCTGGGAGTTTCCCTACAGCGCAGTGGTGAAATAGAAGGCCCACAAATCTCTCCAAATTAGCCCCTGAATTTTTAGCAGCATTTATTTTTTAGTATAATCATATGCTCTGACTCTGGTATTTTAATTATTTCACCAGGCCAAAAAAAAAAAAAAAGGTGAGCTGACTAGCCTGATTCTTCCTGGGTACCACAATTTGAAAGAATAACAGAAAGTCCCTAGAAGTTCTCTGTTCTTTTGAAATGTGTGTGATCTGCCTCCAGAGACTGCAAGGTTATTAACTTAAAGCAGGAAGGTGATAGAGAAATGAGTAAAGAAACATCCTTCCATCTCAGTTGTCATGGTTCCTCTGTAATTCAGACCTCAATTGAGCAGGATGCAGTGAGCTGCAAAACACAAAGATGAGCTCCCTTCCACTTGCTGCTACTGATGTATCAAAACTCCTTAAGTTACTCACTAACGTGGCTGATGCTTTCCTTCCTGTGTGCTTCCCAATGTCCAAACTAAGTCCTCCTGTGTCTATGGAACTGAGGATTCTTTCTCCTTCTTTACTTATCAATTATCAGTCCCTAACAACTGTGTGCAACCTAGCTGGGAACAAATTATATGCTCATTTGATATGTAGGTACAGTATAGATGCTCCTCGACTTACAAAGGAGTTACATTCCAATAAAGCCATCATAAGCTGAGAATGTCATAAGCTTAAAATTCATTTATACACGTAATTTACTGTACATCATAGTTTAGTCTAGTTTACCTTAAATGTGCTCAGAACACAATAGGCACAAAATACTGACAACACTGTATACACTGCAGAGTATAGGTTGTTTATGGCATGGATGGCTGAGTGGGACTTGTGGCTCACTGCTGCTGCTCAGCATCATGAGAGAGAATGATATTACATATCACTAGCACAGGAAATTATCAAAATTGAAAATTTGAAGTATGGTTTCTACTGAATGTGTATTGCTTTCATAGCATTGTAAAGTCTGGACATAGAACTATAGAGCAGTATAGAAGTAAATGGGCTCTCAGAGACAATCCTAACAACTATATTTGGTGGTTTTCAAATTGTGTTCCCCAGACCCTACAGGTATACTCTGGAGAGGTATCAAGAGCTTCATAGGGAGTAAGTTGAAAAGAAAAGCTGAATGGAAAAGGCTGTCTCTGGTCAACCTATCATTCCTTCGACTAGAATTCTATATTTATCTACAACATAAATTTGGCTTCACCCTGAGATTTTTTTTTAAGAAATGATTCTTTGGCGAGTACAATTAGTGGAGAAAACATTTCCTCCAGCCCTGTTACATATCCATAGAGGAGTAGGAACCTGTTCATTGTGAATTATATTATTGTGTACCTGCTCTGGTTGCATAGATGCATATTTTCTTTCTCAAGGTAGAGTGTGAACTCTTGAGAATCAGGGTTTGTATTTGCTGACTGTGTTTATGAATAGACACTTTGTCAGCTCCCAGTGAGTGTAGCTCTGTGATCTTCATAGTTTGGTTCCTCATAAAAGTTTTGAGTCATCTTTTATTTGAGAATCTGATCAAAGTTGTAGACCTATTGCCATGAAAAATGCTTGTAAGTAGTACAATTTGTATATTCTTTTAAGGATTATGGTACTATTGAAACTCAGCCATTTACTCTGAGATTAAGATTCCCTTTTGAAAGGCTTTTCTTGATTGACCACACAAGTTATTGAGCATGTTATTTTTTTCTTTTTGGTTATTAGAACTGTGCAATATTGGAAAGTCTAGATTATTTGGCTACAGAATGGAATATATCATGAGAGACTGAATACTTGATAACTTCACATGTATACATGCTAGCTGGTCAGAGGGACAGGTTGGCAAAACACACACACACACACACACACACACACACACACACACACACACAAAAACAAAAACAAAAACAAACAAACAAAAAAAAAACACTTGACATCAGCCAGAACAGGCTTTAAATCCAATTGCTACCAATTCTTACATATCTTTCCTTGGACTTAACTCAGTTTCCTTATCTGTAAAATGAGAATAATGATATTGCCTATTTTAAATGGTTGTTGTGAGTAGTTAATGTATTTATCATGGTATAAAATAGTTGGTCAAAATGCCAATTTTCTAAAACTTATTGAGGAAAGGGCACCTACCTTGGGAAATTTAATTTTGATGCTCTGCAGTCTCTTTTAATTCTGAGATTCCTTGTTGGTTTATCCTTTCTGTGATATTTTATTGAATAATCCAGAAACTGTTACATTCTTGCCTTGATTTACCCTAATCCACAGATAGGTTTGTGACTAGAATCTTGGGCCATGATTGCTTATCATCTCAAAGGTCAGCTTTGAAATATATCCTAAAAATATATTCCGCTTCTTTGAAGAGATTATACATCTTTGTTGTAAAGTGTTTCTTTGAGGAGACTTTGTCCTAAACTTTTTATATATTCCATTCTGTAGCAAAATGATCAAGGGAAATATACACATATGAGTAGATAGTGTAAGCTTAGAGTTTGTGATCTAATTTGGCCTCAGGTTTTTAAGTAAGTCAACCATTTGATGTTCCAAGAACTTGATCTTCAAAATGGATATCTTTAGACATGCCTATAGTATCTATACTCCAAAGATAGCACCCAAATCAAGCCATGCTTTCTTGTATTAGGCCCTCCTTTTGAACCTGAGCTGGCTTTCAACCAAGGGAATGTGGTAGAAGTGACACTGCATGGCTGCATTATATTATTGTGTACCTGCTCTGACTCTGGTATTTTCTAGGCTAGATCATAGGAAGTTTTGCAACAGCAGTCTGAGTTTCTTGGAATGCTCCTTATGGGAGAAGCTAGGTACCAGGTAATAAGTTTAACTACCCTAGCTTGAGGAAGCTCAAATGTTAAGAGACAACGTGGAGAGAAAGAGTGATGTCTCACCATTCACCCCAGTTGCTCCAGCCATCCTAGCTGACATGTGAGTGAAATAGCCATCTTGGCCATCTAGCCTAGGTGAGTCTTTGCAGGACTCCAGCTGACATCTGACCGCAACTGCAGGAGAAACACCAAATAAGGACTCTTAGCTTAGTCCAGTTAATCCACAAAAGTGTGAAATTATATAGTGTACTAGTGGCCCGGGGCATGAATTCATGCACATTGAAAGGAAATTAATTAGAAGAAATATTTTAATATCGCTATTCACCCTTTCTCTATAATAGAAGTGTCAACCAAATTCACCATTGACAATGACAGATGGAAACACACGCATGCAATTGACCCCAGCGAGAGCTTTATATGTATCACGCATGCATGAGTCAACTTAGCCTTTTATATATATATATATATATATATATATATATATATATATATATGTAGCCCTGCTCACAAACCCATGGACCAGTAGGTCGCTGCTGCCCTCCTGTAGCTCTCCACCCACTACCCCATCCTCCTGTAGCTTCCCGCACCCCCCTCTCATAGCTTGCTGCCCTGCTCCCTCCTGTAGCTTGGCTCCGCTCCAGGCTACAAAGTTTCAATTGTAGAAGGAAAATAAATTCCAGATACCAGGGACTCCTCTTGGGTTGCCAGGGGGCGTGGCCGGCCTGCAAACCACCACAGGCCCCTCGCTCAGGCTGCCCCACACCCCAAGGGAACCCCCACCCTTATCTGTGACACCCTTCAGGGCAAACCAGCTGGCCCCCACCAGTGCACCAGGCCTCTATCCTATCTAATAAAAGAGTAATATACAGATTGATCATCACTGTAATACACAATATAGCTGCCCCCATGTGGTCAAAGATCCTGCCCCCATGTGGACACAAGATGGTCAGCAGGAGAGGGCAGTTGGGAGGCACCCGGCCTGCAAGGGAGGGCAGTTGGAGGTGATCAACCCTGCAGGAGAGGGCAGTTAGGGGTGACCAGGCTGGCAGAGGAGGGAAGTTGGGGGCAAACAGGCTGGCAGGGGAGCAGTTAAGCATCAACCAGGCTGGCAGCAGAGTGGTTAGGGGGTGATCAGGCTGGCAGGCAGAAGCGGTTAGGGGCAATCAGGAAGGCAGGCAGGCAAGCAGTTGGGAGCCAGCAGTCCTGGATTGTGAGAGGGATGTCCGACTGCCCGTTTAGGCCCGATCCCACCAGGAGTCCCAGATTGGAGAGGGTACAGGCTGGGCTGAGGGACAACCCCCTGCCGTGCACGAATTTCGTGCACCGGGCTTCTAGTATATATATAAAGGCTAATATATATATATATATATATATATATATATATATATATATATATATATATATATATATATATATATATATATATATAGATTGTTCTTTGTACCTATTAGTTTGGGGTAGTTTTTGTTTGTTTGTTTTTTCCAGCAACATATAACTGAAAAGGATGCCTGAATCACACATGGGAGTGGGCAGGCACATACAGACACAAACAAAGATGAATTGTATGCAGCTGCCAGCAGAGTATCTGGTAGGATTGTTGGAGGATATGTGACTTCCTACCAAGAGGGGCTAAGTTGGTTGCCATTGACTCAAGTCGATGGGCCTTAACCCTCAAATCAAAACAAAAACAAAATCACCTATGATTGGGTTAAAACCACTGGGGAAAGAATACAGCTTATATCTATCCCACTGAACTCCTTGGTACCTAAGTTTATACCTTCTTTCTCATTACAAGGTTTGGCAGAACTCACCACAAAGATCCACCAAGTTTTATAGAGGATTTTGCATGAGGTTTTCCCCCCAAATTGCTTGCCAGGCTGATTTCATGCAACTGTCAAAACTAGGTTTGGCAAAGTAGAGCCAGCAGGCAGACAGCCCATTTTTGTAAGTAAAGTTTTATTGGAACTTGCCCATTTGTTTACATATGGCATGTCACTGATTTCACACTACAGTGGCAGAGTTGAATCGTTTTTGACAAATGGTATGGTGCACAAGGCCAAAAATATTTACCATCTCAAATATACAGAAAAAAGTTTGCCAAGAAGTCATCTAAATCATTGAGGTAACTGTTTGATGATATTTTAGATTATGTGCATTATTATACTTAGACTGAATCTGAGAAGTTAACTTTATGATGGTGTTCTTGTAATTTCATTTTCTGGGGACCACTAAGCAGATAAATTCAGCTTCAGCTAACATATATTAAATACCTACTGTGTACCTAGTACCTAATGCTTGGATATATGTTTTCTTGTGTATTATTCATTACTGTATCTAATAATCCTGTGAGGTGTATATTTTGTCTCTACTTTATAGATAAGAAAATTCGAAACTCCAGGAGAAAATATGATTTTATTAATGTCATATAGTTGCTGACATGATTGAGCTAATGATGCAAACCCATTCCATAGGCTCCAAGTACTAAATTTTCAGAATTTAGTTTAATTTAATTTTATGTATGTATGTATGTATGCATTTAAGTGTTTGGCAGAAGAACCTTCTTTTACTCAAAAAATGCTACCCATGAGCCCATTGTACATAAAACAAATTAAAGCACAACTTCTTTGATGGAAGTGTCCTATGATTACACCTCTCCTCATTGCAACTTGTACCTCCTCTCTCTCTCTCTCTCTCTCTCTCTCTCTCTCTCTCTCTCTCTCTCTCTCTTACACACACACACACACACACACACACACACACTTCATAAATATAGTGTGGACCATCTCAGGACCTATAACAAAGGTGGGATAACATGAGGTTTGGGACATCATCATTTGGCTTTTGTTTTTCATAGAGCTCAGATGTCTGATTGCTATTTTGTCTCAATGCCAGTGATTCCCAAATCATTCCATAAAATTACAAAAAAGGCTGTTACCACTCCTAAGCTTCAGATTTTCCTATCCAAATCTAAAGTAATCTGAATACTATTGTTCTTTTTTAAATTGTATTTTTAATTTAGTACGTCCATACAATGGAGATTTATATATAAAGATTAAAAAATGTAAAGGTATTTAGTGATATGAGAAACTACTTACAGTGTACCATAATGCTGATAAAAAAAGAGTTCTAAATACACTGTGATCTTAGCTTTGCATGATGTCTCTTGGGTGGAGATTTGTACATTAACTCACTTACTGCTAGGTAAATAAAATTAGAGACCTGTGATTAAATGTTGACAGTCATGTCTGGGTCAAAAATTTCTGTGTGATTTTTATTGTTTGCCTTGGATCTTTGTGTATTGTCCTTTCTTTTAAAAGCACATGGAAACAGTTTGCCTAAAATAAGTATCTATATGTACTGTATTTTGACACTTTCTGATATTGTTTGAAAAATGTGAGATGAAATGGCTAGCCTAGAAGAACAGATGAATGTTTGTTCCTGAAGTCTTCCTCTCAGAGTCTCACATTGTCCTTTCATTCCTTGTCTGCCTGCATTTTTATGCCTCTTTATTTACAGTGACATTAAAGGGTACAAAAGGCCCATGGGTTTTTATATAGCATACTTAAAGATATATCTCCATTTATGGCCTATCACTATTGAGTGAAAACTTGACATGAAATAAAACTGTATTTTGAACAAAAGAAGTACAGATGTTAATTGATATTTTATGTTTTGAATGTCACCATCAGTGTGTTACTTTGGACAGAAGCTGAATCCATGCAGTAACTGTAAAGTATGAATGAGATTATATTTAGTTAGATAAATGATTTGAAAAATTGAAAGAGTTACAAATGAGTTTTAGGATATATGAAAGGTAAAGTATGATGTGTTTTATTGCTTTGGACAAAAACTTTCCCACATCATAAAAGTGTATTGACTGTATAAATAAGTTTTTAAACATTTATATTTTTAAGAATATGTGAGAAAAAACCTGTATTCTGTTGGAGAAAATGGTTATATATCAATGCCCCTGTTGAATTAAAAAAGATCAGTGTCACATTTTGTAAAACTCTCTGTATCAGTAAGATTGTAAGTGACAGTACATTTTATAATGTCTAAGGAAGTTTATATAAGAACAAATATTTTCCCAATACAATCAAATGCCACTTTGAATAAGGGGCATAGTAGAAGAGATGCAATGGATATGTATAATGTGTGCTAAATTTGTGATTGCCTTGAGCGCTATTAATGCTACACTGGGTAATTTCACTTGACAACCAAAAAGAGGAGCTAAAGAAATCTGGCAGTTTCACCTCCTGTGTCTATTTACAAACTCCTATGGTGACCTCATTAATCTTGGGGAGGAGAAGCACTCAAAGACTGGCTGCACAATGCCAAAATGACTGCTTGCAAAAATCAAGATCTAGTCCATTTGCCAATGTTTTTATTGCTGGTATTTGGCAGCTTTATAAAGGGGTATGCCAAGGTGCCTTGGGTCACAGATGAAGGAGGAGAATGTTGCCTCAACACTGGTTAGAGCAGCAGCAAATGTTTCTCAGGCCTGCTATGTCTTCTGGCCAGCCTCACAAGTTTAGGCTCCAGCTCACCCACCTCCTTGCTGCCACTGGTTCTTATCATGCTGCTGGCAGGAATGGTGGAGAGAAGAATGGAGGCTGGTGCTGGGCCTCTCACCAGAGACAATGGAATACTATGCCATCATTTGCATATGTCAAGGGATACTATTAACCTTTGGCTTTAATATGAGTACACCAGAGGATTTGTTGGACTAATAATGATTTACTTGCCTTGACTCACTTGGTATTTTTCCAGCTGACCAATTGTTTAATAGCCAAGGAGATTCAATGACTTTAGATTTAGATTCAGCAAACATTTATTATGCATTTGCTTTTTGCCAGGCACTGTACTGGTCAGTCTGGTACCTTTATATCATTTAATCATAATATTTTGAGGTTAATGTTACTATTCCCATTTTTAATTATTAAACTAAGGCTCTTTTTACTAATCCATGCTATCGCTTTCTATACGTTAGGAGGAAATAGATTAATATTTTCATAAATAAAATTGTATCATATATGTGGCATAAAATGATGAGGCCATCATGTTTTAAAATATATATACCATTGCTATTTCCAAATCTTAGCTATTGTAAATTGTGCTGCTATGAACATAGGGGTGCATATATACTTTCTGATTCGTGTTTCTGGTTTCTTGGGATAGAGTCCTAGAAGTGGGTCAAATGGGAGTTCCATTTTTAGTTTTTTGAGGAAACTCCATACTATTCTCTACAGTGGCTGCACCAGTCTGCATTCCTACCAGCAGTGCACGAGGGTTCCTTTTTCTCAGCATCCTTGCCAGCACTTGTCATTTGTTGATTTGTTGATGATAGCCATTCTGACAGGTGTGAGATGATATCTCATTGTTGTTTTGATTTGCATCTCTCAGATGATTAGTGACTTTGCACATGTTTTCATATGTCTCTTGGCCTTTCTTATGTCTCTTTTGAAAAGTATCTATTTAGATCCATTGCCCATTTTTTGATTGGGTTATCTTCCTTTTGTTAAGTTGTATGAGTTCCCAGCAGATGAGTGGATTAAAAAAACTGTGGTACATCTAAACAGTGGAATACTATGCTGTGTTATAAAAGAACGGATTTTTACCATTTGCAACAGCATGGATGGAACTGGAGAGCATTATGCTAAGTGAAATAAGCCAGTCAGAGAAAGATAAATATCACATGATCTCACTCATTTGTGGAATATAATGAACAACATAAACTGATGAATAAAAACAGATCCAGAGACAGAGAAGCAATGATCAGACCATCAAACCTCAGAGGGAAGGTAAGGGAGGGTGGGGGTAAAAGGGAGTGATCAACCAAAGGTCTTGTTTGCATGCATATAAGCCTAACCAATGGACACAGACACAGGGTTGTGAGGGCATGAGTGGGGGGCAATGGAGGGATAAGGACACATATGTAATACCTTAATCAATAAAGAAAAAAATAAATAAAACAAAACAAAAATAAAAAATATATATGCCATTGCTAAAAATCTTAATTAGGTATTGGACATTATACCAAAGACATTTCACTGGTAAGTTGTATGAAGGCAGGGAAGTTGGGAATCCTATATAATAAAAGAGTAATATGCAGATTGATCATCACTGCAACACACAATATAACTGCCCCCATGTGGTAAAGATCCTGCCCCCATGTGGACACAAGATGGCCATCACAAGATGGCCAGCAGGGGAGGGCAGTTGGGAGGCACCCGGCCTGCAAGGGAGGGCAATTGAGAAGGACCAGGCCTGCAAGGGAGGGCAGTTGGAGGTGATCAACCCTGCAGGAGAGGGCAGTTAGGGGTGACCAGGCTGGCAGAGGAGGGAAATTGGGGGCAAACAGGCTGGCAGCAGAGTGGTTAGAGGGTGATCAGGCTGGCAGGCAGAAGTGGTTAGGGGCAATCAGGAAGGCAGGCAGGCAAGCAGTTGGGAGCCAGCAGTCCTGGATTATGAGAGCAATGTCTGACTGCCCGTTTAGGCCCGATCCCACTGGGGTCCCATATTGGAGAGGGTACAGGCTGGGCTGAGGGACAACCCCCCGCCGTGCACGAATTTCATGCACCGGGCCTCTAGTGGGAATATAATAAGTAACATTGAGTCTACACATGTCAAGGACATTTCTGAATCCTGTGGCAAGCATTACAAGAGAGGCAATAGTCAGATGGGTTCAAGTAGAACAAGGAGAATGCATCGTCATGGATGCTAAATGAGGAGGAAGTTTTGAGATGGATCAAGGGCTGAACATTGTGTGATATAGAAGAGAGGTCCAGAATGATAAAGATTGAAAAGAGCCACAGTATTTTGCATTTTGGAGTTTAATGCTGATCTCTACCAAGAGTCCTTTTTATTAAGTGGAAAGAGCAAGGAGTAGTATTGTAGAATGAGTGTTGTATAAGGAGTGAAGGAGAAGAAGACTGTGAGGGATTAATCTAGTGCTCCCAATGATTTTGCTGGGGCAGGGAGAGGAGAAAGGTGTGGTTTCTAGGTAACAGGTCCTTAAGGGTGGGGTATTTTTTAAATCAGGCAGTGAATAGACTGACCAAATTACAGTTTGAAAGGAAAGGGTCTATATGGAGAGAATGATTTGAGGTATAGGAAAGGACTTGAGGGCCAATATCCAAGAGGTGAAAGGAGAAGATGTGGGTCATGAACTGGATGAGGGACATCTCAATCCTCATTCTTGAGTGGAGAAAATAAGTAAGGGTGTGATTTTTAAAGTTTTATGTTGGAGATGTAGGAAGTTAAGGAAATCATAGATGAAATCCTCAATTGTGTTCATGAAGCATGAGGACAAGCCAGATATTGAAAATGGAATGGGCAGGGTTGTGTGAGAGGCTTTTGAGCAAGGTAGTAAAGGCTTAACAAGATCATTGGACAGAATGAAGAATGGACTGATGAAAAGTATAAAGGGGAGTTGCTGAAACTCCAGCAAAGGTTGGGGATTGTGAATTTGTAATGATGCTAAACTGACTGGTTTGCATGACTTTCTCTTGCTGGGTAGAGCAAAAGGGTAGATTTCAGTATTTGACCAAGGCTTGGGATTTGGGGTTGTGGTAGAAGGGCAGTGGTGGAAAGATACAGAGGATATAGAGAGCTTAGGCTTCAGATCACACAGAGTAGGGATGGAAATGAAGACAGAAGTTTGGTAGATTGGAAGATAATATAGAGATCAATGGACTAAAGGACTCTCAGAGGGTGATGTTAGGACTTTGGGTGCAGAAGGATGTGGCAAACCATGATTGAAAATCATCCCAAATAGGTAATTAGGAGGCATAGGAAGGCATATAGCTGGGATGCAAACATTTCAAGAGACCAGAGGTTTTTACATAAGGATTCAGGCGTAATGACTTATGGTGTTGGTTATTAGAATAGGGCTATATCCCCAATATTTTAATATTGAGAGATGAAGTGTAGGTGGAAATTAACCAGGTTAGCGCCTGAGGTTAGTAGGGAAGTTTATGGCAGCCCTATAAGTTGTAGGTAAGTGAGTAATGAGTGAGAACTCTTGGAGTCCAAAGCTTGAGTGTAGATAAGGACCCCAAACTTCAGGGCATAGTATTATGTCAGTATTTATTACCAGATGGACAACTTGCTTGGATACAGCTTCATCTGTGGCAAGTGATATCTTGAGGACATTGAATTTCTTAATACTCTTTATTCTGGTTGTTTTTTATATCTTTTATTAATTTATTTGTTCCCCTGCCTATTTCAAGGAAGATTTAAGGCAGGTATTCAGTATTGTGAGATTCCTGGTATGAAGCAGCAATAAAATTGAGTGAGAATGTATGGATAGTTAATTTGGGAAAGCTTTTGAGGAGGTTGATCTAGCCTTTATCCCACCAAGTTTTTAGATATTCTGTGACCTTCAAATACCCTCATAGTAGTATAAACTGAATGTAATATTGAAATTGTTTACTTTGCAATCGTCTTTAAAAATGGCTCCCTAGGAAACTTCTGCTCAAAGTGATGTTTGGGGAAATATTTGTGCATTTAATTGCTTACTGTTTAGTTGCATGATGTATGTACCTGCTGGTCTTCTATGGGTTCACTGAACAGAAGAACCAGCCATCAGGGAAAAATGTGTTTTTCTTTTCATGTACCTATGCCAAAAATATTTTAAAAGAAGGAGAAACTTTTTAGAAACTCTTCAGAAGTGTCATAGCATTCCATGATTGGGGTGAAGGCAGGTAGAAGGTTTTACCTGATTTTAGGAAAGTAAGATGTAATCATTATAAAAAAAATATTAAAAACAAAAAATATAGACAAAGAAAATCACTTTCAATCTTACCAACTAGAGATAGTCATTGTTAACATTTTGATGCATATTATTTAATGATTTGTATGTCTATATTCTTTTAGAAAAAATGAGATTACATTTAACATTTTTAATTTTTTGCCTGATTGTCTTATGAACATGATCAAATATCATTAATACTCTTTCACAAAATGATGTTCAATTTAGTACTCCATTGATTTACTGTATTTATTTAACCAATCTCCTCATGCTAGTTATTGTTTGTTTGTTTTTTTCATCTTTTTGGAAATATAAATCATACTGGTATAAACATCCTTGAGAAGGAATTAATCTTGCACACATTCATGATTATTTACATAAATTTTTAGAAATATAAAGCTGGATCAAAGTGTTCTCCCCTCCTGCCTCCCCCCATCTCTTCTCACCCCTGCACCCCTTTCTTTTCTTTCTCTTTCCTCCTGCCTACCTGTTGGTCTTTCTTTCTACTTTTTTTTGTTATAATTTACACTTCAAATCAAATATGTCTTTGTAATTATGCTGCTGTGGATTTGTTATCAGATATGTTCCTGATAACACCAGGGGTTATCAAGTTTCAGCCCATGAGCCAAATTCAATCTGCACCTGGTTTAGTATGGCCTATAAGATAAAAATACTTTTTAAAAGAATGATATTCTGTGTTATGTGAAAATTTTATGAAATTTAAATTTCATTGTTCATTAATAAAACTTTAAGTACAGTCATGCCTATTGTTTATATGTTGCCCATGGTGTCTTTAATACTTCTATGGCTGAATTGAGTACTTGAAACAGAGATTACACAGCTTGCAATACCTAAATGTCTAGCTCTTTAGAGAAAAAGATTAATGATCTCTGATTTAGTCCAGAGAATTTCAGCTAATACATCAATTCTTTATTTTGACTTCAGAATATTCTGCTTTTATGCTCTAGTCTATCTATATTTTAAATCTGTGTCCCCATTTCTTCATCTGTAGAGGATAATAATGACAATCTCACATGGTTTTTATGAAGAGTGGATGATTCATTATGATGAAGTGTTTGGAATAGTGCCTGGTTTAGAACTGATAAGCACTGTCACTTGAGAGCATACAGCTACTAGCAGATAGTTCCATTGGGAGGGTTTGACATTTATTTCAAAGGCAGGAAGCCCTAGCTTCATATATGTTAGACACTTAATCTGCGTTCTAAAACCATTGCAGATGCTCCCTCATGTGGCTGGGGTGGGAATTATTATTCCTGATCAGGTAGCATCTTTGGGTTGGGGACTTGGTAGATATATTTTGGGTGTTCCTGGTAGTTGAATGTGATACAATATGTTTCACTTCTGCTACAAAGTCACCATTATCAGTACATGGATTGCAAATGCTCATACAATCAATAATTTTTAGAAAATGAAGAAAGTGAAGGAAATGATAAGAACTGGGTTAGGTAAAGAGAAGAGGAACTTGACAGCAGAGGGAGGCAGACAAAAGGGAAAACATTGGAATATGATGACTTTTTAAAAACTTTAACTGGATTTTGGAGTCATTTGAAAAATGGCTAGGTATTGTATGTCCAAAAGAGAATACAGGGAAAACATATACAGAAAACATAGGCTTTTTTAAAAGCTGGTTAAATAAAATAACAAATGTGTTTATTAAAAGGGCTTATAATATGCATGCTACATTTAATTAAAATATTAAATTTAATTGTTTTTATTTAAGAAAAGGAAAAAATAACATAGATAGGCTTTTACATACATTACTGGAAATAACTTCAGAAACCACAGATTGGTTTTTGCCCTTTTAAAATAACTTAAGTCCTCTCTGTGTTTCTTTACATATCTATCATTTTTTGCCTTCTCTCCCATCTTAGAAGAAAATAGTCCCTTCCTTCCTATCAAGACTAATTCATTACTCTTGCTTCCCCTTCTTCCTTTTGCTCCTATTTCATCCCTGTCTGGTTAATCGCCCATCTTCTTAATAATTATTCTTCTACTAGGGGCCCAGTGTACAAATTCATGCACCTTGAAAGGAACTGTGGGCCACGAGGCTGCAGTGGGCACAGGGGCGAGTCTTGGCCCATCCTCCCCACCCCCACCTGGTTTCTTCCACCATGGCCCCCAGTCCCCTGTCTGCCAGCAGCCATGCTCCCACAGGCTGATGGCTCTGGCCCCGCTCACACCCGCTGACGGCCAGGAGCTATTTGGGCTGGCGCCAGCAGTGGGTGCAAGCAGGGCCGGCACCATTAGCAGGTGCGAGTGGTGGCTGCTGCCCTGATTGCTCCTCAGAAGCAGGGGGAGGTGGAGAAACCATCAGGGGCAATCGGGGCCAGCAGCTGCCACTCACACCTGCTGATCACGCTGAGCAATCGGGACCCGTGCCGGGCACCAGCTGCGGGTGCGAGCGGGGCCAATGCTGGCAGTGGGTGCAAGCGGCGGCTCTGTCACTGGCAGCGGGTGCGAGCAGGGCCAATGCCAGCAGTAGGTGTGAGCGCTGGGTGAGACCACATCGTGCGGTAGCAAAGAATTTTCAGTAACCACCAGAGGCTCTCCCTGATGACAGCGACCAGCGCCCTGCCTTGGTCTGATACCCCTGGTCACCTGCTCCACTATCCTGCTGTGGCCGACACCCACCATGTTCCGTGCATGCCCCCTGGTGGTCAGCGCACGTCATAGCAACCAGTTGTTTGTCGTTCGGTTGTTCCGCTGTTTGGTCTATTTGCATATTAGGGTTTTATATATATATACTAGGGGCCCGGTGCACGAAATTCGTGCACTGGGGTGTGGTCCCTCAGCCCAGCCTGCCCCCTCTCACATACTGGAACCCCTCGGGGGTTGTCCTACTGGCGGCTTAGGCCTGCTCCCCATAAGGAGCGGGCCTAAGCTGCAGTCTGGCCTCCCTTTGTGAGAGACAACCAGGCTGATCAGGGAAAGGCACCAGCCCCATCACCCCGCTGCTGGAGCCACTGAAAGTCACCGCAGCCACCAAGGTGTTTTCATCAACACGGACTCCAGTCCCTTCACCAAGAAAAAATGACAACTTTCTTTAGGCATTTTTAAGATGTGTCTTTCATAGAATATGACATTTCTTTTTTTCTTTTTTTTTTTTTATCCTCACCTGAGTATATGTTTCCATTGACTTTTAGAGAATGTGAAAGAGAAAGGGAAAGACAGAGAGAAACATCAAAGTGAGAGGAATACTTAGATTGCTTGCCTCCTTCATGAGCCCTGACCTGGGCCCCAGCCAGGGAGGAGCCTGAAACTTAGGTACATGCCCTTGATCAGAATCTAACCTGGACTCTGCGGTTGGCAAACCTAGGCATTATCCACTGAGCCAAACCGTATAGGGCAGTTTATGACATTTCTTAGCCCTCCAGCAGCGGACCTTCATTTTTTTCTCCAGGAGTGTGGTGGAAAAGCCCTTGATCACCTTTTTGGATTCTTATACCCAAGTTACTAGGAATATTACCAGTGGCATACAGGGAGCTTAGCCAATGAGCGGTCAGAAAAGGTATTTCCTCTGTAGTTCACACCTATCTCCTGTGATCTCCGGCTCCGCCCCTGCCAAGGCCTAAAGCCTCCAGCCCTTGGCAGGGGACCCCCAGCTGGCTCGATCGCCAGGCTCCGCCCCTGGCCAAGGCCTCAAGCCTCTGTTTGAGGCTCGGGCCCTGGGCAGGGACCCCCAGCTGGCTCCAATCCCCTGCAGGGACCCCCAGCTGGCTCTGCTCGTGGGCTCCACCCCCAGCCAAGGCCTAAAGCCTCTGGCAGAGGCTTGGGCTCTGGGCAGGGACCCCCAGCTGGCTCTATTGCCTGGCTCCATCCAAGGCCAAGGCTTGGGCTCTGGGCAGGGACTCCCAGGTGGCTCCGATCGCCAGGCTCCGCCCCAAAGGCCAAGGCTGCAAGCCTCTGGCCAAGGCTTGGGCTCTGGGCAGGACCCCCAGCTGGCTCTGATCGCCCCGCTCCGCCCCCAGCCAATGCCACAAGCCTCTGTTTGAGGCTCCGGCCCTGGGCAGGGACCCCCAGCTGGCTCTGATCACCTGTGGGGGACCCCCCCGCTGGCTCCGATCTTCCCCTCTCATCTTTGGCTCCAATATCCCAGTTCCAACAACCGCCCCTCTCCGAGGCTGCAGCCATCTTCGTTAGGTGTATTTGCATATTTGCTTTCTGATTGGCTGGTGGGCATGGCTGGTGGGCGTGGCTTGTGAGTGTAGCAGAGTGATGATTTGCATATTACTGTTTTATTAGATAGGATACCAGTAGATGTCCCTTAATCTTCAAACATTCCAAGTAATATGTTCTACAGAAACTTTATTACAGGGTCCTCTTCGTTGTGTGTGGAAGAAAACAAAGCAGGGCATATAATATGGATGAAAGAGACTAGTTACTGATGTCTTCTAGCACAGTCCAGTTCTCAGTTATCCAGATCGATCGAATGTCAAGTTTATATAGCAGGTATTTTTAAAGTTTTCACCTATTAAGTGCTTACTCGATTCAAAATATTTTAAATCCTTTTACAATATTTTTTTGACTGATGAATTACTTAGATTACTATTTCAGTTTCCAAAAATATCTCTCTTTTCCTCTTTCCCTTTCTCCCCCTCCCCTTTCTTACCATTTGTTACTGGATCTTGAAATTTTGGAATTTATGTCTTTTAAAAAGCATTTCTTTGGAATTTTTTAGAGTTCCTTTATGGCCAGTAAGTAATCAGAGTTCCTTAATGTCTTACATGTGAAAGGAATGTGTATTCTCTAATCATTAGGTACAAGGGTTCATTGTAGTTCAATTAGATCAAGCTTGTTAATTATGTAGTTCAAATTTCCTATGCCTGTAGTAAGTTTTTGCCTGGTTGATTTGTTACTTTCTGAAAGACATTTATTAAAACTCTTCTGCTATAATTATGTATTTATTGATTTTTCCCTGTAAATATGCCATTTTGTGTCACTTACTTTTAGATGATACTGCTACATTACAGATATATTTACATGTAATCATCATATAATAAACCTTTTTATTTCTAATAAAATTAATAATATATATATATATTTTTTTTTATTATTGAATTTTTACAGAGAGGAAGGGAGAGGGATAGAGAGTTAGAAACATCGATGAGAGAGAGACATCGATCAGCTGTCTCCTGCACACTCCCCACTGGGGATGTGCCCGCAACCAAGGTACATGCCCTTGACCGGAATTGAACCTGGGACCCTTCAGTCCGCAGGCCGATGCTCTATCCACTGAGCCAAACCAGTTAGGGCAATATATTAAACCTTAAAGAAGAATTTAACTTTTAGAAGTATTATAATATTTAGGAGATGGAGGCCTAATATTTACCTCCTGAAGTATATCATAATTTTTTAAACTTATAAATGTAATATCTGGTCATTGTGGAAATTAGAATTATTGATTTATTTTAGCTATCCTTTAAATCACAATTCCATCACCCAGTCATTATTACTGCCAACATAGTTCTATGCATATTTTTTCTAGTTGAGATCATATATAAAATATAATATTATAGCTTGATTTGTTTTAACTTCACTGTAACATAGATATTTTCTCATGTTCTTACATGCTCTTTTTGGACATCATACTTCTGTACCCCTAACCACCAAAGGAATTAAAATGGAATTTGGGATACAATAAATAGACTTAAAATAGTAAAAAGAACAATCAAATTGTCAATTATAGTAATTAAAGAATATGACCTAAACCTCAATCACATTATTTATACCACACTTTAGAAATTTTGAATTAGAGAATTTCAATGATAGTTGCAGCCCTTGGGGAAAATTTCATAGCAAAGGTGGAATTTTGAGGTTACATAACATTGTCTTCCTTAATGCTAAGCCAACACCATTTAACAAAGGTACTAGGAAGGGCGTGAACCAAACCCCATAGTATAGAATGGGTGATGGAGGATAGATCAGATGTCAATAATGTAAAGAAAGACCCATTAGCTTCACTCTGGAGAGGGGAGTGATAAGATTCACTAAACAGGATGGAAGCAAGTTCTGGAGGACCTACACTGTCAAGACAGTTGCTACTCTCTGTGCAAAAGACAGATGTTTGCAACTATGTTGTTGCCACATTGAAAAGAGAAGAAGGAAGAAATTCTTATGTCTTCTTAGGTAATGCTGTCTCAACCACAAATCTTTGTTAAGAAAAGGGTAGAACAAAACCACTTTAAGAAAGGAAAGTGAAAACCATTAAGCTGATTCTACTAGTGAATTTGTAGTTCAAAGTAACTAAAACCATTATATTTTATTCTTTTTACAAAGCTTTGAATTTTTTTTTTTAATTATCCTGCTATGAAATAGAAAGGAACCATGCTTTAAGGAGGTTGAGTGATTTCATATGACCACGTTACTTGCCAGGCCTTAGGCACCTAGTTTGATGGTTTTTCCATTACTCCATACTGTTTCTCCAGGCTAAAAATGATAGTCTTTAATGATGTAATAATGCTTGCTAGTCATTTTATTCCACAACGTTTTGGCCAGTAAGGTGTTAACAAATTAAAAAATTCTGCAGTACTAAATATCAGAAGGGAAAAAGCCAAACATCCCTGGAGAAGGCCAGCCTGATAGTTGTTTTATAATTGACCTGGTTTGTCTAGACTGTATTCTTATAGAATTTTACACAGACATACAAGTGTGTACTTGTGCATGTGTGCACACACCCTATGTTTATCTAGGTGTAGATCTGTTTTCACTGGTTTTGCCTAGAATTTGAGGAACCCATTTTACCAATATGCTCAGCTTTATCTTCAACTTAGGAAAGTTATCTTGAGTTATACTAGTATTTGAAGTTACTGTTTGACTTCTAGTTATTCTGGTTTCTTTCTTAGGAATTCCTGTGATGCCTAAGTTAGTTCTGTCCTTCATATCTCTTTTTTTGTTATTGTTAATACTCACCCTAGGATATTTTCCCATTGATTTTTAGAGAGAGTTGGAGGGAAGGGGAGAGACCGAGAGAGAGAAACATTGATGTGAGAGAGACATTGATTGGTTGCCTCCAGCACACGCCCTGACCAGGGCTGGGGATCGAGCCTGCAACCTAGGTACATGCCCTTGACTGGAATTGAACCTGGGACCCTTTGGTCCGAGGGTCGATGCTCTATCCACTGAGCCAAACTAGCTAGGGCATGCCCTTCGTATCTCTTACCCTCTCTATCTCTTTGCCATATTTAAGGTGACCAGACGTCCCGCTTTTGGCGGGACAGTCCCGATTTTTGACCATTTGTCCCGCATCCCGCGGCGTTTTAAAAAAGTCCCGATTTTTGGAAAGAATGCACGACAAGCTAGGGAATGGCAGGAGAACGGAATATACAATTTTCAGCGGCCATGTGGCTATTTAGCCAGGATATGAGTTTTATATTATTTTTGTTAATTTTATAATGTTAAACTTTAATAATAACAAATAATTGTTGAGAACTGATTATCGAGAACTGCTTATCAAAGTTCGCATTGTTGATCAGTTGTTAGAATTCGACCACCATTGTTTGGACTTTATGAACAATGCCATTTTTTTGGGATTGGCAACAACGAAAACATTTTATAACTGTCTCTCAGACGATACACATCGCACTGTGTGCTAGTAAGCTAGTTAAACAAGTGATGTCATTACAAATCAGCTATTCAGATAATTTAGGTAAGTAATTTATTTATTTCATAAATACATAAATTTTCTTGAATTTAGCAGACAGTACTTGTATTATTTATATTTTATAGTGGTGGCAAAAAGTCTAGGGCCGGCCTTGAAAGTGACACTTACGACTTACATTATGGCAAATTCAGAGGAAAAATAATACAAGTTAGTATTGTTATTATTTAGAAAGAAATATGGGATTAAAATTAAAATAATTTTTAAAATATAGTTACTTTATAACAATCAAATTAATTTAATTTATAAACTAACAATAAAATATGTTCATGTAATTATGTACCTACTTACTGTGTTTTTAAGCAATATGTATATAATAATTTATAATATAATTTTAAATTATTTTTTTAGATTTTTAACATAATGAGTAAGAAAAGAGGATGCAAATTCAACGATGATCTAAGAAGTGAATTTCCTTTTATTAAAAAAACCAAAAGCGATTACAATATAGACCAAATTTTTAATCAAGAACCCTCCCCCCCGCCCCCCGGTCAATGGTGTCCTGCTTTACCAATGTTAAAATCTGGTCACCTTAGCCATGTTTCAATCTTTGACTGTTGTACTCTGGAGCTCTTCATAATGTGAATATTTTGTTTTTATTTTCTCTGGTGTTATTTTGGTTCTTTCCTTAATGTGTAACTCTTAACCAATCTTTCTCTCCACTTTTTACCCATTTCAGTAAATGGAACCTTCATCCACCCACTTGTTCACCCCAGGTGATTTCTGTCTCTGAATATCTATACACAAACCTTCACCAAGTCTTTTCTATCAAACATTCAAAGTATGTGTTGAATCATTCCATTTCACAAAGCAAATTAGTGGCTAAATTAGGGCTAGAATCCAGGTCTTCTTGAAAATTTACAATGAAAAGATAAAAATAGTATTCATTGACTTTAGATCCAAGCACACCCTGGTTTGTTTCCTGGCTTCACCACTGTCCACCTGTGTGATGCGGGGCAAATTATGAAATGTTTTGAGCTCTGATTTCTTTATAAGATGTTAAAATAGCTACATTTCAGAGTTACATATTTTTGACAATTATTGTATGATTTCATTTATATGAAGTGTCCAGAATAGGCAAATCTACAGAGACACAAACTATATAGTGTTTGCTCAGGGATGGGAGGATGTGTGTGGGGAAATGGGGAGTAGGATCAACTGCTAAAGAGTATGAAGTTTCTTTTTGGAGTGATGAAAAAGTTCCAAAATTGATCATAATGAGGCTTGGACAATTCATTGAATATAATAAAATCATTGAATTGTCTACTTTAAAGGGTGAGTTATATAGTATGTGAATTATATCTCAACAAAACTGTTTAAAATGTTTTTAAAATAGTAAATAAAGGATGGGGAAGTTCCTGTGGTGATGGGCAATGGAGTTCCTTGGGCCTCAAAGCTCAGTCCAATCTTTTGGTCTACTCAAAATTGGCCATCCAGCTAATGAATTTTATCCACTTGTGTTCACTGCAAATTTCTTTGGATTGGTAGTGCTGGTAATTCTAATGCTGAGTTACTTGAGACATATGATAGTGTTGAGGGAATACCTTTTAAGGAGTTTGATTTACTATTCATCTCCACTGAGAAAGATCTTTCAAAGTGGATTTGATGCATCTTTACTAGAGATATTTGATACAGTCTGGAAGATTTAAAAGTTGACGACACACCTTAGGCCTCTATTTGTAAGGGGTTCATCCACTGGTTTCCACAGAAAACATGGTCTGGGAGTTTGAAAAGAAATGACTCATCCTGGCCCTTGATTTATAAGGAGATTAATCTAATTGTCTGTAATTCAAACCACCCTGAATTAACATAGCCCAAAAGGAAGTCACCTGATACAGAATTACTGAAAACAACCCCTGTGATTGGGGGTTGGGTGGGGGGAACTGAGGTGTGAAAATGTTCAGTAGGTATGAGAGACCAGTTCAGCATCACCTTGTCCCATTTAAATGGTTACTTCTAAGGTTATATAATGATAGCAACTAACATGATAGACTATGAATGAATGCTACTTTCTTCTTCCCTACATCTGGGCCCATATTAGTGCCTTTATTCATACAACCAAAGGGCTATTTATTGTGTGTGTGTATGTATATGTATAGTACATATATAGTATGTGTTTATATGTACATCCTACCTAATAATAGACAAATATGCAAATTGACCGTACCTTCACTATGCCCACAATTGGCCAGGAGGTGCGGGGGGGCGGGACTTGGGGTGGCCGGGGTGGCCGATTGGGCCGGCGGGACGCTGAGCTGCGTCGCCAGCGTCTGCACCATGGCTGTGCTGTGGCACAGAAGGGGCCTCTGGGGCAACGAGCTCACGTCCCGCCACGTGGACCATCAAAAGCGGGGGAGCTGGGTGCCTGTCCGCTCAGGCAGCAGGCCTTTCAGAAGCCTCCTCCACGCTGGAGGCTTTTGAAAGGCCTGGTGCACCAGTGGACAGGCACCCAGCTCCCCGCGATCGAAAGCAAAAGTGTGGGAGCTGGGTGCCTGTCCACTCAGGCACCAGGCCTTTCAGAAGCCTCTGCCACACCTGAGGCTTCTGAAATGCCTGGTGCACCAGCGATCTAAAGCGAAAGCGTGGGAGGTGGGTGCCTGTCCACCCAGGCACCAGGCCTTTCAGAAGCCTCCGCCACGCCGGAGGCTTCTGAAAGGCCTGGTGCACCAGCGGACAGGCACCCAGCTCCCCCGTGATCAAAAGCGAAAGCATGTAGGGGACCCTACACGTGCATGATTTAATCATGCACTGGGCCTCTAGTATATACATAATATCATTTCTCTATATTTCTATCTCTATTTATTATCTATATTAAATGTATTTAATTTACATTAAGTCATTTCAAAGAATGCTGACTTATTTACCATAAAGGTCAATGTTTAGTATTTGATATAAAGGAAGGAAATGCATATTTTGAAAATATATATAATAAAATGTGACTTTGAAAGGAATCAGTACATTTACATCTTTCTTAAAAACACAAAAACTAAAATTAAGAAATGAGCATATTTGTATAGTGTGGGAGAATGTAACTGTCCCTTGAGTGGCACATTTCTTTTAGGATATCCATAAAAAAAGCAAACTGGGGACACGCTGCAACCACAGAGAATGGAACAAGCTAGATAGGACGTCCGTAAGGAAGCCATGTGATTGGCCCTGAGGCACCTCACAGACTGTCATCTCAAGTACTGTTATGGAGCCAAATGCTGAAACAAAATATGTTCTAGTTATGCTTGGGAGACCTCCCAAGCCCAGCTGCCTTACTTTCCTTCTCCCTTTGCTTTTTTTGCCAAGATAATGCTAGAAGGAAGAGATGAGATAAGAGGAGAGGGCTGGGCCAACTTCATCACTGAATTATACTATAGCATATGTTACATTTTCATTTGCATTTGAAATGTATTAGATTATTTATATATCCCATGTTTATTTACCAACTTTAGGATGAGAAGGGACTCGGAAGAATGTTGGAAGTCTTTATCTTTCACTGACCTTGGGAAAATTGCTTTGACTCTCTGAACAGCAATTTCTTTATTTATAAAAATAGAGATAGGGATAATGATGCCTTTCCTACCCTTTTCACATATTGCTTGTTATCAAAATATAAAGCACCAAACTTATTTATCATCACTTAGATGATATTTTTAAAACCTCCTCACAAGTTCAAATAATTGACATTTGAAATGAGACCAAAATGTTTAGCTCAACTAAAAGAAAAATGTGAACACAAGTGAAATATTTCCTACATATTAAAATAGTAGAGATTAAAAATGCGATGAAGTATGTTGATAAGGTACAGGGAAGTGGGCACTTTCTTAGTCTATTATGAGAGTTGAAATAATGTGTCCTTTTAGGACAACTTGGCAGTATGTATCAAAACCTTAAAAAGTTGTGAAGACTTTTATCCAGCAACTCCACTTTTAGGAAATTCATTCAAATTAAAACATAAAAGATATGCATAAAGCCATTTTTTCAAGGAACTTTGTTGTCGGTTATTCCTCATAGCAAAAATGTTAGATAAAGCCTCTTGTCCAATAATAGGAAGTTAAGAAAAAGTAACACATGATGAAATATAGTGCAGTTGTTAAAAAATTTTTGGGACAAAATATTTATTGATACAAGGAAATGTTTTCAAAGGTGGAGATCCTCATTTATGCATCTTTCAATATAGTATAACATTGTTCATAAGAATGATGGTCAATTACTGGGTCAAATGGGAGTTCTATTTTTAACTTTTTGAGGAAACTCCATACTGTCTTCCACAGTGGCTGCACCAGTCTGCATTCCCACCAGCAGTGCACCTAGGTTCCTTTTTCTCCGAATCCTGTCCAGCACTTGTCATTTGTTGATTTGTTGATGATAGCCATTCTGACAGGTGTGAGATGATATCTCATTGTTGTTTTGATTTGCATCTCTCTGATGATTAGTGACTTTGAGCATGTTTTCATATGTCTCTCATGGCCTTCTGTATGTCCTCTTTCAAAAAGTGTCTATTTAGATCCTTTGACCATTTTTTTCATTGGATTGTTTATCTTTCTTTTGTTAAGTTGTATGAGTTCTCTGTAAATTTTGGAGATTAAACCCTTATCTGAAATATCATTGGCAAATATGTTCCCTCATGCAGTGGGCTTTCTTGTTGTTTTATTGATGGTTTCTTTTGCTGTGCAGAAGCTTTTTATTTTGATGTAGTCCCATTTGTTTATTTTCTCCTTAGTCTCCATTGCCCTAGGAGCTGTGTCTGTAAAGATATTGCTATGACATATGTCTGCTATTTTGCTGCCTATGGAGTGTTGTAGGATTTTTATGGATTGCCATCTTACATTCAAGTCCTTTAGCCATTTTGAGTTTGTTTTTGTGTATGGTGTAAGTTGGTGATCTAGTTTCATTTTTTTGCATGTATCTGTCCAAATTTCCCAGCACCATTTATTAAAGAGACTGTTTAGACTCCATTGTATGCTCTTGCCTCCTTTGTCAAATATTAATTGAGCATAATGGCTTGGGTTGATTTCTGGGTTCTCTGTTCTGTTCCATTGATCTATATGTCTGTTTTTCTGCCAGTACGAGGCAATTTTGAGAAACGTGGCTTTGTAATACAGCTTGATATCTGGTATTGTGACCCCTCCAACTTTGGTCTTCTTTCTCAGGATTGCTGTGGCTATTTGGGGTCTTTTTTTATTCCACTTGAATTTTTGGAGAGTTTGTTCTAGGTCTGTGAAATATGAAATTGGTATTTTAATGTGGATTGCATTGAATCTATAAATTGCTTTGGGTAGTATGGATATTTTAATGATGTTGATTCTATCATTCCATGAACACGGTATGCTCTTCCATTTGTTTATGTCTTATGCTATCTCTTTTTTCAATGTCCTATAGTTTTCAGAGTACAAATCTTTTGCCTCCTTAGTTATGTTTATTCCTAGGAATCTTAATTTTTTTGTTGCAATGGTAAAAGGGATTTTTTTAAGCTTCTCTTTCTGTGAGTTCATTATTGGTGTATAAAAAAAGCCACTGATTTCTGGATGTTAATTTTGTATCCTGATACATTGCCGAATTCATGTATTAAATCTAGTAGTTTTTTGATGCAGTCTTTGGGGTTTTCTATGTACAATGTCATGTCATCTGCGAATAATGACAGTTTTACTTCTTTTTTTTTCAATTTGGATGCCTTTTATTCCTTCTTCTTGTCTGATCGCTATGGCTAGCACTTCCAGTATTATACCAAACAGAAATGGTGAAAATGGGCATCCCTGTCTTCTTCTTGTTCTTAGGGAAAATGAATTTAGTTTTTGCCCATTTTGTATGATGTTGGCTGTACGTTTTTCATATATGGCTTTTATTATTTTGAGGTATGATTCCTCTATTCTCACTTTGCTGAGAGTTTTTGTCAAGAAAGGGTATTGGATTTTGTCAAGTGCTTTTTCTGCATCGATTGATATGATTATGTGATTTTGTCTCCCAATTTGTTTATGTGATGTATTACATTTATTGATTTGCAGATATTGTACCATCCTTGCATCCCTGGAATAAATCCCACTTGGTCCTGGTGCATGATCTTTCTAATGTCTGCTGGATCCAATTTGCTAGAATTTTGTTAAGGATTTTAGCATCTATGTTCATCAAGGATATTGGTCTGTAGTTCTCTTTTTTTGTGGTGTCTTTATCTGGTTTTGAGATTAGCGTGATGCTGGCTTCATAGAAAGAGCTTGGAAATGTGCCTTCCTCTTGAATTTTTTGGAATAGTCTGAGGAGGATAGGTTTTAGTTCTTCTTTGAATGTTTGGTAGAACTCCCCTGTAAAACCATCTAAACCAGGGCTTTTTTTTGCTGGAAGATTTTTTATCGCTGCTTCAATTTCTTTGGTAGTTATCAGTCTATTCAGCTTTTGATTCTTCCTGATTGAGTTTGGGAGCTTGTATTTTTGCATTTTTCTCAGAATATGTCTATTTTGTCTAGGTTGTCCAGTTTGTTGGAATAGAGTTGTTCATAGTATTTTTTCATAATCCTTTGTATTTCTGTGGGGTCGGTTGTTACTTCACCTCTTTCATTTCTGATTTTGTTTATTTGGGTCCTCTCTCTTTGCTTCTTGGTGAGCCTGGCTAGAGGTTCATCAATCTTGTTTATTTTTTTCAAAGAACAAGCTCTTGGTTTCATTGATCTTATGTATTGTTTCTTTGGTCTCTATGTCGTTTAGCTCCGCTCTGATCTTTATTATTTCCTTCCTTCTGCATACTCTGTGCTTTTCTTGTTACTCTCTAATTCTTTGAGTTGTAAGGTTAGATAATTTATTACCATTTTTCTTGTTTTATGAGGTAGGCTTGTAAAGGTATGAACTTCCTATGAAGACTGCTTTCACTGTGTCACATCGATTTTGGATTGTGTTTTCATTGTCATTTGTTACCAGGATGCTTTTTATTTCTTCTTTGATCTTTTTGGTAACCCAATTATCCTCTCTAATAAAATGGTAATATGCAAATTAACCATCACTCTGCTACATGAGCCACACCCACCAGCCAATCAGGGCGAGTATGCAAATTAACCCCAATCCAAGATGGCTACAGCCACAGAGAGCAAGGTTTCCCAGGTAACAGAGTAAGCCAAGCTTTCCATAGCCGTTGCAGGCCTAAGCCTCCACTCAAGCTACAAAGTTTCAATTATAGAAGGTAAACAAATTCAAACAAATGGCGGCAGAATGGAGCTTGAGAGAGCAGGCCAGGGTTGCCGCAGGCAACAGGGGAAGCAAAGCTTTCCGCATACCCTGGCCGGGCTCACCCACTTAAGGCTACAAAGTTTCAATTGTAGAAGGTGAATTAACTGCTATAGAAATGGCTGCCGGAGCCCCAGGCTTGGCTCCGCTCCAGGCTACAAAGTTTCAATTGTAGAAGTAAAATAAATTCCAGATACCAGGGCCTCCCCTTGGGTTGCCAGGGGGCGTGGCCGGCCTGCAAACCACCACATGCCCCTCGCTCAGGCCGCCCCACACCCCAAGGGAACCCCCACCCTTATCTGTGACACTCTTCAGGGCAAACCAGCTGGCCCCCACCCCTGTACCAGGCCTCTATCCTATCTAATAAAAGAGTAATATACAGATTGATCATCACTGCAACACACAATATAGCTGCCCCCACGTGGTCAAAGATCCTGCCCCCATGTGGACACAAGATGGCCACCACAAGATGGCCAGCAGGAGAGGGCAGTTGGGAGGCACCCGCCCTGCAAGGGAGGGCAGTTTTGAGGGACCAGGCCTGCAAGGGAGGGCAGTTGAGAGGGACCAGGCTTGCAAGGGAGGGCAGTTGGAGGTGATCAACCCTGCAGGAGAGGGCAATTAGGGGTGACCAGGCTGGCAGAGGAGGGAAGTTGGGGGCAAACAGGTTGGCAGGGGAGCAGTTAAGCATCAACCAGGCTGGCAGCAGAGTGGTTAGGGGGTGATCAGGCTGGCAGGCAGAAGCGGTTGGGGGCAATCAGGAAGGCAGGCAGGCAAGCAGTTGGGAGCCAGCAGTCCTGGATTGTGAGAGGGATGTCCGACTGCCCGTCTAAATGGGCAGTTGGACATCCCTCCAGGAGTCCCAGATTGGAGAGGGTACAGGCTGGGCTGAGGGATAACCCCCCACCATGCACGAATTTCGTGCACCAGGCTTCTAGTTGTTTAATAAAATGCTATTAAGCCTCCACGTGTTTGATTTTTTTTTCATTGTTGATTTCTAATTTTATGCCATTGTGGTCTGAGAAGATGCTTGATATGGTTTCTATCTTTTTTAATTTGAAGAGAATTTGCCTGTGTCCCAATATGTGGTCTATCTTTGAAAATGACCCATGTGCACTTGAGAAGAATGTATATTCTGTAGCTTTGTGGTGAAATTTTCTGAAGATGTCAATTAAGTCCATCTGATTTAGTGAGTCATTTTGGACTGATGTTTCTTTGCTGACTTTTTGTTGAGAGGATTTATCAAGTGGTGTCAGTGGGGTATTAAAGTCCCCTATCATGACTGTGTTGCTGTCGATCTCTCCCTTGATGTCTTCCAGAAGTTTTGTTGTTGTTGTTGTTGTTGTTGTTGTTGTTGTTTTTATGTATTTGGATGCTCCTGTATTGGGTGCATATATGTTTACCAGAGTTATATCCTTTTGTTGAATTCTTCCCTTTAGTATTATGAAGTGGCCTTCCTTATCTCTTATTATGGTCTTCACTTCGAGGTCTAATTTGTCAGATATAAATATTGGTACACCAGCTTTTTCTTCAATTCCATTCGCCTGAAATTATTTTTTCCATCCCTTCACTATCAATCTGTGTGAGTACTTTGTTCTGAGGTGGGTCTCTTGTAGACAGCAGATATATGGGTCATATTTTCTTATCCATTCAGCTACCCTATGTCTTTTGATTGGGGCATTTAATCTATTTACTTTTAAGGTTATTATTGATAATGTTTGTCGCCATTTTTATTCTTTACACCTGTGTTCCTTCTTCTCTTCCTATTTCTTCTTTTTACAGCAGTCCCTTTAGCATTTCTTGCATTGCTGGTTTGGTGGTAATAAACTCCCTTAGCCCTTTTTTTTTTTCTGTGAAGCTCCTGATTTCATCTTCAATTTTGAATGATAGCCTTGCTGGGTATAGTAATCTTGGATTCAGTCCCTTGCTTTGCATCACTTTGTACTAGTATATTTTATTCCATTCCCTCTGGCCTGATTGTTTTTGTTGAGAAATCAGTTGATAGTCTAATGGGAGATCCCTTGTAGGTAACTTTCTGTCTTTCTCTGGCTGCCTCTAAGATTCTTACTTTGTTGTTCGTGTTTGTCAATTTAATTATGATGTGTCTTGGTGTTGGTCTTTTTTGGTTCATCTTATTTGAGACTGTGAGCTTCTTGGACTTGTGTGGGTTTCTTTTTCCCAGTTTCAGGGAAGTTTTCTGTCATTTTTTCAAACAGGTTTTCCATTCCTTGCTCTGTTTCCTCTCCTTCTGGCACCCCTATGATGCTTATGTTGTTTCGTTTTTTTGTTGTCCCAAAGCTCCCTTAAGCTCTCCTCCTGATTTTTACGTTTTATTTTTTCCATTTGCTGCTCTGCTTGGGTGTTTTTTCCTATTGTCTTTTCTATCTCACTGATAGAAAAGACACTTGCTCTAGCCTACTGTTTATGCATTCTATTGTGTTCTTTATTGCAGCTATGTCATTCTTCATTTCTTCTTGGTTCTTCTTCATTTCCTCTTGATTCTTACACACATTGTTGAATTTGTCTTCCATCCTTTTCAGCATCTTTATGACTATTGCTCTCAATTCTTTCTCTGAAAAATTGCTTTCCTCCATTTCATTAACTTCTTTTTCCAGTGATTCCTCCTTTTCTTTCGTATTGGGGCTGTTTCGTTGTCTTTCCATTTTCACTCCTCTCAGGGTGTCTGGTTATATGCCTCACTCTCTACCACATTGACCAAAAGGCATAAAATACAACTCAACAAGACATGACACTGAAGGAACAAAACATGAGTGTATTCATGACACCGATAAACAACAAACACCCAGAAAAAAAGGAGGGCATCTGAATCTGAAGAGGCAGAGCTTATTTCCAGAAGGTAAAGTAAAGAAATTGAATGAATGGGGGAATGGCCACAATTCAGAATACCAGAGGTAGAAATAGAATGAGTGTATACTAAGAAAAGTAAAAAACAAAATACTCAATAATAAAAAAATTTTCCTTTTCTTTAATCTATCATCTATCTATCTATCTATTTATTCATCTATTTTTGGAAAAGGAGAATAGAGCATGGTGCAGATAGGCCTGAGTTTGGTGAGTGAAACTAACTAACTAAGCCATTAGTAGAAGAAGAGAACAAGCTAGCAGAGGAAAAACAAAAGCATAAAATAAAAAGCAAAAAGTAAAACAAACTAACAATCAAACAATAACAACAAGAAAAAATTGGCTAGCAAAGAAAGAGAAAAGAGAAGGGTACATGGATTTGGGGTAGAGGAAAGAAAATTAGATATATGAGTAAGCCAACAGAGACTACTAAAATAATAATGCATCAATAGAGCAGATAAATAAGATCAATTTTAACAAGGAGTAAAAAGAAAGGAGAGAGAAAAACTAAAGTAGGGACAGAGAGAAGCAGGATGAAAAAGGGGCCAGTGAGGAAGAAAGTGTTGGCATAAAGGAAAAAATGAGATAGAGTAAAATAAAATAATGATAAAAATAATAAAAATAATAATAAAATAAACATAGAATGTATAACACTAATCAATAAAAAATAAATAATAATCTGTATAAAAGCCTAAGCAACCAGCCAACCAGTTGACTATCCAGTAGCTATGATGCACACCAACCACCAAGGGCCAGATGCTCAACACAAGAGCTGCCCAGCGACAGCAACTTTGCAGAGTGCCCTCTCACACTCTGGGACACCTTGGGGGATGTTGGACTTCTGGTCTTGGCCTGATTCCCACAGGCCAGGCTGAGGGATGCAACTAGTAAATGAATCCGTGCACCGGGCTTCTAGTAATAATAATAATAACAGATACATAAAAGTATATATATATATATATATCCTATCTAATAAAATGGTTATATGCAAATTAACCATCACTCTATCACAAAGATGGCGACACCAATAGTGGCCAGGGTGCTGGGTGCTGGACGCTGGAGGCGTTGCCCCGGGGACAAGCTCCAGCGTCCTGTGCACCCTGGCCCGCGGAGGGAGGGTGGGTGGGCCTCTGGCCAGAGGTCAGCCGGGGCACGGAATGCTGGCATCATTGCAAGCCAGGCTGAGGGGACCCTCTGCCATGCACAAATTTCATGCACCAGGCCTCCAGTGTGTGTGTGTGTGTATACTGAGTGGCCAGATTATTATGATCTTTGAACGCATAATAATCTGGCCACTCAGTGTATGTATATATATATTAGAGGCCTGGTGCATGAATTCGTGCATGGGTGGGGTCCGGCCAGCCTGCCCAGGGGGAGGGGACATGGGCGGTTGCTCGGCCTGCCTGCTAGTCGAACTCCTGGTTGAGGGGACAATTTGCATATTAGCCTTTTATTATATAGGATATATACTGAGTGGCCAGATTATTATGCGTTCAGAGATCATAATAATCTGCCCACTCAGTATACACATATATATATACACATACATACTAGAGGCCCGGTGCACAAAATTCATGCACTGGGGGGGGAGTACCCCTCAGCCCAGTCTGCACCCTCTCCAATCTGGGACCCCTCAGGGAATGCCCAACTTCCAGCAGTCGGACATCCCTCTCACAATCCGAAACCGCTGGCTCCTAACCACTCACCTGCCTGCCTGCCTGATTGCCCCTAACCCCTCTGCCTGCTGGCCTGATCGCCCCTATCTTGCTCCCCTGCCATCCTGATCACCCCCAACTGCCCTCCCCTGTTGGCCCGATAGCCCCCAACTGCCCTCCCCTATCGGCCTGATCACCCCAAACTGCCTGTGCCTTGGCCCCCAGTCTGGCCTCCCTCTGGGGGCACCACCCCCATTATCCCGCTGTTGCTGCCACTGCTGGCCTGAGCCTCAGCCCTTCACAGCTGCCCATGGCTGCCTGAGCCTCAGCCCTTGCAGCTGCTGCAGCTTTGTCTGGAAGGATGTCCAGAAGACAAACACTCTAATTAGCATATTACCCTTTTATTAGTATAGATTTAGGGACCATTACAACCATGCAGAACTTAAAAAAAAACACATGGCCCTGGCCAGTTTGGCTTAATAGAGAGAGCATCGGCCTGTGGACTGAAGGGTCCCAGGTTTGATTCTGGTCAGGGGCACATGCCTGGGTTGCAGGCTTAATCCCCAGTAGGGCACCTGTGGGAGGCAGCTGATCAGTGATTCTTATCATTGATGTTTCTCTATCTCTCTCCCTCTCCCTTTCTATCTGAAATAAAATTATTTTTTTTTAAAGAAAACACATGATCTTCACTTTGGGCTTTGTTATTTTACAATATTCTTTGTGCAGTATTTTAACTTCCCTCAACTTTCCTTTACCGACCCTTAAAATGCAATCTATTTTGGGGAAGATGATCAGGAAAGTGATTCTAGTGGGTAGAACTTTTTTTTTTGGAGGGGATGGGGTCATGAAGATATTTAAAAATTGAGGACGGTGTTGGTTGTACCACTCTGAATTTACTTTAAAAAACCAGTTCATTGTACACTTTAGGTGACATGTACAGTATATGAATTAGATCTCAACAAAGCTGTTCTTTTATTTATTTTTAAATAAAGACCAGTCTTATAATCAATTGCAGATGTTTTCAGAGCCCCCCCACCCCCACCAAGATTTGCTTACCATGTCCCAAATTATGGCTGTGACTCCCAGTTGCCTCCAGTCCTGGTGGATCTGGATGGTGTGCTTTGCAAAGGAGAAGGTGGCAAGAGGCTTATGGAATTTCTGCAACCTCATTCCCCCAGTCTCCTCATAGGGCACCAGGACCATTCCCACTGTGCCATCTCTCTGCTTCCTTTAACCTGTTGGGCAAAAGAATCCTGCATGCTCTGGCCAGAAAGTTCATTCTCTCTTATGTGGCCTGAATGCTTTTTTTATGGTCGTTTTATGGATTCAAAGAATAAACAGAGTTGTGGAAAGCTTTTATCAAAATCCTTTTAAATGGTTCTTCCAGTCTCATGGGAAGTGAGATGTGGCTCTGAATTCATCCCAAAGGGTGTCTTTGGGCAAAAGAACCCAGAATGGTACAACTCCTTCAGGATGCTCTACACACTTCCCTATTAGGACTCAGGGGGACTTGAGGGTGAGCAAGGCAGTGGTGCCAGCACAGGACCCGGGAGAAGGTAATGCTTTTTACACTACCCAGGCCATGTGGACTGCAGCTGTACCTGCCCAGGTGGGCAGGGTGTTTCTGCTGTTTTGTTTTGGTCTGGCCTCCACCCCATCAGCTACAGACCTGTGTCTGCACTGAGACTGAAAGGTTTGATGGTCCTACTTTTTGGTGGACAGTGGATGCACTCCCACCTCCCAGAGACTGGCAGTTAGACTCTGGCGGCTTCTGAGTCCCTCGCGGGGGAGAGCCCGGCCCTAGGTCAAGAACAGACTCAGGTGTCCTCAGCCAGGAGGCCTCCTCGGGCTAGGGACTGCCACAGTTTGAAGGCTGGCCATGACCCCAATCCTGGCAGGAAATCCAGGAAATTATAAAGACAGAACAAGGCAGGGGTCTCCTCTGGGGCACTGGCCAGGCTGGGCTAGGGTCACTGGTGGTTTGGAGGCCGGCCATGCCTCCCAATCCTGGCAGGGGTCTCCTCTGGGGTGCTGGCCAGCCTGGGCTAATGGCCGCCCGCAGTTTGGAGACCGGCCACGACCCCCAATCCTGGTGGAGGTCTCCTCTGGGGCACTGGCCAGCCTGGGCTAATGGCCGCCCACAGTTTGGAGGCCAGCTACAACCCCCAATCCTGGCGGGGGTCTCCTCTGGGGCTTTGGCAGGCCTGGGCTAGGGCTACGGGTGGTTTGGAGGCCAGTCATGCCCCCGATCCTGGCGGGGGTCTCCTCTGGGGTGCTGGCCAGCCTGGGCTAATGGCCTCCCACAGTTTGGAAGCTGGCCACACCCCCGATCCTGGCGGGGGGTCTCCTCTGGGGCGCTGGCCAGCCTGGGCTAGGGCCGCTGGCAGTTTGGAGACTGGCCATGCTTCCCGATCCTGGCAGGGGTCTCCTCTGGAGTGCTGGCAGGCCTGGGCTAGGGCTGTGGGAGGTTTGGAGGCTGGCCACAACCCCCGATCCTGGCTGGGGTCTCCTCTGGGGTGCTGGCCAGCCCAGGCTCTGGGCACCGCAAAGGGAGGGGTTCCTGAACCCGCTTCCTGCACACCTAGGCTAGGATACATCTCATAGGAGGCGGCTGCAGTGCAGGGGGGCGGTGGCCAGGTCCTCCAGCACCTAGCCTCCTGGGCTGCAGTCCCACATCTCCCAGCCCCCCAGCCTTGGACGTGCCCCTGCAGTTGCCCGCACCAACAGTCGCCTCAGCACAGGCCCCCGCAGCCGAAAGCCTGCCTCCCAGCAGCCGGGCCACCACACACACTACCGCTGGTAGCTCTCCGCTGCTCGCTCACTGCTGAGCCCTGTCCACTGGGGTGAGGGCGAGCTCCGAGCCGCTCCCACCCCTGGCGTGTGCCCACTGCCCAGAGGCCCTTCTTCCCTCAGCAGCCCGGCTTGGGAAGCTGGCCTCGTTGCCAGGGCTACGATGCCAGCGTCCTGCCCTAGCCATTATGGGCACTGCCATATTTGTAGCAGAGTGACGGTTAATTTGCATATTACCCTTTTATTAGAAAAGAAAAATTGGTTTCCTAAGTAAAAGATAAGAAAAAAAGTGAAGTAGTGAAGTCTGTTCACTTCACCTGAGTATTCAATGTCCCATGAGGGCTGGTCTAAGACCCCTCTCCCCTGTTCTGTCTGCCATATCTCAGCTTCCTGCTAGATAGTCAGCACCATGTTGAAGCTCCCAACGATCCACTGCTCCTCTGTGTCAGATGCCACAGCCTTGGTTTCAGGCAGGTGGGACCACTCTGTCTGCCTGCCTTCAGCCATATTTAAACAAGCGTCTATTTCTGACATAGCCTCTAGGTGACGGTGTTTCTGTATTAGTTTCCGGGATGAAATGGCCCCTCAACCAAGTCCCTGAGGGCTCCCTGGGGGTATTCCGAATCTTAGTTTCCCTACTGAGCTCAAGGCTGGGTGCAGCTGCGTTGCTAGAAGGGACTGGCTCTTCAGGAGAAAAATGTCTGTTCAGGGTTGGAGGGATCGGACTATCCCAGAGCTGGCTTTCTGGTAGCCTCTCCCTATTTTGCTACCCAGCTTCCACAAAACCACCTTCCACTGCACTGAAGCCTAGGTGAGTGTTTGTGATTGAAAGATCCTGGGTTTAGTGGGTAAAAGCAAGGAAATTATAAAGACAGAACAACCATGCTGCTGCACCTCTTTCTCCCCTTGGAACTGCATGGCCAGTGCAGAGCTTTAGGCTGCCTTTCTGGATGCAGCCTCCCATGGCTGTGGGTTTAGATCTAGATTTCCCTGCTGCCAGCAGCCCTGTGGACACCCCCTTCCACAGTTGAGCGCTACATGTGTCCCCAATGTCACACACTTGGTGCAGTGCAGTCTCCCTCTGACACTCTAGTCCCAGCTGCACACCTTTCTCCCTCCAGCTCAGATCCCTGATCCCACCAGTTTCCCGGCTACCTCTGACCATATCACAAAAGGCCAATATACCTAATATATAAAGTATTTGTAAATTGAAGTCCAAATGACTAAAAACCTTACAGAAAAGTGGGAAAAAGATGTGAAAAGACAACACACACACACACACACACACACACACACACACACACACACACAGAGTAAAAATGTTCTGGCTCATTCATAATTAGAGAAATTCAAATTAAAGCAACATTAAGATGTCATTTCCAACCTATTAAAATGTTGAAAATTTAAGAATATGTCAACATATTGTGTTGTTGAGGTGTGTGGAAACGGGTACTCTCAAACATTGCTGATGGGAATGCAAATTGGTCTTATATAAAAAAGAACTTTTAAAAGTACTTAGTATGGGGGCCACATCTCTAATACTTTTAACATTAAATATAAATTAAGAAAAAGAAGAAGTAACATTAATACTTGAAAAAAAACTACCTAGTACAGAGGGATATAAGGAAAAATGTGTTTCTTTTCTAGTGATATTTGGAAGAAGGCTGGTTTACAATGCTCCTGTCTCTCTCTCTCTCTCTCAAAAAAAAGGAGCTATAGTAATAAAGGTCAGAGCTGATAGTCATTACAGACAATGTAGCCCATTCCCGAATGATTTGGAGGAGGAAATTAGACCCACAGAGGTTCAGTGACTTGCCCAGGGTCACACAGTGAGCCAAGCCTGGAAGACAAGGATCCTAACTGGAATGCTCCACAATTTCTTGCAAGGGACATGTAAAATATCAGACACATAGTAGGCATACAATCTGTGAGAGCAATAATAACCGATTCAGTTTCATTCCATGAGTGGAACTTGTCTTCTACATATCAAACTTGAGGGAAAGTGTTTATTTTTGTTATGGTAAGAATCCTCCCAGGATCCTTAGGTAGCAGCAATCCATTAGCAATTACAGGCACAACATCATGGAAAGGCACCAACAGGTAAGTATGTGTGGACTACTAAATTCTGGGCCAGTCCCACTATTCTTTCCTACTGACTCTGAGGTTTAGTATCTGTGGGCCTGCACTTTTAAACTGCCAGTTTAAAGGAGGCTTGCAGTTTCCCCAATGCACAAAGACACCTAGGTAGCAAGCTGGAGGCAGAGGGGCTGCAATTTAACCTATGCTGTGCTAAAAAAAATCATGAGCCCTGGCTGGTAACTACCTCCTCCCAAGGAAGGGACACTGTTTACTCATAGGCTCAGTCTATATATGCCTAAAGGGTTGTGCCTTCATTGAGCTTTTCTAATTCATAGAGGTGCCATGTAGGCTAGTAGAGGCCCTGGTGAAAATTCAAAATCAAGTCTGTCTGAGTCTAAAGCAGGCGTCCTCAAACTACGGCCGGCGGGCCACATGCGGGTGTTTTTGCCGTTTTGTTTTTTTACTTCAAAATAAGATATGTGCAGTGTGCATAGGATTTTGTTCATAGTTTTTTTTTATTTTTTAAATTACTTTATTGATTAAGGTATCACATATTTGTCATCAACCTCACCCCATTCAATTCCCAAACCCCCCCACACGCCTGCCCCCTTCCCCTTGTTGTCCATGATTACTGGTTAGGCTCATATGCAAGCACACAAGTCCTTTGGTTGATCTATCTCCCTTGTCCCCACCCTCTCCTACCTTACCTCTGAGGTCTGACAGTCTGATCAATGCTGTTCTTGTTCTTCAGTCTATGTTGTTCATCTTTTCCCCTAGATGAGTGAGCTCATGTGATACTAGGAATACACTTATAGGAACCAAAAATGAGACAAGCAATAATAGTTATGCTGAGATGCAAATGAATCCGTCTATAGTGAGTTTCTTTCTGAACCAACAGTTCTTTTGAGTCCCAGTTTCTATGTCCAACAGTTGTTTATGTGTTCATAACAGCAATGATATTTCAGTTCTGGATGGTGGACAAATGGTGGTAATGCAGGTCCAACCCTCTCTGGTTTGGTCCTAGGCAATCTGCAGTGATGCACATCTGCTGACTGCTAGTATGGCAAGGCATGGTCAGCATCTTCCATCTCTGGACTGTTTCTCTTCCGACTTCATGGCTGGAGCACTCCTGTCAATTCCTCTCTGTTGCAAGAATCCACATGGTCTTGAAGTTGTTTTCTGAAAATATACAAACATATTCTCGACCAAAAGTTAATAAAGGAATATTTTCTATAAATTTGACTTGCGATCCTTTTTCATTTTTTTGCCCAAACGATTTTCCTTTGGCTTGTTTTGACACCATGTATGTTTTACCTGGGTGTCTTGCTGTTAGCATTACAAATGAAAGTTAATTTTCTAAAGTAAAAATTTTCTAGATGTAATTTATTTACAGGATATTTTTCCTTACATGATATTCTTCTACTATCCCCCCTTTTTTGGTTTAAATATTGGGAGGCATTTGGAAATTTTATGCTGTAATCTTGATAGCTTTTAAATTTTACTTTTTTGCACTAAAATGTGACTGCTTTAGGTTCATTATATGTTATGGAATTTTACCATGAGATGAACTACCAATAAAAATTTTAGTTAACACTTTAGGAACAGCCTTTTTGTCCACTACAATTGATTTTTCTACAGTATTTGCTTATTTTGATTGGCCAATTTAAATTAATCTGAAAACTTGACTACTATTTTACTGTCAAATTTAATACTCTAACAACCATCTTGTTTTATCCTGTAATTATTAGTGGAGAGGATTATTTGCCTTCTTGAGTAGGCCCTGAGCATTCCTGGTGCTAGGCTGGATTTAGATATCATAGACCCCAGTTCCCCGGATCATGGGTGCAAGACATCTCCATCAAGTCTTGTTGCAGTGAGAGGGCATTTACTGTTGGCCAAGTCTCTGTTACCTGGGTCCCGATTTGAGCTGGGAATGTGAAGCTGAGCAGCCATGGGGGCAGGAGATCTCCTTCAGCAGGGGTGAGGGTTCAGGCCCCTGCAAACTTGGGGGGGTGAAGGTCTGTGCCCCACCTCTGTTGATCCCCAAGTTCTCTCCTGATGGCCCCTATGCGACTGTGCCTGTCTTAGGTTGTTCCTTCCCTGAGGAATCTTACCCGTCTCTGGCTAACCAGCCATCCTCCGGGGCCAAGCAGGGTGATGTGAGGTTTAGTTCTGTCTCCTTGGTCGCCTATGCCCCCATGGCCTCCACGCCCAGCACCTGCCTTTGGATCCCCTCGCCTGCTGGCAGGGTCCCAGCACTGATCACATATCTTGTGGAACCCAGGTTTCTTCTCTAAGGAGGCCCAGCTCACCCCACTGGGCGAGAGACAGATCCATGGTACCAGCCATCATGAGGTTTCAACCTTGGCATGAACAGAAGCTCAGGCAACAGCTGTGGACAATTGGATTGTGAGAAGCGGGTCCCTCTTGGCCAAAAGGGCAAGAGGGGCCAATTTAGAATGCTCAGGTGCCTTCCCAGGGGGCCCTCTACACAGTGGAAGGGATTAAACCCTTTCATGTCCCTTTTAAATTGCTGCCAGACATTCAAAGAATTAGTTTGTAAGTTTGTTTTGGGTAATTGTATAATATGCTGTTGTAATTCTAAAATATCTAGAGATGTGTTACGTTTGTCTCCAAGCACCAAACAGATGATTTTTTTTTATCCCCACGGGTGTGAGGAATTATTATAAGTAATGGGGGTGATCCAAATCTGGGAAAAATTTTAATGACAGTGTAGAATAATATCATGTAAGGATATTCTTTGTTCTAGTCCATGGCAATTCCCTTTCAAACTGGCTATTCATTTCTTTTAATATAGACAAGGTCTTAGTTACATTTTCTGCACCTCTACTGGGGTCAAGTAGTGATAGTAGTGACACCCTTTCTTTGGTGTCCACACAAGCCAGAAACCTCTCTTTAATTGTACACACAAAGAGGCATTGTTTTGATTTTGTGTCATGCAAAAGGGAAGCTGGGTGGAGACCCCTGGGTATTTATACTTTCTTGCCCCACCCATGGGCCTCCTGGATGACCAAGGTGTTTGGTATAATTGGTAACTACATTAGTCAGGGGATCAGCCCCCGTAAGGGGTCTTACCCATGAAGGGTCAGGAACATAAGACCAAAATACTTACCCTCTTATCCCAGGTAAAATTACCATACATATGATGATTGCTAGCATGGCTAGAAAGGCGTTCTCAGGCATTCTGGGGTTTCTGGTTACCTGACAATTTCTTCCCTGAGATTTGACGTTCTGATTGATGTTTCTCTGTTTCTGGATCTATTTTTTCCCCATCAGTTTATGTTGTTCATTATATTCCACAAATGAGTGAGATCATGTGATATTTATCTTTCTCTGCCTGGCTTATTTCACTAAGCATAATGTTCTCCATCTCCATCCATATTGTTGCAAATGGTAAGAGCTCCTTCTTTTTTACCACAGCGTAGTATTCCATTGTGTAGATGTGCCACAGTTTTTTAATCCACTCATCTGCTGATGGGCACTTAGGCTGTTTCCAAATCTTAGCTATGGTGAATTGTGCTGCTATGAACATAGGGGTGCATATATCCTTTCTGATTGATGTTTCCAGTTTCTTGGGATATATTCCTAGAAGTGGGATCACTGGATCAAATGGGAGTTCTATTTTTAGTTTTTTAAGGAAACTCCATACTGTTCTCCACAGTGGCTGCACCAGTCTGCATTCCCACCAGCAGTGCACGAGGGTTCCTTTTTCTCCACATCCTCTCCAGCACTTGTCATTTGTTGACTTGTTGATAATGGCCATTCTGACAGGTGTGAGATGGTACCGCATTGTTGTTTTGATTTGCATCTCTCTAATGATTAGTGATTTAGAGCAGGTTTTCATATGTCTCTTGGCCTTCCTTCTGTCTTCTTTCGAAAAGTGTCTATTCAGATCATTTGCCCATTTTTTGATTTGGTTGTTTATCTTCTTTTTGTTAAGCTGCATGAGTTCCCTGTAAATGTTGGAGATTAAACCCTTATCGTTGACATCACTGGCAAATATGTTCTCCCATGCAGTGGGCTTTCTTGTTGTTTTATTGATGGTTTCCGTTGCTGTGCAAAAGCTTTTTATTTTGATGTAGTCCCACTTGTTTATTTTCTCTTTAGCTTCCATTGCCCTCGGAGCAGTATCAGTGAAGAAGTTCTTTCGGCATATGTCAGAGATTTTTCTGCCTGTAGATTTCTCTAGTATTTTTATGGTTTCCTGTCTTATGTTTAAGTCCTTGATCCATTTTGAGTTTATTTTTGTGTATGGTGTAAGTTGGTGGTGTAGTTTCATTTTTTTGAATGTATCTGTCCAATTTTCCCAACACCATTTATTGAAGAGACTGTCTTGACTCCATTGTATGTTCATGCCTCCTTTGTCAAATATTAATTGAGCATAGTGATTTGGATCGATTTCTGGGTTCTCTACTCTATTCCATTGATCTATGTCTGTTCTTGTGCCAATACCAGGCAGTTTTGAGAACAGTGGCTTTGTAATATAGCTTGAAATCTGGTATTGAGATCCCTCCTACTTTGTTCTTCTTTCTCAGGATTGCTGTAGCTATTCGGGGTCTTATTCATCTTTGGAAGATGAATTTTTGTAAAGTTCCTTCTAGGTCTGTGAAGTATGCCATTGGTATTTTAATGGGAAGTGCATTGAAATTATAGATTGCTTTGGGTAGTATGGACATTTTAATGATGTTGATTCTACCAATCCATGAACATGGTATGTTCTTCCATCTGTTTAAATCTTCCTCTATCTCTTTTTTCAGTATTGTGTAGTTTTCCACGTATAGGTCTTTTACCTCCTTAGTTAAGTTTATTCCTAGGTATCTTAATTTTTTTGGTGTGATGGTAAATGGAATTGCTTTTTTAGTCTCTCTTTCTGTAAATTCATTATTGGTGTATAGAAATGCCATAGATTTCTTAGCATTTATTTTGTATCCTGCTACTCTGCCGAATGCATTTATTAAGTCTAACTAGAGGCCCGGTGCACGAAATTCGTGCACGGGGGAGGGGGGGCAACGGGGAGTGTGTCCCTCAGCCTGGCCTGCACCCTCTCCAATCTGGGACCCCTCATGGGATAACCAGCAGTTGGACATCCCTCTCACAATTCAGAACTGCTGGCTCCTAACCGCTCACCTGCCTGCCTGATTGCCCCTAACTGCTTCTGCCTACCAGCCTGATTTTCCCTAACTGCTCCCCTGCTGGCTTGATTGCCCCTAACTACCTCTGCCTCGGCCCACACCTGGTACCCAGGATTCCCTCCTCCAGCTGACCACAGGCACCCAGGATCCGGGCTTCTCTCCCTCTGGTCAGCCATAGGCGCCCAGGCTGGCTGCAGCCTTAGGGGATGGTGGACAGGGGGCTTCGCCTGTGCTGCAGCTGCAAGTGCTGGTGCCCAGGACTGCAGGGTGGGCGGCTTCTTTGTCTCCCAGGCCACAGCCAGCCACAGGTGCTGGTGCCCGGGACTGCAGGGTTGGCGGATTCTCCATCTACCATGCTGTAGCCAGCTGCAGGTGCTGGCACCTGGACCACAGGGTGAGCGGCTTCTCTGTCTCCCAGGCCACAGCCAGCCACAGTTACTGGTGCCCAGGTCCGCAGGGTGGGTGGCTTCTCTGTCTCCCAGGCCGCAGCCAGCCGCAGGTGCTGGTGCCCAGGACCACAGGGTGGGTGGCTTCTCTGTCTCCCAGGCCACAGCCAGCCGCAGGTGCTGGTGCCCGGGACTGCAGGGTGGGCAGCTTCTCTGTCTCCCAGGCCACAGCCAGCCGCAGTTACTGATGCCCAGGACCGCAGGGTGGGCGGCTTCTCTGTCTCCCAGGCCACAGCCAGCCACAGGTACTGGAGCCCAGGACCGCAGGGTGGGTGGTTTCTCTGTCTCCCAGGCCACAGCCAGCCACAGGTACTGGTGCCCAGGACTGCAGGGTGGGCGGCTTCTCCATCTCCCGGGCTGCAGCCAGCCACAGGTACTGGTGCCCAGGACCGCAGGGTGGGCGGCTTCTCCATCTCCTGGGCTGCAGCCAGCCTCAGGTACTGGTGCCCGGTTTCTCCGTCTCCCCAGGACATGGGGCGGGCGGACCTGAGGCTTCTGAGGCTGGCTGCAGCCTGGGATCATGAGACGGGCAGCTTCTTCGTCTCCGGGCCGCACCCAGCCTCAGGCGCAGGGCCCGGTTTCTCTGCCTTCCCAGGACGTGGGGCAGGTGGATGTGAGGCAGGCGGACCTAAGGCTTCTGAGGCTGGCTAAGGCCTGGGATCATGGGGCAGGTGGCTTCTTGGTCTCCGTGGCTGCAGCCAGCCTCAGGCGCTGGAGCCCAGTTTGTCCGTCTCCCCAGGACGTTGGGCAGGCGGACCTGAGGCTTCTGAGGCTGGCTGCAGCCTGGGATCATGGGACGGACAGCTTCTTGGTCTCTGTGGCTGCCGCCAGCCTCAGGCGCTGGAGCCCAGTTTCTTCGTCTCCCCAGGACATTGGGCAGGCGGACCTGAGGCGGCTTCTTGGTCTCTGTGACTGCAGCCAGCCTCAGGCGCTGACACCTGACTTCTCCAACTCCCAGAGACCTGGAGAGGCTGGGGGGTGGGGCTGCCGCCATGTTTTCAGTTTAATTGCATACTCACTCAGATTGAATGGTGGGCGTGGCTGGGGCGTGGCTGGTGGGCGTGGCTTGTGAGTGTAGCGGAGTGATGATTTGCATACTACTCTATTATTAGATAGATAATTTTTTTATGGAGTCTTTAGGGTTTTCTATGTACAGTATCATGTCATCTGCAAATAAGGACAGTTTTACTTCTTTTCCAATTTGGATGCCTTTTATTTCTTCTTGTCTGATTGCAATGGCTAGTATTTCCAACACTGTGTTGAACAGCAGTGGTGAGAGTGGGCATCCCTGTCTTGTTCCTGTTCTTAGGGGAAATGGTTTTAGTTTTTGTCCTTTGACTATGATGTTGGCTGTGGGTTTGTCATATATGGCTTTTATTATGTTGAGGTATGATCCTTCTATTCCCAGCTTGCTGAGAGTTTTTATCAAGAAAGGGTGTTGGATTTTGTCAAATGCTTTTTCTGCATCAATTGATATGACTATATGGTTTTTATCTCTTAATTTATTTATGTGATGTATCACGTTTATTGATTTGCGAATATTGTACCATCCTTGCATCCCAGGGATAAATCCTACTTGGTTGTGGTGTATGATCTTTCTGATGTACTGCTGGATTTGATTAGCTAGAATTTTGTTGAGGATTTTTGTCATCTATGTTCATGAGGGATATTGGCCTGTAATTCTCTTTCATTGTGTTATCTTTATCTGGTTTTGGTATTAGGGTGATGCTGGCTTCATAGAAGGAGCTTGGAAGTGTTCCTTCTTCTTGAATTTTCTGGAATAGTCTGAGGAGGATAGGTTTTAGCTCTTCCTTGAATGTTTGGTAAAACTCCCCTGTGAAGCCGTCTGACCCCGGGCTTTTGTTTCCTGGAAGCTTTTTGATGACTGCTTCAATTTCTTCCAGAGTTATCATCCTATTGAGATTTTTAGTCTCTTCCTGAGTAAGTTTTGGAAGGTTGTATTTTCTAGGAATGTGTCCATTTCCTCCAGGTTGTCCAGTTTGTTGGAATAGAGTTGTTCATAGTATTTTTTTTACAATCCTTTGTATTTCTGTGGGGTCTGTTGTTATTTCACCTCTTTCATTTCTGATTTTGTTTATTTGGGTCCTCTCTCTCTGCTTCTTGGTGAGCCTGGCTAGAGGTTCATCCATCTTGTTTATCCTTTCAAAGAACCAGCTCTCGGTTTTGTTGATCTTGTGTATTGTTTTTTTCGTCTCTATGTCATTCATTTCTGCTCTGATCTTTATTATTTCCTTTCTTCTGCTCACTGTGGGCTTTTCTTGTTGCTCCCTTTCTAATTCTTTGAGTTGTTGAGTTAGATGATCTATTACCATTTTTTCTTGTTTTTTTGAGGTAGGCCTGTAGAGCTATACACTTCCCTCTCAGGACTGCTTTCATTGTGTCCCATAGGATTTGCAATGTTGTGTTTTTATTGTCAATAGTCTCCAGGATGTTTTTAATTTCTTCTTTGATCTCATTGATAACCCAATCATTGTTTAGTAGCATGCTATTCAGTTTCCAAGTGTTTGGATGTTTTGGAATGATTTTATTGTAGTTTATTTCTAATATTATGCGATTGTGGTCTGAGAAAATGCTTGATATGATTTTAATCTTTTTGAATTTGGGGATACTTTGCTTGTTACTCAATATGTGGTCTATTTTTGAGAATGTCCCATGTGCACTTGAGAAGAACATATATTCCATGGCTTTGGGGTGAAATACTCTGAAGATGTCAATTAGGTCCATCTGATCTAGTGTGTCATTTAAAATTGCTGTTTCTTTGCTGATTTTTTGTCCAGAGGATTTATCCATTGATGTCAGTGGTGTATTAAAGTCCCCTACTATGATTGTATTGATGTCGATCTCTCCCTTGATATCTTCCAGGAGATGTTTTATGTATTTGGGTGCTTCTGCATTGGGTGCATATATGTTTACCAGAGTTATATCTTCTTGCTGGATTGCTCCCTTTAGTATTATGTAGTGTCCTTCCTTATCTCTTATTATGGCCTTTACTTTGAGGTCTATTTTATCTGATATAAGTATCGCAACCCCAGCTTTTTTCTCATTTCCATTTGTCTGAAAAATATTTTTCCATCCCTTCACTCTCAGTCTGTGTGGATCCTTTGCTCTAAGGTGGGTCTCTTATAGACAGAAAATATATGGGTCATGTTTTCTTATCCATTCAGCTACCCTATGTCTTTTGATTGGTGCATTTAATCCATTTACGTTTAATGTTATTATTGATAAGTACCTGTTTGTTGTCATATTTTTTCTTAGTGTTCATTTTTCTTCTTGCCTTTCTCTTTCTTCTTTTTACAGCAGTCTCTTTAGCATTTCTTGCATTGCTGGCTTGGTAGTGATGAACTCTCTTAGCCCTTTTTTATCTGTGAAGCTTCTGATTCCACCTTCAATTTTGAATGATAGCCTTGCTGGGTATAGTGTTCTTGGATTAAGTCCCTTGTTTTTCATCACTTTGTATATTTCATTCCATTCCCTTCTGGTCTGGTGTGTTTCTGTTGAGAAATCAGTTGATATTCTGATAGGAGATCCCTTGTAGGTAACTTTCTGTTTCTCTCTGTCAGCCTTTAAGATTCTTGCTTTGTCGTTGGTGTTCGTCAATTTAATTATGATGTGTCTTGGTGTCGGTCTTTTGGGGTTCAACTTGTTTGGGACTCTGTGTACTTCTTGGACTTGGATAGTTTTTTTCTTGCCAATGTCATGGAAGTTTTCTGTCATTATTTCTTCTAACATGTTTTCTATTCCTTGCTTCTCTTCCTCTCCTTCTTTTATCCCTATTATTCGAAGGTTGTTTCGTTTTGTGTTGTCCTGAAGCTCCCTTAGGCTCTCCTCTTGCTTTTTAAGTCTTCTTTCCAGTTGCTGCTGTGTTTGTGTGTTTTTTCCTACCTTGTCTTCTAATTCGCTGATGCGGTCCTCAGCCTCTTCTACTCTACTCTTTAAGCCTTCCATTGTGTTCTTTATTGCAGCTATGTCGTTCTTCATCTCCTCTTGGTTTCTTTTCATGTTGGTGACGTTTTCATTCAGCTCCTTATAGTTCTCATTGAGTTGTGTGTATTTGTCATCCATCAGTTTAAACAAACGAATACTCTGAATTCTTTCTCTGTTAAGCTGCTAGCCTCAAGTTCATTTAACTCCCTTTCTGGTGATTCCTCTATTTCCTCCCTTTGAGAATTTCCTTTTTTTCTCCTCATGTTTTCCTGTAATGTTTTAATTGTAGATCCACTTGCTTTGCTACCCAGGTTCTTTTGGGGATGGTGCTACTGGTGTAATCTCTTAGTTCTCCTGGGCTTGGTAATCTATTGTAGCTCCCTACTTGAACTACTTGGGTTCTCTTGATGTAGGCCTACAAGCTTGAGAGGCACAACTGTGGTGTCTAGAAGTCAGCAGCTATGGAGTGGAGTGTCCCAGTTTTTGCTGTCTTGCACCCTTAATTGTAATCACACATGCCCAGCAGGGACTCACAGTGGCCCCCAGGTACTGTCTGTTGGGGTGTTGGAGCTCAGGGGATCTGGTCTTTGAAAGGCATGGCTGTGGTGCCCTGAGATCTGCAGTCGTGGGGTGGGCAGACCCAGCTTTTTCTGTTGCACCTGTGGTGGATAGGTGCTTACTCCCAGCAGTGTTTGACAGGAGCACCTTCGGTAATTTTGCCAGTGAGGCACACTGAAGGGCTCTGAAGGGCCCTGTCAGTGTAGCCGGGTAATTGGGGTGCCTGTGGGCCAGTATCCACAGTAAGTGAATTCAAAGCTTCTACTGCTGGAGGGGCGTGCGCCCCCTGCTTGTTCAAGATCACACCCAAGGGGGGCTCACAGTGGCTCCCACTAGCGCCCTGTGGTTTGTTGGGCTCAGTGTGTTAATATCTGTGAAGGTGTGCTCTCTGGTCGCAGAGCTCTGATGCACTTCAAGGGGTCCTGGCACTTCGGTTGAGTAGCTGGGGTTTATGTGGGCAACCCTCCAGGAAGAGGGAATTCAGAATTTCCACTAAGGGGCAGCGTGCCCCGTCTGCACAGAATCACACCCTTGGGTGCAAACCCTGAGCAAAGTGACCTTGGGCTGAGAACGCGCAAGTGCGTGCACAGCTGGGGTTAATGTCTGCAACCCTCCAGGAAGAGGGAATTCAGAATTTCCACTGCGGGGCCGCGGGCCCCCGTGTGCACAGAATCTCACCCTTGGGTGCAAACCCGGAGTGGAGTGTCCTGGGGATGAGAGAGCGCGAGTGCTAACGCACGCAGCTGGGGGCAGCTGGGGTTAATGTGGGCAGCCCTCCGGGATGGGGGAGTTTGGAATTTCCACTAAGCGCGCCCCCTTCTGCGCAGAATCACAACCTCGGGTGCAAACCCGAAGTAAAGTGACCTGTGGCTGAGAATGCGCAAGTGCGTGCGCAGCTGGGGTTAGTGTCGGCAACCCTCCAGGAAGAAGGAAGAAGGAATTTCCACTGCGGGGCCGCGGGCCCCGTCTGCACAGAATCTCACCCTTGGGTGTAAACCCGGAGTGAAGTGTCCTGGGGATGAGACCACAGGAGTGTGTGTCCATGCGCGAGGGCGGGAACCAGGGGTTCTGCTGTTCTGGAGGGGGAGTTGCACTTACAGCTGCGGAAAGCTGTGTCTTTGGAGGTGGAGGTCCCAGGTTCCGTGAGTCTGCAGCTGGGGTAGCAGGATATTGGCTGGAGTGGGTGCTGGGTCGTGGGGCAGTTCCAAGGCCTGTCTTGGTGGTGTTGATGAGTTTCTACCTCAGGCTGTTCTCTGCTCAAGATGGCGTGGGCTCCCTCTGTGCTAGGTTCCCGCCGTCCCGGGAGTGCCCGCAGGGGTGGTAGTCTCTCTTTGTCAAGGAGAGGCTTTCTGCCAGCCCCTGCTGCTCCTGCGAGATTTAACTTTCCCTCACTCACTCTCACACACCCCACACACAACCACACACTCTCCTTTTATACCCTCACTCACTCACTTCCTCTCTCTCCACTCCGTCCTGCTAGCTGCCATCTTCCTCTCCCCTCATAGTTTTTTTTAAACTATAGTCTGGCCCTCCAATTGTCTGAGGGACAGTAAACTGGCGCCCTGTTTAAAAAGTCTGAGGACCCCTGGTCTAAAGCCTGTGTTTTTCAATCTTTACTCAGAAAGCTGAAAGAAAGTTGAAATAATATCTAATTCAAACATTGACATATAGAGAAAGATAAGAATTTAGGCTCTCAAAGGTTAAGAGACCTGCACGTGGTCACACAGTACAGATTCAAGCCTAGAATCCAGAACTAATACTCAATCCAGGGCTGCTTGTATCTTCAAAACAGCTCACTTTGAAGGTATCATACAGTTCATTTCTGGGGGAAAAAGGAAACCTGTAATTTCACAAATTAAGATGTCTCCTGGCCTAAACACACACTGTCTAGACAGGTTCTTTTACAAAGCTGAAAATATATTCCCAGCATTAATTTAGTTTTACAAAGTTCATTTACAAACTCTGCTAGAAATCTATGGTAAGTCTTCCTTTAATTCAAGGCTGGTGAATGTTGTAGCTTATTCTCAGATTCCAACATTGAATTTGTGGGTGATAATGTGATATAGGGGCATGAACATGGGTTAAAGTTGGATGAATGTTGGTTCTAGGTATTCCCCATGGTAGTTTTATAACCCTAGGTAGGACATTTAACCCCACTGAAATGTGTAACCCTCCTCCCACTTAACAGTAAATCATGAATATTTTCCCATGTCATTATTCTTTTACATCATTATTTTTATGTCTGCATAATACTAATTTTGTGACTCAACCATCCCGTTTAATTAGTCTCCTATTATGGCTAGATGTCTGGACTGTTTCCCATATTTGTGATACTTACCTCTATCTCTCTGAGACCCATAATTTTGAATGTTATTTTCAAATAGCATATTCCCATTCCAAATATCATTGGATTAGAAGTTTCCAAATATGAAAAATAAAAATAATACTTACTATTTATTGAATATTTCCATGTGCAAGTTCCTTTCTAAGGAAATACTTTGGGTTAGGAAATTTTCAAGGTAGGTATCACCAGTGGTCCACCCCAACTAGAGAAAAATCCAATGAGGCTCTTGTGGGAACTGTGGCTGTGATCAGCATAACCTCTCAGTGTCCTGTACAGGACAACTTCACAGTAAAATAAAATCCCAGCAAATCAATTGACTTGTCAAATGAATGTCTTCCATGTTGGCATACTGACATCTAGAGAGCAGAGTTTTCATTTTGTTATAATTTATGATGCGTCCTTCTAGATCATCTCATTGTTCTTCTTGGCATTATTCCTAGTTGGGGATATTAAAAAAATATCATTAACACAAAGGAAGAAACTTATTTTCCACCTTCCATGGCAGGACAGAAGAGGTTTGATTCATTTATAAGTGGTGGCAGACAGCCAAAGACAAAAGTTAAAGTAAAGAGTGTCAAAGCCGTAGTCCTTACTTTGCTTCTCAAACTACTACTTAAGTTGTTATTAATTTCTCTTCTCAGAAATCTCCAGAATATTTGTATATAGTTCCTAGTGGCCAGAAAATGAAATAACAGAAATTCACTCTGAGACCAGCTACCATAGGGAAGATGCCAGCAAACATGCTCAGAATGAAGTACCTGTACAATTTCCTCTTTTGCCCCTTACATAAATCTCAAAACTCTGTTTATGTCCATTCTAGCTCATGCTTTCTGTGATTGTATTTTTAAATGATGCAACTACATGGGTTGGCTGTCCCATTCACCTGAGTTTCTGGCTTTAAAAAGATTGTGGTAACACTTAACATGAAATTTACCCTCTTAACAAATTTTGAAGTGTACAGTATGGTATTGTTAACTACAGGCACTATGTTGTATGCCAGATCTCTAGAATTTATTCATCTTTTATAAAATCAAGTTATTGGTTCCAAACTAGAGGAAGTTTGGCCTCCATATGTCATGTACACGTTGCAGTCATATATGTAATGTTTGCATATCCTTTCAAGCACACACCTTCTGCATACCAATAACAGCAGAGCTATTTTATTTTATTTTTAAATGATTTTTATTGATTTCATAGAGGAATGGAGAGGGAGAGAGATAGAAACAACAATGATGAGAAAGAATCATTGATTGGCTGCCTCCTGCATGGCCCACACTGAGGATTGAGCTTGGAACCCAGGTATGTGCCCTGACTGGGACTCGAACCATGACCTCTCTATCATAGGTCAACACTCAACCACTGAGCCACAACAGCTGGCCAGCAGAGTAATTTTAAATGACAGGATTTACCTGGAGTCTTTTTGAACACTACTAAAAAATTTTGGTACATTTCCAACTTGGGCTTCCCTGTACTTCTTATACAATAAGATTTGGAGATGCCAGCTGAGGAACCTATGATAATAACTCATCATTTTAGAATATAGATCTATTCAATTATTCATTTGTTCATTCAGAAAATATTTCTGCAGCACCTGGTATGTCCCAATTCACCTGTAATCAGAATTAGAAATTTAATTTGCTGAATTAATTGGCAAGTTAGTCAGCTACAAAAAATAAGACCATTTAATACTTGTTAACATATGGAGAGTTGAAGCCAGAGAGGAGATGATACTCACAGCAATAGAATGCCAAGGGAGAAGAGATAGGGGTTAATGAAGGAGATTTGGAAACACCTAAATTTAAGCAAGTGGTGTATATGTAAATAGAAACTCTGGAGCACACACAGTGAGTTAGGGGGGAAAATGATTTTGCTTGTTGTTCCTAACTATGGAACAAGTGAAAACCTGACAGAGTAGCGATCAGGCTTTATAAACTAAACTATTATTTTTATCTGTGACAATAAAACTGAGCTATTTTTAATCTTATAATGAGAAAATTCTTTCCTATCTTCAAAGATATTTTTAGTTACTAATGAAATAATATATGTTTGTGTTTCTTCATCAACAATAACATTGAACTCACAAATGAATAGCATATATTCATATATACTTAGTTGATCATCAAAATGTTGGGCATGTATTTCAGAGCCAAAATCTGAATAATAGATATTAAGAAAATAAATTTCAACCTCAACCACCATTCCTGAGATATTTTCTATATGATTTTAAGAATTCCCTTATCTGGATCCTATTACTGCCTGCTAATTTGCTAATGTTCATATTTTTATACATCATTTGGATCTTATCTAAGCCAAAAAGAAGTAATTTTGGTCATTGTTGGGATAGCTGACAGTTACCCAATTTTGAATTTCAGAAGTCTATGGAATGGATTTAAATCATGTGGTCATCTGCAGAGCTGTACATCTGGAGTTATTTGCAGGATTTGCACCTTGCATTTTGCTGCTGATTCTGGTTCCAGCTGGAGTGGCAGGGTATTTAGAAGAACCTAGAGGTCTATTTGTAGATTAGGAACAGAGTCTAGGAGCTAACTCTAGGATAAGAGGAGGGATGGGTCAGAGGTTACAGTGACCCTCAGGAGACATGAATATTTAACATAATTACATCCATAGAAAAACAGAAGATGCTTATTCTTACTCCTACCGAAACTGCTGTTGCCTTTGTGGATGTCACAACATTCATGCTGTACCTCAGAGGAATCTTATCCATCTTTTATGGTATCTTGTCCCTTATCTTCAGGTCCTTAATGATTAGGGGTCAAATCTGAAGTGTGTCTGGGCTATTGAAGACCTCCAAAGGGACACAGACATTTAATAAGCTGTATACAAATATTCTGGAGATTGCAGTTTTATTTTCTTTCTTCATGTTTTTTTTTTTGTAGTTTTGTTCATTTAAAAGATTTGTTGCACAAGTAACATTAAAACAGTATTAAATATTTAGCTTGAAGAGATGGCAGGATAATGGGTGGTTAAAAAATAGTTCATCTGTTTCTATTAATTTTCTGTTTCTTTGCTGTGAATAGCTTGATATACTTTTCAGAATATCATGTGATAAGCAATAAATTGTAACATATTCCTATTTTTAAATGGATTCAATGGGAAAATTGGATTACTTCATAGAGATTAACACTAGAGCCTATTTAGTTGATATGACAACCTTTTCTTTAAAAATATTTTTATGATATGGGAAAATGTGCCCTTCCCTCTTTCTATGTGGGGCAGTACATACTCCTGATCATGCAGTGATTAACTGGGTTTGCTAGTCTGGTAGAAGAAACATTCAGCTTCAAGTGCACTGTGTCATGGAAGAAATTCAGGGTGGGGTCATGACATGTAGTTTCAATTTCTTGCTCTGCCATTTACTTATTGTTTGATCTTGGACTTGGCTCGAGTCCCAGTTTCCTCTTGAGTAAAATGAGAGAAATTATGCTAGATGAGCTCAAAATGATATTTTGGTTCTAATTACCATGCTCAGTCATGGAGCTGGGCTCTATTGCTCTTATATAGCAAAAACATTAGAAATAGATAATCCTACCATTGGTAAATTTCCATGTACATAGGCATAAACAAATAGTGGTTAAGAGCACAGGCTCTGGAGCTAGCCTGTTTGGGTTTGAATCTTATCTCAAGGCATGTAATTGTCAGTGAGTTCCTCAGCATCTCTATGCCTCTTTTTCTCACCTGTCAACTGGGTATAATAAGGTACCTAGTTGTCTGGTTGTTTTAAGGATAAAATAAGTAAATGTATATAAAGCCTGCAGATTCAAGAATTGATTATAAAAAAGTGATAATTTTTTAAGTAGTCAAGTTATATGGTATCTATACAGACCACATAATGCAGCAGTCTTTTTTTTATTATCTCTGAAGACACCTTGTAGAAAAAAGGCTATATTTAATTTTTTGACCAGAGGACTTTTATTCATCAGAAAAATAATACACTCTCCTTATAAGATTATTCTAATGCTAATCATTTTATTGAGGAAATTGTATTCTAATTTACTACTTATTTATTTTTAAACAATAATAGTTTGGGTAATAATTATTTCATTTCTTTAAGACCAGGTTTGATAAATTGGCAACCACATTCAGTTATCACTTATATTTTTAGAAAAAAAACATTTTCCTAGGTTTTGGGGAGAGATTTGATTGTTTTCCCCCAGAGACTTGACTGTTTTTCTTCTCATGGACTCTCTGCTGGAAGTAGGCACACTTGGGTCAATGCAGGTTCTGCTCCACTTGGGTCAATGCAGGTTCTGCTCAGAGTCCCCACTTGTCCAGAGTAATCTTTGGCAAAATCTTGAGACACTTTCAAACTCTTTTAGCCTGTTTGGGTACCAACATTTCTCATGTAATTGTACTCAGAAAACAGGATAATAGGGAACTTCCATGAAGGGTTATTTAAAAAAAATATCTTTATTGTTGAAAGTATTACAGATGTCTTCCTTTTTTCTCATTGACCCCCAGTCATCCCACACCATTGATATCGATCCATCCCTCATCATTGACCCCTGTCCACCTTGCAACAAGTACTGATGGGCACTTTGGTTGTTTCCAGATCTTGGCTATTGTAAATTATGCTGCTATGAACATAGGGGTGCATATATTATTTCTGATTGGTGTTTCAGGTTTCTTAGGATATATTCCTAGAAGTGGGATCACTGGGTCAAATAGCAGTTCCATTTTTAATTTTTTGAGAAAACTCCATACTGTTTTCCATAATGGCTGCACAAGTCTGCATTTCCACTAGCAGTGTATTAGGGTTCCTTTTCTCCACATCCTCTCCAAACCTTGTAATTTGTTAATTTGTTGATGATAGCCATTTTGACAGGTGTGAGGTAATACCTCATTGTCATTTTAACTTGCATCTCTCTGGTGATTAGTGACTTTGAGCATGTTTTCATATGTCTCTTGCCCATCTTTATGTCCACTTTGGAGAAGTGTCTATTTAGGTTCTTTGCCCATTTTTAAATTGGATTGTTTGTCTTTCTTTTGTTAAGTTGTATGAGTTCCCTATATATTTTGGATATAAACCCCTTATCAGATGTATCATTGGAAAATATGTTCTTACATACAGTGGGCTCCCTTTTCATTTTGTTGATAGTTTCTTTTACTGTGCAGAAGCTATATTAGGTAGATCTGCTATGACTCCCAGTCTCTGGTGCAGCACAATGTTAGACACTGTTTGTGACTGCCCCTGAATACCCTCATTGGAGCTATTAGCAATCCACAGCTTGTGGCTCCCTCTGCATGTGTGATTATTCCAAGCTGTGGTCTTAGTGTAGTTGAATAGGTCTCTCAGCATTTCTTGGGTAACTTTTGCATACCAGGTACTGTGCTGGGCCTGGGTGTACAGAGATGAAAAAAAAACCCAGTCCTACCTTAGGCATGCCCTTTTCTTCTGATTTTGCATTGGACATTGACTTTTTTCTTTCCAATGTACATTGCCCCTCACTTGGCAATGGCTGTGACTTTTAAGATTTATGCATATTTCAGTTTGAAAATAATAGTACTTTCTTCCAGAACTGTGTCTAGGAGCTTGTTTCATCTGTTCTCAAGATTACACTTCCTCTTGTTTCACTGCTTATTTTCCAGTACCCAATGTGTACCATACATAGTTACTACAATATTTTTTACTATATTTCATATGATGTACTTTACATCCCCATGATTATTTTATAACTACAGATCTGTCATTCTTAATTCCTTCTTCCTTTGTTGTTTAGTACTCAGAGGACTTTAGTCCTCAAGACTGCTCCATGATAAAATTCAGGATGCTCAAGGAATCTATCTCTTTTGTCAAAAGGGAAAAGGCCCATTGTGGAAATGGAGGTAGAAAAGGAGAATCTACAAATGATGGGCAAATATGCTAGTCTCCTTACCCTCTGGAAAGTCAGATATGTACTCAAACTTGTAAATCTCTAGTCTGGTGTACTCCTGTCTCATTTTACTGATGAGCCCACTAAGACCTAGAAAGAAGCCTGGACTCATCCAATGTGGCAATGCTTGTTGACCAGTGGTAGAGCCAATAGTGGAATATAGGCATTTTGGTTTCCCAGCTAGTGTACTTCCAGCCCTGTGATGTCTCATCAATCCACCCTACATTTAAGTTACTATAGTCTTTTTAGGCAGCCACCAGGGTGGTTTCTCATAGAAGATAAGATGTCTCGCCTTGACATTTCATCACAGGGAGGGATTTGTATACAGAAAACTGAAGAATGGTAGATGTTTGTGTCTGCTCTGGCATTACTTTCAGGTCAAGCGGGTAAGATTACCACTTAACAAGCTTTTGTCCAAAAACCTGTAATTTGCCCTGGCCGGGTAGTTCAATTGGTTAGAGTGCCATCCTGACACTCCAAGGTTGCAGGTTCCCTAGTCATGGCATATGCAAGGATCAACAATGAATACATAAATAAGTGGAACAACAAATCGACGTTTCTAAAATCAGTCAATAAATATATTTTTAAAAAGTAGCTGAAAACACTGTGCCCAAAAGCCTGTAATTTAGCAAGCCTGTCCCATGCTAGTTGGAAAAGGCACTCTACCGAGGGGTCAAAATCTCTTAGTGTTTATCAATTTTTTAATAGTTTACTATTTACCTTATTTTATTAGTCTCCTAGTCTCCTGGATTAAATTGTTAGGTCTCAAAGTACATAAAATCCATCTTTTATTTCTTTATTTCATAGTCCTCTGAAACATTCAGTAGTATGGTATATAAATATCTCTGGAGTCAAACTGCCTAGATTCAAATATTGGGTCTGCTGCCTGCCAGCAGTGTGATTTGAACAAAATACCAACCTCTCAATACTTTAGTTTCCCCTTCTGTAAAATGGGTTGTAAGGATTGAGTATGTGATATAAGTCAAGTATAACTGGTATAATTATAGTAGGTACTCAATAAATGTTAGCTATTATTGTCATTACTATTGATGGAAACCATCAAGCAATCTCTAACCATAAGAGAATCAGGAAGTGAGACCATGGAGAGTAAACAGGTTCAAAAGTACATTAAATTCACCCAGAGGCAAGCTCTGGGGGAGAGAGGGCTGAACAGTGTTATGGAAATCTCATCAAGTCACCTATGAAGTAATGGTTTAGGATGCTGTACAATGTAAACTTCTATGATGACAGAAATGTTCTATTTCTTCACCATATAATATAATAGATACTAGTCACATATGGCTCTTGAGCACTTGAAATGTGGCTAATCCTAATGAGAAATTGACATCATTGTATTTAATATTAATTAACTCACAGTTAATTTAAATAACCACATGTTGCTACTGGCAACCATTTTGGCCAGTACAGTTTCAAAACATGCTTTATTTTTGTCAGAACTTAAGTCTTTGAGTTGTAAGCCAGCTTCAATTGCAGTGAAGTTAAACCTTACTCAAGGATAGTGAGTGCCATGTGGTTAGTAGCAGTGACTTAGAATTAGGGGCCATTCCCAAGTGAGACTTCATATGTTACCACCTTCATTTCTCTCTGTGTCTATGCTGCTCTTTCTTGTTTTTCCTCTGTATTCCCCTCCATCATTCTTCCTTGCTTCCCTATGGTCAGCGAAATATATTTTGAGTGAATGTGTAGTTAACTCCTTTCCAATTAAGTCCCAACTAAGGTCAATAAGATATTGATGAGGAAATGTACTAAAATACCTATGGTGCAAAGAAACCTTTTCCCACACTATTTTAATATGAAGAGTTACTCTATATCAATTTAAGATTGATTCAATTTGTCTATTAAGTAGTAGATCATGAGCAAGATCATTGAAGAGTTTGTGCACTGTCAGCAAATGTTTCCACCATTTACCAGAGCTAGATTCAGATGATATTTCAATACTTTCTTCATCTTATAAAACATTATATTTTGAAAGCTTAACTATTCCTTTAAGGAAAAGAGAAACTAAATTTAAGTCAAGAAAATGAATTGTGGTTATTGTATTTGGAAGGTGAAGAGAGGAACTAGCCAGACCACATGAACTGAGAATGGTGCATATAGTTATTCATGCATTGTTTTGCGCCAGTATTCACCATGTGAACAAAGTTACATACCTTCTAAAACAACCCCTTCTGCATTTCAAATATCCAGGTTAAAAGAGTTCATTGTGAGTATTTTGAGCATTTGAAATGTGTACTGAGTCATAGTTGTTAATATCTGAAATGGCTTGAAAATTTGCTATTGTAAAGAAGCTATTTTGTAGAGTGTTGTAAAACCTCTTTTTATCTGTGGAACCCATCCATATTAAAATTATAACTTTAGCAACTTTCTCTGGAGAAAATTGTGACTCTGACCTTTTATCCCAATTGACTATGGAGAAGAGGACCATAGTTTTAACAAATCCCTAATGTGTTTATTTCCCTAATTGATTTTTAGAAAGAGAGGAAGGGAGAGGGAGAGAGAGAAGCATTGATGTGAGAGCAAACCATCAATCAGCTACCTCCCGCACACCTCTACCTGGGATCAAGTCCACAACCAGGACATAGGGCCTGACCAGGAATCTAACTGCCAAACTTTCCATGCATGGGACAACCACCTGAGCCACACCAACCAGGGCAGTGATCATTTTCTTTATGCAAAATGTCATTCTGTCTGATTCCTAATAGCCCACCTTAATCCATTTTCAATGGCCTTTTTTAAAGGAAATTCTCAGAAATAATTTTTATTTTCTTGAAAACAGAGGTAACTGTTGTAAATTCTCACACATGTTCCTAGAGTGAATGTATTTATTAAAGCTAATTCCCTTGGGAAATCATGGGAAAGTGGGTCTTGCTTTGGAGTGAAACCCAGGGTCCAGGAGCTTTCCTGAGTCCTGTGCCTAATATAGGTCATACAGAGTTGAAGGGCCATACTAAAAACAACAGTTGCCAGTGAATGGCCATGAATGCAAGGCCAGGTTTTTTGTTTGTTTGTTTGTTTGTTTGTTTTTGTGTGTGTTTTTTTCCTACACAGAGAGAGCTAGAAGTATCCGATGAACAGTGGCCCAAAAATCTAATACAGCAGGTCCTAGACTGCTCACTCAAATCCTGTTTTCCTATACTGTAGGTCCTTCAATAACACTTTTTCTCTATATATCATTTTATTTTAGCACTAGAGGACCGGGGTGGGGGTGTCCCTCAGCCTGGCCTGCACCCTCTCCAATCTGGGACCCCTTGGGGGATGGGGCCTAAACCCGCAGTTGGACATCCCTCTCGCAATCCAGAACCGCTGGCTTCTAACTGCTTGCCTGCCCGCTGGCCTGATCACTGCCTACCCACTCCCCTGCTGGCCTGGTGGCCCCCAACTTCCCTCCCCTGCTGGCCTGATGGCCCCTAACTGCCCTCCCCTGCTGGCCTGATCGCCCCTAACCGCCTCTGCCTTGGCCTCCACCACCATGGCTTTGTCTGGAAGGAAGTCATATGTCTGGAAGATGTCCAGTCACCCGATCTAGTTTGCATATTACCCTTTTATTAGTATAAATTGAGGTTATGCCATAGGAATTTATCTCTTTATATAAATTCACAACAATTAGCCTATGGTAAAAATTGGTTTTGTTATATTTCATTTAGCTTAAAATTGCAGAACCTATCAATGACAAGTGAGGACTTACTATCTAGGCCAAACTGCTGCCTTCCCAGTATGCATAGTGATCTTTCCCTTTGTTGTTCTCAAACTTCTCTACTTCCCTGAGTGTCTCACAGCCTAAAAGTCAAGTCTTTTATGAGTTTGCTCTTTCCCTCATTCCCAGCCTTTCTTCTCACTATTCTGCCCTCCTGAACCACTTTCAGTTCTTTGTCATCCACCATGCTTTTTTGCCATTTCCACTTGTTCACATCATTCTTTCTCCAAGGTTCACTGTCTCTTCTGGTTCTGGAGGGCAAAGAAATATCCATTCTTCTAATCCCAGTTTGAATCCTACATCTGCCAAGGAAACTTCTCAGAGTCACAGACACATTAAAGGGCTTTTTCTCTCTAGTCCTCTGGAACTTTGACACCATAGTATAGTAGAAGAGCTGGGGATCAGAGACCCTGGATTTCAATCCCAGTTCTGCCATTTGCTAGGTGTGTGATTTTGCACAAGACATTTAACCTCCATTTCTGAGTTTGTGCCTTCATCTGGAACATGGAGATAATAATGCCTTCCCTGCACATGTCACAGGTTTGCTGTGAACCTCAATGGATATAATCATGTGACCGTTCTCAATATACAAGGAAATGCCATGAACACAGGCAGTTTGTTCCTTTTATTATTGTTCTTCAATTGGAAAATCAGCCAAGGTTGCTTTGAAGTAATCATTGCAAAAGGTATAGAGGTAAGAAGTTTGTTCATCCAGTCCCTGGGCACAACTATCAGAGTGTCCCAGAAACTGCAGCCTTTAGCCTTCAAACTCTACTTTCCAGACTTCCTCTGGAACTGGAAGAGGCATGTAAATCTTTAGTCACACTACATGTTCTGATTTAGGGTTTGAAAGTCAGGATGGCTGTAGTCATAGCACTTGCTCACACTAGATAGTGAGTTCCATGAGGGCAGGGATTGGAACTGACTTATCTTTGTGTCTTCCATAGTGCTTAGCACCATGCTGATGCTGGTACATAGAATGTGCTCATTCTCACCGTCTCATTTAGTGAGCTATGTGATGAATGCCAAAAACCTCTAATACATGTAAGCTGAAATCCAAGCTATTAGAGTCCATAACCCACATGTGCCAATCTACATATTGTTAGACTGCCATCTTTCCTTAGCATTCCTACAGAGTTGAGGGGTTCTACTAACCTTTATTAAATATTTAAGAGTTGAAGAGTTAGAAGGAAAGGAGATAATAACTCAGTGAAAATTGTGTTGAGAGGTGAGAATGGGTCTTGGAGTAGAGACTTGGCAGAACTATAGAGACCTGGCTTCTGAAGGGTGGCAGACTTGCTTGAGCCCTTGTTCTCAGGGTCAGAGGATCCTAATCAGCTTGTATTATAAAATGAACTGAATGACACCAGCTAGATTTATTATCTATTATACTCAGACTCTTTTTAACAAACTCGTCATGTACATAGCAATTAACAGTAAAGAGACATTGGCAGTCCGGTTCTGTTAACACCATAGTCTTTTCAGCTTATATTTTCCCCAACTTTGCTCTATTCTATCTTCTCCAATTCTGTATTCACCCAACTCCTGGCCTCTTACCCATATTACTTTTTCTAGCTCTGAAATCACCTATTGATGTGGCTTCAACACTCAGGGGAAAATAGTAGGCTCATTCTTCAGTTTTTTTCTCTGGATCAATCCAATTCATGGTGCTTCAGCACTCAACTCCAGCACTGGCCCATGTCACAAGCTCTTCTGCACTTCCTCCCCCACTGAGGCCAAGGAAACGCCTGTAAGGAAAGTAGCAACTACTAGATCTAATGACCATTTGGGGCTCTATATCCTAGAAGAAATAAATTATCTAGTTGCCTTATCCTTTTCCCTTTCAGATGGGTTCATGATCTCACATGCTATTGTAGGATCTGAGGTAGGGTACCTCTGGCCCACTGTGCTAGCTTGTGACCAGGAATTGCTATCTGAATGAGCTCTTTGGTTATATAAAACCCCCATGTTTTAACTCTGGTCGTTTCTTCTACTTCCTACATGAACCTTTCATTCAGTTATGACATTCAGGAATAAACATTTACTGAATATATACCATTCAGGTGGTATAATCCTTTATGTCTCATGGATTTGTCTATCTGTACAGCCAAAATACAAGCTTTTGAAGGGAACATCCTCTTGAAGTAAAAAAAAAAGTAAATAAAAGTTTTGCAGGCATTATACAAGTTAATCACTGATTCATGTGATTTTGTTAATGTGCTCAAGATAATATAGGGGTGAATAAATGTAGCTTTACAGTTGTGAATACATGAAAGTTTATTCTTGAATTATTATGTATTAATTATTGTGTTACGTTCCATTTGTACAACTGTAAACCTACTTTTGTCCATCTTCTGTATTCAAAACACTCAGCATTTAATGAGCACTTACTATGCAATAGACTGAGTTAAGTGCTTTACATGTAACATTTTATTTAATTCCAACACTCTCCCTATGAGGTAGGTACTATTATTCCCACTTTACAGTGAGGAAACTGAGGTCTTGAAACCACACAGTTAATGAGTACTGGATCCAGGAATTAAATATATCTCTGTTTAACTTCAGGCCCTTGGCAATACCCTGTCCTACGTGTTACCTGGAAACACTGGTGTGGTGGGTCTTTGTCGTCATTTCTGCCAAACCTTGCATATACTGTGTTGCACTATATAGAAATGTTCCAGTTTTGAAGTGTAGGATAATAAGTGCACCATGAACCTAATGGAATTTGTTAATAGCTGAAGCAAGGTTGTTGACTTTTACTCTTAATATTATGTGATCATTACTTAAGCATCTAAATGTAGTATTTATCTAAAATTTCTCAACTGTAGTACCTAAAATATTTGATTCATTGCCATATTTGAAAATAAGATTTGATTGCTGCAAAAAGTGTGGATAATAGGTGGGAACTTGGAGGAATCTGAAAGGCTGGGTGAAAACTCAAGTAGGTAAGTGTCAGTTTAGAAGTGATCTGTCAATTCCCAAGTGCACTGCTCACTAGCAAATATTGTGGGCCAAGTTGGTGATTTGTGGGAACAGAACTTTCCCCTGGAGGTGTATTGGTAGGAATAGAAATACTTTTTAAAACGTTGTATGTCTGTTTTACTTACAATTATGTTATGAACACATTTTTGTGTTAACTAAAATGTAGATAATTATTTTAACAGCTACAAGTATTCCATCAGTTTAATGGACCATCATTTCACTGCTCCTCTATTTTACTTATTAATATTTATTTATTTATTTATTTATTTATTGTTTTCAATTACAGTTTACATCCAATATTATTCTATTAATCTTGGGTGTATAGCATAGTAACACACTGGAAACACTCTTGAACTAGAAGCATTGTGGCAAACTCTGTGTCAAAGGCTTTCAGGGAAGCCTGTAGGAACATCTGAAATGTCACTGTTTCTATAGCCTACCAAGCCCTAGACAGAGGAACACATTGTTCCTCTTCTCCCCCACCTATTTCATTGAGAGGAACAGTATAGGAGAATAGACATAGCATTGTCTATGGCAGGGAGAACATACAAATCCCAGCTGCCTGACTCACTGTAAAAGGGGGTTTTGAGGCCTACCCTCCTTCCCTCTTTCCATTAAATAAAAAAAAATACTTATTGAGTTAAAACCATATGCGAAGCACTGTGCTGGAAACTATGGATATAATGATGAATAAAACACTCATCTTTCCCTCATGAAATTGAAAATTTAACAGATTGTACCAATCTTCCAGTCAGTTAAGCTTGCTGTGAAGATTAAATGAGAGTGGTAGGTGTAAATTGGCCAAAGCATAATTAGTGCTCAAAGGTGTAGATTTCCTTTCCTTCTCTTCATTTTGGCATTATGGCATGAGATATCCTTGACTCTGGCACACACACATGCACATGAACTCAGATCTGTGAGACTTTCATTTATTTTAGTCCAACATTGTTGCCATTCACATGCACAGCCACTATGGCTGATGAATCAGCCAGTCAAAAAATGGGCTTGATTGATTTGATTGAGTGACTTGCCTGCCAAAAAAGCATAATGCGTGTATGAATATAGTCACTGAGTCAGGTGGCTTTTGGGTTTTCCACTGGTGTTAGAATTTCAAATTTAGTTTTCTGCTTCTGGTTATACATGAGAGCAATGACAAGCTATCAGCTCTCCAGTGTGTTGTAGCAATGTGCTAATTAAAAGGCATCCCTAATACATTGAATTTTGGGTTCAGAAGCCAGTGCTCTTATAGGAAAATGATACTAGCAATGAAAAACACATTGTGCTATCTTATCACAAATTTCACAAACTCATTTTATTTTGCAGGCATTATACAAGTTATATTGCTATGTTGAGATTGTATGTCCTAATTGATCATTCTCCTCCTCATATGGCTCTGCCTCATGTATTTCACATCTTTGTGACACCACCAAACAAATCAGAAATCTGAAAGTCAGCCTAGCTGTTTCTCTGTCACCCGCCTTCCCCCAATTCTGTTCCTTTGCAAAGTTCTATTGAGTTTGCTCCTTAGATCTCCTCTCCATTCCCACCACCACTACCTTAGTTCATGCTCTCATTATCTCAATCATAGATGATGGCAATAACCAAAAAGGCCTCATTACCTCCAGTCAACTCTCCTCCTCCACCTTTTCTACTCCCAGCACCCTTACTTTAGAATACATTTTTTAACACACAGTTAGTTGACCATATCACTTTTCTTTTCAGAGTCTTTCAATGGCTCCCTGTTGCCTATACAACTTCTTAGAATGATATACAAAACTATGCTCAGTTTGTTTTCTCTCTATCCAGTTTCAGCTCTCATCATTCTTGTTTTTACTCAGTCATACCAAAATGCTTATAATTCCAGAATATAGCATTCATCCATTCAGTGGATGTTTTTGTATAGAAACTATACTGCAGTGAACAAAAGAGACAAGAGTGACTTTCTTAATAGATTTATATTCTTAGTGGGCAAACAAACAATAAACACATACATTATTTCTACAACTTGTTTATATGTCCATATAACCTTTCCTCTGTCTGAAGATACTTAATGGACCTCTGTTTAGATATTCCCTACTCCCCTTTCAGGAACCAGCTTTTAAGCATTATGTCTTAGGTAGATTTCAGCCTGCTTTCCTTTTTTTTCTGTACTTTTGCTTACTTTCAGTACTGTGTCTGCTTTGCTATTGTTTCTCATTATTTGCATGTCATAGCCAGCCTCATGATCTTCTCTGCTTAATGGAACCATATCTTTTTCTGCTTTGTCTTCACTGTACCCTGAACAGTGGCAGCACTTAGTAGTAATCAGGACTCAAAGAAGGTATTTTAGTCCATGAAAGAATGAAAGAAAGGAGGGAGGGAGGAGAGGGGAAGAAGGAAGGGGAAAAAACACAGAAATGAATAAGGGAAGAAAAGGAGAAAGGAAATCAATTTATTTTCACTTTATCTTGGCTTGTAAGTTTTAATAATTTTGAATTATTAACCAGTAGGATTGCATAGTGAAGAAAATGCCCCTGAATTTTACAACAGATGATATTTCCTAAAAAGTGTATAAGAAATGAATATTCCCCTTGTAATTTGGTTTATAAGTTATTGTCTTAGAAACTTTTTGTTAAGTTAATAAATTAAGTGATATCTTCCTTATACACAATTAATTTTTGCCTTTATATCCTATTGCTGTGTAATAGTAGTAAGAACTTACAAGAAGTAGAAAGGCAGAAATCACAAAGAAAATGATTGATAAACTTGACACATCAAAATTTATTTAAAAAAAAAACTCTTCCATTTATCAAAATACCAAAAATAAGAACAGCTCTTCATTTTTAAAATTTCTGTTTTGTAAAGAACTTTACATTTTATTTTTCAATTACAATTTACATTCAGTATTATTTTGTGTTAGTTTCAGGTGTACAATATAGTGGCTAGACAATCATATACTTTACAAAATATTTCCCTGATATTTCCAGTAGCCACATGGTACCATACATAGTTATTACAATATTACTGACATTATGTGACTGTTTTGTAACTACCAATTTGTGCTTCTTAATGTCTTCATCTTTTTCACCCAGCCCCTCAACCCCCATCCCCTCCGGCAACCATCAGTCTGTTCTCTGAGTCCATGCATCTATTTAATTTTTGCTTGTTCATTTATTTTGTTCTTTAGGTTCCCCGTGTAAATGAAATCATATAATATTTGTCTTTCTCTGATTGATTTATTTTACTTAGCATAATATCCTTTTGGTCCATCCATGCTAAAACAACTCTTCTTTAGTGTATTCTTTAGTTAGCTATGAACATAAAAGAGACTTCTGGTATCTAAGAATCTCTTCAGGGCTGGCTTTATGGTTGTATGATCTGTGCTTGGTTTATTGCTATTCTGTAACCATCTTGAAATTCTTAATTTTAGAGCCAGCAACACACTGCTTTTTCATTTTGCACTGGGCCCCACAAATTATGTACCCAGTCCTGAGTTTTCTTAAATCATTCTAGAACCTCCCTGCTCCCAGTGATACTTCATACATTAGGTCCATTTGTATGATGCTTGGTGAAAAAATGTAGGAAACTATCTTTTTAATAAAATTGGGCTTCAAGGTGAATGTAGTGGGTGACTACCTGTTCCATATCTTGACTGTACACAATGTATCCTAGCATTCATTAATTTGTTCCTTCGTTAATTTAACAAACATTTTCTGAGTGCATCCTTTGTACAAAGCACTGTGCTATGCACTGGGGATAGAGTGGTTAGTAAATGAATGCTGCTGCTGCTCTAAAGGAGATGTAGATACAAGTGAGTAGAGCACATAGATGGTAACAGGAAGCATGGAGCAGAGGCCCCTAATACAGCCTGAAAGAGGAGTTAAGGAAGTCTTCTGAAGAAAACTAACATCCAAATGATGACCTGGATGAACAAAAGAGGTAGAGGTGAGAGACATGGCCTGGGAAGGACATTCAGGTCAAAGAAACAGCATGCTCTCTAGCAGTTCTTTCTTCAATAGGACAAACAACTTGGCTTATAGTGAGAATTCCTCAGTTTAGGGTCAGGTATTTATGGAAAAGCAGGCCTCTACTCTGGAGGTTTAGTCCCATCACAAGCTGTATATTATTGTTCTTACCTCCTTAGATGGGTGGAACTACATATTGTTTGATGGCTGATATGTTCTATGGCAGAAGAAAGTAGAAATATCCACTGCATCCCTTATCTCTAAGGCATCGATCAGTCCTCTGGATATTTAGAAACTCCCAGTTTCAAATAGACTCAGATTTTACTAAAATGTATGGGCCCTTGAAGAGCTAGGTATTATGCTTACCTTGCAGGTCATAGATAAAAATGTGGTGGGCCAGATTTGGTCCCTGGAGCATCATTAGCTGATTTCTGATCTGGAATTAAACTTGTTCAGACCCCATATCCTTTGTTTGCATTTGCTATTTGCCTGCCTAGAAAACTCTCTCTCAACCCCACTTCTGCTGTAGGTATGTCCTCATCCTCAATGAAGCCTTCTTGCTCTACAGATTATATTAGAATTGCATTCACTACTGCTACATGTTTCTTTAGCATTCTTGCGACTTCCCTATCAAGTAATACATCATCCTTGGTGGACATTATTTACTTAATTTTTAAGTATCCTTATATACTAGACATTTAAGATATCTATAGTTGTGTTTATTTAAATTTATCAGTTAAATCCAAGATCCCAGCCTGGTTGAGAGTAGTTGCTCAACAAGTATTTACTAAAAATATGTATGAGTGAGTGGAGTATCACCACCCCCATTTTACAGATGATGAAATTGAGGCATACCTGGTTGATCCTGACCAAATTCAAAGACCTATAACAACTTTCCAGTTAATCACATTCCTTTTTAAAACACTTTAAACATCCATCAGAAATGAATGGATATGAAAGAAATAAGACAAGTTAAATAGGACTTTGTATAAGCAAAACACCAACTATGAAGATTCTATTTGGTTTGTTTTCTCCTTATTCCCATGGGGTATGCAGTGTAATAAGGGAGGTCAGATACTACATAGAAAATAAGTCCAACAATCCAAGTTAGTATGCAGCAAGTACCAAGGGGTTTTGTGTAGGTGAGCACTGCTGTGGTGAGGTGGGGATGCAGAAAAGGCCAGAGGCATGCACTAGGCCAGGCCATGGGAGTCACCTCAGCTACATGTCTCCAGGGAGGCATGTATGTGGGGATTGGCTAGACATTGCAAGGCAACAATAACCTCTAAGGCATATGTGTAGGGACACTCATGAACTCTTTCCAAGGCAATTTGTTCCTTAAACTGCTGAGAGCTGTTCAGCAATGGAAGTGGTCAGAGCCACTTGTCAAGAGTGGGGTTCTAAAAAAAAAAAAAAAAGAGTGGGGTTCTAGCGGATGCACAGAATTTCAGAGTAGGTATTTTATGACTCATGACAAAGGAGTCTGGGGGCCGGAAAGAGTTTAATGTTCCCACCAGTGTCTGATTTGGAACATTATCTGAACCATCAGGACATATTTATTGAGTTCTTACTATGTGCCAAGAAAGTCAAATGGGGATTCTATTTCTGGCGGCTGAACTTTTAACTCCCATCTGTTTTCTTTGTCTTGAGTTGAAGATAAATCTAATCTGGAGGTGAAAAATAAGTCTATTTCTGTGCCTGCTCATTCTTCATCTACCTTTCTGCTAAATAGTACCCAGTAGCTGTGCCAAGTCTTTTTGAATGCCATGAAATCATCTGTGCAGTTTGATACTGTATTATGGAAATATTAATTGTTTCTCTTCACTTCAAAGCTTTATAATTAGCTTGAATAATGCTTCCAGTCTTCTCTTTGAAGAGACTCTGTGTCTTATAATGATTTCCCTAATTCTGATGTGGTAAATTATATGGGAACTGATCTCTCTCTTGCTATCCTTTCCTTTTTATTATTTTATAAAATTGAGTATAGTTGACATACAGTATTATTAGTTGTATAACATAGTTATTCAATATTAATATTATTTACAAAGTTTTTGTAATAAGTCTAGTAATCATCAGTCACTATACAGAGTTATTGCAATATTATTGACTATATTCCCTATGCTGTACATTCCATCCTCATGACTTATTTTATAAATAGAACTTTGAACCTCTTAATCCCCTTCACCTATTTTTCCCATCCCTCACCCACCCTCCCCTTTGGCAACAGTTTGTTCTCTGTACCTATGAGTCTATTTCTGTTTGTGTGTGTGTGTGAGTGGAGGGGGGTGCTTGTTTTGTTTTAGATTCCTCATATAAGTGGAATCATATGGCATTTGTCTTTCTCTGTCTGACTTATTTCACTTAGAAGAATACCTTTCTTCTAGGTCCATCTATGATGTTGCAAATAGGAAGATTTCATTCTTTTTACAGCTGATTAATATCCCATTGTATATATACCACATATTCTTTATCTATTAATCTGTTGATGAATACTTACATTGTTTTCATATCATGGCTATTATAAACAATACTTCAGTGAACATAGAAGTGCATATGTCTTCAAATTAGTGAGTTTTATTTTGTTTGATAAATACACAGAAGTGGGATTGCTGGATAGTATGGTAGTTCTGTTTTTAAATTTTTGAGCTTTCATACTGTTTTCCATAGTGACTACACCAATTTACATTCCCACCAACAGTGCACAAAGGTTCCATTTGCTCTACATCCTTGGCAACCCTTCTTATTTGTTGTCTTTTTGACAATAGCCATTCTGACAGGTGTGAGATGCTATCTCATTGGGGTTTTGATTTGCATTTTCCTGATGATTAGTGATGTTGAGCATCTTTTCATGTCTCTTTTGGCTATCTATACATCTTCTTTGGAAAAAGGTCTCTACTAATTTCTTATCAGATTATTCATTTCTTTTATATTGAACTAGGGGCCCAGTGCATGAATTCGTGCACCTTGAAAGGAACTGTGGGCTGCAAGGCTGCAGTGGGCACAGGGGTGGGTCTCGGCCCATCCTCTACGCACCTGCCCAGCCCCTCCCACTGCAGCCTGAGTCCCCTGTCTGCCGGCAGCATGGCTCCCGCAGCTGCCATTCCCACACACTGATGGTGCTGGCCCCATTTGTACCTGCTGATGGCGCAGAGCAATTTGGGCCTGCACCAGCAGCTGGTGTGAGTGGCGGCTGCTGCCCCAATCACCCCTCAGGAGCAGGGGGAGATAGAGAAGCCCTCAGGGGTGATCAGGACTGGCAGCCACCACTCGCACCCATTGCCAGCACTGAATGATAGGGACCTGATCCAGGTGCTGGCAGTGGGTGTGAGTGGTGGCTCCAGCACCGGCTATGGGTGCAAGCAGGGCCATCACCGGCAGCAGGTGCAAGTGGCAGCTCCAGCCCCAGCAGTGGGTGTGAGTGGGGCTGGCGCTGGCAGCAGGTGCAAGTGCCAGGTGAGACTGCGGCAAGCGGGAGCAAAGAATTTTCAGTAACCACCAGAGGCTCACCCCAATGACAGCAACCAGCGTCCCACCTTGGTCTGGCACCCCACTCACCTGCTCCACCATCCTGCTGTGGTTGACGCCCACCATGTCCCGCGCTCTACTGCCTGCTGCTGACACCTGCCATGTTCTGTGCACTCCACTTGGTGGTCATTGCACGTCATAGAGACCGGTTGTTTGGTTATTCAGTTGTTCAGTCTGTTTGCATATTAGCCTTTTATTATATAGGATTACATGAGTTTTTATATATTTCAGATAACAACTTCTTATCAGATATATAATGTGCAAATATTTTCTCCAATCTTCAGTAGAATGTCTTTTTGTTTTCCTGATGGTTTCTTTTGTTGCACAAAAGCTTTTCAATTTGATGTTGTCCCATTTGTTTATTTTTGTTTATGTTGCCCTTTCCTGAGGAGACACATCCCAAAAAATATTTCTAAAATCACTGTCAAAAGGTTTACCAATTACCTTTTCTTCTAGGAGTTTTATGGTTTCAGGTTTTATATGTAAGTCTTTAATCTATTTTTAGTTTTTTTATATATATACTAGAGGCCCGGTGCATGAAATTTGTGCACTGGAGGGAGCTGTCCTTCAGCCCAGCCTGCACCCTCTCCAATCTGGTACACCTCGGGGGATGTCCGACTGTCTGTTTAGGCCAGATCCTAAACCGGGAGTCGGACATCCCTCTCACAATCCGGGACAGCTGGCTCCCAACCGCTCGCCTGCCTGCCTGCCTGCCAGCCTGCACCCTGTAACCACTCCCCTGCCAGCCTGATTGACGACTACTCCTCCCCTGCTGACCCAATCACGCCCAACTGCCCTCCCCTGTCAGCCTGATCGCCCCCAATTGCCCTCTCCTGTGGGCCCAGTAACCCCCATTTGCCCTCCCTGCCAGCCCAATTGCCCCCAACTGCCTTCCCTTGCTGGCCTGGTCACACCTAACTGCCCTCCCCTACCAGCATGGTCGCCTGCAGGCCTGGTCCAGACATCCCTCTCACATCTTGTGGTGGCCATTTTTGACCACATGGGGGAGGCCATCTTTGACCACGTGGGGTAGCCATCTTGTGTGAGGGTGTGAGGGTCAATTTGCATATTACCTCTTTATTAAAAAGGATACTAAGAAATTATTACTTGTCAACATATTATTACTTGCCCTCCCCTGCTGGCCTGGTCTCCCCTAACTGCCCTACCCTGCTGGCTTGGTCGCCCCTAACTACCCTCCCCTGCAGTCCTGGTCACCCCCAACTGCCCTCCCCTACAGGCCTGATCCCCCCCAACTGCTCTCCCCTGTAGGCCTGATCCCACCCAACTGCCCTCCCCTGCAGTCCCGGTCGCCCACAACTTCCCTCCCCTGCCGTCAAGGTCACCCCTAAGTGCCCTCCCCTGCAGGCCTTGTCCCCCCCCCCCCAACTGCCCTTCCCTGCTGGCCCAGTTGCCTCTAGCTGCCCTCCCCTGCCGGCCTGGTCACCACTAACTGCCCTCCCCTCACGGGCTGGTCGCACCTAACTGCCCTCCCCTGCCAGCAAAGAAATGACTAGCACAAGGTTGTGCATTCAGTCAGTGGCAGAGCTGAGAGTGAAACCCATGTCCCTGACCTCTAAGGAAGAGACTAAGGCATTTCTCTTTGTCTTCTAATTGTAATTCTCCTACCACCCATACCACATTAGCTTCACAAAGAACCTGGAAAGACACAGTTTAAACCCACAATTTCATATAATCACCACAATTTCAGTAGCAGGTAATGGAAATAAAGCTGACTTGTGTGTTGTACTTCTATTAATGCCATTTTCATTTTGTCTCATTTCTGCTGGTTCCTTTGTCTGCATCCATTTTATAGCTTGTACTCTATTAGAATACATATAATATTCAAAAGCATTCTCTTTATCCTCAATAAAATGCCATACTGTTGGCTTTTCACAAACAATCTGCTATAATTTTTAAAGAAGCAGCATCTGGCCATGCCCCTGGCATGATACCTGCTTGGCTGCAGGCCTCTAGCTAGAAAACCTAGGCTATTACGGACTGTTCTCCACCCCAATCTTCCAACCTAACTTTGTCACTGTCAAGAAACCTGACTGAGTCCCAGGTGCAGTCTCTAGAATTACGGACATGACTATGGGTAAGCTGAGCTAAATCTGTTCTGGTCTCCCTTTGCTGTATGTTGGTCCAAGATGAAGAACACTCCTTCTGTGTACCAGAGTGGAGAGAGAAACAACAAACAAACTCAAGAAAGCAAAAAGGCAGTTCACATACAAGCTGGTTTAGATACAAACTGGTCTCTATACTTCCTCAGTTAAAGATCAATATTTCTTTGTGTGGAACTTCTCTGTACATCAGAAGCAAAGATAGCTCATCTTCCAGGCCAGAGATCCACTTATACATAGCTTTAGCCTATCCAGGGTATTGAAAATCAGAAAGTAGTGAAAGATTGCCAGTCCAAAGTTCCAAACCAGGATAGTGCCATGGTATAGTGGTTAAGAGTACACACTTTGGGCCCACTGGCATGGTTTAGTGGTTGAGTATCAACCTATGAACCAGGAGGTCATGGTTCGATTACTGGTCATGGCATATGCCCAGGGTTGCAGGCTTAGTCCCCATTGTGGTGTGTGCATGAGACAGCTGATCAATGATTCTCTCTTATCATTGATGTTTATATCTCTCTCTTCCTCTCCCTCTCTGAAATCAATAAAAATATATACTTTTAAAAAGAGAGTATACACTTTGGATGCATTCATATGTGACTTGAATCATGGCTCTTCCACTTACTATCTTGGTGGTCTTGGACAGGTTAACTTGTCTTTGTTGGGCCTCCATTACCTCATCTATCAAAATGGAGAAAACAATGTCCAGATTAGAAGACTGTTTTGAGGAGTAAAAGAAAGACAGAGCACCAGCCATTTGCTTTCTTTGATATCTTCCTTAGAACTCTAAAATAGACTTTGTATTCTGAATGTTGTATTTACCACCAGCCATCTATATCCTTATTGCATGGAGAGAACATGGGAAATGTGGAAGGACATGGGTATGAGAGCAAAAGTTTAACCACTAACTATTGTGTGAATCATGATTTAGTTCCCTCTTCTCTGTTTGATCTCAGTTTCTCCATTAAGGAGGGAGAAGTTTGCCCTTGAACAGTTGTTCTGTATATTGGTCTAGGCATTGAGTATATCAAAATCATCTTAAAGATTCATTTTTTCCTTTTTTAAAAGTACAGATGTCCCTCTGAGACAGTTTGATTGAGGAGATCTACAGTATGGTCACAGATCTATAGTATATTTCAAGTTCCTCAGGTGATTTTAATATATAGTCTGGTGTAGGAACTGATTGAGGAGCGTTTAAAGAACCTCCCTTCCCTGACGTCTTCAGTCTCAGAACTTATTACTGTCTCCTTATTAAAGAGGCCCACCACTCAAACATGGTGATTATCACACAGAAAATTACAGAGTATTTACATTTTATCTAGAGAACCCCAAAGATGAGATTATTCCCCATGGGTAATTCCTTTTGTTCCTGCTTTAGTGGCTTGATGACCAATTCCAGGATACATAATACTAGAACAGGGTGAACTTTGAGGGATCTGCTTCATATTGGCTTCCCCAGATGATCACTCAGATCATTAAAAAATGCATTTTCTCTTTCATGACTGCAGCTGAAGTAATGAAGTTTAACAATTAATGTAATGGAGTAGAAATAATTATCTCAGGGTAGATCATAATAATAGCTACTGAGAACCTTCTAAATGTCAGTTGCTACCTATATTTCCATAATTCTTATGGTAATCCTCGAGATAGGCATTAATATATTTCCCAATTTTAAAACAAAGATAAAGCTCAGAGAGGTAAAGTGAATTACCTAAGGCCACACCACTGATAAGTGATCATTTATTGAACAGGGATGAGCATGATCTTTTGAGAATGCAAATTGGATCACCTTATTCCCTTTATGAAAATTCTTCAGTGACTTCTTTTTTAAAAAATATATGTTTTTATTGGTTTCAGAGAGGAAAGGAGAGGGAGAGAGAGAGAGCTAGAAACAATGATGAGAGAGAATCATTAATCAGCTGCCTCCTTCACGTCCCCTACTGGGGATCAAGCCTGCAACTCGGGCATGTGCCCTTGACCTGAATCAAACCCAGGACTCTTGAGTCCGCAGGCCAGCACTATATCCACTGAGCCAAACCAGCTAGGGCCAGTGACTTATTCTTTACCTGTAGCAAAGTAGCCAAACAACTTTGTGAGTGCAGTGTCTTTTGTTTATTTTAGTCACTGTTGATCCCCAGCAAAGAGAACAGTACCTGACAAACAACAGAGGCTCAATGAATAAATACTTGTGGTATATGTTATAGAATGGGACCTGGATTCAACTCAAGTTTGTCTGATTTTAAAGCTCACTTTTCAGTAATCCTTACACACACACACACACACACACACACACACACACACACACACACACACATCTTTGACTTAAGTTAAATTTATATACAATGTACCAATATTCAGTGTACAATTTTATGACAAATGGTTATACCTGTGTAACCTAAAACCTCATGAAGATATAGAAAATTTCCATCACCCTAGAACAGTGATGGCGAACCTATGACATGCATGTCAGCACTGACACGCGTAGCCATTTCTGATGACACGCGGCCGCTGAGGCGGCCGCATGCCGAGGATGAAACATTTGCTGCTCCTGAGGATGAAACATTTGCGACTAGTCTTGGAGCCTATTAGACACTCTGTGCCGGAGGTCTGTAGGCCAAAACAACAGAAGTCCGGCACAGAGCATCTAGCTCTGGGACTTCCGGTTAAGCCGGGATCTTTGCCCTCACTTCCCCCCAGCAGAGCAGGGAGCAGCGGAACCCAGCGGGGGACACATCTCTGGGGGCCCTTCCATTACCAGTAACCAAATAACAGTTAACCACAGCAACCATTATCTACTGTTCTGGGGTGTCATGGATTTCTAATCCATCATTACTGAGATAAGTGAGGGGGGGGGCTGGGAGAGGCGAGGGTTTGTGGCGTGCTATGGGTGCCATTTCCCGCCATTAGAAATAGCGGCAGCCATTTTAATTCAAATAAGGAACACCATCTTGCTCCATAGTGCAGACTCCATTTCACCACTATTACTGTTGTGCATCCTTATTAACCCCTATTTCTGCTTATTAACCCTGCCCTTTCCTAAAATACAGTTATATGCACCATTTTGTGGTTAGTTAGGCTAGTTAACCCCTAATTGCCTGCAGGCCTAATAAGCTATCTATAATTCTATCTTCTGTCACTGCCCCCCTGATGGAGAACCCAAAAAATAGAAAACTAAGATTAAGTAAAGGAAGTGGTAGTAGCAGTGGCCGACCTTTTCAAGAGACATGGACCGAGATGTATGGCTTTATAGAAAAAAAATGGCAGATCATTTTGTGTTCTATGTACTGAAATGGTAGTAAGCAGAACGTGGAATATAAATAGACATTTTGAAACTAATCATTCCCAGCTCTTGGAAAAAAGTGAGGATGAAAGGAAGGAATACATTTCCAGGCAGCTACACCTTTATAAGAGCCAATCTAATTCCATCCTTAAATTTATGAAAGGCTCTATAAATTTAATATCTGCAAGTTTGAGCATTGTTCACTCTATAGCTCAGCATGGAAAAGTGCTCAGTGAGGGAGAATTTATTAAAGAAACTCTCCTAAGATGTGCACCAGTTCTATTTCACGATATGCAGAATAAAGATGCAATTATTAAGAGAATATCTGAGTTACCACTCAGTAGAAATATCATAAAAGACCAAATAATGAGACTGAACACAAACATACAACATCAATTAAAGAGAGACATAAGGAAGTGTAAATATTTTTCGATCTCTCTTGATGAAACTACTGATGTCACATCACATGCTCAGTTGGCCATTATTGGTCGATATTCTGATGGTCTCACAATGAGAAGAGAGTTGATAAAGTTAGTATCAGTGTCAACAAGTAAATAAGGAAGCGAAATATGTAAGGTTGTTATACAAACATTTTGTGACCTAAGCATTGATATCTCTAAAGTTGTGTCAGTAATGACAGATGGGGCACCAAATATGGTGGGGGAAAAAGTCGGATTTGTCAAATTGTTTACAGAAGCTATTGGACATCCGATTGTGCCTTTTCATTGTATTATCCATCAGGAGGCTTTATGTGCCAAGGCAGGATTCACCGACTTAAATGACTTAATGTCAGTTGTTACAAAAATAGTTAATTTAATAGCTGCTCGCCCCCTTCACAAGGGAGAATTTTCAGCACTTTTACTGGAGGTTGATTCCACCTACAGTGGACTGCTTATGTACAACAATGTAAGATGGCTGAGCCGAGGCAAAGTTCTTGAGCGCTTTGTGGAGTGCTTTGAAGAAATTAAGGTATTTCTTGACGATAAGGATCTGGGAAACTTTCCTCAGCTTAATGATGATAAGTGGGTCAACACCCTGATGTTTCTTACAGATCTCTCTGTTCATATTAATTAACTGAGCTTAAAGTTACAAGGTTTTGGCAAAAGTATTGACGTTATGTTTGGATACATAAAAGCTTTTGAAAGTAAAGTTAAAATTTTCAAGCGAGATGTAGAAACTAAAACTTATATGTATTTTCCTCAAGTAACAAAGTATTTTGAGAAGGCCAGTGCAGCTGTACAAAATGAAATGTAACTCTTGCATATGAAGTACCAGCATGTTTTAGACTCATTACTTGACCAGTTTAGTGATAGATTTAGTCAATTTAGAAGTCTAGAACAGACCATGAAAATAATTAAGTATCCTGATGTAGTAGTCTACAGTAGTTTGGAATTAAATGGTTTCCAATGGATGCAAATTGATGATTTGGAGATGCAACTTGCAGAATTTCAAGACAGTATCTGGGCTCAGGTGTTTGTCGACTTGAGGTCAAAGCTTGAGAATCTGGAAAGGTGCCGCTTGGACAATCAAGAGGAGTGCCACTACGAACAGGAAATTTGGAGTGCCTGGAACTGACTACCAGACACTTTTAGCACCCTGAAAAATATAGCAATGGCTTTACTCACAATTTTTTCCTCTACATACTTTTGTGAGGCCTTATTCTCAGCGTTAAATAATATCAAAACCAACAAAAGAAACAGATTGACAGATGAAGTTAGTAGCGCTTGCTTGGGCCTGAAGTGTACAAAATACCAACCTTCAATTGAAGATTTAGCCAATGAAATTCAGCAACAAAAAAGTCACTAATAGGCAGGTTAGTTAAAGAATTCCCCCTCCCCCTCACTTATCTTAGTTCATGGCACCCCACACAAGCTAAATAATATGAAGACCAACAAAAGAAACCTACTGATGGATGAACAAAGAAGTCACTAAGCAGGTAAGTTAAATATTTAGTTTTTGGTTTATTAAATACAATTATATATAACAATAATACATTTATGTTATTTAAACTATAAATATCGCAAAATAATGTTTTTTTCCTCAAAGTGACAAACTACCCGAGTTATGCTCAGTTTTTTGGCGAAGTTTGACACACCAAGCTCAAAAGGTTGCCCATCACTGTCCTAGAATGTCCCCTTTTGTTCATTACCAGTCAACTTCTCCATCCACTGTGGAGACAAAGGCCTTTCTGTTTTTATTTTCATCATAGGTTAGTTTTATTTTTTTAGAATTTAATATAAATGGAATTACACCTTATGAAGTTCCCTGTATCTAATTTTTACCCCAATCAGCATGAGTCCATGTTGTTATGTGTGCCAATAGTTTCCTTTTAGTCATTAACTAGCATTCCAATGTGTGCATATAGCAGTTTGTTCACCATTTTTCTGTTGATGGACATTGAGGTGGATTTTAGTTTTGGGCTATTACAGATAAAGTTGCCATGAACATTTGTGTTCAAGTCTTTTTGTAGACATATGTTTTAATTTCTCTTTGATACTTATCAAGATATGGATTTCCTAGGTGATATGGAAATAGTATGTTTAATAGATCAAGAAAGTGCCCAACATATTTTCAAATAGACTTCCCCCAAGAATGTATGAGAGTTGTGGGTGCTCCACATCTTTTTCAGCACTTTGATATTTGAAGGCTTTTAAACGTTAGTCATTCTAACAGGTGTGTTGTGGTATCATTATGGTTTCAATGTGTATTTCCCTGACCATGTCTCTGGTGAACATTTTTTCATGTCTTTTTTAGCCATTCATTTATTATCCTTATGAAGTGCCTGTAAAAGTATTTTGCCTAATTTTTATTTGCTTGTTTATATTCTTACTATTTAGTTGTAAGAGTTATTTATAAATCTTATATCCAGATATAAGTTCTGTATCAGATATATGTTTTGTGAATATTTTCCCAAGATTGTGGCTTGCTTACTTTTTCTCTGCTCTTTTGATATACAGGATCTTTTAGATTGATGAAGTCTAATTTATTGATTTTCTTCTTTTATCATTCACACTTCCTATGTTCTAATAAATATTTGCCAACCACAAAGCCATGAAGATATTCTCCTGTGGTATCTTTTAAATCCTCCATTATAACCACTATAACATGCACCCTTTCTTGATCTTATTTTTTATAGTGAAAGTATTAGTTCATCCAATAATTTTTATCAGAATGACGTGATGGGAGGCCATATAATGCAGAATTCAACAGGGTGACTTTGAGGTTCAACAGACCTGAATTCATATCCTGGCTCCAATACCATCCAGCAAGTTACATGATCTTTCTGTGGGTCACTGCTTTCATTTGTATAAAGGGGATAATACCTCCTGCTTTGTCATAGGGTAATTATGAGCATTAATTAAATAATTGTATGATTACTTCTTAGCACAGGGTATAACATATAGGCCTCCACAAATGGTATGAGCTGTAGATAAAATAATTTTTACGTTATGTTATACCAATCTCACCGAGAGCTCTTTTTATGCTAGAGGCAAATAAAAGAATTGCTTTTTTTTCCTTACCAGACTTCAAACAGAGTCATTGAACACAGAGATGACCCACCAAGAAGACACAGGTTACAGTTACGGACACAGATCTTTATATGTAATTCTAAATCATATCTTTATAGTTTTGATTAATGCTAATAACAGAATCTCCCAGCACAGACATGATATATTTGATTATATAACTCCCTGGCATAGAGGATAATTTTATTGAAAACTGAAATTGTATGATAGAATACATGTAATGATTTTCCAGAAATTCAACATGTTGGTTAATAGTGGTTAAATGCAGATGTGTGGATTTATAACTCAGTGTCGTACAGTGAAAAAAAGCAGGGACTTTGAGATGAAACAAATATGGAACTAGAATTCTTGGACATATTACTTCATTATTGTAAGCTTCATTTATGTCATGCGTAAAGTGGAGTTTAAGTAAGTACTGGAAAATATTTTGTGGGTGTCACATTCCAGTGCCAGGTACTAGAATGTAAGTACACAATCTGGCACATAGTATGCCCTCAGAAATGGTAGTTACTGATTACCCTCATATTTTTAGTGGCTTGTATTATTACTTTTTTATTGTTTAAAGTATTACAAATAGTAGTACATATGCTTCCTTTTTCCCCCCCAATTGACCTTTCCCCAGCCTCCCGTACCCCCGGCACATGCCCTCACCACCCTCCCAGTGTCTTGCGTCCATTGGTTATGCTTATATGCATGCATACAAGTCCTTCGGTTGATCTCTTACCTCCACCCCAACCCTTCCCAGCCTTCCCACTGTCGTTTGACAGTTTGTTTGATACTTCTCTGCCTCTGTATCTATTTTTGTTCATCAGTTTATAATGTTCTTTATTATCCATAAATAAGAGAGATCATGTGGTATTTTTCTTTCACTAACTGGCTTATTTCACTTAGCATAATGCTCTCCAGTTCCATTCATGCTATTGCAAATGGTAAGAATTCCTTCTTTTTTATAGAAGCTTAGTATTCCATTGTGTAGATGTACCACATTTTTCTAATCCACTCATCTGCTGATGGGCATTTAGGCTGTTTCCAAATCTTTGCTATTGTAAATTGTGCTGCTATGAACGTAGGGGTGCATATATCTTTTCTGATTGGTGTTTCTGTTTTCTTGGGATATATACCTAGAAGTGGTATTACTGGGTCAAATGGCAGTTCCATTTTTAATTTTTTGAGGAAACGCCATACTGATTTCCACAGTGGCTGCACCAGTCTGCATTCCCACCAGTGAAGGAGGGATGTGAAGGAGGGTTCCTTTTTCTCCGCATCCTCTCCAGCACTTGTCGTTTGTTGATTTGTGGATGATAGCCATTCTGACAGGTGTGAGGTGGTACCTCATTGTTGTTTTGATTTGCATCTCTCAAATGATTAGTGACTTTGAGCATGTTTTCATATGTCTCTTGGCTTTCTGAATGTCCTCTTTCAAAAAGTGTCTATTTAGGTTATTTGCCCATTTTTTTTATTAGGTTGTTAGTCTTCCTTTTGTTAAGTTGTATGAGTTCCCTGTAAATGTTAGAGATTAAACCCTTATCAGAGATAACATTGGCAAATATGTTCTCCCATGAAGTGGGCTTTCTTGCTGTTTTGTTAATGGTTTCTTTAGCTGTGCAGAAGCTTTTTATTTTAATGTAGTCCCATTTGTTTATTTTCTCCTTAGTTCCCATTGCCTTAGGAGCTATATCGTTAAATATATTGATACGACAAATGTCTGCTATTTTGCTACCTATGGCTTCTTCTAAGATTTTTATTGTGTCCCGTCTTATGTTTAAGTCCTTTACCCATTTTGAGTTTATTTTTGTGTATGGTGTAAGTTGGTGATCTAGTTTTATTTTTTTGTAAGTATCTGTCCATTTTTCCCAATACCATTTATTGAAGAGACTGTCTTGACTCCATTGTATGGTCTTGCCTCCTTTGTCAAATATTAATTGCACATAATGCCTTGTGACGATTTCTGGGTTCTCTGTTCTGTTCCACTGCTCTATATATGTCTGTTCGTTTGCCAGTACCAGGCAGTTTTGAGAACAATGGCTTTGTAGTATAGCTTGATATCTGGTATTGTGATCCCTCCAACGTTCTTCTTCTTTCTCAAGATTGCTGCAGCTATTCGGGGTCTTTTTTTATTCCACATGAATTTTTTAGATAATTTATTCAAGGTCTTTGAAGTATGCCGTTGGTATTTTAATGGGGATTGCATTGAATTTATAGATTGCTTTGGGTAGTATGGACATTTTGATGATGTTGATTCTACCAATCCATGAACATGGTATATTCTTCCATTTGTTCATGTTTTCCTCTATCTCTTTTTTCAGGGTTCTGAAATTTTCTGAGTATAGGTCCTTTATCTCCTTGGTTAAGTTTATTCCTAGGCATCTTAATTGTTATTTGTTGCAATAGTAAATGGGATTTCTTTTTTCATTTCTCTTTCTGTGTGTTCATTATTGGTGTATAGAAAAGCCATAGACTTCTGGGTGTTAATTTTGTATCCTGATACATTGCCAAATTCATTTATTAAGTCTCATGGTTTTTGGCGGAGTCTTTGGGGTTTTCTGTGTACAATATTTTATCATCTGCGAATAAGGATAGTTTTACATCTTCTTTTCCAATTTGGATGCCTTTTATTTCTTCTTCTTGTCTGAATGCAATGGCTAGTACTTCCAGTACTATGTCGAAGAGGAGTGGTGAGAGTGGGCATCCCTGTCTTGTTCCTGTTCTTATAGGAAATGGTATTAGTTTTTGCCCATTGAGTATGATGTTGGCTGTGGGTTTGTCATATATGGCTTTTATTATGTTGAAGTATGATCCTTCTATTCCCACCTTGCTGAGGGTTTTTATCAGAAAAAGGGTGCTGGATTTTGTCAAATGCTTTTTCTGTATCAATGGATATGATTATATATATATATATATATATATATATATATATATATTAATCTCAGTTTGTTTATATGGTGTATCACATTTATTGATTTGTAGATATTGTACCATCCTTGCATCCCCAGAATAAATCCCACTTGGTCATGGTGTATGATATTTCTATTGTATTGCTGGATTTGATTTGCTAGAATTTTGTTGAGGATTTTGGTATCTATGTTCATGAGGGATATTGGCCTGTAATTCTCTTTCTTTGTATTTTCTTTATCTGGTTTTGAGATTAGGGAACACTGGCTTTGTAGAAAAAGCTTGGAAGTGCTCCTTCCTCTTGAATTTTTTGGAATAGTCTGAGGAGGGTAGGTTTTATTTCTTCTTTGAATGTTTTATAAAACTCCTCTGTGAAGCCTTCTGGTCCAGGGCTTTTATTTGTTGGAAGATTTTTGATTACTGCTTCATTTTCTTCCATCATTATCGGCCTATTCAGATTTTTTGATTCCTTCTAGTTGAGTTTTGGAAGGTCGTAATTTTGGGGGAATATGTCCATTTCTTCTAGGTTGATCAGTTTATAGGAGTAGAGTTGCTCATAGTATTTTTTTATAGTTCTTATTTCTATGGGGTCTGTTGTTATTTCACCTCTTTCATTTCTGATTTTGTTTATTTGGGTCCTCTCTCATTGCATCTTGGTGAGCCTGGCTAGAGGTTCATCAATCTTGTTTATTCTTTCAAAGAACCAGCTCTTGGTTTCATTGATCTTTTGTATTGTGTTTGTTTGTTTGTTTTTGGTCTCTATGTCATTTATTTTTGCTCTGATCTTTATTATTTCCTTCCTTCTGCTCACTCTGGGATTTTCTTGTTGCTCTCTTTCTAATTCTTCAAGTTGCAGAGTTAGATGGTTTATTACCAGTTTTTCTTATTTTTTGAGGTAGGCCTGTAATGCTATAAACTTATTCTCAATACTGCTTTCATTGTGTCCCAAAATTTTTGAATTGTTGTGTTTTCATTGCCTTTTGTTTCCAGGATGTATTTTATTTCTTCTTTGATCTCTTTGGTAACCCACTCATTGTTTAATAGTGTGCTATTCAGCCTCCAAGTGTTTGAATTTTTGTGATTGTTTTTACTGTAGTTGATTTCTAATTTTATGCCATTGTGATCTGAGAAGATGGTTTGATATGATTTCCATCCTCTTGAATTTGGAGAATCTTTGCCTGTGTCCCAATATGTCGTCTATCTTTGACAATGTCCCATGTGTGCTTGAGAAGAATGTATATTCCGTAGTTTTGGGGTGGGATATTCTAAAGATGTCAATTAAGTCCATCTGATCTAGTGAGTTGTTTAGGATTGAAGTTTCTTTTCTGATTTTTTTGTCTAGGGGATTTATCCAGTGATGTTAATGGGGTATCAAAGTCTCCTACTATGATTCTGTTGCTGCCAATCTCACCCCTGATGTCTTCCAGAAGTTTTTTGTTTGTTTGTTTGGATTCTCCTGCATTGGGTGCATAAATGTTTACCAGAGTTATATCATCTTATTGTATCGATCCCTTTAGAATTATGAAGTGTCCTTTCTTGTCTCTTGTTATGGTCTTAACTTTGAGGTCTATTTTGTCAGATAAAGTATTGCTACCCCAGCTTTTTTTTTTCTTTTCCATTTGCCTGATAGATAATTTTCCATCCCTTCCCTTTTAGTCTGTGTGAGTCCCTTATTATGAGGTGGGTCTCCTGTAGACAGCATATATATGGGTCATGTTTTCCTCTCCATTCATTCACTCAATGTCTTTTGATTGGAGCATTTAATCTGTTTATGTTTAATGTTATTATTGATAGGTACTTATTTGTAGCCATTTCTGTACTTTATGCCTGTGTTCCTTCCTCCCTTTCTATTTCTTCTTTTTACAGCATTCCCTTTAGCATTTCTTGCATTGCTGGCTTGGTAGTGATAACCTCCCTTAGGCTTTTATTTTTTTATTATTTTTTTTTTGTCTGCGATGCTCCTGATTTCCCCTTCAATTTTTTAAAAAAAAATATTTTTATTGATTTCAGAGAGAAAGGTAGAGGGAGAGATAGAAACATCAATGATGAGAGAGAATCACTGATTGGCTTCCTCCTGCATGCCCCACACTGGGGATTGAGCCTGCAACCGCAGCATGTGCCCTTGACTGGAATCGAACCCAGGACCATTCAGTCCTCAGGCCGACGCTCTTTCCACAGAGCCAAACCAGCTAGGGCTCCCCTTCAATTTTGATTGATAGTCTTGCTGGATAGAGTATTCTTGGATTTAGTCCTTTGCTTTGGACCACTTTGTATACATCCTTCCATTCCCTTCTAGCTTGATTTGTTTCTGTTGATAAATCATTTGATAATCTGATGGAGGATCCTTTATAGGTAACTCTCTGTCTCTCTCTTGTAGCCTTTAAGATTATCTCTTTGTTGTTAACATTTGCCATTGTAATTATGACGTGTCTTGGTGTAGGTTTTTTGGGATTCATCTTCCTTGGGACTCTCTGTACTTGTGTAACTTTTTTTCTTCCACATATCAGGGAATTTTTCTCTCATTATTTCTTCAAATAGATTTTCTAATCCTTGCTGCTATTCTTGTCCTTCTGGCAGCCCTATTATACGTATGTTACTTCATTTCGTGTTGTCCCAAAACTCCCTTAGGCTCTCCTCCTGCTTTTTAATTTTTTCTCCAGTTGCTGTTCAGATTGAGCTTGTTTCTGTACCTTAACTTTAACTCACTAATTCGGTCCTGTGCTTCTTCTAGTCTACTGTTGAAACCTTCCATGGTGTTTTTTATTGTAACTATATCACTTTTGATTTCTTCCTGATTTTTGCATAGGTTGTTGATTTTCTCGTCCATCCAGTTTATGAACTATACGACCATTACTCTGAATTCTTTTTCTGTCAAGTTGCATGCTTCCTTTTCACTTATTTTCTTTCTTGGCAATTCCTCAGGGGATTGTTTCTTGTCACCCTATTCTAACTATCACCAGAAGGTTCAAATGTCGAGTTTTGGGGGCCTGGGCTGTGTGCAGTGGGAGCTTCACACCCCCCAAGTGTCACTGAAGAGCTCCAACACCAAGATGTGTGGCTGCTGTGGATTGGTGGGAGCCACGCTCGCCCAGGATCAGAGTCACAGGCGCTCAGTGTGTACTTGTGTGTGCACCTAGAATCAGGGACCTCGCCTGCACTATGCTGAAACAGAAACCCCTCTGGTGTGTGCCGAAAATTAGAGTCCCCTAGTGCGTGTCAGGAGTCAGAGACACCCTGTGCCCATGCCGAGAAACAAGTATCAGAGTCTTTGTTGCTTGGTGCAGCCTAACACCGAGACTCAGGGTCCCTATGTGCACATGCGCCAAGAATTGGAGTCACTGGCTCTTAGTGTGAATGCACTGGGAATCAGAATCCCAGGCGCGTGTGATGAGAAACAGAGTCAAGTCTCTGGTGCTCAGTGCTGCCTCTTGCATGGAGAATCAGAGTCCCCAGTCTGCTTGGGGGACTGGTTGCACAGTCGCACTGTGTAGGCAGGAGGTCCACTCCTGCTCTGCAGGAAACAGCCTTCAGTTTGCGCCTGCCCTGAATCAACGTCAGGTGGCACTGCAGTCCTATGTGGGTGTGGGGTCTGGTCACGTGGGTGTGCACTGCGGGGAAACAAACTCCCTGTGTCCCTGCACCCAGGCTCAAATTCAGTGCAGCCTCCCTGTGTGGGCCTGGGGTCTGGTCGCAGGAAACAAACTCCCCAAGATCGCCTTCCCATGCTCAAATTCAGCGCAGCCTCCCTGTGTGGGTGCAGGGTCTGGTCGCAGGAAGCAAACTTCCTTTGTCCGCACACCCAGGCTCAAATTCAGGTAGAGCCCCTGCTGCTGTTTGTGGGCAGGAGGCCTGTTTGTGCGGAGAGGGTCTTGCAGTTCCTATACCACTGCCGCGGGGCTGACAGGGAGGGGGATTGGCTCTGTGACTCACAGAAATCTGCGGCTGAGGTGCCTGGGGCCTTGGTGTCTGTGGGTCTGCAGCTGTGGCTGCAGGTCCTTTACCCGAGTGGCTGTAGGGTCCCTGTTTGCGACTGAGACCAGATTGGGTAGTGGCAAGTCTAAGATCCTAGTCTCAAGCAGTTCTGTTCTTCAAGATGGCATGGTCTCTGTGCCCGTGCTGGCCACCCCCAGAGTGTTTGCGGTGACAGCAGGGTTTTGCCGTCTAAGACTGCCTGGTTTGGCAGTCCCTTGGAAGACCTGCAGGATCTAACTATCCCTAGCTCTCACTCACACACACCACACACGTCCACACACTCCTCTATGGCTCCCTCACTCTCTCACATTCTCTCCCTCCCTACCTTCCTGCTGGTTGCCATCTTGGGTCCTGTATTATTACTTTTGTATGTAATCACAAACGAAGTTGAGATATAAAATTTCAAATGTGTTACATCCTAAAAGAGGAAAATGATTTGTTGATGGATTTCTCCTCTGTGTTAGGGAATTATATTCACAAAATTTATCTGTTTGATGTCTGAGGCCCTTTGCAAATCACTCAATGCATTCCTGAATAGTAGAGAAATATTTCTGAGTTTTTGTCATGTCTGAATGATGGAAATACACATTCTGTTGATTCCATGTAATGGAAAAGAATGTGGCATTTCCTCCATACATTTCTCCTTTTAACACCTTCTATTTTAACATCTTCCCATTGTGGTGGGTAGTGGAAATAGAGGGTTGTGCTTATAAATTGCTTTCTGCTACTGCTTCAGAGTGAATACAGGGACCAATGCATTAAAGACCATTAGCTAAACATTCTTTCTGCCTTTGGACAACATGAAAGGTTTTAATTAAGCCTTTGGAGTACATCTGTTGAAGTTCTCCCCATGATATTCACTCTAGGATCTTTATGCTCTGATCTCAACCTACCTTTACAGCCTTACCTCTTTTCTTGCTGGTATAAATCATTTATGTTCTCCACATAATTCCCATATTTTCCTGTTTCTGAATACTTGCTCCTGCTGTCCCCCACCCCACACTGCACACTTGAGAAGCCTTTCTTCCCATATATGTCTGCTAAAAGTGTATCCATTTGTATTGAGTTGAATAGATTTCCTCAAAATTCATATCCACCCAGAACTTTAGAATGTAACCTTATTTGGAAATAAGTTCTTTGTAGATATAATTAGTAAAGATTAGGTCATATTGGATTAAGGTGAGCCCTAATCTAATGACTTGTGTCCTTATAAGAAGTCACTGACAACACACACAGTGTTACGGACAGAGAAAAATGCCATGTGAAGACAGATTGCAGTTACATAGCTATAAGCCAAGAAACACCAAGGATTGTTGGCAACCACAAGAAGCTAGGAAAACACAAGGAAGGATGCTTCCCTAGAGCCTTCAGAGGGAGAATAGCCCTGCTAACACCTTGATTTTGGACTTCTCCAGAAATGTGTGAGAATAAATTTCTATTGTTTTAAGTGACTCAGCTTGTGATGACTAATAAATAACAATGACAGCCCTAGAAAACTAATGCACCATTTTTCAAGGTCAAGCTCAAATATTACATCTTCCAAGGTCTCTTCAACTAGATATAATTTCTCACTTTTCTTGATCTCTGTAGCAATGCTGGTGTAAAAAGATCATAAATTTTGGTGCCAAAGAAATCATGGCTCTAATTCTTGCCTGCTACTGATTTGATTTTATCATCTATACAATGGGAATAATACCTAATTAATAGGGCTATTGTGTACACATAAATGACTCTCCCTACCCCTATAAATTGTCAGTCATTCTGCCTCATATAGCATTAATTTTGTATTGAGAGCAGTCATTCTGTTGTTACTAGTTCAGGTGTTGGAGGGGCAATGGATAGGTCTGCAATTAATTTTGTATATTCTAAGTCAGAATGCAGTACCTACCAATGGTAGAGACAAACAATGTTCAGTTCAGTTTGTCACAAAACATTGGCTTGCAGTACCAAAAATGGTATGTTTATATGTATTATTTTCATGCAGTTTTGTTCCCAAACTCCAAAAGTGGTCAGAAATTATACAGGAAAAGTCAGGAGCATAAACTTTTCTGTACATTTCCTATGATTGCAACATATATTGTGATACTATTTTTACCAGTGAATAGTTCAGTTCCTAATGAATTATTTGCAAAGGAATGGGTGTTGGTAGTTCAGATGGCAGATAAAATATACTAGTATTTCAAAGGATTGGAAGGGCAGTTGAAAATGATGATGATGGTGATAATACAATGCTTCCTATGTTTGAATTATTTACAGTTTACATGGACCTACAAATTTAATGCAATATGAGGCAGAATGACTGACAATTTATAGGGGTAGGGAGAGTCATTTATATGTACACAATAGCCCTATTAATTAGGTATTATTCCCATCTATATTTCATTTGATTCTCAAAAAGCATATTGAAGTTACCAGTCAGGGATTGTTATATCTACCTTCCATATGTAGAAATTGAGGTTCAAAGAGATTAAATGGAGGCAGAGCAAACTCCCAAGTCTTTTGATCACTCCTGACTCTCTTAGTAAATTCCTCTTTATAATTCCAACACATGGAGTTCATTCACTTTTAACTGTTGAACATTTTGTCTTTTTGGAAAAAAAATATATAAGTAAAATTGGAGCCATAAGTAATTGCTTACTAGTTTCCAATGTCCAATGGATGCCAATGAAGATACAGTGACTTTTTTCTCCCTAGGCTATGTGAAGAACAGCTGGTGAATTCAGTCCATATCGCAGTCTTCCATCTAATGCTTTCTTCTTCTTGTTAATAATTCATAACAAATAGCTACTATTTGTTGAATATTAGCCATGTTTCAAGTGCTGTCTTTGCATTATTTCTAATCCTCACAAGAACTCTGCAAGAGAGATATCATACCCACCTTACAAATGGGTAAACTTAGGCTTGGAGCTGTTAAGTAATTTTCCCATGGTTACACAGAGAGTAAGTGGCAGAGCTATAACTTAAAGTCATTTAAATTAATGCCAGATCATTGCTTTTAATTGCTATACCTCTTTATTTTGGAAGGAGTTTCTTCTGAGGAAATAAATTGATTGAAATTAAATAAGAAACATAGAAAAATACATTGGAATATGTACCTGGGATATGAAATTGTCAATTTATCTACATCATCTATTTAACTAATACTCTCTACAGTCAGATAAAAAGCTTACAATATAAGCCAAGCTTCTGTGGAGGTAACCCAGTCACTGTGAGTGCACAGAGATAACTTCTTTACTTATTCCTGATACAAAACTATTTCAGACTTCCTATATCTCTAAACCACTGAATCTTGTTTCCATATACCTATTATTTTAGTTCATGCATAGTCACTTAATTGAAAGCATACTCACCAATATAAGTCTCAGTTCCTGAATGCTCTTCTGTTGGTAAGTGATGTCAATAAACATAATAATAAAGATCCCTGGGTAGGTAGCTCCTTTTTTCCCCAATTTTTTATTAAGGTATTATATGTGTACATATCTTACCATTGCCCCCCCACCCCACTCCTATACATGCCCTCACCCCCCAGTGTTTTGCGTCCATTGGTTATGCTTATATGCATGCATACAAGTCCTTCAGTTGATCTCTTATCTCCCGTACCTCTCCATAACATTCCCGCTGTAATTTGACAGTCTGTTTGATGTTTTACTGCCTCTGAATCTATCTTTTTGTTCATCAGTTTATAATTTTCTTTATTATCCATAAATGAGTGACATCATGTAGTATTTTTCTTTCATTGACTGGCTTATTTCACTTAGCATAATGTTCTCCATTTCCATCCATGTTGCTGCAAATGGTAAGAATTCCTTCTTTTTTATGGCAGCATAGTATTCCATTGTGTAGATGTACCATAGTTTTCTGATCCAATCATCTGCTGACAGGAACCCAGGCTGTTTCCAAATCTTAGCTATTGTAAATTGTGCTGCTCTGAACATAGGGGTGCACATATCCTTTCTCATTGGTGTTTACAGTTTCTTAGGATATATTCCTAGGAGTTGTATTACTGGGTCAAATGGGAGTTCCATTTTTAGTTTTTGGAGGAAACTCCATACTGTTCTCCACAGTGGCTGCACCAGTCTGCATTCCCACCAGCAGTGAAGGAGGGTTTCTTTTTCTCCGCATCCTCGCCAGCACTTGTCATTTGTTGATTTGTTGATAATAGCCATTCTGACAGGTGTGAGATGGTACCGCATTGACGTTTTGATTTGCATCTCTCGGATAATTAGTGACTTTGAGCATGTTTCCATGTGTCTCTTGGCCTTCCATCTGTCTTCTTTTGAAAAGATTCTATTTAGGTCCGATACCCATTTTTTTATTGAATCATTTATCTTCCTTTTATTAGGTTTATAAGTTTCCTGTAAATGTTTGAGATTAAGCTTTTATCAGTGATAACATTTGAAAATATGTTCTCCCATACAGTGGCCTTTCTTGTTGTTTTGTTGATGGATTCTTTTGCTGTGAAAAAGCTTTTTATTTTGATGTAGTCCCATTTGTTTATTTTCTCTTTAGCTTCCATTGCCCTAGGAGCAGTATCAGTGAAGAAGTTCTTTCGGCATATGTCTGAGATTTTGCTGCCTGTGGATTCCTGTAGTATTTTATGGTTTCCCATCTTATGTTTAAGTCCTTGATCCATTTTGAGTTTATTTTTGTGTATGGTGTAAGTTGGTGATCTAGTTTCATTTTTTTGCATGTATCTGTCCAATTTTCCCAACACCATTTATTGAAGAGACTGTCTTCACTCCATTGTATGTTCATGCCTCCTTTGCCAAATATTAATTGAGCATAGTGGTTTGGGTTGATATCTGGATTCTCTATTCTATTCCATTGGTCTATATATCTATCCTTGTGCCAGTAACAGGCTGTTTTGAGAACAGTGGCTTTGTAATACAGCTTGAAATCTGGTATTAAGATCCTTCCTACTTTATTCTTCTTTCTCAGGATTGCTGTGGCTATTCGGGGTCTTTTTTTTTATTCCAGATGAATTTTTAGAGAGTTCTTTCTAGGTCTGTGAAATATGCCGTTGGTATTTTAATGGGGAGTGCACTGAATCTACAGATTGCTTTGGGTAGTATGGACATTTTAATGAGGTTAATTCTACCAATCCATGATCATGGTATGTTCTTCCATCTGTTTACGTCCTCCTCTATCTCTTTTTACAGTGTCCTGTAGTTTTCCATATATAGGTCTTTTACCTTCTTAGTTAAGTTTATTCCTAGGTATCTTAATTTTTTTGGTGTGATGGTAAATGGGGTTGCTTTTTTAGACTCTCTTTCTGTAAGTTCACTATTGGTGTATAGAAATGCCATAGATTTCTTGGCCTTAATATTATATCCTGCTACATTGCTAAATTCATTTATTAAGTCTGTTAGTTTTTTGATGGAGTCTTTCGGGGTTTTTATGTACAATATCATGTCACCTGCAAATAAGGACAGCTTTACTTCTTCTTTTCCAATTTGGATGCTTTTTATTTCTTCTTCTTGTCTAATTGCAATGGCTAATAGTTCCAGTACTATATCAAACAGGAGTGGTGAGAGAGGGCATCCTTGTCTTGTTCCTGTTCTTAGGGGAAATGGTTTTAGATTTTGCCCATTGAGTATGATGTTAGCTGTGGGTTTATCATATATAGCTTTTATTATGTTGAGGTATGATCCTTCTATTCCCAGCTTGTTGAGAGTTTTTATATAGAAAGGGTGTTGGATTTTGTCAAATGCTTTTTCTGCATCAATTGATTTGACTATGTGATTTTTATCTCTCAATTTGTTTATGTGATGTATCACATTTATTGATTTGTAGATATTGTACCACCCTTGCATTCCTGGGATAAATCTTACTTGGTCATGGTGTATAATATTTCTGATGTACTGCTGGAGCCGATTTGCTAGAATTTTGTTGAGGATTTTGGCATCTATGTTCATGAGGGATATAGGTCTGTAATTCTCTTTCATTGTGTTGTCTTTATCTAGTTTTGGTATTAGGGTGATGCTGGCTTCATAGAAGGAGCTTGGAAGTATTCCTTCCTCTTGAATTTTTTGGAATAGTCCGAGGAGGATAGGTTTAGTTCTTCTTGAATGTTTGGTAAAAATCCCCTGTGAAGCCCTCTGGCGCCATGCTTTTGTATGCCAGAAGCTTTTTGATTGCGGCTTCAATTTCTTCCATAGTTATTGGCATATTGAGCTGTTTAGATTCTTCCTGATTGAGTTTTGGAAGGTTATATTTTTCTAGGAATATGTCCATTTCCTCCAGGTTGTCCAGGTTGTTGGAATAAAGTTGTTCGTGGTATTTTTTAACAGTCCTTTGTATATCTGTGGAGCCTGTTGTTATTTCACCTCTTTCATTTCTGATTTTGTTTATTTGGGTCCTCTCTCTTTGCTATTTGGTGAGCTTGGCTAGTGGTTCATCAATCTTGTTTATCCTTTCAAAGAACCAGCTCTTGGTTTTGTTGATCTTTTGTATTGTTTCTTTGGTCTCTATGTCGTTTATCTCTACTGTGATTTTATTATTTCCTTCCTTCTGCTTATACTGGGCTTTTCTTGTTGCTCTCTCTCTAACTCTTTGAGTTTTTGGGTTAGGTAATTTATTACCATTGTTTCTTGTTTTTTTGTAGTAGGCTAGTAGAGCTATGAACTTCCCTCTCAAGACTGCTTCCGCTGTGTCCCATAGATTTTGGATTGTTGTGTTTTCATTGTCATTTGTTGTCATGATGTTTTTTATTTCTTCCTTGATCTCTCTGGTAACCGAGTCATGGTTTAATAGCATGCTGTTTAGTCTACATGTGTTTGATTTTTTTTTATTGTTTTTATTGTAGTTGATTTCCAGGTTTATGCCACTGTGATCTGAGAAGATGCTTGGTATGATTTCTATCTTCTTGAATTTGAAGAGACTTTGCCTATGTCCCAGCATATGGTCTATCTTTGAAAATGACCCATGTGCACTTGAGAAGAATTTATATTCTGTGGCTTTGGGGTGAAATGTTCTGAAGTTGTCAATTAATTCCATCTGGTCTAATGAGTCATTTAGGATTGATGTTTCTTTGCTGATTTTTTGTTTAGAGGATTTGTCCAATGGTGATAGTGGGGTATTAAAGTCTCATACTATGATTGTGTTGCTGTTAATCTCTCCCTTGATATCCTCCAGGAGATTTTTTATGTATTTGGGCACTCCTGTATTGGGTGTGTATATGTTTACCAGAGTTATTTCTTCTTGTTGGATTGCTCCCTTTTGTATTATGAAGTGGCCTTCCTTATCTCTTGTTATGGCATTCACTTTGAGATCTAATATGTCAGATATAAGTATTGCTACCCCAGCTTTTTTTTCATTTCCATTTGCCTAGAAAACCTTTTTCCATCCCTTCACCCTCAGTCTGTGTGCGTCTTTTTTTCTGAGGTGGGTTTCTTGTAGACAGCAGATATATGGGTCTTGTTTTCTTATCCAATCCGTTACCCTATGTCTTTTGATTGGGGCATTTAGTCCATTTACATTTAAAGTTATTATTGATAGGTACTTATTTGTTGCCATTTTTATTCTTTACCCCTGTGTTCCTTCTTCGCTTCCTATATATATATATTTTTACAGCAGACCCTTTACCATTTCTTGCATTGCTGCGTTGGTGGTGATAAATTTCCTTAATCTTTTTTTGTCTGTAAAGCTCCAGATTTCACCTTCAATTTTGATTGATAGCCTTGCTGGGTATAGTATTATTGGATTCAGACCCTTCCTTTTCATGACTTTGTATATTTCATTTCATTCCCTTCTGGCCTGATGAGTTTCTATTGAGAAATCAGTTGCTAGTTTGATGGGGGTTCCTTTGTATGTAACTTTCTGTCTCTCTCTGGCCGCTTTTAAGATTCTTACTTTGTCATTGGTGTTTGCCAATTTAATTATAATGTGCCTTGGTGTCAGTCTTTTGGGGTTCATTTTGCTTGGGACTCTGTGAGCTTCTTGGATTTGTGTGGGTTTTTCTTCCCTATATCAGGGAAGTTTTCATTTTTGTAAATTTATTTTTATTGATTTCAGAGAGGAAGGAAGAGGGAGAGAGAGATAGAAATATCAATGATAAGAGAGAATCGTTGATCGGCTGCCTCCTGCATGCCCCCCACTGGGGATCAAGTCCGCCACCCAGGCATGTGCCCTTGACCGGAATCAAACCTGGGACCCTTCAGTCTGCAGGCCGACGCTCTATCCACCGAGCCAAACCGGCCAGGGCTATATCAAGGAAATTTTCTGTCATTATTTCTTCAAACAGGTTTTCTATACCTTGCTCAGTTTCCTCTCCTTCTGAAACCTCTGTTATGCGGGTTTTTGTTTTGTTTCCTGTTGTCCCAAATTTCCCTTAGGCTTTCCTCCTGCTTTTTAATTTTTTTTTTCTAGAAGTTTCTCTAATTGGGTATTTTTTCCCGCCTTGTCTTCTAGCTCACTGATGCAGTCCTCTGCTTCTTCTATTCTACTCTTGATGCTTTCTATTGAGTTCTTTACAGCAGCGAAGTCATTTTTCATTTCTTCTTGGTTCTTCTTCATTTCCTCTTGGTTCTTACTCATATTGTTGAATTTGTCTTCCATTCTTTTCAGCCACCTTATGACCATTTCTCTGAATTTTTTCTCTGACATGTTTCTTGCCTCTATTTCGTTTACTTCCTTTTCTGGTGATGCCTGCTTTTCTTTCATATGCAGGCTGTTTCTTTGTCTCCCCATGGTCTCTCCTCCCCGGATGTCTGGTTATGTAATTCTCTCTCTCCTGCATTGATTTAAAGGCACAAAATACAACACAATCATGTACAAAACACAAGGCACTGAACAGAAATGTATTCACGATATTAACCTTTTGCACTCGGATGTCGAGTGTGACTCGACATGGTTAGCATCAGTAGCAGCTCGAGAAAAAAGCAAGCGAGTGCAAAGGGTTAATAACCCCCAATAAAGGTGATCACCAGAGAAAGGCAAATTAGTGGATAGGAGAGAATGAATAAGAGGAAAAAGAAAAAAAAAGGAGTGCCAAAATGTAATTGGGAAAAGGAAAAAAAAAGTAAGAAAGAAAAGAAAGAGACTAAGAAAGAAAAGGGGAACAAACTATATATGTGAGGAGAAAACTCCAAGAGAACAGCCACTAATCCCAGCAATTACCAGCAACAAGTACTTGGAGATTACTACAGACTACAAACAACAACTAATATCAAGTGAGGCAAAGGAAAACAGAAGCAAAAAAAAAAAAAAAAAAAAAAAACAAAGCAAAAAAAAAAAGAATAAGCAAAACAATCTCATAAAAAAGCATAAAGAATCGATATAGTCAACATTCAAGCAAACAACAACATAAGGACAGAGAGAAAAACAATTTTTTGGATAGTTAAGACAGAGAAGAGAGAGGTGTGTATGGATTTGGTGCAGGGGATTGGAAACTAGGTATATACGTAGGGTGAAATTTTAATAGGGGGTAAACAGAAAGAATAGGGAAAATCTAAAGCAGGAAAAGGGTAAGAGAAACAGGACACCAAAAGGGGAAAAGTTAGGAAGAGAGTAATGGCATAAATGTAGAGTTGAGATAGAGTAAAACGATGCTAAAGGAAAGATTAAAATAGAATGTAGATCATTAATCCCAAAGGAAAATAAAGAGAAAATAAAATGACATTAAAAAAAGGTAAAATAGTAGTAGTAATAATACTGATTGAAAATAAACATGTAATAATTTAAAAAGGAAAATCAAGTGCGGAAAAAAGAAAAAAAATAGTTTCTTAAGTAAAAGATAAAAAAAATAATAAAAAGTAAAAAAATAAAATGTGCAGTAGTGAAGGTCATTCACTTCCTCTATTGTTCTGTTTGGTATGCCTGTTTGCCAGTCAGGACAGTGTTGCAGATCCCTGTGTTCCACTGCTCTTCAGTGTTGTAAGCCAGTCCTGACTTTTAAGCAGGCTGTGTCTTAATTTCTCGTATTCCTTTATTTTTGATTACACAAGAGTCAATTTGTGATTCAGCCCCTGGTTGCAGTGTTTCTGGATTGACTTCCGGTTCTATATGGCCTCTCTAGCCTGTTTTTAGATCCTTCTTTCCCTGTGGCACTCAATACAGGTTTGTGGGAGTGGGCTGCCTCAGAGCTGGCTCTCTGATGGTCACTCCCCGTTCCGATCCCCAGGTTCCAGAAAAGCAACTTTCCCTTGCAGTCTCCCAGGGTGTCCCCAACTGGATGATCCTATGTATTGGGCTTAGTAATCAAAAGCGAGGATTTGAAGAGGAAAAAGCCCAAGTGTGCAAACAATGGGGCTGCAGGCAAGTCTGCACAGTCCTCCTTTCCCACTTGGGTCTAAGCAGCTGGCACACTTTTAAGATTTTTAGGCTGTCCTTTTACGTCAGAACAAAATGGGTTGCTTTTTAGAGATCCCTTCTGTTAGCAGCTCTGAGGACCCCCTTCCACATTCATGGATCACGCCAGCCCCAACAGCCATGGATTTTTTTTTCAATTTTTTTTATTAAGGTATTATATGTGTACATATCTTACCATTGCCCCCCCACCCCACTCCCATATATGCTCTCACCCCCCAGAGTTTTGTGTCCATTGGTTATGTATATATGCATGCATACAAGTCCTTTGGTTGGTCTCTTATCTTCCCCACCTCTCCCTAACCTTCCTGCTGTAATTTGACAGACTGTTTGATTCTTTACTGCCTCTGTATCTATCTTTTTGTTCAAGTTTATAATGTTCTTTATTATCTCTAAATGAGTGAGATCATGTGGTATTTTTCTTTCATTGACTGGCTTATTTCACTCAGCATAATGTTCTCCAATTCCATCCAGGTTGCTGCAAATGGTAAGAATTCCTTCTTTTTATGGCAGCATAATATTCCATTGTGTAGATGTACCATAGTTTTCTGATCCAGTCATCTGCTGATGGGCACCTAGGCTGTTTCCAGATCTTAGCTATGGTAAATTGTGCTGCTATGAACATAGGGGTGCATATATCCTTTCTTATTGGTGTTCCCAGTTTCTTAGGATATATTCCTAGGAGTGGGATTACTGGGTCAAATGGGAGTTCCATTTTCAGTTTTTTGAGGAAACTCCATACTGTTCTCCACAGTGGCTGCACCAGTCTGCATTCCCACCAGCAGTGCATGAGGCTTCCTTTTTCTCCGCATACTCGCCGACACTTGTTTGTTGATTTGTTGATGATAGCCATTCTGACAGGAGTGAGATGGTACTGCATTGTTGTTTTGATTTGCATCTCTCGGATAATTAGTGACGCTGAGCATGTTTTCATGTGTCTCTTGGCCTTCCTTCTGTCTTCTTTCGAAAAGTTTCTATTTAGGTCCGTTGCCCATTTTTTTTATTGGATCATTTATCTTCCTTTTATTAAGTTGTATAAGCTGCCTGTAGATGTTGGAGATTAAACCTTTATCAGTGATACCATTTGCAAATATGTTCTCCCATGCAGTGGGCTTTCTTGTTGTTTTGTTGATAGTTATTTTGCGAATCAGGGTCCCTGTGTGTGCATGCACCAACAATTGGGGACACTGGCTCTTAGTGTGAATGCGTTGTGAGTCATGGATCCCAGGCAGCTGTGTCCGGAGTGCCAAATTCCCTGAAGTGGAGCTGCGTCCTGTGTGTGCTCTCTCTACTGAGCCAAACCGGCTAGGGCTTTGCACATTCTCTAATTCCTGAAGTTGAGCTGCCTCCGTGCACTCTCCCAGATTCCCCGAAGCGGGGCGGAGTCCGTCCTGCGCGCCAAATTCCCCAAAGGGGAGCCCCTCTGTGCGCGCTCTAAGATTCCCTGAAGGGGAACTGTGATCCGCAAGCCAAATTCCCCCAAATTCCCCAAAGGGGAGCCCTCTGTGCGCACTGTCAGATTTCCCCAAAGGGGAGCTGTTTCTGTCCCGCGCGCCAAATTCCCTAAGGGGGAGCGAGTCTCTGCGCAAAGCTCTGCAGCTTGGGTGAGGGGCGGGTCTATCAGTTACTAAGGCGCTATCAGCGTGCCTGTGGGGAGGGGAATAGGCTCTTTGACTCACAGAAATCTGCTGGGAAGTCTGGATTCTTGTTGTTTGTTGGACTGAAGCTGTGATAGCAATTCTCTGTCCCCAGTGGCTGCAGGGTCCTGGTTTGTGTCAGAAGCCAGGATCTGAGTCTCAGGCAGCTCTGTTTCTCAAGATGACGTGGTCTCCGCATCCGCACCAGCCACCAAGAAGTGTCCGCTTTGTGCGCGGGGCTCTGCCGTCTAGGACTGCCCGGTTAGGCAGCCCCTTGGAAGACCTGCAGAATCTAACTGACCCTAGCTCATAAACACACACACACCACACACATCTACACTCTCCTCTATGGGTTACTCACTCACACTCTCTCTCTCCCTACCTTCCTGCCGGTTGCCATCTTTCACGTAGGTCGCCATGGATTTTTCTAGGCACAGACTTTCCCCAGTCCTCCAGTTCCCACAGTGCACACGTTTCTCTCTCCCACCAGGACCAGAGACCTCACCTTATCCCAGGCGAAATCTGACCTTTCCGTGGTTGAGTGTAGAGCTCCTCTGAGGTAGCTCCTTTTTTACTAGAGATAGTCCCCTCAATTCATGGAGCTGTCAAGGAAAAGTGAACAAAACTGCCTCCTTCATACTCCACTACCTGAATGATCGCTAGACTAGACATCCAACAGCATTTTCTGTTGCTAGCTATGATTTACTCTCATTATGCATGATGGTAGAGTTCAATATCTGTGCTAGAGGGACAGAGAAGCAGTCCTTACAGAAATCATCCTAATCATTCCCCATGTTTTTAAGACTTTACCTACAAAGAGGCTTAGTGCATGTCCCATGGACTATTCTGTACAACAGTGAAAAACACCATTTTGGATATATACACTGAGTGGCCAGATTATTATGATCTCTGAACACATAATAATCTGGCCACTAGAGGCCTGGTGCATGAATTCATGCATGGGTGGGTCCAGCTAGCCTGCCCAGGGGGAGGGGACATGGGCAGTTGCCCGGCCTACCTGCTGGTCAAACTCCTGGTCGAGGGGACAATTTGCATATTAGCCTTTTATTATATAGGATATACACTGAGTGGCCAGATTATTATGCATTCAGAGATCATAATAATCTGGCCACTCAGTGTAGATGTAGGAAATGAAAGTCCAAGCCTTACATTCCACTACAGGCCTGTTGTCATAAGAAACATTCAAACTTTGAATAATTTTTTTGTGAGTTTATTTGAGCCAAACTGTCAACAATTGCTGAGAAGCAGAATCTCAACAGATTGAGATAATGCTCTAGAGCATGGCAGTCTTGCATCTTATTTTATACATTATAATCAAAAGATGAGACAGCACAGCTGGTGTGGCTCAGTGGTTGACCATCAACTTATGAACCAGGAGGTCAGGGCACATGCCCAGGTTGCAGGCTCAATCTCCAGTGCAGGGCATGCAGGAGGCAGCTGATCAATGATTCTCTCATCATTGATGTTTCTATCAATCTCCCCTTCTCCCTTCCTTTCTCTGAAATCAGTAAAAACATATCCTATATAATAAAAGGGTAATATGCAAATTGACCATAATGGTGGAATGGCTGGGAACAACCAGTCGCTATGACACACACTGACCACCATGAGGCAGATGCTCAACGCAGGAACTGGCCCCTGGTGATCAGTACGCTCCCACAGGGGGAGCTCCACTCAGCCACAAGCCGGGCTGATGGCTGCAAGCACAGCATTGGTGGTGGGAGCCTCTCCCACCACCTCTGCAGCACTAAGAATGTCCAACTGCAGTGGGGAGCAGGCCTAAGCCATCAGTCAGACATCCCCCCGAGGGCTCCTGGGCTTCCAGAGGGATGTCTGACTGCCAGTTTAAGTCCAATGCCCTTGGCAGCAGGCCTAAGCTGGCAGGTGGACATCCCCCAATGGTCCCGGACTGCAAGAGGGCTCAGGCTGGGCTGAGGGACCCTCCCTGAGTGCATGAATTTTTGTGCACCGGGCCTCTAGTTTTTTTTAAAAAAAAGAGGAGATATAAGTGGGTTACATGAAATCCATTGGTGATAGATTAGGAAAGTGTTCAAAACAAAGTGGGGAAACCTCCAGGATTGGATAAAAAGTCAAATGATAGGCACATATTTTTTTTTTATTTAGGTGATTGCAGGACAGTTAACAGTCAACAGTTAACTCAGTAACAATGAGGGGATTTGTAGTCTCCACAGAGCAGTGCCTGGGCTTTGAGGCACCTGGAAAAAGGAAAATTACTTTGACATTTCAATGATATGTTATCTTAGATGCAAAAAAAATAGACAGGCTCAGTTAAGGTAAAGATTGACCTTTGTCAGGGAAGATACCAGCCTAGGATATGACTATCCACCATAAACTGTTTTTAGTTAAAATTTTCATTTCAGACCATCCTTTGTGGTTACTTTAGCTCTCTGAGTTTGCAAGACCACCATGCAAGCCTTCCCTGAGCTTGTCAGGTTAGCATGTGGTCCCTTTTCCTTCACAGGTCCATCATGGGACTCTGATTTTCTGAGTATGGCAGCTACCTTTTCCTAGCTATTCCTTGAAGGTGCACTCTAACTTCTTTTCAGTGTGGGCTGCCTCTGTACACTTGCTTACTACCTCATCTCAGCCCACCCATCACCAGCATTAACAGAATCCTTAGTGAAATGGTGACCAACAGCTTTTATTGGAGGTAAACTGGGGAAAATAAAACTGTGTATGGGATAAATAGTAGGTAATTCAATACATAGGACCAGAAGATAGAATAGAAGGATAGATGGATTTCCAAAATTAAAATGATTTTATTAATCCCATGGTGGTGGTGGAGTGGTGGGGAATGTTTATTATTAAAATTTTAGATTACCTCTTTCCTGAATGAAAAAAAATATACTAATGAGAAAATTGCCACTGCTTCTCAGCCACTAAAATAATTAGTATCTAACATATTTGAGGAGCAGCAATATAGAAGCTGAATTTTAATCTTTCATCCTGAAATTAGCCTACCTGGCTCTTAGATGCAGCCTATGATCTGTAGGCAGCACAAGAGTGCTTTAGAGGATATTTGAGCTGGAAGGGCCCTTGGAGATGATCCAGTCTGGAGATTCCAAAATTTTCATCACGAAGGGCACCTTTAATTAATTTATCCTTGCATTTCCTGTTTGGAAATATCTGGCCTACTAAACAAATTACATTTATCACATTATAATTTCTTTTCCCATTCTTTTTTTTTGCTCAGTCATTGATAACTGCCCATGAGAGCATCTGGTCAGCATGAAATAACCAATGTGACCACAGTAAACTGATACAAAGGGAAGGCACTTGATGGTTGAGATAGTCAGGGGTCTGCTAGATCTCAGGGATCTTTACAATCTATTTTAGGCTTACTGATTCTCATCACGACTTTCATGTAATCTTGTGGAGAACATTTATCTTCTCTTCCTATAAGGACTGATGAGGAGACTAAGATTTAATAACCAAAGTGACTGATTGGCCCAGGGTCACAAAGCACCTTACTGAGTAGGAGGACCAGAACTCATGTCTGAGTCTCAATTACCTTTTTCCCACAGTCTCAATTTTAATGTGCTCTAAGTCTAAGAGCTCCATTTTGGCTTGTATTCTTTGTTGACAAGTACTTTTTGATGAGCAGATGAGAAGGAGAAGATGGCGAATTATATTTGGGGAACTTTGAGGATGACAGTGTTTGGTACAGATCTTGTGGATAACAGAGGGCAGCATGGAAACTGGAATGAAAGTATAGTTTTGTGGAAAGGGCACAATCTTAGGAGTAAATGATACGTGAGTTCAATGTATGGTTCCCCACTTGGTGGTTCTGTGACCCTGGGTCAGTTCCCTGTTACTTTTAACTTATGTGTTTGATACATGTAGGCATTCCATAGACATTTGCTGAATTGGTAGAATAGGAACAATGATGCTTACCTCATGGGATTGTGTGTTGATTGAGTTGATGTAAATGGAGTTCCTGTAATATGCCTAACACATAGGAGGTGCCAAAAATAAAAATGCACTGTGGATTCATTAAATAACCTATAAAATAATACTAATAGGAAACTCTCAGTTCTGAATTTGTACCAAGCCAGCCTCCTTTCCATAAATTATTTCAGGCACCCCCTTATAGAATATCTTAGGTGCTATTGTTTTTGAAAAGGCTCACTTAGGCAGCCAAATAGTGTCCATGTTATCCTCTTACACTTTTTTTCCTGAGGGCTGAAAAGGCAGGGAATTACTCTCAGCAGTGAAGTTCAGCCTTCAACTTTTTTACAGTGATGATCTTTGCTAAAATGATTAAAATTTGAATAAGAATACCCCAGGATAGCTCATTCCCAGTCATTCTAGATAGAGTCATAGTGAGGAACCACTAAGCTTTTGGGGTTTTCCTTCTTTTAGCCTGTTCAGATGTCTTGCCATTAACCATGTGGGACACATCTGTTGGCCATTATTAGCTAATTATATTTTTGACATATTTTCCCAGTAGGTGAGATGATAAAATTCAGTGGTACATACTTGGTGTTATTTTCATTGGAAACCATACTTGGGAGCCCTGGCTAATAACATGTTGAGACACAGGCTTAATTGTAGGGCTTTGGTTGTCATGTACTGTCCTATATGTAGTGTGCCATTCACATTGACCAGAATGAGTTATGCACAGACTACAAGACCAGATGGCCAGCTCCTACTTGACATTCCACATTGGAGCTCACAGGAAGCCTCTGCAGACCCTCATCACTGGCCATGGGCTGTGGGAGTGATCCAGTAACCTACTCATGCACAGCTCTGGAACCCACTTTGATCCCCAGGAGAGGAATAGGTTGCCCAGTATTTGATTAGCAGTCCCCTATCCTGGCCCCTGTGGTGCAATACACACACACACACACACACACACACACACACACACACACACACACACATTATGATTCTTATGCAAGGTTTAGAGTTAATAGGAAAGAAGAAATGAGTTTTTCTTTCCCCCTCGGAATTTTAGGTAGAGTTGATATAAATTTCATGAGCAAAGTAGAATATTGGCTGATTTAATGCTTGCAAAAACTAACTGTTCATCAGGCTAGATAAAAATTTCAATCTTGTAAGTGGTCAGAACAATGTCGAAGATGAAAAGTTATATGTTGAATGTCAAAACAAACAAAAAATTTGAAGAGTGCAACAAGCCAATATAATGAGAACTTCCCCGGTTTTGTTTTTCTTTCAATATTGAGGGTTGTTGTTTTTTTTTTTTCCTTTTGAACTCAGGAGATGAAAAATACCTTTGAGTCTAGTTAATAATTCTTAATTAACTGTCTAGAGATGTTGTGTGAGGTAAAATTCTGAGAAGGGTTCTTTCTATGGACAGGGAGAATTAGCTCGGTAGCTAGCCAACAAAGGGGTGCATTTCTTCTTACTTGTTTTTCTTAGGAATCGAGAAGAGGAGAAAAGCACAGAAGAGGACATTATCTCATTGCTCAAATAACCTGGGTCAAGGCTTGTAGGCCACCTCCAAGATGTCCCTTTCTTTGCAAATTTGTTATGTAGATGTGTGTATGTGTTTAAAAACATACTCCCTCCTCTGGAATAAAATGCCTTGACTATTTGGGAGGCATTTTACTCCCGAGGAGGGAATGTGCAGTAGTGGGACCATGGACTCTGGGAGTCTAAGCTCCGACATTTATTACATATATGCCCTTGGGCAAATTGCTTACTTTTTTGAGCCTCAGTTTGCTTGCCTAAGAAATGGAGAGAATAGTAATACCAAATTCCAAGGCTTGTTTCATAAATAAAATAATCAAATGAGATATCCCATGTAAAAACCCTTCTCACCATGCCAGGTATATAGTAAGTAGTAGCTCAAAAAAAGATAGATGACAATGACAGTGTTTTGCAGGATAAGAAGTGTCTGGGCTTGTAGACTATTTCTTTGAACATGATTCTAATGATAAACCCTCATCTGAGCTAGTGATTCTTACCAAGGAATAAATATGACACAGGCCTATAGACTGCAGATTTAAGCTCTGTCTGGTGTTCTTTTAGATCAGGCGTCCTCAAACTACGGCCTGCGGGCCACATGCGGATGTTTTTGCCATTTTGTTTTTTTACTTCAAAATAAAATATGTGCAGTGTGCATAGGAATTTGTTCATAGTTTTTTTTTAAACTATAGTCCGGCCCTCCAACGGTCTGAGGGACAGTGAACTGGCCCCCTGTTTAAGAAGTTTGAGGACCGCCGAAACTGGTTTGGCTCAGTGGATAGAGCGTCGGCCTGCGAACTGAAAGGTCCCAGGTTCGATTCCAGTCAAGGGCATGTACCTTGGTTGCGGGCACGTCCCCAGTGGGGGGTGTGCAGGAGGCAGCTGATCGATGTTTCTAGCTCTCTATCCCTCTACCTTCCTCTCTGTAAAAAATGAATAATATATATATATATATATATATATATATATATATATATATATATATATATATATAAAAGACTAGACTACCTAGGTTTCTTTTTTTTTTTTTATAAATTTTATTGATTTTTTACAGAGAGGAAGAGAGAGGGATAGAGAGCTAGAAACATCGATGAGAGAGAAACATCGATCAGCTGCCTCTTGCACACCCCCAACTGGGGATGTGCCCACAACCAAGGTACATGCCCTTGACCAGAATCGAACCTGGGACCCTTGAGTCCGCAGGCCGACGCTCTATCCACTGAGCCAAACCAGTCTCCGCAAGACTACCTAGGTTTCTTAAAAAAAAAAAAAAGAAGTTTGAGGACCCCTGTTTTAGATCAAAGCTTTGGTTTCCAGGGACTCCCAGTTAAAGATGGCTTGAATATAAAGACACAGTAGTGAATAGAGGGTTTTAGACACCTGTAGATAGTAGCAATGCTACTTTTTCAGAGAAATAAGAGGCCTTGAGTACAACCAAATCTGGCCTCAAATTTTGGAGCAGGGACCTCTCACTTGTATACCATTGTATGAGGTTCAAGGACTTTCTGTACAAAACTGGGTATTTCCAATTTGTGAAATATGAAACATCTGTGATTTCTTGCTTTTAGCAAATGAATACAGGGAGAGATAATTTAACTTAGGTCATGGCCTGGGCCAGTTGACCTGTGGCTTGGTTTCCATTTTCACTAGCAGCTTTCACAATGTCAACAGAAGGTCAGGCTAGATCCAGAGTCATTATTTCCTGGCACTGTGTCAACCAAGCCTGACAATCTTGGGGCAATTCAGTTTTTTTTTGTTTTGTTTTGTTTTGGGAAATGGCTTTAAATAACAGCTTTTCTTCCCAAAGCCCTTTAAAAGCAAAGTAAAATTAAAATTACACTTAAACCCAACCACTACAAGACAGAGAAACCTCAGCAAATGCCTCTGAAAACCTAATGTAGAAGCTTCTCATCAGAGCTTTATCTGGCCTTCATCTTACACCTTACACACAGGAGGAGCTGGGTAGAAAAAACTGCATTGTGTTCTACATGAGAAACTTACCTAAGCATCTAGGTTTAGTGCCTCATTTGTAATTATATGGTTTCTTGGAAGTACATCAAGCTCAGCCTCAAATCAGAACATCTCTTGGGGAGAAATCTGTATTTAAATGTTTCATTTAAAAATTCATCATTGAATAGCACAGTATTTTGTTGCAACTCCTACTTTATGCAGTCCAAATTCTCTCTAATCCTTTTTTTTATTACAATGATTTAATTAATAATGGATGGAAAAGAGAGGGTGAGAATGTGCCAGAGGCTCAGCAGCAAATAAGGCAGCACAGGCAGATAAATCACAACTCTTTGGGACTGCAGAATCCTGTGCATCTCAGATCAAGAGCTTGACACCCTGCCTCCCTTTTCTGGATGCCTGTTATTTGCATCCTAGAACTGCTCTGATTTGGCCAGGAAAAATGTCTTTATAAGTAGTGAGCAGGAAATGTACTACTAAAAAGTTATTTGGCAAGGAGATTAAGTTTCCCGGAAAGTTGGGAAAAGGACTTACTTTTTGTGTCTGTACTGACAGCCTATATCTCCTCTTCTCCCATTCTTCTGTGTTTTTTTTTTCATTCCAGTCATCCTTCCACTGATACTACACTTTTCAAAGTCACCAGTGACCTCCTATATTGCTCAATAAAATGGTCTCTTTCCATATATCATTTGATCTCTTAGTAGCATCCACTAGTAGACTGCCCTCTTTTCTTGGTTTACTTGATCATTCTCCTGCTTCTCCTTCCTCCCTGGATAATCCTTCTAAATCTCCTTTATAGGCTTGTCCCCCTCTAACCAATCTCTAAATGATAGGGTTACCTAGAGCTTGCTTCTGGGCTTTCTTCTCCTCTCCATCTATACCACTGCCCCAGTTATCTCATCTACTCTTAGTGCTTTAATGTTTTATGCATGTGACTTCCATATTTCTTTTTTCACTCCAAAATTTTTCCCCTAATGCATTGTACAAAATGTTTTCTCTAATGCAGAATACTGAAATGTAGGTAACTGTGAAAGAACACTGATTGTTTAATAGCTTTCTCTTTTTCTCCCTGGCCTTTGATTTCTCATTTCTAGATCATTCACCTAGAGTTACTTATTCAGCAAATATTAACAGACTATCTACACTATGTCAGACACAGTGCTAGCTGCTATAGAGATTGGGGGTTAGGGGATAAAAATTAGAGTACACTGTGATATGTGATTGCATAGGCTGGCAGAGAAATGTGTGTCCATTCACGCAATCATTGATGTGTACATAGCTGTATACAAATAGTCATTCAGCAGATATTAACTGGGAATGTACAATGTACCAAGTACTATGTCACACACTAGGGATACTGTGAGGACCAGGGAATAGCTCCTGCTCACATGTCACCTGTACTTTTATTTAGATAGTCAGAAGGCAATCATAAAGGCAATGTTAAGTGTCCCACAGAGATGGTTCAGTTGCAAAGATAAGTCTAGATGAAGGTCTCACATCCAACTTGTGTGTGGTTTGTGTGTGTGTGTGTGTGTGTGTGTGTGTGTGTGTGTGTGTGTTATTATAAGTTTTGTTGGAAATATTGGTATTTTTCAAGTTCCTGCTAGCTTCTAACTTGCTCAATGATAATACACACAGGAACAATTTCTGGGTCTATGGTTCCCAGCATGAATGTATAACCGTAGCCCCAGTGCACTGAGCTAAGCTTCCAAGGCCAGAAAGGCTCATTTTGTCTAAAGTTTGTTTCTCTGGGTTTCTGCTAGGCTCTCTAAAGAAGGGAATAGAGATGTGCTGGAGGGAAAGGAGGACACCTCTATTCAAGCAAAAGGGGACCCTTGAACTGTTGCTGTCATAATAGTCATCTTAATATATTTAAAGAGCTAGGTGCTGTCACGACTGAACGGGTGACCAGTCACCATGAAATGCATGGAGCACCTCTCAGTCCCCTCCCTCCCCCGGCTGCTGAGCCACTCACCATGACGGGGCGGGGGAGGAGGGGGCTGGTGGTGAAGCAGGACTGGGGACTGTTGAGCAGAGGTGGCGGGCTGCTTCATGGGGTGGCCATGAGCTTAGTGGAGCAGTCACCTTGGTGGCAGTGAGTTTTGTGAAGCAGTCGTGGGGTGGGGTTAGCCTCGCGGATCAGTCAAGGGGCTGCGAGCATCGCGGAGCATCCGGGGTTGGGGAGTTACAGGTAGTGTCGCAGGGCGGCAGAGGCTATGCGTTGGAGGCCAGGCTAGGCCTAGGGACCCTAACCGCACATGATTTCATGCGTGCTGGGCCTCTAGTATAATAGAAATGCCCTGACTATGCAGAAAGGTATTCTCTCAAGCAGAGATAAAGAAAGCCAGTCACACTCATCCTTACCTCTACCTTCAACCTTTTCCTCACCAAAGTGTAAACTGTCCCCTATAGTATTATGACCCTCTCTTGACCCAGGGCCTTGCCATTTTTTACTTTCACTCCTTGAGGGCTCCAGTGAAGAGAGGTGATGGAGAATGGTGAAACATTGGAGCTCCTTGTGGAAGCCAGCATATGTGGGTTTTCATGGAAATATTCCCATAGAAGGTGTGCTTCCATAGATAGGAGCACATATGAGGTGCTCAGTTTGTTGAATGAATGAATGTGTTATAGTGTGAGCAGGAGTTAGGTGAATCTATGCTGTCCATCCATGGCACTAGATATGTAGAGATGAATGACACCAGGTCCCTGCCATCAAGGACCTCAGTTCACAGTCTAATGCAAGAGATTGAAATGTTAACAACCAAATGTCATCTGGTGTTGTAGTTATTATAATAACAATGGATGCTTATTGAGCCCTTACTATATCCAGGTAATGCTTCGTGTAAATTATCTCATTTAATCTTTACAATAACCACATGAGATCTTTTATTAGTCCCCACTCTTCAGATGAAGAAACTTTCATAATGAGTGAAAAGAGGAAAAGAAGCGTGACAAAGCCATGATTCAAACCAGGCAGATGGACTCCAAAACTTGGGCTCATAAGTGCTATTGACATTGCCTTTTGGTCTGGGTTGAAGCTTGAGAACATCTTGGCATGTATCAGTAAGATCACTCAGGGGGAGTTCTTTTTGTGCAGAGAGAGGCAGCCCAGAGCTGGAGTTTTATGGAGAGGCAGTAGAATGTAGTAGGCTAGTTGGTCCATTGTAGCACACCCGGTGTAGACTAGGGGCCTTCATTCCAAAAGATGGTTGAATCTTACTGAGAATTTTGAGATTACTCATCTTAGTTCAGGTGCATCTTGGAGACCTTGGAATCACCTAGTATGCCCTGTCCCTGTCTGTGGCTCTAAGGAAGCATAAGGGAGCCAGGAGAATCAGTGTGGAGGTTAAGTCATCACAAGGATTTCTTGAATCCTCAGCCCAGCCAGGCAGTGCCCTTAATTACTCGCATTTGGAAGCAGCAGGGTCTGCAAGTGTGTCTTATGGACATCAAAATGAAACATACCTCACAGATTAAGTTTTTCTCATTTATATGGCATTCTTAAAAAGACAAAGTGATAATGATGTAGAACAAAGAAGGCATCAGGTGTTAAGGGTAGAGGGGGAAGGTGTGACTAAAAAAGGGTAGCATGAGGAAATATTTTGGAGTGATCAATTGTGGCAGTGGTTCCACAGACCTATACACTTGTTAAAACTCAGTGAACTGTCCACCAATAGAAGTCCATTTTACTGTCTGTTAATTTTAAAAAACAAAATTTAAGAAAGAACCAAGCACCCCACATAGGTTTTATTTTTTGCTTCTTAGTTCCTGCACAAAAATGCTGGGACTTAAAGCCTTTGATGGTTTGGCAGGGTTAGAAGAAGGGTAATGAGAATAATTGGTTGAACTTGACTCCTGATTCTTTTCAAGTCATGAGAAACTAATTTATCCTCCCATGTGCCATCTCTGCTATTGAGCTACTGAATGCCCTGCTTTGAAAAATGCCATATGGGCTATGTGGGATTATGTATGGTGATAGTGCAAGTTCCAGGGAAGTCATGTGAAGCTGGGTGAAAGAGCATTTTTGCCCATGTTCGAGCCCACAGTCCTCAAATGCTCTACTTGCCAGCATTCTCTCAGTGTTTGACATGACTTCAGTGCTTATTTGTACTTGTAGTGCAGAGCAGGCAGACCTTGACTTAGATAGGCCTTGACCCATTTAACGCCATAAAGTTTTCTGCAAGAACTAAAGACTAGAGACTTCAGTTCTAGTGCCATAGGGCAGTAAGACCACTCATATATGCCAAATTGGGGAGTTTTCCTTTTCCCCTCTCTCTCTTCTAGGTCCTCTTCCTAAAGTCTAGGTTTTGCTATAGTCCAGGGTACAGGAAGGAAATAGTGGGAAAAGTTTGTCACAAAATATATTCCAGCTAGACTAGCTTTGGGAATATGCATAGTCTTTTCCCAAATCCTTCCCCTTACTGGTTATGGGACCTTTGGCAAGGCCCTTAAACTTCTTTGATTATTTCCTTATCTGATACACACAGATAACAATTCCTGCCTTGCTTAACTCACCTAAAGACTCTTTGGGTCAGGTGTCAAAGTGGTGAGCACATTTGTATCATGATAAAGGTGAGTTGAATATAATTTATGAGAGATTAGCTTGGACAACTACTGTATCTTCCCACAGAATCCAATGTTTTGATTTCTAACCTATTAAGCCTCCAAATTACAGATGCATTTTTGCAACCTATAGCACATTTCATCCAGCTTATTTTCAAAGTTGTGAACAAAGAGTCATGTTCCATGAGCAAAACACTTTTGAAATAAAATACAAGTTCCCATCAAAGTATTTTCATATGTTAGACAAGATGCCAAATTGTTAGTGAGCTATGTGTTAATTAAAAAAAGCAGTTTTTATTATGACTGCAATTCATCTGTGCTTACCCACGATCAAACTGAGCATTATTGAGACATAGTCATATGGGTGAAGAATGTTCTTGCTCCTTTATCCATATCAGCTTTATGAGGAGAAGGTGTCCTCTCCTGCTTATTGGTTATGAGCCTGCTCCCTCTGCTGACTCCCATGACATTCTGCTGGGACCACTTTTACAGCTTTTGCCATATTGTGCCTATGGCATCATTGTTGCATCCTTAATTAGTATAGAAACCCCTCCAGAACACCCAGGTCTTACTCAAGACACTATGCATAATGCCTTATGCATTGCTGGTATCTGGGATTTAGCTCTTGAGTTCAAAGTTCAAAGCAAAAGAGGTTACATTCCATTCTAAGAAAGCAGACTGTTGTTTTTTTAGAAAAGCAAAACTAAATCTATTGATTATAGACAATTTTGAAATATTGATAAGCAAAACAGAAAGTTATGGTAATATAATATGTAACCCACCACTTAGGTAAAAACTTTTATTACCAATCTGGCTTAATTTGTATAGTTACTATGGTTGATGCTGTGAATCTAAAGATGATCATGGCATGATCAATGCCTTCATAACTTTACAGCCTAGTGGGAAAGGCAGATCACGAACTTAGTTCTGTAGGGGATAGGGAGCCAGTACAAGTTGTGAACAGGAGATTGAAAAGACAAAAATATTTAAGGAATATTTATCTGACAGCAGTATGCAGGATAGTGTAAATAAAGTGAGGCCTGACACATAGAGACCAATTAGGCATTGCTAAGAGTCCACATATTTTACTATTTGGCCTTAATATAAAGACAATGTAATTCAACAAGAGTGACCCTCTTCCCAAGTTACTCACCCTAGGGACATCCAAGAATGAGACTTGGAGGGTAGTGTTGCCCTCTTCACATTCCTTGGAACAACAAGGGACTCAGAGAGACCCTCAGTGTAAGGGTGGCAGTCAATACTTTATCTCTCTCTGAGTGACTGATCTCTTGGGCCACACTGCAGAACCTGAGTGCTAGGGATCATAGCTTTAACCTGCAAGTCAGCCACTGGGTATCCTCAGTCTATCTCTGTTACCCTTTAATCAAGAAATTTTGATTAAAGATCTGGATGCTCCTGGTCAGAAAGGTGTAGAACCAAAGACTTATTTCAAGCTAGAAAAGACATGGATAATTATCATTTGATAGATGAGAAAAGGAAACCTGGAAAGGTCATACTTACCCTAGGTCTCATATAGTCAGTAAGTGGCAGAGATGGGCTTCATATTAAGCTTCCCACTCTTTCCAATACATGTAGGTTGTTTTCAGGCTGGACGAAATTGCTGAGCCTCTGTGCACAAAGGCAGGTAAAGCTGGAGAACTTGTAGTGAAGCCCAGATTAAATGGATTCCTGTTGGTTCTTGCAAGTACAGTATGGCAATTTATAAACAACTAAGAAGCAAACAAACTAAAAACTTAAAAAGAAACTGACATTATACTCATGACATACTTTTTATCTTCTGTTTTTTGCTGTAGTTATTCTTCAGTTTATTTCAGGGAAGGGGATTTGTTTTGATGGCTCCGTAAACTATGATTTGTTGTGGAAAGATGGGATCAGTGGGCTGTTTTTCTGTGAAAAGTCCTAAGCTCTTCTGAATTTACACTGTGTACCTCTTATCTTCATGGCGATATTTAGGTTTAAAAGGGGATACTGTTGGGAGTCACAAGTACACCATTGGGACCAATCTCAGGAACAGTGAGTGGCAATGGCCTCCTTTAGAGATGATGCCACATTGTCGAAAACTTGCCTTAAGGAGGGATGACCATCCCTAAACTCCACAGAAGAGTGACTTCTATAATGGCAGGGTGTGGTGGGTGGTTTGCTGTTGACTTTCATTCTGAATGGCCTCCTGAGCTGTTGGGAAATGAACATGGGAAAATACTATCTACAGATTCAAAGCCCATTTCTTAAAAACTGAGCTGTGATCATACTTTCCTATTTTTATACTTGTTTTTATTTGAGCACATAAGCCTATTTTTGAATGCTGTCATTCATCCTGCATTAGGTTCTTCTTACTAGATTCATATGTGTTTAGGGTACATCTGAGTCGAGTACACATGAGTTTTTAGAAACAGTAAATTCTCTCATCTTCATATCCTTGGCTAAAACTAGAAATATGCAGGCTTTTGTGTATCAATTGATAGAAGATGATTACTCTATTCATATATGTATAGCTGTTAGGTATGTTGAAGACCTGAGGCAATTTGGCCACACAGAGTTGTTTTTAGGTTTGAAAGAAAACTCAGCCCCAAAACTAGATATTGTGACATGTTCTATTTTCAATGGATGTATTTTCCTGTTTCAGCTTAGAGATGCTGGTTCATCATTTTGATTCTTGACAAAAGCATTCTGCTTAGAATTTCAGCTCCCTGGTGGTTTGGAGTTTCACAAAAACATCTGCTAAGCAAAGGGGATTCATACTGTCCTAGACAGTGTTCTCTAGAAGGTTCCCCATAAACATCTGTAGCTAGAAGATTCCCTGTCAGTCTGTACTCCCCAGTTGTCCACGGGCCTGCAGCCCTCACTGATGGCTAGGGAAAACTTGACAGTTACTAAAAACGAGTATGCCTTTCTATCTAGTAACAACTAAGTCTGCTCTGGCATATGTACTGTATCTAGTTTCTTCTAGTATCTACTATTGCACATACTCACTATTTCTAAGCATTGTGGATAGCTGTGGTGTAAATGGCCCCAAAGATTGGCCTTGACTAAAAAAACAAACAAGACAACAACAAAAAACATGACTGGAATTCTGATTATGGTAGAAAATCCTTTTCAATGTACATTTCATAAGAAATTTACTTCAGAAGAGAATTGATGTTAGAGGATCCCCTCATTTCTACTGTCCTTTCTTTTCTTATTTTCTGCAGACAACCAATTATTTAATACTAGTAGCCCATTGCGTGATATTGCGCAGTAGGCTGGGAACCGCAGCGTACCACCAGGAGTCGTGCTGCTTCTACAGGAGCCATGTGGCTTCCATGGAGGCGGAAGCAAGCGTGGGCTCTGGGAGGGAGCTCCGCTGCTTCCGTGGGAGGTGGGCCCACGGTCTCCTCTCCAGGCCTGCGCTCAGCTGCAGAGGCTGCAGGCCAGCCCTCCTGTCCCCCAGAAGCCCTCCGTGGCCGGGGCGTTGCTGCGGTGATGAAGCAAGTGTCCTGCCCTGGCTGCTCCAGGCCCGCAGCAATGAAGCAAGCATTCCTCCAGGTGGCTCAAGCTGCCCGCTCTCAGTGGCAGCCCCCCCCCCCCCCCAAGGACTGGAGGACTCCGACCAGGCTGAGGGGACTGGGCGCTGCCATCTTGTGGCTATGAGCACCACCATCTTTGTGACAGAGTGACAGTTAATTTGCTTATTACCCTTTTATTAGATAGGATAGGATATGTGTGTGCCTCAGTGACCAAAGTTGCTAGGGATAAATCAAATGGTTCAGCCCAGAGCAGCTCAGGGAGATTTGAGATATCTCCACAGCCCTTGATTTTCAACTTCAATTATAAATCCATTTGGTCAAGTTGTGGTTTAGGTCCCTGTGACAGGGTTTTGGTAAACAGTTGCAGTACAGAGGCAGCTTGGCCTTATTTGTTATCATATCTACTAAGCTGCTGAGATAACTGCATGGGGAGGATGATTTAGTAAGTGAAAGCGGGTGGAGTTTGACAGTGTAGGTTCTTAGGTTCATGAAGAAAAATTATGCTTTGTGAAGGACTATTTTTGACTTAAAAATTAAAATACTTTCAGATTTGTCCTCCTAAATAACATCAGGATGTTTGTTCACATATCTTCATTTCTGCCTATTTTCTGGTTTTGAAAAAGTCTTTTGTGGAGAGAAGTTTGTCTCATCTAGAAAGCAGTAGATCACATTTTCCATTCCATGTGCATTTTACTATCCATCTACCTTGTTTCTGTGAATATTAAAATAAATAAAACCCTACAACCCAAATTTGAATTTTACTAAATAAATAAATAAACACAATAGTTAGTTGAACTCAAACAGCTTTAAAATAGAAACATTATTCTATTATGGCATAAACACAGCAGAAAAAACAAAACAAAAAACAATTGGACATCCTAGCATAGCACTTTTTTTCACTGGGAGATTGATTTATATGTTGGCCTCAAAGTAAACATGCTATATTCTCTCAGATTTAATGAAGCTCATTAACTCTTTCAGGCCACTTGCTGCTAGGCACCCAGTATCCTGCTGGCTTAAGTCCGTGGCTTTGAAATCTATCAGTTTCTTACCAAAGACTGGCTGAGGGACTGAAAAAGGTGAATTTAGAATGTATGCTGCATTTGTTAGACAAGTATTTATTCTGCACTCCTCCAGCCAAAAACAGTGTTAGGGACTGTGAGTGGAAGACACTGTAGCTGTTGAGAAGATTCACACACACACACACACACACACACACACACACACACACACAGAGTAAGGCAGGGAAATAACAGTTCATGACAGTGTATGACTGAGGACCAGGGTGATTAATGTGGACCACAGTTGCTGTAGAGTAGTTTAGGAAAAGGGGAAAAGGAAGTCGTCACTATCGACTCATGGGACCAGGGAAGGGGCTCTGGCAAAATGGAGCTTAAACTGGACTAAGGAGATCTTGGAGAATATTGTAAGCACAGAGGAGAGGAAGTCATGATATTGTCCAACTAAGGCAAGTGGTTGTTTAGGACATCATGGGTGTGTGTTTTTTAAGTTTTATTTCATTTTTCAATTACGGTGTACATTCAATATTATTTTGTATTAGATTCAGGTGTACAGCATAGTGGTTAGACAATCATATACTTTACAAAGTGTTCCACCTGACATTTACAGTACCACATGGCACCGTACATAGTTATTACAATATTATTGACTATATCTCCTATGCTATAGTTTATGTCCCCATGACTATTCTGTAACTACGAATTTATACTTCTTAATCTCCTCACTTTTTTCACTCAGTCCCTCAACTACCCTTTTCTCTGTCAACCATCAGTTTGATTGTTGAGGACTTCTTATTTGCTAAATGCTGGGGACAAGTGAAGAATAAGTCTGGCATTGTCTGGGCTGTCTTGGAACGTATTCTTTACTATTAAAACTATTTTTAATTATATATTCTGTTATTGCGTGTTATTACAAATGTGCAAAGTGCTGCACATAAGTTGAGAATCCTTGTAAACTGCTTAAATAAAGGAGGCAAAGAGATTGGAGGGGTTTGTGAGTACAGCCTGCCCTAGATCCTGTGGCAGGATCTAAGAACTAGAAGGTCAAAAACTAAAATTAATTATTCCATCATCTTGGGTCATATAGACATTTATTGCTATTTCTAAAACTGCTTTAAGTTTATTTCTTCTCTCCTCTTCCACACACAACACACACTTTTTTTTCTACTTTCACAGACTTATGGTCTCATCAGCCTCAACTTTAAATTCACTTCCTGGTTCAAATAACCAACAGAAATTTACCAGAATTCCTGTGTCCCAATGCCCAAGTGGCCTCCTTTGGCTCAATTGTCCATTTATGATTTATTTAGCTATGCCTTGTGGTGCAAGTCATGTGTCTTTGAGATGAGAGCAAGAGAAATGACTGTCATTTCAGGTACAGTCACTGCTAAGAAAGAAAGCAAAAACCCATGCAGAGGCTTTATATCTGACCCAAACATGCTGTGCTTGATAATGTGGAGAATGGTATTACTGAAAAAAACAGACTTGCCATGGTGAGAAGTGGTAAGAATGTAGACTAGAAAGATAGGTAGAGTGGGCCTGTGGTTTAGTAGGTTGTTTTAAGTGTAGAAGAGAAAGTCTGTGTGTCTTATTGGTAGTGAGGTGTAGGAAGCGGTTATAGGGTTAAGCCTCTGACTGACTTGTGGCAGGGTCACAAACAAGTTCATTTGGAGGGCAGACCCCTCCCAGCATAATTAAGCCTAATCCTGTAACTGATCCCTAGATCCTTCCTGGGTAGCTAGTGGGCTGTGGGAGGGGCAGCAAGTGCTGCCAAAACAAGTGAAACTTACAAGAACATTGTTAATTGCCTTATTTGTCCCTGATTATAAATAAAGCCTCAGCTTTGCAGTCTGGATCTGTTCTGTGGCCTCAGCCAGGCACAGAAAGATCCACCCAGCTCCCAGCTTTATGAATGTATTTCTGCGTATTGTTTTCTTTATTTCTAATATTTCTCAATCCCTGGCCGCCTCCATTTAGAACCAGTTCGTTCATCTCTCTTTCTGCCCGGGACGCGGAAAAGGGAGATCCCAGCCATGTCTGGCCCCCGCTGCATCAGGCCCCTGCAATGAGGCATATACTGACAGCCAATCTCTTAGGGAAACTGTAGAGAAAATTCCTGCCCTGGATGGGGAGTTGTGGGACTGGAGTAAGAATTTTCTGGGATTGCTTCCCAGCATTTGGGTCTTTGATTTGAAGCTTCTGCAGATTCCTCTCTGAGAGGAACTCTGGTGATTTCCCTCTCCCCATGCAGAGGGTGCTGCCCACTGGGGATCAGGAGACTTGTGGTAGGTGAGGCCTTCTACTTCCTGAGAGCACTATGCTAATACCTTCCCACAAGAGGACTGTGTCCTTCAAAGACAGAAATGGAAGAGATTAAAAAATCTACTCTGACTTCTGCTGTTTAGACATACCCCTTTCTTAAAGAATCCCCCCAAAATAGGGTCAAATTTTTGTATCATACCTAATATTCATCTTAGAATATTTGAGTTATTTATTTTATTGTTAAATTTACAAATTATGCATTTATAAACATTTAATATAGAAATGAGAATATTTGTTCACTGTGGAAGATTCAGGAAAGTACCCAAGACACTAAACATCCAAAGAAGATCAAGTTGGCATTTTGTTCAATATTTTTTTAAATATATTTTATTGATTTTTTTTACAGAGAGTAAGGGAGAGGGATAGAGAGTTAGAAACATCGATGAGAGAGAAACATTGATCAACTGCCTCCTGCACACTCCCCACTGGGTATGTGCCCGCAAGGTACATGCCCTTGACTGGAATTGAACCTGGACCCTTGAGTTCACAGGCCAATGCTCTATCCACTGAGCCAAACCGGTTAGGGCTCTTTTCAATATTTTAACATGTGTCTTATTTAAAATAAAATTATACTAATGCACTACACACAGTTTTGTATCTATTTTTGTCTTAGTATATAGTGAACATTTTTCCATTTCATTAAATATTCCTGGTGGCTACATAGTTATACAGAAATATATTTACTTATTTGGGAAAATTTAATTGTCAGCTTCCTCCCTCCAAAACAATCTATATATATAAAAGCCTAAGCGATGGTCACTATGATGATGCACTGACCACCAGGGGGCAGATGCTCCACACAGGAGCTGCCCCCTGGTGGTCAGTGTGCTCCCACAGCCAATCTCCCATGGCCCAGCAACCTCCCACGGTCCCTCCCCCTGCCAGCTGGTCCTGATTGGCCCTGATCAGCCCGATTGCCAGCCAGGCCGAGGGACCCCACAAATGCATGAATTTGTACACTGGGCCTCTATTAATGTATATAAATATCTTGTGTGTAAACATTTGACCACATCTCTATTTTCTTAGTCTGGCTTTCAACAATTGAAATTACTAGGGGGAAAAAATGTGATATTTTAAGGTCTTGTTACATAGTTCCAAATTACTTGCTAGAAAGAGTGTACCAATGTGTACTTCTAGCAGCAGTACATGAGAGTGGCTGTCTACCCCATCCTTTCTGGTGCTAAGTGATAGCAGCGCTTGTAATCTCTATCAGCTGAATAGCTGGAAAGCTTTTTCAGAGTAGGGACCATCACATTAACTTTTTTAATGGTGTTCAATACATATCAGGCACAATATGCACATTTGTTGAATAAATCATAGTAAAAAGTGAAGTTGTAAGGTTTATTACTATTACATGTTATTTGCTCCAGGTCTGTGTGGAAGGCAAGAGGAACTTAATTTAAGTATGTGTAGAAGGGAGTAGTGGAAATATGAGATTGAGAAGTGAAGAACTTGTGAGTAATGATGTTGTTAAATGCATTAGAAGTTAATATAAGCAAGTAGGGCCAGGGAGAGAAACTTGTTCTCTAGATATATTATGGGCTAAACTTGTTCTATAGATAGATATATTATGGGCTAGCTCATGCGGCAACACATAAGTAGACTATAGATTATTTCATTATAAAAATCAGGAGATTGAAACTTGGACCCCAGTCAAATAAGTCTGAGGATCCCCAGGGCCTAGAATTAAGTGAGAATGACAATAATAAAATAATTTTATATTCATTCATTCATTCAACACATAATTATTGAGTTGGTACTATTTTCATAGTGGTGATGGAGTTTTGAACATGACATTGGAGCTCCTGTTCTGGTAGTTTGTTCAAATGCATTAGGTAAGGAAGCTGGTACAAGGTTTGTACTCTGGGCCTAAAGAATTGTCTTGGCTTTCTAAGAGGCTGACTGAATAAGACACACTCACTCTTCTCTGGCCAGATATGCCTCCTTATTGCTCTTCAAATACACTAGACATGCTCCCATTTTAATTAGGGTCTTTCTACTGACTGCTCCTTCAGTGTGGAATGGGCTTTTCTCAAATACCCATTGGACCAAACCCTTCATCTCATTCAAGTCTTGCTCATATCTTACAATATCAATGAGGCTTACATTGACCCCCCCCATTCAATACCACAGCCTATTTAAACACCCATAGATCAGGCACTCCTGCTCTGCCTTATTCTGCTCACATTTTCCTTTTTTTGTCAAATTATATTTACCTTTTTATTATACCGCATAATATACTTATTTATTATGCTGATCACTTAATGTCAGTTCCCCTTACTTCTTCATGAAAGCAAGGATCTTTGTTTTGGTCATTCTGTATTCCTGTAGCCTAAAATAGTGTCTTGCACACAGTAGGGGAGCATTATATCTTTGTAGAATGAATAACAGATCACATGATTAGCAGGTGACAGTGAAGAGCATATTTGGAAGAGCAAAGGAGAAAATCCTCCATCCACTGGGCTGTGAGCTGTGGACTCTAGAGCAAAGTCTGAAAAAACACTCTCCTCCATTTCTTGGGGTAGGTGGTGAGAGCAAGAGAGATAGAACAAAATTACGGGGAGAATTTGAGTTTAGGATGTCCTGGGAATCTTTGTTATGGTAACAATAATGCAAGCCAGCATCTCAGTGGTCTTTATGTGAAGGACCTCATCTAAACATGGAGACAAGATCTCTATAGCTGCTGCTGATGCCACTGTTATTAATAATCTGAGCCCTTACTTGACCACCTCCCCTCTCATCAGTGGTCTCAAAAGCAGATGCTCACTGCCACTTATCATTTGCATGACATGTCCCATAGACAAACAGCCCTGCCATTAATACCAGGACAAGAAAGGATTATAAAAAGAAGATTCACTAGAAGGAGACTCTTTGGGAAGTGGTACAAGAGCCTCAGTATGGGAAATTGAGGGGACAGGGAATGTGGGGGCTATCTGAACAAGAATTCTTTAGTGAGTCTTGGGGTTGTTACTCATCTTTTATGGGGTGTGTATAATGGGGTTCAGGGAGAACCACAGCTGGTTTGTGCTGAGTCATACACTTGTATTTGTACTTTGCCTTGCATGGAGAAATCCAAAGTTGATTTACAATGACTTGGTTAAAATTAGCACTGTCAGAGAGCTCCTTAGAGTCTTGTGAAAAGTCTTCCAAAATAAATCAGCATGAGGTTTAGTCATCCCTCTTGCTTTTTTCTTCAACTATAAATGATTTTAATAGGAAAGTGAGCCATTAAAATATTGGTAGTTGCCAGTTTTGAAAATAAATGTTATTATAAAGTAAGAGGTTAAGGTAGAAAGAGTCAGATGGTGGTAGAGGGTCAGATGCTGGTTGTGACCCTAACTTGCTGTGTGACCTTGCATGAGTTCCATAACTTCCCCAGTTTTCATGTCTCACAAATGAAAAGTGGGGCTAACAATACCTACTTTCTCAAGAGGCACTGGATTAGTAATTAAGTGGGATAATGTATAGGAAGCATGCTTCTGGGCATATATAAGTCCCCCACAAGTAAGAACAGAAATGGCAATGTTAGCTGCTTTCACTATACCCTTCATATAAAAATGTTCCAGACTGAGCTCATCATTCCCTTTTCTACTGTTCTCATTGAGAACTGCTGCTCCTTGACTTCCCAGATACTCTCAGATGCCTTTTTGTCACCATACCAATACTCTAGGTCAGTGGTCGGCAAACTCATTAGTCAACAGAGCTAAATACCAACAGTACAACGATTTAAATTTCTTTTGAGAGCCAAATATTTTAAACTTAAACTTCTTCTAATGCCACTTCTTCAAAATAGACTCTCCCAGGCCGTGGTATTTTGTGGAAGAGCCACACTCAAGGGGCCAAAGAGCAGCATGTGGCTCGCGAGCCACAGTTTGCCAACCATGGCTCTAGGTCAACCCCTCATCACTTCATACTTTGACTAGTTTAAAAATATTTTCCTTGACATCTCCTTACCTCAATCACTTACTAGGGAAATTCACCTATTAGGGTGGTTCATAGCCCTTGGTTAGGATGTCCATTATGATTTCCACCCTATTCTGCTTACTGGTGTTTGAGTTATTTAGGCATATTATAGTAGTGTGTGTCATTCAAGGACAGGGACTTGGTTATTCAATTCTGCTCTGCAACCTTTGGGCACAGGTGGGCACAGAGTAGGTGCTCTGTAAAGGCTGGCTAGAATGAAAATATATGGGAATATGTGGCCAAGGTGTCCTGAGTGGTGTTCAGTATCAGTCACGACATGAAATGATTTCTATTTATTATTTTTGCACACATATGTATGTCCTTACTACATGCATTATTGCCTTTTTTTACTCCTGTATCATGTCAGACAGAGGTAGATGCCCAAACAGATCATCATTCCCCACGTCATGCCTGCGAGAGAGCAGGGAGCATGTCTTTATTATTATTCATTGCTATGTCCCCAGCACAGAGCCTGGTGCTTCTGGTGATCATCTTTTCCAAATGTGAGAAAACCCCTGCCTGAAAATGAAAGCAACAGAGAGAAAAGCAAAGCTGAGAGATGAAGAAGAAAGGCAGAGTACTGGTGACATTGTTCAAACTCTGAGATCTTGTCATGCCTGAAGCCAACACACCCCCTTGGACATCCCATTTGTGAGCCAATAAAGTCCCATTGTTACCAAAGCTAATTTGAGTGAGGTTTCTGCCATTTGCAATCAAAAGAAGACTGACTAATACATCCTCTCATCTCTACTTCATAAAGCTTCAGGAAAATCAAAAGGAAGTTTTCGTCAGCAAAAAGGTTATAAATCCTGGTATTAAAGTTTCCACATGGTTACCTTTTCCTGCCTTGATCAATTCAGAAATGCAGAGATAATGATGCCACTGGAGACAGAGTGCCCTGGTTATAGTCTAAAGAGCATGTGAGGTGGTGGTGAGGGTTGCTGCTTTAGATAGAGAAAGTGGCATTTGCACTAACATATGAATGATGAGAAGCAGGTAGACAAGTGCTTTTCTAGAGGAAGAGAATCCAGGTAGATGAATCAGCAAATACAAAGGCCTACAAATGGGAAAGAGCTCATTGTTTGTTTAAGAACTCTCCAGAACAGGGGTCCTCAAACTTTTTAAACAGGGGGCCAGTTCACTGTCCCTCAGATGGTTGGAGGGCCGGACTATAGTTTAAAAAAAAAACTATGAACAAATTCCTATGCACACTGCACATATCTTATTTTGAAGTAAAAAAACCAAACGGCATAAACACCTGCATGTGGCCTGCAGGCTGTAGTTTGAGGACGCCTGCTCCAGAAGGTCCATGTGGCTAGAGCTTTGTGAAAAAGGAGAAGGATGGATGTAGAGCAGTAGCCAAGGGTCACCTACATCTTTCAGGAGAAGGCATAGCTTGGGGAATGATGAGTAGTCTGAGCATCTACTTTTGTCTTACATGTTACAGGAGAAAAATTGGCACTGACAAAGTGGTAAGGAAGGCCTGCATTAAATTTAGTAACATCACAGAGTAGCTTGTCTGGCTGGCATTTGGTGTAATTTGGTGTAGCTGTACAAGATGATGTTTGCAAGGTTGTAGGAGCAGATCAATTGCTGTACTACCAATCTAGAAAAGTCAGTGAATCAGCTTTCTGTTTTGATCATATAGTTACATATATTCTATTTATCTTTTAGTTATCTAGCAGAGCTGGGAATAAATTAGAATATATGGAAATAAAGGTAAAACAAATTAACCTCTCACATTCACCAGGGCTTAATTTAGTGATCACCTCTCCATTGCCCTATATGGGCCAGTAGTACACTCTATCTCAATGGTAGCACCTTACTCTCAGAAATCTGCTTGGTTTCCAAAAGGCAATACCATAAAACATGAAATCATAACTTTAATAAATTGATATTATAGCCAAAACCGGTTTGGCTCAGTGGATAGAGCATCAGCCTGCGGACTGAAAGGTCCCAGGTTCGATTCCAGTCAAGGGCATGTACCTTGGTCGCGGGCACATCCCCAGTGGGGGGTGTGCAGGAGGCAGCTGATCGATGTTTCTCTCTCATCGATGTTTCTAACTCTCTATCCCTCTCCCTTCCTCTCTGTAAAAAATCAATAAAATATATTTTAAAAATAAATAAATAAAATAAATTGATATTATAAAGCTTATCATACTTTAAGTATGCTGGTGACTTGATAGAATGTGAATAAAACACAAGTGTATTTTTCTTTTTTAAGTTTTGGGACATTATGCTTGCAAAATACCATGAAATCATATCTATTCTCTGGCACTGAAAGCATCCCTAAATTATGAATGTGCACATGTACTGAATAAGGAAACTGTCATTTAAGATTTGGTAATGCAAATTAATTCATCTCAATTCAACAAACTTATATAAAGTGTTTGGTATGGATTTTCAGTGTAGAAAGAAGACTCTGCTCCCTTTATGGAGAGTGATTGGATGGAGCAAGAGATGAAGCAGGGAGGTCTATTATGAAACATTGCTGCTACTACTCAGGGGAAGAGAAAATATTAGCCTGAGCTATGAAAGTGACAGTGGAGATAATAAGTGGACAGCTAAAGATATTTAAGGGCTAATCTACAAGGACTTTGTGATGATTTAGATGTGGGAAAATAGGGAGAAATAGGAAAGGAGTCAAATGTGTGTATGTGGAGTTAATAGACTGCATGGTCGACTGACTGGGAAAATGACAGTGCTTTAAATAAACTAGGGTATTCCTGAGAAAATCTGGTTTGGAAAGATGCTTCCTACTGGACACGTGGAAGCCATGTTTAGATCTGAGCATAAAATTATATCCTGAAGATGTAGCTTTAGAGATTATACCCACCCCCACTCCCACCCCCACTCCCAACCCCACCCCCAAGAAGATTGCTGAAGCCATGGAAATATATGAGCTCATCCAGTAAGAAAATGGAGAGAGAGAGAATAGAATTACAATAGATTGAGGCTCACATAGTCCTATGCAGGCCAGTCTGCAGTAACCCACCATGCTTTTCCTCATGAGGTGTTTAGAATCATTGGGTCCATCTTGAGTTGGGATTCAAGACTCATAGTAAGGAGCGGGGGGATTCAAATTCTGCCACTGGAAGCATGTTTGATGCTGGATAATGGAGCTCAAACATTGAGAATAAATATTGCTTTTATTTATTCTCAGTTATGGATCCCAAATCTAATATGTAAACATTTAAGGTGCTCAGAAATGGGAAGTCATTTCTTGGAGAGGTTTATTTGGGGGCATCAACAAAAATAAAATCAGCCTTTGACTCCTGAACTGTAGACCAAGATGAGCAATAATATCACAAAGGTCTTGGGTCTTTTTAAAATCCCATGATAAGGACCTTATTGACTGATTGCTATGGTTGTTTCATGTGTGTTAATTTTATCTCCCCAATAAATTTTCTGTCCTTATGAAGCTAGTGTTCTACCTCATAATTTTTGAATCTCCCCACAACTCCTACCATAGTGCAGAACTAGTATAACATACATTCAAATATCTCTTGTGGAAAAAACTGTATCACAATAAATAGATTTATGAGGCTAGATAGATAATTGAAATACACTCAAGTCTGTTCACAGCCTATGTATAGGATTGCAATCAAGCTGTCCCATAAATATTGACTTTCATCTTATAAATCACAAGATATGTTTCTTAGGCTAAAGCAAAAAAAAAATAATCATGTGGAGAAACCATAACTTCAAGAGCTCTCTATAGCTGGAAGTCAGAAACACCAAGGGAATCAACAATAATAGAGAAGGGAAAGGATAATTTTAAGACTAACCCAAAGCAACTTGGTAGTAGCATTTCTCAAAATACACATCCCATCAACATTTTCACTAAAAAAGGCAGGGCCACTTTGGATTAATATAATATAACTAGAGGCCCGGTGCATGCTGTGCACCGGTGGGGTCCCTTGACCTGACCTGCGGGGATTGGGCCAAAACAAGCCTGGTGCATGGATTCATCCAGGGCGTGTCTGGCCCATCTTGCCCAGTCCCGATTGGCCAAACCACAGCAGCAAGCTAACCTACTGGTTGGAGCGTCTGCACCCTGGTGGTCAGTGCACATTATAGTGCCTGGTTGAATGGTCGAATGGATGGTCAGACACTTAGCATAGTAGGCTTTTATTATATAGGATTAATACCATATAATGAAATACTAAATTTGCAAAGAACTTGATAAATATCCATAGCCTCATCACCCAAATTCACAGTAAAATGAGTTCTTAACATACTTAGGAGTTTATATTCCACTATTTCTACCTGGTAGGAATGATGAATGGATGTATATTCTAACCCAATTCATTTTTATGTACTCTTCGTTCCCTTCTGGAACTTCTCAGACATGATGCAGTGATCAGTAGAGTTTGCTTTTGATATGAGTAATACTTAATGGTTGGATATATTAATATTAGCTAATTCTTAAGTGCTTACTACCTGCTGGCACCATATTAAGTGTTCTATACAATTTCATTTAATCTTTGAAATAACCTTATGACATAGATTTTATCATTTGTATATTTATAGATAAGAAATTGAAGCTCATAGGGGTAAAGTAATTGGTCTGAGGGCATACACAAGTGGCAGAGCCTTGTTAAATCTAAGATCCATGCTCTTAAGAGCTTTGTTTGCAGGATATATTAACTACATTAAAATCAGTGCCCATTATTTTGTACATAATTGGACAGAGGTATGTATGAATTCATGGAGTGTTTCCATGAACTGTTGAATCCTTTGTCTGTAGATATGAGGTAGAGAGTACACAAGATCAAGAGAACTTGGAACATTTTTCCCTGCAGTTATTCTCACCATGCTCCTTGAGTCCTAACCTTCTCTGTGGTTAAATCACTGAAAAATAGTCATACAACTCTGTGGAATGAGTGGGGAGGGGTTGGGGGATTAGTGGGGGGATGAGAACACATATATAATACCTTAATCAATAAAGAAATTAAAGATTGAAAAAAATAAAAACTTGGAAATGTCGAAAAAAAGAAAAAGAAAACCACCAGAGGTAGACTTGTCCATGTAAGAATGCCTCCATGGGTTATTTGAATAATCTTGGCTTACTTTGTGGGGACATGTGTAATTAATTTCAGCCACGACTATATAAAAAGGAACAATATTATCATCATCATTATCACCCTTTTATACCAACCATTAATCATATTTGTACTATTTGTCAGGCACGTTATATCCATTATTTTAATTAATTTTACAAAAACAAATCTCTTTAAGGCAGGGATATCAGATATCTTAAAAGAAGAATGCCTGAAATGAAAAAAAGGGAAATATTGGCCTGGCTGTTGTGACTCAGTGGTTGAGCATTGACCTATGAACCAGGAGGTCACAGTTCGATTCTTGCCTGGGTTGCAGGCTCAATCCCCAGTAGGGGGCGTGCAGGAGGCAGCTGATCAATGATTCTCTCTCATCATTGATGTTTCTATATCTCTCTCCCTCTCCCTTCCTTTGTGAAATCAATAAAAATACATATTTTTTAAAATGGGAAATATTAACATAAGTAGCCACAGGAGCTGAATCTGAGGGTAACCAGTCCATTGGATTCCAAAAAGTTGTTGGAGTACCACTCATTGATTACATTGAAGCTAAGATGTTGATGCTCTTGGTGGTTTTGCCATTCCCTCTACCCCTCCTTAATATCTTGCAACTAACCTAATTTTCATAGTTATAATTATGTGTTACATAAATGATATGTAAAATGAACCATATAGTCTGTAGCCTTTTGAGATTGTTTCCCCCCCACTAATCCTATATAATAAAAGCCTAATATGCTAAGTATCCCATCATCCAGTCTTCTGTTCAACCAATCAAAGTGTAATATGCTAATGATATGCTAAAGTCACTCAACCACTCACCATGATGTGCACTGACCACCAGGGGGCAGATAGTTGACCAGTTGACTAGTCACTATGATGTGCACTGACCACCAGGAGGCAGACAGTCGACTGGTCGACCAGTTGCTATGATATGCACTGACCACCAGGGGGCAGATGCTCCAACCGCTAGGTTAGCTTGCTGCTGGGGTCTGACTGATCAGGACTGAGCAAAATGCCCTGGAGCCCTCCCACGGTTCCTCTCCTACTGGCCAACCTCCTGTGTCTCTCCCTGGCCCTGATTGTGCACCAATGAGGTCCCTCAGCCTGGCCTGCACCCTCTCACAATCTGGGACCCCTCAGGGAATGTCGGAGAGCCAGTTTCGGCCAGATCCCACAGGCCAGGCCAAGGGTCCCCACTGGTGCACGAATTCATGCACCGGGCCTCTAGTTCACAATAATTTCCTTGAGGTTTGTCCAAGTTGTGTGTAGCATGTTGTGGTATGGATGCACCACAGTTTAACCAGTTATCCATTGAAGGACATTTGGATAATTTATAATTTTTGAAAATTAGTCTTCGTTTCTCTGGGATAAATACCTGACAGTGCACATGCTGGGATGTATGGTCTGGTCTGGTTTTAGTTTTAAAGGTCACTGACAAACTATTTTCCAGAGTGGCTATACCTTTTTCTTCTTGTTGATTCACATTCTCAAGATTATACTTGAGGTGAAACATCTTTTTATACATTCCTTTACCTTACTTTATTTTCCTTGAAATTTCTATTCATGTAATTTGCCCAATTTTTCAAATAGCTTTTTGGCCCTCACTGACATTTTTGCAGTTCTTTATTTATTGTTACTGGCAATCCTATTTTTTTGTAACACATATTACAAATCTTTTTCAGTCTGTGACATTTTAAGTTGTTCATAGTATATTTTTAATGTAAACATTTTAAATTTTAATGTAGCCATATTTATCATTATTTTCCATTGTGGTTTATGGATTTTGTGGTCTTGAATAAGAAATACTTTTGCACTTTATTCATAGGTAAACTGCTTAGAGTATCAAATAGTCTATTTGCTCTTAATTTGTACACAGTACTAATATTCCTGCTGATCTGATTTTGAAGCACCTCATACATTAGAGGCAGTACATTGGAAGGGGTAAGGGAAATTCTAAAGACAGATACTTTGATGAGAGCATATAATGATTATATTTGACTTATCTCAATTAATTATACTATCTGCCAGCCAGTCATTCACTTGTAGTAATCCTTCAGGACTCAATATCTACTTCTCTGGGAAGATTTCCTTGACACTTTTCAAGTCTAATTCCAAGTTCCTCCTCTGTGCTACACTCATTATAGCACCTCTCATACTGCATGTAACTGTACATTACTCGCCTACGTGTCTCACATGGTTTTGGCTCCATAAGAAAAGAGATTGTGCCTGTTTGACTGTTATATCCCTTAGTGCAGTGCCTGGTCTCATGGTAAGTGATCAGTGACTTTTATTGAGTATGAAGATGAGGGAGATTCATTTAAAATAAGCAGATATTAGACCTCATGAAGTACAGTGGCTTAGTATATGTAGTGCAGAGGCAAATTCTCTTGTGATCCAGGATTTCCTTCCACCTGGGAGAAGCAGGCAGATCAGAACTCTGTGGGCTGAGCTACTTGGAGAATAGGGTCAGAATGCCACAGGATAATAGTACAGTGGAGAGTTTTATGCGTAAGGCAGTTAGGGGCTTTTGGTAGTTGAAGGGGTAGATTAAGCCAAACAGAGTGAAGGTCCAGTTCTTAGAGAGAGCAAATATGAACAGCAAGCCCTAGTGTCAATAGCCAAGAGCTACATGAAAATACTATTGAAGCACAAGTGGACTGGGAGACATATTTTTGTCTTTTATTTAAGGAGACAGAGAAGTGTTTTTGAATTTTTTGGAAAGGTTTTGCTCCAAGATGGTTAAACTATCTGGTGGTATGGCTCCCCTCCCTTGTCAGATATGGACACAGAGATAGTCACATGTCCTATCCAAGAAAGATGGGTCAGACCTGAGAAAATTCCTCACAGCTCCTTATTTCACATGAAATGATCATGAACTTTCCTTCCAGACTCATCGTAACTCATGAAAATTGTTCCACTAGCCTCTTTTCTGGTAGCTCCTGCTGCTCTTGAGGTTTGACTGTCATTGTGAAATGAAGAGGTTCTTTTTAATTAGAGAGCTGAAAGCCTAATCATATGTCATGGCAACCTATCGCTGAAGAAATATATACTCCTGGATGCTGCCAGGAGCCAAAGATGCTCATAGCAAGGCAACTTAAAAGTAAAAACAGCCTTGGCTCAGTGTTGCTCAGTGGTTAGAGTGTCAGAACTCTGTGGGGTCGCAGAGTTCAATTCCTGGTCAAGGGCACCTGGGTTGCAGGTTCAATTCCTGGCCCAGGTCAAGGTGTATGCTGGAGGCAACCAATTGATGTGTCTCTCTCACATTTCTCCTCTCTCTCTCTCTCTCTCTCTCTCTCTCTCTCTCTCTCTCCCTCCCTTCCACTCTCTATAAAAATTAATGGAAAAAATATCCTTGGATGGTATTAACAGCAACAGCAACAAAAATGTAAAAAAAAATAAATGAAGAATAAACTTTAGGAAAGCATGAGAACATGGGGCACAGTTTGGTTATCTTTAATCTTTACATAATTGGAAGCACTTGTCCAGGAGTGAACTATCATTTAGGATTTGTGGTATATTATAGGAAAGGAAATTCACTTAGGGGAGACTTGCTACTCACAAAGTAAAGTGAAGGATGGGGAAAGAGGCTCAAAACTAAATGTGTATTTTCTTAAATCTTAGACTGTATAGTTATTCAATATAATGCTGATCCTTTTTTTCTTTATTTATCTTTATTCTTATACTAGAGGCCCGATGCATGAAATTCGTGCAAGAGTAGGCCTTCCTTTCCCCGGCTGCCAGCACCAGCTTCCCTCTGCCACCCGGGACCCAGGCTTTCCTCCAGCCACCGGCAGGCACCTTGGACTCAGGCTTCCCTTGCAGCCCCGGCTTTGTCCAGAAGGTCGTCCAGAAGGACGTCTGGTCTAATTAGCATATTATGCTTTTATTATTATAGATTATTATAGATAATTAGTAGTGCTCTTTGGGGCACTACATAACTATAGTCAGGGTCAGCTTCAAAAAAATATTTCATATTATGTACTATCTTTCTCCTTCATCATTGTTCTTTTTTTAAAATCTGGTATAGTAAAAAGAACTTTGGTCCAAAATCCTGAATATCTTGGCTGTGGTCATGATCTTGCCACTGATTCACTATGTGAACTTGGGCAAATTCATTTTCCTTTGTAGAAATCAGTATTCCAATCTATGCAAAGAGTGAGTGGCTTGGATGACTTGATCTCTAAACTTCTTCCTGCTTCTGGCTCATATGACCATTACTAGATTGGATATTGATGTTATGCCTGAACTTAAGGCAATAATATGATCATGCTCTCAACTAAAATAGTTTTTTAAAGCAATCATTTTGTCAAAAAGGAGTTATTGTGTTCTGCCTGCTTCATATAAATATTTCTATCTTTGTCAACACCAGAAATTGGAATTTATAATCACTACAATATACCAAAAGCTAGCCCTTCTCTGAGTCATTGCTACCTACTTCTGATGGTAACCTACCAGAAGTGGAATCTTTCTATGCATCATAATCCAAGCACCCATGCAAGCTTTCCCACATTATAAAGTCTGTTTCTTCTGTGATCTAGCTTACCTGGATCAGATATTACAAATGGATCCATTTTACTTGCCAACTCCAATCATTTGGTGAACGACATCAGGAATCTGTATTTAGAAGCATTGTGAGGACTGTTTGGCCACTATGGACTTAGAATTGTCAAAGTGGCTAATATGTTAGGAATTTGTCATCCAAGACCTGTCGTGAAAATTTCAAGTCTTCTCCTGCTGTTTTATAATCGACTCACTGGGAATTATGAACAGATGTTTCTCTATGATCCTTCCAAATCTCTGGAGGCACCTTTGTGTGACACCAGCAGGACCAATTGAGGGAAATTGCTCAAACATCACAGAACTAATTGCTGTTCACATTTTGGAGCTTTTTATGATCCAGGACAAACATATATTTACAAAATCATTTGCTATGAAATGGGTAAGAAGTAAATGTGATTGGTGAGAGTACTGGGACCAGGAAGAAATTGAAGAAACCAAGACAGTTCACCATGTAAATTGATCTACCATTTGTTTTATGCATACTATATGTCAGGCACTTTACTTCATATCTAATCCTCACAACAATAAGATGATGGAGGTGTGGAAGGTTTAAGTAGTTTTCTAAAGTTCACGTGGCAAATACTGAATCTTTACCCCTCTGAAGTGTGTGTATGGAAATTGAGGACAGTAATGAACTCTTGAATATTTGGGTCTCTTTTAACAGTGGAAGGTAACAATATACAAGCTCCTGTTGAGGCTTTAGTGGATCAATAAATAGGACTCCTTCATCCTCCATCTGAGTCCTGAACAAAATGAGACATAGTAGTGAGGTAGATGAATATAAACATATCACTTTGATATCTGATAAAGCTATTTAGAGATCATCACTTGGGTCTGTGGCCAAACCGACTAGAACATGTTCCTTCAAGCAAGCAGATTCCAAAAGAAAGGAAGCATCTGAGATGAATATGCCCATTTCACTCTTCCAAACATAAAATAGACTGGTTACTCCTTCTCTGGGGTGGGGTAAGTGTGGTAGTGGGAAAATGCCAAAAGTTTTATACTTCAGGCAGTCCCTCCACATAGAATCATGAAGATGGCAGAAGAAATTTTCCCTAATAGTTATAGAGTGCACATTTGAATAACATGGGTCAATCACAAGAAAGACCAGATCCAAGAAGTATATTCCTTAGTTTTAGAATCTTATAGAGTGGCCAGTCTGGTGAGATAAGCAAGAAGTCTTAGCATATAACTCCTAATGAATGACTCTGCATAGCAATTTTAAGATGACACCTTTTAGTGAGTGTCTCTGGCCAGCTCACCAAGTTTCCCTCCTCATCATAGACAGTAAAATCCTAGTGACATCTCAGAAATGTCCTAGGTCCCTCCCCCAGGACTGAGACAGGTATTGCTAGCCTTAATCTTTTGCACTCGGATGTCGAGTGTGACTCGACACGGTTAGCATTAGAATAAAGGAATCGAGAAAAAAGCAAGCGAGTGCAAAGGGTTAAACTACTGCTATTGTGCATATAAACTGCACATATGAACAGTCCTTGGAAAGAGAGCTAGCATTCACCTAAGGGCAAGAAGGCTGCTGTCTACAACACTGTTCCCCGACCTTTTGGGTTTCAAGCAGAGATGGTCATGTGGCAATGACATCAGAAGTTGGGGAGAGTCAGTCATGGGACTGGGGATGATAATGATAAGGGTCTTATGTCAGCTTCTCCCTGAAGTAGAACCTGAGACAGGATTTGAGTTCAAGTGGTTTATTTGCGAGGTAATTTCAGGAAGCACCATTACTGGAGTAGTTTAATGAACAGGGAAGTAAGGAATGTAAAAGTCAATACAGAGTCCATTATTTAGCAGGTTCCCACTGTGGGCAGCTGGGATTCACTCATCCTGGAGATGATAGGAGCTGTGCAAAATATGCCTCAGAGTTGAAAAAATAAGCATTTATTCACCAACTCCTATCTATTAAGACCTATTCCTGTAAACATTGACTCCCTGGGATTACTAATGTTCCAGCCTACCCCATGCCCAAACTGAGTGAGTTTCCCCAGCCAAAGAGTGCACTCTGGCAGACAGAAATTGAAGGTACTTATAGTAGAAAACTGTTTGTGTGTACAGGAACAGGGAGCACCACACCAAAGGGATATGGATAGGATATACACTGCTATGAGACCTGAAAGGACCTGACCCTGGATTTTCTAAAAAGATTAAATAAGCCTTTGCTTGGAGCAGTTTTCCTACCACTTCCTGTCCTCTCCAAGAAATTCTTACCCAGGACTCTCCCAACCTAAGCATGTCTTTTTTTCCTTTGGTCCAAACAAGAAATGATAATGATAAGGGTCTTATGTCAGCTTCTCCCTGAAGTAGAACCTGAGACAGGATTTGAGTTCAAGTGGTTTATTTGCGAGGTAATTTCAGGAAGCACCATTACTGGAGTAGTTTAATGAAAGACTATTTTTCTTTCATTTTTTTCTGGTTTTTAAGGCAAGAAAGGTCCAAGAGAAGTTCAGAAATGTTAGCAAAGTTTTGGCTTTACAGAAGATTTGGAAGCCATTAGTTGTCTTGGAAATTTTCAGACAGATTGCTTTTAAAGAAAAAGGGCAGTAGCAATAAATGTATTCTGGGCCATGGATGTCCCAACCCTGCTGTCTAGGGAACTGAGAAGGAAAGCAGCATGAGGGGCTAGGCTTTAATTTGGGGAATGGAAAAACAGGCAGAAGCCAGAAGGTTGGCCTAAATTACCATGTAGCAATATAGTGGTGGGAGAGGATCCAAAGAACTGGAGTGGACTTCAAATGTCTAGAAGCAGATTTGTGTGGAAGGCAATGGCTGCTCAGGGGGAAGCAGTGGGTCAAACCATCTGGTCCAGTACCCCTTTGCCTGGATCTCAATACTTTTTTGGCCATTAGCTGCTTGCTGTCTAGGGAAGCTATAGTAGGGAGTTGGGAGCACTCTTAGGAGGAACCCTAAGAGACATCTGAGATCTCTGAGAGAACTGATGATTGATTTATAATTAGTGAATGAAGTTTGCCAAAGGCTCATGTAAATTTTTCATGGATTTTTTGTATTTTCTTTATTTTTAAGGCCCAGAAGAGAATGACATGACATAAATGCATGGGCTTAAATATAGTGGCACAACAGAATCACATGGAAGCCTATTAAAACACAGGATTGCCAAAATGTTGATACAGTGGGTGTGAGGTGGGGTCTGGGAGTCTGTATTTTTTAATCTGCTCCTTTGCTTGGCCAATTTTTGTCAATTTGTGTCAATCCCTTACTCCAAATCAATAAAATAATGCTATGTTGATAGAAGAGGTTTCTAACTCAAATTCAGTTCCATTTTTCTTCATTTCCTTTGTATGGACAGCTGATTTGCTGATTAAATATGCCTTCGGAGCCCAAATCTCTGAAGTCAGTGTTCTGATCTAAGATCTGCCTCTGATTTGAAGAATGACCTTTAACATACTCTGGTTGAGTCATTCCCTGTCTTCTACATGGACTTAACCACTCTTGTTTAGTATGCTAAATGCAAAGGGAGAATGATTGTGAAAAGCTCAAAATGTAGCCCAGTGAACAACGTAGTGTCAGTAAAACTTTTAACTCAGTACATGAAGGGGAAGACTTCAGGGAGATGAAACTATCCATTCATCAACATTGGATTAATGAATCCCTGCTTGTCATCTTTGAGTGATTTAAAAGGAATTTAGATTTCTGGACTGAATTTGCCTAGATTACTATATTATATGTCAGTCCTAAACATTTGTATAAAATGTGCTATGCTGCTACTGAGATACACACAAAGACTAATCTACAAGAGAGTAGGAAGCTGTTTGCTTAGGGACTTAGGATGCTCACTTCCTTTTTTTCCTTTTCTCAGAAAACGGAAGTAGATGTTCAGTCAGGATCTGTTTTGGGCATTTATATATCGACTCAAGTCATGGAATTGTTCCTGCGTACCTTCTGAGGACAGGGATCTTTTTCTAGTTGTTTATAATTCTGAATGTTTCAAGTCATATACACTGAGTGGCCAGATTATTATGATCTCTGAACGCATAATAATCTGGCCACTCAGTGTGTGTGTGTGTGTGTGTGTGTGTGTGTGTGTGTGTGTGTGTGTATTAGAGGCCCGGTGCATGAATTCGTGCATGGGTGAAGTCTGGCCAGCCTGGCCAGGGGGAGGGGACTTGGGTGGTTGGCCGGCCTGCCTGCTGGTCAGACTCCTGGTTGAGGGGACAATTTGCATATTAGCCTTTTATTATATAGGACTAGATGCCCGGTGCACAAAATTTGTGCACGGGGTGGCGGGGGGAATCCCCCTCAGCCCAGGCTGCACCCTCTCCAATCCAGGACCCCTTGGGGGAGGTCCAACTGCCAGTTTAGGCCCCATTCACAGGGAAGCAACAGTTAGACATCCCTCTCGCAATCCGGGACTGCTGGCTCCTAACTGCTTGCCTGCCTGCTGGCCTAATCACTAACTGCTCCCCTGATGGCCCCCAACTGTCCTGCCCTGCTGGCCTGATGGCCCCCAACTGCCCTCCCCTGCCCACCTGATTGCCCCTAACCACCTCTGCCTCAGCCCCCACCACCGTGGCTTTGTCTGGAAGGAAGTTGGATGTCCAGAAGATGTCCGGTCACCTAGTGTAATTAGCATATTACACTTTTATTAGTATGGATGGTTACTGAGCAGTCCATTCTGGGGAACATGGGGAAGCGGCCTTGTGACTCAGAACCAGGGACTCGACAGGAAGCTGGGAGGTCTGGTCTCACTCAACAGAGGATGGGCCTGGGATCATGGGTGAGGCCTGGACTGTGTTTAGCTCCAAGGAGCCTTCCTTCTCCAGGCACCACTTGCTCAGTGGCCTCCCACACACACCCCGACATGGGTTCAAACATGCAGTCTTTCAATGTACAGGATGAAGCTCCAACCAATGAAGCCACCTGGCCAGGGCAGTTATTCTTAGCTTTTATTTTATTTTTATTTTTTACTCTTTTTTATTAAATCTTTATTGTTGAAAGGTTTACATAGGTCCCCTTTCCCCCCATTAATCTTTTCCAGCCTACAACCCCCTCTAGGCCCTCACCACCCCATTGTCTGTGTCCAGGGATGATGCATATATGTACACAGACCATTGGTTGATCTCTTCCCACCCACCCACCCTCCCCCGCCTTCCCTCTGAGGTTCCACAGTCTATTCATGCATCTGTGTCTCTTTTTGTTCATCAGTGTATTTGGCTCATTAGGTGTTAAAAGTGCTCTGGTTGTGATCACTTGGGTTTTCTAAAGATGCAGTCATATCATGTACAAATGTTTTTTCTTTTACCAAATTTACTTGTGGACACATTGGGAATATAGATACCAGAAACAGAAGTCTGTGAATAAGTTGGGAATAGGATGCTTTTTCTTTCGTTACTTTCCAAATTTACTTGTGGACACATTGGGAATATAGATACCAGAAACAGAAGTCTGTGAGTAAGTTGGGAATAGAATGCTTTTTCTTTCTTTACATTGTGTATGTGATCCTGTGCTCCCGCTGTGTTGAGAACACTGAGTACTCTGGCTGCAGGGAAGCTCTCATTTGGCAACTCATCCACATAGAGCCATAGCCTCCCTCTCCATCAGCCGTAGCTCCCAGGACAGATGCATGCACCCCTCAGCAGAGGTGGGGGCAGGTGGCCACCTCCCGCAGGCTTGCCCCCTATCATCACCCGGTGGGGCCCACCTTCTGCATATCACCCTCTTGTTCCTACTCCCAGGCCATTCCATGTACTTCCTCTCAACCAGCCCCCTCTCTCCTCCCATCATGTCCGGAGCCCCAGGTGCTGTCCCTGCGAGGTCTGTGACACTCCCTACCAAACCATTTCATCTCATTATTTCATGGTGTCCAGTGTTTTTTCTGCCTTGTTAACTTGGTTTGAATCTGAACGGAAATGGCTCCATCTTCTATTCCATTTGTGTCCTTTCCACCCCTAAGTTAATGCCGTGTCCTTAGTATGTGGCTATGAGATGTCTCTATGACTGAGCTAGGAAACCTTTTATGTTTCTCTTTCCTTTTCTTTCATCTCAGGATAACTGAGCTCTGTGGTTTGTGTGGGACCAAAGGCTCTGGGAATACAATGCTGAGCCCTCTGAACTCATTTTATTCTTTGTTGTATTATTTAATTCCTGGGGTTGAATTAAACATGAAAATAGAAGAAAATATACCCTAAGATATACAATCTGAGTTATTACCCGGAGATTTCTGTGGGAGCTGACACTGAGTTATGAGACCCATGTGTTTATTGGTCAGTTTCCTCACCTATGGAACGAAGGTTGAACCTGCCCCTCGGATCCTTGGAGGTTGGATATGATGCATCCAGAGGGATTAACTGGCAGCTCAGAAAGTAAGATCAGAAGTCAACAGACACTTGTTTCCTTTACCTGGGCAGAGTTAGAAAAACACAACTCTATATCCTAACACCTGGAAGGGCTATGCCTGTGGGAGGAGGTGCAGGGAACCGGGGCTTCCCCCTTGCTCCTGCCCCGCCCTCCCTCCCTCCATCCCTGCACTGGCCCAGCCACTATCAGGGAACCTCCCATCTCTCAGGAAGGAGCATGCAGTTTCTTGCAGACACTGAAGCAGCTGGGGAGTAGGGAGGTGGTGGTTTTTCCCCCCTGAGGAGACGCTGAATTCCTTGTTGAAGTCTCTGCTCTGGAGCCTCTCACAGCTGTGAGTCCTCGTCCAGGAAGGCTGTGCAGTGGAGGCTCCACGTGCCTTTCAGAAGAATGTCAGCTGGGGGAGGGAGCAGGAGGTCTGCCTTGCGCCCGCTCGCCAATCCCCAGTCCCGCTTCGCTGCCACCCAGACTGGTTCCCTATGGCTCTCCATTGGCCATCCAGCCTGATGGGATCCTGTGAGCCAGGGGTGGGGGAAGTGGAGGGGAGGGACCAAGAGGTGCTCCATGCACTTCCTGGTTACTGGTAGGCCTTTCTGGTCATGATGACCCTAGGCTTTTGGCCTGGAGCCCGCGCGGACAGCCGGCTACCTGCCTCCGATGGCAGGGGAGCCCGGTGTCCGTGGCAGCCCCCCTCAGGGGCTGCGGATCCGGCCGTTGAGAGGTGCGGGGGGGGGCAGGACTCCCCCCCCCCACGCCTCTCAACCCAGATAGGCCTCCCCGAGTCCCGCCCCCCAGCCTCCCGCCGCCCAATTGTGGGCATAGCGGAGTGATGGTTATTTGCATATTACTCTATTATTAGACAGGATATACACTGAGTGGCCAGATTATTATGTGTTCAGAGATCATAATAATCTGGCCACTCAGTGTAGATATGAGGAATATGCCATCTTGCTTTGAAGGTTTACAGTAATGGTTGAGAAATTTGAGGAAGATGTAAGTTATTAGTTGTCTGTGATACAGGATAAAATATTTGCTATGGAGTTCCAGAGCACCAAAGGGTCTCAGGATGTTGGGAGAATGAACAAAGAATTCATGGTGGGAAATGAGAGTTAAGATGGACTTTGAAAAATAGTCAGGATCTGACAGACAAAGGCATTGTCACTATAGAAAACAGGTAGAGCCCTGTCCTGTGTGGCTCAGTTGATTGAGCATCATCCTGTGCACTGAAGGGTCACCAGTTTGATTCCCGGTCAGGGCACATACCCAGATTGTGAGTTTAATCCCCAGTATGGGAGTGTACAGGAGACAACTGATCAATGTTTTTCTTTCTCCATCTCTCTTCCTCTCTCTCTAAAATCAATAAAAACATATTTTAAAAAGAAAAGGAAAATAGCTAGAGCAATGGTCCAATGGTGGCTCAGGTACTACATATTTGAAATTGTCTTCAAATTCTACTGAAAGATTTTTAGGCTATCCTGGAAATAGGGTAATTTCCCCTTTCTTGGGATTGTTTGGCATCAGACATCTCAACAGCTGCCTTAGTATAAAAAATGCCTTGTGAGCTGTGGGAATGAATGAACAGCAGTATCCTTACAGTCATGGGGGGGGCAGTTGTTGCATACTGGTAGGAATCCAGCACTGGGAGACTTTACTGAAAGATACCTAGATGGTTAGGATAGCAAAGAAGCCTGCCTCTCTCGCAGTGTAAATGAAAAAGCTTGGGATTTGCTATCAGACCAATTGGATTTCAATTCTGGTTCTGCCACTTACTAGTGTTATCCTAGAAAATCATCCTCTCTAATAAAATGGTAATATGCAAATTAACCATCACTCTGCTACATGAGCCACACCCACCAGCCAAGCCACGCCCACCAGCCAATCAGGGCACATATGCAAATTAACCCCAATCCAAGATGGCTACAGCCACAGAGAGCAAGGTTTCCCAGGTAACAGAGGAAGCCAAGCTTTCCATAGCCATTGCAGGCCTAAGCCTCCACTCAAGCTACAAAGTTTCAATTACAGAAGGTAAACAAATTCAAACAAATGGCAGCAGAATGGAGCTTGAGAGAGCAGGCCAGGGTTGCCGGTGGCAACAGGGGAAGCAAAGCTTTCTGCACACCCTGGCCGGGCTCACCCACTTAAGGCTACAAAGTTTCAATTGTAGAAGGTGAATTAACTGCCACAGAAATGGCTGCAGCCCCGGAGGGAACAGCAGGCTTGGCTCCACTCCAGGCTACAAAGTTTCAATTGTAGAAGGAAAATAAATTCCAGATACCAGGGCCTCCTCTTGGGTCGCCAGGGTGCGTGGCTGGCCTGCAAACCACCACAGGCCCCTCGCTCAGGCTGCCCCACACCCCAAGGGAACCCCACCCTGATCTGGGACATCCTTCAGGGCAAACCAGCTGGCCCCCACCCCTGTACCAGGCCTCTATCCTATCTAATAAAAGAGTAATATACAGATTGATCATCACTGCAACACACAATATAGCTGCTTCCATGTGGTCAAAGATCCTGCCCCCATGTGGACACAAGATGGCCACTGCAAGATGGCCAGCAGGAGAGGGCAGTTGGGATGCACCCGGCCTGCAAGGGAGGGCAGTTGTGAGGGACCAGGCCTGCAAGGGAGGTCAGTTGAGAGGGACCAGGCTTGCAAGGGAGGGCAGTTGGAGGTGATCAACCCTGCAGGAGAGGGCAGTTAGGGGTGACCAGGCTGGCAGAGGAGGGAAGTTGAGGGCAAACAGGCTGGCAGGGGAGCAGTTAAGCATCAACCAGGCTGGCAGCGGAGTGGTTAGGGGGTGATCAGGCTGGCAGGCAGAAGCAGTTAGGGGCAATCAGGAAGGCAGGCAGGCAAGCAGTTGGGAGCCAGCAGTCCTGGATTGTGAGAGGGATCGGGCCTAAACGGGCAGTCGGACATCCCTCCAGGAGTCCCAGATTGGAGAGGGTACAGGCTGGGCTGAGGGACAACCCCCCGCCGTGCATAAATTTCGTGCACCGGGCTTCTAGTCTATATATATAAAACCTTAATATGCAAATAGACCGAATGGCAGAACAACTGAACAACTGGTTGCTATGACATGCACTGACCACCAGGGGGCACACGTGGAACTTGGTGAGCGTCGGCAACAGGCAGTAGAGCGCAGAATATGGCAGACGTCAGCCACGGCAAGATGGTGGAGCAGGTGAGCGGGAGCGCAGGACCAAGGTTGGGTGCCAGTCGCTGTCATCGGGGTGAGCCTCTGGTGGTTACTGAAAATTATTTGCTCCCGCACACCGCAGTCCCACCTGGCACTTGCACCCACATACTGGTCCCTCCCAACTGCCCTCCCCTGCTGGCCATATTGTGGTGGCCATCTTGTGTCCACATAGGGGCAGGATCTTTGACCACATGGGGGCAGCCATATTGTGTGTTGGAATGATGGTCAATCTGCATATTATGCTTTTACTAGATAGGATAGAGGCCTAGTGCACAGGGTGGGGGTTCCCTTGAGGCGTGAGGCGGCCTGAGTGAGGGGCCTGTGGTGGTTTGCAGGCCAGCCACACCACCTGGCAACCCAAGCGGAGGCCCTGGTATCTGGAATTTATTTACCTTCTACAATTGAAACTTTGTAGCCTGGAGCAGAGCCAAGCCTTCTGCTTGCTCCTTGGCTGCAGCAATTTCTGTTGGAATTTATTTTATCTTCTATAATTGAAACTTTGTAGCCTGGAGGGGAGGCCTGGGCCAGCCAGGGTGTGCAGAAAGCTTTGCTTCCTCCATTGCCATGGGCAACGTTAGCCTCCAGCTCTTTCTAGCTCTGTGGCTGCCACCATTTCTGTTTGGATTTGTTTACCTTCTATAATTGAAACTTTGTAGCCTTGAGTGGAGGCTTAGGCCAGCAAGGGCAGGCGGAAAGCTTGGATTCCTCCATTGCCTGGGAAACCCAAGCCTCCCTCCTGCTCTCTGTGGCTGTAGCCATCTTGGTTGGGTTTATTTGCATACTCACTCTGATTGGCTGGTGGGCTTGGCTGGTGGGTATAGCAGAGTGATGGTTAATTTGCATATTACTCTTTTATTAGGTAGGACAGTGTAGTTGTTACAGCTGATACATTGTAAATGTTCAATAAATTAACTGCTTGAGTCATGTGTATAGAGGCCAAGTTTCAAAGAGCCTTTGTAGATGCTCACCTAGGTTTCCATAGAACCACAGCTTATTTCTCTTGCTGTTTTATGAGATATTATGTCTCCTTCACATTTCAGAGAGACTCTGCCTCTTCTTTTATAGATGAGAAAGATAAAGACCCAAAGAAGGGACTGTACCTGTTTCTAAAGTGACACAAATAATAAATGATAAAAATGGGATTCTAACACCGATCATTTATATGATGTTAGTGTTCTGATTTGATATGCTTATTAGATAATATTTGAAAAATATGGAAAATGATGAAGGAAAAAACCACCTATGATCCCATTTCACAGACAAATCCACTACTATTTGAGTGTAACATTATCTTCCTTTCTGTCTGCTCTCAATATTAAAATCCCGGGCTTTGGACCTCACACTCAATGCTTTCTCTAGCCCCAGGACATTATGACAGCTCTGTCCACTCTCCTATGGCTGAATTACTAGAACTCCAGCTGCAGCCTGCATTTTAACTCCCTGTTCTGTTACCAACCACAGTCTTGTTATCAGTCTATTAGGAAAAGAGGATAGGAGCTAGTGGAGAGGTGACTGTGGGGGACTGAGACAGTTCATAATTTCCTTCTAGTATATTCTACCTTAATGGAAGTAATGCTATAGCATCCTATGCACTGGGAGAGAGTAGAAGGCCCTTTGCTCTCACTTCCCTTGTTAAGCTGAGCTAAGAAGTTCCCCCAAAGCTTTTCCTAACAAAGGTATCCACATCTGTGTACTTCACTGTCTGGACACAGTTCCTTGGGGAGGCAGAAGCTAACACTATTGTCCTAATTGACTTGAATCATAGGAAATAAGTAGGATGGAAAGCCATGTAGCCTCTTTGTTACACAGCAGTTTACAGAAGCAGCCATTTATTTTTAGAATGGGGAAGCAAAACGCAGCAGCTTACTCTTTAGGGATCAGCAGGTGGAATAATAATCTGCAAAATTTAATATTAAAGTTTTTATAGCTGGGCTACAAATGAGACTTTTTTTGCCTGCCTCAATATGATGTTGTCAGCATCATTGCATATTCCTGCGCATCAAAAATATGAATGCTGCAAAAAGGAGACATAGGACTGAAGGCCAAGGGAGCCTGCTAGACCAATTGCCTGAGCAATTGAATTAGAAAAAATATATATAGGTGGCCTAGTCACCAGGAACATTAAAACCTCAAGTCTCTGCTTAAATGTCACCCTTAGTGAGGTCTTACCTGGCACTTGTGCAAAGTAGCCCCTTTATTCTGTATTATTGTTCTTCCATGCACACATTACTACCTGACAATATGCTTTTAACTGTTTATTGATTCTTTGTTGTCCATATCACCCACTAGAAGGTAAGGCCCAAGAGAACAGGGACTTGCTTTTATTAAATTCTGTCCCCAGGGCCTAGAACAGTAACTAGCATATGGCAGATTCTCAGGAAATATATGTTAAATAAGTCAGTGAATTGTGTGAATGAATGAATCGAGTATTAGCAAGACCAGTGAGTATACCAATGACAGAGACAACAATACCAGTTGGTATTTATTGAAGGCTGTATATTAACCCATTTAGTTCCCACAGCAACTCTGTGAGGGTCATTCTGTCTTTATCCCCATTTTGCAGTTAAGGAAAATTAGACATGGGTGACCTTGAGACACAACATGATCACAGGCCTGGGTATATTCATTCCAGATATACCAGACTGAGCATTCATTTGATAGTATTTTGAATTGGGTTATTTGGAATTTATTCCATGATTCTTACTCAACTCTGTAAAACTCTTTCAGTAAAATGATCACATGAGCTGGATAAACTTCATTTGTATCTGTATCTCTATGACATCCATGAACTTATCAAAAATCCAAACTGGCAGAGCAGAATATTCTTCATTGCTCTGTGGCAGAAAGAGCAACATTCTTTGGCCTATTTGGGGCTCAGTTGTGAAGCCATACCTGATAGATAATGGTAGTTTCTTTCCTTGAAGTTTTGGAGTAAAGATGAATGAACATTTTGGCATACTCTAATGTTGACTTTCTCCTGTTTGAGACATTATCTAGACAACTCTATTTATGGAGTTAAAGTGTTCTACAAAGCCAGTCTGTTAGGGCCTCTTAGTCACTTTCAAGTAATTTTTTTCATGAAATTACAATTTATATGTACTCTTCCTTCCCATATAAAATGCAACAAAAATATATTAGACCAAAAATGCACACTAAACAGCAGTCCACTGAGTTCCCCAAGGGCAGTGTACTAATATATTTATGTGTATATCCAAAAGTTCTCCAGGAACTTTATATATTTTTTAATATATATTTTTATTGATTTCAGAGAGGAGGGGAGAGGGTGAGAGAGATAGAAACAGCAATGATGAGAGAGAATCATTGATCAGCTGCCTCCTGCTTACCCCCTACTGGAGATCGAGCCCACAACCTGGGCATGTGCCCTCGACCAGAATCAAGCCTGGGATCCTTTAGTCAGCAGGCCAGGCCGACACTCTATCCACTGAGCCAAACCCACTAGGGCTAAGCTGTTTATAAACTTATAGAGACTGGAAACTCACTGGGAACTAGATTTTTTTCAACTTTTCCTTTTTACTATTTCTAGAAAAAATAGCAGATCGAAGCTTCTATGAAATTGAACTTTAAACCCATTCTTCCTATAACAAATAATGAAAAGTTGATTCATTGTCTAATCCAGTTCTCTGGATTTGAATATTAATCATCAGGTGCTCCTCTTGTCTACATAAGATATAGCTATTTTTTGGTCTGCTAATTCTTTTGATATTTAATTAAATGTGTTTCCTTAAATTAGGAGTGTTTTGTCAAATATGGGGTCCCTCAGGGGCACCTGTAACTGATGTTATGTTCTTATGTAAGCATTTAGGTGATGCTACATACATTTTGTGTTTTGCTTGACATATAGAGCCCATTCACAAATACATCCAGAATGCCTTCATAGATTACAAAAGCTATTGCCTGGAAATATGTATGTATGGTATTTAAATATTTCTACCAAGATGTTTCTTATGCAGGGTTTTAATCACTGAATGATTTTCTATTCTTCCTAATTTTTCCTGCCTGTTTATTTGCTAGTTGCATGGATAGAAAGATGGGTAAGAAATAGATATTCCTTTTAGACATTTTATTCCTTCTCCAAAAAAACAGTTAAAAAGTTAGCAGATAGAAGTTTCAAATGACTACTAAAAATATGATTGTGAGAGTATACGTGGAAAAGAAGTTTCAGGAATGATTGAATCCTGTTAGGAAAGGAGGATGGTTTCATTCAGAGAAATAGGAGCAGATCAGATGAAAATGAGATTGAATCACCTACCATAATAAGGGAAACATTCCCTCAGTTTGTTTTTCAGCCAATGCGCCATATGAAGAACCTTTGTGTGTGTGACATAAAACAGGTGATGCATATATACCTTGGTATAATCATCAATTAATGTTGAGTGCCATACTCTAGGGCAAACATGTCAAACTTGCAGCCTATAACAAATACTTTTGCAGCCCAACCAATATAATTGTATGTAAGAAATGTTTTAATAAAAATTTCATAACTTAATTTTTACAATATCCTGTAATACATAACTAGAGGCCTGGTTCATGAATTCGTGTACCAGTGGGGACCCTCAGCCTGGCCTGAGGGATCGGGCTGAAACCAGCTCTCTGACATCCCCTGAGGGGTCCCGGATTGCAAGAGGGCATAGGCCAGGCCAAGGGACACCACCGGTGCACAATCAGGGCCAGGGAGAGACACGGGAGATTGGCCAGCCGAGGAAGGATTGTGGGAGGGCTCCAGGGCATGCCCAGCCCATCTAGCTCAGTCCCAATAGCCAGACCCCAGCAGTAAGCTAACTTACCGGTCAGAGGGTCTGCCCACTGGTGGTCAGTGCACATCATAGCGAGCAGTTGAGTGGCCTTAGCATATCATTAGCATATTACACTTTGATTGGTTGAACAGCCGACCAGTCAACCGGACACTTAGCATATTAGGCTTTTATTATATAGGATTATTAATAACAAACTACAATGTTTGCTAATGACTGATTACTATAATCGTGTTGTATTCATTTTCCTTATGCACCTTACGCTCAGGTGCACCATTTCTCTCCACTAATACTAGCGGTGAATATTTTAGCAGCCGATTGCCACGTCATTAGTCTTGGACTGACTTGTTTAGTGTGCGCAACAGGAAATATTTTGCTTTTGGAAAACAAGAAAAATAGGTTTATTTGTGTTATGCTTATTAATTTGTGAAGTTATTCAGTGTCTGGTAAGTTAATGTTCAAGAAAAAATATTAATTTTTATTAAAGTGTTCTATTATTTTATGTTAATGATTACTCATTTATTTCAGCCCTTTGTATTCAGCATGTCTCTACCGAAATAAACCTTTGTTTCTATAAAAATTAAAGTTTTTATTTTTTTGCAGCCCATATAAACTTAAACCTTATTTATTTGGCAGGTGTTAGCCTTTGAGTTTGACATGCTTGCTCTAGGGGCTCTAACAGAAATACCTGACATCATTAAATCTACATCTCAGCAGGGTAAGAGGTTTGGATGGTATCAAAACATCAGAGAAAGTAGATTTTAGAGTCACTAGTTCAATGCTTACAAAGGAGGGGAAAAACCCTTCCCTTAGTGTTTCATTCTATAATTTTACTGGTTTTTTTTCTTTAAAGTTAAGAGGTATGACTGATTAGCTTAACAAATCTAAAGCTATTCAGTTTCTTGACTCTACACCCAAGAATTGTAAGGAATTGTAAGTCTATGGTTTTAACTTTGATATTTCAATTTCCATGTATCAAATTATTGTCTACCAGTATTTAGTTCACCTTGTTTTCACATTCCCTCCATTGGCCATCATTTTATTTTCTTATTTACAGTTAGTATTTATTTAGATTCAGCAGCAACTGCATTGCTTGCCATTTTCTCTTACATTCTCCTTTTACTTGGATATAGTTGCCTTTTTTTCAAATTATCCTTTTAGTGATGTTCTCTAAGCAATAAACTAAGATTTTATTTGGCTGAAGATGTTGACATTTCACTTTTATTTGTCTAATGATAGGTTAACTGGATAGAGATGTCTTAGTCCCCACTGCCAACATTAGACTTGTTGCTGTTGTCAATAGGATTATTTTTTATAAGCAATGTTTTGTTTTTCTTCAGTCACTTTAAATATTTTTTTGTTCAAGGCCCTACAGTTTCACTGCAATGTCTCTAAGTATGGATTTGATATTATTTATCCTTTCTCAAACTTAGTGTCTTTTATGCATTTTCAGTATATTCTTGTATGTGGTGTAATTGATGGGCTAGTTTCATATTTTTTTGCACATACCTGTCTAATTTTTCCAACACCATTTATTACGGAGACTGCCTTTACTCCATGGTATGCTCTTGCCTCCTTTGTCAAATATTAATTGACCCTAAAGATGAGGATTTATTTTTTTCCTCAATTCTTGAGAACTATTGTCATTATATATTAAAATTATTCTGGTATCCCTTTCTAAAAATCCTGTTAGACTTTGGTTGACATTCCTCATTTTGCCTTTTTGTCTGTTATCCTTGCTTTCTTAATTTCCATCTGTTTTATCTCTCCAAAATGCAGTCTTAGTCCCCTCTCCCCCAGAAAGCTTTCAGTTTACTGATTCTTCAGATCTGCATGGATTAAAAATAGCAAGGGATTAATCATTTAAATTTCATGACACCTCACACCTTCAAACTAACTTGAAATTCAACTGGAGAAAAGAATGCAAACATGAGGTGCCCATCAGCAATTGTGGAGTGTGTTATGGTGAAAAGGGCACTGGCCTTGGAATTTTTCCTGATAGCAAGTGCTCAATAAATATCTAATGAATGAGTCGGTGAATGCATTCCCCTATGTAAATGTGAAAAACCCAGTAACTGACATCATGTTGCTTACACTTTAGAAGGGAAGCCATCACATTGCTTTGTAATTGTTAACTTACATGTACAAGGTATACTTTGAGGCAGTGGAAGAAATGGGAGTTAGGGAAATATTTGTAGAGGCAGCAATGCTTGTACTGGATTTTGAAGAATCATAAGGAGTTTGCCAGGGGGATAAGGCATGGAAGAAAGAAAGGAAAAAACAACAACATTGTGTATACAGATTCACAAGAGCCTGGAACTCGTGGATATGTGCATATTGATGGGTGCTAACAAAGGGAATGCTATGGAAAATAAAGGAAACATGTTAAAGGGGGCATATGTAAATCTCTGCCCTGACCCCTCTACAGATAGCTCTACCCTCAGCACTCTGAGCTCCCCAGTCTCTTGCAAAGGTTTCCTGGTGATGAATGACAGAGAGCAGTTTTGTATTGCCACTGGGCTTATGGCCTGTGGCAGAACTATCAGGATGGTAAAATTCCAGCAAACAGTCCCACCCTCTGTGTCATAATATAATCAACTGTATCAGTCTAGATGCTAAATACTGCAACTGGGAAATAAAGAGGAATTAAAAATTTAAAAAAGAAGCAGATTTAATATGCCTTTCAGCACATACTCACTCATTATGTGCCAGACATTATGCTGGAGATACAGCAATGCACAAGACAGACCAGGTCCCTATTCACACAAAGATTACGTGCTAAAGTGAGGAGATTTGTAATAAATGTTAACACAATACTGAACTAATGTAATAAAGTCCTAAATGCTCTGAAGAAAATCCAGCAGCGTGAACAAGCAGAGACTAATTAGAGGAATGTTTCTATAGCTTATGGGTAGGTCTAAGGTGGTATTAAGAGTAAGACCTAAATGATGTGAAGTGGTTTGCCAAGAAAAGAGGCAGAGGGAAGAGGAAGTGCAAAGCTTCTAATGTAGAAACAGGTGGATTATGTCCAAAGGACAGAAAATACCAGTGAGCTCAGGGGAGAGTCAGGAGATGAAGCCAGGAAGGTGGGGAGGGGCCACACCATCTAAGGCCTTGCAGGCCATGTGAAAGTATTTGGACCTTTTTTTAAGCAGCAGGAAAAGCCATTAGACAGTATTAAGCTAGAGGCAACACAATAGGATTTGGGTTTTTAGAGGGTTGCCTGGTGGTTTTGTGAATAATTAAGTGGAAAAAGACAAAAAATGCCAAGAGGGGAGATAAATTAGGACCCTACTGGAAGAGATCAGCAGAGGAGTGGAGGTAACTTGGACTGTGGTGTTAGAGTGCAAATGAGTGATCAGATCTGGGACCTATTTTTGAGGTGGAATTTGTAATACCTACTGATGGATTGGAATTATGGGTGTAGGAAAGATGGAAACCCAGGTTCTGTACTGAGTTTCCAGATGGTAACTTGTACCAAAACGGAATATCAAAGGAGGAACAGAGGTAAATATCAAGAGTTCCAGCATGGACAAATCAAGGGGTAGAGTATAAGAATGGAGATGTGCATAAGGACATGTTGTGAAGGGTTAGGATGTGATCCTGTGTAGAACCCTGAGTTAGTGCAGGTTTGGCCACTAGTAATGTGATCAGCTTGTTAAATTTAGAATGCAGTGGGGCCTCCAGTAGCAGCCTCAAAGTGTTGACCAATATAGAGTAAAAATGATTTTGACTCATGAGCAAAAAGAGTCTTACTGACTTCCTGGCCTGATTGGACCTCTGGTTTTATACAACTTAAGTTCTTATTCTTTTCCTTATCTCTCATTTTCTCTCTCTAAAACTTAGTTCTTTTCATGATTATAAATCAGGGAATGTGCACATTTACTCACACACATGAGGACACACACACACACACACACACACAATCGTGTTATTTACAATTTTCATATTGAAAGTGAATGACCTGGACACAGGGGCGCGTGGCCTCACCCGGGCCCGGGACCCAACCTCATCCGGACCCAGGGGTGCGTGGCCTCTCCCGGACTCAGGGGCGTGGTCTCACCCGGACCTGGGACCCAGCCTCGCCTGGATCCAGGGGCGCACGGCCTCACCCGGACCCAAGGGGGCGGCCTCACCCGGACCCAGGACCCAGCCTCACCCGGATCCAGGGGCGCACGGCCTCACCCAGACCCGGGATCCAGCTTCACCCGGACCCAGGGGCACGTGGCCTCACCCAGACCCGGGGATGTGCGGCCTCACCCGGACCCGGGACCCGGCCTCACCCGGGCCCAGGGGCACACAGCCTCACCCGGACCCGGGACCCAGCCTCACCCGGGCCCAGGGGCGCACGGCCTCACCCGGACCCGGGACCTGGCCTCACCCGGGCCCAGGGGCGCACGGCCTCACCCGGACCCGGGATCCAGCTACACCCAGACCCAGGGGCGCGTGGCCTCACCTGGACCCAGGGGCGCGTGGCCTCTCCCAGATCCAGGGGCACATGGCCTCACCCAGACCCGGGACCCAGCCTCACCCGGATCCAGGGCACACGGCCTCACCCGGACCTGGGATCCAACTACACCCGGACCCAGGGGCGCGTGGCCTCACCCGGACCCGGGATACAGCTTCACCTGGAACCAGGGGCACGCGGCCTCACCTGGACCCAAGTTCCGAGTGAGGCTGGGTCCCGGGTACAGGTGAGGCCACGCGCCCCTGGGTCCGGGCGAGACCAAACCAGAGGGAGTTGGACCTGCATTACCACCATTTGTCCACCATCCAGAGCTGAAAAGTCAGTGCCGACATGTACACATAAGGAACTGGTGGACATTGAAATTGGGTCTCAAAAGAACTGTTGGTCCAGAAAGAAACTCACTACAGACTGATTCATTTGCCTATCAGCATAACTATTATTGCTCGTCTCACATTCGGTTCTTATAAGTATATTTCTAGTAACACATGATCTCACTCATCTAGGGGAAATGATGAACAACATAGACTGATGAACAAGAACAGACCCAGAAACAAGGAGGCATCGATCAGACTGTTGGGCCTCAGAGGGAGAGTAAGGGAAGGTGGGGGTAGGGGGGAGAGATCAACCAAAGGACTTGTGTGCATACATACGAGCCTAACCAATGGTTAAGGACAACAGGGGGGTGGGGGCATCCGTGGGGAGGGGTGTGGGATGGGAATGGGGGGATGAGGACAAATATGTGACACCTTAATCAATAAAGAAATTTAAAAAAAAAAAACATTTACCTCCCAAGGAGTACAAGAATGAAAGAAAAAAAAAAGAAAGTGAATGACCTCACTTAGGGAGCTGGCCTAGCACTCTGCTTTCACTGCAGGCAGTTTCATGGGAATATGAGAACTGGTTACTCATTTACCAGCTAAAAATAAGTCTTTTGGGAATAAAATACACTCCATGGGGATTTCTTCTTTGGAGAAATCCAAGATAGAGTATAGCCAACTCATTCTTGACTTGGCCTACCATGTATATATAGTTATGAATATTCATTCTATGTCTAGCTACTTTCTGGTTCAAGATCCAGAAGGCTTCTCTGGGTATGTGTCACTTGGGCCCCAAACCTCAGTTTCTCTTGAAACCTCATCAAACTTTCCGAGAATGACAACTTTGGCAATTGTTGCTCCAGAATTGTGAATTGTGCTGATGTGACTAGATTTTTATACCAAGGAGTAGGCTAAAAAGATGGTGTTCCCCTGAAAAGCTGTTCTGTAGGGTGTTGAGTGCAGTGAACAGTTTGCGTAGTGTTCTATGCTGCACATGGCAAGTGGATTGTAATCAGCTTAACAATCATGACATTGAAAGTGGTGTTTAAATGTAGGCTTCAATTTCCCTGTTTTCCTACTCACACATATCAACCCCGACCCACAGCCAGCAAGTGCTGAGTTTCTTTTTTAACTTCTCTAAGCTCTTCCAATCTATAGTAATGACTGGCTGTGCCATGAATAAAGAACTGGATAAAGGTTAGAGAATCTGAGTGAACAAGAGAGAGCATTGAATCTGGGTTCTAATTCAGTGAACCTGACTGTTGGAATTGTGATGGATCAGGGAAAAGAGACTGAACCCTCCAGCATGTAGGCAAATGCCAGAAAGTTCTTTCCTGGTGAAACAAAATGTTCCAACAATTTCAGTGTCCCTATAAACCCTTGGAGTGAGCCTGAGAGAACAGGAGTGAAGAGAAGGGTGACAACAATAAATCATCAAACAGTGTCGCTGAATATTTCTTTCACAAACTGCCAATTGAATACAGAAGGCCAATCATGCAGATTTTCTCCTTTCCAGCTATACCATTGCTCTGATATTTTCTTTTTCTTTTTTTATTTTTTATTGATTTTTTACAGAGAGGAAGAGAGAGGGATAGAGAGTTAGAAACATCAATGAGAGAGAAACATCGATCAGCTGCCTCTTGCACACCCCCCACTGGGGAAGTGCCCGCAACCAAGGTACATGCCCTTGACCGGAATCGAACCTGGGACCCTTGAGTCCACAGGCTGACGCTCTATCCACTGAGCCAAACCGGTTTCGGCGCTCTGATATTTTCTGAAGATGGTAAAATAAATTATTCTCTTTTTTATTCTCTCCCTCTCATGAAGCTCCACGTACCCAACAAACTTGGGACATTTAATAATCTCTCAGTATACTTTGAACCTTCTATTAAGAAAAGGAATGAAAAAAAAAAAGAAAAGGAATGAACACCTGTAATACTTTCAACAATAAAGATACTTTTTTTTTTAAAAAAAAAGGAATGAATGCTTTAAAATTGTAAGAGAACACAGAGGAAAAAGCGAGTCTTGACATGCTGAATGAAGGCAAACAAATCCATGTGCTTCTCCCTCAAAGAACTGAGGTATAAAGTGTGTCCTGGGCCCTCCAGCGTCCTTGCACTTAATGATCTGCCTCAGTAGAAGGAAGCATGACAAATCCGTCAATTTTATTCACCCCACATATACCAGGCACCTACTTAGTGTCTAGTCAAGTGCCTGAGCTCTAGTGGATGTTTAAGAAATATCATGGACCAGCTGCTCTTAGCTTTGACCCTGTACTAATCACTGATGACAGAGGTGAATAACATAAGTAGCACTTGCCCTCAAACAGCTTACAGATTTTAGGTAGTTAAAAGGTATGCAATGGAATAAACTAGTGCTCTTACATCCTCTCTTTTGCCATTTGTCTCCAGCTCCACTAGGAAATCTCAATTTTTGTTGTTATTGTCAATGTCAGAGGAAACATTTTAAAACAGAAGAGCAAATGTGCCTCTTTAGCTGATGAAAGATCCTATGGAATTTATTTAGGCAACTGAAATTTAACTTCAGAGGTAGCTGATGCTATGGCTAAGTTTTGTACATGTGGAACAATTTGTCAGCAGTTCTGCTAAAAGCTTGAGAGGATATTCTCTCATCAAGTTGGTGTTAGAGAGAGTCCTGTGAATGTTTGGGCTCATGAAGAATAAAACAAAATCATGAGCTTTTGGGTTCCTTTATCACAGAGTGCATAATCCTAGTTCAGATCTGAATTTAGACCAGTGTCTGGACCCTAAAATACATTCATATGACAAATTGTTATGGCTGACCATATAGGCCATAGCTATGGTGTGAGGGCTGAGACACATCAATTCTGTAGGAGTTTGGTGGATCAAGCTCTTTGGTCATGTGCCCATGCCTCTGACGTACCCAGGTTAAATAGCAAGTATGCCTAGCCTTAGGTGGCTTCCTAAAAGTCTTCTGGAAGTAGCACAGTAGAAATATGCTGGCTTAACAGAGAGGTGTGGCAGTAGTGAAGCATTTGCTGTGGCTCGCTGTGCTGCTCTGAGGTTTCATTGGTGAGTTTCCCTTGTAGATTTATAGCAACTGTGCCTAATGTCATGTGGTTTTAGGGATGATAGTAGTTAGGGTTCAATGGGGTATGATCCATTCCAAGCCTAGGATCCATATTCACTTAGCCAAGCAAGGCTGAGTTGAGTGCCCCTGGAACTTTTGATTGGATCAGGGATTTATATGCTTGTCATGCTCTATATTATCTTGTTACTTTTCCATCCAATCTGCTGCTGAAGCGCTGGTTTTAGGATATGTAGGAGCTAATCTGATGGAGATAGCAGAGGAAGTGTTGGGGAACTATTTCAGGCAGGGGGAGTAACATGTAAAAGTCCCAGATGTGGGAGAGCAATTGTTTTCTCAAATTACTAATTAGGTCACTGAGGCTTAGAGGAGTTATACATTCTGCTTCACTTTATAAACCTAGTGAGCAGCAGAGCCTAGATTTTGTCTAACTTCAAAGCCTGTGCATTTGCACATGAGCCTCCTCATGAAGGCCAGGGTAAGGGTTTGGACATACCTTGTAAGAAGTGGGGAGCCATTAAAAGTTTAGGGAGAAGGCATACATGAAGAAAGCAGTGTTTTAAGATGACTAATTTGTTGGTCATATGGAGGCTGGATTAGCAAAGTGAGAGTCTAGAAGTAGAGACCAGTTGGAGGATACTGCAAAAGCCTAGACACAATGGTTTAGGGTTACTGTGTGCTAAGTTATTGATATTACTTCCTCTATCATAATATTTATCACTCTTCAATTTTGTAATGTTGGTTTTCATTCAATCGTCTATAAGCTTGAGGAGAATAGAGAGTATGTCTGTCTTATTCACTGTTTTATCCTTGGTGCCTAGCACACTTTAATCATTTAGTAAATACACAATGAATACACAAATGAATGAATGTGAATGAAGGACAACAAAGAGGATTTGAAATGGTTTGGTAAGATAAAGTACATAACCATTTAAAACATTACAGTACAGATAATAGCTACCATTATATGAGTGCTTATTGTGAGCTCCACAAGTGCCTTAACTTCATTTTTTCAATTCATCTTCATGGCCACCATGGAAAGTAGGTCCTGTTATCATCCATGATTTATAGCTGAGGAAATTCCCTTGAAGGAAGGGTAAAGTTAAGCATGGTGACTATAGTAAACAATACTGTATTATCTACTTGAAAATTGGTAAGAGAGTAGATCTCAAATGTTCTTATCACACAATACAAAGGTAATAGGGGTGTTAACTAACCTTACTGTGGTAATTACTAGTATTACAATATATACATGTATTAAATCATCATGTTGTATACCTTAAACTTATACAATGCTATTTGTCAATGCTTTCATAATAAAGCTGGAAATAAAGAGGGGGTAGAATAGTTGGTCACATTGCCAGTATTAGGCTGAGCCAGAACCCAGGTCTGATTAATTCCAAAGACTGTATTTATAAGCACACTGTTGAGGGCCTGGGAGAATTTGGGGTTGCAGATTAAAGCTGGAAAGTAAGAGGGGGAGAATATGCTCTCTGAGCCCCCTTTTGACTTATTGGTCTGTGGTTTTGAGGATTACGGTTTTAGACCTATTTTGAGGTAGCAGCAGGACAGCCCAGTACAGATCAAATGCTCAGTAAACAGCTGATGATACAGGAATGAGGCTTAGATGATAAGTTAGGTTGGGGTGAAAATTTAACAGCCACCAGCCTGGGGGCAATAGATGATACCCAGACAGTCTTTTCAAGACAAAGAATGTAGAGTGTGAAAGGCACAGGTCCAAAGCCTTCACCTGGGTTGATATCTGTACTCAGAAAACTAGAGGAGGAAGGGGAGCTAACAAGGGAGCACCTTACCTAAGGATAGGCACCTAGACTAGTGTAGACAGACAACCCAGAGCAGTAGGAATAGAACCTGGAGAATAGATGCTCATCCTTTCCCCTGCTGTGTGTTGGTTGCCTGTGCTGGATCAGAGACCTCAGGTTCTTCTTTCCTAATAGTTCTGGGAAGAAATGTGAAACCAAAGGTTTCTTTTTAATCTCCTTATTCTGAAGGAGATCTCTTTGGTAGAGTCACTAACACACTTTTTAAACAGGTTGTCATGTAAGGGAGGCCCAGGGGAAGCATTGAGCATACATACAGAGCCAAATGGGGTGTTCAGTATTCTAGTCAAATGTATAAACATATTGGGGCCATTTAATAGGCAAGACAGAGTGCAGCCTTGGGAACTGAGTGAGGGGGAGTTGGAAGAAGGAACAAGGGATTATTAGTGTTTTATGCTGCCAAGAGGTCATATGGCCAATAAGTATACTGAAAATGTTCTGGACAGACGGACTCAATTATTCTAGTAGGTATGTATGAATGTCCTTATGGTATTGCTGCCCAGATAATTACTGAGTTACTGTTACTTGGGGATCTTATCTTTGGAGCGCTCAAAAATGATCTTGCAGTCATCTCCTGGATGCTGTGGCCTCCTACTTGGCCATCTGTCAGAGGGCAGAAATGCCTATCTTTACAGAGATTGCCTATATTGTATGGCCCTGCTTGCTCACTTTCAGCTCCACCACACATTTCCTGCTTTGCATTTTCAGCGGTCCCAGGATCCTGATAATGTTATTAACTGGAAGGCATCCCTAGAAGAGTCACTTATTCAGCCTTTCTCCTCCAACCCACTTAGGACAAAAAATAAAATGAATCCAAGACGCTGACAGTCATGGTAGCTGGGACATTTTATTCCATAGACTGAGGCAAAAATATATTCTTTCTACTTACTAACAGCTTACCAACTACTAATGCAGCTGTTTTCATGGTGAGTCTCCCTCACTGAGGCTACACTGCCCAGAAGAATTAGAAAGAAGTTCCAGGGCTCATCAAAACTTTCAGTGACCAAAAATATTAGTGCACTTTTCCACAAATTACCCTCTGTCTGACACGAGCTGGCTTACAATATACCCTTTGCCTCACTCTGCCTTTCTCTGCCTTTGTGTGGTGTGCATTCCAAGGGAACATTCATTCACCTTTGCCTCCAATGCCCACAGCAATCAGGTTGCCTAAAATCAGAATTAGCCTAGACATAAGATGGCAGCTTTGGCAAAGAGTAGCAAGATCTTTATTATCTGAGAGGCATATGAGTAATCATTGTTTAATGTAAACCATTGTTTAGCTTTCAAACTATTTATTGTTTTCCTATTGTGCTTAAAAAGGATACTGATTCATTGAGGCCAAAAGAAAGACAGCCGTATGTTCTATGTTCCCTAGATTCCCTTCTGCTCTACTTCTACCATCTTGGTGTGTGTAGCAAATGTCATCATCTTCTCTGGGGAATAGCAAGTAGATCTGGGGTTATTAAAAAGAAACAACATGATATTGGGCTAAATGTGTGTGTGTGTGTGTGTGTGTGTGTGTGTGTGTGTGTGTGTGTTCTGAAATACTGAGCCAAAGGTACTCTAGCATTGTTTCACACCCAGAGGTAATCTTGCATTCCCATGGGGAATTTGACATAGTTGTAGGAGTGTTTTTGGATTGTCACACTCATTGAAGACAACTACTGGCATTTTGTGGGCAGACACCAGTGTTGTTAAATACTGTGCCTTGAGTGGGATATTCTGCCCAACAAGGAATTATCCAGGCCCAAATGCCATAGTGCTACCCCTACAGGGAAACATTGAGGAGAAAACTGGTAAGGGGAAGCACAGGAGAGTTCTTATGAGATTTCCAGGATTACCAAAGATCAACGATGAGTGGCTAAAGCTATGTTCTCAAAGAGTGGTCTCTAGTTTACCTATATCAAAATTGCCTGGAATGCTTGCTAAAATACACTTTCTGTGTTTACCCAAGAAGTGCTGAATCAGAAACTCTGGGAGAGGAATCAAGGAATCTGCATTTTAACAAGCACTCCAAATGATTTTTTATGTGCATTAAAGCTTGGGAACCATTGACTTAAAGGATTTTTCTTCTAATCAAGGGAGGCTGAGGGCTAACCTAATTAAGATCTTTATACGTATAAAGGCATAGAGAAAGCCATATATTTCCATTGAGGAAAGCACAATCAGAAGTAGGTTTGGACAGTGGATAAAAGCATTTAGGATGAAGTTAGAAATATAGAAGGAAGTGTTATTTATTTTCCTTTGAAAATATTTAGAATCTTGTTTTAAAAATGACACCAGTCTCAAAGGGCTTAAAGAAATCTACAAAGAACCAATAAATCTATGAGAAAATGTTTAACTTTCTTTTCTAATAATCAAGAAAATTAAAATTAATAAAATATCTATTTTACATTTATCATATTGGCAAAAGGTTGTTTCATAAATTTGTATTTTAATGATAATATCCATTGTTAAAGAGCACTAAGTTGAGACACTGTTAGAAATGTATATTCAAACAATCCTTTGGAAAATCACATTGACCAGATGTATATATGATACTTTAAAATGCATATATCCTGTGAATGTTGTAATTCTACATCTAGACAAAAACTAAATAATTTCATTGTCATTTGTCTGCATTTGATTTGCAAATCTGATTTAGATGTTCATTGTTGCTTTATTCTTATAACAAAAATGGAAAAAACCTAATTGTTCAACATTAAGGGATTATTTGATAGCATATTATGTGATCATTTAAAATTTAAGTGCATGAAAAATTTTAATAACATGGACAATACCTATTATATAATGTTATATGAATAGATTGAGTTATAAAAGTTTAGCTTTAATTGTATGGGAGAAAAAACTAACAATATGTAGAAAAGAAGAATGTGAAAGAATATCATGCCAAGATGTCAACAGAGGATTATCTCTAGTTAGTGGGTTTGGGTGTAGTTGTTAGCTTCTTTATTCTTTTCCTAATCTCCAAATTTTCCTGTGCAATGGGTATAAGTAGAAATAAGTTAATTTAAATAAATAAATATATATATATATATATATATATATATATATATATATATATATATGGCACAGACTAGAAGCAGGTAAGGATGCAAAGTCCTTTCCAAATACGTTTCAATAATTTGAGGTGGGATGGGATCATTGACTTTATTTAACATAATATGATCAATTCTGTGCCTCTAGCTCAGATCAATATAGCATTATCTAAAAAGGAAATTTGTTAGTGCTTACTTTCCCCTCTTGGGTACATTCTATTACTGGCCTCTTATTTATATAATGCATGTCATTCCCAATGGAAAGCTTGTTGGAATGGTGTAGATACTTGGGTGGTAGTGGAAAATTGGGTTTTATTTATTTTAACTTATATTTCATGAATATCAAATAATTTTTTTAAATTTCTTTATTGATTAAGGTATTACATATGTGTCCTTGTACTCCCATTGTCCCCCCAACCTCCCCACTCATGCCCTCACACCCCTGTTGTCTGTGTGCATTGATTGACCAGAAATTTTCAATAAGGCATCAGGAACCTTTGAAAACGAATTCTACTCTTTTGTTTATTTTTTTTTCCTCAAAATTCCATTTGCATTCTAATTCCTTAGTTATTTATTATTTGCATTCCTCATTAGAATTTCTGAATTAAACCTCTCCTAGTGCTATTTATGAGTATAGTACAGATGCATTCATATACTTATGAGGTCATTTTTGCTGGAAGAACTTGGTTTTCCATAAATAAGAAGCAACTAAAAGTCTTCATTAAATTCAAATTTACTAGGACCATACTAATCCAATTTGTAAACTGTGCATGTAAGGGTGAATCATCATTACAGGTTACATTTAAAGGACATTGATTGCACATGTATGCAGTGCGACTTACAAGATTCTTAGGAAAATTTGAATGAGTTACTGCAAATAATAAGAATTGATGCAATATAGTGTTAGTAAAGAAAACAGGTTGTGAATAGTGTGTCACAACATGCACTTTTCTCACTTCTTTTGATAAATGGAGTTAGATTCAAATTATTTGTGAAACTGTTACTACATCCTTGGTAATAACAACTTGATCTTCATAATCAGATACCTCTTTGACTCTGTGCTGTAAACATGGAGCTAAGTAGAGTGCAATCGCTTAGGAACTATTTTCTTCTTGTTCCTTTTCAAACGAAATACTGACTCTTGGGATTAGTCAAAAGGCCCTAGAAGAAAATTCTTCTGAATCAAATATGTGAAATTACTAACATGCTTCTATGCCACAGGAAATAGCATTTAGAGATTGGCTTGACTGCAAGGGAGTTGACCTCAGACACATATCCAGCCCCTGCTTCTGATAGAAAATTTACAATAGCCACTGGATCCTTTGCATGGGGAAATGAAATACACAGTCCAGGATATACCGACTGGATCACTGTCACAGAATCACTGTCTAACCAGCCTCCCAAGTGGATTGAACTGATAATCTTTTATTTTTGAGTAATTTGACAGCCATTGCCACTACTTAGATTTTTGCTGTTATAAAATACAAACTCAGCCATAGGTGCAATTTCTAATTATTTGATGATAATAACTTTGATTTTCACAGAGCCTTCCTTTTTTTTCATACGAACCCCTAGTATATTCACACTACTTAAAATTTTCTCCTCAGAAAGGTAAGGTAACCAGGGAAGGTAGTGCATTTCCTCAGTCTTCTCTCCAAAACCTCTGGGAACCAGGGTTTTATGGGATACAGAACTGTTTGGGAATGAGAATGGTAATAACAAATATTATGATACTAGAGGCCCGGTGCACGAGATTCGTGCATGGAGGGGGGTTGTCCCTCAGCCCAGCCTGTACCCTCTCCAATATGGGACCCCTTGAGGGATGCCCGACTGCCCATTTAGGCCCGATCCCAATCCAGGACTGCTGGCTCCCAACTGCTTGCCTGCCTGCCTTCCTGATTGCCCCTAACCGCTTCTGCCTGCCAGCCTGATCACCCCCTAAACCACTCTGCTGCTAGCCTGTTTGCCCCCAACTTCCCTCCTCTTCCAGCCTGGTCACCCCTAACTGCCCTCTCCTGCAGGGTTGATCACCTCCAACTGCCCTCCCTTGCAGGCCAGGTGCCTCCCAACTGCCCTCTCCTGCTGGCCATCTTGTGGTGGCCATCTTGTGTCCACATGGGGGCAGGATCTTTGACCACATGGGGGCAGCTATGTTGTGTGTTGCAGTGATGATCAATCTGCATATTACTCTTTTATTAGATAGGATAGAGGCCTGGTACAGGGGTGGGGGACAGCTGGTTTGCCCTGAAGAGTGTCCCAGATCAGGTGGGGTTTCCCTTGGGGTGTGGGGCGGCCTGAGCGAGGGGCCTGTGGTGGTTTGCAGGCTGGCCACGCCCCCTGGTGACCCAAGCGGAGGCCCTGGTATCTGGAATTTATTTTTCTTCTACAATTGAAACTTTGTAGCCTGGAGCAGAGCCAAGCCTGGGGCTCCCTCCGAGGCTGGCTGGCAGCCATTTGTGTTGGGGTTATAATTGAAACTTTGTTGCCTTAAGGGGGTGGGCCTGGCCAGGGTGTGCGAAAAGTTTTGCTTCCCCTGTTGCCGGCGGCAACCCTGGCCTGCTCTCTCAAGCTCCATTCTGCCGCCATTTGTTTGAATTTGTTTACCTTCTATAATTGAAACTTTGTCGCTTGAGTGGAGGCTTAGGCCTGGCTAGGGCAGGCAGAAAGCTTGGCTTCCTCTGTTACCTAGGAAACCTTGCTCTCTGTGGCTGTAGCCATCTTGGTTTGGGTTAATTTGCATACTCGCTCTGATTGGATGATGGGCGTAGCTTATGGGCGTGCCTTGTGGGTGTGTCGGAGGTATGGTCAATTTGCATATCTGTCTATTATTAGAGAGGATAGAAGCTATTTCTGATAACTTGACCCCATGGTCACTCCTTGTGGGCTTCTTCTAATTCCCACACTCAGGACTCTATAACAGCTCAGATTGTCCCCTGGTCTGAAGTGCCTTTTCTTCTCTACTTCACTTATTCTTAAGCATCCTTTAGCTCTACCTCCTCCAGAAAGCCTTCTCTAACACCTTCTGTTTATACTAATCCTTGTTGTGCTGACCTCCTATAGCACTTGTCCTCAGTATCTCTGATTCCCTACTTAATTATTCTGTGTCTCATGTGATATACATTTATCTTTCACTAGTATGCATTGTCTGCTTTTGGTCAAGCATTGTACTTACTATTTTATATTGATCATATCACTTAATCCCTACCATTTAAGAATTGTAATTTTGCCCATTTTATTAAGTTTAAAGAGTTTAAGTAACTTGCCCATGGCCACATAATTCATCAGTGGTGAAACTGGAATTTAAACACAGTTCTCATATGAATTCAGAACATAAACATTTAACTAGTGCATTATTTTGTATTAATCTATGTCATTAAAAGAGCTTACACTATAGCTGGGAAGATAAGAGTTTGACATCATGTATCTTCTTGTTATGGACTGAATGTTTGTGTCCCCCTCAAATTCATATGTTAAAGCCCTAAGCCCCAATGTAATGATATTAGGAGATAGAAAGTTTGGGAGGTAATTAACTTTACATAAGGTCAACATCATTAATAATCAGGGTAATTATTGATCATAGCATTTCTTCATTTGGAACATAGGAACAATAACAATAGTGAATTCCCAGGAAAGTTGTAGGAATTCAGCGGGAAGACCTTCTAAAGCAGTGGTTCTCAACCTTTCTAATGCCGTGACCTTTAATACAGTTCCTCATGTTGTTGTGACCCCCAACCATAAAATTATTTTCGTTGCTACTTCATAACTGTAATTTTGCTACTGGTATGAATCGTAATGTAAATATCTGTGTTTTCCGATGGTCTTAGGCTCTACAGCAGCAGTTCTCAACCTGTGGGTCACGACCCACTGTAAGGGATCTAGCTCATGAACTTTATAGTAGCAGGTAGAATTTTGCTTTTGCTATCACCCTGTCATATGATCAGGTAGAAGGATGGGTAGAAGGGAAAATGGTAGTGGCTTGGGAAGCAAACAAGGATTACCTCTCTTCCAGCTTCCCACTTCCTTCCCCTTCCCACCACCCTTACTAGGCCAAAAGTAGTGCTAAATTATAGCCATCAACTTTAAAGAGTCTGAGAAGCACCACTCCAAATGAGGGCCTGCTGAGCTTGGATCTTAGAGGATCAGAATAGTAGAGCACTGAGTCATGTTCCCAGCAAGCTGGAAAAATGGGAGCTTGTGGGCTCAAATGCTAGAGAGAGAGGAAGTGACTAGGGTTCAAGGACATGAAAGTTCCATTGTTATCATAATAAGATAGATGGGTACCCACAAAGATTGAGCTTGAGGCTGGCTTTCACATTTTCAGTATCTGAGAATGTGTTACAATATATTTTTCCTATTAAATAATAGGGTGTGGTTTCATTCTGCCACAACATGCATGGCTAGGGTTCAGGATCTGAAGGAGGGGCCAATGCACAAAGGAAAATACTATACAAGAAATATGAATTTAGAAGGTATGGGGGTCCAGGTAGAGACCTCTCTCTTGGAGAAGCACACTGAAACCTGGCCTTATCCTCTTTTTATTCAGTTTTAGTACTCATCTTGTCCCCAGTAAAGCATGGCAAACAGGTAGCAGACAGACCATCTCTAAGGTCAATAAAGATCAGTAAAGATCAGTAAGGTCCAGTAAACATTTACTTTGAGGCTATTAGGTCAGGAAATTGCTTCAAGCCACCGCTATTTCAAAATGAACAATGGTGCTTGGTGTTAGCCCTGCTAACACCCAAGGTCCATTGGCCTTCCACGTTCCTTGGTGCACTCTCATGATAGTATCTGCAGTGGGTGGCTTCCCACATCTCCCCCTTTTAGTTTTCTTAATAAATCTTGAAAAGTGTATGCCATCTGTAGGGCTTGAGTCCTTTTAAGACCCTTCATTCCGCATCTGCAGACTAGAAATAAACATATAAGAACAAAATGAGACAGACAATAGTGGTTATGCTAAGAGGCAAATGTAAGGAGATCCAGTGAAAGGGATTAAACGCTTTCATGTCCTTTTTAAATTGCTGCCAGGCATCTAAAGAACTAGTTTGTAAGTTTGCCTTGGATAATTGTACAATATGCTGTTGTAATTCTAAAATGTCAAGGGTTGTATCACCTTTACCCCAAGCACCAAGAAGGTGATCTTTTATTGATTTCCAAGGGCGTAAGGTACTGTTATAGGGAACAGGGGTAACACTAATCTGGGGAAAATTATAATGACACTGTAAGGACATTCTTTGCTCTAAGCTGTGGATTTTATCACCCATCCATAAAACTGTAGATTTTAGTGCCAATAATTATATCTCAAAGTGGCTGTCAATTCTTTTTTTGTATAGACAAGGTCTTAGTTACATTTTCCTTAACTTGTTGTACAAACTGAGAAGTTTGAAAAGTTTGTACCATGGATGAAGCAGCAATTCCCACAGAAGTAAGTAACAATACTAGAGCCAAGAGTCCTGCAATTAACATTCCAATAAATCTTTTTTGTTGTTTTAAGATTTTTACCAGGTCATGTAACAGTCGGTAGGTTTGATGAGATTCTCAAGGCTGGGTTAGGTTAGTAGGAACTCAAGCGAAAGCAGGTTGTTTTAAAATCATGAGGGAATCTTTTTGGAATGTAGAATTAATACAATGGGATATTGTGCAGCCTGTGCATGACACCTCATACAAATGGATTGTTGCATTAAGGAGCATCTGGATGGGGCCTGAGAGGAGTACAAAAGGATCAAATACACAAGCGGTGGCAAATACTGTCTTATTGGGAATTCCCCTTAAGGTACGAATGGAATTATTTAAACTATAGTTAAAACTATACCATTTTATAGGTGCAAGTACAGCAGCTAATTTCCATTGTGTGTTTTGTAGGGGCCAATTATCGTGTTGTAATTGAGATCCAACAAATCCTCCTCCATACCATGAGATGGAGTGATTAGCTTCAACATATAGTTAGGATGTGGTTCCCTTCCATTTTAAGGTGCAATTGTTACTATATGCAGATCTGTAGGGGCTCCAATCCACAAAGGAAAAACTGTTATTAAGTTTGCTTCTGGTGGGTTGGTCACTATAACAGTCTTGCCAATTAATTTATTCCTCGGTGGGTGCCATTACATAATGGCTTAGCGGTGGGATGTCTTAGTAATGTTATATGTTCTGTACCTCTCCCAGGAGCAAGAAGTGATAGTAGATGTATTTGGGCTTTTGCTTCCCTCTCCTTTGGTGTCCATGCTAGTCATAAACCTCTCTTTAATTCTACACACAAAGGAGCAGTAGTTGGATTCTGTATCATACAAAAAGGAAGCTGGGTGGTGACACCTGTGTAATTATATTTTTCCCAGATACTTCCTTGTCCCACCTGTGGTCCCCCTGGATGACCAAGGTTCTTGGTATTATTGGTGACTACACTAGGTGGGGGACCAGCCCAAGTAAGGGGTCTTACCCATGGAGGGTCAGGAACATAAGTCCAATATACTTCCCCATTTGCCCCTGGTAGTATTGCTGCACAACTGATGGCTGCTAGCATGTCAAGGAAAACGTTCTCAGGTGTTCTTGGGATTTTGGTCTCCTCACAAATTCTCTCAGCTTTCTGGACGTTTTCTTCACCATCCCACAGGTCATCTACAGATTGTTTGTCACCTGTCTCTTTCTCCTCTCACTCCTTATCTTCAGTGTGTTGCTTGGGGCTACTGCTATCTGTGGATGGAGTAGTCAATTGTCTTCAGCTGCAGGTACAGGATGAGGCTGAGGTGCAAGGTTCTCATTAGTCTGATCAGTTCCTCTCTCAGATCCATGTTGAAATTTAATATTCCTTGCATGAATCCACATGGGCTTGGAGGAATTTTCTGGAAATACACAAGCATAACCTTGACCAAAGGTTAACAAAGGGACCCTTCCATAAACCAGACTCAGGATCTTTCCATTTAACCAAACCATTTTCCTTTGGTTTATTCTGACACCAGTGTAATTCCATAGGTGTCTTGCCATCAGCATTACAATTGAAAAAATTTAAAGTAATTAAGGCTTGATGTAGTTTACCTACAAGAGATTTCTCCAGTATCACTATTCCCCCTTTTTATTTTTCAAGTTGGGATTTTAGCTGCTGATGTTGGCGTTCTATAATTGCCTGTCCTTGGGGATTGTATGGTATTCCTGAATGTGCTGAATTTTCCACTTTTTACAAAATTGCTGGAAATGATAGCTTGTGTATACAGGTCCATTATCAGTTTTAATAATTTCTGGAATTCCCATTATGGTAAAAGCAGCTAGGCAATGATTAATGACCTGTTTTGCCATTTTCCCTATAGATGTATTGGCCCATAGGACCTTTGAAAAAGTGTAGACATGCAATGCCCCAAGGCATCCAAAAGGAGTATAGTGTATTACATCCATTTGCCAGATATGGTGTCTTATCAATCCCCAAGGGTTAATTCCTGTATTAGGCCCTTGAGGCAGATGTAACATGCAAGTGGGACATTCCTTGATAATCTGTTTTGCCTGCTGTCAAGTGATTGAGAATTGTTTAGACAACATTTTGGCATTCTGATGTAAAAGCTGATGAGATTCTGTGGCCTGTTTTAATAAGGCAACCAATTGATCAGCATGTGCATTTACTTTTGTTAAAGAACCATGCAGGGTGGTATGATCCCTGATATGAATAATATAAAAGGAGTATTGTCTTTGCTGTACAATTTGCTATACCTGTTTGAGTAGTATAAATAGACTTTGGTCACTGAGCCATTTTAATTGAGCAGTTTCAATTCTATTTACTAGGCCAGCAGCATAGGCAGAACAGAAATGATATTAAGAGGCTCTTGTAAATCCTGCAATGCAGCCTTGATAGCTTCTAATTCAATTCTTTGCACGGAAGTGTATGACTGGTCTGGAAGACTCCGTCTGAATTCATTGCATGATAAGCAGCTTTACCATTAGATGAATCATCTGTAAAAACAGTTAATGCTCCAGGAATAGGTTCCTGCCTAGTATTTTTTTGTATAATAATAGGGGTGTAATATAAAAATTGTAGTAATTTGTTTTTTAGTAGGTGACAACTAAGTTCCCCTGAATATCCATTTAATCCAATTTGCCAATTCAAATCAGTCTGAAATAACATTTCTAATTGCTTCCCAGTGAGGGGAAGATAGGTGCATTGGGGTTCTTCTCCTCTAAGCTGCCTGCAGCAATTTCTGAGTTGAGATATTAATTGAGCCATGAGTTATATATGTGTAACTACAGTTTTAGAGTACTGATGCCCTAGGTGGACCCACTCAATAATAGTAGGGAAGTTTTTATTTTGGAAGATGATTCCAGTGGGACTATTTGCAGTAGGATTAATCTGTTCTAATAAAGGCAATTCAGGCTGTACCAATGCTACTTGGACTGAGGAGATTGCCTGCTCAATTCTTAGTAACTCCTTCCTAGCTTCATCTGTTAATGTTCAGGGCAAGGAAAAATTAGAGTCACCCCTAAGTATATTGAATAAATTTGTCATTTCTCCCATAGAGATTTTTAGATAAGGTCTTAACCAATTAATGTCCCCTAATAATTTTTGAAAGTAATTTAATGTTTTAAGGCAATCCTTTCGTATTTCCACCTTTTGAGGCCTAATACATTGGTTTTTAATTATGGTTCCTAGATATTTGAAGGGCATTTCTTTCTGTACCTTTTTTTGAGCAATTTTTAAGACCCATTTAGGGATTTTCTTTTCTAATTGGATAAACATTGCTAAAGTCTGCTTTTCCTGTGGGCTTGCCATTAATCACTAGATTAAAGACTTTTACTTTCTTTTAAACAGAGCAACAACTTACTTGCCTTTCAGAAAAACAGGTAGGAGAAAAAAAATGCTGGCCAATGCTTCAATGCATACATCTCAAGTAAAAGTAACTTTCTTTTTACTTATGGTGTCTCATTAGTGGTGAGATTTAAAGCTTGAATAATAACTTTTAGTTTACTTTGTAAATAGTGGCAGAAGATATTTAAAAATTTCTCCTTTTTATTAAGCTTAAAATTTACTTTTAAACAGCATTCTTTTTGGCCAGTGTTCATTTGCATATGTATGTAAATTTTACTTTGGACTTTGTTAGAACCAATTGCTCATAAAATATTGGCTTCTCATATAAATGAGTTTATATGAGACCTTGATTATTTTGTGAAAAGCTAACTTACTAAGTAATTAAAATAGGCATCTTTATTGAAAAAGCAAAGTAAGCAAACTTATACATTTGACCTATGAAGTACAGATGCTGCCCCACCCCCCAGCCAATCTGAAGAGCAGGCTGGGTGGGGGTCTGAGGCATTATGTATGCTCCTGTTTTTAAATTCCATTGCTGAATATTCTGGTTTTGCTTAAGAAGTATTCAGCAACCTTGTCCTGCCCTCCCTTTCTGTATTAACCATTTACTCTGTCCTTGGCAGGGGAGATAAGGGTAGTGGTCTAGCCTCTGTTTAAATTTCCCTGAGATTTTATGACCCTTTTACAACTTTTGCAAATAGTTAACTTTAGAACTTATTTCTTTCTTTCAACATTTCTTTTTTCCTTCTCATTACATGTGCAACCTTCACAAATTTCACACTTTTAAATTAGCCTTCATACCTTCTTTCCATGTCCTAAAATGTATAACCATGCCTTTGACCTTCCATTAAGTATTTCCACTCTAATATTCTTTCTTTCTGTCATCAACTTATATAGACCTTTTCCTTCTTTTTTTAAATGTATTAGAATTCTTCACTCTTAGGAACCTTAATTTTTCAATGAAAACCAAAAAGTAAACAGCCAGCATTTCTTAGATTGACATTTATCAACACACTTTTTGTAATTATTCTAAAAGACATCAATTAAATTTCAACTGGTTTTAATATTAAAATTTTGGTTCAGACCATAGAATCAATCCTCTTTTTTAATCAGGCCAATAAAATATTATATCCGAGGTTGAAATTTTACCACATGTAGTACACATAAGGACTACAATATATTTTGAACTACTAATTTCTCCAGGAAAAATAAAAGAATTATTTTTCTCAAAAATGAATATCTATACTTTATGCATTTTGTTATCACAACTATATAATCTCTCACAATTTAGTTTGAACGTTTAACTCTTAGAAACCTCAAATTTTAGGTGGCAAGTTAAATATTTAGCATTTCTCAGATTAGTAATATATTTATATTTTAAGGATATGTTTCAAATAAAATATAAGACATTCAATTTATAGATTCAAATATATCCTCTAGATTTTTCATATGAGGCAAACTTGGATTAATATTTCAGTATTTTGTTATTTCAAAATACCTAGATATTTAATAATTTTTATTATTTAATTTAGCAAACTCCAAAGTTTTATGTCACCAAAGACTTTGGAAAACTATGTTTAGTCATATATAATTGCCACTGAAAAAGATTTACCATATACCTTTCATTTTAGTTATGTATATTTTGCCTTAACAACTTTGAGATTTTAAAGTCAATTATTATTATCCAAGGCATTTTCCTTGGCAAATTCTGTAACAGAGATAACTCACTGGCTTTCATTGGCTTTAATGTTAAAGTATTATTTTATTTTCCTTTATAAAAACAGGAGTGCCCCCAGGACCTGTGATGCAACCTTAGAATGCGGTCCATTATTATTCAAGAACTACCCATTATTATGAAAACACATCTTGTTGCCCAGACCCAGCCTGCATATTTTCCTTGTGTCGTTTTTGCCATCTTTTAAAGAAAAACAATATTGGGCTTATTCCATAACATCCGTGAAGAGATGGGGCTTAGACCAAGAGGCCATCCAAAATCGGGCTGGGTGCACCTTTTCTTAAGCTAGCCTTTTTCTCTTCATGGGTATAGAAATCCCAGACACATCCCTAAGTTGTGAGAAATGTCTCATCTATCCAAATTTCAAATGATAGACTGGGAAATAAAAACATGGTGAAAATGAGACTTTTAATAACACTCCTGAAAGTGGGCGTCCATTTTACAGGATCATCAAAAGACCTAGTAATTAATGGGCCGGGACCTTTTTTAGTTACCTCTAATTTGTCTAGGGAATTTTCCTAGAACCTGTGTTATCAGCCACATGTACCACTCATATTCTCTCTCCCCACCCCCACATTCTGTTTGCTCTGGGGAAATTTAGTAATGACCTGGTCATCTACTGTTTCTTTTGTATTAAATTAAATTAAATTAAATTAAAGGCATACAAATTAAACCAAACAAAAAAGATAGATAGATAAAACAACAATCAACAAACACTCATATATACAAGCGCGCAAAACACATAGACAAGACTTAATAAATCAGAGTTCTTTTCATGGATTTTTCAGATGTTTTACATTGCCTGGGACTTACAGCCAGATGTGGCCCAGATCTCAGCCTGTTGTTTGCAGATTTTATCATATTCTGCTCTCCATAGCACTGACTGGCGTCTAAAGTTGTTTTAGCTAAAATCTGCCAGTCCCAAGGTGTCATATGATAATTTTCAGACAAAGCATTAAAGAGTCCTTTTGTAAAAGGATTGTTAGCCTCTTTTTCTCTAGTGGATGAGCCTTCCCACACTAGAGGTGGAGGACCCAGGGCCTTAGGTTTTACAGACTTTTGATCCCCAATACAAAGTGGGCATAATGCAGTTCGAACAAGAGCCCACATAGTTAAAGATGACAAGGGTACTCATCTTCCTTGAGCTTGATTTAAGAGAGTACCTTTTGACATCTTAATTCCTTTATCCTTGAGCATGCAAGCTAAACATTTACAATGATGTTTTTGCCTTTTACTCAAATTCTGCCCCATTATAACCTGGCTGAATCAAAACATTTCTCGTCCACTTACGGTTGTGACTCCAAAGCTGGCATGGGCTTTGTGTGAGGTGAACTTTCCACCTTTCTGGTGAATTTCCACTTTTTCTTTTTCACTTCGTTTTTTGCTCAGGTGAAACTTCTCCTCCAGAATCTTATTTGTGATGCCAGAATGCTGCAACCTGCATGGCTAGGGTTCAGTATCTGAAGGAGGGGCCAATGCACAAAGGAAAATACTATACAAGAAATGTGAATTTAGAAGGCATGGGGGGCAGGTAGAGACCTCTCTCTTGGAGAAGCACACTGAAACCTGGCCTTATCCTCTTTTTATTCAGTTTTAGATACTCATCTTGTCCCCAGTAAAGCATGGCAAACAGGTAGCAGACAGACCATCTCTAAGGTCAATAAAGATCAGTAAAGATCAGTAAGGTCCAGTAAACATTTACTTTGAGGATATTAGGTCAGGAAATTGCTTTGAGCCACTGCTATCTCAAAACAAACAATGGTGCTTGGTGTTAGCCCTGCTAACACCCAAGGTCCATCGGCCATCTGTGTTCCTTGGTGAACTCTCATGATAGTATTGGCAGTGGGTGGTTTCTTGCATCATTCCATTCCTAATAGCATTGGAATGGAATGATACCACACAATGGCAATACTCTTTAATAACCAGAGGGTTATGCAAAAGGGTGAGGCAGAAAGGATGATCATTTCCAATGTTTCAACTGCTTCTCATTTATTCATTTACTCAAAAATTCACTCATTGATACAAGATACACTTTTATTTTATTTTAAAAAAATCTTTATTGTTGAAAATATTACATACCTGTATTTCCCCTTTTTTTCCTCTTTGACCCCATCTAGCACACTCCCCCCCACCCCACCCCCTGCCCCAGGCCTTCACCACACTATTTTCTGTGTCCATGATTATGCATATATGCATATAAGTTCTTTGGTTGATCTCTTCCCACTCACCCATTTACCCCTGCCTTCCTTCTGGAGTTTGACAGTCTGTTCCATCTTCTATGTCTCTGGATCTATTTTGTTCATTAGATTGCACATATGAGTGAGATAATGTGATATGTATCTTTCTCTTAGTGGCTTATTTCCCTTAGCTTAATACTTTCCAGGTCCCCTGCATTACCACCATTTGTCCACCATCCAGAACTGAAATATCATTGCTGACATGTGCACATAAGGAACTGTTTGACATTGAAATTGGGTCACAAAAGAACTGTTGGCCCAGAAAGAAACTCACTACAGACTGATTCATTTGCCTTTCAGCATAACCATTATTGCTTGTCTCATTTTTGGTTCTTATAAGTGTATTTCTAGTAACACATGATCTCACTCATCTAGGGGAAACGATTAACAACATAGACTGATGAACAAGAACAGACCCAGAAACAAGGAGGAATGGATCAGACTGTCGGGCCTCAGAGGGAGGGTAGAGGAGGGTGGGGATATAGGGGAGAGATCAACCAAAGGACTTGTGTGCATGCATATGAGCCTAACCAGTGGTTAAGGACAACAGGAGGGATGGGGGCATACATGGGGAGGGGTGTGGGATGGGAATGGGGGGAAGAGGACAAATATGTGATACCTTAATCAATAAAGAAATAAAAAAAAAATACTTTCCACGTCCCTCCATGCAGTCTCAAGGGTTAAAGATCCTTCATTTTTACTGCTGCATAGTATTCCATGGTATAAATGTACCACAGCTTTTTTATCCACTCATCTACTGATGGGCACTAGGGCTGTTTACAGATCTTAGCTATTATAAATAACTGCAGGCTCAGTGCATGAAATTCGTGCATGGGAGGGGTGTCCCTCAGCCTGGCCTGCACCCTCTCCAATCTGGGACCCCTTGTGGGATCAGGCCTAAACCGGCAGTCGAACATCCCTCTCACAATCTGAGACTGGTGGCTCCTAACCACTCACCTGGCTGCCTGCCTGATTGCCCCTAACCGCTTCTGCCTGCCAGCCTGATTGCCCCCTAACCACTCCCCTGCTTGCCTGATTTACACCTAACTGCTCCCCTGCTGACCTGATCACCCCTAACTGCCCTCCCCTGCCAGCCTGATCGCCCCCAACTGCCCTCCCCTGCTGGCCTGATCGCTCACAACTGCCCTCCCCTGCCGGCCATCTTGTGGTGACCATCTTTTGGTGGCCATCTTGTGATGACGTGAGGGTGGCCATCTTGTGATGATGTTGCAGCAGCCATCTTGTGATGATGTCACGCAATGCCACCTAGGCTTTTGTTATATAGGATGCTGCTATGACATAGGGGTGCATATATTCTTTCTGATTGGTGTTTTGGGTTTCTTAGGATATATTCCCAGTGGGATCATTGGGTCAAATGACAGTTCCATATTTAATTTTTTGAGGAATCTTAATACTATTTTCCATAATAGCTGCACCAGTCTGCATTTCCACCAGCCTTATACTGGAGTTCCCTTTTCTCCACATCCTCACCAGCACTTATCATTTGTTGATTTATGGATGGTAGCCATTCTGACAGGTGTGAGGTGATACTTATTGTCATTTTAACTTGCATTTCTATGATGATTAGTGACTTTGAGCATTTTTTCATATTTCTCTTGGCCATCTGTATGTCCCCTTTGGAGAATTGTCTATTTAGGTCCTTTGCCCATTTTTTAATTGGATTGTTTGTCTTCCTTTTGTTAAATTGTATGAGTTCCTTATGTATTTTGGATATTAACCCTTTATCAGATGCATCATTGGCAAATATGTTTTCCCATACAGTGGGCTCCCTTTTCATTTTGTTGATGGTTTCTTTTTTTCTGGGCAGAAGCTTTTTATTTTTAATAAATTAATTTGGCAATGTAGTAGGATACAAAATTAGCACCTAGAAATCGATGGAATTTTTTATACATCAATAGTGAATTTTCAGAAAAAGAAATGTAAAAAATCAATCCTATTTACCACTGCAACAAAAAATTAAGATACTTAGGAATAAACTTAACCTAGGTGATAAAAAATGAGTACTCTGAAAACTATAGGATGTTGAAAAAAGAGATAGAGGAAGATATAATCAAGTGGAAGAATATACTGTGCTCATGGATTGGTAGAATTAACATCAATAAAATGTCCATATTACTCAAATCAATATATGGATTCAATGCAATCCCTATTTAAATACCAACAGCATATTTCATAGGTCTAGAACAAACACCTCAAAATATATATATGGAACCAGAACAAAGACAAAAACAACTGAATGGCTTCAGCAATCTTGATAAAAAAGAACAAAGTTGGAGGGGTCATAATATCAGATATCAAGTTATACTACAAAGCCACTGTAATCAAAACAGCCTGGTACTGGCACAAGAACAGACATAAAGATCAATGGAACAGAACAGAGAACTCAGAAATCAACCCATCCATTATGCTCAATTAATACTTGACAAAAGAGGCAAGAGTAAAGACAGTCTCTGCAATAAATGGTGTTGGGAAAATTGGACAGATACATGCAAAAAAAATGAAACTAGACTACCAACTTACATCATACTTAAGAATAAACTCAAAATGGATAAAATACTTAAATGTAAGTCATAAAACCACAAAAATGCAAGAAGAAAATGTAGGCAGTAAAATCTTAGACATTTCTTGTAGCAATATGTTCACTGATACATCCCCTAGGGCAGGGGAAGCAAAATGATCACTTTTAATAAGCTGTTCATGTAGACGAACAATTGACTAAGGAACTAGAAATATAGTAGTGGAAAGATAGACATGGGCCCTGCCCTGGTAATATTGACTGCCTAACAATAAAAATGAATCACCATATAAATATACTGTAATTTTATTTCTTGAAGGACATATAGGAAGAGCTATAATAACAGAAAGAGCTATAAAGAGTCAGAGAAAGGGCCTTCTGAGCTGAGAATACATGGATGAGTCAGTATTAACTTGAAGGGAGTAGAAGGAGGAAGGAAATAATGAGACCTTTTAGTAGATACAGGGAACCAGCATAAAAAGGCATTCACAATTGAATAGGATAAGTGCTAGGTCAGGGGAAGGAGAGGATGCTCTAAGCTAAGCCTAGTCTCCAAATAACCTTGAAAGATTAGCAGTGCAACTATTACTATCCCTTTGAATGCAAAAGGAAACTGAGGCTCAGATATATTCAAGTCTTTGATTCATTTAATGAGTCATTGTCAAGTACCTACTAGGATTAAATCACTGTGCTAGGGACAGATGAACAGGTTTTGATATGGTCCTTGCCCTCCAGGAGCTTATTTTCTAGTAGAGAAGTAGAGTGAGTTAGCCTAGATCACAGTGCTGGTAAGAGGCAGGGCTGAAATTTGAAGTCTTCTGACTCCAAGTCCAATGTTCTTTCCAAGTTGTCACATTGTGCCTCAATAAGGAATAGGACCTGTCAGTTACATGCACAATGATTTGGTCAGATGAGACAGTTTAACTTTTGTTCTAGCAGCTGGAGAGGGCTTCCTTGACATTCATTGAGCACATTGGGAATCTGGGACTATAAAAGGTAAATTCTAAACAAAAACAAAAATTGGGCACAGCTCATTGATATGACAATAACAGCTGTCCCTTTTTAAATTATTTCTGTCGTCTGGGCATTTTACACACATCATATATCTAATCCTAACATCAATCCTATGAGTTAAGTGCATACTCATACTCATTTACCTGTTTTACTTATAAGGATGCCTAGACTCAGTGAGGCTATGCAGCATTGTAAAGCTTGCTCAGTTAGTAATTCTGGGTTATAGAATGCAAACCCATGTTGTCTAACTCCATAGCCTATGCTCTGAATCACCATGCTATGTTGCATCTATCTACCATACTGGAATGAAGTAGATGACACTAGCCCCAAAACAGAAGGGTAGCCTGGGACAAAGGCAGGACTCCCAGTCATAGTTATTTAACAGGTGAAAAAAACACAAGATTGGACATAGAGAGCAGATTGACCACATCTGCTAATTTCAGATGTCAAGTGATTATTGTATTCTGGTTTTCTACCATTGTGCCATAACTTATGAGGCCTTTATATCCTCCTAGTGTTTTATTGTGTGTTTTTTTCCAAGTAATTTAAGTTATGGAACATATACAAGCTGAATTTTAGAGGCCTGATGGGAGGCCAGCTTTACCTCAAACCTTATTGTATATCATGCTTTACAAAGTCCTTTTACATTCATGTTCTCATGGGATCCTCACAACAACCCCAATAAGGTTCTTCCCATTTTATAGTTGATGAAATGTAAGACACAGAGAGCCCAAGGTCTTGGAGCTAGTAAAGGTTTAGATGCCATTTCTTGGCACCTGTGCTGTTGGACATGGGTGAAAGCATACCCACACTTTGGGAAGCTTATAACAATTTGCAATTCTGTTTTTGTGTCAACCATTGAAATGACTCAGTGAGTAAAACATTTGAATTTTCAAACTGTGTACTGTGTATGCAGGTGTACAGTGGTGCACTAAGATTTCTTTTTTTATGCCAGATAAAAAAAAACTTAATAAGTATTGATTGTGTTCATAAACATTGTATCAGTCCAGCTAGTGTGGCTCAGTGGTTGAGCATTGACCTATGAATCAGGAGGTCATGGTTCGATTCCCAGTCAGGGCACATGACCGGGTTGTAGGCTCAATCCCCAGTGTGGGGTGTGCAGGAGGCAGCCAGTCAATGATTCTCTCTCATTATCAATGTTTCTCTCTTCCTTTCCCTTCCTTTCTGAAATCAATAAAAAATATACATAAGCACTATATCATATATTATTGAAGGAATATAAAAAGAAGCATGTATTATTTTCTAGGTTTCCTAAAATAAGTAGCATATATGAATAGTTTCATTTGATAGAAGCTACTGAATTTCTGTTCAAATATAGCTTATTGGGGTGAGGGCGGAGGTTTTGATCCCTTTTAGAAGGTACAACACACCTTCACTGTTTTTGGATTTTATTTGTCTACTAGGGAAGTGTCAGATTTTTTTCTTGCAGTGTCTTGTCCCTAATGACTGGCAGGATGGGTAGCTTTAAACATTTTCACTTTCAAAACAAATATGACTCATAACCCATTCAGATTCAATGACTGTGATTGGTTTGGTGAACATTTGGAACTATGACGTGGGAATAAATAAGACCATCACTGTGTTTTTTTGTTTGTTTGTTTACTTTTAAAAAAATTTTAATCCTCACTCAAGGATATGTTTTTATTGACTTTTAGAGAGAGAGAGGAGAGACTGAGAAAGAGAAAGAAAGAGAGAGAGAGGTGAGAGAAACATTGATTGCTTGCCTCCTATACATGCCCTGACTGGAAATCGAACCTGAAACCTAGGTTGGTGCCCTGACTGAGAATCGAACCTGAAACCTCCTTTTTGTGTACAGAATGATGCTCCACCCAACTGAGCCACCTGTCCAGGGCTGTAAGTGGGATTTTTTGTTGTTGTTTGTTTGTTTGTTTGTTTAAGTGAGCCTAATATATTGGAAATGGCATAGATGAAATAGAGGGGAAATATATGAACATTGGGAATATAGTCCAGTTGTCTAAAGCTTAGGTGAGAACATTAAAATTAAGGAGTTATTTATTCACTTATTCAATGAATATTTAATGAGCCAGGCATTGTTATAGGCACTAAAGGTGCAGCAGTAAAGAAAAAAGATATGCCTTGTTGGAACTGACATTCCTGAGGGGAAGAAGAGGCAATAAACATAAATAAATTATTTTTTATGTAAGATGTTGATAAGTAGTGTGGAGAAAGATAAAGCAAGAAAGAGAGATGGGGGTGCTGGAGTGTGTGTCTGTGGGTGTGGGTATGGCTAGAGAAAGCTAAATTGTAAAGATGACATCTGAATAATGACCTGAGGGTTTAAGGGAGGAGGTAATACAGATTATCTGCACAGAGCTCTAGGCAAGGGGAAACAGCAAGTGGCTAAACTGAGGCATCTGAAAGGAGCCCTCCTGTGAATTCACTTGCCAATGAAAAAAAAAAAAAAACACATCAATCACTATAAAACAATACCATCAAGACCCTAGTATAAAAGGATCAGATTTAGAAAGATTGTCACTGGTGTCAACAGTGGAACCTCTAGTGCCATCTGGCTAGCAAATATATTTCCTGGCACCTTAAGGCAAGGGAAGGTAGTAGAGATGGACATAAATGGTCTTTCTCACCAGCTGGGGTGCCTGGGTCAGTGAAATATAATCCAAAATCAACCTTTACAAAGAAAATAGAGCATATTAGTTTTCTAAAGTTGTGTTGCTGAAAGCTGGTTGTCTTAGGCTCTGCTCCCTAGGAGCAGGAGAGGGCAGGGAAAGGAGCTAACCAAGCAAGGTGGTGGGCTCAGCTGAAGTCTAGCTTTAACCTGATTCCATGTATTCAAGCCCCTTTTCCCTGTTCTCTCTTCCCCCAACATATTCACCTAGAATAGTCCTAATGGTGTGAGTTGCCCACATCTTAATACTGAAGTAGAGGAGTGCAATTGACCCCATTTTGCTGATAAAGCAATACAGATTCAGATACTTAACTGACTCACCCAAGATCATAAAGCTAGTAAGGGACAGTCAGAGATAGTTCCCAGTTTTATCTGCTGTGCCCTTACAGAGAAATGTGTTATGAAAGGCAAATACTTATTTTTTTTCATTGTGCTTATTAATGTGCTTGAGTCCCTCCTGGTATGGGGATGCCAATACATCTCCACTTATCCAAGCCAAATCTTTGTTTTCTCCAAGGACAGTAGTCCCCCCTTATCTGCGGTTTCACTTTCCATGGTTTAAGTTACCCATGGTTCAACAATTTTAAATGAAAAATTCTAGGTATTTTGAAAAAGAAAGACCACATTGACATAACTTTAATTACAGTATGTTGTTATAATTGTTCTACTTTATTATTAATTATTATTAATCTCTTACTGTGCCTAATTTACAAATTAAACTTTTATCATAGATATATATGTATAGGGTAAAAAAACTGATAGATAGGGTTTGATACTATCCACAGTTTCAGGCAACCACCAGGGATGTTGGAATGCATCTCCCACAGAAAACAGAGGACTACTATAGTTTGCCTAGGTAGTGCTCTTCTCATTAAAGCCTACTAGTGGCTGGCTGTGCTTGCCACCAAGTAATTCTGTAAGACTTGAGCTTCTGGATTGTGGCTGTATTGTTCCTGGGCCTCATTTTACATTCATTTTCATCACTTGCATAGCCACCTGTGTCCTTATCTATCTCTATCATATGGTAGCATATTTTCTACTGCTGCTTATTGCCTTGGCTCTTGATTGGTTAGTATTGAGAAATGTTATCAATTAATGCCATGCTTTGTTTTGTAGGATGCTGATCCAGACAGTCTTGAGAACTAGTGTTAGTGCTGCCTGTGCCTTTATACCTAAGCTCCAGTTTACTTCCCCAGCAAAAAAGCAAATAGACAAACAAACCACCAACCCACCTCAATGCATTTGGATCATCTTGCTTCTAGTTCAACTGGATGATTGAATTGGATGGTGATATATGGTGTTTAGAAAATGCATGGACAAAGTCTTGGTGTCCTATAGGAGAAGCTGGCAACTGTGACTTTTATTTTCTCTTTTGTAGAGGAAAATAGAAATCTGTCAATGATTCAGGGCATCAAAGATGGCAGGAACCTCTCTTGCCATTATAACAAAGGGAAGCAATTCAATTACAAATACTGACTGAAGCCCTCTTCTGTTTCTCCTAGAAAGCTTTCTGGGGTTCTTGCTCAGCAGAACCTTAATGGGATGTCTTTGTGGCTGGTCACACTAAAATACGGGAATTCTCTGGAATTTGATACCTTGGGTATTTGATAGACTTTTTCAGATGCTGTATGGCCTATGTTTCCAGTAGTGGGACTAGCTAACATAGTCATCTCCACTCTATCAGTTCATTCTTCTTATGCCCAAAGGTAATCATTGGTGATAGGCCTGAAACTTTCATCTTAAATTTATTCATGCTGTGTATGAAGTGGCTAAACTGAGTTACCACAAACCCTGTGGTAAAGCTGGGTGTGTGAGAGAATTCTATCACACCCCTATGTAAATGCCATGACATGTGTTAGGAAGGCACTATGCCCATCCTGTAGAGAGTAAGCTTGGCCTGGTCAAATACCCTTTGTAAAGCAACCACCTACACTTGAGCAGCTCCTGTAGGGCACCTGGCTAAAGAAGGCTTATGTCACCTCCTCCCAACCCAAATGCTGAGTAATGTATATACTTGTAAATGACAGCATTCACACATTGGGCTTACATACAAATGCTTGTATTTAGATTTAAGCTAAACCCAGGTGGCACAGCTACTTATAATTTTCTCTTTTCTTAGTGTTTTTTATCTTCACTGTTGAAAGTATTACATATGTCCCCTTTTCCCCCCATTGACCCGTCCCATCCTGACCCTGTCCCCTACCCCCCCACCCCAGGCCTTTACCACCCTATTATCTGTGTTCCTGGGTTATGCATATAGGCATGCAAGTTACTTATAATTTTCTTGCCAAAACATGGGGAAAATTAGAGCTTTGTTACCTTTTCATTCAGTGAAAAAAAAAACCTACCATCTTCTCCAGCAGTTTTGTATATGGAGGTGCTGATTATATCTTTGTGTTTTCCTCTGGAAGTATAGTTCCGTAGCCTATTTAGGGGGACCCCTTCAATTCTTTTTGTTTCTACTGCTGCTGTATTTAAATTCAAAAAAGAAAAGAAAAAGAGTTGTCTGGAGTAATTTGCTCTGAAGAGGCAATGTTGACAGTCCTTAATTGAATAACCCTTGTCTAATGATGTTTTCTTTCCCAGGGTTGTTTCTAACTCTGCCACTAACACTATTTTGCCTAGTTCAAAAGGTTTTCAGGTTGTAAATGGTGTCTAGTATGGTGCTCCATAGAAGAAAAGTCTATATTATCACATTAAGATACCCTCCACAGATAATCCTTCTCTCTCTGAAGAACAGTATAGGATAAGACTAGAAGAAGGCAAGACTGATTCATTCATATATTAACTTCATGTACATGTTTATTGGTTTTCTCATTTCTATAGGCCCCAGAAAGAGTCTAGCATAGATCTGGTACATAGTAGGTACTGAATATATATGCTAATGAGTTTATTAAACCTAAGACATATATTTGTGTTAGATACTGAGTTTAGAAACAAAGACCTGGTTTTGTTTCTAATTCTGTCATGTATTTTCTGTTTAAGTCTAAGCACATAACTCTTAGAGCCTCAGCTTCCCTCACTGTAACAAACAGGTAATGCTTGCATTTTGTATTTCATGTAGTTGTTAGGAAGATCAAAATTAATTCAAAATGAGGAACTATATAGGAAAGCATTTCTTGAACTGAAATGCTAAATACATTGGCTTGGTTACTATTCTACTGTCTTTGGGTTTGGATCTCTTCTGTATCTGTTGTTATGAGTGAATGATAATATTTAGTGTTTTTTCACTACTGCATAAAAACCTTTTGATGGCATTCAATAGAAATGACACTGATTATTGAAAATTATCATTTAGGATCATCACCTCAGGGCAAAGAGAGCATAGAATTACATTTAAGTATTGATTTTAATCAATGTGAGAAAGGTTGGAGTATATCTAGTCTACACTAGGACATTCACCCAGTTTAATGCTTGTTTTTCAGGCTCTATTCCTATAAATTGTGAGAGAAGTCCTTTACTCTCCCAACTGTCTCATTTCACAGAGACAGAAACTGGGAGCCAGACAGGAACTAACCTGCTCTAGGTCCCACAACAAAGGACAGGCAGATGCAGAACCAGAATTTGGAGCTCACTGCCTCATGCAACTTCTTCTTATCATTGAATGTCCCCTCAGGCTCTTCTATCACCATCAGAGATATGGACATTTTGCATCCTGGTGTGTTATGAGACTCAACATCAGAGGATTCTCTGAATTTTGTGTTTCTCATAACCTCATATTCCTCTGAATGCTATGGGCATTTTCATTTTAGAACAGTGGCTGGATCTGAATGCTATGGGCATTTTCACTTTACAACAGTGGCTGGCTCTTCAAGGCTTTTCAATAAAAATTGTGGAATGAATGGACAGTTTCTGCTTTTCCATTCCCCACAGCTGAGCTCATTGTTTTCCTTTAATCAGCCTTTTGGTGATAATGACTTGTGAGCCCAGGTCCCTTGTGGTATGCCTTCTGTCCCCTTGAATAGATTGATCTTCCTTCCGTTAGCTGTGTTTGCTCTTCTAAGTGCAGGCCTTGGTATTGCTGTTGGGAGATGAGCTTACCTTATGGTCATGAATAAAACCTTTCTTTTATGAGGTGGAATCACATGTACTGCTCTCTGTCCCTCCACCCATCCTCCCCGCCCCCATGCATGCATTGGCTGAAGGTGTGGCTAAATACAAATTCTTGCTGATAGAGATGAAGTTGGCTTTATTTTCAAACCACATGGGATTACTTTTTCAGTCTCTTTTGTGTTAAAGAGAAAATGTTTGTACTAGGTTGATTTTATTTGCTTGGTGCACAGATGAGTGAAAGTGTGGTGAGTGCTGATACTGTAGTAGAAAACCCCTTTGTTGAATCCCAAAGCCATTCTTGGACAGCTGATGCTGAAGATGACAACACTGCAATTTGCTTGGGCTGTGTCTTGACAGAGCCATATGTCCAAGTTTTTTCTTCACATCACATCTGCTCTGTGCCAGACTTGGAACTCCAGTTACAAGTGGTGGCTGCCACTATCCTAGAGAATAGAAATGTCTGGAGCAGGCCTCTACATTGTTTCTGCCAGTCTCAAAACCTGTGATCAAGGGCAGTGGTTTTTAAACCTCCTGGCATGAGGAGAGCAATTTTAGGGTGGGAAGGGGAAAAGGAAAGCCCGAAGGACTCCTTCTGTACCCACTCTTAAAACTAGTTTATGTGCAGACATATTTCATTTTATTGCACTTCGCATTATTGCACTTCACAGGTATTACATTTTTAAAGTTTTCTTGTTACCCCTCACCCGAGGCTTTTTTTTCCATTGAATTTTAGAGAGAGTGGAAGGGAGGAGGGGGAGAAGGAGAGAGAGAGATCAATGTGAGAGAGACACATTGATTTGTTGCCTCCTTCACACACCCTGAGCAGGGCCAGGGGTCAAGCCTGTAACCCAGGTAGGTGTCCTTGACCGGAATTGAACCAGAACACAGATGTTGCAATTTTAAAAATGGAAGGTAAAACCATTCACAAAGTAAAATGATTATGACCCACTTCATTATAGTGATCTGGAACTGAACCTGAAGTATCTCTGAGCGTATGCCTCTACTTGCTTTATTGCAGTGGTCTGGAACCAAATTCTCTGAGCTATGCCTGTATTTGGTTTCCATGAAATAGTTGATTTGACAAAAAGGGTTATGCCACTAAAGGAAGTTTGAAAATTACATGGGGTTTGAGACACTAATTTCAGGCCTAGGTATCAGATGTCCTCTGTTCTGAAACTAGCCCCATTCCTGTGTCCTACAAATTGAGACCTGAGACTAACCCCCAGATGACATTGTGCAGCTTAATTTTTCTGAGCTATAAAATTAAATCATGCTTCCCTTGATATAACACATTATTTAGTGGGGAGCTAAAGGTTTTGCTGGTTGTCTATGAAGACTTTGGAGCTCCTTTAAGGATAGGTGAGGAAGAAGAGTTAGTTTTTTAGAAAGTAATTTGATTTTAACATGAAACTCATTTGATGTTAAACTTGTCCTCTCAAAATGATTATTGTCTAGAATAACACTATACACCAACTAGAACTAATAGGCATATATAGAAACATTCAGCACCAACAACAGGATACACATTTTTCCCCAAGTGCACATGGAATATTCTCCAGGTAGATCATATGTTAGGTTACAAAACAAGTCTTAATATTTTGTAAAGATTGGAATAACCCAAAGTATCCTCTGTGACCACAATGGAATGAAAGTAGAAGTCAATAATAGAAGGAAAGCTGGAAAATTCACAAATATGTAGAAATCAAGTAACCCATCTTAACAGCCAATAGTCACATAAGAAATCACAAGAGAAATTAGAAAATTCTTAGAGAATAATGAAAATAGAAACACAATATACCAAAATGGAGTGCAGAATAAGTAGTGCTCAAATGGAAATTAATAAAAGTAAATACCTACATTAAAAAAAGAGCTCAAATCAGTAATCTAATTTTGCACCTTGAGAAAGTAGAGAAATATGGAAAAATTAAACCCAAAGCTAGCAGATGGAAAGAAATAATAAAGATTTGGGTGGATTTTTAGATTTTATTATATTATTTATTTATTTACTTATTTATTTGTTAATCCTCACCCAAGAATATTTTTCCATTGATTTTTAGGGAGAGTGGAGATAGAAGGAAAGACAGAAAAAACATTGATGTGAGAGAAACACATCGATTGGTTGCCTCCTGCATGTGCTGATAAATGATTCTCTCTCATCATTGATGTTTCTATCACTCTCTCCTTCTCCCTTCCCCTCTGAAATCAATAAAAATGTATTTTTTAAATGAACATGGGGACATTACTTACAGAAATAAAAAGGCCTAAAATGGGACCTTATAGAATGAAAATGACTATCAATAATTGTATGCCAACAAATTGGATAGCCCAGATGAAACAAACCAATTTCTAGAGACACACAACCTATCAACAGTAAATAATGAAGAAATAGAAAATATGAACAGACCTACAACTAGTAAGGAGATTGAATCATTATTTAAAGACTTTTCAATAAAGAAAAGTCAAGGACTAGAGGGTTCTACTAGTTAATTCTACTAAACATTTAAAGGACAATTCACAACAATCCTTCACAAACTCTTCCATAAAACAGAAGAGAGAACATTTCATAAGTCACTCTAGGAGGCCTGTATTTCCCTGGTATGAAAGACAGATGAAGATGTTACAATAAAATAATTTAAAGACCTATATCTCTTATGAATACAAGAGGCAAAAATCTTAAATAAAACATTAGCAAACCAATTTGAGCAGCCTAATAAAAGGATTACAAATCATGACCAAGTGGTATTTATACCAGTAATACAAAGTTGGCTCAACATAATAAAATCAGTCTATAAAATGCATCACATTAATAGAATAAAGGGAAAAAACATGCTCTTTCTAATTGATAAATAAAAGGCATTTGACAGAATTCAGCACCCTTTAATGATTAAAAAAAAAAAAAAACACCTCAGAAAACTCAGAATAGAAGGTAATTTCCTCAACATGATAGAAGGCATGCATGAAAAACCTACAGCTAAAATCATATTCAGTGGTGAAAAACTTAAAGCTTTCCTCTTAATATCAGGAACAAAACAAAGATACTCACTTTCACCACTGCTATTCCATATTGTACTGCACATTCTAGCCAGAGAAAAATAAATAGGCAAGAAAAAAGAGATAAAAGGCATCCAAGTTGGAAAGGAAGACCTAAACTATCTCTTCATATGTTTCATGATATTATATATAGGAAATCCCAAAGAATCCATAGAAAACTACTAGAGCTAATAAACTAAATGAGGAACATTTCAGAGTACAAGATCAATATGCAAAATCAGTTGTGTTTCTTTTTTTTTATTGAGGTATTATATGTGTACATATCTTACCATTACCCCCCCACCCCACACCCATACATGCCCTCACCCCCCAGAGTTTTGCGTCCATTGTTTATGCTTATATGCATGCATACAAGTCCTTCGTTTGATTTCTTATCTCCCCCACCTCTCCCTAACTTTCCCCCTGTAATTTGAAAGTCTGTTTGTTGCTTTACTGTCTCTGTATCTATCCTTTTGTTCATCAGTTTATAATGTTCTTTATTATCCATAAATGAGTGAGATCATGTGGTATTTTTCTTTCATTGACTGGCTTATTTCACTTAGTATAATATTCTCCAATTCCATCCAGGTTGCTGCAAATGATGAGAATTCCTTCTTTTTTATGGCAGCATAGTATTCCATTGTGTAGATGTACCACAGTTTTCTGATCCAGTCATCTGCTGACGGGCACCTAGGCTGTTTCCAAATATTAGCTATTGTAAATTGTGCTGCTATGAACATAGGGGTGCATATATCCTTTCTGATTGGTGTTTCTAGTTTCTTCGGATATATTCCCAGCAGTGGGATTACTGGGTCAAATGGGAGTTCCATTTTCAGTTTTTTGAGGAAACTCCATACTGTTCTCCACAGTGGCTGCACCAGTCTGCATTCCCACCAGCAGTGCACGAGGGTTCCTTTTTCTCCGCATCCTCGCCAACACTTGTCGTTTGTTGATTTGTTGATGATAGCCATTCTGACAGGTGTGAGATGGTACCTCATTGTTGTTTTAATTTGCATCTCTCGGATAATAAGTGACTTTGAGCATGTTTTCATGTGTCTCTTGGCCTTCCTTCTGTCTTCTTTTGAAAATATTCTGTTTAGGTCCGTTGCCCATTTTTTAATTGGATCATTTATCTTCCTTTTATTAAGTTGCATAAGCTGCCTGTAGATGTTGGAGATTAAACCTTTATCAGTGATAGCATTTGCAAATATGTTCTCCCATACAGTGGGCTTTCTTGCTGTTTTGTTGATGGTTTCTTTAGCTGTAGAAAAGCTTTTTACTTTGATGTAGTCCCATTTGTTAATTTTCTCTTTAGCTTTCATAGTTGTGTTTCTATATACCATTAATGGACTATCTGAAAAGAAAATTAAGACATTTACATTAAAATCTGAAAGAAGAAAATACCTAGGAATAAGTTTAATCAAGGAGGTAAAAGACATGTACACTGAAAACTATAAAACATTGCTGAGAGAAATTAAGGTAGACCTAAGTGAATGGAAAGGAATCAGGTGTTCATGGATAGAAAAACTTAATAGTTAAGATACCTGTACTATCCAATGTGATCTACAGATTAAATGAAATTTGTCTTGAAATCCAACAGCCTTTTTGCAGAAATGGAAAAACCAGTATTCAAATTCATATAGAATTATAAGATGCCCCAATATAGACAAAATCATTGTGAAAATGAAGAACAAAGTTGGAGAACCCATGCTTCTTTATTTTATTTATTTATTTATTTTTCAGTTATAGTTGACATTCAATATTATTTTAGTTTAGATTCAGGTGTACAGCACAATGGTTACACATTTATATAACTTATGAAGTGATCCCCCTGATAAGTCTAGTACCCACCTGGCACCATACATAGTTATTACAATATTATTGACTATATTCCCTATGCTGTGCTTTACACCCTGTGACTATTTTGTAACTACTAATTTGTACTTCTTAATCCCTTCACTTTTTTCACCCAGCCCCCAACCATCTTCCTGTTTGATAGCTATCAGTTTGTTCTCTGTATTTATGAATCTGTTTTGTTTGTTCATGCTTCTTTATTTTAAAACGTACTACAAAGCTACAGTAATCAAAGTAGTGTGGAATGGGTATAAGGTGAGACATATAAAGCAATGCAATAGAATTGATCATCCAGAGATAAACTAATACATTTATGGCCAATTGATTTTTGATAAGGGTTACATGTCCATTCAATCGAGAAACAGTTGTCTCTTCAACAACTGGGACAACTGAATTTTCACATGCAAAAAGAATCAAGTTGGACCCCTATGTCACAGCATATGTAAACATTAACTCAAATGGATTAACAAACTAAATATAAGTGCTAAAACCATAAAAGCCTTCGAAGAAAATATAGGGGTAGTTCATGATTTGGATTTGGCAGCAGATTCTTAAATATGACACCAAAAACATGATCAACAGAAGAAAAACTAGATGAATTGGACTTCATCCAAGTTAAAAACTTTTATGCAAAGACATTATCAAGAAGTTGGAAAGACAGCCTACACAATTGGAAAAGTATTTCCAAATCATATATCTGATGCAGGTTTAATATCTAGAATACAGTTGGTCCCCAGCTTACGATGGTTCAACTTATACTATTGTAATTTTATGATGATGCAAAAGTGATACACATTCAATAGAAACCATAGTTTGAAGTTTGAATTTTAACATTTTCCTGGACAAAAAAAATATGCATTATGATACTCTAACATAATGCTTGGTAGCAATAGTGAGCCACTAGTCCCATTAAGACAGGCAATCATGAGGGAAATAACTGATACTTGATGGTCTACTGTGTTGCCACCATTTTTTGCTTTTTTTTTTTTGGACACTGTTCTGAGCATGTTTAAGGTAAGTTAGGTTAAACTGTGATGTTCAGTGAGTTAGGTGTATTAAATGCATTTTCAACTTATGATGGGTTGATTTATCAGACTGTAACTCCATCATAAATTGAGGAGCAGCTATATATAAACAAAGGAGAAAATAAACAAATTGGACTACATCAAAATAAAAGGCTTCTGCACAGCAAAATAATCCATCAACAAAATAAAAAGGGAGGCAACTGTATGGGAGAACATATTTGCCAATGATATAGCTGATAAGGGGTTAATTTCCAAAATACATAAGGAACTCATACAACTTAACAAAAGGAAGACAATCCAATTAAAAATGGGCAAATGACCTAAATAGACACTTCTCCAAAGAGGACGTACAGATGGCCAAGAGACATATGAAAAAATGCTCAAAGTCATTAATAATCAGAGAGATACAAGTTAAAACGACAATGAAGTATCACCTCACACCTGTCACAATGGCTGTCATCAACAAATCAAATCAGAAACACCAATCAGAAAGAATATATGCATCTCTATGTTCATAGCAGCACAATTTACAATAGCTAAGATCTGTAAACAGCCCAAGTGCCCATCAGTATATGAGTGAATAAAAAGTGGTGGTACCTTTACACCATGGAATATTATGCAGCAGTAGAAAACAAGGATATCTTACCCTTTGGAGACAGCATGGAGGGTCCTGGAAAGTATTATGCTAAGTGAAATAAGCCAGTCAGAGAAAGACAAGTATCACATGATCTTGCTCATATGTGGAATCTAATGAACAAAATAAACTGATGAACAAAATAGATCTAGAGACATAGAAACATGGAATAGACTGTCAAATCGCAGAGGGAAGGCAGGGGTGGGTGGGAAGAGATTAACCAAAGAATTTATATGCATATATGCATAACCCAGACACAGACAATAGTGTCATGAAGGCCTAAGGATGGGGGGAGCAAGTAAGGGGTAGAGTGGATAAATGGGGAAAAATGGGACATCTATAATACTTTCAACAATAAAGATAAATTTTTTAAAAAGCACTCTTAAAACTCAACAACAAAAATAGAAAAAAATGGGCACAGGACTTGAATAGATGTTTCTCCAAAGAAGAATAAGTACATGACAAGCTGCTTAACATCTTTAGTCATTAGATAAATGCAAATCAAATCAATAATTAGATATCACTTCATATCCATTAAGATGGCTATAATTTTATTTTTCCATTACATTTTACATTCAATATTATTTTGTATTCATTTCAGGTGTACAACATAGAGGTTAGGAAATCATATAGTTTACAAAGTCATCTCCCAAATATTTCCAGTACCCACCTAGCACCGTACATAGTTATTACAATATTATTGACTATATTTCCTAGGCTGTACTTTACATCCTCATGACTCTTTCGTGACTACCAATTTGTACTTCTTCATCCTTTTACCTTTTCTTCCACTCACCAGCCCCCCTCTCCTCTAGCAACCAATAGTTTGATATCTGTAAATCTGAGTCTGTTTCTATTTTGTTTGCTCATTTGTTTTGCTCTTTAGATTCCACATATAAGTGAAATCCTATGGTATTTGTCTTTCTCTGACTGACTTATTTCACTGAGCATAATACCCTCTAGGTCCATCCATTCCATCACAAGTGATAAATTCCATTCTTCCTTATGGCCAAGTAATATTCCTTTGTATATAACTTTTTAAATCCACTAGTTTATTTGTAGGCACTTGGGTTGCTACCACAGTTTGGATATTTTAAATAATGCTACATTGAACATACAGGTACATATATTCTTTTGAATGAGTGTTTTGAATTTTTTTGAATACATACCCAGAAGTGGAAGCACTGGGTTATAAGGCAGTTCCATTTTTAATTTTTTCAGGACCCTCTATACTGTTTTCCATAGTGCCTGCACCAACCTACATTCCTACCAATTGTGCACTAGGGTTCCCTTTTCTCCAAATCCTCGTCAACAGTTGGTTGTTGATTTATTGATGATAGCCATTCTGATAGGTATGAGGTGATTTCTCTTTGTTTTAATTTGCATTTTTCTGATTATTAGTGATATTGAACATCTTTTCATATGTCTATTGATAGTGTTGGCAATGAGGTAGAGAAATTAGAATCCTCACACAAGGCTGATGGGAATGTAAAATGGCATGGCCACTGTGGATTGGATAATAGTTTAAGAGTTATTCAAAGGAATAGACTTACCATATGACCCAACAATTACACTCCCAGTTATATATCCAAAAGATCTGCAAACCAGGACACAAAGAGATACTTGTCTGCCCATATTTTTTGCAGCATTTTTCACAATACCCAAACATTGGAAACAAACCAAGTGTCCATCAACAGACAAATGAATAAACAAAATGTGGTATAATACAAACAATGTAAATTCTAATACAAGCTATAACATGGATGAACTTTGAAAACATTATGTTAAGTGAATAATCCAGACACCAAAATATATATATTGTGTGATTCCATTTATTTAGGCAAATTCATAGATGGAAAGTAGATTAGAGGTTACCAGGACATGGGCGAAGAGGAGACTGTGGAGTTATCACTTAAAAGTTAAAGAGTTTCTGTTTATGGTGATGAATTTTTAGAAAGATAGATAGTGGTCATTTTTGCATAACACAGTGAATATAATTAATGCCATTGAATTACACATTTTAAAAATGGTTAAAATGACAAGTTTTATCTTACACATTTTACCACAAAAACTATTGTGAAGAATGCCTGGCCAGTGTGCCTCTGTGGTTGAGCATCAACCTATAAACTAGGAGGTAAGGATTCAATACCTGGCCAGTGCACATGCCAGGGTTGCCGGCTCCATCTCTAGGAGGGGGGGGGGGCATGCAGGAGGCAGCCAATCAATGATTCTCTCTCATCATTGATGTTTCATTTCTCTCTCTCCCTCTCCCTTCCTCTCTGAAATCAATAAAAATATATTTTAAAAATTTGTGAAGAGAGAAAAGATTTTTCTTCAAAAGTAGTTAAATTATTTAAAATGACTGTTTTCAAATAATCTTTTTCTCTGAAACAGAAAATAAAGATGACCACAAATGAGTAGAAAACTACTCATCTAAAGGAGGATTTTATATTTCATATTTAGAATGACTTTATTTCAAATGGAAGAAATATTACTGACACTTCAGTCTACTCAGGTTCTATTTAGAAATTTTCTTTTGTTATAACCTTTCTTTTTTTTCTTTTTTAAATAAATCTTTATTGTTCAGATCAGGTGTCCTCAAACTACGCCCTGCGGGCCACATGTGGGTGTTTTTGCCGTTTTATTTTTTTTACTTCAAAATAAGATATGTGCAGTGTGCATAGGAATTTGTTCATAGTTTTTTTTTAACTATAGTCCGGCCCTCCAACGGTCTGAGGGACAGTGAACTGGCCCCCTGTTTAAAAAGTTTGAGGACCCCTGGTTCATATTATTACAATTGTTTTTCTTTTTTCCCCCCATAGCTCCCCTCCACCTGGTTCCCACCCCACCCTCTGCCCTTACCCCCCCCCCCCACGGTCCTCATCCATAGGTGTACGATTTTTGTCCAGTTTCTTCCTGCACCCCACACCCTTTTCCCCCCGAGAATTGTCAGTCCACTCCCTTTCTATGCCCCTGATTCTATTATATTCACCAGTTTATTCTGTTCATCAGATTTTTTATTCACTTGATTTTTAGATTCACTTGTTGATAGATATGTATTTGTTGTTCATAATTTTTATCTTTACCTTTTTCTTCTTCCTCTTCTTAAAGAAAACCTTTCAGCATTTCATATAATACTGGCTTGGTGGTGATGAACTCCTTTAGCTTTTTCTTATCTGTGAAGCTCTTTATCTGACCTTCAATTCTGAATGATAGCTTTGCTGGGTAGAGTAATCTTGGTTGTAGATTCTTGCTATTCATCACTTTGAATATTTCTTGCCACTCCCTTCTGGCCTGGATAGTTTCTGTTGAAAAATCAGCTGACAATCGTAAGGACGCTCCCTTGTAGGTAATTGTTTTTCTCTTGCTGCTTTTAATATTCTCTCTTTGTCTTTTGCTCTTGGCTTTTTAATTATGATGTGTCTTTGTGTGGTCCTCTTTGGATTCCTTTTGTTTGGGGTTCTGTGCACTTCCTGGACTTGTAAGTCTATTTCTTTCACCAGGTGGGGGAAGTTTTCTGTCATTATTTCTTCAAATAGGTTTCAGTATCTTACTCTCTCTCTTCTTCTTCTGGCACCCCCATAATTCAGATGTTGGTACCCTTGAAGTTGTCGCAGAGGCTCCTTACACTATCTTCATATTTTTGGATTCTTTTTTCTTTTTGCTTTTCCAGTTAGGTGTTTTTTTGCTTCTTCGTATTTCAAATCTTTGACTTGATTCTTGCGATCCTCTAGTCTGCTGTTGGATCTCTGTATATTATTTTTTATTTCAGTCAGTGTATGCTTAATTTCTAGTTGGTCCTTTTTCATATCCTCGAGTGTCTTGCTAAATTTATCGGCCTTTTCTAGAAAATTCTTGAAAAACCTTATAACTGTGCTTTTGAACTCTATATCCAGTAGTTTGCTTTCCTCCATTTCTTTCATTTGTGACCTGTTTCTTTGTCTCCACATTTTGGCTGCTTCCCTGAGTTGATAGAGTGGCTTTGTGTGCTAGGTGTCCTAGAGGGCCCAGTGGCTCAGCCTCTCCAGTTACCTGAGGTAGACACTCTTGGTGCACCCCTTTGTGGGCTGTGTGCACAGTCTTGTTGTAGTTAAGCCTTGATTGTTGTTGATATCACTGGGAGGAATTGACCTCCAGGCCAATTGGCTGTGAGGATCAGCTGTGTCTACAATGGGAGAACTTCTGTGCTGGAGACACCCTTATGAGACAAGACTTGCTTCAGTGGGGCTTTGGTGCTCACTGAGTCTGCCCCCTGAGTGTATCCCTTATGGATCTAAGGAGTTGTAGTTTGGTATGGTTTCACACTGACCACTGGGTACACTGACTCTTGGATCTCCAAGGATGTGCAAATTTAGCCTCTGCTTGAGGCCACCCAGCAGGAGCTATGGAGAGATCTGCAGATTCCTCTTCTTTGTTTGGGTTTTGGAGGTGCCCAGATGAGGCCCAGCTGTGAAGCAATGCAAGCTTCTGTGGGGCCTTGGGCCTTCTTTTGGATGTTCTGGGTCTCACTGACTCAGCTGCAGTTTGTTAGGTAGGTTTAGAACTCAAAGGACCCATTCATATGCAAAAGCCTCTGTGCTCAGCTTGGATGGGGCAGAGTCTCAGGGCGGAGTCTCAGGGCAGAGCAACCAGCAATGGCTTCATGGGGTGGGATCTCAGGGCAGAGCAAACAGCTATGGCTTCCCATCAGCCCTGCCCTAAGATGCCCCCTGGGTCTCAGTGTCCCACGGTAATCGCTGCAAGCACCTCTGAGAGAAAGCTGCCCTCGAGTTTTGCCCCCTGCCAGACAGTCCAGTTTCTCCCCATATGAGTCTGGGTCCCCAGAGTCTTGCCCGGAACTGGAGTTCAGAGAGGTCAAGAGGTTTTGTCTCCCTCCTGATTGAGAAAGCCAGCCACGTACTCAGTTGCCAGCCCTCTTGGCATGTGCACCTAGGTACCTCTGCTTTCTGCAGCTCCTGTGAGTCTCAGTGTGCTTTTCTCTTTCCTTCTAGTTGTAGAATTTCCACTCAGCCAGCCTTCCTGTGGTTCTGGATGATGTCTGTTTTTGTCTTTTAGCTGTAGTTTTGAAATTGTTGTGCGAGGCAGCAGTTTAGGTGTTTACCTATGCTGCCATTTTGTTTTTCTCCTTGTTATAACCTTTCTGAGGACACTAATGCTAAATTTGAAAAAATTGTTTTCCTTTATCATGGTAATCTTTATATAATACAGAGAGGAATTAATCCTAATTACTCTGGTTCATCACCACAGCCTGCTTCATTAATTTAAGAATCAAAGCCTCAAAGTAACAGCACATTTGTGGTTAATAAAGTCCTTGCCAATAAATGTTTGGAGGTCATGGTATAGCTGGATCCCATGTAAAGGATGTTACAAGGCCGTAATCAAGATGTTGGCTGGGCTGTATTCCTTTGTAGACATCAGGATCTTCTAAGCTCATGTGATTTTTGACAGAGTTCACTTGTTTGTGGCTGTAGGATCAACGTCCCAATTTTCTTGCTGGCTGTCAGCTGGGAGCCAATTTCAGCTTCTAGAGACTGCCCAATATTCCTTGGCACATGGCCCTCACCCAGGAATTCTCACAGGGCAGCATATTGCTTCAAGTCCAGTAGGTGAATCTTTCTTTTTTAATGCTTTCACCTCATTAAGTCAGGCCCACCCAGATTAATCTTCTTTTTATTAACTTAAATGAAACTGGACCTTACATCTGGAAATGACTTACATAATTATGCAAGCTAGCAAGTCTTAAGATCTGCAGGGTGGGTCAACAGACTGAACAACCAGGAGAGCTAATAACTTAGTTCCAGTCCAAGTCTTAAGATCTGAGAACCAGGAGAACTGATGGCATAGTTATAGTCCAAAGGCAAACAGGCTTAAGACCCAAGGAGAACCACTGTTTCGATTTGAGTACACAGTTAGAAAAAAGCTGAAGATTCAGTTCAAAGGCCATCAGGCAGAAGGAGAGTCCCCTTGCTTATGGGAAGGTCAGCTTTTTTGTTCTATTCAGTCCTTCAATTGATTGGGTGAGGCCCATTCACATTAGGGAGGGCAATCTGTTTAATTCAGTATATATATTGAAATGTTTGACCAAATATTTGGGCACCCTATGGCCCAGTCAAGTTCATATGTAAAATAATCATTATAGTGTTCTTCAGAAATTATACACATAACACCCTTTTCCCTGACAAGTGGGGCTAATCCAATTATGACTCATCCAGTTCCTGCTTTTCCTGTGAACCTGAGTTGGGGGTGAGAGGCTTTTGTCTGGCCGTTTCCTACAGCTATTGCAGGACACATTACAAGTCTGGTTACAACATTTTAGGCTGTGTGCCTCCATGGAACTTCAGGGAGAAGAGAAGTAAGCTGCACTTGCTCCCTGACAAGGAATTAAAGCTGAAGCCAGGAGCAAAGGCAGGAGGCCTTCTATTGCTGGTGAATCCCAGCTAGGCATGCCTTCCGCCTCTTCTACTTGCTTTCACCACTTCCTCCATTCATTGCAACCACCTTAAATTTGGATATAAAAAATAACATTGTGTGCTTTTTTTTCACCAGAAGTCTGGTAAGGGACTTCCAAAGTCCCCTGCAGACCAGAAGGAATTATACAGAATTAGTCTGCAGAAAAAGGTTGGCAACTCCAAAGTGGGTCAGGCCATGATCATTGCAGCTTCCTAAATCTGATTGTCACTCACCCTGATCTCAACCCAAAACATTTTGCCAATGTCCCATAGCTTAACCTGAGGATCTTTTTGCCAACCAGGGACAGACTCAAGGGTGATATCTGAACCATCTGAGAATATCTCACATACATTAACCTTGTTTCTGAGAAGTTATCAGTTAAACAAATGTTACACAAAAGCATTGGGAAAGGAGAGGGGAAGGAACTGCTCTATAATACTCTAAAAGATTACTGACGGCGATCCTTCTGCATAGGAACTTTAAAGGTATCTTGTCTACCACTCAGTAATTAAATGCCTAATTTGGAGAGCACTTACTTAGAATATTTTGCCATGACTTTCTTGTGAGCAATCTTGAACTCCATTTAACTCTCCATTAAGGAGAAAGAAAAGAGCCATCTTTAATATGAGAACTGGGAAAGGACTCCACTTCCTCAATTTATAAGAGTGGCAGTTTCCAATAGGCACTCCTCAAATGACCAGGTTTCTTGACTTGAGTTTAATTAATGCAAATTGGAGGTCTGTCAGAGGGTATCAACTTGCAGGGACTATCAGAAAACAACAGGGAGATCATATTTTGGAATTGTATGCTGCCTCCTGGTATGGACACTTTGCTTCAGTGCAATCCAAGAAGGATTCACATCTGCTTGTCCCCATCACATTAATATTTTTGACCCCATGTGTGACCTGCCTTATTCTCCTCCATCCCCTTATTGTTGTTTTGAAATCGGACTTCCTACTGAGATTCCTGTGGGATTACAAGAACATGATCAATAGATGATGATTTCCAGGGCAGCAGAAGGTTTTTAAATGAATGTGTCAGCCCACTCCTTCCATCTGTGAAAGAACAAACCAGCACTCATGTCTCCCTTCCCTTTATGTCTTCTTTTCCTCATTACTCCCTCTTATTTATCCTGGCCTCTGATCTTGGCCATGGAAAATAACTGCTTATTTCTCTAGTATCCTCCATGAACCAAATAGGCCAGCAGAGCTTGACAGTCTATAGAGGTTTTAGGACTTTTCCAATTCTCCCAAGCCATGATTCTGAGCACTCATGAATATTAATGAGAATATTGGTGGGGGAACAATACTCCCTTTCTCTCTCTGTCCAAGTTGTGAACAAATAAGAAGCCTAAATAGACAGGTGTATGAGCAACAAAATATCACCTTTATTCTTTTAAAAAATATTTATTGTTGAAAGTATTACATATGCCCTCTTTTTTCCCCATTGACCTCCTCCAGCACACCCCAGACCTTCACCACCCTATTATCTATGTCCATGAGTTATATATATATGCATACAAGGTTTTTGGTTGATTATTTCCCACCCACCCACCCTCCCCCATCTCACCTTTATTCTTAATAAAGCTAATACTAAGATATGAGACTTTTATCTGTGAAAAGATGGATATTCTAATAATGAACCCTGTAATTAGACAGATGTATCCACTCAGTCATAAGCATCTCTGGAACTCTCCTATCCTGCCCTTGCACAAGGACTCTACCTGCAAAACTTAAGGCGTAGAGGAGCAGAGTGGAATGCATGCTTTTTGTGGTAAGCTGGCCCCCAAGGAAAAAGAGAAAAGGAAGAGGCTAGGCTATGAATGCTAGTTTCTCTTTTGAAAGCTCGCCAGTACCCCATCCAGAAAATAATGAATGTTGGGGCAAAGAGAAGACAGCAGTATTATGCTAGTGATCTTTATAGTGAAGAAAATATAAAGGTGAAGGAAGGACCCCCACTCTCCTCTACAAATTAAGCATTGGAAAAGACTTGATATCATCTAGTCAACTCCATTTTTTAGGAATCTGGGCTCACTATAAGGGCAAGGGCTTTTGTTTACATTTTTCCCATCCATTATATAATGTATGCATTTACACATATATTTATGAGTAGGCTCTTAGGCTGGGCTATGAGTCCAGGCACCTCACTTTTAATGTTTCTCCTTCATTCCTCTCTCCTAGCACATGAAGTGTTAAATTTGTTTGGTGGTCTCTTTGACATAATGATAGAGGAAAATTAGACCTATTGAATGGAAACAAGGCTGAGGAGAGTCAATTTCTCAAGAGTGTTTGTTGTTTTGCAAACTTCCTATCACCTACATCACTGCCATTAATATTCTCATGCAGTATTAATGTTTGCTGGGTACCTACCTAATCATATTCTATATAGACATATTTAGTATAATGAGACTGCAAGGGTGAGCTTAGTGTGAGATTTCTTTCCTCCTATGCCTAAAGAGTAGAATTAGCTAACCCACAGGAAATATTTTCCCTCTGAGAAGTGTATGTTTCATGGAATTACCATTATCAAAGGTGATCTATATTAAATAGATGCTGCATACTGTTAGACATAACCTCTGTTCATAAAAGTCTATATCCCTAAAGTATGTACCCAAAATCCAGCCACTTTTTTGGCACCTATACCACTAACTACTATCATCTCTTGTCAGGATTATAGCAGTAGCTTCCTTACCAGTTTCTCTGCTTCTACCCTTGTGCCCTGAAGTCTGTTCATAGCAGCAAGTGTGAGCTTCTGATCACATAAGCCAGATCATGTCACTCTTTTGCCTGAAACCATTCAATGGCTCCCTGCTACTTAGAATTAAAGCCAGAGTTATTTCAGTGGCCTACATGAGCAGGCTTCCCATTACATTTCTTAACTCACCTCCTACCACATTTCCTTTCAGTCTCTCAGTTCCAGCCACATTGGCTTCCTTCATTTAAAAAAAAATCAAGTCATATACTCCTACCTCTGGATCTTTGCATTTTTTATTTCTCTACTGGGACCACTCTTCTAGATACCTCCATGTTTCACTCCATTGTGCTTGCTTTTTTTAAAAAAAAAATCAGGCTTCTGCTCTAACATCACCTTCTCACTGAGGCTTTCTGTTATATTTAAATTAGGCTAGGTTATTCTGCAGTAACAGAAGGCTCACTGACATGTCAGGAGCTTAACTTGTAAAGGTTTTATTTTTTTCCCCCTGTATGGGTCTATCAGCCATTCAGAGGAGCTCCCTTCCCATCAGTGACTCAGATACCCTTGGAGGTCTCAACTTACTGTTTGTTTACTACTTGCTTACTTCCCCCCTTTCCCACCCCATATGTGTAAAACACCATAAGGGCTAGGATTTTTGTTGACATTTTTCACATCTGCTATATAATGTATGCATTGAAAAATGATTGGCATATAGTAGATTCCCAATAAGTATTTGTTGAAAGAATATTGAAAATGCTTGTATTGTGACAGGGAATGGAAAATAAAAAGGCCAAAGGAAGCATCTTTGTGCATGTGTTTTCTTCTCAGGAGGAAGTTTGTGAAGATATGTCAGTTTCACATATAATTGATTATTGTTATGGACAATAGAGAGCTTATGGACTTTAGAACCTAGTAAGGTTTTCAGCATTGAGATTTGGATATTGTGTAAGTTTTCTATTGCTGTCATAACAGATTGTCACAAACTTAGTGGCTTAAGCAACACAAATTATTATCTTACTGTTCTGTAGATGAGAAGTCAGGCACACATCTCACCAGGACAAATCAAAGGTTTTGGCATGGCTACATTCTTTTTTGGAGGCTCTAGAGGAGGATCCATTCGTTCCCTTGCTCATTTTGGTCATTAGCAGAATTCAGTTCCTAGTAGGATGGAGATCCTTGTTTCCTTGCTAGCCACCAACTGAGGCTGTTTTCAGCTTTTAGAGGCTATGTATATTTGTTAGCTCATGGCTTCTTTCCTCTATCTTCAAAGCCAGCCACAGCAAGTTGAGTCCTCTCACACTATTAATTGGCCCTGCCTTTTCTTCCTTTTCATCTCTCTGACCCACTCTTATGCCTCCTTTTAATTTTAAGAGCTCACGATTGCCTTGGACTTACCTGGCTAATACAGGGCAACATCCTTTAGCTGAAGGTCAGCTGACTAGCAACCTTAATTATTACAATTGTAATCTTAAGGTAACATATTTACAGGTTTCAGTGATTAGGATGTGGATATCTTTGAGGGGGCTTATTCTGCCTACCACAGATATATAGACTATGAAATATGGTATAGTGAGCAAGAATATAGGTTCTGAAGGCATGAACGCCTAGCTTTGAACCTCAGCTCTGCATCTTGGGGGCTGGGGTACTGTGTACATTTTCCTTAATCTCTTCAACATTCAGTTTCCTGTGTGACAAATAGGAACAATAATGATACATGCCTCATGGGGTTCTTGTGAATACCGGAAATTATGTGCAAGTGGGTAATACACACTAGGCACTTGATTTTACTCCTTTTAAAAATATTCTTTGAGTATTCCTTGTGTTCTAAGTGTGAGCACCAAACCCAGCTTAGAGTCCACCTCAGAAGACCTCACCTTTAAAAGGATAAAGGAGTGCTCATTTGCTAAAACCCCACTTGACCAGTTGGGTTTGCAAGGAATGAGGGGGAATTTTAATTTAAGTATTCATGATTCATGTACACTTAAATCACTAAGTGCTATTTTAAGGACATTTGATGGCTTGAGGCTTTTAAAAATAATCCTAATGCCCTTTTTTCTGACACAGACATACTACCAAGAGTAAACAGTTTTGAATATAATTTGCTTAGAAATTCTTCTCAAATTTAGAATAGGTTCTAACATGGCACAATGTATTCTTACATCTGAAATCTCTGCAGGGACACCCCTCCTCCTCAGACCCACCTCCCAGAAGAAACACCAACTCCTGTTTTTACTGAATGAGGAGTTGGAAACTGTAGCAGGTATATGGGCAAATAAAACACTCGTTCAATTGAAATCTTTCTTCTTTAGAATGAATTTTTAGAATTCAGCTATTGTAACTGGGAATTTTGTTCTAATGCTTCCCCTTAGCTAAAACGAAGCCTCTTTTAACTTTAAAAGGGGGACATGTTCTTCCACAGCACATAGGTAAGAACTGCATTTCCTGGAGGTGTTAAGGACCATTTGTTTGAGATTGCAAAATGATGAGTATGATATTGCTCAAATTGAAGTAACTGCCTTTTGATGAGCTCAAGTGCAGCCTGTGACTAATCAGGAAGAGAAGGATTTAACCAGTGTGCATTGTAAATGAAGTAAGATGTGAAAAGACTCACTTCCTGATCAAAGTGAAGAGCCTTCTCCTATCTCTTTTCTCTTTTTACTGCTTCTGGAAACACTGGCTCCACCATATTACATGGAATGCCAGGAGCACAAAACCACAATGACATACATATACTTTATTGTTTTTGAGAAGTGGTTTTTATAGATCAGCCCATGTATTGGTATGAGCTTTATGATTCCTGCCAAAGGGTTAGTCAAGATAGACTGCTAATGTCGTTGAGTGAACTTTTATCCATGTCACTGTGGGTGGAAGGAGGCACCAATAGGTGCTAGAGGCCCATATGATCACAGAACACTAGCAGGCAGGAAAAATAAAGGAAGACAGCTTGCTTAAAAGTAAAGGTAGTATTTCCTGACTAATAAAATAAAATTAGTTTGCTAATTAGATACCTTTTTAGGGGGGATATAGGGAGGGAGAGAGAATGATGGCATTTATCACTCTCCCAATCATATAATTTTAAAGCAACATTACAATGTAATTTCTCAGTCACTATAAACTAGGACCGAACAATTTCTGTCAACAGAGCCTTGAGGTTGGGTTTCCTGAGCTCTCATAACATCCCAGGGACTTAGGGAAATCATGAGATTTGGATCAGAGATTAGCTTTTGAAACATGAAATAACAATATGAAGGTAATAGTGACAATGAATCATGCAGGACTCTTTTAGCATGGCTTATGAAGGTGTATGGTGTCAATGAGCACATTTTCCAGGAAGACATGGCTGTAATGCTTGAAAATGCCCACTATAGTATATTGGCAAGGATACTTAAGTCTTCTGAAATTGAATGCTCCAAAAACGGAAAAGACTTATAGAAGAAAATAGACTTTCTATATTAATTTAGCCTGTGACATAGCCCAAGTAAGGTCTTAAGACCAAAGGCTGAGAAGATTTCAGGCAAGAAAGTTTCTGCGAGTAGCTAAGACATCATTGTGTGAGCCTAACCAGAGTGTCTGTACTAACAGTTTCTAATTATGCATGGAGGAAGAGGCAAAATTTGGTGCAATGGCAACAGCTAGAATCAGTCTGTAAGTACTCTGTAATGGCTGCCTAGATATTTCAGTTCCTAGGACACAGTAGCCAGAAGCACTTTGCATTAAAACAAAATGAGTGAAAATAAAAATTTTCATGATTAAACATTTTCAAGAAATTACAGATGGCATTCTGGAAGCAATGCCAATTGTCAGCCAATATATTACTCCATGAGCAATATAGCCATATTTTTTTTCCACCATGGGTCATTCCTCCTACTTTAATAAGCCACAGAGGATTTCCCAGCCTCTCTTTTTTTCTCATCACCACATGAGCCAAGTCTCTGATTGGCTGGGCCCCACCTGAATAGCAGATGCCTAGAGGTACTTACCTAGTATCTAGCACTGCTATTGGTGCTGTCCAATGTCATCACTTACTGGAAAAAGCCTTTGCCCTAGGCTTAGGAAAGACCCCACTGATGTGTAGTAGTAGTACTTTACATCTTGCCAGTCAGAAGCTTTCTGTGACCTGGATGGTTATCATGCTTACTAGTGCATTTTTCTCTTTCTGATCTGGGCTGCAGGGGTAAAACTCCCCTGAATGGACTAGCTAAGCCCTTGCAGAATGCTTAGCATCTTTGATGGGCCCAGCACACTTCCACTGCACCACTCTGCTACGGTGAATGCTTAGCATCTTTGAGAGTCACAAAGGGACTTCCAGGATTGGTACTACTTCTGTAAAAGGGGCTTGAGGACGAGGTGAGCTTTACCCATCATCAAGTCCAGTGATTCTCAACTAAGGCACTTTTGCCCTCATCCCACTGTGGGGGATATTTGGCAAAATCTGGAGACATGTTTGGTTGTCACAAATTGGAGGGGTACTAATGTAATCTACTTGGTAGGGGTCATGGATACTATTAAAAATCATGCAGTACAAAAAACAATCTTTTAAAACAAGGAAGTATCTAGCGCCAAATAAAGTAGCAATGCTCAGAAACCCTAGCGTAGTCCAATCACTTAATTTTTGAAATGAGAAAACTGAGGATAAAAAATGTGACATGGCATTCCAAAGGACACCAGAAAGTAAGCAGCAACTCAGGGTAGAGATTCTGGTTTCCTAGCCACCAGACTGCATTTTTCAACAGTTTTATCTCTGTTGTGGACAGCATTTCCTCCACATCAGATGTCAGGCAATGTGCTGAACTCTTCCCATTTAGTCCCCCTAAATGGCTTGCCCTAGAAGGGACTGATTTCATGCCTGTAAAACTACCAGGTGCAAAGAATTGTAGACCATTGGGAAAACAAAATTAATACCCAAAGAGATATGGTTCTCATCTATCAGGAACTTATATTCAAGTTGCAGAGAAAAGAGATATATATGAAAATAATTATGTTTAACTTTTCAATAAAAGGCTGTGATAATAGCCAAAAAGATGTCCCAAGACAAAACAAGATAAATTTCATAAAATGTTCTATGAAAATTAAGAGTTAGAGTGAGCTCTTTACCTTACCTTTGAGAGAAGGTTAGATAAACAGGAAGGAGGGCATCCTTCATTTGATTAATGATAATTTTTGAGTGTGTATTTTGAGTGAGGCACTGTGCTGGACCCACATATTAAATGGTAATGGGACAAATAATGTTTATGTTTCACAGAGCTTGTATTTTTGTGGGGAGAATCAGATAAGAGACAAGTACATACATGCATGGATGCACACATACTATATACATACATACATACATACAATAATTAGATGGTGACAAGTGCAAACGTACCTAAGGTGCCTGAAAAGACATCTTTGAGGAAGTGGCATTTAAGTAGAGCCCAGAAGGAAATAAAGGGGGAATCACAATGAACAGCAAATGCAAGGCTTTATGGCAAGAAAAAGCCTGGCATAGTCTACACATTAATTAAAAGCTAGTGTGAGCAAGAAGAAGAGAGTCCTACAATGGAATTGAGGAGGTGGGGGACTGCTATAGTATGGTGTTTGAATTTCATTATACCATGAAAACAGCAAAACAGTGTGAACAAACAGAATTTGGAGGAAGATCTAATAGTTCTTGGGGAACTAAATGGAGATGGGGAGGAATACAAATAAGAAGTTAACACATTTCTAGAAATGTTTTTTTTAAGTCATTTCTATTTTCGCCAAATGAAATGATCATTAGTATTGATCTGTTTCATTCCGTGAATTGTTTACTTGTTACTAATTTACATTTAAACCTGCCATCTTGATAATGTCCACTGGTGGCAGTAAAGCTTGAATATCAAAAGCAGATGGATAGTTAGCTGTGAAGCAGAGTGGAGATCTTGAGCTAACTCATCCTATGTTTGAATGTACTTTTCAGCATGACAGGTGCTCAGGGACATGGAAGAGTATCACTCTAATTACTCTGTTTTCTTCTCACTTTCTCATTATGTCAGGTCATTTGATAATCTTTATATTTGTCATACTTTCTGTTTCATAGGTGGTTTTATTTGCTTGTTGTCGTAAATAATAACTTTGATTGGGAATCCCATGGCTGTATGTGATTTCCATAGCTCTAGTGATCTCAGATTTGCTTTGATTTAAAATCATATATCATTAAATATGTTGAGTAAACTTTGTAATGAGTAAATTTAAAAGAAAAAAACAGCATCACAAACTAATTGATGAATTGTTAACTGTTTCCAGCTTGAAGTCAGCATACCTTACAAATTAGACTGTCCTGGTGAGGAGCAAGTGCCTTTGTAGCATTGTCTAAACAGTTTCCTAGAAACTTGCTTTTTTGTCTTTGAATGAAGAAAGAAAAACTCATTGGAGACCATAATAATCTTGGAAGCTAAAAATTACTAAAGAACCCTGATTCCTGTTTAATATATCAATGTTTGTACAAAGCAGTTTTACTTTAGACTTGATGGCAAACACACTAGAATCATGGATGGGCTTTTACAATAATTGTTCCAATAAAAGTTACTTCTTCTCCCTGAGTACATTGTAGTGTTTGTAGTACTACTAAATATTTGGATAGCTATTTTATGTATCATATATACATTTAAAAGGTCCATTACATTGGAATTATTTGGTTTATCAGTGATCTTTTTTGCTATAGATTGGGTCTTTATTTATGTCTAATTTGAAATGGGTGTACTACATTTCTGTGAACATGAGTAGCTTAAGCCAAGTCGTCAGGCTTAGACTTAAACTCTCCTCCCTTACCATGACTGCCTCCCATTTCTCATCTTGATCTTGGTGATTGCTGAGAAGCCTGGAGGAGAGTGGAGATGATTTAATGCCAGTCTAGTGCTGCTATTGGGAAACCAGTTCTAGATGCAGGCTTGTCCACCTAATGGATAGTCAATGGTATGTATACCTTTTATACCAGGAAGTAATTCTTTCACAAATTCTGGTCGTAACTATCATCCTGCAAACAAAAGTCACTTATTTTTGGCACCTCCTTGTCTGAATATGCCAGCCTTTAGTGTTTGTGTGTCTGTGGATGTGTGGATATGCAGGTGTCCACTTGTCCCCTCCAACTCTCTACCACTCTTGTGGGACTTTGGAATCCCAAGTAGGTGGGCTGTGTGATCATGGGCTGTGTGATCAAGGCCAAGGGAACTGGCTATAAGGTCACAATTTTCTGGCGAAAGCCTACTCCTTGGCAGCTGTTGTAATGAGGCTCAGCAGCCTTTCTCAAAGCATGGGGCCATACAGTTTAGAAACCACCCATGAGCTACTCTTACCTGCCTTGAAGCATTAAGTTGAACCTCTGAAACTGGAGAAGGCTTTGTGTAAATCTATTGTCTACCTAATCACTGGAGTCCTTGGTCTACCTCCAAGATTGGATAAGCTTATTATTGGGAAGGACAGCAGGAGTCATTGAATAAATGTGGACAAATTGTTGAAATGAACAGAGGGAGGAGTGGTTTTCAGATAGCAGAGATTGTGTGCAAGAAGGGAATGCACTAGAAGGGGGAAGTGGTAGAAAATATTGGACTAAGTCAAGGAAATAAAGAATTCCTGTTTTGATGGGCTGACTTCTTTGCAGGTTTACTCTCCATTTTCTAGAGCTAATACCCCTTGGAAGCACTGCATCCTTACCCCTTTTTTAAGGAAGTAGAATTAAGGTACCTACCTGCCTTAGAGCTGGGGTACTGTAGGAAGTCCCCTGTTACTCCTGCTGTTGTCAATTGCATATACAGCCACTGTCTTACTTGAGGGAGTCCTGGGAATAAATGGATTTGATATAATAGTTTTAATTTTTTCTTATAAAATATTCTCAAGTTCAGAGATTTTACAGATCTGAGTGAGATATTGCCTATACAATGTTACTTCTGGTTAAAAAGTCCAAAATGTTTCTGGCTCTTGTGTCACATGACATCAAGCCACTGTTTTGCCTGAATTGACTGATGTTTAGGACATTGACTAGAGACAGCCTGAGACCCAACCTGAGCCATTAACTTCCAGATGCTCACGAATTCCAGAGAAATGTTCTGTGCCTATGGTTATTACTGAGATGGCTCCTTAAATGCTCTCATCTTGGCACCTTTTGCACTTGCTAAATTCAATTTGAAGAAAGAACAGGAGAGAGAGCATTTTGTAGAAAGTAATTATCCTGCACTTTTGTGACCTTCATGTTTTCCCCATTATGATGAATTTTTGGGCTGGTTCTTGTATCAGTCAGCATGTCCTGCTCACTTGAATTTTGTTTCATGTTACAGATAACTAGTTGTATCTAATTAAAGAATAATGATGGCACTGTGAGGCCTTTTTCTGGGAATTAATGACCAGCTGGGAAAAGCTGATGGATGGAGAGTCAGCCAAAGGCTATTAGCTTCAGTCTGCTATTAATCTCCAGATATGCTAATTTGTGATGTCATTGTTGGTATTGAAAAATAAAAATTGGAGACAGTTTACTTATGTTTATCATGTACTTCTGAATAGCAAGTTCCCTATGTATTATAAAAAGTTATTTTTCATTCTCTAATTGTTCTTTAATCTAAAAATATGATTCTTATATACAGTGCATGAAAATAGAATTTCTCAGATGGGTGTTCCTTTCTTTTAAAAAAAGTTCCAAGTTTGGGAAGTTTCCTTTAAATAATTTGGATGGTAAAACCAGAATTTTTCTTCAGCTGTGATGCTGGAATTTGATAAGTGTCTATATTATCATAAGTATCTGCTCATGGCAGGAAATGGTTGCAAGTGTTTATGAATAGCAGCTGTTGCTATCAAAGATGTGCATTCAATGCAATTCTAAGAAGTTATAGTCACATTCCTAGTAGATGAAGGGGACTCTCTGCCAAGAAAAGCTGTAGTGGTGTATCTGTATGAAATTTTTTTTATTACTGCTGCTGAATGCTAGAGGAAAATAGAAAGAGAAATGACTAAAATATTCATCACCTTCTTGCATAATTTAATGACTTACAAAGGAAGACAACAATTTCATATACAGGCTATCTATCTAAAACTTAATCCAAACTCATAATACTAATTTAAAAGTTATGTTGGTTTTTATACCATTTTTACCCCAAAATGAAAGAAAGCTCTTAAAGCCCATTAAGATTCCAGCCAATGGGCTGGGAATGTTACACTAAACACAGAAGCTTCAGATCTCATCTGATTTAAGTCATAAGCTGTTTATATTCTCCAAACACCACAGCATTATTCTCCCCATAAGAAGTTTGTTGATGGTACCAGTCTTCTTAAATGCATATTAAGTGTATGCATTTGGGGGAATAGAATGAATCAGCAAGTCACTAATCACAGCTCTTGGAGGCACTGACTCACTCCTGGCAAAATTGAATGTCTTCATTGGGAAGGGTGTAAAAGAGAGAAAATTCATCCCGGTGTCAGTTCCCTGTTTCTACAAATGCAGATCAAATTTGCACCTCCTTTGTTGGTTGGTTATCAGGCTAAAGAATGTTGTGCAATGGACACTATAAAACCAGACATCTGTACTTGCAGGGGAAAGTTACTAGAAATTCATAATAATGCTTAGGAAATTGACAAAGGGCCTAGAAAGAAAATGTGGGCTGATAGGGGCTTGGTGTATTTCTATGACCAAAAGTAGTGAACCAGGCCCTGCTCTTCCACAATTCAACAAGGTTGGTCTTTGATCCAGTGTTGATTACTAGGCTCTCAATTGGGATTTCTTATTTTCATTAAGGGGTTTTCAATATCTGAGGAATATTTGCAACAGCCCTAGTTTTCTTTGGAAATAAAAGAGTGAGAGCAGCACCCTTAAATTTTCTGTCAGACTCGGTATATACTGCATGGATGTCATATTCTTGCCAGCAGCAGACCAAGGAAAGAAAAATAAACTGATAATTGGTGGACAATGGCCAGTGTCACCTGTAAATTCAGGGGTGGGCAAAAGTAGGTTTACAATTGTGGGTATGCAAAACAAGAGTTTATTCTTATTTATTATTGTATTGTTTACATATGAATAACTTTTGCCCACCCCTATATTTATGCTGTATCTCAAATTGAGACATGTGAGCTCTGCATGGTGTTTATTTAGATACAATATGGTTAATGGTATTAAAATATTTTATTTCACTCCAGGCATAGTTTAACACTGTTACATTTTCATTGTACTGGCAGTAGAGGTATCTGTAGTTGAGTAAGCTATTCCCAAACCTTTAGTATTTTAAACAAAGCCCCTAAAAATAAAATGGACAAGCTATTAAATCCTTTTCTTTGGAATTTTTTTGGGGAATATTGTTTCTTTAGTCTTTCCTGGGAGTAGGTTTGATTTAAGACGTTCGCTGCTTTCATGAAGCCCTAACTTGAGTTCATTTTGTTATGTGGTGACCACAGTTCTGGATGACGCCCCTCCTGGCACACAGGAATACATTATGTTACGGCAAGATTCCATCCAATCTGCGGAATTAAAGAAAAAAGAGTCCCCCTTTCGTGCTAAGTGTCACGAAATCTTCTGCTGCCCGCTGAAGCAAGTACACCACAAAGAAAACACAGAGCCCGAAGGTTTGTGCGCAACAGACGCGTGTTTTGCTTGTTTTCTCTTATTCTTTCTTTCTCTTTCTTTTTGACTGTGCATTGCCCCCTAGTGTGCTGTTAGGCTCCTGAAATAGTTAGGAGGCCTCCTGGTTTGTTGGTGAATGTGTTATGCAGTCTCAGATGGGACACTGTATAATGCAGTCATCTCTGGCACAGCACACACCGTCCTCCTGCTTCTCATAGCTGAAAGGTTTTCAGCTGGTGTCAATACACTGTCCCGTTTTGGCTGCTAAAGTTGCTGGCACCTGTAGCCAAAGACTGACCCAGTCTGTTTCCATCACCTGGCATTCCTGAAGCAGCAGTCGGCTGAGGAATGGCACTTCAAAAATGAAATAATACTCTCTTCCACTCCATAAAGCTTTTGCATTGCGCTCGAAGAATGCTCGTGATCTACTTAGTTTGCTGAAGCAGGCCCAGACTTGCCATGTAATGCACGCCCAGTTATACTTTGCCATAGTGAAATGCATGCCTCAAGGAAACAATGAGTAGTTTGTTTTTCTTTTCAGCTCAACCACAGGTTTGGAAAACTCTACCTGCTATTATTTAAACTGAGGTCACGGTATTCCTTGCAATCCATGCTATAAATCTGTCTCTAAAGTACCTCGTCTCCCCAGAAAGAGTATTTATTATTTTTTTCCAACTTTTCTGCCTATGTCAAACAGGAACATTTTTTACATCACAAAATGTGGTAATTTTTTTTGCCAGCTGTGTATATTTCAATTTCCAAAATGACATTTGAGATGTATACTATATATGCTAATTAAATGCTTCTTGGAAAACAGCCTGCCCCCCCACCCCACCCCGCCACCCATATAAAATACTATTGAAGCAGTTTACCAATGAATAACACTGGAAGTGACTAATTTCACTTGTCCTATGGCAGTCTGTGTAGTCTTTTGCATAAATGGTTGTGATCCAATTTTTAAAAGCGACCTTGTTCCCATTTCAAGTTGCCCTTTTGTAACATTATGGGTTTCTTCAGTACAACTGTCTTTTTGACTTGGAAAAGACTACCATGTGATGATGTTCAAAGTTTGGTGTGTAAGAAAATTACTCCAAATCAACTCTATTCCATAGTTTTGGAAGCACATTTTTATATCTCAAAGTCTCCCCTTCTCCTTCATTCCAAATAGAATTTTAAATGTTTATTGGCAGAAAATGAGAAGTGTATATTTCTCATTTTTTTATTTTATTTCAGCAATAGAACATGCCTATTTTATTTTATCCATATTTTGATATTCAAGCTATCCACTTTGGGTATGAGTTCTCATGTCAACACTTACTTATCTGGAGCTGTAAATGGAGATCCTTTACAGTGAGTAAAAGAAATCTTTTGGTGATTTAGTAGAGAAAATACTAACTTGCATTTATGCTCTTATGGAACAAAAAAATTAACCAGTGACATTTACTTTACTATATATAATGCATTCCAATTTGTTCTGCTTTCCTTTCTCTAAAATTATGTGTGTATATTTGCAAGTACAAAACAATATCTGTATTATAGATATATACTGCTTATTATATAATTATGTAACAGATACTATATAGTTAGAACATCAGCCTGAAAAACAAAATTTGGTTTGACTAAGAAAAATAAGTCACTTAAGAAGCAGCTGGTTAAATTCAGTCAAACAATCGGTTAGAAATTTCAAATTGTTTTAACAATACTCAGATTCTAAAGAGAACAGTTGAATGACTAAATTTCAATCCCCATCCCTTTTCTTATTGCATATCATTTAGAAAGGATCTATTAATTTACAAAATATTATCTTGAGTGTATTGCGAATACTGTTAGGAATGTTTTCAGATCCAAAAAATTACTTTGAGAATAGGTAGCAGTTAAACTCTCTTATACAAAGTTTGGAGAGTTTTTAGTCTGTTGTTCCATCCACAAGTTGAGTGGCTGCCATCCTTTCACATTTAATACTTTGATGATGGGCATTGTCTTTTTTCAGACTGAAGATTTTCCTTAGTCTTGCTCTCCTGCCAGGTCCATTGGAATAGCAAAGCTAACTCCTTATTCCTCATTATGAGTTATTTGTAAATAGTATTAGAGGTTTTCTAGGATGACATTTAGAATTTTACTGTAACCCCTTCAAACAAAGGCACGGAAGCTAACGGTGAACCCAGACCTTAAAATGAAACCACTTGATCTCTGTACAAATTATCAAGACCCAGAAGACCTTAGATGGGGGCAAAAGAAAATTTGCTGGGGAAGAGATGTCAGATAAATAAGGAAATGTTGCTAAGAAATTAACATGCTTACTTCATGTAGGGTACCAAAGCTCATCATTACCAGGAAGTGAAGTTAACTATGGGTTTCAAAGGGTTCAGTGGTCATTCTGGTGACCTGGAAGATTTTTGCAAGATTAGTTTTTAAATACTATAAGGTACAGTCTTCAGTTCTCTCTTACAGTTGCTGTAATGTTTTATTATAATTGGCATAAATGGTTATGATACAATTTCAAGTACAAGTGAATATAATCTTAGTTCTAAACTATGCCCGTACCTTGACACATTTTATTCTCATGTTAAGCATTTAAAGAGAGAGTTCCTCTCATTGTCTCTGTGCCCAAGGATGAGACCTTAATTGACCTTGTCTATGGATGTTCACCGATTTTACTGCAAGTGAAGGCAATGGATGGGATGGTGAATCCACCCATTGCTTGAGGTGTGCATGCCAAACTGTCAGTATGACCTCTTCTAACGAGGTTATGTTTATACAGGCCTCATGTGAAAAATGAAAAATATATTTAAATTTGGGAGGAAAAGACTCTTTTGAGTTGGATGATTAAATTAGGTAAAAGAGGTTTGTGTGTACTCTGATAAGGCTGGAATTAATTTTCTTCTTACTGAATTGACAAATCTACCAACTTCTTTTGCATTATTGTAGATGAAATATTGATGTTTATTTTGGTTGGTGATATTTTTTGTAAGGGCCAGGTAATTTCCATAGTTTATGACCACCTGAGATTTAGTACAGACAACTTATTTAAAATTGTTCACAGTTATCTGTCTTTTTAAAGACATTTTTGTATTATGTTCAGGGCCCTCAGAATTCATGTAAAATATTACATAGAATGAGTGATATATCTTCCTTTTCAGGATACACTAAGGCCAAATTACATTTTGCTAGAAACAGGTTTCTATTTCTGAGCACCCAATTCTAAAATAAGTTCTTCAATCTGTTCCAAATGCTTGTGATTTTCAGTGTTATGATTGTTGTCATAAAAATCACTTATGATGTAATCTTATGTGAGTACTGGAATTTGGCTGAAGAAGCACATACAAATATCTGAGATTCTAATTTGGCCCAGTACCAACCAGCAGCTGTCTTTGTTATGAGAAAGCCACATGGAGAGTGGAAATCATTACTAAAATCGTTTTTCTTACTGTTCCAGGAACCATTTGGCAAGAGAAACTATAATCATCATAGCTGTATTCTTTTATTTATTTTTTCCTTTCATTGTCATGTGTGCCAAAAGGAAATCAATGATTAGAGTAACTTCTCAAAGCCAATCTATTAGCAGCATAGTTGCTAATAATAAACACCTGTCATTGGGCTTTTACTGATGTTTGAAAATTGTGCAAAAGAATCACACTGAGATATACATGCTTGCATGTGATTACTGTTGAAAATCTATGGAGAAAACTAAACCATGGATTCCTAGCATTTGCTTTTGAATTGAATACCTGATTATAATAGTAAATTTGTAGGAGTTAACATAATATAGGAAAATATTACAGAGCTCAGGGATTTGTCACCATCTTTTAATCAAGCCTTTGGCTTCTTTTGTACAGTCTTGTTTTCATGTGATTTAAAACACACACACACACACACACACACACACACACACACACACACACACACACTCTATCTCCCTCAGGACATCCATAACCTTTTTTATTAAAAGATGCATCCAACCATAGTGACTTTGGTTGGAGAAGAGCATTTGTGCTCCAGACTGGTGATGAAGTATATCAGCTTTTCAACCAAAATAAAGCAAATTTTTGTGCCAAATGTAAAGGGGACATATTTGTAATTAGCACGATGTCTATTATTTTATTAATGCCATGGTTTCTTTATCCCAGAAAGAGAATATATCACCATGTATATCAGTCTTATCTAAATGGTAGGAGAGGAAGAAGGTAGAAGAATATGAAGGAATATGCTGAGGAAAATGTTTTTATTTTCATCTTTACCTTATATTTCAACTGTCATTTCTTGTCATGTGTCTATTTCATTTTAGTACTAATTTACCTTTTGAGAAAATGGATTTAATTCTATTTGAATGAATAGCTGGTTCAGTACAATGAAGCAACCTCTAATACTTGATACCTGAAAATGTCTTGACTTTCAGAAAAGATATAACTGGTTTTATTTCTAATTTATTAGGAGGACATAAGGCCATATGTTTGGGTAACTCTGAATAGACCAAATACTTTATTCTTAACCTTTTAATTTAAAAATAACTATTGCCGAAGCCAGTTTGGCTCAGTGGCTAGAGCGTCGGCCTGCGGACTGAAAGGTCCCAGGTTTGATTCCGGTCAAGGGCATGTACCTTGGTTGCGGGCACATTCCCGGTGGGGGGTGTGCAGGAGGCAGCTGGTCGATGTTTCTCTCTCATCAATGTTTCTAGCTCTCTATCCTTCTCCCTTCCTCTCTGTAAGAAATCAATAAAATATATTTTTTAAAAAATAAATAAAAATAACTATTAATTTAAAATAACTATTAATATAAAAATAATCTGAGAGGAACCAAGATGGCGGCATAGGTAAACACATGTACTTGCTGCCTCGCACAACCACATCAAAACTACAACTAAAGAACAAATTGGATATCATCCAGAACCACGGGAAGGCTGGCTGAGTGGAAGTTCTACAACTAGAAGGAAAGAGAAACACACATTGAGACTAGTAGGAGGTGCGAAGGTGCGGAGGCGCGCGAAATGGGCTGGCAATAGGGTGCACTGTTGTTGTTTTCAATAGGGGGGGAGATACAAATTCCCGATTGCTCTGAACTCCAGTTCCAAGGGAGACTCTAGGGACCCAGACTCATACAGGGAGAAACTGGACTATCTGGCATCGGGACAGGAAAGTGAGGGCAGCTTTCTCTCAGAAGTGCTTGCAGTGATCATTGTTCATGCCTGGGGGCATGGGTTGCAGAGATGGCTGACTGGTAGCCATTGCTGTTTGCTCTGCCATGGTGATTCCCTGAGACCCCGCCCCACCGAATTTACAACCCCACCCAAGCGGTGTGCATCAGCTTTTGCATATGAATGGCCTGTCCTTTTACAATCTAAAACCTAACAAACTGCAGCTGGGTCAGAGAACTCCAAAGCTTCCAAAAGAAGGCCTAAGTCCTGGCAGCACAGCCTGCATTGCTTCACAGCTGGGCCTCATGTGGGCACTTCAAAACCCCAAACAAAGAGGAGGAATCTGCAGATCTCTCTGTAGATACTGCTTGGTGGCCTCAGGCAGTGGCTGACTTTGCACCTCCTTGGAGATCCAATAGCCAGTGTACCCAGTGGTCAGTGTTAGACCATACCAAATTACAACTCTTCACATCCATAAGCAACACACTCAAGGGGCAGACTCAGTGAGCACCAAAGCCCCACTGAAGCAAGTCCTGCCCCATTAGGGTATCTTCAGCATAGCAGTTTTTCCATTGTAGACACAGCTGGTCCTCACAGCCAATTGGCCTGGAGGTTAATTACTCCCAGTGATACCAACAACAATCAAGGCTTAACAACAAGACTGTGCACACAGCCCACAAAGGGGTGGACCAAGAGTGTCCACCTCAGGTAATTGGGGAGGCTGAATCACTGGGCCCTATAAGACACCTAGCCTACAAGGCCACTCTATCAACACAGGGAAGCAGCCAAAATGTGGAGACAAAGAAACAGGTCACAAATGAAAGAAATGGAGGAAAGCAAACTACTGGATATAGAGTTCAAAACCACGGTTATAAGGTTACTCAAGAATCTTCTAGAAACCTCCGAGAAATTTAGTGAGACCCTCAAGGATATGAAAAAGGACCAATTAGAAATTAAGCATATACTGACTGAAATAAAGAATAATATCCAGAGATCCAACAGCAGACTAGAGGATCCCAAGAATCCAGTCAAAGATTTGAAATACAAAGAAGCAAAAAACACCTAACCAGAAAAGCAAAAAGAATCCAAAAATATGAAGATAGTGTAAGGAGCCTCTGGGACAACTTCAAGCGTACCAACATCCGAATTATGGGGGTGCCAGAAGAAGAGAGAGAGCAAGATATTGAAAACCTATTTGAAGAAATAATGACAGAAAACTTCCCCTATCTAGTGAAAGAAATAGTCTTACTAGTCCAGGAAGTGCAGAGAACTCCAAACAAGAGGAATCCAAAGAGGACCACACTAAGACACATCATAAATAAAATGCCAAGGGCTAAAGACAAAGAGAAAATCTTAAAAGCAGCAAGAGAAAAACAGTTGGTTACCTACAAGGAGTACCCATACGACTCTCAGCTGATTTCTCAACAGAAACTATGCAGGCCAGAAGGGAGTGGCAAGAAATATTCAAAGTGATGAGTAGCAAGAACCTATAACCATGATTACTCTATCCAGCAAAGCTATCATCTAGAATTGAATGTCAGATAAAGAGCTTCACAGACAAGAAAAAGCTAAAGGAGTTCATCACCACCAAGCCAGTATTATATGAAATGCTGAAGGGTATTCTTTAAGAAGAGGAAGAAGAAGAAAAAAGTAAAAATAAAAATTATGAACAAAGTGACAACAAATACATATCTATCAACAAGTGAATCTAAAAATCAAGTGAATAAAAAATTTTATGAACAGAATAAACTGGTGAATATAATAGAATCAGGGGCATAGAAAGGGAGTGGACTGACAATTCTTGGGGGAAGGGGGTGTGGGGGTGCAGGAAGAGATTGGACAAAAATCATACACCTAAGGACGAGGACAGTGGGGGTGGGGATAAGGGCATGGGGTGGGGTGGGAACAAGGTGGAGGGGAGCTAAGGGGGGGAAAGAAGAACAACTGTAATAATCTGAACAATAAAGATTTATTAAAAAAATAATAAATAAATAAATAAAAATAATCCTTAGGGTCTCACTGACTTTGATTTATGACCTGAAGGGTAATGAAAATGGCACCAGAAAATTTTATTTGCTCATTGAAACAAAGGGAAGCATGATTGTGGAGTCACACAAAAAAAGATTTTAAAAAATGGTCCATATCAAAATCGAACTAAAACCAGAAATCTGAAGGGCTTGGTGATTAGCAATGAGTAAACATCATTCTTTCCCAACAGAGTGGTTGAATGTGTTTCTCTTGGTTGCATGTCAGCTACTGCTTAGAAGACAACTTGTTATGAACCCAATAACAATAGCAAAGTAGTAATGACACTGAAGCACATTCTCTCTTCTATTTCTTCACCTTATCGTAGCAAATTCAAAATTAAATCATATTTTGGGGCTATATTTCTACTCCCTGGGAAACTAATAATTTGATCAAAGAAGTATAATTAACTAGCCAATAATTCACTTTCAGGCCAGCATGGGCATTTGTTATTCTCTCTCTCTCTTTTTTTTTGTTTGTTTGTTTTGTTATTCTCTTATTAGATACTAGAGGGTCCCTCAGCCTGGCCTGTGGGGATCGGGCCAAAACCAGCTCTCCAACATCCCCCTAGGGTCCCGGGTTGCGAGAGGGTAGTTCGAACTGCAGCTGCCAAGTCACTGCAGCTCAGCAGCTCCTGTGTTGAGCGTCTGCCCCCTGGTGGTCAGTGCACATCATAGCTACTGGTCAGAGCATCTGACCCCTGATGGTCATTGCTTGTCATAGCTACCGGCTGGTAGGTTTTTTAGGCTTTTATATATATAGATATACATCTCAACTGCATCTCTAGGCTGGCTTTTACAGTAGAAACTAACAACTATTCATACTTCCATGACTCACTTTTTAAAGCAACAGGTCTCCCTTCTCCCTTGATCCTAGGTGTCCCTGTTGAGTTGGTGGGGTAGTTGCCCTGAGAAGTTGTCTCTTCTTTACAACCCTCGTAACTGAGGTTTCCCTTAGTTAATATTGGAAGCAGATATTTCTTTCTGTGTGAAGCCAATACTGATACTTGGATGGCTGATGAAGTTATGGTGGTGATTTTGATTTTTTTAAATATATTTTATTAATTTTTTACAGAGATGAAGGGAGAGGGATAGAGATTTAGAAACATCAATGAGAGAGAAACATTGATCAGCTGCCTCCTGCACACCCCCTACTGGTGATGTGCCCGCAACCAAGGTACATGCCCTTGACCAGAATTGAACCTGGGACCCTTCAGTCCGCAGCCGACGCTCTATCCACTGAGCCAAACCAGTTAGGGGTGATTTTTTTTAATGTCAAAATCTAAGTGCTAATACTTGAAAAAATCTGGAAATTACCTCTCTATATGAGTTCTGCCCCATCAAATTTGTTACTTCAGGGTGCTTTGCCAAGATGCTTTTGAGAGTCTTGTAGCTCAGTGATTTCTCTTATGTTTTTTTCTCTTCACAGCCAGTTGATAAAATCACTTAAATTAAAAAAAAATAGATGGAAATCTGCCTTTCAGACCCAATTTGCTATGATCCATGTAGACTATGTTCCATGTCCAAAAAGGCAGAGCCTGAGTGACTTTTAGCTGTTTCCTCAAACCAAGCCCAACACTAATGTGTAGAGGTAAGCCTGGTTAAGAAGATGCACCAGAATGTGCTACTGTCTCAGCTCCAATTTTCACTCTGCCTTTTGTTTTAAATAACTCACTTGCCTGGAGGAAGACAATACAGAAATCAATTCTATTCTCTTTCACGTGTTCTTAAATAATTATCAGACTAATATTTTCCAAATTATGTTTCATGAAACACTGATCATGTATTTGTGAAAAAGACAGATTCTGTGGTCAAATGCATGTTTCCCAAATTCCACACCAGTCTTACTGAGTCACAGTGCATAAGACTATATTAAAGGTTTTGAGGAGTCTTACAGATTAGGAATCTCTCCTACTTTGGGCACTTCAGTGACAAACATCTTCCAGCTATTGGACCCATTTTATTCTAAACACTTTTTAACACCCCACAAGTTTGATTTGGGAAATGCCATGCTGACTCCACTGAACAGTGTATTTGGATCAAAGCTGGGCTTTGACAATTAACACAGTCTTGAAAATGAATGCAGCTCCCTTTCCCTCTAACCCTCACCTACTATCTTTAGGGCAGTGCTACTCAAAGTGTGGTCCATGGATGAGTGCTGGGTCTGAAATTGTTTGTTACCAGTCCACAATGAGATAGGAGCTTGTGCCAGAATGTAAATCAATGCACTGCTTCCTTCATCAATGAAATATTGCTATTGCCCTGACCCAGTGGCTCAGTTGATTGGAGCATTCTCTCATACACCAAAAGTTGAGGGGCTCAATTCCTGGTCAGGGCACAAACCCAGGTTCCATGTTCCCCGGTCAGGATGTGTGCAGAAGGCAACCTATCTCTCTCCCTCCTTTTTTCTCTTAAAATCAATTTAAAAAGTACTGCTATCTTGCTGTGAAAAATAATGTCAGCTGAACTGAATAAAAATGTACTTAGATACAGATCACAGGCCAGCACTAAGTCTGTGGACCATACTTTGAATGACAATGCTTTAGAATATTTAGATGATTCTCAACCATGACTAAATGTCAGAATCACTTGAGGACCTTTTCAATAATATTGATGCCTGAGCACAACATCAGTCCAAAACCAACCAATTCACCTAATTCTCCAAACAAAACCCTGCAAAATCTCTTGTGGCAGAGGCTCAACAGGGCTTATTTTTAAAAAAGGAAAAAAAAAAAGCTTCCAAGGTAATTCTGAAGTGCTAACAGGGTAGAAAAATATCATCTTGGCATACAGTCTGTTGTGTGATGTCAGCTGTCAATTCAGAATTCTTATCATGCTGATTTCATGGCCTTCTTTAGGAGGTGCCTTGTGATTAAGAGGCATTGCTGGACAGGCAGCACTTATATGACCTTTAGAACTTGTGGCCTTGTAAGGTATCCATCTTTCCCACCACATACACACACACACACACACACACACACACACACACACACACACACACACCTACTATTATTACTATTGGAAGAAAGGGTAATTTAGCCTTTTTGAAGCCCCCTTGCCTCTTTGCCTCTCTTTGCTTTTAGAAAATAATAATAATAATCAGGCTTCTCCATAAGAGCGTGATAATCTGCCACCTTTTGACCAACATTCTTTCTTGCAATTAATTGTTGCAACACTTGTTCTGCTCTCAAACTATGACTCAGCTTGCAATGTGGGTGAAAGAGTGTCTAAGGACCATGTCTGAATGTATTTAAATAAGAAGATGGAGGAGAAGAGAGTATTCATATGCCATAAAAGTACTATTATATCTTTATTTGATTGCTACTGCTCTAGGGTGAGATTGCAAAAGTTGACTCAAGCTGCTCGTGATTTGGGTGTTTATCCCCAAGTTATACTATCATATAAACATCACCAGTTCCTGCAGCATAAAATTCTTACAGCAGCATGGATGTGAAAACTGACATTGACATAATTCAGATACTTTAAATGCTATCCATGTTTGTAAATCATTCCCAGCATTGCAAATTACATTGATTCCGGTTTTCATGTTATACGCTACAGCATTTGTTAGTCTGCTTAAGAATATGCAGCTTGAATAATGCCCTCAGGAAAGTGTGGAATGAGATATAACATCCTCCAGTTTATCAACACTTACCCTTGTCTTGCTTCACAGCCAATATCCACACTCACTCCAACACATCAAAATCACATGTCCACTTCCACCCATGTGCTAGCATATTTCTACTTATGAGCCCCAGCTATTTTAAGATATATATTCTCAGAACAGCTCCAGATTCTCAGAACAGCATGTCCAGTTTGGAAGCAACAAGTGTACATTGGCTAGAAGACCAGATCTACATAAAGGAAGGAAAAGAGAGCATATTTCCACTGAGCTACTTCTACATACGATGAGAACACTCTGCAGAGCCCCTTAGAGGCATGATCACAAAAACAATGTCAGGTAGGAGATGCTTCCAACATTTCACACACTGTTACAAAAGGTTAAAACACTTTCTTGATAAATGAAAGGACTCAATTTGAAACTTTTTCTGGCCTCCATGACTTCTCCATATACTCTTGCCCTATATGTGAGATTGTTGTCCAAAAGCAATTTTAGGCCCTAGCCAGCATTGCTTTGTTGTTAGAGTGCTGGCCTGTGCACCAAAGGGTCCTGGGTACCATACCCAGTCAAGGGCACATACCAGGGTTGCAGGTTGTTTACCCACCCCAGTCAGGGAACGTGCTGGAGGCAAAACCAATCAATGTGTCTCTCTCACATAGATGTTTCTCTCTCTCTCTCTCTCTCTCTCTCTCTCTCTCTCTCTCTCTCTCTCTCTCCCCTCCCCTTTCTTCCACTCTTCCACTCTCTAAAAATAAATGGGGAAAATATCCTCGGTTGAGTAATAAAAACAAACAAAAAGCAATTTTAGTGAAGAAAAGATGTCTTAGGTTTAAATAAATAAAATGGTGTCCACAAATCCATTCTCAGCTTTTTTATGACAAGGAGCTGTCATAAGCAAAAAGATCTCAGGAGGTACTTGCTAATTCTGTGTGCCTATACTTAGGTGGAGTATAGCACTTATATGAAGTAAATTAAATCACCCTTACCTTGAAGGAGGTGATTACTTTCTCTAGGATACACAAAGAAAGAGTATAATGGTTAGTGAATAGCTAAATTCAATTTGGATATAATAGAACCGTCCTTAGATAAAAATAAAAACATGTACACAGGTCACTTGCCTAACCGCCTTTCTTTAAGCCAGGGGATGTCCTTCACCTATAATGGTAGAAATGAGGAAATATCATCTCTAATTATTAAGAAGCTGATTCTCTTGGTCCATTCTTCTCTTCTCAATCAAGTTACAACATTGATAGGAATGTTAAGACTTGCTCTGAGCTCAGCCAGTGTGCCTCAGTGGTTGAGTGTCAATTCAAGAACCAGGAAGTCACTGGTTCAATTCCCTGTCAGGGCAAGTGCCCAGGTTGTGGGCTCAATCTCCAGTAAGGGTTGTGCAGGAGGCAGCTGATTGATGATGTTTCTCTCTCATTGATGTTTCTATCTCTCTATCCCTCTCGCTTCCTCTATCTCTAAAAAAATCAATAAAAACATTTTTTAAAATAATTGCTCTGAGTACATCCAGTTTCATAGGATTAGGTGTTACCTACAGGTCTGGATATTCTGTATATTAGCAATGAATTATCTTTAATAACTTGTTGGAACCCTACTCTCTAGCTTGAGGTAAATAATGCAAACAATAATTGGCAATTATCCAGAATTTAGTATGTGCCAAGTATTTTACCTAACATTATCTTAATTCTCACAACAACCTTGGAGGTAGGTAGATATTTTCTCTCTCTCTACATTTTATTGATGAGGAAACCCAGACTCAGAGAAGTGAAATAACTTGTTCAAGGTCATGTGACTGTGAAATGGAGCCAGTACTCAAATGCAGCCTGCCTCCCTCCAAATTCCATGGTCTCTCAATTACAAGAGACTGTAATAACAAGGTTTACCCTACAGAGAGCCAGTTATTCCAGTGTCATCTTATTGAGAGACATAACCAGGTATACTAAGTAAACAGAGGTAGAGGGACCTTATACCTGCTGTCAGGAAAAAAATCCACACCACAATAGCTTAAAAAGGTGACTTGTTCTTCACTGAAAAGAGAAACAGCCAGCTTTAACTTTAATATGATTACAGGACAAATTTAATTTGGTCAAAATGCTTTATAATCTGCAGTGTCAGAATTGGATTTATTCACTCTGCTGGTATACATTTATTCAGCTCCAGGCCTGTTCATAATCACCTCAGGCCAACTGACCTTCTACTTCAAAACCTGGTCTCACAAAATATCTGCTGACTGAAGTCCCTGAATGACAAAAGTCCCTTTGCATAGTGAGAACTAACTTAAGACATGTGAAGAGAATATCCTGCCAAATTGGGTTGGGTCATTGTCAAGATCGCCTTCTGTGTTATTTTCACAAGCAGTGAGACTGCATGAAATAGTTCATTTCCCTCCAGAAGTATGAAGAAGGAGGTCTTAGGAATTGGTGTGATGTATTCTGTGCAGTATTACTCTGTATACTGTGCTTTGGTTGGATGCTTAACTATCAGGGTTTTGTGGCTTGTTTGTTTGTTTGCATCTTTTAATATGCCAGGCACTTCAGGTTTATTTTTGCTAATCTTCCCAACCCATGAGGTAGGTGTCATCAATCTTGAATGACACAATGGGGAAACTGGAGTGTAGAGATGTGAAATAACTTGTTCAAAGTCACACAGCTAATAAGTGACTTGATTGGGATTTGAAGCCAAATATCCCAAGGCGACCTCTTCCACTGTGCTGCTTCACCTCATCCTATACCCTGACCCCTGACTCCCCTCTTCAGGAGCAAGATAGAAGAAAAAGCTCAGCACCATCTTATCCACCACTGTTGAGAGATAACTTTACCTCTCTGCAAAGTTCACTTAACTCAGTACATTTTCTTCTGGGTTTTTTTCTTGTTTCTCCACATCCTGGTTTGAATGTTGACATAAGCAGTAGGCAAAGGGTTAAACAAAGCAACATGTCATTTGTCACACGTTCTCCTTTGTTCCTTACATGAACATCTACTAAGTGCAGGTCTTTTTTTTTTTTTTTTCTTGTAGTGCCTCCTTAAATGGAGTAATGCTTCAAACCCATAGTTTTCCTCATGGAACCACTAGACCTTAAAATAGCCTTAACTGGTTTTGCCATGAATTGCCTCCCCAAGGTAAGGGAAGAGTTCCAGGAGTGCAATGTTTCTGAGTTGGGTTCCCATAGATAGAGAAAGCTTGTTTTTACAGCATCCAGATTTTGTCCCTCTCAGTGAAAACTCAGAGGCTCCATTCTTGCTCTCAATTTTTGTGCCCACCTGGGAGTGGAGCAATCTTGTACACAATCTTTTAGGGTAGTCTCTCTGAAATGCAGGCATATTAAAGGGACAAATATATCCATATTGGGTTTGTTTGCTCCTTCTGTTCCTCTCTCTTGGTGTGACTTCCCCTTGATTATGTGTAGGCCCTCCACTAAGGACCTCATTGGGGCAGGAGCTGTCTCAGTATAGCTCTACCAGAGATGTTACATTGCCCCCATAGTGACACTGTTGATGTTGCCCCTTTGTAAAATGCAAAACACTGGGGAAAATGAAATGTGGTATTTAATTGGCATGCAAAGAAAGTGTGAACATACACACATGTACAAACACACATACATCACTAGTTAAAATAGTTTATTGAGGAAAAACACTTAGAAGCAGAGAAGTAGTAGAGATCACATGGTCACTCTACTAGTGCCCTTTCACAACAGCAACACCAGCCTAATCATAGCACACTCTAAGATAATGTGGGCTCATGCAGGCCATTCATACAGTGAGGACATTTGTCTAACAGCCTGCCTTAACCTGTGTACAAAATCTACCTCTTTTCACACAACAAGGAAAGAACAAAGGACATTTCAAAAAGTAGGGTTTAGAGCTGCTGCAAACCAGTAACTTTTTTTGTTCCTTCTTCAGCCATTTTTGCTCTGTAATCACTTTATTTTCCTCTGATAAAATAGCATTTTGGATCCATGTTAGAAGATTCATGAACTGATTTAGTAAATTTCTAATTGGCATGCATAGTTAGCTGTTCACTTAGAGCATAATTAGTTCAATATACCCAGAGTATTTACTGTGGGAAGAAAAAAATCCCCAAAGAAAATCAGAATAGTTCAGGAGAGTTTTATTCTAGTGCAGCTTTTTCTTTGGGAGCAGTAACTGGTGTCTTAAAAGAGATCTAGCTCCTTTCTAAATGAGAACTCTATTTAAACATACATTCTTTATTTCATCCCTACTGAATAGAGCTTTATTAAATAAATACCAGAGGCATAGCACAGTCTTTCAACAATAAATACTCAATAAATATTTATCATTACAATTAGCTTCTTCAAATAACAAATTTTGATATTCTGAGTTCAACTGGCCATTTGCCCTAATTCTAGGCAGCAAGTGACTGACGGTGCTTTTAATCACCATTAACAGAATTAATGTATTTGTCAATAGATACTCATTGACTTGTACAAACCAACCATTATTCTGGTTATTAGACACAGCAGTGACAAGAGGCACCATCCCTACACTGAAGAAGAAAGACTGGCAGGAAAAGCAGTCAGAACTAGTCCATCAGTTAGCTCTTGTTGTCTTTTAAGTCACCCTAAAACAAAATGGCTTAAACCAAGAACAAATTTATTTTTTCTCATAGTCTATAGGTGGTATAGGTCTGATATAGATAGTCTATGATTAGCAGACATTTGGTCCTGTCCAAAATGTCCACAGAGACATTCGGTCCATACCAAAAGATCCTTGATATTTGGTCCTATTCCAAAACATCCATGGAGGCATTTTTCTATGCTGAAAGGTTCTTAAAGTGTGAAAAGGTGAACAGCAGAACCATGAACAAGTAATCCATGTTCTTGGTGGTCACACTCAAATACAGCCACCAACCTTACAAAAAAGAAAGAATCAAATCCACATTATTAAAATTGTTCACAGATAGAACAAATAATAACCAGGTCAATATTTTGTTGTTGACTTTAGAGTAAACCTGCTGATCTTATTGATGAGGAAGAAAATAATCAATGTGAAATTCAAGATTCCTCATGAATTACAAGAATAATAACATTTATACAGTTTGAACAGGGTTAAATGTTTGTCTTTTCTAATGAACCATGAACCAAATGTCTCCGTGGATATTTTGGACAGGACCAAATATCAAGGACCTTTTGTCGTGAACCAAATATCTTCATGGACATTTTTGACAGGACCAAATATTCTGCAGCAATGGACTATAGGTTCTACTGATTTAGACTGGGCATTACTGATCTTGCCTGAGCTCACTCATACATTTGTGGCCAGTTGATTAGCCATGGTGGTTCCAACTGTTCTATGATGGGCTTGTCTAGACAACTTAGCTCCCTTCCACAGTTCTCCCACTGAACTCCCATGAATCCAGTTTTATATTTCATTCATGTATTCATTTAGCACTTATGAAGTATGACTATTTGTCAGACACTACATGGCCTAGCCTTCAAATTGCTCAGGAATGAGTTATAGGCTGGTGTCAGATATTTAACACTTTTCAGCCTATCGAGGAACCATGAGAGCCTAAGGAGAAAGAGTGGGTAGAAAAGTGAGTCCTGAGGCACAAAATATTTTAAGGTGGTATAGGGAAGGGACTCCTCAGGAGTGAAAAAAGAAAAACCAGGAGAATGTGGTGCTCAGGAAGCCAAGGAAGAACTGACTGTAGAAAGTAGGGATAGATCAGTATAGCAGAATGCAGTGAGGAGTTACTAATTTAATGCAAGCCTCTCATATACAAGGTATGGCAAAAATAGGTTTACAGTTCTTTGTATGGAAAATAATACAATAATTAATAAATAATAATATAAGAATACAAGTTTGCATACTCACAACTATACACATACCTTTGCCTACCCATTTCTTTTAATATCTAGACTTTGTAGCCCTATTTATTTCAATAGTCTGTGCTGCATAACATTTCCATCAACAACGTAATGCATATATAATGGTATTCTCATAAGATTATATTAAAATTCCTATGGTCTAGTAATGTAACCATCCTAGAATCATAGCACAACACATTACTCATGTGTTTGTGGTCATACTGGTGTAAACAAACCTACTGAGTTACTAGTCATATAAAAGTACAGCACATATAATTATGTACGGTACATAATATTTGATCATCATAATAAACAACTATGTTACTAGTTTATGTATTTACTATACATTTTATTGTTATTTTAAATGTTACTCTTTCTACTTATTAAGAAGTTTGCTATAAAATAGTATGTCATGTTACACCAGCAGCAGCCTCATATATCTTGTGTTTACCACATCTCTTAATTGCACCATGTTCTCTTGTACTTGATTTGATCTCGGTTTGTTTTGTACATTAAAACACTTTACAGGCTTGCAGCCTAGAAGCAATAGGCTATAATATATAACCTATGCGTGTAGTAGGTTATATATACCACCTAGGTTTGTGTAAGTGGATTCTATGATGTTTGCATGATGATGAAATGGCCTAATGACACATTTCTCATAACCTATCTCCGTCATTAAACAGCACATTACTGTATAGAGCATATGCCTCTCCACTTCCCACACCCTTGTAAATAGCTGGCATAAATCTTTGAATTGGGTTTGGTTGATAGATGGAGTGATGAGGAATCACATATTGCCTGTTATTTCTTTAGCAGTAGGTCTTTGTTGAAGATGTTATTGATTTTTGTTTTCCATAATGCATCTAGTGTTTAAGTCTTTGCCAAGAATAAATTATTATTTTGTTATTTGTCTTTTTTAATTTGGTTAAGCTTGCTCAATATTTTCTATATTTCTAAAAATATTGGACCACTGGGAATTCAAATTACATGTAAAGTGTCTCTTGAGTTCAGGATTGTAGAACTAACATTCTTTGGAGTTGTATTAATATACTATGATCAAGGAATACATGACGTGGGTTTCCAGTAAAACAAATTTTCTGCCAACTCTATAAACATGTACACTCTTACTAGACTATGGAAATTGATTCCTTGTCTAGTAATGAATTTCTTGCTGAATCAAAGAACTAGTATTTCAAAAGAACAAATACATGGTTTTGTGGTGAAAAACTGTTGAGTTGACAATATGGTATAGAATCTATGTAACTAAGCTAAGTATTCATTAGTATTTACAAATTGGCTCCCATGGAAATGTTAGTTTCTCATACAAAATTGGGTGAAAGTTTTCTGAATGAGGTGTCCCCTTGTCTAAGGTAAAATAACTCTTCCTTAATGGCCTCAAGAGAGGAAAGAAGCTTTGTGTTTTCAGGGTGAGAATATAAAAATTAAATTAATTAACTTTTTTCATAATGTAAGTTGGTCCAGAGGGTTTTGGAAGATGTTAGTTTTGAATAAAGCCTTGTGCTTGGATCAGCCCTTAAGATTGCTTTAGGTTGCTATACATTTCTAAGACCATAGCTACAGCTGCTAGACCCTTCTTGCTCTGTACCCTTTTTATCAAGACAGGAAAATGACAGAAACACTGCATTCATGCACCTATCCCTAATAACATTTAATTTGTTCTTAGCCTATACAATGCTACTTTTCCCCTTGATTGTGTTTTAATTAAATCTGTGCTTAGAGAGTATCTTGTACCTTAAAATGTAATTTGGGTTCTCAATAGTGGAAAATGGTAGCTAACCAAGGAAACTACATATTCCTTTAGCTTGTGAAACCATTTGATAACCTGTCATCCTTTTCTCATCTCTTTGCTGGCCATGAGAAAGGGCTTTGAAGAGGAGAAATATCTCTGTAAGTAGGGAGAATACGTTTAGATTTAACAAAGTCTAAATATTTTATCCTTTCCTGCTCACAGCAGAAAGTGGACACTTGGAAAATTAGAAATGAACCTCTGCCCCTTAGAGTGTTCCAAGTGGTAGTATTTATCATCTCTGTGCGTTGTTGCCTAATTTTTTTCCAAATAGAAGATCTAAACAAATAAACAAACACATTCCAATACTTGATAACAAATAACATTGGATTAAAAGTAATACCAAATTAATATTGGAAACACAAGGGAGAACTAAAACCCAGTGGGCATATTTGTTAATTCTTCTTTCTTGCTCTAAAAATTAGTTGACATAACTATTTTTTCCTTCAATTAATTCTAGGCCCTGTGATGAACTACACCAAGATTTCTTAATCTTGGCACTATTTACCTTTGGGGTCAGATAATTCTTTGTTCTCTGGGGCCATCCTGTACATTGTGAGATGTTGAGCAGGATCCCTGGACTCTCTATATACCCCTGCCCACTCCCAATTTAGGACTACAAAAATAATGTCTTCAGACATTGCCACATGTCCAATGAAGAGAGAAATTGCATTATTAAGAAACACTTGACTGTATAATAACTATGCAAATAAGAAAGATATGGTCTGAAAATTACCCCTTTTTTTTCAAGAGCCAGTCAAAATGCTTCTGTTTAATCACAACCAATGTCTACCTTCCTTGGGTACTAATAGTTTCAACTTAATTCAAATTCTTCATTATGCTTCCAATCCTTCCTTCACCCCTCCAAAAGCTTTTTAAATTATCTGAACTATAAAACTTTCCAGTGGAACTCAGTGCTGTGATTTGTTATAAGAAAACTGAGGCCTCTGTTAAAATAGTCATTCCATAGTCATTTAATGAGTACCTACTTTGTTTTTCCTTGTGTCTAATATAGGAGATATGGAGCAGTATAACAGAACTCCTGCCTTCTAGGAGCTTAAAAGTCAAGCCTCTCATATATGATAGGTAATGTAAGTTTGTGTCAAGGACCCAGGATCAAGTATAACCTTATGTAGGAAGGTATTTTCATTGCAGTCTTTTCAGAAAGCTTCTGCTCAATCCACTCTATATTTTCATCAGAGTTGATGAGGAGCAAAGGTGAAAGCTTTCCATAGTATTTGCTTTGGCATATTATACTATCTAATTCAAAATTCAAGAGCTTAGAACATTAAATCCAACCATTGAGACTCAACTAACATTGACTGCACTTGGCTAGTTGCTTTCCTCTGAGTCCTTCAAACAACCCTAAAAACATACCATAATTTTTCCCTATCCTCTTGGTTCCTTTACAACAAAAAGTACACAAGACCAGGAAAAAGGGAATTTGTGAAGCCTTGCATAATATATTAGGTGACATACAAAAATTAAACTCATTAAAATTCAGAGAAAGTAATATTCTAAAGGATTATCAAAGAGTAGAGTGAAATTTGCCTCTCAGCTAATTTAATATATTTTGGGTTATTTTTTTCAAAAGTAATTGCAGTTTATCTTGTTTTTGTTTTTTAGCTTGCTTTTATTTCCTTATCATAGTAATGTATTCTCAGTGAGTTATTTAACTTTGGACAAAGTCCATTCCTTCCTTGGGTCTGTACAGTTAAAAAAATTGATTGAATGGGTACTGAATTCTCTTCTTATTTTGAACCATTCTCTATCTCAGAATGGTTTAAAATAACATTCAAATTTTGTTGCTAGGTTTCCTAACAACTTTATGGACAGTTTGAATGGAAATTGGACTAATAGATATTGATGAAGCCTAATTTCATAATTTTCAAGTTTTTGCTGCTTTCACCTGGGCTGTTTAATGTTCAAAAGCTAGAGGGGCTTCATGGTCATATGGTGATGACCACAGGCTTCTCCTTTTTCAGGCTCTTGCTGAAACTGATGGACTTGATTCTGGGCTGGCTTTGAGAAGAATAAAGCTTAGGCATGGGCTGATGTGGAGATGTGGATAAGAAAACATTTTCTGAGTACTCAACTGTCATCATTTATGATCAAATTAGCCAGGGCCAAATATGTCAAGCTTCTGTAATCTCTATGTAAATTCATTAATTTAGCTATTTTATTCCCATTTTATATCTCAGGTAACTGAGAATATAGGTTAGGCAGAACTTGGCAATCCAGTCGGTATTTTTAAATATTTTATTTGAATTTTGAACTGTAAGTGATTTAAACCAATCTTTTGATATATTTACTCTTCATCTGGGGTATCACCTAAGTTGGTAAATTGAACTCTTGCTTAAAATGTGACTAAATTTCAATTTATATTTTTATTTACAAAATAATTTATTCTAGCCCTGGCTGGTGTGGCTCAGTTGGTTGGAGTATCATCCCATGCACTGGAAGGTCACAGGTTTGATTCGCTGTCAGGGCACATACCTAGGTTTCAGGTTTGATCCTTGTTTGAAGTTCATGTGGGAAGCAACCAATAGATGTGTCTCTCTCATCTCTCTCTCTCTCTCTCTCTCTCTCTCTCTCTCTCTCTCTCTCTCTTTTCCTTCCTCCCTCTATAGATCATTAAAAAATAAAAATAATTATTCTAGCATAATAGGTATACTAGACACATAAGACACTGCTGTGGTAATTCTCTTGTTGGTTGTACAATTGTAGTGGCATAAATATGCATTGAAATCTGTTTTTCTACAAATAGAAGACCTGATTTATTGAGTATATTCATTTTCTGGGCCTTTAAAAAACACTTGGGGTCTTTTCCCTTTTCTTTTACTATGGACAATGCAGGTCATCCCTGTAAATGCAAAGTTGGTCAAGTGCAAAACTCTTAAAAACCTTGCTCAAATGCAACCTCAGCTTTTGTCTTCCCAAATCTATTTTCAACACTTCTACCCTGAGACCCTCTTGGAAGCAGTTTACCCTTGTCCGCTTGTCAATTTTTCAGCACTGAACTCCTCCATTTTAGGTCTTTTCACTGCTTACCTAAGATTAAAAGGTTTTGTCTCCCCATAGAGCGCAAAACCCATGTCTTCTTCCTGGCACATAGTAGGTATCCAATACAAGCTTATCCATTGAAAATTGCAATGCTGCTGCTTTAGAAATGAAGTATAGTGACATATTAAGTAATTAGAGCCACCCAGTATCTCTTAATTCACAAAAGAATACTTCTCAGAATTGGAAAATACTGTGTATTACACATCTCTGTGAAGGGCATGTTTGTCTTACTAGTAAATGGCTTTCAGAGAATGTGTTGCACAATAAGGTCTATCTCTTGAGTGCTGTTTTACCATAATGGAAATTTTAAAATGTTGAGTGAGCAATAGATTCATTATTTTATCAAGGCAATTACCTCCACATAAAATTTGCTTGCAAGCTACTTCAGGTTAAGAACATTTCAGTTGCTAATTGTATTTTTCTGTACTTTAAGTGCTGAGCTGTGAGAATCCATTCATATATATTATTTTCTCTTGGTGTCTTCTGCTGGATGTAATTAACTACAGTATAACATGGTATTCTATAGATCCTTCAGAATTTGTCTTCACTGATGCATTCGTGAGAGACAGCTGTAGTGTAATGGAAAGAATACTGAACTCATTGTGAAACAAACCTGGATTTCAACCCCACTTCTAACACATGCTGGGTTATTGGGACAAATGAGAGTAAAATAGAGAGAATAATAGGATAAAAATTACAGGGCTGTCTTTGAGAGTGATTGACCATAGTGCCTGAAACATAGCAAGGGACAATGAAGCTGATCTTTATTATTATCATTAATAATGAAGATGAAGATTGAGCTCTGGGTGAGTCTTTTAACTCACGAGGTCATCTTTAAGCCTATTCAGCCATTGTCATGTACAGTTTTCAGCCAGTGTTCCAAACTACGTAATGCGACCCATCTTGCACTGGCTTTCATACTGGCTCCTGAGTGTCACATTAAGCTCTATCCACGGAGCTTAATAAGTGCTACTTATTCTCGTTGTTAAAATTGTCTTTAGAGCAGCATTTCCAAATATGTTACTCATATTAAATGTTGCCATAGGAAAGGTCCTGAGATTAAAACTGAGAAACAGCTGCTTGCCATCCACTGCCCTGGAGGTTTGCACTGCAGGTTAGAATATCAAAGACTCTGAGGAGCCCTATCTCATCCTTATTTTAGGCAGATAAAAGTGTTCTTGCAATTGCAAAGTACCTCCCCCCTATGAAAACTCATCTGTTTTTGCTATCATTCTTTCACTGCACCCACTTCAGGAGAGTTCTTTAATAGACAAAGGCTATCAAGTTGCAGTCATTGTGATCAGGCCACCAGGACCATAGAACATACTAATCTGTCATTAGAAGTTTCCAGGTGGTTGGTAGTCAGTGACAGCGTGTATACAAGTTTTTCCAGCATCACAACATGCTTCAGCAGACTTTTCCTTTGATATCAACTGAATTTTAAGGTATAGCCAATGGAATAGGGAGTGTAATCTCATATAGAGGAGTCTATTTGACATATATGCCCCTCCATTCTACAATTACATGTGTAAAAAGCTTTATGGCTTGTCTTTCAGTTTATTGTACATTAATATTCCAGTGTACCAGTTTAGTGCAATAATGCACATCTTGGAATAAAAGTTACATACAGTATTTAGCTACTGTTCTAGGGTCACTTAGGTCATATGTAAATCCCACTTTAAGTTTTACTATTTGAGCATTTTAATGTATAAAATATGTAAATGGAATTCATTATTAATTTTACTCATGGATTCACTGCAACATTGCTTTGTAAGGCCTTTCCAAACTAGAATTTTTATTTTTTTCTATTTTTTTTAATTAAGGTATTATATGTGTACATATCTTACCATTGTCCCCCCCACCCCACTCCCATATATGCCCTCACCCCCCAGAGTTTTGTGTCCATTGGTTATGTTTATATGCATGCATACAAGTCCTCTAATAGATCTCTTATCTTCCCCACCTCTCCCTAACCTTCCTGCTGTAATTTGACAGACTGTTTGATGCTTTACTGCCTCTGTATCTATCTTTTTGTTCAAGTTTATAATGTTCTTTATTATCCATAAATGAGTGAGATCATGTGGTATTTTTCTTTCATTGACTGGCTTATTTCACTTAACATAATGTTCTCCAATTCCATCCAGGTTACTGCAAATGGTAAGAATTCCTTCTTTTTTATGGCAGCATAATATTCCATTGTGTAGATGTACCACAGTTTTCTGATCCAGTCATCTGTTGACGGGCACCTAGGCTGTTTCCAGATCTTAGCTATTGTAAATTGTGCTGCTATGAACATAGGGGTGCATATATCCTTTCTTATTGGTGTTCCCAGTTTCTTAGGATATATTCCTAGGAGTGGGATTACTGGGTCAAATGGGAGTTCCATTTTCAGTTTTTTGAGGAAACTCCATACTGTTCTCCACAGTGGCTGCACCAGTCTGCATTCCCACCAGCAGTGCATGAGGCTTCCTTTTTCTCCGCATCCTTGCCAACACTTGTCGTTTGTTGATTTGTTGATGATAGCCATTCTGACAGGTGTGAGATGGTACCGCATTGTTGTTTTGATTTGCATCTCTCGGATAATTAGTGACGTTGAGCATGTTTTCATGTGTCTCTTGGCCTTCCTTCTGTCTTCTTTGGAAAAGATTCTATTTAGGTCCGTTGCCCATTTTTTTATTGGATCATTTATCTTCCTTTTATTAAGTTGTATAAGCTGCCTGTAGATGTTGGAGATTAAACCTTTATCAGTGATGCCATTTGCAAATATGTTCTCCCATGCAGTGGGCTTTCTTGTTGTTTTGTTGATGGTTACTTTTGCTGTAAAAAAGCTTTTTATTTTGATGTAGTCCCATTTGTTTATTTTCTCTTTAGCTTCCATTGCCCTAGGGGCAGTATCGGTGAAGAAATTCTTTTGGCATATGTCTGAGATTTTGCTGCCTGTGGATTCCTCTCGTATTTTTATGGTTAAGATACCTAGGAATAAACTTAACTAAGGAGGTAGACCTATACACGGAAAACTACAGGACAGTGAAAAAAGAGATAGAGGAAGACGTAAACAGATGGAAGAACATACCATGTTCATGGATTGGTAGAATAAATATCATTAAAATGTCCATACTACCCAAAGCAATCTATAGATTCAATGCACTCCCCATTAAAATACCAATGGTATATTTCACAGACCTAGAAAGAACTCACCAAAAATTCATCTGGAATAAAAAAAGACCCCGAATAGCCACAGCAATCCTGAGAAAGAAGAATAAAGTAGGAGGGATCTCAATACCAGATTTCAAGCTGTATTACAAAGCCACTATTCTCAAAACAGCCTGGTACTGGCACAAGAACAGACATATAGATCAATGGAACAGAATAGAGAATCCAGATATCGACCCAAACCACTATGCTCAATTAATATTTGACAAAGGAGGCATGAACATACAATGGAATAAAGACAGTCTCTTCAATAAATGGTGTTGGGAAAATTGGACAGATACATGCAAAAAAATGAAGCTAGATCACCAACTTACGCCATACACAAAAATAAACTCAAAATGGATACAGGACTTAAACCAAACTAGAATTTTTAAATAAGCATTGATTTATATGCAACTTTCTAAGATAAAACCATTTTATTAGATAGTCGGGGATAGCATCCTTGGGTTAGGTTGTTTGATTTCTTCCCTTAACAGCATTATTTAATCTGATTTTTTGTTTCTATACAGTGTGCAGATCATGAAAAGGCCTTTATGACCAGAATATTTTTTGAAATATTACCATTCAGGTCTTTTATTTTACCACTTGAGAAATTTGTACTTTAGAGTTATGTTTCTATATTTTATATTCTGTGGAAAAGTCATCATTTTTCAGTTTTGTTTTGGATAGATTTTTGTTGCACTATGAAAGACTTGTAGGGAAATGAGTTAAGCATTTAAGGGGTGTGCCAACTTTTAGACCACCTGGATGTCATTAGTACATTGCAGTCATATGTTGTCTAATGGTATTCATTTAGCCTAAAAATGATAAGAGGTTTTCAGAAATAGCAAACTCATTCCTGAGAGCACCTAATGCATTAGGTGAATTATTCTGAAACTGAACAATTATAATACTAAGGTCCTATGGGAAATTTCACACCAAATATTTCAGAAAGGACAATTATAATGATCTTCTAGTAGAAAGGATTGTTATAAATCAGAAAGCAAACTGATGGGGACTGAGAGGATAGATTTATTTTCTCAGGGAAAGCTTTTGGTTAGATGCTATTTCCTAAATGCCCTTACCTGAACTATGAGAACCACTATTGGGGAGGGGTTACATTTTCTAGAAGCCCAGTGGAGTTGAGCTATTTTTTTATTCCCCAAGGAGTTATAAAGTCCCTGTTTAAGAAGCCAAACAACCATAGTGGTGTGAGTGTGGCTGCCACCATGGACTCAAGTATAGTATAGAGCAGTGGTCGGCAAACTACAGCTCGTGAGCCACATGCGGCTCTTTGGCCCCTTGAGTGGGGCCAAAAATACCACATGCGGGTGCGCACGTACAGTGCAAATGAAACTTCGTGGCCCATGTGCAGAAGTCAGTTTTCGGCTTTCAAAAGAAATTTCAATCGTTGTACTGTTGATATTTGGCTCTGTTGACTAGTGAGTTTGCCGACCACTGGTATAGAGCTTTGGGCAATATTGTTGGGAAACCTAGAATTCCATTTTTGTCAGACTGCCTCTGGAAAATGTTATCTTCAGCTAACTGTCAGCCTACTCAATTGTATCAATTGCTGCCAAGTGTGAGCATACTCAATAGTATCAATTGCTGTCCAGCCAATGTGGCTCAGTGGTCAAGCGTTGACCTATGAACCAGGAGGTCACAATTCAATTCCAGGCTAGGGAATCTGCCCTGGTTGTGGGATCAATCCCCAGTGTGGGGTGTGAGGGAGGCAGTCGATCAATGATTCTCATCATTGATGTTTCTATCTCTCTCTCCCTCTCCCTTTCTCTCTGAAACCAATAAAAATATATTTAAAAAAGTATCAATTGCCCACATTTTTAGTGTTTACTATATGCCAATCACTGTGTTTTACATACATGATTTCATTTAATTCCTGTTTTGCAGATGAGAAAACTAGGGCTTAGAAAGGTAACTTGCCTGATTTCACATAGCTTATAAGTAGCAAAAAAAGGACTCAAATGTGGGCAATCAGAGTCCAGAGGTCAAGTTCTTCAAAACAGCAGTCCATTTTGAAAGGGTTTTCATGCTTACCATGAGGGCCTGAAAAGGCAAAGGATGAGTTAGGTTTCTCTTTGAAGCAAAGGCAAAAGGAAGTGCTGACTTATTTTTATTTAACTGCAATTTATGGAGTACTATTATGTGCCAGGTTCCAGGTGGAGGCTTTACATGTATTATTTTTTGTAATCCTCCCAACAATATTGTAAGTTTGATTTTATTATTTGCCCCCAATTTTGAGATGAGAAAATAGAAACCTGGAATATTAATTAGAATTCACTTCCCCAAGATCAAATAGGCAGTAAATTGTGGTGTTGAGATTTGAACCCAGATCTGTGTGACTACAAAGACTATGGTCCTTAATTACTATGTATACTGTATATATATACACTGAGTGGCCAGATTATTATGCATTCAGAGATCATAATAATCTGGCCACTCAGTGTATATTGCCCCAATGAACAACTCAGAAGGCATTTTGGCCACCACATTTATCACTCACACCAGAAATGCTGCAGTGATGGATAAGAGACAAGAGAATGAGTGAAATGACAGCCCAGTCCAATCTTCTCATGGTCTTTTCAATGGGTCTAGAATCATCCTCATTAAAGGAATGCTTAGCTCAGCTTATTGGGCTAATGATCTTGTCTGCATAAGAAATGGATTGTTATCTACCTGTGTGATGGAGGAAATGCCAAAAGGAGAAAATGTTTGAACAGGAATATCATTATTAAGCACAAATTGAGTAGGACATATAATTACTTTGCAGCAAGATGTAATACAGTAGGTCCTCAGGTTACGTCGGAGATCCATCCTACGGTGCAACGTAACTCCATTTTCGCCATAAATTGGAACCCACCTACATAAGCACCTATGTCACTCACATAGAGCACATACACAGCAGTAATGAAGTGAAACAGTAAAAAAAATTTAAAAGAAAGATAATTCCTGACCTTTACTTGTGGTAAATAAATAATAAAAAACATGAAGCACATATGTACATACATCGAAATGACAGAACTTTTATTTATTTATTTATTGATTGATTGATTAAGGTATTACATATGTGTCCTCATCCCCCCATTAACCCCCCAACTCCCCCTACTCATGCCCTCACCCCCCTGTTGTCTGTGTCCATTGGTTAGGCTTATATGCATGCATACGGGCTAAATTAAATAAGCCAGTCAGAGAAAGATAAATACCACATGATCTTACTCATTTATGGAATATAATGAACAACATAAACTGATAAACAAAAACAGATCCAGAGACAGAGAAGCATTGATCAGACTGTCAAACCAAAGGACTTGTATGCATGCATATAAGAACGTTTTTATATATAAATAAATGGGAGATGATGACATAACCGCGAAATGAGGTACATCGAGTCTGACATAACCCGAGGACTGCCTGTAGTCTGCTCATTGAAGCAGAAAAACCACATTCTTTTTCCTTAGGGGTTGTGAAACTATGGTATTAATGAAGGAAGGCATGTGAATTAGAGGCTTTTTAACATAGAAAAATCCTAACCACTTCTGATTCCTTCTCTTTAAAGACCAAATGTTATTATATTATGGTCTCTTTGAATATGCTTAGACAGAATATTGGCAGAATTTCATGAAACTTGGCCTGTATTTATGGCCAAGACCTTTGACACAGCTCCACTTTTAATATGTACTTTGTATCACTAAGAATAAGACATTACTATTATGCATCTTCAGTTATCACTTCATTTGACCTTCATTAAGTCAGTTTTTACAAAAAGTATTATACTTGGCTTTATTCTAATGTTTTTAGCTTATTTATACTCTGGAACATAAGAAAATAATAATTTCACATGTTGTTCCTTTACACTGGAAAGTGCACATAGTATATACAGCCTTGCCACTAAGTCACCAGGTCTGTCATGTATCCTATTGTCTCCCTTTTCCATCTCCCACAGCAGATGTCCTAAACTTTCTGCCACTTGGCTCAAGCCTTTGCTCTATCTGAAGCCTACTGTTTTACTTGGGATGCTCCAGAGAAACAGAACTAGGAGAGAGAGAGAGAGAGAGAGAGAGAGAGAGAGAGAGAGAGAGAGAGATTTTATAGGAATAATTAGGTTATGGAGGCCAAGAAATCCCACAGTCTGCCATCCACAGGCTGGATTACCAGAGGAGCTGATGGTGTAATTCAGTCCAAGTAAGAAGGCCTAAGAACCATGGGAGTTGAGAACCAAGAGTGCAAATATAAGAGGGCAGGAGAAGATGGATAGCCAGCCAAACAGAGAACAAATTGACTCTTCCTCTGCCTTTTTGCTCTATTTAGACCCACAATAATTTGGATGATTCCCACCAACATTGGTGTGTGATATTCTTATTCAGTCTTTTAATTCTAATACTAATCTCTTCTGGAAATATCCTCAGAGACATATTCAGAAATAATGTTTTACCAGCAATCTGGGAATCCCTTAGCCCAATCAAGTTGACATATAAAATTAATCACCACAACTACTCAGCAGGTGAACTCCTAATGTTACAGAAAAAAAGTCCAGGTGAACTTTCTTATTTTATTTATTTTGCACCTTTAGACTCACCAGCATTTGCACTCACCCTCTGTTCCATTTCCCATATCACAGGATATGTCTCTCTTCCTTCTCAAAATTAATCCTCCAGTGCCTAGGATCTCAGTAAAAGCCTAATGATTATGATAATGATCAACTGCTACGGCCACATGACACTGCCCACCAGGTTAGGAACTGCTGGCCTCTTTAGACAAATTTTATATCACACTAGAAGTAGAAGCCCAGTGCACAACATTCATGCACTGGGGGAGTGGGGGTGTTCCCTCAGCCCTACCTGCGTCCTTTAGCAGTCCTGGAGCCCTCAGGGGATGTCCAACTGATGGTTTAGGCCTACGCTGCAGTTAGACATCCTTAGCGCTGCTGTGGAGGTGCAAGAGGCTCCCGCCACCGCTGCTGCACTTGCCAGCCATCAGTCTGGCTTGTGGCTGAGCAACGCTCCCACTATGGGAGCACACTGACCACCAGGGGGCAGCTCCTGCATTGAGCATCTGCCCCCCTGGTGGTCAGTGTGCATCATAGCCACCCGCCATTCCACCGATAGGTCTATTTGCATATTACCCTTTTATTATATAGGATTATTGGAGATTCTTCTTTCACTTTTAAAGCGATTAAATAACAATGTTCCTTTCTTAAGCATTATTAAGATTGGAATTAATACAATATTTAGCTCCCTCCTTTCTGTTCCAATTGATGCTAAGAAATCAAACCTTTTAGTTTCTTGATTATAATCAGGAGGTAGCCTCTTAAAAATAATTGATTTTTAAGCATAATCCATTCTCAGCCACTCTTCTCTCACCTCTCTGTGAGGGTGTGAGTTATTTTAGTGATATCTCATCAATTTGAAAATACTATGCATTCTTTCCTGTTCAATGTGTATGAGGCCATTTAGCAAACTTATCATCAATTTACTCTTTCATTCAAGATGCAAAACATGGTTTCCACATTTATCAAAGAGTTGCAGACAAGAAAAGAACCCTATTGGCTCAGTTTCTACCTCATTGACAGGGTCAGGAGTATGATGCTGCTAGGCAGGAAATTGATTGAGGTGTGAAGAAATATTCCAGGCTTCCATGGCCAAAGGACTAGATTGCTGCTTACTTTTGAGGCTGGCAACCTTGTTTTAGTTACCTAATAGTTTGTTTACATCTTAGTCACTGGCTACAGATATCCTAAAGACCTCACTTGCCTTTTCCTGCAAGGAGATCAGAACTTTACTTCCAAAATTGGATTTTCTACTTAGTTCTCCATTTGTTGGCAACCTCAGGTAAAAGTGACCTAAAGTGTCAATTTATCCAAATGTCTTTTTTTCATTCTTGCTTGAATAATTTCATTACTGCCCATACCTCCAACTTATACACTGACCAGGTAATTGACCTTAAGCATGGTATTTAACTTCTCTGAGGATTAGTTTTCATATATTTAACATGATCATAATATTAGTACCTACCTACTGGGATCATTGTGAATATTCAGTGGAGAGGAAAGAGGGAAAGTGACTTTTATTGTTATGAGTTAATTTTACTTTTTCCTTCCACCTCCCATCCCCTGCTGCAGGACCCTGTAGATATGTGAAAACATTAATGTCCTCAAGAGTCTTAGTAAAGAAGTTTCATCTGTGACCATTACCTGAAATTGGACACTCTAACTTTTAAGAATTTGAATGTCATTATTCAATCAAGAGAAAGTAGGGTGAATGATATTGTTCATTGTTATCAGTTATCTGAAAATTCTCATATATAAGTAAACTTAATCAGTGAGCATTCTGACAGACTAAGGCCTGGCTTCAAAATAGTCACCTGGACATTCTAAGAAAGTAACTTTAATTTCAGGGCCTACTTTTATTTCATGTTTCAGAAAAAAAAAATCTCAGATAAAATATATTTGCTATTAGAAGGCCAAAATATCAGTTTTTAAAAGATTCTTAGGTTTTGGCATACCAAATCTCTGACTTATTTATCTTCTTTTTTCAAATTCTCACTTTGTTAAATCACCTATAACACTTGCTTTTAAAACAAGGTTTCTATACATTACTGACGTTTTGGGCCAGATAACTTTATGGGGGATTGTCCTTTTTATTGTAGAATATATAATAGCATCTCTGCTCTTTTACCCTTGACATACAAGAAGCACACCAGTCGTGCTCTCAAATTATGACAAATAAAAATGTCTCTAGAATGCCAAATGTGCCCTGAAGGGTGTCAAAATCACTCCCAATAGATTTAAAGCATTTTATCCATTTTGAAACCTCAGTGTCAGAACATGAGAAGAATTCTCTATTTTAGAAAGGAGAACAGAAGAAAATCATGGCCGAGGCAGATTTATCTCCAAGGAATGATATGGATCAATCCAACTCAATTTCCAGATATTTTTATAGTGTTTAACTAGTGTAAGGAATTGTGTGCTTTACTTTTATTCCTATTAATTGATTTCCTCATCACCTGGACATAAGTTATGCCTATGTTTTAATTTCTACTGTAGATTCTTAGACTACACAACTGGGCTGAATAATGAATTTTGAAGGAAGATATAACCCATTTGTCCCTCTACATTATTCTGTACCTTTTGGGTGACCTGCTCTGGCCATAGGGTATGGGCTGAATGAATCACCTAGAGTCCCTTGCCCTCTGGCTTCAAGTTGGTTCACATTACAGCATGCTAATGTGGAGCGCTGGCAAGAGATTAGAGGAAAGGAGGAGATAAAGGCTGGGATTCTTATACCTTTGGCCACAGTTATGTTCAGGTGGCCGTTCTTCTAAGTCTGCAGCTTTCTCTGGCTTCCAATAACAACTGCCTCCCAGTTTTAAGTGGGATATCAAATTCTTTTTTTTAAATTTTTTATTGAGGTATTATATGTGTACATATCTTACCATTACCCCCCCACCCCAAATCCCACACTTGCCCTCACCTCCCAGAGTTTTGCGACCATTGTTTATGCTTATATGCATGCATACAAGTCCTTCATTTGATTTCTTATCTCCCCCCCCTCTCCCTAACTTTCCCCCTGTAATTTGAAAGTCTGTTTGTTGCTTTACTGTCTCTGTATCTATCTTTTGGTTCATCAGTTTATAATGTTCTTTATTATCCATAAATGAGTGAGATCATGTGGTATTTTTCTTTCATTGACTGGCTTATTTCACTTAGTATAATATTCTCCAATTCCATCCAGGTTGCTGCAAATGATGAGAATTCCTTCTTTTTTATGGCAGCATAGTATTCCATTGTGTAGATGTACCACGGTTTTCTGATCCAGTCATCTGCTGACGGGCACCTAGGCTGTTTCCAAATCTTAGCTATTGTAAATTGTGCTGCTATGAACATAGGGGTGCATATATCCTTTCTGATTGGTGTTTCTAGTTTCTTCGGATATATTCCCAGGAGTGGGATTACTGGGTCAAATGGGAGTTCCATTTTCAGTTTTTTGAGGAAACGCCATACTGTTCTCCACAGTGGCTTCACCAGTCTGCATTCCCACCAGCAGTGCACGAGGGTTCCTTTTTCTCCGCATCCTCGCCAACACTTGTCGTTTATTGATTTGTTGATGATAGCCATTCTGACAGGTGTGAGATGGTACCTCATTGTTGTTTTGATTTGCATCTCTCGGATAATAAGTGACTTTGAGCATGTTTTCATGTGTCTCTTGGCCTTCCTTCTGTCTTCTTTTGAAAATATTCTGTTTAGATCCGTTGCCCATTTTTTTATTGGATCATTTATCTTCCTTTTATTAAGTTGCATAAGCTGCCTGTAGATGTTGGAGATTAAACCTTTATCAGTGCTAGCATTTGCAAATATGTTCTCCCATGCAGTGGGCTTTCTTGTTGTTTTGTTGATGGTTACTTTTGATGTAAAAAAGCTTTTTATTTTGATGTAGTCCCATTTGTTAATTTTCTCTTTAGCTTCCATTGCCCTAGGGGCAGTGTCAGTGAAGAAGTTCTTTTGGCATATGTCTGAGATTTTGTTGCCTGTGGATTCCTCTAGTATTTTTATGGTTTCCCATCTTATGTTTAAGTCCTGTATCCATTTTGAGTTTATTTTTGTGTATGGTGTAAGTTGGTGATCAAGTTTCATTTTTTTGCATGTGTGTGTCCAATTTTCCCAACACCATTTATTGAAGAGACTGTCTTGATTCCATTGTATGTTCATGCCTCCTTTGTCAAATATTAATTGAGCATAGTGGTTTGGGTCGATATCTGGATTCTCTATTCTGTTCCATTGATCTATATGTCTGTTCTTGTGCCAGTACCAGGCTGTTTTGAGAACAGTGGCTTTGTAATACAGCTTGAAATCTGGTATTGAGATCCCTCCTACTTTATTCTTCTTTCTCAGGATTGCTGTGGCTATTCGGGGTCTTTTTTATTCCAGATGAATTTTTGGAGAGTTTTTTCTAGGTCTGTGAAATATGCCGATGGTATTTTGATGGGGAGTGCATTGAATCTGTAGATTGCTTTGGGTAGTATGGACATTTTAATGATGTTGATTCTACCAATCCATGAACATGGTATGTTCTTCCATCTGTTTGCGTCTTCCTCTATCTCTTTTTTCAGTGTCCTGTAGTTTTCCGCGTATAGGTCTTTTACCTCCTTAGTTAAGTTTATTCCTAGGTATCTGAATTTTTTTGGTGCGATGGTAAATGGGATTGCTTTTTTAGTCTCTCTTTCTGTAAGTTCACTATTGGTGTATAGAAATACCATAGATTTCTTGGCGTTAATTTTGTATCCCGCTACATTGCCGAATTCATTTATTAAGTCTATTAGTTTTTTGATGGAATCTTTTGGGGTTTTTATGTACAATATCATGTCATCTGCAAATAAGGACAGCTTCACTTCTTCTTTTCCAATTTGGATGCCTCTTATTTCTTCTTCTTGCCTAATTGCGGTAGCTAATACTTCCAGTACTATGTCAAACAGGAGTGGTGAGAGTGGGCATCCCTGTTTTGTTCCTGTTCTTAGGGGAAATGGTTTTAGTTTTTGCCCATTGAGTATGATATTAGCTGTGGGTTTATCATATATAGCTTTTATTATGTTGAGGTATGATCCTTCTATTCCCACCTTGTTGAGAGTTTTTATCAAGAAAGGGTGTTGGATTTTGTCAAATGCTTTTTCTGCATCAATTGATATGACTATATGATTTTTATCTCTCAATTTGTTTATGTGATGTATCACATTTATTGATTTGCGGATATTGTACCATCCTTGCATTCCTGGGATAAATCCTACTTGGTCATGATGTATGATCTTTCTGATGTATTGCTGGAGCCGATTTGCTAGGATTTTGTTGAGGATTTTGGCATCTATGTTCATGAGGGATATTGGTCTGTAATTCTCTTTCATTGTGTTGTCTTTATCTGGTTTTGGTATTAGGGTGATGCTGGCTTCATAGAAGGAGCCTGGAAGTGTTCCTTCCTCTTGAATTTTTTGGAATAGTCTGAGGAGGATAGGTTTTAGTTCTTCCTTGAAAGTTTGGTAAAACTCTCCTGTGAAGCCGTCTGGCCCCGGGCTTTTGTTTGCCGGAAGCTTTTTGATGACTGCTTCAATTTCTTCCATAGTTACTGGCCTGTTGAGCTGTTTAGATTCTTCCTGATTGAGTTTTGGAAGGTTCTATTTGTCTAGGAATATGTCCATTTCCTCCAAGTTGTCCAGTTTGTTGGAATAGAGTTGTTTGTAGTATTTTGTAACAATCCTTTGTATTTCATCAGGGTCTGTTGTTATTTCACCTCTTTCATTTCTGATTTTGTTTATTTGGGTCCTCTCTCTTTGCTTCTTGGTGAGCCTGGCTAGAGGTTCATCAATCTTGTTTATCCTTTCAAAGAACCAGCTCTTGGTTTTGTTTATCTTTTGTATTGTTTCTTTGGTCTCTATGTCGTTTATCTCCGCTCTGATCTTTATTATTTCTTTCCTTCTGCTTACACTGGGCTTTTCTTGTTGCTCTCTCTCTAACTCTTTGAGTTGTTGGGTTAGGTAATTTATTACCATAGTTTCTTGTTTTTTGCAGTAGGCTTGTAGAGCTATGAACTTCCCTCTCAGGACTGCTTTCTCTGTGTCCCATAGATTTTGGATTGTTGTGTTTTCATTGTCATTTGTTGCCATGATGTTTTTTATTTCTTCCTTGATGTCTTTGGTAACCCAGTCATGGTTTAATAGCATGCTGTTTAGTCTCCATGTGTTTGATTTCTTTGGGTTGTTTTTATTGTAGTTGATTTCCAGTTTTATGCCACTGTGATCTGAGAAGAAACTTGATATGATTTCTATCTTCTTGAATTTGGAGAGACTTTGCCTATGTCCTAACATATGGTCTATCTTTGAAAATGTCCCATGTGCACTTGAGAAGAATGTATATTCTGTGGCTTTGGGGTGAAATGTTCTGAAGATGTCGATTAATTCCATCTGGTCTAGTGAGTCATTTAGGATTGATGTTTCTTTGCTGATTTTTTGTTTAGAGGATTTGTCCAATGGTGATAGTGGGGTATTGAAGTCTCCTACTATAATTGTATTGCTGTCAATCTCTCCTTTGATATCTTCCAGGAGTTTTTTAATGTATCTTGGTGCTCCTGTGTTGGGTGCATATATGTTTACCAGAGTTATTTCTTCTTGTTGGATTTCTCCCTTTAGTATTATGAAGTGGCCTTCATTATCTCTTGTTATGTCCTTCACTTTCAGATCTAATTTGTCAGCTATAAGTATTGCTACCCCAGCTTTTTTTCATTTCCATTCGCCTGGAATACCTTTTTCCATCCCTTTACTCTCAGTCTGTATGCGTCCTTTTTTTTTTGAGGTGGGTTTCCTGTAGACAGCAGATATATGGGTTTTGTTTTCTTATCCAATCTGTTACCCTATGTCTTTTGATTGGGGCATTCAATCCATTTACATTTAAAGTTATTATTGATAGGCACTTATTTGTCGCCATTTTTATTCTATACCCCTCTGTTCCTTCTTTGCTTCCTATTTCTTTCTTTTTTTTTTTACAGCAGACCCTTTAGCATTTCTTTCATTGCTGGTTTGGTGGTGATAAACTCCCTTAGCCCTTTTTTGTCTGTGAAGCTCCTGATTTCACCTTCAATTTTGATTGATAGCCTTGCTGGGTACAGTATTCTTGGATTGAGACCCTTCCTTTGCATGACTTTGTATATTTCATTCCATTCCCTTCTGGCTTGATGAGTTTCTGTTGAGAAATCAGTTGCTAGTCTGATGGGGGTTCCTTTGTATGTAACTGTCTGTCTCTCTCTGGCCGCTTTTAAGATTCTTACTTTGTCGTTGGTGTTTGCCAACTTAATTATAATGTGCCTTGGCGTCGGTCTTTTGGGGTTCATTTTGCTTGGAACTCTGTGAGCTTCTTGGATTTGTGTGGGTTTTTTCTTCCCTATATCAGGGAAGTTTTCTGTTATTATTTCTTCTAACAGGTTTTCTATTCCTTGCTCCGTTTCCTTTCCTTCTGGTACCCCTATTATCCTGATGTTGTTTTGTTTTGTGTTGTCCCGAAGTTCCCTTAGGCTCTCCTCATGCTTTCTAATTTTTGTTTCTAGAAGCTGTTGTAATTGGGTATTTTTTTCCATCTTGTCTTCTAGCTCACTTATGCGGTCCTCTGCTTCTTCTAGTCTACTCTTGATGCTTTCTATTGAGTTCTTTACAGCAGCGATGTCATTTTTCATTTCTTCTTGGTTCTTCTTCATTTCCTCTTGGTTCTTACTCATATTGTCGAATTTGTCTTCCATCCTTTTCAGCCACCTTATGACCATTTCTCTGAATTCTTTCTCTGATAGGTTGTTTGCCTCTAGTTCGTTTACTTCCTTTTCTGGTGTTGCCTGCTTCTCTTTCCTGTGGGGGCTATTTTTTTGTCTCCCCATGGTCTCTCTTCTCTGGATGTCTGGTTATATAGTTCTATCTCTCCGGCGTTGATTTAAAGGTACAAAATACAACACAACCAGGCACAACACACAAGGCACTGAACAGAATTGTATTCACGATATTAATAACCTCCAATAAAGGTAACCACCAGAGAAAGACAAATTAGGGAATAGGAGTGGAAGAGGGAGAGTAAAAAGAAAGAACAACAACAACAAAAAAAAGAGTGTGAGTCTGAACTTGGGAGAAGAGCAGAAAAAAAAAAGAAAAGAAAAATAAGTAATTGAGACAAGAACAATACTAAGAGAGAAAAGGGGAACAAACTATATATATGGGGAGTAGACTCCACTAGAACAACCACTAATCCCAGCAAATTCCAGCAACACGAGCCTGGAGATTAATACAAACTGCAACACCAACTAATATCAAGTGAGGCAAGGGAAAACAAAAGTAAAAAACAAACAAAAACAAAGCAAACAATAGAACCAACCAAACAAACAAAAAGAATAATCAAAACAGTCTCATAAAAAAGCATAAAAATTCAATCTAATCAACATTCAAGCAAACAACAACAAAAGGCCAGAGAGAAAAATAATTTTTTTTTTTTTAGGTAGCGTAGAGAGAGGTATGTATGGATTTGGAGCAGGGGGTTGGGAATTAGATATATAAGTAGGGTGAAATTTTAGCAGAGGGTAAACTGAAAAAGTAGGGAAAATCTAAAGCCAGAAAGAGTTAAGATAAGCAGAAGACCAAAAGGGGAAAGGTTAGGAGGAGAGTGATGGCAAAATGTTAGCGTTGAGATAGGGTAAGGGAAAGATGCAAATAGAATGTAGGACACTAATCCCAAAATAAAAGAAAAAGTCTAATGACAATTTAAAAAAAAAAGTAAAATAATAGTAATAATAATGCTGATTGAAAATAAAAATGTAATAATTAAAAAGGTGATAATCGAGTGAGGAAAAAGAAAAAAATTTTGTTTCTTAAGTAAAAGATGCAAAAAATGAAAATAAAAAATTAGAATAAAAAAATTGAAAAAAGAATTAAAAATTAAAAAATAGGAAGACTAAAATGTGCAGTAGCGGCTGTCATTCACTTCCTCTATTATTCTTGTTTCCCAGTCTGGGTGGTATTTCAGTTCAGCTTCGTTCCTCTGCTCCTCAGTGTTGTAGGCCAGTCCTGCTTTTTGAGCAGGCCGTGTCTTAATTTCTGGTATTTATTTTTGATTACACCAGAGACAATTAGCGTTTCAGCCCCTGAGTGGCAGTGTTTCTGAATTGACTTGCGGGTCTCTAGCTTTTTTTTTTTTTCCCCCCCCTCTATGGCACTCACTACTGGTTTGTGGAGGTGTGAGCCCTCAGAGCTGCCTCTGGGATGGTCACACCCAGCTCTGTTCCCAGGTTCCGAAAAAACAACTTCCCCCCTGCAGTCTTTCAGGGTTTTTCCACCTGGGTTTTCCTATGCGTTGGGCTTAGTAATCAGAGTCGGAAAGAGCCCAAGTGCGCGGACAGTGGGTCTGTGCGCCAGACTAAGAAGCCTGCACTCCTTTGAAAATTCTTAGTCTGATCCTCCTCGTCAGATTAAAATGAGTTGCTTTTAAGAGGTCACTTCAGTTAGCAGCTCAGAGGACCCACTTCCACATTCACGGCTCACGGCAGCTCCAACTGCCGCCGATTTTTCTAGGCACAGACCTCCCGGTTCCCGCCGGTCCCACGGCTCGCGCGCTTCCCTCCCACCATGGGGATTAGAAACCACACCTTATTTCAGGCGAAATCTGACCTTTCCGTGGTTCAGTGAAGGGTTCCTTTGAATCCGAATGTTTGCGCCGATAGGGGACCGGTGTTCTGGTGCTCGCAGCTGTTCAGTGTTTTGGGGATAGGCTCTTTGTCTCACGGAAATCTGCCGGGAAGTCTGGATTCTTGTTGTTTGTTGGTCAGAAGCTGTGATAGCAGTTCTCTGTCCCCAGTGGCTGCAGGGTCCTGGTTTGTGTCAGAAGCCAGGATTCGAGTCTCAGGCAGCTCTGTTTCTCAAGATGGCGTGGTCTCCGCGTCCGCACCAGCCGCCGAGAAGTGTCCACTTTGTGCGCGGGGCTCCGCCGTCTAGGACTCGGGATATCAAATTCTTACTCTTCCTCATCCCTGGGAGCTTCACCATTCCATAAGGGTTCCCTGAATGCTGCCTATCCTATCTAATAATAGACAAATATGCAAATTGACCATACCTCTGACACGCCCACAAACCACGCCCACCATCCAATCAGAGTGAGTATGCAAATTAACCCAAACCAAGATGGCTACAGCCACAGAGAGCAAGGTTCCCTAGGTAACAGAGGAAGCCAAGCTTTCCTCCTGCCCTTGCCAGGCCTAAGCCTCCACTCAAGCTATAAAGTTTCAATTATAGAAGGTAAACAAATTCAAACAAATGGCAGCAGAATGGAGCTTGAGAGAGCAGGCCAGGGTTGCCGCTGGCAACAAGGGAAGCAAAGCTTTCCATACACCCTGGCCGGGCCCACCCGCTTAAGGCAACAAAGTTTCAATTATAACCCCAACACAAATGGCTGCCAGCCTCGGAGGGAGCCCCAGGCTTGGCTCCGCTCCAGGTTACAAAGTTTCAATTGTAGAAGGAAAATAAATTCCAGATACCAGGGCCTCCCCTTGGGTTGCCAGGGGGCGTGGCCGGCCTGCAAACCCCCACAGGCCCCTCGCTCAGTCCGCCCCACACCCCAAGGGAACCCACACCTGATCCAGGACGCCCTTCAGGGCAAACCAGCTGGCCCCCACCCCTGTACCAGGCCTCTATCCTATCTAATAAAAGAGTAATATGCAGATTGATCATCACTGCAACACACAATATAGCTGCCCCCATTTGGTCAAAGATCCTGCCCCCATGTGGACACAAGATGGCCACCACAAGATGGCCAGCAGGAGAGGGCAGTCGGGAGGCACCCTGCCTGCAAGGGAGGGCAGTTGAGAGGGACCAAGCCTGCAAGGGAGGGCAGTTGGAGGTGATCAACCCTGCAGGAGAGGGCAGTTAGGGGTGACCAGGCCGGCAGAGGAGGGAATTTGGGGGCAAACAGGCTAGCAGTAGAGTGGTTAGGGGGTGATCAGGCTGGCAGGCAGAAGTGGTTAGGGGCAAGCAGGAAGGCAGGCAGGCAAGCAGTTGGGAGCCAGTAGTCCCGGGATTGGGCCTAAACGGGCAGTCGGACATCCCTCAAGGGGTCTCATATTGGAGAGGGTACAGGCTGGGCTGAGGGACAACCCCCCTCCGTGCACGAATTTCGTGCACCGGGCCTCTAGTGTTTCTATAAATGGTCCCTTTGTTAAACACTATTCAATTACTCCCTGGAATGTGCCATCTGTTTCCTTTCAGGAAGCTGTCCATATGAGATGATCCTTCTCTCAATGAACCCAGGCAGTTTTGGTAACTTGCTTCCATTAGGGTATTGCCTGCCCCTGAGGTGTCTTGTAAATTTCTCATCCCTCTATCATTAACTCTGGTCCAGGAAAGTTGTAGACCTTAGTATTACTATGTATAACAAAGTGAAGGTAAGGAATTGTTTTGACTCCTTTAATATGAACAATATGGTGGTTATACTGTCCTCATTTCTGCAAGAAGAGATAAAGGAGGCTGTGTCTTTGCTTTAGAATGGTTATAACCAAGCACAGAAATCCTAGACAGAGCAACTATCATATTCTTGTCTTGATCTGACCTTGAGTTTCGACATGTGTTCATGAACATGTCATCTTTATCATCAATAATAGTCAAGAGATATTTGTGCCTCTCATATATGATGAACTGAACTATGTGCTAGGTAGGGGGTGCAGAAGGTATGAGCCTTGGCCCTTTTACTCAGATTGATAAACTAGACTGGGTACATGGAATATAGGAAAATAATTATTGTTTTCTTTTTGAAAGCATTGAAATTATCTTTCTTTTAAATATATTTTTATTGATTTTAGAGAGGAAGGAAGAGGGATAGAGAGATAGAAACATCAATGATGAGAGAGAATCATTGATTGGCTGCCTCCTACACACCCCCTACTGGGGACTGAGCCCAAAACCCTGGCATGTGCCCTTGACTGGAATCTAAACTTGGACCCTTTAATCTGCAGGCCGACACTGTATCCACTGAGCCAAACTGGCTGGGGCTGAAATTATCTTTCTTTTATACTCTTCCTCATATCATTCAGTCTGATCACCATCAATCCCATGACTCTGCTCCATATAGTCACCAAATCATAAAAATCCCCCCTCTAAAGTAGCACTGTCCAATAGCAACATAATGTGAGCCACATGTATAATTTTGTATTTTCTAGTAGCCACATTAAAAGGAAACAGGTAAACTTAATTTTAATAATACATTTTATTTAATCCAATACATCCAAAATATTGTCATTTCAATATTTAATCAATATAAAATTTTAGTGAAATAGTGTATTTTTTAAATACGAAGTTCTTAAAATCTGTATATTTTATCCTTACAGCACATCTCAAAGTATATACCAAATATTCACTGGAAATATTTAATCTATATTTTGATTTAATCATATTTACTATTGAAAAAGTAGATGTGCTCTGGCTCAGTTGATTGAGCATTGTCCTGTGCACTGAAGGGTCACTGGTTTGATTCCCAGTTGGGGCACGTGCCCAGGTTGTGGGTTCAATCCCTGGTCAGGATATGGACGTGAGCCAACCAATAGATGTTTCTTTCTCCCTCTCCCTTCCTCTCTCTCTAAAATCAATAAAAACATATTTTAAAAATAAATATGTTTTTATTGATTTCAGAGAGGAAGGGAAAGGAAGAGAGAGATAGAAACATCGATGATGAGAGGGAATCATTGATCAGCTGCCTCCTGCATGTCCCCCACTGGGGACTGAGTCCACAACCCGAGCTTATGCCCTTGACTGGGATCGAACCCGGGACCCTTGAGTCTGCAGGCTGACTCTCTATCCACTGAACCAAGCCAGCCAGGGCAAAAACAAACAAACATATATTTAAAGAAAAGAAAAAGTAGATGTATATTGCCCAAGTTGTTCCAAACATACTTGAAAATTTTGTAATAACTGCATTGATACCACGTGGCCAGTTAGCTCAGTTGGTTAAAGTGTGGAGCTACTAACTGCATTGAATACTAGTTTTTACATTTAAATTTAAATTCATAAAAAAATTAGGTAAATCATGCTTAGTTCATCTCCACATGTCAAGTAGTAGTGGATACTATATTGGACCACACAGATCTAAATTATCTCCAGAATGCATCTCTTCTCACCTCACTAATAAAACCTTAGATAAAAGCTTTGCAAAAGAGGTTCTATCTAAGCTCTTTATCTTTAACTAAAGGCCTGGTGCACAAATTTGTGCACATTGAAAGGAAATTAATTAGAAGAAATATCTTAGAGGCCTGGGAGGGACCGTGGGATGGCTCCAGGGTGTGTCTGGCCCATCTTGCCCAGTCCTGATCTGCTGAGCCCCAGCAGCAAGCTAACCTACCAGTTGGAGCTTCTGCCTCCTGGTGGTCAGTGAGTGTCATAGCAACTGGTAGAATGAACGGTCGGACACTTAGGATATTAGGCTTTTACTATATAGGATCTCCCCCTCACCTAAGCATTGTCCTCACTGATTCTTAAGCTGCTGAGGTCAAATGTCTTATCCAAAGTAACCATTTAGGCCAAAGATCATGAGAAGAATCCTCAAGCAGTGAAATGATATGATAAGATATGGGTTACACAGGTAACCACCTGTGTAACCCATATCTTATCATATCATTTCACTGCTTGAGGATTCTTCAGTGCCCACTGTTGACTGAAGGATAAAGCCCAATTTTTTTTTTTTTAATATGACCTGCTAAGCTCTCCCTGACCTGGTCCCTGTCAACTTCCCTGTCCTCCTTTGCCTGTCCTCCTCTGTTTCAAACACACTGGGCTATTCCACATTCTCAAAGAGCATCATGTACAAACAACTCTCCACAAATTCACATGCATTAAATTCGCTCAGATTCTACTCTTCCAGGGCTTAAGTTGAATGCCATTTCCTATAGGAAGCCTACCACTCATCCTGCTGCAAGGCAACATTAATGTTCCCATTTATATATCAAATAATACACTTTTTCATTTTATTACCTACAGATGTGAGTTGATCTGGCTCATGAACACATTTGGAAGCTCAGAGCAGGGTTCAGCAGACTATAGACCCCAAGCCAAATTATGTGTCTTACTAAATAAAATCTCACTGGAAGACACACTCATTCATCTGCATTTTGTTTATTGCTCTGTTTATGCTCCAGTAGCAGAGATGAATGGTTGCAACAGAGACTGAATAATCCACAAAGGCTAAAATACTTATTATCTTGCCTTTTATAGGAAAGGTTTGCCTACTTCTGTCCTAGGGGATGGGGATTTTATCTTATTCATCTGCAGCGCCTAGCACAACACCAGGCATATGGCAAGTTGTTTCTAAATGTTTGTGAACTTTAACAATATAGATGAAATTGGATTGATGAGTTGAATGAAAGTTGATGCTTTTGTCTTTCATTAATAATATTTTGAAGACAGAAAATTCTCTTTACTCTTTAGAATTCTTTATAATATCTTATTGCCACTTGATAACTGCTTGAATTAAACTATTTTTTTTACCATCTTCATTCTTTTTTGATACTATGTACCACCTACCATTTGTACTTTATTTCTATTTTATTTTACTTGTTTCCCAAGGACACATTGATTAATTCCTGAAAACTTGAGTGACTCCAACACAGAGAAGTGGCAAGAGCTATGAATTCAAGTCCTGGCTCGATCTTTGGCCTAAATGGTTACTTTGGATAAGACATTTGACCTAACTTGTTAGTGTTATTTTCTGGTTCTTTAGGGCAGATTACAATATCCCAACTTCAAATTATTGCTTTAAATGTGTGTGAATACAATATGTAGTTCTGTAATGAATCTTATTAAGATAGCATAGCTTTTCCTAAAATAAAAGCAGGGGTTATTCCTCCAGAGAATGGAGATAAAGAAGTATAGGCACAAGTTTTAAATATTGCTTAAAGTTAGCCTCCATTAGTACAAGTTTTCTGTTTGGGGATGAAGTTGTTGGTCCTCAACAATCCTATCATAATTGAGTACTAACAGCAGAGAGCACTTGGTGATCTCTTCTAATGTGTTTTAAAACTAGAATTCTGAAAGCCAAAGTTGGAGATGGCATCCACACTTGAGTCATACCTTTATGAATGAAGAACTTGAAGGATGAGAGGCTAAAGATCATGTAGAGAGGTCTGGAAGCTTCATGGTATGAGTTAAAAGGTGAAAGGGCTGCCAGTGGGAATGTCCATTCCTAGGAGGACTTTCTTTTTGATAGTAGCTACAGGCATTCATTAACCACACCCACACCCACACCAAGTCTTACAGTTGCAGTTTCTAGCTTATTTTTCCCCCTCAGAATTCTTATGTTAATGATGTTTATACTTATTGAACACTACTATGGACCATTTATATATCTTGTTTATAAAATATATCTCTTGTCCTTACAATAACTCTGTGATGCGGTACTATTAACTTCAATTTGTAGGCAAGGAAACTGAACCTTAAAAAGACTAAATGACCTGTACCCAGTTCACATAACAAGTAAGTGGCAAATCTGGGATTTGAACCCAAGTCTCAGGAGCCCATGGTCTTAACCACTATAGAAGCTGTATTATTTTCTGAGATAAAAGAAATTAGGCTTGGCAGGGGGTGGGATGGGGCAGAGGGAAAGTATCCATACTGTGCTTTGAAATATTCTACCATTTTCATTTGAAGGATTGAATCCTAGAGCTAGAAGGGGCCAGAAAAATCACCTAATTTAACCCTAAGAAGTTGAGCAACTTCAGTTCCTTGACTCCTATTCCAGTGCTCCTTATATTATATACCATACAAATTTCTGGTTGAATGTAAACACGTATACACCCATTTTATTTTAAGATTCATTTTAAGAAAATTATTTTTGCTGAAAGAAGAGGAGAGGAAATGAAACAGTGCTCCAGAAGTAAACCAAAGATGATTTGTTTGTACCAAATATATGGGGAAACTAGGTAGAGATGCCAGCATACACCAAATTGCCTACTTCTGAGTTCTGCTGTTGACAGTCTGGGCTCTGTGAGCAACTCTCTAGATCTTCCTGAGCCTTCATTTCTTTTTTTTCTTTATTGATTAAGGTATTACATATGTGTCCTTATCCCCCATTGCCCCCCACCCCACTAATTACTTATCTGTAAAAAGAGGAACCTGAAGTAAGTGAAATCTATGGTCCTTTCTGGCTGATTTCTTTCAGCATTTTTAAGATTTTAGGAGTGTGATTAGGAGGTGCAAAGGAAAGGAGACATATTTTGGCTCAATATAAGAAATTCAAATGACACGGCCTTCCTAAAGTGAATTGGGATACCTAAGAGCTGGAGAATTTCTATTCAAGCAGAAATGGACAGCAATTAGTGGGAATATTGTAGAAGTTATTCAGATATTAATAATTGGATCACAATGTTAACATAAAAAAAAATAATTCAGACCTGTAAAGAATTTATTTGAGCCAAACTGTTGACATATGCCGGGAAGCAGAACCTCAATGAATTGAGATAATGCTCCAGAGAATGGAGGGTTACATCTGTATTTGTACATAGCAATCAAAGGAAAGGGATGTAGGTGAGTTACATGAAATTCATTGGTGATAGATTAAGGAGATAGGATAAAGCAAAGTGGGGAAACCTCTGGGATAGGGTAAAAAGTGAAATGATGGACATGTGCTTCTTTTACATAGATGGATACAGGATACTTTAACGTAATTAACAGTTGACTATTAACTTGATAACAATAACAATGAGGGAATGTCCCCCCCCACCCGTGCCATTTGTTGTGCCCTAAAGGGTCCAGGGTAAAAAGGAAGTTACAAGTTACCCAGACATCTCACAGATAGGTTATCTTAGAGGCAAAAAGGCAAATGGGTTCAGTAAAGATCTAAGTTGATCTTTGTCAGGGAAAATATCGGCCTAGGATATGACTATCCACTATAATCTGTTTGTAGTTAAATATTTAATCTTCAGACCATCTTTTGTGGTTATTTTAGGTCTCTGAGTTTGCAAGACTGCTACACAGGCCTCCCCTGAGCTTGTCAGGTTAGCATGTGGCTCCTTTCGTCCACAACAATTAAGATTATTTTGCCCTAGCCAGTTTGACTCAGTGGATAGAGCATTGGCCTGCAGACCAAAGGGTCCAGGGTTTGATTCTGGTCAAGGGAACATACCTCAGGTGCAAGATCCTCCCTGGCCTGGGACCTGGTATGGGCTCCTGCAGGAGGCAACCAATCAATGTGTTTCTCTCACTCGATATTTTTCTCTTTCCATCTCTCTTATACTCTTTCTAAAAATCAATGGAAAAATATCCTCGGGTGAGGATTTAAAAAAAAAAGATTGTTTCTATACTTCACACTGTAAGAAATAAGATATGTTGAGATTTCCAGGCATAACCACACAATCGGACCAGTGGTTAAAGATGTACTCATTCAACAACTGGTAATTGAGTATCTTTGAAGATTCCAGGTACTGTGCTAGAACTGGGGACATTAAAGTGTAGGACATGTCTCATAGCAATATGTTTACTGATACATCTCCTAGTGCAAAGGAAACTAAAGAGAAAATAAACAAATGGGACTACATCAAAATAGAAAAGCTTCTGCACAGCAAAAGAAACCAACAACAAAATTAAAAGCGAGCCAAGTGTATGAGAGAACATATTTGCCAATGATACATCTGTAAGGGCTTAATGTCCAAAATATATAAAGTACTCATACAACTCAACAATAGGAAGACAATCCAATCAAAAAATGGGCAGAGGACCAAAATAGACACTTCTCCAAAGAGGACATACAAATGGTGAAGAGACATGAAAAAAAATGCTCAATATAACTAATCATCAGAGAGATGCACATTAAAACAATAATTAAGTACTACCTCACAACTGTCAGAATGGCTGAAATCAACAAATCAACAAAGGACAAGTGTTGGGAAGGATGTGGAGAAAAGGGAACCCTAGTACACTGCTGGTGGGAATGCAGACTGGTATAGCCACTATAGAAAACAATATGGAGTTTCCCCAAAAAATTAAAATGGAGCTCCCATTTGACCCAGTGATCCCACTTCCAGGAATATATCCTAAGAAACCTGAAACACCAATCAGAAAGAATATATGCACACCTATGTTCATAGCAGTGCAATTTACAATAGCTAATATTTGGAAACAGCCCAAGTGCCCATTATCCGATGAGTGGATAAAAAAGCAGTATACATTTACACAATGGAATACTACATGGCTGTAAAAAAAGAAGGAATTTTTACCATTTGCAACAGCATAGAAGGACCTAGAGAGTATTAGACTAAGCCAAATAAGCCAGTGAGAGAAAGATAAGTATCACATGATCTCACTTATATGTGGAATCTAATGAAAAAAATAAACTGATGAAAAAAATAGATCCAGAAACATAGAAGCATGGAACAAACAGGAATTTCAGAGGAAAGGTAGGGGTGGGGGTTGGAGGGGAGAGATTAACAGAGGAACTTATATGCATATATGCATAGCCCATGGACACAGACAATAGTGTGGTGAAGGCCTGGGAAGGACTGGTGCAAGGTGGAAGAGGTCAAGGGAAAAGAAAAACAAATGGGACTCTGTAATACTTTCAACAATAAAGATAACTGAAAAAGAAAAAAAAACTTAGGACATGGCTTCTGCTCTGAATGTCATAGACAAGGGGTCAGTAAATTATAGACCTCAGCTTAAATCCCACCCATGATCTCTGTCTAGATAAAATGTTATGGGAATATAGCCACACCCATTCACTTTCATGTTGTCTATGGATAATCTTACATTACTACAGCAGAATTGAGTGGTTGCATCAGAGACCATGTGGCCCTCAAAGCCTAAAATATATATGGTTTGATTTTTTTATAGAAAAAGTTTTCCAACCCTTGCTGTAGACAAACATGTACATCTTTAACTTCACTAGAGTAGCCTACGTACAAGACTGGAGGAGGCACCAAAGCATCACATAAAATTACTTCTTCTTGAAGAAGGATCAAAAATTTTTCAGAGAAATTAAAGCATATAATCATGCCATCTTTGAGTGGGGAGAGACCTTAGCAGTTAAAACTGTCTTAATTTCTCATCTATTCCTCTATATTGTTTCTACAGCATCCTTGATACACTGGTATTTCTTTATAATGAAAAGCATACATGCTTCCTATAGAGAAGTGACAAAATTTTATAAAATTTAGCCTGCCAATTTATCCAGAACAAGTGTGAGAGATCCATAGGTGTCCTTTGCATTTTAAAAGGGATTAAGAACCACTAATCTTCATGTTACTGTTAGAATTTAAAATGAAGCAAGTTCTGACTCTATCTAGCCATAATGATGACATTGATCCATAGAAGACCTGAGAAACTGAAGGCTTGGGGCCTGTTATCCTTCCCACACAGAAGAATAAAAGTCTATTGTCTGCAGCCACACTTTTACCACCCTAGAATATGCCTAAATCCAGAAAACAGAACAAAAAGGAACTGGATAACTAATTTTAGGGAGACAAGGAAGAATAAGCAGAACCACCTTTACTCTAAGGACCCCCTGGGGGTACTCTCCACACAGTAGGAATTCTCAAGCTAAATGTGTTGACTGATTAACTGACTTCTTTCTAGAATTTACTGTCAGTCTAGAGAACACTACAACAATGTGATTAATGACTTGTTGAATATTTTGTTCACTAATTGATTCTCTAATTATTTTTAAAATATGGTGTGAGATGGATACAATGACAGTATCCAGAGAGGAAAATTCTGATGAATTCATGAAGGTATCCTTAGAGGAAAAAAAAAAAAAAAATATATATATATATATATATATATATATATATATATATATATATATATATATATTTTACTTTTAATTTTGATATGATTTCAGACTTCCAGGAAAGTCACAAAGACAATACATTATAGTACACACTGTTCCTATGTTTTTTGTAATTCTAATGCTGGAATAAATAGCCTTATGCTTGTATTTTTTCATATTGTTGGATATACATGTTCAGGGTAAATCCTGATAAGTAGTATTGCTCAGACAAAAGGTAAGTACATACATAATATGCTTAATATTGCCAAAATCCCTTCAGAAGTATTCTGCCAGTTTGTATATATAAGAGTGCCTAGTACCTATATCTCCAAAGCCTCACCTGCACGGTATTAGTTACACTTTAAAATTATTGCCAATCTTATAAGTAAAATATGGATTCATAATGTAGTTTCAACTTGCAGATCTTTTATTATGAGTGAGGTGCTTTTTTATAAGCTTAAAGGACATTTTAATATTTTTGTGAGTTATCTATTAATATTTTTGGCCATTTTCTACCTAGAATTTGTTGTTTCCTTCAATTTTAAAAATTATTTATATATTAGAGATAGCCATTTATCTGCCATACATGTTGTGGATATTTGTCCTAGATTGTTAATTATCTTTTTGTTTATGATATTTATTGCCATGCATTATTTTTTAAATTATTGTTATGTAGTGATATTTAACAATATATTTATTGTATCTTAATTTAGAGTTCAAGTTAGAAGACTCCTTACTATACCCAGCTTAAAGAAGAATTCACCTGTATTTTATTCTAGTGCATGTATAGTGGTTTCATTTTACATTTAGATACTTGATCCATTTGGAACTTTTTTCTTATGTATAATGTGAACTGAAGATCTAATTTATCTATTTCCAAATGGCTAACCATTGTCTTAGCACCATCTATCAAAAATGTCTATCTTTGCTTTAGTTATTCAAGATATCATCTTTATTATACACTAAAGTTCCGCATATTTACTTGGGTCTATTTGTGCACTTTCTGTCCGTTTTCACTGGTTTCTATTGATGTTCTTGTATCATACTTATTCAATTATACAGGCTTTATAGGGTATTTTATTGTCTAATAGGGCTAGGATCTATTCACAGTTTTTCATTTTTATGTTCCCATGGCTAATCATTTTTCCCCACATGAGGTTCAGTGACAATTTGTCTAACTATTAAATTTTGTTGGCATTTTTATTGGAATTCTATACATTTATAAATTATCCTCATTAATTAAATTTATAAATTAACTTTATAAATAAATTAAATTTATAAATTAAGAGACCTCTTTATATTATTGATTCATCCTATTAAAAAACAAGGAATGTCTTTCCATTTCTTCAAGTTTACTTCTGTCTTTTATGAGTGGAAAAACTTTAAATTAGGAAAATTAGTGTGTTTTTTTTTGTTTTTGGACTATTGAAGTTATTCAGAACATGAGAAATACATTTAATGCTCATTTCATTTACATATATAACAATTAGAAAGTATTTTTCTGACCCTGTTCCAATTATGCTCCAAGATTGAAATGTCCTAGTTCACATTTACTCACTCATTCATTCAGTCTCATCATGGACTTCACTGAAGGCAGAGATCAGGTTATCAAAACCAAAGAGAATAGTTGGAAGGGATGCCTGACAGGACTGATGATAATCAAGATAAAAAATACTTTAATAGTTTAGAATTATCATCACAAACTCAACAAGTGGATAAAAGTATATACTGAAATTCAAAAGTAGAATTGCATAGGTAAAAGTCAGGAAAAACTGCTTTAGCTGCAGTGCTTTTGGTATTTGGAGGAGGTGTCTAGATTGGTCCATACACTTAACAGGAACCCATACTTTTCTATTTAGTAGCTGTTAAAATAATATATTCACCCAAGATTAATTAAAACAAATGTGGTAGCCAGATCAAGGCAAGCAGTTCACTACTTTGTTTAGAACAATTTTTAGGTAGCACTCTCTTCATCTGTGATGAAGCATCATAAATTTAAGGAAAACATGGACAAATAAGGGAGAATATGGAGAAGAGCACCCAGAGATGTCAAGGGGTCATGAAAGCATCTGCTGTGAGGAATGGTTTAAAGTGCTGGAGATATTGAAAAAAAGAAGAGAAAACTTGGAGCTCTTATCTTTGATAAATAGGTCTCAGGATCTCAGCAATGCTGAGCAAGAAGTAACAGGAAAGTGTCAAGGGGACAGACCTCAGTTCTTCTTCAATTTTCTAGTAAAGTTTCAGTTGACCAAAGAGTTTGTGTGTGAGAGAGAAGAGGTGGAGCAAGGGGTTATGGAGGGAGAGAATGAGAATTAGAAAATGGACTATAATGGAGCAACATCACAAGCAGAGGGCTCAGTTAGGAGGATGTTGGCATGGTATAGGCAGAAGACAATGGTGATTTGTTCTAGACAAGTGGTTCCCAATGTAGGGCACATGTCCCACAGGGGGGCTATTTGATTTTTTAAGGGGGGGCAATTTGAGAATGAGTTATTAACAGTGAATTTTTTGCATTTCTTGTGGTTCTAGGGGCCTCATATATAGTATATAAGTATATATTGTGACATATTTATGCATTTCAGTTCTTTATTATATATTTTTGAAACTTTATTTGCTATTTTTTCATATCACTTCATATTATTTTTTTTAACAATTTCTTAGTGATTATATAGTGATTTTTTTTCTCAGCAACTGTCATTTCGTTCTTTTATATTTTTCTTTAATGGAGGCCATGTTCATTGGAAGCTTGTTTAAACCAAGTTAATGGCCTTTTGGGCTTTCTCCACGTGAATAGGAGTTCACTTTTTGAATAATAAGAATTATTATTTGGGGGGGGGGGCATCATTATTTTAGAGATGCTTAGGTGGGGATTGGCCAAAAAAAGGTTGGGAACCACTGTTCTAGAATCTAGAGCAAGCATGTCAAACTCAAAGGCTAACACGGGCCAAATAAATAAGGTTTAAGATTATGTGGGCCACAAAAAAATAAAAGCTTCACTTTTCATAGAAACATAGGTTTATTTTGATAGAGACATGTGAATATAAAAGGGCTGAAATAAATGAGTAATCGTTAACATAAAATAATAGAACATTTTAATAAAAATTAGTATTTTTTTAAATTTCTTTATTGATTGAGGTATCACATATTTGTACTCATGCCCCCATTCCCATCCCACACCCCTCCCCACACATGCCCCCACCCCCCTGTTGTCCCCAACCGCTGGTTAGGCGCATATGCTTGCACCCAAGTCCTTTGGTTGATCTCTCCCCTTTACCCCCACCCTACCCTACCCTCCCTCTGAGGCCCGACAGTCTGATCCGTGCCTCCTTGTTTCTGGGTCTGTTCTTGTTCATCAGTCTATGTTGTTCATTATTTCCACTAGATGAGTGAGATCATGTGCTATTAGAAATACACTTATAAGAACCGAAAATGAGACAAGCAATAATGGTTATGGTGACAGGAAATGAATCAGTCTGTAGTGAGTTTCTTTCTGGGCCAACAGTTCTTTTGAGACCCAATTTCAATGTCCAACAGTTCCTTATGTGTACATGTCAGCACTGACATTACAGTTCTGGATGGTGGACAAATGGTGATAATGCAGGTCCGACTCTCTCTGGTTTGGTCCTGGGCAACCTGCAGTGATGCACAGCTGCTAACTGCTAGTATGGGAAGACCAAGCCAGCATCTTCCATCTCTGGACTGCTTCTCTTCTGTCTTCATGGCTGGAGTAGTCCTGTCAATTCCTCTCTGTTGCTGGAATCCACATGGTCTCAAAGTTGTTTTCTGTAAATATACAAACATATTCTCAACCAAAACTTAATAAAGGAATATTTTATATAAATTTGACTTGGGATCCTATTTCATTTTTTGCCCAAATGATTTTCCTCTGGCTTGTTTTGACACCTTGTGTGTTTTTCATGGGTGTCTTGCTTTTAGCCTTACAATTAATTTTCTAAAGTATTAATTTTCTAGATGTAATTTACTTACAGGTTATTTTTCCTTACATGATATTCTTCTACTATACCCTCCTTTTTTTATTTAAATGTTAGGAGGCTTTTGAAAATTTTATAATGTAGTCTTGATGGCTTTTACATTTTAATTTTTTGCTCTATAGTATTACTGTTTTAGATTCATTACATGGTGCACAATTTTATCATGAGATGAAGTACCAATAAAAATTTTAGTTAACACTTTAGGAACACCTTTTTGTCCAGTACAATTAATTTTTCTAGAATATTCGCTTGTTTCAACTAGCCAATTTAAATTTGCGTGAAAACTTGACTACTATTTTACTGTCAAATTTGTTACTCTAACAACAATCTTATTTTACCCTGTAAATATTAGTTGAAGGGATTATTTGCCTTCTTGAGTAGGTCCTGAGCATTCCTGGTGGTAGGCTGGATTTAGATATGGTAAACCCACTTCCCCACACCATGAGTATAAGACAACTCAAACAATTCTTGTTGGAGTAAGAGGGCAGCTGTTGTCGGCCAAGTCTCTGTCAGTCACCTGGGTCCTGATCTGAGCTGGGCATGGGAAGCACGAAGCAGCCATGGGGGTAGGAGACCTCCCTCAGAAGGGGATAGGGTTCAAGCCCCTGCAATGTTGGGGGGTGAGAGTCTGTGCCCCACCTCTGTTGATCCCCAAATTCTCTCCTGATGGCCCCTCTGCGACTGTGCCTGTCTTAGGTTGTTCCTTCCTTGAGGAATCTTACCCGTCTCTGGCTAACCAGCCATCCTCCGGGGCCAAGCAGGGTGACGTGAGGTTCAGTTTTGTCTCCTTGGTAGCCTATGCCCCGTGGCCTCCATGCCCAGCACTTGCCTTGGGATCCCCTCGCCTGCTGGAGGGGCCCCAGCACTGATCACATATCTTGTGGAACCCGGGTTTCTTCTCCAGGGAGGGCTCAGTTCGCCCCACTGGGTGAGAGACAGATCCATGGCACCAGTCATCACGAGACTTCAACCTCGACAAAAACAGAGAGCTCACACAACAGCTGTGAGCAATTGAATTGTGAGGAGAGGGTCTCTCTTGGCCTAAAGGGTAAGAGGGACCAATATAGAATGCTCAGGTGCCTTCCCAGGAGGCCCTCTACACAATGAAAAGGATTAAATCCTTAGATGTCCTTTTTAACTTGCTGCCAGACATTCAAAGCATTAGTAAGTTTGCTTGGGATAATTGTATATTATGCTGTTGTAATTCTAAAGTATCAAGAGGTGTGTTAAGTTTGTCTCCAAGCACCAAACAGATGGTTTTTGTTTGTTTGTTTTTTTATCCTCAAGGGTGCGAGGAACTATTATAAGTACTGAGGGTGATCCAAATCTGGGAAAAATTTTAATGACAGTGTAGAATAATATCATGTAAGGATATTCTTTGTTCTAGTCCATGGTAATTCCCTTTCAAACTGGCTGTTCATTTATTTTTATATAGACAAGGTCTTAGTTACATTTTCTGCACCTCTACTGGGGGCAAGTAGTGATAGTAGTGACACCCTTTCTTTGGTGTCCACACAAGCCAGAAACCTCTCTTTAATTGTACACACAAAGGGGCATTATTTTGATTTTGTGTCATGCAAAAGGGAAGCTGGGTGGAGACCCCTCTGTATTTATACGTTCTTGCCCCACCCATGGGCCTCCTGGATGACCAAGGTGTTTGGTATTATTGGTAACTACATTAGTCAGGGGATCAGCCCCCGTAAGGGGTCTTACCCATGAAGGGTCAGTAGCATAAGACCAAAATACTTACCCTTTTGTCCCAGGTAAAATTACCATACATCTGATGATTGCTAGTGTGGCTAGAAAGGCGTTCTCAGGCATTCTTGGGTTTCTGGTTACCTCACAATTTCTTCCCTGAGGTTAGACGTTCTGATTGATGTTTCTCTGTTTCTGGATCAAATTTTTCCCCATCAGTTTATGTTGTTCATTATATTCCACAAATGAGTGAGATCATGTGATATTTTTCTTTCTCTGCCTGGCTTATTTCACTAAGCATAATGTTCTCCATCTCCATCCATATTGTTGCAAATGGTAAGAGATCCTTCTTTTTTACCACAGCATAGTATTCCATTGTGTAGATGTACCACAGTTTTTTAATCCACTCATCTGCTGATGGGCACTTAGGCTGTTTCCAAATCATAGCTATGGTAAATTATGCTGCTATGAACATAGGGGTGCATATATCCTTTCTGATTGATGTTTCCAGTTTCTTGGGATATATTCCTAGAAGTGGGATCACTGGGTCAAATGGGAGTTCTATTTTTAGTTTTTTAAGGAAACACAATATTGTTCTCCACAGTGGCTGCACAAGTCTGCATTCCCACCAGCAGTGCACGAGGGTTCCTTTTTCTCCACATCCTCTCCAGCACTTGTCATTTGTTGACTTGTTGATAATGGCCATTCTGACAGGTGTGAGATGGTACCGCATTGTTGTTTTGATTTGCATCTCTCTAATGATTAGTGATTTAGAGCAGGTTTTCATATGTTTCTTGGCCTTCCTTCTGTCTTCTTTCAAAAAGTGTCTATTTACATCAGTTGCCCATTTTTTGATTGGGTTGTTTAACTTCTTTTTGTTAAGCTGCATGAGTTCCCTATAAATGTTGGAGATTAAACCCTTATCGTTGACATCATTGGCAAATATGTTCTCCCATGCAGTGGGCTTTCTTGTTGTTATATTGATGGTTTCCGTTGCTGTGCAAAAGCTTTTTATTTTGATGTAGTCCCACTTGTTTATTTTCTCTTTAGCTTCCATTGCCCTAGGAGCAGTATCAGCGAAGAAGTTCTTTTGGCATATGTCAGAGATTTTTCTGCCTGTAGATTCCTCTAGTATTTTTATGGTTTCCTGTCTTATGTTTAAGTCCTTGATCCATTTTGAGTTTATTTTTGTGTATGGTGTAAGTTGGTGGTCTAGTTTCATTTTTTGCATGTATCTGTCCAATTTTCCCAACACCATTTATTGAAGAGACTGTCTTGACTCCATTGTATGTTCATGCCTCCTTTGTCAAATATTAATTGAGCATAGTGATTTGGATCGATTTCTGGGTTCTCTATTCTATTCCATTGATCTATATGTCTGTTCTTGTGCCAATACCAGGCAGTTTTGAGAACAGTGGCTTTGTAATATAGCTTGAAATCTGGTATTGAGATCCCTCCTACTTTGTTCTTCTTTCTCAGGATTTCTGTAGCTATTCAGGGTCTTTTTTTATTCCAGATGAATTTTTGGAAAGTTTGTTCTAGGTCTGTGAAGTATGCCATTGGTATTTTAATGGGAAGTGCATTGAAATTATAGATTGCTTTGGGTAGTATGGACATTTTGATGATGTTGATTCTACTAATCCATGAACATGGTATGTTCTTCCCTATGTTTATGTCTTCCACTGTCTCTTTTTTCAGTGTTGTATAGTTTTCCGCGTATAGGTCTTTTACCTCCTTAGTTAAGTTTATTCCTAGGTATCTTAATTTTTTTGGCGTGATGGTAAATGGGATTGCTTTTTTGTCTGTCTTTCTGTAAGTTCATTATTGGTGTATAGAAATGCCATAGATTTCTTAGCATTTATTTTGTATCCTGCTACTCTGCCGAATTCATTTATTAAGTCTAATAATTTTTTGATGGAGTCTTTAGGGTATTCTATGTACAGTATCATGTCATCTGCTAATAAGGACAGTTTTACTTCTTCTTTTCCAATTTCATGCCTTTCATTTCTTCTTCTTGTCTGGTTTCAATGGCTAGTATTTCCAACACTATGTTGAACAGGAGTGGTGAGAGTGGGCATCCCTGTCTTGTTCCTATTCTTAGGGGAAATGGTTTTAGTTTTTGCCCATTGAGTATGATGTTGGCTGTGGGTTTGTCATATATGGCTTTTATTATGTTGAGGTATGATCCTTCTATTCCCAGCTTGCTGAGAGTTTTTATCAAGAAAGGTTGTTGGATTTTGTCAAATGCTTTTTCTGCATCAATTGATATGATTATATAGTTTTTCTCTCTTAATTTGTTTATGTGATGTATCACATTTATTGATTTGCGAATATTGTACCATCCTTGCATCCCAGGGATAAATCCTACTTGTTCGTGGTGTATGATCTTTCTGATGTACTGCTGGATTCGATTTGCCAGAATTTTGTTGAGGATTTTGGCATCTATGTTCATGAGGGATATTGGCCTGTAATTCTCTTTCATTGTTTTATCTTTATCTGGTTTTGGTATTAGGGTGATGCTGGCTTCAAAGAAGGAGCTTGGAAGTGTTCCTTCTTCTTGAATTTTCTGGAATAGTCTGAGGAGGATAGGTTTTAGCTCTTCCTTGAATATTTTGTAAAACTCCCCATTGAAGCCATCTGGCCCCGGGCTTTTGTTTGCTGGAAGCTTTTTGATGACTGCTTCAATTTCTTCCATAGTTATCAGCCGATTGAGATTTTTAGTATCTTCCTGAGTAAGTTTTGGAAGATTGTGTTTTTCTAGGAATGTGTCCATTTCCTCCAGGTTGTCTAGTTTGTTGGAATAGAATTGTTCATAGTATTTTTTGACAATCCTTTGGATTTCTGTGGGGTCTGTTGTTATTTCACCTCTTTCATTTCTGATTTTGTTTATTTGGGTCCTCTCTCTTTGCTTCTTGGTGAGCCTGGCTAGAGGTTCATCAATCTTGTTTATCCTTTCAAAGAACCAGCTCTTGGTTTTGTTGATCTTGTGTATTGTTTTTTTGGTCTCTATGTCATTCATTTCTGCTCTGATCTTTATTATTTCCTTTCTTCTACTCACTGTGGGATTTTCTTGTTGCTCCCTTTCTAATTCTTTGAGTTGTTGAGTTAGATGATCTATTACCATTTTTTCTTGTTTTTTGAGGTAGGCCTGTAGAGCTATACACTTCCCTCTCAAGACTGCTTTCATTGTGTCCCGTAGGATTTGCAATGTTGTGTTTTTATTGTCATTAGTCTCCAGGATGTTTTTAATTTCTTCTTTGATCTCATTGATAACCCAATCATTGTTTAGTAGCATGCTATTCAGTTTCCAAGTGTTTGAATTTTTTGGAGTGTTTTTATTGTAGTTTATTTCTAATATTATGCCATTGTGGTCTGAGAAAATGCTTGATATGATTTCAATATTTTTGAATTTAGGGAGACTTTGCTTGTTACCCAAAATGTGGTCTATTTTTGAGAATGTTCCATGTGCACTTGAGAAGAATGTATATTCCCTGGCTTTGGGGTGAAATACTCTGAAGATGTCAATTAGGTCCATTTGATCTATTGTGTCATTTAAAATTGTTGTTTCTTTGCTAATTTTTTTGTCCAGAGGATTTATCCATTGATGTCAGTGGTGTATTAAAGTCCCCTACTATGATTGTATTGATGTCGATCTCTCCCTTGATATCTTCCAGGAGATGTTTTATGTATTTGGGCGCTCCTGCATTGGGTGCATAAACGTTTACTAGAGTTATATCTTCTTGTTGAATTGCTCCCTTTAGTATTATGTAGTGGCCTTCCTTATCTCTTATTATGGCCTTTACTTTGAGGTCTATTTTATCTGATATAAGTATCGCAACCTCAGCTTTTTTCTCATTTCCATTTGCCTAAAAAATGTTTTTCCATCCCTTCACTCTCAGTCTGTGTGAATCCTTTGCTCTAAGGTGGGTCTCTTGTAGACAGCAAATATATGGGTCATGCTTTCTTATCCATTCAGCTACCCTATGTCTTTTGATTGGTGCATTTAATCCATTTATGTTTAATGTTATTATTGATAGGTACCTGTTTGTTGTCATATTTTTTCTTAGTGTTTGTTTTTCTTCTTGCCTTTCTCTCTCTTCTTTTTACAGCAGTCCCTTTAGCATTTCTTGCATTGCTGGCTTGGTAGTGATGAACTCTCTTAGCCCTTTTTTATCTGTGAAGCTTCTGATTCCACCTTCAATTTTGAATGATAGCCTTGCTGGGTATAGTATTCTTGGATTCAGTCCCTTGTTTTGCATCACTTTGTATATTTCATTCCATTCCCTTCTGGCCTGGTGTGTTTCTGTTGAGAAATCAGTTGATATTCTAATAGGAGATCCCTTATATGTTACTTTCTGTCTCTCTCTTGCAGCTTTTAAGATTCTTGCTTTGTCGTTGGTGTTCGTCAATTTAATTATGATGTGTCTTGGTGTCGGTCTTTTGGGGTTCAACTTGTTTGGGACTCTGTGTACTTCTTGGACTTGGATAGTTTTTTTCTTGCCAATATCAGGAAAGTTTTCTTTCATTATTTCTTCAAACAGGTTTTCTATTCCTTGTTTCTCTTCCTCTCCTTCTTTTATCCCTATTATTCGAAGGTTGTTTCGTTTTGTGTTGTCCCGAAGCTCCCTTAGGCTCTCCTCTTGCTTTTTAAGTCTTCTTTCCAATTGCTGCTGTGTTTGTGTGTGTTTTCCTACCTGGTCTTCTAATTCGCTGATGCGGTCCTCAGCCTCTTCTACTCAACTCTTTAGGCCTTCCATTGTGTTCTTTATTGCAGCTATGCCATTCTTCATCTCCTTTTGGTTTCTTTTCATGTTGGTGACATTTTCATTCAGCTCCTTATAGTTCTCATTGAGTTGTGTGTATTTGTCATCCATCCGTTTAAACATCCTTATAACGAATACTCTGAATTCTTTCTCTGTTAGGCTGCTAGCCTCAAGTTCATTTAACTCCCTTTCTCTTGATTCTTCTTTTTCTTTCCTTTGGGGATTTCTTTTTTGTCTCCACATGTTTTCCTGTACTGTTTTAATTGTAGATCCACTTGCTTTGCTGCCCAGGTTCTTTTGGGGATGGTGCTACTGGATTAATCTCAGTTTTCCTTGGTTTGTTAATCTAGTGTAGCTCCTACTCGAGCTATTTGGGTTCTCTTGATGTAGACCTGCGAGCTTGAGAGGCACAACTGTGGTGTCTAGATGTCAGCAGCTGTGGGTGGGAGTGTCTCAATTTTTGCTGTCTTGCACCCTTAATTGTAATCACACCTGCCCAGCAGGGACTCACAGTGGCCCCCAGGTACCTTCTGTTGGGGTGTTGGGGCTCAGGGGATCTGGTCTTTGAAAGGCGTTGCTGTGGTGCCCTGAGATCTGCAGTCGTGGGGTGAGCAGACCCAGCTTTTTCTGTTGCACCTGTGGTGGATAGGTTCTTACTCCCAGCGGTGTTTTACAGGAGCACCCTCGGTACTTTTGCCAGTGAGACACACTGAAGGGCTCTGAAGGGCCCTGGCAGTGTAGCCGGGTAATTGGAGTTCCTATGGGCTGGTATCCACGGTAAGTGAGTTCAAAGCTTCTACTGCTGGAGGGGCATGCGCCCCCTGCTTGTTCAAGATCGCACCCAACGAGAGCTCACAGTGGCTCCCACTAGCGCCCTGTGGTTGGTTGGGCTCAGTGTGTTAGTATCTGTGGAGGCGCACTCTCTGGTCGCAGATCTCTGATGCACTCCGAGGGGTCCTGGCACTTTGGTTGAGTAGCTGGGGTTAATGTGGGAAACCCTCCAGGAAGAGGGAATTCAGAATTTCCACTGCGGGGCCGCGCGCCTCAGTCTGTGCAGAATCACACCCTTGGGTGCAAGCCCTGAGCAAAGTGACCTGGGGCTGAGAACACGCAAGTGCGTGCACAGCTGGGGTTAATGTGGGCAACCCTCCAGGAAGAGGGAAGAAGGAATTTCCACTGCGGGGCCACGGGACCCCGTCTGCACAGAATCTCACCCTCGGGTGCAAACCCAGAGTAAAGTGGCCTGGGAATGAGAGCGCGCGAGTGCGTACACAGCTGGGAGCAGCTGGGTTAATGTGGGCAGCCCTCCAGGATGGGGGAGTTTGGAATTTCCACTGAGCGTGCCCCCCGTCTGCGTAGACTCACACCCTGGGGTTCAAACCCAAAGTAAAGTGACCTGGGGCTGAGGACTCACAAGTGCATGCGCAGCTGAGGTTAATGTCGGCAACCCTCCAGGAAGAAGGAAGAAGGAATTTCCACTGCGGGGCCCCGGGCCCCCTTCTGCACAGAATCTCACCCTTGGGTGTAAACCCGGAGTGAAGTGTCCTGGGGATGAGACCACACGAGTGTGTGTCCGTGCGTGCGCGAGCGGGAACCAGGGGTTCTGCTGTTGGGGAGGGGGAGTTGCACTTACAGCTGCGGAAAGCTGTGTCTTTGGAGGTGGAGGTCCCAGGTTCCGTGAGTCTGCAGCTGGGGTAGCAGGATATTGGCTGGAGTGGGTGCTGGGTCGTGGGGCAGTTCCAAGGCCTGTCTTGTTGGTGGTGTTGATGAGTTTCTACCTAAGGCCGTTCTCAGCTCAAGATGGCTTGGGTTCCCTCTGTGCTAGGGTCCGGCCGTCCCGGGAGTGCCCGCAGCGGTGGTAGTCTCTCTTTGTCAAGGAGAGGCTTTCTGCCAGCCCCTGCTGCTCCTGCGAGATTTAACTTTCCCTCACTCACTCTCACACACCCCATGCACAACCACACACTCTCCTTTTATATCCTCACTCACTCACTTCCTCTCTCTCCACTCCGTCCTGCCAGCCGCCATCTTCCTGTTCTCTTGCCTTCTTTTGGATTAATATTTTTTCTTGAACATTAACTTACCAGACACTGAATAACTGCACAAATTAATAAGCGTAACACAAATAAACCTATTTTTCTTGTTCTCCGAAAGCAAAATATTTCCTGTTGCACACACCAAACAAGTCAGTCCAAGACTAATGATGTGGCAATTGGCTGCTAAAATATTGGCTGCTAGTATTAGTGGAGAGAAATGGTGCAGCTGCATGTAAGGTGCATAAGGGAAATGAATGCAACATGATTATAGTAATCAGTCATTAGGAAATGTTGTAGTTTGTTATTAATAACTAGAGGCCCGGTGCATGAAATTAGTGCACTCGGCAGCGGGGGGATCCCTCAGCCTTGCCTTGCCCTCTCACAGTCCAGGAGCCCTCATGGCATGTCAGACTGACAGCTTAGGCCCGCTCCCCTAAGCCATCAGTGGGACATCCTTAGTGCTGCCGCAGAGGTGGGAGAGGCTCCCACCACCGCCGCTGAACTAGCCAGCCATAAGCCTGGCTCAGGGCTTCTGGCTGAGCAGCGCTCCCCCTGTGGGAGCATACTGCCCACCAGGGAGTAGTTCCTGCATTAAGTGTCTGCCCCCTGGTGGTCAGTATGCATCATAGCGACCAGTCGTTCTGCCATTCGGTTGATTTGCATATTAACCTTTTATTATATAAGATTATGTATAAAAGGATATTATAAAAATTAAGTTATGAAATTTTTATTAAATCATTTCTTACATACCATTATATTGGCTGGGCCACAAAAATATTCCTTGTGGGCTGCACGCATGCTCTAGAGTGATAGTGGGGATAATGAAAAGTGGTTAGATTTAAAATATATTTTATAGGTATAATTAATGAGATTTTTGATAGATTGGAGGTAGGAGATGATGGAGAGCAAACAATGAAAGATAAACTGTAGGTTTTGGGCTTAAACAACTCGAAAAATGGTGGTACCATTTACTGAGATAGGGAATATTGGGGGGAATCAGGAAGGACTAGTGGTGGGATTGAAAATCTAGAGTCCTTTTATGATCATGTCAATTTTGAAAACTTTGAAGTGAAGATATTGTGGTATGCAGTTCGCTTTGTGAATGTGGAATTAAAGACAAGTCAATATTGAAGCTAGTAATAGTTCACAGCTCTCACCTATGTGATTTTTAGTAGCTTGACCTAGAGCTAAGTGTTTCATTACTATGTATTATACGTTATCTGTACTAAAAGTGTCTAGTCTGATTTGGGAAGATAGAAAACCATTTTAGAATAACTCAAGAAGAAAAAGTAAGCAATTAAAATGAGATGTGATAGAAATGATAAGCACAAATGAAGGCCTGAAAAGACAGGGATCATTGAAAGCTGTAGTAAAGAAGGCTTCCTGCAAGAGGTAACGTTTGTTCTGGGCCTTGAACACTATGCTCAGGGAGAGAAGAAGGGATTGAACATTCAAAACTCTGAAAAAATATTGTGTGGCCTTAGCTCTTTGTGAGAGTCTTCTTTGATATGGCTTAACCTGATGACTTTGACATTTCCTGAGAGTGCCTTGGGTGCTGTGCTCCACTTTGCTTTGAGGTGGAAATGCCCTAATTTTGCTATAGTGTTTGCACATGGTTAAGGGATATGGATATTGGAGTGCTGCAGAGCACATGTCTTTCAAGGAATCTCAAACATTTGTGCCCTGTATGGTCTATCTCTAGCACCAGAGATAATTACCTCCTTTTGGGACTACACTCTCAACTTGGACCAGGATGCAGAGTCGTTTCCTCAGAGTAGTACTAACACAGTTTCTCAGGTGGCAAAACTAAGGAAGGAAATACAGATATGCAGGTGGGAGGGTACATGGGGAGAAAAGCACTTCCTTCACTTGGAAGTGTTAACAGTGCAGTCTGAATATAGATAGCAGGTTGTGTGTTTCTGCTAAGGCAGCTGCTACCAACAGGAGTACAGGCTGTGCTATTCTAGGAAGCCACCAAATCTGATTGTAGCTCTTGCTCATTTTACCATGTGATACATTTTTTTAAGTCCATTCATGTTGTCCAGCGCCAAATTCATGTCCTCATGTCCCCATCCTGAGATAGAACCCGGCTTCCCTTCTCTGGCCTTCCTGAAGGGCATTTCCTAGAGCAGTAGTTTTCAAACTGCTTTTGGGAACCATAGGGTTTCTGAGTTGTGGAGTACTAGGAGAGAGATGATGAAGTTAGAGGACAGATATATTCAGGGATAGACTAAAAGCCACCTCCCTATGCAAATCAGCTCTGCTTTTAATTGTGTGTTTTTAAATTTTTAATTCTATATATGGATGCATTTACATAAAGTTTGAGATTGATTGTTCTAAAACTATACATAATAGATTCAAACTCCCAATTTTACTAGATTCTTTTGTTAAATTTGGGTTTTTTTAGAATTTTTTACTTACTACTGATCAACATAACATGTTTATTGTAATTATTGGGTAGATGATTTAGCAAGAAAACCATGAGTTTTAAGGGGATTTAAAGTCTTCAGCAAAACAACAAAAGTGACTAGAGTAAGATGGGCATGGAGAAGTATACATACAATTTTTGCTATAGAATTAAATAATTAAAAAAGTATTCTGGGAAAGTGTCGGTATTTAAGGATCTTATTTCATTAATCTATTCATTTATTAACAGCTATTTATTGAGTACCTACTACATTCCATCCTGGAGCCTCAATGATGGACAGAGTTTATAGACTTTTTATTAAGCTAATCAGCCACTCTAGATTTTTTAAAATTGATTTTACAGAGAGGAAGGGAGAGAGAGAGAGGTGAGAAAGAAACATTGATCAACAAGGGTTCAAACTCACAACCTGGATATGTGCCCTGAACAGGAATGGATCTGCCACATTTTGGTGTACAGGATGGCAATGCCAACCAACTGAGCCACACCAGCCAAGGCACATCCCAGATTTTTTATAGTGCCCCAAGATTCCCCTTTCCCTCTAGGATTAAAACTGGTTAAGGCCTCACATTTATAGTATTCAACTGGCTCTATACATTTTTGAATCATGAAATTTTAATTGGTTTTTCATTCCAGCCACTTAGCAGAGGATTCATTAGATTGCAAGGCCTAAAAAATTTCTCCACTCCCACCCCCCCATTTTAGATTGCTGGAGCACAGGTCCAATCAAATATTGCATTTCAAAAATACAGTCCATCCAATCAATTTAATAAGAGCATCAGCCATTTTAATATTTAGATTCCTTCCTCAATGTATGTGTGTATGTTTAGTACATATTTTATGCCATTATTTAAATTTACTTTATTTCAGGTGTAATGTATCAAGTATCTGAAAATATAGCAGAGGATTTTCAAAGATTTTTAAGACAGGAAAGAAAGAGGTTTCTTCAGACACTAATATCTAAAAATAGCTTGGCATTTGATATTGTCTTCTATATTTATTTCCCCAAAGTTATCATATATATATATATTTTTTTTCTGTTATTTATATCCAAGTGTATTTGTTTAAAATTGAATGTATAGGAGGTGCTACATATATTAATTTCTATTTATATAACTTATATAAACCCATGTCAATTTATATCTGACATTAATTTTGAAATATCTGCCCATTCCGTTTGATTGGTATCAATAAAATTTGTTATGAGTCTTTCTTTTTAATCTCAAATGAATCATGATGACATTAGGTAGTATTATTGTTAACCTTTGCCCACTATTACATTGATGTTTCACTATTTCTTCAAAAGTAATGTGAGGTATTTTAAATCCCATTGTCTGAAATGAGGTTATAAGAGTGCAGATAATCTGTTTTCAGGGATAAAATTGATTGAATGTAGTTCAGTGAGAGGAAAGACAGTATAAAAAATTGAATACTCATCTGTTTCAAAACTTACCACAATATAACAGAAAGCAATAATGAATTGAATGTTTTCTTCTGATATACTTACACAAGGTAGAGTTGAATTACAAAGAAGCCTTTTAAAAATAGGATGTGTGTATACGAAAAGAATCATAGTCAAATTGATAATGCAGAAAATAACAAAGTGTATAGATTGTGATATATCATGTCAATGATTCTTCTTTTATGAACCATGAAGATCTTGATAATGTATGTGGTCTCATGTGTGTGTGTGTGTATGTGTGTGCACATCTCACAGGCACATAAATAATTTTGAACTAATTAGTGACCAAGAATCATGGTAAAAAGCATCACTGGGCAAGTGTTATTGGCTCTAAGTAATGATTGTGCATATAGGTGCATACTGAAAATCAGTATCTGAGTTTATGTGTGATACTTTCAGGTCTACAATCTATTTCACCAGTCTGGCACAGGTGACATATAACAGGTAATGATGTTGGTAGGAGGAGCTGTGACAGTGAGATAGAAAGCTTTTTGAGAAAATATAATGCCATAATTGAAGAATCTATCTGTCCATGACAGTAAAGTGGATAGTTCTAATAAACCAATGAACAAGGTTTGAGAGGATGAATAAGAAGCATAGTGTTTGCAGTTTAGCTTAAATTCTTTCTCCTTGTTAGGGAGCTAAGGATTTTTTAAGTGAGTGAAGAGGAAATTTTAAATTCTGTGGGAGCAAAATGTATCAGGTTTTATAAAGCACATTAAGTCTAAATGTGGTAAGATATGCCTATCTTCAGAGGGTCACCTGGAGAACTGACTCCTTTCTGGAACTCAGGCAGAAATGATGGCACTGACTGCACCAAATGTGGGCACAGTTTTTCAGAGTATAGCTTTTGTTTCCTTCATTTGCTTCTCAGTCCCAAACTAGACTCCGTGCTGTCACTCCATCTGGCATCAAATCAAAAGACCAACCCTGCTACACGGGAAGCAAATGTAGCTTCAAAATTGTGCTTTTGTGAAAACTCTACTGTTGCTAGTTTTCTGAAACACTGGAATTGTGAGGATGAGAGGAAGGCTTCACCAGTACTATAGACCAAAATATCATTAACCAATCTGAGAGGATATGCAAATAGTTGACTATAGTGGCCAGGAGATTTCCAACAGTGACATCTTTAGATAACTGAGGCACTATCTTACCAGTTTCATAAACTCAGCCTAAAAATCACATTCTGGGGATCAAGTACCATGCATAAAGTTGTCCTCCAAACAAGATCCTACAGGTATTGCTCATTTGGGTCTCACTCAGGAGGCTGTGTGGGTAGAAATCCTGAAGGTTCAGTTTGAACTGCCAAGACCCCCCAACAAGAATGTTCGAGACTAGCCCAGGTTAGAGATTAACAAAATGGGCCCCAGTGAATGTGAGGCAACTCCTGTCCCAGCAGTCTGGATGCTCATTTTCCAGGCCCCTATTTCCTACCTGCCCTGCTAGTTATTTGGAGGGATTGTAGAGATTTCTACTCAAATTCTTTACCTAGTACTTGGATGGTCTCTGAATCACTAGACATCCTCATCCAGCAAGAGCAATTATGCTGCTAAGATAGGTGATGCCTTGACATTCAAGTAGAGGAAAGTTAAAATCCTTGTGATTTTTTTTTATTGTTAACATTATCATAGATGTCCCCATCACCCCGCTTTGCCACCTCCACTCAGCCCCTGCCCCCTCTTCATCTGGCTATCACCACACTGTTGTCTGTGTCCATGGGTTATGCAATAAGTTCTTTGGTTAATCTTTTCCCACCCAACCAACCTGTCTTCCCTCTGAGATTCATCAGTCTGTTCCATGTTTCTATGTTTCTGGATCTATTTTGTTCATCAGTTTTTTGTTCATTAGATTCCACACATGAGTGAGATCATGTGATTCTTGTCTTTCTCTGACTGGCTTATTTTACTTAGCATAGTAATCTCCATTCCACTCATACTGTCTCAAAGGGTAAGAAACCCTTCTTTTTTTACAGCTGCATAGTACTCCATTGTGCAAATGTACCACTGCTTTTTTTATCCACTCATCTACTGATGGGCATTTGGCTCTTATAAATAGCACTGCTGTGAACATAAGTGTGCATATATTTTTTCTGATTGGTGTTTCAGGTTCCTTAGGATATATTCCCAGAAGTGGGATAGCTAAGTCAAAAAGCAGTTCCATTTTTAATTTTTTGAGGAAACTCCATATTGCTTTCTACAGTGGTTGCACCAGTCTGAATTCCCACCAACAGTGCACAAGGGTTCTCTTTTTTCCTCACCAGCACTTGTTTGTTGATTTATTGATGGTAGCCATTCTGGCAGGTGTGAGGTGATATCTCACTATGGTTTTAATTTGCATTCTCACCAACAGTGCAGGAGGGTTTCCTTTTCTCCATATCCTCACCAACACTTGTTTGTTGGTTTGTTGGTAATAGCCATTCTGACAGTTGTGAGGTGATAATTCTTTATGGTTGAAAGTATTACATATGTCCCCTTTTTCCCCCATTGACCCCCTCTGGCCTGCCCCAATCCCCTGCCCCAGGCCTTCACCACCCTATTCTCTGTGCCCATGGGTTATGCATATATGCATACAAGGTCTTTGATTGATTACCTCCCACCCACTCACCCTCCCCCACCTTCATTGCAGTTTTAATTTGCATTTCTCTGATAATTAAGGATGCTGAGCATCTTTTCATATTTCTATTGGCCATCTATATAACCTCTTTGGAGAAGTGTCTATTCAGGTCCTTTGCCCATGTTTAAATTGGATTGTTTGCCTTTTTGGTGTTGAGTTGTATACATTCTTTATATATTTTGGAAATTAACCCCTTATCAGATGGGTCATTGGCAAATATAGCCACCTATACAATAGGTTCCCTTTTCATTTTCTTGGTGATTTCTTTTGCTGCACAGAAGCTTTTTACTTCGATGTAGTTCCATTTGTATATTTTTTTCCTTTGTTTCCCTTGCCCTAAGAAATATATAAACATATTGCTACCAGAGATGTCTGAGATTTTACTGCCTATGTTTTCTTCTAGGATTATTTGGTTTTGTGACTTACATTTAAATCTTATATCCATTTTGATTTTATTCTCGTGTATGGTGTAAGTTTGTGGTCTAGTTCCATTTTTTTTTGTATGTATGTTTTCAATTTCCTCAACACCATTTACTGAAGAGACTGTTTTTACTCCATTGTAAATTAATTGGCCATAGAGACATAGGTTGAATTAGGAAGCTAGAAATGAAGACTGAAAGGCTAATTAGCAGATAGATATACTATCGCAAGAAAATGATGGTGGGCCTGCACCAAGCTGATTGCCATTAGAGTTGGACAAATATAGGAGTGATTGAGTAAAATAGCCCAGGAGAACTTGGTGTTGTCCACTATGTGTCCTAGAGAAAGGGAAGAAAAAAAAAAGATGAGCTGGAGTTTCAAGCTTTGGTTCATTGGCAAATAGAGGTGCCCTTCACAAAAATAAATCAGAAGTAAGAGTTTGTTTAAGATGAGTTCTGTATCAAATATTATGAGTGAGGTGCAGATGGAACATTGCATTGTAGAATTGATGCTTTGGAAGGAGGCCAAAGTTTGAGAATTGTGTGGGTAGTACACAGGAGTAGAAGAGACCACTAAGGAAACACATGTAGAAAATTAAGGCACTGAGTCAAGAAAAAGGCAAAAATAAACTAGTTAAAGGGGTCATGCAGCAGTTGTCAGAAAAGTCAGAACAGCCAGGGCAGCACAATGTCATGGAAACCAAGGTAAGAAGGGTTTGCCAATAATATGAGATATTTCAAAAGATCCAGGAAGGTGGAGCTGAGAGAAAGCCATTGAATTTGGTGATTGGAACTCTGTTCTTTCCCTTTATTAGAACACAAGTTAATTTAGACCATCACCACCACCAAGTCCTTAATAATGGTATACCAACCCCAGCGATCAGTGACTGAAAGACATTGGAAAAATAAAGCAATACAATTTTTACTCTATTATTTTATTCATTCAACAAACCTTTATTGAACTTTACTATTTGCCAGGCATTGTGTAAGATGTTATCTTCTTGTTGCCAGTATGAGTTATATAACAGTGTCCTCTCCTGCCTTATAGCTAGGTCTTGATGTAATTATTAATAGTTCTTTGTTTCATCCTAAAAATGTCTTGATTTTGACAGTAAATTATATTTATTACATATGGCCACTTCTCTAGACTCATCTGGCCTAACCCAGTCCTATAATTCTGTTTGCCTGTGCAAGGGCTTTCTGAACTCGACTGGAATGAAACCATTATGTGTCCCATGTTGTCAATGAAAGGAATTATTTCTGAAATCATTGTCTTCATAACATGGGTTGTGTGTTTCCAAACTTGTGTCTTACAGCACATGTAACATATTTTACAATACAGAAGCTCCAAAGTTAACCTGCCCAGACTTGCTATTTATGTGTTGTCTATCAATCCATGAAGGCCATTCAATGTGGATTGATCTTGATGAATCAGAGTATGTCTGTCACTTACTCATAGGAATTACTCACGATAGAACCTAGCCTAGATTTACTGTCTGTATTTTAGGACCATAGGCATATTTGCCAAATCATATCATGTGAAGAATTAAGTGAGGATAGCAGAACTGACTTGGCTAAACCAAAATTTCTCCAGTGTAGAAGTGAGGATCTGAATATTTTAAACTGGTCAATAAAGGGTTACATGTGTTAGCTAGAGGCACTTGGAAATACAAGCTGTGCTTATTTCTTAGATTTATAAATAACTTAAACCTATGTAAGAGTTAATTAATTTGGCTCCATTCCACCTACAGTTTAGCTTCTTGAGGGAGTAACTTGACCCTTATTATACCCAATGTTTGTAGTTGTAAAGAGAACTCCCAATAGAATGAATAAAACCTTGCTTGGATTGTCTGAGTTTGACTTCTTGTGTACTTCTGTGGAGAAACTCTAAGATGTCAGGCACAGCACAAAACGTCAAAATAAGTCTTCAGTTAAGGACAAATGTATGCATTGTATTATTCATGGCTGCAGTTATTTATAATTCTGGTTTATTTTTCTCTTTTAAATGACTGGCATTCTAAAGCAGGAGTTAACTTGTGACTTAGGAACAGTAATAGAGACTATAAAAAATACACTGAATTTTATTCACTTCACCCTTTCCCTGGAGAATATCTTCAAGTAGAATGGTTGCCTTTGGGACAGTAGGTCAGTTTCTTCACGCCTGATATTATCTATGATTACATAAGAAGTTACATGAGTTTTCTCAGTTGTCAGAATCCCAGAGTGCAAGAACACTGAACAGTAGGAATAAAAAAGACTACTTGTCATGCTGACAGATCTTACTTGTAACACTTCTGAAAGGATCTGACAGATTAGACTGCAGGTAAAGCCTGTGAACTGAGCATAGAAGATGAAAATGAATTAAGTCATTTGATATCACAATGCAAATGAAGTGTGACTTCATAGAAAGTACTCATTCCAAACGCCATGTCCCTTGTGTCATCTAATCTTTCCAGCCACTCAAGTGGATACCATCACTGAATATCATGACAGGATCTAGCCCATTAGCTGTGATAGCAGCTTGTATTGTTTTGTTGACTTCATTTAAAAACATTAATCCCCATGAGTCATTTATTTCATAAGTGTACTAAATTTTATCTTAAGTTACAAAAAATAATGGTTGGAAATAGTCACATCATTCATCCAAGCAATTTTGCTGTAAGAGCTAAGGAACAATTAGCAGACAAAGTGAGAAGTCATCACCTCTCTTCAGAGCTATGAAATCCATGGTATTTAACCACTGTCCTATTTTGGGAAGTATGTCCATGAAGGAGAGGAGGCTATTGCTCTGAGCTGTCTTCCCCTTAGGTTACAGCATTGGGCATGAGAATAGAGCCTGTCCCTGACTCCTGAACCAACTCAAGGAAAAGATGACAATAATAGAGCTGCAGTCTGAGGTCTCATGGGTGGACAGAACAACTGCCATTTAGTGAGCTCTTATTTTGTGATATTACGTGTAAACATGTAATATTTAATCCTGACATCTCAATGAGATAGTTCTTGCCATTGTCTCAATTCTGCATATAAGGAGACTGAGAAACTTTCTAGTCATGTCAGCTCAATGACCATGTAACCCTGAACAGAGCGAGAATTCAAATTCAAGGTTTTTAGACTAAAGTCCATGCCATTTCTCCACTTTGTGCGGCTTCAGATGATGTTAAAGGCAGGGTAAATTGTCCTAATTGAAGCCTAGCTGAAGTCCTCAGGTTTATAGGCTAATGCATCTGGTATGGTCTTGATTCCTAGTCAGAATTCTTATGTTCATGCCTACCAGTGTTTCCCTGTTGCATGTATTAGCCCAGGTGTTTCCAACCACAGGCCCTTTGCTAGGCCCTGACTGCCATCCACTTACTCCTCATGTCTTACAGTCCAAGAACTTTGGCTTGCATTTTAAGCATCTTGGATTCCCTGGTTGCGGATTTGTAATGATCAAACTATTCAGCTCTAGAGGTAGACAGAACTCTTCTTTTGTGTGTATACTAATATAGGTACCTCAAACCATACTCAGAGTATGTATTAGTTTCTGTGGCATCCATGATAAATTACCACACACTTGATGGCTTAAAACAATAATATTTTATTCTCTCACCTATCTGGAGGCCAGGAATCCAAAATCAAGTTGTTGGCATGGCTTTACTCCCTCCAGAGGTTCTAGGGCAGAATCTGTTCCTTACCTCTTTTGGTGGATCCAAGCATTCCTTGGTGTTCCTTGGCTTGTAAGTGCATCATTTTAATCAGTGCCTCTGTCTTCGTATGACCTCCTCTTCTGTATCTTCTCCTCTTCTGTCTGTCTCAAGTATCCCTTTACCTTTCTTTTATAAAGACATTTGTAATTAGATTTAAGGCCCAACCAGATAATTCAGGAAGATCTCATTCTAAGACCCTTAATTTAATCACATATGCAAAGTCCCTTTCCCCAAACATTCTGGAGGTTAGGATGTGGACACATATTTGGGGGGAATCACCATTTCAACCACTACCACATTCCCCAATGATTCTCTGAACCACATGGAATCAAGCTGTTTAGGGCAAAAATGAATTACTATGAATATGGAGATAGTATTATGGCTGCCCTCCACTGGCACTTTTTAAAACATCACCCCTCACCCATGATGCCCCCAAGTCCCCAAATTCTCCTGACACCCCTTGAAATCAGTCTCAGGTCAACCTAGATTCATTAGTTCATGGAAACAGCATAGTTTAAGAGAGAGAACATGAACTTAGGAGTCTGACAACTGTGTTACAACTTACTCCAATACTTCCTGGTGATATGACCTTGGATAAGTTACTTTAACCTCTCTAGGACTCAGTTTACTGACCTGCAAAACAGAAAGAGATGAAGAAATCAATTTTGGTCAGAGGCTCCTCTAAGAAATAAAAATACCTTGCCTTTGGAGCCATCAAGACATGGCTTATCTGCTGGCTCTGCCACCCACCAACCATATAATTTGGGCAAGACTCTACATTTCAGTTTCCTCATCCACAGACTAAGGATAATCCCTCTTACCTTGCAGTGATGTTAGGATTTCATAATAAAATGTACAGAAAATGTAGTTGATGTCAATGCATGTTTTTAAAATGTATTATTATTGTTGTTTTTATCATTAGCTTCAAGTTAGAGTGTGCCAAGTCTATGGCAGACATTCTACCAAGTGCTATGGAGCAATGCAGACACATCTGGATCCTCCAATAGAGAAAGTTGAGCTTAGAAGGGGAAAGATGATATTGTTGTGAGAAACTAGAAACAGCACACAACTTATACCCCTGAAAATAAATTCCTTGGGATACAGTTAAGTCATCTTCACTCTTGGGTGAAATTGTATAAATCAGAGTTAAGGAAGTAATGAAGAAACTGGCGGGGGGGAGGGGGCGCGGGATTCAGTTTTAACAAATGAACATTTTTTTTAATTTCTTTATTGACTAAGGTATCACATATTTGTCCTCATCCCCCCATTCCCATCCCAAACTCCTCCCCACGCATGCCCCCACCCCCCTGTTGTCCGTGACCACTGGTTAGACTCATATGGATGCACACAGGTCCTTTGATTGATCTGTCCCCCTTATCCCCACCCTCCCCTACCTTCCCTCTGAGGTCTGACAGTCTGATCTATGCTTCCTTGTCTCCTGGTCTGTTCTTGTTCATCAGTCTATATTGTTCATCATTTTCCTTAGATGAGTGAGATCATATGCTACTAGAAATCCTCTCTAATAAAATGGTAATAACCATCACTCCACTACATAAGCCATGCCCACCAGCCAAGCCACGCCCACCAGCCAATCAGGGCGAGTATGCAAATTAACCCCAATCCAAGATGGCTACAGCCACAGAGAGCAAGGTTTCCCAGGTAACAGAGCAAGCCAAGCTTTCCATAGCTGTTTCAGGCCTAAGCCTCCACTCAAGCTACAAAGTTTCAATTATAGAAGGTAAACAAATTCAAACAAATGGCGGCAGAATGGAGCTTGAGAGAGCAGGCCGGGGTTGCCAGTGGCAACAGGGGAAGCAAAGCTTTCCGCACACCCTGACCGGGCTCACCCGCTTAAGGCTACAAAGTTTCAATTGTAGAAGGTGAATTAACTGCCCCAGAAATGGCTGCCGCCCCAGGCTACAAAGTTTCAATTGTAGAAGGAAAATAAATTCCAGATACCAGGGCCTCCCCTTGGGTTGCCAGGGGGCGTGGCCGGCCTGCAAACCACCACAGGCCCCTCGCTCAGGCCGCCCCACACCCCAAGGGAAACCCCACCCTTATCTGTGACACCCTTCAGGGCAAACCAGCTGGCCCCCACCTGTGCACCAGGCCTCCTATCTAATGAAAGAGTAATATACAGATTGATCATCACTGCAACACACACTATAGCTGCCCCCATGTGGTCAAAGATCCTGCCCCCATGTGGACACAAGATGGCCACTACAAGATGGCCAGCAGGAGAGGGCAGTTGGGAGGCACCCGGCCTGCAAGGGAGGGCAGTTGGGAGGCACCCGGCCTGCAAGGGAGGGCAGTTGAGAGGGACCAGGCTTGCAAGGGAGGACAGTTGGAGGTGATCAACCCTACAGGAGAGGGCAGTTAGGGGTGACCAGGCTGGCAGAGGAGGGAAGTTGGGGGCAAACAGGCTGGCAGGGGAGCAGTTAAGCATCAACCAGGCTGGCAGCGGAGTGTTTAGGGGGTGATCAGGCTGGCAGGCAGAAGCGGTTAGGGGCCATCAGGAAGGCAGGCAGGCAAGCAGTTGGGAGCCAGCAGTCCTGGATTGTGAGAGGGATGTCCGACTGCCCGTTTAGGCCCGATCCCACCAGGATCGGGCCTAAACGGGCAGTCGGACATCCCTCCAGGAGTCCCAGATTGGAGAGGGTACAGGCTGGGCTGAGGGACAACCCCCCGCCGTGCACGAATTTCGTGCACTGGGCTTCTAGTACACTTATAAGAACCGAAAATGAGACAAGCAATAATGGTTATGCTGAAAGGCAAATGAATCAGTCTGTAGTGAGTTTCTTTCTGGGCCAACAGTTCTTTTGAGTCCCAATTTCAATGTCAAACAGTTCCTTATGTGTACATGTCAGCAATGATATTTCAGTTCTGGATGGTGGACAAATGGTGGTAATGCAGGTCCGACCCTCTCTGGTTTGGTCCTGGGCAACCTGCAGTGATGCACACCTGCTGACTGCTAGTATGGCAAGGCATCGTCAGCGTCTTCCATCTCTGGACTGCTTCTCTTCTGTCTTCATGGCTGGAGTAGTCCTGTCAATTCCTCTCTGTTGCAGGAATCCACATGGTCTCGGAGTTGTTTTCTGAAAATATACAAAGATATTCTTGACCAAAAGTTAATAAAGGAATCTTTTCTATAAATTTGACTTGTGATCCTTTTTCATTTTTTGCCCAAACGATTTTCCTTTGGCTTGTTTTGACCCCATGTATGTTTTACATGGGTGTCTTGCTGTTAGCATTACAAATGAAAGTTAATTTTCTAGATGTAATTTACTTACAGGATATTTTTCCTTACATGATATTCTTCTATTATCCCCCCTTTTTTGATTTAAATATTAGGAGGCTTTTGAAAATTTTATAATGTAGTCTTGATAGCTTTTAAATTTTAATTTTTGCACTATAATATGACTGCTTTAGGTTCATTACATGTTATGCAATTTTACCATGAGATGAACTAACAATAAAAATTTTAGTTAACACTTTAGGAACAGCTTTTTGTCCAGTACAATTAATTTTTCTAGAATATTCGCTTATTTCAATTAGCCAATTTAAATTAGCCTGAAAACTTGACTACTATTTTACTGTCAAATTTAATACTCTAACAACAATCTTATTTTACCCTGTAAATATTAGTGGAAAGGATTATTTGCCTTCTTGAGTAGGCCTTGAACATTCCTGGAACAAATGAACATTTTAGCTATGGTGAACATTTTGTTATCAAGACCACAGATCAAAGTTAATATCTCTTATGTCAAAATTCATAAATTTTAAAAATGTCCTGGGGATAAGTTGAGAAATTTAGACAACTACAAATGAACCATTTTTAATTGCATTTCACTTTTCTAGCTGAATGCTCATGGAGTTTTCATTCTTGTTTTACTGGCGAATTCCAATTAGGGTCATTAGAGTGACAAAACCAGCTTGACTGTTCATAAATATCTTGCATTGTACAGAAATTAAAGTGTTGCCGCAGACATCAAGATATTACAATTCCGACTGCTGAGGGAGCCTTCTAGGACAATTATTGAGGAGTTCACATTAGCCTTGTTATTTCCTCCTTCAATTGCAGTTTAATACAAATCAACAGTTCAGTTCTCCAACATCAGTTCAAGTGCAATAGCAGAAAGGATTGTAAAAGAAAAGGACTTCCCTAAATAAAGCACCTAATTAACATTTTAACATACAAAAGGCACACCTTGCCATCATACTAGGCATTGGGTCAAGGAAGTACAATTTTGTTTCCTGAATGGGAAAATCCAAATTCTGAGGAGCCATTCTTGTGCTAATTTATTGAATTGACAGTGACTAAGTACTTTGAAAATGCACCAACCTTGTGCCAGGTACTGGCAATACAAAGATAAAGAAGACTCAGATTCAGCTTTAACCTGTAAACTTTAAAAGTTAGTGTAATATACTGTTGTGCAGTTTGGGAAAGGCTCTAGACAGAGTCCTGGAAGAGTGTAGGGATGGAAAAAGAGCTATGCCTTATGGAGTTGGGGCTGGGGTGCTTCCCAAAGGATGGCCCACTTCAGCTACATTTGAAAGGATGAATGAGAATAAAGTCTGGAGGCAGAAATTTTACTAAAGGCAGAGGACAAAGGCATAGAGTGTGAAAACACAAAAGACATAAGGTAGGTGAAAGATGAAACAGAAGGCTGGAGACCATGGGATACCAGGATACAGGCTTTATTGGAGATCACCCTGCCCGCTGCCTTCCAGAGGGAAAAGAAGAGGGTGTGCCAGGGTGTAAGCGCCTTTTGAGGGGAGGAAAGGAGGGGGCAGGGCTTAGGGCACTCAGCACACGCTGATTGGTAGTTTTGAAAGGGCAGAGCAGGACAGCACAAAATGTACTGTACCCTCCATCCCGTGTAACTATGTATATGACTCCTTTTTCTTAGAAAACCGCGAGAATGTAACAGTTGCATAAACCTGCCAATAGGAATATAGAAAAGTAGACTCAGTCCAAATTAGGCAATCTCTGTAACCCACGTCACTTCCCTAAGCCCACCCAAATGACCAACCCTTTATAAACTACCGCTCCCCCCCGGGGATCGCTCTCTGGCCCCACTGCTGCGTCAGGAGGAGGTTGGGAGCCAAACCCGGGTTTGAATAAAGACTCTTTGCTTTTGCATCGGAGAAAAGGCTCCCTGGTGGTTGATTATTGGGGACCCTGAACTCTGGGCATAACAGTTTCATGTAAGGTACATGATTAGGGACCTAGGGACTTAGGAATCGGGGGCTTAAGGTATTTGGCAGGTGCTAATTGGTGGTTCAATGTACAGTCCATATAAGGTGTTCAGGAATGTCCGGCTGCAGGTGGAGTTTATGTCATACTCCGTCCATCAGTTGGGGGAAGGGAGGATCTATCAGTAGGTACAATTGAAGAGAGAAAGGGTTGGCCATGTGGGCTTGGTCTTATCTGGGAAATGTTTCTGAGGTAGATTCACCAGGAGCAGGTGAATGGATAGGGTGAAGGGGAGGACAGAGTGTATGAAGGCAGGATGGCTGGGAGGCCTCAGGCTTGGGCACTGGGTGAGCAGTTTGGGTTTGCCCAGCCCACTTCCTCTGTGCAGCCCAATCTGGGTTTCCAGAGCCAGTACTTCCCTGAGCTTCTGCAGCCCCATCTGGCTGATTAACGACTAATTCAAATATCAACTCATGGTCTTTCATTTAATTTCTTTAAAAAAGATTTTCACACTGTAGAGAATGAGGAAAAATCTTCTCCTTTGAAAAGTCAAGTAAGACCTAGGTATCACTTTAAAGAATTTAGTCTAAAACTGTTCCAAATTGTAAGCTATTAAGTGAGCAGATATTGGTAATTTGATTCAGGAGTTTAAAATTTCTCTGCCTCACAAAGAAGAAATCAGAGCTTTAGTTAACCATAAAGGTTTTCCAAGAAATAAATGGAAATGTCCAATGTATTTTTATTTGTTTCCTCTCTTTGCCCTGGTACTAGTAGAATTGGTAATGTGTTATGACTTGAGAACTAGCAGTTGATAATGGAATATTAGTGTTAATAGTGATGATTTCGACAACATTAAGGCTCATAGGTGTTATGTGGTATGTGCAGGGTTGCACAGCTCATTAGTGGCAGATTGAGCTGAACCACAAGACAGAAGGCCAAGGTTTCATTGCCTTTCTTTTGGTAATGAATGATGGCTGCATTTGGCTAGGTGGTGAGAAAGACAGTAGGAGGTGAGGTAAATAGATGGGCAGGGAAATTCTAACAAGCTGTTGGAGGCAGGATGTTATTTGGGCAGCAGTCCCCCAGGGAAGACCCAGATTGGCAGATAGATAGATCCATGCTTGGGAAAGAAATATCAAGGGATTTTAATTTCCTGGAAATAAAACAGTCTCCTCCTCAGGGGCAGACACAGAGTGGGTATTTATATGTTAGTTCCCTTGCTTTCTCCCCCAGTTTTTTTGTTTTTTTTTTGTTTTTTGTTTGTTTTTTTATGGAAAGTGAAGACTAAAATACCTCTGTCTTTTCTCAAATGACTAGTTGAAAAAATAGGTAGGAAAAGGAGTTTGGATTTTATTCTATGTCTGGTGGGTATTCCCTGGAAGATTTTAAGAAATAAATGAATGATTTTATTTATTCTTTTATAAGATGAATCTTAGTGGAGAATGGATGGTAGGGAGTTACAGAAGCTAATAAAAACATCAGAAGCAATTGCTTTATGTTAAATAAGTATGGTGGATCATATCAAGAATGGCAATAGCAGTGATGGATAGAAGTAGACAGACTCAGGATACATTTTTAGAGGTAGCATAGGAATGATTTGTGGAAGAATTGAACATGAGGTGACAAAAAATGGAATAAATCTCAAAATTTTTTATGTAAGTAACTGGAAATGACTTGGGGAGAAGATTTTTGCAGGAAGAATCTTGAATTTGGATCCAACCATGTTAGTTTGGAGGTAACTATTAGACATTCAAGTGAATATGTCAAGTAGGCAGCTGGATGTATGAGTGGAAATGTAAGTTTGGGATTCATCCGCACATAGTATTTAAAGCTATAGGACTGAATGAGGTCACTTAGGATGAGAAGAAAAAGAGGCTGAAAAACAGATTGAGGATAGGCCAGTGAGATAGAAATAAAACCAGGAGAGTGCAGTGTCTTGGAAGGCCAGGGAAGAACAGATTTTAAAATGGAAGGACCAGTCAGCTGTTTCAAGTCCTGCTGGTAAATTAAGAGCAGAGAAGAGACCACCAACTTTGATTATAAGCAGGTCATTGATAACTTTGGCAAAAGCAGTGTCTATAGAGTGGTGGAGATGGAAACTGTATTAGAGTGATTTGAGTAAAAAAAATGGTTAAGAGTTGGAATGATGACTATAGAATATTTATAAGAGATTTTGTTGTGAAGAGGAACAGAGAAATGAGGTGGCAACTGGAATGAAGGTGTGGGATCAAAGGATTTTTTAAAAAAAGCTATAACTGATGAGGATGATCAGATTGAGAGGGAGAAATTTAAAAAGCAAGAAAGAGAATAACAAGAGGAAGGAAACCCAAGAAGGCTAATGGAAATGGGACAGATACCGAACACATGTGGAGGAGTTAGCCACGAAGAGAAAGAGAAACAGTTCACTATAGTTCCTGCTTTGCCAGTTGAGGCAAGGATGTCATTTGTGAGTGAAAGGTCAAATGTTGGATGTGTTTGTAGATTTCAAAAGGGAGAAAAAGCTGTGAAATAGTTGTTTTGGAGAGTGAGAATGTGAGCATTAAAGCAAGTGTGGTAGGATCTTCAGACAATTATAAAGGGCTTGTTTGAAATTTGTGACCATGATTTTAAAATTAAACCTGTCAACACAGCTGTGTGTTTTTTCAGACGATATTCAGCTGTTAAAATACAGGGATGAAGTAGGCCGACAGTGGAGTTGACTAAAGTTGGGACTTTGCAAGGCAGATGTGATAGAGGGAGAGAGAATTTAGTGGGTTAAGTTTATTTGCAGGACTATGAATAGAATGATGTATTATTGAACCTAACATCTGGATAGAATGAAGTGAACACATAAGGTAGATTATAAACTGTGAGGTCAGTACTCTGAAGATCTTCATGAAGTTAATTACTAGAATAAGGTTACTATGATAGCTTGACTGGAAGGGAAATAAATAGGCTGATAAAGAAAGAGGAGCATAAAAGTGAGATCAAGGAGTGGTCTGTGAAATAGGAGGGGGGAAGAGTGTTTCCAGAAGGAAGAAGTAGTCAACATGTTGAGACATCAACGTAGAGGTAGAGCCCAGCTGGCATGGCTTAGTGATTGAGCATCAAACTATGAACTAGGAGGTCACAGTTAAATTTCCAGTCAGGGCACATGGCCTGGGTTTTGGGCTCCACCACCAGTAGGGGATGTGCATGAGGTAGCCAATCAATGATTCTATCATCATTGATGGTTCTATCTCTCACTCCCTCTCCCTTCCTCTTTGAAATCAATAAAATTATAGTTAAACAAAAGATTTAGGTAGAAATGTGAACAGTGGATAGAATGACAAGGTCATTATTGACCTTGACAAGAACCATTTCAATGGAATGATAGGATCCATTGTGGTGGGTTAGGAATTGATTAGGTAATGAGGAAGTTGGGACAGAGAACTAAAAGTTGGCTGTGAAGGAAAACAAAAATAAAATAGGTGGTAGCTAGAGAGGAATATGAAGCCTTAAGTGAAACCTTTTTAAAATTGAGCAACGATTAATTGTGTTTTTAATTGAAATTATTATTGAGATAATTGTAAATTCATATGCAGTTGCAAGAAGTAACACAAAGAAATTTTTGCACAACCTGTGCAGCTTCCCCCAATGGTAACATGCTACAATAACACAGTACAATATCCCAACCAGGACATTAACACTGATATAAAAAACATCAGTCCTACCCAGTACCACCTGCATTTGTATGTGTAGATATGTTAAATTCTGTGTAATTTTGTCACTTGTGCAAGTTGTGTACACATCGCCACTGTCAAGACACTGCACAATTCCAACACAGGAATCCTTCATGTCACCCTTTTATAACCACACTCACCACCCTCGTAAGTCCCTAACCATTTGCAGCTACTAAGCTAGTCTCCATTTCTATAATTTTGCAATTTCATTATTGCCATATAAGTGGAATCATATAGTATGTAACCTTTTAGAATTGGCTTTTTTCATTCAGCATAATTTCCTGGATATTCATCCAAATATTCTATGTATCAATAATTTATTCATTTTTATTGCTGAGTTCCATGATATGGATACACCAGAGTTTCTTTAAGCCATTGAAGGACATCTGAGCTATTATCAGTTTTTATTATTATAAATAATCTGCTACTAACATTTGTGTACAGATTTTTATGTGCATATAGGTTTTCATTTTTCTGGGGTAAATGCCCAGGAGTACATTTATTGAATCACTTGATAGTTATTTGCATGTTTAATTTTTAAAAGAAGCTACTAGACCATTTTCTAGAGTAGCTGCACCATTTTACATTTCTACCAACAATATATGAATGATCCAGTTTCTTAACATCATCACTAGAATGTTGTGTTCTTATAATGTTTTATTTTAACCATTCTTGTGGGTATATAGTGGTTTCTTATTGTGGCTTTAATTTGCATTCCCCTGATAGCTAATGATTTTGAATGTCTTTTTATGGACTTATTTGTCATCTGTATATTCTCTTCCATGAAATGAAATGTCTATTCATACCTTTTGCCCATCTTTTAATTGGATTATTTGATTTTTACTGTTGAGTTCTGGCAGTTCTCTATACATTGATACTCTAGAAGGTTTTTGTCATATATGTGGTTTGCAAATACAGGGGTGGACAAATGTTGGTTTATAGTTGTTCATATGGAAAAAGGCATGCAAGTTATGATTATTATAATAGATTTATTAATTCAAAAGGTTGTCACAATGCCATAGTAAACCTACTTTGCTCACCCCTGTATGTTTTCTCAGTCTATAGCTTGTATGCATTTTCTTATGGCTCTTCTCAGAGAAAATAATCTTTCAGTACTTAAAAAATACTGTGCTAATCCCTCTTGGTCTCCATGGTTTCAGATTAGAAATCTGCTGTCATTCAAATTGGTGATCCTGTATTGGTAATGTGTTTTCTCTTTCTCTGCTTTCAAGAATTATTCTTTGTCTTCCTTTGTCAGAATTTTCATTATGATGTGTATTGGCTTGCATTTCATTTTAGCCTATTTGAAGTTCGCTTAGCTTCTTGAATCTGTAGGTCTGCATCTTTCACCAAACATGGGAAGTTTTAGCCCTTATTTCTTTACAAATTTTTAGCTCCACTTTCTTTTTTAAAAAATTTCTTTATTGATTAAGGTATTACATATGTGTCCTTATTCTCCCATTACCCGCACCCCCCATTCATGCCATTACCCCCCTGTTGTCTGTGTCCATTGATTAGGCTTATATGCATGCATATAAGTCCTTTGGTTGATCTCTCCCCTTTACCCCCACCGTCCACTTTCTTTCTCTTCTCCTGGGATTCCCATGATATAATTTGCTGGATCTCTTATTTTTGTTCCACGTGTTGCTGAGGTTCTGTTCATATTTTTTCCAGTCTAATCTTTGTTGTTCATATTATGTGAATTCTATTGATCCATTCTCAATTTCACTGAGTCTGTCCTCTGTCATCTCTACTCTACCATTGATTCCTTTATTTATATAATTTCCATTTTATTCTTTTATAAATTCTATTTCTCTTCTGTTTTTTTTCTTTTTTTTCATTTATTTCAAGAAAATTTATAATTGCTGTTTAAACATTTTATGATGGCTGCTTTATTTTTTTAATATTTATTTATTAAATGAATTGGGGTGACATTGGTCAACATGAATATATAGGTTTCAGATATGGGTTTATATGCTACAAGATTTATATATTGCAACATGTGCCTATTATCTTATATTAGGATCCCTTCTCTCCCCATCCCCTTCCTGCTGTCAATCACCATACTTCTGTTTCAAGGCATCATGGTCAGAGAATATGCTTGGTATAATTTCAATTTTCTTGAATTTGTTTATGCTAGTTTTGTGACCCAACATATGGTCTATCCTTAAGAATGTTCCATGTGCACTGGGGAAGAATGTTTAATCTGATGTTCTGTTATTGTGAATTATGTCCATTTGGTCTAGTGTTTCATTTAAGGCCTATATTTCTTTATTTATTTTTTGTTTAGTTGATCTGTCTAGAGCTGTCAATAGAGTATTGAGATCTCCATCTTTGATTGTGTTTTGATCTCTTTCTCCCTTTAGTTCTGTGAGTAGTTGTTTTATATATTTAGGTGCCCCCTAGTTGGGTGCATATAAAGAAGTGCTATGTTTTCTTGATATAGTGTTCCCTTTATCATTATAAAGTGTTGATGGCTGCTTTAAAATCCTTGTTAGATAATTCTAACATTTAAGTCATCTCAGTATTGGTATTAGTTGTGTGGTTTTTTTTCCACTAAAGTAAAATCCTTGGTCAAAATTTGCCAAACTCAGCCCAATCCTGTTCTTTGGTAGAGAAGGTCAAGATGAGGGTAGACATAGGCTTGTGGCACCAGTTTGGATAGGAATAGTCAGGATCGAGTAACTCAGTAAGAGGGACTCTTAAGATGTAATTGGAACATCTACTTCCCTGGGAAACTTTTGGTGAGTGTTAGGGCCCACTGAGCTCCCCTGGCCTCGGTGCACTGCTTGCCTACAGTGTTATATGAAACTTCCTGCCCTACCTTTCCTTAATTCTGAGTGCTCCTTTAGAGTAGGGACAAACAATTAAGAGAAGGTACTCATGCCTCCACGTCACAACATGCCCTCAATGTTACAATATGTACCCTCTCCCAAAGTAACTTTTGCAAGTCCCTGAGGGAAAAAAACAAAACATCATTTTAAAGTGTCTCATATGAAATCTATTCATATAAGCAGTCAACTACATCAATTGTGAAACATGTCATGGTTATATTTGTTCTGGGACTGCTGAAATACCATAGGGTCTTTCATCATGATGGAAAAGGAATACAAAGAAGAATTAGGAGTGCCATCTTGTGGCGAGATCTATCATTACCACTTAAGAGTCCCAAAAGCCACCAATGGGCACTGAGTATATATTTTCTTTGTATCCTCAAAGCCCAGTCTGGAAGAAACTCTTGAGAACTATTTGTTGAATAAATAAATGAATGAGAGCAGGGGATAGGAGTGGAATGGAGACTTGCTTTGGAAAGTTGATCTGGATGTCACCTTGATAAAATGTCTGATATGCACTGCCCATTGTTGGTTTGGAGACATTTTAAAATAGTGTTGTACCCCTAGCTGGTTTGGCTCAGTGGATAGAGAATTGGCCTGTGGACCAAAGGGTCACAGGTTCGACTCTAGCCAAGGACACATGCCTGGGTTGCAGGCTTGATCCGCCCCTCCCCAGTAGGGGGCGGACAGGAGGCAGCCGATCAATGATTCTCTCTCATCATTGATGTTTCTATCTCTCTATCCCCTTCCCTTCCTCTCTGAAATCAATAAAAATATTTTTTTAATGGTGTTGTAGATAACCCATTATTATGTACCTGCCACATAGGGAAATGAGAAATAAAATAGATGCATGAAGAAATCAAGAACTATCAACTTCCCCATGTCTTGGCCTTGTCAATAGTAGGTTATAATACTATCTGATGATATTATTCTCTTCCTGTAAGTATCAATGTGCTAAAAATTAATAAAGCCTTTAAATAGCATGAAGAATATGGTTAGCTTCAGATCTTGAGTATTTTGTCCATATTCTAGCAAGTTGAACTAAAGGAAATTGACAATAAACTTTTTTGACTTATAATAATGTCAATTTCATATGGACCAACCTACTATTTCAAATCAGTTCTCTTAAAAATATTTATTTTGGACATATGCTATGTTTAGATAATGTGAAAACCATGAGGATACAGAGACAATAAGACATGGGCCTTGACTCCAATTATCTCACCATTCAATGTGGGAAATAAGCACTTAGATAGCATGCCCTTTTTTCTAGTCATTTTTTTAAAGTGTTGACAGTGTTAGGATAAGCCAAAATCTGGTAGGTGTAAAGAGAGGTCTAGGAAGACATGACAATTTGGCATGGTGGATAAGAGCATAGGTTCTTGCACCAAAGTCTGGATTTGAATCCTAATTTTGCTACTTGCCATCTAGATGACTTTGGGTAAGGTACTAACTTCTCTATACCTCAGTTTCCTTGTCTATAAACTGGGAAAATATAGTGCCTACTTTATATGATTGAAGTGAGTATTAAATGAGTTAATATGTACAAAGCACTTAAACTAGCTCCTAGCACATAGTAAGTACTATTTAGCTATCAGCAGCAGCAGCAGCATTATCAGCATCATCGTCTCTCTATTACTGTAGAAGCATTTGAGGCATGTTTGTAAGAGGAGTTAAATGTCAGTATTCATTCTTTCATTTTTTACTTAACAAGAATTAACTTACTGAGGTACTACCTTTTCCAGTTCCTGTGAGGAATGCATAGGGCCACCATGACCTACTCTTTTTAAATATATCATCACCTCCTTCAAAGTCATCATCATCTTCTTTAAATCTTCCCCTGACTCAGAAGCTAGAACAAAGGAATGCAAAAATGAAAGGACAGAGGACAGTAGTACTGGTATCACTGGAATGCATGGTACATGGGAGCTTGTGTCAAGCAATGTGGAAGGGTAAGCCAATGCCTAGATTATTGGAATCTACTCATGTACACACTTATGAAGGTAAAATCTATTTTGGGTTGGCTTTAACAAAATCAACTGAAATAGCTGGAAAGAAGCTAAACAAAATAAAGGCAAGTGTATGTCTTATTGCTGGCATATAGTACCTTAAGTGTGCTCTGTAGACATTAGATGAATGCTGAATGCTCTGTGTTCTCAAGTTGTGAAATTACCCTTCCAAAAACTATATTTTCAATTAAATTGCTTAAACCTAAATTAATTTTTGTACCATAGCAAACATATTGACAGCTAAGAAGTAAGATTACAAAAGTTAACTGCTATGGAATATGAACAGTCAAAATTTTATTTTGGTTGTAATGCCTTAGCCACCTAACAATATATTGTAGCATTGCTTTACAAAAAGTGGATAATGTTCATCATTTGATTATTCGGTATTTCAAAGTTCTTAGGCTAGTAGGTAGTTTTTATTGGTATTTACTATTTTATAAAATGTCCAAGTGGAAACAGTGACATGTTGGCACTTCCCCTACCAACTTTATCACTGAAATGTGGGATTCCCATTAACTTTACCAATTGTTAAGTCCACTTTTGATCTTATATCCTCTAGGGACCCAATGAGATCAGGATTTCTCTGGAAGGCCCTCATGTGACTCCACTGGAAGGAGCAACACTGTGCATCATGACTGATTCCCAGGCACATTGCATTCTATGGAGAGCACAGACCATATGGGTAGACTAATTAATTTCATGGTTCTATTTGAATTAACTTGGCTTCTGGAATCCTGAACTCTTTTCATTTCATGTGATAACTATCATTTGCTTGTACTGAGTCTGAACCGATCACCAATCACCTCTATCAGTTTTCACTGAGGCCATTTTTTTTTTTACTAAATATAAATCAGCCATCAACTTGAACTTAAAATGACATGGCTGCCGAAACCGGTTTGGCTCAGTGGATAGAGCGTCGGCCTGCGGACTCAAGGGTCCCGGGTTCGATTCCGGTCAAGGGCATGTACCTTGGTTGCGGGCACATCCCCAGTAGGGGGTGTGCAAGAGGCAGCTGATCGATGTTTCTCTCTCATCGATGTTTCTAGCTCTCTATCCCTCTCTCTTCCTCTCTGTAAAAAATTCAATAAAATATATTTAAAAAATAAATAAATAAAATGACATGGCAGGTAGTCCAGTCAGTGGCAAAGAAATAGTCTTCTATGCTGCTATGATTTGGGCCCACTATATATACATTCATAACTAGCTCTAACAGCAAGACTCAATGAATGATACTTATGATACTTTGTCTGGATTACTATTAGGAACTAATAATGTGAGAGGCAATACCAGCTCAACACAAGATCTATTTGTAACTGGAGTACTGCATGGATTTTTAAAAGGCTTTCAAACTAATGATCTATTAATAGGTCACAGAGGTCAAAGGAAATGTGGGTTGGTCAGAACCATGGTGTATCACTTTGTGGTAGAACTGGAGTTTCTAATTTATGATCTGGCTATCAGAACATGTTGCCCATCTTTCCATCTTTGCAACTCACTAACAATACTAATGAAGTTTTCCCAACTACAATGTTAAACATGGTTGAAAACAGCATGAAGTTAAAGAACTGACACATGTAATAAAAAATAATTAAAAATAAACAGCATCAAAAATCTTGTCTGGGTAAAGCTTTTACTATTGTTATGAGTGCCATAATTTGAGATACAAATACAGTCCTTGAGGGTGAAATGTGAGGTATAGAAACCCCCTTTCCTTCCCCATTCCCAAACAGTTACTCCTGTGTTGTAGCCCCTCTTGTTATATGCTGGAAGAAAGAAAGCGCATAGTAGATTGCTCCAGATTTAGAAAGAATACCAACAATAGAATGATGAAAATATCAGCAGCTTCAATTTCTGGAACTTTTACTCTGTTTAGATGCTTAAAATATGTTATCACATTTAATTCTTGCTAGAGCTCTGAGACATAGATATTTTTATTCTCCTCATTGTAATATTCTAAAAACGTCCTTCTAATTTTTTTGTTAATCCTCACCCAAGGATATTATTTTCATTGATTTTTAGAGAGAGTGGAAGAAGGGGGGAGGAGAGAGAGAAAGAGAGAGACACATAGATTGGTTGCCTCCTACACGCAGGGATGGGAGGAGGGATGGAACCTGAAATCCAGGTACGTGCCCTTGACAAACCCTTGACCCTTTGGTGCACAGGCTGACACGCTAACCACTGAGAAACACTGGCAAGGCCTAAAAACATAATTTTAAAGAAATAACAACTTTTTATTTTCTCTAAAAGCAGAGAGAGCAAAACCTAACAAATCAACAGCAAAAATGAAGGTGCTCTCTACTTTCCATTAATTACTGCCCCCAAAGCCCAGTACCTTTCCCTGGAGGTGCAATACCAGGGAAATCTGACTATCCTGTTTTAGCTGTTAATACACAAAGGCATCACAGGTAGGGTTGCCACATTTAGCAAACCAAAATAGAGGATACTTAGTGAAATTTAAATTTCAGAGAAACAACAAATTTTTTAGTATAATTATGTCCCAAATACTGCATGGGACATAGTTACACTAAAAAAAGAAATAATTATTGTTAACTGAAATTCAAATTTAACTGAACATTCTATATTTTATCTGGCAATCCTAAGAGCTATTTATAATTTTCAAATTACATAAATAAAATAAAACAATAAGGCCAATCTTAACTTGTTTTATTATAATGGGAATCCTACAGAATGAGCTTCACTTCTTTAGAGACAAATGAGCAGCAGATGTCTAATTTGGTTAATGTGTCATCAGCTGAGTACAATCAACATATATATAGTAATTTAAATAAGAGAAAGGAAACATGCTAAAAATGCAGGCTTGTATAGAAATGTCTCTTTAGTTTACTTATTTTAGACTTATAGTGTTTCAGCTCTGAAAAGGCTGTGGAGGTCAATCTCTGTAATGTTTTCTCCAAAATCCCCAACCCCGGCCTGGAATCTCATTCTTTAATTCTGTGATTGCTGACAAAAAGATCCCAAAGGGGTCGTTGAGACTGAAGGTTAATCCATTCTCTGACTCCCATGCCTTGCACCTAGAGAAAAGAGCCCCTCCCTCCATACTCGTAGATGCCTTGCACTTGCCAAAAGATGCACTCTGTATACTGTATAAACATTATCTCCCAGCCTGAGCCTGCTAAGAGCAGGTGCCATTTTAAAATGATTTGCATAAAAGCACAAGACTGTTGGCCTGACTCACATAGGCATTTAACACTTAACAGGCATACCTCAGAGATATTGCGGGTTCAGTTCCAGACCACTGCACAAAATGAGTATCGCAATAAAGCAAATCGTTATCTATTTGCTGGTGGAGGGTCTGCCTTCATTGTAAAAAAAAAAAAAATGTGACATTTGTGAAGCACAATAAATCAAAGCGCAATAAAATTAGGTATGCTTGTATTTGAAAAGTCACTACTGAGAGCCAAGGACCATATTATTGCAGAGATGGATGGGGCATGGTCCCTTCCTTCTAGGAATGCAGAGACTGGTGGAAGACAGACAAGTAAAGCGATCATTACAAAATATGGCTTGATATAGGGTGTGCAGTGGACACGATGGGAGCAAAGAGGAGGGAAGTTATTTCAGCCTGGTGACATGAACTAAAAGACATTCTCGGATAAGCTTGAGCAGAATCCAGATGGAAGGATGGGGTTAGTTAGGCAGCAAGGGGTTGAGGGGAGAAAAGGCATTCCATGCCCAAGGTGAAGTGGTACAAGCAGATTCACAGAGGTGTGAAACTGAATGTCATGCTTTGGAAACCTCTGGATACTCATTTTAGCTGTAGTGAGTGTGGAAGACAAAGGGGTGCCAAATTAATGAAGATTCTTTAGCGAAAGAGTTCATTTGGGAAACACTGGATTAAACAGTGCACTGTGGGATAATTATGTTTCCTGCTCATTCTCTCCCCCCGTCATGCCAAGAATAGTGACAGCCAAATAGCAGACACTCAATACATATTTTATTAAATAAATGAATGAATGAATGAATGGATTAGTGATTGAATTAATGGCACTTTTTGTCAGAGTCCAGACCTCAAGAGAGATATAGTATACAGAATTTCTATATAATTTGACCACATAATTTTTTTTTATTTCACTGAATAATACATTTTCAAACACTATTATTTTTCAAAATATCTTTGGGGAAATCATGACTTAAGAAGGCATTAAAATTAATATATACATGAATGATATAAAGTGAGAGAAATCCAGAATAAGGGTTTACACTTAGGTAAAAGGATGCACAACTTTCTCTGTTGATTCTTCCTGGAACTGAATGATTGATTGCAGGTGAGCAGCATGGGAGGCCAGACACAACGTGAGCTTGCCCCAATCCCAGGGGGCTTTGCAAGAAAGGCCTTTTCAGGGACAGTACTTTATAGTCACATTTTTCTTTCCTTCATTTACAAGCCCAAATTACACTGAAGCTAATCAGGAAATACCCAGCTTCCTATGGGTCAACTGTTTTCACACCAATGCTAACCATTCATACAGTGGTCTTAAGATAACAGCATTAATCAAGTAATAACTTTACAAAAAGTATTTTGTACATTTCATCTCATAGATTTTACATGACAGTCACAGGTATGATAATACTATAATAATAATTACTGGGCTAAGTATACTGTATAAACATTATCTCTTTTAATCTCGTAACAACCGAATCCATTGATAACAAACTGAGAGGTTAAGTAACTAGTGCAAGGTCTCATAGCTAGGAAGCCAAGTGGCAGAGCAAGGACTTGAATCTGGATCTGACACAAAAGTCCACATGCTTAACTGCCCCACCATGATACTGTTAGTTCTACTATAAAGCATTTGTAGTGTATAACCAAATAGAAGTTGAATATAACTCCTTAGTATGTTCACACAAATGTATCTTCGAGAAAACAATACTAACCTCAATGACTATCATGAAATAGGATCCATTTGTGACTACTTTTGAAGTAGTCATGTATCAAGTATGTATTATTGCTCTGTATATTATAGATAAAACTTTTTGACAGTGTTATTGGATTAGAAAGGGCAGCTGAATCATGTTCAATGCTGATTCATAACTGACAGCTGATGCTGGATGTTGGCTTCTGCAGCAAAACACAATTAGATATCACCTGGGACAAAACCAAAATAAACAAGTCAGGACTATTTTGTACTGGACCCCAAACTGCTCAGTCTTTACTACTCACCCCACAGGAGTTCTAGGTTTCCATGAATCTGCTTCATGCATCTTTTCACACATAGACCCAAATAAAAGGAAGTATGCTGATCATGAAAATTAGTAGGACATCACCTTCTGGGCTGTTGCACAGAGACTGGCCCTTGTGAAATTATATATATTACTATACTACTTACTTTTGCTTTTTAAATATTAAAACATTTATTCACAACATGGCATAGTCTTTATTGATGAGTAATGTGATTGGGCTATTTTAAAATTTGTAGTAAAGTATAACATATACAGAGGAGTACTCATATAATTAATGATTATTGTTTACAAATGGAGCATGCCTAAATAATGAGCACCCAGATAAAGAAACAGGACATTACCTGCACCCCAAGAAGAGCCACTCTGGTCACTAGCCCCTAAGGCTAACATCTATTCTGACTTTTTAAAGCATAGAAGCTAAAAGAATTACAACAGTGGCCTATCTACAAAATGTCACACAGGAAATTTGAACCATCTGACTCTGGAGCTAATACAATAGATAATGCATGCCTAAAACTGCAAAACTCCAAATTCCATACAGAGAAGAATTTTCTATTTTTTTCCAAGTCTTTGATTGTATCTGGAGATGAAATGGTAGGTGCCTAAATAGCAGGCCTGAAGGAATAGCCATGGCAATATGGAGGGAAGTCTGAGATTATCCCAGGCTTCCATGATGCTGTGTCTGGTGGGGTTGATAGCAATAGTGATCTCAAAAGGGTAAGAGCCAAGTCCGGAAACTCTTTAGCTTTGCAGTTTCCCCAGAGGCCCCTCTGAGCAGGTATTTCCACAGAGGAAATTGCCCATGGGGAAGCTTAGTTGGCCAGCTAGTGTTGGTTTTAAATGCAGCAGGTTTTATGGGGCCAAGATGACCTTTAGCTGTGCTGTTACAATCACTGCCAGGCTCTGCATTCTGGTCTCTAATCCTCCAAACTCGCCTCTGCAATTGTTGGCCCTTTTCACAGATGAAAAAACTGATGCTCAGGACAGTTAAATGCCCTGGCCAAGGTCCTCACGTAGTAACTGGCTGGGGCAGGAAATCCATGTCTTTTTTTTTTTTTACTAGAGTCTCTGCTTATAATCATTATATGCCAAGATTGAAACACCTCTTAGCTTCCCAGAGAAGGCTCTATATCAGTGGTCAACAAACTCATTAGTCATCAGAGCCAAATATCAACAGTACAACGATTGAAATTTCTTTTGAGAGCCAAATTTTTTAAACTTAAACTTTTTCTAACGCCACTTCTTCAAAATAGACTCGCCCAGGCCGTGGTATTTTGTGGAAGAGCCACGCTCAAGGGGCCAAAGAGCCGCATGTGGCTCGCGAGCCACAGTTTGCCGACCACGGCTCGATTGGAGAATTTTCTCTTTTTTCTTTTTTGAGAATTCTTGACTGTGGCCCCAGAGTTTCAAATTGATATCTTCTCTTTTGCAATGGTTCAGAAGGAATTTGCAGAGCCTCAAAATGATCGCTGATCATATCAGTTACCACTTATGAGACCAGAGAACCCATCGGGACTCACTTCTCAAAGTGTGTTCCATGGACCAGCAGCATGAAATGTAGGATCTCAGACCCCACCCCAGAAATCCTGAGTGAGAATTTGCATTTTAATGAGAACCCAAGGAGATGTGTACACACATTAAGTTTAAGAAACATAGTTGAATGCCAGAGAACTTAATTTAGTGTACTCTGCTCAAAATGGAGCTTCTCTCTATCTTGGGAAAAAGACATGGACAATATGAGTGAAAATATTGATCTCGTTTCAAGAGGAAGAAAAAGAAGCTGTCTCCTTGTCACTGAGGCAATGGGAGGTTGTGAGAAGATTATAATAGCAACAGCCTCCCTCATTCACTTTGCTCTCTTTGCAGGCACATGCTGTCATTAGCATTGATTGGAGTTACAGGATTCACATACCTGCTGGGGAAAATAGATGCCTTGTTTTGCTGCACTGTAAGGAAACATCGGTCAGCTCAGCTATGCCTTTGTTGATGTTAATAAATTATGTGCAATACCAAAAAATATTTAAACAGCCTACATAGGGACTGCATTATTTGGCTTCTAATAGCATTCTCACTAGCAACAGCAAAGAGAAATAGGTTTTTGCTGAAATTAAGTCAGCAGGGAGGTTGGAACTGTTACTCTGAAAAGGTTCTTCCTGCTCTTCAAATCATTTTGTCATCAGTGAACTGACCACTGTGCAGATGTTAACATTCTGGAACTTTTAACCCTGTGAGATAATACGGTTGGTGTCCTGTAAGGAACCTGAAATCACAGACTCATTTATTCATTTTTACAATATGTATTAATATTTATTGATACTCTATTATGTAGCAGGCACAGTTTTAGGTGCTAGAGATATAATGGTGACTAGATCCAGTCCTTGATCTCATGGGCAAGACAGACACTTAACAAGTAGTATTTAATCTCCACTTTTAAAAATGGAAGTATTGATGTCAAATGCTATTACACAGAGATACAGGGTGCAATGGGGATCAGTAAGGAGGAATCAAACCAGTTGTGTGAACATGAGGATAGGGTTAGGAAGAATCTTCTTGGATAAATGGCATTCAAACTGAGATCTTAAAGATGAATGACTGTTAACTAGATGAAGTGCACAAAAGTTGAGTGGGAGTAGAAGGTTCATTCCTGGCCCATGCAAAGTCCTTTTGGTGGGAAAAATCATGGAACATTCAAGGATCTGGACCAAGTCCAATAAGGCTTGAGTAAAGAGAGAGAGAGGAAGAATTGTATATGAACCAGAACCTACAGAGCCTTGACAGTTGTGTAAGGGATAGTAATGCCATCTCTGGGATAATGATGACACCTCAAAAGGTTTTTAGTATTCTCAAAGATACTAGTATGAGTATGATTTCTTCCAGGCCTCACAGCTATAAAGGACAGAGTGGGGATTCAAACCCAAGGGCATCTGACTGCTTAGCCAGCTTTCTTAATCATGACAACATAGCACTTGTTCATTTTTATGTGGCTATATATTTTTTTCTAAAATCTCCTCCAGACCATCTGTAATTCAAATTATATACCTTGATTTGTTTTGAAATATGTCTGGGGTGCTTTCTACTATGTGACAAATGGGCATTAGGGCAGAGTGCCTGGCATGGTAGCAGTGAGATAAAGTGGTCTAGCTTTCCATGACAAATAAGATGATGGAGTATGTAATAGAGGACAGGATCACAAAATCCTACCTGGAGAAAAGCAATATGTGTAATTAGTTTCTATAAGAGGAATCCATTCTTAATAGGTATGGTATTTTTGAAGGGGCTGACCAAGCAAGTCAATAAGGGAGAGATAATACATGTAATAATAATCATACCAATATGCAATAAATTTTTATTTTTGCATTTAAAAAGTACTTTTAGCTAATTACTTATCTCACTGAGTGGCTGAGAACTAAATGGGGTGAAATATTATTAACCCATTTTACAGATAAGGAAAGAGGCTCAAAGAGGCCACAAGACTTCTCTAAGTTACATATTAAACAAATGGTAGGGCCAATATCCAAATTAAGGTCCCTTCAACTCGAGTTCTTAACCAATTTTTTGCCACTCAGAGGCTTAGTACACATTTACTGAGTTGAAAGGCCCTTGCCATTATCATGAATGAACTGACTGAAGAAAAATAACAGACATCTCTCAGAAGATTGCAGATTTCTTCCTGCTTCCGTGTTGTCTTTCAAATTCCCAAGAAGGCACATTTATACAAATCATTTAGTTTGATTCCTACGAAAGTCTTAATGTAAAGGAAACAGTTAATACAAGCATTTTATAAAAGAAGCTATTGGAACACTAAGAAAGTGGTTGACATATTTTTAAAATTTTTGGGGGGAGAAACATGAATTTGTTGTTCCACTTATTGGTGCATTTATTGGTTGATTCTTCTATGTGCCCTGACCAGGGATCAAATCCATAACCTTGGCATATCAGGACGACACTAACCAACTGAGCTACCTGGCCAGTGCCAATTTTTTTTATTAAAGGGTTAATATAGTAGATATTGCCCTACCTGGCTTGGCTCAGTGGATAGAGCGTCAGCCTGCGGACCGAAGGGACCCAGGTTCGATTCCAGCCGAGGGCACATGCCTGGGTTGTGGGCTTGATCCCCAGTAGGGGGTGTGCAGCAGGCAGCCCATCAATGATTCTCTCTCATTATTGATGTTTATATCGCTCTCTCCTTCTCCCTTCCTCTCTGAAATCAATAAAGAAATACCTTACCTTATAATAGAGAAACATGCAAATTGACCGCACCTCCGCTATGCCCATGATTGGGCCGGCAGGAGGCTGGGGGCGGGACTCCGAGTGGCATATCCGCCGTTGAGAAGTTCAAGATGGCGGTGCCAAGTGGCCGGGCCCATGCCGCCGCTCCCGGGGGGTGCCTGGGGCGATCGGCACCCCGGGGGACGTGGCCAGGCCCATGCCACCGTTCCCGGGGGTGCCTGGGGCGATCGGCACCCCGGGGGGGCGTGGCCGGGCCCATGCCGCCGCTCCCCGGGGTGCCTGGGGCGATCGGCACCCCGGGGGACGTGGCCAGGCCCATGCCACCGTTCCCGGGGGGTGCCTGGGGCGATCGGCACCCCGGGGGACGTGGCCAGGCCCATGCCACCGTTCCCGGGGGTGCCTGGGGCCATCGGCACCCTGGGGGGCGTGGCCGGGCCCATGCCGCCACTCCCCGGGGTGCCTGGGGCGATCGGCACCCCAGGGGGCGTGGCCGGACCCATGCCGCAGCTCCCGGGGGGTGCCTGGGGCGATTGGCCACCTAGGAGGGCGTGTCTGGGCCCCTCCCGCCCCTCCCGCCCCTCCCGGGGGTCCCGGGGTTGATCGTCCACCTGGGAGGGCGTGGCCCTGCCCCTCCCGCCCCTCCCGGGGGACGATCGGCCACCCGGGGGGGCGTGTCCGGGCCCCTCCTGCCCCTCCCGGGGGTCCCGGGGTTGATCGGCCACCTGGGGGGGCGTGGCCCGGCCCCTCCCGCCCCTCCCGGGGGTCCCAGGGGCCGAGGCTTTCAGGGCCTTGGGCACCAGCGGGGAGCCTGCACCGATGGCAGGAAACCACTGGGGGTTGGCTCCTGCGATCCCTAGCAGGGATGATGGGTGCGGCGAGCCCAAGGCCAGGAAAGCCTGGGGCAGAGGCTTTCCCGGCCTTGGGCACCAGTGGGCAGCCTGCACGGATCACAGGAAACCACTGGGGGTCGGCTCCTGCGATCCTTAGCAAGGATGTTGGGTGCAGCCGAGCCCAAGGCCACCGCCCGGGGCCAAGCCCCGACGCAGAAGGCGGTGGCCACAGCCAAGGCCTGGGTCCCTGGTGCCGGCAGAAAACTGGTGCAGGCAGCCAGGTGAATGAAGGTCTATTGCACGAATCTTCGTGCAAACGGGCTACTAGTATTATATATATATCTATATATAGATCTATCTATATATCTATATATATATAGATATAGATATATAGATAGATCTATATATATATATGTATATATATATATATATATATATATATATATATATATATATATATAGAGAGAGAGAGAGAGAGAGATAGATAGATATAGTAGATATTTTAGGCTTTGCAGTCTCTGTTCCAACTTTGCCACTGTAGTTAGAAAATAACCACAGACAATACAGAAACACATGGACATGGCTGTGTTCCAATATAATTTTGCTTATGGACCCTGACATTTGCATTTCATATAATTTCCATGTATCATGAAATATTCTTCTTTAGATTTTTCAACCATTTAAAAATGTAAAAAAAATCATTCTTAACTTTGGCTATGCAAAAATAGGTGGCAGTGTGCTGGCTTTGACCTTTGGACCATAGTTTGCAAAGCTCATCATTAAGAAGTTAAGGTGCATGCATATGGGTGTTCACCTAGTAACTGTTGTACTATTTGTAAAAAAAAAAAAAAATGTTGGGTGTTTATAATCAGCAGAGTTAGAGGTTTGCCCTATACCCAATTTTTTTTTATTGAGGTATTATATGTGTACATATCTTACCTTTGCCCCCCCACCCCACACCCATACATGCCCTCACCCCCCAGAGTTTTGCGTCCATTGGTTATGCTTATATGCACGCATACAAGTCCTTCATTTGATTTATCTCCCCCACCTCTCCCTAACTTTCCCCCTGTAATTTGAAAGTCTATTTGTTGCTTTACTTTCTCTGTATCTATCTTTTTGTTCATCAGTTTATAATGTTCTTTATTATCCATAAATGAGTGAGATCATGTGGTATTTTTCTTTCATTGACTGGTTTATTTCACTTAGCATAATGTTCTCCAATTCCATCCAGGTTGCTGCAAATGATGAGAATTCCTTCTTTTTTATGGCAGCATAGTATTCCATTGTGTAGATGTACCACAGTTTTCTGATCCAGTCATCTGCTGACGGGCACCTAGGCTGTTTCCAAATCTTAGCTATTGTAAATTGTGCTGCTATGAACATAGGGGTGCATATATCCTTTCTGATTGGTGTTTCTAGTTTCTTCGGATATATTCCCAGGAGTGGGATTACTGGGTCAAATGGGAGTTCCATTTTCAGTTTTTTGAGGAAACTTCATACTGTTCTCCACAGTGGCTGCACCAGTCTGCATTCCCACCAGCAGTGCATGAGGCTTCCTTTTTCTCCACATCCTTGCCAGCACTTGTCATTTGTTGATTTGTTGATGATAGCCATTCTGACAAGTGTGAGATGGTACCTCATTGTTGTTTTGATTTGCATCTCTCGGATAATAAGTGACTTTGAGCATGTTTTCATGTGTCCCTTGGCCTTCCTTCTGTCTTCTTTTGAAAATATTCTGTTTAGGTCCGTTGCCCATTTTTTTATTGGATCATTTATCTTCCTTTTATTAAGTTGCATAAGCTGCCTGTAGATGTTGGAGATTAAACCTTTATCAGTGATGGCATTTGCAAATATGTTCTCCCATGCAGTGGGCTTTCTTGTTGTTTTGTTGATGGTTACTTTTGATGTAAAAAAGCTTTTTATTTTGATGTAGTCCCATTTGTTAATTTTCTCTTTAGCTTCCATTGCCCTAGGGGCAGTGTCAGTGAAGAAGTTCTTTTGGCATATGTCTGAGATTTTGTTGCCTGTGGATTCCTCTAGTATTTTTATGGTTTCCCATCTTATGTTTAAGTCCTGTATCCATTTTGAGTTTATTTTTGTGTATGGTGTAAGTTGGTGATCTAGTTTCATTTTTTTGCATGTGTGTGTCCAATTTTCCCAACACCACTTATTGAAGAGACTGTCTTGACTCCATTGTATGTTCATGCCTCCTTTGTCAAATATTAATTGAGCATAGTGGTTTGGGTCAATATCTGGATTCTCTATTCTGTTCCATTGGTCTATATGTCTGTTCTTGTGCCAGTACCAGGCTGTTTTGAGAACAGTGGCTTTGTAATACAGCTTGAAATCTGGTATTGAGATCCCTCCTACTTTATTCTTCTTTCTCAGGATTGCTGTGGCTATTCGGGGTCTTTTTTTATTCCAGATGAATTTTTGGAGAGTTCTTTCTAGGTCTGTGAAATATGCTGTTGGTATTTTAATGGGGAGTGCATTGAATCTGTAGATTGCTTTGGGTAGTATGGACATTTTAATGATGTTGATTCTACCAATCCATGAACATGGTATGTTCTTCCATCTGTTTACCTCTTCCTCTATCTCTTTTTTCAGTGTCCTGTAGTTTTCCGCGTATAGGTCTTTTACCTCCCTAGTTAAGTTTATTCCTAGGTATCTTAATTTTTTTGGTGCGATGGTAAATGGGATTGCTTTTTTAGTCTCTATTTCTGTAAGTTCACTATTGGTGTATAGAAATGCCATAGATTTCTTGGCGTTAATTTTGTATCCCGCTACATTGCCGAATTCATTTATTAAGTCTATTAGTTTTTTGATGGAATCTTTTGGGTTTTTTATGTACAATATCATGTCATCTGCAAATAAGGACAGCTTCACTTCTTCTTTTCCAATTTGGATGCCTCTTATTTCTTCTTCTTGCCTAATTGCGGTAGCTAATACTTCCAGTACTATGTCAAACAGGAGTGGTGAGAGTGGGCATCCCTGTCTTGTTCCTGTTCTTAGGGAAAATGGTTTTAGTTTTTGCCCATTGAGTATGATGTTTGCTGTGGGTTTATCATATATAGCTTTTATTATATTGAGGTATGATCCTTCTATTCCCACCTTGTTGAGAGTTTTTATCAAGAAAGGGTGTTGGATTTTGTCAAATGATTTTTCTGCATCTATTGATATGATTATGTGATTTTTATCTCTCAATTTGTTTATGTGATGTATCACATTTATTGATTTGCAGATATTGTACCATCCTTGCATTCCTGGGATAAATCCTACTTGATCATGATGTATGATCTTTCTGATGTATTGCTGGAGCTGATTTGCTAGGATTTTGTTGAGGATTTTGGCATCTATGTTCATGAGGGATATTTGTCTGTAATTCTCTTTCATTGTGTTGTCTTTATCTGGTTTTGGTATTAGGGTTATGCTGGCTTCATAGAAGGAGCCTGGAAGTGTTCCTTCCTCTTGAATTTTTTGGAATAGTCTGAGAAGGATAGGTTTTAGTTCTTCCTTGAAAGTTTGGTAAAACTCTCCTGTGAAGCCGACTGGACCCGGGCTTTAGTTTGCCAGAAGCTTTTTGATGACTGCTTCAATTTCTTCCATTGTTACTGGCCTGTTGAGCTGTTTAGATTCTTCCTGATTGAGTTTTGGAAGGTTGTATTTGTCTAGGAATATGTCCATTTCCTCCAGGTTGTCCAGTTTGTTGGAATAGAGTTGTTCGTAGTATTTTGTAACAATCCTTTGTATTTCGTCAGGGTCTGTTGTTATTTCACCTCTTTCATTTCTGATTTTGTTTATTTGGGTCCTCTCTCTTTGCTTCTTGGTAAGCCTGGCTAGAGGTTCATCAATCTTGTTTATCCTTTCAAAGAACCAGCTCTTGGTTTTGTTGATCTTTTATATTGTTTCTTTGGTCTCTATGTCGTTTATCTCCGCTCTGATCTTTATTATTTCTTTCCTTCTGCTTACACTGGGCTTTTCTTGTTGCACTCTCTCTAACTCTTTGAGTTGTTGGGTTAGGTAATTTATTACCATAGTTTCTTGTTTTTTGCAGTAGGCTTGTAGAGCTATGAACTTCCCTCTCAGGACTGCTTTCGCTGTGTCCCATAGACTTTGGATTGTTGTGTTTTCATTGTCATTTGTTGCCATGATGTTTTTTATTTCTTCCTTGATGTCTTTGGTAACCCAGTCATGGTTTAATAGCATGCTGTTTAGTCTCCATGTGTTTGATTTCTTTGGGTTGTTTTTATTGTAGTTGATTTCCAATTTTATGCCACTGTGATCTGAGAAGATACTTGATATGATTTCTATCTTCTTGAATTTGGAGAGACTTTGCCTATGTCCTAACATATGGTCTATCTTTGAAAATGACCCATGTGCACTTGAGAAGAATGTATATTCTGTGGCTTTGGGGTGAAATGTTCTGAAGATGTCAATTAATTCCATCTGGTCTAGTGAGTCATTTAGGATTAATGTTTCTTTGCTGATTTTTTGTTTAGAGGATTTGTCCAATGGTGATAGTAGGGTATTGAAGTCTCCTACTATGATTGTATTGCTGTCAATCTCTCCTTTGATATCTTCCCGGAGTTTTTTTAATGTATCTTGGTGCTCCTGTATTGGGTGCATATATGTTTACCAGAGTGTTTTCTTCTTGTTGGATTGCTCCCTTTAGTATTATGAAGTGGCCTTCATTATCTCTTGTTATGTCCTTCACTTTGAGATCTAATTTGTCAGATATAAGTATTGCTACCCCAGCTTTTTTTTCATTTCCATTTGCCTGGAAAACCTTTTTCCATCCCTTTACTCTCAGTCTGTATGCGTCCTTTTTTTTGAGATGGGTTTCCTGTAGACAGCAGATATATGGGTTTTGTTTTCTTATCCAATCTGTTACCCTGTGTCTTTTGATTGGGGCATTCAATCCATTTACATTTAAAGTTATCATTGATAGGTACTTATTTGTCGCCATTTTTATTCTATACCCCTGTGTTCCTTCTTTGCTTCCTATTTCTTTCTTTCTTTATTTTTTTTACAGCAGACCCTTTAGCATTTCTTTCATTGCTGGTTTGGTGGTGATAAACTCACTTAGCCCTTTTTTGTCTGTGAAGCTCCTGATTTCACCTTCAATAATGATTGATAGCCTTGCTGGGTACAGTATTCTTGGATTGAGACCCTTCCTTTGCATGACTTTGTATATTTCATTCCATTCCCTTCTGGCCTGATGAGTTTCTGTTGAGAAATCAGTTGCTAGTCTGATGGGGGTTCCTTTGTATGTAACTGTCTGTCTCTCTCTGGCCGCTTTTAAGATTCTTACTTTGTCGTTGGTGTTTGCCAACTTAATTATAATGTGCCTTGGCGTCGGTCTTTTGGGGTTCATTTTGCTTGGAACTCTGTGAGCTTCTTGGATTTGTGTGGGTTTTTCTTCCCTATATCAGGGAAGTTTTCTGTTATTATTTCTTCAAACACGTTTTCTATTCCTTGCTCCGTTTCCTTTCCTTCTGGTACCCCTATTATCCTGATGTTGTTGTTTTTTTCTGTTGTCCCGAAGTTCCCTTAGGCTCTCCTCATGCTTTCTAATTTTTGTTTCTAGAAGCTGTTGTAATTGGGTATTTTTTTCCATCTTGTCTTCTAGCTCACTTATGTGGTCCTCTGCTTCTTCTAGTCTACTCTTGATGCTTTCTATTGAGTTCTTTACAGCATCGATGTCATTTTTTCATTTCTTCTTGGTTCTTCTTCATTTCCTCTTGGTTCTTACTCATATTGTCGAATTTGTCTGCCATCCTTTTCAGCCACCTTATGACCATTTCTCTGAATTCTTTCTCTGATAGGTTGTTTGCCTCTAATTCGTTTACTTCCTTTTCTGGTGATGCCTGCTTCTCTTTCCTATGGGGGCTATTTCTTTGTCTCCCCATGGTCTCTCTTCTCTGGATGTCTGGTTATGTAGTTCTCTCTCTCCGGCGTTGATTTATAGGTACAAAATACAACACAACTAGGCACAACACACAAGGCACTGAACAGAATTGTATTCACGATATTAATAACCTCCAATAAAGGTAACCACCAGAGAAAGACAAATTAGGGAATAGGAGTGGAAGAGGGAGAGTAAAAAGGAAGAACAACAACAACAAAAAAAAGAGTGTGAATCTGAACTTGGGAAAAGAGCAGAAAAAAAAAGAAAAGAAAAAAAAGTAAGAGAGACAAGAACAATACTAAGAGAGAAAAGGGAAACAGACTATATATATGGGGAGTAAACTCCACTAGAACAACCACTAATCCCAGCAAATTCCAGCAACACGAGCCTGGAGATTAATACAAACTGCAACACCAACTAATATCAAGTGAGGCAAGGGAAAACAAAAGTAAAAAACAGACAAAAACAAAGCAAACAAAAGAACGAACCAAACAAACAAAAAGAATAATCAAAACAATCTCATAAAAAAGCATAAAAATTCAATCTAATCAACATTCAAGCAAACAACAACAAAAGGCCAGAGAGAAAAATAATTTTTTTAAGGTAGCGTAGATAGAGGTATGTATGGATTTGGAGCAGGGGGTTGGGAATTAGATATATAAGTAGGGTGAAATTTTAGCAGAGGGTAAACTGAAATAGTAGGGAAAATCTAAAGCCAGAAAGGGTTAAGATAAACAGGAGAACAAAAAGGGAAAGGTTAGGAGGAGAGTGATGGCATAATGTTAGCATTGAGATAGGGTAAGGGAAAGATGCAAATAGAATGTAGGACACTAATCCCAAAATAAAAGAAAGAGAAAATCAAATGACATTTAATAGTAATAATAATGCTGATTGAAAATAAAAATGTAATAATTAAAAAGGTGAAAATCGAGTGAGGAAAAAGAAAAAAATTAGTTTCTTTAAGTAAAAGATGCAAAAAATGAAAATAAAAAAATAGAATAAAAAAATTTAAAAAAATGAAAAAAGAATTTAAAATTAAAAAATAGGAAGACTAAAATGTGCAGTAGCGGCTGTCATTCACTTCCTCTATTATTCTGTTTGGTATGCCTGTTTCCCAGTCTGGGCAGTATTTCAGCTCAGCTTCATTCCACTGCTCCTCAGTGTTGTAAGCCAGTCCTGCTTTTTAAGCCGGCGCTGTCTTAATTTCTCATATTTATTTTTGATTGCACCAGAGACAATTAGCGTTTCAGCCCCTGGGTGGCAGTGTTTCTGAATTGACTTCCAGGCCTCTCTAGCTTTTTTTTTTTCCCCTCTATGGCACTCACTACCAGTTTGTGGAGGTGTGCGCCTCAGAGCTGCCTCTCCAATGGTCACACCCAGCTCTGCTCCCCAGGTTCCAAAAAAACAACTTCCCCCTGCAGTCTTTCAGGGTTTTTCCACCTGGGTTTTCCTATGTATTGGGCTTAGTAATCAGAGTCGGAAAGAGCCCAAGTGTGCGGACAGTGGGTCTGTGCGCCAGACTAAGTAGCCTGCACTCCTTTGAAAATTCTTAGTCTGACCCTCCTTGTCAGATTAAAATGAGTTGCTTTTAAGAGGTCACTTCTGTTAGCAGCTCAGAGGACCCCCTTCCACATTCATGGATCACGGCAGCTCCAACTGCTGCCGATTTTTCTAGGCACAGACCTCCTGGTTCCTGCCGGTCCTGCGGCTCGCACGCTTCCCTCCCACCGCGGGGATTAGAAACCACAACTTATTTCAGGCGAAATCTGACCTTTCCGTGGTGCAGTGAAGAGTTCCTTTGAATCCGAATGTTTGCGCCGATAGGGGACCTGTGTTCTGGTGCTCGCAGCTATTCAGTGTTTGCAGTTGTCGCGGAAAGTCAGGTTTCCAATAAAATCTTCCTTTCCTTGCAAGATGGCGAGGCGCCCAGTGAGCTCGCAGCTCCGGGAAGGGACCCAGCCCCTGTGGGTGCTGCACGGTCAGGGGAACCCTGCCCAGCACTCCCCCGCCTTCTCCTGGAGTTTAACTGTCCCTTGGCTTGCCAACATACACTCCCCCTGCGAACCTCTGCTGCTCCTACTCTCCGCCCCAGGACCAGACTCCAAACACGACTCTATTCTGTTGCCATTTTTTCTCCTCCACTATACCCAAATTTTAATTTTGGCAGAACAACTGAATTTGATTTAGTATTCCACTAGAGCAGTGGTTCTCAACCTTTCTAATGCCACGACCCTTTAATACAGTTCATCATGTTGTGGTGACCCCCCAACCATAAAATTATTTTTGTTGCTACTTCATAACTGTAATTTTGCTACTGTTAATGAATCGTAATGTAAATATCTGTGTTTTCCGATGGTCTTAGGCTCTACAGCAGCAGTTCTCAACCTGTGGGTCGCAACCCACAGGTTGAGAACCGCTAGCAGGGTCGCCTAAGACCATTGAAAAACACAGATACTTACATTATGATTCATAACAGTAGCAAAATTACAGTTATGAAGTAGCAATGAAAATAATTTTATGGTTGGGGGCCACCACAACATGAGGAACTGTATTAAAGGGTCGCAGCATTAGAAAGGTTGAGAACCACTGCACTAGAGTATTAAAGGGTTAACTACAAATGCTTTCATCTGAAAAAGCTGCCAAGAGTTCATTGGAATATAATGAACAACATAAACTGATGAACAAAAATAGATGCAGAGACAGAGAAATATTGATCAGACCATTAAACCTCAGAGGGAAGGTAGGGGAAGGTGGGGGTAAGGGGGAGAGATCAACCAAAGGACTTATATGCATGCATATAAGCCTAGCCAATGGACACAGACAACAGGGGGGTGAGGGCATGAAGAGAGGGGTTAGGGAGGTAATGGGGGAATAAGGACACATATGTAACACCGTAATCAATAAAGAAAATTTTTTTAAAAAGAATTCATTGGCCCAGGTTCAGGGTTGACATGCTGCCTAATCATAGTTTATTCCTATGCTACTGGCCTGTTCTCACAGAGCCGTGGATCTGAGGCTCCCTGGGAAGGGAAGGGAAGGGGGCTTCTTAGCTCAGGGTATAGACTAGAAACACAACAAACACTACTCATGCAGGGGGAAGAGAGGCTGGTTTTGGAACTACTGGACGAATTGACAGTGTCTTCCTCCCTATTGTGCTGCAGGCACAGGTTAGAAAACAAGGTATCTGGCTGATAACCACTTACTTCTTCCTAAAGAGCAGCCAGCTGATAGTGTGAGCTCTTATTGTACTTATGCTGCCCCAATTCAGCTACTTCCCCAGCTCTGTTTTCTCTCTGCCCAATAAATAAATGCAAGAGTGGCAGTACTGTCCTATTACTGAGGATATATTCTTAGCACTAAATGTAGCACATAACTACAACTTACCATGTGGAAAAAAAATTAAGACTTGTTTTACAGCTGGTAATTTAAGACAGGGAGGGGGTGGTACACAAAGGGAAGAATGCCAACTCTTTAGTATCTGTCAAAGAAGTCCCTCATGTTAAGGTTCATGATTTAGGATAAAGGATAATGTTATGAATGAAGATGCTAATTAACTGTTACTAGAATATTCAATCTAAAAACAAATGTTGACTTTAAGGTCTTATCTTTCAATTATCTTGCTTGTTGTACAAGGGAGACAGTGCCTTTGCAGATACAAACAGCCACACTTTTGTGCACAGGCAAATGTAGTGGATGTGACACGGAAGGACTGCAAATACTTTTGGAGTGAGCTATGTGTCTGTCCCCAAACCAACAAGGATACACATGATTTCCCAGCTAGAGTTGTAGGTATTAAGGACCAACTGAAATAGGGGAAACTCCTCCATATATGTAGGATATGTTTTTGTATTATATTATATGGCATATATAATATATTGTATATTTATATTATACTAGAAGCCCGGTGCACGAAATTCGTGCACGGCGGGGGGTTGTCCCTCAGCCCAGCCTGTACCCTCTCCAATCTGGGACATCCCTCTCACAATCCAAGACTGCTGGCTCCCAACTGCTTGCCTGCCTCCCTTCCTGATTGCCCCTAACCGCTTCTGCCTGCCAGCCTGATCACCCCCTAACCACTCCGCTGCCAGCCTGTTTGCCCCCAACTTCCCTCCTCTGTCGGCCTGGTCACCCCTAACTGCCCTCTCCTGCAGGGTTGATCACCTCCAACTGCCCTCCCTTGCAAGCCTGGTCCCTCTCAACTGCCCTCCCTTGCAGGCCGGATGCCTCCCAACTGCCCTCTCCTGCTGGCCATCTTGTGGTGGCCATCTTGTGTCCACATAGGGGCAGGATCTTTGACCACATGGGGGCAGCTATATTGTGTGTTGCAGTGATGATCAATCTGTATATTACTCTTTTATTAGATAGGATAGAGGCCTGGTGCACGGGTGGGGGCCAGCTGGTTTGCCCTGAAGGGTGTCACAGATAAGGGTGGGGGTTCCCTTGGGGTGTGGGGCGGCCTGAGCGAGGGGCCTGTGGTGGTTTGCAGGCCGGCCACGCCCCCTGGCAACCCAAGGGGAGGCCCTGGTATCTGGAATTTATTTTCCTTCTAAAATTGAAACTTTGTAGCCTGGAGCGGAGCCAAGCCTGGGGCTCCAGCAGCCATCTCTGTGGCAGTTAATTCACCTTCTAGAATTGAAACTTTGTAGCCTTAAGCGGGTGAGCCCGGCCAGGGTGTGCAGAAATCTTTGCTTCCCCTGTTGCGGCCGACAACCCTGGCCTGCTCTCTCAAGCTCCATTCTGCTCCCATTTGTTTGAATTTGTTTACCTTCTATAATTGAAACTTTGTAGCTTGAGTGGAGGCTTAGGCCTGCAACGGCTATGGAAAGCTTGGCTTACTCTGTTACCTGGGAAACCTTGCTCTCTGTGGCTGTAGCCATCTTGGATTGGGGTTAATTTGCATACTCGCCCTGATTGGCTGGTGGGCGTGGCTTGGCTGGTGGGTGTGGCTTATGTAGCGGAGTGATGGTTAATTTGCATATTACCATTTTATTAGAGAGGATATCTAGATAGATAGATAGATAGATAGATAGATAGATAGATAGATAGACATAACTAGAGACAATGAAGTCCTCTGCTCAGCTCATAGCAAGCTTGGAAAATAGATTTATGTATATGTATACATATTATATAAAATGTATTGCATTTTATATTATACACTGAGTGGCCAGATTATTATGATCTCTGAACACATAATAATCTGGCCACTCAGCATATATCCTATATAATAAAATGCTAATATGCAAATAGTCCCCTCGACCAGGAATTCGACCAGCAGGCAGGCTGGCCAACCGCCCATGACCCCTCCCCCTGGCCAGGCTAGCCGGACCCCACCCATGCACGAATTTATGCACCAAGCCTCTAATACATACACACACACACACACACATACACACACTGAGTAGCCAGATAATTATGCGTTCAGAGATCATAATAATCTGGCCACTCAGTGTATATACTAACTAGAGGCCCAGTGCACAAAATTCGTGCATGGGGGTGGGTTTGTGTCCCTCAGCCCAGTCTGCACCCTCTCCAATCTGGAACCCCTCGAGGAATGTCCAACTTACTGTTTAGGCCTGATCCCAGGGGATCAGGCCTAAACAGTCAGTCAGACATCCCTCTCATAATCCAGGACTGCTAGCTCCCAATGCTTGCCTGCCTGCCAGCCTGATCACTCCCTAACCACTCCCCTGCCAGCCTGATTGACACCTAACTGCTCCCCTGCTGTGCCAATTGCCCCTAACTGCCCTCCCCTGCTGGCCTGGTCACCCCTAACTGCCCTCCCCTGCTGGCCCAGTCACCCCTAACTGCCCTCCCTTGCCAGCCTGGTCGCCCCTAACTGCCCTCCCCTGCTGGCCTGATCGCCCACAACTGCCCTCCCCTGCAGGCCATCTGTGGCAGCCATCTTGTGTGTTGGAGCGATGGTCAATTTGCATATTACCTCTTTATTATATGGGATAAAAAGGTAATATGCTAATTAGACCAGAAGACCTTCCAGACAAAGCCATGGTGGTGGGGCCGAGGCAAAGGTGGTTAGGGGTGGGGGTGATCAGGCTGGTGGGGGGGCAGTTAGGGGTGAGCATGCCAGCAAGGGGGGGCAGTTGGGGCAAGCAGGCCAGCAGGGGAGGCAGTTGGGGCAATCAGGCTGGCAGGGGGGGCAGTCGGGGGTGAGCAGGCTGGCAGGGGGAAGTTGGGGGTGAGAAGGCTGGCAGGCAGAGTGGTTAGGGGCGATCAGGCAGGCAGGCAGGCAGGCGAGCGGTTAGGAGCCAGCAGTCCCAGATTGTGAGAGGGATGTCCTCGAAGGGTCCCAGATTGGAGAGGGTGCAGGCTGGGCTGAGGGACACCCCCCATGCACGAATTTCATGCACCAGGCCACTAGTATATACATATTTTTCCAAGATTTCTGTGAGATAAGCAGGGGGTTCCATTGTCTCATGTTATAGTGAGATATGATAAAAACCTCAGCAATTTTGGGAATGTCTCTTTATAAATTTGGGGGCAACTGTCTCCAGAACATCTTCCAAAAATTTGTAGTTGACTATTGTAGTCAGCAATCCTACAAGGCTTGAAAAGCCAGGGGCTGAGATTATTTCAGAATTGAGTGTATGGGACTATGCTGAGTAGACAGTTCTGCTACTTAAGGTTTCTAGGATTTGGGGACCACCTTAAGGGGTCCTCATTTTGGACCTGAGATCCAGAGTTCCTAGACTTTCTATTGCAGAACATGTCTAAGTCAGATTTAATGAACTCAAGAAGCTTATGATCCAGGTCAATATTATCTATTATTTTTACCATTACTAGAGGCCTGGCACACAAAATTTGTGCACAGATACAATCCCTAGGCCTGGCCTGTGATCAGGGCCATCTTCCCCAGCTGCCCGCAGTTGGCCCCGCCCCTGCTGCCACCCACCCCCAGTTCCCCGTTTGCCATAGGGTGATCGGTGCCTGAGAACCGGAGGAAGGGATCAAGAGGTGGTGAGTGCACCTCATAGTGACTGGTCCAGTGATTGTTCTGGTTGTTCTGCCATTAGGGTCATTTTGAATATTACTCTTTTATTATATAGAATTATATGCCAGACATTGCACTAAGTGCAATGTTATATACTATCTTACTTTTTCTTCACAATAACCAAGTACTATTATTATACACTAGAGGCTTGGTGCATGAAATTCGTGCAAGGAGGTGGGGTTCCCTCAGCCCATCCTGCACCCACTCCAATTGGGGACCCCTCAGGGGATGTCCGACCCCTGAGGATCGGGCCTAAACCGGCGGTCGGACACCCCTCTCACAATCTGGGACTGCTGGCTCCTAACCACTCACCTGCCTGCCTGCCTGATTGCCCCTAACCTCTCTGCATGCCTGCCTGATTGCCCCTAACCTCTCTGCCTGCCTGCATGATCGTCCCTAACTGCCTCTGTCTGCCTGACTGATTGCCCCTAACTGCCCTCCCCTGCTGGCCTGATCGAGCCCCCAACTGCCCTCCCCTGCTATCCTGATCTCACCCCCAACTGCCCTCCCCTGCCAGCCTGGTTGTCCCCAACTGCCCTCCCTTGCCAATCTGATATCACCCCCAATGGCCCTCCCCTACTGGCCTGATCTCACCCCCAACTGCCTCACCCTACCTGATCGCCCCTAACTGCCCTCCCCTGCCGGTCTGATCTCGCCCCCAACTGTCCTCCCCTGCTGGCCTGATCTCGCCCCTAACTGCTTTCCCCTGCTGGCCTGATCACCCCTAACTGCCTTTACCTGCCTGATCACCCCTAACTGCCCTCCCATGCTGTCCTGATCTCGCCCACAACTGCCCTCCTCTGCCAGCCAATTTGGTTCTGATTGGTCAGTTTCTATGCCAGTCAGCATCAAAAGCTCCGCCTCCTAGGCATCCATTGGCTCCTCACAGTTGACCCAGATTTGGTTCTGATTGGTCAGTTTCTATGTCATTCAGCGTCAAAAGCTCTGCCTCCTAGGCAGCCATTGGCTCCTTACATTCACCCAGATTTGGTTCTGATTGGTCAGTTTCTATGCCAGTCAGCGTCTCTGGGCCTATCAACGGGGCCTGATCAGAAAGGCGGGGCTGATCAGCAGCCCTGGTGGAGGCCTGGAGAGAAATGGGGAGGGTGCCTCAGGCCCAGTGGGACTGATGGAAGTGAGGGGCTGGCATGGAGGTGGTGCCTGCACTTCTGATCACTTGCACACTGTGTTTTATACCACAGCATGTGGCAGCAGCTGTGAAGGGCACCAGGGCAACCCAGCACTGACTGCAGGACTGACTTCCAGTTGGTCAGCCTTCAGTCATGATTGGTCGTTACAACCCTGGGCTTTTATTATTAGGATACTTTATAATGAAGAAATTGAGAGGTTAAGTAACTTGCCTACATCTTGTAAGTGGTAGAGCCAGGGTTCATACAGTCTAAATGCAGATACCAAGATCTTAACCCCAACACTATGCTGCCTCCCCTGAAGACAGAATCTAAGCTTTTCAGATTGTAATTGTGGTGAAGCAATATAATACATTTGGAGAGGAGCATAAGTTCTATTTTTCAACAACCAGACAATTAAATTTTTTTTGGTCTGGATAGTATTGCTCTCAGTTAAAACTCTAGTTCTCTTAACCTTTTGCACTCGGATGTCGAGTGTGACTCGACATGGTTAGCATCGGTAGCAGCTCTTTTTATACTCTTTGAATGTATCAATAATTTGAAATATAAAAAAATCCAAATAAATAAGTTTGTATGAAAAGAAACTCCAGTTTTTTATTCTACTGCCGCACTTTGTAAAATCTGGGGTATTTAAAAAATTAAATCCCGAGTAGAATAAAGGAATCAAGAAAAAAGCAAGAGAGTGCAAAAGGTTAAGAATGGATGAAATTAAAATTAATCCACTGTCTTTTGTTCATGTTCGCATTTAATAAGTATTTATTGTATGTGTTGGACCTATACATATAAATTTTATCAGAGGTAGCATTTATGAAATTGGACCTTCTACATATAGTTGGTTATCAAGTAAAAGGATATTGAGAAATCATAAACATGGAGTTGCCACCAAAAGCCATGCAAAGAAATGACTGCTATATGCAAAGGTCTACACCAGGCATCCTCAAACTACGGCCCACGGGCCACATGCGGATATTTTTGCCGTTTTGTTTTTTTACTTCAAAATAAGATATGTGCAGTGTGCATAGGAATTTGTTCATAGTTTTTTTTAAACTATAGTCCGGCCCTCCAACGGTCTGAGGGACAGTGAACTGGCCCCTGTTTAAAAAGATTGAGGACCCCTGGTCTACACTATCCAATAAGATAGGAACTAGCCACAAGTGGCTACTTAATTTAAATGAATTGTAATTAAAAATCCACTTCTTCATTCAGACTGGCTACACTTAATTGCTCAATGACCAGATGTAACTTGTGGCTACAATATTGGACAGTAAAGGTACAGAAATTTTCCACCATTGTAGAAAGTTCTACTGTACAGCACTGATCCAGAGAGAAAGGAAGAAGAATTAAGAGAGGTGCTGACAGAACCTTGGGTACCACCTATAATTAGGAGTCAGGAAGTAGAAAATGGGGCAGTAAAGGAGAAGCTAAAACAATGACCAGGATAATGTGGGGTCAGGAAAGCCAAGAATGGGGAATATCAAAATGCAAAGTGTGGTTCTCAATGTCAATTGCTGTACATATATTTTGAAGAGTTGAAAAATATCCTATGGATTTGATAAATAGGACACGTGGTACCACCTTAGTAGACATTGATGATAGGGCTGCTTTATGACAGACACTGCTGGACAGTGGATGTTCCCAGCCTCAGCTCCTCCTCTCAGGCCCAATGGGGCAGACATCACACAAAGGTACACTATCAATTTCCTTTTTGAGAGTCTGACTTACCACTGGCTATAACAGTATGGGTGGCAGCATGTCTCCTTCCCAACTTGATGCTGCCTCAGTGGCTCTTTCAAAGCTTTTGGCTTTGAATATTCCCAAAGCAGTTCCAGGAGTGGTAAAGTGCTCAGAGCTCTGGGAGAGCATTACTATTCAATTCATAGGTGATGCTTGAGTTTGGTAATGAGAGTAAAAAATTGAGTCTGTGACTTTTGTCAAATTTATAAGTAATCAATAAGAACTGGATGGCAAGTGAAGGAAGATGAGGCAGCATCATAGAGAATATTAAATCTCAAGGGCCATTAAAAGCATTGGGAAGGGCCCTTTTTGTTGATTTACAGTAACCCCCTGGGGTTCTTTTAGGCACACTTAACATGGTAATTCTGCTCTGATCCAGAGCCAGAGAGCAACATAAATCTGCACGTTCGGAATTTTGACCTAGTGCTTGTGGTAATGTAAAATATGTCCATACACATGTTCCTAGAAGCTGCAGAAAGTTTAGCTTTCATTTTTACCTGTCCTTGTTCATTTGTTCCAGGTTTTCTTGTAGCATTTAAGGCACCACTATGATGGAGTGTTAAAGGGTCTGGGCTAGCATGGTTTAGATGCAGATTCTAATTCAGTTCAACTGTTGACTCAGTGACCTGTCGATAAAGTCCCTATGCTATATTAGTTTACAAGAAGAAAACTGGAGGCCTTGATAGTGAGTTGAAGTGGAATCTTGGATCAGGTGGGATGGTATGGACAAGGGTAAGCCTTGTAACTTTCAGTCTTCTAATCTGCAATAAATTATCTGTTAAAATCTTCCTTTGTTTTGGACATGCACCCAATACCCTATCCCACTCACAATGGAGTTTCTGAAATCTCAATTCTCCAAAGGGGCTCCAACTTTGCAATGTGAAGCTAACACAAAGTCAGGCTTGCATCAGTTGCCTGATCTTCTTTCCAAGAATCAAAACAGGAATTCAAAGAACAGTGGGAGGTTAATGTAAATAAACCACAAGTAAGGGGCTTTCTCCCCCTTGCCTTTCTCTTTGGCACTTATGTGCACACACATGCACACACAGAGACATGCAAACTACACAGCAGCATCTTTCTGCCTATTCAGTTTAGGATGAACCCAAGGAATTGTTGAAGGATGGAAAATGTGTTAGGTGAACTACACTGTAAATAACCTTGTTCTGGCCCAGTTGGCATGGCTCAGTGGTTGAGCATGGACCTATAAACCAGGATATAATGGTTTGATTTCCACACAGGGCATATGCCCGGGCTGTAGGCTTGATCTCCAGCGTGGGACGTGCAAGAGGCAGACAATAAATGATTCTCTCTCATCATTGATCTCTCTCTCTCTCTCTCTCTCTCTCTCTCTCTCTCTCTCTCTCTCTCTTTCCCTTAATCTATGAAATCAATAAAAACAAATTTTAAAAATAACCTTGATCTGGATTAACTATGCCTTGTTGAGGGACTGATGTGAGTGAGCATCTCCAAGATTAATAATGGTTGCTGAAATTGGCAGAAGTTTGGGAACCAGATTATTCCTTCAGTTACAACCATCATCTCCCCACTTGTTCCCACCCACCCTCACATGCTCTAACAAGGCATGCATAGCATCTAGCATAGTTCTTGGTCCATAGCAAGGACTCATAAAATGCCACTTTTATTCATGAAGTAACTGTGCTAATCATTGTTAGTAATAGAGAAGAGGTAAAATAAAGGGTTCTGACTTTCAGTATTAGCAGTAACAATTGCCATTTGTTGAAGGCCTATCATGTGTCCCTTTCTTTACTTGAATTATCTTTTCTTAGCCCCAGGACAACCCTGAACAGCCCAATTTATAAGTGAAGGATTGAAATTCAGAGAGGTTAAATAATTGCCAAAGGTCATATGGTTCCTAAATTGCAGAATCAATCCAGGTCTTTGACTCTGAAGGATATATATCCTTTCCACATTTCCACACTTAATTCAAGAAGCAGGACAAAGGAGACAATGAAGAGCCAAGGGTTAGGTCAGAGTGAGGCAGGCTGGACTACACTAAGCAGGGTTAAAGGTCACCCTATATCCATTGTAACCCAGGGCCTGGGATCAGCAAGCTGAGCCTTTATACCTATTCCGGGCATTTTCTTTCTCCTCAACCTGTATTAGAACTTAGTTCTTCCCTTGTTTGTTTGTCCAGAGAAACAGGTTGTAAGAGAAAGCACACTTGAGGTTTCTGCTGGAGCTATGTCCTGCTTTGCTTACTATAAATAGCTTCCTCTCAGCCAATTGCCATCAATGGCATTTTACATGGAAGGTGGCCAGTTAGAAATAAGCCCTAGGGAAATGTCAGGACACCAATATTCTCTTGGTATATGCAGTGTTCCCAAACTATTGCAAAAAGTTAGATATGTTGAGATCTTGAAGCAAAAGTGGTTTCATCACATTCACAATGTCATTCTAAGCCTTTGGTCTGGGATCTAAAGATCACCATACATTTGCTTCTTTACTTATGAACCAAAAGCCAACAATGATTCAGAGCAATCTGCAATAGAAACTGAGTGTAGCTGTGTACAGTACTAGTAAACATTTTTATCTTCTCAATTCCCATTCATTACAATAGGCTGCAATTTGCTCTTTGTTACCCAGTTGGCTTTAAAGAGCTAGGTAAAGTAAGGGATCTCTATGCTCTTAAAGCAGATCTGGAGTGTGAACACATCTGTAAGAAGTATGTGCAGACCATTCCAGATAATTAAAAAGGGAGGGGGGCATGAATTTATTTACCAGGCCACTTTCATTATTTTCCATTAGGAAATAGCCAAATAATTGATTGTGGATTTAGTACTAAATTAGCATAAATGAAAGGAATGCTATATAAGATAGAATGCACATATTGATTTTGGCTTCATCCTTTAGCAGGGATAGATGATTTTACTTTTGAGAGTTTTTGTAATGAAAACTTGCCCAAAGCAGAAAGAACTGTAGGACCAGAATGCTTCAGGGCAGGAAACAGGAGCTGGGCAGTTTAAGGAGGGGGCATAGGGTGTGCCAAGGGACTTGCATTTCCTGTGTGAGAGGAGGCAAGGCAGATTCATCTTAACCTTTAGATGGTGGTAACTGAGAAGATAGTTGAGAGTCTGGATATCAGTCACTAGGACCCAGGAGCTTTCTGTGTTTCCCCTGGTCTGTTCAGTGGCTGTTGGTTCCTCTTAGCTGTGTCTGAAAAAGACTGTTCATAAAAGCTCTGGCCTTTGTTTGAAGGTCATATGAACCCAGGGCAGGCCTCTTTCCTCTTGCGAGGATACATCCTCCCAATTTCTACATTGAGTGGGGAGGACTAGCTTGCACATGCCCTACAAACTCTGATGTTGAGGAGGAAGTACTGTAATGGTGACATTTAGTGATTGCTTACCTGCTCCTACATTTGCTTCTCCCCTCCCACCTTGACTTGGAGGAGCAGACACAGCTTCCTCATTCCTATCAAGAAAATACCCAGTCACTAAGAAATCAGAGCCAAAACATTATGTGACGATGTTGATTAGTACTGCATATGCCACTTTTGCACAGTGGTGAGCAGTACAGTACAGCCCTCAGAGTGCAACTGGCCTGGCTTCAGATCTTGCCCCTACTTACTTTTTAGGTATGCAGCTTTGGAAAAGTCAATTAACTTTGCTTTTTGTCGTGTCAGAGATAGGTGTACCCTGGCTGGTGTGACTCCGTTGGTTGACCATTTTCACTTGCACCAAAAGGTTGCTGGTTCAATTCTTGGTCAGGGCACATGCCTGGGTTGCAGGCTTGATCCCTGGTAGGGGGTATGCTGGAGGCAGCCTGATCCATGTTTCCCTATCACATTGATGTTTCTCTCCCTCTCCTTTCCCTTCTCTAAAAATCAAACTGTTCTTGAAAAAACAGAAATGGGTGTAATAACAGTATTAAATTTCCAGGGTTGCTAAAGCAATTGAATTAGATAATACTAGTACATGTAAAGTAATAATCACAGAACCTGGCATAGAGTGTGTTCTCAATAAACATTCCTCACTCCCACCTCCTCTCTATCCTAGCTGCTTCCAATCTCTTTGCCCACCCCTAATAGTAGCACTCAGTTTATTGTCTTTCCCATTAATCTGAGCATTTCAATGTCAGGGATCCTGTGTTAGGCATTTTTTTGTTTCATTCATCATCTGCTCCTTCGCCACATCTGGTAACCTCCAACTCACTATCAACTCACACACATTTCTAGGCACAAAGCAGTTCAAAGAGAGCAGCTAGCTCTTCCTTCAAGCACCATATTGACATTTTAATTATGACAGAAAACAATCACAAGGTAGTTAATTTTAGGTTTTCTCCAAAATTCACTGAGGTGCCACGCTGGATTTATATTCACCTCTACATGTATATGCAATACCTACTAGGTTCAGGTAAAACACAAATGATGGGGGGTGGGGGTTTTGGGGAGGGGCACTGAGGTAGCAGTGATTAGCATACATAAAATGTAAAGTGACCCAAGGGTCAAACTGTGATGACACACAGGTTCCTAGGACAGCATGTGATTAGGTGCCAAGCCAGGAAGTGTCACACTAGGTGTACTGATAGGGATGTTTCTCCTCTCTTCTATCACCTGTCCCATCAAAACCCTGCTCCCATTTGGGCTTCTGAAGCTTCTTATATACAGCTCCATTATATGACTGTCATAACACTGTATTACTGTGATTCTGGGATAGACACCTGACTATAGGTTGTGATGCCCACAGAAGCCTTCATGGATAACAGGGGCTTAGTTCAGCCTAATATAGGTAAAGGATTGGAACTAGAAAGAGGGAAGGAGGGTATTCAGTTGGAGTATACACAAGCCTAGAGCCAGAAATATACATGGTACATTGCCTCTGGGTGTTGAGAGGTGGTGACAGGAAGGGGATGGAAGGACTGTGAGTTCACCAGGATGACTAGAATTGGAGTCTGCAACTCATAATGAGTGATGCAATTGTCTAATTGTTCCCCAGGCAGCCTGGCATTTATGGAGGCTCTGTTAAAGGGCTGGGGTGGCAGGTGGGGGGGTGTTGAAATTAGACAAGAGAAAGACATTATTTCTATAAGCCTCACTAGGGCTCCCCACCCTAGTTAGAAACATATGGCCCTGGCAAGGGTTTTTGTTTTATTTGGGCCCATTGCTTATCCTCTCCTGTTGCAAATTGTTAGGGAGAAAGCAAAACAGCAGCTGTACTGCCTGAAGTAGTAATCATTAGCTAATGCTGCCATCTCCAGGAACCTGCCTGCTAATAACCAGCATACAGGAGGCCTGCTTCAAACTGGCTGCCCTGGCAGGCTCCACCCTAAATCCACTCCAGCACCCACTGGCTGGCTTGGTTTCTCCATTCTGAAATTTCACTGGGAAGGGAAAAACTGCCAAGGCCTCCTAGAATCTTTGACTACCAGCTGCCTTTTCTTTTCTCTGGTCTGATAGGGATGTGTAACAAACACTGTTATCTGAAGGATAAGAAACACCTTGTATTAGTGTGCTACAGTTGCCATAACAGAATACCACAGACTGGGTGACTGAAACAACAGAAATTAATTTTCTCACATTTCTGGAGACTAGTAGTCTAAGATCAAGGTGTCAGCAGGTTTGGTTTCTTCTGAGGTCTCTTTCATTGGCTTGCAGATGGTCACGTTCTCACTGTGTCCTTAAGTGGACTTTCCTCTGTGTGTGCCCATGCCTGATTATCTTTGTGTGTCCACTTTTCCTCTTCTTATGTGGACACCTTTCTTTTGGGATTATGGCCCACCCTAATGGCTTCCTTATAACTTAATCATCTCTTTAAAGGCCCTGTGTCCAAATACAATCACATTCTGAGGTTTTGGGGTTTAGGACTTCAACACATGAATCTGGGGGGACACAAGTCAGTCTATAACACACCTCATACAGTGAAGAGGGTATCCTGATTCCTTGAGACTTTGGGTAAGCTCTTTCCCTGTCTGGATTCTTCACTACTATGATAAAGTAGATATTTCCTCATCAATTTGATAAATGGGTTGGAGCTAGAAGCTTAGAAATTTTGTTCAAAAGCAAGCGATTCTATAAAGTAGAGAGATATATACTATTTTCAGAAAAGAAATTTTTTAAATTCTCACTAAGGATATTTTTCCCATTAATTTCTAGAGAGAGTGGAAGGGAGAGAGGAGAGAGGGAAGGAGAGAAAGAGAGAGAGAGAGAGAGAGAGAGAGAGAGAGAGAGAGAGAGAGAGAAACTTTGACGTGAGAGAGACACATAGATTGGTTGCCTCCTGCCCCCGCCCCCATGGGGGTAGAGAATCTATAACTGAGGTACGTCCCCTTGACCACAAATCGAACCCGAGACCATTCAGTCTGAGGGCTGGTGCTCTAATCATTGATCAAAACCAGCCAGAGCAATAAATGCAAATTTTAATGACTTGCCACTGATGAATTTTTATAGTATAGACTGATTTCTTATTCTGTGAGCAAACTAATGTAGCAATTTAATTATAGATTTCAAACTTGATCTATGTCTTCATTAATGTGTTTATTAAATAACCATATTTTAGTGTCTTATATATACCAGATACTATGTTAAATGCAAGAGATAAAAACTGATTATTTAGATCACATTTTCTAATTAGCTCTTATAATTTTAGACATGTATTCCACCAGAAATTTTGAACCCTGAGGTAAAAATCAGAACCAATATTGAGTTGAATCATTCCTCTACCTTTAACAATGAGTTTGTAAATGTAATCTCAAGGCTTTAAGTGTCCATACATAGTTCCCTAGTTTATATATTCTTTCATTCATCTGTGCATTCTGTAAATATTTCAAATGTCCACATTGTGCCAGGCACTGTGCTAGGTGCTAAGGATACTGTGGTGAATGAAATCAGCAAGGCCATTGCCCTCATGGAGCTTACAGTCTAAGGTGGATTTGAGGCTATTTTATTTCATGAAATGTGATGACTATATACTAGAAGATATATCAGGAGTTGCCAAAACCACCTCCACGTTTGGTGATTCATTAGAATGATTTACAGGACTCAGCACCTAGTCATGCTCATAGCTACAATTTATTATAGCAAAAATATGTAGAGCAAAATCAACAACATGGTGCATGGGGAAGAGTCTGGAGGAAACCAAGTGCAAGCTTCCAAGAATCCTTTCCCAGTGGAGGCACACAGGACTTTTATTTCCCCCAGCAACAAGTGTGACAACAAATGTGAAACGTTGTCTACCAAGGAAGCTCATTAGAGACCCTGTGTCCAGGGTTTTTATTGAAGGCTGGCCACATAGGCACCATTTGTCTAGTATATACCAAAATTCCAGATGTCCCACAAGAAAAACAGGTAGGTATTCAGCATAAAACCACATTGTACAAAATTGTTTAAATGCAGTGAGCCACTTTTATCATTTAGTGAAAGTTTCATATCAGTATAGGGAACTGTATACCAGCCAAGTTACCAGGCATCAGACAAGGCCCAACTGTGCAAGCAGGCCTTTCTAAGGACAGCAGTCTCAGGGCAGTTAAATTGGTGAAGTAATGAGTTAAAAGCTAGACTCAAATATTGCCCAGATTTGGCCATACAACTAGAGAAGTCAGGATGGTTATATGATTCCTATTCTTATATCAAAGGTTTTGTGAATCTTATAGTTTGACATTGTTTATTTTCAACTATAAAAAATCATCATCAATAAAAATGAGTAATGGAATGTGCTGATTCAAACATAGATACTTCTGATTTTTTTCTGACAATGAGAAATAGCCTCAGAGGATAAATGCCTGGAAAATAAATTGTTCACAAAACTATATTTTAAATTAAATCCATGGTTTGTACATTGGACCAAACAATGCAAAGGATTTTTGTACTTCATAGTGGTGTAAAATAGAGAAGCTCAGGAGCATGGGCTTGGGGACAGTTGGTCCTATGCAATTAGTCTAGAAGTTTAGGGCTAGTGAGGTCTTGATCACCACTATGTCTATACCAGTCTCCTACAATCTTTTTGATAACACATCTCTATCTGAGTATGAATACTTATTTGTATACAAATTAGGTATATGTGTATATCTACTAATAGAGTTTATATTTTAATTATTTATATCATAAAATATACACAAGCATAGAAAAAAAATGATAGAAAAATAAATATAATTGAAGGTACAATATGTTTTTGCCACATCCAATTGTCTTACCCATTCCGGAGACTCATGCATTCTACTTGGAAGAACACTTTTCTAGTGTATGGTCCATCATAAGTAGTCAATTAATAATCATATTTATTGTATTATTGAATGTCTTGAAGTCTAAGTTCAGCTACTGACTATGTGAACTTGAGCAGGCTATACTATCTGTAATCTGAGCCTTTGTTTTATCATTCATAAAATAGGATTAAATAGTCATATCTGCATTGGAGGATTGTTGTGAAGAGTAAATTAAACAATCTAGTAAATAATAATTGTGATGATGATGATGATAATGGCAAACAGGGTTAATTCCCTACTTCTTATATGAAACTAGTGGCCCGATGCACAAAATTCATGCACGGGGGTGGGTGGTGTCCCTCAGCCCAGCCTGCACCCTTTCCAATACAGGACTGCTGGCTCCCAACTGCTCGCCTGCCTGCCTTCCTGATTGCCCCTAACCGCTTCTACCTGCCAGCCTGATCACCCCCTAACCTCTCCTCTACCAGCCTGATTGATGCCTAACTTCTCCCCTGCCAGCCTGTTTGCCCCTAACTTCCCTCCCCTGCAGGCCTGGTCCCCCCCAACTGCTCTCCCCTGCAGGCCTGGTCAATCCCAACTGCCCTTCCCTGTGGCCTGGTCACCCCTAACTGCCCTCCCCTGCAGGCTTGATCACCCCCAAATGCTCTCCCTTGAAGGCCTGGTCCCTCCCAACTGCCCTCCCTTGCAGGCCTGGTCCCTCCCAACTGCCCTCCCCTGCTGGCCATCTTGTGGTGGCCATCTTGTGTCCACATGGGGGCAGGATCTTTGACCACATAGGGGCAGCCATCTTGTGTGTTGGAGTGATGGTCAGTTTGCATATTACTCTTCTATCAGATAGGATAGAGGCCCGGTGCATGGGTGCGGGCTGGCTGGTTTTCCCTGAAGGGTGTCCCAGATCAGGGTGGCGGTTCCCTTGGGGCGTGGGGCAGCCTGGGCAAGGGGCCTGTGGTGGTTTGCATGCCGGCCATGCCCCCCGGCAACCCAAGCAGAGGCCCTGGTATATGGGATTTATTTATCTTCTAGAACTGAAACTTTGTAGCCTTGATCAGAGCCAAGCCTCCTGCTTGCTCCGTGGCTGCAGCCATTTTTGTTGGGATTTATTTATCTCTTATAATTGAAACTTTGTAGCCTCGAGCATAGGCCAAGGCAGGCCAGGACTTCAGAAGCTTGGCTTCCTCCATCGCCAGGGGCAACTCAAGCCTCCTGCTCTCTCCAGTTCCGTGGCTGCTGCCATTTTTGTTGGGATTTATTTATCTTCTATAATTGAAACTTTGTAGCCTTGAGTGGAGGCCTGGGGCAGCTACGGTGTGCTGAAAGCTTGGCTTCCTCCATTGCTGGGGAAACCCAAGCATCCTGCTCTCTCTGTGGCCACAGCCATCTTGGTTGGGTTAATTTGCATACTCACTCCTGATTGGCTGGTGGGCATGGCTTGTGAGTGTAGCAGAGTGATGGTTAATTTGCATATTACTCTTTTTTTAGATAGGATTATATTAGACTCTGCCCTCATCACACCATTACTTTTTACTGTGGATACCCCTCATACTACTTAAAATGATGCATTCCATATGTAAGATCTGTTCTTACTGGAAATTCCATTACAGCTTGTGAACAGAATTTACTGCTAATGGACATGGAGAAAAGGAAAAGATTATTACTTTTTTTAAGCACATTTCCAAAACTTCTGCCTTTCAACAGTATAGGTTACTAAAAATGTGAAGAAAAGATACTAATAGAAATGGTTTGAAAGTAAGAATAAAAGACACTGAGTAGTTGAAATGTGGCATCTTTTTATGAACTAACTCCCCCAAATTAATCAACTCTGAAACATAGAGGGACTCTCTGAATCACTTCCCCATCCCTGTCAGAACCTGCCTGTGCCTCTGATCATGGACTCTGTTGAACTAAGGCAGAAATAAAGCCAGGAAAAATTCATGGGGACTCACTTTTTTCTTCTGCCAGAATCTACTGGTCTGTAGAATAGTGTATGAATATACTGTGTACAGAGAATAGGAGAGAGAAATAACTTCTTCACCTCCCTTTCTTTCCTCAATACACTGCCCCTACAACTTTCTCCAAGGTTGCTACAGGCCTTCTGATTACAAAATCCAGTGGACACATACAATCCTAAACTAACTTGACTTCTCAAGAGCATCTTACTGGCACTCTCAGGAGGCACTTCTTCCTCCCTGAACCTCTCTTCTCCTTTGGTTTTTGTGACACCACTATTTCCTAGTTTGTCTTCACCTTTTTGTCTAGTCCTCCATAGTCTATTTTACTGCATTCTTTCCTCTTCTATAAATGTTGGTGTTTCTCCAGGTTTCATCATCAGAGTCCTTCTCATCTCTCCCTGTGCATCTACCCCACCTCTGATGACTGCCATTACCATCTCTTTGCTCCTCACTCCAGAATCTTTATCCCTCCAGCTCCCTCCTCCTTCATATTCCAGATCTATAATTCTAGATTATCTCCACTGCCATGTCCCCAACAGGTATATCCAAAACTGAATTTGTGCATGTGTTTGTGAACACAAAACAATTAGTTCACAAAGAATCAGAAATATTGCTTTGTAGTGTCAGCTATCATTCATTTTTAGAATGATGGTAGACAAATTTAGTTTCCTCACCTGTAAAAATAGAATGTTGTTAAAATTAATTCCAAGGCACCCCATCTTAATGAATGACAATCACCCAACCATCCGGAAACCCTAGAGCAGTGGTCAGCAAACTCATTAGTCAACAGAGCCAAATATCAACAGTACAACGATTGAAATTTCTTTTGAGAGCCCAATTTTTTAAACTTAAACTTCTTCTAACACCACTTCTTCAAAATAGACTAGCCCAGGCCGTGGTATTTTGTGGAAGAGCCACACTCAAGGGGCCAAAGAGCCACATGTGGCTCGTGAGCCGCAGTTTGCCGACCACAGCCCTAGAGGATTCCTTGATACCTACATACCTGGTCCTTATCTTCCATCTCCAGTCCAAAATCAAGATCTATCAATTCTGTATTTACACTGGCTCTGAAATATGTTGACATTTTCTCTAGTCACAGTGTCATTGCCTTAATTTAGGATATCAACATTTTTCTCTTGCCAGTTGACATCCTCTTAAAAGGTCTCTTTGGCTTTATTCTTGCAGCCACTGAGATCTCTCTAAAATGCCAATTGATCGGGTCTCTCCCTTGCTCAAAACCTTTGTATATTTCCTCCCTGTGGCATACAGGATTGTGTCAAATTCGTTTCTGTGATCCATGAGGCACCACATGATCTGGCCCCTGGCAACTTTCACAATTTCATGTCTCATCCCAACCCTGTAAATCTGTGATCCAAGGGTTCCAAACTGCCTGCATTCCTCAACTATGTCAGACTGTCTCAAGCCTATGTCTTTGTAGTTTTTTACTCTACCTTGAATTATCTTAGCCCCACACTTTTTCTCACCTGCTTCTAAATGACTTGACTAATGACTACTGGCCTTAAACCTCAGCTCCCATCACCTGCTCTGAGAAAGGCATCTCTGGCCAACCCAGAGCCTAGGCTTTGTAGGTGCTCCTGTCTGTGCTTTTAGAATGCCTTGTGCCACACCTGTCATTACACTTACCATCTTTTAAGGTAACTAGAGGCCCAGTGCACAAAATTAGTGCATGGGCCGGGGTCCCTCAGCCCGGCCTGCACCCTCTCCAATCAGGGACCCCTCGGGGGATGTCCAACTGCTGGTTTAGGCCCGATCCCACAGGCAGAGTGGTTAGGTCCGATATCCGGCAGTCGGACATCCCTTTCGCTATCTGGGACTGCTGGCTCCTAACTGCTCACCTGCCTGCCTGCCTGCCTGATCGCCCCTAACCCCTCTGCCTGCCTGATCACCCCTAACCACCCTCCCCTGCCAGCCTGATTGCCCTCAACTGCCCTCCCCTGCCGGCCTGATGGCCCCTAACTGCTCCCCTGCTGGCCTGATCTCCCCTAACTGCCTCTGCCTCGGCTCCCACCACTGTGGCTTTGTCCAGAAGGAGAACCGCACGACCAGAAGATGTCTGGTCTATCTGGTCTAATTAGCATATTGCCCTTTTATTAGTATAGATTATTTGTGTGTTGGTCTCTCTTCTGGGAGCTAAGGGCTTACTTAGGGAAGAGGCTTTGTATGATTCCTGTGGGCTCTGCCAGTTTCTAGAGTAGTTAATCTCTTCACCTGGTTGCCTCTTGCTTTTCCTTCAAGTCTCAGCTTAATATCACCTCTTCTGGGATGCCTTCCCTGATTCTAACTTCCCAAACCATGACCAATGTTTTAGATGCCCCTCCTCTGTAACATAGAACTTTGCTTTCTCAATATCTATTTGCTTGTCTGTATCCTCCACTAAATGCTGAATTCCTTAAAGGAAGGGAGTAGATTTTATTCAACATTATGTTGCCCACCCCAGCCTCTTATAGCCAAGCACAGAGCCAGATACATATTAGGTCATCATTAGATTGATTTTGCTTTTTTATTTGGAGATTGTGATTTTGCTTCATTTCTATTTCATTAAAATTGCATTCCTGTTTTTAAACTGCTCCTGATTGCATCAACTTTTCCAAGCATTATATAGTTTTGCAAGTTTGGATTGCTGTTTTATCCTCAAGATGGGGTTGTTTAGAAAATAAATAGCAAAGTTATATATGGTTTAGAAATAAATAGATATAATATTAGTCTGTTAGGACTGCCATAACAAAAGATCACGGACTGGTTGGTGTAAACAGCAGAAATTTATTTTCTTGTAGTTCTAGAGGTTAGAAATTAAAGATTAAGGTGCTGGCTTGTAGATGGCTACCTTCTCACTGTGTCGTCACATAATCTTTCCTCTGTGTACATGTAGAGAGAGGAAAGGAAAGAGAGAGGGAGGATGGATAGAGTGGGACAGGGGGACAGGGACATGGGGCATGAGTACTCTCATTCTTTTTTTATAAGGACACCAATTTTATTGTATTAGGCCTCACCCTTGTGATCTTATTTAAACTTAATTATCTCTCTAAAAAACTTATCTCCAAATTGAGAGCTAGTCCTTCAAAATATGAATTATGGGGAATGCACATCTCAGTCTATAACAGGTAAACATCCCAAAGTTATCAAAGTTTTGTGTAATTTAGTGAAACTTTAAGTTGTCTTAGAACCGATGTAGCAGGATTGGTTGTAACCCTAACCTATGATCAAAGTTTCTGAGTTTCCATTACCTCATGTGTGAAAGGAGGGAGCTTATAAGGACAAGTAGAAGCCTCAGAGAACACTTGGGCTGGAGAAAGTATATTTCAATTCTTCCCCTTTCTATCCTTTGATTACCTCAGAAACTTAGAATCACTGTGGCAGGCCCCAAAGCTCCATTGTCTCTAGGTCAAGAACTGCTTTCTTCAAGGACTTCACTTTTAACATTTTCTCGGTACCAGGGATTCAAAACTTCCCTGAGGGAGCCCTAGTCTAGAAATCAGATATATCAGAACCAATCGAGTTGGCCCTGTCCAAGGCACTTTCTGACCCCATCCGTCTGTGGCCATCTGACACATGAGTTGAGAATATAGAACCAACCTGTGATTAGGACCCTAAGGGGGGCCTCTCTGAGTGATTCTGTTTGTCAGTCCTGGCTAAAGATGCCCATGCTTAGGAGGCATTAGCCCAGCATGTCCTCAGAGTATTTTTCACTAAATGGTAATATTAAGAAACATGCATAGTTATGGTGACAAATAAAGAATTCTGGGGCAAATTAGTATGTTTAAACCATCATTTCTCACATTAATAGAGTTATTCACTGTATGCTTTATTAGAACCTTCAGCAAGCCAAATGTAAAATAGGAATCTCCAGGAGTAGGGCCTAGTGAACAGATCTTCCCAAACTTATTTATCACAGGATATTTTCAGTCAGAGAATTTTGGTCGTACTAGTGTTCACCACAACTCACTTAGAAATGCTAACTCTGGGAGAATCATATAAAACGCTACTTCATGAGGTACAGCTTAACTCAAGGAATTCCTCTAGGCTTAGCCCTGCTGTCTCCCTCCCTGCACCCATCTACCTATTTGCTCCCAGTAATGCCAACTCCACTTGGCCTCGCTTCTTGGTTGGGTCTTTTCCTGTTCACCTATCTCTTTATTGGAGAAACTAGAAATACCATAATATTCTGTTGCCAGCCTTATTTCCAAGCTCTATGCTTTACAGTGAGAGTTGGCAGGTATGCAAACCAGACTCTCTGGACCATGAGAACCTGGCTTGTTCTCAACTGTATCTGCAGAGCTTAGACACTGTCCTAGTTAGGAGGGAAACACAATGTGGAAATCACTAGATACCTTTCAAATAGGGGTTTTCCTTAGCCCAAGGCAGAGTACACTAGAGAGGTACTAAGAGACATGTGTACTAGCCATCTTACAAAAGACTAATTTGCATATGGGAACACTGAAGGAAGAGGAAGATAAAATAAACTACCTTTTATCACTGGCTTACTATGTGCCAGGAACAACAGTAAGTACTTTACATATATCACTTAATTGAGTTCTTACAACCACCCTACATGATAGATACAATTATCACATCCATTTTTCACACGAGGAAACTGAGGCTCAAGGAAGCACAGCTTATAATGAGTAGCATAGCCAGGATTCAAGTCTATGTTTATGTGGCTCTGGAGCCCATGTTTTTACTACATTGCTCTGTTGCTCCCTGGTGTATCTTCAGATGGGATGGAGCCTATCCACATTGTGTTGACCAAATCAAAGAGTCGCTTAGATGACTATTTGAAATAATCACTGCCTGTTCCCTCCCCCAACTCCAGTCTATTTTTTTGTAGTCAATAGAACTAGTTTGATGCTTGTTTTATAGACAGTGATCCAGGTTTTGGTGGGGTCTTCATAGGGAACCTACAACTCCAGTTACCATCCTCACAGTAAAGTACTAACTTATATCTTCATCATCTCTCTGATGTCACTTAGCAGAGCTCCCTATCACAAACCTTCCCCCTTCCCCTCATATTCTCCATGCTGTAGCCCAAGTTTCCTTTCTGAAAGTAGTTTTAATCCTTTCTGCTGTAAAACCCAATTACCTTTAAGATAAAATCTTAACTCTTTAAACTTGCTTTCTAAATATACCCTGTCTACTTCTTCAGCTTATCCCTTCAAATTCTTCTGTGTGCCAAATGACTTCCAGTTTCCGGTGTGTCCCATCTGGTTTCAGGTTGTTTCACACCCCTAAGTTTTTCCCTCTCTATTTTTACTAATTGAAATACTTTATCTCCTTCATCAACCCCATCTGCCTTGGGAACAATAGTTCAACTGATCATGCTCGGGTCAACTGTCACCTACTTGGTGAAATCTTTCTGGTTCCTGCTCAGCTTCTTTGAGTTTTGCTCCCAGCCTTGTACTTTTGAACATTGCCTCCCAATGGTACCTCTCAGCTTTGGACAAGCTCCTCCCCAGCAGGGACCTGAGATTGTTTATTCCTGTGTCTCAAGCACCCAGAATAGGCCTAGCACATAATAGTCATGCAGGAAATGTTTGCTGACTAAAAGAATTAAAAGGAAGTTTTCCTAAAATAGGCAAGTATTTGACATTAATTTGAAAATCAGTCAAGAGGGGGGCTGGGTTGAGGTGGGCAAAGGGGGTGAAAATGGGGGACATCTGCAATAGTGTCAATAATTAACATTTTAAATTAAAAAAAATCATCCAAGAGAATCTTCAGAATAAGTGGACAGAGGACTATAGTTGGATTATCTTCTTATTGTTATGAGATATGAATCTAAATTCTGAATATTTAATTTCTTGCTCCATAAAACTGTCCAGAAGAAAATAAAAATTGCTGGGGGTGGGAGGGTTAACATGCAGTAGAAATATGCTGGCATTCCACCAGGGGGTGCTATGAACACAAAAAGAAGCCATTCTCCCTTAATGTTCTTCCTCAGAAAGAAACTGCAGAAACCAAATAGCTTTTCTCTTTTCCCTGCATTGCATACAATTTTAGCAAGAAATGAATAACTCTTCCAGCATGCTTGAAAATTATATATGTCTGGAACATGTCTTTCTGCTAATAAGATGGGCATGTATGTGCATGTGCACATGAATTCACACAGCACCCCTTCCGGCATCTTTAAAAGATCCAAACATTAAATTTAAAGACGCATGATTTATGGTATATTCAGAATTTGTTCATCAAAAAATTTAGGTGTAATTTACTATGATGTCATAACCAGAATAGAAGCATGTGCTATCTTGCTTTTAACCCTGACATAAAATAGACTATTATAGAAAACCTGTCCAAGTATCAGAGGTGGGTTATCTGTTAGCTCTTGTTACTAAGAGCCCACAGACACAGTGGTATTACCTCATATGCACTAGTTCAGTTTTGATTCTACAAGATCATAATGGGGCAACACACATAACACAGTCAATATTTGGGGAGTTGTAATTTGTATAACCAGTGACTTAGTTAAATAGAATCTTGTTTTTAACATCTTATCTTCAGTTTCTGCCTTCAGCATATAACTTATGGCCTTGGATTTGGAGTGATATTTTTTTAACTGTATTCATGTTTATCTCCCCTTTGGACTCTGAGCTCTGTGGGAATGTGTGTGTTTTCTATTTGTATCTCTTGCATATGGCGGAGGTACATTATGCAAAGGTACATTGTTAGGACTGTTATTGTTCATGGATTGCTTGCTTAGTGATCAGTTTCCACAAAAAATACTGCCAAAACTGTCAAGGAGGATAATGATGAGATTACAGGGGATACAAGAAAATGATCAAGAGGGGACCAAGGGGAAGAGAAGAAGAATAACTTTTATTGAGCAGTGTGCCAGGCATTGACCAGACAATTTATAGGAATTTCTCATTTAATTTTTATAATAGTGCAATGAAGAAATGATCACCACCCCAATCCCACCTAATTAGGTGTCATTGCTGGGAGTGTCCAAGGCTTAGCCTGTGCCTCTGTACTAAGGGCCTTGGTGATGCTAACTGGGAATTGAGTTGTGGGCAGAGTAACCAATGGGCTGTTATTGAAGCTGGGTCCTGTGTTCACAGGGAGGAGGAAGAGGGATCCCCCTCGCTGCCTCTCTGCCCCTGCTACCCTCAGAGAAAATGAGAGAGAGGTGCAGCTCGTGGTAGTTGACAGCAGCAGTTCCCATCATCCACTTGGAGTGAAGGGCTTCCTGTGCAGCATTTCCTTTCCTACCTGGAACTCGTTGGTATTGTAGAATATGAGTGATATGGGCAGTGATGATGGACTTAAAGCAATTGGATTCACTGGAGAATGCTTTATGGAGCAGGGGGTCACAGAATCATGAAGATTATGGGTTATGAGAAACCAAAGAGTATCCAGTGTAACCACCAAGCAAGCTTTTGAAACTTTTGACAGTATTCCAGTCAGTTGCCAGCTATGTGATCTTGAGCAAGAAATTTCACCTGTTAGTCGGAGTCTCCTCACCTGCAAAAACAAAAAGCAAAGAAAACCTTATGGGATTGTCATGAGGATTCAATGAGGAAACATGTACTCTTGGAATATATTAGGTACCCATTTGCTGTTTATTAAATAGACTTTTTTTTCAGAGCAGTTTTAGTGTTGCAGAATTTACCAGGCAGCCGAAAATACACAATGAGTACTCAGAGATTCAGGAAAAATCCTTTATTTAAAACAGCCTTGCTGGCTCAGCAGATTCAAAGATCCAAAGCCTGAAAAGCTAATACAATGAGATCACCCCTTATATATTCCTAAGTTTCTTTGTTTTCTATCTGTTTCCTAACTACTGGGCTTTTGTGGGGAGCTTTCACAGCCCATCCTGAGTCAGTTAGAATGGGGAAGTTAGATTGTCTAAATGCCTGGCTTGGGTGGCACCAGCAACCCCCACTCCAGCTAAGCTGCCAAATTCCGGGCCCATGGCCCCTGCAAACTGGGAGCACCCAGGAAAACAGACTATTGCCTAAGTAAGGGGCAGTGACTTAATTATAGGCTAACAAGAATGTGCACTAGGACACTGGTCACTGGCACAGATTCAGATTGCTAGCCCCCCCACCCAGGTTACCCCCTATATTCCTCCTCATTCTCCCCTCTTGATCCTCAAGCTGATTTTCAGCCTTGGGGATTCAATAAAAGACTCAAAGCTAGGGGTAGGGTGTTCAGTAGCTTGAGTCTTTTTCATCTTCATCACCCAAGGGATTGTAATTGCAGTCCAGAGATCTGGTCTGGAGTAACATCTGGGGCTTCAGGGCTTACTGATTCTATCTCTATTGGCTGTTCTAAAACCTGTTGGCTTTCTTAGAGGAAGGGAGAGGGAGTTTACACAGGTTTCTTCATTTCTGGCTTCTGAGCAGTTGGAGTGGTGAGAAGCACATCTCAGGGTCCCATCTACACTGAGTGGCCAGATTATTATGATCTCTGAACACATAATCATCTGGCCACTCAGTGTATATATATTAGAGGCCCGGTGCATGAATTCGTGCATGGGTGGGGTCAGGCCAGCCTGGCTAGGGGGAGGGGACATGGGCGGTTGGCCAGCCTGCCTGCTGGTTGAACTCCTGGTCAAGGGGATAATTTGCATATTAGCCTTTTATTATATAGGATATACACTGAGTGGCCAGATTATTATGCGTTCAGAGATCCTCCAGTTGGCCCATCGTCCTTGCTCTGCTCATGTCTGTCCAACTGCCTAACACATCCCCTCAAGGATCTTGGCTCTGAATTATTTCAGGGAAAGTGGGTGTCGGTGGGCTACTCTAACTATTTCCATGCTGAGGAGGGGAAATTTTTCTTTCAGAGCCAAGAGATCCTTGCTCTCTGTCAGAGGGACGATGAGGCCTGGGCACAGAAGGAGGTGGGCTTATGACCTGGCAGAGACAAACTGTATTATAAAATTTAGTATTATTGATCAATTAGAATAGCAAGAGTTACAACAAATGGTCTGGTGGAAGGGAAAAAAAACACATTTCAGTTCTAATAATTTCCTATTGAAATAGAATTTTTCTCCTTAAAATCACCCTTATTTTTATTAAAAAGCCAAATTAAGACCAATTTATCTATTGCATTTAATTTTGCCTGATTGTTTGCATAAACCCAACAAGAATGGTAACTGACCGCCTTTGCTGGAATTTCATGATTGAGTCTCAATGTGCCCCTCAGGGCAGAGAAGCCAAGCCATCCAGCTACCATCAGGCCTGCCTGCAATATCTGATGGGTTAGGTGAATTCCTCACAACGATCTGTACCTACACTGGCTCCACCCAGGCCCACACTCTAGGCTTCAAGGCCCATCGCAGCAGCCCTCCTACTCATCACCACCTAGAGTGTGTGTGGGTTCCTCAGGGATGCAGAGGTGCCCTCATTGCTCCCCTTCCACTCCAACCACCAACGATGGCAAGGTATGGGCCTGATGCTCCAGCGCCATCCATTTTCAGGGCCACCAAGGAAGATACCAGGCTTTCTCCATGGCACTCTTATTGGCTTCAAGTCTTCAGAGTCCAGACATGACTCTTTAAAACATGACACTCCAGTCAAAGTTTTCACTCAATAAAACCACCATTGGAAACTGGGCTTATTGAATTTATGCACAGAAATACATTGCCATGATTCATTCATTAAGAATTGCCAAATTTCAGAGGGATAATATAGGGAGAAAAATACACTAACTCGCTTTAAGATCTTATGATTTTCCTTGCCAGTCCTTTCCATGGACTCTTCAGAAGATGTAATATTTTTTACAAGTTTTACAAGTGCATTGTAACAAAACAAATGACAAGAAGAAATTTACAATGACATGGTTATGAATTTCATTATAATGCAGATGACATGGAATGTTGTCCTTTCTGTAAAACCCAACTTTCTATGATATTATAACCAATAACCATTAGTTATAACTGTATTTGACAAAGGTTCCTATGTATCTTCAGTATAAAATTTTCCTTCATGAGAAAGAACACAAACATTTGAGGCTTTTCAGAGCCTATTAGGATGATGTAAAGCCAATTCTAGATCAAGAGAAAGTTTTTTAAAATTCAAAAAGATGGTCTTTCTTTTTTTAAATTAAATACCTGATTAATATGACATAATTATTTTACTAGAAAAGAACTAACCAAAATAAGGCTTATCTTCTAACTTCATTTGTCCTTTGGTGTGGACAACAAATGACACTAATTGGATTTCTGCTATCAGTCTCTTGACATAAGCTATTTACCCTCTGTTTAGGGAGGCAAAATGCAAAACATTTACTCTTAAGTATCCTTTGTTTAGGGAAGATAGCATTTTCTAGATAGTTGCAAACTGCTATTTTGCTATCTCAATTTCCCTGTTTTGCTTGTCCTGGCTTACTGGCCTGTGTCATTTAGTCAATTTCCTTTCAGCATTTCTTTCTACAAACTTTCTATAACTTTCACAGACATTCTTACAACTATCAGAAATAACCAGCTTTAGAAACCACCTTCTTTTTCCTTCAAAATGCATAACAATGCCTCAGACCTTCCATTAAATAGTTCTACTCTAATATTCTTTCTTTCTGTCATACGTTCAGCAACTTGTACAGATCTTTTTTTCTTTAAAATGTATTAGAATTCTTCACTCATAGAAACCTTAATTTTTCAATGATTACCAAAAAGTAAACAGCCAGCATTTACATTTATGAACACACTTTTAAACACACTCTTACTTTCAAGAAAATATACATTCAACAAAGTACAAGAGACCTTCTTTAATAAAAACTAAGCAGGCGAATTAAAATGTGTCTAGCAGTTAATGTTTCATTATTTTATGTTATTTAAAAATATTTAGATGTTTATCATTTAACCCAGCAATGCTCTAAAGCCTTTAAGTTATAAAATACTTTGGGAAATTATGTATAGGCCTAGGAGGCTGGAGAAAAGGGCGCAGGGAGAAGGGAACAAACTCCGAAGCCTATTTCCAAACCTCTAGCTGCTTGGATTCAAAACTGCCAATTTTTCCCTTAGAGATAAGGCTTTGGTTTGGAAACAAACTGGGCCACTTGTTCTACAGTTGTGAACATTATGTTAGCTTTCTGTTTCCATCTTTCTTATCTTTATGTACATAGACCTTCTGAGACTTTCTTAATAGCTCTTCTGCACTTCTATCCTTCCAGTTCTCTAACTTTGCAGTTTTCTTGAGATTCCAGGCCAACTATTGGTGACAAAATGTAATTTTCAATATGTCTTGGCCCAACAGGTCCTCAGGGTCTGGCCCAGAGTACTTTCTCATTTGATCTTTTAGTCTTGGTAAAATTCAGAAGGCCCTTCTTCTTTGCCTTGCTGAATATTGAAGGCTTTATGTAGGTTCTGAGACCAGGGAACTGCTTCCCTAATCCCTTTAATTATTAGTTCCCTGAGAGATCTCTCATATGTCCCCTATGGGTCTTGTTGTTAAGGTCCCACTGGGGCTCCCAGGTTTGAAAAGTTTACATATGCTGGAAGCACACCAGGGCCAGCCAGGTGCTCCCTTTCCCAGATGGCTATAGCCAATCTTCAAATCATTCCACCTTCTTTTCCTGAGAATAGTATCCCCAAGATAGACATTAACTTGGGTGTACGTATACACCTGTGGGCCCAAAAATGTGTCTAGCTAGTCAGCTAAGCCATGTGGATCTTCCAGCAGAGGTTTTGACTCTTTTTTTATTTTCTGCTCCAACTCTTTTCGAAGCCTAGAAAAGCTGGTTTCTGATGGTGCAGTGGCCTCAGGATAGCTCTCCTCCCGAGGGGGAGGCTGGGATTGTAAATTACCATCTTGGCTGTTCCCTCAGATTGTCCCCTGGTCACATAGGGAGGGGAAGGAAGGACAAGAGATCTCATTTCTCTGTCTGCCCTTGTTCCTCTCCCTCTCCCTCTCCCTCTCCCTCTCCCTCTTTTAGGCTTCTCTGCCTTTGCAAGGAGAAGGATGACTGGCCCTTTCCTCCAACAGAGAGCATAGTCAATCTCCTCTTGAGTGACTGGACTTTTATTATTAGCATATTTATAATTATTACTGAAAAGCTTAATCACAAATCCTTCATTTTAGTTAATCTATTTATTATACCTTAACAATTTTGAGATTTTAAAGCCAAGTATTACCTAAAGCATTTTCTTGACCAATTTTGTAATGGATAACTCAATGTGTAAGTACCATTTTATTTTATTTTCCTTTATAAAAACAGGAGTGACCCTGCTTCACAGCTAGAGGATACTTCTACAGATCTGTTCCTTCCAGTGTTATGGGGGAAAACAGAACATTGGGGACTAGTTATAGTTATGGGAAATATTAATTATGCTGTTAACCATGATTGCCCTTTTTGTTCAAAGAAAGGTCATACTAATCTGCCTGGGAGTCATATGCCCCTGGGACCTGGGAGTCACCCTTGGAATGCAATCCACCCTTATTCAAGAACTGCTCATTATCATGGAAGCATTAACCTTGTTGCCCAACCCAGCCTGCATAGCTTACTTCCTTATGTAATTTCAAGTATATTGTATTGGTCTAATTTAGTTCAAAAATATTTCTTTTTAGGGAGAGTAGATCTTTGTGTCACCTCAGGGCCCTTGAGATGTCACAACGTTATCTCTCAGTTAAATACCCAATTTAAAGATTATCAAAGCTTAAACTGGTTTTAACTTTACAGATTTGGTCTTGACCACAGAATTAATCCTTTTCAATCTGGCTAATAAATTGTTATATTCAATTACTGCCACAGAAGTACAGAATATACTTTGAATGTTATAGAGAAAATGCTGAGAAGACATGCCTACTGCCCGCCCATTCCCTTCCTGCAGAAGCAGCAAAACTGTGACTGCCCCATAGCCAGCCTCAGTTCCACTTTGGCCAGCCTGCACAGGTTTGTGATGTTGTAGGCAGGCATGAAAGTAGCTATTTGTCTGGCCTTTGTTAAACTTCCCTGGTTAACATATGTGCAACCTTCACAAATTTTACACTTTCAAATTAGTCTTAGAATCTTAAATTTTTAACCCAGCACAGCAAAATGACCTTTGTTTCTGAGTGGCACAAAGCCTACACAGAGAGTGTCCTATAATCATAAACCATGGGAGAGCAAACTAAAGTCCCTAAAAGTTAGAAAGCCAAAATTACATTGTGGACATACAGACAGAGATCTCACTAGCTAAGTTTCTGGTGGCTGAAGTAACTGAGAGGGAGAGCAGAAAGAGTCCCCATGAATAAGGATTCATGGCAGCTGCTGGGACATCCTGCAATCTCTGTCATGTGTCCAACCTCACCACACACAACTGGGCTTCCCCAAAGCGGGACTTGCCCCATCTTTAAATTAAACAAACAACAAAGAGACATAAAACACCAACAGAAAAACTCTTATATAGGCACACACAACACACTAAAAGCTTATACCACAGAATCCCCTGCATTAAGAACCACTAAAGCAGAGCAGTGTCTTCTGTTCCTGGTTTGAGAACTGCCCCTCCCCAGAATCTCAGCATTCTCCCCAATGGACTACTAGTATTTGGGGAGAATGTATTTCCTAGGCCTGGAATTTCTGTTTCCCATCCTCGGCCATAAGCTGGAAGCCCCTGATTTCACAGAGAGACATCTGCATTGCAGGCAGTGGTCTGGGCCCTTCTTAAAATTCTTTAGCATACATTCTAAGACAGTGGGTTTAAAGGAGCTACTTCCCATGTTTGTAGTTAAACCGCGTAATCCCTCCCAGTTAACAGAGACACAGGACAACACAAGGTAACTTTCACTTCACACAAACTCTTATGTTCATATTCACACAACAGTCAGTCTGAGCTTTGACTTCCACCCATGGAAAGTCCCTGAACTGAAGCAAATATTTTGTCTAAGTGGTGATCAGCCACTTCTTCTGTCCCGAAAGACAGGCCTGAATTCAAGACTGGTCCCCTGGGGGAAAACTCACTGGTCAGACGTCTGGTTCCAGAAAGGGCTTTCCTGTCCTCCTTGGAGTCCACTGAGGTATGAGTGGAGGCCTCGGTCGTCCAGGCCCTATGAGTACTAGGACCAGTAAATCATTGGAGGCATGATTCCTCATCATTGGGCTCAGTGGAGTGGTCCTATCTGCCTGCTCTTGTGCAGCTCTGCCTCAAAGGGGCAACTTGGCTGCATGTTTCCTGATCAGGAAACCAAATTATGTTGCAGAATTTATCAGGTGACCAGAAAATACACAACGAGTACTCGGAGATTCAGGAAAAAACCCTTTATTTAAAGCAGCGCTGCTGACTCAGCAGATTCAAAGATCCAAAGCCTGAACAGCTAATACAATGAGATCACCCCTTATATATTCCTAACTTTCTTTGTTTCCTAACTACCGGGCTTTTGTGGTGGGCTTTCACAGCCCCTCCTGAGTCAGTTAGAATGGGGAAGTTAGATTGTATCTAAATGCCTGGCCCGGGTGGCACCAGTGATCCCCCCTCTGGCCAAGCTGCCAAATTCCCGGCCCGTGGCCCCTGCAGACTGGGAGCACCTAGGAAAACAGACTATTGCCTAAGGAAGGGGCAGTGACTTCATTATAGGCTAACAAGAATGTGCACTAGGACACTGGTCACTGGCACAGATTCAGATTGCTAGCCTCCCCCCCCCCCCGCCCCCGCCCAGTTGCCTTCTATATTCCTCCTCATTAGATTTGCAGCAAAATTGAGTGGCAGATACAGAGATTTCCCCATGTACTTCCTGTCCCCACACATGCACAGCCTCCCCCTTATCAACATCCCCTATCAGTATAGGACATTTGTTATAATTTATGAATATACTCTGGCACCCAAAATCCAGTTTACATTATAGTTCATTCTTGGTGTAGTACATTCTATGGATTTGGACAAATGTATAATGACATATATGTATTATTATGGTATCATGTGGAGTATTTTCATTGGCTTAAAAATCGTCTCTGCTCTGCCTATTCATTCATCTCTCCCTCCACCTCCCCCTAATTCCTAGCAACCACTTTACTGTCTCAATAATTTTGCTTTTCCCAGAATGTCATACAGCTGTAATCACATAGTATGTAGCCTTCTCAGATTGGCTTATTTCACCTAGTAATATGCATTGAGGTTTTCTGCATGTCATTTCATAGCTCATTTCTGTTTAGTTCAGAATAATATTCCATAGTCTGTATGTGCCACAGTTTATTTATGCATTCACCTACTGAAGGACATCTCGGTTGCTTCCAGGTTTTTAGGATTATGAATAAAGCTGCTATAAACATCTGAGTGCAGAATTTTGCATGGGCTTAAAATTTTAACTCATTGGTTATTTTAAGTGAAAAACATACCTGTCCTCACCCCCATAAATTCTTCCCAAAGTGGGAGATCACTGCAGCCAAGATGCCTGATTTGCTGCTAAATGCTCTTCATTAATTAGCCAAGAGATCATGGTGGCACAACAAGTAAAAAATGTACTACAAATCTGTTTACATCAGTTTCTGCAGACATTTTAAAAACAAACTGTCAAGGGGGCCTGGAGACAGAGTTTTGCATCTTAATGGGAAATTATTAAATATCAGGCATTATTGCTTTTGATGTGTCTGGGCTCTAAGAGGAGGGCAGGATATTGATTGGGGCCTCCAGGAAGGGAGGAAGCTTACTTGGGCCGCTTGACCACAGTGCAATGAAAGCTTTGAGATCTGTAATATCTTGGGCTGAGATTAAAGGCCACTCACCAGAGAGTTAACTAGATTTGTCAATTTCTGTTTAGTTAGACTTTGCCTGTAGGGGAAGATGATAGATTTTGACTTCAGAGGGGTTCTATTGGTAAATGGGCAGAGAGAGAGCATTGGGTGCTAATGGCATTTATTGGAAGGGGGTGAGTGACACAGCACTGAGCACTGACCCCAGTATTGATTAGATCTGGATTAAAATCATCACAAGGGATGTGAAGGCTGCTTATGCAGCCCCTGCCTACATGGACTAATGCAAAACTATACCCTACAACCTGCAAATGTTTATGTGTCACAATTATGGCAGCCACACAGGCTCAGCCTTCCAGTGCATTTAGGATACACTATTCTCTATTGAGTTCATTCATTCACAGGAGCTTGTCAGTTTGCATGTGGTCCTTGCCTTCTAGCCATTTATAGTCCAGTAAATGAGGGATCATGTAAACATTGTAAAGCAATCCAGTGTAATAGTTCAATGATAAATGTTTGTGTTAGGGACAATGAAAGGATCAAGGAGGACATGGTCAAATTGAGAGGCATGAAAAGGCTGGCTGAAAAGTCTTCCTAGAAGATTTTCTATTTGAAAGTAGGCAGACAAAGGGAAAAGGGCATCCCAAGCTGGGGGACTATCATGTGGAGATTAAAAAAAAAAAAAAAAAAAAGAGCCTGCGACATTTAGAGAACTGAAACGGTCTGGTGTGTGTGTTTCAGAGTTTCCCATGAGCCATTGGGCTGGATCAGCACAAACCTATATCCCTAAGGTTAATTGAACAGGTGAGCACTACCATTGTCTGTGCCTATCATTTAAAATCCTTCCATTTGTCCCACTACCCAGGAGGATGCCAATCAGAGAACAAGGTGCTTTTTCTTTTTTTTTTTTCCCAAATGAAAACACCTTTGTGAAAGCTGTCATTTATTTAAAAATTCATGTCAATTAGTTTAATCCGGATTTCTTGCCTTCATAACACCTGACCAAGATCAGCCACATTGAGAACTAGGTGAATACGGAGAATGGGAATGTAAGAGAAGATAGAAGCATGGGGTCCTGAGGAGGCTGCCAAGCCCAACAGGTGGATAACTCCTACAGTGTAGGTACAACAGTTAGAGAGCAGCACAAAGGCCCTAAGTAGCAGGAAGGCCCTGAGTGGCTGAGAATTAGTCTGAGGGAAAGGAGAAAAACGGTAGCAGCAATACATTTTACCTGTCTTGCAATTTGGCTCCATATCAGCCCTCACTTTGTTTATTTCTGTGCAGTCTAGACATCAATGATTGAGTTTCTCTCGTCCCAGGGGATCTCCTTCCCCACTGCACTGACCAGTGCAGCCCCTGCAGGGTCACAAGAAGCTATGGCACAGCTAAAAGAAAGTCTGTGTCTCGACTAGAACTAGGACCACTCATTGAGATGACTTAATTTTGTCCCTTGGGAAATGCCTTTTTTAAAGAGCTCTTATATTGGCCAAGACAGACCGCCTCCATATTAGGGTTTGCTATTTTTGTTTGAAGGAAGTTGGCATCTCTCCTGTATAAGGAGTTTACTGAAGCCTAAATTCTTCCATTAGCCATTTTGGTTTGCAAACAGGAATCTAAGTATTTGCAACTGTGTGCCTGGTGGACTGAGCACTAGCTCAGTTTCCCAGTCACAGGACCCTGGGGAAGAGCTCTGGCCACATTCTGAAGCACATCATCTGCCCTTCTAAGCATGGCTGACTGGTAACAAATGTTTTTTAAAGGGACAGGACTGGCTGCATAATTTGCAGGGCCCAGTGCAAAACAAAATGTTTAAAAATCTTGTCCTTTGTTCAAAATTTTTAAAGAATTTTAAAATGGTGACAGCAAAGCCTGAAACCAAGTACAGGGCCCTTCTCAGAGCAGGGTCCTGGGTGACTGCACAGGACACACTTCCATAAAGCTGTCCCTGCTGAAGAACAGCTCTTTAGCCCATTTGGGTTCTGAGGGCTCCTGATGTTCAGGCCCTTGGATTGTAGGCTACTGGTGGAGGATGGGGGAGGATGTTTGATTTCAGGGCAGAACAGATTTTCTCCATCCTCTGCCTGCTGCTGAAATCTGGTCCTAAAGCTTTACCAAATTCACGTGAGGCTGGATCCCTTTGAGAAGGACTAATGTTTGCAGCTGTCTGTTAACTTTTCATTTAGGATGGAAATGAGGAGGCAGAGAGAACAAAGCAATTTTGATTACTCAGAGAAGCTTAAGAAAAAAAATATGTAAGTTTATGGAATGCTTTTGGATATACACAATCTTCCTTTCCATATAGCACTGAGTATGGGTGGTGGGACTCAATAAATATAGCTCCTTGTGGGTGTCAGTAAATCTTCAATATTCATTGATAGTGACAATATTCAGACTTTGAGACAGATTTCCTTTTGCTCTGACTCAAGGGAAGTTTTCCCAGAGCCACACAGAAGGAGAATCCAATCTGTTCAATAGGAAAGACTCATTTGCTCCCAGAATAACTTAATTTCCATTTGAATCTTTAACAAAAAGAGTGGATCTTTCATAAGGAAAATAAAAAGAATGACAAGTTTGTTTGGAGTTTCACTTTTTCTAAAAAAAAATTTATTCCTATATTAACATTGTTAAGTGTGCTTCAGTAACATATAAGATATAATGCTAAAATAGTCTATGTTTCTTGTTTTATTGTTATAATTAGCTGAAAGCCTAGACATAGGCTTCTAGCAGAGTCTCTAAATTTTTAACAAAGAACTTCAATATGAAAATGTATTTTTTGGCAAGAAACTCAAAATTCAGGTAGAATTTTAACATTTTGCAAGTAATTGTTACAGAGGATTGAGCAACTGTAGCACTTGTCTATTTTGCTTGTAGCATTTTCTGCTCATCAATAATTTAATTTCAAAATAAAAGACACATTTTCTACATCCCAAAAGCTATCGGGGAGCCTTTCAGACTATGAGATTCCTGACAGTGGGAGAAGCGCCTACCAAAGAAGGCAGCTAGCTTCAAAAGTGCCTCTAATGTGCTGAGGGATCTTGTTACAAAGTATTTTTCGTAATTCTAGAAGGCAAAATAAAATTTTCTGCTTGGAAATAATAAGTTTAAGCAAATGGTATGGGCGAAGCTTATATCTGAGTCCAAGCATTGGTCTGATTATTGCCAGAACAATACCGCTACATGATGAATCATTAATGATCTGTGAGAGTCATAATGGTCTGTCACTAATGCCCATTAATGATCTCTCTATACCGCGAGTTATGGGCTTGATGCTTCTGGCCAGTACCTTGGAGAATACTTTAGATATGCCTTAAACTTTCTCTGATCTCCTCTCTCTGTGTCTGCTCCAAATGTAGACAGCCGTTGTCTGGGTAGGACCAGCTTTTAAAGAAGCATGGCTTTGTTAAGGAAGTCATATTCAGGTAAGATTTATTTAAGTAATGTTTTTGAAGGATATGGATTTGAAAGCTTATCTTGGACATTATTGCCTTTATAAAAAATAACAAAATTATGCTGGGTATCTTTCTGTTGAGATCATTTCTTTCCGGATAGGACAGGGGCTCTTGAGTTTCCTTGTACCCATGATATATGGTTGTTGAGCATAGACTCTTGAAAAATGCTTCCTTTGTTGTTTTCCTTTCTCAGAGGAATTTTAGATATTAATTGTTATAGAAGAGCGAATTGTATTTCTGTCTATTTAAAGCCCTATTTGTGTTTAGAGAACCATGCCACTGGCTGATTCAAGAGATATTTCCTCCCTCCAGATTTGCATTTACTCTATGCATACAGCACAAAACATTCATTTGCATTTTAAAGGGAGAAAATAGAATAAATTATTATAATTGGTTTTAAATGTATTTTGCTTTAAGCTCAGCAAAAGGAAAGTCAGAGAAGGCAAGAAAGCTAAGGCAAGGTGGACACAATTACACATTAATTCTGAGAATCTTATTAGGTGTATCTACAGGGAAATCACAGAAGCTAGGCACTCCAGAATGTCTGAGCAAAACTAGGAGAGGATGGGTTCCTCCATGGCGGCAACGGAGATGCTGCAGATAGCTAATGGGACCAACGCCCAAGATCCTCTGGCTCATGGAGAAAAACAAGATGAGAGAAGGTTGCCGGAGCAGCCACTTTCAAGCCTCTGAAAATAGCAATACAAGCATTCTTTTGGAGGGTCAAAATCATTCCGGGGACTACTTTTTCATGAGAAATTGTACCAATAACTAAATGGAAAGTGAGATACTTTCGTAGGAAACTTTTTGCCAGTCTGCATATTATGTGAACGAAGTAGCCTCATCAAGCTAAGTGAAACCCTTTGCACTTTAACATTGAACTCAAAAGGGTCCTAGTCAATGCTGATCCTTCTGAATGTTTTATTTTGCTAGGACATTTTGTCCAAGTGAGTGACTACTCTTAGCAAGTTTTGTTTCTTCAAAATCCTCCCCCTTGTCCTGAAATTGTTACATAGTATTTGTTTATTCATGGAATTAACTGAGACTAATAGGCTTTCCCCATCTGAGTACTTGGCAGGATCTCTTAGACTACTTGGAGTGGTCCTGGAGCTTCTGCAAACAAAAGCTCCAATTGATCTGTTATGTTGTTCGGGTATTGTTTATTTGGTTATTTTCAATTGTTCAACCCATGAAAAGGAGGAAAAAACAACAACAACCTCATTTCAGTGGTTAAAAATTAGTGATGCAAATCATTATAGAATTTCTGAGGTGGATTCAACATTTCAATTTTTTAATTTTCACAATTCATGCCTCTAAGAAACCCACTAAAGTTTCCGAAAACCTGACAGTTGGGAGACAGCTTATAATCATCTTTTTTTAAGCAACAGACTACAGCTTCTATGCCACTTATCTCAGGTGATATACGCCTAGCAGAAACATTTAAACTCATCGCTCTGCTTATAGAGTATTTAAATGAAACATGTACATTAATTCTTTGTAGGGTAAAGTCTATGACACAGGTAATACTCACCAAAAAAATACTGCATTAACATGTACATACATTAATTGGGAATGATCATATTGCCATTTAAGCTCCTTGGTTAAATTCAAGCACCAACCAACTTTTTGTTTACAAAAGACTTCTAGATTGAGTGATGAAATGTTATAAATAGACATGTCTGTTTTAAGTAGATGTATGATCATGGCAAACTGAGACGCTTTGTAAAAATGAATGCAAAATATGGGGCAGATTGACAGTGACTGGAGTTTCTTTTTGAATGTTAAAAGTACCTGATGCAATATTGTATAAGCTCTGAATCCATGGTAGCACAGTGCAAATGAGACCAGAGGAAAGGATTATGCAATCAAAGAAGGACGACCCAAGAAAGGTCAGGTAGTTTATCTCTTTGCCCTTAGACAGGAAAACACTTCACCCCTGGTATACAGATGAGATTGTCCCAGACACTGCACCCAGAAGTTCTCTAAAGAATTCATTTCAACAGCTCTCAAAGAAGGAGCATTCACCCTAAATTCCCCATCCTCCAGTCAAGTCTGGTGCCTCTTCTTTGGTCTTCACGGAGGCAAAAGTACAGACAATAGCTGTGCTCTGTGTAACATCTGACAGCCTTGAAGCCCTCATAATCATGCTTATTTAAATTAAAGAATTCAGATTTATTTAGTTTATTATTTTAGTCTTGTTTCTAACCAACCTGTTTTCACTCACCCACTTACTTCTCTAAGTGTTTTTGTCCTTGCTGTGCTGCTTTCTGTTTGCCCTGACTACTTCAGCTTTTCAAGGTCCCATTATGTTTTTCTTGTTTCTGGCTAGTTATGGGCCTTCTATTCAGTGGCCTGCCTGATTGTTCATATATCATACTGACTTAGAGTTTTCAAAATGTAGAACACATGAGGTAAGATTTCCCTCTTTGGGAACTACAGGAAATAACATTTGGTAATTTTCTTATTGATAGATACTTAGAAAATGATATATTTATTAATTGTTTGGTTTATCAATAATCACTTAGTTCATTTTCAGAGGATAAAGATGTGTACTTTTGGCTGTTCCATAAATCACTCATTCTAAACACTGAGGCCATTGTCACCTGGGCAATGCCTCCTCATAATACCAGTTTTGACTGCCTGGACCTGGGCCTGGGGTTTAGTAGATATTTAGCGTTTGTTGAGTAAATTAATATCTTGACAATGGCTGCATAGAACACACAAAACTATTTCAATATATTTCCTTTGTATATGATTAAAAAATCTATACTGATCTTATAAAACTGACCAGAAGGACTCTTTCCAAATTGTGTCTTTAGAATGTGTACTGGAATTCTATATAGGTCTTTTGCCATTTGCTTTCAAAATTGGAGACTTTGGATTTGTGAATACTACTGGAAGGGTAAAGGTCTTGGACAGTAAGACAATTCATCACAACTAAGTTCTTGAGAAGGTAGAAGGATATCCAACAGGAAACAAGTGTCTCCAGGGTAGAAGAGGTTTTGTAATTTTCCCTAGGGATACCAAGTCCATGAGAGAAAGATGAATATGCCATAACTTTTCTTTTCATTCCAACAGTGCAACTGGGCATAGACTAAAAGTGTAAGCAATCCACAGAACAACTATGTCTTTATACAATTAAATTGTTTCCAGAAAGTTATATGTAAATTGAGTCACATTTAAAATTTGCTTTGGGTATGTAGTAAGGAACCTTCTTGTATTTTTATAAAACAAAGAACTTGATTATAATATACATATTTAAAGGATTACCTTCTAATCTATCCATTTGAAAGTCTGAATTTTTTATGGCAGATATAAACATTATATCTACATTCTCTTTAGAAAGAATTGTTTCACCAGGGCTTGGTAGAGAATCTCTCTATATATATAAAAGGCTAAATGACCGACCATCCATTATCCAACTGACCAACTGGCCAGCCAGTACATGTGATGCTCATTGGCAATTTAAAAATAAACGTTCACTAGCGCATGCACGATACATATAAAGCTCTTGCTGGTGCCAATTGCATGCATGTGTTTCAATCTGTCATTGTGGATCGTGAATTTGGTTGTTTTTGTTGACATTCTGAAGCTGAAAGGAAGTGGCATCGTCGACAGTATATTTCTGAAGACCAACTGTTGGCACAACTGTCCCTGTCTGACACTGGCCTCCCATTTGAATTAATTTGAAGACAGTTTCCGTGATGCCAGCATTTGTGATGACTATTAATAAATCACAAGGCAAAAACCGGTTTGGCTCAGTGGATAGAGCGTCGGCCTGCGGACTGAAAGGTCCCAGGTTCGATTCCGGTCAAGGGCATGTACCTTGGTTGCGGGCACATCCCCAGTAGGGGGTGTGCAAGAGGCAGCTGATCGATGTTTCTCTCTCATGGATGTTTCTAACTCTCTATCCCTCTCTCTTCCTCTCTGTAAAAAATCAATAAAATATATTAAAAAATAAATAAATAAATAAATAAATCACAAGGACAAACTCTAGACAGAGTAGGAATATTCCTACCTGAACCCATTTTCAGACATGGTCAGTTATATGTTACTTTCTCTTGAGTTCGAAGAGCGTGTGACATTAAAGTTAAAGTTGTAAGTAATTCATCACAAGGGAAATTAGTCAAGCACTCTGAAAGTGTTTTTACTCTTAATGTGATATACAGGGAGATATTAGAATAAGTTTAATCAATTTATTAGTCATTGTTTTTATCGATGTTGTTTTTATATCATGTTTTTGTCATTTTTACATCAATTTTTTATTGTTTTTATATCATGTTTTTATTGTTTTTATTTCATGTCTTTGTTGGTGTTATATCATGTTGTTATTGTTTATTTATTAATCAATTTATATATTATTTTCATATACATTTTACTAATTTTCTTTCATCTCTGGCACTTCTATTATAGAGAAAGGGTGAATAGCAATATTAAAATACTTCTAATTAATTTCCTTTCAATATGCATGAATCTGTGCACTTGACTACTAGTGTTTTAATATAATAGTACCTCATTTGTAGGAATGTTAAAAATGGTTACATTTAAATCTGCTTACTTTGTTTTGCAAGTTTCTGAATAAGTTATTAGTGTTTCTTAAAATTTAGCAGCTATTATCTAATATGGCATACTATTAACTTCTAAAATACAATTTTTAATTTTTAATCCTCATCCGAGGATATGTTTTTATTAATTTTAGAGAGGAAGGAAGGGAGAGAGAGAAACATCGATGTGAGAGATAAACATCGATTAGTTGCCTCCTGTACAAGCCCTGACCATGGATCAAACCTGCAACCTAGGTATGTGCTCTGAGCAGGAATTGAACCCACAACCCTCTGGTGTATGGGATGATGCTCCAATCAACTGAGCCCCCTGGCCAAGGCTAAAATAGAATTAAAAAAAAAAACCTACTCAAAGGAAGTTGTAAATAACAGGCATGGTCATTAACATATTAAAGAAGGCTTATACATGTCTCCTGGACCCAATGTCTAGTTCAACGTGGACCTGCAATGTCCAAATAATGACTCTTTTCTAACTCTCCTTTACTATGTTCTTAGACGACTAAGTTATGATTCAGGAGCCTTTCCTTGCATGACAATATGAGTATTATTTAGGCATATACTGGGGCTCCAGAGGTGTCAGAGTTGCAGATGTTTACTAGGGCTCTTTCTTTGGTTGTTTACATGCATGCATCTATGTAAAGACCAAATACTCCAGCATTCTTTGTAATATTCATTGTTCCATTCAGACCTAACTGCATAGTTGAGTAAGAAGATATTTTTTTCAGCTGTAACACTAATAGAATAGAATATGATAAGGTCTCCAAATGCCATTCATCATGTTCCTTCCCTATATAAAAAGTGAGATGAACTGGATTCACGGAATGCCAACCAGTTGGGGGCAGGGGTGGTTAACTTTAAGCAAAGCCTACAACAGTCTGTCTCAACATACCTTTCCAGTCCTTTCTCCTTCCTTCCCTAAGAGAACTGCTTCAGTCAATCCAGTTGCCTCCATTGCACCTAGAAGAATTTTTCCAATTCATTAGTGTGTAATGTATGCATTTCCCTCTCTGTGATGTGCTACACATTGAGGAAGGTGCCAAGATGAAAGAGCCATAGGCCCTGCCTTCCAAGAAGGCACAATCTGGTTGCCCATTTAGCTAATACCAGGCATACTGTGATGAGTGCTGTAATGGAACTACAAAAAGCCACAGGGGAACAGGATTAGAAGAGATGCCTTCTGCTGGCTGGATCTGGGATGGCCTCATTGAAGAGGTGTAATTTAACCAGGAACTTAATATGTATCAAACTGGTTCAAATCCTCTGAGATGCCTGTCTTCTCCCCTCCCCCAACCAAATAAGATTTCATCACCCCTAGAACTCTCCTAGTACTTACTAGTTAAACCAATCATATGATACTCATTCTAAACTTCCTCATATTATATTGGACTTTGTGCTCATTTACTAGATTATAAGTTCCTAGGAGGCAATGCCATATTCAATACTTCTATTTATCTACCCAATCAATAGCACAGGACTAATAACAATATTAACTTAAAATGTCATTTATGTGGGGCCGGGGGACTATTGATTGAGTCCTGAGGACTCCATGACTACTTAGTCAACCACTGCTTTACGGTAGTATGCCGAAATAGTCAGAGAACAAAACTAGTCAAGTTCATGATTACTGAGCTAGACTGGATTAAATCCAAGCTATGAAGATTATTTTTTCCCTCTTTCATTCACTTAATAAATATGCACTGAGAACCTACTATATTGCAGGCATGTATCCTATATAATAAAAGCCTAATATGCTAAGTGTCCAACAATTCGTTTGACCATTTGACCAGTCGCTATGACACACACTGACCACCAGGGGGCAGATGCTCCAACCAGTAGGTTAGCTTGCTGCTGGAGTCCAGCTGATCGGGACTGGGTGAGACAGGCCAGACATGCCCTGGAGCCAACCTTCCTTGGTCCCTCCCCAGCCTCTAAAATATTTCTTCTATATCATTTCTTTCCATGTGCATGAATCCGTGCACTGGGCCTCTAGTAGTACTTAATAAAACATAGTCTATATGGGGGGAAAAAAGAGGAACACCTGTAATAATCTGAACAATAAAGGTTTATTTAAAAAAAAACACATAGACTATATAGTCTAGAAGCAACTCAAGCAGACTTTTTGTCCTGTTTCCTCTAAATCACAACATAACTTTGATCTATAGATCTTAACATTCCAAAGATAAGGAAAGGTGAACCCAAAGATAAGAAGTCAAGTTCCTTTTTTTTTTTTTTTTTTGCAATATTTCATTCTCTAAGTATGTTATCTATTTGATCCTTTTTCTTGGCCAACAGTTTCTTTGATCCTTCTCATTGAGAAAAAGAAGCTTAATCAATCACTTTAATGGTTAGACTCTGTGACTAAAGCTAACATTTGTGAAGCATCAACTTTGGGCCAGTCCCCAGTATAAATATTTTAGTGGTAGAACTCAAATGTTTTACAACAATCCTGCAAAGTAGGTGAATATTTTCCTCATTTTACTACTGAGGGAACTGAGGCTCAGAGCAGTTAAATAATGACACAGAGTTCCCCCGTTAATGAACACTGGAGCCAGTCTTTAAAATAGGTCCATGATACTATCCAAGATATAATAGATTTTGAGCAAATATTGGTTCATCGATTGGATGTTACCATTTTGATCACAAGATCTTTATATATTTAAAAATCCAATTCAAGAAGTTGGTAGTCTTTGGTTACTATCAGTCACAGGCAGGTGTCTTTATGTTCCAACAGCAATTCTACAAATGTGTTATGCTTAATGAAAGCAAAACTATTGTTTTACACATTATAGCTCACTTTTCTTAAACATTTTTACATGCATACATATTGACAATTTATCTAACTAATTTAGTTCAATATAGACTCTCCTTTAGGAAAATTTAGAACCTCAGTTAAGGTTATAGTTTCTGTCAGATGCTAAGTTTCAAACATCCAACTAAAAATTACAATGTCAAGTCATCTCAAGGAAATAAAATAATCTGATTTTATAGGCTTATGAAAGCTGACTCATAACATTTATAACTCATGAAAATATCCAAAATCACATTTTAAGCATTAGCTTCAGTGTTGTTTAAATACACTATTCCTATATGGAAAAATTCTGTGTTCTGGGCTGAAAATTTTTTAACCCAACTGTTCCCAGTATTTAGTGTGTGACATTGCTATTCAATGTGAAACTGGTTAAAGTTGGAAATTCCCAGCTGATTTGGTTGGAACCCAAGAATATACATTTTAACAAATACTCTATGTGATTCTGGAACAGGAAGACTACACACATCTCCCTTAGAGAAATCTTCCTGGAAATATTCTCTACTAATTTCTCTCTTTCCAATTTTCATTATTGTCCTTCCCTAACTAGCTTCCCATATCCACAGAATTTGAGTTTATATTACTTTTAAAGTTTTTGCTATTTGATTATAATTTACATACATTAAAGTGCTCAGTTCTTAAGTAGACAGTGACCAGTTTAGAAAAATGCGTACATTTATATAACCATATGTATGATATAGGTAATTTCTATCACCCCAGAAAGTTCCCTATGCCCTTTCCTAGTCAACATCCCTCTACTGTCAGAAGCAACCACTTAACATAGGTTAGTTTTCCCTATTTTAGAACTTCATATAAATGGAAACATGAAAACATCACTGTATGTGCTTTTATTGTGTGTCTTACTTATTTTGCCAAGAATAATGTTTTTGAAATTCACCCATATATCTGTGTACATCAGTAAGTCATCACATTTTATTGCTGAGTAGTTTCCATTGCATGAATATGCCAGTTGTTTACCTGTTCTTTCATTTCGGGGATATCTGAACCGTTTCCAGGGCTACAATGAATAAAGCGTCTATAAACAATATTTATAAAATTGTTGTGCATATACGTTTTAATTTTGGAGGGGCACAAATACCTAGCAGTGAAATTGTTGGGTCATAAGGTTTATATAAGTTTAACTTTTAAACCACTGCTGAAAAATTTCCCATCATATTACACTTCACCAATGAGAATTCTGAGGGCTCCATATAATCACCAACATTTTTGGGGTTGTCAGTTATTTTCATTCTACCTATTCTTGTGTGTTTATAGTGACATTACAGTTTGGTTTTAATTTGAATATGCCTGATGAGTAATGATCTTGAATACTTTTTCATGTGTTTAGGTGGCTATTTGTGTAGCTTCTTTATTGAAGCATCTGTCCAAGTGTTTCACTGATATTTTACTAGGTCTTTTTGTCTTACTTTTGAGTTGTTCAATATAGACTCTCCTTTATCCTTTTAATGTCTATAACATTTCTAGTGATGTTCTCATTTTCATTTATGTTAATACTTTGCATTTTTTCATCTGTCTTGCTAGTGGCTTACATTTTATTAATCTTTTTAAAGAATCAGCTTCCAGCCTTGGTGACTATCTCTATCTGTGTCTTTTGTTGTTATTTGTTTGTTTATATAAACATTTTTTGTTATTGATTTTATATAGAAAGAAAGGGAGGAGAGAGAGAAAAAACCCATTAATGTGAGAGAGAAATATTGATTGGTTGTCTACTGCATGCGCCCATGACTGGGTATCGAGCCTGCAACGTGGTCATGTCCCTGACTGGGTATCTAATCTGCGGCCTTTGGGTGCGCCCTGAACCAACTGAGCCACACTGGCCAGGGCTCTGTTTTTTTATGCCATTGATTACTGTTCTCATTTTTATTATGTTCATCCTCCTACTTGTTTGGGATTTAGTTAGTTCCTTTTCTAGTTTCTTAAAGTGGGAATATAAATCATTTATTTTATAACTGTCTTCTTTTTGAGTAAAGGCATATAAAGTTATAAATTTACCTATAAGAGCTGCTGCAGATTCATTTCATTTTTTGGCATAGTGTACTTTCATTATCATTGAATTAAAAGTGTTTTATAACTTTTCTTTTAGATTTTTCTTTTTTCCATGACTTATTTAAATGCATGATATTTAATTTCCAAATTGGGGTGGATGGTCTATTTATATTGTTGATATTGATTTCAAATTGGATATTTTTACAGTCAGATAATGCATGCTGTTTGATTTTAACCCTTAGAAATGTATTTAAAGTTGTGGTATGGCTGAACTAATAGTCTACTTGGTGAATGTGTTCCATGTGCACTTGAGAAGAATGTGGTTCCTGTTACTGGTTCCTAAATTTATATCAGGTCAAATTGATTATTAGTGTTGCTCAATTCTTATTCTGATTTTTCCTCTAAATACTCTATCAATTCCTTAGAGACTAATATTAAAACCTTCAACCATGATTATGAATTTTTCTATATTTCCTTTTATTGCTGCCAATTTTTGCTTCAAGTATCTAGTATCTTTGTTAGTAGCTGTAAACACATATAGAAATGTATAGTCTTGATAAATTACCATTTTATAATTATGAAATTTCCTTTTTTTATCTTCGGTAGTGTTCATCACCTTGAGGTCTACCTTTTCTGATAGTAATACAGCCACATCATCTTTGATAGTCTATGTAATATATATATATTTTTCACATTTTCCATTTTTTGATGTCAATTTTGTATCTTTATGTTGAAAGCATGTTTCTTGTAAATAATATAAAATTTAGTCTTTATTTTTTTTCCAGTCCCAAAATTCTGCCTTTTATTTAAGGTGTTTAGACTATTTAGGTTTATCATAATTATTGATAGGTTTAGGTTTAAATATTCATTTTGGTGCTTGATTTCTGTTTGCCCAATCTTCTCTGCATCCCCCTATTCCTCTTTTTTGGCATTTTTGGGGTGAATCAAATTTTTTTTCATATTATGTTCTTTGTATTATTTTTAGCACTTTCACAAGATTACAATATGCATCTTTATCTCTGCAATTTTCAATATACATTCTATTACTTATAAACAGAGTAAGAAATTTGCAGCATTGTTCTTCCAATTATACCATTCACAATCTTTGATTGTTTTCTCATATATTTTATTCTTTGTGCTATAAACCCCCTTGTTATAGTATTATTTTTACTATAAACAGTTAATGGACTTTGATGTGATTCCTACACACATAAACAGGTACATACCACTTATTAAAATAATGACCTTTGCCCAGCTAGTGTTGCTCAGTAGATTGAGCATCATCCTATGCACCAAGAGGTCACTGGTTTAATTCCCAGCTAGGACACATACCCAGGTTGTGGGCTCAATCCCCAGTAGGGGGCATGCAGGAGGCAGCCAATGGATGTTTCTCTCTCATTGGTATTTCTATCTCTCTCTTACTCTCTCTCTAAAATCAATAATAACATACTAAAACAATGACCCTGTGTATTTACCAATATATTAATCCTTCTGGTGTTTTTTAATTTCTTACTCCTCAATTATATTTCTATGTAGTATAATTTTACTTTGCTAAAAAGAACTTTTTTGAGCATTTCTTGTAGTATATATCTGGTGGATAAAAATTCTTTAATCTTTTTTTTCCCCTGAAAATTTATTTAATTCACTTTCATCTTTGAAGAATAATTTTTGCTGGACACATAATTCAGGTTTGATAGCTTTTGTTTTTCTTTCAGCAGGTGAGATGATACTCCATTGTTTTCTGTCCCTTGTTTCTGATGAGAAGTTATATATTACTAGAGACCCAGTGCATGAATTCGTGCACAGGTGGGGTCCCTCGGCCTGGCTGGTGATTGGGAGCCTGCTGGCCGGAGGGAGGGAAAGTGGGAGGTGGGCCAGGCCACAGGAGGTTGGCTGTGGGAGCACACTGACCACCAAGGGGAAGCTCCTGCATTGAGTGTCTGCCCCCTGGTGGTTAGTGCGCGTCATAGCGACCAATCGACCGTTTTCATTGACCGGTCGTAATGGTCGCTTAGGCTTTTATATATATACTAGTGTTCCCGTTGCAGGAAAAATCCTGCAATAGGGTTTCCTGCTGCACTCTACCCCACCCTGCCTGCTCTCCTCCCTTGTCCCCCGCCCCGTGATCTCCGCCAGCCCCCCTGCTTTTCTAACTTCTCCGTCAGCCCGCTCTCCTTCCTTCTTCCCTGGCCCCACCTCCGCTCCTCCCTTCTCCCCCGGCCCCGCCTTCTTTGCCAGCCCGCCTGCTTTTCCCTTTTCCCCCGGCCCCGCCTCCGCTCTTCCCTTCTCCCCCGGCCCCGCCTCCGCTCCTCCCTTCTCCCCCGCCCCGCCTTCTCCGCCAGCCCCCCTGCTTTTCTAACTTCTCTGCCAGCCCGCTCTCCTCCCTTCTCCCCTGGCCCCGCCTCCGCTCCTCCCTTCTCCCCCGGCCCCGCCTCCGCTCCTCCCTTCTCCCCTGGCCCCGCCCCTTCTCCCCCGACCCCGCCTGCTCAACTTCCTTCTCCCCTGGCCCCGCCTCCGCTCCTCCCTTCTCCTCCCCCCGGCTTGCTTGCTTCTCTGCAGCTTTGCTCCCTTCTGCAGCTCTTGGCTTCTTTCTACGCTGTCGTGATATGCAAATTAGCCGCCATATTTGTTTGGATAATTTGCACATTCGTCCTGATTGGTTGGTGGGCGTGACTTGGCTGGTGGGCGTGGCTTGGGTGTAGCGAAGGTGCGGTCAATTTGCATATTTGTCTATTATTATTTATATATATATATATATATATTCTTATCATTGTTCCACTGTATGTAGTGTTTCTTTTTTCTCTAGATGCTTTCAAGATTATCTCTTTATTTTTGTTTTTCAGTACTTTGACTATGATATGCCTGGTTGTTGTTTGCTTCATTAATCCCATTTGGTATTCTATGAGCTTTTTTAAAAAATATATTTCTAATTGATTTCAGAGAGAGAAGAAGGGAGAGGGAAGGAGACCCACATGTCTGGTATGTGCCCTGACTGGGAATCAAACTGGTGCATGGGACGATGCTCAACCAGCTAAGCTACACCAGCCAGTGCTCTATGAGCTTCTTGAACATTTCAGATCTTGTCTTTCAAAATTTTTGAAAAATTGTTGGCCATCATCCCCTTAGATATTTTTTCTGCTCATTTCTCTCTTCTCCAGGGACTCCAATTATTCATGTCAGATGGTTTGCCATTGTCACAGATATCAGACACTCTGTTCCAGTTTTTTACTTTTCTATTTCTTTGTTTGTATATATATTTTTATTCCCATGATTTCAAGTCACAAATTCCATTGTCTGCTATATCCAGTCAACTGATAATCCCTTAAAACTTCATTATTTCTGGTATTCCTCATTTCTAGTGTTTTCATATTTCTCTATTTATAGCTTTCATCTTGGTGCTGAAATTCTATATCCATTCCTTCACCTAGGCCATCTCTAGGACTTGTTCTATTGATGTTTTAGCTCTTGAGAATATTTCCTATTTTATTTCTTTTTCTAAGTCTTTTGTTTGTTTATGTAATTTCTATTTGAATACAAGTCACTATGTGTAAAATTACAGAAATTGAGGTAAATCATATCACTATCCAAAAATAGAAATACCTTTTCTTCTACTAGGCCATTAGTGTTTGGTTTGGGATCAATTTAATGTTAGATTGATCTGGATCTGAGCTTTGTTGTTGTTGTTTTAGTTATATTCAATTCACCATAGGTTTCACCTTATTTAAGAGCAGGATCACAACTCTTTAGCAGAACTTTCAATCTGAGTACCTGGATAGTTTGTCTCTGTTCTCCTTCCTTAACCCCATATTTCAGCAGACTGTTACTGGAAACTTGGCAGGAGGAATGTTCTCTTTCTTATCTCTTGCCCATCACAACAGTACAGAGCCAATGGGGGTACTCAGTGTATTCAAGGTTCTCAGTGCCTGTGGGGTTTCAGTAATTATTCCGGCCCTCCCTGTACTACGCTCCTGGAACTGAGTAGAGGTGGGTGTCTCTCTCAGTTTTCCTGTCCCTCGTCCAGTGGCAGATAACCAGTGTCTTCTAGTCATTATAAATCCAGAAGTGTGGAGGAATTCTAATTCATACGTTCTGAGTTTTATTTACCATCACATCTTAGACTTGTGCTTGAGTACCATTATTGCAGCAGTAATAGTACTCAATATAATGTAAGTAAAATATCCACCAACCACATAATATTCCAAAACTAGAGGCCCGGTGCACGAAATTCATGCACGGAGGGGGGTTGTCCCTCAGCCCAGCCTGTACCCTCTCCAATCTGGGACCCCTCAAGGGATGTCCGACTGCCCGTTTAGGCCTGATCCCTGGGATCGGGCCTAAACGGGCAGTCGGACATCCCTCTCACAATCCAGGACTGCTGGCTCCCAACTGCTTGCCTGCCTGCCTTCCTGATTGCCCCTAACCACTTCTGCCTGCCAGCCTGATCACCCCCTAACCACTCTGCTGCCAGCCTGTTTGCCCCCAACTTCCCTCCTCTGCCGGCCTGGTTACCCCTAACTGCCCTCTCCTGCAGGGTTGATCACCTCCAACTGCCCTCCCTTGCAGGCCTGGTCCCTCTCAACTGCCCTCCCTTGCAGGCCGGTGCCTCCCAACTGCCCTCTCCTGCTGGCCATCTTGTAGTGGCCATCTTGTGTCCACATGGGGGCAGGATCTTTGACCACATGGGGGCAGCTATATTGTGTGTTGCAGTGATGATCAATCTGCATAGTACTCTTTTATTAGATAGGATAGAGGCCTGGTACAGGGGTGGGGGCCAGCTGGTTTGCCCGGAAGGGTGTCCCTGATCAGGGTGGGGTTCCCTTGGGGCGTGGGGCGGCCAGAGCGAGGGGCCTGTGGTGGTTTGCAGGCTGGCCACGTCCCCTGGCAATGCAAGCGGAGGCCCTTGTATCTGGAATTTATTTTCCTTCTACAATTGAAACTTTGTAGCCTGGAGCAGAGCCAAGCCTGGGGCTCCCTCCGAGGCTGGCCCACAGCCATTTGTGTTGGGGTTATAATTGAAACTTTGTTGCCTTAAGTGGGTGGGCCTGGCCAGGGTGTGTGGAAAGCTTTGCTTCCCCTGTTGCCGGCGGCAACCCTGGCCTGCTCTCTCAAGCTCCATTCTGCCGCCATTTGTTTGAATTTGTTTACCTTCTATAATTGAAACTTTGTAGCTTGAGTGGAGGCTTAGGCCTGCAATGGCTGGCAGAAAGCTTGGCTTCCTCTGTTACCTAGGAAACCTTGCTCTCTGTGGCTGTAGCCATCTTGGTTTGGGTTAATTTGCATACTCGCTCTGATTGGATGGTGGGTGTGGCTGGTGGGCGTGGCTGGTGGGTGTGTCGGAGGTATGGTCAATTTGCATATTTGTCTATATTTGATAGGATTCTCTGCATACTTGAATAAGCAATAATTTCACATATGACATAGTTAAACTCAGTCTTCAACCTGGAGGTCAGAGTTTGCTTATGGTAAATTTTCAATGAAATGTCTTTAAAGAGTCAAGGGTTATGGCTCCAAGGATGGAATATTTGGGAATGGAAAAAGGAAAAATACTTTTCTCTGTCTACTCACATTTAAATGCTACATGATAGATTGAATCCCCTATGAAACTTTGGAGAACCTGGAGTTATAACCCATAGAGACAAAACAGGAAAACGATATAAATTGTATCAGCTTAGAGAGAAGTATAAGCAAATAAGCCATTGCATTCTAGATTATGATTCATAAAATGCTTTGATTTAATATAAATAGGTTCATATAAGGATACTAAACAGAGTATGAATTTGCACATTTTTCTTCAGGTTTTGCTGACAATGGTTTAGAAAAGATAACATGATATTAAAATACCGGGCAAGTGAAAGTCATTGTTATATTTAAAATATAAGTTTTCTTGTCTGTCTTCTCTTTTATATTTAGTCTTAGGAACTTGTTGAATTGGGGATACATTTTATATACAAAATTGAAATAAGGGATTATATGCAAGTAATATCCAGTGGGAAAAGCATAAAAAAATCACAGAACTTATATATTTTTCTAACCCTTTGTTGTTCACTGTGATGCCATTTAGAATGTGTTTTGTGGGCTATACTTCCAAAAATCTAAGGAGAAAGACATATTCATTATTAGCTTTGTTTTACATTTTACTAGGTATATTTTCTTAGTATATCACAAAAAATGTATTGGCCTCATTGACATCTTAGTACTTCTAGGGTAGATCTAGAGGAACTCTCTACCATAGAATTAAATAGGGTGAATTTGTTCCACAGTTATTTTTTCAAAGCATCTCATTGTATTTCATCACATAAAAAGTGATGTGATTATGGGCTTTAGTCAGAATGTTATTTTGTTCACTTAAGATTCATTCTTATAAAGGTTGAACAAATTTGAATTTCATATGAAAACTTACTTTATGTGCTTTAGTAACTCTTTTCCTTTATATAAAAGAAAATCTTCTTGTTCTAGAGATCTACAGCTCTTCCCAGTGCCTTTGGGGCTTGGACTAGCATCAGGGGGCTTTCACTGAAGTCTGTTCTGTTGTCCCTGTGCCTTGTTAATGGGAGGTAGAGTGGACATGACACAGGTTGTAGAGACAGGCTTTAGCATTCCCTAGCTCTCTAATGTTGGGCAAGTTACTTAGTCTTTCTGAGCCTCACTTTCCACATCTGTAAAAATTGAGATAAGCATAATGTCTACCTTGTAGGATTACCTAAGGATTAGAGATAAGGTTTGTAATGTGTGTGGCACTTAATGAACACAGTCTATTATGACAGGAAAGCATAGTGTTAAAAGCAGGGACTCTGAAACCAGACTGTTTGGGTCCAAATCCTGCCTCTGATATATACTGGCTGCCACTTGGGCAAGTTTCTTAACTTCCCTATGCCTCAGTTTTTCATCCAAAAACTAGGGATAATAATGGTATCCACCTCATTGGCAGGCTTACATTAATTAATACATGTAAAGGACCAGTGTTTGATACATAGAATATTTGCTATTATTCTTTTTATATTCCAGACAGCCAAGGCCCAGGCTGGCTCAGGAGATGGGAAACCATTGGAGGTCTCAACTAAATATCAATCACTTATCATTAGTCTACAGTAGATGGGATGTTCTGGCTATTTTTGTCCAGATATGTATGCAGAAAAAGTTGGCTTTAATAAGATATATCAAAAAAAGAATAACAGAAATAGCAACTACAGTTTATTGTGTGTGTACTATATACCAACTACATGCTAGGTTCATTCCAAATATTAACCCAGTTAGTTCTCACAATTACCCTGAGATCGGTACTGTCATTATTTTCATCTCAGAGTTGAGGAACATAAAGGTTAATTGGCATGCTAAGGTCACACATTTAACATGCTATGGAAACAAGATTCACACCTATGTTTTTAGTTGTAGAACCCATTGTCTTAGTCACTCTGCCACGTGGCCCAATATCATCTACATTATGTAGATAGCCTGCCCTGGGGCTTCTGGCTTCCTGTATTTCATGACTTTTTCAATCTGATGGAGCAACTGAATATAATGGACAAATAATTCTATGGCTTTGTGATAAACTCCCATTGTCATTGTCTTCTGATTTGTAGTGGATTAATTAAATTCAAAGAGGTTTCATGTACATGGATCTCTTATGTAATAGACAAGGAAATAGAAGCCCAGAGTGTAAGAAAGAGTTTTCCTAAAGCATCAAGACTCAAACTAAGACTCAAACCGAGGATTCTTGTTTTCATCATTCCATCAAACCTGTAGTTTGAAAAGTGGAAATGAAAGTTTATCTTGGACACAACTAAATACTGTTTCTAATTATTACGTATAAACCAATAACACATGTTGACTTGTTGCAATTCCTAGTCCTTATTTTGCAAAGGCAAAGCCATGTTTTGTCCATTACCAATTATACCAATATTTTTGCAGGGTGGAGAAAAGGAGCTTCAAGTCCCTGGGAAAGTAAAAGTAAATACCACTGGAAGTACATGCCAAATATCCTTAGTTAGAAAATAAGCCATTATATTATCAATACTCTTTCCCCTAAATGGCATTTCCTCTGCTGCAATCATAAACACCATCTACAGCCAGCTCCTCTAAAAGGTAAAGACTTTAAATTCATAATGTCTGGTGCTGGCAGTCCTAATGCTGAGAAACCTCACAGTACAGCTTACGAAGAACAAGAGTGCTGTTTCTGATTAAATGAGACATAAAGGAGCTATTCTTGACCTGTGTTGACCTCTTCTGCTGTGGTTTTTAGATTCAGGTAGCTGTATCCCCTAGTAAATAACCATAGCATGAGTTTCATGTTGCTTTTCTATTAGCAGTGATGGTGAGTGTCCATACTTCTCCCTACAGACTGAGCAGCTGTTTTCTCACCACCCTGTTGGTGCAGTATCATTTGTGTAGTCAAGGTGGCCTGGTCCACTTAACTCAGGAAATTATAAAATTGGGGGATGAAAACAACAATGAGTGAAAAATAGGTCTTATTTCAGATACATTCATTCCAACCCATTTAAATCCCATTACTTCTTTTCCCATAGTTCAGGTTAAATAGACACTCTATTCAGACTAGATGGACCCTGCCTTCTAATACATTTGTTGAAATTAAGAAACCAATACTGGTACATAACTATCAACTAAACCCTAGATTTTATTTGGACTTTACCAGTTTTTTTTTTATATATATTAATGCCATTGTTCTGTTTCAGGGTCCCACCAGGATAACACATTGCATTTATTTTTTTTTATATAATGTAGTCTTTTTTTATTAAGGTATTATATGTGTACATATCTTACCATTGCCCCCCCACCCCACTCCCATATATGCCCTCACCCCCAGAGTTTTGCGTCCATTGGTTATGTTTATATGCATGCATACATGTCCTTTGGTTGATCTCTTATCTTCCCCACCTCTCCCTAACCTTCCTGCTGTAATTTGACAGACTGTTTGATGCTTTACTGCCTCTGTAACACATTGCATTTAATAGTAATGTTTTAGTCTCCTGTTGTCTGTAACAGTTTCTTTGTGATTTTTTATTTCTAGCTTAGGCTTTTTAAAAAAATTATCTCTATTGTTGAAAGTATTACAGATGTCCCCCCTTTTTTCCCCATTGACCCTCTTCACCTAGCACCTGCCCCTCCCAGGCCTTCACCACACTATTGTCTGTGTCCATGGGTTATGCATATATGCATATAAGTTCTTTTGTTAACCTCTCCCCACCTACCTACCCAACCCCACCTTCCCTCTGAGATTTGTCAGTCTATTCCATGCTTCTGTGTCTCTGGATCTATTTTGTTTAAATGCTCAAAGTCACTAATCATCAGAGAGATCAAATTAAAATGACACTTGTAAGAATGGCTATCATCAACATATTTGCCAATGATACGTCTGATAAGGAGTTAATTTCCAAAATATGTAAGGAACTCATGCAACTTAACTAAAGGAACAATCCAATTAAAAAATGGGCAAAGGACCTAAATCATGGTTCCCAACCTTTTTTTTTTTTTTTTTTTTTTTGGCCATGCCCCACCTAAGCATCTCTAAAATCCTGGTGCCCTCTCTGTGACATATAATTCTTATTATTCAAAAAGTGAACTCCTATTCATGCGAAGGAAGCCTAAAAGACTACTAAATTGGTCTCAACAAGCTTTCAAAAAACATGGTGTCCATGAAAGAGAAAAATAAAAGAACAAAAGGACAGTTGAAGTTCTGAGGAAGAAATCACTAAGAAATTGTTAAAATAATAATAATATGAATAGAAAAGTAATAATATCAAGTGATATGAATAAATAGCATAAAGTTTCAAAACATATAATAGAGAACTGGAATGCATAAATATGTCACAATATATGTTTATATGCTGTATATGAGGCCCCTAGAACCATAAGAAATGCAAAAAATTCACTGTTAATAACTCATTCTCCAATTGCCCCCCTTAAAAATCAATTTTCCCCCCTGTGGGGCATGTTTCCCATGTTGGGAACCACTGACCTAAATAGACACTTCTCCAAAGGGGATATACAGATGGTCAAGAGACAAATGAAAAAATTATAAAAGTCACTAATCATGAGAGATGCAAATCAAAACAACAATGAGGTACCATCTCACACCTGTCAGAATGGCTATCATCAACAAATCAACAAATGACAAGTGCTGGTGAGGATGTGGAGAAAAGGGAATACTAGTACACTGCTGGTGGGAATGCAGACTGGTGCAGCCATTATGGAAGACAGTATGAAGTTTCCTCAAAAAATTAAAATGGAACTCCCATTTGACCCAGTGATCCCAATTCTAGAAATACATCCTAAGAATCCCAAAACACACCATTCAGAAAGATATATGCACCTCTACAAATAGCACAATTTATAATAGTGAAGATCTGGAAATAGCCAAAGTGACCATCAGAAGATGAGTGGATAAAAAAGCAGTGGTACATTTATACTATGGAATATTATGCAGCTGTGAAAAAGAAGCATCTATTACCCTTTGAGACAGCATGGAAAGACCTGGAGAGTATTATGCTAAGCAAAATAAGCCAGTCAGAGAAAGATAAGTATCACATGATCTCACTCATATGTGGAATATAATGAACAAAATAAGCTTGGACTCTTTTAAGAGTAACTCCATATTGCTCATGTATACCAAGGATAAGACTATTCATTGACTATTCCAGCAACTCACCTAGTTTACAAATTTTGACCTGAATTTGTAAGGACCATACTTATAAAATTCTTCCCTAAAACCACCTAATGACCAACCTCAGCCCCTAAAACCCTGTAAGTACTATTCTCTAACTCTCCCCTTTTTAGCCACCACTGAGAACTCTGTCAAGGGAGTACTTTCTCTTATTCAGCATGTTTCACATGACCAGCTTTTTATGACCAGTGGGTTTCTCTGGTGGTATTTGTATTGGAGCTTTGACAAATGGGTCCATGATGATTCATTAATTCACTAAATTCAAGAATCCCTTCTGTAACATCTGATAAGGGTTTAGCGGGTCTGCGTGAATTCTGCAGCCCCCATGTGAACACTTCCAGTGACAAGGTACTGATTACTTCTCAAGATAATTCATTATGTGTATTTTTGGACAGCCCCTGTTGTTAGAAATGGCTTCATAAAAGTGAACCCTAATCTGCTTCCTTGCACCTTCTCGTTATTGGCCTTCTTTCTGTTCTCTAGAGAATCATGATATTGAATAGAAAGTAAACTCCACCTACAGTCCCACTCTAGTGGTATGGAAGGAGTCAAACACACTTGGCTGGTCCATCTTTGTTCAAACAGTGTCACTTGATAGCTATATGGATTTGAGCAATGTGACTCAAACTCTCCTCTCCAGGCCTGATATGATTATTGTGAAAATGGAATGAAATAATACATACGGAAGCACCTAGCACACTACCAGGCACAGAGAAGACTCTTAGTTAATCAAGATGATCAACTTGTGAATATCCAGAATGAAATGTATATATTATATTTATTATATTATATTATATTATATTATATTATATTATATTATATTATATTATATTATATAGGGGTGGGCAAAAGTAGGTTTACAGTGATGAGTTTATTCTTGTATTATTTATTAATTAATTTTGTATTATTTATTTATAGTATTGCCATATGAACAACTGTGAACCTACTTTTGCCAACCTCTGTATTATTATATTCTTAGCTCTTTCTACTTTCCCTTCTCATTAACTAATTTCCTAAAAGACGATTTTATTTTTCTGTTGACCTTTTTTTTTTGAGGTTTAATTAAGCTGTTACCGAACAGAACTGAAGTGTTAAATAACCCGAGAAATCAGTTCTTAATATTCATGAATCCCATATATCACCAACACATGAGATTAGTCATGGCAGTGGATGGGAGAATTTGACAGGGATTAGGAAGTACCAGTACTAATCAACAAAATATGCAAATCAGGTCCTGCTAGTAGCATTGACCTAAATTCCCATGGCAACACCAGTGTTAGTTGTATACATGTGAATAAGTGATTTCCAAGCTGCAAAATATGACAGAAATCACTGAAGTGAGCATTAAGGGAAAAAACTGAGAAGTATTCATACTTCTTGAAGAAATTCATATACCTTTCAATAAGTTTAGTAATATTATTACTTATCTGGGACCTAACTCCTGGAATGTTAATTTAGCAATGATACAAATAACAACAAAACAAAAAAGCAAGAGGAAGTAAAAAAAAGTCCGAATCAATCCACAAAATATATAACCCATCTATATGAGTAAATAACTATAAATTGAGATTATATTAGGATTATTTGCATATCTGTGTATAACAAGATTGTCTGGGTTATTATTCCAGTTCCAGCACTTGTTAGTGTATGAACCTAGGCAACTTTTTTAACCTCACCATTTCAAATCTCGTTTTCCACATGTATATCATGGACATAATAATAGTTCCTCCCTCATAGGGTTAATGTGAGAATTAAATAAGTTAACATATGTAACGTATTTGGAACAGTACCTGATTAATTGTAAATGCTCTAAAAAATAGCTGCTATTATTGTTGCTCTCATGTCATTATCATTCCTGCTATTTGGTTATGATGCTAGAATATAGACTGCCTTTCAATTTTATACCCTTGTGAAGAAAGTACAGGGCTAGAAAGGTTATATTTTCCATTTTCTAATTTTGTTTGTGCTAGTAAAGAGACTAGGAAATGTCAGCACCAGAAAGCTTTTATAGGTATTATCATTTTCAATTTCTGTAAAACACTTAGGAAAATGGTAACTGTGATTCTGGTTCAGTTCACAGGATCCATGTAAAGCCACATTATTGTTTAAATTCTCAACAAAATCTAGGAGCAGGTGGATGTGTGTTAAATGCGTTGTGGTCAAAACTGAATTCGCTTACCTCTAAACCGAGTTACCTTTTGGTCTAATTCATGTTCCAGTATATATGTAGCTCTATAAAACAAACCCGGGCCCCTGCACCCTCATGGACCAATTTTCTTTGTGGTCTCAGCTCATTTCACCTTGCCTCTTTCTGTTGGTTGATTAGGTTCCTAATCCAAGCAGGATAATTGCAGTAATTTAAGTTTGGATTTAATTTTCAGTGCTTACAGTTGATGGGAGATTATTCTAATAGATACTGGGCTACTTGCTTTATGAGGTCAAAATTGTTGCTTTGTGTGTGTGTGGGGGGGGGGTGTTTAAAATTATTTATTTATTTATTTATTTATTTATTATAATTTTTTATTGTTCAGATTATTATAATTGTTCCTCTTTTTTCCCCCCATAGTTCCCCTCCACCCAATTCCCACCCCACCCTCTGCCCTTACCTCCCCAATGTCCTCATCCATAGGTGTACAATTTTTGTCCAGTCTCTTCCCACACCCCTCACACACCCCCACACCCCTGTCCCCCTGAGAAATGTCAGTCCACTCCTTTTCTATGCCCCTGATTCTATTATATTCACCAGTTTATTCTGTTCATCAGATTTTTTATTCACTTGATTTTTAGATTCACTTGTTGATAGATATGTATTTGTTGTTCATAATTTTTATCTTTACCTTTTTCTTCTTCCTCTTCTTAACCCTTTGCACTCGCTTGCTTTTTTCTCGATTCCTTTATTCTACTCGGGATTTAATTTTTTAAATACCCTAGATTTTACAAAGCATGGCAGTAGAATAAAAAACTGGAGTTTCTTTTCATACAAACTTATTTATTTGGATTTTTTTACATTTCAAATTATTGATACATTCAAAAGAGTAATTTGCACTCAACATCCGAGTGCAAAAGGTTAAAGAACACCTTTCAGCATTGCATATAATACTGGTTTGGTGGTGATGAACTCCTTTAGCGTTTTCTTATCTGTGAAGCTCTTTATCTGACCTTCAATTCTGAATGATAGCTTTGCTGGGTAGAGTAATCTTGGTTGTAAGTTCTTGCTATACATCACTTTGAATATTTCTTCCTACTCCTGTCTGGACTGCATAGTTTCTGTTGAGAAATCAGCTGACAATAGTATGGGTGCTCCCTTGTAGGTAACTAACTGTTTTTCTCTTGCTGCTTTTAATATTCTCTCTTTGTCTTTTGCTCTTGGCATTTTAATTATGATGTGTCTTGGTGTGGTCCTCTTTGGATTCCTTTTGTTTGGGGTTCTGTGTGCTTCCTGGACTTGTAAGTCTATTTCTTTTACCAGATGGGGGAAGTTTTCTGTCATTATTTCTTCAAATAGGTTTTCAGTATCTTGCTCTCTCTCTTCTTCTGGCACCCCCATAATTCGGATGTTGGTACGCTTGAAGTAGTCCCAAAGGCTCCTTACACTATCTTTATATTTTTGGGTTCTTTTTGCTTTTCTTTTCTTTTTTTAAATATATTTTATTAATTTTTTACAGAGAGGAAGAGAGAGGGATAGGGAGCTAGAAACATCGATGAGAGAGAAACATCGATCAGCTGCCTCCTGCACACCTCCCACTGGGGACGTGCCCGCAACCAAGGTACGTGCCCTTGACCAGAATCGAACTTGGGACCCTTGAGTCCGCAGGCCGACGCTCTATCCACTGAGCCAAACCGGTTTCGGCATCTTTTTGCTTTTCTGGTTGGGTGTTTTTTGCTTCTTTGTATTTCAAATCTTTGACTTGATTCTTGTGGTCCTCTAGTCTGCTGTTGGATCTCTGTATATTATTTTTTATTTCAGTCAGTGTATGCTTAATTTCTAGTTGGTCCTTTTTCATATCCTCGAGGGTCTTGCTAAATTTATTGGCCTTTTCTAGAAAATTCTTGAAAAACCTTATAACTGTGGTTTTGAACTCTATATCCAGTCGTTTGCTTTCCTCCATTTCTTTCATTTGTGACCTGTTTCTTTGTTTCTGCATTTTGGCTGCTTCCCTGAGTTGATAGAGTGGCTTTGTGTGCTAGGTGTCCTATAGGGCCCAGTGGCTCAGCCTTCCCAGTTACCTGAGGTGGACACTCTTGGTGCACCCCTTTGTGGGCTGTGTGCACAGTCTTGTTGTAGTTAAGGCTTGATTGTTGTTGGTATCACTGGGAGGAATTGACCTCCAGGCCAATTGCCTGTGAGGATCAGCTGTGTCTATGATGGGATAACTTCTGTGCTGGAGACACCCTTATGAGACAAGACTTGCAAAAGCTTCTGTGCTCAGCTTGGATGGGGCGGAGTCTCAGTGCGGAGCAGACCGCAATGGTTTCCTGTCAGCCCTGCCCTAAGATGCCCCTGGGTCTCAGTGTCCCGTGGTAATCGCTGCAAGCACCTCTGAGAGAAAGCCGCCCTCGAGTTTCGCCCGCTGCCAGACAGTCCAGTTTCTCCCCGAATGAATCTGGGTCCCCAGAGTCTCGCCCGGAACTTGAGTTCAAAGCAGTCAGGAGCTTTTGTCTCCCTCCCGATTGAGAAAGCCAGACGTGTACTCAGTTGCCAGCCCTCTCCACAAGCGTTCCTCTGTACATCTGCCTTCTGCAGCTCCTCTGAGTCTCAGTATGCTTTTCTCTTTCCTTCTAGTTGTAGAATTTCCACTCAGCCTGCCTTCCTGTGGTTCTGGATGATGTCCATTTTGTCTTTTAGTTGTAGTTTTGAAATTGTTGTGCTAGGCAACAGTTTAGGTGTTTACCTATGCCACCATCTTGGTTTCTCCTTTTTTTTTTTTTTTTAATGGAAACAAAACTCCTGCTGATCACTATCCAGTGGGTCACACTCTTTTAGAGGCAGTCTAATGAGGCTGAAAGGGAATCAGATCAGGATTCAGAAACCTTGAGTTTGAAGCCCTACTAGCCTCTTCTAGTGGCTGACTCCTCTTCCTTTACCCCAATGTTTTTTTCTTTGTTTTAAATCTTATTTTCCTGTACACTTTTTTGTTTTTTGTAAGCAACTGCAATTCCTCTTGGGGATGTGGTAGGGCCTAAACTGATTAATAAATCTGTTGTTTAATGGTGACAAACAGTTTTCTGTTTTGTAAAATGGAGCTAATTGAATTCTACTCTGGCTACCTCAATAATTTTCATGCAGATCAAATAAGATGATGGTTGTAAAAGGGCTCTGTCAAATCTTAAAGTGTTTTATACTTGTAAATAATTATTTTAATATCAGAATATGGCTAAAATATGGACTAATCTAATTACTAAGCTGATTTTACTTTGCCTTTCACAAAGAGGCAATAGTCTCTGACTTATAGTTCAATGCCTGAACTATAGTTCTTCTGTTTGTAGTTAAGACATGGCCACACTTTAATATGAATTGTACAAGAACCTATTCTTATCCTGTCCTATATTTCATTGCTCTAGATGTATACTGTCTGCTTTCTAAACATAGAGAGGGAGAATTAGCTATTTTATTTAGCCAAGAAAATATAATTTATTGATCCTTTATCTGTCCAAAATTGGGGATCCAGATACAAATTCCTAGTCCCTGCCTTAGGGAGTTCACTGTAGGCCTGACAGAGAATTTGACAGAAATTAATATTATAAATGCTATAGTAACTATATGTACAGGGTGATGTGGAACAGAAAAGAGGAAACTGTGTCTTTACATGGGGATTGTCAGGGGAAGTTTCCCAGAGGAGATAGTGCCTGAGATATATCTTGAAAAGTTTTCTGACTATGAAGGAATAGAATTTTTAAAGTTATAGCAGTTGGAGTAGCTAAAGGGCAGGAGGGGTTATTTGAGGGAAGGTTAGTACTTTGACACACCTGAAATACAGTGTGTGACAGTGCAGAGTGACAAGAATGTCTGGGACAAGATAATGGAGGGCTTGTAAGTGGACAGCAACTGAGACATGTTACAGGGCATGACATGATCGAATTTGTCTATTCAAATTATAACAATGAGTAGAGCAATTTGATCATAGGTCAGAGAGGAGGCTATGGTGAAATTCAGGCAAGAAATGAAATAGAAATATGTAAAAGTTTAACAATAGGAATTTAGAAATTATACTAAGAAGGTAGAACCTGCAGTGCTTGGTCATTCCTTGGATATGGGTGGGAGAGGGAAGAATTCAGGATAATGCCCAAGTTTCTGCCTTGATTCAGATAATGGATGGATCCAAAAAGAAGTAAGATAAAAGAAATAATCTTTTTTAAAATATATTTTATTGATTTTTCACAGAGAGGAAGGGAGAGGGATAGAGAGCTAGAAACATCGATGAGAGAGAGACATCGACCAGCTGCCTCCTGCACACCCCCCACCGGGGGATGTGCCCGCAACCAAGGTACATGCCCTTGACCGATATCGAACCTGGGACCTTCCAGTCTGCAGACCGACGCTCCATCCACTGAGCCAAACCGGCTTCTGCAAAAGAAATAATCTTAATAGCCTCATGGAATAAGAGAAGAAGAACCAGTTTGGGAGATGAGTTCAATTTTGGATTTTTGTTTGAGGTCCTGAGTATTTGAGGCATTTGAATAGAACTATACATATCTAGAGCTCAGAGGAGCTATCTGAGCTGAGGAAAGTGCAGGGGAGGAAAATTTTTTTCTCAACCTTCTTAGGGTGCTTGGCTGGGTCTGAAAATTAAACAGACAAAGAAAAATTAACAACAGAAATAAAAGTATTTAATATAAGTTTCATGTGACATGAAGGAGAAGAATTGGGAAAACCTGGATCCTAAAGTCTTCTCTGTCAGAGCAGATTCCTGTGGGGCCTCATAAAGGACAGTGGGCATCTGGATTGAAGTGCTGGCTTTACAGCATTGCCAAAGGCCAGCCTAGAGTATTTATACACACACACATAGTTACACATATTATGTTATTCATATAGTGAAATAGAGCACTGTTGTTTCCCTTAGTAATTTTGTTAAGTTTTTTTCCCCCACAACACAGAATATAAGATTCTGACAAAGTAGGCACTGGAATTTTAGGGGCAGGAAGAGGAATTCAGTAAGTAGGAAGATTTTAAAAAATGTTTTCAACATATTAAAATACCACCCAAGTCCTAGTTGTCCCCATTCAATAAGGATACTGAAGTCTACATAGAAAATTACCAGTATTTTCTGGCTTAGTGATTTTCCCATATTCTTTAATTCATTTGTTAGCTTAAAGTTTTATCATGCATCCCTCAGGGCATAGCTCAGTACATGCCAAATAGTTCTCAGTAAATCTTGACTGATTGACTGACTGAATGAATGAGTGAGTGAACAAGTTGACTCAGGGCAAATTTATTCAACTACTCTTATCTCATACCTCTCCTCTAGAATGAGATTGTTAATTGAGCATCAAGACCCCTGTTAGGAAATCAAGTTCTAAAAATTGCTTGAGGTATTCAGTGGTTGCAGAAGTTATAAAATGATTTCAATCTGTTGATTATACTTTTAGCTGTTTATCAGAGGGGGAAAGTTAGAGCAAATTAGTTAGAATGAATACAGAAAAAAATTCCTGATTGCAAAAGGATAGTCATGTGCTCTAAGAGTGGTAGCTCATACACTGTGTGTAATATTTTTCTCTCTTTTGGCTGAACTCAAATTTCTTATAGCTGAAAGCAAATGGCACAAAAAAGATTACAATGTGGAAGGCCACTTTTCCCTGTATGTAAAGAATTGAGAGAATTGGGAGTGCTTTAACTTCTTAGCTCTGTGAAGTAGTGATGAAGATAAAGGCCAGAAAGTATCTCTTGGGTCTTAGCATTCTAAAGCTCTAGATTACCTGAGTTGGAGAAGGTACTGGTGTCCAAGTACTCTCTGAGCTGAGAAACCCAAAATGACATTAAGCAGTGATTTATAATCATTTCATTTAGTGCAAAATGTAGCAGTTTACTTTAAATATCACTCTAAGAAGTTATTATAAGTATAAGAATTATGCTGACAACTAAACATAGGCCATATCTATTCCTGTTTGTTTCATAATTCACCTTTGTTAAGAAAAAGAAAGAAAAAACTTAACTTAATTGAAATCATTCTATATTCCCCATCTTTGCCTGTTATCCAAGCCAAGAGATAGCCATAACAGGCACCACACTGTTCAGCAACCAAAATTCCAGAAGCAGTGCCAAAGAGGAAAAAGTCATATTTAAAGGCTGGTGTTGTACACATATATTGTATTGGCTGAATACCCTTGGCTTAAACACTGGCACTACCACCTGTGTACAGACCAGGAAATAATAGATATATCACTTAATCTTTCTAGACTTTACTTTCCTAATCTGTAAAATGTCAATAGTGATAATATCTACCTTAGAGGTTGTTGTAAGGATTAAAGAAAAATAGTTACAGTACTGAACAGGTTGCTTGTCCAATTATAACCACAGAATTTATTGAGTGTTATCACCATTTGAAACACAAGTTTTGGCCCCAAAAATTGAAAGTAGAGTGGAGAGTTTAAAAACCATCTAGGTGAATCAATAAAATAAAGGTGGTGTGTGTGTGTGTGTGTGTGTGTGTGTGTGTGTGTGTGTGTGATATATTATGCAATGGAATATTATGCAACAATAAAAAAGAATGAAATCTTGCCATTTGCTACAACATGGATGGATCTAGAGGGTATTATGCTAAAGTGAAATAATTTGGGCAGAGAAAGACAAATACTTTATGGTTTCATATATATGTGTAACCTAAAAAAAATCCAACAAAATAAAACAGACTCAGAGAAACAGAGACCAAAGGAATGGTTACCAGAAGGGAGGGGTGAGGGCATGGGTGAAAAAGTGAAGGGGAATATAGTCAGTAATATCGTGATAAGTTTTCACAGTGACAGATGATTACTAGAATTAGTAGCGTGATCATATAGTAAGGGATAAAAATGTTGAATCACTATATTATACATCTGAAACTAAGATAACCAATATAAAAGTGCATACCAGTTATATTTAAGTTAGCTTTTTAAATATAGGGTATCTGCACAATTCTCAGGTGGATCATGGACCTCTCCTTTGTCTCCTTAGAATCTGGAGGATATCATTCCTCTGAATTCAGCAGGTGCTACTGCCCAAATCCTGGTTGGTGTCCAAAACAAGATATCAAGATTCTTAATACTGAGGGAACACAGAACTATTTTCTCATTATCTCTCTGCTTCTTTAAAAAATGACAACTTTTGCTCTGGCTGGTTTGGCTCAGTGGATAGAGCGTCGGCCTATGGACTGAAGGGTCCCGGGTTCAATTCCAGTCAAGGGCACATGCCTGGGTTGTGGGCTCGATCCCCAGTTGGGGGTGTGCAGGAGGCAGCTGATCAATGATTCTTTCTCATCATTGATGTTTCTATCTCTCTCTCTCCTTCTCCCTTCCTCTCTGAAATCAATAAAAATATTTTTTTAAAAAAATGACAACTCTTGATAGGAAATTGGTGGAATCAGTGTCATTAGCAAATAGGTAATCAATACAGAGTTCTTTCTTCTGTCTTAGAAGCCCACCCCCATATGCTAAGTGATAATGTACCATCGTTTACAAGCACTGCATTCCCATCTTCAAATTCTGAGTTTAGGTCACCTTTTTCCAGAAATCTTATTTCCTGAAAAAATGTAGATCCAGGAAAATTACTGATTGTTTGCTTTTGTCCTAAATCCTCCATCATTTTTTCCCCTAGGTTTTCATTTATATTACTTAGTTCACTGGGCAAGAAATGAACCCAGCGTTACAGATATTTTGCCTCTGAGTCTTGCACATTTTGAATCTGCCATAAATGTCTCATCATAGAAACAGCTCATTTATGCTTGTTAGCCACTAATCAGTTCATAAAATAGCAACTTCTCTTTCAATATATTCAAATATCCTATCTAATAAAAGAGTAATATGCAAATTGACCATACCTACACTACACCCATAAACCACGCCCACCAGCCAATCAGGAGTGAATATGCAAATTATCCCAACCAAGATGGCTGCGGCCATGGAGCAAGCAGGAGGCGTGGGTTACCCCCGGCAATGGAGGAAGCCAAGCTTTCCGCCTGCGCTGGTGGGCCCAGGCCTCCGCTCAAGGCTACAAAGTTTCAATTATAGAAGATAAATAAATCCCAACAAAAATGGCTGCAGCCACAGAGCGAGCAGGATGCTTGGCTCTGCTCAAGGCTACAAAGTTTCAATTATAAAAGATAAATAAATCCCAGATACCAGGGCCTCCACTTGGGTCTCTGGGGGATGTGGCCGGCCTGCAAACCACCATAGGCCCCTCGCCCAGGCCGTCCCATGCCCCAAGGGAACCCCCACCCTGATCCGGGACACCCTTCAGGGCAAACCAGCCAGCCCCCACCCATGCACCAGGCCTCTATGCTATCTAATAAAAGAGTAATATGCAAATTGACCATCACTCCAACACACAAGATGTCTGCCCCCATGTGGTCAAAGATGACTGTCCTTATGTGGACACAAGATGGCCACCACAAGATGGCCAGCAGGGGAGGCAGTTGGGAGGGATCAGGTCTGCAAGGGAGGGCAGTTATGGGTGATCAGGCCAGCAGGGGAGGGCAGTTGGGAGGGACCAGGCCTGTAAGGGAGGGCAGTTTGGGGTGATCAAGCCTGCAGGGGAGGGCAGTTAGGGGTGACCAGGCCTGCAGGGGAGGGGAGTTAGGGGGGACCAGGCCTGCAGGGGAGGGAAGTTAGGGGCAAACAGGCTGGCAGGGGAGTGGTTAGGGGGTGATCAGGCTGGTAGGCAGAAGTGATTAGGAGCAATCAGGAAGGCAGGCAGGCGAGCAGTTGGGAGCCAGCAGTCCTGGATCAGGCCTAAACGGGCAGTCGGACATCCCTCGAGGGGTCCCAGATTGGAGAGGGTGCAGGCTGGGCTGAGAGACATACCCCCCTCCCCATGCATGAATTTCATGCACTGGGCCTCTAGTTATTGAATAAAATTGAATCATCCTTACTTAGAGAAGCTGGGGCTTTTATTGGCTCTGTCACCAATGAGGCAACCAACTTGGTTAAGAATAAATTTATTGTATCTAGAAAGTATTTCCCAAACGTTGGCCAAGAGAAACTTTAGAAAATGGGTTTAACTGCTTTGACCCACATGCTCCAAGTTCACCCAATATGGATTTCCAAAATCAATGGCACTAGCTATCTCCATGCCCCATAGAGACAAGACCTTAAGCTTTCTTAGCAATGATGTTGCTTCCCCTCTCCCTGTGACCAATTCTTGGTTGCAGGCTCTGGGTAATATAAATAGTACATAGTATAGTTTTTATAATAGAATGAGAGCCTTCAGGGAAATCAACTCACATACCCACCAAGATAGATAAAATTTCTGTTCTATTCATAAAAAGTTACTATAGGAAAATCAGCAATCATGGCATTTTAACAACCTCTACTGAAAATATTGTTTTCCTTGTACAAAACTTAAATCTCCACAAATTGTAGTTTAGATTCATTTCCTTGTGTTCTTTCCTTATGATCAAGAAATAAAACTTGACACCAACTATCCAATATTTCTCTCCAGGTTTTCTTGATTAAATGACCAAGCAGATAATCCACAGCCTTAAACTCTTAATGTTGCAGCTGCTATGACTAATTAAATGGCAAAGATCTGAATTCATTGATATGATTAATACCATCAGGGTGCTTTATGGTTTTACTCTTTGTAAATTATGACTGAATAATGAATTTTCATTATTAATGAAAATTATTAATACATTTTTATTATTAATCCTATGTGGGTTATAGGATTTTTCTTCTTAAAGGATCAGAATTAATCAGTATGTTCACAATTGATTTTAAATACAAACTAGAGGTGGCTTTAGTAAATTCTACAGCTTAAGTATTTAGAGAATGATCTCAAAAATGGGACATAATGAAGACGAAGCCATCATCCTAGTGCAATGCAAGCCTAGGATTCCTTGGCTTTTCATCAGGAATGCAAGTCAGGAGAGCCAATCAATTGCTAAAAAATTGGTTCTGGAGACCTTTGTTCTGAAGTATAGTTCCCCCAAATGATCTGACTATGAGAAATTCATTGCCAGCTAATAAATATGTCAGGTTATATTATAAAATACAGTCATCACTCTTCTGTCCCTGGAATTCCAGTGCCACATTGACAAGAGTCCCTTAAATTGCATTTTCAGTTTTGCTTGAAGTTAGGTGTCAAATGCTTTTTCTAATGGTTTTTCTCTAATCTCCTAATTTGTATATCTATCCAGTCATTTCTCTTGGCTTTGGATGTACTTAGATAGACCACAAAAGGTGGTACTTGTTGTGCAGTCTCTTAAATACCCCCTTTGCTGCCCTACTCAGTTAAGGTGGGATCCCAATGTTGCTTGACTTTGGTACTCTTGATTCTGCCTCCCTTTCCTCACTTTGAGCTCATTATTGTCCTTGACCTGGTAATTGCTCACTCAGATGTTCTGATGGATGGGCAATGAAGATAGCAATCTGGCAAGTGGCTCCATTTAAACTTATCTTCATGAAGAAAGGGTGTTTGAAATCTCTCATTTTCAGAATTTCAGAAAGACAGCCAATTCCTTCCTGCTCAAATGACTTGGAGGCTGCTCCTACTTAGGCTGTCTGAATTCCCTCATTTTTACTCATCACAGTCACATCTGTTTGGATTTCTGTCTTTTTCCTGGAGATTAATCTTAAGAGTAGGTCCCCTTAGCTTCTTTACAGCTCATCTGAGCCCTGCCAAAAGAGATTGGCAGAGAATGATTAGCATTCTATGCTCTGATAAATTACATAACTCTCTCTGAAAAGAATGCTAACGCCTGGTTCTCAAGTGAATCCACGAGGAATAGAGCCAAGGAGACTTAATGTGTTTTTCATTGGAATCCAGTTTAGAGTTCATGTTCTGGTGGGGTGGAAAGGGGAGGACAAAAGTATGAGGAGGGGAAGATAAACAGTTTGGAGGAATAGGGGCATGTAAAAAATAAAATAAAATCATAGACTCCCAGAACCAAAATTACTTTAAGGAACATTTCATCCAGAGATTTTCAAACATTTTGTATTTAACAATATAATCCTTTTTTCATAAGAAATCATACAATAAGCCCCAGTATATAAAATAAATGAAAGCAGAGATGCTGTTATGAACCATGGGTGAGGAAACTTATATCCCCTCCATGTACTCTTAGTGTCTGTAGAATACAATGTGAAAGTCATTAATTGAATGTACGGGGTTACTTTAATGATGAGAAAACTGAGGCCCCAACAGGAGAAATGGCATCCTCAAGGTCACACAGCCCATTAGCAACCCTATTTCTCCTATCACTCAGGCTAGAACTCTTTGTGAGTTGAATTGGAGAAAGGAGCTATATATGCTTCCTTCTTTAACATGATCAAGGAGAGCTAGGTGGATAGTGTAGTGAGGGGAGGAGGTCTAGGAGGAGCAAAGGAGAGTGGACCCACCCATCATAGGAAGTTGGAAGCCCTGGGAATTGAAACTCTATGAATCTGGAGGAGACTCAGGAAGTTCCATAGCAAGGGTGCAGTGAAAACTGGCAAGCACAGAACAAGACAGTAGAACAAGGTACTTTGGAAATAATTGTCAATAGAAAGTTATTTCTTCTTCTTCCCATGAAGATGGCATACTACTGGGGTAGCATTAAAACACAAAGGAAAGACAATATATGCTTTTCTAGGGTGGAGTGCAGTCTTTCTTTTATATGCTTTCTAACAATGACTAGAATTTGGGCACAGTTCTCCTTTGAAGACTTGAGAGTTATATTCACATTCTTATCTGAATTTTAAAGTACCTAAGAAATACACACAAGAGTTAGGAAAGGATAAAAATATATATTTAATTAATGGTTAAGCTGCAGGCATACTGTGATTTTAACCCAAAGTCCAAATGGCCTTCTTCTACTTTTCCCCTGGGTGATCCTCCAATCTAGTTACAGGCCTCTGTGAGTTCCTTTAGAGGAGGAGAAAGGAGAATGCATGTGGTCTATAGGTAGACAGAACACAGATAGTTAGAGTCTCCTATCTTCACTCTTACCAATCATGAGTTACTTCTCAACTATAGAGAGAGAATAATAATGGGGGGGGGGCTATAAAAAGGCAGAAGTACCTTTTATGGATTGATGGGAACATGTGGCAGTAAGAGCTTTTGGCCCCCCTATACATTCTCATTTTTTAAGATTATAAAATTTAAGAAAGGTATCCATAAACACATATAGAATCTTATTAGCTTTGGCCCAGTGGTTCGATGAGCTCATGGCATAGAGGTTAGTAAAACTTAAATATTTACATGTTTCTGTTTGTGACTTTGTCATGATGTTCTCTCCCCATTGTATATTCCTGAAGTCTTCCCCATGCCCTTTTACCTCTAATACTGACCTCCGAGTGGCCATACTAGTAATTCTCCAGGCATCCTGAAAATACCTTATGAATGGTGTTTGCACAAGCCAACAGTGAGTGCTCTTCTAGTGGAAAGTGGAGGTAAAACCCTCATTTTCTCAGTACCATTTCCTCATTCCCACTTTTTCTACGTTCTAGTCCTTGCCTGAATCAGAACTTTGTCCTTCTTTAGTTTTTTCATGCCTGCTTTGGTTTGGGGCCTTAAGAGAGAAGCAAGAAAAAAGAAAGAAAGAAAGAAAGAAAGAAAGAAAGAAAGAAAGAAAGAAAGAAAGAAAGAAAGAAAGAAAGAAAGAAAGACCTTTGGGATTGGGGATCCTCAGAAGATAGAAACATGCAGAGAGTGAGTAGGAGTATCTTAACTGCCCCTTCCACACCCCAAATATTTAGCTTTTGTCTGACCCTCCTTTTAGTGAGATTATGTCCCTTCATAATACTTGGAAGTTGAATCGCATACATTCTGAGCCAGGAAACATCCTCCCATCCTTCAGAATCAATATAAACCAGTCATCATCAATTATTTCCAATAAACTTTTATTGAGCATAAACTCTGTGACAGGAACTGTGCCAGGAGATAGGAATATGGTGGTGACCAAGACCTAGTCCTGAGTTTCAAGGTGTTCAAAGTCCAGTTGGAGCAGACTAGGAATTTCCCCCAAGAATCAAAGTCTGAAGAAGTGGATACTTGAATTGACTTGTCATTCTACCATGTCCTCCATTTTGTTGTGGGAAAGCCAAAAGCGCAAAGATGTAGGCTATTCTGCAGGGAATCTCAGACCATTTGGTATCACCCTCCTATAACTGTCTTATCTTGCCCCTGCAACCTTCACCCCAGCCTGTTTCTGCAGGCACAAAGTAGTGCTTCTGTTGAGGCAAGAGACATTCAAAATTGGGGAGAAGTGTGTGTGTGTGTGGGTGTCAGAAGCTCCCAGTGGACCACTGGAATCTACAGAAGGGTAAGGTGATTCAACTCTGATGGGCTAAGAAGCCTGAGTTTCCTAGTTGGGAGTTCAGGCAAGAAAAGAAGGGCTGGAGTCTGGGCATTTGGTTTTGCATCTACATCTATTCTGAAAAGATCTGAAGGAGGTGGAAGTCCAGTAAAGTTAGTGTAGTGGCAGCTCCAAGATAGAGCAGCCCTATTGGAGGCATCGTTTTTGGCATCAGAAATCATGTAAAATAGTAAAACAGTCGCTTCTGTTTGAAGGTAGGGATGTGGATATGTACCATTCTCTGTAATATTCTTGACCTCAACATTCCTTATTTTTCTACTGCAGATTAAAATACAGAACATGGTAAGTACAGAACTTGTGAATAGAGTGAGGTGAGCAAAAGGCCGGACTTGATTCCTGAAATGGAGGGAGAGAGGCTGCCTGAGCTTGAGGAGCAAGGGGGCAGGGGGGGGGGGGGGAAGAAGAAAGAAGTTAGGAGATTGGAGATGGGCTAGGATTTAAATAATGAGGATAGGCTGGGCTCTGCATTTCCCCAATACTGCTTATGGCGAACAATTCAAGCTCTCTGCTGGGATCCCAACCCCAACGTAATGGATAAGGGGGCATACAGGAAAAGCGGGGTTCTGATGTTGCCAACTGGCTAGAAATGAAAAATCAGCAAAAACCACTGGGTGGCAGCGTGGTGTGCTGAAGCAGCTCTGCAGTGCCACTGCTACTGCTGCTGTCATGGGGGTGGGGGTGGGGGTAGGGGGACTGAATCTGGGAGCTTGGGTATTTCTCCAGAATGGCTACAAGTGTTGCCAGGCGAAATACCTCACTGGTGTGTGTGTGTGGTGAGTCCGAGCTCAGAGCAAGTAACTGAGGAACTTCCTGGGGACTCCAGCTGGGGCATTCATTACCTGGTCACCTGAGAGTTATATACTAAGAAACACCCCATCCTGCTGTCCCCCATCTTCAAGCACCACCCCCTTCACCCCCACCCCCGCTCCTCCAATGCAACTAGCTCATCCTGGTACCTCCTCCATCACTGTTTGTTCCCGAAGCTCCTTTCGGGAAGAGGAAGGGAGAAGGATTTAGTGATGGGGCACTGCTTAAGCCCCTACAGGTGTTAGCACCAGCGGCCAGCTGGGGACTTGGGGGGTGGGGGGCGGGTGGGAGAGGCCCGGGCCGCCAGGGGAGGGGCCTCTGGGAGGCTGTCGAGCTTGAGGAGCAGGAAAAAAGCTCTTCCTGAGGTTGCTTGCAGCGACGGAATTCTGGTGCTCAGACTTCGTGCCGCGCCCTGCCCAGAGCAGCAGCAGCAGCGACAACCACCGCGAAGATGGGAGGCCATTACCTGTTTGATCCCCGTCGGAAAGCTGGCACCGGCCAACTTTTCCCGATCGTCACCCCAAGAAGTTGCAAGGACTAGTCGAAGGGTCCGAGGGGCCGGGGTGAGGACGCGCTCCCCCGAGCGTTTCCCCCTTCCCCCTTCCTCCGCCGCCTGCACTCCCAGCCTCTCTCCCGCCCGCGCACTCCCTCCGCCCGCCTCGCCTCCCTCCTTCAACCCCCTCCGCGAGGCACAGGGCCGGGGGAGGGGGGGTGCCGCCAAACTCCGACCAGAGCCGCCTGGACTTGCACAGTGTCCTCGGGGCGCAGGGGCCAAGCGCACGCAGTCGCGCAGCTCTGCCTCTGTCCGCCAGTCTCGCCCGCGATCCCGGCCCGGGGCTGTGGCGTAGGCTTGACCCAGGCAGCCTGCTGCTCGAATCCCACAGCCCGCGCGGGAGCGGGACCACTGCCAGAGGAGCTCAGACGGCATGCTGAGCCCCCTCCTGGGCTGAAGCCCTTGAGCAGAGAAGTCCCGGCGAGCTCAGGCTAAAGAGCTAAAGGCGGCAAAGGCGCAAGACAGCAGACCAGCGGCGGAGGAGAAGGCGGAGGAGGCAAAGCCAGAAAGGGGCAGCAAAAGAAGTGGTGGTGGTGGGCGTCGTGGCCATGGCGGCGGCTATCGCCAGCTCCCTGATCCGGCAGAAGAGACAAGCTCGAGAGCGCGAGAAATCCAACGCCTGCAAGTGTGTCAGCAGCCCCAGCAAAGGCAAGACCAGCTGCGACAAAAACAAGTTAAACGTATTTTCCCGGGTCAAACTCTTCGGCTCCAAAAAGAGGCGCAGAAGGAGACCAGGTCCGAAGGGGCTTTTGGTTGGTTTTGTTTTGTTGTTGTTTGCTTCATACTTTACGAATTTGGAGGAGCTAGAGGGCGTGTAGGTAAGCGTAGGTGAGTTTGTCGGTGGCCCATCTTGTATGGATGTGGCCACCTAGCCAATGTGCATGTTGAGGGAAGTGATTGCTTTCTCCTCTCCTTCAGAACAGCACCGGGCTTGCTGCATTGCCACTGCCATGGGACAGGCGCAGAGCATAGGGCCATACCCTGCTCTGGCGGCGCGCCCCTAGCTTCAGGCGTGCCACATGTGTGCATGCCCCTGGGCAGGCGCGATACAGAAATGGCCACGATGTGTGTGTGTGTGTGTGTGTGTGTGTGTGTGTGTGTGTATAAATTGCAGACGCGGAGCTGGGCAGACACCACTCTCCCTCCCCCCAACCAAGGATAACCTAGGGAATTCCTCCCTGCCTTTTATTCTTGCAAGTCTGACCCTTCCCTTCCAACTTCTCTGGGTTTCCGTTGTCTAGGCATTCTGTTTCTTTGAACACTTTTAAGCTGATCGGACAGACTTGACTTGTGGTGCAGCTTTGAAATTTTTTTGCTGGAAAGAGGGGAGTGGATTCCTAGAACCTTTTATCAAAGAGCTTAGTGATCTGGTTAAAATAGTAAAACTGCCTACTTGCTACTAAAATGCAGTAGAGAGGATCTAAATTCATAACCAGAGTGTAGGTCCTTTTGAACCTATTTAGTGATCAGCTTAACACCATGTTCCTGTGCCAGGGGAAATTCACACAGCTGTAGGTGTCAGGTTGTGTCAAGGTAGACATTCAGCCTAACCTGCAGCTTATTTGGGGATTCGTAACCAAATGAATCAGTTCAGCTTTTTTTCTTTTAACTAGGTAAGTATTGCAAAATTTCAGACTTGTCAATCTGTTATTTCTCTATTTATGTGTTTTACACACCCTGGAATGGAAATGCAGACATACATTTTCTGTTGGCTTGAAGTTTTTCAAGGTATTAGCTGTAAAGCTTAAGTGGTTACAAAGCATGATTATGAGGCTCGAATAATCACGTAAATATTATTTCAGTGCAGGTGTATTCAACATAAGCAACTTTTGGATAACATAGCTGTTATTGGTAAATTAGTACTTTATTAATCTATGGTGAGTCATAATTGAAAATCATTTTAATTGAGAACATATTTAGGATAATCATATTTCTCACATTAAACTCAAAAATAAGCATGAACTATTTTTCTTTCCTTCCACCAACAAAAACCCTGGTCTTTTTGCACCCACTTTTCCTAAGGATAATAAATGTGCTAGGGTATGATAATGGCTGCTTTATTCTCCCCTCTGCCTTTTTTTGTATCACAGCTCAACTTTCTATATATAAGTCCCTTGATGGGGTTGTGGATTATTTATGTATTTCAACTTTCTTAGAATGGAGGGGATTGTTTATTCAAATTGCCATAATTCGGAGGGAAATGTTTACTAGTGTGTTTTCGGTTGCTGTTTGGCAAATCATTCTAAATTACAGTTATACTTCTTTTCCTTCCATGTGAAAAGTAGCACATTGCTAAAAGGCAGAATTTGCCATTTGCCAACCCATTCCGAATACTCAATTGGATAGAGGACCAGGCTAGAAGGCAAAGAACAAGCTATCAGAAGCTGTAGCTGCTGTCAGCTTTAGAGCTTTATCAGTGTTATGAAGTAGAAATCGAGTGTTTTCTTCAGTTGGAGATTTATTCTAAAACGAAGTTTGTTTTCTTTCTTTCAGAGGACTATTTAAAATATAGCTTGACCTTTTCCACTAAAAGTTGTAAATAAAGTTATAAGTTTGAATTCTGAATCTTTTCAACTACTTATACACAACTTAACATGTGATCCAAACCCTGGTTCTCTTTACAGAGCCTCAACTTAAGGGTATAGTTACCAAACTATACAGCCGACAAGGCTTTCACTTGCAGCTGCAGGCAGATGGAACCATTGATGGCACAAAAGACGAGGATAGCACTTACAGTAAGTGAATGCAAAATAAATAAGTATATCTCAGCATGTTGTTGACATTGTTTTCTTTCCTTATTTTTTAAATAAACAACCCTTACTAAACGCTGAAGACAATGCAAAATGTAGTCAATACTATTCTGTTTATGAAAGTTAACCTAAAGGAAGTTGAACCTGAAAATATCTAAAATAGTGAACTAAAGAAAATAATGTTGACACCTTCTGAAGAACAATCCAAATGTCATCTCCATGTTAATCTGGATGGATTTATGACTGTCCATTACTTTTTTTCCCCACAGAAAATTTACTCACCCACAAACTGATCCTGAAATAGCATGTTATTTCTACTCTTAAGAATTGACCTGTCCCAAGAGAAAGAAGTGGTTTCATGTCATAAGAATTCAACATTATAAGCTTTTATTTCTGTCCCCCCTCCACATACACTGATAATTCCGACACTAATTGGGATTTTAACATTGAGATACCTCCACAGGTGGGTAAAGAGGTTTCTTTTAGTACTTTATTTTTAACTATGGATTAAGTAAAGGCCAAATTGGAGACCATAATGATGAACCTGAAAAGTAAACATATCAAAAATAAAGTCAATTTTGTATATAATTATTGAAGTAAGATGATTCTAAGTTTTTACATAATCTCTTATTATATATGCTTTCTTTATTTGGAATAATAGAAACAAACACACAAATAGTGAAGCCCTATCTTCAGTGATAATAATTGGTGTTTTCTTACAAATTACAGATTCCTGCACACCTATGAAAAGTTTCATGAGGCTGAAACATCTAGTTTGACAATTGATTCTCCATTTTCCTAATATATATTGCATTTCCCTCAGACTTTGATAATTTCCCAAAAATATTCCCATTTTCAGCTAAACTCTGCCAAGGAAAGCCAGTCTGAATACTAATGAGTCTTATGCTACATTTGTAGAGATTCTTGGCTATAGACAGCAAAGCCATAGACTAGGGTCCCAAGTTAAGGGTTAAAGTTTCACACCTATTCAGAATGCTTCCTGGGCTGATGGCTAAGCTATGACCTCAAGAGGAAGTCACCTTTAATTACTTGTGAGGAAATATCTTTTGGTACCTAGGATGAAAAATATTCATACTGAATGGTTCTTCACTGTTTTGCAAAATGACATGTTACTGTTGTGATATTAAAGTATCCTAGACATTCTTTTATGTATGTTCTTCTTTTGAAAAAATTAGTCAAGTGTAACTACAGACATTAGTATATGATGATCAGTAATAAAACATTCCAATATGTACAAATCGGTATGTGGAGAAGAAATTAGGGGATGTAAGCTGCTGTTTTCCAAAGTACCACAGCACAGTGGATCCTTTGGGTGTTATTGAAAGGAAATTTATGATTATGGTAGCTGCTAATGAGCCTCAAACAGTCAACTTTTCCCCCATTTATTTTTTTAATATTTTTATTGATTTTTTACAGAGAGGAAGGGAGAAGGATAGAGAGTTAGAAACATCAATGAGAGAGAAACATCGATCAGCTGCCTCCTGCACACTCCCTACTGGGTATATGCCCGCAACCAAGGTACATGCCCTTGACTGGAATCGAACCTGGTACCCTTGAGTCTGCAGGCTGACGCTCTATACACTGAGCCAAACCAGTCAGGGCTCCCCCATTTATTTTTAACCTTGAAATCAGATAAAAATTTGTTTTGGGTCTAGTGTTCACATGTATTTTCTGAAAAGGAAAAAAAAGAATAAGTGATTCATTTGTGGTGCCTTATAAACAGAGATGTACCAAATACATAAAGATTACACTGTATATAGTCATTTTAGGCTATATATGCATATATATTCATATATATACACATATATACATGCACACATACACATATATGTATGTAAAACAAGGCTCTGTTCCTTACTATGTAGCTTTAAATCACATAGTAGGTTTTACTCTTCAATTCCTCCACATGCATAGCTTCTGTCTTTGGTTGTCTTATAATTGTGACTGATATGCATGGCATTTTTGTATGCTAACAATATTGTAAGACCTTTCAAGAGCATAGATTAATAACCAGAATCTGTGTTTAGGCAAATTGAAATAATGAGAGGTAAGTCAATCAATGGTAAGTATTACCATAACATGAAGGATACAAATGAGAAGTATCTCAAAACAAATAGCAAGTCTGTGGGGCTCAACTCTACCTTTGATAATAAGTGTGACCAGAGGCAAGGGAGCTAGCTTATCTTCCCAGTTGAGGATATTATAGGGTATAAGTAATAATAAAACAAGAATGTTTAATGATTAAAAGGATCATTAAAATGGAAGTCTAACCATGTATAATTTTCCCCCTAAAGCCAAGCAATTTTCTTGGCATTCATTACTTAATTACTTTAAATGAGTAGAACAAGGGAAAAGTTGTTTTTTTCAACGCTTTTTCAATTATATAGTATTTCCTTAATATGTATTACTGGATTTCCTTACCATGTATTTCTAGTATTATGTTTATACTAGAGGCCCAGTGCACAAATTTGTGCATGGGTGGGGTCCGACCAGCTCAGCCCCAATCTGGAGGAGGAGATGGCGGGAAGTTGGCCAGTGGGCCCGCCCTGATTGGGGCTGGATCAGGGTCAGGCCGGCTTCGGGGAGGGGCCTTGGGCGATTGGCTGGTGAGCCCCACCCCCAATTGAGATGTGGGGCTTATTAGGGGTGGGGCCAGCTGTGGGGAGGGGCTGTGGGTGGTGGGCCAGCTAGTCCCACCCCCAAATGGGGCCAGGGTAGGGGCCATGGGAGGTTGGCTGGTCAGCCCCACCCCCAATTGGTGTGGGGGGTAGATCAGGGGCCAGTGGTGGTTGGCCAGCCCTGCCCCTGATCGGGGTGGTAGGGGTCCATCGAGGGTGGGGCTGGCTGGAAGGAGGAGCTGCAGGAGGTTGGTCAGCAGGCCCTGCCCTCTATTGGGGTAGGGAGGGCGATCAGGGGCAACGCCAGCCTGGGGGAGGGGCCATGGGGGGTTGGCCAGTGCCCCATCCCCAATTAGGGTAGGAGAGGCCAATCGGGCAGGGCCGGCCTGGGGGAGGGGCCACGGGAGGTTGGCCTGCCGGACACACCCCTCCTCCATCAGCGGGTTCGCTGGCCGCAGTGGGCATCATAGCGACCTGTCGTTCTGGTCATTACAGCATTCTGGTCACTGGCTTTTTATATATATAGATTTTTCTAATTTTTAGTATTTTTAATCATACTTTTCTCATTTAGTTTAATTTGATTGGTCTTATATTTAATTCTGAGGTGGTAAGCAAGATGATGATAAAACGGATCAGTTCACGGTTACCCAGATACATTTATTTCTAAAAACATGTGTTTGGTATTATGCATTTAAGATGACCTCAGATAGATTTATTTTAATGATAAATGTCCATCCAATAAAATCTCATCATGAGCAAATCAGCCATTGTAAATTATGTATTTCTCCCTGAAAAGGAAAAAAATGATAGACATTTCATGGCAGCAGTTTTATTATATCTGCCTTGGGTGCAGTGAGAGCTATATTAATAGAATAGGCAACTTTTTCTTCAAATGTACAGTAGTATTACCAGTTTAATGTGTCAGGTTTTTCCAACCTTCACTAGGGTATATTTTTATTAACTACTCCCTTTGAGAAATTGACCTTAGCCAAACTGAAAGGATGACCTCATTGTTGATTTCAAAAACCCTGAGTGCCAATGGTGTGCACATCTCTGAGAAAATGGTCCCTGCAAGATACAAGGAGTTTAATTTTTGTTATGTAGACACAACAGGGGACAAAAAAAAAAAATGAAGAAGTAATCCAGATTTAAAGAAATAGAGAAAAATATTGATTCTGTCCAAGCTCACTCCTAATAAAATTGCTTTGCATTTTTTATCAGGAAAGACTGGCCCTTTAGACAGATTTTAAACCAACCCAATTTATGATCTATCTTGAATGCCTAAAGAAAAGATTGGAGTAGTATGACCAGCCATTCTCTGCTTTTGCTACTGTCTTCAATTTTTTTCTTTGAGTATCATTTTTGTTTTTGAATTAGGCTTCATATAAATTTATGATACCTAGTGAGAAATTCATATTTACTATATTGTTAAGAACATTATTCAAGATACAATTATTGTTCTTTGCTTCTCTTCTACTATCTGATGTTTGGAATTTAAGCGTTCTACTGCTCATTAGAAAGAACCCACACCAGAAATTGGCTGGGGTACACAGTGAAAATCAAATCAATCTCTCTCTACTTTTTATAAGCTGCATTAAGAGAACTAAGGAGGTTCAGAATATTGTAAAAAGTGAAGTTCTAGAAACAATTGTGGATTTTATTTATCATACTCTGTTATCATTTAGTATGACTAAACTAGGATTCATACTTATGTTGGTGGTGTAGTTGTCTAGTAGTATGGCTTTTAAACTAAACCCATATGGAGGTTTTGGTTTGGTTTAGTTTTTTTTTATTTTATTATAATATCAGAATTTGTAAACTATGAACTTTTATATGATGAGATTGTGATTTATTACTTTCCAGAAATATAATAACCTGTTTCACCATACAAATTGCTATCAATCCACAAATGGGTGTCGAGCGCCTACTCTGAGCAAGGCGTTCTCAATAGAAAGATATATACATGACATGCTCAAAGATCTCAGACTTCTTTCCTGTTCATTGCATTGTCAAATATAGCATGAAATCCTGGCTTGCAATCTGTGCAATTACTTTCCTTTACCTCACATAACAGAAGAGCACAGCTTTAATATGATGAGTATTAAATGAAATACCATCAGTGACATGTGGTAGGAACACTTGTATTTTGAACTGTACAATATGTCCTAGCTCCTCTTTGGTAGCACTCTGATTTTAAGGGAAAGATACATTGTAAGCTCACTGAGAAATGTTTAGTTGTGCCTTAATATTTCTCATCCATATGACCCCATCTACTAGAGCAGAACCTATATGCAGCAAGATAAGAGATTAAAAAAATGTTCTTACCCATGGTATGACTTCTTTATATATTCTTATTCACAGAAATGATAGCAGACTGATTTATCATCTTCCCCAAGACAAAAATCATCAACATTGGTCTAGGTTTCTTGAGAGAAAGGTGCATAGACTATTTTCAAAAGATGTGTGTGGCAAGGACTACACTTTAAAATTGTACTGTTTTATTTTTATTCAGGGTGTAGGAGGGAGTAGACAGCTGGTAGGGGGAGGACACCCACTGGTTTTCTCCAGTGAGTGGTATGTGATTGTGAGGAGAGCATGGGTGTAACTTTCACGCAGTCAAACCTTAAAATGGAGAAATGAAGGCCTCATTGGCATCAGCTGGCTGCCCACTTACAACTATTTTGCAAAAAGTAATTAATTAATTAAAAATAAGTAAACCTATCAAATTCATTATTTTTATTCCTATAAGCTTTGCTCCTAGAGACTAAAAGCTAGGACCCCTCTAAAACCTATCTTGGAAAATGCTTGTTCTTTAAGAAATACTACTTTGGGAACACAGGAGTAAAAATGCATTTTTTTCAAAGCCTGGATTTATTTTTGGGTTGTTGCAAGGGAAATAATACAGATAATTTAGATGAGGGAATTGGACTCTTGTCATTTCTAAGATTCTAGGAATTTGTCCCCAAGTGGTAGATTGTAAATGCCTCTGAATTTCAGCAGTTGTCTAAGGAGCAGATTAAAATGTTAGTCTGTTGAGGATAAAGCTATTTAATGTATAGACCAATTCCTGTAATGGAATCACTCCAGAAGATTTAAGATTCCCCACCTTCAACACTATACAAACTATTGAATTATCTTCCATTTTTACAGTGTGTTTGAATATATGTAGTTATAGTCCCAGTTATGTGACTGTAACCATGAGTCAAGTATCCTAAAGAGTAGAAGAGGCCCTATATATTTGTATGTGTATAAATATACTAGAAGCCCGGTGCACAAAATTCGTGCACGGCGGGGGGTTGTCCCTCAACCCAGCCTGTACCCTCTCCAATCTGGGACTCCTGTTGGGATCGGGCCTAAACGGGCAGTCGGACATCCCTCTCACAATCCAGGACTGCTGGCTCCCAACTGCTTGCCTGCCTGCCTTCCTGATTGCCCCTAACCGCTTCTGCCTGCCAGCCTGATCACCCCCTAACCACTCCGCTGCCAGCCTGGTTGATGCTTAACTGCTCCCCTGCCAGCCTGTTTGCCCCCAACTTCCCTCCTCTGCCAGCCTGGTCACCCCTAACTGCCCTCTCCTGCAGGGTTGATCACCTCCAACTGCCCTCCTCTGCCGGCCTGGTCACCCCTAACTGCCCTCTCCTGCAGGGTTGATCACCTCCAACTGCCCTCCCTTGCAAGCCTGGTCCCTCCCAACTGCCCTCCCCTGCTGGCCATCTTGTAGTGGCCATCTTGTGTCCACATGGGGGCAGGATCTTTGACCACATAGGGGCAGCTATATTGTGTGTTGCAGTGATGATCAATCTGTATATTACTCTTTTATTAGATAAGATAGAGGCCTGGTGCATGGGTGGGGGCCAGCTGGTTTGTCCTGAAGGGTGTCCTGGATCAGGGTGGGGTTCCCTTGGGGCGTGGGGCGGCCTGAGCGAGGGGCCTGTGGTGGTTTGCAGGCCGGCCATGCCCCCTGGCAACCCAAGCAGAGGCCCTGGTATCTGGGATTTATTTTCCTTCTACAATTGAAACTTTGTAGCCTGGAGCGGAGCCAAGCCTGCTGTTCCCTCTGGGGCGGCAGCCATTTCTGTGGCAGTTAATTCACCTTCTACAATTGAAACTTTGTAGCCTTAAGCGGGTGGGCCTGGCCAGGGTGTGTGGAAAGCTTTGCTTCCCCTGTTGCCGCCGGCAACCCTGGCCTGCTCTCTCAAGCTCCATTCTGCCGCCATTTGTTTGAATTTGTTTACCTTCTATAATTGAAACTTTGTAGCTTGAGTGGAGGCTTAGGCCTTCAACGGCTATGGAAAGCTTGGCTTGCTCTGTTACCTGGGAAACCTTGCTCTCTGTGGCTGTAGCCATCTTGGATTGGGGTTAATTTGCATACTCGCCCTGATTGGCTGGTGGGCGTGGCTTGACTGGTGGGTGTGGCTTATGTAGCAGAGTGATGGTTAATTTGCATATTACCATTTTATTAGAGAAGATACAGTATCTGTATTTTCTTACCAAGCACACATCTCTTTTTGCTGAACCAGATAGTGCTTTTGGAAACTTTGAAACCTCTGGAATTCAGAATATAACATAGTTTTTACATTTTTTTACATTTCAGCTCTGTTTAACCTCATCCCCGTGGGACTTCGAGTGGTGGCTATTCAAGGAGTTCAAACAAAGCTGTATTTGGCAATGAACAGCGAGGGATACCTGTACACTTCGGTAAGCCTTTCACTTACCCGTGCTTTGATTATTACAGTTTTTATCTGATATGAAATAAAATATTATGCATATGTGTTATAGCAGATTTCTGTGATGCAAGAAAGAATGTTCTTGGTGGAAATATCTCATTTGAAAGGAGAACTTAACTTCCAGTGAAAATTACATTTATTACTAATTAATCATTTGAAGCTAACATTTTTGGTGTAATATCAAAGATCCACTGAACATTTTTGCATACAATGGAATTGGTTTATTATTTTATGTAGCTATCCTGCTTTGCAACCTGGGGAAAAGCCATTTCTATAGCTCAGTTCAACATATATTTATCCATGTTTATTTCTCAAGAAGCTGATGAGACTTCTTCCTCAGGTCAGGTCTAGGACATAAAAAACAGTTCTAGATGTGCTTTTGTTTCTTATCTTTAGTCCAATTACTTCATGTTTTCTGTGTCTACTTTAAATACTATTATTTCATCAAGCACAGTTCAACCTCTTTGTACAAAAAAATTTTGTGCTTACCTTTTTCTTGCAAATTTTTAATGAACACAGTAAAAAATGGAACTTTTTCCAAGAAATTTATAAACATTGTAGACAACAATTCAGTACTGGCAACATGGGGCCAAATTAAGATTTAAGGTTTTTTTTTTTTTAATATTTAAGTATAGACAGAAATGGTACAATACCAGGTTTAGGATTTCATTCTTATCAGTAGATCTAGTTACAAATTATAGGAGGCCACTTAATATATGAATATTTTAAATCTTTGTTTTGAATTTCATATATTTTAAGAAAAGGGTAGTATGTTAAAAATGGAGAAAACTCCTTATAAAACTTTGACTAGATAGCCTTGAAGGAGGCTATTACCAGGAGTTTAGAAATCTATTTCTCCAAATGCAAAAGTGGTTTCCTTTAACTACTCTTGCTCTCTCATGTGTCCACAATTTATTTCAAAGCCAGGTATATAGAGACTGTGAGATGGGAAAGAAAGGTTGGAGAAGAGTAAGACCACAAATGTCCCATTCATTAAGTAAACCGGGTAGTCCATTTTATATTACTATGATAAAAGATTAATTATCGCATAATCCTCAAAGCCTGGTCACTATCAATATTCCTATCAGGCCATTCTAACTATATTGTTTAGTAAATGCAGGGGTTTTATTCTTTCTACAAATGAAAGATATTTTGATTTATTGCAAAGTTCATGAAATCTGTCACTTTATTAATACATTGCTATTAATATAAACAATAGGAAAGGGATTTGCTTTTCAGATTTGTGCATCAAGGTAAGATAATTTAATAATGAAGGATTTTAATTAACCTCATTCAGATCAATAGACTACCTCAACAGGACCAGATGCAAAGGTAGGTTTTTAATAAAATAAATGACTGCTTTCTGAAACTCGTATTTTGGCATGGGAAGTAAATGGAATATACTGGACATACTTTTGAGAAGATAAATACCAGATGGCATAGGAAATAAGGAAATAATTTTTACTAAGTTGTGGTCACCATTATAGTGCCATGAAGAGAAAGGTTGACATTTTAAAATCTTGCAACAATACAGTTTTTTAAAATGGAAATAATATTTAAGTTAGAATGAAAAAAAATGTAATTTAAATTAGGTAGTATGTCAGGTTTCCCCATTCAAGAAAATTAGGGTATTCAGTATTACCTTGAGAGAACTATGTTAAAAATGTATAATCTACCTTTCTCTCACTGACTTTTTTTCACTTAGCGTAACAAGTAATATTTCACTCATATGTTGAATTTAATGAACAAACTGAAGTACCAAGCAAAATAGAGACAGACTCATAGATAGAAAGCAGGCAGACAGCTCTGGGTTGAGGGGTGGGGGGGTTGAGCAATAAAGAAAAAAAAAGAGAGATAACTCATGGACATGGACAACACTGTGGGGAGGACAGGATTGGAGGAGGGGTTGTGGAAGGTGGAAGAGGACATAGAGGGGCTAAATGGTGATGGAAAAAATAAAAAAAATAAAAAATGTATATCCTACCATTCAAATTGACCATTATTCCAACAAACTGGTAAATGTCAGTATGAGTTCATTTCTAAGGCTTCCCAGGGGAATCAACATTGTAGATTGATGGGATTCCTTTCCATGTTGGGCAGGCCAATAGAGAGCATATGTGGGATGCTGTGTGAATTTTCTATTAAGAAAAAGGAATCTTAAGCAATTGCTATTAAGGAACGTGAACTATGTTTTTGTAAAGGAAGAAAGATGTATGATTGATAATACTGGAGTTTACATAGGGGAAAATTATCCAAATTAGTCTGCTCCAGGAAAGAATCAGTCTTCTTTTCAGCATACATTTTTCAGTTCTTTTCACACCTCCTATTGATCTTGATTATTTGGACTCCCTTCACCATGTTGATCACTATCCTCAATGGGTGCTCCATTTCTTTATATTATTTGAAGTGTGGTGCCCAGACTCTCTTAGGATATAGTCTGTTTTAATGACTTCAGCGACTTGTGTCCCTGTGACCAAAAAGCTAAATGAATGTCATGCTTCATTTGGAAGAGGAAGGATCATTATTCCCTTACATAAAACCACAGTATCTGCTACTGAAATGTATATAGTTTTGTTAGCTGCCACTTGGCAAAGAGAAAACAGAATTGGATGATGACCTAAGGAGGAAACAAAGTAAGAAAATGAAGTAGGAGCTACTGATGTGGACAAGTTAAAAAAAATGTTAGAAAGTTTTTGAAAAATAATCTTGGTGAGGGATGATAAAAGTCTACTTAAAGCATTTGCAGTAGCAAAAGCTTAATGAAGATGGATTCAGAAGATATTTTAGAGGTAGAATCATCATCAGAATTTAGTGACTTATTGGATTTGGAGGGAAAACAGGACTACCATGGATGGTTGAATATGTATGGTTGCCACTCACCACACATGTGGAAATAAAATATCTTCAGGGAAAGATTTTTTTTTTAATTTGCACAATAATAGGTTGCTAGGGGCCCTGAGGGAGAGGGAGAATTTCACCTTTGGCAATTGGGTTGATGGTGAAGTTATTAATCAAGATGAAGACCAAAGGAAAAAGGGCAGAAATTGGGAAAGAAGATACCTGAGTACAACCCATAGCTAGAGAAAGAGATGTGAAGTAGAGATAAAAAGTGGGAGTTATCACATGTAGGTTGTGGCTGGTGCCATGAGAAAAGTTCAGAGAATATGTACCATAAGAAGAAAAGAGAATTTATAATATTAGCAAATAACAGCATGGAAGTGGCAAGCAGCAGCAAAACTAATTGTGGTAGATAGCATGATATTGCAAAAGCTAAATAGAGTTTTCAAAACAGTCAGCAATGCCAACTGCTTTAGAGAAAACAAGTAAAATGAGAACTAAGACTATACCATATGAAGGTCTTCAGTGATCTTGACAAGAGCACTTTCAGTGGAGACAGAAGCCAGATTAGTGGCTTGTGGAGTGAATGGGAAGAGAGAAGATAGAGGCAGTGTGTGTAGAATTTCTAGGGCAAGGGGAGTTATGGGTGAGTGTGTAGAGGAAGACACAGGATTGTGGAAGGCTTTGGTGGTTCTTTGCTTAAGACACTTGAATATATTTTTAGTGGAAGGGAAAGAACCAGTAGAGAGGGAGAAATTAAAGACATAGGAAATGGGATTCTTTATGGAGTGGGGTTCCAAAGGAGTCCAGAAGAGTGATGGAATTGAGTACAAGTGAAAGGATTAGATTCACTTTGAAAAGAAGGCTTACTGCTACAACAGGAGGCAAAGATATAAGGACGGATGTAGATGTAGGTGTAGTTAAGTCTACAGGTGATGGATGAGGAAGTTGAAGGATTTCCAGCCAAATTATCTGTATTTTCCCGTTGAAATAGAATGAGAGGCCATCTGCTGAAAATCAGAAACATAGGGTGGCATAGGTGAATGTTTGGAATACTTGTTTTGAGAAAAACAAGAAGAAATAGTCTAGTAAACTATGGCCCATGGGCCAAATCGGGCCTATTGTTTATTTTGTAAATAAAGATTTATCGGAACACATTCACCCCATTAATTTACATATTGTATATGGCTGCTTTTGCACTATAACAGCAGAGTTTAATAGTTGTAACAGAGACTCTGTGGCCCACAAGCCTAGGTTATTTACTATCCTGCCCTTTTCCAAAAAGTGTTTGTTGATCCCTAATGAAACAATGGTTCTCAACCATACTTACCTATTAGAATCACCTGGGGACCTTTAAAAAGAATTCCAGTGTACTACACCCAAACCAGTTCTATCAGAATATCTGAGGGTTGGGTCTGTGCATGAATATTTCCTAAAGCTACTCAGCTGATGCTAATATGTAGCCTGGGTTAGAAACTACTGGTCTAGGGCTAAGAAAAATGATTGCTGAATAGCATTCAAGCATTCAGAACTCTTGCAATGAAATCATAAGCCATGAATTTATAGGTACTTTATCCTTTATTAGAAATTTCTGATGCAGTTCTTATTTTTCTGCTCTTGTAAAAAAAAATTGCCTTTACATTCTGAAGGACTATTTTTTGAAATGTAAGAAAATGTTGATCCATGGAAGAGCTTTCTTATTTTATTCCATTTTTTTCTACTCTTTTCATTTATGCTTCTATACCCTTAATTTCTTTTAAATTTTTAAATTCAATTTTACATTTTTACCACATCTTCCCCCCTTTTGTTCATTAAATGAAGAAATAATACCTCCATGTTGTTATTGCTACAGAGATAGCAATTTACTCCCCATGGTTAATCTTAGGTTATTGCACTCCACCTTTCCCCTCCTATTTTTCCTTGTTTCCATGGGGGACAGACTTGATGTAGGCTCAAGTGGCAGTAAGAAACCATCTGTGGCACAGAGAATCATAATTAGCCATTATTTCATAACACATTTACTTTTGTCCATGATATAACTAAGTCTTTCTGGAACTAAAAGGATATTACTATTCATTGTGCATAGAGAACTTTGTTTCTACCTTTTGGTTTTCTTTACCAATAATAATGAGTTGTACACATGCTTTTGAGAGTTCCTCAAAGTTTAATAGTATAAATATTTACTAGTATAATGCTATTTATAATACATATTTCAAAATTGCTTTAAATAAATAAACATTAACTATAGAAAATCGAGTCTTAAATGTGAAAATATTATTAATGTCCTAGGATCTATTTTAATAGAGTAATAATAATAATAATAGATATTAGAAATCCTAATATATAAAAACCCAGGGTCTTAACATCCAAAACAACCAAAGGCTCAACTGACAAGAAGTCAGTGCTGGGTTGCCGTGGTGACCCAGCACTGACTGCCCACTGCTGCAGGTGCCACGACCCAGCACTGACTGCCAAGCGGGCTGTGGATCAGGCCCGAAGAGAGGCCCGGGGAGAGAGAAGCAGGGTCTGATCCATAGCCTCTGTGGCAGCTGTTGAACAGCCCTTGCCTCTCTCTTTCTCTCGGGGCCTGGCCAGCAACTGTGTCTCTCTTTCTCTCAGGCCTCTGCTGGGGCTCCTGATCAGCCCCACCTCTCTGATCAGGCCCAGGCCCGTTGTCAAGCCCAGAGATGCTGACTGGCATAGAAACTGATCAATCAGAACCAAATCTGGGTGAAGTGTGAGGAGCCAATGGCTGCCTAGGAGGCGGAGCTTTTGACACTGACTGGCATAGAAACTGACCAATCAGAACCTAATCTGGGTGAACTGCGAAGGCAGAACCTAAGGTGAGGGCTGAGAAGGGGTTTTAAGGGCAACAGCTGTTTGGTGTAAGGTGTAAGAAAGTGGTTCAGTTTTTTAACAACTGGTTTGGCAGTGTAGTGCACATGGCTGGCTATCAGTCCAGATACAGGGATTATGTATTTTTGTCTGCCAAGAGCATCTCCTCCAGATGAAAAAGGCTCTCCCCCAGATTTAAGCAATCCTATCCTATATAATCTATCTATACTACTAAAATGATAATATGCTAATTAGACTGGGTTGCCCAGCCATCTTCCAGACGTCCAACTTCTTTCTGGACAAAATCATGGTGGTGGGGGCCAAGGCAGAGGCCATTAGGGGTGATCAGGCTGACAAGGGAGGGCAGTTGGGGGCAACCAGGCCAGCAGGGGAGGGCAGTTGGGGGCGAGACCAGGCTGGCAGAGGGGGGCAGTTAGGGGCAATCAGGCCGGCAGGCAGAGGCAGTTAGGGGTGATCAGTCAGGCAGGCAGAGAATTTAGGGGCGATCAGGCAGGCAGGCAGGCAGGCAGCCAGATGCAGTTAGGGGCAATCAGGCAGGCAGGCAGGTGAGCAGTTAGGAGCCAGTGGACATCCTCCAAGAGGTTCCCGATTGGAGAAGGTGCAGGCTGGGCTGAGGGAAACCCCCCCCCCCATGCACGAATTTTGTGCACTGGGCCACTAATAAGATAATAAAAATTCAAAGTTAAACCTGACACATTTTTTCTTGATTTTGAAATGTTCCACAATGCAGTAGTATTTTTATCTGCCTAATTACTTACCTTTCATCTACACTAGTTTTCTATTTTCAGAGTCCACAGTGTTACTTGGGTTGTTGTTGAGGTTGGTGTGGCTAAATTGTGTGAACAAGTAGAAATTCTTTGACAAGTAAACCTTTTCTATTCTAGAAAGGATTTAATAGGAGTGATTTTACTGCCTTGTTTTATGGTCCTGAGACCATGACAGCAAACTAGATGCAAGAACAGAAAGCAGGTCTCTCTAAGAGTCAGCTTGTTGCCATGGAAATGAGACAGTTTGTGTTACAGGGAACCCAGTAAGACTTATAACCTGAACAAAGAAACGTGGTTTCCTTCTTTACTGGATTATTACCACATACCTTAACTTACCAGGTTTCTTCTCTCATCAAATGTTAATTTTGATGATCCAATCAAGATATTGTCTGATTTTCCAATATGCACATCTTGCTTTTTTCTCTTTTGCAACTAGTAAATGATCCATTGAGAAACACTTTGAATAAATATCCTGCTCCTAAGAGCCCCATTTTTAAACATATTTCCTGGAATCCCAACCTATTTTAAAAAGTAAAATAATTTGTCAATAAATTGAGAAATGACCAATAGCTAAATTGAGGAAGTGAAAAGTTAACATGTTTTTTTTTTACCACAGTGAAAAAGAATCATAAAAAGAGTATCCAGCAGCAAAGAATTTTCTGGATTCAGCATTCTAGTCATTGTGCTTAAATACCATTATTTAATGGAAGGTTAGTTTATATTGTCTAGGTCCGTGGTCGGCAAACTGTGGCTCGCGAGCCACATGCAGCACTTTGGCCCCTTGAGTGTGGCTCTTCCAAAAAATACCACGGCCTGGGCAAGTCTATTTTGAAGAAGTGGCATTAGAAGAAGTTTAAGTTTAAAAAATTTGGCTCTCAAAAGAAATTTCAGTTGTTGTACTGCTGATATTTGGCTCTGTTGACTAATGAGTTTGCTGACCACTGGTCTAGGTGAATTAAATTTTGGTTCTGATTTATGTTTTCATTTCATACTGAGGGTGGAAGATTGGTTTATTTTAAGATGCCTCAGATGTTCAGTACATTTAGCTATCAATTGCAAGCTTACTTTTGCAAAATTGATTAGTCTGATTTTAGTATTGACAACTTAAGACCTAATTTTCAGTGATATGACTTCACAGCTATAGCCTATATTCTAATATAGAAAGGATGTTAAAGTTTAGATGAACTCATCAATCAATTCAGAGTGACGAATGTATTCCTAGCAAACATTTGTAGCATTCAAAATGTTATGTCAGATCTGTATATCAGGAAGTTCATATAATTTAACTTCTAGGGTTTTTATAATAGAGGCTTATGTAGTTAATAGAATTAAATGGAGGGTTCTGGTTTAAATATCACAGTTCTTTAGGGAAGTGGGTTTGGGTCAATTATAAAAGGAAATAGATTTAAAATGAAAATGAGCACTATCGTATTTAATATAGAAGAAAATGATCTTTATAAAATATAAATGATTTCATGGATGGATTCTGCATGTAGCTAGTTGCCATCACATATAACATCCCCTACTAAACAAGTAGACACAAATAAATTTCAAATTCTGCTTGCAACTTTAGCTTATTTGAATATTCAGTTAATTCAAAAATTTTTGAATTTGATTTATTTAAAATAAAATTAGAAAAGTGTTGACTATGAAAACTTAAGTTCCCAATTTTGGTGCCTACATCTAACAAACTTTTTTGTTTTCAGTGGCTGTTGGATAAAAATTTTTTAAAAAATCTTTATTGTTCAGATTATTACAGATGTTCCTCTTTTTCCCCCCATAGCTCCATTCCACCCGGTTCCCACCCCACCCCATGCCCTCACCCCCACCACTATCCTCATCCATAGGTGTAAAATTTTTGTCCAATATCTTCCCGCGCCCCCCACACCCCCTTTACCCGAGAATTGTCAGTCTGCTCCCTTTCCATTCCCCTGATTCTATTACATTCACCAGTTTATTCTGTTCATCAGATTTTTTATTCACTTGATTTTTTAAAATTTAATAAATATTTATTGTTCAGATTATTACAGTTGTTCCTCTTTTTCCCCCCCAATAGCTCCCCTCCACCTGGTTCCCATCCCACCCTCTTCCCTTACCTCCCCCCCACTGTCCTCATCCATAGGTGTACAATTTTTGTCCAGTTTCTTCCCGCACCCCCCACACCCCTTTACCCCTGAGAGTTGTCAGTCCACTCCCTTTCTATGCTCCTGATTTTATTATATTCACCAGTTTATTCTGTGTACATCAGATTTTTAATTCACTTGATTTTTAGATTCACTTGTTGATAGATATGTATTTGTTGTTCATAATTTTTATTTTTACCTTTTTCTTCTTCTTCCTCTTCTTAGAGAATACCTTTCAGCATTTCATATAATACTGGTTTGGTGGTGATGAACTCCTTTAGCTTTTTCTTATCTGTGAAGCTCTTTAGCTGACCTTCAATTCTGAATGTCAGCTTGGCTGGGTAGAGTACCCTTGGTTGTAGGTTCTTGCTATTCATCACTTTGACTATTTCTTTCCACTCCCGTCTGGCCTGCATAGTTTCTGTTGAGAAATCAGCTGACAATCGTATGGGTGCTCCCTTGTAGGTAATTAACTGTTTTTCTCTTGCTGCTTTTAATATTCTCTCTTTGTCTTTTGCTCTTGGCATTTTAATTATGATGTGTCTTGGTGTGGTCCTCTTTGGATTCCTTTTGTTTGGGGTTCTCTGTGCTTCTTGGACTTGTAAGTCTATTTCTTTCACCAGGTAGGGGAAGTTTTCAGTCATTATTTCTTCAAATAGGTTTTCAGTATCTTGCTCTCTCTCTTCTGGCACCCCCATAATTCTGATGTTGGTACACTTGAAGTTGTCCCAGAGGCTTCTTACACTATCTTCAAATTTTTGGATTATTTTTTCTTTTAGCTTTTCCAGTTGAGTGATTTTTGCTTCTTTGTATTTCAAATCTTTGACTTGATTCTTGCATTCCTCTAGTTTGCTGTTGGGTGTCTGTATAGTATTTTTTATTTCAGTCAGTGTATGTTTAATTTCTAGTTGGTCCTTTTCTAGATCCTCGAGGGTCTCGCTAAATTTATCGGCCTTTTCTAGGAAATTCTTGAAAAACCTTATAACTGGTTTTGAACTCTATCTCCAGTCGTTTGTTTTCCTCCATTTCTTTGGTTTGTGATCTGTTTGTCTCTGCATTTTCACTGCTTCCCTGAGTTGGTAGGGTAGCTTTGTATGCTAGTTGTCCTATATGGGCCAGTGGCTCAGCCTCCCCGGTTACCTGAGGTGGACACTCTTGGAGCACCCCTTTGTGGACTGTGTGTACAGCCTTGTTGTAGTTAAGTCTTGATTGTTGTTGGTATCAGTGGGAGGAGTTGACCTCCAGGCCAACTGGCTGTGAGGATTAGCTGTGTCTATGCCGGGAGACAGACTTATTCGACTAGACTTGCAAAATTGTAAAAGCCTCTGTGCTCAGCTTGGATGGGGCGGAGTTTCAGGGTGGAGCCTACAGCCTTGGCTTCCCATCAGCCCCGCCCTATGATGTTCCTGGGTCTCAGTGTCCCTCGGTACTCGCAGCAAGCACCTCTGAGAGAAAGGTGCCCTCGAGTTTTGCCCACTGCCAAACAATCTAGTCTCTCCCTCAATGAATCTGGATTCCCAGATTCTCGCCCAGAACTAGGGTTCAGTGCAGTCGGAACTGGGGTTCAGCACAGTCCGGAGCTTTTGTCTCCTTCCCGCTAGGGCAATTCAGTGGAACAGTCAACAGTCTGTCCTCTGCATGCATTCACGTGCGTGCCTCCGGAACTCTGCCTTTTGCCGCTCCCCTGAGGTTCCGCCTTACAGCCCAGATTCCCCCAGTATGAGCCTGGGTCCCCAGGGTCTCGCCCAGAACTGGGGTTCAGTGCAGTAGGAATCAGGGTTCAGCGCAGTCCGGAGCTTTTATCTCCTTCCCACTAGAGAACGCCAGCCAGGCACTCAGCTTCCCCGTCCTCTCTGGCTCCGTCCTCTCCGCATGTGAGCGTCTGTGTCTCCATACCTCAGGCTTTTACAGCTCCTCTGATTTTCCTTGTGGTTTTCTCTTTTCTTCTAGTTGTAGAATTTCCAGTCAGCCAGCTTTCTTGTGGTTCTGGATGATGTCTGTTTTGTCTTTTAGTTGTATTTTTGAAATTGTTGTGCGAGGCTGCAGTTTAGGTGTTTAACTATGCCGCCACCTTGGTTTCTCTCTCTTCACTTGATTTTTAGATTCACTTGTTGATAGATATGTATTTGTTGTCACTTTGTTGTTCATAATTTTTTATCTTTACCTTTTTCTTCTTCTTCCTCTTCTTAAAGAATACCCTTCAGCATTTCATATAATACTGGTTTGGTGGTGATGAACTCCTTTAGCTTTTTCTTTTCTGTGAAGCTCTTTATCTGACCTTCAATTTTAAATGATAGCTTTGCTGGGTAGAATAATCTTGGTTGTAGGTTCCTGCTATTCATCACTTTGTTTATTTCTTGCTACTCCCTTCTGGCCTGCATAGTTTCTGTTGAGAAATCAGCTGACAGTCATATGGGTACTCCCTTGTAGGTAACTGTTTTTCTCTTGCTGCTTTTAATATTCTCTCTTTGTCTTTTGCTCTTGGCATTTTAATTATGATGTGTCTTGGTGTGGTCCTCTTTGGATTCCTCTTGTTTGGGGTTCTCTGCATTCCCTGAACTTGTAAGTCTATTTCTTTCACCAGGTAGGGGAAGTTTTCTGTCATTATTTCTTCAAATAGGTTTTCAATATCTTGCTTTCTCTTCTTTTGGCACCTCCATAATTCGGATGTTGGTATGCTTGAAGTTGTCCCAGAGGCTCCTTACACTATCTTCATATTTTTTATTCATTTTTCATTTTGCTCTTCTGGTTTGGTGTGTTGCTTCCTTGTATTTCAAATCTTTGACTTGATTCTTGGGATCCTCTAGTCTACTGTCTTATCTCTGTATATTATTCTTTATTTCAATCAGTGTATACTTAATTTCTGACTGGTCCTTTTCCATTTCTTTGGCATTCTCACTAAGATTCTTGAAGGTCTCACTAAATTTCTCAGAGGTTTCTAGAAGAGTCTTGAGTAATCTTATAACTGTGGTTTTGAACACTATATCCAGTATTTTTCTTTCTTCCATTTCTTTCATTTGTGACATGTTTCGTTGTCTCTGCATTTTGGCTCATTCCCTGTGTTGATAGAGTGGCCTTGTGTGGTAGGTGTCCTATAGGGCCCAGTGACTCAGCTTCCCCAATTACCTGAGGTGGACACTCTTGGTGCAGCCCTTTGTGGGCTGTGTGTACAGTCTTGTTGTAGTTAAGCCTTGTTTGCTGTTGGTATCACTGGGAGGACTTGACCTCCAGGCCAATTGGCCATGAGGACCAGCTGTGTCTACAATGGAAAAACTGCTATGAAGGAGACACCCTTATGGGGCAGGACTTGCTTCAGTGGGGCTTTGGTGCTCACTGAGTCTGCCCCTTGAGTGTGTTGCTTATGGATGTGAAGAGTTGTAATCTGGTATGGTCTCACACTGACCACTGGGTACACTGGCCCTTGGATCTCCAAGGAAGTGCAAAGTCAGCCACTGCCTGGGACCACCTAGCAGGAGCTACAGAGAGATCTGCAGATTCCTCCTCTTTGTATCAAGTTTGGAAGTGCCCAGATGAGGCTTAGCTGTGAAATAAGGCAGGCTGCTGCTGGTGCCGGCTTTGGGCCTTCTTTTGGAAGCTTTGGGGCTCCCTGACCCAGCTGCTGCCTGTTTGACAGGTTTTAGGCTGAGAAAGGACAGATCATTCATATGCAAAAGCCACTGCACACAGCTTGGGTGAGGTTGTAAATTGGGTGGGGCGAGGTCTCAGGGAATCACCAGGGTGGAGCAAACAGCAATGGCTGCCTGTCAGCCCTGCACCAGAGAGGTCCTGGCACAGTAACAATGACTGCTACGAGCACCTCCTCTGAAAGAAAGCCACCCTCGTGTTCCAGCCCGATGCCAGTCAGTCCAGTTTCTCTGGTATGGGTCCACAGAGTCTCTCCTAGAACTGGAGTTCAGAGCAATTGGGAGCTTGTATCACCCTCCTGATGGAAAAAAAAAAAAAAAAAGCAGTGCACCAGGTTGCCAGCCTGGTCTGTGTGTGCCTCCACACCTCTGTACCTCCTACCAATCTCAATGCGCTTTTTTCTTTACTCCTTGTTGTAGAACTTCCACTCAGTCAGCTTTCCCGTGGTTCTGGATGATAGTTGTTCTGTCTTTTAGTTGTAATTTTGATGTGGTTGTGAGAAGCAGCAAGTACAGGTGTTTACCTATGTCACCATCTTGGTTCTCCTCTGGATAAACATTTTTGATGAGCATTTTCAGTTCAGACTAATGGGTTATAAGGGAAGTTATACACTTATATACATATTTCTGAGTGGTATCAGTAAACATGTACAAAGAAGAAAATGAACTTATTTCACAGGAAGAAATGCAGAGAAAATAAGCACATTTTATATGCTTATGTATGGTTCTGCTAGCTCAAAAAGCTAAATTTAATTTTTAAAGAGGCTTTCAGTTATTGTGCTGGTCCTACTGAGTTATAAGTCATTAAAATTATTGTAGTGAAAAATATACTGAAGTAGCTGTGTTCGTCGTAGATAATCATTCAGAATACCAATGAATCAGCATAATTTTCAAACCTGAAATACATTTCTAAAGTCACAGACTATTTCACATACTTAGTTCTTTTTGCAATTAATGGAAGTTTCCTTCAAATGTGGAAAACAATCTAGCTTGGCATTATTTGAATATGAAATCAGATAAATCTGTTTGGTTGTACCTTCAGAGTCAAGTGCCTTCTCTTCATGGTCTCTGTAAAAAAATAACCCAAACTGGTAAATTATTCAGGATGAAGGTCTAGTTTCATAGGGGGAAGAATGACTAAGGATGGTGCTTTCTCAGAAATCAAGGACACAGTAGTAGTTGTAGCTAAATAGTGTAAGATTGGCTCCATATAATGTTTTTGAGGCCAAGCTGAAAAATAATCCAAATGAGAGGTCATGGGACACCTATTTAATAGAGTGTCTTACAGCTTTAACTTAGAAGTGAAATTCATATTTGTACGAAAAAAAGCCAGTCTCTTAGAGCTAAAGAATAAAATAATTGGCAAGAACAATGAAGGAGAAATTAAGCAAGTAAAGACAGATATAAAAAGGTAATGTGTAATGCACACACACACACACATAGACACATATACAACACACATACATGAAAGACAAATGGAAAAAACCAATCTTGTATTTATTGCTCTGTTGCTATTATGGTAAGAGTTATTTTGGCATTCCTAAAATAATTGTTTTAAATATATATCCTACACTGAACATGAAATACATTTGCAGATTGTTCTATAGACATATTTGGTAATGCTTAATAGCTATATATAACAGAGAAATTAAACTTTTGGCTATATTTTATGTAATTATCCAATGAATCTCATGTCTTGGTGCAAACATTGTTTTTAGTTCCTCCCTTCTTGTTTGCATAATTATATTTTTGTTTTATTAATATCTTTATTTACAATGCTGCAGCATAATTTTTATTGAAATTTATTAGGGTGACATTGGTTAATAAAATTATATAGGTTTCAGGTGTACAATTATACATCATCTGTATATTGTACTCTGTGTTTACCACCCAAAGTCATCTCATTTCATTGCCATTTATCTTCCCTTTACCCTCTCCTACCTCCCTTAGTCCCCCTTTCCCTCTGGTAATCACCATACTGTTGTCTGTCTATGAGATTGTGGGTTGTTTTTGTTTGTTTTGCTTAATCCCTTCACCTTTTTCACCCAGCCCTCCTCCAACCCCCTCCCCTCTGACAACTGTCAGTCTTTTCTCTGTATCTATGAGTCTGTTTTAAACAAATGCTATAGTAAGAGAAAAAAAGGACACTACATAATGATAAAGGGAGAAATCCAACAAGAAGATACAACTCATGTAACATTTATGCACCCAAGATAGGAGCACCTAAATATCTAAAGCATATCTTGATGGACATAAAGGGAGAGATCAACAGTAATACAGTCATAGTAGGGGATTTTAATACCCCATTGACATTAATAGATAGAATCTCTAGACAGAAAACAAAGGAAACAGCAACCTTAAATGTTTATATAATATTAATCCACAGAAACTATTAAGACCTTATTTCTTATTGCCTTTCTTTCTATTAAAGTTGTGTTATAAAAAGGTTTATCTAACAAATCCTATACTCATTAAGTAGTAACTAATTTGAGTTTTCTTCACCTCCCCTTAGTCATAGAATAATGCCCAGTAAAAAATACCTTGTTAATACATAATTAATACAGATGTATATAATAAACAATGAAAGCAAATTATATTATTTCTGCCAGGCCTTTTGAATATTTAAAATAAGCTAATAGGCCCAATTATAACCTTTCATGGATCCTCTCAAGTGTTAACATTTTAGGATTATGTAAGAAAGTAAATTTCTGAGACACAAGAAAAATAAATGAAGGCAACAGCACTGGTTTCAGTGGTTATACTGCTTAAAGGGAACTGTGACTGCTGAACAGGGAAACTTTAAATGAAGGCATCACTTTGATCATTATAATAGTTGGAACCAAGGTTAATAATTGGCAAAACCCTGACTAATACATTTAATATGTTTTGACCAAGTTGAATGTGTGAATAGATAACAAGTCTGTGTTAAAATTTTGATTAAGTTATTCATCAGATACTCTTATGCTAACTGCTTTTGGCAGTCCTGGAATTGGAACTACTGGGAAAGCCTAAATTGATTTCTTAGATAGATATACCCAGTAGCTATAATATATAACATTGTCTTCCTTATGGGTCTCAGGTATGTATAGGAATTCTGGCTCAGCATTAACACGAGTAGCCAGAATTAGAGATGATGTACATTTTTACCCGAGAAAAAAATGATTATAGAGAATTGGAAAAGTCAAGTGTAAATAACCAACTCCAAGGTGTTAGAATGCAGGATGCTATAATACAGAGGATGAAAAATGCTTACCAGAGGGAGAGTATGAATCATTCCATAATACTTTCATAATTGGCAATTAAATACCAGAAAATGACAGTGACAGCTTTCAGAAATGAGATTCCAACAGGTAAAACTTGATTGTATATAGCAAATATTGTAACAAAACGCCTGTTCATAACAAATCTATTGCTATAAGCTGCCACAAAATCAGCAAGGCTACAATAACAAAAGTGTTTTGTTGCTTGTCTGATTAAAAAAGTCTCACAAATATTGTAAAAAATATTCCCTGGTCCCTGCCCACATCATAATTATGATTCATTGTAAAATAAATGTTAATGAAAGAGCCTCTTTGTAGGCTATTTGCCCAGAAGCCTAGGGGAGAACTGAAGCGGAGTGCTTCCATACTGTATTATAACCCTTAAAGGAAAGATTTCCTAAAAACTCTCTTCTTTCCTCTAGTCTCAGGAAGCCCAGTCTCAGGAACTCCCAGAGAAACTGGGGCATAAAAGGGTTCAGGAGTTTTATCAACCAATCAATTACCAGAAATATGTAGAACATCCACAAGGTGACTAGGCACCCCAAACAGTAGTCACCATGATCTGTACTGAGACTCATCTTATGTTCAGTCCTAATTGTTAATAGTTGATCTACTATAGCAGGGGTGGGGAACGTCTCACCCAAGGTCTCTATAAGGCCCTTGAAATCATTTGGTCTGGCTCTGTCAAGACATTAGGGGTGAGTTAATTAAATAAATGTTTGACCAAATATAGCAGGCTAATTTTTAAGTTGATAATTTTGTATGGCCAATGATGTTATAAATATCCAAATGGCCCTTGACAGAAAAAAGGTTCCCCACCCCTATACTACAGGAAGGATAGGCATAAACTGTTTCTCCCTGACTTCTGCAGCCATGCAATGCTATTTTTAGTCCAGAACTCACTGCTAGAAAACTCCACATAGGAAAATAATTTGAACGCCCTTCTGTTTGATAGTGTGTGAGGATGCATCATTATGGAAATGTACCGGTTTTATTGAACAATATATATCGGATGTTTAGAACCACAATCTTCATCAGATTACATTAAGACCATGTTTATATGTCATAGGAAGGTAAAATGGAATACAGTGGATAAGCAGGTTTAAATTATATCAAGAAATGATGTAAGTTGAAGTCCTTTAAAAGTTTTATAAATAAGTGACTCTAAAAAAGTCTCCCACTTGTGTAACACAGGTGGCTTAGAGTGGATTCAACCAACCAAAGCTTTAAGTATATGAGTCTACCTCACATATTTGGACAGTGACACAGGGAAATCTTATTCTTCATTTTTCTATGATTATGTGCTGCAGCAGTAGGCACAGCAAAGAGAAGCAATGCTGACCCATTGATACAACTTCTTGGAGCTATAACATGCAAGATATATTAACAACTGATATTTGAGGAATACCAAGTGTTCATTTCTCCAGAATGGAATTACCATTTTCTATCAGTGACTTTGCATGACTGTTAAAGAAATGGAGCAAGGTTTTGACCTTTATCATCTCTTACTCTGAGATCCCTGTTAGACACATACCACTTCTCTCTGATTAGAAGGGTTTTTGGATGAGTGGTTAAAACTAGGGACAGTAAGTGGATAAAAAACATTTTTAATAAAGTTGTTTATTACATTTGCATTCCTAATATCCTGACCAATAGTGGAAGTAACTTAGCCAAATCATTGTGTTTCTTTGTACTCCTCTATTCCTAAATAGAGTTATTTCTTCAAACAAACAAGTTTTGTTTTCAGTAGGATTATCAATAAACCAAAGCACTTGTATATCACAAGGATATTTGAATCTAACAATTCTTAAACTTCACATAAGATAATAGGCTTGGGAAACACTTTAACTGCTAGTGAGTGTCTTTGACCTAGGCATGAGACTGTATTCAACCCAGTAATTAACTTTGAGACTAGAGGTCAACAGAACCATGATGGGTGGTTTTGCTTAGTGCTTTTCTTTGCTCTGGACTTCTGCCTGATTTCTGTCCACATCCAAGACACACAGTGCAGCATTTTATTTTATGTGATTTGAAAGATTTTTTGGTATTCCTTCTTTCCAGATTTTGAGGTGGAGGCTTTTTTTCCTTTCCATCATTTTATCCTTTTATTCACTATCCTCATGAACTGCTGTCTCAAACCTCTGAAGCCTTGGTGAGACTACTGGAGTTTCAGCATCAGGGGAGATGTTTTGTTTTGTTGTTTTTCAATATCTATAACACGTTCTGGTGATTTTCACCTGTTGCTTTTCATTCTTGCTGTCAGTAGGTAAGGGCTCTGCCTCTCGGGGCTTGCACCTGGACGTGGACAAAGAGTGGCAGTTGTTTTGCTACAACTGTCTGTATAGTAATCGTAGTTATTTTTGTAAATAAACACCTTCAAAACATTCAAAAGATGCAAGCAAGTAGGCAAGGAACAATAATAGTAAAGAAATATAAGAACTCCAGATGTTTTTGAAACAATTTTGGACTAGATTTATTTCAGACCCAGTTACCTTTCTTTTTGACAGTTGGGACACCTCAGTCAGGGCAGGGCAGTTGTGGAGAGCCAAAATGGAAATGAAGTGCAATTGCTTCCACAAGGTTACTAGTACTCTCTGAAATTTTGATTAGCCTCTAAGTGCTAAGATCTATAGTTGAGGTTCAACAGTGCAGGATCACTTGGTTCAGGTACCTAATAATCCCTGTTCTCACTTTAGTAGTAAACATCTTACCTTATAATAGAGAAACATGCAAATTGACCGCACCTCCGCTATGCCCACGATTGGGCCGGCAGGGGGCTGGGGGCGGGACTCCGGGTGGCATATCCGCCGTTGAGAAGATCAAGATGCCGGTGCCCAGTGGCCGGGCCCATGCCTCCGCTCCCGGGGGTGCCTGGGGCAATCGGCACCCCGGGGGGGCGTGGCCGGGCCCATGCCGCCGCTCCCGGGGGTGCCTGGGGCCATCAGCACCCCAGGGGGCATGGCCGGGCCCATGCTGCCACTCCCTGGGCTGCCTGGGGCGATCAGCACCCCGGGGGGGCGTGGCCGGGCATCGACACCCTGGGGGGGCGTGGCCGGACCCATGCCGCCGCTCCCCGGGGTGCCTGGAGCGATCAGCACCCCAGGGGGGCGTGGCCGGGCGATCGGCACCCCGGGAGGGCGTGGCCGGACCCATGCCGCCACTCCCCGGGGTGCCTGGGGCGATTAGCACCCGGGGGGGGCGTGGCCGGGCCCATGCCGCCACTCCCGGGGGTTCCAGGGGTCCATCGGCCACCTGGGGGGCGTGGCCTGGCCCCTCCCGCCCCTCCCGGGGGTCCGGGGGTCGATCGGCCACTTGGGGGGCGTGGCCGGCCCCTCCCTCCCCTCCCGGGGGTCCTGGGTGTCGATGGGACACCTGGGGGGCGTGGCCGGCCCCTCCCGCCCCTCCCAGTGGTGGGGGGGCGATCGGCCACCTGGGGGGCGTGGCCAGGCCCATCCCGCCCCTCCCGCCGCTCACGGGGGTCCCGGGGGTCGATTGGCCACCCGGGGGGGCGTGGCCCGGCCCCTCCCGCCCCTCCCGGGGGTTCCGGGTCGATTGGCCACCTGGGGGGGCTTGGCCGTGCCCATCCCGCCCCTCCCGCCGCTCCCGGGGGTCCCAGGGGCCGAGGCTTTCCGGGCCTTGGGCACCAGCGGGGAGCCTGCACTGATCGCAGGAAACCACTGGGGGTCGGCTCCTGCGATCCTTAGCAAGGATGTTGGGTGCCGCGGAGCCCAAGGCCACCGCCCGGGGCCAAGCCCCGACCCTGAAAAAGGCAGAAGGCGGTGGCCACAGCCAAGGCCTGGGTCCCTGGTGCTGGCAGAAAACTGGTGCAGGCAGCCAGGTGAATGAAGGTCTATTGCACGAATCTTCGTGCAAACGGGCTACTAGTATCCCATAAAATGGCAGAAATTCACGGAGCTAGTATAGGAGGTTAAATGATGGCAGATATTTTCAAGTTTGCCATCATTGCTTTTTTCCTCCAATTGTGCTACTATTCATACAAGTAGCTATGCAAACAGGATTTAAATTGTTTGATTACATACCTAAATGGTCGGGTTTACCTGTTGTTTTATTAAGCATTTTTGTTAGAATATTTTACAGTTTTTATGATAAACAGAGAAGCATTTATATAGTGGTCTTTTTGTATGGTCAGTCTTCCATTTGAGGGGGGTAGTATTTGCCATTTTTGTCAAAATAATTGTGAATTACTTTAGTTTAAAAATTGGAACCATAATGAGATTTGATTGGTGCTGTGGTAGGTTATTGTACTGGCTAAATGCTGATATTAAAAAAAAAGCATGCTGAAAGAAGAGTGATAATTAGTTGGTTTGGAGTTTTATTTTCTTTTAACCACCCATGCCTTATTGAGTGTCTTTTATTATTTCCTGAAGTATTGTTATGCATCGTTGGATGGTGACTTAAGTCAATCTTTGAGAGGCTTTATAAACATGCAGTCTAGCCCTTTTTTCTATGTATAACTAATCTTCAATACAGGTGCCATTTGCACAACTTCTTTCAGTTGTTTAATATGATATAATTTTCTTAGCTGGCATTATATAGATTTCATTAAATCCAAAATTCAGGAATCCAAGAAATTATACCAAGATATCAATGCCATTTGTATAGAGGTAAAAGCATATTAAGTTCTCTATATATGAACTGTATCATAAGAGTATGAGATATCAACCCATTGGTTTACTGAATAAATAGCAACTATTAGTAATTAAATGTTGCTTTTTGTATGGCTCATTGCTCTTTAACCTGAGAGATCTCAAACTTCATATAGTGTTTTTAAGTCAGGGGAAATGAATATAGTGCCCATTGTGAAAAAACCTGGAAAGTATTTTCAGCAAGTTGTTAGTTTTTGGCACATTCCTTAATGATTTCACAAATTGTTCAACATGTTCCTATTTCACTTTTAAAAGCACCATAACACTTTCTTTTTCTGAATGGTAACAATTAGTTTCTTAATGAATCAATAACTGTTTTATTGGTTATAAGTTGGCATATGGGTTCACCCAACCAAGTGGCTACACTGCATTTTCAAATATTTGTTGGAGCATTAGGGAAAAATTGAAGCAAACCAATATCCTTTGCATAAATAATGTATTCACTCTTCGAATTTAGAATTAAATTTTGTTCTTAAAAGTTAGCAGCAAGATGTTTAAAAAATCATGTTTTACATGGGGAGTTTTATCTAAGTACAGCAGTAATGGAAAAAATTGTCTTTTTTTATGAGATCTTATTAAATCTTGATTTGCTGTTATTGTTGCCACCCAACCCTATTGCCATTTCATCATGAACCAGTGTTTTATTTAATATATTGATGAAATTAATATTTCAGGAAGCCACATGCAGAGCTGCTATACCAGAATCCATAATGGGTCAAAAGTTCATGGGTACACCTTAAAGTAAATGTATTTCTCTGTATATAAGGATCCCATGTGAGATAGTTTAGTTTATGTGATGCAAAGAAACTTTGCTATAAAAAGAGTTTCCATTCTAAGTTTGCCCTGTCTCTAGGACTCCAAGGGTAGAATTATAGAATAGCCCAGTGTAATAATAATATCAAAATACATAATATTATATACTAGAGGCCCGGTGCACAAAATTCATGCACTTGGGGGAGGGGGGATCTCTCAGCCCGGCTTGCACCCTCTCACAGTCCGGGACCCCTCGGGGGATGTCGGACTGACAGGGAGCAGGCCTAAGCCAGCAGTCAGACATCCTTAGTGCTGCCGCGGAGGTGGGAGAGGCTCCCGCCACTGCTGCTACGCTCGCCAGCCATGAGCCCCACTTCTGACTGAGCACTCTCCCCCTGTGGAAGCGCACTGACTACCAGGGGGCAGCTCCTGCATTGAGCATCTGCACCCTGGTGATCAGTGCATGTCATAGCAAGCAGTTTAGCAGCCTTAGCATATCATTAGTATATTACGTTTTGATTGGTTGAACTGCCGACTGGACACTTAGCATATTAGGCTTTTATTATATAGGATGGTGATTTATTCTTTCATAGCCCTATTGCCTACATCACCTTATATCATAGTATGTGTACTTGATAAGTGGTCAAGTAAAACTGTATTTAGATTACTATTTTGTACTGCTGAATTAAATGAAAAGTCACAATAGGTATATTTTGTAACAACAACAAAAATAGTAGGTTGAAATTCATCATTTTGTCCATTTAAATTTTTTATTATGTCCTAGAGTCACACTGAAAGGGTTCTACATTATTCTGGAAGTTGTAGGTATGTACATAACCTTTATATGTGAGGCAGTGCTGCCAAAAAACATTAAGTGGCTTTCTTGCAAGATATATGAACTTTTGTTTAGTTGTTTCTTGAGTCTCAGTCTTCTGCAGAATTCTAGAATCACTGCCTCTGATATGCTCTTGTGGCACATTCATATAGTTTCCAAAGGTCTTATAAAGATTTTCTTGCTGTTATGATATCAATGGTAGTCCCTTGTAATTATATGCTTTCAAATGGTCATCCCACCTAATTTAAGGGAAAATTGTTCCTCACCATTTAATTGAATTTCCTTGTAGTTGCTAAAAGAAACTTCTTTACCAACTTGGTTTTAATTGAAATTTTCTTTTATAAGAATACCTAGTATTTGTCTACCTTAACCAATAGAGAAATTAAAATAAAATAAAAAACAAAAAGAATACCTAGTAGTTTGTTTTCCCTTCAGGTGTGACATTCTGAATTCAAACGAGATAAAATTTCTTGTTTGTTTTTATGTTGTTTGTTTTGTCTACAATAATTACCTTCTCTCCTGAATTGCTCATGAAAGGACTCACTGCCTTCACATTTTTATTTAGCAAAAGTCCCTTCATAGAAGATGAATTACACATCCTGGAGGCCATAATTCTGTTTGGCTTTGTTGAGTCAATTGTAAACATATAGTTTAAAGAAGTATCTGATAATATCAGAGTATTTTCTTGTAATGTTCCAACCTTATAAAAGCTTATATAAGTATCACAGTGCCTCACTTTGTGCTCTCAGAACACAATGTGTGTACTATTTTTATGTACTTCTTTTATTCTCCAGATGTTTCTTGTGTGTACATCTGGTGTCCCAAAACCATATTTAAGTTATTTGTGTGTAAGAATGGTACTCTCTTTTATATTTCCCACCAGACAAAATTCATTACTAAATATCCAGAAGGCACTATACTAATATTTAGTATATAGATGATAGGAGGAAATTTTACTATGTAAGAAGCCAAAGATTAAAAAAAAATATACAATTTAGTAGTAACCATTTAGGGGTCCAAGTTACATGTGTGTTTCCATGTGTGTATGTGCACATGTCTCTTTCCCTCTTCATCATTGAGGTTTATGTGTATACCAAGTCTTTGTCACCATTCCAAAATAGTGGTGAATAAAATGCTATTTGATTATGTCTTTTTTTAATACATGAGAAACACTGGTCAAACAAATAATAATATCACAATTTCACTGGTGGATACATTGAACTGGAAATCTGGGAATGCAGCTTCTAAACCCTGTTCAAATTAATGAATGCATGTGGGCAGCTCCTTTCTTTTGTCAAAATCTGAATTACTTCAAATATTAAATAAGAGTATTAAATTTTATTCCTGTGGCCCATGGAAATTGAATCTATTTTGAAGAACATAAATACCTCAACTTTCCATTCAACATTAAATGTTTAATGAAATCCACAGCAATGGGTTTAAGTAGTGTGCAGGTTGAATGAGTGATCCTTAGTACTCTTTGGCCAGTTGATAGTCTTTGAAATAGATAGGTTATACCTGAGGAAAGGAATAATTATTTTCCACTCGTAATCAGGATCGCTTACCCTTTGCAACAGCATGGATGGAACTGGAGACCATTATGCTAAGTGAAATAACCCAGTCAGAGAAAGACAAATATCACATGATTTCACTTATATGTGGAATCTAATGAACAAAATATACTCATGAACAAAATAGGTCCAGAGGCATGGATGCATGGAACAGACTGATAGATCTCAGAGAAAAGAGGAGTGGGGGACAGAAAGAGATTAACCAAAGAATTTACATGCATATATGCATAGCCCAAGGACACAGACAAGAGTGTGGTGAAGACCTGTGGTGGAGTGGAGGCTGGGTGGAGGGGGGAAGCAGGGATAATAGAGGACATCTGTAATACTGTCAATAATAAAAAATAAACTTAAAAAACAGCAGACTTGGATTTCTAATTAATTTTTCATGAAAATGTTATTTTCTATTTCTCTGCCTTTTATTATCTGGTATATTTATATAAAACTAACATTAGGATTCTACTGGGAGCATAATTGGGCTTGACCAATAAAGGATGACTGTTTGTGTCTTCTAATTGCCTCTAGTTAATAACCCTTCTGTTCAACCCACTGAATTATGGAAAATGTCACATTTCCATGGTCTATGGCTCATATAATAAATGAATGTGTAAACAGTGTCAAAATATGGCAATTTTCTGTAAGTAAAGGGAGGGAGTCAGTTTTTGAAAATGGTAAGGTACATGCATAGATATTTCTAAACTGAAAAAATTCTCATTTGGGTTTAGAAATAAATTTTTATGGTGCACTTAGTTATTATATCATCTAAGGTAGGGTTCACTTGCCTCCTCTGTTTCCTTGACCCACTGGTATTGCCCCAGGAAACATATCAAGTGGAATTCAAGCTCAAATCTTATTATGCCAAACAATGAGATAAAAAATACATGATTTCCTTCCTCTATTAATATCTGTGTGTGTGTGTGTGTGTGTGTGTGTGTGTGTGTGTGTGTACGTGTACGTGTGTACTGGTTTGTTTAGTTTCCTCCATAGTGCAGGCTTCCAAACATTTGTTATTTCTGTTTTTGTGCAATTTGAATTAATGTGGGTAATTGTGGTAGTTAGAAGCTTTACTTTCTCAGATAGTAATTACCCATTCTATAGTTTCATTCCAAATCCAGTAAAACAGTATTAAAATACTGTTGATATTTATCAGAAGGGATCTCTGAGGAACTGAATATGCAAGATTTTACAAATATATAATCATAGGTCAAATTAAAACAAATTTACTTCCAAAGTTACCCTAGTTATGTACTATGCTAACAGGTTTTATTAGTGTTACTACAAAATATCAGCAAGCTTCTGATATATTTATGAGTTTTCTCTCTTTTATGAATTTATCAAGTTATGATTCCCTAGAATATATATTACTTGTTCTGGCAAGAAAACATGCTTGAGATTCCTTTGGAGGAATTGTTAGTAGATAAAAGATCCAAGCTTTGGTGGTCTGAAGGGAGAAGAAAGGCTAATGTAATAGGTTTGATTTAGCTTCATTTATCTATTCCTTTATATTTAATTTTATCAAAAATAAAAAAATGTTGGCATTTGAGATTTCTTAAAATTAAACCCAAGGGTTTCTGTCCTATTCCTTCATAAATGAGCCAAGAAAATCTGTTTCATAGTTTATAGTCTCCTTTCATCTCTAAATGGTAGTGAAATTAAAGATAACTTTTAGAGGACATAGAATCTTTCATAAAATTCTTAGTTATGCACAAATTACTTCATTTTAGAGAAACATAGTAAGTTCAGTGTTCTGAGTTTTCTCCTTCAAAATATATTTCAAGTAAGAGATGTGTATAATTCTGTCAAGAACAGTGAGGATTCTGAGTACATTTAACTTGTAGGACAATGCTGGCGAATTTATGATATAGCTTTCTACTGTTGACAGTTTTTTCCTGTCTTAGGGAGACAGACCATCTCAGTGGTACAACTATTAGGGGCACTATAAATATTCCTGAGACATGGCAATGAAGGAAATTTTCTGTCTCATAATATATTTATAGAAATGTGGGGGAAGGAATTACGGTAGTAGCCACAAATAGCATTATTTTCCCTGTTCACAGAGTTACAGAATATAGGGGAAATAGTTAACTCCACATCTGAAACTTAATATAGGCATCATAAACATATATCCTCCATTATCACCTGCCAGTGGTTTTGCCTTGGACAAATTACATTTTTTACCTTAAGACCCCTCATGAAATGTGGGGTATTTTATATTCCTAGGGCCCAATAAGATTACTTATGTCAATTGTCTGGAACATATAGGTGTTCAATAAATGTTTGTATCCTCATTGCTGTGGTTGAATGAATATTGGACTAAGGCAGACTTCTATGTAACAAAAATTTTGGAAACGTTTCTTGAGGGTAATGCAATTGTGGAGTTTAAAATTTAATTTTTGTTTACAAGTATGGCTTGTGGAAAAGCAGTCAGTTTTTAAGAGTTTGTTATGAAATATTTTTATAAAGAAAAACATTTCTTGTGGGTGCTTTGTTATCCTGTTTTCCTTGGTTGAGCGTACTTCTTTGTACATTATAGGCTGGAAGCTTTTCTAAATTAAATGAACTGAGGGCTATCAGTTGGAAAAAAAACCCAACAAAACACCACTACACTCACGAAAGTTCATGTTATATAAGTCTAGGATAATTTCAGAGCTAAGACTTTCCATGACTCACCTATCTTGCATTAAAAACATATGGTCCTGTCACAAATGTGCACAAGTTGGGCATTGTGACAGTCTCACAGTCATAGATTTTTTTTATTTCTTAGCTTTGTTGTGGACCAGAGATGTGTGTGAATGGTTTATGTCATATATCAGAAAGGAGCAAAGAACGCATGGAAGCTACTAAAAGAAAAAATGAGATGATGGAATCTAACAGCTTAGTTATCCATTTCAAGGGATAAATTATTTGGAATGCTACTTTATTTCCTAAGATATCACTCCATAGTTCATCACCAACCTGCTATTCTGTTTTGCAGAGATATTCTTTCAGCGCATGGCTATAACAGGCAGTGTATCTCATTGTGAAAAATGAAAAGCTCTGGGAAAGGATCAACTAAATTTGAAAGAAGACCTCGTTTTAAATATTAATTATATTCTCAACCTTTTCAATTTCTGATTGGTCGATGGATGGGAAATAATTTATAACTTTGTGAAATCCTTATAAGGAACTCTCAACAGTCTCCACCAGAATGATCTACTTTTTTTTTTTTTTTTTTTTCTAGATTGGGAGACTGGGGCCCAGATAAGGTTTTTTGAATTCAGTGAGATGTCTGGTGAAGAAAACATGTATTTATGGAAATAAAATATTAATAAACATTTAAATGGGTTTTCCAAGAGTATTAATCCCATCCATGTTTTAACATGCCTTTCACCCCAGAAAGGCCCCATAAATTAGCCTAGACCTAGTTCCAGTTGACCTTGTTTTCTTAGGCTGCTGGGCTAACAGATCTTATAGGGACCAACCAGGTAGCTGCAGGTTCACTGAAGTATGGGTTTTTCAACTTTTTCTTGTTTATATCTTTTTCTGTTCAGTCTAATCTTTGGTCACCACCACATAGTAGCTCTATATGAAGCCATTTTACTGCAGATTGAAGATATTTCTATTCTTTCAAAGCAAATATATCTCCTCTAAAGCAAAACCTTTAATAATAATGATGTCTTAGCAACTAGCATATATTTTCTCCATGATGTAACAGGAACCTGAATTACTACAAAATGCAAAGACTATGAAGGTGTAACAACAGAATATCTTGGAGGACTCAGGCCCAATTTCTTGGCTCTCCTTCTTTATAAAAATGATGCATACTGCAAAATATTTAAAGTGGTTATTATTGCATGATAGTATTTTTATGCCTTTTCAAAGTTTCTAAAATTAGTTTTATTGCTTTATATTTATAAATGATTAAAAAGCAAAACAATGGGCGCTTTAGACAGTGTTGAAGCTACCTCAGTTTTCCATTCCCCTTTGTGTAGATGTTGGTTTAATATGTGACATTGTCATTAATATGCATATTAGATTATCAGAATTGCCTCATTGTGAAAAAGGGAGTAAATTAATGATGATGATAATAAAATAAATATAAAAATCACAAGAATGTTTCTTTCACGGAATTATTGTTGCAATGCGGTATACAATATAGTTAAAAATATAGCAGATGACTATTATGATTCCTTAAAATTTTCATAACAAAGGGATTGCAAAGTACAAATTGGTAGTTAAAAAATAGTCATGAGGATGTACAGTGCAGCATGGGGAATATAGTTAGTAATATTGTAATCACTATGTATGGTGCCAGGTGGGTACTGGACTTATCGTGGGAGAATCACTTCATATATTATTTGGATGTCTGACCACTACACTGTACACTTGAAACTAATACAGAATAATATTGAATGTCAACTGTAATTGAAAAATTAAAAAATAAATACAATAAAATTTTTCATAACAAAATTATAAATAGTTTAAATTTAAGAAAAATTTAGATTTAATTTATCCTTTGTCTTGGAATTGAGAAAATACTGTTTCTTGGATTAGGTGATCAGGAATTTAAAAATGTATGTACGTATATCTAATTAACATTTGTTTGTAGCTATTTACAACACTTGAGCTCTGCTTTTGCACCATATAAAGTTTCACTTCTTTCCTTGGGGAAAAGGGCATGAGAGTAACCAAAGAATTAACAAATTTGAACAGCAAGAGTTAGCAAGTAGTAAATTGATAGGAACAGTGAATTGATTACTTGGGAAAGTGGCAAGAATTAGGGGTAACATCAGAACTATAATCATGAGAATTCCCAAATGTTTTTTCTTTCCTATTAGTTTACCTTGTGCTACACACCATTTAGTTATCCATTATTACTCTCTCCAACACCACTATCCATTACCCCATGACAATTTTAACCTCCTAGTTCATTGTCACACCCTCCAACATTACTCTTGCTCTAAATCTTGTTGATTTTAGTATCCATGTAGATGATTCTCAAGTGCTCTGATCACAGTTCCTTGAATTTTCTCCTCCAATGATCTTGTCCATCCGATCTCAACTACTCTTATGGAAAACTTTAGACTGTAACCTTGGACCTCCCCCTAACTCAGTTCCAAGCATCCCACTCTTTGACCTTCTTCCTTTACAGTTTGTTTCTTGTAGTCCCCAGATTAACAATTTATTGATCCCATTAGGAGAACTATGTTTACTTTAAACTGATGAACAAAAATAGAACCAGAGTCATAGAAGCATCGAACAGACTGTCCAACCTATGAGGGAAGGTGAGGGGGTGTGGAGGTGAGGGGGTAAGAGATCTACCAAAGGACTTGTATGCATGCATATGAGCATAACCAATGGACACAGACAGGGGGAGGGAGGTGAGGGCATGTACTGGGGGGGTGATGGGGGCAGGTGGGGAGAGTCAAGGGGGAAAAAAGGAGACTTATGTAATACTTTAAACAATAAAGAATTTAAATTAATAAACTTTTCACAATTTCTTAATCCCACCCTCTTCCATTTCCTTGCTATCTCCTTCCCCAGTTTAGGTGACACAATTCATTATGATAATCACTTCTTCATACATGAAAAAGTGATTATCATAATCACTCAGAAAATGAGTTTAATTCCATTTTCTTTCTCTCCCCCAATTTTAATTGATAGGCAACACCCCAATCCTAGTTAAATTCACATCTATGCCAACTTAACATGTCTACTAATGCTGCTGGCAGAAAACACAATCTTGCTGACTGGTTTTGCTTTAAATTCATCTCCATTGGTGGACCATTGAGCAGGGACCATCCCTGCTCAATAAGCCTACTGCATAGATGAGTTGCTGACTGTACTTTATTTTCTTATATTATAGGGATAATAGAAAACTTTGTAATAGAGTTGATTTAAATTTGTGAGCACATATAAAGCCCATAAAACACTGCCTGGGACTAGTAAGTGCTTAATTTCTCCTTTTCTCCCACCCTTCTTCTTCCTTCCCCTCCTTCTCCTTATTAGTATTAGTATTGTTAGAATTTCCTTATTTGAATTACTTTTATACCAACCTTGTTGATTATTTCATACCTTCTTCCCCTGAAATTCTGTGTTTGTCTCATCTCTCTCCTCAGGCTAAGATTCTTGTTTCACAAAGAAGATAGAAAGTCAGAACAAAATTTCCTTGTACTTCTACCACCATTTCTACTTACCCCCTTAGATCCGTGACCATACACTCTGTCTTTTTTTTCTGTTATCATGGATCACTTTTCCTTGCTCCTATATAAAGCCAGCCCTTGCAGTTTTGCACTGGATTCTATCCCTTACTCTTACTCAAGATTATCACTCCAGAAATCGTCCCTCCTCCCTTCATTATAATCAAATTTCCCTCTCTAATATGTAATTCCAATCAGCACACACACATGCTATTATTTTTCCCATTTAAATAAGAAAAATCTCCATTTATTATACATCCCTTACCAGCTACCAATTCATTTATTAGTTTCCTTAAATAATTGTGTACTCATCATCTCATCACCTCCCATTCTCTCTCAAATCTATTCCAATCAGGCTTTTACCCCCCCCCCTACCACCACCACCCCCCATTATTCCACCCAAGTACTCTTCTCAAAGTAACCAATTTCCTCCTTATTTCCAAATTTAATGTCCAGTGCTCAGTCTTCCTTGTATTTGACCTAACAGTGGTGATTGATGCAGTTCACTACTCTTTCCTGAAAACACTTTATTCAGTTGGCTTCCAGGATACCACACTCTCTTGGTTTTTCCTCCTCTATCACTGGCTCATCCTTCTAAGTCTCCTTTGCTGGTTCTTTCTTATTTTCCTCACCTTTAGATTTTTGTGGGTTCTAGGGCTCAGTTCTTGGATCTGTTCTGTTCTGTTCTCTATATTTACTCTCTTGATGTACCACTCTCATGACTTGAAATATTCCCCAAAATCTCCAGCCAGGGCCTCTTACCTAAAATCAATTACTTCCTTGATATTTACAATTGGAGGCCTAATTACCATTTTTTATTTAACTTGTCCAAATAAAAAGTCATTTCCCTTCCCCAAATTTGCTCTTACCCAGAGTCTTCTCCATCTCAATAAATGGCAACTTCATCCTTCCCGTTGCTTAGGTCAACATCCTTGGAGTTGCCTTGCCTCTTTTCTTTATCTAACAATAGTACTAATAATAGTACATACCCAATGCATCAGCAAATCTTGTTTTTTCCTTCAAATATATTCACCAGAGAATCAAACCAGTTCATCTCTGCCGGGGTTCTTTTTCCCAGCTTTACAAAGGGTTCAGCATTCTGAAGAAAGGGCTGCGGGTAGATGATTAAGAAGGAGTCCATGGACAAAAGATATTTTTGAAAGGCATTGGGGGTCAGAGGAGCTTCCAGCTGAAGGAGCTAGAAGACTCTACCTTTGACCAAGGACCCATGCTTTTATTAAACACAATTTGTCCCAAGGCAAGGTGGAAATATACACTTCAAAGGGTATGGTATCAAAGGGTATACAGAAACATTGTCAGTTTCTGGAATAGCCTACAGCTGTTCAGGTGTTTGGCCAACAGGAGGCAATAAAATGCCTTGAGCTGTCTGGCAGGTAACAATCATCCTATTCAGGTTTGGGGGAGATGCCTTTTAGCCATTTCCAACAGGTAAACTACATGTGACTCAACCCTGTTGAGCTCCCCAAGCTTCACCAACCTTTTGGTAAAACTCTTGTTAATTATTACATGCTGGAATTGGCACATCCCCTTCATTTATAGCAATTAGCTCCACACTGTCATACCTAGATTCTGGCAATAGCCTCCTAATTAGTCTTCCTTCTTTCATCCTATGCCTCTTCACATTGTTTTGCACATAGTCATCCTTTTCAGATCCTATAATAACTCCTCTGTTCAGAGTCCTCTAGTGACTTCCTCAAGTGAATTCCAAAATTCTTAGTAAGACCCTCGGTGACTTGATCCCCCAACTATCTGTCTGACTGCACCCTCCTAATATTTATTAGCTTCTCTCTCACCACTTACTATGCTCAAGTCACTTTGGTTTTCATGCTGCTCCCTTCACATCATGACACACTCTTTACACTGGCTGTTCCTTATGCCTGGGCTCCTCTTCCCAAGATATCACCATTGTTCACTCTCTCATTACCTTCAGGTCTCTGTTCAAATATCACCTTATCAAAAATTCTTCCCTGACTTATTTATTTATTGTTTAATATTTTATTGATGTTTTTTTTTCATAGAGAGGAAGGGAGAGGGATAGAGAGTTAGAAACGTCAATGAGAGAGAAACATCGATCAGCTGCCTCCTGCACATCTCCTACTGGGGATGTGCCCGCAACCAAGGTACATGCTCTTGACCGGAATCAAACCTGGGACCTTTCAGTCCACAGGCCAATGCTCTATCCACTGAGCCAAACCAGTTAGGGCTTGACTAATTTAAAATAGCACTTTTCATCCCTCATTTTTCATCTCCTAATGTCCATTATTTCTATAGCACATATAAGTAGGTGAAGTCGTGATAAATATGTTAAATGTATATCTGTTGAATAAAATGTTTATTTGTATATTGTTTGTATCAATATACTAGAATATGTTACTTATAGGCAGGAATTTTGTTCATGGTTTCTGTTGAAAGAATGAATATGTACATGTTTGTTTATTGTGTTCCTCTACTAGAATGTCAGTGTCTTGAGGGCTGGTTCTTTATTTTTTTCAGTGATCTATCCCTAATGCATGGAATAGTGCCTACCATATAGTAGGTGCTCAATAAATGTAGTTGAAAATTTTAATTAATGGATTATTAGTTCATGCTTGAAACAATTTTCAAGAATAATGCTCAAATTCAAATGTCCAAGTGCTATATGAGAAAAAAACATTGACTGTGTTTTTAAGATTTATACTTTTATTCTACTCCTTGATGTGGAAATGCTTATTTATTTTTTAAAAACTGGTACATATAAATATGAAAAACAGAGGTTTTTCTTGCAGGAAGCAGAGATGGTGTTCAGCTTAATTTATCTTGAACTCCTATAGTATGTTCATTGATTTGTTTCTTACTTGTTTATATTTGTTGCTAGGGAAAGCCATGAGTATTTTTTAATAATTAAAACAATTTTTAAATTTTATTTCTTTACTGATTTTTGAGAAAGAGGAAGAGAGAGAGAGAGAGAGAAACATCAATATGAGAGAGAAACATGGATTGGGTTGCCTCTTATACGTGCCCCAACTGGGATCAAACCCTCAACCTTTTGGTGTAAGGGACAACGCTCTAACCAACTGAGCCATGCCATCCTGGGCCACTATGAGTATTATAATTATACATTTGTCCCCTAAGAGTTACATAATCACATTTAATGTCTTTTTAATATCCTTTATGATGAGGTAGGTTATTAATGGAGATGATGACGATGATGATGGTGATGGTGGTGATATGGGTGTGCCTCAGCTAAAGAACAACTTTGGGACTTGCTATTTAGTTCATACATACACATACACATAACTCACTCACTACTAAAAAGAATTACAAGGTGGTCAGTCTTATAAAGTATTTTTTTAAAGGTGCAATTATACCTATTCCCTATATTAACTCAAGTTATGCTAATTCATTTTTTAGTAAGGGCCTTGAGGTAACTGGATTTAAAGAAATGATGCATAATTCATATTTCAGTTGTTTACATGTGAATTTAAGTTATTTGAGGACTGCATAAAAGCTTGTTCCCCAGTATTTTTTAATTCTAGTTTTTATTTTATATGAAAATGTAAAGAAGTTTAAACATCACCCCCTATTTACCAACCAGAGATTTTGGTGTCTGTCAGCCATATGCCTCGATGTGTATATATACCTATATATATACTTGATTGTACCTAAATGTTGTAATTCAATATGTGCTGTTCTGTAACTTGCTTTTTTCACTTACATCTCATGCATGTATTTCAATATCAATAAATGTCCACCCATATCATTTAAAAAATGTTATTAATACTCTATTATATGTATGTAGCATAATTTGCATAGCCAATCCTATTGATGAATGTTTAGATTGTTTAATTTTTTATTGTTGTTATAAAACAATACAGTGCTGAACATCTTTACACATGCAGTTTTTCTCATTTGATTTACAGGTATTTTTAAAATTTCTTCAGTGTCATTATTTTGTACGCTGTGAATAATGGATTGATAAACAATATAAGTTTCTCCCCTATTCTCTTTTTAAATTACTCTATATTTCAAAGTAGTGAAATTTGAATAAATTACTGTGTACTTTGCCCTAGAACCCTCTCTTAAAGTACAGTCAAAGGGAATGAAAGGTTTTATTAACAGGTAGAGCTATTTAAGTTAAAGATCAAATCTGTTGAACATTTTCACTTAAAATATACCAACCTAACCTTCTTGACATTTTTTGTTATATTTTATGCTGACAATAAAACTTTGCAATAAGCTATAACTTCTAAACCCATGCATATCAGGTCTGAAGACTGAAAGAAAAATATGACAGGTTTACATGTAGCAACTTTCCACTGACACATTTCTTTTCCTATCTGATTCTGACACTTCAGCCTTTGAAGCAGTTCCCATGAGCAATACTGAGAATCAGACTACTTAGATCTAAAGGGGGGGAAAACTCCACAAGATCTTCTACTGCTTGTACCTAGCACTTGGAAGCCTCTTTTTTATTGAATTTATTGGGGTTACATTGGTTTATAATATTATATAGGTCTCAGGTGTAGAATTTTATAATACATCATCTGTATATTGTATTGTGTATACAACACCCAAATTCACATCTCACTTGATTGTACTAAGTCTCTTTGAAGAAGTGCTGAAATGTACATCATGCTATTTGTTATGAACACAGGAGAAATCCTAAATGTATTTTAGGGGAAGCAGGAGGGGTAATCTAGAGATAATAATGACATCATGGAGACTGGGATGAAGGAGGGAGCCCCAATTCATATTATTGAAGTAACATAGTTTTAATATATTCTTGTCAACTTACATGTAGATTGCATGCCATTTTCATGCAAAGGTATCACATTTAATTCTCACCTTTTAGAAGAAGCCAGGTAAGACAGAAAAAGAGAGCAAGCTTTTGTTGAAAAAAAAAGTCTAGGTTTAGCATCAGATATAAGGGTTATTTGTAGTTGTCTGAAGTAGCATTACTTTCTTCTGTGCCATGTAGAGTCATAGGAGTACATTTCCTTCTTATTATCCAAAACTCACTATAATTTATATCAGACTTTTTTGTCCTTTGTTAAAGAATATTAATATTTTAAGAGCATTACAGGTCATGTAAAAGAAAGCCTCTTCCTTTTTGGGCTAAGCCCTCTTAATCTTTCCCTTGATTGCATCCTTTTCTAAAGACATGTGGACTAGATTCATCAATTATCCTTTTCCCCACACTTTATCTCCTTGACTATTGGCTTTTTCTTTTTAGCATACAGATCATTTCAGGACTGCCCATCATAAAAAGGGCCTCGTGGAATTGTTTTCCATTCAAACTACCTGTCTCTTTCCTTTGATAGCCAAGAGCCAAATTAATCTGTCTTTGCTTTCTCATCTACTTCTTAATTTCTCAACCCTTTTCATTCTGTCTTCTGCCTTCACTATCATCCTTAAACATCTGTTGCTAAGGTCACTAGAACCATGAATATAATTTGTTGTTTACTTGAGTTCTTATTTCTCCTTTCTGTAGCAGTGAACTGTGTTGGTCTCCTCCTCCTCATTGAAACTAACTTTTTGCTTTGGCTTTCACAACACTGTTTTCTCTGTTCCATACCACCACTATTTTTCTTTTGATTCATCCCTTTTTTACATCTTTTAAAATGTTGATGTATTCTCTACCCCAGGTTCCAGCCTCAGTGGCTGTCTTCTATTTTGCAGATATTCTCTGAATTGTTTAATGTATTCTTATAGCTTTGGGCACCATCCATATGCAAACAACTTCACTCTTGGGAACCAGACTTGTATATCCAACTGGCTACCCCACATCTCCAATTTTCTTATCACTTAATGGCTCTTCAAACTCAAAATAGCCAACACTATGTCTGTCTCCAAAATAGAACAGAATAATCTACTTCTAACCCTGTGGTAATAGCCTTTTGATGTCTTAGGTTTAAACAGGCACCAACATCATTAATAAATGATACTTAATATTTGCCTTCAAGATGCTTGCAGTAGTTAAGAGGGAGGGCTCTGCCAGACTAAATGGATTTGAAACACAGATCAACTGCTTATACAGTTTATGACTCCTGGGTAAAGGGTAAGGAATTAATCCTACTGTTCTTTAGTTTTCCCATTTATAAAATTGAGGTAATCATAAGATAGACCTCCCTAAGAAGATTAAATAAGATGACACATGCACAGCATTTTAGAGAGTTAAGCACAGAGTCAATAAATGTTTAGTCTTCTTATTTGCTATTACAGTCCACATAGTGACGTGCTGACTTCAGGCCAATATGGCAGCAGTTTATAATTCTTGGAAAATTATGAGGATTTTATCTTTATATTGTCATATTTTGCCTTTTTTTCTAAGACTGAATTAATAAGATTTATAAAAATTCCCAAAGTACAGTTATTTACAGGGGACAACTGATCCACAAGGCCACCGTACTCATCAATGCAGCAGAATAATTCAAAAGGAAAAGGTAACTCAACGAGCCATCCATTCCCCACATAACATCAGAAGTGAAGAGAGGAAATCTGAAATGGAATGTTGAATCAGCTGCTGTTGGGAGACCCTGGTCTGCACTCTATCTGTATGCTTACTAAAGGGAGCGCAGGGCAGGGTTTCCCATACAGAGGGCACAGGCTACCACCGTGTGGCAAAATTTGATCAGAACTCAGTTTCAAAGCCATTTCACCTGGAATCTACCCCACTAGCCCAGTGCTTCATGAAAATTCAACTGGTCTACTCATAAGAAGCTCAACCTTGATAAGTCTCTGCAGTAGTTTGTTGTTGTTTTTTAAAAATTGAGGTAGTTTTGGTTCATTGTAACTGCCTTATAGTCTTAGATTGAAGAAGAATTTTAACTGTTAATTGAGTTTCTCTCTCTTCCTCTATCCTTCTCCTTCTCCCTCCCTGTCTTTAAGGAATACTGATATACTGATTTGTACAGCCTTATTTTCTGTTCATGAATGTAATGTATATTTTCTGTAGAAAAAAATGGAAAATATAAAAACTACCCATAAAAATATCCCCTAATGAGCCAACCATTGTTAACATTTAGTTAACATTACTTATACTGGCTCTCTCTCTTTCTCTCAACATATAGATAGATAGATAGATAGATATAGATATAGATATAGATATAGATAGATATAGATATGTATAGAGATATAGATAGAGATCGATATATAGATAGATGTATTTAGATATAGATATAGATATAGATATATAGATATAAATATAAAATCACTATACGTACCATGTTTAAAATCTCATTATCATTAATATCCTCATATTAAAACATTCTTCCTTATCATTTTAATGGTTGAATAATAATAGTGTTTTTAAGTTGTTTATGTTTCTTTGGCTTTGTTTTTGTGAATAGGGAACTGTTCACACCTAAATGTATATGACCATCATATCTAGGTCAGGGCACTTGAATCCTACTCATATATAATAGTAATTGATATATATATCTAACCATTTAAAATGTACAGTGTTTTCACATTCATTTCTTCATTTGATCCTTGCAATCACCATGTGAGATCGGGCAGGATTATTATTATATCTTCTTACATGAGGAAACTGACATTCAGAGAGATGAAATGATTTGAAAAAGAGCACATATAATAAATAGGTACAAGAATTGGAATTTGAACTCACCTCTTCTAATTCCAAACCAATCCTCTTTCCAGTATCAAAATCTCCACATTATTTAAATGTTTCTTACTTGAATAATCTCTTATACACATTTTTTTTTTGGTCATAACTTAGGAGAATTTAGCTTTCTCACCAATTTCCTCATTAGCAGAAAACTGAATTTTAAAAGTAAAAACACATCACATTTTTTCTTTCAGAAATGCAAATGTACTGTGTATTATACCCGGAAAAAAACTCTTAGATGTTGGATCCTTATTGATGACTAGAGACCCGGTACATGAATTCGTGCATGGGTGGGGTCCCTAAAGGGGTTGGGTGGGGGGCCAGGACCTGATCGGCCTTCCAGGTGGGCGGTGGGATGCCCTTGCCCGGAATCTGGATCCATCCTGCTGACATTCCTGTGGGTTGTTGGGAGCCACCTGGTGGCCGCTTTTATATCCTTTTATCTTTGAGGAGAGCCTAGGGAGGGGGAGTGGCCATGGTGCCTGAGGCCAACTTCCAGGAGGCTGGTGGTGCTGTGGGAATCGTGCCAGTGGCACTGGTTCCTTGGTGCCTGGCCCATTCTCTGGAGATTGGACCTGTAAGACTATTGAGAGAGTGAGTGGCTGCCACTGGGCTGGTGGGCCCCCAGGACCGGTCAGTCAGCTGAGTAGACTCACCACCAGAGGGCAGCTCCTGTGTTGAGCATCTGCCCCCTGGTGGTCAGTACCCATCATAGCAACTAGTCAACCAATCGTTCTGGTTGTTCTGGTCATTCGGTCACTTAGGCTTTTATATATGTACTAGAGGCCCGGTGCACGAAATTCGTGCACAGAGGGGGGTTGTCCCTCAGCCCAGCCTGTACCCTCGCCAATATGGGACCCCTTGAGGGATGTCCGACTGCCCGTATAGGCCCGATCCCGGTGGGCAGTCGGATCCCTAAACAGGCACTCGGACATCCCTCTCACAATTCAGGACTGCAGGCTCCCAACTGCTTGCCTGCCTGCCTTCCTGATTGCCCCTAACTGCTTCTGCCTGCCAGCCTGATCACCCCCTAACCACTCTGCTGCCAGCCTGTTTGCCCCCAACTTCCCTCCTCTGCCAGCCTGGTCACCCCTAACTGCCCTCTCCTGCAGGGTTGATCACCTCCAACTGCCCTCCCTTGCAAGCCTGGTCCCTCTCAACTGCCCTCCCTTGCAGGCCTGGTCCTTCTCAACTGCCCTCCCTTGCAGGCCGGGTGCCTCCCAACTGCCCTCTCCTGCTGGCCATCTTGTGGTGGCCATCTTGTGTCCACATGGGGGCAGGATCTTTGACCACATGGGGGCAGACATATTGTGTGTTGCAGTGATGATCAATCTGCATATTACTCTTTTATTAGATAGGATAGAGGCCTGGTGCATGGGTGGGGGCCAGCTGGTTTGCCCTGAAGGGTGTCCTGGATCAGGGTGGGGTTCCCTTGGGGTGTGGGGCGGCCTGAGCGAGGGGCCTGTGGTGGTTTGCAGGCCGGCCACGCCCCCTGGCAACCCAAGCAGAGGCCCTGGTATCTGGAATTTATTTTCCTTCTACAATTGAAACTTTGTAGCCTGGAGCAGAGCCAAGCCTGGGGCTCCTTGCGAGGCCTGCAGCCATTTCTGTTGGGGTTATAATTGAAACTTTGTAGCCTTAAGCGGGTGGGCCCGGACAGGGTGTGTGGAAAGCTTTGCTTCCCCTGTTGCCGGCGACAACCCTGGCCTGCTCTCTCAAGCTCCATTCTGCTCCCATTTGTTTGAATTTGTTTACCTTCTATAATTGAAACTTTGTAGCTTGAGTGGAGGCTTAGGCCTGGCAAGGGCCAGCGGAAAGCTTGGCTTCCTCTGTTACCTAGGAAACCTTGCTCTCTGTGGCTGTAGCCATCTTGGTTTGGGTTAATTTGCATGCTCGCTCTGATTGGCTTGTGGGCGTGGCTTGTGGGCGTGTTGGAGGTATGATCAATTTGCATATTTGTCTATTATTAGATAGGATTTTGGGGGGGATCTCCAGAGTTCTTTCATAGTGGTTGTACCAGTTCACATTCCCACCAGTAGTGAATGAGGGTTCTCTTTATTCCACAACCTCTCCAACACTTGTTATTGCTTATCTTGTTGATAATGGCCACTTTAACAGGTGTGAGGTGGTATCTCATTGTAGTGTTTTTTATTTGCATTGCCCTAATTGCCAGTGCAGTTCAACATATTTTCATATACCTATTGTCTGTTCATATGTCTTCTTGGAGGAGGTGTATTTTCAGGTCCTCTGCCCCCTTTTTATTGAGTTATTTGTTTTGTATTGAGTTTTATGAGTTCTTTATAGATTTTGGAAATTAAACGTTTGTCAGAGCTACTGTTGCAACTATCATCTCCCATCTGATTGGTTGCCTCTTTGTTTTGTTGTCTATTTCTTTTGCTGTGCAGAAGCGTTTTAGTTTGATATAGTCCAATTCATTTATTTTTGCCTTTAATTCCCTTGCCTTTGGGGTCAAGTTTATAAAATGTTCTCCATGACCAAGGTCCATAAGTTTGATACCTATAGTTTCTTCTATGTAATTTATTGTTTTGGGTCCTACATTTAGGTCTTTGATCCATTTTGAATTAATATTTGTACATGGATACAAAATTACGGTTTCATTCGTTTGCATGTGGCTTTCCAGTTTTCCCAGCATCATTTGTTGAATAGACTATTTTTACTGCATTGTGTATTTCCGGCTCTTTTGTCAAAAATTATCTGTCCATATATGTACATGTGGTTTTATAGCTGGGCTCTCTATTCTGTTACATTGATTTGTGCGTCTGTTTCTCTGCCAATAACTGTTTTGATTATCATAGCTCTGTAGTATAATTTGAAGTCAAGTAGCAGGATACCTCCAGCTTCCTTCTTTTTTTCTCAGGATTTCCTTGACTATTCAGGGTATTTTGTGGTTCCATACAAATCGGATGACTTCTCATTCTATTTCTTAAAAAAATGGCATTGGACCCTAGCCAGTTTGGCTCAGTGGATAGAGCATCAGCCTGTGGACTGAAGGGTCCCAGGTTCGATTTCGGTCAAGGGCACATGCCCAGGTTGTGGGCTCAATCTCCTGTAAGGGGCGTGCAGGAGGCAGCCAACCAATGATTCTCTCTCATCATTGATGTTTCTATCTCTCTCTCCCTCTCCCTTCCTCTCTGAAATCATTAAAAATATATTTTTTAAAAATGGCATTGGGGTTTTGATGGCGATTGTATTGAATCTGTATATTGCTTTGGGTAATATGGCCATTTTAACTATATTGATTCTTCCAAACCATGAACTTAAGATATTTTTGTTGTGTCTTTATCAATCTCTGTTAATAATGCTTTGTAATTTTCAGTATATAGGTCTTTCATGTTCTTTGTTAAGTTTATTCCTAGGTATTTTATTTTTTTGGTTGTAATTGCAAAAGGAATTGTTTGTGTATTTTTTTCATGTCTTTTATGAAGTTTTGTTGTTTATAGTATATAAGATGGCAATGGATTTTTGCACATTGATTTTGTATCCTGCAGCTTGATTATATTTGTTTATGTTTCTAATAGTTTTTTGTGTGGAGTTTTTAGGGTTTTTTTATATACAGAATCATGTCATCCGCAAAAAATGACAGTTTGACTTCTTCCTTCCCTATTTGTATGCCTTTTATTTCTTTCTCTTGCCTTATTGCTCTGGTTAGGACTTCCAGCACTATGTTGAATAAGAGTGGTGAGAGTGGACATTCATGTCTTGCTCTTGTCTTAGAGGAAAAGCTTTCAGTTTTTCGCTATTGAGTATATTAGCTGAGAGTTTATTATAGATGGCCTTTGTTATGTTGAGGTACTTAACTTATATTCCTATTTTATTGAGTGTTTTAATCATAAATGGATGTTGTATCTTATCAAATGCTTTTTCTGTATTATTGATAAGATCATATGATTTTTATCCTTTCTTTTATTAATGTGCATTATGTTGATTGATTTGCATATGTTGAGCCATCCTTATGTTCCTGGAATGAACCCCACTTGATCGTGATGTATTATTTTTTGGATGTACTATTGTATTTGATTTGCTAGTATTTTGTTTAGGATTTTTGCATCTGTATTCATCAGAAATATTGATCTGTAGTTTTCTTTGTTAGTGTTATTTTTGCCAGGTTTTGGTATCAGGATCATATTGGCTCCATAGAACATGTTAAGACATATTGCCTCTCCTTCATTTTTTTAGAAGAGTTTGAGAAGGATAGGTTTTTAACCTTCTTTGAATGTTTGGTAGAATTCACTGGTAAAGCCATCTGCTCCTGGACATTTGTTTTGGGAGGTTTTTTATGGTTGTTTCAATTTCCTCACTGCTGATCAATCTATTTACATTTTCCAATTCTAAATGAATAAGCCTAAGAACTTTATATATTTCTAGGAGCTTATCCATTTCTTCTAGGTTATTGAATTTGGTGGCCTATTGTCTTTCATAATATTTTAGTATGATCCTTTGTATATCTGTGATGTCTGTGGTGAATTCTCTCTCATTTCTGATTTGTTCATATGGGTCTTTTCCCTTTTTGCCTTAGTGAATCTAGCCAAGAGTTTGTCAATTTTATTAATTTTTTTTAAAGAAACATCCCTTTCTTTTATTGATTTTTGTATAGTCTTTTTGTTCTCTATTTCATTTAATTCTGCTCTAATTTTTATTATATCCTTTCTTCTGCTGACTTTGGGTTGCATTTATTCTTCTTTTTCTAGTACTTTAAGATGGGATGTTAGGTTTTTTTACTTGGGATTTCTCTTTATTCTTGAGACAGGCCTGTAATGATATAAACTTCCCTCCTATTACTGCTTTCACTGCATCCCAGAAGTTTTGATGTGTTGTATTATCATTCTCATTTGTCTCTATATATCTTTTGATCTCATCTTTTATTTCTTCTTTGACCCAGTCATTGTTTAGTAGAATGTTGTTTAATCTCCGTGTATTTCTTTACTCTCTTTTTGCAGTTGATTTCTAATTTTAAGGCATCATGGTCAGAGAACATGCTTGGAATAATTTCAATCTTCTTGAATTTGTTGATGCTAGTTTTATCACCTAACATATGGTCTACCCTTGAAAATATTCCATGTGCACTGGAGAAGAATGTATAATCTATGTTCTGGGATGAAAGGTTCTGTAAATGTCGATTATGTCCGTTTGGTCTAGTGCCGTGGTCGGCAAACTACGGCTTGCGAGCCACATGTGGCTATTTGGCCCCTTGAGTGTGGCTCTTCCACAAAATACCACAGCCTAGGCGAGTCTATTTTGAAGAAGTGGCGTTAGAAGAAGTTTACGTTTAAAAAATTTGGCTCTCAAAAGAAATTTCAATCGTTGTACTGTTGATATTTGGCTCTGTTGACTAATGAGTTTGCCAACCACTGGTCTAGTGTTTCATTTAAGACCAATATTTCTTTTTTGATTTTCTGTTTGATTGATCTGTCTAGATCTGTCAATGAAGTATTAAGGTCCTGAACTATGATTGTGTTTTGATCTGTTTCTCTCTTTAGTTTTGTGAGTAGCTTTATATATTTGGTGCTTCCTGATTGGTTGGGTATATTTAAAGATGTGTTATGTTTTCTTGATGTAGTGTTCCCTTTATTATTATAATGTGTCTCTTGTTATCTTGAAATTTATTTTTTCAGATATAAGTATGGCTATTCCTGCTTTTCTGTGGATGTTATTTGCTTGGAGAATAATTTTCCACCCTTTTATTTTGAATCTAACTTTGTCTTTGCAGCTTAGATATATCTCTTCAGGTAGTATACGGTTGGGTTTTATTTTTTCATCCACTCTGCTGTTCTGTGCCTCTTTATTAGTTCATTCAAACCATTCATGTTTAGGGTAATAGTTGATGTATAAAGATTTCTTACTGCCATTTTATTTTCTGTTTTCTGGTAGCTCTATGCCTCCATTAGTTCTTTTTCTTTATGTTTCTGTCTGTTGTTTTTGTTTGGTGGTATTTCATACATCTTTCCTCTGTTTCCTCCTTTTTAAAGCCATGTGTCCTGGTTTGGGGATTTTTATGTATGGTTACCATTAGGTGTACAAAATGAAGTTGCACATATACTTTTTTTTTTCTTTTCAGTGCATCTGATTTTAATCTTCCTTTGCCAGTTCAGACCTTTCACATTTCCCCTTTTATGTTTTTGTTGTCACAAATTATCCCTCTTTATAATGTAAATTTTTTGGTGATCTTACTCATGGTGCTGTGACCTTATGATCTTTGTTTCAGGTAGAATAACTCCTTTAAGTATTTCTTGCAATGGAGGTTTTCTGGTGATAAAACCCCACAGCTTCTGTATGTCATGGAATGTCTTTATTTCTCCTTCATATTTAAAGGATACTTTTGCTGGATATATTATTCATGGCTGGTAATTTCTCTCTTTCAGATGTTTGAATATTTGGTTCCACTCTTTCCTGGCTTGTAGAGTTCCTGCTGAGCAATTGGATGAAATTCTGATGTGTTTTCCTTTGTAGGTCACTTCCTTCTTTTCCCTGGATGCTGTGAGAATTTTTTTGTCATTAATATTTTACAGCTTCAGTACAAAGTGCCTTGGAAAGGGCCTCTTTGGATTAAGGTAATTAGGTGTTCTGTTTGCTTCTTGGATTCAAGGATCTAGCTCTTTCCATAGATTTATGAAGTTCTCATGAGTTTAAACATCTTGATTCCAAAATGTGGGTAGCTCAATTAAAAAATTTAGTGTAAGTGACAGGGAATTAAACCATAGGACAAAATTTTCCTATCAAAACTCCTTAGAGATCGCTTACATGTTAAAATAAAAGCACACTGCCTAAGAGTGCCAATGAGAATAGCCCACCCTACCACCAGCCTTTAATATCTTGTATATCATCGAGTCTTTTCAGTAGCTGAGCAGGACTGAGGGGAGTGTGTGTGTGTGTGTGTGTGTGTGTGTGTGTGTGTGAGAGAGAGAGAGAGAGAGAGAGAGAGAGAGAGAGAGAGAGATCCAGAGAGAAAGAGATCTAGAGAGAAAGAGACTAAATGTGCCTATACCTGGAATGGAGTCCTTTCTCACATGATGACAGTGTGCTGATGACCATGTGTCTCCCTAATTCAGTTTATGGCATTATTGGTCCTTGGTTTTTTTCCTTCATAGCAGATTGCTGTTCTTTTTTATTTCAACATAGCACCTTTTGAAGATCTGTTTTATCCTGGCATCTATTACAAAAGTGGTCAGGCACCCACTTTTTCTGCCTGTTTTATATGAGGGTACAGACATGGCTTTTCTCTCAATAATTAAGTGTTATTACATCTCAGCTAAACTGCCTGCATTTAATGAGCGCTTACAGAATACTGAAACCATCTAGCACAAAATAATCTGCATATTCATCATAAGCAGGAATGAAATGCTTTTAATAGTATCCCTTTGCTCAGATTAATGTTTGGGCATTAAATACAGTATGCTAGGTGCTTAAGATAAATTTCCAAAGGCCCAGCCATAAGGGCAGTGCATTGTAGATACACGGATTCTCAGAGTTTATGGAATATTTCAAAATTATTTTTCCTGTGTCTTCCTAAAAGCCACAGGTATTGGCTCAGCCACTGTCCCCTCAAACCAAGCAGGAAAAAATAGCAGTAAGTACAATTGCTCTTCTGTGCATAGGGTGAAACTATCTTAAGTACATAGTCAGATCAAGAATAACTTGAAACCGCAGCAGGTTTGACTTGAACTGAACCCCAGATTCAACATTAATATAATATTTGAATAACTGACACTGCTTCCCAGGCCCCACAGAACCAAGGAGAGGCACACCGCTTAGCTTTATCCCTTCAAACTCATTATTTTTTAAAATATATATTTTTATTTATTTCAGAGAGGAAGGGAGAGAAAGATAGAAACATCAATGATGAGAGAAAATAATGCTCCCTGCATGCCCTCTACTGGGGATTAAGCCTGCAACCCGGGCATGTGCCCTTACTGGGAATTGAACAGTGACTTCCTGATTCATAGGTTGATGCTCAACCACTGACCCACACAGGGCTCAAATTTATTATTAATGAAGGAAGTTTAGGCTTTAGTTATGCCTCGATCTTGCCTTGAGGTGAACTCTGAAAACTGAGTTATAGAATACTCTCCAGATTATGGGACTAAAGCAAACTCCAAGGCACTGAGAACCCCTGTAGTACAGAGACACAGGCTTTTTTCCTCATTTCAAGGGAGCTTGTTGGATTCATCATGTCCTTGAGTGTTGACAGCTGAATTTAAAAACAATGTAGGACTGAAACTGAATGGGGCAGTGGTGAGGAAGGTAGAAAGGGGTGAGAAGGGAATATCTTTCTTATACTTTTGTTTCTTTGGTTTCTCAGAGCCAACTAGTTACTATATGTTGCCTGTTTCTTGGAGATAGATCATTGTTGGATATTTGTGTAGAGAGAAATTCAATTTCTTCACCTCTTTTTTTTTTTTCCTGTTTCTTGGTCCTTCTACCGCTGCTGCTGCTGCTGCTTCTTCTTCTTCTTCTTCTTCTTCTTCTTCTTCTTCTTCTTCTTCTTTTTTTGCTTCTTTTAAAAAGACGTAAAATAAATTTCTTGCACATATGCGGGAAACCTTCTTGGCATTTTCAAACTGCCAAGTGTTCTATAACCAGCCATATGTGGAAATTGTTTTATGTATTTAACATACACTTTTTATTGTTCCATCCCCCCCCATACAGTTTATATTTTGATCATGTTCCAAAGGATTTTATCCAGATACTTCATGAATGTACAACAGAAAAAAATATGTAAATACAAACATAATTGAAAATAATATTTTTCTTAAATTATTTTTATTATTTATTCTCTCTCTCTCTCTCTCTCTCTCTCTCTCTCTCTCTCTCTCTGTCTCTTTCTCTCATACATATACAACCACAGACTAGTTTTTAAGGATTGATTAATTAATGACTGATCTCTCTTATAACAACCTCCTGTTTTTCAGTTGAACTTTATTGCTTATTTTTCTGAATATTTTGTCCTAAAATAGCTTAAAACAAGTTGATTTCACTAGATAAAGGAATGATGTGTCATTTCAGAGCATGAACAGTTATTGAATATAACATTTCAAAACTCACTAATAATTTGGAATAATTTGGAATAGCTTCATGAGTCCCTGTTCCCTTACCTACCCCCCTCCCCCAAATCACATTATTGTCCAGAAGATATTGTGTTAGCCAAAGTTTTCACCCAATCTGGATAGGAAGCTTCATGTCATAACAATTTTCAGACTTCACTGCATCAATCAAACAGATTGTTCTTGTAGTGGTTACTTCCTGGGGAATTCGCCAACTTGGAGTTTGTACCAATGAGCCAACATAGGCCAATGGAACGGCCATACTCTTTATGTATTCATTTATAGAGCTATTTCAGAAGATGTTCTTGCAGCAGCTGCCTGTTTGTAAAGGAAGTCTTGGGGGCATGCTAAAAGAGGCCTAAATGAAACTAGTAGATGATCAAATGATAAAAAAATAGCAAAAGACAGGTAAATCACAATAGAAGATGCTGTGGGACTTTCTGTAGGGCTTCACCACCATGACTCTGAAATAACTGAAGTTTTAACTACAACAATTTGAATGAACTATAAAGCATTAAAAATACAAACCATAGTGTTTGCATCTTTCCCATCCCTATGTGAGCATGTATGTGCATATACTCACTCTCTCACATACACGCATAAATATACATATTAGCTCTAACTTATTTCTGATATAAATATGGATTTTAGATAGCTGACCAGTTTGCTTTTTATTTCTTTATTATGTTTTCATTATTTTTTTATTGTTTAAAGTATTACAAATAGTAGTACATGTATCTCCTTTTTTTTCCCAATTGACCTTCCCCCAGCTTCCCCTACCCCCCGGCACATGCCCTCACCCCCCTCCCAGTGTCTTGCGTCCATTGGTTATGCTTATATGCATACATATAAGTCCTTCGGTTGATCTCTTACCCGCCCCGAACCCCGCAACCCTTCCCAGCCTTCCCGCTGTCATTTAACAGTTTGTTCGATGTTTCTCTGCCTCTGTATCTATTTTTGTTCATCAGTTTATAATGTTCTTTATTATCCATAAACTAGAGGCCCAGTGCATGAAATTCATGCACTGGGGGCGGTGTCCCTCAGCCCAGCCTGTACCCTGTCCAATCTGGGATCCCTCGGGGGATGTCCAACTGCTGGTTTAGGCCCAATCCCACAGGGCCTAAACCGGCATTCGGACATCCCTCTCACAATCTGGGACTGCTGGCTCCAAACTGCTCACCTACCTGCCAGCCTGATAACCCCCTAACCACTCCCCTGCCAGCCTGATCGATGCCTAACTGCTCCCCTGCCGGCCCAATTGCCCCCAACTCCCCTCCACTGCCAGCCCGATCACCCCCAACTGCCCTCCCCTGCCAGCTCGATCACCCCCAACTGGCCTCCCCTGCTGGCCCAGTCACCCCTAACTACCCTCCCCTGCCAGCCTGGTCGCCTCCAACTACCCTCCCCTGCTGGCCATCTTGTGGCGACCATCTTTGAACACATGGGGGTGGCCATCTTGTGTGAGGGCGTGAGGGTCAATTTGCATATTACCTCTTTATTATATAGGATGAGTGAGATCATGTGATATTTTTCTTTCATTGACTGGCTTATTTCACTTAGCATAATGCTCTCCAGTTCCATCCATGCTGTTGCAAAAGGTAAGAATTCCTTCCTTTTTGTAGCAGTATAGTATTCCATTGTGCAGATGTAACACAGATTTCTAATCCACTGGTGGGCATTTAGGCTGTTTCCAAATCTTAGCTATTATAAATTGTGCTGCTATGAACATAGGGGTGCATATATCCTTTCTGATTGGTGTTTCTGTTTTCTTGGGATATATTCCTATAAGTGGGATTACTGGGTCAAATGGGAGTTCCATTTTTAGTTTTTTGAGGAAACTTCCTACTGTTCTCCACAGTGGCTGCACCAGTCTGCATTCCCACCAGCAGTGAAGAAGGGTTCCTTTTTCTCCACATCCTCTCCAGCACTTGTCATTTGTTGATTTGTTGATGATAGCCATTCTGACAGGTGGTACCTCATTGTTTTGATTTGCATCTCTCAGATGGTTAATGACTTTGAGCATGTTTTCATATGTCTCTTGGCTTTCTGAATGTCCTCTTTCGAAAAGTGTCTATTTAGGTCATTTGCCCATTTTTTGATTGGGTTGTTTATCTTCCTTTTGTTAAGTTGTATGAGTTCCCTGTAAATGTTGGAGATTAAACTCTTACCGGAGATATCATTGGCTAATATGTTCTCCTATGCAGTGGGCTTTCTTGTTGTTTCGTTGATGGTTTCTTTTGCTGTGCAGAAGCTTTTTATTTTAATGTAGTCCCATTTGTTTATTTTCTCCTTAGTTTCCATTGCCCTAGGAGCTGTATTGTTAAATATATTGCTATGACAAATGTCTGCTATTTTGCTGCCTATAGCTTATTCTAAGATTTTTATGGTTTCCCATCTTATGTTTAAGTTCTTTATACATTTTGAGTTTATTTTTGTGTATAGTGTAAGTTAGTGCTCTAGTTTCATTTTTTTGCATGTATCTGTCCAGTTTTTCCAACACCATTTATTGAAGAGACTGTCTTGACTCCATAGTATGGTCTTGCCTCCTTTGTCAAATATTAATTGTGCATAATGGACCAGTTTGCTTTTTAATAAATGAAATGTGCCTATTTATTTAAATGTCTGTGCCTAAGGTTGCCCACGATCATATGTCCATTTATTTACTATATGCTTGCATTTTGTTTTGTTTTTTGTTTTTTTTTAAATATGTTTTGATTGTTTACAGAGAGGAAGAGAGAGGGATAGAGAGTTAGAAACATCGATGAGAGAGAAACATCGATCAGCTGCCTCCTGCACACCTCCTACTGGGGATGTGCCCACAACCAAGGTACATGCCCTTGACCGGAATTGAACCTGGGACCTTCAGTCCACAGGCCGATGCTCTATCCACTGAGCCAAACCGGTTAGGGCTATATGCTTGCATTTTGTAGAAGGGAGAATAGTTGAGGATGACTCATTGGGATTAGATACAGAATGCAGATATAACTCAAATATTACCATTCTAAAGGTTTTAATAGATGTCTGTACACGAGACATGAGCTTAGATGTGACTATCCTAGTTTCTAGTGCAGAGTTAATGTGCACTTTCATGAATGGTATCAGTTGTTTTGTAGATTTTATTCCTTAAGTCTCATTAGTCAAGTTTTAACTATCTGTGAACAAATAATGCAGGTAATGTTAACTACTGTATGGATTTTGTTGAGCAATCTGGCTCAGAATTGATTAGAAGCAATTAGCACATGGAAAATTATGATTTGGATATGTAGAAAAATTTAAATCCAGGCTGTATCAGCTTTAACTCACTTTCTGATTTTCCTATCTAAGGAGGCTCAGAAAATGCAGTCATTTTTATATTCATCTAAGCAAAATATAGTTAGGAAGATCAAATTCTGCCCTGAATACCATGTTGTATAATTCCGAACTCCAAGGGGAACACTTTTTAGGTAATCTGTTCTCTTGGATAATTTACTCTGATTTTGTCCCTTTCTATTAATCTAGAATCTAGCTTTGGGCAGTTGGGAGGAACTAGTCTTGTCCAAGCTGAAGCTCTTTAAAAAGCACAGGTTAGCATAATGGTCTCCAGTGCCATCCATGCTGTTGCAAATGGTAAGAATTCCTTCTTTTTTATAGCAGTGTAGTATTCCATTGTGTAGATGTACCACAGTTTTCTAATCCACTCATCTGCGGTTGGGGACTTACGTTGTTTTCATATCTTAGCTATTGTAAATTGTGCTGCTATGAACATAGGGGTGCATATATCCTTTCTGATTGGTGTTTTTGTTTTCTTGGGATGTATTCCTAGAAGTGGGATTACTGCATCAAATGGAAGTTCCATTTTTAATTTTTTGAGGAAACTCCATACTGTTCTCCACAGTGGCTGCACCAGTCTGCATTCCTACCAGCAGTGCAAGAGGGTTCCTTTCTCTCTGCATCTTTGCCAACACTTGTGGTTTGTTGATTTGTTGATGATAGCCATTCTGACAGGTGTGAGAAGGTACCTCATTGTTTTGATTTGCATCTCTCAGATGATTAGTGACTTTGAGCATGTTTTCATATGTCTCTTGGCCTTCTGTATGTCCTCTTTCAAAAAGTGTCTATTTAGGTCCTTTGCCCATTTTTTGATTGGATTGTTTATCTTCCTTTGGTTAAATTTTATGAATTCCCTATAAGTTTTGGAGATTAAACCCTCATCAGAGGTAACATTGGCAAATATGTTCTCCCATGCAGTGGGCTTTCTTGTTGTTTTGTTTTGCTGTGAAAAAGCTTTTTATTTTTATGTAGTCCCTTTTGTTTATTTTCTCCTTAGTTTCCATTGTCCTAGGAGCTGTATCAATAAAGATATTGCTATGACAAATGTCTGCTATTTTGCTGCCTATAGCTTCTTCTAAGGTTTTTATGGTTTCCTGTCTTATGTTTAAGTCCTTTATCCATTTTGAGTTTATTTTTGTGTATGGTGTAAATTGGGTGTCTAGTTTCATTTTTTTTTGCATCTGTCTTTCCAATTTTCCCAACAACACTTATTGAAAAGATTGTTTTGACTTCATTTTATGCTCTTGCCTCCTTTGTCAAATATTAAAATAAGCCAGTCAAAGAAAGATAAATATCATATGATCTCACTCATTTGTGGAATATAATGAACAACATAAACTGATGAACAAAAATAGAACCAGAGTCATAGAAGCATGGAACAGACTGTCCTACCTATGTGGGAAGGTGGGGGTGAGGGGGTAAGTGATCAGAAAAGGACTTGTATGCGTGCATATAAGCATAACCAATGGACACAGACAGTAGGGGCGTGAGGACATGTGCTGGGGAGTGGGGGCAGTTGGGGAGAGGTCAATGGGGGAAAAAGGAGACTTATGTAATACTTTAAACAATAAAGAATTAAAATGCCTATGTAAAAAAAAAAAAAAAAAAAAACAGGTTAGAAGCCCTGAATAAGGCTTTGGAGAAGATGATTTAAAAAAAGGAAATGTGAAAGCTGAGAGCCTTCCGGAGCAAAGGGCCACTTCAGCTATCATGTCTGTCAGCTGGCTGGTGATAGCATCCAGCAGCTACTCAGTAGGCATCAGAGCTTGCTAAGGACAGCTGATGTGTTCTCTGGACCTGGAGAGACTTGGGAGCTAGCTGAAAGCCATTCCCTTCTTCTTAATGATTATCCATTAGTGCAGTGTGTTTTTTTATTGCAGAGTAGATTAAAAACAATTAGCAAGTGGAAAATGGAAGAGGCCCTTGCTGCTTTTAGTGTATAGAAGCAACTTTTGAATGTAATCAAATACTCTTTTCAATCAGATGTTCCATTTTACCTGAATTACATTTTATTCCTCTATCATGGATACATGCTCTATTCCAGTGGTTGGCAAACTCATTAGTCAACAGAGCCAAATATCAACAGTAAAACGATTGAAATTTCTTTTGAGAGCCAAATTTTTTAAACTTAAACTTCTTCTAACACCACTTCTTCAAAATAGACTTGCCCAGGCTGTGGTATTTTGTGGAAGAGCCACACTCAAGGGGCCAAAGAGCCGCATGTGGCTCGTGAGCCACAATTTGCCAACCACAGCTCTATTCCATGTAAACATGGAAATTTTCTGGACATGGATTCAGTATATGTATTGCTGCTTACTGCATCTACTTTTTAATGCTTTTTAGAAAACATTATTTGGTTAAGTTAATTTTCTCATACTGAACAAGATACACACACACACACACACACACACACACACACACACACACACACATACTGAGTGGCCAGAATATTATGATCTCTGAACACATAATAATCTGGCCACTCAGTGTGTGTGTGTGTATGTGTGTGTGTGTATATATATATATATACTAGAGGCCCAGTGCATGATTTAATCATGCACGTGTAGGCTGTCTGTCCGCTGGTCGGGACCCGGTGTGGCCAGCAGCTCCGAAGTCCCTGGGCCCCTAGGGCAAGGCGGGGCGGGGGCGTGGTCCTCCTGCGGCCAGAGCCCAGGCCAGGGTCTTGCCTTCTCCTCCCGCCCAGGAAGGCTGGGGCTGCCGCCGCCTCCTCTGCCTTTGTGGAAACCCGCGTCCTCTGCGGACACTGGGACACCAGGACACTGGACACCGCCGCGCGCTCCTGCGGCCCAACTGCTGCCAGACTCCTCCCCCGGGAGCCGCGCTGCCCGCCCACCCGCGCCGCCTCCAAACCTCCAAAACGCCGGCTGGCTGCCCCAGAGGCCCGTCTGTGCTGCAGCACAGCCATGGCGCAGATGCTGAGCTTGCGTCCCCACTGGCAACGCGAGCTCAGCGTCCTGCCGGCCCAATCACCACCCCAGCCACCCCAAGTCCCGCCCCCTGTTTCTCCCGCTGGCCCAATCGTGGGCGTAGCGGAGTGATGGTAATTTACATATTACCTTTTTATTATGTAGGATTAGAGGTCCGGTGCATGAATTCGTGCATGGGTGGGGTCTGGCCAGCCTGGCCAGGGGAAGGGGACATGGGTGGTTGTCGTGCCTGCCTGCTGGTCAAACTCCTGGTCGAGGGGACAATTTGCATATTAGCCTTTTATTATATAGGATATACACTGAATGGCCAGATTATTATGCGTTTAGAGATCATAATAATCTGGCCACTCAGTGTATATATATGACGGTTAAAGCATATTCCAAAGGCATCTTTTAACTCACATTGTAAGACTACAGAACCATATTGACTGCTATTGAGACAGTTTAATCATTCATTTTTAAACTATGAACATATTTTACTATACTTGTCATTACCTATTACTATACTCTTATGTAAAAGGAAACTATTTTATAGGGAAAATAATAACAATTAAAGGAACAATAGATCTGATTTTGTCAATGTTCAGGAAGTGAATCATTCAATGCCAAGCCTATAGAAATCAGGGACTGCATAAATTTCAACATCACTATGTGGAATTTTTTATATTTTTCACATAGACTTGGATGAGACTTTGTGTAAATGAAAATTCCCTCATACAGTGAAGCTTGAGGGCGGGGGGATGCATTTTAATTCTATCTTCTCCAAAAAGAATCAAAAGTTAGACAATTTTTATTGAGGATTGTGTTATATTTTTCCCAAAGACTAAGGTGATAAAGAAGGTTAGAACTACATGGTGAAAATTATTTTTTCTTTATTTATTAAGGTATTACATATGCCACCTGGTGAAATTTACATCACATTTAAAGAAACAGTTCTTAGTGTGTGAGATTTTTGTCATTAACATTTGCACAGCTTGATTCTATTTCTCATTATATCCCAATTATTGAATCGAGTAAAACGAAATCATTCCTGTAGAGTGAAACACATGAAAATAGCAAACTACCCGTGAAAATTAACAAAGAAATATTGATCTTCAACTATTCCTATACCTTTATTTCTCACTTAATCTAGCAACTCTTTCCATTTATTTTACTAAATCAGATAAGTTAAATGATTGTCTAGTATTATTGGTGAAAACAGAAGGTTATGTAAGAAACGAGGAAAACCTCAGAACAGAATCATGGTGCCTCCTGGACTTCTTAGTATGAAAAGTATCTAATATAATCAAGCAATGCAGCAGCAGTAACATCATAAGAAATTCACAGTGAAGTATTTTCATTCATCACAACTGAAGCTCCAAAGCACCAAGTAAAATCAGTGTCAGAGCTTAGACAACTAGAATCTTTGGTTGTAACTTTCTCTGTAAAGAGAGTAAATCATAGTTTAGATTTATCAGAGGTACAAAGCAAACTATTACTCTGTGTCCACAAATGCCAATTGTATAGGAGCACCAAACATCTGAGAGGGTAATGTTTGAGGGTTCTACTGCTTCTAATAAACATTACCAAGCTCTTATTTGGCATGCAACGAAAGGTGAGGGCCTAGTAAGGCAGCCATGATAGGGATTGGGTAAAGAAGGCAAAATGACATAGAAATATCCTACTAAAGTAACCATGTGGTTTGGGTAATTTGTTATCTATTTACTTGCCCTAACTCCTCCAGTGAATGAGGAATAGTGGTAATAGACTTTTGGAAAGACAACACATTGTATATTATCTGAAGGAGCAGAACTCCTCCAATGTGTTTCTGTTGGACCTTTGGACTATACAAGTTGGTGTTTGGGGCAGAAATTATTCTTCATACTTATATTTTTCTTGGGTGAATACTAAAGTGAGTGTGTATTCTCTGTGTAACTCCAAAAAATAGAATAAATTTCAAATCATTTTCGTCAAAAAGTGGGAAATATATTATGTTGATAGAGCAACATTCAAATAAAATGTATGCCATAGAGTACTTTTAGGAAGGCTCTCCAAGTCATTGGTTTGCCTTACTAGACAAGGTCTAAATTGTTTAAACAAAATATACAGGTGGGTTTTTTTTAAAGATTATGAGGCTGCTGTCACTTATTTGCAACCCACAAGATTTTCAGGGAAGGCTATAGCATTTTATTTTAAATGGAATGGGTTCTAACAGTGGTTTTCTTTTACAAATTAAATTGGAGAACTAATTAAATTTCATTCCCCCTGATCAATGTTGTGTTAATAACCTATGTGATAGCTATCTTTAGCTATGAATACTCCAAGCAGGCATCAAATTAGTAAAAGCACATGGCTTATGACAAGAAGAAGAATGGTCAAGTTTATAATGTCCATTTTACACTTAATTTTTTTTAAAAAAATCACTTTATGAAACATTTTGCCCCATTGTTTTAGAAGGTGTTAATGTGATAGTGAAACTCTGTGATTCATTTTTTTTAAAGCCATTGCTTGTTTCCTTCACATTTCAGGAGGATTGGAACTATAAAAAGACCAATTTCTAGGATTATATGTTTCATAGAAAAAGCAAGCTGGTATTTCACCATCAGCTAGCGTTAAGATCCTATATTGTGACTTAACATCATTGAGGTGTGATGTGAGCCAATTTCTTTCAATTCCATGTGTTTGCTAGAATATGCAGAAGATGATGTTTACTCACTTTGAAAAGTAACTTCCTCTTTAAAGACAATTTTGAGAAAAAATAAAGCTGTAATTATGTGGCCTTGCAAAACTAATATTTATCATTCCTTAACTAGTAAATGAGCAAGATCATATCATTCTTTCCATTATATACATTATGAAACCCAAGGTTCAAATATTTGCCAGACTTTAGTAAAGGGTCTTAGTTAAATCGGTGACAGAGCCAAAAGTCCCTCCCCACTAGAACTCTTTGATCTAAAAGAATGTAACTGAACTTGTATAAGCTACTCCAGACAGATGAATGCTCATTTTTCAGGCAAAATGAAAAGTTCTTTCCTGTAACATTTCATAACGATGATTATTCTTCTATACTGTAAATTAAATTCAAATTTGTCATATTTATAACCTTTGAATTATCTACTTAGCCAACATAAATCAAAATATAATTTTAAAAGCACAATTAGAATAATTGGATTAGCTGTTTGCTTTCATTTAAGTATCTATACAAAAGGAAACAAGGTTTTAAAGATTAATTTCGTGGATGTGCTGAGCAGCCTAGCTGATAACTGTGGTAGTGATGGAAATTTCTGTTAGTAAATGCTGGTAGTATTTGCTCACACCTTTCTTTAAAAAAATTTGTCTGTTTCAACAGGCTCACTTTTTTTTTTTCTCATTCTGAAAATTACTTGAGTGCAGGACATTTATTTTTTCTCCTCTCTTAGGAAAAATATTCCTTCCTCCTGAACACAAATATTATAGTCCTGGTGAAATCTAACTGCTCAGCTTATGACTAGTTGGCTTTGTCTCAGTGAGATTTTGAGTAGTTAAAAATGGGATCCTATTTCACAGTCTCCACTTTTACAACTGATTCTCAAGAAAAGAAAACCAGTTGGGCATAATATATGTTTTGCTATCAGCACTTGCATGGTCACTTTAAAACTGAAGCATTCAATAAAGCAAGATCTTCATTAGAATTTTCTGCTCTTTTATACAGTATAGTAGTCAAAAAAGAAATAGAATTAATCAAATACCTATATTAATCAAATATTTCAAGTTATGATTTGTGGCATCTGTGTAGTAATCACGTTGGGGGTTGGTTGTTTCTTCCAGCAGGCAAAATAGTGGGAAATAAATTTCTATTGTGGATTCCCAGAATAAATGTTCATAAAGCCTAGTCATCGGATTGGTTTCTTTAAACATATAGCCACAACCATAAAGTGAAAAATTTAGATAATAAAAACTAGGTAATGTTATTCCAGGATCGCATGCAATATCATTGTATAATATGGAGTCAGATTTTTTTAATATTTCAAATAGATTATGCATACATATGTGACTTGAGGCAAAAGCTCCTAATACTAGCTTTTTAGGGGTAAAGTCAGTGATTGCTGGAAATATATCTGTGTTTGATTCTAACTAGATAATTGAAGAACATGGAGTGATTAATGTTATTTTCATAGTAGGTGCAGTCACATGGACACCTCATCTGTGAGTTAGTGACTTTAATGGGTTGTGTTTATTTATGATAAATGAGACCCTATGGGATAAAAATTAAAACTAAAGATTCAACTAAATCTTTTTTATTAATTTCCAAGAATCTAGTACAGTACCCTGCCCATAAGTAATCAATTAACATATGCTAGTTAATTAGCTTGGTTTTGCTAAGATTGATTTCCTGTAATTCCTACAGAACAAGACTTCATCCAAGAAGAACAATATGAAGGAGTCATTTTACCAATAATTGGGAGTTGAGCTCAGTATACAGGGGTAATCTTTGAAATGCCATAGTTTCTGAAAGGCTTCAGTAGGGGTCATTAAATACAAGGGATTATTCCATTCAACACTATCAATCAAATTGAGGAAGGTAGGCATTAACAATGCCTGTACTGGCACTTTTATTCCCTTCTATATATGGCATTTCCATGGTTAAGATGACTCACAATGTACTCAAATTAGGATTTTCCAGCCAACTGTTTCCCTGCACATTTTATCTATTTTCCAAGATTCAGAGAAGTATCTGCCTGTCACTTGTTTTACAGTTTAGTAGTGTTTACATAAAGGATTGAAAAGGAGGCTGTGTTTTACCCCCCACCATTTTTAACCATTTTTTTAACCCTCCAGCATTAAGCTAGTGACCTATTAGCATCTGCCAGAAAATTTGCTAGTGTTAGTTAGACCCATATGCTTCTGGTGACTGGCAATTTGGAATAGCTATTTTCATTCACTGGCTGTCATATAACCCCCAAAAGGCTATGCTCTTTTCTTCCAACAAGTGCAGTTGAACTCCTGGCAACCAAGAGAGAGTATCACAAGATGGTTCTTGTTTTCTGTTCCTATCAGCTCTCATAAGCCACTACCTTCTAGAGAAAGCCTTCTTAGAAACCTTCCCAGGGAAACTCTGCAATTTTCCCTACCACATCTATTGGATTTACATATTATATTTCATTCCATTCCATATAATAAGTTATGTCAAGCCCTGTGCACATTACTGACATACTGCAAGTGTCTAATAAATGTCAACCATTTCTATTATCAAATATCTATTATTATGATTGAGCCTCTCTAGTGGCCCTCAGGATAAAATAGCTGTTAAACCTGGGTCTAGGATGCTTTTACCAAGAAACAGCTTCTTCCCTGACTAGATAGCTATGTGTTCTCAAAGACTCCATAGCACACTATAATTACTGCTACTTCCATACTCATTTTGCCAAACAGTACTTGTACACTTATCTTTCATGTTTCTTTAACCAGAATGTAAACTCTGAAGAAGATAGCTATGTATCAACTCCTGCTGTATCCCTAATGCTTAGCATAGTGTCTGAACTGAGCTTTTCATACATGTAGGAGATGTTCAGTAATGTTTGCTGGTTAAAATGTCCTATTATCATAGGTACTGAATGACTCCCAGAGTGATCCCTCAGAAAGGTGTGCATTCTTCAGTTATATCCCCAAACAGAGTTAGCCTAATCAAAATATGTGCTATGAATGGATGTGAAGCATTAATATTGGCAGTTATGCCCCAAATATTGTCCTCAGGTTGGATGCAACATAAAAATCACACTTAGATATTAATTACAAATCCTTAGATTGAGTGGTAGATAATTACCCTTTCATCATCATATGCATATCATACTTACTGATTGGCTAAAATGTGCTTAGAGTAGCAGCCTCTAAGAGGCACTTTCCCTCTCAAGTAACTGTCACCTACACACATCAACCCTTAGCACATCTTAACCCTCTCTTACTGTCATTTCTTCCACCTGCTATTGATAGTTTCACCAAATTATACATCTAATCTCAGCTTCTCCTGTTTTTCTTTAACTAGTTATAAGATACTAAATATATCCTATCTAATAATAGACAAATATGCAAATTGACCATACCTCCAACATACCCACAAGCCACACCCACCATCTAATCAGAGCGACTATGCAAATTAACCCAAACCAAGATGGCTGCAGCCACAGAGAGCAAGGTTTCCTAGGTAACAGAGGAAGCCAAGCTTTCCGCTGGCCCTTGCCAGGCCTAAGCCTCCACTCAAGCTACAAAGTTTCAATTACAGAAGGTAAACAAATTCAAACAAATGGTGGCAGAATGGAGCTTGAGAGAGCAGGCCAGGGTTGCCGCCGGCAACAGGGGAAGCAAAGCTTTCCGCACACCCTGGCCGGGCCCTCCCGCTTAAGGCAACAAAGTTTCAATTATAACCCCAACACAAATGGCTGCCGGGCCTCAGAGGGAGCCCCAGGCTTGGCTCCACTCCAGGCTACAAAGTTTCAATTGTAGAAGGAAAATAAATTCCAGATACCAGGGCCTCTGCTTGGGTTGCCAGGGTGCATGGCCGGCCTGCAAACCACCACAGGCCCCTCGCTCAGGCCGCCCCACACCCCAAGGGAACCTCCACCTGATCCGGGACGCCCTTCAGGGCAAACCAACTGGCCCCCACCCCTGTACCAGGCCTCCATCCTATCTAATAAAAGAGTAATATGCAGATTGACCATCACTCCAACACACAATATAGCTGCCCCCATGTGGTCAAAGATCCTGCCCCCATGTGGACACAAGATGGCCACCACAAGATGGCCAGCAGGAAAGGGCAGTTGGGAGGCACCCAGCCTGCAAGAGAGGACAGTTGGGGGAGACCTAGACCTGCAGGGGAGGGCAGTTGGGGTGGACCAGGCCTGCAGGGAGGGCAGTTGGGGGTGACCAGGCTGGCAAGGGAAGGAAGTTGGGGGCAAACAGGCTGGCAGAAGAGTGGTTAGGGAGTGATCAGGCTGGCAGGCAGAAGCGGTTAGGGGTAATCAGGAAGGCAGGCAGGAAAGCAGTTGGGAGCTAGAAGTCCTGGATTGTGAGAGGGATGTCCGACTGCCCGTTTAGGCCCTATCCCCCGAGGGGTCCCATTTTGGAGAGGGTACAGGCAGGGCTGTGGGACAACCCCCCTCCGTGCATGAATTTCGTGCACCGGGCCTCTAGTATATATATACTAGAGGCCCGGTGCACGAAATTCGTGCATGGGTAGGGTCTCTAGGCCTGGCTGGTGATCAGGTCTGATATGTGGGGTCACTGGCGGGGCAATCGGGGGCCCCCCGCTGGCACCTGTCTTGGCTGGCCTGGGGCCTGCGGGCTGGGAGCAGCTCCTGTGTTGAGCATCTGCCCCCTGGTGGTCAGTGCGCATCATAGCAACCAGTCATTCTGCTGTTTGGTTTATTTGCATATTAGGCTTTTGTTATATAGGATATCCTATATAATAAAGAGGTAATATGCAAATTGACCATCACTCCAACACATAAGATGGTCACCCCCATGTGGTCAAAGATGGCCACCCCCATGTAGACACAAGATGGCTGCCACAAGATGGCCAGCAGGGGAGGGCAGTTGGGAGGGACCAGGACTGCAAGGGAGGGCAGTTAGGGGCGATCAGGCCTGCAGGGGAGGACAGTTGGGGGAGACCAGGCTGGCAAGGGAGGGCAGTTAGGAGTGACTGGGCCAGCAGGGCCAGGCAGTTGGAGGCGACCAGGCCTGCAGGGAGGACAGTTGGGGTGATCAGGCTGGCAGGGGAGGGCAGTTAGGGGCAATCAGGCTGGCAGGGGAGCAGTTAGGCATTGATCAGGCTTGCAGGGGAGTGGTTAGGGGGCGATCAGGTTGGCAGGCAGAAGCGGTTAGGGGCAATCAGGCAGGCAGGCAGGCGAGCGGTTGGGAGCCAGCAGTCCTGGATTGTGAGAGGGATGTCTGACTGCCCTCGAGGGGTCCCAGATTGGAGAGGGTGCAGGGTTGGCTGGGGGACACCCCCCCATGCACGAATTTCGTGCATCAGGCCTCTAGTGTGTGTGTATATATATATATATATATATATATATATATATATATATATATATATATGTATATATATTCCCATCCATGCATCCATCTATCCATGCATCCAGCTATACTTGGCAAACACAGCCCCTGCTTTCTCTGAGCTTATAGTCAAATGGAAGAAACAGACTTTGAACTGATAATTATAATCAAGTACCTACTCAAGATCCCCTTTTCACTATGTCTGGCCACTGCTGGATGAAGATGACCATGAACAGATTACTTTTACAGAGCAGCACTGTAACAGTATTTTCAGATGCCAGTATTAACTAAGAACAAGAAAGACCTAGGAATAATTAGATGGGATGTAGACAAGAAGGAAGTGCATTATTAAAATGGGATGCATTTTTAGGAGTCAGTATCCAAAGTTAAGCTCTTGCCATTCATTGCCTGGCAACAAGAGAAGCAGCTTCACCCTGCAAAAGCTGAGAATGTGCAGAGGACTGGAGAGCAGCTGTGGAGAACTCCCCCCAGGGATTTCTTAGTCAGATGTTTATAAACTATTTTCTAATTCTTGAAAGTGGATGATCTTAACCTGTGCTCTAAGGAGAGCTGATTAAGAACAGAAGAAAAGCAAAACCTGACTTTACCCCAATGAGTTCATAGAATTTCAATACCCACCACCACCCCATTTTAAGAACCAAATGCCTAAGTCTATGGTTGGCAGACTGCGGCTCGCGAGCCACATGCGGCTCTTTGGCCCCTTGAGTGTGGCTCTTCCACAAAATACCACAGCCTGGGTGAGTCTATTTTGAAGAAGTGGCATTAGAAGAAGTTTAAGTTTAAAAAATTTGGCTCTCAAAAGAAATTTCAATCGTTTTACTGTTGATATTTGGCTCTGTTGACTAATGAGTTTGCCGACCACTGGCCTAAGTCATCCACCCTGAAGCAGATTTGATGCTGACTATAAGCACTAATTGATTGTCAGTTCTGCTCTGGTTTATACATGGGAGTGATATGACTGTTAGCAGCCATCATTGCACCAATCTTTTATTCACGCAGAAAGTAATTGTGCTTTGTATGAATGCAAATTTCCCACAATATTGCCATTTGTTCCTAAAGTTAAAACATCTGCTTTAGAAAATTATATTCCTTCATATGGGCTAGGCAGCCCTTTACAAATCTTAACCTATTTAATCCTCGCAACAACCCTATGAAGAAAGTAGTATTGTTTTCCTCATTTTAAAGATGCAGAAACTAAGACCAGAGATTACAGTACTTTCCCAAAGTTACCCAGTGAGACAGACTTGGGTTCTAATTATTGCTCTGCCATTTTGTGATTTGAATCTGTTCTCTCAACTGGTATGCAAAGTTGCCTTAATATAGAGCAAATGAAGAAAAAAGGATTCTATAGTACAACAGTCCTGAGCAGCTATTTGCCACTAGTCTTTAATTAGGTTTGTTTATCTACTTTTCCTTTTCCCAGTAGGCCAAAATCAACAAGCCAAGACATTTGATTGAAGTCAGCATATCTTGAAAATCACTTACTGCAAAAAGAGCCACTAGAGGCCTAATATACTTGTCACCTTACTCTATTTTATAAGGGTCCAGTATCTAATCCATTAGTTTATATCCAGAAGAGACTATCTTGCAAGGAATACAGCCTAACTTCTTTGTTACATCTATATCAAGGCCCTGCAACTCTGCTACTTGCTAAACTATCCCAGGCATTTGTTTAGAAATAGGTAATTCTGACACTTATTAGCAAGGCACATTGTAGTGGAGTCCTGATATACTCACCTGCCTCACGTAGTCATGGTCATCCAGTGAGTGTAATAGAGGTACAGTTTGCATTTTTTGCTGTTGACAAAGTTAAATACATTTATTTATGTAAGTTTTAATTTATAATTTAAACCATTCTTTTTTCTTTCTCCTTAATTATTCTTCCTTTCTAATTATTCCTTTCTCTAAACAACATCTGAAGTATGGCACTGATTTTTTAAAAACTCCATTGTACTTAAATAAATAGCAAGTTATACTTTATAAATATGCTTTTTAAAAAATACTTTTCATTGTTGATAGTATTACATATATCTCCCATTTTACCCGCCTTTACCCTCCTCCTCACAGCTTTTATCCTCCTACTCCCAGGTCTTCACTACCCTATTGCTCGTGTCCATGAGCTATGTATATAAGTATATGAGTTCTTTGGTTTATCTCTTCTCATCCTCTCAAACCCACATAAATATGCTTTTTATTGATTTTAGAAGAGAAGAAGGGAGAGAGGAAGAAAAAAAAAAGATTTTAGGGAGAAACATTGATCCTTTGCCTCCTATACACAACCAAAGACTGAACTGGCAACCTTTTGGTGCACAGGATGATGCTCAACCAACTGAGCCACACCAGCTAGAGCTTGGCATATAATTTTTACTTAGCATCCCTCGTTCTAAAAAATCCTTACCTTTTTCTTTGGTAAACTGATGACAAAATGTGGTCATGACAAAGAAATGAGATGTGAATCATTCTCTACTATGTATATTTATCCTGGGATCCCTGTGTTTTACACAGAGCAATTTCAGCACAAGTCATATCAGATTTTAACCCCCCATTAAAGACACATCAGAGTTAAGCACTAGTTTCCTGATTTAAACTCTTCTTGATATTTTAGTGTTTTATTTAATATATTTTAATTCATTCATTAAATAATTGCATGTTCTTTGGAAAGATGTATTTTTCATTTATTCTTTTGTTCAATACAATAAACTGACATTTCTAATATGTTGAGAAGATTGCACTTTCATATATTGCTGAGATTAGCCCTTGAAATTCACTAGCCATCAGGATTTGCTGCTTTCAGTGATTAATTATCTGTTGGCACACTTTTCAAAGGTATTCTCTTTAGCTCTTTCCTTTCATCTTGACCTACCATTGTTATGAAGTCTTTTATGAATAATTCAAAAGTATATTAATAAAGGTTTATTTTGTTTCATTGGGTACAGATGCTGGCTTGTAATTATAATGCAGTTTATAACCATAGTGAAATGAAAGCCCTGATAGCTGTACCTCAGTTGAACCCTAAATATCATTTTATGACAAATAATTATTAAATATTTCGGTAAAGATCTTAGGAATCTGGAATAATTTGTCCCTTCAATCTGTCAGTCCACCAGGATTCATATCTATTCAGCAAATTTCTATGACATGAATTCAAAGATTGAAGCACTGTTCCAAATGCTGGATATACAGCAATAAACAAAACATAATACCTGTCCTCATGGAGCTTATCTTCTAGAGGGTGTAGACAGACAGTAGATAAACAAATTAATATACAATGTGTTTTGGAGAATAAACCAGCAGGGTTAAGGAGATAGGCCATGCTGGGAGATATAGGACATTTTCATATAGGGTAGTCAGGGAAAGCCTCTGTGTTAAGGTGGCATTTGATGGACAACAGGGAAGGGTTCAGGTAAGTATCTGGAGGAAAAACATTCCAGGCAGAGGTATCCGCACATTCAAATGTCCTGAGATGATAATATGCTTGACATGTTCAAGGGACGAGCTAGTAAACCAGTGTGACATAAAGTGAAAAAGAGATCACATGATTGATGAGAGTAGAGAAGTAGCCAGGATCAGATTATGTATGATCTTGTCCAAGGCAAGGACTTTGGTTTTAACTTGGAAAAGGAAAGCCATTGGAGGGGGTTGAGTAGAGGAGCTACATGATCTGCCTCATATTATAAATTAGTGTTTTACTACAAATATGACTTTTATGGCACCAATGTCCAGATAATGCAGTCAATTAGAGAATGCTATCAAGGAGTCCACAACCTCGCTCATCCTTCATTAACTTTACTTTGTTCCACAGCTACAGAATGAGCCTTAATCTTTAAACAAACATTATGGGCAAATGCTTTGTGGGTTACAGTGGAATTGGTAAGAATGTGTAATTCACTTGGGCCATCCTATCCAAACTGCAAGGAGACAAAAACAAGTATATTCATTTACCTCAGCCATCAGCAGTGCAAGAAAAACAAATCTCACTGAAGTGAGTCAGTAGAATCTTCGTAAACCAAAGCAAGCATATTATGCCTTAAATGATGGCTCAGTGGCCTCAAGGAAGTAATGCACCTTCCTTAGCTACTAATTTACTACCAGGCCATGACTCAGGCTTAGGGAAAATCAAACCTATTATTGCTTACTCAAAATACAGTAAGCAATTGTAGGTAAACATTGGGACTGTTTAGAAGAATATAAAGGTAATGTTGCTAAGAGGACAAATATGTAATCTGTAGCAGTTCTCACACTAGCTTTGTGTGTATATCCATCCTCCAATGACTGGTGGCTGTTTGCACAGCCATCCCTTTGCTTCCTCATTGGAGTTGCACATGTAATTTGATGTGTTTGCCCGAAGTTAAACACTGCAGTTCTAATGGTTTCACCTCTGTTTAACATGTCACCTTGTTTCTTCCTAATGCTAGAAAATTAGCAAAGTCACTGACTACTGGGCGTGGCCTGTAGAGCCACCCCTAAAGCTATGAGGTTTGAAACTCTGTACTCAAAATATTCGTACTGTCCTTTATTCTGGTCACTTAGCCTACAGCCCCTGTTTATTCCTTTCACAATAATTTTCAGCCAGTATCAGTCTACTGTAAATATTCTCTCCATAGATAGGTATCGCAGAAAGTATAACTTCAGTGACACTTAAATATCAAAGTGTGTTTAAAGTATATTTCTGGTGATTTACTAGTAATCTCACCATGCAAGAAGGTGACTTAAAAATGGAACCTTATTATCTTATCTTGGTGTATAATGTAAGGTATCATTTATAGTTAACTCTGATTAAATTGACTTGTGTTTGGCTAGTCCTAGAATGTATGAATTATGTTTTTTTGGTATTATAACAGTGGCAAATTTGGTTATTCTGGTGGTGTGATTCTGACTGATCTATTTTTAGGTTTCATCATACACTTTTTGAATTCTAAGCTATACCTTGACCTAGAATAGTCACACATTTTCTGAGATTAGTAAATGCTTATCTCTTGCTGATTATAAAATAGAGCACTTAAATGTAGGAGATGATAATACCAAATACATAATTTTCAAATGGAATGAAGGCCTAACTAGGTTATACTAGTAGGAAGATACTCACCCACAGTAGGTCTGTATCTTGCTTGGACACTGTAAACTATACAATTCAGTTTTTTCTGTTGTCTCTCACTGCAAGAACACATTTTGGGGCATGGCATGGGTTCTGGTTGCAGCTCAAGAAGTGCTTTCTAGACAACTGTCTGGGGAAGGCAACTAATATTTTCAAAATGCTAAGCACCATGAGTGCCAGCATCTCATTTAACAAAAACAGGGATTATGATAGGCATGAGAATCCCCATAAAATGGTACCCTATCTAACAAAGAGGGAATATGCTAATTGACCCTCACACCCTTGCAAAGATGATGGCGCCCACAGCCAATAAGGAGAGAATATGCTAATTGACTGCCCCACCCTCAAGATGGCGGCACCCTCAGCCCCCCAGCCACCCAAGGCTGGCCCAAGGCACAGGCAAGCTTCAGATGGCAGCTGCCCAGCCACCCAGGGCTGACCAAGGCTCAGATAACCAGGGCCAGCCAAGGCTTGCACTGCCGGCAGTGGCAGCAGTAGAGGTATTTTGGGGCATCACCTTCCTCTGATCGCTGGGTCACCTCCTGCCCCTGAGGGCTCCCGGACTGTGAGAGGGGGCAAGCCGGGCTGAGGGACGCCCCCCTCCAGTGAATGAATTTTCATACAGTGGGCCTCTAGTATAAAATAATCAGCTTCCATAAGTCAGCCAGAGATGATACTGCACATTCTGTAAAACAATAAACATTATATATAAGATGTTGTTCAGAGAAGCTCTGACTCACTAAGCAAATCATGCATCATGATTCTCTACACAAACCAATTCCTTTGTAGGGCCAGAAGATTTAGCTGCTTTACCTAGGGACAGTATAGGATAGCTAGACAATTCTGAAAATGTTATGCTTTATATGATCCAGCACATATAATTGAATATATTCTCTCCTTTCCTGAATAATTGGCATTTGAGGGTCAACCAAAGAACAAGTCCATGTCTCATCTTTCCAATAGGGGGTTACAGAACAAAGAGAAAATGGATCCTTGACAGGGTGGGGGAAGGAAGAATTGGATGTTGAACCCATACAACTCTTTCCCTGGAGACATAACTTGGGCAGAAAAGGAAAAGGATATACATCTGGTCTGCCGTATCATCACCTTTGCATCAACTGACTGTTTATTTTTGTTGGAAGTCAGCATTTAACCAGTTCTGCCTGAAGCTAAGTGAGGGAGTTTAATTCTGAGAACTGAGATCTCCCTGAAGAGTCATATCCTTCTCTTTCTTTTGGGGAAGGAGTGTTCACACCCTCCTGATGCTCAGGAATACAGTAGGCATCATCAAATGGCAACATCCCAAATTCATTCTCTGAGAATTTAAAAAAAGAGAAGCAATCCAGCTGCTGATATGATTCATGAATAGATGATGCACTTACAATGACTTGGCGGTCCAATTTGTCATATACCAATCACATGCACTTAAAAGAGCCTTTATGTGGAATCAATATGAGCCATAAGACTTAAATACAAAAATATTGTGAACATTTAAAGTTTTAGCCCCTATGCTTACCTTTAAAGTAATAATCCTATCTAATAAAACAGTACTATGCAAATCATCACTCCGCTACACTCACAAGCCATGCCCACCAGCCACACCCACCAGCCAATCAGAAAGCAAATATGCAAATACACCTAACCAAGATGGCTGCAGCCTCGGAGATCGTTGGTTGTTGGAACAGGGCTATTGGAGCCGAAGATCAGAGGGGAAGATCGGAGCCAGCGGGAGTCCCCCACAGGTGATCAGAGCCAGCTGGGGTCCCCTACAGGCAATCAGAGCCACCTGGGGGTCCCTGCCCAGGGCCCGAGCCTCAGCCAGAGGCTTGCAGCCTTGGCTGGGGGTGGATCCCCCCCCATGGGAGCCAGCTGGGGGTCCCTGCCCAGGGCCCGAGCCTCAAACAGAGGCTTGCGGCATTGGCTGGGGGCATAGTGGGACGATCAGAGCCAGCTGGGGGTCCTGCCCAGAGCCCAAGCCTTGGTCAGAGATTTGCAGCCTTGGCCATTGGGGCGGAGCCTGGCGATCGGAGCCAGCTGGGGCCCCCTAAGGGTGATCGGAGCCAGCTGGGGGTCCCTGCCCAGAGCCCAAGCCTCGACCAGAGGCTTGCGGCCTTGGCCTTGGATGGAGCTGGGCAATAGAGCCAGCTGGGGGTCCCTGCCCAGAGCCCAAGCCTCGACTAGAGGCTTGTGGCCTTGGCCTTGGATGGAGCTGGGCGATCGGAGCCAGCTGGGGGTCCCTGCTCAGAGCCCAAGCCTCTGCCAGAGGCTTTAGGCCTTGGCGGTGGGTGGAGCCCGTGAGCGGAGCCAGCTAGGGGTCCCTGCAGGCGATTGGAGCCAGCTGGGGGTCCCTGCCCAGGGCCCAAGCCTCAGCCAGAGGCTTGCAGCCTTGGCTGGGGGTGGAGCCGGACGATTGAGCCAGCTGGGGTCCCCTGCGGGAGATCGGAGCCAGCTGGGGGTCCCTGCCCAGAGCCCAAGCCTCTGCCAGAGGCTTGCAGCCTTGGCTGGGGGTGGAGCCAGCTGGGGGTCCCTGCCCAGGGCCCGAGCCTCAAACAGAGGCTTGAGGCCTTGGCCAGGGGCAGAGCCTGGCAATCGAGCCAGCTGGGGGTCCCCTGCCAAGGGCTGGAGGCTTTAGGCCTTGGCAGGGGCGGAGCCGGAGATCACAGGAGATAGGTGTGAACTACAGAGGAAATACCTTTTCTGACCGCTCATTGGGTAAGCTCCCTGTATGCCACTGGTAATATTCTTAGTAACTTGGGTATAAGAATCCAAAAAGGTGATCTAGGGCTTTTCCACCACACTCCTGGAGAAACAAACGAAGGTCTGCTGCTGGAGGGCTAAGAAATGTCATATCCTGCCCTAGCCGGTTTGGCTCAGTGGATAATGCCTAGGTTTGCCAATCGTGGAGTCCAGGTTAGATTCTGATCAAGGGCATGTACCTAAGTTGCAGGCTCCTCCCTGGCTGGGGCCCAGGTCAGGGCTCATGAAGGAGGCAAGCAATCTAAGTATTCCTCTCACTTTGATGTTTCTCTCTGTCTTTCCCTTTCTCTTTCACATGCTCTAAAAGTCAAAGTCAACATATACTCAGGTGAGGATAAAAAAAAAAAAAAGAAAGAAATGTCATATTCTATGAAAGACACATCTTGAAAATGCCTAAAGAAAGTTGTCATTTTTTCTTGGTGAAGGGACTGGAGTCCGTGTTGATGAAAACACCTTGGTGGCTGCAGTGGCTCCAGCAGCGGGGTGATGGGGCTGGTGCCTTTCCCTGATCAGCCCGGTTGTCTCTCACAAAGGGAGGCCAGACTGCGGCTTAGGCCCGCTCCTTATGAGGAGCGGGCCTAAGCCGTCAGTAGGACATCCCCTGAGGGCTCCCAATATGTGAGAGGGGGCAGGCTGGGCTGAGGAGACAACCCCCCCAGTGCACGAATTTCGTGCACCGGGCCCCTAGTGTGGCATATTTAGCAGTATAGATTTGTCATCACCAGCCATCTGCAAAAAAAAAAATTAGTATGAGATAAATAATTTAGCTTTCTTCTGTTCAAATACAATTTCATTACCCTCTTCCTTGATGCTGTGTAAGTCTTCAGAAATAATTAATTGTAAAGTGCTTTTGCATCCAGCCAAAGCGGAGCCAGGAGGTTTCTGACATGCTGACATTTGATTCTTTTTCCTCTGTGTGCTGTGAAAAGAAGAGGTGCTGATTATTAGCAAGTGACCTCAGAGAATAGCATAGCTGGTGGCGGCTCCTGCACAAACATACTGTCTGCTAAATCACAGTATGTGAACCATGACACGAGGCAGCTTAGACGTTTAAAAAGTACAGGTCAGCTCTAGCTGGTTTTGCTCAATGGTTAGAACATTGGCCTGTTGACTGAAAGGTCCTGGGTTCAATTCTGGTCAAGGGCACGTACCTATGTTGTAGGCTCAATCCCTGATCAGGGCGTGAGCGGGAGGCAACCAATCGATGTGTCTCTCTCACATAGATATTTTTCTCTCTCTCCCTCCCTTCCATTCTCACTAAAAAATACATGGAAAAATATCCTCAGATGAGGATTAACAAAAATAAATAAATAAATAAATAAATAAATAAATAAATAAATAAATAAAAAGTTCAGGTCATTTTTTTTAATTTAAAAAATGTAGAGCACAAGAAAGAAATTTAGGAGAGATTTGTTACAAATTCCCTGGGACCTAGTGCTTCTCTCTAATTACAGTAATAGCTCAGCCTCTGAAGCACAGGAATTGGATCAGAGGAGGTATATTTCCATTCATAAGAAAAATCTCTACTCCTTTTGTTCCTGGTTTTATTTCTCCAATCTGGCTTGAGTTGAGAAATCTTCTGGTAGAGTTGTAGACAACACGTGCAAGATTGTGGAGGGCCCTGAACACCAGGCCAGGGAGTTTGGATTTCATTCAGTAGGCAGCAGGGAGCCATTAAAAGATTTTGAACAGGAGGAGTGTAAAAAAAAAAAGGATTTGATTTGGATACATGTTTAGTATAAAAGTGCAATGATAAGATATATTAAGGGAGTATTATGGTTTTGTTCACAGCATTAACATAACTGGAGAATTCATCTCTACTAGCTGTCTAGTTCAGCTTTTACAGCATGCAAATTTTCAGGGCCAGCTGCAAGAGCTTGCTGATAAAAGAACTAAGACTTGATCATGTGAATGTAACTATATAGAGAGGAATTTTAGTGATCAAGATCACTGGTAACACAGAATAATAATCATTTTAAAGGGTGACTGTAGAGTTTTTGCTATTTTGTTTGAGTTCTTTGAAACCATTTCTGTGCTATATAATTACCTTAAATTTTTAAGTGTTCCCTGTGGGAATAATTTATGCATTTTGCATTCTTATGCAAATGCTTTAACTGTCTACGCTGTTGAAAATGAAAATGAAAGCTGAAAATTATTCCAACTAGGTTGTGGTTTTGTGCAAAGCTTATGAAGTATTCATCTTTTTTTATATATTCTTAGAGTTGGTATTATATTCTGGCATTGTGTTTTCAACTACAGTAATACATAGGTAACAAATATTTGAAATTTGAAATTGCATATCTGGATAAAGAACTGTAATTTGCCTATTTCAAAATTTAATATCATCAAACTCTTTCTTAAAAAATTAATATAAAGTGTTTCAGTATTTTAAGAATTACAGAACAAACAAAATTTAATTAAAACTAAGCTACTGAAAGCTCATTTATGAATTATAGTTGGGTGCTTAGTCTGAACACTTCTGTGAAGCACTGAAGTTTTGTAAGTCAGGCTTCACTGCAGTGGTTTCTACATAACCATAATATAAGGTGATAGGAATAATAAACGTCATTACAGGTGGTGGTGGCTTGTCATAAATAGGGAATCGTTGCCTTGTTTACCGAGACATAGCTATAGTTCTAAGCATTACATTTCTTTTACGAAAATATAATTCACTTTGTAATAGTGACATTCATATTTCAAAGTCTTGTTTTAATTAATTTTTTCAGGACTTTGCACTAATCCTGAGTTTCTTGAGACCTAGATTTCCTTCCTTCCCCACCCAGCCCCCAGAGATGGATGTGCATTACACATAGGAAAATCTCCAGGAAGAAATAAATGGGTTTACTCCTCTATCAGGTTCCTCTATAAATCTACCGATACTAAGTTTAAGGAAGAACACAACCTGCCCTGGGTGGCCTTTCAAATTTTACCCTGCGCTCAGAGCACAACTGGGAGTTTGGAGAGGAAACAGAAATTCTCTCCAGCACAGCAGACACTTTTCTACCTTCCCCATTAAACCTTTGGAGTGGGTGTGGGAGTGGTGGGTATGGGAGACCTTTCTTAATGGCCACAGAATTATGGAATTGGGAAAAACAAATCATCACATTTACTTTCTCTGTTTTCACTTCTTGTCATCTTTCTGTCTCTTTGTCCCCACCCCGCCTCTATCTTGCTCTCTCTGCCTCCTCCCCTTCTGCCTTGTAAGCATGGGCTCTCACCTACATGCTTGAGTCTGACTAAATTGGTTTATATTTCTCCTTATCTATTACCCACATCTTCACCTAGTTTCAGTAAATGTGACCCAGGGTCATGCCCTAGAGACTTTTAGTTTAGAGAGGTCACTGGTAAGAAAAAAAATGGAAATGTGCCTAATTCAGTTGCAATCATTTTGCAATAGGAGAATGAACTTTTCATGGCATGATCTAGGACCGTGGTTGGCAAACTGCGGCTCGTGAGCAACATGCGGCTCTTTGGCCCCTTGAGTGTGGCTCTTCCACAAAATACCACGGCCTGGGCGAGTCTATTTTGAAGAAGTGGTGTTAGAAGAAGTTTAAGTTTAAAAAATTTGGCTCTCAAAAGAAATTTCAATTGTTGTACTGTTGATATTTGGCTCTGTTGACTAATGAGTTTGCCGATCACTGATCTAGGAGAATGTTAAATGCACACATTTACATAAGAGAAAAAAATCTTTGTTTTGGAGAAAGCAGTGGACTGGGAGACAGCTGGCGGGCTTGGCTAATGCTCTGTGTTAAATCTCTTCCTTCTGCAACAGGACCAGTGAGGGCTGCTAGGTCCTCACTGTTTTGCATCCCTGGAAACATCTTAGAGATCAGGTTGCCTTAAAATAAAGGACTCTCACATGTCATCAACAACTACCTTATATAGATTCCAGCTTCATCTAAAAGTAGCTACTTCCCTGCCTGGATTCATTCTCTAAAAGAAAATGTGAAAGCCAGATTTCATTATAATTAGCGTCTCTGGTTCGATTTCTTCAACTGTAAAAAAAGATCTTTAGAGAGAAAACAAAGGTCTACCAAAACCCATTATAATCATTACCTTTATTGTCATTATCATTATTACATTTTCTCTTATCTGTCACTTGAATGCCATAACTATTTAAGCAGTTGTAGCAAACTTTAAAAATAGGCACTGCTTAAACCTAAGGAAGATACTATTAGATTTTTATTATTGTTGTTATTAGTAACCTACATTATGAAAGTAGAACTAGTAAAAGAGCATTTAGGACAGAAGAAGTCAGACAATATTGTACCTTTTGTAGCGTAAGTTAAAATGAAACATGTAAATGTAATTTGGCCCATTCATTCTGGGTTACGTATTTCACAGATCTTTTTAATATCAGTTGTTGTTTTTTTTTTTTCTTTCCAGTAACCTCTCTAAACCAGAAGTTTCTAGGGCATGACCCTGGGTCACATTTAATGATACTAGGTAATATTCCATAAATGTTCTAGTAATTCAGATTTTAGGATATTAGGCTATTTTAAGCCCCAAATTAAAAACTCATGTATTGTTACCCTTGAAAAGGAATCAGTACTGAATGCAGTTATACATACAGTTAACATGTAACAGGAACCTGTCTCAGAAATGGAAATGTGCTTCTCTGTTTGCTTTCACTAACCACCAGTAATTTCCATACCGGTTTCAAGTTGGGAGTGGGGTGGAAATGCTGCATTTTCTTTTATATCACATGAACTGAAAATTAAGGCAAGGGGAGGGATCCCACCATCATTGAGTGTTACACATAAGCTAGCTGCTTTCCATGGCCTCTGCAATCCTTCCTGTGTTGCACCTGGTGGTATTTTATAGATGCAGGAACAGAGCACAGGTGAATTGCCCAAATTCAGAAATCTGGAAAGTGGAAGAGGCAGGTTTGCATAGAGATCTTCAGTGTACAAAGAGACAGGGCGCACAAATAGGAGGAAGGGCTGAAACTTCAGCAAATGTTGAAATGTACATTTAGAAGAAAATTGATATTGCAGCTATTGCCTACATAGTGACTATTAAGGTAACTATGACACTTGCAATTGTGTTTACTAGTATAAAGAAATGAATTAAGGATTTATTTTCTTTGGTTTCTTCATTTGTGAGGTGGGAGAATTCCTCTCTCTCAGGCCATAGGGATGTAGATCCACTCGTTACTATAGAGAACTGCTGTCAAGATTAAATCAGATCATTACATATGCAAAGGAGCCTCCCACAGTGCTTGGCACACAGTAGGCTCTCATTAAGTAGTAGTTTAGAATGTATTCTTCCATTTGAGGCTTAATTTAATTCATTGACTTCCCTCATTCATATTCATGGTAAATGTCTATCACCAGCATTCTCTCATTAGCTCCTTTCAATGCACTCTCTTCATAGAGAGATTACTCTCTTTTGGACTTCCTATCCTCAGAAGTAATTTGCAGGTGTAATGTGATGTGGCAGTCCAATAGCCCTCTGTGACACCTTTTTCATCATTCATTTATAGATGAGGCCTTTGCATCTTGTCCTATGAGACTCTGGGTTTTATGGTTTGCAGAAGAAAGCACACATTAATGACTTCTATTTGAGCAGTCACTGTTGTCTGCCATTGCTTTCCTACTTGTGCAGGAGAAAAGATAAGAAGTCTCTTTTTAAAATTTTTGAAGAAGTGAACTTCTGGTCATTGTAAGTGATTCTCTTCTACAGAGACAGACCCTATCAAATTTAACACAATCACTATCCAACACAAATCAAAATTCCAATCCTCAATATTTCCTGAAGTACCAGAAAATCCTATGTGCCCACCTTGCTATGATTTTCTTAATTTAAATTCTTTATTGTTTAAAATATTACATGTCTCCTTTTTCCCCCATTGACCTCTCCCTGGCTGCTCCCACCCCCTAGCACACGCCCTCACCCCCTACTGTCTGTGTCCATTGGTTATGATCATATGCATGCATACAAGTTCTTTGGTGGATCTCTTACCTCCCACCCCCGACTTCCCTCATAGGTTGGACCATCTGTTCCATACTTCTGGCTCTATTTTTGTTCATCAGTTTATGTTGTTCATTATATTCCACAAATAAGTGAGATCATGTGATATTTATATTTCTCTGACTGGCTTATTTTGCTTAGCATAATGCTCCCCAGGTCAATTCCATGCTGTTGCAAATGGTAAGAGTTCTTTTTTTTTATTTTTTTTTTTTTTACTGTAGTTTAGTATTCCATTGTGTAGATGTACCACAGTTTTCTAATCCACTCATCTGCTGATGCACAATTAGGCTGTTTCCAAATCTTAGCTATTGTAAATTGTGCTGCTGTGAACATACGGGTGCATAGATCCTTTTTGATTGGTGTTTCTATTTTCTTGGGATATATTCCTAGAAGTGGGATTACTGGGTCAAATGGGAGTTCCATTTTTAAGTTTTTGAGGAAAATCCATACTGTTTTCAACAGTGGCTGCACCGGTCTGCATTCCCACCAGCAGTGCACCACAAGGGTTCCTTTTTCTCCACATCCTCGCCAGCACTTGTCCTTTGTTGATCTGTTGATGATAGCCATTCTGACAGGTATGAATGGTACCTCATTGTCGTTTTGATTTTCATCTCTCAGATGATTAGTGACTTTGAGCATGTTTTTATGTCTCTTGGCCTTCTGTATGTCCTCTTTAGAAACGTGTCTATTTAAGTCCTTTGCCCATTTTTTGATTGGATTGTTTATCTTCCTTTGGTTAAATTGTATGAGTTTCCAATAAATTTTGGAGATTAAACCCTTATTGGAGATTGTTAGGTTGCCGAAGGAGGAATGCATAAGGCCAGAGTGGTGAGGGATTATGAATTTATTCCATCATCCGCACACCAGGTGGCTGAGCCTGGATGGCTCCAGTACCCAGTGAGAGGAGTCAGAGGCTTTTAAAGGACTTTTGGCAGGATTTTTCTAGGCGGAGACTTCTTTATACATACCCTGAGGGAAGAGAATGGAATGTGGTCACCACAAGTGAAAAGAGATCTTCAGCAAAGGGAATGTCCATAGTGAAATGACCTGAAAAGCCAGTTCCCAGAGGAAGGGTATCCACTCAATTGCTTGATCAAACCTAATAGAGATAACATTGGCAAATATGATAGCCATTCTGACAGGTATGAGATGGTACCTCATTGTCATTTTGATTTTCATCTCTTAGAAGATTAGTGACTTTGAGCATGTTTTCATGTCTCTTGGCCTTCTGTATGTCCTCTTTTGAAAAGTGTCTATTTCGGTCTTTTGCCCATTTTTTGGATGGATTGTTTATCTTAATTTTGTTAAGTTGTATGAGTTCTCTGTAAATTTTGGAGATTAAAACCTTATCTGAAATAGCATTGGCGAATATTTTCTCCCATGCACTGGACTTTCTTGTTGTTTTGTTGATGGTTTTTTGTTTGTTTGTTTGTTTTTTTGCTGTGCAGTAGCTTTTTATTTGATGTAGTCCCATTTTCATATTTTCTCCTTAGTCTCCATAGCTCTAGTAGCTGTGTCAGTAAAGATATTGCTATGACATATGTCTGATATTTTGCTACCTTGTAGGATTCTTGTAGGATTTTTATGGTTTTCCATCTTACATTTAAGTCCTTTAGCCATTTTGAGTTTGTTTTTGTGTATGGTGATCTAGTTTGATTTTTTTTTGTGTATGTATCTGACCAAATTTTCCAGCATCATTTATTGAAGAGACTGTCTTGATTCCTTCCTGTTCTTGTCTCCTTTGTCAAATACTAATTGAGCATAATGGCGTGGGTCGATTTCTGGGTTCTCCATTCTGTTCCATTGGTCTATATGTCTGTGTTTGTGCCAGTACCAGGCAGTTTTGAGAACCGTGGCTTGGTAATATAGCTTGATATCTGGTATTGTGATCCCTCCAACTTTGTTCATCTTTCTAAAAATTGCTGCAGCTATTCAGGGTCTTTTTTTTATTCCAGATGAATTTTTGGAGAATTTGTTCTGGATCTTTGAAATATGCCGTTGGTATTTTAATGAGGATTGCATTGAATCTGTAGATTGCTTTGGGTAGTATGGACATTTTAATGATGTTGATTCTACCAATTCATGAACACTGTATGCTCTTCCATTTGTTTATGTCTTTCTCTATCTCTTTTTTTAATGTCCTATAGTTTTCCGAGTACAGGTTTTTACCTCCTTAGTTAAGTTTATTCCTAGGTTATCTTAATTTTTTGGTGCAATGGTAAATGGGATTGTTTTTTTAGTTTCTCTTTATTTGAGTTCATTATTGGTGAATAAAAAGGTCATAGATTTCTGGGTGTTAATTTTGTATCCTGCTACATTGCCATATTCATTTATTAGGTCTAGTAGTTTTTTTGATGGAGTCCTTGGTTTTTCTATGTACAGTATCATGTCATCTGCAAATAAGGACAGTTTTACTTCTTCTTTTCCCATTTGGGTGCATTTTATTTCTTCTTCTTGTCTGATCGCTATGGCTAACACTTCCAGTACTATATCGAACAGGAGTGGTGAAAGTGGGCATCCCTGTCTTGTTCCTCTTCTTACAAGAAATGGATTAAGTCTTTGCCCATTGAGTATGATGTTGGCTGTACGTTTGTCATATAAGGCTTTTATTATGTTGATGAATGATCCCTCTCTTCCCACTTTGCCTAGAGTTTTTATCAAGAAAGGGTGTTGGATTTTGTCACATGCTTTTTCTGCATCAATTGATATGACTATGTGATTTTTGTCTCTCAATATGTTTGTGCTCTGTATCACATTTATTGATTTGTGGATATTGTACCATCCTTGCATCCCCAGAATAAATCCCACTTCCTCATGGTTTATGATATTTCCTATTTAATGCTGTATCCGATTTTCTAGAATTTTGTTGAGAATTTTAGCATCTATGTTCATCAAGGATATTGGCCTGTAGTTCTCTTTTTTGTTGGTGTCTTTATCTGCTTTTGGAATTAGGGTAATGCTAGCTTCATAGAAAGAGCTTGTAAGTGTGCCTTACTCTTGAATTTTTTGAAATAGTCTAAGGAGGATAGGTTTTAGTTCTTCTTTGAATGTTTGGTAGAACTCCCCTGTAAAGCCAGAGCTTTTGTTTCCTTAAAGACTTGATTTCTGCTTCAATTTCTTTGGTAGTTATTGGCCTATTTAGGTGTTTTGATTCTTCCTGATTGAGTTTTGGGAGCTTGTATTTTTCTAAGAATATGTGCATTTCGACTATGTTGTTCATTTCGTTGGAATCGAGTTGTTCATAGTATTTTTTCATACTCCATTGTATTTTTGTGGGATTGGTTATTACTTCACCTCATTCATTTCTGATGTTTTTTATTTGTGTCCTCTCTCTCTCTGCTACTTGGTGAGCCTGGCTAGAGGTTCATCAACCTTGTTTATGCATTCAAAGAACCAGCTCTTGGTTTTGTTGATCTTTTGTATTGTGTTTTTAGTTTTTTGTCTCGATGTCATTTATTTCTGCTCTGATCTTTATTATTTCATTCCTTCTGCTTACCCTGGGCTTTTCTTGTTGCTCTCTTTCTAACTCTTTGAGTTGTAGGGTTAGATATTTTATTACCATTTTTCCTTGTTTTTTGAGGTAGGCATGTAGAGCTATGAAATTCCTTCTCAAGACTGCTTTCACTGTGTCCCATAGATTTTGGATTGTTATGTTTTCATTGTCGTTTGTTGCCAGGACGCTTTCTATTTTTTCTTTGATTTCTTTGGTAATCCAATCATTGTTTAATAGCATGCTATTTAGCCTCCAAGTGCTTGATATTTTTTTCATTGTTTTTGTTATAGTTGATTCCTACTTTTATGCCATTGTGATCTGAGAAGATTCTTGATATGATTTCTATCTTCTTGAATTTGAAGATACTTTGCCTGTGTCTCAATATGTGGTCTATCTTTGAAAATGATCCTGAGTGAGTCATTTTGTGCATGTGAGAAGAATGTATATTTTGTAACTTTGGTGTGAAATGTTCTGAAGATGTCAAATAATTCCATCTGATCTAGTGAGTCATTTAGGATTGATGTTTCTTTGCTGATTCTTTGTTTAGAGGATTTATCCAGTGATGTCAGTGGTGTATTAAAGTCCCCTACTATGATTGTATTGTTGTCGATCTCTCCCATGATATCTTCCAGGAGTTTTTTTTTTTTTTTTTTAATGTATTTGGGTGCTCCTGCATTGGGTGTATATATGTTTATCAGGGTTATATCCTCTTGTTGTATTGATCCCTTTAGTATTATGAAGTGGCCTTCATTATCTCTTGTTATAGCCTTCACTGTGAGGTCTAATTTGTCAGATATAAGTATTGCTACCCCAGCTTTTTTTTCGTTTCAATTTGCCTGAAAATGTTTTTTCCATCTTTTCACCATCAGTCTGTGTGAGTCCTTTGTTCTGAGGTGGGTCTCCTGTAGACAGCAGATATATGGGTCATGTTTTCTTATCCATTCAGCTACCCTATGTCTATTGATTGGGACATTTAATCCATTTACATTTAAAGTTATTATTGAGAGATACTTGTTTGTCGCCACTTTTATTCTTTATGAATGTGTTCCTTCCTACCTTCCTATTTCTTCTTTTTACAGCAGTCCCTTTAGCATTCCTTGCATTGTTGATTTGGTTGTTATAAACTCCCTTAGTCCATTTTTGTCTGTGAAGCTCCTGATTTCACCTTCAATTTTGAATTATAGTCTTGTTGGGTATAGTATTCTTGGATTCAGAACCTTGCTTTGCATGACTTTTTATATTTCATTCCATTCCCTTCTGGCCTTATGTGTTTTTTGTTGAGAAATCATTTGATAGTCTGATGGGAGATCCCTTGTAGGTAACTTCCTTTCTCTCTCTGGCAGTCTTTATCTTTACAACTCTTACTTTGTTGTTGGGATTTGCTGATTTAATTATAATATGTCTTGGTGTCAGTCTTTTTGGGTTCATCTTGTTTGGGAGTCTGAGCTTCTTGGACTTGTGTGAGTTTTTCCTTCTCAATATCAGGGAAGTTTTCTGTCATTATTTCTTCAAATAGGTTTTCTATTCCTCGCTCAGTTTCCTCTCCTTCTGGCACCCCTATAATATGGATGTTGTTTTGTTCCGTATTGTCCCAAAGCTCCCTTAGGCTCTCCTCATGTTTTTCAAGTTTTGTTTTTTTTCCCAGTTGCTGCTCTGCTTGGGTATTTTCCCTACCTTGTCTTCTAGCTCACTGATACAGTACTCCACTTCTTCTAGTCCACTGTTGATGCTTTCTATTGTGTTTTTTAATGCAGCTATGTCATTCTTGATTTCTTCTTGGTTCTTCTTCATTTCCTCTTGGTCCTTAGACATGTTGAATTTGTCTTCCATCCTTTTCAGCGTCCTTATGACCATTGCTGTGAATTCTTTATCTGACAAATTGCCTGCCTCCATTTTGTTTACTTCATTTTCCAGTGATTCCTCCTTTTCTTTCATATGGGGGCTGTTTCTTTGTCTCCCCATTTTTGCTCCTCTCAGGGTGTCTGGTAATGTAGCTCAGTCTCTAACGCATTGACTTAAAGGCACAAAATACAACATGACAAGACACAACACAGAGGGCACCATACACAAATGTATTCATGATACCAATAACCCCAAATAATGGTGACCACCAGAGAAAAGAGTATTAGGGGAGACAAAAGAGTGCATAAATGATATTGGGAAAAGGAAAAAAAGGTAAGAGAGAAAAGAAAGAGAAGAAAAAAGAAGAAGGAAAAATATATGTATATGGGAAAAAACTCCAAAAAACCACCAACTAATATAAAAATGCACACAACAAACACCCAGAAAAGAAGGATGGAGGCTGAATCTGAAGAAGGAGAGCTTATTTCCAGAAGGTAAGGTCAAGGAATTGAATGAATGGGGAAATGGCCACAATTCAGTATAGAGGAGGTAGAAAGAGAATGAGTGTATAAGAAGAAAAGTAAAAAACAAAATAATAAAATAATAATAATAATAAATAAAAAATAATAATTGGAAAATATATATATTAAAAATATATATTAAAGAAACATAATTTTTCCTTTTTTTAATCTATCCATCTATGTATTCATCTATTTTTAGAAAAGGAGAATAAAGAGCAGATAGGCCTTTGTTGGTGATTGAAACTAATTAAGCTATTAGTAGAAAAAGAGGACAAGTGAGGAGAGGAAAAACAGAAGCATCCTATCTAATAAAAGAGTAATATGCAAATTGACCATCACTCCAACACACAAGATGGCTGCCCCCATGTGGACACAAGATGGCCGCCACAAGATGGCCAGAAGTGGAGGGCAGTTGGGAGGGACCAGGCCTGCAAGGGAGGGCAGTTGTGGGCAATCAGGCCAGCAGGGAAGGGCAGTTGGGGGTAATCAAGTCTGCAGGGAAGGGTAGTTAGGGGTGACCAGGCTGGCAGAAGAGGGAAGTTGGGGGCGACCGGGCCTGCAGGAAAGGGCAGTTGAGGGGGACCCAGGCCTGCAGGGGAGAGCAGTTAGGGGGGACCAGGCCTGCAAGGGAGGGCAGTTGGGGGTGATCAAGCCTGCAGGAGAGGGCAGTTAGGAGCAAACAGGCTGGCAGGGGAGCAGTTAGGCATCAATCAGACTGGCAGGGGAGTGGTTAGGGGGTGATCAGGCTGGCAGGCAGAAGTGGTTAGGGAGTGATCAGGCTGGCAGGTTAGGGGCAATCAGGAAGGCAGGCAGGCGAGCAGTTGGGAGCCAGCAGTCCTGGATTATGAGAGGGATGTCCGACTGCCGGTTTAGGCCCGATCCCAGCCGGCAGTCGGACATCCCTTGAGGGGTCCCAGATTGGAGAGGGTGCAGGCTGGGCTGAGGGACACACTCTCCCGCCCCCCCCCCCCGTGCACGAATTTCATGCACCGGGCCTCTAGTAAAAAAATAAAAGAACAAAAACAAAAAAAATCTAACAAAAAATCAAGAAGAAAGAAAGAAAGGTATAAATTTGGCTAGTGAAGAAAGAAAAGAGAAGTGTGCATGGACTTGGAGCAGAGGAGAGGAAATTAGATATATGAGTATGATCTATTTTTAACAGGGAGTAAAAAGAAAGGATAGAGAAAAACTAAAGTAGGAACAGGGGAAGAGAAACGGTGAAAAAGGGGAAAAGTGAGGAAGAAAGTGTTGGCATAAAGAAAAAATTGAGATGGAGTAACATAATGATAAAAAATTAAAATAAAAATAGAATGTAGAACACTAATCCAAAATAAAATAAAATAAAATAAAACTTAAAAATGGTAAGATCCTATCTAATAAAAGAGTAATATGCAAATTGACTGTATCTTCGCTACACCCACAGCCAATCAGAGCGAACAAGATGGTGGTTAATTTGCATACGCCAAGGGAGGGAGGATTGAAGAAAGCAGAAAGCAAGGCGGCTGCGCGGGCGGGCGGCAGCGTGGCTGTGGAGCACGCGGAAATGGTGGCCTCTGAGGCGGTGGTGGCAGTGGACAGGGCATGGCGGGTGGTGTGCGCGGCCGCAGTGGCCTTGGAGGCGGTGGCAGGCAGTGTGCGCAGCGGTGACTGCGCACCGCCGCAGTGGTGGCGGCGGCGGCAGAGGCGGTGGGCAGGGCGCGCAGCGGAGGCGGCAGGTGGGTCATGGTGGGCAGTGTGCGTGGCCGCGGTGGCCTCGGAGGTGATGGTGGCTGCGGGCAGGGCATGGTAGGGCGGGTGAGCAGGGTGGGGCGCGCAGCAGCAGTGCGCGTGGCTGAGGAGGCGGCAGCAGTGTGCGCAGCGCGTCAGGGTGCTCAGAGGTGACGGCAGCGCGTGGACACAGAGGCAGCTGCGTCAGCGGGCAAGGAGGGTCGGGAGTGTGGGGCGAGGCTTACAGCGGCAGCGGCTGTGTCCCCCGCGTGGCTGCGGAGGCGGAGGTGGCTGCGGGCTGGGTTGGGTGGCGGGAGGGGCAGGGGGCGCCCCGCCCATTCTGCCCGCCCCACCGTGCCCCGCCCCGCCCGCCACAGCGGGAGAGGTGGGGGGGCGGGAGAGGTGGCCGTGGCGGGAGGGAAGCCCACCAGAAGTCTTGCAGGAATATTCCTGCAACGGGTCCCTAGTGATAGTAATAATAATGTAACAAATAAAAAGATAATAAAAAAAAGTAAAATAAAGTGAGAAAAAATTTTCATTTCTTAAGTAAAAGATAAAAAATAAAAAATGAAGTAGTGAAGTTCGTTCACTTCAGCAGAGCTTCAATGACCCATGGGGGCTGGTTTAAGACCCCTCTCTACTGTTCTGCCTGTCACATCTATTTCCTGTCAGGTAGTCAGCACAGTGTTGAAGTTCCCAGAGATACACCACTCCTCTGTGTCATAAGCTACAACCTTGCTTTCAAGTAGGCGGGATCACTCTGCTCACTTTGTTTCTCTGCCTGCCTTCAGTTGTATTTACACAAGCGTCTATTTCTGACACAGCCCCTGAGTGGCAGTGTTTCTGTATTAGTTTCTCGGACCAAATGGCTCCTCAGACCAGTCTCCCAGGGCTCCCAGGGGGTGTTTAGACTCTTCCTTCCCCTGCCACACTCAAGACTGGGTTGGAGGGACAAACTGTCCCAGAGCTGGTGCCCTGCTCATCTCTCCTTATTCTGCTCCCCAGTTTCTACAAAAATCATCTTCCCCTGCAGTCTCTGTGAGTGTTTTTAATTGAAATATCCTATGCATTGGGTTTAGCAAGTAAAAGCAAGGAAGTTATAAAGACAAAGCAACCATTTTGCCTAGTGTCTTTCTCCCCCTGGCACTGTGCGGCCGGTATAGCACTTCAGGCTGCCTTTCTGGGCACAGTCTGCCAGGTCTGTGGGCTTAGATCTAGAGTCCCCCACTGCCAGCAGCCCTGTGGACCCCTTTCCACATTCGAGGACTACACTGACCCCAAGGGCCGTGGGTTTGGTGCAGTCTCCTTCTGAGATTCTAGTCCTGGCTGCGCGCATTTCTCCCTTCAGCCTGGATCCCAGATTCCACCTCTCTCCAGGCAATCTCTGACCTTTCCGTCTATCGATTGCATCACCAGCTGTGTTTAATTCACCAATTCCAGGTGGATGTTATTCAATTCAGCTGTTTCTTCTATCTCCTCTGTGAAAAGGCCTGTTCACGTATTCAGCTGCCACTTTGTCTCACCCCTGGACAAACTTTAGGTGCCTGCAGCTGGGGATGCTGGAGTCTCAGTGTCCATGGGTTCACAGCTGAGGCAGCTGGTCCTTGGGCATTGTGGATGTAGGGTCCTGGAAGGTATCCGAGGTCTTCCCCAGGTGAAGGTAAGACTGGGCTTCCGATCACAACCGCTCACCCCTTCAAGATGGCACGGTCTCTGTGGCAGAGCCAGCCACTCTGGGAGAAATTTCAGTGGTAATATAGGCTGCCCAGTCAGGGGAGCCTGGTCTGCCAGTCCCCGACAGTCCTATGGAATATAACTTTCCCTAACTCACAAATAGACACACTGCCCGCATGTCCACACACTCCCATTTTGCTCTCTCACTCATTCACACTACCTTGCTGACTGCCATCCCATTGGCCACCATCTTGGATCTCTGTAATTTTTTTTTAATAGTCCACCTCATTCCCAGGTTTTTTTCAATTGATCTACAAGGAAAGACTCTCCTTTTCATGTCAGTTTCTTGGATCTCTTGGAAATGTTTTCAGAGTTCCCAGGCTTTGAATATTCAGATAGGAGCTTGCAATGACTATTTAAAAAGATAGAACCACCAGCCAGTATGGCTCAGTTGGTTGAGCACTGTCCCATGCACCAAGAGGTGGCCAGTTTGATTCTTTGTCAGGGCACATGGCCAGATTTTGGTCTTGATCCCCAGCAGGGGATGTGCATGAGGCAGCTGATTGGTGGATGCTTCTATCTCATTCTCCCTCCCCCTTCCTCTCTCTGAAATCAAATAAAAAACATATTTTTAAAAAGTAAAAAAAAAAAAAAAAGGTAGAACCTACTTAAGCTTATTCTCTTTCTGAGTACAAATACTTCCAAAATCATTAAAATCATTCCCTTGCAGGTGGATTGACCCCACTCTGAAGTTATTACACAAGTTAAAAAGGATCATAATAATGGAGAACATTTATCCACTGGGCACACATTAATTTCATTAACTAGCCAACAGACAGGAAAGTTTATTTTTAGGAAATAATTTCTGATATTTGACTCCTCTTTAAAACATATAAGTCAGCCTTGCTATAAGAAAAGTCAACATCCAGCCCTGGCCATTGTATTCAGTGGTTAGTGTTGAAGATTTGATTCCTGGTCAAGAAAACGTACCTGGGTTGCAGGTTTAATCAGGCCCTGGTTAGGGCATTTGCAGAAGGCAGCCAATTGATGTATGTCTCTCTCTTCATTGATGTTTTTTGTCTCACTCTCTTTCCTCCCCCCTCCCTTGCACTCTCTCTAAAAAAAAAATCATTGGGTGAGAATTAACAACAAGAAAAAAAAAACAATGTCTAGAGTTAATACACACAATAGACCAAAAAAGTTTTAGAGAGTTATTCACTTTAGAAAAGTGTTCTTCACTTGCAAAAGAGACTTTCCCACAGGGAGAGTCCCTAGTAAGATTTTGCAAATAACATGATGGTTATATAGTCCCTCTACAACATGTGTTATGTAAAATGAAGTACATCTTCTGCCACCTAATGGCAGTGCCTGATCAATTTGTATTCTTCTACATGGTTTGGGTCATACTAATACTGTCTTAGGCCAGTTACACAACCTTGGAGACATGTGGCCTGACCCTCCCCATTGTTGCAAATATCAGCAAGTTACTTCCATTGCAAACTGTATTTGCTGACCAGGTTTGGAATTGAGTGAGAATTTTTGATCATATAATTTTTATATCAAGGCAAAAATAACCCCTCTTAGGCTCTGTAAGGGATGTATTATTTTTGTTTTGTTTCCTGCTTTATTTTTCTCGCTTATTTCAGTGTGTTTTATAAAACAAATTGCTTTGTAAAATTTGACAGCCTGAGTAATATATTGCATGAGACTGCTTTATAGAAATATACGAAAATCCAGAACAAGCCAATATGAAGGACTAAATGAACTCCACAGCTAAAATATGTCCATGTCTGCATTCTAATTCTGTTTTAAACAGGCCATTGGTTAACAGACTCCTTAATATTGTTTTCATCTTTGTTTGCAAAGAATTAAGGAGAAAAAGCAATACTGTGCTGGTATATTTTGTGGGGTCAACATAAGGTAAATTAAAATTTCTATGAAATACCTTAAAATATGAAATTACTACCAAGAAGTTTCATTATAACCATATGAGGAAAAATAGACCCATGTGCGTATTCTTAATTATAATTTGCATTTTTAAACAAATGGTTACTAATTAACATGTGTACATTTAAGTCATTTTGTTGCATGGAATTTCATGAAGTCCATTTTAAAGAACTCTGTTTCTTTAGTGCTGTGGTTTGAAGCACTGCAGCCTCTCAGCCCACTGCAGGCAGAAATGAAAAATGGAAGGAGACAAAACAGTTTTCTGGGAACCAAGCTTGTAGGAGAACACTAAACACACAGTGTAATTCATGAACAGTCCTAATATTTGGCAGAATTTCTATTCTTCCATGTTAATAAAACATACATAGGCAGACCCTTTCTTTATAAATTGATTCCATAGTGAAAAAAGGACCTTGACAAGAAGAGAATTTATTTATTTATTTTGTCCTGGTTTACTGGGCATGTATTATCAGAAGGAATCCCACATTTCATGTTTCTAGAGCTTTACAATGTTCAGTGCTTCTTTCACAGGCATCATCTAATTGGATCCTCATACAAGAAATCCAGTAAGGTAGTAAGCTGGTAGGTCTCCCCTCCCCATTTAAAAATAAATCAAGGTAATTAATTTAACTGAAATGTTTAGCTATTTGCAGACCCAAAGACCAACAGTATAAGCATAATGCCTTATACTTGGTTAAAAGGAAATCTCTTTATTCTTGTAGCTTAAACACTGATTTGTCTTTATCATCCCCTCTTCTCTTCCTCCCTCCCCTCTCTCACCCTCTTTCCTTCCCTCACACCCTCCTTTTCTCCTTTCTCTCTCCCTCCCTCTCCAGTTTCTTAAATTGAATTTATCTGTAGGCAGTTTTCCTCCTTTTATCACCTATTCTTTCTACCCTCCCAGGCAAGTTTTAACTTGTCAGTCTCTACTGTAAAACAGCCCTCTATTCATATAGTGTCACATTTAAAAGGGAGCTTTCAAGTGCACTTTTTATGATATTTAATTCTTTCATTTATTTCATCACATGTGTATTGATCATTGGCTATAAGTAAGCCTTACTCTAGGAGTTGCCCTCAAGTATCGCATGGTCCAGAGGATATCTGTGTGAACAAACCATCCTGTTTACCATGAATTAATAATTTTGCTTAGCTGCAGTGCACTGGATGAGGGTTGATCCCTCTTCCCCAATGTCTCCCCTCCCATGCTTTGATCTTGCAATAATAAAACCCATGCACATCAAATATATCCTGGGAGCAAACATCAAAGTCCTGAATATAATAATTAATCCTGGATTTTGCAATCACTGATAAAGGAGAAGCCTATATAGAGAATATAGGTAGTTACAGTGTCACCCCCATGGGTATGACTTATATTTTACAGTTCTATTCTTTTTTAACAGAATTTTAATCTACATATTATTTTCATTAGGCTGGGGAGTAATTGATGTGTACAAGTCAGACCTGCTTAAATAACCTGCTAACGTTAAATCTAGAAAATTGTCATCAGAACACAGCTAAGAATTAGAAGAGTGGCCCTTGCTATTGGCACTAATCTATCTATCTATTTATGTATATAAAAAGGCAGCTACCGCAACAGCCATAAAGACCTAACAACTGGTCGCTATGACGCCCACTGTGGCCAGCGAATCAGCCCAATCAGGGGGTGGTGCCTGCAGCCAACCTCACGGCCCCTCCCCCCAGCCAGCCTGTCCCTTATCAGACTCTCCCACCCAGATCAAGGATCAAAATCGAGGCCTGCCGGCCTAACACCCCTTCCTGATCGGCCCACAGCTCCTCCCCCTGGCTAGCACTGCCCCTGATCACCACCCCACCTCAATAGGGGGCAGGGCTGGCCTGCCAACCTCCTTCCTGAAGCCCCGTCCCCCAGGTGGCCACACCCCCGATGGGCCCCCACCATCCTGATTGGCCCACAGCCCCTCCCCTGGCCGGCCCCATCCCTGATCCCCCCAACCCCAATAGGGGGTGGGGCTGGCCAGCCAATCTCCTGTAACCCCTTCCCCTGTCCGGCCCCACCCCAGATTGGGCCCCCCACCCTGATCAGGGGCAGGGCCAGCTGGCCAACCATCCATGGCCACTCTCCCAGGCTGCTGACCCCTGATCAGCATGCCCACCCACCCCTTTAGGGGGCAAGGTCCGCCGGCCAATCACCCATGGCCCTTTCCCCCAGCCAGCCTGGCCCTGATTGGGTTCCAATCTGGGTGGGCAGGCCAGCCAACCTCCCGCCATCTCCTCCTCCCCACAGGCCCAACCCCAATCCACCCTGATTGGGGCCAAGCTAGCTGAACCCCACCCGTGCACAAATTCATGCTCTGGGCCTCTAGTTGTTAAATTAATTGGATTGTCAGGTTACTAAAAATGTGACTGGAAGACAGGAAGAGAAGGAGGAGAGAGACTTAAAGCGGTAGATAGACTAATTGTAATATGTTTATAGAACCTGCTGAAAAGAGGAAACCATGTTTTACTAGGTTTATTTTTTTAAGTTTATTTAAATGTCCACTCATAAACTTTTTTGTTTCTTCTGTTATGCCTGCTTTACAAAATGTTACATCTGAATAAAACAAAATGTGTTGAGAAACATTATACCAGGATGTGTGCACTTGGCATAGCATAAACATGTGAAAGATTATACTTACTATGTAATACTGTTATCTCAGTCTTTGTTCAACATCTAGGGACATAGTACTGCTGCATTTTGTATGGACAACCTCAGTAGACTCTGTTACTCTCTCAAGATTCAAGGAAATCAGTGCAGCCCATCCTCTCTAATAAAATGGTAATATGCAAATTAACCATCACTCCGCTACATAAGCCACGCCCACCAGCCAATCAGGGCGAGTATGCAAATTGACCCCGATCCAAGATGGCTACAGCCACAGTGAGCAAGGTTTCCCAGGTAACAGAGGAAGCCAAGCTTTCCATAGCCGTTGCAAGCCTAAGCCTCCACTCAAGCTACAAAGTTTCAATTATAGAAGGTAAACAAATTCAAACAAATGGTGGCAGAATGGAGCTTGAGAGAGCAGGCCAGGGTTGCCGGCGGCAACAGGGGAAGCAAAGCTTTCCGCACACCCTGGCCGGGCTCACCCGCTTAAGGCTACAAAGTTTCAATTGTAGAAGGTGAATTAACTGCCACAGAGATGGCTGCTGCCCCGGAGAGAGCAGCAGGCTTGGCTCCGCTCCAGGCTACAAAGTTTCAATTGTAGAAGGAAAATAAATTCCAGATACCAGGGCCTCCCCTTGGGTTGCCAAGGGGCGTGGCTGGCCTGCAAACCACCACAGGCCCCTCGCTCAGGCCGCTCCACGCCCCAAGGGAACCCCACCCTGATCCCGGACGCCCTTCAGGGCAAACCAGCTGGCCCCCACCCCTGTACCAGGCCTCTATCCTATCTAATAAAACAATAATATACAGATTGGTCATCACTGCAACACACAATATAGCTGCCCCCATGTGGTCAAAGATCCTGCCCCCATGTGGACACAAGATGGCCACCACAAGATGGCCAGCAGGAGAGGGCAGTTGGGAGGCACCCGGCCTGCAAGGGAGGGCAGTTGAGAGGGACCAGGCTTGCAAGGGAGGGCAGTTGGAGGTGATCAACCCTGCAGGAGAGGGCAGTTAGGGGTTACCAGGCCGGCAGAGGAGGGAAGTTGGGGGCAAACAGGCCAGCAGGGGAGCAGTTAAGCATCAACCAGGCTGGCAGTGGAGTGGTAAGGGGGTGATCAGGCTGGCAGTCAGAAGCGGTTAGGGGCAATCAGGAAGGCAGTCAGGCAAGCAGTTGGGAGCCAGCAGTCCTGGATTGTGAGAGGGATGTCCGACTGCCCGTTTAGGCCCGATCCCACCTGCCTAAACGGGCAGTCGGACATCCCTCTAGGAGTCCCAGATTGGAGAGGGTACAGGCTGGGCTGAGGGACAACCCCCAGCCGTGCACGAATTTCGTGCACCGGGCTTCTAGTGTAAAAATATTTCTTTTGAGAAAAATACATTAAAAGGAAACATTTATAATATACATGGCAATCCTTAAAGCTTGACATTCTACTGAGATACAGACTCAAATGAAACACTGCCACTCTATCAGTTGAACCATAGCTGAAAATACAAAGCAGGAAGAAGAAGTATGAAAAATTTCCTATTGAGGGCTCTGTTTGCCAAATTACTTCTCTTAATCAGGAAGGCATTTAGTCATGGTGTGTGTCTTTTGATATTATAGATGTGTTTAGGGCACTGAGATGACATAAATGAGATATGGGTATTTGTTAGTCCTCACCTTTTTAGTTATGGCTACTAAGAATGCAGCTACACATTGCCTGCTGAGTGACATGGCCTTTATTTGGCTCCTTTAAGGGAAGCCACCAACATAGTCTTTGCTCCTTGTGACCTGGCTCTAGTTCTCAAGGCCAAAAAGGTGTTGCACCCCTCTCTATTTTTCCCTCAGTGCTAGAAGCAACCCAGGGCACTATTGCTTCTTCTGACCCTAACAAAGAATAGCAATTTACACAGGTCTAAAGCCTTCTGTTCTGGGACAAAGATGTTTTCTGGCACTACCATTAGATCTGGTGGTTATTTGCAAATAACATTACTGATTGTGTTAATACTTTCTTCATGTGACTCTCAAAGTCTGTGTGGAGGTCTAAGATGTCCTGAAAAGGGCAGCTGACTATTAGCATTTGTGTCTGTAAGTATTCTCTAATATGTCATATTGACCTGATATTGAGGGTTTCAAATGTTTTCTTCTTGCTGGTGATATTTCAACCTCCAAATAACTATCTCCCCTTAATAGTAAAAATAAATTGGTAAAAAAGAAGTGTCAGATTTTGCTACTGGATATGCTCATCCTGGAAATATAGATTATTGATTCTTTACCCAAAATATGATCATTGGAACTGGCTGGTATGGGTTCCTTAGAAAAATGGTTCAATATTCATGACCTGGAGAGTATTATGCTAAGTGAATAAGCCAGTCAGAGAAACACAAGTATCATGTTTCACTTATGTGGAATTTAATGAACAAAATAAACTGATGAACAAAATAGATTCAGAGTCATAGAAGCATTGCATAGACCAGTGATGGGCAACCTTTTGAGCCTGGTGTGTCAAACTTCGCCAAAAAACTGAGCATAACTTGGGTAGTGTGTCACTTTGAGGAAAAAACATTATTTCGCAAATGTTTCATCCTCAGGAGCAGCAAATGTTTCATCCTCGGCATGTGGCCGCCTCAGCGGCCGCGTGTCATCAGAAATGGCCACGTGTGTCAGTGCTGACACGCGTGTCATAGGTTCGCCATCACTGGCATAGACTGTTGAAACTTAGAGGGAAAATGGGGGTGGGTGTGTAGGTGGGAAGAAATCAACCAAAGAACTTGTATGCATATATGCATAATCCATGGACACAGACAATAGGGTGGTGAAGGATTGAGGTTGGGTGTGCTGGGGTAGGCTAGAAGAGGTCAATGGGTGGGGGAAAGGGGACATATGTAATATTTTCAATAATAAAGATTTTTTAAAAATCAAAATGGACTCATAGATACAGAGAACAGACTGACAGTTGTTGGGGATGGGGTGGGGATTGTGAGGCTGGATGATTAAATCGAAGGGATTAAGAAAAAAAAAAAAGCCCTCATAAACAGACAACAGTATGGTGATAACTATAGGGAAAGGGGGTAGGGGAAGGTAGGAGAGGGTAAAGGGCAGATAAATGGTGATGGAAGGAGACTTGACTTGGGCTGGTGAATATACAATTACAGTACCCAGATAATGTGTTATAGAATTGTACACCTGAAACCTATATACTTTTATTAACCAATGTCACCCCAATAAATTCAATTTAAAGTAGTAGAAATTATTTGTTTAATAAATAACCCGGGGGGGGGGGAAACTTTGAACAGAACACACACAAAGGTTCACTAGTCACTAAGAAAGAACTAACCTTAAACTTTAACGGAAATAGAAATAATGATACAGAGGAGAGACAGATTGATTATTTCATGAGCTAAAAAGGTGTAATTTCTCTGAAAAAATATAGATATGTAAGAGATAAACAACTTTTAAGAGAAATCAATGCATAAAAAGTTTTAAGATATAAAACACCTTTCCTCTGTACTCATGCCAAGTAATTTCTTAGTGGCTCTTCAGGGAATGCTTGGCATACTTTTAATTTATTCATTCATTTATTATGATAGATATTTACTGCATAGTAAATACAGAGCACAGTGATTGCCACCTTTAATTAGTGCTTAGTATGTGTCAAGGCCACTATGGCACCTTCTTTAAGAGCACTAATACTGGTAATCATCTCCAGATTGATCAAAGGAGGTTGATTCCTTGCTATATGTACCTGGTATCCTCAGAAAAAGGCCTCCCTGATTAGGGTCAAATCCAATTTGTTATATCTCTGAATCACTGCTGAGACGTAGACAAATACAACTGCACCCTTTTTCTTTGTGTCCACTTCTTATATTGGGTGGGATGTTCATTTTTCCACATTTCATAGAAATCAAGCCTCTTCTGCCTACTCATTCCAACACTGGATAAAATGACAGTGTCATGCACAGAGAACAGAATACTCCTTTGGTTGTTTCTATAGTCTTTTTTTGCCTCATTTCCCTACCTTTCTACTGAGTTTTTTAGCCTAAATTTAGTGGTGATGACTAAGAAATTGCCGGGATGTGACAGAACATTTAATTCATTGAGTCCTTCCTTGCCATTTCCTAATAGTTGTAACAATTGCCAAGTTTTTCCCCCTAATGTTGTAGGAATCTGTTATTTGTAACATATACTAATTCATGCATGCAGGATCTGTCAGTACCAGTTCCTTTTACATACAGCTGATTTCATTATATGATTTAGGGAAATTCCCTACAGACTTTTTACTAGTTATTTCAGAATCCTGGAATTTGCAATGCAAATTTGCAATCTCTGAAATTCAAATCCCATACAATAATCGGGTGGTCTGCTCTGTGCTAGGCAACATGACTAGTCATTAATGAAGATGGAAGTTGGATTCAGAAATAAGACAAGTCCTCTGCCATTTGGAGCCAATCTAGCATGTTCCTGAGTCACAGGGCCAAGCTAGAGATCTAGCTAGAGTTTGTGAAGGCACAAAAACAAGTTCCCTGAATGAGAGAGATCAAATATGATTCCAGAGGCAGTTATATTTGAGTAAGACCTTGAGGGATGAGGGGAAAGCCAATAGGTGGAGAGATTGAAGAATGACATTCTAAGCAAAGGAAATGAATGGCATCTGTAAATGCACAAAGACACACGATTCTGTGATAGAGGATGAGACTGAAGGCATGGTTGTGATTGAATTGTGGAGAATTTTCAATGAAACATCAAGTTATCATCCTTACTAGAGGCATGGTGATACCATCAAAATTTCCTGAAGAATTGCCCAGCCAGTGTGGCTCAGTGGTTAAATGTTGACCCATGAACCAGAAGATCACAGTTAGATTCTCAATCAGGGCACATGCCTTGGTTTCAAGCTCAATCCCCAGTAGGGGGCATGCAGGAGGCAACTGATCAATGATGTTTCTCTCATCAATTTTTCTATCTCTCTCCCTTCATCTCTCCAAAATCAATAAATGTATAATTAAAAAATAATTTTTAAAATAGTTCCTGATGAATTGAACTTTGTGTTAGTAAGGAAATATTTTAGCAGAAAAGAACAGTTAGGAGATTATTACAGCAGGCCAGTGAAAAGGTAATAAGGGCACAAACTAGAGCAGTGACAATGGGAATGGAAGGTCAAGATCATAGACTGAAGAGCAGGTGGAAGAACATTAAGGTACCCTGAAATTTTAAGTTTTAGCAGTTGCCAGGATGGTGGACTGTAATTTACAGAGATAGGAGACACAGAAGTGGAGTTTAGTAGCTTTGTGCTTCAAATATTCTTCTTTTTCTGTTTTGAATTCCTACCCATCCTTCAAGGCTCAGCTACAGTAATACTGTCTCTGTAAAGTACACCATTCCCCAGTCCCCCAATCAGAACTGAGTCAGGCTTCCTCTCTTTTCATGCAATAACTTCTTTATTCATCCTTTTCTGCACTTCATGGCAGCAAACCCTGTGTCCAGGTTATTTGGTTATATTTCTGACTCCTGAAACGACATGGTAAGCTTTTGGAGGCCACATGCTATTTACCTATGCATTTTTAGTACCACTCAAGCATATAATGGATTGCCAGAAAATTCATATAAATAAATGAATAAATGGATTGATGCTGCGATCACACAAGACATTAAATGCAGCCCTTTTTTGGGACCTGCCTTAGAGCACACAATGATCTCACCTCATCATTTTGTAGTCAGTCACATAGTATCTTGATATTGCTACAAAGAATCACTTGTCTGAATGATATGTGTTATTCACCATATTTACTTTTAAATGATTTCTGACTCTTTAGGAAACTAAAATCCACTCTCCAATGATAAGATTACCATCCCCCAAATGGTGATTTAATTCCCAATGACTTTTAGCAGCTGTGCAATTGTCCTCATCACTGGAAGGAATGTAGAGACTTTGAGTCAAATTTCTTTGTAGGCATTTCTTGGCTTTCCCTATGTTGAGAATTCTACAAAGAGGAGTTTTTGTAGCCCATCATTAGAGCACTTTGTTTCCTATCACATGATAGTTTCTCTGGATGTAATGTTTATTCTTAGGTAGGTTGAATTTGTGTGAATTTTTTGAGGATCTATCAAGTGTGCCCCAGGCAGAAATAAACCGAAAATATTATTTCAGTCTATGAACTCTGCAGGACAGGTGGGAATCAATGAGATTGCTGAGATTTTTGTGGATTCCCAGAAAAAAAAAAAGGAAAAAAAATGTTCAATTGTTTAATTGTCAGAGAAAGGCAGCCTCAACTTGAGGAATCTGCCCCCTTTTTGCTTAAGTGACTCTCTGAGAGTGCTTTAGATCTTGTTGTTGAGGTAGTGTGCATTGCTTACAATGATATCTCATATGAAAGTGAAGGAAGGTAGGACCATGGAGGCATTGTTAAGAAAAGACTGGTGTCCAGAAAGCTTGCAGTATTTTTACAAGGTAGTTTATTTTAAGTTTTTTATTAAAAGTTATTCCTGATAACATCTCAGCAAAAGAGCAAAAATCTAATGGTTTCCTTGGTGCCCCTGTTACATGTAGCTCAGTTAACGTTTTCTTCATTATCTTACACTCCAAGTGGAACCCTTGCTTCTTATGGATTACTTTGGGATTAAAATTTGCTGTTCATTTTATTTTGCTTACAAATGGCTATTTTAATATATTTTATTGATTTTTTACAGAGAGGAAGAGAGAGGGGATAGAGAGTTAGAAACATCGATGAGAGAGAAACATTGATCAGCTGCCTCTTGCACACCCCCTACTGGGGATGTGCCTGCAACCAAGGTACATGCCCTTGACCGGAATCGAACCTGGGACCTTTCAGTCTGCAGGCCGACGCTCCATCCACTGAGCCAAACTGGTTTCGGCACAAATGGCTATTTTAATAGATGTTTATTGCATGCACACACATACACAAAACTTGAAAGAAGGTTTTCTGTTTCTGTTTTTGTTTCTGAAACAGTTGGATCAAGGAACCCTTCATTTGTATGGACAACTCTAAAGAAAACATGGTCAAGCATGTGGCAGAATATCACATTCCAGGATTGAGAGTCCCTTGGGCTGTTCTCTCATGTCTACTTATAGAATTACTGTAAATTCCTTGCTTCTATATTGATTTGCTTGTAAACTTTACTGTAAGGCAAGGGTGAGCAGGAATTTTTTTTTTAACTCAAGGTCTAATGACCTAAAGAATAATCAATTTAATAATCAATTTGGTTTACCTAAAAGTAAAAGGGAGTCTTTCGTTATAGCATCCCTTTAGAAATATAGGCAGCCAGCATTGTAACACAGATTTCCATCTTGGGCAATTGAAAATTATAGTTTATAGTAATTGGAGAATCTATGAAAAGTAAGTATAAGGACTGAATATTTATTTTCTCATATTTAATCCCAAAGTAAACAAACCTCCATATGACAGCTTTATGCTTATCCTACCTAATAAAATGGTAATATGTAAATTACCATCACTCCGCTACGCCCATGATTGGGCCAGAGGGAGGCGCAGGGGGCGGGACTCGGGGTGACCGGGATAGCCGATTGGGCCGGCCTGACGCTGAGCTCGCGTCATCAGTGGCGGCGCGAGCTCAGCGTCTGTGCCATGGCTGTGCTGCAGAACAGAAGGGGCCTCTGGGGCAGCGAGCTCATGTCCCGCCGCGGATCATCAAAAGCGGGGGAGCTGGGTGCGATCGAAAGTGAAAGTGTGCACTGGGCCTCTAGTTTTTTATATTTGGCTCTTGTATTTGTCTGATGTATTACACTTATGTGGCTGGTTCTAATTTTTCCATTACCTTACTACAAAGAGAGCTAATCATTGATCAATGGTATTTGCACTTCGTGCTTTTTCTAAATTATCACACAAAATACTATATATAGTCTTGTTTTCCAATGATAATAGTTTATGCTATTAAAATAGAGCACTAGTCACACAAGATTTAACAAATAATGTCCTTAACTTCCAAAGGGCAATACCACATGGTTCTCCATGAAATCCATAGCTGCAAATATTGAGCTTTAGTTTATTTACTTTTCTTGTAGGAACATTTCACACCTGAGTGTAAATTCAAAGAATCCGTGTTTGAAAATTATTACGTGACATATTCATCGATGATATACCGCCAGCAGCAGTCAGGCAGAGGGTGGTATCTGGGTCTGAATAAAGAAGGAGAGATCATGAAAGGAAACCATGTGAAAAAGAACAAGCCTGCAGCCCACTTTCTGCCCAAACCACTGAAAGGTAAGCTCAATGTTATAGGAGCTGGGATTAAATGAGTATGTATTTAAATCATTCCTTTTTCACACTTTTGAAAATGGAACATAATTCTTCTATATTCAGGCTTTTATATAAAAATTTAGTAACAGTTTAAACACTTAAAAACATTAAACTGCAACAATAGCATCTAATCTTTTGATTTTAATTTTTCCATTATATATCTAGATATAGTAACACCTTACTTATATGGAACTAGTTTAATTGATAGCTCAGGACAGCCAAGAATCTCAAATTATGCAAGATTGATCCCTGGGCAGAAAAACAGATGCTTAAATGTGTGTATACTTAACATTTATCAGAAAACTCCTTGGACATTCCCTAAGGGCCCAACAATATTGTCTCAACAATTTTCTTTCATAGTTTTATTTTTCAGTCATTATTAGCAGATTAGTAGCAAATTAGAAAAGGTGGAGGATAGGAATGGACTGCAGAGAATAGGGATGTTAAAAGTAGTGAGACATGGTGGAGAAGGACTAGAAAATGCAGACAAAGCAGAGCAAGACCTCCAAGAGGTTACTGGCCTAGGGTTCAACTCTGGGTTTCAAGTAGGGCAGACTGCCCGGTCAATCAGCATAGCATTGCTTCACAGCACATTTTTCTGGAACCAGTCTACTTGGATGCAAAACCCAGCTTTACCCTTTACTAACCTAAGATTATTGCCACGTGTGTGCCTCAAGCTCCACGTCTGTAAAATATGGATAAGAGTAGTATGTCAGAAGATTCTTACACAGATTACAAGAGTTAATGAATACGAAGCACTCAAAACAGTATCTAGTACATTGTAAGTATTCCATTAACACAAGCTAGTACTATTATTTACAGCATAACAATAATCATATTTATCATTTTTTGCATTAAGAATTGTGCTAATATTTAGACTCCTTGGGAGTTTCATTTTAAATCATGATAAAAATCAGCATTTTAAAATGTTTTTAATATTTAGCTTGCACAACATGCTCTAGATCATGTTTAAACTTATAAGAGCTTTATTAAATGCATTTTTCATTAATCCTCTCATATATATATAACCATAAGTGATGGAAATTAGGCATTAGAATTCTTTACATACTACTTCACTAAGATTAGATTTTGCTTAGTCTGATCCAGTTCACTTCTGACTGAGTCCTTGAAGGCAGCATTTTTCATGTTTGGCCTAAATTGTGGAAGCCTAGTAACTAGAAGAAAAGTTGAGGGCCAGTGTGGTGTGCCTATTTAAAGACCTTTGACACCCTCTTTCTGTGCTTTTCAGTGGCCATGTACAAGGAGCCGTCACTGCATGATCTCACGGAGTTCTCCAGATCTGGAAGTGGGACCCCAACCAAGAGCAGAAGTGTCTCGGGAGTGCTGAATGGAGGCAAATCCATGAGCCACAATGAATCAACGTAGCCAGTGAGGGCAAAACAAGGGCTCTGTAACAGAACCTTACTCCAGGTGCTGTTGAATTCTTCTAGCAGTCCTTCACCCAAAAGTTCAAATTTGTCAGTGACATTTACCAGACAAATGGGCAGAGTTCACTATTCTATCTGCCATTAAACTTTATCATCCATACTAAAGCCCCATAATTTAGATTGAGCTTGTGCAAAAGAATGCTAAGCATTATCAGTGAACTAAATCCAGGAGAAGGACTGCTCAATTTTCTCATGATCTCACTTTAAGTTTTGGGATGACAAACCACAATCATTTCACAGCACTAATGCTGATAAAAATTTGCCCTCCAAGAAAGAAAATTTAAAAGACCACAATTGCTCTTCAAAAATAAAACAAAATTAACTGCTTAAATGTTTTGTAGAGGCAAACAAAATTATGTGGACTGTGTTGTTTTCTTGGCTTAATGTTTTCTATCTATGCTTGATTCAACTGTATTCTTTACTTTGGAATTGTGCAACTTTCTGATTTCTGAAATTCAGTGGTTCTATTGACTCTGTGTCACTTAATCCAAATCAACCAAATTCAGGGTTGGATCTGAATTGGCATCTCAGGCTCAAGGTAACAGTGTTCTTGTAATTTTACCAATTTTTTTTTTCGATTTGTAGTACTCTGGTAAAGTTCTTGTGCTGTACTTTGTGCATAGAAATTGAATTGTATTGTCAACCCCAGTCAATAAATATTACTTAAACAACAAAAAAAGATTATCCTCAAGTTTAGATTTCTCTTAATTCCATTTGTGTTATCATGTTAAACTATTGTTGTGGCTTCTTATGTAAACACAGGAATTGTGGAACTGTGATATTGTCTTTTGTGTTGTTAAAATAAGAAATGTCTTACCTCTATGTGTATGAGTCCTCTTGTCACTGTATTTGGCACGTGAATATTATGTACAAGGAAATATTAAGACTGGTTACCCCTAAACAACATATACTTATACTTGCTTCTGGAAAAGTGTTTAAGACTTAGCTAGGTTTCCATTTAGATCTTCATATCTGTTGCATGGAAGAAAGTTGGAATCTTGGCATAGAGTTGCATGATATGTAAGATTTTGTGCATTAACAATTGTTAAAATCTGTGTTCCAAAAATGGACATAGCATGTACAGGCAGTTTTCTGTCCTGTGCACAAAAATGTTTAAAAAAGTTGTTTAATATTTGTTGTTGTATACCCAAATACGCACTGAATAAACTCTTTATATTCATTCAAAGAAAAATTCTTCAACATGTCTTTATTGAATGTCTATTACTTACCATTAACTGTTGTAGAAACTGGAGTTAAATCTTGAATTATACATAAGGTCACTGCCCTCAGACAATCTACAGTCTAAATATTCATGTTAACATGAATACTCTTTAAAGAATGATTATTGTACTAGTTATTTTACTTGGACTTCAAATTGGAACAAAAATTCTCACTCCCATTCAGTGATGGAATTGCACAAATGAGACCTATGTTCTAGTATTCTCTCTGCCATCCACACTATTTTCCCTTTTGTTGCTCGTTTTGTAGGTAGAGGGAAGACAGATAAATAAACATCTAAAGTCCTTTCCACCTCTGAGAGGTGAAGGAAAATGTAAACCTTTTTAATGTTGTTGACTATTCACTAGCTCCCCAAAGTTGCCATTGCCTGGAAATGCATGCTTCAGGAGTAGTCATTATATGAAGGTAAAAGTAGAGGAATAGGTAAAACATAATTGAATGGTTCTTTTCAGCGCATCCATAAAATAGTTACTGGGGCCCCAATCAGCATGTTTTTGTACAGAGGGGAAGCTGCCCAATGCTAAGGTGTTGCAGCAGGAGCTCCTAGCCCAACCCAGTTCAGTCACCTTGTGATTCCATCTTAAGCCCTCATTCTGCCTGAGTTTTAAAGTCTACCTGCGTCCATTGGTTAGGCTTATATGCATGCATACAAGTCCTTTGGTTGATCTCTCCCCTTACTCCCGCCCTCCCCTACCTTCCCTCTGAGGTTTGACAGTCTGATCAATGCTTCTCTGTCTCTGGATCTGTTTTTGTTCATCAGTTTATGTTGTTCATTATATTCCATAAATGCGTGAGATGATGTGATATTTATCTGTCACTGACTGGCTTATTTCACTTAGCATAATGCTCTCCAGTTCCATCCATGCTGTTGCAAACGGTAAGAATTCCTTCTTTTTTACCGCAGCATAGTATTCCATTGTGTAGATGTACCACAGTTTTTTAATCCATTCATCTGCTGATGGGCACTTAGGCTGTTTCCAAATCTTAGCTATGATGAATTGTGCTGCTATGAACATATATGAACATAGGGGTGAATATGTCCTTTCTGCTTGGTGTATCTAGCTTCTTGGGATATATTCCTAGAAGTGGGATCACTGGGTCAAATGGGAGTTCCATTTTTAGTTTTTTGAGGAAACTCCATACTGTTCTCCACAGTGGCTGCACCAGTCTGCATTCCCACCAGCAGTGAAGAAGGGTTCCTTTTTCTCCCCATCCTCGCCAACACTTGTTGTTTGTTGATTTGATGATAGCCATTCTGACAGGTGTGAGATGGTACCGCATTGTTGTTTTGATTTGCATCTCTCAGATAATTAGTGACTTTGAGCATGTTTTCATATATCTCTTGGTCTTCCTTCTGTCTTCTTTCGAAAAGTATCTATTTAGATCCATTGCCCGTTTTTTGATTGGGTTGTTTATCTTCCTTTTTTTTTTTTTTAATATATTTTATTGATTTTTTACAGAGAGGAAGAGAGAGGGATAGAGAGTTAGAAACATCGATGATAGAGAGACATCGATCAGCTGCCTCTTGCACAACCCCTACTGGGGATGTGCCCGCAACCAAGGTACATGCCCCTGACCGGAATCGAACCTGGGACCCTTGAGTCCGCAGGCCGACGCTCTATCCACTGAGCCAAACCAGTTTCGGCCCTTTTGTTAATTTGTATGAGTTCCCTATAAATTTTGGAGATTAAACCCTTATCAGAGATAACATTGGCAAATATGTTCTCCCATGCAGTGGGCTTTCTTGTTGTTTTGTTGATGATTTCTTTTGCTGTGCAGAAGCTTTTTATTTTGATGTAGTCCCATTTGTTTATTTTCTCTTTAGTTTCCATTGCCCTAGGAGCAGTATCAGTGAAGAAATTGCTTCGGCATATGTCTGATATTTTGCTGCCTGTGGATTCCTCTAGTGTTTTTATTGTTTACAGTCTTATGCTTAAGTCCTTTATCCATTTTGAGTTTATTTTTGTGTATGGTGTAAGTTGGTGGTTTAGTTTCATTTTTCTGCATGTATCTGTCCAATTTTCCCAACACCATTTATTGAAGAGACTGTCTTGACTCCATTGTATGTTCATGCCTCCTTTGTCAAATATTAATTGGGCATAGTGGTTTGGATCGATTTCTGGGTTCTCTGTTCTATTCCATTGATCTATATGTCTGAGGGCATGAGTGGGGGGGGTGGAGAGGGTAATGGAGGGATAAGGACACATATGTAATACCTTAATCAATAAATAATTTTTTTTAAAAAGCAATGGGAAAAAAAGAAGGAACTTTTACCATTTGCAACAGCATGGATGAAACTGGAGAGCATTATGCTAAGTGAAATAAGCCAGTCGGAGAAAGATAAATATCACATGATCTCACTCATATGTGGGATACAATGATCAACATAATTTGATGAACAAGAATAGATCCAGAGACAAGTGGCAGGGAAGGGGGGGTTAGAGAGCAACCAAAGGACTTATATGCATGCACATTAGCATAACCAATGGACACAGGCACTGGGGCGGTGGTGGCTTGCCTGGGGTGGGAATGGCTGGGACAGGTGGGGGGGTCAATTGGGGAAAAAGAAGACTTATGTAAAACTTTAGACAATTAATAAAAAGTCTACCTGCATGAAGTGTGGACTCAGGTGTCTTTATACCATATATCAGAAGTAGACTCATTCATCCCTGCCCCCTATTAAGTTTGCTAATTTTCATTCAGTAAAGAAAACAATGCATTCTCTTTCTCTTTGTCCAAGGACTTTAAGGTTTGGTTTATTGACTATTTTGGTTGCTGCTTTGGCTTTGTCATTGTTCACTAAGAGCATAGGCCGCTAGTGATAAACAAATCAGTACATTGGTGTCTCAGGGAAGCTTCTGGCATAAATAAGAGGTGGTCAAAATACTCTGGAAGAATCCTTTACTGTCAGCATTCTCCTTGAGCTGTGTCAAGTTTTGTTTGTTTGTTTTTAACAGAAGGGGGTGTTTATATAAAACAACAATCAAGTAGTTGCAAAAAAAATCTCTGTACAAGTGCTGATGCTTTCACACATCTTCATTGCACACACTTCAGTAACATTTCTTACGGCAGAATATATTACCCCTGCCACATGTTTGATAAAAGAGTAGTTTGGGAAAACACTGCAAAGACTATTGGCTCTCAAGCTGTTTGTAACACCAGAAACACCTGGAGGGCTTATAAGAAAGACTCAGATGGCTCAATCCCATCTCCAGAGGTTTTGATTGAGCAGGTCTGAGATGGGCTTAAGACTGGATTTCTAACAAGTTCCCAGAGGATACTGAGGCTGCTGGACCTGGGGAACCACACTTTGAGAACCACTGGCATATACTAATTCCTGCTTTGGGGTTCAAAATGTGTTAGTATAATAAATTCTAAAAAGGCCTGTGTTATAGAGAGCAACCAAAGGACTTGTATGCATGCATATTAGCATAATCAATTGACACAGACACTGGGCAGTGGTGGCTTTCCCAGGGTGGGAATGGCTGCAGGGGGTATCAATTGGGGAAAAAGGAGACATATGTAAAACTTTAGACAATAAAAAAAAAGTGTCCTGTGTTAAAGTAGCCTGCTTAACTTTGAGAAATTCTGAGATAAGTTATTGGCCATGAAGCCATAGTTGCACAGAGCACATATTAACACTGCAATAGACTAGTGGTGGCTCAAGCCTTTTATGGGTACCAGAATCACCTGTGGCATTTAGTTTGATTCCATGGTTTTAGGCTAGACCTGAGAATCTTCCGAATCTGATACCCACCACAGCTTTGAGAACCACTGCTCTGTGGCATAGCACTCCATCTCATGTTGTTACCACTATCTGTGAATGTATATCCAATCCTTGCATTGTGTTGAGCATGAGGGACAATGGGGAGGACCCAACCACTTTCTTCAAGTTTCTTATCCTATCTAATAAAAGAGTAATATGCAAATTGAACGTACCTCCCCTACATCCACAAGCCACGCCCACCAGCCAATCAGGAGTGAGTATGCAAATTAACCCAATCAAGATGGCTGCAGCCATGGAGCCAGCAGGAGGCTTGGGTTTCCCTGGCAATGGAGGAAGCCAAGCTTCCCACACAACTTGGCTGGCCCTGGACTCCACTCAAGGCTACAAAGTTTCAATTATAGAAGATAAATAAATCCCAACAAAAATGGCAGTGGCCACGGAGCAAGTAAGAGGCTTGGGTTTCCCTGGTGATGGAAGAAGCCAAGCTTTCCACCTGCCCTGGCCTGCCCTGGGCTCCACTCAAAGCTACAAAGTTTCAATTATAGAAGATAAATAAATCCCAGATACCAGGGCCTCCACTTGGGTCGATGTGGGGCGTGGCTGGCCTGCAAACCACCACAGGCCCCTCGCCCAGGTTGCCCCATGCACCAAGGGAACCCCCACCCTGATCCAGGACACCCTTCAGGGCAAACCAGCTGGCCCCCACCCATGCACCAGGCCTCTATCCTATCTAATAAAAGAATAATATGCAAATTGACCATGACTCCAAAACACAAGATGGCTGCCCCCATGTGGTCAAAGATGGCCAGCAGGGGAGGGCAGTTGGGAGGGATCAGGTCTGCAAGGGAGGGAAGTTGGGGGCGACCAGGCCTACAGGAGAGGGCAGTTGTGGGGGACCCAGGCCTGCACGGGAGAGCAGTTGGTGGGGACCAGGCCTGTAGGGGAGGGCAGTTAGGGGTGACCATACCTACAGGAGAGGGCAGTTAGGGGCAATCAGGCTGGCAGGGGAGCAGTTAGGCATAATCAGGCTGGCAGGGGAGTGGTTATGGGGTAATAAGGCTGGCAGGCAGAAGTGGTTAGGGGCAATCAGGAAGGCAGGCAGGCGAGCAGTTGGGAGCCAGCAGTCCTGGATTGTGAGAGGGATGTCCGACTGCCTGTTTAGGCCCGATCCTACCTTGATCAGGCCTAAACGGGCAGTCAGACATCCCTTGAGGAGTCCCAGATTGGAGAGGATGCAGGCTGGGCTGAGGGACACACCCCCCATGCACGAATTTCATGCACCGGGCCTCTAGTAATTATTTAACAGCAAAACAAATGCCAGCTTTTTCCTCCAGAAGTTGTTTGTACCTGGAGAGAAACATACTTATTGCCATGGAATCCCTAAAGGATTGAGAGGGGAAGTGATCTGTTGCACTCCTTCTCACCTTCCTTGCCCCATTCCTAAGGCAGTCAAGCTCACTGAAGGATGTTTCAAAGACCCCAGCTACATGTTTCCAAAATTTTCCAAGCATCCATTTTCTATGTGAACACTTGGGGGGAAAATTAATATCTAATAGGACCATTTATCCATCAGCACCATCTGATTATATCCATTCTGTAATAAAATCAGAACTGATAACTATTTTGAATATATATCGTGCAAATGTGCCTTAAAGCCTCATTTAGCTGAAATGTGTCCTCACTAGCACATTGATATTTCTGCCAACAGGCTTTTCAGGGCAATCTAGGCTTTTTCTATCATGCTTCCCCAAATTCTTGCAACCTCTACTCAAAGGCATTTCCACATTTTAGGTATTGATTATAGCAACACCCACATGTCAGTAACAAAATCTGTACAGGGATATGGCATTGGCATAATAGATGACCACTTCCACTCACCAAAATAAGAGGTACTCCAAATTATTAACCATATTTACAGTGACAACTTTTCATCACTCACTATGCAAAGATGTAGTCTCATGGTTTGGCTTGATGCAGTGAGCTATCCCGGGATGAAAACACCAGTTAGCCATGCTAGCTTTTTTTGTCATCTTGGGTATACTTTTTCCCACTAAGGATTGAGAAGGCTTTAGTGCACTCAACAGGATATATCTCTAATTCTGGGCTGCTTTTAGCTTTAAATGAAAAAAGAAAGGAGAAAAGTCTTAACTTAGTGAATCAGTATTTGGGTCTTTCATAGATAATCACCCAGGACCTTTTTGATCTCTTAACATTATGCTGCTTTTTAGAGGTCAGCTTGAATTTGTTGCATAGAGAACAATTGTATATTCCAAATCAATCAGCCCTTTTGTTAATATCACATGAGTACCAAGTGTCTGATATTTATTTCACCACATTTACTCTGATAAAAAAAAAAGTACATGGCATCACTTTCAGAATGTTCCAATTTCTATGTGGACATTCTTGAAGAGATTTGTAACAGCTGAAATTTTGTCATATTGGAGGAAGTCTTTCTAGAACACATAGCAGGGATTGTTTTCAGTATTAGAATTCTAAAACAGGAAAATATCAATCTAATTTCTCTGTTTCTATTAATGCTTTTTCAAACACTATGCCTCTCTATCTCTCATACAATCACTTTACAGGTGCACACACACAGAGAGAAGCACCCACTAAAGGTGTCAGAAATGCTCTATTCTTCTGGGAGGATGAACATGTCTGTTCAGTAGGAAGACTTGGACAGTCATGTTAGAAGGCCAGGGCTCTCTGTCTTCTGATGCTATATTGCCAGATATGACACTTCTGTACATTAATGAGTATTTCCCACGTTTGTCCCACATGTCAGCACGTCTGTGCATTTTTTACTTTAAATAATTGTGTGCACTCTTAAAATAATTTGTTTCCAATTCTGTAGAGTTAACAATTAGAGTAAGAAATGTACACAGGTGATGATTGAGTAAAGCTCAGCTCCTGTGAGTCAATTGCTCTGCTTTTGGCTCAGTGGATATTTATTACCTTACTAGAGGCCCAGTGCATGAAATGTGTGCACTGGGTGGGGGGGTCCCTCAGCCCAGCCTGTACCCTCTCGCAGTACAGGACCCCTCAGGGGATGTCCTAAGCCGACAGTTGGAAATCCCTCTAGCAGTCCAGGACCTCTTGCCTTACCGCCCGCATGCTCACTGCTCCTTACCACTCAGCTCGCTGCTCCTTAGTGCTGTCATGGAGGCAGGAGAGGCTCCCACCACTGCCACTGTGCTCACCAGCCATGAGCCCTATCTTTCTGTGTGGTTGTTTGTGGGCCAACTGCTATCTTCCTTCTCACTTAGGGAGAGCAGCATGTGAGGGCAGAGTGCACTGTCATGGAATGCAGAGGGCTGCCCAGAGCTGAGGGGAGTGGCTGGGCCCATGGGGTGAGAGGTGGACACAGAGGAAGCTATATCACCCAATTGTGGGGTGGGCTGGCTGGCCTTCATCTGCCTGACTCCACCCAGGGAGGGACCAAGCAGGGTGTCCGCCTTTCCACTCTCCATCCTTCCATCTGTGACACCTGTCACCCTTGCCAGGCCTCCCCCAAAGTGAGTTCAGTTCAACCCCTGAATGTAAAAGGGCACGGGGGGTGGGGGCCTTCACTCCAGTGCCCCCTGATTCCCAGCGACAGGACCTGGTCGACAGGACCTGATCTCAGGACGGTGGCCACAGCTGCAGAACATAGATCTGTTTCAAGAAAAGTTGGGAATTCAGACTTTCATATGAGCCCCTATTCCAAAAGGTGGCAGTTTATTCACATTGTGGCAAAGACACCTTCAAGAGTAACATAAGTGGGTAAAGTCAGGGCCAAACCAGGCCATTTTGTCATCCAATCTCTCTGAGGCATGTGGACAGAACCAAGTCTCAGCTCTTCGCAGGACACTTCGGGGGTTTTCTTAAGCCTAAAAGACAGTAGTCTGTCTCCATTCTTGTTCTTTGGGATTTTTTCATCATCGGATAAGAGAATACGTACATCAGGGCAATCCTCTTGAGATACAATATTCCAGTTTCACCCATGTGACAATGATAGCACCCCTCAGAGGGAAGGAGCCGACTGATGGGGAGCAGGGAATTCTGAAAATGAAAGCAATGACAGAGATGCTAAGCCTTTCCTTCACTTGTCTGACACCCCTCTTCAGGCAGCCTGCAGGTCGGGAATCTGCTGGACCTTTACCACTTGATGTCCTGGCAGGCTGCCCTGGGCCCTACTAGGCAGTGTGCAGGGCCGCCTGGGCCTGGGGGGAGTCACCTCCCTGCCCCAGCCACTCCTGGTACAGCTCCGCACATGGGTTCTTGTCTCTAGGGGCCACACTGGGATGGTAGCGTAGATGCCTTCCATCTGATGCAGCAGTGCCCTTTCTGCACACCCGTTGTCCGCCTGGGCCTGGCCCCTGCCGCTTAGGCATTCCCGGCACAGGCCAGGACCTCCACGAAGTGGCAAAGGAACTTGCCTCTACATCTTCAGGACTACTTCTGGATGTTCCTAAATCCGTAAGCAGCCTCAAAGCGTAGCAGAACCTCTCTGTCCCTTTCAAGGGTGACCTCCTGGAAGTCTTTGTTCCTCAGGGTGCGGTAGGTGAGCACTCCCACGTCCTCGTTGAACAGCTCCTTGGCCATGTGCCTGAAGATGTGTGCCAGGCACCCGTCGGAGCTGGCACCCTCGTGGAGCCTCACCTCCTGCTCCTTCATGTCCACGGCAGCGTCATTCGAGGCGAGGTCACTTTGCTCCATTATCTGGACAATTTCACCCGAGGTTAACACGCAGTCAGCACCCTGGGAACTATGTAAAGCTGTGGGAACATCTTCTCAAAGGGCCTTCAGTTTCTTGTCATAACCCGGGGCCACAATGATGTGGAAAATCTTGTCTGGGGACAGGTTCTGCTGCCTGGTGAAATAATCCTTCACCAGAGAGCCCATGATCTGCTGGGGAGACTTGGCCATGCAGAGGTGGGGGTGATGGGGTGACCCAACACACGCTCTGCATATTGGACCCAGCCAGGACAGGAGGAGGTCAGCATGGGTAGCTGGGGCTCTTCCTCATGGTGCTGGCAGTACCGACACACAAATTCCTTCTGACTCTCCAGGATGCTGAAGTCCGCAGCTATCTTCATGTCAAAGACAGTGTGCCCCAAGGCTTTTGAGAAAACCACAGAGCCTTCTGGATGCATCAGTGACACTGAGGCTGAATTTAGCAGCAAAATAAGGCAGAGACTAAGGACACATGGACACTGCCAGCACCGTGTGCTGTGAGGTATCACATTTCTTATTAAGGTACAGAGTACAGAAGAAGTCCTTGGTGTTCTACTGAGAAACTTGGACTGCTTCCTCTGCGGTCACACAACTGTCACACGCCAGGCAGTCACTCAGAAATATCTTGGCATCGGCCAACTTATGGAATTCTCCCTTCTCTCCGTTCTCCTGAGCCGGACTCTGGACATTGACTGCGGCATTCTCTTTGTCATAGGTTTTTGTTTCTTACTACATTCCTTCCATGTGCAGTGATCACACTTCATCTGGAGCAGGGTGGGAGGGGGCCAGGCTGGCTTAGGTGACCTGGGGGAAGCACAGGGAGAGCAGCCAGTCACTGCTGGTCACCCCTGGTGCTGCTGGCAGTATCCTTTCTTCCTTGTGGAGCGGCTATGGAGGGAAAGTGGCCGCAGTGCCTGAGTTCCAGGAGGCTGGCAGCGCTGTCGGGATTGTGCCAGAGACGCTAGTCCATTGGTGCCTGGCCTGTCCTCTGGAGATTGAACCTATAGGACTACTAAGGAAGCCAGTCCCCAGTTCTCCCCAGCCTCCACCACTGATTGATTGGAGTCTGAGGGCCAGGAGGAGGGACCAAGAAGCCTGCCTTCCAGCTGATCACCAGTCCTTGCACCACTCACTCCGGTTCCTTGTTAACCATCCCCTGATCAATGGGAACCTGTGGGCCAGGGGAAGGAGCAAGCGGTCTGCCTCCCACCTGCTCACCAGTCGCTGCTGCCATGGATTCATTGGAGCCTGAGGGACCCCGGTTCCCTCGTTAGCCATCCCCTGATCAATGGAGCCTGAGGGCCAGGTGATGGACCAGTCGTCCATTCGGTAGTTATGGACCCTGGCTCTTTATATATATAGATAAGCTGTCAATGCTGCACAGCATGTACTGAGGCCTGCATAAAGCATTCACATAAGGATGAATGGATTGAGACTGAGTCAATCTTGCAAAAAAAAAAAAAAAAGAGAGAGAGAGAGATAGTCTAGGGCAGTGGTCGGCAAACTGCGGCTCGCAAGCCACATGCGGCTCTTTGGCCCCTTGAGTGTGGCTCTTCCACAAAATACCACGGCCTGAGCAAGTCTATTTTGAAGAAGTGGCGTTAGAAGAAGTTTAAGTTTAAAAAATTTGGCTCTCAAAAGAAATTTCAATCGTTGTACTGTTGATTTTTGGCTCTGTTGACTAATGAGTTTGCTGACCACTGGTCTAGGGTTTAACAACAGGGAAATTTTCCTTACTGGGATTAATAAAGTGGAGTGCCAATTGGAAATAACTATTCAGTTTTACATTCTTCACTATGTAAATCTCTCCATCACTAATACCCCTATACAAATTGGATGATTGCACCCAATTGTTATTTTCTTCTTTTAAAATTGCAAAACTAAAATGGATTAGTTCTAAAAGGCTGGCTGCACTACAGTTTTCCCTTTAATGTAAACCAGATGAGCAAAACAGCTTGAAAATGTTTGCATTTCATGGATCTTAGGGACATTTCAAAATATGTCACCATTACATTCACCAACATATTGAATGTCAACTACACAGAAAACAAAGGTGTGTGTGTGTGTGTGTGTGTGTGTGTGTGTGTGTGTGTGTGTGTTGTGGACCAGCAGGACACTAAATAAAGAGTCCTGTTTCCTACTCTCAGGGAGGTTTCAGGAAAGATAGTTTCAAATGCCCTTGGTCACAGGAATTACATACAAGGTGGGGCAAAATATGTTTGGAGCTGTTTGTGTGGAAAATAACCCAATAATTAGTAAATAATAATACAAGAATAAGCTCTGTGTTTCACGTATTCACAACTTGAAACCTACTTTTACCCCACCTTTATAATATGGTGACTAAACTTTGCTAGTACCCAAATACACAGGTTTTATTTCCTAGAAACTCTCAGTTTCTATCATCAAATTTAGTCAGATTATGATAAATGCTATAATACAATCAAATTACCAGAGGGAAAATATTGATTAGGGAAATTTCATAAGTTTCAAAGATGAGTTCATTTGAGTTGAGTCTCAAAAGATGAGTAGGACTTTAATAGTTAGAAAGGTAGTAGATGACTCTAAGCAAAAACAAACAAAACAAATCCAAACACAAAAATCCACATTATAAGCCAAGGGAAAGAGTCATGACATACCACTGAGTGTCCAAAAATCCACATTATAAGCCAAGGGACAGAGTCATGACATAGCACTGAGTGCCCAGAAAACATTATTTAGCCTAGTGTAACTGGACAATAGGAGTCAAAGTCCATGGTATGCAAGAGATGTTTAGGAAAAGAATGATCTATCTGAAATGCTTCATTCATTTATGTCTCATGACCTGAAAGAGACTGTGAGTCACCTAGGTCTATATTATTGGGATGTCTCTGAAACCTAGTTGTTCTATGTGTTTTGCAGAAACCCAATAAGCAAACTATTCTCTTCAGTAGGTGAAAACCAAAGAAAATGATCTATGAGCAAAGTATGATTCACAGCCTTGATTATTACACTGGAGTGGATCAGCCTTACTAAATTCTCCCTTTTCTATTGAACAATCTCTTCTCTGCCTGCTCTAGAAATAATTTGTCAAGCAATAAGGGTTGTTAGACCAGTACAATCTTATAGAAAAAGAAAAAACAGCAAGATGATGAAAAGAAAATATTTTAACATGAAGTTTATTTGGAATGTTTATGTCTCCAAAATTACTTTAAATAGTCTTTCTCTCCCTCCCTCTTCTCCTCCCCACCTCTTCCTTCTCTCCTCCCCCCCACCCCCCCGCTCTCTCACATACACACATACCAACACACAATATTTGTATACTTCTTTGGGAGGGGGGGCTAAATTTTTATATAATATAATATACAAACCTCTTAAGTGTATCAATTGATTTGTTTTGACAAAATCACACACCATGAAACCCAGACACTTATCAACGTATAGAATATTTTATCACCACTGAAAGCTCCATAATATAAATATATCACAGTTTATTTACCTATTTTCTAATTGACAACACCTGGGCTGGTTCCAAATTTGAGCTATGTTGAATAGAGCATGGTTTTTGTGGAAATATACTCTCATTTCCCTTAGGTAAATGCCAAGGAGTGGATTTTCTGTGTCCTAGAGTTGATTGGAGTCTGAGGGCCAGGATCTCCCAGTACATCCCTCAGACCAGGTTCCAGATGATTCCAACTCATTGTTTCATGAAGAAATTTATATCATTGTAGAAAAGCTTAGTGAAATTTTAATTTTATTAGAATTTGGGAAATATGCACTCTAGTTCTAGCCCTCTCACTTGCCTGATAACCTTTAAGATAAGTCACTTCTCCTCTCTCAGTATTTTTCATTTGTAAAATGAGTGCTTTGGAATCAATGGTGTTTAAGGATATCCAAGTTATCCTAATGTAAGATTATACTGAGGGCTGATAAAGTCTGAATGTTTGTGTCTCCCACCCCAAATTCATATGCTGAAATCCTAACCCACAATGTGATGTTATTAGGAGGCTAGGCCTTTAGGAAGCTCTGGTCATGAGGGTGAAGCCTTCATGAATAGGATTAGTGTTTTATAAAAAGACCCCACAGAGATCCATCATTTATTCCTCCATGTGAAGACACAACAAGAAGGCTGGACCCTGGAAGCAGTCCTTAGCATAATGGTGCAGGTACCTTGATCTCAGACTTCCAGCCTCCCAAACTAGGAGAAATAAATTTCTGTTGTTTATAAGCCCCCTAGTCTGTAGTATGTGTTATAGAAGCCAGAATGGACTGAGACAAGGACCTTTTAGGTACCTGATGGCAGAAAGATATTTGAGCGAAATCCTTCCCTCAAAACACTGTACCAAGTAATTCCCAGTCCATTTACATATTAACTTGTCCCTGGTTCTAGAACTATTCCAGCACTATGCCATATTTGGATATCAAACTCCGAAAGTAAAACCTCTCATAAAAAAACACACAACAACAACAAAAAACGGTAAAGAGGGTGAAATATGCTATTCTTATTATCCAGGCTAAGAACCAAAAAGTAAACATTTTTCAAGAATGATGACCTCATCTGCCACACTCAGTCATACATTTATCACACATTTATTGGGTTCTTACTAAAGTCCACATCTTATATAGGCACTGAGAATATAAGGATGAAATAAATATGCCCCTCAATCTGTAAAATAATATGGTCAAATGAGAAAGACATGATGGCTACAGATAAATTACCCTATTGACCAGAATGCAATCTAATATTTACAAAGTGTTACAGAACCATATTTTGATAAATTAGCAACTCATAGCAAATACTAAGGTTTATGCCACCAATTATGTAACTTGAGTCAGTTCAGTCCCTTGGGCTGTAGGGAAAATTCATCTGTCCTTTCTAACCTGGCATTACTAGCATGAGAACACATCAAAGATTTTACATTTTCTCAGAACCAGGATTGTTCTCACAGAATAAAATAGAAATACAGTGGGAAAATGCCCTATATCTAAAACTACCCTTTAGTGAGGTTGAAAGATTATCATTCTGAAATTCACTACTAAACATTTACATAGTAAAATTTTAACAGAGACATATACACAAATAAGCAAACCTGTATTCCCACAACTTACCCTCTTTATTGCATCATCATTGTTCTTTACTCTATGATACCAGAAGTAGTGTTTGTGAACCTTTATTTGTGCCATGGTATTAACTCAAATTTATCTACCGAGGTTTCTTTCAATTCCTGATGACTAGATTTTACTCTTTCTCACCTCTTCTCTCCACATGAAGAAAGCTATAAGAATGGAGATGAGAGCAATGTTACAACTGTAGGAATAGTCACAAGTCTACTCTGATTGAGTTCTTTATATTTTTATCTTGAAATAATTATAGATTCACGGAAGATGCAAAGAGTACAAAGAAGTCCATGTGCTCTTTACCTAGTTCCCCCAATGTTAACAACTTATATACAACTATTGTGCAATATCAAAACAAGGAAATTGATATCTGGTACAATTAACAGGCCATATTTAAATTCCATGAATTTTACAATACACTTAATGTGTGTTTACGTGAGTGTGTGTGTGTGTGTGTGTGTGTGTGTGTGTGTGGTTTCATGCAAGGTTATCACATGTATAGATACATGTAATTACCAATGGTCATGATATGAAACCTTTCATCACCACAAGATCCCTTGTACTGTTTGCTATTTTGTTTTTGTGATTTTGCGTTTCTAAATTTTATTCCATGGCATAGCATTCCTGGCACTTTTGAAGTTAGACATAAAAGAAAACTGCATCCGCCGAAACCGGTTTGGCTCAGTGGATAGAGTGTCGGTCTGCGGACTGGAAGGTTCCGGGTTCGATTCCGGTCGAGGGCATGTACATTGGTTGTGGGCACATCCCTGGTAGGGGGCGTGCAGGAGGCGGCTGGTCGATATTTCTCTCTCATCGATGTTTCTAGCTCTCTATCCCTCTCCCTTCCTCTCTGTGAAAAACCAATAAAATATATTGAAAAAAAGAAAGAAAACTGCATCCTAAAAATTACAAGGTAGATTAGGAAATAACTTTTTAACTATTGCAAATAATCTTTATAAAATTGAGTGGACATTTTAATTGGGGGCCATGTTGTATATACAGTATACTTGTATACTTTTCCACCTAATATTCAGTGGAAAGGTATATGGCTATTTGAATTTTGAAAATATGTTTTAATGATTTTTTTAGAGAAATAGGAAGAGAGAAGGAGAAAGAGAAACATTGATTTTTTTCCCAACCTTGTTAGGGGGAAAAACCTGCAACTTTGGTATGTGCCCTCACCAGGTATCAAACCCAGTGACCATTCAGTGCACAGATGACGTTCAACCAATTGAGCCACACCAGACAGGGCTTGAATTTTATTTTTTAAAAGATTTATTTTTAATTTTTAATTACAGTTTACATTCAATATTATTTTATGTTTGTTTCAGGTATACAGCATAGTGGTTAGATAATATTATACTTTACAAAGTGTTCCTCCAGATATTTTCAGTATTCACCTAACACAATATATAGTTATTACAATATCATTGACTATATTCCCTATGCTGTACTTTACATCACTGTGACTATTTTATAACTACTAATTAGTACTTCTTAATCTTTCTTAATCCTTCTTAACCCTTCACCTTTTTCACCACAACCCCTCTCTCCTCTGGCAACCATTAGTCTGTTCTGTGTATCAATGAGTCTGTTTCAATTTTTTGATTTCATTTATTTTGTTCTTTAGATTCCAGATATAAGTGAGATTATATGATATTTGTCTTTCTCTGACTTACTTATTTCACTTAGTATAATACCTTCTAGGTCCATCCATGCTGTCACAAATGGCAAGATTTCCTTTTTTTTTTTTTTTACAACCAAGTAATATTCCATTGTATATGTACCACTTCTTCCTTATCCACTGGTCTATTGATGGGCACTGGGTTGCTTCCATATTTTGGCTATTGTAAGTAATGCTGCAGTGAATATGGGGGTGCATATATTCTACCAAATTAATGTGTTGCTCTCTTTGGATATATACCCTGAAGTAGAATTGCTGGGTCATAAAACAGTTACAGTTTTATTTTTTTGAGGACTCTCTATACCACTTTCCATAGTGGCAGCAATACTCTGCATTCCCACCAACAATGTACAAATATTTCTTTTTTAAAGCATCCTCATCAATACTTGTTGTTTGTTTTTTTTTTTTTTTCAATTTTTTATTAAGAAATTATATGTGTACATATCTTACCATTGCCCTCCCCACACCCCACTCCCATATATGCCCCCACCCCCCAGAGTTTTGCATCCATTGGTTATGCTTATATGCATGCATACAAGTCCTTCGGTTGATCTCTTATCTCCCCCCCCTCTCCCTAACCTTCCCCTTGTAATTTGACAGTCTGTTTGATGCTTTACTGTCTCTGTATCTATCTTTTTGTTCAAGTTTATAATTTCTTTATTATCCATAAATGAGTGAGATCATGTGGTATTTTTCTTTCATTGACTGACTTATTTCACTTAACATAATGTTCTCCAATTCCTCCCAGGTTGCTGCAAATGATGAGAATTCCTTCTTTTTTATGGCAGCATAGTATTCCATTGTGTAGATGTACCACAGTTTTCTGATCCAGTCATCTGCTGACGGGCACCTAGGCTGTTTCCAAATCTTAGCTATGGTGAATTGTGCTGCTATGAACATAGGGGTGCATATATCCTTTCTAATTGGTGTTTCTAGTTTCTTCGGATATATTCCCAGGAGTGGGATTACTGGGTCAAATGGGAGTTCCATTTTCAGTTTTTTGAGGAAACTCCATACTGTTCTCCACAGTGGCTGCACCAGTCTGCAATCCCACCAGCAGTGCACGAGGGTTCCTTTTTCTCCGCATCCTCGCCAACACTTGTCGTTTGTTGATTTGTTGATGATAGCCATTCTGACAGGTGTGAGATGGTACTGCATTGTTGTTTTGATTTGCATCTCTCGGATAATTAGTGACGTTGAGCATGTTTTCATGTGTCTCTTGGCCTTCCTTCTGTCTTCTTTTGAAAAGATTCTATTTAGGTCTGTTGCCCATTTTTTTATTGGATCATTTATCTTCCTTTTATTAAGTTGTATAAGCTGCCTGTAGATGTTGGAGATTAAACCTTTATCAGTGATGCCATTTGCAAATATGTTCTCCCATGCAGTGGGCCTTCTTGTTGTTTTGTTGATGGTTTCTTTTGCTGTGAAAAAGCTTTTTATTTTGATGTAGTCCCATTTGTTAATTTTCTCTTTAGCTTCCATTGCCCTAGGGGCAGTGTCAGTGAAGAATTTCTTTTGGCATATGTCTGACATTTTGCTGCCTGTGGATTGCTCTAGTATTTTTATGGTTTCCCGTCTTATGTTTAAGTCCTGTATCCATTTTGAGTTTATTTTTGTGTATGGCGTAAGTTGGTGATCAAGCTTCATTTTTTTGCATGTATCTGTCCAATTTTCCCAACACCATTTATTGAAGAGACTGTCTTTATTCCATTGTATGTTCATGCCTCCTTTGTCAAATATTAATTGAGCATAGTGGTTTGGGTCAATATCTGGATTCTCTATTCTGTTCCATTGATCTATATGTCTGTTCTTGTGCCAGTACCAGGCTGTTTTGAGAACAGTGGCTTTGTAATACAGCTTGAAATCTGGTATTGAGATCCCTCCTACTTTATTCTTCTTTCTCAGGATTGCTGTGGCTATTCGGGGTCTTTTTTTATTCCAGATGAATTTTTGGAGAGTTCTTTCAAGGTCTGTGAAATATGCCGTTGGTATTTTAATGGGGAGTGCATTGAATCTATAGATTGCTTTGGGTAGTATGGACATTTTAATGATGTTGATTCTACCAATCCATGAACATGGTATGTTCTTCCATCTGTTTACGTCTTCCTCTATCTCTTTTTTCAGTGTCCTGTAGTTTTCCGTGTATAGGTCTTTTACCTCCTTAGTTAAGTTTATTCCTAGGTATCTTAATTTTTTTGGTGCGATGGTAAATGGGATTGCCTTTTTAGTCTCTCTGTCTGTAAGTTCACTATTGGTGTATAGAAAGGCCATAGATTTCTTGGCGTTAATTTTGTATCCTGCTACATTGCCGAATTCATTTATTAAGTCTATGAGTTTTTTGACGGAGTCTTTCGGATTTTTTATGTACAATATCATGTCGTCTGCAAATAAAGACAGCTTTACTTGTTCTTTTCCAATCTGGATGCCTTTTATTTCTTCTTCTTGTCTAATTGCAATGGCTAATACTTCCAGTACTATGTCAAACAGGAGTGGTGAGAGTGGGCATCCCTGTCTTGTTCCTGTTCTTAGGGGAAATGTCTTTAGTTTTTGTCCATTGAGTATGATGTTTGCTGTGGGTTTATCATATATAGCTTTTATTATGTTGAGGTATGAGCCATCTATTCCCACCTTGTTGAGAGCTTTTATCAAGAAAGGGTGTTGGATTTTGTCAAATGCTTTTTCTGCATCAATTGATATGACTATGTGATTTTTATCTTTCAATTTGTTTATGTGATGTATCACGTTTATTGATTTGCGGATATTGTACCATCCTTGCATTCCTGGGATAAATCCTACTTGGTCATGGTATATGATCTTTCTGATGTACTGCTGGAGCCGATTTGCTAGAATTTTGTTGAGGATTTTGGCATCTATGTTCATGAGGGATATTGGTCTGTAATTCTCTTTCATTGTGTTGTCTTTATCTGGTTTTGGTATTAGGGTGATGCTGGCTTCATAGAAGGAGCTTGGAAGTGTTCCTTCCACTTGAATTTTTTGGAATAGTCTGAGGAGGATAGGTTTTAGTTCTTCCTTGAATGTTTGGTAAAACTCTCCTGTGAAGCCATCTGGCCCCGGGCTTTTGTTTGCCGGAAGCTTTTTGATGACTGCTTCAATTTCGTCCATAGTTATTGGCCTATTGAGCTGTTTAGATTCTTCTTGATTGATTTTTGGAAGGTTATATTTTTCTAGGAATATGTCCATTTCCTCCAGATTGTCCAGTTTGTTGGAATAGAGTTGTTCGTAGTATTTTGTAACAATCCTTTGTATCTCAGCGGGGTCTGTTGTTATTTCACCTCTTTCATTTCTGATTTTGTTTATTTGGGTCCTCTCTCTTTGCTTCTTGGTGAGCCTGGCTAGAGGTCCATCAATCTTGTTTATCCTTTCAAAGAACCAGCTCTTGGTTTTGTTGATCTTATGTATTGTTTCTTTGGTCTCTATGTCATTTATCTCCGCTCTGATCTTTGTTATTTCCTTCCTTCTGGTTACACTGGGCTTTTCTTGCTGCTCTTTTTCTAGCTCTTTGAGTTGTAGGGTTAAGTAATTTATTACCATTGTTTCTTGTTTTTTGCAATAGGCCTGTAGAGCTATGAACTTCCCTCTCAAGACTGCTTTCGCTGTGTCCCATAGATTTTGGATTGTTGTGTTTTCATTGTCATTTGTTGCCATGATGTTTTTTATTTCTTCCTTGATCTCTCTGGTGACCCAGTCCTTGTTTAATAGCATGCTGTTTAGTCTCCATGTGTTTGATTTCTTTGGATTGTTTTTATTGTAGTTGATTTCCAGTTTTATGCCACTGTGATCTGAGAAGATGCTTGATATAATTTCTATCTTCTTGAATTTGAAGAGACTTTGCCTGTGACCCAGCATATGGTCTATCTTTGAAAATGACCCATGTGCACTTGAGAAGAATGTATATTCTGTGGCTTTGGGGTGAAATGTTCTGAAGATGTCAATTAATTCCATCTGGTCTAGTGAGTCATTTAGGATTGCTGTTTCTTTGCTGATTTTTTGTTTAGAGGATTTGTCCAATGGTGATAGTGGGGTATTAAAGTCTCCTACTATGATTGTGTTGCTATTAATCTCTCCCTTGATATCCTCCAGGAGTTTTTTTATGTATTTGGGTGCTCCTATATTGGGAGCGTATATGTTTACCAGAATTATTTCTTCTTGTTGGATTTCTCCCTTTAGTATTATGAAGTGGCCTTCCTTATCTCTTGTTATGGCATTTACTTTGAGGTCTATTTTGTCAGATATAAGTATTGCTACCCCAGCTTTTTTTTCATTTCCATTTGCCTGGAAGATATTTTTCCATCCCTTCACTTTCAATCTGTGTGAGTCTCTTGTTCTGAGGTCGGTCTCTTGTAGACAGCATATATATGGGTCGTGTTTTTTTATCCATTCAGCTACTCGATGTCTTTTGATTGGAGCATTTAGTCCGTTTACATTTAAAGTTATTACTGAAAGGTATTTGTTTGCAGTCATATCTATTTTTGTGTCTGTATTCCTTCTTACCTGTTTATTTCTTCTTTTTACAGTATTCCCTTTAGCAATTCTTGCATTGCTGGTTTGGTGGTGATAAACTCCCTGAGGCTTTTTTTGTCTGCAAAGCTCCTGATTTCCCCTTCAATTTTGATTGATAGTCTTGCTGGATATAGTATTCTTGGATTCAGTCCTTTGCTTTGCAACACTTTGTATACCTCCTTCCATTCACTTCTAGCTTGTTATGTTTCTGATGAGTAATCATTTGACAATCTGATGGGTGTTCCTTTGTAGGTAACTCTCTGTCTCTCTCTTGCCGCCTTTAGGATTCTCTCTTTATCATTTATATTTGCCATTGAAATTATGACATGTCTTGGTGTGGGTCTTTTGGGGTTGATCCTGCTTGGGACTCTCTTTACTTGCGTAACTTTTATCTTTCCCATATCCGGGAAGTTTTCTGTCATTATTTCTTCAAATAGATTTTCTAATCCCTGCTGCTCTTCTTGTCCTTCTGGCAGCCCTATTATACGCATGTTACTTCGTTTCATGTTGTCCCGAAGCTCCCTTAGGCTTTCCTCCTGCTTTTTAATTTTTTTCTCCAATTGCTGTTCAGCTTGAGCTTGTTTCTGTACCTGATCTTCTAACTCACTAATTCGGTCCTCTGCTTCTTGTAGTCTACTGTTGAAACTTTCCATGGTGTTTTTGATTGTAGCTATATCACTTTTCATTTCTTCCTGATTCTTGCATAAGTTGTTGATTTTCTCATCCATCTGATGTATAAATTCCATGACCATTACTCTGAACTCCTTTTCGGTCATGTTGCAAGTTTCATTTTCACTAATTTCCTTTCTTGGCGACTCCACATTTTCTTTCCTCTGTGAGTTATTTCGTTTCCCCATTCTGGCTATTACCAGAAAGCTCAAGCTTCTGTTTGCGTGGACCTGGGTCGTGTGCTGTGGGGACTTCGCTCCACCCTAGTTTCACTGAAGTGCTCTGACACTAGGACGTGTGACTGTCTTTGGTTGGTGGGAACCAAACTTGCCCAGGATCAGTGTCCCCAGTGTTCCGTGTGGTCTCGTGTGCACATTTAGAATCAGGGGCCCTGTCTGCACCACACTGTTGGTATGTGCCGAGAATGAGATCCTTAGCATGTGCCAGGATTCAGAGTTTCCCTGTGTCTGCCCCAAGACTCGAGTGTCAAAGTCTCTGTTGCCTTGTGCGGTTTCTCGTTGAGAATCAGGGTCCCTGTGTGTGCACGCACCAACAATTGGGGTCGCTGGCTCTTAGTGTGAATGCGCTGTGAGTCAGGGATCCCAGGCAGCTGTGTCCGGCGTGCCAAATTCCCTGAAGTGGGGCTGCGTCCTGTGTGTGCTCTCTCTACTGAGCCAAACCGGCTAGAGCGCACATTCTTAAAAACCTGAAGGTGAGCCGGCTCAGTGCACTCTCCCAAAGTCCCAGAAGGGGGGCGGAGTCCGTCCTGCGCGCCAAATTCCCCAAAGGGAAGCCCCTCTGTGCACGCTTTTAAGAATCTCCGAAGGGGGAGCTGTGCCCTGCGAGCCAAATTCCCCCAAATTCCCCGAAGGGGAGCCCTCTGTGCGCACTGACAGATTTCCCCGACGGGGAGCTGCTTCTGTCCCGTGCGCGAGCGCGCGCCAAGTTCCCTAAGAGGGAGCGCGTCCCTGCACAAAGCTCGGCAGCTTGGGCCAGGGGCGGGTCTATCAGTTACTATGACGCTGTCTGTGCGCGCGCCTGTGAGCAGCTTGGGCGAGGGGCGCGTCTACCAGTTACTATGGCGCTTTCCGCATGCCTGTGGGCGCTCAGCAGCTTGGGGGAGGGGCGGGTCTATCAGTTACTATGGCGCTATCAGCGCCTGCGAGGAGGGGGGTAGGCTCTTTGACTCACGGAAATCTGCCGGGAAGTCTGGATTCTTGTTTGTTTGTCTGAAGCTGTGATAGCAGTTCTCTGTCCCCAGTGGCTGCAGGGTCCTGGTTTGTGTCAGAAGCCAGGATCCGAGTCTCGGGCAGCTCTGTTTCCCAAGATGGCGTGGTCTCTGCGTCCGCACCAGCCGCCGAGAAGTGTCCGCTTTGTGCGCGGGGCTCCGCCGTCTAGGGCTGCCCTGTTCGGGAGCCCCTTGGAAGACCTGCAGAATCTAACTGACCCTATCTCATACACACACACACACACCACACACCTCTACACTCTCCTCTATGGGTTCCTCACTCACACACTCTCTCTCCCTACCTTCCTGCCGGTCGCCATCTTTTTTTCCATCGCCTCTGTTGTTTGTTGATTTATTAATGATAGCCATTCTAATATGTGTGAGGTGATATTTCATTGTGGTTTTAATTTGCATTTCTCTGGCAATTAGTGTTGTTGAGATCTTTTCATATGTCTATTGGCCATCTGCATGTCCTCTTTGGAGAAGCGTCTACTCAGGTCCTCTGCTCTTTTTCTAATTAAATTGTTTGTTTGGCTGTTGAATTATACGAATTCTTTATAAATTTTGGATATTAACCCCTTACCAGACATATCATTGGAAAATATATTCTCCCATTCAGTAGGTTGTCTTTCCATTTTGTTGATGGTTTCCTTTGCTGTGCAAAAAAATTTAAGTTTGATGTATTTCCATTTGTTTATTTTTTCTTTTGCTTCCTTTGCTGGAGGATGTATATCAGAAAATATAAATATATTTCTATGAGAAATGTCTGAAATATTACTGCTTATATATTCTTCTAGGAGTTTTATGTTTTTGAGTCTTACATTTAGGTATTTAATCCATTTTGAGTTCATTCTTATATATGGTGTAAGAAGGTGATCTAGCTTGTTGTGTTTTTTTGGCATGTTTCTGTTCAATTTTCCCAACAGCACGTATTGTTCATTTATAGTCACACCCAATTCCCTTTCATTCTCCCTGTTCATAAAAACTGGCACCCACTAATTTGCTTTCCATCTCTATTGTTTTATTTCAAAACTGTTATATACAGTAGAACCCCCTTATCTGCATGGGATATGTTCCAAGATGCCCAGTGAATGTCTGAAAACTTGCATAATACCTAACCTATATATACTATGTTTTTTTCCTATAAAGACATACTTATTATAATGTTTAATTTATGAGTTAGGGAATTTCATGAGAAGATTCATTCTTACTGTAAATTTTAACAACCTTAGCGTATGATTGTGTTTTTTTTTTTTCCATGTTAAGAACATTCACCTTTTCACTTAAAAGAAGCACATTAGAGCTTCTTTTTGGCATATCCAAATTGTCAGCATCACTACTATTGTACTTTGGAGACATTATTAAGTAAAGTTATAGTTACTTGAACAAAGCACTGTGGTACTATGACAGTAGATTTGAAAACCCAGGTGACTACTAAATGACAAGGGAGTGGAGAGTATCTGCAGTGTAGATGTGCTGGACAAAGGGATGAGTCACTTCCCGGTTGGGACAGAGCAGGGCAGTATAAGATTTTATCACTCTATTCAGAATTACATATAATTTTAAACTTATGAATTACTTATTAAACTTTTTATTTCTAAAAATTTCCATTTAATATTTTCAGACCACAGTTGACCACAGTTAACTAGAATTGCAGAAAATGAAACCACAGATAAAGGGGTGGTTACCATAAATGCCATGATATGGTTTATAACACTTTCAGTTTGGTTTTTCTTGAGTTCCATCCAAGTTGTTACATGTATCAATAGTGCATTCTTTTCATTGCTGCATACTATTCCTACATATGGATATGCCATGGTTTGTTTAATCCTCCACCTGTTGAACAACAATCATATTGTTTCCAGATTTTGACTATTACAATGATATTGAGGTCCTCCAAGGATATAGAGGAAGAAGTTAAAAAGATAACTGTAATAAGGGAAGGAATGGTAGGTGTGAGGAATGATGCAAATGCAAGCAGTTCATGCTCTTGCACAATGAAGCAGAAAAAATTGTGAAACAAAAATAAATAAGATCCAATAAGGAAAATACTTCTGAAGGAGGAAAGAAAAATTAATACAAATATGTGAAAATTTCATAGCAAAACTTCTTATTTTTATGATCAAGAAAGCACGCATGCAGGAAAATAAAGTGAATATGAAGAGGAAGAAAATCGGCTTATAGAAGACTAGAGGCCCGATGCATGAAATTTGTGCAAGAGTAGGCCTTCCGTCCCCCAGCTGCCATCACCGGCTTCCCTCTGGCACCCGGGACCCAGGCTTCCCTCGCAGCCCCAGCTTCTTCAGGAAGGATGAAAGAACGCCTGGTCTAATTAGCATATTATGCTTTTATCATTATAGACTAGAGGCCCGGTACATGAAATTCGTGCATGGGGTGTGTGTCCCTCAGTCCAGCCTGCACCTTCTCCAATCTGGGACCCCTCGAGGGATGTCCAACTGCCCGTTTAGGCCCAATCCCAGGGATGTCCAACTGCCCATTTAGGCCTGATCCCAGTAGGATATCCCTAAACGGGCAGTCGGACATCCTTCTCACAATCCAGGACTGCTGGCTCCAAACTGCTTGCCTGCCTGCCTTCCTGATTGCCCTTAACTGCTTCTGCCTGCCAGCCTGATCACCCCCTAACCACTCCCCTGCCAGCCTGATTGATGCCTTACTGCTCCCCTGCCAGTCCGATTGCCCCTAACTGCCCTCCCCTGCCAGCTTGGTCACCCCTAACTGCCCTCCCCTGCCAGCCTAGTCACCCCTAACTGCCCTCCCCTGCCGGCCTGGACCCCCCAACTGCCCTCCCCTGCACGCCTGGTACCGCCCAACTGCCCTCCCTTGCTGACCCGGTCACCCCTAACTGCCCTCCCCTGCCAGCCTCATCGCCCCTAACTGCTCTCCCCTGCTGGTCTGGTTCCCCCCCAATTGCCCTCTCCTGCAGGCCCGGTCTCCCCCAACTTCCCTCCTCTGCCAGCATGGTCACCCCTAACTGCCCTCCCCTGCAGGCTTGATTGCCCCCAACTGCCCTCCCTTGCAGGCCTGGTCCCCCCCAACTGCTCTCCCCTACCAGCTTGGGTACCCCCCAGCTGCCCTCCCCTGCAGGCGTGGGACCCCCAACTGCTCTCCCCTGCAGGCCTGGGTCCCCCCAACTGCCCTTCCCTGAAGGCCCAGTCACCCCCAACTTCCCTCCCCTGCTGGCCTGGTCACCTTTAACTGTCCTACCCTGCAGGCTTGATTGCCCCCAACTGAGCTCCCTTGAAGGCCTATTCCCTCCCAACTGCCCTCCCCTGCTGGCCTGATCAGCCACAACTGCTCTCCCTTGCAGGCCTGGTCCCTCCCAACTGCCCTCCCCTGCTGGCCATCTTGTGGTAGCCATCTTGTGTCCACATGGGGGCAGCCATCTTTGACCACATGGGGGCAGCCATCTTATGTGTTGGAGTGACAGTCAATTTGCATATTACTCTTTTATTAGATAGGATAGAGGCCTGGTGCATGGGTAGGGGCCGGCTTGTTTGCCCTGAAGGGTGTCCTGGATCAGGGTGGGGGTTCCCTTGGGGCGTGGGGTGGCCTGAGTGAGGGGCCTGTGGTGGTTTGCAGGCCAGCCACACCCCCTGGTGACCCAAGCATAGGCCAGGACTGGCTGGAAGCAAGTATCTGGGATTTATTTATCTTCTATAATTGAAACTTTGTAACCTTGAGCAGAGGCCAGGGCTCACCAGGGCAGGCAGGAAGCTTGGCTTCCTCCATCGCCAGGGGCAACCCAAGCCTCCTGCTCACTCTAGCTCTGTGGCGGCCGCCATCTTAGTTGGGATAATTTGCATACTCGCTCTGATTGGCTGGTGGGCGTAGTGGAGTGATGGTCAATTTGCATGTTTCTCTTTTATTAGTGTAGATAGTGGAGCAAGGTTGCAATAAAATTTTCCACAGTATTTTTTGCTTCAGTAATTTCTAAAAAATTCTCCATCAGAAAAATGGTTTTGGTTTTTGTTTGATCAAAAAGTTTATGGAATGCTGCAGGCATTTCCCTGTTTTGATGGGTTGATAAAGCACATTTAATATATTTTAAAATCCTGAGCATTTGTGTGGCAAAGAAATCACTCAAATCTTATTTTTAAATCTAAAGCAATGCAAATTTATTTGACCATAGAACCACTTTTTTATGTAATAATGATTGGTATTCTACATTGACAGAAAGTTGTTTTTGGAAATGTTAGACATAGTATTGAGGGAAATGTTTTGAGCCAAATATCATCTACCCAGGTAAGTTATTACTATAGATGTATTTTCTGAGCTTTTTCACAAATGAGAAATGACCAACATATATCTTTATATCCTTTATGATTTTATATCTGATTATCCTATATAATAAAAGCCTAATATGATGTGCACTGACCACCAGGGGGCAGACACTCAATGCAGGAGCTGTCCCATGGTGGTCAGTGCACTCCCACAGGGGGAGCGCTGCTCAGCCAGAAGCCGGGCTCTTGGCTGGCACCTGGCGAGTGCAGCGGCAGTAGCGAGAGGCTCTCCCGCCTTAGTGGCAGCACTAAGGAGCAGCAAACTGAGCAGTAAGGAGCAGAGAGAAGATGGGCAGTAAGGAGCAAGGGGTCCTGGACTGTGAGAGGGCACAGGCCAGGTTGAGGGACCCCCTCCCCCATCCCAGTGCACAAATTTCGTACACCGGGCTTCTAGTATATATATAGTTAACTAGAATTGCAGAAAATGATGTATATGATGTAAGCAGGTGATTCAGTTTTATTTATTTTTTTGCATGTATATATTCAATTTTCCCAACACCATGTACTGTTCTTATATAGTCACACCCAATTCCCTTTCATTCTCCCCAGTTGATCATATATATATATGGGTCTATTTCTGGACTTTCTAGTTTTTTGCAATGGTCTGTATGTTTATATCCTTATGACAATACCACTCTCTTGATTACTATAGCTTTATATTGCCTGAAAATCAGACCAAGTAGTTTCTCTAACTTTGTGTTTATTGAAAACTAGAGGCTTGGTGCATGAAATTCATGCATGGGAGGGGGAGTCCCCTCAGCCCAGCCTGCACCCTCTCCAATCCGGGACCCCTTGGGGGCTGTCCGACTGATGGTTTAGGGAATTGGACCTAAACTGGCAGTCAGACAGCCCTCTCACAATCCTGGACTGCTGGCTCCTAATTGCTCACCTGCCTGCCATCCTGGTCGCCCCTAACTGCCCCCCCCCCCTGCTGGCCTGGTTTCCCCTAACTGAGCCCCCTACCAGCCTGGTTGCCCCTCACGCCCTCCCCCCCACCCCCACTGGCCTGGTTGCCCTACGCAGACTGCTTGTTCAGTCATTTGGTCATCCCTCACTAACCCCCCCCCCCCTTTGGCCTGGTTGCCTCACACAGCCTGCTTGTTTAGTCATTTGGTCATCCCTCACTAACCCCCCTGCCAGCCTGGTTGCCCCACGCAGCCTGCATGTTCAGTTGTTTGGTCATCCCTCACTAACCCCCTGCTGGCCTGGTCATAGGCATCCATCTTGTGAGGGTATGAGGGTTAATTTGGATACTATCTCTTTATTATATAGGATTGTTTTAGTTATTCTAGATCCTTTGAATTTCCATATACATTTTTAAGTAATCTTGTCAATATTTACCCTAAAAAGTCCCAAATTGTTTTTTTTTTTTATCTTCACTCTAGGATATGTTTATTGATTTGGGAGAGAGAGAGAGAGAGAGAGAGAGAGAGAGAGAGAGAGAAATAGATGTGGGAGAGAAACATAGATTGATTTATTCCCGTATAAACTCTGACCAGGGTTCGCACCTGCAACCTAGGTATGTGCCCTGACCAGGAATCAAACCACAACCTTTTTCCATATGGAAATGCTTCAGTCAACTGAGCCACCTGGTCAGTTGAACAAGCAGGTTGCGTGGGGCGACCAAGCTGGCAGGGGGGTTAGTGAGGGATGATGCTCCAGTCAACTGAGCCACCTGGTCAGGAAACCCCAAATTGGTTTTTAAAACAATTTTGGTATTTATTCCTAATAAAAATTCTTACTAACTTAGACATAGCTCATTTTCTTATATGTCCGTAGTATGATTGTATCTATTTATCTATCTTTCTATCACATAATATATTTCTATTTATATGTCAACAGCCAGTATCATACTGAATGCATAAATGTAAGATGTATTTCAAAGCCAATAATGATAGCTACTAACAGCACTAATAACACTACTTTGGCAAAATGGCATAGTGTTTAAGAACACAAGATTTGACTTCTAACTTCCTAGGTTCAAGTCCATAGCCAAGACTTACAATCTATGAAATATTAACCATGTAACATAATTTATCTGGCCGTCAGATTTGCATCTGGAGAATGGGAGTAATAATTTTACTTACATCTAAGATTAGTATGAGAACTAAATTGTATAATTCATGTAAAGTGCTTAACACATGCCTAATACTCAGTACTTAATGGATTTTAAATGTTAATTTTATCAATATTGGAATCTCTAGACAATAAAAAATAAGCAGTATAAATTTTAGACAATAAAAGCCAATCCCTCTTTCTCAAAATTCTCTTTTGTGTTGGCTCCTGTGACACAACTTGTTCTTGGTTGTCTTTCTATCTAATGGGCCACTCCTTTTACTTTTCATTGCTAGGTCTTCCTCATTTTCATGACATATATAGATTAGAGTGCCCCAGGGCTCAAACTTTGAGGCCTTGCCTTCATATACAAACTGTATAATGGCTTTAAATTATATCTACAAATAGATGAATCCCAAACTTACATCTCTCTAGTCCAGATTTGCCCCTGAACTCATTATTTGTATTTTGATCTTTCTACATGACATCTTCACTTGGATGTTTACTTGGAAGCTCAAACTTAACCCTTTCACTCGCTTGCTTTTTTCTCAATTCCTTTATTCTACTTGGGATTTAATTTTTTAAATACCCCAGATTTTACAAAGCGTGGCAGTAGAATAAAAAACTGGAGTTTCTTTTCATACAAACTTATTTATTTGGATTTTTTTATATTTCAAATTATTGATACATTCAATACAATTCAACATACGAGCTGCTACCGATGCTAACCGTGTCGAGTCACACTCGACATCCGAGTGCAAAAGGTTAATGTGTATAAGGCAGAACTCTTGATTCCTTCCTTACCTCAAAATTGATCCTTTTGCAGACTTCCCCATCTGCTTAAAGACTAGGCCATTATCTATTTTTGTTCAGGTCAAAAATAGAATTAAACTTCACTCTACTCCTGATCTTCTTTTTCTCATAATTTATATCCAGCCGGTAATTACTATCAGTTCTACCTTCAAAATATACTCCCAATCTAAACACTTCCTAGCACTTCTGCCACTACCACCCTAGGCATAACCAATATCATCACAGCTATAGCCTTTTCTCTACTAGCTTCCAGGTTTTCATCCTTCCCTATCAGTCTATTCTTTACCCAGTAGCCACAGAAATTATTATTAAATTTAAGTCAGATCATGTCACATTTTTCATTAAAATTATTTAATGGGTTCCCATCTCACTCAGAGTAAAAGTCAAAATTATACAAAGTTGTACACATTCTTCCACTCTCACTACGCCTCTCACTCACCCCCTCTCCTAACTCTCTCTCTCTTTCTCTCTCTCTCTCCCTCCACACCAAATACACTGCCCCCCTTACTATTCATTGAAAATATGAGACACATTTCTGATATAGGGCAGCACTTTTCATAAGCTTTTCTATCTGGAACATTGTTTATCTAGATCAAGATCTTTGCATGGCTTACTCCCTAATTTCTTCTAAGTCTCTTCTGAAATATCACTTTATCAGAGCAACCTTCCTGAACCACCATACTTAAAATTGTAACCTATCTCTGCTATCATCACTCAATATCCTCTTCTCTGCTGGATTTTTCTTTTTAACACTTATCGACACCTGATATATTGTAGGTTTTGTTTGATACTTTTGTATGGTTTTTTCCTGTTGTGAGGGTAGAATCATAATAGTTCTGTAGCTGGGGACATATCCCCAATGTGAGAAACAATGTCTGACATAGAGTAGGTACAGGATAAATATGTGTTGAATGAAGAAATGAGTGAATCATTATTTTCAAGTGGCATTATAATAAAAAAGGAAATAAAAGAGAATAAACTTAAAAATTGTTAATAAAAATGAAAGTATCTATTATACAAGTGACAGAGGAAAAATGAGATAGAACTTGAAATAAGTGTCAGTTAATGAAAAAAAGGTGAATGAGGTAGAAAAAGAGAACAGTAATAGTGATAAAATATTAAAAAGGAAAGGAACTACATTGGGCAAAGCATTGGTGAGAGTATATAGTGACCTTACTTTTTCAAGATAAGAATGTGAGCTTTATATTTTGGTCAGGATTGGTAGCTACAGACTTTGAGGGGCTCAGAAAAGAGCTGAGAGGGTCCTAAGCTCTCACTTTTGGTTGAACGTAAGGCTTTTCATAAGCAGGAAGTAAGGACTAGAGAAGAGTTGTAAACTACCTGCTTGAGTGTGGACTGCATGAACATTAAGGCAGAGACCTTTGACTGACACTGAGAGCATTTCCAAGCATTTAGGAAATCTTTACTCACACATTAGTTGACCAATAATCTAACTGTACAGAAACTTCAGTGGCTGCACACAACAAAGAATTTACTTATAATTAATGCAGACTTTAAATAAATAATTCAAGGAAGTGACTAAACAAAGAAACAGCACCAAAGAACAAAAATAACACACCCCAGAGAGGAGCAGGAATCTTATTTCTAGGATTGACATCTTATGTGATATAAAAAATGCCAAAATTTCAACCAAGAATTATGAGACATGCAAAGGAACAAGAAGATGTATTCCATAAACAGGAAGAAAAGTAATCAGTAGATACTGTCCCTGAAGAAAAGTAGATGTTGCATTTTAGTAGATTTTTAAATAAACTATTTTAAATTTGCTCAAGATATAAAGAAAAGTCTCAATAAAGAACCAAAGGAAACCAGAAGAGAACCAAAGTATCACCAAATAGAGAATATCAATAAAGCGACCGAAATTAGCCATTTACAACTATACATTTACCTCTAAGAACTGCTTTAGGTTCATCTCACAAGTTTTGGTATGGTATACCCAAATGCTTAGTGGTACAATTGGTGAGTACGGGTTGAGTTTGGGATATAACTCAACTCCAGGAGAGTTGGGACTGCAGTCCCTGATGAGAGAACCAGAACTAGAGCCACCAACTAAGTTCCTGATCTACATGAGCTGTGAAAAAATCCATATTGTTTTTACATGCTAAGTTTGGGGGAACTTGTTACACCTGGTAATAGCGGGTGGAAGAGTGGAGAGGGTGATTGTGCAGTCTAGGAAGGATTTCTTTTTTTATTGGTAGATTTTATATAGGGTTTGTTTTCCATGTTTCTCATAGGTCATTCTCATCAGAATACAATGATGTTATGAAGAGAGGTACTAATTGTAATCCTTGTGTAGGGATCCTGAACTAAGGTGGGTGGGTTGCTGTTAGATAGGGATACAAATGATGAGGTAGTGTGTTTGTGTAAATGAAGTTGGTTAACAGTTTTGGTTGTGGGAGGATGTGTAAATTTTCTTCTGATTACTTGGTTTTCTCAGTAAAAGAAGGGAGGTCGCCACCTAAAATGAGGAGACACAATGAAACTCAATTAATGATATGTACTTTTTATCCATTCAGCTACCCTATGTCTTTTGATTGGTGCATTTAATCCATTTACGTTTACTGTTATTATTGATAAGTACCTGTTTGTTGACATATTTTTCCTTAGTGTTTGTGTTTCTTCTTGCCTTTCTCTTTCTTCTTTTTACAGCAGCCCCTTTAGCATTTCTTGCATTGCTGGTTTGGTAGTGATGAACTCTCTTAGCCCTTTTTTGTCTGTGAAGCTTCTGATTCCACCTTCAATTTTGAATGATAGCCTTGCTGGGTATAGTATTCTTGGATTCAGTCCCTTGTTTTGCATCACTTTGTATATTTCATTCCATTCCCTTCTGGCCTGGTGTGTTTCTGTTGAGAAATCAGTTGAGATTCTGATAGGAGATCCCTTGTAGGTAACTTTCTGTTTCTCTCTGGCAGCCTTTAAGATTCTTGCTTTGTCGTTGGTGTTCGTCAATTTAATTATGATGTGTCTTGGTGTCAGTCTTTTGGGGTTCAACTTGTTTGGGACTCTGTGTACTTCTTGGACTTGGATAGTTTTTTTCTTGCCAATATCAGGGAAGTTTTCTGTCATTATTTCTTCTAACAGGTTTTCTATTCCTTGCTTCTCTTCCTCTCCTTTTATCCCTATTATTCGAAGATTGTTTTGTTTTGCGTTGTCCCGAAGCTCCCTTAGGCTCTCCTCTTGCTTTTTAAGTCTTCTTTCCAGTTGCTGCTGTGTTTGTGTGTTTTTTCCTACCTTGTCTTCTAATTCGCTGATGGGGTCCTCAGCCTCTTCTACTCTACTCTTTAAGCCTTCCATTGTGTTATTTATTGCAGCTATGTCGTTCTTCATCTCCTCTTGGTTTCTTTTCATGTTGGTGACATTTTCATTCAGCTCCTTATAGTTCTCATTGAGTTGTGTATTTGTCATCCATCCGTTTAAACATCCTTATAACGAATACTCTGAATTCTTTCTCTGTTAAGCTGCTAGCCTCAAGTTCATTTAACTCCCTTTCTGGTGATTCTTCTTTTTCCTCCCTTTGGGAATTTCCTTTTTTTCTCCCCATGTTTTCCTGTAATGTTTTAATTGTAGATCCGCTTGCTTTGCTACCCAGGATCTTTTGGGGATGGTGCTACTGGTGTAATCTCTCAGTTCTCCTGGGCTTGGTAATCTAGTGTAGCTCCCTACTTGAGCTACTTGGGTTCTCTTTTTTTTAAAATATATTTTATTGATTTTTTACAGAGAGGAAGAGAGAGGGATAGAGAGTTAGAAACATCGATGAGAGAGAAACATCGATCAGCTGCCTCCTGCACACCCCCTACTGGGGATGTGCCCGCAACCAAGGTACATGCCCTTGACCGGAATCGAACCTGGGACCCTTGAGTTCGCAGGCCGATGCTCTATCCACTGAGCCAAACCGGTTTAGGCTACTTGGGTTCTCTTGATGTAGGCCTGGAAGCTTGAGAGGCACAACTGTGGTGTCTAAAAGTCAGCAGCTATGGAGTGGAGTGTCCCATTTTTTTGCTGTCTTGCACCCTTAGTTGAAATCGCGCGTGTCCAGTGGGAACTCACAGTGGCACCCAGGAACCGTCTGTTGGGAGAGTTCCCAGTGGCTCCCACTAGCACCCTGTGTGTAGATGGGCTCAGGGTGCCTGCCTGTTGTAAATTCCCTTCTGTGGAGGTGTGTTTGCAGGCGGACAGCTCTGATGCACTTTGAGGGACTCTGGCACTGAAGTTAAACAGCTAGGGTGTATGTGGGAAGTTATTCAGGAGAAAGGAGTTCAGAGTTTCTGCTGTGGGGCAGCGCGTCCTTGGCTGTACAGAATCACACCCAGCAGGGGCTCAAGCAGCTCCCCAGAGGACCCTGTGGATATATGGGCTCAGGGCGCCTTCCCTTGCTGTGGCTGTGAGTTTGCCTGCTCTGGAGTGTGCGTGAACTGGTGGTGCGCCCACCTGCGCAAAACTCTGACACACCCTGGCACTGAAGTTGCACTGCAGGGGTGTCCCTGGGCAGTTATTTAGGAAGAGGCAGTTCAGAGATTCTACTGTAGGGCTGCGCACCCTTGACTGTGCAGAATCACCCCCTCAGGGGCTCTCAGTGGTTCCCAAGCACTGCCTGGGTAGTGGAGTGCCCGGGTGCCTATGGGCTGGGGACGCGGTGTCCTGAGTTCCGGCGCTGGGGAGGGGGAGGTTGTACTTACTGCTTTCAGCTGTGCACTTTTGGAGATGGAGGTCTCAGGGTTCACGCATCTGCAGCTGGGGTGGCAGGTCTTCTACCAGAGTGGCTGTAGTGACCAGGTTTGCTTCTGAGACCAGACTGGGTGGTGGTAAGGTTAGGATTCTAGTCTCTAGCAGTTCCTTTCTTAAAGATGGCGGGGTAATGATATGTACTTTTTTTAAAAAATATTTTATTGATTTTTTACAGAGAGGAAGGGAGAGGGATAGAAAGCTAGAAACATCGATGCATCGACCAGCTGCCTCCTGCACACCCCCAACAGGGGATGTGCCCACAACCAAGGTACATGCCCTTGACCGGAATCGAACCTGGGACCTTTCAGCCCACAGGCCGATGCTCTATCCACTGAGCCAAACCGGTTTTGGCGATATGTACTTTTTAAATAAAAATTAACCTGCAGTGTAAAGACAGCTCATAAAATTTGAGAAAAATAAAACTGTATCCAGTATAAAGTAACTATGATTTTCTTAGCTGTTGTCAAAATACCTCTTTAAGCTTTTAGAGCCCCCATCCCTCTCCTTAAATTACATAAAGGTCTAATAAGTACAAACTTTACCACAGCCAATATAATGACTGTGGAAATTCCAGAGAAGTTTTGTTTGTTTGTTTGTTGCATATATCTGTGAGGACCATGTACACAGTCACACAGTACCAAGAAGAATATGCATTTGAAGGTGGCATTTGAAAATATGCATTTGAGGAATTTGGGCATTTAGAACTCACACAATAGAGGCAAATAGTGAGTCTTGAACTGGGATTCCTTCATCCATGAAGTATGGATTCACTCATGTCTAATCAGCATAATTTGAACTAAGTAAAGTGACCTCAATCAGAACTGGAGACAGGAATTGGCTGCGTAGTCAGCTAACAATTATCAAGGGTTACAAAATAATGAAATAATTAGAAATTCACAAATACCAAAGCAAAGCCATCTAAGAAGCTACACATATAATGAAGCTTGGAATTGACATTCTAATAGCCCCATCACTGATAAATGAATCAATGAAACATGTCTTAATTCAAATCTACTGAGAGGTTCTCAGAGCATAATTAAAAGAAATTGAATAGTATTTCAGACAACTTGTACTGCAAATATAAAGCTTCAAAGTATAATCAGTTATGATATCCAATTTCTAACTACCATCCCTGAAAATTTTACTATGAATTCACTTTCACTTTGCCAGTGTTGGTGGAACTCATTTAACATATAATTCTGCATAGTTGGAAGAAAGTTTAGAATAGATGGAAACTTCAGAATAATCACAACAACAACAGTTGAAATGACTTGCATACATGAATCAAACATTTATTCTCTCTCCTAAGCTAAATAATAGATAAAGCCAAATGACTGATGGATCTTCAAACTTCATCTTACATTTATTTTTGGCTTTTTTATGCAGTGCACCTGAAGTATTTTTGTGCTTATATATAACACTAGAGGCCTGGTGCATGAAATTCATGCATGTGGGGGGGAGGGGTGTCCCTCAGCCCAGCCTGCACCTTCTCCTATCTGGGATACCTCTCACAATCTAGGACTGTTGGCTCCCAACTGCTCACCTGCTTGCCTTCCTGATTGCCCCTAACCACTTCTGCCTGCCAGCCTGATCACCCCCTAACCACTCCCCTGCCAGCCTGATTGATGCCTAACTGCTCCTCTGCAAGCCTGTTTGACCCCAACTGCCCTCCCTTGCAGGCCTGGTCCCTCCCAACTGCCCTCCTCTGCTGGCCATCTTGTTGTGGCCATCTTGTGTCCACATGGGGGCAGGATCTTTGACCACATGGGGGCAGCCATCTTGTGTGTTGGAGTGATGGTCAATCTGCACATTACTGTTTTATTAGATAGGATAGAGGCCTGGTGCATGGGTGGTGGCCAGCTGGTTTGCCCTGAAGGGTGTCCCGGATCAAGGTGGGGGTTCCCTTGGGGCATGGGGCGGCCTGTGCGAGGGGTCTGTGGTGGTTTGCAGGCCAGCCACGCCCCCTGGCGACCCAAGAGGAGGCCCTGGTATCTGGGATTTATTTATGTTCTACAATTGAAACTTTGTAGCCTGGAGCGGAGCCAAGCCTTCTGCTTGCTCCGTGGCGACAGCCATTTCTGTTGGGATTTATTTATCTTCTATAATTGAAACTTTGTAGCCTTAAGCAGAGGCCTGGGCAGGCCAGGGTGTGTGGAAAGCTTGGCTTCCTCCATTGCCGGGGAAACCTAAGCCTCCCTCCTTCTCTCTCCATGGCCGCAGCCATCTTGGTTGGGTTAATTTGCATACTCGCTCCTGATTGGCTGGTGGGCATGGATTGTGGGCATGGCTTGTGGGTGTAGCGGAATGGTGGTTAATTTGCATATCACTCTTTTATTAGATAGTACAAGATATCTGAAGTCCATATCTAGATAATGGACATCATCCCCAAGAAGATTAATTTGGTCCCACAAATGGAGAGTAAAAGGGGTACTGTTATGGAAGGAAATTGTATACTGTTAGACCACCATGGGCACATAGATCTCTTCCTTTTCTAAATCCCCACAATACTGGTATTTTATTTCATATCTCTTTTGGCATTTGTTATATTCTGCCTCTTTTGTAGGTTTTTGTGGGTATGAGTCATAAACTTAGAGTCCCTTGAAGGTATATATTGTCTCAGATTCATTGTCAAATATGGTAGTCATTATAGCTACTCACCAAACATTTTTTATTCTCTAACCTGAGGGTGACACTTCCCTGTCTTCTCAAAGTCTACCTCCTCACTTGTTGGTTAATTAAAATGTGAGTGGAAAGAATGCTTGTCACATCTGAGTGAAAGCTTTAGAACTAAGATATGATCCACCACATTTTCTTTTTCTGGCTCAGTGATTATGAAAGCACAGAGGTGGAGCTTCCCTCAACACGGGCCTGTGAGTGAGGAAGATATGTAGAAAATTCCTCTCAGTCAACATGTGATGTACATGTAGGATGAGTGGAAAATACATTTTGTTGTTTTAATATTCTCATATTTTGGGATAGTTGGTTCAGCATAACTAAGCCTATTCTGACTAATATATTATAAAGCCCCTAGCACTGAACATAGTACCTCATAAATAATGTTCAATTACAAAGGGACTTTCAGATCTGAGGGTTAGTTTCATTCTCTGAGGAGCCTTTTAGCTCAGTGGCATGGATTGCTGTCTCTGTGGAAGCCTACATACAAATGGGGCTAAAGTATGTTTACAGTTGTGAGTACACAAAACACAGTTTAAACATTTATTATTACATTAATTATTGTATTATTTTCCATACAAACAACTATAAACCCACTTTTGCTCCAACCTGTATTTCTTTCCCAGCTTACTATGAGGAACATGATATTTGCATAAAGAGGATGCTATTGATCTTTTATCCAGCTTACCCTGCCACTAAGCAATAATTAAATCAAGATGACTTAAATACCTGCTCTTCATCAGTATAGCCACAAAATCCTAGGACATTAGATTTGGAAGATACTACAGGGAACTTATACACAGCTCTTTCATTATATAGATGACCATGAGAATAATCATTATACAAATGACACATGATCAGAGAAGGAAAGGCTGAAGGCTGTAATCAGTGGCAGAAGGAGTAAATGTAAGTAACTGAGGTACTTATAACCTAGTTAGGTAGGTAAGAGAAGCATATAAGAGCATAAATAATGAATAAACTGATATAGACTAATAATGCAATGGAAGGCCATGTAAGGAAGGGCTAGATCTATCTATCTATCTATCTATCTATCTATCTATCTATCTATCTATCTATATCTATCTATCATCTATCTATCTATCTATCTATCTATCTATCATCTATCTATCTATCTATCATCTATCTATCATCTATCTATTTCTTCTATACATACACATTAATAACATCATATAAATTTGTCCCATGGCACTCAGGTGAAGCTAATAGCACATTCCTTTATTAAAAAAAATCAAATTAGCCTGGCTGGCATGGCTCAGTGGTTGAGTGTCAACCTATGAACCAGGGAGTCACAGTTCGATTCCCAGTCAGGGCACATGTGTGGGTTGCGGGCTCAATCCCCAGTGTGGGGCACGCAGGAAGCAGCAGATCAATGATTCTCTCTCATTGTTGATGTTTCTATCTCTTTCTCCCTCTCCCTTCCTCTCTCTGAAATCAATGCAAACGTATTTTTAAAAAATCAAATTAAACTTAGATTAGCCCTTGCCATCAAGATTAGTGGTAAATTAAATTTCAGGCATTATTGTGAGGCTCCACAAAATCATTTTGTTTGAAAAACTGCTGAAACTCACATAATCATTTTGTTTGAAAAACTGCTGAAACTCACATAATCCAAGAAACTTGGGGAAGGCTGCATGGTTTTTAATTCCATTAAGTCATTATGAAAATAATTAAGCCATATGATACATTCAAATACAGTCAGTTCTCCTGCTCACAGCCTATACTCTTTCTGACATAAATTTGGACATCAAGATACCTTCTGCCCATTGGAAAAGTGATACTTAGGGATCAGTCCATTGGCTCCACACAAGAACTCCTGTGGGAAAAAAGCCTGACAACTCCACACTTTGTATGTGAGAATGCTACATAGTCCCAACATTCAGGGTCCATGAACTTTCAATCCCTCCAGCATTGGGAAATTTAGCTCTTAAACACTTCCCTTTATCAAACAGTCTAGGCTTGTATCTATGTTAATGTAGAGACATCTGAAACCAATAAAAATAAAATGTAAAGCCTTGAAATCAGCAGTGGAAAAATGCATGAAGAGAATTAGATCTATCCATTGGATACACAGTAGGAGAAACATTCACTAATAAATAAAATTTTAAATTCTACACAAGTTGAATCCATTTCTGGAAAAATATAAAATGCCAAAATTGTCACAAAAATTAGAAAACTTGATTAAGCAAATCACATTGAAGAAATGAAATGGTAATCAAAAAGTTTCTCTTCAAATGAACATCAGGCCCAAATGATTTTATATCGGCTGTATCAACTTTCTATGACTAAGTAACCCTTATCTTACACAAATTTTTACATAGAAACTCATGTTATAGGGCTCTCATAGCTTGATATCAAAACCAGTTAGGTATTTTAGATGAAAAACACTTAAATTAAAAAGACTCGTTGGTGGGCACACAGTGCAATATACAAACTTTGTAGCATAGAAATCCAAACCTGAAATCTATATGTTCATTTTAACCAGTGTCACCCCAATAAATTTAATAAAAAGGAAACAAAACAAAAAAACTATTGATATAAAAAATCTTAACACAATATTAACCAGCTGAACTCAAGTGTACAAAGGAAAATGACACATCATGACCAGACAGGGTCTACCCCAGATCTAGGCTACAAAATAATAGTTTAGTGCCAGAAAAATCTGTCATTGTAATTTTCCAATTTAATAGACCAAAGGAGAATCTCTTTTGGTAAAAGACTTAGGTATGCTGTACTAAAAACCTATCTCAGTATACTAGTAAGTCCACAGTTTCAATATTACAAAAGTAGTGCCCACTTGGACTGCCATAATATATATTTAGTATCTTGAATGGGGGAGAAGATGTGTCACTCTTTACACTTGTCCGATCACTCCAGAGGACTTCATTCTTCTCTGGGTGCTACCTTAAAGATGAGCAGAGGCTACAAGCAAGGGACCAGGATGGTGATGAGACATGAAACCATGCAGGATTTTAGAACATATAACTTCAAGAACATGAGACATATAGGTACTCAATAACTTTTTCAAATGTTTGCAGTGTTGTTACATGGAAGACTGAGCAATTTTTGGGTGTTTAGAACTTAGAAGAAAGATTAGTTCAGTTTCCTATAGCCCTATCTTCAACTATTAGGATGAATGGCTGAGGAAGATAGATTTTGGGTCAGCATAACGTTGAAATTTCTAGTCCGGCCAGCATGGCTCAGTGGTTGAGCATTGACCTATGAACCAGGAGGTTACAGTTCGATTCCCTTGCCCGTGTTGCAGGCTCCATACCAAGTGGGGAATGTGCAGGAGTCAGCTGATCAATGATTCTCATTGTTAATGTTTCTATCTCTCTCTTCCTCTCCCTCTCTGAAATCAATCCTACATAATAAAATGGTAATATGTAAATTACCATCACTCCGCTACGCCCACGATTGGGCCAGCAGGAGGCGCAGGGGGCGGGACTCAGGGTGGCCGGGGTAGCTGATTGGGCCAGAAGGACGCTGAGCTCGGGGCGCCTCTGGCGCCGCGAGCTCAGCGTCTGTACCATGGCTGCCGGAGGCAACCAGACAGGTCCCCCGCGATCAAAGGCCAAAGCGGGGGACCTGGCCGCCTGTCTGCTCCGGCGCAAGGCCTTTCGAAAGCCTCCGCAGCGCCGGAGGCTTTCGGAAGGCCTGGGGCGCCTGCGGACAGCCAGCCGGACAGGTCCCCCGCGATCAAAGGCCAAAGCGGGGGACCTGGCCGCCTGTCTGCTCCGGCGCAAGGCCTTTCGAAAGCCTCCGCAGCGCCGGAGGCTTTCGGAAGGCCTGGGTCGCCGGCGGACAGCCAGCCGGACAGGTCCCCCGCGATCAAAGGCCAAAGCGGGGGACCTGGCCGCCTGTCTGCTCCGGCGCAAGGCCTTTCGAAAGCCTCCGCAGCGCCGGAGGCTTTCGGAAGGCCTGGGGCACCGGCGGACAGCCGGACAGGTCCCCTGCGATCAAAGGCCAAAGCGGGGGACCTGGCCGCCTGTCTGCTCCGGCGCAAGGCCTTTCGAAAGCCTCCGCAGGCTGCGGAAGGCCTGGGGCACCGGCGGACAGCCCGCTGGTGCACCAGGTGCATGATTAAATCATGCACTGGGCCTCTAGTTATATATATTTAAAGTTGAAATTTCTAATAAAACTGTTCAGAGAAGCACTGGACTGAATCATGAGATAGTGAGGTGGCTATTATTTAAAGTGTTCAAGGAGAGAGAAACAATTATTTGACACTGATATGATAATGAAAACTTAAAGGCTGGATAGAGGATTCTAAGATGTAAATAGAGATAGTTTCTAATGTTCTTTTCAACCTTGAAAAGGTCTGTGAGTCATTAATAGTCCAAATTACCCTTATTCCCAAATTCAGCTTAAGCTTATGTGGTTTTATATACCAAATTTCATCTTCTATATAAAAAAAGAGAAAACAACAACAAAGCAGTGTTTCATAATTAACATTATTTTTTTGTAAATCTTCTGGGCTTTCCTTCTCAGTATTAGTTCAAAGGGAAGGTAGATTTTGTGTTAGGTTGTATCAGATAGAAATCTACTGCCAGATACCAGTCTCTGTGTCCTCTTGACAGGCACTGCTGGTTATTAACTATCCAACATCCATGCTCTCCTGCTACCTTGCTAACAGAACCCTGATTTTGTTCAGGATAGGCAGCAGTGGGCTCAGAAAAGATAGTACCTCTACAATATAAACCAACCATAGTAACCCCATTGCTCTCTTGCCATTGGATCGGTTTAGGGGTGAAAATGTGACCCAGCTTCATGAAAAAAATGAAAGAGGAATTCTTCCAGGGGAAGGAATGCTTCTGTGAAAAGTTTCCTCCATGATGAATAGCAGATAATGGAAGTCCCTTTTTCATACTTGTTGAGTCCTCTGACAATTTGATGTGTTGATCTGTGGCAGCTACCTTGTAACCATTAAGGGAAACTCAGACTAATTGCAGAGAAACCAACTTAGAGTTCTGCCATTATAGAGCTCAGAAAAAGGCTCACTATGGAGTTCTAGGTGAGATAATAAATCACTAATGTTTTAAGTAATCTTAGTCAGGTATTCTGTTATTTGCCACCTTAATATCCTAGCAAGTAGAGTCTCAGAAGAATTCAGATTGAGTGATCCACAAAAACTATGTGACAAATTCATAATCAGTTGAGATACTTTTAGTTTTATTCCCTGCATTGTCTCACCCATCCACCTGCTATGCACAATCTTCAACCACCTGTCAGTACATGACCACTATTTTACAGGTGAGGAATCAATGACGCTGAGTAAGGATCCAAGGTCACATGGCCAAAAAGTGGTGAGGACAGTAATTGATAAGATCAAACCTTACACAATCTGCATCCTAAATCTATATTTTGAACAAGTACCCTGTACTGTTTCCCCATATTGAAAGATAGCATGCTAAATGTGAGGAAAATATGACTAATACCTAAGAGAAAAAGCTTGACTATGCTAAAAGGGAATGGTAACCTTATTAACTGCCTGCTGTCATTTTTAAAAGGTGAACTTTTGATCAGAAAATAATGGACTGTTTTCTACCATTTTATATATTACATAGCACCTTGTGACTTCTTGCCTTTTCCATTCAGAATTCCAAGTATCTCAGCAGTTATTTTGTAGTAACACAGTTTTTATTAACTCTTTTAAACACTTTAGAAATGCTCATTTAGTTGTGGCATGGTAAAGTTCATTTAAGTAATGTTGTTAAATTCATTAGTGCAAATTACAAAATATCAATTTCAATGATGACAATTTGCCTAAAAAGTGAACATTTCAGCTGCATGTCAAAGAAAAGTTATTTAGGTAGGAATCAAGGTACACACAAGTGCTAGTCTCTACTACAAGACTTACTACATGAGTAAGATGGAGAAAATCATTCCACTCATCTGAGCCTCAGTTTCCTCACATGTAATGAGGGTACTAATACTTGTGCTATGAACATCATAGTGCTGTTTTGAGGATGGAATAAATTAATGGATTTTAAATTCTTCTGGAAGCATAAAGGCACTTCATGCACAAAAATGTTTTGTTACTTTTCATCTAAAACATTCAGAAATATCAAAATTTTATTAATCCAAACTGGCCCCTTATCTATTTCTAGTTTGCAAATATGTATTCACTATTAAATCATATGGAACTACATATTGGTTTGAAGTCATTGTTGCATTTTTAGGTTGAAAGATAGGGGAGGAGATGGGGGTGGCAGTGCTTATAGAATTGGGGACAATAAAAGCATTCTGAAAAGCAGAGATTATATAAAAAATGAGTCATCATCAGACAACCAATTCCTAGGGAAATCTATTAGTAACTATTCTCTTAAAGCCCCAAAAGAAACAGCTGGAGGAGTTCATATCATAATGACCATAATATATTTGCATAATTCTGTAGGAAATCATAATTGTGTTAGAAATCAATAGTCTTTTTCTTTAATTTCATCTCCATTAGAGGTATAGCAAAAAAAAAATCATGAAGCTGAGGTTTATTTGCTGCTTAGAAACCTAACAGACACTAAATGCCAGAAGGATTTTTTGAAAGAATTATGAAATCGTTTTTAGTTTCTTCTAGCTACAGTCAAAGCTTAGGTAGTACAGGCCTTAGGGAATTTGAAGGATTGACAGGTCTATAGAGGTAGTACAGGGGATGAGGGGGTCTGTTTCATTACAAACTGGCTCATTAGTAAAAGCACCACTACTTTTACATTACATCAGCACTTACATTAGCTGATATTGTTGCTCATGGTCAGCCCATTATCCTTGATTAGAATAAATTAATCTCAATAAAAATTTGCTTGAGTATAGAGTGACTCATCCCTAATGGTTGTGATTTTACACAATTACCAAAGAAGCTTTTGAAAAAATTCTGAGCTAAATGTTTAGCTAAGAGATAGCAGAAAGGAGTTGATGCTTTGATCCGCTCGTCCCATAAAAAAAGTAGTTGCTCCACAAATGAGTACAAGATTTTGTTATTATAGGGCAACCACAATGGTGTTCTCTGCAGGTTACATATTGTACATTTAATTATTTCATAAAAGGCTGTAAAGAGTGATTTTAAAACTGTGCTGTATGAACCTAGGTTATATATTTAATCTTAGTGAATCTTAGTTTTCTCTTCTATAAAATAATTAGGTTCAGATTATCTACAAATTTTCTTCAAGCTAAAAAAAAAATCTGATACTGGTTTTCAGTATTTTTCACATTTGTTAATTTGGGTGAGGACAATTCAAAAAATACACACAGAACTGAATCACAACCCCTCCCTAGAACAGCATCATTTTGAATGATAATTTTTGCATTTATAAATTTGCTCTATATACAACATAAACCTGTATAACTTATTGATGTATCTACAGAGAGCACATAAAAGATATTGGAATTAAAAGAAAATATGGAGAGAAGTTTTATTTTGAGGTGTCAAAGCAAATTATATTAGAAAATTACAGTGACCTAAAAAGCCTCACTTCCCAATCTCTATAAAATTTACATGTGAACTAGATGTACCTGTCCATCAATGTTAATACAACTTTAACAGAAAAATGTAGAGTGATTTTAACACATAATATATTAGAAGTAAAATCTATACAGTTATTTTCCTTGTGGTGACCTTAACTTCTGGGTGTAATTAAAATGTCAGTGTGATTTTACCAAAAGCACATTAACACCTAACAAGTTATGTGAAGTTCCTACAAACAAAGAGGGCAGAACTGATTCCAGGGTCTTCTATTTGAGCTCTTAATAATGTTCCTTTTCCAAAAGGACCCATGAGTCACAATTCAGGAAACGAGAACCAAAGTGGTCTTTATTCCTGGAGGTGATCTTTCGGAAATTAAAAAAAAAAAAATCTTGCTCCCAGAACCCAGTCCCTGCCTGTCACATTCTTTCCTTCTGTATCTGGAGGTAGGTGACATCTCCTCTGTTTCAGAGATCTGGGTTAAATGCAAAAATAAAACCCCCCAAAAAACAACACAAACAAACAAAAAAAAACCCACGAAACAAACAAACAAACAAACAAACAAAAACAAACACACACACGCACACAATTTTCTCTAATATGTCAGGAATCCATGCCAAGCTTTCAAGAGTGACAAAGAAGGAGTCTTTAGGGTTTTCTATGTATAATATCATGTCACCTGCAAATAATGACAGTTTTACTTATTCTTCTCCAATTTGGATTCCTTTTATTTCTTCTTCTTGTCTGATCACTATGGCTAGCACTTCCAGTACTATGTTGAACAGGAGTGGTGAAAGTGGGCATCCCTGACTTGTTCCTGTTCTTAGGGGAAATGGTTTTAGTTTTTGCCCATTGAGTATGATGTTGGCTGTAGGTTTGTCATATAAGGCTCTTATTATGTTGAGGTATAATGCCTCTACTCTCACTTTGCTGAGGGATTTTATCAAGAAAGGGTGTTGAGTTTTGTCAAATATCAACATGGATAATTTTTTTTCTGTATGTTCAGTTTTAAAAGGACTTCAGGAAAGCATCACTACTACAGTCGCAAATAATTTCCCCCCTAAAATTCTAACAGAGGCCAATAAAGATATGAAAATTCAGCAGCAGTGTAAAGTAAGACTGAGAGAAAACCTAGTAGCAGACTCTTGAAGGAATTTCTACTAATTATAAGACTGAACACTGAAAAAAATTATCAGTACCCCATCAAGGCTCCCTCTGATGCAACAAAACAGCCTGGTCTGCTGTAATCAGGCTTGCCATACTTCGTTACAATTGCCATAGCATCCTGATATTGCTGCTGCATATTTCTGGGACTACCCTCAAAAGACGACAGAATTATTATCATTTTACCAATTGGCACATTGTTATTTTCAGATCTAGATGTGAGATAATCCATCAAACCACTATATTTTTCAACTCTCAACTTAGATTGGTTTGCTTTAATGAAATTTATCCGATTGGCTTCCATTTTCTAATATGAATCAACAATATACTGTTGAGTTAATTTTCCTGCATTTAAATTAGGATTGAACGTGTCCTGGATGGAGAGATGAAATTCATAATACTGCATTTGTGTGACTCGTGTCCTTACATTTCGTCTAGTATTATTGTCGATTACACTGTCGTCTCTGAGTCTTAATGCAATATCCATTCCCCAGCCTTTTTCACCATGTGGAAAAAGAATAGGATACATCATTGCATCTAATGTAGGAAGCAGGATACTGATTTATTTCATTTTAGTGGCATTCAGATTATTGGGATCTGGTTTACAATGAATGAGCAAGTCCCTTTCAAAAGAAGGTTCTCCATCTTCATTTCTGAATATAACAGCAACTTCAGTTACACGGGGATAATTATATCTACCCAGATCACTATTACCATCATATTTAATTGCCATTGTTACTTCCGTGGGAGCAATAACTTTCGCTGCTGCTTCGGATTCGGCTTGCTTTTCTACCTCATGTAGCATCTTGTATAATTTTTTAATTCGTTTATTTCATTCACGAGGTTGCTGATATTGATCATGAGTCTTTCTGAGCAAGCTTGGTTTCTGGCATTGCTAATCTTTTATTCATCGTTTTGGCTGTATCTAAAATATAGAGTTGAGCAAATTTCCAAGAAACACCATCCGAAGGATGTAAAGTTCCAGTACGGTGATAAACTTGACCGTGTATTCTAAAACAGTATGGCCCATATACTGATGGTGATGCAATATTTGTGCCCACTGAAGCAAAAGCAAAAGAACTATTTATTGAATGAATATTTTTCATGAAATTTTTACTGTCAGAATCTTCATTTATCATTAATTGTTTTAAATATGCTGGTTATTCTGGAAAACATATCATTTGGAGAAACTTTGCCTTTGCTACAACATCAAGTAAATTTTCCATCAGATGGTTTTTCATCAGAGAAACTTAGGGATAGGAAAATTGACATGTAACAGTCATTCCACCACAACTGTGTTCGATAATTGCATCCTCATTTACCTCATTTTCGCTATGAAGGCAGTTCCTACCAGTATTGGTAGTACTTGTCACTAACTGTTCTACAGATATATTGTCAACAACATCGCTTTCTTTCAGCTTCAGAGGTACATTGTGGCAATAGTTGGCCTTCAGACATATTCTGTAGACAATTTTGGCTTTAGAAAGTCAACAAAAATGTGACGTTTCTGGGCTGGGCTGGGCTGTGGGCCGCATTTTGCACCATAGCCGCATCGGCTATGATTTGGTGGGCTGTTGCTCCAGGGTGGTGGCGGGGCCTGTGTCCCACTTGGGGGAAGCCAAGTGTAGCTTTGTGCCTCCAGGTCCGCAGTGCTCTTTCTCTGTGCACATCATGGCAACTGCTGCATTTAGCATTTCCCCCTGGTGGTCAGTGTGTGTCATACTGACTGGTTGGAAAGTGGGAAGGATACTTAGCATATTAGGCTTTTATATATACTAGAGGACCAGCAGTCGGACATCCCTCTCACAATCCAGGACCACTGGCTCCTATCTGCTCACCTGCCTGCCTGTCTGATCACCCCTAACTGCCCCCCTGCCAGCCTGGTTGCCCCTAATTTCCCCCCCCACCAGCCTGGTCACCCCTTACTTCCCCCCATGCCAGCCTGGTTACCCCCAACAGCCCCCCCAACAGTCAGGTCACCCCTTACTGCCCGCCTCTGCCATCCTGGTCACCCCCAACTGCCCCCCCTGTGGGCCTGGTCACCCCACGCAGCCTGCTGTTTGGTCATTTGGTCACCACTCACTAACCCCCCTGCCAGTCTTGTCGCCCCACGCAGCCTGTTCGGTTGTCCATTCTGTTGCGATGGTTGCTTAGGCTTTTTTATATATACATATATATAATATACACTGAGTGGCCAGATTATTATGACCACCCCATCAGTACTTCGTTGGGCCATCTTTTGCCTTCAATACTGTGGCGATTCTTCTTGGCACTGACTCCACGAGATGTTGAAAGGTGATGCGAGAAATCTGACACCATGCCTGTTGAATAGCACTGTCCAGTTCTGTGAGATTTGATGGTTGTGGAACCAGCTGCCTGATGGCTCTTTTAACTTTGTCCCACAAATGCTCAATTGGATTGAGATCTGGTGATTGTGGGGGCCACCTAAGAAAGGTAAAGTCTCCCTCGTGTTCTTGAAACCACTCCTGCACAATATGAGCACCATGGCATGGCACATTGTCTTGTTGGAAGAAGCCATCTCCATAGGGATACGCCATCAACATGATAGGGTGAACTTGATCAGCAACCATACTTAGGTATGTTGTGCTATTCAGACATTGTTCAACACGAATTAAAGGGCCCAAATATTGCCAGGAAAACATGCCCCAAACCATAACACTGCCCCCACCAGCTTGAAGGGTTATACTCATGCATGTGGGGTGCATGCTTTCATGCTGTTTACGTGAAATTCTCACTCTGCCATCTGCATGATGCAACTGGAAACATGATTCATCAGACCACATGAGTTTTTTCCAATGCTCGACTGTCCAATCCTTGTGTTCCTGTGCGAATTGGAGACGTTTTATCTTGGTAACTGCAAACAGCAAAGGTGTTCGAACAGGCTTTCAGCTTCCATATCCCATATGATGCAGTGTACGGCTAATTTGCCTACAAACATCAGGTGGTCATAATATTCTGGCCACTCAGTATATATTTTATTCCATTATTCTATTGTATTCATGTACCATATATATTTTTAACCAGTTTTCTATTGTTGGGCATTAGGGTTGTTTACTGTTTTTCTCTATTGACAATAATATTCTGTTGAACATATGTGTGGCTTTAATATATATCCATGTTTATTAGGATAAAGTTTTTAGATGTAGAATTGCTGGGTCAAAAGAAATGCTTACTTTTTAATTTTTAAGAAATATTCAAATACATTAAACAAAATTCTTAAAGAATCATAAAATATTTAAAATTCATCGGCTTTAAGGTATATGTTGCTCCTAATTTTTGCATATAACTGAACATACAAATCTGCTAACACTTGCTGAATCAAATCCACTGTGAATTCTAATACTTTCACTTTTCCTTGCAAATTTTTCTTTGCTTCTTCTAACATTATTGTGTTTCTTCTTGAGAATGGCTAATGAAAACATCATCAATCTGATGAGGTATCATTAAGCAGTCAGTCATCTGAAGATGATGTCATAAGCATCTTCTAAATGTTGGAGTTGTTTCTTTTATTTCTTTATCTTTGTTGTTTTACTTTAAGTCTGTGCAAATTTGTTATCTCTTGTTGATTTTCTAAAGTAACAGTCAGCAGGCACCAGGGTACTAGTGTTACCCACTTTGTGGACTTGTGAGGATTGTGATAATCTAGGTAAAGTGTCAGCATGATGGCTAAAGTCAGACAATGAGACCTTTGATTTTTCACACCCCAAGAGCAATGCTTTGGTCTTGAGGACCTCAGACTCCCCAGGGGCATTCTCAACAAGGTTATAAGTGGTTCAAAGCCCACCGAGAGTCCCAGCACAAGCACCCTGCCTTGGCCATCTGGGACCCTCACTTGAGGTACTGGGGCCCCATACTGGCCTCAGAGATTTATACCTTCAGCTAATTCCCTATAGGCCAACTCCAACCTTATGCCTAAGCACCCAGCATACCAAGTGCTCCATTCAACCAGCAATGCTTATTTTTAATTCCTTTGAGACATAATACACAAAAACTTGATTTTAGACTTGTGAAAACCCCAATCAAAGAATTCCACCTGAATTTCTGACAGAACTGTATGCTTAATAATTGGTTGTTGATTTAAGTAACTCAATTTGTAGTAATTTGTTACGCAACGATAGAAAAATAATGAACGAAGAGCTGAGAAATTGGAACAATCTGTAATCAACTATAATATAGCTATACTTACTGTACTTAAAGAAATAAAGGAAAACTTTAAAAGATCAGCAGGAAACAAGAAACCATGAAATTTATAACAGTCATCCACAATAGAGTAATAAAGATCACATTTACTCTCCTGGCTTAGTCAATTAGAAAACTGGATACAATACATAAATCAATTCTTTTCAGGCTGGACAACAGGCTTCTCAGGACAATTATCTCAATGGGAAAATTAAAAAAATGAGGTGATCCCTCCAATTTCCCAAACTTATTACAGAAACTTGTTTCCAAGTTACAGTGCAGAGAGATGGGGAACCAAAGCATACCCTGGTAGTATTACTGAATTGAAGAGTCAAAGATCAAAATTCAAGGAAGCTGCCCTAGCTAGTTTGTCTCAGTGGTTAGAGTGTTGGCCTGGGGACCGAAGGGTCTTGGGTTCGATTCAGGTCAAGGGCATGTACCTCGGTTTCATGCTCCATCCCTGGCCCTGGTCAGGGCATGTACTGGAGGCAACCAGTCAGTGTTTCTCTCTGTGTGTCTCTCTCCCTCTTTTCCATTATCTCTAAAAAAATCAATGGAAAAAAATATCCTCCAGTGAGGATTAACAAAAAAATAAAAATAAGATAAAATAAAATAAAATAAAATAAAATAAATCAAGAAGGCCAGTGTAGCTGGTAATCAATCATGGGGCAGAGTACCTGAGAGGAGAAAGCAGCATAGAGAAAACTCTAGAGATCTGCAAATGTGTTCTCTTGAGTTTTTGACTTATTACTCCTGTGCATGCATGAGAGGAAACTACTAGCACAAGAAATAGAATCACCGTAAAGCACTAAGCTGAACAATTTCCAAAGGTCCCATAGGGCTGAGAATATTTTGTATTCTAACCAGCCAAAGTGAGAAAACTTTATGACATACAGGGTAGAGTTGTCAGAAGGATAGCACAATAGTAGGGGAGATATAGTAGATCTTGTGTAAATGATAGTACAGAAATGCTTTTTGGATTTACACAAGCACATATTCAAAAGAGCTGTAGGCCCAACTCCAATATTATTACTTTCATTTTTAGATTACTCCTGTGTAGCAGGCAAAGAACTAGCTGGGTCATTCTGTTTTGAAAAATAGTAAAAATCAAAGAGAGTAGGTAACCAATTAGTGGGGAGTCAAGAGGAAAGCAATGTAGGGACTGTCTAGTACTCTGTTATAACTCTGACTTCTTGTTTATAGTTTTTATTAATTTTGAGAGAAAAAGAAAATGAAAGAGAGAGTGGAGAGAGAGAGAGAGAGAGAGAGAGAGAGAGAGAGACCATGGCACAGGCATGTGCCTTTGCCTGGAAATCTAACTGGCAACCTCCTGATACATGGGATGACTCCCAAACACTGGCCAGAGTATAACTCTGACTTCTTATCTTTATAACACTCTTTTTTTCTCTCTATGAGTTTTAGCAAGGTATGGTTTTCAGAGCCAGTGGCCCAAGCATCCAGCAATCTCATCAGAACCAGGTCCAGCAGCACTCTGGGGAAGCACACCTATACATCTGGTATATATGGAAGAAGATATATGCAGGTATTTGTGAAGAGTGTGCTAGGCACTGTGCTAAACTGCAGGGTACAGGCATAAATTGGCTTAATCCCTGTGAAAACCCAAAGATGGAGGAACTCTTTTTATTCTCATTTACAGGTGAGGAAACTGATGCTCAGAGGGAATAAATGAATGTCCAAGATCATGTGGCAATGAGTCATGAATTGTTATCTTCAATCCAGTCTATCAAATTCGGTTGCTCAGGTTATCTGGACAGTCTTTTACCAGCCCTCTATGAAAAGGCCAAGAGGCAGCAAAGTTTGGCCTTTGAGACTATGGTGAACAAGTGAAAACCTCAAATGTTGACAATTACAAAGGAGGGTGAATGATTACTGTTCATAAAAGTTAATCTAAGATTTTTACATGTTATGTTACACCTGTTTTTTAACTTAGTACAATTCATGAAAGTGTTTATAATAATTGAACTTTCTTTCTGAGAATGAAATTGATAATTACATTTACAATGGAATACATTAACAAGTAAGTCCATTCACTAATATTTAATAACTATTAAGAACTGCTTGAATTGCATGTCTTAGGCCAGAGAGTAGCTTATATATAACATTCCTATTTATGTGTGCATGAGAGGAGAAAAGGGTGTATTCCTCAAGAAGAATCACAGTACTATCTAGCTAATAACCCCTACTTTAAGTCCTTTTATGGAATGAGGGCATAAATAAATAATAAATGAAATTAATATAATCATAATTTCTCTTTTGTATACTTGTTCAAAATTTCCTCCATCACTTTTCAGTATTCACATAAAAATCTCTGCCCCATTAAATTCATGCTAATCACAATGCATCCTTCTTCACCCCAGCCCCATTGCTGTCACCCTCTGACCTTTAGGCATTCCCTATCACAAATGAAGACTCTTTACCTCATTCATTGTCTGCAGCCACACTCAAGTACTACCATCATAATGGGAACTCAACATATCTAGGAGCCCCCCATCCCCTGCCAGCCAACTTTCTGACCCTTTCACAAGGCCATACATCTTCAGAGCCAATGAGGAAGTTCTCCCACTCCTAACCAGGTTCTCCCACCAGGGCCACTCCCCACACTGTTGCCTCTGTCCCTCTGAAATCACTGATTCAAGCAACTCAATCTGACCATACCCTCTATCCCTTCAACTCTCTATGGAATTTCTTATCTTGGATGTCTCACAGACAACTTCAATGTAATGTGAATGAAATTGAGAAGAGCCAGAAGCAGTCCAATAGATTTAAATGATTTAATATCATGTGCAGGTGTTAGCAGCACAGGCCTCTTTCTGTGAGAGATTTTGGAAATAGATGAAGATGCGTGGACTCCCTCCAGTCTCTGGGATACAGGCATCAACAGTTCTTGCTGGATTAGAACTCTTCATCCACCAGAGAATTGGTGTCATCCTTGAAGTGGTGGCTGAGCTCTGGATTGTTGTCCACTGCCCTCTGGACCCTGCAGTTGTTGTGGGCCTTGTTGCTCACCAGTTGTAGAATGTTGGTCGTCATGTATTTGATAATGACAGGGAGGAAAACCTGAGTTGACAAGCTCAGGTGCTGGACAGGGTGGTTTTCCTGCAGGAGGCCATCCACATGGCTGGCGGGTGATTGCAGCTTGGCTTTTGTGGTGCTGGAGAATGTCTGCTTCTTAACCTTACAGGATTTATGACAGCTTCTTTTTCCAGACATGATGTTTCACTCAAGTTGGCCTAGCTTGATTGTCCAGCTGGCCTGAGCCTCTCAAGATACCAGACACCAGTGCTCATTCACATCTACTCTGTCCCCACACTCCAGACACTCATTGCCAGGGAGCAACCTTTGTGACATCATAGACATTGTGATGTCACTGATGTCCACTAGGCCTCAGCCTAGAAGCATGTATTTTAGAAAGTTGGTCATGCTAATGACTGGACCATAATGTGAAACACATATACCTATTAGAATAGCTGATTACACCTAATGTGGATGAGGATGTAGAGCAACTAGAACTCTCATACATTGTTGATAGAGTGGGAAAAGTTTAAAACCATTTTTGGAAAAGTCTGATAGTTTCTAAACATACACCTTTCTATGACCTAGGCATTCTTCTTCTGGGTATTTATTCAGTAAAAATAAAAGTATATCTACACACAATGTGCACCAGAATGTTTATATCACTTTTATTAATAATAAAGAAAACTGGAAATAGCTCAGGTAGTTCATCAACAACAACAACAAAAAAACACAAAAAACAAAAACTGGATAAACCATAACTTATTCATACATTCAGAAATAAACAAAATAAACTACTGATGCACATAATAATATGGATGGATTTCACGGGTCCTATGCTGAATGAAGAAGTCAGATACAAAAGAGTACATCCTATATAATAAAAGCTTAATATGCTAAGTGTCTGGTCGACCAGTCGGCTGTTCAACCAATCAAGCGTAATATGCTAATGATATGCTAAGGATGCTCAACTGCTCACTATGATGTGCACTGACTACCAGGGGCAGACGCTACAACAGGTAGGTTAGCTTGCTGCTGGGGTCCAGCCCATCAGGACTGAGTGAGATGGGCTGGACATGCCCTGGAACCAGGGGACCTCAGCCCATTCCCCTCGCCCAGGGCTTGACGGGGGACCTCAAGGTGCACCCCCCCTACCCCAGCACTTGGCTGGGGGACCTGAGAGTGCTCTGGGGGACCTGAGGCTGCTCCCCCCACCTGACGGGGCTTGACAGGGCTGGGGCCTGCCGGGTCTGGATCTCACCCAATGGAGGTGGGGCCGGCGGGGTCTGGGTATCGTGCAATTTTGAGGCACGCACTGGTGGGCAGGGAATTGACTCTGGGTCCTGCAGTGTGCCACAGACTCTGATAGGAGGAAGATTTTCATATACATTTTACTAATTTTCTTTCATCTCTGACACTTCTATTATAGAGAAAGGGCAAATAGCCATATTAAAATATTTCCTCTAATTAATCCCCTTTTAATGTGCATGAATTTTGTGCACCGGGCCACTAGTACTGTATATAAATGTGTATGTGGAGTGTATGTGTATATGTGTACAAAGTTCTAGAAGAGTTAGAATCATGGTTGCTTCCAAGGTGTAGGAGTAGCAGGATAGATTGAGAAGAAAATTTTCTGGATATTGGTGTGAATTACATGGATGTACCCATTTTTTTAAATTGTGCAATTGAAATGTTTGCATTTTCACATATGACATTTTTACCTATAAAGGTACAAAGGTAATAATCAAGTAGCTTGGGAAAGTCGGGAGATATAAGTGAAACAGGAATGGGAGAATGTTGATAGCTATTGAAGTAGGTGATAGGTACCTGTAGTTTCATTAGAATATTTTGCTTCTTTTATTTTATGTTTGAAATGTTCTATAATAAATGAGGAGAAAGAAAGAAAGGATACAAGAATGAAAGAAAAAGGCAGCCATTATTAATCCATCAAAGTATCCTTGTCTGAGAATTCCCTTCAGTCCATTATAATCTCTAATAATCAATTACAAAGACATCTGTAATAATGCCTATTTTTCAATCCTGGACCTGTAGCATATACTCTTGAGTTTATTAAAATAACACACACAGAAATAACTAAAATTATTTACTCCAATATATTAAAGTGCTTAGCTTAATGTGGTAGAATTATGAGTGGCTTTTACTGTCCCTTTATTTTTCTACATTTTCCAAATGTATAATTATGAATATGCATTTGTTTTATTTTATTATTTTTAATTTTATTTTATTGTTTAAAGTATTACACATAGTAGTCCATATATCTCCTTCTTTTTCCCCATTGACCTTCCCCCAGCCTCCCCTACCTCCTATCACATGCCTTCATCCCACGCCCCCCCCCCCCGTGTCTTGTGTCCATTGGTTGTGCTTATATGCATGCACACAAGTGTTTCTGTTTATCTCTTTCCCCCACTTCCCAACATTCCCCAGCCTTCACACTGTAATTTGACAGTCTGTTCGATGCTTTACTGCCTCTGTATCTATCTTTTTGTTCATCAGGTTATAATGTTCATTTTCCATAAATGAGTGAGATCATGTGGTATTTTTCTTTCATTGCCTGGCTTATTTCACTTAGCATAATGCTCTCCAGTTCCAACCATGCTGCTGCAAATGGTAAGAATTACTTCTTTTTTATAGCAGCATAGTATTCCATTGTGTAGAAGTACCATAGTTTTCTAATCCACTCATCTGCTGATGGGCATTTAGGCTGTTTCCAAATCTTAGCTATGGTGAATTGTGCTGCTATGAACATAGGGGTGCATATATCCTTTCTGATTGGTGTTTCTAGTCTCTTGGGATATATTCTTAGAATTGGAATTACTGAGTCAAATGGGAGTTCCATTTTCAGTTTTTTGAGGAAACTCCATACTGTTCTCCACAGTGGCTACACCAGTCTGCATTCCCACCAGCAGTGCACGAGGCTTCCTTTTTCTCCACATCCTCGCCCGCACTTGTCGTTTGTTGATTTGTTGATGATAGCCATTCTGACAGGTGTGAGATGGTACCGCATTGTAATTTTGATTTGCATCTCTCGGATAATTAGTGACTTTGAGCATGTTTTCATGTGTCTCTTGGCCTTCCTTCTGTCTTCTTTTGAAAAGATTCTATTTAGGTCCGTTGCCCATTTTTTTATTGGATCATTTCTCTTCCTTTTTATTGAGTTGTATGAGTTCCCTGTAAATGTTGGAGATTAAACCTTTATCAGTGATAACATTTGCAAATATGTTCTCCCATACAGTAGGCTTTCTTGTTGTTTTGTTGATGGATCCTTTGGCTGTGCAAAAGCTCTTTATTTTGATGTAGTCCCATTTGTTTATTTTCTCTTTAATTTCCATTGCCCAAGGAGCGGTATCGGTGAAGAAATTGCTTCGGCATATGTCTGAGATTTTGCTGCCTGTGGATTCCTCTAGTATTTTTATGGTTTCCCGTCTTATGTTTAAGTCCTTTATCCATTTAGAGTTTATTTTTGTGTATGGTATAAGTTGATGGTCTAGTTTTATTTTTTTGCATGTATCTGTCCAGTTTTCCCAACACCATTTATTGTAGAGACTGTCTTGACTCCATTGTATGTTCATGCCTCCTTTGTCAAATTAATTGAGCATAGTGGTTAGGGTCGATATCTGGGTTCTCTATTCTATTCCATTGGTTTATATATCTGAGACTGTGCCAGTACCAGGCTGTTTTGAGAACAGTGGCTTTATAATACAGCTTGAAATTTGGTATTGAGATCCCACCTACTTTGTTATTCTTTCTCAGGAATGCTGTGGCTATTCGGGGTCTTTTTTTATTCCAGAAGAATTTTTGGAGAGTTCTTTCTAGGTCTGTGAAATCCACCGTTGGTATTTTAATGGGGAGTGCATTGAATCTATAGATTGCTTTGGGTAGTATGGACATTTTAATGATGTTGATTCTACCAATCCATGAACATGGTATGTTCTTCCATCTGTTTATGTCTTCCTCCATCTCTTTTTTCAGTGTCCTGTAGTTTTCCGCGTATAGGTCTTTTACCTCCTTGGTTAAGTTTATTCCTAGGTATCTTAAATTTTTTGGTGCGATGGTAAATGGGATGCTTTTTTAGTCTCTCTTTCTATAAGTTCACTATTGATGTATAGAAATGCCATAGATTTCTTGGCATTAATTTAGTATCCTGTTACATTGCCAAATTCATTTATTAAGTCGAATAGTTTTTTGGTGGAGTCTTTAGGGTTTTTTATATACAATATCATGTCATCTGGGAATAGAGACAGTTTTACTTCTTCTTTTCCAATTTGGATGCCTTTTATTTCTTCTTCTTGTCTAATCGCAAATGGCTAATACTTCCAGTACTATGTCAAAAAGGAGTGGTGAGATTGGGCATCCCTGTCTTATTCCTGTTCTTAGGGGAAATGGTTTTATTTTTTGCCCATTGAGTATGATGTTGGCTGTGGGTTTGTCATATATGGCTTTTATTATGTTGAGGTATGATCCTTCTATTTCGAACTTGCTGAGAGTTTTTATCAAAAATGGGTGTTGGATTTTGTCAAATGCTTTTTCTGCATCAATTGATATGACTGTGGTTTTTATCTCTCAATTTGTTTATGTGATGTATCGTGTTTATTGATTTGCGTATATTGTACCATCTTTGCATGCCTGCAATAAATCCTACTTGGTCATGGTGTATAATCTTTCTGATATACTGCTGGATCCAATTTGCTAGAATTTTGTTGAGGATTTTGGCATCTATGTTCATGAGAGATATTGGCCTGTAATTCCTTTCATTGTATTGTCTTTATCTGGTTTTGGTATTAAGGTGATGCTGGCTTCATAGAATGAGCTTGAAAGTGTTCCTTCCTCTTGAATTTTTTGGAATAGTCTGAGGAGGATAGGTTTTAGTTCTTCCTTGAATATTTGGTAAAACTCCCCTGTGAAGCCGTCGGGCCCCAGGCTTTTGTTTGCTGGAAGCTTTTTGATGACTGCTTCAATTTCTTCCATAGTTATTGGCCTATTGAGCTGTTTACATTCTTCTTGATTGAATTTTGGAAGGTTGTATTTTTCTAGGAATATGTTCATTTCCTCCAGGTTGTCCAGTTTGTTGGAATTGAGCTGTTCATAGTATTTTTTAACAATCCTTTGTATTTCTGTGGGGTCCATTGTTATTTCTCCTCCTTCATTTCTGATTTTGTTTATTTGGGTCCTCTCTCTTTGATTCTTGGTGAGCCTGACTAGAGGTACATCAGTCTTGTTTATCCTTTCAAAGAACCAGCTTTTGGTTTGGTTGATCTTTTGTAATGTTTTTTTGGTCTCTATGTTGTTTATCTCTGCTCTGATCTTTATTATTTTTTTCCTTCTGCTTACACTGGGCTTTTCTTGCTGCTCTTTTTGTAACTCTTTGAGTTGTAGGGTTAGGTAATTTATTACCATTGTTTCTTGTTTTTTGCAGTAGGCTTGTAGAGCTATGAACTTTCGTCTAAGACTGCTTTCGATGTGTCCCATAAATTTTGGATTGTTGTGTTTCCATTGTCATTTGTTGCCATGATGTTTTTTATTTCTTCTTGGATCTCTCTGGTAATCCAATCATTGTGTAATAAATAGCATGCTAGTTAATCTCCAGGTGTTTGATTTTTTGGATTGTTTTTATTGTAGTTGATTTCCAGTTTTATTTCATTGTGATCTTATAAGATGCTTGATATGATTACTATCTTCTTGAATTTGAAGAGACTTTACCTGTGACCCAATATATTGTCTATCTTTGAAAATGATCCATGTGCACTTGAGAAGCATGTATATTCTGTGGCTTTGGGGTGAAATGTTCTGAAGATGGTAGTTAATTCCATCTGATCTAGTGAATCATTTATGATTGATGTTTCTTTGCTGATTTTTTGTTTAGAGGATTTGTCCAATGGTGATAGTGGGGTATTAACGTCCTCTACTATGATTGTATTGCTGTCAATCACCACCTTGATATCCTCCAGAAGTTTTTTTTTTATATATTTGGGTGCTCCTGTATTAGGTGCGTATATGTTTACCAGAGTTATTTCTTCTTTTTGGATTGTTCCCTTTAGTATTATGAAGTGGCCTTCCTTATCTCTTCTTATGTTCTTCACTTTGAGATCTAATTTGTCAGATATAAGTATTTCTACCCCATCTTTTTTTTCATTTCCATTCGCCTGAAAAACTTTTTCCATCCCTTTACCATCAGTCTGTGTGCGTCTTTTTTTCTGAGGTGGGTTTCCTGTAGACAGCAGATATATGGGTCATGTTTTCTTATCCACTCAGTTACCCTATGTCTTTTGAATGGGACATTTAATCCATTTATATTTAAAGTTATTATTGATAGGTACTTGTTTGTCGCCATTTTTATTCTTTACCCCTGTGTTCCTTCTTTGCTTCCTATTTCTTCTTTTTACAGCAGACCCTTTAGCATTTCTTGCATTGCTGATTTGTTGGTAATAAAATCCCTTAGTCCTTTTTTGTCTGTGAAGCTCCTGATTTCACCCTCAATTTTGATTGATAGCCTTGATGGTTACAGTATTCTTGGATTCAGACCCTTCCTTTGTATGACTTTGCATATTTCATTCCATTCCCTTCTTGCCTGATGTGTATCTGTTGAGAAATCAGTCACTAGTCTGATAGGGGATCCTTTGTAGGTAACTTTCTGTCTCTCTCTGGCCGCTTTTAAGATTCTTACTTTGTTGTTGGTGTTTGCCAATTTAATTATAATGTGCCTTGGCGTCGATCTTTTGGGGTTCATTTTGTTTGGGACTCTGTGAGCTTCTTGGATTTGTGTGAGTTTTTTCTTCCGTATATCAGGGAAGTTTTCTGTCATTATTTCTTCAAACAGGTTTTCTATTCCTTGCTCAGTTTCCTCTCCTTCTTGGACCCCTATTATGCGGATGTTGTTTCGTTTTGTGTTGTCCCAAAGTTCTCTTAGGCTCTCTTCCTGCTTTTTAATTTTATTTTCTAGAAGCTGCTCTGCTTGGGTATTTTTTTCTACCTTGTTTTCTAGCTCACTCATGAAGTCCTCTGCTTCTTCTAATCTACTGTTGATGCTTTCTATTGAGTTATTTATAGCAGGGATGTCATTTTTCATTTCTTCTTGGTTCTTCTTCATTTCCTCTTGGTTCTTACTCATATTGTTGAATTTGTCTTACATTCTTTTCAGCCACCTTATGACCATTTCTCTGAATTCTTTCTCTGACAGGTTGCTTGCCTCCATTTAATTTACTTCCTTTTCTGGTGATGCCTGCTTTTCTTTCATATGCAGGCTGTTTCTTTGTCTCCCCATGATCTCTCTTCTCCGGGTGTCTGGTTATGTAGTTCTCTCTCTCTTGTGTTGATTTAAAGGCACAAAATACAACACAACAAGGCACAATGGACAAGGCACTGAACACAAATATATTCCCGATACTAATAACCCCTAATAAAGGTGACTACCAGAGAAAAGAGAATTAGGGGATAAGAAAGAAAGAAGAGAAGAAGAAACAAAAAGAGAGAGCCAGAGAGAAAAGCAGTGCAAAATAAAATTGGGAAAAGTAAAGTTAGAAAAGAAAGAGAATAAAAAAGAAGAGGGGGAAAAACTATTTATATGGGGAGAAAACTCCAATAGAACAGCCACTAATCCCAACAAATGCCAGCAACAAATACCTAGAGATGAATGCAAACTACAAACAACAACTAATATCAAGCGAGGCCAGGGACAGCAGAAACAAAAACAAACAAAAACAAAACAAAAAGAAAAAGCAAAACAATCTCACAAACAAGCATAAAAGAACCAATATAATCAACAATTAATCAAACAACAACAAAAGGACAGAGAGAAAAAAATTGGATAGTGAAGAAAGAGAAGAGAGAGGTGTGTATGGACTTAGTGCAGGGGATTGGAAGTTAGATATATAAGTAGGGTGAAGTTTTAACAGGGGGTAAAAAGAAGGAATAGGGAAAATCTAAAGCAGGAATAGGGTAAGAGAGACAGGACAACAAAAGGGGAAAAGTGAGGGAGAGAGTGTTGGCATAAAGATAAAGTTGAGATAGAGTAAAATGATGCTAAAGGAAAGATGAAAATAGAATGTAGAACACTAATCCCAAAATAAAATAAAGAGAAAATAAAATGACACTTTAAAAAAAGGAAAAATAGTAGTAGTAATAATACTGATTAAAAATAAAAATGTAATAATTAAAAAGGTAAAATCAAGTGAGGAAAAAAATTAGTTTCTTAAGTGAAAGATGAAAAAAAAAAGTGCAGTAGTGAAAGTCATTCACTTCCTCTACTGTTCTGTTTGGCATGCCTGTTTCCCAGTCAGGACAGTATTGAAGTTCCCTGCATTCTACTGCTCCTCAGTGTTGTAGGCCACAGTCCTAATTTTCAAGCAGGCAGTACTTCTCTGTTTTTTATACTCCTTTATTTGTGTTTCCACAAGAGTCAATTTGTGATTCAACCCCTGGGTGGCAGTGTTTCTGGATTGACCTCCGAGTCTATAAGTCCTCTCTAGCTAGTGTTTAGATATTGTTTTCCCTGTGGCACTTAATACGGATTTGGGGGAATGGGCTGCCCCACAGCTGGTTCTCTGATCGTTATTCCCTGCTCTTATCCCCAGGTTCCACAAAAACAACTTTCCCCTGCAGTCTCTTAGAGTGTCCCCAGTTGGGTGATCCTATTTATTGGGCTTAGTAATCAAAAGCACAGATTTAAAGAGGAAAAAAAAAAGAGAGAGAGAAAAAAAGAACCAGAGTAAGTTCGTGAACTCTGGTGCTGCGGGGCAAATCTGTGCAGTCTTTTTTCCCCTTGGGTCTAAGCAGCCGGCATACTTTTAAAATATTTTTTAGGCTGCCCTTTTTGCACCCAGTTCAGCTATGGGTTGCTTTTTAGAGTTCCCTTCTGTTAGCAGCCCTGTGGATCCCCTTCCACAATAACGGATCACGCCAGCCCCAATGACCGCGGCCTTTTCTGGGTGCAGACTTCCCTGGATCCTCCAGCTCCCGCATGCACATTTCTCTCTCCTGCCTGGACCACAGACTTCATCTTATCCCAGGCAATATCTGACCTTTCTGTGAGGAGGTGCAGAGCTCCTCCGAATCCATGTGCTCACATCACTTGGGGACCCATGTTCCCGGGTTTGCAGCTGTTCACTGGGTGCCTTTGTTTTAGATTCCCAGGATTTTCAGGCTTCTGACAACCTCCACTCTCCCCTTCAAGATGGCGTGGTCTCCGCGTCAGAGCTGGTTGCTCAGGGAGGGAACCCAGCAGCAGTGGAGGCTGCCTGGTCAGGGGAACCCCGTCTGACAATCCCCTACAGTCCCCTGGAGTATAGCTGTCCCTCAACTCAGAAACAAACACCCCCTGTGCGACCACACACTCTCCCTTTGTTCTCTCACTCATGCACTATCTTGCAGTCTGCTTTCCCTTTGGCAGCCATCTTCCTTTCTCAATATGCATTTGTTTTATAATCACAAAGATAAACCATACAAAATTTTTAAATATCATTTTCATTGAGTTTCTCCTGTATTGTTACTATAGTTTCAAAAATTCAACACATAATCACTCTCAGGAAAAGCAACGCTGCTAATTGTATTATTTGTTAGCAAAACAGGTTTTGCCAAGGTATGAGCCTTCAGGGTACATGTTTTTTGTAAAGATAAAAATGCAATACTGCAAAGGAGATCTGCTTATTAGACATTGGGCACACTATCTGTAGAACCAAAATAGCTCTTCAGAAATTTCCTGCCAAATTCACAGCTAAACTGTTTTGCAAATGTAACTACATCTAAATTAAAAGTGCTGAAATGATACAGCCAACAGACATGGAAGTGTAATTGCTTTTCTTGGTGTAAGCAATAAGGTTGGGATGTTTTAAAGTAGACAAAATGTATCACACTTTATTTTGTTTCCTGTTTGGTTAGAGGTTTATAGTATACAGCAAAGAGAAAATGATAAATGAACATAAATAGAGTGAGGAAGAACAGAAAGGATAGGATTAAGTGTTTGAGGTAAGGATATCTAAGCCCTCACAAAACAAAACAAAAACAAATGGACATAAACTTAATTTCAGGTGGATTCTGTAAGTTTTAGAAATATACATAAAAAGGGATGATAGCCTTTATATTACATGTGCAAAGTCTCTTCATTTAACTTTCTGGTGTTTATGTCTTGCCTCCCCAACTCAGTTTTAAAATAGCTAGCTCCCTAGAGTAGAGAAACTATCTTTTACTTCTTGCTACTTGTCATTTGGCTATAAGTTCAAAGAGGGCACACTTTATCTGCCCCAAAGTTATACCCTGAAAATCTAGTTCAGTGTCTAAGACAAAGGAGGCACTCAAGTATTTGTTGAATAAATCAATATTACCTGATGTCTTGCCCATAGTAAAAATCCAGCAGAAGTTTATTGAAGTAATGATTCATTAATCCATTTATTCATGCCATTAATATTATTGAGTGTTTGCTATGTGCCAAGCACTCTCTAGGCGCTGGGAACATAGCATTGAGCAAAGTAACATCCATGCTCGCATGGTACTTACACTCTAATTAAAAAATTACCATTTGGTCAAATTAACAGAATATAATATTTAGTTATCATTGACACAAATGACAACTTTCCCCCATTTTTGTTGTTACAATACTAATCAACTCCTGGGTGCATTGGGTCAACATTTCATTTCTATAGCACTTTCTGTTAGTAGGCAAATGTAATTAAAAGTGGTTTAAGATGCCCTGCCGGCATAGCTCAGTGGTTGAGCATTGACCCAGGAACCATAAGTCATTGGTTCAATTCCTGGTCAGGGCACATGCCCGGGTTGTGGGGGCTCAATCCCTGGTGTGGGGTGTGCAAGGAGGCAGCCGATCAATGATTCTCTCTCATCACTGATGTTCCTATCTTTCTATCCTCCTCCCTTCCTCTCCCTCTAAATAATCAATAAAAACATTTTTTTAGAAAGTGGTTTAAGGCAGCAATTATAAGCACACATAATTATTTTGATTGAAGGACTTTTCAAGACAACACATAAAAATTGCTACAGAATATACAGTTCTTGGAGACTGTATTCTATAAGCCATGAGAGAGATGGTTTCCAACAGAAACATAGTTTCCTCTATTGACAAAGATGAATTGTTCCACTGTGACTCTCTTCTTTCTAATTTCTTGGCTAGTTGATATCAATCAATACTCCTTAGACAGTGTCCATTTAAGGTTCTGACAAGTGTTATTTTTTAGAGGCCATTATTTAAGCTTCTCATTAATGAGAAACAGTACTGTAGCATCTATTGCCACTTTTGCTCTGTTTCCTGGCCTTGCTCCATCTGGTCCTGATATTACAAACAGCTGAAATCAGTACATTGTGATATTATGCAAATATGCTCTGGCAGATTGAACTAAGAATAGTGTGCATTGGGCTATTTCACTTTATTTGGTGTATAGATGAATTTGGCATTTTTAAATTAAAGAACTTTATAGACATTTAAAAATATCTCTGTATTAGAAATATCTTTCCTTATGATGGTTTACAAAACACCAGTCTGTGGAAACAACTTTAAACTTGTTGAGTTTAAAACTAGGAATTCAGGGAGGAAAAAAGAGGGCAATCAGAAAGCAGATAGTGGTGTTTTTCATGATGTCCCATTGGATTACATACAGAAGCATGGGATGATGCCCAGTAGAGCTTGGATAATTTAGCCCTGGTCAAATTACTATAGCCAAAAGGTGCTGATTTTGGCTCATTGCAATCTTGGAAGGAACATTCTAGTGTCATACTGCAGAGTGGAAATTTGAGCTTGTCCTGTTCAACAATTTTTAATGACTCAGAGGGGGACATTCATAATCCTATCTAATAAAGAATGAGTATGCTAATTAACCCTCATGCCGTTGCAAACATGGCGCCGCACACAGCCAATAAGGAGGAAATATGTTAATTGACTGTCCTGCCTTCAAAGATGGTGGAGCCCACAGCCAATAAGGAGGAAATATGCTAATTGACTGCCCTGCCCTCAAAGGTGGCGGCACCCATAGCCACAAAATGGCGGTGCCCAGTCCAATCAGCCCCACTGGGGCGACAGGTGCACAGAAAGGCCATGTCCACCCCCAGGCGGGTCCAGCCTTGCCACACCTGCCTCCAGAGTCCCTCAGTCCCCTCAGACCCCCATCTTCCCAGGGCCAGCCTGAGGTGCAGGCAAGCCTCAGATAGTGGCTGCCCAGCTGCCCAGGGCTGCCTGAGGTTCAGGTAACCAGGGCTGGCCGAGGCTTGTGCTGCCGGCAGTGGCAGCAGCAGAGGTGTGATGGGGGCGTCACCTTCCCCTGATCGCCGGGTCGCCTCCCACCCCTGAGTGCTCCTGGACTGTGAGAGGGGGGAAGCCTGGCTGAGGGACCCCCCTCATTTTCATGCACTGGGCCTCTAGTATATATATAAAATCTACTCATCACAATAATTTAATAGGGACAATGAATGTATTATTATGACATAAGCAGGCGCTTAAAGTTCTCTCCAAGCTACATTCTTTGTCTGAATCTAAAAGATGAAACTTTACTGATATAAATAAATACAAAGTTTTATATTTATGTTTAAAACAGCCAGTTCTTGGGTCCCGGGTCTGGGTGAGGCCATGCGCTCCTGGATCCGGGTGTGGCTGGATCCCGGGTCCGGGTGAGGCTGTGCGCCCCTGGATCCGGGTGATGCTGGGTCCCAGGTCCGGGTGAGGCCACGCGCCCCTGGGTCTGGGTGAGGCCACGCGCCCCTGGGTCGGGGTGTAGCTGGATCCTGGGTCCGGGTGAGGCCGTGTGCCCCTGGATCCAGGTGAAGCTGGGTCCCGGGTCCGGGCGAGGCCGTGCACCCCTGGGTAGGGGAGAGGCCACGCGCCCCAGGGTCCGAGTGAAGCCACATGCCCCTGGGTCCGGGTGAGGCTGGGTCCCGGGTCCGGGTGAGGCCGTGCACCCCTGGATCCAGGTGAGGCTGGGTCCCAGGTCCGGGTGAGGCTGTGCACCCCTGGATCTGGGTGAGGCTGGGTCCCGGATCCAGGAGAGGCCACGTGCCCCTGGGTCCGGGTGAGGACACATGCCCCTGGGCCTGGGTGATGCTGGGTCCCAGGTCCGGGAGAGGCCACGCGCCCTTGGGTCCGGGTGAGGCCACGTGCCCCTGGGTCCGGGTGTAGCTGAATCCCGAGTCCGGGTGAGGCCGTGCGCCCCTGGATCCGGGTGAGGCTGGGTCCCAGATCCGGGTGAGGCCGTGGGCCCCTGGATCCGGGTGAGGCTGGGTCCCGGGTCTGGATGAGGCCACGCACCCCTGGGTCCAGGTGAGGCCATGCACCCCTGGGTCCGGGTGTAGCTGGATCCCGGGTCCGAGTGAGGCCATGCGCCCCTGGATCCAGGTGAGGCTGGGTCCCGGGTCTGGGTGAGGCTGCGCCCCTGGGTCCGGGTGAGGCCACGCACCCCTGGACCTGGGTGATGCTGGGTCCCAGGTCCGGGTGAGGCCGCGCACCCCTGAGTCCGGGTGAAGTCGCGCCCCTGGGTCCGGGCAAGACCAAACCAGAGGGAGTCGGACCTGCATTACCACCATTTGTCCACCATCCAGAGCTGAAAAGTCAGTGCCGACATGTACACATAAGGAACTGGTGGACATTGAAATTGGGTCTCAAAAGAACTGTTGGTCCAGAAAGAAACTTACTATAGACTGATTCATTTGCCTGTCAGCATAACTATTATTGCTCGTCTCACATTCGGTTCCTATAAGTATATTTCTAGTAACACATGATCTCACTCATCTAGGGGAAATGATGAACAACATAGACTGATGAACAAGAATAGACCCAGAAAAAAGAAGGCATCGATTGGACTGTTGGGCCTCAGACGGAGGGTAGGGGAGGGTGGGGGTAGGGGGGAGAGATCAACCAAAGGACTTGTGTGCATGCATACAAGCCTAACCAATGGTTAAGGACAACAGGGGGGTGGGGGCATCCGTTGGGAGGGGTGGGGCATGGGAATGGGGGGACGAGGACAAATATGTGACACCTTAATCAATAAAGAAATTTAAAAATTAAAAATAAATAAAAATAAAAAAAATAAAAAATAAAAAAAAATAAAACAGCCAGTTCTTATTTTAGGGGAATTCTTAATCAAAGAACAAGGAATGCCCCTGCTTCCCTGGTACTAAATTGATTAATTAGTTATTTTCATAAGGCAGCAATGAACTATTTTTAACTCAAAAGGAAGCTAAAAGAGTTTTTTAAAGAAAACAAAAATATAATATTAAAGAACAATTAGTTTTTACCTATAATGTTTTTCAAGCCTTTGCTGGTAACATTTCTTTCTTTTAAAAAAGTCTGAAAGTGTAAACCTTACCCCTCTCCCCCTTCTCAAAAGAAACAAGCTTTTGGGGCATCACCTGTCTGTTGTGTCTTAGGGGAAAGTACACCTCACTCCTATAACCCAGATGATTGATAGTTTTCATGTATAATTACAAGTTATACTTTCTCATTTGGGACACAGAGAAGTGGGTTTCCTCTGTACTTAAAAAAATTACAAAGTAACCAATAGACAGATGGTCTCAGGACAGAAAGCAATATATAATATTTTTTCAGACCATCTCATGTTTTGTTCACTTTCCTTGTAAAGAATGCAATGTATAAATTATCACTTAGGAATAAAATGGCCAAGTACCAGTAAAAATACCACTCTAGGAATTCTGAATGAGAGTTTATTAAGCCTATTTTTTAAAATAAAAGATTGCACATGGAAAATGGCAAAAAGCTCCTGGCTTGCAAGGACAGGATTTTTCAATGGTCTTCTGGTACAGTACTAAAAAGAGCATACTTGGAAAAAAAACAATGTCTTAATGACAAAGGAGGAATAGAATCATTCTCTGAACTCCACAGATAAAAATAGAACAGAGGAGTTGAAGCTTCATGGAGGCAAAGTTTGGCTTAATTCAGGAGAGATCCATGTAGCAGAACTCTCCAAAACAGAAATGAACTATCATAGGAGATAGAAATGCCCCTATTACTGAAGGTGCTCAAGCACCTCAGAAGTGTCTTTGAAGAATGAATCTGAGCAATAGATGGGGTTGAAGCACATAAGTCTTATGGTCTCTTCTAGCCCTAATACCTTAAACTTTGCCAATAACATAAAAACCTAGTTTTGAACATCAAAATAATTTTCTATTCTTACCTTTCACCCCATATCTAATCAGTTAACAAGTCTACTTGGCTCATCATTCTTTATACTGGGTCTTGCCTCATTCTTGTATTATTATTATTCTACAGTGGCCTGGAAATTACAATATTATCCTAGTTGGAAAGATTTGTAAAAATAAAATTTGAACATTCTTTGTAGAAGATTGTTTACAAAGATAGTTAAATGTTCTCTTCCATCTCTGTATACACACATCTGCAATGTAACTCTGTTGCAACTTCCATCAAGAGTTGGCTTATCCTCTCACTCCATAATCTGAGATGCTATGGATTTTCTTTGGCCAATACAATGTGGCAGAATTAACATTGTGTGACTTCCAAGTCTAGGCTTTAAGAAGCTTTTCAACATCTGTTCTCACTTGCTTGTATCATTACAAATTTGTGAATAAACCTGGGCTAACCTCCTTAAGGATGAGTCACCACAGGGAGAGAGAAATCACTTGGTGAGAAAGAGAAGCTTAGCTATTCCAGGTATAGCAACCCTTAGAGCTGGAGCCACTGACACAGAGAGAGGACATCCAGGACCAGCCAACCTCTCAGACAATCCACCAACAGACTGAAAATTCATGTGAGTCCAATTGGTGTCATATGAAGTAGAAATGAGCCATGCCACCTGAGTCCTGCCCATACTGCCAACCCACAAAATCATGAATGAACAAATGGTTGTGGCTTATAGGACAGTTTGTTATTCTACAATAGAAATCAATATGGCCCTGCCAGTGTGGCTAAGTGATTGAGCATCAACCCATGAACCAAGAGGTCCCCAGTTCTATTCCATGTCAGGGCACATGCCTGGGTTGTGGGCTCAACATCCAGTAGGGGGCATGCAGGAGGCAGCCAATCGATGTATCTCTCTCATCAATGTTCCTATCTCTCTATCCCTCTCCCTTTCTCTCTCTCTAATACCAATAATAATAAAATAACACCAATATGTCCTTTTATCCAGCAAAGTTGCTTCTAAAAATAACCCTGTGCAATACATATATACACATATGGCCACTACCCTGTTTCCAATAAAGATCAAAATACAAAATAAAGAGAACTGGTTAAACAATGATGTTCTATTCATATAATGGAATACTCAGTAGCACTTAAAAAATATCAGGTGGTTCTCTATTTACACATGTGGAAATATGTCTAAGGTATATTCTTTTAAAAAAAGCTACTTCAGAATTAGCTTGTGAATAGTTAATAACATTTATGCAAATAGTCTAGTATAGGGATATATGTATATGTTTTATACACATATAAACTATCTAAAAGGATGCACAAAAACTTATTAATAGTAGTTAGCTAAGGAATTGGGAGAGGGGAGAAAGAGGACTTTGTATCCTTTGCTCCTTTACATATTTTATTTTGAGTGTAAATTACTTAAATATACTAATTTAAAAATAAAAACAAACACAACTTCTGACTATTCCCCTTGCCTGCAATTACTACTCCTTGCAACATATTCAGTATACTATCACACACTGATATAACTGATATAATCAGATATATAACTGATATAACTGATATATCAGTCCTCTACTCCACTGCCTAGCAATGGTCTTCAAAGTGAGGTATGTTTTATTTACATATTTTAGCTCAAATAATAAGAGAAAAAGAAAAGCTCTATTGTTGTTAAATACCTGGATATATCCTGGCACAGTGTCCTAAGGAAAAAGCTAGAGTTCCACCACACAGAAGGGTCTATGGTGGTACCCTGGCTCATCCTTTTACTCTCTCCTAATTACAACTAATTATACTTTCTGTGAGCCTAGGTATATTGACTTGGGGATTTTCAAAAAATCTCTCTTAAAATAAATAAATCTTTTTTAAAAAATGACAAGTAACTTAAAAATATTCCTTCAATGAAACTCAGCTTTGAGGCTAATACAGATAACATAAGCACAAATTAATGACAGGTAAATGGCAAATCTGACAGATTTCCTACTCTTGGTACAAGCTATATTACAAGGTAAAAACAGTTACTATCTAATAGACCTGACAAAGAGTTAGCAGAAAGAAAAAATAAAAGAAGAAAGTTAACTCCAGAGTTTCAAATGTATAAAATCATGTGATTTCAATACTTTACCCAAGTTCATTGAACAGTGATGAAAATTTTAAAGCCTCTGCTAAAGATTTTCACTTATTAACAAACTACAAACTTTCATACCCCTCTTAGAATAAACATGTTCATTTGTCCTGAAAATGACTGAAATGATATCTGGAAAATGTGAGAATAAAACAGAAATGTGCACATGACATGATAATGTCATCTACTAGAATTGATAAATGAATTCACTAAAGTAGCAGGATAGAAAATAAATATTCAGAAATCAGTTTCATTGTTGTACACCAATAATGAACTATCATAAAGGGAAATTAAGAAAACAATCCTATTTACAATTGCATCAAAAACAAAGAAACCTAGAAATACATTTTAATCAAGGTGGTAAAAGACCTTCACTCTTAAATTATAAGACACTGAAGAAACAAATTGAAGAAGATACAAATAAATGTAAGCTTCTGCACTGCTCATTAATACGAACTGACATAATTAAAATGTCCATACTATCCAAAGTAATCTATAGATGCAACACAATGTCTATCAAGATATCAATGGTGTATTTCACAGAACTAGAACAAATATTCCGAAAATGTATATGAAACCACAAAAGACCCAGAATGGCCACAGTAATCTTGAGAAAAAAGAGCAAAGTTAGAGGAATAATGCTACCTAATATCAAATTATACTACCAGGCATAGTAATTAAAACAGCATGGTATGGTACTGGCATAAAAAGAGACAGACAGATCAGTGGAACAGAATAGAGAGCCCAGAAATAAACCCATGCCTTTAGGATCAAATATTTATGTGTGAGAAATAGTCAGAAGAGTCTTTGTATGAAAGGTATGCAGAGATGCATCACTCCTAACATGAAATACTAAGGAACTGACAAGAAATATTCATATATCTTTATCTGGGAATTAGTTCAACTTGTTAACAAATACTCTCTGTTTATTAACTCTAGGCACCAAAGTTAAAGTCACTATTAATACAACAATGAAATTAAGAAAATAACAAGTTGATACAATTAATTTCATTTATATATCAAGTGATTTCTTTGAGTGTTATTTCTAAATTTTTCCAACTTTTGAAAAATTTGATTTTATGATGCTGGGTTTATTTTTCATTTTTTCCACACATCATGTGATTTTCCCATCCATCTTTTTGCATACTATTTATGATTCAACTTAAAAAATAAATTCTTTCCTGATTTTAATCTTTTTAAAAATTGACTGGAATTCATTTTTATAACAAAAGCTTACATTATTAATCTCTTCTTGATTACCACATTCCTTAAGAACCCAGCTATTGATTTAAATTAAATGGATGGAATGGGGCCTTAAAAATGTTCATCTAATTTTGTTGGTAGTAAGTTAGATTGCTCTTCTACCCTTAGATGATCTGTCACTGAATTTCTGAAAAGTTCAAGCTTACAGCATTAATTTTAACTAATTGAGTTTCAGAAATTAGCAGCATGTTTCTTATTTCCTTACTTCATTTCTACAGAGGAGGAATTTGAGACTCTGATACTTTACAGTAGAGCAATAGTCAACTTAACCTATGTTGCCATGGTTACTCTTGGTCAACTTGAAAAATATCTAGAAATCACAATTTGTGTCAACGAATAACATTATCACGAACAGAATCAACACTTCCTTTCTGTACCTAGTAAGCATTAAATAGTTATGGAATGGTACAGACAGTTATGAAAACCAATTCTTTGGGTTAAAGTGATACACTTACTCATATAATAATAGATTACAAAGCCTTGAATCTGAAGATGAATTCATAGATCATTTAGTCTGAATTTTCTAATTTTAAAACTGAGAAAATGACTCACAAGGGTAGAAAAGGATGTTTAAAATCACATAGACTGTAAGTGATCAGAATACATCAACATAGTTCTTTCTCATATAACAAAATGAGGTTTATATTTTTTTATTTTTCAGAAAAGCTGTATTTTCAGTAAATACACGGAAAAAAGCTAAGATCTTCTTTATCACTAATTTTATTGACTATCTCTGGGATTTATGACAGGGAACTCTAGGAGCTCTATGGTGACATTTAGAGAAAGAGAGACAAATAAGTCATATCTGAGTAACTGTAAATGTTGGCCTACAATAAAATCTAATTAGTTTGGCTGTCTTACTGATGGAAATAGATTAAAGTTGTGTATATGATTTAATACTAACAAAGATATAAGTCCTTTGCGGTCAGATACTATGTCATCTATTCAATATAAATGTGTACATATGAAAAGGAATAAGATACTGTTTTGTTTTCAGGGAGAATTTTGTAACCCTCACCTCTATTCCTTCTCCCCAAATGATTATTGTGGTTTACAATTTGATGGGACTGTACTGCAGATTTGGATCTTCACCTGCCTATAGAAAAATATGCCACTGATCATATATTCATATAGTATCTTAGAGTTTACATGGTTTTCTTTTATGTGTTAAGACAAGAGAGACTGTCAGCAATCCCCAGGATAAGGACACCAGTGGTTCTAGTGGCCTTTTCAAGCAAATGGTTTCAAGGCAGTGGTTTCAGAAAGTAAATTTAGGAGGTAAAGCAGTACACCTCTCTGAGTTTCAGTATCCCCATGATGGAATGTGATGAAAACAGTAATTTTCAAAAGTTTTTAAAAGAGCAGAACCTTTTGATTTTCAAACAAAATTTTATATTAAAAAGCTCTGTAGTTACACAAAACAGATAAAAGTAGAAGTGCTCTATATGAATCAGAAGTGTGTGAGGCTTGAGGCCTCACCAGCTAGGCTTAGTTTTTCCTTCTCTTTTTTCAATGAAGAAAGAGAATTCCAGACAAGTGAAAATGAAATTACCCTAAAATTCATTGTTAATAAATGATATAGCCAAGACTGGATTCTAGATATCTTTCTACTCTACTATATTGTCTCAAGAATATGAAATTTACTAGAGATCTATGCTGTTATAGATACATTGGAAGGTAAAAAAGAAGTTAAAGATACAAAGTCTTCCTTGAAAAAGTTAACAATCATAACATGAAAATGAAACAAATTTGTATTTATTCCTGAGAATGTTTTCTGAACATTTTCTACATTTGATTCATTAAGAATTTAAAGGCTAATAAGACCAGAGGCCTTAAGAAGTTCACAGGACTAATGGAGAGTGTGGTAGGCTGAAAAATAGCCCCCAAAGATATCCCAGTCCTAATCCCTGGAGCCTGTGAATGTTACCTTATATTGTAACAGGAGCTTTGCAGACATGATTAAATTAAGGGTTTTGAGATGGGGAGATCACCCTGGATTATCTAGGTGGGCCCTAAATGTAATTACAAGTGCCCTCATAAGAGGGAGGCAGTGGCAGATTCTACTACAGAAGAAATAAGACTATGTGACAACCTTAGCAGAGAGAGATTTGAAGTTGTTAAGGCTTTGAACATGGAGGAAGGGGTCATGAGTCAATGAATGCAAGGAATTCAGAAGGCATCTAGAAGTTGGAAAAGGAAAGGAAACAGATTCTCTCCTAGAGCCGTCAGAGGGAGCTTGGTCCTGATGACACCTTGGTTTTCAGAAGTGAAACTGATTTTAGACTTCTGGCCTTCAGAATTTACAGTTCACAGAATACAGTTGTGTTGTTTTAAGCCCTCAAGATTGTGGTAATTTGTTATAGAAGCAAGAGGAAATTATTACAGGGAGATACATTACCAGATAATAAAGTACTAGTAAAGTATGAGTGCTTGCTTTGTCAGCACATATACTAAACCTGGAATGATAAAGAGAAGAATAGCATGAAACAGATATATAAAGTGTTTCATAGTGGAGAAAGGTTAACAGTCCAATAATTTGTTCTGGAAAAATTGGCTATACCCATTTAACAATAAAGTAAATGTGAATTTCTCCTTCACACTACACACAAAAATTAACTCTAGGTAGCTTAAAAGTCAAAAGTGAAAAATAAAACTTTTATTAGTTTTCTAGAAGAAAATTCAGGGAAAATATAACTTTAGAGTAGAGAAATTGTTCTTTAAGAAGACAGAGAAAACATACATTGTAAAAGGAATAACTTGATAAGTAGAACCACTGTAATTTTAAAAATTCATACTAGTACAAACTTTTAAGTAAAATGATATACCACACATTGGGAGAAAATATTTGCAATGCACATAAGCAAAAAAGATATCCAGAATATGTAAAGAACTCCTTAAATTCAGTAAGGAAAAGTTCACTTCAATAGAAATTATGAAGGTATGATTCTAACTCATGATGTGGTGATTCCACAGAGAGGGAAGTGAAAGAATGAAAATTCTGCACTCCATTTGATTTCCTCCTGATGCTCCCTATGTAAACCAAATAGAGCCCTGGCTGGTTTGGCTCAGTGGATACAGCATTGACTTGGGGACTGAAGGGTCCTGGATTTGATTCTGGTCAAGGACATGTACCCTGGTTGCAGGCTCCTCCCTGGCCCAGGTCCTAGTTGGGGCTTGTGCAGGAGACAACCAATCCATGTGTTTCTCTCACATCAATATTTCTCTCTGTCTTTCCCTCTCTTTTCCACTCTCTCTAAAAATCAATGGAAAAATAACCTTGGGTGAGAATTAAAAACAACAACAACAAAACAAATAGAAGTCAAATGCAAGGAAACCCTTTACATTTAAAATCATGGACCACATAGCAGGATAGGAAAGAATGAAGTGTGGATCTGGAGTGACACAAGATTCATGAGATTTTGAAAGTTTAACCATACTATATGTTGGAAAGTATGTAGACCAAGGGCAAATCCCATGCAATTATGATGGGAATCTAAATTCCTACAACTGCATTGGAGATAAATTTAGTAATATTTGCTAAAGCTTAACTCATACATACTTTATGACCCAATAATTCCATTTTATGTATATGTTCTACATGTGCAGCAAAAGCAAGTATATGAAAGTTCATAACATAATTATATTAAAACATTTTTTAAAAAGTCTATCAATTAGAAGGATTGATGACTATATTGTAGTATACTCAAAACTGAGTGCTATACTATACTCAAGGATCCAACATGGAGGAATCTCACAAAAACATTGGATAAAAGTGTATATCACATAAGGATACTTCCAGTATAATCTATCTTACCTAATAATAGAGAAACATGTAAATTGACCATACCTCTGCTATGCCCACAGCCAATCAGAGTGAGTATGCAAATTAACCCAACAAAGATGGTGGTTAATTTGCATACATACCTGGGTCCAGGGAATGTCCTCGGCACCCAGGTCACTCCCAGCCAGCCATCAGGCAGAGGCTTTAGGCTTGGGAAGGGGCCATGCCTGCAATCGGAGGTGCGGGGGTCCCCTTCCCAAGCCTAAAGCCTGGGGCGGAGGCTTTAGGCATGGGAAGGGGCCAAGCCTACGATCAGAGGTGCTGGGGGGAAACCCCTTTCCAAGCCTAAACCTGGGGCGAAGGCTTTAGGCTTAGGAAGGGGCCAAGCCTGCGATCGGAGGTGGGGGGAGACCCCTTCCCAAGCCTAAACCTGGGGCGGAGACTTTTGGCTTGGGAAGGGGCTGAGCCTGGGATCAGAGGGAAGGGGAAAATATCAATGGAAACATATCCTCAGGTGAGGATAAAAAGAAAAATAAAGAAAGAAATGTCATATCCTATGAAAGACACATCTTGAAAATGCTTAAAGAAAATTGTAATTTTTTCATGGTGAAGGGACTGCAGTCCATGTTGATGAAAATACCTTGGTGGCTGCAGTGACTGGCAGTGGCTGCAGCAGTGGGGTGATAGGGCTGGTGCCTTCCCCTGATCAGCCTGGTCGCCTCCTGCATAGGGAGGCCAGACTGCGGCTTAGGTCCACTCCCAACAGGGAGCGGGCCTAAGCCATCAGTAGGATATCCCCTGAAGGCTCCCAGTATGTGAGAGGGGGCAGGCTGGGCTGAGGGACCCCCTCCCCAGTGCATGAATTTTGTGCACTGGGCCCCTAGTATATATATATATATATATATATATATATATATATATATATATATATATATATATAAAGAGGTAATATGCAAATTAACCATTATGCCATAACAGTCACGACTGGTCAGAAGGAAGCTGAGCATGCAGGTGAGGCCCAGAGCAGAGACAGAGACAGGGGGGCTGCCAGAGCAGACACAGGCAGGGGGGCCTGGGGCTGCCCAAGCCTCCACGCCAGCTCAGCCACCCCATGAGCAGACACAGGTAGAGGGGCCTGGGGCTGCTCCAGCCATGGCACACCAGCAGTCCTGTCTCTGCACGTGAGTTGCAGAGGAAACACCTTTTCTGATCACTCATTGGCTAAGCTCCCAGTACACCACTCGCAGTGTTCTTGGTAACTTGGGTAATAAGAATCCAAGAAGGTGATTTAGGGTTTTTCCACCTCACTCCTGGAGGAAAAAATGAAGGTCTGCTGCTGGAGGGGCTAAGAAATGTCATATCCTGCCCTAGCTGATTTGGCTCAGTGGTAGAGCCTCGCCCTACAGACCACAGGTTCCGGGTTGAATTCTGACCAAGGGCATGGACCTAGGTTGCAGGCTCCTCCCTGGCCAGGGCCCAGGTCAGAGCTCATACAGGAGGCAACCAATTGAAGTGTCCCTCTCACATTGATGTTTCTCTCTGTCTTTCCCTCTCTCTTCCATGCTCTCTAAAAATCAATGGAAAAATATCCTCAGGTGAGGATAAAAATATAAAGAAAGAAATGTCATATTCTATGAAAGAGACATCTTGAAAATGCCTAAAGAAAGTTGTCATTTTTTCATGATGAAGGGACAGGAGTCTGTGTTGATGAAAACACCTTAGTGGCTGCGTCAGCTGGCAGTGGCAGCAGCAGCAGGGTGATGGGGGTGACGCCTTCCCCTGATCAGCTGGTTGCCTCCTGCAGAGGAAGGCCAGACTGCGGCTTAGGCCTGCTGGGCCTAAGCTGTCAGTAGGACATCCCCTGAGGGCTCCCAGACTGTGAAAGTGGACAGGCTGGGCTGAGGGAGCCCCCTCCAGTGCACGAATTTTGTGCACCAGGCCTCCAGATCCATATAAAGTAATAAAACATACCAAATAATACTATATTCTATATAATAAAAGTCTAAGCGACCATTAGGGTGGAACGACCAGAACGACCGGTTGCTATGATGGGCACTGACCACCGGGGGAAAGCACTCAACACAGGAGCTGCCCCCTGGTTGTCATTGCACTCACACAAGGGGAGCAGCTGCTCAGCCAGAAGCCGGGCTCACAGCTGGCTAGCACAGTGGTGGTGGCAGGAGCCTCTCCTGCCTCTGTGGCAGCGCTAAGGAGTAATGAGCTGAGTGGTAAGGAGCCTACTGCTAAGGAGCAGCGAGCCATGCAGTAAGGAGCGAGGAATCTCGGACTGTGAGAGGGATGTCTGCCTGCCGGCTTAGGCCTGAGCCCCTGCTGGGCCTAAGCCGGCAGGTGGACATCCCCTAAGAACTCCTGGACTGCGAGAGGACACAGGCTGGGCTGAGGGACACCCCCCCCCCCCCAGTGCACAAATTTCATGCACCAGGCCTCCAGTATGGTATATAGTTCTATATGTATGTGTAGTTAAATAATATAGAATTACATGGAATAATGGACATCAATTCAAGATTAGAGAAATGGGTGCCCAGGAGGCTTCAATATACTGATAACACCATTATTTCTTAACTTGGTAGTGAATAAATAAGTGACCTAAATATAATTTTATTCAAATTTATGTCAGATATATCTTGTAATTCTCTTTAAAACATGAAGTGCAATAGGTGCTAGAAAAGAAGCATGCTCAAGGGTCTCTGAGAGCATTGAGAAAGGTCCCATAACCTAGACCTTTTGGGGGTGGTCAGGGAAGGATGGCAAGACCAGCTAGAGTTAATCAAATTGCTTAAACTATCATAAAATTTCTGCAAGTTCAGTATAGAAATCAGTGTGCTATGGATACATCCTTGAGGTACTAGACATTAAATGGGCCTGAAAGAATGGGGAGGAATTGCATGGAGACAGGAGTATTTGGGAATAAGGTAGATATTTCTGAGAAAGAGGGCAGAGGCACATTTCTAGAGAGAGCTGGACAATGTTTCTATGCAAGAAACATGTTTTAGCCAGTAAGGCTTTAAGTTTATTTAGAAACTAAAATACCCCCAGGAAAATTTATTCTCAATCCACAAGAAACAGCTCAAGGTAGGGGAATTTGTTTGTTTATGGTATTGCTATCTATCATCCCTTCAATGTGTATTGTGTTCTACTGCTTGCAAAACTTGTAAATCCTCACAGCCCTGAGAGATATGAGGGCAGGCAACATTGTCACCATTTTATAGGGGACAAATAAAAGCTTTATAGAGGTACTTGCCCAAGGCTACCTGACTAATAAGTGATGGGGTCACTTAGAACCAGTTCTTCCAATTGCAAGTTCAAAATTTACTAGCCTATTTCACATTTTCACAGGTAAAGTCAGATCAACATTTAGAACACATTCTCTTACATAAGCACAAATCAACTGAAGAGCCTTTTAGCAAATTTGAATGGAATGTTCACAGACACATTTCTAATAATTTATTCATATAAAGTAATGATTTATTGCAGTGAGGTAAACTGCCCAATCCCTTGGGAAGGGTGGGTTGCTAAGTAATTTGGATATTCCAGTATGTATAACCTTTTTCAAAGTACACAACCTGATTAGAAGTGTAATAAATGGTTCAGAGGTTACATCTCTTCTATTAGACCAGAAATTTTATAAATAAAATCAATGAAATAAAGCTGAGTTCTGTTAATAAAGCAGTCATAAAAATTGTCCCTCAGCCTCTAGGCTATACAATTTATTTATTTATTTATTTATTTATTTATTTATTTATTTATTATTTCTTTATTGATTAAGGTATTACATATGTGTCCTCATCCCCCCATTACCTTTCCAACCGCCCCCCACTCATGCCCTCACCCCCCTGGTGTCTGTGTCCATTGGTTAAGCTTATATGCATGCATATAAGTCCTTTGGTTGATGTCTCCCTAGGCCCGTGGTCTGCAAACTGTGGCTCGCGAGCCACATGCGGCTCTTTGGCCCCTTGAGTGTGGCTCTTTCACAAAATACCACGGCCTGAGCGAGTCTATTTGAAGAAGTGACATTAGAAGAAGTTTAAGTTTAAAAAATTTGGCTCTCAAAAGAAATTTCAATCATTGTACTATTGATATTTGGCTCTGTTGACTAATGAGTTTGCAGACCACTGCCCTAGGCTATACAATTTTTAATGGAGACTGGAAAAACTGTTAGAAATGTGTCTAATCTACACTTCTTTTTTTTCTCCCATCTGCAGATCAGTAAGCCTATCTAAGAGCCCACAGAGAGTACAATGCATGATCTCAGTGCAATTGTAGATGACCAATTGAGTTAAAAATATTAATTTTATTGGGTTTTATACTCATGGAGAACCACAAGCACAAATGTAGCCAGTGCATTGAAGGAGAAATGGTGCAGAAACATATTAATCAGTTTACCTTTGGAAACCCACTCTGATCCTAACTATTTGCTTGATATTTTGGGAGCAAATAAAGGCATGATATAAATTTTCTGCCTTCAAGAAATTTACAGTTACATTTGAGAATGATAAAACACTGCAACAGTAAATAATGAGGTATATATGACAAGCATTGTTTGGAAGACACTAATTGTAATGCCTATCAGATCATTATTACTCAATAAAAATAGATAAAGTGGCATCTTGGGAAACTGTGAAAGTGTTTGGTTTCTTTCTAAAATATTTCAGGAATATGGTGAATACATGTTTTTCTTATATAATTTGAGTCCCACACTCTGTGAAAGGCAGGAAACTGCAGAATGTCTCCTGGACTGATTATCCAATCAACAAAGTAGCTTGCTTCCAAAGCCATTGATTTGAAAAGAAGATGCAATTTACTTTAAATTGCATATACTTTGAACTGATAATAGTTTAAACAGATAAAAATGGTTTGTTAAAAATTTTTCAAAACGATACTTTATAACTTGCATTATTCCCCAAGTAAGAGATGACACTTTATCCAATCTTCCAATACATGCAAAAAATACTAAGTATTTATACTAAGTATTTAACCATGATTTCAAATACAACTGGAAATACTTTATAATTAGGAAAAATCTTATTTAAAAAAACCACTAAAGGTGGTGTTTAGGGCTAAGAAACAAAAGCAGTACACAGTAATTGGATGAGCTCAAAGAAAAAGAACAAAGTATAAGCATCACATATTAAATTATTATTAATTTGAAAAACCAAGATGTTCCTTCAGGCAGAAATCAGTAATTAGAATGTGGTGACACTCATTATCATCCTCTGAGTTGGAAATAAAAAGTGGATTAATCTTCTCCCTACTCTAGTTTCTTTCAGTCAACATTTAGATAATTCTTCTGGTGAGATGAAGCAATGCAAATGTGATGGAACAGATAAGAGTTCCTCCACCAGGTACTAGCACAGCCAAACACTAAACATCAAGAATTGCCGTGGAGAAAGATTGGCTATTTTATTATGAATGGCACAGCCAAGGAGAATGGGAAACTAATGCTCAAAAGCCCAAGCTCTCTGATGGTGTGTAGGTTACAGATTGGTACATAGAGCAAAATCACAAGACATCATGATTTATAGAGCTGGGGTTTTAAAATATTTTGTATTGATTTTTAGAGAGAGAGGAAAGGAGAGGGAGGAACATTGATGTGAAATCAAACACGGATAAGCTGCCTTAGGCACACCCCCTACCAGGGGTTGAGCCCTCAATCCCAGCATGTGCCCTGATCAATCAGGAATCCAACTGGCAACCTTCTGGTGCATGGCATTGAAACGAATTTTTGGACTGGAACCCAGATTCTTTGTCCACCACAGTCAAAGAATGAATCCACGGACAGAAGATAGTATCACAAAGGTGGAGATTTATTGAAGAACAAGTACAGACTCCCACATGGGGAGGGAGAAAGAGTCACACAGAACAGACTCCCACTTGGGGAGGGAGAAAGGGTCCCAGACTTCCTGTTTCCATGGTTTATAAAGGCTGAAGTTCCTATGCTCTGATATCCCCTCTGATTGGTCAATATTCCCTTTCAAATAGGTTACTATAGTAACTCCTGACGCCCTCCTCCCTCATTGTCCTCCAATTTCTTCTGGGCTTTCTTCCTCCTTTATTTTGTAAATATAGACCTCTTGGCTACTTCCAGTTCCCTTATCTTATGTAGCTGTTGCCTCTCCCTAGTGTTATGGAGATGTAACCACACCTAGCTTCCTTGTGTTATGGAAATGTACCTTCTCCCAGTCTATAGCCCTGTGTTTTTTCCATGGACCACAATTATAAAAATTCCCTAAGCCTGCCTATATTCCCCTAAAATTCCTGTTTCAGTATGATGCCCAAGCAAGTCACCCTGGCCAGGGCTAGAGCTAGGAATTTAAAGCTAAATTTAATCAAAATTATAAAACCCCTTGTTTCAAGGGGGGTCAAATTTTTCTTCTTTAGAAATAGAGTACACCTGTAGGCTTCTGATGTCTTGTCTTCCATCAACACCTATGAACTCAGGGCCACCTGCACACAGCAGGAAGTATGAAGCAAGGCAGAGAGTAACCTGGCTTAGGAATAGGCTTCAAGTCTTGCAGATCTTGATTTCTGCTAATTAAAACACTGACTAGACTTATGCCTTACACCACTCTACCTTAGCTGATCTCTCTACCTCCACCACCTTTTGTTGCAGAGTTTACCAGTCAACCAGAAAATACACAACGAGTACTGGAGATTCAGTAAATACCCTTTATTTAAAGCAGTGCTGCTGACTCAGGGTATTCAAAGATCCAAAACCTGAACCTCCTTATTGTAAGGTTTGAGGCGCAGGGAACTGGAGACCACCAAGACATACTAAAGGAAGGTTTATTCTGCAGTAACGTGTGAGATTCATTATGGAGGTAGAGAAATCAGGATTAGAGGAGGGAGAGGAGAAGGGACCCAACCAGGTCGCCTCCACAGACAGAGAAACGGAAATGGAGAGCAACACACATGGCCAGGTGGAGGATCCTTTTAAGGGAAGGGAACAGGAAGGGGTTGGGTCCAGGGCGGAACTGGAGGGGTGGGCCCCAGGGTACTCGGCATGCGCTGATTGGTGGTTCAATGTCTTGGGGATGTCTTGGCAGCAGATGCAGATAGCGTCATAACTCTGCCCACCAGTTGGGGGGAGGGAGGATCTCACATTCCAGGCTTTTTCTGATATTATATAAAAAAATTGAGAGTCCGGGCAAGGTCAGGGGCTGCAGATCCATCTTCCGTAGCTACTTCCAGCTGAGAGGGGGCGTCATTAGGGGCGTCTACCCGGAGTCTCAAGGATTCTGATTCTAGGTTCTCTCCCACCTTCTGGTTGGTGAATGCCTACATTCTGTTCTGCAAAAGACTAGTGACACAGCACATGAGAAAGGGGGTAAAGAGCAAAATTAAGGAATAGATACCAGTTGGCCTAATGATAAGGTGACCAGATTTTAACATTGGTAAAGCGGGACACCATTGACGGTGTGTGTGTGTGTCTGTGTGTGTGTGTGTGTGTGTGTGTGTGTGTTCTTGATTAAAATTTGGTCTATATGGAGCAACAAAAATTTTCATAGAATGCAAAAATAGTATTGTAATATATTTTTAAAAATTTCAACGTAAGTACAATTTACAAATATAATAAATAAAAAATTATGTATAGTATTATTTTTTTCTTTGGCATATTTCTCATTTGAGTGAATTTTTTTTTAGTGGATTCCTGTCGTTGTTTAAAAGGTCATGAATTTGCCGTAATGTAAGTCGTGTCACTTTCAAGGCCGGCGCTAGACTTTTTGCCGCCACTATAAAATATAAATAATACGAGTACCGTCTGCTAAATTCAAGAAAATTTATGTATTTATGAAATAAATAAATAAATAAATTACTTACCTAAATTATCTGAATAGCTGATTTATAATGACATCACTTGTTTAACTAGCTTACTAGCACGCAGTACGATGTGTATCGTCTGAGAGATAGTTACAAAATGTTTTCGTTGTTGCCAATCCCAAAAAATGCCATTGTTCATTAAGTCCAAACAATGGTGGTTGAATTCTAACAACTGATCAACAATGCGAACTTTGATAAGCAGTTCTTGATAATCAGTTCTCAACAATTATTTGTTATTATTAAAGTTTAACATTATAAAATTAACAAAAATAATATAAAACTTATATCCTGGCTAAATAGCCACATGGCCTCCGAAAACCGTATATTCCCTTCCCGTTCTCCCGCCATTCCCTAGCTTGTGGTCCATTCTTTCCAAAAATCGGGACTTTTTTAAAACGCCGCGGGACGCAGGACAAATTGTTAAAAATCGGGACTGTCCCGCCAAAAGCGGGACGTCTGGTTACCTTACCTAATGACGGGAGGCTGGATGAGGAGTGCAGCAGCATAATTTCCCCAAGGAACTGGTTGGTGAAGTCTCGAGTGCGCTCCTGTTGAGTCACTTGGGAGGTAAAGGCTGGTCCTGAGGCTGCCACAGCATAAGTTGTCTGGTTTTGCTGCTTTTCTGGGCCTGGAGCTGAAATATAACCTGGGGGGTTAGGTTCTTGAGGAGGAAATGAGTGGTGTAGCCTGGATTCCGGTCAGGGCCATGGGCAGAAGGTCCAGCCAGGAGCTGCGAATTTCTAGATAGAGTTTAGTTAGATGGTCTTTAAGGAGGCCATTATTCCTCTGGATCTTACCCAATGAATGTGGGTGCTAGGGTATGTGCAGTTTCCAGGAGATGCCAAGAGATTATGTGTGTTATCAAGGTCTCAGCCACAACATCAGCAGTTTCCTTGCAGGTAGGGAAGGCCTCTACCCACCCTGTCAGGGTGTCTACCATGGTAAGCAGATATTTGGTCTTGTGGGGAGGCATATGGGTGAAGTCTACCTGCCAGTCCTTCCCTAGGAGGTGTCCCCTCGTTTGATGGGTTGGGGCACATTTCTCCCTGGGGTGAGGCAGCTGCACATGTGGAGCAGGAGGAGCAGGCACTCTTGACTGCCTCTCGAAGTGTGGGCGAGGTGAAGAGAGATGAAGGCCGTCTCCAGGGTCATCTTGAGTGTTACTATCGCCGTAGGAGGCTTTCTGACGTCCCTGGGGGTCTAGGCACAAGCTTCCATCCACAAACAGAGTTAAGTCAGGATTAGAGAGAGGAAGATCTGAGAGTCCCGCCTGAGGTTGAGTGAAGGCCTCGACAACCTCGGGGCAGGAGTGCATTGCCGCAGGTTGGGTGGAGGCAGTGGGAAGGAGAGTGGCTGGGTTCAGGGCTGGGGACTGGGTCAGGGAGATGTCAGGATTCTCAAGGAACAGGAGATGGAGTTCCTGCATGCCAGAGGGGGCAAGGGGAGATAAGGATCAGTGTGACAGAAGATCCTGTAGTCTATGGGCGGAGAAGACCTGTAAGGGTTGCTGGAGGCAAATCTTCTGGGCCTCCTTGATGAGAACAGCAGCTGCAGCCAGAGCCCAGAGGCAGGGCTGCCATCCCCGAACCGTGTGATCAGGCTGTCTGGACAGGTAGGCTACAGGGGTGAAGGCTGGCCCTAGGGGCTGGGTAAGGACCCCCATAGCTATTCACTGTCTTTCATCAGTAAATAGTTGGAAAGGCTTAGAGATGTCCAGAAGAGAGAGAGAGAGAGAGAGAGAGAGAGAGAGAGAGAGAGAGAGACCAGAAGGGTATCCTGGAGTTAGAAAACGCTTGGCGAATGAGGGAGGGTGAGGAGACCTGGTATAAGGGCTTAGCTAGGAGAGCAAAATTTGGGACCCAATGGTGGAAGAATCATACCAGCAGAGGCCAGCTGTATGCCTCTGAGATGTGTCCAGGGAGGGGCTGCAGAGAAGGAGATCATCTACATACTGGAGAAGAGTGCTGGGTTCTAATGAGCATTGTTGGAGATCTCTGGGTAAGGCCTGGCCAAACAGATGAGGACTGTCTTTGAACCCTTGGGACAGGACTGTCCAGGTGAGTGGGTCCTTCTAAAATTCTTGTCAACAGTTAACTTTAGAACTTCTTTCTTCTTTTCTTCTATTATTGTATGCTATTTAAAATATTTAGAAAAGGCGGGGGGAGGAGGGAACAGGCCTCTAACTGCTTGAGTTCAAAACTGAGTTTCTGATAAGCCTGTGCCAGCAAGCAAGTTGTTCTCTAGGGAGGGTGGAGAGGGGGAGAGGGCGGGGTGAGAAGGCACTGAGGCCAGAGCATTTTTGCCATCAATACCCATGACCAAGATCGTGGAAGGGACAATGGCCCGGAAAAGGAGGGCAGGACAGAGAAGGTAGCCCCGTATCGATCAGGAAGGAGATCTGCTTACCCGCTACCTTGAGCATTTACCTTGGGCTCGGTGAGGGTGATGGGGGTTATCGAGTCCTGGCATCTTCAGTCTTCAGCCAGTTCCAGCATGGCCAGCAGCGAGTCATGACCTGGAAGGACGGTCCCTCTATGCTGAGAGGCAGAGGGCCCGTCACTTTTCCAGGGGCAGTTTTGACCGCACGCCGGGCAGGGCTTGGTTGGAGCCCGAGGTTGAGGGCACTGTGGCCTTCGTTTCCGCACTTGAAGCATTCTCCAGGTGGCGTTCGTCCTCTCGTAGCACCCCCACCATGCACAGTCCCTCTTGGACCATGCATGGCTGCCGTCGGCCTCAAGGCTGCTACCAAGGCTTTAGTTTGCAGACTCATCTCCTGTCGAAGGTGGGCTTACTCTGCCTGCTCATCATGGGCATTAAAACCTTAAATGCCGTGTACAGATCTCGGACCTGGGTCTGAGAAAGCGTCAGGGGAGGGGTCTGGTGGAGGAGACAGGCCATGGGCCAGAGGAGGAGGAGCGTGGCAGCGGGTGGCCACACCAGGCCGGGCCTGCGGAGGCGGGACTTACTGGTTCAAAATGGCGGCCACCACGGCAGCCCATATGGTCAGAGAGGGGCGGGGCTTGTCACGCCAAGATGGTGGCGGCCCCATGGGAACCGGAGTCCATGTGGTCAGAGAGGGGTGGGACTTGCCATGCCAAGATGGCGGCGGCCCCCACGCGGCCAACATAGTGGCAGGCTGCTCACGATACACAAGGGAAGAGCAACCCAAAACAGAAATCACACTTAGCTGTTTGGAGCGGATGGTGGGATGGCGGCTCTCGTGCTGTGCGGCGGCCTGAGGTGGCGATGGTGGCACCCACAGTGGCGGCAGCCGCGGGCGGGCAAGGGGCAGCCAGGAAAGCAGCCGCAGCGGGGAAGAAAGGGAACAGAAAGTGGGAGGTGGGAGCCTCGGCGAAGAAGAAGGAAGGGAGGGAGCAGAAAGCAGGCAGCAGGAGAGAGAGGGGTGGAAATGAGAGAGTGGCTGGGTCCAAAGAGTCAGAGAGAACAGAAGGACCAGAGGGAGGGGCAGGAGCCTGGCCATATGGAACCCTGGGCCACTTCCCGGCTTGCCGGCGGAAATTACTGAGGTCGGCGAGGATGTTTAAGTCCCACTTTTGGGTCAGCAGGACCCACTGAGGCCATGCCACGTTACTGGGGTCGGGTAGCAAAAGGTCAAAGACCAGCGTCCCAATTCTTGATCCAATGCTACAACGGGTGACCCCAGGGACAGTAGGGGATGTCTCCCCTACTCCCTGGGGTCCGGAGTGAGGCCAAAAGGCCAGAGAACCGAGGGGAGCAGGAACGTCTTCACTGCATCCCCAGGTTCAGAACCTTTCCCAGAAAGGTCCAGAGAGCTATGCATGGAAGGCAATCTCTGACGCGGGCTGCGGTTTAAAGACAGAGAGACCGGAAGAAATTTGCCAGGAATCAGCAAAGGTTGGGACTCACCACAGACGTTGCCGATCCAGGGAGGAGCCTGAGTTTCCCGAGCCACGAAGAAAGAAGAATGGGGGGTATCCCAGACCATGAAAGGTCAAACAGGGCACTCGCCCCACCTGGGTTTCGGCACCAGATGTAAGGTTTGAGGCACAGGAAACTGGAGTTGGAGACCACCAAGACATATTAAAGGAAGGTTTATTCTGCAGTAACTTGCGAGATTCATTACGGAGGTAGAGAAATCAGGATTAGAGGAGGAGGGAGAGGAGAAGGGACCCAACCAGGTTGCCTCCACAGACCGAGAAACAGAAATGGAGAGCAACACACATGGGCAGGTGGAGGATCCTTTTAAGGGAAGGGAACAGGAAGGGAAGGGGTGGGCCCCAGGGCACTCGGCACGTGCTGATTAGTGGTTCAATGTCTTGGGGATGTCTTGGCCGCAGATGCCGGTAGTGTCATAACTCCGCCCACCAGTTGGGGGGAGGGAGGATCTCACACTTATACAATGAGATTACCCCTTATATATATTCCTAAGTTTTTTGTTTCCTATCTGTTTCCTAACTACTGGGCTTTTGTGGTGGGCTTTCACAGCCCCTCCTGAGTCAGTTAGAATAGGGAAGTTAGATTGTATCTAAATACCTGGCCTGGGTGGTGCCAGAGACCCCCACTCTGACCAAGCTGCCAAATTCCTGGCCCTGTAAACTGCGAACACCCAGGAAAACAGACTATTGCCTAAGGAAGGGGCAGTGACCTAATTATAGGCTAACAAGAATGTGCACTAGCACACCAGTCACTGGCACAGATTCAGATTGCTAGCCACCCCTCCCCCCAGGTTGCCCCCTATATTCCTCCTCACTTTCAAGCCTTGATTAACTAACCTACAAGATCCATTATCACTTGTGCCTCTAAGGTTACAAGATTCTATGGGTCCTCACTCTAGGCCCACAGCTCTGGATTCCCTGATTCAATATGAAAATATGTCCCACATACCAAGAAGCAGGCTCTAGATTTGTGTTTCTCAAAATGTGGTTCATAGACAACCAGAATCAGAAATGCCTTGGAGGGGGCATGAAACTTGCTAAAATGCAGATCTGGGGGCTCAACTCAGATATATAGAAATGAAAAGGAAAATGGGGGGAGCTTACAACCTAATTCAGTATCTGGTTAAAACTGTAGTATTACTTCCCCACTCTGACTGACTTGGGCGGAGCTGTGGAGCATGCCCCTAAGGCCCCGCCAAGACTGACTTGGGTGGAGCTGTGGGGACACTCAGGGGTTTGCCACAGGAGGAAATATATAGGTCAGAGCCTCCCCAGGAGTTCAGTTCAGGCTTTGGATCCAGAATTCCCCTGGACTAGCAGTTCTGCAAAATAAAGGTTAAACTTTCCTCCCTCAAAGTGCTGGCTGATCATTCTTCCATGTATTATGCCACAAAAGAACCAGAATATTGGGGTTGGAGCTCAGAAATTGTCATTTAAATCAGTACTCTGGGAGATTTTAAAGTATATGAGTATTTAAGAACCAATTCTTGTTGCTCTTTGTTCCTTCCCTTGGAAGTCTCTTTCCCCAAACCCATATATAGCTTACATTACTCAACATTCAGGTCTCAATTCATGTCACCCCCTCATAGAAGCTTTCCTAGGCCACTCTAGGACAGATGCCCTGCCTGCACTTTAAGGCAGTATCACATAATCCTTTTTTATTTTCTTCACAGTAATTAACACTATCTAAAGTTATCTTATTATGTATACTAGAAGCCCAGTGCACAAATTCCTGCACAGGTGGGGTCCTTCTGGGTGGCCTGCAGAGATTGGGCTGAAACCCACAGTCCAATGCCGCCTGCAGCTTCTACCTGCCACTCCTGCTCATCCCTACCCCACTGTGCCTGCTCACGCCCAATTAGTCCTGATAGGGAGAGTCTCATGCTGCCACAGCAGCACTCACCAGCCATGATCCCTGCATCTGGTGCCCTCCCAAGGATAGTGGCCTGTGGGATCGGGCTGAAACTGGCTCTTCAACATCTCCCAAGGGGTCCTGGATTGCAAGAGGTCGCAGGCCAGATTAAGGAACCCAACCAGTGCACGATCAGGCCAGGGAGGGACTGCGAGAGGGCTCCAGAGTGTGTATGGCCCATCTCACTCCATCTCGATCGGCTGGACCCCAGCAGCAAGCTAACCTACCGGTTGGAGCATCTGCCCCCTGGTGGTCAGTGCACGTCATAGCGACTGGTCCACCTGTTGATTGCCCCCTGGTGGTCAGTGCATGTCATAGCGAGCTGTTGAGCAGCCTTAGCATATCATTAGCATACTAGAAGCCTGGTGCAAGAAATTCATGCATGGAGGGGTGTGTCCCTCAGCCCAGCCTGCACCCTCTCCAATCTGGGATCCCTCTCACAGTCCAGGACTGCTGACTCCCAACTGCTCGCCTGCTTACCTGTCTGATTGCCCCTAACCGCTTCTACCTGCAAGCCTGATCACACCCTAACCACTCCCCTGACAGCCTGATCGACGCCTAACTGCTCCCCTGCTGGCCCGATTGCCCCTAACTGCCCTCCCCTGCTGGCCTTGTCACCCCTAACTGCCCTCCCCTGCTGGCCTGGTTCCCCCCAACTGCTCTCCCCTGCAGGCCTGGTCCCCCCAACTGCACACCCCTGCAGGCCTGCTCCCCCCCAATTGCCCTCCTCTGCAGGCCTGGTCCCCCCAACTATCCTCCCCTGAAGGCCTGATTGCCCCCAACTACCCTCCTCTGCAGGCCTGATCACCCCTAACTGCCCTCCCCTGCAGGCCTGGTCCCCCCAACTGTCCTCCCCTGCAGGGCTGATCGCCCCCAACTGCCCTCCCTTGCAGGCCTGGTCCTTCCCAACTGCTTGCCCCTGCTGGCCTGATCGCCGACAATTACCCTCCCCTGCCAGCCATCTTGTGGCAGCTATCTTGTGTCCACATGGGGGCGGCCATCTTGTGTGTTGGAGTGACGGTCAATTTGCATATTACGCTTTTATTAGATAGGATTACACTTTAATTGTTTGGTTGTTAAGCTGTTCAGTCTATTTGCATATTACCCTTTTATTATATAGGATGTTTGCCTGTGTATATCTATCTTCCTCAGTGAGAATGCAAACTGCACACAAGCAAGAACTTGATCTTTTTTTCACAGCATTTCTTTACTGTGCCAATGGTAGTGTCTGATATATAATTGGTAGATTCTCAATAAATGTGCTGAATTAATCCAACACAGATCTAATGAAAATACACAGATTCCTGGGAATATCCTATATAATAAAGAGGTAATATGCAAATTAACCATCACACCCTAGCATAAGATGGAGGCCCCCATGTGGTCACAAGATGGCCACGCCCATGTCATCACAAGATGGCCACTCCCATGTCATCACAAGATGGCCGGCAAGGGAGGGCAGTTGGGGACAAGCAGGCCAGCAGGGGAGGGCAGCTGGGGGCAATTAGGCCAGCAGGGGTGGGCAGTTGGGGGCAACCAGGCTAGCAGGGGAGGGCAGTTGGGGTGGACCAGGCCTGCAGGGGAGGGAAGTTAGGGGCAAAACAGGCTGGCAGGGGCATGGTTAGGGGGCGATCAGACTGGCAGGCAGAAGCAGTTAGAGGCAATCAGGCAGGCAGGCAGGTGAGTGGTTGGGAGCCAGCAGTCCCGGATTGTGATAGGGATGTCTGACTGCAGGTTTAGGCCCGGTCCCACAGGACATCCCCTGAGAGGTCCCAGATTGGAGAAGGTGCAGGCTGTGCTGAGGAACACCCCCCCAGTGCACGAATTTTGTGATCCAGGCCTCTAGTCACTATATATTAGATCAATGAAAATGTAGAAAAGCTGTTTGCCTTCTCCTACCTATAATGACTTTTCTTCCTGTTTGTATAAAGCCAAGTGTGGAAATATGTAAAATTAAAATTGAACCAGATTATGTATGGGAATTTTTAATACACCACTTTCTGGCAGTTGAATAAGCCTTATAAAACTGAAATCTTTGGAGAAGCAGTTGTTTTGATAGATAATCTTTCTAGGTAAATGTAGATTAACCATTTAGTGTCAGAAAAGTATCAATAGTTTTATGGCATTCTTTCTTTAATTTTAAAGTACTTGCAATACTATGATTTTTAGCAGATGACTAAATTATATTTCTCATATATATTTGATCTTCCTCCATGGTCCTGGTTCACAGCTTTCAATACCCTTGGAATTTTCTAAGTACTTAAAGTTGCCTTTTGTTGTGTTAATCAGGTGAACTTTGGAAAGCCCCTAAGGATGTGGGCTGGTTGCCAGTGGAGCCAACAATGTTATTAAAGGGTTGGAACTTTGAGTTGCACCCAGGACTTCAGGGGGAGGGACTGGAAATTGAGGTCAATCACTAATGGCCTATGATTTAGTCATTCATGTCCATGTAATGAAGCCATAAAAATCAATAAGGACTGGGTTTGGAGTGAAGTACCAGGATTGGGCATGGAAGCTCCATGTCCTTACCCCATACCTTGACCTATGGGGATGTCTGACTGCAGGTAATAATCTCTTCCATTTAGCTGTTACTGAGTTGTATATATCCTTTTATAATAAACTGGTGATGTGGTAAATTCAATGTTTTTTGAATTCTGTTTGCCACTCTAGTAAATTAATCAAATCCAAGGAGGGGGTCTTGGGAACCTCTGATTTATAGCCATTCAGGCAGAGGTACAGGTAACAACTGTGGGGCAGAGTGCGCAGTTTTTTGTAGGACTCAATGCTTAACCTGTGAAATCTGATGCTATCTCTGGGCATATAGTGTCAGAATTGAGTTGACACCCTGCTGGTGTCAAGAATTCTTTGTTGGTGTGAGGGGAACTCCCAGCCCCCAGCACAGGGGAAATAGATTTTCAGAATACCAAAAGAGTACTTCTTGGCTTTAATAAAATGTAGTAAGGGCAGGAAACTTGGCATATTGAAGTATGATAGTTTTTATCTTAACTTAATCTGCTATTTGGCTTCTGTATTCATTTGCTTGCTAAAATAATAGAAGAGTTATTTTGATTTTCTGAACTTATGTATGATTGAATACTCCTTTGATGGAGGTTTGAATATCCCATTGATTGTGATCTCATTGGTCATTGAAGCACATTCCTCTGGGACCCAAGACAGTTCAATTATCCTAAATTGTCTCAGTAACTACAGATAACTGAGTTTCGGTTGACTCAGTGGTCCCGGAATCAGAAGAGCACAAATTATCCAAAATTGCTTCAGTAGCTACAGATAGTGCATTCTTGTTGACTCAGTGATCCCAGAATCTGGACAGCACAATTATTCTAAATTGTCCAGGTGGTCCCAGATAATGTGTTTCTGTTGATTCAGTGATTCATAGATAACTAAGTTGCTCAAATTCTGCTTTTGTAAAAATGCTTTTTCGCAAAACAGGTTCCTCATTCCAGACCCAAAGATGTAATCGATACTTTTGTGATATTCTGCCAATATAAGCCAGGCGTGGCAAGCTGTTCAGGGCTGCAAGGTCTGGAATGCTTTTGCCCCTCGTCAGCCGCTGGCTTTTTAATAAATGACTCCATAATTTGACTTTTTTTGAAGCGTCCTTTTTGAGATTCGGGGTACATCACAACAATATGACTGAGCAAAGATTTCCATGCATTCAGACACTGAGTTCATTAAAGATGAACACAATCACCATTATCAGCATGTGTAGGATGCAGTAGTCACTTGAGTCAATAAATTTATTCTGGTAGTTTATCATGTTTTCCTAAACATGTGGCCTCCTATAGTGGGTCTTTCAAAGAAATGTACCTGTTTTCTTGAAATCCAGCAATTCAAATAATCTTCAATCAATTTCATTTATCATTACATTTACTTATGTGTCCTTATCCCTCCATTGTCCCCCCACCCATCCACTCATGCCCTCACCCCCCTGGTGTCTGTGTTCATTGGTTAGGCTTATATGCATGCATACAAGTCCTTTGATTGATCTTTCCCCTTACTCCCGCCCTCCCTTACCTTCCCTCTGAGGTTTGACAGTATGATCAATGCTTCTATGTCTCTGGATATGTTTTGGTTCATCAGTTTATGTTGTTCATTATATTCCACAAATGAGTGAGATCATGTGATATTGATCTTTCTCTGACTGGCTTATTTCACTTAGTATAATGCTCTCCAGTTCCATCCATACTGTTGCAGATGGTAAGAATTCCTTCTTTTTACCGCAGCATAGTATTCCACAGTGTAGATGTACCACTGTTTTCTAATACACTCATCTGCTGATGGGCACTTAGGCTGTTTCCAAATCTTAGCTATGGTAAATTGTGCTGCTATGAACATAAGGGTGCATATTTCCTTTCTGATTGGTGTTTCTAGTTTCTTGGGATATATTCCTAGAAGTGGGATCACTGGGTCAAATGAGAGTTCCATTTTTAGTGTTTTGAGGCAACTCCATACTGTTCTCCACAGTGGCTGCACCAGTCTGCATTCCCACCAGCAGTGTACGAGGGTTCCTTTTTCTCCACATCCTCGCCAGCACTTGTCATTTGTTGATTTATTGATGGTACCGTATTGTCGTTTTGATTTGCACCTCTCGGATGATTAGTGACTTTGAGCATGTTTTCATATGTCTCTTGGCCTTCTGTATGTCCTCTTTTGAAAAGTATTTATTTAGGTCAGTTGCCCATTTTTTGATTGGGTTGTTTATCTTCCTTTTGTTAAGTTTTATGAGTTCCCTGTAAAGGTTGGAGATTAAACCCTTATCAGAGATAATATTGGCAAATATGTTCTCCCATGCAGTGGGTTTTCATGTTGTTTTGTTGATGGCTTATTTTGCTGTGCAGAAACTTTTTTTTTAATGTAGTCTCATTGGTTTATTTTATCCTTAGTTTCCATTGCCCTAGGAGCTGTATTGGTAAAGATATTACTATGACATATGTCTGATATTTTGCTACCTGTGGATTCTTCTAATATTTTTATGGTTTCCTGTCTTACATTTAAGTCCTTTATCCATTTTGAGTTTATTTTTGTGTATGTTCTAAGTTGGTGGTCTAGTTTCATTTTTTTTTTGCATGTATCTGTCCAATTTTCCCAACACCATTTATTGAAGAGACTGTCTTGATTCCATTGTATGTTTTTGCCACCTTTGTCAAATATTATTTGAGCATAGTGATTTGGGTCGATTTCTGGGTTCTCTGTTCCATTCCATTGGTCTATATGTCTGTGATTGTGCCTGTACCAGGCAGTTTTGTGAACAGTGGCTTTGTAATACAGCTTGATATCTGATATTCAGATACCTCCTATTTGTTCTTCTTTCTCAGGACTACTGCAGCTATTTGGGGTTTTGATTTATTCCATATGCATTTTTGGAGAATTCTTTCTAGGTCTGTGAAATATGCCATTGGTATTTTAATGGGGAGTGCATTGAATCTCGATTGCTTTGGGTAGTATGGACATTTTAATGATGGTGATTCTACCAATCCATGGACACAGTATGTTCTTCCATTTGTTTATGTCTTCCTCTATCTCTTTTTCAACGTCCTGTAGTTTTCTGAGTAGAGGTCTCTTACCTCCTTAGTTAAGTTTTTTCCTAGGTATCTTAATTTTTTTGGTGTGATGGTAAATAGGATTGCTTTTTTAGTCTCTCTTTCTGTAAGTTCACTATTGGTGATTAAAAATGCCATAGATTTCTTGGCGTTAATTTTGTATCCTGCTACATTGCCAAATTCATTTATTAAGTCTAATAATATTTTGATGGAGTCTTTAGGGTTTTCTATGTACAGTATCATGTCATCTGCGAATAATGACAGTTTTTTGTCTTCTTTTTCAATTTGGATACCTTTTATATCTTCTTCTTGTCTAATTGCTGTGGCTAGCACTTCCAGTACTATGTTGAACAGGAGTGGTGAAAGTGGACATCCCTGTCTTGTTCCTGTTCTTAGGTAAAATGGTCTTAGTTTTTGTCCATTGAGTATGATGTTGGCTGTAGGTTTGTCATACAAGGCTTTTATTATATTGAGGTATGATTTCTTTTTTTTTCTTTATTGATTAAGGTGTCACAAATTTGTCCTCATCCCCCCATTCCCATTCCACACCCCTCCCCACGGATGCCCCAACCCCCTGTTGAACATAACCATTGGTTAGGCTCATATGCATGCACACAAGACCTTTGGTTGATCTCTCCCCCCTCCCCTCACCCTCCCCTATCCTCCCTCTGAGGCCCGATAGTCCGATCGATGCCTCCTTGTTTCTGGTTATGTTGTTGTTCATCAGTCTATGTTGTTCATCATTTCCCCTAGATGAGCGAAATCATGTGTCACTAGAGATATACTTATAAGAACTGAATGTGAGACGAGCAATAATAGTTACGCTGACAGGCAAATGAATCAGTCTGTAGTGAGTTTCTTTCTGGACCAATAGTTCTTTTGAGACCCAATATCAATGTCCACCAGTTCCTTGTGAGTACATGTCGGCACTGACCCCTCAGCTCTGGATGGTGGACAAATGGTGGTAATGCAGGTCCGACTCCCTCTGGTTTGGTCTCGCCCAGACCCAGGGGCATGGCTTCACCCGGACCCAGGGGCATGTGGCCTCACCCGGACCCAGGGGCACATGGCCTCTCCCGGGCCTGGGACCCAGCCTCACCCGGATCCAGGGGCACACGGCCTTGCCCGGACCCGGGATCTAGCTTCCCCTGGACCCAGGGGCACGTGGCCTCACCCGGACCCAGGGGCGTGGGGCCTCTCCCAGACCCAGGGTCACGTGGCCTCACCCGGATCCAGGGGCCCACGGCCTCACCCGGACCCAGGACCCAGCCTCACCCGGATCCAGGGGCACACGGCCTCACCCAGACCCAGGATTCAGCTTCACCTGGACCCAGGGGCGCATGGCCTCACTCAGACCCAGGGGCGCATGGCCTCTCCCGGGCTTGGGACCCAGCCTCACCTGTATCCAGGGGCACACGGCCTCGCCCAGACCCAGGATTCAGCTTCACCTGGACCCAGGGGCGCATGGCCTCACCCGGACCCAGGGGCGCATGGCCTCTCCCGGGCCTGGGACCCAGCCTCACCCGGATCCAGGGGCACACGGCCTCGCCCAGACCCGGGATCTAGCTTCCCCTGGACCCAGGGGCACGTGGCCTCACCCGGACCCAGGGGCGCGGGGCCTCTCCCAGAGCCAGGGTCGCGTGGCCTCACCCGGATCCAGGGGCCCACGGCCTCACCCGGACCCAGGACCCAGCCTCACCCGGATCCAGGGGCACACGGCCTCGCCCAGACCCAGGATTCAGCTTCACCTGGACCCAGGGGCGCATGGCCTCACCCAGACCTAGGGGCACGTGGCCTCACCCGGACCCAGGGGTGCGTGGCCTCTCCCAGACCCAGGGTCGCGTGGCCTCACCCGGATCCAGGGGCCCACGGCCTCACCCGGACCCAGGACCCAGCCTCACCCGTATCCAGGGGCACACGGCCTCGCCCGGTCCCAGGATCTAGCTCCCCCGGACCCAGGGGCACGTGGCCTCACCCGGACCCAGGGGCGCGTGGCCTCTCCCAGACCCAGGGGCGCATGGCCTCACCCGGACCCAGGGGTGCATGGCCTCTCCCGGGCCTGGGACCCAGCCTCACCCGGATCCAAGGGCACACGGCCTCGCCCAGTCCCGGGATCTAGCCTCACCCAGATCCAGGGGCACACGGCCTCACCCCGACCCAGGATTCAGCTTCACCTGGACCCAGGGGCGCATGGCCTCACCCGGACCCAGGGGCGCATGGCCTCTCCCGGGCCTGGGACCCAGCCTCACCAGGATCCAAGGGCACACGGCTTTGCCCAGTCCCGGGATCTAGCTCCCCCGGACCCAGGGGCACGTGGCCTCACCCGGACCCAGGGGCGCGTGGCCTCTCCCAGACCCAGGGTCGCGTGGCCTCACCCAGATCCAGGGGCCCACGGCCTCACCCGGACCCAGGACCCAGCCTCACCTGGATCCAGGGGCACACGGCCTCGCCCAGACCCAGGATTCAGCTTCACCTGGACCCAGGGGTGCATGGCCTCACCCGGACCCAGGGGCGCATGGCCTCTCCCGGGCCTTGGACCCAGCCTCACCCATTTCCTGGGGCACACGGCCTTTCCTGGACCCAGGATCTAGCTTCCCCCAGACCCAGGGGCACGTGGCCTCACCCGAACCCAGGGGCGCGTGGCCTCTCCCAGACCCAGGGGCACGTGGCCTCCCCCGGGCCCAGGACCCAGCCTCACCCAGATCCAGGGGCACACAGCCTCACCCGGACCCGGGATCCAGCTTCCCCCGGACCCAGGGGCGTGTGGCCTCACCCGGACCTAGGGGCATGTGGCCTCACTCGGACCCAAGTGTGCGAGGCCTCACCCAGACCTGGGACACAGCCTCTCCCGGATCCAGGGGCATACGGCCTCATCCGGACCCAGGATACAGCTTCACCCAGACCCACGGGCGCGTAGCCTCTCCCAGACCCAGGGTCGCGTGGCCTCATCCGGGTCCAGGGTAGCACAGCCTCACCCGGACCCAGGTAGAAGCCTCACCCGGACCTAGGGGCGCATAGCCTCACCCGGACCCAGGGGGGCGGCCCCACCTGGTCCCGGGACCCAGCCTCACCCGGACCCATGGGCGTGCGGCCTTACCCGAATCCAGGGGCATGTGGCCTCACCCTGGACCCAGCCTCACCCTGACCCAGTTCCCAGCCTCACCCGGACCCAGGGGTGCGCAGCTTCACCCGGATCCGGGACCCAGCGGGGTTTCGTCTTCTTGATCCCAATTCCTGTTGGTCAATTCCCTCTCAGCAATTCCTTCGGCCATTTTCTCAGAGCTCCAGGGCAGCCACCGCAGAACTCGTTGGGCGGCGGGCTCGGCGAAGCTCCGGTGTGCCCGGTGCGTGGCGGCGGGCTGGTCCGGGGTGGCTGCGTCGGCCCTTGGGTCTGCAGCGGTGGCCGGTCGCCGAGCGTGCGCACCTGGCCGCTTCCGGGGCGTTGAGATTCTTGAAGGACTCGGAGGTCAGCAAGCGCGGAGTTTCCTACCCCATGTCTCCCAGGGGCTCGTCTGTTCGTGCTCGGCAGCGAGTGGAGTCTTCCCCTCAGCCGGAGACCGCTGGGGGAACTGCGCCGAGCACGTTCCAGGCCGCCATTGTGTCGCCTGAGCCGTAGTTCTTAAAATGTGCTCTTTGGGTCACCGGCATCAGCTTCATCCCGCGTACCCGTCTCTATTATTCTAGTTGTAGAGGATCTGCTCAGTCAGCCCTCCGGTGGTTCTAGATGGTGTCTGCTCTGCTCTCCCATCGTAGTCTCAAAATTGTTGTGGTAGGCAACAATCAGGCTTCTGCCCTATGCCTCCATCTTGGTCCTTCTTTGTATAGTTAAGTCTTGATTGTTGTTGGTGTCACTGGGAGGAATTGTCCTCCAGGCCACTTGGCTGTGCGGACCCTCTGTGTCTATAAAGGAAGAGTTGCTGTGCGGGAGACACGTTCATGGGCCGGGTCTTGGTGCAGCAAGGCTTTGGCGCTCACTGAGTCTGCCTCTTGAATGTGTCCCTTATGCTAGTGGTTGAAATCTGGTGTCATCTCACACCGACCACTAGATGCCCTCGTTTCTGGGTCTCCAATGGAGTGTAGGTCAGCTACTGCCTGAGGCCACTCAGCAGGAATTACAGCATCCCTTATATTCGTGACCTGTTTCGGTGTCTTCCCCTTTTGGCTGCCTCCCTATCGCTCAGCTTCCCCAATCTCCCTAGGTGGTCGCTCTTGATATCCCCCTTTGTGGGCTGAGTGCAAAGTCTTGGTGTTGTTAAGCCTTTATTGCTGTTGGTACACTGGGAGGATGTGACCTCCAGTCCAATTGGCTGTGAGGATCAGCTGTGTCTATGCCGGGAGACAGCCCCATTCAACTAGACTTGCAAAATTGTAAAAACCTCTGTGCTCAGCTTGGATGGGGCGGAGTTACAGGGCGGAGCCTACAGCCTTGGCTTCCTGTCAGCCCCGCCCTATGAGGTTCCTGTGTCTCAGTGTCCCTCTGTACTCCCAGCAAACACCTCTGAGAGAAAAGCGCCCTGGAGTTTCGCCGGCTGCCAAACAGTCTAGTCTCTCCCCCAATGAATCTGGATTCCCAGATTCTCGCCCGGAACTGGGTTTCCGTGTAGTCAGAACTGGGGCTCACCGCAGTCTGGCACTTTTGTCTCCTTCCCACCAGGGCAATCCAGCGGCACAGTCAACAGACCATCCTCTATGCACAATCCCGTGTGCGCCTCCGGTGCTCTGCCCTTCGCCGCTTCTCTGCACTTCTGCCCCACAGCCCAGCTTTCCCCAGTATGAGCCTGGCTTCCCCGGGTCTTTCCCAGAACTGGTGTTCAGTGCAGTTGGAACTGGGGTTCAGCACAGTCCGGAGCTTTTGTCTCCTTCCCGCTAGGGCAATCCAGCGGCACAGGCAACAGTCCCTCCTCTGCGCACATTCCCGTGCGCGGCTCCGGCGCAACTCCTCTGTGCCTCCGCCCCACAGCCCAGACTCCCCCAGCATGAGCCCGGCTTCCCAGGGTTTCGCCCGGAACTGGGGTTCAGTGCAGTCGGAGCTGGGGTTCAGCGCAATCTGGAGCTTTTATCTCCTTCCCGCCAGAGAATGCCAGGCAGGCCATCAGCCGCCCCTTCCTCTCCGGCTCCTTCCTCCCCGCACGTGCGCGGGCTCGTGTCTCTGCCCGTGTCTCCATACCTCAGGCTTTTACGGCTTCTCTGATTTTCCTTGTGGTTTTATCTTTCCTTCTAGTTGTGGGCATTTCAGTCAGCCAGCTTTCCTGTGGTTCTGGATGATGTCCGTTTTGACTTTTAGTTGTATTTTTGAAATTGTTGTGCCCGGCTGTAGGTTAGGTGTTTAACCTATGCCGCCATCTTGGTTTTCTTGAGGTATGATTTCTTTATTCCCATTTTGCTGATGGTTTTTATCAAGAAAGGGTGTTGGATTTTGTCAAATGCTTTTTCTGCATCAAGTGATATGACTGTGATTTTTATATCATAATTTTTTATGTGATGTATCACATTTATTGATTTGAGGATATTGTACCATCCTTGCATCCCCAGGATAAATCCTACTTAGTCATGGTGTATGATCTCTCTGATGTAATGCTGGATCCAATTTGCTAGAATTTTGTTGAGTATTTTAGCATGTATGTTCATGATGGATATTGGCCTGTAATTCTCTTTCATTGTTTTGTCTTTATCTGGTTTTGGTATTAGGGTAATGCTGGCTTCATAGAATGCGCTTGGAAGTGTTCCTTCCTCTTGAATTTTTTGGAATATTCTGAGGAGGATAGGTTTTAGTTCTTCTTTGAATGTTTGGTAACACTCTCCTGTGAAGCCATCTGACTCTGGGCTTTGGTTTGCTGGAAGCTTTTTGATGACTGATTTAATTTCCTCCATAGTTATTGGCCTATTGAAATTTTTAGATTCTTCCTGATTGAGTTTTGGAAGGTTGTAATTTTCTAGGAATATGTCCATTTCCTCTAGGTCAGTGATGGTGAACCTATGACACGCGTGTCAGCACTGACACGCATAGCCATTTCTGATGACACGCGGCCGCTGTGGCGGCCACATGCCAAGGATGAAACATTTGCTGCTCCTGAGGATGAAACATTTGCGAAATAATGTTTTTTTCTCAAAGTGACACACTACCCGAGTTATGCTCAGTTTTTTGGCGAAGTTTGACACACCAAGCTCAAAAGGTTGCCCATCACTGCTCTAGGTTGTCTCGTTTTTTCTGTTTTTTGTTTTTTGTTTTTTTGGAATAGAGTTGTTCACAGTATTTTTTAACAGTGCTTTGTATTTCTGTGGGGTCTTGTTATTTTGCATCTTTCATTTCTGATTTTCTTTATTTGGGTCCTCTCTCTTTGCTTCTTGGTGAGCCTGGCTAGAGGTACATCAATCTTGTTTATCCTTTCAAAGAACCAGCTCTTGGTTTCATTGATCTTTTGTATTTTTTTTTTTTTGGTATCTATGTCATTTCTTTCTGCTCTGATCTTTATTATCTCTTGCCTTCTGCTCACTCTGGGCATTTCTTGTTGCTCTGATTCCTTAAGTAGTAGAGTTAGATGATTTATTACCATTTTTTTGTGTGGTAGGCTTGTAAAGCTATGAACTTCCCTCTCAGGACTGCCCTTAGATTTTGGATTGTTGTGTTTTCATTGTCATTTGGTACCAGGATGTTTTTAATTTCTTTTTTGAACTCTTTGGTAACCCAACCATTGTTTAATAGCATGCTATTCAGCTTCTAAGTATTTGAAGTTTTTTTATTGTTTTTATTGTAGTTTATTTCTAATATTATGGCATTATGATCTGAGAAGATGCTTGGTACGAGTTCAATCTTCTTGAAGTTGGAGAGACTTTGCCTGTGACCCAATATGTGGTCTATCTTTGAATATGTCCCATGTGCACTTGAGAAGAACGTAGATTCTGTGGCTTTAGGGTGAAATGTTCTGAAGGTATCAATTAAGTCCATCTGATCTAATGAGTCATTTAGGATTGCTGTTTCTTTGCTGATTTTTTATCTAGAGGATTTATCCAATGATGTCAGTGGGGTATTAAATTCCCCTACCATGATTGTATTGTTGTCGATCTCTCCCTTGATAACTTCCAGGAGTTTTTTTTATTGTATTTGGGTGCTCCGGCATTGGGTGCATATATGTCTACCAGGGTTATATCCTCTTGTTGTATTGATCCCTTTAGTATTATGAAGTGGCCTTCCTTATCTCTTATTATGGCCTTAACTTTGAGGTCTATTTTGTCAGATATAAGTATTGCTACATCAGCTTTTTTTTTTCTTTTTTCATTTCCATTTGCCTGAATGATATTTTTCCATCCCTTCACGTTCAGTCTGTGTGAGTCCCTTGTTCTGACATGGATCTCTTGTAGACAGCATATATATGGATCATGTTTTTTCTTTTTATCCATTCAGCCACTCGATGTCTTTTGATTGAAAAATTTAGTCCATTTACATTTAAAGTTATTAAAATAAAAAAAAATAAATAAAAATACCTATAAAACACTATCGATAGGTAGTGTTTTGTAGGCATTTTTATTTATTTTTTGCCTGTGTTCCTTCTTCTCTTTTTATTTCTTCTTTTTACACCAGTCCCTTTAGCATTTCTTGCATTGCTGGCTTGGTAGTGATAAACTCCCTTAGCCTTTTTTTTTTTTTTTTGTCTGTGAAGCTTCTTATTTCCCCTTCAATTTTGAATCATAGACTTGCTGGATAGAGTATTCTTGGATTCAGTCCCTTGCTTTGCATCACTTTGTAAATTTCCTTCCATTCCTTTCTGGCCTGATCTGTGTCTGTTGAGAAATCATTTGATAATCTAATGAAAGATCCCTGGTACGTAACTTTTTTTTCTCTCTCTTGTAGCCTTTTAGATTCTTTCATTGTCCTGAACGTTTGCCATTGTAATTATGATGTGTGTTGGTGTGGGTCTTTTCAGGTTCATCTTGTTTGGGACTCTCTGTGCTTGTATGATTTTTTTCTTCCCCACTTCAGGGAAGTTTTCTGACATTATTTCTTCAAATATGTTTTCTAACCCTTGTTCCTCTTCCTGTCATTCTGGCATCCCTATTATTCATATGTCGCTTTGTTTCATGTTGTCTCAAAGCTCCCTTAGGCTCTCCTCCTGTCTTTTAATTTTTTCCTCCAATTGCAGTTCAGTTTGGTCATGTTTTGCTTCCCTGACTTCTAATTTGCTAATTCGGTCCTCTTCTTCTCAGAGTCTACTTTTGAAACTTTCTATGGTGTTTTTTTATTGCAGCTATATCACTATTTCTTCTTGATTCTTACATAAGTTGTTGATTTTTTCATCCATCCGGTTTATGAATTGTATGACCCTTATTCTGAATTCTTTTTCAGACTTATTGCATGTCTCTGTTTCGTTTAGCTGCTTTTCTGGCGATTCCTCCTTTTCTTTCCTTTGGGGGTTTCTTTGTATCCCCATTTTTGCTCTCACCAAAGGATCTAGGTGTTGAGTTATGCAGGGGCTGCTCCTTGGGTGGCATTGGCTTCTTGGGCAGTGGCTGTTCCCCAGTTGGCAGCAGCTCCTCTGGAGGGCACTGCTCGCAGCAGTGGTGGCTCTTCTGGCTGGCGGAGGCAAGCTGCTCGTGCAGTTGCTACTCCTCGGACTGGGTCAGGCTGCTCACAAGGCTACTGCTCCTTGGATGGGGGTGAGCTGTGCATGGCTGCTGCTCCTTGGACGGGGGTGGGGTGTTCTTTTTTATTACTAAGTTTTTCATTGTATAACTATAAAATATATGTTACATAAATGTCATCTCAAATTAATCTTTGTTTATGATGTTGTTACAAGAGAGGGGCCTGCCTGGAGCAGGTCTGCCTCAGGCTGGCTTGTAATGTGTGGGTCCTTGATTTTGTGTAGGAAAGATTTCACAACTCGAATCCAGATGGGTTTGAGAGTATGTTTATTAATGCTGGGGACAGTGAAACAAAGGAAGCAATTAGGGTAGAAGACACATCAGGAGAGAGCCTAGGCAGTGCTCTGCTTTGGCTCCATAGAAATGTTATAGGAAAGAAGTGAGCCCAGGTGGGGCTGCTGCAAGCTCACTGGGAAGTTGGAGAAAAGGGGACCTTGGAGACAGGATCTGGGGTGAGCCTAGGTCAAGCTGCCCCCTGCTCCCCTGGCTATAAGTCTTTTGGGGAACCTTAAAAATGAAAAGCCCATACCCCAGAATGGGCATGTTAGTGCTCTAGCGCAAGCTTACACTGAGTCTTTGTCCTGAGAGCTTTTTACCCTTTTTTCTTTTTTTCTGCAGGCAAGAATTTTAGGGGAGGGTTTCAGTAGAATATTCATCAGCTTCCCAGGTGCATTTTTAATATGTTGATGCATTAAATAAGTGTATACGGGAGTTTTAGATTACTTTTTTATCTGTTTTACTTCAGGTCTGTCTGGTGTTAATGGGCTTTTTGTTATTTATTCCCCAACTTTATCTGTCCTTGGGTTTAGCTGGCACAAATGGCATTAATTGATTCTTTGTTCTCTATTTTCCCAGGCCAGGGTGATTTAAACTATGTATTTGTTGCTTAAGGAGGAGGGTATTAACCATTTGCTCTCAAGTGTCCTTGATTCGGAAAGATAAGGTCTTGCAATTCATAAGCTGGCTGTAAGCTGCCCAAAGTGTTTGACCTTGTTTAATTTTCTTGTCTCAGTTTCTCCATTCCAGTTTCTCAGGGATTTTCCTAGCTTCTTACTATCCTGCTACAATGTGAGGCAGGGATGGTGTTTCCTTATTTTTCCATGTGAATAGCCAGTTTTTCCTCTGCCATTGTCTTTTTCAACATTGGATTGCTTTAGTGATGTTTTCAAAAACTAACTAACTGTTATATGTATGGGTATTTTTCTGAACCTGGTCCATTATTCTTTAGGTCAGTACTATACTGTCTTGAGTAACATAACTTTACATAATTCTTGAAATAAGGTAGTGTATTTCTCCAAATTTGTTGCACTTTTTTCCTATTTTCACTGTTCTAGTGTTGCAGAATTTACCAGGTGACTGGAAAATACACAAGTACCCAGAGATTCAGGAAAAACCCTTTATTTAAAGCAGCACAGCTGGCTCAGGGGCTTCAAAGATACAAAGCCTGAACAACTTATGCAATGAGATTACTCCTTATATATATTTCTAAATTCTTTGTTTCCTTACTTTTGGACTTTTGCAGCCCTACCTAAGTTAGTTAGAATGGGGAAGTAAGATTACAACTACAGGCCTGGCCTGGGTAGTGCTAGTGACCTCCCCTCTGGCTAAGCTAATAAATTCTTGGTTTGTGGCCCTTGTAAACTGGGAGTATTTAGGAAAACAGATTATTGCCTAAGGAAGGGGAAGTTACTTAATTATAGGCTAACAAGAATGTGCACTAGGACACCGGTCACTGGCACAGATTCAGATTGCTAGCCCCCAACTCAGGTTGCCCCCTATATTCCTCCTCACTAGATCCTCTCAATGCTATATACATTTAGGGAATTAGTTTGTCAGCATGGTAGGATTATGTTTCATATTGCATTGAATCTGTAGATCAATTTAGGGTAACTGATATCTTTAAAATATCAAATTTTCCAATTCATGAACATAGCAAGTATCTTGATTCATTTAGGAGTTGTTGTGGAGTGAACGCGAGTAAAGACCAATTAAAATTTAGGGAACCTTTATTGCCGGCCGGCGGCTGATCTGCCTTCCAGATAGGTAGGTCAGAGAGCAGCAGCGACCCTTTGTGTAGGACCACTTTTAAGTACATTAACCACATCCAGTTTTTGCAGAACAAGTAATCCTAAGACAAAACAGTTTTTCCCAAGTAACATCAAGATTATGCCAATGACGACCATGTTACTCACAGGGTCATCCTGTTCTTCAGAAAGCTGACAGTGTTCTACCTAGCAAGGCTATTTTGTGAGGTGCAAGGGGAAGGGGCCAGAAGCCATATCTCAAGGCCTGGCCTGGTGTCAACACTGGAAACTCTATCTGGGGTATAGTCCTCGGCCTCTCCGGGGTGCTCAAAAATTCCCACTCTCCAACAGTGTTAATTTATCTCAGCTATTGTTTATAATTTTCATTGTAGAGGTGTTGCACATCTATTGTTATATTTACTCCTAGGACTATGATATTTTTATTGATGTTGTAAATTGCATTGGTTGCAAGTATTAATAGTTTATATATTAACATAATGTCTCTAAGAGTCAGTTTCCCAGGATCATAAAATATCAGAGCTGGAAGAGATTTTAAAAATCATTCAGCCCAGCTCTAGCCAAGTGACTGAGTTGGTTGGAGTGCCTTTCCATGCACCAAAAGATTGCAGATTCAATTCCCGGTCAGGTCACATAACTAGGTTGCAGGTCCGATCTCCTGTCGGTCAGGATGCATATGGAGGCAACTGATGTTCCTCTCACATCGGTGTTTCTCTCTCTCTCTCTCTCTCTCTCTCTCTCTCTCTCTCTCTCTCTTTCATTTTCTCTCTCTAAAAATCAACAAAAACATATCATTGGCTGAGGATTTTAAAAAAACCATCCAGCCCAGTGTTTCCCCAGAGGGCCACTATTGCCATTTTGAGGGAGATGATTCCTGATTATGCAGGATTATCATGCACATTGTAGGGCTTTTAGTATCATTGGCACCTGCCTACTAAGTTCCAAAAATTGCCAGCATATATTTCCAAAGTCACAACTGGTGTTATTCTATAGCCCTCTGTTAAGAACCATTGTTATTAAATCATTGTCCAGATTGAGAAACTGAAATTCAAAGAGGATAGGTAACTTGCGTAAGGTGAAACACCATCTTTTTTGAAACTGTGACTAAACCCTGGCTCTCATTTCAGTTCTCTTTTAAATGTACTATGCTCTATCTGAGATTGGTCATAAAACTATTCTAACTATAAATAAAACATAAAAAACTATAAGGTTTTATTTTTTATTTCTTGTTTTCTAAATTAATATCATCTGTTGGAAAAATCACCCTGAAGAAGTTAAGAAGTGAGGGTCCTGAATATGATTCTTGTATAAATTTCATGGACCTTCTGTAGTGATTTAACCATTGCATGATAATTGCATTTCCTGTTATTATCTTTGCTAGACTGATTTAGCCATGTTTGTAAAATACTCCATACAAAATCTTTACAGGAAAAAGGCCCAATATAATGTCAGTAGAATAATTAATGCTTTATCTGGGTTCTGTATAAATATGTGTACATTTATATTTTTAAATTCTGAAAAACTAGGTTCTTAGTTTTTTTTTCTAGAGTTTAGAGAGCATGAAGACAATCTAATGCTGCTTACTATCATAAGTATAACTACTCAAATGGCTCTTAAAGGAACTTGAAAACTAGTTCTCATAATTGTACTGCCCACATGCAACTCAGTTGTTCACACATTCCCAGTATGAGGCAAGTGTTTAACTCAGTCTATACAAGATCTGAAACTATTTGAGCTCAGCATTGTGGTGAGCAAGGCAGGTGGCCTGGCTGTAGGAAAAACCACTGGGGAGATAAAGCTGTGCTTCAGAATGACTGGGCAAAGAAATAGCACAAAGTCTTGATCAGGAAATGGCTAAATATGTGGTAGACACTGGGATTATGCTTCTTCCTTTGAGAGCTTGTTTGGAGGTTCTAACAGGGGAGCACAGCTGCTCCTATACCCTTGACCAAAGACTGGTTCTCTCCTCTAGGGGAAGGTCGTCCTTTTCGAAGAAGCACACAGCTTGCAGCTTCTGGAGGGATGCACATGGATTGGTGAGGAAGGAGGGGGACACCCGCCTAGCCAGCCAGATCAGCAGAATCAACCCTGGTGATCAATGGGGTAACAGATGTCACAGCCAGATCGCCCTCACATCCATGCTTCTTCCTTTGGACAAAAAAAAAAAAAAAAAAAAAAAAAAAAAAGGTTAGATAGAACTGAAAACAAAGCCACAAGGCAAATGCATGAATAGAAACATTTAGGGAATGGATGGAGCAGAAAGGGTTCTGAGTGGGTGTTGGCAGAGACTGTCATAGTTCCTGGATTCTAGCCGAACAGATTGATACTGCTTAAGTATGTCAGACTTTTTTGGTTAGCATTTGTTAATAATTAATAGGAAGTATTTTCACTAGGGTATTTCATCACTGGGTTGCATTAGATTATTTACTCATTTTTTCACATAACAAATATTTATTGAGTTCCTACTATAAGTCTGGCATTGTTTTCAAATGCTATAGTAAGAAATAGAAATACCATATAATCTTACTTATATGTGGAATCTAAAAAAATAACCTCAGAGATACAGATTGGTGGTTGACAGAGGTAGGGGGCTGGAGAGTGGGCAAAATAGGTGAAGGGCATAAAAAGTTACAGAATTTCAGTTACAAAATAAATGTCATGGGGATATCATATACAGCATGGTGACTATAGTTAATATTATTGTATTGCATATTTGAAAGTTGCTAAGAGAGTATATCTTAAAAGTTTTCATCACACGCAAAAAAAAAGTCTAACTATGTGTGGTGAAGGATATTAACTGTGGCGATCATCTTGCAAAATATGCAAATATCAGATCATTATGTTGTACACCTGAAACCAATATAATGTTATATTTGAGGTATACATCAATTTAAAAATGCTGGGGGTATATAGACAACAGGAATGATAGTAAGTACAGGTGGGGAATGTTATGTAAGTCTTCTCTGATCAAATATTGTCTGAGAAGAGACATGAAGGAAATGAAAGATAAAGTGATGATGATACCTGGAAAAAAGATGGGTGCAGGCAGAAGCAGCAGCAGCAGCACAAAGTATAAATCCCTAAGGCTGGGGCAAGTCTAGTATATTCCAGAAAAGCAAAGAGACAATGTGGCTGGAAGGGAATAAGGGAGGGGAGAGTGTTAAGAGATGAGGAACTCTACTGTTATCATAGCCTCGTGTCTAATTAGAAATATATGATGAGATTGATTTTGTGATTTTGCAAGAGGACAGAAGTAGCTATAGATAAAACTTGTTCTCAATATTTAGATCATCTTATGTGTCCCTTTATATTCCAGAACTGAACATCTCTTCCCTTTATCCCTGCTTTTATATACATCTCTCTGTTCATCCTTTTTCTTCTGCTAGAGAATTGAATTTAGCAGACATAGCTCAATAAATCCAGGAGCTAGAGCTGATCTTTGTAAAAACAATGCCATTTCTGAGTATAAGCTTTTAAGATGTCCAAGTTGCATTCAAAGACAGTTTCAAGGTTGCTATAAGAGTCATGGATGCAAGCCCACTTATCACAGGAAAATGAACCCAGGCTTCTAAGCTCCCGAATCCTACCTCATATAGTCTGTATTATACTCCTATATAAACTGTGACTTTAGGCTGTTCCACAGTGAGATGCGTGTCATTCACAATAGTCTACTTAAAAATGAACATCTCTCTTCTACAGTACCAGTAACTGACTTCTGGTCGTGATCCCCTGATTTTACTCCCCCCCCCCCCCCCGCCAGTGGCTTGGGAACTGCTGAGTTGAGCAACTCCTAAGGCACCATCAACATTATAATCTATGTCTGCTGTGTGCAAAGTAAATTATAGTAGTCCAGGTGAAGTGGGATGATGGCTTAGAGTAGAGGGAAAGCTGTAGAAAGGGAGAAATATGGACAGATTTGAGAAATATTAAGCTGGTGATATTGACAGGACTTGGGGGATAGATTAGATACAAATGTTGAGGGAAAAGATGTTAGAACTGACTCCCAGGTTTCTGACTTACCAAACTAAATAGAAAGTGAAACTATTCATTGAAGCATGGCATATTGGAAGAGGAGCCAGCTGGTGAAGGAAGATTATGAGGAAAAACTGAGTTTGAAATGTCTTTGAAAAATTGAATATCAAGTAGATAGAGAAACGGAAGGGTTTCTGGAGGTCAGAGAAGAGATTTATCTTGGAAATATAAAATTTTGAAGTCATCAACACTTAGAAATTAAATTAATCATGGATATCAAGGAAAAAAGAATATAGAAAGAGAAGAGGTGTCCCTATAATTGAATCCCAAAATGCTTCATTATTTTGAAGTCAAGATGTGGAAGAAAGGCCAATAAAGGAGACTTACTGGGGCCCTGACTGGTTTGGCTCAGTGGATGTAGCATTGGACTGGGGACTGAAGGATCCCGGGTTTGATTCCAGTCAAGGGCATGTACCTTGGTTGCAGGCACATCCCCAGAAGGGGGTGTGCAGGAGGCAGCTGATCGATGTTTCTCTCTCATTGATGTTTCTCTCTCATCGATGTTTCTAACTCTCTATCCATCTCCCTTCCTCTCTGTAAAAAATCAATAAAATATACTTAAAAAATAAAATAAAGGACACTTACTGGGATGGAAAGAAAACCAGGAAATTATGTGGTCACTCTCAGTCCTTTACTTTCTGACTTGCCTTTTTGAATGAGAGGAAAAGCAATGAGGTTATGACTAGTACAGTGGACTTTCTCAGAGGAGTGGGTAAGCATATTCATGCTTTCCATTCCATGTGCCATGGGAGAATCAAGATAAGAATTGCTGCATTGAATCATGCTATCTTTCCAGTTATAGGAGCTAGATAAATATGAAGTCTTTCTTCTTTTTAAAATTCTTTTAACTACAGCCAGAAAATTTCAAAAATATTGAAAGAATGTTTCCCAAGTTAAAGATGAGTAACTTTGGAAAATTAGTTGATGGTGGGAGGGATTATGGGATTTAAAAGGATGGACTATATAGTATTTAAATGAAGTTGGTGAAATAAAAACTGTTTTAAAACAATTTATTCTTTAAACTCTTAATTACTGGAAATATTCTGAAGTTTAATCTCAACCATAACTGGTCAACTATGTGTCATGGCAGAGTCTGCATGTAACAGCTTGTAGGTAGGACAATACTATGGAGGCAAAATGTAGTAGTGAGGGTGGAGGCCATAAAGATGCTTTTGTAGCTCGCATTTAGTAGGAAATAATGGGCTAATCTCATAAAAAAATGTCGGGGATGCATTTATTTTGTGCTTTTGGCTGCTAATCAGCTGGGGGCAGACAATGGTCTTTGATATATAGCCACTCTGATTTCTCTGGTAGCTGTGACTAGAGATACTTTAAAATGAAGAAAGCTATCTTGTTGCTAATGACAAAAAAGTGCCAAAGATGGAAGTTTTGTTTTGTATCCAAGAAAGGAGGGTGGAATTTGGGGTGAAGAGGGGAGGGAGAAAGATTGGTTTCCTGGTGCATGGCCAAGAAATAGTACACTCTTGACATGAGTATCATGTACAGAAATTATCTAAGATAATATCTGGCTCCCACTGAATGCTTAATAAATGTTTGTTGAAGTTGATTTTTCTTTATTTTTGTCACATGGAATAATTGTAATTAACTCATTCTGATCATCATCTGGCATACTGATATTAGATCATTAAACAAAATAAGCAACAACTGAAGAAGTCAAATATTAACATTTAAAGTCCAGTATTCTGCATTACATGTGTATTTGTGGTTTATCTTACACAAGTAACCTAATTCCTCACAAGTGTTCTGACAATTGTTCAATATTTCTTAGTAAGCAATTAAAAAAATGTTCTTCAAGTATAGGAATATTGACTTCGTGGTGCTGAGCAGCTGTTTATCTTTACTGAGACAAAGACAAGAGAAAATCGATTTCTATTGAATAAAATAAACACCTCCTGAGATATCAGATAAAACTTATCTTTATAAATTATTTGAAAGTGACATAATACAGCCAGATTAACATCCCAGAAGCATAGCTCTGATATTAGAATTCCATACTGGAAAACTTTCTTTCTTTTTTTTTCAATTTTTTTATTAAGGTATTATATGTGTACATATCTTACCATTACCCCCCACACCCCACTCCCATATATGCCCCCACCCCCCAGAGTTTTGCATCCATTGGTTATGCTTATATGCATGCATACAAGTCCTTTGATTGATCTCTTATCTCCCCACCTCTCCCTAACCTTCCCCTTGTAATTTGACAGTCTGTTTGATGCTTTACTGTCTCTGTATCTATCTTTTTGTTCAAGTTTATAATGTTCTTTATTATCCATAAATGAGTGAGATCATGTGGTATTTTTCTTTCATTGACTGACTTATTTCACTTAACATAATGTTCTCCAATTCCTCCCAGGTTGCTGCAAATGATGAGAATTCCTTCTTTTTTATGGCAGCATAGTATTCCATTGTGTAGATGTACCACAGTTTTCTGATCCAGTCATCTGCTGAAGGGCACCTAGGCTGTTTCCAAATCTTAGCTATGGTGAATTGTGCTGCTATGAATATAGGGGTGCATATATCCTTTCTAATTGGTGTTTCTAGTTTCTTCGGATATATTCCCAGGAGTGGGATTACTGGGTCAAATGGGAGTTCCATTTTCAGTTTTTTGAGGAAACTCTATACTGTTCTCCACAGTGGCTGCACCAGTCTGCATTCCCACCAGCAGTGCACGAGGGTTCCTTTTTCTCCGCATCCTCGCCAACACATGTCGTTTGTTGATTTGTTGATGATAGCCATTCTGACAGGTGTGAGATGGTACCGCATTGTTGTTTTGATTTGCATCTCTCAGATAATTAGTGACGTTGAGCATGTTTTCATGTGTCTCTTGGCCTCCCTTCTGTCTTCTTTTGAAAAGATTTTATTTAGGTCTGTTGCCCATTTTTTAATTGGATCATTTATCTTCCTTTTATTAAGTTGTATAAGCTGCCTGTAGATATTGGAGATTAAACCTTTATCAGTGATGCCATTTGCAAATATGTTCTCCCATGCAGTGGGCCTTCTTGTTGTTTTGTTGATGGTTTCTTTTGCTGTGAAAAAGCTTTTTATTTTTATGTAGTCCCATTTGTTAATTTTCTCTTTAGCTTCCATTGCCCTAGGGGCAGTGTCAGTGAAGAATTTCTTTTGGCATATGTCTGAGATTTTGCGGCCTGTGGATTGCTCTAGTATTTTTATGGTTTCCCGTCTTATGTTTAAGTCCTGTATCCATTTTGAGTTTATTTTTGTGTATGGCGCAAAATGGTGATCAAGCTTCATTTTTTTGCATGTATCTGCCCAATTTTCCCAACACCATTTATTGAAGAGACTGTCTTTATTCCATTGTATGTTCATGCTTCCTTTGTCAAATATTAATTGAGCATAGTGGTTTGGGTCAATATCTGGATTCTCTATTCTGTTCCATTGATCTATATGTCTGTTCTTGTGCCAGTACCAGGCTGTTTTGAGAACAGTGGCTTTGTAATACAGCTTGAAATCTGGTATTGAGATCCCTCCTACTTTATTCTTCTTTCTCAGGATTGCTGTGGCTATTCGGGGTCTTTTTTTATTCCAGATGAATTTTTGGAGAGTTCTTTCAAGGTCTGTGAAATATGCCGTTGGTATTTTAATGGGGAGTGCATTGAATCTATAGATTGCTTTGGGTAGTATGGACATTTTAATGATGTTGATTCTACCAATCCATGAACATGGTATGTTCTTCCATCTGTTTACGTCTTCCTCTATCTCTTTTTTCAGTGTCCTGTAGTTTTCCGTGTATAGGTCTTTTACCTCCTTAGTTAAGTTTATTCCTAGGTATCTTAATTTTTTTGGTGCGATGGTAAATGGGATTGCCTTTTTAGTCTCTCTGTCTGTAAGTTCACTATTGGTGTATAGAAAGGCCATAGATTTCTTGGTGTTAATTTTGTATCCTGCTACATTGCCGAATTCATTTATTAAGTCTATTAGTTTTTTGACGGAGTCTTTCAGATTTTTTATGTACAATATCATGTTGTCTGCAAATAAAGACAGCTTTACTTGTTCTTTTCCAATTTGGATGCCTTTTATTTCTTCTTCTTGTCTAATTGCAATGGCTAATACTTCCAGTACTATGTCAAACAGGAGTGGTGAGAGTGGGCATCCCTGTCTTGTTCCTGTTCTTAGGGGAAATGTTTTTAGTTTTTGTCCATTGAGTATGATGTTTGCTGTGGGTTTATCATATATAGCTTTTATTATGTTGAGGTATGAGCCATCTATTCCCACCTTGTTGAGAGTTTTTATCAAGAAAGGGTGTTGTATTTTGTCAAATGCTTTTTCTGCATCAATTGATATGACTATGTGATTTTTATCTTTCAATTTGTTTATGTGATGTATCACGTTTATTGATTTGCGGATATTGTACCATCCTTGCATTCCTGGGATAAATCTTACTTGGTCATGGTGTATGATCTTTCTGATGTACTGCTGGAGCCTATTTGCTAGAATTTTGTTGAGGATTTTGGCATCTATGTTCATGAGGGATATTGGTCTGTAATTCTCTTTCATTGTGTTGTCTTTATCTGGTTTTGGTATTAGGGTGATGCTGGCTTCATAGAAGGAGCTTGGAAGTGTTCCTTCCACTTGAATTTTTTGGAATAGTCTGAGGAGGATAGGTGTTAGTTCTTCCTTGAATGTTTGGTAAAACTCTCCTGTGAAGCCATCAGGCCCCGGGCTTTTGTTTGCCGGAAGCTTTTTGATGACTGCTTCAATTTCGTCCATAGTTATTGGCCTATTGAGCTGTTTAGATTCTTCTTGATTGATTTTTGGAAGGTTATATTTTTCTAGGAATATGTCCATTTCCTCCAGGTTGTCCAGTTTGTTGGAATAGAGTTGTTCGTAGTATTTTGTAACAACCCTTTGTATCTCAGCGGGGTCTGTTGTTATTTCACCTCTTTCATTTCTGATTTTGTTTATTTGGGTCCTCTCTCTTTGCTTCTTGGTGAGCCTGGCTAGAGGTCCATCAATCTTGTTTATCCTTTCAAAGAACCAGCTCTTGGTTTTGTTGATCTTATGTATTGTTTCTTTGGTCTCTATGTCATTTATCTCCACTCTGATCTTTGTTATTTCCTTCCTTCTGGTTACACTGGGCTTTTCCTGCTGCTCTTTTTCTAGCTCTTTGAGTAGTAGGGTTAGGTAATTTGTTACCATTGTTTCTTGTTTTTTGCAATAGGCTTGTAGAGCTATGAACTTCCCTCTCAAGACTGCTTTCGCTGTGTCCCATAGATTTTGGATTGTTGTGTTTTCATTGTCATTTGTTGCCATGATGTTTTTTATTTCTTCCTTGATCTCTCTGGTGACCCAGTCCTTGTTTAATATCATGCTGTTCAGTCTCCATGTGTTTGATTTCTTTGGATTGTATTTATTGTAGTTGATTTCCAGTTTTATGCCACTGTGATCTGAGAAGATGCTTGATATAATTTCTATCTTCTTGAATTTGAAGAGACTTTGCCTGTGACCCAGCATATGGTCTATCTTTGAAAATGACCCATGTGCACTTGAGAAGAATGTATATTCTGTGGCTTTAGGGTGAAATGTTCTGAAGATGTCAATTAATTCCATCTGGTCTAGTGAGTCATTTAGGATTGCTGTTTCTTTGCTGATTTTTTGTTTAGAGGATTTGTCCAGTGGTGATAGTGGGGTATTAAAGTCTCCTACTATGATTGTGTTGCTATTAATCTCTCCCTTGATATCCTCCAGGAGTTTTTTTATGTATTTGGGTGCTCCTATATTGGGAGCGTATATGTTTACCAGAATTATTTCTTCTTGTTGGATTTCTCCCTTTAGTATTATGAAGTGGCCTTCCTTATCTCTTGTTATGGCATTTACTTTGAGGTCTATTTTGTCAGATATAAGTATTGCTACCCCAGCTTTTTTTTCATTTCCATTTGCCTGAAAGATATTTTTCCATCCCTTCACTTTCAATCTGTGTGAGTCTCTTGTTCTGAGGTGGGTCTCTTGTAGACAGCATATATATGGGTCGTGTTTTTTTATCCATTCAGCTACTCGATGTCTTTTGATTGGAGCATTTAGTCCGTTTACATTTAAAGTTATTACTGAAAGGTATTTGTTTGTAGTCATATCTATTTTTGTGTCTGTATTCCTTCTTACCTGTTTATTTCTTCTTTTTACAGTATTCCCTTTAGCAATTCTTGCATTGCTGGTTTGGTGGTGATAAACTCCCTGAGGCTTTTTTTGTCTGCAAAGCTCCTGATTTCCCCTTCAATTTTGATTGATAGTCTTGCTGGATATAGTCTTCTTGGATTCAGTCCTTTGCTTTGCAACACTTTGTATACCTCCTTCCATTCTCTTCTAGCTTGTTGTGTTTCTGTTGAGTAATCATTTGACAATCTGATGGGTGTTCCTTTGTAGGTAACTCTCTGTCTCTCTCTTGCCGCCTTTAGGATTCTCTCTTTATCATTTATATTTGCCATTGAAATTATGACATGTCTTGGTGTGGGTCTTTTGGGGTTGATCCTGCTTGGGACTCTCTGTACTTGCGTAACTTTTATCTTTCCCATATCCGGGAAGTTTTCTGTCATTATTTCTTCGAATAGATTTTCTAATCCCTGCTGCTCTTCTTGTCCTTCTGGCAGCCCTATTATACGCATGTTACTTCGTTTCAGGTTGTCCCGAAGCTCCCTTAGGCTTTCCTCCTGCTTTTTAATTTTTTTCTCCAATTGCTGTTCAGATTGAGCTTGTTTCTGTACCTGATCTTCTAACTCACTAATTCGGTCCTCTGCTTCTTGTAGTCTACTGTTGAAACTTTCCATGGTGTTTTTGATTGTAGCTATATCACTTTTCATTTCTTCCTGATTCTTGCATAAGTTGTTGATTTTCTCATCCATCCGATGTATAAATTCCATGACCATTACTCTGAACTCCTTTTCGGTCATGTTGCAAGCTTCAGTTTCACTAATTTCCTTTCTTGGCGACTCCACATTTTCTTTCCTCTGTGAGTTATTTCTTTTCCCCTTTCTGGCTATTACCAGAAAGCTCAAGCTTCCGTTTGCATGGACCTGGGCCGTGTGCTGTGGGGACTTCGCTCCACCCTAGTTTCACTGAAGTTCTCTGACACTAGGACGTGTGGCTGCCTTTGGTTGGTGGGAACCAGACTTGCCCAGGATCAGTGTCCCCAGTGTTCTGTGTGGTCTCGTGTGCACATTTAGAATCAGGGGCCCTATCTGCACCACACTGTTGGTATGTGCCGAAAATGAGATCCTTAGCATGTGCCAGGAGTCATATTTTCCCTGTGTCTGCACCAAGACTCGAGTGTCAAAGTCTCTGTTGCCTTGTGCGGTTTCTCGTTGAGAATCAGGGTCCCTGTGTGTGCACGCACCAAAAATTTGGGTCGCTGGCTCTTAGTGTGAATGCGCTGTGAGTCAGGGATCCCAGGCAGCTGTGTCCGGCCTGCCAAATTCCCTAAGTGGAGCTGCGTCCTGTGTGTGCTCTCTCTACTGAGCCAAACCGGCTAGAGCACACATTCTTAAAATCCTGAAGGTGAGCTGGCTCAGTGCACTCTCCCAGAGTCCCGGAAGGGGGGCGGAGTCCGTCCTGCGCGCCAAATTCCCCAAAGGGAAGCCCCTCTGTGCACGCTCTAAGAATCCCCGAAGTGGGAGCTGTGACCCGCGAGCCAAATTCCCCCAAATTCCCCGATGGGGAGCCCTCTGTGCGCACTGACAGATTTCCCAGACGAGGAGCTGCTTCTGTCCCGCCCGCGCGCTCACGTGCGCGCGAGCACGCCAAATTCCCTAAGGGGGAGCGAGTCCCTGCTCAAAGCTCGGCAGCTTGGGTGAGGGGCGGGTCTCGCAAAGCTCGGCAGCTTGGGTGAGGGGCGGGTCTATCAGTTACTATGGCGCTTTCTGTGCGCCTGTGGGCGCTCAGCAGCTTGGGGGAGGGGCGGGTCTATCAGTTACTATGGCACTATCCGCGCACCTGCGAGGAGGGGGATAGGCTCTTTGACTCACGGAAATCTGCGGGGAAGTCTGGATTCTTGTTGTTTGTTGGTCTGAAGCTGTGATAGCAGTTCTCTCTCCCCAGTGGCTGCAGGGTCCTGGTTTGTGTCAGAAGCCAGGATCCGAGTCTCAGGCAGCTCTGTTTCTCAAGATGGCGTGGTCTCCGCGTCCGCACCAGCCGCGAGAAGTATCTGCTTTGTGCGCTGGGCTCCGCCGTCTAGGGCTGCCCTGCTAGGGAGCCCCTTGGAAGACCTGCAGAATCTAACTGACCCTATCTCATACACACACACACACCACACACATCTACACTCTCCTCTATGGGTTCCTCACTCACACTCTCTCTCTCTACCTTCCTGCCGGTCGCCATCTTTTTCCTCATACTGGAAAACTTTCAATGGCTCCCCATTGGATGAAGAATAAAATTAATAATTTAATCTGGCTCTCTATGATTTGTTCTCCTTTCAAGGCTATATTTTGCTCTTTCCCTACACAATCCCTAAAACTTGATCTAAGCTATTCTTCAAGTATTTTTGTTTTTCCATCCAGCAATTTTCCTCATGCTATGCCTTCTAGTGTGCATGTCCTTCCTCACATTGAGGTCCATTCAAATTCTATCCATCCTTTATATTAGACTGGGTTCAAATGTTACCTTCTTCAGTCAGGTTTTTTTTTTTTAAATCCCTTTAGAATAATCAATTTTCCTTTCTTCAAAAACTTTCATGAGTTTTTATGGTACTAACACAGATAGGCAGACTATCTCTTTCTTGCAATTCTCAAATCCCCAAAGCTCTGATATATAAAAAATTTCAAAATTTATTTAGAAAAATCAGAACTCACTTGACCTTATTTAGTAGTAATATCTGACCTAAAGTGATTTGAGACTTTCTCTAGTCTTTATAGTAGTCCCTCTTGTCTATGGGTGATACATTCCAAGACCCCAAGTGGATGCCTGAAACCACTAATATACCAAATCCTACATATGCTATACTTTTCTTCTCCATGTATACCTATGATAAAGTTTAATTTTTAAGTTAGGCATGGTAATAGATTAACAATAATAACTACTAATAAAATAAAACAACTCAAACATTATACTGTAATATAAAAGTTATGTGAATGTAATATTTCTTTATCAAAATATCTTATTATACTGTACTCACCTCTCACTTAAAGGAAGCATTTTACAGCTTCTCTTTAGCATATGCAAATTGCCAGCATCATCATTTTTGTGCTTCATGCCATTATTAAGTACAAGCATACCTCGTTTTTATTGCACTTTGCTTTATTATGCTTCACAGATATTGTGTTTTCATCAACATTGGGCCAAAACCTTCCACCAGCAAAAAGATTATGACTTGCTGAAGACTCAGATGAAGGTTAATATTTTTTCAGCAATAAATTATTTTTAAATTAAGGTATGCACATTATTTTTATACATAATGCTATTGTACACTTAATAACTTTTATATACACTAGGAAACAAAAAAATGTCTTACTCTCTTTATTGGGATATTTACTCTGAGATATGCCTGTAAAATAAGGGTTACTTGAACATAAGAACTGAAGTACCACAACAGTCAATCTAATAACCTAGATGGCCATTAAGTTAGCAAGAAGGTAGTGTATATAGCCTGGATACACTAGACAAAAGGATGATTCATGTTCCGGGTGGGACATGATGGAATGGAGCAGGACAGGGTGAGGGGTAAGATTTCATCATGCTACTCATAAAGGAGTGCAATTTAAAACATATGAATTGTTTATCTCTAGAATTTTCCATTTAATGTTTCTGGACAACTGTATCTCAGTTGAGTGTTAATAACCATATCTTTCAGTTCTGAAATATAAGTGTGTTTGATAATGAAATATTGCCTCAAATCTCACTCGGTGTGTTATTTAAAATATAGTATATAGATCTTATGTCTGAAAATTTATAAATTTTGAAATATTGGAATAGGAATTATAAACTTGATTATATTCATATACAGTTGTCATTTTGGGGGCTACCTAATATCTAAACAACCATTCTATTCTGATAGAATCTGCTATCTGTGAATCTTGATGGGAATTAAGGTTCCATTGCCACCATGGATTTTGAAGTGGTGAGGTACTTTAAGCTCTTTCTCCCTAGCACGTGGTCATGGATGTATACCTTAGGCTTTACCAATTGAATACTCCCTTCTAGGACTTTGAATTCTGAGGGAGCCATGCAAAGAAACTGAGAAAACTAGAGGTTGTTCACTGAGATGGTAGAGTCAAGTGGCCAGTAGCAGTGTTGCCAACGCCAGCTATTCCTGTGGAATGGCTTTGGCTGTAATTCTCACTGACTAGTTTCTTTTGGTTCTTGACTGTTTCTGAACCTACTTTGCCAGAATTCCTGCTGGTTCAGTCTTCTATCCAATATCCTTTTATTTATTTATTTTTTATTGATTAAGGTATTACATATGTGTCCATATCCTCCCATTAACCCCCACCCCACTCCCCTACATGTCCTCACCCCCCTGCTGTCTCTGTCCATTGGTTATGCTTATATGCATGCATACAAGTCCTTTGGTTGATCTCTCTCCCTTACCCCCATCCTCTGAGGTTTGAGCATCTGATCAATGCTTCTCTGTCTCTGGATCTGTTTTTGTTCATCAGTTTATGTTGTTCATTATAATCCGCAAATGAGTGAGATCATGTGATATTGATCTTTCTCTGACTGACTTATTTCACTTAGCATAATGCTCTCCAGCTCCATCCATGCTGTTGCTAATGATAGGAGTTCTTTCCTTTTTACAGCAGCATAGTATTCCATTGTGTAGATGTACCACAGTTTTCTAATCCACTCATCTGCTGATGGGCACTTAGGCTATTTAAAAATATTAGCTATTATAAATTGTGCTGCTATGAACATAGGGGTGCATACATCCTTTTTGATTGGTGTTTCTAGTTTCCTGGGATATATTCCTAGAAGTGGGATCACTGTGTCAAATGGGAGTTCCATTTTTAGTTTTTTGAGGAAACTCCATACTGTTCTCCACAGTGGCTGCACCAGTCTGCATTCCCACCAGCAGTGTACGAGGGTTCCTTTTTCTCCGCATCCTCACCAGCTCTTGTCATTTGTTGATTTATTGATGGTACCGCATTATCGTTTTGATTTGCACCTCTCGGATGATTAGTGACATTGAGCATGTTTTCATATGTCTCTTGGCCTTCTGTATATCCTCTTTTGAAAAGTATTTATTTAGGTCAGTTGCCCATTTTTTGATTGGGTTGTTTATCTTCCTTTTGTTAAGTTGTATGAGTTCCCTGTAAATGTTGGAGATTAAACCCTTATCAGAGATAACATTGGCAAATATGTTCTCCCATGCAGTGGGCTTTCTTGTTGTTTTGTTGTTGGTTTCTTTTGCTGTGCAGAAGCTTTTTATTTTGATGTAGTCCCATTTGTTTATTTTCTCTTTAGTTTCTATTGCCCTAGGAGCTGTATAGGTGAAGATATTGCTTCGGCATATGTCTGATATTTTGCTGCCTGTGGATTCCTCCAATATTTTTATGGTTTCCTGTCTTACATTTAAGTCCTTTGTCCATTTTCAGTTTATTTTTGTGTATGTTGTAAGTTGGTGGTATAGTTTCATTTTTTTGCATATATCTGTTCAATTTTCCCAACACCATTTACTGAAGAGACTGTCTTGACTCCATTGCATGTCCGTGCCTCCTTTGTCAAATATTAATTGAGCATAGTGGTTTGGGTCGATATCTGGGTTCTCTATTCTATTCCATTGGTCTATGTGTCTGTTCTTGTGCCAGTACCAGGCAGTTTTAAGAACAGTGGCTGTATAATTCAGCTTTATATCTGGTATTGAGATCCCTCCTACTTTGTTCTTCTTTTTCAGGATTGCTGCAGCTATTCGAGGTCTTTTTTTTTATTCCAGATGAATTTTTGGAGAGTTCATTCTACGTCTGGGAAATATGCCGTTGGTATTTTAATGGGGAGTGCATTGAATCTATAGATTGCTTTGGGTAGTATGGACATTTTAATGATGTTGATTCTACCAATCCATGAACACGGTATGCTCTTCCATCTATTTATATCTTCCTCCATCTCTTTTTTCAATGTCCTGTAGTTTTCTGAGTAGAGGTCTTTTACCTCCTTAGTTAAGTTTATTCCTAGGTATCTTATTTTTTTGTGTGTGATGGTAAATGAGATTGTTTTCTTAGTCTCTCTTTCTGTAAGTTCACTATTGGTGATTAAAAATGCCATAGATTTTTTTGGTGTTAATTTTGTATCCTGCTACATTTCCAAATTCATTTATTAAGTCTAATAATTTTTTGATGGAGTCTTTAGGGTTTTCTATGTACAGTATCATGTCATCTGAAAATAATGAAAAAGCTTCCAGCAAACAAAAGCCCTGGACCAGATGGCTTCACAGGGGAGTTTTATTGAACATTCAAAGAAGTAAAACCAATCCTTCTCAGACTATTCCAATAAAATCCAGAGGAAGGCACACTTCCAAACTCTTTCTATGAAGCCAGCATTGCCCTAATACCAAAACCAGATAAAGACAACTCAAAGAAAGAGAATTACAGGCCAATAGCCCTGATGAACATAGATGCTAAAATCCTCAACAAAATTGTAGCAAACCGGATCCAGCATTACATGAGAAAGATCAGACACCATGACCAAGTGGGATTTATTCCAGGAATGCAAGGCTGGTACAATTTCCTCAAATCAATAAATGTGATACATCACATAAACAAAGTGAGAGACAAAAATCACATAATCATATCAATTGATGCAGAAAAGGCATTTGACAAAATCCAACACCCTTTTCTGATAAATACGCTCAGCAAAGTGGGAATAGAGGGATCATACCTCAACATAATAAAAGCCTTATATGAGAAACCTACAGCTAACATCATACTCAATGGGCAAAAACTAAAACCATTTCCACTAAGAACAGGAATAAGAGAGGGATGCCCGCTTTCACCACTACTGTTCAACATAGTACTGGAAGTGCTAGCCACAGCAATCAGACGAGAAGAAGAAATAAAGGGCACTCAAATTGGAAAAGAAGAAGTAAAATTGTCATTATTCACAATATCCTTTTAATAAACATTTTCCCCTTAAATTAGCCAGAGTTTGTTTCTGTTGTTTGTATCCAAAAACCTTAACTGATTAAAGGCATATATATATATATATATATATATATATATATATATATATATATATTGAATTCTGTATTTTTTTCATCTTCATCTGTCTTAGTCAGATTGAGTAGTTTATAAACACAACATAAATGTATCTCTCACAGTTCTGGAGACTGGAAGTTTTACCTCAGGGTGCCCCCATGTTTAGGTTCCAATGAGGACTCTTCCAGTTTGTAGACTACTGACTTCCCATTGTATTCTCACATGCCAGAAAGAGAGCTAGTAGTAACCTGACTTCTTCTTATAAGGGCTCTAATCCCATTGATAAGGGCTTCACACTCATGACCTAATTACTTCCCAAAGGCCTCACCTGCTATTACCATCACACTGGAATTAGGGTTTCAACATAGGAATTTGGGGGACACAAACATTCAGTCCATAAAACTTCTCTCATCTAAATTTGAAACTCCTGCCCTAGCTGGTTTAGCTCAGTGGTTAGATCATTGGCCTTTGGACTGAAGGGTTGAGGTTTCAATTCCAGTCAAAGGCACATACCTTGGTTGCAGGGTCCCTCCCCATCCACAGTCTGAATGTGTGTGAAATGCAACCAGTTGATGTGTCTCTCTCACATCTCTGTTTTTCCCCCTCTCTTCCACTCTCTCTCTAAAAAAATTTTGAAGCTCCTTAAAAATAAAAATCACATATTTTTGTCTCTAGTGTACTCAGAGCACATAATAATAAAATATAATTGGTTACTTTTAAATATGACAATCAGAAGATTAGACTAGTATTGTAGAAAAATCACTTTCTTTGATATATAGAAAATGGTGTAGAAGAGAAAAGATTGGGAGTACTCTGGTTGGGAGGGGATAGTGTCATGATTAATGTAATGAAAATAGAGATGGAAAGAAATTTTATAAACTTGAGAGATGTTTAAGAAAATAGAAAGTCAAGGATTTGGTGATTGATTGATCATGCTAGATAATAGATAAGAAGGAGGAGAAGTGATTCCCAGGTATTTGTCTTGAATCACCGGTTGGATAGTGGTGCTATTCAAAGACCTAGGGAACATAGGAGCAATAACAGTTTTGGGTGGTAAGGGAGATTATTTGGTTAGCTGGAAATATGTTGAGTTCCAGGAGCAGAGGAAAGGTCCTATAGACAATGAGTAATAGGTCTAATACTTAAAGTCAGAGATTAGAATATAAGTATAATATAGATGATACCTAAATTCATGGGAGTAGATGAAATCTCCTAGGAGGAGAGTATAGATTGAGAAGAGAATAGGAGGTGAGGCTGGGTCCCGGGCCCGGGAGAGGCCACGCGCCCCTGGGTCCGGGTGAGGCCACGCGCCACTGGGTCCAGGGGAAGCTAGATCCCGGGTCCGGGTGAGGCCGTGTGCCCCTGGATCCGGGTGAGGCTGGGTCCCGGGTCCGGGTGAGGCTGTGGGCCCCTGGATCTGGGTGAGGCCACGCAACCCTGGGTCTGGGAGAGGCCATGCGCCCCTGGGTCCGGAGAAGCTAGATCCCGGGTCCAGGCGAGGCCATGTGCCCCTGGATCCGAGTGAGGCTGGGTCCCGGGCCCGGGAGAGACCACGCGCCCCTTGGTCCGGGTGAGGCCGTGCACCCCTGGGTCCAGGGGAAGCTGAATTCTGGGTATGGGCGAGGCCGTGTGCCCCTGGATTCGGGTGAGGCTGGGTCCCGGGTCCGGGTGAGGCCGTGGGCCCCTGGATCCGGGTGAGGCCACGGGACCCTGGGTCTGGGAGAGGCCACGCGCCCCTCGGTCCGGGTGAGGCCACGCGCCCCTGGGTCCGGGGGAAGCTAGATCCCGGGTCCGGGTGAGGCCGTGTGCCCCTGGATCCGGGTGAGCCTGGGTCCCGGGCCCGGGTGAGGCCACATGCCCCTGGGTCCGGGGGAAGCTGAATCCTGGGTCTGGGCGAGGCCGTGTGCCCCTGGATCCGGGTGAGGCTGGGTCCCGGGTCTGGGTGAGGCCGTGGGCCCCTGGACCCGGGTGAGGCCACGCGCCCCTGGGTCTGGGAGAGGCCACATGCCCCTGGGTCCGGGTGAAGCTAGATCCCGAGTCCGGGTGAGGCCATGTGCCCCTGGATCCGGGTGAGGCCACACGCCCCTGGGTCTGGGAGAGGCCACGCGCCCCTGGGTCCAGGTGAGGCCATGCGCCCCTGGGTCCGGGTGAAGCTGGATCCTGGGTCCAGGTGAGGCCATGTGCCCCTGGGCTGGGGCCCAGGTCCGGGGGAAGCCGCGCGCACCTGGGTCCAGGTGAGGCCACGCACCCCCTGGGTCCGGGTGAGGCCACGTGCCCCTGGGTCCAGATGAAGCCGTGCCCCTGGGTCCGGCCGAGACCCAACCAGAGGGAATCGAACCTGCATTACCACCATTTATCCACCATCCAGAGCAGAGGGGCCAGTGCCGACATGTACACATAAGGAACTGGTGGACATTGATATTGGGTCTCAAAAGAACTGTTGGTCCAGAAAGAAACTCACTACAGACTGATTCATTTGCTTGTCAGCATAACTATTATTGCTCATCTCACATTCAGTTCATATAAGTATATCTCTAGTGACACATGATCTCGCTCATCTAGGGGAAATGATGAACAACATAGACTGATGAACAAGAACAGAACCAGAAACAAGGAGGCATCGATCGGACTATCGGGCCTCAGAGGGAGGATAGGGGAGGGTGGGGGGAGGGGGGAGAGATCAACCAAAGGACTTGTGTGCATGCATATGAGCCTAGCCAATGGCTGAGTTCAACAGGGGGTTGGGGCATCCGTGGGGAGGGGTGTGGGATGGGAGTGGGGGGATGAGGACAAATATGTGACACCTTAATCAATAAAGAAATTAAAAAAAGAGAGAGAGAAGAGAATAGGAGAATAGGACCTAGGAAAGAGCATTGAAGAACATGGAAGTGAACAGCTAAAGCTGAGGAACCTTCAAAGGTGGAACAAGAGAAGCAAGAGCATTTTGCTATGTATTGTGATTGTAACAAATCCTCCTATATAATAAAAGCCTAATATGCAAATTTCCCCCTTGACCAGGAGTTTGACCGGGAGTTCAACCGGGGGGTGAGGTGGCTGGCCAACTGCCCACAGTCCCTCCCCCCATCCAGCCTTGCCCCCAATCGGCCCCCACACCCCGATCGGGGGCAGGGCCCACCGGCCAACCTCCGCATCTCCTCCCCTTGACTGGCCCAGCCTAATCGGCCCTGATCAGGGTGGGCCAGCTGGATCCCACCCGTGCACCAATTCATGCACTGGGCCTCTAATGATAACATATGATCTTTGTCTTCAAAAATTGGGTGAAGGGGAGAGACAAGCATATTAATGCAACACAATGTGAAGTGTTACATCAGGGGTATGTTAGTGTAGGAGAGAGAGCACAAGGAGAGTCATAGTAATAAATGGGACACATCCATTATTTTGAAGTCTAGTTGAACAATTATCTGTATGACGTAGTATACTCACAGATGTGTGTATAATGTCAAATGACCATGACACAAGACCACATATTTAATATTAAAGTTTATCTGAAAAAAAAAATAAAGTTTATCTGATTGGATTTCCTGTCAGCATCTCTTATGCCTATTGAACAATATTTTCTGTCTTTATTATATCCTTTAAACTGCTTTGCAGTGCTCATTGTTTTTGGTCATTAGAAATTTTCTTTTCTTTTTTGCCAGTATAATGAAATCCGTGGTTTAGTTAAAAATAGTCAAATATCTTATAATTTATTTAAAATATATTGATTAAATATTTTGAATATTATTATTAATACAGTCTGAAGAGAAATATTTTTATTTTAAATCTGGAAGTGGCTGAAAGTGGCAGAGTATGAAGTGAATTGACCATCTTTATTTTATGGGCTTGCTCCTGGACCTTGATTTTCCTTTTAGGAGGAAATATTTTAAAGCACAAAGAACTCAGGAGGGAAAATAGGCATCCTGGTTTCTAATTCTACTTCTGTCACTAGTTAAATTTGAAACCTTAGAAAAGTTACTTTTGCTACATCTTTTCAAAGGCACTGCTGTGGGCCCCAGAGACCTCACAGAATTTTTGTGTGTGTCAATCAAAAAGAAATAGACGCAAAATTGTTTGGATAACAACAGTGCTTGTGGAAGACACTAGCGCTCTCACAATATTGTATATGCTCACTTTTAGAGCCCAGTATCTTTTTAGTTTTGTTGAGACCATGTGAGTACTCTGGTTAATGAGCTATAAGAAAGTATGACACATGTCACTGCTAAGTCAAAGCATTAAAAGTTCAGATGCCATCTCTGAACTTTCTTTGCCTCTTCCTTAGTAAACATGGAGATGATACATTGAAATAGTGGTGAAAAATAGAAGGACCATCTATCTTTGAGACAGATGGAGGGAAACCCCACTTCTCACATGTCCTCCAGTTGACTTTGCATGAGTGAGAAATAATTTTTTTGTCTTAAGAGTCTGAGATATTAGAACTGTATGCTATTGAAACATATCTAAACCTCTTCTGGTTAAACCAGCATTACAAGAATAAAGCTTTGTCATTTGAGACTTCTGTGGAAGTCAGTGGGAAACTAGAGATATGGAACTCTAAAAAAAAGCTTTTGGTAGTGGTCCCAGCAAGAGAAATTAGAGGCTTTATTGTTTCTTTAGCAAAGATGATTCATTTATCAATGTCTTTCCAAAATATCTTAAAATTTATAGATCTTATTTTGATGCTAAGGTTAAGAGTTCCCCTCGGCTGTTGCTTCCTGCCTTTCAGATTGGAATGGGGTGTGCGGGAAGAGATTGGACAAAAATCTTACACCTATGGACGAGGACAGTGGCAGGGGTGTAAGGGCATGGGGTGGGGTGGGAACCGAGTGGAGGGGAGCCATGGGGGGGGGGGGGAAAGAGGAACATCTGTAATAATCTGAACAATAAAGATTTATTTAAAAAAAAGAATAGAGGCCCAGTAGAACAAAGGTAGGCTGGGACAAGATTGGAAGATATCACTCTTTTAAGGTTATTTTCACATAGAAAACCCCTCTACTTCTTCTTTGATTGTTTTCTCCTTTTCTTGTCTGCTTTCTATTACTTTGCCTTCTATTTATTTTTTTCTCATATACCTTTATTAATTTTTTGAGTGGCCACTCTGTGCTCAGGGATGTAAGAAATACAGAGCAGTTTCAGGTATGTATGCCTTTAAATTTATAATATATTGGGGAAATGAAATTTACAACAGCAATGAGGACTAATGTAAAACTAAGTAACAGTGCTAAATTTAGAGACATAAGTTATAAATGCTGTAGGAGATAGCAGACAGGGTAAGCAAAGGTGATTATTTGGATGAGGAAGAACTTGGAACCTGTGGGCTTGGCTAAGAGGCTGTTGCAGTAATCCAAGGGCGAAGTGATAAATATTTGGAAATGAGCATAGAGATGAGAAACAATGTGGATGAAAATGACAGTCATTTATAAAGAAAATGGATAGGAACTCTGACTAATGAAATGAGAGCTATGTGAGTAGAAATTGCCAAAGGTAATTCAAAGTTTTAAACCTTATATAGCTTAAGAAAATAAAAGTGTTCTTTTTTCAAAAAATGATTTTTAGAGAAAAGGAAGGGAGAGGGAGAGAGAAACATCAGTTTGAGAGAGAAACTTCAATGTGAGCGTGAAATGAGGATAAAGCCTGAAACCCAGGCATGCACCCTGACAGGAATTGAACCAGCAACCTTTCAATGCGTGGAACGATGCCCAACCAACTGAGCCACATAAGCCAGGATAAAAGTGCTTTTAACAGGAAAAACATTATTTGAAACTAGAGACTTGGTGCATGAATTCGTGCACAGGTGGGGTCCCTCGGCCTGGCCAGTGATCGAGGTGATCGGGGCTGGCTGGCTGGGGAGAAGGACAGCAGGAAGTTTGTTGGCTGCGGGAAGTTGGCTGTGGGGGTGCACTAACCACCAGGGGGAAGCTCCTGCATTAAGTGTCTTCCCCTGGTGGTCAGTGCATGTCATAGCTACCAGCCGGTCATCCAGTTGTCCAATTGTCCAGTCATAAAGGTCACTAAGGCTTATATATATATAGATAGACCTGATTTTGATTGGAGGAGGTAGCTATGGGAAAAGGAGTTCACTTATGGATATAATTGGTTTTTGGGGTAAAGAACTCACAAGTCAAGAATTCATGTCTATTATCCAGGCAGATCTATTAGCACTGGGACTCAAATGAAAGGATCAAATTGGAAATGTGTATGACATGTGAAGCCATAGTATGATGTATTGGTTAATACTCCCAACTTGGGAGGATGGGATGGAAGCCAAAGAGAGACTGGTAAAAAGCAATTGGGGATGTTCATTCACTCTCTCATTCATTCATTCAGCAAATACTTACTTGACACAAAGTATGGGTTATGTATTTGTTAAAGCATATTGCCTTGGCTGGGTGATTCAGTTGGTGGTAGCATTGTCCTGTACATCAAAAAGGTTGGGGGTTTGATCCCTACTCATGGCGCATACCTGAGGCCACTGATAGATGTTTCTTTTTATTTTTTTCAAATTTATTTTATTGATTAAGGTATTACAAATGTGTCCTTATTCCCCCATTGTCCCCCCACTCCCCCAGTCCTGCCCTCACACTGATGTTTTTCTCTCTCTCTCTCTCTCTCTCTCTCTCTCTCTCTCTCCCTCTCTCTCTCTCAAATCAACAAAAACATACAGTATTCTCAGATGAGGATTTAAAAATCATATTAGTTACTCAATACATGGGTAATTGGGATTTGGGTTAATTTTACTATCTCAGCATTTCCAAGATGGAAAGCAGACTCAAAAGTAAAATTGATACACATATTTGAAAAGTTGTTTTACAGTCATACTTTCTATTTAGAGCCTACATAATAAAAGAAAACCAATACAAAAATGCTTTCATTGGAACCATGAGACACTGTTTTGAATGAAGTAGCTTGATGCATCTATAGTTATGTCTTTAATATTGTTATATTAATGCAGAAATAAGAGTTAGTGTGTTGCACATTATTATCACTGTATTTAATACCATTGAACTGTACATTTTTAAGATGGTCCTGGCCACGTAACTCAGTTGGTTATAGTGTCATCCCCAAACACCAAGGTTGCGGGTATCCCAGGTCAGGGCACATACAAGAAGCAACCAATGAATGCATAAATGAGTGGAACAAGAAATCAAGGTTTTCCTCCCTTTCCCTTCCTCTCTAAAATCAATACATAAAAATATTAAGATGATAAATTTTATGTGTATTTTATCACAGTAAAAAAATAGAAAAAAAGAGTTAGTGTGCCACTTATATTCTTAGTGTTTATGAACATTAAACAGCAGTCTGATATTAGACATTTTCAACATTTTTTCTTTATCATCAACAAAGAGGGAAGGCCATTTTAGTTGTCCAATAAAAGTTATAGAACATAGACATAAAGATTAAGTTTAATTTTCTATTCCATTTAAATACCTTACAGATATGTAAGATCTTTTGAAAAAAAAACAGGTATGCAATTTGATGTTAAAATATATATTAGCAGAGAACTGAAAATATATTTCCAATCAAATGATCACCAAACTCACTTTATTTCATTGAAGGAGAAGTATTCTATTAATAAAAGCCTTAGTTTTTAAAGAATTTTAAAAAATTAAAAGGAGTTTAATACTACTTAATCACTAAATTGAGGAGTTTCGACTACTTAATCACTAAATCAGTTCTTGCTCTGACTTTCTGTAAATATGGAGATGAGTCTAGAATCATGGAATATCTTGAAGTTATAAAACATTGCTGCTCCCACGTAGCTTTTAGTGATGGCCATTTTAAAAAGACCATTCAATATTTTAATTATTATGACCACAGATTTGAGGTAGGTTTTAGCTAAAAATTATGAGATCATTTTAGAAATCAACAAAATGACTCTGTAAGGGAGATAAAGCTTACTTGCCGCATAATAGTAACAGACTATAGGGGACAGAAGAGTGTAGAGGGTATCAACAGAAATAAAGAGAAAGGAATGATTTTCATAAACCAAGTTCTCACCATACCCTCAAAGATTATGGAAGGAAAACCTGGCCTAGTAAATTACCATGTTTAGCTATAGGTTGAGATAGAGCATTTTGCAAAATTTTCCATCGCAGAATTTTTTACAACCACCCTCATGGTCCAATTGCAAGATTTTTTAGATCACAAGTCCTTTTGTTCTTGGTTTTCAAGACAATATGTGGCTTCTGTGTTACAGAAAAATAAGTTTCCTAGAGTGGAGTGCCCTTGAAGTTGCTTCTTCAAGAGCCTGTGTGGAAATACACTGGTTCTTTCACTTCTGCCCAATGGCTGCATCACAGTTCAACTAGAGAGGGTTAAGTAGAATGTTTAATTAAACCAGAAGCCTTAGCTTGCTTAGTAAAATTCTTAACCAATCAAATCAGCTGGCCATAGATCAAATACAGATTGTTTGTCTGGAAGATGAAATCTTTTCTTTGAAATCTGCTAAGTGTCAGATATTTTCTATATATTTAAGGATCACTTTATAGATAAGGATGGAGGCAAGATATTTGCCAGATTGAATTCATTGTACCAGTGAGTGTTTGTGATGAGATAAATAAAATATTATGCTATTTACCATTGATTAAAGCTTAGCTCCTTTAGTTAATAGTGCTTTATTGATTTTATGGTTATTTTGAAACAGTATGTGTTTAATACCAGTATTTAATTTATTTCTACAAAATGCAAAGTTTACATACAGAAGAAATTTTAACATGTTTGGATGTTAGCTTAAAACTAACACAAACCAAGTATCCCTGTACTGAGAAAATAACTCTAGGACGAATGGAAAGCTTTGTGCTTCAGCCAGTAAATCCTGCTTCTTAAGCTATAGTGTGCATTAGACTTCCCACACATCTCCCGTTGCTACGGAAACCTCTTTCAGTGTCTGAGCTCTAAACAGCTGACTCATTTCAAAGTCTGGCTCTGAAACCTCTCAGCTCACAGTTTAGGGAGACAAATGGAAACAAAGAAAAACATAGAGACAATGAAATAGCAATATATACAATTTATTTTAAAAGTTAATAAACTATGTTTCTTGATATATAAGGAAAAGGTAAGGTAATGCAAATCCCCAGTTGCTACAGACTGCAGTGAAGATATAGAAACGCTGAGTCCACAGTCTGTAAAAAGAGATTTCTATCCTCTGGACTTAGTGACACAGAATAAAACTGAAGCTTAAAGACAAATCCTCAGTAACTTCCTCCTATGAAAACAGTTCAAGCAGATATATATGTAAATACAAGTAAAGAGCCTGATCAGCAAAGCAGTAATGTGTGGGAGTGGGGAAGAGAAGGGGTGGGGATAGAGGTAATTTAGAATACCCCAAAGCAGTCTTAGAAATTGTGCTAACACAGCTCTGCCAAGAATGTCCTAAAGGGGCCTTTCTGCTTTAGTCTCCTCTATTAAGTCAGCATATCCAATGAACACACTGAGGCATGTTTATTAAATGGGTCAGTAACATGACTAGGAGCTAGAGTTTAGGCCAGAAGACCTCTAACATTTCTTCAGAATCTCAGACTGAGGAAGTGAATGTCCCAGTATTGTAATTATTGTCAACTTGCCCATGAGATTATATATGTATATATATAATTATACATATAATTTACATTTAGAACTAGTAATTTTCACAAGTATTAATGGAACTTTGAATATGAACTCCTGAAAAAGTGATTTTCTTAATATCTTGAGAATCAACTTTAATTTGGTCATGAGAAACTTCCTTTTAAAGATACAGTATGGTAGGGATTAGGAAAAAAATTCAGTTTTCTGGATATGCCAGGATATGCCTTCACTATTCAATGCAGAAAAAATATATACATGTTACCGAAGAATCAAATCAAACTTCTCCATTGCTCGTGGGAGTGAGGATCTTGGGGTTTCACTGTAATGAGCCGTTTCAGAAGCCCCTTGGGAGAATGAGATGTGGTAGAAGACTTTATTTGTGGGGAGTTACACTCCTTGGTTGTACAGTCCCAAGCCCCTTAACCCAGTCCTGAAAAAGGTACAGCGGAGAGTCCAGCAGAACCAAATGGAGGGTCGGTGTCCAGAGCTTCGGTTCCATGTTGCAGCCGGTTGCAGTTCAGCATTCAAGCTAATTGAAGTCCATTAGTTCATTGTGTGGAGTCCAGAGGGCCATGGGCCACAAGGGTGAATGCAAGGGAGCATGCTCCCTGCAACCTCAGTGCAGGCAAGCAAGAGAGGCAAGAGCCAAGAGAGTAAAATCCTAGAGGGCATACTCCTTTGTTCAGAAGTTTAAATATTCAGAATTAGGGCCCTAGCAGTGGCCATGCCTATTCTGGTAACTGACTCACTCCCAGGTGTGACTGACAGACAGGTAAGCACCTTCCCACTTTACTCAGACCTTACTGGACATGCATCCAAACTGCCTTTGTCCAGTCCCTTCCCCCATCAATCTGAGAAGAACAGACTTGGAGAATGTTCAAATAGCAAAGTTGTATAAATGCCATGCTTATATTATCTAGTCTTCCATTTACTATTTGTTAAATAATAACCAGATTATTATGACAGAATCATTTATATATGTGAGCTGTTTTAGGAAATTAGTTGAACCGAAGGAGACGATTGTGGAAAGCCGATTTATAGCCAGTCATTTGGAAGTCCATGTAACAACCTGGACTTGCATCTGGTGTCTGAAGTTGCCAGGGTTCTTGTTCCAGCATTAAGAAGGATTCATCAATCTGGAGAAAGGCTGTGTGTAATTTAAGTAAGAGTCCAGAGATGAAAGATAATTTTGACAGACATTGGGGGTAAGAGGAGCCTAACTAAAGAAACGAAGTTCTCCTTGTCTCAGGACCCCTTGCTTTTTATTAACACAAATTGTCCTAAGGCAAGGTGGAGATATACACTTCAAAGGGTAGGGTTTTGTCTATAGACTCCATTGTCAGAATGGGGAATCAGGCTATGGCTGTTCAGGTGTTTGGCCAGTAGGAGGCAATAACATGTAGATCAAGATGCCCTGAGCTGTCTGGCAGCAAGCAATCAATTTAATGCATCTTTTCCAGGTTTGGGGAAATGCCTTCAGCCATTCCCAACAGGTGATAACATATGTGACTCTGCCCTTGTTGAGTCCCCAAGTTCCATCAACCTTTCAATGAAACTCTTGCAATTATGACATGCTGGAACTGGCTTCCAGCATGAAGTATGTGTGTATCTTAGGAGGGTGTGCTTATAGGATTGAACCCTTTACCCGTAGAATCTGATGCTATTTCTGGGTTGATATAATGTCAAAATTGAGTTGAAGTCTTGGACACCCTTCTGGTGTAGAGGAACCTCTCCCCACTATGTTGGACTTGGGTTCAGGAATTATGTATATAACTCTTTTGTATATTAAATTAATTTCAAAAAATATTTATATTTTCTCTTATCTGGGATCTGAAAATACAGGTTGTAATATAGCTCAAATGAATATTTAAGCATCAGTTTGTTCTATTTACTAATAAAAATATTATTGATTTTACTGTGAGGAAATACAAATAAATAATACATACCATCAAAATAATATGTTGGTGAAAAATGTGCAAAAAGCATTAATAAATGTATATGGAGTCTGTGAAATATCCCAAGCATTATTCTAAAACAAGCAAGATTGTGAATATCCATAACCAAGGATTATTTTAATAAAAGTTATAACTCTAGAGAAATCACTTGGTGTGTGTCCAGATATTGGTGCTGGGTAATTGGCATGTCCAGTTCATTGTGGTACATTCCACAATGAATTGCAGCTAGATTAATTGATTCAGTTGATGGTCCTTGAAAGGCTAACTAGGCCTGTAAATCAGGGAATGGTGTTGAACCAATATGTGTGGAACTCAGCAAAAAATGCTGTGGTAGGCTGAATAATGATCAAATATGTTTGCATCCTAAACCCTAGAATCTGTGAATATGTTAATTTACATTGCAAAAGGTACTTTGCAGATGTGATTAAATTAATGAAAGTCTTGAGGTGGGGAGATTAATGTGAAAATATCCAGGTGGGCCCAATGTAATCAATCTTATAAAAGGAAAGCAGTAGAATTAAGGTCAGACAGAGAGTGGCTATGATGAGAGAAGCAGAGGTTGGAATGATGGTTTAAAGACTGATGACAGGATTACTAGGCAAAGAATACCAGCACTCTTTGAAAGCTGGAAAAGGCAAGGAGATATATTCTCCTTTCGAGTCTCTAAATAATTCAGCCTTGAAAATAACTTTGTTTTAACCAAGTCAAGACCACTTCAGACCTTCACAATTTTAAGATAATGAATTTGTGTTATTTTAAGCCTCTTGAGTTTGCAGCAATTTGTTACAGCAGCAACACTAACACAGATACTCATTAAATTCAGGAAAGAACTTAATTATCCTAATATATAAAAGCCCAGGGTTGTAAAGACCGATCACGATCAAAGGCTGACCAACCCGGAAGTCCTTCAGTCAGCATTGGGTTGCCATGGTGACCCAGCACTGACTGCCCAGGGGGCTGAGACCCAGAGAGAGAGAGGCAGGGTCTGATCCATAGCTTCAGTGGCAGCTGTTGATCAGTACTTGCCTATCTCTTTCTCTCTTTCTCTTCCAGCCTCAGCTGGGGGCTGCTGTTCAGCCCCGCCTCTCTGATCAGGCCCTGAGATAGGCCTGGTGATGCTGACTGGCATAGGAACTGACCAAACAGAACCAAATGTGGGTGCTGTGAAGAACCAATGGCCATCTAGGAAGTGGAGCTTTTGACGCTGACTGGCATAGGAACTGACCACTCAGAACTAAATGTGGGTGCTGTGAAGAACCAATGGCTGTCTAGGAGGCAGAGCTTTTGACACTCACTGGCATAGGAACTGTCCAATCAGAACCAAATGTGGGTGTTGTGAAGAACCAATGGCTGTCTAGGAGGCAGAGCTTTTGATGTTGACTGGCATAGAAACCGACCAATCAAAACAAATCTGGGTGCTGTGGGGAGCCGATGGCTGCCTAGCTGGCGGAGTTTTGACACTGACTGGCATTGAAACCAACCAATCAGAACCAACTCTGGGTGCTGTGAAGAACCAATGGCTGCCTAGGAGGCAGAGCTTCTAACACTGACAGGCATAGAAACTGACCAATCAGAACCAAATCTGGGTGCTCTGGGGAGCCAATGGCTGCCTAGGAGGTGGAGCTTTTGATTCTGGCTGGCATAGAAACTGACTACTCAGGACCAAATCTGGGTGCCGTGGGGAGCCAATGGCTACCTAGCAGGCGGAGTTTTGACACTGACTGGCATTGAAACCAACCAATCAGAACCAACTCTGGGTGCTGTGGGGAGCCAATGGCTGCCTAGGAGGTGGAGCTTTTGACGCTGACTGGCATAGGAACTGACCACTCAGAACTAAATGTGGGTGCTGTGAAGAACCAATGGCTGTCTAGGAGACAGAGCTTTTGATGTTGACTGGCATAGAAACTGACCAATCAAAACAAATCTGGGTGCTGTGGGGAGCCAATGGCTGCCTAGGAGGTGGAGCTTTTGATGCTGACTGGCATAGGAACCGATCAATCAGAACCAAAATGGCCAGCAGAGGAAGGAAGTTGGGGGCGAGATCAAGTCTGCAGGGGAGGGCAGTTGGGGGCAACCAGGCCAGGAGTGGAGGGCAGTTGGGGGCAAACCAGGCCGGCAGGGGAGGGCAGTTAGGGGTGATCAGGCAGGCAGGCAGAGGCAGTTAGGAACCAGAGGTCCCAGATTGCGAGAGGGATGTCCAACTGCCGGTTTAGGCCTGATCAATGTGGACCGGCAGTCCGACATCCCCCAAGGGGTCTCCAATTGGAGAGGGTGCAGGCTGGGCTGAGGGAATCCACCCCCCTCCATGCATGAATTTCATGCACTAGGCCTCTAGTAACCTTATAAGCTAGATAATAGGATAGGTAAATGGCATCACATCTGATGAAAATGTACATACATATTTTTTTACTTTTTATTTTTTGTTAATCTTCACCTGAGGATATTTTTTTCCATTGATTTTCAGGGAGAGTATAAAAGAGGAAGGGGGAGGAAGAGAGAGAGAAACATTGATGTGAGAGTCACATTGATTAGTTGCCTCTTGCAGGTGCTTCACCTGGGGTCAGGGACGTGCCCTTGACCTGGAATCAAATCTGCAACTCTTCAGCGTGCTGGCCAGTGCTCTAACCACTTAGCAACACTTACCAGGGAAGTATACACAAATATGATTGCTCATTGCTAGTGTATAAAATTGCAACTGAATTTTGTTTGTTGATCTTATATTCTGCAATTTTGCTGAATTTCTTTTATAACACTCATTTTTTATGTGTAGATTCTTTAGAATTTTCCATAAAAAAGATATTGTCTACAAAGACAGATTGACTTCCTTTTTTTACATTCTATATTATTTTGTATTAATTTCAGGTTATAACATAATGATTAGACAATCATATACTTTTCAAAGTATTCCCCTCAGTATTTGAAGTACCCACCTGGCACCATACATAGTTATTACAATATTATTGAATATATTCCCTATGCTATACTTTAATTCTTGTGACTATTTTGTAACTACCAATTTTTACTTTTTTTAAAAAAATTCTTTATTATTGAAAGTTTTACATGTCTCCTTTCCCCCCATTGACCTCTCCCCACCTGCTCTCACCCCCAACACATGCCCCCACCCCCTACTGTGTGTGTCCATTAATCATGCTCATAATCATGGATACAAGCCCTTTGGTTGATCTCTTACCTTCCACCCCAACCCTCCCCTGCCTTCCCTCTGAGGTTTGACGGTCTGTTTGATGCTTCTAAGTCTCTGGATCTATTTTTGTTCATCAGTTTATATTGTTCATTATATTCCACAAATGAGTGAGATCATGAGATATTTATCTTTCTCCAGCTGGCTTTTTTTCACTTAGCATAATGCTCTCCAGGTCCATCTATGCTGTTGCAAATGGTAAGAATTCTTTCTTTTTACAGCAGCTTAGTATTCCATTGTGTAGATGTCCCCCAAAACCCCTCTTCTCTGGCAACCATGAGTCTGTCCTCTGTATCTATGAGTTAATTGATTTACTTTTGACTGTACATTTCTGAGGTGTTTCTCTCTCTCTCTCTCGAATTTCTAGTGTGCAAGTTAGGTTCACCTCATTCATGGATTAGTTTAAAAGATAAATTATATTAGGATTGAAAACAGCACAGATCAGCATAATTTTGTTCTATCCCTCCACCCCCAGTATTAACAGTAAAGCATTCTTCCTAATACATTAGTAAAAAACAAAAAAATTATAAAAGAAAGTGATTTTCTACCTTTACAGTACTCTTCGAAGTTATAAGTCATAAAAAATATTCCTAGTTTCCTAAAATGTAAGTGCAGTGAAAAGTGGGGCCAAATTAAAGTTAGTATTATGGTGGAGTCAGAAGAAAAAAAATACAAAGTGATTTGAATAAACATTTTTTCCAAAGAAGACATATTGATGGATAACAGGTATATGAAAAGATGTTCAACATCAGGAAAATGCAAATCAGAACTACAATGAGGTATCACCACACACTTGATAGGATGGCTATTATTAAAAAGACAAATCATAAATGTTGGCAAGGTATAGAAAAGAGGGAAACCTTGTGCACTGTTGGTGGGAATGTAAATGGTACAGTCAATATGGAAAACAATATGGAGATTCCTCAAAAAATTAAAAACTATCATATGATCTCGCAATTCCAATTTTGGGTATTGATCCCAAGAAAACAAAAGCACTACTTTGAAAAGATATATGCCTCCTCATGTTCATTGTTGCATTATTCATAATAGCCAAGATATATAAACAACCGAATTGTTCATCGATGGATGAATAAGAAAAAAAGTCGCATGCATACACAAGCACATACACACTTACACACACAATGGAATATTATTCAGCCATAAAAAAGAACAAAATCTGGCCATTTGCAACATGGATGGAGCTGTTAATCCTTAAAAGACAGATTAAGCACCTACCACAGCTTCTGATCAATGAAATTGATGACCTTTTCTCCTCCTAGTCACTGGAGATATTTGAGCAGAGATTAAAAACCATATGTCAAGATGTCAAAGAGGAATTCCTACACAGAAAGGGCAGTTAGATATGACATACTTTAAAAGTTTTCAACACTGAGATTCTATCGCTCAACCATAGGAAGGTAAATTGACGTATGTTAAAGCAATATTTTGGTTATTTAATTTCATAACTGTTCAGAGAGAGAGGAATCATTTGAAGGTTTATGATGTGAACTGTGAATCAAGCGGTAAAATTAGAAATGGTTACTTTGACAGTGATAAAAAGTAAATAGGCTATACAGTTTTAGAAATATACTAGAGGCCTGGTGCACGAATTCATGCACCAGTGGGGTCCCTCAGCCTGGCCTGCGGGTCGGGCCAAAACCGGCTCTCCAACATCCCTCGAGAGGTCCTGGATTGCGAGAGGGCGCTGGCCAGGTATACAATCAGGGCTGGGGAGGGATGCAGGAGGTTGGCCAGCAGGGGAGGGACCACAGGAGGGCTCCAGGGCATGTCCAGCCCATCTCACTCAGTCCCGATCAGCCAGACCCCAGCAGCAAGCTAACCTACCAGTCAGAGCGTCTGCCCCCTGGTGGTCAGTGCACGTCATAGTGAGCAGTTGAGCAGCCTTAGCATATCATTAGCATATTATGCTTTGATTGGTTGAATGGCCCACTGGACCACCTGACACTTAGCATATTAGGCTTTTATTATATAGGATGTATGTGTATGTTATATATATAAACAGATGTGTGTATATGTATACATTTGTGTATGTATATGTGATATTAAATGTAGGCTTTGGAAATTGTGAACGCTAGATAAATGATGAGCAATGTTTCTGAGTTTCAATTTCTTCAATGATAGAATGGGAATAACCATATACTAGTTCATAGGACTTCTTTGAAAATTATGAGATAACACATAAATTGTTTAATTCTATGCTTTGAATAATCCACCTATATGTTTATTGTTGTACATATGTTAGAACCTTGATAGGCAATGAAAGATTCAGTTATATTTAACACAAAAAGTTCTTTCTATCCAAGTTAAACTGTTTTTCATATGAATGTAACCTTTTCACCTACATTAGCCTACACATTGGCATGAATTGAACAAGCTCCTTTACTACATAAAGTTACAGCCAATATTACAAAGTAGAAGTTTTAAACTGGATTAAAGGCCAGACATTCCCTTTTATAATGCCTACATTGGCCCAGATAAGTAATCTTGTTGCTCATGTTAGGTCATACCTTGCAATGAGAATGATTTATGCATTCAACAAAAGTATCGTTAGGTTTTTCTCCAAGTTGGCTTATTCCTAGCTTCAATTTCTCACATTATATCGAGGTATATTAAATATGAGATTATTCCAAAAATTAGATAAATAGGAACTCCACCACATGGTTTTCAATAAATACAGTGCCCTGCCATAATTGTTTATTTATTGTATTGAATCTTTTTGTGTTAATCCTCATCCAAATATGTTGATTTTTAGAGATATTAGAAGGGAGAGAGGGGAGAAAGAGAGAAAGAAGGAGAGGAGAGAGAAAGAAACATCAATGTCAGACAGACACATCACACATTGATTGGTTGCCTCCCACACAAGCCTTGACCAAGGCCTGGGATCAAACCTGCAGCCCAGGTACATGCCCATGCCCTTGACCAGGAATTGAACCCGGTGCATAGGTCGTCGGTCTAACCACTTAGCAACACTGGCCAGAGCTGTATTGAATCTTCTGATGGTATATTTATGAGCCAAGATTAGAACTAGAAGAACTGCCATGAATAACAATTTTTCTTCAAGAAGATTTTAAATTCCATGAACCGCAAGAATGAGTGTTCTTAATTGGTTCTCTGACTTTTATAGTTTTAACTCTATACTGGTGATTCCCAAATCTATATTGTCAGAATGCTCCCTTGATACTCTCGGGTCATTTGTGTTTTGTCCACTAGCACTACCAGCTCATTATGCCTCCCCGCAAAAAAACTTGTCATCTTCCCTAAAAATATCACCCTTTCTCCTATATTTCCCATGCCGTATATCCAAACACTAAGATAGAATCTCTGAATTATCCTACACTCCCTTTCTCTCTCATCAGTCCATTTAGCCAACAACCCAAACTTCTGGATTTTACTCCTAAAAGTTTCTTCCATCACCTTATTTCCATCTCTCTCAACTACTGCACTAGTTTAAGCTACCATCATTCTCTCCTGGATTATCCTAACATTAGTGTGTTTTAATAATTTCCATGTCCCTAGTCTTACTTATTTCCATGTATGCTCCATGTGTTGTCAGAATAAACCATCTAAAAAGAGAAGTTTCGTTGTATTATTTTTCTGCTAAAATATTTTCAATGCTCACTACTGTTCTTAAAATTAAGTACAAGCTGTCTGACTTGGCAACTTAATTTTTCACGATCTAACATCTGCTTACCTTTTCAGTTCCATCTCTCACAACCGCTGACTTGCACTTGACATTCCAACAACACAGAAATGCATTCAGTTCTCCACATAAAGAGTTGCCAGATTTAGAAAAAAATATATAGGACACCTAGTTAAATTTGAGTTTCAAATAAACAATGAATATTTTTTAGTGTAAGTGTCCCAGGTAACACACTGTTTCTTACCTTTGCTTTAGTTCATGCTCTCACATCTCCCTGGAATGCACTGGCCAAATTTAAGATTCAACTCAAATACTGTCTCTTGTAGGGCACCCATCCTCCACACTCCTTCCCAACGATCATCACATACTGTAATTGTTATTTTTTGTGTCTTCTATCAGCAAGATTCCTTATTTTTCTCTGTATTTCCATTGTCTAGCATAGTTCCAGGTACATAATAGAAACTTAGTAAATATTTGATTAATATGTGATTCTCCTGATACATATGTTTATATTTTCTCCTTATACCCAATGGAAAGAATATTTTATCACTTCACAAAAGAAAATTAGAGGAAGACCCTTCCTAAAATAGAGCTCCATCCTCAAAGTTGAAAGAACAGTGTATTTTCCCCTAGAGATTGAAAACTTAAAGTAAATTTAATGGGAAAAATTTCCTTCTTTAATTTTAAACCTCATAAAACCTATTTGATTTCATAAAATTTCAGCAGTTTCTTTGACCTCAAAACAATATGATGTACTGGTTCATATTGTTTGTTTTTTTACTTATGCTCCCATACATTTTTTTTTTATTGAGGTACTAGAGGCCCAGTGCATGATTGAATCATGCACGTGTAGGGTCCCCTACACGCTTTCGCTTTTCACGGTGGAGCTGGGTGCCTGTCCACTCGTGCACCAGGCCTTTCAGAAGCCTCCGGCTCAGCAGAGGCTTCTGAAAGGCCTGGTGCCGGAGCAGACAGGCACCCAGGTCCCCCACTTTTGTTTTTTTGTTTTTGTTTTTGTTTTTGCTGTGAAAGAGCTCATTTATTGGGGTGGTGGACTCAGTGGATCCAAAGTGGAGAGCTGGTGAAGGGATCGGTGGCTTCCAGTTTCAAGCGCTGGTTCTCAGTCCTGCGGCACCTGTTTATGGATCGCTTTGGCGAGGCTGGGCCACGTCAGGGCCGCACGCACTTTGGCATCCAGGCCAGGGATGCTCTCCAGGCCCCACAGGGTGAAGCGGCTGAAACTGGTGGAGGCACGAATAAAGTGGTCGAAGTCCCACTCCAGCGCCTCCGGGGGTTCCACCAGCTCCTGCTCATCCTTGTTGGATCCCGCTGAAAAGTCCTGCTTCCCCACCGACTGCTCTTCATCACCATCACGTATCCCAGCAGGCCAGGCGGCACCTCCACCTCCTCACCCCTAAGACTGCGGCCCCGAAAGGACACTTCGAGTCCATCGGGACCCTGATGGATGGCCTGGGTGAAAAAGTGCCCCACAGGGGCGGCTGGTTAACCCGGACTTCACAGGGCAGGAGATGCAGCGTGTGCGCAGAGTGACGGGGCGTAGGTGGATGTGGTGCTTCTCCACGTCTTCCTCGTCGCTGCTCTCCATCCTCTGCCGGGTTTCCGTGGCTCGCTGACTGAGGCCAGAGCTCGCTCCCCCACTTTTGATGATCCCCGGCCGCTGAAGGGGTCTCCCCTGCTGTTGAGAGGCGCAGAGGGTGGGACCCCCTCAGCGGCCCGGATCTGGCCGTTGAGAGGCACACTGGGCGGGAGTCCCGCCCCCTGCACCTCTCAACAGCAGGATAGCCCCGCTCAGTGGCAGCAGATCCGTGCCTCTCAATGGCCGGATAGGCCACCCAAGTCCCGCCCCCCAGCCTCCGCCGCCCAATCGTGGGCGTAGCGGAGTGATGGTAATTTACATGGTACGCTATTATTAGATAGGATTATATGTGTACATATCTTACCATTACCCCCCCACCCCACACCCATACATGCCCTCACCCCCCAGAGTTTTGCGTCCATTGTTTATGCTTATATGCATGCATACAAGTCCTTCGTTTGATTTCTTATCCCCCCCCTCTCCCTAACTTTCCCCCTGTAATTTGAAAGTCTGTTTGTTGCTTTACTGTCTCTGTATCTATCTTTTTGTTCATCAGTTTATAATGTTGTTTATTATCCATAAATGAGTGAGATCATGTGGTATTTTTCTTTCATTGACTGGCTTATTTCACTTAGTATAATATTCTCCAATTCCATCCAGGTTGCTGCAAATGATGAGAATTCCTTCTTTTTTATGGCAGCATAGTATTCCATTGTGTAGATGTACCACGGTTTTCTGATCCAGTCATCTGCTGACGGGCACCTAGGCTGTTTCCAAATCTTAGCTATTGTAAATTGTGCTGCTATGAACATAGGGGTGCATATATCCTTTCTGATTGGTGTTTCTAGTTTCTTCGGATATATTCCCAGGAGTGGGATTACTGGGTCAAATGGGAGTTCCATTTTCAGTTTTTTGAGGAAACTCCATACTGTTCTCCACAGTGGCTGCACCAGTCTGCATTCCCACCAGCAGTGCACGAGGGTTCCTTTTTCTCCGCATCCTCGCCAACACTTGTCATTTGTTGATTTGTTGATGATAGCCATTCTGACAGGTGTGAGATGGTACTGCATTGTTGTTTTGATTTGCATCTCTCGGATAATAAGTGACTTTGAGCATGTTTTCATGTGTCTCTTGGTCTTCCTTCTGTCTTCTTTTGAAAATATTCTGTTTAGGTCCGTTGCCCATTTTTTAATTGGATCATTTATCTTCCTTTTATTAAGTTGCATAAGCTGCCTGTAGATGTTGGAGATTAAACCTTTATCAGTGCTAGCATTTGCAAATATGTTCTCCCATGCAGTGGGCTTTCTTGTTGTTTTGTTGATAGTTTCTTTTGCTGTAAAAAAGCTTTTTATTTTGATGTAGTCCCATTTGTTAATTTTCTCTTTGGCTTCCATTGCCCTAGGGGCAGTGTCAGTGAAGAAGTTCTTTTGGCATATGTCTGAGATTTTGTTGCCTGTGGATTCCTCTAGTATTTTTATGGTTTCCCGTCTTATGTTTAAGTCCTGTATCCATTTTGAGTTTATTTTTGTGTATGGTGTAAGTTGGTGATCTAGTTTCATTTTTTTGCATGTGTGTGTCCAATTTTCCCAACACCATTTATTGAAGAGACTGTCTTGATTCCATTGTATGTTCATGCCTCCTTTGTCAAATATTAATTGAGCATAGTGGTTTGGGTCAATATCTGGATTCTCTATTCTGTTCCATTGATCTATATGTCTGTTCTTGTGCCAGTACCAGGCTGTTTTGAGAACAGTGGCTTTGTAATACAGCTTGAAATCTGGTATTGAGATCCCTCCTACTTTATTCTTCTTTCTCAGGATTGCTGCGGCTATTCGGGGTCTTGCAAGGATGGTACAATATCCGCAAATCAATAAATGTGATACATCACATAAACAAATTGAGAAATAAAAATCACATAGTCATATCAATTGATGCAGAAAAAGCATTTGACAAAATCCAACACCCTTTCTTGATAAAAACTCTCAACAAGGTGGGAATAGAAGGATCATACCTCAACATAATAAAAGCTATATATAATAAACGCACAGCAAACATCATACTCAATGGGCAAAAACTAAAACCATTTCCCCTAAGAACAGGAACAAGACAGGGATGCCCACTCTCACCACTCCTGTTTGACATAGTACTGGAAGTATTAGCTACCGCAATTAGGCAAGAAGAAGAAATAAGAGGCATCCAAATTGGAAAAGAAGAAGTTCAGCTGTCCTTATTTGCAGATGACATGATATTGTACATAAAAAACCCAAAAGATTCCATCAAAAAACTAATAGACTTAATAAATGAATTCGGCAATGTAGCGGGATACAAAATTAACGCCAAGAAATCTATGGCATTTCTATACACCAATAGTGAACTTACAGAAAGAGAGACTAAAAAAGCAATCCCATTTACCATCGCACCAAAAAAATTCGGATACCTAGGAATATACTTAACTAAGGAGGTAAAAGACCTATACGCGGAAAACTACAGGACACTGAAAAAAGAGATAGAGGAAGACGTAAACAGATGGAAGAACATACCATGTTCATGGATTGGTAGAATCAACATCATTAAAATGTCCATACTACCCAAAGCAATCTACAGATTCAATTCACTCCCCATCAAAATACCAACAGCATATTTCACAGACCATACATATTTTTTAACATTCATATTTATAGTTGACACTATTACAGATGTCCTAATTCCCCCCATGTCCCATACATCTTTAAATGAATATATTTCCATATTTCAAAGATCTATGGGCATAGGAAACTGATATAAGTCCCAGTTAACAACCTTAAAAAGAACTCACACTAACTGTTTAGTAGGTACAAATTTATTTGCTCATTGCCTACATTTTATTTCACTATGATAGATTTTTACTTAGCACCAGAAAAAGAGTGTGTTTGGATATCCATTATAAAGTGATTCAGCTGCAAATTTGACATTCAACTCTATGCTCATGCAGAGGACAGGTAAACACATTAATCAGTGAGTAAACAAAGGTTAGTCATATGGATAATCTGAACATGGAATTAAATATCTGCTACCAGCCTTTCCTGTTTTCAAAGCACACTCTTCAGTAGTTCATTAAATTACACATTAATTCTTAAAATGTAATGTTATCTTGTCTTAATCATAGTAGTTTTAACAAAACTTGCTTTATACTGTACTCAAGGCATCTTGTCACTAGGTCTGACTGCTGAACAAATATTTGAAAGTGGAAGTATCCTGGGTTTCATAGATTTATTAAAAACAAACAAACACACAAAGAGATAGGACTTGAAGATGAATTAGGGCTGCCAAAACAAAGTTCTATAAATTGGGTAGCTTAAAACAACAGAAATGTATTGTTTCACAATTCTGGAGACCATAAGTCTGAAATCAAGGTTTCAGCATTATTGGTTCTTTCTGAATATTCTGACAGCTTTCATTATCTGGTGTTCCCTGGGTTACAGGTGCATCACTCCAATTTCTGTATTCATCTTCACATGACATTCTCCCTGTGCATCTGTGTCTTCATATTATTTTCCTTCTTTTCATAAGGCCACCAATCTTATTAGGTTAGGGCCCACCATAATATTGTAATTACATCTGGAAAGACTATTTCCAAATGAGGTTACATTAACAGGTACTGGAGGGTAGGATTTCATCATATCATTTTGGAGGACACAATAAACCCATAATAGAGATGAATCTATCAACCCTCTGAAATTATGGAAAAAAATATGAGCTTTATGTAAATACTAGAGGCCTGTGCACGAAATTTGTGCATGGGGGCATCCTCAGCCCAGCCTGCACCCTCTCCAATCTGGGACCCCTCAAGGGATGTTCGACTGCCAGTCAGACATCTCTCTCACAATCCAGGACTGCTGGCTCCCAACCACTTGCCTGCCTGCCTGCCTGATTGCCCCTAACCGCTTCTGCCTGCGAGCCTGAACCCCCTAACCACTCCCTTGTCAGCTTGATCGATGCCTAACTGCTCCCCTGCTGGCTTACTTGCCCCTAACTGCCCTCCCTTGCTGGTCTGGTCATCCCTAACTGTTCCCCTGCTGGCCCGATTACCCCTAACTGCCCTCCCCTGCTGGCCTGGTCCCCCCCCAACTGCCCCCCCTTTCAGGCCTGGTCCCTCCCAACTGCCCTCCCCTGCTGGCCTGATCACCCACCACTGCCCTCCCCTACTGACCATCTTGTGGCAGCCATCTTGTGTCCACATGGGGGCAGACATCTTTGACTACATGGGGGAGGCCACCATCTTGTGTGTTAGAGTGATGGTCAATTTGCATATTACTCTTTTATTAGATAGGATGAGAAATTTTTTTTTGCAAAGTTCCCTTCCTTCTACTTTCATTAGGTTCTGAAAGGGATTCATACCCCAAAACATTAAGAGCCACAGTCTCAATGAAAGCCACATTGAAGGGAATGGCAAAAAGGGTCTTGATAAAGTTTGGAGTGTTCTTTGAAAGCTGCTATGTGACTTCAGGATGAGTGTTGTATAGCTAATTCACTTTTTAAGAGTCTCTGCTGACTGTGAAGAGACATGTAAGACAAAGTGAAAGCCCTAGCAGATCCTTTTACTGCAGAGCATGGCTTCATAAGCTTTGCTCTTTTCCCATTAATGGCAAGCAATTATTCTTATTTCCTTATATATATTTAAGAGAACGTTCCAACTTCCTGCCTGTATAATATGAATGTGTGATATTTACCTGAATTGAAAAAATAACAAAAATCTTTAAGATTGAAGAATCTTTGCTGAATAGAATATAATGTTGTTGTTTTTTATGAGCCCAGCCCAACTTAATCTTGTTTACCTTTTAGGTCATAAACCTTGGGTGACAATTGTTCTGCTTCCACAGTATGTGTAGGTTCCAAGAGATTTGTTGAAATATTTTTTTTTTATTTAAAAGAGTATGAAACCTTGTAAAAATATATTAGCAACTAGACTTCTAGGTATATGATTTAGAATAACTAGGCAGATTTATAAGATTCTGATTTCATACTAATTATGTCTCACAGAAATTACATTTTAGGTTCTAAGTAGCAAAATATCAATTACTTATAGTTTGAAATACATGTATTAAATTCAAATATCTATCCCACTAACAACAATTTTAGTTGAATATGAGCAATTTGACTGGCTTGTCCATAATAATGTTTAAACCAGTCATTCATATAGATAGTTAAAGTGTGTACTAATTAGGCTTGCAGGTGACATTAACTAGTACATTTGCTAGTACATTTAAATTCAAAGTGACCTGAATATTTAGGTAAATGGTCTTTCAGAAACAGAGACAAAAATCAATAAATGTATATGCATATGCCATACTTGACTAGAATGAATAGTTTGTTCATAGCTACCTACCTACCTTCTGCCTCTGATCCATTCAACTTCTTAATAGTGTATTTTCTCAAACATAGCTCTGATCATGTCAGTATACTTCACGAAAATCCTCAATGGCTCCTCATTGCTAAATACATTAGGCTCAAACTCCTCACTCTAGCATTTAAAACATTTATTTTATATCAACAAGGTCCCAATATATTTGGAAATTAAACAATATATTTTTTACTAACCCATGTTTCAAAAGAAGTTATTAAAGGAAATTAGAAAATATTTTGAACTGGATGAAAATCTAAATACAACATATCAGAATTTAAGAAACTCAGCCAAAGCAGTGCTAAGTGGGAAATTTGTCATTAAATGATTATATTAGAAAAGAAAGAAAAGACTTAACTCAGTAATATCAGCTTTACTTTCAAAACCGGAAAAAGAAAAGTAAAACCCTTAAACCCCAGGCAAACAGAATAATAGTAGTAATACAGATAAGAGCAGAAATCAATAAAATTGAAATTAGAAAAACAAAAAGTTTCTTTGAAAAGATCAGGAAATCTGAAATATCTGAAAAAAAAAATTTTAAAGAATGCTACAAAGCAATGGCTTTGGACACGGTCTTAGTTTAGACAACTTAGGTTCCTATAACAAAATACCATAAACTGGGTGACTTGTCAGCAACAGAATTTTATATCTCACAGTTCTGAAGGCTAGAAGTATGAGATAATGGTGCCAACATTGTTGGGTTCTGGTGAGAATCCTCTTTCAGATTGCAGACTACTGACGTCTCTGTATTCTTACATGGCAGAAAGAGAACTAGCTAGCTCATTTATGAGGGCTCCACCTTCATGACCTAATTACCTCCTACAGGCTCCCCCTACAAACACATGAATTTTGGGAAGACACAATTATCTAGTCCATTGCAGTTAAAGATTAAAGCATATGAAACTCTTCATGTAGAGAAAAGGATATATAATACAGGAGTTTGCAGAAAGGGTAAAAATGACAAGACAATTAATAAGCATATAAATGAATAAATGTCTTATAATGTAGTAGTATTTTGTCATTGTTTAATAGTGTGCAGTAGTCCTCAAATTTGTATATCTACAACAAATGCATATAAAGGAAACAAGGTGATAATGTAGGAAAATAAAGTTTTAATTTTGCAAGGGGAAAATGCTACTAAATATAAAATGGTGTTGGAAAAAAGTGGTATTGGCAATGATACTGGTGCTTATTAATTCATTTGCATCTTGTTTCGGAGAATGTGAACCTATATTTTAAAAAGGGAAATGTAAGGTGTTGTCCCCATACACCAAGGTTTTGTGTTTGATCCCTGGTCAGGTCACATAAAAGAATCAACTAGTGAATGCATAAATAAGTGGAACAACAAGTTGATGTTTCTCTCTCTCTCTCTCAAAAATTCAATATTTTTTTAAAAAAAGGGAAAAATAAAAGTATTATAAGATGATTCCATTGCAAAGAAATAAATAATGTGCATATATTTTACACCTGAAAGTCTGTAGAAACACATTTATATCAAAAGCATGTGGTAAAACTGAGGGACTGATTATTTTCAGAAATATGGCTATAGTCTAAAAAATAAACACAGAATGCTCACAGGAGGAAAGAGTCTGTGGGACAGGAGAGGAGAGGAGAGAGAGAGAGAGAGAGAGAGAGAGAGAGAGGGAAAGAGAAAGAGAGAGAGAGAGAAGAAGAAGAAGAAGAAGAAGAAGAAGAAGAAGAAGAAGAAGGAGGAGGAGGAGGAGGAGGAGGAGGAGGAGGAGGAGGAGGAGGAGGAAGAAGAAGGAAGAAGACAGAAGGAAGGAGAGAAGAAAAAGGGAGTGATGAGAAAATCCTAAGGCACACAAATAAAATGTAGTGATATCAATGACTATTAATGGTTTTGTTAGGGCAGTGTGTTAATTACACCATTAAAATGGTATAATTGTTGAGTGTGTAAAATAACTATGTGAGATATAGCTAACAACAAAGCACATAGCATATACAGTAGAGAAGCATTATCAAAATTATGAATCATGGCACTTTCTACAGTTTGGTTTGTGAAAGATAATTGTGGATTATACTGTTGACAATATTCTATGAAAGGAAATTATAAATATTCTCATTAAAATGTTGCATCAATAACAGACAAGTAAAAGTGACTTTTCAGGTACAACTTGGAATTAATGCAGTGATAACTGGAGAACATATTTTTAAATAATATGATTTATTTAGTAAGAGCTTTGACAACAGACATAAATACTCGTAATAGTGAATGTGATAATTATAATTACTTCTCCACAAATTGCCTGTATATTGTCCTTCATATAAATATTAGCTCTAATTATATCCTAGAGAATATGATTTAGATAAAAATATAAGTTTTTTTTTAATATAAGATAATACTCTTTCTGGAGAGAGGGCTTTAAAAAGAAGATAGATTCTTATCTGTGTAGCATTATCTTTGTAAGTGTAAGGGAAGTTGGATTTCTACATATAGCTTACTAATTGGATTGTAAATTTTTTCCTTTCTAGTCAAACAAGCATTAGTCACAGCAGAGGCTGGTTAGAATCCGGCAAGAGATTGATCAATATGGCAAGCAAATCATCTAGAGAATACATATTTTTTTTGGTAGTCGAAATCACATTTAAAATATATATATTTTTTCCTCACCTGATAATATGTTTATTAATTTGAGAGAGAGAGCGAGAGCGAGAGAGAGATATGAAAGAACCATTGATCAGTTGCCTCCAGTACACAACCCAACTGGGGATCAAACCAAAACCTAGGTATGTGCCCTGACTGGAAATTGAACTGGCAATCTTTTTTGGTATAAGGGATGGTGCTCCAATCATCTGAGCCACCCAACCAGGGCTATAAAAGTATTTATATTTTACAATTATAAAGATAATTCATATGTGTTTCAGAAATGTTGGAAAACTTTAAAACCATAAATAAGAAAATAAACCACTTACATTTCCACTAGTAGAGAAAATTGTTGATATTTTGCTGTTTATTTTCCCAGTTGTGTATGTCTATATTAATATAAATGTGTCTCACAGACTTTCAATCCTGATTTTAATTTAAATAAGATTAAAATTTTTGGGACATTTATCATTTCTAGACAAGTTTAGATTTTAAATTTGGATTACAGGACTTCTGCTTCTGGCCAAGATGGTGTAATAGGAAATTAGCTCCTACATGATATACCTTAAAATTCAGATGAAATATATGAAAAAACAACTTTCAATTTATTGGACATCAAGCCATAAAGGACAGTGATCTCTAAGAAATGGAAAACAAATAAGTCCTACGATAACCCAGTTTATTGCCTAGGAAGATAATGCAGACCACAGTGCACAGAGGGAGAGGCTGGACAGTCTCCTTGAGTTGAGGAGTTGGAGCTAGTAGTCCAGGAAGGCTAGAATACACAGGACAGAATAATGGAGAGAAAATTGCTGCATCAAAAGAGAACTCTGGAACTCACATGGGTACAGAAAGAGTACTTTTTTCCATTACTCAGATTGGAAATCCTCATAATTCATGAGTCATTGGAGTACTTGGAAGGTTTTTGCCTTCATAGTGGAACATGGTTGAAAAGTTAGAAGGCCCTCCATGTTTTATGGTACTCAGAAGTTACCAGGTAAAGCACTAGCAGAAAACAGTTGGGGACAAGGCTAGGAATGAAGGAAGAGACAAGGATTGTTGTCATCAGGAAGGAAGTTCCAGTGAAAAATCCTAACAAAATTTCAAGGGGGATAGTGGGTTGCAGGGAAGGCAGCTAGTCTCATTCTGATAATAGAAATTAGATGAGTGGGTAGGACAGTATGTAACTGTGTGTGTCTAGGTCAGTGGTGGGGTAATGAATTGGGGAACAAGAAACAGGATGATAAGGTATGCTGGGTATGTAAATGTTGTGGGCTCACAAGTTGTTGGCAGTGCTGGAAAGCCAGGCAACAAAACTGGGATTCAGCACATTGGGCAGAATGGAGTCTACAAAGATGGATGTCTGTGCAGGGGCCTGACGAAGTCCATGGCCAAGGAAGGGTCCTCTATCATAGAACTTTCCCAGCAGTGCTCAGAGAGATCCCTAGAATTCTGTGGTTAGGTGCCAGGGCCACTGTCCCTGAGGGAGAAGAAAGGGTACTAAGTGAACATGACTCCGGGATTATAATCTTTACTTCAACCAGATTGCTCTGTCTTACTTGTGTTCATGGATTCAGTTTCTTCGAAAGCTTCTGTTGGAACATGGGATCCACATCTAAAATTATAAATTTTCAAGTGCCAACTTTTTCAAGTGCCTACTATGTGATAGGTACTTTCAAATACAGGATCTCATCTTGTTTTCAAAGAATTCTGTAAATTTTAGCAGGGATTCCTGCACTGTCCTTTGCAATAACCTCTATAATCTCAATAGCCTGAGAATCTTTTCCTCCCTTGTGATGTATAGTCAAAATGGTAACTGGTGAGTCTCTGCTACCTTCCATATGATGGAACATTCCCCAACAACTGTATAGATACCATCAGGCATACTGCAAACCAGTATATTCTTATGGGGCAGATATACTTACAAGAGGCAGTGGAAAGATGGTAATTCTTTTTTTCTTTTTAAATTAAAGTGGATATGCCCACCAAGAAACCTTTGTTCATCTCCTAGGAGGATTCCAGAGCTTTAGGGATTCAGCCCCTGTAGATGTCTGCTTATACTGTGATTTCTATTGTGTTTCCTCATTTACCACTTATAAAGAAGGCTTTGGTTTCTGACCATATAGGTAAGCTCATTCATATGTTGATGTGATCAGTGGTCTGTTTCAAATAAGACATCTTATTAGAATCCTACTGCAAATATCTGGTTTCAAAAACCCTTACTAACTTCAGAGTTATATCTCAAGAACCAGTAGATCATATGAAAACTAGACTCTATTCACCAGCCTATTTGAAAAACAACTTGAGAATTGTTTAAGATGCTAGGAGGGATACCCAGGTATCTAAATATCCTCCAGGTGCACTTTTTACTGTGGCTCCAGAAAGAGGGATGCAACAGCCAGGAGGCTTCTGCAGGTAGTAGGATGTTCAATGTCGGGGGTAAGTAGGTAATCTTGGGCTGTTTCTCTGGGAGCAGGGCATACAGTCTTCAGAGGAAGAGGAAATGATAAGCTGGTCAGCAGGCCAGGTTCCATAGTTGTACAGGAGAACACATGGAAAAAAAACAGGGGAAGGGTGCCATAATACAGGAAAGTGCTGGGACTGGATAAAAATGCCAGCACCTGGGCAGGGTCAGCTCTCAAGAAGCCTTAGGGCTCAGGAAGGACTGTAGGTAAATAAAGCCCACAAATAACCCCCAAATTGTGTTTGCTTCCCCTTGTCACCTTCCTTCTTTAGGCCTGCTTCTAGTACCTTAGCCACAGGGCCCCTCTTTTTGTTGCCTGAAAAACATGGAATACTGGGAAGAGATATGAAGAAAGAAATGAAAGGTCTGTCTCAGGCTGGGAGGGGTAGGAACAGCCTAGGCCTAGGTGAATTGAGAACTGAGATCTAGTCCTAGTCCTGTCACTTATTAGGCATTATGGTCTTGTGCAAATTGCCAAGTGCTAGGGGTTTTAGGCTCTTCATCTGAGAAGTGGGTTTGATAAGCCCTGACTTGAAGGACTGCTGGAATGTATGTAATGTAAGTAAAGCATCTGGACAAAGCCTCACATTGGTTAGATCTTTAATAAAAAGCAGAAATTTCTAATATGATTTTGACTCCAGACTCTATCACTTGCTTCTCTGTGATTGTGTGTGTGTGTGTTCCATGACATCTCAGAGAATATGCATCATTCTAGGACAAAAGATATCAACTGAGTCAAACATTGTACATCAAGGATGGGGAATCTTTTTTCTGCCAAGGGCTATTTGGATATTTATAACATCATTCTCAGGCCATACAAAATTATCAACTTAAAAATTAGCCTGCTATGTTTGGGCATACATTTAATTAACCCTTAATTTCTTGGCAGGGCCAGACCAAACGATTCTGCAGGTCTTATATGGCTCGCGGGCCAGATGTTTTCCATCCCTGTTGTAAATATAACTCAGTACATTTTCCTTGTTTGTGGCTATATTAATTTGGAAATGAGGAAATCTTCCTCAGCTGAATGCAACACAAAACTCCTAGAATTTTGTCAGCCATGGGAGACCCCAAGTAGGGCTGTTAGAGGCATCCTCCTCCAACAGATCCCTCATTTGATTTGCTTGATGGAGTGGCTTTGATGGCAGTGGAGGAGGAGCAGGCTCTCTGGGAATTCTGGGGAACACTTGGTGTTCCAGCAGCAAGCACAACCTCTGCGGATTAAAGGGTCCCAGGTTCAATTCCAGTCAAGGGCATATGCCTGGGTTGTGGGCTTGATCCCCAGTAGGGGGTGTGCAGGAGGCAACTGATCAATGATTCTCTCTCATCATTGATGTTTCTAGCTCCTTCTCCCTTCCTCTCTGAAATCAATAAAAATATATTTTAAAAAGAATAAATGAACCATTGAGCTGGGGCTAACATTTATTAATATTTAATTTTGCATACATTATTTAATTATCCAAACAAATCCAGGTATATAACTTTAAATTTACAAAACATCAGACTAAATGGAATATAGGAATCCTAGGATAACAATCTTGTACATTTTCCCTCTATTTCTTGAACTCATCTATTTCATTGCTGAGCACTTTTACATTTCTAATTCCAATTCCAGATCACAAAGTAAGATGGAAAGTTCCCCAGTTTGTTTTGTAGAACAGCAAAATTATTATCCTTAAACCTGTTAAATAGCACTAAATACATAACCAATGCCATTCATGAACCTAGACTCTGAAGCTAATAATTCTTTTAAGAGGCAGAACATTTGAAACATACCAAAAAGAAAAAAAAGAGAAAAATCTGCAATTCATCCATTGACTAGATAGAACCTTGATTTCCCTCTTTAAACTCCAAGTTGAGAATTTTCCTCAGACTTCACTCAAGATAAGAGAAGCTACTGGATATGACACTGGAACTTTTACTGACTATCACTGGTGGCAGCTTTGGCCTCAACTCTCTCTCTCTCTCATCTTTCAATGCATCCTCATAACAGCGTGGGAGAGCAGTGGGTTCATTACCAGTGACCCTGGTGAAAAATTTCAGGACTTTCATCTTGGTGGTTTCAGCATGGGCTCTTGGACCCCACAGGAACTCATAGCATGGAGGATCACTATTGGGCACCTGCTGGTATTCCAGGTACTTTTCCTGCACTAGATCTTCAGTGATGAGCTTCCTAGGCTCCCCATAGATGAAATTATTCTTTACAGCATGCACCCCAATCATATTTAGCACTTCCCAAATTCCTCCTCTGAGGCACGGTTTCCGTGCATGAAGATTATGCCCAAGATAAAATATCAGTAGGCCAGTCTTGGGCATGCCCTGGTCATCACTCAGCATCCCATCATAGGTGAGGTCTAGTAATTTGACAAGCACATAAGAATGGCTGGTGGGGTCCACTTCCTTCACTTCAATGCCAAAGACAATCTCCATTCACTCACAGGCTTTCTTGAAGACCACAGGGACGTGATCCTTGTGCTCTCTGATGACACTCTAGCATTTCTGCCTTTGTGATGGGCTCCTTTGTTACATACTTGATACTCAGGAAGTGAACCAATTCAGACACCTTATTTTGTGGCACTTCAGTGAACAAGGACTCAGGATTTGGTGGAGCCTGTAAGGTGGTTGGACCTTTTTCTTGGCTGCTGGAGCCCTCATTTGATTTGCTTGATGGAGTGGCTTTGATGGCAGTGGAGAAGGAGCAGGCTCTCTGGAAATTCTGGGGAACATTTGGTGTTCCAGCAGCAAACACAACCTCTGCGGTGCCCTGAATCAAAGGAGAAAGAGAGGTGGAGGCAGCTACCTCCTCAGTTAGAGGAACTTGTGCAGCCATGAGGCTTGGAGCCTCTGTTTGGGCCTGAAGGCTTTGTTTAGGCTTGGGGCACTGACTCTTTTTACTGTGAGGCATGATGACTTGTGTTGGGGGCAGCAGCAGGAGTGTGTGAAGTAGGTTGGGTGATGGGGACTAATGGCCTGAGGGAGAAAGGAAGAGTGTGGGAAACACAATCTTATAAGCTCTGACAAGGGCTGCCTTAACAAGTCTTCCCTTAGATAGTGCTATAGGAGCCTCCTGATTGGCCTGTTCCCTAAGAACCTTTAGGAGGATCTGAGCAAGCTCTTCAGGGTGTAGCCAGCTTGTAGAGCCTATAGATTCCAGGTAAGACAGTAGGTTATGTGTGGTCAGGCACTGTGGTATCCCCTATGTTCTGGTGTGAGTGGAGCCCTTGGTAGATATTCTGAATCCTGACTTTGAATGACTCTGGGCACTGCCTAGGCTTCTTCTGTTCTTCTGACTTGAGGACACATGATTCAGACCAAATCCCTCACCAACCTTCCCCCTGCTGGGGATTACTTGAGCCCCTGTAAGGGGAGATGAGTGGACATTTCATACTGTAGACTGTAATCACAATCTTTACCCTTCTCCAGTGCTGACAGGAGTGGGGGAAAGACTTTTAGATATCCCCACTATTCTGAGGTGGAAGGTACCCTCAGTGTTCACTCAAGGTTCTCATCTTTCTCTTGTAAAAGCCTGGACCCCACCCTTCTACTAGCCTGAAACAAAACTCTCAGAACAGGAGCTCACATTCCTCAGATCTATAGGACGAAGCAAGGGGCATCACACTTGGCCACACTTACCCAGCAACCCCCACCACCCCGGTTTTACAGTAAAGGCTGGATGAACTTGTGGGGATCCCTAGAATAGAAGGATCATTTTGGTCCTTACCTTGATGCCTGGAAGGTCCTGGGATTCCTCCCTCTGTTGACGTGTGGTCACCCTTCTTAAACCAAGGTTTCACTTCCATGAAACAGAAGAGGAAGTGAGGGGGTTTCAGATTTAATCACCATGCCATAGGTCCTATCATAGCTGACCGGAGGGACTTGGCCCTATCTGTTTTTGAGCAGAAAGTCCACCCCACTCTATAACCTCAAATTAATTCCTGGAGAGCTTTAGACATCCCTCTGCTGAAAAGTGTCCTACCCTTGAGACCACCAGGTGAGAGTGACATCACACCTCATCTGGACACTGTGCATCAGGAAAGAAGCAAGGCAGGGAAGGGGCCTTATATCTCCAAGCACTGGGGAGGGGTGACCCTGAATCCTTATTCAGTGTCTTCACATTAACTCCAGGAAGAGCCTTAGGCTGATATAAAATGACCTGGTCAGACCTAATTCTTCACTACCCTGAGACCAATGACAAAATTGATAAGAGACCACATCGATTCACCCCTACTTAATATCTCACAGACCTGACAACAGGGGCTGAATTCAGTATGTTCTGGTACAGTAGGTACACTTAGTCATCCCTTAGGTATTCAACTCAATCCCCAGTAGGGGCTGAGGCTCCTCCCTCTGGTTACTTGAGTCAGCCTTTATCAGACAAAGATCTTCACCACCATGAGACTTCCTCCATCCAATGCTAGCTGAAAATGAGGGGAGACTCAGACAGACTGACCTGCCTGGGGACTACCAGGGCTGACAACAGGAGTGGGGCAGGTTTCTGTGGGGACCTCTTTGTTTGAAGTGGGAGTTACCCTTAGGCATTCAGAAGGTATTCGTATTGCATTCTTTCCATTCTGCTGAATTGAGGATGCATCCTTCAGGCCAAGGATCTGTATCCCAGAGACACCAGACAATGAAGTGAGGGGAGGGCAGGAGGTTGGAGGAGCATGCCTCTAACAGCCCTACTTGGGGTCTCCCATGGCTGACAGCAGGAGCAGGATAGGGCTAGTGATTCCTCTATCTACAGCTGAAGGTACTTAGTACTATCTCAGATCCTCACTTTGACTCCGGGCAGGGGTGGGGCTCCTCCTTTTGTTGGCCAAGGGTTGCAACTCTCAGTCCAAGACAGTCATCTCATTAACACCACCAAGAAGAGAGTAAGGCTGGGCCTGAGCCTGACAGGCCTGCCTGGGGTCTAACAGAACTAACAGCAGGAGCAGTGTGGTATCTGCACAACTCCCTATGTGTTCTGCCTTGATGGTTATCCTCAGTCCTCTTCAAGGTATTTATTCCTGACATGACCTAAAATTGTTCCTTTTTGCTGCTTGAGGATGCTTCCCTCAGGCAAAGGCCCCCAACTCCCAAAGATGCCAGGCAAGGAAGTAAGGAGTGGAGAGGGGATATCTGTGCCTGACAGCCCTGCCTGGGACCTCTCAGAGCTCTGAGAAAGGGCAGGTTTCTGTAGGGTCCTCTCAGCCCAACATAAAGGGCTTGGAGCTCCTCCCTTTGAGCCCCAGAAATTGAGCCATTTAGACCAAGGCCTACTGTAGGAATCCCTTTCCACGTCCCGCATGCTTCAGGGTTCCAGTTCAGGGTTTGAGTTCTGGAGAAGGGCCGCACACAAATGAAAGGAGACTTGAAGAAATTCAATTTGATGATATGGGGGGCCAGGCAGTAGTCCACCTCTAGTGGGAGAACTAACTGACTGCTCTGGCCCTGCCATCCCTTTTATTGAGGCTTTGGGGAAAACATCTTAGGCAAGATAAACAGAAATTTACATGTAGCCCTTAGGCAGGAGATAAACAGAAACTTACATATAGCCCTTAGGCAGGAAATAACAGAAACTTACATGGGACAAACAAAGGTGGAGGCTGCTTCAGCTAACAATGTAAACAACTAAAGGGTGAGTGGTTAGAGCAATTAGGTTGTTGACCAGCCTTCCTGCCTTCCTGTCAACATCTCTCTTTTAGTGAAACTGATTTGTTTCCGGCAGCCTACAACTCCCTGAGATCCCCGATTTGTAAATGGGGTAGAAATGAGAGATTCAACCTGACAGCATTTTCCGGGGTCCCCAGGGCTGCCGATGGAATCCAAATGAATTTCTGTCTAGATTCCTCTAGGTTCTGTGGTATACCCACATTCCTTCCAAGGAATTTGTATTTATTCCTGAAATGGCAGGCACCCTATCCCTTCTGCAGACCCAAGATTATGGCCCTTAGGCCAAAGCTCCTATGTGCTCATAACCCACCCACAAGGAAGTATAGAGCATTGCATTGTGGGAGGCACTCTGTCTAAACGCCCTGGGCCTCTAAAAGCTGAGAGTAAGGATGTATGTCTGTGTGCTCTTTTCTGTATGATAGGAGGTTCCCTCAGCCCTCCATAAAGTTCCTCTCCCTATCACCTAGCAGAGCCTGGGACACTTCCCTCTGAGGAGTCCTCACCCCTCAGAAAAAAAGTCTCACTTTCCTCAGACTCTCAAGATGGTGCCTGGATACAAAACATCCTTGGTCCTGCCTGGGAATTTCCAGGGCAGACAACAAGGACAAGGCAGGGTCTGGGGAATAAGGGAGTTGTGGGGGGCTCCTTCTCTTTGCAGAGAGAGCTCCCTTCAGGTTTTTTCCTCAGAATTCTCACCTAGCAGGTCCACACACTCCTCCCCCTGAGATCTGAGTCCAGCAGGAAGCTGCTTCTCCCTCTGACTCCCAAGGCGGAAGTCCATACTCATCGCTTCCGGAACTCTGCCTGAGAATTATAAAGATGAATGCAGGAACAGAACCTGACTGAATGAGGACCCCTTCTATATACGGTGGGAGGCTTCCTCAATCCTCCTTTTGGAGCCTCCCCTTGAAACCTGACAGGACCTGAGACTCCTTCCTCTGATGAACTGAGTGGAGCCCTCTCAGAGGAAATCTCGTCTCCCTCAGAGTCCCAAGGCAAAAGTTATAACACAAAACATCCTGGTACTCTGCCTTGCATTTCCCAGGGCTCACAGTAGGAGCTGAGGGGGATGGGTCCTGCTCTATTTTGGATGTAGTATTTGGATTATTCATTACTTGCCTTGATTTCTACTGCCTGAACCTCCTTCCTCTGTCAACCTAAAGCCTCACCCCTCACATAAAGACTCTTACCTCACCAAGACCGCCAAGACAGGAGTGAGGCAGGGCCTCAGCATGACAGGTTTACATGGAGTCTACCAGACTGTCAGCAAGGACAAGGTCGGTTTCTAGGTGGCTCCCTATGTATTGCGGGTTTCCCTTAGTCTTCCACAAGGTATTCATATTTTCTCCTGACAGGGCCTGCACCCACTGCCTTCACAAGTCCCCTATCTCCCTGAGATGCACATCACAGAAATATAGAGGGTGTGGATGGAGGCGCCTGCCTGGGGCCTCCCAGGGCTTAAAGCAGGGCTGCATTTCTATGAGGCCCCTCTGGCATGGGTAGATAAATCATCCCTCTATAAAGGTTCTCACTTTGATGTCTGGCAGAGCATGGGATTACTCCATCTGCTGACCTGTGTCTTGCCCCATCATATCAAAGCCATCATCTCCCTGAAAATGTACCCCATCTCCTGGTAGAAGTCAGAATCTGCCACATCTGGCCCTCATACCCCATGGTCTCCCAAGCTAACAGCTGGGGTAGGATGGGCCTGGGACCAGTCTCATCTGTAATCTGAGTTCTTAGTCCTCCCTCAGGAACATCACCTTGCCTTGACTCCTGACACTGAGTTGTCCTCCTCCCCCTGTGTACCTGAGTCCATCCACCTCAAAGCAAGAGTGCAAGACAGTAGCCCAAACTTTTCATCATGGAGAGAGAGAGAAAGAGAGAGAAAGAAACAGCAATACCAGAGAGACATATCAATTGGTTGCCTACTGCAAAGCCCAACATGGGTGGGGGAGTGAACCTGCAACCCAGGTACATGCCCTTGACTGGAAATTGCACCCACATCCTTTTGGTGTGCAGGCCAATACTCTAACCACTGAGCAACACTGGCCAGTGCTAATTCAGTTATTTTTAACAAATTTTAGTTAATAACTAATATGTTGAAAAAAACATTGTAGTAATTTTGCCTTCATAAATAACTGTTATAGATCTACAAGTATAGTCTACATATTTAAATCCAAGAGTCACTGCTCATGAACAATGTTCAGCAAATGATTAGAATGGGAATCACACCACATTGTGTGGTAAATGGTTCTGCTGTAGGGTGCTAGGACTTTATGCATCATTTTTTTTGGGGGGGGGGCTTAATCCTATTTATTTATTTATTTATTTATTTATTTATTTATTTATTTAAACCATTATTTTTCTATTACAGTTGACATACAATATTATATTCCTTTCAGGTGTACACCCAGTGATTAGACATTATTTAACTTATTAAGTGATCATCCCCAAAAATATAATTCTCATCTTACATAGTTACTAGAATATTATTGACTATATTCCCTATGTTGTACTTTACACCCACATGACTACACTATAACTACTAATTTGTACTTTTACCAGTAAATCCCTTCACCTTTTTCACCCATCCTGCCATATCCCCTCCCATCAGGCAACTGTCAAAATGTTCTCTGTACCTATGAGTCTGTTTCTGTTCTGCTTATTTGTTTATTTTGATTATTAGATACAATCCTATCTAATAAAAGAGTAATATACAAATTGAATGTCACTCCAAGACACAAGATGGCTGCCCCCATGTGGTCAAAGATGGCTGCCCCCCATGTGGACACAAGATGGCCGCCACAAGATGGCCTGCATGGGAGGGCAGTTGGGGGCAGTTGGGGGGGGCAGGCCTGCAGAGGAGGGCAGTTGGGGGAGACCAGGCCTGCAGGGGAGGACAGTTGGGGGAGGACCAGGCCTGCAATAGAGGGCAGTTGGGGTGGACAGGCCTACAGTGGAGGACAGTTGGGGGGAACACAGGCCTGTAGGGGAGGGCAGTTGGGGGGGATCAGGCCTGCAAGGGAGGGCAGTTGTGGGCAATCAGGCCAGCCGGGAGGGCAGTTAGGGATGACCAGGCCGGCAGGGGAGGGCAGTTAGGGGCATTCGGGCCGGCTGGGGAGCAGTTAGGTGTCAATCAGGCTGGCAGTGCAGTGTTAAGGGGATGATCAGGCTGTCAGGCAGAAGTGGTTGTGGGCAATCAGGCAGAGGCAGGCAAGTGATTGGGAGCCAGCAGTCCTGGATTGTGTGAGGGATGTCCAACTGGGGGTCCTAGATTGGAGAGGGTGCAGGCTGGGCTGAGGGACAACCCCCCCCCCCCCCCGTGAACGAATTTCATACACTGGGCCTCTAGTTGTTAATATATATGTATTTATTGCCATTTTATTATTCATATTCTAATCTTTTTGTTGTTCTTCTTAAAGACAGTTTGGTGGTGATGAACGCCTTTAGCTTTTTCTTGTCTGGGAAAATCTTTATTTGAGCTTCAATTCTAAATGATTGCTTTGCTGGGGAGAGTAATGTTGTTTGTTGATTCTTGCTTTTCAACACTTAATATTTCTTGCCACTCCTTTCTGGCCTGCAAAGTTTCTGTTGAGAAATTAATTGTCAGTTGTATAGGTGCTCCCTTGTAAGTAACTAATTGCTTTTCTCTTGCTACTTTTATGATTCCCTCTTTGTCTTTAACCCTTGACATTTTAATTATGTATGTCTTGGTGTGGGCCTCTTTGAGTTCCTCTTGTTTGGGATACTCTGTGCTTCCTTGTCTTGTAAGTATATTTCTCTCACCATGTAGGGGAAGTTTTCTGTCATTATTTCTTCAAATCAGTTTTCAATATCTTGCTCTCTCTCTTCTCCTTCTGGCACCCCCATAATGTGAATGTTGGTATGCTAGAAGTTGTCCCAGAGGCTCCTTACACTATTTTCATATTTTAGGATTACTCTTTCTTTTTGTTCTTCTGATTGGGTGCTTTTTAGCTTCCTCATATTCCAAATCATTGGTTTAATTCTCTGAATACTCTACTGTTGAATCTGTACATTATTCTTTATTTCAGTCAGTGTTTGCTTAATTTCTGACTGTTCCTTTTTCATGTCTTTGAAATTCTCACTAAGATCCTTGAAAGTCACACTAAGTACCTTGAAGCTATCATTAAGTCCCTTGAGCATCCTTATGGCTGTAACTCTGTATCTAGTAGTTTTCTTGCTTCCATTTTATTTAGTTCCTTTTCTGGAGATTTCTTCTGTTCTTTCATTGTGACCTGTTTCTTTGTCTCCACATTTTAGCTGCTTCCTTGTGTTTGTTTCTATGTATTAGGTAGATCTGCTATGTCTCCTGGAACTGGTAGAGTGGCCTTGTGCAATAGGTATCCTGTAAGCCCAAATGACTCAGCTTCCCCAGTCACCTGACCTGGGCGCTTTAGGTATGCCTCTGTGTGTGCTGTGTGCAGTCTTGCTGTAGTTCACTGAGAGGAGTTGACCACCAGGACAATCGATTGCAAGGATCGATTGTGACTACAGTGGAAGAGCTGCTGTACAGGAGCTGACACTATGGAATAGGAATTGCTTCAGTGGGGCATTGGTATTCCCTGAGACTGCCCCTTCAGTGTGTCACTCGTGGAAGTGGTAGGGTTGTAACCTGGCATGTCAAAACTTACCACTGGTGCACTGGCTCTGGGGCCTCCCAGGAGGTACAAAGTCAGCCTCTGCCTTTGCCCTGCCCAGAGCCACCCAACATGAGCCACAAAGCAATCTTCAGATGGCTGCTACTTGTGTTGAGCTTGGAGGTACCCAGGAGAGAAAAACCTATGAACCAAGGCGGGGTTACCATCAGTTCTGGGCCTGGGGTCACTTATTGATAGGTATGGGGCTCACTGATGCCAGCTTTTGCTTGTTTGATAGATTTTAGGAAAGTCTGAAACATGAGGCAAGAGAGGCCACTTATATGGAAAAGCCACTGGAAATTGTGTGGATGAACCTGCAAGTAGGGAGGGGCAGTGATCTCAGGGAATCACCAGGGCAGGCAAAAAGTGTGAGCTGGGTTGATGAAAATTCAGATATGGCACCTGTCTCTTGGCTCTGTGGAGAGGTGGGTTTAGCCATAGAATTCTGGCCTCTGCCAGCACTTCTGCCTGGGAGAAAGCTGCTCCTCCAGCTCTCACTCTGATTCCAGACAAGTTAGTTCCTCCCTGAATGTCCCATGTTCCATTCCAGGTGTGGCCCCCCACACTGGAGCTTAGAGGGCATGAGTCCAAGTACATCCATGCATGGGTCCTTTAGGAGGAAATGCCTGGAACTCCCACAGCCTCTGTGTCACACAATCACAATTCCCACTGCTTTTATGCCAGAAGTTGTGGGGACTTCTCTTCCTGGCACTGGAACCCTGGGCTGGGGAGCCTGATGTGGGGCAGGGACCCTCTGTTCTTCAGGCAATCCTTCACAGCCAAGATATCCCTCCCAATTTTAAACCACCACAGGTGGGTGTGGGCCCAGCCAGATTGCAATTCAATTCCACCCCTCTTCTCAGTACCTCTTACCAGTCTTGATGTGTTTCATCTTTAATTCCCTAGTTGTAGGACTTCTATTCAGCTAGATATCAGGTGGTTCTGAATGAAGGTTGTTCTGTATTTTAGTTGTAAATTTTGATGTGGTTGTGGGAGGTGGCGAGTACCACATTTACCTATGCTGTCATCTTCAATGCAGTAATGTGGGCCAGCCATGTTCAGACGTGTGCTAAGGCATGCCTCAGCCATATACATTTGTTTACTCAAGGTGACAGATGAATGCATGCATTTACTAGACCTATTCAATATAAATTTAAAATTATAGTAATAGATATAGAAAACTTTTCTCTGAAATTCAACTTTTCATAAATACTTAAATTTAAATACACAAACTTGTCTACATAAGTAAACACAGATAAACTAACTAATTTGTCAATTTTTTAACATATGCATTCAGAATACCTGCTTTGTTATATAAAGGAATTTTGACTTTAATGGACACCCCCTCACCAGAATTAGTCAGTTATATCGAGGTTTTACTGTATATTATAGAGTATGTTTAACCATCATCACCATGCTGTACATTAGAACCCCAGAACTTATTCATCCCACATAACTGAACTTTTTTACTCTTTGCCCACCGTCTCCCCATTTCCTCCACACCTCAGCCCCTGGCAACTATCATCCCACTCTGCTTTTATGAATTTGACTTTTTTGGTGTTATTGTTAAACCTCACTTGAGGATATTTTTCCATTGATCTTTAGGGAGATGGTGGAATGGAAGGGGAGAGACAAAGAGAGAGAGAGACATTGATGTGAGAGAGACAAATTAATTGGTTGCCTCCCACACACCCTGACCAAGGCCAGTGATTGAGCCTGCAACTGAGGTATGTGTCCTTGACTGGAATTGAACCCTGGACCCTTCTGTCCGTGGGCCAACACTATCCAATGAGCCAAACTGGCTTGGGAAAATTTGACATTTTTAGGTTCAACATATATGAGATTATACAATACATATTTTTCCTTTTCTGTCTGATTTATTTCACATAGAATAATGAACTCCAGGTTCATCAATGTTGACACAAATGGGATTCTTTCTTTCTTTTTAAAAAGAGTGATATATTTGCCCCCTTTCTCTCCAGGGTGAGGCAAAAGTGGGTTTATATTTGTTTTTATGGAAAATAATACAGTAATTATTAAATGACTAGAGGCCCAGTGCACAAAATTCGTGCATGGCGGGGGGTCTCTCAGCCCAGCCTGCACCTTCTCCAATCTGGGTCCCCTCTCACAATCCAGGACTGCTGGCTCTCAACTGCTCAATGCCTGCCTGCCTGATTGCCCCTAACTGCTTCTGCCTGCCAGCCTGATCACCCCCTAACCACTCCCCTGCCAACCTGATCGACGCTTAACTGCTCCCCTGCCGGCCCGGTCACCCCTAACTGCCCTCCTCTGCAGGCCTGGTTGCCCCTAACTGTCCTCCCATGCAGGCCCGGTCACCCCTAACTTCCCTCCCTTGCCAGCCTGGTCGCTCCTAACTGCCTACCTCAGCCAGCCCAATTGCCCCTAACTGCCTAGTCACCCCTAATTGCCCTCCCCTGCTGGCCTGGTCACCCCCAACTGTCCTCCTCTGTAGGCCTGGTCACCCCCAACTTGCCTACCCTGCAGGCCTGGTCACCCCTAACTGCCCTCCCCTGCTGGCCTGGTCGTCCCCAACTGCCCTCCTCTGCCATCCCGGTCACCCCTAACTGCCCTCCCCTGCAGGCCTTGTCCCTCCCAACTGTCCTCCCCTGCAGGCCTGATCACCCACAACTGCCCTCCCCTGCCAGCCATCTTGTGGCAGCCATCTTGTGTCTACATGGGGGCAGCCATCTTGTGTGTTGGAGTGATGGTCAATTTGCATATTACTCTTTTATTAGATAGGATAATACAAGAATAAACTCTCTGTTTCACATACAACTGCAAACCTACTTTGCTCCACTATGTCTGTGTGTGTGTGTGTGTGTGTGTGTATGTGTGTGTGTAATTTTCTTTATTCATCTATCAACTGACAGGTGATTTTTAAATATTGGGTATTATGAATCATGTTGCAATGTGCATGGGAGTGCAGATACCTCTTTCAGATAGTAACTTCATTTCCTTTGGCTATATACCCTGAAGTGGGAGTGCTGGATCATATTGTAGTTGTAATTTTTAATTTTTTGAGAAACCTACATACTGTCTTCCATTGTGGCTGTACCAATTTACATTCCAACTGACAGTGTACAAAGGTACCTTTTTCCTTACATCCTTGCAAACATTCGTTATCTTTTGTCATTTTGATAATCGTCATCTTCACATGTGTGAGGTGAAATCTCATTGTGGTTTTGAATTTCATTTCTCTTATCAGTGATGCTGAGCATTTTTTTTTCATATACCTGTTGGCCATTTGTATGTCTTTTGAGAAATATCTATTCTGGTCCTTAGCCCATTTCTTATTCATGTTATTTGTTTTTGTTTGTTGTTTTTTGTTTTTGCTATTAAGTCGTCTGAGTTACTTATATATTTTTAACATTAACCATAAATAATATTTATGGTTTATACATATTTTTCTCATTTCACAAATTGCCTTCTCACTCTATTAATTGTTTCTTTTGCTATGTTGAAAGCCTTTTAGCTTGTTGCAACCCCACTTTCTACTTTTGCTTTTACTTGTTCTTTTGATATCACATTCAGTAAATCATTGCCAAGATCAATGTCTGTGTTTGTTTTCTTCTATTAGTTTTAAAGGTTTTAGTCTTACATTTAAGTCTTTAATTGACTCAGAGTTGATTTTTGTATATTGTGTGAGATATGGGTCTAATTTCAGTATTCGGCATGTGGATATTGAGTGTTCTGAATCATTTATTGAAGAGATTATAATTTCCCTGTTGTATGTTCTTGGCACTCTTGTCCAAGATCAGTCAACTCATATGTATGGACTTATTTCTGAGCTCTTTATTCTGTTTCACTGATCCATGTGTCTGTTTTTATCACAGTACCACAGTGTTTGATTACTATAACTTTTTAATATATTTTGAAATCACGAAGGATGATACTTCCAACTTTGTTCTTCTTTTTTAAAAAAATATTTTTTATTGATTTTTAGAGAGAGAGGAAGGGAGAGGGATAAAGAGATAGAAATATCAATGAGACAGGAACATTATTGGTTGCCTGACACACTGGGATCAAGCTCGCAACCGGGGCATGTGCCCTGACTGGGAATTAAACTGGCAATATCTTGGTTCCTGGGTCGATGCTCAACTGCTGAGCAACACTGGCCAGGCCAGCTTTGTTCCTCTTGCTTAAGTTTTCATTGTCTATTCAGGATCTTTTTTTTGGTTCCATGTGAACTTTAGGACTGCTTTTTTTTTTTTTCCTATTTCTGTAAAGAACATCATTGGAATTTAAAAATATATATACATTTTATTGATTTTTTACAGAGAGGAAGGGTGAGTGATAGAGAGTTAGAAACATCAATGCGAGAGAAACATCGATCAGCTGCCTCTTGCACACCTCCTACTGGGGATGTGCCCACAACCAAGCTATATGCCCTTGACCAGAATCAAACCTGGGACCCTTCAGTCCACAGGCCTATGCTCTATCCACTGAGCCAAGCCAGTTAGGGCATAGTCATTGAAATTTTAATTGAATTGAATTCATAGATTACTCTGGGTAGTAAGGACATTTTAACATTAATTCTTCCCATATATGAACACAGAAGTCTTTCCATTTATTTGTGTATTTTTAAGTTACCTTCTTGATGCTTTATAGTTTTCAGTATATAAGTCTTTCACCTCTTTGGTTACATTTATTCTTAAGTATTTTAATCTTTTGTTACTATTGTAAATGGGATTGTTTTCTTAATTTCCTTTTCAATTGTTCATTATGAATAGAAATACCACTAATTTTCTATGTTGATTTTGTATCCTGCAACTTTACTGTATTTCCAACAGTATTTTATGTTGAGTTTCTAGGGTTCTCTATCTATATGATCATGTTTTTTGTTTTTGTGAGGTTTTTTTTTTTTTTTTTTCAATTCAAAGAACTCCCTTTAGCATTTCTTGTAAGGCCTAGTGATGATGAAGTCTAGTGATGATGAACTCCTTCAGCTTTGTTTTTTGTTTTTTTGTGTGTGTTTTTTTCTTTTTTCTGAGAAAGTCTTTATTGTGATTTCATTTTTTTTTTCTTTTTAAATTTCTTTACTGATTAAGGTGTTACATATGTGTCCTTATTCCCCCGGTAACCCCCCCCCCCCCATTTTCCCCACTCATGCCCTCACCCACCTGGTATCTGTGTCCATTGGTTAGGCTTATATGCATGCATACAAGTCCTTTGGTTGATATCTCTCCCTTACCCCACCCCTATCTTCCCTCTGAGGTTTGATGGTCTGATTGATGTTTCTTTGTCTCTGGATCTGTTTTTGTTCATCAGTTTATGTTGTTCATTATATTCCATAAATGAGTGAGATCATGTGATATTTATCTTTCTCTGACTGGCTTATTTCACTTAGCATAATACTCTCCAGCTACATCCATGCTGTTGCAAATGGTAAGAACTCCTTTTTTACCACAGCATAGTATTCCATTGTGTAGATGTACCACAGTTTTTTAATCCACTCATCTGATGATGGGCACTTAGGCTATTTCCAAATCTTAGCTATGGTGAATTGTGCTGCTTTGAACATAGGGGTGCATATATCCTTTCTAATTGGTGTTTCTAGTTTCTTGGGATATATTCCTAGAAGTGGGATCACTGTGTCAAATGGGAGTTCCATTTTTAGTTTTTTGAGGAAACTCCATACTATTCTCCACAGTGGCTGCACCAGTCTGCATTCCCACCAGCAGGGCACGAGGGTTCCTTTTTCTCCACAGCCTTTGCCAGGTGTAGTATTCATGTTCATGTACAATAGAACCTTGGTTCTCAAACTTAATTCTTTCCAGAAGGCTGTTCAAGAAGTATTTGTTTGAAAACAGTTATTTTTTTCCCATTAGAAATAATGTAAATTGAATTAATTCATTCTAGACTCCCAAATGAGTCCCTGTTTTAACCTTTCTTATATGAAATACATGTCTAATGTGCTGTCTAATCTATAAAGAAATACTTCTTTTCTTAAATGAGTCACTTTCAGCACTTGTTCCAGGGGTGTCTTTCAGGAGGTCAATATGTGGTATCTTTACTTTTTCATATATCATTGCCTCCAAAATGCTGTCACTGGTTAAAACTGCTTTTCATTTATCCAAAACAACAGTTATTCTACCTCTTCAATGGCCTGTGATCATTGCTTCTTTCACACCCTTAGAAACATTAGCACTCTTCATGGCCTCTTTATGTTTTAAAATTGTGCTAATCATCCATTTCACCAGCAACAAAAACAAAACAAACAAACAAAACCCCTCAAAAATATTCATAGCACAATTTCCTAAGATGTTAACAAGGCAAGGTTTAGATGTAAACTGATTCAAAATGGTGTATTCTATCCTTTATTTGTGGATTGAGAGACACTTTTTGTCTAGCTGATACATCATGAAAGGGTTGTTAGGTCAACAACAGAAGTAAACAGAGACATATTTTTTGTGAACAACTTGGTGGAGTACTGAATTGTTCAAGATGGGAGATGTTTGAGAAATAAGGTTTGACTGTATTTCATTATTAGTCTCTTTATATCCATGGAATTAGTAGTGATGATCTCTAGTTCATTGTGATATTGTTAATTCTATCTTTTTTATTCTTGGTTAATATGACTAGAAGTTTATAATTTTATTGATCATGCCAAAGAACCAGCTTTGGGTTTTATTGATTTTCTCTATTATTTTTCTGTTTTCAATTTCATAGATTTTTACTCTAATTTACTTTCCTTAAAATTTTATTGTTTTACATTTCCTATATAATAAAAGACTAATATGCTAAGTGTTTGGTCATCCTGTAGGCCGTTCAACCAATCAAAGTGTAATATGCTAATGATATACTAAGGATGCTCAACTGCTCACTCTGATGTGCACTGACCACCAGGGGTCAGACACTCAAAGCAAGAGCTGTCCCCTGGTGTTAGTGCGCTCCCATAGGGGGAGCACTGCTCAGCCAGAAGCTGGGCTCACAGCTGGCGAGCACAGCAGAAGTGTTGGGAGCCTCTCCTGCTTCTGCTGCAGAGCTAAGGATGTCCGGGAGAGGGCCTAAGCAATCAGTCAGACATCCCTCAAGGGCTCCCAGACTGCGAGAGGGTGCAGGCAGTGCTGAGGGACCCCCCTCCAGTGCACGAATTCTGTGCACCAGGCCTCTAGTGTATATATATATATATATATATATATATATATATATATATATATATATATAATTTTAAATGCCTTGTTTTTAAAACAGCAGTTCTGTTGAGAGAGCTGGAGTCCCAGTTATAATAAGTCCCTATACTCTAGCACTGTTGCTTGGCCCATGAACCTACAAATAAGACACATCAGATTCAAAGGCAGTGCTTTCAAAAATATATTTTTAATCAATTTGGGTTTTTTCTTTGTCTCATGAATTTTTTAGAAGTATGTTATATAATTTCCAAATATTTGGGGGATACTATAACTACTTTCTTGTTATTTATTTTCAGATTAATTCCTTTATACAGTAGTTTGTGAATATACTGTGTATGATTTCTGTTCTCTTAAATTTGTTAAAGTGTGTTTGATGGCTCTGAATTTGTCCTATCTTGATAAATGTTTTATGTCACTTCAGAATAATATGCATTCTGTTGTTGTTGGATGGAGTATTTTATAAATGTCAAGTAGATCAAATTGATCAATAATGTTGTTGAAGTCACCTGTATCCCTACTGATTTTCTGCCTTTCTGACCTATCAATTACTGAAAGAGTGATATTGAAGTCTCCAATACCACTATAATAATGAATTTTTTTATATTTCTCTTTTTATCTCTGATTTTGTTTTACATATTCTGTCACTTTGTTTTTAGTTGTATATCCATTTAATATTGCTGTATATTCTTGGAGAACTGATTCCTTTTTTTATTATGTACTGCCTCTCTGCATCTCTCATGATTACCCTTGTTTTAAAGTCTGCTTCTATAAAATTAATATAGCTATAGCAGTTTTTTGTTATTATGGTTAATATGGTATGATTTTTTCCATTCCTTTATTTTTAGCCTATCTGAATCTTTATGCTTAAAATAAATTCATTGCAGACAAAATATGATTGGAGATTTCTATCACTTTCATTATATGTCTTTTAACTTGTGCATCTGAACCATTCACATTTAAAGTGATTGTTGATATAGTTAGATTAATATTTATTGTATTTATAACTTTTTAAAATTTGATTAATTTGTTCTACATTTCTTTCCCCCATTTTTCTGCTTTCTCTGATTTTAATTGAATATTTAATATAATTTCATTCATCTCCTCTTAATTAATCAGCCTCAGTATATCAAATATACTTTTTTCCAGACTTATTGAGATATAATTGCTATATAGCATCATGTAAGTTTAAGGTATACAATGTAATAATTTGATGTGCATATATATTTCAAAATTACCTCAATAAGGTTAGTTTAACACATCTGTCCCCTCATATAAATGCAATTTCTGTTTTGTGGTGAGAACTTTTAAAATCTACTCTCAGCAACTTTCAATAATACAATGTATTATTTACTATAGTTACTATGCTGTGTATTACATCTCCAGAATGTAGTCTCTTATAATTACCGTAGATGTTGGTATCCCACCCTAGACAATCACCAAACTTTTCTGTATTTTTTTTAGTTCAGTTTTTTTTTTATTCCACATGTAAGTATTTGTCTTTCTCTGTCTGACTTATCAAATGTACTTCTTTTAAACAATGAATAGTTTCCTTACTTTACAATATACATTTTAATTCATGCAAGTCTAACTTCAAACAACTCAAAATAGCTTCACATATGTCATATGTATTTTATTAAAAATGATTTCCAATTCCTTCTACCCATGCTTGTGACATTGCTATTATTCTTTTTTTTCTTATGCATTGCTACAATCACCCATTGCATTGTTAGTAGGCTATTTTCAATTAGATCAATTAAGAATAAGTTAAATAAATCATTGTATTTCTTCTTCACTTTTTCCTTCTTTAATATCCTTATTTTATGTAGATCCAAAGTTTTTACCTATATATTCTCCCTTCTGTCTAAAGAACTTCTTTTGAACATTTTTTTTGCAAGGTACTTTTATGGACAATGAATTCTCTCTCTCTCCTTTTTTTGTTTGTTTGCATGAGAAATGCTTTAGTTTCACTTTCCATTTGAAGAACAATTTTGTTGAGTTAGAATTCTAGGTGGTTGGATTTTTTTCTTTCAATGCTTTAAATATTTCACTTCACACTATGTTTTCTGCATAGTTTTTGGTGAGATGTTCACTGTAATTCTTATATATGTGTTTTAGTTTCCTAGGGTTCTTATGACAACTTATCATAAACTGGTGCCTTCAAATATAAATTTATCCTTTCATAATTCTGGAGACCTGGTGAAATGTGGAAGAGAACAGAATGAACCACTGAGTGGGGTGGTTGTGGTGAAAGGCTTGAAGAAAATACCCTCTCTCTACTATGCAATCTGTCAGAATTGACCAAGAGGAATGCTGAAAGGTAAAAGGTTATTTTGAGAAGGTTCTGAAGGGAGTGCTAAAAAAAATGCTCTCTTTCTCCAAATAGAGAATTTTGTCACCACTGTGAACAATTTGTGTATATTATGTCTGAGGATTTTTATTATGTCTACTAGATGCCTGGTGCACAAAATTTGTGCACGGGGAGTATCCCTCAACTCAGCCTGCACCCTCTCCAATCCGGAACCCCTCAGGGGATGTCTGACTGCCTGTTTAAGTCCAATCCCAGGGACATCCCTCTCACAATCTGGGACCACTGGCTCCTAACTGCTTACCTGCCTGCCTGCCTGATTGCCCCTAACTGCCCCCCTGCCAGCCTGATTACCCCTAACTGCCTCCCCTGCCAGCCTGGTCACCCCCAGCTTCCCCCCTCTGCTGGCCTGGTTGCCCCCAACTGCCCTCCCCTGCTAACCTGGTCGCCCCCTACTGCCTCCTGCCAGCCTGGTCGCCCCCAACTTCCCCCCCCCTACCAGGTTGGTTGCCCCCAACTGACCCCCCCTCCTGGCCTGGTCGCCTCATGCAGCCTGCTGTTCAGTCATTTGGTCATCCCTCACTAAGCCCCCTGCTGGCCTGGTTGCCCCACACAGCCTACTGTTCAGTCTGGTCGTCTCTCACTAACCCCCTGCTGGCCTGATCGCCCCATGCAGCCTTCTGTTCAGTCATTTGGTCATCCCTCACTAAGCCCCCTGCTGGCCTGGTTGCCCCACACAGCCTGCTGTTCAGTCTGGTTGTCCCTCACTAACCCCCTGCCAGTCTGGTCGCCCCATGCAGCCTGCTGTTCAGTCGTTTGGTCATCCCTCACTAACCCCCCTGCCAGCCTTGTTGCCCCATGCAGCCTGCCAGCCTGCCATTCGGTCGTTTCTGTTACTGTGACGGAGTCCCAGACAATTTGCATATTCCTCTATTATTAGTATAGATGCTAACATTTATATGAAAAAATAAATTATGATACCTTGTTAGACTTATTGCTTTCCATCTTGCTCTTTTCATTTAACTAGATCTTGGGCAGTTTTCCATGTTAATGTATATCTATCTCTTTATTTTCAATGACTGAATAATATAGGCCTTTGGTATTTTTCCAGTTTCTAATATACAAACAATATGCCGATAGAAATCCTTCCATCATAGTGTACTTATGTGACAGTTTTTAGCTAAATCCTCATGAATGGAATTGCTCAATCAAAAATGTATGCACACTGCCCTAGCTGGTTTGGCTCAGTGGATAGAGCATTGGCCCACAGACTAAAGTGTCCTGGGTTTGATTCCAGTCAAGGGCATGTACCTAGGTTGTAAGCTCAATCCCTGGCCCTGGTCAGGGTATGTGCGGGAGGCAACCAATCAATGTGTCTGTCTCACATCAATGTTTCTCTGTCTCTCCCCTTCCCTTCCACTCTCTCTAGAAATCAATGGAAAAATATCCTCAGGTAAGGATTAACAACAAGGAAGGAAGGAAGGAAGGAAGGAAGGAAGGAAGGAAGGAAGGAAGGAAGGAAGGAAGGAAGGAAAAGTTTAAAAAATGTGTGCACTCTTTATAATGTGTTAGTTACTGTAATGTCTTCTACAGAATTGTGCCAATTTATACTCTCACTGTATTAAAAAACACTTGTTTCTCTTACATTCTTGCCAACACATTTTAATCTTTGCCAATATTACTGGAGAAGTGAAAAATTAGAGTTTTAATTTGTCTTTTACTACTGTAAGTAAATACTGTTTAAAATACATATTGGAAAGTTTTATTTCTTCTGAATTCCTTTTCATTTGCTACTTATTTTCTATTAGATTGTTTGTTTCTTTCCTTTATGGACCTGTAGTTTTTAATATAAGAACATTTTTAGAGCACCTAACTATATGCCAGGGATATATTAAGCACTTTATATTTATTATTTTATTTATTCTTCACAAGAACCCAAAGGGGAAAATAATACATTATCTATATTTGTCTGACAACAAACTGAAGTACAGAATGGTGAAGTAATTTTCCCAAGGGTGCATTGGAGTTTGAAACCTGAGAGCTTGTATCCACAACTTACTTTACTAATTGGAATTACATAGAATTTATAGATTAATTTGGTAAGAATTGATATATTTTTAAAATTCAAAAAAGATCCTGCTCTTTGAAAGAGTTCTGCAAACAAAGTCACCTAAATTCAGCAGCAAAGTATAGGGCTATTTATTTTGAGTAAGAAATTTCACCTAGTAGCTACATTCTAAATGCCTCCCAAGAAGTTTTCAGGATTTGGAAATTGTATGGAATAAATTAATGTCATTGAATCTTTTACCTTAAACACAAGAATAAAATTGTATTAGGAAATTCATTTCTTCTCATCCTCACTTTTAAAAATAGCTGAAGAAGTATTTAAAGAATATTGACTTGATTGCATGCCAAATTATTAGATATCCTGGGAGTAACACTTTTTATCATTTTGGCTTTGAATATAGGGGAATAATGAGAAATAAGGATTTAGAGATCAGCAGGGTACAAATAACCAGCAAGCCACATAAGTAACATAAATGTGAAATTTATCCTATGTGTTATTGGGATTTACAGAAAAGATTTAGCTAAGGGATTGGTGTAATCCCATTTACATTTTCAGACAAATTGCTGCTAGCCATGAAGGAGATAGCCTGAGCAGAGAGAGGAGGAAGTACAATTAAAGGCAAGAAAACCACTTAGGAAGCTGCTGATATAGTCTAGGTATGAAATGATGAGGTACTAAACTAATCAATGCTTGCAGGCATGAAGATGACATCTGAGATTCATAAAAGGCAGATGCCACAAGACTTAAGGACGGATTGGGTGAGGGATGAAGTGCTGGTATGAATCCAGAAGACTTACTCAATCCAAAAATATATTAATCTATTTTTGTGCCAGAAACTCCAAGAGCCCAGAAATACAAATATAAGTAAATACAATCCCTGTCTTCAGGTAAAAGAAGTAGAAATGCATATAAATAATTAAAAGATAGCATGATGGCACTAGAGTTAAATTATGTACAAGGTGCAGTAGGGAATAAAGAGGGGGAAGTAAATTACACTACCTGGGAAATATGAGGAAGGCTTCAGAGATTTACAAGGTAACTCTTTAGTTGAGTCATGAAGAATATGTAAGAGTTGGTTGGATGATCGTGGATCATCCTGGTAAAATCATTCTTGGAGGAGGGAGCTCTGTGTGCAAAAGCTCATAAGTTTAAAACAACATACCCTTATTTGTGTAATGAAGCTTCAAGTTGTTCCTCCTGAACAGTGTGGGTGAATGAAGGGATGAGGGAGAGAGAGACCACAATTAATAAAAGGTAAGGATGAAGAGCTAGAATGGCTAACTCATAAAGTGCTTTGGAAAACCCCATGCTGATGAATTTAGCCTTGACCTAAGAGACAAGAAGTGAAGGCTTTAAAACAGAGAAGTGACATGGTCTGCATTGTGTTTTAGAAAATATCCTGCTCTTTGAAACAGAGTTCTACAAAATAGATCATGCTTTTTTATGTGTGTTTTTAATATTATATCACCTATCACACGAGTCAGACTGAAAGGGTTTGAATCCTGGATCCGTTAGCCACTTACCATTGGACTTTGGGCAAGTCATTTACCATTGATTCTTTTTCCTCTTCTGTCATATGGAGATATTAATAGTGCCACTTACATTGGGTCCTGGTGGGGATTAATAGAGATAATGTATACAAAATATTTGTAACAGTGCCTTAAAAACCATAAGCACAAAACAAATAACAATATTATTTTTGTGTGTTTCTAAGACAATCTACCCTACCAGATTTTGACCTTTCTAAGGGTAAGAATTATGCCTAGTTTTGTGTTTCCAACCCCTAGCATAGTGCATATGTATGATGGACAAAATTATATGCCAATGGGATCCCCCTTTGGTGAAGCATTAGCTGACCCAGATGTTGGGAGTACTGTCAGCAGGCAGCCTTCATTCAGGGATCACCTCAGCTACACAGAACTGCCTTGCTCAAGGTCATATCACTTCCCAAAGTGGCTCAGACACAATGAGAATTGATATACAAATACATATAAGTCTTGGTAATACCCACCCATAGGGAGGGCAACCATAGCTGCAGAGATCCCTATGGGATTGGACAAGTCTATCAATGGACTGCATTATAACTTTACTTTCCCACTGCCCACTCCTCTTTCCTTTCCTCTCCCTTCTATAGATGTTTATCTCAAGGGCATTCCTTAGAAAACGTCCTACACGTTGAAGTAATAGTATATCCTAAAACTGGCTTCCTATGGAATCCAACCCACAATTGTAGCATATAGTAGATAGTCAAAAGGTTTGTCAAATTAATGAATGAATGCTCAACTTATTTCTGTTGCTGAATGTGAAAATCATGTGCTTTATGTGTTATCTAACTTTTCTCTCCTTCATATTTATGGGGATATAGTAAATAATGTGCTGTAAAAGGAGAATATTGTGAAAACGGGAATAACTTATACTCTGGAAGAGTGCAAAATTTCTGTGCCAAAAGTATTTTTGTTGGCTTCTCTCCTTGTAATTAAATCATATTCATCCTTGCCGAAACCGGTTTGGCTCAGTGGATAGAGCGTCGGCCTGCGGACTCAAGGGACCCAGGTTCGATTCCGGTCAAGGGCATGTACCTTGGTTGCGGGCACATCCCCAGTAGGGGGTGTGCAAGAGGCAGCTGATCAATGTTTCTAACTCTCTATCCCTCTCTCTTCCTCTCTGTAAAAAATCAATAAAATATAAAAAAAATAAAAAATATCATATTCATCCTTGAGTATGTCTTAAAAAGAAATTCTTGGATTTTAAGATAATACTAATACAATATGAAAGGAGGCTGTATTGATAATGTTTTTCTTAAGAGATATTTAATGCAAGAAACTTTAAAAATGTTATATAAAGTAAAACATCTCAGTATGCCATATCAAAATGCAGTATGTTGTTTCTTAGTAAGAAAAGACCTTTATTTTCTTTACTTTATTCATTTTGTCATACACACACACACACACACACACACACACACACACACACACACACACATTATCTGGCTGTCACAGAGAACTCATTTCTGCTGTCGTGTAGTGAGAGAGAGGTTCAGGCTGCTGAAAGTTTGAAAAGTTTTCTTTGCATCTCATCACAATTTTGAAGGCATCGACTTAACAACATTAAGTATGCTTATAGCTATTCTAATTAGAATTTCTTCCTCTAAGAAAGTATGGATGAAGTCAGAGTTGTGGATAGGGACTGACATGTAGGTACACATCATAAAGTTATGCACATAAATGAAAGTTATGGACTGTGCTGATAGGAAGGCAATGATTTCAATAAAATGTGGATGGACATCAAAATTTTAGTTTCCAAGGGAAGAAAGGAAATTATGCAAATATGATACATTTGGAAAATAAAATGTAGTTTAAGCAGGAGCAATGAAATAAATCACTTAATAATTTATATTATTGGGCATACAAGAAACAAAAAAAACTTAAAAATGGTCAGGCAGATGGACTTTCTAATTTAACAAATATATATTAAGTTCCTACTGTGTATAGTCATTACTAGATTATAGAGGCAGGAATAATGCTGGATGTGGCCCAGAGCTTCTACACTGGAGAGTACTAAGATTTAGTCTGGTTTCTTCTCAGCAACTAATCTAACATGCTCACGGCATGATGAGCAGCATAGCATGGGACTCTAGGATCTGCACATTCCAACCATAACCTACAGTATCATTGTAGATAAGAGTTTCATCCCTGCCAAGAGAGGAGTGTTGAGTCCTAAATTCCTTCAGGAGGATGAAAAAATTCTTCTGACATTTTATATAATAAGGAAGACATGTTACATAAGAGAAATATATGCCATATTCAAGAGTTGTATATTGAATGTGTGCTTTATGTAGTATAGTAGCTCCATATGCCAATGGGAAAACCAGTTTCTAAGTATTTGTTTATGGAGTTCAGGAAAAGGACTTGAAGCTACTTTTATCCCAATAAACACTGTGGAGGAAGAAATTATTGAGATTAGTTTTGAATTTCATAAAACTCAAATTCAACAGCTTGAAGTGAAGAAATTAGAGAAAAAGTTGGGTGCCAATTTTTAGAACTTATAAGAGACTTTTCCTGATAAGTTCTACAGTACTTTTTTTTTTTTTACAAATCACATTTTTTAAAAAATTTCTTTATTGATTAAGGTATCACATATTTGTCCTCAACCCCCCATTCCCATCCCACACCCCTCCCCACACATGCCCCCACCCCCCTGTTGTCCTTAACCGCTGGTTAGACTCGTATGCTTGCACACAAGTCCTTTGGTTGATATCTCCCCTTTACCCCCACCCTCCCCTACCCTCCCTCTGAGGCCCGACAGTCTGATCCATGCCTCCTTGTTTCTGGGTCTGTTCTTGTTCATCCGTCTATGTTGTTCATTATTTCCCCTAGATGAGTGAGATCATGTGCTATTAGAAATACACTTATAAGAACGGAAAATGAGACAAGCAATAATGGTTATGGTGACAGGCAAATGAATCAGTCTGTAGTGAGTTTCTTTCTGGGCCAACAGTTCTTTTGAGACCCAATTTCAATGTCCAACAGTTCCTTATGTGTACATGTCAGCACTGACATTACAGTTCTGGCTGGTGGACAAATGGTGGTAATGCAGGTCCGACTCTCTCTGGTTTGGTCCTGGGCAACCTGCAGTGATGCACAGCTGCTAACTACTAGTATGGGAAGGCCACATCAGCGTCTTCCATCTCTGGACTGCTTCTCTTCTGTCTTCATGGCTGGAGTAGTCCTGTTGATTCCTCTCTGTTGCTGGAATCCACATGGTCTTGGAGTTGTTTTCTGAAAATATACAAACATATTCTCGACCAGAAGTTAATAAAGGAATATTTTATATAAATTTGACTTGGGATCCTATTTCATTTTTTGCCCAAATGATTTTCCTCTGGATGCTTGTTTTGACACCTTGTGTGTTTTTCATGGTGTCTTGCTTTTAGCCTTACAATTAATTTTCTAAAGTATTAATTTTCTAGATGTAATTTACTTACAGGATATTTTTCCTTACATGGTATTAAGGTATTATATGTGTACATATCTTACCATTGCCCCCCCACCCCACTCCCATATATGCCCTCAACCCCCAGAGTTTTGCGTCCATTGGTTATGCTTATATTCATGCATGCAAGTCCTTCGGTTGATCTCTTATCTTCCCCACCTCTCCCTAAACTTCCTGCTGTAATTTGACAGACTGTTTGATGCTTTACTGCCTCTGTATCTATCTTTTTGTTCAACAGTTTATAATGTTGTTTATTATCCATAAATGAGTGAGATCATGTGGTATTTTTCTTTCATTGACTGGCTTATTTCACTCAGCATAATGTTCTCCAATTCCATCCAGGTTGCTGCAAATGGTAAGAATTCCTTCTTTTTTATGGCAGCATAGTATTCCATGGTGTAGATGTACCATAGTTTTCTGATCCAGTCATCTGCTGATGGGCACCTAGGCTGTTTCCAGATCTTAGCTATTGTAAATTGTGCTGCTATGAACATAGGGGTGCATATATCCTTTCTTATTGGTGTTCCCAGTTTCTTAGGATATATTCCTAGGAGTGGGATTACTGGCTCAAATGGGAGTTCCATTTTCAGTTTTTTGAAGAAACTCCATACTGTTCTCCACAGTGGCTGTACCAGTCTGTATTCCCACCAGCAGTGCATGAGGGTTCCTTTTTCTCTGCATCCTCGCCAACACTTGTCGTTTGTTGATTTGTTGATGATAGCCATTCTGACAGGTGTGAGATGGTACCGCATTGTTGTTTTGATTTGCATCTCTCGGATAATTAGTGACGTTGAGCATGTTTTCATGTGTCTCTTGGCCTTCCTTCTGTAAAAAAAGACCCCGAATAGCCACAGCAATCCTGAGAAAGAAGAATAAAGTAGGAGGGATCTCAATACTAGATTTCAAGCTGTATTACAAAGCCACTATTCTCAAAACAGACTGGTACTGGCACAAGAACAGACATATAGATCAATGGAATAGAATAGAGAATCCACATATTGACCCAAACCACTATGCTCAATTAATATTTGACAAAGGAGGCATGAACATACAATGGAGTCATGACAGTCTTTTCAATAAATGGTGTTGGGAAAATTGGACAGATACATGCAAAAAAAATGAAGCTAGATCACCAACTTATACCATACACAAAAATAAACTCAATATGGATACAGGACTTAAACATAAGATGGGAAACCATAAAAATACTAGAGGAATCCACACGCAGCAAAATCTCAGACATATGCTAAAAGAACTTCTTCACCGATACTGCCCCTAGGGCAATGGAAGCTAAAGAAAAAATAAATAAATGGGACTACATCAAAATAAAAAGCTTTTTTACAGCAAAAGAAACTATCAACAAAACAATAAGAAAGTCCACTGTATGGGAGAACATATTTGCAAATGCTATCACTGATAAAGGTTTAATCTCCAACATCTACAGGCAGCTCATACAACTTAATAAAAGGAAGATAAATGATCCAATAAAAAATTGGGCAACGGACCTAAATAGAATCTTTTCAAAAGAAGTCCTACAGTACTTTTAATGTGAATATGAAGCCAGGAGTTCAAATACATAGCAAAAAGTTCCTTTTAGTAAGTTGAAAGTAGAAAATGAATCTCTGTCTTGGTCCAAACACAGGAGATTTCCAAAATTTACTAGAAAAGCAAATAAGAACTAAAGAACAAATGCAAAAAGCCAAGAAGTGAAGTAAACGTTGCCTTGGTTTGGATGGGATGGGGGAACATAATATCTCAAATTGATCTTGGAGTTAATAATTTCTACTGTATCCTCTGAATGTGTTTATAGTCATTCTCAGAGTAAGGGCTGTCCCAATTTTTAGCTTCCCCATTAGTTCTCCCTTGTAAATATATAGCCATTAAATAAAGTAAACATTAATTAAAAAGAAATATAAATAGGATCTCAACTCATTTTATAATATTTAAGATTAAAATCATGGTTATTAAGCATTCAAATTGCTTCTCCAGAGGGATTAGCTGTGAAGTTACATAGGCATTCAGCAAAAATGTTAACAGCTTTATTGAGATATTATTGACACATAAAAATTGCATATATTTAAGGTATATGACTTGATGTTTTGATATATATGTGCATCATGAAAGTATTGCCAAAATCCAACTGGTTAACATATCTATTACCTCTACATAGTTAATGTGTATGTGTGTGTGTGTATGTGTGTGTGTGTGTGTGTGTAGAAAATTTAGATATAGCACCTTAGCAAATTTTAAGTATACATTAAAGTAGTATTAATTATAATTACCATGTTGTACATTATATCTCCAGAACTTTTTCATCTTGCATAAGTGAAAGTTAGTATGCTTTGGCCAGCATAACTTCATTTCCCCTTGCTTCCAGGCCCTGACAGCCACCATCCTACTCTCTGCTTCTATCAGTTTGACTATTTTAGATTCCATATATTAATGAGATCACGCAGCATTTATCTTTTTATGTTTGGCCTACTTCACTTAGCATAATGTCCTCCAGGTTCATCCATGTTGTTGCACATAGCAAGATTTACTTCTTTTTGTTTGTTTGTTTGTTTGTTAATCCTCACCCAAGGATATTTTTTCATTGATTTTTAGAGAGAGAGAAAAGAAGGGGGAGAGACAGAGAGAAAAACATTGATGCTCGAGAGATACATTGATTGGTTGCTTCCAGCATGTGCCGTGACCAGGGCCAGGTATCGAGCCTGCAAGCAAGGTATGTGCCCTTGACCAGAATGGAACCTGAGACCCTTCAGTCATGGGCAGACACTCAATCCACTGAGCCAAACTGGCTAGAGCAAGATTTACTTCTTTTTAGAATAATATCCCATTGTGTGTGTGTGTCTGTGTTAAATTTTCTTTTTAAAAAGTATTTTTATTGATTTCAGAGAGAAAGGGAGAGGGCGAGACAGAAACATCAATCATATGATGCGAATCATCATGCATGCCCCCTACTGGGAAAAAAGCCTGCCTAGGCATGCACTCTGATCTGGGATTGGACTACGACCTACTGGTTCATAGGTTGATGCTCAACTGCTGAGCCACATAAGCCAGGCTTAAATATTCTTTATCCATTAATCTGTCAAATGACAGGTTGTTTCCATATCTTGACTATTATGAATAATGCTGCAATGAACATGGAAGTGCGGATATTTCTTGAAATCCTATTTTCAATTATTTTGAATCTATACCCAGAAGTGGGAATCCCACATCATTCTAATTTTAATTTTCTCCATGCTGTTTTCCAAAAGAGTGGTATGAATTTACATTCCAGCTAACAGTATACAAGGGTTCCCATTTCTTCACATTCTTGCCAATACTTATCTCTTGTCTTTTTGACAATATCCATCCTAATAGAAGTGAAATGATATCTCATTGTGGTTTTGATTTTTATTTCCCTGATGATTAGAGATATTGAGCACCTTTTCATGCACCATTGACCATTCAGATTTATTATTTTGAGTGGTATTAATGTAGGTCCTTTGCATATTTTCAATCAGGGTATTCATATTTTTAGTATAGTTATAATAATTATTTATATATTTTTATATTAACCCCTTATTGGATATATGGTTTGCAAATATTTTTTTTCCATTTCATAGGTTGCCTTTGAATTTTGTTGATTGTTTTCTTTGCTGTGCAGAAGCTTTTTAGTTTGGTGTAATCTCCTTTGTCCACTTTTGTATTTATTGCCTGTGCTTTTAGAGTTATATACAAAAAGTTACTGACAAGACCAATGTTAGGAAGGCTTCTCTTTATATTTTATTTTTGTTTAAGTCTTTATTTCATTTTATTTTTGTATATTGTATGAGATAGGGATCCAGTTTCATTCTTTTGCATGTAGACATCCAGTTTTCCAAACATCATTTGTTAAAGAAACTATTCTTTTCCTACTGTGTATTTTTGGCACCCCCTTTGAATATCGATTGTCTATAAATGCATGGGTTTATTTCTGGGTTCTCTATTCTGTTCCAATGATCTATGTATGTTTGTTTGTTTTTATGTCAGTACCACACTAATTTGATTACAATTGCTTTATAATATAACTAGAGGGAGGCCTGGTGCACGAAATTCATGCATGAGGGGGGTCATCCCCTCAGCCCAGCCTGCACCCTCTTCAATCCGGGACCCTTCGGGGGAATGTCTGACTGCTGATTTAGGCCTGATCCTGGGGATTGGGCCTAAACCGGCAGTCGGACATACCTCTCACAATCCAGGACTGCTGGCTCCTAACTGCTCACCTGCCTGCTTGCCTGATCGCCCCTAACTGGCCCCCCTGACAGCCTGACCACCCCTAACAGCCTCTGCCTGCTGACTGGTGGCCCCTAATTGTCCCCCGCCAGCATGGTTGCCCCTCACTGCCCCCTTCTGCCAGCCTGGTCGCTCCTAACTGCCCCCCTGATAGCCTGGTTGCCCCAACTGCCCCCCCCTGCTGGCCTGGTCATCCCTCACTGACCCCCTCTGCTGGCCTGGTCACCCCTCACTGCCCCCCTGACAGCCTGGTTGCCCCACGCAGCCTGCTGTTTGGTCGTTTGGTCACCCCTCACTGCCCCCCCTGCCGGCCTGGTCGCCCCACACAGCCTGCTGTTCAGTGAGTTGGTCGTCCCTCATTAACCCCCCTGTTGGCCTGCTTGCCCCACACAGCCTGCTGCTAAGTCATTTGGTTATCCCTCACTAACACCCTTGCTGGCCTTGTCACCCCATGCAGCCTGTTCGGTCATCCATTTGGTTGTTTCGGATGTGACAGCCCCTGGCTCTTTATATATATATATATATATTGGAAGTTGCATTTAACATAATTTTATAGCATATGTAGTTAAATGGAAAACTTATACAGAAGTTGTATCATTCCACCCAAAGATGAATAAGACTATCTTTGCATTCATAGAACTCATAGTCATTGTGACATAGTAAAGTAAACAGAATACTACAACCCAGTATAGGAGGAACTATGAGGGAAGCTTGAAGTGAGAACAAGAGGCTTTGGTTGCCCACAGAATATACACCTAATTAAGAATGGAGTAGGGCCCTAACCGGTTTGGCTCAGTGGATAGAACGTTGGCCTGCGGACTGAAGGGTCCCAGGTTTGATTCCGGTCAAGGGCATGTACCTTGGTTGCAGGCACATCCCCAGTGGGAGGTGTGCAAGAGGCAGCTGATTGATGTTTCTAACTCTCTATCCCTCTCCCTTCCTCTCTGTAAAAAATCAATAACAATATATTTTAAAAAAAGAATGGAGTAAGTAAAAATGTACAAGCATAGGTAGCTAATGCAGAAGAAGGTGATACCCAAGCCAAGTCTTGCATAACCATTAAAAATAAATCAAGCCACAAAACTACAGGACATTGAAAAAGAGATAGAGGAAGATATAAACAAGTGGAGGAATATAACATGTTCATGGATTGGTAGAATTAACATCATTCCAATGTCCATACTACCCAAAGAAATATATAGATTTAATGCAATCCCCATTAAAATACAATGGCATATTTCACAGATCTAGAAAAAATACTCCAAAAATTTATATGGAACCAAATAAGACCCAGAATAGCTACAGCAATCTTGAGAAAGAAGATCAAAGTTGGAGGGAATACAATACCAGATATTAAGTTATACTACAAAGTTACTGTAATCAAAACAGCCTGGTACTGGCACAAGAACAGGCATATAGATTAATGGAACAGAACAGAGTCCTCAGAAATCAACACAAGCCATTAAGCTCAATTAATATTTGAAAAAGGAGGCAAGAACATACAATGGAGTAAAGACAGTCTTTTCAATAAATGGTGTTGGGAAAATTGGACAGGTACATGCAAAAAAATGAAACTAGACCACCAACTTACATCATACACAAGAATAAACTCAAAATGGATAAAAGACTTAAATGTAAGTCGTGAAACTATAAAAAAAACCTAGAAGAAACTATAGACAGCAAATTCTCAGACATCTCTTGTTGCAATATGTTTACCGATTCATCTCCTAGGACAAAGGAAACTAAGGAAGAAAAAAAGAAAACAAACCAGGGGACTACATCAAAATAAAAAGCTTCTGCACAGCAAAAGAAACCATCAATAAAATGAAAAAGGAGTCCACTGTATGGGAGAACATCTTTACCAATGATAAATCTGATAAGAGCTTAATGTCCAAAATATAGAAAGAATTTATTCAACTTAAGAAAAGGAAAATAATCCAATTAAAAAATGGGCAAAGGACCTAAATAGATAATTCTCCAAAGTAGACATACAGATGGCCAAGAAATGTATGAAAAAAATGTTCATCAGAGAGATACAAATTAAAATGACAATGAGGTATCATCTCACATCTGTCAGAATGGCTACCACCAACAAATCAACACATGACAAGTGCTGGCAAGGATGTAGAGAAAAGGGAACCCTAGTACACTGCTGGTGGGAATGCAAACTGGTGCAGCCATTATGGAAAACAGTATGGAGTTTTCTAAAAAATTTAAATATGAAATTGCCACTTGACCAAGTGATCCCACTTCTAGACATATTTCCTTAGATATCTGAAACACCAATCAGAAAGAATGTATGCACCACTCATAAAGAATAGCAGCACAATTTACAATAGCTAAGATATGGAAACAGTCTAAGTCCCCATCACTAGATGAGTGGATAAAAATGCTGTGATATAATTATACCATGGAATACTATGCAGCTGTAAAAAGAAGGATCTCTTACTCTTTGCGACAGCATGGAGGGTCCTGGAGAGTATTATGCTAAGCAAAATGAGCCAGTCATAGAAAGATCACATGATCTCAGTCATATGTGTAATCTAAAGAACAAAATAAACTGATGAAAAAAAATAGATCCAGAGACATAGAAGCATGGAACAGACTGTTGAATCTCTGAAAGGAAGATGGAGGTGGGTGGGTGAGTGGGACAAGATTTACCAAAGAACTTATATGCATATATGCAGAGCCCATGGACACAGATAGTAGTGTGGTGAAGGCCTGGGGAAGGCTAGAAGGGGCCAATGGGGGAAAAAAGAGACATCTTTAATACGATACCATATTTTCCGGCATATAAGACGACTTTTTAACCCAGGAAAATCTTGTATACGCCCAGTCGTCTTATACGTGGGAAAATATGGTAGTTTTTTTTTTTTTTAAAGAGTAAATCAAGCAAGGCCCTGGACAGGTAGCTTTGTTGGTTAGAGCGCTGTACTGGTATGCCAAGGTTTTTATTTTGATCTCCCCCTGTCAGGGAACATACTACATGCAACCAATGAATGCATAAATAAGTGGAACAACAAATCAGTGATCTCTCTCTCTCTCTCTCTCTCTCTCTCTCTCTCTCTCTCTCTCCTCTCTCTTTATCCCTCAAATCAATTTTTAAACAAAGAAGTAAATCAAGCAGAAAGACAGGGCAATGGCATTTCAGGAAGAGGGCTCAGTATATTCAAAACACTAAAACACTGAGCTAAGACTGAGAGTCGGGATGGAAATTATGGAAGTAACAAAATAAACAAAAATTTCAATAGGATAGAAAAGTTAACTTTTAGTCCTAATATGATATCTTACCACCTCATTAAACAATTAATTTCAGAAATTACCACTATATAAATTGTATATTTCTTTCACTTTGTAGTTCATACATTTCCCAGAAGAATTTGTGATTCCTGAATGTTTAGTCTCAATTTCATCTGTTTGAGAAATTAATTTCAAATGGTTCAGATTTTACAGACATCTCTATATGGTAATTAATATAGTACAAGAGGCTTAGTACTGAAATTGGTCCAACTTTGGGCTTTTCAAACTATCTTACCTGCCACACTGGGGCCAGCATGCCATAATAGTGGAAACGTGCAGCTTTCTGTATAATAGCGTATGGCAGCACCGCTTAGGTAAGCATAGAGATCCTATAATTTTAAACTCATCACTCTTCCTCTAAAACACCTTCTATGGCAGACCACTGTCTTCAAAAATAAAGCCCAATTTCCTACAAAACAACAACAACATTCAAACATGGTACAGACTTACCCCAAAATGCTATTTTGATCTCCTTACCCTGCGCTTTCCATCAGCCAGGTCAGAATTCCTTACCATTCATTGCCTAAATATGATCTGTAGAGTTTTAGCTTTACTCATGTATACTTCTACATGGAATTACCTTCCTCACTGCTCCCCACAATGTCATGGCTCCCTTCCTTTATATTTAATACTAGAGGCCCGGTGCACAAAATTTGTGCACGGGGGTGTGTATCCCTCAGCCCAGCCTGCACCCTCTCCAATCTGGGACCCCTCGAGGGATGTCCGACTGCCCGTTTAGGCCCAATCCCAGACTGCTGCCTCCCAACTGCTTGCCTGCCTGCCTTCCTGATTGCCCCTAACCACTCCCCTGCCAGCCTGATGGATGCCTAACTGCTCCCCTGCCAGCCTGATTGCCCCTAACTGCCCTCCCTTGCAGGCCTGGTCCCCACTCCCCCAACTGCTCTCCCCTGCAGGCCTCGGTCTCCTCCAACTGCCCTTTCCTGCAGGCCTGGTCGCCCCCAACTTCCCTCCTCTGCCGGCCTGGTCCCTCCCAACTGCCCTCCCCTGCTGGCCATCTTGTGGTGGCCATCTTGTGTTAACATGGGGGCAGGATCTTTTGATCACATAGGGGCAGCCATCTTGTGTGTTGGAGTGATGGTCAAGTTGCATATTACTCTTTTATTAGATAGGATAGAGGCCTGGTACACAGATGGGGTTCAGCTGGTTTGCCCTGAAGGGTGTCCCGGATCAGGGTGGGGGTTCCCTTGGGACATGGAGCAGCCTGGGTGAGGGGCCTGTGGTGGTTTGCAGGCCGGCCACGCCCCCTGGTGACCCAAGCAGAGGCCCTGGTATCTGGGATTTATTTATCTTCTATAATTGAAACTTTGTAGCCTTGAGTGGAGGCCTAGGCTGGCCAGGGTGTGCGGAAAGCTTGGCTTCCTCCATTACCGGGGAAACCCAAGCCTCCTGCTCGCTCTGTGGCCACAGCCATCTTGGTTGGGTTAATTTGCATACTCGTTCCTGATTTGCTGATGGGCATGGCTTGTGGGTGTAGCAGAGGTATGGTCAATTTGCATATTACTCTTTTATTAGATAGGATTTATTTTTCTCAGTATCAACTCCAAATGTATATACAATTTTTTCCTATAGGCTTCAATCCAGTACAATAATTAATCATTTTGTTGTTTAAATTGTTTCTGCTTTATCCATCGGGAACTCTTCTAGGTTGATATCTCTGCTTTTTGGATGTGCCTGCTTCCTTGAACACTTTCTTAATTTTTGGCAGTGCACAATATCAGAATAATTTTGCATTTTTTTCTGTCTCACTCCTAGAATGGACCACTTTTCTAAGTAACTCTGTTTTTTTATCCACTGGAAAATGGTTTCTAGAAACCAATATATAAGCATAAGTAGTATTCATTGCTACTAGGATGCCACTGCTTCTAGGCCTTCTCCATATGCAGAGCTTGGAAAGATATGTATGTATAATCACTCCATGCACGAGTTAATTAACCATTTTAAGCCTTTCTGCCATCATCTGTAAAATGGGAATAATGGTAATAGTCTTGTCATAGGGTGTGGTGAGAATTGAATGGCATAATTACATAAAATATTTAACACTAGAGGCCCGGTGCACAACATTTGTGCACTGGGGGGGGGGGGGGAGAGGGGCGGGTTGTCTCAGCCTGGCCTGCACTCTTTCACAGTCTGGGAGCTCTTGGGGGATGTCTAACTGACAGCTTAGGCCCACTCCTTAGTGCTTCTGTGGAGGCAGGAGAGGCTCCTGCCACCGCCACTGCGCTCGCTGGCCATGAGCCTGGCTTGTGGCTGAGCGGTACTCCCCCTGTGGGAGCGCACTGACCACTAAGGGGCCGATCCAGCATTGAGCATCTGCCCCCTGGTGGTCAGTGCGCATCATAGCGACCGGTCGTTCCACCATTCGGTTAATTTTCATATTACCCTTTTATTATATAGGATAGTGCCTAGCATATAGTAAGCACTATGTTAATTCCTTCATTAACATTTTTCTGTGTGTCTTTCTCTATTGTTAGACCTTCCAAAACCATGTCTGGATATAAACATGTGAACAACACTTATTAAGGGCCTTGTAAATAATGAAGACCCAATAAATAATTGTTCAAATGAGTTGATTCAAAAGGAGATAGGGTCAGTTTCCTAGTGGATCAAAAGACTTGTGACTGGACAAGGACTTGTTCTTACCTAAACATAAATGTAACTATAACCAAAATTTATGATTCTCTTAGGTTTCATCACATACTATAGACATGATTTTATCTGGGTGTCATGTAACTTCTTATGTGGTTTCAGATTATGAAATATTGTTAGGTTTTTTATTAAGAGAAGATTTGTAGGAAATTTCAAATTTATATAAGTTGGTTCATGTTATTTTTTATGTTTTCTATATTTACTAGTGGAGCTCACTGAGTGAAATAATATGTTAGTCACTGTCAAATGAAAACCCGTAGTCAAACTACAAATTAGAGTAAAATACTAGCTTCTTGATATATTTTTTGAAATGCAATTTCCCTATGCTCCCATTTTAATTTACTAAATATGTACAATCTAATTACATGTCAAATATTTTTTTTTCTTTTTGTAACACACTGAGATATTTTCCTACCATTTAGTGATTATTTGGAACCTTGCCAACTAGGAATGGTACCAACTGCTGAACATCACACTCAGAGTCTCCTCATCACTAGAGGCTTTGTGAGTGTTGAAACATACATCCATTAGGGATGGATAACAATCAGAGCGAGCAATGTACAAATGAGTAACAGATGCTTAGAGCACAGTTTCAAAAGAACAAAATCATTTGTTTTAACTATATTAGTTGTGATATTCAAAAGCATTATTTACCAAAGGACTTGTGTGCAAGCATATGAGCCTAACCAGCGGTTAAGGACAACAGGGGGGTGGGGGCATGTGTGGGGAGGGGTGTGGGATGGGAATGGGGGGATGAGGACAAATATGTGATACCTTAATCAATAAAGAAATTTAAAAAATTAAATTAAATTAAATGACAAAAAAACCCACAAACAAACAAACAAACAAACAAAAAAACAAAACAAAACACGAAAGCATTATTTAGATAAGTGTCTGTAGTTCAGTGCATACTGTGTAGGTTAGCCCTGTATTAGAAATGTATGTTTTTACTTAAATTGCAGAAAATAATATATTTGCTTTTGTTCTAAGATTTTTTCAGTAGACACTGACTCTAACATATAGGTGGTATATTTTTTATTTTTCCAATTACAATTCATATTCAATATTATTTTGTATTAGTTTCAGGTGTACAGCATAGTGGTTAAACAATCATATACTTTACAAATTCATTATTGATGTATAAAAATGCCATTGATTTCTGGGTGTTAATTTTGTATCCTGCTACATTGCCAGAAACTTATATTAAATCTAGTAGTTTTTTGATGGAGTCTTTAGGGTTTTCTATGTACAACAGGCATGTCAAACTCACGGCTCAAAGGCCACATGCAATCCACAACAAATATTTTTGCAGCCCAGCCAATATAACGGTATGTAAGAAATGTTTTAATAAAAATGTTATAACTTAATTTTTACAATATCCTGTTATATAATTACTAACAACAAACTACAACTAAAGACTGATTACTATAATCATGTTGCATTAATTTCCCTTACGCGCAGGTGCACTATTTCTCTCCACTAATACAGCAGGAAATATTTTAGTAGCCAATGGCCACGTCATTAGTCTTGTACTGACTTGTTTGGTGTGCACAACAGGAAATACTTAGCTTTTGGAGAAAAGACAAATAGGTTTATTTGCATTACACTTATTAATTTGTGCAGTTATTCAGTGTCTGGTAAGTTAATGTTCAAGAAAAAATATTAATTTTTATTAAAATGTTGTGTTATTTTATGTTAACAATTACTCATTTATTTCAGCCCTTTGTATTCAGCATGTCTCTATTGAAATAAACCTATGTTTCTATGAAAATTGAAGCTTTTGTTTTTTTGTGACCCACATAAACTTAAACCTTGTTTATTTGGCCTGTGTTAGCCTTTGAATTTGACATGTTTGATGTACAATATCATGTCATCTGCAAATAATGACAGTTTTACTTCCTCCTTTCCAATTTGTATGCCTTTTATTTCTTCTTGTCTGATCTCTGTGGCTAGGACTTCCAGTACTATGTGGAATAAAAGTGAAAGCAGACATACCTGTCTTAGGGGAAATGGTTTTAGTTTTTGCCCATTGAGTATGATGTTGGCTGTAGGCTTGACATATATGGCCTTTATTATTGTGAAGTATGTTCCCTCTATTTCCACATTGCTGAGAGTTTTTATCAAAAAAAGGTATTGGATTATGTCAAATGCTCTTTCTGCGTCAATTGATATGATCATGTGATTTTTGTTTTTTAATTCGTTTGTGTGATGTATCATATTTATTAATTTGCAGATATTGTACCAGCCTTGCATCTCCCAAATAAATGCTACTTGGTCATGGTGTATGATCATTTTAATATATTGCTGGATCTGATTTACCAATATTTTATTGAGAGTTTTAGCATCTAAGTTCATCAGGGATATTGGCCTGTAATTCTCTTTCTTTGTAATGTCTTTATCTAGTTTTGTAATTAGGCTAATACTGGCTTCATAAAAAGAGCTTGGAAGTGTTCCTTCCTCTTGGATTTTTTTTGTAATAATTTGAGGAGGATAGGCATTAGTCCTTTTTGAATATTTGGTAAAACTCCCCTGTGAAGTATTCCAGATCAAGGCTTTTGTTTGCTGTATTTTTTTTAATTGCTTCAATTTGATCAGTATTTATCAGCCTATTCAGGTCTTCCAATTCTTCCTGGTTGAGTTTTGGAAGATTGTATTTTTCTAGGAAGGTGTCCATTTTGTCCAGGTTGTCCAGCTTGTTGGAATATAGTTGTTTATAGTATTTTCTTAAAATCCTTTGTATTTCTATGGTGTCAGTTGTTACTTCATCTTTTTTGTTTCTGATTTTATTTGGGTCCTCTCTCTTGGTTTATTGATGAGTCTGGCTAAAGGTTCATCAATCTTGTTTATCTTTTCAAAGAACCAGCTCTTGTTTTCATTGATCTTTTGTATTGCTTGTTTAGTCTCTCTGGTTGCCACTCTGATATTTATTATTTCCTTTCTTCTACCTACTTTGGGCTTTTCTTGTTGTTCCATTCTAATTCTTTAAGTTGTAGGGTTAGATAACTTATTAAAAGTTTTTCTTGCTTTTTTGAGGTAGGCGTGTGATGGTATGAGCTTCCCTCTCAGGATTGCTTTCACTGTGTCCCATAGATTTGGAGTAGTTGTGTGTACATTGTCATCCATTTCCAAGATGTTTTTTATTTCTTCTTTGATCTCTTTGATAACCCATTCATTGTTTAATAGCATACTATTTAGCCTCTATGTGTTTGAGTGTTTTTATTGTAGTTGATTTCTAATTTCATGCCCTTGTGATCTGAGAAGATGCTTTATATTATTTCAATCATCTTGAACTGAACTTGTAGAAACTTAGTTTGTGTCCTATCTTTGAAAATGTGGTCTATATTTGAAAATGTCACACGTGCACTTGAGAACAATGTATATTATGTAGCTTTGGGGTGAAATGTTCTGAAAATATCAATTAATTCCAACTGATGTAGTGTGTCATTTAGACTATTCTTAATTCACTGTTTTCTTGTCGATTTTTTTTTGTCTAGAAGATCTATCCAGTGATTTCAATGGAATGTTAAAGTCCCCTACTATGATTGTATTAATGTTGATCTCTCCCTTAAAATTCTCCAGAAGTTTTGTTTGTTTGTTTGTTTGTTTTCATATATTTTTAATGCTCCTGTATTGGGTACATATATGCTTTCCAGAGTTCTATTCTCTTGTTGTATCAATTCTTTTAGTATTATGAACTGGCCTTCATTATCTCTTTCTATGGTCTTCACTTTGAAGTCTATTTTGTCAGATCTGAGTATTGCTACCATAGCTTTTATTTCATTTCCATGTGCCTGGAAAATTTTTTCCCATCCCTTCACTTTCATCCTGTGTGAATCTTCTGTTCTGAGGTAGGTCTCTTGCAGGCAACATATATACGGGTCATGTTTTCTTTTGCATTCAGCTACTCTATGTCTTTTGATTTGAGCATTTAAGCCATTTACATTTAAAGTTATTATTTATAGGTACTTATTCATTGCCATTATTATTATTTATGCTTGTTTTCTTCTCTTTCTCTCTATTTCTTTTTCTTACAACAGTCCCTTTGGCATTTCTTACAGTGCTGGTTTGGTGGTAATAAACTCTTTTAGATGTTTTTTTCTGCAAAGCTCTTTATTTCACCTTTTATTTTGAATGATAGCATTGCTGGATAGAGTAGTCTTGGGTTCAGTCCCTTGGTTTTCATTACTTTATATACCTCATTCCATTCCCTTCTGGCCTGAAATGTTTCTATTGAGAAGTCAGATGACAGTCTAATGGGCATTCCCTTGTAGGTGATGTTCTTTCCCTCTCTTGCAGTCTTTAAGATTCTTTCTTTGTTTTTAATTCTTGCCATTATAATTAATATGTGCTTAGGTGTGGGTCTTTTGGGGTTCATGTTGATTGAGACTCTATGTGTTTCCGGAACTTGAATGACTTTTTCCTTCACCAGGTTAGGGAGATTTTCTGCCATTATTTTTTTCAAACAGGTTCTCTATTCCTTCCTCAGATTCTGCTCCTTCTGGTACTCCTATAATGAGAATATTGTTACATTTCATGTTTTCCCCAAACTGTTAGACACTCCTCCTGCATTTTAATATATATATTTTACCATTTGTTGCTCTAAGTGGGTGTGTTTTTTTTTTTCCTACCTTGTTTTCTGATTCACTGATTCAATCCTCAGCTTCTTCTAGTCTACCTTTGAATCCTTCCAGGGTGTTATTTATTTCAGCTATGTAATTTCCAATTGATTCTTATTTATTGTTTCAAGCCCTCTTTTCATGTTGGTATAATTCTCCTTAAGTTGCTTGTAGTTCTCAATGAATTGTTTGAGCACCTTTTTACCATTACTCTGAAATCTTTATGTGACAAATTGTTTACCGCCAATGCATTTAGTTCACTTTCTGGGAATTCCTTCTGGGAGTTGTTTCTTTGTCTCCCCATTTTTATTGTCCCTTTGTTTTTGTTTCTATACATTAGATCACACTGCCATGCCGCCTAGATTTTGTGGGATGGTCTCATGTACTAGGTGATTTTTGGGACCCAGTGGTACATTCTCTTAGATCTCCTGAGCTGGGTGCTCTAGGAAAGCCCCAAACTGATTATTTTGGGTTCTCCTCTTATAGTATGGTCTTGAATATTATTGTTCCATTCATGGATGGAGTCTCCTCTCAGGCTGGCTGACTATGTGGCTCACCCCCAACCAAGTCATCCAAGCTATTATAGAGGTGCTGACTGAGCAGCACAAAATAAAACACAACCAAACATGAAAAAGAAAAAAAAGTACAAAAGCAACCACGAGAGAAGAGATAATTAGGAAAGAGAAAAGAGAACAAGAATGATAGAAAAAGGGAGAAAAAAATACAAGGTGAAAACAAAACAAACAAAAGCACAAACTAAAAAAAACAAGAAATAGGGGCACACAATATGTAGATGCTGGGCTGAAATAAGAAAATAAGAATTAGAGGAATAGGGGAAGGAAAATGGTTAAGAATAAAGGAGGGAGAAACAAAATAAAAAGACCAAAAAAATTTGAAAAGGAAAATGGAGGAGAAAGCAGATAAACCTAAAATAAGAAAAAGAAAAAAAAATGAGAAAGGAGAAAAATAAAAGAGAGAAAGAAAAGAGGAAAAAAGTGAGTAATGAAAAAAAGGAACCTTTGGAAAAGATGGCTACGGGCAGGAAGGTAGGGAGAGAGAGAGTGTGAGTGAGGAACCCATAGAGGAGAATGTAGACGTCTGTGGTGTGTGTGTATGTATGAGCTAGGGTCAGTTAGATTCTGCAGGTCTTCCAAGGGGCTGCCTAACCGGGCAGTCCTAGACAGTGGAGCCCCGCGCACAAAGCGGACACTTCTCGGCGGCTGGTGTGGACGCGGAGACCACACCATCTTGAGAAACAGAGCTGCCTGATACTCGGATCCTGGCTTCAGACACAAACCAGGACCCTGCAGCCACTGGGCAAAGGGAACTGCTATCACAGCTTCAGACCAACAGACAACAGGAATCCAGACTTCCCGGCAGCAGATTTCCGTGAGTCAAAGAGCCTATCCCCCTCCCCGCAGGCTCGTGGATAGCACCATAGTAACTGATAGACCCACCCCTCGCCCAAGCTGCAGAACGCCTGCGCACGGACACGCTCCCCTTTAGGGAATTTGGCCTGCGGGACAGACGCTGCTCCCCTTAGGGGAAATCTGACAGCACGCACAGAGGGCTAACCTTCGGGGAAACTGGGAGAATTTGGCTTGCGGGACACAGCTCCCCTTCAGGGAATGTTAGAGTGCGCACAGAGGGTCTCCCCTTTGGGGAATTTGGCGTGCAGGACGGACTCCGCCCCCCCCTTCAGGGAATCTGAGAGAGTGCACGGAGGCAGCTCCCCTTTAGGAATTTGAGAGTGTGCAAAGCCCTAGCTGGTTTGGCTCAGTAGAGAGAGCACACACAGGATGCAGCTCCACTTCAGGGAATTTGGCACGCTGTACACAGCTGCCTGGGATCCCTGACTCACAGCGCATGCACACTAAGAGCCAGTGACTCCAATTGTTGGTGCAGGCACACACAGGGACCCTGATTCTCAACGAGAAACCGCACAAGGCAACAGAGACTCTGACACTCGATTCTTGGTGCAGACACAGGGAAACTCTGACTCCTGGAACATGCTAAGGATCTCATTTTCGGCACATACCAACAGTGTGGTGCAGACAGGGCCCCTGATTCTAAGTGTGCACACGAGACCACACGGAACACTGGGGTCACTGACCCTGGGCAAGCCTGGTTTCCACCAACCAAAGGCAGCCACACGTCCTAGTGTCAGAGCACTTCAGTGAAACTCTGGTGGAGCGAAGTCCCCACAGCACATGGCCCAGGTCCACACAAACTGAAGCTTGAGCTTTCTGGTGATAGTCAGAATGGGGAGACGAAATAATTCACAGAGGAAAGAAAATGAGGAGTCGCCAAGAAAGGAAATTAGTGAAACTGAAGCTTGCAACATAACCAAAAAAGAGTTCAGAGTAATGGTTGTGGAATTTATACATCGGATGGATGAGAAAATCAACAACTTATGCAAGAATCAGGAAGAAATGAAAAGTGATATAGCTGCAATCAAAAACACCATGGAAAGTTTTAACAGTAGACTAGAAGAAGCAGACGACCGAATTAGTGAGTTAGAAGATCAGGTACAGAAACAAGCTCAATCTGAACAGCAATTGGAGAAAAAAAATTAAAAAGCAAGAGGAAAGCCTAAGGGAGCTCTGGGACAACATGAAACGAAGTAACATGCGTATAATAGGGCTGCCAGAAGGACAAGAAGAGCAGCAGGGATTAGAAAATCTATTTGAAGAAATAATGACAGAAAACTTACTGGATATGGGAAAGATAAAAGTTACGCAAGTACAGAGAGTCCCAAGCAGGATCAACCCCAAAAGACCCACACCAAGACATGTCATAATTTCAATGGCAAATATAAATGATAAAGAGAGAATCTTAAAGGCAGCAAGAGAGAGACAGAGAGTTACCTACAAAGGAACACCCATCAGATTGTCAAATGATTACTCAACAGAAACACAACAAGCTAGAAGAGAATAGAAGGAGGTATACAAAGTGTTGCAAAGCAAAGGACTGAATCCAAGAATACTATATACAGCAAGGCTATCAATCAAAATTGAAGGGGAAATCAGGTGCTTCGAAGAAAAAAAAAGGCTCAGGGAGTTTATAACCACCAAACCATTAATGCAATAAATGCTAAAGGGAATACTGTAAAAAGACATAAACAGGTAAGAAGGAACCCAGACACAAAAATAGATATGACTACAAACAAATACATTTCAGTAATAACTTTAAATGTAAATGGACTAAATGCTCCAATCAAAAGACATCGAGTGGCTGAATGGATAAAAAAAACATGACCCATATATATGCTGTCTACAAGAGACCCACCTCAGAACAAGAGACTCACACAGATTGGAAGTGAAGGGCTGGAAAAATATCTTTCAGGCAAGTGGAAATGAAAAAAGCTGGGGTAGCAATACTTATATCTGACAAAATAGACCTCAAAGTAAATGCCATAACAAGAGATAAGGAAGGCCACTTCATAATACTAAAGGGAGAAATCCAACAAGAAGAAATAATTCTGGTAAACATATACACACCCAATATAGGAGCACCCAAATATATAAAAAAAAACTCCTGGAGGATATCAAGGGAGAGATTAATAGCAATCCAATCATAGTAGGGGACTTTAATACCCACTATCACTATTGGACAAATCCTCTAAACAAAAAATCAGCAAAGAAACATCAATCCTAAATGACTCACTAGACCAGATGGAATTAATTGACATCTTCAGAACATTTTACCCCAAAGCCACAGAATATACATTCTTCTCAAGTGCACATGGGTCATTTTCAAAGATAGACCATATGCTGGGTCACAGGCAAAGTCTCTTCAAATTCAAGAAGATAGAAATTATATCAAGTATCTTCTCAGATCACAGTGGCATAAAACTGGAAATCAACTACAATAAATACAATGCAAAGAAATCAAACACATGGAGACTAAACAGCATGCTATTAAACAAGGACTGGGTCACCAGAGAGATCAAGGAAGAAATAAAAAACATCATGACAACAAATGACAATGAAAACACAACAATCCAAAATCCATGGGACACAGCGAAAGCAGTCTTGAGAGGGAAATGCATAGCTCTACAAGCCTATTGCAAAAAACAAGAAACAATGGTAATAAATTACCTAACCCTACAACTCAAAGTGTTAGAAAAAGAGAAGCAAGAAAAGCCCAGTGTAACCAGAAGGAAGGAAATAACAACGATCAGAGTGGAGATAAATGACATAGAAATCAAAGAAACAATACAAAAGATCAACAAAACCAAGAGCTGGTTCTTTGAAAGGATAAACAAGACTGATGAACCTCTAGCCAGGCTCACCAAGAAGCAAAGAGAGAGGACCCAAATAAACAAAATCAGAAATGAAAGAGGTGAAATAACAACAGACTCCGCTGAGATACAAAGGATTGTTACAAAATACTACGAACAACTCTATTCCAACAAACTGGACAACCTGGAGGAAATGGACATATTCCTAGAAAAATATGACCTTCCAAAAATCAATCAGGAAGAATCTAAATAGCTCAATAGGCCAGTAACTATGGAAGAAATTGAAGCAGTCATCAAAAAGCTTCCGGCAAACAAAAGCCCGGGGCCTGACAGCTTCATAGGAGAGTTTTACCAAACATTCAAGGAAGAAATAAAACCTATCCTCCTCAGACTATTCCAGAAAATTCAAGAGGAAGGAACACTTCCAAGCTCCTTCTATGAAGCCAGCATCACCCTAATACCAAAACCAGATAAAGACAACACAATGAAAGAGAATTACAGACCAATATCCCTCATGAACATAGATGCCAAAATCCTCAACAAAATTCTGGCAAATCGGCTCCAACAGTACATCAGAAAGATCATACACCATGAGCAAGTAGGATTTATCCCAGGAATGCAAGGATGGTACAATATCCGCAAATAAATAAACGTGATACATCACATAAACAAATTGAGAGATAAAAATAACAGTCATATCAATTGATGCAGAAAAAGCATTTGACAAAATCCAACACCATTTTTTAATAAAAACTCTCAACAAGGTGGGAATAGAAGGCTCATACCTCAACATAATAAAAGCTATATATGATAAACCCATAGCAATCATCATACTCAATGGACAAAAACTAAAACCATTTCCCCTAAGAACAGGAACAAGACAGGGATGCCCACTTGCACCACTCCTGTTTGACATAGTACTGGAAGTATTAGCCATTGCAATTAGACAAGAATAAGAAATAAAAGGCATCCTAATTGGAAAAGAACAAGTAAAGCTGTCTTTATTTGCAGACGACATGATATTGTAAATAAAAAACCCTAAAGACTCCTTCAAAAAACTAATAGACTTAATAAATGAATTTGGCAATGTAGCAGGATACAAAATTAATGCCAAGAAATCTATGGCCTTTCTATACACCAATAGTGAACTTACAGAAAGAGAGACTAAAAAGGCAATCCCATTTACCATCACACCAAAAAAATTAAGATACCTAGGAATAAACTTAACTAAGGAGGTAAAAGACCTATACATGGAAAACTACAGGACAGTGAAAAAAAGAGATAGAGGAAGACTTAAACAGATGGAAGAACATACCATGTTCATGGATTGGTAGAATCAACATCATTAAAATGTCCATACTACCCAAAGCAATCTATAGATTCAATGTACTTCCCATTAAAATACCAATGGCATATTTCACAGACCTAGAAAGAACTCTCCAAAAATTCACCTGGAATAAAAAAAGACCCCGAATAGCCACAGCAATCCTCAGAAAGAAGAATGAAGTAGGAGAGTTCTCAGTACCAGATTTCAAGCTGTATTACAAAGCCACTATTCTCAAAACAGCCTGGTACTGGCACAAGAACAGACATATAGATCAATGGAATAGAATAGAGAATCCAGATATCCACCCAAACCACTATGCTCAATTAATATTTGACAAAGGAGGCATGAACATACAATGGAATCAAGATAGTCTCTTCAATGAATGGTGTTGGGAAAATTGGACAAGTACGTGCAAAAAAATGAAGCTAGATCACCAGCTTACACCATACACAAAAATAAACTCAAAATGGATACAGGACTTAAACATAAGACGGGAAACCATAAAAATACTAGAGGAATCCACAGGCAGCAAAATATCAGACATATGCCAAAAGAACTTCTTCACCGATACTGCCCCTAGGGCAATGGAAGCTAAAGAGAAAATTAACAAATGGGACTACATCAAAATAAAAAGCTTTTTTTACAGCAAAAGAAACTATCAACAAAACAACAAGAAAGCCCACTCTATGGGAGAACATATTTGCAAATGCTATCACTGATAAAGGTTTAATCTCCAACATCTACAGGCAGCTTATACAACTTAATAAAAGGAAGATAAATGATCCAATAAAAAAATGGGCAATGGATCTAAATAGAATCTTTTCAAAAGAAGACAGAAGGAAGGCCAAGAGACACATTAGAACATGCTCAACGTCACTAAATATCCGAGAGATGCAAATCAAAAAGACAATGCGGTACCATCTCACACCTGTCAGAATGGCTATCATCAACAAATCAACAAACGACAAGTGTTGGCGAGGATGCAGAGAAAAAGGAACCCTCGTGCACTGCTGGTGGGAATGCAGACTGGTACAGCCACTGTGGAGAACAGTATGGAGTTTCCTCAAAAAACTGAAAATGGAACTCCCATTTGAGCCAGTAATCCCACTCCTAGGAATATATCCTAAGAAATTGGGAACACCAATAAGAAAGGATATATGCACCCCTATGTTCATAGCAGCACAATTTACAATAGCTAAGATTTGGAAACAGCCTAGGTGCCCGTCAGCAGATGACTGGATCAGAAAACCGTGGTACATCTACACAATGGAATACTATGCTGCCATAAAAAAGAAGGAATTCTTACCATTTGCAGCAACCTGGATGGAATTGGAGAACATTATGCTAAGTGAAATAAGCCAGTCAATGAAAGAAAAATACCACATGATCTCACTCATTTATGGATAATTAAGAACATTATAAACTGTTGAGCAAAAAGATAGATACAGAGGCAGTAAAGCATCAAACAGTCTGTCAAATTACAGGGGGAAGGTTAGGGAGAGGTGGGGGAGATAAGAGATCAACCGAAGGACTTGTATGCATGCATATAAGCATAACCAATGGACACAAAACTCTGGGGGGTGAGGGCATATATGGGAGTGGGGTGGGGGGGGGCAATGGTAAGATATGTACACATATAATACCTTAATAAAAAATATTGAAAAAAAGGAAAAAACGAGAAAAATTGAGTAGGAAAACGGAAGAGAAAAATAAGCTATATGGATAAAACAACAGAAACTAGAATAATAACAAATCAAGGAAACATATAGATAAAAATATATTTTAAAAGGGAAAAGAAAGAGAAAAGAAAAAAAGGAGGAAAAAATAAAATAAAATAAAAATCAAGTGGCATTGTTTGTTTCAGCTGAGCCATGGGGATTCACTTTGGATTCCATTCTTCCATTCTGTCTGCCAATTTTGGGCTTCCTGTTAGGTACTTAGGTGCTAACCACTGTCAGGAACTGTCTTCGACTTTCATCAACCTGCTTGGAGCTCCAAGTGATCCACTGATCTACCATTTGTATCTGTCTCCACAGACCTTGACTGCAAGCTGAGGGGGGTGAGCAATCTGCCCTATAAAGTAGGTTTGTTAGCAGCATGGGGACCAGGGCTGGTTCAGCACACATCTCCTGGTTACCCAGGCTCCACCCTACCTCTTTTCGCAGATGGATGTTACTTGGGCCTCAGTTCTGGGCTCTGGTGCTCCAGCATGTGGAGCCTGTTCTGGGGTCCTGGCCTCTAACTTCTAAGCGAACAGACCCTCCGGTAGCCCAGCACTTTCTTATCACTCTCGGCCTACAGGCCTGCCACCCCTGGGAGCTGAGTCAGCTCAACTCTAGATCTAGCCCTTCCTACCGGTCTCCAGGTGTTTTCTGTCCTTCTTTGATAAAGTCTCCTCCTCAGATGGACCTCATTTGGTAATTCCAGGTGAATGTTCTCCACTTTAGTTGAATTTCCAGTTTGTCCCTGGGACAGGGTGGGCAACAGATCTGCCTATTCAGCTGCCATTTTTTCTCTCTCAATAATTTGTACTTAGAATTAATAAAATTCTTAGGTATTTTCTTTCTTCCCCACCATCACTGTATAATTCTCCTATTCAATACAAATTTTATTTAGTGGTCTTATTCTATCAGTGACTCCCCTGGCTTACCAAGCATCTTTCACCAAAATAGAAAATGGACAGATATATAGGAGAATTAAAAAGGAGGGAAAAACACTAAGATAAATGGATATCCAAAGAAAATGTGATTGTACTTTAGTGCTTTAGAGAGGATGCTTGATGAAACTTTGACTCATTGATTCAATAAAGTAATTGATTCTCAGGGTTTGGTGTAATAGATTATTAGTTCCTATCTCCCGGCAGTGGTTATTATAAGCCTGACATTTCACTTCGATGAGGAAACCTCCCTTCAGCAGCTTGAAAAGCCATTTGGGCTGAGCTGAGAATAGTGATGGTACCACTCACTGTGAAAGTATTAGTGGAAAATAATCATGGTTTTCATCAGATGTATCATCCTCATTAATGAACTTGTGATCCTAGTGAATTTGTACAGCAATATTTGTATTTGAGTGTGTTCATGTGTTTATTTACTTATTTTAATTTTAATTATTTTTATCAATTTCAGAGAGGAAGGGACAAGAAGGGAGAGATATAGAAACATCAATGATGAGAGAGAATCATTGATTGGTAGCCTCTTGCCTGCCCCATTCCTGTAATAAAATAATAACCTCCTGGTTCATGGGTTGACCCTCAACTGCTGAGCCACACTGGCTGGGATCCATGTGGTTTTCTTAAATGTAATTTTATTTCTATTTTGAATTTTTTGGGTGACATTGGTTAATAAAATTATATAGGCTTCAGATGTACAATTCCATAACACATCATCTGTATATTGTATTGTGTGTTCACCACCTCAAATCAAGTCTCCTTCCATCATCATTTATTCCCCCATACCTTCTACTTCCCTCCTCCCCCATTTACCTCTGGTGATTACCACACTGTTGTCTATGTCCATGACGTGGGTTTTTGGTTTTTTTTTTTGCTTAATTTATTCACCATTTTCACCCATCCCTCCACCCCTCTCCCGTCTGACAGCTGTCCATATGTTATCTGTTTCTCTGTGTCTGTTTCTATTTTGTTTGTTAGTTTATTTTGTTCAGTAGATTTCACATATAAGTGAAATTATATGGTAATTGTCTTCCTCTGACTGGTTTACTTCACTTAGCATAATACTCTCCATCCAGGTCCATCCATACTGTCACAAGGGATAAGATTTCCTTCTTTTTTATGGCTGGGTAGCATTCCATTGTATAAATGTACCACAGCTTTTACCCACTCATCTACTGTTAGACACTTGGCTGGTTCCAAATCTTGGCTATTGTAAATAACACTGCAATGAACATAAAGATGCATATATTCTTTTGAATTAGTGTTTTGGGGTTATTTGGATATATTCCTAGCATGTGTTTTAAGGATGAAAAGAAAAACAAAGCAATATGGACAGTTTTGAGTTATACTAATTTAATTTTAACAAAAAATCCCTTTAAATATATTTTAAATCATTTTTAATTTTTATTCCAGTTGACATATAATATTATATTAGTTTCAGGTATGCAGCCTAGTGATTAGATATTATATAACTTACTAAGTGATCATCCTGGTAAATCTCGTATCCATCTGACACCATACATAGTTATTAAAATATTATTGACTATATTCCCTATACTGTACTTTACATCTCTATGTCTATTCTGTAACTACAAATTTGTACTTCTTTTATTTTAATCTTCACTCAATATGTTTTATTGACTTTTGAGAGAGAGGAAAGGGGAGAGAGAGATAGAAATGCCAATGGGAGAAAAAATATTGATTGGTTGCCTCTCATACACACTCTGACTGTGGATTAGACACACAACTGAGGTATGTGCCCTGACCAGGACTCAAACCCGCAACATTATGGTGCATGGGATTACACTCTAACCAACTGAGACACCTAGCCAGGGCCCAATTTGCACTTCTTACTCTCTTTATGTGTTTTACACATCCACCCAACTTCTCCTATCTGACAACTGTCAAATTATTCTCTGCATGTATGAGTCTGTTTCTGTTCTACCTGTTCATTTATTTTTTGTTTTTGTTTTTTTTTACTTTTTTAAAAATATATTTTTATTGATTTCAGAGAGGAAGGGAAAGGGAGAGAGATAGAATTATCAATGATGAGAGAGAATCATTGATCGGCTGCCTCCTGCATGCCCCCTACTGGGGATCAAGCCCGCAACCCAGGCATGTGCCCTTGACTGGAATTGAACCTGGGACCCTTCAGTCCACAGGCTGACACTCTATCCACTGAGCCAAACCAGCTAGAGGTATTTTTTTTAGATTCACTTGTTGGTAGATATGTATTTATTGCTATTTTATTGTTCATATTTCTTATTGAATTTTTTGCTTTTTTTTTCTTATAGAAGACCCTTTAACATTTCATATAATACATGTTTGGTGATGATAAACTCTTAGCTTTTGATTGTCTGGAAGGTCTTTATCTGTCCTTTGTTTCTAAATTATAACTTTGCTGGGTAGAGTAATCTTGGTTGTAGTTCCTTGCTTTTCATCACTTTTAATATTTCTTGCCACTCCTTTCTGGCCTGCAAAATTTCTATTGAGAAATCAGCTGACAATTGTATGGGTGCTCCTTTGTAGGTAATAGTTGCTTTCCTCTTGCTGCTTTTAAGATTCTCTCTTTTTCTTCACCCTTGGCATTTTAATAAGGATGCGTCTTGGTGTGGGCCTCTTTGGGTTCATCATGTTTGGGACTCTGTGATCCATTTATGTCTATTCCTTTCACCAGGTTAGGTAAGTTTTCCATCATTTTTTCAAACAGATATTCAATCTTGCTCGTTTTTTTCCCCAGCAACCCCATGATGTGAATGTTTTTATACTTGAAGTTGTCCCAGAGGTCCCTTACACTATCCTCATTTTTTTTTTTGGATTATTTTATCTTTTTGCTGTTCTGATTTGGATGTGTTTTACTTCCTTATATTTCAAATCACTGATTTGATTCTCGGCTTCATCTACTCTACTGCTGATTCCCTGTAAATTATTCTTCATTTTAGTTAGTATATTCTTTAGTTCTTTTTTTTCACTTTTTTTTATTTAGGTATTATATGTGTACATATCTTACCATTGTCCCCCCCCCACACACACACCCATACATGCCCTCACCCCCCAGAGTTTTGTGTCCATTGGTTATGCTTATATGCATGCATACAAGTCCTTCGGTTGATCTCTTATCTCCCCCACCTCTCCCTAACCTTCCCCCTGTAATTTGACAGTCTGTTTGATGCTTTACTGTCTCTGTATCTATCTTTTTGTTCATCAGTTTATAATGTTCTTTATTATCCATAAATGAGTGAGATCATGTGGTATTTTTCTTTCATTGACTGGCTTATTTCACTTAGCATAATGTTCTCCAATTCCATCCAGGTTGCTGCAAATGGTAAGAATTCCTTCTTTTTTATGGCAGCATAGTATTCCATGGTGTAGATGTACCACAGTTTTCTGATCCAGTCATCTGCTGACGGGCACCTAGGTTGTTTCCAAATCTTAGCTATTGTAAATTGTGCTGCTATGAACATAGGGGTGCATATATCCTTCCTGATTGGTGTTTCTAGTTTCTTCGGATATATTCCCAGGAGTGGGATTACTGGGTCAAATGGGAGTTCCATTTTCAGTTTTTTGAGGAAACTCCATACTGTTCTCCACAGTGGCTGCACCAGTCTGCATTCCCCCCAGCAGTGCACGAGGGTTCCTTTTTCTCTGCATCCTCGCCAACACTTGTCGTTTGTTGATTTGTTGATGATAGCCATTCTGACAGGTGTGAGATGGTACTGCATTGTTGTTTTGATTTGCATCTCTCGGATAATTAGTGACTTTGAACATGTTTTCATGTGTCTCTTGGCCTTCCTTCTGTCTTCTTTTGAAAATATTCTATTTAGGTCCGTTGCCCATTTTTTAATTGGATCATTTATCTTCCTTTTAGTAAGTTGCATAAGCTGCCTGTAGATGTTGGAGATTAAACCTTTATCAGTGATAGCATTTGCAAATATGTTCTCCCATAGAGTGGGCTTTCTTGTTGTTTTGTTGATGGTTTCTTTTGCTGTAAAAAAGCTTTTTATTTTGATGTAGTCCCATTTGTGAATTTTCTCTTTAGCTTCCATTGCCCTAGGGGCAGTGTCAGTGAAGAACTTCTTTTGGCATATGTCTGAGATTTTGTTGCCTGTGGATTCCTCTAGTATTTTTATGGTTTCCCGTCTTATGTTTAAGTCCTGTATCCATTTTGAGTTTATTTTTGTGTACGGTGTAAGTTGGTGATCTAGTTTCATTTTTTTGCATGTGTGTGTCCAATTTTCCCAACACCATTTATTGAAAAGACTGTCATGACTCCATTGTATGTTCATGCCTCCTTTGTCAAATATTAATTGAGCATAGTGGTTTGGGTGGATATCTGGATTCTCTATTCTATTCCATTGATCTATATGTCTGTTCTTGTGCCAGTACCAGGCTGTTTTGAGAATAGTGGCTTTGTAATACAGCTTGAAATCTGGTATTGAGAACTCTCCTACTGCATTCTTCTTTCTGAGGATTGCTGTTGCTATTCGGGGTCTTTTTTTATTCCAGATGAATTTTTGGAGAGTTCTTTCTAGGTCTGTGAAATATGCTGTTGGTATTTTGATGGGGAGTGCATTGAATCTGTATATTGCTTTGGGTAGTATGGACATTTTAATAATGTTGGATTGCTCCCTTTAGTATTATGAAATGGCCTTCATTATCTCTTGTTATCTCCTTCACTTTGAGATCTAATTTGTCGGATATAAGTATTGCTACCCCAGCTTTTTTTTCATTTCCATTTGCCTAGAAAACCTTTTTCCATCCTTTCATTCTCAGTCTGTATGCGTCTTTTTTTCTGAGGTGGGTTTCCTGTAGACAGCAGATATATGGGTTTTGTTTTCTTATCCAATCCCTTACCCTGTGTCTTTTGATTGGAGCATTCAACCCATTTACATTTAAAGATATTATTGACAGGTACTTATTTGTCGTCATTTTTATTCTATACCCCTGTGTTCCTTCTTTGCTTCCTTTTTTTTTTTTTTTTTTACAGCAGATCCTTTAGCATTTCTTGCATTGTTGGTTTGGTGTTGATAAACTCTCCCTTAGTCCTTTTTTGTCTGTGAAGCTCCTGATTTGTGCTGGGCTCCGAGGTGCCCAGGAGAGGCTAAGCTGCAAACAAAGGCCGGTTGCTGCTAGTGCCAGATCTTGGGCCACTTTTTGAGAGGTATGGGGCATGCTGAGGCCAGATGCTGCTTGTTTGAATTATTTTAGGAAAGTCTGAAGCATGAGTCAAGACAGGCCATTTGTATGGAAAAGCCACTGGAAACAGCTGCTGGCTCTGTCAGTTGAGGGCTCAGAAAATGAATAGTAGCATATGCCAGCACTTCTGTCTGGGAGAAAGCTACCCCTTCAGCTCTTGTGCTGATGCCAGATAGTTCAGTTCCTCCCCATATGTCCCTGGTGCCTTTTGAGCTGCTTTCCCAGTGCTGCATCTTAGAGGGAATTAGTCCTTGTAAGTCTCTGTGTGGGCCCTTTAAGAGGAACTGCCTGGGACTCCAGAAGCTCTCTGTCTCCTTCAGTCTCAAACCTCCCCTAGTTTTCATAGCCAAAAATTATGAGGACTTCTCTTTCTGGCACTGGGACTTTGTGCTGGGGGGCCTGGTGTGGGGCTGGGACCCCTCACTTCTCATGGGGTACCTCCACAGCCAAGAAGTCCCTCCCAATTTTTATCAGCAACACGTGGGTGTGGAGCCAGCCTGTTCTGTGTCTCTACACCTCCTGCAAGTTTTGATGAGGTTTCTTTATATCCTTAGTTGTAGGACTTCTGTTATGCTAGATTTCAGGTGGTTCTGAATGATAGTTGTTCTGTAGTTTGGTTGTGATTTTGACATGGCTGTGGGAGAATGTGCACTTTTTGACCAAATGCTGAGAAAAGAATTCTTAAAGCAGCTTTTCAAGCCAAGACAATAAACCCTGTAATCCTTTTATTGTATATTTTTGCTCTTTGTCATATGCAATTTAGCACTCTATTATATCCTTCCTTTTCTTTTTGGGGTATTGGTGTTTTGAGAATGTGAGTCCTGTCTTCCCATAAAGTTGTAAAAGTAATGAAGGTATATACACAGAGAAACACTACATGACACTATAAGGTTGAACTCCCTATAAAAATGCTTTAATGTATTTGGGCTAAAATACTGCCAATATTTGACTAGTTCTTCCGTTTGCTATATCTTAAGTGAGTGTTTATGTTTGCATTTAGATTACATCTTGTCTGTTGTATGAGGGCTAATGAAAGAGGAGACATAGAAAGTTTAAGATATTATTGCAACAATACAGGGGAGACTCAATAAGAGCCAGGATTAGGTAGGCCAGTGGCAGTAGGCATGGAGAAAATGTGACAGATTTGAGGCCTGCTTAAGGTAGCAAAATATGCAAGATTTGTTTGGTTGGAAGATGCAGTCCAAAATAATTCCTACTGTTGATTTGAATTCAAGAAATTTAGGTTTGAATTTTAGAAACTTTTTATTAGTGTGATTTGGGCCACTTGCAAATTTATTTACATGGCTTTTGGTTTTCTTTCACAATTTGCAATATTGAGGATAATAATACCCACCACATAAGGTTATTGTGTGTTTAAATTGAATATATAAGAACTAGAGGCCCAGGGCATGAAATTCGTGCACAGGGGTGTGTGTCCCTCAGCCCAGCCTGCACCCTCTCCAATCTGGGAACCCTTAAGGGATGTCCGACTGCCCGTTTAGGCCCGATCCCAGTAGTATTGGGCCTAAACAGGCAGTCGGACATCCCTCTCACAATCCAGGACTGCTGGCTCCCAACTGCTCGCCTTCCTGCCTTCCTGATTTCCCCTAACCACTTCTGCCTGCCAGCCTGATCATCCCCTAACCACTCCCCTGCCAGCATGATTGATGCCTAACTGCTCCCTGCCAGCCTGTTTGCCCCTAACTGTCTTCCCCTGCAGGCCTGGTCACCCCTAACTGCCTTCCCCTGCAGGCCTGGTCCCCCCCAATTGCTCTCCCCTGCAGGCCTGAGTCCCCCCAATTGCCCTTCCCTGTAGGCCTGGTTGCCCCCAACTTCCCTCCTCTGCCAGCCTGGTCACCCCTAACTGCCTTCCCCTGCAGGCTTAATTGCCCCCAACTGCCCTCCCTTGCAGGCCTGGTCCCTCACAACTGCCCTCACCTGCTGGCCATCTTGTGGCGGCCATCTTGTGTCCACATGGGGGCAGCCATCTTTGACCACATGGGGGCAGCCATCTTGTGTGTTGGAGTGATGGTCAAGTTGCATATTACTCTTTTATTAGATAAGATAGAGGCCTGGTGCACGGGTGGGGGCCAGCTGGTTTGCCCTGAAAGGTGTCCTGGATCAGGGTAGGGGTTCCCTAGGGGTGTGGGGTGGCCTGGGTGAGGGGCCTGTGGTGGTTTTCAGGCCAACCACGCCCCATGGCGACTCAAGAAGAGGCCCTGGTATCTGGGATTTATTTATCTTCTATAATTAAAACTTTGTATCATTGAGCGGAGCCAAGCCTCCTGCTTGCTCCTTGGCCACAGCCATTTTTGTTGGGATTTATTTATCTTCTATAATTGAAACTTTGTAGCCTTGAGTGGAGGCCAGGGTGTGCAGAAAGCTTGGCTTCTTCCATTACCATGGAAACCCAAGCCTCCTGCTTGCTCTGTGGCCGCAGCCATTTTGGTTGGGTTAATTTGCATACTCGCTCCTGATTGGCTGATGGGTATGGTTTGTGGGTGTAGCGGAGTGATGGTTAATTTGAATTACTCTTTTATTAGATAGGATGCTTTGTCAATTCTAAAGCACTTCATAAAATTGGACATTATTTACTTAATCAAAAGTACTATATTTCAAGGGAATCCCATCTACAAAAAAAAAATCAACCAATGATATCTGTATTTGTTTTCTTTGGTGTGGGAAGGTATCTTACAGTGGAAAATGATGAAGTATTTTTCTGTATCATATAATTTGTTTCCCTTGTTGCCAATGAAGATACTAGGGTATAATAATAATGATAAAAGAACTAGAATGCAATCCTTATTCCTTTAGACCTAGCTCAAATTCTTGATCCTCCATATGTTGGTAGTAGAATCAAATTCTATCCCTTGGCCTTGTTTTCTCTATCTGTAAATTAGGGAATTAGACAAGCTTCTTATTTCCAATAAGAAGTAAGTATATCTCAAATTCCAACATTTCTATTAATCCACTTCAACAGGAGTTCTTGAACTAGTTTAAATCCTTGCCAACTTAATAGAAATGATAATTTTCTAGTTCAAGAAAGTAATTCTTATTTTTCTGCAACCTCATTAGGAAATATTGAGTGGTATAATTTTTTTCTTGTCCTTCTTCTCCAAAGGATAACCAAGGCCTTATATCTTGGAGACAGATTTGTCCTAAGTCTGTGATTAGGTATTGGTATTTTTTCTAATGTGACCTTCCTGTTTTCCTCCATGGTAAATATTTCCTCTTCTTATTCTCCATTCCATTATTGAAGGTAAGTCTTTCCATTGCTCAAGGCTCACCTAAACTACTAGCATCACTGAAATTTTCCCTCTTCCCCAGGTTTTGCTGTTTGTTTTTTATTGTTGAAAACTTATATAGTATTGTTTAGTGACTAGCCCAAACTGTTTTTGCAAAGATTGTATTCCTTGTCATGTATGGTCACTGAAATATATGTTCTTTAGCTTGCACTCAGCTAGTGTTTTGAAAGGGTTTTCCTTGACCTCCAGGAGCTAAAAGAAAGACAAACAAATGACACCTCTCTTAGTCTTTGCAGATGAGGTCTGTGCCAAAGCAATCCTTCAGTGATTACTCTGAACCTAGTTACCAGCCCAAGATGAAAGCTTGCAGGGATGGGAACCCTTTTTTTCTGGAAAGGTCCATTTGGATATTAATGAGCCATAAAAAATTATCCACTTAAAAATTACCCTGATATATTTGGGCAAACACTTAATTAACTCACCCCTAATGCCTTGGCAGACCAAAAGATTTTGTGGGCCTTATATGGCCCGCTACCTGGATGTTCTCCACCCCTGTTTTAGAGTATTATTAGGTCTTTTGTTAGCATAAGTCTTAATGTAGACACACACATGACTTTCTAAATGATCACAAATGTAAGGTGGCTTTTGAACATCCTAGTTTCACAAAGAAACCTTACCAGGATTTGATCCCATGCATTAGGTGGTTTATTGTATGTTTTGACTACAACTTTTTGCTCCCAGTACTCCCAGTATCTGAGGGTTGTTAGTCCCTAAGATACTGGGAGCTAAGTCTACCTACCACATTTGAGTGTTTTTGAACAAAGTCTACCACTTTTCTAGATGAATAATTCAAGTTTGGCAAAACAGGTAAGTCCTTGTGTCAGTATTTCAGGTTACTAAAATAGGTTACAATAGTCATACACAACAGTTTTCAAGTAAGGTCTGCTCTGCTTTCTTCAGAACCAGTGATCATGGCTCCAGCCTTGGGAACATAGGTTGCCACCGCTTAGAGACCAAGACCATTGCCACACTCAGGCAAGGGCAGGTAAAAACACCACAGAACTTTCCTACTATTTTTAAGTTGCCTTCTCTTCTCTTCTCTTCTCTTCTCTTCTCTTCTCTTCTCTTCTCTTCTCTTCTCTTCTCTTCTCTTCTCTTCTCTTCTCTTCTCTTCTCTTCTCTTCTCTTCTCTTCTCCTCTCCTCTCCTCTCCTCTCCTCTCCTCTCCTCTCCTCTCCTCTCCTCTCCTCTCCTCTCCTTTTTCTTCTCTTCTCTTCTCTTCTCTTCTCTTCTCTTCTCTTCTCTTCTCTTCTCTTCTCTTCTCTTCTCTTCTCTTCTCTTCTCTTCTCTTCTCTTCTCTTCTCTTCTCCTCTCCTCTCCTCTCCTCTCCTCTCCTCTCCTCTCCTCTCCTCTCCTCTCCTCTCCTCTCCTCTCCTCTCCTCTCCTCTTCTCTTTTTTTTATTCTTTATTGATTAAAGTATTACATATGTCTCCTTTTCCCCCATAGACATCTCCCCCGGCCACTCCCACCCCCCAGCACAAGCCCTCATCCCCCTCCTCAGTGTCTGTATCCATTGGTTATGCTTATATGCATGCATACAAATCCTTTGGTTGATCATTTACCCTCAACCTCACCCTCCCTTGCCTTCCCTCTGAGGTTTGACAGTCTCTCTGATGCTTCTCTGTCTCTGGATCAATTTTTGTTCCTCAGTTTATGTTGTTGATTATATTCCACAAATGAGTGAGATCATGTGATATTTATCTTTCTCTGACTGGCTTATTTCGCTTAGCATAATGCTCTCCATGTCCATCCATGCTGTTGTGAAAGGCAAGAGTTCTTTTTTACAGCAGTGCAGTACTGTGTTGTATAGATGTACCACAGTTTTTTAATCCACTCATCTGCTGATGGGCATGTAGGCTGTTTCCAAATCGAAGCTATTGTAAATTGTGCTGCTATGAACATAGGGGTGCATATATCCTTTCTGATTGGTATTTCTGATTTTTTGGGATATATTCTTAGAAGTGGTATTACTGGGTCAAATGGGAGTTCCATTTTTAAGTTTTTGAGGAAACTCCATGTTGTTTTCCACAGTGGTTGCATCAGTCTGCATTCCTACCAGCAGTGAAGGAGGGTTCCTTTTTCTTCGTGTCCTCACCAGCACTTGTCATTTGTTGATTTATTGATGACAGCCATTCTGACAGGTATGAGATGGTCACTCATTGTCATTTTGATTTGCATTTCTCAGATGATTAATGGCTTTGAGCATGTTTTCACATCTCTTGGCCTTTTGTATGTCCACTTTCAAAAAGTGTCTATTTAGGTCCTTTGCCCATTTTTTGATTGGATTGTTTATCTTCCTTTTGATAAGATGTATGAGTTCCCTGTGAACTTTAGAGATTTGACCCTTATCAGATATAACATTGGCAAATATTGTCTCCCATGCAGTTGGCTTTCTTATTGTTTTGTTGATGGTTTCTTTTGCTGTGCAAAAGCTTATTTTGATGTAGTCCCATTTGTTTTTCTCCTTAGTTTCCATTTTCCTAGGAGATGTATCGGTAACGATTTTGGTATGACAAATGTCTGATATTTTGCTGCCTGTGGATTCTTCTGAGATTTTTATAGTTTCCCATCTTAAGTCCTGTATCCATTTTGAGTTTATTTTTGTGTATGGTGTAAGTTGGTGGTCTACTTTCATGTTCTTTGCAAGTATCTGTCTAATTTTCCCAACACCATTTATTGATAAGACTGTCTTGACTCCATTGTATGCTCTTGACTCCTTTGTTAAATATTAATTGAGCATAATGTCTTGGGTCTATTTCTGTGTTCCCTGTTCAGTTCCACTGGTCTATATGTCTCTTTTTGTGCCAATTCCAGGCATTTTTGAGAACATTGGCTTTGTAATATAGCTTGATATCTGGTATTGTGTCACTCCCACATTGTTCTTCTTTCTCAGGATTGCTGCAGCTATTTGGGGTCTTTATTCCATATGAATTTTTTGAGTTTGTTCTAGGTCTGTGAAATAAGCTGTTGGTATTTTAATAGGGATTGCATTTAATTTATATATTGTTTTTGGGTAGTATGGACATTTTAATGATGTTGATCCTACCAATCTATGAACACAGTATATTCTTCCATTTGTTTATGTCTTCCTCTCTCTTTTTTTCAATGTCCTATATTTTTCTGAGTAGTTTTGCAATTTTCTGTAGTTTTGCAATTTTGTTTTTTGTTGCAATGGTAAATGTGATTTTTTTAAGTTTCTCTTTCTGTGAGTCCATTATTGGTGTATAAAAAAGCCATAGATTTCTAGGTGTTAATTTTGTATCCTGCTACATTGCCAAATTCACTTATAAGTCTAGAAGTTTTCTGATGTAGTCTTTAGGGTTTTCTATGTGCAATATCATGTCATCTACGAATAATCATGTCATCTACGAATAATGACAGTGTTAATTCTTCTTTTCCAAATCCAATGCCTTTTATTTCTTTTTATCTGATCTCTCTGGCTAGCACTTCCAGTACTATGTCGAGCAGGAGTGGTGAAAGTGGGCATCCCTATCTTGTTCCTATTCTTAGGAGAAATAGTTTTAATGTTTTGCCCATTGAGTAAGATGTTGGCTGTAGGTGTGTCATATAAGATTTTTATTATGTTGAAGTATCATCTCTCTATTCCCACCTTGCTGAGAGTTTTTATCAAGAAAGGGTTTTGGGCTTTGTCAAATGCCTTTTCTGCATCAATTGATATGATTATGTGATTTTTGTCTCTCAATATTTGAATGTGATGTATCACATTTTTTGATTTGTGGATATTGTACTGTACTTGCATTCCCAGAATAAATCCCACTTTGTCATGGTGTATGATCTTTCTAATGTAATGCTGGATCCAATTTGCTAGGATTTTGTTGAGGATTTTACCATCTATGTTCATCAGAGATATTGGCCTGTAATTCTCTTTCTTTGTAGTGTCTTTAACTGGTTTTGGGATTAGGGTAATGTTTGCTTCATAGAAAAAGCTTGGAAGTGTTCCTTCCTCTTGAATATTTTGGAATATTGTGATGAAGGTAGGCTTTAGTTCTTCTTTGAATGTTTGGTAAAACTTCCCTGTGAAGCCATCTGGCCCAGGGCTTTTATTTGCTGCAAGTTATTATTATTATTATTATTATTATTATTATTATTATTATTACTGCTTCAATTTTCTCTATAGTTATTGGCCTATTCAATTTTTTTTAATTCTTTCTGAATGAGTTTTGGTAAGTTATATTTTTCTAGGAATATGTCCATTTCTTCTGGGTTGACCAGTTTGTTGGAATAGATTTTTTATAGCATTTTTTTTACAATCCTTTGTAATTTTCATCTTTCATTTCTGATTTTGTTTATTTAGGTCCTCTCTCTTTGCTTCTTGGTGAGCCTGCCTAGAGGTTCATCACTCTTGTTTATCCTTTCAAAGAACTAGCTCTTGGTTTAATTGAATTTTGTATTGTTTTTTTTTATCTCTATGTCTTTTATTTCTGGTCTGATCTTTATTATTTCCTTCTTTCTGCTCACTCTGGGCTTTTCTTGTTGCTCTTTTTCTAATTCTTTAAGTTGAAGAGTTAGATAACTTATTACCAGTTTTTCTTATTTTTTGAGGTAGGCCTGTAATTCTATGAACTTCCCTCTCAGGACTGCTTTCACTGTGTCCCATAGGTTTTGGATTATTGTGTTTTCATTGCCATTTGTTTCCAGAATGTTTTCTTTTTATTTTGTCTTTTATCTCTCTGGTAACTCAATAATTGTTTAATAACATGATATTTAGTATTAAGTATTTGAATGTTTTTATTGTTTTTATTGTAGTTGATTTCTAATTTCATGCCATTGTGATTGGAGAAGATGCTTGATATGATTTCAATCTTCTTGAATTTGGGGAGGCTTTGCCTGTGTCCCTATATGTGGTCTATCTTTGAAAATGTCCCATGTGCATTTGAGAAGAGCATATATTCCATGTCTTTGGGCTTTGGGATGAAATGTTCTGAAGATGTAAATGAAGTCCATCTGATCTAATGAATCATTTAGGATTGCTGTTTCTTTGCTGATTTATTTATTTATTTATTTATTTTGTCTAGAGGATTTATCCAGTGATGTCAACTATGATTGTATTGCTGTCGATCTCTCCTTTGATATCTTCCAGTAGTTTATTTAAATGTATTCCAGTGCTCCTGCATTGGGTGCATATATGGTTTCCAGAGTTATATCCTCTTGTTGTTTTGATACCTTTAGTATTATGAAGTGGACTTCCTTATCTCTTGTTATGGCCTTCACTTTGAGGTTTATTTTGTCAGATATAAGTATTGCTACCCCAGGTTTTTTTTTTTCATTTCCATTTGCCTGACAAATATTTTTCCATCCATTCACTTTCAGTCCGTGTGAGTCTCTTGTTCTGAGGTGGGTCTCTTGTAGACAGCATATATATGGGTCATGTTGTGTTATGCATTCAGCCACTTAATGACTTTTTTATTGTAGCATTTAGTCCATTTACATTTAAAGTTATTATTGATAGGTACTTGTTTGTAGCCATTTTTATTATTTATGCTTATGTTCCTTCTTCCTTTTCTATTTCTTCTTTTTACAACAGTCCCTTTTGTGTTTATTGCATTGCTGGCTTGGTAGTGATAAATTCCCTTAGCCTTTTTTTTTTTCTGTGAAGATCCTGATTCCCCCTTCAATTTTGAATGATAGCCTTGGTGGATAGAATATTCTTGGATTCAGCCCCTTGCTTTGCATCACTTTGTGTACTTCATTCCATTCCTTTCTGGCTTGATGTTTTTCTTTTGAGAAATTATTTGATAATCTAATGGGAGATCCCTTGTAGATCTCTCTCTCTCTCTCTCTCTCTCTCTCTCTCTCAACCTTTAAGGTTCTTTCTTTTTTGTTAAGGTTTGCCATTTTAATTATGATGTGTCTTGGTGTGGTGTTTGGGACTCCCTGTGTTTGTGTGACTTTTTCTTCCCCATATCAAGGAAGTTTCCTGTCATTATTTCTTCAAATAGGTTTTCTTATCCTTGATCCTCTTCTTGTCCAGCTGGCACCCCTATTATACATATGTTACTTTGTTTCATGTTATCCCAAAACTCCCGCAGGCTCTCCTCCTGCTTTCTAATTTTTTTCTCCAATTGCTATTCAGATTGGGTATGTTTTTCTGCCCTGTCTCCTAACTCGCTAATTCGGTCCTCCACTTCTTCTAGTCTGCTGTTGAAACCTTCCATTGTGTTTTTTATTGTAGCTATATCATTCTTGATTATTTTTTAGGCTTTTAAAGTTACATTTATTATTTTAAAGTTAACATGTGCATATATAGGAAACTGAAAAACACAAGCAAAGAACAAAGCTATCCATAATTACAAGCAGTTTACAGTCTGACGTGTCCTTCTTAGTCCTGTGTATCTATACAACTAAGCTTTCATTTTTATGTAATTAAGATGGTACAATTATGTATCATGCTTTCTCACACATCATGAATATTTACCATTTCAAAGTTCCAAAGCTATGAGTATTTTGATAACCAAGAATACTCTACATCAACTCAATCTGGAAGAAAATGTAATCCTGCCTTACTTGGTGACAAAAATTTCATAAAGGACAAAAATAGCAACAGACCTCTAGATAAAAGATATTCACAAAGTTACAATTAAAATACTGTGTTCCCTTAATGTCCCATTAAAAGTGAGACCCAGCGGAAACCGGTTTGGCTCAGTGGATAGAACGTCGGCCTGCGGACTCAAGGGTCCCAGGTTCAATTCCGGTCAAGGGCATGTACCTTGGTTGCGGGCACATCCCCAGTAGGGGGTGTGCAAGAGGCAGCTGATCGATGTTTCTCTCTCATCGATGTTTCTAACTCTCTATCCCTCTCTCTTCCTCTCTGTAAAACATCAATTAAAAAAAAAAGTGAGACCCAAAGCAAGAGTATACAAAGTATAATGCTTCTAATAGAATTATGATTTATATTTTAAATATTAGCAAGGTGGCAAGTTTTGACTGAAGTACTTAACATAGTCCTATAGCACAGTCTAAAGAGATGCACGCACATCAGTGATTATCACCACAATGTGAATATGAACACATCCACACACACCCCTTGCATGAACAAGTCCTGATGTCCATTTCTCAGATGGCTCAACAACTCCATGCCCAAGATGCCTCTTTTCTAACAATTGTAACAAAAATATATTTACAAATTGGTTAATTCACTAGCTCTACTTTTTATCAGACATTGTCACCTCAGGACATCTTAAAAACTCCAATGTTGCAAAATAAAGAACATTGTCCACAATAAACACAGGAACTTTACAAAAATGCATATAGACCTATAGTTATAACCAAAACTTTCTTCTACGTATGGAGATATTAGCAAAGAGCCCTTCCCTTCACCCTTCCTCTTCTCCATCCTCCACCACGTCAGTGACTAAATACAGAATACCTGGCACCAAGAGGTGGATTAACAAAGACACTCTCAGACGACAGACCTTCCTAAAAACTAACAAGAGGGCTTTTATAAAGGGATTATTTTACTACCTCTACTTTTAATATACTTCAGGCATTATCCTTGAATACACAGCAATATTAACTAATATGCACATATGTAATAATGGTTAGATAATTTTAATTTCTTTAAAGACTCATGGGCACAGAACCATTTTTTTTTCTGTACTTCCTTCCCTCCCCCTTCCCTTGTGAACAGTCAGCATACTCTCCAAGATATCAAATTTAACAGTTCCATTCCTCAAATACCACCATTACTTCCTATAAATTAACAGAAAAAAATACTTAAGGGTGTAATTTTAACTCTTTTAACATATGTTTGCACTTTCAAACATCTAGAAAGACTAGCCATCTCAAGTAAGTATTGGTTTGATTAAACTGCACATAGAGGCTATAATCTGAAAGTGTCTTCTGAATAGGAAGGAACTTTCTGGCCTAAAACCCTTCCCCTTTTCATCTCTATCAACACAGTGGACAGTACAGTAAGCATCTGTAATGCTTAGAGAGGATTTTAACAATTTTACTTCTCATGTTTTCAGAACAGTTCTTTTTAGGAATCTAACACATACTGTACACCATGTATTTGTTTACTAACTACTTCTGTCATACACTGGCAACCTCTGTAACATCTAGAAAGGCTAGATGTTGTAAATTAGAACAGTTTGTCCTTGACATACAATATATACACAGCTAAGTAAAACACAATGCACAGGCACAAGGGAAGATGGTTAATTTTGCCAAACTATAAACATACTAGTACAAAGTCCTTTGCACTTTCTTCTCCCTCCTCCCTGAACCAGTACAAATATAATAATGTGTACTGCTCAGAGACGTGGTTTGATCATCCCATTTCCAAATCATAGTATTTGAAATGGATTTTAACAAAAGGATATATACAAAATGTGTTATTTTACTACCCTACTCTTTTTTTTAAATATATTTTATTGATTTTTTACAGAGAGGAAGAGAGAGGGATAGAGAGTTAGAAACATCGATGAGAGAGAAACATCGATCAGCTGCCTCTTGCACACCCCCTACTGGGGATGTGCCCACAACCAAGGTACATGCCCTTGACCGGAATCGAACCTGGGACCCTTGAGTCCGCAGGCCGACACTCTATCCACTGAGCCAAACCGGTTTCGGCACTACCTCTACTCTTAACATACTTATGCACTTCTAAACATCTAGAAAGACCAGATGTTTCAAATAAGGACTTAAGTTTGTCCACTATATACACAGTAGTGTTGAATAAACTACACACATGTAACAATGGTTATATATGAAAGTGTCTTCCATATAGGAACATTCTAGTCTGGAACTCTTCATTTCCTCCTGACCACCATCAACTCAATGGGTTGAGTAGGCACATGTATCACTTACAGGTAGATTTCACAATTTTATTTCCAAAGTCCTTTTCAGAAGACAGCTTTTTGATGAATTTTAACACAAAGTGTACAAAATGTGCTAGTTTGCTAATTCTACTTTTGTCATACATTGACAACCTCTTTAATATCTAGAGACTAGATATTATCAAGTTAGGACCTATTTGTCCAGTATATTCACAATATATACAGTAAAGTTAAATGAAATGCATGTAACATATAGGGCAACAAAGGATAAGCTAACATTTTCTATTACACACTAGCAAAACATATTTTTTTTCAATTTCTTCCCTCCCACCTCCTTCAACCTAGTAGTGAACAAGTACATAGAGTACACTATTCAGAAAGGTGGTTTAACAATTCCATTTCTAAAGACTATTTTCTATCAGGTTTTAAAAGCTATTTATATGAAGCATTATTCTACTACTTCTACTTTTAAGTACGTCAAGCACTTCTAAATGTCTAGAAAGACTAGATATTTCATATAAGAACTTACTTGCCCACTCTGTGCATAACACTGTTAAAATTGCACATACTAACAATAGTTATAATCTGAGGTGTCTACTAAATATGACCATTTTGGACTGAACCATTCCCTCTCACTTCCTTCTCTTCACCACTAATCCAGTGGACAAGTGCAGGTGTGTGTAATATTTAGAGGTGGTTGAACAAATTCATATCCATAATCATTTACACAAGACAAGCTTTCCTATGAATTTCAACACAAAGTGTACAAAATATGATAATTTTACTACTTTGTCATATACTGGCAATTGTTGATTTTCTCATCCAGCCGGTTTAGGAACTGTATGACCCTTACTCTGAATTATATTTCTAACATATTTCTTGCCTCCATTTCATTTAGTTTCTTTTCTTGTGATTCCTCCCTTTCTTTCCTTTGAGGGTTGTTTCTTTGTCTCCCCATTTTTGCTCTCACTGAAGGGCCCAGGTGCCAGGTACCACAGGGCCTGTGGCTGAAGCAATGGGCTTGGCAGGAGGGTCACACACTCCGAGATTTACCAGAGGGCCCAGACACTGGTTAGTGTGGGGCCTGTGGTTAAATCGGGGGGCTTGGCAAGATGGTCGCACACTCTTGAGTCTCAATGGCCGGCCCAGGAGCTGGGTAGTGCGATACATCTGTTTGCCTTTTTCTTGATACAATGTTTGTTCGATTGCTATAAACTTTTGACTGTTTTCCACAGTTCTGACAAATTTGATTGTGACAGTTTCTGCTTGTTTTTTTGTTAATTCTTTGGAGTCCAGGGTAGACCCACCATTTTGCTGATGTTACTTATCTATACTATCTATAATAATAAAAGCATAATATGCTGGTTAGACTGGACATCCTTCCAGACATTCTTCTTTCCAGACAGAGCCGCAGCAGGCAGGGGCCAAGGCAGAGGCAGCAGTGGCCCCTGGCTGCAGCAGTGGCGGTGGGCAGGGACCAAGGCAGAGGTGGCAGAGGCCCCCAGCTGCAACAACAGTGGGCAGAGTTTGGGGCCAAGGCCCTTGCACAAATTTCATGCATCGGGCCTCTAGTTATTTATAATCACATAATTACCTTAACGTGTGTGTGTGTGTGTGTGTGTGTGTGTGTGTGTGTGTGTGATTACTTTCTTTTCTTTTTCCTTGTAAGGCAGGTCTGCCAGCAGTAAATTCTCTATTTTTGTTTATGTGGAAGTGCCTTTATTTTTAAATATAATTTTACTAGCTATAGGACTATTTTTTTGTCAGTTTTTCTCTGAACATTTTGAATATATTATCAGATTCTTTTGACCTCCAATGTCTCTGATGAGAAGTCAGCTATTGATCTTATTGGGGCTCCCTTATAAATGACAAGTCATTCTTCTCTTATTGCTTTCAAGATTGTCCCTTTTTCTTTGTCTTTTAGCACTTTTAATATGTGTCTATTTTGGGGTCTCAGATTTTATTCTATTTGGAGTTCATTGAGAGTCTTGGATGTGTAGATTAATGTTTTTACAGAAATTTTGATCCATTATTTCTTTAAATATATCTTCTTCTCCTTTCTTTTCTCTCCTTCTGTCACTCCCATTATGCATATGCTGGTGCACTTAATAGTATCCCATGTTTCCCTGACGATGTCTTCATTTTTCTTTTTTCTACTCTCTTGTCTTCAGATTGTATAATCTCTATTGATCTATTTTCAGTTTCACTAATTCACTATACTGTTTAGTTCCCCTAGTGAAACTTTCAATTTAGTTATTGTGTTTTTCAGCACTAGAATTTCCATTTGGTACTTTTTAATAGTTTCTACCTCTTTATAAATAGTTTCTACTTGATGGGACCTTGTCATCATAACTCCTTTATTTCTTAAGTATCTTTTTTTTTTTACTTTTATGAACACACTTTTAATGACCACTTTGAAAATTTTGTAAAACCTGACATGTTTTCCATTTTACAGGTTGTTTTCTGATAGTTTGCCCCCTTATGTGTGTCAGTTTTTCATCTTTTTTTTTCACATCTTTCATACATTATTTTGGAAACAGAACATTTTAGATAATACATTGTAGCAGCTCTGGGTACTGGCCCCACTCTGACCATCTGGGCTTGATATTGTTGTTGGAGTACTTCAGCGAAATCTATTTTTTTCCTGTAGTGTGAGGCTCTGATGTTGCTCATTAGAAAGTATAGCCTGGGTATGCACACAGTTAACCTGGGTATGAATACAGTCACCCTGGGATGACAGTGGTTTTAGTAGGGCTCTCTTTGACTGTCTCTTTCGCTGACTGCATTCAGATAATGATAAACTGAACTGCTTGCAGGCTCATTGCTATATTGTTTTAATTTTTAAAATTAAAAACTTCAACTTTACCTTATTTTTCCAGAATATTATAACTCCTGGAGAAAGAAGGCAAGGTACTCCAGAAACCATGGTGGCATTAGGTCTTGGAAGAATTAAGACACAAGACTAAAAATCTTGGGGGTTAATAGATATGTCTTTAAGAGGGTGACAATTGAATGGCATAATAGTTGTGGTGATATGTCCTTTATTAAGAGCCACAATTCATGATGTGGGGCCCTTCTCCTATGGCTACAGCTCTCACTGAGTTCTAGTAACAGCAATTCCTTCCTCTGGCTCCTTCAGTCCTAAGTGTGTTAGCAGCTTCCCTCTGCTCTTTGTCCCCAGACATTTTACCTTTTTTGTTGATTTCTCTTACACTGCCTACCACCTTGTAAAAATGGCCCCTATTGTAAACATTTCTTACTTATAATATTTGATTATGTCATCTATGTTCTGCTGGATTTCTGACTGATATAACAATGTTTAAGAAATGCAAGTAAATATTTGGCTTATTTTGAAATTTCTTTTGATGTTATAGACTGTTTTTGGTCAGGATACAAATTCAGGTGTAAACACAGAATAAAGATCTTATTAGCATATTACTATAGGATAATTTTAGCCTCTTATGTAAAGTTCTATAACTCTAACTAGGAAAGGGGAATAAGAAATGAATTATGTTTCAGCCAGGATTTTGAGGTAATATTGGATAAATTTAGAAAAGGAATATATTTCATCCTTATTGCTCTATCTGTAGGCTTCATGATTTTAGACATGTAATTTGATTTCCTAATGGCTTTGACTTGTCTTAATGAAGTCAGCTAAGGCTGTCCTTTAATTTTAATAGAAACTAATTTGATTTCCTTTTTGCTTTTCTAAATTATAATTTCTTCTCTATTACCAAAGACCTATAGCTGACACATGTGAACTGTCTGGGTCCCTAGAATCATTTTTAAAAAATATGTTATTATTTATTTTAGAGAGAGAGAAGAAAGGAGAGGGAGAGAAAGAAACATTAACTTCAATGTGCTGCCTCATGCATGCCCCCTACTGGTGATCAAGCCTGCAACCAGGCATGTGCCCTGACCAGGAATTGAACCAGTGACCTCTTGGTGACTGAGATGATGCTCAACCAACTGAGCCATACCAGCCAGGGCTAGAGTCACTTTTTAATAGGTTTAACATTAGTATATAGCTACAGAACATAATACTTACTACAAGAGCTTCTGTTACACATAACAACTTTGTGGCCATGTTTGATTCCAGAAAATTAAGGAGCTACATTCATAATTTCAGGCCCTTAAGCAACTTTGTCAGCTGTTCCTGGTAATTGGTTGTTAGTGCAGGATTACCAATGAGAAAGCAGTTGAACAAGTAGAAAGAGTTATGTCCAGCTCATGCTTGCTTTCCTTGACTTTTCATGAATCATCACTTCTTTCCATCTTTGTGCAGGACTTTTACTTAATAGCTATGTTCATGAAAAGTTGCATATGGAGACAAGCCATTCTAAAATATATTGAAGGAAATCCTGGTGTGAGTCTTTTTATAAGGAAATAGTTTCTAAGTTATCTTCAAGCAAATTCAACATAGGAAATTCCAATTTTACATATAATATATTGCACATGTATAACATGTTTGATTTTTTCCCAAAATTTCTCAAAGTACCTGCAGAGACTAGCTAGGGAAACAACTTGGCTCTGATAAGCATTTGTCACTCTCAGCTATTTTCTGAACTAGATTCTTTATAATGACTGGCTTTAGGCCACTACTCCATTAGGCTTGTCTGAGAGAAAACTTTGTGGCTGATCTTAGACAAGGTAAGTAGGGCAGCCTGCTTGGCAATACAACTGCTTGCAACCTTCTTTCTTGGTCTTCCTCTTCTCTACTCTCAAAAAAAAAAAAAAAAAAAAAAAAAAGGCTGTGCTGTCCAGAAAGATTTTAACTGTACTCTTCAATTCTCAGACTTCTCTGATCAGTCAATATGAGATCTTCATATATGGGGAAAATTATCAAGCATTTGGGGCAAAGCTGGAGGACTGATGAGTTTCCCACAGAATACCCTACCCTGACAAGCCGAAATCCTATGAAGCTCATCTGGCCGAAGTCTTCAGAGCAAAGATACACAAGGCATGCATATGAGCCTAACTAGTGGTCACGGACAACAGGGGGGTGGGGGCATGCCTGGGGAGGGGTTTGGGATGGGAATGGGGGGATGAGGACAAATATGTGATACCTTAATCAATAAAGAAATTTATTAATTAAAAAAATAGATACACAAGGCAGACCAAGGAGCCTGGAGAAGTCAAGTTTTCCTTCCTGCCTCTTATACTAGTGAATTAAATGTTCTGGTTTAATGAATTGTTTATTTTAACATCCATTCTACATGACCCAGATTATTATAGAAGAGTTTTTTTGAGTCCACAAGGCAGGAATTGTTTTATCTTTAGCTAGACTCTGGACAAAAGTATCTGTGACTTAAGCCCATGTACTCCAAGAAGCCAAGAAAAAAATGAGAGCAAAGTAGAATAATAATAAATAACCATTTATTGGGCACCTTATACAAGGAGTTTGTATACAATATTTAGTTAATCCTTATTAAACTTTAGTAAATAGTTGCTATTATTAGTCTCACTTGACAAAAGATTAAACTGAGACCATGTTGATTTAAGTCATAAGGCACACATTCAATGGCTCATGTGGGGTCTAAACCAAGGTATACCCAGCTCCATAATCTATGTAATTTTTATCATACCATGATACAATCCACTTTGTAAGGAACTCATCTCTCTGAGTTTCTTGGACATGTTGAGCCAAGTTTTTTATGGCTGGACAGTGTCTCTGACAGCATTATATCAAACTGAAAAGGATGTTTAGCTATTTCAGCCCATCTCTCTGCCTCTTGGTAGAGCTGCACCTACACTATGAGGTGACATGCAAGAATCATGAACTTCAAAGATCCTCCTGTACTTGCTTATAAGAATGGAGTTAATCTTCTATTTTAGAATCTGAATGTTTACATTTTAGTGCTACTTTTCTCATACTTACAGCCTCTTTCACACCCCTCATTCTGAGCAGGTGAATTACTGGTATTGGCATTGTTCTGTGGTGATTCTCTTCCACACCCAGTAACCACAAGCTGGACTGAAAAGACTGCAGGATACTAGTTATAGCCATGTGACTAGAGATACTAACTGCTTCCAGATATCAAGGAACCAGGTAATATGTGGGTCTTATCCTAGGGTTTGTAAAACTTAGTGATGCCACTGCTAATCACTTTGTCCTATTGTTGCTTAAGCTGCTCCACCTACTACAGGTGCTATTTGGGGGAACCTACCTAGAGCATGTCCCTGATGCTAGTTGACATTTCCTAGATTTCTTTTGTCTGTATGGCTTTTAAAGTAGCCAGAGGTCCTGGGGTCTCCTGATTTTGGTGGAGATGAGCAGCAATGAGAACTCCCTTCAACCAGCAATATGTTAAAACAGAGATGATGATGAGAGGATTAGTAGGCTCCTCCTAGGACTCCCAAAGCATCTGCTATCTATTTGTTCTATTAATTTGTATTTACCCCTTCCCCAAATCTTCCCTAACTTATTAATTTTGTTAGTCCTTAAATAGTTGGCAGCATTGGGCTGTCAATGTAAAATAGGGAAGTTTGACCCTGGCTGGAGTTTCTCAGTGGTTAAAGCATCGCCAGGGAAATGAAGGGTCTTGGGTTCAATTCCCAGTTAAGGGAGCATACCGGGGTTGCAGGTTTTTTCTTCTTTATTGATTAAGCTGTGGTTGGCAAACTGAGGCTCGCAAGCCACATGCGGCTCTTTGGACCCTTGAGTGTGGCTCTTCCACAAAATACCACGGCCTGGGCGAGTCTATTTTGAAGAAGTGGCATTAGAAGAAGTTTAAGTTTAAAAAATTTGACTCTCAAAAGAAATTTCAATCGTTGTACTGTTGATATTTGGCTCTGTTGACTAATGAGTTTGCCGACCACTGGATTAAGGTATTACATATGTGTCCTTATCCCCCCATTATGGGTTGCAGGTCTGATCCCTGGCTCTGGTTGGGACATGTGTGGGAGGCAACCAATCAATGTGTCTCTCTCACATTGATGTTTCTCTATCTCTCTTCATCTTCTTCCCTCCCTTCCACTTTCTGTAGAGATTGATGGAAAAAAAAATATACTCAGGTGAGGATTAACAAAATAAATAAATAATAGGGAAGTATGCTCCATGTGAACTCCAAAGAGACCTTTCTATCCATGAACAGTGGATCTCAGGCTAAATTATGAAAGGAAATTCTGTTTCCAAAATCTGTCTAAGAAGTACTATAGCCTAATTGGGCACTGGCCAATTAGAACAGATGCAAACAATAGGTAGGGCTGTATAGGAATATGCTAGCTAAATGTCAGCCATGTTGGGAGTAATTATTATTTTACTGACAGGGATGTGTGATGAAGAAATATTAGAGACATGCTTTAGCAGTCGTCTAGTTAACCCTTTGCTTTTCATTATTAGGCAAAAACTTGAATATTCATTTTTCTCAAGGCTCTTCTAAAAACTGTCTTAGAGAAACTTTTCATGAGTATGAGCAGAATACTTAACAGAAGAAGATGGAGCTTTTGGTTGCTTCTCTAAAGGCCTTTCTCTCTTATCAATCCCTTGTTCTCTTGAGAAGCTGTAATCTGACCACTGATTCCATTCAAAGTCCTTGGTCCCTGGTTCTTTTCCATAAAGTCCTTAGCTGGTTTTCTGGCTTAGAACCAGTGAAATGTTGATACAAGTGTCAGTGATGAAGGTTTACATGTCTTTCAGTCAGTTCTCCTGCTGCCAAACTTTAAAGTACATGTAACAGTGCTTTGTCACTTTTCATTATATTTTCCCATATCATTCAGAGCAAGGCCCCCATAGATCCCTGAGAAGAAAAGAAAAAGATACTCAATGCTTCCTGTCCTTCTGTCCTCCTTTGTCTGACTCTTCAATATGTCAATATATTTTCTACGGCCAGTAAGAGGGAATAGCAGGGCAATGCACTTCACAGCCAAAATCTCTGATTCCCCCAGATTTTTATTGCCTCTCTCTACCCCTCAAAGACTTCTTGCTGACTTTTTGCTCTCAGTGAACAAAGCAAACTGAGGAAAAATTTAAATAAAGGTAAAGGAAACCAGGTCTAAAGAAGGCAGACACAGGAGCAGTGCAGGGGGAAAGGGCAGGTGGCCAGAAAAGTGGGACTTTTCCTTCTTATTCCAGAAGAGTGCCTGTGATTAGTATTGAAAACTTAAGAGATTTCTGTGACAGTAATTCAAGATTCCTAGTTTTATTCCTGCCTCTGGGCCCGATGCTTTATCAGTGTGAAACCTTGTCAGAGCTCTGCTCCTTTGTATGATTCATCATCTACTCTGTCAGCTGTAAGGTCTTGAAGAGCCACACAGTTAATATCATTCTTTAGTGACTTTGAGTCACTAAAATTGAGACCAAAAACCAAAAATAGGCTACCTCATTAATACATATATACAATTGTTTTCCTAGTCCATTTAAAAAGAGTTCACAGCAGATGCAGTTCAGGAAAGATTAACCATAACTACTTTAATCTTACCTAATAATAGACAAACATGTAAATTGACCATACCTCCACTACACCCACAGCCAATCAGAGTGAGTATGAATATTAGAAGGCCAAAGATTGCAGCTGCCCAGCTGCTTCAGGTGCGGAGTGGCCAGGCAGGGCAGGACGCCTGCTATGACAGGGAGGGCAGGGGGTGAAGGGATCTACAGGAGCGGAGTGCTGCAGCGAAGACAAGACTGCAGACTCCGGAGTCTGCAGTGAAGATGAAGATGACAGACTCTGGCCGGAGTCAGCAGCAAAGACGAAGTCAGTAGACTCCGGCTGGAGTCTGCAGCAAAGCAGCGAAGATGAACCAGCCTGAGTCTGTAGCAAAGATGAAGAAGGCAGACTCTGGCCAGAGTGAAGGCCTGGGTCCTAAGTGCCGGAGGAAAACCGGTGCTGGAAGCCAAGAAAAGGAAGGCCTATTGTACGAATCTCTTCGTGCAACGGGCCTCTAGTAAGAATATAAGTAGGGCACATGATATTATAATTTAAAACTTTAATATAATGAACTATCGAGCTTGAGACTTCCTTTGGTATTTACCAATATTGATCATTGCTATGGAATGAGAATGAATAAAAATAGTCAAAGAAAAAGGCATGTTATTATAGGAAAGGGCCAATAGATTGTCAAGACTCCAACTTCAGTAAATCAGTGACCTAGCATTATCTAATGACTATTTACAAATATCGATAGTTGTAAAGGAGACCTTTGTGTGTGTTTATTTTAATTGAAAAGCATGTTTTAAAGGGATAACAATTTTTTCTCTTTACCCTTTCCAACATGTTCAGTTAATTTAATACTATAGCTATAACTGCTTTGTATCATAACCTTTTGAACTGCATATGCTGTTCAGTAATTCAACATCCAAATTGTAGATACATTGATTACATAAACCTTCTATCTAGATAGTAATAGGTTTTCAATGAATATTCAGATAATTTCAAATATTCCGCCTTTCTCTAATTCCATATCTAGATAAGGAAATGAGGTAGTGGTCACTTAGTGGCAGAGTCAGAAGTAGAGGTCAGATTTCCCAATTCCCAGGCAAGCAGTTTTCCCAATGTGCAATCTTCCTTATCAAAGAGGCTCCAAGAAATAATATAAATATTCAGTCTTCCCTGCAAGGGACCTATTTGACATTTGTTGACAGCTACCAAAGAGCTTCATATTTCATCAGAGATTAGTTATCATGCCCTCAGTGAGGTCTTTTAAATTGGAGCTTAAAGAAAGTCAGATTAAATTTAATAAAAATAGATTTATGGATGTTAATTAAGCAACATCAATGACATAAAATGGAGAACAATATTTTTGATTGTAGAAAATATTTATTTTAACAATATGCACAATAAAATTCCTATTTGTAAAAATATATTAAAATAATATACTTTCACCAAATGGTAACAGCAGTAATATCTGAGTAGTAGTATTTCAGGTGAATTTCATTTTCCTTTTGTGCTTATGTACTTTCCAAATGACTTACAATTACAACAAATTGTTCTAGTGACTAGAAAAAAAATTAATTGCTTTTATACTTGAGACAAATATATATCATATAAAGGACTGGTAGCCACTGTTCTATGTGCTCACCAGTAAGTGATTTTCCCATAGAGTGACTATTCTAATTTTTATGTCATACAAATAAGGCATATTCATGTAGTAATACTTCAACTTTAAAGTTATATAATTTATTTTTACTGTTCTAGCACACATTTGGTGTGGCATCAGTCCATCTCTCCTGTCACTTGTGTTTAGATCATTCAAAGGAGTTAGTTCAACTACATTGACCTAGTAAGTATACACATATTGACTGTTTTTAGGAACTGCCTGGTTAGATGAATGTCCTTATAAGAAACTACTCAATCATTTTATTTTTCATACATCTATTAAGCTGGTACAATGGTTCAAATGGAAACCATTTTCTATACTTCAGTGTTATCTGGTTTTAATGAGTTTCTAGAGGTCTCTGGATGGATTTTACTGCCAAATATGATTTAGCCTAACACTGCAAGTGAAGCATTGAACTCAGGTCATTCTGTCTGCCAATAGATTTCTACTTGGAGTAGCATCCTATATATTTGGAAGATTCTTAAATGACAAATTCCTAATACTTTACCACAAGACCATTCAGATGAATTCAATGTGATGGTCTTGATTCTAAGAAGTTGCATCTAATTATCTTCACATAACTGTGGTGCTATATGAATATTCCATACCTATCTTTAATAAGTGAATTGAGTCAATGGATTCTATCTTTAGTTCACAGCTAGTTAGTGTATGTGTGTACTGTATACCTATTAAGCAGTATTTCTGTATTATTTGTTTGGAGAATAATGGGGGATTGGTACTATAATATTTGCCTTCAAGTTACAGCCCCCTCCCCAAATTTTTTATATGTGTACAGAGAAAGTAAGAGAGTGCATTATACATGGGAGTGACTGGAACAAAAGAGGGCCATTCTTCATACTGTCACTACATAAAAGAATGAGGGAAATCAGTTAAGTTTTTGCAATGGTCCATTTCTGAAGTGATAAGGACCTGGATTAGGGTATTGAAAGTAGAAAATGGAGACATAAAATTTCCAGAGCATTATAATGAAGAATAAACAACTGGTTTAGTGATTAATTGATCATGGGGAGGAGTTGAAGGTATCAGAGATGTTTAATTTTCAATCCTGGGTGACCTAAAGAAGAAAGGGCCTCTTTGTCAGAAACAGGGAAATCAAGAGGCAGATCTGTTCTACGGGTAATGTGATATGATATTATGTTGAATTTTATCAGAGTGACAGATCAAGGGTGCTCTGTGAAAATTATGTAATTGGATTTATATATGGCACTTTATAAAGCCTTTCCTATGGATATATTTGGACCAGACAATTGTGATTATGCATATTGGGTTCTTTTATCTTTATTCTAATTAATAGATCAATATTATGGGTCCCTATCTTATGCCTTGTCACATTAATCATTTATATTAATGAATTGAGCTAGAACCGTGGTCAGCAAACTGTGGCTCGTGAGCCACATGCGGTTCTTTGGCCCCTTGAGTGTGGCTCTTCCACAAAATCCATGGCCTGGGCGAGTCTATTTTGAAGAAGTGGCATTAGAAGAAGTTTAAGTTTAAAAAATTGGCTCTCAAAATAAATTTCAATCGTTGTACTGTTGATATTTGGCTCTGTTGACTAATGAGTTTGCCAACCACTGTGCTAGAACATTGTGGACATGCATAGCCAAACCTTATTAGAGACAATGGCACTAAAGATAACTATTTTCATTGGAAAACAGATTTTGCCTATTTTTTAGCCTCTTGATATTAAGTTTTGGATTCTGATTTTAACAAGATGAAATTTAATAGTGACACATTTTAATGTCCTGCTTTTGTTTATAAAACAAGTTGTATAAGTACAGTAGTACAATTTTGGGGTATTGTGCCTTTAAAAAGTGAGGGACATGTAAATAAATTTTGTTGTCTTACTTACTAGATTCCATGAGCATTATGAAGCTGTATTATTAGATGTTCTGTATCTAAAAAAGGTGATAGACCTGCTTCATTTTGCACAGGCCAACAGATACCTGGTAATTTTACCCTGTTCTTTGTTTGGCATTTTGAGGGACCTGCACTGAGACATGCCCAGAGGAGAAGGACCAGGATGGTGAACAGATTCTAAACATAACATCCTCTGACATTTAAAGCAACTGGAGTTGTTTAATGTCAAGAAAGATCAGAGAGGAAACATGAAAAATATTGCAAAATGTCTCACTCAGTATTCATTCCAATCCTCTTCTACTATACTTTCCTCTACAAAAAATCTTGAAACCACGAAACTGCATTTCCCAGATTCCCTTGTATTTAAGCTTGTGCCCATGATCTAGGCTTCACTAGTCAGATCCACTTGCCTGTTATATTTGAGAGGGAGGCAGGCTCTGAATAAAGAGTGAATCTTCCAGGGAAACTATGGCAGAGGTTCTACAATTTGTTGTCTAAAGTCATAGGTGCTGAGTGATAGGCAGTGGTGTTAGTGGAATTTCTGCTAGAGAAGCCCCATGATGTGGTTGGGCTTTCCACTTGGTTGTATTGTTATTGGCTGTGCAATATCTAAGGTTGGGTCCCTCACCCTCCAAGACATTCTGTAAGTTATTTTGCAATCTATAAACAATCCCTTGCCACTTACACTACCTAGAGTGGATTCTATTACCTATAACTAAGAACTCTGACTGATATAGGTATAGGTCCCAGACCAAGGAATAAGTGCTGCAAGGATAATGATTTCATCAAAGATGACCAATGATGGGATGGGATAAGGTGAGCAAAGTCTTGGTGGGGACAGAAGCAAAGGAGGTACTTCAATGAGACAATTTTAAGTCTCCTTCCAATTACCTGAGATTGTGTTGGTATACATAGAAAGTTCTCCATTACCCGATCAAGATTATTCTCTCTTTGATATGAATGGGATAGACATAATCATCTACTGAGATGTATAAAAAGAACTATTTAGCCCAGACAGTGCTACTCAGTGGTTGAGCATTAACCTATGAACCAGGAGGTAATGGTTCAATTCTTGGTCAGGAGGGGTGTGCAGGAGGCAGCCCATCAATGATTCTCTCTCATCATTGGTGTTTCTTTCTCTCACTCCCTTTCCCTTCCTCTCTCTGAAATCAATAAAAAAAAACATTTTAAAACAGAATTATCCTAATATATAAAAACCCAGGGTCCGTAACGACCAAAGGCTCGACCGAACACCGGAAGTCAGTCTTGCAGTCACTGCTGTGGGTGCGGTGACCCAGCCCTTACTGCCGAGGGGGCTGCAGATCAGGCCCAGAGAGAGACCTGGAGAGAGAGGCAGGGTCTGATCCGCAGCCTCTGTGGCAGCTGTTGATCAGCCCTTGCCTCTCTCTTTCTCTCCGGGCTTCACTAGCAGCTGTGCCTCTGTTTTTCTCCGGGCCCCCCGCAGGGGCTGCTGATCAGCCCCACCTCTCTGATCAGGTCCAGAGATAGGCCTAGAGATGCTGACGGGCATAGAAACCAACCAATCAGAACAAAATCTGGGTGAACTGAGAGGAGCCAATGGCTGCCTAGGAGGTGGAGCTTTTGACACTCACTGGCATAGAAACCGACCAATCAGAACCTAATCTGGGTGAACTGTGAAGGCTGAACTTAAGGTGGGGGCTGAGGAGGGGTTTTAAGGGCAACAGATGTTTGGTGTAAGGTGTAAGAAAGTGGTTCAATTTTTTAATGACCAGTTTGGCAGTATAGTGCATATGGCTGGCTATCAGTCCAGATATAGGGATTATGTATTTTTGTCTGCCAAGAGCATCTCCTCCTGCTGAGAAAAGCTCCCCCCTCCCATTTAAGCAATCCAATCTTATATAATCTATCTATACTAATAAAAGGGTAATATGCTAATTAGACCGAGTTGAGCGGCCATCTTCCGCATGTCTAACTTCCTTCTGGACAAAGCCATGGTGGTGGGGGCCGAGTAAGAGGCAGTTGACGGTGAGAGCAAGCTGGCAGGGGAAGGCAGTTGGGGGCGAGATCAGGCCAGCATGGGAGGGCAGTTAGGGCTGATCAGGCAGGCAGAGGCAGTTAGGGGCGATCAGGCTGGCAGGGGAGAGCAGTTAGGGGAGAGATCAAGCCAGCATGGGAGGGCCGTTTGGGGCGAGATCAGGCCAGATTGCTCTCCATAATGTGGGTGCGCCTCATGCTATCATTTGAAGGTCTCAATACTACAAAAAGATCAGTATCACTGAGGAAGGGGGAATTCTCCAGTAGACTGCTTTTGGACTGGAACTGGAGAATTGGCTCTCCTGGTCTTCAAACTGCTGTCCCACACTGCAGATTTAGATTTGCCAGCTCTCATAATTACAAAAGCCAATTCCTTAAAATAAATTTATTTACACACACACAGGGTTCTGTTTCTCTAGAGAACTATGACTAATAAAGTGGGCATTTAACTTATTTGTTCTGCTCATTTCATTGCTGGTTAAATTTAATAACTGGGATTTAATTCATTTGTCTCAGGATTTCTTGTTTTCTTGAAAAAACAAAAACAAAAAACAAACAAACAAAAACAAAACATCAACAACAACAAAATGAGAATGTCCCTAGAGGAGCAAATACCTGAAGCCTTATTAGACTTTCTACTTTTGCAAATGACTTTCAAATCTTTCCCTCAGAACAGATTTCAATAAGAGAAGACAAATGAAGGAGAAACAAGATTGAGAAAGAGTGAACCTCCAAGCCTTGGCAAACTTTGTTAAATGTATTTGATGAATTATTGGCTATAAGTTGATTTAATGTACAAAAAAGATTACATATATATACTTGGGTCCTCTCTCTTTGCTTCTTGGTGAGCCTGGCTAGAGGTCCATCAATCTTGTTTATCCTTTCAAAGAACCAGCTCTTGGTTTTGTTGATCTTTTGTATTGTTTCTTTGGTTTCTATGTCGTTTATCTCCGCTCTAATCTTTGTTATTTCCTTCCTTCTGGTTACACTGGGCTTTTCTTGCTGCTCTTTTTCTAGCTCTTTGAGTTGTAGGGTTAGGTAATTTATTACCATTGTTTCTTGTTTTTTGCAATAGGCTTGTAGAGCTATGAACTTCCCTCTCAAGACTGCTTTCGCTGTGTCCCATAGATTTTGGATTGTTGTGTTTTCATTGTCATTTGTTGCCATGATGTTTTTTATTTCTTCCTTGATCTCTCTGGTGACCCAGTCCTTGTTTAATAGCATGCTGTTTAGACTCCATATGTTTGATTTCTTTGCATTGTATTTATTGTAGTTGATTTCCAGTTTTATGCCACTGTGATCTGAGAAGATGCTTGATATAATTTCTATCTTCTTGAATTTGAAGAGACTTTGCCTGTGACCCAGCATATGGTCTATCTTTGAAAATGACCCATGTGCACTTGAGAAGAATGTATATTCTGTGGCTTTGGGGTGAAATGTTCTGAAGATGTCAATTAATTCCATCTGGTCTAGTGAGTCATTTAGGATTGATGTTTCTTTGCTGATTTTTTATTTAGAGGATTTGTCCAGTGGTGATAGTGGGGTATTAAAGTCTCCTACTATGATTGTATTGCTATTAATCTCTCCCTTGATATCCTCCAGGAGTTTTTTTATGTATTTGGGTGCTCCTATATTGGGAGCGTATATGTTTACCAGAATTATTTCTTCTTGTTGGATTTCTCCCTTTAGTATTATGAAGTGGCCTTCCTTATCTCTTGTTATGGCATTTACTTTGAGGTCTATTTTGTCAGATGTAAGTATTGCTACCCCAGCTTTTTTTTCATTTCCATTTGCCTGAAAGATATTTCTCCATCCCTTCACTTTCAATCTGTGTGAGTCTCTTGTTCTGAGGTGGGTCTCTTGTAGACAGCATATATATGGGTCATATTTTTTTTATCCATTCAGCCACTCGATGTCTTTTGATTGGAGCTTTTAGTCCGTTTACATTTAAAGTTATTACTGAAAGGTATTTCTTTGTAGTCATATCTATTTTTGTGTCTGTATTCCTTCTTACCTGTTTATTCATTCTTTTTACAGTATTCCCTTTAGCAATTCTTGCATTGCTGGTTTGGTGGTGATAAACTCCCTGAGCCTTTTTTTTTGTCTGCGAAGCACCTGATTACCCCTTCAATTTTGATTGATAGTCTTGCTGGATATAGTATTCTTGGATTCAGTCCTTTGCTTTGCAACACTTTGTATACCTCCTTCCATTCACTTCTAGCTTGTTGTGTTTCTGTTGAGTAATCATTTGACAATCTGATGGGTGTTCCTTTGTAGGTAACTCTCTGTCTCTCTCTTGCCACCTTTAAGATTCTCTCTTTATCATTTACATTTGCCATTGAAATTATGACATGTCTTGGTGCGGGTCTTTTGGGGTTGATCCTGCTTGGGACTCTCTGTACTTGCGTAACTTTTATCTTTCCCATATCCGGGAAGTTTTCTGTCATTATTTCTTCAAATATATTTTCTAATCCCTGCTGCTCTTCTTGTCCTTCTGGCAGCCCTATTATACGCATGTTACTTCGTTCCATCTTGTCCCGAAGCTCCCTTAGGCTTTCCTCCTGCTTTTTAATTTTTTTCTCCAATTGCTGTTCAGCTTGAGCTTGTTTCTGTACCTGATCTTCTAACTCACTAATTCGGTCCTCTGCTTCTTGTAGTCTACTGTTGAAACTTTCCATGGTGTTTTTGATTGTAGCTATATCAATTTTCATTTCTTCCTGATTCTTGCATAAGTTGATGATTTTCTCATCCATCTGATGTATAAATTCCACGACCATTACTCTGAACTCCTTTTCGATCATGTTGCAAGCTTCAGTTTCACTAATTTCCTTTCTTTTTATTTATTTTTATTTTTTAATAAATCTTTATTGTTCAGATTATTACAATTGTTTCTCCTTTTTTCCCCCCATATCTCCCCATCACCCGGTTCCCTCCCCCCTGTTGTCCTTATCCATAGGTGTATGATTTTTGTCCAGTCTCTTCCCATACCCCCCACACAGACACCCCTTTCCCCCTGAGAATTATCAATCCACTCCCATTCTATGCCTCTGATGCTATTATGTTCACCAGTTAATTCTGTTCCTCAGATTTTTAATGCACTTGATTTTTAGAATCACTTGTTGATAGATATGTATTTGTTGTTCATAATTTTTATCTTTACTTTTTTCTTCTTTTTCCTCTTTTTAAAGAATACCTTTCAGCATTTCATATAATACTGGTTTGGTGGTGATGAACTCCTTTAGCTTTTTCTTATCTGTGAAGCTCTTTATCTGCCCTTCAATTCTGAATTATAACTTTGCTGGGTAGAGTAGTCTTGGTTGTAGGATCTTGCTATTCATCACTTTGAATATTTCTTGCCATTCCCGTCTGGCCTGCATAGTTTCTGTTGAGAAATCAACTGACAGTCGTATGGGTGCTCCCTTTTAGGTAACTAACTGTTTTTCTCTTGCTGCTTGTAAGATTCTCTCTTTGTCTTTTGCCCTTGGCATTTTAATTATGATGTGTCTTGGTGTGGTCCTCTTTGGGTTCCTCTTGTTTGGTGTTCTGTGCGCTTCCTGAACTTGTAAGTCTATTTCTTTCACTAGGTGGGGGAAGTTTTCTGTCATTATTTCTTCAAATAGGTTTTCAGTATCTTGCTCTCTTTCTTCTGGCACCCCAAAAATTCGGATATTGGTACACTTAAAGCCATCCCAGAGGCTCCTTATGCTATCCTCACACTTTTGTATTCTTCTTTCTTTCCGCCTCTCTGGTTGGGTGTTTTTTTCTTCCTCGTATTCCTGATCTTTGGTTTGACTCTTCGGGTGCGGTGGTCTACTCTGTATATTCTTTATTTCAGACAGTGTATGCATAATTTCTGACTGGTCCTTTTCCATTTTTTTGATATTCTCATTAAGGTCCTTGAAGTTCTCTTCAAGTTTCTCAGCAGTTTTTAGAAGATTCTTGAGTAACCTTATAAATATGGTTCTGACCACTGTGTCGTTCATTAGTTTGCTTTCATCTATCTCTCCTACTTGTGACATACTTCGATGTCTCCACATTTTGGCTGCCTCCCTGTGTTGATGGAGTGGCTTTGTGTGGTCAGTGACCTATAGGGGCCGGTAGCTCAGCTTCCCCAATCACCCTAGGTGGTCGCTCTTGGTACTCCCCTTTGTGGGCTGAGTGGAAAGTCTTGGTGTAGTTAAAAGCCCTGATTGCTGTTGGTATACTGGGAGGAATTGACCTCCGGTCCAATTGGTTGTGAGGGCCTGCTGTGTCTATAACAGAAGAATTGCTGTGCTGGAGACACAGTAGGTTTGGTGCTCACTGAGTCTGCCTCTTGAATGTGTCCCTTATGAGAGTGGTTGAAATCTGGTGTCGTCCACACTGACAGAAAAGTCACTCTCACTCTCCGACCAATGGCCGAGAGTCCCGTAGGCTTCTGGGTCCCCCGCGTTTCCCCAGAAACTGGAGTTCAGAGTGGTTGGGATTGTTGGTATCACTGGCGGGAATTGATCTCCAAGCCAGTTGCCTGTGAGGATTAGCAATGTCTCCGCTGGGAGAGCTTCTGTGCTCAGCTTGGATGGGGCGGAGTCTCAGGGTGGCACAGACAAGCTTTGGTTTCCTGTCTGCTCCGCCCTAAGAGGGGCTGTTTCTCCATGCCTGAATTAATGGCTGCGCGCCTCTGAGAGAAGGCAGCTTTCGAGCCTCTCCCTCTGCCTAACAGACCAGTTTCTCCCCAGCTGGGGCTGGATTTCAGTGCAGACCGGAGGTTTTGTTTTTCTCCCGAACGAGAAATCCAGTCACTGGGAGGGATGTGCTCAGCTTGGATGGGGTGGAGTCTCAGAATGGAGCAGACAAACTTGGTTTCTGTCCACACCGCCCTAAGAGGGTCGGTTTCTCCGTGCCCTAATGGATGGCTGCGTGCCTCTGAGAGAAGGCAGCTTTCGAGCCTCGCCCACTGCCAAACAGACCAGTTTCTCCCCGACCGCAGCTGGATTTCAGTGCAGTCGGGAAGTTTTGTTTTTCTCCCAAACGAGAAAGCTAGCCACGCAGCGTCTGCTGCCCTCCCTCTCCGCACGCTGCGAGCAAGCCTGCCATGTATTCAGCCACCCGCCCTTTCCGCGCTCACGGATCTCTGCACCTCCACAGCTCCTGAGGCTCAGCGTCCCCCTCTGTTTTTCTCTAGTTGTAGGTTTTCCACTCTGCCAGCTTTCCGGTGGTTCTGGACGGTGTGCGCTCTGTTTTGCAGTTGTAGTTTCAAAATTGTTGTGATAGGCAACAGTTAGGTGTTTACCTTATGCCACCATCTTGGTTTCTCTAATTTCCTTTCTTGGCGACTCCACTATTTCTTTCCTCTGTGAGTTATTTCATTTCTCCATTCTGGCTATCACCAGAAAGCTCAAGCTTCCATTTGTGTGGACCTGGGCCATGTGCTGTGGGGACTTCGCTCCACCAGAGTTTCACTGAAGTGCTCTGACACTAGGACGTGTGGCTGCCTTGGTTGGTGGGAACCTGACTTGCCCAGGGTCAGTGTCCCCTGTGTTCCGTGTGGTCTCATGTGCACACTTAGAATCAGGGGCCCTATCTGCACCACACTGTTGGTATGTGCCGAAAATGAGATCCTTAGCATGTGCCAGGAGTCATATTTTCCCTGTGTCTGCACCAAGACTCGAGTGTCAAAGTCTCTGTTGCCTTGTGCGGTTTCTCGTTGAGAATCAGGGTCCCTGTGTGTGCACGCACCAACAATTTGGGTCGCTGGCTCTTAGTGTGAATGCGCTGTGAGTCAGGGATCCCAGGCAGCTGTGTCCGGCCTGCCAAATTCCCTAAGTGGAGCTGCGTCCTGTGTGTGCTCTCTCTACTGAGCCAAACCGGCTAGGGCACACACACTCAAATTCCTGAAGGTGAGCTGGCTCCGTGCACTCTCCCAGATTCCCCGAAGGGGGGCGGAGTCTGTCCTGCACGCCAAATTCCCCAAAGGGAAGCCCCTCTGTGCACGCTCTATTATTCCCCGAAGGGGAGTTGTGACCTGCAAGCCAAATTCCCCCAAATTCCCTGATGGGGAGCCCTCTGTGCGCACTGACAGATTTCCCCGACGGGGAGCTGCTTCTGTCCCGCACGCCAACTTCCGTAAGGGGGAGTGCGTCCTTGCACAAAGCTCTGCAGCTTGGGCGAGGGGCGGGTCTATCAGTTACTTTGGCGCTATCACGAGGCTGAGGGCACTCTGCAGCTTGGGCGATGGGCGGTTCTATCAGTTACTATGGCGCTATCCGCATGCCTGCGGGGAGGGGGATAGGCTCTTTGACTCACGGAAATCTGCCGGGAAGTCTGGATTCTTGTTGTTTGTTGGACTGAAGCTGTGATAGCAGTTCTCTGTCCCCAGTGGCTGCAGGGTCCTGGTTTGTATCAGAAGCCAGGATCCGAGTCTCAGGCAGCTCTCTTTCTCAAGATGGCGTGTTCTCCACGTCCACACCAGCCACCGAGAAGTGTCCGCTTTGTGCGTGGGGCACTGCCGTCTCTGGATACTGGTTACAATTATAATTCAGGGACAATTGATTTATCCTTATTTCTAGGGACCAACTTCTTTTTGGTAGCCCTTAGACTGTGATTTTCATGAAAGAAGGTTCAGGCTTCTTTATCTCTATTCTTTGAACCTTTTTAATTAAATCCTCACCCAAGGATATTTTTCCATTGATTTTTAGAAGGCGTGAAAGCTATATATATATATTTCTTCCACTGAGGCTTAGTACCTAATATCCAAAATACTCAAAACTACAATTTCATCAGGTGGGCCTAGTCATACCTAATACTTATACTAATTGACCAAACCATTACTGTTATAACTTCCCAGAATAATGTAGTCTTCACATCCCCAGAGAAAGGTCTAAGGACATCCAAGAAGAAGGAAGAAGCCTTAGGTCATTAGGTTGATTGAACATTTCTCAGGCTTTGATGCACAGGAGACATATGCTTTGCTTATACACAACCCTATTTGAAAGGGAAATGTCAGAAATCTGCTAAATCACTCTCTACAAAAGAAACAAAAGAAAAATGAAGTTCAGTTGACTGAATTCCATAAGGCTTGTCAATTTCAGGGGAGTGAGTTAGTTGGGAGTATAAAGGGGAAACCATGTTTATGAGCATTAACACTTATATTCTGTTTATCATCTTAGAAGCCACATAAAGTCTACCTGTCTTACTCTATAGGAGCTAAATTGGTATCCTATTATTATATAATACTAAATATCTGCTCCCCCAAATCTATAGACCTTCTTCTGACTAAAGCCCTTAACTATGGCAACCTACATAGAGGATACTAATCAGAGCTCCATATTCCAAAATCTCTCTCTCTTTCTCTCTCTCTCTCTCTCTCTCTCTCTCTCTCTCTCTGTTTTTCTCTTTCTCTCTCTCCTTGTCCCTCCCTCTCACATGCCCCTCCTTTTCTTCCTTCCCCACTTTCTCATCCTCTCTCTGTCTCCTTCACCTTTCTTCACATTTCCTTCCTCTTCCCCTTCCCACAATTAAAATATTCACTTCCTCACTGTGAGAATCAGAACTAGATTTTTATGTGCTGCTACTTAACCACCTAAGTTATATAGTTCTGATGAATATCAATAAGTCGAATAATAAATAAATAAGTTAAAGGAGGTGGAAATAATTATCCAACAACAATTCCCTAAATATAATTATTCTTTACAAAATATAGAACACTATGCACATCTTAGAGATTGTTACTTGGGTTTATCATTGGATTAATGTATTAACCTTTATGTTGTTTACATTTTAAAAGAATTTGCCAATCCAAATGGGTGAGAAATAACTCTGTGGTACATTTACCCAATGGAATACTATGCAGCTATAAAAAATGAAAGGACTCTTATCATTTGCAACAGCATGGATGGACCTGGAGAGTATTATGCTAAGCATAATAAGCCAGTCAGAGAAAGATAAGTATCACATGATCTCACTCATATGTGGAATCTAATGAACAAAATAAACTGATGAAAAAAAATATATCCAGAGACATAGAAGCATAGAACAGACTGTCCAACCTCAGAGGGAAGGCAGGGAAGAGTGAATGAGAAGAGATCAACCAATGACCTTGTATATGTATATGCATAACCCATGGATGCAGACAATAGAGTGGTGAAGGCCTGCGGTGGAGGGTTGGCTAGGGAATGCAAATTGAAACCTCTGTGAGATAGTATTACATACCCACTTGAATGGCTAAAATTGAAGTAGCCAACAACACACAGTATTGGTAGGGATGTGGAGTAATTGGAACTCTCATATTTTGTATGTGGATGTGTAAAGTGACACAACTATTTTGGAATATAGTGTGGTAGTTTCTTATAAAGTTCAATATACATCTACCCTATGATTCAGAGATTCCATTTCTGGGTATTTATCCAAGAGAAGCAAAAACATGTTCACACTAAGACTTCTACATAAATGTTTATAAGAATTTTACTCATAAGAGTTTAAAACTTGAAACAACATAAATGTTCATCAAAGAGATAATAGATAAACAAGTTGTATTATACTCATACAATAGAATACTAGGCAGAAATTTTAAAAAATGAAACAGATATATGCAACAATTTGAATGAATCTCACTGTACATTGTGTTAAAGAACCAGACAAATTTAAAAAGTAAACACTTCATGATTCCATTTATATGAAGTACAAAAACAGGCAAAATAAATCTATGATAATAAAAATCCAAATATGGTGGTATTATATTGGGTTGAAATTGACTGGAAAGGCAGACAAGGGTATTTTATGAGTTGATGGAAATATTCTATATTCAAATCTAATCAATGATACACTTAAGATATGTGCATTCCCTGTATGTACATTTTACAATAGCAAAAAAAGGAGAAAAGTAAATGAGAGGAATTAAAAAAAATTTTTTATTGATTTCAGAGAGGAAGGGAGAGATAGAAACACCAATGATGAGAGAGAATCATTGATCGGTTGCCTTCTGCACACCCCACACCGGTGATCGAGCCCACAACCTGGGTATGTGCCCTGACCAGGAATTGAACCATGATCTTCTGGTTTATAGATATATGCTCAATCACTGAGCCATGTTGGGCAGGCAATGAGAGGAATTATTAATGAGTATTGTCTCCCAGCACTCAAATGATAACTCAAGCACCCTTTTTTTTTTTCATGATACTTACTATGTCATTCCACACAGGACTATGAAAAAAAAATAATAAAGTTAAGCAACTTCATGTAGGGCTTACCTCCATCCTCTATCTTAACGAAATTCTCATTTCATCAAAGCCTCCATTACAAATGGTTCTTGTGGAGGAATATAACTGTATTTAAGGTAATGTACAAGAGTTTTTCCACATCCTGAATTATGGCATAATTGTATTTGCATTGAGTGTAACAAACTAGCTAGGTAATATCAGGCAAGTTACTTTACCTCCCTGAACCTTGGTTTACTCATGTGTAGAATGAAGAGGTCTAGTGATGATATTCTATATTCCTACAAAATCAATTAAATATTTCACCAAAGCTTTAGCAGAGAGGTACAAAGGAGCACATATACCTGTAACACCAGACAGGGAAACCACTAAAGGCAGTTTTTGCCAATCCTAACCTGGAGGAATCCTGAAAGGGGAGAAAGAAGAAAAATACTGCATTGTCATTGGACACCAATTCTTTTTGCTTCACATGGGTTGCTAAAGAGATGAGGTAATTGAAGTTAACTTTTGTAAACTACCTCCTTTATTTTAACATTGTTAATATTTTAATATTAGGAGGAGATTCAACTTGGACATTAACCAGGCCCACCCCATTTTCTACAATTGTTTGGGGTCAGTAATACACAGAAACTTAGTTAGGTTGCTTTAAGCTATAACTGAGTTCTATGCTCTTACTACCATTTACTTCCCATATACACAAATGAAGATACAAAGGGGAACAAACTAAATCAGAAGTGAACAAGAATAATAAGCACATTAAGTGAACAATAAAAATAAGTACAGCATCACCCCCTATATGCTTTCCTTTCTTTAACTCTTCTTCAGATAATGGGAAAGAAGAAAGAAGTAGGGGCGCATATTAGGAGTGTGTAGGAGGGGGTGTTCAAGCTTTTTATTGGACACAATCCAATACTGACATTTTATGGACTGTTTGTATTCATGTTTACCTCCAATTATGGTTTCCATAGTGTTTATCATTTTAAGGGCTCTAGTATACATTTTAGATTAAATTTAATTTTATAGAATGCATTAAAAGTTATTTAATCAATTCTACAATTTAATTCTAATTAACAGTATCTTCATATCTTGTGATTTTCAGATAATCAGTCTGTAATTTACCAAAAATCTACTCAGAGCCCACAGTATTAAGCTGGCTCTTTAAGGTTCACAATCAAAGTTAATGAGGTCTTCAGCCTTAAAGAACTCACAGCTAGAATCAAGAAGTAGGTCTGTGACTATATGGAAGGAAATTTAAATTTCACTATCAATCCAGCATATAAACCAAGTCGACATTTTCACATGAACTTGAGAAAACTGGTTACAAATATCAGCATTGGTATCTGCAATGTGTGTGTGTGTGTGTGTGTGTGTGTGTGTGTGTGTGCGCGCGTGTGTGTAATAGCACACACACATGGCTATTACTAGGGACTATTGGCACTCAGGTTTATAGTGATAGTAATTTGGAAAACTAGGGAAAGTAGCTTAAAACATTGATCCTAAAATACATCTGTCTAGAACATCTAGACATATGAATGAATAAAAAGTGGATTTATTTTAATTATTTTGATAAAAGTTTTCAGTTGATCACAAATAGCCACAGAACTTAAATCAATATTAATAAAGATCCTCCAAGGAATTTTGAGGAGGAAAAGAAACTTATTCCAGTTTATGGTGTAAAATTACATTAGCATTTCTGATTTCAAAATTTTGAGCAAATCAAAGTAAAACTCTAGCTCCCAACTCTATCAAGGAAAAGACTGACTGAGGAAAAATGTGTCAAGGCATAACCATCTGTGACAATTTGATGATGATTTCAGGCTTGTACCAAAAACACAATAAGAAATTAAGAGCTAAAGGGCAGACAATTTCAAAGGGATTTGAATACTGAAGAAAATATCTGTGTATATAGATACAACTAACTGATGGTTTGGTTTTAATTTTCTTGGAACAGGATGTCATCTCTGGAATTGGGGATACGTAAGAAGAGAAAACAAACTGCCTTAAGGTTATTGTTTGTTCTTAATTGGCACAATTAAAAATTATTTCTCTACCTCTGTTTTGACATCTTAGTCACATATGGTAAAAACAAATAGAGAGCCAACTGAAAAAAACAGGGAGTGCTACACATTTTTAACTCAGTTATAGCAAATCATTTGCTGAAACAATTTTTAGCACATTGCTCTATGAATCAAAATGTTGCTGTTCTCACAATTTCAGAAGTATGGATACATTTTGTGAGGTGGGACTTTCTCTGAGTTAGGTGCACACAATACCCAGTGGTCTGTGGAGAGGAGTAGTCAGGGACCCTAAGAACTCTGTCTTCAGTGTTATGGTCCTGTCCTACTTATGGAAGTTTACAAACCTAAATATAATACAAAAGAGGGCATGAGTGGCTGGTAATTAACAAATAATTATTTTTCCACTGTCAACTAAAGTGAATTAAATAGCAATTGTATGAATCAGAAACGAGATAGAATCTTTCCTTAGTCCTCTGTCAAATTAATCAAAATAATTTTCCTGAGTTACTCCACAAGTAACATCAATAATAATACTGAGGTGCATGCTTCTGCAAGACATATACTAAAACTAGAGGCCCAGTGCACGAATCCTGGCCTGAGGGGATCAGACGAAACTAGCTCTCAGACAACCCCTGAGGGGTCCTGGATTGCGAGAGGGCGGTTATCGGGTGATGCACCCCAGAATCGGGCTCCTTCCTCTCTGGTTCTGGGTGCGTCACCGGAGAACCACAGCTTGGCAGCTCCTGCATTGAGTGTCTGCCCCCTGGTGGTCATCATGCGTCATAGCTACCAATCGGACGGTCAAACGGTCGGACGGTCACTTAGGCTTATATATAGAGATTGGAATGATACAGAAATCAGCATGGCTCTTGCACAAGGATGACACTCAAATTCATGAAGCATGCCATATTAAAAAATAACAATAATACTGAGGTCAAGAAGCCTAACATAGAGATCTGTTTATTGAGCTTAATTTATTTAATATGTACAACAAGTGATAAGTATAATAAAATAAAAATTAATATTCTGATTTTGCTAGGTGTTGTTAATTGGGGAAACTTTCAAACTTTATTTGTGCTCAGTCTCCTTTCCTAGGAGCATGATTATTTTTTAAGTCAATGCTATATTTCAGAGGAAGTAGATCACATCCCCCTTTCTCAGCCAAAATTTTCTGATAATGCATTGATATCAGTTTTTTAATAATTTAACTGAATATTGTCCCAGTTTGGGAAGTTACTTTTGTATTTTACTTTATTAAGTGAAAAGGGAATGTCTGTTTATATCATGAATCATATCTGTGGTATCCTAGCTACAGTACAATAGACAGGGAATTGTTAGAGCTTAACATTGAGATTCCACAAAGACAACTATAGGCCACTTACCATACCACAATGATGAAAAATGCATATGTTGTAATAGTAAGGTATTTACACCATCCTTTTTGTTTTCTAGAAGTTTGTTTGGAAATTCTAATATGAGAGGGTAGAAACTTGCATTCTCATGACCAAATCAGCCTCTTTGTCAAGTATGACTTGAGTAGTGAGGGAAAAGGATAATACCCATCCAGCCAGACTGACCAAACATCCATCCTGCCTATCAATAAGGTGAAAATGTTGCAATAACATTGCTCTCACACTCTCCCATAAATGGCTGTTAGAGGGGACAGTTGGTTAGTTAGTTCTTAGATGTATAAAGTTGCATGCAAAATTCATGCTGCCTCTGTAGTATTTGGGTAGCCATAAATAAGTAATTTCTAATTACCAAGGAAAGTTGGGGAAAAGCAATCATTGAAGTAAAAGGCAGACATTTCAGTAATTAAATCCACCTCTATCCAAATATGAACTGCCTTGATGCTTAATATTTCTGCTCTATTGCACAACAGTGGGTTTGACTGTACCAGATTAATCTTTCAACTGAAATTATTTTGGTTTAGGAATCCCTTAGTGAATAAAATATAGTAAAGGTCCATGAATACAGGTGTAGAGTTAAAATAAAATCTAAGTCTCAATTGTTTGATAAAATGATCAAATTAAAGAAACTTCTCATTAGCAGCAGCATTGCTCAATGATTTAAAGCCCAAAAGTGAAATCAGCCAATTAGAATGACTGCTCTGTACATCACAGTACTGTGTTACCCTTCTCCACTTTAGGTGCAAAGTGTCCTAAATATGCAAAGTGTCCCCTCAGGAGTTTGACCAACAGGGAGTTCAATCACTTGTTATGACATGCGCTGTCCACCAGGGGGTGGCGTGGAATGAATGAAGGCCCCAGCCAGCAGCCTGCAGCCGCTAGGGATCCTACCCGTGCACGAATATCATGCACGGGGCCTCTAGTCTATAATAATAAAAGCGTAATATGCTCATTAGACTGGACATCCTTCTGGATGTCCTTCCGGACGAAGCCGAGGCTGTGAGGGAAGCCTCATACTATGAAATCAATGGTATTTCATAGATTTCATGTAGTAGATTCAGCTTGTTTGGGTAAATATCTGAACAACAGTGTTTACCTCATATGATATGATATTAAATATCATAATATAACTTATGATATTAAATAAGTTATATATAATGATTAGAATAGTGTCTGGAGCAAATTAAACATAGAAAATTCATTGTTATCATCATCACTGCTATTAATATTATTTAATCCATTCAAAATTATTTTTGTGACTGATGTGTTTGACCAAAATAATGTCAAAGAGTAGAAACTGTGCAAGTTCTGAGCTCAGGCCTTAAAAATCTTTGTGGTTGTTCTTTATGCTCTTGGGAACTCTGTAACCACCTTTAGGTGAGTGAGCCCAAGAAAACCTGCTGGAGGAAGAGAGGCCACTTTGAGGATGTCTTAGGTCCTGATCCCCAGGGGACAGATTCTGAAATGGAGATTTTCAAGTAGGAATTTTACTGGGGAGTGCTGTCGGCAACAAATGTGAGGCCGTAATGAATGTAGGATTGGTCATAGGTAAAAGTTGGCTGCAGCACAAATGTATCAGCTGATTCCTTGGAGAGCTCTGGACCCTTCCAAGTTGTTTCAAGTTAAAGCAAAGGAACAAGGCATTTTAATGTCTGCATCAACCAGTCATTGGATGAGGGCTGCTCTTGAGGAGGGAGTACGATCTTGCGCTAGGCAGATCTTTTGGTAATCTTCACCTTCTTCTTCTTCTTCTTCTTCTTCTTCTTCTTCTTCTTCTTCTTCTTCTTCTTCTGGTGCTGCTGCTGCTGATTTTAACATTCTCTTGTTGTATTTAACCTTTGGCATTTCATTTATGATGTGTCTTTGTGTGGGCCTCTTTTGCTTCCTCTTGTTGGAGACTCTCTGTGCTTCCTGGACTTGTAAGTTTATTTCTTTCACCAGGTAGGGGAAGTTTTCTGTCATTATTTCTTCAATTAGGTTTTCAATATCTTGCTCTCTCTCTTCTTCTTTTGGCACCCCCATAATGTGAATGTTTTTGGTATGCTTGAAGTTGTCCCAGAGACTCCTTTCACTATCTTCATATTTTTGGATTCTTTTTTCTTTTTGCTCTTCTGATTGGGTGTTTTTTGCTTAGTCATATTCCAAATTATTACATTGATTCTTAAAATCCTCTACTCTACTATTGAATCCCTGTACATTATTCTTTATTTCAGTTAGTTTATGCTTAATTTCTGACTGTTTCTTTTCATATCTTTGAAATTCTCACTAAGATCCTTCAAAGTTCCTTGAAGCTCTCATTAAGATCCTTGGACATCTTTCTAAGCATTATTTTAAACTCTGTATCTAGTAGTTTGCTTGATTCCATTTCACTTGTTTCTTTTTCTGGAGACTTCTGTTCTTTCATTTGTGATATGTTTCTTTGTCTCCACATAATGGCTGCTTCCCTGTGTTTGATTCTGTGTATTAGGTAGAGCTGTCTCCTGGAATTGGTAGAGTGGCCTTGTATAGTAGGTGTCTTGTATGGCCCAGTGGCACAGCCTCCCCAGTCACCTGAGCTGGGCACTCTAGTTGTACCCCTGTGTGGGCTGTGTGCACAATTTTGTTGAAGTTGAGCCTTGATTGCTGTTGGGATCACTGGGAGGAGTTTACTGCCAGACCAATTGGCTGTGATGACCAGCTGCAACTAGAGTGGAAGAGCTGCTGTGCAGGAGACAGCTTCCGTGGGGCTTTGGTGCTTACTGAGTCTGCCCCTTGAGGGTGTTGCTTGTGGAAGTATAAAGTTCTCATCTTATATGGTCTGAAAGCTGTCCACCAGGTGCATTGGCTCTGTGGCCTCCTTGGAGGTACAAAGTCAGCCACTGCCTGGGGCTACCTGGCAGGAGCTACAGAGAGATCTGCAGGTGGCTGCTACTTGTGTTGGGCTTGGAAGTGCCCAGGTGAGGCCAATCAGTCTTGGGCCTCTTATCAATAGGTATGGGGCACTCTGACACCAGGTGCTGCTTGTTTGAGAGATTTTAGGGAAGTTTGAAGTCTGAGCCAGGACAGACTCTTCATATGGAAAAGCCACTGCAAACTGCTTGGGTGGGGCTTCAAATTGGATGGGGTAGGGTCTAAGGGAATCATCAAGACAGAGCATACAGTGTGATCCAGGCTGATGGAAACTCAGATATGGCTGCCAGTCAGCTCTCTGATGGGGGAAGTCTCAGCATAGGAACAATGATTCCTGAGAGCACCCCTGTCTGGGAGAAAGCCACCCCTGAGTTCTTGCCCTAATGCCAGACAATACAGTTCCTCCCCATATGTCCCTGGTGCCACCCCTCTTCCCCCCAAGCTGTTGCCCCAGCACTGGAGCTCAGAGTGAGTCTGTGTAAATTCATGTTCCAGCCCTTTAAGAGGAACTGCCTGGGCCCAGCTGGTGTGGCCCAGTGATTGAGTGTCAACCTATGAACCAGGAGGTTATGGTTCAATTCCCAGTCAGGGCACATGCCTGAGTTGTGGACTTGATATCCAGTGTAGGGCATGCAGGAAGGAGCTGATCAATGATCCTCTCTCATTATTGTTGTTTCTATCTCTCTTTCCCTTCTTCTCTGAAATCAATATGTATATATGAAACTGCCTGGGTCTCCAGCAGCCTCTGTGTCACTCAGCCATAATCCCTGCTAGTTTTTACAGCCTGAAGTTACAGGGTCTTCTCTTCCCATCTCTGGATCCCTGGGTTGGGGGTTTGGTTTGGGGTTGGGACCTCTTGTTCCTCACAGGAGGTCTCCACAGCCGAGATATCCTTCCCAATTAAAAATAATGCCACACATGGTTGTCGGAACAGCCAGGTCCATGTCTCTGCCCTGCCCCCCACCAGTCTCTGTATGCTTTCTTCTTTACCTCTCTAGTTGTGTGACTTCCATTCAGCCATGTTTCAGGTTCTAAATGATGGTTGTTCTGTATTTTAGTTGTAATTTTGATAACTTTGTCAGAGGCAGTGAGTACTGGCATATATCTACACCACCATCTTGGTTCCAAGAGTGATTACACTTTAGGTACCCTTTCCTTTTTGTTGTTTTTTGTTTTTAATATATATTTTCTTTTTAACTTTTTTTCAATTACAGTTTATATTCAATATTATTTTGTATTAGATTCAGGTGTACAGCACAGTGGTTAGATAATCATATACTTTACAAAGTGTTCTCCTTGATATTTACAGTACCTATCTGGCACCATACATAATTAATACAATATTATTGACTATATTCCCTACGCTGTACTTTACATCCCCATGACTATTTTTCAACTACCAGTTTGTACTTCTTAATCCCTTCACGTCTTCATTCAGTCTCCCAATCCTCCTCCCCTCTAGCAACCAGAAGTCTGCTCTGTCTATGAGTCTGTTTCAATTTTGTTTATTCATTTATTTTCTTCTTTAGATTCCACATTTAAATGAAATCTTATGGTATTTATGTTTCTTAAATGGTAAGATTTCATTATTCCTTGTGGCGAAATAAATAGACACTGGAATTGCTGGGTCATAAGACAGTTCCATTTTTAATTTTTTGAGGAACCTCATACTATTTTCTATTGTGGCAGCACCACTCTGCATTCCCACCAACAGTGCATGAGAGTCCTATTTTCTCCATATCCTCGCCAACACTTGTTATTTATGGATGTATTGATGCTAGCCATTCTGATAGGTGTGAGGTGAAATATTGTGATTTTAATTTGCATTTATCTGATATTAGTGACATTGAACATCTTTTCTTATATCTATTGGCCATCTGTATATCCTCTTTGGAGAATTGTTTTAGAGACCTTTTCTGAGAGAAGTACAAAAGGATGCATTTCAGAAAGAAGGAAAATGAACTAAAAAAGAGTGGGATACAAAGGTTAAAAAAAGGAAATGAGGGCCCTCACCTGTTTGGCTCAGTGGATAGAGCATCAGCCCGCAGACTGAAGGGTTCTGGGTTCAATTCAGGTCAAGGGCACATGACCGCAATGCGGGCTTGATCTCCATAGGGGGCATGTAGGAGGCAGCCAATCAATGATTCTCTCTCATCATTGATGTTTCTATATCTCTCTCCCTCTCCCTTCCTCTCTGAAATCAATACAAATATATTTCTTTTAAAAAGGGAAAGGAGGGATTGTGAACAAAGGTGAGCTGACTGTATAACCCAGGATTTAACAAACTTGCCTGTGGGACAAATACAACCCACTGCCTATTTTTGTATATATAGTTTTATTGAACATAGTCACTCTCATTTATTTATTTACTAGAGGCCTGGTGCATGGATTCGTGCACCAGTGGGGTCCCTCGGTGTGGCCTATGGGGATCGGGCCGAAACCGGCATCCAACATCCCCCGAGGGATGTAGTAGTGCGCAAAGTGGAATGCAGCCCAGGAGGAGCCACTCCCGCTCATCCTGACCCTGTTCATCCTGGTCAGCTGAGCATCTGCCCCCATCTTCCACTGCCTGCCCCTCGCATCTCCTGGTCTGCCGCACCCAGATATGAAGAAGTGGGTTCCTAGGGCGGAGCTCCAGTGGCCTCACTAGGGGTGAAGAATGAGGCTCGAAGAAGTGGGGTGAGTGCCCGAGGGGTACCCGGGGTGGATCAGGGAGTCATGGTAGTTGTGCGGCGAGGCCGCCCACTTCGCGTGCTGTCCTACAAGTCCTGGGGTGACTCTGGTCTGATAGGAGGAGGCAGGCACTAGGAACAAGTTTGTGGTCTCTTTTTTCCCCTCTCTCTGTCCCTCGGTCCCATTGCCTGGGGAGGATGCAGCCTGAGGGGTTGATGGGGTTTGGGGACACCATGCCTCCAGAGCGGTGTCTGGGGAGTGGCAGAATTTGAGCCAATGTCCTGGCCTCCCAATGTTAACTGCAGCTCAGCTCCACCTGCTTGTGATCTTTCATAGACTCAATCGCCTGTTTCTCTTTTCATCTGTCCAAGTTGACTGCCCCCTGGTGGTCAGTGTGCATCATAGTGACCGGTCGACTGGTTGCTTAAGCTTTTATATATATAGATTGTCTGAGGGCACTTTCAGGCTACATCAGCAGAATTAAGTAGTTGTGACAGAGACCATATGGCCTGCAAAGCCCAAAATATTTACTATTTCATTTTCACAGAACAAGTTTACTAACTTCATATTAATGACTAATCACACTATTGACTAATTTTGGTGCAATCATAAATTAATGACTAATTTTGGGTGATTTGATAAAAAAAATAAGGTTGGATTATAATACTATAAAACAACATGGGAGATGGGAGGAGTGATATGAATTATTTGTGTGATACTTTTATTGTTTGGAAAGATTTAGAGATTTTGCCATATTTATATTTTAAAAATGCATATGATTTCTAAATATACTATAGTGTAGCAGGTTTAGATTTCATATTGAAAGCTTAATATAATTTCAAGTGACCATTCATGTTGATGATGTAATGATTTTTTCTCCCACACTACTAGCAACCTTGAGGATTCACTTAGATGGCAGGTAAAGCCAGTGGACTGGCAAGCACATATTCTGAAAGTGGCATAATTGTTCTCCAGCAAACCTCACATAATTCTAAGTGACAAAACCTTATGTGAGGATAAATATCTCCCATAAGAAACTTAACTATTGGTGATACATGTAAAATAATTCCAAAAATAATGATTCTTAGCTATAAAAGAGAAATTTTTAGAGGGAGATTATTTGTAATCATAAAATTTATGAACTTTGGAACTTGAAAATAATATGTCCTGTGTAAGTGCAAACAAACTGCTTTATGTAACTATAAAAAATTATGTACCTAACTAATTCAACTCCCTATTGAACATAAATGTACTAAGCCAAGCTTTCCGCCTGCCCTTGCCGGCCCAGGCCTCTACTCAATGCTACAAAGTTTCAATGATAGAAAATAAATTCCAACAAAAATGGCAGCAGCCACGGAGCTGGAGAGAGTAGGAGGCTAGGGTTGCCCCCGGCGATGGAGAAAGCCAAGCTTTCCATCTGCCCTGGCCTGCCTTGGCCTCCGCTTAAGGCTACAAAGTTTCAATTATAGAAGGTAAATAAACCCCAACAGAAATGGCTGCCACCACGAAGTGAGCAAAAGGCTTGGCTCCACTCCAGGCTACAAAGTTTCAATTGTAGAAGATAAATAAACCCCAGATACCAGGGTCTCCGCTTGGGTCACGGGGGGGGGCGTGGCTGGCCTGCAATCCACCACAGGCCCCTCACCCAGGCCACCCCACACTCCAAGGGAACCCCCACTCTGATCTGGTACACCTTTCAGGGCAAACCAGCAAGCCCCCACCCATGAAGCAGGCCTCTATCCTATCTAATAAAAGAGTAATATACAGATTTACCATCACTCCAACACACAAGATGGCTGCCCCCATGTGGTCAAAGATCCTGCCCCCATGTGGACACAAGATGGCCGCCACAAGATGGCCAGCAGGGGAGGGCAGTTGGGAGGGACCAGGCCTGCAAGAGAGGGCAGTTGGGGGCAATCAAGCCTTCAGGGGAGGGCAGTTAGGGGTGACCAGGCTGGCAGAGGAGGGAAGTTGGGGGTGACCAGACCTGCAGAGAAAGGCAGTTGGGGGTGACCAGGCCTGCAGAGGGGGACAGTTAGGGGCAAACAGGGTGGCAGGGGAGCAGTTAGGCATCGATCAGGCTGGCAGGGGAGTGGTTAGGGGGTGATCAGGCTCGGAGGCAGAAGCAATCAGGAAGGCAGGCAGGTGGGCAGTTGGGAGCCAGCAGTCCTGGATTGTGAGAGGGATGTCCGACTGCCCGTTTAGGCCCGATCTGGTAGGGGTCCCAGATTGGAGAGGGTGCAGGCTGGGCTAAGGGACACTCCCCCCGACAACCCCATGCATGAATTTTGTGCACCAGGCCTCTAGTTAGGTAGATAAAAAATAGTTAACCAAATCTTACACTTTTCAACCAGTGATTTTGATATTATACAAACAATCTAATGTCATAATTTAAATTTAATCCAAGGAAAATATTTGAGGCAACTTAATGTAATTAATTTATAGCAATCATAATTATATTGTGAGTGATTTTTGAACTTCAGCTCTTAAATTATTTTTACTCAGTAAAATCAATTGTTTAAACTTCATCTAACTGACAATTCTGAGTCTATAAATGTACATTGTTCATTCTTTCCACAGAATTTTCTATTATTTTTACCCTAAACCAGTAATATGTCTTTCAGAAGGTTGAGGATTCAATTTTTATTTTTTAATTATCTGATGCAAACATTTTTAAAACTTGCGATTTACAGCTCCACTGAATCATGAGCTACTCCAGGGAAGGAGCCATGTCTTATTCATCTTTTCACCCCCATCAACTGGCACATAGTGGGCACTTATTAAATGTTTATTGTGTTTATTGAGTGTACTAGTTGGCAACATCTCATAATCCCCAAGTTTTCCAGAACAAGTTATGCTTCTCTTCACAGTGCTCATTTTTGCTCCATTCTTACTTTATTGTAAAAATGTATTTATTTTCTCTGTCTTCTCTTGGTACATCTCAATTACAGAACCAAAAACTTGATCTATATATTTCCAGTCACTAGCAATAGTATCAGTTTCTGACATATAGTAATAGGTACTCAGCAAAAGTTTTTTAGCTAATGCATCTTTGGAAGTTATAGCCTCTTCAGAAGGATGGGTTTCAGACTGAGAAGAGATAGGAAGGTTCATCCCTTGAGATATTGTCTCTCCCTTTTGATTCCTCTCAATAGACTATGGGATCCTTGAAGGCAGGGTAAGATGCCTAGCCATCTCTCTCTCCCCAGTACCCAGCACCTGTATGGCACACAGTGCTCAAATGTTAAACTGAATTGAGCTTCTACCTGTAATCTTAGGTTGGACTTTCTTATAGATTAGTCTAGCCCAACCATTACAGTCAAATAGCTTTCTGACTTGATTCAATAAATGCAATCAAATTCAAATCTTGAATGTCTGCAGTAAATCTTAGATTTTAAAGTGACTGATTAGACTATTCTTCCTTAATTAGTTTAGCTTTACATGGCCCATTAATTTAAATTAAATAAGCAATTCAAAGCCTGTGGACAATAAATTAGATAAATGTAAATGTCAAGGATTGCAATCCTCTGGCTACCTTTTAAAGATAGTAAATATGTAAGACATCAGAACCAAATATTCCTTTTGGTGATGATGAGATGTTCCAGATCGAGAGTAAAACAGAAACTTATTTTTAAAACCCACAGGCACTAGAAACATCCTGGCAATAAATTATCTCTATTTCTGTGCATGGAAGTTGTCCTAGTTCAAATGCAATTTTAGAAGTTATCACCAAATTTTGTCATTGTTGTGCTATTTTTATTTTTTATTTTTTTTAATATATTTTATTGATTTTTTACAGAGAGGAAAGGAGAGGGACAGAGAGCTAGAAACATCGATGAGAGAGAAATATCGACCAGCTGCCTCTTGCACACCCCCTACCGGAGATGTGCCCACAACCAATGTACATGCCCTTGACCGGAATCGAACCTGGGACCTTTCAGTCCACAGACCGACGTTCTATCCACTGAGCCAAACCAGTTTCGGCTGTTGTGCTATTTTTAAAGAACCGGGTTGTGATGATGCTTTAGGAATCTTTTTGTCATTCCAAAATAGATGCTTTGTTTCTGGTGATCATTTGTAGATGTTCATTACAAAGTTAACTATATTGCTTTCATCCATCTGCTTAGAGTTTGTCAGAACTTACCTCTGCTACTGAAAACCAGACCAACTAGTAATTTGCCCAAAGGTGTCAATTTAGTGGACAGTAAAATGCAAGAGTTATTTGAAGCAGTTGAGAGTTTGTTTCATGGAGCCAGTAGTAAATACATAAAAAAGAACTGATGCAGTTTTCTAACACCAAACAAGCATGTTTTTTGTTGACATATTTGCTCGTGCTTTCTCTGTATTATGTGCTCGGAATTAGGACTTCAGCAAGACTACTCAGTGTTACGATAGCTCTGCAGAATCGTACTCTTCAAGTGTTCATGCTCACTTGAGTTATTCTATGGGCTTACTTACTTATATAGGCTTTGCTCTGACATATGGATAATTGTTTCCAGTAGCTCTCTGATTTTAGCCTGAGCTGCAGGTGCTAACCTGCAACAGAGTAACCAATTCTCAGAAGGTTCTCATTTTAAATGTAGGGGGAAATATAGTCAAGGGAAAGCCAATTTATGTTGAGAGTTTGTGGTAATGTTAGTACTTAAAATAACAGCTATTTTCCCATTAACAAATATTCTTTGCATTAGAATTCATTATCCATTTTCTTTTCTTTCTTTCAATTACATAAATACTCTAGAGAAGGCACTGTGTCAAGTTACAAAAATGGTTTCTAAGATTCAAGGTCATCATAATTTAGGAGTACAGTGAACTTAGCGCATTATCAACTGCTTAAAGCTGAAAATTGTAAAAAAATTAGATCCAGCTGATAAATATACCCCATGTTTGTGAAATGTGTTATGAGTCTTGTCATTAAACTAATGCAACTACATTTTAAGTACCAACAACTCCATAGCTCCTTTGGGATTAAAGGGTTACATCCTTAACTACTAAGCACACCTGACAGAGATAATCATGTAAATGACTTTGTGACTGGTAAGTGACATTTGGGGGACAGTGAGAGTGAGGATACCTCAATGAATATGTGATGGTTATTAGAAAATCAGGAGCTTGCATGAGAAGATTATCGGGAATGGATACAAGGAAACTAAAATAACATTAGGGGCTTTATAAGTCAGGGTCCAAGCAGGAAACAGATGGCACACACATCTTGGCTACTTTGAAGAGAAATTAACACTGGGACTATTTACAAAAGTGTGAATAGAGTTTAGGGAAAACCATAAGGAATTGTGAAGCAGCCCAGGGATAACAACAGCACCTGTTACTAAATCTGGTATTGAAGGAACAACAGGGGAAATGATTATTGGAACTCAGAGAGGATAGTTATATGTAGAGGACCACATGACAGGAGCTGTAGCCTTTAGCAGAGGACCATTGCCATCCATTATTGGCCAGCAGGAAGGGAGGCAAGCGAATACATTCTCCAATCTTGCTTTCACTTTTTTTTTCTGGTATGCCAGTGCCTTCCACTGGCCAAACCCAACGGGAAGCTGTAGGCAAGGGAGATGGTTGTTGTAAGTCTGCACAAGATAACCTCCCAGGGCAAAGAGCAAGGAATAAAAAAAAGCTGAGATTTACACTGTAAGGATTTTGGTGGTGGGGGAGGGAGTTACCTCATGTCTACATGTCTTTGAAGGTGGATATGGTTATTAATAGGCTTATTGTGAAGAAGTGAATGAATTCATTTTAATTAATTGATACAATTGAAGATTACCATAGGGCAATTTAAGTACAATTACAATTTCATGGCATAATTTGCTCTGTAAATGTGTTGTAAAGTTTGGTAAAGCATGTGGTATAGTAGAGAGCAAAGAATTTAGTATTAGAAGATCTAGATTTCGGTCCTGGCTCTGCAAGTTACATTACTTCTCTGAGCTTATATATGGGTAAAATGGAAAATAATACATGTTATATTTCTTCATACCTCAAAGAGTGGTTATACAGATCAGATGAAAATATATTAAAAACACTTTATAAAACAAAATGTCTCTTCAACACAACTATCTACTCTTCCATCATTGCAAAGTGGAGTTTAAAGATATATGTTAGGCTTGTAGAGAAATAAGCTGACTTTTTCTTTTTTCGCAGTGACAGATCTGTCTCTTTCTACCCAGATGGGACTTTGCCAGTTTCCCACTAGACTTAATTAAGTTTCAAATGAGATTCAGGAAGACATAATAGCTTATTCTGATTGTTCTTTTTATATCATACAGTCTCTAAATATTCATTGTGCTCATATGATTAAGCTGTAAATCAATAGAAAAAGCCAGTGGGCTTTTTGGATTTTTGTCGTTTGCCCCATATATTTGGCTGTACCAGTCATTTTAACTTCATATCAATTTTTACTCCTTTTACATTGTCCTTTGTCTGAAGAGCTCATAATCATATTTCAAGACCCAAAGTAAATATCCCTCCTCAATAAAGTCCCCCTTTCTCCCACCTAAGTAGATGCTACATATAGTGCTTGGAACATAGCTCTATTGTCGCAAGTATCACTCTGCACTGTATTAGAATTATTTGCTTCTATTTCTGTATTTCCCAGTATATCCTGAGGGTCTTTAATGTAAGGGCATGCCCTATCTGGGTTTCTATCTCCATCAACTAGCAAAGTGCTTGGCACTTTGTGTGAGCTCAGTTAATTGGAATTAAAGTTATGGAAATCAGTGTAGATATAAAATAAAAAGAAATTCAGAAGGCCTACTTTAATAGAAGTGTCATTGCTACTCCTCAAATTAATCAGCTTCAAACTGCTAATATTTGGGACAAGATACTATTTTTTTCTTTTATTTATTAAATTTATTGGGATGACAGTGGTCCACATGAATATATATATATATATGTTTCAGGTGTGGGTTTCTATGTTACAAGACCTGTATATTGCACCCTGTGCTCACCAACAAAAGTCAAATCTCCTGTCACCATATATTAGGACCCGCTTCTCCCCTTACTCCCTTCCCACTGGCAGTCACCACACTGCTGTTTGTGTTCACAATTTTCAGTTTTATATCCCACATGTGACTGAATCATATGTTTCTTAGGTTTTTCTGATTGACTTATTTGACTTAGCATAATGGTCTCGAGGTCCATCCATGTTGTTGCAAATGGCGCTATTTCATCCTTTCTTATGGCTGAGTAGTATTCCATTTTGTATATATACCACGTCTTCTTTATCCAGTCCTCTATCGCAGGACACTTTGGTTGTTTCTGTGTCTTGGCCACTGTGAATAATGCTGTAATGAATATAGGGGTGCATATATCTTTGCAAATACATGATTTCGAGTTTTTTCAGGTATATACCCAGGAGAGGGATTGCTGGGTCATATAGTAGCGATAGTCTTAACTTTTGGAGGAATCACCAGACTGCTTTCCATGGTAGTTGTAATAGTCTACATTTTCCTACCAGCAATAGATGAGGGTTCCCTTTTTTCCACAACCTCTCCAACACTTGTTATTGTTTGTCTTGTTGATAATGGCCACTCTAATAGGTGTGAGGTGGTATCTCATTGTAGTTTTGATTTGCATTTCCCTAATTGTCAGTGACATTAAACATCTTTTCACATATCTATTAGTTGTTCCTATGTCTTCTTGGGGGAGGTGTATTTTCAGGTCCTCTGTCCACTTTTTGATTGTGTTGTTTGCTTATTTGGTGTTGAGTTTTATTAGTTCTTTATATATTTTGGAAATTAAAATTTGTTGGAGCTAATTTTTGCAAATATCATTTCCCATCAGGTTGACTGCCTCTTTGTTTTGTTGTCAGTTTCTTTTGCTGTGCAGAAGCTTTTTAGTTTGAAATAGTCCCATTCATTTACTTTTGCATTTACTTCCCTTGCCTTTGGGGTCAGGTTCATAAAATGTTCTCCATGACCAAGGTCCATAAATTGGGTACCTATATTTTCTTCTATGTAACTTGTTGTTTCGGATTTTATGTTTAGGTCTTTGATCCATTTTGAATTTATTTTTGCACATGGAGACAAACTGTAACCCAGTTTCATTTGTTTGCATGTTGTTTTCCAGTTTTCCCAGCACCATTTATTGAAGAGACTCTCTTTACTCCATTGTGTATTTCTGGCTCCTTTGTCAAAAATTATCTGTCCATTTACATGTGGTTTTATAGCTGGGTTCTCTATTCTGTTCCATTGATATGTGTGTTTATTTCTCTGCCAATATCATGCTGTTTTGATTATTGTAGCTCTGTAGCATAACTTGAAATCAGATAGCAGGATACCTCCATCGTCGTTCCTTTTTCTCATGATTGCTTTGGCTATTCAGGGTCTTTTGTGGTTCCATTCAAATCTGATGATTTCTTGTTCTATTTCTTAAAAAAATGACATTGGGATTTTGATGGGAATTGCATTAAATCTGTATATTGCTTTGAGTATTATGGCCATTTTCCCTTTGTTGATTATTCCAATCCATGAACACGGGATATGTGTCTATTTTGTTGTGTCTTCTTCAATCTCTTTTAATAATGCTTTGTAATTTTCAGTATATAGGTCTTTCACATTCTTTGTTAAGTATATTCTTAAGTATTTTATTCTTTTGGTTGCAATTGCAAAGGGAATTGTTGTTGTTGTTTTTTTCCATTTCTTTTTCTGAAGTTTTATTGTCAGTATACAGGAAGGCCATGGGTTTTAGCACACTGATTTTTGTATCCTGCAACTTTACTGTATTTGTTTATTGTGTCTAATAGTTTTTTGGTGGAGTCTTTAGGGTTTTTTATGTACAGAATCAGGTCACCTGCAAAAAGTGACAGTTTGACTTCTACATTCCCTATTTGGATGCCTTTTATTTCTTTCTTTTGCCTTATTGCTCTGGCTAGGACTTCCAGCACTATGCTAAATAAGAGTGGTGAGAGTGGACATCATGTCTTGTTCCTGATCTTAGACGAAAAGCTTTCAGTTTTTCACCATTGAGTATGATATTAGCTGAAGGTTTATCATAGATGGCCTTTATTCTATTGAGGTACTTTCCTTCTATTCTTATTTTATTGAGTCCTTTAATCATAAAATGTATGTTGCATCTTATCAAATGCTTTTTCTATATTTATTAATAAGATCGTATGATTTTTATCCTTTCTCTTGTTAATGTTGTGTATTACATTGATTGATTTGCATATGTTAAACCATCTTTGTGCCCTTGGAATGAACCCACTTGATCATTATGTTTTATTTTTATATTATTGTTGTATTAGATTTCCTAGTATTTTGTTTAGGCTTATGTATTCATCAGAGATATTGGTCTATGGATTGTATTATCTTTTTTGTATTATCTTTGCCAGGTTTTAGTAACAGGGTTATTTTGGCCTCATAGAATATTTTAGGAAGTATTGCCTCTTCTTCAAGTTTTTGGAAGAGTTTGAGAAGGACAGGTTTTAAATCTTCTTTGAACATTTGGTAGAATTCACTGGTGAAGCCATCTGGTCCTGAACTTTTGTTTCTTGGGAGGTTTTGGATGATTCTTTCAATTTCTTCCATGCTGATTGGTCTATTTAGATTTTCCCATTCTTCATGATTTAATCTAGAAAGGTTATGTATTTCTAGGAACTTATCCATTTCTTCTAGGTTATTGAATTTGGTGGCATATAGTTTTTCATAATACTCTAATATGATCCTTTGCATATCTGTGATATCTGTGATGAATTCTCTTCTCTCATTTCTGATTTATTGATATGCGTCTTTTCCCTTTTTGCTTTAGTGAGTCTAGCCAGGGGTTTGTTGATTTTATTAATCTTTTCAAAGAAACAGCTCTTTTTTATTAATTTGTTGTATAGTTTTTTTGTTCTCTATTTCATTTAATTCTGCTCTAATTTTTATTATCTCATTTCTTCTGCTGACTTTGGGTTCCTTTTGTTCTTCTTTTTCTAGTTCTTTAAGATATGATGTTAGGCTATTTACTTGGGATTTCTTCTGTTTCTTGAGATAGGCCTGTAATTATATAAACCTCCCTCTTATTACTCCTTTCACTGCATCCCAGAGGTTTTACTATATTTTATTGTTATTCTCATTTGTCTCTATATTTCTTTTGATCTCATATTTTATTTCTTCTTTGACCCAGTCACTTTTTAGTAGTATGTTGTTTACTCTCCATGATTTCGTGGGTTTATTTACTTCTTTTTTTGCAGTTGATTTGTAATTTCAAGGCATTATGGTAAGAAAATATGCTGATATAATTTAAATCTTGAATTTGTTGGTGCTAGTTTTGTGACACAACATATGGTATATCTTTTAGAATGTTCCATGTGCACTGTAGAAGAATGTATAATCTGATGTTCTGGGATAAACAATTCTGTAAATGTCAATTATGTCCATTTGGTCTAGTGTTTCATTTAAGGCTGATATTTCTTTATTGATTTTTGGTTTGGTTGATCTGTCTAGGGCTGTCAATGGAGTATTAACGCCTGACCTATTATTGTGTTTTGATCTGTTTCTCCCTTTAGCTCTGTGAGTAGTTGTTTTATATATTTTGGTGCTCCCTGGTTGGGTGCATATATATTAAGAAGTGTTATGTTTTCTTTATGTAGTGGTCCCTTTATCATTATAAAGTATCATCTTTGTCCCTTGTTATCTTGAAATCTATTTTGTCATATACAATAAGGCTATACTTGCTTTTCTGACTTACTATTTTCTTTGAGAACAAAGCTTCAGCAGAAGATACACATTGATTTAGATTTTCAACCTTTTTCATCTCATGGCACACATAAAGTAATTGCTAAAATTCTGTGGCACACCAAAAATATATATTTTGCTGATCTGATAAAAGAGTATAATTTTGATTTATTCACACAGGACGGTTATTTTTTGGCTGGCTGTTTTCATTTTTTAAAATTTGACAATCTAAGGGAAAAGAGGTTAGTGCCCCTGACTAAATAATTTTTGTGTGTTTTAAAAATTATTGGGACACACATGTGTGCCACTTGTGGCACACCAGTTGAAAATCACAGTCTTATATGAAAGTCCTCATAAATGCATATGTTAAGAAAAAACTTGCCTGAAAAATAAACTTGAAAAGTTTTACCAAATATTTCAAAGCTACACTAATTTTACAGCTTTTTTTTTAAATCCTCACTTGATGATATTTTTCCATTGCTTTCCAGAGAGAGTAGAAGAAGTGGGGAGAGAGGGAGTGGGGAGAAAGAAATAAACATTCATGTGAGAGAGAAAAATCTACTGTTGCCTCCTGCACATGCCCCATTGACAGCTTTTTTATTAGCATGTTTTTTTTCCTGTTAGTATCTGTTTTTCATTTGCTCTTTCATTTTTGTTATCTATGAGTATTCACTAGTAGACATAGTAGCAAGAGCAAGAAGTTTGAGAAAAAATATATTTATAATAAAAATGGGAAGATATAATAAAAATGGAAACAAATTATAACTACCCCCCCACACACACAAAGACAGATAATTTAATGGTAAAGACACATTATCATTAGTGTTTTGTGACACCTAGTTTTTTATGTTGGCCTTTTTCTTAGCCAGAATTTCTAAGGTATAAAGATAAAAGCAGTGGCTCAAAGGATGATTGCTACACCTCTGCCTCAATGAGCTAGATGAACTGATAGACAGTAGAGTATGCGTGGAATGTTCTACTTGTGATTATCTGATCTTAGGGGTTGGGTTTAAGAATGATGAAGCAGATTTTATACTCTGTGTTCTCTTGTTTTTGTAACAAATAAAAGCCAAACTGAAGTTTAAATTTTAACTATTATGTTTTTATGTCCTTTCAAAATACCACAATATTTGAAAGATAGCTTTATACTAGTCTGCATTACTCAGTTAAGGAATATTTTGTGTTTTAAAATTTTCTCTTTAAAGAAGATAATGTAGCTGAGCCTACTGCTAGGCCTCCATCTCCTTTGCCTGTAGTTTAGGGAGCAATAAATTAATGAGTCAGTCGTAAGTGTCTCTTCCCACATCTAGAGTTCCAGGCTTGGGAGAGAAAGACCAGTGAGAATCTGGTTCTACTCTGATAGGCAGGAATTGTAAATGGGACCACAAACATCCATGCCTCTTAGGATGATGCCCTGAAAGCCAACTCTACTAACCACTAGAACTCCTTAGCATGGGGAAAAGGGTGATATGATTTATTAGGGTATTCTTACAGCTAAGCGGTGGTCCAATAGGAGCTATTAACATTGCCCACCATAAATAACATCTATCACTGAGATAAAGCATGCTAAACCCATGAGAGGTGGAAATACTGAGTGGTGTATTTTGTCTACCCTTTTAACAAATAAGCTTATTTTTAGTGCCAATGTCGAAGGGTGCTTAATTTCATTGAACCATGTAGTTGTTTAGGGAATGCACAATAGAAGGTAAATTATTGAAACTTTCTCACAGAAATCATTACAGAAGACATACATCTTCTCTTTATTTTACATTTTGATTTGGGGAAATAAAGCTAGCAGATCTGGTTTTCAAAACATAAATGTTTATAATATGATAATCTGCTATAACACCCACTCAGCTAGGTCCTTTCTATGCAATCTTAATTTCTTCTAAAGTCATGACCCCCCCTTTTATTACATTAAGCACAATACAGCAATTTATTTAGATACTTAAAAAATAAATACAAAGGGAAATAAAGATCACAAAATTATACATACTACAGCAGTGTGTCATATATTAAATGGTATAAATGAATACAGGAGGTGGTGTTTAAAGATAAAACTAAATATCCAAAATGCAGCACTCATTGGTTTGCTGCTTCAACACAACACACTTTCATACAGATCTAAAAGGTGTCAAAATTAGTAGCTGCAAAGTCAATTCTTGCATGTGATTTTAGCTTGAAAGATTTCAGAAAACAGATCTGAAATACCAGTTTTTTTCTTTGTCAGCTATAATGCCAAGGATATCATCATCGATAGTGTATAATTGAAGAGTCCTGAACTAGGAAAGGGTTAGGCCTTTAATCACTCTATGATAGTATAAGCAAGAGGCTAAAATTAAAGCAAGGACTGACTCTTTCATTTTCCCCTATGGAAGCATGCACCAGTTGGGTCAGGTCATCAGTGTAAATGTGAGGGCTATCTCAATGTTGGGGGAATATGGAACAAAAGGCGCGAGCATTTTTAAGAAATATGAGGTGAGGGGGAGCGGGATGAGGGAGGAGGGCTCTGAGTAGAAAAGTACTGTGTACTAAGTCAGAGTAGGGAAGTGTCCAAGGTTTTCCACGATCAATAGGAGTCCTTGGCAGAGACCCCTAAAAATACCTCTGTCTAAGGATTCAGATAAAGATACCTAGGAATGAAGCTAGCAATGCAAATATGTGAAGACGGTGACCAGCCAGAGGGATCTGAGTCCTTGACTGCAACTCCCCTCAGAGACTCTAGTGCTCTGACTGTGCACCAAGTCTAGTCTGGGGACAATAGCCTTTCCCCATGATGCCTGCCACGAAAAGCTTTTGTAATTGCCTAAGGTTGGACCTGAAAAACACACACAGGTTTGTTTGTTTTTTAATTTGTGCCTTTCTTTCCTGCCCCATTACTCTTTCTATCTAAGGCTACTCAACTCTAAGGCTAAGTTTATCTTATTTACTTAAAGCCTGTAGATCAGTTCAGTCTGTAGTCCTCTGAAGCCTCATACTACTTATTTTGCATAATTCCTTTGAGAAGTACTGACAAATACTATCTTAGACACAGATATAAATTATGTACTTTCTATTTCATGTCTTCCCACCTCAAATGTCACTATCTTTAGGCAAAGAGTTATTTATACATTACACATGTCTGTAATCTCTAGCAGAATTATGTATGTAGTAATCACTTAATACAGTTGTAGGAGGGATGGCCTGTAGTGTATAATTTGAAAAGCATATGCACTAAAATCTCCCCTGAATAGTTCTTGAAGTGATTATTATTTAAAGAAAGTTAATATGTCTACTACCTACTAGAGTAGCACAGCATAAGTGATTGATTTTTCCATTATCCATTGGCACTCATCTAAAGGAAATATTTATTCTGTATGTGAGTGAGGAGTTAAAAGAAGAGTAACATTTATTGAATGACCACCATGTGCCAGAAACCATACAGACATGTTCCAATACTTATTGATTCCTTACAGTAGTCCTGAAGCAGGCATTTTCTCCATTTTAAAGAATAAGATATTGGGACACATAAAAATGATTAAAGTTTCCTGTGGTTACACAGTTAAGTGACAGAGCTGGTTTTAAACTCAAGTCCATTTGAATATCAAGTTTATTATATATATTTTAAAAAGGCCTAAAACATGAGACAATATGGATGCCAGAAAGAGGTATTACAATATAGTAGGAGATCGATGACTCTCAAAGACAATCCCATAAAAATTTCCATCCTACAAAATTAGGTTGTTAAAAATTTTAAAGTTGAGAGAAATTAACGGAGAGCTAAATAAGTGGAAAGACATTTTGTGTTCATGAATCGAAGACAATATTTTTAAGATGGTAATAATCTCCAAATTGATCTACAGATTAACACAATCCCTATCAAAGTCCCAGCTGGTTTTTTTTTCCCCCAGTGATTAACAAGTGGCCTTAAATTCATATGGAAATTTAAGTGGCCCAGAATGGGCAAAACAATCTGGAAAAACTTACTACAAAGCTACAGGAATTAAGATAGTGTGATACTGGCCTAAAGGTAGACACATAGATCAATGGAATATAATTGAGAATCCAAAAATAAACTCATACATCTATGAGCAATTGATTTTTGACAATGGTGCCAAGATCATTTAATGGGAAAAGAATATTCTTATAAATAAATGGTGCTGGGACAACTGGACACTCACATGCGAGGGAATCTAGTTGGACACATACCTTATACCAGATACAAAAATGAACTAAAAATGGATCAATAACCAAAATGTAACAGCTAAAACTATAGAACCCTTAGAAGAAAACATAGAAATAAATATTAATATGATCTTGGATCAGGCAACAGTTTCTTACATAAGATGCCAAAAACATAGGCAACAAAATAAAAAAATAATTTTGGACCCTGTCAAAAATTTTTAAATTGTGTGTCAAGGGTTATCATTAAGAAAGTGAAAAATAACCCACAAATTGTAATAAAATATTTGCAAATTATATATGTAATACGAGGCTTATTTTCAGAATCTATAAAGAACTTATAACTCAACAATAGAATGACAAATAACCCAATTAAAAATTGGTCAAAGAGTCTAATAGAAATTTCTCCAAAGAAGATACACAAATGGCTAATGAGCACATGAAAAGATGTTCAATATCATAATTCATCAGAGAAATACAAATAAAAAACAGAAGATACCACTTCACACTCATTAGGATACCTACAATAAAAAGGACAGATCATAGCACGGGGTAAGAATGTGGAGAAATTAGAAAACTGCACTGCTCATGGGAATGTAAAATAGTGCAATGGTGCAGCTGCTTTGGAAAAACAGTTTGACATTATCCTCAAAAAGTTAAACATATGGGTATAATATGACCCAGGAATTCCACTTCTAGGTATGTGTCTAAGTGAAATGAAAAAAAACATGGCCAACAAAAACTTGTGCATGTATGCTCATAGCAGCATTATTAATAAGAGCCTAAAAGTGGAAACAACTCAAATGTCCATCACATGATGAGTGATAAATAAAACTTGGTATACCCATATAATTAAATATTATTAGGCAACAAAATGGAATAATGTACTAATATATGGATGAACCTTGAAAACTTTATGCTAATGAAATGAGCCAGACACAAAAGGCCACACATATTGTATGATTTCATTTTTATGAAATGTCCAGAATAGGCAAATTATAGAGATAGTAAGTAGAATAGTGGTTCCCAGGGATTGGAGGTGGGGAGGGGAGAATGGGGATTGACAGATTAATGAATACAGGTTTTCTCTTTGGGTTGATGAAATGGTCCTAAGATTGAATAATGATGATAGTTGCACAACACTGTGAATATACGAAAATCCATCGAATTCTCTATATTAATAAATTTTGTAAGAATTATATTTTTAAAAAACTGTTTAAAAATTGAGTCATTTTTATTAGTCTTGCTTTAATAAGGAGATAGCAATTTTCCAGTCAGTTTTGTTTTACCATTCTGTTTTTTACTTTTCCCAAAAAAACTCATCTGTACATTTAATAGTTCTGTATTAGCTTCTGGTTCTTAATATAGCCTAAAATGAAAGAGGTCAGTTTCTCCAATTACATTGCTTCTGAGGGAAGACTTGGGTCACCGATTGACAGGCATCTGTGTGCCTATCTAAATAAGCTTAGTCATTCCCATTTTCCTTACACATAGCTGCACAGTTTTGAAAGACAGGATAAAGTCCTAGCCACCACACTTCTAATCTAAAATAAGATAGCTACAATTCTTTAAACCAAGGGACACAGCTGGATTTTCTACTCACTGAAAACTACTTGAGTATATTACTTATATTACAATAAAAAAGAACATTTCATCATTTTGGAAAATACATTTTTTATAGTAAGTGTATTGCTTTTCTCCTGAAATGTGATGACAATGATCAATACTTTCTCTACTATTTTGAAAAGTCCCATGTGTGTAGTGAACGGTAGCTAATTATACTGACTAGTAAACAACAAAATATTTTAAAAATTTACATACCTAAAACTCAAAAATATCTATAACCTTCATCTCTCTCTGTCTCTTACTTTATGTAATAGGATTAGAAGGGATAAAAAGAGGATTTAAAACTTAAGATAATGCTTTAAACTTATATTATCTGGGCATTTATTGATCTTCCTGTTTTATAGGTGAAAAAAACTGAGGTACAGAAAGACAAAAGGATTTATTTTTTAATTTATTTTGTGTGTGATAGTATTACAGATGTCCCCCATTCTCTTGCCCCATTTGCCTACCTCCATCTTGCCCCCATGTCCCACCTAACCCAAGGCCTTCACCACACTATTGTCTGTGTCCATAGGCTATGCATATATGCATATAAATTCTTCCCTCGGAGACCTGTCAGTCTGTTTCATGCATCAATATCTCTGAACCTATTGTTTGTCAGTTTATTTTTTATTAGATTCCACATATAAGTGAGATCATGTGATATTTGTTTTTCTCTTACTGACTTATTTCCTTTAGCATAATAATCTTCAGAGAGATGAAAATTAACACTGCAATGAGGTACCATCTCACACCTTCCAGAATGGCTAGCATCAATAAACAAACAAGTGCTGCTGAGGATGTGGAAAAAGGGGAACCTTAGTATATTGTTGGTGGGAATGCAGATTGGTGCAGCCACTGTAAAAAACAGTATGGAGTTTCCTCCAAGAATTAAAAAGACAACTGACTTTTGACCCAGCAATCCCACTTCTGAGAATACATCAATCAAAAAGAATATATGCACCCTTGTGTTCATAGCAGGGTTATTTACAACTAGAGGCCCGGTGCACGAAATTCGTGCACAGAGGGGGGTTGTCCCTCAGCCCAGCCTGTACCCTCTCCAATATGGGACCCCTCAAGGGATGTCCGACTGCCCGTTTAGGCCCGATCCCAGGGCCTAAACGGGCAGTCGGACATCCCTCTCACAATCCAGGACTGCTGGCTCCCAACTGCTTGCCTGCCTGCCTTCCTAATTGCCCCTAACCGCTTCTGCCTGCCTCTCACAATCCAGGACTGCTGGCTCCCAACTGCTTACCTGCCTGCCTTCCTGATTGCCCCTAACCGCTTCTGCCTGCCAGCCTGATCACCCCCTAACCACTCTGCTGCCAGCCTGTTTGCCCCCAACTTCCCTTCTCTGCCGGCCTGGTCACCCCTAACTGCCCTCTCCTGCAGGGTTGATCACCTCTAACTGCCCTCTCTTGCAGGCTTGGTCCCTCTCAACTGCCCTCCCTTGCAGGCCAGGTGCCTCCCAACTGCCCTCTCCTGCTGGCCATCTTGTGGTGGCCATCCTGTGTCCACATGGGGGCAGGATCTTTGACCACATGGGGGCAGCTATATTGTGTGTTGCAGTGATTATCAATCTGCATAATACTCTTTTATTAGATAGGATAGAGGCCTGGTACAGGGGTGGGGGCCAGCTGGTTTGCCCTGAAGGGTGTCCCGGATCAGGGTGGGGTACCCTTGGGGCGTGGGGCGGCCTGAGCAAGGGGCCTGTGGTGGTTTGCAGGCTGGCCACGCCCCCTGGCAACGCAAGCGGAGGCCCTGGTATCTGGAATTTATTTTCCTTTTACACTTGAAACTTTGTAGCCTGGAGCGGAGCCAAGCCTGGGGCTCCCTCCGAGGCCCGAAGCCATTTGTGTTGGGGTTATAATTGAAACTTTGTTGCCTTAAGTGGGTGGGCCTGGCCAGGGTGTGTGGAAAGCTTTGCTTCTCCTGTTGCCGGTGGCAACCCTGGCCTGCTCTCTCAAGCTCCATTCTGCCGCCATTTGTTTGAATTTATTTACCTTCTATAATTGAAACTTTGTAGCTTGAGTGGAGGCTTAGGCCTGGCAAGGGCAGGCGGAAAGGTTGGCTTCCTCTGTTACCTAGGAAATCTTGCTCTCTGTGGCTGTAGCCATCTTGGTTTGGGTTAATTTGCATAGTTGCTCTGATTGGATGGTGGACGTGGCTTGTGGGTGTGTCGGAGGTATGGTCAATTTGCATATTTGTCTATTATTAGATAGGATAGCCAAGAGCTGGAAAAGCCAAAGTGACCATCAGTAGATGAGTGGATAAAAAAGCTGTGGTACATATACACAATGGAATACTATCTATACTAATAAAAAGGTAATATGCAAATTGGTCACGATGCCCTCACAGTAACAACCAAACAGCAGGCTGCATGGGGCGACAAGGCCAGCAGGGGTGTTAGGGAGGGATGACCAAGTGACTGACCAGCAGGCTTTGTGGGGCGATTAGGCCAGCAGGGGGGTTAGTGAGGGATGACCAAATGACTGACCAGCAGACTGCGTGGGGCAACCAGGCCAGCAGGGGGCTTAGCGAGGGACGACCAAACAACTGACCAGCAGGCTGCGTGGGGTGACCAGGCCGGCAGGGGGGGGCAGTGAAGGGCAACCAGGCCGGCAGACGGGGGCAGTGAGGGGTGAACAGGCCACCAGGTGGGGGCAGTGAGGGGTGACTAGGCCAGCAGAGCGGGGCAGTGAGGGGCAACCAAGCCAGCAGGGGGGCAGTTGGGGGCAACCAGGCTGGTGGGGGGGCAGTTTGGGGCGATCAGGCAGGCAGGAAGGAGAACAGTTTGGAGCCAGTGGTCCCTGGGATGGGGCCAAAACTGACAGTCGGACATCCCTTGAGGTGTCCCGGATTGGAGAGGGTCCAGGGTGGTCTGAGGGGACCCCCCCATGCACAAATTTCATACACCAGGCCTCTAGTCTAATTATAAAAGGCCTGTGGCCCTAATGCCGTAAGTACCAAAGACCAGTGTGGGTGGGTGGGGCTGTGAGTGGGCGAGGGCATGTGGGTGGGCAGGGCCACACGATTTAGGGTGCTGGGCTTCTAGTGAGACTATAAAAAAGAAGGTCTCTTACCCTTTGCAACAGCATGGATGGACCTGGAGATTATTATGCTAATGATTTATTTTTTAATTTTATTTTTCAAGTACAGTTTATATTCAATATCAGTATCATTGTATATATGGGTACTTTTAAATTATTTTGTAGTTTCAGGTGTACAGCATAGTGGTTAGACAATCAATTACTTTACAAAGTATTCTACCCAATATTTCCATAACCCACCTGATACCATACATGGTTATTACAATATTATTGACTACACTAGTAGCCCATTTGCAGGAAGAATCCTGCAAGCAGCCGTTGGGGCCATGTGCGCTGCCGCCTTTGCAGCCGGCGCGCCTGCACCCGCTCGCCACTGCCACCCGCCCCGCTCCGCCCCGCTCCGCCCTGTTCTGCCCCGCTCCGCCCCGCCCGGGCTTTCCCTCTGGCAGCCACCTTGCTTTCCGCTTTTCCTCCCTCTTCCTTCTAAGTTGTCTTCAGTCTTCACTCCTTCCTCCCTCAGCGTATGCAAATTAGCCGCCATCTTTGTTGAGTAATTTTCATACTCTCCCTGATTGGCTGGTGGGCATGGCTTTGGCTGGTGGGCGTGGTTTTGGTGTAGCGAAGGTGCGGTCAATTTGCATATTACTATTTTATTAGGTAGGATTCCCTATGCTGTACTTTACATCCTGTGACAATTTTGTACTACCAATTAGTAGTTAACCCTTTCACCCATTTTACCCAGTCTCCTGTTCCTCTGGCAACCATCAGTGAGTTCTTTATATCTATATCTGTTTCTATTGACAAAGGGATTTCTTAAAGTTTATATATGACAGATATAGATTCTGATTCTATGTCTTCCTAATTCCAATGTGTCTTTTTATCCACTGTAATAATGTTAGGCACATTCTCTACCTTTCCCCTGTGCTCCATTATGCCCCACCTGGGGTCTTGCCCTCCCGGCAGTTTTCCTATTATTCTCATTCAAGAGATGATTAAAAGTTTTCAGTACCTAGTAAACCACTTCACCCAGCCTCCTGCCCACGGTGACTCTGACCTTCACAGGAGACATATATATCCCACTTACCCTGCTCTGTCCTGCTGGTGCCATTTTGGGACTCAGCTCATCTGGTTTCCAGATGACCTTACAAATTTATAAATCTTTATCACTTTCAGCATCATCCATTCCTCCTTTGGTGACCCTAACAAAAGCACTACAGTTAAGTCTCCCAATTAAGTAAAGTTAATTTCATAATCAGAAAGCTAATCACACATTTTTATTAATAAATTACAGGTATACCTATATAATAGAAAGACTAAATATTTATTTTGTCACTGGGTTTGAAAGCATAAGGAAAAAAACCATTTTATAACTCTGGTTAGAATGCCATGAATTTCAGAAAAAATTCAAATGTTATCACCATGGTAATCTTCAAAGACTCAGCTGGCTGATTCTTGCTATTACAAAGACCAGAGTTCACTTGTCCATAGCATGCTAACAGGAAGATATTATTCCTTGCCCATTAAAAAGTAAACCTAATAACCGGCTGGTAGGGCCCAGTGGTTGAGTGTCGACCTATGAGGTCACGGTTCAATTCCTGGTCAGGCCACATGCCAAGGTTGCAGGCTTGATTCCCAGTGTGGGGCTAGCAGGAGGCAGCCAATCAATGGTTCTCTCTCATCACTGATGTTCCTGTCTCACTCTCCCTGTCCCTACCACTCTGAAATCAATAAAAACATATTAAAATAAATAAATCAAATAGCCCAGCCAGCATGCCTCAGTGGTTGAGCATCGACATATGAATCAGGCGATCACAGGTCAATTCCCCATCAGCGCATATGCCCAGGTGGTGGGCTCATTCCCCAGTGTGTGGCAAGCAGAAGGCAGCAGATCAATGATTCTCTCTCATCATTGATGTTTCTAAATCTCTTTCCCTCTTCCTCTCTGAAATCAATAAAAATATTTTAAAATAAAATAAACCAAATAAATGAAAAAGAAAAGAAAAAAATAATCCAAATGAATTGAGGTACAGAGAGATTAAATTAACAAATGGAAGAGATGTGATGTGAACCAAAGTAGTTTGTCTCCAAAGATTTTTGCAGAGAATGAATCTTAACCATACAGAGATTTATATCTGAAAAGGCTAATTTGATATTTTTTTGAAATTAAATTTTTATTGTTGACAGTATTACATATGTCCCATCTTTTGCCCCATTGACCCCTTCTAGCCAACCCCCCACCCCAGGCCTTCACCACCCTATTGCCTGTGTCAATGGTTATGCATACATGTATACAAGTTCTTTGGTTTATCTCTTCCCACCCACCCACCCTTCCCCACCTTCCTTCTAAGATTCTCCAGTCTGTCCTATATTTCTACTAGAGGCCTGGTGCATGAAATTTGTGCATGGGCGGGTCCCCTAAGCCCAGCCTGCACCCTCTCAAATCTGGGACCCATTGGGGGATGTCTGACTGCTGGTTTAGGCCCAATCCCATATAATAATTACCTCTTTATTATATGGGATGGCTCTGAAACTATAGTATTCATAAGTTTATTTTGTTCATTAGATTCTACATATGAGTGAGATTCTGTGATACTTATCTTTTCTCACTGGCTTATTTCACTTAGCATAATAGTCCCCGGGTTCATCCGTGCTATCTCAAAGCATAAGTGATCCTCCTTTTCTACTGCTGCTTAGTATTTCATGGTGTAAATGTACCACAGCTTTTTTATCCACTCATCTACTAATGGGTACTTACTTGGACTATTTCCAGATCTTAGCTATTGTAAATTTTGCTGCTATGAACATAGAGGTGCATACTTTCTTTCTGATTGGTGTTTTGGATTTCTAAGGATATATTCCTGGAAGTGGGATCGCTGGGTCAAGTGACATTTCCATATTTAATTTTTTTCAGAAAACTCCATACTGTATTCCATAATGGTTGCAGCAGTCTGCATTCCCACCAGCAGTGTACTAAGGTTCCCTTTTTTTTTCCACATCCTCATCAGTACTTGTCATTTATTGATATGTTGATGATAGCCATTCTTACAGGTTTGAGGTGATGCCTTATTGTCATTTTAATTTGCATCTCTCTGGTGATCAGTATTTTGAGTATTTTTTTTTTTCATATGTCTCTTGGCCATCTGTAGGTCCATTTTGGAGAAGTTTCTATTTAAGTCTTTTGCCCATTTTTTAATTGGATTGTTTGTTTCCCCTTTTGTTAAGTTGTATGAATTCCTTATATATTTTGGATATTAGCCCTTTATCATATGTATCATTGCTAAATATGTTCTCCCATACAGTCAGCTCCCTATTCATTTTGTTGATTATTTATTTTTATGTGCAGAAGCTTTTATTTTGATGTAGTCCTACTTGTTTATCTTCTCCTTAGTTTCCTTTACTGTAGGAAATGTATCGGTAAACATATTGCTACAATACAAGTCTGAGATTTTGCTAACTATTTTCTTCTAGGATTTTTATGATTTCGTGACTTACATTTAAGTCTTTTATCCTTCTTGAGTTTATTCTTGTGTACCGTGTAAGTTGATGGTCTAGTTTCATTTTTTTGCATGTATCTGTCCAATTTCCCCAACACCATTTATTGAAGAGACTGTCTTGACTCCATTGCATGTTCTTCCCTCCTTTGTCAAATATTAATTGAGCATAATGACTTGTTCAATTTCTGGAGTCTCTGTCCTTTTCCATTGATCTATATGCCTGTTCTTGTGCCAGTACCAGGCTGTTTTGATTACAATGGCCTTGTAGTATAACTTGATATCTGGTATTGTGATCCCTCTAACTTTGTTCTTTTTCTCAAGATTGCTGTGGCTATTATGGGTCTTTTTTGATTCCATATAGATTTTTGGAGTACTTGTTCTAGATCAGTGAAATATGCCATTGTTATTTTAATAGGGATTGTATTGAATCTGTATATTGCTTTGGATAGTATGAACATTTAAATGATGTTAATTCTACCAATCCATGAACACATTATATTCATCCACATGTTTATATCTTCCTCTAGCTCTTTTCAACACCCTGTAGTTTTCTGAGTAAAATTATTTAACCTCATTGGTTCAGTTTATTCCTAAGTATCTTAAATTTTTTGCTGCAATTGTAAATGGGATTATTTTTTTAGTTTCTCTCTTTGAGAATTCATTATTAGTGTATAAAAATGCCACCAATTTCAGGATGCTAATTTTGTATCCTGCTATATTGCCAAATTGATTTATTAGATCTAGTAGTTTTTTGGTGGAGTGTTTAGGGCTTTCTATGTGCAATACTATGTAATTTGAAAATAATAACAGTTTTACTTCCTCCTTTCCAATTTGGATGACTTTTATGTTTTATTCTTCTCTGATCACTGTGGCTAGGAGTTCCAATACTATTCCATATAATAAAAGCGTAATATGCAAACTGACCAAACAGCAGAACCACCAGCCACTCTGATACAAACTGATCACCAGGGGGCAGATGCTCAAGGCAGGAGCTGCCCCCTGATGGTCAGTGGGCTCGCACAGGGGGAATGCCACTTAGCCAGAAGCCAGGCTCACCACTGGCGAGCGCAGTGGTGGTGGCAAGAGCCTCTCCTGCCTCCGTTGCAGGCAGGTGGTAAGGAGCAAGAAGTCCCAGACTGTAAGAGCCCCGGACTGTGAGAGGGATGTCTGACTGCCAGCTTAAGCTTGATTGCTGCGGGAATCTGACCTAAGCCAGCAAGTGGACATCCCAACGAGGGGTCCAGGACTGCTAGAGGGCACAGGATGGACTGAGGGACCCCCACCCCAGTGCATGATTCCTGTGCACTGGGCCTCTAGTGTTGAATAAGAGTGGTAAAAGTGGGGCTCCAAGATGGTGGCTGATGGGACAACAGGCTGCAAGATAGTGTGTGAGTGAGAGAGCAAAAAGAGCATGCATGGACATCTGGGGAGTGTCTGTATTTGTGAGTGAGGGACAGCTATATTCCACAGGACTGTTGGGGAATGGCAGACCAGGATCCACAGGCCAGGCAGCCTCTACTACTGCTTAAATCTCTCCTGGAGGGGCTGGATCTGATGAAGAGACCACACCATCTTGAAGGGGAGAGCAGCTGTGATCAGAAGCCCAGCCTTACCTTCAACCATGGAGACCACAGATAACTCCCAGGACACAACTACCACAATGCCCAGGGACAAACTGTATCAGCAATGAACCCATGAACACCAAGACTCCAGCCTCCCTGGCCACATGCGCCTAAGAAGTTTGTCCAGGGGGAGACAAAGTGGCTCCAAATACGCGGATGGGACCTGTGCCTTCTCTTGGAGCAGATAGAAGAAACAGCTGAATGAATAATATCTACATGGAATTAGCTAATTAAACACAGCTGGTGAGGTAATCTGTGGATGGAAAGGTCAGAGATCGCCATAGAGAGAGATCGGCCTCCTCAGATTCAGCTGGGTGTTTGTTGTTTGCTTTTTTTTTTATTAGTTGCTTATTGTTTGCATTCATCTCTGAGTGTTTGTTCTTTGCATTTTTTGGATTACGGGCGGTCGGACATCCCTATCACAATCCAGGATGGCTGACTCCCAACCACTTGCTTGCCTCTGCCTGATTGCCCCTAACCGCTTCTACCTGCCAGTCTGATCACCTCCTAACCACTCCCCTGTCAGCCTGATCAATGCTTAACTGCTCCCCGGCCAGCCAGATTGCCTCTAACTGCCCTCCCCTGCTGGCCTGGTCACCCCTAACTTCCCTCCCCTGCCAGTCTGGTCGCCCGTAACTGTTCTCCCCTGCAGGCCTGGTCACCCCCAACTGCCCTCACTTGCTGGCCCAGTCAGCCCTATCTGCCCTCCCGTGCTGGCCTGGTCACCCCCAACTGCCCTCCTCTGCTGGTCTGGGTCACCCCAACTGCCCTCCTTTGCCAGTCTGTGACCCCCCAACTGCCCTCCCTTGCTGGCCTGGTCACCCCCAACTTCCTTCCTCTGCTGGCCTGGTCACCCCTAACTGCCCACAACTGCCCTCCCCTGCAGGCCATCTTGTGGCAACCATCTTGTGTCCACATGGGGCAGTCGTCTTTGACCACATGGGAGCGGCCATCTTGTGGCTTGGAGTGACGGTCAATTTGCATATTACTCTTTTATTAGGTAGGATTGGCAAACACCAACGACAAAGTAAGAATCGTACAGGCTGCCAAAGAGAGGCAGAAAGTTAATTACAAGGGCTCTCCCATCAGACTATTATTGACTGATTTCTCAACAGAAACATATTAGGCCAGAAGGAAATGCAATGAAATATACAAAGTCATGCAAAGCAAGGGTCTGAATACAAGAATACTGTACCCAGAAAGGCTATCAATCAAAGTTGAAGGTGAAATCAGGAGCTTCACAGACAAAAAAGGATTAAGGGAGTTTATTACCACCAAACCACCAATGCAAGAAATGCTAAAGGGACTTCTGTAAAAAGAAGAAATAGGAAGGAAAGAAGAAACACAGGCATAAAGAATAAAAATGGTGACAAACAAGTACCTATCAATAATAACTTTAAATGTAAATGGATTAAATGCCCCAATAAAAAGACATAGGGTAGCTGAGCTGAGTGGATAAGAAAACATGATCCATATATCTGCTCTCTATAGGAGACCTACATCAGAAGAAAGGACTCACATAGACTGATGGTGAAAGTATTGAAAAAGTTTTTTCAGGCAAATGGTTATGAAAAAAAAGCTGGGGTAGCAATACTTATATATGACAAATTAGACCTCAAAGTGAAGGCCATAACTAGAGATAAGGAAGGCCACTTCATAATACTAAAGGGAGCAATTCAAAAAGAAGATATAACTCTGGTAAACATATATGCACCCAATACAGGAGCACCCAAATACATTAAAAAACTACTGGAGGATATCATGGGAGAAATTGATAGCAATACAGTCATAGTAGGGGATTTTAATACCCCACTATCACCATTGGACAAATCCTCTAAAGAAAAAATCAGGAAAGAAACATCAATCCTAATTGAGTCACTAGATGAAATGGAATTAATTGACATCTTCAGAACATTTCTGAAAGATGCAGAATATACATTCTTCTCAAGTGCACATGGGTCATTTTCAAAGATAGACCACATATTGGAAAACAGGCAAATTATCTTCAAATTCAAGAAGATAGATATCATATCAAACATCTTCTCATATCACAATGGCATAAAATTAGAAATCAACTGCAATAAAAACAATAAAAAAAAATCAAACACATGGAGGCTAAATAGCATGCTATTAAACAATAATTGTGTTACCAAAGAGGTCAAAGAAGAAATAAAAAGCATCATGGCAACAAATTACAGTGAAAATACAACAATCCACAATCTATGGCACACAGTGAAAGCAATCTTGAGAGGGAAGTTTATAGTTCTACATGCCTACACCAAAAAACAAGAAAAAATGGTAATAAATTATCTAACCATGCAACTCAAGGAATTAGAAAGAGAGCAACAATAAAAGCCCAGAGTAAGCAAAAGGAAGGAAATAAAAAAGATCAAAGTGGAAATAAACAACATAGAGACCAAAACAACAACAACAACAAAACAACAATACAAAAGATCAACAAAACCAAGAGCTGGTTCCTTGAAAGGATAAACAAGATTGATGAATCTCTAGCCAGGCTCACCCAGAAGCAAAGAGAGGACCCAAATAAACAAAACCAGAAATGAAAGAGGTGAAGTAACAACCAATCCCTCAGAAATACAAAGGATTATGAAAAACTCAATTTCAAGAATAGGCTGATAGCTATCAAAGAAATTGAAGCAGTGATAAAAAATCTTCCAGGAAACAAAAGCCCTGGTCCAGATGACTTTACAGGGGAGTTCTACCAAGCATTCAAAGAAAAACTAAAACCTATCCTCCTCAGACTATTCCAAAAAATTCAAGAGGAAGGAACACTTCCAAGTTCTTTCTATGAAGACAGCTTCATGCTAATTCCAAAACCAGATAAAGACACCACCAAAAAAGAGAACATAGATCCTTGATGAAAATAGATCCTAAAATGCTCAAAAAATTTCTAGCAAATAGGATAGAGCATTACATTAGAAAGATCATACACCATGAGGAAGTGGGATTTATTCCGGGGATGCAAGAATGGCACAATATCCATAAATCAATAAAGATGATACATCACATAAACAAATTGAGAGACAAAAATCATATAATCATATCAATTGATGCAGAAAAAGCATTTGACAAAGTTCAACACCCTTTCTTGATAAAATCTCTCAACAAAGTGGGAATAGAGGGATCATACCTCAACATAATAAAAGCCTTTTATGACAAACATACATCATACTCAATGGGCAAAAACTAAGCTCATTTTCCTTAAGAACAGGAAAAAAACAAGGATGCCCACTTTCACCACTCCTGTTCGATATAGTACTGGAATTGCTACCCATAGCAATTAGACAAGAAGAAGAAATAAAGGCATCCAAATTGGAAAAGAAGTAAAACTGTCCTTATCTGCAGATGACATGATACTATACATAGAAAACCCCATAGACTCTATAAAAATACTACTAGACTTAATAAATGAATTCGCCAATGTAGCAGGATACAAAATTAACACCCAGAAATCTATGGCCTTTTTATATACCAACTAGAGGCACAGTGCACGAAATTCGTGCATGGGTAGGGTCCCTAGCAGCTGCTGGCTAGGGCCTCCCTTCCCCGGCTGCCGGGGCCTTCCTTCATTCCACGCTGCCCCCTGGTGGTCAGCGCATGTTATAGCAAGTGATCGAACTCACAAGGGGACACTTTGCATATTAGGTTTTTATATATATAGATAATGAACTCACAGAAAGAGAAACATATAAAAAAATCCCATTTACCATTGCACCAAAAAATTAAGATACCTAGGAATAAACTTAGAACTAAGGAGGTAAATGACCTATACACAGAAAACTATAGGATGTTTTAAAAAGAGATAGAGGAAGACATAAACAAATGGAAGAACATTCTATGTTCATGGATTGATAGAATCAACATCATTGAAATGTCCATACTACCCAAAGCAATGTACAGGTTTAATGCAATCTCCATTAAAATACTAGCAGCATATTTCAAAGATCTAGAACAAACTCTCCAAAAATTCATCTGGAATAAAAAAGACACTGACTAGCCACAGCAATCCTGAGAAAGAAGAACAAGGTTGGAGGGATCACAATGCCATATAACAAGCTATATTACCAAGCCATGGTTCTCAAAACTGCCTGGTACTGGCACAAGAACAGACATACAGACCAATGGAACAGAACAGAGATCAACTGAAGCCATTATGCTCAATTAATATTTTACAAAGGAGGAAAGAGCATACAATGGAGTCAAGACAGTCTCTTCAATAAATGGTGCTGGGAAATTTGGTCAGATACATGCAAAAAAATGAAACTTGATCACCAAAAAGGACTTAAATATAAGACAGGAAATCATAAAATCCTAGAAGACTCAATAGGCAGCAAACTATCAGACATATGTGGTAGCAATATCTTTACCAACACAGCTCCTAGAGCAATGGAGACTAAGGAGAAAATAAACAAATGGTACTACATCAAAATAAAAATCTTCTGAACAACAAAATAAACCTTCAACAAAACAACAAGAAAGTGCACTGCATGGGAGAACATATTTGTGAATGATATTTCAGATAAGGTTTTATCTCCAAAATTGACAGAGAACTCATACACCTTAACAAAAGGAAGATAAACGATCCAATCAAAAAATGGGCAAAGGACCTAAATAGACACTTTTCATAAGAGGACATGCAGAAGGCCCAGAGAAATATGAAAACATGCTCAAAGTCACCAATCATCCTAGAGATGCAAATCAGAACAACGAGATACCATCTCACATCTGTCAGAATGGCTATCATCAACAAATCAACAGATGTTAAGTGCTGGCAAGGATGTGGAGAAAAAGTAACCCTATTGCACTGCTGCATGGAATGAAGACTGGTGCAGCCACTGTGGAAGACAGTATGGAGTTTCCTCAAAAATTAAAAATGGAATTCCCATTTGACCCAGTAATCCCACTTCTAGGACTCTATCCCAAGAAACCAGAAACACGAATCAGAAAGGATATATGCACCCCTATGTTCATAGCAGAACAATTTACAATAGCTAAGATTTAGAAACAACCTAAGTGCCCATCAGCAGATGAGTGGATTAAAAAACTGTGGTAGATCTACACAATGGAATACTATGCTGTCGTGAAAGAGAAGGAACTCTTAGCATTTGCAATAGCATGGATGGAACTGGAGATCATTATGCTTAGCATAATAAGCCAGTTGGAGAAAGGTAAATATCACATGATCTTACTCATATTTGGGATTTAATGATCAACATAATTTGATGAACAAGAATAGATCCAGAGACAAATGGCAGGGGAGGGGGTTTTGAGAGCAACCAAAGTAATTGTATGCATGCAGATTAGCATAACCAATAGACACAGACACTGGGGCGGTGGCGGCTTGCCCAGTGTGGGAATGGCTGGGGAGGTGTCAAGTGGGAAAAAAAGGAGATATATGTAAAACTATAGACAATAAGAAAAGAGTGGTAAAAGTGGACATCCTGTCTTTTGCCTGTTCTTAGAGAAATGGTTTTAGTTTTTGCCCATTGAGTATGAGGTTGGCTGTAGGTTTGTCATATATGACTTTTATTATGTTGAGGTATGATCCATCTATTTTCACATTGCTGAGTGTTTTTAGCAAAAAAGGAATTAGATTATGTCAAATGCCCTTTCTCTGTCAATTCATATGATCATGTGATTTTTGCTTTTGAATTTGTTTGTGTGATGTATCATATTTATTGATTTCCAGATATTGTACCAGCCTTGCATCCCCCAAATAAATGCTACTTGGTCATGGTGCATGATCATTTGAATGTATTGCTGGATCTGATTTGCCAATATTTTATTGAGGATTTTAGCATATATGTTCATCAGGAATATTGGCCTGTAATTCTCTTTCTTTGTAGTGTTTTTATCTGGGTTTGGAATCAGCATAAAGCTGGCTTCATAAAAAGAACTTGGAAGTGTTCCTTCTTCTTGTATTTTTTGCTATAATTAGAGGAGTATAGGTGCTAGTTTTACTTTGAATGTTTCATAAAACTCCCCTGTAAGGCCATCCGGACCAGGACTTTTGTTTGCTGAGAGTTGTGTTTTTCTGTTGTTTTTGTTTTTGTTTTTGTTTTTAATCACTTCTATTTCATCAGTTGTTATTGACCTCTTCAGGTTTTCTAATTCTTCCTGATTCAGTTTGGAAACTTGTATTTTTCTAGGAATTTGTCCATTTCATCCATATTTTCAGCTTCTTGGCATATACTAGTTATTCATAGTATTTTCTTACAATCCTTTGTATTTCTGTGGTGTCAGTTGTTACTTGTCTGCTTTTATTTTTTATTTTGTTGATTCTTTGTTCCTTGATGAGTCTGGCTAACAGTTTATCAATATGGTTTATCTTCTCAAAGAAACACCTCTAGGTTTCATTGATTTTTTCTTTTTTAGATGGTATGTCATTTATTTCTGTTCTAATTTTTATTATTTCTTTTCTTGTACTTACTCTGGGCTTTTTTTTTGTTGTTCTCTTTCCAATTCTTTAAGTTGTAGGGTTAAATAGTTTCTTATTAATGTTTCTTGTTTTTTGTTTTGTTTTATTTTGTTTTTGGTTAGGCCTGTAATGCTATGATCTTCTCTCTCAGGACTTCTTTTGCTTTGTACTGTAGTTGATTTCTAATTTCAGTCCACTGTGATATGATAAGATGCTTGATATGATTTCTATCTTCTTGAACTTGTAGAGACTTGTTTCATGTCCTATCATGTGGTCTATCTTTGATAATGACCCATGTGCACTTGAAAAGAATGTATATTCTTCAACTTTGGGGTGAAATGTTCTATAAATGACAATTAAATCCATCTGACCCAGTGTGTCATTTACAGTCACTGTTTCCTTATTAATTTTTTGTCTGGATGATCTACCCAGTGAAGTCAGTGTGATATTAAAGTCCCCTACCATGACTCTATTACTGTCTATCTCTCCCTTAAAGTGGTCTATAATTCTTTTTTATATATTTAGTTGCTCCTATATTGGGTGCCTATATGTTTACCAGAATTTTAATTTCTTTAGGGATGTATCCCTTTCATATTATGTTGTTACTTTTGTTGTCTGTTGTGATTGACTTCATTTTGAAGTCTATTTTGTCATATATGAGTATTGCTATCCCAGCTTTTTTTGTTATTGTTGTTTCCATTTGCATGGAAAATTATTTTCCATCCCTTTATGCTCATCCTGTGTGAGTCTTTTGTTCTGAGATGGGTCTCTTTTAGACAACATATAATTGGTATGTTTTTGTGTCCAAACAGCTACCCTATGTATTTTGATTGGAGCATTTAATCCATCTACACTTAAGGTTTTTATTGATAGGTACTTATTTATTGTCATTTTAATTCTCTAGGCCTATGTTTCTTTCTCTCCTTTTTTTCCCTTCTCATTACAGCAGTCCTTTAAGCTTTTCTTGCAGTGCTTGTTTGTTGGTGAGAAACTCCTGTAGCATTTTTGTTCAGGAATCTCTTTATTTCACCATCTATTTTGAATTATAGCCTTGCATGATATAGTAATCTTGTTCTCAGACCTTTGCTATTCATTACCTTGAATACTTCATGCCATTCCCTTCTGGCATGTAGAGTTTCTGATGAGACATCATATGACAGCCTTATGGTAGCTCTTTTGAAGGTAACAAATTGCTTTTCTCTTGCTGCCTCTAAGATTCTCTCTTTGTCTTTAATATTTGGCATTTTAATTATGATGTGTCTGGGCATGAGCCTGTTTGGGTTCTTCTTGTTTGGGACTCTCCATGCCTCCTGGACTTGTGTGACTTTTTTCTTTACCATATTAGTGAAGTTTTCTGCCATTATTTCTTTAAACACATTTTCCATCCCTTGCTAACTTTCTTCTCCTTCTGGCACTCCAATTATGTGAGTGTTGTTTCCTTTCATGTTGTCCCACAGCTCCCTTAATCTGTCCTCCTGTTTTTTAAATTTTTTTGTTCTCTGATTGAGTAATTTTTTTCTACCCTGTCTTCTAATTCACTGATCTAATCCTCAGCTTCACCTAATCTGCTGTGTATTCTTTCCAATGTGTTATTTATTAGTGGTATGTCATTCTTCATTTCCAACTGTTCTTTTTTCATAGTTACTATATCTTTTCTAATGCTGTTGAGTATCCTTGTAATAATTATTATGAACTCAATATCTGATAAATTTCTTATCTCCACTTCATTTAGCTCTTCTTCTGGAGAATTCTCTCATTCTTTCATTTGGGGCTTGTTTTTTTGTCTCCCCATTTTAGCTGCCTATTTGGGTTTGTGTGTATGTGTTAAGTACATCTGCTATGACTCCAAATCTCTACTGCAGGACAATGTCAGATGCTGTTTCTGACTGGCCCTGAGTACCCTGTGTGGGGCTAACATCAATCCACAGCTTGTTGTTCCCTCTCCTGAGACTGGGTGCCTTTGGAAAGGACCAAGATGTGCACCAAGGCCTGCTTTTTCTAGCTCCAAGCCTAGAAGGAGATCAGGCAAAGACTCAAAGCCTCCAGAAATCTGCTTCTTTCTGCAGTCCAACTGACACTCAGTTTTGATTAGCCGCAGGCTGCACATTGTGGGGTGAGAGGTCTTCCAACAGGGTAGGGAAACTCCCTTTCCCTCAGACAAAAACCTCCTAGATAGCAAAGATCCATGGAGAAAGATGCCCTCTACAGCTTGAGGTAATGACTCAACACAGGAAACTGGAGTGGCTGCTTTCTGATCTCCCACCCCAGAGACCCCAACCCTGGTCTCTACTCACATAGCTCCAATCCACTCTACTCTCCCTCTTCTGGAACCCAAAGTGAATGACTGCACACAAAATTTTGTGTATTGGCCCTTTAAAGGGGTGCCTGTATTTTCAGCTGTCTCTGGCTGGCAGACAGCAACCCCACTGCTTTTCACAGCCAGATGTTCTTTGGGCACTTTTCTCAGTTCTGATTCTCTGGGCTGGGCAGCCCAGTTTAAGGTTCACACCCCAGAGTTCATGGGATCCCCTCCACAGCTGAGATATCCCTCAGGACTGTCAACTGCTGTCTATGGGAGCCCAGACACCCCTTTTGTGTCTCTGTACTTCCTAGCTGTCTCTATGTGGTCTCAACTTTCCATCCTTGGTTATAAGGGTTCTTTCCAGATAGTCTTCAGTTGATTATTCATGATGGTTTTTCTGCATTTTAGTTATAATTCCAGTTTGGTCCTGGAAGAGTGTCAGTGTGGCTCCCATTTACTCCACTGCCATTTTTAATCCTCCTCTTAATGCATTCTTTATTTTTATACTTTGATCTTTTGATTAAGCTCTCACTCACAGTGTTTCTGTTCACAAACACATAGACTAGTCTTGTTTTTTTACATTGAAAATTTGAAATTAAAATAGATAAGGAATAGGAATTCATTTTATTCCTTCCTCTGTTACCTCCTACTCCAAAGACAAAGAAATGATCAGTCATATTTTTTTCGCTAATGTGAAATATTTGCTATTGATCTAGTGCAGCTTTTATGTTTAATGTATTGAAAACCTGGATGCCCAAAGATAAAAATTCAGAGAAACAAGAGAAACAAATAGATTATAGCTGAGAATATAATCCTACCATCTTCCCAAGCATTTGGATATTCTGCATTCATTTCCTCTTCATTTTTTAAAACCCACTTTTTGTTCTCCTAAAGCTCAAATTTCCCATCTCCTTTAAAATGAAGTTTAAATAGATGAATCTCATGTGTACTAAATATAGCACCATGAAATGTCCATCACTAGCACTTCACCAATTAGCAGTTATTTTTAAGATTGGTTACTTAGTTGTTATTCAATATGCCTTCCATTTCCCTGCACATTAATGAGCTCAGTCATTACCACGTGGGTTTTTCATTTTGGGGTTAATTTTGAGCAGTTTACTGCAGGAAAGAGGAAAACAAAGAAAAGTTAAAGCAGGTATTTTAATAATCTCTTCTTTCTCTTCATAAACATGATTGAACTGCTTATTTTGGAATACAATTACAGAAAAAGTCATTAGAATGCCCAGATATTAGATAAACAAGATCATTGCTTATAAGAAAGATTTGAAACTTCCTATTCAAGCACATGAAAGTACCCCTTTGGCTTTTCTCTCTTTGATCAGGTCTAGGAGTTTTATAACTCTATAGTAACCACCCTTCAATTTCTTTCCACCAGGCTTTCCTCTTCTTCCCTGTCCTATTTTTTCCATGTTTATAGGTCAGCATTTAACCCGTCAAATAGAACTGTCCCAACCATTAGCCTTCAGTAAAGAGGGACTAGGTTTTTATGTGTTTTCTCTCAATTCCTTCTATTTCACCATACATTTTGGGAAGCCAACTATAGTATCCTCAATTGTGGATTAATCATAAGAAGTATTATATATTGAATGAATGGCTTTATTATTTTTCCTACACAGAGAAGGGAGCAATAAAATGGTATTTCATTTTTCCAATCATTTTACTAAAGTGACTGCATATTTATAAGGTTTGATAAAAAAAACTTTTTAAAACTTAATTTATATTTGTGTCTAAAATGTTATTTCTGAAAAAAAAATTATGTTGTGTTATCAATGTAGCAAGAATTATGGGGACTATCTTTGTAGATGCTAAACAAATACCCAATAAGATTTTTTGAATAACACTCAGTTTGAGCATGGTTTGATGGAAAAATAAGATGTAAAGTAAAAATCAGATTAATGGGTCATTGATAACAGATCAGTGAGAAAGGTATTAATATTTCCCTACTTTTCAGTTTCAAGATGTTATAATAAATGTTCTCAGAACTTAGCATTGTGTTAGTAAATTATTTACTTGTCTGTCTTCCTCACTGGACAGTGATTTTTTTGAAGGACTGCATTTAATCTCTGTATCCACAGTCTAAAATAAAGTGTGTATGTGTGTTTATGTGTGTGCACATCATATAATAAAGATTCAATAAATATTAATTTATCAAAAAATGATAAAGCTCATTAATGTGAAAGGAAATGGGAAGCATAATGAATAACAAGTAATCAATATTAAAAATAAATCAACAAACAACAAGTGTTGACAAAGATGTAGAGAAAAAAGGAACCCTTGTGCACTATTGGTGGGATTGCAAATTGGTGCAGCTACTATGGAAAACAGTATGGCAGTTCCTCAAAAATTTAAAAATGAAATTTCCTTAGGACTCAGCAATTCCACTTCTGGGTATATAACTGAAGAGACCCAAAACACTAATTCAAAAGAATATATGCACCCCTATGTTCATTACAGCATTATTTATGATAGTCAAGCTATGGAAGCAACCTTAAGTGCCCAGCAGTAGACCAGTGGATAAAGAAGAAATGGCACATGCCCTAGCCAGGTGGATCAGTTGGTTGTAGTTTCTTGCCATTCACCAAAAGAGCTATGGGTTGATTCCTGGTTGAGGCATCTAGGTTGAGGATTCAATCCCTAGTTTTGATGCATACGGGAGGCCACTGATATTTTCCCCCACCTGACACTATACTTGACTAATTTTCTGAAAAAAGTGGAGAGAAATCCACAACTATGTAATTACAGTTGAAATTCAATTTAAAAACAGATTTATGTAGAATAAAAACAATTAAACTCAAAATATGGAGTGACTATTTTACACCAATCACATACTGTTACAATGCATCTTTGCTTGAATACATGACCACTGTGCTTGGTAGTTAGGTCTTATTATCTCTTTTTTATTTAAATTCTTTATTGTTTAAAGTATTATATATGTCTAATTTTTCCCCCATTGACCTCTCCCTGGCCACTCCCACTCCCAGCACATGCCCTCACCCACCTAGTGTGTGTGACCATTGGTTATGCTTATATGCATTCATACAAGTCCTTTGGTTGATCTCTTACCCTCCCCCCCGCCCACACACACACACCCTCCCTTGCCTTCCCTCAGAGGTTTGATGATCTGTTCCATGCTTTTATGTTTCTGGATCTATTTTTTTTATCAGTTTATATTGTTCATTATATTCCACAAATGAGTGAGATCATGTGATATTTATCTTTCTCCAACTGGCTTATTTTGCTTAGCATAATGCTCTCCAGGTCCATTCATGCAGTTTCTAATGGTAAGAGTTCTTTCTTTTTTACAGCAGCATAGTAGTCCATTGTGTAGATGTACCACAGTTTTCTAATCCATTCATCTGCTGATGGGCACTTAGGCTGTTTCCAAATCTTAGCTATTGTAAATTGTGCTGCTGTTAACATAGGGGTGCATATATCCTTTCTGATTCGTGTTTCTAGTTTCTTGGGATATAGTCCTAGAAGTGAGATTACTGGGTCAAATGAGAATTCCATTTTTAACTTTTTGAGGAAACTCCATACTGTTCTCCACAGTGGCTGCACCAGTCTGTATTACCACTAGCAGTGCACAAGAGTTACTTTTTCTCCACAGCCTCACCAGAACTTGTGGTTTGTTGTTATCTCTTTGTTATTTGAGACCACACAATGTTCCCTGCTCAGTCTCAGAAAGTAAAACAGTGCTGGTGGTTAAGTGGCATGGATAGAAAGACATAAACCTAAAAAAGCAGCTCAGGGAAACTCACAGACATCTGATCCTCAAACTGGTGCTCGGTGTAGGCTGGTAGTTAAGAGCATGGGATATAGTATCATGCAGACTTGGTGTGACTGTCTCTTCCAATTACTAGCTGAGTCATCTGCTGGCACTTTCCTTACCCATTGTCAGAGTAAGTTCTTCTTTGATCCTGTCAACTATGCCAACTGTTGGAGTATATAGGTTCTTCTCTGCCAGGGGCTGTACCCGCTGTGGATGCCAGGTATTAGATGGAGAAGATATAAGTAGTCATAGGTGTATAGGAGAGTCTTTATTATAGAGCAAGTAGCCATTGCTAACAAGGGGCCATCAGACAATATAGTTCTTCAAAGTAGCTTACAAAGCAGTAGCTGCACAAAGTGGTTATAGCAGACATTGTACACACAGCAGCCTAGTGCAGGTCCGACCTTCTCTGGTTTGGTCCTGGGCAACCTGCAGTGATGCACAGCTGTTGACTGCTAGTATGGCAAGGCGTCTTCACCATCTTCATTTCTGGATTGTTTCTCCTCTGTCTTGGGGGCTACTGCTTATTTCTGTGGTTGGAGCAGTCTGGTCAGTTCCTCTCTGGGATCCGTTGTTGCAGGAATCCACATGGGCTTGGAGGAGTTTTCTGGAAATATACAAACATATTCTCGACCAAAGGTTAATAAAGGAATCTTTTCTATAAATTAGACTTGGGATCCTGTCATTTTTGTCCAAACGATTTTCCTTTGGCTTATTTTGACACCATGTGTGTTTTCATGGGTGTCTTGCTATCAACATTACAAATGAAAAATAATTTTCAAAGTAAAAATTTAAAGCAATTAAGACTTGATGGGGAAAAAAAGATGGCGACCGGCAGGAAGGTAGGGAGAGAGAGAGTGTGAGTGAGGAACCCAGAGAGGAGAGTGTAGATGTGTGGGGTGTGTGTGTGTATGAGATAGGGTCAGTTAGATTCTGCAGGTCTTCCAAGGGGCTCCCTAACAGGGCAGCCCTAGACAGCGCAGCCCCGTGCACAAAGCGGACACTTCTCGGCGGCTGGTGCGGACGCGGAGACCATGCCATCTTGAGAAACAGAGCTGCCTGAGACTCGGATCCTGGCTTCTGACACAAACCAGGACCCTGCAGCCACTGGGGACAGAGAACTGCTATCACAGCTTCAGACCAACAAACAACAAGAATCCAAACTTCCCTGCAGATTTCCGTGAGTCAAAGAGCCTATCCCCCTCCCTGCAGGCGCGCGGATAGCGCCATAGTAACTGATAGACCCGCCCCTCCCCCAAGCCGCTGAGCTCCCACAGGCGCGCGGAAAGCGCCATAGTAACTGATAGACCCGCCCCTCGCCCAAGCTGCCAAGCTTTGAGCAGGGACTCGCTCCCCCTTAGGGAATTTGGCGTGTGCGCGCGCGAGCGCGGGCGGGACAGAAGCAGCTCCCCGTCTGGGAAATCTGTCAGTGCGCACAGAGGGCTCCCCTTCGGGGAATTTGGGGGAATTTGGCTCGCGGGTCACAGCTCCCCCTTCGGGGATTCTTAGAGCGTGCACAGAGGGGCTTCCCTTTGGGGAATTTGGCGCGCAGGATGGACTCCGCCCCCCTTCCGGGACTCGGGGATAGTGCACTGAGCCAGCTCACCTTCAGGATTTTAAGAATGTGCGCTCTAGCCGGTTTGGCTCAGTAGAGAGAGCACTCACAGGACGCAGCTCCACTTCAGGGAATTTGGCACGCCGGACACAGCTGCCTGGGATCCCTGACTCACAGCGCATTCACAGTAAGAGCCAGCGACCCCAATTGTTGGTGCGTGCACACACAGGGACCCTGATTCTCAACGAGAAACCGCACAAGGCAACAGAGACTTTGACACTCGAGTCTTGGTGCAGACACAGGGAAACTCTAACTCCTGGCACATGCTAAGGATCTCATTTTCAGCACATACCAACAGTGTGTTGCAGACAGGGCCCCTGATTCTAAATGTGCACACAGACCACACGGAACACTGGGGACACTGATCCTGGGCAAGTCTGGTTCCCACCAACCAAAGGCAGCCACACGTCCTAGTGTCAGAGCACTTCAGTGAAACTAGGGTGGAGCGAAGTCCCCACAGCACACGGCCCAGGTCCACGCAAACGAAAGCTTGAGCTTTCTGGTAATAGCCAGAATGGGGAAGCAAAATGACTCACAGAGGAAAGAAAATGTGGAGTCGCCAAGAAAGGAAATTAGTGAAACTGAAGCTTGCAACATGACCGAAAAGGAGTTCAGAGTAATGGTCATGGAATTTATACATCGGATGGATGAGAAAATCAACAACTTATGCAAGAATCAGGAAGAAATGAAAAGTGATATAGCTACAATCAAAAACACCATGGAAAGTTTCAACAGTAGACTACAAGAAGCAGAGGACCGAATTAGTGAGTTAGAAGATCAGGTACAGAAACAAGCTCAAGCTGAACAGCAACTGGAGAAAAAAATTAAAAAGCAGGAGGAGAACCTAAGGGAGCTTTGGGACAACATAAAACGAAGTAACATGCGTATAATAGGGCTGCCAGAAGGACAAGAAGAGCAGCAGGGATTAGAAAATCTATTCGAAGAAATAATGACAGAAAACGTCCCGGATATGGGAAAGATAAAAATTACGCAAGTACAGAGAGTCCCAAGTAGGATCAACCCCAAAAGACCCACACCAAGACATGTCATAATTTCAATGGCAAATATAAATGATAAAGAAAGAATCCTAAAGGCTGCAAGAGAGAGACAGAGAGTTACCTACAAAGGAACACCCATCAGATTGTCAAATGATTACTCAACAGAAACACAACAAGCTAGAAGTGAATGGAAGGAGGTATACAAAGTGTTGCAAAGCAAAGGACTGAATCCAAGAATACTATATCCAGCAAGACTATCAATCAAAATTGAAGGGGAAATCAGGAGCTTTGCAGACAAAAAAAGGCTCAGGGAGTTTATCACCACCAAACCAGCAATGCAAGAATTGCTAAAGGGAATACTGTAAAAAGAAGAAATAAACAGGTAAGAAGGAATACAGACACAAAAATAGATATGACTACAAACAAATACCTTTCAGTAATAACTTTAAATGTAAACGGACTAAATGCTCCAATCAAAAGACATCGAGTAGCTGAATGGATAAAAAAACACGACCCATATATGTGCTGTCTACAAGAGACCCACCTCAGAACAAGAGACTCACACAGATTGAAAGTGAAGGGATGGAAAAATATCTTTCAGGCAAATGGAAATAAAAAAAAGCTGGGGTAGCAATACTTATATCTGACAAAATAGACCTCAAAGTAAATGCCATAACAAGAGATAAGGAAGGCCACTTCATAATACTAAAGGGAGAAATCCAACAAGAAGAAATAATTCTGGTAAACATATACGCTCCCAATATAGGAGCACCCAAATACATAAAAAAACTCCTGGAGGATATCAAGGGAGAGATTAATAGCAATACAATCATAGTAGGAGACTTTAATACCCCACTATCACCACTGGACAAATCCTCTAAACAAAAAATCAGCACAGAAACAGCAATCCTAAATGACTCACTAGACCAGATGGAATTAATTGACATCTTCAGAACATTTCACCCCAAAGCCACAGAATATACATTCTTCTCAAGTGCACATGGGTCATTTTCAAAGATAGACCATATGCTGGGTCACAGGCAAAGTCTCTTCAAATTCAAGAAGATAGAAATTATATCAAGCATCTTCTCAGATCACAGTGGCATAAAACTGGAAATCAACTACAATAAATACAATCCAAAGAAATCAAACACATGGAGACTAAACAGCATGCTATTAAACAAGGACTGGGTCACCAGAGAGATCAAGGAAGAAATAAAAAACATCATGGCAACAAATGACAATGAAAACACAACAATCCAAAATCTATGGGACACAGCGAAAGCAGTCTTGAGAGGGAAGTTCATAGCTCTACAAGCCTATTGCAAAAAACAAGAAACAATTGTAATAAATTACTTAACCCTACAACTCAAAGAGCTAGAAAAAGAGCAGCAAGAAAAGCCCAGTGTAACCAGAAGGAAGGAAATAACAAAGATCAGAGCGGAGATAAACGACATAGAAACCAAAGAAACAATACATAAGATCAACAAAACCAAGAGCTGGTTCTTTGAAAGGATAAACAAGATTGATGGACCTCTAGCCAGGCTCACCAAGAAGCAAAGAGAGAGGACCCAAATAAACAAAATCAGAAATGAAAGAGGTGAAATAACAACAGACCCCGCTGAGATACAAAGGGTTGTTACAAAATACTACGAACAACTCTATTCCAACAAACTGGACAACCTGGAGGAAATGGACATATGCCTAGAAAAATATAACCTTCCAAAAATCAATCAAGAAGAATCTAAACAGCTCAATAGGCCAATAACTATGGACGAAATTGAAGCAGTCATCAAAAAGCTTCCGGCAAACAAAAGCCCGGGGCCTGATGGCTTCACAGGAGAGTTTTACCAAACATTCAAGGAAGAACTAAAACCTATCCTCCTCAGACTATTCCAAAAAATTCAAGTGGAAGGAACACTTCCAAGCTCCTTCTATGAAGCCAACATCACCCTAATACGAAAACCAGATAAAGACAACACAATGAAAGAGAATTACAGACCAATATCCCTCATGAACATAGATGCCAAAATCCTCAACAAAATTCTAGCAAATCGGCTCCAGCAGTACATCAGAAAGATCATACACCATGAGCAAGTAAGATTTATCCCAGGAATGCAAGGATGGTACAATATCCGCAAATCAATAAACGTGATACATCACATAAACAAATTGAAAGATAAAAATCACATAGTCATATCAATTGATGCAGAAAAAGCATTTGACAAAATCCAACACCCTTTCTTGATAAAAACTCTCAACAAGGTGGGAAAAGATGGCTCATACCTCAACATAATAAAAGCTTTATATGATAAACCCACAGCAAACATCATACTCAATGGACAAAAACTAAAAACATTTCCCCTAAGAACAGGAATGAGACAGGGATGCCCACTCTCACCACTCCTGTTTGACATAGTACTGGAAGTATTAGCCATTGCAATTAGACAAGAAGAAGAAATAAAAGGCATCCAAATTGGAAAAGAACAAGTAAAGCTGTCTTTATTTGCAGACGACATGATATTGTACATAAAAAACCCGAAAGACTCCGTCAAAAAACTAATAGACTTAATAAATGAATTCGGCAATGTAGCAGGATACAAAATTAACGCCAAGAAATCTATGGCCTTTCTATACACCAATAGTGAACTTACAGACAGAGAGACTAAAAAGGCAATCACATTTACCATCGCACCAAAAAAATTAAAATACCTAGGAATAAACTTAACTAAGGAGGTAAAAGACCTATACACGGAAAACTACAGGACACTGAAAAAAGAGATAGAGGAAGACGTAAACAGATGGAAGAACATACCATGTTCATGGATTGGTAGAATCAACATCATTAAAATGTCCATACTACCCAAAGCAATCTATAGATTCAATGCACTCCCCATTAAAATACCAACGGCATATTTCACAGACCTTGAAAGAACTCTCCAAAAATTCATGTGGAATAAAAAAAGACCCCGAATAGCCACAGCAATCCTCAGAAAGAAGAATAAAGTAGGAGGGATCTCAATACCAGATTTCAAGCTGTATTACAAAGCCACTGTTCTCAAAACAGCCTGGTACTGGCACAAGAACAGACATATAGATCAATGGAACAGAATAGAGAATCCAGATATTGACCCAAACCACTATGCTCAATTAATATTTGACAAAGGAGGCATGAACATACAATGGAATAAAGACAGTCTCTTCAATAAATGGTGTTGGGAAAATTGGTCAGATAGATGCAAAAAAATGAAGCTTGATCACCAACTTACGCCATACACAAAAATAAACTCAAAATGGATACAGGACTTAAACATAAGACGGGAAACCATAAAAATACTAGAGCAATCCACAGGCAGCAAAACGTCAGACATATGCCAAAAGAAATTCTTCACTGACACTGCCCCTAGGGCAATGGAAGCTAAAAGAAAATTAACAAATGGGACTACATCAAAATAAAAAGCTTTTTCACAGCAAAAGAAACCATCAACAAAACAACAAGAAGGCCCACTGCATGGGAGAACTTATTTGCAAATGGCATCACTGATAAAGGTTTAATATCCAACATCTACAGGCAGCTTATACAACTTAATAAAAGGAAGATAAATGATCCAATAAAAAAATGGGCAACAGACCTAAATAGAATCTTTTCAAAAGAAGACAGAAGGAAGGCCAAGAGAAACATGAAAACATGCTCAACGTCACTAATTATCCAAGAGATGAAAATCAAAACAACAATGCGGTACCATCTCACACCTGTCAGAATGGCTATCATCAATAAATCAACAAACGACAAGTGTTGGAGAGGTTGCGGAGAAAAAGGAACCCTAGTGCACTGCTGGTGGGAATGCAGACTGGTGCAGCCACTGTGGAGAACAGTATGGAGTTTCCTCAAAAAACTGAAAATGGAACTCCCATTTGACCCAGTAATCCCACTCCTGGGAATATATCCGAAGAAACTAGAAACACCAATTAGATAGGATATATGCACCCCTATGTTCATAGCAGCACAATTCACCATAGCTAAGATTTGGAAACAGCCTAGGTGCCCGTCAGCAGATGACTGGATCAGAAAACTGTGGTACATCTACACAATGGAATACTATGCTGCCATAAAAAAGAAGGAATTCTCATCATTTGCAGCAACCTGGGAGGAATTGGAGAACATTATGTTAAGTGAAATAAGTCAGTCAATGAAAGAAAAATACCACATGATCTCACTCATTTATGGATAATAAAGAACATTATAAACTTGAACAAAAAGATAGATACAGAGGCAGTAAAGCATCAAACAGACTGTCAAATTACAAGGGGAAGGTTAGGGAGAGGTGGGGGAGATAAGAGATCAATCAAAGGACTTGCATGCATGCATATAAGCATAACCAATGGATGCAAAACTCTGGGGGGTGGGGGCATATATGGGAGTGGGGTGCGGGGGGGGGGGGGGCAATGGTAAGATATGTACACATATAATACCTTAATAAAAAAAAGTGAAAAAAAAATAAAAAAATAAAAATAAAGCAATTAAGACTTGATGTAAATTTCTTACAGGATATTTTTCCACTATCCCCCATTTTTTGATTAAATAATATTAAGAGGCTTTTGGAAATCTTACAATGCAGTCTTGATAACTTTTAATTGTAATTTTCTGTATATAAATATGATTGCTTTGGATTCATTGCATGTTAAGCAATTTTACTATGAGATGAACCGTCAGTAAAAAAATTTAGTTAATGCTTTAAGAACAGTTTCCTGCCCAGTACAATAAAGTTTTCTTGAATATTCACTTATTTCAATTAGTCAATTTAAATCAGTCTGAAATAAAGTTTATTTTTTTAACTTTACTTGTCCTAGATTATGGACAGTAAAGGACATTAATTAAATTCCTGCTATTAGTCTTTAAGTAACTTTACATTAGCTATATTCAGGGAGGCAAAAACACAAGTTATTTACTTTTGTTTTTGAGGCCAAATATATCTACTTTTAATTATAGTTTTCCAGACATTTGAAGGAAACCTCTCTTTATTTCCTTCCAGCATAATTTCCAGGCCATCTTTTAGAGTTTCTCTTAAAAGTTTTGGTCTTTCTTTTTTACACAAACAACCTCCAGGGCTGCTGCTGAATACTGAGTCATGCAGCCGAATAGCTATATTACAATGACTCTCCTTACTTTATGTTGACTACTATTTATTGTCAGATTAGTATGTTAACAACAATCTTTAATTTACCCTGTAAATATTAGTGGAAGAGATTTCAAAATTTTAAAATTTCTCCTTTTTATTAAGCTTAGAATTATATTTTTAAAGAGCATCCCCTTAGGCTTATTTGCATATACAGAAAAAGCAAAGCCAGTAAATTTAGTAAACCTATACATCTGATTCATAAGGCACAAATGTTGCCCCACTTCCAGCCTATTTAAAATGCAGGCGGCTAGAGGCTTTTGTTATTAAAATTCCATCTTAAAATCCTGCTGTTGGATTTTAAGAAATATTTTGTTACTTTATTTTGCCCTCCTTAGAGGCTAAAACCTTCATAACATTTAAAATATATGTATATAAGTAAAATATATTGATTAATTTCTATTTGATAAAGCTTTCCATGTGATTTCAAGTATATTAGATTGGCTAAATTTAAAATATTTCCTTCAAGAAGAGAGAACAAATTTTTTGAATCACTCCGGGCCCTTGGAGTTTTCAAAAAATCATCCCTCGGTTATAGCCTTGAAATTTAACTTGGAAAAACCATCAAATATACATATATATATATATATATATATATATATATATATATGATTTAAAGATTATATACTTTTTATAATTATCTTAAGATATAAATTAAATTGAAAACTGGTTTTAGTATTAAAAATTTGGTTCAGATCACAGAATTAATCCTTCTTATTTAATTAGACCAATAAGTAACATATTTTGAATTCTTAATTATTTCAGAGAAAACACAAAAATTATTTTTGAAAAAATAAATTTCTATACTTTAGGCAGTTACCACAACTACATAATTTCTTCCAATTTAATTTGAACCTTAAACTTTTAGAGCTGGCAAGTCAAATATTTAGATTATTTATTTAATTTAGCAAACTCCCAAAGTTTTAAGCTGCCAAAAGAGTTTGGAAGAAGTTTGTAGCCATTCAAATGCAAAATTGTCACATTCTGTTTGCTGGTTGTTGCCTGGGGGGGGGGGGGGGGGGGGGAGGGGGGAGGGAGCCTGATTTCAAAAGTTACCTTTTTTCTTTAAGAGTTCCTCACAGCAGGAAAAACTGTTTTTTGGCTAGCAAGGGCCTAGCCTCTTGACTTCTGGGGAAGGGTGACCATCCTTCTTAATTAACAAAGGGCATAGCCAGTCTTCACATGGGCTACTTAGATATTTATAATTAATATATTATTTATCTATGTTTCAACAATTTTTGAGATTTAAATCCAATTATAATTATTTAATGCATTTTCTTTGGCAAGTTTTTGTAACAGAGACAGTTTACTGATTTTCTTGGCGGCCTTAAAGTTAACTTTTGAACGTGGTTCATTAGAATTTTAAAAACTATTCTTTATTATGGAAATACCAATCTTGTTGCTTGAACCTAGCCTATATTTTTTCCTGGGTCAAATCTGCCATCTTTCTGAGGAAAAAAACAGTCCTGGGGTTTTATTCTGTACTATGGCAAAGAGAGTCAAGTTTTGCTCAGAACTCTATCTAAATGTCCAAAAATCGGACAGTTGCATGCATTTGTTTTAAGATGGCTTTTCTCTTTAAGAGCACAGAAATCTCAGATGCATTTCTAAATTTTGTAAAACTTTTCATGGTGAGAAGAAGACTTTAAATTAGCATACTCAAGGAGTGGGCATCCATATTACAGAGTCACCACGTGTCTCCCTTCCCCCACATCCTGCTTGCTTTGATTCAGCTGTATTTCTTTTCCCAATTAAAGGCATGCTTAATAGAAAAAGACAGATTTTTAAATTTTTTCTTAATTCTCTTTCTAAAGTAATAACTAGCACTTAAGGTGATTTTCGCCAAATTTTGGTTTTCTCAAGGCGTTCTTCTATAGTTCTTAAAAAAAAAGCATTAGGGAATATTTTTGCAGCAGAGCTGATAGCTCCACCCTCTCCAGACACTTTTGAATCTCTCCGCACCAGAGGCGGGTTCAGCAGCAGGATTTTATTTCTTATTACAGATTTTCAATTCCAAATATGAATTAGAATTTTAATTTGAACAAGAAACCACATTTTTTAAAAAGTACCTTTTGATATTCCAATTTGTTTATAATTTTGCCTTTTAGCCCAATTCTTCCCCATTATAATCTGACTTAAACAAAAAGTTTTACCCACGCACTTGCAGATTCGTGGGCTTCCAAAGCTGACATGGGTTCTACGCACAGTTAATCTTACCGCCATTACTGGAGCTGTTTTATCTGCTCAGGCAAATACTTCTTTTACAGATTTCCATCCTTGTCTCAAGTGCCATTTAATGCCAGATGTTGGGTGCCATTTAATGCCAGTAGATCTTGATCTGGCATCTAGAAGGGTTCAGCAATCTGGAGAAGGGGCTGTGCATAAATTAATAAAGAGTCCAGAGACGAAACATAATTTTGAAATTCATTGGGGGGGGGGGGGGCAGAGGAGCCTGGCTAAAGAAACCAAGTTCTCCTTGTCTTAGGACCCCTTGCTTTTTATTAATAAAATTTTTCCTAAGGCAAGGTGGAGATATACACATCAAAGGGTAGGGTTTTATACAGAATCCATTGTCAGAATGGGGAATTGCCTTTGGCTGTTCAGGTGTTTGGCCAACAGAAGGAGGCAGTAACATGTAGATTATGATGCCCTGAGCTGTCTGGCAGTGAGCAATTAATTTAATGCATCCTTTTTAGATTTGGGGAAATGCCTTTAGCCATTCCCAACAGGAGATAACATATGTGACTCAGCCCTTATTGAGTCCCCAAGTTCCATCAACCTTTCGATGAAACTCTTGCAATTATAACATGCTGGAATTGGCTTCAAGCAGCCCAGCCCTCCATAAAAAAGCAGTCTTTGTGAATACAGTAGCAAATACAGGAGGCTTACCAAGCAGTGGCACACTGGTTGGTCAACAACACATCTTTATACCAAGTTAGACAAAAGAGGATTCTTGCCAAGTAGTCACATCAATATTTGGCTTACAGACAGGCACACCTGCTCATTGTGACAGTACAATCACTGTCCTTGCTTTTGTTCCTGCGTATGACAAATTGGCCTTTAGAATCCAGCATACTCTGGACAGGGCCCCCACACTCAAATTGGCCTTAAACATCCAGCATACTCTGATCAGGTTTCCCACACTCACTATAAATCTTCCTTTTCTTGTTTGTAAAATAGTGGTAATAATAACACTTTTCACTTACAGTTATTTTGCGTTTTATTTTTTAAAATATTTTTATTGATTTCAGAGAAGAAAAGGGAGGGAGAGAGAGAGAGACATCAATGATGAGAGAGAATTATGGATTGGCCACCTCCTGCACCCCCCACTGGGGATGGAGTCCACAACCCAGGCATGTGCCATGACTTGGAATTGAACCAGTGACCTCCTGGTTCAAAGGTCGATGCTCAACCACTGAGCCACACCAGCCGGGCTATTTTGAGTTTTAAATGAAATGCGTCACTTTGTCTGAGAAGTCTTCTCTAACACACAGTCAGCTATAAGTTCCCTTGTTATTTCCCCTTTATTGTACACAATTATTCTTTAGAGCACTTATCTCCTCTCAATTTGTATGTATTCATTCATATATTTATAGATTAATTTGCTTAATATTTGCCTATCCTATTATACTGTTAAATTGATGAGTACAGGGACCATATCTATTTTGTTCATCACTTTATATGTACACTGAGCAAAGTATCTGCTGCATTATAGTTGCTCAATAAATATTTGTAGAATGAACAAACAAAATATTTATTACAGTATTATGTTCAAAATAATCCAGTAGCTTACTCAAGAACCAAAAGGAATACCAAATAAAGAATGGTCATTTCTTTTCTAACTTACTTGACATAGGTGGCCTTGAACTTCTGCCTCAGCCAATTTTTGGTCAATTTAAGCACTCTAAGTCTCAGCAGGGTTCAGTGTCAGGCTTTATTTTATTGCTCATTCATTTGCTAAGAGCTTCTTTTTACTATTATTTCCCCTGTTTGACACTTACCTATCATTGGGAAAATCAAAGCATTAGGTCTATGCAGCTAATCTCCCTTAAAGTACAGGATTGGCCCTTGCATAAACCCAGTATTATTCTGTTTTTCCTGGCTCCTTTGTTACTTTTATATACTGAAAGGCTGTCTGCCATAAAGTGCTTCTGACTGATTCCTTTCTGAGTATAGAATTCTTTTCTGAAGAAAACGTCAGACTACATTGAAATATGTTCAATCCAGTTAATCCATGACACAAGTTAAACATAGAACACTCAGTTTTTATTTTCTATCCCCCATTACTACCCACCACAGCCTCATCCAATACAAACCTCTGTGTAACAAAGATTATAAAGCCCAGATTCCAGCCCAGGCATTCTAAGCAATATTAAGTGCATTCAAATTTTGTACAAGAAAAGGATGTGGCCAGTTTCCTAGAGGGCATTGTAACAGCATTGATCAGCACCAACTTGATTTTAGCCAATGATCCAGAGAGAATGGTCGCTTTATGCAGGTAGCAATTTCCTATAGCATGAATAGATGTCTCACTTTATTTACTTTACAATAGCATCTCAGTGTCAAATTAATATCAGTATCTTTCTCATGCTTTCTAAATCTAGTACCTGATTTTAGATATGAGGAAAACAAATCAATGAAAATGACACTAAATTTCCCTCAACATATTTGATGTTTCCCATATGTTATTTCATTGCATCTTATCCTTTTGTGAATCAGACTAGACTTTGAAAATGCTACATCACTGTGTTGTCTCTAATGATCTATATATATATATATAAAAGCCTAAGCCACCCTTACAACTGGTCAACCGAACGACTGGTTGACCAGCTGCTATGATGTGCACTGACCACCAGGGGGCAGACACTCAACTCAGGAGCTGCGCCCTGGTGGTCAGTGTGCTCCCACAGCCAACCTCCTGTGGCTGGCCAACCTCCTGCGGTTCCTCCCCCGCCCCAGCCGGCCAGTCCCCATCAGCCGGATTGCTGGCCAGGCCAAGGGACCCCACCCATGCACTAATTCATGCACTGGGCCTCTAGTATAGTTTTTAAAGGAAAATAGAGTTGATTGGTATGGCCATTATGCATAGCAAAATATATGCTTGTTAATATTAATTATTATATTTTATAAACTCATACTTCAAATATTTTAATTTTTATTTTCCTCAAATTCCTCACATATAAAATTTTACATATTCATACCTTGTAAAATGGAAGCAAACAAGAAGTTCAACATATAATCTTAGTATCTGCTTGTGGACTCACTTTCTCAAGGGACCTGTGAAAGTTGTTAATGCACAATGACTGAAATATGAGCAGACAACCAAACCATTATTTTTGCACTTATTTTTCAAATTTCTCTGCAAAGATATCTTTTGTTTGGTTTATATATTTCAAGTATATTCTTTTTTTAGTGTTTTAGCTATAGAAAGAATTCCCAGGCTCTGAGTAATGAATAGCTGTGTGGTTTGTCAGACAATGTCACTTTAGAAACTATGATTTCCACCTGACAATATGTAGCTTATACCTGGATTTCTGACAGTCATTTCTTTTTGGCATTATTTTTCAGTGAAAGGAAACCTTTACAAGGAAGAGTGACTACTGCAAAACCTGATGCATACATGAAGATAAGCTCTAACAGCAAATGCCTTGAAGCCTGGCTGTAACACCGATCACAGGTTAGCACGATCTCACGCGTGAACTATGGCTGCCAAACTAGTTCCCTTGACTTTAGCCTGATACCAATATGTCTTTCTTAAATATTTTATTATTCTTGTATATTAACATTCTCAAAAAAATTCAAAAGTAATGAGTCACCATATTTTAGGGTCTCAAAACACTGCAAGGGAACAATTATGACATCTATTTTATTTTTATGCAAATAATACGGCATTAATTAACAGTGATTCTGTTAAAACATATCATATAATATCTACTCCTCTGCTCAACCCCCTTCAATGACTTTCCTTCTCATCTAGAATAAAGACCAAAGTCCTTTCTATAATGTTTACATGATCCAATCCCCATCATTTCTCAGACCTCATCTCCTATACCTTCACCTTTTGGTAAGGGCTTCCATGCCATCCATCCTCCACAACATGTCATAACTTCTTCCCTGATTTATGTTATATCCTCAGCACTATCACTCTTTAAAATGCAAATTATTTTATAGGTTAATCTTATGTATTGCCTGTCTTCCCCCACTAGAATTTCAGCATCAATAGAAAAGAGATTTTTATGTTTTTGTTAAAATATATTACCAGCATCCAGAATATGGAAGGCATTTACTAAATATTTGCTAAATAAAGTAATATTCATTCCTTTATATTTTAAAATTATGAACTATATTATCTAACCAAAGATCCTATATATTGACAGGTTCAGTTTAAAGACTGCTAAAGCCCAGCTGTTGTGGCTCAGTGGTTGAGCGGTGATGACCCATGAACCAGGCGGTCACAGTTTGATTCCTGGTCAGATATGCCTGGCTGGTGGCTTGATCCCCAATAGGGGACATGCAGGAGGCAGCCAATCAATGATTCTCTCTCATCATTGATGTTTCCATCTCTCTCCCGCTCCCTTCTCAGTTTGAAATCAATTAAAAACACTAAAAAAAAAAAAAAAAAGACTACTAAGAAAATTACCAGTACCTTGGATATACCCAGTGTGCTCCACTTCTATAACAGCCACCTTCATTTTCCCAGATTTGCTTTTCTAAATTTTGTTTAGAGTAGTCAGTTGTTTTTTGTACAGTTGATCACACCTGTGTATCTCTTAATACTAGTATATTATATAGTTTTACCTGTTTTGACCTTAATATAAATAAGCATATATACATTATATATATATATATATATATATATTAATATATGTATACTAGAGGCCCAATACATGAAATTCGTGGAAGTGTAGGCCTTCCTTCCCCTGGCTGCCAGCACCGGCTTCCCTCTGGCACCTGGGACCCGGGCTTCCCTCGCAGCCCCAGCTTTGCCCGGAAGGTCGTCTGAAAGGACATCTGGAAGGATGTCCAGTCTAATTAGCATATTACCCTTTTATTTTATATATATATATATATATATATATATATATATATATATATCCTCTCTAATAAAATGGTAATATGCAAATTAACCATCACTCCGCTACATAAACCACGCCCACCAGCCAAGCCACACCCATCAGCCAATCAGGGCGAGTATGCAAATTAACCCCAATCCAAGATGGCTACAGCCACAGAGAGCAAGGTTTCCCAGGTAACAGAGGAAGCCAAGCTTTCCATAGCCGTTGCAGGCCTAAGCCTCCACTCAAGCTACAAAGTTTCAATTATAGAAGGTAAACAAACTCAAACAAATGGCGGCAGAATGGAGAGAGAAGGCCAGGGTTGCCGGCGGCAACAGGGGAAGCAAAGCTTTCCGCACACCCTGGCCGGGCTCACCTGCTTAAGGCTACAAAGTTTCAATTGTAGAAGGTGAATTAACTGCCACAGAAATGGCTGCCGCCCCGGAGGGAACAGCAGGCTTGGCTCCACTCCAGGCTACAAAGTTTCAATTGTAGAAGGAAAATAAATTCCAGATACCAGGGCCTCCTCTTGGGTCGCCAGGGTGCGTGGCTGGCCTGCAAACCACCACAGGCCCCTCGCTCAGGCCACCCCACACCCCAAGGGAACCCCACCCTGATCCGGGACATCCTTCAGGGCAAACCAGCTGGCCCCCACCCCTGTACCAGGCCTCTATCCTATCTAATAAAAGAGTAATATACAGATTGATCATCACTGCAACACACAATATAGCTGCCTCCATGTGGTCAAAGATCCTGCCCCCATGTGGACACAAGATGGCCACCACAAGATGGCCAGCAGGAGAGGGCAGTTGGGAGGCACCCGGCCTGCAAGGGTGGGCAGTTGTGAGGGACCAGGCCTGCAAGGGAGGGCAGTTGAGAGGGACCAGGTTTGCAAGGGAGGGCAGTTGGAGGTGATCAACCCTGCAGGAGAGGGCAGTTAAGGGTGACCAGGCTGGCAGAGGAGGGAAGTTGGGGGCAAACAGGCTGGCAGGGGAGCAGTTAAGCATCAACCAGGCTGGCAGCGGAGTGGTTAGGGGGTGATCAGGCTGGCAGGCAGAAGCGGTTAGGGGCAATCAGGAAGACAGGCAGGCAAGCAGTTGGGAGCCAGCAGTCCTGGATTGTGAGAGGGATGTCCGACTGCCCGTTTAGGCCCGATCCCACCAGGATCGGGCCTAAACGGGCAGTCGGACATCCCTCCAGGAGTCCCAGATTGGAGAGGGTACAGGCTGGGCTGAGGGACAACCCCCCGCCGTGCACGAATTTCGTGCACCGGGCTTCTAGTATATATATATATATTCTTCTGTAATTTACGTTTTCAACATTTGTCATCCATCGATGAACATTTAGGATGTTTCCATGTCTTGGCTATTGTAAATAATGCTTCAATGAACATAAGTGTGCAAATACTTTTACAAGATAATGATTTCATATCTTTAGTATATATACACACAAGTGGAATTGCTTGATCATATGGTAGTTATATTTTTAATTTTGTGAGAAACCTCCATACTATTTTCCATAGTGACTGTACCATTTTACATTCTCACCAACAGTACACTAGGGTTCCATTTTCTCCATATTCTCATCAGCATTTTTTATCTCTTGTCTGTACTAATAGACATTTTAACAAGTGTGAGGTGATATTTCAATATGGTGTTGATTTGCATTTCCTTGATGATTAGTGATGTTGAGTAACTTTTTATGCACCTGTTGGCCATCTGTGTGTCTTCTTTAGAGAAATGTCTATTCAGATCCTCAGCCCATTTTTAAAAATCAGATTGTTTGGCTTCTTGCTTCTTGCTGTATAAAGAACACTTATTTTTAAAAAAATTATCTTTATTGTTGAAAGTATTACAGATGCCATGTTTTTCCCCCCATTGACCCCTTCTAGCCTGTGCCAGCCCTCCACCACAGGCCTTCACCACACTATTGTCTATGTCCATGGGCTATGCATATATGCATATAAATTATTTGGTTAATCTCTTTCCACCCACCCACCTCCAACTTCCTTTAACACCTCTTTTTCCTAAGGCACCATTTAATCCAGAATCATAATGATAACTAGAGGACTTGACTAGCAAAAAGAGATTTCAACAAATTCCTTGAAGATGTTCTAGAGTGCATGGGAGAGTAGTTAATGATGAATGAAATAGAAGAAGCTGTAGTCCACAACTGTGGAAGAGATAAATTTGACTTGTGCAATCATTGAAAAACTGTAAAGAGAAATGTGATCTCCAAAAACTGAAGTTTATATCCATGGGGAGAGGAAGAGAGGGGAAGGAGGTCAATCTACACTAATAAAAGAGAAACATGCAAATTAACCATCACTCCTCTATTCCCATAAGCCACACCCACCAGCCAATCAGGAGAGAGTATGCAAATTAACCCAAACAAGATTGGTGGCCAGCCATGGAGCTGGAGCCAGCAGGAGGCTTGGGTTGCCCTGGCAATGGAGGAAGCCAAGCTTCCCACCTGCCCTGGCCGGCCCTGGCCTCCGCTCAAGGCTACAAAGTTTCAATTATAGAAGATAAATAAATCCTAGATACTTGCTTCCAGCCGGCCCTGGCCTCCCCTCAAGGAGGTGCTGAAAAAAAAAAAAAAAAAGAAAAAGAAAAAAAGGAGGGGTTAGGACCTTGGGTCGCTGGGGGGTGATCAGGCCAGGATGGAATGGCAGGGGTCATTTGGGGTAAGCAGACCAGCAGGGGGGCCAGTTGGGGGTGAGCAGGCCGTCAGTGGGGGTCAATTGGAAGTGATCAGGACAGCGGGGGGGGGGGCAGTTCAGAATGAGCAGGCCAGCAGGGGGCAGTTGGGGGTGAGCAGGCCAGTGGGGAGGGAAGGTAGGGGTGAGCAGGCCAGCAGGAGGGGCAGTTGGGGTTGAGCAGGCTGGCACAGGGGGCAATTGGGGGTGATCAGGCTGGCAGGGGGGCATTTGGGGGTGAGCAGGCCGGTGGCGGGGGGCAGTTGGGGGCAAGCAGGCTGGCAGGCAGAGTGGTTAGGAGCAATCAGGCAAGCAGGCAGGCAGGTGAGCGGCTGGAGCCAGCAGTCCAGGATTTTGAGACGGATGTCCGACTGCCAGTTTAGGCCTGATCCCTGTAAACCGGCAGTAGGACATCCTTCAAAGGGTCCCAGATTGGAGAGGGTGCAGGCCGGGCTGAGGAACACCCCCCACCCCATGCATGAATTTTGTGCTCCAGGCCACTAGTGGGGAAATAAAAGGGGATATATGTAATACTTTAAACAATAAAAATACAATTAGAAAAGAAAAAAAACTGAAGCTTATATACATTTCATCACCAACCACCAGGTATTTATCATCCAGGGAAATAAACAAGCAAACAAAATTATAAGGGCCTTTCCCAAAGAAGTTAATTATGTGTATTTGGGATAATAACTAGGGCAGCTAGTGTAGCAATTAGCACCTCCAAGATGATTTTGGCTTCTGTGAGTAACTTTATAAAATAGTTTTTTCTTCTCAAATCAAAATTTGTGAGTGAACAAGCTTCTTGCATATGTAAAAATTCTGGCTACCTTTTCTATTGCTAAATCTTAAAATATGATGGACAAATAATAAGTAGATATTTGAAGACAGTCAGCAACATGAAAAAGCAGACCCAGAAAAAACAAAAATAATCAAAGAACTAAAAAGTGCTCTTAGAAAATGTTAGAAAAAAACATAGAGATTTCACACAATTTAGAACAAGCAGACAAATATATGAGAGAAGTAAAAAATGAAGCATTAATCCAAGAGATCTATTATGTGACTGTTTGAAGTTTTAAAAAGGTATTGGAAAATTATAGAGAAGAAACACTGGATGCTAGAAGACACAATAATGTGATGCCTTAAAAATTCTAAGGGAAAATAATTTTCATCTTAGAATTCTATACACAAAATATCAATCACATTTGAGGAAAGAACAAAGACTTTTTCAAATATTCAAATTCCTGAATATTCTCTCACTCGTTCTTCCTTAAGGAATTATTTATGTGATGGAGCAGAATGAGGTAATACCCTAAGAAAGAAGAATATAGAGTCTAAAGCATTTTGAAAGAACACTCAATGATGATATATTCATTGTTCAGTGTTCATTATGTTCAATTACAGGATGTTCAATGTTGAGCAATATATGCATAGAGGCACAAATTGCTGGTGAAACGTTTGATGCCAATTTGATTCCTGTTCCTTTATAGTATAACTTTTTTCTTGCTTTTTCTTTTACAAGTTCTGGGTTCTTTGATGTTTGTATTCTCACATTTTTATTATGCATTTGGATGAGTTTTGTTGTTGTTGTTATGGTTGTTCATTACAGGGCATCTGACAACTCACTTCCTATGTGTGAATTCATATAAGTGTGAAACTGAAAGCAAGAATAGGGAGCATTAAACAGTTCTACAAGAGAAGGAATGAGATAAGGCAGAAGAAAAGAGTAAGGGACAGATAATCTAGAACCTTGTTAACTAGATTAAGTACAGACTTTATCCCAAGGCACTAAGGAGATATTGAGGAGTTTTTAGCAGATTGATCCAATTTGTCTTCCAAATATGGTCCAAAGTCTGACAGCAAAAGCATCATTTTTGAGCTGTTAGAAGTACAAATTCTCAGGCCTGACCCCATACATTCCCTATAGAGCCTCTGAGAATCTGTTTTAACAAGCCCCTCAGGCAATTTTGATGCACACTTAATTTTGAAAACCATTCATATATGATTCTGACTGCAATAAAAAAATAGTTTGTTGGAGGTGGGAGTGGACAAGACTGGATATGGGGAGGACAATTAAGAAGCTATTATGATAATTCAGTTCAGAGATGATGTGGGTGCTGAAAATTCCACTTCTGAAACTCAGGTCATCCTTAATAAACTTTGTAGGGTTTTTTTGTTTGTTTTGTTTTTTATTTGATTCTGGAACTTTCACTGGTCCCAACCCAATTTTCTGGTTTTGCTTTCTCTTTTCTTGTAATTTTGTCCTAAAACACCAAAACTACAACTGAAAAGAACACACATTGGACTTAATCCTGTAGGCCTAGTGTTTTTGAAAATCCTTTGCATGATATAAAGGGCTTTCACAATCTGAACTCAAAACCTACTCCTCTTTGCTAACTCTTTTTTAATGATGCATTATCTTTGCTTGAATGTTGTATTAGGCTGATTGGGATGCCATACAAAATATAATAGACTGGGTTACTTAAAAAACATAAATTTATTTCTCATAGTTCTATAGGCTGGAATTTTGAGATCAATGTGTTAGCATGTTTGGGTTCTAGTGAGGAATTCCTACCTGTCTTGCAAACAACCACTTTCTCGTGTGGGAGAAAGAGAATGCTTTGTACTCTTTCTTATAAGAGTACAAGTTCTATTCAATCAAGGTTCCATCCACATGACCTTATTTCACCTTAATCGCCTCCTTAACAACCCTATATCCAGTACCGTCTCATGGGGGTTAGGATGTCAATATATGAATTTGGGAAAAACACAATTCAGTGCATAGCATATGTCCTTTCTCCATTTCTCAATTGACAAACTTCTATACCTCCTTCAAAATTCAGCACACATCGCTTCTGTTTCTATACTGTTGCTTGGTGTCATTCCCTTGATGGCAGGAAAGGATTAGCCTTCACTTCTTGGGAAACATTGCTAATGAAAACAACTGATGCCCTAAAATTTTGATATGTAACCAAGTTCATGCTGTAGTAGTTCTTTATTAAGGACCTTTATTGAATCTTGAAAACTTGATTCTTAAAAATAGATTACTAGTGCCTCTATCTATCTATCTATCTATCTATCTATCTATCTATCATCTATCTATCTGCCTAAGCAACTCTTTGACCATTCAACTGATGGCTATAATGCGCACTGACCACCAGGGGGCAGATGCTCAACACACAGGCATGGAATCATGGAACAGACTGATGAATCTCAGAGGGAAGGGAGGAGGGAGGAGGACGGGAAGAGATTAACCAAAGATCTTATATGCATACTAGAGGCCCGGTGCATGGATTCTTGCACCGGTGGGGTCCCTAGGCCTGGCCTTTGGGGATTGGGCCAATACTGGCAGTCCAACATTCCCTGAGGGATCTCAGATTGCGAGAGAGCACAGGCCAGGCCGAGGGACCCCATTGGTGCACGAATCTATGCACCAGGCCTCTAGTTTTTAAATAAAAGAGCAATCCTAATAGAGGTTAGTAATCGACAAGGAACTTTAATTCATGGTGAAAACTTAAGATATACCCAAGAGTGAACTTTAATGTAAATCATGGACTTTGGGTGATAATGACTTGTCAATTTAAGTTCATCAATTGTAACAAATGTACCATGCTGGTGTAGGATGTTGATAATGGGGGAGGTTGTGCTTGTGTGCAGGTAGGAGTATGTATGAACTTCCTGTACCTTCCATTCAAATTTGAATCTAAATGTCTCTATAAAGTAAAATTTATTAATTAACAAAAATTCAAGTCAATAAGTTAAAAAAGAACACTTGTTTTTCTCAGTAAATTGTAACTAAATATATATATATATATATATATATATATATATATATATATAATATAAGAATGAATCAGCTATTAACATCTTACCCAATGATTTTCTCAAAAGTGGTAAATGGCTTTGACACTGAAGAGACTGATAAATTGGTATCAGGCTTTGAACATGTTGATAGAGGTAGTATAAAAAGGGTTCTGTGGTGACATAAGTATGGAAGCACTGGGCTTAAACAAGCCTAACACATTTCTTATAGTATTCTTTTCAAAGTTCTCAATACATTATAATACAGAATGAATGCCCAGTGGGGATATTTTAAGAAGCACTTCTCAAACTTATTTGAAAATGGAAGCCAAGAGTACATTTTTGGAAACACAGCTGAGGTTATAAAAAACCACTGGAAATGGTTTTCATTAAATAGTGCATAATCATATATTCAAACAATGTAAAGGAAGAGCTCTAGGTAAACCAAAACTAGGGCAAGGGGACAATCTAATAAGTTACTACACAAGCCCAGATGAGAAGAGATGGGGGTCCTGCTTAGAGCAGGAAAGTGAAATTAGAGTGAAAGGATGAACTGTTCTCCCATGGAACTGAATCCAGACAGGGTTTTCCTGAACCCCACTTAGGTTTGGTTACTTAGTATATTTGCTATAATACAGTCCCCAAATGGAACTTTAGGAATATTTCAAGGATTGTGTTCTGTGTATTAAAATGGGTATTTCTCTGTGGCATGAGTTGGCATAATTATGCTCTGAATCATCTTCACATAGAAGTTTTTGGGGTGCTTAGGTCATGTCGTCCACTTCTATAAGCTATCCTTATTGTGTTTCTATGGTAACAACATCTCTGCAGCTGCTGCTATTTCAATGTAATTGATTGAGACACTACATTGTAATTGCAGGGCTCCTGAAAGCCATCCTACACTTGTTCCATAAAGCTGATTGCTGCATCCATTCTAGATTTAAAGAATCTTAGGGTAACCATTTCTTAATAAAATAAATGCAAGTGACTTGGTTTCCTGAGGGCAGAGGGAGTGGTTTAAAGAGTTTTAAAAGAGCCTGGTTTTCTGTCAATTATCTGACTTAGCTGCAAATAGTCACTCCAGCAAATATTCTTAACTTCAATTCTGTGGTACCAGTTTCTTACTGAACTGGACTCTGCTAAAAATTTGTGTCCTTTCGCATTGAATTTATGGCCTAATGGATTACTTTACAATTAAACTGATTTTAAAACTTATACAAATAAATACATACACAATCAATCATTTGTGCACTCTTTAATGTCTTTGAAAGGTGCAGGCCAAATTGGGTGCTACAACAACCTCATCCCACATGGCCCATAGTAAGATATCTCAAAACTCCAACCAATAAGAATAATAATACTGATAGCAAAATTAGAGACAGTGTGATAAAGGAGCTCTTTTCCTTTCTTCTTGACCAACTTATTGTATCACTTTGGACAATGTACTTTATCCCTCTGAGTATATTTTTCCATCTGTAAAGTGGGTATGCAGATAATAATTTTTGCATTAGAATATTTTGAAATAATTTTGAATAAGGTTTTATATTTACATTACACTTTGACAATTATTACCTAATTAATTAATGTGCTCATTCTTTCTTCAAATATCATTGAGAACCTACTGGGTGCTTGGCTTTATGCTGGGTTCTGGGGTTCCAATAGGTCTGACCCTCAAGAAACTGCTACTTTAGTTAAAAAGATAGGTAAGTAAAAAAAATTTGAAGTACAATGTAACAAATGCTATGAGAGGCACAAGTGTAGGATGCTGTGAAATCCTTGCAGTGGCTCTGTGAGACAAGCAAAGAAGCAGTGATCATACCAGTTTTACAGATGAGAATCTGAGATTCAACAAATGACATGATTTGCCAAGATCACATAGCTAGTTCATGGTAGCTTGAGAACTTGAACTCAGTTCCCCTGGAGTAATCTGTTTTCTAGTGCAGAACTATATCTCGAGTGTTTTCCAAAACAATCAAATTGAATTATGTGTATTGATAGTGCATAGTCCATATAGCACACAATCTTGTAGGACTTACAAAAGAACTAGTGGGATAGAAGCATGAGTAGAAAATATGTATATACTTCAAATAAATTGCAGAATCATATGGTAAAATATCACTTGGTGATATCTTATGACTGTAGCACTATGAGCTCCAAAATAAGTAGGAATGCTCATACATTTGGGTTTCTGGGCTAGACTGAAAATAAAATTAAAAAAAAAACAACAACAATATGGTCCCTGCTCCACTTGGGGATTAGGGGCCTTTATCAAAGGAATATATTTTGGACTTTACATACATATGTATTTTGGGGAATGAGAAGCAAAAGGAAGTGGTAGGAAAAGAGAAAGATGTTGGTGAGAGAATGAACTACGCCCCCTCCTCCTTTCATTGCAAGGAGAAGTGGGAGGTGCTTGAAAGTAGGAAAGAGGGAGAAAAAAGAAAATAGGAAAGGGAATGGCTTGGCAAAATAAGGGAAGATGCTTGTCTCCAGGTAGAAAGAATGACTCTGAGATGAATGGGAATTTTAATGACAAATCACTGGTAATTGTAGCTGAGAGGGTTAAAGGAGGTAGACAGGGGAGAGTAGCATCCTAAATTATTTTCCTAAACAAGGCAGTGAGGCCTAGGCATAATCACAGTTTTTAAAATGTACACTGAAATTCTCCTTCTTCTATAGCCTATGGCCATTTGCACTTTTGTCATTATCATCATCCTCCTAATATTTTAGGGCTCTAATAATTTACAAAGCACTTTCTAATGAATGCTTTCATATCATACAACAATGTTGTCAGGTAGTTATGAGCCTTTACCATATTTCAGATGAACATAGTGAGTCTCAGAGAAGTAAAAAAAAAAATTACCCAATGTCACTCAGCAAGTAAGTGTACGACTCCAGCTCTTATTGACTACTAATCTAATTAACAATTCTGAGATCACAGCAGATCGTAAATGCATGACATTTTGATTGGCATCTTCCTGAGGAAATTTTAGGGACTTGCTTTCATTTCATTTTCAAGTAATCTGTTAGGGTTGGTTGCTTCTGAAAAGATTTTCACAGGTGGCTAACCCCATCTATTTTGTTTTCAATTCTTATTATCCCAATAAGAGTGATACTGCCTGACCTTGTCACCCAATTCTGAATACCAATCCTCTAAGGAGGCTTGTAGCCTTCTATCCCTGACTAACTTGCCTACAAATTATAAGGTAGTGAAATTATTTTAATGATGAATTTTGAGAATACCCTCTGTTTCACCTTTTGTTACATGCTGTATTCATTAGTGATACAACTAACCTGATGCTGGAAAAATACAATTTAAGCTCTGTAATCTTTCTTGTCCCACTGACCACACTGAATAATTTTCATCTCTTCCTTTTATGGTTTCTCCTCAGATATTTAGAGACAAATATCCTGCACAGTTACCAACTTTCTTCTCAGCTGCACAGGTCAAATTATAGTTCTGGCAGGGACCAAATGTCCTAAAAATGACCAATTACATCCTGATGATAGGAATGATATCTTGCATTGCATGAGCTCAGCCCATATAACTTTTATAGATGTTTATGATGTTTGTAGTATTTATAGTCAGCTTATAGGATGCTCAATGCTGTGCTAGCCAGAGTCTGACCTAAAGGCTTATTCTTAAAGATTAATCTCTATCAGCCTTCCTGGGTAGAGGACTAGATGAAGAGGAATCTGAAATGCCTGCTAGAGCTCTGTATTTTTTAGATGCGTGCTGCTCAGAAGTCAAACAACAATTCAAACTAATCATTGCATTCTAATCTGGTTATCCAAGTGATGATAAATTCCCATATGTGGGGATTGTTTTTGTCTTAGGATTCTGACTGATGAAGAGTGAATCCTCAGACCCCCAACCCCCATTTATCATTTTATTGAAAAAAAAGTTTATAATACTTGATCAGGAAGCAGCATGGCTACCTAGGACAAACACAAGAGACTTCATTTTATTTACTAGAACAAACTGTGGGAAAACTGTGTATTGTTAAGAAAGCCACAGTATTGTCTGAAAAGAGGGCAATAAATACAAGCAGGTGGTTGATTTTGGAGGCTTTTGCAGCTGGCAACAATTTGAAATATATATGGAGCCATTTTGAGGAGACCTATAAACATGTGAAAGGCTAAAAGGAAAGGTTGCAGACCAGGAGGCATGAGAACTAAATGAAGAAAGGTTTGCTAACTGTTTTCACATTTGGGATGGAGTATAGCAGCACCAGGTATTTGCTGTAGATTAGATAAGAACTAGAAACCACAAGAGGAGAAGCTTGGGGAATTCAGTGTTCGGAGCCTTTGAGAAACATTCATACAAGTGTCATTCTTGAGCTCTGTTGTGTATTGGTTTGTTATGATTTCAAATCCTTTGTTTATGACTTAAGTAAAGTTGTTTTGATCTAAAAGTGAATTTGTTTACATTGAGGAAGCTGTGCCAGGATGTTGTCATATACATCTGTTGTTGTCTAAAGCATTCAGTAGCTCAGCTGTTGATGAGCACCACTGGGGACTTATGGATAAGAACATATGGAAAAGTGGCTATGATGTAATGGTCATTTAAACTTTAAATACCAAAAGTCAATGAGGACTTACTGAGAGTGTTTGGACTGGGCAAAACTAATCTTTGCTGATCTAAATAGCTCTCTGAAGATCTCGAGACACTTGCTCCTACATGGCCAGGCTCTTGGTCAGCAATGGTGTTAAACCATGCAGTACTTACAGGAAGAAAATGAATATCTGTTCCTGCCTTGGTGAGGCTACTCCTCATAGGCAGTTGCACAAGCCGTGTAAAGGTCCCTGGAGTAATAACCTTTGGAGCACCTCATCATGCCTGCCAACACCAGTCCCATCGCCTGCTAGCTACGTTTCCTACTAGTGAGGGACCTAAGTCAGCAGCTGATATTCAGATTTTAGTTGGAAGAACTGACTCCTCCAAGAAGCAACTTTTAGAACAGGACACCTCAACTAAATTTTGACTTTATTTCTTTCATCTTCCCTTTGCCTGGAACAGTAGTGTAATTAGTCTATCATTGGTTTGGAATATGGTACATTATTTTTATTAGCTTATTAAGAAACATTATCCTGTGTACTATTGGCTTATGAAATTATTATAAATTACAATTCCTGAGTGAATCTGTGTGAAATAAATTATTGGCAAAGACAATCTCAGTCTCTGAGCAAAATTTTGCTGTCAACAAAACAAGCACTACTATGAGTCAAACATTCCATTAGTGGCTTTATATCCATAATCCCATTAAAATCACTTATCTGGATGGCACTATTATTAACACCATTTACATATGGAAAAAACAGCTTTGGAGAGGTAAATAATTTGTTCAAGACAATATAGCAAGAAAGAGGTCCAGAGAATTCCAACTCAAGTATGACTGACTCCTTAGCAATCTGAGCAGCTGCTCTAGAAAGGTTTCACATTGCCCCCAAAATCACTGTGTATCTTTCTCTTCTGGACATTGAAAGATCAGAGTAGCTGTGGCCTAAGTGCAGCTTTTTCTAGCTCTTTAGTACCTGGGCAGAGACCAAAAACATCCTGGTCCAGTTTCATACAGTTTTGCCTTCAGGAGCTTTAGGCTTTATATCAAGTGGCCTGGATTGATGGTTTTTACCAAAGACAAAAATGTATGAGAATCAGAGATTTTCTAAAATTCTTCCACCTACTTGCTTTTTCTCCCAGAATAATGTAAACCAATAATGAAAATAAATTTCAGAAATACTGAGATATAAGAGATATTACCTTAAAGTGTTAAATTGCTCAGCCAAACATTCTCACTGGCTGATCAGCCTTACGTTAAAATCTATACCCCTCTCTTGCTCCTGGATGGAGTGAAATTGTTTTGGGTATCAGTGACAACTTCCAAGACAGAAGAAGTTTCTGAGGGCCCCATATTCAGGAAAGCTATACAGACTGCTTAAAAACACTATTTAAAAACAACAACAAAACATTTCCAACCTGGGAGGCCATGATTCTGGAAGCATTCTCACTGTATCAGACATTCTATCGGCTCACCAATTTAACAACACCTCTTCTTCTTTGGCTGCAGCAATTCTGTCCTCAAATTGGTCTACAGCTGTGTTAGATGATACCCAAACAAAAATGATGAACTCTTCATAAATAACTCTGGATCCAAGTTTCCTGTGGCTTCATATGGGCTTGTGTGGGACTGAAATGATGGATTCATCTTCTTTTTTAACTTTATTTTTATTGTTGACATTATAGAGATCCTCTTTCTGCCTCTTTTGCCCACCTCCACCCAGCCTCCGTCACCCCTTCCCTCTAGCCATCACTAACTGTTGTCTATGTCTATGGGTTATGCATGTATATTTTTTGGCTAATCCCTTCACTTTCTTTCATGCAGTCCCCCCTCCCCACTGACATTTGTCAGTGTGTTCCATGTATCCATGCCTCTGTTTCTGTTTTGTTTGTCAGTTCATTTTATTTATTAGATTCCACATCTAAGTGAGATTTTCTTTGACTTGCTTATTTCACTTAGCATAATAATCTCCAGGTCTCTCCATGGTGTCACAAAGGATAAAATTTACTTCTTTTGTGTGTCTGCATAGTATTCTGCTGTGTAATTGTACCACAGCTTTTTTATCAACTCATCCACTGATGTGCACTTGGACTGTTTCCGGATCTTCGCTATACTATCTAATAATAGACAAATATGCAAATTGACCATACCTCTGACACACCCACAAGCCACGCTCAGAGCGAGTATGCAAATTAACCCAAACCAAGATGGCTACAGCCACAGAGAGCAAGGTTTCCTAGGTAACAGAGGAAGCCAAGCTTTCTGCCAGCCGTTGCAGGCCTAAGCCTCCACTCAAGCTACAAAGTTTCAATTATAGAAGGTAAACAAATTGAAACAAATGGCGGCAGAATGGAGCTTGAGAGAGCAGGCCAGGGTTGCTGCCAGCAACAGGGGAAGCAAAGCTTTCCACACACCCTGGCCAGGCCCACCCGCTTAAGGCAACAAAGTTTCAATTATAACCCCAACACAAATGGCTGCGGGCCTCAGAGGGAGCCCCAGGCTTGGCTCTGCTCCAGGCTGCAAAGTTTCAATTGTAGAAGGAAAATAAATTCCAGATACCAGGTCCTCCGCTTGCATTGCCAGGGGGCGTGGCCCACCTGCAAACCACCACAGGCCCCTCGCTCAGGCTGCCCCACGCCCCAAGGGAACCCCACCCTGATCAGGGACACCCTTCAGGGCAAACCAGCTGGCCCCCACCCCTGTACCAGGCCTCTATCCTATCTAATAAAAGAGTACTATGCAGATTGATCATCACTGAAACACACAATATAGCTGCCCCCATGTGGTCAAAGATCCTGCCCCCATGTGGACACAGGGTGGCCACCACAAGATGGCCAGCAGGAGAGGGCAGTTGGGAGGCACCCGGACTGCAAGGGAGGTCAGTTGAGAGGGACCAAGCCTGCAAGGGAGGGCAGTTGGAGGTGATCAACCCTGCAGGAGAGGGCAGTTAGAGGTGACCAGGCCGGCAGAGGAGGGAAGTTGGGGGCAAACAGGCTGGCAGCAGAGTGGTTAGGGGGTGATCAGGCTGGCAGGCAAAAGCGGTTAGGGGCAATCAGGAAGGCAGGCAGGCAAGTAGTTGGGAGCCAGCAGTCCTGGATTGTGAGAGGGATGTCCGACTGCCCTTCTAAACGGCAGTCGGACATCCCTTGAGGGGTCCCATATTGGCGAGGGTACAGGCTGGGCTGAGGGACAACCCCCCTCCGTGCACAAATTTCATGCACCGGGCCTCTAGTTATAAATAATGCTGCTATGAACATAGGGGTTCTTCTTTTATTAGTAAGAAAAATCTTTTCTCATTACTCTTCTAATTCATTTGACAGGCTTTTATCATGGGAATACTATGTGTCTGGCACTGTGTTCAGCACTAGGAACACAAAGGTACCAATATGACAACATTTCTGTCTTCAAGGGCTTACAATCTAATTGGACAACATGGACACACCCAGACGAGTATAATAGCATGTTACAGGGAATGTTAAAATGACACAAGAATCAAACTAAAATAGCTCCTATGTCTAACACTTGAAAAATTGGGCAACAAAATAAAGTGTGATAGTATCAGACTATAATCCAGAGTATAAAATAAATACCCATCAATTTATATGGACATAAATAAATAACTGATAAATAAATTAGGAGAAGGGACAAATGTTCTGTTATTATTTTTTTTTTGTTTACATGCAATAAACATTAATACTTCAAGAAAAATGAGATAAGGACACATATGTAATACCTTAATCAATAAAAATTAATTAATTAATTTAAAAAAAAATAAAAGGCAAAAAAGAAAAACTATTTTGAATATAATAATGTTACATGCAATAAACATTAATATTTCAAGAAAAATATTTCAAATATAATAAAAATAGTAAAAATGTACAAACATAGTATAATATCACAAAAGTTGTAGGAATTATTGAAAATATGCAAATAACAGGATTACTTCTATTATATTCTAAAATATTTTTCCCCCTGGCTCAATTTTTGTTCATTAGTTTATATTGTTCATTAAATTCTACATACGAGTGAGATCATGTGATATTGATCGTTCTCCAACTGGCTTATTTCACTTAGCATAATGCTCTCCACGTCCATCCATGCTGTTGCAAATGCTAAGAGTTCCTTCTCTTTCACAGCAGCATAGTATTCCCTTGTTAGGATGTACCACAATTTTCTAATCCACTCATCTACTGATGAACACTTAAGCTGTTTCCAAATCTTAGCTATTGTAGATTGTGCTGCTATGAACATAGGAGTGCATATGTCTTTCTGATTGTTGTTTCTGATTACTTGGGATATAGTCCTAGAAGTGGGATTACTGGATCAAATGGGAGCTCCATTTTTAATTTTTTGAGGAAACTCTATATCGTTCTCCACAGTGGCTACACCAGGCTCCATTCCCACAAACAGTGCAAGAGGGTTCCTTTATTTCCACATCCTCGCCAGCACTTGTCGTTTGTTGATTTGTTGATGATAGCCACTCTGACAGGTGTGAGATGGTACCTCTGTCATTTTGATTTGCATCTCTTGGATTATTAGTGACTTTGAGAATGTTTTCATATGTCTCTTGGCCTTCTGTATGTCCTCTTTTGTTAAGTGTAGGTCATTTGTCCATTTTTTGATTGGGTTGTTTATCTTCCTTTTGTTAAGTTGTATGTGTTCCCTACAAATTTTGAAGATTAAATCCTTATCAAAGATAACATTGGGAAATATGTTCTCCTATGCAGTGGGCTTTCTTGTTGTTTTGTTGATTGTTTCTTTTGCTGTGCAGAAGCTTTTTATTTTTATGTAGTCCTATTTGTTTATTTTCTCCTTAGTTTCCATTGCCTTAGGAGCTGTATCAGTGAATAAATTGCTACGACATATGTCTGATATTTTACTGCCTATGGATTCTTCCAGGATTTTTATGGTTTCCCATCTTACATTTAAATCCTTATCCATTTTGAGTTTATTTTTTGTGTATGGAGTAAGTTGGTGGTCTAGTTTCATTTTTTTTTTTTGCATGTATATGCCCAATTTTCCCAGCACCATTTATTGAAGAGACTGTCTTGACTCCATTGTATGCTCTTGTTTCCTTTGTCAAATATTAATTGAGGATAATGGCTTGGGTTGATCTCTGGGTTCTTTGTTTGGTTCCTTGGTCTATATATCTGTTCTTGCGCCAGAATCAGGCAGTTTTGAGAACAGTGGCTTTGTAATACAGCTTGATATCTGGTATTGCGATCCCTCCAACATTGTTCTTCTTTTTTAGGATTGCTGCAACTATTCAGGGTCTTTTTTTATGCCATGTGAATTTTTGGAGAGTTTGTTCTAGGTCTGTGAAATATTCTGTTCGTATCTTAATGGGATTGCCTTGAATCTATACTTGCATTGATTGCATACTTTGGATAGTATGGACATTTTAATGATGTTGATTCTACTAATTCATGAACATAGTATATTCTTCCGTTTGATTACGTCTTCCTCTATCTCTTTTTGCAACGTTCTGTAGTTTTCTGAGTACAGAACTTTTACCTTCTTAGTTAAGTTTATTCCTAGGTATCTTAATTTTTTTGTTGCAATGGTAAATGGGATTGTCTTTTTAGTTTCTATTTCTGTGAGTTCATTATTGGTGTATAAAAAAGCCATTGATTTCTGGATGTTAATTTTTTATCCTGCTAAATTGCCGAATTCATTTATTAAGTCTAGTATTTTTCCGATGGTCGTTAGGGTTTTCTATGTACAATATCATGTCACCTGAGAATAATAATAGTTTTACTTCTTCTCTTCTAAATTGGATGCCATTTATTTCTTCTTCTTGTCTGATCATTATGGCTAGCACTTCCAGTACTATGTCGAACAGGAGTGGCAAAAGTGGGCATCCCTTTCCTATTCCTGTTCTTAGGTGAAATGGTTTTATTTTTTGCCCATGAGTATGATGTTGGTTATAGTTTTGTCATATAAGACTTTTATTATGTTGAAGTATGTTTCCTCTATTCCCATTTTGCTGTGAGTTTTTATCAGGAAAGGGTGTTGGATTTTGTCAAATGCCTTTTCTGCATCAATTGATATTATTACGTGATTTTTGTCTCTCTGTTTATGTGATGTATCACATTTATTGATTTGTGGATATTGTACCAGCTTTGCATCCCTAGAATAAATCCCACTTTGTCACAATGTATGATCTTTCTAATGTAATGCTGGGTCTGATTTGCTAGAATTTTGTGGAGGATTTTAGCATCTATGTTCATCAGAGATATTGGTCTGTAATTCTCTTTCTTTGTAGTGTCTTTAACTGGTTTTGGGATTAGGGTAATGCTGGCTTTGTTGAAAGAGCTTGGAAGTGCTCCTTCCTCTTGAATTTTTTTGAAATAGTCTGAGAATGATAGGTTTTAGTTCTTCTTTGAATGTTTGGTAAAACTCCCCTGGGGAGTCATCCAGTTCAGTTATTTTATTTGCTGGAAATTTTTTGATTACAGTTTCAATTTCATCAATAGTTATTGGCCTATTCAGGTATTTTGATTCTTACTGAATGAGTTTTGGAAGATTGTATTTTTCTAGGAATATGTCCATTTCATCGAGATTGTCCAGTTTGTTGGAGTAGAGTTGTTCCTAGTAATATTTTTTTATAATCCTTTGGATGTCTGTTAGCTCAGTTTTTACTTCACCTCTTTCATTTCTGATTTTGTTTATTTGGGTCCTCTCTCTTTGTTTCTTGGTGAGCCTGGCTAGAGTTTCATCAATCTTGTTTATCCTTTCAAAGAACCAGCTCTTGTTTTCATTGATATTTTGTATTTTTTTGTGTGGGTCTATGTTGTTTATTTCTGCTCTGATCTTTATTATTTTCTTCCTCTGCTTATGCTGGGCTTTTCTTGTTGCTCACTTTCTAACTCTTTGAGTTGTATGGTTAGATAATTTATTACCATTCTGCTTGTTTTATGAGATAGGCCTGTAATGCTATGAACTTCCTTCTCAGGACTGCTTTCACTGTGTCCCATAGATTTTGGATTGTTGTGTTTTCATTATCATTTGTTTCCAGGATGCTTTTTATTTCTTCTTTGATCTCTTTAGTAAACTAATCATTGTTTAACCTTTTGCACTCGGATGTTGAGTGTGACTCGACACGGTTAGCATTAGAATAAAGGAATCGAGAAAAAAGCAAGCGAGTGAAAAGGGTTAATAGCATGCTATTTAGCCTCTATGTGTTTGATATTTTTTCATTGTTTTAATTGTAGTTGATTTCTAATTTTATGCATTGTGATCTGAGAAAATGCTTGATATGATTTCTATCTTCTTGAATTTGAAGAGGCTTTGCCTGTGTCTTAATATGTGTTGTATCTTTGAAAATGCCCTGTGTGCACTTAAGAAGAATGTATATTCTGTAGCTTTGGAGTGAAATGTTCTGATCTAGTGAGTCATCCAAGATTGCTCTTGCTTTGCTAATTTTTTGGTTAGAGGATTTATCCAGTAGTGTCAATTTTGTATTAATGTTTCATACTATGACTGTATTGCTGTCAATATCTCCCTTGATATCTTCCAGAAGATTTTTAAAAAATGTATTTGGATGCTCCTGTATTGGGTGCATATATGTTTAACAGAGTTATAGCCTCTTGTTGAATTGCTCCCTTTAGTATTATAAAGTGGCCTTCCTTATCTCTTGTTATGGTCTTCATTTTGAGGTCTAATTTGTCAGATATAAGTATTGCTACTCCAGGTTTTTTCTCGTTTCCTTTTGCCTGAATTTTTTTTTTCTATTTCTTCACTATCAGTCTGTGTGAGTCCTTTGTTCTGAGGTGGGTCTCTTTCTAGACAGCAAATATATGGGTCATATTTTCTTATCCATTCAGCTACTGTATATCTTTTGATTGGAGCATTTATTACATTTACATTTAAGGTTATTATTGATAGGTACTTGCTAGTCACCACTTTTCTCCTTTATACCTGTGTTCCTTCTTCCCTTCATATTTCTTCTTTTTACAGCAGTCCCTGGAGCATTTCTTTTTTTAAGCTTTACTTTTATTTATTTATTTGTTTAATTTAATAAATCTTTATTGTTCAGATTATTACAATTGTTCCTCTTTCCCCCCACATAGCTCCCCTCCACCCGGTTCCCACCCCACCCTCTGCCCTTACCTCCCCCCCACTGTCCTCATCCATAGGTGTATGATTTTTGTCCAGTTTCTTCCCGCACCCCCCAAACCCCTTTCCCCTTGAGAATTTTCATTCCACTCCCTTTCTTTGCCCCTGATTCTATTATATTCACCAGTTTATTCTGTTCATCCGATTTTTAATTCACTTGATTTTTAGATTCACTTGTTGATAGATATGTATTAGTTGTTCATAATTTTTATCTTTACCTTTTTCTTCTTCTTCCTCTTCTTAAAGAATACCTTTCAGCATTTCATATAATACTGGTTTGGTGTTGATGAACTCCTTTAGCTTTTTCTTATCTGTGAAGCTCTTTATCTGACCTTCAATTCTGAATGATAGCTTTGCTGGGTAGAGTAATCTTGGTTGTAGGTTCTTGCTATTCATCACTTTGAATATTTCTTGCCACTCCCGTCTGGCCTGCATAGTTTCTGTTGAGAAATCAGCTGACAATTGTATGGGTGTTCCCTTGTAGGTAACTGACTGTTTTTCTCTTGCTGCTTTTAATATTCTCTCTTTGTCTTTTGCTCTTGGCATTTTAATTATGATGTGTCTTGGTGTGGTCCTCTTTGGATTCCTTTTGTTTGGGGTTCTGTGTGCTTCCTGGACTTGTAAGTCTATTTCTTTCACCAGGTGGGGGAAGTTTTCTGTCATTATTTCTTCAAATAGGTTTTCAGTATCTTGCTCTCTCTCTTCTTCTGGCACCCCCATAATTCTGATGTTGGTACACTTGAAGTTGTCCCAGAGGCTTCTTACACTATCTTCAAATTTTTGGATTCTTTTTTCTTTTCCGGTTGAGTGTTTTTTGCTTCTTTGTATTTCAAATATTTAACTTGATTCTTGCATTCTTCTAGTCTGCTGTTGGGTCTCTGTATAATATTTTTTATTTCAGTCAGTGTACGTTTAATTTCTAATTGGTCCTTTTTCATATCCTCGAGGGTCTCACTAAATTTATCCGCCTTTTCTAGGAAATTCTTGAAAAACCTTATAACCGTGGTTTTGAACTCTGTATCCAGTCATTTGGTTTCCTCCATTTCTTTCATTTGTGATCTGTTTCTTTGTCTCCACATTTTCGCTGCTTCCCTGAGTTGGTAGGGTAGCTTAGTGTGCTAGGTGTCCTGTATGACCCAGTGGCTCAGTCTCCCCAGTTACCTGAGGTGGATGCTCTTGTTGAAACCTTTTGTGGACTGTGTGTACAGCCTTGTTGTAGTTAAGTCTTGATTGTTGTTGGTATCACTGGGAGGAATTGACCTCCAGGCCAATTGGCTGTGAGGATCAGCTGTGTCTACACTGGGAGAACTTCTGTGCTGGAGACAGCCTTATGAGAAAAGACTTGCAAAATTGCAAAAGCCTCTGTGCTCAGCTTGGATGGGGCAGAGTCTCAGGGCTGAGCAAACAGTCTTGGCTTCCCGTCAGCCCTGCCCTAAGAGGCCCCTGGGTCTCAGTGTGCCTCGGTAATAGCTGCAAGCACCTCTAAGAGTAAGCCACCCTTGAATTTCGCCCACTGCCAGACAGTCCAGTCTCTCCCCCAATGAATCTGGATTCCCAGATTCTCACCCAGAACTGTAGTTCAGTGCAGTGGGGAGCTTCCTTTTCCCACCAGCTAGAGAAAGCCAGCAGCACACTCAGCATTTAGTCCTCTCTTCATGCACTTGCGTGCACCTCCAGACCTCTGCCTTTTGCGGCTCCCCTGAGTTCCCACCTGACAGTCCAGATTCCCCCCATATAAGCCTGGGTCCCCAGGGTCTCACCTGAAACTGGGATTCAGTGCAGTCGGAACTGGGGTTCAGCGCAGTCGGGAGCTTTTTTCTCCTTCCCACTAGAGAAAGCCAGCCAGGCACTCAGCCACCTCCACACGTGTCTCTGTACCTCAGCCTTTTGCAGCTCCTCTGATTCTCTGTGTGCTTTTCTCTTTCCTTCTAGTTGTTGAATTTCCACTCAGCCAGCTTTCCTGTGGTTCTGGATGATGTTCTTTTTATCTTTTAGTTGTAGTTTTGAAATTGTTGTGCGAGGCAGCAGTTTAGGTTTTTACCTATGCTGCCATCTTGGTTTCTCTCTCCTTTTAGCATTTCTTGCATTGCTGTCTTGGTGGTAATAAACTCCATTAGCCCTTTTTTGTCTGTGAAGCTCCTGATTACCCCTTCAATTTTGATCCATAGCCTTTCTGGGTATAGTATTCTTGGATTCAGTCCCTTGCTTTGCATCACTTTGTATATTTCATTCCATTCCATTCTGACCTGATGTGTTTCTGTTGAGCTATCAGTTGATATTCTAATGGGATATCCAATGTAGGTAACTTCTTGTCTCTCTCCAGCAGCCTTTAAAACTCTTAGTTTGTTGTTGATGTTTGCCAATTTAATTAGTATGTGTCTTGGTGTCGGTCTTTTTGGGTTCATATTGTTTGGGACTCTTTGAGCTTCTTGGACTTGTGTGGCTTTTTTCTTCCCAACATCAGGGAAATTTTCTGTCATTATTTCTTCAAACAGCTTTTCTATTCCTTGCTCTGCTTTCTCTCCTTCTGGCTCCCCTATTATGTGGATGTTGTTTCTATTCATTTAATCTCAAAACTCCTTTAAGCTCTCCTCCTGTATCTAAGTTTTCTTTCCCATTGCTGCTGTGTTTGTGTGGTTTTTCTACCTTGTCTTATAACTCGCTGACACAGTCCTCAGCTTCTTCTAGTCTACTGTTGACACCTTCCATTGTTTTCTTTTTTGAAGGTATGTCATTCTTCATTTCCTCTTGATTTCTTTTCATGTTGGTGGCATTCTCATTCAGCTCCTTATAATAGTCATTGAGTTCTGTGCATTTTTCATACTGACATTTGAGCATCCTTATAACCTTTCCTCTGAATTCTTTCTCTGACAAGTTACTTGCCTCCATTTCATTTCATTTCATTTCTTTTCTGGTGATTCCTCTTTTTCTTTTTTGGGGGGATTGTTTTTTTGTCTCCACATTTTTTGCTGTAACATTTTCATTGTTTCTGTGTCTTAGATCCAACTGCTTTGCTACCCAGGTTCTTTTGGGGCTGGTGCTATGTAGTTGGTAATTTTTGGGACCCAGTGGTGCAGTCTCACAAATCCCCTGGGCTTGGTGATCTATTGGAGCCCCCTACTTGAGCTATTTGTGTTCTCCTGATGTTGGGTCTTGAATGTTAGTTTCTCATTCATGGATAAAGTCTCACCGCAGATTGTCTGCCAATGTGACTAACCTCCATCTTCGTTGTGCAAGCTGTTGTGAATGTGATCATGGTTCCGGCTCTTGTGAAAAAGGTTTCCTGAGGTCTCACTGGTATGTGCTCACAGTGAGTTCCTGGAGTCAACGGCCTGGGAGGAATGGGTCTCGGGGCCTGAGGCTCAGTACTGTGACTTTGGCCAATTTTGTGTGACTCTTGTTTGGGTAGTGTCACTCTGCAACTCACTATGAGGGTCCTGGAACCTGTGACAGTGGGGGGCTGCTGTCCTATAGTCTGTGGTTGAGGCAGAGGGACTCTGGCCAAAGTTATTTCCCTCTGCAAATCACAAGAGGGTTCAGGAGCCAGCAGCTGGGGTTATGGGAGTCTCAGAGTCTGTGGATGAGACAGTGTGACCTTGCTCAGGAAAGCGAGTTCTCAGTAACTCACCAAGGTGTCCAGAAGCAGGCAGCCAGGAGTGGGAAGTTGTGGATACTGCTGAGGAAGCTGCGTGCCCTTGGTTAGAGAGACATGCACCCAATGGCAGCTCACAGAAGGGCTCAGGAACTGTCTGCCAGGCATGTCTACTCATGGAGCCCACAGGCTGGAGCAGCTGGACCACAGAGACCAGTTTCTGGCAGCCGGGGAGGTGCAAGACCCAGCTTCTGCTGCAGGAGCCATGCACCCTTGGTTGGGTACGCTCGTGCCTTGCAGCAACTCACAGAGGCACCTGGGAGCTGCCTGCCAGGGCAGCAGGCTAGAGGGCCTGCATGCTGGAGGGGCCTGTGTGTTGGAGCAACATGAACATGATGTCCAGAGGTCAGCCACCGGGGAGGGGGAGGTCCCAGTTTCTGTTGCAGGAGCCATGGTCCTTGGTTGGAAACACATGTGCCCAGTGGCGGCTCACAGAAGTGCCCTGGAACTGCTTTCTGGAGTGCCAGACTCTCAGGGGACCTACATACTGGAGCAGCTCAACTACAGCATCTGTGGGCTGGCAGCCAGGAAGAGGAAAGTCTGAGTTTCTGTTGCAGGGGCTGAAAGCCCTTGGTTGGGTATGTGCATACTCAGCAGCAGCTCACAGAGGCGTCGGGGGTTACCTGTTGGGGGTAGTTGGCTCTTGGGGGCACCACACACTGGATAGGTGTGACCGCAGTGTCTGTGGGCAGGCAGCCGGGAAAGGGGAAGTCTGAGTTTCTGCTGCAAGAGCCATGCACCCTTGGTTAGATACCCGTGTGCCCAGTGGTGGCTTACAGAGATGCCAGGGAGCCGCGTGCCAGGTTGGCTAGCTTGGGGGGCCCGCATGTTGGATTGGCACAATTGCAGTGTCTAGAGGTCAGCAGCTGGGGAGGAGGAATTCCCAGTTTCTGCTGTGGGAGCCATGTGCCCTTGGAGGTGGATGTCCTAGGGTCTGCAGATCTGTGGGCGAGGCAGGAGGACTTTTGCTGGTGTAGCTGCAGGGTCCAGGGCAGTGTCCACGGCCAGTCTGGGTGATGGTGATATTGAGTTCCTAGAGGAGGCTGCTCTCCCCTTCAAGATGGCGTGGGCTCTGTGCCCAATTTTTGCAGTACGGGAGTGCCCACAGTGGTGTCTGGGGCTCCCTGTCCAAGAGAGCCTGGTCTGCCAGCCCCTGCTACTCCTGCAAGGTCTTACTGTCCCTCAATCACTCACACACACACACACACACACACACACACACACACACACCACATCCACATACTCCCCTTTCACCCTTTCACTCCCTCACACCCTCTCCCTCACCTCTGTCCTGCCAGCCACCATCTTCTTCTCTTCCACATTCTATTATTTTAATGTAAAAATCTTATGGAGATTCAGGAGTTATTGTTGCTACTAGTGTGTGCAGCTCCATTGTTTCATTCTATATTGCATACATAGTGAATCCAGGGAGGAGGGCTTGAAATCATTAGATCATAGAAACATTCAAAGGAATTCACAACAAATGTACTTTCCTGATGTAGAGAAAAAGCTAGACGAATCATGGTAACTTAAAAAAAAAAATCTTCCACTGGCCCTAACAAATTTGGCACAATGGATAGGGCGTCGTCAGCCTGTGGAGCAAAGACTCCCAGGTTCAATTCTAACCAAGGGCATGTGCCTTGGTTGCAGGCTTCTTCCTGGCTCTGGGCCCTGGTCAGGGATCAAGTAGGAGGCAACCAATAAATGTGCCTCTCTCACATCAATTTTTCTCTCTGTCTTTCCCTCTCTCTAAAATTCAATGGAAAAATATCCTCGGGTGAGGATTAAAAAAAACACAAAACAAAACAAACAAAAAAACAACACCTTTCACTGATTTACAAAGGATAGGGTTATATAACTGTGTATTCTATTGCCACTCTAGCTAGAATATCATAGTATCTCAAATTCAGCATGTACAAAATGAACCTGTCATCATTTTCTTCAAACCTTAAACCCCTATTCTTTACTTCATCTCAGCAAATTAAATCTGTTTACCCAGGGCCTCAACTAGCAAACTGACTGCCATCCTAGGCTCTTTCTCCCTCCCATTCACATCAAATTCATGACCAATTCTTCTGCCTCCAAATTATCTCTAGATTACAATCACTTATCTTTATCTTCACCACCACTTTCCTAGTACAAGCTAGCATCATATCTTGCTTAAACCACAGTATTTTTCTGTTACTAGTTCTCCATGCTCTACCCTCCCAATTAAGTTTCTACTTTGTAGTCAGAATTATTCTAAAGTGAAAATTTTGTCTCTTAATCGCTCTTTATTTCCTTGAGGATAAAGTCCTCAGTTCCTTGCTTAACTTATAAGATCCTCACAGATTTGGACTCGATTTGTCTCTGTAGTTTCAACTTGTAAAACCTCCCTCTTCACATTGGTTGTGCACTCTAGGCATACTCAACTGTTTGACAACTGTGATGATTAATTTTATGTGTCACTGGCTTGACTACGGTACACAGATATTTGTTCAAACATTATTCTAGATTTTTCTTCAAGGTATTTTAAAGATTAAATTAACATTTAATTAGTAGACTTTGAGTAATGCAGATTATCCTCTATAATGTGGGTGAGCCTCATCCAATCAGTTGAAGGTCTTACTAGAAAAGACTGACACTGAATAAGAAAGAATTTTGCTAGTATATTACCTTCAGATTTAAACTGTAGCATCAACTCTTCAATGCATCTACCCTGAAGGTTTGGATTTGCCAGTCTCCACAGTTGTATGAGCCATCTTTTAAAAAAATCTCCTTTTCCTTTCCGTTCCCTTCCCTTTACTTCCTTTCCCTTCTATTTTCTTTTCCTCTATTTTCTTGTCCTAACTCTCATTCTCAAGAACTCACCACCAAACTGTGAGGATGGCCAGGCTACAGAGTTGTATTCTGGTTGGGCATCTAAGCTTGGCTGTTAACTTAGAGCCAGCATCAACCACCATAGATGTGGGTGAGAGATCAAGGCTTCAGATAATTCTAGTCACCAGTCTTCAAGTCTTCTAGTTTTCCAGCTGAAGCTCCAGGCATTGTGGAGCCTCAACAATGATAGATACTGAATTATAGCACAGTGTCTCTCCAGAAGGGTAAAGCCTTGGTGATTGGAGCAGACTAAATTTCAGCTCCCATTTTCCCCCTCAGTTAGACACCCTCATTCAGTGAACAACCTGAACAACCATATGTAGCCACCTTTACTGTCCTCATCTAAGCCCATGAGATCACACTTATATTATGACAATAGCTTTTCAGTATGTTACCTGATCCTGCCTCCACTTTCTACTACCCTTCAATTTACCGTGCATGCTTCTGCCAAAATACAAATCTGATCATGGTACTCTGCTGCCGGGAACCAATTCCAGCATGTAATAATTACAAGAATTCCGTCAAAAGGTTGATGGGACTCGGTGGACTCAACAATGGCTGAGCCACATATGTAGTTTACCTGTTGGAAACGGCTAAATGGCACTCTCCCCAAACATGAATAGGATTGTTAACTGCCAGACAACTCAGGGCATTCTATTGCCTCCTGTTGGCCAAACACCTGAACAGCTGTAGGCTATTCCCCAATCTGACAATACCCTTTGATACCTTACCTTTTGAAGTGTATTATTTCCACCTTGCCTTAGGACAAATTGTGTTGAATAAAAGCACGGGTCCTTGGTCAAGGTAAGAGTCTTTAGCTCCTTTACCTGAAGATCCTCTGACCCCCAATGCCTTTCAAAATTATCTTTCATCTCCGGACTCTTTAATCATCTATGCACAGCCCCTTTCTCCAGAATGCTGAACCCTTTGTAAGGCTGGGACAAGAACCCTGACACTCTGGTACCTGAAATTCTGTGATGATGACTCCATTTTGTAGAAGATACATTCCAGATTCTTTAGCTTGATGCAAGGATCCTCCATGAGCTGAGGATCCTCTAGCCTTATCTCTATGCCTAACACTCCAAGTTCTTGTAACATCAAAACTTAAAGTTCTCCATATGCTTCCTGCTGTTTTATGCTTCTCAGCCTTTGTTCCTTCTGATTCCTCTGCATAGAATGTCTCATAGTCCCATACATCTCCTCTCCTTTAACTAAATTCTATTTATATTTAAGTTTCAGTTTGGTGTTACCTCCCCCAGAAATATTCTCCTTGACAATCCAGATTGTGTTAAGGAAGGCATGAAGGTGGGGTGCTCCTTTGTTGTGCTCCCTTAGTTCTCAATGCATTTCTCTAGCTTTCCACCACCATTATGGGACAGACCAGATGGAATGTCAATGTTCTACTTATGTCTCTCTCTCTTCCCAACTAAATGGTCAGTAAAGATAAGGGTTTTTTCTTAATACTTTTCAAAAATATGTTTTTATTGGTTTTTTTTTTTTAGAGAGAGAAGAAGAGGGAAAGAGAGAGGGAAACATTGATATGAGAGAGAAATATCAATCAGCTGCCTCCTGCACACTCCCTACTGGGGATCAAGCCAGCAACCTGGACATGTGCCTGAAAGGTTTGCAATGCAGGAAATAAGACACAGAGTCCAGGCCATGGAAAGGGGGGGAGGTTTTAATCTTGTGCTCCCGGGCGAAACTCACCGGTCCCGAGAGTGGGCCAGGGAAATTCGCGCCAAAACGGGGGCTTAGGTACTTCCTTTATACAGCTGTTTAGTGAGGGGAGGGTGGAGGGCATGAGAGGTGTGGAATTCCTGCCTTGGGCAGGGGTCTGGGAAGGCTGGCAAGGGTCTGGGAAGGTGCCAGTTATCTTTGTCACCATCTACCTTGTGATGCTTGCATGGCTGTGGACTTCCCCCCCTGCCTGGACCTAACAGTGCCCTGATCAGGAATAAAACCCGTGACCTCTCAGTTCATGAGAAAATGCTCAACCAACTGAGCCACACCAGCCAGGGCAGCGGTTACCAGAGTGCCTGCCACATATTATGGGCTTAAGATGTGTTTATTGAATGAAGTAAAGAATAAATGAATGGAGAATCTTAGAATGCTAGCACCAAAAGGGATTTAATAAATCATCCAGTCTAATTTCCTTATTAAGCCCATGAGAAAACAGGACCAGACATGGTAAATAACTAATGAAAGTTACATAGCTAGTTAAAAATTAATCCAGGTTTAGGATCACAATTTCTTCTCTCCCTGTCTTTCCATTTTCTATACCAGCCTTAAGCTTATTATCTGTTAAATATACAACCAAATAGACAGGTACTTTTCTTAAGAGAATTTTCAATTTATGAATCTCAGTTCAAATGCTTTTCTTCCCAATTTTCTGATAAATACCATCTGTCAACTGATATTTTATGTGAATGAAATAACAGAAGTTTTGTGCTCTTCATAAAGTGTTGGAAGTTAATACTTCCCACTGTGATCCATATTTGGTTGCTTAAAGAGAAAGAGTCTTTTTCAGCATGAATAAGAAAAAATCTACTTAAAGATTAACTAATGCTTTTACAAACTGGTTATATTCTAGGTTGTTTTGATCCATATGAAACTTTTTTGGAAGTACGACATTTTTTTTTTAAATAACTGCATCCCCCAAAAGATATCAGAAAAAGATTGACAATATTATCTTTGAAGCTATTGACAAATTTGCAAGGGATAAATGGATGATATACCAGTAGACACCATAAAAAGTAAACTTCTATATACACATAAAATTGTTAAAATAATAAGGCAAAAACAGACAAGAAAAAATTACTAGTAAACATGACAAAGGGTTAATATCTATATAATCCAAGAAGCACATAAATTTCTAAGAAAACCATAAAGACATTCCATAGATAAGTGGGCAATTAAGATTAGCAATTTATAAAAGGAAGTGCTATTATTCAATAAGCATATGGTAAAATATTAAAAACCTCTAGCAATCTATATATATAAAAGGCTAATATGCTAAGTGTCTGTCTGGGTAATGACGTCACATAGCAATGCCCGGCTTCCTCTTTCTAGTGACTAGCCTTCTTGCAGTTTCTTAAGCCCAGGAACATGACTTGCTTTAGAGCCAGGGGGAAACATTTCACACTGTAACCAAATGTCTGTGAAGCATTTTTTCCATGCCTCATCTCATTTGATCCTCACAGAAGTCCTGGAGAAGGTAGATAGGAGACTCGGTGGAATCCTATTTTCTTTTGATTAGCCGGAAAATGGAGATTTAGAAAGCTTAGAAACTTTGACCAGACTGAAAAGAAGTAAGAAATGGTGGAACTTGAAAACGACTTCAGGTTTTCTCACTGCGAAGAATATAGTCAAACACTGCAGCAGTTAAATATTTTACCCTTTGTTCTCCCTGCGTGTTTTATAATAATAATCTGCTTCATGTTGATATTTACTGCTGTGTTGCTGACAATTACCTGAAAGAGAAGTTAGGTGCTACACTGGGCTGGAAAAAGTTTAGATAAATCAGAAAGCAGGTCTAATTAAGCAAGTTTAATATATATATATATATATATATATATATATATATATATACACACACATATATATAAAAGGCTAAGTTGACTCACGCATGCATGATACATATAAAGCTTTTGCTGGCACCAGTCATATGCATGTGTTCCCATCTGTCATTGTCGATCATGAATTTGGTTGACACTTCTATTATAGAAAAAGGGCAAATATCGATATTAAAATATTTCTTCTAATTAATTTCCTTTCAATGTGCATGAATTCATGCACTGGGCCACTAGTTAAAGAAATAAAAAAGAGAATGTTAATGAGGTGTTTTTTATAGCTGTGAAATTAGGCAAAACCAAAATGTTATTGATCATCTATGATGTTCACAAGGTTGCGGAAAAACTGGCACATGTTTATGTCACTGGTGGCAGTATAGGTTCGAATAAACATTTTGGGTTTGGATATGTATGACATATGGCTTGCTAAACTTACTTCTTAGAATTCAACCTCAGGAAATAATTCAAAAAGAGAAAATAAGGTATAACCATAAAAATGTCCATTTAAGTTTCATCTGAGATAGAAAAGTAAGAAACCACTTACTTTAATAAAGTAAATTATCTGGTAAAGTAGTAATTATCTAAATGATAAGGAATTATACAATTATTACAATTATGATTTGGAAGACAATGTAAATGACACAGAAAATATTTATGACATAAATAGTGAAATAAAGTATAAAGTAAGAATGTATATAACTATAGGATAATCATGGCTCCTCATATTCCCATGAAAGAGCTTTTGCTCCACTCCCCAGGAGGAAGTAGTATCAGAGAGAAATTTTAGGCCTTCTTTTTATCTCGTACTTTTTCCCTCTCCTAGGGAGGATTTATATAATTAATAAGATATGTTTATTACTTATTCTATTGTGGGGCACTTGTTTTTCTCTCTACTCCTGCTTCAACCTGTGATAAGGATATCTGGATCAAAGCTCAAGACCTAGTTTCTCCAGCAAGCCAGCAAGTCTCCTGTTTTTTTGTCCCTCTGATTCCTGCTCACTCAGGGGGTATACCTTCTGTATAGCTAACTGGGTAAATGCCTGGTCTACAGACCCAACTCTCCAAATATGTAAGTCCAATGATATTAACTTGAGAGGAAGTAATCTGGAACCTCCACTTTGGCAACCAGTCCAAACCACTTCTTCTAATCTATCTTTACACTATAAGCAAATAATTAATTTTTATAAGGTTCCTATGTCTACTTCCAGACTACTTTTAAAAATAAGAGAGAAAAAGGCTGAGTAATGAGCTCCCTTCAACCCCAAAATGGGAGCCTGTGGGGAATCCAGAAAAAATAAACCCATTTGATTTTTTTAGAAATACAAATATGATTTTTAATTCTTTCCTTTTCCTTCATTTGGTTTTCCATTAATCTTGTTTCAGATATGAATAGCTCCAAACTCTAGGCAGGTAGTAGCTACTTCTCCTGAACTTAGTGGGTATACCCCTGTGTGGGCTGTGTGTACTGTCTTATTGTAGTTGAGCCTTGATTGCTGTTGGCATCAATGGGAGGAATTGACCTCCAGGACAATTGGCTGTGAAGACCAGCTGTGACTACAGTGGAAGATCTGCTGTGCAGGAGACACCACTATGGAGCAGCACTTGCTTCAGTGGAGCTTTGGTGCTCACTAAGTCTGCCTTTTGAGTGTGTTGCTGGTGGGTATGGTAGAGTTGTAATCTGGTATGGTCTGAAGCTGTCCACCAGGTGCACTGGCTCTGGGGCCACCCAGTAGATTCAAAGTTAGCCACTGCCTGTGCCCTGTCTGGGGCTACCTGCATGAGCTACAGAGATATCTGCAGATGGCTGCTGCTTGTGTTTGGCGTGGAGATGACCATGAGAGGCCAAGATGTGAACCTGAGCAAGCTGCTGCTAGTGCCAGGCCAAAGGACACTTATGGAGGGGTATGGGGCACACTGAGTCCAGCTGCTACTTTCTTGAGAGATTTTAGGAGACTCTGAAGTCTGAGCCAGGACAGGTCATTCATATGTAAAAACTGCTGCAAACAGTTTGGGTGGTGCTGCAAACTGTGTGGAGCAGGATCTCAGGGAATCACCAGGAGATGCAATGTGGCTGACATAAACCCAGAAGCCACTGTTCTAGGTCTCTGCAAGCTTTGTGAAGGCATGGATAGCCATATTCCCCAGAGGTAGCTCTCAAGGGACCATTTATTTATATAAAAGTGGTAACTTTACCCAAGCTAATTTGAGAGAATAAAAATGATGTAGAAACTGATTGGTAATGGAGAAAAAGAGTATAATTAGGGGATGATGAAATTCCTGGGTCTAGTCATTGTTCACAACCAGCAATACACCTGCTTTTCTACTTGGTAACTTAAACCAATAAATTCTCATCTTTGCATAAGTTGGCTTGATTTGGAATCTAGCCAGAGTGTGACAACTGCAGATGGAAACTGTGTCTGTGAAATTGTATCCCATTAAGGGGTGCTTTTGTGGCAGTAATGAAGCTGCCCTGATTCTCATCCCAGTCTACTTAGGAAAATTATATCAAATCCTATCATTAAACTTAATCTCTATCAGACAAAGACTATTCTGCATACAATCCATAAGAAGTCATATTTTAAATATCAACACCAATTTTTTTTCCAGAAGATTAAGTCAAAATTGTTCAAAATCATCCACTGTTGTATTTCATCAATTCTGTTAGAATCACAGCAGGTATAAATGAGTAGCAAATTCATGAATTGTGCATTAGTTTATATCTTTTCCTCAAGGCTAATTGTTTGCTTTATTTTTTCTTCTATTAAAGCTGTCAGTGCATAGTGATATAAGGTGAGCCTCAAATCTTGATGAGAAACAAGAACATTTTAAATATGGATATAATTATACAATGCCATAAAGTTTGTTTCTTTTTCCTCCTCACTAGCTCTCCTTAAGAGTTTTCAAAAATTAACACAACCAGCTAAGGGAACAAATATCTCAACAAACATAGTTTATGCATCTACTGACTGCTCTCTTCATGAAGAATATTATCCATAGCTGGCCTTTAGCTATTAATTGGTACAAATATTAAATTATGTGTGTGTGTGGGGGGGGGGCGTGAAATCTACACTGCAGGTTGTTTTTTAATCTGAGAGCTCCCTTTCCTGACCTACATGGCTGTGGGTGATGATTTTAGACTCTGCACCTGGAGAATGAATTTGTTTTTCCTCAGCACACTGGAGATTCTTTGCTTTTACAAAGACTGCTAGATAAACCCTTCAGATGGCAGTCAATATTTACTTTGCCTCAGGTAAAATTCTGTTTCTCTTTTACTTTAAGTATCATTTGAGAATACCAAGAATATTGACCATGACCAGAACCTCCATATAATACTGTCAGGCATTTATTGGCATAAACTACTCCTCCATACCCATTTTATAAATGAATGGAATTAGGTTCTAAATAATATCTTAAATATGTTGGAATGAAAAAAATTGACAATCACAGGTCTATTCCTCAAGGTCTTTTTGTAAGTTTCATTCCAATACAAGTTTTATTTCCCTTTCCTTTCCATGATTATGTCATTAAGAAAAGGAGAAATCCAGATATATTTTGTTCTCTAATCTGATGCACCTTTTCCATAACTATGGCACTGACATCAAACTAATCTCCAGAATTTTGACTCATGCTCTTATTTTCCTCACAGATCTTACATGCTTCTAGTGAAGACTGAAGAGAAAGTGTAATCTCTCTAGGGTGTATATGTGTCAGGGGATATAGGCTGATGGGAAAGTTATATACATACTCTCAGATTCTGGCTATTAGTGAACAAAGGCATCCACAATGTCAATAAGCATGTGGCAAAAGGTTTGTTTTTCATGTTAGGAGGTCACTGACTCATTCAAGAATGCCATGTGCTCAAAATACAGATGAGGGTTATCAATAAAAATATTAATGAACATTTGTAAGGTGTGGATACATAGAAATGTGTAAAGAGGAATTCCTAGTTATGAGTATTAGGAAGTGATATTTGTATATAATCATTTTACATAAATGTAACAGTTTGCAAAGCACCTTCATTGTAATCAGGTAAGATCAACAATGTTACATCATTTCTCTGCTCCTATTCATAGCAAAATTTCTAAAAATTATTGCCTTCCTTCACTGTCTCTTCGTTGACAGGCCAGTAGAGGACATTTGGCTCAAGAGGACTAGAAAGTCCTGAATGAAAAAGTGGCCCCAGCCTCATTTCCTGGAACAGCCACTGGTTACCCTATCCAGCACAACAGGAGGCAGCTGCACTGGAGGGCCAGACAGCAGGCTAACAATAACAATGGCCACCTACAACCCATAGCCTCAATGGACAACACTAATCCGTCTGAAGGACAAAGAACTCCATCTAATCAGACTAGAACACTTACATCCCCTAGCCCAGTGGTCGGCAAACCGCGGCTCGCGAGCCACATACAGCTCTTTGGCCCCTTGAGTGTGGCTCTTCCACAAAATACCACGTGTGGGCAAGCACGTACAGTGCGATTGAAACTTCGTGGCCCATGCGCAGAAGTCGGTTTTCGGCCTGGGCGAGTCTATTTTGAAGAAGTGGTTCTAACGCGGAGCCACACTCAAGGGGCGAAAGAGCCACATGTGGCTCTCCAGCCGCGGTTTGCCGACCACTGCCCTAGCCTCTGCCCCTTGCGGTTTTTGCGCATAAAATTCAACCCCAAGGACAGCGGAGGCTGAGTCCTAACCTTCCCTGGTTGTGGCTCCATCCCCCATTCCCTCTAATAAACTCCCCTCTTGCTAGCTGTGTCAGCCTATTTCCTTGAGCAACTCCAATCTTACAGTCTTTACCTTTCATTGTCTCCTCAAACAACTCTGACAGGCTTTTATCACACATTCTTCATCAACCACCTTTATTATATTTCTCAGTTAACTCCACATGACTATGTCTGTTGCTCAATTCTCAGTTCTTATTTTACTTAATCTCTCAGCAAAATTTGTTATTTTATCACTTCTCTCCCACCTTGAAACACTTCTTTCTGAAGCACTACTCTCTCTTCTCCTCTAGGCTCACTAGCCCTTAATTCTCAGTTTCTTTTGTTGATTTCACCTAATCTACTTAAATATTTTAATGTAGGAGTGACCCAGATTAGATCCTTGGACTTCTTCCCTTCTTCAACTACACTTTCTTTTTAGGAGGTGATTTTCCTCTTTCATGGCTTCAAAAACCATCTATACACTGAAAATTTCCAAATCCACCTCTCTATATCTAAGCACTCCCTAAGTTCCAAAGACATTTTTTTCAACTGCTGAGTACACATTTCCACTTAAATAGCTAATAAGAATGTTGAACTTTCCATGTCTGCAAGAATTTACTATTCTCCCCTCAAAACAAACAAACAAACAAACAAACAAAAAACTATGACCTCTCAGTCTTCCCTATCTCAATTGATGTCAATTTGAACCTTTAGCTTGATCAGATCTAAAGCCTCAGAATCATTTTTGGCACTCCTCTTTCCCTCACACACCATATATAATCCATCAAGAAATCGTGTTGGCTCTGCCTCCAAAATATGTCCCAAATTTGACTGTGTGTGTATATGTGTGTTTGTGTGTGTGTGTGTGTGTGTTTACCTAGAATGTCCTCTATGATTGTGCCATATTTTCCACTGCTTTTGATTTTCTTTTTTTAATGGTATAAATGCTTAATCTGTTTTTCCAGATTAATTAAATGAAAACATTTAAATATTTAATTTCCTGGAACATGTCTATGTTGGTTTCTTTCAGGTTATCTTTTTACAGTTTGATTTTTTAATTACAGTTTACATTCCATATTATTTTGTATTAGTTTCAGGTGTACATATAATAGGTAGACAATTGTACAAAGTGATTCCCCCCAATATTTCAAGTACCCACCTGGCACCATACATAGCTATTACTATATTATTGACTATATTCCCTATGCTGTACTTTACATCCTTGTGACTATTCTACCACTACCAATTTGTACTTCTTAATCCCTTTATCTCTTTCACCCAGTCCTACACACCTGCCCCCCTCTGGCAACCATCAGTCTGTTCTCTGTGTCTATGAGTCTGTTTCAATTTTTATTTTGTTCTTTAGATTCCACATACAAATTAAATTATTGGTCTTTCTCTGACTGACTTGTTTCAGTTAGCATAATGTGCTCTATATTCACCCATGCTGTTGCAAATGGTGAAAGTTCATTTCTTTTTATGGCTGAGTAATATTCCACTGTATCTGTAACACTACTTTTTATCCACTTGTCGATTTATGGGCACTTGGGTTGCATTCAAAACTCTTTGATATTGTGAATAATGCTACAACGAACATAGGGGTGCATATATTCTTTTGAATTAGTGCTTTGTGTTTCTTCAGATATATATCCAGAAGTGTAATCACCAGGTCATAAGACAGTTCCAGTTTTAATTTTTTTATGAACCTTCATACTGTTTTCCATAGTGGTACACCTATCTGCATTCCCACCAACAGTACACAAGGGTTCCCTTTTCTCCACATCCTCACCAATATTTGTTGTTAGTTGATTTATTGATGATAGCTTTTTTTAATAGGTGTGAGGTGATATCTCATTATGATTTTAATTTGTATTTCTCTGATGATTAGTGACATTGAACATCTTTCCATATATATGTTGGCCATCTGTATGTTCTTGCCTGAACTTCCAACATATTAGGCACATTCACCTTAGAGTCTTTGTGCTATCTCCCTCTGCATGGAAAGCTCTTCCCTTAAATCTTTGAATGACTGAATTCCTTATTACATTTTCATCTCTGCTCCAAAGTCCTCTTCTCGAGGAAGCTTTCATGGAACATTCTATCAAAAAGATAGATCATCCATTCTATCTGTCCCTCTCTATTCCTTTATTCTGCTTTGTTTTTTCATAGACCATACTACTTTCTGAAATTACATATTATAGTTTTGTTTCTATATTTATGGGCCACCTCTCCACTTAGACTAAAAGTGACATGAAGTCAAGGGCTTTGTTTTGTTCACCATGACAACCTTAGTGCTGAGCATATAATAGGTATCACAAAATACCTGTGGAATGAATAAATCAAACATCCTAATTTACATAAGAGAAAACTAAGGCATGGGAGATTAACTTGCCCAACATCACAGGGACAGAGCTTTACTTGAAGTCATACTTCCATGGTATTTACTCTGGTTGAAATTACCCATACATACACAAAATGCTTGAATAGAAAACCTCTGAGGTAAGGCCATAGCACAAAGCTCTTTCATTATATACTAGTATATCAACAACATACTGCATAACACAAGGCAAAACCTAGCAGACTAGCATGCAGTAAATTTCTAATGCACACACCAATAGATGAGATTTAATACATAGATTTCTAAAGACAAGCCTATCACTGAACTAAAACTTCAACTTATGATACTTATATTTATCCTTAAACATGTTCTTTTTTTAAATGAATGAGTTGATTACAAATAACTCATCTTTTAAGACTGTTCATTATTTAGCAAAAAAAAAAAAAATGGAGAGATGAAGCCAACATCCTTCTCTGCCTTCTGCAAATGGAAATGAGGCTCAGATATCCAGGACTTCACATTAATTTGATTTTTTAAAAATAGGTACTGACAACTTTAATAATTCAAGGCATAGATGTCTCTATCTTTGACATTAACTTTTTAATCTTTGGAGACTAAGATAGAAATACTTTCTTTTGTACAAAGTATAATAAAGTTTTCTTTAATTGTAGTATTTTGCAGATAACTCTGCTTCATGGTGCATTAATTCAAAACAGGTTTTTTTTCCTGAGAAAAAGAATGTTCTGTAGTCCTAGATCTGCACTATTGTCCATAAAATGCCTTTCAATTTATATAAAATTCTAACATCTCTGATTCATTTCTTTGTATTTCTTAGATCTTAGTCTTCAATGAGTTCTCCCTTTCAATGCAAATATACTAGGACAGAGTCCCCTTCTTCCTCAAGCAGCCTTACACTTTAAAGGATCTGTGAAATCCAAAGGGATCTGTTCTATCCATGGTGCTTTTATGGTACGAGTGTTGGCAAAGAATTACTTGTATCTATAAGTGGTATCCATATAGGCAAGTTCTTCAACTCCTGATTAAAACTGATTTTTTCTGAGTCAGAAGTTTGACATTGGTATGATTCTTCCTGGATTGACTCTATTTTTAGGACAGAGCCAAACATTGTATTGAGGGAAGGGGAAATGTGAGTTTTTGTGCAGAGAAAGCACCAGGCTCTACTTTGGAAGGGGAACTACCAACCAGAAACCATAAAGTCAAATTTTACATCTTTGAAAAACTATAGAATTATTTGAAAATACTTTCATGAAATGAGTGATCCTTGGAACCCACCTTCAGTCTGTCTTCTACTTTAGAACAGCATAGTTAATAGTTTTAGAGTCAAGAGAGCTGGGTTTGAACCCCAAGTTATTGGTTATTTGACCTTATGCAGGTTACAGAACTTTTGTGTCTCCATTTGCTTACCTGTAAAATGGGGATAATATTAGCCCCAGCCTCATAGAGTTTGTGATGTTAAAGGAACTGATGCCTGTGAAATGCTTAGCATGGTTACTGACACATAATGCAATTCAGTAAATGGAAACTATTGCTGTTGGTGGTATTGCCTTCATTAAGTGGAATTTTGTTCTATCTTTGGCACTTACCAGTTGTGTGACTTTAAGCAAGTCAATTCACATCTCTGAATCTGAATTTCCTCATTTTTAAGTAGGGATACTAACAGTCTACCTGAAATGGTTGTTGCAATAATTACATAGGATAATCACTGTAAAGCACATAGCAAAATACCTGTATAAATAAACAAATAAATATTGATATTTTTGTTGCTTCCCTCTCTTCTTGACAACCCACATCTTTCCCTGGAATAAGAAATCTCTTAACAAGGAGGGGAAATGAAAGTATGGGCTCGGCTGGTGTGGCTCAGTGGTTGAACATCAACCCATGAACCAAGAGGTCTCAAGCTTGATCCCTGGTCAGGGCACATGCCCAGGTTGCAGACTCGATTCCAAGTAGGAAATGCACCCAATTGATTTCTCTCTCTCATTGATGTTTCCATCTCTCTATCCTTTTCCCTTTCTCTATCTCTAAAATCAATAAAAACATTAAAAATATAGAAGTATGGGAGGCAGGAATCTGACTGTGTTACAGGAATATCTGTATAAAGAGGAAGGTGAGGAACTGATGAAACATAAGATATCATGACACAACTACATAATCCTATCTAATAAAAGGGTAATATGCAAATTGACCATCACTCTAACACACAAAATGGCCGCCCCCATGTGGTCAAAGATGGTCACCCCTATGTGGACACAATATGGCCACCACAAGATGGCCAGCAGGGGAAGGCAGTTGTGGGCGATCAGGCCTGCAGGGGAGGGCAGTTGGGAGGGATCAGGCCTGCAAGAGCGGGCAGTTGTGGGGCACCAGGCCTGTAAGGGAGGGCAGTTAGGAGTGACCAGGCTGGCAGAGGAGGGCAGTTGTAGGTGAACAGTCCAGCAGGGGATAGCAGTTGGGAGGGACTAGGCCTGCAATGGAGGGCAGTTGGGGGCAGGGAAGGGCAGTTATGGGTGACCGGGCTGCCAGAGGAGGGCAGATGGGGGTGACCAGGCCTTCAGGGGAGGACAGTTGAGGGGGACCATGCCTGCAGGGGAGGGCAGTTGAGTGGGACCAGGCCTGCAGGGGGGACAGTTGGGGGCAATCGGGCCTGCAGAAGAGCAGTTAGGCATTGATCAGGCTGGCAGGGGAGTGGTTAGGGGATGATCAGGCTGGCAGGCAGAAGCAGTTAGGGGCAATCAGGCAGGCAGGCAGGCGAGAGGTTGGGAGCCAGCAGTCCTGAATTGTGAGAGGTATGTCTGACTGCCCATCTGGGCCCGATCCCAGGCATTCAGGCATCCCTTAAGGGGTCCCAGATTGGAGACTGTGCAGGCTGGGCTGAGGGACACCCCATCCCCACCCCCATGCATGTATTTCATGCACCGGGCCTCTAGTCCTATATAATAAAGAGTTAATATGCTAATTAGACCAAACAGCAGAACGACCATCTGGATGACCTTCTGGATGACCATCCAGATGACCTTCCAGATGAAGCCAGGGCTGCGAGGGCCCAGCCCCTTGCATGAATTTCGTGCATCAGACCTCTAGTTTATACATAAGAAAATAATTTAAATTCAATTAAAATATTGAAATACATTTTTAATTTTATGTTGTAGGAAAGGACAACATAATGCATCAAATTTGATTAAGAATGAAATTGAGATTAGAAATAATTCCACAAAGTGATGAAACTGGAAGATTTCTTAGGGGAGATTATAATAATTAAATTAATCCCCTAGCTCTTTTTATGAATTAAAACCCTTGCCCACTTTGAAGTTATTGGAAAGGAGTACTTGATCTCATGTGACCATTGGCACAGCATAATTCTTCTGTATCATCTTATTACATAATCTTCATATGTAAGAGTTTTGAATGCTGTTCATAGATCAATTTCCCCCAAACTAGGTACTCAGTGTAGACATATGAAGTGTTTGCTGTTTGTGCAATATATGAAAAAAATTAATAAAAAGGCCTTATCCTATATAATAAAAAGCTAATATGCAAATTGTCCCCTCAGGAGTTTGACCAACTGGGATTTTGACCACTTGCTATGAAGTGCACTGACCACCAGGGGGCAGTGCAGAATGAAGGAAGGCCCTTGCCGGCAGCTGGCAGCCAGGGGAAGGAAGGCCCCAATTGACCCTGATTGCCAGCCCAGCCTAGGGATCCTACCCATGCAGGAATTTTGTGCACTGGGCCTCTAGTATAAAATATTCAAATGTGCATAATCGGAACTTCCAACCTCATGACTTTTATAGAATATATTTTTAGAAATTGAAATCTGGTAATGTTTAGGTATGTGTCAGATATCAATGCTCTAAATGTCCTTTAATTGTTTTTAAATAACTTTTAGAACCTGTATAACAAATGCTTCAGACATTCTATGTGCTAATTCTAATCAGTAGCCTAAGTATCTAAATAATATAGAATATATTTCCAAATGCTTAAATGGCTTAGTTCCATGGATGGTGGGTTTTTAGAAAACTTGTATAACATAGCTCATGGTTTAAAATAGCATTTTCCTAGAGTGTCAGAAAGTGCTTAAATTGTTACTTAAACTATTATTCTAAAAACTCGTATTCCAAATACTCACTTATGACTGCTCAGATGTACATATTTATGGTATTGATTTTTACCAAGAATAGTTTTATAGGAAATTTGTGACCCAACAGATTCCAATTTTTTAATAATTTTGCTTCTGCTGTTATTAGGTTTTGATGCCTAGACTGGTTAGAAATAAAAAATCAAAAATAAAACTGAACCAATTCAGGTAATTTGTGTGAAAAATAATTGGACAATAACACAAGTCACAGGTCATGACTTAGCAGATGCTCAAAACAATCTTGGGGATAACCAGAAGGGTTTGATTTTAAGTGGTTATTTTTCAGTAGTAACAATCAGTTTGTAAGATGCTATTTATCTGTATTCAACTCTTTGATTTATTTATTTTTTCTAAATTGCTTTTTACATAGAAACAGAGGCTCTTACATTGAGGAGTCTCAAAGTAATTTTAAATTAATTTTCACTATATTTGGGAAGGATGTGAATGTTTTACCAGAAAACAAGTGATTAGTGAAGGGGATGTGTATGGATTCCCAGAGTTGCTATACATTCACTAGTGGTATTAAAATGTGGCTTCTAACTTTGATATTTTTTTTGGGGGGGTGATGATTATTAATTAAAAGGAAACATCACACTTTATTTAATGTATGCTTTTTACTGGTTACCACTAATGTAACCATTTAGAAATAAGGACAAAAATATTTGTTACATATTTTTATTTACACATTACTTTTTTATTGTTAAATGATACATGGTACAGAGAATACATAATGGATGTAATACTGCCACCTCTTGGTTATGTAAATAAGTTGCTCTGCAGTCATAATTATCCCTATTCAAATAGTAAAATGCAAGTGCTTACAAGTCAACCAAGTCTTTACTATTGTGGTTTAGCAAAAGCAGTTGTAAATAAATATATATGCATTTGTGAATGCTTTAAGAGCCTCTAAAAGGTACATTATTTATGCACTAAAATATACCTGTGCTTATGAAATGACAGTGACATTTTGTGCTGCAGCATTCCAGAAAGCAATGTTCGGAGTTGGAATAACTTTACAGTTGTTCAGAGTATCCTTTATTTAGTCAAGATCAAGTTAATCCAACCTATGCTTAAGCATAGAAATCCAATTCTTTTTATTTCTCTTTCTTTCTTTCTTTCTTTCTTTCTTTCTTTCTTTCTTTCTTTCTTTCTTTCTTTCTTTCTTCTTTCTTTCTTTCTTTCTTTCTTTCTTTCTTTCTTTCTTTCTTTCTTTCTTTCTTTCTTTCTTTCTTTCTTTCTCTTTCTTTCTTTCTTTCTTTCTTTCTTTCTTTCTTTCTTTCTTTCTTTCTTTCTTTCTTTCTTTCTTCTTTCTTTCTTTCTTTCTTTTACTTATTTTTATTTATATTTATTGTTGATAGTATTACAGATGTCCCCCATTTCCCTCACCTTTGCCCCCTCCACCCAGTACCTTTTTCTTTCTTTTAAAAATGCATGTGCTCATTTTAATCACTTTAGCAAAGTGTTTGATAACCAGAGTACACACCAGAAAAGCTGGCATTTTCTTATTAAAGAAGGTCTAAAACCTTGACTGAATTAAGTGTCCCAGGAACAAAAAGTCGATATGACTATTCTTTTTTCCTTCACTGAAGTAGGGAGTAGTTTATAAAGAAAACAAGCAGGGTAATATTCCTGTGGATGGGTGGATACTAAGATAAAATACTTATTTCTACAAAAATGGAAAGAACTAACCACAGTGTTACATCAGTAGTGCCATTTGGATAAATATTTTACTACTAGAGGCCCGGTGCACAGAATCTGTGCACTGGGGCGGGGGGGAGGGTCCCTCAGCCCAGTCTGCACCCTCTTGCAGTCCGGGAGCCCACAGGGGATGTCCAACTGCCGGCTTAGGCCCACTCCATGCAGGAAGTGGGCCTAAGCCAGCAGTTGGACATTCTTAGCGCTACTGTGGAGGCAGGAAAGGCTCCTGTCACCGCAGCTGCTCTCGCCAGCCCTGAGCCCGGCTTCTGGCTGCCCCTTTGAGACCACACTGACCACCAGGAGTCAACTCCTGCATTGAGCATTGGCCCCCTAGTGGTCAGGACAGTATCATAGTGACTGGTCGTTCCTCCATTCAGTCAATTTGCATATTAGCCTTTTATTATATAGGATTTTAATAACAGCTCTTATTTCTACTATAATTTATATTTTACACAGCCCCTCCACATTTATGATCAGATAAACAGTTTCCTTTACAGTGGGAGCACACAATGCAGTCATAAAGGATCCATTGCCATTTTGTCTGTCAGATAGTCAGTGGTGCTCTTATTCAAGTCAAGCAATAGTATAAATATGGTGTTGTACAGACACAACGGTGACTGGTGACACTGTCAGCAGAAAGGATACACACTTGGTGACTGGTGAGGGCAGTAAGGATGGTCATACATATCTGTTTTCTTGTTTCACTTGGCAACCAAACACTGGACCATGATTGGGGACATCATGTGTAACTCTTAAATAGGTTATATTATATGCAAAAGTTTTAAGGAGGAAAGAACAAATATCAAAACCCAGGAGAGACCTTCAAGACTATCTAGTCCAACTGTCTTTAAAAATGGAAAAACAATGGTCCTTCAGTCCTTAGAAGGCATATGAATGGCTCACCCAGCATATGGGTGGCAAAGCAGAACCAGAAGCCTGTTCCCTAACCACAGGCTAGTCCCCTTCCACCCCAATGTGGTATCTCTGGGCTCTTTAGTCCTGGTTTCAACCTTCAGATGTCTTCAATTGTAGGAATTAATATCTGTTTTCTTCAGAGTGGCTTTCTAGTTATAAGTGCTAAGGGCTTTTAAGCCACAATCCCTTATTCAATGCCCCAATCAGTGAATCCTATTGATTTTAGGAAATTATTACAAGTATAGGGGGAACACCTAGGTCAGGTGTACTTTTAAAATCCAGGACATAACCTCTTATAATTTTAGAAATAAGTGGGTACACCTCAAATGATAATTTCAGACAACTCACCAAAGAGGAAGTTAAAAAAACAGGCCTATAAGCTTTAACAGACAATGGAAAACCTGCTACCCAGAAAGAAGTGGAGAAGTGTCTTGAATAAGTTCTCACAGCAGGATTGCGGTCTAGTGATGGCTGGTACTTTTTCTGCAGCACATTAATATGTGTATTATTGCTCTAGTACATCAACTGACAAGGCATTGGGAGGAAGAGTTTTTAAACAGTAAAAGAAAATTTGACACTAGCGGGTGCCCCATAGAGGTTCATTGACCCTGAAGGGATTGTGTAAAGTAATAGCTGGAAGAAGGGATACTCATTTTCTTAAATTGAATTTCCATCAAATGCAGTCTTCTTTCTGTTTCCCACTGTTCTCATTGACTGGCCTGAGACCTGAACTAGTGTTGAGGAGAATTTAAGATATCCAAATAAGTTAGAGACCCAGCTATGCTATGTTTTACTGACCCAACAATTAGTATCTGTACCTCAAACTATGGAATAAAATAATATGTTTGTTAGAACAACTTGGTTTACATAGGCCACAGAAGCAACAAAGAGGCTCAGGCAAGGGACAATAATTCACTCACACTTCATGTTGTAATTTTGCATTGACCTCTGAAGCAGCAACTATTGCAGTGATTGGGATCCAGGAAGGGACTCTTTCTGTCATGTGGCAGTCATACAGAGTTGTAAAGAGAAGAGCTTTGTACTTCAGTTAATGAAGGTTTCTCTCAGTCAGTTAATGTGAGACATTCTCAACCGAATGACTTGTATGCATGCATATAAGAGACATTCTCATTTGCTTGGCAACCAGCTGGATAGGGGCCATGCAAGGCCAGCCAGAGCACATCGCTTCCATTAAGAGAGGCAAGGCACATAGTTCTGTGGAGGAAGTGGCCTTTGGGGGCTGAGCCACTATCCTAAAACTGCATGTTGTAAATATTATTGCATTTAATTACTGGAACAATCTAGATCGAGAAAGTATATGTGAAATTGTATTTTGAATGATGCATGGAAATGTGATATTGTGGGCCTGCATGTGCTACGTGTCTGTGGATATACTTTGTGCTTTGCGTAAAGCATTGTGAAGGGATGGGCACTCTAGGGTATGTGTGATGTGTATGTTGAGGGCAACAGGGGTGCATTCCATTCACCAATAGCTCAGCTAGGTGAAGAGGATAGTGATCTAGTATTGAGATCACTGAGGGGCAATGAGGAAACTGATATTTTGAAATTTCTGGGACTTTAGGACCAGACATCACCTTAATCAGAAATTATGGACCTCTGTTAGCTTTCAGACCATGGCTAAAAATAATAGTTACAATTTATTGAGCATCTACCGTGTACCAGGTACTGTGCTAAACTCTTTCCATGTAGGAGTTCATTTCTTTTCTTTTTTTTTGATTTGAGGTTATATCTCTACTTTCTTTTTGTTTTAATTTTTTATTAAGATACTAGAGGCCGATTGCAGGAAGATTCCTGCAAGAATAAGGCTTCCTTGGGCCTATTCCTGCAAGAATAGGACTTCCTGCGGCCTGAGCAAAGCAGAGAAGGGAGCAAAGCCTGCCGCCGCCCTGCTTTCCCTGCCTCTTCCTTCTATGCTGTCTTCAGTCTTCACTCCAAATTAACTGCCATCTTTGTTGGGTTAATTTGCATACTTGCTCTGATTGGCTGGTGGGCATAGCAGAGTGATGGTCAATTTGCATGTTTCTCTTTTATTAATGTAGATTATATATGTAAATATCTTACCATTGCCCTCCCAACCCACTCCCATACATGCCCTCACCCCCCAGCATTTTGCGTCCATTGGTTATGCTTATATGCATGCATATAAGTCCTTCAGTTGATCTCTTATCTCCCCCACCTCTCCCTAACCTTCCTGCTGTAATTTGACAGTCTGTTTGATGCTTTACTGTTTTTGTTCATTGGTTTATAATGTTCTTTATTATCCCTAAATGAGTGAGATCATGTGGTATTTTTCTTTCCTTGACTGGCTTATTTCACTTAGCATAATGTTCTCCAATTCCATCCAGGTTCCTGCAAATGGAAAGAATTCCTTTTTATGGCAGCATAGTATTCCATTGTGTAGATGTACCAAAGTTTTCTAATCCAGCCATCTGCTGACGGGCACCAAGGCTGTTTATAGATCTTAGCTATTGTAAATTGTGCTGCTATGAACATAGGGGGGCATATATCCTTTCTTATTGGTGTTGCTAGTTTCTTAGGATATATTCCTAGGACTGGGGTTACTGGGTCAAATGGGAGTTCCATTTTCAGTTTTTTGAGGAAACGCCACACTGTTCTCCACAGTGGCTGCACCAGTCTGCATTCCCACCAGCAGTGCACGAGTGTTCCTTTTCTCCGCATCCTCACCAACACTTGTCATTTGTTGATTTGTTAATGATAGCCATTCTGACAGGTGTGAGATGGTACCGCATTGTCTTTTTGATTTGCATCTCTTGGATAATTAGTGACTTTGATCATGTTTTCATGTGTCTCTTGCCTTCCTTCTGTCTTCTTTCGAAAAGATTCTATTTAGGTCAGTTGTCCATTTTTTTATCGGATCATTTATCTTCCTTTTATTAAGTTGTATAAGTTCCCTGTAGATGTTGGAGATTAAACCTTTATCAGTGATAACATTTGCAAATATGTTCTCCCATAGAGTGGGCTTTCTTGTTGTTTTGTTGATGGTTTCTTTTGTTGTAAAAAAGCTTTTTATTTTGATGTAGTCCCATTTTTTTATTTTCTCTTTAGCTTCCATTGCTTTAGGGGCAGTATCAGTGAAGAAGTTCTTTCGGCATATGTCTGAAATTTTGCTGCCTGTGGATTCTTCTATTATATTTTATGGTTTCCCGTCTTATGTTTAAGTCCTGTATCCATTTTGAGTTTACTTTTGTGTATGGTGTAAGTTGGTGATCTAGCTTCATTTTTTGCATGTATCTGTCCAATTTTCCCTACAACATTTATTGAAGAGACTGTCTTGAATCCATTGTATATTCATGCCTCCTTTGTCAAATATTAATTGAGCATAGTGGTTTGAATCAATATCTGGATTCTCTAACCTATTCCATTGATCTATATGTCTGTTCTAGTAACAGTACCAGGCTGTTTTGAGAACAGTTGCTTTGTAATACAGCTTGAAAACTGGTATTGAGATCCTTCCTATTTTATTCTTCTTTCTCAGGATTTCTGTGGCTATTCAGGGTCTTTTTTTATTCCAGATGAATTTTTGGAGAGTTCTTTCTAGGTCTGTGAAATATGCCATTGGTAATTTAATGGGGAGTGCATTGAATCTATAGATTGCGTTGGGTAGTATGGACATTTTAATGATGTTGATTCTACCAATCCATGAACATGGTATGTTCTTCCATCTGTTTACGTCTTCCTCTATCTCTTTTTTCAGCCAAACCAGTCTCGGCTCTTTTTTCCGTGTCCTGTAGTTTTCCACATATAGGTCTTTTACCTCCTTAGTTAAGTTTATTCCTAGATATCTTAATTTTTTTGGTGAGATGGTAAATGGTATTGCTTTTTTAGTCTCTCTTTCTGTAAGTTCACTATTGGTGTATAGAAAGGCCATAGATTTCTTGGCATTAATTTTGTATCCTGCTACATTGCCAAATTCATTTATTAAGTCTATTAGTTTTTTGATGGAGTATTTCGGGTTTTTATGTACAATATCATGTCATCTGCAAATAAGGACAACTTGACTTCCTCTTTTCCAATTTGGATGCCTTTTATTTCTTCTTCTTGTCTAATTGCAATGGCTAATACTTCCAGTACTATGTCAAACAGGAGTGTTGAGAGTAGGCATCTCTGTCTTGTTTCTGTTCTTAGGGGAAATGTTTTAGTTTTTGCCCATTGAGTATGATGTTTGCTGTGGGTTTATCATATATAGCTTTTATTATGTTCAGGTATGTATGATCCTTCTACTCCCACCGTGTTGAGACTTTTTATCCAGAAAGGGTGTTGGATTTTGTCAAATGCTATTTCTGCATCAATTTTTATGACTATGTGATTTTTATCTCTCAATTTGTTTATGTGCTGTATCACATTTATTGATTTGCGGATATTGTACCATCCTTGCATTCCTGGGATAAATCCTACTTGGTCATAGTGTATGATCTTTTGATGTACTGCTGGAGCTGGTTTGCTAGAACTTTGTTGAGGATTTTCGCATCTATGTTCATGGAGGATATTGGCCTGTAATTCTCTTTCATTGTGTTGTCTTTATCTGGTTTTGGTATTAGGGTGATGCTGGCTTCATAAAAGGAGCTTGGAAGTGTTCCTTCCTCTTGAATTTTTTGGAATAGTCTGAGGAGGATAGGTTTTAGTTCTTCCTTGAATATTTGGTAAAACTCTCCTGTGAAGCTGTCTGGTCCTGGCTTTTGTTTGCTGGAAGCATTTTGATGACTGCTTCAATTTCTGCCATAGATTACTGGCCTATTGAGCTGTTTATATTCTTCCTGATTGAGTTTTGGAAGGTTATATTTTTCTAGGAATATGTCCATTTCCTCCAGGTTGTCCAGTTTCTTGGAATAGAGTTGTTTGTAGTATTTTTTTAATAATCCTTTGTATTTTGGTGGGGTCTGTTGTTATTTCACCTCTTTCATTTTTTATTTTGTTTCTTTGGGTACTCTCTCTTTGTTTCTTGTTGAGCCTGGCTAGAGGTTCATCAATCTTGTTTATCCTTTCAAAGAACCAACTCTTGGTTTTATCTTTTGTATTGTTTTTTGGTCTCTATATCGTTTATCTCAGCTCTGATCTTTATTATTTACTTCCTTCTGCTTACACTGGGCTTTTCTTGTTGCTATTTTTCTAACTCTTTGAGTTGTAGGGTTAGGTAATTTATTACCATTGTTTCTTGTTTTTTTGCAGTAGGCTTCTAGAGCTATGAACTTCCCTCTCAAGACTGCTTTCACTGTGTCCCATAGATATTGGATTGTTGTGTTTTCATTGTCATTTTTGCAATGATGTTTTTTTAATTCTTCCTTGATCTCTCTGGTAACCCAGTCATTGTTTAATAGCATGCTGTTTAGTCTCCATGTGTTTGATTTTTTTGGATTGTTTTTATTGTAGTTGACTTCCAGTTTTATGCCACTGTGATCTGAGAAGATGCTTGATATGATTTCTATCTTCTTGAATTTGAACAGACTTTACCTATGTCCCAACATATGGTCTATCTTTGAAAATGAGCCATGTGCACTTGAGAAGAATATATATTGTGTGGCTTTGGGGTGAAATCTCCTGAAGATGTCAATTAATTCCATATGGTCTAGTGAGTAATTTAGGAATCATGTTTCTTTGCTGATTTTTTGTTTAAAGGATTTGTCCAATGGTAATAGTGGGGTACTAAAGTCTCTTACTATGATTGTATTGCTGTTAATCCCTTGATATCCTTCAGGAGTTTTTTTTTTTATGTATTTGGGTGCTCCTGTATTGGATGCATATATGTTTACCAGAGTTGGATTATTCCCTTTCGTATTATGAAGTGGCCTTCCTTATCTCTTCTTATGTCCTTCACTTTTAGATCTAATTTGTCAGATATAAGTACTACTAACCCAGCTTTTTTTTCATTTCCATTCACCTGAAAAACCTTTTTCCATCCCTTCACCCTTAGTCTGTGTGCGTCTTTTTTTCTGAGGTGGGTTTCTTATAGACAGCAGATTTATGAGTGCTGTTTTCTTATCCAATCCGTTACCCTATGTCTTTTGTTTGGGACATTTAATCCATTTACATTTAAAGTTATTATTGATAGGTACTTATTTGTCGCCATTTTTATTCTTTACCCCTGTGTTCCTTCTTCGCTTCTTATTTCATTTTTTTTTTTTACAACACACCCTTTAGCATTTCTTGCATTGCTGGTAAGGTGGTGATAAATTCCCTTAGTCCTTTTTTGTCTGTGAAGCTCCTGATTTCACCTTCAATTTTGATTGATAGCTTTGTTGGGTACAGTATTCTTGGATTCAGACCCTTCCTTTGCATGACTTTGTATATTTCATTCCATTCCCTTCTGGCCTGATGAGTTTCTTTTGAGAAATCATTTGCTAGTCTGATGGGGGCTTCTTTGTATATATCTTTCTGTCTCTCTCTGGCCGCTTTTAAGATTCTTACTTTGTCCTTGGTGTTTGCCAATTTAATTATTATGTGCCTTAGGGTCGGTCTTTTGAGGTTCATTTTGCTTGGGACTCTGTGAGCTTCTTGGATTTGTGTGGGTTTTTTCTTCCCTATATCAGGGAAGTTTTCTGTCATTATTTTTTCAAACAGGTTTTCTATTTCTTGCTCAGTTTCCTTTCCTTCTGGGACCCCTATTATGTGGATGTTGTTTTGTTTTTTGTTGTCCCAAAATTCCCTTAGGCTCTCCTCCTGCTTCTTAATTTTTTTTTTTCCAGAAGCTGCTCTACTTTGGTATTTTTTTCCATCTTGTCTTCTAGCTCACTGATGTGGTCTTCTGCTTCTTCTAGTCTACTCTTGATGCTTTCTATTGAGTTCTTTACAGCAGCAATGTCATTTTTTATTTCTTCTTGGTTCTTCTTCATTTCCTCTTGGTTCTTTCTCATATTGTCGAATTTGTCTTCCATTGTTTTCAGCCATCTTATGACTATTTCTCTGATTTCTTTCTCTGATAGGTTGCTTGCCTCTATTTCGTTTGCTTCCTTTTCTGGTGATGCCTGCTTTTCTTTCATATGCAGGCTGTTTCTTTGTCTCCCCATGGCCTCTCTTCTCAGGATGTCTGGTTATGTAGTTCTCTCTCTCCTACCACTACATTTAACTCCTTCAGAACTGGTTCCTCCTCAGAACTGAAACTTTCAATAAAAAAGAAACAACACTTAAATTGTGTTCTGCGTGTTATTCATGTCCACATCCACTTTATAGAGTTAAGTCCCATAGGGAGTTAGAATAGAGGGACAGAGAGGCTGGAGCAGAGGCCAAGACAGAGGGGAACCAGGCCCATTTCATTCTTATAACAATGCTGTGATGTAGGCAATATTATTACCCAGTTTCTGTGGATGAGGAAACTAATACACAGGGTGTTAAAGTAATTTGCCCAAAGTGACTCAACTAGTAAATTAAAGAGCCAGTATTTGAATCCAGGCAACCTGGCTACCTAGCCCATGCTTTTCTATCACTGTTCTCTACAGTCTTTTATCTCTCACCTCCTTATAAAAATCCAGTTATTACGAGGAATCCAACCTTTTCCTTATACAAATAAGGAAATGGAAGCCAGGAGGGAAGGAGCAGCTTGCATTGGGCCCAAGTGGCCATTGGTAGAGCCCACTCTGCACATACACCCTGTTCTTTCTTTGATATTGGTCAACCAGCTCCCAGGCGGGGTTGGGGGGCACCTACTCCATGAGCAGCAGACACAATTCTGGTCCTAGTGTTATCAGCATTCTTCATTTCAAGGAGTTGAGCACAGTTGTTCAGGAAAATAATTATTTTTTCTGGTTTGAAAGCAAAAGGAATAATTCCATTTTGTCTCCCTTTGTCATTAATGTTGTGAATTGGATATATTTTATTCAAGGCTGCATGCATATGCACCTTTCAAAGTACTCCAGTCTATTAGGATTTAAATGCTTGGGGGAATGATTGACAAATCTAGTGAAACACACCAGAGGGCACTAATCCAGGAGAGGAACATTGATGTGAGAGAGAAACATCCATCAGGTGCCTTCTATATGCATGCTGACCAGGGATTGAACCCGGGACATTTCAGTGTATAGGATGATGCTCCAACCAAGTGATCTACACCAACCAGGGTCTTTCTTTAATAGTTAAAGTACTAAGGAAGGATCTGTGCTAAGACTGGAGGCTAAGCCATAGGAATATGAAGATTCACTTATGAATGGCTCTTGGTGATATAACAAAATGAAATGAAGTATATGGAATTGCAAAATATCTTTTAACTTTAAACTTTATGCCATATATGTGTGATAAGAAAAAAAAGACTACAAATGATTGCTCAATGTTTCTGACCATCTTAATAGCCAAATTATATGGACTGCTTAGATGCTAGAATCATTTATGCATGAATTAAGTAAGGCTGCCTACCTAAAAATGAGCTGCCTACAGATGAAGTAGCCCTAGCAGTGGTTGTGAGATATTTCCTCCCTAAATTTTTAGAGCAGCATATGGCACATCTAGTCGTCTACTAATTTGGAAATATGGTGTTTTTAACCAAGAAGCAAGTTCTAGACTTGGAAGAAATAGAAACAAAGCTCAGCTTGTAAATCAGGAATGCATAATATGCAATTTACTCTGAAAATGTGGCAAATGAGCCCCAAAATGAACTCACTGTGTAAATCAGTGGATGAAATAACTTTCCATAAAAGTGTCAGAACAGCTATAGAGAATAAGAGGAAACTTATGTAAGAGTTCAACCTTCAAAAGTGGTTAGACTCCTTACCTTGAACCAGGTAACAGAACAGAAGACTGCCACTTCTGGAGGGTACAGGCTCCTCTGGTTAAAAAAAATCAATACAAGTTAAACCATATGGTTCTGAACTTCTTTATTTCACTTATATGTGAAATATAAAATTGAAAGTAGCAAATGAATAGACAAGACAAACAAATAAATCTCATAGACACAGAGGATGTTGGAAGATGATGACTGGCAGGAAGGTAGGGAGGAGAGAGTGTGAGAGAGTGAAGGAGCGATAGAGGAGTGTGTGGACATGTGTCGTGTGTGTGTGTATGAGCTAGAGAAAGATCCTGAAGGTCTTCCAAGGGGCTGCCAATCTAGGCTGTCTTACACGGCAGAGCCCTGCCGCCACTGCGGACATACCGGGGCAGCCAGCGCAGGCACAGAGACCATGCCATCTTGAAAAACAGAGCTGCTTGAGACTAGGATCCTGGCCTCAGCACCACCCAGTCTGGTTTCAGACGCAAACCAGGACCATGCAGCCACTGGGGACAGCGACCTGTGACCACAGCTGCAGACCCACAGACACCAAGAATCCAGACATCTGGGTTGCAGATTTCTGTGAGTCACAGAGTCCATCCCCCTCCCCACAGGCTCATGGCAGTGCCAAAGGAACTGCTAGACCTGCCCCTCCCACAGGCCTCACCACAGATGAAGGAATTTGAACCTGGGAGCACACAGACACTGGGAATCTGTTCCCCACAACACAATCAGGCGACACCTGACTTCGATTCTGGGCTAGTGCACACGGAAGTCTGTTTTCCACAGTGAAGGAGTGGACCTCCTGCCAACACAGTGCTACTGTGCAACCAGTCCACCAAACTGACCAGGACCCTGATTCTCCAGGTGAGAGGCAACACTAAGTATCAGTGAATTGACTCTGTTTCTCATCGTGTGCGCCTGGGATCCCTGATTTCCAGTGCATTCACACTAAAAGCAAGTGACTCCAATTCTTGGTGCATACACACAGAGGACCCTGATTCTCAGCGCGAGGCCGCACCAAGCAACAGAGACTCTGATACTCAATTCTTGGTGCAGGCACAGGGGAACATGCCAAGAGAGGTCTGTTTCAGCGTGGTACAGGCTGGGTCCCTGATATTAGGTGCGTGCATGAGGCCACACTGAACACCAGTGACTCTGATCCTGGGCGAGCGTGGCTCCCACCAACTCATGGCAGCCACACGTCTTGGTGTCGGAGCTCTTCAGTGACACTCGGGTGGTCCAAAGCTCCCACTGCACATGGCCCAGACCCATGCAAGTAGACATTTGAACCTTCTGGTGATAGTCAGAATGGGGAGACGACACAATCCCCAGAGGAAAGAAAATGAGGAGTCACCAAGAAAGAAGATTAGTGAAATGGAAGCATGCAACATGACAGAAAAAGAATTCAGAGTAATGGTCATACAGTTCATACACCGGATAGATGAGAAAATCAACAACCTATGAAAAAATCAGGAAGGAATAAAAAGTGATATAGCTATAATAAAAAACACCATGGAAGGTTTTAACAGCAGACTAGAAGAAGCAGAGGACTGAATTAGTGAGTTAGAAGATAAGGTAGAGAAACAAGCGCAATCTGAACAGCAACTGGAGAAAAAAATTAAAAAGCAGGAGGAGAGCTGAAGGGAGCTTTGGGACAACACAAAACGAAGTAACATATATATAATAAGGCTGCCAGAAGGACAAGAAGAGCAGCAAGGATTAGAAAATCAATTTGAAGAAATAATGAGAGAAAACTTCCCAGATAAGAGGAAGAAAAAAGTTACATAAGTACAGAGAGTCCCAAGCAAGATGAATCCCAAAAGACCCACACCAAGACACATGAAAATTACAATGGCAAATGTTAGCAACAAAGAGAGTCTTAAAGGCTGCAAGAGAGAGACAGAGAGTTACCTACAAAGGATCCCCCATCAGATTATCAAATGATTTCACAAGAGAAACACATTAAGCTAGAAGGGAATGGAAGGAAGTATGCAAAGTGATGCAAAGCAAAGGACTGAATCCAAGAATACTCTATCCAGCAAGACTATCAATCAAAATTGAAGGGGAAATCAGGAGCTTTGCAGACAAACAAAGGCTAAATGAGTTTATCACTACCAAGCAAGCAATGCAAGATATGCTACAGGGAATGCTGTAAAAAGAAGAAATACAAAGGGAGGAAGGAACACAGGCATAAAGTATAGAAATGGCTACAAACAAGTACCTATTAATAATAACATTAAATGTAAATGAATTAAATGCTTCTATCAAAAGACATCAAGTGAGTGAATGGATAAGAAAACATGACCCATATATATGCTGTCTACAGGAGACCCACCTCAGAACAAGGGACTCACACAGACTGAAAATGAAGGGATGGAAAAATATCTATCAGGCGAATGGAAATGAAAAAATAAAGTGGGGGTAGCAATACTTACATCTGACAAAATAGACCTCAAAGTGAAGACCATAATAAGAGACAAGAAAGGCCACTTCATAATTCTAAAGGGATCAATACAACAAGAGGATATAACTCTGGTAAACATTTATGCACCTAATGCAGGAGCACCCAAATACATAAAACAACTTGTGGAAGATATCAAGGGAGAGATTGACAGCAACACAATCATATTAGGAGACTTTAATGCCCCATTAACATCACTGGATAAATCCTCTAGACTAAAAATTAGTAAAGATACATCAATCTTAAATGACTCAATAGATCAGATGAACTTAATTGACATCCTTAGAACATTCCACCCCAAAACTATAGACTATACATTCTTCTCAAGTGCACATGGGACATTTTCAAAGATAGACCATATATTGGGACACAGACAAAGTCTCTCCAAATTCAAAAAGATTGAAATCATATCAAGCATCTTCTCAGATCACAATGGCATAAAATTAGAAAGCAATTACAGTAAAAAGAATCACACACAAAAAAAATTGGAGGATGAATAGCACACTATTAAACAATGAGTGGGTTACCAAAGAGATCAAAGAATAAAATACATGCCGTAAACAAACAATAATGAAAACACAACAATTCAAAATCTTTGGGACACAGTGAAAGCAGTCCTGAGAGGGAAGTTTATAGCCTTACATGCCTACCTCAAAAAAAGAAAAAAAAAAGGAAAGAAAAACTGGTAGTAAACCATCTAACTCTGTAACTTAAAGAACTAGAAAGTGAGCAACAAGAAAAGCGCAGTGTGATCAGAAGGAAGGAAATAATAAAGATCAGAGCAGAAATAAATGACATAGAGACAAAAAAAAACAAAACACCACAATACAAAAGATCAATGAAACCAAGAGCTGGTTCTTTGAAAGGATAAAAAAGATTGATGAACCTCTAGCCAGGTTCACCAAGAAGCAAAGAGAGAAGATCCAAATACACAAAATCAGAAACAAAAGAGGTGAAGTAACAACAGATCCCTCAGACAAATGAAGAATCATAAAAAATACTATGAGCAACTCTACTCCAACAAACTGGTTTACAAAGAAGAAAGGGACATATTCCTAAAAAAATACAACCTTACAAAACTCAACCAGGAGGAATCAAAAAATCTGAATAGGCTGAAAACAATGGAGGAAATTGAAGCAGAATAAAAAAAAAAACTTCCAACAAAAGGTGTGGACCAGACAGCTTCTCAAGGGAGTTTTATCAAACATTCAAAGAAGAAATAAAGTACTTCTAAGCTCTTTCTATGAAGCCAGCATTACCCTAATCCCAAAAACATATAAACACAATACAAAGAAAGAGAATAGCAGGCCAATATCCATCATGAACATAGACGCCAAAATCCTTAACAAAATTCTAGAAAATTGAATCTAACATTACATTAAAAGATCATACAATATGACCAAGTAGGATTTATCCTGGGGATGCAAGGATGGTACAACATTCGCAAATCAATAAATGTGATACACCACATAAACAAACTGAGAGATAAAAACCATATAATCATATTCATTGATGCAGAAAAAGCATTTGACAAAATCCAACACCCTTTCTTGATAATAACTCTGAGCAAGGTAGGAAGAGAAGGATCATACCTCAACATAATAAAAGCCATATATGACAAACCCACAGCCAACATCATACTCAATGGGCAAAAACTAAAACCGTTTCTCCTAAGAACTGGAAGAAGAAAGGGATGCCCCCTCTCTCCACTCCTCTTTGACATAATACTGGAAGTACTAGCCATTGTGATCAGACAAGAAGAAGAAATAAAAGGCCTCCAAATTGGAAAATAAGAAGTAAAACTATCCTTATTTGCAGATGACATGATATTGTACATAGAAAACCCCAAAGACACCATCAAAAACTGCTAGACTTAATAAATGAATTCGGCAATGTGGCAGGATAAAAAATTAACACCCATAAGTCTATGGCTTTTTTATACACCAATAATGAACTCACAGAAAGAGAAATTAAAACAGCAATCCCATTAACCATTGCAACAAAAAAATTAAGATATGTAGGAATAAACCGAACCAAGAGATGAAGGACCAATACTCAGAAAATTTCAGGATGCTAAAAAAAGAGATAGAGGAAGAAATGAACAAGTGGAAGAATATGCCATGTTCATGGATTGATAGAATCAACATCATTAAAATGTCCTTACTACTCAAAGAAATCTATAAATTCAACAGAATCCCCATTAAAATACCAATAGCATATTTCAAAGACCAAGAACAAACTCTCCAAAAATTCATCTGGAATACAAAAAGACCTAGAATAGCTGCAGCAATCTTGAGAAAGAAGAAAAATGTTGGAGGGATCACAATACCAGATATCAAGCTATACTACAAAGCCACCGTCCTCAAAACTTCCTGGTACTGGCACAAGAACAGACATATAGACCAGTGGAACAGGACAGAGAACCCAGAGATCGACACAAGCCAGTATGCTCAATTAATATTTGACAAAGGAGGAAAGAGCATACAATGGAGAAAAGACAGTCTCTTCAATAAATGGTGTTGGGAAAACTGGACAGATATTTGCAAAAAAAATGAAACTAGACCACCAACTTACACCGTACACAAAAATAAACTCAAATGGATAAAGTACTTAAACGTAAGATGGGAAACCATAAAAATCTTAGAAGAAGCCATAGGCAACAAAATAGCAGAAATTTACTGATAAAAGCTCCTAGGGCAATGGCAACTAATGAGAAGATAAGCAAATGGAAGTACATCAAAATAAAAAGCTTCTGCACAGCAAAAGAAACCATCAACAAAACAACAAGAAAGCCCACTGCATGGAAGAACATATTTGCCAATGTTATCTCCGATAAGGGTTTAATCTCCAATGTTTACAAGGAACTCATACAACTTAACAAAAGGAATACAAATAATCCAGTCACAAAATGGACAAAGGACTTAAATGGACACTTTTCAAACATGGACATACAGAAGGCCAAGAGACATATGAAAACATGCTCAAAGTCACTAATCATCAGAGAGATGCAAATCAAAACAACAATGCGGTACTATCTCACACCTGTCAGAACAGCTATCATCAACAAATCAGCAAATGACAAGTGCTCAAGAGGATGCGAACAAAAAGGAACTCTCCTGCACTGCTGGTGGGAATGCAGACTGGTGCAGCCACTGTGGAGAACAGTATGGAGTTTCCTCAAAAAATTAAAAATGGAACTGCCATTTGACCCAGTAATACCACTTTGAGGAATATATCCCAAGAAAACAAAAACACCAATCAGAAAGGATATATGCACCCCTATGTTCATAGCAGCGCAATTTACAATAGCTAAGATTTGGAAACGGCCTAAATGCCCATCAGAAGATGAATGGATTAGAAAACTGTGGTACATCTACCCAATGGAATACTACGCTGCTGTAAAAAAGGAGGGATTCTTACCATTTGCAGCAGCATGGATGGATCTGAAGAGCATTATGCTAAGTGAAATAAGCCAGTCAGTGAAAGATAAGTACCACATGATCTCACTCTTTTATGGATAATAAAGAACATTAAAAACTGTTGAACAAATATAGACAGAGGCAAAGAAGTATCGAACAGTCTGTCAAACTACAGCAGGTAGGTAGGGGATGGTTGGGGGAGGTAAGAGATAAACCAAAGTACTTGTATGCATGCATATAAGCACAACCAACAAGCTCAAGACACTGGAGGTGGGGGGACGAGGGCAAGTGCCGGGGGTAGGGGAGACTGGGGTGAGGTCAGTGGGGAAAAAAAAGAGACATATGTACTACGATTTGTAATACCTTAAACAATAAAATTAAAAAAACAACTCATAGACACAGACAACAGTATGGTGATTATGAGAGGGGAAGGGGTGTGGGAGAGAGAAATAAAGGTAAAGGTGAGATTAATTGTGAGGGATGAAGATTTGACTTTGGGTGGAAAACACACAAGGCAATATACAGATGATGTATCATAAAATTGTACAATTGAAACATATATAGTTACCAATGTCACCCCAATAAATTTAATTAAAATTGATTATTAAAAGTTATACAAGGGTAATTGGCCAAAGCTGGCTGAAAATGGGGGTGGGGGTTGGGAGAGAGATTGACAGTGCCTTCTGACCTATGGGAGGAATACAATTGTAAACATTTCTTTATTTCTTCTTTAAAAAAAAAAACAATAACAAGAATTTATTGCCAGCTCTCAACAAATAGAATGACAGGAAGAAGATGAGTATAAAGGATTTGGAAGCTAGACAAATAGGTACAAATTCCTCCCAAATATTTTCAGTTTTATTTTTGAAGTGTTAGGCCAAGCATGTCAAACTCAAGGGCTAACCTTTGCCAAATAAACAATGTTTAAATTTATGTGGGCCACAAAAATAAAAGAAAAGCTTCAATTTTCATAGAAATATAGGTTTATGAGATCCAAGATGGCTGCCGACAGGAAAGCAAGCTGCAAGATAATGTGTGAGTGAAAGAATGAAAGGAGAGTGCAGTGGATGTGTGGGGAGTGTCTGTATTTGTGAGTGTGGGATAGTTATATTCCATGGAATTGTTGAGGACTGCCGGAAAAGGTTTCCCTTGCTGGGCAGCCTCTACTGCTGCTGAAATCTCTCCCAGAGCAGCCAGCTCTGCTGTGGAGATCATGCCATCTTGAAAGGGAGAGTGGCAGTGATCTGAAGCCCAGCCTTACCTTCAACCTGGACCTCGGATACCTCCCGGGACCCTACAACCACAATGCCCAGGGACAAGCTACCTCAGCTTTGAACCCAGGAACACCAAGACTCCAGCCTCTCTGACTGCGGGTTCCTAGAAAGTCTGTCCAGAAAGAGACAAAGTGGCATGAATACGCAGACGAGCCCTGCACCTTCTCACAGAGAAGAGAGAATGAACAGCTGAATCAACTAATATCCACCCAGAATTGGCAAATTAAACACAGGTCAGATATCTCCTAGGGAAAGGTGAGATTTGAGATCCATGCTGGAGGGAGAAATGCATGCAAAAGGCGTGCAGCAGTCTTCCTTATTTCTTAGAGGAAGACTGTGCCACACAAAATCCATGGCTACTGCGGTCAGTATAGCCCTCAAATGTGGAAGGGGGTCCACATGGACGCTGGCAGAAAGAGACTATAGAAATTAACCCATAGCAGGGCTAGGCCCAGAAAGACAGCCTGAAGTTCTACCAGCATACTGGCTGTGGAGTGCCAGGGGAAAAAGACGTGAGTCTGCATCCGTCCTGTGGCATATTTTTCTTTTTCTTTTTCTTTTTAAATCCTTGCTTTTGATTGCTAAGTCCAGTACATAAGATCTTCCAATTAAAAAACACTCACCAAGACTGCAGGGGAAAGTTGTTTTTGTGTAACCTGTGTTTCAGAGTGGGGAGAGATGAGCAGAAAACCAGCTCTAGATCAGTTTATCCCCCCAACCCAGTATTGAGTGCTGCAGGGAAAGCAATCTAAACACTGGGTAGGGGAAGGGTCTTTTAGCACCAGATATCAATACAGAAAAGATGCCACGCAGGGGTTGTATCAGAAATTGACTCTTGTGTAAATACAACTAAAGGCAGGCTGAGAAACAAAGAGCTCCTGACTGCTTGAAAACAGGGTTCTGGCTTATGACACAGAGCAGGGTGGAGCACGGGAACTACAATACTGTGCTGTCTACCTGACAGGAAACAGACCAGCCAAGCAGAACAGTAGAGAAAGTGAATGATGTTCACTACTTCACATTTTTATTTTTTATCTTTTACTTGAGAAATTTATTTTTTCTCACTTGATTTTACCTTTTTATTATATTTTTATTCTTAATTATTATTATTATTGCTATCATTTTACCTTTTTAAGTTCTATTTTATTTTTTCTTTATTTTATTTTATTTTATTTTAGGATTAGTGTTCTACATTCTATTATTATTTTTCCTTTAGCATTATTTTACGCTATCTCAATTTTTTCTTTATGCCAATGCTCTCTTCCTCACTATCCTCTTTTGTCCTTTTTCTCAGACCCTGTACCTGCTTTAGTTTTTCTCTATTTTTTCTCTTTACTCCCTGTCAAAAATTGATCTTACTCATATATCTAATTTCTGCTCCCCTGCTCCAAGTCCATACACAATTCTCTCTTATATTTCTTCACTATCCAAATTTTCATTTTCTTCCTTTTTTTGCCTCTTTTTTTTTTAATCTGTCCGGTTGTTGTTTGTTTGATTGTTGATTAGTTTGGTTTCTATTGTTTGTTTTTGTTCTCTTTTTTTTTTTACTTCTGTTTCTCCCCTCCGAGCTTCTTCTCTTCTCCTACTAATAGCTTAAATAATTCCAATCACAAAATCAGGCCTATCTACTCTCTATTCTCCTTTTCCAATAGTAAACAAATACATAGATAGATTAAAAAAGGGGAAAGGTTTTGTATATATATATATATATATATATATATATATATATATATATATATAATTTTCTTTTGTATATACTTTCATACACATATTTTTTCTTTTTTTTTGTATTTATTTTTTTACTTCTTATACACTCATTCTCTATCCACCTCCTCTATACTGAATTGTGGCTATTTCCCCATTCATCCAATTTCTTGAACTTACCTTCTGGAAATAAGCTCTGCTTCCTCAGATTCATCTGGCTGTTTGTTGTTTGGGAGTTTGTAGTTTACATATTTTAGATTAGTTGTTGTCTGTAGTTTGCATTCATCTCTGGGTGTTTGCTGTTTGCATTTTTTGGATTAGGTGTTCTTTTATTGGAGTTTTATCCCCATATACATATATTTCCCCCCTTCTTTTGTCTTCTCTTTATTTCCTCTCTTACATTTTTTCCTTTTCACATTATCATTTTTGCATTCATTTTTATCCCCTAACTCTCTTTTCTCTGGTGGTCACATTTATTTGGGGTTATTAGTATTGTGAATACATTTGTGCTTGGTGCCCTGTGTGTTGTGTTTTTTGTGTTGTATTTTGTGCCTTTAATTCAACACAGGAGAGAAAGAGCTACATAAGCAGACATCCAGAGAGAAGCAATCATGGGGAGACAAAGCAACAACCCACATATAAAAAAAAAGGAGGAATCACCATAAAAGAAAGTAAATGAAATGGGGGCAAGAAATATGTCAGAGAAAGAATTCAGAGCAATGGTCATAAGGTCTCTAAAATGGATGGAAGACAAATTCGAAATGTGTAAGAACCAAGAGGAAATGAAGAACCAAGAAGAAATGAAAAATGACATCACTGCAGTAAGGAACTCAATAGAAATCATCCATAGTAAACTAGAAGAAGCAGAGGACTACATCAGTGAGCTAGAAGACAAGGTAGGAAAAAATACCCAAGCAGAGCAGCATCCAGGAAAAAAAAAACACCTTAAAAAAACAGTAGGAGAGCCTAAGGGAACTTTGGGACAACATGAAATAAAAACAACATCCACGTAATAGGGATGGCAGAAGGAGAGGAAACTGAGCAAGGAATAGAAAACCATTTTGAAGAAATAATGACAGAAAACTTCCCAGATATAGGGAAGAGAAAACTCACACAAGTCTAAGAAGCTCACAGTTTCTAACAAGATGAACCCCAAAAAGACCAACACCAAGACACATTATAATTAAATTGGCAAACACCAAGGACAAAGTAAGAATCTTAAAAGCTGCCAGAGAGAGACAGAAATGTTACTTACAAAGGATCCCCCACCAGACTAGCAACTAATTTCTCAACAGAAACACAACAGGCGAGAAGGGAATGGAATGAAATATACAAAGTCATGCAAAGGAAGGGACTGAATCCAAGAATACTGCAACCAGCAAGGCTAACAATCAAAATTGAAGGTGAAATCAGGAGCTTCACAGACAAAAAAGGACTAAGGGAGTTTATTACCACCAAACCAGAAATGTAAGAAATGCTTAATGGTCTGCTGTAAAAAGAAGAAACAGGAAGTGAAGAAGGAACACAGGCATAAAGAAAAAAAGTGGCAACAAACAAGAACCTATCAATAATAACTTTAAATGTAAATGGATTAAATGTCCCAATCAAAAGACATAGGGTAGCTGAATGGATAAGGAAACATGACCCATATATGTGCTGTCTACAGGAAACCCACATCAGAACAAAGGACTCACACACACTGATGGTGAAGGGATGGAAAAAGTTTTTTCAGGCCAATGCAAATGAAAAAAAAAAAACAACAAAAACCTGGGGTAGCAATATTTATATCAGACAAATTAGACCTCAAAATGAAGGCCATAACAAGACATAAAGAAGGCAACTTAATAATACTAAAGGCAGCAATTCAACAAGAAGATATAACTCTGGTAAACATATATGCACCCATTACAGGAGCCCCTAAATACATAAAAAAAACTACTGGAGGATATCAAGGGAGATATTGGCAGCAAAACAGTCATATGGGGAACTTTAATACCCCACTAATACAACTGGACAAATCCTCTAAACAAGAAATCAGCAAAGAAACAGCAATCCTAATGACTCAAAATATCAGATGGAATTAATTGACATCTACAGAACCTTTCACCCCAAAGCCAAGAATATACATTCTTCTCAAGTGCAAATGGGTCTTTTTCAAAGTTAGACCACATATTGGGACACAGGCAAAGTCTCTTCAAATGCAAGAAGATAGAAATCATATCAAGCATCTTCTCAGATCACAATGGAATAAAACTATAAGCTACAATAAAAACAATAAAAAAATCAAACACCTGGAGGCTAAATAGCATGCTACTAAACTATGATTGGGTTTCCAAAGAGATCAAAGAAGAAATTAAAAGTATCATGGCAACAAATGACAATGAAAACACAAAAATCCAAAATCTATGGAACACAGTGAAAGCAGTCTTGAGAGGGAAGTTCATAGCTCTACATGCTTATAAAAAAAACAACAACCCGAAACCATGGTAATAAATTATCTAACCCTACAACTCAAAGAATTCGAAAGAGAGCAACAAGAAAAGTCCACTGGGAGAGGTGCAGAAAATGTAACTAAGACCTTGTCTTTACAAAAAGAAATTGACAGCCAGTTTGAAATGGAATTGCCATGGCCTAGAACAAAGAATATCCTTACATGATATTATTCTACAATGGAATTATAATTTTCCCCATTACCTATAATAGTACCTCGCACCCTTGGGGATCAATAAAAAATCATCCTTTTGGTGCTTGGAGACAAAGGTAACAATCTCTTGATATTTTAGAATTACAACAGCATAATATACAATTATCCCAAACAAACTTACAAACTAATTCTTTGAATGTCTGGCAGCAATTTAAAAAGGACATGAAAGGATTTAATCCTTTGCATTGTGTAGAGGGCCCCCTGGGAAGGCACCTGAGCATTCTATATAGGTCCCTCTTTCCCTTTTGGCCAAGAGGGACCCTCTTCTCACAATCCAATTGCCCACAGCTGTTGCCTGAACTTTCTGTTCATGCCGAGGTTGAAGCCTCGTGATAACTGGTACCATGGATTTGTCTCTCTCCCAGTGGGGCAAGCTGGGCCCTCCTTGGAGAAGAAACCTGGGTTCCCCAAGATATGTGATCAGTGCTGGGGCCCTGCCAGCAGGTGAGGGGATCCCAAGGCAGATGCTGGGCATGGAGGCCACAGGAGCATAGGCTACCAAGGAGAGAGAACTGAACCTCACATCACCCTGCTTGGCCCCAGAGGATGGCTGGTTAGCCAGAGACAGGTAAGATTCCTCAGGGAAGGAACAACCTAAGACAGGCACAGTCACAGAGGCGCCATCAGGAGAGAACTTTGGGGTCAACAGAGGTGGGGCACAGACCCTCACCCCCCCAACTTTGCAGGGGCCTGAACCCTCACCCCTTCTGAGGGAGGTCTCCTGCCCCCATGGCTGCTTAACTTCCCATACCCAGCTCAAATCAGGACCCGGGTAACAGACAGAGACTTGGCCAACAGCAGCTGCCCTCTCACTGCAACAAGACTTCTTTGAATTGTCTTGTATCAATGGTGTGGGGAAATGGGTTTTGATATCTAAATCCAGCCTAGCACCAGAAATGCTCAGGGCCTACTCAAGAAGGCAAATAATCTTTTCTACTAATATTTACAGGGTAAAATAAGATTGTTGTTAGAGTATTAAATTTGACATAAAATAGTAAAGTTTTCAGGCTAATTTAAATTGGCTAATTGAAATATGTGAATATTCTAGAAAAATTAATTGTACTGGACAAAAAGCTGTTCCTAAAGTGTTAATTAAAATTTTTATTGGTAGTTCATCTCATGGTAAAATTGCATAACATGTAATGAACCTAAAGCAGTCATATTATAGTGCAAAAAATTAATATTTAAAAGCTATCAAGACTACCTTATAAAATTTTCAAAAGCCTCCTAATATTTAAATAAAAAATGGGGGCATATTAGAAGAATATCATGTAAGGAAAAATATCCTGTAAGTAACTTACATCTAGAAAACTTTTACTTTAGAAAATTAACTTTCATTTTAATGCTAACAGCAAGACACCCATGTAAAACATACATGGTGTCAAAACAAGCCAAAGGAAAATAGTTGGGGCAAAAAACGAAAAAGGATCGGAAGTCAAATTTATAGAAAAGATTCCTTTATTAACTTTTGGTCGAGAATATGTTTGTATATTTTCGGAAAACAACTCCAAGACCATGTGGATTCCTGCAACAGAGAGGAATTGACAGGACTACTCCAGCCATGAAGACAGAAGAGAAGCAGTCCAGAGATGGAAGACACTGAGCACACCTTGCCATACTAGCAATCAGCAGTTGTGCATCCCTGCAAGTTGCCCAGGACCAAACCAGAGAGGGTTGGACCTGCATTACCACCATTTGTCCACCATCCAGAACTGAAATATCATTGCTTACATGTACACATAAGGAACTGTTTGACATTGAAATTGGGACTCAAAAGAACTGTTGGCCCAGAAAGAAACTCACAACAGACTGATTCATTTGCCTTTCAGCATAACCATTATTGCTTGTCTCAATTTCGGTTCTTATAAGTGTATATCTAGTATCACATGATCTCACTCATCTAGGGGAAATGATGAACAACATAGACTGATGAACAAGAACAGACCCGGAGAAAAGGAAGCATAGATCAGACTGTCGGACCTCAGAGGGAAGATAGGGGAAGGTGGGGATAAGGGGGAGAGATCAACCAAAGGACTTGTGTGCATGCATATGAGCCTAACCAGTGGTCACGGACAACAGGGGGATGGGGGCATGCATGGGGAAGGGTTTTGGGATGGGAATAGGGGGATGAGGACAAATATGTGATACCTTAATCAATGAAGAAATTTTAAAAACTAAATAACTAAAATAAAAACGATTTTGATGTTGAAAAAAAAGAAAAGTCCAGCATTAGCAGAAGGAAGGAAATAATAAAGATCAGAGTGGAAATAAATGACATAGAGACAAAAAAATCAACAAAACCAAGAGCTGGTTCTTCGAAAGCATAAACAAGATTGATGAACCTCTAGCCAGGCTCACCAAGAAGCAAAGAGAGAGGACCCAAATAAACAAAATCAGAAATAAAAAAGGTGAAGTAACAACTGATCCCACAGAAATACAAATAATTATGAAAAAATACTATGAACAACTCTATTCCAATAAAATGGACAACCTAGACGAAATGGACATATTCTTAGTAAAATACAATCTCCCAAAACTCAAACAAGAAGAATCACAAAACCTGAATAGGCCAATAACTACCAAAGAAATTGAAGCAGTGATCAAAAATCTTCCATGAAACAAAACCCTGGTCCGGAAGGCTTAACAGGGGAGTTCTACCAAGAATGCAAAGAAGAACTGAAATCTTTCCTCCTCAGACTATTCTAAAAAATTCAAGAGGAAAGCACACTTCCAAGTTCTTTCTATGAAGCCAGCATTACCCTAATTCCAAAACCAGATAAAGACACCACCAAAAAAGATAACTACAGGCCAATATCCTTGATGAACAAAGATGCTAAAATTCTCAACAAAATTCTAGCAAATCATATTCAGTATAACATTAGATAGATCATACACCATAACCAAGTGGATTTATTCCAGGGATACAAGTATGGTACCATATCCGCAAATCAATAAATGTGATACATCACATAAACAAACTGAGAGACAAAAATCACATAATCATATTAATCGATGTAGAAAAGGCATTTTACAAAATCCAACACTCTTTCTTGATAAAAACTCTCAGCAAAGTGGAAATAGAGGGTTCATACTTCATCATAATAAAAGTCTTATATGACAAACCTACAGCCAACATCATACTCAATAGGCAAAAACTATACTCATTTTCCCTAAGAATAGGAACAAGACAGGGATTCCCGCTTTCAGCACTCATGTTTGATATAGTACTAGAAGTGGTACCCATAGAGATCAGACAAGAAGATATAAAAGGCATCCAAATTAGAAAAAAAAAAAAGAAGTAAAACTACTTGTTTGCAGATGACATGATACTATACATATAAAACTCCAAAGACTCCATCAAAAAACTACTAGACCTAATAAATGAATTTGGTAATGTAGCAGGATACAAAATTAACACCCAGAAATCTATGGCCTTTTTATTCAACAATAATGAACCCACAGAAATAGAAACTAAAAAATAATCCAATTTACCATTGCACCAAAAAATTAAAGATACGTAGGAATAAACTTAACTAAGGATACCTAGGAATAAACTTAACTAAGGAGGTAAAAGACCTATACTCTGAAAACTTCAGGACATTGAACAAAGAGATAGAGGAAGACATAAACAAATGGAAGAACATACCATGTTCATGGACTGGTAGAATCAACATCATTAAAATATCCATAATACCCAAAGCAATCTACATATTCAATGAAATCCCCATTAAAATGCCAATGGCATACTTCAAAGATATAGAACAAACTCTCCAAAAATCATCTAGAATAAAAAAAAAAGACCCCGAATAGCCATAGCAATCCTGAGAAAGAAGAACAAAGTTGGAGGGATCACATTACCAGATATCAAGCTATATTACCAGGTTCTCAAATGTGCCTGGTAGTGGCACAAGAACAGACATATAGACCAATGGAACAGAACAGAGAACCCAGAAATCAACCATAGCCATTATGCTCAATTAATATTTGTCAAAGGAGGCAAGAGCATACAATGAAATGAAAACAGTCTCTAATAAATGGTGCTGGGAAATTTGGACAGATACATGCGAAAAATTGAAACTTGATCACCAACTTACACCATACACAAAAAAACCTCAAAATGGCTAAAGTACTTGAATGTAAGATGGGCAACCATAAAAATCCTACAAGACTCCATAGGTAGCAAAATAGCAGACATATGTCGCAGCAATATCTATACAGACACAGCTCCTAGGGCAATGGAGACTAAGGAGAAAATAAACAAATGGTACTACATCAAAATAAAAAGCTTCTGCACAGCAAAAGAAACCATAAACAAAACAGCAAGAAAGCCCACTGCATGGGAGAACATATTTGTCAATGATATCTCCAATATGGGCTTAATCTCCAAAATTTACAGAGAACTCATACAACTTAACAAAAGGAAAATAAACGATCCAATCAAAAAATGGGCAAAGGACCTAAATACACACTTTTCGAAAGAGGACATATAGAAGGCCAAGAGACATATGAAAACATGCTCAAAGTCACTAATCATCTGAGAGATGCAAATCAAAACGTCAGTGAGATACCATCTCAAACCTGTCAGAATGGCTTTCATCAACAAATCAACAAAAGACAAGTGCTGGCAAGGATGTGAAGAAAAAGGAATCCTCTTGCACTGCTGGTGGGAATGCAGACTGGTGCATCCACTGTGGAAGACAGTATGGAGTTTCCTCAAAAAGTTAAAAATGGAACTCCCGTTTAACCCAGTAATCCCACTTCTAGGACTTTATCCCAAGAAACCAGAAACACCAATCAGAAAGGATGCATGCACCCCTATATTCATAGCAGCACAATTTACAATAACTAAGATTTGGAAACAGCCTAAGTGCCCATCAGCAGATGAATAGATTAAAAAACTATGGTACATCTACACAATGGAATACTATGCCGCTATAAAAAAAAAAGGAACTTTTAACATTTGAAACAACATGAATGGAACTTTAGAACTTTATGCTGAGCGAAATAAGCCAGTCAGAGAGAGATAGATGTCACATAATCTCACTCATATGTGAGATATAATCATCAACATAATTTGATGAACAAGAATAGATAGACCTAGAGACAAATGGTATGGAAAGGGGGATTAGAGAGCAACCAAAGAACTTGTATGCATGCATATTGGCATAGTCGATGGACACAGGCACTGGGACAGTGGGGGCTTGCCCGGGGTGGGAATGGCTGGGTGTTAGGGTCAATTGGATGAAAAGGAGACATATGTAAAACTTTAGAAAATAAAAAAAATTAAAAAATAGAAATGTAGGTTTATTTTGATAGAGACTTGCTGAATATAAAGGGCTGAAATAAAAGAGTAATCGTTAACATAAAATTTTACATTTTAATAACAATTAATATTTTTTCTTGAACATTAACTTACCAGACACTGAATATCTGTACCAATTAATAAGAGAAACGCAAATAAACCTATTTTTCTTGTTCTCTAAAAGTTAAATATTTCCTGTTGCCAAACAAGTCAGTAGAAGACTAATGATGTGGCAATCGTATGCTAAAATAGTCGCTGCTAGTATTAGTGGAGAGAAATTTGTGTGCCTACATGTAAGGCATGTAAGGGAGATGAATGCAACATGATTATACTAATCAGTCATTAGGGAATGTTGTAGTTCGTTATTAATAACTAGTGGCCTGGTGCACAAAATTCATGCACGGGGGGGGCTGTTCCTCAGCCCGGCCTGCACCCTCTCCAATCTTGGACCCCTCGAAGGATGTCCTACTGCCGGTTTACAGGGATCGGGCCTAAACTGACAGTTGGACATCCCTCTCACATTCCGGGACTGCTGGCTCCAGCCACTCGCCTGCCTGCCTGCCAGCCTGATTGTCCCTAACCATTCTCCCTGCTGACCTGCTCACCCCCAACTGCCCACCCCGCCAACCTGATCACCCCCAACTTCTCCCCCTGCTGGCCTGTTTGCCCCCAACTGCCCCCCCATTCTGGCCTGCTCACCTCCACCTTCCCTCCCCACTGGCCTGCTCACCCCCAACTGCCTCCCTGCTGGCCTGCTCACTCCAAACAGCCTCCCCCACTGTCCTTATCACCTCCAACTGACCCCCACTGATGGCCTGCTCACCCCAACTGGCCCCCCTGCTGGTCTGCTTACCCCCAACAGCCCCTGCCATCCCATCTTGGCCTGATTACCACCCAGCGACCCAAGGTCCCAGCCCCTCCTTTTTTTCCTTTTTTTTTTTTCAGTGCTTCCTTGAGCGGAGGCCAGGGCAGGCTGGAAGCAAGTATCTAGGATTTATTTATCTTCTATAATTGAAACTTTGGAGCCTTGAGCGGAGGCCAGGGCCAGCCAGGGTGGGCGGGAAACTTGGCTTCCTCCATCGCCGGGGGCAACCCAAGCTTCCTGCTTGCTCCAGCTACATGGTTGCTGCCATTTTTGTTAGGATTTATTTATCTTCTATAATTGAAACTTTGTAGCCTTGAGCGGAGGCCCGGGCCAGCCAGGGCAGGTGGGAAGCTTGGCTTCCTCCATTGCTGGGCCAACCCAAGCCTCCTGCTTGCTCCAACTCTGTGGCAGGCCACCATCTTGGTTGGGTTAATTTGCATACTCACTCCTGATTGGCTGGTGGCTGTGGCTTCGCTTAGCGGAGTGATGGTTAATTTGCATTTTTCTCTTTTATTAGTGTAGATTATGGATAACAGGATATTATAAAAATTAAGTTACAAAATTTTTATTAAAATGTTTCTTACATAATGTTATATTGGCTGGGCTGCAAAAATACTCGTTGTGGGCCACATGTGGCCTGTGGGCCTCGAGTTTGACATGCTTGTGTTAGGCTAATGTGCATAAAGATAATAGATTTGTAGCTGAGAAATAATGCTCCTGAGATCTTAATTGTTATCCTATATAATAAAAGGCTAATATACAAATCGACCTAACAGTGGAAGGACCAGTTGCTATGATGCACAATGACCACCAGGAGCAGACACTCAACACAGGAGCTGCCCCCTGGTGGTCAGTGCGTTCCCACAGGGGGAGCTCAGCTCAGCCAAAAGCCAGGCTCACTGCTGGCAAGCACAGCAGCAGTGGCAGGAGCCTCTTCCAACTCCACCGCAGCACTAAGGAGCAGCAAGTTGAGCAGTAAAGAGCAGGGAGCAGGTGGGCAGTAAGGAGAGTGGAGTCCTGGACATCCCTCAAGGGGTCCCAGACTGTAAGAGGGCACAGGCCAGGTTGAGGGGCCTCCCACCCTCAATGCACGAATTTTGTGCACCAGGCCTCTACCTTAAAATAATAACTTGAAAATATCATGCTGATTAGTTAATCACTTGGGTAGCTTCCAAAACAAGAAATGTCATGTATTCTCTGCAAGGTTTTAAGTTCTTTTTGATCCATTTCTTTGTGCATTTCCTAAGTCCTACAGCTTTTTAAAAGATAATCACTACCGCTTATTCTATTAAATAGGCAAAAATTCAAGCTATTGTATATAAACCTTGGAAAGAATATACAATTATAGTGATTTCAAAAGTTTGAATAGCAAACAATGGCATCCAAATACATTATCTCATTTGAGTCTCACAAACACCCTTTCAGGTTTGTAAGACAGACAGTGTTATTTCAATTTTATAGATAGAAAATGGAGGGTCCAAGATATTAAGTTACTTATTAAGATCATCTTGTATGTGGTAGTGCTAAATGTAAACCAGGTCATTAACTTTACCATTCTATAGCTGCAGTATGTTTGCCTGTATAGCAATTTACAAAATATAATATAACTGAAAGATGTTTAACACTGGTTATTGGACATTCATCTCCCCGCTCTCCTTCAATCCAATATGGGGGCTCTACATGAGGCTAGGAAGAATCGTTTCTGTGAGCACAGCTCCCCTTGGCACAGTGGGTCATGGCTCCATCAATAACCAGCTACCAAACTTGTGCGGACAAGGGCAAAATGAAAATGTGGGATGCTTTGTTAAAAAATTATTAATAGTTTCAAGACAATGCCAGCAGAGCATCTGGCCAAGTCTGGGGCTCTTCTAAGCACAGGCTTTTTTATAAGGACATAGGTTGCATGCCCAGGGAGCTTGATTTCATCCCACCCACAGCACAGATTGTAAGCGTTTAGAAGACTTCTTTTCAGACACTATTCTATCTGGAAGATGACTAGAGAGTGCTTGACATGGCTAGCTCAGAGTATCTAAGAGAAACTACTGAGGAAGTTTCTGTTTCTCCAAATATAAAGTAGAGTAAAGTAAGATGAAAAAAATAATTGAAGCTCCAATGAAAGAAGACATGTGTGCAAACACAAATGAGAGTGACAAGAGTCGAATAAAGATGATATCAGGCATATATGAGGTACTCAAAGAATATTTGTCAAAGGATAGTGGGGTGGAAGTTGTGCTTAGACACATAACCACTCCCATTCCCTAACCCCAGCAGGTATTTTAATACAGAAATATAAGAAGACATGGATCATGCAAGTAAGTGATTCTCAGCATCTCAGAATCTGGGATCAATATCTTTGGAGTAAGATGCAATTTTCTACTAGGTAGAATCCTCAAAAGGCTTTTTCTCAGCATTCCCACTTCCCCTGGGATTCACGAAGTTAATGACAGCTACAGGGTTGGTCGCAACCTACTGATGGTTCCTAGCAAGGATTCTGTAGGGCTGCTGGCACTGAAACAAAAAGTTACATGAGAGTGAACAAGATGGTGTCCAGCAGGATGGCAGTTGCGGAGACAGTGAGAGAGTGAAAGGGGAGTGTGTGGATGTGTGCGGTGTACTGTCTGTGTGTGTGTGAGTGAGGGGAAGTTAGATCCTGCAGGACTTTTGGGGGTGGGAAGGCCAGGCATTCTTAGACAGGGAGCCCCTGATACCCCTGTAAGCACTCCTGGGCTGCTGATGCTGTCACAGAAGGGCAGAACTGCTGTGAATAGGATCCCAGCCCCACTACTACCAAGACTGGCCTCAGCTGCAAACAGAGACCCTACACCCTCTGTGGACAAAGACCTGCTACCACAGCTGCAAACCCACAGATATCGAGATTCCAGCCATCCAGGCCACAGGCTCCTGTGAGTCCCTAAGCACATTCTCCTCCCACCTACTACCACAGCAGCACAGGTCCCACACATTCTAGGCAATCCCATGACTCTCTGCATGCACGGTGCTCCTGTTGACCCACTGCAGCTGCGCACCCTGGACCCCAAGCTCACCCATGACTCTTGGCATGCGTCGGACTACTGCCAATCCATTGCCACTGCACATCTTGGTTCTGGAGCTCTCCTGTGATTGCCCCGTGCAACTCGGAGCCTGGATCCTTCAGTGACAGCAATAATGGGGAGACAAAAAAAAAAAAAAACAAAAAAAAAACAACCCCAAAAGGAAAGAAAAGGAGGAACTTCCATAAAAGGAACTAAATGAAATGTAGGCATGCAATATGTCAGAAAAAGGATTCAGTTGACCATACAGTTCATAAACCAAAAGGATGAGAAAAATCAACAACCTATGTAAGAATCAAGAGGAAATAAAAAATGATATAGCTACAATAAAAATATTATAGGTTTCAACAGTAGACTAGAAAAAGTGGAGGACTGAATTAGCAAATTAGAAGATAGGGCAGAAAAAAAAAAGCCCAATCTGAACAACAATTGGAGAAAAAAAAATTAGAAAGCAGGGGGAGCGCCTAAGGGATCTTTGGGACAATATAAAATGAAGTAACATACCTTTAATAGGGGTTCCAGAAGGAAAAGAAGAGCATCAAGGATTAGAGAAATAATTTGAAGAAATAATGAGGGAAAACTTCCCTAATAGGGAAAGAGAAAGGTCACACAAGCACAGAGAGTCCCAAAAAAGATGAACCCAAAATAACCCACTAAAGACACATTGTAATTACAATGGCAAACGTTATTGACAAAGAGAGAATATTAAAGGCTGCACGAGACAGAGTGTCACCTACAAAGGATCTCCCATTAAATTATCAATTGATTTCTCAACAGAAACACGTCATGCCAGAAGGGAATGGAATGAAGTATACAAAGTGATGCAAAGCAAGAGACTGAATCCAAGAATACTCTATTCAGCAAGGCTATCATTCAAAATTCAAGAGGAAATCAGGAGATTCACAGACAAAACAAACAAAAAAACAAACAAAGGCTAAGTGAGTTTATCGCTATGAAGCCAGCAATGCAAAAAATGCAAAAGGGACTGGTGTAAAAGGAAGAAATAGAAAAGGAAGAAGAAACACAGACATAAAGAATAGAAATGGCTACAAATAAGTTACTATCTATAATAGCCAGAAACATAAATAGATTAAATTGTTCAATCAAAATACATAGAGTGGCTGAATGGATAAGAAAACATGACCCATATATATGCTGTCATCTACAAGAGACCCACCTCAGAACAAGGGATTCACACTGATTGAAATTGAAGGGATGAAAAAAAAATTTTTTTCAGGCAAATGGAAATTAAAAACTAGCTGGGGTAGCAAAACTTATATCTGACAAAATAGACTTCAAAGTGAAGACCATAACAAGAGACAAGGCCACTTCATAATACTAAAGGGATCAATACAACAAGAGGGTATAACTCTGGTTAACATATATGCACCCAATGCCGGAGCACCCAAATACATAAAAAAAAAAAAAAAAAACTTCTGGAAGATATCAAAGGAGAGATAAACAGCAATACAATCATCATAGGGGACTTTAATACCACATTAACAACACTGGATAAATCCTCTAGACAAATAAATCAGCAAAGGAACAGCAATCCTAAAGGACTCATTAGATCAGATGGATTTAATTGACATCTTCAGAACATTCCACCAAAGAGCTCATAATATATATTCTTCTCAAGTGCATATGGGACATTTTCAAAGAAAAATCACATATTGGGACACAGGCAAAGTCTCTACAAATTCAAAAAGATTGAAAGTATATCAAGCATCTTCTCAGATGACAATGGCATAATATTAGAAATAAACTACAATAAAAAATCACAAGAAAAAAAATCACAAGAAGTCAAACACTTGTAGGCTAAAAAGCATGCTATTAACCAGTGATTGGGTTACCAAAGAAGAAATAAAATACATCCTGGAAACAAAAGACAATGAAAACACAACAATCCAAAATCTATGGGACACAGTGAAAGCAGTCCTGAGAGGGAAGTTCATAGCATTGCAGGCCTACCTAAAAGAAAAAAAAAAAAGAAAAGAAAAAGCTGGTAATAAATTATCTAACTCTACAACTTAAATAATTAGAAACAGAGCAACAAGAAAAGCCCAGAGTGGGGTGAGGGCATGTATGGGAGTGAGGTGTGTGTGGGGGGTGGGGGTGGGCAATGGTAAGATATGTACACGTATAATACCTTAATAAAAACTGAAAAAAAGAGAAAAGCCCAGAGTAAGCAGAAGGAAGTAAATAATAAATATCAGAATGGAAATAAAATATATAGAGACAAAAGAAATGATACAAAAGATCAATAGAAGCAAGAGCTGGTTGTTTGAAAGGATAAACAACATTGATGAACCTCTAGCCAGGCTCACCAAGAAGCAAAAAGAGAGGACCCAAATACACAAAATCAGAAATGAAAGAGGCAAAATAACAACAGACCCCACAGAAATACAAAACAATGTAAAAAAATATATTTTGAGAAACTCTATTCTGAAAAACTGTTCAACCTAGAAGAAATTGACATAATCCTAGAAAAATATCACCTTCGAAAACTCAGTCAAAAATAATAAAAAAATCTGAATAGGCCCATAACTATGGAGGAAATTGAAGAAGTAATCAAACACTTTAAACAAACAAAGACAGCTTCACAGGGGTGTTTTACCAAACATTCAAAGAAGAACTAAAACATCTATTCCTCAGACTATTCCAAAAAATTTAAGAGGAAGCAACACTTCTAAGGTCTTTCTATGAAGTCAGCAATACCCTAATACCAAAACCAGACAAAGACACTACAAAGGAAGAGAAATACAGACCTTCTCCTCTGAAGAAGATAGATCCTAAAATCTTAAACAAAGTCCTAGCAAATTAGATCCAGCATTACATTAGAAAGGTCATAAACCATGTCCAACTGGGGTTTATACTGGGGATGCAAGAATGGTACAATATCCACAAATCAATAAATGTGATACATCACATAAACAAATTGAGAGATAAAAACCATATAATTGCTGAAACCGGTTTGGCTCAGTGAATAGAGCATCGGCCTGCGGACTGAAGGGTCCCAGGTTCGATTCTGGTCAAGGGCATGTACCTTGGTTGCAGGCACATCCCCAGTAGGGGGTGTGCAAGAGGCAGCTGATCGATGCTTCTCTCTCATCGATGTTTCTAACTCTCTATCTCTCTCTCTCTCTTCCTCTCTGTAAAAAATCAATAAAATATATTTAAAAAAATATATAATTATATCAATTGATGCAGAAAAAGCATCTGGCAAATTCCAACTCACTTTCTTGATAAAAACTCTCAGCAAGGATGGAATACAGGGATCATACCTCAACATCATAAAAGCCATATATGACAAACCAAAAGCCAACATCATACTCAATGGGCAAAAACTAAAACCATTTCCCCTAAGAACAGGAACAAGACAGGGATGCCCACTCTCACCACTCCTGTTTGACATAGTACTGGAAGTGCTAGCCCTAGCAATTTGACAAGAAAAAGAAATAAAAGGCATCCTAATTGGAAAAGAGGAAGTAAACTGTAATTATTTACAGATGACATGACATCGTACCTAGAAAACTAGAAAAACTCCATAAAAAACTACTAGATTTAATAAATGAATTTGGCAATGTAGGAGGACACAAAATTAACACCCAGAAATCTATGGCTTTTTTATACATCAATAATAAACTCACAGAAAGAGAAACAAAGAAAAAAAAATCCCATTTACCATTGCAACAAACAATTAAGATACTTAGGAATAAACTTAACTAAGGAGATAAAATACCTGTACTCAGAAAGCTACAGGGCATTGAAAAAAGAGATAGAGGAAGACATAAACAAATGGAAGAATATACCGTGTTCATGGATTGGTAGAATCAACATCATTAAAATGTCCATACTACCCAAAGTAATCTATAGATTCAATGCAATCCCCATTAAGATACCAATGGCATATTTCACAGACCTAGAACAAACTCTCCAAAAATGCATATGTAATAAAAAAAGTCCCTGAAGAGCTGCAGCAATCTTGAAATAGTAGAACAAAGTTGGAGGAATCAAAATACCAGACATCAAGCTATATTACAAAGCCACTGTTCTCAAAACTGCCTGGTACTGACACAAGAACATATATGCAGCCAATGGATAAGAATAGAGAACCCAGAAATGGACCCAAGCCATAATGATCAAGTAATATTTGACAAAGTTGGCAAGAACATACAATGGAATCAAGACAGTCTCTTCAATAAATGGTGTTGGAAAAATTGGAGATACATGCAAAAAAAATGAAACTAGAGAGCCAACTTACACCATACACAAAAATAAACACAAAATGGATAAAGGACTTAAATGTAAGATGGCAAGCCATAAAAATCCTACAAGACTCCATAGGCAGCAAAAAGCAGACATATGCCATATCAATATCTTTAGAGACAAAAATCCAAGGGCAACTGATACGAAGGAGAAAATAAACAAATGGGACTACATCAAAATAAAAAGCTTCTGCACAGCAAAAGAAACCACCAACAAAACAACAAGAAAGCCCACTGCATGGGAGAACATATTTGACAATGTTATATCCAATAAGGACCTAATCTCCAAAATTTATAGGGAACTCATACACCTTAAAAAAAAGAAGATAGACAACAATTTTGAAACTACAATGGGAAAACAGAGCAGACACCATCCAGAACCACCGGAGGGCTGGCTGAGCAGATGCTCTACAACTAGAATAAAAGAGAGGGGCACGCGGGAAGATGCTGATTCCGGTGAGCCAAAGATCACACTTTAAGAACTACGGCTCTGGCGACACAATGGCGGCCTGGAACGTGCTCGGCACAGTTCCCCCAGCGGTCTCCGGCTGAGGGGATGGCTCTACTTGCTGCCGAGCATGAACAGACAAGCCCCTGGGAGAAATGGGGTGGGAGACCCCGCGCTTGCTGACCTCCGAGTCCTTCGAGAATCTCAGCACCCTGGAAGTGGCCAGTTGCGTACGCCCGGCGACCGGCCGCCACTGCAGACCCGAGCACCGAAGCAGTGACCCCGGACCAGCCCACCAACGTGCACCGGGCGCACCGGAGCTTCGCTGAGCCCGCTGCCCAGTGAGTTCCGAAGCAGCCGCCCTGGAGCTTTGAGGAAATGGCCGGAGGAATTGATGAGAAGGAATTGACAGATGAGAGTTGGGATTGGGAAGACGAGGCCCCACTGGGTCCTGGATCCAGTAGCGCTCGCCCGGCGACTGGTCGCCGCTGCAGACACGAATGCTGCCGCAGCGACCTTGGACCAGCCTGCTGACGCACACCGGGTGCACCAGAGCTTCACCAAGCCCGCCGCCCAACGAGTTCTGCGGCAGCCACCCCGGAGCTTTGAGAAAATAGCCGAAGGAATTGCTGGGAGGGAATTGACTGACAGGAATTGGGATCAAGAAGACTAGGCCCCACTGGGTTCCGGGTCCAGGTGAGGCCGTGCGCCCCTGGGTCCGGGCAAGGCTGGGACCTGGGTCAGGGTGAGGCTGAGTCCTGGGTCTGGGTGAAGCGGCACGCCCCTGGGTCCGTGCAAGGCCACGCACCCCTGGATCCGGGTGAAGCCGCACACCCCTGAGTCCGGGTGAGGCTGGGTCCTGGGTCCGGGTGAGGCCGTGCCCCTGGGTCCGGTAGAGGCCACGCGGCCCTGGGTCCGGATGAAGCTGGGTCCCGGGCCCAGGTGAGGCTGTGCGCCCCTGGGTCCGGGAGAGGCCACGTGCCCCTGGGTCCGGGTAAGGCCACGCGCCCCTGGGTCTGGGTGTAGCTGGATCTCGGGTCCGGGTGAGGCCGTGTGCCCCTGGATCCGGGTAAGGCTGGGTCCCAGGTCCGGGTGATGTTGCGCCCCTGGGTCCGGGTGAGGCTGGGTCCCAGGTCCGGGTAAGGCCACGCGCCCCTGGGTCCAGGTGTAGCTGTATCCTGGGTCCGGGTGAGGCCGTTTGCCCCTGGATCTGGGTGAGGCTGTGTCCCGGGTCCGGGCAAGGCCGTGCACCCCTGGGTCTGGGTGAAGCTGGATCCCGGGTCCGGGTGAGGCCATGTGCCCCTGGATCTGGGTGAGGCTGGGTCCCGGGTCCGGGTGAGGCTGTGTGCCCCCGGGTCCGGGCAAGGCCCCGCGTCCCTGGGTCCGAGTGAAGCTGGATCCCGGGTCCGGGTGAGGCCGTGTGCCCCTGGATCCGGGTGAGGCTGGGTCCTGGGTCTGGGTGAGGCCGCCCCCCTGGGTCAGGGAGAGGCCATGCGCCCCTGGGTCCAGGTGAGGCGACGCGCCCCTGAGTCCGGGTGTAGCTGGATCCCGGGTCCGGGTGAGGCCATGTGCCCCTGGATCTGGGTGAGGCTGGGTCCCGGGTCTGGGTGAGGCCGTGTGCCCTGGGTCTGGGTGAGGCTGGGTCCCGGGTCCGGGTGAGGCCGCGCACCCCTGGGTCTGGGTGAAACTGGATCCCGGGTCCGGGTGAGGCTGGGTCCTGGGTCTGGGTGAGGCCGCCCCCCTGGGTCAGGGAGGGGCCACACGCCCCTGCGTCCGGGTGAGGCCACGCGCCCCTGGGTCCAGGTGAAGCGGGATCCTGGGTCCGGGTGAGGTCACGCGCCCCTGGATCCGGATGAGGCTGTGTCCCGGGTGGCTGAGTCCCGGGTCCGGGTGAGATCACACCCCTGGGTTCGGAGAGGCCACGCGCCCCTGGGTCTGGATGAGGCTGGGGCCTGGGCCCGGGTGAGGCCACACACCCCGGGTCTGGGTGAGGCCGTGCGCCCCTGGATCTGGGTGAGGCTGGGTCCGCGTGAGGCCACGCGCCCCTGGGTCCGGGTAAGGCCATGCGCCCCTCGGTCCAGGTGAGGCCACGCGCCCCTGAGTCCAGGTGAAGCTGTGCCCCTGGTTCTGGGCGAGACCAAACCAGAGGGAGTCAGATCTGCCTTACCACCATTTGTCCACCATCCACAGTTGAAAAGTCAGTGCCGACATGTACACATAAGGAACTGGTGGACATTGAAATTGGGTCTCAAAAGAACTGTTGGTCCAGAAAGAAACTCACTACAGACTGATTCATTTGCCTGTCAGCATAACTATTATAGCTCGTCTCACATTTGGTTCTTATAAGTATATTTCTAGTAACACATGATCTCACTCATCTAGGGGAAATGATGAACAACATAGACTGATGAACAAGAACAGACCCAGAAACAAAGAGGAATCGATCGGACTGTCGAGCCTCAGAGGGAGGGTAGTGGAAGGTGGGGGTAGGGGGAAGAGATCAACCAAAGGACTTGTGTGCATGCATATGAGCCTAACCAATGGTTAAGGACAACAGGGGGTGGGGGGATCCGTGAGGTGGGGTGTGGGATGGGAATGAAGGGATGAGGACAAATATGTGACACCTTAATCAATAAAGAAATTAAAAAGAAAAAAAAGAAAAAGAAGATAGCCCTAACTGGTTTGGATCAGTGGATAGAGCATCAGCCTATGGACTGAAGGGTCCCAGGTTCGATTCTGGTCAAGGGCATGTACCTTAGTTGCGGGCTCATCCCCAGTGTGGGTGTGCAGGAGGCAGCTGATCAATGTTTCTCTCTCATTGATGTTTCTAACTATCCCTCTCCCTTCCCCTATAAAAAATCAATAAAATATATTTTTAAAGAAGAAAAATAATATAATGCAATAAAAAAATGGGCAAAGGACCTAAATAGACACTTTTTGAAAGAGCATATACAGAAGGCCAAGAGACATATGAAAACATGCTCTAAGGCACTAATTATCTGAGAGATACAAATTAAAACGACAATGAGATACCATCTCACACCAGTCAGAATGGCTGTCATCAACAGATCAACAAATGACATGTGTTGGCAAAGATGTGGGGAGAAAAGGAACCCTCATGTACTGCTGGTGGGAATGCACACTGGTGCAGCCACTGTGAAAAACATTATAGAGTTTCCTCAAAATATTAAAAATGGAACTCCCATCTGACCCAGTAATCCACTTTCTAGGACTTTATCCCAAGAAAGCAGAAACACCAATCAGAAAGGATATATGTTCATAGCAGCACAATTTATGATAGCTAAGATTTGGAAACAGCCTAAGTGCCCATCAGCAGATGAATGGATTAAAAAACAGTAGTACATCTACACAATGGAATACCATGTTTCTGTAAAAAGAAAGAACTCTTACTATTCACAACAGCATGGATCAACCTGGAGAGCATTATGCTAAGCGAAGTAAGCCATTCAGAGAAATAAAAATATTACATGATCTCACCCTTTTATGGAATTTAATGAACAACATAAACTGATGAACAAAAATAGATACAGAGACAGAGAAGCATCAGACTGTAAAACTTCAGTGGAAAGGAAGGGGGGTTAAGAGATCAACCAAAGGACTTTTATGCATGCATATAAGCATAACACAAAGAACACAGACACTAGGGGGGTGAGGGCATGTCCTAGGGCGTGGGGGTGGCGGAAGGTCAATGCGGGAAAAGGAGACATATGTAATATTATATATAATACTTTAAACAATAAAAAAGTTACATGGGACCTCGGAGCAAGGCACTAAATAATAGGAACAAAAGTAGCTACTTTCCTATTAAAATTGAAAATAGTATGTGAGAGTCAATAAAGATTTCAGACTCAGGATTGAGGCTTAACTTTGAAATCCTCCTCTGCTCCTTATAAACTTTGTGATCTTGACTAAGTCACTAGTCTTTTTAATATAAGTTTCCTTCCATGCAATATGAGGATACTTCTTATCCTATTAGGATGTTGTAAGGAATCAATGAGATCATTAATTTATATAAATTTCTTAGCATAGTGCTTGGCAATTAGTAGGCATAAAATAAAGGAAACTTCTATTATTGGAATAATTAAATAATATTTCCACTATTAGTGTTATATTGTAAATCAATGAGCTAAACAGAAGACGTCTTAATCAATAAGTCAATTAATTTGGAGCCTTTATTACACTAGCGGTCTCAGAGGAGTTGTCTGTCAAAGTCTGAGCCAAATTACATGGAGGAAATTTTCCCTTTATACCTTCCTAGCTTCTTTTTTTAAAGGTAAATTTTTTTATTGTTTAAAGTATTACATATTGACCTTCCCCAGCCCCCCCTACCCCCTGTCGCATGCCCTCATCCCACGCCCCAGTGTCTTGTGTCCATTGGTTGTGTTTATACGCATGCATATAAGTCCTTCAGTTGATCTCTTCCCACCCCCCTCAAAAATCCCCAGCCTTCCTGCTATAATTTGACAGTCTGTTCAGTGCTTTACTGCCTCTGTATCTATCTTTTTGTTCATCAGGTTATAATGTTCTTTATTTTCCATAAATGAGTAAGGTAATGTGATGTTTTTCTTTCATTGCCTGGCTTATTTCACTTAACATAATGATCTCCAGGTCCATCCATGCTGCTGCAAATGGTAAGAGTTCCTTCTTTTTCATAGCAGCGTAGTATTCCATTGTGTAGATGTACCACAGTTTTCTGATCCACTCATCTGCTGATGGGCATTTAGGCTGTTTCCAAATCTTAGTTATGGTGAATTGTGCTGATATGAACATAGGGGTGCATATATCCTTTCTGATTGGTGTTTCTAGTTTCTTGGGATAAAATCCTAGAAGTGGGATTACTGGGTCAAATGGGAGTTCCATTTTTAGTTTTTTGAGGAAACTCCATACTGTCTCCACAGTGGCTGCACCAGTCTGCATTCCCACCAGCAGTGCACAAGGGTTCCTTTTTCTCTGCATCCTCGCCAGCACTTGTCCTTTGTTGATGTATTGATGATTGCCATTCTGACAGGTGTGAGATGGTATCTCATTGTTGTTTTGATTTGCATCTCTCAGATAATTAGTGACTTTGAGCATGTTTTCATAAGTCTCTTGGCCTTCCTTCTGTCTTCTTTCAAAAAGATTCTATTTAGGTCCGTTGCCCTTTTTTTTTTTTTCGTTGCCCATTTTTTTATTGGATCATTTATCTTCCTTTTATTAAGTTGTATAAGTTCCCTGTAGATGTTGGAGATTAAACCTTTATCGTGATAACATTTGCAAATATGTTCTCCCATACAGTGGACTTTCTTGTTGTTTTGTTGATGGTTTCTTTTGCTGTGCAAAAGCTTTTTAATTTGATATAGTCCCATTTGATTCTTTTCTCTATAGTTTCCATTGCCCTAGGAGCAGTATCAGTGAAGATATTGCTTTGGCATATGTCTGAGATTTCTCTGCGTGTGGATTCCTCTAGTATTTTTATGGTTTCTCATCTTATGTTTAAGTCCTTTATCCATTTTGAGTTTATTTGTGTGTATGATGTAAGTTGGTGATCTAGTTTAATTTTTTTTGCATGTATCTGTCCAATTTTTCCAACACCATTTAATGAAGAGGCTGTCTTAACTCCATTGTATATTGATGCCTCCTTTGTCAAATATTAATTGAGCATACTGGTTTGGGTAGATATCTGGGTTCTCTATTCTATTCCATTGGTCTATATGTCTGTTCTTGTGACAGTACCAGGCTGTTTTGAACAGTGGCCTTGTAATACAGCTTGACATCTGGTACTGAGATACCACCTACTTTGTTCTTCTTTCTCAGGATTACTGTAGCTATTTGGGGTCTTTTTTTATTCCAGATGAATTTTTGGAGAGTTCTTTCTAGGTCTGTGAAATATGCCATTGGTATTTTAATGGGGAGTGCATTGAATCTAAAGATTGCTTTGGGTAGTATGGACATTTTAATAATTCTACCAATCCATGAACATGGTATGTTCTTCCATCTGTTTATGTCTTCCTCTATCTCTTTTTTCAGTGTCCTGTAGTTTTCCACGAATAGTTCTTTTACCTCCTTAGTTAAGTTTATTCCTAGGTATCTTAATTTTTTGGTACGATGGGAAATGGGATTGCTTTTTAAGTCTCTCTTTCTGTACGTTCACTATTGGTGTATAGAAATGCCATAGATTTCTTGGCATTAATTTTGTATCCTGCTACATTGCAGAATTCATTTATTAAGTCTATTATTTTTTTGATGGAGTATTTCGGGGTTTTTATGTACAATATTATGTCATCTGCAAAAAGGACAGCTTTACTTCTTCTTTTCCAATTTGGATGCCTTTTATTTCTTCTTCTTGTCTAATTGCAATGGCTAATACTTCCAGTACTATGTCGAACAGAATTGGTGAGAGTGGGCATCCCTGTCTTGTTCCTGTTCTTAGGGGAAATGGTTTTAGTTTTTGCCCATTGAGTATGATGTTGGCTGTGGGTTTATCATATATAGCTTTAATTATGTTGAGGTATGATCCTTCTATTCCCACCTTACTGAGAGTTTTTATCAAGAAAGCGTGTTGGATTTTGTCAAATGCTTTTTCTGCATCAATTTTTATGACTATGTGATTTTTATCTCTCAATTTGTTTATGTGATGTATCATGTTTATTGATTTGCAGATATTGTACCATCCTTGCATCCCTGGGATAAATCCTACTTGGTCATGGTGTATGATCTTTTTGCTGTACTGCTGGATCAGATTTGCTAGAATTTTGTTGAGGATTTTGGCATCTATGTTCATGAAGTATATTGGCCTGTATTTCTCTTTCATTGTGCTGTCTTTATCTGGTTTTGGTATTAGGGTGATGCTGACATCATAGAATGAGCTTGGAAGCGTTCCTTCCTCTTGAATTTTTTGGAATAGTCTGAGGAGGATAGGTTTTAGTTCTTCTTTGAATGTTTGGTAAAACTCCCCTGTGAAGCCATCTGGCCCCAGAATTTTTGCTGGAAGCATTTTGATGACTGCTTCAATTTCTTCCATAGTTATTGGACTATTGAGATGTTTATATTCTTCCTGACTGAGTTTTGGAAGGTTGTATTTTTCTAGGAATATGTCCATATCCTCCAGGATGTCCAGTTTGTTGGAATAGAGTAGTTCATACTATTTTTTAACAATCCTTTGTATTTCTGTGGGGTCTGTTGTTATTTCTCCTCTTTCATTTCTGATTTTGTTTATTTGGGTCCTCTCTCTTTGATTCTTGGTGAGCCTGACTAGTGGTACATCAGTCTTATTTATCCTTTCAAAGAACCAGCTCTTGGTTTTGTTGATCTTTTGTAATATTTTTTTGGTCTATATGTCGTTTATCTCTGCTCTGATCTTTATAATTTCCTTCCTTCTGCTTACAGTAGGTTTTTCTTGTTGTCTCTTTCTAACTCTTTGAGTTGTAGTATTAGTTAATTTATTACCATTGTTTCTCATTTTTTGCAGTAGGCTTGTAGAGCTATGAACTTCCCTCTCAATACTGCTTTCACAGTGTCCCATATATTTTGGATTGTTGTGTTTTCATTGTCGTTTGTTGCCATGATGTTTTTTATTTCTTCTTTGATCTCTCTGGTAACCCAGTCATTGTTTAATAGCATGCTATTTAGTCTCCATGTCTTTGATTTTTTTGTATTGTTTTTATTGTAGCTGATTTCCAGTTTTATGCCACTGTGATCTGAGAAGATGCTTGGTATGATTTCTATCTTCTTGAATTTGAAGAGTCTTTGCCTGTGGCCCAATATATGGTCTATCTTTGAAAATGACCCATGTGCACTTGAGAAGAATGTATATTCTGTGGCTTTGGGTTGAAATGTTCTGAAGGTGTCAATTAATTCCATTTGGTCTAGTGATTCATTTAAGATTGATGTTTCTTTGCTGATTTTTTTTTAGAGGATTTGTCCAATGGCGATAGTGGGGTATTAAAGTCTCCTACTCTGATTGTATTGCTGTCAATCTCTCCCTTGATATCTTCCAGGAGTTTTTTTTTTTATGTATTTGTGTGCTCCTGTATTGGTCACTTATATGTTTACCAGAGTTATTTCTTCTTGTTGGATTGCTCCCTTTAGTATTATGAAGTGACCTTCCTTATCTCTTTTTATGTCCTTCATTTTGAGATCTAATTTGACAGATACAAGTATTGTTCCCCCTGCTTTTTTTTTTTCCATTTCCATTCGCCTGAAAAACCTTTTTCAATCCCTTCACTCTCAGTTTGTGTGTGTCTTTTTTTCTGAGGTGGGTTTCTTGTAGAGAGCAGATTTATGGGTCTTATTTTCTTATCCAATCCATTATCCTATGTCTTTTGATTGGGGCATTTAATCCATTTACATTTAAAGTTATTATTGATAGGTACTTGTTTGTTGCCATTTTTATTCTTTACCCCTTTGTTCCTTCTTCGCTTCCTATTTCTTTTTTTTACAGCAGACCATTTAGCATTTCTTGAGTTGCTGGTTTGGTGGTAATAAACTCTCTTAATTATTTCTTGTCTGTGAAGCTCCTGATTTCACCCTCAATTTTGATTGATAGCCTTGCTGGGTACAGTATTCTTGGATTCAGACCCTTTCTTTGCATGACTTTGTATATTTCATTCCATTCCCTTCTGGCCTGATGTGTTTCTGTTGAGAAATCAGTCGCTAGTCTGATGGGGGATCCTTTGTAGGTAACTTTCTGTCTCTCGCTGGCCACTTTTAAGATTCTTACTTTGTTGTTGGTGTTTGCCAATTTAATTATAATGTGCCTTTGCATTGGTCTTTTGGGGTTCATTTTGTTTGGGACTCTGTGAGCTTCTTGGATTTGTGTGGTTTTTTTTCTTCCCTATATCAGGGAAGTTCTCTGTCATTATTTCTTCAAACAGGTTTTCTATTCCTTGCTCAGTTTCCTCTCCTTCTGGGAATCTTATTATGTGGATGTTGTTTTTATTTCATGTTGTCCCAAAGTTCCCTTAGGCTCTCCTCCTGCTTTTTAATTTTTTTTTCTAGAAGCTGCTCTGCTTGGGTATTTTTTGCTACCTTGTCTTCTAGCTCACTGATGCGGTCCTCTGCTTCTTCTAGTTTACTCTTGATGCTTTCTATTGAGGTCTTTACAGCAGCGATGTCATTTTTCATTTCTTCTTGATTCTTCTTCATTTCCTCTTGGTTCTTACACATATTGTCGAATTTGTCTTCCATTCTTTTCATCTACCTTATGACCATTTCTCTGAATTCTTTTTTCTGACATGTTACTTGCCTGAATTTTGTTTACTTCCTTTTCTGGTGATGCCTGCTTTTCTTTCATATGCAGCTGTTTGTTTTTCTCCCCATGTTCTCTCTTCCTCTTGTCTGCTTATGTATTTCTCTCTCTCCTGCATTGATTTAAAGGCACAAAATACAACACAATAAGGCACAATGCACAAGGTACTGAACACAAATGTATTTATGATATTAATAACCCCAAATAAAGGTAACCACCAGCGAAAGGTGACTTAGAGGATAAGAAAAAAGAAGAAGAGAAAAAAGTAGTGCAATAATGAAATTAAGAAAAGGAAAAATAAATAAGAGAGAAAAGAGAGAGAATAAAAAAGACTAGGGGAAAAAAACTATATATGTGGGGAGAAAACTCCAATAGAACAGCCACTAATCCTAACACTTGCCAGCAACAAGTACCTGGAGATGAATGCAAACTACAACAACAACTAATATCAAGTGAGGCGAGGGAAATCAGAAGCAAAAAGCAAACAAGAACAAAACAAAAAAAGAAAAAGCTAAACAATCTCACAAGCAAGCATAAAAAATCGATATAATCAACAATCAAGCAAACAACAACAAAAGGACAGATAGAGAAAAAATTTTTGGATAGTGAAGAAAGAGAAGAGAGAGGTGTGTATGGACTTGGAGCAGGTGGTTGGAAATTAGATATATAAGTAGTGTGAAATTTTAACAGGGGGTAAAAAGAAGGAATAGGGAAAATCTAAAGCAGGAATAGGATAAGGGAAACAGGACAACAAAAGGGGAAAAGTGAGGAAGAGAGTGATGGCATAAAGGTAAAGTTGAGATAGGGTAAAATGATGATAAAGTAAATATGAAAATAGAATGTAGAACACTAATCCCAAAGTAAAATAAAGAGAAAATAAAATGACACTTTTTTTAAAAAAATGGTAAAATAGTAGTAGTAATAATACTGATTGAAAATAAAAATGTGATAATTAAAAAGGTTAAATCAAGTGAGGAAAAAAGAAAAAAAATTAGTGTCTCAAGTAAAAGAAGAAAATAATAAAAATAAAAATAAAAATGTGCAGTAGTGAAGGTCATTCACTTCCTCTACTGTTCTGTTTGGCACTCCTGTTTCCTAGTCAGGGCAGTATTGAAGTTCCCTGCATTCCACTGCTCCTCAGTGTTGTAAGCCAGTCCTGATTTTTAAGCAGGCAGTTTATTTGTGTTTACACAGGAGTCAATTTGTGATTCAACCCCTGGGCAAAGCAGTGTTTCTGGATTGACCTCCGGGTCTATAGGTCCTCTCTAGCTAGTGTTTAGCTTTTGTTTTCCCTGTGGCACTTAATACTGGTTTGGGGAGTGGGTTGCCCCAGAGCTGGTTCTCTGATGGTTATTCCCAGCTCTGATCCCCAGGTTCCAATAAAACAACTTTCCCTTGAAGTCTCTTAGAGTGTCCCCAATTGGATGATCCTATGTATTGGGCTTAGGAATCAGAAGCAAGGATTTAAAGAGGAAAAAGGAAAAAAAAAGAGCCAGAGTTAAGTGTGCGAACTCCAGGGCTGCACGCAAGTCTGTGCGTCTTTTTTCCCCTTGGGTCTAAGCAGCTGGTGCACTTTAAAAATTTTTAGGCTGTCCTTTTGCACCCAGATCAAAATACGTTGCTTTTTAGAGTTCCTGTCTGTTAGCAGCTCTGTGGACCCCCTTCTACATTCACAATCACACCAACCCCAACAGCCATGGATTTTTCTAGGCGCAGACTTCCCCAAGTCTCCAGCTCCCCCATGTGCATTTCTCTCTCCTGCCAGGACCACAGACCTCACTATCCCAGGCAAAATATGACCTTTCCATGGTGGAGTGTAGAGCTCCTCTGAATCTGCATGCTTGCGCCACTTGGGGACCGATGTTCTCTGGTTCGCAGCTGTTTGGTGGGTGCTGTAGCTGTAGATTCCCCGGGCTTTTCAGGCATCCGATAACATCCACTTTTCCTTCAAGATGGCATGGTCTCCGCATCCAAGCCGGTTGCTTCAGGAGGGAACCCAGCAGCAGTGGGGGCTGCCCGGTCAGGGGAACCCCGTTCAACAATCCCCCACAGTCTCCTGGAGTGTAGCTGTTCCTCAACTCACCAACACACACTCCCTGTGTGACCACACACTCTCCCTTTGTTTTCTCACTCACACGATATCTTGCAGTCTGCCTTCCTGTCGGCAGCCATCTTCATTTTCCTTCCTAGCTTCTTTTTATCCCAAATATGGAATGGGGCTTCTGGACCTTTCGCAGGATTTGCAAAAAACAAATACACAAACAAACAACAAAAAAACCCTATGTGCTGGGATGGGGCAGTGAGACTATATCTCAAGGCCTGGTCTGGCACCCGTATTGATAACTCTATCTGGGGGTTGTATGGTTTATGGCCTTCCAAAATGGGAGCATTGCTTAAGTAAACAGGTCTTGCAGAACCAGATAAGTGAGCTCATTTTCCCTATGATGCGAGCAAGCCTGTTTACAGAAGCCAATAATAGCAAAGTTAATTCACAGAACAAAGGACCATTTTAGTAGAAAATTTCAAACAGTAGTTTTTACAACATAGAGGTTACTGGAACAAGATGGCCTAGCCTTCATGAGTACCAGATCTTAAAGCCCATTTTATTTCCTCATGAGAAGTATAATGATCTTAAAAATATCAACACCTATGTTCCTGAGATGACAACTCTCAGGCTTATAAAATATATAAGTGGACCTTCTAGAAGCTTAAATTACTTTTGGTATAGTTTAAAGAGAATAAGAAGTTATAACAAAATTGTGTCAATGCAGCATTCATTTCATTTTATTTATTTATTTTATCAATGAATAAATGAGTGGAACAAATTAGTGTTCTCTCAAATCTATAAATACATAAGCATTTATTTTTAATTGTATTTCTTACCTAATATTTTTTATATTTTAAAATAATTCTTTATTGTTGAAAGTATTACATATGTCTCCCCTTTTCCCCATTGACTCCCTCCAACCCAGCCCCACTCCTTTCCCCACCCCACCCCAGGTTTCATTTAGCACCTTATTGTCTGTGTCCATGGGTTATGCATATAGGCATACAAGGGTCTTTGGTTGACTTCCTCCCACCCACCCACCCTCCCTTGACTTCCCTCTGAGATTCCAATGCAACATTTATTTTAAACTCAATTTAAAATGTTTATTTTTATGAGTTTTCATTTAAAATACATTCAGTTAATATATAGGTTTTAATGACAGTTATATAAGTAACTAATGACAATCATATAAAATAAATTATATACTAGAATCAAGTCTGAGAGGGAACATCTATATATATAAAGAGGTAATATGCAAATTAGCCAGGATGCCTTAACCATCACAACCGGCTCAGGAGGATGTTGCATGCACAGATGGGCAGGAGGGGACTGCTTGTGCTGTGAGGAAAGCCATGGATGGCTCAGCCCTGGAACTGAGAGGCAGGGGGAGGGGGGCATGCCCAAGCCATCAAGCCATGACCGCCACCTGGCCCCAGCTCAGGCCCGGGATTGGAGAGGCAGGGGGGCATGCCCAAGCTGCGGCCATCACCTGATGCCAGCTCAGGCCTGGGAGGGGAGAGGCAGGGGGGGCATGCCCAAGCTTCCTGGCTCCAGCTCAGGCATGGGAGCAGAGAGGGAGGGGGGCGTGCCCAAGCCACCCAGCCCCAGCTCAGGCCAGGGAGAGGTGAGGCAGGGGGGCATGCCCAAGCCATGGCCTCCACCTGGCCCCCGCTCAGGCCCCGGAGTGGAGAGGCAGGGGGGCATGCCCAAGCTGCGGCCATCACCTGATGCCAGCTCAGGCCTGGGAGGGGAGAGGTAGGGGGGTGTGCCCTAGACAGTTTGACTCAGTGGATAGAGCCTCAGCCTGCGGACTGCAGGGTCTGGGTTCGATTCTGATCAAGGGCATGTACCTAGGTTGCAGGCTTCTCCCTAGCTGGGGCCCAGGTCAGGGCTCATGCAGGAGGCAACCAATCAGTGCCCCTCTTACATTGATGTTTCTCTCTGTCTTTCCCTCTCTCTTCCACGCTCTCTAAAAATCAATGGAAAAATATCCTCAGGTGAGGATTAAAAAAAAAAAGAAAGAAAGAAATGTCATATCCTATGAAAGAGACATATTGAAAATGCCTAAAGAAAGTTGTAATTTTTTCATGTTAAAGGGACTGGAGTCCGTGTTGATGAAAACACCTTGGCGGCGGGCAGTGTCAGCAACAGTGGGGTGATGGGGATAGTGCCTTCCCCTGATCAGCCCACAGAGGGAGGCCAAATTGGGAGCAGGCTTAAGCCATTAGTAGGACATCCCCTGAGGACTCCCAGACTGTGAGAGGGGGAAGGCTGGGCTGAGGGACCCCCCACCACCAGTGCACGAATTTCATGTACCGGGCCTCTCGTGGTAAATAAAAAGGGTTGTACTGTCAGGAACAAGAGCTTATTTTTAAAAATTTACTTTAATGTTTTATAATTGTTAATTTAGCAATAAATAGTATTTTAGGCTTAAAGAAGGAAATAAATTCATAGGAATATAAGATTCTTTTACTCATGCATAATTAAAAGAAGAAATCAATATTCACTTTGTTCTTATATGTCCTTTAAAACATGATACTAGAAGAAGAGTTCAAGTGTCCCAAATCACTGAAGACTTGCTTATTGATTTTAACTGAATAATATCCTTTGATCTTTGCTTTTAAAATGTAGTATATTGTTTTCAATAAATACCCCCCAAAAACTGACTTTAGTTTTACCCATTTCTTCTTCCTAAAATTCACATCTCCAGGCTATGGCTCCAGATGTACATCTACATGATCATTTCCCCACTATCACTACCACTAATAACCCACACTTGGAAGTCAAATGAATATTTCTATAAAACTTCTTACAAAATTTATCCCTCTCCTCTTCCTTTCAAAGACCCCCCCCCATTGTATCCAGGTTGCTATAGGATAAAGTTAAAACTCCTGACTTAATGTGTCATCCATGGCCTTTTACAGTTAGGTTCCTCTTTTTTCAATATTATGTCCTGCACCCTCGGAGTAAACTAAACGCCCTTTCTCTGTGCTTGACATACCTGCTGCTTCTCTGTTTTCTAGATATTCTTCAAGAAGAAGCTTTTAACCAGCATTCTTTAGGAAAACCCTCCCTTCTCTTTAGGCCCTTGGGATGTCTGCTTTCACCATCTACTCTGCACACCTATGTACCTGAACATTCTTGGCCCTGAGCACTTGCTGCCTGATGCATGGGTTTGATCTCTGTGCTAACATGGATGGCTCCTTTTTACCCCACCCAGCAGAGCAGGCACACTTCAGTATTTGTTGATGATAATGGTAGAGCAATTGTGAAAAAAATCAATGGAGAAATAGCCCTCATTGTTTCCCTTAATGGACCCTAATCTGTTATCTACACCTTCTATTTAAAGTATAGGATTGTGTACTTGCTGGCATGTTACTTTTAATTGCTCTCAGGTTGTTTTCTCACATGTGTGCTATCTTCCTAACAAGAATCTCAGCTCTCTGAAAGCAAGACTCACTTTCTTTTGTTTTTCTTCATCTTGTATAATATGGAACTTGGTAGGTCCAATCCAGAAGCTCAGTTAAGATTTCTTGCCTAAATAACCATATGTAATCAAGAAGTAAGGCATGGGAAGCACCTGAAAGAATAAAGGTATTTGCCAAACTCCTTAGATACCTCCTTCCAAGTTTGATTACTTTCATTGGCAATGGCAATTTCAGCAGGTTGTCACAAAGACATTTCTTCCTTAATAAAATATTAATTTTCCTCTCCTTATTGGTGTGTGAGTGTGAGTCATGGTGGTAGTGGGATTTTTTTGGAAGCTAAGGTGTTAAACTAGAGGTAGAATGCAACTGTGGTTGAAATGCATTTAATTAAGGAAAGCTTTCCAGAGGGAGTGAGATCAAAGGTGGGATTGTGGTACCAGTATCCTATATAATAAAGATGTAATATGCTAATTGATCATCACACCCTCACAAAGATGGCAACGCCCACAGCCAATAATGAGGGAATATGCTAATTGACTGCCATGCCCTCAAAGATGGCAGTGCCCACAGCCACAAGATGGTGGCACCCAGTCCCTCCAGCCCCCCAGCCACCCAGGGCCAGCCTGAGGCTCAGGCAAGCCTCAGATGGTGGCTGCCCAGCCGCCCAGGGTGGAACTGAGGGACGACCAAACAACTGAACAGCAGGCTGCGTGGGGCAACCAGCCTGGCAGGGGGAGCAGTTAGGGGTGACCAAGCTTGCGGGGGGGGGGCAGTTAGGAATGACCAAGCTGGCAGGAAGGGGGCAGTTGGGGGTGACCAGGTAGGCAGGCAGGTGAGTGATTAGGAGCCAGCAGTCCAAGATTGTGAGAGGGATGTTCGACTGCCGGTTTAGACTGGCTGTTGGACATCCCCCAAGGGATCCCAGATTGGAGATGGTGCAGGCTGGGCTGAGGGGACCCCCCCATGCATGAATTTTGTGCACCGGGCCTCTAGTGTTAAAATTAAAAAAGCCCTAGACTAGAAGTCAGGTAACCTGGGCTTTTATCCTTGTTCATATACTGACTGTATCTCCTTAAATATCTAGGTTATTTTTTTAATTTGTAAAATGAGAGGGTTGGTCTTATTAATGTTTATGGGATCCCAGAATTATTTTTTGGCACATATATATTTTTCTATTTTCTATTTTTTAAATTTGTTTAATTTTTCAATTATAGTTTACATTCAATATTATTTTTGTATTAGTTTCAGGTGTACAGCATAGTGATTAGACAATAATATGCTTTACAAAATGTTCCCCCTAATATTTCCCTATCAGATATTTAAAACCTCCCTCCAACATCTACATCAATGAGCCATTGAGCTACCACTAGTGTACTTCTGTGAAGGAGATCTCATAAGCTATCTAGAAAGCCCACTAACTTTGGATGTAACTTTAACTCTTGGGCAATCTTATTTCCTTAAATGATGTCCTTTCTACCTGCAAACTCCTGAAATTGAATGAGATAACTGGGGTAATCTGGCAGATCAAACTGAAAGCCATGTTAGGCATAGGAAAATGGACAATGTGGTAGAGGGGGGAAATCAATACCCTTAAAAAAGTGAGTTTACAAAAGGGAAAAAGAGTACAGAAATATCAGATTTGATACAGAGAGGGTCAAAAGGCAAGACAAATGTGGAGAAGAATCATGCCATGGAGAAGCCTCTAAGGCCAGGAGGATCAGAACAAAAATAGAGCTACATTTCATTGACATGGTGTGTACTACGAATGTCCTCAGTGATAGCAGCAGGTACTTCCATGTCCCCTATTTTCTTTGTATATTGCTGACTGAGCATGTATCAGCTCTCAAAGAAATCTGAAACCTGCGACCCAGATGTGTGCCCTTGACTTCCTGTACTGTGTAAATAATCAGGTTTTCTTCCTGCTGTGATGTCTCTAATTTGGCAAGATATCTAAACAAAAATCTTGAAATATCCCAACAAATTTAGTCTCAGCAAAATCTCCAATCACCCAAACTGCACCTTTTCAGCTTGCTGAAAACAATAATCAATGGGCACTTGGGCTCACAGTAGTTATTTCTGCCTTCAGACTACCTGTTCTCTTGTCGTGGTTTCCATCAATTTTCTGACACTGTCCCTGAATCACTTGCCATCTGAATGTGCACACCAGCTGCATAATAGGCAGTCCCTAGAGGTGCTAAAGGAAGACAGCCTGAAATGAAATATTTGCTACAGCAATCTGAACAGGACTATCTGGAAGGTGATGGGGCTATTTGTGGGCCAGGGAAAAGGAGCAGGGGAGAGGGAGGGAACTAACATTTACTGAAATCCTTGCTGCTGGTAAAGAGGACAAAGGGGCTTGGCAACTCATCATGACATTGAATCATCTAGTAGGTAGTTCCATCCATTTGTATTCTAGTGCAGGACTCTGCTTTGTAAGAGTATATACTATTTTGGCCTGTTGCTTTGACAAAGCCACCTTGAGGACGTACCTCTAGTCCCTAACTAAGCCATTTGATTGACTTAAAAAGAGCTAGTTTGAGTGAATTTGTCCTTTCTAACACTTGCTTTAGATTTCTGTAGAATCCACAGCCAGGGAATTCAGTAAAGTCAAATGGATGCTTTTCCCCCTCCTAGCTCTATGAAGCTTGGAGGCCTTAAGGTTGTTCAGACAAAAGGGTTTCAGACTGCAGTTTAAACATGAAGGCCTCATTAGCTTAGGCATAAAAAAAATTGGCAACTGCTACTAGGAGCTCTGCTCTTCCCTCCATGAGGCTGGCATTGACCCAAGCCATACCTTAGCAAACTTCAAGCTTATAAAGCTGTGGAATGAGTGAAATAAAGCCCAATGCCACTGCCTGCCTTGAAGCTTAGTCTTGGCCATGGCCAGTCTTTGTGGCATTTGGTCAGAGCTTTGATGGAAACTATAAGTTATAGTGTCCCTCCCTCCCTTACCAGCTCAATTAGAATCAAGGATCTGCTGGTGTAAAAAAAAGCCAAGGCTTAAACCATTGCTAAGGTACAAAAAACATCAGTTCTACTAAAGAGGGCTCAGGGTAAAAGAAGATGGTAATCTACAGATGCTACAGGTCAATGGTCCACAACTATTGTGAGAACAGGGACTACTTTTAATTTCTGTAAATTCTTAGAATACTGATAGAACAGGAGTAAGGTCATGACTGAGAGGAGAGACCTTAGCTGGAAGTCCCTGAGCAGGGTCAGAGAAATCAATGAGTGGGTCAGGGGAGCAGAGAGGACCTGGGACTTCTGAGGGATCCTGCAAGGGCATGGGGATTGCCTCATGATTAGAGACTGTGCCAAATGCTAGACACATCATTTTATTTAATTCTCCTGTCAACTCTATGGATGAGCTGTTTTTATCTTAATTTTTTAGATCAGAAAAATAAGGCTCAGAGATATGAAGTCATTAGCTCAAGGGCACACAGCTAGTGAATGCCAGAGTAAAATCCAAATCTGTCTTACATTATAGTCTTTTCACTGTATGAGTTTTTTTAAGAAAAGGGAGCTAAAAGTGCTGAAACATGCACACCTCCATCCTGAGTCCCATAGTAACCACTGAGAGAGCAAGAGGGAAACATGCAGAGTAGGAGGTAGGTAGGATAAGGCAGAGTAGCTTAAGAATGCTAAGAGAGCCCCAGCTGGTTTGGCTCAATGGATAGAGCATTGGCCTGCAGACTGAAGGGTCCCAGGTTAGATTCCAGGGAAGGGCACATGCCCGGGGTTGCAGACCAATTTCCAGTAGGGAGTGTGCAGGAGACAGCCAATCAATGATTCTCTTTCATCATTGATGTTTCTATCTCTCTCTCCCTCACCCTTCCTCTCTGAAATCAATAAAAATATATTTTTTAAAAAAATGCTGAGAGAATTCAGGCTAGTAAGTACCCCTTACTTCCTAAAGGCCTCAGAATTCTCATGGACAACACAGAAAAAGGCCAAGGGAATTTGCACTCAATATTGGAAAAGCAGGAGCAAAAGGGTGATGTCAGTAGCACTCTCCTGGCCATTTTCACATAGTTCCTGCTGCAAGAAGAGAATCCTTCACATCTCAGATGTTGGCCTTATGACATTACGTACCACAATGCAGCAAAGGGCTCTCAAATCAATAGTACTTTCTGGCACACACTTCCTTGGTAAGCATTTTTGCATGGTGGACATAAAAATAAATGTGCAATGTAATATTTAAGAGTAACCTTTAGTTGTTAAGCTGATTGCTTAACAAGCTGTTACCTTTGCAATAGAAGCTTAGTAACTTAAGCTCACATAAAATCCCAACAGGCAGGTACTTCATGCAAAACACCCTAAATTGGCTGCCAAGAGAAGAGAAGAGGGCAGCAGGGATAAGGGTAGGAAGGGTTTGTGGCTTTAACTCAGGAAGCACACCATAAAGAACTTCAGTCTCTGACTTTTCATTGTCCTAATAAACAGCAGTAAAAATTTTATTGCCTTTTTGTGTTTCTGCATTTATGTGTTTGCCCATTATTTCACATGAAACAGTCTGCCACAGTCCTTTCAGTCCCTACCAGGAATCAGCTGAACTTAAGGAACCTTACAAATAAGCCCAAAGCTGAGAAAGCTGGTATCAGAAAATGAAAACTATTTCCGTGCTTTTATCAATCAATTCTTCATGCAGAATGTTATCTGACCCAACAGAAACTCTCATTTAAAAAAATATTTTCTTGCTAAGGTGAATATTCTCCCAATGCTTAATTATCACCTTTCTAGCCTTTTCCCAGAGACCTTTGAGAATTTCTGATACAGCACATTAAAAAAATGATGTGACATTTTCTTTTAGTAAGCAGAGATAGCAAATCCTGAATCCATCCTTAGTCCTTCAGCTGGCCTAATGAGCAGGGGCATTTGAAACAACTATCCTATGCATGAGTACTTCAGTTGACAGTCTCTGCTCAGATACTTAAAACTGAATTGAATGTGCAGTTAATAAGAAGCATATTTTTGCCTATTATATTCCTCAGCAGTCATTCATGATTTTTTCATTTTAATTTTTTGCTGAGGTAACATTGACTAATAACATTATATAAGTTTTCCATTTTATATCCATAGACATTATATTGTGCTCACCACCAAAAGTCTAATTTCCATTTATCACCATACAATTGACCCCTTTTACCCATTTTGCTCACTCCATCCCTCCCTTCTCCTCTTGTAACTGAAAACTTGTTTTTGTGTTTATGAATTATTTATTTTGTCTCATTTCTTCATTGCTTTTTTTGTTTTATATTCCACATGATATTCAACATCACTAATTACTAGGGAAATGTAAATCAAACCACAGTGAGATATCACCTCATACCTGTCAGAATGGTTTATAAAAATGATGATATATAAGTGTTGGAGAGCATGTGGAGAAAAGGAACCTCATTCACTGATGGTGGGAATGTACACTGCTTTAGCCACTGTGGAAAACAGTATTGCAGTTCCTCAAAATATTAAGAATAGAGTTACCATATGATCCAGCAATCCCTCTTCTGGGTATCTACCCCAAAAAACTCAAAAACATTTGTTCACAAAGATATATGCACCCCTATGTTCATTGCAACATTATTCACAGTGGCCAAGACATGGAGTCAACCAAAGTGTCATTCGATAGGGAATTTGATAAAGAAAATGTCACACATATATACTATGGGATACTACTGAGCCATAAGAAAAGATGAAATACTGCCATTTACAACAACATGGATGGACCTTGAGAATACAGGGTGTCCCCCCAAAAAATGTATATGCTTTAAATGATTTTAAAGTCAGTGTTTATTATCATACAGTTCATTTTCAAAATTTAAAGAATCTACAGAAATGATTAACTTTGCTATCAATGCCTGTTTTCAAAATTATGACCTTCTGGTCTAGGCACTGCTGATAACGTGATGTGCCGCACCAGCACAGCCAAGGGTTCAGTGAGCCTGAGGGAGGGCTGGTGAAGGATGAAAAAAAGACAGATAAAGAGAATAAGCTGGGTCTAGGTGGATCTTCTGTGCCTTGCTGCGGCCACAGAACAGATCCAGACTGCAAGCTGATGGTTTATTTTATAGTCAAAGGTAAACAAGTTAATTTACAATGTTCTGGTAAGTTTCACTTGTTTTGGCAGCACTTGCTGCACCTCCCACAGCCCATTAGCTACCCAGGAAAGATCTAGGGAGGAGTCACAAGATCAAGCTTAATTATGCTTAGAGGGCTGTGCCCTTCAAGCTGGGACTTGTTTGCGACTTTGCCAGCAGGTCAGTCAGAGGCTTAACCCTATAACCGCTCCTACAATGTGACACAGTGGAAACACAAACGTCAAAAATCATTTTGTTCGATATTTTTATCAATTCATCAACTGTTGCCAGTTTTGTACCATAAACTTTATCTTTTATGCATCCCCATAAAAAATTCTAGTGGCACTTTAGGACAAATTTTCTTTGTTCAAACTTCAGTCTGCCTTCACCCATATTTTAGATCAGTTAAACCTTAAAAAGGAGTGAAAATTCAGTGAGTTATCAGCTGTTAAAATATGCATACAGTTTTGGAACACCCTATATTATGCTAAGTGAAATAAGTCTATCAGAAAAAGCTAAGAACCCTATGATTTCACTCATATATAGGATATAAAACTGAAACTCATAGACACATCCAACTGTATGGTGGTTACCAGAGGGAAGAGGGGGCAATAAAGGGTAAAGGCAGCTAAATATATGGTGAGAAAAGATGATTTGAATTTGGGTGGTGGGCACACAAAGCAATATACAGATCATATATCACAGAAATGTATACTTGAAATCCACATGATTTTATTAACCAATGTCATCCCAATAAATTTGATTTAAAAAAAGATGTTTGTGATCTCATGTTCATAGCAGCATTATGCACAATAGTCAAGATATGGAAACAACCTGGATGAATGGATAAAGAAGATGTGGCATATACTAGTATATATACAATGGAATACTACACAACCATAAATAATTATGAAATCTTGCCATTTGCAACAATATGAATGGACCTTGAGGGTTTTGTGCTGTTAAATAAGTCAGATGGAAAAGGCCAAGTCTCTCGTTGATAGCCCCAATTCCAAATACATGCATGCATGCATGCATACATACATACATACATAAAGATATGCAATACTACATAAAAGGCAACCATTACTTTCAGACTGGAAAAGGGTATGGATTCTAAGTGTCAGACCAGGCTAGTTGTGCTGTATGAAATAATGATTAGAGCACACATTTGTTGAACATATATTATGGACCAAGTAAACTATCAAAATATTTTTCTAACATTACTGAATTTGATCTTCCCATTGTATTTATCACCAGTTCATATATGAGGGAAACTGAGATGCAGAGAGTCTAAGTAATTGGCCCAAGCTCAGAAAACTAGTAAGCAAAAGAACTTGGCCTGTAGCTCAGGTTTCCCTAATCCACTGTTCACAATCTATTTTTCTTTTTAGATGAATTATATGTTGCATATTTTATTTTTAAGAAATTTGGCAAATCGTTTTCAAACAGTCATTTTTATTTTTTAATTTTCATTTATTTACGTATTTATGTATTTATGTTTTAACTTATTTATTGTCTAAAGTTTTACATATGTCTCCTTTTTCCCTGATTGACCACCTTCCCCCGCCCCAGCCATTCCCACTCTGGGCAAGCGCCCACCGCCCCAGTGTCTGTGTCCATTGGTTATGCTAATATGCATGCAGACAAGTGCTTTGGTTGCTCTCTAACCTCCCTCCCCTGCCATTTGTCTTTGGATCTATTCCTGTTCATCAAATTATGTTGATCATTATATCCCACATATGAGTGAGATCATGTGATATTTATCTTTCTCCAACTGGCTTATTTCGCTTAGCATAATGCTCTCCAGTTCCATCCATGCTGTTGCAAATGGTAAAAGTTCATTTTTATATAGCAGCATAGTATTCCATTGTGTAGATGTACCACAGTTTTTTAATCCATTCATCTGCTGATGGGCACTTAGGCTGTTTCCAAATCTTAGCTATTGTAAATTGTGCTGCTATGAACATAGAGATGCATATATCCTCTCTGATTGGTGTTTCTGGTTTCTTGGGGTATAGTCCTAGAAGTGGGATTACTGGGTCAAAAGGGAGTTCCATTTTTAACTTTTTGAGGAAACTCCATACTGTCTTCCACAGTGGATGCACCAGTCTGCATTCCCACCAGTGGTGCAGGAGGGTTCCTTTTTCTCCAAATCCTTGTCAGCATTTGTTGTTTGTTGATTTGTTGATGATAGCCATTCTGTCAGGTGTGAGATGGCATCTCATTGTTGATTTGATTTGCATCTCTAGAATTATTAGTGACATTGAGCACGTTTTCATATGTCTCTCAGCCTTCTGTATGTCCTCTTTCGAAAAGTGTGTATTTAGGTCCTTTGCCCATTTTTTGATTGGAACGTTTATTTTCCTTTTGTTAAGTTGTATGAGTTCTCTCTCAATTTTGGAGATTAAGCCCTTATCTGAAATATCATTGGCAAATATGTTCTCCTATGTAGTGGGCTTTCTTGTTGTTTTGTTGATGGTTTAATTTCCTGTGCAGAAGTTCTTTATTTTGATGTAGTCCCATTTGTGTATTTTTTCCATAGTCTCAATTGCCCTAGGAGCTGTGTCTGTAAAGGTATTGCTACAACATATGTCTGCTATTTTATGGCCTATGGAGTCTTATAGGATTTTTATGGTTTCCTGTCATATGTTTACGTCCTTTATCCATTTTGAGTTTGATTTTGTGTGTGGTGTAAGTTGGGAATCTAGTTTCATTTTTGCATGTATCTGACCAAATTTTCCTGCACCATTTATTGAAGAGATTGTCTTGACTCCATTGTATGCTTTTGCCTCCTTTGTCAAATGTTAATTGAGCATACTGGCTTGGGTCAATTTCTAGATTCTCTGTTCTGTTCCATTGGTCTATATGTCCCTTCTTGTGCCAGTACCAGGCAGTTTTGAGAACTGTGGGTTTGTAATATAGCTTGATATCTGGTATTGTGATCCCCCCAACTTTGTTTTTCTTTCTCAGAATTGCAATGGCTATTCTAGGTCTTTTTTTATTCCAGATGAATTTTTGGAGAGTTTGTTCTAGATCTTTGAAATATGCCATTGGTATTTGATTGGGGATTTCATTGAATCTGTAGTTTGCTTTGGGTAGTATGGATATTTTAATGATGTTGAGTCTACCAATCCATGAACATTGTATGTTCTTCCATTTGTTTATGTCTTCCTCTATCTCTTTGTTCAATGTCCTGTAGTTTTCCGAGTACAGGTCTTTTACCTCCTTAGTTAAGTTTATTCCTAGGTATCTTAAATTTTTTGATGCAATGGTAAATGGAATTATTTGTTTAGATTCTATTTCTATGAGTTCATTATTGGTGTATAAAAAAGCCATAGATTTCTGAGTGTTAATTTTGTATCTTGCTACAATGCCGAATTCATTTATTAGGTCCAACAGTTTTTTGATGGGAGTCTTTTGGGTTTTGTATGTATAGTATCATGTCATTTGAGAATAAGGACAGTTTAACTTCTTCTTTTCTAATTTGGATGCCTTTTATTTCTTCTTCTTGTCTGATCGCCATGGATAACAGTTCCAGTACTATATTGAACAGGAGTGGTGAAAGTGGGCATCCCTGTCTTCTTCACATTCTTAGGGGAAATGAGTTTAGTTTTTGCCCTTTATGTATGATGTTGGCTGTAGGTTTGTCATAAAAGCCTTTTATTATGTTGAGGTATGATCCCTGTATTCCCACTTTGTGAGAGTTTTTGTCAAGAAAGGGTGTTGGATTTTGTCAAATGCTTTTTCTGCATCAATTGATATAACTATGTGGTTTTTGTCCCTCAATTTGTTTTTGTGATGTATCACATTTATTGATTTGCAGATATTGTACTGTCCTTGCATCCCCGAAATAAATCTAATTTGGTCAGGGTGTATGATCTTTCTAAAGTAATGTTGGATCCGATTTGCTAGAATTATATTGAGGATTTTAGCATCTATGTTCATCAAGGATATTGGCCTGTAGTTCTCTTTTTTGTGGTGTCTTTATTTGGTTTTGGAATTTGGGTAATGCTGGTTTCATAGAAAGAGTTTGGAAGTATGCCTTCATCTTGAATTTTTTGTAATACTCTGAGGATAATAGGTTTTAGTTCTTCTTTGAGTGCTTTGTAGAACTCCCCTGTAAAGCCATCTGGACCAGGGCTTTTATTTGCAGGAAGATTTTGATCACTTCTTCAATTTCTTCGGTAGATATCAGCCTATTCAGGTTTTTTTATTCTTCCTGATTGAGTTTTGGGAGCTTGTATTTTTCTAAGAATATGCCCATTTCATCTAGGTTGTTCATTTTGATGGAATAGAGTTGTTCATAGTATTTTTTTCATAATCCTTTGTATTTCTGTAGGATCAGTTGTTACTTCACCTCTTTCATTTCTGATTTTGTTTATTTGGGTCCTCTCTCTTTGCATCTTGGTGAGCCTGGCTAGAGGTTCATCAATTTTGTTTATCCTTTCATAGAACCAGCTTTTAGTTTTGTTGATCTTTTCTATTGTTTTTTTGGTCTCTATGTCGTTTATTTCCACTCTGATCTTTATTATTTCCTTCCTTCTGCTTATGCTGGACTTTTCTTGTTGCTCTCTTTATAACTCTTTGAGTTGTAGGGTTAGATAATTTATTACCATTGTTTCTTGTTTTTTGAGGTAGGCCTGTAGAGCTATGAACTACCCTCTCAAGAGTGCTTTCACTGTGTCCCATAGATTTTAGATTGTTGTATTTTCACTGTCCTTTGTTGCCATGATGCTTTTTATTTCTTCTTTGATCTCTTTGGTAATCCTATCATTGTTTAATTGCATGCTATTTAGCCTCCAAGTGTTTGATTTTTTTCATTGTTTTTATTGTAGTTGATTTCTAATTTTATGCCATTTTTATATGAGAAGATGCTTGATATGATTTCTATCTTCTTGAATTTAAATAGTCTTTGCCTGTGTCCCAATATGTGGTCTATCTTTGAAAATGACCCATGTGCACTTGAGCAGAATGTATATTCTGCGTCTTTCAAAAATGTTCTGAAGATGTCAATTAATTCCATTTGGTGTAGTGACTCATTTAGGATTGATGTTTCTTTCCTGGTTTTTTAATTGGAGGATTTATCCTGTGGTGTTATTGGAGTATTAAAGTGCCCCATATGCCTGTATTGCTGTCAATTTCTCCCTTGATATTCTCCAGTAGTTTTTTTATGTATCTGGAGGCTCTGTAATGGGTGCAGATATGTTTACCAGAGTTATATCTTCTTGTTGAATTGTTCCCTTTAGTATTATGAAGTGGCCTTCCTTATCTCTTGTTATGGCCTTTACTTTGAGGTCCAATTTGTCCAATATAAGTATTGCTACCCCAGCTTTTTTTCATTTCCATTCACCTGGAAAACCTTTTCCCATCCCTTCACCATCAGTCTGTGTGAGTCCTTTGTTCTGAGGTGGGTGTCCTGTAGACAGCAGATATATGGGTCATGTTTTCTTATCTACTCAGCTACCCTATGTCTTTTTATTGGGGCATTTAATCCATTTACATTTAAAGTTATTATTGATAGATACTTGTTTGATGCCATTTTTATTCTTTATGCCTGTGTTTCTTCTTCTCTTTCTATTTCTTCTTTTTACAACAGACCCTTTAGCATTTCTTGCATTGCTGGTTTGGTGGTAATAAACTCACTTAGCCCTTCTTTTGTCTGTGAAGCTCCTGATTTCACCCTCAACTTTGATTGATAGCCTTGCTGGGTACAGTATTCTTAAATTCAGACCATTGCTTTGCATGACTTTGTATATTTCATTCCATTCCCTTATGGCCTGATGTGTTTCTGTTGAGAAATAAGTTTCCATTCTATGAGAGATCCCTTGTAGGTAACTTTCTGTCTGTCTTTGGTAGCCTTTAAGATTCTTACTTTGTCATTGGTGTTTGACAATTTAATTATAATGTGTCTTGGTTTCAGTCATTTTGGGTTCAAGGTTCATCTTGTTTGGGACTCTTTGAGCTTCTTGGACTTGAATGAGTTTTTTCTTTTTCCCAATGGCAGGGAAGTATTTTTTCAAACAGGTTTTCTACTCCTTGCTCAGTTTCCTCTCATTCTATATCTCTATTATGCAGATGTTGTTTCATTTTGTGTTGTCCCAAAGTTCCCTTAGGCTCTCCTGCTGTTTTATAAGTTTTTTTTCCTGTTTCTGCTCTGCTTGAGTATTTTTTCCTACCTTGTCTTCTAGCTCACTGATGCAGTCCTCCACTTCTTCTAGTCTACTGTTGATGCTTTCTATTGTATTATTTATTGCAGTGATGTCATTTTTCATTTCTTCTTTGTTATTCCTCATTTTCTCTTGGTTCTTACACATATTGTTGAATTTGTCTTTCATCCTTTTCAGCGTCCTTATGACCATTTCTCTAAACTCTTTCTCTGATATGTTGCTGGCCTCCATTTCATTTCCTTTTTCCCCCCAGTGATTCCTCCCTTCCTTTTGTTTGGGGGCTGTTTCTTTGTCTCCCCTTTTCTCTCCTCTCAGGGTATCTGGTTATTAGCTCTCTCTCTCCTGCGTTGACTCTCTCTAGGTGATCTCTGACCTTTCCATCCACAGATTGCCTCACAAGCTGTGTTTAATTCACTAATTCTGCGTGCATGTTATTTGATTCAGCTGTTCCTTCTATCTTCTCTGTGAGAAGGCAAAGGACCCATCCAGGTATGAGGCTGCCACTTTCTCTCCCACTGGACAAACATTTTAGGTGCTGGTGGCCACGGAGGCTAGAGTCTCAGTGTTCGTGGGTTCACAGTTGAGACAGCTGGTCCCTGGGCATTGTGGTTGTAGGGTCCAAGGAGGTATCTGGGTCTATTTGGTTGAAAATAATGCTGGGCTACCGATCACAGCTGCTTTCCCCTTCAAGATGGTGCGGTCTCCGCAGCAGAGCTGGCTGCTCCAGGAGCGATTTCAGCAGCACTAGAGGCTGCCCAGCCAGGGGAACCTGGTCTGCCAGTCCCCAACAATCCTGTGGCATATAGCTTTCACTCACAAATACAGACACTCCCCACATGTCCACACATTCTCCGTTAGCTTTCTCACTCACCCACTATCTTGAAGCCTGCTGTCCCATCAGCCACCATCTTGGATCCTATGCACATTCTTTAGTCATTAATTTCACTGTATACAAAAAAATATGACCACCCTATTCAATATTTGTTGGGTTACTCAAAGATCTATCAATCCTTATTTTGGTTGCAAAATGGAACAAACAAATGCAAGTGTAGGTCTCATGCAGTGATCAACAAACACTCTAGTAGAATAGCTACCTGACATAGTACTATACATACATTTGAATGTCTTCAAATGCAGATGTTGGTGTAGTTTAATAAAGTGCAATTATAGTACTTTTCCATACAGACCATGGTGTTGCATAAATAAGTTGTCCACCTACATTGATGCATCTTAAAGGCTGTTGGGCAAGTTAATGGAAAAAATATGTTATCTTTTCAATAAGTTTTTCTGAGAATAACCAAGAACACAGAGGGAAAGAAAGCAATTGCCCAAACAGGTTATGAGTTTTAAATGGAGATTTTTTTAGAGCATGAATAAAATGAATTAGCATAGGTGCTAACTAGATGGCGGTAAAAAAGCATTGCTTGACTCAATGGTCTCTTAGGAGAAACAAAGAAACAGATTTATAAAATATATAAACTAATCCAACTGTTCTACTTAGGCTCCCTTGCTGCAATAGAGTATCTGGAATTAAACTAAATATGACTAAAAACAAATAAACATGAAAATTCACCGATCCACACACTGACGTAAATTCTTTTGTCCTAATGTTTAAGTGTTAGAGGTTAAAAAGTAGCTTGATACTGTGCATTTAGTTAAAACTCTTCATGACATCAAATGGGGAAGAAACTCACAACTGTGTGTTATTTGGCTTTTGCATAGGTTTGTGCTCTCAAAACTTTAATGTTCTTCTGTGTGTATTTGTTCTGGGTTGGAGGAACTGATTGATTCTGTGCCTGTGTAAATAAATATGTATAGAAATTTGTGTGTGTTGTTATGTGTTTTAAATAAGTCTTTGGGTTTAAGTGATGTTTTTAACTACATGGAGGATATATTATTAATTCCAATGTGTTAAATTTGCAAAGAAAGAAACTTTGAAATTAATAATTATTCAAAGTGTGTATGCATTTTTGGGGACACCCTATATGTATGTGTGTTACACACACACACACACACACACACACACACACACACACACATTGCAATAGCCATTCAAATTACCATAAGCTGCATTTCCAGTGAAGCAGTTCTCATTATGGAGGAGGGGGCTCTGAAATTTTAAAGAAAAGCTTGTGTTCTTACTGTTTCTCAGTAGGAAATAACTGTTATCTTTTGTGAAAAAGAGGGGGAAAATAAATGGCTCACTTTGGTGTACAGTCAGTACATTTAAATATAGCCTACATTTAAAGAAATGTTAAGCACTAAAAAATTAAGAGAAAGTTTGCTGAAGTTTTAACCAACATGTAATTTGACTTCATGCCATATATGAGAGAGACAGAGAGGTTGGAGGGAAAGAAAAAGCGGGAGAGGGAAGAGGAGAGGGAAAAGAAGAAGAAGCAGGAGGAGGAGAAGTAGGAAGAGGAGGAGGAGGAGGAAGGCAGGAGGAGGAGGAAGAGAAGTCTGGAAGTATTTGCATGTTCTAGCACTTCTCAAATCTATGTTATTTTCATGCTCTGCTCTCTAACATGAATGTGTTTCTTTCATTCAGCAAATAGGGCCTGGTCTATGCTAAGATACAACACCTGTCCTCTTAGTGCTTACATTACATACTAATTAGGAAGACAGAAAATAAACAAATGAATAAACAGGATAATTAAATCATTTTAGAAAAACTGCAAAGGAAATAAACAAGTAAATGAGGTAGGTTAACTTGAGAAAGGGTAAGGGAAGCCTGTAAGACGGTAATCACTTTGTAAGGCATATAAATGTCTAATCACTATATTGTATATCTGAAACTAATATACTATTGTATGTCAACTATAATTTAATTAATAATAAAAAGAAGGTGCCATTACAACTGAGATCTAAAGAAGTAGAATGAGGATATTGTAGGCAGAGAAAATTGCAAACACAAATCTCTTCCGCTAAGAAAAGGTATCAAGGAACATAAATGAAGTTGATAGAAATAACTAGAATATAGGTGGTAATGGAAATAGTAGTAAGAAATGAAATCAGAGAGATAGGTGAAGGGCAAATCACATAAAACTGTAGGCAAATATGATAGAAAGCTATCTAAGATTTGAAAAAAGAGAGTGACACATTTTGATTTTGATTTTTTTAAAATTTCTTTATTGATTAAGGTGTAACATATTTGTCCTCATCCCCCCATTCCCATCCCACACCCCTCCCCACGGATGCCCCAACCCCCTGTTGAATTTATCCATTGGTTAGGCTCATATGCATGCACACAAGACCTTTGGTTGATCTCTCCCCCCTCCCCCCACCCTCCCCTATCCTCCCTCTGAGGCCCGATAGTCCGATCGATGCCTCCTTGTTTCTGGTTCTGTTGTTGTTCATCAGTCCATGTTGTTCATCATTTCCCCTAGATGAGCGAAATCATGTGTCACTAGAGATATACTTATAAGAACTGAATGTGAGACGAGCAATAATAGTTACGCTGACAGGCAAATGAATCAGTCTGTAGTGAGTTTCTTTCTGGACCAACAGTTCTTTTGAGACCCAATATCAATGTCCACCAGTTCCTTATGAGTACATGTCGGCACTGACCCCTCAGCTCTGGATGGTGGACAAATGGTGGTAATGCAGGTCCGACTCCCTCTGATTTGGTCTCGGCCGGACCCAGGGGCACGGCTTCACCCGGACCCAGGGGCATGTGGCCTCACCCGGACCCAGGGGGTGCGCAGCCTCACCCGGACCCAGGGACGTGTGGCTTCACCCAGATCCAGGACCCAGCCTCACCCAGATCCAGGGGCACACGGCCTCACCCGGACCCGGGATCCAGCTTCACCCAGACCCAGGGGCGCGTGGCCTCACCCAGACCCAGGGGCGCGTGGCCTCACCCGGATCCAGGGTCGCGTGGCCTCACCCTGATCCAGGGGCACACGGCCTCGCCCAGACCCAGGTGCGCGTGGCCTCTCTCGGGCCCGGGACCCAGCCTCACCCGGATCCAGGGGCACACGGCCTTGCCCGGACCCGGGATCTAACTTCACCCGGACCCGGGACCCAGCCTCACCCGGATCCAGAGGCACACGGCCTCGCCCAGACCCAGGATTCAGCTTCACCCGGACCCATGGGCACATGGCCTCACCCGGACCCAGGGGCGCGTGGCCTCTCCCGGGCCCGGGACCCAGCCTCACCCGGGTCCAGGGGCACACAGCCTTGCCCGGACCCGGGATCTAGCTTCCCCCGGACCCAGGGGCACGTGGCCTCACCCGGACCGAGTGGCGTGTGGCCTCTCCCAGACCCAGGGTCGCGTGGCCTCACCCGGATCCAGGGGCCCACGGCCACAGCCAGGCCCGGAACCCAGCCTCACCCGGATCCAGGGGCACATGGCCTCACCCAGAGCCGGGATTTAGCTTCCCCCGGACCCAGGGGCGCGTGGCCTCACCCGGACCCACGGGCGCGCGGCCTCTCCCAGACCCAGGGTCGCATGGCCTTACCCAGATCCAGGGGCCCACGGCCTCACCCGAACCCGGGACCCAGCCTCACCTGGATCCAGGGGCTCACGGCCTCGCCCCGACCCAGGATTCAGCTTCACCCGGACCCAGGGGCGCTTGGCCTCACCCGGACCCAGGGGCGCGTGGCCTCTCCCGGGCCCAGGACCCAGCCTCACCCGGATCCAGGGGCACACGGCCTCGCCCGGACCCGGGATCTAGCTTCCCCCAGACTCAGGGGCTCGTGGCCTCACCCGTACCCAGGGGAGTGTGGCCTCTCCCAGACCTAGGGTCGCGTGGCCTCACCCGAATCCAGGGGCCCACGGCCTCGCCCGGACCCAGGACCCAGCTTCACCCGGACCCAGGGGCGCGTGGCCTTACCCGGACCCAGGGGCGCGTGGCATCACACGGACCCGGGATCTAGCTTCCCCCGGACCCAGGGACACGTGGCCTCACCCAGACCCAGGGGAGCGTGGCCTCACCCGGATCCAGGGTCGCGTGGCCTCACCCTGATCCAGGGGCACACGGCCTCGCCCAGACCCAGGTGCGCGTGGCCTCTCTCGGGCCCGGGACCCAGCCTCACCCGCATCCAGGGGCACACGGCCTTGCCCGGACCCGGGATCTAGCTTCACCCGGACCCGGGACCCAGCCTCACCCGGATCCAGAGGCACACGGCCTCGCCCAGACCCAGGATTCAGCTTCACCCGGACCCATGGGCACATGGCCTCACCCGGACCCAGGGGCGCGTGGCCTCTCCCGGGCCCGGGACCCAGCCTCACCCGGATCCAGGGGCACACAGCCTCGCCCGGACCCAGGATCTAGCTTCCCCCGGACCCAGGGGCCCGTGGCCTTTCCCAGACCCAGGGTCGCGTGGCCTCACCCGGATCCAGGGGCACATGGCCTCACCCGGACCCGGGATCTAGCTTCCCCCGGACCCAGGGGCACGTGGCCTCTCCCAGACCCAGGGTTGCGTGGCCTCACCCGGATCCAGGGGCCCACGGCCTCACCCGGACCCAGGACCCAGCCTCACCCGGATCCAGGGGCACATGGCCTCACCCAGACCCGGGATCCAGCTTCCCCCGGACCCAGGGGCGCATGGCCTCACCCGCACCCAGGGGTGTGTGGCCTCACCCAGGCCCAGGGGCGTGTGCCCTCTCCCAGACCCTGGGGCGCGTAGCCTCACCCGGACCCAAGTGCGCGAGGCATCACCTGGACCCGGGACACAGCCCCTCCCGGATCCAGGGGCATACAGCCCCACCCGGACCCGGGATACAGCTTCACCCGGACCCAGAGGCACGTGGCCTCACCCGGACCCAGGGGCACGTGGCCTCTCCCAGACCCAGGGTCACGTGGCCTCACCCGGGTCCAGGGTAGCACGGCCCCACCCGGACCCAGGTACCAGCCTCACCCGGACCTAGGGGCACATAGCCTCACCTGGACCCAGGGGGGTGGCCCCACCCGGACCCGGGACCCAGCCTATCTGGACCCATGGGCGTGCGGCCTTACCCGGATCCAGGGGCATGTGGCCTCACCCGGACCTGGTACCCAGCCTCACCCTGGCCCAGTTCCCAGCCTCACCTGGACCCAGGGGTGCGCAGCTTCACCCGGATCCGGGACCCAGCGGGGTTTCGTCTTCTTGATCCCAATTCCTGTTGGTCAATTCCCTCTCAGTAATTCCTTCGGCCATTTTCTCAGAGCTCCAGGGCAGCCGCCGCAGAACTCGTTGGGCGGCGGGCCCGGTGAAGCTCCCGTGTTCCCGGTGTGCGGCGGCGGGCTGGTCCGGGGTGGCTGCGTCGGCCCTTGGGTCTGCAGCAGTGGCCGGTCGCCGAGCGTGCGCACCTGGCCGCTTCCGGGGCGTTGAGATTCTTGAAGGACTCAGAGGTCAGCAAGCGCGGAGTCTCCCACCCCATGTCTCCCAGGGGCTCGTCTGTCCGTGCTCGGCAGTGAGTGGAGCATTCCCCTCAGCCGGAGACCGCCGGGGGAACTGCGCCGAGCACGTTCCAGGCTGCCATTGTGTCGCCTGAGCTGTAGTGTGGTCTTTGGGTCACCGGCATCAGCTTCATCCTGCGTACCCCTCTCTTTTATTCTAGTTGTAGAGCATCTGCTCAGTCAGCCCTCCGGTGGTTCTGGATGGTGTCTGCTCTGCTCTCCCGTCGTAGTCTCAAAATTGTTGTGGTAGGCAACAATCAGGCTTCTGCCCTATGCCTCCATCTTGGTCCTTCTTTGTATAGTTAAGTCTTGATTGTTGTTGGTGTCACTGGGAGGAATTGTCCTCCAGGCCAATTGGCCGTGCGGACCCTCTGTGTCTATAAAGGAAGAGTTGCTGTGCAGGAGACACGTTTATGGGCCGGGTCTTGGTGCAGCAAGGCTTTGGCGCTCACTGAGTCTGCCTCTTGAATGTGTCCCTTATGCGAGTGGTTGAAATCTGGTGTCATCTCACACCGACCACCAGATGCCCTCGTTTCTGGGTCTCCAATGGAGTGTAGGTCAGCTACTGCCTGAGGCCAGTCAGCAGGAATTACAGCCTCCCTTATATTCGTGACCTGTTTCGGTGTCTTCCCCTTTTGGCTGCCTCCCTATCGCTCAGCTCCCCAATCTCCCTAGGTGGTCGTACTTGATACCCCCCTTTGTGGGCTGAGTGCAAAGTCTTGGTGTTGTTAAGCCTTGATTGCTGTTGGTACCCTGGGAGGATGTGACCTCCAGTCCAATTGGCTGTGAGGATCAGCTGTGTCTATGCCGGGAGACAGCCCCATTCAACTAGACTTGCAAAATTGGAAAAGCCTCTGTGCTCAGCTTGGATGGGGCGGAGTTACAGGGCAGAGCCTACAGCCTTGGCTTCCCGTCAGCCCCGCCCTATGAGGTTCCTGTGTCTCAGTGTCCCTCTGTACTCCCAGAAAACACCTCTGAGAGAAAAGCGCCCTGGAGTTTCGCCTGCTGCCAAACAGTCTAGTCTCTCCCCCAATGAATCTGGATTCCCAGATTCTCGCCCGGAACTGGGTTTCTGTGTAGTCGGAACGGGGGCTCACCACAGTCTGGCACTTTTGTCTCCTTCCCACCAGGGCAATCCAGAGGCACAGTCAACAGACCATCCTCTGCGCACAATCCCGTGCGCGCCTCCGGTGCTCTGCTTTTCGCCACTTCTCTGCATTTCTGCCTTACAGCCCAGTTTTCCCCAGTATGAGCCTGGCTTCCCCGGGACTTTCCCAGAACTGGGGTTCAGTGCAGTTGGAACTGGGGTTCAGCACGGTCCGGAGCTTTTGTCTCCTTCCCGCTAGGGCAATCCAGCGGCACAGACAACAGTCCCTCCTCTGCGCACATTCCTGTGCGTGGCTCCTGCGCAACTCCTCTGTGCCTCCGCCCCACAGCCCAGACTCCCCCAGCATGAGCCTGGCTTCCCAGGGTTTCGCCCAGAACTGGGGTTCAGTGCAGTCGGAGCTGGGGTTCACCACAATCTGGAGCTTTTATCTCCTTCCCGCCAGAGAACGCCAGCCAGGCCGTCAGCCGCCCCTTCCTCTCCGGCTCCATCCTCCCCGCACGCGCGCGGGTTCGTGTCTTCGCCTGTGTCTCCATACCTCAGGCTTTTACGGCTTCTCTGATTTTCCTTGTGGTTTTCTCTTTCCTTCTAGTTGTGGGCATTTCAGTCAGCCAGCTTTCCTGTGGTTCTGGATGATGTCCGTTTTGACTTATAGTTGTATTTTTGAAATTGTTGTGCCAGGCTGTAGGTTAGGTGTTTAACCTATGCCACCATCTTTGGTTTCTCCTTGATTTTGATTTTTAAAATATCAATCCAACTGCTGGGTGATGTATGATGGTTTGGAGTAAGAAGACCAGTTAGCAGCCTATGGCAATAATATAAGAAAGACTTGTATATTCTGCCTTTCCCATTAATGTGTACAAAATACCTTTTCTGTAAATCTTTACCATTTTGAAAGGGACCCAGTATTCTATTGCATGTCTACAATGAAATTTAGTCAGTTATTACTCTACTAGAGGCCCAGTGAACAAAATTTGTGCACGGGTAGGGTCCCTAGCGGCTGCTGGCTGCCAACCGGGGCCTTCCTTCATTCCGCACTGCCCCCTGGTGGTCAGCACACTTCATAGAGAGTGATAGAATTCCAAGTCAGTTGAACTCCCGAGGGGACACTTTGCATATTAGGCTTTTATATATATAGACTAGAGGCCTGATGCATGAACTGCATGCAAGGGGCTTGGCCCTTGCAGCCGCGGCAGCTGGTATTGGCCCTTGAAGCCCCAGCTTTATCCCAAAGGTCATCAGGAAGGACGTCCGGAAGGTCGTCTGGAAGGACGTCCGGAAGTTCATTTGTCTGTTGGGTCTAATTAGTATAATATGCATTTATTATTATAGAGGATTGTTGTATGTATGGACTATTTCCAATAGTTTGCTATTATAATAGGATTAGTGCCAGTAACATCAATAATTGGGAGATATACTTCTGACTTGTGCTACTAGCTTACCACACAATATCAATTTTAGGCATAGTCTGTATCATGTCTTGAATCCGTGGTTGGGAAACTATGGCTTGTGGACCAAATCTAGTCCTCCAGCTGTTCTTGCTCTAAAGTATTTATTAGAGTACCTACTATGTATCAGCTTTATAATGGGCACTGGGTAGATAGAGATGAATAAGACATTTTCTCTGTGTGTGTTTTTGAGAAGATTATAGTATAACTAGAAAGCTTAGATGTGGACATAAATAATTGCCCAGTTCTCCAGATCTTGTGTTGAAGATTTCCTATCTCCCTCCTCTATGTGCCTGTTTGAAATCAGTGGGGATATGGAGAACTTGAACACAATCAAACAACTTGACCTTGCTTAGGGAGCCATCTAAAATGCAAATTATACTCTGTCTTATGATAGGTTCAACTGGGTATGTTTTTAACCACTATATCTGTATTGAAACTTCTTAGGAGAAGGGATGGTGCCATTTGTATAGAGAAGATATTGGTATGTAATTTCCTTTTTTTGTAATGTCTTTATCTGGTTTTGTTATTGTCAGTGTAATTCTGGCCTCATAAAATGAATTGGAAAATGTCCCTTCCTTCTCTATTTTCTGAAAGAATTTTTCATTGGTATTATTTCTTCCTTAAACATTTGATATAATTCATCAATGAAGCAATGGGCTAGAGTTTCTTTGTTGGAAGATTTTAAATTACAAATTAATCTCCTTTAGTGGATATAGTGATATTCATATTTTATATTTCTTCTTAGGTCAGATTTTGTGTCTTTTAGGGAGTTTGTTGATTTTATTTAAGTTAAAATATTGGTATATAATCCTATCTAATAAAGAGGGAATATGCAAATTCACCATCATGCCATCACAAAGATGGTGGCACCCACAGTGGAGGTGGTGTTTCCTTAACACAAGATGGCTGCACCCACAAAGGAGACTGAGTTCCTGTAACGAGCCTTTACGAGAAATCAGAAGGGACCTGAGGCTGCATGGTGCTGGGCCAGGGCAGGGGACCTCAGGCCACGTCCCCTGCCCTGGCGCTGGGCCAGGGGACCTCAGGCTGTGCCCCTGCCCAGTGGGGCTTGACAGGGGACCTCAGACCATGCCCCATGCCCAGCAGGGTTTGATGGGAGAACCTCAGGCCATGTCCCCCACCATGACACTGGGCCAGGGGACCTGAGGCTGTGCCCCCAGCCCCAGCACCAGGTCGGGGGACCTTAGGCCATGCCCCCTGCCTGGCAGGGCTTGACAAGGGACCTCAGGCCATGTCCCCGCCTTGGGCCAGGGGACTTCAGGCCACACCCCCCACCCTGGTGCTGGGGGACCTGAGCTTCACCCCCCACTTGGTGCTGGGCCAGGGGACCTGAGGGTGTGCTGGAGGACCTGAGGATGCGCCCCACGCCTGGCATGCACCAGGGGACCTGAAGCTGTGCCCCCCACCCTGAAGGGCTTGACGGGGGCCCTGAGGCTGAGCCCACCACCTGGCAGGGCTTGATGGGGGACCTGAGTCTGCACCTCCCACCTGGCGCCAGGCCAGGGGACCTGAGGCTGTGCCCATCGCCTGGCAGGGCTTGACAAAGGTGGGGCTGGCCAGGTCTGGATCTCACCCAATGGGGTGGGGCCAGCTGGGTCTGGGTCTAGCACAATTTTGAGGCACCGTGAGTGGACGGGGACTTGACTCTAGGTCCCACAGCATGCCCCAGACTCTGACAGGAGGAAGATTTTCATACACATTTTACTAATTTTCTTTCATCTCTGACACTTCTATTATAGAGAAAGGGCAAATAGCAATATTAAAATATTTCCTCTAATATCCCCTTTTAATGTGCACAAATTCCATCTATCGAGCCACTAGTTATTCATAATATACTCTTATTTTCCTTTTAATAACTGTAGGATCTCTAGTGAGTCTCTCTATTTACTCCTGATATTGAGAATCTATGGTTTCTCTTCTTTATCACTCCAACTAGAGGTTTATCACTTTATTAATCTTTTCATAGAAATAATTCATGGTTTCATTAATTTTCTTAATTATTTGTCTGTTTTTCTATTTCATTGCCTTCTCCCTTGTTTTCCTTCCTGCTACTAATTTTGGGTTTAATGTACTTTTCTTTTCTAGCTTCTTAAGATGGAAGCTCAGATCATTGATATGGAAACTTGATTGTTTTCTAAAGCATTGCATTTATGTTATGAATTTCCTTCTAGGTGCTATTTACAATAGCTAAGATCTGGAAACAGCCAAAGTGTCCTCAGTAGATGAGTGACTGAAAAAAGCTGTGGTGCATTTACACAATGGAATACTATGCAGCTGTAAAAATGAATGGTCTCTTACCTTTTGAGACAGCATGGAAAGACCTGGAGAGTATTATGCTAAGTTAAATAAGCCAGTCAGATAAATACAAGTATCATATGATCTCACTTATATGTGGAATGTAATAAACAAAATAAACTGATGAACAAAACAGACTCAGAGACATTGAAGCATGCAACAGACTGATGTATTTCAGAGGAGATGGGTTGGAAGAGATTAAATAAAGAACTTACATACATAACCCCATGGATACAGACAATAGTGTGGTGAAGGCCTGGAGAGGGGGCAGGAGTGGAGTGGAAGGGATCAATGTTTCAGTATTTTAAAAATTACTTAGATTTGTTTTATGAACCAGACTATGGTCTAATGATGAATATTCCATGTGCCCTTGAAAGGAATGTGTATACTGTTGCTAATGGGTATAATTGTCTATAACTTTCAGCAAGTTCAAGTTGTTTTATGGTGTTCAAGTTTTCTATGTTCTCACTGATTTCTTTTTACTTGCTTAACTAGTTAATGAGAGAGTAATGTTGAAATCTCCAACTATGATTGTACTCTTGTCTAATTTTTATTTAAGTTCTGTGAAGTTTGGTATGTAAATAGATGCATAAACATTTATAATTGTTATGCCTTCCAGATAAATTGATCATTTCATTATTATAAAATGCCCCACTTTATCACTGGCAATATTCCTTGTTCTGAAGTCTAATTTATCTGATATTAATATAGCTATTTGGGCTTTTTTATGATTAGTTTTATGTGATATATCCTTTCCCATTCTTTTACTTTTAATCTATGAGTGTATTTAAAGTGCATCTAATAGAGAACATATGGTCAAGTATGTCTTTTTTATTAGTTTGACAATGTTAAATTTTTAATTTGTATGGGATGTAATTATCTATATGGTTGAGTTTAAATTTATCATGTCAATATACAGGCAGTCCTCGGGTTACATCAGACTCAATGTACACCATTTTGTGGTTATGTCACCATCTCCCATTTATTTATAAAAAAATAAAGTTCTGTCATTTCAATGTATGTACATATGTGTTTTATGTTTTTTATTATTTATTTACCACAAGTAAAGGTCAGGAATTGTTATATTTATTTTAAAAATTTTTTAACTGTTTCACTTCATTACTGCTGTGTATGTGCTCCATGTGAGTGACTTAGGTGCTTATGTAGGTGGGTTCTGACTTACAGCGAAAATCGCGTTACATCACGCCATAGGAATGAATCTCCGAAGTAACCCAAGGGCCTGCTGTATTTTTTTCTCTCTACCCAGCCTGTTTATTGTCCCTTTCTCCCTCTCTTCCTGATTTTTTGGGGGGGATTGAAGGTTTTTGTTTGTTTGTGTGATGTTTGTTTTTTGTTTGTTTCGTTTTGTTTTAGAACACATATCCCCTCCCCCCTTGTTGGCTTATTGGGTTTTATTTATTGTTTCTCTTTTTAATTGTTATTATAGAATTTGCAAAATGCATCTTTAACTTATCACAGCCTACTTTGAATATTAATATATCACTTCAAGAGCCTTGTAACAACCCCCAACTTTATTTTACTGATATACATGTTATGCACATTACAATACATTTTTAAACAATTCCTTAAATATTCATTCATTTGTTTAAATATGGGGGAAAATTTTACTATTTCCAGCTTCCTTAATTCTTTTGTATAGATCTGAGTTACCATATGAGTATTATTTTCTTTCAGCCTGAAAAACATTTCTTGTAGTGCAGGTCTTTTGGTGATGAATCCTGTAAGCTTGTGTTTGTCTGAAAAAAAAAATTCTAGATTAATAGGTTATTTTTTTTTCTTTCAGCATTGTTTCTGATGAAGAATCAGTGTTTATTTTTATCTTTCTTCCTATATATGTAATATTTATTTTAAAACTGATTTTATCATTTTCCTTTTATTGCTGATTTCCCGTAATTTGGTTATGATGAGCCTTCATGTGTTTTACTTCATGTTCTTTTTTTTTCTGCCTGTCCTTTATTGAATTTCTCATAACTGTAGGATTTATACACTTCATCAAGTTTTGAAAGTATTTTGTCCATTATTTTTTCAAATATTTTTCTATACTCTCCTCTTCCTTCTGGAAATATGATTATACATTTACTTTATTTCTTGATATTGTCCTGCAGGTCACTGAAGCTGTGTTTTTTTCTGTCATTTTTTCTGTGCTTTAGTTTATATAGTTCTTACAGCCACATCTTCAAGTTAAATCATATTTTTTTCCTAGAGTTTAATATGCTCCTAAAACAATACAGTGCACATTTCATAACAGCTATTGCATTTTCTCAGCTTTTGAAGTTCTACTTAGTTCTATTTTAGAGGTTCAGTCTCTTTTTATTATGGATATGCTTTTCTTTAGATTCTTTAAAATGTTTATAATAGATGTTTTAAAAATATTTATATGTTATTTCCATCTATGTTATTTTGGTTCTAATTTTTGAGTAACTTTTCCCCTAGTTATACATCATATTTTCCTGATTCTTGTATGTCTATTAATTTTTATTTGTTGATGCATATTGTAAAATCTACCTTGTTGAGTTTCCACATTTTATTGTCTTCCTTTAATGAGAACTTATTTGGGCAGACAATTTTTTTTTTTTACTTGTGAATCAGCTTGATCATTTTATGGCTTTATGTAAAACTTGGTTAGGTAGGGTCTAGAATAGCTTTAATTCTAGCACTATTTTAGTTTTTCTACTAAGGTGTGATCCTTTTAGAAGTGAATTCACTTGCCTACAGGCATGCAGAGCCAAGACTGAAGCCAGGTATGTCTTGACAAGAGTCTGTGTTCTTAACTAATATGATGTCTATGGGTATGGCTACGAAGGTCAGTGGCATGAGCTATTGTTCCTACTGGCATGCAAAGGGGCTATCAGTTTGTTTTGGGATGGTCAGGGGAAAGCTTGCTGTGCAGGGGTACTTATTCTGGAGGCTGTCTAGAATTCAAACAGAGAAGACAAAAGCATTTTTCTAGACAGGGAAAATTGTAGAGAGCACCTGGGAAGGCACATGAGCATTTCTTTAATTATTGTCAGCTGAATCCAGTGGCATTGGCAGAGCCATGTCCTGGAAACACACCTTGCCAGAAGCAGGTGTGTTGTCAGCCTGACCTTCAGCTCAGGCGCCAGGGGGTGGGTTTCATTATCTAAATCCAGCCAAGCACCAGGAACAAACATGATTATCCGGGCCCACCCAAAAGTGGTGATTACAAAGAAGCCACAAGAATGCACATAATCTCCTTTGTCTTGGACTTTAGTAAAACTTCCTGGTTTTTGCTTTATAAAATAAACATGCTGTATTGGCTCTGAGTCACTGTCTCTCCATCAGAGGACAGCTGTCCCACCCAGCCCCAGATTTTTCCTTCTAACTCTGTGTCTGTCTCTCTTTCATTTTCTCAACCCCCAGCCACACCTCCTCAGGAACTGGACTGCTCTCTAGCCGCACTGGATGCAGAAAAGAGAGAAATATTTACATTTGGCTCCTGGATCCAGGGACTTGAGTACAGGGGAACTCTCCAAAAGCAGGCAAGGGGGTTCCTCTGAGAAGTGCACCGTGCAACAAATTAAAGAAGTAAGGTAAGGAGCAGATTGTTGTAAGTTGTATTAGCTGGGTATAAAAAATTGTTAATTCAAGGTCTCAGGAAAGAGACTTCTACTCTCAAATGCTTAAAACTATGCTCAAAGCTCGAGGATACTCTGTGAAGCATAGTCAGATTCTTGATTTCTTAAGTTTTGTTAATGAAACTTGCCTTTGGTTTCCTGAAGAGGTAACCATCAACTTTCAAACTTGGGAAAAGGTCGGAAAGCAGTTGCATGACTGATACACAGCAGAAGGTCCAGAGAAGATTCCTATTCCTACACTATGGTCTTTAATTTGTGATTGCTTTGATCCAGCACAGGAGAATTTAAGAATGTCTAAGCAGGGTGTAACCATGGCTTTACAGTCTACAGTGGAAGGGTGTGAATCTCTAAAAATACCAGTTCCCCCCCTCTGTGCCTCCTCCACCTCTGCCTGTCACTCCTGCAACCACAGTCAAGAGCCCACCTCATAAATACTTATCTGGTAATTATGAACAGGAGCTAAAGTTTGAGGCAGAGCAGGACAAGCACCATTGTAGGTTGGATGATTCAGATGATAAGAAAGGTTTTGATCACAGCTGCCCAGCCTTTATGGCTGAATGCAGGCACTTGGCCAAAAGTGAAAGTGACTTCATATTTCACTTTGTTGGAAGCTTAAACTACTTGTACTGGGCTGAACCAAGTAGAAAGGATTAAAGAAATTTCTCAGCAACTGCCAATAATTCTTTATCTTAAAAAATATTTTTCTTTCCCTCCCAGGCCACCAGAAACTCTTAGCTAGTTAAATTTCTTTCTATGTGTCTGTATTGTAACATTAACTTGCTTTTCTCTGATTTTATTGTGCTGTGTTAAAAATTTAAGATTCTAAGATTAATTTCAAAGTGTAAAATCTGTAAAAATTGCAACCCATGGAAGTTTAAACAAAGGCCAGTTAATTCCAAGCATGCCTGTGATGCATAAACCCATGAAGGCCAGCCCTGGAGATGTGAAGCATGTAAATGGATGAGTGGTACACAGGTTTTAAGAAAATTACCTAGACAGAAGGAGGTAACTAAAAAAGGGCCCCAGCTCATTGACTATTAAAAGTCTCATTTTTGCCATGTTTTTATTTCCCAGTCCGTCATTTGAAATTTGGATAATTGACACGTTTCTCACAATTTAGGGATACATCTGGGATTTCTGTACTTGTGAAGAGATAAAGGCGAGATTAAGATAAATGGTGTGCCCCACCTGATTTTGGGTGGCTCTTGAACTGAGCCCCATATCTCTTTACAGATGAATAAACCCAAGACATTTTTTCTTTAAAGGATGGCAAAAATGACACAAGGAAAATATGCAGGCTGGACTTAGGCAACAAGATTAGTTTTTCCATAATAATGGGTAGTTCTTCAATAATAATGGATCACATTCCAAGGTTGCCTCACAGGTCCCGGGACACTCCTGTTTTTATAAAGGAAAATAAAATAAAATAATAAAGCGTCTGAAAATCAGTAAGTTATCTCTGTTACAGAATTTGCCAAAGAAAATGCCTTGGATAATAATAATTCTCTTTAAAATCAAAGTTGTTAAGGCAAAATATACATAACTAAAATGAAAGGTTTATGGTCAATCTTTTTCAGTGGTAATTATATATGACTAAACATAGTTTTCCAAAGTCCTTGGTAACTTAAGGAATTTGGAACATTGCTAAATATCTAGGTATTTTAAAATGACAAGGTACTGAAATGTCTCATTTGAAGAATCTAAAGAATAGAATTTAATCTATTAATTAATTGTGCCTTGTGTTTTGTTTGAAATATATCCTTAGAGATGAGGATATGTTGCTAGTATGAGAAATGCTAGGTGTTTGGCTTACCAGCTAGAGTTTGAGGCTTCTGGGAGTTTGCAGTTCAGGTTAGGTTGGGAGAAATTGTATGGTTGTGATGGCAGAGTGCATGGAGTATGGAGGTTCATCTTTGAGAGGAATGGTTCTTGTGTTTTCTCTGGAGAGATTGGTGGTTCAGAGTGTATTGTGGTCCTTATGTGTATTGCGTGTGGTCGAATTTCAACCTAGGATATAGTATTTTGTTGGCCTAATTAGAGGATAGGGATTAATTCTATGGTCTGAACCAAATTTTTAATATTAACATGTTAAGCACCTAGCCTGTTTTTTCTTCTGGACGGAAAATATAGTGTCACTCACCAGTGACTACCATGGCGCTTAACATGTTAAACCAGTTTGAATTTAATTGATGTCTTTTAAAATAATTATAAAAGGTGTATAATATAATCTTTGGGTTATGTATATTTGATAGTTTTTCGAAGTTAAATTTCAAGACTTTAACCGAGACATAGCTTTGGGACATTTCAAGGGTCTTAGAATGATTCAAGGACTTATTATCTCCTCTTAAAAGAAATATTTTTAAACTAAATTAGGCCAATCTAATATACTCGAAATCATGTGGGAAGCTTTATCAAATAAAAATTAATAACTGTGTTCTATTTAAATACATATAAGCAATTGGTTCTAACAAAGTCCACAGTAAAATTTGCAAAAAGAATACTGTTTAAAAGTAAATTTAAAAAGGAGAAATTTTAAAATCTCTTCCACTACTATTTACAAAGTAAACTAAAAGTTATTATTTGGGCATTAAAACTCACCATTTATGAGACACCATAATGAAAAAGAAAGTTACTTTTACTTGAGATGTATACATTGCAGTATTGGCTAGTGTAGAGGGCCACCTGGGAAGACACATGGGCATTTTTCTTTAATTATCTTCAGCTGAACTCAGGGTGTAGGCAGAGCCACGCTCTGGGAACATGCTTCCCCAATCATAGCAGCCCAGGTGTTGGCCGGGGCGGGACTAGATATGTAAATCTAGGTCTATAAAATAAACGCGCTCTGTGGCTTGGGTGGTCATGATGCTTCTCCATCAGAGAAATGGCATCCCACCCAGCTCCCAGCTATAAACTATTTCTGCCTCTTGGTCTCTTTCTTTAATTTCTTAATCCCCAGCTTCTCCACTCAGCAACCGGACCAGTACCTTTTCTGTGATGGAGATGGACGTGGAAAAGAGAAATACCACTACATATGGCGCCCAACGTCAGGGGCTGAGTACGGAGGGAAGGAAGAAGCGAGGTGGTCACTCTCACAAGTGTGTGCACACAGATTTAAAGGAATTAGGTAAAGGGAGTGTATTGTTGTGAATTGATATGAATTAGCCGGGTGTAAAACGAGGGTAATCCTCAAAAATGCTTTAAACTATGCTCTGTTAAGTGTAGTCAAATTCTTGATTTCTTTCTTAAGTTTTGTTGATGAAACCTGGGAAAAGGTTAGAAAGCAGTTGTGTGACCAATATTCAGCAAAAGTCCAGAGAAAATTCCTATTTTAATTGGTGATGGCCTTGAGTCAGCACAGGAGAGTTTAAGAATAAGTGGGGTGCGGCCATGGCCTTACAGCCTGCAGTGGAAACGTGCAAGTCTCTAAGAATACCATCTGCAACTCCTCTGCCTCTACGTGTAAACTACTTGTAACCAAGTAGAAAAGGATTAAAGGAATTTCTCAGCAACTGCCAATAATTCTTTATCTTAAAAATCTTTTCTTTCCTTAAAAATAAAAATAAATAAAAATTGAAAAAAAAAATAAAAACAGTAGAAGCCAGACCATCACTGAATCTTCCCGCTAGGAAGCAAGGAGGTGGGGGAAGACAGACAAGTGGTGATCCAATATGGACGTCACTCCCCAAGAAAGCCACTTCTTTGCCTCATCTTCACCATCTTTATTTTCCAGCTAATGACTTAAAGCTTTTACAAATTCATAAATGCATCCGGTATTTCTGTGCACATGTAAAGGGAAAAGGCCAGTTTAAAAATGAGTACGCATAGTTTTGAGCTGAACTTGACCTTTTGCTGTGTACAGAATAAAAACCCAAGACTGTTTTTAGCTTTAAAGATGGCGGAGATGAACCGGGGAAAGAAATACAGGCTGGTTTCCCAAGGCTATTTAAAGTAACTCTTGAAATTTCCCTCCCTGAGGCAAGTAACCACCAGGAAGTAGAAAGCAAGTTTACATGTAAATAGCTATGGGTTTGCTTCTTGACTTCCCTAGCAGGAAAATTCTTTTAAAAATTTAGCAGCTTTGCCAGGCCTATTGGCTGGAAATTTAAAACTTTTAAGTTCAAATGATCTAAATGTATTGAAATTGATAATACTGAAATGTTGATCTGAGTATGCCTAGTATGAAGTCTAGATGATAGAAGTTAATCTATTAATTGAATATGCCTTATATTTTATTTGAAATATATCCTTAAAATATAAAAGTATTATTGATTTGAGAAATGCTAAGTATTTAATTTTGCTACCTAAAATTTGAAGCTCTGAAAGTTTAAGGTCTCTTTTCTCATCATGAAAAGGCTACAGAAATGAAAAACCCAGAATTTTTTTTTCTAAGAAAAATGGCAGATTTGACCAAAAGGAAAGAACACAGGCTAGTTCCAGCAGCAGATTGGCATTTCCATAATAAAGAGTAGTTTTTAAAATGCTAATGAAGGGTGTTAAAAATTTAACCTTAAGGTCTTCAAGACATAGAATTTATCCAAAGTAAATGCCTTGAAATAATTGGAATTGGATTTGAAGCTCAAAATTATTGAAAAAAACATATTATAAAGATCAAGTAGCCCAGATAAAGACTGGCTACGCCCTTTGTTAATAGAGGAAGAGGTAGTCACACCCTTCCCCCAGAAGAACAGGTAATCCAATTCCTGCCAGCAGTCATCTTTTAAAGAATAGGTTAATTTGCATTTAAATGGCTATACCTTTTGCTAGCCGACCTTTCCCAAAAAGGTCAAGGAGCAAAAGTGGCTCCTTTGAAATCAGCTTTCCCCCAGTAACTATTTTTAAGGACAATTTTGCATTAGTTTGCTTCTCAATTTCCCCAGGCAGAAAAAAACACACATGGTTTAAAGTTAATTATTATATTTTAAAATTTATTCTTAAAAATATAAAAGTTTATTAATCTAAGAACTGCTAATATTTGACTTGCAAGCTCTGAAATTTTAAGGTTCAAATTGAATTGGGAGAAATTATATAAATGTGGTAATAATACCTAAAAATTTAAAAACGTGTTTTTGAGAAAATAAAATGGTGTTTTCTCTTAAATAATTTGGAATTCAAAAAATGTTACTTATTGGTCTGATTTAAAAGAGGATTAATTCTGTGATACAGTTTAAATTTAATTGATATTCTTTAAGATAATTTACGTATATAATCTTTAAATCATATATATAAATATATAAATGTATATATTTGATCTTTCCAAGTGTATTTCAAGGTTTTGAGAGTAGCTTTTATACATTTCATTGGGCCCCAAAATGTTTCAAAAGTCTGTTTCTCTCTTAAAAGAAGTATTTTTTTTTAATTAAACCAATCGATACTTGAAATTGCAAGGAAAGCTTTATCAAATTAAAAGTAATTAATATATTTTACTTACATATATATATATATATATATATATATATATATATATATATATATATTAAATGTTATGAAAGTTTTCACCTGTAAGAAGGGCGAAAACAATATATTTCTTAAATATATCCAAAATTTTCAATAGCAGTAGAATTTCAAGAAAGACAAAAGCCTCAAGCAGCCTGCATTTTTGAATCGGAAAGAGGTGGGACACTGTTTATGCTTTTAGATCGGACCAATAAAGTATCAAACCTATAAGTTTACTGAATAAGTTTCTTTGCTTTTTAAATTAAAGATACCTACTTAAGTTGCTTTATAAATTAGCTTTTTAAAATATAATCAATGTCTCATAAATTAAGCTACATGAGAAGCCAATATTTTTATAAATAATTGAATTCAACTAAAATTTAAGAACAGATTAGAAACCACCATTTACTGCCTGACATGGTAGCCTGCATTCTTAATTAAGCTAGAGGTGGGGCAACATTTGCTGCTTGTGAGACAGCTGCCATCTTGCCTGCCCTTCTAGCCACATGGCTTACTGCTGGCCATCTTGAAATGACAAAGGCCAACCCCTTCCTTTAAATAAGCCAATGTCTTTGTAAGCAATTTAAATAAGTCTATGAAAATTACAGAAGGCTTCCTATGATCCCTCTGTATATGCAAATTAGCTAATGGGAATACTCTTAAAAATAAATTTAATAAAAAGGAGAAATTTAAAATTTTAAATTCTCTTTCACTAATATTTACAGTATAAACTAAGATTGTTATTAAAATGTTAAATCTGAAAGTAAATTAGTAGTCACCCTTACTGTAAGAGTGCTTGTAATATAGCTAGCTAGTTGCCTGAGGCTTGCCTTTTAAGCTGCAACCATACAGGTTGCTTGTTGTAAAAAGAAAGACAAAAATTCTTTATATATATATATATATATATATATATATATATATATATATATATATATATATATATATTTTATTGAGGTATTATATGTGTACATATATTACCATTACCCCCCCACCCCACACCCACACTTGCCCTCACCCCCCAGAGTTTTGCGTCCATTGTTTATGCTTATATGCATGCATACAAGTCCTTTGTTTGATTTCTTATCTTCCCCCCCTCTCCCTAACTTTCCCCCTGTAATTTGAAAGTCTGTTTGTTGCTTTACTGTCTCTGTATCTATCTTTTTGTTCATCAGTTTATAATGTTCTTTATTATCCATAAATGAGTGAGATCATGTGGTATTTTTCTTTCATTGACTGGCTTATTTCACTTAGTATAATATTCTCCAATTCCATCCAGGTTGCTGCAAATGATGAGAATTCCTTCTTTTTTATGGCAGCATAGTATTCCATTGTGTAGATGTACCACAGTTTTCTGATCCAGTCATCTGCTGACGGGCACCTAGGCTGTTTCCAAATCTTAGCTATTGTAAATTGTGCTGCTATGAACATAGGGGTGCATATAACCTTTCTGATTGGTGTTTCTAGTTTCTTCGGATATATTCCCAGGAGTGGGATTACTGGGTCAAATGGGAGTTCCATTTTCAGTTTTTTGAGGAAACTCCATACTGTTCTCCACAGTGGCTGCACCAGTCTGCATTCCCACCAGCAGTGCACGAGGGTTCCTTTTTCTCCGCATCCTCGCCAACACTTGTCGTTTGTTGATGATAGCCATTCTGACAGGTGTGAGATGGTACCTCATTGTTGTTTTGATTTGCATCTCTCGGATAATAAGTGACTTTGAGCATGTTTTCATGTGTCTCTTGGCCTTCCTTCTGTCTTCTTTTGAAAATATTCTGTTTAGGTCCGTTGCCCATTTTTTTATTGGATCATTTATCTTCCTTTTATTAAGTTGCATAAGCTGCCTGTAGATGTTGGAGATTAAACCTTTATCAGTGCTAGCATTTGCAAATATGTTCTCCCATGCAGTGGGCCTTCTTGTTGTTTTGTTGATGGTTTCTTTTGCTGTGAAAAAGCTTTTTATTTTGATGTAGTCCCATTTGTTGATTTTCTCTTTAGCTTCCATTGCCCTAGGGGCAGTGTCAGTGAAGAATTTCTTTTGGGATATGTCTGAGATTTTGTTGCCTGTGGATTCCTCTAGTATTTTTATGGTTTCCCGTCTTATGTTTAAGTCCTGTATCCATTTTCAGTTTATTTTTGTTTACGGTGTAAGTTGGTGATCTAGCTTCATTTTTTTTGCATGTGTGTGTCCAATTTTCCCAACACCATTTATTGAAGAGACTGTCTTGATTCCATTGTATGTTCATGCCTCCTTTGTCAAATATTAATTGAGCATAGTGGTTTGGGTCGATATCTGGATTCTCTATTCTGTTCCATTGATCTATATGTCTGTTCTTGTGCCAGTACCAGGCTGTTTTGAGAACAGTGGCTTTGTAATACAGCTTGAAATCTGGTATTGAGATCCCTCCTACTTTATTCTTCTTTCTAAGGATTGCTGTGGCTATTCGGGGTCTTTTTTTATTCCAGATTAATTTTTGGAGAGTTCTTTCTAGGTCTGTGAAATATGCCATTGTTATTTTGATGGGGAGTGCATTGAATCTGTAGATTGCTTTGGGTAGTATGGACATTTTAATGATGTTGATTCTACCAATCCATGAACATGGTATGTTCTTCCATCTGTTTATGTCTTCCTCTATCTCTTTTTTCAGTGTCCTTTAGTTTTCCGCGTATAGGTCTTTTACCTCCTTAGTTAAGTTTATTCCTAGGTATCTGAATTTTTTTGGTGCGATGGTAAATGGGATTGCTTTTTTAGTCTCTCTTTCTGTAAGTTCACTATTGGTGTATAGAAATGCCATAGATTTCTTGGCGTTAATTTTGTATCCCGCTACATTGCCGAATTCATTTATTAAGTCTATTAGTTTTTTGATGGAATCTTTTGGGTTTTTTATGTACAATATCATGTCATCTGCAAATAAGGACAGCTTCACTTGTTCTTTTCCAATTTGGATGCCTCTTATTTCTTCTTCTTGCCTAATTGTGGTAGCTAATACTTCCAATACTATGTCAAACAGGAGTGGTGAGAGTGGGCATCCCTGTCTTGTTCCTGTTCTTAGGGGAAATGGTTTTAGTTTTTGCCCATTGAGTATGATGTTTGCTGTGGGTTTATCATATATAGCTTTTATTATGTTGAGGTATGATCCTTCTATTCCCACCTTGTTGAGAGTTTTTATCAAGAAAGGGTGTTGGATTTTGTCAAATGCTTTTTCTGCATCTATTGATATGACTATATGATTTTTATCTCTCAATTTGTTTATGTGATGTATCACATTTATTGATTTGCGGATATTGTACCATCCTTGCATTCCTGGGATAAATCCTACTTGGTCATGATGTATGATCTTTCTGATGTATTGCTGGAGCCGATTTGCTAGGATTTTGTTGAGGATTTTGGCATCTATGTTCATGAGGGATATTGGTCTGTAATTCTCTTTCATTGTGTTGTCTTTATCTGGTTTTGGTATTAGGGTGATGCTGGCTTCATAGAAGGAGCCTGGAAGTGTTCCTTCCTCTTGAATTTTTTGGAATAGTCTGAGGAGGATAGGTTTTAGTTCTTCCTTGAAAGTTTGGTAAAACTCTCCTGTGAAGCCGTCTGGCCCCGGGCTTTTGTTTGCCGGAAGCTTTTTGATGACTGCTTCAATTTCTTCCATAGTTACTGGCCTGTTGAGCTGTTTAGATTCTTCCTGATTGAGTTTTGGAAGGTTGTATTTGTCTAGGAATATGTCCATTTCCTCCAAGTTGTCCAGTTTGTTGGAATAGAGTTGTTCGTAGTATTTTGTAACAATCCTTTGTATTTCATCAGGGTCTGTTGTTATTTCACCACTCTGTAGCCTGAAAATTATTTTGGAAGGAAATAAGAAGAGGTTTCCTTCAAATATCTTAGGGATTGTAATTGATAGCCAATGCATTAGGCCTCAGAAGGTGGAGATAAGAGAAGATTGTCTTAAGACTTTAAATGACTTTCAGAAATTATTAGGGGACTTTAACTGGTTAAGACCTTTTCTATACAAAAAGAAATTGACAGCCAGTTTGAAATTGAATTGCCATGGCCTAGAGCAAATATCCTTACATGATATTATTCTACAATTTAATTATAATTTTTTGATATTTTACAACAGCATATTGTACAATTATCCCAAACTTACAAACTAATTCTTTGAATGTTTGGCAGCAATTTATAAGGACATGAAAGGATTTAATCCCTTCCACTGTGTGGAAGACCCCCTAGCAAAGCATTTGAGCATTCTATATTGGCTTTTCTTGCCCTTTTTGCCAAGAGGGACCCTCTTCTCACAATCCAATTGCCCACAGCTGTTGCCTGAGTTTTCTGTTCTTGCTGAGGTTGAAGCCTCGTGGTGGCTGGTACCATGTATCTGTCTCTCGCCCAACGGCGTGAGCTGGCCCCTCCCTGGAGAAGAAACCTGGGTTCCCCAAGATATGTGATCAGTGCCGGGGCCCTGCCAGCAGGCGAAGGGATCCCAAGGCAAGTGCTGGGCATGGAGGCCATAGGAGCATAGGCTACCAAGGAGACAGAACTGAATCGCACATCACCCTGCTTGGCCCTGGAGGATGGCTGGTTAGTCAGAGACGGGTAAGATTCCTCAGGGGAGGAAAAACCTAAGACAGGCACAGTCGCAGAGGGGCCATCAGGAGAGAATTTGGGGGTCAACAGAGGTGGGTCACAGATCCTCACCCCCCGCAACATTACAAGGGCTTGAACACTCGCCCCTTCTGAGGGAGGTCTCCTGCCCCATGGCTGCTTCTCGCTTCCCATGCCAGTTCAGATCGGGACCCAGGCAACATACAGAGACTTGGCCCAGATCAGATCTGGACCCAGATAACAGAAACAGACTTGGCCCAGCTTGGTTTGGGACCCAGGCAACATACAGAGACTTGGCCCAGATCAGATCTGGACCCAGATAACAGAAAGTGACTTGGCCCAGTTTGGATTGGGACCCAGGCAACAGAGAGTTGGCCAATGGCAGCTGCCCTATGTCTGAATCTAGCCTAGCACCAGGAATGCTCAGGGCTTTCTCAAGGATGCAAATAATCCTTTCCATTAATATTTACAGGGTAAACTAAGATTGTTGTTAGAGTATTAAATTTGACAGTAAAATAGTCAAGTTTTCAGATCAATTTAAATTGGCTAAATGAAATAAGTGAATATTCAAGAAAATCTAATTGTACAAAAAGCTGTTCCTAAAGTATTAACCAAAATTTCTATTGGTAGTTCATTTTATGGTAAAATTGCTTAAAACCCAATGAATCCAAAGCAGTCATATTTCTGTGTAAAAATAAAAGGTTATCAAGACTGCATTAAGTTTTTTTTACAAAAGCCTCCATTAATTCAGAAATCAAAATAGGATAGTAGAATAATATCTTATAAGAAATATCCTATAAGTAAATTACATCAAGCCTTAATTGCTTTAAAATTTTACTTTAAAAATTATTTTTCATTTATAATGCTGATAAGGCACCCATGAAAAATCTTATGGTGTCAAAATAAGCTAAAGAAAAACGTTATGGACAAAAGTCAAAAGGATCCCAAGTCTTAATTTATAGAAAAGATTTCTTTATTAACCTTTGGTCGAGAATATGTTTGTATATTTCCAGAAAAGCCCATATGGATTCCTGCAACAACGGATCCCAGAGAGGACCTGATAGGACTATTACAGCCACAGAATAGGCAGTGGCCCACAAAAACAGAGGAGTAATAGTCCAGAAATAAAGATAGTGAAGATGCCTTGCCATGCTAGCAGTCAGCACCTGTGCATTGCTGCAGGTTGACCAGGACCAAGGACAAGGAAGGTCAGTGTGCACGCTTACAGACCATGTGTGCACACCCTTCTGCATAGAAGTAAAAATTTTTGATGTTTTGTGTTTTTACCAGGACCTCTGACTTGGGGTCTTGCTTTATTTCTAACTCAGGGAATGGTATTAACTGCCACATTAAAAGAAATATACCTAAGGCATTAACCATTTTTACAGATAGATCCAGTTCTGGAGAGGCTGGATCTACTATAGCAGGGAAGTAAAGGTCCTTCAAACCTCTTATATTTCAATAGAAATACAAGCTCCTATTTATGCCTTAACAGATCTTGCTAGGAGCCCACCAACCTATAGTAATAGTACTTATGTGGTAAGTATGGCCAAAATTATTGAAACAGCTACTATAGGGCACACTAATTCAGAGGAAACTTTTCATTTAATTTTCAGCCTTTAAAATGTTATTTAAGGACAATGTCCATGTTTTATTGGAAGCAATGTCCTCAGTCTGTTATCCACCTTTCTGTGCCCACTTTAGGGGTAAATCCCCAAGGACTTAAACCTAATCAAATCTGACAAAATGGATGTCACTCAATAGTGGAAGGAGCCAAACGTACTCTTAAAATCATTTATTAGAACAAAAAGGGGGAGACAGATGTTATGTGTCACCTCTAAAGAGGCTCAGTCATGCATTTTATACTTTAACCCTTTGCACTCACTTGCTTTTTTCTCGATTCCTTTATTCTATTCGGGATTTAATTTTTTAAATACCCCAGATTTTACAAAGCGTGGCAGTAGAATAAAAAACTGGAGTTTCTTTTCATACAAACTTATTTATTTGGATTTTTTTATATTTCAAATTATTGATACATTCAAAGAGTATAAAAAGAGCTGCTACCGATGCTAACCGTGTCGAGTCACACTCGACATCCGAGTGCAAAAGGTTAAAAAATTTTTAATTGTAATGCAAAGGATTGTACAGCAGGTGAAAGGCATCAGGCCTCCAGTACAATAGCCTCCACCGAGTCAGCTAGGTGGAAGGAAGCATAAACCAGTCAAGAGTTTTATCAGATTCAGTAATAATGTGGGGAAGAGGTTGTGTTTTATATCTTTCCAGAAGGAGCAATGCAGCCAATTTGGGTGCCAGAGCATTACGTCCGTCACCACAATGAACCCAGAGAAGCTCCTGTAATCTTTTCACTCAAAAGGACTACTAAGTACTGCCCTGATGACAGCAAAGCAGAAGAAGAAAAACTGAAAGCTGTGCAAGGGACTGAGTTGCCAATATAGAGTCATCTGAAGAAGTTAATGACTGAAGTGCAGCAGATTGTGGAAAAGCAAGAAGCTGAAGCTACTTCTTCAACCATGTTCCTGCTCATGCTAGCATCTGTTAGATGCCAGTCTTCTGCAAAGTCTTGCGCAGCCAAGTCCAAGGAACATACTCCTGACTTGCATGTAACAGCAGTTTGCAACCATCTAAAAAATATGAATGCCAAGAGGTTTGGGATCATCTGGTAAATCTTATCTTCCCTAAACCAAGGACACTTAAAGGTGAATAGTTTGCATTTTGCTTCCCTAACCAAAGCTTGTCTATATATTCAAAAAGACTGATAGCAGAAATCCAATTAGTGTCATTTACTGTACACACCCTAGGTCAAATAAAGTTCAGGGAACTAATAGTGGAAAGTTACCAGAGGCTTAATATTGTCACAGAGGCTTGTCTCTCACCTGGAGATTACTTATTATGGAAGCATTTTATCCGTGTTTGTGTTGATATTGGACCAGCCTATGTTCAGGGAATGGTATTAGCTGCCACATTAAAAGAGATGTTATACCTCAGGCATTAACCATTTTACAGATGGATCCAGTTCTGGAAAGGCTGGATCTACTACAGCAGGGGAGCAAAGGTCCTTCGAACCCCTTATATTTCAGTACAACGGATAGAAATACAAGCTCTTATTTATGCCTTGACAGATTTTGCTTTGGAGCCCATCAACCTATCCTATCAAAAGAGAAACATGCGGCCTTGGCCGGTGTGGCTCAGTGGATAGAGCGTCGGCCTGCGGACTGAAGGGTCCCAGGTTCGATTCCGGTCAAGGGCATGTACCTTGGTTGCGGGCACATCCCCAGTGGGGGGCGTGCAGGAGGCAGCTGATGGATGTTTCTCTCTCCTCGATGTTTCTAACTCTCTCTCCCTCTCCCTTCCTCTCTGTGAAAATATCAATAAAATATATATTTAAAAAAAAAAAGAGAAACATGCGAATTGACCATACCTCTGCTACACACACAAGCCACGCCCACCAGCCAATCAGGAGCAAGTATGCAAATTAACCCAACCAAGATGGCGGTTAATTTGCATATCCAGGCACAGAGCGAAGACTGAAGACAGCGTAGAAGGAAGCCAAGCACTGCAGAAGGGAGCAAAGCTGTGGAGAATTAAGCAAGTGGGGTGGCGGATAAGGGAGAGAAGCAGGCGGGGCAACAGAGACCACCACAGGAAGCCCTATTCTTGCAGGAATCTTCCTGCAACAAGCCTCTAGATAGTGATAGTGCTTATGTGTTAAGTATGGCCATAATTATTGAAACAGCTACTATAGGGCACACTAATTCAGAGGAACTCTTTCATTTATTTTTCAGCCTTCAAAAGGTTATTTGAGAAAGAAAATTTCCATGTTTTATTGGCCACATTAGATCCCATTCTGACGTTCCTGGTCCCTTGGCTGCAGGTAATGAGGAAGCAGATCATCTTGTTGCCTCTGTAGAGGAGATCACTCCATTTTCCATGGCACAGGCCTTGCATGCCCTACATCATCAAAATGCTTCTGCTTTGTGCAAGGAACTCCATATTTCTTGAGAACAGGCTCACCAAGTTGTCAAGCGATGCCCTCAGTGTGTTATCCACCTTCCTGTGCCAGCATTAGGGGTAAATGCCCAAGGACTTAAACCTAATCAAATCTGGCAAATGGATGTCACTCATATACCTGAATTTGGCAGATTTAAGTGGGTCCATGTCTCCATAGTTACATGCTCACGCTTCATTTTTGCTACACCCCAAACAAGGGAAAGTGCAAAGCATGTAATTAACCACTGCCTAGCGGCTTTTCCAGTAATGGAACGGCCCCTAGAGATAAAAACATAATGGACTTGCCTATACTAGCTCCTCCTTTCAGCAGTTTTGCAAGCAATATCAAATAATACATAAAATAGGAATTCCATATAATCCCCAGGGGCAGGCAATTGTAGAAAGAGGTAATTGAACCTTAAAGATTCAGCTACAAAAACAAAGCGGGAGAGGGGGTATTACCCTACTCCACAGAATCAGTTAAATCATGCCCTTTATACTTTAAATTATTTTTGTGACAATGAGGGTCACACAGCAGCCAAGAGGCATCAAGCTCCTGGTGCCATAGCATATTCTGGTATGGCACGATGGAAAGATTTACAAACAGGGCAGTGGAGAGGGCCAGATTCAGTAATGATGTGGGTAAAAGGGCACATATGTATATTTCCAGAAGGCGCTTTTAACCCCATCTGGGTGCCAGAACGAGCGGTACCTCATGACTATGGACCTGGGAGAACAGCTCACACCTCCTGTGATGATGCCAGCTCATCCACCAACCCCAAAGAAGGAGAAAAGCAGAAGACAGGTGACCAGGGCCACCTGAGAAGCTAGTATCCCCACATGGGGTCAACTGAAGAAGCTGACCATCGATGCTTAGCAAGTGGGGAAAGAACAGGGTGTTCAGGTAACCCCCTCTACCCTTTTTTTTGCTATGCTGGCACTTGTCAGCTGCCAGGTAAGCATGGCTGCAGCAGAAACTTACTGGACATATGTTCCAGACACCTCTGTGGTCAATCCAGCCACCTGGACTGAGGAATCAGTGCCAGTGTTTACTGACAACACCAATATGGTCAGAGGTAGCTCCGACAAGCATATAACTCCTACTCCATGGTGATTATACTTATAATAGTTTTAGTGGGGAGCTCCCTATTTGTTTATTCAAAAAGGGAACTTCAGGATGTTTGCATCTTGGCCAAGAAAATAAGATGTCCTATTGAGGTGTAGACGTTGCTAACGTTGCAGGCCCCTGGGATATTAGAAAATATATTTAGACAGTTACTAAACTGGGGTTTCCTAAGACCACCCGATGGCTGTCTGATAAGCATCACCTGCTCCCTTACTGTCGTAATAGCACCACTACTGAGCTGGGAGCATTTCCTCAATGGCAAGATTGTGCCAAACCTGTACCAGTGAGACATAATATTTCTGGCTCTGACTTGTATGTATTAGATTGGTCTCACAGGCTTGATACTAAATATCCCCATCATGAGCCTATGTCACCAGGAGGGTGTGTAGGTAATGCTCTGACCATGAAAACAATATATTTACAGAAAGATCTTTGGTGTTTAGCCGCTGCCCTTGACTTTCTTAATTTTACTGGCTCTTACTTAGCTAATATTAAAGGAGCATATTCATCGAGCCCTTGCTATGGCTTACAAGCCTGTATCCAGCCCCCATATGTATTGGTGACTGGAAATGTGAACATCACCAGATAGGACAGCCATTTTGCTGTCCAATGCCATCACTGTAACCTTACCAGCTGTATTTTCAAGCACAACCTGAATGAAGATATATTAATTTTAAAGCAGCCTTCTTTTATTATGCTTCCTACTAACATAACAGGAAAATGGTATCAAGATGCAGGCCTCCAGGTATTGCAGGAACTACACAATTAGCTGTCCTGGGAAAAGCATGCTTTGGGACTTATTATTTTTGTATTGTTACCCTAGTTACTGTTATTGCATCTGCTGTAACTGCTTCTCTTGCATTGACCCAAATCATCCAGAATTCAGAGTTTGTCAATGAATTGGCTCAGAACATCTCAACTACATTTCATGATCAAGAAGATATAGACAAAAGGCTAGAAACAAAGCTAAATGCTTTGAAAGCTGTAGTAATAGGACTAGGTAATCAATTAGAAAGTGTCAAGATTAGACAGCAGCTGCAATGCCATGCTGCTTTTACATATATTTGTGTGACTTCAGCCTGCTATAACAGTTCTCTATGGGATTGGAATAAAATCAAGATGCACCTACAGGGAATATGGCATCATAATAATATCAGTATAGACCTAGTGGGGCTACACAAACATGTGCAAGCCATTCAGAATAGTCATGATGAAATTATATCTCCTGTGAAATTGGCAAAAGAATTGCTGGATGATTTAAAATAATTTGATCCATGGAATATGTTAAAACACACCATCTGGTACCTAATAGGATTCCTTTGTGTACCACTAATTGTATCCTGCTTTCTTTCAGTCAGCAGCAAGCTCCTGCGATCTCAAGTCTGAAGGCTCCAACTAGATGTCCATAAGCTACATTTAAAAATAAACAAGGGGGAGATATAGAGAGTGCCTGGGAAGGCACATGAGCATTTCTTTAATTATTGTCAGCTGAATCCAGTGGCATTGGCAGAGCCACTTCCTGGAAACACACCTTGCCAAAGCAGGTGTGTTGTCAGCCTGACCTTTAGCTCAGGCGCCAGGGGGTGGGTTTCATTATCTAAATCCAGCCAAGCACCAGGAACAAACACGAATATCTGGGCCCACCCAGAAGTAACAATTACAAAGAAGCCACAAGAATGCACATAATCTTCTTTGTCTTGGACTTTAGTAAAACTTTCTGGTTTTTGCTGTATAGAATAAATGTGCTGTATCGGCTCTTGGTCACTGTCCATCAGAGGACAGCTGTCCCACCCAGCCCCAGTTTTTTCCTTCTATCTCTGTGTATCTTTCTTTCATTTTCTCAATCCCCAGCCGCCCCTACTCAGGAACCAGACCACTCTAGCCATGCTGGATGCGAAAAAGAGAAATATTTACAGAAAATATCAAAAGCATACCTGTAGGAATGGCAATACTCCAGGCAGGACTATTCCCGTGACAGTGAATTGTCCAGCTGTGCCAGGCTGGGTAGAGTGGAAGTAAGGCAGAAAAACAGCAATGAGGACAAATTCTGTTGCTCCTCAGTAATGAAAAGTGGGGCATGTCCAGTTTCAGAAAGCTTTATGCTACTTCAAATTCCACCTAGATTCACATGGTAGCTTCACAAGGCAAACTTGAGCAATGCAGAACCATGCAGCCTATTATCTAAACTCAAGTCACATTCAAGGGCTAGTGGGAAACACATAATGTACCATTTCTAGTCCAGCATTTGTAAAGAAGTGAATTGCTTTGAAAATACAGTACTTATGCAAATATAGTATTATTATCAGTTACCATATTTGCATAGCCATCTGCTACATTTTCAGAAGTAACCTCAAAAATCTTCCTACTCCAAGACTCTAGATAAGGCCTTATAATACCTGGCATTTTATGTACCAGCAGTAAGCTTTTATGATGGCTAGGAATCCCTCCTATAATCATTGTATCAAAAACCATCTGGACATAATGATTAATAATATATTTTTAATGTAATCTTGAGATTAGACCTTGCACAGAAATTATAGCCAGCCATATGTTAAATATACAGTGTCAGACCCTGGGAACTTCTTCTGGCTCTTCCCATATACTCAGAACCTAGCAACATGTAAACAGAGACTCACTCATTCATTCAATCAGTCAATCAACCAACACCAAATATTTATTCAGCATCTATTATGTGACAGACACAGCTCTAAGAGGTAGAGATTATATATGAACAAGACACAGAGAAGAATCACTGTTTTCATAGAGTTTACATCCCTAGTGGGGGAAATAGAAGCAAACTGGTCTAAAATATATCAGATAGTAATAGTACATGAACAAATTAAAACAGAGAGTGACAGAGTGTTACTGGAGTGCTACTTCAGATAGACTAGGCATGGAAGGCGTTTCTGATGAAATGACATTTTAAGCAGAAGAAGGAAGTGAGGGAGTGAACCATGCATGTGTCTGGAGGATAGTGGTACAGGCAAAGGAAACAATAGGTGAAAAATATCTGAAGAAGAAGCTTGCTGAGCATGTTGATAAAAGAAAAAAAGAGGACAGTGTGTCTGAGACAGTGAGCAAAGAGGAAAGTGATAGGAGATAAAATGTCCAAAGAGGACATTCAGATAGCCAATAGACATGTGAAAAGATGTTCAATGTCACTAATCATCACAGAAATGCAAATTAAAATCACAATGAGATACCATCTCACACCTGTCAGAATGGTTATCTTCAACAAATTAATAAATTACAAGTATTGGTGAGGATGGGGAGAAAAGGGAACCCTTGTGCACTGTTAGTAGGAATGCAGAATTGTGCAGTCACTGTGGAAAACATGGCAGATCCTCAAAAAATTAAAAATGAAACTGCCTTTTCACCTACTGATTCCACTTCTGAGTTTATATCCAAAGAAACCTAAAATACTATTTTGTAATAATATATGTCCCCCTGTGTTCATTGCAGCACTATTTACGAAATTCGTGCACTGGGGGGGAGGGGTGTCCCTCAGCCCAGCCTGCAATCTCTTCAATCTGGGACCCCTTGGGGGATGTCTGACTGCCAGTCGGACATCCCTCTCACAATCTGGGACTGCTGGCTCCTAACCACTCACCTGCCTGATTGCCCCTAACCACTTCTGCCTGCCAGCCTGATCACCCCCTAACTGCTCCCTGCCGGCCTGGTAGCCCCCAACTGCCCTCCCCTGCCGACCTAATCTTGCCCCCAACTGCCCTCCCCTGCTGACCTGATGGCTCCTGACTGCCCTCCCCTGCCAGCTTGGTAGCCCCCAACTGCCCTCCCCTGCTGGCCTGATCTCGCCCCCAATAGCCCTCCCCTGCCAGCCTGATCTTGGCCTGCAACTGCCCTCCCTGCCAGCCTGATCTCGCCCCCAACTGCCTTCCTCTGCCGGCCAATTTGGTTCTGATTGGTCAGTTTCTATGCCAGTCAGCGTCAAAAGCTCCGCCTCCTAGGCAGCCATTGGCTCCTCTCAGTTCACCCAGATTTGGTTCTGATTGGTCAGGTTCTATGCCAGTCAGCATCTCTGGGCATATCAATGGGCCTGATCAGAGAGGCAGGGCTGATCAACAGCCCCAGCGGAGGCCCAAGAGAAAGAGAGGCACAGCTGCTGGCCAGGCCCAGAGCAAAAGAGAGAGGCAAGTGCTGATCAACAGCTGCCACAGAGGCTATAGATCAGACCCTGCTTCTCTCCCCAGGCCTCTCTCTAGGCCTGATCCACAGCCCCCTTGGCAGTCAATGCTGGGTCTGGGCTCCTGCAGCTGAGGCAGTCAGTGCTGGGTCTTCATGGCAACCCAGCACTGACTTCTGATCGGTAGAGCCTTAGGTCGTTTTGGATGTTATGGACCCTGGGTTTTTATATATTAGGATAAATGTATATTTATATATCACATATCATATATATATATATTTTGCACAGGTCTGGCCACGTATATTTTTCCATACCATCAGTGCATTATACTGTGGCTTATCTGTTTGCAGCTGATAAAATGCATTTGAAAAGGAAGCCTATTGAATTATTCCAGGGACATAGGTGTAAACAATGATATTGGGTGGCTCCAGAAATGGCTGAGTGTTTGAACACAGAGAATGCTGGAGTATACAAGCTGAGCACCACTAAGTGATTTGTTATAAACCATCCTAGATACAAAATCAAAAATTTTAATATAAAATGTGAAGAAAGAAAAGTGAATGAAATATAAACTATTATAGAAAGATGAGAGGGGACCTAATTTATATATGACTAGAGGCCTGGTGCACGAAATTCATGCACGGGTAGGGTCCCTAGGCCTGGCTGGCGATCAGGGCCAATTGGGGCCATCCTTACCCCAGCTGCCAGCTGCTGGCCGGGGCCTTCCTTCTCCCAGCTGTCGGCTGCTGGCCAGGGCCTTTCTTCATTCCATGCTGCCCCCTAATGGTCAGCACACCTCATAGTGAGCGGTTGAGCTCTTGAGGGGACAATTTGCATATTAGCCTTTTATTATCTAAGGTATGCAGTATTAAATATGTGATTTATAAATAAATTTTGTAAAGACAGTGTTTACTGCTACTGGCTATAAATATATAGAGAAACAATTCATCTTGTGTGAAAAATAGAGTACTCAGATGTAAGGGTAACTGTGATCTTTGTTCAAAATGCCATTTTGTGCTTTTTGTTAATAAGGAATTGCAAGTTTATTTTCAGTCAAAAATTCATCTGTGTGTTATAAGCCTGAGAAATGCCTTCAAGTGTCAAATGGAGTCTGTTAAAGGGCAGTGAGATGACACTGGAGGAGCCAATACTGGCTTTAGTTGGTACCAACTATAAGTAATGGGGATGTACTGGGATGGGTTAAAGGAATTAGGCACCTTTGACATTCCCTTTATAGTCAAGAAAGCAGAATATGAGCCTAGGTGCCCATCAGCAGATGACTGGATCAGAAAACTATGGTACATCTACACAATGAAATACTATGCTGCCATAAAAAAGAAGGAATTCTTACCATTTGCAGCAACCTGGATGAAATTGGAGAACATTACGCTAAGTGAAATAATCCAGTAAATGAAAGAAAAATACCACATGATCTCACTCATTTAGGGATAATAAAGAAAATTATAAACTGTTGAACAAAAAGATAGATACAGAGACAGTAAAGCATAAACATAATGTCAAATTACAGCAGGAAGGTTAGGGAGAGGTGGGGGAGATAGGAGATCAACCGAAGGACTTGTATGCATACATATAAGCATAACCAATGGACACAAAACTCTGGGGGGGTGAGGGCATGTATGGGAGTGGGGTGGGGGGGCAATGGTAAGATATGTACAAATATAATACCTTAACAAAAAAATTTAAAAAAAAGAAAAAAAAAAGAAGAAAGCGGAATATGTTGGTTAATATTTTTCTCATCTTCTTTTGTCTCTGAAAAATATCTCCAAGTAAGCATTTGGCAAGCCTAAATCTGTGGCTAGGCCAAGTGCAATCATTTTGTCTTTTTCTGTTTTCTTTCTATCTCTTAACTCTAGAATCTTTTTCATCATATCCCTATGACACTAAGGTTCTGGAGAATTTTCTATCCTGGCTTGGTAAGTCTTAGGGTTGCTTTCATCCTACTTTCCTTCTCTCCCCTTCTTCCATGTCCAAACCAGCAGTTGGTGTGGGTTTAGCAAATGCAAATTCACTTCAGTATTGACCTGAACTAAACAAAGCTGAAAAGATCTAGCTTCTAAATAAAACTACATTTATAGGAGCCACAGAAGGATGGCTGTGAATTACTGGCTACTCTGGGAGGTGGATTAGGTGTAACATGGTATTGTTACAGGTTTGAGAATAAGGCAGACCATGGTTCTCATAGGAACTGTACTATTTTTCCCAGTTTTACTGAGAGGAGAAAAGAGTAAAGGTAGCAAGCACAACTCATGAGAGAAAAATTCATGGAAGATGTAGTTGTGGATTTAAGCCTTGACAGATGAATAGTCTCAGATACTTTGTGGAATATTAAGGGATGATTCTAGAACAGTGATGGTGAACCTATGACACGCGTGTCAACACTGACACGCGTAGCCATTTCTGATGACACACGACCGCATGCTGAGGATGAAACATTTGCTGCTCCTGAGGATGAAATATTTGCGACTAGAGTCTTGGAGTTAGTTTTTTCCTCAAAGTGACACACTACCCGAGTTATGCTCAGTTTTTTGGCGAAGTTTGACACACCAAGCTTAAAAGGTTGCCCATCACTGTTCTAGACTATATCGTTATATCATTGTTATATCCTCATAGTGTCTGCCACATAGTAGTTGTATAATTAGTATTTTTAAGTGAAAACAAGTTGTAAGGCTTTATGAGTGGAGGGAAGGAAATTGCAGGATGTGAATGATTTTTCTGGATAGGTACAGTGATGAAAGGGAAGTATTTCCTCCTGGCTTGCTTTGCATTCCCATGCATACAACTCCATCTCTTCAGCCCAGGCATTCAGGGCCTCTGGTTCTCTGAATAAGGGCATTCCAAAATATATCCACTTCTCATGAGATTTCATTCACTTTGACACTCCTCAGGACCCGGCATTTTAGAAATTTAGTGGCCTGAATAGTGGTCATCAATGGTTTAAATATCATATTTATTTCATAAAGGTCCTGGGCTTTTCCCTGGCAATATTTTGTAAGGCTCCATCACTTGTTCTGAGGGCAACACTATATCCATTTGTGTAAGCATTTTCTGCTTAAGAAAGAACAATGTCATGGAATTCAAATAATCAGGTCTCTTTTCTTTACCAAATGTCAAATCAAGTGTCAAATGAAGTGACATTCTGTCTGTATTGTTGGTTTCTCCTCTTGTTAGAATTGTAGGCCTTTGATAATGGCATAATGATCATCTAGCATTCAAATACATCTTCTTCATTTTATAAAGAAAGAAACTGAGGATCAAAGAAGTAAAAAGCGATCTGCCCAAAGTCATATATCAAGTTATGGCACTACTGGAGCTAGTATCCATATATCTCTCCCTCTGTTTTGTGGTTCCTGTATTATATAATTAGAATTACTAACATTTTTTTTTCATTCCTCTTATTAATTCATACTCTTCTCTCAAACCAATTCTCACCTCCACCATGGGAACATAAAAGGGATTTTCACCAACACTAATATGTTAGTGATGCTTTCTGACATTTAGTTCTCTATTCTAAGTATCTTAATAGCCATGAAAACTTGGCTACTGGCGATGTGGATAATCATTTAAGAACCACCAACTTGTTAAGAAGGCTTCAGAACATGCCTCTCTAGAGACAATGAGAGTACTTAACAAATTTCTGCATAACTGAGTTTAAATTTAAACTGTGAAACTTAATCTCTAAAAGACCCTAAGCAAATTAAACTTCTCAATACCTCAGTTTACATATCTATGAAATGGGGGTGATGAAATTTTATTCACGGGATTTTTATCAGAATTAACTGTAATAATGATGTAAATAGCTTAACAGATAGAGAGGGAGCCTTCTCTATACCTGACATATGCAGAAAAATTATTTATTTATTTTTATTGTGGTGAAAAACATATAACATACAATTTTCCATCTTTTTTCAATTATAGTTCACATTCAATATTATTCTCTATTAGTTTCAGGTGTACAACATAGTGGTTAGACAATCATATACTTCACAGAGTGGTCTCCTTGACATTTCAAGTACAGCCCCCCGAGCCCATCCATACCTATTACTATATATATTTATTACATACTAGGAGCCCGTTGCAGGAAGATTCCTGCAAGCGGCCGCCTTGGCTGCGCCTTCCCGCCCGCCGCCGCCCACGCTTTCCCTCTGGCAGCCGCCTTGCTTTCCGCTTTCCCTACCACTTCCTTCTATACTGTCTTTAGTCTTCACTCCTCCCTCCCTCAGCGTATGCAAATTAACCCAACAAAGATGGCGGTTAATTTGCATACTCGCTCTGATTGGCTATGGGCATAGCGAAGGTACAGACAATTAGCATTTTTCTCTTTTATTAGTGTAGATGTCTCCATTTTCCCCCATTGACCTCTCCCAGCCACTCTCAACCCCCAGCACATGCCCTCACTCCCCTAGTGCCTGTGTCTATTGGTAATACTTATATGCATGCATGCTAGTCCTTTGGTTAATCTCTTACTCCACCCCACCCACGCCTTCTCTCTGAAGTTTGACAATCAGTTCAATGGTTTTCTGTCTCTGGAATTAATTTTGTTCATCATTTTATGTTGTTTAGTATATTCCACAAATGAGTGAGATCATGTGATCTTTTTCTTTCTCTGACTGGTTTATTTTGCTTAGCATAACGCTCTCCAGCTCTATCCATGCTGTTCAAATGGTAGAAGTTCCTTCTTTTTATATGGCAGTGTAGTATTCCATTGTGTAGATGTAGCACTGTTTTTTAGTCCATTTGTCAGCTGATGGGCACTTAGGCTGTTTCCAAATCTTAGCTATTATGAATTGTGCTTCTATGAACATAGGGGTGCATATATCCTTTCTGATTGGTGTTTCTGATTTCTTGAGATATATTTGGAGAAGTGGGATTACTGGGTCAAATGTGAGTTCCATTTGTAACTTTTTGAGGAAACTCCATACTGTTTTCCACAGTGGCTGCACCAGTCTGCATTTGCACCAGCAGTGCAAGAGGATTCCTTTTTCCTGCATCCTCACCAGCACTTGTTTGTTGATTTGTTAATGATAGTCATTTGACAGGTTTGAGATGGTACCTCATAGCCATTTTGATTTGCATCTCTCAGATGATTACTGACTTTGAGCATGTTTTCATATGTCTCTTAGCCTTCTGTATGTCCTCTTTTGAGAAGTGGCTATTTAGGTCCTTTGTTCATTTTTTGATTGGATTGTTTAACTTCATTTTGTTAAGTTGTATGAGTTCCCTGTAAATTTTGGAGATTAAAATGTTATTGGATATAACATTGATACATATGTTCTTCCATGCAGCGGGATTTCTTGTTGTTTTGTTGATGGTTTCTTTTGCTTTGCAGAAGAAGCTTTGTATTTTGATGTAGTGCCATTTGTTTATGTTCTCCTTAGTTTCCATTGCCTAGGAGCTGTATTGGTAAAGATATTGCTAAGACATATGTCTGAGATTTTGCTGCCTGTGGTTTCCTCTAAGATTTTTATGGTTTCCCATCTTATGTTTAAGTCCTTAGTACATTTTGAGTTTATTTTTGTGTATGGTGTAAGTTGGTGGTCTAGTTTCATTTTTTTTGAAAGTATCTGTCCAGTTTTCCCAACACCATTTATTAAAGAGACTGTCTTGACTCCATTGTATGGTCTTGCTTCCTTTGTCAAATATTAATTCAGCATAATGGCTTCTATCAGCTTCTGGGTTCTCTGTTCTGTTCCACTGATCTATATGTCCTTGTGCCAGTACCAGGCAGTTTTGAGAACAGTGGCTTTGAAATATAGCTTGATATCTGGTATTGAAATACCTCCTAATTTGTTCTTCTTTCTTAGGATTGCTGTGGCTATTTCGGGTCTTTTTGTATTCCAGATGAATTTTTGGAGAGTTTGTTCTAGGTCTGTGAAATATGCCATTGATATTTTAATGTGGATTGCATGGAATCTATAGATTGCTTTGGGTAGTATGGACATTTTAATGATGTTGATTCTACCAGTCCATGAACATGGTATATTCTTCCATTTGTTTATGTCTTCCTCTATCTCTTTTTTCAATGTCCTGTAGTTTTCTGAGTACAGGTCTTTTACCTCCTTAGTTAAGTTTATTCATAGATATCTTAATTTTTTGTTGTTGTTCAATGGTAAATGGGATTGTTTTCTTTCTTTCTCTTCCTGTGAATTCATTATTGGTGTATTAAAAAGCTATTGATTTTTGTTTGTTAATTTTGTATCCTGTTACATTGCCAAATTCATTTATTAAATCTAATCATTTTTTATGAAGTCTTTGGGATTTTCTATGTACAATATCATGTCATCTGCGAATAATATAAATTTTACTTCTTCTTTGCCAGTTTGGATGCCTTTTATTTCTTCATCTTGTCTGATCACTATGGCTTTTACTTCCAGTACTATGTTGAACAGTAGCGGTGAGAATGAGCATCCCTGTCTTGTTCCTGTTCTTAGGGGAAATGGTTTCAGTTTTTGCCCTTCGAGTATGATGTTTGCTACAGGTTTGTCATATATGGCTTTTATTATGTTGAGATATGATCCCTCTATTCACAACTTGTTGAGAGTTTTAAGGGTATTGGATTTTGCCAGATGCTTTTTCTGCATCAATTTATATTATTATATAGTTTTCATTTCTCAATTTCTTTGTCTATGGCAGTAGTCGGCAAACTCATTAGTCAACAGAGCCAAATATCAACAGTACAACGATTGAAATTTCTTTTGAGAGCCAAATTTTTTAAACTTAAACTTCTTCTAACGCCACTTCTTCAAAATAGACTCACACAGGCCATGGTATTTTGTGGAAGAGCCACACTCAAGGGGCCAAAGAGCCGCATGTGGCTCACGAGCCACAGTTTGCTGACCACGGATCTATGGTATCACGTTTATTGATTTGCGGATATTGTACCATCCTTGGATCCCCGGAATAAATCCCACTTGGACATGGTGTATGGTCTTTCTAATGTAATGTTGGATCCAATTTGTTAGGATTTTGTTGAGGATTTTAGCATTTATGTTCATCAGAGATATTGTCTTGTAATTCTCTTTCTTTGTAGTGTCTTTATCTAGTTTTGGGATTAGGGTAATGCTGGCTTCATAGAAAGAGCTTGGAAATGTTCCTTCCGCTTGAATTGTTTTGAAATAGTCTGAGGAGGATAAGTGTTAGTTCTTTGAATGTTTGGTAAAGCTCCCCTGTGAAGCTGTCTGGCCAAGGGCTTTTGTTTGCTAGAAATTTTCTGATTACTGCTTCAATTTCCTCCATAGTTATCAGCCTATTCAGGTTTTTAATTTTTCCTGATTCATTTTTGGAAGGTCATATTTTTCTACGAATATGTCCATTTCTTCTAGGTTGACCAGTTTGTTGGAATAGAGTTGTTCATAGAATTTTTTTTACACTGCTTTGTATCTCTTGGGGTCTGTTTTTATTTCACCTCTTTCATTTATGATTTTGTTGATTTGGGTCCCCTATGTTTGCTTCTTGTTGAGCCTGGCTAGAGGTTCATCACTCTTGTTTATCCTTTTAAACAACCAGTTATGGCTTTTATTGACTTTTTGTATCATTTTTTGGTCTCTATGTTTTTACTTCCACTCTGATCTTTATTATGTACTTCCCTCTGCTCTCTCTGGGCTTTTCTTGTTGTTCTGTTTTAATTCTTTAAGTTGTAGAGTTAGATAGTTTATTACCAGTTTTTCTTGTTTGTTTGTGTTTTTTTGAGGTAGACCTGTAATGCTATGAACTTCCCTCTCAGTACTGCTTTTACTGTGTCCCATAGATTTTGGATTGTTGTGTCTTCATTGTCTTTTGTTTCCTGAATTTTTAATCTTCTTTGATCTCTTTGGTAACCCAATCATTGTTTAATAAAATGCAATTTAGCCTCCAAGTGTTTGTGATTTTTTATTTTAGTTAATTTCTAATTTTGTGCCATTGTGATCTGAGAAGATCCTTGATATGATTTCAATCTTTTGGAATTTGTAGAGACTCTGCTTGTGTCCCAATATGTGATCTTTCTTTGAATGTCCCATGTGCACTTGGAAAGAATGTATATTCTGTAGCTTTCGGGTGGAATGTTTTGAAGATATCAATTATGTCTATCTGATCTAGGGAGTCATTTAGGATTGCTGTTTCTTTTGCTGATTTGTGTAGAAGATTGATCCAGTGATTTAATGGGGTATTAAAGTCCCCTACTATAATTGCATTGCTTTTTATCTCTCTTTTGATATCTTTCAGAAGTTTTTTTTGTGTATTTGGGTGCTCCTACATTGGAGCATATATGTTTATCATATATGTTTATCAGAGTTATATCCTCTTATTTTATAGATCCCTTCTGTATAATTTAGTGTCACTCCTTGTCTCTTGTGATGACCTTCACTTTGAAGTCTATTTTGTCAGATATAAGTATTGCTACCCCAGCTTTTTTATCATTTCCATTTGCCTGAAGGATATTTTTCCATCCCTTCAGTTTTAGTCTGTGTGAGTCCCTTGTTCTGAAGTGGGTCTCTTGTAGACAGCATATTTATGGATCATGTTTTCTTATCCATTCAGCCACTCAATGTCTTTTGATTCAAGCATTTAGTCCACTTACATTTAAATGTATCTATATTATTTAAATAATAGCATTTAAAGTTATTATTGACAGGTACTTGTTTGTAGCCATTTCTATTATTTGTGCCGGTGTTCCTTCTTGCCTTTCTGTTTCTTCTTTTTACAACAGTTCCATTAGCATTTCTTGCATTGCTGGCTTCATAGTGATAAACTCCCTTAGTCTTCTTTTGTCTGTGAATCACCTGATTTCCCCTTGAATTTTGAATGATAGCCTTTCTGGATAGAGTATTCTTGGATTCAGTCCCTTGCTTTGCATCACTTTGTATACTTCATTCCATTCCATTCTGGCCTAATTTATTTCTGTTGAAAAATCATTTAATAGTCTAATTGGAGTTCCCTTGTAGGTAATTTTCTGTCTCTCTCTTGCAGCCCTTAAGATTCTTTATTTGTCATTAGTGTTTGCCATTGTAATTATGATGTGTCTTGGTGTGGGTTGTTTTGGGTTCATCTTGCTTGTGTGACTTTTTTCTTCCCCATATCAGGGAAGTTCTCTGTCATTATTTCTTCAAAAAATTTTTAATTCTTTATCCTCTACTTTTCCTTTGGGCATGCCTATTATATGTATGTTATTGTTTCATGTTGTCCCAAAGCTCCTTTAGGCTCACCTCCTGCTTTCTAATTTTTTTCCTCCAATTGCTGTTCAGATTGGGTGTGTTTTTCTGCCATGTCTTCTAATTCACTAATTCTGTCCTCCTCTTCTTCTAGTCTACTGTTGAAACCTTCCATGTGTTTTTTATTGTATCTATATCACTTTTTATTTCCTGTTGATTCTTACCTAAGTTGTTGATTTTCTCCTCAAGCCAGTTTAGGAGCTGCATGTCCCTTATTCTGAATTCTTTTTCTGCACATATTTCATGCCTCTGTTTCATTTAGTTCCTTTTCTGCTGACTACTTTTCTTTCCTTTGGGGGTTGTTTCTTTTTCTCCCCATTTTTGCTCTCACTTATGGTTCCAGGTGCTGAGATGTGTGGGACAGGGGTGATGCCATGGGCTTGGCGGGCGGTGAGTGCAGTTCAAGACTGAACCACAGGCCAAAACCGGTTTGGCTCAGTGGATAGAGCGTCGGCCTGTGGACTGAAAGGTCCCAGGTTCGATTCCGGTCAAGGGCATGTACATTGGTTGCGGGCACATCCCCAGTAGGGGGTGTGCAAGAGGCAGCTGGTCGATGTTTCTCTCTCATCGATGTTTCTAGCTCTCTATCCCTCTCCCTTCTTCTCTGTAAAAAATCAATAATATATATATATATATATATATATATATATATATATATATATAAAGACTGAACCACAGGATGTCCAGTGCCTGGGAATGATATGGTGGGCCAGCAGGATGGGGGCACACTCTGGGACCCACAGGAGCCCACATCTGGAGAATCTGGATTCCTGATGTCTGTGGGTCTTCAGCTAAGGTTTCAGGTCTTTGGCTGGAATGCCTGTAGCATCCAGGATGGTGTCTGAGGCCATTCTGGGTGGTGGTGAGGCTGGGCTTCTAGTCATAGCCGCTCTTCCCTTCAAGATAGTGTGGTTTCTATCAGAGCTGGCTGCCCTGGGAATGATTTTAGTGATAACAGGGGTTCTCTGTCTAGGAGAGCATGGTCTTCCAGCCCCTGAAATTCCTGTAGGATCTAACTCAACCTCACTCACACACACACACACACACACACACCACATGTCCACACACTCCCCTTTCACTCCTTCACTCACACTCTCTCCCTCACTGCTGTCCTACTAGCCACCATCTCTGATTTTCTGTAGATAATTTAGTTGATGACATTTGGACCTATTAGCTGGTGAGATTTAAATGATATTTTTTGTTTTTTGAGCTGATGATATTATCAGATTTAGATATAGATGGTGTAACTTTGTACTTTGAGATGATGCAATAAATGGGATGAAACTTTTGGGAACATTGTGAATGTATTTTGCACATAGAAGATATGTGTCATTGGAGAGCAGAGGGCAGGATGTGGTAGGAAACATTCTAAAATATCCTCTAATATGCCCAAAACCGGTTTGGCTAAGTGGATAGAGCGTCGGCCTGCGGACTCAAGGGTCCCAGGTTCAATTCCGGTCAAGGGCATGTACCTTGGTTGCGGGCACATCCCCAGTAGGGGGTGTGCAAGAGGCAGCTGATCGATGTTTCTAACTCTCTATCCCTCTCTCTTCCTCTCTGTAAAAAATCAATAAAATATATTTAAAATAAAATAAAATAAAATAAAATAAAATAAAATAAAATATCCTCTAATATTTTCATTCCTTGTTGCATAATCCTTTCCTTTGAATGTGGGCAGAATCTACAAATATTATGATATCACATCTGTGCTTAGATTATTTTTATGGTAAAGATGAAAGTACTTTGCAATGTAATTAAGGTCTGTAATTAGTTTCACTTTGAGTTAATAAAAAGGGAGATTATTCTAGGTAGTCTGTTATAATCAGGTGAGACTTTTAAAGGGGAGTGTAGAGATCAGAGTCAGAAGTCTGTCTCCTGCTGGCCTTGAAGAAGCAAACTACAAGGTAGTGACTTCTGCCAAGAACCACATACAAGCTTGGAAGCGGATTCCAAACTTCAGATGAAACCACAACCCTGGTGACACCCTGACTAGACTGTGAGACTCTGAGCAAAGGACACAGTTAAGTCATTCTTTGACTCAACATATAGAACTGAGATATAATAAATGAATAATATTTTAAGCCACTAAATTTGTGGTAATTTGTTATACATCTTATGTACCCAGTAAATGACAGTTTCATTCTGCCACTTACTTGGATATCTGAGTTTTTTATATTTATTAGGTCTGAATTCCATGTTATGAGTTTATTCCTCTAATTTCCATCAGACTGATCTCTCCCACTACTTTTTATAAGTGTCTCTGGTGTCCATATTCCCAACCTAGCCTTGTCTGAACTCTACCTGTAGCCACGGCCACTCAAGAGGCTGGTGCTACTTATCCTTGGAAGACTCCTTTCTATATTTCCCGGTTCTTACTTTGTTTTACAACCTTTGGTGAGACATCAGAGTCCCTGTGGCTTTCCTACCACTAAGCAGCTCCAACTGAATGCCATGGGAACAAAATGGCCTCCTCCACTCAGAGATTTTTAGCTGTCATTGTTGACAGTTTCATAAAGAGCCTGTCATGGAAAAGTGATAGCCCCTGAGGGTGCTGTCGTATTACTGCAGTGCCTAATTCCTAATGCCTTACAGTATATAATTAGTTAATCTTCCAAATGCTCCTCATGTTTGTCTCTATGCTAGGCAGGCATGGAAACACTCTGCTTGATCTCAGGCCTATGGGAAAAATCTAAGGCACATCTGTGAGTGTTTTAGGCCATGGCTCCATTTAGTGTCTTCAGAGGCCTGAGTGGCTTTTGACCCAAACTGGTTGTTGGATCATTTTAATCTAATGCAAGAGGAACCACAGTCTGTGGAGAGTACTGTCTCCTCGCCTGACCTCAGAGCTGCCCAAACAGGCTTATTATTACACATGAAGAAACTGAGGTTCACTGAGGTTAATAAACTGGCTTAACTGGCAGAGCCAAGTGAGTCAGACTTCAAACTTCAGCTACTTAACTGTTTAACCATCACTGTGTATAACACACTCTCTTGCACTATGGAGAATTTATAATTGGAGACTTGCCCTGGCTGGTGTAGATCAGTTGGTTAGGCCTCATCCCATGGACCAGGAAGGTGCAGGCTCGATTCCTAGTCAGGGCACATGCCCAGATCGTGGGCTTGATCCCCAGGAGTTGGGGGGGGGGGTTGAGGAGGCATGTGATCAATTTTTTGCTCTCCCTTCCTCCCTCTCTAAAAAAATCAATACAAATTTTTTTAGAAAAGAAATTGGAGACTTAGCCTCTGGTTCTGACTATGCCATTTACTTAATGTGTGTACATTTTGCAAGTTCTGTTTGTTCCTCTGTTTTCCTATCAATAAAATGGGGGGAAGAGAGAGGACTATTATGAGAAATGACTTTCAAAGGCAATTCCAGATCTTCCCTTCAAAGGCTTTATATAATATATATTAGGGCCTTGAGTTTACCAGACTATATTGAAATGTCATGCTTTGTCATTGTAACTACTCAGGGTCCCAAGGCCACTACTAATTTTAATTGATACAATATGATAATGAGAAAATGAAAATTGATGGTTTATATCAAGTTTTGATGTATCATTTCTTGTTCGATCAATAGATATTTGCTTAATTAAGTATGTTCTGTCCAAAACAATGCATTATGTGTAGTGGAAAATTCAAAGAAGTGGGAGAAATATCACCTGCCTTCTGGGAACTCAGAACAATTCAAGGATGTGTGAAACAATTACATATTTATATTGGAAGATCACAATGTATAAGAACCAGAAGATAAATAATAAGGCAATCAGCTGAGACAGTTAAGGCTTTGGCTTGATATACTCACTGTGTCACCATTGCAGGACACTTCTCACTGGACCCCACTTTTATGAACAGTGAGAAAGTTGGGTTAAAGAATATTTGAAGGAATTTTCCATGTTGGCATTACAGGATTTTACGAGACAGATAATTTTGGTGGATATAAATGAAAATGCTATTGATTTCTGTATTGTATGCCCAGCATCATTTCTGGGAAGAAGGGTGGATGGAGGAAATGGTAGTCAAATTGTTCCCTAAGAGATGGAAAGAATATTAGTAAAAACATAAGAATAAGTGAAAGAATTATATTTTAGGTCAGATAAAGAGCATCAGTAGATGGATAGAAAATGAACCATTTGATTGGAATCAAGAGGTTCCTTTAGAGAGAAGCACAATACAAAGTTTTAAAGGAAGGCAGGGACAATATTGTAGAGGACTTTGATTAGCAAAATAAGCAATTTACCTCTACTTATACTGAAAGTTTACGGAACAAAAGAAGATGTTTATAGTAGTTAGGTAGGAAGGTGGGTAGGTTGGTTAGTTGGCTGGTTTTAAATAAGACAGTGGCAGGATGAGAGATATTTAAATAAGAAGGTACTCAGAGTTGTATGGAAGGTAAAATTAAGGAAAAAGCAGAAAAAGGCTGTTTTTCTCCTGCTCAGTTTCTCAATTATTCTTCCACACACACCCTGCCCCTCTCTCTACTGACTTTTTATCCTCTACAGACAATCATGCTTCAATTATCCCCATTTTGAGGTAGACTTCTTCTTAACCCCTCCTCCTATTTCCTTCCTTTTCACCTAGGCACCCCTCCTCAACCTTTCCATATATAAAATTTACTCTTCACTCTCCTGCATTATGGATTTCTGATCTAAGAAACTTCTGGAAAAAAATCATCAAGATATCCCAGTCTCAACCTCTAAATAGTTTGTTCCTATTCATCCCCTACTCTTTCTTTAAGTGCCATTTTCCTTTGTATCTTGATTTTTCCCCCTATTTTTCTCAAGACTATTTCAAAGAATGTGCAAATATTGAGTGAGAAAGAGAGTTGGTAATGAGATATAGCCATGTCAGGAAATTGCAGATCTAAGATAGAAGATCAAAACTGTGATAGAATAAATATCCTTATTTTTAATATGTTGTTAATAGTAGTCTTGGAAAATGTGGCAGTGAACTTTGTGCTTGACTGTACCTAGTGATATATAGACACATGATTCATGGACACAATCAACTCCATCCTGTGTTTTAGCCTAATAAACCCTAAGCAGCTCCTTACCCGCCCTTCTGTCTTTGAGTCTGGCAGTCATAAATATTTGAAATCACAGGCAAGAGACAGGGACAGTCTCTCAAGGGAGAGCAGGTTTCCCCTGAAATCTTTATATTGATCTGTTAAGAAGTCTGTATCATTTAGTGAGTTGCCTTTCTCCCCCACACCTCTTTTTTTCTGTTTTCTGAGAAGACATGCTAAAGAAAAACATCATCAACTCCATTTTTCTCACAATCAAATGGACAAGGGCAAGTTGTTGGTCAGCTGAGCTGTTATTAGGAAGCTCTATGAATTATGTTCCCAAACTCATTCAAGTTATTGAAAGAATCCAGTTTCTTGAGGTTGTAGGGCTGAAGTCCTTATTTTCTCATTAGCTATCAGCCTGGGATAATTTTTCACCTTCTAGAGGCTGTCTGCATTCCTTGGACCATGGTTCCCTCCATCATAAAAGCCAGCAAAGGCACATAAAGTCTTTCTCATGTTCAAATATTTCTGACTCCCCTCCTCTGCCATATCATTTTGACCTCCTCTTATTATTTTAAGGGCTCATGTTGTTACAATGAGCCTACCAGATAATACAGAATGTTATTTTTATCTTAAGTTCAGCTGATTAGCAATACATCTTCAAAGTCTCTTTTACCAAGTAATATAACATATCCACAGGTATAACACCAAAGGGAAAAAAGTCATAGGTTCTACATATATTCTGATCTGCTAAACTTTAATATAAAACATCCCAGATAAATAAATTATGGTATATCCATACAGTAGAATATTACTCAGTAATAATGATGAACTACTGGTAAGTGCAATAATATGGATGAATATATTTAAAAAAAAACTAGGCATGAAAGAGCCAGATACACATTGTATCATCTTATTTATATGATGTTTTAGAACAGGCTAAAGTAATCTATAGGGCCAGAAAGCAGAACAGTTGTTCACTGCAGCTGGAGTTGGGGGAATAAAAGCATTCAAAATTATGATGATGAATCATGCTATAGCTTGAGAGTGTGATGGTTTCATGGAAAGATGTATACTTAAAATAAGTGCATATTATGGTACCTAAACAATAGTTTGATAAAGTTGACTTTTTAAATCTCATAGCATGAGGTCCAACAGCTTGACTAATAAGAATGTTAGCATAATAGAACAGAGAAATTAGAAGGAAAAAATTTTCCGTTAAAATAATAGATGATAATTTCCCAGAGTTTAAGGGCACAAGATTTCAGATGAAAAGAACCTATCTAGTGCTTAGAAATATAAAGAAAATTTACTTTCTTTCTCTTACACACATACATACATTACTGAAAGATTTCAGAACAACAAGGATGAAGAGAGAATCCTAAACACTTCCAGAGATTAAAAATTGGAAATGAGTGAAGAAACAGCTAGAGAATAAGCTTTAGACAACTAAAATAACTAGAGAGAAATCAATTAGTCTGGTGTGTAAACAAAAGAATAAATCAAATAATTGATAAATGTTAAACTTTATTTCTAAAATTAAAAATGAAATTAAAAAATCAATCTATAGAAAAAGCATGGTTATGAAACAGAGCATGCATCTTATCAACATTCACAATAGGAAATGTAAAGGAACAAGCTGTTGAAAGCTGGAGGAAGGTGGTGAGGTGATATAAAGGGAGAACACAACTTCATATTTTCAGGCTACAAAGTAGGAAAGCAAAAGATTTGTGTGTTGTTAAATGGAATAGTTGAATCATGTTATTTAAAGTTGTAAAGCCCACTATTGAAGTCAAAAGGGTTCATAGAGGCTCCTTCTGCCCTATACTTGTCACACATCCAAAAGGCCAGCAGATGACATAAAAGGAAATAAAAGAGTCCATTCAATCTTAAGCATAGTGATGCAAGGGCAAAATATAAATGATTGGAGTTTATCCATGCAAGCAGCAGTACTCTAAGCTCAAATTGTTTCTGCCCTGGCTTTTTTCTATTTCTGAGTCTTGTCTTTAGCCTGCTATTACTTCTGCAAGCTTTCCAATATCCTGCCAATAAATCCCTTGGTTGCTTTTGGTTAAGTTACTGTGAAATTGTGATTTGTAAGAAATATATATGTATATATTTGGTCATTCAAATGATCAAAATATACACTGAGTGGCCAGACTATTATGATCTCTGAATGCATAATAATCTGGCCACTCAGTGTATATTCTATGTAATAAAAGGTTAATATGCAAATTGACCAAACAGTGAAACAACCGGTTACTATGATATGTACTGACCACTAGGGGGCAGACACTCAATGCAGGAGTTGCCCACTGGTGGTCAGTGTGCTCCCACAGGGGGAGCACTGCTCAGCCAGAAGCCTGGCTCACAGCAGCGCTAAGGATGTCCAACTAAAGGTGTCAGTTGGACATCCCCCGAGGGCTCCCAGACTGTGAGAGGGCAGAGGCCTGGTGCATGGATTCGTGCATGGGTGGGGTCCGGCCAGCCTGTCCAGGGGGAGGGGACATGGGCGGTTGGCCGGCCTGCCTGCTGGTCAAACTCCTGGTTGAGGGGACAATTTGCATATTAGCCTTTTATTACATAGGATATACACTGAGTGGCCAGATTATTACACATTCAGAGATCATAATAATCTGGCCACTCAGTGTCTTTTTCATGTGTATTTGATCTTTGTCTATGGTTCCTAGCTCACAGCTTCCAAAACCTTTGGAATTTCCTGAGCAATATGTGCAATGGAAACATCTTTTGTTATAATATTTTGTCCCTTGTCATCAGTTCCTGAAATTGTTTCAGAGATATAAAGGTGAAATGGATCCTGTCCCTTATGACAAACCCCTTTGCACCAAGACCAGATTTATGTTGCCCTCGTTGGTTTGGATAGAACATTGGCCTGTGGACTGAATGGTCCCAGGTTCGATTCCAGTCAAGGGCAATACCCTGGTTGCAGGGTCAATCCCTGGCTCTGGTAGGTGTGTGCAGGAGGCAACCAGCCAATATGTCTCTTTCACATCAAGATTTCTCTCTCTCTGACTCTCTCCCTCCCTTCCACCCTCTTTAAAAAATCAATGGAAAAATAACCTTTGGTGAAGATTAACAAAACAACAACAAAAAAGAGAAAAAATAAGGCAATTTTCAGAAAATACCTATGGATGAGGGTTGGACTCCAAAGGAACTAACCATAAATAGAAGTTTTGAACTTTCAGTCTCACCTCCTGATTTTCAGACTCACCAATTTCCAGAGAGGGGAGAGGGGCTGAAGATTGATCTAATCACCTATCACCAGTGATTTAATCAACCATGTCTAGCTAATGAATCCTCCATAAAATTTCAAAAAGGCCCAGATAAGAGAGCTTCTGGGTGCTGAGAGAGTGTTGCTCCTTGAGATGGCATGGAAGCTTTTCCCCCCTTCATGATACCTTGTCTTATGCTGTTGTAGATTTATGTAACTTTATAATAAATCAGTGATCTAGTAAGTAAAATATTTCTCTGAGTTGTGAGTCACACTAGCAAATTAATCAAACCAAGGATGGTGTCATTAGAACCTCCAATCTATAGCTGGTTGATTCAGAAGCCCAGGTGATAACCTGGCCTTATGACTGACCTCTGAAATGTGGGGGTAGACTTTTACCCCCTACCCTTCAGACTGAATCCTTAACTGTGGAATCCAACACTGTCTATGGGCAGATAATGTCAGAATTGAGTTGAATTTTAGGAAACTCAGTTGGTGTCAGATAATTGTTTGGTGGTATGGGTACCCCCTCCCCCCCCCGCTATGCACAGACACACACACATACTTTACAATATATGGTTACTAAATTCCAATAAAATTTAAAAACCAATTTTATGTTAAAACCATGCTTTGATTAGGGAAGACAGACAGGTACAGTGTCCCATCCTCTCTGTCCTCAATCCTTGCCAGAGGCTAAGACCAACAAGTAGTTAGCATATTAATGTGGTATTCAGCAGGGTTAAAAATTAGCATAATATTGCCCTGCTGTTGGCCAAATGGCTGAAGGCAATTCCCTAACTTGATAATCCTTTCACTGTTTACCAAACTTTACCTTTGATATTCCTGTTTGCATTCCTAAAGGGCAAATGTGTATTCAAGCAAATAAAAGCTGATAGGTTCAGGGTTTCAGAGAGCCTCTCCACTAGAGAAAGGTCTCCAACTGGCTCCCCCATGCCTTCTAAGTTTACATTTCTTGTCTAGTGTATTCACTTGTGCATCAGCCCCTTCTCCAGACCTTAAACCCTAGCCTCAAATGGATGAGGTGCTCACATCTGGAGAAGAAGATTCACCTGAGCAAAAAACAAAGAAAAAAAAGGAAATTCACCAGAAAGGTGGGATCACCAAAAAGGTGGGGGAAATTCACTGTGCACAAAGCCCATGCCAGCTTCAGAAGTTGAAAACCATAAGTGGGCGGGAACATCTTTTATTTCAGCCAGGCTATAATGGGGAAGAATTTGAGTAAAAGGCAAAAACATCATTGTAAATTTTTAGCTTGTATGCTCAAGGATAAAGAAATTAAAATGTCAAAAGATACTCTCTTACATCAGGCTCAAGGAAAAGGATTGCCCTTGTCATCTTTAACTAGGTGGGCTCTTGTTTGAACTGCATTATGCCTAATTTGTATTGGGGATTAAAAGTATGTAATACTTAGGGCCCGGATCCTCTGCCTCTAGTGTGGAAAGGCTCAACAGATAGAGAAAATGGGGCTATCAGTCCTCTCACAAAAGGACTCTTTAATTCTTTGTCTTAAAATTACCATATAACACCTTGGGACAGGCATATTTTAGCTAAAATAACTTTAAAGGCCAGTCAATGTTATGGAGAGCAGAATAGAATAAGATCCATTAAAAGAACTCAGATTTATTAAGTCTTGTCTATATGGTATGGGCGCTTGTCTGTTGATTGTTGTTTTATCTGTCTTTGTTGTTTATTGTTAGTCTATTAAGCATGCCTTTAATTTAATTTAATAGAAAAGAAACAGTATATGGACAGGCCATTACTAATTTTCCCCAGAGCAAACAGAATGTGGGAATGGGGAGAGAGAGAATATGAGCAGTACATGTGGCCGATAACGCAAGTTCTAAGAAAATTCCCTAGACAAAGGGAAGTAACTGAAAAAGGCCCCAGCCCATTAATTACTAGTCTTTTGGTGATTCTTTAAAATGGACACCCACTCCCAGGAGTGCTATTAAAAGTCTTATTTTCACCATATTTTTATTTCCCAGTCTGTCATTTGAAATTTGAATAGTGAGACATTTATCACAATTTAGGGATGCGTCTGGGATTTCTGTACCCATGAAGAGAAAAAGGCTAGCTTAAGAGAAAGCATGCCACACCCAATTTTGGGTGGCTTCTTGGATTGAGACCCATCTTTTCACAGATGCTATAGAATAAACCCAAGACTTTTTTCTTTTCTTTAAAAGATGGTAAAAAATGTCAAAAGGAAAATATACAGGCTGTTTATATACAGATTTAGTAATCTTGTGTTTGGGCAACAAGATTAGTGTTTCCATAATAATAGATAATTCTTGAATAATAATGGACTGCATTCCAAGGTTACCTCACAGGTCCCCAGGGGCACTCCTGTTTTTATAAAATAAAGTAAAATTAAAATAATACTTTAACATTAAAGCCACTGAAAGTCAGTAAGTTATCTCTGTTACAGAATTTGCCAAAGAAAATGCCTTGGATTATAATAATTGGCTTTAAAATCTCAAAATTGTTAAAACATAAATAAACAAAAATAACTAAAATAAAGAATTTAAAATAAAGCTTTTCAATAATAATTATAAATATATTAATAATGAAAGTACAGTCACTCAATAGGAGATTGCCTGCACTCTGTTAGAGGAAAGAGCCAGTCACATTTCCCACAGCAGTAACCTTAGATATTATCTCTAAGGAAGAATGTGGTAGTTTTAAATTTGAGCAGAGTGACCTGGAGGCCTGCTTCCCTCCTCCCCCTACCTTTTTGCCAGCCTCATATGTCTAAACATACTTTTCCAAAGTCTTTGGTAACTTAAAACTTTAGAACATTGCTGAAATAAATGATAAAAATTATTAAATATCTAGATATTTTTAAATGACAAAATACTGAAATATTAATCTGAGTTTGCCACGTATGAAAAATCTAAAGGATAGATTTAGATTTGAATCTATTAATTAAACATGTTTTGTATTTTATTTAAAATATATATTATAAAATATAAGTATATTACTAATCTAAGAAATGCTAAATATTTAACTTGCCACCTAAAATTTGAGGCTTCAAAGAGTTAAAAGTTCAAATTAAGTTGGGAGAAATTATATGGTTGTGATAACAAAATGCATAAAGTATATAAATTTATTTTTGAGAAAATAATTCTTATATTTTCTCTAGAGAAATTAGTAGTTCAAAATATATTGTAAGGGAGAAACCAAGGTGGCAGCATAGGTAAACACCTAAACTGCTGCCTCGCACAACAATTTCAAAACTACAACTGAAAGATAAAATGGACATCATCCAGAACCACAGGAAGGCTGGCTGAATAGAAATTCTACAACTAGAAGGAAAGAGAAAAGCACACTGAGACTCAGAGGAGCTGCAGAAGTTAGAGGTACAGAGGTGTGCACAGAGAGGGCTGGCAACTGAGTACATGGCTGGCTTTCTCAATGGGGAGGGAAACAAAAGCTCCCGATAACTCTAAACTCCAGTTCTGGGAGAGACTCTGGGGACCCAGACTCATACAGTTAGAAACTGGACTGTCAGGAAAGAGAAAAGCACACTGAGACTCAGAGGAACTGCGGAAGGCACGGGTATGGAGGTACACGCGCAAAGAGGGCTAGCAACTGAGTACGCGGCTGGCTTTCTCAAATGGGAGGAAGACAAAAACTCCTGACTGCTCTGAACTCCAGTTCCAGGCGACATTCTGGGGACCCAGACTCATTCGGGGAGAAACTGGACTGTCTGGCAGCGGGTGAAACTCTAGGGCGGCTTTCTCTCAGAAGTGCTTGCAGTGATTACCATAGGACACTGAGACCCAGGGTCCTCTTAGGGCAGGGCTGATGGGAAGCCAATGCTGTCTGCTCTGCCCTGAGACTCCACCCATCCAAGCTGAGCACAGAGGCTTTTGCAAGTCTTGTCTTATAAGGGTGTCTCCAACACAGAAATTCTCCCAGCATAGACACAGCTGATCCTCACAGCCAATTGGCCTGGAGGTCAAATCCTCCCAGTGATACCAAAAACAATCAAGGCTTAACTACAACAAGACTGTGCACCCAGCCCACAAAGGGGTGCACCAAGAGTGTCCACCTCAGGTAAATGGGGAGGCTGAGCCACTGGGCCCTATAGGACACCTAGCACACAAAGCCACTCTATCAACTCAGGGAAACAGCCAAAATGCAGAGACAAAGAAACAGGTCACAAATGAAAGAAATGGAGGAAAGCAAACGACTGGATATAGAGTTCAAAACCACGGTTATAAGGTTTTTCAAGAATTTTCTAGAAAAGGCTGATAAGTTTAGCGAGACCATCGAGGATATGAAAAAGAAACAACTAGAAATTAAGCATACATTGACTGAAATAAAAAATAATATACAGAGATCCAACAGCAGACTAGAGGATCGTAAGAATCAAGTCAAAGATTTGAAATACAAAGAAGCAAAAAACACCCAACCGGAAAAGCAAAAAGAAAAAGAATCCAAAAATATGAAGATAGTGTAAGAAGCCCCTGGGACAACTTCAAGCGTACCAACACCCGGATTATGGGGTACCAGAAGAAGAGAGAGAGCAAGATACTAAAAACCTATTTGAAGAAATAATGACAGAAAACTTCCCCCACCTGGTGAAAGAAATAGACTTACAAGTCCAGGAAGCGCAGAGAACACCAAACAAAAGGAGTCCAAAGAGGACCACACCAAGACACATCATAATTAAAATGCCAAGAGCAAAAGACAAAGAGAGAATATTAAAAGCAGCAAGAGAAAAACAGTTAATTACCTACAAGGGAGCACCCATACTATTGTCAGCTGATTTCTCAACAGAAACTATGAAGTCCAGACAGGAGTGGCAAGACATATTCAAAGTGATGAATAGCAAGAACATACAACCAAGATTACTCTACCCAGCAAAACTATCATTAAGAATTGAAGGTCAGATAAAGAGCTTCACAGATAAGAAAAAGCTAAAGGAATTCATCACTGCCAAACCAGTATTCTATGAAATGCTGAAAGGTATTCCTTAAGAAGAGGAAGAAGAAGAAAAAGGTAAAGATAAAAATTATGAACAACAAATACATATCTATCAACAAGTGAATCTAAAAATCAAGTGAATCAAAAATCTGATGAACAGAATAAACTGGTGAATATAATAGAATCAGGGGCATAGAAAGGGAGTGGACTGAGAATTCTAAGAGGGAATGGGGTATGGCGGTTGCCGGAAGAGACTGGACAAAAATTGTACACCTATGGATGAGGACAGTGTGTGTTGTGGGGGTAAGGGCAGAGGGTGAGGTGGGAACCGGGTGGAGGGGAGCTATGGGGGTAAAAAAGAGGAACATCTGTAATAATCTGAACAATAAATATTTACTTAAAAATATATTGTAGTCTTTATGTGTACTACATGCATTAAAATTTCAACCTAGGATACATTTTATTGGTCTGATTAAAAAAGAGGATTAATTCTATGGTCTGAACCAAATTTTTAATATAAAAACCAGTTTAAATTTAATATCTTTTAGAATAATTACAAAAATTATATAATATAACCTTTGGGTTATGTATATTTGATAGTCTTTTCAAGCTAAATTTCAAGACTTTAACTGAGAGATAGCTTTGGGACATTTTAAGCACCCTGAAATGATTCAAGGATTTATTCTCTCTTCTTAAAAGAAATACTTTTAAACCAAATTAGGCCAATCTAATATACTTGAATCACGTGGGAAGCTTTATCAAATAAAAATTAATAACTGTGTTTTATTTATATACATATATTTTAAATGTTATAAAGGTTTACATGTCTAAGCTTGGTAGGACAAAGTTACTGAATACTTCTTTAGCAGAACCAGATTATTCAGCAGCGGAATTTTAATAGTCCTCAGACAGCCTGCTCTTCAGATAGGCTGGGGCGTGGGGCAGCTTCTATACTTCATAGGTCAAATGTATAAGTTTGCTTACTTTACTTTTTCAATAAAGATGCATACTTTAATTACTTAATGTTAGCTTTTCACAATATAATCAATGTCTCATATAAACTCATTTATATAAGAAGCCAATATTTTATGAGCAATTGGTTCTAACAAAGTCCAAAGTAAAATTTGCATACATATGCAAATGAGCAATAGCCAAAACGAATGCTATTTATAAGTAAATTTAAAGCTTAATAGAAAGGAGAAAATTTAAAATCTCTTCCGCTAATATTTACAAAGTAAACTAAAAGTTATTACTCAAGCATTAAATCTCAGCATTAATAAGACACCATAACTAAAAAAAAGATTTACTTTTACTTGATATGTATGCATTGCAGTATTGGCCAGCATACCTCTCTCTTATTGGTATTTCTGAAAAGCAACCAAATTTGTTGCTCTTTTTAAAAGAAAGAAAAAGGTTTTTAAAAGGAACTTCCTAAATGTGGCCTTGAAATTACTCTGGGAGAAAAAATAGAAGGAGATTTCCTTCAAATATCTAGAAAACTGTAATTAAAATCAATGTAATAGGCCTCAAAAAGAAAAGTAAATAATTTGCATTTTGCCTCCCTAAACAAAGCTTATATCAATATACTCAAAGACTGATAGCAGAAATCCAATTAGTGTCATTTACTGTCCATACCCAAGGACAAATAAAGTTAGAAAATAAACCTTATTTCAGACTGATTTAAATAGGCAAATTGAAATAAGTGAATATTCAGGGGAACTTAGTTGTACTAAACAGGAACCTATTCCTGAAGCATTAACTATTTTTTATTGATGGCTCCTCTAATGGTAAAACTACTTATCATGCAATAAATTCAGACCAAGTCATCCAGACCAGTAATACTTCTGTGCAAAAATAATGAATTAAAAACTATCAAGGCTGCATCACAGAGTTTCCAAAAACCTCTTAATATTATTTCTGATATGCCTATACTGCTGGCCTGGTAAACAGAATTGCAACTACTCAATTAAAATGGCTCAGTGACCAAAGTCTATTTATACTATTTAAACAAGCCCTGCCCTTTAACAAAAGGAAATGACTTTATTAAAACAGGCCACAGAATCTCATCAGCTTTTACATCTGCCTGTCAAAATATTGTACAGCAGGCAAAACAAATTATAAAAAAAAAAAAAAGTCCCCCTTGCATGTTACATCTGCCTCAAGGGCCTCAAAAATCCCAATTTAAGAAACAAAATGGGGGAATAGTGGAGAAATCTCCTGTAAGTAAACTACACCAAGCCTTAATTACCTTAAATTTTTTCACTTGTAATGCTGATGGCAAGACACCCATGGAATTACACTGGTCTCAGACTAAGCCAAAGGAAAATGATCTGGTTAAATGGAAAGATCCAGAGTCTGGTTTATGGAAGGGTCCCTTTATTAACGTCTGGTCAAGGATATGCTTGTGTATTTCCAGAAAACTCCTCCAAGCCTGTATGGATTCCTGCAACATGAATCCGAGAGAGGACCTTGTACGCTGAGCCTCACCCTGTACCTGTGGTTGCAGACAATCGACTACTCCAACCACAGATAGCAGTAGCCCCAAGCAACATGCTGACGAGACAGAGGAGAAACAGTCCAGAGATGGGGGATGGTAAAGATGCCTTGCCATGCTAGCAGTCATCAGCTATGCGTTGGTGCAGGTTGCCCTGGAAAAAGCCAAAAAAAAGGTCGGACCTGCATTGCCATTGCCCACTGTTTGTCCACCATCCAGAACTTGAATATCATTGCTGTCATGTCACAAGGGGACAGTGATTGGGAAGGGGACCCATAAAGAACTGATGGCCCAGAACAAAGCCTTCTATGGACTAATTCCTTAAATACCTGACAACAATTTTTTTTCTGACAACAATTTTTAAAAGGACATGAAAGGACTCAATCATTTTCATTGGATATTTCTAGTCTGCAGATGCCAAATGAAAAGTCTTAAAAGGACTCACCCTGCAAATGGCATACACCTTTCTAAATTTATTAAGAAAACAAAAAGGGGGAAATGCCAGAGGCTAAGACCAACAAGTAGTTATCATATTAATGCAATATTCAGCAGGGCTGAAAATCAGCATAATATTATCCTGCTGTTGGCCAAATGGCTGAAGGCAATTTCCTAACCTGATAATTCTTTTACTGCTTATCAAACTTTACCTTTGATATGCCTTTTTGAATTCCTAAAGGGAAAATGTGTATTCAAGTGAATAAAAGCAAAGGGGACCCAGAATTCAGAGAGCCTCTCTACTAGAGAAAGGTCTCCAACTGGCTCCCCCATGCCTTCTAAATTTATATTTCTTGTCTAGTGTATTCATTTGTGCATCAGACCCTTCTCCAGACCTTGAACCCTAGCCACAAATGGATGCGGTGCTCACAAATCCTTACATTGGAATTGAGTGGAGAACCCCTTTTAATTATTTAGAGAGTTTTTAGTGTTGGATGTAGTAGTGGGGATGGCGGTGAAGACAATAAAAAAAATCCAGTGGATTCCAGAGTTTCTCCTTTACATGGAGTGGCCAGATTATTATGATCTCTGAATTCATAATAATCTGGCCACTCAGTGTATATCCTATATAATAAAAGGCTAATATGCAAATTGTCCCCTCGACCAGAATTTTGACCAGCAGGCAGGCCGACCAAACGCCCATGTCCCCTCCCCCTGGCCAGGCTGGCCAGACCCAACCCATGCACGAATTCATGCACCGGGCCTCTAATATATATACACACACACATACACATACACACACACTGAGTGGCCAGATTATTATGCGTTCATAGATCATAATAATCTGGCCACTCAGTGTATATTATTCAATTAACAGAGAAGATTGAGACAAAGAGAAGGGAGGAGACTTTCCCAAGTCATACTGTGAATTTGCAATATACATGCCAGCTTAATAAATGAACCAAAAAAGGTCAAAATGGGGGAAGAGATAACAAAAGAAAAATGTTTGGGGGTTTTCTGTATGGAGGGTAGTGAGTGTTAGGCCACTCCTATGGGATGAGATGAGAAGTGCTGAGAGTTCTTCCTCTTTCTTACATTATTTTCTTTCAGACTACTGAGAAACCTAAGCTCTCAACAGACGGCTTTGGAGTGCTGCCAATCCCTGGCCCATACCATTCAGTCAACCTGCTGGAACACACTGATAACAAAAGGATGTTAATTACTGGAGATTTGTTTTCATATGGAACATGTAACTTTCTCATTATTAGAGGATTTTCATCAATTAAATTATACATATTCTCCATGATGACAGAACATGCTCATTTGATTGGGTTGTACAAATACTGCATGGATGCCTTACCTCCTAATTGGCAGCAAAGGGGAGACAGAATGAAGCAATAAAAACTTGAAGGGAGGTCAGGTTGTATTCTGGAATTTTCTGGTTACATGAAGAGAATAAAGAAGTAGAAAACAAGCCCAGGCAAAAACTGGGATATAAACCCCAAGAAAGAAACTGCTCTCAGTCTTTCCTTAGGATAAGACAGAGGACATGAAGGAGATGGACAACTATTAGTTAAGTGTCTACCATGTGTCAAATCCCTTATATATATTTGAGTCTCATCATAATCCTATGGAGAGGACATAAGGGTTGTTATTCCCAGTCTCAAAATGAGAAAATTGAGATTCATGGAGATGAAGTGACATCCCAAGGTCAACAGCAGGTCAGTGGTATGCCCAAATCCAATGCCAATGCTATTTCTAATATACTATTTCTAAACATAGTAAATGCCTAATACAAAGAGAGGGGCACTCCAGTATGGACTTTAAACTCCAGAGATAATTTTCATCCCAGTTTCTGGTCTGCAGAGAAAAGGAAGTGCTGAGTGAGGCTGTGTTTTTCATACTTATTTTAATCTAAAATGTTTGACAGGTATTAGATAATATGGAGGATAAAAAGCCATGGCAGGGCCTTTGAAAATGTGTCTGTATTATCTACTTAGTTGGAGCCTCTCTGAACAACAGAATTGCATTTCATTTAATATGGTATGGGAGAAAAAGCAAGTGCAGACTTGCTCTCTAAATTGTTCCTGGGCCTTTAGTAGTCAGAAAAGATTGTTTGTTTTAGGGTTGGGCTAGGGAAGATGAATGGCCATCAGTGCCCCCTCTGGCTGCCTTCCTTCCTGGCTGAGGAAATTGCATGTCTGAATATAACTTCTGTCTGTCTTACTTTTTCCCCAAAGCATTAATTTTTATAAAATTTAAAATACAGTAATCTCTCCCCAGTCATAAGGTTATGTTCCTGAGAGAGGGAATGAATTTAGAATCTACAAAGAAAGATAGTACATTGTTGCAAAAGAGACCAACTCAAGGAGATTGGGGCGGGGGTCTACAGGGTTCTCTCCTTATTCTGGTGATTTTGAGGGCAGATGTAATAGCCAAGCAGACTGTGAGCTTCATTAGGTCTTGAAGTCTATAATACAAGGATTTACTCACCACTCTCTGTCTAGCACTTAGCATGTGGGCCTGACACATAGTTGGCAGTTGGTAAGTATTTGTTCCACAGACAAAAGAATTCCCTGTCATCTTGTGAGATATAACTAGATTATAAGCTTCTTTAAGACAGAGACAGTGTAATATTTGTCTGGTTTTCCATGTCTGGCACAGCATTGGTTCTTAATCAATGTTGTATGAATAAAACCTTTTGCCAGAAAATCTGACACCAGCTAACACCTCTACTAAATCTAATTTTCTCTACCATTTGATTCTCTCTCCCCAATCTTTGCTGCCCAGTGTTCTTTGATACCTATTTCATTTAGTAGTTTCACTAGGGGCCAAACTTTACCCAGGACATTTGGCACCTTGACAAGAAGTGAGAAAGTGTTTTTACAAACTTGTATTTTTCATCATTGGAGAAAAATTGGATTTGCTGGAGGTCTGTCTTTGCTATATGCAGAACAGACTTTCATATTGGAGAAATTACTATAGGATATGGAAGTAGCTTTTGTGAACACTGAAGTATACTCCCAACTTGATGATTCTATTTGCATTTGAGAGTCTGATTTGTATGTCTGTGTGTGCTATGCCTTGTTCTGCAAAGGGTGTTAGAGTTTAGGCTGGGTGCAACTACAACCTAGAACCACTAGTTACACTGGAATCACTGATAACATTTGTAAGCCACTGGTAAATTTTTGCTCTGTGCAAATGGAGAACTTAAATAGGATCTTAAATCATCCTGGGGAAAAATAAATTCATGGGTTAATTCTTTAGTCTTAAACATGTTACTTAGTCTGTCTGTGCCTTACTGTTTTGTCTGTAAATGTGCAAACTACTATTTAACTCTCATGGATCTTTCTAAAGATGTAAATGAAATATTTGACTTTATTAGTTAGGTTTCTCCAGAGAGACAGAACCAATAGGATATGTGTATGTGTTTACAGCTTATGCATATGTATGTGTGCACATGTTCATGTGTTTAATTACCAGCTTTCTCTAAGGTTCAGTTGTAGAATCCTGCTTTAGTAAAACAAAAGGCAGTAGATATCAATAGCAGTTGTGGGACTGGTTTTCCAGAGTTGGTAGAATAAATTCAGTGAAATACTTCCAGAAAAATCATTCCCTTTTTATGTCTATACTAGTGGCCTGGTGCATGAAATTCATGTATGGGGGGGGTTCCCTCACCCAGCCTGCACCCTCTCCAATTGGGGACCCTTTGGGGGATGTCCAACTGCCAGTTTAGGCCCGATCCCACAGGGCAGCAACAGAAGGAAAATGTTTACAAGGCAATCTGGGACTGCTGGCTCTTAACCGCTCACCTGCTTGCCTGCTTGGTCGCCCTAACTGCCTCTGCCTGCCTGCTTGATTGCCCCTAACCCCTCTGCCTGCTTGCCTGATCACCCCTAACTGCCTCTTCCTGCCTGCTTGATTGCCTCTAACTGCCCTCTTCTGCCGGCCTAATCTCACCCCCAACTTCTGTCCCCTGCTGGCCTGGTTGCCCCCAACTGCCCTCCCCTGCTGGCCTGATCTTGCCCCCAACTGCCCTCCCCTGCCAGCCTGATCTTGCCCCCAGTGGCCCTCCCAGGCTGGCCTGATCTTGCCCACAACTGCCCTCTCTGCCTTGGCCCCCACCACCATGGCTTTGTCCAGAAGGAAGTTGGACTTCCAGAAGATGGCCAGTTGACCTGGTCTAATTAGCATATTACACTTTTATTAGTATAGACTAGTACCCCTGCACACGAATCCATGTGCCAGTAGCTCTCTGCAGGGCCTGGTCGCTCTGCACCCACTGCCCAGAGGCTCTCCATGGTCCACAGGCCCATCCACGCCTTGGCCTGGCCAGAGGCCCATCCATGGCCAGGTGTGGAAAACACTTGCCTGGTCACAGGGGAAATGACGCAAGCATTCCCCTATCCAGCTGCTCCGTGCCCACTGCCCAGAGGCCCCCTGTGGCCAGGGTGGAATGCTTGCCTTGTCGCTGTGGCAACAAAGCAAGCATTCTGCCAGGCCACTCATGCTGTCCTCTCTCAGTGGCTGTCCCCCCAGGACTGGGGGACACTGGTGGGGCTGAGAGGACTGGGTGCCGCCATCTTGTGTCTATGGGCACTACCATATTTGTGATGGAGTAACGGTTAATTTGCATATTACCCTTTTCTTAGATAGGATAAGATTGCTTAAATGGGGTGGGGGAGCCTTTTTCAGCAGGAGAAGATGCTCTTGGCAGACAAATATACATAATTCCTATATCTGGACTGCTAGCCAGCCATATTCTCTATGCAAAAGCTCTGCCTCGTAGGCAGCCATTGGCTCCTCACAGGGATTTGATTCTGATTGGTTGGTTTCTATGCCAGTCAGCATCTCCGGGCCTATCTCTGGGCCTAATCAGAGAGGCGGGTCTGATTAGCAGCCCCCCCCCCCCCCCCCCGAGGCACAGAAAGAAAGAGAGGTGCGGCTGCTGGCCAGGTCTGGAGAGAAAGAGAGGCAAGGGCTGATCAACAGCTGCCACAGAGGCTACAGATCAGACCCTGCTTCTCTGTCCAGGCCTCTCTCCAGGCCTGATCCGCAGCCCCCTTTGCAGTCAGTGCTGAGTCACCATGCGCACAACAGCAGCAGTCAGTGCTGGGTCACCACGGCAACCCAGCACTGACTGCAGGACTGACCTCTGGTCGATGGAGCCTTCAGTCATTTATATATTAGGACTAGAGGTCTGGTGCACAAATTCATGCACCGGTGGGGTCTCTTGGCCTGGCCCAGCAGGGGAGGGCAGTTGGGGGCAAGATCAGGCCGGCAGGGGAGGGCAGTTAGAGGCAATCAAGCAGGCAGCTTGATCTGGCCGAAACCAGATCTCAGACATCCCCTGTAGGGTCCTGGATTGTGAGAGAGTGTAGGCCACACCAATCAAGGTCGGGGAGGAATGCGAGAGGTTTGCCAGCCAGGGAAGGACCATGGGAGGGCTCCAGGTTGTGTCAGGCCCATCTCGGTCAGTCCTGATCAGCCAGACCCCAGCAGCAAACTAACCTACCAGTCAGAGAATCTGCCCCCTGGTGGTCAGTGTACGTCATAGTGACTAGTTGACTGGCTGACTGGCTGGCCCCTGGTGGTCAGTGCACATCATAACTAGTGGTTGAGCGGCCTTAGCATATCATTGGCATATTACTCTTTGATTGGTTGAATGGATGACCAGACACTTAGCATATTAGGTTTTTATTATATTGGATGGAAAAGGATGGCAGAAACCCAAAACTTTTGCATTAGGAGACTACCTACTTCCTTACTGTCTGTAGCACCCACCACTTTAAAAAGAAGGAAATAAAAAGATATGTGCTCTTTTATTTTCTAAATACTTGGAAGGCAGAAACTGTGCTAGCACTTTCCCTGGATTGGTCATTTAATCACCATGACCCTAAATGGTAGGTTGTGAAATTGTTCCCATTTTACAGATGAAATTCTTAAAAACATTTTTACAGAAGTTCATGGAAACTGGTGACTTGCTCAAAGTCACAATCAACTAGTAAGTGGTAGAACTGCATATGAACTCAGATCTGTCTAACTTCATAGTCTCCCCCTATGAAAGTCTGCCTGTATTCTATTCCTGCCATTTCAGACTTGGTTGCCCTTCTCTGTACTCCCACAATACCCCTGTGCCTCTTTCAGCCACTGTACTTATTGCATGGCAGGGTAATTTTCCATGTATATCTCTATCTTATGCCACTGTGAACCCCTAGAGGGCAAGGACACTGTTCTGTTCACCAATGAATATCCAGAATTCTTTATAGGTGCTTATTGAATAAATGAATGGGTCCAGACAGATTATAAGCTACAGTTGAATATTTCCAACCTAAAAGATTTTGTGGTTATGTTAGGACTTCTGCACTATAGCTGTGTATGATTCTGATTCACAATTAATAATTTTAGCCCCAAATTGTACACTAGCTGTAAAGACCTCTCACTGAATTCCTGCTCATTTCTTGTCTGCATTTTATTGCTCTCTGTCATAATAAATCCCTTTCACATTTCAATGATCCTTTTTATTAGAGAAAAGTTTTCATGAACCAAGCTGAGCCCATTTTCATTTTTTGTTGTTGTTAAATGTATTTTTATTGATTTCAGAGAGGAAGGGAGAGGGAGAGAGAGATAGAAACATCAATGATTAGAAAGAATCATTGATCACCTGCCACTTGCACACCCCCACTGGGGTTCTAGCCCAAAACCTGGGCATGTGCCCTGACAGGGAATCGAACTCTGACTTCCTGGTTCATAGGTTTGTGCTCAACCTCTGAGCCACACTGGCTGGGTCTATTTTCTTTTTATCAACCTTATCTTCTTCTATCTTTCCCTTTTGTAATTTTTATTTGTCCCCTGGAACTCATTTAAATAATTAGTCTCCATTCTGGTTGTTAGTCATTCATGTTTGGTATGCTGGCTTGATCTGGGTTTGTTCTGAAAAACATTCCATATTGATTTTAAAATGTAGAACTTGTGTTTGCCACATTTATCAACTCTGTCAGGTACAAAAATGCTTCCTTCCTGTCAGGGCAGATTAATAACTAAGAAACTTTCCAACAGGTATAAAATGGGCCCTACCTCATGGACAATGCATTGTCATTTGGCCTTCATTTTGAGTTAGTTTTTACTCCAAATAAATTAATTATTTGTAATTAAATCTTCACATCCAATCTTTGAATGATGGACATATGCCTTCTTTGGCATTTTCTCTGAGCAGAAACTGGTACCTGAGCTCAGGAACTATAAACATTGCTTTAATGCTGATTTTTCTTTGGGGAAAGGGGACAGTAAATGGGAAAATATATTGTTCATTTCTAAGAAACATCATGTTGAAAATCTGATATTTAAATTTTATTTATAATCCCCCACATTTTATAATTTATGACTTTGGGCCAAATAAACTCAGAAAGGTTACTCTATAAAAGAGGGGGTCCATCCTAAATTGGTTCACTAGCTTATGTTTGACAATTAACTTCTCCCCTTCCTTCATTCCCTTGAGATGACTTGAAATTCCTGAGGAAAGTGTGGCCAAAATGTTTTGCATTATTTAGTAGGGTGATTACCAACAGTCTGTCAACCTGAAGGTCATCTAGAATACCAGATAATACATCTCCAAAGCTCCCTTGGAGCACAATTCCTGCATCTTTTCAATAAAAGCAGTCTGTCTGACACTTTAGTCCAAGCTCAAAGAGCCACCCTTTTCTCCACCAAACTAGCCAAAAGCAAACTCTATGTCTTAGCCTTTTGGCTTTGAACACTGATGGAGGCCTTTAATTTTGGTTTGTTGGATGAGAAAGCAAAGCACTCCATGAGTCAACACGAAGCAGCCATCAATAATTCCAGGTGTGTGGTATGCCATGTGTTTGCTGCAGGCTCCATCTAACTGTCCTGGCATGGAGGAGACAGCTGCTGGAGTTGTATGAGGAGATAGGCTCCAGAGGCAGTGCTTAATCTGAGTACAGAAGTTCTGTAGTTAACAGCAATTGGAATATGGAGTCTGAGCTTGTAGCTCTGTCAGGGCAGCTGCTTGAGAAAGCAGATGCTGGGCAGGTGGCTGTAACAGGCACAGGCTGTCTCCTCTCAGTTGTCAGAGAAGTAAACCCTACAGTCTTCAAAAGTCAGACTGCCACTTCTGAGACCCTTTTTCTCCACCAGCTCCAACACCTGAGCTGACATTCTCCCCCTTCTCATATGCTTCAGTCTCTGGCAGTGAGCCCACAAAAGGACTTGAGCTCAGTTTTGGGGATTCAGTGAGGACAGGCCTGCCATCACACAAATGCTGCTGTAACTCTGAATGGAAGGTGGAAATGATCACTTTATATTCTGAGTGCTAGCTGACCAAATTCAACTACACCATTTACACCACTAGACCCCTGGTTCTCAAACTTATTGCACTTCAGAATTATTGAGGGGATGGGGATAATATAGATACCGGTGCTCCACCTTCATAAATTCTGATTTAGCAGGTCTCTGGTGGGGTGCAAGAATCTAGTTTATTAACAAACTGGTTCCTAGGTCATTCTTGAATCAGAATATTGAATTGGAAGAGTTCTTAATGACCATCTCAGCAAAACTACTATTTTACAGATGAAGTAATGAGGTCCAGTGAGGAAAGCTTATCTGAGGTCACATGATGATATGATGCCAGAGCTTGAACTAGAACCAAGGTTTCAAATCTCACACCCGTTATACTTTTCCCTAAGGAGAAGGAGACAGGTTAAACCACGACTCTGTATTCTTCTGTATTTTTCTAAGTGTAGCCTGGTGTAGCCTGCAGTGGTTCTAAATGGGACATGTTGGCAATTCGAAATGTGCGATTATCTAATTTCCTGCAGATCCCTGATTATTAATGCCAGTCACATCCTTACTGTGAGTTAATCTGACTATCCATGAATCCTTGGTGGTGGTAGGGAAACATTGCTGCCTCCAGTTAAGAATCACTGGCAGGAAAAGGGGCTGTAGTTGATTATTCATCCAAGGAAGTCTGATTTTGAGTTTTCATTTTTGCCATTAATTTACTGTGACCAGAAGGCATATCCCTGACCCAACTGCTGAGGCTCCAAACTCCTGTTACTTCAACTACACCAGCAATTTTCAACCTTTTATATCTCCTGGCACACATAAACTAATAACTAAAATTCTGTGGCACACCAAAACCTATATTTTTTGCTGATGCAACAAAATGTAGGTATGATTTTGATTTGTTCACACTGAACAGCTATTGTTTTGTTGGCTATTGCCATTTTTTATTTAACATTATAAGGGAAAAGAGGTCAGTACCACTGACTAAACTGTCAGGTATTGCATGTTTTAAAAATTATTGTGGCATACGGGTGTGCTTCTTATGGCACATCAGTTGAAAATTGCTAAACTACACAATTGTGGGGGGAGGGTCAGCAAGATCTTTTGGGGCCTGCCCAGATGACTTTCTCAATTTGACAAAAGGAATTGTCTTGTGGCTCATGATGCACTGGTAGAGGCACAGAGTGTGAACATTCAGGTTCTTTCACTTTTATTGCTGCAGTCAGCACAGGTCATAAACAATACTGTCATGAAATGAGTCCATTTCCAAAGGAAACCAATAAGGGTTCACTTCAGGGCCTTACGCCCAACATTTGGAGCCACTCATCAATCACTTTAAAGTTTCCCAAACCACACAGTTGGCTTCACACCTTCCACCCTTTGTCTTTAAGAGAACATGTCTTGATTGTGTTCATCCTGTCAGCTCTGGGTTGGCAGGAGAGAGAGATTCAGTGTTCAGAAGTGTTGTGGACTCCCATCACAATTCTAGCTGAAAAGATTAGTTCCTACAATCCCCAGCCAACTGCAGAGGTTTTAGCCACCTCTTCTTCTTTCTTTACAAAATTGGAATGGCTATACTTGTTGCTTGAGAAGTAGCCCAAATTCTCCAGTGCATTATGGACACACTCTATTTTATTCATGGGGAGGGGAAAAAGCCCTCAGGGAGAATGTGCATGTATGTGTGTGGGGAAATAGGGAAGCTCCATGTCTTTCACCTAACTCTCAATATGGTAACCTGTGATTACTTATATCTCAGTCTGCAGCCACATTCTGTGTTAGGAGAGGCCCCCAAACCATCACTCTTTGGCTAAACTAAGGGCAATTAATGTTCTCTCAAAAGAACATAGAGCTCTTTACTTCTTATAATTGCAATTTGGCTCCTTTGGCTAGCTCCTGCGGGAGAAAGGCAATAGATTAATTTCTAGGATAACATGATTAATGGAAATAATAAGCTGTCTTAATTATTTTTCATCTACCAGTTACTGACTTTTTAAAGAGTTCTGCAGCAAAGTTTTTGACCAGGGTAGTTATTTACTCTCAGTTTATTTCATAGTACTTCATAGTAATTATGTCATAGTGGTTTTATCCCCAGTTCATTTTCCTAGAACAGAATACCTGAAAGGAACGGAGCTCATTAAGCCCAACTTCCTTACTTTATAGTTAGGGAAACTGAGATTTATTAAAAGGATGAGACTTGCTAAGGGTCACATAGCTAGTTAACAACAGAGATAAAACTAGAATAGAGGTCTTCTGACTCTAATGCCCCTTCTACACTTGAATCCCTCCTGAAGGTTGCCTTTAACAAAATTCCCCATTTGAATTCTGTTTCTAAGTCTTCTAGACCAAAACTTGCCAACAAAACTCCCCAGTCCCATACACAGATACATACCAAGTATTGTGCTGTGGCCAAACAATTTCAACTAACAAATTCCCACACTTCCATCCTGAAGTTGATAAGAAATTCCAGACAGAAGTATTTTTATCTTTTCTTTGGTAATGTGCTCATTTTTCATATTGCTACCTGATATAATGTTTGGGATGTGGTGCCATTCTTCCTGAACTTAATTGCCATAATGGTGCTAAAAAGTAACCTCTAAGAGAGTGACAATCTCAAAATTTCAAGGAGTTGCAGATGAAGTAGGCTTCTGTAGATGAAAGACAAACCCTATACCCACATCTATGAGCTGAGATAAAGAATTGATATTAGGTGAAATATTCCCCAAGTACCTTTTCTTTTTCATCCCTTTTGAAACCTCAGGACATTTTTCAAGCATTGGAATTCTTGAAGATAGAGGGACTAGACACTACCACACACACATACCTGGTTTAACTCTCACCATGTCATACGACAGACCATTCTCAGTTTCTACTCACCCTTCAAAAAGACCCATATTCTTTTTTTCTCAGGATATGATACATAAACAGACATCCTGTGGCAGAAATGAGGCAAGAAACATAAAGATAGGCAGTCAGCTCCTTTGGCCACCTCTGGAGTTTCACAGTAAGTCATGCCTTACCAGGCTTCCAAATCCTTATTTAGGAGTCTCTGTACTTGGCTCAAACTCCTAGGTTCCCCCCATCAGTGAATGGCATCACCATCCACTTAGTTGCCCAAGTCAGAGGGCTAAAGTTAATCCTTGTTATTTTCCCTTTGTCCTTATCTCCAATCCATCAACATATCTAGTCTAGTCTTCTTTTTTAATATTTCTTTGATTTCTCCATTTCACTCTTTCTCTGAGCAACCATCACCACTTCACAACAACCTCTTATACCAGGTTATGTACTAAACTAGGGATACATCAGTGAATGAAGGGGACTATGACACTGTCCTCATTGAGTTTGAGTATGTATTCTAATTGGCCATTTATTCCTTTGCCTCCTTCAATGGACCATGAGCTCACTGAGAGAATGGCTCAAGTCTAATGCACCTCTATATCTCCAGAATCTACCAAAGTATCTGGTGCATATTAGGTACGAAGTAAGCAAATGCCAATGGGTGAATATTCAACTTTCACAACTGTGTAGCAACCTCAGCATGGTTCTGCTTGTCTTTTATGAGCCCAGCAAACTGCCCAGTCTTTCCTTCTTTCCATCCCTTACCTATTCCTCCACTTCAGCCCTTTTGGACACCCGTGTTATCCTACCCATTTCTTCACATCATATGCTTTCTGGAGCTCTGGCCTGTGCCCTTTTCTCTGGAGAGCCTGCTGAAGCTTCTTGCTCCTCTTTCCAGGAAAAATTATACCAGTCCTTACCCTAGTAGCCCACCCAACAGATACATCCAGTTGGGCTCAAGGCTGAGGTTACAGGGTTAATCACAATACCTAAACAAAGAAGATATAAAAGATAGACAACTCTTTCCTCAAACTGGAAACTCCAGTCTCCAATCAGCTTTAAGACAAAAACATCTTCTAACATACACTGAAACTCTATGTTCACTACCAGAACAAAATCTGTTTCTACTTTTTTTAAAAAATATATTTTATTGATTTTTTACAGAGAGGAAAGGAGAGGGACAGAGAGCTAGAAACATCGATGAGAGAGAAACATCGATCAGCTGCCTCTTGCACACCCCTTACCGGGGATGTGCCCGCAACCAATGTACATGCCCTTGACCGGAATCGAACCTGGGACCTTTCAGTCCGCAGACCGACACTCTATCCACTGAGCCAAACAGGTTTTGGCTGTTTCTACTTTTTTCTATTGAATTTATTAGGGTGACATTATTTAATAACATTACTAGTATATAGGATTCAGCTGTACAATTCAATCTTACGTCATTTGCATATTGTCTGTTCAACACCCCAAAAATCTGTTTTTAGGTCAGGTCAATATTATCTTAAGATTTGGGTAAAATTTGTGCTATTCAAAAGGATGGGCTAAAATAGCAATTCTACAATAATAACATCAATGCCCTTCTATTTCTCCAATTCAGGGAGGGAGGATGGAGATTATCTCTACTTTATTGAATACAAGATGTAAAAGATCGAAGTCTGTTTTTATCTATCATTGTAGTCCCAGTGACTAGCTCGTAGCAGCATCTCAATAAATATTTCTTTATTATTATTTTTAAAGTATTAAAAATAGAAGTAGAAATGTCTCCTTTTTTTCCCCATTGACCTTCCCCCAGCCTCCCCTACCTCCCCCCCAGCACAGGCCCTCATCCCCCTGCAGTGTAATGCATCCATTGGTTATGCATATATGCATGCATACAAGTCCTTCGGTTGATCTCTTACCTCACGCCCAACCCTCCCCAGCCTCCCCACTGTAGTTTGACAGTCTGTTGGATGTTTCTGTATCTATTATTGTTCATCAGTTTATAATGTTTTTTATTAGCCATAAAGGAGGGAGATCATGTGGCATTTTTCTTTCACTAACTGGCTTATTTCTCTTAGCATAATGATTTCCAGTTCCATCCATGCTGTTGCAAATGGTAAGAATTCCTTCTTTTATACAGCAGCGTAGTAGTCCATTGTGTAGATGTACCACAGTTTTCTAATCCACTCATCTGATGATGGGCATTTAGGTTGTTTCTAAATCTTAGCTATTGTAAATTGTGTTGCTATGAACATAGGCAGGCATATATAATTTCTGATTGGTGTTTCTGTTTTCATGGGGTATATTCCTAGAAGTGGTATTACTGGGTAAAATGGCTGGTCCATTTTTAATTTTTTGAGGAAAAACAGTTATGTTTTCCACAGTGGCTGCACTAGTCTGCATTCCCACCAGCAGTGCACGAGGGTTCCTTTTTCTCCGTATCCTCTCCAGCACTTGTCGTTTCTTGATTTGTCGATGATAGCCATTCTGACAGGTGTGAGGGGGTACCTCATTGTTATTTTGATTTGCATCTCTTGGATGATTAGTGACTTTCAGCATGTTTTCATTTGTCTCTTGGCTTTCTGAATGTCCTCTTTTGAAAAGTGTCTATTAAGGTCTTTTTCCCATTTTTTGATTAGATTGTTTATCTTCCTTTTGTTAAATTGTATGAGTTCCCTGTAAATGTTGGAGATTAAACCCTTATCGGAGATAACATTGGCAAATATGTTCTCCATGCAGGGGGCTTTCTTGTTGTTTTGCTAATGGTTTCTTTTGCTGTGCAGAAGATTTTTATTTTTATGTAATCTCATTTGTTTATTTTCTTCTTCGTTTCCATTGCCCTATGAGCTGCATCATTAAATATATTATTATGACAAATGTCTGCTATTTTGCTGCCTATGGCTTCTTCTAAGATTTTTATTGTTTCCCATCTAATGTTTAAGTCCTTTGTCTATTTTGAGTTTATTTTTGTGTACGGTGTAAGTTGGTGGTCTAGTTTCATTTTTTTTGCAAGTATCTGTCCAATTTTCCCAACACCATTTATTGAAGAAACTGTCTTGACTCCATTGTATGGTCTTGCGTCCTTTGTCAAACATTAATTGAGCATAATGGCATGTATCGATTTCTGGGTTCCCTGTTCTGTTCCACTGATCTATATGTCCTTGTGCCAGTACCAGGAAGTTTTGAGAACAATGGCTTTGTAGTATAGATTGATGTCGGGGTTCTTGTTCCGGCATTAAGAAGGGTTCAGCAATCGGGAGAAAGGCTGTATGTAACTTAAGTAAGAGTACAGAGATGAAAGATAATTTTGAAAGGAATTGGGGGTCAGAGGAGCCTAGCTAAAGAAAATAAGTTCTCCTTGTCTCAGGACCCCTTGCTTTTTATTAACACAAATTGTCTTAAGGCAAGGTGGAGATACACTTCAAAGGGTAGGGTTTCAGTACAGAAGCATTGTCAGATTAGGAATAGCCTACAGCTGTTCAGGTGTTTGGCCAGTAGGAGGCAATAACATGTAGATTAAGATGCCCTGAGCTGTCTCACAGCAAACAATCAATTTACTGCATCCTTTTCAGGTTTGGGGCAATGCCTTTAGCCATTCCAGCAGGTGATAACATATGTGACACAGCCCTTGTGGAGTCCCCAAGTTCCATCAACCTTTTGATGAAACTCTTGGAATTATGACATGCTGGAATTGGCTTCTGGCATCTCACCATTTTTGATTTTTTAAATATAACAAGAATGTATGTTTTAAGATTTTTTTTGAAATTTCTTTTGAGAGCCAAATTATTTATTTATTTTTATTATTATTTTTTTAATTAAGGTATTATATGTTTACATGTCTTACCATTGGCCCCCCCAACCCACACACATACATGCCCTCACCCCCCAGAGTTTTTCATCCATTGGTTATGCTTATATGCATGCATACAAGTCCTTCGGTTGATCTTTTATATCCCCCTCCTCTCCCTAACCTTCCCCCAGTAATTTGACAGTCTGTTTGATGCTTTACTGTCTCTGTATCTATCTTTTTGTTCATCAGCTTATAATGTTCATTACTATCCATAAATGAGTGAGATCATGTGGTATTTTTCTTTCATTGACTGGCTTATTTCACTTAGCATAAAGTTCTCCAATTCCATCCAGGTTGCTGCAAATGATGAGAATGCCTTCTTTTTATGGCAGCATAGTATTCCATTGTGTAGATGTACCACAGTTTTCTGATCCAGTCATCTGCTGACGGGCACCTAGGCTGTTTCCAAATCTTAGCTATGGTGAATTGTGCTGCTATGAACATAGGGGTGCATATATCCTTTCTTATTGGTGTTGCTAGTTTCTTCGGATATATTCCCAGGAGTGGGATTACTGGGTCAAATGGGAGTTCCATTTTCAGTTTTTTGAGGAAACTCCATACTGTTCTCCACAGTGGCTGCACCAGTCTGCATTCCCACCAGCAGTGCATGAGGGTTCCTTTTTCTCCGCATCCTCGCCAGCACTTGTGGTTTGTTGATGATAGCCATTCTGACAGGTGTGAGATGGTATTGCATTGTTGTTTTGATTTGCATCTCTCCGATTATTAGTGACGTTGACCATGTTTTCATGTGTCTCTTGGCCTTCCTTCTGTCTTCTTTTGAAAAGATTCTATTTAGGACCATTGTCCATTTTCTTATTGGATCATTTATCTTCCTTTTATTAAGTTGCATAAGCTGCCTGTAGATGTTGGAGATTAAACCTTTACCAGTGATAGCATTTGCAAATATGTTCTCCCATACAGTGGGCTTTCTTGTTGTTTTGTTGATGGTTTCTTTTGCTGTGCAAAAGCTTTTTATTTTTATGTAGTCCCATTTTTTAGTTTTCTCTTTAGCTTCCATTGCCCTAGGGGCAGTATCAGTGAAGAAGTTCTTTTGGCACATGTCTGAGATATTGTTGCCTGTGGATTCCTCTAGTATTTTTATGGTTTCCCGTCTTATGTTTAAATCCTGTATCCATTTTGAGTTTATTTTTGTGTATGGTGTAAGTTGGTGATCTAGTTTCATTTTTTTGCATGTATCTGTACAATTTTCCCAACACCATTTATTGAAAAGACTGTCATGACTCCATTGTATGTTCATGCCTCCTTTGTCAAATATTAATTGAGCATAGTGGTTTGAGTCAATATCTGTATTCTGTATTCTGTTCCATTGGTCTATATGTCTGTTCTTGTGCCAGTACCAGGCTGTTTTGAGAACAGTGGCTTTGTAATACAGCTTGGGTCTGGTATTGAGATCCCTCCTACTTTATTCTCCTTTCTCAGGATTGCTGTGGCTATTCGGGGTATTTTTTTTTTATTCCAGATGAATTTTTGGAGAGTTCTTTCAAGGTCTGTGAAATATGCCGTTGGTATTTTGATGGGGAGTGCATTGAATCTGTAGATTGCTTTGGGTAGTATGGACATTTTAATGATGTTGATTCTACCAATCCATGAACATGGTATGTTCTTCCATCTGTTTACGTCTTCCTCTATCCCTTTATTCAGTGTCCTGTAGTATTCTGTGTATAGGTCTTTTACCTCCTTAGTTAAGTTTATTCCTAGATATGTTAGTTTTCTTGGTGTGATGGTAAATGGGATTGATTTTTTAGTCTCTCTTTCTGTAAGTTTATTATTGGTGTATAGAAATGCCATAGATTTCTTGGCATTAATTTTGTATCCTGCTACATTGCTGAATTCATTTATTAAGTCTATTAGTTTTTTTATGGAGTCTTTTGTTTTTTTTATGTACAATATCATGTCATCTGCAAATAAGGACAGCTTTATTTCTTCTTTTCCAATTTGGAATCCTCTTATTTCTTCTTCTTGTCTAATTGCAATAGCTAATACTTCCAGTACTATGTCAAACAGGAGTGGTGAGAGTGGGCATCCCTGTCTTGTTCCTGTTCTTAGGGGAAATGGTTTTAGTTTTTGCCCATTGAGTATGATGTTTGCTGTGGGTTTATCATATATAGCTTTTATTATGTTGAGGTATGATCCTTCTATTCCCACCTTGTTGAGATTTTTTATCAAGAAAGGGGGTTGGATTTTGTCAAATGCTTTTTCTGCATCTATTGATATGACTATGTGATTTTTATCTCTCAATTTGTTTATGTGATGTATCACATTTATTGATTTGCAGATATTGTACCATCCTTGCATTCCTGGGATAAATCCTACTTGGTCATGATGTATGATCTTTCTGATGTATTGCTGGAGCCGATTTGCTAGGATTTTGTTGAGGATTTTGGCATCTATGTTCATGAGGGATATTGGTCTGTAATTCTCTTTCATTGTGTTGTCTTTATCTGGTTTTGGTATTAGAGTGATGCTGGCTTCATAGAAGGAGCCTGGAAGTGTTCCTTCCTCTTGAATTTTTTGGAATAGTCTGAGGAGGATAGGTTTTAGTTCTTCCTTTAAAGTTTGGTAAAACTCTCCTGTGAAGCCGTCTGGCCCCGGGCTTTTGTTTGCCGGAAGCTTTTTGATGACTGCTTCAATTTCTTCCATAGTTACTGGCCTGTTGAGCTATTTAGATTCTTCCTGATTGAGTTTTGGAAGGTTGCATTTGTCTATGAATATGTCCATTTCCTCCAGGTTGTCCAGTTTGTTGGAATAGAGTTGTTCGTAGTATTTTGTAACAATCCTTTGAATTTCGTCGGGGTCTGTTGTTATTTCACCTCTTTCATTTATGATTTTGTTTATTTGGGTCCTCTCTCTTTGCTTCTTGGTGAGCCTGGCTAGAGGTTCATCAATCTTGTTTATCCTTTCAAAGAACCAGCTCTTGGTTTTGTTGATCTTTTGTATTGTTTCTTTGGTCTCTATGTCGTTTATCTCCGCTCTGATCTTTATTATTTCCTTCCTTCTGCTTACACTGGGCTTTTCTTGTTGCTCTCTCTCTAACTCTTTGAGTTGTTGGGTTAGGTAATTTATTACCGTTGTTTCTTGTTTTTTGCAGTAGGCTTGTAGAGCTCTGAACTTCCCTCTCAGGACTGCTTTTGCTGTGTCCCATAGATTTTGGATTGTTGTGTTTTCATTGTCGTTTGTTGCCATGATGTTTTTTATTTCTTCCTTGATGTCTTTGGTAACCCAGTCATGGTTTAATAGCATGCTGTTTAGTCTCCATGTGTTTGATTATTTTGGGTTGTTTTTATTGTAGTTGATTTCCAGTTTTATGCCACTGTGATCTGAGAAGATACTTGATATGATTTCTATCTTCTTGAATTTGGAGAGACTTTGCCTATGTCCTAACATATGGTCTATCTTTTAAAATGACCCATGTGCACTTGAGAAGAATGTATATTCTGTGGCTTTGGGGTGAAATGTTCTGAAGATGTCGATTAATTCCATCTGTTCTAATGAGTCATTTAGGATTGATGTTTCTGTGCTGATTTTTTGTATAGAGGATTTGTCCAATGGTGATAGTGGGGTATTGAAGTCTCCTACTATGATTGTATTGCTGTCAATCTCTCCTTTGATATCTTCCAGGAGTTTTTTGATGTATCTTGGTGCTCCTGTATTGGGTGCATATATGTTTACCAGAGTTGTTTCTTCTTGTTGGATTTCTCGCTTTAGTATTATGAATTGGCCTTCATTATCTCTTGTAATGTCCTTCACTTTGAGATCTAATTTGTCAGATATAAGTATTGCTACCCCAGCTTTTTTTTCATTTCCATTCGCCTGGAAAACCTTTTTCTATCCCTTTACTCTCAGTCTGTATGCGTCCTTTTTTTTGAGTTGGGTTTCCTGTAGACAGCAGATATATGGGTTTTGTTTGCTTATCCAATCTGTTACCCTGTGCCTTTTGATTGGGGCATTCAATCCATTTACATTTAAAGTTATTATTGATAGGCACTTATTTGTTGCCATTTTTATTCTATACCCCTGTGTTCCTTCTTTGCTTCGTATTTTTTTCTTTTCTTTCTTTTTTTTTTTTTACAGCAGACCCTTTAGCATTTCTTTCATTGATGGTTTAGTGGTGATAAACTCCCTTAACCCTTTTTTGCCTTTGAAGCTCCTGATTTCACCTTCAATTTTGATTGATAGCCTTGCTGGGTACAGTATTCTTGGATTGAGACCCTTCCTTTGCATGACTTTGTATATTTCATTCCATTCCCTTCTGGCCTGATGAGTTTCTGTTGAGAAATCAGTTGCTAGTCTGATGGGGGTTCCTTTGTATGTAACTGTCTGTCTCTCTCTGGCTGCTTTTAAGATTCTTACTTTGTCGTTGGTGTTTGCCAACTTAATTATAATGTGCCTTGGTGTCAGTCTTTTGGGGTTCATTTTGCTTGGAACTCTGTGAGATTCTTGGATTTGTGTGGGGTTTTTCTTCCCTATATCAGGGAAGTTTTCTGTTATTATTTCTTCAAACAGGTTTTCTATTCCTTGCTCCGTTTCCTTTCTTTCTGGTACCGCTATTATCCTGATGTTGTTTTGTTTTGTGTTGTCCCAAAATTCCCTTAGGCTCTCCTCATGCTTTCTAATTTTTGTTTCTAGAAGCTGTTGTAATTGGCTATTTCTTTCCATCTTGTCTTCTAGCTCACTTATGTGGTCCTCTGCTTCTTCTAGTCTACTCTTGATGCTTTCTATTGAGTTCTTTACAACAGTGATGGCATTTTTCATTTCTTCTTGGTTCTTCTTCATTTCCTCTTGGTTCTTACTCATATTGTCGAATTTGTCTTCCTTCCTTTTCAGCCACCTTATGACCATTTCTCTGAATTCTTTCTCTGATAGGTTGTTTGCCTCTAAGTCGTTTACTTCCTTTTCTGGTGATGCCTGCTTCTCTTTCCTGTGGGTGCTATTTATTTGTCTCCCCATGGTCTCTCTTCGCCGGATGTCTCGATATATAGTTCTCTCTCTCTGGCGTTGATTTAAAGGTACAAAATACAACACAACCAGGCACAACACACAAGGCACTGAACAGAATTGTATACATGATATTAATAACCTCCAATAAAGGTAACCACCAGAGAAAGACACATTAGGGTATAGGAGTGGAAGAGGGAGAGTAAAAAGAAAGAACAACAACAACAAAAAAGAGTGTGAATCTGAACTTGGGAAAAGAGCAGAAAAAAAAAGGAAAAGAAAAAAAAGTAAGAGAGACAAGAACAATACTAAGAGAGAAAAGGGGAACAAACTATATATATGGGGAGTAGACTCCACTAGAACAACCACTAATCCCAGCAAATTCCAGCAACACAAGCCTGGAGATTAATACAAACTGCAACACCAACTAATATCAAGTGAGGCAAGGGAAAACAAAAGTAAAAAACAAACAAAAACAAAGCAAACAAAAGAACCAACCAAACAAACAAAAAGAATAATCAAAACAATCTCATAAAAAAGCATAAAAATTCAATCTAATCAACATTTAAGCAAACAACAACAAAAGGCCAGAGAGAAAAATAATTTTTTTAAGGTAGTGTAGAGAGAGGTATGTATGGATTTGGAGCAGGGGGTTGGGAATTAGATATATAAGTAGGGTGAAATTTTAGCAGAGAGTAAACTGAAAAAGTAGGGAAAATCTATAGCCAGAAAGGGTTAAGAAAAACAGGAGACCAAAAGGGGAAAGGTTAGGAGGAGAGTGATGGCAAAATGTTAGCATTGAGATAAGGTAAGGGAAATATGCAAATAGAATGTAGGACACTAATCCCAAAATACAAGAAAGGGAAAATCAAATGACATTAAAAAAAAGTAAAATAATAGTAATAATAATGCTGATTGAAAATAAAAATGTAATAATTAAAAAGGTGAAAATCGAGTGAGGAAAAAGAAAAAAATTTAGTTTCTTAAGTAAAAGATGCAAAAAATGAAAATAAAAATAATTAGAATAAAAAAATTAAAAAAAATTGAAAAAGGAATTAAAAATTACAAAATAGGAAGACTAAATTGTGCAGTAGCGGCTGGCATTCACTTCCTCTAATATTCTGTTTGGTATGCCTGTTTCCCAGTCTGGGCGGTATTTCAGTTCAGCTTCGTTCCACTGCTTCTCAGTGTTGTAAGCCAGTCCTGCTTTTTGAGCTGGCCGTGTCTTAATTTCTCATATTTATTTTTGATTACACCAGAGACAACTAGCGTTTCAGCCCCTGGGTGGCAGTGTTTCTGAATTGACTTCCGGGCCTCTCTAGCTTTTTTTTTTTTTTTCCCCTCTATGGCACTCACTACTGGTTTGTGGAGGTGTGAGCCTCAGAGCTGCCTCTCCGATGGTCACACCCAGCTCTGTTCCCAGGTTCTGAAAAAACAACTTCCCCCTGCAGTCTTTCAGGGTTTTTCCACCTGGGTTTTCCTATGTATTGGGCTTAGTAATCAGAGTCGGAAAGAGCCCAAGTGTGCGGACAGTGGGTCTGTGCGCCAGACTAAGTAGCCTGCACTCCTTTGAAAATTCTTAGTCTGATCCTCCTCGTCAGATTAAAATGAGTTGCTTTTAAGAGGTCACTTCTGTTAGCAGCTCAGAGGACCCCCTTCCACATTCACGGATCATGGCAGTTCCAACTGCCGCCGATTTTTCTAGGCACAGACCTCCCGGTTCCTGTCGGTCTTGCGGCTCACGCGATTCCCTCCCACTGCGGGGATTAGAAACCACACCTTATTTCAGGCGAAATCTGACCTTTCCGTGGTGCAGTGAAGAGTTCCTTTGAATTCGAATGTTTGCGCCGATAGGGGGCCGGTGTTCTGGTACTCGCAGCTGTTCAGTGTTTGCAGTTGTCGCGGAAAGTCAGGTTTCCAGTAAAATCCTCCTTTCCTTGCAAGATGGCGAGGCGCCCGGTGAGTCCGCAGCTCCGGGAAGAGACCCAGCCCCTGTGGGTGCTGCACGGTCAGGGGAGCCCTGGCCAGCACTCCCCCGCCTTCTCCTGTAGTTTAGCTGTCCCTTGGCTTGCCAATATACAATCCCCCTGCGAACCTCTGTTGCTCCTACTCTCCGCACCAGGACCAGACTCCAAACAGGACTCTATTCCGTCGCCATTTTTTTCCTCTCCTATCCTCTTGTTTTTATTGATCCCTTTAGAATTATGAAGAAACTTTCCTTGTCTCTACTTATAGTCTTCACTTTGAGGTTTATTTTGTTAGATACAAGTATTGCTACCCCTTCTTTTTTTCATTTCCATTTGCCTGATAGATATTTTTCCATCTCTTCTCTTTCAATCTGTGTTAGTCCCTTGTTCTGAGGTGGGTCTCCTGTAGACAGCATGTATATGGGTCATGTTTTCTTATCCATTAAGTTACTTGATGTCTTTTGATTGGAGCATTTAAAACATTTATATTTAATGTTATTATTGATAGGTATGATGTGTCTTGGTGTGTGTCTTTTGGGATTCATCTTTTTTGGGACTCTCTGTGCTTTTGTGACTTTTTTCTTCCCAATATCAGGGATGTTTTCTCTCATTTTTCTTCAAATAATTTCTCTAATTCTTGCTGCTCTTCTCGTCCTTCTGGAAGGCCTATTATGTGTATGTTACTTCCCTTTGTGTTGTCCCAAACTTTCCTTAGGCTTTCCTCCTGCTTTTTAGTTTTTTTCTTCAGTTGCTGTTCAGATTGGGCTTATTTCTGTACCTTATCTTCCAACTCATTAATTCGGTCCTCTGCTTCTTCTAGTCTACTGTTGAAACCTTCCATGGCATTTTTTATTGTGGCCAGAATGCCTGGAGTCTTGGTGTTCGTGGTTCTGTAGCTGTGGTTGCAGGTCTTTTACCTGAGTGGCTGTAGGGTCCCGGTTGGTAGCTATATCACTTTAGATTTCTTCCTGATTTTTGCATAGGTTGTTGATTATCTCGTCCATCCGGTATATGAACTGTATGACCATTACTCTGAATTCTTTTTCTGTCATGTTGCATGCCTCTTTTTCACTTATTTCCTTTCCTGGCGATTCCACTTTTTCTTTCCTCTGGGGATTGTTTCATTGTCTCCCCATTCTATCACCAGAAGGTCCAATCACTGAGTTGTGGGAGCCTGGGGCATGTGCAGTGGGGGCTTCACACCACCTAAGTGTCACTGAAGAGCTCTGACACCAGGATGTGTGCTGCTGTGGGTTTGTGGCAGCCACACTCACCCAGGATCAGAGTCACCAGCACTCAGTGTGGCCTCGTGCATGCACCTTGAAACAGGGACCCCGCTTGCACCATGCTAAAAAAAAAACACTCTGCTGTTGTATGCTGAAAATCAGAGTCCTCTAGTGCATGCCAGGAGTCAGTGTCCCCTTCTGCCCACACCAAGAATGAAGTATTGGAGTCTCTGTCGCTTGGTGTGGCCTCATGCCATGAATCAAGGTCTCTGTGTGCTCATGTGCCAAGAATTGGAGTCACTGGTTCTTAGTGTGCATGTACTTTGAATCAGGGATCCTGTGCATGGGTGATGAGAAACAGAGTCAAATCACTGGTGCTTAGTGCTGCTTCTCATGTGGAGTGTGAGTGTCCCCAGTATGCTTGGAGAAGTGAGTTGCACAGCCGCCCTGTGTCAGCAGGAGGTCCGCTCCTGTGCTGCAGGAGACAGACTTCAGTGTGCCCTCACCCAGAATCAAAATCAGGTGGCACAGCTGCCCTGTGTGGTCCTGGGGTCTGGTCACATGAGTGTGTGCTGCAGGAAACAAATTCCCTGTGTCCACGCACCCAGGCTCAAATTCAGTGCAGCCTCCCTGTGTGAGTGTGGGGTCTGGTCGCAGGAGTGCATGCTGTGGGAAACAAACTCCCCATGTCCACACACCCAGTCTCAAATTCAGGTAGTGCTAATCCTGCTGTGTGTGGGCTAGAGGCCTGCTTTCACGAAGAGGTTGTAGTAGTTCCTACGCCACTGCCACAGGGCGGTGGGGAGGGGGATGGGCTCTGTGACTCACAAAAATCTGTGGCCAGAATGCCTGGAGTCTTGGTGTTTGTGGGTCTGTAGCTGTGGTCACAGGTCTTTTACCTGAGTGGCTGTAGGGTCCTGGTTGGTGTCTGAGACCAGATTGGGTGGTGGCAAGGCTAAGATCCTATTCTCAAGGAGTTCTGTTCTTCAAGATGGTGTGGTTTCTGTGCCAGAAGTGTCCTCCCCAGAGCGGTGGCAACAGAGTTTTGCCATCTAAGACTGCCTGGTTTGGCAGCCCCCTGGAAGACCTGCAGGATCTAATTTTTCCTAGCTCACATAAGCACATACCACACACGTCCACACACTCCTCTATCACTCCCTGACTCTCTCACACACTCTCCCTCCCTAACTTCTTGCTGGTCACCATCTTTTTTCTCAATAAATATTTCTTGAACAAATGAATGATGAGCATCATGGTGACTGTATTATTAATTTGTAAAAAGTGGTTGGGAAAGGAGTCTTAGAGTACATCAGATTAAAATTTTTTATTGTATAAATGAGAAGACATGGATCAAGAGTGACTGAGTAACTCAGCAAAAATCATACAGCTAGCTAGTGGCAGAGCCTGTACTCAAACGTGGCTTCCTGATCCCACTGCTCTTTCCCCTGCTCCAAATGTCCCACACTAGGTTTAAACCCAAATAAGAGTTCCCATTAGGATTTATGAAAGTCTGGCTTCTTAGTATACATTCTGATTGTACATGTTTTGATGAATTTTTTAAAAGCATTAACATTTAGACTTGTAAGTGAGAGAGTTTCTCTTCTTCACTCCCATTCATGTTCCTATATACAGCTATTATTATCAATAAAATCAAACTTTTAAGGGCTCTGTGTTTTTAACACATACAAATGAAGACTATCAAAGCTACATGCAATGGATTACCATCCTAATATATAAAAAGCCAGGAGCCGTCATGACCTAAATGACCAGACAGATGACCGAACAGCAGGCTGTGTGGGGTGACCAGGCTGGCAGGGGGGTTAGTGAGGGTCGACCAAAGAACTGAACAGCAGGCTGTATGGGGCTACCAGGCCAGCAGGGGGGCAGTTGGGGGTGACCAGGCTAGCAGGGGGGCAGTAAGGGGCAAACAGGCCAGCAGGGGGGCTGTTAGGGGCAACCAGACTGGCAGGGGGGCAGTTGGGGGTGACCGGGTCAGCAGTGGGGCAGTTAGGGGCCTTCAGGCCAGCAGGCAGAGGTGGTTAGGGCTGACCAGGCTGGCAGGGGGGGCAGTTAGGGGTGATCATGCAAGCAGGCAGGTGAGCAGTTAGGAGCCATCAGTCCAAGATTGTGAGAAGGATGTCTGACTGCTAGTTTAGGCCTGATCCCTGGAATTGAGCCTAAACTAGCAGTCAGACATCCCCCGAGGGATCCCGGATTGGAGAGTGTTCAGGCTGGGCTGAGGTCCCCCCCACCCCTCATGCACGAATTTTGTGTACTGGCCCTCTAGTAGATAAATAAATCACTTGCTTTAGTGTCACAGAATTCTGATTGCTTGCTCCTGATTTAATACACTTGGTAGGAAATAAACAAGAGAATTCAATAATGAGCATCTGCTCTTTCCAATAAACTTTCTGGGAAATAATACAAAGTGAAAGCAATCAATTTAGATATAAATGACAGAACAACCAGCCAGCCTAATGGGAAGGCTTAAAACTGCCCTAGCTTTGTGTGCAACCCTTTGTCCTCTTCTGTCCTGGTCCCTCTACATCATGAGGGCTCAGTGTTCTATTTTAGTTATAACATTTTCATCTATGCTGAAAAGCATACCTCTCATGTTCTTGGCTTCCTTGGATAAATAGATCTGTGGCAATTTAACTTTTTACAAAATGCTTTCATGTTTATTGGTCTTTTGAATGTCTTCTCATGACAGTCACATAAAGTATATAGGGCAGTGACGGCAAACCTATGACACGCATATCAGCACTGACACACGTAGCCATTTCTGATGACACGCGGCCACTGAAGCGGCCGTATGCCGAGGATGAAACATTTGCTGCTCCTGAGGATGAAACATTTGAAAAATAATGTTTTTTCCTCAAAGTGACACACTACCCGAGTTATGCTCAGTTTTTTGGCGAAGTTTGACACACCAAGCTCAAAAGGTTGCCCATCACTGATATAGGGAATGAGTTGTCACACCAGAGAGATGAAATTACCTGTGAGAGGTCACTGGGCTTGTCAGAGGCCAAGACAAGGACAAAAAGCCAGGGCTTCAGACACAGAGTATAGTCTTCTTCTATCAATGCCATTTCATCTCTGAAGGAGACACTCTTTAAGGTGATTTTTTTTTTTATTTTTTGCGTGGAGATACTTATTATTTGGTGCTACAAAAAGTTGGCCATATAAATAATTTTCACATAGGCTAAAATCCATCTCAATGCCTCAATATAGCTGTACATGGTGTCTGGATGCTGGGCTTTCCAGAATCTTGACTGTTGCTTCTCAGAATCACATTTATTCCAATAGGAGAAAGAAACTCAAGGCACCAATTATGGTAGATGAATGTTCACTGATCTACTATGGAGAGGTAGCTCAATGAAGGTAGATCCAGTAGCCAATAGTTCCAGGATTTCCTAATCCCATGGGTTGGAAATGATTAACTGCTTAGAAAAATGGTATAACGGGATAAAGTTAAAGTGGTACGTTTTTGTTGTTATTTCCTTAGACAAAAACTCCTGTCTATGAGTCTGTCTCTATTGTGCTTGCTAGTTCAGTTTGTGTATTACATTCCACCTATGAGTGAAATCATATGGTACTTGTCTTTCTCTGACCTGTTTATTTCACTTTGCATAATGGTCTCAAATACATTTTAGAATTAAGTTGTCAAGTTCCTCAAAAACCCTGTTAAATTGTGATTAGCTCTGTAGTTAAATTTAAGAACTGACATTTTATGATACTGAGAGAAATAGACCATCGATGAACATGATCTATTTCTCTTTTTATATTTGTATTTAAAAATTGCTTTCAATAAAGTTTTAAGCTTTCATTCCATAGTATTTTGAATATTATTGTTTAAATATTTGTTGTATTTATATATTTTTATATTATAACTACTATATTTTAAATTATGTTTTCTAAATTTGTAACTGGTATATATTGGCACATTTATTTTTTAAAATATTGTTATATTCAGTCACCTAAAGTAATTTCTTTATCACAAAATTTATGAGGTGATATATTCTAGGGGGAGTAATTAAAGGGACACAGGTTGGCATGACTTCAGTTCAGTGTTGGCAATATGGAGCTCTGAAAGAAATAAGATTGATTTATTCATTTCTTCTCTCTTTCATCATGGGGATGTAAAAGAATGTGGTCCCTGAGATGACATTTCCCAGGAAATATTTGGACACCAAAGCTTTAAAAACAGGAATATTGTATTCATGGGCCACAAAGTTCTAGTATTTTTATGCTGCACACCAGGGGTCGGAAAACTATAGCCTATGGGTCAAACCAGCCACTGCCTCTTTTTAAAATAAAGGTTTATTGGAACACAGCCATATTTATATATGGTCTGTGGCCACTTTCACATAATAGTTTGAGTAGTTGCAAAAGAGATGGCCCTCGAAGCATTAATTATTTATTATCTGTCCTTTTACAGAAAAAGTTTGCTGACCCATGTGTTAGAGAAATCAAACACTAACTCCACTCATGAGGAAAGCTCTTCTCATGACAGGGAAGCTCTGTTCAGAACAGAAATTGTTAGGACATTGATACTACACATTGCTGAAAATCCCTGAGTAGGGTTGTGAGGATGGGTATTTGGCTTGGAATGCCATAAATATTTTTCTTGACATTCTTTATTAAATCAGTCATGAGCTCTCATTATTTTTACTGTGAAAAGATATATTATATTGACTTCTAACCATTTTATTCCTGGCAGGATTCTCTCTTCATTACTAGTAATATAATAGCAACCCAGTGCCAGAGGGTTAAAGGACAATGGAATCACTATCCTGCAGCAGACATTGCAGATTATGGATGTTTTCCCCTTACGTGTCCTGTTTCTAACTTGTTCCATCAAGCAGGGCCACCAACATGTGATGTGTGAGGTATCTGGCTTTGTGTGATTTTCTAAAGTTTATCTCTATAATAAAGAGCCAGGGTGTAACACTGTTACCACGGAAGCTCGACCAGACAGGAAATCAGTGCTAGGTTGCTGTGGCAACCCAGCTCTGACTGCTTCCTCTGTAGGCATGGTGCCCCAGAACTGACTGCTGAGGGGGCTGCGTATCAGGGCCAGAGAGAGGCCTGAAGAGAGAAGCAGGGACTGATCGGTTGCCTCTGTGGCAGCTTTAGACCAGCACTTGCCTCTCTCTTTCTCTCCCAGTCTGACCAGCAGCCACGCCTCCATTTCTCTCCAGGACTCCACCTGGGCTGCTGATCAGCCCCGCCTTTCTGATCAGGCCCTGTTGATAGGCCCAGAGACACTGACTGGCATAGAAACTGACCAATTAGAACCAAATCTGGGTAAAATGTGCAGAACCAATGGCTGCCTAGGGGGTGGAGCTTTTGATGCTGACTTGCATAGAAACTGACCAATCAGAACCAAATCTGGGGGCTTAGAGGTGTTTCTGTCCAGGGAGAGCATCATCCCGCAGCAGCTCCAGCAATGGCCTTAGCAAATCTACAGAAAGTGTTCATCAGTGACAGCCTGGACCTTTTTGCTGGAAGATCCTGCAAGATGGAGGGCTGCAGGTGGTGGAGAAGCAGAACCTAAGCAAAGAAGAGCTGCAGGACTGCAAAGGCCTTATTGTCCAGCCTTATTGTCCACTCGGCCACCAAGGTGACCACAGATGTCATCAACACAGCAGAGAAGCTCCAGGTGGTGGGAAGGGCCAGCACTGGAGTGGATCTGGAGGCCGCCAAGAGGAAGGGCATCCTGGTCATGAACACTCACAATGGGAACAGTCTTAGCACTGTGGAGCTCACCTGTGGGATGATCATGTGTCTGGCCAGGCAGATTCCCCAGGCGACGGCTTCGATGAAGGATGGCAAATGGGACCAAAAGAAGTTAATGGGAACCGAGATGAATGGCAAAACCTTGGGAATTCTTGGCCTGGGGAGGATCTGGAAAGAGATGACAGTCTGGATGCAGTCCTTTAGGATGAAGACTGTAGGGTATGACCCCATCATCTCACCAGTGATCTCGGCCTCCTTCAGCATTCAGCAGCTGCCCCTGGAGGAGATCTGGCCTCTCTGTGACTTCATCACTGTGCACACCCCTCTCCTGCCCTCCACGACAGGCCTGCTGAACAACAGCACCTTTGCCCTGTGCAAGAGGGTATGTGCATGGTGAACTGTGCCCGCAGAGGGATTGTGGATGAGGGCGCCCTGGTCTGGACACTGCAGTCGGGGCAGTGCATGGGTGCAGCGCTGGACGTGTTCACAAAGGAGCCGCCTTGGGACCACACCTTGGTGGACCACAAGAAAGTCATCAGCTGCCCCCACCTGGGTGCCAGCACCAAGGAGGCCCAGAGCCTCTGCGGGGCGGAGATTGCTGTCCAGTTTGTGGACATGGTGAAGGGGAGAGCCCTCGCAGGGGTCATGAATGCCCAGGCCCTTACCAGCGCCTTCTGTCCGCACACTAAACCTTGGATCAGTCTGGCAGAAGCTCTGGGGACACTGATGTGAGCCTGGGCAGGGTCCCCCAAAGGGACCACCCAGGTGGTAATGCAGGGCTTATCCCTGAAGAATGCCAGGAACTGCCTGAGCCCCACAGTCATTGTCAGCCTCCTCAAAGACACTTCTAATTATGCAGATGTGACCTTGGTGAATGCCAAGCTGCTGGTGAAGGAGGCCGGCCTCAATGTAACCACCTCCCATAACCCCACTGTGCCAGGAGAACAAGGATGCGGGGAAGGCCTCCTGAGCGTGGCCCTGGCAGGTGCCCCCTACCAGGGTGTGGGCTTTGTGCTGCAGGCACTCAACCAAGTTGCCTTCAGACCACAAGTGCCTCTCCGCAGGGGTCTGCCCCTGCTCCTGTTCCGGGCTCAGCCTTCCAACCCTGCCTTGCTGCCTACTATGATTGGGCTCCTGGCAGAGGCAGGCATGCAGCTGCTGTCCTACCAGACCTCAGTAGTGTCCGATGGGGAGACCTGGCACGTTATGAGCATCTCTTCCCTGCTGCCCAGCCTGGACGCCTGGAAGCAGCATGTGACCGAGGCCTTTCAGTTTCATTTCTGACCTTGGGGCTCACCAGGACCAGCCTTGGGGCTTTGTGATCAACATTGACAGGTCACATTCCTGAGGCTGACACCACTTATGTGGTCTGACCCCTGTAATAACCACTTAATAAACAGTTCACCCTCACGCCCCCACCCCCCCAAAAAAAAAAGAACCAAATCTGTGTCAACTGTGAGGAGCCAATGTCTGCCTAGGAGGCAGAGCTTTTGATGCTGACTGGCATAGAAACTGACCAATCAGAACCAAATTGGCCGGCAGAGGAGGGTAGTTGGGGGCAAGATCAGGCCAACAGGGGCAGGCCATTGGGGGTAAGATCAGGCTGGCAGGGGAGGGCAGTTAGGGGCAAGATCAGGCCGACAGGGGAGGGCCATTGGGAGTGAGATCAGGTCAGCAGTGGAGGGCAGTTGGGGACAACCAGGCCGGCAAGGGGAGGGAAGTAAGGGACGAGATCAGGCCTCAGGGGAGGGCCATTGGGGCGAGATCAGGCCGGCAGGGGAGGGCAGTTGGGGGCTACCAGGCTGGCAGGGGAGGGCAATTGGGGGCCATCAGGCCAGCAGGGGAGGGCAGTTGGGGGCGAGATCAGGCCAGCAGGGGAAGGCAGTTAGGGGCGATGAGACAGGCAGGCAGAGGGGTTAGGGGCAATCAGGCAGGCAGGCAGGCAGAGGCAGTTAGGGGCGATCAGGCAGGCAGGTGAGCGGTTAGGAGCCAGTGGTCCCATATTGTGAGAGGGATGTCTGACTGCCAGTTTAGGCCCGATCCCCAAGGAGTCCCTAATTGGAGAGGGTGCAGGCTGGGCTGAGGGAACCCCCCTCCATGCACAAATTTTGTGCACTAGGCCACTAGTCTACATATAAATACCTGGGCAACATTGGCCTAGGAGATGCCACAGAGTCTGTGAAGTGCCTGCAGATTTCTTTGTAAGGGACAATTGCCTCTAAGTAGTGGCTCCACACACTATGATATATTTTGTGGGCCTGGATATTAGCATTAATCAAGAAGAATCAGGAAGCTCACTTTCCTCTCGTAGAAAATCACTGGTTCCTTCAGAAACCCCTTGCCAGGGTTTTTCAAGAAGGAAGTTATGTCTTCAGAATGGCGGATTGGGTGAAAGTAGAAAAGGCTAAAATGGAATACCAGCAAGAATGCCCACCAGGATCTGTAAGGTTTTTAGTTCTCTCCCTTGGCCCTCTCCTTGCCTGACCTTACTGTATTAATTTGCTAGAGCTGCCATAACAAAATACCACAAATTAGGTGGCTTAAACAACAGATATGTATTGCTTCACAGTTCTTGAGTCTAGGTGTCTGAGATCAAAGTATCAGCATTGTTAGTACCTTCTGTGGGCTGTGAGAGAAGGACATGTTCCATGTCTCCCTCATAGCTTGTGATGGTTTGGTTCTCCCTGTGTGTGTTTGTCTTCAGATTACTCCTTTGTATAAGGACCAGAGTTATATTAGAGGTAGGTTTCACCTTACTCCAGCATGATTTCAATATAAGTAATTACAACTGTAATGACCCTATTTACACATAAAGTCACATTTTGAAGTACTGGGGCTAGGTCTTCAACATATACATTTGGGGGAGGCAGGGCACAATTCAACCCATAACACCTACCCACCAACTCTTTCATCTCCCACTCCTACCTTTTCAGGGTTCTTCTCTGCCTTAAATTCTGGGTATGTGCCAATACCACTAGAAGTTGTCATAAGACTAAAACAGGAGAGCATAATGTATATAGTCAACCCTTATTGGAATTCAGTTACTTCTTAAGTATGTGAAGCTGGATATATTACATAATTTTTAGGCCTCATTTGATGCATTGGTAAGCTTGGAAGAATAACATTCTTGACTTCATGGGATGATTGCGTGGACTATATTACATAGCCTGGCCCATGACATGGCTCAATAAACAGTTACTATTATCCTGTATAATAAAGAGGTAATATGCAAATTGACCGCCACACCCTCACAAGATGGCTGCCTAGGACCAAACCAGCAGGGGGGTTAGTGAGGGATGACCAAATGATTGAACAAGCAGGCTGCATGGGGTGACCAGGCTGGCAGGGAGGTTAGTGAGGGACAACCAAATGACTGAACAGCAGTCTGTGTGGGGCGGCCAGGCCAGCGAGGGCCCGTGAGGGGTGACCAGGCCAGCAGGTGGGGCAGTTGGGGGCAATTAGGCTGGCAGGGGGGCAGTGAGGGGCTACCAGGCCAACAGAGAGGGGCAGTTAGGGTCAATCAGGCAGGTAGGCAGGTGAGCGATTAGGAACCAGCGGTCCAGGATTGTGAGAGGGATGTTTGACTGCCGGTTTAGGCCCAATCCCAAGGATCGGGCCTAAACCGGCAGTTGAACATCCCATGAGGGGTCCCAGATTGGAGAGTGTGCAGGCTGGGCTGAGGGGACCCCCCCCTGCCATGCACAAATTTCATGCACCGGGCCTCTAGTAATTATATACAGCAGCTAACTATGTCTTTAGCTCTGGGGACAGCTTTGGCATTAGAACAAAAGAGAAAGCTGAAGAGAACAGTTCTAATAAGGGTTCATTCCTTTGTCCAAAGAATGTTTATTGAGCTAGGCACTCTTTTGGGGCCTGGGTATTTAGCAGTGAAGACAACAAAGTTCCTGTTATCAAGGGGCTGACAATCCAATGGGAGAGATGGACAAGATACAAAAAGATTAAATATATCTGATTAAATCAGATAGTGATAAATGCTCTGAAGAAAAAGAACATAAGGTAAAAGGATAAATGAAAAAGCAGTATCTGGCTTTGTGGGATTTTCTACAGTTTATCCTCTCTAATAAAATGGTAATATGCAAATTAACCATCACTCCGCTACACAAGCCACGCCCACCAGCCAAACCACGCCCACCAGCCAATCAGGGCGAGTATGCAAATTAACCCCAATCCAAGATGGCTACAGCCACAGAGAGCAAGGTTTCCCAGGTATAGAGCAAGCCAAGCTTTCCATAGCCGTTGCAGGCCTAAGCCTCTACTCAAGCTACAAAGTTTCAATTATAGAAGGTAAACAAATTCAAAAAAATGGTGGCAGAATGGAGCTTGAGAGAGCAGGCCAGGGTTGCCGGCCGCAACAGGGGAAGCAAAGCTTTCCGCACACCCTGGCTGGGCTCACCCGCTTAAGGCTACAAAGTTTCAATTGTAGAAAGTGAATTAACTGCCACAGAAATGGCTGCCGCCCCAGAAATGGCTGCCGCCCCAGAAATGGCTGCCGCCCCAGGCTACAAAGTTTCAATTGTAGAAGGAAAATAAATTACAGATACCAGGGCCTCCCCTTGGGTTGCCAGGAGGCGTGGCCGGCCTGCAAACCACCACAGGTCCCTCGCTCAGGCCGCCCCACACCCCAAGGGAACCCCCACCCTTATCTGTGACACCCTTCAGGGCAAACCAGCTGGTCCCCACCCGTGCACCAGGCCTCTATCCTATCTAATAAAAGAGTAATATACAGATTGATCATCACTGCAACACACAATATAGCTGCTCCCATGTGGTCAAAGATCCTGCTCCCATGTGGACACAAGATGGCCACTACAAGATGGCCAGCAAGAGAGGGCAGTTGGGAGGCACCCGGCCTGCAAGGGAGGGCAGTTGTGAGGGACCAGGCCTGCAAGGGAGGGCAGTTGAGAGGGACCAGGCTTGCAAGGGAGGGCAGTTGGAGGTGATCAACCCTGCAGGAGAGGGCAGTTAGGGGTGACCAGGCTGGCAGAGGAGGGAAGTTGGGGGCAAACAGGCTGGCAGGGGAGCAGTTAAGCATCAACCAGGCTGGCAGCGGAGTGGTTAGGGGGTGATCAGGCTGGCAGGCAGAAGTGGTTAGGGGCAATCAGGAAGGCAGGCAGGCAAGCAGTTGGGAGCCAGCAGTCCTGGATTGTGAGAGGGATGTCCAGGAGTCCCAGATTGGAGAGGGTACAGGCTGGGCTGAGGGACAACCCCCCACTGTGCACGAATTTTGTGCACCGGGCTTCTAGTCTACATATAAATACCTTGGTTGGGTAGAAAATAGACTTGAGAGGGAATAAGAGATTGCTTAAAGGACAGGGGACTGACTAGGTGATGTTTGCCCACATGCCCACTGGGCTGGGCTAACTCTGGCTTTAGTGAACACCCAAACAGACAACTCTGCTGTATACTGTAGGAGTAACTATGCTCATCAATTAACTTAGGTGTGAATATTGACTCCAATCCCTCTTTTCTGTCTGTTAAACTGTTATGTCTCTTCAAATAAGTACCATACCATTGAGCACTTAATTATGCACAGCCTAGCATTCCTCATTGTTATTTCTTCCATGCTAGTCTCTTCCACTTGACTGTTGGCTTCTTGGAGGCATGACTCATCTCATACTTCTTTTGTAAAGGTCTAACTCTTCGTACAGTACTGAAACAGGTCATAGTTTTTCCATAATATTTATGAATTACATAACATACAGAGAAAGATAAAGTTCTCCTATTTATATAGGAGACAAAGAGTGAGTGGAGCAGAACTCCTAAGTTTATTATGCTGTTGTTGAAAGAAAAAGTAATCTCTGCCTACTGGGATAACCATAGTCTGATAGGCTAGAATCATCCGTATACTGTTGCCAGAGACACAGTATTCCCCATGGCACATTCTGATTTATGTAATAGTACTAGCCACATGCCATGGGTGTTCTAAATGCACTTTAATTCTTGTCACCACCTTTGAGGTAGGTAATGTTATCCCCATTTTACAGATGACACTGAAGCCCACACACTTGAAGTAACCTGCTCAAAGTTTCATTTTCTAAAGCAGCGGTTCTCAACCTGTGGATCACAACCCCTTTGGGGGTCGAACGACCCTTTCACAGGGGTCGCCTAAGACCATCAGAAAACACATATTTCCAATGGTCTTAGGAACCGAGACACTGCTCCTCTATCCATCTCCAGGTGCGTTCTCACACATGCAGATATGTCCACATATGAGTACCCAGTGTGATGACATCATCGCGCCAATCCCATCACATACACCCCATACAAATACAGGTGTATGTGACAGGGTTGGCGCCATAATGTACTTATGCGGACCAGCCACACATGTGTAGAGAGCAGCTACTGTGTAGAAAATAGCTACTGTGTTGAAAGCAGCAGTATTTGAGGTAAAACAACACTTTATGAATTATAATTACTGGGTAAATATAAAATCATGTACTGTAAAATCATCAACTACTGCAAAAAAATATCTGTACTATGGGAACTTAATCTGGATGCTGATCAGTCTTTTTATATTCAGCTGTGGTTGATGTGAATACTCCCCCATTGTGATAGTAACACAACACAGAGGATGGTAAATCATAGGAAACTTTAATGAACTGTATTGACTGAACTATGCCATGTATCATCTTTTGTATTATTAAAGCTATTGTTATATATTATTTTCATTAGCAAACCATCCCATGACAATGGATCATGTAGAGAAGAACATTAAGAAAAGAAAATATAGTGAGGATTTTTTACAGTATGGTTTTACCTCAATAATTACAGCAGGAATTGAGAAACCGCAATGTGTTATTTATTGTGAAGTTCTATCAGCCGAATCTATGAAGCCGAACAAACTAAAACGCCATTTTGATAGCAAGCATCTGAGCTTTGCTGGCAAGGATACCAACTGTTTTAGAAGCAAAGCTGATGGACTCAAGAAAGCCAGACTTGACACTGGTGGCAAGTACCTTCAACATGTAGCAGCTGTTGAAGCTTCATATTTGGTGGCACTCAGAATCGCCAGAGCTATGAAATCTCACACCATTGCTGAGGATTTACTGCTGCCAGCGGCCAAAGACATTGTTCAAGTTATGATCGGAGACGAATTTGTTATGAAATTGAGTGCAATTTCCTTATCTAACGACACTGTCCGCAAAAGAATAGATGACATGTCTGCTGATATTCTTGATCAGGTAATCCAGGAAATTAAATCTGCTCCACTTCCAATATTTCTGTATCCAGCTTGATGAATCTACAGACCTTGCAAAATGTTCACAGTTACTGGTTTACGTGGGGTATATTAATGATGGCGACTTTATTTTTTTAAATATATTTTTTAATTAAGGTATTATATGTGTACATATCTTACCATTGCCCCACCCCCACCCCACTCCCATATATGCCCTCACCCCCCCAGAGTTTTGCGTCCATTGGTTATGCTTATATGCATGCATACAAGTCCTTCGGTTGATCTCTTATCTTCCCCACCTCTCCCTAACCTTCCTGCTGTAATTTGACAGACTGTTTGATGCTTTACTGCCTCTGTATCTATCTTTTTGTTCAACAGTTTATAATGTTCTTTATTATCCATAAATGAGTGAGATCATGTGGTATTTTTCTTTCATTGATTGACTTATTTCACTCAGCATAATGTTCTGCAATTCCATCCAGGTTGCTGCAAATGGTAAGAATTCCTTCTTTTTATGGCAGCATAGTATTCCATTGTGTAGATGTACCATAGTTTTCTGATCCAGTCATCTGCTGATGGGTACCTAGGCTGTTTACAGATCTTAGCTATTGTAAATTGTGCTGCTATGAACATAAGGGTGCATATATCCTTTCTTATTGGTGTTCCCAGTTTCTTAGGATATATTCCTAGGAGTGGGATTACTGGGTCAAATGGGAGTTCCATTTTCAGTTTTTTGAGGAAACTCCATACTGTTCTCCACAGTGGCTGCACCAGTCTGCATTCCGACAAGCAGTGCACGAGGGTTCCTTTTTCTCCGCATCCTCGCCAACACTTGTCGTTTGTTGATTTGTTGATGATAGCCATTCTGACAGGTGTGAGATGGTACCTCATTGTTGTTTTGATTTGCATCTCTTGGATAATTAGTGACATTGAGCATGTTTTCATGTGTCTCTTGGCCTTCCTTCTGTCTTCTTTTGAAAAGATTCTATTTAGGTCCGTTGCCCATTTTTTTATTGGATCATTTATCTTCCTTTTATTAAGTTGTATAAGCTGCCTGTAGATGTTGGAGATTAGACCTTTATCAGTGATACCATTTGCAAATATGTTCTCCAATACAGTGGGCTTTCTTGTTGTTTTGTTGATAGTTTCTTTTGTTGTAAAAAAGCTTTTTATTTTGATGTAGTCCCATTTGTTTATTTTCTCTTTAGCTTCCATTGCCCTAGGGGCAGTATCAGTGAAGAAGTTCTTTTGGCATATGTCTGAGATTTTACTGCCTGTGGATTCCTCTAGTATTTTTATGGTTTCCCATCTTATGTTTAAGTCCTATATCCATTTTGAGTTTATTTTTGTGTATGGTGTAAGTTGGTGATGTAGCTTCATTTTTTTTTGCATGTATCTGTCCAATTTTCCCAACACCATTTATTGAAGAGACTGTGTTGATTCCATTGTATGTTCATGCCTCCTTTGTCAAATATTAATTGAGCATAGTGTTTTGGGTCAATATCTGGATTCTCTAATCTATTCCATTGATCTATATGTATGTTCTTGTGCCAGTACCAGGCTGTTTTGAGAATAGTGGCTTTGTAATACAGCTTGAAATCTGGTATTGAGATCCCTCCTACTTTATTCTTCTTTCTCAGGATTGCTGTGGCTATCCGGGGTCTTTTTTTATTCCAGATGAATTTTTGGAGAGTTCTTTCAAGGTCTGGCGACTTTAAAGATGAGTTTCTTTTTTGCAAACCTTTTGAAACGACAGCTACTGCACGTGATGTATTTGACACAGTTGGTTCATTTCTGAAAGAGCATAAGATCTCTTGGGAAAAGGTTTGTGGTGTTTGCACAGATGGTGCTCCAGCTATGCTAGGATGTCGATCTGGATTTCAACGTTTGGTTACTGAATGAGTCACCAAAAGTCATTAGAACTCACTGTATGATTCATCGGCAAATATTAGCAACGAAGACGCTGCCACAAGAGTTACAAGAAGTAATGAAAAACATCGTAAGTTCTGTCAATTTTGTAAAGGTGAGCACTTTAAACAGTCGACTGTTTTTGCAACTGTGCAACGATTTGGATGCGCCAAACAATGCTCTGCTATTTCACACTGAAGTGAGATGGTTGTCAAGAGGAAAAGTTTTAAAACGTGTTTTTGAGCTTTGTGATGAACTCAAAACGTTTTTTAATCAGAAAGCAATGTCACAAGTAATGCTGTATTCTCATTGGGTCCCATTAGGTGGTTTAAGAACAAGAAAATTATAGGGCTACCCACTGCAGTTAGCTTCTGAATCAGTTTCACCAGCAGTTGTGACAAACATTTAGCATTGAACATTGTGTTCAGTATGCACAAAGTATTCTTAACAGGTACTAGTGATGCCTCCACACTAAAATCTACTGGAAGTACGGTCTTAGCCTATTGTTATAGCTTTACCTCCTCTGAGACCTATGGCCCCCCAGGTACCTATACCAACTTCTCTTTCTTCCGAATGCCTGGGAACACTTTCCCACCTCTGCCTCTGCCCATGTGGTTCCCTTTGCCCTTCATACTCACTCCATTTCTGCTCATCTTTCATGGCAAAAGCTGACTTGTCCTTCAGAGACCACTTCAAATGCTGCATTCTCCATGAAGGTTTTTCACAATCCCCCATCCAAAACTTGGAATTTCATCTTTCCTCTAGTGTACTAGGTGTAGCAGTTAATAATGTGGATTTTTTTCAAAAGATGGAGTTACACATATGTTGATATATATGTGATTTGATATGTATGCTATTTTGTTGTATTGACAGCAAGCTTCAAAACTTCATATGTCAAATTTTCTGAAGGTGTTAACATCATAGATATTTTTATGCTTAAAAATGTCGAATTTTGTGCCAAAAAAAAAGAGCATTTGCGGGAAGTTTTAGTTCATTACTTTACTTTGAAGAAAAAGTTATCATATACTTTGGGAAGCTTATGGTGAACATGCTCCATCTCAAGATACTTGTGAACGCTGGTTTAAACACTTTAAAAGTGATGATTTCGATGTGAAAGACAAAGAACAACCAGGTCAATCAAAAAAGTTTGAAGATCAACAATTACAAGCATTATTGGATGAAGATGTGTGTCAAAAACAACTTGCAGAAAGATTAAACATTGCTCAGCAAACAATTTCTGATCATTTACAAGCAATGGGAAATATTTTAAAGGAAGGAAAATGGGTGCCGCATCGACTGAACAAAAGACAAATGGAAAACTGAAAAGTCATAAGTAAAATGTTGCTTCATGGGCATGAAAGAAAGTCTTTTTTGCATCTAATTGTGACTGGTGATGAAAAGTGGATTTATTTTGAGAATCCCAAATGCACAAAATCATGGGTTGATCCAGGTCAACCATCAATATCGACTGCAAGGACAAATCACTTTGGAAAGAAGACAATGCTCTGCATTTGGTGGGATTAGGAAGGTGTGGTGTATTATGAGCTTCTAAAACCAGGTGAAACCGTTAATACTGATAGCTACCGACAAGAAATAATCAATTTGAACAAGCTTTGATTATGAAACAACCAGAATGTTCCAGAAGACATGGCAAAGTAATTTTGCTTCATGATAACACAATCACACACTTCCAAACCAGTTAAAGACACGTTAAAAGATCTTGCCTGGGAAGTATTAACCCACCTGCCATATTTACCAGACCTTGCTCCTTCAGATTGCCACTTGTTCTGATCAATGGCACACGCACTTTCTGAGCAGCACTTCAAAACATATGAAGAAGTGGAAAATTGGGTCTCTGAATGGTTTGCCTCAAAACAAGAAAACTTCTATTGGGATGGTATCCGCAAATTACCTGAAAGATGGCAAAATGTGTAGCTAGTGATGGACATTACTTTGAATAAAGCACTTTTGATGTTTCTCTTGAAATTATCATGTTTTCTTTGATTACAAAATCCACACTATTAACTGGTACACCTAGCATTTTGCCTGTCTTATTATAATAATCATATTATCCCTTATACTAAAATTGCATGATAGGTTGCAAACACCTTGCAAGCAGTACCTTTGCATTATCCACGTTGGTTTTACTCCTAATTTTATCCTATTCTAACCCCTACCCCAAGGACTATTTAATATAATGCTGTGTGTATAATAATAATAATACCTAACATTATTGACTGCTAACTATGCATCGGGCACTGTCCTAAGTTGTCTGCATGAATTATCTCATTTAATGCTTATAACAGCTTCATGAATTAGGGGCTTTCAATGTACCCATTTAATAGAAAGTAACTGAAAAATAAAAGAAAATAAAGAAATATAATATGATAGAAATAATAAGTTTATGAACTAAAAAGTAATTAACAAAATGTATTATATTGTGATATCCTGAGTGCCCTCTAGCCCCTGGTCTTGAAGACACTGTTTCTAATTTGAGGATAAGATTCACCATTGGACAGGAAAATCTATATCCAAGCCAATGAAAAATGAAAGTCAGAAGCCACGGAAGTTCATTTGGAAATAGAGAGAGAGAGAGAGAAAAAAAGCAGGTGAGGAGTACAAACCAAAACCCCAAGAGATAGGTAAGGTTGCAACAAATGGAGGTAAGTGCATTACACCACAGAGAAATCCAAAGCACAACAGACTACAGCTCAGCAAGGAGACCTATGTCAACATGGAGAAAAGGGAAGATCCTTGGGGCCCATGGCTTTTTAGAATTGCCTTAGGAGTAGCACCTCTGAGGGCCATTTGAAATATAGAAACCACAATAATCTCATACCCAGAGTTTATTCTTTTATGTTTCTGATCAATAGTCCACATGTCCAGCACTGGACAAGTATGCCTCAGTATACTCAGACAAGACAACCCAGTAAATGGGTGGCTAAAGTGTGGGGATTTCAGGGAAAGTATCCTCTGGCAAGTCACTTTACCTGTGTGAACCCCAATTTTCTTATCTATAAAATGGTATTAAAACACACACTGCCAATCTCATGGTGACTGTACAAGCACATATAATTGTTAGCTTATTAGGTTGCACCATTACTGTTCATTTCTTATGTATACACAGAGCAATTTTATATGGTTCAACTGAACAGGACTCAAACTGTGAGGTCCTGTTTATCTCAGTATTCCCAGTATCAAGTATATTGTCTGACACTTGAGAAGCATCCAATAAACATTTTAACAGATTTATCAAGGTAAAATTGACATACAATAAACTGCCCATATTTCAATTATACAATCTGATGTACTTTGATATGTATATACCTGTGAAACCAAAACCACAATAAAAATATAGTGAATATATCACTCCCCAAAGTGTCCTCATTGTAAAAATTTGTTGGGGAAATAAGAAAAAACACATGGCTGTTATACTGCTCTGGAGACTATAAAACACCAAGGAATAACTGCAGAGGCCCAAAGAGGAGATTCTTATTCCTCACTTCTATAGCCAGGGTGCAGGGCCCTGAGGGAGAGAAGGCAGGGGAATCCTGGGCCATGATGGGTTTTGGAGTCACAAAGACAGTGATTTTCTTGATAGCAGAACCTTCTGAGTGTTTGGAAGAATTAATACACTGATAAGGCTCTAGGTCACATTCCAACTTTGGTGTAAACTCTAACTTCTAACCTTGAGTGGTTTTCTTTGCCTAATTCTTCTTTAAAAAGCCTTATTGATCAGAAAAGCATTTTAGAGCTGATTGGATAACTTTAAATCTCATTCTTTTATGAGATTTTCTTTTTACATAGTTTTGAGGAATAAACTTGGACAGAGATGAATAATATAGAGTGCTAAAATGAAACTAAATTGTAATTTCAAGTTATTTCACAGCTAATATGGGTTACTTTACTCATATTTATGACAGTATGCAGTATTGGAAACTTCCACAGGGATTAGAGGCTGCCTAATTGGCTGGAGAATTGGAGATTGTCCAGGCCTTATCTAAGTGAAGCAAGCCTAATAGTTCACCTCTGCCTCAAGTGACTTAGAAATTGAAAACAGTCCTCATTTCACCCTAAACTTTTGCTTTGCTTTATCCAATATATTGAGTCTAAGGCATAAACTTACCTAGGCTCTTCACATGTTTATTTCACCATGGCCCTGTCCATATCAACCTGACTTACTGTGTAGAAGTAAAAACACCATGAGCCATGGGAAATCCAGAAATGTCTATTTCTATAATGAGACCAAGAACAACTTGTATTATTTCAAACTCTCAGGGTATATGAGAAATTGATATTCTTTAGTAAAAGGGCCCAACATATGCTTAACTTTTAATATTTTCTTATAGTGACTGAATATTGTGTAGAATGTTGGAAACTATAGATCTTTGAGATTATTAAATACTAGAAGCCCAGTGCACGAAATTCGTGCACGGCGGGGGTTGTCCCTCAGCCCAGCCTGTACCCTCTCCAATCTGGGACTCCTGGAGGGATGTCCGACTGCCCGTTTAGGCCCGATCCTGGGATCAGGCCTAAACGGGCAGTTGGACATCCCTCTCACAATCCAGGACTGCTGGCTCCCAACTGCTTGCCTGCCTGCATTCCTGATTGCCCCTAACCACTCTGCTGCCAGCCTGGTTGATGCTTAACTGCTCCCTTGCCAGCCTGTTTGCCCCCAACTTCCCTCCTCTGCCAGCCTGGTCACCCCTAACTGCCCTCTCCTGCAGGGTTGATCACCTCCAACTGCCCTCCCTTGCAGGCCTGGTCCCTCACAACTGCCCTCTCTTGCAGGCAGAGTGCCTCCCAACTGCCCTCTCCTGCTGGCCATCTTGTGTCCACATGGGGGCAGGATCTTTGACCACATGGGGCAGCTATATTGTGTGTTGCAGTGATGATCAATCTGTATATTACTCTTTTATTAGATAGGATAGAGGCCTGGTGCATGGGTGGGGGCCAGCTGGTTTGCCCTGAAGGGTGTCACAGATAAGGGTGGGGGTTCCCTTGGGGTGTGGGGCGGCCTGAGCGAGGGACCTGTGGTGGTTTGCAGGCTGGCCACGCCCCCTGGAAACCCAAGCGGCGGCCCTGGTATCTGGAATTTATTTTCCTTCTACAATTGAAACTTTGTAGCCTGGAGCAGAGCCAAGCCTGGGGCTCCGACAGCCATTTCTGTGGCAGTTAATTCACCTTCTACAATTGAAACTTTGTAGCCTTAAGCGGGTGAGCCCAGCCAGGGTGTGCAGAAAGCTTTGCTTCCCCTGTTGCCGCCGGCAACCCTGGCCTGGTCTCTCAAGCTCCATTCTGCTGCCATTTTTTTGAATTTGTTTACCTTCTATAATTGAAACTTTGTAGCTTGAGTGGAGGCTTAGGCCTGCAACGGCTATGGAAAGCTTGGCTTACTCTGTTACCTGGGAAACCTTGCTGTCTGTGGCTGTAGCCATCTTGGATTGGGGTTAATTTGCATACTCGCCCTGATTGGATGGTGGGCGTGGCTTGGCTGGTGGGCGTGACTTATGTAGCGGAGTGATGGTTAATTTACATATTACCATTTTATTAGAGAGGATTTTCAACTTTCTAGTGGCAGAAATATTTACATGGAAACTCAATATATACAACATATAAGAGCAAACTAGATTTGCTTGAAATTGGGGTGGGGGGGTCAAGATATCTACCCTGTCAATAACTCCAGGGTTCCAGAAAAGCTTTCTCAACTCCCATTCAAGTGCCTTTCAATACACCACAGTTGTTCCCCCTCCGTCTGTTGAAACTGTGAGAATAAAAAAGATGCCTGCTTGTCATTGCCTCTGAGATGCTATCTAATTGAATCTTGATAACAGACTAAAGGAGGTTTCCCTCTAACCATCACATAAATAAGAAGTAACCTGGGTGTTTTTGAAGCACAGATAATCAGTTATGTTAGCTGCAAGTCATCTTAAATCCATAGATTACTAAATTCATAGAGTCTAAATGACAGTGATGGTCTTCCAGAGAGCCTAATGCACCAATACAGAGAGCAGTTTAAAAGTGGGAGGTCAATGGGGGGAAAAAAAGAGACATCTGTACTACTATTTGTAATACTTTAAACAATAAAATAAAATTTAAAAAAGTGGTGCTGCTTATGAAGTCACATAAAGCATTCTGTACCACCCCTGTATCACAGCAAAACCATTAATCAAGGCATGGATGTCAAGAGACTTCCAAAATGGGAAAACCTTTACATATGTGATCTGACTATATTTGTCTTTGTCTTTGGTTTCATTTCTAAACTGAATAATCCTTGCCCATAAGCATTTGATTAATTCAGGCAAATAAGAATGAGCAGAACCCAAAATGAACCCTATTTTAGTAACATATATTTTTATCACTGTATAAGTGTATCTAAAGTAGCTCAAGAACCTCTTCTGCTGTCCCTCCATATCTTCAGTCATTGTTTTCAAAAGACAGTAATTAATATGTCATCATTATTCAATATGTGAAGTGTTCTCACTCTCCCTACACCAAAGTAGAATGTGATTTATAATCAAATAAGAGTTTAATTTCCATACTCTGAGAGATTTGTATGTAGTGTGGAGCTAGGCAGCTCAAAGGGAGGTTTTGGCTTTTCTCTCAGCCAGGCCTCCCTGCTATTGCATTATAAGACCATCTTGTCTATAATGGAGATGCCTTGCATATTGGTTAGAAACTCCTCAGGTATGCCAATGAATTGTACCAGTCCTGTCAATAAGCACAGATAATCTATTCCATCACTTTTCCGTGAAGCCAGGGCCAATGCTTTCCATGTTTGTACAAAATGTATATTGATCTTGATGGATGATTGTAGATGACATTTTTTAAAAATTACAAACATAGAAATCCATGAAATCAAATGGAATTTCAGATAAAATTTAGATGTGCAAGTGAAACTAATACAAAATAATGTTGAATATAAATTGTAATTAATTTTTTTAAATAAAAACTAATGTAAAAAGTATGTTAAAATGTAATGAAACCTCAAAAATAATAATAAATAAAATGACCAAACTTAGGCACAAAACATTCTTTCTTCTTATTTGTCATCCTGAATCACTTGTAAGTGCAAGAATAATAGCTTGTGTATTAATCAATAATGCCTGTCTTAGCACTTGCACTAATACACTCATTTTCTCTATAAATCAGATTTTACTTAATCTGAGGAAAGAAGTTTCAGATTTATGAGTCACATAAGTCTTTATATGTTATTCTTAAATTCCCATGTCCAATTTTATTCACTTTTCTTTGGCTATTATCTACACAGTTGAGTGGGCCTACCATCTTAACTAAATTGATTAGTCAATTCAGTTAAAATATCAGAGAGTATTTCATTTATCCCAGTGGAGTCAAACTAGATATGGCAAAGTATAAATAGATCAGAAACCCCCTCTGTACTGGCAAAAGCTCAGCACCTCTGAGGCTGAAAGTGGAAGGCCAGAAATATAGCATTTTATCAACAACCCAGAATAAAGGAGAAACATCCAGCTCCTTAGAGGCCTTCTTATGCTGCTAGCAAGTGACATCTCCACTCCCCACCCCTCTGTTTTAGGCCAAGCAGACCTTGAGCTGAAAACCTTTATGCAGGCATTTTCTTGGATTAGTGCTATCAGAAAAGCACCATAAAGGAGGGGAGGAAGCTTAGCAGAGAGAGTTCTACTGAGATGCAGTTGCAACAGAGCTCACTGATCCTATGGAAAGTTTTAGATCTGGGTCAGACATGGGGTCCTGGCCTTGTACACCCACAGTGCCAGGCATTGGAAGTGGACTGTCCCTGAGGAGTAAGAGTAACCTTGAGTGAGGCATTTCCCTTTGGCTGATGCTGATTCTTAGTAAGAAACTCAGTTTGGATCCAGCAGCAGCTAACACCATATATATATATATATATATATATATATATATATATATATATATATATATGTATATGTATATATGTATGTATATACATACAGTATATGGTAATAAGTGCCTCATTCCTGATGTTGGACTCTGAGGACCAACCAAACATCTATTACACCTTTGTTCCCTTAAGCCCCCTTGTGTGACCCCCTCTGTAGACAGTGTCTCCTCTGGATCATTCCAATAGAAAGATAAATCTGAAAAGGAGACCTAGATTTTTATTCCCCTCCCCCATGACACATAAATAAATCCTTCTTTTAACTGGTACAGTATTTTTCAGAGCTGGCTAGCTAGGGTTAATATGAAGTTTATATCTGAAAGACACAGAGAAAAAAGTGAATAGTCCGTGTGTGTGTTTGAAGTTCCTTGCATTATTTAAGGAGCTTTCATTTGCTATTCAGTTATATAAAGGTTAGAAGACAAACTGGAGTCAACAAAAGAAATTAATCATTTGAATAGCATGATTGCCATTCTGTAGTGATCTGAAAAATCAGATTCACTTTCATTTAGAGAAAGGGATTTGACCTTTTTTCAGTGGCCACCTAAATAGAAAGTCAGACAGAAAATGCTTCAACCTGCTCTGGGTTTCCTTTCATTCTTCTAGCCTTCCTTTCTTCCCATTTATTGTGCATTTTTAACTCTTTTTTTGCACTAAAAGCCTGTTTAACAGATGTCTACATGAAGCCAAAGTAGTATCTGAAAACAAAAATCTCATTGGTTTATTTAGTTGAAATAGTGTACATTCCCTTTAACCTTGTTGGCTGAGCTCAAATAGGCATGTGTGCAGGGGCACAGAAATTAAAGTTATGGGAAAATTTTAGCATACCATCCTAATATATAAAAATCCTGGGTCTGTCACATCTGCAACCACCAGGAGGCTTGACCAACCGGAAGTCAGTCCTGCAGTCAGTGCTGGGTTGCTGTGGCGACCCAACACTGACTGCTGAAGGGGCTGCAAATCAGTCCTTGAGAGAGGCCTGAAGAGAGAAGCAGGGTCTGATCCATAGCCTCTGTGGCAGCTGTTGATCAGCACTTGCCTCTCTCTTTCTCTTCCAGCCTGGTCAGCAGCTGTACCTCTATTTCTATCCAGGCCTCCACTGGAGATGCTGATCAGCCTTGCCTTTATGATCAGGCTCTACTGATAGGCCCAGAGATGCTGACTGGCATAGAAACTGACCAATCAGAACCAAATCTGGGCCAACTGTGAGGAGCCAATGGCTGCCTAGGAGGCGGAGGTTTTGACACTGAATGGCATAGAGACCAACCAATCAAAACCAAATTGGCTGGCAGAGGAGGGCAGTTGGGGATGAGATCAGGTGGGCAGGGGAGGGCAGTTGGGGGCAACCAGGCTGGCAGGGGAGGGCAGTTGGGGGCGATCAGGCCAGCAGTGGAGCAGTTAGGTGTTAATCAGGCTGGCAGGGGAGCAGTTAGGGGGTGATCAGGCTGGCAGGCAGAAGCAGTTAGGGGCAATCAAGCAGGCAGGCAGGTGAGTGGTTAGGAGCCAGCGGTCCTAGATTGTAAGAGGGATGTCCGACTGTTGGTTTAGGCCCGATCCCAAGGGGTTCCAGATTGGAGAAGGTGCAGGCCGGGCTGAGAGATACCCCCCACCCCACCCAGTGCACTAATTTTGTGCACCGGACCTCTAGTATTTTATACATGTCTTTATGTAAGGTATTGCTTTCAAGCCAGAAATTATAGTTTATCAAGCTAAAGAAGCAAACTTGGAGTGCAATATTCTTGACCTATCTTCCTGTGTTTTAGTATTCAGTGTCAAAGATCATTGGTCCAAGCAGCCTGGTTCATAATTTTTCACTAAAATTCATGGCCCCCTCAAAAATCAAAATGGTATGTTAACCATTGGGGCATGGGGGTGGGGGAATGAAGGCAAGATAGCTGCCATTTTTGAAGGTGAATTTCTTCTTAATTTGGTTTATATTAAAGGGCCCACCAGAGGAAAAATAACCCATTTAGAACTTCACATTCCTGGCTTCTAATTCTAGCAGGAGCATTTAACTAGAAGTTAGATATTTAGCCTTAAATGAAGCATTTTATGAATACTAACCTTATGCCATTGAACCAGTTTATTTACTAACAAGAAGTGGCTCTTGTTTGAGGGGGAAGAAGAGATTGTTAGAGTAGTAGATTCTTCCTATGAAATAAATCAATAATTTTATTTTTGAAATGCCAAATATACTTTTGCAAAGAAATTGTCTAGTTATGCGCTCAAAAATCTTCTGGCTGTGGATATGTTGACACATCTTTAGGATTTGACTACATCAAAGATTTGTCTTCAATACCTGTCAACACATCATATTTCTGCATCTCAGTTTGTATATATTTCAAGAAAACTATCAACATTTGTTTTGTTACATAGTACATTTGAAGGAGTAATGAGAAGTGAAAGTAAAACTGCATTGTTGGAGGTCACAGTAACTTCCTCCTTTGGTTTTAGCTGGCACATCCATTCACACATTCCTTGAAATTCCTCCCACCTTTAGGCTCCTGGATAGTGTAGGTTAATTCCCTTTTGATTTAATTCTTGGTCTCATATGATGATGTCTGTTTTTCACTCTCTAGTGAAACCATAAGCATTTTTTAAGGTTCAATCATCAGCCTGTGCTTTTCTGTCACCATAGACACTCTTTTGGGAGAGGTGATCTAAGACCAGAGTTGCTAATCCATCTCAGAACTCTCCCTTGCAATCCAATCCTATATTTTTATATCAAGGTCTATCTTCATTGAGCACTCAAGTCCTATGACATTTTCTTCTTATGAGTGTTCATCATACTGTCTATGTATATTTCTCTTTCATTTATTAAACAGTTTTATCACCTGCAAAATGGGGATAGGATAACTACAGCACTTATTTCACAGAATTAAATGCTCAATAAGTGCTTGCTATAATTATTAAAACTTCAAGCTCCCAGAGTGTCTAGTGTAGAGTTCCCAATATGCTGATTACTCACAAATAGAGTGTCCCTGAAATATACCTATACACATTATGATACTAAAATTCTGTCTTCTTCAGAGTATTAGCCAGTCTGAAGAGCCTTATCAGTCCTTACTTCAAGTCATGCTCCACCTTTACATTACTCCTTTCAGCCCCTCCTCTAGCAAGCCTTTTCCCCATGTTTTCTCTCTTTCAACCTGCTTCACACATTTCATTTCTCCTACTGAGCATAAACTTTGTTGTCCCTCACTTCTCACCATTATTAGGTCTTAGCTTAGATATCACTTCTAATAAGTCATTTATTATGCCCCAATCCAGGTTAGATTCCTTTTCTAGGCACTCTCATAATACCCATAACTGTATAGCATATTACAATTGCCTATTTATCTGTTTCTATTTCTCACTAGGTTGTAAATTATCTAGGTCAGAGACTTTTTCTGTCTAAATTAGGACTATAATCCCATTGTCTAGCCCAGTATCTGGTTCACAACAAGTGTTTAATAAATAAATGAATGTTGCTTTTGTAATATCTTGCCAACACAAACATATACATAGTTTCCCCTTGTGAACTGTTTTTGCAATTCATTTAAACTTGCTTCTGCTTTAGGAAAGTTTGAAATAGGAACATATACCAACCTACAGTACCTCAGGAAGGGTGTTTACTCATAGTGATTATAAAAATAGAATTTCTAAGGTCTTTGAAGTCTCTTATAGTCCTGATTAGCTGTAGCCATTACCAGAGTCTGGCTTTTTTATCCCGCCAAGGTGTTCCAGTTTCACCTGTTCAAGGCAGTGCCAATTTCAAACCATAAGACATTCTCAGAGCCAACCATCAAAAGGGAATTACAGGAAGAGGACAGAAGAGTCAAGCTAAACCCTTTCATTTTTCATAGGGTTTTCTGCAACTAGGATTGGTTAATATTGGTATCTTCGACTTCAGAGAGCCTTGTATTACCTGATTATCTTGTTGGAAAATGAGTTAAATAATGATTAAGGGAAAGTTCCAGCTACTGAATTGCCAAAAGGTACAATTATCACCAAACCTGATGCTTTAGGTCACAGTGGTTCTCAACATTTCTAATGCCGCGACCCTTTAATACAGTTCCTCATGTTGTGGTGACCCCCAACCATAAAATTATTTTCGTTGCTACTTCATAACTGTAATTTTGCTACTGTTATGAATCGTAATGTAAATATCTATGTTTTCCGATGGTCTTAAGCGACCCCCCCCCCACAGGTTGAGAACCTCTAGCGGGATTGCCTAAGACCATCGGAAAACACAGATATTTACATTACGATTCATTAACAGTAGCAAAATTACAGTTGTGAAGTAGCAATGAAAATAATTTTATGGTTGGGGGTCACCACAACATGAGGAACTGTATTAAAGGGTTGCAGCATTAGAAAGGTTGAGAACCACTGCAGGAGAAGCAGAGTGTTAAATTGCACCAGATACTATTGCACATGCGATGTTTTTTCCCCCTATAAAAGTAACTTCATAAATTTGCTGTTCTTCAAGGAGCTCACTTATCTTGCCAGAGAATTAACATCTTAGGGCCAAGGAGAAGGACTATGAAACACTTGGGACAATTGAAGGTGAGTAATCAACACATTACCAACTTCTGGAGTTTAGGGCTTTAATAAAATCAGAAATTACTAGGAAAATAAGTCAACAGCATTTCTCATATCCAAATTAGTTAGAAAGTTTTGATAATCAAGGAATGAATGTATCACACAGCAGATGAGCTTCAAGGATGAATTTGATTAATTCTACACAATAGCATAATTGCATAATAAGATGGTGTTGCTTAAGGCCTTTTCTTGCTTTGGAGTTGGATAATCTAAATTGTGCAACCTCTAGTGGATTTCCACTCCATCACATATCAGACATCATCCCTGAAGATGGAAAGATATTTTCTATTGTAATGCATGTGACCTTAGTGGGAGGGGTAAGCACTGTTGATTAATGTACTTTATGGGATTTAGCACCCTGGTGACAGGGAAATGCTAGAATCATTGACACATCAAATATGGAAACACAAAAATGAGAAGGAGGGAGCTCTGTCAAATAAGGGGGATTTTGGTTATAATCCTAGCTTGACTACTAACTTGTTGTGTGGCCTTGGGAAAGTCATTTGCTCCCTTTGGGCCTCATTTTCTGCTTCTGCACAGTGAGAGGGTAGATGTCTTCCTTGATGATCTCTAGTTTCTTTCTACCTCATGAAGACCAATAACTCAATTAGTTAAATGTTTTGGATGATAGCATGTAGGCCCCACATTAATAGGATGGTCTTCTCAATTCTTCATTTAGTTTTGTGTTTGGCTGCCTTACACCAAATATCTGGAAGTATATATATATATTTTTTCCACTTTTCATCCAGATTTTTGACTGCCAAGTAGATGTTGCATTTGTGGATCTAATATTAGTTGAAAGAAGGGCTATTTGCCTACAGAATATACAATTCCTAGAACAACTTTTACCATTTCTTTATATTGGAATCTGGTCTATGTTTGATATTTGGCAGCAATATAAGTATTTTACCCTTAAATTATGGCATAACTAAATTGATTTTTATTATATAAACAGTGTCATTTGGACTGGGACTATATCAGACTCCAAAGAGAATAGATTTTAAAAGAAGTTGTTTTCCTCTGAATATGCTTTTATTACTTCCTTTTATTCATCCAACATGGGTATATGGTTATGAGTGCAAATGTTTATTGGTGGTAATGCCTGTGAAAGATCAAAGGAGGAGTAAGCAGAAGTGGGTTGAGAAAGATTTCAGATTATAATGCTGATGTGATTCTTGCTGAGAGAGTCAGACTAAGGTTCAGATCGCACAAAGCCTTATCCAACCCAATGGAGAGCTCCCAAGCAAATTTTCCTATTAAAGGAGTCTTATGGTAGAGAGAGAGAGAGAGAGAGAGAGATGGCCAGGCCCTAATACCCCTACTATGCTTTGTTATTGGCTAGAAAATTGACATGAAGAGCATGGCTGAGGCAGAACCTGAAGGTGTTAATAGGTTAAGACTATCAGATTAATGCATTCTCACAGCTGAATGGCAGGTTTTTTTTGAAGTAATAAAAACATAATCAGAGTTTTGCTTTTTAAGTCTAAACTACTGTCCAATTTCACATGGAATGAAATATTTAGAAATAAATTTTACAAAAAATACAAAACTTATATTTTGAAAACTAAAAAATATTGTTGAAAGAAATTACAGTAGTCTCCCCTTATCTGTGAGTGATATGTTACAGGATCATCAGTGGATGCCTTACACCATGAATAGTACTAAACCCTATATATAATATGCTTTTTTACTACACACTCATACATATGATAAAGTTCAATTTATAAAATAGGCACAGTAAGATTGATGACAATTACTAAAATAAAATAGAACAATTACGACAATATCTATCTATTATCTATCTATCTATCTATCATCTATCTATCTATCTATCATCTATCTATCATCTATCTATCTATCTATCTATCTATCTATCTATCTATCATCTATCTATCATCTATCTAAAAAGGCAGCTACCCTAAAGGCCATAATGACCTAACAACCAGTTGCTCTGACCCCCACTGTGGCCAGCGAACCTCATGGCCCCTCTCCACTGCCGGCCTGCCCCTGATCAGACTCTCACACCCCAATCAAGAGTGGGGCCTGCCGGCCAAACACCTCCTCCTTTCCTCCCCGGCCAGCCGCACCGCTGATCAACTCGCCCAACCATGATAGGCCTGCAGCCCCTCCCCATGACCGGCCCCACTCCCAATTGGCCCTCCAACCCCAATCAGGGGTGGGGCCCATCGGCCAATCATCCACGGCCCCTTCCCCCAGCTGGCCCGGCCCTGATCGGGGGCCTTGATTGGGCCCTGATCCAGGTGGACTGGTGGCCAACCTCCCGCCATCTTCTCCTCCTGACAGGCCCAGCCCTAATCTGGCCTGATTGGGGCCAGGCCGGCGGGACCCCACACACACATAAATTCATGCACCAGACCTCTAGTCATAATAATAAAAGGCCAAGAGACACCACGACCAAAATGACCAAATGACTGGTCACCAGGAGGTGCATGGAGCACCTCTTGGCTATAACGACCTAACAACCAGTCGCTATGACATCCACTGTTTCCAGGGAACTGGCCAGATCAGGGGTTGTGGCCGGTAGCCAACCTCACGGCCCCTCACCCCTGCTGGCCTGCCCCTGATGGGACTCTCCCACCCTGATCAAGAGCTGGGCCTACAAGAAAAAAAATGCTGGGCCTGCCCCATGCCAGCTGTGCCCCCATTAGCCTGCCCCACCATGATGGCCTGTGGCCCCTCCCTCTGGTCAGCCTGCCCCTGATTTCAGCCCCTCACCCCAATAGGAGGCGGGCTGGCCAGCCAACCTCCTGCAGCCCCTTCCCCCAGCTGGCCACACCCCTGATGGGAACCCACCATCCTGATCACCTCACAGCCCCTCCCCCTGGCCAGCCCCACCCCTGATCACCATCCCACCTCAATAAGGGGTGGGGCTGGGCAGCCAACCTCCTGTAGCTCCTCCCTCCACCTGGTCCCACCCCAGATCAGCGCCCCCACCCCAATCAGGGACAGGGTTGGCCAGCCAACTACCAATTGCCCCTCCCCCAGGCCGCTGACCCCCAATCCAGCACCCCCCACCCACCCCATTTGGGGGCAGGGCCAGCCAGCCCACTGCCAATAGCCCTTCCCCATGGCCAGGCCCACCCCTAATCAGTGTCCCAACCCCAATCGGGGCCAGGTCCTGCCGGCCAATTGCCCGCAGCCCTTTCCCCCAGCAGACCCAGCCCTGATTGGGGGCCCTGATTGGGCCCTGATCCAGGCAGGCCAGCCTGCCAACCTCCTGGCATCTCCTCTTCCCAACAGGCCCAGCCCTGATCTGCCCTGATTGGGGCCGGGCCAGCCGGACCCCACCTGTGCACGAATTCTTGCACTGGGTCTCTAGTATTGTAATAAAAGTTATGTGAATGTGGTCTCTCTCAGCAAATTAATACAAATTTATTTTCCCTCTTTACAATTTCATGCATAGAAGACTTATTCTTACTGTAGATCTTAGTAACCTTAGCAAACAATTTTTTATTTCCTTATTAAGTGGATAATTTTTACCTTTTCACTTTACAAAAGTACTTAATCGCTTCTGTTTGGCATATCAGAATTGCCAGCATCACTACTCTTGTGCTTTGGGCCATCATTGAGTAAAATAAGGGTTACTTGAACACAAGCACTACAATATCATGACAGTTGATCTGATAACCAAGATAGCTATTCAATGTCTAAATGGGCAGGTAGCATATACAATGTGGGTACACTGGACAAAGGGATGATTCATATCCTGGAAGGGATGGAGTATGATGGCACAAGATTTCATCATGCTATTTAGAATTGCATGCAATTTAAAACTTATGAGTTGCTTATATCTGGAATTTTCCATGTAAAATTTTCAGACCATGGTTGACCACAGGTAACTGAAACCATGAAAAGTGATGTTTCATATAAAAGAGGAATACTGGGAAGACCTAAATAAATGAAAACCAATATTCATGGATCAGAAGACTTAGTATTGTTAAGATTGTAGTAATCCCAACATTGACCTATACTGGTAGACTCAATGCAATATTTATCAAAATTCCAACTGTCTTTTTTTTTTTTCAGAAATAGACAAGCTGATTCTAAAATTTCTATAGAAACTCAAGGGATCCTGAATAACCATAACAATCTTGAAAAAGAAGAATAAAGTTAATGGATTCACATTTCCTGATTTCAAAATTACTGCAAAGCTAAAAATAATCAAAACTGGTATTAGCTTGAGGATAGATATATAAATCAATAGAATATAATTTAGAGTCCAGAAATATACCCATTCACTTATTGAATATTGACTAGGGTGCCAAGACCATTGAATGGTTGAAAGAATAGTCAAAAGACTATTCTTGAGTGATGCTGTGACAACTGGGTATCAATATGCAAAAAAATGAATTTGGACCTCTACCTTATAATACAAAATTAGCTCAAAATGAACAAAGACCTAAATGGTAAACCTATTAGAAAATCATATGGGTTAATCATTTGATCTCAAATTTGGCAACAGTTTCTTAGATATAACACTGAAAGGATAAACAACAAAAGCAAAAACAGGTAAATTGAACTTCGTCAAATTAAAAAAAAAAGGTGCTTCAAGGAACATTATCAGCAAATTAAAAAGTCAGCCTCTAAAATGGAGAAAATATTTGCAACATATCTGACAAATATATAAATAAGTCTTATGACTCAACAGTAAAAAGACAAATAACACTATTAAATGTGTGCAAAATATTTTTATATTTTTGAAAAGAAGATATAAAATGGCCCTAACTGGTTTGGCTCAGTGGGTAGAGTGTTAGCCTGTGGACTGAAGGGTCCCAGGTTCAATTCTGGTCAAGGGAATGTACCTTGGTTGTGGGCACATCCCCAGTGGGGGGTGTGCAGGAGGCAGCTGATCGATGTTTCTCTCTCATTGATATTTCTAAGTCTCTATCTCTCTCCCTTCCTCTCTGTAAAAATCAATAAAATATATATTTTTAAAAAGATATAAAATGGCCAATGAGCACATAAAGAGGTGTTCAATACCATTAGTCATCAGGTAAATGAAAATCAAAATTACAAGGAGATCCCATTTTATACCCAAAAGGATGGTTATACAAATAATTTTTAAATGGAAAATAACAAGTTTGGGTGAGGATGTGGAGAAATTGGAACCCTCAAATATCATTGGTAGGAATGTTAAATGGTGCAGTGACTGTGTGAAACAATTTGTTATATCCTAAAAAAGATCAACATAGAGTTACCATATGACTCAGCAATTACACTCCTAGTATTATACACAAGAGAACTATAATCACGTGTCCACACAAAAACTTGCATGTGAGTATTCTTAACAATCTTATTCTTATAAGTTCCTAAGTAGAAAAAACAAAAATGTTTATGATGAATGGATAAACAAAATGTGCTATATCTATACAATTGAATATTATTTGGACATAAAAAGGCATGTTTTTATAAATGCTACAACACGGAAAACCCTTGAAAACATTATGCTAAGTGAAAGAAAGCAGACATATTATATGGTTTCATGTGTATGAAACATTTATAATAGGAAAATTTATAGACACAGAAAGCACTTGCCAAGGAATGGGATTAGAGAGGGAATGAAAACGATTGTTATAGGTACTGGATTTCTTCTTGAACTGATGAAAATATTCTGGAATTAAGAAATATACAAATTAGTAATGTACTAAAACCCACTGAATCATAGACTTTAAAGGTGAACTTTATGGTATGTGAATATTACCTCAGTAATACAGGTTAAAAACAAACAAACAAGTACAGAAGAAAAGCTGGCCATAAGGACAAACTAAGATTTTAATAACAGAGAACTTACCCCAAATGAATTATATCCAACTAGAGGCCCAATGCACGAAGATTTGTGCAAGAATGGGCTTTCTTCCCCTGGCTGCCGGCACCGCCTTAGCTCTGGCCGGAGCCACCTTTCCGCCTTCCAACGCTGCCCAGAGGCCCAGAGCAGCTGGGGTGGTGTGGCACGCTTGCGTTGTTGCCATGGTGACGATGCAAGTGTCCCGCCCCCTGCCTCTCAGAGTCTGTGTATGCAAATTAACCCACCATCTTTGTTGGGTTGATTTGCATACTCACTCCTGATTGGCTGGTGGGCATCATGAAGGTACGGTCAATTTGCTTCTTTTTTTATTAGTGTAGATAAGCAACACAGTAGAATGCAGGCTTGAAAATGTCATGGAATGCAAGTAAGGTGCTAAGTCAAACCAATGGACTTCATATATTCATTCAAAATAAACTTTTTGAGCAATATTCTGCTCCAAGTGTATTTTAGCATCTGGGATTATGGACAGGGACAAAATATGGTATCTGCCTTTAAGGATATCACTGCTTAGAAATAAATGAGAAAACAGGCAATTTCAATATAACATAAGTGCTATGATTACAAGGAAGCAGGATCTGCCCTAAAGATAGTCAAAAGAAGCTTTCTGGAGGATACTTAATATGAGCTGAGCTTTGCAAAGTAAATAGGGTTTAGCTAAATTAAGGTGGTAGCAGCAGTGGGTGGGGGAAGATGGTAGAGACGGGCCTTACAGCAAAACAAAATAGCTTATTCTCAAAAAGCTCAAAAGTGTGAGAGAGAAAGAATATTAGATTTATGGGACTGCAAGTGTTTCAAGATGACCTCTTGGGTACAGGGTGTATATGAAGACATGGTGAGAGATGGGACTGGAAAGTTTGTGGGTACCAGCTCATGAAGAACCTTGTGTGCTAAGCTAAGAAGAACAAGCCAAAAACATACATCACAAGACATGATTCCCAAATGGGAAAAGTACACAAGACTTTTAAAATCATTGTTAGAGTTCTTCCTCCCCAGGAACATAACTTTTTAAACATCTATCTATTTTCTCTAGTTTATTATTTCCTTTGGGCACTAGACAACTTGCTTTTCTCAGACACAGTGGCTCTATTTAATATGGAGACAAAGGCAAAGGTCAATTTGTGGCGTCTCATGGCAATATTAAAGACACTGAGACTAGAATTCTCAAAGACAACCACAGCTCTTGACCTTTTCCAGGAGCATCTCTCCTGATGCCAGGAATAGAACATGTCTGTCTTAGTTCTTGTATCTCTTTGTGCACCCAGAATAATCTTGCTTTCCTGCCAGGCATTTTGCTGATGCCTGCTGTGGTCCCCTATCCCCTCTTCTCATTTATTCAAGAGATTGAGACATCAAATATTCCAGCACTTAGGTTTTGAAATAAGGCGTTGTGTCATTTTATTCCAGGTTAGACATGGTAACAGAAAACTGAGAAGGAAACTGGATAAGATAGAGCCATCCTTATGGGTATAAACAGCACTATTGATTCTCTAATTAAGAATACTACCTTGTCAATGGGGAACAAATGCAGAAACAACTGCAGAGGCTTAAAATAGAGCATTTTAGGTTGTGTGTACAACACAGCCTCCAAAGTGTTAAAACTGATTATTCTTTTTAAAAGTAAAGTGATAATTTGGTGCTTGATACCTTATACATTTTTTTCCACTTAAGAGGCACAATAGTTCATGTGCTCTGGTTTCAGCTTCCCTGCTAGTTACTTCCTTGACCAGTAACTGAATCTGACTATCCACTGTTGCCTACTCTCTCAACTTGAAACACTTTTCCATTTAACTTCCAGAAAGTGCCCACTCTCCTAGATTTCCTCATATCCCATTGACTAGTCTCATTTTTAGTCTCTTTTGCTGTTTTTTTCTTCTCTGCTCAGCCTCTAAATATTGAGGGCCTCTGGGCTTAGCACTTAGTCATCCTTCTCTTCTCTATGTGACAATTCTCCCTAGGTTAGCTCATCCAATTATATGGCTTTGATATTGTCTATTAATTAGTGACTCTTAAATTATATCTTTAGGCTTGGCCTGTGTTCCAGTTTGCAAAATCTTGTACATGCAATTGCCTCTTTGTATGTCTATTAGGAAGCTAAAATTTTATTTTTATAAAAAAATATATTTATATTGTTGACAGTATTACATATGGCACCTATCCAGCCCCTACTCCCCCCACCCAGGCCTTCACCACACTATATTGTCTTTGTCCACGGGCTATGCATCTCTACACTAATAAAAGAGAAAGATGCAAATTGACCATACCTCTGTGATGCCCACCAGCCAATCAGGAGTGAGTATGCAAATTGACCCAACAAAAATGGTGGGTTAATTTGCATATGCAGGCGTGGAGCAAAGACTGAAGGCTTCACACTAAGTAAAGACTGAAGACTTAAGACAACTGAAGACTGAAGATGACTGAAGACTGAAGACTGAAGAGGCTTGGCTTCTCCGCTGCAGCCGGAATGGAAAAGCCAAGCCTTGCTGCAGCCAGAGTGTAGAAGCCGAGAATCCAAGCCTCGCTGCGTCTGGAGTGGAGAAGCCTAGCCTCGAGGTTTGGCTTCTCCACTGCGGCCAGAGCGAAGGTCTGGGTCCTGGATGCTGGAGGAAAATCAGTGCTGGCAGCCAGGGGAAGGAAGGCCTATTTCATGAATCTTCGTGCAACGGGACTCTAGTCTATATATATATATATATATATATATATATATATATATATATATATATACATATATATATATACATACATATGTATATATAAGGCTAATAAGCAAAGTGTCCCCTCAGGAGCTCGACCGGGAGACTGGGATTTCGCTCACTCTCTATGATGTGTGCTGGCCACCAGGGGGTGGCATGGAATGAAGGAAGGCCCCAGCCAGCAGCTGGAAGGCCCTGATCAGCCCTGATCGCCGGCCAGGCCTAGGGACCTGTACCAGTGCACAAAGTTCGTGCACTGGGCTTCTAGTAATGATATAAGTTCTTTGGATTATCTCTTCCAGTGCTGTCCCTGCCCCGCCCTGCTGAGATATGTCTGTTCCATGCCTCCATGCCTTGGGTCTTATTTTGTTGGTCAACTCATTTTGTTCATTTGATTTCACAAATAAGTGAGATCATGTGGTATATTCCAAACAAAAAACTTTTGATTTCTATCTTTCTTGCCCCCAATCCTGCTTCTCTATTAATCTCTCCCAACTCAGCCAATAATATCACCACATACCAGTGGCTCAAGCTTAAAACCCTAGATTTCCCTCTTTTCCTTTCTTATCTATTAACAATTTCTATTAATTCTACTTCCAAAACACATGCTGAATCCATCCATTACTATCTATCTCCACTGTTATCACCCTAATTAAAGCTGCCATTATCTCACTTGAACTAGCTAGTAACTAGTCTTCCACTTCTACTCTTCTCCCCTACAACCCATTTACCACACAGGAGCCAGAATTTCTCCAATAGCATCATCCTATATGTAGAACAAAATTCAAACTCCTTATCACAGCTTATAAGGCCCTATGTGATCTGACCACTGTTTACCTCTCTTACTTAAGCTGGGATCACTCTTGCATTGCTCACTATATACCAGCCACACTGGACCTTTTATTCCTATAAAACACCAAACTAATCCATGATTTAGGACTTGATTTTGCTGTTCACTTTGCCTAGAAGACTTTCCATTTTATGGGTCTGTTTTGTAAATAAAGTTTTATTATAACACAGCCATACCCATTTGTTTGCTATTGACTGTGGCTACTTTTTTTGAGTAGTTGAGAGAGATGTCATATGACTCACAAGCCCTTTAAGCAAGGTTGTCTAACCTGGATGGATATTTGCATGGCTGTCTCTTTATTTAGGTTTTTGTGCTAATATCACTCCCTCAGAGAGGCATGCCTTCTCTCCCATACTAGTCACTCTTTCACATTATCCTCTTTTCTTCATAGCATGTCTCTAAAATTATCTTATTAATTTGATTAGTTATTGCCTGTTAATTGCACCAGATTATAAGTTTCTCCATCATATTCCCTGGTGGGTCCTTAGGTCATAGCACTATATATGGCAGTCTATAGATTCTCAATAAATATATGTTAGATAAATTAATATGTGAATGTAGGTGGGGCATCAAGTTGTTTACACAATAATGGTTTGAGTTTGGATTCCACATATATATGAGCTATAAAGTTTATTTAGATCAAGTTATGAGAAAATGTATGCTCAGGAAAAGAAAAACCTCTTAAAAGAAAGGTACATGAGCATCAAAAGATGGAGCATCACTGTGTAGTAAAACCAGCTTCAAATCCTATATAATAAAAGGGTAATATGCAAATAGACCAAATGGCAGAACAACCGAACAACCAATCAACGCGTAATATGCTAATGATACGCTAAGGCTGCCCAACCGCTCACTATGATATGCACTGACCACCAGGGGGTAGACAGTCAACTGGTCCACCAGTCGCTATGAAGTGCACTGACCACCAGGGGGCATATGCTCCAAATGGTAGGTTAGCTTGCTGCTGGGGTCCAGTCTATAGGGACTGAGCGAGATGGGCCAGACATGCCCTGGAGCCCTCCTGCGGTCCCTCCCTGGCCCAATCATGCACAGGTGGAGTCCCTCAGCCTGCCCTGCACCCACTCACAATCCCTCAGGGGATGTCGGAGAGCCAGTTTCAGCCCAATGCTGCAGGCCATTACCCTTTGGAGGGTGCCAGACGCAGGGCTCATGGCTGGTGAGCACTACTGTGGCAGTGCGAGTCTCTCCCAATTGGGACTGATTGGGCCGCAAGCCTGCAGCAGTCACAGTGAGGCTGAGATGAGTGGGAGTGGCAGGTAGGAGATGCAGGTGGCATTGGACTGCAGGTTTTGGCCAGATCCCTGCATGCCACCCAGAGGGACTCGACCTGTGCACGAATTTGTGCACCGTGCCTCTAGTTAATTTATAATTAATTAATTTGATCCTCTAAGAGCACATATCTATATATGTAAAAGGCTAATATGCTAAGTGTCCAACCATCTGACCAGTCGCTATGATGTGCACTGACCACCAGGGGGCAAACACTCAATGCAGGAGCTGCCACAACACACTGGCACTGTGGACATGGTGCCCACAAAGCAACACTCGGCTTCCCCCAAGTGGGACACAGGCCCCACCATCACCCCAGAGAGACAGCCCACCAAATCACAGCCAACACTGCCAAGACCCCATAGTGCAAAATGTGGCCCACAGCCCAGCCCAGCCTGGAAATGGTTGCTGTGGGCACCGGGTAGTGACGTCATATAGCTTCTCCTTAGTGACAACTAGCTTCCTTGCAGTTTCTTTAGCCCAGGAACACGACCTGTTTTATAGCCAGGTGCAAACATTTCATACTTTAACCAAATGTCTGTGAAGCATTTTCCCATGCCTCATCTCATTTGATCCTCACAGAAGTCCTGGAGTAGGTGGATAGGAGATTCGGTGGAATCCTATTTTCTTTTCATTAGCTGGAAAATGAAGATTTAGAAAGTTTAGAAACTTGACTTGACTGAAAAGAAGTAAGAAATGGTAGACCTTGAAAATGACTTCAGGTTTTCTCACTGTGCAGAATATAGTCAAACACTGCAGCAGTTAAATATTTTACCCTTTGTTCTCCCTGCATGATCTACAATAATAATCTGCTTCATGTTTATATTTACTGCTGTGTTGCTGACAATTACCTGAAAGAGAAGTTGGGGTGCTTCACTGGGCTGGAAAAAGTTTAGCTACATTAGAAAGCAGGTCTAATTAAGCAAGTTTATTCTATATATATAAAAGGCTAAGTTGACCCGCACATGCGCAACACATATAAAGCTCTTGCTGGCACCAATCTCAAGCATGTGTTTCCATCTGTCATTGTCAATCGTGAATTTGGTTGACACTTCTATTATAGAGAAAGGGTAAATAGCGATATTATAATATTTTTCTAATTAATTTCCTTTCATTGTGCATGAACCCGTGAACCGGGCCACTAGTTTTAAGATATTTTCAGAGCAACGGTTAAAGGAATTAAGTAGAAAATTTCAAAAATTGCTTAGCTACTTCTTCCATTCATCTGAAAATGGATGCTAATATTACCTTGTTTAATTCATTCTAATCAGCAGATGAAAGGAAGTGTGAGCGGTAAGAGTGGGAGTTGAAAAATGACCCTTTTAATTGATTTCAAAACTTGGCTTCATTTATGTCATCTCTGCACTTTTTTAATAATTATTTTTGCTGCTGACTTTCTTTCTAGTTATGTACAGTCTTGAACACCCTCCCACCCCTCCAAAAGCTCTCAATCTCCTCTGTGTTTCTGCAGTTTCTCATTTTGTCTTTGAGCTCCCTCTGTTGGCACTAAGAATGCTGCAGTTGGTTTCTTCTGAAATACATAACATTGAGTATATAGGATGAAAATAAGCATATTAAAAGGTCAATCTTTTCTCCCTTTGTTATAGAAAATTAAATGGCATATTGATTCAGACATTTTAGTGAAACCAGAAATTGGGACATTTATCAGGCACAGTCTGAGTGACTGATTCAATCAGAACCCATGTTAACAAAAGAGTAATGTTGTTACTTTTTTTTTTCATCTTAAATATTGGATCTTTGCAAAAGTCCATGTATCCTGTACATATTCTCTTGATTTCTGGTTTGGACACAATGATATGTGTACACATGTGTTTTCAAAGCAACAAAGATTTATGTAATGCATGGTATTGCATCTATCTACCCCTTTTGCCTTCTTTTTTTTAGATTCCTTTAAAAGTGTGTTTGAGGGTATTAGTAGTTAACATATTCAACATAACTGATGTTTTTTTTCTAATAACTGCATATTGACTAGAAAATATTGATCAAAGATTGATTTTCCAGATAAATTGAGATAGCACCAAGTTGAAGGGGATGGTGAGAGTTACAGGTTCCCCCACATATAACTTTAGCAGCTGTAAGTACTCTCCTGTTTGTTCTGAAATGCAACTGAGCTGGCTGTATGGCCTTGGGAAAAGGACTTAACTTTTATGGATATATTTCATTAATTACAGAATGAAGAAATTGTAGAGGCCGTCTCTAATGATCTGGTGTCAATTGATGTATTATCCACATAACAGTTTTTCTAATGAAAGTAGTCTAGCAAAGATTTATCTGAACACTTAAATTTATTTTACATTTTAAAACTTGGATGTTTTATGTTTTGCACGTGAAAGAAATATTCAAACAATGACTTTTATAAAAAACTTAAAATATCATTAGCAGTATAAACACTAGTTATATACATTAGCAGTATATACTTTAGTTATGTACATTTGATTAGTTTATGAACAGTCTCCAAGAGGTTAAAAACAGCTAAGATGACGTGGAACCAAAGTAGACAAGCAGGAGTTAAAAGGATGAAATAGGAAACTATCTGAAACGAAATTTTTTCTTCTTGAAAATTGCAGCTGGCTATTGGAAACCTTACCTGAAGTTACCCATCCAGCAGGATGACATATTATTAATAAGATTAAAGTGTCTTCTTAGGAAGCAGCCAACCTCAAATGCAATTAGTATAAGTTATCATCCCGGAAGTTATAAAAGGTACTACAAATCTATTTAAACAAGAAAGATGATGTAATAAGAAGTACCAATTGTAGGGCAATCATGTTCAAGTCCAGAAAAAGAATTTTTGGAGTGGGCCCTTGTCAGTCTCGCCAGCTATGCCAAGGAAGCTAGTATCTTGAGAGCACTTGGAGTGGAGGGAGCACTCCTTTGTCACCAGAGCCTATGATGTTTCTGCATCCCCCCTCAACCAGGACATCATCCTCATCAAGCTACCTTTAGATCTTATGATCTTCCTTCTGGGAGGAGATTGGGCTTATTTGGCCAACAGAGACATTTCTGATTCCTTGTAACTTTTATTTATAATTCTAAGTGAATACATTCGATGTGATTGATTTATCAACAAGTCTAATGGGAATTTAGGCAATGTGAGCTGAATCATTCTTTCCTGAGATGATCATCACAATTTCAGAAAAGTAGGGCTCAAAGGTGAAAGACCAGACCTTCCACAAAAGAGGTAGCATCTCTTATTGCCTATCCAATTCCCAACTCTTTCAATTCTCAAATATTCCTATGTCATCAATATTGAGTGTGTAAGACCACAACATGGACTTTGTAATTCCAAAGAATTGTTTTATTTCTTAAATCTCTAATGTTAATACCAGTCTCAGAGTTATCTTTTATATAGCTCTCTCACTAATTTTACCACTGTTCTTCACCCTTACTAAAAATTGTTTCATTGACTCCTTCATTTGCTTCCAGTTTTGCAGCCCCTCAGTCTCACTTTTTTTCCAGTGCTGCCTAGAACCCATGGTCAATAACATAAATTTCTGTTTCATCATTCCTCTCAACTCCCTCCCACCTCTGTTTTAGTTTAATGTCTAGCTAATGTTTATTTTAAACTTACTAAGTGTCAGGAAATTTGCATAGATTCTTCCATCTAATTTTACCAACCCTATGAGCATTCTGCCCCCATTTTATAGATGAAGAACTTAAGTTTTAGAAAGGACAAGGAGGCTGTCTAAGCTTACATGCTTTGTAAGTAGCAGAGCCAGGACTCAAAGCCATGTGTATGACTAAAATATCCACTCTTAACCACAACACAATACTGCCCCCTGCTGCTGCACCTGCCCTACAAATTCTTAGCATACAATCTGCCTTTCTTTTAAAAAATATATATTTTTATTATTTTGATAACATTACAGATGCCCCCCATTTACCCCCTTTAACCTCCCTCTTCCCGTCCCCTACCCACCCACCCCAGGTCTTCACCACCCTGTTGCCTGTATCCATGGGCTATGCATATAAGGATTTAAATTCTTTGGTTTCTCTCTTCTCATCCCCCTATCCTCACATTGAAGTATGTCAGTCTGTTCCATGCTTCAGGTCTTATTTTGTTGGTCAATTCATTTTGTTCATTAGATTCCACACACAAATAAGTGCGATCATGTGATATATGTCTTTCTCAGATTGGCTTATTTCAGTTAACATACTATTCTCCAGGTCCATCATGCTGTCCCAAAGGATAAGAGATTCCTCTTATTTATTTTTAGAACCAGAGATCTGGTAAGGAGAATCTTATAAAATTACACATATGAATGCCTCAACAAATCCTTGATTTCTTACCTCAATTGAATCCTTCACAGTGCATATCCATACCTTTACTTATTATTAGTTCATCCTTATTTCTCAAAATAAGAATTCCAAATCTGTACCTTTCTACTCAAAATTTCTACCCAGCTCTCAACTCTCTGACTCTCAAGGAATCTGCTGGGTGAAATCCTTCATTCCCAGTATTCTACCTATAGTTTTTCTTCTCTGCACCCTTTTATTCTTCTTCCCAATTATATGAGCCTGAGTGTTTATCTTCCTATTGAAAGTCAGCCTGTTCACTTGTGCCATATGTTGTTTCTTCCTAAAACTTGCTCCTTCATGTGCTTTGACTCAGCACTTGATTTCAATTTTTAATCTATTATCTCCTCATTCTCAGCATATAAATGTGTTTAAATGCCTTCTAATCCTAAAGAAAAGTCACTCAATTGATGTTGTAGTCATCAAACCTTTAAAGAGTAGCATATTTTGGATATTTATTTCTACATCTCATTCCTTTGTGAAATTAAGCCTCCAACACTCCACTTCATCTTTCATTTGCCATCATAATGCCATGCATAAGAATACCATTTCTTCTTTATTTTGCTGACCAATGCTAGGTCATTTGGTCTCTATCTCTTTTTAAAACTCTTATTTTCCTTAGTTTACATGACAGCAGTTACTCCTGGTTGTTTTTCCTTATCTCAGTTTATGTCTTTTTGGTCTTTTCTCATGGCCTCCTCTAAGTCTGTCTGCCCTTTAAATATCACTATTCCCAAAAGCTTCAACCTTGAATTTCTTCTCTTTACTTAAGAAGGTACGTAAAATGAGAGACCATCAACTTCCCTCATTTTAGGTTTCATCTATGTGCTATTTTCAGTTGATGGCATTACCTCTTTCTTTAATGAAATAATAGAAACTACCAGATGAGAAATTATTTTTCTTCCCACTGAAAATCCGAAGGCACAACTTCTCCAAGCCAAATAAAGAATAAGACATTTCCACATAACTATGCTACAGGTCCTCAAAGTCAACATGCTCTGAACTCAATTTAGTCTTTCCACCAAACCTGGCTTTACTATTTATAATTACACTCAACAAGTATTCATTTAATTCCTATCCATTCACTGAGGACTTCAATAAAAAAGGCAAACTCTTGTTCATATTGTCCATAAACCCATTATGTACATTAAACACATTAACATCATGCCATATTTGTTTTGTGTATATTTTATTCATTGAAGTATTCTAAAGTATAGATAGCATGAAATTTTATCCTGAAATACTTTAGTATACATCCATTTAAAAAAACAAAACATTGATAATCGTATTTCCCTAATTTTTCCAAAAATTTATTTTATAGTGTCTTTGTATAGAATTAAGGCCTATGTATTGCATTTGATTGTTAGGCTCTTACATTAATTTTAATGTAGTACATCTCTCCAACCCCCATCCTTTTTCTTCCTGTGGCATTAACTTATTAAAGAGCCTGAACCAGTTATCCTGAAGAGCTTTGTCTGATCATTTCCTTGTGTCATTTAACTAATTCCTTCATCCCCTGTATTTTTAAAAATGGAAATTAGAAATAATGGCTTGATTACATTGACATACATTAAAATAAATCACTCTGGATGAATCACTAATCACCCTGGAGAATATGCTCTGGAATGAGAGCAGGGACAAGGAATCTTGTCAGGATGTTGTTGTAATAGTCCAGGTAAGAGATGATGGCTTGGATTAGGATAGTAGTAGTGGAGTTGTTGAGGAATGGTCATATTCTGTAAGTGTCTTGAAGGTAGAAACAATAAAATGTACTGCCAGATGGGTTGTGGCAAGTGAAAGGAGAAAGATAAGGAATTATTTTGTAGTTTGAAATTGGGTAACTGGAAGTTGTCGTTTACTGAGATGGGTAGACTGATGTAGGAATAGATATGGTGTTATATACAGAATTGATATTTGGACATGGTAGTACTTATGGATCACCTTGACACTTCTCTTTCCCTCATCTCCCCATATTTAATCATTAATATTTTCTGATCTTACCTACAAAGCACACCAAATTCATTCTTTCCTGTTCATCTCAATTACTACTGTCATAACCCCTGTTATCATATCTCTACTGGATTATTACCATAAACTACAAACTTGGATTCCCTCCATTCCCTCATCAGTAGGTCACCTGTGTGGTCTTTCTACAAAAGAAAAATCAGCTCATATCACTCTCCATCACGTATCACATCGCCCCTTAGTGATGCTCATTTGCCTTCATGTCTGTGCACCTCAACAAAACCTAATTCTCTCCATGATTTGCTCTTAATTATTTTTTGTTACTCCTTCACTCTTTCCACCCCCTTTTACTCTATGTTTTGCCCATAGTGAACTCCTGTATTTAATCAATAAAGCATGTTTCTCCATAACCCTGGGACTCTGTATCTGCTGTTCTTTGTATTTAGATGTCCTTCCTCTCTAAAAAAAAACAAAACATAGGCAATGTCTCATTTAAATTTGAATCTTCAGAATTTAGCACACGTGACAACTGACTAGGAGGTAGTCAGTTACTTCTGACCATTGAACTGATGTACCCTGAGAAAACATACAAGTTACTTTTAAGCTTTATACCAAAATTCACAAGGCTATACATTACCTTTTCTCATAGAGTATCACCCAAATGACCCATATAAAATTCTGGATTCAGATAAATGTCATACATACTGGTTAAACATAATCTAAGCTGGGCACTATAGAATTGGAGCTTTAGTATCTCTTGGGACTTTCTTTGAACTGTCATTTTGTATCAGTTTTGAAAAGTCATATATTTTCCCTCTAAACTTAGAGAGATTAAAATTATGAGGAGTACACAGGAAAGCATTATACAAAGTAAAATTGTAAGGTGTCATTATTGCTACTATAATAGTAATTGCCTTCAAATGAAAGAGTCTATCAAAAGAGGAGCATGCAAATTAGTGATTGATTTTTTTTATTTGTCTTCAGGGCCAATTTGCCATTAAGAGAGCAGGGCTTTGTGATTCATGTCTCTGATTCACGTGGGCACTCAGCTTATGGATTCTATCTAATTTAGCACTAAATATATTACATTTTATTTTTCCTTGGCCAGGACTTACTTGGCCTTGGATTGCTAAATGAGTACTGATTCACCTTCCATGAAGCCAATTATCCAGAGAAAGAGCACTTAGTTGATACTCATCAGACTGTTATTCATTTCCCCTTCATTGCTGGAAAATTTGTATTGGAAAGTTGAAGGAATCATTCTCCTGGCACCTAGAAGAGCAACAAGACTGTTTCTACTTCTTCACTAATCCAGAAGAATGTCAAGAAAATTTATTTTTGGATTTTCCTTGTGAAAAACCATGGCAGAAAAGACTGAGATAAAAAAATTTCTCAAGTGTTCATATTTCCCCTGTTGACAAATCCCCAATGCTATAATCTAAAGTAAAAGAAGAGGTTTCTCTTTCAAAGACAGTTTTTCCCCTTTCACTCATCTCTGACTTCCCATTTGAATGATTTCCTAACATAGCACACACTACACTAGTCATTCTAAATGTAAAAATTACTACTATTTGGAGATTTCTTAAAGAATAAATACTATATAGACATGATGAATTACAGATGCCTGGTCTCATTTTTTCAACAAACCAGATGAGTTCTCAGTACATTGGTCAAATTTTATCAGCATGGGTGCTGTGTGCTTGGTATGAGGACTGGACTAGGGATCAGAAACTCAGATTCTAGTCCAATTCTCCTACAAACGAACTTGCTGGGTTATCTCTTTTTCTTTCCTTGGATCTCAATTTTTTGAACTGTGAAAATAAGTTAGGCATGAACTTTAAATGTTCTTCTACAACCTAAGCTTCTTTATTCTTTTCAAGCATGGGTGTATCTTAGGCCCTCTTTGATCGTCAACTCCAAAGTCCAGTTTAACAAGCTTTTCTCGGTAAGATATATGACATATCTATTAGAATAATTATCTGTGAATTTTAATGTTTCCTGCTCAGAAAGAAATTAGGGCTTGTTAAAAGAAAAAACTATTTCAAAAGTTTATTTTCCTTTCTCTCATTTCTGTTCTCTATTAAATAAAATGGTGGGTTTTTCTCTCCATTATATACTTGAAAACAATAATAAATACAACTCAGATACTTCACTTAACTGGTCACTGTAAAGGTCTAATAAAGAAAATCAACCTCTCTAGTATCTAGCACCTAGTAGAATGCTAAGCTCGATAGTAGTCCCTAAACCAATGTTTTTAGGTCACATGGAGAAATACCTTTGTTTCCACACATTAACTTTAGTATTTCAACAGGGAAGCCATAATTTCACAATAAGTAAAATAAAATATAATGAAGCATTTCAGCTTCAAACAAACTTCTCATTAAATAGGATATTTATGTATTACATATATTTTTCAAAAATTATCAGAAACTTTAGGACTCTGGTTTTATACCATGTAATCTGGTCAAAAAGGCTTATTCCTGTTTCTTGGAATGTAAAAGAGCAATCTGAAAAAACAGAAGGGAAGTAGGCCATTTCTATACCAACCAATTGACCTTCAGTCAGAGTGTTTTTGATTTTAAGTTATTTGGTTGCATTCAGTTATTTAAAAAAGAACCAATTAACAGTTTACTGACTGAATACAACTGGTGGTTTGCAAATTACCAAGCTTTTTTACAAAATTCAACTTTCTTGTTCTTCTTTGACATGGTTTGTTTAACTCAATTCAAGCAGGGGATTTTTATTCCTCTCCCTACTATGAAACTTGTATATATAAAGAGCAGTGCCTGAAATATAATAGGTTCTCAATAAATATTTGAAATATAAACCAAAATTATCAGTGGCCTATTCATTAAAGTCAAATGGACATCTATTTACAATTGTGATGACTGCCTATTTTATTCTTGACATTTTTGACACTATTCACTATAGTCACTATGCTAAGACAATTATAGTTAAGTTAACTGCTCACTGCCAAACTTGGTTTCAAATTCTCAACTTCAGGAGAATCAACGAATTACAGAATTAAAAGGTGTCATTCAGGATAATTGGTTCTTACAGCAAATCTCATCTCATTGCTTCCACAATAAGCACAAAAGTAGGGATAGTGAAGATTAAGTATTATGTGAAGTTAAGTCATTAACAATGGACTAGGAATAGAATCCAATTTCCTCTTCTATCCATGATATATTAAGCATCACTATCATCTTTTCAATAATAAGGAAAAGGGTATTCTATTTTGTTTCCTTTGTTGATAACATCCTGATGACTAAGTGGATATTTTAATAGAGTCCAAATTTTAATCTAAGAATGCATTTAAAGGTTACATCTCTCCTAAGAAATGGAGGCCCATTTATCTATGCAAAAACCAGTCTATACAAACATTAAATACATACTTAAGATATGGATTTAATAGTGTTCCTTCCCCCATCTCCTTCATGATATTAAAGTTCAAATTTGGAATCCAGTTGTTGGTTAGTCCCATGCTCAATATAACCAGCCCACATTCCACAATGTCCTCTGTTGTGCTTTACGTATTCAAATCAGCTACCATTAGTTTTCATTAATTCCATGGTAGCTCTTCACCATCTGTCTCTATCCTCATTGTTTGGGAACTAAATAACAAGTGGGGTTTGACCTATCTATCCAGATTATCAGTGGATAATCACTCAGAATGCTCTAATCCTAGGTTTGTGTACTAGCATCTAAAAAATTGTCTCTTCCCTGGCAGTGACAGATGATGTTCGGAAAGGCAATGAACCAGAGACTCAATGCCATGAACCAGAATTGTCATGCACCATCTTTTGTCAGTCCAATGGGACTTCAGATTGAAATGCAAATATGAAAATTTATTTAAAGGCAGAATCAGCTCTTGGGAAAAATTCCATCATTTTTTCAATATAATTTTATGTTAATATATTATTCTATTTTCTTTATTGTTTAAATTCTCACCCAATGATATTTTAATTTATCTGAGAGAGAGAGAGAGAGAGAGAGAGAGAGAGAGAGAGAGAGAAACATCTATGGAATATCCCCCATATGCACCCAGATGGGGGATCAAATCCATAACCTAGGCATGGGCCCAGACCAGGAACCGAGCCTACAACCTTTTTGGTGCATAGGACGATGCTCCAACCAACCAAACCAACCAGCCAGGAAATATTATCCTATTTACTTAAAACTCTCTTACCCAAACTAAAAATTTTCTCTAGAAAAACATCCATTACCCTTGTGAAGTCTTTTACTCTTTCTAAAGTCAAGATAAGTGACATTAAAATATGAAAAATAGGTTCATGCCCTAGATAAGTTTATTCAATTTATGCATCATTCTTGCTTTCAATAATTCTGAATATAGCAGGGCCAGCCAGAAAAATGATGAACTTTTAATTTTGAATGGCAGTCAGCAATTGGCTTAGTATTTCATAAGGAAGCAAGGATCTAAAATATGTATATTTCAAAGAGTAAATGGCTTGCAAATGTTTTGCTTGTGATGTAGTTCATTTTTACTAATGTTCTTGTAAATAGTCTTCTAATTGGGAAATGAGTTTTAAAATATGGGGGAAAATAAACTGAAATTAACCAACATTTAAGTCTCTAATTGACAAATGGGCTGAGAGTCAGGATGTGTGTATAAAATATGTAATTTTTCTTATACTGAAACTTAAGACAGAATAGTACACACAATGAGAAATCAACTAGAAAGCAAACAACTGGATTTTTGTCTGGATTCTGCCCCCCACTAGCTATATAACCAAGAGCAAATGGTAACTTCTTAATTTGTGCATCTGTGCTATGCTTACCTCACTGAACTATTATGCAAACCCAATGAGATATGGAATGAAATATGAAATGGCTTTGTGAACTGTGGACTGCTATACAAATGAATAGTTATACCTAAGACTTTTGTAAACTATAGAGTACTATGGACAGAAAGACTTAGAAATCATCTACAATCTCTCTTCATTACCAATGAGCAGAGACAATCAGAAGTGGAGTCTTGAGATACTTCATTTTGACTGTTTCAAATTATTATTTCCATATATATTAAAAGTTAAAACATACCAAAACATATTTATAAGAATCTGGGTGATTTTGATATTTATAACATACACACAACATACTTGTATATATAATCTCTTTTGCAACTATATCAAAAGTCTAAATTTGAGGTCATTTGCAAATTAGAGACCTTGGCCAAATGGCTCTTCTGGATCGCTCCTTGTAATAGGTTCTGCCAGGGAGTTTTATATTGGTGACATTCCTGGTGCTTTCATACTAATTATCTGTTCAAGGTTAATAAAAGAAAAAATGAAATCAGATTAAAGTTTTCCTTTTTGCTACTGAACAGACCATGCACATATTCTAAGTTTGTGGCAAAGACTAGAAATGTGGAGTGAACTGAAAAGACTGAGAGCCTTGAGTGTCTAAGTAAATATCAAAAAACTATCTTGTTTCCTCCACAATGATTCTGCAAAAAGAAGAAGAAGTAGGAGAAGAAGAAGACTATGCCAGAAACTAAACTGAGGGACCCTAACTCTGTAGAATGAAACTAGATTATAGTTTGTTCCCTTGTACAAAAATTAATTCAAAATAGATCAAAGACTTATATATAAGATCTGAAACAATAAATGACCTAGAAGTAAACATAGGTACTAAACTTATGGAACTTGGTAGTCAAAAACATTTTATGAATTTGACCCTGAAGGCAAGGAAATAAAGGCAAAAATAAATAAATGAGAATTTATCAAACTAAAAAATTCTTAACAGCAAACAAAACGGACAACAAACAAAAAGGCAATCAACCAAATGGGAGATGATATTTGCAAAAATCAGCTCCAACAAGAGGTTAATATCCAAAATATATAAAGAACTCATACAACTCAACACCAAACAATCCAATTAATAGGTGGGCAGAGGACCTGAACAGACACTTCTCCCAAGAACACATACAAATGGCAAACAGATTAATTAAAGATTAAAGGGGGATAAATACATGATGACAGAAGATTATTTGAATTTTGGTGGTGGGCTCACACAATGTAATATACAGATCATGTATCTTAGAAATGAACACTTGAAACCTATAATTTTATTAACCCATGTCACCCTAATAAATTTAATAAAAAAGATAAAACATATACAAACATGAAAATCTTTCATGTATAAACAAGATATAGGCTTAATTTAAGTATCTGATAAAAAAAAAACAACAAGCAAAAGTTGTTCATTTTTAATTGCAAGTAATTTACTTCCAACACATCTTTGGTTGAATTCCCACAAATTCTCTGGGCTTAATTCTCATTAAGAAGTATTGTTTTTCATGCTTGTTTATCCTATATAATAAAAGCCTAATATGCTAATGTCTGGACATCTGGCTTCCCGTTCAACCAATCAAAGTGTAATATGCTAATGATGTGCTAAGGCCGCTCAACTGCTCACTATGACATGCACTGACCAGCAGGGGTAGACACTCTGACCAGTAGGTTAGCTTGCTGCTAGGGTCCGGCTGATCGGGACTGAGTAAGATAGGCTGGACATGCCCTGGAGCCCTCACATAGTCCCTCCCCAGCTGGCCAACCTCCTGCATCCCTCCCTGGTCCCAATTCTGCACCGGTGGGGTCCCTCAGCCTGGCCTGTGCCCTCTCACAATCCATGTCCCCTTGGGGGATGTTGGAGAGCTGGTTTTGGCCTGATCCCACACAGGCTAGGCCGAAGGACCCCACTGGTGCATAAATTCATGCACTGGGCTTCTAGTTACAATATAAGAATAAATACATATGCAAGAGTGTATGAAATTGATTTGCATTTCTGACAAAACACTCCAAGCACTGTGATAGAATTTCATTAAAATTAATACTTATTAAAAAAAACAAAATTGTGATTCAGTTTCAGAGTAGTGTCACATTCAAAGAAAAATACTAAGCAACCAAACTCATTTCAAAAAGTAATCCTGAATTTTACTCAAATATTTCAAAAAGCATTAAAAGGGCTATAATTCAGAGCCCCCAAAACCTTTGTAAAAGTTTTGTCCTCTCCATTTCTGCCATAACCTCCAGCTCCTACAAGCACTATCAACTCTTCAAGAAACCATAGCCTCATGAGCTCTTCTAGTTATTTTTCCCTTTGCCAAATCCATTTTTTCACTTGTCTTACTGTTGCAAGGTAAAATATATGACAGAGTCTAATTGGAATCTCAAAGAAACAATGACAGTTTATTGATATAAGCTTGTCCCATGCAATTTTGGTGACAAATGTATACTAACATTATTTTCTATTTTTATCTGAAATTCAGATTTAATTGCATGTCCTATATTTTTATTTGCTATGTATGGTAACCCTAATCTGTACCCCAGAATGACCATTGGTACTATGCTTCCACCTACTGGCCCCAATGTACCATCTGAAGGTTCCATGTCCCCTGGTTTCCTGTTTTTCTTTTTTTAAATCCTCACTGGAGGATATTTTTCTTCTATTAATTTCTAGAGATGGTGGCCGGGGAGAGGTCAACGGGGCAAAAAGGAGACTTATGTAATACATTAAACAATAAAGAATTTAAATTTTTAAAAAATGTTCTAGAGAGAGTAGAAGGGGGGGGAGGAGGGGAGAGAGAGAAACATCCATTGATGTGAGAGAGACACATCAATTGGTTGCATCTAGCATGTGCCCCTACTGGGCGGCGGAACCTGCAATCCAGGTATATGCCCTTGACTGGGAATCAAACCCGTGACCCTTCAGTCCACAGTGCAATGATCTAACCACTGAGCAAATCAGTCATGGCCCCTAATTTGCTCTTGATCACAGTGGAGGCAAAGGTATAAAGTCTCTCAGGAGGCATAATTTCCCTCTCTATTTTTTTCTACAAAGAATTCTCATGGAGAATTCTGGTGAATAAAATTGCCACTATATTATACAATATATCACTGGAGATGAACTCAAAAGGGTTAGAGAAAATCCCTAAAGGGACCTGCAAGAGAATTGAAGATAAAGAAATCCTCGATCAAATTTATCCAAATATGAGCACTCTCTGAGTAGTTAGTGATATGAAATAATTATCATTATATTTTTAGGTAACATAACAGTCTTGTGATAATGTTTTACAAAAGGAAACCTTACCTTTTAGAGATGCATACTGAAGTAATTACAGACAAAATCGTTTGTGTCTAGAATTTGCCTTAAAATAATCCAGTAAATGGGTAGAGTGAATACATGGGGGTTTGTTGTATTATTTTCTCTACTTCAGTATATGCTTGAATTTTCTATAATAAAAAGTTGTTAATTAAGCCAGTTTATTATCTATATAGGATCTTTCTTAGAAGATGATGCTGGAAACAGACCTACATCATTTAAACACACCAGAGAGAAAAGGTTACTATAAAGAAAACATTGGCTGATCTAAAACTAACCACAGCCAAAATCAGCACTTCCATTTGGCCATTTCAGTTGAAAAGGGCTTTAATTTATTTGATATTTGACTCTTCAAAATAGATTCTGCCATAGTCAATCAGAGGTTTCTGTAAAAAAAAAAACAAACATATATATATATATATATATATATATATATATATATATATATATCTGCCAACCCACCTGTACTTGCATATAGAAAGCAAGATTTAGATCAAAGGTTTGGTGGGTAGTACTGTGTAAAAAGAGTTTCTCGTCAAACCTGGTATTGGGCTAGAATCATAAATTACATTGCTGCCACTTCAGTCCACTATTTTTACAAAGGAAAATATTTTTGCCATGATGAACATCCAGGGGAAAAGCCAAATCCTGACAGCCACAGAAACCGTTGTTGTCCTGAATAAAATATACCTAGAAAAATCACATGAGTTGTGTACAATAACTTCTCAACTGCGTAGGCAAACTTAGTTTTATCTGGCTCTAGGCTACTTTCTTTAATTCACTTAACCCTCTCACCACACACACAGTTTTGGACGTTTTGCATAATGACAGAAGCACAAATTAAAGATGCTTTTTTCATTAAATATGAAATTTTTAAAAATGCAAACAAATTCAAAATACTGTTGTGTATAGAAATACTGCCGATAGGCAGGGATTTGTTTTCATTCTATTCAACTATAACGTTTATTGAATATCATCTACATGCCATGTAATGAATTCTGGAATTTCTTTTTTGAAACAAGCCATGTATTATACAAATTAAGGAGATAGTTAATGGTGCCTTACAATTTACCAGGCATCTTCCACAGATTACAGGAAAAGTAAGGGTCCTCAGACTTTCCTCATTTTCCTGAGTGTCACTTGATTAGGATGAACTTGGAATCCTTGTTAGCAGCTTGGGTAAGACTGTCAGATTCATGGCAAACTTGACTTTTTTATGGCTACACAATATCAAAATTGCTGTCTGAAAATTGAAATGTTGACATATTTGATTATTAGATCTATCAACCAGATATTATATCTGGAATACACACACTGTAATAATAAGGTGAATGCATTGGAGTTCGACATATGAGTTGGAATTCTTGTTCCACCAATTCACTAGATGCTTGACCTCAGAAGAAGTTAGTTAACATTGATGAATCTCAGTTCCCTCATCAGCACAAGAGGGGTAATAATACAGACATTGAGAGATTGTTGATATGACCAAATGGTGTTACAAATGTTGCATCTTCTGCTTAGAATTTCTTTCTTCTGTCTCTCATAGTTAACAGCTATGTGCTCCTTCACCAATCTAGAATCAAATACTTTTACCTTTAAAAATAATGACTCTTGAAGATGGTGGCATAGGTAAACACCTGAAATTGCTGCCTCGCACAACCAATTCAAAACTACAACTAAAAGACAAAATGGATATCATCCAGAACCACAGGAAGGCTGGCTGAGTGAAAATTCTACAACTAGAAGGAAAGAGAAAAGCACACTGAGACTCAGAGGAGGTGCGGAAGTAAAGTGCAGAGGTAAGGAGGCGTGTGCGCGAAAAGGGCTGGCAACTGAGTACGTGGTTGTCTTCCTCAATTGGGAGGGAGACACAAGCTCCCGACTGCTCTGAACTCCAGTTCCGGGCAAGACTCTGGGGACCCAGACTCATATGGGGGGGGGGGGACTGGACTGTCTGGCATCAGGCCGAACTTGAGGGCAGCTTTCTCTCAGAGGTGCTTGCAGCGATTACTGCGGAACACTGAGACCTGGGGGCCTCTTAGGGCAGAGCTGACGATCAGCCATTGCTTTTTGCTCCACCCTGTGGATTTCCCTGAGACCCACCCCACCCAAGCTGTGCACAGAGGATTTTGCATATGAATGGCTTGGCCCTTTGCAATCTAAAATTACCTAACAAACTGCATCTGGGTCAGAGAGACCCAGAACATCCAAAAGAAGGCCCAAGGCCCCACAGCAGCTTGCATTGCTTCACACTGGGCCTCATCTAGGCACCTCCAAAATCCAAAGAAGAGGAATCTGAACATCTCTCTGTAGCTCCTGCTGGGTGGCCTCAGACAGAGGCTAAATTAGCACCTCCTTAGAGATCCAAGAGCCAGTGTACCCAATCGTCAGAGTGGGACCATCCAGAATACAACTCCTCAGATCCATAAGGGACACAATCAGGGGGCAGACTCAGTGAGCACCAAAGCCCCACTGAAACAAGTCTTGACCCATAAGGGTGTCTCCAGCACAGAAGTTCTCCCATCATAGACACAGCTGATTCTCATAGCCAATTGGCTTGGAGGTCAATTCCTCCCAGTGATACCACCAACAATCAAGGCTTAACTACAAGACTGTGCACACAGCCCACAAAGGGGTGCACCAAGAGTGTCCACTTCAGGTAACTGGGGAGGCTGAGCCACTGGGCCCTATAGGACACCTAGCACACAAAGCCACTCTATCAACTCAGGGAAGCAGCCAAAATGCAGAGACAAAGAAACAGGTCACAAATGACAGAAATGGAGGAAAGTAAATGACTGGATATATAGTTCAAAACCACAGTTATAAGGTTTTTCAAGAATTTTCTAGGAACTGCCAATAAATTGAGTGAGACCCTTGAGGATATGAAAAAAGACCAATTAGAAATTAAGCATACACTGACTGAAATAAAGAATAATATACAGAGATCCAACAGCAGACTAGAGGATCCCAAGAATCAAGTCAAAGATTTGAAATACGAAGAAGCAAAAAACACCCAACCGGAAAAGAAAAAAGAAAAAAGAATCCAAAAATATGAAGAGAGTGTAAGGAGCCTCTGGGACAACTTTAAGCGTACCAACATCCAAATAATGGGGGTGCCAGAAGAAGAGAGAGAGCAAGATACTGAAAACCTATTTGTAGAAATAATGACAGAAAACGTCCCCCACCTGGTGAAAGAAATAGACTTACAAGTCCATGAAGTGCAGAGAACCCCAAACAAAAGGAATCCAGAGAGGACCACACCAAGACACATCCTACTTAATAGTAGACAAATATGCAATTTGACCATACCTCCACTACACCCAAGCCATGCCCACCAGCCCAAGCCACGCCCACCAGCCAATCAGGGCGAGTATGCAAATAAACTGAACCAAGATGGCTATAGCCACCGAGAGCAAGGTTTCCCAGGCAACAGAGGGAAACAAACTTTCTGCCTGCCCTTGACAGGCCTAAGCCTCCAATCAAGCTACAAAGTTTCAATTATAGAAGGTAAACAAATTCAAACAGAATGGCGGCAGCCACGGAGCTGGAGAGACCAGGCCAGGGTTGCCCGCGGTAACGGAGAAAGCAAAGCTTTCCGCACACCCTGGCCGGGCTCAGGCCTCTGCTTAAGGCTACAAAGTTTCAATTATAGAAGGTGAATTAACTCAAACAGAAATGGCTGCTGGTGGAGCATGCAGGAGGCTTGGCTCCACTCCAGGCTACAAAGTTTCAATTGTAGAAGGTAAATAAATTTCAGATACCAGTGCCTCCTCTTGGGTCGCCAGGGGGCGTGGCTGGCCTGCAAACCACCACAGGCCCCTTGCTCAGGCTTCCTCATGCTCCAAGGGAACCCCCACCCTTATCTGGGACACCCTTCAGGGCAAACCAGCTGGCCCCCACCCCTGTACCAGGCTTCTATCCTATCTAATAAAAGAGTAATATGCAGATTGACCACCACTCCAACACACAATATGTCTGTCCCCATGTGGTAAAAGATCCTGCCCCCATGTGGACACAAGATGGCCACCACAAGATGGCCAGCAGGGGAGGGCAGTTGGGAGGCACCCGGCCTGCAAGGGAGGGAAGTTGCAGGCGATCAACCCTGCAGGGGAGGGCAGTTACGGGTGACCGGGCCAGCAGAGGAGGGAAGTTGGGGGCGAACAGGCTGGCAGGGGAGCAATTAGGCATCAATCAGGCTGGCAGCGGAGTGGTTAGGGGGTGATCAGGCTGGCAGGCAGAAGAGGTTAGGGGCAATCAGGAAGGCAGGCAGGCAAGCAGTTGGGAGCCAGCAGTCCTGGATTGTGAGAGGGATAACCAGTGGGATCAGGCCTAAGTGGGCAGTGGGACATCCCTCGAGGGGTCCCAGGTTGGAGAGGGTACAGGCTGGGCTGAGGGGACACCCACCCCCTCCATGCACGAATTTCGTGCACCAGGCCTCTAGTCATAAATAAAATGCCAAGGGAAAAAAACAAAGAGAGAATCTTAAAAGCAGCAAGAGAAAAACAGTTACCTACAAGGGAGTACCCATATGATTGTCAGCTGATTTCTCAACAGAAACTATGAAGTCCAGACGGGAGTGGCAAGACATATTCAAAGTGATGAATAGCAAGAACATACAACCAAGATTACTCTACGCAGCAAAACTATCATTCAAAATTGAAGGTCAGATAAAGAGCTTCACAGATAAGAAAAAGCTAAAGGAGTTCATCACTGCCAAACCAGTATTATATGAAATGCTGAAAGGTATTCTTTAAGAAGAGAAAGAAGAAGAAAAAGGTGAAGATAAAAATTATGAACAACAAATACATATCTATCAACAAGTGAATCTAAAAATCAAGTGAATAAAAAATCTGATGAACAGAATAAATTGGTGAATATAATAGAATCAGGGGCATAGAAAGGGAGTGGACTGACAATTCTCGGGGGGAAAGGGGTGTGGGGGGTGCAGGAAGAGACTGGACAAAAATCGTACACTTATGGATGAGGACATTGGGGGGTTAAGGGCAGAGGGTGGGGTGGGAACTGGGTTGAGGGGAGCTATGGGGGGGAAAAGAGGTATAACTATAATAATATGAACAATAAAGATTTATTAAAAATAAAATAAAAAATAAAAATAATGACTCTTAGCACCTCTTTGTCACCATGAGAATCTATTTCACTCCACCACAGGGTCATTCCTACTGGAATAATCCCACTTCTCATTTCTGGTAGCTCTCACTTGGCCTCTTAACTTGAAAATCTGGTATGCCCCCTTGACACTAGAGAATGCTATCACCACCACTATAACATGCTTGCTATAGTGAGGCCAACTAGATTATGCCATCATGCCAAGGATTATAATGTAACTAGAAGCCCGGTGCACAAAATTCGTGCACGCCGGGGGGTTGTCCCTCAGCCCAGCCTGTACCCTCTCCAATCTGGGACTCCTGGACATCCCTCTCACAATCCAGGACTGCTGGCTCCCAACTGCTTGCCTGCCTGCCTTCCTGATTGCCCCTAACCACTTCTGCCTGCCAGCCTGATCACCCCCTAACCACTCCGCTGCCAGCCTGGTTGATGCTTAACTGCTCCCCTGCCAGCCTGTTTGCCTCCAACTTCCCTCCTCTGCCAGCCTGGTCACCCCTAACTGCCCTCTCCTGCAGGGTTGATCACCTCCAACTGCCCTCCCTTGCAAGCCTGGTCCCTCTCAACTGCCCTCCCTTGCAGGCCTGGTCCCTCACAACTGCCCTTCCTTGCAGGCCGGGTGTCTCCCAACTGCCCTCCCCTGCTGGCCATCTTGTAGTGGCCATCTTGTGTCCACATGGGGGCAGGATCTTTGACCACATGGGGGCATCTATATTGTGTGTTGCAGTGATGATCAATCTGTATATTACTCTTTTATAAGATAGGATAGAGGCCTGGTACAGGGGTGGGGGCCAGCTGGTTTGCCCTGAAGGGTGTCCCAGATAATGGTGGGGGTTCCCTTGGGGTGTGGGGCAGCCTGAGCGAGGGGCCTGTGGTGGTTTGCAGGCCTGCCACGCCTCCTGGCAACCCAAGGGGAGGCCCTGGTATCTGGAATTTATTTTCCTTCTACAATTGAAACTTTGTAGCCTTAAGCGGGTGAGCCCAGCCAGGGTGTGCGGAAAGCTTTGCTTCCCCTGTTGCCGCCGGCAACCCTGGCCTGCTCTCTCAAGCTCCATTCTGCCGCCATTTGTTTGAATTTGTTTACCTTCTATAATTGAAACTTTGTAGCTTGAGTGGAGGCTTAGGCCTGCAACGGCTATGGAAAGCTTGGCTTCCTCTGTTACCTGGGAAACCTTGCTGTCTGTGGCTGTAGCCATCTTGGATTGGGGTTAATTTGCATACTCGCCCTGATTGGCTGGTGGGCGTGGTTTGGCTGGTGCGCGTGGCTTATGTAGCGGAGTGATGGTTAATTTGCATATTACCATTTTATTAGAGAGGATAGGAATTCCAAAGAAACTTGCCATCATTATTACCACTAAAATATTGGCACTACTACCATGAGCATGTTTTCTGACAGGCTAACCCCAATTCTTTTAAGTACCATATAGAACAAACAAATGTGCTGTCACAGATACATTGTTAAAAGAAAACCAACCTGCATACCATTTTTTTCACCATTCATCACTGTGATGGCTTCACTGCTACTTTCCATGGTTTGGAAGAAGAAAAGGAGAACTATAAAGTCTCTTCCTTAGATTTATAATCATCTATACTGTTCAGCACCTTCACCCATGGTCTAGGCTTTCTGTCTTATACTCACACATTCTTAAATAGCCAATAATCTGAAAGTATACCTACAATGCATTGGAGGCAAGGGTAGGAGCACCTTTTAGCCTCCCAACATATTGTGACAGAAGAAGCCTCTCACCTTAGAGGGGGATATAGGCTCAACTGCTAAACTTGGGCTGCCAACCCATATTCCATATTCCCCTAAGATTAATTATTCCTTAAAGGACTGTTTCTTTGTTCCTGCCCATTGATCTCCGTAGAAAACATCTAATCTCAAGCATCCAAGATGTCCTAATAACATTTAATCTCAAAAGGAAGAGTCTTTGGAGTCTTCATCTCTTCTTTTACATTTTTATTGTGTCAAAATAACAATTTACTTTTTTAAGTGTACAGTTTTGTGGCATTAAGTACATTCACATTGTTCTGCAACCATCACCACCATCTATCTCCAAAACTGAAACTCTGTACCCATCCTATTTAATAAAGAGGTAATATGCAAATTGACCATCACACTCTCACACAAGATGGCCACCCCCATGTCATCACAAGATGGCCACCCCATGTCATCACAAGATGGCCACCACAAGATGGCTGGCAGGGGAGGGCAGTTGGGGGTGACTGGGTCTGCAGGGGAGGGAGGGCAGTTGGGGGGACCAGGCCTGCAGGGGAGGGCAGTTGGGGGCAACCGGGCCTACAGGCAGGAGAAGTTAGGGGTGACTGGGCTGGCAGGTGAGGGCAGTTGGGGCAATCGGGCCAGCAGGGGAGCAGTTAGGCATCAATCAGGCTAGCAGGGGAGTGGCTAGGGGGTGATCAGGCTGGCAGGCAGGCAAGTGGTTGGGAGCCAGCAGTCCCGGATTGTGAGAGGGATGTTCAACTGCCAGTTTAGGCCCAATCCTGGTGATCAGGCCTAAACCGGCAGTCATACATCCCCTGAGGGGTCCCAGATTGGAGAAGGTGCAGGCTGGGCTTGGGGACAATCCCCCCACGCCCATAGCACAAATTTTATGCACTGGGCCTCTAGTTAAAAAATAATTCACCATTTTCCTTCACCCCAGCTCCTGTTAACCAGTATTCTACTTTTTGTCTCTATAAATGTGACTACTCTTATTACCGCATGTAAGTGGAATGAGACAACATTTGTTTTTTTGTGACTGGCTTATTTCACTTAGCATTATATCTTCAATATTCATCCATGCTGCAGCATGTGTCATATTTTTCTTTTCATTTAAAAGCTGAATACTATTCCATTATATCTATACTGTATACTACATTTTGTTTGCCCATTATATGTATATACTACATTATGTTTGCCCATTCATCTGTAGGTGGATACTTAGATTGTTTCCACCTTCCTGGCTATTGTAAATAATGTTGTAGGCCTATGGACCGTACCCATGCATGAATTTTGTACATCAGGCCTCTAGTTTGTGTACAATATATCTTTGAGTCCTTGTTTACAATTTCTTTGGATATATACCCAGAAGTAGAATTGTTGGATCTTTAATTGTTTTAGCTTCATTCCTTTCTTACCACAGGTTTTCGTACTCCCAATGTAAATTTTGATTTTACTTTCCCTAAGTATTTCTTCTTTAAAACTTAGTTCAAGGTTTCTGCAAGAAGCCTGCCCTTGCCATCCCAAGTTTTCCAGCCTTGTTAGGTATTCTCCTTTGTATGCACCTATAGAATACTTAGAATGCCTATATCTTATTACTTACCAGATTGAACTGCAGAATTGCTTACTTGCCCATCTTCTCCTCCATTAGTCTACAAGCTCTATCAGGGCAAATATTTCCCTATTTAGCACTGCATTCTCAACTTCTAGCATTTCTCCTGGCACTAATGGGTCCACATAAAATGACAGGCCCTTCTCCAGAATTCCAAACAATTAATTTCGGTTGCTTTTATACCTACCCTGTAACAATGAACTTATTTGGTTGTTTTATCCAACTGTTTCCTAAAAGTGTTACATTTAAGGGATTTCTACAATATTAGTATCTTTCCTTCCCTCACATTCTTTCTAAAATGTCAAGAAATATTTTGGGGGCAATTTGTTCCCATCTTTAAAAGCTATATCTAGACATTTCTAAAAACTAATTAATTTGTGACTTAGTTAAGTGGAAAACTTAGTCATGTTAATGCAATATATTTTGAGTTTCAAATTTCAAAATCAGCCCTCCATTTTAATGATATCCCAATTTCATCTGATCTGCTTCTTGAGCTGTTAGTCTCATAAGTTCAAGGTTAGGCTTGTTTTATTGTTTAGTGAAAATGAAAGTTGACAGCTCTATCCATATTAATCAAATTAATGAGAATTTTTGGAACAAGCAATAACAAAGCAACTCACTCCCTACATTGTGTTGGCATTATGGGACAAAAGGATATTGCCTATTCATCCTGTGTTTCCCCTGCAGTATATAATTAAGAAAACAGCACCAGAAGAAGACTGGGATGCTTCTGCATAATGTCCAAGTTAAAGTACAAATTTCTAGGTGAATTCCTTTATTAGGCAAACTTCTTAGAAAACAACAGTCACAGTTTTCCAGTAGAATCACCTTAACAGACACAAATAGTTTCTCCCCAAGTAGTTCTAAAGGGAAATGTAGATTTATTAGAATCATGAAGCCCCTCCAATGAGGCAGGAGTCACACAGACACTGGAGTCAGAGGAATTGTGGTCAGACAGAAATGAGACACTGCAAGGTAGAACACAGAGTTTTTTCAACTTTTCCAGCCACATTCCCCCACAGAGGAGTAGACTTTAGTATATTGCTTTGAGATATTATATTTTACTAGAGGCCCGGTGCACGAAATTCATGCATGGAGGGGGGTTGTCCCTCAGCCCAACCTGTACCCTCTCCAATATGGGACCCCTTGAGGGATGTCCGACTGCCCATTTAGACCCGATCCTGGTAGCATCGGGTCTAAATGGGCAGTCGGACATTCCTCTCACAAACCAGGACTGCTGGCTCCCAACTGCTTGCCTGCCTGCCTTCCTGATTGCCCCTAACCGCTTCTGCCTGCCAGCCTGATCACCCTCTAACCACTCTGCTGCCAGCCTGTTTGCCCCCAACTTCCCTCCTCTGCCGGCCTGGTCACCCCTAACTGCCCTCTCCTGCAGGGTTGATCACATCCAACTGCCCTCCCTTGCAGGCTTGGTCCCTCTCAACTGCCCTCCCTTGCAGTCCGGGTGCCTCCCAACTGCCCTCTCCTGCTGGCCATCTTGTGGTGGCCATCTTGTGTCCACATGGGGGCAGGATCTTTGACCACATGGGGGCAGCTATATTGTGTGTTGCAGTGATGACCAATATGCATATTACTCTTTTATTAGATAGGATCATCTAAATTCATTCAAATATCACATTCCAGTCAAGAACATGATCATATTTGTTTAAAATTTATGGTTTATTTTCTTTGAAATATTCATGTATCATTGAGACTAATGATGATGATGGTAACAATAATAATAATATGATAATAATCCTAACATATAAAAAGCCAGGGGCTGTAATGACCAAAACAAATGGATGGATAACTGAACAGTAGGCTAGGGAGCTGAGGGAACGGGATGAACGGTCACCATGAGGGGTCCCCCACCTGGATCAAGGGCATGGTCTCCTGGGTCCTGTGCTGGCACCACTGCCTCACTCACCCTCAAGCCCCCCTGAGTCCTGACAGCAAAGTGTGTAGGGCATCCTGCAGGAGTTGTGCCATTCTGGGTGCTTTTGCACAAAGACACCCTTTGGGATGAATTCAGCACCACAGCTCACTTCCCATGAGAGTGGAAGAACCGTGTAAAAGGAATTCGACAAAAGCTTTCCACATCTCTGTTTATTCTTTTGAATCCATAAAACAACCTTAAAAAAAGCATTCAGGCCACCTAAGAGAGAATGCACTTTCTGGCCAGAGCATGCAGGATTCTTTTGCCCAACAGGTTAAAGGAAGCAGAGAGCTGACACAGTGGAAATGGCCCGGGTGCCCTATGAGGAGACCACGGGAATGGGGTTGCAGAAATTCCACAAGCCTCTTGCTACCTTCTGCTTCGCAAACCACACCATCCAGATCCTCCAGGATTGGAGGCAACTGGGAGTGGCAGCCATGGTTTGGGAACGTGGCAAGCAAATCCTGGGGGGCCTCTGAAAACATCTGCAATTGGTCTTTATTCAAAAATAAATAAAATAACAACTTTGTTGAGATATAATTCATATACTGTACATGTCACCTAAATGTACCATGAACTGTTTTTTAAAAGTAAATTCAGTGGTACAACCATCACCGTGCTCAATTTTTAAATATTTTCACAACCCCACCCCCTCCAAAAAAAACTTCTACCCACTATAATCACTTTCTTGATCATCTTCCCCAAAATAGAATGCATTTTAAGGGTGAGTAAAGGAAAGTTGAGGGAAGTTAAAATACTGCACAAAGGATATTGTAAAATGACAAAGCCCAAAGTGAAGATCATGTGTTTGCTTTTAAAAATATATATATATTTATTGATTTCAGAGAGAGAGAGAGAGAGAGAGAGAGAGAGAGAGAGAGAGAGATAGAAACATCAATGATAAGAATCACTGATCAGCTGCCTCCCACAGGCCCCCTACTGGGGATGGTGTCCACAACCCAGGCATGTGTCCCTGACCAAAATCAAACCTGCAACCCGTCAGTCCACAGGCCGATGCTCTCTCCATTAAGCCAAACCAGCCAGGGCCATGTGTTTTCTTTAAGTTCTGCGTGGTTGTAATGGTCCCCAAATCTATACTAATAAAAGGGTAATATGCTAATTAGAATGGACATCTTCCAGACGTCCTTCCAGACAAAGTCGCAATGCCTGCAAGGTCCAAGGCTCAGGCAGCTATGGGTGGCTGCGAAGGGCTGAAGCTCAGGCTGGCAGTGACAGCAGCAGTGGGGTCATGGGGGTGGTATCTTCCCCTGATCCACCAGGTCGCCTCCCACAGAGGGAGGCCAGACTGGGGGCTGAGGCAGAGGCAGTTAAGGGCGATCAGGCTGGCAGGGGGGCAAGTTAGGGGTAATCAGGCTGGCAGGGGGGGGAGGTAGGCAGAGGGATTAGGGGCAATCAGGCAGGCAGGCAGGCAGTTAGGAGCCAGCAGTTCTGGATTGGGATCGGTCCTAAACCAGCAGTCGGACATCCCCTGAGGGGTCCCAGATTGGAGAGGGTGCAAGCCGGGCTGAGGAACCTCCCCATCCATGCATGAATTTCATGCACCAGGCCTCTAGTAATAATAATAATTCACTGAGACTACTACTACCACTTGCTAATATTTAGTGAGTGTTTACTATATGTCAGGCACTGTTTTAAGCACTGTATCTGGATTAACTCATACAACAACCCATTTTTTTCTGTAATGAACTAAGATATAAAGAGGTTAAGCAACTTGCCTGAGGTCACAAAGCTAGAAGATGGTGAAGTTGGGTTGGTTAATGCATCATATTTCTCTTTTCATGGTTTTATGTATCTTCAGGGGGAAAGTACTCCAGTTGAAGATTCACTGTGTTAGTGGAAAGATAAATGTACTAAGTAAAAGTCAACAAGCTTAATGTCACTACTGCCTTCCTGTAAGATCCTTTGGAATATTAATTTCCAGTTCTAAATTTGAAGGTGTATGGTATCCTTAAGACTTTTCCAGATCTAATCTGTTTTATCACTTAAGCAATTTTAAATTACTATTAATAATGAGAACTAGATATGAATAAAGTCTATACTTACAGTTTTACCATTATTCCTTCCAATTTTTAATAAAGAAACATGGTGACTTTCAGTGCTTTTACAATAATAATCAAAATCAAGATCATTTTCTTAAACATGACTGTAGACCAGAAGTCAATTAACTTTTTATATAGAGATACACGTAGCAAATATTTTAGACTTTGTGACTCTGTCATTTTAGACAAAAGCATCAAAGATGACATGTAAAGGAATGGGCATAGAAATGATTCAATAAACCTTTAGAAAAACATGTGCTATGCTGGATTTAATCCAACTGGGCTCTAGTGTGTGGAACCCTGCTAGAGACAAAGAATTATAAAGAATTGGGTCTTGCTCTCCACCAGTTTAAATAAATGAAGTCATTGTGATATCCAATATGTTGACAAGCATAGTGTTAAATAGCTGATTTGCTCTGGTGATGTATTTTTAAAATATTTTAGTTTAAACAGGTTAATGCATAGGACTATGTAAGGTTGCATTAAATCCATACCTAGGGGCAGTTAGCTATCATATAAAGTTTCCTGATCAGAATACACACTCTAGAGCTGCTTAGTGAACGTTCAGCATTTGAAGGACCTTAAATCAGGGGTCTACACTGCAAAGTGGGCTAGACTAAGTGCTTCCAATAGTGTTATCTAAATCTACACTGGAGACTATTAATTGGCATAAAAGGTGTTAGAATGTTATTATTGACAAAATGAATGTTATTCAAAATGTATGGTTGAGCCCTGGCTGATGTGGCTCAGTTGGTTGGAGCATCTTCCTCAAATGTTTGAAGGACTAGACACTTTCTTTTACCTCTGAAGTACTGAGATAAAATCCTGAATACATATCTGCTATGAAAGCAAGACTTATGATCTGGGTTGGATTTAAGAATTTATTATCTTGAATGAAGTATTTCCTGACTAGACTTGTTCAGTGTTCTGTCACATAGGGTTGTCCTTTGTAACCTGCCTTAGTCCAGTACCTGCATTTGCTCTGTCTGGTGCACACTTTCATTAATTTATTTATGTCAGTCTGTCAACGTATATTAGGCATGCCTACCATGTGCTTGGTATTGATAAATAAATAAGATATGGCTCTTGTCTTCAAAGAGCCCACTAGATAATGGTAAAGACAGACACAGAAATATACCATTACATTAATTCAGAGACCAATAATAGTCATAAGGGTAAGAATCAGACTAACCTGAGTTTGAATACTAATTCAGCTATTTTTAGCTCTCTGATCTTGGGCAAGTTACATATCATCTTTTAATCTAAAATCAAACTACAAATTTAAAAATGGACATCAGGTTTACTTCAGAATGCTATAGTGAGGATTAGAGTTTGGGATATAATAAATGCTTAATAAATGGTATCTAGTGCTATGCTTATCCTATCTAATAAAAGGGTAATATGCAAATTAACTGCCACTCCTTCACAAAGATGGCAGTGCCCATAGCCACAAGATGGCGGTGCCCAGACCTCTCAGCCCCTCAGGAGTCCCCGGTCCTGTCAGCCCTGCTGCTGGAGTCCCCTGTCCTGTGCACGGGGGGCGGGGGGGGGGGGCGGGGGGGCGGGATTATCCCTCAGCCCGGCCTACACCCTCTCCAAACTGGGACCCCTCGGGGGATGTCCGACTACCGGGGGATGTCCCTGAGGGATCAGGCCTAAACTGGCAGTCGGACATCCCTCTCGCAATCCAGGACCACTGGCTCCTAACCAATTACCTTCCTGCCTGCCGGATTGCCCCTAACCACTCTGTCTGCCATCTTGCTCACCCCCTGCCGGCCTCATGGCCCCCAACTTCCCTCCCCTTCCAGCCTCATGGCCCCCAACAGCCCTCCCCTGCCAGCCTCATGGCTCCCAACTGCCCTCCCCAGCCAATATATATATCAATAATATGTGAGCATGAGGCAGTCCAGGTTTCTGAAATTCAATGACATGAATCTTAGCTATTACTTTGCCAAATAAATGGAATTTACCTATATAATTTAAAAGAGAATTCAGCTTAATATTAAAAACTCTGGCTACCAAGTCAGGTCTGTTTTCAACTTTTTGCCAGCGTTGTAAATTGTTTGTAATATCTGCCCATTTGGGGGTGCATGTAATGGTTATGAATAAATCGGGCTCGCCATACTTCTTTACAATTGCCATAGCATCCTGATATTGCTGCTGCATATTTCTGGGAATACCCTCAAAAGATGATGGAACTATTATCATTTTACCAATCAGTACATTGTCATTTTCAGATCTAGATTTGAGATAATCCATCAAACCACTATATTTTTCAACTCTCAACTTAAATTGGTTTGCTTTAATGAAATTTATCTGATTGGCCTCCATTTTTGAATATGAATCCACAATAAACTGTTGACTTAATTTTTTTGCATTTAAAATAGGATTGAATGTGTCCCACAGAGATGAAATCCATAATACTGCATTTGTGTGACTTGTGTCCTTACATATTGTCTAGTATTATTGTCGATTACACTGTTGTCTCTGAGTCTTAATGCAATTTCGGTTCCCCAGCCTTTTTCACCATGTGGAAAAAGAATAGGATATGTCATTGTATCTAATGTGGGAAACAGGATACTGATTTGTTTCATTTTAGTGGCATTTGGATTATTGGGGTCCGGTTTAGAATGAATGAGCAAGTGCCTTTCAAAAGGAGGTTCTCCATATTCGTTTCTGAATATGACAGCAACCTCGGTTACACGGGGAGAATTATATCTACCCAGATCACTATTACAATCATATTTAATCACCATTGCTACTTCAATGGGAGCAATACCTTTGCTGCTGCTTCAGATTGGGCTTCCTTTTCTACCTCATGTAGCATCTTGTACAATTTTGTTAATTCATTTATTTCATGCATGAGGTTGTTTATGTTGATCATGAGTCCTTCTGAGCAACCCTGGTTTTCTGGCATTGCTCATCTTTTACTTGTTGCTTCGGCTGTATTCAAAATATAGAGTTGAGCAAACTTCTGAGAAACACCATCCAAAGGAAGTAAAGTTCCAGTATGGTGATAAACTTGTCCATGTATTCTAAAACAGTATGGCTCATATCCTGATGGTGATACAATATTTGCACCCATGGAAGCAAAAGCAAAAGAACTATTTATGAAATGAATATTGTCCATGAAATTTTTACTGTTGGAATCTTTGTTTTCCATTAATCTTTTAAAATATGCCGGGTATTCTGGAAAATGTATATAATTTGGACAGACTTTACCTTTGCTACAACATTGAGTAAATTTCCCATCGGATGGTTTTTCATCAGATAAATTTAGTGATAGGCAAAATTGACATCTAAAAGTCATTCCACCACAACTATGTTCAAGAATTGCATCCTCATGTACTCCATTTTCACTGAGAAGGCAGATCCTACCAGTATTGGTAGTACTTGTTGATGACTGTTCTTTAGACATATTCTGTCGACGCTGCCACCTTCTTTCAAGTTCAGAGACACGTTGGCCTTTAGACATTTTCTGTCGATGATGCCGGCTTCTTTTTTTTTAAATTACTTTATTGATTAAGGTATCACATATTTGTCATCAACCCCCTCCCCCCGTTCCCTTCCCAAACCCTCCCACATGCAAGCCTCCCTGCCCCTATTGTCCGTGATCACTGGTTAGGCTCATATGCAAGCACACAAGTCCTTTGGTTGATCTATCTCCTTGTCCCCACCCTCCCCTACCTTCCCTCTGAGGTCTGACAGTCTGATCAATGCTGTTCTTGTTCTTCAGTCTATGTTGTTCATCTTTTCCCCTAGATGAGTGAGCTCATGTGATACTAGGATTGCACTTATAGGAACCGAAAATGAGACAAGCAATAATAGTTATGCTGAGAGGCAAATGAATCAGTCTGTAGTGAGTTTCTTTCTGGGCCAACAGTTCTTTTGAGTCTCGGTTTCTATGTCCAACAGTTGTTAATGTGTTCATAACAGCAATGATATTTCAGTTCTGGATGGTGGACAAATGGTGGTATTGCAGGTCTGACCCTCTCTGGTTTGGTCTTGGGCAATCTGCAGTGACGCATATCTGCTGACTGCTAGTATGGCAAGGCATCGTCAGCGTCTTCCATCTCTGGACTGTTTCTCTTCTGACTTCATGGCTGGAGCACTCCTGTCAATTCCTCTCTGTTGCAGGAATCCACATGTCTCCGAGTTGTTTTCTGAAAATATACAAACATATTCTCGACCAAAAGTTAATAAAGGAATATTTTCTATAAATTTGACTTGCGATCCTTTTTCATTTTTTTGCCCAAATGATTTTCCTTTGGCTTGTTTTGACACCATGCATGTTTTACCTGGGTGACTTGCTGTTAGCATTACAAATAAAAGTTAATTTTCTAAACTAAAAATTTTCTAGATGTAATTTATTTGCAGGATATTTTTCCTTACATGATATTCTTCTACTATCCCCCCTTTTTTGGTTTAAATATTGGGAGGCTTTTGGAAATTTTATGCTGTAATCTTGATAGCTTTTAAATTTTACTTTTTTGGACTAAAATGTGACTGCTTTAGGTTCATTATATGTTACGCAATTTTACCATGAGATGAACTACCAATAAAAATTTTAGTTAACACTTTAGTAACAGCTTTTTTGTATAGTACAATTGATTTTTCTAGAGTATTTGCTTATTTTGATTGGCCAATTTAAATTAGTCTGAAAACTTGACTACTATTTTACTGTCAAATTTAATACTCTAACAACCATCTTGTTTTACCCTGTAATTATTAGTGGAGAGGATTATTTGCCTTCTTGAGTAGGCCCTGAGCATTCCTGGTGCTAGGCTGGATTTAGATATCCTAGACCCCAGTTCCCCGGATCATGGGTGCAAGACATCTCCATCAAGTCTTGTTGCAGTAAGAGGGCATCTGCTGTCGGCCAAGTCTCTGTTACCTGGGTCCTGATTTGAGCTGGGCATGTGAAGCTGAGCAGCCATGGGGGCAAGAGATCTCCTTCAGCAGGGGTGAGGGTTCAGGCCCCTGCAAACTTGGGGGGGTGAAGGTCTGTGCCCCACCTCTGTTGACCCCCAAGTTCTCTCCTGATGGCCCCTGTGCGACTGTGCCTGTCTTAGGTTGTTCCTTCCCTGAGGACTCTTACCCGTCTCTGGCTAACCAGCCATCCTCCGGGGCCAAGCAGGGTGATGTGAGGTTTAGTTCTGTCTCCTTGGTCGCCTATGCCCCCATGGCCTCCACGCCCAGCACCTGCCTTGGGATCCCCTCGCCTGCTGGCAGGGTTCCAGCACTGATCACATATCTTGTGGAACCCAGGTTTCTTCTCCAAGGAGGCCCAGCTCACCCCACTGGGCGAGAGACAGATCCATGGTACCAGCCATTACGAGGTTTCAACCTTGGCATGAACAGAAGCTCAGGCAACAGCTGTGGACAATTGGATTGTGAGAAGCAGGTCCCTCTTGGCCAAAAGGGCAAGAGGGGCCAATTTAGAATGCTCAGGTGCCTTCCCAGGGGGATGCCGGCTTCTTTTGGCTTCAGAGCTACGTTTTGCCAATAGTAGCTTTTTAGATACATTATGTCGCAGGCATCGCCTTCTTTCGAGATCAGATGCACGTTGGTCTTCAGACATTTTCTGTTGATAACGCCGGCTTCTTTCGACTGCAGAGCTACATTGTATCAATAGTTGCTCTTTTGCCCTACCCAGTTTGGCTCAGTGGATAGAGCGTCAGCCTGCGGACTGAAGGGTCCTAGGTTCAATTCCGGTCAAGGGCATGTACCTTGGTTGCAGGCATATCCCCAGGTGAATACCAAGGTTGCTGTCATATTCAGCTGATCGATGTTTCTCTCTCATCTATGTTTCTAACTCTCTATCCCTTTCCCTTCCTCTCTGTAAAAAATCAATAAAAATATATTTAAAAAAAATAGTTGCTCTTTAGACATAGTCCCACCTCCCTGCTGTCAGGGTCTGAGATGCAGGTGAATGAGAGTCCTAGCTGTCAGACCTCTGAGAACTGTCTGACCAACAGCTGATTCTGGCTGATTCTGTGGGGGTGGGACTTCCTCCTTTCTGCTGTAAGAGTCTGGGCCGGCACCCAAGGGGACACAGCATCAAATCCCCCTGTGCCGGAAGACCCAGGGTCAAGTCCCCACCCACTTGCGTGTGCCCCCTGGACACAGCATCCAGCCTCATGGAGGGGCTGAAAGGAGTGGATCCAGCCTGCACTGTTCACCCGCCGCCCTCACCCTGGCAGGGCTGACAGGACCAGGGACTCGAGCGGCGGGGCTGAGGGAACTGGGTGCAGCCATCTTGTGGCTATGGGCACCGCCATCTTTGTGACAGAGTGATGGTTAATTTGCATATTACCCTTTTATTAGATAGGATTTTCTCACCCCAGTATTTACTGTCTAGAAAGATTATTACCTCTCTCCAAACAATTGGTTGGATTTGTTTGCCTCTCTAATTAATATATATATAGCATCTCCCAAATCATATCATTATTCTTCAGAAAAACAAAGTTGTTTTTTCTCAAGAGAGAAATAAACAATAATGGTTTAGGATATGCTTTTATGAAACAAACAAGGGTAAGGCAACTATATTTAAAATGGGTCTTCAGGAGAAGAAAAGTAAAAACAATTGGAATTGGGAGTGAAAGCAAATATTCTAGAATCTTAGATCCCTTTTATAGCTTCAAGGGCTGGGCAACTGACAGCTGGATTTTTATTTATTTAACTTTATTTTATTTTATTTTTTATTTAACTGACAGGTGGATTTTCATTTATTTAACTTTATTTATTTTATTTTTTATTCTTTATTAGTGCCCCGGTGCACAGATTCATGCACATTGAAAGGAAATTAATTAGAAGGTGGGTGGCAGGGTGGGACTGGGCAAGATTGGACAGACACAGCCTTTAGTCAACTTCCCACGGTCCCTCCCCAGCCAGGCTCACCTGGGGTGGCACCACAGCTTGAAGGGTGTCTGCGGAGTGACTGGGGTCCCTCCAGCAGGTGAGGTCCCTCTGTCTGGCCTGCAGGAATCGGGCAGAAACTAGCTCTCTGACATCCCCCAAGGGGTCCTGGATTGCGAGAGGGAACTTCTCAGGTGACACACCCTGGAATCGTGATCCCTCCTCTCTGGTTCCAGGGTACATCACCTGAGAACCCCCCCACTGCCAAGTCACTGCAGCTCAGCAGCTCCTGCGTTGAGCATCTGCCCCCGGTGGTCAGTGCATGTAATACCTACTGGCTGGTTGGCGGGTCGGACAGTCGCTTAGCATTTCATATATATAGATTCTTGGAAGTTTTACATATGTCTCCTTTTTCCCACATTGCCTTCTCCCCACTCACTCCCCCCTCAGCAACACCTCCACCCCTCTATTGTCTGTGTCCATTGGTCATGCTCATATGTATGGATACAAGTCCTTTGGTTGATCTCTTACCTTCCCCACCATCCTCTGCCTTCCCTCTAAAGTTTGACAGTCTGTTTGATACTTCTATGTCTCTGGATCTATTGGTGTTCATCAGTTTCTGTTGTTCATTATATTCCACAAATAAGTGTGATCATGTGATCTTTATCTTTCTGACTGGCTTATTTCACTTAGCATAATGCTCTCCAGGTCCATCCAAGCTGTTGCAAATGGTAAGAGTTCTTTCTTTTTTACAGCAGCATAGTATTCCATAGTGTAGCTATACCATGGGTTTTTAATACACTCATCTGCTGAGTGTATTAAAATCTTAGCTATTATAAATTGTGCTGCTAAGCACATAGGGGTGCATATTTTCTTTCTAATTGGTGTTTCTGATTCTTGGCATTATTCCTAGAAGTGGGATTACTGGATCAAATGGGAGTTCCATTCTTAATTTTTTGAGGAAACTCCATACTGTTTTACACAGTGGCTGCACCAGTCTCCATTCCCACCAGCAGTGCATGAGGGTTCCTTTTTCTCCTCATCCTGGCCAGCACTTGTCATTTGTTGATTTGTTGATGATAGCCATTCTGACAGGTGTGAGATAGTCGTTTTGATTTGCATCCCTCAATGATTAGTGACTTTGAGCATGTTTTCATATGTCTCTTGGCCTTCTGTATGTCCACTATCGAAAAGTGTCTAGGGCCGGGACCGGTTTGGCTCAGTGGATAGAGCGTCGGCCTGCGGACTCAAGGGTCCCAGGTTCGATTCCAGTCAAGGGCATGTACCTTGGTTGCGGGCACATCCCCAGTGGGGGATGTGCAGGAGGCAGCTGATCGATGTTTCTCTCTCATCGATGTTTCTAACTCTCTATCACTCTCTCTTCCTCTCTGTAAAAAAATCAATAAAATATATTTTTTTAAAAAAAGTGTCTAGGTCCTTTTTCCATTTTTAAAATTGGATTGTTTATCTTCCTTTTGTTAAGTTGTATGAGTTCCCTGTAAATGTTGGAGATTAAACCCTTATCAGAGTTAACATTGGCAAATATGTTCTCCCATGCAGGGGGCTCTCTTTTTGTATTTTTGATGGTTTATTTTGCTGTGAAGAAGCTTTTTTATTTTGATGTAGTCCCATTTGTTTATTTTCTCCTTAGTTTCCATTCTCCTAAGACCTGTATCGGTAAAGATATTACTACAACGTATGTCTGATATTTTGCTGCCTATGGATTCTTCTAAGATTTTTATGGTTTTACCATCTTATGTTTAAATCGTTTATCCATTTTGAGTTTAATATATGGTGTAAGTTGGTGTTCAAATTTCTTCTTTTTTGTATGTATCTTTCCAATTTTCCCAACACCACTTATTGAAGAGACTGTCTTGAATCCATTGTATGCTCTTGCCTCCTTTGTCAAATATTAATGGAGCATAATGGCTTGGGTTGATTTCTGGATTCTCTGTTCTATTCCATTGGTCTATATGTCTGCTCTTATGAAGATTCCAGGCAGTTTTGAGAACAGTGGCTTTGTAATACAGCTTGATATCTGGTATTGTAATCCCTCCAACTCTGTACTTCATTGTCAGGATTGCTGTGGGTATCCGGGGTCTTTTTAAATTCCATATAAATTTTTAGAGAGTTTGTTTAGGTCTGTGAAATATTCCATTGGTATTTTTTTAAATACATTTTTATTAATTCAGAGAGGAAGGGAGAGGGAGAGAATGAGAGAAACATCAACGATGAGAGAGAACCATTGATCAGCTGCCTTCTGCATGCCCCTAAAGGGAATCGAGCCCTCAACTTGGGCATGTGCCCTTGACTGGAATTGAAGCTGGGACCCTCAGTCCACAGGCCAATGTTCTATCTATCCACTGAGGCAAGCTGGTTAGGACCCCATTAGTATTTTAATTGGGATTGCATTGGTTCTATAAATTGCTTTGGGTAGTATGGACATTTTAATGATATTGATTATACCAATCTATGAACATGGTATATTCTTCCACCTGTTTATATCTTCCTCTAGCTCATTTTTCAATGTCCTGTAGTTTTCCACATTCAGGTCTTTTATTTCGTTAAATATATTTTTAGGTATCATAATTTTTTTGTTGCAATGGTAAATGGGATTGTTATTTTAGTTGCTTTTTCTATGAATTCATTATTGGTGTATAAAAATTACATAGGTTTCTGTGTGTTAATTTTGTATCCTTCCACATTGCCTAATTAATTTATTAAATCTAGTAGTTTGTGGGTTTTTTTTTATGGAGTTTTTAGGGTTTTCTATATACAATATCATGTCTCTGTAAATAATGACAGTTTCCTTCTTCTTTTTCAATTTGGATACCTTCTTCTTGCCTGATCGCTATGGTTAGCACTTCCAATATTATGTCGAATAGGGGTGGTGAAAGTGGGCATCCCTGTCACATTCCTGTTCATAGGGGAAATGGTTTTAGTGTTTGCCCATTGAGTATGATGTTGGCTGTAGGTTTTTCATACACGTTTTTTATTATGTTAAGGTATGATCCCTTTATTCCTACTTTGCTGAGAGTTTTTATCAAAAAAGGATGTAGGATTTTGTCAAATGCTTGTTCTGCATCAGTTGATATGATCGTGTCATTGTTGTCTTTCAATTTTTTAATGTGATGTATCATGTTTATTAATTTGCAGATATTGTACCAGCCTTGCATCCCTGGAATAAATCCCACTTGGTAATAGAGTATGATCCTTTTAATGTATTGCTGGATGCAATTTGCAAATCTATGTTCATCAGGGATATTGGCCTGTAATTCTCTTTCTTGGTAGTGACTTTATTTGGTTTTGGAATTAGGGTAATGCTGGCTTTACAGAAACAGCTTGGAAGTGTGCCTTCCTCTTGAATTTTTTAGAATAGTCTAAGAGGGATAGGTTTTAGTTCTTCTTTGGATGCATGGTAAAACTCTCCTGTGAAGCCATCTGGTCCAGGGCATTTATTTGCTGGAAGGTTTTTGATTACTGTTTCAATTTCATCAGTAGTAATCAGCCTATTCAGGGTTTTAGATTTTTTCCTGATTGAGATTTGGAAGCTTTCTAGGAATATGTACATTTCATCAAAGTTGTCCAGTTTGTTTGAGTAGAGTTGTTGGTAGTATTTTTTTTTTTTTTTTATAATCCCTTGTATGTCTGTGGGGTCAGTTGTTACTTCACCTCTTTCATTTCTAATTTTGTTTATTTGGGTCCTCTCTATTTGTTTCTTGGTGAGCCTCGCTGGAGATTCATCAATCTTATTTATCATTTCAAAGAACCAGCTCTGGGTTTTATTGATATTTTGTATTGGTTTTTTGGTCTGTACGTCATTTATTTCCACTCTGATCTTTATTATTTCCTTTCTTCTGCTTACTGTGGGCTTTTCTTGTTGCTCTCTTTCTAATTTTTTAAGTTGCAGTGTTAGATAGTTTATTACCATTTTTTTCTTTTTCTTTTTTCCGGTAGGCCTGTAGAGCTATGAACTTTCCTCTCAAGACTGCTTTCACTGTGTCCCATAGATTTTCATTGTCATTTCTTTCCAGGGTGTTTTGTATTTCTTCTTTGATCTCTTTGGTAACCCAATCATTGTTTAATAGCATGCTATTTAGCCTCCAAGTGTTTGATTTTTTTCCCATTGTTTTTATTATAGTTGATATCTAATTTTATGTCATTGTGATCCAAGAAGATGCTTGATATGACTTCAATCTTCTTGAATTTTTAGAGACTTAGCCTGTGTCCTAATATATGGTTTTCTTTGAAAATGCCCCATGTGTAATTGAGAATGTATATTCTGTAGCTTTGGGGTAAAATGTTCTGGAGATGTCAATTAAGTCCATCTGATCTAGTGAGTCATTTAGGGTTACTTTTTCTTTGCTGAACTTTTGTCTAGAGGATTTATCCAGTGGTGTCAATGGAAATGTAAAGTCCCCTACTATGATTATATTGCTGTTGATCTCTCCCTTGATATCTTCTAGTTTTTTTTTTTAAATATATTTGGGTGTTCCTGTATCGGGTACATATATATTTACCAGAGTTATATCTTCTTGTTAAATTGTTCCCTTTAGTATTATAAAGTGGCCCTCCTTATCTCTTATTATGGCCTTCCCTTTGATGTCAGTTTTGTTAGGTATAAGTATTGCTACCCCAGCTTTTTTTTTTTTTTTTCATTTCGATTAGCCTGAAAAAATTTTTTCCCGTCTCGTCACTTTCAGTCTGTGTGAGTCCTTTGTTCGGAGGTGGGTCTCTTGTTGACCCCATATATATCAATCATGTTTTCTTATCCATTCAGCTACTGTGTCTTTTGATTGGAGCATTTAATCCATTTACATTTAAGGTTATTATTTACCAGAGGCCCTGTGCATGAAATTTGTCCATGAATAGGTTCCTTAGGACTGGCCAACGATCAGGACTGGGCCGATTGGGTCCCAAAGGCCCTGGTGAGATTGGGAGAGGAGTTGACGGTAACTGGGCTGGGTGTGGAAGGAATGAATGCCAGATGCTACCACTGCTATCATTGGCACCCTGCCACTCTGTGGTTCTCCACCTCCCCCTCCTTCTTCCCATGCCACCACACTGCCACCAGGGCCTGCTGGTTGGGGCGAGGGGGGCGGAGATGAGGCCTGCTGGCTGGGGGAAGGGACAGGGGAAGAGACCATGAGAGGTTTGCAGGCTGGGGGGAGGGACCGCGGGAAGTTGGCCACTGGCCCCAAGGAGGGAGCTGGCTCTTGAACCTCATGGGAAAGGGGCCACATCCACCACCACTCACCTCCAGTTCCCCATCCCAGCCCAAGTCCTGCCCTGATGGGGAAATTGGGGCCTGCTTGCTGGGGGGAGGGACCGTGGGATGCTGGCCGGCAGGGGGAGGTTGGCTGTGGGAGCACACTGGCCACCAGGCCTAGCTCCTGCACTGAGCATCTGCCCCTGGTGGCCAGTGCACATCATAGCAAATGGTTGTTCCAGTCGTTCTAGTTGTTCAGTTGTAGCAGTCACTTAGGCTTTTATATATATAGACTAAAGGCCTGGTGCATGAAATTTTTGCATAGGTAGAGTCCCTAGGTCTGGCTGGCAATCAGGGCCGATCAGGTTCCCTGCCTCCCAGCCTCCCTGCTTCCTCCTTCCCTCCCTCCCTCAGTGCCCTGCCACCACCAGTTGCCTGCCATGTTCCACACCGCCCCCTGGTGGTCAATGCCTGTCATAGTGAGTGATCAAATTCCCAGTCTCCCTTTCGAATGCCTGAAGGGACAATTTGCATATCAGCCTTATATTATATAAGATAGGTACTTGTTTGTCACTATTTTTATTCTTTATGCATGTGTCCTTTTTTTCCTGTTTCTATTTCTTCTTTTCACAGCAGTCTCTTTAGCATTTCTTGCATTACTGGCTTGGTAGTAATAAATTCCTTTAGCTTTTTTTCCCCTACAAATCTCCTGATTTCCCCTTCTATTTTTAATGATAGCCTTGCTATATAGAGTAGTCTTGGATTCATTCCCTTGCTTTGCATCACTTTGTACACTTCATTCCATTCCCTTCTGGCTTGATGTGATTCTGTTGAGAAATCAGTTGGTAGTCTAATGGGAGATCCCTTGTAGGCAACTTTCTGTCTCTCTTTGGCAGCCTTTAAGATTCTTACTTTGTTGTTGATGTTTGCCAATTTAATTATGATGTGTCTTGGTGTTGGTCTTTTGGGTTCATCTTGTTTGAGACTATGTGCTTCTTGGACTTGTGTGACTTTTTTCTTCTCAAAGTCAGGGAAGTTTTCTGTCCTTCAAACAGGTTTTCTATTCATTGTTCCGCTTCCTCTCCTTCTGGCACGCCAATTATGTGGATGCTGTTACATTTTGTGTTATCCCAAAGCTCCCTTAAACTCTCTTCCTGCTTTTTAAGGTTTTTTTTTTCCCGTTGCTGCTCTGCTTGGGTGATTTTTCTACCTTGTCTTCTAACTCGCTGATTTGGTCCTCAGCTTCTTCTAGTCTACTGTTGAAACTTTCCATTGTGTTCCTATTGTGCCTATGTCATTTTTCATTTCCCCTTGATTCTTACACATGTTGGTGAATTTCTCATCCAGCCTTTTCAGCATCCTTATAACCATTATTCTGAATTCTTTCTCTGACAAATTGCTTGCCTCCATTTCATTTATTTCCTTTTCTGGTGATTCCTCCTTTTTTCATATGGGGTTGTTTCTTTGTCTCTCCATTTTTTGCTGTTCCTTTGTGATTGTTTCTATGTATTATATCAAACCACTGTGCCCACCAGATTTTTTAATTTGTCTTATGCAGTAGATGTTTCATGGGACCCAGTGATTCAGTCTCTCAGGTCTTCTTGGCTGGCTATTTTAGGTATTCCCCTACTTGAGATATTTGTGTGTACACAAGACACCTATAACCCCAATAGAAGTGATCACTAGAGAAAAGAGAATTAGGAGTGAGAAAGGAGAGCAAAAATTATAGTGAGAAATAAAAAAGAGAAAGAATGTGGGGAGACAACACAAAAAAGAAAGCAAACAAACTAAAAAGCACAAACAAAAGAACACCTAGAAGAAGTGGGGGCAGAATCTGTGGAGGCAGAGTTTAAATACGGAAAATTGGGTTAAGAAATTGGATGAATAACGGGCAGGACCACATTTATTATAGAGGAGGGAGAAAGAGAATGAGTGGATAAGAAGAAAAAAATAAAAAATAAATTATTTATTTATTTATTTATTCATTTATTTATTTTGAAAAGGAGAATAGAGGAGAGAGCAGATAGGCCTGAATTTAGGAAGTGAAACTAATTAAAAAATTAGGAGCCAAAAACAGCAAGTGAGTAGTGGGGGGAAGGGGGGCGGGGAGAAGAAGAAATTGAGTAGTGAAGAAAGAGAAAAAAGAAGGGGGAAATGGAGTAGGAGCAGGGAAGAGGAAATTATATATGAATAACCCAACAGAGAGTACAATAATAATAACACATCAATAAAGCAGATAAAAAACATCACTTTTTAACAAGGGGTAAAAAGAAAGAAAAGGGAAAAGCTAAAGAAGGAAAAGAAAAGTATGAAAAAGGGAGATGTGAAGAAGAAAAGGGTGAAAAAATAAAATAGAATAACAATAAAAATTAAAATAAGGATAATACTAAAAAAATTAATTTTTTTAATAAAAAAATAAAAATGTGAAGTGTCATTTGCTTCAGCTGCATTTTAATGCCCCATGTGGGCTGGTTTGGGTTTCCACTCTTCTGTTCTGTTTGCCAATTCTGGGCTCCCTGTTAGGTGCTGACCACTGTCAGGCACTGTCTTTGGTATTTAGCACTGTGTTGAAGCTCCAAGGGATCCACCACTCCTCTGCTTATATCTGTCTTCAACGGCCTTGGCTGAAAGCCGGTGGGACCAATATGCCTGCGTTTCCTCTCTTACAGCTGTCAATCTTACTCAAAAAGCTGTTTCTGTCAGGGCTTAAGGTGGGGTTACTGTTTTGATATCCAGGGATCAGATAGATGTGTTTTCCCAGAAGCACTCCTCTGCTAGTGGCCCAAAATATAACTCTGGCCTTGTTTGGTCAGAGATCCTTGTATGGAGACCAGTGGGGCTGGCTGGCAATCTGGAGATTTTATCAGTCTGATTCCAAGAATAGTGGAGTGGACCATCCCCTCTTTCAACCTAGCCACTGAGGGCTCTTTGGGGTTATTCAGAGCCTTTGTTTCCTTTGTATAGCTCAAAATGCAAGCAAGGTGTGGCAGGCTGTATTCCCTACATTTGAGGCTATTGTGTTGTCTCTCCATATTCTCTCTCCTTTTCCCAATAGCTCTTCTGGGGAGAAATGGCCGCTTGGGTTTAGAGGGTTATGAAGAGTCCTGGCCATGTCTTGCTGTTCTGCCTCCCTCCCCAGCCTCCACAAATCCATACCTCTCCCTGCACTGAAGCCTCAGGTGAATTTTTGCAACTGAAAAGTCCTATATTCTGGGTTTAGCAAATAAAAACAAAGACAAAACAAAAGCAAAAAACAAACAAACAAAACAAAACACAAAACTGCATATTTCTCTCCCCCAGCACTCAGCCACTTAGGCTGCTTTTCAAGCCATCTTTCGTGGTGGAGCCCCCCGCTTCCCCCTTGCGGCTGTGGTCCCAGCTCTAGATTCCCTTGGTGCCATCAGCCTTGCAGGCTTTCCTTTTCACAATTAGGCATTACGTCTGTCACCATGGGATGTGGCTTTGGTGAAATTCAGCCTCCACCTCACCCTCTTGGCCTGGGGGCCAGGCATTCCTCTCCAGATCCCCACTCCTATCATTATTTAGGCATCCTCTGCCTTTTTTTATTGAAAATTGTCTCCTCATCTGTGTCTAATTTGTTAATTCTGGGTGAATGTTCTATGATTTAGTTGCTTTTCCAGTCTGGCCCCGGGAGGTGTGTGACACATCTGCCTATTCGGCAACCATTTTCTTCCCGCTCCCAACAGCTGGATTTTTAAAATTTCAGACCCATAGGACTCATAATCAGGAAGGTTTTCATATATTATTCAATCAAATTATTATCAAACTATTATAAACATATAAATCCTTGTTAACATAAAATACTTTTTGGGAACCCACCATCTAAAAGTTATACAAAAAGTGATGCAGGGGTAGGAAGCTCAGAGAGCTGCTATCTCCATAGCTTTTCTCCCATTCATAACTCCACAGACTATTCCTTTTGGCTCATAAAATAATTCTTCAAAGCAGTTTTTTGTATGGGGAAAATGAGTCCCAGAGAAAGGAAGAACCTTATTGAACCTCACTAATATACTCAGTGACAAGAGTTGTGACTAAAACCCAGGTCTTTTAGCCTAGTATTTTCTGCCATATCACCTTTCTGAAAAGTCTACAAAATTTTCAGAAAACAATAATAAATTTATTTTCATATATATCCACATACTTGGGTGGTGGTGGGGGAGTATGTGTTAGTGCTCTCATTTCTAAATCTTGACCTTTTTATCTAATTTCCTTTGCTCACCTTTTAGTTGGGTTTCTTATCTTGCATGGATAGAAGTCAGGGATTGGAACAGAAACATGATTTCAGGGAACAGTACATCTTAGTTAAAAAGCTTTCCTGAGGAGCAAAGGATTTATCATTGTAAATCATAAATTGGCACTTAATTTGATGATAAAAGGGCTACTAGGATAGACTTTGACACTTAGTAGATGTTAAATAAGTGTTAGTGCCCTTTTATTCTCTTCTTCATTTAAGAAAATGTACATTGGAAGGCATATTCTCAAGTGTCAAGACAAGCAAAGCACTTACAAAACAATATGATAATGATTGTGTAGATGAACACCTTAGCTGGGTTCCTCAAGGACCTGGGAGGTCTTGAACATTTTACATAATGAAATACAAACAGCACATCCAGTGTTGTTCAGTGGTTGAGCTTCAACCTATGAGCCAGGAGGTCACGGTTTGATTCCCAATCAGGGTCTATGCCCCAGTTGGGAGCTTTATCCTGAGTGAGGTGCCTGCAGGAGCCTGCAATGATGATTCTCTCTCATCATTGATGTTTCTCTCTCTCCCTTTCCCTTCCTCTCTGAAATCAATAAAAAAAAAGAAATTAAAAAAAAAGAAATACAAGAAAATGACCTTGCCCTAGTCAGTTTTGCTCAGTGGGTAGAGCGTCAGCCTATGGAATGAAGGGTCCCAGGTTTGATTCTGATCAAGGGCACATGCCTGGGTTGAGGGCTTGATCCGCAGGAGGCGGCTGATCAATGATTCTCATTATTGATGTTTCTATATCTCTCTCCCTCTCCTTTCCTCTCTGAAGTAAATAAAAATATTTTTTTTAAAAAAAGAAAAGGACCTTATATATTTATCTTCCCATCTGGCATCTCCTCCTGCAAATACTCTGTCTCTGTGGTGTGTATTACAGATTTTAAAAAAATGCACAAAAGAAATGAGTTAGTCCTGCTTATGAGCATTGTTGTATTAATGAAATTAATCAGTCACAATGGCAGCCGTAGAACAGCAGGGAAGCTAACAAAATGGTAGCAGCTAAAAATTGCCTGCTGGAGAGAAGCAAAATGCAATCAAGGATGAAATAAAACAAAGCAAGATTGTGTTTAAAACAAAACAAAACAAAAAACCTCTCAGCAATCAACTGTCAATAGGGCCTTGGGATAAAGAGAAAGGGAATTATTATTCAAACTCTAATGAAGAAAGTGTTTGCAGAGATTGTGGTTCCCTTACTGTTTCATTGTTTTTCACCATAGTTTCAATTTCTGTAAATATCACAAATAGAAAAAATATATATTTCCCATTCATTGTACAAATATGTGACCATGTTCACATGGCATAATTTGGTAAGTCAGAAAAGCAGACTGAAGTACACGACCTTGGGTTCAGCTCTGCCAGTTGTCAGCCTTCCAATGAGAAAGTCCTTTTCTTCTTTTAAGCCTCAGTTTCCTCATCCAGTGAATGACAGGGTAGACTTATACACCTAACACAGATAGATACTTCTAGTTCTAACATGACAAAATTCTATGTTTCTGAGGAGTTTTATTACAAAGACTAGTGGCCCAGTGCATGAAATTCTTGCACATTAAAAGGGGATTAATTATAGGAAATATTTTAATATTGCTATTTGCCCTTTCTCTATAATAGAAGTGTCAGAGATGAAAAAATTAGTAAAATGTATATGAAAATCTTCCTCCTGTCAGAGTCTGGGGTGTGCCACAAGACCCAGAGTCAAGTCTCCACCCACCTGCAGTGCTTCAAAATCGCATGAGACCCAGACCCAGCTGGCTCCACCCTCCTTGGGCAAGATCTAGACCTGGCCAGCCCCACCCCCATCAAGCCCCATTGGGTGGGGTGTGCAACTCCAGGTCCCTTGTCAAGCCCTGCTGGGCGGCGGGGTGCAGCCTCTGGTCCCCTGGCCTGGCACTGGGTGGAGGGCACAGCCTAAGGTCCCCCAGTGCACCCTCAGGTCCTCCAGCCTGGCGCCAGGGTAGGGGGCAAGGCCTGAGGTCCCCTGACCTGGCACCGGGGCGGGGGAAAACCTTGAGGTCCCCCGTCAAGCCCCACCAGGCAGGGGTTACGACCTGAGGTCCCCTGGCCTGGTGCTGGGGTGGGAGATGCAGCCTGAGGTCCCCCAGCTTGGGCCAGCAGGCGAGCCTTGAGGTCCTCCATCAAGCCCCACTTGGGAGGGGGCACAGCCTCAGGTCCCCCATCAAGCCCTGCCGGGTGGGGGGTACAGCCTCAGGGCCCCCGTCAAACCCTGCCTGTTGGTGGGTACAGCCTCAGCTCCCCCATCAATTCCTGCTAGGCTGGGGGCATAGCCTCAGGTCTCCCGGCCCAGCGCCGGGTAGGGGGCGCAGCCTCAGGTCCCCCAGCACCAGGGTGGGGGGTGTGACCTGAGGTCCCCCAGCCTGGGGCAGGGGGTGCAGCCTGAGGTCCCCTGTCAAGCCCCACTGGGCGGGGGGTGCAGGCTCAGGTCCCCTGCCCCGGCCCAGTGCCACACAGCCTCAGGTCCCTGCTGATTGCTCCTTAAGGCTCGTTACAGGAACTAAGCCTCCACTGTGGATGCAGCCATCTTGTATTACAGAAACCCCACCTCTGTTGTGGTTGCAGTCATCTTGTGTTATGGAAACCCTGCCTCCGTTGTAGGCACCACCATCTTTGTGATGGTGTGAAGGTCAATTTGCATATTCCTTCTTTATTAGATAGGACTAGAGGCCCGGTGCATGAAATTCATGCACCAAGGGGGGTTGTCCCTCAGCCCAGCCTGTACCCTCTCCAATCTGGGATCCCTTTCACAATCCAGGACTACTGGCTCCCAACTGCTTGTCTGCCTGCCTTCCTGATTGCCCCTAACCGCTTCTGCCTGCCAGCCTGATCACCCCCTAACCACTCCGCTGCCAGCCTGTTTGCCCCAAACTTCCCTCCTCTGATGGCCTGGTCACCCCTAACTGCCCTCTCCTGCAGGGTTGATCACCTCCAATTGCCCTCCCTTGCAGGCCTGGGTGCCTCCCAACTGCCCTCTCCTGCTGGGTGCCTCCCAACTGCCCTCTCCTGCTGGCCATATTGTGTCCACATGGGGGCAGGATCTTTGACCACATGGGGGCAGCTATATTGTGTGTTGCAGTGATGATCAATCTGTATATTACTCTTTTATTAGATAGGATAGAGGCCTGGTACAGGGGTGGGGGCCAGCTGGTTTGCACTGAAGGGTGTCCCTGATCAAGGTGGGGTTCCCTTGGGGCATGGGGTGGCCTGAGCGAGGGGCCTGTGGTGGTTTGCAGGCTGGCCACACCCCCTGGCAACCCAAGCGGAGGCCCTGGTATCTGGAATTTATTTTCCTTCTACAATTGAAATTTTGTAGCCTGGAGCAGAGCCAAGCCTGGGGCTCCCTCCACAGCTGGCAGCCATTTCTGTTTGGGTTATAATTGAAACTTTGTAGCTTAAGCAGGTGGGCCTGGCCAGGGTGTGCAGAAAGCTTTGCTTCCCCTGTTGCCGCCGGCAATCCTGGCCTGCTCTCTCAAGCTCCATTCTGCTGCCATTTCTGTTTGAATTTGTTTACCTTCTATAATTGAAACTTTGTAGCTTGAGTGGACGCTTAGGCCTGGCAAGGGCAGGTGGAAAGGTTGGCTTCCTCTGTTACCTAGGAAACCTTGCTCTCCGTGGCTATAGCCATCTTGGTTGGGTTAATTTGCATACTCGCTCTGATTGGATGATGGGCGTGGCTTGTGGGTGTGTTGGAGGTATGGTCAATTTGCATATTTGTCTATTATTAGGTAGGATAATTTTAAGCATCTGGTAGATACTCTTCTAAGGTGAGCAACTTGAGTCCAAAGTACTAAGCTCAATTTTCTTGATGACCTTATGGGATATTCATATATTTGAAATAAAAAAGATCCCATGAAGCAAATGGATTAATGGATATCTAAAAGGGTTTGTTTTGAATGCTATTTACATATTGTTTTTCATTCCTAGACCTCAGCCACTATCTCTAGGAATAGTACTTCTAACATTTTTCCAACTCCACAGCTAATTGACTTCACTGCCAGGAAGTTTCACATGTTGCTTATCCTAAATTTTCTGTCCTGCAATTTCACCCATTTTCTCCCTTTCATGACTACAATCTCTCCCTGCCAAGTACCAATAGAAAGATGTTTAGTTTGTTTTTATTTTTTCAAACTGGTCTATAGTAGCTTGAGAAGGTACTGGGAAATTCAAGACAAAGTTTTTCAAGATTAAATAGGCGGGAAAAGGTAATAGCAAGTAATAAACCTTTCTCTGGGCCACCTGAAGCTAGAAAACCACTGTTTTGATTCACCCACCACAAATCCAGTTGAAGAAAATTAGTTCATTGAAGGTAAAGAGGATGAAATGTATGAGGTTCTTATATCTTTCAGCATGACTAATAAATCCAGATCTGGTTACAGTCTCTGAAGGCTATTGGCTCCTGTGATGCCTCTAGTGAATATGTGAAATTTGGGTTTAAAGAAAATTTATGTAAGAAATCTGCAATAAAATTTCATCTGTGGGGAGGAGGATCCAAGAGTAGGTGAAAGAGTAGGTGAATGTTACACTCACCATCTACCAGGACCAAACTGGTATTACAACTACAATATAGAATAATCAACCTGAATAAACCAACTGAAGACTAGCTGAACAGAAGTCTTATAACCAATGATTTACAGAAGAAGCCATGTTGAGACTAGTAGGAAGAGTGGAGACAAGAGAATGGTTGGCCCTGATTTCACCAACAGTGGCTTAGATTCTGGAGGGATATCTCAGTTGCAAAGGTTCCCTCTGAGGAGTGTGGGGTCTCAACTCCATGCCAGGCTTCCCAGCCCAGAGCACCAGAGCCAGGAGGTGACCACATAACATCTGTCTGTGAAAAGGAGCAGAATTATATCTACATGGGAGGGATAGCAGACAGCTAGAGACACGGGTACTCTCTTAAAGGGCCAACACACAAAATCTCATTCATAGCCATTCACCATGGGTTCCAGTGAAGAAAGGGCAAAGCAGGCAAAAGTCATGTGAGGAGAGACAGAGGTTTGTGCCCCTAGGAAGAAATCTGAAGGGATATCCGCCAGGATCCCTAAGCTGAATTTTTCTCCCACACCCAAGACACCATCTTTCATGGGTGGAGTACTCTCCTACTTAGGATATTAGCCTGGGAAATGAAATAGTTACACACTCTGAACTCCCTGTATTCCCACCCTACAGAGGTAACACCCTGCTGAAGAGTCAGCTGTCTTGACCAGGGTGTAGAGGTCTAGGCAGACTCAGGGGATTTCTGTTACTGAGTGCTATGGCTTTGTGGTGATGGCCATTCCTCTGACTTACCCATAAACCTGACTGGTACTTCTCCCTCATGAGAGCCCATTAACTTCACCTTAAGGGCTCCTAGTGGCCCCACCCTCTCAACTCCTGGTGTCCCCAACATGCTGAGGATTGGGCACTATCTGAGATAGACTGAGTTGTGTAGCTCTGAGGTGGGGGCAACTCCTTCCACCTTTCCCCAAACCTAACTGGCACCTCCCACTCACAGAAGATCTGTTAGCCTCACCTTCTGACTCCCAGTAGTCCTGCCCTGCTGAGCTCAAACTCCTGACAGAATCTTGGACAGTCTGAGTTGTGTGGCTCTAGGATGAGGGCCATTTTTCCCTTGCATACTCGACCAGTGCAGAGCTCTCCCTTCACATGGCCAAATCTTGGTCTGTTTGGATCTAATAAAATATGATGGTCTCACCTTGATGACTCTCCCTGAGAACCTGCCCCACCACAAATATCTGTGGGTACCAAATGAGTGGCAGCTAGATTTGGTATACTGGATACATTCACTGAGTGGCCTCAGACTCAGTACAGGTACTGAGTGTGAACCTATACCAATCTGGTGAACACCACATAGTCCTACTTGGTGACTGATTGACAACATACCTCATGCAACTCAAGTATCACCAGAGGTTCTTCCAGTAACTTAGCTTTCAAAGTCTTGTGTTGGGGTAGGGGTCTCAGGAAGTCATCAGGGTGAGGTCATCAGAGTTTATGAAGCTCAAATAGACCAATATTTGGCCATACTAAAGGAGGGCTCTGCAGTGCTTGCACATGTGATGGAAAAATGACCCTTGTCCTAAAGCTACACAAATCAGTCTATCCCAGATTCTGCCAGGAGGAGCCTGAGCACAGCAGGGTGGGGTTTCTGGGAGTTAGGAGGATGGGGCTAGTGGAATTCCCATGATGGGGAGATGCCAGTCAGGCTTCAGGGAGCCACACAACTCAGTCTGTCCTGAATTTTGCCCATCCCTTGGCAGTGTGAAGCCACCAAGAATAGGGCAGTTTGAACCACTGGGAGCTTGGATGGTAGATCCACAGGATGGGGTTAGTGGATCTCCCTTTAAGGAGAAGCATGAGTCAGGTTCATGGGGTATTGTGGGAAATGGCCCCACCACCAAGCCACACCCCTGAGTCACTGACAGCCCCTGAGTCTGTCCAGACCTCTACATCCAGCCAAGGCAGCTGAGTGCTCGGCCGAGCATAAGCTCTGCAGGTTTGGGTAAGAGGGAGTCCAGATGGTGGAGATATTGTTTACCCCTAGGCTGATGCTGTATGAAGGGGAATGCTCCACCTCAAAAAATGGCATCTGCAATATAGAGAGTGGCTCAGCACATAGATTTATCTCCCTAGAGATACAAATCCAGACTCTTCTCATGTGACTCTAGTCTGGTCTTCCCTCCCTGTATAGGAACTCAGGGTGAGTGGTTACAAAGAAATTTTGAGTGTTGGCCTTTTAAGAAGGCACCTGTGTATCTAGCAGACTCTTATCTTCCCTTGATGGGCAGAATCCATGCTTATTTTCACAGCTAAAAGTTCTGTAGCAGTCTCTGGTGCTCTGGTGCTGGGGAGCCTGGCTTGGAATTGAGACCCTCACAATTTTCAGGGAGGACACTCCCCAGCAGCTGATATACCTCTCCTGAATCTCAGCTGCTGCCTGTGGAAGCAGTATCATGCATTTTCGTTTCCGCACCCCTCCTACCAGTCTCGTGTAGCTTCTTTCATAAATCCTTGGTTAAAGACTTCCCTTCAGCTAGTGTTCAGTTGGTTACTCTGGATGATTGTTCTATATGTTAGTTGTAATTTCAGTTTCATCCTGGGAGGAGGTGAGTGTACCTTCCACCTACTCCACCATCATCTTGGAGCTCTCTCAATAATGACTTTAAATGAAAATGGCTTAAGTGCTCCAATCAAAATACATAGAATAGCAGAAAGGGTAAGAAAATAAGACCGACATTTCAGAAAAAAAGATGGCGACCGGCAGGAAGGTAGGGAGAGAGAGAGTGTGAGTGAGGAACCCATAGAGGAGAGTGTAGACGTGTGTGTGGTGTGTGTGTGCATGAGCTAGGGTCAGTGAGATTCTGTAGGTCTTCCAAGGGGCTCCCTAACCGGGCAGTCCTAGACGGCGGAGCCCTGCGCACAAAGCAGACACTTCTCGGCGGCTGGTGCGGACGCGGAGACCACGACATCTTGAGAAACAGAGCTGCCTGAGACTCAGATCCTGGCTTCTGACACACACCAGGACCCTGCAGCCACTGGGGACAGAGAACTGCTATCACAGCTTCAGACCAACAAACAACAAGAATCCAGACTTCTCGGCAGAATTCCGTGAGTCAAAGAGCCTATCCCCCTCCCCAAAGGCGCACAGATAGCGCCATAGTAACTGATAGACACGCCCCTAGCCCAAGCTGCAGAGCTTTGTGCAGGGACTCGCGCCCCCTTAGGGAATTTGGCCCGCGAGGGACAGAAACAGCTCCCCTTCAGGGAAATCTGTAGGTGCGCACAGAGGGCTCCCCTTTGGGGAATTTGAGGGAATTTGGATTGCGGGTCACAGCTCCCCCTTCGGGGAATCTTAGAGCATGCACAGAGGGGCTTCCCTTTGGGGAATTTGGCGCGCAGGATGGACTCCGCCCCCTTTCCGGGACTCTGGGAGAGTGCACGGAGCCAGCTCACCTTAAGGATTTTAAGAATGTGCGCTCTAGCCGGTTTGGCTCAGTAGAGAGAGCACACACAGGACGCAGGTCCACTTCAGGGAATTTGGCACGCCGGACACAGCTGCCTGGGATCCCTGACTCACAGCGCATTCACACTAAGAGCCAGCGACCCCAATTGTTGGTGCATGCACACACAAGGACCCTGATTCTCAATGAGAAACCGCACAAAGCAACAGAGACTTTGACACTCGGGTCTTGGTGCAGACACAGGGAAACTCTGACTCCTGGCACATGCTAAGGATCTCATTTTAGGCACATACCAACAGTGTGGTGCAGACAGGGCCCCTGATTCTAAGTGTGCACACGAGACCACACGGAACACTGGGGACACTGACCCTGAGCAAGTCTGGTTCCCGCCAACCAAAGGCAGCCACACGTCCTAGTGTCAGAGCACTTCAGTGAAACTCGGGTGGAGCGAAGTCCCCACAGCACACGACCCAGATCTACGCAAACGGAAGCTTGAGCTTTCTGGTAATAGCCAGAATGGGGAAACGAAATAACTCACAGAGGAAAGAAAATGTGGAGTCGCCAAGAAAGGAAATTAGTGAAACTGAAGCTTGCAACATGACCGAAAAAGAGTTCAGAGTAATGGTCGTGGAATTTATACATCGGATGGATGAGAAAATCAGAAACTTATGCAAGAATCAGGAAGAAATGAAAAGTGATATAGCTACAATCAAAAACACCATGGAAAGTTTCAACAGTAGACTACAAGAAGCAGAGGACCGAATTAGTGAGTTAGAAGATCAGGTACAGAAACAAGCTCAATCTGAACAGCAACTGGAGAAAAAAATTAAAAAGCAGGAGGAAAGCCTAAGGGAGCTTCAGGACAACATGAAACGAAGTAACATGCGTATAATAGGTCTGCCAGAAGAACAAGAAGAGCAGCAGGGATTAGAAAGTCTATTTGAAGAAATAATGACAGAAAACTTCCCGGATATGGGAAAGATAAAAGTTACGCAAGTACAGAGAGTCCCAAGCAGGATCAACCCCAAAAGACCCACACCAAGACATGTCATAATTTCAATGGCAAATATAAATGATAAAGAGAGAATCCTTAAGGCGGCAAGAGAGAGACAGAGAGTTACCTACAAAGGAACACCCATCGGATTGTCAAATGATTACTCAACAGAAACACAACAACTAGAAGTGAATGGAAGGAGGTATACAAAGTGTTGCAAAGCAAAGGACTGAATTCAAGAATACTATATCCAGCAAGACTATCAATCAAAATTGAAGGGGAAATCAGGAGCTTTGCAGACAAAAAAAGGCTCAGGGAGTTTATCACCACCAAACCAGCAATGCAAGAATTGCTAAAGGGAATACTGTAAAAATAATAAATAAACAGGTAAGAAGGATTACAGACACAAAAATAGACATGACTACAAAGAAATACCTTTCAGTAATAACTTTAAATGTAAACGGACTAAATGCTCCAATCAAAAGACATCGAGTAGCTGAATGGATAAAAAAACATGACCCATATATATGCTGTCTACAAGAGACCCACCTCAGAACAAGAGACTCACACAGATTGAAAGGGAAGGGATGGAAAAATATCTTTCAGGCAAATGGAAATGAAAAAAAAGCTGGGCTAGCAATACTTATATCTGACAAAATAGAACTCAAAGTAAATGCCATAACAAGAGATAAGGAAGGCCACTTCATAATACTAAAGGGAGAAATCCAACAAGAAGAAATAATTCTGGTAAACATATACGCTCCCAATATAGGAGCACCCAAATACATTAAAAAAAAAAAAAAAACTCCTGGAGGATATCAAGGGAGAGATTAATAGCAATACAATCATAGTAGGAGACTTTAATACCCCACTATCACCACTGGACAAATCCTCTAAACAAAAAATCAGCAAAGAAATAGCAATCCTAAATGACTCACTAGACCACATGGAATTAATTGACATCTTCAGAACATTTCACCCCAAAGCCACAGAATATACATTCTTCTCAAGTGCACATGGGTCATTTTCAAAGATAGACCATATGCTGGGTCACAGGCAAAGTCTCTTCAAATTCAAGAAGATAGAAATTATATCAAGCATCTTCTCAGATCACAGTGGCATAAAACTGGAAATCACCTACAATAAATACAATCCAAAGAAATCAAACACATGGAGACTAAAAAGCATGCTATTAAACAAGGTCTGGGTCACCAGAGATATCAAGGAAGAAATAAAAAACATCATGGCAACAAATGAAAATGAAAACACAACAATCCAAAATCTATGGGACACAGCGAAAGCAGTCTTGAGAGGGAAGTTCATAGCTCTACAAGCCTATTGCAAAAAACAAGAAACAATGGTAATAAATTACTTAACCCTGCAACTCAAAGAGCTAGAAAAAGAGCAGCAAGAAAAGCCCAGTGTAACCAGAAGGAAGGAAATAACAAATATCAGAGCGGAGATAAATGACATAGAGACCAAAGAAACAATACATAAGATCAACAAAACCAAGATCTCGTTCTTTGAAAGGATAAACAAGATTGATGGACCTCTAGCCAGGCTCACCAAGAAGCAAAGAGAGAGGACTCAAATAAACAAAATCAGAAATGAAAGAGGTGAAATAACAACAGACCCCGCTGAGATACAAAGGATCGTTACAAAATACTAGGAACAACTCTATTCCAACAAACTGGACAACCTGGAGGAAATGGACATATTCCTAGAAAAATATAACCTTCCAAAAATCAATCAAGAAGAATCTAAACAGCTCAATAGGCCAATAACTATGGACGAAATTGAAGCAATCATCAAAAAGCTTCCGGCAAAAAAAAGCCCGGGGCCTGATGGCTTCACAGGAGAGTTTTACCAAACATTCAAGGAAGAACTAAAACCTATCCTCCTCAGACTATTGCAAAAAATTCAAGTGGAAGGAACACTTCCAAGCTCCTTCTATGAAGCCAGCATCACCCTAATACCAAAACCAGATAAAGACAACACAATGAAAGAGAATTACAGACCAATATCCCTCATGAACATAGATGCCAAAATCCTCAACAAAATTCTAGCAAATCGGCTCCAGCAGTACATCAGAAAGATCATACACCATGACCAAGTAGGATTTATCCCAGGAATGCAAGGATGGTACAATATCCGCAAATCAATAAACGTGATACATCACATAAACAAATTGAAAGATAAAAATCACATAGTCATATCAATTGATGCAGAAAAAGCATTTGACAAAATCCAACACCCTTTCTTGATAAAAACTCTCAACAAGGTGGGAATAGAAGGCTCATACCTCAACATAATAAAAGCTATATATGATAAACCCACAGCAAACATCATACTCAATGGACAAAAACTAAAAACATTTCCCCTAAGAACAGGAACAAGACAGGGATGCCCACTCTCACCACTCCTGTTTGACATAGTACTGGAAGTATTAGCCATTGCAATTAGACAAGAAGAAGAAATAAAAGGCATCCAAATTGAAAAAGAACAAGTAAAGCTGTCTTTATTTGCAGACGACATTATATTGTACATAAAATATCCGAAAGACTCCGTCAAAAAACTAATAGACTTAATAAATGAATTCGGCAATGTACCAGGATACAAAATTAATGCCAAGAAACCTATAGCCTTTCTATACACCAATAGTGAACTTACAGACAGAGAGACTAAAAAGGCAATCCCATTTACCATCACACCAAAAAAATTAAGATACCTAGGAATAAACTTAACTAAGGAGGTAAAAGACCTATACACGGAAAACTACAGGACACTGAAAAAAGAGATAGAGGAAGACGTAAACAGATGGAAGAACATACCATGTTCATGGATTGGTAGAATCAACATCATTAAAATGTCCATACTACCCAAAGCAATCTATAGATTCAATGCACTGCCCATTAAAATACCAACGGCATATTTCACAGACCTTGAAAGAACTGTCCAAAAATTCATCTGGAATAAAAAAGGACCCCGAATAGCCACAGCAATCCTGAGAAAGAAGAATAAAGTAGGAGGGATCTCAATACCAGATTTCAAGCTGTATTACAAAGCCACTGTTCTCAAAACAGCCTGGTACTGGCACAAGAACAGACATATAGATCAATGGAACAGAATAGAGAATCCAGATATTGACCCAAACCACTATGCTCAATTAATATTTGACAAAGGAGGCATGAACATACAATGGAATAAAGACAGTCTCTTCCATAAATGGTGTTGGGAAAATTGGACAGATACATGAAAAAAAATGAAACTAGATCACCAACTTACGCCATACACAAAAATAAACTCAAAATGGATACAGGACTTAAACATAGGACGGGAAACCATAAAAATACTAGAGCAATCCACAGGCAGCAAAATCTCAGACATATGCCAAAAGAAATTCTTCACTGACACTGCCCCTAGGGCAATGGAAGCTAAAGAGAAAATTAAGAAATGGGACTACATAAAAATAAAAAGCTTCTTCACAGCAAAAGAAACCATCAACAAAACAACAAGAAGGTCCACTGCATGGGAGAACATATTTGCAAATGTCATCACTGATAAAGGTTTAATCTCCAACATCTACAGGCAGCTTATACAACTTAATAAAAGGAAGATAAATGATCCAATAAAAAATGGACAACAGACCTAAATAGAATCTTTTCAAAAGAAGACAGAAGGAAGGCCAAGAGACACATGAAAACATGCTCAACGTCACTAATTATCCGAGAGATGCAAATCAAAACAACAATGCGGTACCATCTCACACCTGTCAGAATGGCTATCATCAACAAATCAACAAACGACAAGTGTTGGCGGGGATGCGGAGAAAAAGGAACCCTCGTGCACTGCTGGTGGGAATGCAGACTGGTGCAGCCACTGTGGAGAACAGTATGGTGTTTCCTCAAAAAACTGAAAATGGAACTCCCATTTGACCCAGTAATCCCACTCCTTGGGAATATATCCGAAGAAACTAGAAACACCAATCAAAAAGGATATATGCACCCCTATGTTCATAGCAGCACAATTCACCATAGCTAAGATTTGGAAACAGCCTAGGTGCCCGTCAGCAGATGACTGGATCAGAAAACTGTGGTACATCTACACAATGGAATACTATGCTTCCATAAAAAAGAAGGAATTCTCATCATTTGCAGCAACCTGGATGTAATTGGAGAACATTATGTTAAGTGAAATAAGTCAGTCAATGAAAGAAAAATACCACATGATCTCACTCATTTATGGATAATAAAGAACATTATAAACTTGAACAAAAAGATAGATACAGAGACAGTAAAGCATCAAACAGACTGTCAAATTACAGGGGAAAGTTAGGGAGAGGTGGGGAGATAAGAGATCAATCAAAGGACTTGTATGCATGCATATAAGCATAACCAATGGATGCAAAACTCTGGGGGGTGAGGGCATATATAGGAGTGGGGTGGGGGGGGGCAATGGTAAGATATGTACACATATAATACCTTAATAAAAAAATTGAAAAAAAAATATATACTGTCTAAACCTACTTCACAAAGGAAGATACACACAGACTAAAAGTGAAGCGATGGAAAAAGATATTTCATGCAAAAGGAAATGAAAAATAAGATGAGGGAGCCCTACTTATATGAGACAAAATACACTTGAATACAAAGGACATAAAAGAGACAGAGAAGAATATAACATAACTAGTAGCCCGGTGCACGAAATTCGTGCACATGGAAAGGGAATTAATTAGATGAAATATTTTAATATTGCTATTTGCCCTTTCTCTATAATAAAAGTGTGAGAGATAAAAGGAAATGAGTACAATGTATATGAAAATAATATATAATTTTATTAATAACTAAACAATAACAAAATGATATAACAACAATAACAAACTCATAATATAAAAACAACATTGATGCAAATAATGACTGATAAAGTGATTAAACTTATTCTAATATCTCCCTGTATAGCACATTAAGAGTAAAAACACTTTCAGAGTGCTTGACTAATTTTCCTTGAGATAAAGTATTTAAAACTTTAACTTTAACGTAACATGCTCTTTGAACTCAAGAGAAAGCAACAGCCGTAACTGGTTTGGCTCAGTGGATAGAGCGTCACCCTGTGGACTGAAAGGTCCCAGGTTCGATTCTGGTCAAGAGCATGTACCTTGGTTGCGGGCACATCCCCCATAGGAGGTATGCAGGAGGCAGCTGATCGATGTTTCTTTCTTGTCGATGTTTCTAACTCTCTATCCCTCTCCCTTCTTCTCTGTAAAAAAATCAATAATATATATATATATATGTATATATATATATATTTTTTAATATATATTTTATTGGTTTTTTTATAGAGTGGAAGGGAGAGGGATAGAGAGCTCTCCCTTCCTCTCTATAAAAAATCAATAAAATATATTTAAAAATATATATATATATTTCATTGATTTTTTTACAGAGAAGAAGGGAGAGGGAGAGTTAGAAACATCGATGAGAGAAACATCGACCAGCTGCCTCCTGCACACCCCCTACTGGGGATGTGCCCGCAACCAATGTACATGCCCTTGACCGGAATCGAACCTGGGACTTTTCAGTCCGCAGGCCGACGCTCTATCCACTGATCCAAACCGGTTTCGGCAATAAAATATTTTTAAAAAATACTTTAAAAAAAAAAGAGAGAGAGAAAGCAGCATATAACTGACCATGTCCAAAAACGGGTTCAGGTAGGAATATTCCTACTCTGTCTAGAGTTTGTCCTTGTGATTTATTAATAGTCATCACTAATGTTAGCATAACTGGAAACTATCTTCGAATTAATTTAAATGGGTGGCCAGTGTCAGATGGGGACAAATCAGTTCTTGGAACCAGAACAATATTAAGCAGATCCTGTTAATATTTCAGCTTTGATAATGTTAGGTCGCAATCTTTTGATAATAACAAATCTGGTACCATTACAAAGACCCCATTTACTATTAAGATTTCTCAATAGCATGATGATTGCACCCACTTTCAATTTTAATTTATGACACGGCATTCCAGAAGGAGTAATACTATTAAGAAATTCAATAGGAAAATTTTCCTTTTCAGCATCATCTGTTGAGTCAATGGAATCATCACTCAAATAGGTGTGAAAATCTCCATCAAGTATATAAAAAATTTCTTCATTTAATTTTTGAATGTGCTCATATTTTGGACAAAGAATTGCACGTTTAGATATATTTTTAATATTATCTATAGATATACTATTTCCAAAGGTGGCTTTAATAATAGATCCATTAAAAATCATTTCATGGGGAATTTCAATAATATCCAAGCCTAAATGAAAACTGCTATCAAGTTTGCCATCTCCAAGTTTTACTAACCATTAACTATAAGCAGAATCCTCTGATCTCATATTTCTTTTAAGAGACAACTGTCTGAAACATCCCCAAACACTATAGTACTTTAAACTTGTTTGTACTATGGCCAATCGTATAGCATGGTGACACAAATATCCCCTCTGAAAAGAACTTTCCCACCAAATGCAACATTCAAATTAGTGCCAGCGAGAGCTTTATATGTATGGAACATGTGCAAGTCAAAGTTTATTTTTAAATTTCCAGTGTGCGTCATATGTACCGGTTGGTCAGACGGATGGACAAATGTCTGTCACTTAGCCTTACCTTTTTAAAAAATTATCCTTTAATACCTCCAAAGCACAATGAGTAAGAATCTGAAGGTTTATGTGGCTTCTATTTGGTTTCTAGGACAAAGTTCTTTCCTTTACCCACCACTCACTTCTCTCCTTTTACTCTTGAATGTTAATTCCAACATAATTTTTGTAACACCTCTTGAAAAGGATCCCACCAAGTTTTTGATAGTCCACATGATAAAACTTACAGAAAAATACAGCATGAGACTTTCATTCTCTCACTAACTTCTTCATATAACTGTAATTCCTCAGTCTCTATAGAATGAAAAAGGAAAATAAAAGTGCCTTCTCTCATTCCAAGGCCTTTCTCAGTCAGGCAACCACAAAAAGAATGAGCCTACAATTCATGCCATGTAATCTCTATCAGGCATAATTCAAATCAAATCCCATCAGGCAAAGTCTGGGATAATTAAAATGTATAAGAGAACAGTGGTGACCTGGGGGAGAAGTTATGAAACCTTGTCTACTGCTTTTGCTGAATATTCTTTTTGTTATGCTAGACTCCAAGCCCCTATCCGGGACCTGGTCAGGTGGCTGTGGGCGCTAACCCACACTGCCTGCCCTGGTCCTGCCCTGGTCTGCCAGCGGCAGCTGACTCGAAGCCCCTATCCGGGACCTGGTCAGCCGGCTGCCGGCGCTAACCGCCTGCCCCAGTCCACCATCATTGCTTGAATCCCAACCCCCCACCGCCATCTTTGCTGGTTTAATGTGTATATTTGCTCCTTATTGGCTGATGGGTGTGGCTGGTGGGCGTGTCTTATGGGTGTAGCGAAGGTACAGTCAATTTGCATATTACTGTTTTATTAGGTAGGATGCTGAAGAGATCAATCCAACAGGAGAATATAACCTTTGTAAACATTTATGCATATAACATAGAAGCACCTAAATAAATAAAGCAAATTTTGATGGACATAAAAGGAGAGATTGTTACAGTACCCACAAATCAATAAACATGATACACCACATAAACAAAATAAAGGATAAAAACCACATGATCATATCAATAGATGCAGAAAAAGTATTTGATAAAATTCAGCACCCATTTTTATAAAAACTCTCAGCAAAGTGGGAATAGAGATAACTTACCTCAACAAAATAAAGGCCATATCTGACAAACCCATAGCCAACATCATGCTCAATGGGCACAAAATACAATTGCCTTAAGGTCAGGAAAAAAACAGGAATGCCTACCTTCACCACTCTTATTCAACAGAGTACTGGAAGTCTTAGCCACAGCAATCAGACAAGAATAAAAAAAAAATAAAATGCATCCAAATTGGAACAGAAGAAGTAAAACTGCTATTATTTGCAGATGACATGATACTGTATATAGAGAACCCTAAAGATTCCACCAAAAAAACTACCAGAACTGATTGATGAATTCAGTAAAGTAATAAGATAAAAAATAAATATCCAGAAATCACTTGCATTTTTATACACCAATAATGAACTATCAGAAAAGGAAACTAAAAAAAACAATCCCATTCACAATTGCTTCAAAAATATACCTGGGACTAAGTTTAACCAAGGATGTAAATGACCTGTACTCAGAAAATTATAAGACACTGAAGAAAGGAATTGAAGAAGATACAAATAAGTGGAAGCATATATCATGTTCATGGATAGTAACAAATAATCTCATTAATTTATCATACTACCCAAAGCTACCTATAGATTCAAAGCAATCCCATCAAGATACCAATGGCACATTTCACAGAACTAGAACAAATATTCCAAAAATTTATATGGAACCACAGAATACCTCAGAGAGCCACAACAATCTTCAAAAAGAACAAACTTGGAGGAATCACACTACTTGATATCAAACTATACTACAAGGCCATAGTAACCAAAACAGCATGGTACTGGCATTAAAATAGACATCTAGATCTATGAAACAGAATAGAGAGCCAAAAAAATAAATCCAAGCCTTTAAGGTAAATTAATATTTGACAAAGTAGGCAAAAACATACAATGGGGTTAAAGATAGTCTATTCAATAAACAATGTTGGGAAAATTGGACAGATACATGCAAAAAATAAAATTAGACTGCCTACTTACATAATACACATGAATAAACTAAAAAATGGATTAAAGACTTAAATGTAAGACTCAAAATCACAAGAATCCTAGAACACATAGGAGTAAAATATCAGGCATCTCTCATAGCAATATTTTCTCTGATATATCTTCCAGCAAGGGAAACAAAAAATATATAAATGGGACAACAGAAAACTAAATATTTTTAAAATCAGAGGAAACCATCAACAAAATGAAAAAGCAATCCATGGAACGGGAGAACATATTTGCTAATGATACATGTGATAAGAGGTTACTATACAAAATGTATGAATAACATATTCTACTCAACACCAAAAACAAAACAAAACAAAACAAAAAAAATACCCCACAAACAACCCAATTAAAAAAGGGTAAAGGATCTGAATAGACTCATCTCTGCAGAGCACATACAGATGGCCAATAGATGTATGAAAAGATGATCAACATCACTAGTCAACAGAGAAATGTAATTTAAAACCTTACACCTGTCAGAATGACTATTATTATTAAATCAACAACCAGTATTGGCAAGGATGTGGAGAAAATGGAATGCTCGTGCACTGCTGGTGGGAATGCAGATTGATTGGTGCAGACACTATGGAAAAAAAAATATGGAGTTTCCTAAAAAATTAAAAATGGAACTGCCTTATGATCTATCATTTCTATTTATGGGATTATAGATGCAGGAAAAGTATCTGAAAAAACCCAAAACACTAATTGGAAATAATATATGAACTTCTATGTTCATTGCAGCATTATTTACAACTAGAGGCCCGGTGCACGAAATTCGTGCACGGGGGGAGGTCCCTTAGCCCAGCCTGCACCGTCTCCAATCTGGGACCCCTTGAGGGATGTCCGACTGCCCGTTTAGGCCCGATCTCAGTAGGATCGGGCCTAAACGGGCAGTCGGACATCCCTCTCACAATCCAAGACTGCTGGCTCCCAACTGCTTGCCTGCCTGCCTTCCTGATTGCCCCTAACTGCTTCTGCCTGCCAGCCTGATCACCGCCTAACCACTCCGCTGCAAGCCTGATTGATGCCTAACTGCTCCCCTGCCAGCCTGTTTGCCCCCAACTTTCCTCCTCTGCCGGCCTGGTCACCCCTAACTGCCCTCCCCTGCAGGGTTGATCGCCTCCAACTGCCCTCCCTTGCAGGTATGGTCCCTCTCAACTGCCCTCCTTTGCAGGCCTGGTCCCTCCCAACTGCCCTCCCCTGCTGGCCATCTTGTGCCGGCCATCTTGTGTCCACATGGGGGCAGCCATATTGTGTGTTGGAGTGATGGTCAATCTGCATATTACACTTTTATTAGATAGGATAGAGGCCTGGTGGATGGGTGGGGGCCAGCTGGTTTGCCCTGAAGGGTGTCCCAGATCAGGGTGGGGGTTCCCTTGGGGTGTGGGGCAGCCTGGGTGAAGGTCCTGTGGTGGTTTGCAGGCCGGCCACGGCCCCTGGTGACCCAAACAGAGGCCCTGGTATCTGGTATTTATTTACCTTCTACAATAGAAACTTTGTAGCCTGGAGTGGAGCCAAGCCTCCTGCTCGATCCGTGGCCGGTTGCCATTTCTCTTGGGATTGATGTATTTTCTATAATTGAAACTTTGTAGCCTGGAGCAGAGGTCTAGGCCAGCCAGAGCTACAGAAGCTTTGCTTCCTCCATTGCCAGGGAACAACCCTTGCCTCCTGTTCTTTCCAGCTCAGTGGCTGCCGCCATTTCTGTTTGGATTTGTTTACCTTCTATAATTGAAACTTTGTAGCCTTGAGTGGAGGCTTAGGCCCACAAATGGCAGGCAGAAAGCTTGGCTTCCTTTGTTACGGGAGAAACCCAAGCCTCCCTCCTTCTTTCTGTGGCTGTAACCATCTTGGTTGGGTTTATTTGCATATTTGCTCCTGATTGGCTGGTGGGTGTGGCTGGTGGGCATGGCTTGTGGGTGTTGCGGAGTTAGGGTCAATTTGCATATTACTCTTTTATTAGGTAGAATAGCCAAGATTTGGAAGCAGTCCAAATGACCATTGGTAGATGAGTGGATAAAAATTTTGTGGTACATTTACACAATGGAATACTACTCAGCATTAAAAAAAGAAGGGAATACTTACCTTTTGTGATAGTGTGGATATACCTAGAAGGTATTATACTAAGTGAAATACACCAGTCAGAGAAAGACAAGTATCATATGCTTTCATTCATACATGGAATCTAATTAACTAGATCAGGGGTGGGGAAAGTCTGGCCCAAAGTCCATATAAGGCCTGTGAAATAATTTGATCTGGCCTTGCCAAGATATTAGGTGTGAGTGAATTAAATGTCTGTCTAAATGTAGGAGGCTAATTTTTAAATTGATAATTTTGTATGGCCTGCAAATCATGTTATAAACATCATCAAATGGCCCACATCATCAAATGGCCCATGAACCAAAAGAGACAGACTCATAGAGAGAATGCTGAAAATTTTTTTAGGGGGAGGCTAGGTTTGGGGGGGGTGGAGGAGTTGATCAAAGAAGAACAAAACAGATAAAAAAACTTATAGACATGGACAACTATGTGGTGATTGCAAAGAAGAGGGTCTGAATGGGAGATGGAGGGGTGAATGAAAGGAATAAATGGTGATAGAAAGAAACTTGACTTGCAGCGATGAACACACAATATAGTGTACAGATGATGTGTTGTGGAATTGTGCCCTTGAAACTTGTTTAATGTTGTTAACCAGTGTCACCCTGATAAATTCAATAAAAAGGAAAAAAAAAAGAAATAAAGTCCTCTTTTGTCCAAACCCAAGGAAATATAAGAAAGTTTAACAAAGACCTCAGGGCAGCTGCTATCCTTTAGCCTGACCAGTTCAGTCTCTCCAGGAGTATACTATTATATTTTGCTTTAATAAATCTTGACACTGTTGCTTAAAACTCCTCCTACATGAATGTCCCTGAAATTCCTTTCCTGTGACACTGCAGATGAATCTATTTCCTCTGGTAACACATATACTCTCATAAAAAAATGAAAAGATGGGAAAGCAAAATTTCCACTCCTAGTCCCCCCAATTTCTCCTTTCCCCAGCAGTAATCACTGCTGAAAAAAATTTGGGGTATCCATAGAGACTGTTTCCTTTGCATTTACTTATAGACATATGGACTGAGATGAATAAATAGCTTTCCCCCCTCAACATTTTATTATGAAAATTCCCAGACATACAGAACAGACTGACAGCTGTAAGAGGGGAGGAGGTTGAGGGTCTAGGTGACAAAGGTGAAAGGATTAGACAAAAAACAAAACAAAAACAAAAACAAAACCTCATGACCTCATGTACACAGATAACAGTATGGTGTTAACCAGAGAGAAAGTGGTGTTGGAGGGAGGTAGAAGAGGGTAAAGGGGGGATAAATGGTGACAGAAGGAGACTTGTTTGAAGTGGTGAACACACAATACAATATACACAGGATGTATTATAGAATTGTAGAACTTAAACCTATATAATTTTATTAACCAATGTAACCCCAATAATTTCAATAAAAATTAAAAATAGTAATAAAGTAAGTTTAAAAAAACAAAAATAATTTTATTTGAATAAACCTATAATTGACAATTTTTCCATTGTGTAATAGAAAAATTAAACAAATGAAGTGGTGTCTACTGGATGTATCATTGTTTTAGCTACATTTTGAAGTGGTCTTGGAAGGTTATGTAACTTTTGAGGCAGAAACTTACCAATGAATAAAGAGTGATATGATAAGATCTAAGGCCCAAGAATGGGGAGGAAAAAGTCAGTCATTAAACACATTATAACTGAAAACAATAAAATGAAAAATTAGAAACATTTAAGGAAAGAACAAATAATATGAAAGTCAATGGGAGCAGATAAAAGTCTCAGATGAATGTACTGTCATTGTTTGTTTTGTTCCCACAAAATCTGAAGAGTTTACAATGTAAATTCAATATGCCTAACTTAGTACTTTCAGGGGTTTTATGAGTACTTAATCAGATTACAATTTCTGGGCAATGTCACAGTTTTACAATAAGAATAAGGTAATGTTGACTAATTCTGTTTTATCAAAGAAGCATCTTGGTAGAATAAATCCATCCTTCTGCTCAGAATCTAATTGTAGTGTCCATTGTCTAAGGATTAAGGCCAAACTCCTTAGGCTGCCAGAAGAATCTTTACCATCAAACCCCAAGCTATCTCACCTCCTCCTGCTATCCCCTTCTTCTAGCTCTATTTTTCCAGCCCCAGGAAATTTATCTTAATTCTCTGTGAAAACAATGCTTTTGCAAATACTATTTCCTACACCTGAAATGGTCTTTATTTTTTGCCATATAATAAACTCATTAATCTTTTTCCAGACTAAAAGAAATGACATCTCCTCTAGGAATATCTATCCACACTTCCCATTCAGTAAGATTTGGCTGTGTAGACATTAGAGCACTTTTCACATAATTGTAATTTGTCATTCTCTCTTTATGTTCCAGTTTCTCTTTACAATATTGTCTCCTTAAGGGACCAAGTGATCATTTTTATAGCCATATATCCTAGAAGAAAACCTAATATTTATAAATTAATTGTTCAAAATCTATCGTCTTCCCTTTTTAGCCTTTATCAATGTTATTTTTTATTTTTAATTGAATTTATTGCTGTGACATCCTATCTAATAAAGAGGGAATATGCTAACTGACCCTCACACCATTGCAAAGATAGTGGCACCCACAGCCAATAAGGAAGGAATATGCTAATTGACTGCCCCACCCTCAAATATGGCAGTGCCCACAGCCAAGGATGGTGGCACTCAGTCCCCTCAGCCCCACCGTGCGCCTGCCTCCCAAGTCCCCCAGTCCCCTCAGCCCCCCAACTGCCCAAGGCCAGCCCGAGGTGCAGGCAAGCCTTGAATGGTGATTACCCAGCCACCCAGGGCCAGCCCGAGGCACAGGCAATCCTCGGATGGCAGCTGCCCAGCCACCCAGGGCCGCCTGAGGCTCAGGTAACCAGGGCCGGCCGAGGCTTCCGTTGCCGGCAGTGGCAGCAGCAGAGGTGTGATGGGGCATTGCCTTTTCCTGATCGCGGTGTTGTCTCCCGCCCCTGATGGCTCCCAGACTGTGAGAAGGGGCAGGCCAGGCTGAGGGACCCCATCCCCCTTCAGTGCATGAATTTTCATGCACAGGGCCTCTAGTTGGTTAATAAAATAATATAGGTTTCAGGTATACATCATCTGTATATTTTATTGTGTGTATTTTTAAAATATTGTAATTACAGTTTACATTCAATATTATTTTGTATTACTTTCAGGTGCACAATATAACAATAAGATAATAATATACTTTACAAAGTGTTCCAACCAATACTTCCAGTACTTACCTGGCACCATACATAGTTAATACAATATTATTGACTATATTCCTTATGTTGTATTTAACATCCCCATGAGTATTTTGTAACTATAAATTTGTAATTCTTAATCCCTCCACTTTTTTACTCAGTCCCCCAACCCCCTCCCCTCTGACAACCATCAGTCTGTTCTCTGTATCTATGAGTCTATATTTATTTTTTTATTTTGTTCTTTAGATTCCATGAATAAGTGAGATCATATGGCATTTGTCTTTCTCTGACTGATTTATTTCACTTAGTATAATATCCTCTATGTCCACCCATGCAGTTGCAAAAGGTAAGATTTCATTCTTTTTTAAGGTTGAGTAATAGACCATTGCATATATGGTATGCACCACCACATTTTTATCCACTTGTCTATTGATGATCACTGGGTTGCTTCCATAGATTGGCTATAGTAAATAATGCTGCAATGAACATAGGGACACATATATTCTTTCAAAAAGGCGAAAGATTTATGCGGTCTGAAGAGAAACCAGAGCATTATTCTTTCAAATCAATGTTTTGGGTTTCTTCAGATATATACCCAGGAATGGAATTGCTGGGTCATAAGGTAGTTCCATTTTTTATTTTTTGAGGACCCATAATACAGTTTTCCATAATAGCTGCCCCAATCTGTATTCTCAGGAACAGTGCATGAGGGTTCCCTTTTAAAGATTAATTATTTAACAGCTAATACTAATTATTTACTTTTCTTTAAAGACTTTAGAAGATGTCCCAATATACAATCTATAGCACTCCTTATTTGTATCTTCTTTCTTCTAGCCTTCTAGCTGTCTGCCGTCTTTTTCTTCTCTATCCCTCAAAATTTTATTATGTAGATAAACAGCTTCACTTCCAGCAAGAAATAATTGTTTCTTTTTAGAATTTTGAGAGGAGGGAGAAATTAGATGACAATTATGATTCTCTTTGGAGGGTTAGTGAATAAAGGTCTGTAAACATCCCCTTGTAAAATGTTCATTCTGCCACATATGGATGTGGAACTCAGGAACATAATCTTCATTATTAACTTTGAGAATCATTTGCACATAGAAAAGAATGAAATCATGTGAATGTGATCAATCAGAGAGTTTTACCACGTAGACAAAAAGTGAGCCAAGCATGAATCTCTGACAAACCAGTTTAATCAGCCATTAAAGACTCTGAAAAGTAGAAGCAGTCTGAAAATTTAAACTAGTAGAACCAGGAGAGAAGTATTTTAGAAGTGAAGAAAGTAGAGACAGTCTTGAATACTGCACAGAGCTTTAGTAAAATAGAATCTCAAAAGTATCTGTTGGATCTTGCAATATTAAGTTCAGTGGGAACCTTGTCTAGAGCATGTTCAATGTAATGGTGACCTCCAAAATAGTAGTGGGTTGATTAAGATCTTGAATTTGCAGAGAGTGTGAGTATAGACAACTGGATAATTTAATGATCATATGTAAACTCTTTACTACTTTTTGGCAATCTCAAAGACATGCCCTATTTTATATCTCTTAACTTTTATTATTTTTATTATTGAGTTTGAACCTGTCTCTCATAATTCAAAATAAGAAATTTTGAAGCAGTTTAAAATGTAAAATGTAAATCAATCTGGTAAAATAATAATACCAGATTCTTAAAAGTATGTAGATCCATCCATGTTGTTGCAAATGTTAAAAGTTCCTTCTTTTTTATAGCGGCATAGTATACCATTGTGTAGATTACCACAGTTTTTTTAATCCACTCATCTGCTGATGGGCACTTAGGCTGTTTCCAAATCTTAGCTATTGTAAATTGTGCTGCTATGAACATAGGGTTGCATACGGATGGAACTGGAGAACATTATGCTAAGTGAAATAAGCCACTCGGAGAAAGATAAATATCACATAATCTCACTCATATGTGGGATATAATGATCAACATAATTTGATGAACAAGAATAGATCAATCTAGAGACAAATGGTAGGGGAGTGGGGGTTAGAGAGCAACCAATGGACTTGTATGCATGCATGTTAGCATAACCAATGGATACAGACACTGGGGTGGTGGGGGCTTGCCCGGGGTGGGAATGGCTGGGGGGGTCAATTGGGGAAAAATGAGACATATGTAAAACTTTAGACAATAAAAAAGTATATAGAGCAAATTGATAGTTTATTTTACCAGAAACTCTAAATTATATATTTACTGTAATTGATCAATAAATTGCATTTGCACTTCCTGGCTTTTAAGACAAAACATTAAACCCAGTTGTTTACACAGCTCTTATTCTCTCAGAGAATACAGCTTCATTGCAAAATAGCATTTGAGGTCATTAAAATCTTGAAAGAGTCTGGAATTAATTTTTAAACTAACTTCAGCTTCCTTTATATTCGTATCCCCTTTTCTCTTGTTTTCCATAAATATTTTATAAACATGAATAAGCATTCTTAGAAAATGGGTATTTTTTACCTATTAATTAATATTTGTAAACATCCTATAAGTTTCCCTTTCTTTATATTTTTATGCAGACAACATAACCAGCCCAATGTTCAAAATACATTTTTTATGATGATGAATATCAATTAGATTTAAACTGTGTTTTTGTTTCTCTAATGACTCAGAGGGGAAAAGATCTGGTTTTTAAACTAGATGATAATTAAAAAAAGAACATAAGAATCCCAAGAAACCAATCAGAAAGAATATATGTTCATAGCAGCATTATTTACAGTAGCTAATATCTGGAAACAGCCAAAGTGCCCATCAGTAAATGAATGGATAACAAAGCTATGGCACATTTACACAATGGAATAAAAAAGAAGGATCTCTTACCCTTTGTAATAGCATGGATGGACTGAAGACCATTATGCTAAATGAAATAAGCCAGTCAGAGAAAGACAAATATCAGATGATCTTATATGTGGAATCTAATGAACAAAATAAACTGACAAACAAAATAGGTCCAGAGGCATGGATGCATGGAACAGACTGACAGATCTCAGAGGGGGATGGGGTGGAGGAAATGGGAAGAAATAAACCATATAACATATGCATATATGCTTAGCCCATGGAAACAGACAATAGGGTGATGAAGGCCTAGGGCAGGGGCTGGGGGCTGGGTGGGGGTGGGAAGGGGAGGATATAAGGGACATCAGTAATAATGTCAACAATAAAAAAACTTTAAAAATGAAATTGGTATAGGACTTTTCCTTCTGCCATAAACAACTAGAAAGCAGAAGAATATATATGAAATAATTGTTTCAAATATTGGACAACAGGCAAGTCAGAGCTATAATACCTAAGAGAAAGCTCTATAATTGTCCCAGTTTTTTTCATGTTGGTATTTTATGGACTATGGCACAGAGAGGAGATTCCAGTCTCACTGAGCTAAGGAGAAAGACATAACGGTTTAGGGACACTGAGGTGGCTAGAATTTGCTGGGTAAAATACTAGGGAAGATGGAGCTCTCAAGAGAAATAGATTCATCAATTTATCTAGAGGTCCTTTTAAGACATGTTGCTGAGTATTAAATTGTGCATGCATATAGAGACACTCTAGAAATTTAGTAGTGAACCCAGGAAGTTCAATCTATAGTGGTATGCCTAAACTAGCCCAAGAGTAAAAGATATTCCAGATCCGTGTTAGCAAAGCCTAAAAGCAAAACAAGATTTTGCTTCTGGCCAAGTTGAATTTCAGGAACCATAATTACCTTTCCACTGTAAAAACTGTTTTTAGACATTGAGCCACAGCCATATTAGGACTGTGATTCCTGGCAGAATAAAGAAAGCTTTTTTGATTGTGAAGACATGAATGTTTAAGCAGAAGATTGGAAAAAAAAGTTTTGTGTGGCCAGGTCAGCACAATAATAGTTTGGGGAAATCTTGTAATAGTTCTCAGCTACATGTCTCACTCATTTCAGGCTGTCCTTTTAAAAAAAGTTTATAGTTAAAACACGGAGCAAAAACAAATTTAGGACCCACATTTTGAGGACCCTGATTCCTTAAAAAAATCTGAAAACAATTGAAGGACCAGATGACTCAACATTTGGGCTGCAAGGGAAGCTAGGTAGAAGAATGTGTGATTATGTTCTTGCTAATTACCAGGGTTGTAGTGAATGATGTGGAGAAAACTGTAGTGATCATCAGATATGACCTTTAGTGCACGAGGCACAGAGAGGTCAAGAAACACATTCAGAGTCACACCGCTATTTAGTAAAAAATTGTCTCTAAGATTCCTAACTATTGGATTGGTAAGATTTTCATCACATCATATTCATTTAGTCTGTAATAAAATCATTATCTTATACAATGGCTGCAACTGGTCCATACAATTTAGTGGATATTGAGGGGGGGGGTGGGTAGTATACCACAGGAAAGGTAAAAGGAGAATTTACCTAAAGTCTTAAGGGTTCAGTATTTGAAGAAAAATTACCTTAATTCTTTGGTAGACAGAGGCAGAATAATTCCCATGTATTTATAACCAAGCCAAGCAATGCTAGGCTCAGAATGTTTACTTAACCATTTGATTGAGACTATAATTTTATTGCAAGTTATTGTGTAAAAAATGTTTAAACTAATTTGGGAAGCTAATGGGTTAAAGCCCCCCCCCAAAAAAAAAACTAGAAAAATATATGCCATTAAAAAATCAGCTTCTGCCTCCTTTGCCTTGTCAGCTGCTGCATTTGTGCAGACACCAGCAACCTCAGACTGCACTGTCTCAGCAGAAAGGAGGACCTGCTATGCAAATTAAGAACTACTCAACCAGTGCACTTGTTTTTTGCCAGGGCTATTTCATCATTGTCTGTTCCTCGGGACAGAAAAACACTTAACAAAGCAAAAGGCAGTCAAATTATTAGATGCGAGGTTATGGGTGAAGAGTTCATTTAATCTATGTATGCAATTGCTAATGTGTAGTGATTGCGGTTTCCCCAAAATCAGACACAGCAACCTTGTGCCCAAGAGTTACTGAGGCCCAATTCACCAGTCAGCTAACAGCATACCAACTAAGAGACCAACACAGAAAGGGAGCCTACAGGGCTGAAAGGCTTATACAAGCTGTATTCTCCCCTGAAACCATCTTTATACTGGGCACGAGACTCCTACAATGTGCGCACAAATCCAGGTGGGAATGGAAATTACTGGAGATTCCCAAGATTCCTCTGAGATTCCGAAAGGGGAAGGCCTCTTAAATAACATCAGCTGTCTTCCTCTAATCCCCACTTCAACCCCTTCACCTGCAAAGTCTCTATTTCTACTGTCTGCAGAGCAATGGACTGAGCCGAGGAGGTAAACTAGATTAGCAAGGGAGATCACATATGCCTGTCTGTGCCAAGTACTTACAGGCTTTTCCATTTGATCCTCAAAACAGCCCTGGGAAGTGCAGATTATTAATATCTCTATTTTACATAAGAAGATGCAAAGGCTCCAAGAAATGAAGGGACCTGTCCACAATCATGCAGCTGGACTAGGCAGAGGAAGAATTTTAATCTAAGTAGTCTGATGTTAATTCACATATTTTTTCTACCATATCAGTCAGGTTGCCTTTCAAATGGGGTAGCTCCAATGTCATCTCCTCCATACAGTTCTAAATTTCCTGTACCTTCAGTGTATTTAGATGGCATTGTTAGTTTGCCTCATAATATCTTAAAGGTCTGTATGTATGTATATGTGTGTTTCTCTGGGAACGCTTAGAAAGCAGGGTTTGTTTCTAATACTGATCATAGGCTCTTAGATGTCCATCACAGGGCTGGTATGGAACAGATTCTTATTAATATTGGCTGAACTGAAGTGAAATTTTGTCTTTCTAAAAGTTCTTGTTATTAAAATAAGATTTAAATAACACAGTGTTTAACCAAATACCTGGGCACATCATGACCCAGTCAGGTTGACACATAAAATTAATCAGCACAAAAATATCAGTTTTGCAGTTCTTTGTGTGACTGAGTAACATTTCATTGTATACATATATTCAATTTTATTTATTCATTCATCAGGTGATGGATAGTTAGGTTGTTTCCAACTTTTGGCAATGGTGAATAGTACTGTCATGAACATTAATGTATAAGGATATGCTGTAATACTTGTTCTCAATTATTGTAGGGTGCATACCTAGGAGCTGAATTGCTGGGCTGTATTTTAATTCTATACTTAACATTTTAATGATGCACAAAACTGTTTTTCCAAAGTGGCTGCAGCATTTTACATTCACACTAGGAATGAATGAAATTTCCTATTTCTCCACAGTGTTGCTAACACTTGTCTCTTCCTTTAAAAAAATTATCACCATTCAATTTTGTATGAGGTGCTATATTATTGTGGGTTTTATTTATATTTTAATAATAACTGATATTGAGCATATTTTGTATGCTTATTGATCATTTATATATCTTCTTTGGATAAATGTCTATTGAAGTCCTTAGCTCATCAACAATGTTTTTTTCTTTTGTCATTGAGTTGTAAGAGATCTTTATGTTTTGAAAATTAAATCCTTATCATATATATGATTGGCAAATTTTCTCCCATTTTATGTTGTCTTTTCATTTTCTTGATAATATCCTCTGATGCGCAAATTTTTTAATTTTCATAAAGTAAAATATATCTATTTTTCTCTTGTTTGTGTTTTTTGGTGTCATATATAACAATCCATTGCTAAGTCTAAGATCATTAAGAATTACTCCTGCCGAAACCGGTTTGGCTCAGTGGATAGAGCGTCGGCCTTCGGACTCAAGGGTCCCGGGTTTGATTCCGGTCAAGGGCATGTACCTTGGTTGTGGGCACATCCCCAGTAGGGGGTGTGCAAGAGGCAGCTGATCGATGTTACTCTCTCATCAATGTTTCTAACTCTCTATCCCTCTCTCTTCCTCTCTGTAAAAAAATCAATAAAATATATATTTTAAAAAAAAGAATTACTCCTGCTTTCATCTAAGAGTTTTATAATTTTAGCTCATACATTTAGTTTATGCCACATTTTTAGTTTATTTTTGTATGTAGTGTGAGGAAGGGATCCAACTTCATTATTTTTCATGTGGATTTACCTATGTATCTAACATTATCATTTTAACTTTTTCCTCTGAATGATTTAAGGTTTCTGTCTAGTGTACTTTCATTTTAGTAGCAGGATTCCCTTTAGCATTTCTTGTAGGGAAAGTCTGATAGTGACAAACACCTTCTGATCTGTCTTAATTTTTCCTTTATTTTTGAAAGGTGGTTTGACAGAGATTTATTTATAGGCAGTTTTTTTTTTTTCTTTCAGCATTTTAAATATATCATCTCACTGCTTCTGGCCTTCATGGCATCTGCTGAGAAATTGGATGTTAATTTTACTAAGTACCCTTTGTATATAATTAGTCACTTATTTTTTTTGCTTTGAGAAAATCTTTCTTTGCTTTTGTCTTTTGACAGTTTGATTATAACAGTGTCTTGGAATGCATCTATTTTAGTTTATTCTGTTTGGAGTTTGTTGAACTTCTTGGATGTGTAGATTTTTGTAAATAATCAAATTCAGAAAGTCTGAAAATATTTCTTCAAATATTCTCTCTGCACATCCTCTGAGACTCCTATTATACATATGTTGATATGCCTGCTTGTGTTCCACAGTAATCTTAAGCTTTATTCATTTTTCTTCACTCTTTTTAAAAATATATATTTTATTGAATTTTTTTACAGAGAGGAATAGAGAGTTAGAAACATCGATCAGCTACCTCCTGCACACCCTCTACTGGGGATGTGCCCGCAACCAAGGTACATGCCCTTGACATGAATCGAACCTGGGACCCTTCAGTCCACAGGCCAACACTCTATCCACTGAGCCAAACCGGTTAGGGCATTTTCCTTCACTCTTTTCTCTTCCTGTTCCTCAGACTTAAAAATTGATCTTTCTTTAGGTCCATTAATTCTCTTCTTTGTCTGCTCAAATCTGCACTTGAAACTCTCCAATGAATTCTTTATTTCAATTAGTATAGTATTCAGCTCCAAAATTTTTAAGTATTTTTTAATTTTTTAAAATATATTTTTATTGATTTCGGAGAGGAAGGGATAGGGAGAGAGAACTAGAAACATCAATGATGAGAGAGAATCATTGATAGGCTGCCCACTGGGGATCGAGCCTGCAACCCAGGCATGTGCCCTTACCAGGAATCAAACTGTGAGCTCCTGGTTCATAGGTCGATGCTCAACCACTGAACCACACAGGCCAGGCTTTATGTGCTTTTTAAAAATAATTTCTATCTCTTTATCATTATTCTTTGGTGAAAATAATCCTTTTGATTTCCTTTAGTTTTTTGTCAATGGTTTCTTATTTTTAGCTCTTTGAGTATATTCATGACAGTTGATTTAACATATTTTTAAATTGAATTTATTAAGGTGATATTGGTTAATAAAATTATATAGTTTTCAGGGGTATAATACTATAATACATCTTCTGTGTATTGTATTGTGTGTTCATCAAATTTCTTTTCATCATCATTTATCCCCCCTTTATCCTCTCTCACCTTGATTTAACATATCTGTTTATTAAGTTCAATGTCTCATTTCCCTCATGGACAGGTCCTATTAATTTTATTTTTCCCAATGAATGGATCACTTTTTCTTGTTTCTTTGTATGCTGAATAATTTTGTGAAAAACTATTCATTCTAAATATTATAATGTGTCAACTGTGGAAACTGATTTCTCCTTAGCATTTGTTGTTGCTGCTGCTTGTATGTTTAGTGATTGTTCTAAAATATTCTTGTAAAGTGTGTATTCTTTGTCATGTATTGTCTTTGATGTCTGGGTTCTTTTAGCTTAAGGGTTAGTTTATATTTTGACAGAGTTACCTTAAACACCTGTAGCTAAAAATAAAAGAAAAAGAAAGTAGAATAAAAAAGAAAAAATATCCAAAATTTGTAGATTGACTCTTTGTTGGGCACTTTATTGTTTAGCCAGGCTGTTTACAACTCTGCCTTTGCCTTTGTGACCTGTTTATGTAGAACCTGGGAGATGGCTATTCTTCCGACTCATAAGGTGGGAGAAATTCCAAGTGAAATTACAGGTGAAATATTAGGGTATTCTCGGTCATTTTCTAAGAGAGTGTTTAGTTTTGAATATGCAGATGGCCTTCTCAATTCCCCATTATAACAATATTAAATATTAAGGCTTGAATATAATCTTCTTTAACTTGATGTTTTCCCCTATGGGATAGGGGTTCTATTTTCTGAACATACTATGGCATTTCTATCCCCTTAGCTGTGCTGGACACATCACACATGGGAGCTCTCCTGAGCTGGTATTGCATGCCTGTGGCTCTACTGATCTATTGTTTGGCGTGGTCCTACTTACATGGCTCTTCTGGGCAGGGCTCTGGCCTCCATTGTGATAGCTCTTATCTTCCCTTTCTGAGCTGTCATCAGACTTGCTTTTAACAGTCCATTCAAAGCAATATAGGCTTTTTCTAGTATATACCTCAAAACTCTTCTGGCCTCCACACATTATCCAGTTCCAAAGCTACTTCCGCATGTTTTAGTTGAAGCCAATTTTGTGTCTTAGTCCATTTGTACTGGTATAACAAAATATTTAGTAGCTTATAAGTAACAGTAATTTACTATGTTCATCATAAACCATCATGAGATCATATGACAAGGAATGACATATTTATACTGGAAAAACAAACACTGTCAACCAAAAATTCTATATAAAGAAAAGCTCTCTTTCAAAAATGAAGGAGATATTAAGATATTACCAGATAAAAATTGATAGAATTCACTGTTTTCAAACCTTCTCTATTAAAGCACTAAAGACAAGTAATTAATTCAAGGGAAATGAATGGAGCTTTATAGAAGAATGTTTTTGAGTGCCCTTAAAATAAGTGGATAGTAATCTAAAGGATGTTGCTATACATTAACATTTTAATTATAATCCTAAGGACAACTACTAAAAAAATAACTCATAAATGTATACAGTAGTCCTTCCCCCAATCTGCAGTTTCACTTTCCATTGTTTCAGTTACCCATGGTTTGAAATATTAAATGGAAAATTCCAGAAACAATTCATAAGTTTTAAAGATCATAACATTCTGAGTAACATAGTGAACTATCGAGCTGTCCTGGCTCTGTCATGCCTGGAACATGAATCATCCCTTTGTCCAGTCTCTCTATACTATATATGGTATCCATCTATTAGTCAGGACAAATATTTTATGATTGTACCTGTATAAGGTTCATGGATTAATCAGGTTTATAGATATAGAGTAGAATAGTGGTTGCCAGGGGCTGGGGTAATAAGGAATGAGGAGATATTGTTTCATGGTTCTAAGAAATGCATCCACTACACTGCCAAAATGATAATACTGACCTCTATGCCTGGGGAATTTCTCCCACCTTATGAGTCGGAAGTATAGCCATGTCCCAGGGTACAAGATTAACAGCTGGCCTTGTAGCTAAGGCTTGGGCGGGTAATTTATGCACCACACATATTTGTGGAGTGCCCGGATGACTGTCACATAAGCTAATTCACCACATGGCTAGGAGACAGTGGGATTGATTAGTATTTTTGCAAATCTTTACCTCCTTACCTGAAAAGAATGGCTGAATGAAGGTAGGACTATCAGGCCCTGCCTAAAATATAGATGAAGCAGATAAGCCTTCCAACAGCCTCATAGGCTATATTATGGAATCAACCTCTCCCTTAGCCCACATTTAAAGGTTCATTCTGCTACCTGGGACTATATCATCAATAGTCCCTTCCCCACTTTGTGGTACCAGTAACACTCAGAGTGTGCTGTATTTTTGTGTGTTTTTTTTTGCCTGAGGCCCAGTTGGGATTCAACAGTTTTAATAAAGGCCAGATTCAGCTATTAGGGCACTCAGCAGAGAGAAGGTCAGTCCAGGGCTTGTCTACCCTGGTTATATGGGATCCTTTGGGCAAGTTGTAGTCTCCAAGCAGTCTTTAGGCTTCAGATACTTCAGGGGCAAGGTTATGCCAGCAAAAGTATTGCCACATTGGTTCACAGTTTGGGTGTGGGTGTCACTCAAATGGAGCACAGGAAGCTCCATGCCAATAGGCTGACTAAAATACTCCAGAGCCTAGAAGTCTGGGGGTAATTTAAAACCATGCAGCAGGCAAGGCCAGTAATATTTTCTCAACATGTTGCTTACTGTCAACATCTCCTAGAGGACTTCCCCTGGCAGAAGCAAGGAAGAGGGGAGGCTGGTGGCCATGTTTGTGGCTGTGATGAATACTCATTACAGGGTTCCCTTTGAAGACTCTCCTTCATGTTGATTATCTCATCCATGACTGAAGGATGGATGAGCTGAGAAACCTGTTACTTGGTACAGGCATGGCTTAGAGCTTTGAGAACTCAGAGAGCCTGCCCCCCAAAAATGACAAAGAACTTCCCACCTTTTTCTTCTTTTTATGACTTTGCTCAGGAGGAAATTCCTAAGGAGAGATGGCAGGGAGGGATGAAGGAAAATTATAATGCTGAGCAGAGAGCATAGAAATAGAGTCAAACATGCTTGAATTGCATTTCCAACTGTTATTTACAAGGAAATATTGGACAAGTCAACTCCTCCTTTTGAGTTTTAATTTTCTCATCTACAACATGGACATAACCCTATTTTTAGCATTGTTGTGGGCATTAAAATAAAAAATAAGGTGCCTAGATAGGTGTCTGGTATATACAAAATACTCAACAAATACTAGTTTCTATCTCATTTGATAGGCCCAGCTTGTTAGGCAAGGAAAGTCTTTAGCAGAGGTAAAAGCAGCAGTTATGTCGCCTTCTTGCAACAGTAGTTGCACAAACAGAGGAAGCAAATACACCAGGAATTCATTTTACACTGCCAATCATCTCTACTTTCTCACCAACCTCCACTTACTCAGTGGTCTTTCAAACAAGTCTGACCTTTCTATCTCTTCCTTATTGCACATCCTCAAAAGGGCAAAATCCCAAAAGAAAAACATTGGAAGGCACTTTAACATTCTCTAAGTTCAGTTTCACATCAAATGTAAGAATCACCTCTTATTTCTGCTTGAATGCCTCTGGTGATAGGTCGCTCTGCACATTACATTAGTCCCTTCCATTTCAGAATAGTTCAGCTATTAATTACACAGTCCTTCTAAAGAAGGAACCCCCAAATTAGCAGATGCGATGTACCTGCTGACAATCTTCTGAGCCTCAGATGGGTATACATGGACTAAAAATGTACTGAACATTTGAAATTGGTACAGTAAGGGCAAAACCAGAAAATCTGTTTAACAAGGAATTATACAAGCCATACAAAGGGAAACAGAGGAAAGGGGATAATCTTAGAACAAACATTTAAATGATTGAGGACAACAGGCTTAGACTCTAAATGGCCTCAGCTGAAAGATAAGAATTGAAGTATAAGAAAAGTGTGTGTATGTGTATGCACACATGCACATTTTTATCCCCCAAAAAGTTGCAAAAAAGACACTAGAATTTTCTCACAGAGGGTTCAAAGTCTAACTTTTGGGCTGCAACTCTAGAGCCTGTAGTACCCCTGGCAGATCTATCAGCTTAACAATATTGGCCATTATCCAAAGCTCTGCCTTCTGACCCCAAGATCCTTTTGATCTCTGCCCTACCCCAGTGTCAGACTATGCACTGAAATACACCAAGATGTTAAGTGCTGGAAATGGAAGCTCAATCATTTCTATTTTTGGAGTGTTGAAAGACCATGTCTGACTTAGACATGATTTGAGTCTGTAGTTATTTCTGAGACAAACTTATTTTGGTCTGAAGAGGAAGATGTCCAGAGTGATGGGGCTGAGGATAGAGACTCTTATGCCAATTTTGACACCCTTTCCTCTCCTTCCAGTTAGTGTCTTTTGGGGCCATGACCGCTACTACCCCACAGAAAACTGATTTCTTCTTTTCTTGGTGAAAGCCATTCCAGTATTGGAGTTTTGTTCTTCACACATTATTTTGCTCTATCAAAGCTATTCCAAAAGAAGTGTTTATTGGAGCAGCCAGAACTTTTCTCTGGAAACAATGGATTCATAAACACTCTACATGAATCACGTGTGGTTTGAGAGTGCTTATGATAGCATTCTCCAGTTTAAAAAATCAATAAAATCGCATTAAATATTGATGCTAAATTGTTTCTTGCCACTCTGTGTGTAACTGAGCTTCTGAAAAGATTATGCATTACCTGTGATTGTTGCTTAAAGTCAAGATAACAATGAAACACTATAACTATTCCCATCTAAACACATAGGCCAATGCAGGTGTGTGGTGTTTTTGTACTTGCTTAGGTTGAGCTCTCAATTGCTTCACCAAAAAGGCAATTACCAGTTGGTTGTAGGATTGCTTTATGCCAGTTCAGACCTTAAGTGAACTATAGTGAAATTCCTTTCCTAGTTGTAGCTTTTTATCACAAATTCTGAACCTTTAAGTTCAGTTTTTATAAGGGCTGATAAAATAAAACTCTGACTGGGTTGTTACTTAAAAATAAACACTTTTTACTCTTTTAGGATTATTCTAGGAGGAACCACTTAACTCTATATATCATTGAAATTCCCCTTTATAGATAAATATTAGCTTTTGAAAGAGTTAGAGTCCCAAATATAAGCACTTAAGCCCCAGCTCTGTTCTTACTAGCTATATAATACTACCAGTAAGAACCTCATTTTATCTTTCAGTGTGGGCCTTGGCTTTCTCTTAGGAGAATGAGGAAAACTAACTACACTTTAGAGTTATCAAGAAAATTAAATGGAATAAAATTTGCAAATCACCTATAATATAGAATTTGATACATAGTAGGAGCTCAATTATACTAGTTACTTTCATTTCTATGCAGTTTACATGTATGTGTTTTATTAAAAAACTCAGGTCACAACACAATATGGCCACCACCTTTAAGCCCTAATGGAAAGTGAAACAGCTCATTGTGGTTTCTATACATTTTGTTTTCTTCTTTTAAAGGATCTATTTTTAGTTGAATAATATCCACGGGGGTCCAGAAACTCCTTTGATTAGTGGTTGTTTGTTTTCTACTAATCTATATTTGATGCAGTTAATTTTGGATCTTACTCTTAAAACATCGTAATATATCATTCCATTATGTGTTTTTTATTCTTGTTTGTTTTAGCTTTTAAGACAAAGGAATAAGATTCTTGCTTTTATTTTCATGGGGTTGGACTTTAAAATGTTCCGGAGAAGTGCTATGAGTCCTTTATTTTTTTTGGTAAACGTAGATCCTAATATTAAAGTCACAGAATAAAATGAGGGGGAGTCTTGTTCTGAGAAATTTGCTGTGATATTAAAAATAAGGAGAAAACTTGCTGAGCTTAAGATGGCTAGGGTATGTTCTATGGGTTCATATAAAACCCATAGAACAGAAGGGGTCCAGTACAAGGGTGATGATGAGAGCAAGATTTAGAGTACAAGATGATCAAGGAGAGAAAACTGAGCTCCTGCAGCCAGCCAGGAATGAAAAATTCAGTGAAGGTGAAAAGTGTGAGATGTCCTTCAGTAGGAGCTGGGCCTAAAAACGATGGAGCCTGGAAAAGTGTGTGTTTATTAAGACAATTCAGTTTCAAGATTATTCTGGAAGGGCAAACAATACCACCCCATCCATATCAAGGGTGGGAATGGGGGATGCTAGAAGGAAGCAGCAAATATCAACTAGCCAAGATCCTGGTTTTCACAGATATGCTGTATAAAGATTAATCAAAGAAAGCCTCAGGGAAAGAAGTCAGAAGGCCTCAGTACTCAATTCTGCCACTCACTAACTGTGGGATATTGGACAAGTCCTTAGTCCTCTGTAGGCTTCTATTGCCCTATCTATAAAATGAGAATTTTGAATGAGATGATCCTTAGGGGGCCTTCCAACTTTATCATCATTCTGTGTTTTCTCAATCCCAGAAGATAAAAACACAGAGATGTAAAGTCAGGTTTGTTGTTAGTATTTGTTTCTATCCCATCCTTGAAAGAGTAAAAATTGGGTTATTTGTATGTAAGTACCTTTGGGAAACATTGGTTATGTAGAATTCAGAAAAAAACTAAATTTAAATACTTCCCACCTCTACTTTGATATCTGCACAAACTGTGACTTTGCTACAGTATCATGGGCTTGAACAGCATGGTTTTCTTATAACAAAATAAAATTTAAGTACTTGAGCTTGGAAAATTTTTAGAAAGATTTATCCTTGGACTAGGAGTCTGGGTTTATCTGTGATCACAATCACAGAGGTGCTAGGGCCCCTCCCACTGATTCCAGCACCTCTCTGAAGAGCCCAGCAAATGTTCAAGTGTGAAAATTCCCATAGAATCCTGATCTTTTTAGCAGAGTTGTGTTTTCAAAGCAAGCTCGAGACAACAGGAGTTACTGGGCTTAGTGTGAACCATCACATTCTGAGTAAATACACTCACCCCCCACCCTTAATCTCCCTTTTTCCCTATGGGTTTTGCTATCCATTTGGGAACTGCCCTTTGGTTTAGAGGACCCCCTTCTGAGCCAGAACCCTCTGGAGATGTCAGAGCCCACAATAACTTTAATGTTTGTCATTGCCAAGGTGTTGTTTGAAGTTGCTAACTTGCCCTTTGATGGGTATGGTAAATATAGATGGAAAGAAAAAGACCATCATTTCGTTCTAACTCTCCTAGGCCAAACCAAAGATACATACTTTGTTTGGAGTGACAAGGTGTCATGAGGCAGCTGTAGCAGCAGCTGCTGCAGGACCAATGTCATGAAGCTATCTGACCTCAGGCCTGCTTGTTCAGGTCACATCCTGCATCAGAATTCTGAAGTTCTGCCATACTGAGGGTAGACCATGCATCCTGAATTTTTCAGAATTCTCTTTTTAAGTGTTCCACTCCACTCATCCTTGTGTTCTGATCCTGGATTTGAAAATGTGGTTTCTCCATCCATTTTGTCATTGGCATGACTGAGATATTCCATGTGTATACTGTTTTAACTTTGGACAATCTTAAACAATTGAATAATTAAATCATGTATATGTTTAAATTCTTTCTTCCTTCAGTGGTACACACTTGTGAAGTTGGAAGGTCAGTAGAGAGTTTATATCTCTGTAAAATCCCCTTCCCAGGCAGTCAAATGAGAATGGGAAAGATGCTTAAACTGTCTTCATGCTGTAATATCCTTTGACATTGACATTTGAGACACAGAATGTAAGAGCTACAAAGAGCATTAGAGGTCATCCCACTCCCACCTTTTACACATAGTCACTGAGAATCAAAAGAGGAAGTAATTTTTCCAAGGTTAAACATGAATTCGGTGGTTGAGATGGGGTTCAAACCTGTACTCCTATTTAAACCTGATAATATTTATCAAACAAAAAGGAAAAGGTCCAATAGATTAAGGAAACATAAGGATATAAGATAAGAATGAGCTTAGGGCTTACAAACTATCTAATACAAAAAGACTGTCTTGCCTTAAAGGACTATTTCCATCAGGTGTAGCTAAAGAAAATTGAACAGAGAGTTGTGTGTTCAGAGGAGATCAGACAAACTCAGTTTTATGGACAGCACCCTCATACTGTTTAGGGAAATTGACAAGAAACCTGGGAAAGGGATTTGTTTTTTCAGACACTAATAAAAACAATTCTGCCTCTGAACTAAATCATGGAAGACATAGGTTGTAATGGCAGGGAAGGTCAGAGTGACCCTACAGATGGGATGGCAAGAGGGGTCAAATGACCCAAGCAGGAGACAAGAAGGGCTTGGAGGATCATAAGTAAGGTTTGAGACTGAGTCATTAACATGGAACTATTCTGTATAGGAAATAAACCCTTAGATATCACAAACAGTAGATGAATCCTTCAGGCAGCAGTATCTAGGGTGGGCCACTGTATTACGAAAGGAGGCCTTTATAGTGTAACTAGAGGCCTGGTGCATGGATTCATGCACTGGTGGGATCCCTCAGCCTCGCCTGTGGGGATCGGGCCAAAACTGGCTCTCTGACATCCCTCGAGGGGTCCCGGATTGCAAGAGAGCTCAGGCCAGGCTGAGGGACCCCACAGGTGCATGATTGGGGCCAGGGAGGGACTGCAGGAGGGCTCCAGGGCGTGTCCAGCCTGTCTCACCCAGTCCCAATCAGCTCGACCCCAGCAGCAAGCTAACCTATAAGTCAGAGCATCTGTTCCCTGGTGGTCAGTGAATGTCATAGCAAACTGGTCGAATGGTTGAATGGTCGGACACTTAGCATATTAGGCTTTATTATATAAGATGAATAAGAGTGGTGATTGTGGAGTCAGACATACTTGAATTTGTATCCTGGCTGTGCCTTACCTTTTGTATGACCTATGACACATTGCTGATCTCCTATGAGCCTCATTTTCTTCATATTTAAAATTAAAGGAACATCAAAAAAATTATTATCAATATTCAATATAATAACATTTATTAATGATCAACTGAAAGTTAAAAGGTCCACAGAATTCAGATACAAAGTGACTTAGCTCACAAGTGTGTCTGCTTTTCCTTGATGGAAGTATAAGAGCACTTTCATTCTCTGAACTGTACTCTCCTGAGCTACAAAATTATAATAATAATAATAATAATAATAATAATAATAATAACAAAAATAATAACTGTGCCTGAATGTTGTTATCAGGGTCCATAGAGATGTATGTATAGTGTATGATCCATCAAGGTAGTTATTATTAAATTGGGGTCACAGTTTCCATAGATGAAAAGAGAAATGAAGAGCCAAACCTAAAAGACCTGATATTCTTTACCCATTTCCTAATAGTGGCAGTGTAAAGATGCCAATATACCTACAGAAACATGACAGAGGCTTTTCTGTTGGGCTTGTCCAGGCTGGCTTAAGCTAGAAACCACTAAAATAATTACAAATACCCCCTTCCTCTTTGGTTCACTTAGAGTTACCAGCATTCTAGCAGAATTGCTGGCTCCTCTTGTGTGCCTCCCTGGCAATCCCAGGCTTTTCACACTACAGTCACACCTAGGGTGGCCACAACAACACTTATCCTGTGGTCCCATCAGTCATGTTGATCATGTTGACATGAATCACCTCCTGAGGTTTTGCATTAGAGAGCCCACTTATACTTCTGGTCATTTTGTTTTGAGTCCTAAGCATCAATAGAGCCCCTACTGTGTGTAAAACTTTGTACCTGGCTCAGAATAGGCACTCAAATATTTGTTGATGCATGGATTGATTGATTAGAGGGATTACCAAAGTTAGTAAAACACTCTTTACCTTCAAGGTACTGACATCTAGTGAAGAAGACTGATTCATACAAAGCTAGTTTGCAGTCAGAGTAACCTATGATAAAGGCTATATAAAAAGCGCCATTGGAACAATTTCCAACAGGAGGAAACTGGTAAAGCAATTAGGAGAAGAAAGCATTTGATATGGAACTTGGGGGCAAATTGAAATTTTAACAGTCAAGAGAAAGGACATTTCAGTCGCAAACAACAGAGTAACTACAAAGAAGCAAAAAAGAGCAGACCTTCTTTTTGGCAAATGATAAATAGTGGTGCATGCATGTGTGTGTGTGTGTGTGTGTGTGTGTGTGTGTGTGTGTGTGTGTGTTGGAGTCAGATCATGGAGAGCCATGATATCCATGCAAATAATTTTGGTCTTCACTTTTATAAGTGATTGGAGATCTGGGGAAGATTTTGAGCAAGGGAGTGATAAAGTTGACTAGATATTTTGGGTTTTATTAGTAGACTAGTAGCCCTGCACATGAATCCATGCACCAGTAGCTCTCTGCGGGACCTGGCTGCTCCGCGTCCGCTGCCCAGAGGCCCATCCGTGGCCAGGCACGGAATGCTTTCCTTGTCGCCAGGGCAACAATGCAAGTGTTCCACACCCCAGCCTGGCCAGAGGCCCATCCGTGGCCAGGCACGGAACGCTTGCCTCATTGCCGGGACAATGAGGCAAGTGTTCCCTCCCCCCTCCCACCCGCCCCCGCCACCACTCTATGTCAGCTGCCCAGAGACCATCTGTGGCCGGAATGGAATGCTTGCCTCATCGCCACAGAGATGAAGCAAGCATTCCGCCAGGCCGCTCACGCTGCCTGCTCTCGCCCCCTGCCCCCTGAGACTGGGGGACTCCGGCAGGGCTGAGAGGACTGGGAGCTGACATCTTGTGGCTATGGGTGCTACCATCTTTGTGACGAAGTGATGGTTAATTTGCATATTACTCTTTTATTAGATAGGAAAATTACACTTCAAAATTACTTAGATGCAAATTTCCCATCTAAGGCTGATGGAATCAGGAGAAAAATTAGAAAGTCACCAGAGTTTGTTCAGATGAATACACAATTGAGAATATCTTTGAGGAGAAAGTAGTTGACAATTTCTGGGAGCTGGTCTCCCAGACTAACCAACATCAACACAATCCTTGATTTTTAAATTTTACATGACATCAGCTGTCAACATCATGATTAATACTTGCTGCAGCAGAGGTCACTGCTGGTAGGTGCCCACCAAACACTGGTAGTTTTATTTGGACTGAGTTGGAAAAGAAGAGACTGCTTTCTAGAATCCACCAAAGGTAATGCATTGTAGATAAAGATGATAACACTGGTATGAATGCCATAAAACACAATTTCTGCCAGTTGTTGTAACTAGGTTTAAACATTTTTAAAAAGGGTCTTGTGGTCAAACAAGTTTCAGAAATGCAAACTAGTTTCCTTGCTGCAGGAATTCTCAGAGCCTTCCCTATGCTGATGTGTATTGTGACCCTCCTAGAAAGAGCTAGGATACACATCATTTTCCACACTTACTTGGTCTCAGAACCATTTTGTTTTGGATCAGTACATGGAACAACAATTCATTGGAACTCATGTATGTTGGGTAATGCTATTTCAAAGAGAAGGATTAGATTCAAAACAGCATTTTGGGCTTGCATTTTACGGATCACTGATGATGTTGTTTGTTATTGAATGTTTGTCTCATCAAAAATCATATGTTAAAACCTAATCCCCAATGTGAGGGTATTTGTAGGTGGGGGTGAAGCCCCCCCTTTGATTACACCCAAGGAAAAGGGTTACTCTCTCAATTAATTGGGAGCATATTGTATTAATAAGAAACCATTTATACTGGCACATCCTGTTGGTATTTGTATGCATGTTCAGATTCTGGCCTTGCAAATTCCTAGCTATGTGAGATTGGGCAAGTCACTTAAACTCTCTCAGCCTCAAATTCTCATTTGAAAATTGGGACAATCATAGCCTCTACCAACAGGGTAGTTGTGAAAATCAATTGAAGTAATACATGTAAACCAGTGGGGTAGCTTAATCTATGCCACTTAATATTATATTATAAGCTTACAATATAAGCTTCTTGAGGAAAGTAACTGAGCCTGATTCTCTTATGTGTCCCTGGAACCTAGCTCAATCTTCTGGCCCTGGCAGGCACTTATGTTTTTGAGTGAATTACATGTGATTGGTCATGCTTCCTTTCCTCTACCATAATGCCCAATTGTGAAGCCAGAGTGAAGTTACCCTACCAGGCTAAACATAGAGATCTACCTATGGTTCACCACTGCCTTTTAGTTTCAAACACAACTTATTGGAAGTTGAAGAATAAAATGAGTTCTAATTTTAAAAATAACTCAGAAAAGAAAAAACAACTCATTAAAACACAAATGAAATCTCACTATTGTACAATGCTTCAATCCTGAGTCATATAAAAATTAATCAAAATGTCTCCTTTTATATACAGCTATCTACATATTTTTTCCTTTACTGTTACTGACTTATTTTCAAAGAGTAAATGTTATTCCCTTTATGATAAATTGATCAAGACTGCCACCTATTCGTTATTTGGCTGAAATGCCACACACATTGTAGTCTTACCATACCCACTAAAATCTAACAAATTCCTTCTGAGAAGCTACCATTCACCTCAATCCAGTGAGCCTATCTGGGGATGAGCATGAGCATAGGAATCTGGGTCAGAGATCTTGTTTTCTGATATATAGAAAAATATAATTCCATTCTCAGTGAGATTAATACAGATGTGTTTAAAGTAATAAAATAATATTTTAGTCATAAACCCAAATATTAAAACCATATCTGTGCTGGTTGTTGTCCAATTGTTATTTCCAGATAAAACACAGGATGGCAAGTAAAATTTAAATATCAGAGAAACCATGAATAATTTAAAAAATATAAGTATGTTTCAAATATTGCATGGGACATAATTATACTATATTAAAAAGTTTTCATTGTTTATCTGAAATTCAAACTTAATTGCATACCCTGTAATTTTATTTGCTACATCTGGCAACCGTACTCCAGTCCCCATTTACTCTCTACCTTTGGACATCCAGCTCTGTGTCCTAGGGAGCTAATCACAGATTGCAAAACTTGGGATCCCCTTGCCCTCTGACTTTCATTTGAGTTTGGCCAATAGGAAGTACTGAAATGAGATATAAGGGTAAAAGGAGAAAGAAGCCATATATTTATTCCCCCACCTCATGCTTCTGGCAGTGACTACATTCATCATTGGCCGTAAATCCTGGGTGGTACTCTCTATTCCATGGCCTCAAGTTCTCTTCGGGTTCTGGTAATCCCATTTTTTCACTTGTCCCTTTGGGCTTAGGGATGGAAAAGCTACCCACAGTTACAGATTCATGTTGCTTCAGCCAGCCATTATGTATCCTTAATCCTGCCCATCATTCTATAACTATTATCTTCATGCAGTGGCTTTCAACTAAACTCTTTGAATGTGTCATTTATTTCCAAATTGATACTAGTACACTCTTGAAATAGCATAGGACACCTCCACCACATGAATCACTTTGAGTCCATCAAATTAAGGAACCTATAAACCCAAACCATATTGTTTTTGAGCATAAGAAATTTTTTACCTTGACTTCTGGAGAGTGGCAGCAGCATAGAGGCACAAAGCAGCCCAGTGCACTCTGGGGACTATAAATAGCACAGTAGGTATATGGAAAGCATGTATTAGAAGATGTGAGCTAGAGAGATAGGTAAGAGGGCCCCATCCTGTAGGTCCTTGTGTGCTATACATTAAGTAATAATAATAATAATAATAATAATAATAGGAAACATATGATTCTTAATGTGTACCAAGCACTATTCTAAGTGTGTGTGTGTGTTTCACACAGTAACCTCAAAATAACCCTATGTGGTAACATTTTTACCCTTATTTTACAAGTGAGGAAACTGAAACACAGAGAGATTAATTAAGTTCACATAATGATTAAATGGCACAGCTGTGATTCAAACTCAGGCAACTTGGCTCCAAGATTAATATTTTTTTAAATAATGGAAAGCACTTTTCAACAATAAACAGTTTTTACGACCCTACAAACTGTGTCTACAAGGAACTTACTAGAATGCCAACTTCATTTAATCCTTCATTTGTTAAAAAAAAAAAAAGGACATACTTTACTTCAATTGGTACTAGGTTCTAAGTTAAATGCAATTCAATATTAATGTTTTCTAAAGTTAATTTAACTTTAAGCAAAACAATGTCGACGATGATTACTGCATCTCATTTATTTATATGTTTAAGCTTTTACACTAGATTTTTACAAGCTGGTGAACACTGACAAATTATTTCTCCCACAGAACTATAACCACACATTCCAAGAAAGTATAAATATATGCTTGAACTAACATCAATATACATCAATATTTTATCAATTACTACATAATAAAACAAATTATCAATTATTCAAATATTAAATTACACATCTCAAAAAGCATATAAAATATTAGATGTCTCCTCAATTCATTAGCAGAAACTCACTCCTTTTGCAAGAGAGGGTGGCAAAGGAAAAAATCACACTTCAAACAAAAATAAGTTGGTAAACAACTTTAGAATGCATGAAAAATTCAAGAATTTCAGAATGTTTATGATTAAGAATTGTTTTAGCTACAACAAAGCATGTCTACCTTTAAAATAATATTTACTAAAGAACATATTATACATGTTCCACACAGGACAAACGCAACACTTTACTAAAAATACTTAATAGCCCCTCCCATTCTTTTGTCAGGCCTTCCTTATAAGCTGTACCCCCAAGTGCAAACATTTAAATTAACTTAAAGCTTTTTCTCTTGAAACACAAAAGACATGCTTCTGTGCAATGTAGATTTTCACAAATGAGACTTTCCATAATAGCACAAAATGAAGTTTAAAGAAATACATTAAATAATCACTAAGACTTGATATAAGAGTAAAAATAAAACGTTGAGCAAACCTAATGTATACTTGTTTGAATGTGGGAGATATAAACATAAAGTGAGTAGGAAAATAACCATAGAGGCCCTACTTTCTGTTTGAAATGTCTTAAGGGATAAACCACATAAGGTACAGAGGGTTCATAATTCCTAGTATTTTAGTCCTGTATGATACTAAAAATATAAAAGTATTGTGCTGGGTATTTTGGCACCTAATCTTTCTAAATCCCTTATCTATATATATAAAACCCTAATATGCAAATAAACTGAATGGGGGAACAACCGGACAACTGGTGGCTATGACATGTGCTGACCACCAGGGGGCGCACACTGAACATGGCAGGCATAGGCCGCAGCGGGACGGTGGAGCAGGTGAGTGGGGGTGCCAGATCAAGGCGAGGCACCGGTCACTGTCATTGAGGCGAGATTCTGGTAGTTACTAAAAATTCTTTGCTATCACATGCCATGGTCCCACCCGGTGCTTGCACCTGCTGTGGCACTGGAGCTGCCACTTGTACCCACTGCTGGTGCCCAGCACCAGCCCCTATCACTCAGCACCATCAGCGGGTATCAGTGGTGGCTGCCAGCCCTAATCACACCCTCAGGCTTATCCACCTCCCCCTGCTCCTGAGGGGTGATCAGGGCCAGCAGCTGCCTCTCACACCCGCTGCTGGTGCTGGCCCCAATTGCTCTATGCCACTAGTGCATGGAAGTGGTGGTGGTGGGAGCGGGGCTTCTGGCAGAGAAGGGATGGAGGCTGCTGCAGGAGGGGCCGGGTGGGGGTGAAGAGGATGGGCTGAGACTGACCCCTATGCCCACTGCAGCCTCATGGCCCACAGTTCCTTTCAAGGTGCACAAATTTGTGCACTGGGCCCGTAGCATATTGATAATATTCTGGTATGGGAATAGATTTAAAGACATAACTCAGTATTGCATGGTTTCAGGAAAAGTCAATTGGTACAAATAATAAGCACATTTTAAATGTTGAGCAGTAAGAATCTTTTGCTAAGTGTCAAAATAGGTTGATCAGAACTAAACATAGAGGCTGTAATTCTGTCAAACTTGTGGCCCAGTAAAACTGCTTTTCAATACCTCTATGGAAGCATCACTAGAGTTATTCACCAAGCCAACATGTTGGCTAACATGTATGACAAATGAGGTCTTATCTCTAAATTCCACTTCCAAGGAAATGGCATCAGGCACCCGTTTTATTGAATGCAACAGTTGTTTCTATGACCATCGGAGTCTTTGAAGTGCAAATGTATTTTAGGACAATATTTCTCCAAATTTGAAAGTTGCTTATTAAAAGCTCCATGCTGCTTTTGTTTTATGAACTGTACTGCATCTTCATATTTCATTCCACCTTTGATTAATACTAGAGCAACAAGCACTAGAGCTCAAGGACTGCAACACAATGAGCAGCAATACAACAACCAGGTTTTTCAGGAACCTTACTTTTTATAAGACTCAAGCAGTCATCAGCAATCTGGTTAGATGGTGGTGCACCATCACCAAAAGGCCAATCAAGAACATGGATTCCTTCTTTCTCCACAAGAGTAGTGTCCTAAGTTGCTTCACATACTCTTCTTACTTATTGTGGTAACCCCATACTTCTTAAGCTCCTCTATGAATTTGTTTAAGGTTGCATTGGTTGGATTGTGATAAGAAATCGCTTGTTCTTGTATGTGACTTCCACAGGAGCTGGGTGGTTCATTTGAGCTATGATAATTTAGTCAAAATACCCTCAATAGGGTTATGAAAGAATTTAAACATTGAATACAGAAATGATACAAAGAAACTGACTCTACTTCAATATTCTCCACTTGAAATTCCCAGTGCTTTGAGTGAAGTTGTGAGTAATGGAAAATGAAATGAACCTCCTAACAAGAAGCAACAATTCTTCAATCTAGTAATATTGAGGCAATAAAAAGGAAGTGCACTGAGGCTTACCCCATCCAGGTCAGAACTCTTATAAAATGCTCTGCAGATTTCAGTTCAACACTTCTGTGTCCAGGTTAACCACTCATATGGTGGTTTCTTGATGGAGTAGTGATGAATTTGTACAGTTCATTTGTCTACAAACAAATAATGCTCTTCCTGGCAATAATCTCCACTGCCCTTCAGAAACTCCATAAATATGTGACCAAGAATACCACAGAACTGAGGGATATGTTTACTCATGAAGATTGTGGCCTAATCATACAGCTGGTCCCCAGGCAGCAGCAACGCAGATGGCGGCAGGGGTGGCAAAGGTTACAGGGCAGGGGAGGCTTTGCAAATGGTGGTGGAGGCACCAGACTCTACTATGCCAAAGATTAATATTCTTAACCACTATGCTTTTACTATGTTCCAGACATTGAGGAGATAAAGGAAAAAGAAGATGAGATCTTTGCTCTCAAGGATGACAAAGCTTAAGGGGGAAACCATCTCAGAGGCATGTACTGTATTTTTCCATGTATAAGACGCCCCCATGCATAAGAAGCCCAATTTTCCAACCCGAAATTAAGAAATCAGTATTTTCAAACATAAAACAGAACGCATTTTTATTTAGTAATTACCACAGGTAATGTTTACATACTAGTACTATGATATTATGCAGCATATCACTTTATTCAGCCTCTGTTGCATCACTGCTCTCTTCTTTATCACTATTAGTTCCAGACATATCAATTTCTTCAATTTCTATTGTATCACTGCTGTCTTCTGAATCATTGTTTATATATGTGAGATAATCCTCATAAACTGGTGGCATTTTCTGAGCTAACTTTGTTCGTGTTCTCATGGCCAACCCTTCTCTCCTCATGAAATGGAAGCACCATGTTGCCTTTCCTGTAAAATCAACAATGTTCATTTCACTTGCAAACATTCTTGCCTGATATTGAATAAGCTTGGTTGACACACATAAGCCACTGTGGTGCTGCTCTATAATCCAAGTCTTAAGCCTCTGCTCCAAGTTTGCCCATTTTGCTGGTTTTCCTCTTAAGGCCTTATTTATTTATTTATTTATTTATTTATTTATTTATTTATTTATTTATTTTTAGCATCCTAAGGAGTTGTTCTTTCTGTTTTCTCCACTGTCTGATCATATACGCAGTGGGAGAAAGTCCAAATTGTCTCTCTGCAGCTCTATGCCCATGCTCTTTTGCATAGCTGATTGCATTCAGTTTGAATTTTGCAGAGTAAGACAATCACTTACCAGTATTTATCTTTTTTTTTTTTTGACATCTTTATGGGCTCAGAATGCTGTGGTCCCTGTTGCGTCTGTGCACTCTCCACCTCCACCTCCAATTAGGGCATCAGCTGACATCAATAACAATAAGGCTCATGATTGGAGGAAGCCTGTTTGACAAGGTATGGGCAGCTATGCACCCGCATGGCTCCCTCCTCGGCTGACTTCCATGTATAAGACACCCCTAGATTTTCAGTCTAACGATTTTAGAAAAAAAATAGCGTCTTATACATGGAAAAATATGGTATTTATAGGACAAGGTGATATTGCAAAACCCTCTCCCTTGCTTTAGATTTCTCTTACTTTAAGCCAGTCCCTTTTCAATCCCCCAAATCTTAGCTTGTTGACAATTCCTCTGATAGCCTTCTTTTCTGTTTACAATCTGGTGCCTGCCACTTTGAACAGAATAATTTGCATGTGCTCCCTGGTGTGCATAGCTGACAGATCCTCATGTGCTTTGGCCACTAAGCATTATACCACTGGCTCTTCCTGCTCCAGACTCTAATCAACCCCTCAGGTACCCATCCCTGGCCCAGAACCACTGGCTGGCCAACTAGCTTCCTCCCCTGTGAGAAAGATACTTGTACATTTTCTGTGAACAACTAATTCCACAGGAACTCTTGTTACCATAGCAACAAAAATAAGGTGACAACTGCTTTTTAATCCCTTAGCCTGGTGAACATGGAAGTGACAGAGAAAAACACAGACCTTCTTTCTGAAGTTGGATGAGGAGGGGTGAAGCTGCTCACCCTGTGCTTCTGAGGGCTGAAGTATCATCAGCTTTGTCCCCTGTTTCCCTGTAGAAAGAAAAATATGAGCAATGTGTTAAACTGCCTCTATTGTTTTAAGCAGCCTCAATTCTTTATGGTCACCAGGAAGCATATTTTGGTGGTGGTGGTAGGACTGGAAATTAAGTAATTTGTGCTTTATTTACAAGGTCAAATAAGACAATGATAATGAGAAGAAGAACTAACATTTGCTCACTATGTGCCAAGCACTGTACTAAGCACATGTTATTGTTTTTCTCTAACCTTCAAAAGTTTTTACAATGCAGATATTATGATTCTCCCCATTTTACATATGCAGAAAGTGAGGATCAGAGATGTTAAGTAATATATCCAAAATGACACAGCTAATGACTGGCAGCAGCAGGGATTCAAACCCAAATCTGTCTGACCTCAAAACCCATGTTCTTAACCTCTCTTCTGTATTGAATAATCTCAAAATTCCTGCTGGCAGAAATACACAAGGATTTTGTTCAGTTTGGGAGTTATTTGATGACACTGCCTGGGAAAAAATAATATAATTAGCTGATGGCTCTGCCTAGGAAAGGGAACAATTATGTTCTGTGCCTCATGCTTCACATTGTGGATACTGTGTCACACCATGTAGACCACCTGGGGCATGTAGTCCCAGTATGCTTAATTTGGGGATATGCTACAGCCAGCCAGTATCAGAAGAACCTGGGTACTCCAGTCCTTGATCCAGACAGAGTGTACTTCCTAAACTGGCCAATGCACATGTTGGGTGCTAGTCGTACTCAGAATGGCTGGACCTGCTAGTGGATTCTGGGGTATCGACCAGTTTGGTGGCCCAGTTCATTTCAAGCCCCCATCCATGGATAGGTAGGATAGATGGAGCAAGGGGAACCTGCCCGTTGTAAGCCACCCTTGTATACTTAAACTTGAAGGATTGCTCAGAGTGAATAATGCCACCATCCACATTCCTATCAGCCTTCTGTGGCTGGAAACCCACAATGTTCCACTCCACTATATATGTGGGCAGCAAATGGACATTTAGCTGCTTAGCATCCACATCTCATTCTTATGTTTGGCAAATCTCCCACTGTTGGTGTCAGTGGGGGGGGCAGGGCTCCAGATCCCGTGAATGAAATTTGAAAGCAAGATACTTACTCTTCCTGACCATGGGATTAGGTAATGGAGATATAATCTGTACTAGACCAATCAAATATCTCAATCTCTGAAGCAAATGGCACAAAAAACAGGGGTATTTTGGAAACTACACAGTGGTGGGAGCAATAGCAAGAACATCACCAATGAGAACATCAACCTAAAAAGTTTCTTCTTGGAGCATGACCTTAAATGGTCAGGATAGATGGACACTTGTGACTGGGGAGCCCTGTCAGTCACAGGTCATCCTTGAACAGCCCAGCTTGAGGAAACCTTGAGGTTACTGTGGCCAATTTATATCTACCTCCCACATTCCACATTATCTTTGGTTTTACCTGGCTGGAAGCCCACAATGGACCACTCTATTATGTACTATGTAGCAAGGGATGTGGTTGACTGCCCAGCAGCTATACTCCATTCCTAAGTTAGCTGGGACTCTGACCACTGAGCTTCACTTACTTTTTGTCACATCCTGGTTTGCCAGCATTGACATTGATTCCTAACGTATTTCCCATAAATCCTTTCCTTCTTAACTCAATCAGAAACTAATTCTGTTATTTACATTCAAGAATCCTGATTAGGCTTTGCAGATGCGGCCTCCCTGAAGCTGCCTGTGACCTGCCATGGTGAATCCCACCATGTTCTTCAGCATCGCTGACGACAGCAAGCCCTTAGGCCACGTCTCCTTAGAGCTGTTTGCAGACAAAGTTCCAAAGACAGCAGAAAACGTCCGTTCTCTGAGTGCTGGGGAGAAAGGATTTGGTTATAGAGGTTCCTGTTTTCATAGAATTATTCTGGGATTGATATGCCAGGGTGGTGACTTCACACAACATAATGGCACAGATGGCAGGTCCATCTATGGGAGAAATTTGAGGATGAGAACTTCACCCTGAAACATACAGGTCCTGGCATCTTGTCCATGGCAAATGCTGGACCTAACACAAACAATTCCGTTTTTCATTTGCACTGAGAAGACTGAGTGGTTGGATGGCAAGCATGTGATCTTCAGCCAGGTGAAAGAAGGCATGGATATTGTGACAGCCATGGAGCGCTTTGGGTCCAGGAATGGCAAGACCAGCAAGAAGATCACCATTGCTGACTATAGACAACTCTAATAAATTTGACTTGTGGTTTATCTTAACACCAGACCATTCCTTCTGTAGCTCAGGAGAGCACCCCTTCACCCCAATTTGCTTGGAATGTTCTATAATCTTTGTCCTCTTGCCAGTTTATTGGGTTCCATAATTTCCTTACCCCTTCCCAGTGTAGCTGGATTGTATAGTTAAGTTTATGATTATGAAATAAAAACTAAACAGTTGTCTGTCAAAAAAAAAAAAAGAATCCTGACTAGATGGTCTGAAAACCTAGCTTTGCATCTGATGATGCCTGTATGATTCTTTCCCCAACTCCGTGACATTCCTGGAATCTTGAAACAAATACTCTGAAAATGGGAAGATTATTTTGAACTAAGAAAATGGCATTTTCCCACCCCAGTATTTCAATTAACTTAGGGGTATATTTACTTTCAATTTCCTCCTTTCTTCCAACATTGCTCCCTATGCCAGCCCACAATTAAACCTTTAGCTTAGATTTCTTTCCCCCCCAAGAAATTTCTCTCACTGAGCACAGGCTGAGTAAGGTGGTCGTCTCCCCTAGGGCCTTGAGATTGACTATGTTAGCACACTATTACACTGGTATAATTTTATATTTAGCTTACTTAATTGACTTTCATATGAGACTGGTTGCTCCTTAAGGGCAGAATTGTGTCTGATTCATTGTTGTATTCCTATATGACAAAGGACTGTGCCATACAAATACCTCCAAATAGAATCACTGCCAGAGTCAGAAGGCCAAATCCTCTGGAATAATATGAAGAAGCATTCATCAGATTCTCATCCTCCTTTGCTGTTCTGTTAAATAGAACAGGGAACTTCAACTATGTCAGGACCGTTGCAGCCTTCACATCATAATCTTTGGGGGCTATATTAGTTTTCTCTTGTTACTGTAACAAATTACCACAAACTTAGTCTCTTGAAATAACAAATATGTTATCTTACAATAGTAGAGGTCAGAAGTCCAAAATGGTTCTCACTAGATAAAAATCAAAGTTTCATCAGGGCTATGTTTTTTCTAGAAGCTCTCAGAGAGAATCCATTTCTTTGCCTTTCTAGCTTTTAGAGGCTACTCACATTCTTTGGCTTATGGTCTTCTTCCTTCATTGTTTGTTAGGTCAGCAATATAGCATTTTCAAATTTCTCTCTCACTCTGACCCTCCTACTTGGTACATTACAAGAACCCTTGTGATTAGATTGAGTCCACATAGATTATCCAGAATAATCTCCCCACCCCAAAATTTTTAGTTTAATCATACCTATTAGATTCCTATTGCCATGTAACAGTAACATATTCACAGGTGCTAGGGATTAGAACATGAACATTTGAGGGGGAAATCATTATTCTGCCTACCAAAGGAACCATTGTCTGTCAATTAAACCTTTGTCTATCAGAAACACCTAGAAGAACCTCAATGCTCACAAAGCTGGCTCTCTGGATGTGCCTAGAATTTGCTTGTCAATGAGTGAATGCATATTTTCCAGAAGTGTCAAAGTTGATCAAAATATCTCATGATGTCTCTGGCATAGCTAATAATATTTTTCCTGCCTTATTGAGATATAATTGACAAATAAAATTTTATATATTTAAAGTGAACAATGTGAAGATTTTATATATGTGTACACTTTGAAATGGTTAGCAGGATAAAGTTATTAACACATCCATCACATAGTTAATTTTACAGTATTATTAATTATAGTCAGCATGCTGTACATTATATCCCAAAACTTACTATCTTAGTACTGAATGTTATACCCTTTGTCCAATATCTCCATATTTCCCCCAAGCCTCTGGTAGAACATGCTTACCCTTTTATTCTGTTTCTATTAGTTTGACTTTTTCTTCTTTCATTCCACAAATAAATGAGATCATACAGTATTTGTTTTTCCTTGTCTGTCCTATTTTACTTAACATAATGTCCTCAGGGTTCATGCTATTATAGGAAATGGTGGTATTTTTTCTTTTTATGGCTGAATAATATATATATATATATATATATATATATATATATATATATATATATACCATATTTTATTTATCAATTCATTCATCTATGAACACTTAGGGTGTGTCAATATTTTTTGCTATTATGAACATGAAAATGCAAATTTCCTTTTGAGATACTGATATTTTTTCCTTTGGATATATACCCAGAAATGGTATTGCTGGGTCATATGGTAATCCTAAAAAAATATTTTTTGTTAATTTTGAGAGAGAGAGGAAGGGAGAGGAAGAGACAGAGAAACATCAGTAGGCTGCCTCCTGCACACCCCCTACCAGGGATCAAGCCCAAAACTCCGGGTATGTGCTCTGACCAGGAAACAAACCAGCAAACTTTCCATGCTTGGGCCGATACCCAACCAACTGAGCCACACTGGCCAGGGTAGTAGTCCTATTTTTAATTCTGGGGAAGTAATATACACATTATGGGAGTCCCAGAAGGAGAAGTAAAAAAGAAATGGGTAGAAAACTTTTTTTAACTGTATGAAAAAGTAATCCTGGCTATTCTAACATATGCCAATTAATATACTTACTGGTTTCTGGGTGCAAAAACAACAGAATTACCAAATAAGTTTCACAGGAAATCTCCTATAGAGAAGGCTGTCCACTTTAAGAATGACAGGAAACTGAAATGGAATTTAGGAAAACAAAACTAAAACAGAAACAAGCATAGGGCTGTTCTGAGGACTATGAGATGTTTCCCCTCCCCTTTGTTTTATTTTTTAAATTAAATCTTTATTGTTGAAAGTATTACATATGTCCCCTTTTTCCCCCATTGACCCCTTCTGTCCTGTCCCCATGCCCCACCCCAGACCATCAGTGGCCAGAAAACTTAAAAAAAAATAATTGCTGAGAACTTCCCAAATCTGGGGAGTGATATAAACATTCAAGTACACAAAGCTTATACAGATTCAACCCAATGAGGTTCTCAATGAAACACAAAACTGACAAAAATTTAAAAAATAGAGAATTTTGAAAGCAGCAAGAGAAGAGAATCTTCTCACAACAAGGGCACTCTTATAGGCTGTCCCATGAGATATCTCAGCAGCAATCTTGCAGGTTTCTAATGAGAACAGGATTCACATTTGTGTCACTGGTTGCTATAGTCTGACTCTCTAACACAGTAACTATACACAATGGGAAATCAATAGATGTTTGTTCAATAAATTAATTAATACAACAACTAACACATTTAACTCACCTTACAAGTAATGCCTACAACAGGAAAGTAAAGTGAAATAAATACTACTATTCACATCAATGTCATTGCCAGTTGTAATATATGACTTACTTCACTGGAGAGGGTATGGACCAGAAATTAAAACAATAAGCCTCCCTTTTCTAAAAGACCTTGTAATATATTTCAGCCTTTCATCGAGGAAGGCTAGGCACATCCTACCTTTCAGGGGTTGAGACTAGAACATAGCAATCTCCTTTGGTTCTGTGCTTTTAAGCCAACTTGGTACTTCCAAAACCTAGGGGCCATCAAAAAAAAAAAAAAAAAAAACAACAACAAAACACCAAACATCATCAGGCCCTTCTTTACTTATTTCAGATTCCCCCTCCCCACTTGCAATCAATCTCCCCTCCATTTCACAGCTCTTAGTTCTGATATTTCCCATATTTCTTGCTTTATCCATTAGTATTTTGGATATATGCTTTTTGTGTGTGTGCTCCTAATGTTAAGTTTGATCTATAGGACATAGGCTTGCACTTGCCCCACTGGTTCTCTCTACTTGTGGCTACATTAGATAATGTACCCTCTATATTATTCAGGGTTTTTATGGTTATGGGTGTGTGTGAGATGAGAGAGAGAGAAAGAGAGAGAGAGACCCATCCCATTCAAATCAGCTTCAAAAAGATCAAATGGTTGAAATGCTATACTCATGGTTTGATCTCTGTCTTTATCTCATTGTATCTCTTTGCTCTGCTTCTGCCTGCTTAGGGTCTACTTTTCAAATAAGCTTTCTTCACATGTCACAGAAGATGGCTGTCCTCACATCTGCCCAGTTTAGCAACTACAGAGGATAAGGGAATCTTTCCTACTAATTCCAGGAGAAAAGTCTCAGGAAGAATTATGATTGGCCCTCTATGGTTAATACGATTATTGAACCAATCCCTTAATTTGGGGGTACTTTGTGAAGATCTAGGCCACATTCACAGCCAATCGCTTGGGGTGGCAATTAGGTAGCTGTAACTGTGGTTAGTAGCTTTTCTCAAACCACATAAAGTGTAGGAAGAGTGCTCCAATAGAACAAAATGTTGTTATTAGAAAAAGGATGAGGGAGATAAGAATATACCTCTGACAAAACATGAGCTTTCACTGTCCTCTAAAATATTCAATAGAGTTGTTTACAAATCCAGATCACTGGATTGATCAAGCTTACACAGGTATTAACATAAATAAATAAACAATTAGTTTTCCTTTAAGGGTGTGGCACAGAGCAGACAACATGGAAAGGATACTCAATAACTGAAGGAGCCTTAATCATGCCAGCTAAAGGAGTCCTGAGATTCTCCAAGATGTTCTGAATTTCCCTTCTCCATTCACTACAGCCCTTTAGCAGATGTAACAGGAATGAAGATAAGGAATCTGGAAAGATAGTACTTCAATTCTACTAGAAACAGCATGGAAGATTACCTTTTGCTCTGTAGTTGCAGTCAATGAATGAGCTACCTAAGATTGGGATTTTATAGGTGTAAAAGTATTTGGTGGTAGCAAAGTCAACAGGCTGACCATAGGAATAGCTGAACTGAAACAGAAATAAGGGACACTCACTAAAGAGGAGCAGAAACTGTCTAGTCGGTTGTCTGTGTGGACAGTGAAGTATTAGAGGATAATGACAGCACTTAGGACAATGAAGAAGGTTGGGAAACTTGAATGAATATGGTGAACAGACTAGGAAGTTACTAAAGACAAACACAAAGAAGAGTAAGAAGTAATAGAGCTAGACAGCATGTGCCTGAAAAGAGAAGAAACTGTGTATATTAGTGGAATATTAGTTGGAAGTCAGTGATACTGGAAATCTACTGTTTTAGTTTGCTAGAGCTGCTGCAGAAAAGTACAACAAACTGAGTGACCTACTAGTAAACAACAGAAAGGTATTGTCTCATAGTCCAAGATGAAGTCCAAGGTCAAGGAATTGGCAGGGTTGGTTCTTTCTGAGGCTTTGAGGAAAAGATGTTTCTCCAGGCTTCTCTCCTTGGCTTGTAGATGGCTGTTTTCACCTTGGGTCTCTTCACATTGTCTATGCATGTCTCTGTGTCCAAATTTCCCCTTTTCATAAGGACATCTGTCAGACTGGATTCGGGCTCACACTCTTGACCTCATTTTAACTTGATTACCTTTGTAAAGAATCTGTCTTCAGTGTCACCTTCTGAGATAACTGAGAGTTTGGGCTCCAACATATTTTTTCAGAGGACATAGTTCAACCCAAAATACACCCTTTTTCTCTCCTTCAGGAAGGGAGTCTTACTCTTCAGTCTTCCTTAGCAGTAAAGCAGTGGTTTTTAACCTAGGGCTGCATATTAAAATCACCTTGGAGGTTTTAAAAAATCTAGATGCCCAGGTCATACCCCAGACCATATAAACCAAAATCTCCAAGGAAAATGCACTCTAACAACAAAATTTAAAAAATCTCCTTGGGTATTCCTAATGTGCAAAGTTGAGAACCACCCCTTATAAAACTGAGAGATATCTTGCAAAGACACAACTGGATTCCAAGTAGTCTGCCAGGCAGTGTACATTTATTCAGCTTACTCCCAGGCAACAATGGGCCCAATTATGAATTTTTATCATCTAAAAATGTATATATAATCATAGATCACAGAGTGAAAATCAGTTATGTATAAGAAATAACTAAGTAATACCCTGCATATAACTTAATCTCTCTTCTCTGAGATTTCTATGACTTTGAATGGACTACCTGATAGTGACATCATAAGGCAAATGAGAAGAAGGGTGGCTCTGATTTTTCAATTTTGAAATAAATGTGGTTATGGACACTAGCCTTCAGAACACTTTTAGAATAAAAGTACAAAAGATAGTTAAATAAGCACTCTTTATCCCATTGCCATGGCTAAGGGCCTATGCCACCTCAGCCAATGGAGACACATCATGAGCATGCTCATATGGCTAAGTATTTTCCTAAGAAGCTATGTCCCAACAAAGCAATATCCTACATAGCATCTACTTCTAACCCAAAATCATGAGTTGGTAAATGACTAATGTTCAAGAAAACTTTCTGCATATGAAGTGAAAGAATCCATGTCTCTTATGACTACATAACAGAGTAATATGATGTACAATGAGAAAGAAGAAGGGGCCAGAATGAGCTGCTTAAAAGGCACCTATTAGGGGACTTGTTATTTTTTAAAATTTATCTTTATTGTTGGAAGTATTACAGATGCCCCCCCCCCTTTTTTCCATGTTGATCCCCTCAACCCCACTCCCGACCGCTCCCCAGGCCTTCACCACACTATTATTTGTATCCATGGGTTAAGCATATATGCATATAAGTTCTTTGGTTAATCTCTTCCCACCCCACCCCTTTTCCCTCTGAAATACATCAGTCTGTTGCATGCTTTAATGTCTCTCTATCTATTTTTCTCATCAGTTTATTTTGTTCTTTAGATTCCACAAATAAGTGAGATCATGTGATACTTGTCTTTCTCTGGCTGGCTTATTTCACTTAGCATAATACTCTCCAGGTCCCTCCATGCTGTCTCAAAAGGTAAGAGATCCTTCTTTTTTACTGCTGCTTAGTATTCTATGGTATAAATGTACCACAGCTTTTTTATCCAATAATCTACTGATTGGCACTTGGGCTGTTTCCAGATCTTAGCTATTGTAAATAACGCTGCTATAAACATAGGGTGCATATATTCTTTCTGATTGGTGTTTCAGACTTCTTAGGATATGTTTAAGAGGGGACTTCTTGTGACATTCTCTCCTGCAGTTAGAAAAAGAAGTTTCACATAGACATTCTCTGGTATTAGCCCAGCCACCACTATAGATTATGAACCTGAGCATGAGGAAATTACAAAGAAGGAAGAATATACCATCAGGATAGTATATTAGCAGACAGTGGATACAGTTGCATTTGGCCATTTTGTGTTCTGAGTTCAGGCTTGGAGGTAAGAAGAAACCACAGCGCCCTAGCCAGTTTTTATCACTGGTTAGAGTGTTGACCTGCAGACTGAAGGGTCGCAGGTCCCCATTCTGGTCAAGGGCACATATCTTGATTGCAGGTTCAATCCCAGCCCAGTCGGGGCACATGCGGGAGGCAACCAATCAATGTTTCTCTCTCACACTGATATTTTTCTCTCTATGTCTCTCCCCCTCCCTTCCATTCTATCTAAAAATCAATGGAAAAAAATATCCCCAGGTGAGAAATAATGAAAAGAAAAGAAAAAGAAGACATCACACAAAGGGCATCCAATATAGTCTTATTAATCTGGTATAAAGCTAAAGGAAACTCCCTCTTAATCATTACTCTCAGGTAACATAATACCTATGAACTGATATGCTGATATTTGTTGATTATTTTTAAAATTTTTTTCTTTACTGATTAAGGTATTACATATGTGTCCTTATCCCCTCATTGCCCCCTGACCCCCCCTCCTGCTTGTGCCCTCACCCCCCTGGTGTCTGTGTCCATTGGTTAGGCTTATATGCATGCATACAAGTCCTTTGGTTGATCTCTCCCCCTTACCCCATCCTCCCCTGCCTTCCCTCTGAGGTTTGACAGTCTGATCCATGCTTCTCTGTCTCTGGATCTGTTTTTGTTCATCAGTTTATGTTACTCATTATATCACACAAATGAGTGAGATCATGTGATATTTATCTTTCTCTGATTGACTTATTTTGCTTAGCATAATGCTCTCCAGGTCCATCCATGCTGTTGCAAATGGTAGGAGTTCCTTCCTTTTTGCAACAGCGTAGTATTTCATTGTGTAGATATACCACTGTTTTCTAATCTACTCATCTGCTGATAGGCACTTAGGCTGTTTCCAAATCTTAGCTATGGTAAATTGTGCTGTTATGAACATAGGGGTGCATATGTCTCTTCTGATTGGTGTTTTTAGTTTCTTTGGATATATTCCTAGAAGTGGGATCACTGGGTCAAATGGGAGTTCCATTTTTAATTTTTTGAGGAAACGCCATACTGTTCTCCACAGTGGCTGCACCAGTCTGCATTCCCACCAGCAGTTCATGAGGGTTCCTTTTTCTCCACATCCTCACCAGCACTTGCCATTTGTTGATTTGCTGATGGTAGCCATTCTGACAGATGTGAGATGTTACCTCATTGTCATTTTGATTTGCATTTCTCAGATGATAAGTGAATTTGAGCATGTTTTCATATGTCTCTTGGCCTTCTGTCCTCTTTCGAAAAGTATCTATTTAGGTCTGTTGCCCGTTTTTTGATGTTGATTCTTTATCCTAAATATTTTACATGTATAATATTATTTAATCTTCAGAGCCCTATAACATGTATTTTATTGTAGTTGTTGTTATGTAAATAGGAAAACTGAAATTGATTGCTCAATTAGTAAGTGATGAAACAACATTTGAAGCCAAGACTCTGGACTCTTAGCCAACATTTTCTATTGCCTAAGAAACACTTTCTCCATGTGTTCTTTTCCATCTCTGGGATATGTGTAAGATATACTTAGGGGAGATGTATATCCCCATTTAAAAACTACAATGTCCATGTATAAAAACTGAGGGATGTAGAACACATATTCACTCAATTTTATCCCTTGTCCAGCATTCTCCATTGGTTTATGACCCTAAGTAACAGTCAATGAAAGCCCAAGCCAACTCATTGTAACCTGAGGATAAAGGTGTACCAGAGGTTTTACCACAGGAAATGAAAACAGTATAAACAAATAATTGTGCAGCTATTTAGTCAAGGAACAACATCAGGGATTAGAGCCAAAGCAGTTATTTTAAAATCAGGTCTAAGGCAAAACCATTCACCAGTTTGAGAACCTCATAAATATATTAGGAAGCAGAGGGCAAAATTGGCCCAAGTGAGCCACAAGGAGTACAAATGCTCTGGAGGCCCATTTTTATGTGAAATAGCCAAAGTTGGAAGTATTAAATTAAATATTCTGGTAAGAATCACAGCAGGTATAATAAAAACAACCAATGCTGTGTGTATCTACTCTTACTAGAGGGAGAGTAGAACTTAACTGAGAAAATACGATTGGACAAAATTTAGCTTTGACTTTCAAAATACATATTTTATTTTTATATTTTAAACATTTACTTATCTAATTGTGGTAATAACACTTAATATGCAATCTACTTTCTTAACAAAATTTTAAAACTCAGGAACAGAAATTATAAAAAACAGGTAGTAGGATATATACAATAATAGGGTACCTTGAGTTTACTTAACTCCAAACCCTCAAATGGGAAAACAATCTTAGAGTAAGGTTGAGAAAGCATGGTGCTGCACAGTAGAATAGAGCTTGGATGTATAGATATAATTTCCTGCATGTCAGAGAAAGCATGGGAGTGGATAAGCAGGTCGGGGGAGATGATGGAAATAGAAGGTGCTGACCCTTAGAGAAGCTTTAGGGAAGTCCTTATTTTTTCATAACAGCTGACCCCACAGTGAACTCTGAAGCAGAAATGGCCCTTTAGAATTACTGTGACTTGGGGCAAGGGTGCAGGTCTTTATAGTCCAACATCAGTCAGTCATTGCATGTGTGTGGAAGCCTAGGAGGTGAGACTAACCTTGGGTAGAGCAGCTTTCTCCAGCTGAAGAAAATTACTAGATAGGACTGATGACTGAGCAGTATGCCCAGTAGCTGGAATACAAGTTCTTTCACTCTGAAAGTGGGCTCACTGTCATATTCCATCTTCCACTAGTCTACATCTTATGGTGCTCAGATCTAGTTCTTCATATAAATTCTGGAAACAACTTCTCCAGGATTCTGTTGGTCCTCTATTCCTGGGGAAATTTAGAAGAATAATGTTAGATAAACTGCAGTGTTGCTGCAACTGGACTCAAGGCCATAATGATGTTCATCTTCTCCCTCCTCTACTACCAGTTCTAAATTTCCCTCTCCCCCAATTAACAATTCTGCAAGTCTAGATGGTTGATTGGTGGCATGACCCAGACCATCCCTTAGTGGTCACCATAGCTTTCTCAGGCCATAGATGCAGCATTTGTCTATTTATCCTCAAATTGGCACTCAAGATTGTACCAAGAAGTATATCATCTAGGTGTCACACATATTCATCCCTGTCCCCATTAGATAACAGTAGCTCTATGTTCTTTCCTAACAATCAGAGTCAATTACCCCTGTCAAAACAGTGACTTCTTGCCTGCTGGTGCCTTGGCACAAGGATACCAAAGTGCCTAAACATCAGTTGTAACTTTAGTTCAATGAGAGTCTCGCTGCATTCCAAGATGGTAGCATCATCTTTTGGGGACTAGAACATCTAATCCCACAGAATCTATAATTACAAGGATGGGAAATATAACTATCCTAATGTGAATTACTGGAAGTGATGATAAGCAGGGACACTCATACTTATTCACTTTGATTGCCAGATTCATGTATTCCACCAATTAGGAACACAATGTCTTATCAATGTCTTTTATTAAGAGTATATACCATGAGAGACAAAATGGTGGCGGAATAGATGGACGTGACCCCAGCCTTGTCCAGGAGCAGATAGAATGAGCAACTAAATCGAATAACATCCACCCCAAATTGGCAAAGTAGACACAGCTGGTGAGACAATTTGCAGCTGGGAAGGGGAGAGGACATCTGGAGAACGGTAAAATCAGGGATCTGGGCTGGGGAGAACTCCGAGACCTCCAAGCCCAGGGGATCAGAGGGAAACTGCACGACACAGATCCACGTTCCTTGGGTCAGCCACAGCATCTGTCTGTGGAAGGGAGGTCCACAGGACTGCTGGTGGCAGGGGATTCTAGATCTGGGTCCACAGTCATGACAGACTGAGCCCAAAGGAGGCATTCAGGATGGCTGCCAAGACTGTGCAGTGCTGGGAGGAGAGGGGCTTGCAGAGGTGCAGCTCTTTCCCCTCTTTGTGGTCTTTGCTGTTCTTCACTGAACCTAGTTCATAGGACCTTTTGGATATGGACACTCACCCGTGGCTGAGGTGTGGACTTGTGGAGTCTGGGGAGAGGCTGGGGATAGGAGAGTGTCCGGGAGAGGTGGCCACGAGTCTGATGCTGAGTCATACCTGACCCGTGGGGCCTAGGAAGTCATTTTCTCCTGAAGAGATAGCCTCTCCCTATGGTCTCCAGGAAACCAACACAGCCACACCCAGACTACACCTTGAGTGGTACAAAGGAAAAAAATCTGAATAGCCTCTGAGAACCCACAGGGACTGGCCTGAAGAGAGGCCTTCAGTCCCAGCAACAGGAAACTGAGAAGCCACAGACAGTACACAAGAGTGGGATCTTAAACCAGCCAAAGGAATGACACTTCACTTTTTCATTTTTATTTTTATTTTATTATTATTTTGTTATATCTTTTTTCTTTCTTCTCAATTTCCTTTTTTCATTTGTTTCTTTATTTTCTATTTCTTTTTGCATTATTTTTCCATCATTCTAATTTACTTATTTTATTTTTTATCCTATATTTTAATCAATTTTTAAAATTTATTATTATTATTATTATTATTATTATTATTATTATTTTCTCTTTCTCTTTCTTCTTATCCACTCATCCTCTTTCTACTCCCTCTATATTGAACTGAGGTCCTGCCCATATTCATCCAATTCTTAACCTTACTTTCTGTATATAAGATTCTGCCCCCACCCTCTTTACTGGGAATTTGGTATTTGTAAGTTTTGGTTTACCTGTTTATTCTCTGGTGTTTCCCCCCCATATATTTTTTTCCTTTTTCTTCTTTTTTCTTCTTTTTCTTTTCTCTCATACCATTTTTTCTCTCTTCAATACCATTTGTGCTCTCTTTTCTCTCTCTTAATTCTCTTTTATCTGGTGGTCTCTTTATACTGAGGTTATCGGTGTCGTGAGTACATTTGTGTTTTGTTCCCTTTATGTCGTGTCTTGTCAAGGTGAATTGTATCCTGTTTGGCCAATGTGCCAGAGAGTGTGCCACATAAACAGACACCCAGAGAGGAGACTCCATCCACGAATGGGTCAATAACACTCCAGATCCAACTACCAAGGCAGGAAGAAGGCAGCAATGAGGGAGAAAGCGTGAGTAAGTGAGGGAGCAAAAGAGAAGTGCATGGTTGTATGGGGTGTGTGTGTGTGTGTGTGTGTGTGTGTGTGAGAGAGAGAGAGAGAGAGAGAGAGAGAGAGAGAGAGAGAGAGATGGAGGCACAATTAGATCCTTCAGGACTTTTGGGAGCAGGCTAACCAGGCTCGCTTAACCAGGCAGCCTCTGCTACTGTTGCAAACAGTCCCGGAGCAGCCAGCTCTTCCTCAGAGGCCTCACCTTTTTGAAGGGGAGAGCTGCTGTGACTGGGATCCCAGCCTCACCTCCACCCAGGGTGCCCTCAGATAACACCCTGGACTCTATAGCCATGCCCACCAGGGACCTGCTACCTTTACTGCAGTCCCATGGTCACTGATACTCCAGCCACCCTCGGCGCAGGCTTCTGTGAGTTCCAAAGTGTACTCCCCTCTGACTGGCCCAACTTTTAGCCCAGGGCACTGTGACCACACTAGCAGCAGCCCCGCAAGCAGCCCAACCCAGGCCGAGGAGCAGCCTGCCCCCATCCAAATAGCAACATCTATGTAAGCAGCCCACCCCAGTCCAAGGAGCAGCCTGCCCCCCGCCCAAGGAGCAGTAGCCACATGAGCAGCCCACCACCATCTGAGGAGCAGCAGCCACACGAGCAGCCCGCCCCCACTTGAGGAGCAGCAGCTGTGAGAGCAGCCTGACCCCATCCAAGGAGCAGTAGCCACATGAGCAGCCCTCTCCCATTTGAGGAGCAGGAGCCATGTGAGCAGCCCCATGTCTGAGGAGCAGCAGCCTTGCATGCAGCTCACCCCCATCTGAGGAGCAGTAGCTGCATGAGTAGCCTGCCCCCTTCCGAGGAGCAGCAGCCACATGAGCAGCCCACAGGCTTCTGAGGAGCAGCAGCTGCGCAAACAGCCTTTCCGCAACAGCCAGAGAAACCACCACTGCTTCAAACAGCACCCACCAAAGAATCCGCTGCCAACTGAGGAGCAGCTGCTGCTACCGACTGAGGAGCACCTGCCACCCGAGGAGCCACTGCCACCTAAGGAGCATCCCCTGTGTGACTCAACACCTAAATTCTTTGGTGAGAACAAAAATGGGTAGACAAAGAAACCCCCAAATGAAAGAAAAAGAGGAATCTCCAGAAAAGCAGCAAGTGAAACAGAGGCATGCAATATGTCAGAAAAAGAATTCAGAATAAGTGTCATACAGTTCATAAACTGGATGGATGAAAAAATTAGCAACTTATGTAAGAATCAAGAAGGTATGAAAAGTGATATCGTTGCAATAAAAAACACCATGGAAAATTTCAACAGTAGATTAGGAGACATGGAGGACCAAAGTAGTGAATTAGAAGACAGGGAAGCAAAACACACCCAAACTGAAATATAATTGGAGGAAAAAATTAAAAGACAGGAGGAGAGCCTAAAGAAGCTTTGGGACAAAATGAAACGAAGCAAGATATGAATAATTGGGATGCCAGAATGACAGTAAGAGGAACACAGATTAGAAAATTTATTTGAAGAAATAATATCAGAAAACTTCCCTGATGTGAGGAAGAAAAAAGTCATACAAGCACAGAGTCCAAAACAAGATGAACACAAAAAGACCCACACCAAGACATGTCATAATTATGATGGCAAATGTTCAGGACAAAGAGAAATCTTAACGGCTGCAAGAGAGAGACGGGAAGTTATGTACAAGGATCATTAGATTATCAAATGATTTCTCAACAGAAACACATCAGGTCAGAAAACAATGGAAGGAAATTTATAAAGTGTTGCAAAGCAAGAAACTGAATCCAAGAATACTCTATCCAGCAAGAATACCATACCAAATTGAAGGGGAAATAAGGAGCTTCACAGACAAAAAATGCTAAAGGAGTTTATCACTACCAAGCCAGTAATGCAAGAAATGCTGAAAGGACTGGTGTAAAAAGAAGGAATAAAAAGGGAAGAAGGAACACAGGCATAAAAAATAAAAATGGTTACAAACAAATACTTATCAATAATAACTTTAAACATAAACAGACTAAATTCTCCAATCAAAATACATCGAGTAGCTGAATGGATAAAAAACAAGACCCATGTATATGCTGTCTACAAGAGACCCACCTCAGAACAAGTGACACACACAAACCAAAAGTGAAGGGATGGAAATATATCTTTCAGGAAAATGGAAATGAAAAAAAGCCTGGGGTAGAAATACTTATATCTGACAAAATAGACCTCAAAGTGAAGGCCACAACAAGAGATAAGGAAGGCCACTTCATAATACAAAAGGGATTGACACAACAAGAGGCTATAACCCTGATAAACATATATGCACCCAATAAATGAGCACCCAAATACATAAAAACACACTTGGAAGATATCAATGGAGACAGTGACAACAATATGATCATAGTAGGGGACTTTAATACACCACTGTCATCACTGGATAAATCCTCTAGACAAAAAAATCAGCAAAGAAACAGCAATCTTAAATGATTCACTAGATCAGATAGACTTAATTGACATATTCAGAACATTTCACCCCAAAGCCACGCAATATATATTCTTCTCAAATGCATATGGGACATTTTCAAAGATAGACCACATATTGGGTCACAAGCAAAGTCTCTCCAAATATAAGAAGATTTAAATCATATCAAGCATCTTCTCAGATCACAATGGCATAATATTAGAAATAAACTACAATAAAAATAATAAAAAAATATTCAAACACTTGGAAACTGAATTTCATGCTATTAAACAATGATTGGGTTACCAAAGAGATCAAAGAAAAAATTAAAAACATCCTGGAAATTAATTACAATGAAAACACAACTATCCAAAATCTATGGGACACAATGAAAGCAGTCCTGAGAGGGAAGTTTACAGGCCTACCTCAAAAAATAAGAAAAATTGTAGTAAATCATCTAAGTCTATAACTTAAAGAATTAGAAAGAGAGCAACAAGAAAAACCCAGCATAAGCAGAAGGAAGGAAATAATAAAGTTCCAAGTGGAAATAAATGACATAGAGACCAAAAAAAAAAAAATCTGTACAAAAGATAAATGAAACCCAGAGCTGGTTCTTTGAAAGAATAAACATGATTGATGAACCTCTAGCCAGGCTCACCAAGAAGCAAAGAGAGAGGACCCAAATAAACAAAATCAGAAATGAAAGAGGAGAAATAACAACAGATCCCCACAGAAATACAAAGCATTGTTAAAAATACTATGAACAACTCTATTCCAACAAACTAAACAACCTGGAGGAAATGGACATATTCCTAGAAAAATACAAACTTCCAAAACTAAATCAGGAAGAATCTAAACATCTCAATAAGCCAATAACTATGGAAAAAATTCAAGCAGTCATCAAAAATCTTCCAGCAAACAAATGCCCAGGGCCAGACGGCTTCACAGAGGAGTTTTACTGAACATTCAAGGAAGAACTAAAACCTATCATCCTCAGACTAATCCACAAAATTCAAGAGGAAGGAACACTAACAAGCTCATTCTATGAAGCCAGCATCACCCTAATACCAAAACCAGATAAAGACAACCCAATGAAAGAGAATTATAGGCCAATATCCCTCATGAACATAGATGCCAAAATCCTCAACAAAATTCTAGCAAATCAGATCCAGCATTACATCAGAAAGATCACACACTATGACGAAGTAGGTTTTATCCCGGGGATGCAAGGATGGTACAATATCTGCAAATCAATAACCGTGATACATCACATAAACAAATTGAGAGATGAAAATCACATAGTCATATCAATTGATGCAGAAAAAGCATTTGACAAAATCCAACACCCTTCTTGATAAAAACTTTCTGCAGGGTGGGAATAGAAGGATCATACTGCAAAATAATAAAAGCCATATATGACAAACCAACAGCCAACATCATACTCAATGGGCAAAAATTAAAACCATTTCCCCTAAGAAAAGCAACAAGACAGGCATTCCCGCTTTCACCACTCCTGTTCAACAAAGTACTGGCAATACTAGCCATTGTGATCAGACAAGAAGGAGAAATAAAAGGCATCCAAATTGGAAAAGAAGAAGTAAAACTGTCCTTATTCACAAATGACGTGATACTCTTCATAGAAAACCCTAAAGACTCTATCAAAAAATTAGTAGACTTAAATGAATTCAACAATGTAGCAGGAAACAAAATTAATGCCAATCTATGGCATTTCTATACACTAATAGTGAACTTACCAAAAGAGAGATTAAAAAAACAATCACATTTACCATTGTACCAAAAAAATTAAGATACCTAGGAATAAATTTAACTAAGGAGGTAAAAGACCTGTACTCAGAAAACAACAGGACACTTAAAAAAGAGATAGAGGAAGACATAAACAGATCAAAAAACATACTGTGTTCATGGATTGGTAGAATCAACATCATTAAAATGTCCATACTACCCAAAGCAATCTATAGATTCAATGCACTCCCCATCAAAATACCAATGGCATATTTCACAGACCTAGAAAGAACTCTCCAAAAATTCATCTGGAAAAAAAAAGACCCCCAATGGCTGCAGCAATCCTGAGAAAGAAGAACAAAGTAGGAGGGATCTCAATACCAGATATCAAGCTGTATTGCAAAGCCACTGTTCTCAACACTGCCTGGCACTGGCACAAGAACAGACACAAAGATCAATGCAATAGAATAGAGAACACAGAAATTGACCCAAACAACTATGCTCAATTAATATTTGACAAAGGAGGCAAGAACATACAATGGAGTCAAGACAGTCTCTTCAATAAATGGTGCTGGGAAAATTGGACAGATACATGCAAAAAAATAAAACTAGACCACCAACTTACACCACACACAAAAATAAACTCAGAATGGATAAAGGAATTAAACATAAGATGGGAAACCATAAAAATCCTAGAGGAATCCAGAGGCAGCAAAATCTGAGACATATGCCAAAACAATTCCTTCACCGATACAACTCCTAGGGCAATGGAAACTAAGGAGAAAATAAACAAATGGGACTACATCAAAATAAAAAGCTTTTTGTTCAGCAAAAGAAACCATCAACAAAACAACAAGAAAACCCACTGCATGGGAGAACATATTGCCAATGTTATCACTGATAAGGGCCCAATCTCCAAAATTTACAGGGAACTCATGCAACTTAATGAAAGGAAGATAAACAACCCAATCAGAAAATAGGCCACAGACCTAAATAGACACTTTTTGAAAGAAGACAGAAGGAAGGCCAAGAGGCATATGAAAACATGCTCAATGTCACTAATCATCTGAGAGATGCAAATCAAAACGACAATGAGGTACCATCTCACACCTGTCAGAATGGCTATCATCAACAAATCAGCAAACGACAAGTGTTGGAGGGGATGCAGAGAAAAAGGAACCCTTGTGCACTGCTGGTGCAAATGCAGACTGATGTAGCCACTGTGGAGAACAGTAAGGTGTTTCCTCAAAAAACTAAAAATGAAACTCCCATTTGACCCAGTGATCCCACTCCTAGGAATATATCCTAAGAAACTACAAACACCAATCAGAAAGGATATATGCACCGCTATGTTCATAGCAGCACAATTTACCATAGCTAAGATTTGGAAACAGCCTAGGTGCCCGTCAGCAGATGAGTGGATTAGAAAACAGTGGTACATCTACCCAATGGAATACTATGCTGCAGTAAAAAGGAATTCTTACCATTTGCAACAGCATGGATGGAACTGGAGAGCATTATGCTAAGTGAAATAAGCCAATCAGAGAAAGATAAACATCACATGGTCTCACTCATTTATGGAATATAATGAACAACATAAACTGATGAACAAAAAAACAGATCCAGAGACAGAGAAGCATCGATCAGACCATCAAACCTCAGAGGGAATGTAGAGGAGGGTCGGCGTAAGGGTGAGAGATCCACCAAAGGACTTGTATGCATGCATATAAGCCTAACCAATGGACACAGACACCAAGGGGGTGAGGGCATGAGTGGGGGGGTGGTGAGGGAGCAATGGGGCAATAAGGACACATACGCAATACCTTAATCAATAAAGAAAAAACATTATAAAATAAATAAATAAATAAATAAATAAATAAATAAATAAATAAAAAGGGTATATACCATGGCCTGGAGGATAGTGCCCCATCTTACAAGGCACCAAGCTGGTGTCTTTAAGAGTCCAATTGTTTCTGAGTTTTATGGTATACTAGTGGCCTGGTGCATGAAATTCGTGCATGGGGGTGTGTGTCCCTCAGCCTGGCTGCACCCTCTCCAATCTGGGACCCCTCAGGGGATCAGACCTAAACCAGTAGTCGGACATCCCTCTCGCAATCTGGGACCACTGGCTCCTAACTGCTCACCTGCTTGTCTGCCTGATCAGCCCTAACCACTCTGCCTGCTGGCCTGCTCGTCCCCAACTTCCCCCCCCACCAGCCTGATTGCCCCCAACTGGCCCCCCCTGCTGGCCTGCTCACCCCCAACTGCCCTCCCCTTCTGGCCTGATCGTCCCTAACCACCTCTGCCTCGGCCTCGCCACCATGGCTTTGTCTGGATGGACATCCAGAAGGTCTCCTGGAAGGTCTCCCATTCTAATTAGCATATTACCCTATTATTAGTATAGATAATTTCATGGTAATATACTCACTGTTGCTGTGAAGAGGGTCACTCAGTCCCATGCAATGTTATGTGGGATCTCATGGCAATAGATCAAATGCAATTACAGACTTGTAGGCAGGAAAGACTAACTCATACCAAGAATGTCTGTTGATTCTAGTAAAAATAAACTTCTGCCCCTTCCAGGATTGAAGGTGTTCAATATATTCAAATTGCTATCAAGTAGCTAGTGGCTTTCCTCAAGAGAAGACATTATATTAGTGGTTCAGAGTTGGTCTAAAAGGGTTGACATTTTCAGCAGAAGTAGCAAGATTGATCTTGATGAGTGGGAGCTTGTGCTTTGGGGCCCATAAATATCCTCCGTCCTCGTCATTGTGGCTATTCCTTGTATGCACCCATTTTCCAGAACCGGAGTGGCTGCTGACAAAGATTCACTACCATCATCTGGCCAAATTATTTCATCAACCTGATCATTTAATGTCTCTTCTGGAGTCTATGCTCTCTTCAGGTTGTTTTTTTTTTCTTTATTGATTACGGTATCACATAATTGTCCTCATCCCCCCATTCCCATCCCAAACCCCTCCCCATGTATTCCCCCACCCCCCTTTTGTCCATGACCACTGGTTAGACTTATATGCATGCATACAAGTCCTTTGGTGGATCTCTCCCCCTTTCCCCCACCATCCGATACCTTCCCTCTGAGGTTTGACAGTCTGATCGATGATTCCCTGTTTCTGGGTCCGTTTTTGTTCATCAGTTTATGTTGTTCACCATTTCCCCCAGATGCATGAGATCATGTGATACAAGAAATACACTTATAAGAACAGAAAATGAGACAAGCCATAATGCTTATGCTGAGAGGAAAATGAATTAGTTTGTAGTGAGTTTCTTTCTGGGCCAACTGTTCTTTTGAGTTCTCTTCTGGTTTTAAACTTCATACCTACTACTAAAAGTCAATCCCTATGGCTCTACCCTTGACCTCTGCACTTAATCTTCCATTCTTCTTTCCCAGGCTCCTGACTAGCTAACAAAAATGACTTGACACTGTTGATACATCCATATACATTCTAACCTTAAGCTTCTAAACTTTGCTGTACACACAAAGTAGATGATTAGATGCATCTCCTTAACTATTCCCAATGGGAACATTTTTTCTTAATACTATCAATCAAGGCCACCTTTGAATGGGGTTGTACAACAACCTATTTGGTTGCCCTACATACCAAGATGACCCAAATATGACCTAATTTTGGCCTTTTCCCTACTCCATTGGCCATAAGTATGAATAGAGGTAAAGGAGCTGGTGTCATAATAATGAATAACATGGGAGTCTGGGAAACCTGTTCATTCAGCTTACTTGTGCTCTCTGGCCCTGCTCATGCCCAATTCCAGATGTACTACTTCCAACTTATGATGAACTACTTGGCCTGCCCAAACTTTAAAATTAATGGGACAGATAGAATGCAGTTCCTGATACAAAGCTCTGGTCACATGGTCACTTGATAACTTCTAGTATTCATTTGTTTTTTGTGGAGATGAGACTGGGTAATTAAATGGAAATCTGTGAATCACCAACCCTGAATTCTTTGTTATTAAATGTGGCATTTATTTCTTTCATTCTAGTACTACCAAACAACATGGGAATTTTCTTTACTACCTTAGTCAAGTATAGTTATGTGGAGGTACATTTCAGAGTTTTCCATTTGGCCTTTCCTACTACAAGAGCTCTTGCCTCACAGGAATTTTACCAACTCCCATGTGTCTCAGTTCTCATTATATACTTGGAAATAGGGGAATGATCAATGGGTGGGTCCATGGTCCTACCTTACTCCCTGTGAAGCAGTCCTAAGCCAAGAATTCATTTATTATCTGGCCTTCATTTATCCCCTCTCCAACAATGGGCCACGATGATACTTTGGATTACTAGATATCAATATTAACTTGAACAATGTGTCCAATCTTCTTAAAAATGTCTGAGTGATTACCTTTTCCCAATATACAGTTCCCCAAGTAAGTGGCCATGTGTCCTTTTGGGGAAAGGACTGTAGGAATTCACACAGTATACATTTTCATGATATTCCAGTGTCTTTCCTTCTAAGGAACCAGCTTTTCCTTCAGACCGGTTCTGTGTCAGAAACCAGTCCTACATCTGGAAACTAGGCATAGGATTGGGCCCTTTTATGTATTAGGGTAGCTGACCTCAACTTCCTTATCATTCATCTTTGTTGTTTGATTCTATATATTGAACAATACCTGGCTATAAATCTGTCTTGCACTAGGAATATTGTATGCAATTAACCATTTTCATAGCTCTCTGATGGTCAGGGCCCTTGACTGCTACTCTGACCTTGATGTTCATTGTGATAATTGCATCTACCTGGCTTCTAGAAGTTAAGTGCCAGTCTCTTTGATTATTTCAGAGTTCTATTATCCTATTCCCATTGGAGAGCTCAGTTTTGTGACAGCCTCACCTACCATCAGCCCTGGCCTACAGAGAAGAGCAACAAGTGAACTTCTGATTAATGCTGACACATCTCTTACCAGTCCATTTTTTATTGCCTTAGTAAATGGAGTATCCTTTGGGTTCACCTGTGGAACATAGTTTTCTATCCTTATATAAATATATCTAGGAGGCCAATATCTCTGTTTTTTTAATACTTTATTTTATGTGGGCCATCATTTTCTCCAGACTTCTAATAGTAATCTTAGTAATATGTTTACTTTGTGTTCCAGAGTTCTTGACAAATTGTTAATTCCTGTATCCTGGAAAAGTGGTTCCCTATTGTTAAACTCATCTTTATTCAACTGTATTTCCACTATCCTAGATTCATAATCTAGATCTTTCAGAACCTAGTTCAATACATACTTCACTGGTACATAGAGCCATTAAATGCTAGCTAAGTCCTATATAGCTCCTTTGGGACATATTCTTTTTTTTCTTTTTAGCAAGCATGTCCTAGCTGATTTATGTTGTGAGTGACCCTATGTATTATCCTAGTTGATATAAGGTAAGATGGTTCAGATCTCTGGGAAGAGGAAGTTTTCTTCATAAGGAGAAGCCTCTGAATAGTCTTCAAATAAGGGGAAAGCACTATCCCTTAACAAAGTGGAGTGTCTCAGAAGGTTCCAGAGAATGTCAGGATTCAAAGTTTGAAATGTATCAACCCAGATGTCCCTATGTCAAGAATGTGGTATGACCTTGGATAAGGTCTTCAACTGAAGGAGGTTCTTAGAGAGTACTGGTAGCTAAGACCAGACAGTGAAAAGTACTCCAAGCATCTAGGGAAATAGGTTCTTCAGTCCTGAAGGGGGAGTCTTGGTGGCAAAAGCCAAGCATTCTTTACTTCTGCCTTTTAATCAAACTTCTCAGGTGTTTCTGATGCACACTAAAGTTTGAGAAGAACTGCTCCAGGAGATCAACTATACACTGAGTGGCCAGATTATTATGATCTCTGAACGCATAATAATCTGGCCACTCAGTGTATATCCTATATAATAAAAGGCTAATATGCAAATTGTTCCCTCAACCAGGAGTTCAACCAGCAGGCAGGCCAGCTAAACGACCATGTCGCCTCCCCCTGGCCAGTCTGGCTGGACCCCACCCATGCACAAATTCATGCACCAGGCCTCTAACTTCAAATACACACACACACACACACACACACACACACACACACACACACACATACTGAGTGGCCAGATTATTATGCGTTCAGAGATCATAATAATCTGGCCACTCAGTGTATATTTGCCTCCACTAACATTAACATACTTCTAGCCTGGCCAGTGTTGCACAATGGTTGAGCATCTACCCATGAACCAGGAGGTCAGGGTTCAATTTCTGGTCAGGGCACATGCCTGGGTTGCGGGCTCAATCCCCAGTAGGGGATGTGCAGGAGGCAGCCAGTTAATGGCTCTTTATCATCCATCATTGATGTTTCTCTCTCTCCTTCTCCCTTCTTCTCTCTGAAATCAATAAAGAAAACATAATTAAAAAGCCATATTTCTGTAAGTGTTGAAATCTCAGGCAAAAATTGAGGACAATATGGGATTTCAAAAATACACACTTTTTTATTTTCAATAGTATGCAAATAGTGAATGTAAATCAATAAATCAACAAATAACAAGTGCTTGTAAGATGTGGAGAAACGGGAACCCTAGGGCACTGTTGGTGGGAATGCAGAATGGTGCAGCCACTGTGGAAAACAGTATGATGTCTCCTCAAAAAATTAAAAATGGAAAAGTGATCCCCCTTCTAGGAATATATCCTAAGACTCTGGAAACACCAAACAGAAAGAATATATGCACCCAAATGTGCATAGCAGCCTTATTTACAATAGCCAAGATTTGGAAATAGCCCACGTGCCCATCAGAATATGAGTGGATTAAAAAACTGTGGTATATCTACACAATGGAATACTATGCTGTGGTAAAAAAGAAGGAGCTCCTACCATTTGCAACAACATGGATGGAGATGGAGAGCATTATGCTAAGTGAAATAAGCCAGGCAGAGAAAGATAAATATCACATGATCTCACTCATTTGTGGAATATAATGAACGGCATAGACTGATGAACAAGAACAGATCCAGAAACTGAGAAACATCGATCAGAACCTCAAACCTCAGGGAAGGAGGGGGTTAGAGGGAGAAAGGGGGAGAGATCAACCAAAGGATTTGTGTACATGCAATAAGCCTAATCAATGGACACAAAAATTTGTTTCTAAAAGTAAATTGTTACTTGAATTCTACATGGAATTAGGGTTTCTTCATTAAGCAAAATTAGAACAGAGTTTTCATCCCCCAAAAATCTTATTCTCTAATCTGTCATTAAATCTGGACATTACCTGGAAATGTCATTTTGATAACATATATGGTAGCCTTTATAGCAATCATGTCAAACTCGTGGACCATGGGCTGCATGTGGCCCACAAGGAATATTTTTGTAGCCCAGTCAATATAATGGTATGTAAGAAACGTTTTAATAAAAATTTCATAACTTAATTTTTACAATATCCTGTTACACATAATTATTAATAATGAACTACAACGTTCGCTAATGACTGATTACTATAATCGTGTTGCATTCATTTCCCTTACTCGCCTTATGCACAGGCACACCATTTCTCTCCACTAATACTAGCAGTGAATATTTTAGCAGCCCATTGCCTTGTCATTAGTCTTGTACTGACTTGTTTGGTGTGCGCAACAGGAAATATTTCGCTTTCGGAGAACAAGAAAAATAGGTTTATTTGTGTTACACTTATTAATTTGTGCAGTTATTCAGTGTCTGGTTAATGTTCAAAAAATATTAATTTTTATTAAAATGTTCTATTATTTTATGTCAACAATTACTCATTTATTTTAGCCCTTTGTATTCAGCATGTCTCTGTCAAAATAAACCTATGTTCCTGTGAAAATTGAAGCTTTTTGGGGTTTTTGTTTTGTTTTGTTTTGTTTTGTTTTGTTTTGTTTTGTTTTTGTGGCCCACATAAACTTAAACCTTGTTTATCTGGCCTGGGTTAGCCTTTGAGTTTGACATGCTTGCTTTAGAGAGTCTCTTCTGCCTACATTTCAACCATAGGTTTTCCTCTGTAATCACATATTCTCTTATTTGACCACTAGTGGGCACTGTTGAGCTTCCTAACTTAAAGCTCTGATGGTGAAAAGGAAAAAAAAGAGACAGGAATGAAGGAATAAAAATGAATACAGCAACAATCTTTCTACAATCCTGTGTATTCATTCATGGTGTAACATGCTAATACATGTTTATGTCAATCATGTTTCTAATAAAAACAAAGTCAGAAACAGCTAAACTTGCATTGCTCATGGAGAATATTTTTACAGCAGGGAAGCACTGCTGGATGGCTAATGACATAACTAAACTACAAAACAGTATTCTATTCCTTGGGGAAATAATGTGCTTCCTTTTTATGAAAAATTATTTTTGTTTTTCTAGTTTTCTTTTCTTCAGAATATATCTTTGTTATGAGAGTTTTGACAACCTGTTCATCAAGTTTCAAACCAAATCGAAAAGTACAAGATAACAAACTATCACTAAAAGGCGAGTTTGTGATCAGAATTTGGGTGCAAAATACAATGAATGAATTTTAAGTAATTTATTATTTATTTCATTTTACTGAATGAAATTTTGAGCTCATCATATGGATTATAAGAACTTCTGTAAAGAGAATCCAAGATCATTTTATTCTCTGAGCTATTGTGATATTGTGGTAGCAATCACTTCATAATGTTGGAGGCACCATCTATAATAATAAAAGTGTAATATGCAAATCGACCGAACTACCGAACAGCAGAACAACTGTCCGCACGACCTTCTGGACGACCACGCTATGACACCCACTGGCACCAGGTCAGCTGAGGAGGGTGCGATGCGATTGATTGATCGGGGGCCTGGCCATCACCCCATGATTGCCCTGTAGAGGGAGGCCCAGGCCACTGGCTGGCAGGGCGATAGATCAATCAGGAGGCTCCACAATTGCCCCAAAGAGGGATGTCCAGGCCACTGACTGGCGGGCTACAGCAGGTGGGCAGGGCCTCCATCTGCAGGGGCGATTGATCAGAGGGTTCCCTGACTGTGAGAGGGCACAGGCTGGGCTGAGGGACCCTCCACCCCGAGTGCACAAATTTTGTGTACCGGGCCTCTAGTTTTTTAATAGGAGGATTATTAACCCTGGAACAAAATCAAGGAATAAACTCCATTCCTGCTGCTTACTTGCTGCCTGACACCGGGCAAGATGCTAAACCTCTCTGATTCTCCATTTCCATATGAATGGGGATAAATAATACATCCTAGTAGATTTACTGTGAGAATTAAGTGAGATTAAGCATTGGTGGGAAAGCCCAGTAAAATTCCTGGTACAAAGGAGATTGTTAGTAAATATTAATTTTATTTACATCACATAAAAGAAACCAGAATCAGAGAGCTCCTCTTTTGTCTTTCTTTTTAAAAATATATATTTTTATTGATTTCAGACAGGAAGAAAGGAGAGAGAGATAGAAAAATCAATGATGAGAGAATCATTGATCAGCTACCTCCTGCATGCCCCCTACTGGGGGTCAAGCCCGCAACCCAGGCATGTGCCATTGAGCAGAATTGAACCTGGGACCCTTCAATCCACAGGCCAACACTATCCACTGAGCCAAACCAGCCTGGGAAGCTCCTGTTTAAGATGGGGCAAAAGCCCTGGGCTTTCAAATGAGCACAGACATCAGCAATCAATCGGTGTCAAATGTCTTTCCCTTTCTAGTATATACATTCCATGAAGACGACTCTGAATGTGTTTTTGCTTACTATTAGATCCCCAAAGTGCATGGTATATATATTGAGGGCTTAATCCATATTTATTGAATGAATGAATGCGTACATCACTGAAATACAGAAAACAAGAGTAGTTCCTGTGACAGGGAAATTGTACTCTTATAGCAATTAAGAAGCGATAGTGATAAAGTACTCCAGAATGTTATGGCAATGCTAAGCCATGCATACATAGGAACTTGTTTACTATACTTAGCAATGCTTTCAATAAGTTCTCCAGATTGCCAATCCAACTAGGTTCTCATATGAGAGTCAAGGGAGGCCTAAAATCTGACAGGGTCTCCCTCCTTTCTGCAGACTTTGCCATGTTTGAACACTACCTGCAAGCCATCCTGCAGTGGATTGCCCCACTACCTTAAATATGCCACACTTGAGAAATACAAGATCATTCAAACATCAGGTTCTTGGGTTTCATTTTCCAAACAGAAAATTAGCCAATGTACCAAAGTATTATTGGTATCAAGAGTGTGGTTTTGTCCAAGTATAGTGAGGTCACAATGACTTTTGAGTATTTTTCAGAGAAAAAATGCAATTCTCTACAGCTTACCATACTCATCAGTTTCATTTCCAATTGTTTCAAACTTTAATGAAATTACTTCCTATTTTGGGAATCTGTTTGGTTTTTCTGCATTTGAAATCCATCTATGTAGTCAGAGAAGGGCTTTTGGTTCACCACACACTTTCCCTTTGGTATAGGTTTTGCTAGTACTTTTCTTAGCCTTTGATTTATATATACACAGAAAGCTATATCATGGAAACTTAATCAGAGGTGTAAGAAGTATCATGTAATTCAAAGAAAGTTAGACTAAGACAACGCTGCTTCAGATTCCTAGCTCCTTCGTTTCCTACATGTCACTGTAGGCCTCAGTTTTCTTGCTTATAAAATAAAGTTGCTTATAAAATAATGATGTTTACTCTATCTACTTTATATGGCATATAAAGTACCATGGGACAACAGGTAGAGTGTATATTTTATCCAGCAGCTTCAGGAAATACTCTTCCCCCAAAGCCCAGAGGTGCTTCACTTAATCTCTGCTCTTTCCAGAGTGCACCAAAAAGCGGTATCATGTCATTTTTGCATTCTTGCTGGAAACACTTGCAGTCAAGTACTCTGTGCCACAAAATCTCTCTTGGTGGACACAGTAATTTGCAAGAACTTCTGGAGGCCTGATATATCATGTACATTACCATGAAACATGAAGCCTGGGCCAAGGGGGTCCTTTCCCAAAATAATCCAAGACCACATAAATTTCAGTTATTTCACTTAACATTTACAAATTGTCCATTGGGTGTAAAGAACTCTTCTAGCACTTTACATGCATTAACTTATTGAATTCTTACTTCAATCCTATGATGATGATACTATTATTATTCCCTATTTTATAGGTGAGGAAACCCAGGCACAGAGAAGTTATGTAACTTATCAAAGATCACACAGTTGTTCAGTGGTAGAGCCAAGATCCATGGTCATAGTCACTATATTATATTTCTCTATCTACATTTTTATTTAAGTTGACTTTGAGACATAGACTAATCATGGGTTTGAACTGCAACTTGTCCTGCTCATGAGTACACTTCTCTTGGTATTTAGCATGATGAACACAGACTGTGTCTGCTCTTATTTCCTAGCCAACCTAACCCCTGTTCCATGTGAGAACTTAACTTTTATTTCCACTTTGGTGATATCAGCCTATCTTATCAGTTTGACCCTGATAAGATAGGACAGTGGCTACATTATCTTTTTTGCTTTGAAAAGTATACCAAAATTACAATTCATTCAGCACCTATGTAACAGACAGGACTTTAGCAGGAATATAGATGACACGTTCAAGAGGAGTAATTGAAGAGAGTTTAATCCAAGGCTATTGGGATATGATCCAGGGAAGGCAAAGCACCCAGAGGTGGGAAGAGCTGGTGCCAAGGAAAAAGGGCTGCCTGACAGCAACTGTGGCCTTAGGTAGATTAACATATTCATTGTCAACTACACCCCAGCAGAGAGGGAACTGAAAAAACAAATACTCTAAACTCTCTCTTAAGGCCACTGATTTTTTTTATAGTACTCTGTTTGGCCAAACCCAACAAGAAGCCAGAGGGCAATGGAGCCCACTGATGTAATCCATAAAAGTCTACCTCCCAGGGCACAATGCAGGGCAGAGAATGGTATAGAATAGATCCAGAGAAAATATTGAGAATACCAAGTACAATTTTATATGTGTCATACTATTTTCAGGTTCATTAACTCACTCTCCCCTGCAACCCAGGGAGGTAGGAAATAGTGTCCTCATTTTACAAATAAGGAAACTGAGACTCATAGAAATTAAAGATAAAGTGACTTGCCCAAGGTCACACAACTTATAAATAAATAGCAGAGTCAATATTCATTCTCATATTTTTTATTCAAGAACATACTCTTAACTACCATGCAATAATGCCTCCCTCTCCAATGGTACAAATCCAAACAATGACATTAGAAATTAAGATCTTACAAAAGACATGTTAAGTTAGCTTATTTTTTCATATCCACTAGAAAGTTGACTTTTACCACAGAGACCTGAATTTTTCACTGAACTAATAGTTCCATACCCACTCATATTTGGCTTGAATACCTTTATTTTATTGTATTTTATTTTATTTACTGTTGACACTGTTACAGATGTACCCAATTCCTCCACCTTTGCTCCCACCACCCAGTCCCACCCCTGGCCTTTACCATATCGTTGTTTGTGTCTATGGGCTATGTATGTATGCATATATGTGCTTTGGTTAATCTCTCCCAGGGCTCCCATACCCTCCCCTCTGAGATCTGTCAGTCTGTTCTGTGTATCCATGCCTCTGGTCCTATTTTGTTCATTAGATTCCATATATAAGTGAGATAATATGGTATTTGTGTTTCTCTGACTGGCTTGAGGTTTTTGTTTGTTTTTGTGTTTTGTTTTGTTTTTAATTTAGATAAATGCATAGATCTTGTTAACGAAAAAACAAACAAACATTGAAACCTGTAAAGAATTTTAGTGAGTTTATTTGAGCCAAACTGTGGACATATGCCGGGAAGCAGAACCTCAATGTATTGAGATAATGCTCCAAAGAATGGTAGGTTACATCTGTATTTATACATTGCCATCAAAGGAAAGGGACGTAGGTGAGTTACATGAAATCCATTGGTGACAGATTAGGGAGGTGGGACAAAGCAAAGCGGGGAAACCTCTGGAATAGGGTGAAAAGTGAAATGATGGACATGTGCTTCTCTTACAGAGATGGATACAGGATACTTTAACGTAATTAACAGTTGACAATTAACTTGATAACAATAACAATGAGGGAATGTCCAGGTGCCATTTGTTGTGTCCTGAGGGGTCTGGGGTAAAAAAAAAATTACAAGTTACCCAGACATCTCACAGATATGTTATCTTAGAGGCAAAAAAAAAGGCAAATGGGCTCAGGAAAGATCTAAGTTGACCATTGTCAGGGAAAATATCAGCTTAGGAATGACTGCCCACTATAACCTGTTTGTAGTTAAATATTTAATTTTCAGACCATCTTTTGTGGTTATTTTAGGTCTCTGAGTTTTCAAGACTGCCACACAGGTCTCCCCTGAGCTTGTCAGGTTAGCAGGTGGCTTCTTTAGTTCACAAGCTAAATGATGTCAGTGAACATGGCAGAGTTAGTAGCTCCAAGGGTTAATCCTTCCATAGAAACATTGAAAAATAAATCAAAAATAATCAGAACAAACTTTATGAGAACTCTATAAATAGTCAAAAGTTTGTTGCAACAAAGTGAATGCTGAATTAAGAAAAAGGCAACTTTAAAAGAGTAGGAAAGTGTTGTGGCATTCTTACTTGCCTCTTATCCACCTCTTTCTCTGGCTAAGCATCAGTCTTGAAAACAGCAGCCCATATGCACTGTTTGGGACCCTAGTCCCTAGTTCCAGAGGGAGAAGAACATACCTTCATCTCAAAAAATTGTGTTTTTCGGTTCCAACCTGTCTGGGAGCTACCTGAAATACTGACAAAAGGTGCTTGTCTTTATTTTGCCTAACATGGATTTCAGTCAGATCTGAAAAGCAATAAGCAATCCTTGAAAACATTATAAAGCAAAGGACAACCCATTGCTGCCTAGGGCAAAAGATTATAGTCCAGGAAAACAATAGGACACTGAAAGCCTGGGAGGAACAGCTGAAGAGAGAGTTTCTTTGAGAAACTAGGGCATTCCCAAGTGTATGCTTAGGAATTTAGCAAGCCACATTCATCCCCAGGGCAGAATGCATGCTCAGAAAAGATCTGAGGAGACCTTGAACTTTCATTTCTAGAATTAGTGTAAAGAAGTGAAGGCTAAGGCATAGTTATAAACAGCCCTTAAACTTAGAATATTTGAGAGATTTTCCTTCCTTGGACTAGATTTTCACTTTATATTTCTATGTTTATTATTAGTTCAATGTAACTGTTTTTGTTATAACACAAAATATTTTGTGGTTAAAAGCAGGGCACAAAATATGTACATAAATTAAATAAATATGTTCTCGGCTTCCAAGATGACAGAATAGGTAAATGTGGTACTCACATCCTCTCACAACCGCATCAAAATTACAACTAAACTACAGAACAACCATAATGTAGAACTACCTGAAATCTAGCTGAACAGAAGTCCTAAAAATAAGGGTATAAAGAAGAAGGCTGTTGTAGTAACATATAGAAATGTTTTAAAATGTCTAAAAATGTTTAAAAAGGTTTTAAAATGTTTGAGTTAACTTTCCTGAAACTTAAAGCTTGATATTAAGGACACATACCCCACTACCCTGAACGTGTGTATCCCATAGATAAGGATTTGAACTTCGATTACTGACTTAGAGTGACTTGCTATGATAGGCATATGTTCACCTACGTAATTATTGATTAACACTTGTAGCCCTGATGTAGTTACAAGATAAACACCTGAGAACTCTTCGATCATTGCTTGATCGCTGGAAGCTTGACTTCACTGATCGCCCTCAGTTTGGGTGCAGTCCTCCTCCCCACTCTGCTCCGCTCCTTGTGCTCCATGCGGAAGGCAGACGAACGGCCACGCCTTGGATCAATCTGTGCTATGCACAGGGATCTCTGATGGTGACGCTGTCCCTGAAACTGAAACTCTGTTCCTGACCTGACTTGCCAGCCAGAGAAGGCTCCCGCAGCTGCTGCCGCGAGAGGAGAGCCACATCTTGGGATCCCATTAAGCCTGTACCCACAGCACCAGGAATTTATGTAAGTAATAAAGTGCTGTGTGAATTGCAACTGCATATATTTGTGTGGCATAATTCCTCCAGCAGTGTCTATAAAATTACTCACATGTTTTAATTATAAGGTCAGATATTAATGCCTACCTTCGGTCCTGTCTGCTCAGAAAAGTCTCTTGGCTGGCAACTACTTGAAATGTCCGAACACCTGCATGGTTAAGTTTATCAGAAGAGACGCCTCGGATAACACCCCTCTTTTCTGGACAATGGCACATGGAGAATGGTAGGAGGGGCGAAGATGCAGAACAAGCTGCTCCCACAACTACCTGTGGTGGTTAAAAATCAGGACGGATGCCCAGCCAGTATGGCTCAGTGGTTGAGCGTCAACCTATGAACCAGGAGTTCACAGTTTGATTCTCAGGGCACATGCCCAGGTTGTTGGCTCGATCCCCAGTAAAGGGCATGCAGGGGGGCAGCCGATCAATGATTATCTCTCACCACTGATGTTTCCATCTCTCTATCTCTCTCCATTCCTCTCTGAAATCAATAACAAACAAAAAAAAAACATATTTTAAACAATCAGGAAGGATGTCTCAGCTGCAGAGGTTCCCCCTGAAGAGCAAGGATTCACAGGTCTTAAGGCCCAGAGTTCCAGTATCAAGGAGAGAAGTCCCCATAACTTCTGGCTATGAAAACCAGTGGGGATTGTTCCTGAATAAACCAGAGAACTGCTGGAGTCCCAGGCGCTCCTCTTAAAGGGCCCAGGTGCAGACTTCGACTCACTCATTCTGAGCTCTAGCATTGGGGCAGCAGCTCAAAAGGTACCAAGTACATATGGGAGGAATTGAATTGTGAGGAATTGAATTGCCTGGTATTACAATGAGGGCTGGAGGGGCAGCTTTCTCCCAAACAGAAGTGCTGGCAGAGGCCATTGTTCCTTTTCTGAACCCTCTTTCTTCCCATAGAGCCAGCAGGCAGGCATCATATTTGAGTCTCTGTCAACTTGGTTATCACTGTTTGCTGCACCCTGGGGATACCCTGAGACTCGACCCCACCCAACTTGTGGGGCCCACCCAAGCCATTTGCAGTGGCTTTTCCATACAAATGGTCTGTCTGGGCTCATGATGCAAACTTCCCAAAAAATATCTCTAACAAGCAGTATCTGGTCTCTATGTGCCTTGTACCTCTTGCCAAGTAGCCCCAGGTCTATCACTAGTGGCAGCCTGCCTTGGTTCACAGTGGCCTCTCCCTGGGTACCTGTAAGCTCAATACAAGTAGCAGCCTTTTGCAGCTTTGTAGCTTATGCCCAATGGCCCCAGGCCCAGTACCCAGTCAGCAGTTAACTTTGGCCTGCACCTCCTGGGAGGCCCAAGAGCCAATGCATCCAATTGACTGCTTCAGACCACATCCAAGCACCACTCAACCACATCCACAAGCAACACACTCAAGGGGCAAACTCAGCAGACACCAGAGCTCCACTGAAGTGAGTCCTGTTCCATGGAGTTGGCCCCTGAACAGCACATTCTCCATGGTTTCGTGGTGAGTTCTTGCAGCCTATCAGCCTAGGGGTCAATCTCTCCCACTGATGTGTCAACAGCAATCAAGGCTCAACTATAATAGGAGGGTGCACATAGCTACGGGGGGGGGGGGGAGGGTAGGGGGTGGATGCACCTGGAACGCCCAGCTTGGGTGACTGGGGAGGCTGTGACACTGGGCCTTATAGGACACTTACCACATAAGGCCACTCTTCCAAGACAAGGGGATGTAGCAGTTCAACCTAATACATAAAAAAACAAACATAGGGACTGGAGTGACCTTGGATTAATGGGGACAGCCCCAGATATGCAGAGAAAGAAAACCTAGGCCTTCACAAGAGTCTTGGTAAAGATCCTAAGTGTTACAATGGGATTGGGACCCCCACTAGCAGAGGGATTTAAACAGAACCCCATTCTATTCTTAGCTCTGGGAGGCTGCAAAGAACCATCATTGATTGCACCTTTGTGATCTTAAGAAAGAAAGGCCCTGGTTTTGAAGGAGACAACCCCAGTTCTGCAGAAGGAGAAGTCTTGCCTTAATGAAAGTGTGACGATGAGGACCTTGAGAGCTGAAGAGAAAACCGATCCTTAAAAATGGAGCTCCACAAAGACCTTTCCCTGCTGTTAGGCTTATGAGGCTCAAGAAGGAGTAAACAGATGTCTCCTCTAGGAACTCAGGAATGTGAGGACTACCTTTGGAGATTGGTAGACTCATATGACTAGAAGAGGAAATCCAAGGGTGTGATAGACACCAGGTGAGGACCCTGAGTGAGGACCTAAGGTCCATTGCCTCCTAAACAATGGAGTTCCACAGAGCCCCACCCTGGCTTTCAGCCCTCAGGCACCCTGGGCAGCTCAGTTGGATATGACTCACTGACTTCTGCTTTGGAGCAAGGACCTTTTTCTGGTGTGTGCAATGCAGCTATTCCACTGAGGGAGGATTCTAAAAACTAACATGGAGTCAAGGTGCCCAAATCACCTGTCTGCTGGCCCACTCTGCAATCCTCAACAACAACCATCATGCCTCATGGTCAGAAGAGTATGTTCCACGTTTGTGAGAAATGTGGTCATAACAGAGTTGAGAGTCAAGAGTGCTCAGGTCACTACAGGAGAGGAAGAAGAGGCCACTTGTTCCTCCACTTTTTTGGAGGGATGCTCCTCAAGCTCCACTAGTGCTGGTACTGTCTAGGTGCCCATGAGTGCCCCGACACCACCAGTGTCACTACAGATGTTTCTGCTATAAAAAAAAAAATCTGCTATAAATGCCAAAGGCCATGTTCAGAAAAGTAAAAATTCCTTCTGGGCCTCAACTTCCACAGGGAGTTCTGGCCAATTTCTTCTAACTAGGAAGGTGAGTTGGTGCAGTTCCTGTTGTATATGTATAAAATGAGGGATCCCATTAAAAAGGCAGATACGCTGAAGCTAGTCCACAAAAGGTACGAGGACTTCCCTGAGATCCTCAGGAGAGCACCTGAATGCATAGATTTGTTCTTTGGCCTAGAGTCGAAAGAAGTCAAGCCCAACAGTAACTTCTACACCTTTGTCCCTTTGTCTTCAACCAAGATAACACCAGCAATGGGTGTGGCTGGAGATTTCCTATAAAAGGGATTGTGATGCCTCTCCTGGGTGTGATCTTCTTGAATGGCAACTGCACCTCTGAGGAGATCTTGGAATTCCTTAATATTATGGGCATCTATGATAAAAAGAATCACTTCATTTTTGGGGAGCCCAAGAAGCTTATCACTCAAGATTTGGCAAGGCAAGTGCCCAACAGTTATCCCCCATGCTACAAGTTCCTGTGGGGTCTAAGAGCCTAAGCTGAAACAACCAAAATGCAAGTCCTGGAGTTTTTGTCCAAGAGAGAAGAATCTATATGGGAGTGAAACATTGATCATCTGTCTTCTGCATGCCCCTACTGGGAATCGAGTCCACAACCTAGGAGTGTGCACTGACTGGGAATCGAACTGGCAACCTTTTGGTGCACAGGACAATGCCCAACTAACTGAGTCACACTGGCTAGGGCTTTAATGCTATATTATTAATCTTACTCATCTATAACCTGATCTTTCTTTGCATTCTTTCTAACTTCTTTTACTTCCATATAGCTTCCTTCCACTTTCCTCTATGTTTTCTATGGCATAGTTATAGCCTCCTTAAAGTTCCTGCTTCCTTATGACTTCAGCATGCTCCTGGGTCCTCAAATCTTCTACATGGGCCTTTTAGACCTTTGAATTCCACTGCTATTTAGTTTTCCTTTTACTTCCAATAGCTAGAACCTGACTGATCTAGCTTGCTTTTGTAGGATAGAGCTGTCTGTGCTCTACCACCTCATAGGCTAATAGCTGGTTTAATGTATGGCTGTCCTCTGGCCAAGTTTCTACCTGCTGTTCAATAAGCTATAATGTTGGGTGGGAATAAAGGTTAGGGTGGGATCTCATGGAATAAAACCTGCTTGCTTAGGGCTGGCTCACTAGCAAGGTCTATATAAAGAAGGTAATTTATAAGACAATAGCACTGTGAAAATGGCGGAAACTGATTGTTCAGTACAGAAGATCTGTTAGACTTCTTCTCTCTCCCGCCCCCCTCCCCCTGAGTCTTTGCAGCCAAAGGTAGTATCCACATAGCACCTGGGCCTGGAAGGCACCCAGATGACTCAGCCCCACCAGCTAGTGGAACACAGTATTAGTCTTGTGACCCTAAGTTCGGACACCCTCACACCCAAGTCCTATCCACTGCCATGTGTTTCTAATCCATAAATCTATGTAATAATCTCAGCTATAAATTTATACTGTAATCCTACTAGGCAGTGAGATCTATAATGACCAAGAACTCAGTTGGTTAGAGACATGACCATTGACCCTGCTCTTGTTAGCCCTCCTACCTAGAGAGATGGTCCTGCTTCAGTTTATCCAGGCACAGTCTGAAGCCCTGCTCCAGCAAAACCAGACTATCCTTCACTACTTTACTACCCCTCTTCTCACTTTGAGGACCAGTACTGTCTGAGATTTCTGTTGTCATACTCCACTGGGATTTTTTAGACAGTGACACTGGCCTGGAAGAAGCCCAAGTCCACTTTCTGTAATAATTTAGGTTGCACTCAGTCAGTGCCTGGACAGAAAAGGACTTCCCTTTGGCAACGTTCTGAAAAGATGTGCTAAATAGCTTGGCCCTGGATTAGGGGATAAACCAGCAAGATAGAACAAGTGGCCAACAGGAAATAAAACAATGGCAGATTTGAAGAAAATGAGTGATATTTAGCCCAAGTTAAATAAACTGAGTAGCATGAGGTCATAATTTAATCTGCAATTTATTTGGGATAAAGGAGGAGATAGAAACTAGCATTTATTAAGCTGGGCAATGTGTCAGTTGCTTTGCACATATGTTTTATTTAATTCCCACAACAACCCAATAAATATTACCATCACTCATTTTACAGATGAGGACATTGTGGTACAGACAGAATTTGTGGCTTTTCCATGGTAATATGGACAGAAAGTGGCAGTGCAGAAATTTAAATCCTGTTCTATCAGATTTGGAAAAAAATGTACTTTGCTCAGCACTTTACCACAGCCAGGCCTGTACTGGTACTGTGGTAAAACTGTTTTTGGATGACTGCCTACACCACCTATATGTTCTTCTAATGACAGGAATACTCAAAAAAGTAAAAGGCAAAAATTGTAACTCATAGATGCTGGGTATTTTGGGCAACTATCTCTTCCTCTCTCAGATTCTTCTCTGTGTAGTGGCAGCAGAAAGGTACCCAAACAGGATGTGGAGATACCTGCTCATGAGCCATTTAGAGAAAATCCTAGGGGTAGGTAGCATTGTCACTATGCTTTCATTTTTAATCTCTTAATCACATTTTCTTATGTTGGACAGCTGTCTTATATTTTTCCCCAGACACTTATTTTTAAATATGGTGTCTTGAACACTTACTATGTGCCTGCACTATTCCAAATGTTTTACATGCATAAACTTTATTGGCCCTTCCAAAAATCCTATGAGGCAGGAGAAGGAAAAGAAATAAATCTAAAACTAAACAGGTAAATGAATGGCACATGCAGGTAGCATTATTCTCCCCATATTAAAGATGAGAAAGCAGAAACACAGAGCAGTTAAGTAACTATTTGAGGTTATACAGCAAGGAAGTGGCAAATCAGTATTTATACCCACCCAGATAGACTGTCTCTGAGGCCATGCTCTTAATCATTGTTTTTACTGCCTCCTTGTCTTTACATCCTCAGCTTCTGATCTCTTGCTTCAACTCTTCACTGTAGCCTCTCACTTGACTATGGCTCTAAAAGTGGATGTTGTCCTGGCGGTCATGACCTACAGTTTTCATAGTCTGTTAAGATACAATCTGCTACTCCTAGACAATTCCCAAGTCCAACTCAATCCAGTCTCTCCATTATACCCTGGCCACAGCCTGTGTAGTTTTTCTCAGTCTTGTACTAGGGACCAAACAAAGCCCAAGCTTTCCTTTCATATCTCTAAATACTAGCTCTTCCTGTTTCCCACCAATCATAGTTACTGCTCAGAAAATTGTGCAAGGAGAAGTTAAAGGCAAAGAGATCCACCAGCCTACATAATAGGTTGTTTGTGTGTGTGTTTTGTTTTTTTTAATAAGAAGTTACCATAATGGTACATTGACTGCTAAACTATTCCTTTGCAACTAAGAGCATTAGCACAACCCACAACTTTACATTTTTCAATAGAGAGAAACTCAAAACAAGTCAAAGTCGAAATCCCTTTTTAGTAGTCCTGTTGTAACCAGACAAGCCTTTAGGGTGGGAAGAAGTTAGTTCTTTAACAAGGGCCAGCTCTTAATTACTCTGCTTCCAGGAATGCTGAAGCATGGTCTGCATTTAACAGTGCTCCGGAAGACTGGCAGTGGACTCTTTGTCATCTAATCGCCTGGTAAGAACATCATCTTTGCTTAGTCTTTCCAGACCCTCTGAATGGTCAACGTTTGGAGTAAGTATTGCAGAACAGAGAGAGGATTGTTAATTATTTTGTGGGCCCTGTCTTCCAGACGACAATAGATCAGGCTGTATGTTTATTGAGTGGTGGGAGGAGGGGGGTGGTGCAGTGGTTTCAGGATGGCCTCCAGGTCACAAGGTCAGGTTTCTAAAAGTTATTGTACAGACTGCTGTTGGTAGCTCTGCTTATTAGAGAGAATTAGATCCTTTGTGTTGTTTGTAAAAGCGAGAAAGTCCTGACCAGACTCTGGCTTAAGTGAAACTTTTATTGCTGTTAGTCACATGGCCCCTCTAGTCTGAATCCTGTGTGAGAGTTCTTGAAAAGCCAACTACCATTCCTCTTCACAGATCTGTCTTGGTAGACCCAAAACACTTCAGAGAGCAGAGAATTCCTTGTCATGGCTATACAGGTATTTTTCATGAGATGACATGTTTAGACAGTTCTTAAAAGTGTGGGTTGCAAGAATTGTTAGCTCTCATCACCCTTTCTTATAATTACTTCTGTACTGCTTGCCTACTCTACTAGACATAAAATCTATGAGAGCAAATACCACATCTATTTTGTTCCCTGCTCTGTGCTCAGGGCCAAGCATAGAGCTTGGCACACAGTAGAAAATAAATATTTGTTGAATAAAAACAAACATTTATATGTCACTTAATATGTGCCTGCCTAGAGTTCTAAGTGAGGCTTTCTCTCTCTCTCTCTCTCTCTCTCTCTCTCTCTCTCTCTCTCTCTCTCTTTCTCTCACACACACACACTCACATATTCTCTATATAATACATATTATATACACTAAGTGGCCAAATTATTATGATCTCTGAACGCATAATAATCCGGCCACTCAGTATATATATATGTATATAGGCCCGGTGCATGAATTCGTGCATGGTTGGGGTCTGGCCAGCTTGGCCAGGGGGAGGGGACATGGGCGGTTGTCCAGGCTGCCTGCTGGTCAAACTCCTGATTGAGGGGACAATTTGCATATTAGCCTTTTATTATATAGGATAAAAACTGAGTGGCCAGGTTATTATGCATTCAGAGATCATAATAATCTGGCCACTCAGTGTATAATGTATCCTTCCTATATAATAAAGAGGTAATATGCAAATAAACCATCACTCCAATACAAGATGGCCGCCCCCATGTGGTCAAAGATGGCTGCCCCCATGTGGACACAAGATGGCCACCACAAGATGGCCGACAGAGGAAGGCAATTGTGGGCGATCAGGCCAACAGGGGAGGGCAGTTTGGAGTGACCAGGCCTGCAAGGGAGGGCAGTTGGGAGGGACCAGGCCAGCAGGGGAGGGCAGTTAGGGGTGACAAGGCCTGCAGGGGAGGGCAGTTGTGAGGGACCAGGCCGGCAGGGGAGAGCAGTTAGGGGTGACACGGCCTGCAGGGGAGGACAGTTAGTGGCGACCAGGCTGGCAGGGGAGGGCAGTTAGGGGCAATTGGGCTGGCAGGGGAGCAGTTAGGCGTTAATCAGGCTGGCCGCGGAGTGGTTAGGGGCAATCAGGCAGGCAGGCAGGCAAGCAGTTGGGAGCAAGCAGTCCTTGATTGTGAGAGGGATCCCAGATTGGAGAGGGTACAGGCTGGGCTGAGGGCACCCCCATGCACGAATTTTGTGCACCAGGCCTCTAGTATGTAATAAAAACTCTATGTACTAGTTTCAATTATTAATTCCAGTTTACAGATGAGGAAAGTGAGACCCATTAACGTTAAGTTACAATATTCCCAAGGTCACAGAGCCAGTTAGTGGCAGAGCTTGAATTTGAATCCAGGCAGTTGGGCTCCCATGTCCTGTCCATGTTCCCCACTATGCTCTATGTTAAGGATAGTGTAGAAATCAAGACTGGAAATGCAAGGACTTTTGTAATGTGGAGAGCAATAAGGCTGAAAGATCACCACAAGGTGTATCTATATCCTATATCGGGTTTACTTTAAACAAAGAAACAAATGTCCTCATTCCCTCAAGGCACTCAGTGAAAGGAGGAAGATACTAAACACAGTGGGCAAGCAAAAGCATGGAGTGAATTCTGTGGGAACCTGGGAAGGCTGCCTTGGAGATCACAAAAGCAAAGAGAAGGGAAGCAGGGCCATAAAGAAACAAAGGATGGGGGAGGGGTGAAAGATTGGCAAAACGGAGCAGCAGCCTCTTTAATTGCTTTAAGAAAGGATGATCATCTTGAACAGCAAGGTAGCCAAAGTATCACAGCAAGATCAAGGGTGGCATCATAATAAACAGTTCTGAGTGTCTCCCATTGGAAAGGGGGAGACAGCCAATTCCCCAAGCCTGTCCCCTCCAGCAAACAAGAAAGGGGCTTTGGCAAAAACTCAGGACCAGTCCTGTTTCCTCATTCACCTTAACAACTAAAGCGCTCATATCCTTATTACCAAATTTATAGAACTCCACTCTATTGCTGAAGAAAACAAATGAGAAAAAAAGAGAAAATTCACAGGCATTCTAAGGAGACAGAGAACTAATAAAATTGCTCATATTAGGTGATACTACATCTTACACTAACAGTATTCATTTAGTTGCCCAGTGTCCCATGGGATATGAACTCAGAACTGTTTAAAATATTCATTTACTTTAAATCTGTTTATCCATATTTACATTTTGGTGTACCATATATTCAATAATGCATTTAAATATTCTATTAAAATGGATTCATTGTCAAATAACATAGAATCTGCCAAAGTAATAGCTAACATTTCAGCACTAAGCCTTCATCACAGCTACGTCAAACCCTTGATACCCCCTTCATTTCTTTCCAATTCTGGCACCTGTAACCATAGCAACATACACTGAAACCTTTCAAGCAGAACAGAACTGACAATCATACTAACAGCACAAATACCGGAGCTGAGAAAAGAGAGGGGCAGCCCAGGGAGGTAGTTGTTGAAATTAAAAGCTAATGACAAGAAAACAGCTGGAAACAAGTGCCAGCTCACACTGCTGCCTCCTAGCAGATGAATGGTATGTAGAGCCCAATTTGATTTATGGTGTTTTTTAGTGATGGTGCCATCAATGAATACTTAATTAAGCATCATTTCAACAAAGGAGTGGAGTAGAAACTTAAGAAAAGTTGTTTGGAGGAAAATTCAAGGGCTGCATCTGTTTGCAAAGAATTTGCAGCCCGTATGCTTTCTACTCATCCATGTATCAAGAGAAAGAAAAGTGAATCCCTTTTATTTAATCCTTTCAAAATGTAAACACGTGTCCGTAAACTACAAAGAATTGTCTGCTATTGAGAAAAGACTTTCATTAGCCAATTAGAGTAATTACATGGATTAAGATTTCTTGTTTTTGGTGGCTTCTTTTTTCCCTGTTTAATCCCTAATTCTTTCTTGCCCAGGAAAGGAACGAATAAACAGCTTATATAGCCAGAGAATTAAATGGGTGAAAACTAGGGCATTGTCATTTTCAGATCCCAAAATGTAATTGAAATTTTATGCTTACCTCAACATAACAACATGTGATGATTTCTGTGCAAGGAAAGGCATAAAGGGTCATGTTTGCCTAAGACTTCAATTACAGTAGCTTCTATCTTCCCTAAAACAGCATTTGGTCTCAGAAAATTGCCTTTAATGGTGCAGGTGTTTATTGAGAGTATCCATCATATTTAGTCCCAAGCACTCCATATTAATTCACCACTTTCATTAGCAGAAGCCTTTTCTTCCAGATGACAATGAAAACTAAACATAATTTCAAACAGATGTGCTGTTTTTCTATGAATCAGAAAGGAAAAAAGAAGCTGGCATTGGCTGGAAACAGAGGACATGAAACTCCAGTACTTAAATGCACACAGCATGGATCTCTGGAGCATATTTTGAACTTGGATTCACATGCAGCGCCCCCTCCCATCCCCCCCCCCTGCCCTGTGCATCACAAGGAAGTCTACCCATGCCCAAGCAGCCACTTACAAGCACCACCAATACACTAAAACCTACTAAGCAGACTATTTTCCCAACTCAATGCAAATGATGGATATTATTACTATTAAGAAAAGTGACTGAAATGCCACTGAAAACAACATAGCCAGATTCAATTTTCACTATTTCAGCTGGTAATGTTTCACTAGCCCTTCAAAAAATCACAATAATGAATTGCTGACTATATTTGCAAATGTTTCTATGTGCATGCATACAGAATGCCACATCCAGAAGTCACCTCTCTAGGAGCCTCACTTACCCCATAATATAGCCAAGAACTAGAGTCATAAAATAAAGGCCTGTCTACTTAGAATTATTTAGAGTAAATTTTAACAACCTGTGTTCAATATAATTCAATAAATATCTGTGTTGTACTCTTGATCCATAATTATAAAAGCAGGAAAAAGTTTGGGCTTAGTTTCCTACTGTTGCCAGTCTCTGTTTCCAGAGCCAAGAAAGACTTTTATGTATGCTTTGGCCTGCAAAGGGTTTGTTTGCTAATTAACAGGCCCTCCATTCCATCGAGATAAGTTTCTTAGTGATGCAGAAGCTGGTTGTTAGCAGTCATCCCCTCTAAAAATCCCTTAGAGCAGGGATGGGGAATGTCCAGCCCATGTGCTGTATAAGGCCCGAGAAATCATTTGGTCTGGCCCTGCCAAGGCATTCGGGGTGAGTCAATTAAATGTTTGAACAAATATATCAGGCTAATTTTAAGTTGATAATTTTGTATAGCCAGGGAGTGATGTTATAAATATCCAAATTGCCCTTGGGAAAAAAAAGGTACCCCACCCCTGCTTTAGAAGGATCTGTCTTCTCAAAGAATTACTATGTTCTGCATAGTCTTATATTTATAGAAATATGCAGAGCCTCTGTTTATGAGAGGCATCAGTTCTAGCACTTCTAGTTTAGGAATGATGACCCTGCAAATAATTTGCTGTTAGATGAGGAAGGTCATTGGAAGTCATCGACTGCACTCACTTACAGATGATTTAAAAAAAAAAAAAAAAAGGTCAGAGAAATGAAAGAACTTGAATTCCTTGAACACCAAACTGATCATGTTGCTTCCCAGTTAAAATACCTTTTTGGCTCCCATGTCCTCCAGGTCAGAGACCAAACTCCTTAGTATTGATTATAAGGCTTGCATAACTGAACCTTGCCAACATTTCCAGTCTCTCCTTGCCACCACCCTTAACTCTCACCTTCCATTCACCAGCCACATTGAATTTTTAAGGCAATGGGTATCAACTTTTGTCACACATTATAATTAGCTAGCATACTTTGAAACATCCTGATGTCTAGGCTATACCTCAGATGAAGAGATTCTGATTTAACTGATCTCATTTTAAGACCCAGAGTTTGGTATTTTCTATAAACTCCCTTGAGTGTATCTACATTTTACCAAGGTTGACAACCTCTGAGTTAGGTAATCTTCCAGCTTTGTGAACCTGAGATCCCTTTCCATGGTGAGGGTGGGGAGCAGAGTTTGTTAATAAGGAATAACCCTATACAATAAAAGCCTAATATGCTAAGTGTCTGGTCGTCTGGTGGTCCGTTCAACCAATCAAAGCATAATATGTTAATGATATGTAAGGCTACTCAATGCTCGCTATGACATGCACTGACTACCAGGGGGCAGATGCTCTGATCAGTATGTTAGCTTGCTGCTGGGGTCCAGCTGATTGGGACTGAGTGAGACAGGCTGGACATGCCCTGGAGCCTTCCTGCGGTCCCTCCCTGGCTGGCCAACCTCCCGCGTCCCTTACCCAGCCCCAATCATGCACCCGTGGGGTCCATCGGCCTGGCCTGAGCCCTCTTGCAATCTGGGACCCCTTGGGGGATGTCAGAGAGCCAGTTTTGGCCTGATCCCACAGGCCAGGCTGAGGGACCCCACTGGTGCATGAATATGTGCACTGGGCCTCTAGTTTAAGTATAACTGTAAAAGTTAGTTAGAATTTTAACCTGGCTGGGTGGCTCAGTTGGTTGGAGCATTGACCCATACACCAAAAGGTTGCAGGTTTGATTCCCAGTAAGTACACATACCTACATTTGGGCGAGTTCCATTCCAGGTCATGGCATATAAAGGAGGTGGCCGATCAATGTTTCTCACATCAATGTTTCTCTCTCTCTCTCTCTCTCTCTCTCCCCCCTTCTCTCTTTTCTCTCTTACTAAAATCAACAAAAAAATATCATCCAGTGAGGATTTTTAAAAAGTTAAAATTTTAATAGGTAGAAAAGAGGAATAAGAAGCATAGAACGTCAGGTCTCATGGCCCAGCTGAGCAGGTAATGGCATGGAAATACAAATATTCTTCTTTATGCTCTTATGTGGTTTGGTTTAGATGGATGATAAGAATGTGATTCAGAGTCTCTATTTTTATCCAGTTGTATTTATGTTTTGTCTAACAAATATTATGACTATTCCCAGTATGAATCAGCATAGATACTTCAGGTAATAATTGTAAAAGCAGATATTCTTCTATATTTGGAAACAAGTTCTGTGCATTTTTAGTCTAGAAAGCCATGAAGAGTCAACTCCAAGTCAACAAAAACAATAGCAAATAAATCTTTATTTTCAAATGATTATAGGAATCTCTACATTCATCAGAGGGTAGTGGTAGTGGTGGTAGTAGTAGTAGTAAAGTAAGACATTTATTTACTAATGTTCATATCTATTGTTTTGTAGAGATATAAGTTTACACATGACATTTTAGTAGTCAGTTTCTATGATTTCCCTTGGCAAATTAATTGAAATATGAACTGGATATACAACCATTTTGTATCATTGCAGGGTAACCTGGGGATATATTTCAGTTCTGAAGTAGAAGGGAATAAAATATCTATTTTTTTTCATAATACATTTATGGTGATGCAACTGGGATATAAAGACCCCAAAAGACCAGGATTCTATATGCATGGTTTATAAAAGACTCAGTTAAAGACATTTGAGTGATTATTTAACAAAAGCTGTAATATTTGATGAGGTTAAAAGTGAAATGACAGAATAAATATTTAAAAGTAAAATATCTAATCAATCTATTCATTTATTCAACAATCATGACACATTGCACAAGGCATTTGTGGCACAACAGTTGGGTAGACAACATCTTTACTTTCTGAGTGCTTGCAAGTCTAATGGAAAAGATAGCAAATGACAACAGTATGATAAATGCTAACTTTCAGTAAAGAACAGGGTACAGTGGAGCAAAGAGCAGTCAATTAACCATAATCATGGGAGAGAAAAGCTTCCTGTAGTGACATTTGAAACCTAAAATATAAGTGTTTTAAGACCTAAAATATAAGTGTGTGTGCCTTAAGTTGTTTAGAGAACATCACTCATTCTGGAAATCAAAATTTCATCCATTTAGGATATGGAGTGTGATTGTGTAGTGTGACAATAGTGGAATCTAAATGGATAGAGGAAGCCAGACTGAGTCCTTTCATAAGCATTCCATCATGACATCCTTATTATTGAGTGGAACCAGCTTTAAGAAAAAATTAATTTATTCAGACAACGTATACACAAGACACAGCATGTGAATTAACTGGTTTGGAAAGAGTATCTTGAGAGATGCTCTAGAACAGTCACTTAGTTGCTTAATTTCACTATGTGAACCTGTCTGAATAATACTGTGTGGAAGTGAGCTGAACTATGAAAGTAGAATAGAGTATTAAGCTTAGGGAGGGGGCTTCAAACCTTAACTCACTTTTGTTTCTTTTTTGGTCTACGAAAAGCCAAATGAGGGTCAGCTTACCCTGACCCTGGAAGACAAAAGGAGGCAGAGAGTGTCATAAAATAGATTCTTAATGTACAAGATTCTGCCTCAAACCTCATGAAAATTTGAATAACACCAAGGAGTGTTGGCAATAGAGAGATACTCTCTGGCTAACAAAGTGACTAATTTGACTCACAGTTGACATGGTGCTTGCTTCCTTGATAAGAAATACCTCAAAGATAGGATGAGATTTTGTTATGTCATAAAGTGCTTTGAGTTGCTTATACTCAAGGTGTAAACAAAATGCAAGGTGATTTTGTAACAAACACTCAAATGCTTCTAAGAATACCACAGGGTTAACAAGTTCAAAGAAATTTTGAACGGCATTGGCAAAATGCTTGATTTTTTCTTTTTCTTTTTTCTGTTTTCAGTGTCTTTGCCAAGGGGAAAAAAAGCATAACTGAATAAACCCTAGAATTAAGATCTCTTTTGAGTGACAATTTCTTTAGTTCTACACAGTTAAGAGATCCCCTATGGGGTTAATAGAAGACTTTGCCTCCTTACCAGTTGCATATTCCATTTAAAACTCTGGATAACAAATCATTACCAGGTCTTTTAAGATGTAATTTTTACTGCCTTTGGAACCTCTTTCTGGAAGCAGAGTATTATCCTGGTACTACACAGGAAGTGGGGTGCTGCTAGACCCTGCAAGACATCCAGGGTGATTATCATGTATGGGAGCAGACAATGTCACTCCAAAAAATGAGCCAACCTTAGATTGTCAGGACTGAAAAGAACAATTGAAGTTATCTAGTGCAACTGCCATTACTGTGCAAGTGGAAACATAGGCCCAAGCAGCTTACTCAAAACCATGGAACTAGTCCCAAAGCTGGAACTAGAACCCAGTTATATCTATCTTTTGTTTGTATGTTTTTTAAGCAGTAAAAGTAAGTTTAAGTCTGAATAACAACAGGTAAGAGTTGATATTTGCTAAACATTGACTATGCCCAAAGATCAATGATAAACTCTTAACATACATTAGCACATCTAAGACTCACAATATCCTTGGGAATTAGAGACTATTATCATTCTCATTTTACTGACTAAGTAACTTGCTCAGGGCTACACAACTAGCAAGAATCAGGGGCAGAATTCTAACTCAGAACTATGTGAGTGAATAGCCATTGCCATTGTGCTTCTAGAATATGGTGAATAAGAAAATACCGAGTTAGAACTATGCTCTTACCGTAAGTATCCTTGACAAGGTATTTAAAACTTTGACTAACAAAGAGTGCCTTGCTAAACCTGTAGTCTAATTAGGACTAAAATACCTCTCCAAATGTAGTAAACATAAATTTTTGTTGGAGAACATTGCATCACTAAGCAGGCTAGTAGCATAGACTTGGTCACTTTGTCACTCAGAGATTTTTGGATTTTTGTTGCAAAGACACATGTTATAAGTGGCTTTAACTTGCAGTTATCTAACATTGGTGAAGGTAAATGAAACAAAAGATAAATAAAATAATTTGTTCCAAGACAGCCCTGGCTTGTTCGGTAGTTGCTTCTCAAAGCACTAACTTTTTCAGTTTCTCCTTCTATTTGAATGCTTAGCACATCTCAGTGTAAATTTTTGTTCACAAATCTTTCTTTTTTGATAGAATTGTCTCCCTAAGAGTAAGAACTTTGTATTTTATCTTTGCATTCCTGGTGCCAAGTAGTATATGACACATGGTGGATGTTCATTAAAAGGTTTGTGAAACGCAATACATTTTTGCTGAATGAATACACTGTAGGTCATCCTGAAACCTACAAATGAGGCTTTGGTAGAATATGAAAGACCATGAAAGTCCTAGAAGTCTCCAAGACTACTTCATCTGAAGAGACTGAATGTGAGCCTGATTCATTCAGTTTTGGGTATTAGACTTGGCTACTGGGAAAGCAATGCAGTATCTGAAGTTTGAAAGAGCATTACATAATTAAAGGATCTATTACATGCACTAGATTGGCCTGAATCGGAGACTATACAACAGAATTTTTTCTAAAACTTTATATCATGGCAATACACAGTGATCAATGAGACCCAGTAATTTAAAACAACAAAACCTAGCTCAGATAGAATAGCAGAAAAAAAAAAACCCACAAAAAGAAACCAGGTCTACTTGCACTTTGCTTTACATTTGATGGTTTCAAGGGCTGCAATGTCAAGTGAAACATCAAGGTGTAAGCAAGTTGCTTTCCCCAATACTCACTCTCTTTCTGTGTTCATCTCTAGCTCAAATGCCCCTCTAAGTGGAATTCTAAATCAGATTTTCCCTGTTTTGAAAGCTAAGGTACTATATGAAAAAGAGGGAGGTACAAAAGTGTTCAAATAGATCTGAGTGTTCAGTGTGCTGCCTGGAATCTTTCCATGCAGCCTCAGCTCATCCTACATAATAAAAAGGTAATATGTAAATTACCATCACTCCACTACGCCCACGATTGGGCCAGCGGGAGACACAGGGGGCGGGACTCGGGGTGGCTGGGGTGGTGATTGGGCCGGCAGGACGCTGAGCTCGCGTTGCCAGCGGCGACGCGAGCTCAGCGTCTGCGCCATGGCTGTGCTGCAGCACAGATGGGCCTCTGGGGCAGCGAGCCTGCATTTTGGAGGTTTGGAGACGGCGCGGCTCCCAGGGGAGGAGTCTGGCGGCAGTTGGGCCACAGGAGCGAGCAGCGGTGTCCGCGGGTTTCCATGAAGGCAGAGGAGGCAGTGGCGGCCCCAGCATTCCTGGGTGGGAGGCGAAGGCAAGACCCCGGCTTGGGCTCCGGCCCCGCCTCGCCCTAGGGGCCCAGGGACTTCGGAGCTGCCGGCCACACCGGGGCCCGACCAGCGGACAGACAGCCTACATGTGCATGATTAAATCATGCACTGGGCCTCTAGTTTAAGAGAAAAGAGAGCTGTATGTTATTTATGAGCATGTAATGTCTCAGCATAGAAAGTCTCAATCAAAAATGTTTTTATGAACATAGCAAGAGTAACATGCTATTTTTAAATATATGAATCTATGATTTAGAAAGAGGCAATTCAAATAAGTGGCTAGTTTCCCATTAGCAGATTTTGCCAGCTATATCCAGATCTGGGAGTGCGGAGCGGGGGAGAAAATTAACAGGAATCATAGGGCTCCCTCCATCTTGGGTACTAATGTTCTATTGAGGAGTTATAATGAGGGCTTCTCTGTCCCAGAGTGAGGAATAGGCTCATTAAAACTTGGAACAGGAACGCTCGCTTTCAACTCCCTTGTTTTTTAAACTTCACTGGTTTTTAGAAATACTAAATGAATTGCCTGACAAAATGATGTTATTGATTTCAAAGTGTGTCAGCTTTCTTGTGCTTGCATTTGCATTTGAATCTGAGCTACTTAAGAGTGTCAGTTGTTGGATAGAAGAATGGAAATGACAGTTCTGTGGTGGGCTCAAAAGGCTGATGTGTTGACTCTTCCACTTAGTCACTGTGGAAATAAGCCTCATACTAACCTTGGCTTCATCTTGATCAAAACACATCAATTAGCATGGTTTGAACATTGCTTTCTTCTGGGTTGGAAGAAAGGAGGATCCCAAATTTTAAACCATTAAATAAAATGGCTGTTCCACAATGTAACCCTATTAAGATGCCAGACAGTAACTCCGGAAGGGCCTGTTAATGTAACACTCTCAAAGATCCAAATCCGAGCACATACTATGCTGAAGTGGTAAATAATAAAATTTTAAAAAAATCACTTAGACTCGATCCTAAGAATGCACTATGTGATTTGTGTGTATGTGTGGCAGGTGTGGCTTCCTAATTACTTTTTCTTATGCTAATATTGTATGCCTCAAGCACATAATTGGTGGCAGAAAGAGGGAGAAGTTAAAGGCCATAAGAAGTAGCTTTAAGAAAGGATAATGTTTGAGATATGTTGATTTGGAGCTGAAACTGGAAGACCAACTCAGTGAAAATGTCTAGTCCTGAGGACTGACTGGAGCTCTATATCTTCCACAGAGGGTATATAATGGACTCTCAGGGAATGGCCACCATAAGGGATAGCTGGGAGCAGGGGGAAGATAGCAAAGGAATCACAGAAGGTGCAATATTTGAGATAGGAGGATAATCAGCCTTTTTCTAAGCCCCAGATTTGTACAGAAAGAAAAATTTTGAAGAAGAGCACCACCATTGCTATGAAAAGCTGAATAAGATATTCAAGAGGGATGGACTGCAATAAGACCAGTAGACTGGATTTTGGAGATTATTATAACTCTAAGAGTATAGGAAAATGCTCAAGAATCAGATTGCAAGGGGGCATCAAAGGAGGGGGGGGGCGGTAACAGATGCAGACTAGATGGAAAGGGGTTGAAAGAGAATGAGAAAAATGAACCAAAGTAAAGCTGAAGTTAACCTGGTGAGTGGGAACATGTAAAAATGTGATTGCTTGTCTGTTGCAAGAGAAAAGTGGCCTGTGCCTTTTAAAATTTATTTTGTAAGAGAGACTGAAGATAGCTGATGAAGGAGGTAACTGGAGAAGCACGGTTTTGAAGGTAGTGAGACACGGTGGCATTAGGAACACCAGTCATATAGAGTCTCAGAAAGAAGAATCACATTCTCCTCTGAGACTAGTTGGGAAGTGAGAAGAGAGTAGGTATGTGGAGAGACATGTTGTGCAGGTAGAAGTAGGAGCTGGAATCATCATACAGTAGGAGGTGAGGCGTGGGATTGCAATTGTGAAAGGGGGGTTGGAATGATTAGTAGCAGAATTGTCCTTGGAAATCCAAATTAACCAAATAAAAAGAAGGTTGAGCAACAATGGGAGTCCTGTTAGAGTGACGTCATCACATTTCTATTTTACTAAATCTGCCCAAGTTGAGCAATATTTTTAGGCCAAGAATAGAATCAAGTCCAGAATCATGGGGAAATGTTCTAGAAAGGCAAGTGAGTTGGGCTTGATCTAGTGAAAGAGAAGGTACATGGAATTATCCCAAAGTGTCTTTTTCTTTAGGATTCCCAAGATGCTGCTGCAGCATTGTTGCTGTAAGATATTATCCTCAGGAAAAAAGCCCATTCATCTTTGCATATACATAGAAACTGAGAAAACTGTCAAAGTTTGTTTTGAAAGAAAACATGGAGTTTTAACTAACAACAGACAAAAATATGAGGCCAAAAATATGAAGAGGCAAAGAAAAAGAAGGGGAATTTAAGGAACTTGGTATAATTTTTTAAATCACATTGAAGACTGAATTTTTTTCACATTTCACATTTGGATGAAAAATTAATCTAAAATTTCCTATGGAAGATATCATAGGATATGAGCACATGTTTGGAACTCCTCCTATTATTCTATAACTAATATCTCATGATTAAAAGAAGTTGTATACTGTAGTAGATGAGAATTCTGGAGGCCAAGTATATGGATTTAAATCCAAGTTGTTGAAACCTTAGACAAATTATTTATCCTCTCTGTGCCTTAATCTTTTTCATGTGAGAAACACACAATAACTGGCCATGCCTCATAGGTCTGTTGTAAAGAGTAAATACATGAGACTTTATTCATTTAATATGTAAACTACTTATAGTAAACTAGCAAAAGTTAACCATTGGTATTATTCATTGTTTTTGCCCAGTATTTTCACTGAACATGACTTATATAACTATTAACATGCATATACAATTCTTTTCTTTTTTCATTTGTGTATCTTTCTCATGTCTGGCTTTGTATTGTGAGTTCCTGGCAGGAAAAGCCCATATCTTATACATCTATTTCATGATGGCTTGATGTTCAGTTCTGTGATGCAAATGATGGGTGGAGTAATATGAACAGCTGGGGGCTACAATAGCTGGGGCTGGAGGATCCACTTCCAAGGTTGGTTCATTACTCACATGTCTAGTGCCTGGGCTGGAATTACTGAAAGACAAACTCAGTTGGGACTATCCATAGGAAAATCTACATGTTATCTTGAAAATGCCAGTCACAAAGGTCCTGGTTGGTAAAAAAAAAAAAAAAATGGTGGCCAAATAGGCAGCACCTCCTCCTAGGGCCAGGCCAGAAAAGCAACTAAATCGGAGAACGTCCACCCTGAATTACAAATTAGACACAGCTGAGGAGACAATTTTCAATAATGAAGGGTAGATGATGCCTAGGGAATGCTGCTTGCCAGCCATAACCCACGTGGAACCACCACCGTGCCCCAGCAGTGAGTGGTGCAGTAACTGTCGGCAGACTGCCAGATGTCTGCAGGGAGTGAGCACCCCCAGATTGAGCTCCTGCAACAGGCCTCCTCACCACCCTGATGGGACACAGCATTCTAGGATCTGGCCTCAAGATCCCACAATGAGTAAAAGCCAGGGTGAACCCTGTGCCACCCCCATCCAGGACCCCAGAACCATGCTACTAGCCTGACCCAAAGCCACCTGGCAACTGCTCCACCCCCAGCACCAGGAACTGCTGGCAGGGCAACCCAGAACAACCCAGAGCATGACACAGAGGAGCTTTGACGGTGCAACCCAGAGCAACCCACACTTGCTCCACCATGGCCCCCAGGACAGTCCTGCTGGGGCCATCTGGAGGAACCCAATACACACCTCACTCCAGGCTACAAGGGAGCATGGACTGAGTGACCCAGGGCAACCCACCCTAGCTTCACAGGAGGGGTGAAAAGGAGCAACCCAGCAGGTGTCTCACTCTGGGCTACAAGAAAGCAGAGAATGTGCGATCCAGAGCAACCAGCTGCTACTCCACCCTGAGCCCAGGGTCTTGCTGCCAGGGCAACCTGGAGTAACCCAGCACATGCACCCAATTCAGGACACAGGGGAGCTCAGACTGAGCAACCCAGGGCAACCCACCCCCACTCAACACTGAGGACCGACAAACTAGAGCAAATCAGTGCATGTCTCACTTCGGGCTACAAGAAAGTGGGGACTATGTGACCCAGAGCAACCCACACCTGCTTCTCCCTGGCCCCTGGGACAGTACTGCAGGGGCTACCTGGAACAACCCAGCACACGCCTCAATCCAGGTCATAGGAAAGCACTGCCAGGGCAACCAGGAGCAGGCTGGTGTGCCCAGCCAGGGGCCACAGGACTTGTGCCAAAAGTACACTACCAGAAGGACCTAGAGTGCCATCCTGCCACAGGTGCTGGGCCACACAGCAAACTGCATGCCAGAGGGCTCTTTGTCCTCACAGGGAATCGCACATCAGAGGAACTGTGCACACGCTCCCACCACCTTGAGCATCTGATGCAAACAACTGAGGGACCAGATCAGTGGGAGAAGTGGATAGAACTCAGAGCAGAGACAACAAAGGCATGAGACTCAAGGCAGACCCAGCATCTGGGCTAACAATTTCCAGACCATTGCCCTGATAGGGTCTTCAACCTCTCAAACCCCAACCATGGTGTCCAAGACCAGAAGGAGAATAGCAGAAATGGGGAGACAAACAACCACCCAAGGAAAGAAAAGGAGGAATCACCAGAAGAGGAACTAAGTGAAATGAAGCTATGCAATATGTCAGAAAAAGAGCCCAGAGTAAGGGTCATACAGTTCATAAACTAGTTGGATGAGGAAATCAACAACTTATGTAAGAATCAAGAGGAAATTAAAAATTATATAGCTACAATAAAAAACACGATGGAAGGTTTCAACAGTAGATTAGAAGAAGCGGAGGACCGAATTAGCAAGTTAGAAGCCAGGGAAGAGAAACATACCCAATCTGAATGGCTACTGGAGAAAAAAATTAGAAATTAGGAGGAGAGCCTAAGGGAGCTTTAGAAAAACATGAAAAGAAGTAACATAAATATCATAGGGGTGCCAGAAGGAAAAGAAGAGGAGCAAGGATTAAAAAACCTATTTGAAGAAATGATGACAGAAAACTTCCCTGATTTGGGGAATAAAAAAGTCACACAAGCACCAAGAGTCCCAAACAAGATGAACACAAAAAGACCCACAAAAAGACAAGTTGCAATTACAATGGCAAACTTTAATAACAAAGAGAGAATCTTAAAGGCTGCAAGAGAGAGACAGAGAGTTAGCTACAAAGGATCTCCCATTAGATTATCAAATTATTTCTCAACAGAAACACATCAGGCCAGAAGGGAATGGAAGGAAGTATATAAGTGATGGAAAGCAAGAGACAGAATCCAAGAACACTAAATAAAGCAAGGCTATCATTCAAAATTCAAGGGTAAATCAGCAGCTTCATCGGAAAAACAAACAAAAAAAGAGGCTAAGGGAGTTTATCACTACCAAGTCAGCAATGCAAGAAATGCTAAAGGAACTTTTGTAAAAAAGAAGAAATAGAAAGGGAAGAAGGAACACAGGGATAAAGAATAGAAATGGCTACAAACAAGTACCTATCAATAATAACCTTAAATGTAAATGGACTAAATGCTCCAATCAAAAGACACAGAGTGGCTGAATGGATAAGAATACATGATCCATATACATATATGCTGTCTACAAGAGACCCACCTCAGAACAAGGGACTAACACAGACTGAAAGTGAAGAGAAGGAAAAATATTTTTCAGGCAAATGGAAATGAAAAAAAAAGCTGAGACTGCAACACTTATATCTGAGAAAATACACCTCAAAGTGAAGGCCATAATAAGAGATAAGGAAGGCCATGTCATAATACTAAAGGAATTGATACAACAAGAGGATATAACTGTGGTAAACATATATTGCACCCAATGTGGGAGCACAGAAACATATAACAAAACTTCTGAAAGATATCAAGGGAGAGATTGACAGCAATACAATCATAGTAGGGGATTTAATACCCTATTTTCATTACTGGATAAATCCTCTAGACAAAAAATCAGCAAGGAAAGAGCAGTCCTAAATGACTCACTAGATCAGATAGACTTAATTGACATCTTCAGAAAATTTCACCCCAAAGATACAGAATATACATTCTTCTCAAGGGCACATGGGATGTTTTTAAAGATCGACCACAAATTGGGACACAGGCAAAGTCTCTTCAAATTCAAGGGGATTAAAATCATATCAAGCATCATCTCAGATCACAATGGCATAATATTAGAAATCAACTACAATAAAAATGATTTAAAAAATCAAACAATTGGAGGATAAATAGCATGTTATTAAATAATGTTTGGGCTACCAAAGAGATCAGAGAAGAAATAAAAAACATTCTGGAAAAAAATAACAATGAAAACACAACAATCCAAAATCTATGGGACATACTGAAAGCAGCCCTGAGAGGCAAGTTCATAGCATTACAGGTGTACCTCAAAAAAACAAGAAAAATTGATAATAAATTATCTAACACTACAACTTAAATAATTAGAGAAACAGGAAAAAGGAAAGCCCAGAGTGAGCAGATGAAAGGAAATAATAAAGATCAGAACAGAAATAAATGACATAGAGACCAAAAAAAAAAAAATACAAAAGATAGATGAAAACAAGAGCTTGTTCTTTGATGAACTGTTAGCCAGGCTCACCAAGAAGCAAATAGAGGGGACCCAAATAAACAAAATCAGAAATGAAAGAGGTGAAATAACAACAGATCCCACAGAAATACAAAGGATTGTAAAAAAAATACTACAACAACTCTATTCCAACAAACTGGTCAACCTAGAAGAAACAGACATCTTCCTAGAAAAATACAACCTTCCAAAACTCAATCAGGAAGAATAAAAACATCTAAATAGGGCAATAACGATGAAGGAAATTGAAGCAGTAATCAAAAAACTTCCAGCAAGCAAAAGCCCTGGGCCAGATGGCTTCACAGGGGAGTTTTACTAAACATTCAAAGAAGAACTAAAACCTATCCTCCTCAGACTATTCCAAACATTTCAAGAGGAAGGAACACTTACAAGCTCATTCTATGAAGCCAGCATTACCCTATTCCCAAAACCATATAAAGATACTACAGAGAAAGATAATTACAGGCCAATATCTCTGATGAACATAAATGCTAAAATCCTCGACAAAATCCTAGCAAATTGTATCCAGCATTACGTTAGAAAGATCATACACCATGACCAAGTGTGATTTATTCTGGGGATGCAAGGATGGTACAATATCTGCAAATCAATAATGGTGATGCATTACACAAACAAACTGAGAGACAAAAATCACATAATCATATCAATTAATGGAAAAAAAGCATTTGCCAAAATCCAACACCCTTTCTTAATAAGAACTCTCAGCAAAGTGAGAATAGAGGCATCATACCTCAACATAACAAAAGCCTTACATGACAAACCTACAGCCAACATCATACTCAATGGGCAAAAACTAAAACCATTTCCCCTAAGAACAGGAACAAGACAGGGATGCCCACTTTCACCACTCCTGTTCGACATATTACTGAAAGTGCTAGCCATAGTGATCAGACAAGAAGAATAAATAAAAGGCATCCAAATTAGAAAAGAAGAAGTAAAACGGTCATCATCATAGTGATTAGACAAGAAGATGACATAATATCGAACATAGAAAACCCTAAAGACTACATCAAAAAACTACTACATTTAATAGATGAATTTGGCAATGTAGAAGAACACAAAATTAACACCCAGAAATCTATAGCTTTTTTATACCCAATAATAAACTCACATAAAGGGAAACAAAACAAAACAAAAACAAAACACAGAAATCTCATTTACCATTGCACCAAAAATAAATAAACAAACAAACAAACAAACAAATAAATAAGATACCTAAGAATAAACTTAACAAAGGAGGTAAAAGACCTGTACTCAGAAAACTACAGGACACTGAAAAAAGAGTTAGAGGGCAATGCGATGGAGCAGCTAAGAGCAGCGCAGCTCAGGCTCCCCTTCCCCTCTTGCTGGGCAAGAGCTTAATAATTACTGTTTCAGTACTAGCGTTTAATCTTCCAAGCACATCTAGTGTCTGTCAGTTTCTGTGTGGCATGTGTGTAAGCCACTCTGACTGAAGAACCTTTCAAACCAGCTTTACACCCTTCTGGAAAAATCCCTTGTTTGTGACTGGATGTTTATTGTCTTCCAGGAAACTAGTCTCCAAGATGTTATCACTATAGTTGTTTTATGATGGTACACTTCCCTTGATCTGCTTTTTATTCCATCACTGTTCACCTTATTTTAATTTTTTAAATTTTATAGCCATACTTACGAGCTCATGATTTGCTGGCTCCAAAAATCAAATTCATTAAAGTCCAAAGATAATGAACTTTAGATATATTTTGTACCAGATTAAATTAGACAAAAATTATGCTTTCATAGTTGTTACAAAGATAAAGAATGGAGAGATTTGGTGCACAACAAAATACAAATGTGTGTATATATACATATATATATGTATATATATATATATATGTGTATATATATATATATATATATATATATATATATATATATATATATACTGTATATATATAGTTAATATATAGCTAATAAAATTACCTGAGGAGTATAATGTTTGTTTATTTTTGCATTTATATCTTTGCAATCTATTTTATATATATTGCCAAAAGAGACTGTGAAATATTTAGCCATGCAGAATATGTGACTAGACAAGAGCATGTGTAGGAAGACATTTTGGTAATCATTAACTCTACTCAGAATGATGGACTGCAATGTAATGTGTATGTTATCTACACTTCAATCAGTAATATTAGCAAATCTCCAAATGTTAGCCACATTGGTTTGTTTTCATTGTACATTTCTTTATTCTTGATATTACAGTGCTGTAACTGGGTGGTCCTTTTTAAACGAAACATTATTTACAAAACAGAAGGTATTATTTGTTTTTAAAACTTTGGTAAATAAAGGCTTCAGAAATGTTTTCTTATTTTTTTTAAAAAAAAAGGAAAAAAAAGAGAGAGGAAGACAAACAAATGGGAGAATATAGCATGTTCATGGATTGGTAGAATCAGTATCATTAAAATGTTCATACTACCCAAAGCAATCTATAGATTAAATGCACTACCCATTAAAATACCAATAGCATATTTCACAGACCAAGAAAAAACTCTCCAAAAATTAATCTGGAATAAAATAAGACCCCAAATAGCCACAGCGATCTTGAGAAAGAACAAGATTGGAGAGATCACAATACCAGATATCAAGCTATACTACAAAGCTACTGTTCTCAAAACTGCCTGGTACTGGCACAAGAACAGACCTACAGACCAATGCAACAGAACAGAGAACCCAGAAAGAGACCCAAGCCATTTTGCTCAATTATTATTTGACAAAGGCCGCAAAAGCATACAATGGAGTCAAGACTGTCTCTTCAATAAATTATGTTGGAAAAATTGGACAGATACATGCAAAAAATGAAACTAGACCACCACCTTACACTATACACAAAAATAAACTCAAAATGGATAAAGGACTTAAACGTAAGATGGGAAACCATAAAAATCTTAGAAGAAGCCATAGGCAGCAAAATAGGAGACATATGTTGTAGCGATATCTTTACCAATACACCTCCTAGGGCAATGGAAACTAAGGAGAAAATAAAACAAATGGGACTACATCAAAATAAAAACCTGCTGCACAGCAAAAGAAAACATCAACAAAACAACAAGAAAGCCCACTGATGGGAGAACATATTTTCCAATGCTATATCTGATAAGGGCCTAACCTCCAAAATCTATAGGCAACTCATCTTAACAAAAGGAAGATAAATAATCCAATCAAAAAATGGACAAAGGACTTAAATAGACACTTTTCGAACGTGGACATACAGAAGGCCAAGAGACATATGAAAACATGCTCTAAGTCACTAATCATCCAAGAGATGCAAACCAAAATGACAATGAGATATCATCTCACACCTGTCAGAATTGCTATCATCAACAAATCAACAAATGACAAGTGCTGGGGAGATTGCGGAGAAAATGGAACCCTCGTGCACTGCTGGTGGGAATGCAGACTGGTGCAGCCACTGTGGAAAACAGTATGGAGTTTCCTCAAAAAGTTAAAAATGGAACTCCCATTTGACCCAGTAATCCCACTTCTAGGAATATATCCCAAGAAATCAGAAACACCAATCAGAGAGGACATATACACCCCTATGTTCATAGCAACACAATTTACAATAGCTAAGATTTGGAAATAGCCTAAGTGTCTATCAGCTGATGAGTGGATTAATAAACAGTGCTACATCTACACAATGGAATACTATGCTGCTATAGAAAAGAAAGAACTCATCATTCGCAACAGCATGGATAGACATGGAGAGCATTATGCTAAGTGAAATAAGCCACTAGGAGAAATATAACTATCACATGATCTCACTCATTTGTGGAATATAATAAACAACATAAAATGATGAACTTAAATAGATCCAGAGACAGAGAAGCATCTAACAGACTGTCAAACCTCAGAGGGCAGGCAGGGGAAGTGGGGGACGGGTAAGAGATCAACCAAAGGACTTGTATGCATGCATAAAAGCAGAATCAATGGACACAGACATTAGTGGGGTGAGGGCATGTGCGGGGGGATGGGGTAGCCAGTTTCAAGGTAGTTTGCCAACCTTCATGGTGGCTCAGAGCTCCAAAAGCAAGTGTTCCTGAGAATAAGATAGAGTCATTTCGCCTTTTATGACTGAGCCTCGGAAGTTACACCATGTCACTTCTGTCAGACTCTATAGGTCAAAGCATCCACAGACCCACCTACATTTAAGGGGAGGGGATATACACTCTACTTATCAATGGCAGGAGTCTTAACAGAATTGTGGTCATTTTGATAAACTGCCAGAACCCCCTTCCATGGTACCTTCCAAAAGTTTATAATACCTCAACATCTCTTATAACTGTTTTCTCCTTTCCATCCCCTCTGCTACTTCTCCAGTGCAGGCCCTTTTCTTCACTCATTTAGAATACTGTAATCATTTTCTAAATAGTCTCTCTGCCTCTACTGCCTCCTCTAATTTATCCATTTTCAATAGAGAAATCAGAGTGAATTTATAAAAACAAATTGGATCGTGTCATTCCCTTCCTTAAAATACCTCAGTATTTTCCCATTTACATTAGAATAACATCTAAACTTCTTACTGCTGCTGCTTAACTCTCTGATCTCCTCTCTTATCAATCTTTGTCTCATGTTTACACCCTAGTCACTCTATCTCTTGATTTTCTTTCTCCAGTATTCCCCATCTAAGCAAATGGAACCTCAAAAAATTAAAAATGTACCTGCCATTTGACCCAGTAATACCACTTCTAGGAATATATCCCAAGAAAACAGAAGCACCAATCAGAACAGATATATGCACCCCTATGTTCATAGCAGCAAAATTTACAATAGCTAAGATTTGGAAACAGCCTAAATGCCCATCAGCAGAGGAGTGGATTAGAATACCGTAATACATCTACACAATGGAATACTATGCTGCTGTAAAAAAGAAGGAATTTTTACCATTTACAGCAGCATGAATGGAACTGGAGAGCATTATGCTAAGTGAAATAAGCCAGTCAGTGAAAAATAAATACCACATGATCTCACTCATTTGTGGAATATAAAGAACATTATAAACTTATGAACAAAAATAGATACAGAGGCAAAGAAGCATGGAACAGACTGTCAAACTACAGCGGAAAGGCAGGGAAGGGTTGGGGGCGGGGGTAAGAGATCAACAGAAGGGCTTGTATGCGTGCATATAAGCATAACCAATGGACGCAAGACACTGGGCATGTGCTGTGGTGTAGCGGAGGCTGGGGGGAGGTCAAAAAGGAGACATATGGGGGAAAAAGGAGACATATGTACTACTATTTGTAATACTTTAAACAATAAAATAAAATTTAAAAAATGTTTAATTCTTTCCTCTTCACCTCCACCACTCTAGTCCAGACTCCCATTATCTCTCCTTTTTACCACAGTAGCAACCGCCCAGCTTGTCTCCTTGCTTCTATCCTTGCCTTCTCACAATTTATTCTCACTCTGCTCTATAGAGAGCTCTTTCTAAAATTTCTATGTGTATCCTATAAGCACTTCAGACTCAAAAGTTTCAAAACTGAGCTCAAATATGACCCCAAACCTGTTCCTTTTTCTGAATTCTTTCTTTCAGTTAATGGTCCCCAGTTCTCAAATCCAAAACTATGGGCTTGATTCTTGACCTCTACTCTGTACTCTACCACTCATGATTAGGCAACACGTTCTTTAAATCATACAATGTAAAGTATAGCATAGCACTTAGAAGATGACAGTCTTGGGTCTAAGTTCAGGGTCTGCTATTTTCTTGCTATATAATTTGGGGAAAGTAACTTCTCTGAGTGCTGATATTTATGTCTTTAAAATTGAGAAGGTAAAAATAAATATTTCTCAGAGCTGATATGACTTCAAGGAAATAATTCTTGAAAACTATTTCCATCATGACTCCCATATAAAAAGATCAATAAGAGCTCTCTAAAGGTTATTCTGTTTATTAAATTGGATTCTTAATCTGGTTTGAATAAATAAGCTAGAAAAAGCATTTGCAAAACTGAGAAAATTTTAAAATTATGGTTATTAAATGATATTAGGGAATTACTTCTATTAGATGTATAAAGTAAATTTTTTTAAAAATATATTTTATTGATTTTTTACAGAGAGGAAGAGAGAGGGACAGAGAGCTAGAAACATCGATGAGAGAGAAACACCGATCAGCTGCCTCTTGCACACCCCCCACTGGGGATGTGCCCGCAACCAAGGTACATGCCCTTGACCGGAATCGAACCCGGGACCTCCCAGTCCGCAGGCTGATGCTCTATCCACTGAGCCAAACCGGTCTCGGCTAAAGTAAATTTTTAAGAGATTTTTCTGGATATATTTATGGTTTAAAGACTATTATATTGCCACAAGGAAAAATAGATGATGCATTTATGACAAAATATTAACAACTAGAGGCCCAGTGCATGAATTCATGCATGGGTCAGGTCCAGCCAGCCCACCCTGATGAGGGCCGATAGGGCTCAGACAGTGGGCGAGGGGCCGCAGGAGGTTGTCCATCCAGCCCCGACCCCGATTGGGGTGGGGGGGTGATTGGGGGTGAGGCTGTCTGGGGGGAGGGTCCAATTGGGCCCTGATCAGGCCTGTTGTCCGCCACAGTGTGTATCATAGCGACCAGTCATTCCATTGTTCTGTCGTTCCGGTCATTTGGCTTTTATATATATTATTGTTAAATTTAGATGATGGGTATTCAATATCCTATTTTCTATTTTAATTTATATTTAAACATTTCAATAAATAAGAACTAAAATTTTTAACATAAGATTACAAAGTTCATTTGTGATATAATCTAGAATCATACACTTCTCTACATTCCCATTGTTCTAGTAGAATTTGGCAAATTTTTCCTGTAAGGTGCCAGATAGTAAATATTTTAGATTTCATGGGCTGCATGACCTCTACAATAACTACTCGATTCTGGCATTGTAGCATTAAAGCAGCCATTGACAGTACATAAATGAATGGGCCTACCTCTTTTGCAATAAAACTTTATTTATAAAAACAGGTGGTGGGCCATATTTAGCCTGTAGGCTGTAGTTTTCTGAATGCTGCTCCAATTGAAGCTACCATCAACTCTAACCCAGAGTGTAAGTACTCTTACAACACTCTAACCCATCTTCTTTCCTTTAAACGTGTCCCTTTTCTAATCCATCCCCTACAGAGCAAGAGTAGCAGAGTTCTTCCACTGTTTAGAATTTGGCAATAGTTCCTCATCACCTTTTCACCCTCACTACCTCTCCAACCTTGACTATCATAATCAACACCCAGGAACCCCTGTCCCTCAATATACATACTTTTTCATACATGTCTTTATTGTTATTCTTTTTTAACTTTATTTTTATTGTTGACACTATTATAGAAGTCCCCATTCAACCCCCCTTTTGCCCACCTCCATCCAGCCCCTGCCCCCTTCCCTCTGGCCATCACCACACCATTGTTTGTGTTTATAGGTTATGCATATATGTTCTTTGACTAATCCCTTCACCTTCTTTTATACATCCCCTCTCCCCCCTCACCTTTGACAGCTATTAGTTTGTTCCATGTATCCATGCATCTGGTTCTATTTTGTTCTGAGTTTATTTTGTTCATTATATTCCACATATGAGTGATATTACATGGTATTTGCCTTTATCTGACTGGCTTATTTTGCTTAACATAATATCTCCAGGTCCATCCATGCTGTCACAAAGGGCTATGTTTCCTTCCCTTTTTATGACCATGTAGTATTCTATTGTGTAAATGTACCACAGCTTTTATATCCACTTATCTAATGATGGGCATCTTGGCTGTTTCTAAATCTTGGCTATTGTAAATAACATTGCTATGAACATAGGGGTACATATATTCTTTTGAACTGGTATTTCAGAAATTTTAGGATATATTCCCAGAAGTGGGATCACTGGGTCAAATGGCAATTTCATTTTTAATGTTTTGAAGAAACTCCATATGGATTTCCACAATGGCTGCACCAGTTTGCAACAGTGCATCAGGGTTCTCTTTACTCCACATCTTCACCAGCACTTGTTTGTTGATTTACTGATGGCAGCCATTCTGGCAAGTGTGAGGTGACATCTCATTGTGGCTTTAATTTACATCTCTCTGCTGATTAGTGACTTTAAGCATTTTTTCACATATCTCTTGGCCTCTCCAGAGAAGTGTCTCTTTAGGTCCTTTGCCCATTTTTAAATTGGATTGTTTGCCTTCCTGGTGTTGAGTTGTCTGAGTACTTTATATATTTTGGATATTAACCCCTTATCAGATATATCATTGGTGAATATGTTCTCTCATATAGTGAGTCCCCTTTGCATTTTCTTGATGATTTCTTTTGCTGTGCAGAAGCTTTTTAGTTTGATATAGTCCCAATTGTTTATTTTGTTTGTTTGTTTCCCTTTCCCTATGAAATATATTGGCAAATTATTAGCAAGTTATAGTATTTTCAATAAATGCACTGGAACAACTGGATAATCTGATTGTACTACTTTAGCATTTCCTTCTATTTTTCCTCTTTCCAATAATTTTTGTGAAGTGATACAACTTTTTGTACAGGATCATTTTGTGGACAATGGTCCTGGATTTTTGTAGATCCAGATTAACATATCCAGAACAAGGAAAAAATTCCAGAAAAGTGTAATCAGTAGCCAACAGCCAGATGCATAGGGCAACATCCTGAACAGAGGAATGCCATTCTTCATGGAGTTTGTGACCTGGCTTAGTGGCCTTTATTTTTACTCTTTAAAGAACTTTATTAAGCTATTAAGCTATCTTGACATATAAAAATTGTATATATTCAAGTATACAACTTGAATATGAAAATATATAGTGAAAAGCTCACCACACTCAAACTAAATAACTTATCCATCACCTCTACATAGTTACCATTGTGTGTGTGTGTGTGTGTGTGTGTGTGTGTGTGTGTGTTGGTGAGAAGATTTAATTTAAGTTCTATTCTCCTTACCCATCCACATACACACAAAGGTGAGGTAATTGATATGTTAATTTTATTGTGGTAACCATTTCACGATGTATAGCTATATCAACACATCATATTGTATACCTTAAATATATACACTTTTCATTTGTCAATTATACCTCAATAAAACTGGGGAATTATTTTATAATATAGCATCTGGAATTGCTAAAAAAAAAAAAAAGAAAGAAAAAGAATCGCTAAGGGTAATAAAAGATATTATTAATGAAAGTGTGTGAATGGAGAGGAGGCAAGATTAAAAGCTTAATATTCACAAATATGATAATTGTCCTAAGAGAAAATATATGATATGAAGTGCTATGATATCTTAAAACTTTTTTATTTCAAAATAACAAAAAACCACATATGGTTGGGGATCTCAAGAGAGAGATGAGGTTGGAGATAAACTTCAAAAGATCAATAAAGAGGAGAAACCAAGATGGCTGCATAAGGTATACACCTGTACGTGCTGCCTCTCACAACCACACCAAAACTACAACTAAAAGACAAAACGTCTATCACCCAGAATCACGGGAAAGCTGGCTGAGTAGAAGTTCTACAACCAGAAGGAAAGAGAAAAGAGCATTGAGACCAGGTAGGACTTGCACAAGTGCAGAAAAGCAGAGGTATGGAGGCACGCAAATCAGGATGGTGGCTGGTGACTGGGAGCGCTGTTTTTTTTTCAACCCGAAGGGAGACGCAAGCTCCCGACTGCTCTGAACTCCAGTTTCCGGTGAGACTCTGGGGACCCAGACTCCTACGGGGAGAAGCTGGACTGTCTGCCATTGGATCTGAAAGTGAGGGTGGCTTTCTTGCAGAGGTGTGCACAGGAATCATTGTTTACTGTGCTGGGGCACGGGACGTGGGGATGCAGAAATGCAGGGACGTGGAAACGTGGAGATGCAGAGACGCCTGACTGGCAGCCATCGCGGTTTGCCATGCCCTAGTTATTCCCTGAGACCCCGCCCCACGCAATTTACAAACCCACCCAAACTGTGCGCAGTGGCTTTTGCATATAAATGGCCTGACTTATTGCAGCTTAACCTAACAAACTGCAGCTCTGGTCAGACAGCTCCAAAACTTCCAAACCCCAAGCAAAGAGGAGAAATCTGCAGATCTTGCTGTAGCTCCTGCTGGGTGGCCTCAGACAATAGCTGACCTACACCCCATTGGAGATCCAGGAGCCAGTGTAACTAGTGGTCAGTGTGAGATGACACCAGATTTCAACTCCTCACATCCATAAGTGACACATTCAAGAGGCAGACTCGGTGAGCACAAAAGCCCCAATGAAACAAGTCCTACCTCATAAGGGTGTTTCTAGCACAGCAGTTCTTCCATTATAGACACAACGGGTCCTCACAGCCAATGGGCCTGGAGGTCAATTCCTCCCAGTGTACAAACAGTAATCAAGGCTTAACTACAACAAGACTGTGCACTCAGCCCACAAAGGGGTGCACCTAGAGTGTCCACCTCAAGTGATTGGGGAGGCTGAACCACTGGGCCCTATAGGTCACCTACCACAGAAGATCACTCCACCAACACAGGGAAGCAGCCAAAATGCAGAGACAAAGAAACATGTCACGAATGAAAGAAATGGAGGAAAGCAAACTACTGGACATAGAGTTCAAAACCAGTTATAAGGTTACTCAAGAATCTTCTAAAAACCTCTGAGGAACTTAGTGAGACCTTTAAGAATCTTAATGAGAATGCCAAAAAAAAAAATGGAAAAGGACCAGTCAGAAATTAAGCATACACTGTCTGAAATAAAGAATATACAGAAATTCAACAGTAGACCAAAGGACCCCAAGAATCAAACCAAAGATTTGAAATATGAGGAGGCAAAAAACACCCAACCAGAAAAACAAAAAGAAAAAAGAATCCAAAAATATGAAGATAATGTAAGGAGCCTCTGGGACAACTTCAAGTGTACCAACATCCGAATTATTGGGGTGCCAGAAGAGAGAGAGCAAGATATTGAAAACCTATTAGAAGAAATAATGACAGAAAACTTGTCCTACCTGGTGAAAGAAATAGACTTACAAGTCCAGGAAGCACACAGAACCCCAAACAAGAGGAATCCAAAGAGGACCACACCAAGATACATCATAATTAAAATGCCAAGGGCAAAAGACAAAGAGAGAATCTTGAAAGCAGCAAGAGAAAAACAGTTAGTTACCTACAAAGGAGTACCCATATGCCTGTCAGCTGATTTCTCAACAGAAACTATGCAGGCCAGAAGGGAGTGGCAAGAAATATTCAAAGTGATGATCAGCAAGAACCTACAACCAAGATTACTCTACCCAGCAAAGCTATAATTCAGAATTGAAGGTCAGATAAAGAGCTTCACAGTCAAGACAAAGCTAAAGGAGTTCATCACCACCAAACCAGGATTATATGAAATGCTGAAGGGTATTCTTTAAGAAGAGGAAGAAGAAGAAAAAGATAAAGATAAAAATTATGAACAACAAAGTGACAACAAATACATACCTATCAACAAGTGAATCTAAAAATCAAGTGAATCAAAAATCTGATGAACAGAATAAACTGGTGAATATAATAGAATCAGGGGCATAGAAAGGGAGTGGACTGACAATTCTCAGGGGGAAGGGTGTGTAAGGGATGTGGGAAGAGATTGGACGAAAATCTTACACCTATGGATGAAGGCAGTGGCAGGGGGTAAGGGCATGGGGTGGGCTGGGGAATTAGGTGGAGGGGAGCTATGGGGGGTAAAAGAGGAACATCTGTAATAATCTGAACAATAAATATTTATTTAAAAAAAGATCAATATAACTTTACCAGTGTATGTTGAAAGCATTCAAAATAGAAAGAATAGCAGAAGCAAAGTCCTAGAAGTGCGAAAGTGCAGGTAAAAGTGTTCAGGGCAAGGCAATGATTGTGTTTAAAAAGCAAGTTATGTGTAGTATATAATAGAAGATCACTCAGGGTCGATAAGTAAGCCTTACCCTTGACCTCCAGATTATGATTTCTTTTTTATTTTATTTCTATTCGACACTGTTCTGGGAATTTTCATTGTCTGGCTCAATCTCAGGTAACTTCTGGATTGAAAAGAAACACATTTACATCATTAGGCCCCACATATTTCTCAAGTTTTGTTCCAATTTGCATAAAATTTATATTAACATTAATGTCAAAATTGAGAGATGTTGTAAAGTAATGATTCAAAACAAACTTGGTCCAGACTGCCTGGATTTGAATTGTAGCTTCACCACTTACTAGCTTGTTACATTAGAACTGTGATGTTAGTATTATGGGTTGAATTGTGTCCCCCTCAAATTTATATGATTAAGTCCTAACTTCCAGTACCTTGGAGTGTGACCTTATTTGAAGAGAGGATCTTTATAGTGATAGTCAAGTTAAAGTTACAGTGGGCTCTAACCCAATATAACTGATGTCCTTATAAAAAGTGAGAATTTGGACAAAGGCAAATAATCACAGAAAGATGATATGAACAGATGTAGCAAAAAGACATACACCTATAAGCCAAGGAGAGAGGCCTGGAACAGATTTTTACCTCAGCCCTAAAAAAACACACAAACAAAACAATCTTGCTAAAACTATGATCTCAGATTTCTAAATTACAGAACTATGAGTCAATTAATTGCTGCTGTTAAAGCCTCTCAGTTTGTGGTACTTTGTTATAGGAGTCCTAACCAACTATTTCCTCTCAGGCTTCAGCTTCCCCAATGAGTATAATAATAACAGCTTTATAGGATAGTTATAAGAAATAAAACATAAAAAACAAAGTTCTAAGATTCATCCTCAAAATATAAGTGTGTGCTATTAATGTTATAGGTTTTTTCTCCATCAAACCACTTCTCTTTCTATGTCCAGGTTACTTTCTTGTTAATATACTAGTAAATAATGCTTAGATATTTGCCCTTTACTTCAAACAAGCACCTGTTAGCTTGTAATCATCGTCCCACTTTAACTTTGCTTCCTAAATACATTTTATACTTTGCCTTCCAATCAAACTTCTTCTCAATGCAAACATACATCTTTTGTTAAGCATAATAATTTATTGCACTCATGGTGCCTGAACTCCTGTGACCCTATTAAACAGACTTCCCACAAATTCCTTATCTTAGTATCTCTTTACAGGATGCACTCTCAATAACACACCTGCTTTCCATTTCTACCTTCAAATAGTGAAACAATATCAACTGGTAGAGATAACTACCTACCAGTGAAAGAAAGTGTTATTTCTTTCTACTGAGATGCAGTGCAATAGAGTCAGGTTATATTAAGTAGCTTTATGTCACATGACAGTGTGAAACGAAACATGCTGTGCTTCTGGATTAGATCTTGGGTCACAAATCTAAAGAAACATTTTTATACAGAAGCAAGTACTAGTGGCTATAACAAACCTATTATTCATTTTTTTCCTATGTGCTTTTTTTTTTTTTTTACTTTATCAGGGCAATAAGGGTGTTGAAATTAATTATGTAATTTAGCCACATCTCTGATGTTAATTTTTAGCTGTTTTGAGTAACTTAGTTCCTATCTTTGCATGACAGAGGGGGAAAGACCCTTATAGTGAGAGATTAATGTCTGGGAGTCTAATTCTCTTTGCCTATTGATGAGCATATGACCTGAGGTGAATTCCATTCTTTCTTTTGGGTATCAATTTATCCATTTGAAAAATTAGAGTGTTGGACTAGATTATTTTATAATCTCACCCAACTCTAAAATGCTATAATATTCTTAATTTCTGTGGTAATATGATATAAAATCCTGTAAAGGCATAAAGGCCAGCTAACTCTGGATTTTCCCAGTAGAATTTTGTCTTTCTATCTGAAGTCAATTGTGTTTTAAAGTCCACTTTAGCTTTCCACAATGTATTACTGACAGTGTCAGAATTAGAGACCTGAATATCTTATGGGTTCCAATGATTATACAATGAATACAAATATGTTACCAGAAAGTTATTTCACAAGGTAAGAAACATTTGCTTTCAATGAGAGGCTTCAGCCAGGCACTGATGTTAGGACTAAAGAATAAACCTATATAATAAAAGCCTAATATGCTAAGTGTCTGGTCATATGGTCGTCCATTCAACCAATCAAAGCATAATATGCTAATGATATGCTAAGGCTGCTCAACCGCTCACTATAACGTGCACTTACCACCAGGGGGTAGACACTCCGATTGGTAGGTTAGCTTGCTGCTGGGGTCTGGCAGATGAATTGGGACTGAGCTAGATGAGCCAGACATGCCCTGAAGCCCTCCCATGGTCCCTCCCCAGCTGACCAACCTCCCGTGTCCCTATTGTGCACCAGTGGAGTTCCTCAGCCTGGCCTGCACCCTCTTGCAATCGGGACCCCTCAGGGGATGTCAGAGAGCCGGTTACAACCCAATCCCACAGGCCAGACTGAGGGACCCCACCAGTGCATGAATTCATGCACAGGGCATCTAGTCCTACCTAATAAAATAGTAATATGCAAATTGACTGCACCTTCACTACGCCCAAGTCACGCCCACCAGCCAAAGCCACGCCCACCAACCAATCAGGGTGGGTATGCAAATTACCCAACAAATATGGCGGTTAATTTGCATATGCGGAGGGAGGGAGGAGTGAAGACTGAAGACAACTTAGAAGGAAGAGGGAGGAAAAGCGGAAAGCAAGGTGGCTGCCAGAAGGAAAGCCCGGGCGGGGCGGAGCATGGTGGGGCGGGGTGGGGCAGAGTGGGGCGGAGCGGGGCGGGCGGCAGCGGCATGCGGGTGCAGGCGTGGTGGCCGCAACGGCGGCAGCAGCGGCAGCGCACGTGGCCGCAGCGGCTGCTTGCAGGATTCTTCCTGCAAATGGGCTACCAGTTACATATAATTGATTGAGGTTTTCAAGTGTGAGATGAACAACTCCAATTTCAATTATATGTGAAATTTAATCATCATCCTTTTTTTGCAGTATAAAAAGTTATCTTATGTATGTTATATGTAAACTAGAGGCCCAGTGCATGAAATTAGTGCATTGGGGGGGTCCCCTCAGCCCAGCCTGCACCCTCTCTAATCCGGGACACCTCAGGGGATGTCTGACTGCCAGTTTAGGCCCAATCCCGGGGATCGGGCCTAAACCAGCAACCAGACATCCCTCACACAATCCTGGACCGCTGGCTCCTAATTGCTCACCCGCCTGCCTGGTTGCCCCTAACTGTCCCCCCTGCCAGCCTGATTGCCCCTCACTGCCACCCCTGCCAACCTGGTTGCTCCTACCAGCCCCCCACTGCCGGCCTGGTTACTCCTAAGTGCCCCCCCCCCCCCGCCGGCCTGGTTGCCTCTTATTTGCCACCCTCTGTGGGCCTGGTCACCCCCAAATGCCCTCCCCTGCTGGCCTGGTCGCCTCTCACTGCCCCCCACCAGCCTGGTTGCCTCTTACTGCCACCCCTCGCCAGCCTGGTCACCCCCAATTGCCCCCCTCTGCCTGCCTGGTCACCCCTAACTGCTCCCCTGTGCCGGTCTGGTTGCCCCCAACTGCCCCCCCTGCTGGCCTGGTCACCCCAGCTGCCCCCTCCCTGCCAGCCTGGTTGCTCCTAACTGCCCCCCACCAGCCTGGTCACCCCTTACTGCACCCCCTGCCAGCCTGGTCACCCCTAACTGCCCCCCCTCCAGCCTGGTCACCTCTTACTGCCCTCCCTGCCAGCCTGGTAGCCCCCAACTGACCCCTCTGCTGGCCTGGTTGCCCCTAACTGCCCCCCCTGCCGGCCTGGTCACCCCCAACTGCCCCCCCTGCTGGCCTGGTTGCCCCCAACTGCCTCCCCATGCTGGCCTGGTAGCACCATGTAGCCTGCTATTTAGTCGTTTGGTCATCCCTCACTAACCCCCCTGCTGGCCTGATTGTAGGTAGCCATCTTGTGAGGGTGTGATGGTCAATTTGCATATTACTTCTATATTTTATAGAATGTGGGTACCTGAAAGTATTCGTCTCTAATGAGACAGAATTTGACTAGCAGAGAAGAGAAAAAAGTGGATCAAGAGGTTGGGGGGTCAGAAAGATGGCTCCAGGATACTCTCCTCACATACTCATCCTAAGAGGACTGAGTAGATATGGTGGCAAAGATGTTACAAGTGCAATAAAAAACATTTTTAAAAATTTATCTTTATTGTTGAAAGTATAGCAAATGTCCCCCTGTTTCCCTCATTGACCCCTTCCTCCCCATTCCTGTCCTCTCCACAGGCCTTTCCCCTACTATTGTCTGTGTCCATGGGTTATGTACATATGCATGTAAGTTCTTTGGTTGAACTCCCCCCAGCCTTTCCCTCTGAGAATACTAATTTTGTTGCATACTTCCATGTCTCTGGATCTATTTTGTTTGTTCATTAGATTCCACATATAAATGAGATCATGTGATACTTGTCTGTCTCGGTGTGGCTCATTTCACATAGCACAATACTCTCCAGGTCCTTCCATACTGTCTCAAAGGTTAAGAGATCCTTCTTTTTTATACCTGCATAGTATTCCATTGTGTAAATGTGCCACAACATTTTTATCCATTTATCTACAGATGGGTACTTGGGTTGTTTCCAGATCTTAACTATTGTAAATAAGGCTGCTATGAACAGAGGGGTGCATATATTCCTTCTGATTGGTGTTTCAGGATTCATAGGATATATTCCTAGAAGTGGGTCAATGGGTCTAATGGTAGTTCCATTTTTAATTTTTTGAGGAAAATCCACACTATTTTCCATAATGGCTATACCAGTCTACATTCCCACCAGTAGTGTACTAGGATTCCTTTTTCTTCACAACCTCACCAGCATTTGTCATTTGCTGATTTGTTGATGGTAGCCATTCTGTCAGGTATGAGCTGATACCTCATTGTTGTTTTAATTTGCATCTCTCTGATGATTAGGTGACATTGAGCATAAGAATTTTTTTTCCTTTTTTAAAAATCTTTATTGTTGAAAGTATTATATATGTCTCCTTTTCCCCCATTGACCTCGCCCAGGCTGCCCCTGCACCCCCCCCACCCCAAATCTTCAACACCCTATTGTCTGTGTCTATGGGTTATGCATATATGCATGTCTCTTGGCCATTTGTATGTCCTCTTCTGAGAAGTGTCTATTTAGGTCCTCTGCCTATTTTTTTATTAGATTGTTTATCTTCATTTGTTGAGTTGTATGAGAACTTTATGCATTTTGGATATTAACCCCTTATCAGTTGTATCATTGGCAAATATGTTCTCCCATACAGTGGGTTCCCTTTTCATTTTGATGCTGGCTTCTTTTGCTGGGAAGGAGCTTTTTATTTTTAGTCCAACTTGTTCATTTTTTCCCTTTGTTTATCTTGCCCTAAGCATTGTATCAGTGAAAAGTTTGCTACATGAAATGTCTGATATTTTGCTGCCTAGGTTTTCTTCATGGATTTTTATGGTTTCACAGCTTTATTTAAGTCTTTTATCCATCTTGAGTTTATTCTTGTGCATGGTGTAAGTTGGTTGTCTAGTTTCATATTTTTTACACGTACCTGTCCAATTTTCCTAACACCATTTATTGAAGAAACTGTTTTTACTTCATTGTATGCTCTTACCTCCATTGTTAAGTATTAATTGAGCATAATGGTTTGAGCCAATTTCTGGGTTCTCTGTTCTGTTCCATTGATCTATATGCCTGTTCCTGTGCCAGTACTTGGATGCTTTGATTACCGTGGCTTTATAGTATAGCTTGATACCCAGTATGGTGATCCCTCTAAATTTGTCCTTCTTTCTCAAGATTGTTTTAGCTATTTGGGGACTTTTATTTTTGGTTCCACATAAAATTTTAGAGTGTTTTAGGTCTGCAAAATATGCCATTGGTATTTTATTAAGGATTGCAATGAATCTATAGGTTGCTTTGGGTAGTATAGACATTTTAATGATGTTAATTCTACCAGTCCATGAACACAGTATATTCTTCCACTTGCCTATATCTTCCTCTAACTCTTTTTACAACATCCTGTAGTTTTCTGAGTATAAGCCTTTACCTCCTTGGTTAACTTTATTCCTATCTTAATTATTTTGTTGCAATGGTAAATGGGATTGTTGGTTTTTTTTTTTTTTTGTTTTTTTTTTTTTAGTTTCTCTTTCTGAGAGTTTAGTTTTGGTGTATAAAAATGCCATCAATTTCTGGGTGTTAATTTTGTATCCTGCTACATTGGCAAATTCATTAATTAAATCTAGTCAGTTTTTGGTGGAGTCTTTAGGGTTTTCTATGTACAATATCATGTTATCTGCAAATAATGACAGTTTTATTTCTTCCTTTCTGATTTGGATGCCATTTATGTTTTCTTATTGTCTGAAGGCTGTGGCTAAGACTTCCAGTACTATGTTGAATAAGAGTGATGAAAGCAGATATCCCTGTCTTGTTCTTGTTCTTAGGGGAAATGGTTTTAATGTTTGCCCATTGAGTATGCTGTTGGCTGTAGGTTTGTCATATATGGCCTTTCTTATATTGAGGTAGGATCCCTCCATTTCCACTTTGCTGAGTTTTTTTTTTTTTCTTCCAAAATGTGTGTTGTATTTTGTTGAATGCTTTTTATGTGTCTACTGACATGAACATGTGATTTTTGTCTTTTGATTTGTTTATGTGATATATAATGTTTATTGATTTGTGAATATTGTAACAACCTTGGATCCTTGGAATAAATCCCACCTGGTCATGGCATATGCTCTTTCTTAATACATTGCTGGATCTGATTTGCTAATATTTTGTTGAGTATTTTAACATCTATGTTCATCAGGGTTATTGGCCTGTAATTATCTTTCTTTGTAGTGTCTTCATCTGGTTTTAAAATTAAGATAATGCTGGCCTCATAAAAAGACCTTGTATGTGTTTCTTCCTCTTGGAATAATTTGAGGAGGATAGCTGTTAGTTGTTTTTTGAATGTGTGGTAAAACTCCCCTGTGAAGCTGTCCACACCAGGGCTTTTGTTTGCTGGGAGTTTTTATTATTACTGCTTCAATTTCATCGGTAGTTATCAGCCTATTCAGGTTTTGTGATTCTTCTTGATTCCGTTTGGAAGATTGTATTTTTATAAGAATTTGGCCATTTCATCCACATTGTCCAGCTAGTTGACCTATAGTTTTTCTTACAATCCTATGTATTTCTGTGCGGTCAATTGTTACTTCACTTATTTTGTTTCTGATTTTACTTATTTGGGTATTCTCTCTTTGTTTCTTGATGAGTCTGGTTAAAGGTTCATCAGTCTTGTTTATCTTTCCAAAGAATCAGTTCCTGGTTTCATTAATCTTTTGTATTGTATTTTTCATCTCTATGTCATTTATTTCTGCTCTGACCTTTATTATTTACTTCCTCCTACATACTCTGAGCTTTTCTTGCTGTTCTCTTTCTAATTTTTTTAAGTTGTATGGTTAAGTAGTTTATTAATAATTTTTCTTGTTTTTTGAGATAGGCTTGTAGGCTTGTAGTGCTATGAACCCTCTCCAACCTGGGACTACTTTGCTGTATCCCATATATTTTGGTTTGTTGTGTGTTCCTTTTCATTTGTTTCCAGGAAGGTTTTTTTTATTTCTTTTTTTTTTATCTCATTGGTAACCCATTCATTGTTTAATAACGTGCTACTTAGTCTTCATGTGTTTGAATATTTTTGAGTGTTTTACTGTAGTTGATTTCTAATTTCACACCATTGTGATCCAAGAAGATACTTGTTATGATTTCAATCTTCTTGAACTTGTAGAGGCTTGTTTTGTGCCCTAACATGTGGTCGATCTTTGACAGTGACCCATATGCACTTTGAGAAGAATGTATAGTCTGCAGCTTTGGGGTGAAATATTCTGTAAATGTCAATTAAATCCATCTAATCCAGTTTGTCACTTAGAGTGACTGTTTCCTTGTTGATTTTTTGGTCTAGAATATCTATGCAGTGAAGTCAGTGGAATGTTAAAGTCCCCTAGTGTGACTGTATTGTTGTCAATCTCACCCTTAAAGCCCTCCAGAAGTTTTTTTGTTTGTTATTTTGTTTTATATTTAGGTATATTGCATGTATATATATTTACCAGGGTTATATACTCTTATTATCTTCTTAGATCTGAAGTTCTTGTTAGATCAATCTCTTTAGTATTATGTAGTGACCTTTATTGTCTCTTGTGATGGCCTTCATTTTGAAGTATGTTTCATAAGGTGTAACTATTACTACCCCAGAAATTTTTTATTTTCTGTTTTCGTGGAAATTTTTTTCCATCCCTTTATTCTCATCCTGTATGAGTCATTTGTTCTAAAGTGGTTCTCTTGTAGACAGCATATATTTGGGTCATGTTTTTGTATCCATTCAGCTACACTATGTCTTTTGATTGAAGCATTTAACCCATTTACATTTAAGGTTATTATTAATAGATACTTATTGCCATTCTAATTCTTTATACCTATGCTTCTCTATCTCTCGATTTCTTCTAATTACAGCAGTCCCTGTAACATTTCTTGCAGTGCTGTTTTGGTGGTTTTAAACTCCTTTAGCCCTTTTTGTCTGGGAAGCTCTTTATTTCACCATCTATTTTTTGAATGACAGCCTTGCTGGATATAGTACTCTTGGTTTCAGATCATTGTTTTTCATTTCCTTGAATTCTCCATGCCATTTATTCCTGACCTGTAGAGTTTCTGATGAAAACTCAGCTTACAGCCTTATGGGATCTCCTTTGTATGTAACAAATTGCTTTTCTCTTGCTGCCTTTACAATTCTCTTTGTCTTTAATTTTTGGCATTTTAATGATGATGTGTCTGGGTGTGGGGCTGTTTTGTATCTTCTTGCTTAGGACTCTGTGTGCCTCCTAAACTTGCATGACATTTTCCTTCACCAGGTTAGGGGAGTTTTCTGCCATTATTTCTTCAAAAAGTTTCTCTATCCCTTGCTCACTTTCTTCACATTCTGGTACTCCCATGATGCAAATATTGTTAGGTTTCATGTTGTTCCACAGCTCCCTTAAGTTGTCCTCCTGTTTTATAATTGTTTTCTCTTTTTTGTTCTCTGATTCAGTGATTTTTTTCTACCCTGTTTTCTAAATCACTGATTTGATCCTCAGCTTCTCCCAATCAGCTGTGTATTTCTTCCAACCTGTTCTTTATTAGTGCAATGTCATTCTTCATTTCTGATTGGCCCTTTTTCATAGTTTCTATATCTTTCCTCCTGTTGTTGAGCATCCTTATAATCATTATTCTGAATTAAATATCTGATAAATTTCTTATCTCCATTTCACTTAGCTCTTCTTCTGGATAATTCTCTTGTTCTTTCATTAGGGGCTTGTTTTTGTTGTTGTTTTGTGTTTTCTTTTTTGAAGTAAACAGAATAAACTGTTTATTAAAACACTGTGTAATAAAATAAAAATTTTTTGACCCAATGCTATAGTGATAAACATTTTCCTCTTATTAATAGTCCACCTGAAATACAGTTAAATTATACCATAATCTGATTAAAACTTGAAAATACCCCTGATCTTTACCATTGAATGACTGAACAGTGAGGTGTGCAGATCTATGTTTCTTTGATGAGTCAATGATAGAGGATGATAACCTAAAAGATAAGCAAAATCCCATACACCCAAAGATGAAATCTTATTTACCCTGATCTCTGGCCCAAACCTGAAATTGTCATATCAAATAAATATTTAATGAATCACCCCCTTTCCTGTCTAAATTAAATACCAGGTACAAATTAAGGATAAGAGTTGGGTTTTAAACTGCATTTTATTTGTTACTATAACATTGTCTTTTTTTTAACTGGTCAACCTTAAGCATGCAAAAAGTTCTCTTCAGAATGGAACTGCTTCCACAGCCCCTCAGATATCAATAAGTAAATTTATAAAGGTCATTCAATTTGTAGTTCTCTCCTCCTTTATAGCACTTCTGAGCAGTGTGACACATATCACAGAGATAGGAAAAAACATCTTTAATAAATTATCTTCTTAATTGTAGAGAATTTCTGAAAATAAAACTGACAAAATGCTAACCCAATGCCTTTGATGAGTCCTCAAAGACCAAAGATCCATCTCTTCCTACTTGAAGACTTAGTCCTCCGGAGTGTCCTGGGCATTGTAGGGCACTTGATAAGGTGATCCACCTAGGCTCTGGACAAATGCACTAAGAAGCTCTTTCACCGGTCTCATTTGCTGAATCTTTGGACCACCCAGTCTTGATGGCAGAGAGGGCAGTGATTGTTCTGTTTCACCCTCAGGGACATGCAGCAGTTGTGGAAGAAATTATTGCATTCTCCCCAAACCAATATGTAAGGTTTGTGCTTTGGGGATGTCCCACCACAGCTCTAGAATCTGTGAATGATGTGGTGGCCCCAGATCCTGTACAGCTCCATATGCTGTCTTCCAACACAATCCTCTTGTTTGTTTTCAGCTTGACATCGAAGACAGGCATCTATCACCTGGACCCTGCAGATGGTGCACGTATCGCACTCCATGTGCCAGCTCCACATGGCCACTGCGTTCCACTTCTTGAGAGAGAACATTTTGTCACCTCCCGACTTGAAGAATATGCTCCCATAGTGAGAGGACAGGGCACAGGGCGCCTTACCATCTTCCAGGTCTGTCATGGCGGCTGCACAGAGCAGTTGTAGAGACGTTGGGTCAGGTGGGGCTGATTTTTTTGTCTCCCTATTTTGGCTGCCTGTTTGGGTTTGTGTCTATATATTAGGTAGATCTGCTGTGACTTACAGTTCATGGTGTAGGACAATGTAAGATGCTATTTGTGACTGGCCATGAGTACCATTTGGAGCTATCAGCACTCCACAGCTTATGGCTCCCTTTTTTGAGCCTGAGTGCCTTTGGAAAGGTCCAAGATGTACACCAAGGTCTGCTTTTCCTAGCCATGGGTCCAGAAGGAGATCAGGCAAAGACTCAAAGCTTCCAGAGATCTGCCTCTACCTTCAGTTTTATTGTTATTCTCAGTCTTAATTAGCTTCAGGTTATCAACCTCAGCAAGGTGTAGACTCCACAGGGTGGTGTGAGAGGTTTTCCAACAGGGTGGGGTAATTGCTTCTCCTGAACTCCCAGGCAAAAACTGCCTGGATAGTAAAGGTCTGCCAGAGAAATATGTCCTTTGCAGTATGAGGGAATGACTCAGCATAGGGAACCAGGGTGGCTGGCTTCCAAGCTCTAACCTCTGAATCTCCAACCCTGGATTCTCTTCACACAGTTCTAGTCCACTCTGCCCTTTCTCTGCTGAAGCCCGAGGTGAGTGTCTGCAGAAGAAATTTTATGCATTGGCCCTTTAAGAAGGTGCCTAAATTTCCAGCCATCTTTCCCTGGCAGAAAGCAACCTTTCTGCTTTTCACAGCCAGATGCTATGTGGGCACATTTCTCAATTCTTGTGCTCTGGGCTGGGAAGCCCAACTCAGACCCCAAAGTTCTCAGTGGGAACCTCCCACAGCTGATATATCCATCTGGAACTTCAGCTGCTGGCTGTGGTAGCCTGGCCAGCCCTCTCACAATTTTGCATTTCCTACCAGTCTCCATGCGATCTCCCCTTTCCATCCTTGATCATTAGGGTTCTCTCCAGCTCATCTTAAGTTGATTATTAGGATGGTTTTTCTGTATTTTAGTTATAACTCCACCTTGGTCCTTGAAGAATGTCAGTTTAGCTTCCACTTACTCTGCCACCATTTTGGATCCAATTTTTAAGATATCTGATTAGGAAGAAGGATTAAATTCAGTCTAGAAAATCAGGAGAAAAAGGCAATAAAAGCTGTCCTGGGCTGGGCATGACAAAGACTGTGAGATTAAGGAGAGAAAGTGACTGGTGTGTGTGTGTGTGTGTGTGTGTGTGTGTGTGTGTGTGTGTGTGTTTGGGTGGTTGGGTGTGTGTGTGTAGTTGTACAGGAGGAAATATGGCAAGTAGATGTTTATGGAGAAAATCATAAGAAAGGAACTGTCTTTTTCTTTCTACTAGTAGCTGAGGAAAAGAGGACTAAAAAGCTAGTATATTTAATCCAGCCATAGCAAATTTTACTCTGATATCACAGAGTAGTGATTTACAAATGTATCCATCCATGTCATATTTGGGGATGAAAACAGTCACCCTACTCTGAAGTATAATTTGTTCTCTAAGTGGCTGGAGGGGCACTAGGAGTAGTGCCATTTAAGAAAACCAAAGGGCTGGAGAATCTCTGTGTGTTTTTTTTTGTTGTTTGTTTGTTTGTTTGTTTGTTTGTTTGTTTGTTTTACTAAAGAGGGAAACCCCTTTAATCTCAAGATGCCCAACCTAAGTACCATGGAACTTGGAAGAAAAACTGATCATGTGATATATATGGACAACACACATAATGTTTCCCCTATACATGTATGCCACCATTTTCGACTATTTTGTTTTGTTTTGTTTTTCAGATAACTGTTTATCCTTTTGGGATTCATAAAACAAGACTCCATGTTAAGATAAATATACCCATGATATGCAGTTATATTTAGGTGTTTTGTATTTTATCAATCACCAGATCATGTGGAATTACAGACATTTTTAAAAAGGGATCTTCATCCTGGAAGTGTTTGGGAACTCTCCTTTAAAGTCTTAGAAGGTGGCAATGGACAAGTCTAACAAAATATCCTAGTAAAGGATTGCCTTAGTGCATTGGCTACAATGTCTATGAAAAATTCAGAAAACTTAGGGATAGTGTTGGAGAAAATTTCTTAGAGAACCTGTTGTTTCTTTTTCTGGGGTGATGGATATGGTGGGCTTTAGAGTGTCTGATATCTCCAGACCAAGGCAAAGACCATGAAAAGGAGTGAGAGACATGAGTTTTCTGCATTGTATGGGCAGCACTGGATGGAGAGAACAATAAGTATAAGAAAGTAGTCTCTCTTGAGACAGAACTAAGATGGAGGTGTAGTTAAACACGGTACTTACTACCTCCTACAAACACATCAAAATTACAACTAAAATACAGAACAATCATCATTCAAAACCACCTGAAATCTGTCTGAATGGAACTCCTACAACTAGAGAAGTAAAGAAGAAAGTGCATTGAGACTGGTAGGAGGGGCAGAGGTTGAAAATGGGCTGGTCTGACAAACACATATGGCTTTTTTTTTAAATCAGGAGTGATATCTAGGCTGTGGAGGTCTCCTGTGAGGACTAAGGGATCCCAGCCCCACACCAGACCTGTCAGCAAAGGGTCCCAGTCCTAGGAGGAGAAGTCCCATAAAACGTCAAGCTATAAAAAACAGTTGTGGTAGGGCTAAGGGACACAGAGGCTGCTGGAGTCCCTGGAATTTCCTCTTAAAGGGCTTACACATGTACTTATCTGACTCACTCCTTCTGAGCTCCAGCAGTGGGGCAGTGTCTTGGGGAGATCCAGAAACATACCAGGAAGAACGGGACTCTCTGGTACTGGGACAAGAACTCAGGGGCGGCTTTCCCCCAGACAAAAGTGCTGCCAGACATCATTGTTCCTATGCTGAGACCTCCCCATCACAGAGCTTACTGGCAAGTACCATATCTGAGTTTCTATCAGCCCAGTTTACACTGTTCATTCTGCCCTTGTGATACTCTGAGATCCAAGCCCACCCAATTTGCAGGCACATCTAAGCTGTTTGCAGTGGCTTTCCCATATGGATTTCCTAAAATATCTCAAACAAGCATCAGTTGGAATCAGCAAGCCCCATACTTCTCAATAAGTCGCCCCATACCTGATACTAGCAGCAGCCTGCCTTGTTTCACAGCTTGGCCTCTTCTGGGCACTTCCAAGTCCAAAAGAATTAGCAGCCATCTTCAGATTGCTCAGTAGCTCATGACAGGTGGCCCCAGGCAGGGCACAGAAAATGGCTGATTTTGCACCTCCAGGGGGGCCCAGAGCCAGTACACTCAGTGGACAGCTTCAGACCACACTAGATTACAACTCTTCACATCCACAAGTGAAACACTCAAAGGGCAGACTCAGTGAGCACCAAAGCACCACTGAAGCAAGTCCTGCTCCGTAGAGGTATCTCCTTCACAGCAGCTCCTCCACTGTAGTCACAGCTGGTCCTCACATCCAGTTGGCCTGGAGGCCAATTCTTCCCAGTGATGCCAACAGCAATCAAAGCTCAACTATAACAAGACTGTGCACACAGCCCACAAAGGCACATCTAGAGTGCCCAGCTCAGGTGACGGGAGGATGAGCCATTGGGCCTTACAGGACACCTATTACACAAGAACACTACCAATTTCATGAGACATAGCAGCTCTACCTAATACATAGAAACAAACTCAGGGAAGCAGCCAAAATGTGGAGATAAATAAACATGGCACAAATAAAAGAATAGAAGAAATCTCCAGAAAAAGAACTAAATTAAATGGAAGCAAGCAAATGACTAGATACAGAATTCAAAGCAATGATTAAAAGGATGCACAAGGGTCTTAATGAGAGCTTCAAGGGACTTAATGAGAATTTCAAGAAAATTCATGAGAAGATCAAAGACATAAAAAATGAGCAATCAGAAATGAATGATACACTAACTGAAATGAAGACTAATTTACCTGGCAACAGTAGAGTAGAGAATTCCAAGAATCAAATCAACAATTTGGAATATGAGGAAGTGAAAACAACCCATCAGAAGAACATAAAAGGAAAAGAATCCAAAAATATGAAGAGAGTATAAGGAGCCTCTGGGACAACATCAAGTGTACCAACATTCCACATCATGGGGGTGCCAGAAGGAGAGCAAGATATTGAAAACCTATTTGAATAAATAATAACAAAATGTCCTCTAGGTCCAGGAGAGGTGGCTGCAAGCTTGGCGCTGAATCATACCTGAAGTGTGGGACCCAGGCAGCCATTTTCTGCTGAAGAGATAGACCCTCTCTGCAGTTTCCAGGCAACCAATACAGCCACACCCAGACTACACCCTGAGTGTTACAAAGGATAAAAAAAATAATCTGAATAGCCCCTGAGAATCCACAGGGACTGGCCTGAAGAGAGACCTTCAGTCCCAGCAACAGGAAACGGAGAAGCCGCAGACAGTACAGAAGAGTGGGATTTTAAACAAGCCAAAGGAATGACACTTCACTTTTTTTTTCTTTTTTATTTTATTACTAGAGGCCCAGTGCATGAATACATGTACAGGTGGGGTCCCTCCGCGTGGCCTGTGGGGATTGGGCTGAAACCAGCATTCCAACACCACCTGCCACTCCTGCCTGCCACTCCCACTTATCCCGGCCCCGCTGCACCTGCCTCAGGCTTGCACCCAGTCAGTGCTGATCAGGTGAGGCTCGTGCCGCTGTAGCTGCACTGGCCAGCTGTGAGCCCTATGTCTGGTGCCCATCCAGAGGGTGATGGGGGGGTAGGACTTGATCTGTCCTCCAGGTGGGTGGTGAGACTCCCTTGCTGGCCCAGGAATCTGGATCCTTCCAGCTGACGTTTGTACTGGTTGTTGGGAGCCACCAGGCAGCCACTTTTATATCATTTCTTCCTTGTGGAGCATCTAGGGAGGAGAAGTGACTGCGGTGCTTGAGGCCAACTTCCAGGAGGGTGGCAGCACTATCAGGATTGTGCCATCAGCACTGGTCCATCAGTGCCTGGCCCATTCTCTGGAGATTGGGCCTGCAGGACTACTGAGGGAGTGAGTGGCTGCTACTGGGCTGGTGGGCTGCCAGACAGGTTGGTCATCTGAGTGGCGCTCCCACTGTGGGAGCACACTGACCACCAGTGGGCAGCTCCTGTGTTTAGTGCCTGCCCCTCTGGTGGTCAGTGCTTGTCAGTGACTGGTTGTTCAGCTGTTTCATCACTTAGGCTTTTATATAGAGAGATTATTCTATTATCTCTTTCTCTTTTCTTTATTTTCTATTTCTTTTCACATTATTTTTTCATCATTCTAATTTATTTCATTTTTTATCCTATTTTTAATCAGTTTTTAAAATTTTATTATTATTATTATTATTATTATTATTATTATTATCTTTCTCTTTCTTCTTATCCACTCATCCTCTTTCTATTTCCTCTATACTGAACTGAAGTCTTCCCCATATTCATCTAATTCTTAACCTTACTTTCTGTATATAAGATTCTGCTTCCACCCTCTTTACTGGGTATCTGGTGTTTGTATGTTTTGGTTTATCTGTTTGTTCTCTGGTGTTTTCTCCACATATATATTCCTTTTTCTCCTTTTTCTTTTCTCTCATACCATTTTTTCCTCTCTATGATATAATTTATGCTCTCTTTTATCTCCCATAATTCCCTTTTCTCTGGTGGTCACTTATACTGGGGTTATCGGTGTTGTGTGTACATTTGTGTTTTGTTCCCTTATGTCATGTCTTGTCAAGGTGAATTGTATCCTGTTTGGCCAATGTGCTAGAGAGCAAGCCACATAACCAGACACCCACGAATGGGTCAATAACACTCCAGACCCAAGTACAGAGGCAGGAAGAAGGCAGCAGTGAGGGAGAGAGCGTGAGTGAGAGAGGGAGCAAAAGAGGAGTGTGTGGTCATGTGATGTGTGTGTGTTCATGTTTGAGTGAGGCATAGTTAAGATCCTGCAGGACCTCTGGGGGCAGGCTAACTGGGTTTGCCTAACTGGGAAACTTCTGCTACTATTGCAAACAGTCCCAGAGCAGTTGGCTCTTCCTCAGAAGCCTCACCTTTTTAAAGGGGAGAGCTGCTGTGACTGGGAGCCTAGCATCAACTCCACTCAGGGTGCCCTTAGATAACACCCAGGACTTTACAGCCACCCCTGCCAGGGACATGATGCTTCAGCTGCGGTCCCACGGTTGCCGAGACTCCAGCCACCCTGGGCACAGGCTCCTGTGAGTTCCGAAGCATGCTCCCCTCTGACCAGCCCAACACTTTAGCCCAGGGCACTGTAACCACATGAGCAGCAGCCGCATGAGCAGCCTGCTCTTGTCCAAGGAGCAGCAGCCCTGCAAGCAGCCTACCCCAGGCCAAGGAGTGGCAACCTCACATGGCCTGCCCCTATCCAAGGAGCAGCAGCTGTGCAAGCGTCCCATCCCCACCCCCATCCGAGGAGCAGCAGTCTGTGCACAGCCTACCTCCATCCGAGGAGCAGCATCCTTGCGAGCAGCCTATCCCCATCCAAGGAGCAGCAGCTGCATGCAGCCCGCAACCATGTGAGGAACAGCAGCTTCGCAAGAAGCCTGCTACCATCTGAGGAGCAGCAGCCCTGTGAGCAGCCCACCCCCGTCCGAGGACAGGCAGCTGTGTGAGCAGCCCGCCCCTGTATGAGGAACAGGAGCCACACACAACCCACACCCGTCCAAGGAGCAGCAGCCGTGTGAGCAACCCACCCCTGTCCAAGGACCTGCAGCCCCGTGAGCAGCCCATCTGCATTCGAGGAGCAGCAGCTTGCGAGTGGCCCCCACAATCTGAAGAGCAGCAGCCTCACATGAAGCTCACCCTCGTCCAAGGAGCAGCAGCCTCGCAAGCACCCCCGACATCTGAGGAGCAGCAACCGTGTGAGCAGCCCACCCCATCCGAGGAGCAGCAGCTCTGCAAACGACCCACAACCATTTGAGGAGCTGCAGCTGTGCAAGCAGCCTGCCCCTGTCCAAGGAGCCTGCCCCCATCTGGGGACAGCAGCCATGCAAGCAGCCCACCCCTGTATGAGGAGGAACAGTGCCCACCAGAGGTGCCATTGCTAAATGAGGAGTAGCCACTGCTGTGACTGCCCAAGGAGCAGCTGCCACTCAAGCAGCCACTGCCACCCAAGGTGCATCCCCTGCACGATTCAACAACTAGATCCTTTGGTGAGAGAAAAATGGGTAGACGAAGAAACCCCCAAATGAAAGAAATGGAGGAAATGCCAGGAAAACAGCTAAGTGAAACAGAGACATGCAATATGTCAGAAAAAGAATTCAGAATAAGGGTCATACAGTTCATAAACAGGATGGATGAAAAAATCAGCAACTTATGTAAGAATCAAGAAGAAATAAAAAGTAATATAGCTGCAATAAAAAAAAAAACCATGGAAAGTTTCAATAATAGACTAGGAGACACGGAGGACAAAATTAGCAAATTAGAAGACAGGGAAGAAAAACACACCCAAAATGAATTGCAATGGGAGGAAAAATTTAAAAGACAAGAGGAGAGCCTAAGGGAGCTTTGGAAGAACATTAAATGAAGCAACATATGAATAATAGGGGTACCAGAACGCAAGAAGAGGAACAAGGGTTAGAAAACTTATTTGAAGAAATAATGTCAGAAAACTTCCCTGATGTGGGGAAGAAAAAAGTCACACAAGCACAGAGAGTCCCAAGCAAGATGAAGACAAAAAGACCCACACCAAGTCACATCATAATTTTGATGCCAAACTTTCAGGACAAAGAGAGAATCTTAAAAGCTGTGAGAGAGAGACAGAAAGTTACATAAAAGCGATCTCCCATTAGATTAGCAAATGATTTCTCAACAGAAACACATCAGGCCAGAAAAGAATGGAAGGAAATTTACAAAGTGATGCAAAGCAAGGGACTGAATCCAAGAATACTCTATCCAGCAAGGCTATCATTCAAAATGGAAGATGAAATAAGGAGCTTCACAGACAAAAAATGCTAAGGGAGTTTATCACAACCAATCCAGCAATGCAAGAATTGCTAAAGGGACTGGTGTAAAAAGAAGAAATAAAAAGATAAGAAGGAACACAGGCACAAAAAATAAAAATGGCTACAAACAAGTACCTATCAATAATAACTTTAAATGTAAATGGACTAAATGTTCCAATCAAAAGACATTGAGTAGCTGAGTGAATTAAAAAAAAAAAAACATAACCCATACATATGCTGTCTACAAGAGGCTCACCTCAGAACAAGGGACTGGAAAGACTGAAAGTAAAGGGATGGAAAAATATCTTTCAGGCAAATGGAAATGAAAAATAAAGCAGGAGTACCAATACTTGTATCAGAAAAAATAGACCTCAAAGTGAAGGCCATAACAAGAGATATGGAAGGCCACTTCATAATACTAAAGGGATTGGTACAACAACAGGATATTGCCCTGATAAACATATATGCACCCAATAAAGGAGCACCCAAATACATAAAAAAACTCCTCGAAGATATCAAAGGAGAGATTGACAGCAATACAATCATAGTAGGGGACTTTAATATCCTACTGACATCACTAGATAAATCCTCTCGACAAAATATCAGCTAAGGAACAGCAATCCTAAATGAGTCACTAGATCAGATGGACTTAATTGACATCTTCAGAACATTTCACTCTAAAGCCACGGAATATACGTTCTTCTAGACTGCACTTGGGACCTTTTCAAAGAGAGATCACATAATGGTTCACAGGCAAAGTCTCTCCAAATTTAAGAAGATTGAAATGATATCAAGCATATTCTCATACCACAATGGCATAGTATTAGAAATAAACTACAATAATAACATTCAAAAAATTCAAACACTTGGAAGCTGAATAGCATGCAATTAAATACTGATTGGGTTACCTGAGAGATCAAAGAAGAAATAAAAAACATCCTAAAAATGAATGACAATGAAAACAACAATCCAAAATCTATGGGACACAATAAAAGCAGTCCTAAGAGGAAAGTTTATAGCTCTACTGGCCTACTGCAAAAAATAAGAAAAAAATGGTAGTAAATCATCTAACTGTACAACTTAAAGAATTAGAAAGAGAGCAACAAGAAAAGCCCAGAGTGGGCAGAAAGAAGGAGATAATAAAAATCACAGCAGAAATAAATGACATAGCAGACCAAAAACCACCACCACCACCACAACAACAACAACAAAAACACAACACACAAAAGATCAATGAAACCAAGAGCTGGTTCCTTAAAAGGATAATCAATATTGATGAACCTCTAGCCAGGCTCACCAAAAAACAAAGAGAGAGGAGCCCAATAAACAAAATCAGAAATAGAAGAGACGAAATAACAACAGACCCCACAGAAATACAAAGGATTGTTAAAAAATACTATCAACAACTCGATTCCAACAAACTAGACAACATGGAGGAAATGGACATATTCCTAGAAAATACAACCTTCCAAAACTCAATCAGGAAGAATCTAAACAGCTCAATAAGCCGATAACTATGGAAAAAAATCAATCAGTCATCAAAAAGCTTCCAGCAAACAAAAGCCCAGTACCAGACAGCTTCACAGAGGAGTTTTACCAAACATTCAAGGAAGAACTAAAACCTACCCTCCTCAGACTATTTTAGAAAATTGAAGAGGAAGGCACACTTCCAAGCTCATTCTATGCAGCCAGCATTACCCTAATACCAAAATCAGATAAAGACAACACAATGAAAGAGGCCAATATCCCTCATGAACATAGATGCCAAAATCCTCAAAAAAATTCTAGACAATCGGATCCAGCATTACATCAGAAAGATCATACACCATGACCAAGTAGAATTTATCGCAGGGATGCAAGGATGATACAATATCCACAAATCAATAAACGTGATACATCACATAAACAAATTGAGAGATAAAAATCACATAGTCATATCAATTGATGTAGAAAAGGCATTTGACAAAATCCAACACGCTTTCTTGATAAAAACCCTCAGCAAAATGGGAATAGAGGGATCATTCCTCAACATAATAAAAGTGTTATATGACAAACCTACAGCCAACATTATATTAAATGGGGGAAAAAACTAAAATCATTTCACTTAAGAACAAGAATGAGACAGGGATGCCCACTTTCATCACTCCTGTTTGACATAGTTCTGGAAGTGCTATCCATAGCAATTAGATAAGAAGAAAAAATAAAGGGCATCTAAATTGGAAAAGAAGATGTAAAACTCATTATTTTAAGATGACATGATACTGTATATAGAAAACCCTAAAGACTCTATCAAAAATTTTGAGACTTCATAAATGAGTTTGGCAATGTATCAGGATACACAATTAATGCCAAGAAATCTATGGCATTTATATACACCAACAATGAATTTACATAAAGAGAGACTAAACAATAACCCCATTTACCATCGCACCAAAAAAATTAAGATACTTAGGAATAAACTTAACTAAGGAGGTCAAAGACTGTACTTGGAAAACGACAGGACACTGAAAAAAGAGATAGAGGAAGACATAAACAGATGGAAGAACATACCATGTTCATGGATTGGTAGAATCAACATCATTAAAATGTCCATACTACCCAAAGCAATCTATAGATTCAATGCACTACCCATTAAAATACCAACGGCATATTTCACAGACCTAGAATGAACTCTCCAAAAATTCATCTGGAATAAGAAATAAAAAAAAGACCCTGAATGGCTGTAGCAAGCCTGAGAAAGAAGAACAAAGTGGATGGGATCTCAATAACAGATATCAAGCTGTATTACAAAGCCACTATTCTCAAAACTGCCTGGTACTGGCACAAGAACAGACATATAGATAAAAAAAAAATAGAATAGAGAACCCAGAAATCAACCCAAACCCCTATGCTCAATTAATATTTGACAAAGGAGGCAAGAACATACAATGGAGTCAAGACAGTCTCTTCAATAAATGGTTTGGGAAAAATGGACGGATACATGAAAAACAAAACACCCACAAAACCTAAAGTAGACCACCAACTTACACCATACACAGAAATAAACTCAAAATGGATAAAGGACTTAAACATAAGACAGGAAACCATAAAAATGTTAGAGGAATCCATAGATTGTAAAATCTCAAACATATGCCAAAGCAATTTCTTCACCAATACAGCTCCTCAGGCAATGGAAACTAAAGAGAAAATAAACAAATGGGACTACATCAAAATATAAAGCTTCTGCACAGCAAAAGAAACCATCAACAAAACAATAAGAAAGCCCACTGCATGGGAGTACATATTTGACAATGTTATCACTGATAAGGGTTTAATCTCCAACATTTACAGGGAACTCATACAACTTAACAAAAGGAAGATTAACAACTCAATAAAAAAAATGGGTAATGGACCTAAATAGATACTTTTCAAAAGATGACATAAGAAAGGCCAAGAGACTTATGAAAACATGCTCAAAGTCACTAATCATCCAAGAGATGCAAATCAAAGTGACAATGAGGTATCATCTCACAACTGTCAGAATGGCTATCAACAAATCAGCAAATGACAAGTGTTGGAGAGGATGCAGAGAAAAGGAACCCTTGTGCACTGCTGGTGGGTATGCAGACTGGTGCAGCCACTATGGATAACAGTATGGCGTTTCCTCAAAAAAACTAAAAATGGCACTTCCAATTGACCCAGTAATCCCACTTCTAGGAATATATCCTAAGAAACTAGAAACACCAATTCAAAAGGATATATGCACCCCTATGTTCATAGCGGCTCAATTTACCATAGCTAAGATTTGGAAACAGCCTAAGCGCCCATCAGAAGACGAGTAGATTATAAAACTGTGGTATATCTACACAATGGGATACTATGCTGCAGTAAAAAAAGAAGGAATTCTTACCATTTGCAACAGCATGGATGGAATGGAGAGCATTATGCTAAGAGAAATAAGGCAGTCAGAGAAAGACAAATATCACTAATTTATGGAATATAATGAACAACATAAACTGATGAACAAAAACAGATCCAGAGACAGAGAAGCATTGATCAGATGCTCAAACCTCAGAGGGAAGGTAGGGGAGGGTGGGGGTAAGTGGGAGAGATCAACCGAAGGACTTGTATGCATGCATATAAGCCTAACCAAAGGACATAGATACCAGGGGGGTGAGGGCAGGAGTGGAGGGGTTGTGAGAAATAGGGGATAAGGACACATATGTAAAGAAATAGGGGATAAGGACACATAAATAAAGAATAAAAATAATGAATACATCCTCTACTTGGTGAAATAAGTATACTTACAAGTCCAGAGAACACAGAGCGTCCCAAACAAGATGAACCCCATAAGGCCCACACCAATACACATCATAATTGAAATGTTATCCCAGTCAGCATGGCTCAGTGGTTGAGCTTCAACCTATGAACCTGTTGGTCATGGTTCAATTTCTGGTCAGGTACTATGCCCAGGTTATGGGCTTGATCCCCAGTGTGGGATGTGTAGGATACAGCCGATCAATGATTCTCTCTCATCATTGGTGTTTCTATCTCTCTATCCCTCTCCCTTTCTCTCTGAAATCAATAAAAATATTTTTAAATGTCAAAGTTAAAAAAAAAAGAAAATCATAAAAGCAGCAAGAGAAAAGCATTTAGCTACCTACAAGAGAATTCCCATATGACTGTCAGCTGATTTGTTAACAGAAACTGTAAGCCTGAAGGGAGTGGCAATAAATTTTAACAGTGATGAATAGCAGAGACCTACAACCAAGATTACTCTACCCAGCAAAGCTATCATTTAGAATTGATGGTCAGATAAAGAGTTTCCCAGACAAGAAAAAGCTAAAGAGAGAAGAAGAAGAAGAAGAAGAAGAAGAAGAAGAAGAAGAAGAAGAAGAAGAAGAAGAAGAAGAACGAGGAGGAGGAGGAGGAGGAGGAGGAGGAGGAGGAGGAGGAGAAATGTGAATAATATAATGGCAATAAATACATAGCTATTAATAATTGAATATAAAAATCAAAATAATGAACAAGGAATCTAATGAACAAAATAAACTGATGAATAAAATCAAACCACAGGCATGGAAACATGAAAACTGACACATTTCATAGGGAATGGCGGGGGGCAGGAAGATATTAACCAAAGAACTTATATGCATATATGCATTACCTATGGACACAAACAATAGGGTGGTGAAGGCCTGGGGCAGGGCAGGAACCAAGTGGAGGGCGGTTATGGGGGAAAAAGGGGAACATCTGTAATATTCTCAATAATAAAGATTTAAATGTTAAAAAATAAAGTACAGTGAGCAAATAATCAACTAAAATAAAAGAAAGTTGTCTCTATTTTTTATTTTTTAAATAATTCTTTATTGTTGAAAATATTACATATATCCCCTTTTGAAAGTTGTCTCTGTTTAGAGGGCATTAATTGCACAAAATAATTAAGTTCCATCAGTTCTTCCATTTGGCATTCTTGACGGATGACTATCATTCAGCTTGGGCTGCTATAATACAATACAATAGAATGGGTGACTTATAAACAACAGAAATACTGTATATTCCTCACAGTTCTGGCAGCTGGAAGTCCAAGATAAAGGTTCCAGCCTAGTTGGGTTCTAGTGAGAGCCTGCTTCCTGGTTCATACTATCACATTGGGGATTAGATCTCAATATATGAATTTTGGAGCAACAAAAACATTCAGTTAATAACAGTGAACTTCTCGCTAAATCCTGGCCTTTCTCTTCTTTGAAGTTTTTGCAAAGTTCCCATGCTTTCTGGAGGAAAGTCATTATGCACATACTTTTAATTACTCATACACACATATGCACACACATATGGTACTTGGGGTTTCAGGCATGAGTGTGGTCACTTGAAATATGTAACATAAATGCTTTCCTTAATTCCAACGTCCTTACCCTCCACTCAGCGTCTTTGTGATCAGAAGTTTCTTTGTTCAAGTTTCTGACTGAGTAGTAGTATATCAAAGGAGTACTGCTATAGTTAAATTTTGAATTATTCATTAAAATGCGGTTGTGAGTGAGCCAGAAATATAGACTTTATGTACACTGGGGAAAATGCTACCCAGTCCACTCATGGTAAAAAGCCCAACTACTTCCAAATAATAAAAAATGAATTTGTTACTGCTTCACATCAAATGATTGGCATGTTCTCAGAGTAATAATAATGAACAGTGATTTTATTTTTGCAAAGATTTATTTTCAAGAGTAAAAGGAAAGCTAGCCTCTTTGGTTATACAACTACATCAATGTTTAGAGAAGAGAAACCTCAATAATCCAAGAATGACTTGACGAGTAAGGTGATGATAAAACTTGAAGAACACATTCATTTAAAAGAAACAATGAAAGAAGAAAAACCTTGTCTCCCAACCCATAGCAGATCAGACATTACAGAAACCACAAAGAAGAAAAAGAAAACTAGGATGCAAGAAATTCTTTTCCATACCTAAATCCTTCTGAAAGGTGTAGGACAGATTTTAACTATAATGAGAAGGCTAAAAAGGCTAATTCCAACATAACCCTGATATTTGGAGGGCTAGCAATCTGAGTCTGTGCCAGCAAGCCCAGTGTACATTCTTGATAACCTATAATTAAGTCACTTCCTTTTTCCCAGAAACTTGTAGTGCAAAATTTGTTACCTAAAAAGAGGTCATAAACTCTGAACAATGCACAGCCCTGGAGGGTGGGAGTTATTAGTGCTGGTGCCAGGCCAGACCATCAGATATGGTCTCAAGACCCCCAACACCTGAGGCCTTTTTGCAAAGCCCACAAAGGGACTGGAAGCATAATCCATATCTGAGGGACAAAGAACCCAGAAAGATATAAAAGAGAAGCCCCCTGCATGTTACTTTACTCAGATTTGGGAAGTTATTTCACTGAGTCTGCTGGTGTAATAAACAGTGTAACTCCTTTTCTCTAAAGTGTTGCTTGGTTTTTCTCTGGTCTTCTGTAACAACTGGTTTCCTGTCCGAGAATCCAACCACGCTTGGCCTTTTCGGCCTCTGGTGAGTGGACCGGGCTTGTGGCCCAGAGGCGCAGGATAGGCCTCTGTGAGGCGTGCCCTGCTGATTTTAGCAGAATTGAACTGGGGGACTCCAGGCACTCCCAGGCCTCAGCCTAGGATCTGGCCAGCATCTGGAGAAAGTGGACGGACACCTCTGGACATGTTGACAGAAATGGTAAGGTAGGGGCCCCATGTAGTTAGGCCCACTCCAAGAGAGTGGAAGGGGAGCTTGATCACCTCCTAGGAAGTAATATGACTTCATCAGTTAAGTTAGTCAGGAATCGGGTGGACTGTTTAAACTCTGAATGAATGTTTGGTGAAAGTGTGTGAGTGTGGAAGGAGAGGGCCTGCCATCTCCTATCCTTTGTGTGGCTCCACGACCACGGTTACAGAGTCCGAGTGGGCCCAAACCTGCAGTTCCGTGATTTGTCATAAGGCATAACAGTGACTCACCCCCACATGGAAGTGATCAGGCCCAGGGTTCATACGGGTGCTCCTTAGCAAGACAAATCTAAGCTCCCAAGGGATTTGGCCAGGTGGGCATCTGAGTGGATCTGTGAAAACAGGTCACCCTCTTCCCTTGTCTGTCTCTCACCACCGATCATCATGGGGTCGGGACAAAGTAAACCCACTTTCCTCAATTGCATGTTGAAAAATTTTAAAAAAGGTTTCAATGGGAATTATGGTATTAAAATGGATCCCAAAACACTGAGGAAATTCTGTGAATTAGAATGCCCAGCCTTTGGGGTCATCTGGCCCTTAGATGGCTATTTAGATGAAGGACAGGTCAGTGCGGTCTGGCATGTAGTCACGGAGGACCCTGGACACCCAGATCAGTTCCCCTACATAGACAGCTGGTTAGAAATTGCTCAAACCTTGCCACCTTGGGTCCGGTTCTGCGTATGTAAGAAGGGACAGAGTAAGGTTTTAGTAGCAGGAGAAAAGAAGCAGGCAGGACAGGAGAAAGCAGAAGAAAAGCAGGCAGGACAGGAGAAAGCAGAAGAGAAGCAGGCAGGACAGGAAAAAAGCAGAAGAGAAGCAGGCAAGAGAAAAGAAACAGGTCCCTCAGAAGGGAACCCAGCCCCTTGTTCTGCAAGGACCTCCTGAGGAAGTCCCGCCAGTTTTACCACCTCCGTATGTGCCACAGGCAGCACCTAGTGCTCCCCCCGCTGGTCTGGAAGGTCCAGAAAGTCTAGAAACACCACCCCTCTCTGTCTCACCTCAACCAGGCTCTCCAGAGCCAGTTGGGTGGGGCTTGCATTCAGCCAATCAAGGGCCCAAACCACAACTGGCACATCAGACGCCTCTAGGGAGATTTAAGGTGCAAAAGTACTTGGCGAAGATGGAGGGAGGCCAGTCTATTATTATCAGCCCTTTTACCACAAGTGACATCCTGAATTGGAAACATCACACCCCAGCTTATTCTTAAAAACCTCAGGCCATGGTAGACCTCCTAGAAATGATCTTCCAGACCCAGAAGCCAACCTGGGTGGGCTGCAAGCAGCTCTTTTTCATGTTCTTTAACACTGAGGAGCACATGAGAATAGTAACAGAGGCTTGGAAGTGGCTCCAGACCCAGGCCCCGGAAGAGACATTAGATGCAGACAGATGGGCAAAGGAGGCCCTCCCAGATGAGGAACCTGATTGGTCCCCGAACTCAGAAGATGAAAAGACCAGGGTAGAAAGATATCGGCTGGCTTTCCTCCAGGGGGTCAAGGCTGGAGCCAAGAAGCACACCAATATGGCTAAAATTTCTGAGATTTTCCAGAAGCCTGATGAAAGTCCAACAGCTTTCTATGAGAGACTGTGTGAGGCATACCGGATCTACATCCCCTTTTAACCCTGAGGCCCCGGACACTCAAACCATGGTAAATGCCACTTTTGTAGGCAAAGCCCAGCCTGATATCAGAAGAAAGTTATAGAAGCTGGAAGTGTTTGCAGGAAAAAAATACTAGTGAACTGCTAGAGATAGCAAAGAAGGTTTTTATCAACCAAGACAGTGCAGCAAAGAAGGAGGAAGAAAAGAGAATACAAAGAAGGGCCAATATAATAGCAGCAGCTTTTAGATGCTTGGGCTCCCAGACAGATCAGAAAGGGAAGCAAGAATACAGATCAGGGAGATAAACCAAGATGGTGGCATAGGTAAACTCCTGAACTGCTGCCTCATACAACCACTTCAAAACTACAACTAAAAGACAAAACAGACATCATCCAGAACCATAGGAAGACTGGCTGAGTGGAAATTCTACAACTAGAAGGAAAGAGAAAAGCACACTGAGACTCAGAGGAGCTGTGGAAGTAAAGGCACAGGTATGGAGGTGCGCGCGCGGCGAGGGCTGGCAACTGAGTATGTGGCTGTCTTTTTCGAGCAGGACGGAGACAAAAGCTCCAGACTGCTCTGAACTCCAGTTCCGGGTGAGACTTTGGGGACCCAGACTCATACGGGGAGAAACTGGACTCTCTGGCAGTGGGTGGAACTTGGGGGCAGCTTTCTATCAGAGGTGCTTGCAGCAATTACTGAGGGACACTGAGACCCAGGTGCCTCTTAGGGCAAGGCTGACGGGAAGCCATTGCTGTTTGTTCCACCCTGAGACTCTGCCCTATCCAAGCTGTTCGCAGAGGCTTTTGTGTATGAATGGCCTGGTCCTTTGAAAACTAAACTTACCTAACACACTGCAGCTGAGTCAGTGAGACCCAGAAAATCCAAAAGAAGGCCCAAGGCCCCACAACAGCTTGCATTGCTTCACAGCTGGGCCTCATCTGGGTACCTCCAAAACCCAAACAAAGAAGAGGAATCTGAAGATCTCTCCATAGCTCCTGCTGGGTGGCCTGACAGAGGCTAAATTAGCACCTCCTTGGAGATCCAAGAGCCAGTGTACCCAGGGGTCAGAGTAGGAGCATCCAGATTACAACTCCTCAGATCCATAAGGGACACAAACAGGGGGCAGACTCAGTGAGTACCAAAGCCCCACTGAAGCAAGTCTTACCTCATAAGGGTGTCTCCAGCACAGAAGCTCTCCCAGCTTAGACACAGCTGATCCTTACAGCCAATTGGCCTGGAGGTCAATTCCTCCCAGTGATACCAACAACAATCAAGGCTTAACTATAACAAGACTGTGCACACAGCCCACAAAGGGGTGCACCAAGAGTGTCCACTTCAGGTAACTGGGGAGGCTGAGCCATTAGGCCCTATAGGACACCTAGCACACAAAGCCACTCTATCAACTCAGGGAAACAGCCAAAATGCAGAGTCAAAGAAACAGGTCACAAATGAAAGAAAAGGAGGAAAGCAAATCACTGGATATAGAGTTCAAAACCACGGTTATAAGGTTTTTCAAGAATTTCCTAGAAAAGGCTGATAAATTTAGTGAGACCCTTAAGGATATGAAAAAGGACCAACTAGAAATTAAGCATACACTGACTGCAATAAAAAATAATATACAGAGATCCAATCGCAGACTAGAGGATCACAAGAATCAAGTCAAATATTTGAAATACGAAGAAGCAAAAAACACCCAACTGGAAAAGAAAAAAGAAAAAAGAATCCAAAAATATGAAGATAGTGTAAGGAGCCTCTGGGACAACTTCAAGCATACCAACATCCGAATAATGGGGGTGCCAGAAGAAGAGAGAGAACAAGATACTGAAAACCTATTTGAAGACATAATGACAGAAAACTTCTCCCACCTGGTGAAAGAAATAGACTTACAAGTCCAGGAAGCGCAGAGAACCCCAAACAAGAGTAATCCAAAGAGGACCACACCAAGACACATCATAATTAAAATTCCAAGAGCAAAAGACAAAGAGAGAATATTAAAAGCAGCAAGAGAAAAGCAGTTAGTTACCTACAAGGGAGCACCCATTCGATTGTCAGCTGATTTCTCAACAGAAACTATGCAAGCCAGAAGGGAGTGGCAAGAAATATTCAAAATGATGAATAGCAAGAATCTACAACCAAGATTACTCTACCCAGCAAAGCTATAATTCAGAACTGAAGGTCAGATAAAGAGCTTCACAGATAAGAAAAAGCTAAAGGAGTTCATCACCACCAAACTAGTATTATATGAAATGCTGAAAGGTATTCTTTAAGAAGAGAAAGAAGAAGACAAAGGTAAAGATAAAAACTATGAACAAGAAATACATATCTATCAACAAGTGAATCTAAAAATCAAGTGAATAAAAAATCTGATGAACAGAATAAACGTGAATATAATAGAATCAAGGGCATAGAAAGGGAGTGGACTGACAATTCTCGGAGGGAAAGGGGTTTGGGGGTGTGGGAAGAGATTGGACAAAATTCCTACACCTATGGATGAGGACAGTGGGACGGGGTATGGGCAGAGGGTGGGGTGGGAACTGGGTGGAGGGGAGCTATGGGGGGAAAAAAGAGGAACAGTTGTAATAATCTGAACAATAAAGATTTATTGAAATGAAAAAAAAAAGAATACAGATCAGGGGGAAAGGAAGAGTGAGCCTGAGATGAGACCAGTATGCCTATTGTAAGGAAATAGGATACTGGAAGAATGAATGTCCAATATGGCAAAGTAATAAAACTGGGCCCCATTTTGCGCCCAGTCACTATCAACCAGAGCCACCTAAAGCAGATCTCATTGGGCTAGCAATGGCTGATTCCAACTAGGACAAACTGGGCTCTTTTCAGCTGGGCACCCACGAGACCATGGTCCGAATGAAATTTGGGGTTCAGACTATGGACTTTATGGTTGATACAGGAGCTGAGCACTCAGTAGTCACACAGAAAGTAGCACCTCTCTCAGGAAAGGAGGTCACCATTATTGGAGCTACTGGGTACCAGACTTTTAGACCATTCTCCTGGCCTCGCTGATGTCAACTTGGTGGCCATAAGTAATTCATTAATTCCTGTACTTGCCAGAGTGTCCAGTGCATCTAATGGGTAGAGACCTTTTAGCCAAAATGGGGGCAGAAATCACTTTTGATCCAGATGGCTCAGCACAGCTTCGCCTAGGTGAGGAGACCTCCCCAATGAACCTGTCCTTAGCAGTGCTAAAGGAGGAAGAATGGAGACTTTATACCCCCAGTCAAAGGCCTCACCATTAGAACCTGAATTAGAGAAAGAATTCCCGCTGGTCTGGGGGGAAGGGAATCCTCCAGGTTGGCCAAGGACCACGCCCCGGTGCTAATCAATTTAAAGCCTGGGTCACAGCCTGTTATAATCTGCCAATATCCAATTCCAAGGTAAGCACGCCTAGGAATCCAGGTCCACTTAGACTGGCTGCTCCAGTGGGGGCTTCTTAAATGATGCAGGTCTCCATGGAACACGCCTCTCTTGCCTGTCAAAAAGCCTGGGACTAATGACTACCACCTCATGCAGGACCTGTGGGCTTTTAATGAGGCTGTTATAACCCTGCATTCAGCACTGCCAAATCCCTACACTCTTCTGGGACTCATTCCATCAGAGGCAAAATGGTTTACATGTCTAGATCTGAAAGATGCCTTTTTCTGCCTTCAGTTGGCACCTTCCAGCCAGCCTCTTTTCATCTTTGAATGGGAAAACCCAACTACAGGGGCCAAGGAGCAGTTCACCTGGACTAGACTGCCACAAGGGCTCAAGAACTCCCCTACTCTTTTTTAGTGGAGCACTAGCATCTGATCTGTCTAAGTTCCCAGGACAGGACTTGGGGTGTGTTCTACTCCAATATGTAGATGACCTCATACTGGCTAGCTCCTCATGAGCTCAGTGCTGGGAGGGAACACAAGCCCTTCTGAGACTATTAACTGAAACAGGTTATCGGGTGTCTAAGAAAAAGGCACAGATTTGTCAGAAAGAATTCAAGTTACTAGGCTTCCAAATCACCCAAGGGAAACGAAGGCTAGGGATTGAAAGAAAGCAGGCAGTATGTGCCATCCCAGTCCCTTGCACCAGGTGGCAGATTTGGGAATTCCTGGGAGTGGCAGGGTTCTGTCGAATTTGGATCCCAGGGTTTTCAGACCTGGCTAAACCTCTCTATGAAGCTTTAAAAGGGGAAGAGAAGGATCCCATCAACTGGGGTCCTGAGCAGGAGAAAGCATTCATCACCATAAAGGCAAAGCTCACTGAGGCCCCAGAACCAGGGCTACCAGATGTGATGCAGGACTTTAATCTTTTCATTCACGAGAACAGTGCGGTAGCCCTAGGAGTTCTAACCCAGGAGTTTGGATCCTGGCAAAAACCAGTAGTCTATCTCTCCAAGCAGATTGACTCGGTTGCCTCTGGGTGGCCCCCATGTCTCAGGGGCCTTGCAGCCATAGCAATGTTAGTCAAGGAAGCAGATAAGCTTACCTTAGGACAAATCTTAAATGTAAAAGTACCTCATGCTGTTGTCATCTTGATGGAAGCAAGGGGGCAGCACTGGCTGACTCATGCTCGAATGACTCAATATCAAGGGCTGTTATGTGAAAATCCCTGGGTATGGTTAGAAGCAGTGAGAACTCTTAATCCTGCCACCTTTTTACCCATCACTGAGGAGGCCCCTGAGCATGATTGCCTGGAAGTCCTAGAGGAGGTTTACTCCAGCCGGCCAGATCTAACAGACAAACCCCTGCAAAACCCAGACTTAGTATTGTTCACAGATGCCAGTAGCTTCTTAGATGAAGGGAAAAGATGAGCCGGATATGCAGTGGTATCAAACTTTGAGACAATTGAGGCACAGGCCCTGCTTGAAGGATGGTCAGTGCAGAGGGCAGAACTAGTAAGAGCCCTAGAACTCAGTAAGAATAAGCGTGCCAAAATCTACACTGACTCACACTATGCCTTTGCTACCCTGCATATCCTTGAGGCCATATATAAGGAAAGGGGGCTCCTGGCGGCTGGAGGAAAAGGAATAAAAAATCAGAATGAGATTTTAAAGTTGCTAGAAGCAGTCTGGGAGCCCAAGGAAATAGCCGTCATTCATTGTAAAGGTCACCATAAGGGGAAAGACTCAGTGTCAGAAGGAAACCGATGTGCTGACGCCGCAGACAAGCTGGCTGCTATGGAATAAGTAGCACTGTCATGAATCATGTTGGCCCCCGAATTACCTGAACCTCCAAAATACATTCCTCAAGAAGAGGAATGGGCCCAGCAAGAAGTAGGCAAGAGAACGAAGGACGGCTGGCTGATATTCCCAGATCATAGGCTCTATGTCCCAGAATAGTTAGCCCATAAGGTAGTCCTCCAGCAGCATGAACTTACTCATTTAGGGAAGACCACTCTAGAAGCTTTGTTAGGCAGATACTACCTAATTGCCCGTCTTCCCTCCTTGTGTGACTCAGTCTCTCAGTGTAGCTTCCTCTGTGTGAAGAACAATGCCAAATAGGGTCCTGTGGGACCGATAGGAGTTCAGCACCGCGGGCAAACTCCCTTTGAGGACTTAGAGATAGATTTTACAGAAATAGGGCCTAGCAGAGGAAATAAATACCTACTAGTTTTTGTTTGTACCTTTTCAGGCTGGGTCGAGGCATATCCCACTCACACGGAAAAGGCTAGAGAAGTCACTAAGGCATTGCTGAAGGCTATAATTCCCCGATATGGAATTCCTCTGGCCATAGGGTCCAATAATGGCCGAGCCTTTGTAGCAGAAATACAACAAGTAGCTAAGGCTTTAGGAATTAAATGGAACCTACATACAGCTTACAGGCCTCAGAGTTCAGGGAAAGTAGAGAGCATGAACCGGACTCTAAAGCAGGCTATGGCTAAGCTATGCCAAGAGACAACCTTACCCTGGACAGATATCTTGCCTCTTGTACTCCTGCGGATACACTGTGTCCCGAGGGCCAGGGTAGGTTTCTCTCCCTTTGAAATTCTATATGGTAGACCCCTTCCTTAATTCGGCCAAAGGGAGATTTGGGGGAAATAGGGAACTTAGAAATCCAGAAGCAATTATAAGGACTTGGAAAAACTGTCTTTGAGGTCCACAGATGGGTTACTGAACGGTTAACCATTTCTCTAGAAATAGCCATACATCCTTATAAACCTGGAGACCAAGTTTGGTTAAAGGATTGGAAAAAGGGGCCCCTCAAGCCTACCGGGAAAGGACCCTATACAGTCATACCAACCACACCCACAGCTCTCAAGGTTGCAGGACTGAACACTTGGATCCATCACTCCCGGGTAAAAGCAGCCCACCAGCCAAGTGACACCCAGCCTGAGTAGAAGGTGACCTCTGACCAGAAACAACCCCTGCGAATCACCCTCAAGAAGACAACTGACCTGGCTGATCAACCTGCTCCAAGGAATTCAGAAACACCCTGCTGAATTCTTTCTTACACTAATATTTATTTCTTATTTTCTCCTAAAGGTAATATGCTCTGGTATTTCTGGATAATCATTGTTTTTATCTTTATAATAATTCATATTTTGTCTTTTTATGAGTGCCGCCAGAAACCGAGACTAGTACCGGGAGGACAACTCATCTGCCCTTGCCGGGACACAGAAGCACCATAAAATTACTGCTTCCTACACAGCAAAAGAACAAGATGAAGCTAAGGCTAATTCTTTTACTGTTACTGAACTCTCTTAATCTCAACTACTCCCAGGTCTACGCTCTGCTGCTTGAGAGCCTCCTAAGTCCTCACTATCTCTACCGAACACTTAACCTCACCCTCTCCCTCTTAAATCATACCAACCCAGCCTTAGCCAGGGAGTGCTGGCTCTGCCTTTCCCTCTTCTTCAGCATATCTAGCCATCCTTACACCCTCTTAGGTGATTATCCTAATGCCCAGACAAATCAAGCCTCCCTCCTCTTTCATACCTATGTTCAATCTCTTGCTAAAGTGGCTTCATCCTCTCTCTAAGTCACAGGCCCTATTGCGCTACACATCCCACTACTAGCTCAGGCCCCTTTATGCTTTTCAAGATCACAGGGCAATACATCAATGGGTGACCTCCCATCCTCTGCTTGCAACACCACAGTCAAATTAGAACTACCAAATACCTATTGGTCTCAACGGATTGACTACCAGGTCTCCCCAGAAGCCAATGGTCATTTTTTATGACCAGTCAGTTTTACTTCTTATCCAACAGTCCAGGCCAGAGGCTTCAATTGTTCTTTCCTTCCCTTTCACTTTTTCCTTGGATAACACCTCATGCTAGTATTCCTGCCCATTTTCACCGCAAGAGAGTCTCAACCTCTCATCTGTCACCTCTTATCAGAAGTGCCATGGTAGCCACCTTCTCAGTTTGGAGCACAGAATCAAGACAGAGACCCCGATACCCTGCAACTCACCTTTTTTCTTTACATCTTTAAGCTTGTCTCCATAATCAGGGAATCTTCCTCTGTGGACAAAACACGTATATCTTTCTCCCCACAAACTGGACAGGGACTTGCACTCTCATCTATCTCTCACCCAACGTAGACATAGCCCCCAACAATCATTCTTTGCCTGTCCCAGTAACACACCATATCCAATACAAAAGAGCAGTCCAGCTAATCCCTCTCCTTATAACACTCGGCATTACAGCAAGGGTTAGCACTGGAATAAGGGGACTGGCAACTTCCCTCTCCTACTATCAGAGCCTATCCAAAGACCTTGCTGACAGCTTAGAAGAAATAGCCCAAAGTATTGTTGTTGTACAGGATCAGATTGAGTCACTGGAAGCTGTTACTCTCCAGAATCAAAGAGGACTAGACCTTCTCACAGCAGAGAAAGGAGGATTGTGCCTGCTCCTTGAGGAAGAGTGCTGTTTTTATACCAACCAGTCTGGTATTGTAAGGGATGGGACCAAGAAACTAGCTGATGGAGCTTCAAAAATAAGACAGGAGTTATCTGAGACCTGGGCTGCATGGGGGGTGGGGGTTGTCTGGAAATGGCTCCTTCCATTGACAGGACCACTGTTAATGCTACTCATAGCCATAACCTTAGTACCATGTTTTCTAAATCTGTTAACTTGCTGTATCTCATATCAACTAGATGTCTTTAAACTTCAGATGGTCCTACAAACTAGAAGAATTCCCTACAAACCCCTCTGAGAGGAAGAAACAGGATGCTAACCCCTTGGTCATCAGCCCTTATCAGCAGGAAGCAACTAAGAGCGGTCATCATCCCTGTTCATCATAACATTCCATAGTGGTTGTACCGCAAGGCTAAGAGAAGCTTGTGGGACAAGTGGGGGTGGGGGTGGGGGGGAATGAGAAGGCTAAAAAGGCTAATTCCAACATAACCCTGATATTTGGGGGGCTAGCAATCTGAATCTGTGCCAGCAAGCCCAGTGTACATTCTTGATAACCTATAATTAAGTCACTGCCTCTTTCCCAGAAACTGGCCTTGCAAAACCTGTTACCTAAATACAGAGGCCATAAACTCTGAACAATGCACAGCCCCGGAGGGCAGGGGTTATTAGTGCTGGTGCCAGGCCAGACCATCAGATATGGTCTCAAAACCCCCAACACCTGGGGCCTTTTTGCAAACCCCATGAAGGGACCAGAAGCATAATCCATATTTGAGGGACAAAGACCTAAGAAAGATATAAAAGATAAGCCCCCTGCATGTTACTTTACTCATATTTGGGAAGTTATTCTGCTGAGTCCACCAGCATAATAAACAGTGTAACTCCTTTTCTCTAAAGCGTTGCTTGGTTTTTCTCTGGTCTTCTGCAATAATACAACCTGCCCAGGTTCTCCAACTGTGTTGTCAGTTTTTTGCCATTTTCACCACTCTCTTCACAATTATTAAGTATTATTTCTGCATTTGCCACAAATGCTTTGCTTTTAAGGATTTCACTCTCAAAGCTGAAGTGCCCAAGTGTTTATTTTTTTCTAGTATATAGCATATTCTAATGTTGCCCTTTAGCCACCTCATACCTAATTTCCACTATTAGTCATTATTTTAAGATGTGTAACTTGTCTACAGAAAATTGCTCTATAAAGACACCTAAACAACAAGTTCTTCTATGAGCAAGGAAATCTTAAGATGATGAAATGTTTATAAAAAGATAATGAATAGTCTTTAATAGCTTTGACTACTTTTCTGGGCTCGTAAAAATTAAAAAAAAAAAAAAGAGTTGTTGAGGTTTTGCTATTTCCCCCCCCATTTTTTTCTCTTCTGTTTTGTGGAAATAAAAGACAACCTATTAGGCCTCCATCTAGAGAAGACCTCTTTCTAACTTCTTTGCCCTTATAAATCAGGCAATAAAGAGGTGAGAATCAGCTCCAGATTTGTTGCACCTTTCTCTCATAGAGTCATTGGCTTTAGAAGAAAATACAGTGCTGTTTGTAGTCATTAATTGTTAAAGGAAGGTCTCATTAATGTTCCCTTTTAAAATTCTGCCCTTGGGGCATTAAGTGGTGAAAAGAGCATGAGCTCTTGAGAGAAAGCACAAAATTCAAATCCTGACTCCAGACTCAGCCTAGTTTTTCTTGGGCCTACAATAGGGACTACATGCATTGTATGGGTAAGAGGGGATAAGGCACAGGATATTACTTAACACGGTGTCAGGTACCTAGTAAGCACACAATAAATAGTAGCCAAAGTCATGATGATGGTGGCTAGGATTTCTTTCTTTGAGATCAAAAATATAAAACTCATCAGGGACAAATAGTTTGGCAGAATGTGTAAATCTGTGTAAGGCAAGGTTCTTATTAATCTCATTCCATGAATGGTTGGGAAACAGAGACAGACTCACAATTAACCTTTGATCTTTCTGAGTCGTAGGTTTTCTGAACGTGGTAAAAGGGAAGGAAGATATAATAATAAATGCAAAAATAACTTTCCCTATTGGCCAGATTCCTGTGTTAATACCAGCTCAAAGTAAATTTGTATACGTAGTGCCTAAAGGAAAGCCCCTAAATAAGTATCAAGAGACGTCTAGTGGCCTTACAATAGTATGTGAATAAAACCTCACAGAATAATGCTATAGAGAACCCCACTCCCCCATAAAATATCATTCCAATCCCTTTCACCAGGAATAACATAAATTTTTCTAACTTATTTGATCCAACCTTAAGTGATACAGAGGATGAGGTTGCATATAGCACTATTGTGTGAAAGACCTTGGCACAGAAGAACAAGATAATGATGTTCCCGAGTTAATCAACCATTCTGGTCATCTTGTGGATGTGTGTTGATACAGTTCATCACGTATTACTTGTATATACTTACATAATTCATCCTATTTAGCCAGCAACACTAAAATGAATTCTTGACAGTGACTCGGGTTGGTTGTTGCATTTGCAAGCAAAACACACTCCACTTCCTCAATATTAGCTGCTTTAGTGGAGGCTCTTAGATCTGACAACACAACAGAGAACTTCATAAAGAAAGTCTCATGATAGCTGTTATTTATTATGCAAATTCTGCCTGCCATGGCAACATTGCATCCAGGAGTTTGCTTTATTTGTACTAGGACATGGCCTGCATCATCAAATGAATGCAGCCATACATTATGCCTACATATTAGAAAGATTTTGTTTTCCTTGACACTTACAGGAGAATAAACTGCAATTAATATAGCCTGTTTAAGCAGACAGCACCCAATTAGTTATCATCCATTTTCAGATTGGGATGCTAGACAAAAAACATGGAGCTGGGCTCCTTATTCAAAAGGAAAATACATCCAAACTACAGGTTTTCAAAGACACATTTAACTCACAATGGCAAGGATACTCACTTAGCCTTTAATGTGAAATGGAGTGTTAATTTTTCTCTGTCACCTCTTAATTGCTTCCTTATTATACTGTTCAAGCAGTTAATTGCTAGACTGAGTGAAAGAGTGTTTTCAGGGGGAAGGAAATGCCACAGCATGAAAAAAAAATAGAAGCAGTTCACTAAAGTAATTGGGTCTGATATAACATTGGCTATGGTATTCCTGTTAATGGTATCTACAAAAATTAATAGGCAAAGAAATTGTTTGTGATTGGGAAGGTAGAGAAAGATTAAATCTGTTGGCATGCCTGCATGTGACTTTCATCGCTGTCATTTACCAATCAAGCGAGCAAACTCTCGTATGCCATTCCCACTTGGCCCATATGTAGGCTTCTTTCTCCATGTGTAATGCAGATGGGGACATCTCTACAAGCCAGCTATTCCTAGTGCAGAAACTGGTTCCAGGGAGTTGTGTGGACATTTTCTTGCTGCCTTCCCTGGGTTAACTCTTCACAGTATAACTGAGAGGGAAGAGAAGGCTGAAAACAATTGTGTCCTATGCTTCTCACTGCTTTGGAGCTTTCTGTACAATTCCATTTGTCCCTTACAGAATTGACCCTTCCTTTTAGTACAATAAAAAAAAGGGAGTTGACACTGTCAGAGCTTGATTTGGCTTATTCAGTGAAGAAATGGATGATCAGAAGAAAAGGCAAAAAATTACAGACATTTATCTACCCAACAAAACATAGATCACTGGCTTTAATGCGGATGTTTTCATGCCAGTATTAGAGAATACATAACAAGTATTGTTTTCTACATCCGTTAATTTTATTACAGTATAGCAATTATTAATGAAGAAAGATGGTAAAGAAAACACTTGCTTTAATAATGAAGTTAGAATAGATATTTTTATTTGTATTACATTTTAATTATGATCAAAAGAAATAATGTTAATCTTAAATTTAACTTTCCAAAGAAATATAGGAAAAACGTAAACCATTTACTGAATTGTGTTCATTACCGTTTACTCAATGATTAATTCATTAGTCTCACTCTATTCTCTGTTCTTGTTTGTTTACTGTATTCAAGTCTGCCGATTTTCCCCTGGTTGAGGGACGGAGAAAGTGATCTGGGGTGGATTCCTTCTATGATTGGAACAATAATATGAAACTGAACCAATAACACACTTCCAAAGATGCGGAAATAGAGTAAATTCAATCCTGAAGTAGACAGTGCTCAATTATAAGATAATGAACTATTAAGCAAGTAAATAATATATTCAATATAAACATCACAAAGAAAATTGTCTAGGCTTTGAATTCTTCTGCATATAATTGCAGGGTAAATTATCTAGAACAGTGGTTCTTAAACTGGGATCCATTTATGGGAATCAAGGGTCCATATACAACATAAAATACTGCATTAGAATTGTATGTGTATGTCAGTCACTGTATATTTTTTTCTCAGAGAGGGTTCATAGCTTTCATATTAGTTTTCATGCTGTATAAAAATTAACACAAATTGAATGGCTTGAAACAACACCCACATTTATCTTATAGTTTCTCATGGTCTGTAGTTTGCACATGGCTTACCAGGATCCTCTGTAAGAATGCTATCAAGGTGTGAGCCAGGATTCTGTTCTTATTTCCAGGCTTTATTGGGGAAGGGTCTGCTTCCAAGTTAAATGTGATTGTTGAAAGAATTCATTTTCTTGTGGTTTTAGCAGTAATAGCAGCTTGATTAATCAAAATGAACATGAGAGTGAGACCCTATATTCAGTCTGAAAGTAAGAGGGAGTCTTATATAAGGTAATATAGTCACTGGAGTGACAGCTCATCAATTTTGCTGTACTGGTTATAAGAAAGCCACATGTTCTGCACACACTCAAGAAGAAGGGAGTATATGAGGCTATGAACACCAGGAGGCATGGAAAATGGAGGCCACCTTAGCTTTTTCGATTTCAAATGAATCTAAGATTTTTAAAAAGGTTCTAAACCACTGGTCTTGTCTACAGAGTATAAGTGTATTATTCATTACCTAGTTCCAAGTCACAGATCACCACAAAACCTAGTGTCTTGAAATAAATATAATCACTTATTAACTCTCATGGTTTTTGTGGGTCAGGAATTTAGACAAAGCAGTGTAGATGACTTACACCTGATCCACAGTGTCTGAGTCCTTAGCTAGAAAACTCAATGACTAGGAGCTGAATTCTTCTGAAGATTCATTCACTCCAGTGGTTCATGATTGTTATTGGTTAGGGGCCTTGGTTATTCTCCACATGTGTTTTTCTGTATGGACTCTTTATGGGCAAGTCTGGGCTTCCTCACAGCATGGTGCCTGAGTTCCAAAAGTGATCATTTCAGGAATGAGCCAGAGAGAAAATGAGAGACAGACAGAGAGAAACAGCAGAAGCTGTATCATGTTTTCCTGACCTAACAAGAATTCCAATGGCTTCACCTGTAATGTATTCTATTGGTGTAAGCAGTTAAAAAGATTCACTCAGTTCCAAGATAAGAAAACACAAGCTTCACCTCTTATTGGCAAAGGACATGGGATAAAAATGTGTGTGGGGACATTCTAGAAAACACAATTTGCACCAACAAATGAATGAAGGTCTTCAATAAATATTTACTGGGCTCCTACCTTTTGCATAGGTAATTTAAACAAATATTTATTGAGTTGTAATTCCAAGACTCAAAGCATCCTAGATAAATCCCAACACTAAACAGACACTTATGACTTGTAACTGAAACCTCAGTATCTCACAGACATCTGCCCTTTATTAGGGCCTTTTACCTTTAGCAGACACAGACTTTCCAATATCACAAATAAATGATCTTTATCTTACAGTAGAAATGCTCCATAAATGATTCCTCTGCATTTTGTAGTTATAGAAAACCAATGATCATATGATTTAGTACTTATTTCCTTATTCAACACATGTTTATTGAATGCATACTACATGCCAGGTACTGTTCTGTGCACAGGGATTACAATGATGAACAAGGTAAACATTGATCCTGCTTTCACTCCAGTGGAGGAAACTGAAAACTAAACAAGAAATTATAATACACTGTGATAAATGATATGATGAGGGAAAAATAGAATGCCATGGACTTGGGTCAGAAAAAAACTTCTGAAGGAAATGATGATTACCTGAAAATGTAAACTCTAAGTTCTATAAAGGCAAATACTCCCTACATTATATAATACTAGAGGCCTGGTGCATGAAATTCGGGCATGGGGTGTGTGTGTCCCTCAGCTCAGCCTGCACCCTCTCCAATCTGGGACCCCTTGAGGGCAGTCAGACATCCCTCTCACAATCCAGGACTGCTGGCTCCCAACCGCTCACCTGCCTGCCTGCCTGATTGCCCCTAACTGCTTCTGCCTGACAGCCTGATCACCCCCTGACCACTCCCCTGCCAGCCTTATTGATACCTAACTGCTCCCCTGCCAGCCCGATTGCCCCTAACTACCCTCCCCTGCCAGCCTGGTCACCCCCAACTGCCCTCCCCTGGAGGCCTGGTTGCCCCCAACTGCCCTCCCCTTCAGGCTTGGTTGCCCCCAACTTCCCCCGTCCTGCTGGTCTGGTCACCCCTAACTTCCCTCTCTTGCCAGCCTGGTTGCCCCTAACTGCCCTCCCCTGCTGGCCTGGTTGCCCCCAACTGCCCTCCCCTGCTGGCCTGGTCCCTCCCAACTGCCCTCCCCTGCTGGCCATCTTGTGGCAGCCATCTTGTGTCCACATGGGGGCGGCCATCTTTGACCACATGGGGGTGGTCATCTTGTTTGTTGGAGTGATGGTCAATTTGCATATTACCTCTTTATTATAAAGGATAAGCACTTAATGAGTGCTTAATAAAGCCTTGGTTAATAGGTTAAATCCTATCACTCTCTTCTAAAACCTTCAATGGTGCACAACTATTTTAGTAGGGCATTTAGCGACTTATGTGACTTGGCATTGCCCTTCTTTTCCAGCCTCATTCATTACCACAACCTTCTAAACACACTGTACTCTCACCATTCCTAAAACATGGTATGCATTTTTACACTGCTACAACCATTTTCTGCAATGTTACTGTAGCCTAGTATGAACTTCCTCCTTTGTACATGTTGCATGTCCTACCTTATTAATTCCAAAATGATTAATTAAAATGTTATGTACCTGAAGCCTTTCTTGACCAACTATACCTGAACTGGAGTTAACTGCATAATTTCATTAGTTCCCACAGCACTAAGTTTATACCACTTGTTTCACTTTGATTGGCATTATAATTACTTCTGTATGTCTGTCACCTCACTTATTCAATCTTTCACTTGTAAATAAATATCTATTCAGTATATGCTATATATTATATACATTATGCTCGATGCTGGGTTATAATGTAGAAAAAATAAGCAATTTTGCTGCCCTTAGGAAACTATCCCACTGCTCTTAGGACAATAATTCATTCAATGCAGACGTGCAATGTTGAAAAAATAAATGAATTGATATTGGGGTGAATGTTTTGAATCTTGAGTTTTCTGTCTCTCTCTTTGTGTGTGTCTCTCTGTGTCTCTGTCTCTATCTCTATTTGTCTCTGTCTATGTCTCTTTTTCTCTCTATATATATACATATATACATATATACATATGTATTACACAAAGACTATGATTTGAAACTAAGAAGATATGTTATTTCTTAGATGGATCAATTGGCCCACGTCAAATGAGCTTAAGGTGGATTGTTTTAAAGGTTCTGGTAATTATCATTTTAATGAATAGCTACATTGTCCTATATGAGTTGAAATGTATCATTCATATGAGTAGCTTCATTCACTCTAGCATGTTATCACTGTGTATTACAGCTAGTCTACAGTTTTGCTAAACAATTAGCACTGTTTGCATACATATATTTTCTCTAGTTTTATTGAGAAAACAATTGGCATGCATTACTGTAGAAGTTTAAGGTGTACAGCATGATGGTTTGATTTATGCATATTGTGAAATGATTACCACAGTAGGTTTAGTTAACAACCATTAGCTGATATATATGCAATAAAAAGAAAATGAATATTCTCCTTATTATATGAATAATCACAAATCTTAAAAAACATCAATACAGAATGATATGTACTAGTACTTCCCAATGACTTTCTTTCCTTCAGATGATAAATCCATGGACTATTTATCTTACTGTACATGTCATATTTCCTTCATTTTCACAACAAATTGTTCCTACTCTGTGGCATGCAATGCATTAGGCACAGCCTTAAATAAATTCCCTCCAGAGATTGACTAGGAAAACAATGGAAGTTACTCTCATTAAACTATTATAGCAATAGACAGAGACAGTGTTTCTTTCACCTCCTCTCTAAAATAATTAAGGATTCAATCCTTATATCTTGATAAGTAGCAAAATGTCTCTCCTAGTCATCCCCTCTTCTGTATTGGCTTTGGTGTGGTATTTCTGCCAATATGTGTGGTATTTCTGCCAAATGGGTCAAACAGGATAAGAAATTAATAAGCAAACACATATAGGACAAGATCAGTTTCATAAAAAAAAGTCTTCCTTTAATATACCACACTAGTGTGTAGTGCCACCCCATGCCCTTGTCCTTGAAATATCCATGAAATTAACATCCAGAAAAGATGACCTGTGCTTCCATTGATAAATGGCATCATTATAATTTTATATTTTTATGTTTAAATAAAAATTATGTATTTTTAAAATTATATATATTTAAGGTACACAATATGATGACTTGATATACACATTCATAGTGACATGATTACTATAGTCAAGCCAATTAACATAATCTCCTCATGTAGTTACCGTTCTTTTTGTGTGTGATGCATGTACCTGAAATCTACTCTCTTAGCATATAAATAGATAGATAGATACATAGATAGATAGGTAGATATATAGATATATCCTCACCCAAGGACATATTTTTTCCCATGGATTTTTAGAGAGAGTGGAAGGGAGAGAAGGAGGGGGAGAGAGAAAAACATCCATGTGAGAGAGACACATGGATAGGTTGCCTCCCTGCACACCCCCAACCAGGGCAGGGATTCTGCAACCCAGGTACTTGCCCTTGACCAGGAGGTGAACCCTCAACCCCTTGATCCTTGGGCTGATGCTCTAACCACTGAGCAAACGTTCCAGGGCTCTTAGCGTATTTTAGTGATCAATACAGTATTATTATTAAGTATAGTCAGTCATTATGCCAGTACATTAGACCTCTAAACTTAATTCAATTAAAATCTCCCTGTAGAAGTGAGATCATGGTATTTGTCTTTCTCTGTCTGGCTTATTTCATTTAGCATATAGCATAATGTCCTCCAGGTTCATCCATGTTGTCACAAATGGCAGGAGTTCCTTCTTTCTCATAGCTGAAGAACATCCATTCATCTGTCAGCGGGTACTTGGGCTGTTTCCATATCTTGGCTATTGTGAATGATGATCCAAAGAACATAGGAGTGCAAATATCTCTGAGATCCTGATTTCATTTCCTCTGGATAGGTACTCAGAAGTGGGATTGCTGGATCATCTGGTAGTACTATTTTTTAAAAATTTTTGATGAATCTCCATACTGTTTTCCATAATGATGGCAACTTTATTTTTTATTTTTTAAATTTCTTTACTGATTAAGGTGTCACATATTTGTCCTCATCCCCACATTTCCATCCCCCACCCCTCCCCACGGATGCCCCCACCCCCCTGTTGTCCTTAACCATTGGTTAGGCTCGTATGCATGCACACAAGTCCTTTGGTTGATCTCTCCCCCTTACCCCCACCCTCTCCTACCCTCCCTCTGAGGCCCGACAGTCCGATCGATGCCTCCTTGTTTCTGGGTCTGTTCTTGTTCATCAATCTATGTTGTTCATCATTTCCCCTAGATGAGTGAGATCATGTGTTACTATAAATATACTTATAAGAACCAAATGTGAGACGAGCAATAATAGTTATGCTGACAGGCAAATGAATCAGTCTGTAGTAAGTTTCTTTCTGGACCAACAGTTCTTTTGAGACCCAATTTCAATGTCCACCAGTTCCTTATGTGTACATGTCGGCACTGACTTTTCAGTTCTGGATGGTGGACAAATGCTGGTAATGCAGGTCCGACTCCCTCTGGTTTGGTCTCGCCCAGACGCAGGGGCATGGCTTCACCCGGACTCAGGGGCACGCGGCCTCACCCGGACCTGGGACCCAGCATCACCCAGGCCCCGGGATGCGTGGCATCACCCTGACCCAGGTGTGTGCGGCCTCACCCGGTCCCGGGTTCAAGCCTCACCCGGACCCAGGGGTGCGTGGTCTCACCCGGTCCCAGGGGCGCGTGGCCTCTCCCAGAACCAGGGGCGCGGCCTCACCTGGACCCAGGACCCAGCCTCACCCGGATCCAGGGGCGCACGGCCTCACCTGGACCAGGGATCCAGCTTCACCTGGACCCAGGACCCAGCCTCACCTGGATCCAGGGGCGCATGGCCTCACCCGGACCTGGGATTCAGCTACACCCAGACCCAGGGACATGTGGCCTCGCCCGGACCCAGGGGCGCGGACTCCCCCAGACCCGGGACCCAGCCTCACCCAGATGCAGGGGCGAACGGCCTCACCTGGACCCAGGATCCAGCTTCACCCGGACCCAGGATCCAGCTTCACCCGGACCCAGGGGCACGCAGCCTCGCCTGGACCCGGGGGTGCACAGCCTCACCCAGACCCGGGACCCAGCCTAACCCGGATCCAGGGGTGCACGGCCTCACCCGGACCCGGGATCCAGCTACACCCGAACCCAGGGGCGCGTGGCCTCACCCGGATCCGGGGCACACGGCCTCACCCGGACCCGGGACCCAGCCTCACCCGGACCCGGGGGCTCGTGGCCTCACCTGGACCCAGGGGCACGGCCTCACCTGGAACTGGGACCCAGCGGGGCTTCATCTTCTTGATCCCAATTCCTGTCAGTCAATTCCCTCTCAGCAATTCCTTTGGCCATTTTCTCAAAGCTCCGGGGCGGCTGCCATGGAACTTGCTAGGCGGCGGGCTAGGCAAAGCTCCAGTGCGCCCAGTGCGAGGTGGCGGGCTGGTCCGAGGTCGGTGCGGCGGCACTCAGGTCTGCAGCAGGGACCAGTCGCCGGGTGAGCGCACCTGGGTCAGGGACCCAGCAGGGCCTCGTCTTCCCGATCCCAACTCCCATCGGTCAATTCCTTCTCAGCAATTCCTCCGTGCATTGTTCTGGATGGTGTCTGCTCTGTTTTCCTGTTGTAGTTTCAAAATTGTTGTGGTAGGCAACAATCAGGCGTCTGCCCTATGCCGCCATCTTGGTCCTCCAGAAGATTCTTAAGTAACCTTATAAATGTGGTTCTGAACACTGTGTCGTCCATTAGTTTACTTTCCTTCATCCCTTCTATTCGTGACCTGCTTTGGTGTCTTCACCTTTTGGCTGCCTCCCTATAGCTCAGCTTCCCCAATCTCCCTAGGTGGTCGCTCTTTGTACCCCCCTTTGGGGGGTGAGTGCAAAGTCTTGGTGTTGTTAAGCCTTGATTTCTGTTGGTACACTGGGAGGATTTGACCTCCAGTCCAATTGGCTGTGAGGATCAGCTGTGTCTATGCCGGGAGACAGCCTTATTCAACTAGACTTGCAAAATTGTAAAAGCCTCTGTGCTCAGCTTGGATGGGGCGGAGTTTCAGGGTGGAGCCTACAGCCTTGGCTTCCTGTCAGCCCCACCCTATGAGGTTCCTGTGTCTCAGTGTCCCTCTGTACTCCTTGCAAACACCTCTGAGAGAAAAGTGCCCTGGAGTTTCGCCCACTGCCAAACAGTCTAGTCTCTCCCCCAATGAATCTGGATTCCCAGGTTCTTGCCCGGAACTGTGTTTCAGTGGAGTCAGAACTGGGGCTCAGCGCAGTCTGGCGCTTTTGTCTCCTTCCCACCAGGGCAATTCAGCAGCACAGTCAACAGACCAACCTCTGCGTGCATTCCCGTGCGCGTCTCCGGTGCTCTGCCTTTTGCCGCTTCTCTGCATTTCCGCCTTACAGCCCAGATTCCCCCAGTATGAGCCTGGCTTCCCAGGGTCTTGCCCGGAACTGAGGTTCAGTGCAGTCGGAACTAGGTTCAGTACGGTCCGGAGCTTTTGTCTCCTCCCCGCCAGGGCAATTCAGCGGCACAGGCAACAGTCCCTCCTCTGCGCGTATTCACGTGCGCACCTCCAGAGCTCTGCCTTTTGCCTCTCCTCTGTGTTTCCGCCCCACAGTGCAGATTCCCCCAGCATGAGCCTGGCTTCCCAGGGTTTCGCCCAGAACTGGGGTTCAGTGCAGTCGGAGCTGGGGTTCAGCGCAATCTGGAGCATTTATCTCCTTTCCGCTAGAGAACGCCGGCCAGGCTGTCAGCCGCCCCTTCCTCTCCAGCTCCATCTTCCCTGCACGCGCGCATGCTCATGTCTCCACCAGTGTCTCCATACCTCAGGCTTTTATGGCTCCTCTGATTTTCCTTGTGGTTTTCTCTTTCCTTCTAGTTGTGGGCATTTCAGTCAGCCAGCTTTCCTGTGGTTCTGGATGATGTCCATTTTGACTTTTAGTTGTATTTTTGAAATTGTTGTGCCAGGCTGTAGGTTAGGTGTTTAACCTATGCTGCCATCTTGGTTTTTCCCCGCATCATTATAATTTTCAGAGATCCAAGTCACTATGCTCCTGACACCAAAGGAAGCACAACAATTGCAGCTAATGGCTAGTCCATTGTGTTAGGCAAGCACATGGCCCCAAAACACACTATCATTACAGATCTCTTCAACGTCTCATCCTAACCCCTAACCAAATTTTTTTAAAAGTAATAATCCTTTTAACTACTGAACTTCTGATCAACATGTCCAAATCAACCAGCTATTAAGGCCTGACACTTCACTCATTAGAAGAGGTATTTTCTGAGCAGTTATGCAAAAAATTGATAATGTAGCTAGTTACCCATTCTATCGCTTATCTTTTTAGTTTGTTGGTTGACTGAATTATTTAATACAAAGCCATTAACTGACAGGTTGAAATCCTGAATTGCATACTGTAGGTTTTCAAAGCTTGCAGGAGTTTCTGGTTCTTAGAAATTGTGTCCCTGGATTCATATGGGTTTAACAAGCTAATAAATACCATCTGAACCTCTTTGTGACTTTTTTTTTTCTTCAGGCTAGAACATGAAGTTGGCAAGGCTAGCTGAATATAAAACCACAAGAAAAACCTGTGGTTGTGGAAGTTAGTATTTGGGGAAAAACTCTGGCTATTGGCTATTAACCAGGCACTTTGAATGGAGAAAGGAAAATATAGGCCCAGGAATTCCTAATATATTTCCACTAGAGGCCTGGTGCATGAAATTCATGCATGGGAGGGTGGTTCCCTCAGCTCAGCCTGCACCCTCTCCAATCTGGAACATCCCTCTCACAATCCAAGACTGCTGGCTCCCAACTGCTCACCTGCCTGCCTGCCTGATTGCCCCTAACTGCTTCCTCCTGCCAGCCTGATCACCCCTAACCACTCCCTTGCCATCCTGGTCACCCCCAACTACCCTCCCCTGCCAGCCCAATTGCCCCTAATTGTCCTCCCCTGCAGGCCTGGTCACCCCCAACTGTCATTCCCTTGCAGGCCTGGTCCCTCCCATCTGCCTTCCCCTGCAGGCCATCTTGTGGCAGCCATCTTGTGTCCACAAGGGGGCGGCCGTCTTTGACCACATGGGGGTGGCCATCTTGTGTTTTGGAGTGACAGTCAATTTGCATATTACTCTTTTATTAGATAGGATTCTTCCAGAGAAGTTCTCCCAACTAACCACCAATTGTATCTGTCTAGTTTGTCAAAGGGATTTTCTTATCAAAATTGTTGAGAAGCATCTGAGTGTGTAATTTTTTTTCAGTGTATGACCACTTAATAGTAGTGTGGACAGGGATTATAACAATAATGGAATCAGTGCTTAGAGCCCATCACACAACCATTATTTTATTTTTGGTGTTAGAGAGTTAGAGTTCCACAATAAACTGATATTTACAACCTATCCCTCTGTTCTCTCCCTCTTCTCAAACTCAGCTCATTCTATCTTTATAGTTTAAAACATGTCTTCCTCTACTATATAGATGTAAAATATTTTGAAAGCAGATGTCTTATTCATCCCAGTGTTCTCTCCCTAAGTAGTAACATCAGGCACAGTGCTTTGGACATGATAACTGTTCAGTAAATTGCTTTATTTGTTTGTTTTAAAATTAATGAAAGGCAGAATGAACTATATGGTATAATAAAGGCATGAACCAAGACCCTAGGGACTGTGGAGGAGGGAATAATGCTCAAATAAATTTATAATGTGAGTAAAATGGGAGGGGAAAACCCTTAAGGAAACAATACAATAATAGAGGATTTAGTGAATTCTAAAGGACTAATGAGATGTTATGATTTTAAGATGAATTAGTTTATTGGGTTTGAACATCTGTGTGGATCATAATGTTGCATAATGGTCATTGCTCAAAATGTTGCTACTGATTCCCATCAGGACATGAACTTTGGGTCATATTTTTGAATGTTGGTCATTGGTCTCTCCTGAGACACATGAGTTTTTTTTATGAATAACTATCCATTTGGCAAACAGCAAACTAATAGGTTCAAGTTAGTTATATAAAATCTGTAGCCAGGAGAAATAGTTTGTCTTTGGTCTTCAATGCAAAAGGTTACTCTCATATTCCAAATTCTTTAATTCTAGAACCAAATTTGGGTTCCCATTTATAAATAAAAAGAGAGTGCAAATGAATAAATCATGTCTCTCCATAAAGCTAATGATACAGAGAAGGAGAAGGGAGAGAAGTTTAAAAATAAGCATCCAGACTCTGGATAAACTGGTGTTCATTCTCTTTCTAAACTTTATCAGCATATACTAAAACTAATCACTGTTGTTTTTTAATCTACCTGCAAGTATGTGTCCATGGGTTATACACATATGCATACAAGTTCTTTGGTTGATCTCATTCCACCAATCCACTCACCCCTACCTTCCTTCTGAGATTCAACAGTCTTTTCCATGCTTCTATGTCTCTGGATATTTTGTTCATTCCACATATGAGTGAGATCATCTGATATTTGTCTTTCTCTGATTGGCTTATTTTACTTAGCATAATACACTCCAGGTCCTTTCACGCTGCCTCAAAAGATCAGAGATCCTTCTTCTTATTTTTTTAAAATATATTTTATTGATTTTTTTACAGAGAGGAAGGGAGAGGGATAGAGAGTTAGAAACATCGATGAGAAAGAAACATTGATCAGCTGCCTCCTGCACACTTCCTACTGGGGATGTGCCTGCAACCAAGATACATGCCCTTGACTGGAATCGAACCTGGGACCCTTCAGTCTGCAGACCAACGCTCTATCCACTGAGCCAAACCGATTAGGGCAAGATTATTCTTTTTTACTGTTGCATAGTATTCCATGGTGTAGATGTGCCAGTATTTTTATCCACTCATCTACTGATGGGCACTTAGACTGTTTACAGGTCTTTAAAAAAATACAAAATATCAATGAAGCCAAGAGCTGGTTCTTTGAAAAGATAAATAAGATTGATGAACCTTTATCCAGACTCATCAAGAAAGAAAGAGGATCCAAATAAATAAAATCAGAAGTGAAAGAAGTGAAGTAACAACTGACACCACAGAAATACAAAAGATTGTAAAAAAATACTATGTACAACTATATGCCAACAAGCTGGACAATGTGGATCAAATGGACACATACCTAGAAAAATACAATCTTCCAAAAATCAATCAGGAATAATCAGAAAACCTGAATAGACCAATAACAACTGATGAAATTGAAGCAGTAAAAAACAAAACCAAACCAAAAACCTCCCAGGAAACTAAAGCCATGGCCCACAGGGGAGTTTCACCAAACATTCAAAGAACTAACACCTATTCTTCTCAAACTACTCCCAAAAATCCAAGAAGAAGGAACACTTCCCAGCTCTTATTATGAGGCCAGCATTATCCTAATTCCAAAACCAGATAAAGACACTACGAAAAAAGAGAATCACTGTTCTTTTAAATCCATGTTGTCACCTTCTATCTTCAAATAAGACCTCTGACAAATTTTTAAATGATCCTTGTCTCCCAGCATAATCTTAATAATTCTAATAATACAAGCTATTTACATATGTAGAAATTTCAAAACATGGAATTTACTCTTAATACCCCGATTGACATGGCATTTACTCTTAATATAATTACGTATGCCATGAATTCCTTCCTGTAGTATAGCTGTTTTAGGATCTCACACTGTCCCATATTTGAAATAAAGAATGAAATTTTATATAGTTGGTGCAATTTAAAAGTAAAAAAATTACTAAGGATGGCAGATAATTAAATTGAACAATCTGATGTCTGATTTCTATACAAATCAATTTTTATTAAGCTATGCATTCATTCCCACTTCTCTGCATTAAGTTCTTTACCTAAATCTCTTTATTTTTTGTTTTGTTAAATTTAAGTTCTCTGTTGTCTAAGAATACAGTCTCCTATAGGCTTGACATCAATTTAGCAGACAGCCCTTTGGTAAATTTTATAATCTGCAACATTTGCATTTCTATACAACCTTTAATTCACAAAGAATCATACATCTCCAGAGGAGACTGAAAAATGAAGCTACAGAAATATAAAAATCTTCTATAACTTGGAAAATTATTTAAAACATTTATTCATAAAAATATAAATGATCCCTTTTTGTTGCTAGCTTCTAAAGGCTTCATTTTTAAAAATATGTAGAAGGTCCTCATTAAATCACAAAAGAGTCAAGGGAGATAATTTTTTTTTTTTTGGCCAGCCCATAAGTTTATATACTTTCTCACAGAGTTGGAAATTGCTGCTAACAATCTCTCCCTGAGATTCCATCTCTATATACTTTATTTGATGTCTTCTATCACCAACTCAAATATAGGTTGTTATAAAAACCAATATAAGAATAAACACAGACAGGTCATGTAAAAGTGGGGCTCTTCGATTGTTTCTCCCCTACAAGCCCAAATTTACTTTTTTTCTGTATAATAATTAAAAAATATGTAACAATAAACATATTTCAAAATGTTTCTTTTAATAGGCTATTTTAAATCATCTTTAATAAGTTATTAGAGGAAAGTATATCTGTAAATTCAAATTACCAATAACTGTAAGAAATTTTAAAAAGGCCAAAGAAAGAATAAGAACAAATAGTGGAGAAGAGTAAATGGTAGATGTCCAGGATCAACACTAGGACATTAATCTTTCTGTAAATAATTAGATAAACGTATATAGTAAAATCCCCATGAGTATTGGTGATACAAATCATTAATTTGTTTCTCAAAAAATACTCAGTGCTTACTATATAACTTTTTTAGATACATAGAAATGAAAGAGAGCCCCTGCCACAAGGAGGTCAAGTGGGTAGGGTAGAATCATAATCAGTGCAATGACTGCCCTGGTGAAGGGATGCAGGGATGAGTGGCTTGAGATCACAGAGTTAAGGCACCAGACTCTGCCTTGGAAGTAAGGGAGGGCACAGTCAAAAAAGGGAATGAGGAGAATCTGTTGTTAAAATCAGTGTGTAACCTTTTCAGATTCTTCCACTTAGTAGTATACATTAAAGGTTCCTTCATGTCTTTTCAAGGCTCAGTAGCTCATTAATTTTTAGTGTTGAACAATATTCCATTGACTGAATGTAAGAGAGTTTATTTATCCATTCAACTATTGAAGAACATCTTGGCTGCTTCCAAATGTTGCCAATATTAATAAAGCTGCTATAAACATCAGTGTGCAGGTTTTTGTGCAGGCAGATATATCTTTCAACTCCTTTGGACAAATATCAAGGAGAATGATTACTGGATTTTATAGTAAGAACACGTTTAGTTCTCTAAGAAACTGCCACACAGGCTTCCAAAGTGGCTATACCATTTTGCACTCTCAAAAGCAATGTATGAAGCTTCCTATTGCTCCACATCCTCACCAGCATTTGCTGTTGTCAGTGTTCCAGATTATGCCATTCTGATATATGTGTGGTGGTATTTAATTGTGGTTTTTATTTTTTTTATTTCTAATAAATCTTTATTGTTGAAAGTATTACATATGTCCTCCTATTATCCCAATTGACCTCTTCTAGCCCACCCCCTTCCCTCACCCCAGGCCTTCACCATAGTATTGTCTGTGTCCATGGGTTATGAATATATGCATACAAGTTCTTTGGCTGATCTCTTCCCATCCACCCACCCTCCCCCACCTTCCCTCTGAGGTTCAACAGTTTGTTCCATGTTTCTATGTCTCTGGATCTATTTTGTTCATCAGTTTATTTTGTTCATTAGATCCCACATATGAGTGAGATCATGTGGTACTTATCTTTCTCTGACTAGCTTATTGTACTTAGCATAATGCTCTTCAGGTCCAACCATATTGTTGCAAATGGTAAGAGTTATTTATTTTTTACAGCTGCATAGTATTCCGTGGTGTAAATGTACCACAGCTTTTTTATCCACTCATCTGCTAATGGGCACTTGGGCTATTTCCAAATCTTATCTTCGTATTATAAATTGTGCTGCTATGAACATATGGGCACATATTTTCTTTCTCGTTGGTTTTCTGATTTCTTAGGATATATTCCTAGAAGTAGGATTACTGAGTCAAATGGGAGTTCCATTTTTAATTTTTTGAGGACAGTCCATAGTCTTTTCCACAGTGACTGCACCAGTATGCATTCCCACCAGCAGTGTACTTGCATTCCCTTTTCTCCACATCCACACCAACACATGTCATTTGCTGATTTGTTTCTGACAGGTATGAGCTGATAACCTCATTGTCATTTTAATTTGCATCTCTCTGATGATCAGTGACTTTGAGCATTTTTCCATATGTCTATTGGCCATCTATTTAGGTCTTTTGCCCATTTTTTATTGCATTGTTTGTCTTCTTTTGGTTAAGTTGTATGAGTTCTGTATATATTTTGGAAATTAACCCCTTATCGTATGTATCATTGGCAGCTATGTTCTCCCATGCAGTGGGCTCTCTTTTCATTTTGTTGATGGTTTCTTTTGCTGTGCAGAAGCTTTTTATTTTAATACAGTCCCATTTGTATATCTTCTCCTTAGCTTCCTTTCCTCTAGGGCAGTGGTCGGCCAACTCATTAGTCAACAGAGCCAAATATCAACAGTAGAATGATTGAAATTTCTTTTGAGAGCCAATTTTTTTAAACTACACTATATAGGTAGGTACATTGTTATTAACTTAATTAGGGTACGTGGTATTTTGTGGAAGAGCCACACTCAAGGGGCCAAAGAGCCGCATGTGGCTCACGAGCCGCAGTTTGCTGACCACTGCTCTATGAGATGTATTCATAAGCATATTGCTAGAAGAGATGTGTGAGGTTTTGCTGCCTATGGTTTCTTCTAATATTTTTATAGTTTCACATCTTACATTTAAGTCTTTTATCCATTTTGAGTTTATTCTTGTGTATGGTGTAAGTTAGTTGTCTAGATGCATTTTTATTTTGCACGTACCTGTCCAATTTTCCCAACACCATTTATTGAAGAAGAGATTGTCTTGACTCCATTGTATGCTCTTACCTCCTTTGTCAAATATTAACTGAGCATAATGGCTTGGGTCAATTTTTGGGTTCTCTGTTCTGTTTCTTTGATATATATGCCTGTTCTGTGTCATTATCAGGCTATTTTGAGTACAGTGGCTTTGTAGTTTAACTTGATATCTGGTATTGTGATTCCTCTAACCTTGTTCTTTTTCAAGATTGCTACAGCTATTTGGGATCTTTTTTGGTTCCACATAAATTTTTGGAGTATTTGTTCTAGATTAAATAGTATGCTATTAAACAATGAATGGGTTACCAAAGAAATCAAAGAAGAAATAAAAAAACATCCTGGAAACAAAAATGAACATACAACAAACCAAAATCTATTGGACACAGTGAAAGCAGTCCTGAGAGTGAATTTCATAGCACTACAGGCCTACTTAAAAAAAAACAAGGAAAACTTTTAATATGTTATTTAACCATACAACTTAAAGAACTAGAAATAGAACAACAAGAAATCCCAAGAGTCAGTAGAAGGAAGGAAACAATAAAGATCAGAGTGGAAATAAATGACTTAGAGACAAAACAAAACACAAAAGATCAATAAAATCAAGAGGTGGTTCTTTGAAAAGATAAACAAGATTGATGAACTTCTAGCCAGACTCATCAAGAAACAAAGAGAGAGGACCCAAATAAACAAAATCAGAAATTAAAGAGGTGAAGTAATAGCTGACACCACAGAAATACAAAGGATCATTAAAAAATACCACGAATGACTATATTCTAACAAATTGGACAACCTGGACAATGTGGGCATATTTCTAGAAAAATACAATCTTCCAAAATTCAATCAGGAATACTCACAATATCTGAATAGGTCAATAACAACAGATGAAATTGAAGCAATGCTAATAATAATAATAATAATAATAATAATAATAATAAAACTTCCATCAAACAAAAGCCTTGTCCAGACAGCTTTAGAGAGGAGCTTTACCAAACATTAAAGAAGAACTAAAACCTATTCTCCTCAAACTATTACAAAAAATTCAAGAGCAAGGAACACTTTGAAACTTGTTCTATGAGACCAGCATTACCCTAATTCCCAAACCAGATAAAGATGTTACAGAGAAAATTATAGGCCAATATCCCTAATGTACATAGATGCTAAAATCCTCAACAAAATATTAGCAAATCAGATCCAGCAATACATTTAAAAGATCATACACCATGACCAAGTGGGATTTATTCTGGGAATGAGAGGCTGGTGCAATATTAACAAATCAATAAATGTGATGCATCACATAAACATATTGCAAGACAAAAATCACAATATCATATCAATTGATGCAGAAAAAGCATTTGACAAAATCCAACATCCTTTCTTGATAAAAACTCTCAGCAAAATGGGAATAGAGGGATCATACCTCAACATAACAAAGGCCATATATGCCAAACTTATAGCCAACATTATACTTAATAGGCAAAAACTAAAATAATTTTCCCTAAGAACAGGAACAAGACAGGGATGACAACTTTCACCACTCTTGCTCAATATAGTACTTCAAGTCTTAACCATAGCGATCAGACAAGAAGAAAAAATAAAAGGCATCCATTTTAGAAAGGAGGAAGTAAAACTGCTATTATTCGCAGATGACATGATATTGTATGTAGAAAACCCTAAAGACTCCATCAACTACCTACTAGATTTAATAAATGAATTTGGCAATGTGGCAGGATACAAAATTATCCCCCTAGAAATCTATGGCATTTTTATACACCAATAATGCACTCTCAGAAAGAGAAACTAAAAAAACAATCCCATTTACCATTGCAACTATAAAATTGAGATACTTAGAAATAAACCAAGGATGTAAAAGACCTGTACTTGAAAAGCTACAGGATGTTGAAAAAAGAGATAGAGGAAGATATAAACCAATGGAAGTATATACCATGTACATGGATTGGTAGAATCAACATAATTAAAATGTCCATACTACCCAAAGCAATCTATAGATTCAATGCAATCCCTATTAAAATTCCAATGGCATATTTCACAGATCTAGAACAAATACTCATTGTGGTTTTAATCTGCTTTTCCCTGATGACATATGATACGGAACATCTTTTCATATGCTTACTTGCCATATGTACATCTCCTTTGGTGGGGTATCTTTTAAAGTGTTTGTCCCATTTTTTCTTAAATTATTGGTTTCCTTATTGTTGAGTTTTAAGTTATTTGTATATTTTGGATAACTGTCCTTTATTTATATAGATGTGTCTTTCGCTAATATTGTCTCCCAATCTATGGTTTGTTTGCTAATTCTCCTGACTTTGTCTTTCACAGAACTGAGATTTTTATTTTAATGAAGTCTATCTTATCAATTATTCTTTTCATTGATCATGACTTTGGTGTTATATCTAAATTGTCATGGGCATACCAAGGTCATCTAGATATGCTATGTTATCATCTAGGAGTTTTATAATTTTACTAGAGGCCCAGTGCACGAAATTGTGCACTGGTGGGGTCCAGCTGGCCCAGCCCCAATTGGGGTAGATTGGGGCTGGGCCTGTTGGGAGGAGATGGTGGGAGGCTGGCCGGCCGGCTCACCCCAATTGGTGCCCAATTAGGGTCAGGCCGGCTGGGGGAAGGGGCCGCTGGTAATTGGATGGGGGGCCAATTGGGGGTGAGGCTGGCCATGGGGAGGGGCTGTGGGTGGTGGGCCAGCTGGCCCTACCCCCAAATGGGGTGAGGGGTGCCAATCAGGGCCAAGAGGCCTGGGGGAGGGGCCATGGGTGGTTGGCCAGCCAGCCCTGCCCCTGATAGGGTGGTGGGGACTGATCTGGGGTGGGACCAGGTCGGGGGAGGGGCTTCTGGAGGTTGGCAAGCCGGCCCCACCCCCTATTGGGGTGGGGGATGCAATCAGGGTTGGGGCAGCCAGGGGCAGGGGCTGTGGGCTTATTGTGGTGGGGTGGGCTGATCAGAGGTGGGGCTGTCTGGGGGCAAGGGAAGAGGCATTTGGCCTGTGGCCAGCTCTTGATCTGGGTGGGAGAGTCTGATCAGGGGCAGGCTGGCAGGGGTGAGGGGCCGAGAGGTTGGCCAGCTGGCCCCACCCCCTGATTGCCGGTTCGCTGGCCATAGTGGGTGTCATAGCGACCTGTTGTTATGGTCGTTATGGCCATTATGGTTGCTGGCTTTTTATATATATTACTAGAGGCCCAGTGCACAAAATTTGTGCACTCAGGAGGGGGTCCCTCAGCCCGGCCTGCACCCTCTTGCAGTCTGGGATCCCTTGGGGGATGTACGACTGATGGCTTAGGCCCGCTCCCCAGGGGGGATGGGCCTAAGCCTTCAGTTGTACATCCTTAGCACTGCTGTGAAGGCAGGAGAGGCTCCTGCCACCACCACTGTGCTCGCCAGCCGTGAGCCTGACTTCTGGCTGAGCGACACTCCCCCTGTGGGAGCGCACTGACCACCAGGGGGCAGTTCCTGCATTGAGCATCTGCCTCCTGGTGGTCAGTGCATGTCATAGAGACTGTTCCACTGTTCAGTTGATTTGCATATTAGCCTTTTATTATATAGGATAGATGTTTTACATTTAGGTTAATAATCTATTTTGAGTTAATTATTATTATAGATTTAAGATCTGTGTCTATATTTTTTTGTTTTTTTTTTCTTTTGCATGTGGATGTACAATTATTCCAGCACTGTTTGTTAAAAGGACTATATTTGCTTCATTGTATTACCTTTGCTCCTTTGTCAAATATCAGTTGGTGTATTTCAGTGAGTCTATTTCTGGGCTCTCTATTCTATTCCACTGATCTATTTTTGCACCTGTAACCCACTATCTTGATTACTTTTACTTTATAGTAAATCATGAATTCAAGTATCAAATCCTCTGACTTTGTTCTTCTCCTTTAATAGAGAGTTATGTCTTTAGCTTCTCTCATACATTTTAGAATCAGTTTGTCAATATTGATATAGCTTGCTGGGATTTTGTTATAAACTGTATTGATTCCATAGACCAAGTTAGGAAGAACTAACATTTTGACAATACTGAATCTATTCATAAATATGGAATGTCCATTTATTTAGTTATTTAATTTCCTTATCAGAGTTTTGTAGTATTCCTAATATAGATATTATACATATTTTTTAGACTATGCATAAGTATTACACTTTGGGGGGTTGATAATATAAATGGTATTGTGTTTTTTACTTCAAATCCCATGTGTTCATTGCTGGCATATAGGAAGGCAATTGATTTTGTATATTAACCTTCAATTGTGCAGCCTTTCTATATAGTCATGCAAACCATAATGATATTTTGAGCAACAAAGGGCTACCTATCTGAAGGTGGCCCCATAGGATTATAATGGAACTGAAAAATTATTGATACTGTTATGATTAGCTAGTTATTAATAATGGAAGCAAAGGAGGAAGCCAGACATTATGGATGTGTCATTTGAGCAGCTTCACCAGAAAGCTGAAATTTTGCACTCCCCAGGGAACCACCATCCTCTTCCCTGCAACACATTGGGGGAGGTATCCAACAAAGGGAAAATAGACATGTGCCCAATAATGTTGGGGTGACATAGGGAAGTTACTTGCTTTTCAATAACACTTAGGAACAGAGATCATTGCCAAAATGGGCATAGCCACAGCAATTACATGATAATTTAGGAATACATAATCCCCTCCCTAAATAAATGAATTCTCTCTCTTGTTGTTCTTGGCATGTTTGGCTTGTGACTTGTGCTCTTGGCTCATGCTTTGCTTCCTTGCATTTACCCATGTTTCCTCCATAACCATGTGGCCATGTGGACCTCACATGCAATGGACTGGTGGACTGCAGCTGGATACACAAACTAAGCTAGCCTAATGCTGTACTGGACACTGCTTCAACATGGAAAGGAAACTTTATACACTGACTCTGATTTTAGCTCTACTGAAGCCCCAGCTACACTTTTTCTATGACTGGACAAAGGGAAATGGGACTTTGTGAAACTAAGAGTGTAATTCCACTGAAATACAGCTTTCTATGATGTCACATTCTCCCATGTGAGTCTCAAGATATTTCTTTTATTGGGATATTGTAAGAATTCCACTCCGATGAGCAACTAGGGAAGACAAGTCCTTCTCTCCTCCATTAACACTATCACCTAGTGACATCATAGCCACCATAATGTCATAACATAACACATTAGAATTGCCTACAGTTTCCAGTATAATAACATATTGTACAGGCTTGTAGCCTAGGAGCAATAGGCTATGTCATACAGCCTAGGTATATAGTAGCCTACACCATTTTGTTTCTGTAAGTGCACTCCGTTATGTTCATACAATGATGAAATCGCATGATGACACATTTCTCAGAATTTATCCTGGTTGTTAAGCAACACACAACTATAATCACTCATTAGTTCCAAGAATATTTTTGTTGATTGTTGATTCTTTCACATTTTCTACATAAATGATCATGTCATCTGTGAACAAAGGCAGGTTTTTACATTTCTTCCCAATCTAGATAACTTTTAATTCCCTTTTTTGCCTTATTGCATTAGCAAGTACTTCCACTATGATTCTGAAAAGGGCATCCTTGCCTTGTAACTGAATTTAATGGGGAAGTGCTTCAGTAGATTTTCAAATTAAACAGTTCTCAAGGGTTAAACTAGATAACCATTGGACTCTATGCTTTGGACGGTAGCTGAGTAAATTCTTACAACATATTTTCAGTAGAATTTAGAGCACAACATGAAATGTCAATGCTGAGTCAGGGGAATCAATGCCAATATAATTGGTTTAACTTCTGAAATTCACAAAACAATGACTAGCATGTATTTCACATCTAGTATATACCAGGTATCATGAGAAGTGATTTATATACCTTCAGGCAGGTCAATTAAGGCGGCTTATTAGCAAAACAAATAATTATCTTAAATCATATTAGCATGTTACCAGAGACATCAATAACACTGCCCTAGATTTATATCTTCCCTTATTTCTATCTAAGCACTCTTCCAGAGACTATTCTCAATGCCTTAGGCAACTTACAACTTATAATTAATTATATTATCCACCACAGCATTTCTATATTAACTTGATTTTGACAGAGATGAACCCAAATTTCTTTTAAAAAAAATAACAATTATATGACTTCCCATTCCTTCACACAACGTATAGTCTTTAAGTATTTACTGTGTGCCAGCCCAGATTGCTATGATAGTATCATGTATAAGGCATTTCATTTAGTACCAAATGTTTTCTTTTACTCTGGCTTATATACATGGCATGTGACCAAACATAAGAACCAGTTTAAACTGAATTTGGAATATACTGATGAGCAGGTCTGAACAGGAACATCTTTAGATAGAACTTCATGAGCAATGTGGAGAAGAGATATTATAGTCATATGGGTATAGAGAAATCAGCTGACAATAAGGCAAGAGAGAGGAGTCAGCATAGCCTTTCTTCCAATAAATATGGTCATTTCAACTTTTTTCACATATTCACTAGGAGGACTGCTTTTTATCCATTTCACCTTAATAGTCTCTCCAGCTTTTTTATTTCTATGTTTTATATAAAGACCATCATGCTGAATGCTTGATTGTATTTAATAAAGCCCCATATTAATGCAGAATATAGGGAAGAATATAATTATTCTCTGGCTTTTGTACATTATAATTCTGTTCATAAACCTTAGATCTTTAAACAATTGCCTTGTCTTGTTTCCATTTATTCAAAGTGTGATTCAGAGTGATGGTTTCACCAGCCATTCCTTAGCAGGTATTCATGTGGTTTGGATTTGGAAAGCACATGGATTGCCCAGTACTGTCCCTGTTGAACATCAAACATCAGCCTTTTTCTGACAGAACATTTTTCTAATTGGTCAAGGTCACCTTGGATTCTGTTCTTGCCTTGCAAGGAATTTTCAACTTTTATTTCCCCTGCCCTCCAGCCCCATTTCCTAACATGGTGTCTTGTAGAAATTTAGGAGGATTTTTCTTATTTCTCTCACTTCAGACCTTGCAAAAAATATATAAAAAGTTCTGGAACAAGCCTATGTGGTTTCTGGGATATGTTGTTCCAGGTTCCTCCTATAGCATTTTTAGTGCCCTTGGAATAAGACCCATATAATAGTACAGCCCAGGCTTGATGTCCCTAACCCCTTAATAGAAATTCCTTACAGATCCACAAAGCTTTAGTGAAGTCCAGATGTGTCCTACACTGATTGCTCTCCTCTTTGTTCAAGACCTGCAACTCTGTGGCAGAATAAAATTAAAGTAGTTTAACAGGAGTTGCCCATCATAAAGAAAGTACCTTGGGATCTTTTGTTAGCAAATAGCTTGCTTGTTTTTTGTTCTAGTATCATCATATGCATTAAAGTGAAAATGGCTTAGTATAAGGAATACATTTCTAACTGTTAGAGCTATCCCGAGATGGAGTAGCTGCTTTGAGGAGGTGGTAAAGAATATATCAATGGAAGTACTCAAACAGAACGTTAAGAAGACATTCCTGTATTGGTTAGGACATTGAACTGGGTAACTCTCAGGATTATATTCAATGCTAAGTTGCGGCAATTCTGCAATTTTTTTGTATTTCCCATTAATATGTGTGTTTTTTTCATTTTTAAAAGATCATTTTTTTCAATTGTTTCATTTCAAAGATATTCTTAGACTTCTGCAAAACAGTGACTAGTTTTTTTCTTTCCCCCCCCTATATTCCATGCCACAACACGTACACCATAGAATTGTAAATGAGCAGAGGTTTCCCAGTGACTAAAAATTTGGAGATTTACAACTGTAATTAAAAAAATAAAATAATAAAATGATTAGACATCATTTGCTTGGGAGCAAAGCAGACAAAAGGAAGCAATCTAATCTTTAAAGATTAAAGTAGTAGAAGTTGACCTATAAATTCAGAGTTCTAGGGACTCATAATGGTGACATAAATGACTAAGTGAGTTATCTGAGTTTCCACATAGTTTCTCCTCAGAAGGGCATAGGACACTTGCTCACCCAAAGCCCTTTCCAGCACTGAGAAATAGCAAGTCACAAGCCTAATAAAATACAAGCCAAATTTGATCAAGTTATATTCTTCTCAGAGCTCAAGATAAATTAGATATGTACTTTCTTCCCTATGACAGCCTTAGGAGAAACAAAGCACCCCATAATACACTGACATAGCTGTATCCCCCAACTCAATTAATATAGAATGAGTTGCTAAGGCTTCTAATAACCAAAAGCCTCACTAGATTTGTGAAGCTGCACAATGGAATAATTTTTAATATCCTGTTCTTCATGCACTGGAATACATTTAGAATTGATTCCTTAGGAAATTAATGGAACAAAAATGAAAAATATCAATGTTGCACTGGAGCCAGCCTTTGTTCAATGTCTATGACTTATGACAGAAAAAAGAAACTTGTGAAGGGAGACCCAGATTGAAAGACTGTGTTCCTGTCGTGTGAACTGGGAAGAGCAAGATTGCCTGTACTTTCACTACATACTTAATTCATTAATTTTTTTAAAAATGTCTACATCATGAAAAAATGCTCTGGTGGTTTTTTTTTTTTGTTTGTTCGTTTGTTGTTGTTTTTTTACCTAAGTTACATTCCATCTAATAAACCCTCATTTCACAGGAGAAAACAACAAATCTTACAAACTTTAGACCAAGTCCCAAGGTGAGGCTCGTGCTGGAATCCGCTAATTATTTAAAAGATAACTGCAATTGTAATGGTGATGAAATATCCCATTCCCAAAATATATTTGGAGTTCAATGTTCCTGTCTAGGAGAACCTCAAATTCACTTAAATATAACAGTGGGTTTGTGTATTGTAGTATTTGACCCAAATTACATCATGTACTTGTCTGTACCTTTCTCAAGGAAGGAAAATAAGGTTGACCTTGTATACTAGAGGCCAACCACCCAGGGAACTCTGCCTAGCTGTCTGAAATCATATCATTATTGCCTTACTTACTTATTTTTATAATGCTGATATTATAGAGGAGTGAGAGGGAAAGAAAAATCTAAAAGGAACAACAGAAAACAATATTCAGAGTGACAGCTCTACCCTTCTAGTTCTTCTTTAGAAAGGAAAAAAAAGGAATTGTGAAGAGAAAAATAAGAGTTTTATTTTAACATATTAGTTAAGTGGTTTCTGATTATTTTCCACACATCTTATTTTACTATCTTGGTTTGAGTTACCCTCACCAATACAGATCCTGAAATAAGGATTCCAGTGCAAGAAGTCTGTTGGGAAGTGATCCCAGTAAGCACTGATAGGAAAGAGGAAATGTGTGACAGCAAAGGAAAAGAAGTCAATGAAGTCTGTGCTATCAAGCCAGTTGTGGACAGCTGGAGTTCAGTCCTTCTGAGGACCGCTAGAAGATAGTGCAGAATAGTACAATGTTATCCCAACTGTGGGACAAGACATCTGTAGGATATATCCACTGACTACCCATTTGTCATTAGTTTAGGGTTATTTCCCAGGGCTTTAAATTTGTAGCATTTCTGCTTGCATTGCCAGCAGGCTGAGCCTGATCCTTTGGCAAGAGAGAAAAAAATCCAACTTATAGAGATGAATGCTGAGTCGACATGGGCAGGGCACTTACACTGATTCTGTCATAAGATTCAACTTGGGATTTGATCAAAAGTCTATAAGCTTATTGCTTTCATAAATAGATGGTAGGCTATTTAAGTAAAGAGATTTAGTAATTTTTATAATGCTGATATTAGTAAAAGATAAAATAAGTACTCTAATTTATTAACTGGTGTGTTTAAATGTATTGTACAGTTACTCATTCAACATTGAATGTTCAGTTAATCTGTGTCAGAACCTGTCCTAGATCTCAGGTCTAACAATTCTTTGGTCAACAGAAAGGTCAAAAACCCTTATGCAATTATCCTAGAACATGGCATTATTCATAGACAGTTACTTCCACTTCAAGGCCATTCTCCCATCTAAGAGACTAATAACAGGCCAACTTACATATTTCAATCTAGCCCACTCCCAGTTTAACACACTTATCCCCCTTTATTATCCTCAAGATAAAACCCACCTTCACTTATCTTCCACCAAAGGAAGACATCATTAATAAAGCCCTTCAGGACCTCTCAAATTGTTCTCTTCTGTGGCCTCCACTAATAAAATAATAGCTATTATATACTTGAGAAATTACCATTGGCATACTGTTTAAAGCACCTGTATTGTATTTACTCATTCAGTCCAAACAATAATGCTACAAGGCAAAACTGTTATTCTCATTTTACAGATGAGTAACTAAGACAAAGACAGGTTAAGTAACCAGCCCAAGGTCACCCAGATAGTTGCAGAGTGGAGATTCGAAGCCAGGCAATCTGGTTCTAGAATGTATGTCTTAACTTCCGAACTATTAGAAACACTGCTGTTGTATTTCCTTATTGATATTGTTTTAATTCTAATCTAAATTTTATCATATATGCCATAGCTGGTTTGGCTCAGTGGACAGAACGTCTGCCTGAGGACTTGAGGGTCCCAGTCGATTTTGGTCAAGGGCATGTACCTTGGTTGCAAGCACGTCCCCATTAGGGGGTGTGCAGGAGGCAGCTGATCAATATTTCTCTCTCATTGATGTTTCTGACTCTCTATCCCTTTCCCTTCCTCTTTGTAAAAAATCAATAAAATATATTTTTAAAAAAACTTTAAATTTTATCATACATAAAAAAATAATAAAACAAAATACAGAAACATCTCAGTAATTTTGGAGGAGATTGGACTGAATTAATTAAAAGATTGAATTTGAGGGTTTTGTTGTTGTTGTTGTGATTTATTTTAAAAAGGCTTATGGAGTTTCCTCAAAAAACTAAAAATGGAACTCCCATTTGACCCAGTGATCCCACTTCTAGGAATATATCCCAAGAAACCAGAAACACCAATCAGAAAGGATATGCACCCCTATGTTCATAGCAGCACAATTTACAATAGCTAAGATTTGTAAACAGCCTAAGTGCCCATCAGCAGATGAGTGGATTAAAAAACTGTGGCACATCTACACAATGGAATACTACGCTGTGGTTAAAAAGAAGGACTTCTTACCATTTGCAACAGCATGGATGGAACTGGAGAGCATTATGCTAAGCAAAATAAGCCAGTCAGAGAAAGATAAATATCACATGATCTCACTCATTTGTGGAATATAATGAACAACATAAACTGATGAACAAAAACAGATCCAGAGACAGTGAAGCATCGATCAGACCATCAAACCTCAGAGAGACGGTAGGGGAGGGTGGGGGAAAGGGGGAGAAATCAACCAAAGGACTTGTATGCATGCATATAAGCATAACCAACAGACACAGACAACAGGGGGGTGAAGGCATGAGCAGGGGCATGGGCGGCAATGGAGGGATAAGGACACATATGTAATACCTTAATCAATAAAGAAAATTAAAAAATATATATAAAAAGGCTTAGTTCTTTCAATTGCACAAAAAGAATGAAACTGGCTAATAAGTAGAAGTTCTTAAGAGAGCTGCTTTTAGGAACAGATAAGAATGATTTATGCCCACTTTCACTTATATACTAATATTTATGGACATTATAACTATTATATCCATGGATGGAAAATGTTTTTTTGCATACCATGGGCATCCAATGATGGGTGCAAGGTGGTCCATTTGTAGCAAGAAAAGCATTACATTGAAGTAGCAATGCCTGGTTTTTGTTAGGCCATTCATTAAGGATAAAATCCAAGCTTCTGTTCTTTATCAAGTTCTCCTTAAAACCTCAGAATCAGTTAGACAAACAGCCAGCAGTGTCCCTGACCAATCTATATAGGGAGAACATTGCCAGGCCACAGGCTAAGCTCAGCTTTTCGCCATCTCCCCTCTATTAGAAAGAACTTGGGATATAAACAAGAGTAGGTCTAAATCTTGGTTTCACCACTTACTGGGTGTGTGTCTGTTTTCTTATCCTATATAATAATCCTATATAATAAAGAGGTAATAAGCAAATTGACCATAACACTAACACACAAGATGGCCACCCCCATGTGGTCAAAGATGGCTGCTCCCATGTGGCCACAAGATGGCCAGCAGGGGAGGGCAGTTGGGGGGACCCAGGCCTGCAGGGGAGGGAAGTTGGAGGCAACCAGGCCTGCAGGGGAGGGCAGTTGGATCAGACCAGGCCTGCAAGGGAGGGCAGTTGGGGGAGACCAGGCCTGCAGGGGAGTTCAGTTGGGGGTGACCAGGCTGGCAGGGGAGCAGTTAGGGGGTGATCAGGCTGGCAGGCAGAAGTGGTTAGGGGCAATCAGGCAGGCAGGCAGGCAGGCAAGTGGTTGGGAGCCAACAGTCCTAGATTGTGAGTGGGATGTCCCAGATTAGAGAGGGTGCAGGCTGGGCTGAGGGACACCTCCCCCCCCACCCCCACCCCGTGCACGAATTTCATGCACCGGGCCTCTAGTATTTTAAATAAGGATAATAATAAGACTAACCTCATAGAATTATTGTGATGATTAAGGGAGCTGGTATGAATAAAGTATTTAAGGCAGTGCTTAGTACGTGGCATGTGAGAATAAGTGGTAATGTTTAATGATTGTCATTAAGTAACCTTGATAGTGGTTAAATGTCCAAGCCCTAAAATCAAACTGTCTGTGATGTAATCATAGATCTGCCACTTAGACAATTCACTTAAACTCATTGAGGCTCAGTTTTCACACCTGGAAATTTAGTTTTATAATAGTTTTTGTGAAGATAAAAGAAGAAAACATAGGTGAATTGACTAATATAATACCTAGCACCATGTATGTGCCAATTTTAGCATTTTTTCCTGTAGGAAGCGGTTATAGGGTTAAGCCTCAGACTGACCTGCTGGCAAAGTCACAAACAAGTCCCAGCTTGGAGCGCACAGTCCTCTAAGCATAATTAAGCTTGATCTTGTGACTGCTCCCTAGATCTTTCCTGGGTAGCTAGTGGGCTGTGGGAGGGGCAGCAAGTGCTGCCAAAACAAGTGAAACTTACAACAACATTGTAGATTACCTTGTTTGTCCCTGATTATAAATAAAGCCTCAGCTTTTCAGTCTGGATCTGTTCTGTGGCCTCATCATGGCACAGAAGATCCACCTAGACCCAGCTTTTTCTCTTTGTCTATCATTTCTCCATCCTTCGTCGCCCCCACTCAGGCTCCCTGAACCCTTGGCTGTGCTGGTGCAGCACATTTTCCCCTTTTAATTTTAGTTTCTTCTTTGCCTTTACCTCAGGATGGCAATTACCTTTGGCCATCTACCCTCATACCTCATACTCCAAATTCAATAAAAAAAGAATACATATTTCTGGGGCATTTGTAGGATTCCATGGAACAGTTTAGGGACTGTGAGTGTCTTAGAATTGTTGATGGATTTCCAAATTCTACCACAGAGAAGTGATTTTGCATAGTGCTAAGAGCATGGACTCAGGCCTACACTGACTGAGTTTCTATCCTGGCTCTGTCATTGTATGATCATGAACAAGTTATTTAATCTCTCTGAGCCATAGTATTTTTAAGTGTAAAATGGGGATAAAAACAATGCCTTTAAGGATAATAAAAAACTACTATGAGAAAAAAAGATCATCACAAAAAAGAGAGACTACTATGAACAACTATATGCCAACAAATGGGATAATCTAGAAGAAATAGATGAATTCATGGGAACATACAGCTTACCAAGTCCGAATAAGGAAAAATCAGAAAATATAAAAAGAACAATAATGAATATGGAGATTGAATCAGTATTCTAAAACCTCAAAACAAGGGAAATTCAAGCACCAGATAGTTTCACTGGTGAACTATAAAACATTTTTAAAAAATATTTTTATTGATTTCAGAGAGGAAAGGAGAGAGAGAGGGAGATAGAAATATCAATGATGAAAGAGAATCATTGATCCACTGCCTCCTGCATGACCCCTACTGGAGATTGATCCTGCAACCTGGACATGTGCTCTGATCTTAGCACAATGAAGGTCATATATGACAAGCACACCATTAACATCATATAGTCTCAATGGTGAAAGGTTCAAAACTTTTTCTCCAAGATTATGAACAAGGCAAGGGTGTCCACTTTCACTGCCCTTATTCAAGATAGTACTAAAAGTCCTAACTAGAGCAATCAGGCAAGAGGAAAAAACAGAAGGCATCCAAATCAGAAAAAAAGACAGAAATTTGTCATTATTTTCAGATGATATATTATATACAGAGAAAATCCTAAAGACTCCACACAAAAAAAACCTGTTGCAATTAATCAATGAATTTAGTAAAGTTATAGGATATAAAATCAACATACAGAAATAATTTGCATTTCTATACACTAACAGCAGACTATCTGAAAAAGAAATAAAGAAAAGAATCTCATTCACAATAGTAACATCCTACCTAATAATAGACAAATATGCAAATTGACCATACCTCCGACACACCCACAAGCCACGCCCACCATCCAATCAGAGCGAGCATGCAAATTAACCCAAACCAAGATGGCTACAGCCAGAGAGCAAGGTTTCCTAAGTAACAGAGGAAGCCAAGCTTTCCGCCTGCCCTTGCCAGGCCTAAGCCTCCACTCAAGCTACAAAGTTTCAATTATAGAAGGTAAACAAATTCAAACAAATGGTGGCAGAATGGAGCTTGAGAGAGCAGGCCAGGGTTGCCGCCGGCAACAGGGGAAGCAAAGCTTTCCGCACACCCTGGCCAGGCCCACCCTCTTAAGGCAACAAAGTTTCAATTATAACCCCAACAGAAATGGCTGCCGGAGCCCCAGGCTTGGCTCTGCTCCAGGCTACAAAGTTTCAATTGTAGAAGGAAAATAAATTCCAGATACCAGGGCTTCTGCTTGGGTTGCCAGGGGGCGTGGCCGGCCTGAAAACCACCACAGACCCCTCGCTCAGGCTGCCCCACACCCCAAGGGAACCCCACCTTGATCAGGGACACCCTTCAGGGCAAACCAGCTGGTCCCCACCCCTGTACCAGGCCTCTATCCTATCTAATAAAAGAGTAATATACAGATTGATCATCACTGCAACACACAATATAGCTGCCCCCATGTGGTCAAAGATCCTGCCCCCATGTGGACACAAGATGGCCACCACAAGATGGCCAGCAGGAGAGGGCAGTTGGGAGGCACCCAGCCTGCAAGGGAGGGCAGTTGAGAGGGACCAGGCCTGCAAGGGAGGGCAGTTGGAGGTGATCAACCCTGCAGGAGAGGGCAGTTAGGGGTGACCAGGCCGGCAGAGGAGGGAAGTTGGGGGCAAATAGGCTGGCAGCAGAGTGGTTAGGGGGTGATCAGGCTGGCAGGCAGAAGTGGTTAGGGGCAATCAGGAAGGCAGGCAGGCAAGCAGTTGAGAGCCAGCAGTCCTGGATTGTGAGAGGGATGTCCGACTGGCCGTTTAGGCCTGATCCCATGGGCAGTCGGACATCCCTTGAGGGGTCCCATATTGGAGAGGGTACAGGCTGGGCTGAGGGACAACCCCCCTCCCGTGCACGAATTTCGTGCACCGGGCCTCTAGTAAAAAATAAATTCTTAGGAATAAATTCAAACAAGGAAGTGAAAGATCTGTACACTGAAAGCTATGAGATCTGATGAAAGAAATTGAAGAATACAAAAGCAAATGGAAAGATATCTCATGTTTATGTATCAGAAGAATGAATCTAGTTAAAAAATGTCCATACTACCAAAAACCATCTACCTATTTATGTAATCACTATCAAAATTCATTTTTTCCACAGAAATAGAAAAAAATATCCAAAATTTGTATAGAATCACTAGACCCCAAATAACTAAAGCAGTTCTGAAAAAAAAGAACAAAGTATAACACTTCCTGATATGTAAGTATACTACAAAATGATAGCAATCAAAAGAGTATGATACTGACACAAAAAAGAACATATAGATGAAGGGAACAGAATCAAAGGCCCTGAAATAATCCCTGCAATATACAGACACAGCACATTTGACAAGGTAGACAAGAATATTCAATGCAGAAAGGATAAGTCTCCTCAATAAATGATTCTGGAAAGAGCGGGAAAATAAAATTGGACTTTTAATTCATACCACTCATAAAAGTTACCTTAAAATTGATTAAAGACTTAAATGTAAGACCTGAAATTCTAAGATCCTATAAGAAGACATAGGGGTAAAGCTCCTTGACTAAAGTCTTGGCAATGATTTTTTGTATGTGACACCAAAAAATACTTGCAGCAAAGGTAAAAATAAATAACTGGAATTACCTCAAAATAAACAGCGCCTGCATAGCAAAGGAAATAATCAGCAAGATGAAAAGGAAACTTATGGAATGGGAGAAAATATATGCAAACTATATATCGAATGAGGAGCCAATTTGCAAAATATATAAAGAATTCATACAACTCTATAACATCAACAACAAAGTCTGATTTTTTTAAAAGGGCAAAGGAACTGAATAGATATTTTTACAAAAAGAGATACAAATGTCCAACAGGAAGATAAAAATGATGGTCAATATCACTAGTCATCAGGGAAATGCAAATCAAAACCACAATGAGATATCACCTTATACCTGTTAGAATGGCAATATTTAAAAATACAAGTGGTAACACATGTTGGCAAGGATGTGGAGAAAAGGAAACACTTGTGCACTATTGGTAGGAATGTAAATCAGTAAAGCCACTATGAAAAACAGTATGGATGTTCCTTAAAATATTAAAAATAGAACTACCATATAATTCAGCAATTCCACTTCTGGATAATTTTTCAAAAAAGTATAAACATAATAATGACATCTGCATCCCCATGTTTATTATTCACAATAGCAAAGATATGGAAAGAGCAGTGCCTGTCAGTGGATGGAATGGATAAAGAGGATGTGATTATATATATATCAGAATATTAGTAACTATCAGAAAGAACTAAATCCTGTCATTTGTAACAACACGGATAGTCTTTGAAGAGATTATACTGTTTAATAAGTCAAACAAAGACAAATCCTATATATCCCTTATATGTAGAATCTACAAAAAGCTGAACTCATAGAAACAGAGTAGAATGATGGTTATTTACCATGGGCTGGGGGTTGGGGAAAAGGAGGAGAGGTTTGGCAAAGGATACAAATTTCCAGCTAAATGATGAATAAGCTCTGGCAATCTAATACACAACATTGTTTTTATATACAACAATACTGCCCTAGCTGGTTTGGCTCAGTGGATAGAGCGTCAACCTGTGAACTGAAAGGTCCCAGGTTCAATTCCTGTCAAGGGAACATGCCCAGGTTGTGGGCTTGATCCCTAGTGGGGGACTTGCAGGAGGCAGCCAATCAATGATTCTCTGTCATCATGGTTGTTTCTATCTCTCTATCCCTCTTCCTTCCTCTCTGAAATCAATAAAAATATATTTAAAAAAACAAACAACAAAAAACAATACTGTACTACTGTATCTACTGGAAAGTTAATGGAATAGATCTTACATGTATTTACTACAAAAAATATGGTAATTATGTAAAGAGATGGAAGTGTTAGCTAACACTATGGTGATAATAATACTGCAATGCATAAATGTATCAAATCAAGAAGATGTACACTGTAAAGCTACACAATGTTACATGTCAATTATCTATATATATAAAAGCCTAAGCGACCAGCTGACTGGTCGGTAGCTATGACATGCAATGACCACCAGGGGGCAGATGCTCAATGCACAGGGATGGAAACATGGAACAGACTGATGAATCTCAGAGGGTAGGGGGGAGGGGAGAGGGCAGGAAGAGATTAACCAAAGATCTTATATGCATGCTAGAGGCCCGGTGCATGGATTTGTGCACTGGTGGGGTCCCTTGGCCTGACCTTAAGGGATCAGGCTGAAACTGGCTCTCCAACATCCCCCAAAGGGTCCTGGATTGCGAGAGGGTGCAGGCCTAGTATAAAAATAAAGTAGGAAAAAATAAAGTTAAGGGAATAGTTGGCAAAACCTACATCTTAGAGTTGTTGTAAGATAAGTCTTAAATGAGTTAATACATGAAAAGTAGATAGTATAACACTTGACAAACACTAAGAACTTGTCATTGTTACTACTTTAGAGTAGGCTATTGTACTTGACTATTAAGGAATAAAAGACAGTCAATGTGTCACCCCAAACCATTATCCTCAATTAATATTTCACAAAGAAGGCAAGAGCATACAATGCAGTAAAGACAGTCACTTCAATAAATGGTGTTGGGAAAATTGGACCGATACATGCAAAAAAATTAAACTAGACCACCAACTTATACCATATACAAGAATAAACTCAAAATGGATAAAAGACTTAAGTGTATGTCATGAAACCATAAAAATACTAGAAGAAACCATAGACAGTAAAATCTCAGACATCTCTCATAGCAATATGTTTACCGATACATCTCCTAGGATAAGGAAAATAAGGAGAAAATAGACAAATGGGACTACATCAAAATAAAAAGCTTCTGTACAAAAGCTTCATCACCAAAATGAAAAGAAAGATCACATATTTGCCAATGATACATCCGATAAAGGATTAATTTCCAAAATATATAGGGAACTCATACAACTTAACCAAAGGAAGACAAACAGTCCAATTAAAAATTAGCAAAGGACCTAAATAGACACTTCTCCAAAGTGGACATACAGAAGGCTAAGAGACATATGACAAAATGCTCAAAATCACTAATCATCTGAGAGATGTAAATTAAAGTGAAAATGAAATATCACCTCACACCTGTCAGAATGGCTACCATCAACACATCAACATAACAAGTGCTGGTGAGGATGTGGAGAAAAGTGAACCACAGTACACTGCTGTTGGGAATGCAGACTGGTGCAGCCATTATGGAAAACAGTATGGAGTTTCCTAAAAAAATTAAATATGGAACTACCATTTGACCTAGTGATCCCACTTCTAGGAATAGATCCTAAGAAACCTGAAACACCAATCAGAAAGAATGTATGCACAATTTACAATAGCTAAGGTTTGGAAACAACCTGAGTGCCTGTCAGCAGATGAGTGGATAAAAAAGCTGTGGCATATTTACACCATGGAATACTATGCAGCTGCAAAAAAGAAAGAACTCTTACCATTTGCAACAGCATGGATGGACCTGGAGAGTATTATGCTAAGTGAAATAAGCTAGTCAGAGAAAGATTACTATCACATGATCTCACCCGCATATGGAATCTAATGAAGAAAACAAAGTGATGAATAAAATAGATACAAATACATATAAGATTGGAACAGCCACAAATTTCAGAGGAACACAGGGGAGGGGGAGTTGGTGGGGAGTGATTAACCATGGAACTAATATGCATATATGCAAAACCCATGGACACAGACCATGGAGTGGTGAAGGCCTGGGAGGGGTGGTGGATATGGGGTAGAGGGGGTCAATGGGTAAAAAAACACAGACAAAGGGGACATCTGTAATACATACAACAATAAAGATAAATTTTATTTAAAAGCGGGGGGGGGCAGTCAGTGTAATTGGCTGGTTGACAGACTGGGAGCCTGTGTAAACCTCTGTATGATTCCCATATGTGTATATCTGACACAAAGGTATTCTTTGGCTAAGGCAGTCATGGACTAGTCCTGCAAGAGAGGATGGAATTAAGCTAAAATTCTACTATGAAAAGAGATTGAGTTTATTTTATTTTATTTTTTTGTTTTTTTTTTAAATTTCTTTATTGATTAAGGTATCACATATTTGTCCTCATCCCCCCCATTCTCATCCCAAACCCCTCCCCATGCATGCCCCCACCCCGCTGTTGTCTGTGACCACTGGTTAGGCTTATATGCATGCACACAAGTCCTTAGGTCAATGTCTCCCCCTTATCCCCACCCTCCCCTACCCTCCCTCTGAGGTCCGACAGTCTGATCTATGCTTCCTTGTCTCCAGGTCTGTTCTTGTTCATCAGTCTATGTTGTTCATCATTTCCCCTAGATGAGTGAAATCATGTGCTACTAGAAATACACTTATAAGAACCAAAAATGAGACAAGCAATAATGGTTATGCTGAAAGGCAAATGAATCAGTCTGTAGTGAGTTTCTTTCTGGGCCAACAGTTCTTTTGAGTCCCAATTTCAATGTCAAACAGTTCCTTATGTGTACATGTCAGCAATTATTTTTCAGTTCTGACGGTGGACAAATGGTGGTAAAGCAGGTCCGACCCTATCTGGTTTTGTCCTGAGCAACCTGCAGTGATGTACAGCTGCTGACTGCTAGTATGGCAAGGCATCGTCAGCGTCTTCCATCTCTGGACTGTTTCTCTTCTGTCTTCATGGCTGGAATAGTCCTGTCAATTCCTCTCTGTTGCAGGAATCCACATGGTCTCAGAGTTGTTTTCCGAAAATATAGAAACATATTCTCGACCAAAAGTTAATAAAGGAATATTTTCTGTAAATGTGACTTGCGATCCTTTTTCATTTTTTGCCCCAACTATTTTCCTTTGGTTTGTTTTGACACCATGTATGTTTTACATGGGTGTCTTGCTGTTAGCATTACAAGTGAAAGTTAATTTTCAAAAGTAAATTTTTTCTAGATGTAATTTACTTACAGGATATTTTTCCTTACATGATATTCTTCTACTATCCCCCCATTTTTGATTTAAATATTAAGAGGCTTTTGGAAATTTTATAATATAGTCTTGATGACTTTTAAATTTTAATTTTTTTGCACTAAAATATGGCTGCTTTAGGTTCACTTCATGTTACACAATTTTACCATGAGATGAACTACCAATAAAACTTTTAGTTAACACTTTAGGAACAGCTTTTTGTCCAGTACAATTAATTTTTCTAGAATATTTGCTTGTTTCAATTAGCCAATTTAAAATAACCTGAAAACTTGACTACTATTTTACTGTCAAATTTAATACTCTAACAACTATCTTATTTTACCCTGTAAATATTAGTGGAAAGGATTATTTGCCTTCTTGAGTAGGCCCTGAGCATTCCTGGTGCTAGGCTGGATTTAGATATCAAAAACCCACTTCCCCACACCATGGGTACAAGACAACTCAAACAAGTCTTGTTGCAGTGAGAGGGCAGCTGCTGTTGGCCAAGTCTCTGTCTGTTACCTGGGTCCCAATTTGAGCTTGGCATGGGAAGCTAAGCAGCCCTGGGGGCAGGAGACCTCTCTCAGAAGGGGTGAGGGTTCAGGACCCTACAAAGTTGGGAGGTGAGGGTCTGGGCCCCACCTCTGTTGACCCCCAAGTTCTCTCTGATGGCCCCTCTGTGACTGTGCCTGTCTTAGGTTGTTCCTTTCCTGAGGAATCTTACCCGTCTCTGGCTAACCAGCCATCCTCTGGGGCCAAGCAGGGTGATGTGAGGTTCAGTTCTGTCTCCTTGGTAGCCTATGCCCCCGTGGCCTCCATGCCCAGCACCTGCCTTGGGATCCCCTTGACTGCTGGCAAGGCCCCAGCACTGATTACATATCTTTTTTTAAAAATATATATATTTTATTGATTTTTTACAGAGAGGAAGGGAGAAGGATAGAGAGCTAGAAACATCGATGAGAGAGAAACATCAACCAGCTGCCTCTTGCACACCCCCTACTGGGGATTTGCCCGCAACCAAGGTACATGCCCTTGACTGGAATCGAACCTGGGACCTTTCAGTCTGCAGGCCGATGCTCTATCCACTGAGCCAAACCAGTTTCGGCTGATCACATATCTTGGGGAACCCAGGTTTCTTCTTCAGGGAGGGCCCAGCTCACCCCACTGGGCGAGAGACAGATTCATGGTACCAGCCATCACGAGGCTTCAACCTCTGCATGAACAGAAAGTTCAGGCAACAGCTGTGGGCAATTGGATTGTGAGAAGAGGGTCCCTCTTGGCTAAAATGGCAATTGAGGCCAATATAGAATGCTCAGGTGCCTTCCCAGGGGGCCCTCTACACAATGGAAGGGATTAAATCCTTTCATGTCCTTTTAAAATTGCTGCCAGACATTCAAAGAATTAGTTTGTAAGTTTGTTTGGGATAATTGTATATTATGCTGTTGTAATTCTAAAATATCCAGAGATGTGTTACCTTTGTCTCCAAGCACCAAAAAGATGATTTTTTATTGATTCCCAAGGGTGTGAGGTACTATTATAGGTAATGGGGGTAACAGAAATCTGGGAAAATTTATAATGATATTGTAGAATAATATAATGTAAGGATATTCTTTTCTCTAGGCCATGGCAATTCCATTTCAAACTGGCTGTCAATTTCTTTTTGTATAGACAAGGTCTTAGTTACATTTTCTGCACCTCTCCCAGGAGCAAGTAGTGATAGTCCCTTTCTTTGGTGTCCACACAAGCCAGAAACCTCTCTTTAATGTTACACACAAAGGGGCAGTGGTTTGATTTTGTGTCATACAAAAGGGAAGCTGGGTGGAGACCCCTGTGTAATTATACTTCCTTGCCCCACTCATGGTCCTCCTGGATGACCAAGGTGTTTGGTATTATTGGTGACTACATTAGGTGGGGAATCAGCCCATGTAAGGGCTCTTACCCATGAAGGGTCAGGAACATAAATCCAAAATACTTCCCCATTTGCCCCAGGTAATATTACCGTACTGCTGATGATTACTAGCATGGCAAGAAAGACGTTCTCAGGCATTCTTGGGTTTCAGATTGAGTTTAATATCAAAAGATTCACATTTAGTGCTTGTTCTGTTGCCTACTAGTTGTGCAGCCTTGTGAAACTCACCTTCATTGAGTCTTAATTTATCCAACTATAAAATGGGCACTATAAGTCTGATGTTACAAGCTTTTTCTGAAGACCATAATAAAATTAAAAACAATAATAAAGCTTGGCAAATGAGTAAGTACTATGCAAATAAAATGCCTTTTCTCTCATTTGTTTTCTCAGTTGTTGCTATTGTATTTGCTGTTTTATAAATATGTATGTCCTTTTCATGCCCAATTTTAAAATGGGCTTTTGCCTTGGGGCTTTGTAGCACCATCTGCTTAGATCTGGAAGGTGGGGGATCTGGACCTGGGGTGGTCAGAACTGATTGAAACTTTAAGGCCCCTGATTAAACTCGATGCCAGTATCCTAACAATCACACTTGCACTTAAACTTGGGTGGTTGTGAATATAGGTACGGTCACTAATCAACCAGGTGGCTACCCGCTGCCCGAAATATGGGCAATTAAGTACAAGGGCCATTTTTATCCAGAGGGTTTGCTATTTCATAGCCAATTACCCAGGCAGCTTCACCCCACTTTGAACTTTGTGGGAAGTAAGGGCAGCATATGCATTTGCAAACTCAATAGCTTCCCTGTAGTTCCTGCCATCAACCCTATTCATCTCATTCTAAAGGAGCTTCAGCATACACCTGCCTTTCAGTATTTAACTCCTTAATTTAGAAAGAAGCAGCAGGAAATTGGAAGCAAGAACTATTTTTATCTTTATAATGGCAAAAGCAATTTTAGCACTATATCCACATCATAATCTGCATTTCTGCAATCTGCTATATTATAAAATATCAAAATCAAGAATGAATGCCTTCTCAGACATTCATATGGCTTCCCGATGCAATTTTTTCCTAATTAGAATAGTGCTCAGTTAAGAATAAGACATTTAATGTTATTATGTCCCTAGAGCAAATGGAAATTTTACTGATGACCAGTTGTACTCAGCTTTACCAAAGAAAATTCAGCTTTATGGCATGAGCTTATTTGAAAAGAGACTTTACTATTAAAATGCACTAATTAGGCCTATAGCATTAAAAAAGTCCTGAAGTGGAAGCTTATTTGTGGAAATGCACATCCAAAAACAGAGTGATACGCACACTAAGCTGCCAGCTAGTGGTTTGTCCCTCTGTCCCCAGCCCACCTCCTGAGGTTATTCAAGGGAAGAAGAGAGGGATGTGAAGTAAGGTTGTAAATGACATCTTTGTGTTCACTATACCTATCAGTGGAATTAGAACTCTGATCATCCCCACACTTTTGTTACTCCTCAGTTGCTTATATTACTTCTCTGAATCTTTCCTTTATACTCAAGCAAAGAGAGCCCTCCCTCTCTATCCTCCCATCACTATTCTCAGAGTAGCCTTCCCAGGCCCTTGGGACACTAGAAATGGCTTTCAAAAGAGACAAGAAGATGATAGGGAGAATTATTGCCTTCAAAGCCTAGTTTCAGGCATCTTCTTAACACCTTCCTTGCCTTCTCCTTAGAGCATTGATGATCTATATAAGAATGTCTCTAACATTACTATGTATACAAGTTACCAGAGGATGTTATTAAAATGCAGGCTCTGATTCAGCATGACTAGGCTGGTGGCTTATGATTCTGCATTTCTGTTGGACTCCCAGTTTATCCTCCAACCTTGTTTATCCTTTGTTCAGCATCCTTTGAAAATGCTGCTGATCCACAGGCTGTATTTTTTTATTGATTAATGTATTACATATGTGTCCATGCCCCCCACTCCCATACATGCCCTCATCCCCCCCCAGTGTCTTGCATCCATTGGTTATGCTTATATGCATGCATAGAAGTCCTTTGGTTGATCTCTTACCTCCCACCCCCATCCCCAGCCTTCCCCCTGTCATTTGACAGTCTGTTTGATGCTTCTCTGCCTCTGTTAATTAGGTTACAATGTTCTTTATTATCCATAAATGAGTGAGATCATGTGGTATTTTTCTTTCACTGCCTGGCTTATTTCACTTAGCTTAATGCTCCCCAGTTCCATCCATGCTGTTGAAAATGGTAAGAATTACTACTTTTATAAAACAGCCTATTATTCCATTGTGTAGATGTACCATAGTTTTCTAATCACCTCATCTGCTGATAGGCACTTAGGCTGTTTCCAATTCTTATCTATTGTAAATTGTGCTGCTATGAACATAGGGGCACATATATCCTTTCTGATTGGTGTTTCTAGTTTCTTGGGATATATTCCTAGAAGTGGGATCACTGGGTCAAATGGGAGTTCCATTTTTAGTTTTTTGAGGAAACTCTATACTGTTCTCCACTGTGGCTGCACCAGTCTGCATTCCCACCAGCAGTGCACGAGGGTTCCTTTTTCTCCACATCCTTGCCAGCACTTGTCGTTTGTTGATTTGTTGATGATAGCCATTCTGACAGGTGTAAGATGGTACCTTATTGTCATTTTGATTTGCATCTCTGGGATGATTAGTGACTTTGAGCATGTTTCCATATGTCTCTTGGTCTTCCTTATGTCCTCTTTCGAAAAGTATCTATTTAGGTTTGTTGCCCATTTTTTATTGGGTTGTTTATCTTTCTTTTATTAAGTTGTATGAGTTCCCTGTAAATGTTGGAGATTAAATCCTCATTGGAGATAACATTGGCAAATATGTTCTCCCATGCAGTGGGCTTTCTTGTTTTGTTGATGATTTCTTTTGCTATGTAGAAGCTTTTTATTTTGATGTAGTCCCATTTGTTTATTTTCTCTTTAGTTTCTATTGCCCTAGGAGCTGTATCGGTAAAGATATTGCTTCGGCATATGCCTGAGATTTCTCTTCCTGTGGATTCCTCTAATATTTTTATGGATTCCCGTCTTACATTTAAGACTTTTATCAATTTTGAGTTTATTTTTGTGTATGGTGTAAGTTGGTGGTCTAGTTTCATTTTTTTGCATGTATCTGTCCAATTTTCCCAACACCATTTATTGGAGAGTCTGTCTTGACTCCATTGTATGTTCTTGCACCTTTGTCAAATATTAATTGAGCATAGTGGTTTGGGTTGACTTCTGGGTTCTCTATTCTATTCCATTGGTCTATATGTCTGTTCTTGTGCCAGTACCAGGCTGTTTTGAGAACAGTGGCTTTGTAATACAGCTTGATATCTGGTATTGAGATCCCTCCTATTGTTCTTCTTTCTCAGGATTACTGCAGCTATTCAGGGTCTTTTTTATTCCAGATGAATTTTTGGAGAGTTCTTTCTAGGTCTGTGAAATATGCTGTTGGTTTTTTAATTGGAAGTGCATTGAATGTATAGATTGCTTTGGGTAGTATGGACATTTTAATGATGTTGATTCTACCAATCCATGAACACAGTATGCTCTTCCATTTATTTATGTCTTCCTCTGTTTCTTATTTCAATGTCCTGTTGTTTTCTGAGTAGAGGTCTTTTACCTCCTTAGTTAAGTTTATTCCTAGGTATCTTAATTTTTTTGGTGCGATGGTAAATGGGATTGTTTTCTTAGTCTCTCTTTCTGTAAGTTCACTGTTGGTGTATAGAAATGCCTTAGATTTCTTGGCATTAATTTTGTATCCTGCTACATTGCCAAATTCATCTATTAAGTCTAATAATTTTTTGATGGAGTCTTTAGGGTTTTCTATGTACAGTATCATGTCATCTGTGAATAATGACAATTTTACTTCTTCTTTTCCAATTTGGATGCCCTTTATTTCTTCTTCTTGTCTGATTGCTGTGACTAGCACTTCCAGTACTATGTTTTAAAAAAGTGGTGAAAGGGGGCATCCCTGTCTTGTTCCTGTTCTTAGTGGAAATGATTTTAGTTTTTGCCCATTGAGTATGATGTTGGCTGTAGGTTTTTCATATAAGGCTTTTATTATGTTGAGGTATGATCCCTCTATTCCCACTTTGCTGAGTATTTTTATCAAGAAAAGGTGTTTGATTTTTGTCAAATGCCTTTTCTGCATCAATTGATATGATTATGTGATTTTTGTCTCTCACTTTGTTTATATGATGTATCCCATTTATTGATTTGTGAATATTGTACCAGTCTTGCATTCCTGGAATAAATCCCACTTGGTCATGGTGTATGATCTTTCTCATGTAATGCTGGATTTCGTTTGCTAGAATTTTGTTGAGGATTTTTGCATCTATGTTCATCAGGGCTATTGGCCAGTAATTCTCTTTCTTTCTGGTGTCTTTATCTGGTTTTGGGATTAGCATAATGCTGGCTTCATAGAAAGAGTTTGGAAGTGTGCCTTCCTCTTGAATTTTTTGGAATAGTCTGAGAAGGATTGGTTTTAGTTATTCTTTGAATGTTTGGTATAACTCCCCTGTGAAACCATCTGGTCCAGAGCTTTTGTTTGCTGGAAGCTCTTTTATTACTGTTTCAATTCCATCAGTAGTTATTGGCCTATTCGGGTTTTTTGAATCTTCCTGATTGAGGTTTGGAAGCTTGTATTTTTCTAGTAATGTGTCCATTTCATCAAGGTTGTCCAGTTTGTTGGAGCAGAGTTGTTCATAGTATTTTTTTACAATCCTTTGTATATCTGTGGAGTCAGTTGTTACATCACCTTTCATTTCTGATTTTGTTTATTTGGGCACTCTCTCTTTGTTTCTTGGTGAGTCTGGCTAGAGGTGCATCAATCTTCTTCATCCTTTCAAAGAACCAGCTGTTGGTTTCATTGATCTTTTGTATTGTGTATTTTTTATCTCTATGTCATTCATTTCTGCTCTGATCTTTATTATCTCCTTCCTTCTGGTTACTGTGGGCTTTTCTTGTTGCTCTCTTTCTAACTCTTTGAGTTGTAGGGTTAGGTAATTTATTACCATTGTTTCTTGTTTTTTTTGCAGAATGCTTGTAGAGCTATGAACTTCCCTCTCAAGACTGCTTTCGCTGTGTCCCATAGATTTTGGATTGTTGTGTTTTCATTGTCATTTGTTGCCATGACATTTTTATTTCTTCCTTGATCTCTCTGGTGACCCAGTCCTTGTTTAATAGCATGCTGTTCAGTCTCCATGTGTTTGATTTCTTTGGATTGTGTTTATTGTAGTTGATTTCCAGTTTTATGCCACTGTGATCTGAGAAGATGCTTGATATAATTTCTATCTTCTTGAATTTGAAGAGACTTTGCCTGTGACCCAGCATATGGTCTATCTTTGAAAATGACCCATGTGCACTTGAGAAGAATGTATATTCTGTGGCTTTGGGTGAAATGTTCTGAAGATGTCAATTAATTCCATCTGGTCTAGTGAGTCATTTAGGATTGATGTTTCTTTGCTGATTTTTTGTTTAGAGGATTTGTCCAATGGTGATAGTGGGGTATTAAAGTCTCCTACTATGATTGTATTGCAATTAACCTCTCCCTTGATATCCTCCAGGAGTTTTTTTATATATTTGGGTGCTCCTATATTGGGTGTGTATATGTTTACCAGAATTATTTCTTCTTGTTGGATTGCTCCCTTTAGTATTATGAATTGGCCTTCCTTATCTCTTGTTATGGCATTTACTTTGAGGTCTATTTTGTCAGATATAAGTATTACTACCCCAGCTGTTTTTTCATTTCCATTTGCCCAAAATACATTTTTCCATCTCTTCACCTTCAATCTGTGTGAGTCTCTTGTTCTGAGGTGGGTCTCTTGTAGACAGCATATATATGGGTCCTGTTTTTTTTTATCCATTCAGCCACTCAATGTCTTTTGATTGGAGTATTTAGTCTGTTTACATTTAAAGTTATTACTGAAAGGTATTTGTAATCATATCTATTTTTGTGTCTGTGTTCCTTCTTACCTGTTTATTTCTTCTTTTTACATTATTCCCCTCAGCATTTCTTGCATTGCTGGTTTGGTGGTGATAAACTCCCTGAGCCTTTTTTTGTCTTCGAAGCACCTGATTTCCCCTTCAATTTTGATTGATAGCCTTGCTGGATATAGTATTCTTGGATTCAGTCCTTTGCTTTGCAACACTTTGTATACCTCCTTCCATTCCCTTCTAGCTTGTTGTGTTTCTGTTGAGTAATCATTTGACAATCTGATGGGTGTTCCTTTGTAGGTAACTCTCTATCTCTCTATTGCTGCCTTTAAGATTCTCTCTTTGTCATTTATATTTGCCATTGAAACTATGACATGTCTTGATGTGGGTCTTTTGAGGTTGATCCTGCTTGGGACTCTCTGTATTTGTGTAACTTTTTTCTTTCCCATATCCGGGAAGTTTTCTGTCATTATTTCTTCAAATAGATTTTCTAATCTCTGCTGCTCTTCTTGTCCTTCTGGCAGCCCTATTGTACACATGTTACTTTGTTTCATGTTGTCCCGAAGCTCCCTTAGGCTTTCCTCCTGCTTTTTAATTTTTTTCTCCAATTGCTGTTCAGATTGAGCTTGTTTCTGTACCTGATCTTCTAACTCATTAATTCGGTCCTCTGCTTCTTCTAGTCTACTGTTGAAACTTTCCATGGTGTTTTTTATTGTAGCTATATCACTTTTCATTTCTTCCTGATTCTTGCATAAGTTTCTGATTTTCTCATCCATCCGATGTATAAATTCCACGACCATTACTCTGAACTCTTTTTAGGTCATGTTGCAAGCTTCAGTTTCACTAATTTCCTTTCTTGCCGACTCCTCATTTTCTTTCCTCTGTGAATTGTTTCGTCTCCCCATTCTGACTATCACCAGAAAGCTCAAGCTTCCGTTTGCGTGGACCTGGGCCCTGTGCTGTGGGAACTCGCACCACCCGAGTTTCACTGAAGTGCTCTGACACGAGGACGTGTGGCTGCCATTGGTTGGTGGGAACCAGGCTTGCGCAGGGTCAGTGTCCCCGGTGTTCTGTTGGTCTCGTGTGCACACTTAGAATCAGGGGCCCTGTCTGCACCACACTGTTGGTATGTGCTAAAAATGAGATCCTTAGCACGTGTCTGAAGTCAGAATTTCCCTGTGTCTGCACCAAGAATCGAGTGTCAGAGTCTCTGTTGCCTCGTGTGGCTTCTCATTAAGAATCAGGGTCCCTGTGTGTGCATGCACCAACAATTGGAGTCACTGGCTCTTAGTGTGAATGTGCTGTGAGTCAGGGATCCCAAGCAGCTGTGTCCACCGTGCCAAATTCCCTGAAGTGGAGCTATGTCCTGTGTGTGCTCTCTCTACTGAGCCAAACCGGCTAGGGCTTCGCACACTCTCAAATTCCTGAAGGGGAGCCCTCTGTGCATGCTCTCAGATTCCCTGAAGGGGAGCTGCGTCTTTCCCCATGAGCCAAATTCCCCAAAGGGGAACCCTCTGTGGGCGCTCTCAGATTCCCTGAAGGGGAGCTGCGTCCCACACGCAAAATTCCCCAAAGGGGAGCCCTCTGTGGGCACTCTCAGATGTCCCGAAGGGGAGCTTTGTCCTATGTGCTAAACTCCCTGAAGGGGAGCGCATCCGTGCGTCGGCGCTCTGCAGCTTGGGCGAGGGGCGGGTCTATCAGTTACTATGGCGCTATCCACCAGCCTGCGGGGAGGGGGATAGGCTCTTTGACTCACGGAAATCTGCTGCTGGGAAGTCTGGATTCTTGTTGTCTGTTGGTCTGAAGCTGTGATAGCAGTTCTCTGTCCCAAGTGGCTGCAGGGTCCTGGTTTGTGTCAGAAGCCAGGATCCTAGTCTCAGGCAGCTCTGTTTCTCAAGATGGCATGGTCTCCGTGCTCGCACTGGCTGCCGAGAAGTGTTCGCTTTGTACACGGGGCTCCGCCATCTAAGACTGCCCAGTTTGGCAGCCCCTTGGAAGACCTGCAGAATCTAACTGACCCTAGTTCATACACACACTCACCACACATGTCTACACTCTCCTCTATGGGTTCCTCACTCTCATACTCTCTCCCTCCCTACCTTCCTGCTGGTTGCCATCTTTCCCAGTTCTCTCTGGGTCATGTTTTCTTATCCATTCAGATACCCTATGTCTTTTGATTGGAGCATTTAGTCCATTTACTTTTAATATTATTATTGATAAGTACTTGTTTGTCATCATTTTTATTCTTAATGTTTGTGTTCCTTCCTGCCTTTCTGTTTCTTCTTTTTACAGCAGTCCCTTTAGCATTTCTTGCATTGCTGGCTTTGTGGTAATAAACTCTTTTAGTCCTTTTTTTTGTCTGTGAAGCACCTGATTCCACCTTCAATTTTGAATGATAGCCTTGCTGGGTATAGTATTCTTGGATTCAGTCCCTTGCTTTGCATCACCTTGTATATTTCATTCCATTCCCTTCTGGTCTGGTGTGTTTCTGTAGAGAAATCCATTGATATTATAATGGGAGATCCCTTGTAGGTAACTTTCTGTCTCTCTGTGGCAGCCCTTAAGATTCTTACTTTGTCATTGATGTTTGCCAATTTAATTATGATGTGTCTTGTTGGTCTTTCTGGGTTCATCTTGTTTGGGACTCTATGTGCTTGGACTTGCATGGCTTTTTTCTTGCCAATTTCAGGGAAGTTTTCTGTCATTATTTCTTCAAACAGGCTTTCTATTCCTTGCTCAGTTTCCTAACCTTCTGGCACCCTTATTATGTGGATGTTTTTTTCATTTTGCATTGTCTTAAAGCTCCCTTAGACTCTCCTCTTTCTTTTTACGTTTTCTATCCAGTTGCTGTTGTGTTTGTGTGTTTTTTCCTACCTTGTCTTCTAATTTGCTGATGCGGTCTCATGCTCTTCTAGTCTACTGTTTAAGCCTTCCATTATGTTCTTTTTGCAGCTATATCATTCTTCATTTCCTGTTGGTTCCTTTTCATGTTGGTGCCTTTCTCATTTAGCTCCTTATAATTCTCATTGAGTTGTGTGTATTTGTCATGCAGCCATTTGAGCACCCTTATAACCATTACTCTGAATTCTTTCTCTGACATGTTGCTTGCCTCCATTTCATTTAATTCCCTTTCTGGTGATTCCACCTTTTCTTTCCTTTGGGGATTGTTTTTTTATCTCCCCATTTTAATTATTTCTGTTTCTTATATCTAACTGCTTTGCTACCAAGGTTCTTTTGGGGGTGGTACTAGAGGTGTGATCTCAGGTCTCCTAGGCTTGGTGATCTAGCGGAACTCCCTACTTGAGCTATTTGAATTCTCTTGATGGTGTTGGATCTTGAATGTTAGTTTCTTATTCGTGGGTGAATTCTTGTCTCGGGTTGGCAATGTGACTCACCCCCAGCTTCATTGTTCACACTGTTTTGGATGTGATTGTGATTCCGGCTCTTGTGGCGAATGTTGTCTGAGGTCTTGCTGGTATGTTATCACTGTGGGTTCCCAGAGTCCACAGTCTTGGAGAAAGGAGTCTCACAGCCTGAAGCTTAGGTACTGTGACTTGGGCCAGTGTGATGTGACTCCTGCTGGATTAGCATCATTCTGCAACTCACTGCAAGGGGCACTGAGCCTGTGACAGTAGGGGACAGGTGTCTTGTAGTCTCTGGTTGAGGCAGTGGGACTCTGGCCAAAATGATTTCCCTCTATGAATCACAAGGGGGTTCAGGATCCCATGGCTGGGGATGTGGGAATCTCAGGGACTGTGGCTGAAATAATGTGACCTTGTCCAGGGAGACAAGTACTCAGTAATTCACCGAGCTGTCCAAAGGGTAGGTAGCCATGAGAGGGATGCTGTGGATCCTTCTGAGGGAGCCGTGCACCCCTGGTTGGAGAGGCACATGCCCAGTGGCAGCACACAGAGGTGCCCAGGCACCTTCTGCTGGGGTATAATATGTCAGGCCCACACACTGGATCAGTGTGATTGTGTTGTGCCACTGGACCCATGTAGGGAAAATTCCCAGTTTCTGCTTTGGGGGATGTGCTTCCTTGGTTGGATATGCATGCCCAATGGCTGCTTACAGAGATGCCCAGAGCCATTTGATGAGGCAGTGGGTTAAGGAGTCTGTTGTGCTGGAGCGGCACTACCACTGGGACTGGATGCCACCAGCCAGGGTTGTGCCTTGTGGCAGATCTGAGAAGCACCTGGGGGCCACCTGCCAGGGCACTGGGCTCAGGGAGCTTGCGCACTGGATTGGTGCGACTGCAGTGACTGGAGGTCAGCAGCTGAGGAGTGGGAAGTCCGAGTTTCTGCTGCGAGGTCTTGAGCCATTGGTTGGATACAAGTGCGCCTAGAAAAACCGAGGGAGATGGGAATATGGCTGCTGACGAGAAGGCAGACTGCAAGATAGTGCGTGAGTGAGAGAATGAAGGGAGAGTGTGTGGTCACACGGGGAGTGTTTGTTTGTGAGTTGAGGGACAGCTATACTCCAGGGGTCTGTGGGAGATTGCTGGACAGGGTTCCCCTGACTGGGCAGCCTCCACTGCTGCTGGGATTCCTCCCAGAGTGACCAGCTCTGACATGGCAACCACACCTTCTTGAAGGGGAGAGTGGATGTTGTCAGATGCCTGAAAATCCTGGGAATATACAATGGCACTGAGCGAACAGCTGTGAACCTGGGAACACTGGTCCGCAAGTGGCATGAGCAAGCAGATTCGGAGGAGCTCTGCACCCTCTCATGGAAAGGTCAGATTTCACCTGGGATAAGGAGAGAGAACTCCATAACCAGACACCCAGAGAAGAGAGACCATGGGGAGACAAAGAAACAACCTGCATATGAAAGAAAAGCATGCATCACCAGAAAAGGAAGTAAATGAAATAGAGGCAAGCAACCTGTCAGAGAAAGAATTCAGAGAAATGGTCATAAGGTGGATGAAAAAAATGGAAGACAAATTCATCAATATGTGTAAGAGCCAAGAAGAAATGAAGAAGAACCAAGAAGAAATAAAAATGACATTGGTGTTATAAAGAACTTAATAGAAAGCATCAACAGTAGACTAGAAGAAGTAGAGGACCGCATCAGTGAGCTAGCAGACAAGGTAGAAAAAAATACCCAAGCGAGCAGCTTCTAGGAAAAAAAAGTTAAAAAGCAGGAGGAAAGCCTAAGAGAACTTTGGGACAACAAAAAATGAAACAAACATCCTCATAATAGGGGTGCCAAAAGCAGAGGAAAATGAGCAAGGAATACAAAACCTGTTTGAAGAAATAATGACAGAAAACTTCCCTGATATAGGGAAGAAAAAACTCACACAAATCCAAGAAGCACACAGAGTCCCAAACAAAATGAACCCCAAAAGACAGACACCAAGGAATAAATTAAATTGGCAAACACCAACGACAATGTAAGAATCTTCAAAGTGGCCAGAGAGAGACAGAAAGTTACCTACAAAGGATCCCCCATCAGATTAGAGACTGATTTCTCAACAGAAAAACATCAGGCAAGAAGGGAATGGAATGAAATATATAAAGTCATGCAAAGGTAGGGTCTGAATTCAAGAATACTGTACCCAGCAAGGCTATCAATCAAAATTGAGGGTGAAATCAGGAGCTTCACAGACCAAAAAGGACTAAGGGAGTTTATGAAAACCAAACCAGAAATGCAAGAAATGTTAAAGCGTCTGCTGTAAAAAGAAGAAATAGGAAGCGAAGAAGGAAGACAGGGGTAAAATATAAAAATGGCAACAAACAATTACCTATCAATAATAACTTTAAATGTAAATGGATTAAATGCCCCAATCAAAAGACATAGGGTAGCGGACTGGATAGAAAAACAAAACCCATATATCTGCTGTCTACAGGAAAACCACCTCAGAAAAAAAGATGCAAACAGACTGATGGTGAAGGGATGGAAAAAGGTTTTTCAGGCAAATGGAAATGAAAAAAAACCGGGGGTAGCAATACTTATATCTGACAAATTAGATCTCAAAGTGAAAGACATAACAAGAGGTAAGGAAGGCCACTCATAATACTAAAGAGAGCAATCCAACAAGAAGAAATAACTCTGGGAGGCGGAAAAAAAATGGCGACGGAATAGAGTCGTGTTTGGAGTCTGGTCCTGGGGCGGAGAGAAGGAGCGACAGAGGTTCGCAGGGGGAGTGCATGTTGGCAAGCCAAGGGACAGCTAAACTCCAAGAGAAGGCGGGGGAGTGCTGGCCAGGGTTTCCCTGACCGTGCAGCACCCACAGGGGCTGGGTCCCCTCCCGGAGCTGCGGGCTTACCGGGCGCCTCGCCATCTTGCAAGGAAAGGAGGATTGTATTGGAAACCTGACTTTCCGCGACAACTGCAAACACTGAACAGCTGCGAGCACCAGAACACCGGTCCCCTATCGGCGCAAACATTCGGATTCAAAGGAACCCTTCACTGCACCACGGAAAGGTCAGATTTCACCTGAAATAAGGTGTGGTTTCTAATCCCCGCAGTGGGAGGGAAGCGTGTGAACCGCAGGACCGGCAGGAACCGGGAGGTCTGTGCCTAGAAAAATCGGCGGCAGTTGGAACTGCCGTGATCCGTGAATGTGGAAGGGGGTCCTCTGAGCTGCTAACAGAAGTGACCTCTTAAAAGCAACTCATTTTAATGTGACGAGGAGGATCAGACTAAGAATTTTCAAAGGAGTGCGGGCTCCTTAGTCTGGCGCACAGACCCACTGTCCGCACACTTGGGCTCTTTCCGACTCTGATTACTAAGCCCAATACATAGGGAAACCCAGGTGAAAAAACCCTGAAAGACTGCAGGGGGAAGTTGTTTTTTCGGAACTGGGGAGCAGAGCTGGGTGTGACCATCGGAGAGGCAGCCCTGAGGCGCAAACCTCCACAAACCGGTAGTGAGTGCCATAGAGGGGAAAAAATAAATAAATAAATAAAAAATAAAATAACCTAGAGAGGCCCGGAAGTCAATTCAGAAACACTGCCACCCAGGGGCTGAAACGCTAATTGTCTCTGGTGTAATCAAAAATAAATACGAGAAATTAAGACAAGGCCGGCTCAAAAAGCAGGACTGGCTTACAACACTGAGAAGCAGTGGAACAAAGCTGAACTGAAATACCGCCCAGACCAGGAAACAGGCATACCAAACAGAATAATAGAGGAAGTGAATGCCAGCTGCTACTGCACATTTTACTCTTCCTATTTTTTAATTATTAATAATATTTTCAATTTTTTTTATTTTTTATTCTAATTTTTTTATTTTCATTTTTTGCATCTTTTAACTAAGAAACTAAATTTTTTTCTTTTTCCTCATTCGATTTTCACCTTTTTACTTATTACATTTTTATTTTCAATCAGCATTATTATTACTATTATTTTACTTTTTTTTTTTCTTTAAATGTCATTTGATTTTCCCTTTCTTGTATTTTGGGATTAGTGTCCTACATTCTATTTGCATCTTTCCCTTACCCTATCTCAACGCTAACATTTTGCCATCACTCTCCTCCTAACCTTTCCCCTTTTGGTCTCCTGTTTTTCTTAACCCTTTCTGGCTATAGATTTTCCCTACTTTTTCATTTTACCCTCTGCTAAAATTTCACCTTACTTATATATCTAATTCCCAACCCCCTGCTCCAAATCCATACATACCTCTCTCTACGCTACCAAAAAAAAATTACTTTTCTTTCTGGCCTTTTGTTGTTGTTTGCTTGAATGTTGATTAGATTGAATTTTTATGCTTTTTTATGAGATTGTTTTGATTATTCTTTTTGTTTCTTTGGTTGGTTGTTTTGTTTGCTTTGTTTTTTACGTTTGTTTTCCCTTGCCTCACTTGATATTAGTTGGTGTTGCAGTTTGTATTAATATCCAGGCTCGTGTTGCTGGAATTTGCTGGGATTAGTGGTTGTTCTAGTGGAGTCTACTCCCCATATATATAGTTTGTTCCCCTTTTCTCTCTTAGTATTGTTCTTGTCACTCTTACTTTTTTTTCTTTTCTTTTTTTTCTGCTCTTTTCCCAAGTTCAGATTCACACTTTTTTGTTGTTGTTGTTCTTTCTTTTTACTCTCCCTCTTCCACTCCTATACCCTAATTTGTCTTTCTCTGGTGGTTACCTTTATTGGAGGTTATTAATATCATGAATACAATTCTGTTCAGTGCCTTGTGTGTTGTGCCTGGTTGTGTTGTATTTTGTACCTTTAAATCAACGCCAGAGAGAGAGAACTATATAACCAGACATCCGGAGAAGAGAGACCATGGGGAGACAAAGAAACAGCCCCCATAAGAAAGAGAAGCAGGCATCACCAGAAAAGGAAGTAAACGAAATAGAGGCAAGCAACCTATCAGAGAAAGAATTCAGAGAAATGGTCATAAGGTGGCTGAAAAGGATGGAAGACAAATTCGACAATATGAGTAAGAACCAAGAGGAAATGAAGAAGAACCAAGAAGAAATGAAAAATGACATCACTGCTGTAAAGAACTCAATAGAAAGCATCAAGAGTAGACTAGAAGAAGCAGAGGACCGCATAAGTGAGCTAGAAGACAAGATGGAAAAAATACCCAATTACAACAGCTTCTAGAAACAAAAATTAGAAAGCATGAGGAGAGCCTAAGGGAACTTCGGGACAACACAAAACAAAACAACATCAGGATAATAGGTGTACCAGAAGGAAAGGAAACGGAGCAAGGAATAGAAAACCTGTTTGAATAAATAATGACAGAAAACTTCCCTGATATAGGGAAGAAAAACCCCACACAAATCCAAGAAGCTCACAGAGTTCCAAGCAAAATGAACCCCAAAAGACCAACACCAAGGCACATTATAATTAAGTTGGCAATCACCAACGACAAAGTAAGAATCTTAAAAGCAGCCAGAGAGAGACAGACAGTTACATACAAAGGAACCCCCATCAGACTAGCAACTGATTTCTCAACAGAAACTCATCAGGCCAGAAGGGAATGGAATGAAATATACAAAGTCATGCAAAGGAAAGGTCTCAATCCAAGAATACTGTACCCAGCAAGGCTATCAATCAAAATTGAAGGTGAACTCAGGAGCTTCACAGACAAAAAAGGGCTAAGGGAGTTTATCACCACCAAACCAGCAATGAAAGAAATGCTAAAGGGTCTGCTGTAAAAAATAAAAAAGAAAGAAAGAAATAGGAAGCAAAGAAGGAACACAGGGGCATAGAATAAAAATGGCGACAAATAAGTGCCTATCAATAATAACTTTAAATGTAAATGGATTGAATGCCCCAATCAAAAGACACAGGGTAACAGATTGGATAAGAAAACAAAACCCATATATCTGCTGTGTACAAGAAACCCACCTCAAAAAAAAGGACGCATACAGACTGAGAGTAAAGGGATGGAAAAAGGTTTTCCAGGCGAATGGAAATGAAAAAAAAGCTGGGGTAGCAATACTTATATCTGACAAATTAGATCTCAAAGTGAAGGACATTACAAGAGATAATGAAGGCCACTTCATAATACTAAAGGGAGAAATCCAACAAGAAGAAATTACTCTGGTAAACATATATGCACCCAATACAGGAGCACCAAGATACATTAAAAAACTCCTGGAAGATATCAAAGGAGAGATTGACAGCAATACAATCATAGTAGGAGACTTTAATACCCCACTATCACCATTGGACAAATCCTCTAAACAAAAAATCAGCACAGAAACATCAATCCTAAATGACTCACTAGACCAGATGGAATTAATCGACATCTTCAGAACATTTCACGCCAAAGCCACAAAGTATACATTCTTCTCAAGTGCACATGGGTCATTTTCAAAGATAGACCATATGTTAGGACATAGGCAAAGTCTCTCCAAATTCAAGAAGATAGAAATCATATCAAGTATCTTCTCAGATCACAATGGCATAAAACTGGAAATCAACTACAATAAAACAACCCAAAGAAATCAAACACATGGAGACTAAACAGCATGCTATTAAACCATGACTGGGTTACCAAAGACATCAAGGAAGAAATAAAAAACATCATGCCAACAAACGACAATGTAAACACAACAATCCAAAACCTATGGAACACAGCGAAAGCAGTCCTGAGAGGGAAGTTCATAGCTCTACAAGCCTACTGCAAAAAACAAGAAACAATGGTAATAAATTACCTAACCCAAAAACTCAAAGAGTTAGATAGAGAGCAACAACAAAAGCCCAGTGTAAGCAGAAGGAAAGAAATAATAAACATCAGAGCCGAGATAAACGACATAGAGACTAAAGAAACAATACAAAAGATCAACAAAACCAAGAGCTGGTTCTCTGAAAGGATAAACAAGATTGATGAACCTCTAGCCAGGCTCACCAAGAACCAAAGAGAGAGGACCCAAATAAACAAAATCAGAAATGAAAGAGGTGAAATAACAACAAACCCCGACGAAATACAAAGGATTGTTACAAAATACTATGAACAACTCTATTCCAACAAACTGGACAACCTGGAGGAAATGGACATATTCCTATAAAAATACAACCTTCCAAAACTCAATCAGGAAGAATCTAAACAGCTCAACAGGCCAGTAACTATGGAAGAAATTGAAGCAGTCATCAAAAAGCTTCCGGCAAACAAAAGCCCAGGGCCTTACGGCTTCAGAGGAGAGTTTTACCAAACTTTAAAGGAAGAACTAAAACCTATCCTCCTCAGACTATTCCAAAAAATTCAAGAGGAAGGAACACTTCCAGGCTCCTTCTATGAAGCCAGCATCACCCTAATAGCAAAACCAGATAAAGACAACACAATGAAAGAGAATTACAGACCAATATCCCTCATGAACATAGATGCCAAAATGCTCAACAAAATTCTAGCAAATAAGCTCCAGCAGTACATCAGAAAGATCATACACCATGACCAAGTAGGATTTATCCCAGGAATGCAAGGATGGTACAATATCCGCAAATCAATAACCGTGATACATCACATAAACAAATTGAGAGATAAAAATCACATAGTCATATCAATAGATGCAGAAAAAGCATTTGACAAAATCCAACACCCTTTCTTGATAAAAACTCTCAACAAGGTGGGAATAGAAGGATCATACCTCAACATAATAAAAGCTATATATGATAAACCCACAGCAAACATCATACTCAATGGGCAAAAACTAAAACCATTTCCCCTAAGAACAGGAAAAAGACAGGGATGCCCACTCTCACCACTCCTTTTTGACATAGTGCTGGAAGTATTAGCTATCACAATTAGGCAAGAAAAATAAATAAAAGGCATCCAAATTGGAAAAGAAGAAGTGAAGCTGTCCTTATTTGCAGATGACATGATATAGTACATAAAAAACCCAAAAGATTCCATCAAAAAACTAATAGACTTAATAAATGAATTCGGCAATGTAGCGGGATACAAAATTAACGCCAAGAAATCTATGGCATTTCTATACACCAATAGTGAACTTACAGAAAGAGAGACTAAAAAAGCAATGCCATTTACCATCGCACGAAAAAAATTAAGATACCTAGGAATAAACTTAACTAAGGAGGTAAAAGACCTATACGCGGAAAACTACAGGACACTGAAAAAAGAGATAGAGGAAGATGTAAACAGATGGAAGAACATACCATGTTCATGGATTGGTAGAATCAACATCATTAAAGCAATCTACAGATTCAATGCACTCCCCATCAAAATACCAACAGCATATTTCAGAAACCTAGAAAGAACTCTCCAAAAATTCATCTGGAATAAAAAAAGACCCCGAATAGCTGCAGCAATCCTGAGAAAGAAGAATAAAGTAGGAGGGATCTCAATACCAGATTTCAAGCTGTATTACAAAGCCACTGTTCTCAAAACAGCCTGGTACTGGCACAAGAACAGACATATAGATCAATGGAACAAAATATAGAATCCAGATATTGACCCAAACCACTATGCTCAATTAATATTTGACAAAGGAGGCATGAACATACAATGGAGTCAAGACAGTCTCTTCAATAAATGGTGTTGGGAAAATTGGACACACACATGCAAAAAAATGAAACTAGATCACCAACTTACACAATACACAAAAATAAACTCAAAATGGATACAGGACTTAAACATACGACGGGAAACCATAAAAATACTAGAGGAATCCACAGGCAACAAAATCTCAGACATATGCCAAAAGAACTTCTTCACTGACACTGCCCCTAGAGCAATGGAAGCTAAAGAGAAAATTAACAAATGGGACTACATCAAAATAAAAAGCTTTTTTACAGCAAAAGAAACCATCAACAAAACAGCAAGAAAGCCCACTGCATGGGAGAACATATTTGCAAATGCCATCACTGATAAAGGTTTAATCTCCAACATCTACAGGCAGCTTATGCAACTTAATAAAAGGAAGATAAATGATCCAATTAAAAAATGGGCAACAGACCTAAACAGAATATTTTCAAAAGAAGACAGAAGGAAGGCCAAGAGACACATGAAAACATGCTCAAAGTCACTTATTATCCGAGAGATGCAAATTAAAACAACAATGAGGTACCATCTCACACCTGTCAGAATGGCTATCATCAACAAATCAACAAACGACAAGTGTTGGCGAGGATGCGGAGAAAAAGGAACCCTCGTGCACTGCTGGTGGGAATGCAGACTGGTGCAGCCACTGTGGAGAACAGTATGGAGTTTCCTCCAAAAACTGAAAATGGACCTCCCATTTGACCCAGTAATCCCACTCCTCGGAATATATCTGAAGAAACTAGAAACACCAATCAGAAAGGATATATGCACCCCTATGTTCATAGCAGCACAATTTACAATAGCTAAGATTTGGAAACAGCCTAGGTGCCCGTCAGCAGATGACTGGATCAGAAAACTGTGGTACATCTACACAATGGAATACTATGCTGCCATAAAAAGAAGGAATTCTCATCATTTGCAGCAACCTGGATGGAATTGGAGAATATTATACTAAGTGAAATAAGCCAGTCAATGAAAGAAAAAACCACATGATCTCACTCATTGATGGATAATAAAGAACATTATAAACTGATGAACAAAAAGATAGATACAGAGACAGTAAAGCAACAAACAGACTTTCAAATTACAGGGGGAAAGTTAGGGAAAGGTGGAGGAGATAAGAAATCAAACGAATAACTTGTATGCATGCATATAAGCATAAACAATGGACGCAAAACTCTGGGGGGTGAGGGCATGTATGGGTGTGGGGTGGGGGGGGGGGAATGGTAAGATATGTACACATATAATACCTCAGTAAAAAAAAAACAAAGAAAAAAAAAAAGAAGAAATAACTCTGGTAAACATATATGCACCCAATAGAGGAGCACCAAAATAAAATTTAAAAAATTTCTAGAGGATATCAAGGGAGAGAATGACAACAATACAATCATAATAGATGACTTTAATACCCCACTATCACCATTGGACAAATCCTCTAAACAAAAAATCAGCAAAGAAACATCATCCTAAATGACCCACTAGATCAGGTGGAATTAATTCACATCTTCAGAATATTTCACCCCAAAGCCACAGAATATACATTTTTCTCAAGTGCACATGAGTCATTTCCAAAGATAGACCATATATTGGGTCACAGGCAAAGTCTCTTCAAATTCAAGAAGATATAAATCACATCAACAAACCAGCAATGCAAGAAATGCTAAAGTGTCTGCTTTATATATATGAAGAGAAGAAGGAACACAAAGGTAAAGAATAAAAATGGCGACAAATAAGTACCTATCAATAATAACTTTAAATGTAAATGGATTAAATGTCCAAATCAAAAGATATAGGGTAACGGATTGGATAAGAAAATAAGACCTATATATCTGCCGTCTACAAGAAACCCACCTCAGAAAAAAAGATGCACACAGACTGAGGTTGAAGGGATGGAAAAATGATTTACAGGTGAATGGAAATGAAAAAAAAATCTGGGGTAGCAATACTTATATCTGACAAATTAGATCTCAAAGTGAAGGACATAACAATAGATAAGGAAGCCCACTTCATAATACAAATGGGAGCAATCCAACAAGAAGAAATAACTCTGGTAAATATATATGCACCCCATACAGGATCACCTAAATACATAAAAAAAAAAACTCCTGGAGGATATCAAGGGAGAGATTGACACCAATACAATCATAGTAGGAGATTTTAATACCCCACTATCACCATTGAACAAATCCTCTAAACAAAAAATCAGCAAAGAAACATCAATCTTAAATGAATCACTAGACCAGATGGAATTAATTGACATCTTCAGAACATTTCACCCAAAACCACAGAATATACATTCTTCTCAAGTGCACATGGGTCATTTTCAAAGATAGATCATATGTTGGAACATAGGCAAAGTCTCTCAAAATTCAAGAACATAGAAATCATATCAAGCATCTTCTCAGATCACAGTGGCATAAAACTGGAAGTCAACTACAATAAAAACAATTCAAAAAAAATCAAACACATGGAGACTAAGCATCATGCTATTAAACAATGACTGGGTTACCAGAGAGATCAAGGAAGAAACAAAAAACATCATGGCAAAAATTGACAATGAAAACACAACAATCCAAAATCTATGGAACACAGTGAAAGCAGTCTTGAGAGGGAAGTTCATAGCTCTACAAGCCTACTGCAAAAAACAAGAAACAAAGGTAATAAATAACCTAACCCTACAACTCAAAGTGTTATATAGCAACAAGAAAAGCCCAGTGTAAGCAGAAGGAAGGAAATAACAAAGATCAGAGGGGAGATAAACGACATAGAGACCAAAGAAACAATACAAAAGATCAGCAAAACCAAGAGCTGGTTCTTTGAAAGGATAAACAAGATTGATGAACCTCTAGCGAGGCTCACCAAGAAGCAAAGAGAAAGGACCCAAATAAACAAAATCAGAAATGAAAGAGGTGAAATAACAAAAGACCCCACAGAAATACAAAGGATGGTTAAAAAAATACCACGAACAACTCTATCGCAACAAACTGGACAACCTGGAGGAAATGGACATATTCCTAGAAAAAAATAACCTCCCAAAACTCAATCAGGAAAAAATCTGGACAGCTCCATAGACCAATTACTAAGGAAGAAATTGAAGCAGTCATCAAAAAGCTTTCGGCATCCAAAACCCCAGGGCCAGTTGGCTTCACAGGGGAGTTTTACCAAACATTCAAGGAAGAACTAAAACTTATCCTCCTCAGACTATTCCCAAAAATTCAAGAGGAATGAACACTTCCAAGCTCCTTCTATGAAGCCAGCATCACCATAATACCAAAACCAGATAAAGACAATACATTGAAAGAGAATGACAAGCCAATATCCCTCATCAACATAGATGCCAAAATCCTCAACAAAATTCTAGCAAATAGGATCCAGCAGTACATTAGAAAGATCATACACCATGACCAAGTAGGATTTTTCCCAGGAATGCAAGGATGGTACATTAGCAAATCAATACATGTGATACATCACATAAACAAATTGAGAGATAAAAACCACATAGTCATATCAATTGATGCAGAAAAAGCATTTGACAAAATCTAACACCCATTTTTGATTAAAAAAACAACACAACTCTCAGCAAGATTGGAATAGAAGGATCATACCTTAACATAATAACAGCCATATATGACAAACCCACAGTCAACATCATACTCAATGGGCAAAAATTGAAACCATTTCTCCTAAGAACTGGAACAAGACAGGGATGCCCACTCTCACTACTCCTGTTTTCATAGTACTGGAAGTATTAGCCATTGCGATTAGACAAGTAGACGAAATAAAAAGACATCCAAATTGGAAAAGAAGAAGTAAAGCTGTCCTTATTTGCAGATGACATGATATTGTACATAAAAAACCTGAAAGACTCCATCAAAAAAACAAAAACTATTAGATTTAATAAATGAATTCGGCAATGTAGCAGGATACAAAATTAATGCCAATAAATCTATGGCCTTTCTATACACCAATAGTGAACTTATAGAAAGAGAGACTAAAAAAGCAATCTCATTTACCATCACACCAAAAAAATTAAGATATCTAGGAATAAACTTAACTAAGGAGGTAAAAGACCTATATGCGGAAAACTACAGGACACTGAATAAAGAGATAGAGGAAGACGTAAACAGATGGAAGAACATACCATGTTCATGGATTGGTAGAATCAACATCATTAAAATGTCCATACTACCCAAAGCGATTTATAGATTCAATGTCCTCCCCATTAAAATACCAACGGCATATTTCACAGACCTAGATAGAACTCTGCAAAAATTCATCTGGAATAAATAAAGACACTGAATAGCCACAGCAATCCTGAGAAAGAAGAACAAAGTATGTGGGAATCTCAATACCAGATTTCAAGCTGTATTACAAAGCCACTGTTCTCAAAACTGCCTGGTACTGGCACAAGAATAGACATATAGACCAATGGAATAGAATAGGGAACCCAGAAATTGACCCAAACCACTATGCTCAATTAATATTTGACAAAGGGGGTAAGAACATACAATGGAGTCAAGACGGTCTCTTCAATAAATTGTGTTGGAAAAATTGGACAGATACATGCAAAAATAATGAAACTAGACCACCAACTTACACATTACACAAAAATAAACTCAAAATATATATATGACTTAAACATAAGACAGGAAACCATAAAAATACTAGAGGAATCCCCAGGCAGCGAAATCTCAGACATGCCGAAGCAATATCTTCACCGATACCGCTCCTAGGGCAATGGAAACTAAAGAGAAAATAAACAAATGGGACTACATCAAAATAAAAAGCTTCTGTACAGCAAAAGAAACCATCAACAAAACAACAAGAAAGCCCACTGAATGGGAGAACATATTTGCAAATGTTATCACTGATAAATGTTTAATCTCCAACATTTACAGGGAACTCATACAACTTAATAAAAGGAAGAGAAATGATCCAATAAAAAAAAATGGGCAACAGACCTAAATAGATACTTTTCAAAAGAAGACAGAAGGAAGGCCCAGAGACATATGAAAATACTAGAGGCCTGGTGAACGAAATTCGTGCACGGAGGGGGGTTGTCCCTCAGCCCAGCCTGTACCCTCTCCAATCTGGGACCCCTCGAGGGATGTTTCACTGCCCGTTTAGGCCCGATTCCACCAGGATTGGGCCTAAACGGGCAGTCGGACATCCCTCTCACAATCCAGGACTGCTGGCTCCCAACTGCTTGCCTGCCTGCCTTCCTGATTGCCCCTAACCACTTTGGCCTGCCAGCCTGTTTGCCCCCAACTTCCCTCCTCTGCCAGCCTGGTTACCCCTAGCTGCCCTCTCCTGCAGGGTTGATCACCTCCAACTGCCCTCCCTTGCAGCCAGGTGCCTCCCAACTGCCCTCTCCTGCTGGCCATCTTGTGGTGGCCATCTTGTGTCCACATGGGGGCAGGATCTTTGACCACATGGGGCAGCTATATTGTGTGTTGCAGTGATGATCAATCTGCATATTACTCTTTTATTAGATAGGATAGAGGCCTGGTACAGGGGTGGGGTCCAGCTGGTTTGCCCTGAAGGGCGTCCTGGATCATGTGGGGGTTCCCTTGGGGTGTGGGGAGGCCTGAGCAAGGGGCCTGTGGTGGTTTGCAGGTGGGCCACGCCCCCTGGCAATGCAAGCAGAGGCCCTGGTATCTGGAATTTATTTTCCTTCTACAATTGAAACTTTGTAGCCTGGAGCGGAGCCAAGCCTGGGGCTCCCTCCAAGGCTGGTAGCCATTTGTGTTGGGGTTATAATTGAAACTTTGTTGCCTTAAGTGGGTGGGCTCTTCCAGGGTGTGCAGTAAACTTTGCTTCCCCTGTTGCCGGCGGCAACCCTGGCCTGCTCTCTCAAGCTCCATTCTGCCGCCATTTGTTTGAATTTATTTACCTTCTATAATTGAAACTTTGTAGCTTGAGTGGAGGCTTAGGCCTGGCAAGGGCAGGCGGAAAGCTTGGCTTCCTCTGTTACCTAGGAAACCCTGCTCTCTGTGGCTGTAGCCATCTTGGTTTGGGTTAATTTGCATATTCGCTGATTGGATGGTGGGCGTGGCTTGTGGGTGTGTCGGAGGTATGGTCAATTTGCATATTTGTCTATTATTAGATAGGATGCTCAAAGTCACTAATTTTCTGAGAGATGCAAATCAAAACGACAATGAGGTACCATCTCAAACCTGTCAGAATGACTATCATTAACAAATCAACGAAGGACAAGTGCTGGCTAGGATTCAGAGAAAAAGGAACCCTTGTGCACTGCTGGTGGGAATGCAAACTGGTGCAGCCACTATGGAGAGCAGTATGGAGTTTCTTCAAAAAACTAAAAATGGAACTCCCATTTGACCCAGTAATCCCACTTCTAGAAATATATCCCAAGAAACTAGAAACACCAGTCTGAAAGGATATATACACCTCCATGTTCATAGCAGCACAATTCATCAAAGCTAAGATTTGGAAACAGCCTAAATGTCCATCAGCAGATGAGTGGATTAGTATACTATGGTACATCTACACAATGGAATACTATGCTGCTGTAAAAAGGAAGGAATTCTTACCATTTGCAGCAGCATGGATGGAACTGGTGAGCATTATGCTAAGTGAAATAAGCCAAGCAGTGAAAGAAAAATTCCACATGATCTCACTCATTTATGGGAAATATAGAACATTATAACCTGATGAACAAAAAGATAGATACAGAGGCCGTAAAGCATTGAACAGATTTTCAAATTACAGTGGGAAGGCTGGGGAGTCATGGGGAGCAGGGGAAAGAAATCAACTGAAGGTCTTATATGCATGCATATAAGCACAACCAATGGACACAAGACACTGGGGGGGGCAGGAGGGGATGAGGGCATGTGACAGGCGGTAGGGGAGGCTGGTAGAAGGTCAATGGGGGAAAAAAGGAGATATATGTACTACTATGTGTAATACTTTAAACAATAAAATAAAATAAAAAATTTAAAGTAAAAAAACAAGTGTGCCTAGTGGCAGCTCACAGAGGCACCCAGGAGTTGCCAGCTGGGGCAGTGTCCTCAGGGGTCCTGCATGCTGAAACCACGCGAGGAGGTGTCTGATGTCTGTGGGTAAGCAGCCAGGAAGGGGGAAGTCTGTATTTCTACTGCTGGGGAGCCTTATGCCCTTAGTTGTGTTTCAGCGCACCAAGTGGTGGTGCGCTCAGGCACCCAGAGGAGCCCTGGCACTGAATCCATGTGACCGAGGTGGCTTCGGGGAGATATCCAGAAAGGGGGAATCTAGAATTTCTACTGCTGGGGAGGTGGGCCCTTGTTTGGGTAAGAGTGTGCCTCGCGGCGTCACCCACTAGTGGCCTGTGGAGTGGTAGGCTCAGGCAGCCTGTGAGCTTGAAAGGCGCAACTGTGGTGTCAGGAGTTAAGCCACTGGGGAGGGCAAAGTTGCAATTACTGCTGTGGGAGCGTGCACCCTTGGAGGTGGAGGTCCCAGGGTCCGTGGGTCTGTGGGTGGGGCAGCAGGATTTTGGCTGGAGTGGCTGCCGGGTCGCAGGCAGTGTCCAAGTCCTGTCTGGATGGTGGTGTTGATGAGTTCCTCGAAGAGGCCGCTCTCCCCTTCAAGATGTCATGGACTCCGTGCCCATGCCAGAGTCCTGCAGTCCCAGGAGTGCCCACAGAGGTGGTAGTCTCTTCCTGTCCAAGTGAGCCTGGTCTGCCAGACCCTGCTGCTCCTGCGGGATTTAATTGTCCCTCACTCACTCACACCCTCTCCCTCACCTCTGTCCTGTGTGCTGCCATCTTCGATGAATCTCCACAGACTGTTTTTAAGAATACAAGTCTATACTTCACAATTAATTCTAATTACTAATTCTAATTCAAAATTAATTCTAATCTATTTTACCTCTCCATATAGGTTATCAAGTCCCTGAGGCCAGGGATCCTATCTTATATTACTTGTATAGAACCTCATAATATTGAGCTCCTAATTGGATTCACTTAAGTGATTCTGTATTAACTGATTGTTGTAAGAAGGGCTTTGACCTCAGAAACTTGAGCTGAAATCCCAGTGCTCTCCTTATACACTATGAAACTTTGGGCAAGTTATTTATCCTCACTGAACCTAACTGTGAATATTATAAGAAGTAAATATTACTTCTGTGTTGCTTTAGATTTCTCATAAAATAATTTAGGATGATTAAATCATTTTATGAATGTCAGCTGAAATTAAGATAGAAAAACACTAAAAATATGTGTTTCTGAAAATGTCTGTTTGAATGCTTTTTCTTACTCCCTACTGTCTTTTGGGATTTTTAAACTAATTTTTCTTTTCTTTTTCTTGCATTTCACTTTAGTGTAGTGAAAAGATCCCTGAACTATCTAATTACAAGACTGTTAGGTTTGGTTGAGCAATTGAGTTGATACCCTTGCCTGGGGAACTGGCTTTTCAGGTCATTTCACTATGGACATTCCCTTTGCAGAAGACCACATTTCACTTGCAGTGACCACATTCCATTATCTCCCCTCAGGGTATGCATAAGGAAGTCTCTGCCCAGAAAAATCCTGCCAAAAGTCCTTTAAAAGCCTCTGACTCCCCTCACTGGGTGCTGGAGCCATCCAGGCTCAGCCACCTGGTGTGTGGATGATAGAATAAATTTGTAGTCCCTCACCACTCTGGCTTCCTGCTTTCCTCCTTCAGCCACATAACAAAAACCTAGGTTCACCATTCTGTTATTACCCAGAAGACATTGAGTAAAAATCTTAACCTCTCCAAGCTTTAGCTCTCTTGTTTGTAAAAGAGAATTGATAACATCCACCTTGCCAATTGCTTGTATATGAACACTCTTTTTAAACTATAAAACACTGTGTATATGTAAAAGGGTTGACATCTGGTTCTGTAAGCTGTTATTTATCTATATGTATTGATCTATCCATTTTCATCTTTATATCTACTTTCTGTCCTAGAATCTTAGGTTTATAATAGCCTTGGTATTTATCCCCATATCCTTTTGGAAGATGAAGTTTCTCTGAAAGCCTTCATAAAGCCTTTTGACACTCTTCTATTATCTCCATTGTATAAAGGGGTAAAATAACTCAGGGAACAAAAATGCAACTTGAAAAACTCATCCATTAAGTTCCACATATGTGTGAAAACATATTTAATGAACAAACTGAACTAACAAGCATAATAGAGACATAATCATAGATAGAGAGCAGGCAGACAGCTCTGGTGGGGTGGAGGATGGAGGGATTGAGAAAACAGAGCCCTGGCCAGTGTGGGTCAGTTGGTTGGGTGTTGTCCCACACACCAAAAGGCTGCTGGTTCATCTTCAGGCTCAATTGCCCAGTAGGGGACGTGCAGGAGGCAGCTGATAGATGTTCCACTCTATCATTTCTCTCTCTCTCTCTCTCTCTTTCTCTCTCTCTCTCTCTCTCTCTCTCTCTCTCTCTCTCTCTCTCTCCCCCTCCCTCCATCCCTCCCTTCCTCTTGAAAAACAGTTTGATTATTTCGGAAGGGGGGGGGCGGTTTGCAGGGAGGTAGAAGAGGGTATCCGGGGAATGAATGGTGATGGAAAAAAATAAAATAAAGAAAAAAATCATCCAGCAAGTTATAAGCAGGTTTATAAAGAAAAAAATATTTTAGTTAGAAAAAAACTTTAGAATGTCTTCTTCAAAGCTGAAAGCAAGCTGTTCTCTTTTAAATTACATTAAATTATAAAATCTATCTGAAAAACAAATGCCAGATAATACTAGTTTCATACTTGGATATAAAAAAATCATTTTCATGGAGTCCCAATCAAAGCAGCTCAGAATTCAGGTCAAAATTTATTACTACACCAATCTATTATTCCTGTTCTAATGTACTTTTCAATGTAACCAAATGTCATTATCACAAAAAGGAGTTGACTGTGACTTATAATTGTATTTCATGGGTATTTTATTTTATTTATTTTTATTTTTTTATTGATTAAGGTATTACATGTGTCCATATCTCCCCATTGCCCCCCACCCCACTCCCATACATGCCCTCACCCCCCAGTGTCTTACATCCATTGGTTATGCTTATATACATGCCTACAAGTCCTTCAGTTGATCTCTTACCTCCAACCACCTCCCCAAACTTACCGCTGTAATTTGACAGTCTGTTTGATGCTTTAATGCCTCTGTATATATCTTTTTGTTCATCAGGTTCTTTATTATCCATAAATAAGTGAGATCACATGGTATTTTTCTTTCATTGACTAGCTTATTTCACTTAGCATAATGCTCTCCAGTTCCATCCATGCTGCTGCAAATGGTAAGAATTCCTTCTTTTTTAAAGCAGCCTATTATTCCATTGCATAGAAGTACCATAGTTTTCTAATCCACTCATCTGTTGATAGGCATTTAGGCTGTTTCCATATCTTAACTATGGTGAATTTTGAAACTATGAACATAGGGGTGCATATATCCTTTCTGATTGGTGTTTCTAGCTCCTGGGGATACATTCCTAGAAGTGGGATTACTGGGTCAAATGGGAGCTCCATTTTTAGTTATTTGAGGAAACTCCATAATGTTCTCCACAGTGGCTGCACCAGTCTGCATTCCCACCAGCAGTGCACGAGGGTTCCTTTTTCTCTGCATCCTCGCCAGCACTTGTTGTTTGTTGATTTGTTGATGGTTGCCATTCTGACAGGTTTGAGATGGTACCTCATTGTCGTTTTGATTTGCATCTCATGGAAAACTAGTGACTTTGAGCATGTTTTCATATGTCTCTGGGCCTTCCTTCTGTCTTCTTCTGAAAAGTATCTATTCAGGTCCGTTGCCCATTTTTTTATTGGATCATTTTTCTTCCTTTTATTAAGTTGTATGAGTTCCCTGTAAATGTTGGACATTAAACTTTTATCAGTGATGACATTTCCAAATATGTTCTCCCATGCAGTGAGCTTTCTTGTTTTGTTGATGGATTCTTTTGCTGTGCAGTAGCTTTTTATTTTGATGTAGTCCCATTTACTTATCTTCGCTTTAACTTCCATTGCCCGAGGAGTGGTATCGGTGAAGAAATTGCTTTGGCATATGTCTCAGATTTCTCTGCCTGTGGATTCCTCTAGTATTTTTATGGTTTCCTATCTTATGTTTAAGTCGTATATCCATTTTGAGTTAATTTTTGTGTATGGAGTAAGTGGGTGATCTAGTTTCATTTTTTTGCATGTATCTGTCCAATTTGCCCAACACAATTTATTGAAGAGACTGTTTTGAATCCATTGTATGTTCATGCCTCCTTTGTCAAATATTAATTGAGCATAGTGGTTTGGGTCGATATCTGGATTCTCTATTCTATTCCATTTGTCTATATGTCTGTTCTTGTGCCAGTACCAGGCAGTTTTGAGAACAGTCGGTCTTGGGGATCATTTTGCTTGGGACTCTGTGAGCTTCTTTGATTTGTGCAGGTTTTTCTTCCCTATATCAGGGAAGTTTTCTGTCATTATTACTTCAAACAGGTTTTCTATTCCTTGCTCAGTTTCCTCTCCTTCTGGAACCCCTATTATGCAGATGTTGCTTTGTTTTGTGTTGTCCCAAAGTTTCCTTAGGATCTCCTCCTGCTTTTTAATTTTTTTTCTAGAAGCTGCTCTACTTGGGTATTGTTTCCTAACTTGTCTTCTAGCTCACTTATGTGGCCCTCTGCTTCTTCTAGTCTACTCTTGATGTTTCTATTGAGTTCTTTATAGCAGTGATGTCATTTTTCATTTCTTCTTGGTTCTTCTTCATTCCCTCTTGGTTCTTACACATATTGTTGAATTTGTCTTCCATTCTTTTCAGCCACCTTATGACCATTTCTCTTAATTCTTTCTCTGACAGGTTGCTTGCCTCCATTTCGTTTACTTCCTTTTCTGGTGATGCCTGCTTTTCTTTCATATGCAGGCTATTTCTTTGTCTCCCCATGGTCTCTCTTCTCCGGGTGACTGGTTATGTAGTTCTCTCTCTCCTGCATTGATTTCAAGGCACAAAATACAACACAACCAGGTACAATACACAAGGCACTGAACAGAAATGTATTCACGATATTAATAACCCCAAAAAAAGGTGACCACCAGAGAAAGGCAAATTAGAGGATAGAAGAGAAAGAAGAAGAGAGAAAAAAGAATGAAAGGAGTGCAAAAATGAAATTGGGAAAAGGAAAAAAAAGAGAGAAAAGAAAGAGAATACAAAAGAAGAGGGGAACAAACTATAAATATGGGGACAAAACTCCAATAGAACAGCCAGTAATCCCAACAAATGCCAGTAACAAGTACCTGGAGAGGAATGCAAACTACAAACAACAACTAATATCAAGTGAGGCGAGGGAAAACAGGAGCAAAAAACAAACAAAAACAAAACAAACAAACAAAAAGAATAAGCAAAACAATCTCACAAACAAGCATAAAAATCAATATAATAAAAAATCAAGCAAACAACAACAAAAGGACAGAGAGAAAAACAATTTTTTGGATAGTAAAGACAAAGAAGAGAGAGGTGTGTATGGACTTGGAGCAGGGGAATGGAAATTAGATATATAAGTAGGGTGAAATTTTAACAGGGCGTAAAAAGAAAGAATAGGGAAAACCTAAAGCAGGAAATGGGTAAGAGAAACACACAAACAAAGGGGAAATGTTTGGAAGAGAGTGATGGCATAAAGGTCAACTTGAGATAGAGTAAAATGATGCTAAAGGGAAGATGAAAATAGAATGTAGAACACTATTCCCAAAGTAAAATAAAGAGAAAATAAAGTGATACTTTTTTTAAATAAAGGTAAAATAGTAGTAGTAATAATACTGATTGAAAATAAAAATGTAATAATTAAAAAGGTAAAATCAAGCGAGGAAAAAAGAAAAAAAAATAGTTTCTTAAGTAAAAGATGAAAAAATAAATAAAAATAAAAATGTGCAGTAGTGAAGGTCATTCACTTCCTCTACTGTTCTGTTTGGCATGCCTGTTTCCTAGTCAGGACATTATTGCCGTTCCCTGTGTTCCACTGCTCCTCAGTGTTGTAAGCCAGTCCTGATTTTTAAGCAGGCAGTGTGTCTTAATTTCTTGAATTCCTTTATTTGTGTTTACACAAGAGTCAATTTGTGATTCAACCCCTGGGTGGCAGTGTTTCTGGATTGACCTCTGAGTCTATAGGTCCTCTCTAGCTAGTGCTTAGATCCCGCTTTCCCTGTGGCGTTCAATACCGGTTTGTGGGAGTGGGTTGCCCCAGAGATGGTTCTCTGATGGTTATTCCCCACTCTGATCCCAAGGTTCCAGAAAAACAACTTTCCCCTGCAGTCTATTACGGTGTCCCCAATTGGGTGATCCTATGTATTGGGCATAGTAATCAGAAGCAAGGATTTAAAGAGGAAAAAGAAAATGGAAAAAAAAAAACAAACAAAGAAACAAACAAAAAAAGAACCAGCATAAGTGTGCGAACTCCGGGGCTGCGCACAAGTCTGTGTAGTCTTTTTTCTCCCTTCGGTATAAGCAACCAGCATGCTTTTCAAATTTTTAGGCTGTCCTTTTGCGTCAGATCAAAATGGGTTGCTTTTTAGAGTTCCTTTCTGTTAGCAGCTCTGAGGACCCACTTATTCACGGATTATGCCAGCCCCAACAGCCACAGTTTTTTCTAGGCGCAGACTTCCCCTGGTCCTCCAGCTCCAGCAGTGCGAGCTTTTCTCTCTCCTGCCAGAACCAGAGACCTCACCATATCCCAGGCAAAATCTGACCTTTCCGTGGTGGAGAGTAGAGCTCCTCTGAATCCATGTGTTTGCACCAATTGGGGACCGGTGTTCTGGGGTTCGCAGTTGTTCAGTGGGTGCCATACTTGTAGATTTTCAGGCTTCCAATAACATCCACTTTCCCCTTCAAGATGGCGTGGTCTCTGCGTCCAAGCCGGCCACTCTGGGAGGGAACCCAGCAGCAGTGGGGCCCCGTCCAGCAGTCCCCCACAGTCTCCTAGAGTATGGTTGTCCCTCAACTCACCAACAAACAGTCCCCGTGCAATCCTCAGCTGTTCTTTCTATCTGCTCCAGGACAAGGCTTGGGATATGTCTGTCAACTCAGCCGCCATTTTTTCTTCAATCTATGTCATTTATTTCTGCTATTATCTTTATTATCTCCTTCTTTCTGGTTACTGTGTGCTTTTCTTGTTGCTTTCTTTCTAGGTATTTAATTTGCAAGGTTAGGTAATTTATTACCATTTTTTCTTGTTTTTTTTTTTTTTTTTTTTTTTTTTTTTTGCGGTAGGCCTGTAGATCTATGAACTTCCCTCTCAGGACTGCTTTCATTGTGTCCCATAGATTTTGGATTGTTGTGTTTTCATTGTCATTTGTTTCCAGGATGCTTTTTATTTCTTCTTTGGTCTCTTTGGTAACTCAATCATTGTTTAATAGCATGCTATTTAACCTCCAAGTGTTTGATTTTTTAAAAATTGTTTTTATTGTAGTTGATTGCTAGTTTTATGCCATTATGGTATGAGAAGAGACTTGTTATGATTTATTTTTTCAAAAAATAAAACTTCATTGTTCAGATTATTACAATTGTTCCTCTTTTTCCTCCCATAGCTCCCCTCAACCTCGTTCCAACCCCACCCTATGCCCTTACCCCCTCCCACTGTCCTCATCCATAGGTGTAGGAATTTTGTCCAGTCTCTTCCTGAACCCCCACACCCTTTCCACCGAGAACTGACAGTCCACTCCCTTTCTATGCCCCTTGGTTCTATTGTATTCACCAGTTTATTCTGTTCATCAGATTTTTTATTCACTTGATTTTTAGATTTACTTGTTGATAGACATGTATTTGTTGTTCATAATTTTTTCTTTACCTTTTTCTTCTTCTTCCTCTTCTTAAAGAATACCTTTCAGCATTTCATATAATACTGGTTTGGTGGTGATGAACTCCCTTAGCTTTTTCTTATCTGTGAAGCTCTTTATCTGCCCTTCAATTCTGAATGATAGCTTTGCTGGGTAGAGTAATCTTCCTTGTAGGTTCTTGCTATTCATCACTTTGAATATTTCTTGCCACTCCCATCTGGCTTGCATAGTTTCTGTTGAGAAATCAGCTGACAATCGTATGGGTGTTCCCTTATAGGTAACTAACTGCTTTTCTCTTGCTGCTTTTAATATTCTCTCTTTATCTTTTGCTCTTGGCATTTTAATTATGATGTGTCTTGGTGTGGTCCTCTTTGGATTACTCTTGTTTGGGGTTCTCTGTGCTTCCTGGACTTGTAAGTCTATTTCTTTCACCAGGTGGGAGAAGTTTTCTGTCATTATTTCTTCAAATAGGGTTTCAGTATCTTGCTCTCTCTCTTCTTCTGGCACCCCCATAATTCAGATGTTGGTACGCTTGAAGCTGTCCCAGAGGCTCCTTACACTATCTTCAAATTTTTGGATTCTTTTTTCTTATTGCTTTTCCGGTTGGGTGGTTTTTGCTTCTTTGTATTTCAAATCTTTGACTTGATTCTTGTGATCCTCTAGTCTGCTGTTGGATCTCTGTATATTATTTTTTATTTCAGTCAGTGTATGCTTAATTTCTAGTTGGTCCTTTTTCATATCCTCGAGGGTCTCACTAAATTTATTGGCCTTTTCTAGAAAATTCCTGAAAAACCTTATAACCGTGGTTTTGAACTCTATAGCCAGTCATTTGCTTTCCTCCATTTCTTTCATTTGTGACCTGTTTCTTTGTCTCTGCATTTTGGCTGCTTCCCTGAGTTGATAGAGTGGCTTTGTGTGCTAGGTGTCCTATAGGGCCCAGTGGCTCAGCCTCTCTAGTTAACTGAGGTGGACACACTTGGTGCACCCCTTTGTTGGCTGTGTGCACAGTCTTGTTGTAGTTAAGCCTTGATTGTTGTTGGTATCACTGGGAGGAATTGACCTCCAGGCCAATTGGCTGTGAGGATCAGCTGTGTCTACGTTGGGAGAACTTCTGTGCTGGAGACACCCTTATAAGACAAGACTTGCAAAAGCCTCTGTGCTCAGCTTGGATGGCGTGGAGTCTCAGGACAGAGCAGACAGCAATGGCTTCCCATCAGCCCTGCCTTAAGAGGCCCCGTGGTCTCAGTGTCCATCGGTAATCTCTGCAAGCACCTCTGAGATAAAGCCGCCTTTGAGTTTCACCCGCTGCGAGACAGTCCATCCTCCCCTCAAATGAGTCTGGGTCCTCAGAGTCTCACCCGGAACTGGAGCTCAGAGCATTTGGGAGCTCGCGTCTCTGTACCTTTGCCCTCTCCGTGTCTGTGCCTCTGTACCTCTGCCTTCCACAGTTCCGCTGAGTCTTAATGTGCTTTTCTCTTTCCTGACAGTAGTTTCTCCCTTTATGAGTCTGAGTCCCCAGAGTCACACCCAGAACTGGACCTCAGAGCAGTCGGGAGCCCTTATCTCCCTCCCAATTGAGAAAGCCAGCCGCGTACTCAGTTGCCAGCCCTCTCGGTGTGTGTGCCTCCGTACATCTGCCTTCCGCAACTCCTCTGATTCTCAGTGTGCCCCTCTCCCTCCTTATAGTTGCAGAACCTCCACTCAGCCAGCCTTCCTGTGGCTCTGGATGATGTCTGTTCTGTCTTTTAGTTGTAGTCTTGAAATTGTTGTGTGAAGCATCAGTTTAGGTGTTTTCCTATGCCGCCATCTTGGTTTCTCCTCTTGTTATGTTTTCTATCTTCTTGAATCAGAAGAGACTTTGCCTGTGTCCTAATATGTGGTCTATCTTTGAAAATGTTCCATGTGCACTGGAGAAGAATGTATATTCTGTAGCTTTGGGGTGAAATGTTCTAAAGATGTCAATTAAGTCCAGCTGATCTAGTGAGTCATTTAGGATTGTTGTTCCTTTCCTGATTTTTTGTTTAGATGATTTATCCAGTGGTGTCAGTGGGGTATTAAAATCCCCTACTATGACTGTATTGCTATCAATCTCTCCCTTGATATCTTCCAGAAGTTGTTTTATGTATTTGGGTGCTCCTCTATTGGGTGCATATATGTTTAACAGAGTTATATCTTCTTGTTGAATTGCTCTTTTTAGTATTATGTAGTGGCCTTCCTTTTCTCTTTTTATGGCCTTTACTTTGAGGTCTATTTTATCAGATATAAGTATCGCAACCCCAGTTTTTTTTCTCGTTTCCATTTGGCTGAAAAATTTTTTTCATCCCTTCACTCTCAGTCTGTGTGAATCCTTTGTTCTGAGCTGGGTCTCTTGCAGACAGCAAATATCTGGGTCATCTTTTCTTATCTATTCATCTACCCTATGTCTTTTGATTGGTGCATTTAATCCATTTACATTTAATGTTATTATTGATAACTAGTTGCTTGTTGTCATATTTTTCCTTAATATTTGTGTTTCTTCTTGCCCTTCTCTTTCTTCTTTTTACAGCAGTCCCTTTAGCATTTCTTGCATTGCTGGCTTGGTAGTTATAAACTCTCTTAGCCCTTTTTTGTCTGTGAAGCTCATGATTCCACCATCAATTTTGAATGATAGCCATGCTGGGTATAGTATTCTTGGGTTCAGTCCCTTGCTTTGCATCACTTTGTAAATTTCATTCCATTCCCTTCAGGCCTGTAGTGTTTCTGTTGAGAAATCTGTTGATATTCTAATAGGAGATCCCTTGTAGGTAACTTTCTGTCTTTCTCTGGCATCCTTTAAGATTCTTTCTTTGTCATTGGTGTTTGCCAATTTAATTATGATGTGGCTTGGTGTTGGCCTTTTGGGGTTCATCTTTTTTTGGCCTCTATGTGCTTCTTCGACTTGCATAGTTTTATTTTTCTTGCCAATTTCTGGGAAGTTTTGTCATTATTTCTTCAAATAGGTTTTCTATTCCTTGCTTCTCTTCCTCTCCTTCTGGTACACCTATTATGTGAATGTTGTTTCATTTTGTGATCTCCCAAAGCTCCCTTAGGCTCTCCTCTTGCTTTTTCAGTCTTCTTTCCAGTTGCTGCTGTCTTTGTGTGTTTTTTTCCTACCTTGTCTTCTAATTGGCTGATGCGGTCCTTAGCCTCTTTTAATCTACTGTTTAAGCCTTCCATTGTGTTCTTTTTCTAGCTATGTCGTTCATCATCTCCTCTTGGTTCCTTTTCATGTTGGTGACATTGTCATTCAGCTCCTTATAATTCTCATTGAGTTGTGTGTATTTGTCATCCAGCCGTTTGAGCATCCTTAGAATCATTACTCTGAATTCTTTCTCTTGTATGTTGCTAGCCTCAATTTCTTTTAACTCCCTTTCTGGTGATTCCTCTTTTTCTTTTCTTTGTGGATTGCTTTTTTGTCTTCCCATTTTTTCCTGCAATGTTTTAATTGTAGATTCGATTGCTTTGCTAACCAGGTCCTTTTGTGGATGTTGCTACTGGTGTGATCTCTCAGGTCTCCTGGGCTTGATAATCTAGTGTAGCTCCCTACTTGAGCTATTTGGTTTCTCTTGATGTAGGCCTGCGAGCTGGAGAGGCACAACTGTGGTGTCTAGAAGTCAGCAACCGTGGAGGGGGGTGTGCCAATTTTTGCTGTCTTGCACCCTTGATTGAAATCATGTGTGCCCAGCAGGGACTCACAGTGGCACCCAGCAACCATCTGCTGGGTGATGGGGCTCAGGAGGCCTGCACTCTGGAGAGGCATTACTGTGGTGTCCAGAGTTCTATAGTTTTGGGGTGGACAGTCTCAGCTTTTGCTGCTGCACCTGTGGTGGATAGGCACACACTCCCAGTGATGGCTTACAAGGGCACTCGCAGTGTGTTTGCCAGCCAGGCACACTGAAGCACTCTGAAGGGGCCTGGCACTGAAGCCGCATAATTGAGGCATCTTTGGGCAGGTATCTAGTATGAGTGAATTCAGAATTTCTACTGCCGTGGTGTGGGGGTATTGGGGGGAGTGTATCTCTGTTTGTCCAAGATCACACCAAGCAAGAGCTCACAGATGCTCCCAGGAGCACCCTGTGGATAGATGGGCTCAGGGTCCCTGCCTGTTGGAAATGCACAACTGTGGAGGTGCATTTGCCAGTGCAGAGCTCTGATGACTCTGAGGGGCCCTGGCACTGAGGTTGAGCAGCTGGGGTGACTGTGGGCAGTTATTCAGGAAGAGGGAATTAAAATTTTCTACTGCAGGGCAGTGTGCCCTTGTCTGTGCAGAATCACACCCAGCAGAGTCTCACAGCTGCTCCCCAGAGCACGCTGAGGATAGATGGGCTCAGAGGGCCTGCTCATTGGAAATGTGTGACTGTGGTGGTGTGTTTGCCTATGCAGAGCTCTGACACACTCTGAGGGGCCCTGGCACTGTAGTTGCACAGCTGGGGTGTCCATGGGCAGTTATTCAAGAAAAGGGAGTTCAGAATTTCTACTGTGTGGCAGCACGACCTTGTCTGTACAAATTCACACCCAGTGGGGGCTCCTAGTGGCTCCCAAGGCACTACCTATGGAGTGGTGTGCCTTGGGTGCCTGCATGCTGGAAACACATGAATGTGGTGTCTGGAGTTCTGCCACTTGGGAGGGGGGAAGTTGCACTTACTGCTGTGGGAGCGGTACACCTTTGGAGGTGGAGGTCCCAGGGTCCGTGGGTCTGCGGGTAGGGCAGCAGGAAGTCAGTTCCAAGGCCTGTCTAGTTGGTGGTGCTGATGAGATCCTAGAAAAGGCTATTCTCCCCTTCAGGATGGTGTGGTCTCCATGCCTGAGTCCCGTAGTCTGGGGAGTGCCCATAGTAGTGGTAGTCTCTCCCTTTCCAAGAAAGCCTGGTTTGCTAGCTCCTGTTGATCCTGAGGGGATTTAACTGTCCCTCACTCACTCACACACTCACCACACACATCCACACACTCTCCTTTCATCCCATCATTCATTCACTTCCTCTCCATCACCTCCATCCTGCCAGCTGCCATCCTCTGATAGGTATTTTAACTAGAATCATTATTTTCAAAGGTCCAAAGCAATTGCTAATGAGTCAAGCCAAGTTTAGGTAATGGTACTGTACTCATCACTCTTGTAAGAAAACTCAGCTCAAAAGTAGCTCATAAGAGAGCATAGTACAAGATTATCTTTCTCTGGATGCTAACATTTTTGCAATTTTTAAATAGCTATACTTTTATGCTGAAATGAAAATAACATTCTATATGTGTACATTTGGCAACATTTTTAGATAATTAAAATCACTAGTCAGTGATTTACCTCTGACTTGGAGTTGAAAAGTTGTAAATACCAATATAGCTGTTTTAATATCATTGACAAATGGGACCAATGTGGTCCCAGTTTCTTAAGAGTATATTATGACAGATAGGAGGGTTAATATAGCCTGAACAAGACTAAAAATGTATACTACTGTCTGTCCCATATGAATATGAACTGGTTTTTTTTATTCTCCTTCCTGATAAGAATGGAAAATAATGCATTTACCATATCCATGGCCATATACCATGTACCTGAAACTATGTTAATGTGCTCTATTAAAGATATCTGGCCAGGAGGGGTAATTTGGGGTATTAATTGAATTTACCAGAGTCCACTGTTATCCTCCAGTATCCATTTGGTTTTGTAGAGGCCAGACTGGTAAATTAATGAGGATATGATGAAGACTAACATTCCTGCATCTTTCAGGTTTTCAAGGTGGCACTAATCTCTACTGATCCTCCAGGATGCAATTTTATTTATTTGTATTTGTATATATATATATTTTATAATTTTTGTTGATAGTATTACAGATGTCTCCCACTTTGCCCCCCCCTTTACCCCCCACCTCCCAGTCCCTACCCACCCTCCAGGTCTTCATGCCCCTATTGTTTGTGTCCATAGGCTATGCATATAAGTATGTAAATTCTTTGGTTTATCTCTTCTCATCCCTCAATCCCCACACCAATGTATGTCAGTCTGTTCCATGCCTCCAAGCTTCAGGTATTATTATTTTTTTAATTTAATAAATCTTTATTGTTCAGATTATTACAATTGTTCCTCTTTTTTACCCCCATAGCTCCCCTCCACCTGGTTCCCACCCCACCCTCTGCCCTTACCTCCCCCCTGACAGTCCTCATCCATAGGTGTATGATTTTTGTCCAGTCTCTTCCCGTACTCCCCACACCCATTTCCCCCTGAGAATTGTCAGTCCACTCCCTTTCTATGCCCCTGGTTCTATTGTATTCACCAGTTTATTCTGTTCATCAGATTTTTTATTCACTTGATTTTTATATTCACTTGTTGATAGACATGTATTTGTTGTTCATAATTTTTATCTTTACCTTTTTCTTCTTCTTCCTCTTCTTAAAGAATACCTTTCAGCATTTCATATAATACTGGTTTGGTGGTGATGAACTCTTTTAGTTTTTTCTTATCTGTGAATCTCTTTATCTGACTTTCAATTCTAAATGATAGCTTTTCTGGGTAGAGTAATCTTCCTTGTAGGTTTTTGCTATTCATCACTTTGAATATTTCTTGCCACTCCCGTCTGACCTGCATAGTTTCTGTTGAGAAATCAGCTGACAATCGTATGGGTGTTCCCTTATAGGTAACTAACTGCTTTTCTCTTGCTGCTTTTAATATTCTCTTTGTCTTTTGCTCTTGGCATTTTTTTAAAAATATATTTTATTGATTTTCTACAGAGAGGAAGAGAGAGGGATAGAGAGTTAGAAACATCGATGAGAGAGAAACATCGATCAGCTGCCTCCTGCACAACCCCTACTGGGGATGTGCCCGCAACCAAGGCACATGCCCTTGACTGGAATCGAACCTGGGACCCTTGAGTCTGCAGACCGATGCTCTATCCACTGAGCCAAACCGGTTTCGGCTGCTCTTGGCATTTTAATTATGATGTGTCTTGGTGTGGTCCTCTTTGGATTCCTTTTGTTTGGGGTTCTGTGCACTTCCTGGACTTGTAAGTCTATTTCTTTCACCAGGTGGGGGAAGTTTTTGGTCATTATTTCTTCAAATAGGTTTTCACTATCTTGCTATCTCTCTCTTAATCTGGCACTCCCATAATTCGGATGTTGGTACGCTTGAGGTTGTCCCAGAGACTCCTTACACTATCTTCAACTTTTTGGATTCCTTTTTCTTTTTGCTTTTCCAGCTGAGTGTTTTTTGCTTCTTTTATTTCAAATCTTTGACTTGATTCTTGCAGTCCTCTAGTCTGCTGTTAGGTCTCTGTATAATATTTTTTTATTTCAGTCAGTGTATGTTTGATTTCTAGTTGGTTCTTTTTCATATCCTTGAGGGTTTCACTAAATTTATTAGCCTTTTCTAGGAAATTCTTGAAAAACCTTATAACTGGTTTTGAACTCTATATCCAGTCTTTTGCTTTCCTCCATTTCTTTCATTTGTGTTCTGTTTCTTTGTCTCTGCATTTTCGCTGCTTCCTTCAGTTGGTAGAGTAGCTTTGTGTGGTAGGTGTCATATAGGGTACAGTGGCTCAGCCTCCCCAGTTACCTGAGGTGGACACTCTTGGTGCACCCCTTTGTGGGCTGTGTGCTCAGCCTCGTTGTAGTTAAGTCTTGATTGTTGTTGGTATCACTGAAAGGAATTGACCTCCAGGCCAATTGGCTGTAAGGATCAGCTGTGTCTATGCTGGGAGAACTTCTGTGCTGGAGACACTCTTATGAGACAAGAGTTACAAAATTGCAAATGCCTCTGTGCTCAGTTTGGATGGGGCGGAGTTTCAGGGTGGAGCAGACAGCCTTGGCTTCCTGTCAGCCCTGCCCTATGAGGCCCCTGGGTCTCAGTGTCCTTCGGTAATCGCTGCAAACACCTCTGAGAGAAAGCCGCCCTCGAGTTTCGGCCACTGCCAGACAGTCCAGTTTCTCCCCAAATGAGTCCATGTTCCCAGAAACTTGCCCAGAACTGGAGTTCAGCACTGTTGGGAGCTTTTGTCTCCCTCCCGCTTTAGAAAGCCAGCCACACACTCAGCTTCTCTGCATGCGTGCGCACCTCTGTACCTCTGCCTTCCACAGCTCCTGAGTCTCAATTAGCTTTCCCTTTTCCTGACAGTCCAGATTCCCCCTGAATGTGTCTGCTTTCCCATTGTCTCACCTGGGAGTTCAGTGCAGTTGGGAGCTTCTGTTTCCCTCCTGCTTTAGAAAGCCAGCCGCGCACTCAGCCGTCCATGCACACAGCTGCCTGTCCTCTCCGCGTGCACATCTGTGTACCTCAGCCTTTTGCAGCTCTTCTGAGTCTCAATGTGCTTTCCTCTTTTCTTCTAGTTGTAGAATTTCCACTCAGCCAGCTTTCCTGTGGTTCTGGATGGTGTCCGTTTTGTCTTTTAGTTGTAGTTTTGATATTGTTGTACAAGGCAGCAGTTTAGGTGTTTATCTATGCCGCCATCTTGGTTTTCTCTTCAGGTCTTATTTTGCTGGGCAATTCATTTTGTTCATTAGATTCCACAAATAAGTGAGATCATGTGATATTTGTCTTTCTCTAGCTGGCTTATTTCACTTAGCAAAATAGTCTCCAGGTCCATCCATGCTGTCCAAAGGGTAAGAAATCCATCTTTTTTACTGCTGCATAGTATTCCATTGTATAAATATCCCACAGCTTTTTTATCTATTCATCTACTAATGGACACTTGCAATTTTATTTTTTATTTACTTTCTTGACTGGCAACAGAGGAGAAAAGGAGTGATTAGGAGGCTCACACTTGGCCTTTTCACTATGATATTTCTTACTCTACAAGTCAAGGACCCAAAGTTTGGGTTCTGTCAAGTATATAACAAGTATTCTAATTATTCATTTGTGTACTGGAGGAATGACCACTAGGTTAATCCATGAATAAACAGAGTGGACTGACCATGAGCTAAACCTGGGTCAGGGCTTCATTTATTACCTGCTCTTATACACACCCTCACTCTAACAGAGGAGCCATGGTGACACTTATAGTTTCCAGGAATCAATGCCAATTGATCCTAACAATTCTCAAAATACATGGTATTCCCTTTTCCCCAGTGTATAGTTACTCAAATAGATGGTCTTAACTCTCTTTAGGGAAAGATTGGAGGAAACAATCTACCTTAGTGTTGGATCTGAGAATAGGCTCAGGGCTGGAAATTGGGCAAAGTATAATGATCAGGAGATGTCCTTTCTGGTACATCTACTTTTGATTTTTTTTTTAACTTTTGATTTTTTTAGTTGTATAGTGAAGGAAAGAGCTTATTGGATTCCCATCTATCTTGCACTTAGGTACAACATGTTCTATTAACCATTGCCATTATACTCTGTAGGTCAGGACCCCTTGGTTGCCACTCTGACCTTGCTGTTCATTACAATAATTGCATGCACTTTGCTCCTGATTTTAAATCACTGACATCTGGCCTCTATTATTTCCAGATCCTATCATCACCTTTTCCATCAAGTAGCCCGATTTTATTATAGCATTTCCTACTATCAGCCCTGGCCTGCATAGGAAGGACAATAATGGTGGTGCCCCTCTCACCACCACCATTCTTTATTGTTTTGGTAAATTGAATGTCCTTTGACACTTTCTGCAGAACATATTTGACTGTTGGGTTTTCTGGTTTTGCAGTGTATTCCCTTTCATTGGCATGATCAATTATGGAGACATTTTATTTCTTCCACCACCATCTTCCACATAATTTCTGGGATTTTTATTTCACTTTTTATGAATTATCACTTCCCCCATGTTTCTAAGAGTCATCCTAGTAGCACATTAGCACTGTCTCCCAGGGTCCTTGGGAGAGTGAGTGTATATTATAGAAAAGTAATGTTATATCAATAAACTTTCATTTATTCAACTTCATGTTTTGCTCCCCTTGATCCAGCATACTTAGGATCCAGTCCCATATATACTGCCCTGGCTTCTGTTAATATATATTGTCTAGGTCATGCAGCTCTTTTGGTATACAGCCCATTTTCTTTCTTAAGAGGTCCAGCATTTCCCTTCAAATGAGGATAATGTAATTTAAATTTAGTCATGAATCTTGTGGCCAATTGGAAGGTTGGGGGTAGATTTTGTGAGGGGAACATACATGTTTTCTTGCAAGGCAGAATATTTGTAACTCTTTCAGCAAGGAGAGAGCACTAAATTTTAACAAGAATGAGTAGACCTCTTCTATAGACATAGAGAGTTTGCGGGCATCTTGGAAGTCAAGAATTTAGAGCGCATTGACCCAGATGCCCATATCATGCCTCAGAGTCCCAATTCTTCCCATCATTCTTCCCATCAGTGCCCTGACATTGGCATACCTGACTTGCTAGGGTTGAGAATTTAACCTTATCTGGAGATCCAAGATCCTTATAATTAAATCCTAAACTTGAGCTTAACATTTTTCTGCCTTCCAGCTGAAAGAGATAAACATTTCTTTATATACTGCCAAGGATATTTGGCATTCACACTCCACCTTAAATCAGCAACTGGTCCTCGTTAGCCTTTTATTGGCTTTTTCAAAGGCATCAATGACATCTAGAAAAATCCATCCAATTCTCAGTCCTTATGATTGCTACTTCACCCAAACACTCAAACTTACAAGATGTTGCTCCTGCCAGTATGCTCACATCCTTTGATATTATATCCCAGGTTACAGGTGATAAAAGTGTATACAATTTCACAGCTACAGAATGCCAAAAATATTAATATTATATCCACTGTCAATGAAATGGTTCTCATTCTGAGCTTGTTGGTGAGTAATCCTCTTCCAAAATACCATTTTAGAGTTTTCTTCCTACAACCCAGTCTTCAGGTCACATTCCTTAGAAAACACACTCTGAGATGGATATCTATATATAAGAGGGTATGGATTATTTTTTGGTGGGGGCATTTCCTCTCACAAATAACACTTCTAAGAGAATTAGAGAAGCAAGATTGGATACAGGAAGGATTTAAATTACCGTGCACTTGCAATGAAGGCTTCAGCCAATCCTAAAAGAGTTCTGATGTTGGGATGACCTTCAAAGTTGTTCTAAAATGAGGCAGGGGGACCAGGCAGCTACATCAACCAGTCACTAGGTATGGGCTGCTCTCCAAAGGGAGAATGTAACACTGGGTGAGATGGTTCCCTTCAGATGAGGCCAGATCCTGGAGGATGACTCAGCTATAAGTCATTAACAACCAAGGCTCCTAATGAATGAGTAACTCATTACTGAATGGGAAATTTGGGTGGCACATCATAACATTCACTATAATTCCCCTCCTCTTTGGGTTAATGATGATGTTTATGTGGAATTATGACAAAGGAGTATTAAATATGGTGCTTATTTGGAGGGGGTCTCTAAACAGTAAATAATTTCCCACTATCTTCATGCTGGTAATGTTTCTCATTAGAACTTGGCAGACAAAGTATGAAAGGGAGAATTGAGAAAAGGTTGCAGGAGTCTCCATAGGAAACCTATCACTCATTAGGTAACATTTCATTCATGATGGGTAGAGTACTAACAGCTTTTGGCATGCCATAGCAGTGAAAATGTTAAGATTTTTACCAGTGGTGAACCTCAATTGCAGTTTGTCCTCTGGCTATTCACTCATATAGAAGGAAACTCTCACCTCGATATAAAAGCAAATCTATATGCATTATTCAGATAATTTATTAATCCAGTATTCATTTTTGCATTAAGTCTATGTGTACTGGTAATAATGCCTCCTACATTACATTCATTTATGTATTCATTCAACAATACTGATTGCACACTACACCTACTATATATCAGAAACTGTTCTATGTGGTAGGGATGTAGCAATTAATAATGTAGACAGTTCCTGTCTTCATGGAAAACACATCCCAGAAGAATAATGGGGAGACAATAAATAAGGAACAAATAAATAAGAAAATTTCAAATAGCTATGAGTGATGTAATGGTAATAAAAATCATAATGCAACAAGTAATTGACTTTTAATATGTGTAAAATAGAGAGAAAGGTTACTGTAGATATAGCATAGAAAGTAAGTTTTTCTAAGGAGATGATTCCTGATATGAGATCCATGATAAGGATTTAGTTATGTGAAAATCTAGAGGCAGAAGTTCACTTGAGCTGAGATCAGAGTGAAGTGAGGAAGCAATCCATGAGAAGGTATGGGGACAGTAAATTTGAGAGAGAATAATACAAATACCCTGAGTTAAGAATGAGTTTGGCATGTTTGATAATCAAAAAGAAGACCAGTGTGGCTGGAGCTTAATGAACAGACAGAAAAATAATACAAAATAGAATTGAAAACTAAGTATGGAACAAATTATATAGGGTACTAGAGGCCACAGTAAATAATTTATTATATTTCTAAGAAAAATGGGAAGATTAGAGCAAATTCTGAGCAGAGGAGTAACATAATATACCTTATATTTTAAAAGAATTACTCTGGCAGCTATGTATAAAATAAACTTCAACAATGGAAACAGGAAAGCCACTTAGGAAATTACCACAGTAATTCAAGAGACATGATGGTGGCTTGGACCAGGATGGTAGCCATAGAGATGGTGAAAAGTTGTCAAACTCTGGATAAATTTCAAAAGTAAAGACAAAAGGATTTGCTGCAAATCTAGATGTAGGATGTGAGAGAAAAATAGAACTTGTATTAACAACACTATAACTAAGGCCAAAGTGTCAAGTGGGTGATTTGGACAATAAGTTCATTGGAGGTAGAGTTCATTGGAGGGTTTCAGCCCTAAAAAAGGAAGTGTGTGTGTGTGTGTGTGTGTGTGTGTGTGTGTGTGTGTGTGTTGAGTGGGAGAGTACAGAGATACAGAAATATAGAGAGCCATTATTTTATTTAAACTAATCTTATTGACAATTTACTTCTAGGATTAGCCAAAGCCAATGTTATCTGTTTTGACTGACTAAAATAAGGAGGTCTTCATTTTGTCAAACTACTACTAGAACTGACACTCCAACACAAACTAAGGTACTACCCATTTGGTGGCTTCTGAAGTAGCAATGATTGTTATACTAGCAATGTCTCAAGCTGTGCTTAATAGGAAGATGATGCTTGGGGTATCTGTATGCACTGTGCAGATTTAAGAGAAGAATAAGAACAAACCTAATCATAGCTGTAGCTAGAAAGCCTGCCTGCCCATTAGAGATCCTTTTGCAGTTCACATGCAGGGGGGTAGTTTGCAAGCAAAGCCAACCTACAAGTGCTGGTCTGGAGCACAATAGATTTCCTTTGTGGAACTAGCCACAGAGAAATCCTTCATGTGTGCTTCCAGACTCAGTGGCAGTTTCAAGTTGATGTAAAGTGCTGACACATAGCACAGAAGTGTTAGTATTAGAACATTTTGGAATTTCAAAGCATCACCTGATGAGAGAGATTGTAGAAAGCAGGTACTAATCATCTGGCCTGACAAAATAGTGGTTAAAGAAGGGAAGCGGGTTTTCACAAAGGGAAAAAGAGAGTTATAGATTTTTAAATCACACTGTATTGTCATTTTCCTCTTTAATGTTTCCTCTTTAATGTATCCCAGAATTGATCTCTTTTGTTCATCATCAGCAGAGTGACTGCAACATAGTATATGCTTTAGAAATATTGTGGATGAATGAATAAACAATTGAACTTAAATCAACCTCAGCATCCCTGCCAATGGAGTCATGCTGTCCAGCAAATACACAACTCAAGTTCCAATTTCTGTTCTTATGTTTGGTCCCTGGGACACAATCAGAACATGGCTAGGCAGCACTATCAGAGCAGTTGGTTTTGTGGAACTTGAGAAAATGAACCAGCCAAATGACTGGGCTGGTTTAATTGGTGTATTGTTTCTACTCAGATGCCTAGTTTTTTGTCTGAATTGAAAAAACAAACAAATAAATTTTAAAAACATGCTGGTGTCTGATGTAATTACATCCCTGTCCTGAGCTGTGACCATCAGCATGAACCTGAGAGACTGAACAGTGTGGTAAGAGGCTGTATCTATAACTAATACTATTAGTCACCTCAGGGCTGGGGGTGGAAAACAGCCAGATCAGTTGTTAGATATTATGAATTCAAAATGCCCAACTGATTGACTCAATTTTACACTACTTATATAATCAAGGCTCTTGTATAATCAGCATCCTCTTTCTATATAAGGTATCAAGCTTTTTGTCTCCTCTCAAATGTCCCCTTTTAAAGACTACAAATATTAGATACCTGAAGTTATTCCTGTTTGGAGATTTTCCCAACTAAGCCTCTCCAACCATTTTCTACACCTCTCCCTACATTGACAGATGTGTAACCCACAAAGATTTTCTTTCTAATCAGGGCTGAAATCCATGTTCAATTTTTTAGTAACCAAACATGGGGCTGTTTGTAGTAGCAAACAATGTTTTTCCCAGTCAGTCGTGATTTGATGAACTGAAGTTTTCTACAGACTTTCCCAAGTGCCAACTGCTTAAGCTAAATAACAATACCAAATGAAATCACATCCCAAACAAAGGAACATCAGGAGGAGGAACAAGATTATTCTGATGTCATGAAGGCTGCCTCATCTGAGGAGGGCATAGATATATTTGTATAAGCCATTACTAACACAAAGTAAAACAGGAAAAAACACACGAAGACCTGCGATGACACCTGAGATGAAAAAAAATTAAATTGCATATGGATTTGTTATAATTTCTAATCATTCACTATAGGCGGAAGCTATTTTTTGCCATTTTCCTGTTTGGTATATAATATTTTGTAACAAACATGTAGTTTTAAACAGTAGTTTTGAGTCTAATAGAATATTTCTATTACTTAAAAGTATAATAGCTGTGCCCTGGGGTATCATAACCCTACCCTGTCTTTCCCAATGATTGAAGAAAATGGTTTTATACCATCAGCTTTTACTTCCAGTTATAATAGAGTTCTGTTCATCACCAGCAGCCTGAAAGTATAAAGAGTAAAACGTTCAATGAATTTGCTCTCATTAAAGGATGTGTACCTTCTAATGCTGAGGAAGAGAAAGATATAACTCACAGTTTGAATGGTCCTAGAACAAACTTAACAGCAGCTTGTTAACAATCAAACTGAGGAGTATTACACTGTTTCAACAGTTGGAAAGAAATTTATTTAGTCTCACCATTGCACTTTTTGGCCCTATGATATAATCCACCCATCAGAAAGCTTTATCTCAGCTGGAAAACATGAATTCTTATTTTGTTTTCTGAAATCCCAATTCTTTTTTTTAAATATATTTTTATTGATTTCAGAGATGAAGGAAGAGAGAGAAAGAAATAGAAACATCCATGATGAGAGGGAACCATGGATCGGCTGCCTCCTGCACGCCCCACACTGGGGATCAAATCCAAAACCTGGGCATGTGCCCTTGGCTGGAATCAAACCCGGGACCCTTCAGTCCACAGGCTGATGCTCTATCCACTGAGCCAAACCAGCTAGGGCCCCAATTCTTTTTTTTTTAATTGATTTTTTTACAGAGAAGAAGGGAGAGGAATAGATACTTAGAAACATTGATGAGAGAGAAATGATGATCAGCTGCCTCCTACACACCCCCTACTGAGGATCATGCCTGCAACCAAAGTACATGTCCTTGACTGGAATGGAACCTGGGAACCTTCAGTCTTTGGGCTTATGCTCTATCCACTGAGCCAAACAGTTTAAGGCTGAAACTCCAATTCTTTACTAGATTCTAAGTACCTTTAAAAATTTGACATGCTCATAGTTGACATTTATTCCTATAGGTAAATACATAGTTACATTCATATTTTAGAAGTATACATTCAAAATGCACACCTTGTTTATAGCATAATTAAAAATGATCATTTTTCCCTCATTAGTTTGGCTTCAACTTGCACATCAGGTTTCATGTTTACTGTCTATCAAAAATTACACTCTTGTGCCACATATCCAAAGAGAGAATGACACCATCAACAAGATACTTGAATTGTTTTCTTCACCATTGGTCATTATGATTCAAAATGCCACTGAAGTTTCTCGAAGATGTATTTCTCATTTTTACTTAATTAATAGGTATAAATATGCTTGAACCAAAATTTATAAGGAGGGCACATTTTGATATTCTTACAAGTAAAGAAACTGGGTTAAAAAAGGGATGGAGAAAAGGTCACCAAATGATTTATTTTCTACTGATTGACTATAGTATTTTTTATTCCTTTCATTTTTGATGGTATAACTGAGACAGCATAAGGTGATTCAAAAATAATTGAACACTTTCACAAGTGTTTATTCACTAACTAGATTTAATATGAAATTGTACAATGTACCAAGTTGTAGAGTTACTCTTCCAAGTGTCTAGCCATTGGAGAAATACAATTTTAGACTGCATGTTCATATATAACCTGATTCCTGAATAATAAATGTTTGAGAGTGTTCTATTATTTTTGATGACTCTATAATTACTTATTGTGGAAAGCTTGTATGGATACCCTACAATTAAAGTATAGGCTGCAAAGCCATAAAAATTTTTTCTTCTCTTTCCAAAAGTCAATTCTTTTCATTGCTCTATTCACTTGTCTCCTCTGAGCAGCCCTTTACTGATCCATTTGTTTTCTCAATTGTGATTGGAGTTAGGAAATAACTATTTGTTCCCCAGGACACACATTTTCCTGGGATTGAGCTAGTTACAGTAATCAACTGAGCTGATGGCTACCCTGAGCAGAACCATTTGAAGGCCCCCAAGGAGCAGGTTAAACTCCTGAGTGCTCCAAGAATTCTGCATCAGTCTACTCTTTCATAGCTTGCACTCTGCTTCTGAGATAGAATTCTGAAATATTCATTCAGCTACAGTTTCTCCTAGGGCTAGCCAACAAACTGAGCAGGTCAGGACAACTCATGATTCTTCAAGAAATAGCCACCAATGGAAAGACAGAATAGTTTATTGTTCTGGCTGAATGCTTAAGTTTAAAAATATGTGGGGGAGAAAGGAAATAAAATTGTGCAATTTTTAATTTAGATGTGATAATTTCATTTTAATCCTTACTACACTTCTCTACAGGAAACAGTGTATCCATGACAATCCTCAAGAGAGCATGCAAGAGTCTAGGAGAATCCCTTGCCTTTTTTCCTGGGCATGAGATACCCATTATCTTCCACAAGATGGCAGGCAGTTTACATTTTACTGTTGCTGATCAACAGGAAATCACTCCACTCTCAAATGATGGTAACCCCAGGTAGCTAGAGTGACATTTGCTTTACATTATGATACACACTAATTAATCATTAGTGATCCCAGAAGTAAGTCTGCTAAAAATGCTTTGCTACAGCTTCTCACAGCATGGGCTTTCAATATTGATATTATTACATTCACATATGTTCAGCCAATACATGTTATTCTCATTCAAGGCTTTAAGTTTTTAGGGTGTTTTAATTAACATTGCCTAGATCAATACATCTTATTTGGAAAGGTAAATGATGAAGCTAGTAAAATAAATACAGAAAGAAAAATCAGTAAACAAAACTTTAAAAAGCTAAAGGCAACTTTGGAGTTTTTAGTTGGAGGAATCTTTGTCCTCTAGCATTTGTTGACATCTTTAACTTTTTCCCAGGCCCCACCATTACACACTTAACTTGTGTCCTATGGTCACAAAACAGATCACCTCCTGAAGGAATTTAATCTATTCTACCAAGTAACTAGAAATATTTACATTGCCTTCCAACATGATTCCATTCGATAACAAGAAAACTCATTATTATAAGCAACTCCACCCAGGCCTCAGCCACAAACCCATTTGCAGGCAATGATCACCAATGTTCTTATTACCTAAGAAGAACCTTACAGGAAGGTTTACCAACTGCCTGAGCAGCCAAAGCCAACCCAGTTCTCTCCACCACCTGAAGATTACCCAGAACCAAAAAAAAAAAAATACACACACACACAAAAAAAACCACAACACAACAAAACAAACAAAAAAAAAAACACAACACAACAAAACAAAAAAAACTGCCTGGATCCACCCAAATAGTGGTAGAAACTCAAGCAGTTAAGTTCATACCTAGTTTGTTCCAATTAAAACTGGTTAGTTCTCCACTTAGGTCATCTCCACCCTTTTTAACAAATCTTTTGAAAAGTTTCTTTTACTTCTTCACTAAACTTTATCTTTCCTCTTATAATAACACTTCCTTCAGTGCTATTTAAATTTTAATCTGGAAATTTTGATAAAATGCAGATTCTGATTCAGTAGGTAGGGAGTAGGAACTGAGATTCTGCATTTCTAGCAAGCTCCCAGGTGGTTCCTAGATGCTGCTGGTCCACAGGCCACACTTGAATTAGTCAAGCTTTATAGTTTTTTCATTCATTCAAACTCTATATATCCTGGGGTAAAGAATACTAATAAGAGTTTTCAGACTCCACAGTGTATCTTCTAGACTTTCTTTCATCAATAACTCCTCCTCATCATCTGACTGATAAACCCTCTTTATGATCATGCCCAGATCTCTCTCCCAAGCATTCCATTGCATTCATTGAACATTCTGGAGCCCAGATTATCACCTTTTTTCCATTATAGTCCCTCTTGTCTTTTTGAAAAATTTCAACCTTCATGTCATTCATGACTCTGGCCTTCACATCCTTTATTTCAATAACCTTCATCCACTTTCTACTTTAGCAATGAAATCAGTGGCCACACCATTACTTTGTTATCACCTGAAATTGTCCTAACCTTGAAATATTAAGCCTTAAAATATCCCTCTTACTTTAGTTTCTAATAGACTTCCAGCTGTGCTGTCACTCCCACCCCATTGAACTTTCCACTCACTGGATACCTTCTTATTCTTTTCTCCTAACATCACTTGCTTTCACTTCTATTTCTATCAATGTTAGGAAACTAGAGTCAACCATTTCTACACTACTCAACAATAATCTATTTCTCCTAATTTTATCCTCTTCTGAGACTACTGTTCTAAACTCAATCCCAGATGAGCTCACACTATTGTTTTAATCTCCCCCACCTATAAAGATCCTAGTGAACACACACGTGCAACTCATCATGCTGATTCCTTTACACACTCATATACACAACCTCTGGCCCACAACACTGCTGGCTGAATCCTTTTTTATTTATTTTTCTTATCCTTTTTATGCTTTTCAAACAGTCAAATTATAAAATAATAACATTTTCAGTTCCCATTCCTTTCCACTATAATCTTTCCATATCATCACTCAACTTTTCCTTGTCTCCTGTTATTTTTGCTTTTTCTTCCAAAGTAAACACCAGCACTTTTATTAGTTTTAAAATATAAATTCCTGTTTTGCTCTTAATTCTACATTCATGCATTAATTTCCCATTCTCTTAAATTGTCTCTCTCTTCCCTTTGGGTCCTTTCTTTCAGAGAGCAGACACTCTCAAGTTTCTGCACTAATCCCCTCAACCAAAAATGCTCTCTATAATCTTATTTCTTGCAAGCTTGAGGTACAAGCCTAACTCCACCTTTTATTCAATAAACTTTAAAGGAGTTGACTTTATTCATCATCTTTACTTTTTTGTCAGTATCCCAAAGGGTCTGCCCTTGGTCCTCCTTGCTTCTTCTCCTTGAATTCCTCTCTTATGGGGCATTCCCTCAATCTCATTTGTTGTTTTTCCCATATCACTTATCATGTTCTGATTTATGAGAAATTTACTTAATTATTATTTTCATTATGCCCACTTCACCTCACCCCTGTTAGAATGTCAGATCCATGAAAGAAGGACATTTTGTCTGTTTGTTCACTGATACACACCAAGAATCTGGAATAGTGCCTAGAACAGTGCCTGGAATAGTACATGCTCAACAGATTTTATTAAATAATAACAACCATATCTAGATCTCTAAACCTAACCTCTCTCTTGATTATACATCTCCATATGATTATCATAACAACACCTTAAGATTAACATGGCCCAAACTGAAGCCCTTTCCTCTTCCTGCAACAAACTTACTCTTCCAGCAGTGGTTCTTATCATGACATTGCAAGCCCAAATGTTTGAAGTCAATTTGACTCCTTTATCTTTCTTTACCACACAGAGCCAATTAGTCATCAAATCCTGTGGCTTCTAACCTCTCCAATAGCTTGCATTGCCCATGCCCTCTCTTTATTCATCCTCACATCCTATTTCTTCCCTTACCTGCAATCTTAATATTATCTCCTAAAATTATCCTTTTACCACTATTTGCTCAGCACTATATATCCTACACAATCTTGTCTGACATATTTGCCTGAGAAAATGAATCTGATAGCATCACTTCTCTCTTGAAAAGTCTACAAAGGCTGCCTTTTCAACAAGTTTAAGTGTGAATTCCTTGGCCTGAACTTAAAGTTTCTCTATTATCTGCCTTCAAATCTCTTTTTGCTGCTTCATATCCATTATATTTTTCACAGTTCCTAAGCTCTAGAGATTTCTTATCTGAATCATATGTCCAATGAACATAAGATTCTAAGAAAATACAGATAAGAAAAAAATGGTTACTTGTTTAAAGACAAAATGACAAGACACTGGACCAGTGGTCGGCAAACCGCGGCTCGCGAGCCACATGTGGCTCTTTGGCCCCTTGAGTGTGGCTCGGCGTTAGAACCACTTCTTCAAAATAGACTCGCCCAGGCTGAAAACCAACTTCTGTGCATGGGCCACGAAGTTTCAATCGCACTGTATGTGCGAGCCCGCATGTGGTATTTTGTGGAAGAGCCACACTCAAGGGGCCAAAGAGCCGCATGTGGCTCACGAGCCGCGGTTTGCTGACCACTGCACTAGACAAAAAGAGTGGGTTAAAATGATCTTTTAATGAGGAATTGAGATCTGAAAAATCACTCAAGACAAAACTCTGATAAAAAAAAATCTCTTCTTGAGTGCCTAGATGGGGTTTCCAAAATGGATCCATGATCCACATGCATCAGAATCCTCGGGAGGAGGCATCTGCAGTGAGCACACACCAGAGAGACCTCCCATGCTATGCCTCCTGGCCCATGTGCCAGACCCCAAATCCCAGGCATCTGCAACCAGTGCACAAAAGAGACCTCCTGCATTGTGTTTCCTCCCTCTCACACCTAGACCCAGCATCCTAGGATCCCATGCTGACAGGGCTGCCATAGCGACACAGAGCTTCCTGGTTACCACCCCAACCCCAGCCCCAGATCAGCACTGCAGTAGTCACTGGGAGCCACCCAGAAACTGCCCCATCCCTGGCACCAAGTCAATGCTACCAGTGGAACCCAGAGCCACCTGGTGGTTACCCCACCATGAGCCCCAGGACCATGCTACTGGTGAGACCCAGTGCACCAAGCTATGGATCACAGGACTGTGCTGCAAGTGTGCTGCCAAAGGGTTCTAGGGTGCCATCCTGTGGTGGGTGCCAGGGCCACACAGCGAACTGCATGCCAGAAAGCTCTGGGTCCTTTCAGGAAGTCACACACCAGAGTAACTGTGCAAGTAACCCTGCCACCCCTGAACATCTGAAACAGAAAGGAAGGACCAGATATGTGGGAAAAGGGGGTACAACTCAGAATAGAGGCAATAAAGTTGTGAGACTGTGTTTTTTCAGAACCTGGGGAGCAGAGCTGGGTGTGACCATCGGAGAGGCAGCCCTGAGGCGCACACCTCCACAAACCAGTAGTGAGTGCCATAGAGGGGGAAAAAAAAATAATAAAAATAAAAAAATAAAATAAAATAAGCTAGAGAGGCCCGGAAGTCAATTCAGAAACACTGCCACCCAGGGGCTGAAACGCTAATTGTCTCTGGTGTAATAAAAAATAAATACGAGAAATTAAGATACGGCCGGCTTAAAAAGCAGGACTGGCTTACAACACTGAGAAGCAGTGGAACGAAGCTGAACTGAAATACCGCCCAGACTGGGAAACAGGCATACCAAACAGAATAATAGAGGAAGTGAATGCCAGCCGCTACTGCACATTTTAGTCTTCCTATTTTTTAATTTTTAATTCTTTTTTCAAATTTTTTTTAAAATTTTTTTATTCTAATTTTTTTACTTTCAGTTTTTGCATCTTTTACATAAGAAACTAATTTTTTTTCTTTTTCCTCACTCAATTTTCACCTCTTTAATTATTACATTTTTATTTTCAATCAGCATTATTATTACTATTATTTTACTTTTTTTCTTTTTTTTTTCTTTAAATGTCATTTGATTTTCCCTTTCTTGTATTTTGGGATTAGTGTCCTACATTCTATTTGCATCTTTCCCTTACCCTATCTCAACGCTAACATTTGCCATCACTCTCCTCCTAACCTTTCCCCTTTTGGTCTCCTGTTTTTCTTAACCCATTCTGGCTATAGATTTTCCCTACTTTTTCAGTATACCCTCTGCTAAAATTTCACCCTACTTATATATCTAATTCCCAACCCCCTGCTCCAAATCCATACATACCTCTCTCTACGCTACCTTAAAAAAAGTATTTTTCTCTCTTGCCTTTTGTCGTCTGCTTGAATGTTGATTAGATTGAATTTTCATGCTTTTTGATGAGATTGTTTTGATTATTCTTTTTGTTTGTTTGGTTGGTTCTTTTGTGTGCTTTGTTTTTGTTTGTTTTGTTTTTTACTTTTGTTTTCCCTTGCCTCACTTGATATTAGTTGGTGTTGCAGTTTGTATTAATCTACAGGCTCGTGTTGCTGGAATTTGCTGGGATTAGTGGTTGTTCTAGTGGAGTCTACTCCCGATATATATACTTTGTTTCCCTTTTCTCTCTTAGTATTGTTCTTGTCTCTCTTACTTTTTTTTCTTTTCTTTTTTTTTCTGCTCTTTTCCAAAGTTCAGATTCACACTCTTTTTTTGTTGTTGTTCTTTCTTTTTACTCTCCCTCTTCCACTCCTATACCCTAATTTGTCTTTCTCTGGTGGTTACCTTTATTGGAGGTTATTAATATCGTGAATACAATTCTGTTCAGTGCCTTGTGTGTTGTTCCTGGTTGTGTTGTATTTTGTACCTTTATATCAACGACGGAGAGAGAGAACTATATAACCAGACATCCTGAGAAGAGAGACCATGGGGAGACAAAGAAACAGCCCCCATAGGAAAGAGAAGCAGGCATCACCAGAAAAGGAAGTAAACGAATTAGAGGCAAACAACCTATCAGAGAAAGAATTCAGAGAAATGGTCATAATGTGGCTGAAAAGGATGGAAGACAAATTCGACAATATGAGTAAGAACCAAGAGGAAATGAAGAAGAACCAAGAACAAATGAAAAATGGCATCGCTGCTGTAAAGAACTCAATAGAAAGCATCAAGAGTAGACTAGATGAAGCAGAGGACCGCATAAGTGAGCTAGAAGACAAGATGGAAAAAAATACCCAATTACAACAGCTTCTAGAAACAAAAATTAGAAAGCATGAGGAGAGCCTAAGGGAACTTCGGGACAACACAAAACAAAACAACATCAGGATAATAGGGGTACCAGAAGGAAAGGAAACGGAGCAAGGAATAGAAAACCTGTTAGAAGAAATAATAACAGAAAACTTCCCTGATATAGGGAAGAAAAACCCCACACAAATCCAAGAAGCTCACAGAGTTCCAAGCAAAATGAACCCCAAAAGACCGACGCCAAGGCACATTATAATTAAGTTGGCAAACACCAACGACAAAGTAAGAATCTTAAAAGCAGCCAGAGAGGGACAGACAGTTACATACAAAGGAACCCCCATCAGACTAGCAACTGATTTCTCAACAGAAACTCATCAGGCCAGAAGGGAATGGAATGAAATATACAAAGTCATGCAAAGGAAGGGTCTCAATCCAAGAATACTGTACCCAGCAAGGCTATCAATCAAAATTGAAGGTGAACTCAGGAGCTTCACAGACAAAAAAGGGCTAAGGGAGTTTATCACCACCAAACCAGCAATAAAAGAAATGCTAAAGGGTCTGCTGTAAAAAAAAAAAGAAAGAAAGAAAGAAATAGGAAGCAAAGAAGGAACACAGGGGCATAGAATAAAAATGGCGACAAATAAGTGCCTATCAATAATAACTTTAAATGTAAATGGATTGAATGCCCCAATCAAAAGACACAGGGTAACCGAATGGATAAGAAAACAAACCCCATATATCTGCTGTCTACAGGAAACCCACCTCATAAAAAAGGACGCATACAGACTGAGAGTAAAGGGATGGAAAAAGGCTTTCTAGGCGAATGGAAATGAAAAAAAAGCTGGGGTAGCAATACTTATATCTGACAAATTAGATCTCAAAGTGAAGGACATAACAAGAGATAATGAAGGCCACTCATAATACTAAAGGGAAAAATCCAACAAGAAGAAATTACTCTGGTAAACATATATGCACCCAAAACAGGAGCACCAAGATACATTAAAAAACTCCTGGAAGATATCAAAGGAGAGATTGACAGCAATACAATCATAGTAGGAGACTTTAATACCCCACTATCACCATTGGACAAATCCTCTAAACAAAAAATCAGCACAGAAACATCAATCCTAAATGACTCACTAGACCAGATGGAATTAATCGACATCTTCAGAACATTTCACCCCAAAGCCACAAAATATACATTCTTCTCAAGTGCACATGGGTCATTTTCAAAGATAGACCATATGTTGGGACATAGGCAAAGTCTCTGCAAATTCAAGAAGATAGAAATCATACCAAGTATCTTCTCAGATCACAGTGGCATAAACCTGGATATCAACTACAATAAAAACCCAAAGAAATCAAACACATGGAGACTAAACAGCATGCTACTAAACCATGACTGGGTTACCAAAGACATCAAGGAAGAAATAAAAAACATCATGGCAACAAATGACAATGAAAACACAACAATTCAAAATTTATGGGATACAGTGAAAGCAGTCCTGAGAGGGAAGTTCATAGCTCTACAAGCCTACTGCAAAAAACAAGAAACAATGGTAATAAATTACCTAACCCAACAACTCAAAGAGTTAGAGAGAGAGCAACAAGAAAAGACCAGTGTAAGCAGAAGGAAAGAAATAATAAAGATCAGAGCGGACATAAACGACATAGAGACCAAAGAAACAATACGAAAGATCAACAAAACCAAGAGCTGGTTCTTTGAAAGGATAAACAAGATTGATGGACCTCTAGCCAGGCTCACCAAGAACCAAAGAGAGAGGACCCAAATAAACAAAATCAGAAATGAAACAGGTGAAATAACAACAAACCCCGACGAAATACAAAGGATTGTTACAAAATACTATGAACAACTCTACTCCAACAAACTGGACTACCTGGAGGAAATGGAAATATTCCTATACAAATACAACCTTCCAAGACTCAATCAGGAAGAATCTAAACAGCTCAACAGGCCAGTAACTATGGAAGAAATTGAAGCAGTCATCAAAAAACTTCTGGCAAACAAAAGCCCGGGGCCAGATGGCTTCACAGGAGAGTTTTACCAAACTTTCAAGGAAGAACTAAAACCTATCCTCCTCAGACTATTCCAAAAAATTCAATAGGAAGGAACACTTCCAGGCTCCTTCTATGAAGCCAGCATCACCCTAATACCAAAGCCAGAAAAAGACAACACAATATAAGAGAATTACAGACCAATATCCCTCATGAATATAGATGCCAAAATCCTCAACAAAATCCTAGCAAATCGGCTCCAGCAATACATCAGAATGATCATACATCATGACCAAGTAGGATTTATCCCAGGAATGCAAGGATGGTACAATATCCGCAAATCAATAAATGTGATACATCACATAAACAAATTGAGAGATAAAAATCACATAGTCATATCAATAGATGCAGAAAAAGCATTTGACAAAATCCAACACCCTTTCTTGATAAAAACTCTCAACAAGGTGGGAATAGAAGGATCATACCTCAACATAATAAAAGTATATATGATAAACCCACAGCAAACATCATACTCAATGGGCAAAAACTAAAACCATTTCCCCTAAGAACAGGAACAAGACAGGGATGCCCACTCTCAGCACTCCTGTTTGACATAGTACTGGAAGTATTAGCTATCGCAATTAGGCAACAAGAAGAAATAAGAGGCATCTAAATTGGAAAAGAAGAAGTGAAGCTCTCCTTATTTGCAGATGACATGATATTGTACATAAAAAACCCAAAAGATTCCATCAAAAAACTAATAGACTTAATAAATGAATTCAGCAAGGTAGCAGGATACAAAATTAACGCCAAGAAATCTATGGCATTTCTATACACCAATAGTGAACTTACAGAAAGAGAGACTAAAAAAGCAATCCCATTTACCGTCGCACCAAAAAAATTAAGATACCTAGGAATAAACTTAACTACGGAGGTAAAAGACCTATACGTGGAAAACTATAGGACACTGAAAAAAGAGATAGAGGAAGAGGTAAACAGATGGAAGAACATACCATGTTCATGGATTGGTAGAATCAACATCATTAAAATGTCCATACTACCCAAAGCAATCTACAGATTCAATGCACTCCCCATCAAAATACCAACAGCATATTTCAGAAACCTAGAAAGAACTCTCCAAAAATTCATCTGGAATAAAAAAAGACCCCGAATAGCCGCAGCAATCCTGAGAAAGAAGAATAAAGTAGGAGGGATCTCAATACCAGATTTCAAGCTGTATTACAAAGCCACTGTTCTCAAAACAGCCTGGTACTGGCACAAGAACAGACATATAGATCAATGGAACAGAATAGAGAATCCAGATATCGACCCAAACCACTATGCTTAATTAATATTTGACAAAGGAGGCATGAACATACAATGGAGTCAAGACAGTCTCTTCAATAAATGGTGTTGGGAAAATTGGACACACACATGCAAAAAAATGAAACTAGATCACCAACTTACACCATACACAAAAATAAACTGAAAATCGATACAGGACTTAAACATAAGATGGGAAACCATAAAAATACTAGAGGAATCCACAGGCAACAAAATCTCAGACATATGCCAAAAGAACTTCTTCACTGACACTGCCCCTAGGGCAATGGAAGCTAAAGAGAAAATTAACAAATGGGACTACATCAAAATAAAAAGCTTTTGCACAGCAAAAGAAACCATCAACAAAACAGCAAGAAAGCCCACTGCATGGGAGAACATATTTGCAAATGCCATCACTGATAAAGGTTTAATCTCCAACATCTACAGGCAGCTTATGCAACTTAATAAAAGGAAGATAAATGATCCAATAAAAAAATGGGCAACGGACCTAAACAGAATATTTTCAAAAGAAGACAGAAGGAAGGCCAAGAGACACATGCAAACATGCTCAAAGTCACTTATTATCCGAGAGATGCAAATCAAAACAACAATGAGGTACCATCTCACACCTGTCAGAATGGCTATCATCAACAAATCAACAAACGACAAGTGTTGGCGAGGATGCGGAGAAAAAGGAACCCTCGTGCACTGCTGGTGGGAATGCAGACTGGTGCAGCCACTGTGGAGAACAGTATGGAGTTTCCTCAAAAAACTGAAAATGGAACTCCCATTTGACCCAGTAATCCCACTCCTGGGAATATATCCGAAGAAACTAGAAACATCAATCAGAAAGGATATATGCACCCCTATGTTCATAGCAGCACAATTTACAATAGCTAAGACTTGGAAACAGCCTAGGTGCCCGTCAGCAGATGACTGGATCAGAAAACCGTGGTACATCTACACAATGGAATACTATGCTGCCATAAAAAGAAGGAATTCTCATCATTTGCAGCAACCTGGATGGAATTGGAGAATATTATACTAAGTGAAATAAGCCAGTCAATGAAAGAAAAATACCACATGATATCACTCATTTATGGATAATAAAGAACATTATAAACTGATGAACAAAAAGATAGATAAAGAGACAGTAAAGCAACAAACAGACTTTCAAATTACAGGGGGAAAGTTAGGGAGAGGTGGGGGAGATAAGAAATCAAAGGAAGGACTTGTATGCATGCATATAAGCATAAACAATGGACGCAAAACTCTGGGGGGTGAGGGCATGTATGGGTGTGGGGTGGGGGGGAATGGTAAGATATGTACAAATATAATACCTCAATAAAATAAATAAATAAATAAATAAATAAATAAATAAATAAATAAATAGTGTTGGGAAAATTGGACAGATATATGCAAAAAAAAAAATTAAAACTTGACCACCAACTTACATCATACACAAAAATAAACTCAAAATGGATAAAAGACTTAGACATAAGATGGTAAACAATAAAAATCTTAGAAGAATCCATAGGCAGCAAAATATCAGATGTAGCTCATAGCAATATGTTTACTGACACATCTCCTAGGACAATGGAAAGTAAGGAAAAAATAAACAAATAAGACTACATTAAAAAAATGTTTCTGCACAAGTAAAGAAGCCATCAACAAAATAAGAAAACCCACTGCAAAACATATTTACCAATGTGACATCTGATAAGAGTTTAATCTTCAAAATTTATAGGAAACTCATACAACTTAACAAAAGGAAGATAATCCAATCAAAATATGGGCAAAGGACCTAAATAGATACTTTTCAAAAGAGGACATACAGAAGGCCAAGAGACATATGAAAACATGCTCAAAGTCACTAATTATCTGAAAGATGCAAATCAAAACAACAATGAGGTACCTCCTCACACCTGTCAGAATGGCTATCATCAACAAATAGCAAGTGCTGGCGAGGATGTGGAAAAAAGGGAATCTTTGTACACTCCTGGTGGGTTTGCAGACTGGTTCAGCCTCTGTGAAAAACAGAATGCAATTTCTTCAGAAAATAAAAAAAAAAGGAACTCTCATTTGACCCAGTAATCCCACTTCTAGGAATATATCCAAAGAAATCAGAAACACCAATCAGAAAGAATATATGTACCCCTTTGTTGATAGCAGTGCAATTTACAATAGCTAAGATTTTGAAACAGCCTAAATGCCCATCACAGATGAGTGGATAAAAAACAGTGATATATTTACACAATGGAATACTACACTGCTGAAGAAAAGAAAGAACTCTTACTATTTACAACAGCATGGATGGACCTGGATAGTATTATGCTAAGCTAAATAAGCCAGTCAGAGAAGAATAAGATTCACATGATCTCACTCATTTGTGGAATATAATGGACAACATAAACTGATGAACAAAAATAGATCCCGAGATATAGAATCTTCGAACAGACCATCAAACCTCAGAAGGAAGACAGGGGGAGGTGGGCGGGGGGCGGGGGAAGTGTTGATGGGGTAAGAGATCAACCAAAAAACTTGTATGCATATAAGCATAACTGATGGACACAGACAATAGGGGGGGGTGGTGAAGGCAGGGGTTGGGGGGCATGGGTAGGGGCAGGCTTGGAGAAGACAATGAAGAGAAAAGGGGGCATATATAATACTTTCAACAGTGAAGAATCAATTAATTTTAAAAAAGAACAAAAATCCTCTGGATGTTGGCCCTGGTATCTCTCAGAAGACTCACATACATATTCAAGGTTGAGAAAAGCTGACTTAGGAAATAACATAGACATTTTCTATTTTTGTATTGGGTAGAAGGAAATACTTGTTTTTTTATTACCACTGGGTAGCATGGAAAGGACAGTGGATTAAGAATCAGGAAAGCTGATTGCTTTTCTTAGCTTTGATTCTCACTTGCCTATGTCCTTGGACAAATCATTTACCACCATATGCAAATACATGCGCTGGAAGAGATGATCTCACAGGACATTTGCCTTCATAGGAGTTAATTTTTCCATTGGAGCCATGCCTCATCACTGCACATCCTGTAATTGCCTGCTACCATACTGAAAAGCATTCACTCTGCCCAAAAGCTGTGAGTTAGGAAATGGCTAAGAAAGTTACTCAAAAGTCACCTTTTCAGTAAGGCCTCCCTTGTGAACCTTATTTATACATATAAAGAGGTAATATGCTAATTTGTCCATGAAGGTGTCCCCATAATGACCAATTTGCATATTGATGCGTGCGCAGCAGGGGGCGGGTGGCTGGAGCCAAGTTCCCAGGAGTCTGAGGAGACTGACTGACAGGAGCCCAGACTGCAAAGAAGGAAGAGGAAGCGGCCACCAGAAGCTCTTCCAATCCCCCTGCACAGACACCCTACCCCAGCCCCCATACCCCCGGGGGAACGGGGAGGCTGACTGGATGGGGAGAAGACCCAGACTCAGGGGTAGCTGCAGCCCGCACTTCTGACTCCCAATCTCTTCCCCCACCAACCCTGCCAGGGGCGCCCACAACAATAGCATGCTGGTGACTACCCATCAGCACCCCCAGCGCCCACTGGGGCTGGGCACACCTCTCCTCCCTACAACTCCAGACCCGAGTGGTGGCAGGGCTGAGCAGTCCCCCAGGGTCAGACCCTTCCCCACCCCCCCACAGCAGCAGAGCCATCTCAGCAGAGGAAGCGTGCTGAACCTTGCTGGGGCGTGGCTAAACCCGTCCTCCTAGCCCGCCTGGCTCCACCCTGGCCAGGCCTCCACCCAGCTTCAGGAGATTGAAGCCCTGCCCTGAGCAGGGACAGCTGTGAAACAGCCACATACAATTTAAAGAATGGCGCCAAGTGGGAAGGTTTGACAGTTACTTCCCCTTTGGCCCCTCTGCCCCACTAAGGACCCCTAATGCCCCGCCCCCCGCCAGCTCTGCCAGGGACAACCACCACTACAGGGCTGCTGGCCAGAGCCCGCCCCTCCAAGGCCTGCAGAACCCTCTGCAAAGCTTCCATAGCTACAGTCCAGGGAAACAATCATGCCCTCCTCCCCTAATCAGCACCTGCTACCTGAGAGGGTACCCGTGGTCTTAAAAATAACAATCCCTTCCTGTTTAGACATCACTTACTTGATGAAACATTTCTAGGTTTGTTAGCTCAGAACCTCCTCATGACAACCCAGTGAGGTAGGCGGAGAAGTTATTACAATTCCCATGGTATATGCGTATGTATTCAGAAATGAAGCTCAGAGAGGAAAAGTGTCAAGCCCATTGGTCCCCCAGGTGCAGCACACGCCCCATGGGGGGGGCGATTTGATTTTAAGTGGGGGCAATTCTAGAATGAGTTAACCGTGAATTTTTTGCATTTCTTATGGTTCTAGGGGGCCTCATCTATAGCATATCCTACATAATAAAAGGCTAATATGCAAATGACCGAATGGTGGAATGACCGGTCACTATAATGCACACTGACCACCAGGGGGCAGACACCCAATGCAGGAGCTGCCCCCTGGTGGTCAGTACACTCCCACAGGGGTTGTGCCGCTCAGCCAGAAGCCGGGCTCATGGCTGGCCAGCACAGCAGCAGTGGTGGGAGCCTCTCCTGCCTCCACGGCAATGCTAAGGATGTCTGACTGACGGCTTAGGCCCACTAAGCCGTCAGTTGTACATCCCCCCTCAGGGCTCCCAGACTTCAAGAGGACACAGGCCAGGCTGAGGGACGCCCCCCCCCCCCACCCAAGTGCACGATTTTGTGCACTGGGCCTCTAGTTTAAAATAACAAGCCCCTGCATGTCATTCTTCTTGACTAATTTATTTTTCTCCATTGCACTTACTATGTATTTCATTTAGTTATCTTGCTTACTGTCTATATTCCCCTACTGTACTGTAAGCTCCATGAGAGCAAGGGTTACATCTACTCAGTTTTGTTTTCTATGTTATGCAGAATCTAAATATGACTGGCTTATAACAAAGTATAACCTTTATATAAGCTTCTCCTTATTTCCTTGGTTCTCACTCTCAGCTTCCTTTCCCTTTCTCCTCCTCCTCCTCCCCCTCCTCCTCCTCCTCCTCCTTCTCCTCCTTTCTCTCTCTCCCTCTCTCTCTCTCCTTTCATTGTTATGTATCCTGACCACTCCATTACCATTTACACTTGTGACAAGCAAGAAGAAATTGTGTACATATGGATAATGGAGGATAATTTCTTTTTAACTTCTCAGTTTGTTTCAATGAATCTCAGAGGAAGGAAAATCTCCTCTGTAGAAGTTTTGGAGAAAATATATTCCACATCTGAGAATTTCAGCAGAGTTTTTGTTTGTTTGGACTAAGGATACCCTGACCTTTGAACTTAAGTTTAGGGAATAATGCTGATGACCTTTGTAAAACCAGCACCACTAATCCACTTATATCACAGACAAACAAACAAGAAAAAAATTTACTTCAAGCAAAATAGCAGACAATGGTCTGAAAATATGGGTTTCCTTGAATATAAGCCTACAGTTTATTCAGACTACATTTTGCTTTCCTCTGAAAGAGGCTCATACACACGGTTATCTTTAAGCAAATTTATAAGGTAGATTATATTTTTCTGTGGCTCCACCCTACAGGGATCTTTTCCATTTCCTCTTATCCCACAGTTGACCACTCAAGTATTCTACTCTCTAACCCCCCACTCATGTGGCATTAGCCATCTTGTCTCCACAGAATCCCTTCAGACTCTAAGCTCCCACCTAGCTCAGTAAATCAAGAAATCTGGGTCACCATGTTAATAGAAATAGTAAAACATATTTTGGCCACCTTGGGCCCCCTACAAAAAAAGATAATGCTCCCCCCTTTGCTATTGACCTGTTGCTGATGCTAAGGATGGGGATTTTGAGCCTGGGGTTGGGGAAAATGATATTTTCAGATAGATGGGTTTTCTGTGTCCCTCCAGCACAGCCAAGGAGGCAGTTGCCCACTCTGACAAAAAGAAGGTGGAAGCATTTTTACAAATCTTGAAATCAAATTCAGTGCTCAAAGATTTTGATGCCATTTAGCCAAATACAGACTTTTCTGGGATGGATTAAGCAAACTTGTGTGAGCCAGTAGAAAAGTCCCAGAGCATGGCAGGGTACTCTGTAAATATGTGCTTTAAAAAGCCACAACCTAAGTCTAATGGAAGGCTGAGCCTTTACATAAATATTGGCTGATACAGTGAGCATAAAGCAACAGGTAATGATGTGGTTTCAAACTGTAGAAGGGTGAAAGAAAAATACAGATTTATATTTTTATCTAAAACGAATTAAACACTATCCTTTCTCTCTCTTGGATCCCAAGCCAATTTCAGGTTTCTCGGGACTGAACCAAGCTATATAGTAAAACAAGTTTAGTGTAAGCAAAGAGCATCTCAGCCTCTCAGCCTCCCAGGAGATTCTCCTGTTAAGAGCTTAGAAGCAAGTAAATGTCTTAAAAAGGGAAGACCCTGTGGCTGGTCAATTTTTACTCTGTTAGCTGAGGAGTTAGCTTTTACCCTTTGTTTAAATTAAATTTTGGAGAGGATGTAAGTCACTAAAAGGCAGAGTTGGGAAACTCATAACCCTCCAGTAATGAATACTGATGAGAAAAAGACAGCTGATATGAACCTTACGTATTCTTAGATTTTATAGTCTCTCTGTTTCCCTGTCCCTTACCCAGTTGGGCTGGTTAAAAAATAGTTTAACAAATAATTATTAAGTGCCAACTAGGTGTCAGGCACTTTTCTAGATGCTATTTGTTCCATCCATCCAACAAATATGTATTATATACAACAGCAAGGCCATATATTATGTGCTAGACAAAGCAAGATGGTCCCTATTCTTCATGTAGATTATAATCAAATAGTGTATAATTCTGCTGAAAAAATTGACTAAATATAAAAAATAAATTAGCCCTAGCTGGTTTGTCTCAGTAGATAGAGTGTTGTCATGCAGACTGAAGGGTCTCAGGTTCCATTCCAGTTAAGAGCACATGCCTGAGTTGCAGGTTAGATCCCCAGTAGGGGCATGCAGGAGGCAGCCAATCAATGATTCTCTCTGATCATTGATGTTTCTATCTCTGTCTCCCTCTCCCTTCATCTCTGAAATCAATATATATATATATATATAATCTAATAAAGAGGGAATATGCAAATTGACCATCATGCCATCACAAAGATGGCTGCAGCCACAGTGGAGGCTGAGTTCCTGTAATGAGCCTTAATGAGCAATCAGCAGGGACCTGAGGCTGCAGGGACCTGAGGCTGCATGGCGCTGGACCAGGGCAGGGGACCTGAGGCTGCGCTCCCTGCCCAGTGGGGCTTGACAGGAGACCTCAAGGTGCACCCCCTGCCCTGGTTCTGGGCCAGGGGACCTCAGGCTACTCCCCCCACCCAGGGCTGGGAAACCTCAGGCCGCGTCCCGCCCCCACCCAGCGGGGCTTGACAGGAGACCTGAGGCTGTGCCCACTTCCTGGCGTTTAGCCGGGAAACCTGAGGCTGCACCCCTAACCCGTCAGGGCTAGACGGGGGATCTCAGACCGCATCCCTCACCTGGAAGGGCTTGATGGGGGATCTCAGGTCGCATCCTCCACCCAGTGGGGCTTGACAGGGGACCTCAAGGCACACCCCCTGTTCCGGTTTGGGCTGGGGACTTCAGGTTGCATCCCCCGCCCCAGCGCCAGGCTGGGGGACCTCAGGCCATGCCCTGGCCTAGCTGGGCTTGACGGGGCACCTGAGGGTGCACTGGGAGACCTGAGGCTGCTCCCCTGACCCAGCATGTGCCAGGGGACCTGAGGCTGTGCCCCCCCCAGAGGGGCTTGATGGGGGACCTGAGGCTGCGCCCCCTACCCTGCAGGGCTTGATGGGACCCATGAGGCTGCACTCCCCACCTGGCGGGGCTTGATGGGGGACCTGAGGCTGCACCCCCTGCCCGGCAGAGCTTGACAAGAATTGGGCCTGCTGGGTCTGGATCTCATCCAATGGGGGTGGGGCTGGCTGGGGCTGGGTCTCACATGATTTTGAGGTGCCACAGGTGGGTGGGGACTTGACTCTGGGTCCCACGTCATGCCCCAGACTCTGACAAGAGGAAGATTTTCATATACATTTTACTAATTTTCTTTTATCTCTGACATTTCTATTATAGAGAAAGGGCAAATAGCAATATTAAACTATTTCCTCTCATTAATCCCCTTTTAATGTGCACAAATTTTGTGTACTGGGCCACTTGTATAGTAACTCACAGGTTCCCCCAGACCAAAAAAAAAAAAAAGGCTAAAGGAGTACATTACCACCAAGCCAGCATTACAAGAAATGCTAAATGGATTGCTGTAATGAGAAGAAGAAACAGAGAGAGAAACTTAGCCATACAAAATTAAAATGGCAATACATAAGTACCTATCAATAAAACCCTAAATGTAAATGGATTAACTGCCCCAATCAAAAGGCATAGGGTAGCTGAGTGGATAAAAAGTAACCCAACCATATGCTGTCTACAAGAGACCCACTTCAAAACAAAAGACACACAGAGGATGAAAGTGAAGGGATGGAAAAAAATTTTTAATTCAAATAGAAAAGGAAAAAAAAAGTTGGAGTAGCAATAACATATCTGAAAAAATAGACTTTAAAATGAAGGCCATCACAAGAGACAACAAAGATCACTAATAATACTAAAGGGATCCATCCAACAAGAGGTTATAACACTGGTAAACATATAAGCACCCAATATAGGAGCACTTAAATATATTTTTTAAAAAACTTCTAGAGGACTTTAATGGAGAGATTGACAACAATACGGTCATAGTTGGGAACTTTAACATCCCTATGACTTCACTGGATAGATATTCCAAAAAAAAAATTATTTAACAAGGAAACAGAGACTATAAAGGACACACTGGATCAGATGGATTTAATTGACATTTGTAGAACATATCACCCCAACACAGAAGAATATACATTCTTCTCAAATGCATATGGATCATTCACAAAGATAGACCACATCTTAGGACAGAAAACAAGTCTCTACAAGTTCAAGAAGATTGAAATCATATCAAGCATCTTCTAAGATCACAGTGGAATGAAATTAGAAATCAACTACAGTAAAGACACCGAAAAACATTCAAACACATGGAGGCTAAATAGCATGTTATTAAACAATGAGTGGGTTACCAATGAGATCAAGAAAGAAATAAAAACTTCATGGAAACAAATGAAAATGAACACACAACAACCCAAAATCCATGGGACATGGCAAAAGCAGTCCTGAAAGGGAAATCCATAGCACTAAAGGCATACTTCAAAAAAACAAGAAAAATCAGCAATAAACTATATAACCCTATAACTTAAAGAACTAGAAAGAGAATAACAAGAAAAACCCAGAGTAAGGAAAAGAAAGGAAATAATAAAGATTAGAGCAGAAATAAATAACAGAGACTAAGAAAAAAAATAAAAATAAATGAAACCAAGAACTGGTTCTTTGAGAGGATAAACAAAATTGATAAATCATTAGCCAGACTCATCAAGAAACAAAAAGAGTGGACACAGATAAATAAAATCAGAAATGAAAATGGAGAAGGAACCACAGAAATACAAAGGATTGTAAGAAAATACTATGAAAAACTATATGCCAATAAGCTGGACAATGTGGATGAAATAGATAAATTCCTAGAAACATGTAATCTCCAAAAACTGAATCAGGAGGAATCAGATAACTTGAATAGTTCAATAACAAATGATGAAATAAAAGCAGTAATAAAAAAAACTCCCACCAAACAAAAGCCCAGGTCCAGATGGCTTCACAGGGGAGTTTTACTAAACATTCAAAGAAGAACTAACACCTATACTCCTCAAACTATTTGAGAAAATCCAAGAGGAAGGAATGCTTCCAAACTCTTTTTCTGAGGCCAATAATATCCTAATTCCAAAACCAGAAAAAGACAGTACAAAAAGAATTACAGGAAAATATCCCTGATGAACATAGATGCTAAAATACTCAACAAAACATTAGCAAATCACATCTAGCATTATATTAAAAAGATCATACACCATGATCAAATGGGATTTGTTCTAGGGATGTAAGGCTGGTACAATATTCACAAATAAATAAATGTGATATATCACATAAACAAATCGAAAGACAAAAATCACATGATCATATCAATAGACACAGAGAAAGCATTTGACAAAATCCAACACACATTTTTGATAAAAAAAAAAAACCTCTCAGCAAAGTGGGAATAGAGGGAGCACATCTCAACATGACAAAGGAGATATATGATAAACATACAGCCAACATCATACTTAATGGGCAAAAACTAAAACCATTTCCCCTAAGAACAGTAACAAAACAGGGATCCCCACTTTCATCAATCCTGTTCAATACAGTACTTGAAGTACTAGCCATAGAGATAAGAGAAGAAGAAATAAAATACATCCAAATTGGAAAAGAAGTAAAACTGTCATTATTCACAGATGACATGATACTGTACATAGAAAACCCTAAAGACTCCAACAAAAAACTACTAAATTTAATAAATAAAGTTGGCAATGTATCAGGATACAAAATTAACACCCAGAATTCTGTTGTTGTTTTTTTTTTATATACCAACTAGAGACCCAATGAACAAAATTCGTTCAAGGGTAGGCCTACGGAGACCCCGCTGCCTCAGCCCTCAAAGCCTTGGCCACCTCAGCAGCTGTCTAGCAGCCCTGGCTGCCTTGGCTGCTGCCTCACAGTCCTGGCCGCTTGGCTGCCTCTTGGCCCTCGCAGCCCTGGATGACTCTTGGCCCATGCAGCCCTGACTGCTTCACTGCCCCAGCTGTCAAACCGCCCCACAGCACCACACTCCAGCCCACTGGTCATTCTGGAAGGTCATTCTAGAAGGTCATTCTGGAAGGTCGTGCCACATTCCAGTCAAATTAGCATATTAGCTCTTTATTATATAGGATAATGAACTCACAGAAAGAGAAACTAAAAAAACAAAACAAAAAACCATTTACCATTGCAACAACAAAAAAATTAAGATAATTAGGAATAAACTTAACTAAGGATGTAGAAGACCTATACTCAGAAAACGACAGGATATTGAAAAAAGAGATAGAGGAAGACAAATACAAATGGAAGAATATACTATGTTCATGGATTGGTAGAATCAACATCATTAAAATGTCCACACTACCCAAAGCAATCTATAGGTTCAGTGCAATCCCCATTAAGATACCAATGGCATATTTCACAGACCTAGAACAAACTTTTCAAAAATTCACATGGAATAAAAAAAGACCCCAAATAGCCGCAGCAATCCTGAGAAAGAAGAACAAAGTTGGAGGGATCACAATACCAGATATCAAGCTATATTACAAAGCCACTGTTCTCAAAACTGCCTAGTACTGGCACAAGACCAGGCATATAGACCAATAGAACAGAACACGAAAACCAGAAATCAACCCAAACCACTATGCTCAATTAATATTTGACAAAGGAGGCAAGAGCATATAATGGAGTCAATACAGTCTCTTTAATAAATGCTGTTGGGAAAATTGGACAGATACATGTAAAAAAATGAAACTAGACCACCAACTTATACCACACACAAAAATAAACTCAAAATGGATAAAGGACTTAAATGTAAGACTGGGGAACCATAAAAAGCTTAGAAGACTCCATAGGCAGCAAAATATCAGACATATGTCATAGCAATATCTTCACTGATACAGCTCCTAGGACAATGGAAACTAAGAAGAAAATAAACAAATGGGACTATATTAAAATAAAATGCTTTTACACAGCAAAAGAAACCATCAACAAAACAACAAGAAAGCCCACTGCATGGAAGAACATATTTGCCAATGTTATCTCCAAATAAGGGTTTAATATCCAGAATTTACAGGGAACTCATACAACTTAACAAAAAGAAGATAAACAATCCAATCAAAAAATGGTCAAAGGATGTAAATAGACACTTTTCAAAAGAGGACATACAGGAGGCCAAGATACATATGAAAATATGCTCAAAGTCACTAATCATCTGAGAGATGCAAATCAAAAGGACAATGTGGTACCATCTCTTCTGTGATAATGGCTATCATCAACAAATCAAAGAACAAGTGCTGGCAAGGATGCAGAGAAAAAGGAACCCTCCTGCATTGCTGGTGGGAATGCAAACTGGTGCAGCCACTGTAAAAAACAGTATGGAGTTTCCTCAAAAAATTAAAAACGGAGCTCCAATTTGACCCAGTAATCCTACTTCTAGGAATATATCCCAAGAAATCAGAAACATCAATCAGAAAGAACATATGCACCCCTATATTCATAGCAGTGCAATTTACAATAGCTAAGATTTGGAAATAGCCTATATGCCCATCAGCTGATCAGTGGATTAGAAAACTGTGGTACATCTACATGATGTAATACTAAGCTGCTGTAAAAAAAAACGAACTCTTACCATTTGCAACAGCATGATGGACATGGAAAACATTATGCTAAGCGAAATAAGCCAATCAGAGAAAGGTAAATATCACATGCTCTCACTCATTTGTGAAGTATAATGAACAACATAAACTGATGAACAAAAATAGAGCCAGAGGAAAAAAATATTTTAGAATATAATAGAAGTAATCCTGTTATTTGCAGATTTTTAATATTTCCTACAACTTTTGTGATATTATACTATGTTAGTACCATTTGGGTAATATTATTATATTTAAATCTTTTTTCTTTAAGTATTAATGTTTATTGCATATAAAAATAATTTAAATTAAAAAAGAAAAGAAAATGGATTGTATAATTTTAATCTTCCCTGTGGAATGACTTTTTTAATCCTCACCTGAGGAGTGAGTATATTTTTTCCACTGAATTTTAGAGTGGAAGTGTGTGAGGAGGAGGAGACACACACACACACACACACACACACACACACACACACACACACATACACACAGAATGATTGGTTGCCTCCCACTCTTGCCCTGACCGGGACTAGGGATTGAACCTGCAACTGAAGTGCATGCCCTTGTCCGGGAATGGAACCCACAACCCTTTGGTCTGTGGGCCAACGCTTCAACCACTTAGCCAAATCAGCCAGGGCTCGAATGACATTTAACTGGGCATTTTCCCTCCTATAACAATTCTAGATGGTAATCAAGAAGAATAAAAAAATGGATATATAGTATTTATGAAATCATCAGCCTGCAACTATTCATTGAGTTTGGAGGCCACTGTGATGGGCTTTTCACCACCTTAGTTGAAGTCTTCTAGTACTGTAATCCCTGAGGTGAAGAATTGTACTCATTTATAGATGGACTGTGCTCTTGGTATAGTACAAGAAGAGAAAAAGATAGCATCTTTCCAACCAGGAATTTATTAACACAACACTACTAATTCATGGGATTGGGCTCCAGAGTAAGTATCTATCCATACATATATCCCAGGCCCTCTAGTCTGGAAGGCTTTTTTTCTGTTTAGTTGTAAAAATCTGACCCTTCCATAGGGACACAACTAAAATTACACCTTTTCCAAGATGACTTCCCCTACAATTTCAGTCAAAATCAATCCCTCTCTCTTTCCCTCATAAACCTGTATCAGAACCAGCTTTTATCAGAATTTGGTTCAATAGGTGTTTTTTTTCTTCTGTGAGATTATGAGCTCCCAGAAGTCAGCAGTTTTAGCCTGTGTTTTTTTTTTTGTATCCCTCTCCACATCCAATATAGTATGTAGCACTTGCTTTACTAAATATCAAATGTTTATTAAATCACATTTGACTGAATAATAAAAAAATTTAAAATGTATTATTTCCAGACTACAATCCCCACCCCCAACACCTACCTGGGTCCTTACACTCAAGTGTCAGGGACACAGCACAATTGCCAATACTTTTTCTTTGACATCAGAACAACCTGCATTCAAATCCAGCACTGCAACTTCCTAGTTGTGTAAACCTAGGCAAGTGACTTCATTCTCTGAGTCTCAGTTTTTGTTGTTTTTACAATGGGATATAACAACCCTCATAAAGTTATTGAAAGGAACAAATGAGGTAGATATATGTGTGTAAGCCATAAATTTCACACACACAAACCTTAGTTTCTTTTTCCATTTTAGGGGAACAAAGGCCCAATATGAGAAAAATAAACATTAATCCATACTATCAAGGGTTTTCAATCTACAAGTGGCCTAATGGATTGCTATTTACTGTGCTCCTACACTGTGCTAAGTTCTATAGCAGAGACAAGAGACTATCATAAAAAGCCTCTGCCTTCACAGTGCTAACAATACTAGTATATTGGTAGAAGCAAGAAAATCACGAGAGACACACTTTAAGAATCTCAGCAGGCATATGATTAATTATTCCAAAGGTGAACAGACAGTAAATACCAGAGATGTTCAGAGGAGGAATGGGTTCAACTGGGCTGACAGACTTGGGGAAGGCTTAAATACTTTTGAAGAATAGGTTGGGATATAATGGAAGGAAGAAAAATGGGCATCCCAGTCAGAATAAATGACTTGTGTGAAAATGTAGGGGTGGAGATATACTCAGCAGGGTTGGAAGACAGCCAGGTACTAAATCTGGATCCTCAGAGATAAGATGCAGAGGGGCATGTGGAGTGTTGGATGGTGGACGGGTTTTAGTGCCAGATTGAGTAACATCACTAGTCATTGGCAAAGAGCAATCTATAGAGTGACCTTGTTAAACTGATCTCCAATTTTGGAAACATTCCTCCTGAGGCCATGCCCTGCATAGATATAAAGTGACCACTATAAGAAGCAGCCAAGACCACTGTGTTGCAGGAAGGATGCTGGAAGGTTAGTTATCCAGCATCAATCTCTAGAGTCAAGGAGTCTCTGGGTCTTTTGTATCTGACAGTGATGATGAGTGGCCCTTCCCCCACTGCAGCTGCCCTCACAGCATGCTGGGGACTGACTCCCCCAGAAGTACAACAAAGCTGCCCCAGAGAATCCAAAGGGGCAGGCGTAAGCAAGGCTCTCTTCTTTTCTTCCCTGTCCAGCACCAGGCTGCACAGTCCACACTTCACTGGCAGAGCTGAAGATTACCAGCAGAGCCTCAGAATGGCTTGCTGGCCATGGCTCTAGGGCAAGGTGGCCTGCTCCACTCATTTGCCTGGGGTAGGGACTAGAGGCCTGGTGCATGAAAATTCATGCACTAGAGGGAGGGATCCCTCAGCATGGCCTGGCCCCTCTCACAGTCCAGGAGCACTCAGGGGCAGGAGGCTACCCAGTGATCAGGGGAAGGCGATGCCCCATCACACCTCTGCTGCTGTCACTGCCGGCAGCACAAGCCTCGGCCGGCCCTGGTTACCTGAGCCTTGGGTGGCCCTGGGCAGCTGGGCAGCTGCCATCCAAGGCTTGCCTGTGCCTTGGGCTGGCCCTGGGTGGTCGGGGAGCTGAGGGGACTGGGAGACTCCAGAGGCAGGCGCGGAGCGGCCGGGTCTGCCTTGGGCGGGGCCAGCTTTGCCACGCGCCTGCCACCCTGGCAGGGCTGAAGGGACTGGGTGCCGCCATCTTGTGGCTGTGGGCACCACCATCTTTGAGGATGGGGCAGTCAATTAGCATATTCCCTCATTATTGGCTGTGGGTGCCTCCATTTTTGTGATGGCATGAGGGTGAATTAGCATATTCCCTCTTTATTAGATAGAATGGGAATCTTTACCGGTGAAGTCATGAATTGAATATCAGAAGTGGAGGAGACAAGGTTTGTACCACACTGTCCCCACCACCACCTGCTGGGCATGAAAGTTTTAGAAATGGTAAATGGGGAAAGGCAAGGTGGTATAGTAGTTTGCTCTGAGAGGCTAGCTTGAAAGAGTGCAGAATTGTGAATCTCTGGCTCTGTGTGGTCAAGCAACAAAGGAACCCTTATCAGGTGAACTCAAGTGCCCATCAACTCACTCCATCAACTCTATCCCTCCTTCCTCTAGCACCCTCAGACTGTTTATCTATCTATAAAAAGAGGGAATATGCAAATTGACCATCACACAATCACAAAGATTGCAGTGCCCACAGCGGAGATGGGTTTTCCATAACACAAGATGGCTGCACTCACAGCGGAGGCCGAGTTCCCATAATGAGCCTTAAGGAGCAATCAGCATAGACCTGCGGCTGCATGGCACTGGGCTGGGGCAGGGGACCTGAGCCTGCACCCCCAACCTGGTGGGGCTTGAAAGGGGACCTCAGGCCATACCCCACGGAAAGCAGGGCTTGACAGGGGACCTCAAGGTGTGCCCCCCACTCCAGTGCTGGGCCAGGGACCTCAGGCTGCTCCCACTGCCCTGAGCCGGGGGACCTCAGGCCATGCCCCCACCCCAGCACCAGGTGACCTGAAGCCGTTCACCCCACCTGGCACTGGACCAGGGGACCTGAGGCTGTGCCCCCATTAGGAAGGGCTTGATGGGGGCCCTGAGGCTGCACCCCTCACCTGGCAGGGCTTGACAGGGGACCTAAGGCTGTGCCCCCCTCCCGGTGCTGGGCCAGGGGACCTGAGGCTGCCCCCCTGCCCAGTGGGGCTTGAAGAGGGATCTCAGACTGCACCCCCACCCAGCAGAGCTTGATAGGGGATCTCAGGCCATGTCCCCCACCCAGCAGGGCTTTATGGGGGACCTCAAGGTGTGCCTCCCGCCCAGCGGGGCTTGATGGGGGACCTCAGGCCACACCTCTGTCCCAGCAAGGTTTGACGGGGTACCTCAAGGTGTGCCCCCTGCCCCATTGCTGGACTAGGGGACCTCATGCCATGCCCCCTGCTCTGGCACCATGCCGGGGGGACCTGAGGGTGCGCTGGGGGACCTGAGGCTGCTCCCCCTGCCTGGTGTGTGCTAGGGGACCTGAGGCTGTGCCCCCTGCCCAGTGGGGCTTGACAGGGGTGGGGCTGACCAGGGCTGGATCTCGCCCAATGGGGGTGGGGCTTGACAGGGGTGGGGGCTGACCGGGGCTGGATCTCGCCCAATGCAGGTGGGGCTTGACAGGGGACCATCTTGTGTTACAGAAACCCTGCCTCTGTGATTTTGAGGCACCGTGCGTGGGTGGGGACTTGACTCTGGGTCTCGCGGTGCGCCCCAGACTCTGACAGGAGAAAGATTTTCTTTCTTTCTTTTTTTAAAGGATTTAAACAATATATATTTTATTGATTTTTTACAGAGAGGAAGGGAGAGGGATAGAGAGTTAGAAACATTGATGAGAAAGAAACATCGATCAGCTGCCTCCTGCACACTCCCTACTGGGTATGTGCCCACAACCAAGGTACATGCCCTTGACTGGAATCGAATCTGGGACCCTTCGGTCTGCAGGCCGACACTCTATCCACTGAGACAAACCGGTTAAGGCAGGAGGAAGATTTTCATATACATTTTACTAATTTTATTTCATCTCTGACATTTCTATTATATAGAAAGGGCAAATAGCAATATTAAAATATTTCCTCTAAATAATCCCCTTTTAATGTGCCCAAATTTCATGCACCAGGCCACTAGTTTTGTTATAAAATGGGAGTCTGCATGTCAGCTCATTTGCATTCTCTAGTTTCAAACAAAACCATATTAAAGTGCCTTGAAGAGCTGGCTAACTGGGAAGGCTGCTTGCCTAGGAGGAAAATAAGTCCTTACATTGGAAAGGAATCAATGTAGTATTCTATTTTCATGTCAAGTATAATGTTTGCATTAGGGGGGAAAATTCCCATTCATTCTGATCAGCAAGCCTAAATGTGATGGTTAGAAAAATAATAGCTTTTTCAAAAGCCTTTAGATATATTATTTTGTGTTTTCTTAATTTTTACCAACTTTTTTTTGAAACATGTAAATGTAGCCAGAAAACGAAAGTAAATAAGGGAGTAGCAGTTCAGCAGGGCCTGGTATCCTTCATGAAACATGGATGCAGTTCCTGTTCTTATTTGGGAAAGCATAAAACAGATGGTGTTTTATGCTTAACACAATCAGCACTGCCTCTCTATCTGTGCCCTAACCATCTCCACCTGTGTGAAACCCAATCAGCACTTAATGAACACACTTGGAACTGTCTGGATGGAATTAAGTCCCAGTAGGAGCCAACCTTCCGGTACCAGGCACTCTCTTAAAGCTGTGTAGCTGCAAAAGACAAGAAATATTTACATCAGGGCTAATTAAATAAAGGTATGCCTCTGCTAAATTTGTGTTGCCTCCCCCCCCCAAAGTAGACATGACTCAGGGTATTACATTAAGCTATGCTGACTCCTCTCCTTACTGCAACTATGGGTAAATGTTTGTATTTTGAATTTCCTCTAAATTCATGAGACATCAAATACCTTTTCAGTCATTCTCACTGTTAGTATGGGTGGTTTTCTTTGGATCATACTCTCCTTTGCGCCAATGTATGCACACCAATGAAGGTGATGTTCATTCCAAACTCACCAAAGAGCTGCCCATCACTTCCTTCCTTTGATAATTATATTATTTTTGTCCCAAAGGAATGAAGACAGGAATTGACCTTAGTGCTTCCTTAAACACACACACACACACACACACACACACACACACACACAAACACACACACACACACACACACACACACATACACACAGTGGTGTTAGCAAATGACTATTGACACATTTGGAATTTTATGAAGAACAGGCTAGAGGCTTCTGGGTAATGTGTGAATCACTAGGAAGAAATCCACCATTTTCTGGTCAAAAGCTGTTCCTTTTGATGGCCTAACAAAGTCAACAGATCATGGTATCTCCATTATCTCACCTTGAGTTGAACACTTCTGATGACATACCACAGTATAAATAATCATGGATTAGCCAGAATGCCCCTCCTCTCACCTTACCCTATCTCTTTAGAATTTTGAAGGAATAGGGACCCACAGATTGTGTTCCTACTTTCATTTGCCTACAGATTTCAATGGAGGATCATGCTTGTGCTCCTCACTTATCATGGTTGGGATCAGAAGGAGCTGCATGGTCTGTACCAGGATAATTTCCTTGTCCTAGCCTGAACTTCTATCAATCTCCAAACTGGAAGTCTACACCTACTGTATAGCCATTGGACCAAATTCTTCCTGTCGCCCATTTTTATAAAGTTTTATTAGAACATATCCATGACTATTTGTCTATGTATAGCCTATGGCTGTTTTCCCAGTACAAAACTGAAATTAAGTGGTTGTGACAGAGATTGCATGGGCCACAAATCTTAAATATTTACTTATGTAGCTCTTTACAGGAAGTTTGCTGACTTCTGTTCTAAGACTTTGTACTGTAGAGTACTAGTTGGGCTATGCTATTTTTTTCCTTTGGAGCTAGTTGTATTCATATTTTGAATGCTTGGTGGTTACCTGCCTTTACCTAAACTTGCCTCAGCACCTATTTACCCTCAATTTACAATAGGTGGGCAACTTAAAAATGAAACAGTGGCTATTTTCCATGGTCCTTAACCAGATCCAGAGAGGAATGAAGCTTATGCTATGCGCCCTTGTACATCCTGCCCTGTCTTATTGGAAAAGGTGTGAGAAGAGAATCTGAACTCTTCCCTTTCAGATCTAGGAGGCGCACAAGAAACCATGATTCACTTCTGGCAGAAAGAGAAGGTGATGAAGATGCTTCAGAGGACAAAAAAAAAATTAACAGGAATAGAAGTCTCCTGTTAATATGACTCAAAACACACTGATTTTTAAAATATATATTTTTTATTGATTTTTTACAGAGAGGAAGGGAGAGGGATAGAGAGTTAGAAACATTGATGAGAGAGAAATATCGATCAGCTGCCTCCTGCACACCCCCTACTGGGGATGTGCCAGCAACCAAGGTACATGCCCTTGACTGGAATCGAACCAGGGACCCCTCAGTCTGCAGGCCAATGCTCTATTCACTGAGCCAAGCTGGTCAGGGTAAGACACTGCTTTTTAATGGCCCTGAAACATCTCTAGAAACCTCAACATCCCTTTTTGCCACAGCCTTAGCTAAGGTGGCATTAAAGAGCATTTCCTGAACATTGTTCCCCATTTCTGCTTGCATCTGTTCCTGAAGAACCTGTAGTAACTGAAAGTCATTGGAAAGTAGATTTAAATATACATCAGCAAAAAGGCAAGTTACTTTCCAAGCCAGAAAAAAATTGTACCCTGCATGGAAGGCTTTGGCTACTAGGTAACATTATTTTTCTTAAACATTTGCAGAAACTTTTATTCAATATGAAAATAATTGCTCTTTTTAACCAGAAATAGAATCATAATGATACATGATACTAAAACAACAATGGTAGCCCTTGCCAGTGTGGCTCAGTTGGTTGAGTGTTGTCCCATGCACTGAAAGGTCACCGGTTTGATTCCCAGTCAGGACACATGCCCAGGTTGTGAGTTCAATCCCCAGTTGGGGTACATACTGCAGGCAACCAGTCAATGTTTCTCTCTCCTATCTCTCTCTCTCTCTCTCCCCCATTCTCCCTCTCCTTTTCTCTCTCCCTCTCCCTTCCTCTCTAAATTAAATAAAAACATTAAAAAAACAATAATGGTAAAAATGTTAGAGAACCTACTATGTGCCAGCCACTATTCTACTTGCTTTATATGTATCACCTCATGTAATCCTCACAACTCTGATATTTTTATTTTTTATTCTGTTTTAAAATTTAATTTAATTTTTACTGTTACTTTTATTCCCACTTTACAGCTAAAAACACACACACACACAAAACCCTGAAGTCAGAGAGGTCAAGTAAGTTGCCCAAAGTCCTGACAGCTAGTAAGTAGTTGAGATTGGATGAAAATATCACTTACCCTGATCCTCCCACCAAAAGACCATGTGCTTTGAGTTCTCCTTCAAGTAATTTGAATACATTTGTCTGAGCCATCCATACTCTCAGACCTGCCTTTCTAGTGTCCAACAGTAAGTGTATTGAGACATCTATTTGAGTCCCTGTATTAGAGCAAAGCTCAGCAATTCTGGCTGGGTTCCAGCTCATGGACATATTTACAAATTCCGTTCAGGAGAGGCAAAAGAGAGGGCTGCCTACATGGGCTAAGCATCTGAGGGGGTACCTACCACTGAAAAAGTTCCCCACCACAATTGCTACAATTGTTTCTTTAATATTTAATATTTCTTTAGGCCAAAGCTCTGGCCTAAAATATTATTTCTTCAAAACACATTCTATAAAACATATTAGTTTTCCACTGAACAAAAAGAACTGAAGACAAGGACAAGATAGCAGTTAGAAGGTTGTTGTGTAGACCAGGAGGGACAAAATGAGGACCTTAATGGTGGCAGAGCTAATGGAGAGGAACCAGAACCAAGATATTATGAAAACTTAAATAACATTTTAACTATATTAGTGAGGATGGGTTAACTGCTGTAACAAGTAAACTCTGAAGTGTATACTTATTCAAACCCCATACAAATTTTATTTCTTGTTAATATAATAGTACTGAACACTTGAAGAAGTAGGCAGGTCAGCCCTACTCCATACATCAGGCTGACAGCAACTCTGCCATTTTTAATATGTGGGTTCTCAGGTTGCCTTGGGGGCCATCTCCACTCCATCTGCTAAATACCCTCTTCTCTGAAGCCAAATACCTTTCTGCTAAGAACAACAATTTAATAAACTGCTGTTTATCAGATAGTTCTTCTTCTGTAACACTCTCTAATCTATTTTCTCATAATACTCTGGACATATCTCTCTCATAGTTGTTATTACACTATACTGAAATTGTAAATTTACCCCTTGCCCCACTAAAATGTGAGTTCCTTGAGGGCAAACACCATGTCTTATATTCTCCTCTATACAGCTAGTGCCTACCACTATGCTGGGTACACAGTAAATGTCAATTGAAAAAGTGAGTGAATGAATAACAGCATATCTACTTACCAACTCTTAAAGGTACACAATATCCATGGCCTCATCATCTCCTCAGTATAAAAATATTAGCCTTTCTAGAATCTACATTTATGTACAAACTAGCCCACACTACAACAGGGTATAAGTCAACTCACAATAAATTGAAAATGAAAGTAATAATCTACCCATGGTATTTTTCCATCTTCCTAATTATTCATATTCAAAACTGATTTTGACCAATAGAAATACTGATGATGTCCAGTAAGAAATCCTTTGGAAGATGTAAAGCTAAACCTCCCCTGGATTTGGTTGTTATACCGGGAATAATTGAATACTTTAAAACGTATCTGCCTTGTGACTTGGCCAGCCTTTATAACAATGAAAACTCACAAATGTGTCTAGGGAGTCATTTATGCACTGAAGTACCATATAAGAAACCCAATTGCATATAATGAAGTGTATAATGCACATAAATTTTTAATGAAGAGTAAAAGCATTGCCAGGCCTCTCCAGGAGCAGCCCTTGGCCCATACCCTCCCCTGAGATCCCCTACAGAAGGAAAGGGTTAACCCAGCTTTTTAACCCCTGCAGAAACAGAAGGACCTAGGCCAGCTGCAGATGGTGCAGAGGTAGGAAATGAGAGAGCAAGGCATGTGCTGAATTGCAGTGAATGTTGAGGCTCATCCACCAGCATTCAGCAATAATGGCCTCAATGGTCCAGTATGATTTCACCCAACAAGAAAATCAGGTCAGCAATCGTAGACTTCAAGGTGGCTGTGTAATATTGTGCTTAAGTATTTGAGTTATTGAATCAAGTAGATAAGGATTTGAATCCTGGCCCTACCACTTATTAGCTGTGTTACCTTGCACATGTAACTTAACTTTTCTAAATCTCAGTCTGTAAAATGGAAGGAACACTACTCCCTATCTATCTGGGTAGTTCTGAGAATTCACTGAGATTATGCAAATAAAAGTGTCCAGGCTATACTGACAGCTCAAGAAATGATAGCTGTTATCATTTACATTTATCCTATCTAATAAAGAGGGAATATGCAAATTGACTGTTGCAGCATAACAAAATGGCTGTGCCCACAGTGGAGGCAGGGATTCTGTAACACAAGATGGCTGTGCCCACAGCAGAGGCAGGGATCCTGTAACACAAGATGGCTACACCCACAGCAGAGGCCGAGTTCCTGTAACAAGCCTAAATGAGCAATCAGCAGGGAACTGAGGCTGCGTGATGCTGGGCTGGGGCAGGGGACCTGAGGCTGCGTGCCCCCCTGCCCAGCGGGGCTTGACAGGGGACCTCAGAGCGCAACCCCCGCCCCTGTGTTGGGCTGGGGGACCTCAGGCTGTGCCCCCTGCCCCGTTGCCAGGCTGGGTGACCTCAGGCTGTGTCCCCGGCCATGCGGGGATTGACGGGGGACCTGAAGGCATGCCCCCTGCCCTGGCTTGGGCTGGGGCACCTAAAGCTGAGGCCCCTGCCTGGCAGGGCTTGATGGGGACCTCAAAGCGTGCCCCCTGCCCTGGCCCAGGCTGGGGACCTCAGGCCACACACCCCACCCTGCCACTGCCGCCGAGCGACCTCAGGCCACACCCCCTGGTCTGGGCTGGGGGACCTCAGGCTGTGTCCCCTGCCCCAGCGCTGGGCCAGGAGACCTGAGGCTGTGTCCCCCCCCACCCAGCGAGGCTTGGTGGTGGTGGGGCCGGCCAGGCTGGATCTAGCCCAGTGGGGTGGGGCCGGCTGGGTCTGACTTTTGTGCGATTTTGAGGTGTACATGGGTGGGCAGGGACCTGACTCTGGTTCCTGTGGCGTGCCCCAGACTCTGACAGGAGGAAGATTTTCATATACATTTTACTAATTTTCTTTCATCTCTAACACTTCTATTATAGAGAAAGGGCAAATAGTAATATTAAAATATTTTCTCTAATTAATTCCCTTTTAATGTGCACGAATTTCATGCACCAGGTCACTAGTTAGATTATAAAGTTATAAATATTTATCCTATATTTTTCTTCTAAGGTTTTTATAGTTTTAGCCTTACATTTATGCCTTTGATTCATTTGAGTTTATTTTTGTATATGGTATAAACTAAGTACAATTTTATTCTTTTGCATGTGGCTATCCAGCTGTCTCAACACAACTGTTAAAGAGACTATCCTTTCCCTTTTGTATGGTCTTAGCATCTTTATAGGAAATCAATTGACTTTAGATGCATGGCTTACTTCTAGACTCTTAATTCTATTAGATTGATGTATATGTCTATCCTGCTGGCTGGCCTTCTATGATTCCAAATTTTAGCCATGGAATTAGAGCTCCGCCTCCAACTTCAAGATAGCTCCTTGGACAGTCCTTCTTAAAAGATGATTCCAAGATAACTTTTACCTACTGATCCACTTGCGACCCATAGCACAAAAACCAAATCATCAACAATAACAAAAGAATGCACTTGCCTTTCTCCCTCTATTGTTTTTACAAATAATCTTGCACTCTCTTTCCCTCTTCCCCTTCTCTTCATCCTCTAGTCCACAGACATAGACTCTAGATTTCTCAGACAAGAGTCAGATATCTATGTTTTTTCCCCTTTATTGATTAAGGTATTACAAATGTGTCCTTATCCCTCCATTGCCCCACCCCATGACCCCACTCATGCCCTCACCCCCCGGTGTCTGTATCCATTGGTTAGGCTTATATGCATGCATACAAGTCCTTTGGTTGATCTCTCCCCCTCAGTCCAGCTCTCCCCAGCCTCCCCTCTGAGGTATGAGCATCTGATTGATGCTGCTCTGTCTCTAGATCTATTTTTGTTCATCGGTTTATGTTGTCCATTATAATCCACAAATGAGTGAGATCATGTGATATTTATCTTTCTCTGACTGACTTATTTCACTTAGCATAATGCTCTCCAGCTCTATCCATACTACTGCAAATGGTAGGAGTTCCTTCCTTTTTACAGCAGCATAGTATTCCATTGTGTAGATGTACCAAAGTTTTTTAATCCACTCATCTGCTGATGGGCACTTAGGCTGTTTCCAAATCTTAGCTATTGTAAATTGTGCTGCTATGAACATAGGGGTGCACACATCCTTTCTGATAAGTGTTTCTGGTTTCTTAGGATGTATTCCTAGAAGTGGGATCACTGGGTCAAATGAGAGTTCCATTTTTAGTTTTTTGAGGAAGCTCCATACTGTTCTCCACAGTGGCTGCACCAGTCTGCATTCCCACTAGCAGTGCACGAGGGTTCCTTTTTCTCAGCATCCTTGCCAGCACTTGTCATTTGTTGATTTGTTGATGATAGCCATTCTGACAGGAGAAATGGTACCTCATTGTTGTTTTGATTTGCATCTCTCAGGTTAGTGACTTTGAGCATGTTTTCATATGTCTCTTGCCCTTCCTTATGTCTTCTTTCAAAAAGTATCTATTGAGGTCCTTTGCCCATTTTTTTTTATTGGGTTGTTTGTCTTCCTTTTATTAAGTGATATGAGTGCCCTGTAAATGTTGGAGATTAAACCCTTATCGGAGATATCATTGGCCAATATGTTCTCCCATGCAGTGGGTTTTCTTGTTGTTTTGTTGATGGTTTCTTTTGCTGTGCAGAAGCTTTTTATTTTGATGTAGTCTCGTTTGTTTATTTTTCCTTTGGTTTCCATTGCCCTAGGAATGGTATCGGTGAAGAAATTGCTTTGTCATGTGTCTGAGATTTTGTTGCCTTTGGATTTATCTAATATTTGAAGGTTTCCCATCTTACATTTAAGTCCTTTATCCATTTTGAATTTATTTTTGTGTATGGTGTAAGTTGGTGGTCTAGTTTCATTTTTTTGCACGTGTCTGACCAAATATCCCAGCAGCATTTATTGAAGAGACGGTCTTGACTCCATTGTATGTTCTTGCCACTTTTGTCAAATATTAATTGAGCACAGGGGTTTGGGTCAATTTCGGGTTCTCTATTCTATTCCATTGATCTATATGTCTGTTCTTCTGCCAGTACCAGGCAGTTTTGAGAACAGTTGCTTTGTAATACATCTTGATATCTGGTATTGACATCCCTCCTACTTTGTTCTTCTTTCTCAGGATCGCTGCCACTATTCGTGTTTTTTTTTTTTTTTTTATTCCAGATGAATTTTTGGAGAGTTCTTTCTAGATCTGTGAAATATGCTGTTGGTATTTTAATAGGGAGTGCATTGAATCTATAGATAGCTTTGGGTAGTATGGACATTTTAATGATGTTGATTCTACCAATCCATGAACACGGTAAGATCTTCTATCTGTTTATGTCTTCCTTAATCTCTTTCTTAAATGTCCTGTAGTTTTCTGAGTTGAGGTCTTTTACCTCCTTAGTTAAGTTTATTCCTAGGTATGTTAATTTTTTGGTGTGATGGTAAATGGAATTGCTTTTTTAGTTTATCTTTCTGTAAGTTCACTATTGGTGTATAGAAATGCCATAGATTTCTTGGCATTAACTTTGTATACTGCTACATTGCCAAATTCATTTATTAAGTCTAATAATTTTTATGGAGTCTTTAGGGTTTTCTATGTACAGTATCATGTCATCTGTTAATAAGGACAGTTTTACTTCTTCTTTTCCAATTTAGATGCCTTTTATTTTTTCTTCTTGTCTGATCGCAATGGCTAGTATTTCCAGTACTTTGTCCAACAGGAGTGGTGAAAGTGGAATCCCTGTCTTGTCCCTGTTCTTAGGGGAAATGGTTTTAGTTTTTGCCCATTGAGTATGATTTTGGCTGTGTGTTTGTCATATATGGCTTTTATTATGTTGTGGTATGATCCTTGTATTCCCACCTTGTTGAGAGTTTTTATCAAGAAAGGGTGCTGTATTTTGTCAAATGCTTTTTTCTGCATCAATTGATATGACTATGTGATTTTTATCTCTCAATTTGTTTATGTGATGTATCACATTTATTGATTGGCGGATATTGTACCATCCTTGCATCCCCAGGATAAAACCTACTTGTTCATTGTGTATGATCTATCTGATGTAATGCTGGATCTGGTTTGCTAGAATTTTGTTGAGGATTTTGGCATCTATGTTCATGAGGGATATTGGCCTTTAATTCTCTTTCATTGTGTTGTCTTTATCTGGTTTTGGTATTAGGGTGATGCTGGCTTCATAGAATGATTTTGAAGTGTTCCTTCCTCTTGAATTTTTTTGAATAATCCGAGGATGCTAGGTTTTAGTTCTTCCTAGAATGTTTGGTAAAACTCCCCTGTGAATCCGTCTGGCCTCGGTCTTTTGTTTGCTGGAAGCTTTTTGATGACTGCTTCAATTTCTTCCATAGTTATCAGCTTATTGAGGTTTTTAGATTCTTCCTGACTGAGTTTTGGAAGGTTATATTTTTTCTAGAAATATGTCCATTTCCTCTAGGTTGTGTAGTTTGTTGGAAAAGAGTTGTTCATAACATTTTTTAAACAATCCTTCATATTTCTGTGGGGTCTGTTGTTAATTCACCTCTTTCATTTCTGATTTTTTTATTTTTTAATTACTTTATTGATTAAGGTATCACATATTTGTCCTCATCCCCTCCATTCCCATCCCAAACCCCTCCCCACGCATGTCCCAACCCCTGTTGTCCGTGATCAGTGGTTAGGCTCATATGCAAGCACAGAAGTCCTTTGGTTGATCTATCTCCCCTATCCCCACCCTCCCCTACCTTCCCTCTGAGGTCTGACAGTCTGATCGATGTTGTTCTTGTTCATCAGTCTATGTTGTTCCTCATTTTCCCTAGATGAGTGAGCTCATGTGATATTAGAAATATACTTATAAGAACCGAAAATGAGACAAGCAATAATGATTATGCTGAGAGGCAAACGAATCAGTCTGTAGTGAGTTTCTTTCTGGGCCAACAGTTCTTTTGAGTCCCAATTTCTATGTCAAACAGTTCCTTATGTGTACATAACAGCAATGATATTTCAGTTCTGGATGGTGGACAAATGGTGGTAATGCAGGTCCGACCCTTTCTGGTTTGGTCATGGGCAACCTGCAGTGACGTACAGCTGCTGACTGCTAGTATGGCAAGGCATCGTCAGCGTCTTCAATCTCTGGACTGTTTCTCTTCTGTCTTCATGGCTGGAGCACTCCTGTCACTTCCTCTCTGTTGCAGGAATCCACATGGTCTCAGAATTGTTTTCTGAAAATATACAAACATATTCTCAACCAAAAATTAATAAAGGGATCTTTTCTATAATTTGACTTGCAATCTTTTTCATTTTTTGCCCAAACGATTTTCCTTTGGCTTGTTTTGACACCATGTATGTTTTACATGGGTGTCTTGCTGTTAGCATTACAAATGAAAGTTAATTTTCTAAGGTAAACATTTTCTAGATGTAATTTACTTTCAGGATATTATTCCTTACATGATATTCTTCTACTATCCCCCCTTTTTTGGTTTAAATATTAGGAGGCTTTTGGAAATTTTAAGCTATAATCTTGATAGCTTTTAAATTTTATTTTTTTTCAGTAAAATGTGACTGCTTTAGGTTCATTACATGTTACACAATTTTACCATGAGATGAACTACCAATAAAAATATTAGTTATCCCTTTAGGAACAGCTTTTTGTCCAGTACAATGGATTTTTCTAGAATATTCGCTTATTTCAATTAGCCGATTTAAATTAGCCTGAAAACTTGACTACTATTTTACTGTCAAATTTATTACTCTAACAACCATCTTATTTTAACCTGTAAATATTAGTGGAAAGGATTATTTGCCTTCTTGAGTAGGCCCTGAGCATTCCTGGTGCTAGGCTGGGTTTAGATATAAAAAACCCCAGTTCCCCGCATCATGGGTGCAAGACATCTCCATCAAGTCTTGTGGCAGTGAGAGGGCAGCTGCTGTTGGCCAAGTCTCTGTCTGTTACCTGGGTCCCGATTTAAGCTGGGCATGGGAAGCTAAGCAGCCATGGGGGCAGGAGACCTCCCTCAGGAAGGGTGAGGGTTCAGGCCCCTGCAAACTTGGGGGGGGTGAAGGTCTATGCCCCACCTCTGTTGACCCCCAAGTTCTCTCCTGAGGGCCCCTCCGTGACTGTGTCTGTCATAGGTTGTTCCTTCCCTGAGGAATCTTACCCGTCTCTGGTTAACCAGCCATCCTCTGGGGCCAAGCAGGGTGATGTGAGGTTCAGTTCTGTCTCCTTGGTCACCTACACCCCTGTGGCCTCCACGCCCAGCACCTGCCTTGGGATCCCCTCTCCTGCTGGCAGGGCGCCAGCACTGATCACATATCTTGGGGAACCCAGGATTCTTCTCAAGGGAGGGCCCAGGTCACCCCACAGGTGGAGAGACAGATTCATGGTACCAGCCATCATGAGGCTTCAACCTCCGCATGAACAGAAAGCTCAGGCAACAGCTGTGGGCAATTGGATTGTGGGAAGAGGGTCCCTCTTGGCCAAAAGGGCAAGAGGGGCCAATATAGAATGCTCAGGTCCCTTCCCAGGGGCCCTCTACACAGTTGAGGGGATTAAATTATTTCATGTCCTTTTTAAATTGCTGCCAGACATTCAAAGAATTAGTTTGTAAGTTTGTTTGGGATAATTGTATATCGTGCTGTTGTAATTCTAAAATATCTAGAGATGTGTTACCTTTGTCTCCAAGCACCAAAAAGATGATTTTTTATTGATACCCAAGGGTGCGAGGTACTATTATAGGTAATGGGGGTAACACAAATCTGGGAAAAATTATAATGACATTGTAGAATAATATCATGTAAGGATATTCTTTGCTCTAGGCCATGGCAATTCCATTTCAAACTTGCTGCCAATTTCTTTTTGTATAGACAAGGTCTTAGTTACATTTTCTACACCTGTCCCATGAGCAAGTAGTGATAGTCCCTTTCTTTGGTGTCCACACAAGCCAGAAACCTCTCTTTAATTTTACATACAAAAGAGCAATGGTTTGATTTTGTGTCATTCAAAATGCAAGCTGGGTGGAGAACGCTGTGTAATTATACTTCCTTATCCCACCCATGGTCCTCCTGGATGACCAAGGTGTTTGGTATTATTGGTGACTACATTAGGAGGGGGATCAGCCCACATAAGGGTTCTTACCCATGAAGGGTCAGGAACATAAGTCCAAAATACTTCCCCATTTGCCCTAGGTAATATTACCATCCAGCTGATGACTGCTAGCATGGCAAGAAAGATGTTCTCAGGGATCCTTGGGGTTCTGGTTACCTCACAATTTCTTTTTTATTTTATTTTTTTATTTTTAATTTTTATTATTGTTATTTTTTATATGTGTCCTTATTCCCCCAATCCTCCCTCCCCAATTCGTGACCCACCTCCCTGTTGTCTATGTCCATTGATTAGGCTTATTGCATGTACACAAGTCCCTTGGTTGATCTCTCCCCCTTTCTTCCACCAACCCGCTCCTTCCCTGAGGTTTGAAGTTCTGATCAACGTTTCTCAGTCTCAAGATCTGTTTTGGTTCATCAGTCTATGCCGTTCATTATATTCCACAAATGAGTGAGATCAAGTGATATTTATCTTTATCTGCCTGGCTTATTTCACTTAGCATAATGCTCTCCAGTTCCATCCATGTTGTTGCAAATGGTAGGAGCTCCTTCTTTTTTACCACAGCATAGTATTCCATTGTGTAGATATACCACAGCTTTTTAATCCACTCATCTGCTGATGGGCACTTAGGCTGTTTCCAAATCTTAGCTATGGTGAATTGTGCTGCTACGAACATAGGGGTACATATATCCTTTCTGGTTCATGTTTCTAGTTTCTTGGGATATATTCCTAGGAGTGGGATCACTGGGTCAAATGGGAGTTCCATTTTTAGTTTTTTGAGGAAACTCCATACTGTTCTCAACAGTGGCTGTACCAGTCTGCATTCCCACCAGCAGTGCAAAAGAGTTCCTTTTTCTCCGCATCCTCGCCAACACTTGTTGTTTGTTGATTTGTTGATGTTAGCCTTTCTGACAGGTGTGAGATGGCACCTCATTGTTGTTTTGATTTGCATCTCTCTGATAATTAGTGACTTTGAGCAGGTTTTCATATGTCTCTTGCCCTTCCTTCTGTCTTCTTTCAAAAAGTGTCTATTTAGATCAGTTGCCCATTTTTTGATTGGGTTGTTTATCTTCTTTTTGTTAAGTTGTATGAGTTCTCTGTAAATGTTGGAGATTAAACCCTTATCATTGATATCATTGGCAAATATGTTCTCCCTTGCAGTGGGCTTTCTTGTTGTTTTATTGATGGTTTCCTTTGCTGTGCAAAAGCTTTTTATTTTGATGTAGTCCCATTTGTTTATTTTCTCTTTAGCTTCCATTGCCCTAGGAGCAGTATCAGTGAAGAAGTTCTTTTGGCATATGTCTGAGATTTTGCTGCCTGTGGATTCCTCTAGTATTTTTATGGTTTTCAGTCTTATGTTTAAGTCCTTTATCCATTTTGAATTTATTTTTGTGTATGGTGAAAGTTGGAGATCTAGTTTCATTTTTTTGCATGTATCTGTCCAATTTTCCCAACACCATTTGTGAACAGACTGTCTTGACTCCATTGTATGTTCATGCCTCCTTTGTCAAATATTAATTGGGCATAGTGGTTTGAGTCAATTTCTGGGTTCTCTATTCTATTCCATTGATCAATGTGTCTGTTCTTGTGCCAGTACCAGGCTGTTTTAAGAACAATGGCTTTGCAATACAGCTTGAAATCTGGTATTGAGATCCCAACTCGTTTGTTCTCCTTTCTCAGGATTGCTGGAGCTATTCGGGGTCTTTTTTTATTCCAGATGAATTTTTGGAAAGTTCGTTCTAGGTCTGTGAAGTATGCCATTGGTATTTTAATGGGAAGTGCATTGAAATTATATATTGCTTTGGGTAGTATGGACATTTTGATTATGTTGATTTTACCAATGCATGAAAATGGTATGTTCTTCCATCTGTTTATGTCTTCCTCTATCTCTTTTTTCAATGTCGTGTAGTTTTCTACGTATAGGTCTTTTATTTAGTTAGTTAAGTTTATTCCTAGGTATCGTAATTTTTTTGGTGCGATGGTAAATGGGATTGCTTTTTTGGTCTCTCTTTCTGTAAGTTCACTATTGGTGTATAGAAATGCCATAGATTTCTTGGTGTTAATTTGTATCCTGCTACAGTGCCAAATTCATTTATTAAGTCTAATAATTTTTGATGGAGTCTTTAAGGTTTTCTATATATAGTTTCATGTCATCTGCGAATAATGACAGTTTTACTTCTTCTTTTCCAATTTGGAGACCTTTTATTTCTCCTCCTTGTCTGATCGTAATGGCTAGTACTTCCAGAACTATGTTGAACAGGACCAGTGAGAGTGGGCATCCCTGTCTTGTTCCTGTTCTTAGGGGAAATGGTTTTAGTTTTTGCCCATTGAATATGATGTTGGCTGTAAGTTTGTCATATATGCCTTTTATTATGTTGAGTTATGATCCTTCTATTCCCTCCTTGCTGATAGTTTTTATCAAGAAAATGTGTTGGATTTTTTAAAATGCTTTTTCTGCATCAATTGATATGACTATATGATTTTTTCTCTCAATTTATTTATATGAGGTATCACGTTTATTGATTTGCGAATATTGTACCATCCTTGCATCCCTGGGATAAATCCTATTTGGTCATGGTGTATCATCTTTCTGATGTACTGCTGGATCTGTTTTGCTAGAATTTTGTTGAGGATTTTGGCATATATGTTCATGAGGGATATTGGCCTGTAATTCTCTTTCATTGTGTTGTCTTTATCTGGTTTTGATATTAGGGTGGCGCGGGCTTCATAGAAGGAGCTTGGAAGTGTTCCTTCCTCTTGAATTTTCTGAAATAGTCTGAGGAAAATACGTTACAGTTCTTCCTTGAATGTTTGGTAAAATTCCCCCGTGAAGCATCTGGCCATGGGCTTTTGTTTGCAGGAAGCTTTTTGATGACTGCTTCAATTTCTTCCATAGTTATCAGCCTATTGAGATTTTTAGAATCTTCCTGAGTAAAATGTGGAAGGTTGTATTTTTCTAGGAATGTGTCCATTTCCTCCAGTTTGTCTAGTTTGTTAGAATATAGCTGTTCATAGTATTTTTTTGACAATCCTTTGTATTTCTGTGGTGTCTGTTGTTATTTCACCACTTTCATTTGTGATTTTATTTATTTGGGTCCTCTCTCTTACCTTCTTGGTGAGCCTGGCTAGAGGTTCATCAATATTATTTATCCTTTCAAAGAACCAGCTCTTGGTTTTATTGATCTTTTTATTGTTTTTTTTTTGTCTCTATGTCATTCATTTCTGCTCTGATCTTTATTTTTTCCTTCCTTCTGCTCACCATGGGCTTTTCTTGTTGCTCTCTAATTCTTTGAGTTGTTGAGTTAGCTATTTATTACCATTTTTTGAGGTAGGCATGTAGAGCTATAAACTTCCCTCTCAGGACTGCTTTCAATGTGTCCCAAAGGATTTGCAATGTTGTGTTATTATTGTCATTAGTATCCAGGATGTTTTTGATTTCTTATTTGATCTCATTGATAACCCAATCATTGTTTAGTAGCATGCTATTCAGCCTCCAAGTGTTTTGGGTTGTTTTTTTTTTTCATGTTTTTATTGTAGTTTATTTGTTATACTAGAGGCCCGGTGCACGAAATTCGTGCACGGAGGGGGGTGTCCCTCGGCCCAGCCTGCACCCTCTCCAATCTGGGACCCTTCGAGGGATGTCCAACTGTCCGTTTAGGCCTGATCCTACTGGGCAGTCAGATATCCCTCTCACAATCCAGGACTGCTGGCTTCCAACTGCTCGCCTGCCTGCCTTCCTGATTGCCCCTAAATCGCTTCTGCCTGCCAGCCTGATCACCCCCTAACCACTCCCATGCCAGCCTGATTGATGTCTAACTGCTACCCTGCCAGCCTGTTTTCCCCCAACTTCCCACCTCTGCCATCCTGGTCACCCCTAACTGCCATCCCCTACAGGGTTGATTGCCTCCAACTGCCCTCCCTTGCAGGCCTGGTGCCTCCCAACTGCCCTCACCTGCTGGCCATCTTGTGGTGGCCATCTTGTGTCCACATGGGGGCAGGATCTTTGACCACATGGGGGCAGCCATATTGTGTGTTGGATTGATGGTCAATCTGCATATTACTCTTATTTGATAGGAGGAGAGAGGCCTGGTGCACGGGTGGGGGCCAGCTGGATTGCCCTGAAGGGTGTCCTGGATCAGGGTGGGGTTCCCTTGGGGCGTTGGCCTGGGCAAGGGGCCTGTGGTGGTTTGCAGGCCAGCCACGCCCCTGGCGACCCAAGCAGTGGCCCTGGTATCTGGAATTTATTTACCTTCTACAATTGAAACTTTGTAGCCTGGAGCGGAGCCAAGCCTCCTGCTGGATCCGTTGATGCCACTTGGATTTGTTTACCTTCTATAATTGAAACTTTGTATCCTTGACTGGAGGCCTGGGCCCGGCAGAGTGTGTGGAAAGCTTGGCTTCTTCTGTTGCAGGGGAAAGCCAATGGTAGCCATCTTGCCTGTGTTTAATTTGCATAGTCACCCTGATTGGATGGTGGGCGTGGCTTGGCTGGTGGGCGTGGCTTGTGTAGCAGAATGATGGTTAATTTGCATATTACCCTTTTATTAGAGAGGATTATGCCATTGTGGTCTGAGAAAATGCTTGATATGATTTCAATCTTTTTGAATTTGGGGAGACTTTGCTTGTGATCCAATATGTGATCTATTTTTGAAAATGTTTCATGTGCACTTGAGAAAATGTATATTCCATGGCTTTGGGGTGAAATGCTCTGAAGATGTCAATTAGGTCCAACTGATCTAGTGTGTCATTTAGAATTGCTGTTTCTTTGCTGATTTTTTGTCTAGAGGATTTATCCAGTGATGTCAGTGATGTATTTAAGTCCCCTACTATGATTGTATTGTTGTAGATCTCTCCCTTGATATCTTCCAGGAGATTTTTTATGTATTTGGGTGTTCTTGCATTGGGTGCATATATGTTTACCAGAGTTATATCTTCTTGTTGAATTGCTCTCCTTTAGTATTATGTAGTGGCCTTCCTTATCTCCTGTTATGGCCTTTACTTTGAGGTCTATTTTATCAGATATAGGTATTGCAACCCCAGCTTTTTTCTCATTTCCATTTGCCTGAAAAATGTTTTCCATCCCTTCATTCTCAGTCTGTTTGAATAATTTGCTCTGAGGTGGTTCTCTTGTAGACAGCAAATATATGGGTCATTTTTTCTTATCCATTCAGCTACCCTATGTCTTTTGATTGGTGCAATTAATCTATTTACGTTTAATGTTATTATTGACAAATACATATTTGTTGTCATATTTTTCCTTAGTGTTTGTGTTTCTTCTTGCCTTTCTGTTTCTTCTTTTTACAGCAGTCCCTTTAGGATTTCTTGCATTGCTGGCTTGGTGGTAATAAACTTTCCTAGCCCTTTTTTGTCTGTGAAGCTCCTGATTCCCCCCTCAATTTTTATTGATAGCCTTGCTGGTTATAGTATTCTTGGATTCAGTTCCTGCTTTGCATCTCTTTGTATATTTCATTCCATTCTCTTCTGGCCTGGTTTGTTTCTGTTGAGAAATCCATTGATATTCTAATAGGAGTTTCCTTGTAGGTAACTTTCTGTCTTTCTCTGGCAGCCTTTAAGATTCTTACTTTTTTGTTGGTGTTTGCCAATTTAATTATGATGTGTCTTGGTGTCAGTCTTTTGGGGTTCATCTTGTTTGGGAATCTATGTGCTTCTTGGACTTGCATAGTTTTTTTCTTGCCAATATCAGGGTAGTTTTCTGTCATTATTTCTTCAAACAGGTTTTCTATTCCTTGCTTCTTGTTCTCTCCTTCTGGTACCTCTATTATGCAAATGTTGTTTCATTTTGTGTTGTCCCAAAGCTCCCTTAGGCTCTCCTCTTGCTTTTTATATATTCTTTCTAGTTGCTGCCATGATTGTGTGTTTTTTCCTACCTTGTCTTCTAATTCACTGATGCGCTCCTCAGTCTCTTCTAGTCTACTGTTTAAGCCTTCCATTGTGTTCTTTACTGCAGTTATGTCATTCTTCATTTCCTCTTGGTTCATTTTCATGTTGATGACATTCTCATTCAGCTCCTTATAATTTTCATTGAGTTGTGTGTATTTGTCATCCAGCCGTTTAAACATCCTTATAACCATTACTCTGAATTCTTTCTCGGATATGTTACTAGTCAATTTCATTTAACTCCCTTTCTGGTGATTCCTCTTTTTCTTTCCTTTGGGGATTGCTTTTTTGTCTCCCCCTGCTTTGCTGTAATGTTTTAATTGTAGATCCGTTTGCTTTGCTACACAGGTTCTTTGAGGGATGGTGTTACTGGTGTTATCTCACAAGTCTCCTGGGCTTGGTAATCTAGTGTAGCTCCCTATTTGAGCTATTTGGGTTCTCTTGATGTAGGCTTGTGAGTTAGAAAGATGCAACTGTGGTGTCTAGAAGTCAACAACCAAGGAAGGGGGGGGTCCCAATTTTTGTTATTTTGTGCCCTTCTTTGAAATCGCATGTACCCAGCAGGGATTCGCAGTGACACCCAGGAACCATCTGTTAGGTAGTGGGGCTCAGGAGGCCTGCACTCTGGAAAGGCGTGACTGTGGTGTCCTGAGTTCTGTAGTTTTGGGGTGGGCAGACTCAGCTTTTGCTGCTGCTCCCATGTTTGGATATACATGGCCCCAGTGGTGGCTCACTTGGGCACCCATTGTGCATTTGCCAGCAGGGTGTACTGACGCACTCTGAAGGGCCCTGGCGCTGAATTCACGGGATTGCGGTGTCTGTGGGCAGGTATTCTAGAAGAGGGAATTCAGCATTTCTACAGCCCAGCAGTGAACCCCTGTTTGTATAAGTGTGTGCCCAGCAGGGGCTCACAGCAGCGTTCAAGGGCTTCTTTGGAGGGATGGTCTTGGGAGGCCTGCGTGCTGGAAAAGCATGTGACTGTAGTGTCCAGAGATCTGCAGCTGTGGGGTGGGAAGACTCAGATTATGCTGCTGCACCTGTGTTTGGCTAGGTGCGCTCCCAGTGGCGGCTCACAGGGGCACCCATGGTGCATTTGCCAGCACAGCGCACTGAGGCACTCTGAAGGGCCCTGGCACTGAAGCCGTGTAATTGAGGCATCTGTGGGCAGGTGTCCAGGATGAGTCAATTCAGAATTTCTACTGCTGGGGGTGTGTTTCCCTATTTGTCCAAGATTGCACCCAGCCGGGGCTCACAGCGGCTCCCCAGTGTGCCCTGTGGATCGATGGGCTCAAGGGGCCTGCTCTTTGGAAGTGCATGACTGTGGCAGTGCCTTTGCTGGTGCAAATCTCTGACACACTCTGAGGGGCCCTGGCACTGAAGTTGTGCAGCTGGGTTGTCTATGGACAGTTATTCAGGAAGAGGGAATTCAGTATTTCTACTGCGGGGCAGCGCGTCCTTGTCTGTACAGAATCACACCCAGCAGAGGCTCACAGCAGCTCCCCAGAGCTCCCTGTGGATAGATGGGCTCAGGGGGCCTGCTCTTTGTAAATGTGCAACTGTGGCGGTGTGTTTGCTGGCACAGAGCTCTGACACACTCTGAGGGGCCCTGGAACTAAAGTTGTGTGGCTGGGTTGTCTGTGGGCAGTTATTCAGGAAGAGGGAATTCAGAATTTCTATGGCGGGGCAGTGCACCCTTGTCTGTACAAAGTCACATCCAGCGGGGCTCACAGTAGCTCCCAAAACCTGCCTATGAGTGGTGTGCCCTGGAAGTCTGAACACTGGAAATGTGCAAATGTGGTGTCTGGAGGGCCACTGCTCGGGATGGGAGAAGTTGCACTTACTCCTGTGGGAGCGGTGAACCTTTGGAGGTGGAGGTCCCAGGGTCCTCGGGTGTGCAGATGGGGCTGCAAGATTTTGGCTGGAGTGGCTGCCAGGTTGGTGGCAGTGTCCAAGGTGTGTCTGGGTGGTGGTGCTGATGAGTTCATAGAAGAGGCCACTCTCCCTTTCAAGATGGTGTGGGCTCCATGCCGAGTCCTGCAGTTTGGGGAGTTCCCGCAGCGGTGGTACTCTCTCCCTGTCCAAGAGAGCCTGGTCAGCCAGCCCCTGCTGCTCCTGCCAGATTTAACTGTCCCTCACTCACTCACACACCACACACATCCACACACTCTCCTTTCATCCCCTCACTCACTCACATCCTCTCCCTCACCTCTGTCCTGCCAGCTGCCATCTTTTCGATCTCTCAGATATCTATGTTTTGTATCTCCTAAACTTCAAGGGACACATATAAAGCTCTCAGTGTTGTCATTTCAAGTCCTATATAAGAGAGTCCCACTTTAGAATTGGGGATGTTATTCTCAGCCTTTTGTGGCCACAGCTAAAACTGAGATATAAAAAGTCTCTGTTATAAATAAAGAATGAATGAATGAATAAAGAAATAGATGGATAGATGTTAACACATTGTGGACCAGTAGCTTTTTTGTTAGCTTTACCCAGTGGCCAGATAAATTTCTATTGAAAGAGTACAAAAAACGTTTTACATAAATGTTAAAGTGATGCTTTAAAATTAAATACCCATTGCATTTTGAAGTTATTTATTACATGTTCTTACAAGCTAATATCTTTTTAAAGTATGATACTTTGTAAAACACTGTGTAATATAAAGCGAGAATTCTCATGATCCATCCGCAATGTGTTAATTTCTCCCACTCTCTGCCACCTTTTAATTTAATTCATTGGCCAGCTCTGAGCAGTTAAAGTTAATTAATATTGAGAAATAATCTACTATAGCAGTCTGAGAAATCAAGTCCTGACAATGATAATATTTTAAAAATCCATAAGTATAATCTCTTAATATCTAATAAGCAAATGTTTTTTTAGAGTTGAATGTATTTCTGATTATAAGAGGATAGAAATATTTATTTCCCCTTCTCTTGAAAAACCACACAAAGCCATAAATACAACCTCTATCTTCAATAAAACTAGATATGGTAGCTACTCTGTAAAGATGTTATCTAACAATTTCTCTCCTCTCTCTGTGCTCCTGCTGTACCTCACATCAACAGAAGGATCTTAATTTCTTTTCCCTTGAATCTTGGCTGGACTTAACTGCTTTTGACCAATAGAATAAAGCAAAGGTTATACTATGATATTGCTGAACAAAAGCTTTAAAAAGACTGGCAGCTTCCACTTCCTTCCTTTTGGAAACTAAGTGCCATCCAATCATAGTTCAAACCAAATATAAATGCCACATGGAGGAGAATCAAAGTGCCTCTGGATTTTTTCTGGGCCAACAGTTCTTTTGAGACCCAATTTCAATGTCCAACAGTTCCTTATGTGTACATATCAGCACTGACATTATAGTTCTGGATAGTGGACAAATGGTGGTGATGCAGGTCCGACTCTCTCTGGTTTGGTCTTGGGCAACCTGCAGTGATGCACAGCTGCTAACTGCTAGTATGGGAAGGCCACATCAGCGTCTTCCATCTCTGGACTGCTTCTCTTCTGTCTTCATGGCTGGAGTAGTCCTGTCAATTCCTCTCTGTTGCTGGAATCCACATGGTCTCGGAGTTGTTTTCTGGAAATATACAAACATATTCTCGACCAAAAGTTAATAAAGGAATATTTTCTATAAATTTGACTTGGGATCCTATTTCATTTGCCTGTCACCATAACCATTTTGCTTGTCTCATTTTCGGTTCTTATAAGTGTATTTCTAATAGCACATGATCTCACTCATCTAGGGGAAATAATGAACAACATAGACTGATGAACAAGAACAGACCCAGAAACAAGGAGGCATGGATCAGACTGTCGGGCCTCAGAAGGAGGGTAGGGAAGGGTGGGAGTAAAGGGGAGAGATCAACCAAAGGACTTGTGTGCAAGCATATGAGCCTAACCAGCGGTTAAGGACAACAGAGGGGTGGGGGCATGTGTGGGGAGGGGTGTGGGATGGGAATGGGTGGATGAGGACAAATATGTGATACCTTAATCAATAAAGAAATTTTTTAAAAAAGAAAAAAACAAAGTGCCTCTGGTTGAGAGCTCTAACTGAGATCATAGTCAACAGTCAACACCATTGCCAGCCATGTGAGTGTACCATATTAGACATTCTTCAACAGTCAAGCATCCAGATGAATAGTCTCAAATGACTTCTCATGGAAAAGAAACCAGTCAATGCACAGAACCTTGAGAAAAAAGAACATGGTTAAACAAAATATTAGCAGATAATATCTAAATGTTAATTAAAACTGTGTGTGTGTGTGTGTGTGTGTGTGTGTGTGTGTTAGAAGAATGGAGGTAAGTATTGGAAAAAATAGCTAAAGATTTAAAAGTAATTGCCTCTCAACCCACAGGTTGAGAACCACTGCTGTAGAGCCTAAGACCATCGGAAAACACAGATATTTACATTACAATTCATTAACAGTAGCAAAATTACAGTTATGAAGTAGCAACAAAAATAATTTTATGGTTGGGGGTCACCACAACATGAGGAACTGTATTAAAGGGTCGTGGCATGAAAAAGGTTGAGAACCACTGCTCTAGGGGATGAGACAGGCAGAATGGGGCAAAACACTGATTTTTCATTATAAGCCTTTTAGAATGATTGGACTTTAAAAATAAACTTTGCAAATAACACTTTAATGTTTAAAATTTTATTTCAAAAATATATGAATATGTCAATTTATTGGAACTTCTTTCTAGACCTATGCAAAACATATGATGACTATTAACATTGTCAAAGGTGAGAGTTCCCTACAACCTAAAGGTGATCGTTGACTATTCTACATTAGACTTCTATGCAATCTACACTATTAGCCAACAATTCCATTTTTAGTTGGGTTACCATTGTTCTATTATTTTATTAAAATGACTCTAAATGAAAATGAGAATCTCATTAATATAACCCAGTTGAGGCAAAGATTAGACAAACCCAAAATGACAAATCTTTAACTACATTCTGATATGTATTTGGCTTAATTTTAGCCAACAGTTGTTTCAATTATTAATTTAAAATTCAATTTTAAATATGTATAAAATTCTAGCCATATTAGCCATTTAAGAGTGTTCTAAAGGCAAAATATAATTATCAAATAAGTGATATTTAACTTTCTGAGAACAGAACCACACTAATACCATGCAAACCAATTGCTTGACTTTTGCACAGTGGACTCTCACCCAAATTTTCAGGAAGACATTATATAAGAAAACTGGGAGCTGAAAATTGGTAAGTGGAGACTTAGATTTTGAAGCAGGTTTAAACCTGAGTCCTATCTCAATGCCCTAAAAATCTAGGCATATACTTGTTTTCCTCTTAATTACCATATTTCAAAATGAATAAATTAATGAAGAAATAAGAAACCTGGAGATTTTCCCAACTAATGTTAATGACAGCACATATCCCTTGCTGACTAGAAATAAAATGTCAGCATAACCAGTGCATGCAAGACACTGGGAGTGGGGTGAGGGCATGTGCTGGGGGGTAGGGGATACTGGAGGAAGGTCAATTGGGGGTGGGGGGAAGGAGGCATATGTACTACTATTTGTAATACTTTAAACAATAAAAAAGAAGAAAAGTCAGCAAGATAACCCTTCCAAAAAAAACATTATTCAGGAAAAATAAAAGATTCCAAGCTTGTGTGTGCAGGCAGGGCAAGCCACATGCAAGAAGATAAATAAACAACAAATAGGAAGCTCATTTATAAAGAGAAAGAGAACGTTAGGGATGGGGGTGTAATTGCCCTCAAGTTCTATTATAACCATAGAGTTCTTCCTATAGGGCTTTCAGAACCAACATAGGCTATGAGAGCTCCTCCTTATAGGCCTTCTTGATTCCTATCTTGGTTTGGAGTGTTTATCATCTCAGAGTGCACTGGAAAAGATTATTCTACCAAAGCATGGTGATTTTCAATAAAAGCAATGAAGCCTTTACAATATTTAAGTATGCCTCTGTTTATCAACTGAGAATCAAAAGAAGCAGGATACAAACGCATGAGGTGTCCTGTAATTATCTCAAAAGGTGAGATTTTATTATCTTAGAAAGGGTAGATCTCGGATTTAAAATAACAACACTAATAGCAACACTTTTAATTAAGATATTTGAATGGTCTCTACAAGTTTTGCCAATTGAATCTTAATAATACTGTTTGTATGTTTGACTAAACCTGAGAATTGAGGGTGGTAAGCACAGTTAAAATGTAAAACCAGCCAAATATCACAAACTTGTTGAAGCACCTGACCAGTAAAATGGATTCCTTGATCACTATGGAGTTTGAATAGAGTTCCCAGGTAGGGATAAACTTTTATAATAGGATTTTAGCCACATAAGAGGCCGTAGTTTATCTACAAAAGAAAGCTTCTGTCCAGTAAGAAAATGTACTGATCATGATTAAAACAAATTTATATCTATGAGATGTGGGAGACTGTATGAAACCCATTTGCCAAACCTCAAATGGTCCATTAGGCAATTTAAACTGTCCAGGGGCAGTGGGAATGGAGCAGTGTGAACAATCTGGGTTATATTTTGGATAGGTGGGACAAGTAAGGTAGTCTTTTTTAATGGTCTTATTAATATTTCCCCACAAATATTGATTTATAAATGCTATCATTTTGTCAGTGGACCAATGGTTTAATGCATGTACAGTGGTTCAAAAGGGGAATTTTAGAGCCTATGGTAGGACTGGGTTGTTATTTAGTTCAAATTAGAGCTTTTTTTTTATTAAACCAATAATTATTGGATTCAAAATCTTGTTTCTCCTTTTTTGAAGCCAATTGTTGGGCTTCTCTGGCCCGTTTTTCTAAGTTATCAGCTGGGAAAATAGCTCCTTGGACCATAGCAAAGGTTTGACTCCTGTTAGTTTCTTTGAGGGCAGAATTCCTGGCTGAAGTGTCAGCAAGGTGACTACCCTAAGCTTGCAGAAAGTCAAGTTTAGAATGCTCTGGTATCTTAATAATAGCTAGAGCAGCAGGTAAAAATATAGCATCTAAAAATCCCTAAACATATGGGCCATTTTTTTAAATGTCCACTAGAATTAAAGAAAGCATGTTGCTTCTATAACATTACAAAATCATGAGCTACTCTGAAAACATATTTACTGTCAGTATAAATATTGGCAGTTTTGTCCTTGGCTAAAATACAAGCCTGAATAAGACCATATAATTCAGCTTGTTGGGCTGAAGTAGCCAAAGGTAAAAATGATGTCTCAACAACTTCAAAAGTTGTTACAATAGCATAACCAGAACAGTACTTACCATTTCACTCTTTAAATATAATCTATAAACCATGATAATTCTGTATTATCTAGAGAAGTTTCCTCATGTGGGTTCAGGAGATGATTCTTTAGTGTTAAGCAGTTGTGAAGAACTTAGGGAAATTCTTTATCTATGGCTCACCATTCAGCATTAATTCAGGTAATATATGAAACTTAGGCTTTATTAGGAACCTCAGAAGGCTTAACTTTAAAGGGATGGGTATTGATGGGTTCAGAGTAGGAGTGAGAGGAGATTTGGAGGAGAATGGCAGTAGAGGTGGAGTTGGAGGCAAGGAAGTCAGGAGTGGAGGGCAAGATGTTGCAAAACTGGAGATTGCGAAAAAGAAGTCCATGGGAAAGGGTAAGAAAGTGATGGAAACAAGGAGCACAAGGCTTCAAAAGTCATTTTCTATTTCTTTAAAATGTGTCAGTCTCAATTATTTCTAAAACTTTATTTCACAGAGAGGCAACTTTAAATCCCTGGTAACATTTGGAAGCCTGAAAATACCACTCGAAATAGGTGCTCCATTAAGTTTTCCAATTTCAGAGCTGTGATTGTCAAACTCATTTCTTTTTTAAAGCAAGTGTGTGGATCTCAAATGTTCTCCATAATGACCATAGGTTTTATAAATTATATTTGGTTGGATCAGTCCATTTAGTTAAAAATGCATGTTAGGAGGGACCACGGTTTTTAAACATAAATCCATCCAGGGTCTCTGTCTGAGGATGCCCTGAAAATATTTAGATAACCGAGACCCCATTTTTTCAGAGACTTTTCTCTAGAGCCATGGTCAGCAAACTGCAGCTCGCGAGCCACGTATGGCTCTTTGGCCCCTTGAATGTGGCTCTTCCACAAAATACCATGGCCTGGGCAAGTCTATTTTAAAGAAGTGGCGTTAGAAGTTTAAGTTTAAAAAAATTTGGCTCTCAAAAGAAATTTCAATCATTGTACTGTTGATATCTGGCTCTGTTGACTAATGAGTTTGCCGACCACTGCTCTAGAGCAAGAGCCTAGATAGCCTAAACAACTCAAACAGCTTAAAATAGTTTAAGCAACTCAAACAGTTTAAATTACCTAAGCTTCCTGCAGGCTTACTATCAACCAGTTCCACTAGAACAGTCTGATTCCAAGGGGTCAGGCTGATGGCTGAAACAACATAATTCTAGTATAACAGCCTGCTCCTGAATAATCCTAGCCAAAAGTCAAACAACAGAGATTCAATGTGACAGTCCAGTCCCAAACAGAATCAGAACAACAGACAGCACAAATGACCCAGTTCCAAAAGAATCAAGTTGACAGCTAGATAAACAGCCAGATCCCGTGGAGACTCAGGCCAAAGTGCCAAACAAGAGCTCACAAACAGATAAGGCTTTTTAACAGAAAGAGGCAAGGCAAGGTGAAAAACAAAACATATTAGATCCCAATAAAGCCCATAGAGCTTCAAAATGAAAAAAAAAAAAATGGATGCTCAGATCCTGTAGAAAACTTACCTTTCAAGCTCCTGAGTGAGAGAGAAAAACAGTGAGGTCAAATGGATCTGTGCGTGCCACACCTGTTTGCTCACCATTCTTGGAGCTATTGTGGGGTCTTTTCTGGATCCAAGACAGCCTCCAAATATGCCAGCTGCATACAAGGAATCATCCAGGTATTTCTTCAGCAAATAGGATTTATTCAGAAAAAAAGAAAGGATTGTAATTGAATACAGGCAGTCATGGTGAGCCAGGTGTACGTCCCCAAAACAGGGAAGAGAAAGCTCTTTTATAGAGGAAGTGAGAAATTTAGGGGAGGACTGTCATGACCATAGAGCTGTGTTATAAACATAGAGTTCTGTTATAACCATAGAGATTTTCCTGTGGATCTTTTGCAACCACACTGAGTAAAAACTCCTCCTACAGGCCCTCCTGATTCCTGTTTTAGTTAAGGTCTTTGTTATAAATTTTGACACCCTCATTAACAAATACACATGTATATAACACTGACAAATATAGGTTATTTCAAGTCATGCACAGGTCTTTAAATGTAGTAAAAAAAAATCACTGAATTGTACATTTGAAATGGATGAGTATATGGTATGTAAATTGCACCTCAATGAAGTTTTTAAAAAATCATACACCATAGGAATCTTAAAATTGGATTTGTCATTTATTTACCTTCTTTCTTAGCAAAGACCAACTACCAGTTACCCAAAATGAGAGAATGGCACCGGCATTAATAAGTTATATGAGAAGCCAATATTTTTATAAGCAATTGGATCCTAGTAAAGTCTTCTAAGAAAATTACTGAGGCTTCCCATAATCCCTCTGTATATGCAAATAAGCCAAAAGGAGATACTTTTTTAAAATATAATTCTAAGCTTAATAAAAAGGAGAAATTTTAAAATTTTGAAATCTCTTCCACTAATATTTACAGGGTAAACTAAAGATTGTTGTGAAAGTACTAAATCTGACAATAATTACTGTCACCATAAATGAAAAATCACTTGGGACAGTATTTGTTAAAATCTCAAAAAGCAACCATGTTTGTTACATTTGTTGCTTGGTAAAAAAGAAAGACAAAGAATTTTAAAAGAAACTCTCTAAATATAGCCTAAAAATTATTCTGGAACGAAATAAAGAGAGGTTTCCTTCAAACATCTGAAGAACTGTAATTAAAAGTCAACATATTAGGCTTCATAAACTAAAGTAAATAATTTGTATTTTTGCCTCCATGACAAAGCTAATGTATAGTTACTCAAAGACTAATAGAAGAAATTTAATTAATGTCATTTATTGTCCATGGCCAAGGACAAGTAAAAAAAAATAAACTTTATTTCAGAGTGATTTAAATTGGCTAATTGAAATAAGTGAATATTCATAAAAATGTAATTGTACTGGGCATGAAACTGTTCCTGAAACATTAACTAATTTTTACTAATGGTTCTAAAGCTACTTATAATGCTATGAGTCCAAAGCAGTCATATTTCTGTGCAAAAAATAAAATTAAAAAAGTTATCAAGACTGCATTGTAAGATTTCCAAAAGCCTCTTTCTATTATTTAAATAAGAAAGTGGGGATAGTAGAATAATCCCCTGTAAGAAAATTTCCCCTGTAAGAAAATTTCATCAAGCCTTAATTGCTTTAACTTTTTTACTTTGAAAATTAATTTTCACTTATAATGATGATAGCAAGACACCCATGAAGACACGCATGGTGTCAGAATAAGCCCAAAGAAAATTGTTTGGGCAAAACCAAAAAGAATCCCAAGTCTAATTTATAGAAAAGATTATTTTATTAACCTTTGGTCGAAGATAAGTTTGTATATTTCCAGAAAACTACTCCAAACCCGTGTGGATTTCTGCAACAATGGGTCCCAGAGAGGAACTGACCAGATTGCTCCAGCCACAGAATAGCAGTGGCCCTGAAACAACACACTGAAGACAAGACGAGAAACAGTCCAGAGATGGAGATGGTGAAGATGCCTTGCCATACTATCAGTCAGCAGCTGTGCATTGCTGCAGGTTGTCCAGGACCAAGCCAAAGAAGGTCGGACCTGCATTGCCACCGTTTGTCCACCATCCAGAACTAGAATATCATTGCTGGCATATACACATAAAGAACTGTTGGACATTGAAATTGGGACTCAAAGAACTGTTGGCCCAGAAAGAAGCTTTCTGCAGTTTGATTCCTTTGATGCCTAGCAACAATTTAAAGGGACATGTTAGAACACTGTCCTTTACATTGAATTTAAAAATCTTAAAATATATATTCTTGTTAGATTTATAAAATCAAAAAGTGTGAGATGCCCTCAGCCATTTCCAGATGATTCAGCCCTGCTGACATGCTGGAATTGGCTTCCAGCAGAATGGTGATGGTTTTAGTGAGTGGCTTTTAAGTACATTATATTGTTTATCTTCCATAAATTGCTGCATATGCACATGTGCGTGCGCACACACACGCATGCACACACACAATGTGGAAAACCCTTCATTAAAAATGTAGTCAATAAGGGGATATTGTTCACCTTTATAAATTTAAGACCATAATCTCATATTTTTCTTGGCTTTATGCCTATGATTTACTTTGTAAAGAGATCTTTTTGAGCATACTGGTATGTCCTAATAGAATAGGAAGGGATCTGGCTATCAAATTCATCCAGGGGTTCTGAACTTGGTGTGTATGTCGTTTGGGGGCAGGGAGTAATGTTATGTGTATGCATTTCTCAGCAGCAGGCTGTAACATTCATCAGCTTCTCAGAGGAGTTCATGACTCAGAAAGGGTAACCTTTGAGGCCAAGGAGGAAGAGTGATTTTCCCAGACACATAGTAACTGAAATGGAGCTAAAACTTATTTTGCCTAACTTCTGTCCACCACACCATGAAACCTAGCCCCAAGTCCATATGCTTCTATCAAGCCTAATGGTATGGGACATACTTAAAGGGAATTCAACTCTTTACTGATGAGAATAAGGAACATAACATTTTAATATAACGCAATAGTAAAAATTTGGTGGTGCATGTGCATGACTTCCTTCCACTAAGACAATTTCTTTTCTAAGATTGCCAGAGGTCTCCCTCATCTATTGTCATAATAAAATTTTCCCTTAGTGAGAGATATAAAACATTCTTGAATTCTGACACTGAAATGTGCACTTATGTATCAGATATTTTCAAACAAGAGTAGAATAATGGATCCCCATCCTGTTTCAAATCTACCTCAATTTAAATCCTGGCTACTTAGTTACTTCTCAAAATTGCATGATCTCTGCCCATTCAATGTTGACTTCTTTTGGCAGGAACTCCTATCCAAGATCTTTATTTCTGATCGTGCAGGTTTTTTGGAATACAACCATGCTTCTTGGGCTCATGGAATTAAATGTTACAATCCAATCATTTCTCAAGAGGACAACGTCTACATTTGAGATGAACATAATTTTTGGTGTTTGCTGCTCACACTTGATTTAGGCCAAGTGTGCTAAATATGATAGGTTGTGTATCTATTCCAAAAGCCCTGCAATCTAATGTACTTAATAGATAACACTTTAAAAAGGTACAGTTTGGATATATCTAAAAGCATAGCTCAATTAGATGATTCTACATTATTAAATCAAATGAAACTCTTTGAAAAGAGATTTTGCATTTTTTTTTTTGGATTTCCATAAAGTAATTAGTGTCTTATACAATATTTATTGCTCTGGGCTTAGCTTTGTATTTTTAACTCTCTTTGTTTCATGACATGCTATAATTATATGCTCAAACCATGGTCTAAATTTATCTTATTGTAGTTTTCTGGTAAAATACTATGTACTACATACAACATTTATATTATAAAGTCTTTGATAGAGGCAGAAAGAGGTTTGTTTAGACCTTTAAATTGGGGTGTGAGACAGAGAAGAGACAGAAGAAGAAAATTTCAAGAGAATTCTGTGTCAAGGGTATGTGTTAAATGTTCTTATAGATGTCAATGCATGATATGATAGGATAATTATTTATTACCATCTCTTTTATGCTGATATTGTGGAGTCAGAAACCCTAGGTTCTGTTCCTTGCCACTAACAACCTGACTGCTGAAGTTTGAATGCCTCATTTGTGAAATAAGGTAGCTGCATTAAATAGTCTTGAATCTACCTCCTAGATATAAAATTCTGCAATATTGCCCAGCTGGTGTGGTTCAGTGGTTGAGTGTTGACCTATGCACCAAGAGGTCACCGGTTTGATTCCTGGTCAGAGCACGTGCTGGGGTTGCCAAATCGATCCCCAGTAGGGGGCATGCAGTAAGCAGCTGATCAATTATTCTCTCTTGTCATTGATGTTTCTATCTCTCTCCCTCTCCCTTCCTCTCTCCGAAATCAATTTGAAAACAAGAGAGAATTTAGAACTCTTTTTGAATTATATACTAGTCTAGAAACTGACCAATCAGAACCAAATCTGGGTGCTGTGGGAAGCCAACGGCTGCCTAGGAGGAGGAGCTTTTGATGCTGACTGGCATAGAAACTGACCAATCAGAACCAAATTGGCTAGCAGAGGAGGGCAGTAGGGGGTGAGATCAGGCCAGCAGGGGCGGGCAGTTGGGGACAACCAGGCTGGCAGGGGAGGGCAGTTAGGGGTGATCAGGCTGGCAAGCAAAGGCAGTTAGGGGCTATTGGGCAGGCAGGCAGATGAGCAGTTAGGACCCAGTGGTCCCAGATTGCAAGAGGGATGTCCAACTGCCAGTTTCTGATATCTGCTTAATATGACAATATGACATTACTAGAGGCCGGTTGCATGAAATTCATGCACTGGGGGGGGGGGGAGGTTGTCCCTTAGCCCAGCCTGCACGCTCTCCAATCTGGGACCCCTGTGGGATCAGGCCTAAACCAGCAGTCGGACATCCCCCAAAGGGTCCCCAATTAGAGAGGGTGCAGGCTTGGCTGAGGGAACCTCCCTTCCGTGCATGAATTTCATGCACTGGGCCTCTAGTCTTATCTAATAAAAGAGTAATATGCAGATTGACCATCACTCCAACACACAATATGGCTGCCCCCATGTGGTCAAAGATCCTGCCTCCATGTGGACACAAGAAGGCCACCACAAGATTGCCAGCAGGGGAGGGCAGTTGGGAGGGACCAGGCCTGCAAGGGAGGGCAGTTTGGGGTGACCGGGCCTGCAGGGAAGGGCAGTTGGGTGGGACACAGGCCTGCAGGGGAGAGCAGTTGCGGGGGGGGGACCAGGCCTGCAGGGGAGGGTAGTTAGGGGTGACCAGGCCTAAAGGAGAGGGCAGTTAGGGGCAAACAGGCTGGCAGGGGAGCAGTTAGGCATCAATCAGGCTGGCATGGGAGTGGTTAGGGGGTGATCAGTCTGGCAGGCAGAAGCGGTTAGGGGCAATCAGGAAGGCAGGCAGGCGAGCAGTTGGGAGCCAGCAGTCCTGGATTGTGAGAGGGATGTCCCTCGAGGGGTCCCAGATTGGAGAGGGTGCAGGCTGGCCTGAGGGATACCCCTCCATCCCCGTGCATGAATTTTGTGCACCAGGCCTCTAGTATATAAATAATAATACAAGAATAAACTGTGTTTTGCATACTCACAACCTCAAACCTACTTTTGCCAGCCCTTATACAAAAATTAACAATAATAGCAAATACTTTATGAGTGCTTATTCTATTTCAGGCCCTGTTCTAAGAAATTTACATGCATTAACTCATTTAATTCTCACTACTTCTTGAGACTGGTAATATTTCAAACCCCACTTACATATGAGGACATGGAGGCACATGGAAGTTAAATAATTAGTCCAGGAATTACAAAACTTGGATTCAAACCCAAGCAGCCCCTGTTCTTTGGCCTTATGCATTGTGTCTATGAAAGGCATTAGTTACAGCAATATTTATATTTGTGAACAAGTGTAAATAATCTAAACAAACACCAATAGGGACTCATTTAAATTAATCCTATGTTATGTGGAATAAAAGAACTTATCAGATATTAATGAGAGTGCTTTATAAGTGAAGGGATGGGAGGAGGAAAGATGGCGACTGACAGGAAGGTAGGGAGAGAGAGAGTGTGAGTGAGGAACCCATAGAGGAGCGTGTAGACGTGTGGTGTGTGTGTGTGTGTGTGTGTATGAGCTAGGGTCAGTTAGATTCTGCAGGTCTTCCAAGGGGCTGCCTAACCGGGCAGTCCTAGATGGCGGAGCCCCACGCACAAAGTGGACACTTCTCGGCGGCTGGTGAGGACACGGAGACCACGCCATCTTGAGAAACAGAGCTGCCTGAGACTCGGATCCTGGCTTCTGACAAACCAGGACCCTGCAGCCACTGGGGACAGAGAACTGCTATCACAGCTTCAGACCAAAAAACAACAAGGATCCAGACTTCCCGTCAGCAGATTTCCGTGAGTCAAAGAGCCTATCCCCCTCCCCGCAGGCGCGTGGATAGAGCCATAGTAACTGATAGACCCACCCCTCGACCAACATGCAGAGCGCCCGGAGGCGCGCACGATAGCGCCATAGTAACTGACAGACCCACCCCTCGCCCAAGCTGCAGAGCTTTGTAGAGGGGCGCGCTCCCTGTTACGGAATTTGGCACGCGGGACAGAAGCAGCTCCCCTTCAGGGAAAACTGTCAGTGTGCACAGAGGGCTCCCCTTCAGGGAATTTGGGGGAATTTGGCTTGCTGGTCACAACTCCCCTTCGGGGAATCTTAGAGCGTGCACAGGGGGGCTTCCCTTTGGGGAATTTGGCGCGCAGGACGGGCTCCGCCCCCCTTTGGGGAATCTGGGAGAGTGCACGGAGCCAGCTCAACCTCAGGAATTTGAGAGAGTGCGCCCTAGCCGGTTTGGCTCAGTAGAGAGAGCACACACAGGACGCAGGTCCACTTCAGGGAATTTGGCACGCCGGACACAGCTGCCTGGGATCCCTCACTCACAGAGCATTCACACTAAGAGCCAGCGACCCCAATTGTTGGTGCATGCACACACAGGGACCCTGATTCTCAACAAGAAACCGCACAAGGCAACAGAGACTCTGACACTCGATTCTTGGTGCAGACACAGGGAAACTCTGACTCCTGGCACATGCTAAGGATCTCATTTTCGGCAGATACTAAGAGTGTGGTGCAGACAGGGCCCCTGATTCTAAGTGTGCACACGAGACCACATGGAACACCGGGGACACTGACCCTGCGCAAGCCTGGTTTCCACCAACCAAAGGCAGCCACACATCCTAGTGTCAGAGCACTTCAGTGAAACTCGGGTGGAGCGAAGTCCCCACAGCACATGGCCCAGGTCCACGCAAACGGAAGCTTGAGCTTTCTGGTGATAGCCAGAATGGGGAAACTAACTCCCAGAGGAAAGAAATAGTGGAGTCGACAAGAGAGGAAATTAGTGAAACTGAAGCTTGCAACATGACCGAAAAGGAGTTCAAAGTAATGGTCGTGGAATTTATACATCGGATGGATGAGAAAATCAACAACTTATGCAAGAATCGGGAAGAAATGAAAAGTGATATAGCTACAATCAAAAACACCATGGAAAGTTTCAACAGTAGACTACAAGAAGCAGAGGACCGAATTAGTGAGTTAGAAGATCAGGTACAGAAACAAGCTCAATCTGAACATAAATTGGAGAAAAGAATTAAAAAGCAGGAGGAAAGCCTAAGGGAGCTTCAGGACAACATGAAACCAAGTAACATGCGTATAATAGGGCTGCCAGAAAGACAAGAAGAGCAGCAGGGATTAGAAAATTTATTTGAAGAAATAATGACAGAAAACTTCCCGGATATGGGAAAGATAACAGTTACACAAGTACTGAGAGTCCCAAGCAGGATCATCCCCAAAAGACCCACACCAAAACATGTCATAATTTCAATGGCAAATATAAATGATAAAGAGAGAATCTTAAAGGCAGCAAGAGAGAGACAGAGAGTTACCTACAAAGGAACACCCATCAGATTGTCAAATGATTACTCAACAGAAACACAACAAGCTAGAAGTGAAAGGAAGGAGGTATACAAAGTGTTGCAAAGCAAAGGACTGAATCCAAGAAAACGATATCCAGCAAGACTATCAATCAAAATTGAAGGGGAAATCAGGAACTTCGCAGACAAAAAAAGGCTCAGGGAGTTTATCACTGCCAAACCAACAATGCGAGAATTGCTAAAGAGAATACTGTAAAAAGAAGAAATAAACAGGTAAGAAGGAATACAGACACAAAAATACATATGACTACAAACAAATACCTTTCAGTAATAACTTTAAATGTAAACGGACTAAATGCTCCAATCAAAAGACATTGAGTGGCTGAATGGATAAAAAAACATGACCCATATATATGCTGTCTACAAGAGACCCACCTCAGAACAAGAGACTCATACAGATTGAAAGTGAAGGGATGGAAAAATATCTTTCAGGCAAATGGAAATGAAAAAAAAGCTGGGCTAGCAATACTTATATCTGACAAAATAGACCTCAAAGTAAATGCCATAACAAGAGATAAGGAAGGCCACTTCATAATAATAAAGGGAGCAATCCAACAAGAAGAAATAATTCTGGTAAACATATACGCACCCAATATAGGAGCACCCAAATACATAAAAAAACTCCTGGAGGATATCAAGGGAGAGATTAATAGCAATACAATCATAGTAGGAGACTTTAATACCCCACTGTCACCATTGGACAAATCCTCTAAACAAAAATCAGCAAAGAAACAGCAATCCTAAATGACTCACTAGACCAGATGGAATTAATTGACATCTTCAGAACATTTCACCCCAAAGCCACAGAATATACATTCTTCTCAAGTGCACATGGGTCATTTTCAAAGATAGACCATATGCTGGGTCACAGGCAAAGTCTCTTCAAATTCAAGAAGATAGAAATTATATCAAGCATCATCTCAGATTAGAGTGGCATAAAACTGGAAATCCACTACAATAAATACAATCCAAAGAAATCAAACACATGGAGACTGAACAGCATGCTATTAAACAAGGACTGGGTCACCAAAGAGATCAAGGAAGAAATAAAAAACATCATGGCAACAAATGACAATGACAACACAACAATCCAAAATCTATGAGACACAGAGAAATAAGTCTTGAGAGGGAAGTTCATAGCTCTACAAGCCTATTGCAAAAAACAAGAAGCAAGGGTAATAAATTACCTAACCCTACAACTCAAAGAGCTAGAAAAAGAGCAGCAAGAAAAGCCCAGTGTAACCAGAACGAAGGAAATAACAAAGATCAGAGCGGAGATAAATGACATAGAGACCAAAGAAACAATACAAAAGATCAACAAAACCAAGAGCTGGTTCTTTAAAAGGATAAACAAGATTGATGAACCTCTAGCCAGGCTCACCAAGAAGCAAAGAGAGAGGACCCAAATAAACAAAATCAGAAATGAAAGAGGTGAAATAACAACAGACCCCACTGAGATACAAAGGATTGTTACAAAATACTATGAACAACTCTATTCCAACAAACTGGACAACCTGGGGGAAATGGACATATTCCTAGAAAAATATAACCTTCCAAAAATCAATCAAGAAGAATCTAAACAGCTCCATAGGCCAATAACTATGGACGAAATTGAAGCAGTCATCAAAAAGCTTCGGGCAAACAAAAGCCCGGGGCCAGACGGCTTCACAGGAGAGTTTTGCCAAACATTCAAGGAAGAACTAAAACCTATCCTCCTCAGACTAATCCAAAAAATTCAAGAGGATGGAACACTTCCAAGCTCCTTCTATGAAGCCAGCATCACCCTAATACCAAAACCAGATAAAGACAACACAATGAAAGAGAATTACAGACCAAAATCCCTCATGAACATAGATGCCAAAATCCTCAACAAAATTCTAGCAAATCGGCTCCAGCAATACATCAGAAAGACCATACACCATGACCAAGTAGGATTTATAACAGGAATGCAAGGATGGTACAATATCCGCAAATCAATAAACGTGATACATCACATAAACAAATTGAGAGATAAAAATCACATAGTGATATCAATTGATGCATAAAAAGCATTTGACAAAATCCAACACACTTTCTTGATAAAAACTCTCAACAAGGTGGGAATAGAAGGCTCATACCTCAACATAATAAAAGCTACATGTGATAAACCCACAGCAAACATCATACTCAATGGAAAAAAACTAAAAACAATTCCCCTAAGAACAGGAACAAGACAGGGATGCCCACTCTCAGCACTCCTGTTTGACATAGTACTGGAAGTATTAGCCATTGCAATTAGACAAGAAGAAGAAATAAAAGGCATCCAAATTGGAAAAGAACAAGGAAAGCTGTCTTTATTTGCAGACGACATGATATTGTCCATAAAAAAATCCGAAAGACTCTGTCAAGAAACTAATAGACTTAATAAATGAATTCGGCAATGTAGCAGGATACAAAATTAACGCCAAGAAATCTATGGCCTTTCTATACACAAAGAGTGAACTTACAGACAGAGAGACTTAAAAGGCAATCCCATTTACCATCGTTCAAAAAAAAATTAAGATACCTAGGAATAAACTTAACTAAGGAGGTAAAAGATCTATACACGGAAAACTACAGGACACTGAAAAAAGAGATAGAGGAAGACGTAAACAGATTCAAGAACATACCATGTTCATGGATTGGTAGAATCAATATCATTAAAATGTCCATACTACCCAAAGCAATCTATAAATTCAATGCACTCCCCATTAAAATACCAATGGCATATATCACAGACCTTGAAAGAACTGTCCAAAAATTCATCTGGAATAAAAAAAGACCCCGAATAGCCATAGCAATCCTGAGAAAGAAGAATAAAGTAGGAGGGATCTCAATACCAGATTTCAAGCTATGTTACAAAGCCACTATTCTCAAAACAGCCTGGTACTGGCACAAGAACAGACATATAGATCAATGGAACAGAATAGAGAATCCAGATATTGACCCAAACTACTATGCCCAATTAATATTTGACAAAGGAGGCATGAACATACAATGGAATAAAGACAGTTTCTTCAATAAATGGTGTTGGGAATATTGGACAGATACATGCAAAAAAATGAAGCTAGATCACCAACTTACGCCATATACAAAAATAAACTTAAAATGGATACAGGACTTAAACATAAGATGGCAAACCATAAAAATACTAGAGGAATCCACAGGCAGCAAAATCTCAGACATAAGCCAAAAGAACTTCTTCACCAATACTGCTCCTAGGGCAATGGAATCTAAAGAGAAAATAAACAAATGGGACTACATCAAAATAAAAAGCTTTTTTACAGCAAAAGAAGCTATAAACAAAACAACAAGAAAGCCCACTGCATGGGAGAACATATTGGCAAATGGCATCACTGATAAAGGTTTAATCTCCAACATCTACAGGTAGCTTATACAACTTAATAAAAGGAAGATAAATGATCCAATAAAAAATGGGCAACAGACCTAAATAGAATCTTTTCCAAAGAAGACAGAAGGAAGACCAAGAGACACATGAAAACATGCTCAACGTCACTAATTATCCGAGAGATGCAAATCAAAACAACAATGCGGTACCATCTCACACCTGTCAGAATGGCTATCATCAACAAATCAAAAACAACAAGTGTTGGCGAGGATGTGGAGAAAAAGGAACCCTTGTGCACTGCTGGTGGGAATGCAGACTGGTGCAGCCACTGTGGAGAACAGTATGGAGTTTCCTTAAAAAACTAAAAATAGAATTCCCATTTGAACCAGTGATCCCATGTCTAGGAATATATCCCAAGAAACTGGAAACATCAACCAGAAAGGATATATGCACCCCTATGTTCATAGCAGCACAATTCACCATAGCTAAGATTTGGAAACAGCCTAAGTGCCCATCAGCAGATGAGTGGATTAAAAAACTGTGGTACATCTACACAATGGAATACTACGCTGTGGTAAAAAAGAAGGAGCTTTTACCATTTGCAACAATATGGATGGAGATGGAGAACATTATGCTTAGTGAAATAAGCCAGGCAGAAAAAGATAAATATCACATGATCTCACTCATTTGTGGAATATAATGAACAACATAACCTGATGGGGGAAAAAATAGATCCAGAAACAGAGAAACATCAATCAGAACATCAAACCTCAAGGAAGAAATTGTGAGGTAACCAGAAACCCAAGAATGCCTGAGAACACCTTTCTAGCCATGCTAGCAATCATCAGATGCACGGTAATTTTACCTGGGACAAGAGGGTAAGTATTTTGGTCTTATGCTCCTGACCCTTCATGGGTAAGACCCCTTACGTGGGCTTATCCCCTGACTAATGTAGTTACCAATAATACCAAACACCCTGGACATCCAGGAGGTCCATGGGTGGGGCAAGAAAGTATAAATACAGAGGGGTCCGACCCAGCTTCCCTTTTGTATGACACGAAATCAAAACAATGCCCCTTTGTGTGTACAATTAAAGAAAGGTTTCTGGCTTGTGTAGACACCAAAGAAATGGTGTCACTACTATCACTACATGCACCCGGTAGAGGTGCAGAAAATGTAACTAAGATCTTGTCTGTATAAAAAGAAATGGATAGCCAGTTTGAAAGGGAATTCCCATGGACTAGAACAAAAAATATCCTTACATGATATTATTCTGCACTATCATTTAAAATTTTTTCCCAGATTTGGATCACCCCCAGTACTTATAATAGTTCCTCTCACCCTTGGGGATAAAAAAAAAAGTCATCTGTTTGGTGCTTGGAGACAAACTTAACACATATCTTGATACTTTAGAATTACTACAGTATAATATACAATTATCCCAAGCAAACATACAAACTAATTCTTTGAATGTCTGCCAGCAATTTAAAAAGGACATGTAAGGATTTAATCCTTTTCATTGTGTAGAGGGCATCCTGGGAGGGCACCTGAGCATTCTATATTGGTCCCTCTAACCCTTTAGGCCAAGAGAGACCCTCTTCTCACAATTCAATTACTCACAGCTGTTGCATGAGCTCTCTGTTCATGTCGAGGTTGAAGTCTCGTGATGACTGGTGCCATGGATCTGTCTCTCAGTGGGGCGAACTGAGCCCTCCCTGGAGAAGAAACCCGGGTTCCAAAAGATATGTGATCAGTACTGGGGCCCCGCCAGCAGGCAAGGGGATCCCAAGGCAGGTGCTGGGCATGGAGGCCACGGGGGCATAGGCTACCAAGGAGACAAAACTGAACCTCACATCACCCTTCTTGGCCCTGGAGGATGGCTGGTTAGCCAGAGATGGGTAAGATTCCTCAAGGAAGAAACAACCAAAGACAGGCAAAGTCGCAGAGGGGCCATCATGAAAGAATTTGGGGATCAACAGAGGTGGGGCACAGACCCTCACACCCCCAACATTGCAGGGGCCTGAACCCTAGCCCCTTCTGAGTGAGGGCTCCTGCCCCCATGGCTGCTTCGTGCTTCCCATGCCCAGCTTAGATCAGGACCCAGGTGACCGACAGAGACTTGGCCGACAACAGCTGCCCTCTCACTCCAACAAGAATTGTTTGAGTTGTCTTGTACCCATGGTTTGGGGAAGTGGGTTTACGATATCTAAATCCAGCCTACCACCAGGAATGCTCAGGACCTACTCAAGAAGGCAAATAATCCCTTCCACCAATATTTACAGGGTTAAATAAGATTATTGTTAGAGTAATAAATTTGACAGTAAAATAGCAGTCAAGTTTTCAGGCAAATTTAAATTGGCTAGTTGAAACAAGCGAATATTCTAGAAAAATTAATTGTACTGGACAAAATGGTGTTCATAAAGTGTTAAATAAATTTTTTATTGGTACTTCATCTCATGATAAAATTGTGCACCATATAATGAACCTAAAACAGTAATATTATAGTGCAAAATATTAAAATTTAAAAGCCATCAAGACTACATTATAAAATTTTCAAAAGCCTCCTAACATTTAAATCAAAAAAGTAGGGGATAGTAGAGGAATATCATGTAAGGAAAAATATCCTGTAAGTAAATTACATCTAGAAAATTAATACTTTAGAATATTAATTGTAAGGCTAAAAGCAAGACATCCATGAAAAACACACAAGGTGACAAAACAAGCCAGAGGAAAATCATTTGGGCAAAAAATGAAAAAGGATTCCCAGTCAAATTTATAGAAAATATTCCTTTATTAACTTTTGGTCGAGAATATGTTTGTATATTTTCAGAAAACAACTCTGAGACCATGTGGATTCCAGCAACAGAGAGGAATCGACACGACTACTCCAGCCATGAAGACAGAAGAGAAGCAGTCCAGAGACGGAAGACGCTGATATGGCCTTCCCATACTAGCAGTTAGCAGCTGTGCATCACTGCAGGTTGCCCAGGATCAAACCAGACAGAGTCGGACCTGCATTACCACCATTTGTCCACCATCCAGAAGTGAAATGTCAGTGCTGACATGTACACATAAGGAACTGTTGGACATTGAAATTGGGTCTCAAAAGAACTGTTGGCCCAGAAAGAAACTCACTACACACTGATTCATTTGCCTGTCACCATAACCAATATTGCTTGTCTCATTTTCAGTTCTTATAAGTGCATTTCTAATAGCACATGATCTCACTCATCTAGGGGAAATAATGAACAACATAGACTGATGAACAAGAACAGACCCAGAAACAAGGAGGCATGGATCAGACTGTCGGGCCTCAGGGGGAGGGTAGGGAAGGGTGGGGGTAAATGGGGAGATCAACCAAAGGACTTGTGTGCAAGCATATGAGCCTAACCAGTGGTTAAGGACAACAGGGGGGTGGGGGCATGTGTGGGGATGGGTGTGGGATGGGAATGGTGGGATGAGGACAAATATGTGATACCTTAATCAATAAAGAAATTTAAAAAAAAAACACTGAAAATGGAACTCCCATTTGACCCAGTAATCCCACTCCTAGGAATATATCCTAAGAAACTGGGAACACCAATAAGAAAGGATATATGCACCCCTATGTTCATAGCAGCAAAATTTACAATAGCTAAGATCTGGAAACAGCCTAGGTGCCCATCAGCAGATGACTGGATCAGAAAACTATGGTACATCTACACAATGGAATATTATGCTGCCATAAAAAAGAAGGAATTCTTACCATTTGCAGCAACCTGGATGGAATTGGAGAACATTATGTTAAGTGAAATAAGCCAGTCAATGAAAGAAAAATACCACATGATCTCACTCATTTATGGATAATAAAGAGCATTATAAACTTGAACAAAAAGATAGATACAGAGGCAGTAAAGCATCAAACAGTCTGTCAAATTACAGCAGGAAGGTTAGGGAGAGGTGGGGAAGATAAGAGATCAATCAAAGGACTTGTATGCATGCATATAAGCATAACCAATGGACGCAAAACTCTGGGGGGTGAGGGCATATATGGGAGTGGGGTGGGGCGGGGGGCAATGGTAAGATATGTACACATATAATACCTTAATAAAAAAATTGAAAAAAAAAGAAAAGCAAGCACTTCAAATTCTAAATCTTCAAGTTTTATATATTTTTCTCCCAACATTGGTTAACCTCAAAGTAGGCTTCTAACCCTCTCAGTCAGGCCACCATCTTTGGTTAATTGGTATAAAATGCAAGTTTGTCATAGTCTTCCCCTCTTACAGAGCTAACCAGGTTTCTGCTCTCTCCAGGTGCACACTTCTCTGAAAACCATGCACCTGAAAGGCCAGTTGCCTACAGTGTATTAGGCTCCTGACCTTCGGCAGTTTGGGTTCCTTATATCCTTGGCAAAAGAGCAGTGATAATTTGCATCCCTGAATGCTTCACTTCCCAGCCCTTCTGATGATTGCCAAGACCCAAAGCAGAACTTTCCCAATACCACAAGAGTGCAGTTAGATCAGTGTCCCATGTGACTCAAAGGAAACTGGAAACCTCATCAGAGAGGTAGCTGGTAAGATTTCCAACCTCATTTCCAATTATCATTCCCTATGTTCATAAACACTTCATATACCCTGTGTGGACAACATTCCAAAAGAAACTGTGGATAAGAATCTGCTTGAAGCAGTATATTTCATCTATGGACATTTTTTGAAGGCTCACCTGTGGAGACCTGAAATATGACTGGGAAGTTAGCCAGCTATAACATGAAATAAACACTCAAAGAACTAAAGAAAAAAAAGCGCCTTTTACTAAATGACCTATTTCCATTAGGTTAGAACCCAGTAGAATATATTTCAACATAGAAAAATCACATAGAACAGTTACAAAACTATAGAGATTAAGAGGTTCATCCTGCAGTCAGAAAGGCCCAAGTTCAAAGAGTAGCTTTAGAATTCACTTACTAAATGATTTAAAGCTCAGGTTCCTCATCTTAAAACAGGGCTAAAATAGTGCCCACCTAATTAGGGTTGTAAGGCTTAAAAAGATAATGCAATATAATTGCATTTAGCACAGAATCTGGCACAGAAGAAGAATCCCAAAATGTTAATTACTGTCTGTGGCAGAGACTACTTCATCAATGTGAATGCTCTCCTCTTTTGCCTGGCATTCAGCTAGACTACATTTCCCAAACTCCAACTCCCACCTTGAAGTTAATAGTTAATAATAGTCATGCCTAGCTAATGAATAGCAGACAAAATTATGTACAACTCTTCCAGGCATGGCTTTTCCATGAACAACCCTCTATGCCAAGCATATCAAACTCAAAAGCTAACATGGGCCAAATAAACAAGGATTAAGTTTATGTGGGCTGCAAAAAAACCCAAAAGCTTCAATTTTCATAGAAATGTAGATTTATTTTGATAGAGACATGCTGAATACAAAGGACTGAAATAAATGAGTTATTCTATATAATAAAAGCCTAATATGCAAATTGTCCCCTTGACTGGGAGTTTGACTGCACAACTAGTCACTGTGATGTGTACTGACCACCAGTGGGCAGACGCTCCGACCGGTAGGTTAGCTTGCTGCGGGCGCTGGTGGGTTGGACTGAAAAGTGAGGTGTGAGGTGAGAGCCATCAGAAGCGCCCATGGTTTGGCCTGAACTCGGGGCGGAGTCAGGCAGGGGCAGGAGCCAGGAGGGACCAGGTGGCATGGGAGGCTGCTACGCATGATCCAAGAGCCGTGGACTGTGCAACCCTCTGCAGCTTGTGGCGTTCTCAGTGCATAATTTATAATCTTCAGAGCTGCTTCTTTTTATTTGTTAAGTTTCACTAACTACTCCAGGAGAGTGGGTAGCACCATTATGGGGGGATGGGCCAGGCGCACCTGCTCAAGGCCAAGTGGTGGCCTCAGGCTCCCAGGATGCAGCAGAGAGGGGGGCAGGGCTGAGTCAGAGAAACTGAGTCCAAGACTTGAAAGGAAATGGGAGGCAGCAAGGGGCAGAGGGTGACAGCTGAGTAGGGGCCTAGAAAAGCTACTGAGTGGGGGCAGCCCACAGGACAGGCTCCATGTCCCCCCTCCTCCCCATGACCTGTCACCCCAACTCTCCTCCGAGGCCCTACCTGGGCTCACCCTGCACAGCCACACCCACACTGCCTCACCTGCACTGCCTCACCCGCCCCACCTCACCCTGCACAGCCACACCCATACTGCCTCACCTGCACAGCCCTGCCTCACTCCACTCAGCCCTGCCCCCAGAGGAGAAAGGGGGAGGCTGCAGATAGGAGGTTGTAGGAGGAGGGGGCAGAGCAGGGACCACCAAGTTAGATGGAGGGGAGGGAGGGAGAGACCCCACATGACTGGGGACAGAGATGGGCAGGGAAGGAGGTCCATACTAAAGCATTGCCCTTGGTTGAAGTAGAAATCTTGACCCCATTTTACAGACCCCAGCAGAGTGTGTGTGTGGGGGGGTAGGTGGGTGAAGACAAAAGAGGGTTATGAGTGGACTGGATGGATGTAGAGCAGCGATGTTTGATTCATGACCTATTTATTTTTAATTTTGTTAATATATTTTATTGATTTCAGAGAGGAAGGCAGAGGGAGAGAGAGATAGAAACATCAACAATGGGAGAGAATCATTGATCAGCTGCCACCTGCATGCCCCTTACTGGGAATTGAGACTGAGACCCAGGAATTCACCCTTGACTAGAATCAAACCCAGGACCCTTCAGTCTGAAGGCTGTGGCTCTATCCACTGAGACAAACCATCTAGTGTGACCCATGGCCTATTTAAAACCACTGCAGTAGGCTGAGCCAGGGGTCTTACCACGATGGTGTTACCTGATAATGAGGGTTTCTCTCCATATGTTGGGGTAATCAGAACTGCAGCAAAGTAAAGACACACCCATGGAGCCTGCAAAGGGTTTCCATGCACACAATGCAATTTACTTCATGTGGCAGCTGAAGAGGGTGAACAGAACCTTGGAAGGACATGAGGTCTCCAAGACCAGGGCCTAGAGGGAAAGTGCATGCCGAGCATTCTGCGCTATGAGTTACAATCTATATATATAAAAGCCTAATATGCTAAGTGTCCGATCGAGGGGTCAACCGACTGGTTGCTATGACGTGCACTGAATGACCACCAGGGAGCATATACTCTGACCAGTAGGTTAGTTTGCTGCTGGGGTCTGGCCGATCAGAACTGGACGAGATGCATATAAATGCACTTAGCACAGAATCTGGCACAGAAGAAGTATCCGAAGTAACTGCTGGCTCTACAGGAGCGGTTCTCAACCTGTGGGTCACGACCCACAGGTTGAGAACCACTAGCAGGGTCAACTAAGAACATCGGAAAACACAGATATTTACATTACGATTCATTAACAGTAGAAAAATTACAGTTATGAAGTAGCATCAAAAATAATTTTATTTTGGGGGGTCACCACAACATGAGGAACTGTATTAAAGGGCCACGGCATTAGAAAGGTTGAGAACCACTGACTTAATGCAAAGAGCCATCAGAAAAGGATTAAAGGATATGACCGTGGAGGATAGACTTGCTTTTCCTGTCATACAGGTAGCTAATCCACAATTCTCTAATCAAATAATAAGACAGCATGAAAGATTTGACTTTAAAATGATAAAGGCCTTGCATGATAGTGTGATACAGAAGGGTGCTAATGCTACATTTACTGGAGAAATTATAACTAACATTTATGAAGTATTCCTAGCTTCTTATGATTGGTATTCTCTAGCCCATGCAACTCTGGATAGAGGAGATTATTTGCTATGGAAAGCAGAATTTTTAGAGAAATGTCAGGAACAAGCTTCTTCAAATCTCAGACAGAATATTCTCATAACTTTTGAGATGCTTAAAGGACAGGGACAATTTAGTGACGTCCATAATCAGCTCCAATATGTCCAGCAGGCATATGAGCAAATTAGACTTTGTGGGGAAAAAAAGCCTGGTGGACTTTATCAGCAAAAGGGGACTCTGAGGGAGCCTTTAGTAAGTGCATGCAGGGGCCCACTGAATCATTCTCTGATTTTGTAGCTGGCCTCACTCGAGCAGTGAGACGGCAGATTCAACATGAGATAGCAGGAGACATTTTGACTCAGCAATTAGCTTATGAAAATGCCAATTCTGATTGTAAGAAATGTCTAACGCCTCTAAGAAAAAATAGTACCATTACAGAAATGATTTGAGCATGTCAGAATATGGGGTCAGGCATTTTTCAGGCAAGCTTACCAGCTGCCGCAATTACAACAAGAAACAAATTATGTTTCAATTGTGGACAACAAGGACATTTTAAAGAGGAATGTAAGCAACCAAAAAGGACACAAGGTGACACTCAGAAAGAAGGCGTAAACATTCCACCTCCCAACTCAGGTAATGCAGGTCTATGTCCAAGATGTAAGAAGGGGAATCATTGGGCCAATCAGTGTAAATCTAAATTTCATAGAAATGGCCAGCCATTAAATCAAGACAGGAAATGTCCAGCTGCAGGGAAACGATCGGAGGGTCTCCCCCCAGCTCCGTTATTAAATAAGGGGAAGTTCCACCCTGCTAGGACCACAGTAGATTCCCTCCTTCAAGTCACACCAGAAAGAAATGCTGGCTTTGATCTTAATAGCACAATAACAATCACCCTGATCCCCGATATGACTAGAAAAGTTGTTCCTACAGGAATTTGGGGACCTGTGCCACCAGGAATATCAGGTTTAGTCCTAGGAAAGAGTGAAAATATGCTAAAAGGACTAACTGTTTTTCCTGGAGTCATAGATTCAGAATATGAGGGAGAAATCAAAGTAATTTTAGAATGCAAACATACGAGAGATGGGGGAGATAAGAGATCAATCAAAGGACTTGTATGCATGCATATAAGCATAACCAATGGACGCAAAACTCTGGGGGGTGAGGGCATATATGGGAGTGGGGTGGGGGCGCAATGGTAAGATATGTACACATATAATACCTTAATAAAAAAAATTGGAAAGAAAAAAAAAAGAATGCAAACATACTATGCAAATTATTCCAGGACAAAGCATTGCTCAGCTCCTGCTTTTGCCTTATATTCAGCAAGGTGAAGTTATAAATAGGAAGGGAGGGACACAAGGATTTGGAAGCTCAGATATATATTGGCTGCAGGAAATTAGCAAGACCAGTCCTATGATTAATCTAAGAATAGAGGGAAAACTGTTTAAAGGATTAGTAGACACTGGAGCAGATATTAGTGTCATCAGTTAAGAATTCTGGCCTCACCGAAACCGGTTTGGCTCAATGGATAGAGCATCGGTCTGCGGACTGAAAGGTCCCAGGTTCGATTCCAGTCAAGGGCATGTACATTGGCTGCGGGCACATCCCTGGTAGGGGGTGTGCAGGAGGCAGCTGGTCGATGATTCTCTCTCATCGATGTTTCTAGCTCTCTATCCTTTTCCCTTCCTCTCTGTAAAAAATCAATAAAATATATATTAAAAAAAAAAAGAATTCTGGCCTCCAAGTTGGTCCATGGTAGAAGCTATAGGCTCTATCATGGTGTTGGAATTCATGATAACACACAACGCAGCACTGCAATGTTAAAGTGGAAAGATGAGGAAGGACAAACAGGATGGTTTCAGCCCTATATAGTCTCTGGAATTGCAGTCAACTTATGGGGTTGAGACGTTTCAGAAGGTTTACAAGCTTGTATTATTACCTGCAAGGGACAGCAGTTAATAACTCAGATGGGATATCAAGCTGGTCAAGGTTTAAGAAAAGATAATCAGGAGATTAAAGAACCATTCAGGCCAAAGGAAACACAGGAAAACAAGGATTAGAATATCAGCCTTTTTAGGAGTGGTCACTGCTCAATCTCCTCACCCCCATGCTGAGCCTATACAATGGAAAGATGATAGGCCCATATGGGTGGATCAGTGGCCATTAACCAAGGAGAAATTAAATCATACTCATGAATTAATACAGGAACAAGTAGAGGCTGGTCATATAGAACCTTCCAATAGTCCTTGGAATACTCCTATATTTACAATACCTAAGAAGGTGGCAGGAAAATGGCGATTGTTACATGATCTTAGAGCTGTTAACGCTACTATGCATACCATGGGAGCTTTACAGCCTGGACTCCCAGCGCCTTCACAAATCCCTCTAGATTTGACTCTTATAGTAGTAGATCATAAGGATTGTTTTTTCACCATTCCCTTGGCACTGCAAGATAAACAAAGATTTGCCTTTTCAGTGCCATCTATTAATAATATAGAGCCTATGAAAAGATATCAATGGAAAGTTTTGCCTCAAGGAATGGCCAATAGCACTACTTTATGTCAAAAATATGTAGCTCAAGCTATTCAGCCTTTAAGGGACAAATATTCCCAGTGTTATATTGTCCATTACATGGATGATGTGCTCTTAACGAGTCCACGGGAAGAACAGACTTTAGCAATGTTTTCTCAATTAGAAAAGGACCTTCCTAAATGGGGCTTAAAAATTCCTCCAGAAAAAGTACAGAAAGAAATGCCTTTTAAATATCTAGGTACCATAATTGAAAACCAATATATTAGACCTCAGAAGGTAGAAATAAGGAAAGACTGCCTTAAAACCTTAAATGACTTTCAAAAATTATTAGGGGACATTACTTGGTTAAGACCTTATCTAAAAATCTCTAAAGGAGAAATGACAAATTTATTTAATATACTTAGAGGTGACTCTAATCTTTCCTCACCCCGAGTATTGACAGATGAAGCTAGGAAGGAGTTACTAAGAATTGAGCAGGCAAACTCCTTAGCCCGAGTGGCACAAGTATTGCCTGAATTGCCTTTATTGGGACAGATTAATCCTACTGCAAATAGTCCCACTGGAGTCATCTTCTAAAATAAAAACTTTCTTGCTATTATTGAATGGGTCCACCTAGGACATCAATCCTCTAAAACTGCAGTTACATATATAGAACTTATGGCTCAGTTGATATTTCAACTTAGAAAGTGCTGCAGACAGCTTAGAGGACAAGAACCCCAATGTATTTACCTTCCCCTTACTGGGAAGCAATTAGAAATGTTATTTCAGACTGATTTAACCCTTTGCACTCGCTTGCTTTTTTCTCGATTCCTTTATTCTAATGCTAACCATGTCGAGTCACACTCGACATTTGAGTGCAAAAGGTTAAATTGGCAAATTGGACTGAGTGGATATTCAGGGTAACTTAGTTGTCATCTAGTAAAAGACAAATTATTACAATTTTTATATTATACTCCTATTATTATACCAAAAAATACTAAGCAGGAACCTATTCCTGAAGCATAAACTGTTTTTACTGATGGATCAGCAAATGGCAAAGCTCCTTATCATACAATGAATTTAGACAGAGTCATCCAAACTAGTCATACTTCTGTACCAAGAATTGAGTTGGAAGCTATTAAGGTGGCATTACAGGATCTGCAAGAGTCACTTAATATTATCTCTGACTCTTCTTACAGTGCAGGTTTATTAAATAGAATTGAAACTGCTCATTTAAAATGGCTCAGTGACCAAAGTTTATTTTTACTATTTAAACAAGTTCAGCAGATTGTACAACAAAGACAATATCCTTTCTATATTACTCACATAAGGGCTCACAGTTTATTACCTGGCCCATTGGCAAAAGGAAATGCACATGCTGATCAATTGGTTGCTTTTTTAAAACAGGCCTCAGAATCTCATCAGCTTTTACATCAGCCTGCCAAAATGTTGTCTAAGCAATTCTCAATCTTTCCACAGCAGGCAAAACAGATTATCAGAGAATGTCCCACTTGAATCTACTTGAAGGGCCTAATGCAGGAGTCAACCCTGGAGGTTTACTAAGGGACCATATCTGGCAAATGCATGTGACACATTATACTTCCTTTGGATGCCTTGGGGCATTGCATTTTCAAAAGTCCTATGGGCTACTGCATCCACAGGGGAAATGGCAAAACAAGTTATTAATCATTGCCTATATGATTTTTCCATCATGGGAATTCCAAAAATTATTAAAACTGATAATGGGCTTGCTTACACAAGCTGTCATTTCTAGCAATTTTGTAAAAAGTGGAAAATTCAGCACATTGCAGTAGTGCCATGTAGTTCCCAAGGACAGGCCATTGTTGAGCGACAGCATCAGCGGCTAAAATCCCAACTTAAAAAACAAAAAGGGGGGATTATGATGGAGAAATCACCTGTGGGTAGGCTGGAACCAAGCCTTAATTACTTTAATTTTTTTTCACTTGTGATGCTGATGGCGAGACACCCATGGAATTACACTGGTGTCATAATAAAAAAAAAGAAAATGGTTTAGTTAAATGGAAAGATCCTGAATCTGGGTTATGGAAGGAACCCAATCCATTATTAACCTTTGGCAGAGGGTAAGCTTGTATATTTCCAGAAAATTTCTCCAAACCTGTGTGGATTCCTGCTAGAAATATTAAACTGCAACATGGATCAGAGAGAGGAACTAGCCAGATTAATGAGGACCTTGCGCCTGGAGCCACACCATGCAGCTGTAGACAATAGGCTAACCCAGCCACAAACAGCAGCCCTAGGAAACACACTGAAGAGAAGGAGTGGAAGAAGAACACGAAGGATGATGAACAGCCCAGAGATGACTTGGGGAGTGATAAAGAAGACAGTCCAGAAAGCTGAATGAATTTGTGAAGAGACCAAAACCCCAAGAATGCCTGAAAATGTCTTTCTTACCATGCTGGCAGTAACCAGCTGTGTGGTAATTTCACCAATGGCTAATGGGGATGTCCTCCCTGGGTAAAATCCTTTATGCGTACTGATCCCCCGCCTACTATAGTAAATATATGGGCAAAATATAATTACATAGGTGTCTCCACCCGGCTTCCCTTTTTTATATGACACAAGAATCAAACTACTGCTCCTTTGTGTGTAGAATTAAAGCTGGCTAGAATCACACCAAAGGAGGGGGAAGCAAAAACCTAAATACAATTACTATCACTGCTTGCTTCTGGGAGAGGCAAAGAGAATTTAACATTACTAAGACCTCCCCCCACTAAGCCATTATGTAAAAAGTCTTTTGAATGGCACCCACTAGCAGGAAACTTAAGAAGCGTTTTTCTTTTGTGGATTGAAGCCCCTATGGGTCTGCATATAGTACTAATCAATGAAAATCAGCTGCTGCAATTGCACCAGAAAAAATGATATAGTTTAAAATGATAGCTTCAATGAAAAATCACCTTCTTGGTGCTTAAAGTAAAAATAATACCACCCTTGATATTTTGGAATTACAGCAGCATATTGTATAATTATCCCAGGCAAACTTACAAACGAATTCCTTAGATGCCTGGCAGCAACTTAAAGAATTTGCTCCTTAATACTAGCCATTGCAATCAGACAAGAAGAAGAAATAAATGGCATCCAAATTGGAAAAGAAGAAGTAAAACTGTCCTTATTTGCAGATGACATGATACTGTACATAGAAAACCCTAAAGACTCCATCAAAAAATTATTAGACTTAATAAATGAATTCGGCAGAGTAGCAGGATGCAAAATAAATGCTAAGAAATCTATGGCATTTCTCTACACCAATAATGAACTTACAGAAAGAGAGACTAAAAAAGCAATCCCATTTACCATCACGCCAAAAAAATTAAGATAACTAGGAATAAACTTAACTAAGGAGGTAAAAGACCTATACGCGGAAAACTATACAACACTGAAAAAGAGATAGAGAAAGACATAAACATATGGAAGAACATACCATGTTCATGGATTGGTAGAATCAACATCATCAAAATGTCCATACTACCCAAAGCAATCTATAATTTCAATGCATTTCCCATTAAAATACCAATGGCATACTTCACAGACCTAGAACGAACTTTCCAAAAATTCATCTGGAATAAAAAAAGACCCCGAATAGCTACAGCAATCCTGAGAAAGAAGAACAAAGTAGGAGGGATCTCAATACCAGATTTCAAGCTATATTACAAAGCCACTATTCTCAAAACTGCCTGGTATTGGCACAAGAACAGACATATAGATCAATGGAATAGAATAGAGAACCCAGAAATCGATCCAAATCACTATGCTCAATTAATATTTGACAAAGGAGGCATGAACATACAATGGAGTCAAGACAGTCTCTTCAATAAATGGTGTTGGGGAAATTGGACAGATACATGCAAAAAAATGAAACTAGACCACCAACTTACACCATACACAAAAATAAACTCAAAATGGATCAAGGACTTAAACATAAGACAGGAAACCATAAAAATACTAGAGGAATCTACAGGCAGAAAAATCTCTGACATATGCCAAAAGAACTTCTTCGCTGATACTGCTCCTAGGGCAATGGAAGCTAAAGAGAAAGTAAACAAGTGGGACTACATAAAAATAAAAAGCTTTTGCACAGCAACGGAAACCATCAATAAAACAACAAGAAAGCCCAGTTCATGGGAGAACATATTTGCCAATGATGTCAACGATAAGGGTTTAATCTCCAACATTTACAGGGAACTCATGCAGCTTAACAAAAAGAAGATAAACAACCCAATCAAAAAATGGGCAACTGATATAAATAGACACTTTTCGAAAGAAGACAGAAGGAAGGCCAAGAAACATATGAAAACCTGCTCTAAATCACTAATCATTAGAGAGATGCAAATCAAAACAACAATGCGGTACCATCTCACACCTGTTAGAATGGCCATTATCAACAAGTTAACAAATGACAAGTGCTGGCGAGGATGTGGAGAAAATGGAACCCTCGTGCACTGCTGGTGGGAATGCAGACTGGTGCAGCCACTGTGGAGAACAGTATGGAGATTCCTTAAAAAACTAAAAATAGAACTCCCATTTGACCCAGTGATCCCACTTCTACGAATATATCCCAAGAAACTGGAAACATCAATCAGAAAGGATATATGCACCTGTATGTTCATAGCAGCACAATTTACCATAGCTAAGATTTGGAAACAGCCTAAGTGCCCATCAGCAGATGAGTGGATTAAAAAACTGTGGTACATCTACACAATGGAATACTACGCTGCGGTAAAAAAGAAGGAGCTCTTACCATTTGCAACAATATGGATGGAGATGGAGAACATTATGCTTAGTGAAATAAGCCAGGCAGAGAAAGATAAATATCACATGATCTCACTCATTTGTGGAATATAACGAACAACATAAACTGATGGGGAAAAAATAGATCCAGAAACAGAGAAACATCAATCAGAACATCAAACCTCAGGGAAGAAATTGTGAGGTAACCAGAAACCCAAGAATGCCTGAGAACACCTTTCTAGCCATGCTAGCAATCATCAGATGCACGGTAATTTTACCTGGGACAAGAGGGTAAGTATTTTGGTCTTATGCTACTGACCCTTCATGGGTAAGACCCCTTACGGGGGCTGATCCCCTGACTAATGTAGTTACCAATAATACCAAACACCTTGGTCATCCAGGAGGCCCATGGGTGGGGCAAGAAAGTATAAATACACAGGGGTCTCCACCCAGCTTCCCTTTTGTATGACACAAAATCAAAATAATGCCCCTTTGTGTGTACAATTAAAGAGAGGTTTCTGGCTTGTGTGGACACCAAAGAAAGGGTGTCACTACTATCACTACTTGCCCCCAGTATAGGTGCAGAAAATGTAACTAAGACCTTGTCTATATAAAAAGAAATGAACAGCCAGTTTGAAAGGGAATTGCCATGGACTAGAACAAAGAATATCCTTACATGATATTATTCTACACTGTCATTTAAAATTTTTCCCAGATTTGGATCACCCTCAGTACTTATAATAGTTCCTCGCACCCTTGAGGATAAAAACAAAAAACAAAAAAACATCTGTTTGGTGCTTGTAGACAAACTTAACACATCTCTGGATACTTTAGAATTACAATAGCATAATATACAATTATCCCAAGCAAACTTACTAATTCTTTGAATGTCTGCCAGCAATTTAAAAAGGACATGTAAGGATTTAATCCTTTTCATTGTGTAGAGGGCCTCCTGGGAAGGCACCTGAGCATTCTATATTGGTCCCTCTTACCCTTTAGGCCAAGAGAGACCCTCTTCTCACAATTCAATTGCTCACAGCTGTTGCATGAGCTCTCTGTTCATGTCGAGGTTGAAGTCTCATGATGACTGGTGCCATGGATCTGTCTCTCACCCAGTGGGGTGAAGTGAGCCCTCCCTGGAGAAGAAACCCGGGATCCACAAGATATGTGATCAGTGCTGGGGCCCCGCCAGCAGGCGAGGGGATCCCAAGGCAGGTGCTGGGCATGGAGGCCACGGGGGCATAGGCTACCAAGGAGACAAAACTGAACCTCACGTCACCCTTCTTGGCCCCGGAGGATGGCTGGTTAGCCAGAGATGGGTAAGATTCCTCAAGGAAGGAACAACCTAAGACAGGCACAGTCGCAGAGGGGCCATCGGGAGAGAATTTGGGGATCAACAGAGGTGGGGCACAGACCCTCACTCCCCCCCCAACATTGCAGGGGCCTGAACCCTGTCCCCTTCTGAGGGAGGTCTCCTGCACGCATGGCTGCTTTGTGCTTCCCATGCCCAGCTCAGATCAGGACCCAGGTGACCGACAGAGACTTGGCCGACAACAGCTGCCCTCTTATTCCAACAAGAATTGTTTGAGTTGTCTTATACCCATGGTGTGGGGAAGTGTGTTTACGATATCTAAATCCAGCCTACCACCAGGAATGCTCAGGACCTACTCAAGAAGGCAAATAATCCCTTCCACCAATATTTATAGGGTAAAATAAGATTGTTGTTAGAGTAACAAATTTGACAGTAAAATAGTAGTCAAGTTTTCAGGCAAATTTAAATTGGCTAGTTGAAACAAGCGAATATTCTAGAAAAATTAATTGTACTGGACAAAAAGGTGTTCCTAAAGTGTTAACTAAAATTTTTATTGGTACTTCATCTCATGATAAAATTGTGCACCATGTAATGAACCTAAAATAGTAATACTATAGAGCAAAAAAATAAAATTTAAAAGCCATCAAGACTACATTATAAAATTTTCAAAAGCCTCCTAACATTTAAATAAAAAAAAGAGTGTATAGTAGAAGAATATCATGTAAGGAAAAATAACCTGTAAGTAAATTACATCTAGAAAATTAATACTTTAGAATATTAATTGTAAGGCTAAAAGCAAGACACCCATGAAAAACACACAAGGTGTCAAAACAAGCCAGAGGAAAATCATTTGGGCAAAAAATGAAATAGGATCCCAAGTCAAATTTATAGAAAATATTCCTTTATTAACTTTTGGTCGATAATATGTTTGTATTTTTTCAGAAAACAACTCCGAGACTATGTGGATTCCAGCAACAGAGAGGAATTGACAGGACTACTCCAGCCATGAAGACAGAAGAGAAGCAGTCCAGAGATGGAAGATGCTGACTTGGTCTTCCCATACTAGCAGTTAGCAGCTGTGCATCACTGCAAGTTGCCCAGGACCAAACCAGAGAGAGTCGGACCTGCATTACCACCATTTCTCCACCATCCAGAACTGAAATGTCAGTGCTGACATGTACACATAAGGAACTGTTGGACATTGAAATTGGGTTTCAAAAGAACTGTTGGCCCAGAAAGAAACTCACTACAGACTGATTCATTTCCTGTCACCATTACCATTATTGCTTGTCTCATTTTCGGTTCTTATAAGTGTATTTCTAATAGCACATGATCTCACTCATCTAGTGGAAATAATGAACAACATAGACTGATGAACAAGAACAGACCCAAAAACAAGGAGGCACGGATCAGACTGTCGGGCCTCAGAGGGAGGATAGGGGAGGGTGGGGGTAAAGGGGAGAGATCAACCACAGGACTTGGGTGCAAGCATATGTGCCTAACCAGCGGTTGGGGACAACAGGGGGGTGGGGGCATGTGTGGGGAGGGGTGTGGGATGGGAATGGGGGCATGAGGACAAATATGTGATACCTTAATCAATAAAGAAATTTAAAAAATAATAAAAAATAATAAAAAAATAAAATAAAAGGCATTGGGGGACAGGTGGAGCCTCTTTCTTGAAGAGAAAAAAAGGCAAATTTTATGTTACATATACTTCATCACAATTTTAAAATAAATAAATAAATAAAATTTTTAAAACCTTAAAAAAAAAAAGAATTTGCTCCTTTACTTTTGCCTTTTAGCATAACCACTATTAATTGTCTTATTCTTGTTCTTATTTGTTTAATTTTAGTCTGCAGATGCGGAATAAAAATCTTAAAAGAATTGAAACTCTGTAAGTGGCATATCAACATCTACTAAGAATTTAAAGAAGGGGGAAATGCTGGGAACGAAGGTCAACAGTAATTAATATAAATTCGAGATGTCCATCAGAAGGCTGAGTTTGGACTCCTTTGATAGTCACAGGATGAATTTGCATTTTATTACCTACTGCTGACTTAATGGCCTAAAGCAAACTCCTCCCTAACCTGATAATCTTACTGTTTACTAAACATTACCATTGATGTGTGTTTGCATTCCTAAAAGGCAATTGTGTATTCTAGTAAATAAAAGCAGCTGGGAAAGGAGGCTCAGTGGAACTTAACTACTACAGTTAAGCTCTTCCCTGGCTTTCCCTCATAATTTCAAAATTAATTTTTCTTGTCTTGTGTGTCAATATGCGCGTCAGCTCTTTCTCCAAGCCTTTGAACCCAAAAGCCACACTGGCCATGGGTTTTCACAACCAGACACTGAATAACTGCACAAATTAATAAGTGCAATGCAGAGACCGTGCCATCTTAAAGGGGAGAGAGGCTGTGACTGGGAGCCCACCCTCACCTCCACCCAGGAAGACCTCAGACACCACCCAGGACTCTACAGCCACACCAGTCAGGGATCAGCTGCCACAGTTGTGAACCCACAAACACTGAGACTCCAGCCTCCCTGGCCACAGGCTCCTAAAAAGTTTATCCAGGGGGAAACAAAATGGTGGCTGAATAGGCAGATGGGTCCAGTGCCTTCTCATGGAGCAGATAGAAGAAACACCTTAATTAAAAACATCCACCCAGAATTAGTGAATTAAATAGCTGGAGAGACAATCCAAGTACAGAAAGGTCAGAGGTAGCCAGGAAACCGGTGGGATTGGGGATCTGGGGTGGAGGAAGAAACATGCACAGACTGGACTGTGTTGAACCAACACTATGTCCTTGGGGACAAGTGTAGTGCTGGACTGTGGAAGGGTGTCCACAGGGCTGCTGGCAGCAGGGGACTCTAGATCTAAGCCCACAGCCATAGGTGGCTATGCCCAGAAAGGCATCCAGAAGTTCTGCACCGGCTGCCCAGAACTGGGGGAGGAGAGACATGCAGTGGTGCGGTTGCTCTATCTTTATAATCTCCTTGCTTTTACTCACTAAACCCAGGATCTTTCAATTACAAACACTCACCATGGCTGCACTGTAGGGGAAGGTGGTTTTGTGGAAGCTGGGGGGACAAAATAGGGAGAGGCAATCAGGAGGCCACCTCTGGGACAGTCTGATCCCTCCAACCCTGAACAGCCATTTTTCTCCTGAAGACCACATCCCTTCTAGCAGCACAGCCACACCCAGCCTTGAGTTCAGCAGGGAAACAAAGCTTCAAAATATCCCCAGGGAGCCTGTAGGGACTAGGTTGAGGGGCATTTGGTCCCGGAAACTAATACAGAAACACTGCCACCTAGAGGCCATGTCATAAATAGACACTTGGATAAATATGACTGAAAGCAGGCAGACAAATAAAGCAGAGAGAGTGGTCCTGCCTGGCTGAAACCAAGGTTGTGGCATCTAACACAGAGGAGCACTGGATCGCTGGGAGCTTCAATACGGTGCTGACTATCTAGCAGGAAGCAGAGATGTGGCAGACATTGAACAAAAGACTATAACAGGATATAGTGTTTACAGGATATTCATCTTGTTTCCTTATCCTCTATTTTGTGTTACATGTGAGAACCACTATTTAAAGTTTTTCCACTGAATGCAGGTGTCATTGTGCCATTAAGCTCCAGGAAATACCAATCCCCTGATGTGCTTGCTGAATCCCACTGAATCCTTAACGTTGCTTAATTTAGCTTCTGTAATATGCTTAGCTAAGCACAGCTTCCCCCCTTTGTTCTCACCAGGATGTAGTTTTTGCCTTTATAAGCTAACCTCTGAGCTCATTTGGGGCTGCGAGGTTTTGGAGAGACATTGGTCCTCTCTCAGTTGCTGGTGCTTGAAATAAAGGCTCCTAGTTTGGCTCTTTTGACTTCAGCATCTTTTGTCTAGCTCGCGGAATTCCAATATAACATTTGGAGGCCCCAGCAAGATCGTGCCTACCAGCACCTGGTTTTGGACGCCAAGGGCAGGTGGTCTCCCCCAGCCCAGCTGCTAGACGCCTGAAAATCTTTAGGGGAGGTGCCACCTGAGACGTTCCAGGGCCCCACAGACATTTTGTGGTGTTTCTGATGGCTAGATGGGAGATGCTTGCCATTCCCATCCATCTCTTGGTCCCCAGAAATACCTCCGGAGGTAAGTGAATTTCTGTTCACTCCTGTATCTGTGACCAGTCGATCTGATGCCAAGAGAAGGATTGGGCCCAATCGTGACTTCCTTGGCAGATTCTCTGACTAAGACGTTAGTTGAGAGTCTTGGGAACTAGCCTCACATAAATTTGTGAGGACTATTCAAATTGAAACTGTTTGATGGGCCCTATTTGTCTTGTCTGTCATTTTTGTGTCTTTGCACGGATTCTCCTTGAAGACATAACTTGTTTTTTTCCTGTTTCTCTGACCCCTGATTCTATCTGTTCCTAGATAACTGACCTCTTTTACCAAGGTTCCTTCATGGACTTCAGTCCACTAGTGGTCACCCTCCATACATTTTTCCTCTTCGGTATCCTTTCCCTATCCAAATAAAGTCATTTCTTTCCACAGGTTGCTCCCCAGCCTCCAAGAGGGAGGACTTCTACTGCCTCTGGTCCTCCCCAAAGATCCTGCTCTTTCTCTCTCCTCTCAGTTGGGATTGTTTCCCTCTGTCTCACCATGGGAGGAGGACCAAGTACAGATAAGACCCCCTGAGGATGTTTGCTGAGACATTTCAAGGAAGGTTTCTCAGATAATGCTTATGGCATAAAATTCTTGAAGGGAAGGTTGAGGACTTTATGTGAGTTAGAGTGGCCCACATTCGGGGTGGGCTCGCCCGACATGGGATCTTTTGACCCCCTTATCACCAAAGCTGTCTGGGACGTAGTCACAGGGGATCAGGGGCACCCAGACCAATTTCCTTATTAGATCAATGGTTAGACTTAGTTCAGACTCCCCCACCATGGTTAAAGAATTGTGCTCTACAGATTGGGGCTTGAGTATTAGTAGTTGGCCCCAAGGGAAGCACCAGAAGGGGAGCGCCTTCCAAGCCCCCCTCTCGGTCCTCCCTCCTACTCCAGAGGAAGCAGACCTGTCTCCCTCCTGCCCTTCACAAAGTAGAGAACTCTTCTTGGGGCTCCTGCCAGCTTCCCCGGGAGACAGACCTTCCTCCCCCATATAACCCCTGGGCGCCACCGCCTTCACTCTCGCCACAATCTCCCTGAGTGCAAAGGGAGGGGGTTCCCAAGGCCCCAGCGGAGGGGGAACAGTCTCTCTCATTCTCGAAACCTACAACTTGGAGTTGCGCCCAGGCTAGGGAGGGCGGTTCCAGGGACTCCCCCTCCCCCACCTGAGGGAGTCTCTCTTACCCTTAAGAAAAGCACCCTCCCCCGAGGGAAATCCATGAGGAAAGCCTTTCTTAGTCTATGTCCCATTCTCCACAAGTGACCTTTATAATTGGAAAACCCCAAACCCTCCATTTTCTGAAAAAAAACCCAGGTCCTAATCAGCTTATTAGAGTCTGTTTTTCATACCCATCGGCCAATGTAGGATGATTGTCAGCAACTCCTAGTCACCCTCTTCACCACTGAAGAGAGGGACAGAATTTGGTTTAAAGCAAGAAGGGCCACTTTGGGCCCAGGAGGAGAGTTGCTCGAAGAAAATCGGGACCAGATTTAGGAGGTTTTCTCGTCCTTAATGCCCCGGTGCGATCCCAACTTGGTGGTAGAGGGGGACTTCCCTGGATACTTTTCAGCGTGTTCTCCTATCAGGTATTAAGGCAGTGGCCAGAAAACCTTCCAATTTATGTAAAGTTACCGAGATTACTCAAGGACCCCAGGAATCTCCCACTGCTTTTCTGGAGCACCTTTGTGAGGCATACAGGGTCTACACTCCTATTGATCCAGACGCTCCAGAAAACCAGAGGGCAATCAATCTAGCCTTTGTAACCCAGTCAACTGCAGACATTAGGAAGAAACTCCAGAAACTAGAGGGATTCCAGGCCATAAATCGGTCTCGATTAATTAAAGTAGCCCAAAAGGTATTCAACAATAGACTCCCCAGGAGAGAAACAGGATAAAAGTCTAGCAAGGGCAGTTGTAGCGGCTCTAAAAGAAACTAACCCCCAAAAGAAAAAGGGTTTACAAAAAGACCAACAGGGAGGAAATAGACCCTGGTTAGGGAAAAAAAACAGTGTGCCTATTGTAAAAAAGAAGGACACTGGAAGAGAGACTGCCCTGACTGACCCAATGGGGACAGGAAAAGGCAGCCACAGGCCCGGAGGGTCCTGAATCTAGAGGAAGATTGATGGGGCCAGGGCTCCATTCAGCTTAGCCCCCAGGAGCCCAGGGTAACATTACACATAGGGGGCAAGCCAGTTAGCTTCCTAGTAGATAATGGTGCTACCTATTCTGTCCTGACTGAGCCTATGGGACCAGTAACCACCAAGAAGACTTCTATCCAGGGGGCCACTGGAAAATCAACCCTCTTCCTATAGACTTCCAAAAAAGACAGTAAATCTTGGGCAAAGCACTGTAACTCATTCATTTCTAGTCATCCCAGAGTGTCCCTACCCCCTATTAGGACGAGACCTTCTACAGAAGATACAAGCTACCATCTCGTTCGAAGGGGACAAGGCCCACCTTACAGTAGACCCCTCAGATCAAAGTTCCTTTCCTACCAGAATCTTACTCACCTGCCCTCTATTGGAGGACTATCTTTTACAGGAAGGATTGCCTCCAGAAGCTTCACCTGCCAGTAATCCCTCTGCATACCTAAAAAAGCTATAGGAGCTTTTCCCCACTGTATGGGCAGAGATCAACCCTCTGGGACTGGCAAGTCACCAAAACCCCTGTCGTAGTCCAACTGATGGCCCCCACCACACCGGCTCAGGTAAGGCAGTATCCTATGAGCCTAGAGGCTAAGCAGGGCATTGCCACACACATCCAGACTACAAGAAGCAGGTATTCTTATCCCTTGCCAGTCCCCTTGGGACACCCCCTTACTCCCAGTCCTAAAACATGGAACAAAAGACTATAGGCTGGTACAGGACCTGAAGGAAATAAATAAGTGGATTGAAACCATACACCTGACTGTCCACAACCCTTACATTCTCCTGAGCCTCCTCCCTCCTGAGCATTAGTTCTACACCATTCTAGACCTGAAGGATGCATTCTTCAGCATCCCCCTGGCACCCGTAAGCCAACCCATTTTTATATTTGAATGGACGGACCCTGAGGCAGGGTTCTCAGGGCAATTGACTTTGACCCAGTTACCACAAGGGTTCAAGAATTCCCCCACCTTATTTGAAGCCCTAAGCTCAGACCTGCTCACTTTTTGGCATGCACCAACACTGAAGCCGAGTGTTGGGAGGCCATTGAATGTCTTCTAGATACCCTACAAACCTTAAGATACAGGGTATCAGCCCAAAAGGTTCAACTCTACACCCATATAGTTACATACTTTGGATCAAACATCAGCCAAGGAAAACGAACTCTTTCCCTCAGTTGGGTTGAGGCAATCCTGCAAATCCCCACACCTAAGACCAAAAGACAGTTATGAGAGTTCCTAGGGGCAGTTGGATACTGCCGCCTATAGATCCTGGGGTTTGCAGAGATCGCTAAACCCCTATACTCCAGCACAGGGGGAACGCAGCCATTAGAGTGGTCTGAGATAGAGCAACGAGCCTTTAAAAAATTAAAGACTGCCCTCACATCAGCTCCTGCTTTAGCACTACTGGATGTGACCAAGCCCTTCCACCTCTACATATGTGAGACAAGGGGCATAGCCAAAGGGGTCCTCACCCAAAATCTTGGGCCTTGGAGAAGGCCAGTAGCATACCTGTACAAGAGGCTAGACCCCGTTGCATCCGGTTGGCCTGTGTGCCTTTGGGTGATAACAGCCACCACTATACTTGTCAAAGTAGCTGATAAGTTAACTCTAGGACAGGAACTAATCCTAACCACTACACATCTGGTTGAGGCCCTACTCCAAAGCATGCCAGAATGTAGGATATCTAACGCTCAAATTACCCAGTTCCAGGCTCTCTTACTTGACCAACCCCGCATCAGATTCCACAAGACGCTTGCCATTAACCCAGCCAGCTTACTCCTAGAGGACGACCCAGAAGAACCTATACATGACTAGCTAGAGGTCATAGACATAGTACAGATGGCTCGCCCAGACCTGACTGACACTCCACTGGTATTGCTGGATGAGGTATTGTTCACAGACGGGAGTAGCTATGTCCAAGAAGGAATCAGGTATGCGGGGAAGCAGTAGTTACTCTGGACAGCATTATTTGGTCCCAGGCTCTTGCTCGTGGGACATCAGCACAAAAAGCTGAGTTAATTACCTTAATCCAGGCTCTTCAGTGGCAAAAGGCAAGTTTGTAACAATTTACACCAACAGCAGATATACATTTTCAACAGCGCATGTACACGGTGCTATTTACAAGGAAAGGGGACTTTTTTTTAAATATATTTTATTGATTTTTTACAGAGAGGAAGAGAGCGGGATAGAGAGCCAGAAACATCGATGAGAGAAACATCGATCAGCTGCCTCCTGCACACCCCCCACTGGGGATGTGCCTGCAACCAAGGCACATGCCCCTAACCGGAATCGAACCCGGGACCCCTGAGTCTGCAGGCCGATGCTCTATCCACTGAGCCAAACTGGTTTCGGCGGAAAGGGGACTTTTAACTTCAGCTGGGAAGGACATCAAAAAAACCAGATTCTGGCCCTACTATAAGCCATCTGGCTACCCAAGGTGGTGGCATTAGTACACTACAAGGGACATCAGAAAGGGGACTCCCTAGAAGCAACAGGAAACCAGGCTGCAGATGAGGCTGCCTGGGAAGCTGCCCTAAAACCAGTGGGGCCCCTACATATCCTAATAACCTTACCCAAACCTGATTTACCTACCTCACCAACTTACTCAGAAAAGGAACAAAAACTAGCTACACAAAAACAAGCCTCCCCAAACCAGGAAGGATAGTGGATGTTACTGGATGGTGGACTTTTGGTTTCTGAGGCTCTAGGTCAGACAATAGTTATCCAGTTACATCAGGCTACTCACTTAGGCCACACTAAGCTTACAGAGCTTCTAAGAGATAAGTACTATATACCCAATCTGGACAGTATAGCAGATAGCACGGTTTCTTGGTATATCACTTGTGCTCAAGTAAATGACAAACAGGGCAAAAGACCCCCAATAGGAATCCAGACATGGGGAGGCTCTCCAGAAAAACATTGGGAGGTTGATTTCACAGAAATCAAGCCCACAGCAGCAGGATATAAGTATCTCATACTCATCATAGACACCTTCTCGGGATAGGTTGAAGCTTACCCTACTGGGACAGAAACTGCCACCAATGTAACTAAAAAGTTACTCCAAGAAATTATCCCCTGATTTGGCCTGCCTATAACTTTAGGTTCAGACAATGGTTTAGCCTTCACAGCAAAGGTTTCACAGGACATAACAAAAGCATTAAGTATTAACTGGAAGTTACATTGTGCCTATCAGCCCCAAAGCTCTGGGCAGGTAGAACGCATGAACCAAACCCTTTAGTAGGTTCTAACTAAATTTACCCTAGAAACTGGTGAAAAATGGGCCACCTTACTCCCCTTCACCCTACTCAGAGCAAGGTGCACCCCATACCTGGAGGGGTTCTCCCCATATAAAATTATATTTGGGAGACCCCCTCCCATACTCCCCAAGCTCTGGGAAGAAATAAAAGCTGAAATCCATAACCAATCTTTACTCAAGTTCTTACAGGCCTTACAGTCTGCCCAGGAAGGAATTCATAAAAGTGTCCAGATGCCCTGCCTGTACCAACTTCTGATCCGGTTCACCCCTTCCAACCCGGTGACTTTGTGTGGGTAAAGAAATTCACCCACCTGGAGAGATCCAAGATGGCTGCTGATGGGACAGCAGGCTGCAAGATAGTGTGTGAGTGAGAGAACGAAAGGAGAGTGAGTGGATGTGTGGGGAGTGTCTGTATTTGTGAGTGAGGGACAGCTATATTCCAAGGAATTGTTGAGGATTGCCAGACGGGACTCCCCTGGCCAGGCAGCCTCTACTGCTGCTGAAATCTCTCCCAGAGCAGCCAGCTCTGCCACAGAGACTGCACCATCGTGAAGGGGAGAGTGGCGGTGATCTTAAGCCCAGCCTTACCTTCAACCGGGGAGACCTCGGATACTTCCCGGGACCCTACAACCACAACTCTCAGGGACAAGCTGCCTCAGCTGTGAACCCAGGAACATCAAGACTCCAGCCTCTATGACCGCAGGCACCTAGAAAGTTTGTCTAGGAGGAGACAAAGATGCGCTTATATGTGGACAAGCCCTGCACCTTCTCATAGAGCAGATAGAAGGAACAACTGAATCGATTACATTGATTACATCCACCCAGAATTGGCGAATTAAATATAGCTGGTGAGGAAATCCGTGGACGGAAAGGTCAGATATTGCATAGGGAAAGGTGAGGTCTGGGATCCAGGCTGGAGGGAGAAACGTTCAAAATGTGCGCGAAACATGCGCAGCAGAAAATAGAGTTTCAGAGGAAGTCTGCGCCCCATGAAATCCGTGGCTATTGGGGTCAGTGTAGCCCTCGAATGTTGAAGGGGGTCCACAGGGCTGCTGACAGAAGGGGACTATAGAAATTAACCCACAGCAGGGCTGGGCCCAGAAAGGCAGCCTGAAGTTCTACCAATATACTGGCTGCCAAGTGCCAGGGGGAAAAAGATGCTAGTCTGCTCACATCCGGTGGCTTTTTTTTCTTCCTTCTTTTTCTTTTTAAATCCTTGCTTTTGATTACTAAGTCCAGTATATAGAATCTTCCAATTAAAAAACACTCACTGAGACTGCAAGGGAAAGTTGTTTTTGTGGAACCTGTGTTTCAGAGTGGGGAGAGAAGAGCAGAAAACCAGCTCTAGGGCAGTCTATTCCGCCAACCCAGTATTGAGTGCTTCAGGGAAAGCAATCTAACCACTGGGTAGTAGAGAGACCCTTTGGCACCAGATATTAATACAGAAACACTGCCACCCAGGGGTTGTATCAGAAATTGACTCTTGTGTAAATACAACTAAAGGCAGGCTAAGAAGCAAAGAGACCTGAAAACAGGGTTGTGGCTTATGACACAGAGGAGTGGTGGAGCACAGGGAACTTCAATGCTGTGCTATCTACCTGACAGGAAACAGACCTGCCAAGCAGAACAGTAGAGGAAGTGAACGACCTTCACTACTTCACATTTTTATTTTTTTATCTTTTACTTGAGAAACTAATTTTTTTCTCACTTGATTTTAGCTTTTGTATTATATTTTTGTTTTTAATTATTATTAGTAGTAGTACTATGATTTTACCTTTTTAAAAAGATTTATTTTATTTTTCTTTATTTTATTTTATTTTGGGATTAGTGTTCTACATTCTATTTTTCTTTTTCCTTTAACATTATTTTACACTACCACAATTTTTCCTTTATGCTAACATTCTTTTCCTCACTTTTCTTCTTTGTCCTGTATCTCTTACCCTGTTCCTGCTTTAGTTTTTCTCTATCCTGTCTCTTTACTCCCTATTAAAAATTGATCTTAATCATATATCTAATTTCTGCTCCCCTGCTCCAAGTCCATACAGACTTCTCTTTCTTCACTATCTAAATTTTCTTTTTCTTCTGTTTTTCTTTTTTCTTTTGCCTTTTTCTCTCTATCTGTCCTGGTGTTGCTTGTTTGGTTGTTGATTAGTTTGGTTTTTATTGTTTGTTTGTTTTTTTAATTTTTTTTTTACTTCTCCTTTTCCTGTCCTCACTGGTTCTCTTCTTCTACTAATAGCGTAACTAATTCCAATCACAAACTTAGAACTATCTACTCTCTATTCTCCTTTTCCAATAGTAAACAAATACGTATATAGATAGATTTAAAGAAGGGGAAAGTTTTATATATAGATATATTAATTTTCTTGTGTATACATATTTAATATACATATTTTTTTTCTTTTTTGTATTTAGTTTTTTACTTTTTTTCTGATAAACCCATTCTCTTTCTACCTCTGCTATACTGAATTGTGGCTATTTCCTCATTCATTCAATTCCTTGACCTTACCATCTGGAAATAAGCTCTGCTAACTGAGATTCATCTAGGTGTTTGTTGTTTGAGGTTTGTAGTTTACATATTTTGGATTACTTGTTGTTTGTAGTTTGCATTCATCTCTAGGTGATTCTTGTTTGCATTTTTTTCTTTTTGGGTTAGTTGTTTTATTGGAGTTTTAGCCCCATATACATATATTTTCCCCCTTCTTTTTTCTTCCCTTTCTTTTCTCTCTTACATTTTTTCCTTTTCTCAATATCATTTTTGCACTCTTTTCTATTCCCTAATTCTCTTATCTCTGGTAGTCACCTTTATTTGGGGATATTAGTATTGTGAATAAATTTGTGTTTGATGCCCTGTGCATTGTGTCCATTTGTGTTGTATTTTGTGCCTTTAAGTCAACACAGGACAGAGAGAGCTACATAACCAGATATCCAGAGAAGAGCAATCATGGGGAGACAAATAAACAGCCTCCATATGAAAGAAAAGGAGGAATCACCAGAAAAGGAAATAACCAAATTGGAGGCAAACAATATGTCAGAGAAAGAATTCAGAGCAATGGTCATAAGGTTGCTGAAAAGAATGGAAAAAAAATTCAATAACATGTGTAAGAACCAAGAGAAAATGAAGAAGAACCAAGAAAAAATGAAAAAAGACATCGCTGCTATAAAGAACTCAATAGAATGCATCAACAGTAGACTATAAGAAGCAGAGGACTGCATCAGTGAGCTAGAAGATAAGGTAGGAAAAAATACCCAAGCAGAGCAGCATCTAGAAAAAAAAAAAAACTTAAAAAACAGAAGGAGAGCCTAAAGGAAATTTGGGATAAGACAAAATGAAACAACATCCGAATAATAGGGGTGCCAGAAGGAGCAGAAACTGAGCAAGGAATAGAAAACCTGTTTGAAGAAATAATGACAGAAAACTTCCCTGATATAGGGAAGAAAAAACTTTCACAAGCCCAACAAGCTCACAGAGTCCCAAACAAGAAGAACCCCAAAAGAACAACACCAAGACACATTATAATTAAATTGGCAAACACCAATGACAAAGTAAGAATCATAAAGGCTGCCAGAGAGAGAGACAGAAAGTTACCTAAAGAGGATCTCCCATCAGACTAGCGACTGATTTCTCAACAGAAACACATCAGGTCAGAAGGGAATGGAATGAAATATACAAAGTCATGCAAAGGTAGGGTCTGAATCCAAGAATACTGTACCCAGCAAGGTTATCAATCAAAATTGAGGGTGAAATCAGGAGCTTCACAGACAAAAAAGGACTAAGGGTGTTGATTACCACACAACCAGCAATGCAAGAAATGCTAAAGGGTCTGCTATAAAAAGAAGAAATAGGAAGGGAAGAAGGAACACAGGCATAAAGAATAAAAATGGTGACAAAAAAGTACCTACCAATAATAACTTTAAATGTAAATTAATTAAATGCCCAAATGAAAAGACATAGGGTAGCTTAGTGAATAACAAAAAAATGACTCATATATCTTCTGTGTACAGGAAACCCACCTCAGAACAAAGGACTCACACAGATTGATGGTGAAGGGACAGAAAAAGGTTTTTCAGGCATATGGAAAAGAAAAAAAAAGCTGTGGTAGCAATACTTATATATGACAAATTAGACCACAAAGGGAAGGCTATAACAAGAGATAAGGAAGGCCACTTCATAATACTAAAGGGAGCAATTCAATAAGATGATATAACTCTGGTAAATATACATGCACCCAATACAGGAGCACCCAAATACATAAAAAGTCTTCTGGATGATATCAAGGGAGAGATTGACAGCAATACAGGCATAATAGGGGACTTTAATACCCCACTAACACTACTGGAAAAATCCGCTAAACAAAAAATCAACAAAGAAACATCAATCCTAAATGACTCACTAGAGCAGATGGAATTAATTGACATCTACAGAACATTTCACCCCAAAGCCACAGAATATACTTTCTTCTCAAGTGCACATGGGTCATTTTAAAAAACAGACCACATATTGGGACACAGGCAAAGTCTCTTCAAATTCAAGAAGATTAAAATCATATCAAGCATCTTCTCTGATCACAATGGCATAAAACAAGAAATCAACCACAATAAAAACAATTTTAAAAAAATCAAAAACCTGGAGTCTAAATAGCATGTTATTAAACAATGATTGGGTTACCAAAGAGATCAAAAAAGAAATAAAAAGCATCATGGCAACAAATGAAAATGAAAACACAACAATCCAAAATCTATGGACAGAGTGAAAGGAGTCTTGAGAGGGAAGTTCATAGCTCTAAAAGCCTATTTAAAAAAGCAAGAAACAATGGTAATAAATTATCTAGCCACACAACTCAAAGTGTTAGAAAGAGATCAACAAGAAAAGCCCAGTGTAAGCAGAAGGAGGGGAATAATAAAGATCAGAGTTGAGATAAACGACAGAGAACAAAAACAAAATACAAAAGATCAACAAAACCAAGAGCTGGTTCTTTGAAAGGATAAACTAGATTAATGAACCTCTAGCCAGGCTCACCAAGAAGCAAAGAGGACCCAAGTATAAAAAATCAGAAAGGAAAGAGGTGAAGTAACAACCATTCCCACAGAAATACAAATGATTATGAAAAAATACTATGAACAACTCTATTCCAACAAAATGGACAGCCTAGATGAAATGGACATATTCTTAGAAAAATACAAGCTCCCAATATTTGATCAGGAGGAATCAAAAAACCTAAATAGGCTGATAAATACTGAAGAAATTGAAGAAGTGATCAAAAATCTTCCAACAAACAAAGGCCCTGGTCAGACAGCTTTACAGGGGAATTCTACCAAGCATTCAAAGAAGAACTAAAACCTATCCTCCTCAGACTATTACAAAAAATTCAATAGGAAGGCAGACTTACAAGCCCTTTCAATGAAGCCAGCATTACCCTAATCCCAAAACCAGATAAAGACACCACAAAAAAGAGAACTACATGCCAATATCCATGATGAATGTAGATGCTAAAATCCTCAACAAATTTCTAGCAAATCGGATCCAGCATTATATTAGAAAGATCATAAACCATGACCAAGTGGGATTTATTCCAGGAATGCAAGGATGGTACAATATTAAAAAATCAATAAATGTGATACATCACATAAACAAACTGAGAGACAAAATTCACATAATTATATCAATTGATGCAGAAAAAGCATTGACAAAATCAAACACCCTTTCCTGATTAAAACTCTCAGCAAAGTGGGAATAGAGGGATCACATCTCAACATAATAAAAGCCTTATATGACAAACCCACAGCCAACATCATATTCAATGGGAAAAAAACTAAACTCATTTCCCCTAAGAATGGGAATAAGACAGGGAAGCCCACTTTCACCACTCCCATAGCAATCAGACAAGAAGATATAAAAGGCATCCAAATTGGAAAATAAGAAGAAAAATTGCCCTTATTCGCACATTAGATGATACTATACATAGAAACCCCCAAATATTCCATGAAAAAACTACTAGACCTAATAAATGAATTTGGCAATGTAGCAGGATATAAAATTAACACCCAGAAATTGATGACCTTTTTATACATCAATAATGAACTCACAGAAAGAGAAAAAAAAAAACAACACAAAAAACAAAACACAATCCCATTTACCATTTCATCAAAAAGATTAAAATACCTAGGAATAAACTTAACTAAGGACATAAAAGACCTGTACTCTGAATATTGCAGGACAGTAAAAAAAGAGATAGATAAAGACATAAACAAATGGAAAAATGTAACATGTTCATGGATGGTAGCATCAACATCATTGAAATGTCCATACTGCCCAAAGCAATCTACAGATTTAATGCAATCTTCATTAAAATACCAACGTCATATTTCAAATATTTAGAACAAACTCTCCAAAAAGTCATCTGGAATAAAAAAAAGACCCCATAAACCACAGCAATCCTGAGAAAGAAGAACAAAGTTGGAGGGATCACATTAGCAGATATCAAGCTATATTACCAAGCCACGGTTCTCAAAACTGCCTGGTACTGGCACAAGAACAGACATATAGACCAATGAAACAGAATAGAGAACCCAGAAATCGACCCAAACCATTATGCTCAATTAATATTTGAAAAAGGAAGCAAGAGCATACATTGGAGTCAAAACAGTCTTTTTAATAAATAGTGCTGGGAAACTTGGACAGATACATGCAAAAAAATGAAACTAGAACACCAACTTATACCATACACAAAAACAAGCACGAAATGGCTAAAGGACTTGAATGTAAGACGGTAAACCATAAAAGTCCTACAAGACTCCATTGGTAGCAAAATATCAGACATACTAGATGCCCGGTGCATGAAATTCATACACAGGGGGAATGTCTCTCAGCCCAGACTGCACCCTCTCCAATATGGGACCCCTTGAGGGATAACCCCACTGGGATCGGGCCTAAACAGGCAGTCAGACCTCCCTCTCAAAATCCAGGACATCTGGCTCGAATCTGCTTGCCTGCCTGTCTGCCTGACTGACTGCCCCTAACCGCTTCTGCCTGCCAGCCTGATCACCCCCTAACCACTCCCCTGCCAGCCTGATCAATGCCTAACTGCTCCCCTGATGGCCTTATTGCCCCCAACTGCCCTCCCCTGCTGGCCTGGGCACCCCTAAGTGCCCTCCCCTACAGACCTGGTCCCCCCAACTGCCCTCCCCTGCTGGCCTGGTCACCCCTAACTGTCCTCCCTTGCCAACCTGGTCACCCCCAACTGCCCTCCTTTGCCAGCCCAGTCACCCCTAACTGCCCTCCCTTTCAGGCCTGGTCCCTCCCAACTGCCCTCTCCTGTTGGACTGATTGCCCACAACTGCCCTCCACTGCTGGCCATCTTGTGGTGGCCATCTTATGTCCACATGGGGGTGGCCATCTTTGACCACATGTGGGTGGCCATCTTGTATGTTGGAGTGGTGGTCAATTTGCATATTACCTCTTTATTATATAGGATGTCGTAGCAATATCTTTACAGACACAGGTAGTAGGGCAATGAAAACTAAGGAGAAAATAAACAAATGGGTCTACATCAATATAAAAAGCTTCTGCACAGCAAAAGAAAACATCAACAAAACAAAAAGAAAGCATGGGAGAATATATTTGCCAATGGTATCTCTGAGAAGGGTTTAATCTTCAACATTTACCGGGAACTCATACAACTTAACAAAAGGAAGATAAACAACCCAATCAAAAAATGGGCAATGGACCTAAATAGATATTTTTTGAAAGAGGACATAAGGAAGGCCCAGAGGCATATGAAAACATGCTCAAAGTCACTAATCATCCGAGAGATGCAAATCAAAACAACAAATGAGATACCATCTCACACCTGTCAGAATGGCTATCATCAACAAATCAACAAACAACAAGTGCTGGCAAAGATGTGGAGAAAAAGGAACCCTCCTACACTGCTGGTGGAAATGCAGACTGGTGTACCAACTGTGGAAGACAGTATGGAGATTCCTCAAAAAGTTGAAAATGGGACTCCCATTTGACCCAGTAATTCCACTTCTAGGACTATATCCCAAGAAACCAGAAACACCAATCAGAAAGGATATATGCACCCCTATGTTCATAGCAGCACAATTTACAATAGCTAATATTTGGAAATAGCCTAAGTGACCATCAGCAGATGAGCGGATTAAAAAGCCGTGGTACATCTACACAATGTAATACAATGCCACTATAAAAAAAAGGAACATTGTACATTTGCAGCAGCATGGATGGAACTGCAGAGCATTATGCTAAGCAAAATAAGCTAGTCGGAGAAAGATAAATATCCCATGATCTCACTCATATGTGGGAATAATGATCAACATTATTTATGAACAAGAATAGTTCCAGAGACAAATAGTAGGGGTGGGGGGTTTAGATAGCAACCAAAGGACTCGTATGCATGCATATTAGCATAACCAATGGACACCGACACTGGGACAGTGGGGGCTTGCCCAGGGTGGGAATGGCTGGGGTGGGGTCAATTGGGGAAAAAGGAGACATGTGTAAAACTTTAGACAATAATAAAAAAGTACATTAATCCCCCCCAAAAAAGAAAATAAAAATAAAAGAAATTCACCACCCTGGGATTGACTCCCACCCTGAGGGGATCATACACCGTCATCTTGATTACCCCCACCACAGTAAAGGTCAGCAGCATCCTGACGTGGCTCCACCATACCCGACTCAAGGCAGCTAGAGCAGAATGGAAAATCCAGGACTCCTCATCAGACCCTCTAAAACTAAGATTCTCGCATGTGCTGCAATCTTAATTTTTTTTATAGATTGGGTAAATAGAAATTCCCATAAACCTCCTCATAAGTGGGTGTGGGAACTCAGAAATAGAATCACTAGAGAAAAACTTACTAATGTAACTGAACCAAGCTGGGGAGGCATATTCCTCACTACAGATCTTTGTACCTTATTCAGAGAAATCATTCCTGTACCCTAGAATACACCATGAGTAAGTAGAAGAGGGAGGGTAGGAGTAAGGGAATGGGGATATAATACTCAGAATCAAGAAAGAGGCTTACAGAACTTAGGTATCTAAAAAAGCATATACCCCACCCTGAAGGCCCATAGGCCCTCTTGCGGAGCTAGCTCTACCCATCCCAGTCGGTCCTGCCCCCAACCAGACCACCCCAAATTTCACCTCTTCCAACCTACCCTACTGCATCACCTTCCCAACCGCCTTACTCTACTCCTCCCCAAGAACCTTCCCTTCTTACCGTATTGGCGGCTATGCATCGATTTGTAAATACTTCACAACCAGAACTATGAGCCGATTGCTGACTATACTTGAACTCCAAACCCCTGTATTATTTGGGTATAGGGGTCCCTGAACTTCCCCGCCTTATCATAGATCCTAAGGAATACCAATGGGAACAGCCAAGATTAACCCTAGGGGACATCCAGGGAGAAGGCGCCTGTTTAGTGTCTACCTCTTACAACTTACAAGCTTCTCACTACTCGGACCTCTACAACTCCACTCTTCTAGTAAATAGCAGCACTGAGGCCTTTTATCAGGCACCAGACCATACCTGGCTAGCCTGCACAGACAGCCTCACCCAGTATGCTTCCACCCTAAGGTTCAGCAGAAACTCAAAATCCTTACTCTGTATCCTTATATATATACCAGAGCCCTGGAGCATGAAGATTTGTGCAATGGGCTTTCCTTCCCCTGGCTGCCGGCACCGGTTTTCCTCCGGCACCCGGGACCCAGGCCTTTGTCCTAGCCACCGCCTTCAGTCTTCACTCCAGCCAGAGCGTTGCTCCCTGTAGCTCCCTCCGCCCCCCGCCCTGCCCTCATAGCAGGCGTCCCGCCCCGCCTGGCCACTCCGCACCTGCATGCGTGCTGCCTAGAGGCCCAGAGCGGCTGGGGGGCGGGGCCACCTCCATCTTTGTTGGGTTAATTTGCATACTCACTCCTGATTGGCTGGTGGGCATTGTGAAGTGACATTCAATTTGCATATTTCTCTTTTATTAGTGTAGATACTTCCCCAAGTATTCCTATACAACGGGGATAAGGGCAGAACAATAATCTATCCTCCGCCATCCTTATGACGGTGGAAGAAGACCCCAATAATAGTCCCCCTCTTAATTAGATTAGGAATTGCATGTTCCACAGCCATTAGGACATCAGCCTTAATAAAAGGGGACCTTAGTATAGGAGAACTCACTAGGGAAGTAAATGCTGACCTAAGCCACCTCGAAAGCTCCATCTCCCAGCTAAATGAGCAAATAAACTCTCTAGCCGAGATAGTTCTCCAAAATAGACGGGGCCTAGACCTCCTTTTTCTCCAGCAGGGAGGACTCTGCACTGTGCTAGGAGAAAAATTGCTGTTTTTATGCCAACTACTCAGGGGTAATACAAGAAAGCTTATCCCTAGTAAGAAAGAACATAGAAAATCATGAAAAAAAATCTAGAACAATCTAAAAATTGGTTCCAGAGATTATTTAATTGGTCTCCCTGGCTAACTACCCTCCTGTCCGCCACTATAGGACCTTTAACCTTATTACTTCTTACTCTCATTATGGGTTCCTGTCTTATAAATTGTTTTACCAACTTCATTCAGCAGAGAATTAACTCAGTCAAACTAATGATCCTCAGGAGTCACTATGATCCACTCCCTAACAATAACTTTAAAGAGTCAACGATTTGACTCAAGTACATAAAACCAGTGGGGAATGAACAATAGGTGGTAACAGGATATAGTGTTTACAGGATATTCATCTTATTTCCTTATCCTCCATTTTGTGTTACCCGTGAGAACTGCTGTTTAAAATTTTTCCACTGAACACAGGTGTTATTGTGTCCTCATTGTGCTGTTAAGCTCCAGGAAATACCAAACCCCTGAAGTGCTCACTGAATTCCTCTGAATCCTTAATGTTGCTAATTTAGCTTCTGTAATACTTTTAGCTAAGCACAGCTTCCCCGCTTTGTTCTAACCAGGATATAGTTTTTGCCTTTATAAGCTAACCTCTGAGCTCATTCGGGGCCACGAGGTTTTGGAGAGACACTAGTCCTCTCGTGGTCACCAGTATTTGAAATAAAGGCTCCTAATTCGGCTCTTTTGACTTCGGTGTCTTCTGTCTAGATCACTGAATTCCAATAACAACAGAACAGTGGAGAGGGGTCTTAGACCAACCCCCATGGGACATTAAATACTCAGCTGAAGCAAATGAAATTCACTACTTCACATTTTTTATTTATCTTTTACTTAAGAAAATAATTTTTTCTTTATTTTATTTTAATATTTTTATTTATTATTATTTTTTAACATTTCTATTTTTGTTTTGTTTTTGGATTAGTGTTCTACATTCTATTCTATTTTATTTTATTTTATTTTATTTAATCATTACATTACTCTATCTCATTTTTTCTTTTATGCCAACCCATTCTTCCTTACTTCTCCCTTTTCCAGCCTGTTTCTCTTCTGCTCCTGCTTTAGTTTTTCTCTCTCCTTTCTTTTTACTCCTTGCTAAAAATGGATCTGCTTTATTTGCTTTATTGATGCATTACTATTATAGTAGTCTATTGGCTTACTCATATATCTAATTTCCTCTCTCCTGCTCCAAGTCTATGCACCCTTCACTTTTCTCTTTCTTCAATAGCCAATTTGTTTTCTTATTATTGTTGCTTGTTTGATAGTTTGTTAGATTGTTTCTTTGTTTTTTTATTTTATGCTTTTGTTTTTCCTCTCCTTGCTTATTCTTTTTTTTCTACTAATAGCTTAATTAGTTTCTCTCACCAAATTCAGACCTGTCTGCTGCCTACTCTATTCTCCTTTTCCAAAAATAGATGAATATACAAATAAATAGATCAAAGAAAGGGGAAAATTTATATATATATATATATATATATATATATATATATATATGAATATATATTCATTACTATTATTTTTAAATTATTATTTATTATTTTTTAAATTTAGTATTTTGTTTTTATGTTTCTTCTTATACACTCATTCTCTTTCTACCTCCTCTATATTGAATCATGGCCATTCCTCAATTTTGTCAATTCCTTTAACTTACCTTCTGGAAATAAGCTCTGCCTCTTCAGATTCAGCTCCCCTCCTGTTTTTTTTCTGGGGGGGGGTGTTGTTTGCATTAGTTGTTGGTTTTGTGGAGTTTTCTCCCTGTATACATATTATTTTCTATTTCTTTTTTTCCCCTCATTTATTTTTATTTTTATTTTTTCTCTTAACTTTTTTTTTTCTTTTCTCAATATTACTTTTGCACTATTTTCTCTCCTCTAATTCTCTTTTCTCTGGTGATCACTTTTATTTGTGGTTATCAATGTCATGAATACATTCGTGTTTTGTTCTCTCTGTGTCATGTCTTCTCGAGTTGTATTTTGTACCATTTGGTCAATGTAGTAGAGATTGAGCCATATAACCAGACACCCTGAGAGGAGTGGAAATGGGAAGACAAAGTAACAGCCCCCATATGAATGAAAAGGAGGACTCACCAGAAAAGGAAGTAAACAAAATGGAGGCAAGCAATTTGTCAGAGAAACAATTCAGAGCAATGGTCATAAGGACGCTGAAAAGGATGAAAGACAGATTTGACATGTGTAAGAATCAAGAGGAAATGAAGAAAAAACAAACAAGAAATGAAGAATGACATAGCTGCAATAAAGAAAACAATAGAAAACATCAACAGTAGACTAGAAGAAGCTGAGGACCACATTAGTGAGTTAGAAGACAAGGTAGGAAAAAACACCAAAGCAAAGCAGCAACTGGGGGGAAAAAAAACTTATAAAACAGGAAGAGAGCCTAAGGGAGCTTTGGGACAACAAAATGAATCAACATCCGCATAATAGGTGTTCCAGAAGAGAGGAAACATAGGAAGGAACAGAAAACCTGTTTGAAGAAATAATGACAGAAAACTTCCCTGATATTGGGAAGAAAAAACTCACAGACGTCCAAGAAGCTCATAGAGTCCCAAACAAGATGAATGCAAAAAGACCAACACCAAGACACATTATAATTAAACTGGCAAACACCAATGACAAAATAAGAATCTTAAAGGCTGCCAGAGAGAGACAGAAAGTTACCTACAAGGTATCTCCCATTAGTCTATCAACTTATTTCTCAACAGAAACACAACAGGCCAGAAGGAAATGGGATGAAATATACAAAGTGATGCAAAGCAAGGGACTGAATACAACAATATTCTACACACCAAAGCTATCATTCAAAATTGAAGGTGTAATCAGGAACTTCACAGACAAAAAAAGGGCTAAGCAAGTTTATTACCACCAAACCAGCAATGCAAGAGATGCTAAAGGGTCTGCTGAAAAAGACAAAATAGGAAGGGAAGAAGGAACACAGGTTTAAAGAATAAAAATGGTGACAAACAAGTACCTATCAATCATAACCTTAAAAGTAAATAGATTAAATGATCCAATCAAAAGACATACAGTAGCTTAATGAATAAGAAAGCATGAACCATATACCTGTTGTCCATAAGAGATCCACCTCAGAACAAAGGACTCACACAGACTGATAGTGAAGGGATGGGAAAAAATGTTCAGGAGAAAGGAGATTTAAAAAAAGCTGGGGGAGCAATACTTGAATATGACAAAATAGACTTCAAAGTGAAGGCCAGAATAAGAGATAAGGATGGCCATTTCATAATACTAAAAGGAGCAATTCAACAAGAGGATATAACTCAGGTAAGCATACATGTACCCAGTGCAGGAGGACCCAAATACATAAAAAAAAAAAAAAAAAAAAAAACTTCTGGAAGATATCAAGGGAGAGATCGACAGAAATACATTAATAGTAGGGGACTTTGATACCCCATTGACACCACTGGATAAATCCTCTAAACAAAAAATCAGCAAAGAAAGATCAATCCTAAATGACTCACTAGATCAGATGGACTTAATTGACATCTTCAGAACATTTCACACCAAAATTACAGAATATACATTCTTCTCAAGGGCACATTGGACATTTTCAAAGACAGACCACATATTGGGACACAGATAAAGTCTTTTCAAATTCAAGAAGATAGAAATCATAATAAGTATCTTCTCAGACCCTAATGGCATAAAACTAGAAATCAACTACAATAAAAACAATGAAAAAAATCAAACACTTGGAGGTTAAATAGCATGCTATTAAACAATGATTGGGTTACCAAAGAGAACAAAGAAAAAATAAAAAGCATCCTGGTAACAAACGACAATGAAAACACAACAATCCAATCTATTGGACACAGTGAAAGCAGCCCTGAGAGGGAAGTTCATAGCATTACAGGCCTACCTCAAAATGCAAGAAAAACTGGTAATAAATTATCTAAGTCTACAACTTAAAGAATTAGAAAGAGAGTAACCAGAAAGGCCCAGAGTGAGCACAGGACAGAGATAATAAAGATCAGAGCAGAAATAAATGAAATAGAAACCACAAAATAATACAAAAGATCAATAAAACCAAGAGCTGGTTTTTAAAGGATAAACAAGATTGATGAACCTCTAGCCAGGCTCACCAAGAAGCAAAGAAAGAGGACCCAAATAAATAAAATCAGAAATGAAAGAGGTGAAGTAACAACCGATCCCACAGAAATACAAATAAATCTGAAAAAGTACTATGAACAAGTCTATTCCAACAAACTAGACAACCTGGAAGAAATGGACATATTACTAGAAAAATATAACCTTCCAAAACTCAATCAGGAAGAATCTAAAAACCTAAATAGGCCAATAACTATGGAAGAAATTGAAACAGTAATCAAAAATCTTCCAGCAAACAAAAATCCTCATCCATATGCATTTGCAGGGGTTTGTCTACCAAGCATTCAAAGAAGAACTAAAACCTATTTTCCTCAGACTATTCCAAAAAATTCAAGAGGAAGGAACATTTAAAAGCACTTTCTATGAAGCCAGCATTACCCTAATTCCAAAACCATATAAATACACCAAAAAGAAAGAGAACTATAGGCCAATATCCTTGATGAACATAGATGTTAAAATCCTCAACAAAATTCTAGCAAATCGGATTCAGTATTACATTAGAAAGATCAGACACCATGATCAAGTAGGATTTATTCTGGGGATGCAAGGATGGTACAATATCCACAAATCAATGAATGTGATACATCAAATAAACAAATTGAGAGACAAAAATCACATAATCATAGCAATCAATGCACAAAAAGCATTTGACAAAATCCAACACCCTTTTTTGATAAAAACGCTCAGCAAAGTGGGCATAGAGGGATCATACCTTAACATAATAAAAGCCGTATATGACAAAATGACAGCCAACATCATACTTAGTGGGGGAAAACTATATTAATTTCCCTTAAACAGAAGAACAAGACAGGATGCCCACTTTGGAAAAGATGAAGTAAAACTGTCATTATTTACTGTACATAGAAAACCCCAAAGACTCCATCAAAAAACTACTAGACTTGACAAATGAATTTGGCAATGTATGAGGACCTTAAATTAACACTAAGAAATCTATGCCTTTTTTATACACCAAGAATGAACTCACAGAAAAAGAAACTTAAAAAAAAATCCCATTTACAATTGCACCAAAAAAATCAAGAGACCCAGGAATAAACTTAACTAAGGAGGTAAAAGACCTGTACTGGGAAAACTACAAGACATTGAAAAAAAAGATAGAGGAAGACATAAACAAATGGAAGAACATACTGTATTCATGGATTGGTAGAATCAACATCATTAAAATGTCCATACTACCCAAAGCAATTTATAGATTTTAATGCATTCCCCATTAAAATACCAATGGCATATTTCAGAGACCTAGAACAAACTATCCAAAAATTCATCTGGAATAAAAAGAAAGACCCCAGAAGAAACTCTTTAGGGAGGAGCCAAGATGGCAGAGGAGGTGAACGGCTGATCTGTTGCCTCGCATGGCATTTTCGGAAATACAACTAAAAGATGGACTGGTGAGCGCGGCGACTCCTGCTCGCGTCTCCCCAGGCCGGGCATCTGCTCCTCTCAGTCAGCACCTCAGCCGGGGCCATGAGCACATGGGCGCCGTGGCAGCAGCTGTGGCGGCGGCCGCGGACTCGGCACAGCGGCTCTTGGTGAAGGAAGAGACCATCTTTCTGCAGGACAGGCCCATCCGCGTCACCGACCTGGCCCAGCTCCCCACTGAGATCCTCGGTGCCCCGGAGACCACCAACACCGACTTAGAGGATTCTTAGGACTTCCTGTCTTACACTCAAGTCCTCTAGCCATTTTGAGAGAGGAGAACCAAGAAGGCAGCAAAGTTAAACAAAGGAACTTTTCGCCGCGCACAGCAATTTCGGGGATACAACTGGAGGACAGAGCGTCTGCCACCCAGAACCACAGGAGAGCTGGCTGAATGGTGGATTTACAGCTAAGAGAGAAGAGGAAAGAGGGAACTCTGGAGGGGCTGAAGTGCGGAGGCGCGTGGGTCGGGCTGGGGGCGGGGGAAGGGACGTGCGGCTTTTGTTCCAACCCTAGGGGAGATTAGCTCCCCAGACGCCTGCGGGGAGAGGCTGGACTCTCGGCCTTCATGTCGGAGAGTGGGAGTGACTTCCTTGCGGAGGTGCGCCCAGCAATCCGTGTTTGCTGCGCTGGAGTGTGGAACGAGGGGGCTTAGAAACGTGGAAAGCAGAAAAAGCAGACTTGCAGCCAGTGCAGTTAGCCATGCCATGGCCTGGTGGCGCCCTGAGGCCCCGCCCCGCCCTGAGACTCGCCTTGCCCTGCGACCCGCCCCGCTCGTTTTGCAGGCCCGCCCCACACGTTTTGCAGGCCCACCTGGGCTCCAAGCAGCAGCTTTTGCATGTGGGTGGCCTGCCCTGTGGCAGCTTGACCAGATAAACTGCGGTTCTAGTCTGACTGCTCCAGGGACGCTCAGACAGGAGGAGGAAACTGCAGTTTTTGTTGTAATTCCTGCTGAGTGGCCACAGGCAGTAGCTGACCTACACGCCATTGGAGACCCAGAAACGAGGGCATCTAGTGGTCTGTGTGAGATGACACCAGATTTCAACCACTCACATAAGGGACACATTCAAGAGGCAGACTCAGTGAGTGCCAAAGCCTTGCTGCACCAAGACCCGGCCCATAAATGTGTCTCCTACACAGCAACTTTTCCTTTATAGACACAGAGGATCCGCACGGCCAATTGGCCTGGAGGACAATTCCTCCCAGCGACACCAACAACAATCAAGACTTAACTATACAAAGGAGGACCAAGATGGAGGCATAGGGCGGAAGCCTGATTGTTGCCTACCACAACAATTTTGAGTCTACGACTGGAGAGCAGAGCAGACACCATCCAAAACCACCAGAGGGCTGGCTGAGCAGATGCTCTACAACTAGAATAAAAGAGAGGGATACTCGGGATGATGCTGATACCGGTGACCCAAAGATCACACTTTAAGAACTGTGGCTCGAGCGACACAATGGCAGCCTGGAACGTGCTCGGCGCAGTTCCCCCGGCGGTCTGCGGCTGAGGGGAAGGCCCCACTTGCTGCCGAGCACGGACAGACGAGCCACTGGGAGACATGGGGTGGGAGACTCCGCGCTTGCTGACCTCCGAGTCCTTCAAGAATCTCAACGCCCCGGAAGCGGCGAGGTGCGCACGCTCGGCAACCGGCCACCACTGCAGACCCAAGAGCCGACACAGCCACCCCGGACCAGCCCGCCGCCACGCACTGGGCACACCGGAGCTTCGCCAAGCCTGCCGCCCAACGAGTTCAGCGGCGGCCACCCTGGAGCTCTGAGAAAATGGCCGAAGGAATTGCTGAGATGGAATTGACCAACAGAAAATGGGATCAAAAAGACGAAACCCCGCTGGGTCCCGGATCCTGGTGAAGCCGCGCGCCCCTGGGTCCGGGTGAGGCTGGGAACTGGGACAGGGTGAGGCTGGGTCCTGGGCCCAGGTGAGGCCACGTGCCCCTGGGTCCGGGTAAGGCCACGTGCCCCTGAGTCCGGGTGAAGCTGGATCCCGGGTCCAGGCGAGGCCGTGTGCCCCTGGATCCGGGTGAGGCTGGGTCCCGGGCCCGGGAGAGGCCACGTGCCCCTGGATCCGGGTGAGGCTGGGTCGCGGGTCCGGGTGAGGCCGTGGACCCCTGGATCCGGGTGAGGCCACGCGCCCCTGGGTCTGGGGGAAGCTAGATCCCGGGTCTGGGTGAGGACGTGTGCCCCTGGATCCGGGTGAGGCTGGGTCCCGGGCCCGGGTGAGGCCACGTGCCCCTGGGTCCGGGTAAGGCCACGTGCCCCTGGGTCCAGGTGAAACTGGATCCCGGGTCTGGGCGAGGCCGTGTGCCCCTGGATCCGGGTGAGGCTGGGTCCCGGGTTCGGGTATGGCCATGGGCCCCTGGATCCGGGTGAGGCCACGCGACCCTGGGTCTGGGGGAAGCTAGATCCCGGGTCTGGTTGAGGACATGTGCCCCTGGATCCGGGTGAGGCTGGGTCCCGGGCCCGGGTGAGGCCATATGCCCCTGGGTCCACGTAAGGCCACGTGCCCCTGGGTCCGGGTGAAGCTGGATCCCGGGTCTGGGTGAGGCCGTGGGCCCCTGGATCCGGGTGAGGCTGGGTCCTGGGTCCGGGTGAGGCCGTGCGCCCCTGGGTCTGGGTGAGGCTGGGTCCCGGGTCCGGGTGAGGCCGTGGGCCCCTGGATCTGGGTGAGGCCACGCGACCCTGGGTCTGGGAGAGGCCACGCGCCCCTGGGTCCGGGTGAGGCCACGCGCCCCTGGGTCCGGTGGTAGCTAGATCCTGGGACCGGGTGAGGACGTGTGCCCCTAGATCCGGGTGAGGCTGGGTCCCGGGCCTGGGTGAGGCCACGTGCCCCTGGGTCCAGGTAAGGCCAAGTGCCCCTGTGTCCTGGAGAAGCTAGATCCCGGGTCCGGGCGAGGCCGTGTGCCCCTGGATCCAGGTGAGGCTGGGTCCCGGGCCTGGGAGAGGCCATGCGCCCTTGGGTCCGGGTGAGGCCATGCGCCCCTGGGTCCAGGTGAAGCTGAATCCTGGGTCTGGGAGAGGCCGTGTGCCCCTGGATCCGGGTGAGGCTGGGTCCCGGGTCCGGGTGAGGCCATGGGCCCCTGGATCCGGGTGAGGCCACGCGCCCCTGGGTCCAGGTAAGGCCACGCGCCCCTGGATCCGGGTGAGGCTGGGTCCCGGGTCCGGGTGAGGCTGCACACACCTAAGTCCGGGTGAGGCCACACGCCCCTGGGTCCGGGTAAGGCCACCGCCCCTGGATCCGGGTGAGGCTGGGTCCCGGGTCCGGGTGAGGCCGCACACACCTAGGTCCGGGTGAGGCCACGTGCCCCTGGGTCTGGGAGAGGCCACGCGCCCCTGGGTCCAGGTGAGGCCACGCGCCCCTGGGTCCGGGTGAAGCTAGATCCCAGGTCCGGGAGAGGCCATGTGCCCCTGGATCCGGGTGAGGCCACGCGCCCCTGGGTCTGGGAGAGGCTACACGCCCCTGGGTCAGGGTGAGGCCACGCGCCCCTGTGTCCAGGTGAGGCCACGCGCCCCTGGGTCCAGGTGAGGCCATGTGCCTCTGGATCCGGGTGAGGCTGGATCCCGGGTCCGGGGGAAGCCGCACGCACCTGGTTCCAGGTGAGGCCACGCACCCCCTGGGTCCGGGTGAGGCCACGTGCCCCTGGGTCCGGATGAAGCCGTGCCCCTGGGTCCGGCCGAGACCCAACCAGAGGGAAACGAACCTGCATTACCACCATTTGTCTACCATCCAGAGCTGAGGGGTCAGTGCCAACATGTACACATAAGGAACTGGTGGACATTGATATTGGGTCTCAAAAGAACTGTTGGTCCAGAAAGAAACTCACTACAGACTGATTCATTTGCCTGTCAGCATAACTATTATTGCTCATCTCACATTCAGTTCATATAAGTATATCTCTAGTGACACATGATCTCGCTCATCAAGGGGAAATTATGAACAACATAGACTGATGAACAAGAACAGAACCAGAAACAAGGAGGCATCGATCGGACTATCGGGCCTCAGAGGGAGGATAGGGGAGGGTGGAGGGAGTGGGGAGAGATCAACCAAAGGACTTGTGTGCATGCATATGAGCCTAACCAATGGTTAAGTTCAACAGGGGGTTGGGGCATCCGTGGGGAGGGGTGTGGGATGGGAATAGGGGGGATGAGGACAAATATGTGACACCTTAATCAATAAAGAAATTTAAAAAAAAATAATAAAAAAATAAATAAATAAAAAGAAAGTCCCCAAATACCAAAGCAATCCTGAGAACAAAGACCATTTGGAGAGATCACAATACCAGATATCAATACAATGCCACAGAGAACCCAGAAATCCACCCAAACCATTATGCTCAATTAATATTTGACGAAGGAGGCAAGAACATACAATGGAGTCAAGACAGTCTCTTCAATAAATTGTGCTGGGAAATGTGGTCATATACATACAAAAAATGAAACTAGATCACCAAATTACACCATACACAAAAACAAACTCAAAATGCTTAAGGACTTAAATGTAAGACGGGAAACCATAAAAAATCTTAGAAGAAGCCATAGACAGCAAAATACCAGACATAAAGATATGACATAAAGATATGTCATAGCAATATCTTTATCGATACAGCTCCTAGGGCAATGGAAACTAAGGAGAAAATAAACAAATGGGACTACATAAAAATAAAAAGCTTCTGCACAGCAAAAGAAACCATCAACAAAACAACAAGAAAGCCCACTGCATGAGAGAACATATTTGCCAATGCTATTTCAGATAAGAGTTTAATCTCTAAAATTTACTGGGAAGTCATACAACTTAACAAAAGGAAGATAAACAACCCAAATGGGCAAAGGACCTAAATATACATTTTTCAAAAGAAGACGTACAGAAGGCCAAGAGACATATGAAAAACATGCTCAAAGTCACTAATCATCTGACAGATGCAAATCAAAACAACCATGAGGTACCATGTCACACCTGTGAGAATGGCTATCATCAACAAATCAAGAAACGACAAGTGCTGGCAAGGGTGTAGAGAAAAAGGAACCCTCGTACACTGCTGGTGGGAATGAAGACTGGTGCAGCCACTGTGGAAAACAGTATGGTGTTTCCTCAAAAAATTCAAAATGGAAAATCCACTTGACTGAGTAATCCCACTTCTAGGAATATATACTAAGAAACCAGAAACACCAATCAGAAAGGATATATGTACCCCTATGTTCATAGCAGCGCAATTTACAATAGCTAAGATTTGGAAATAGCCTAAGTGCCCATCAGCAGATGAGTGGATTAAAAAACAGTGGGATATCTACACAATGGAATACTATGCTGCAATAAAAAAGAAGGAATTCTTACCATTTGCAACAGCATGGATGGAACTGGGGAGCATTATGCTAAGTGAAATAAGGCAGTTGGAGAAATATAAATATCACATGATCTCACTCATATGTGGGATATAATGATTAACATAAACTGATGAACAAAAATAGATCCAGATATAAGGTAGCACTGAACAGACCTTCCAACCTCAGAGAGAAGGCGGGGGTGGGGGGCAGTTAGAGATCAACCAAAGGACTTGTATGCATGCATATTAGTATAACTAACAGACACAGACGCTGAGGCGGTGGGGGCTTGCCCTCAGGGATGTATGTGACCGGAGGGGGGGTCAATTAGGAAAAAAGGAGACATGTAATACTTTAAACAATAAAATATTAAAAACAAGAGAAATTAGAAAAAAATAAGTGTAACGCAAATAAACCTATTTTTTCTTGTTTTCTGAAAGCAAAGTATTTCCTGTTGCACACACCAAACATGTCAGTCCAAGACTAATGATGTGGCAATTGGATGCTAAAATATTCGCTGCTAGAATTAGTGAACAGAAATGGTGTGCCTGGGAGTAAAATGCTTAAGGGAAATGAATGCAACACAATTATAGTAATCAGTCATTAGCCAATGTTATAGTTCGTTATTAATAATTATGTATAACAGGATATTGTAAAAATTAAGTTATGAAATTTTATTAAAACGTTTCTTACATACCCTTATATTGGCTGGGCCGCAAAAATATTTGTTGTGGGCGCATGTGAGTTTCACATGCTTGCTCTATGCTCTTTCCCCTCCTACCTGCTGGATGTTGACACCAAGGGCAGCCTTGGATGCCTCTTAGTTTAAGATGTCAGAACCTCCACTTTCCTGGGTCCCTAAATGCGTCCACAGAGCAAAGCCACATCATTACCAATGACAAGACACACTCATATTGGACCACTATGTAACCAATAAATAAACTTACACTATGTTAAGGCACTGAACTTTTGATGTTTATTGGCTATAGGAGCTAGAATTATTTTAACTAATACAGACTAAGTCACAGAAGAGCAGATCTGAAAAGACTCTTAAAGACCTCCTCTATTGTGCAAGAGGTATTCAGGCTCAGAGTCATTGTCCAAGTTAGTTCAATGGATCTTATGCTTCAGGACTCCTTCAACTAGTCCCTGACCTTTTACATATAATGTTAATTAAAAGCTGTACCATCAAAGTATTTTCTGTTTGTCTAGTTAAAGCCAGATCTATTCCTCAGGAAACTTTAGCACAGAAAGTAGGATATATAGACTCATTCTACTAGACAGCACAACTGAATGAAATAAAGACAAGGGAGCCCTTTCTCACTGTTCTGTGGTCATAGCAAATACTTAAAATACTCTGTCCTCCTATCTCACAAGGGGTTGTGAGGCTATCATAATATTATACTTGTGAAGGAGTTTTGAAAAATAAAGTTATGTTATATATGGTATTATTACTCAGAAATTTTTATTTATTACTAATGATCCAGGAAAATTAAACTACAAGCATTTGTTAGGTAACTATTTTTTATGCTTTCTTAGCCCTATGTTAGTCATTGTGGGAAACTAACCATCATACTCAAGAAGTTTACAATCTAGCTGTCATAGTTTGGGATTCTATACCAAAGTACTATAGACTGGGATGCTTATAAACCACAAACATTCATTTATCACAATTCTAGAGACTGAAAGTCCAAGATCAGGGTGCTGGCATGGTCACCTTCTGGTAAGGATTGCAAATGGCAGACTTCTTACTGTGTCCCCACATGGCAGAAGTGGAGAGAGATCTCTCCGAGACCTCCTTTATAAGGGCACTAATCCCATTAATGAGGGTTCCACCCTCATGACCTAATCACCGCCCAAAGTCTCCACCTCCAAATACCATCACACTGGAGATTAGGTTTCAACATACAAATTTTAGGGAGACAAAAACATTTGATATATTTACTAGCTGATACCATACAAAAGATTTTAGAAGTGCAGTTATATGGTATGAACAATGATAATTGAATAGGCATGTAGACAAGGGAGAGATTGATAGAGGATAGAAAAATAGGAGAAGACTCTCATGGAGATTTCAAAAGACTCTAAAGAGTTGTCTAGAGAGATAACATATATTGGCACATATGGATAATTTGATCAAAAGGGCCTCTAGCCATGACTGGTGCAGCTCAGTTGGTTGGAGTCATTTCATGCACCAAAGGGTCATGGGTTTGATTCTCCATAAGGGCACATACCTAGGTTGTGGGTTTGATCCCCAGTCAGAGAGTGTATGGAAGGCAACCACTTAATGTTTCTCTATCACATTGATTCTCATTCTCTCTCTCTCTCTCTCTCTCTCTCTCTCTCTCTCTCTCTCTCTCTCTCCTCTCTTAAATCAATTAAAATTAAGATATTTTTTAAAAGTGGAACTGATGCCTGGATTACCACAATAATTATGCCAGTGGATATCTTGCTTCTATTACAGTTCCTTTCCCACATTTATCTAGTAATAATAATACCTGAATAATGAAACTTCACTATGTGCCAACAATACTATATGTGAAGCACTTTTCAGCCATTATCTAATTCTGCCTTCATTATAACCCTTTTAATGAGGTATAATGTCTCCATTATACAGATGAGGAAACTCGGATTTTAAAGTTTTAATTGTCAAATGTATCACAGTTAAAAAGTAGTAGAGATAAAATTAAATATGGTCTTATACTCTTAATTGTCAACCTACACTTTCAACAATGTATTTGGAAAGATAGTTATGATATCTCCAAGGACAGAAATTCAAGGTAAGACACAAATGTACAAAGAAAATTATCTTCTTTCCCTAAATGGGCAAATAGAAACAGTATGGCAAAAGTAGTAGATGAGTAAAAAGATTTGCATTAAAATCCTGGATCTACCACCAGCTAGCTATAACTTTAGGTGATTTATGTTAATTCTCTGAGCCTCAATTTCCTCAGTGGGAAATAAGAAAGAGTATTTCCTACTTCATAAGACTGTTATGAAGATTAAATGAGATGTCATACATTTGAATACATTTGAGGTATTACTACTTTTATGGTAGAAATAGAGTCAAATAAAAATGTTTTTAGGACATAAGAAATAATCACAGGAAACCTTTAAACAAGAAGACATTAACTCAGAGCTGAAAAGGCAGTCCTATACTACAGCCTACTACAAAATATCCTATATAATAAAAGGCTAATATGCAAATCTACCGAACAGCAGAACGACCTGTCACTATGACGTGCACTGACCTCCAGGGGGCAGACGCTCAATGCAGGAGCATCCCCTGGTGATCAGTGCGCTCCCACAGGGGGAGTGCCACTCAGCCAGAAGCCTGGCTCATGGCTGGTGAGCACAGCGGCAGTTGCAGGAGCCTCTCCTGCCTCCGTGGCAGTTGGACATCCCCCGAGGACTCTAGATTGTGAGACAGCACAGGCTGGGCTGAGGAAACCCGCCCCCCCCCCCCCCAGTGCACAAATTTCATGCACTGGGCCTCTAGTCAAATAATATTAATGGATAGCACTTATGGGCTTCTTACTATGTGCCCCTCATTTTCATCCTAACAAAAACCCTGAGGTGGATCATAGATTTTGTCCAGGGAATTTTGTTTCATTTTATTTTTATTTAATTTTTGGCTGTTCAAACCTGGACAATTTTTTGAGTGAGTCTTGATGAAAGGCAGAGTCCCACTTCCAACTATCAATTCCATATCCAGACACTACCTACTCTTTAAGCTATAGCATGAGTAGGTGCCCTAAACTTGGCTGATTAGATAACCACACTAAGGACTTGGCATGAGAAATGAGTAATGCCTTTTAGCCATTTATTTAGCAAGTGATCAGTGGTGGTGCTGCCAAAGCAGCTTGCAGAGTCTTGAAGCTATAGGAGCCATTACCTAACCTGGTCCTGCAGTTTCCCTTGGTTTCTGCTAGTTTCTGAACTTAATTTGCTAACCTTTCCAATACCATTCCAATAAATTTCTGTTTTGCTTATGTTAACTGGAATCAATTGCTGTTGTTTGTAAACAAGAATCCTGGCTGGTGCCTGGCTGGTGTGGCTCAGTGGTTGAGTGTTGACCTATGAACTAGGAGGTCACGGTTGGATTTTGGTCAGGGCATGTGCCAGGGGTTGCATGCTCAATCCCCAGTAGAGAGCATGTAGGAGGCAGCCAATCAATGCTTCTCTCTCATCATTGATGTTTCTATCTTTCTCTCTCTTCCTTCTTCTCTGAAATCAATAAAAAATATTTTTAAAAATCCTGACAAAAGTGGCTACTATTATTGTCCACATTTTATAAGTGAAAAAAAGTGAGGGGCAGCTAAGAAATAATGGATCTGAGATTTGAATTCTGACAATATGACAATGGATTTTCCACTAAGAAAAAAGGAGAATGTAGATACCATTCACCTAGAACTGCAGTTGGCAAACCGCAGCTCGTGAACCACATGCAGATCTTTGGCCCCTTGAGTGTGGCTCTTCCACAAAATACCATGGCCTGGGTGAGTCTATTTTGAAGAAATGGCATTAGAAGAAGTTTAAGTTTACAAAATTTGGCTCTCAAAAGAAATTTCAATCGTTGTACTGTTGATATTTGGCTCTGTTGACTAATGAGTTTGCTAATCACTGACCTAGAATATCACTGCAACTAGATATATAGGGTAGATGATAGATAGATAGATAGATAGATAGATAGATAGATAGATAGATAGATAATAGAGTGAGCACACACATATACACATGCACACTCACAGACTATATGTGTGTGTTCACATGTTCATGAATGTGTGAATAGATTCTGAATGCAATGCAGACTTCCCGGGTTCAAATTCTGGCTCTTCTACTTACTAGCTATATGACCTTAGGCAAGTTAGTCAACTTCTCTGTGCCTCAATTTATTCATCTATAAAGTAAGGATGATAATAAGAACTTACACCTCAAAGCATTACTGGTAGGATTAAATAAGTTAATATGTGTAAAGCACTTCAAACAGTATCTGGGACAATGTCAGTATTTGTTATTATCATACTAGAGGCCTGGTGCACGAAATTCGTGCACAGGTAGGGTCTCTAGGCCTGGCCAGTGATCAGGACCCATCTTTGGGACGACTGGCAGGGCGATGGGGGAGCGGCAATGCTGGCATCTGCCTTGGCTGGCCTGGCGCCACCTGCTTGCTGGCCCCATCCCCTGCTGCCACAGCTGGTCACCTCCTTCTGCGGGGTGACTGGTGGGGCAATCGGGGGACACCCGCCTTGGCTGGCCTGGGGCCTGCGGGCTGGGTGCAGCTTCTGCATTGAGTGTCTGCCCCCTGGTGGCCAGTGTGCATCATAGTGACCAGTCTTTCCACCATTTGGTCAATTTGCATATTAGTCTTTTATTATATAGGATGATTCAAGTTTTTGGACTGTAGATCATACCTTTAATCCCTATCCAAAACAAATAATATTTATTTTTTTCAAAGAAATTACCTAAATCCATTCAAATAAGAAACATTTAATATTTCAATATACAAAGGCATCAATCAAAGGAAATACTAGAATCCTGGGAAATTTAGATTGGCACATGGTTCAGTCTAAAATGTAATCAAAAGGTACTACTTTCACCTAAATTTCTTTTGATTTTTTGCATGAAAAATGTACAGATAGACTCAGTTGCTATCAAATGACAAAGGAAGAACTTCACATCCTGCATCTAGAAAAGAGAACAATGAGAATGCTAGCATAAGAGACCCAGAGTACTTCCCTTACCCAACTATACCAGCTCACAGAGCCCAGGTTCAAGAATATCTTGAAAGCCTGGCCAGTGTGGCTCAGTGGTTGAGCGTCAACCCATGCACCAGGAGGTCACTGATTTGATTTCTGATCTAGGGCTCATGCCTTGGTTATGGGCTCAATCTCCAAAGGGGACCATGCAGGAGGCAGCCAATAGATTTTTTTTCTCTCTCTCATTGATGTTTCTCCCTTTCCCTCTCCCTTCCTCTCTCTCTAAAAATCAATAAGAACATACTTGAGGGAAAAAGAATAGCTAGAGGATTCAGCCCAGATGTAATAGGGACAATGAGGTACATAGCAAGAGAAACTAGCATTATTGGGGACACTCCTATGTGCTAAGCATTTTATATACATCACCTCATTTAATTATGACAACAACCCTTGGTAATGAATATTATTATTTATATTTTATAGGTGAGAAAACTGATTTTCAGAAAAGGTGAGTGACAAGACTATTAAGTTACAGAGGTGTGATTTAAATCTAGGCCTATTTCACTTCAAAGCACATTCTAAAACTCTAACATAAAAAGTCACAGGAGCAATGAGTTTATTGGGGAAGCTTGAAGTATAGAACTCCATAGAGAAGAAAAAGAAATCAGCACATGTTAGACCCTAATGCAAATATACACTGAGGATTGATTCAAAGCATTATTACATGTATTATATCATATTAGCAGACTGAAATTTAGTGGTAAAATGCCCGAGGTACTTAGTGTTCTCTTGTATTTAATTAATTGTAAAGCCTCTTTTAATAGTTGAAAAATAAAAATATTAAAACCACTATGTTGTACTTTACAACAGGCACATGCAAGCCAGATAAGCCTTGAATAAATATGACATTTTTTTGGAACATCTATCTGTTTTTCTTAAAGATCTGGAAGGAAAAGTTACATAATTTACCTGAAAATGTAAATATTTTGAAAAGTCAAAACAAACATGAACATATGGAGTAATATGCAAAAACCTATTATATTTTAAGATTAAAAAACAGGAGGGGGAGCTTAAGAACCTCTGCAATATTATATCCTAAATAGGGGTATTTCATGTTGTCTGAAAGTTTCACCAATTTTTATGTACATTTTAGTCCATCATCATTTTAGCAAAACAACCATGTTTTTTTCAAGTTAGCCTTAGCTCATAAGTCTGGAGTAATTGAAAAAAGGATATAGTATAGGAGCCATATTTCTTTAAACAAAGACTACCAAATCTGATATTGCAGATATTGGTAAAAATGACCATAACAACTGTCATCCACATTCAGGCTGACATTATAGCTGAAAGGATGCAGCATTACCCAGAAGGAATTGCTTGATGTTAGATATTACAAAGGATAAACAATGATAATTGGTTCAAGGATATGGACTTAGAAAACCCAAAAATTTGGACTTCAATTATTTCTCTAATATTGCTAATTTTGTGAAAATAATAGATTTTTTTCCTCAAGTGAACTACCAAAATTACTGGATTAACCAACCAATAAATATCAAGCAGAGCTTTGATTTTAGCTGAAACACATGATTGTTTTAAACTCACATATCTATGTACTTTTATTAAAAATGTGTTACAGCCACTAACTATATGTTTAACTGTATGCATGAACCTTTACTTGGGAATTGTGTCACTCTAATAAATGCCTGAACATAATTTATACCTACAACACTAACTAGTGTGTTTGTTGCTATTCACCATCATTAAAATGAGCCTTAGTCTTATAGCCTTAGCCTTGATGTAGCAAGCTTAAGGTCCAGGATCAACAGAAAGGAAATGCTTTCCTGGAAGTGATATACTTCAGAAATGCTCATTCTGCAGTCAGCCTAATGGTAGCTCACCAAAAATCAGCCTTATTTTCATTTATTTGGAGAATATTAAGCCCCCAGTGAAATTAACTGCTGGCTCCTTTCTCTGGGAAGCCTGGCTCTCAGAATAATGGGACAATCACAAGCAGCCCACTTTGGGCTTCCCTGCTTACAATGAGGATTCAGAAGCAAACAATGATCCAATCTAGTCTAGTCAGAGACAGTTCTATACTTTTTAATGCTGGGCTTCCGTTGTTTGTCAATTCTCAATGCATGAGTTCCAGTTTTCTGCTCTGTGTTCTGCTTTATTTGTCCACAAGAATGTGCTATATAGCTTTCCTTAGAATCCAATTGTTATAATTTTAAATAGAAAAAAAGACAGGTACAAAATTGATTTTACACTGGAAGTATAATTATGTAAAAATTATGTATACATATGGACAGGGACTGGAATGGGATGAGAAAAAAATGAAAATTTGATTTGAGGAAGGTGGCAGGACTATGAATGAGGATTTGTTTTTCCTTTCATTTAGATTTCCATTAACATTCTCAGACACTTAAATCTGTAACCTTTTATAGATAAAATGTGGAGCATCATTCTGTTAATTTAGTGTTTGCCTTACAAGGACAATGCTTCCTTTTCTACATCATCTGAAAGATCAGATTTTATCATAATTTAGAAAGTCTTTGCCAAGAAAATCAATAAAGACATATTTTTATAGAGCCTAGATTGGGCTGGTTTTCTCCAGGAATGTGTTGAGTTAATTGAAAAGGTTTTTGTTAAAGTTAGCCAGTCAGAGCTCACAGTGTTGTAGACAACACATACTGTGAGTATGAACTTCGTACAACCTTTCAAATACCTTTGGGAAGGCAGGAAATTGAAATATTGTGCTATATTGGCAACTAGATGGCCATTTATCATCCATGCTAAGTTTGGAGCTGAGAAGAATGATTTGGAAACTCTTGAAGGGCCTTTATTAACAATTTCAAAGTTAGACCTGTATTTGTAGATTTTCACAGTATATTTGGGGAAGACGAAGAAATAACAACTGAGTATACTATTAACATGGCCTCTCTAATAACAACTTTGGACTGTATTCACACCCACAAAAACTGCATTAAAATACATTAAGCTTGAGACACCAACTGACAAAAGTAAGGAAATTCACAGTTAAAGGGGAAACGTGCCATATGTTCTTCAATACTTACGAACAACGGGGTGCATTTGGAAAGTCATTAAAGTGGCACCCAGTTGTGCCTAGGTACTGGAGAACATATGGAATCTTTTCCTCTGTGAGTGTAATTTTCCCTGCTCTCATTGAATGCATGTATCAGTCTTCATTTTTTGGTCATATAGGTTTTTGTTTGCTTAATTACCAGAGCATGTAAAAGAAATACCTTCTCATTTTCGAAAATCAACACACACACAACAGAAACTGGTTCTCAGCCTTGGCTGCCTGCTTGTTTCTCATTATGTTGTCTTCTTTCCCAAGGTGCCTAAGCCACATAGTTCCAGCTCTCCGCTATTCTTTAAGGAGTACTGTTTCCTTTCCCCATTATGGGGATGCAGTCTTTGATGGTGGCTAATACTTGAATCTTTCATCAGAACCTCAGTGGGTCAACTGGCTGAAGTCAGAGTTCTGAGGGCCAAAGAACCCATTCTTCTGAACATTTGTTATTGAGATAAAGTCTCATTTTTTCTTTAAGGGTTTAAACCTCTTATTTTGACAAAAGTAGCAGCCAGTGTGATATAAAGAGGTATTTATTAATATAATTGAGTCCCCTTTCTTACAATTTTTTAAAATTAATTCATTTATTCAATCATTCAGTTGTTGATTACCTGCCATGTAATAGGCATTGGGATTAAGATGATGACCAAGACCTGGGTCCTACTCCCAAATTGTTCATTGTCTATAGGGGCAGGCAAAACAGCAAGCAGTCAATTATCATCCAGTGTGATGAGTGCTGCTATAGGAGTCTGAGGGTAGGGCTGATGAAGCACAGAGGAGGGGTGCCTTACTCATACTAGGGGTTCTAGATTAAGAGCCTGAGAGTGAGTGATTGCCATGATACATAGCCATTGTAGAGCCAAACTTATAGCTGAATGTATTCAATACAGTCCCACAAACTTTTATTGAGCACCTATTAAACACCAGGCCCTGGACTAGACACTAGGAACACTGACACCATTTCTGAAGTTTTTAAGCAGGGAAGTGACAGGAATAAGTTGGTTCAATCATTAAAAATTAGGAACAAGAAGAGAAAGAAATGTGAAGCCAGATCATAAAAGCCATGCTTTATACTACAACAATAGAGGAACCACAGAAAGCTTACAACCTGGAGTATGATGTCAACAAATTAGTGTTTTAGAAAAAGCATCCTAGCACCATTAAAAGGGGGATATTTAACAGGGTCAAGAGAATCAGCAAAAACAATTAGGAGGCTGATGAAAAATATTAAGTCTCTCAATAAGGGGAATGGCAGCTGGGATTGAAAGGGTATGGGTAGAGATTTGAAGACAGTGGCATAGGTAAATGCCTGTACTCGCTGCCTCCCACAACCACCTCAAAATTACAACTAAAATACAGTGCAACCATCATCCATAACTTCTGGAAAGCTGGCTGAATGGAAGTCCTACAACTAGAGAAGTAAAGAAGAAAGCACATTGAGACTGATAGGAGGTGTGAAGGTGCGGAATGGGCTGATCTGGCACCCACATGTGCTGCTTTTTCAATGGGGAGGGAAATCGCATCTGTGGAGGCCGCCTGGAGGAGCATAGGGTCCCAGCCTCACACCAGCCCCCCATCCCAGGGTCACAGAGCTGGGAAAAGCAGTCCCTATGGGTAGTAAGAACCTCGGGCTGTAAAAACCAGTGTGGATTGGGGCTCAGTGACACAGAGGCTGCTGGAGACCCAGCTGTTCCTCTTAGAAGGCCAGCACCACGAACTGAACTTACAAGGTTCTGCTTCCTCTGAACTCCAGCTCCAGGGCGAGTCTTTGGGTGACACAGACACATATGAGGAGGAACTGGATTGTCTGGCATCAGGGCAGGAACTCAGGGGTGGCTTTCTCCCAGACAGTGGTCCTTACAGGGATCATTGTTCCTATGCTGGGACTTCCTCAGTTGCAGGGCTGACTGGCAGCCATTTCTGTTTGTTCTGCCCTGGTGATTCCCTAAGACCCCTCCTCATCCAATTTACAACCCCACCCAAGCTGTGTGCAGCAGCTTTGGCATATAAATGGCCATTCCTTGCTCATGGTAAAATCTCTCAAACAAGCTGCAGATGGGTCAGTGAGTCCCAAACCTATCAATAAAAGGCCCAATACCTGGCACCAGCACCAGCCTGCCTTGCTTCACAGCTGGGCCTCATCTGGGTACTTCCAAACCTGATACAAAGAAAAGGAATCTGCAGATCTCTCTGTAGCTCCTGCTGGGTGGCCCCAGGCAGTGGCTGACTTTTCACCTCCCTGGAGACCCAAGAGCCAGTGTACCCAGTGGTCAGTGTCAGACCATACCAGATTAAAACTCTACACATCCATAAGCGACTAATTCAAGGGGCAGACACAGTAAGCACCAAAGCCTCATTGAGGCAAGTCCTGCTCCATAGAGGTGTCTCCTTCACAGCAGCTCTCCCACTTTAGTCACAGCTGGTCCTCATAGCCAATTGGCCTGAAGGTCAATTCCTCCCAGTAACACCAATAGCAATCAAGTCTCAACTACAAGACTGTGCTTACAGTCCACAAAGAGTGCACCTAGAGTGCTCAACTCAGTTAACTGGGGAGGCTGAGCCACTGGGCCCTATAGAACACCTACTACACAAGGCCACTGTACCAACTCAAGGAGACATAGCAGCTCTACCCAATACATAGGAAAAAAACACAGGGAAGCAGCCAAAATGCAGAGACAAAGAAACATGTCACAAATGAAATAAATGAAAGAAAGCAAACTACTGGATATAGAATAGAAAGAAATGAAAGAAAGCAAACTACTGGATATAGAGTTCAAAACCACAGTTATAAGGTTACTCAAGAATCTTCTAGAAACCTCCAAAAAATGGAAAAGGACCAGTCAAAAATTAAGCATACACTGACTGAAATAAAGAATAATATACAGGGATTCAACAGTACAGTAAAGGATTCTGAGAATCAAATCAATGATTTGAAATATGAGGAAGCAAAAAACACCCAACTGGAAGAGCAAAAAGAAAAAAGAATCCAAAAATATGAAGATAGTGTAAGGAGCCTCTGGGACAACTTCAAGTGTACCGACATTAGCATTATGGGGGTGCCAGAAGAAGAGAGAGAGCAAGATATTGAAAACCTATTTGAAGAAATAATGACAGAAAACTTCCCCCACCTGGTGAAAGAAATAGACTTACAAGTCCAGGAAGCACATAGAATCCCAAACAAGAGGAACCCAAAGAGGACCACACCAAGACACATCATAATTAAAACGCCAAGGGCTAAAGACAAAAAGAAAAGCAGTTAGTTACTTACAAGGGAATGTCCATATGACTGTCAGCTGATTTGTTAACAGAAACTATGCAGGCCAGAATGGAGTGGCAAAAAATATTCAAAATGATGAATAGCAAGGAACTACAACTGAGATTACTCTACCCAGCAAAGCTATCATTTAGAATTGAAGGTCAGATAAAGAGCTTCACAGACAAGAAAAAGCTAAAGGAGTTCATTGCCACCAAACCAGTATATTAACCAGTATTATATGAAATGTTGAAAGGTATTGTTTAAGAAGAAGAAGAAGAAAAAGATAAAAAATATGAACAACAAAATGGCAACAAATACATAGCTATCAACAATTGAATCTAAAAATCAAAATAAACGAATAAGTAATCTAATGAACATAATAAACTGGCAAATAAACTAGAATCTGAGGCATGGAAATGGAACAGACTGAAGGTTCACAGAGGGAAGGGGGTTGGAGGGGAAGAAATTAAGCAAATATCTATAATGCTTATATGCATTACCTATGGACACAGACAATAGGGTGGCGAAGGTCTGGGGCAGGGTGGGAACTTGGGTGGAGGGGGGCAATGGGTGGAAAAGAGGGACATCTGTAATAATCTCAACAATAAACATTAAAAGAGAAAGGGTATGGGTAAAGTTAAGTAATATTTAGAATAGAGTCAGCAGATCTTAGTAATTTATTGAATCTTGGAATTGGAGAGACATGATAGATCTGTGGGATGTGAACTCCACATACACTCACTAAATATTAGAGGAGAACTTAGAGATTATACAGTTAAATGGTCTCATTTTTATCTACAAGAAAACTGAAGGCCCAGACTAGTTTGACTGCCTTGTTGAAGCCAATCAATCCATTTTGTGGTAGCCCAGGGCCGAGGACCAAGATCTCCTAGTGGGCAATAAAGTAGTTGTTCAATAAAGTTAATGTAACATCTGGGTTGATATAAAAATATTATACTTTAAAACCCCCAAAGATGAAAATTAATCTCAAAATTATTTGAACATTTCCCATATTTTCTTTGCTATGCAATCCCACAGCATTTGATCTGACCAACAATTTCTGCTTTCTACAGCCTCTTTCAGTCTCTGAAAAAATACAGAAGACCAAGTGTGGCTGTATGATATCCTCATGATATTGTGACTGTGAAACACAAATACTTTATGCAGATACTTATATGTAATTAAAATTTAAGCATAATTTTCACACAGAAATTCCACAAGATATATAGTAAATGTTTTTTCTCCCTGCAGCTCAGTTTCTAACCTGTAACATAAAGACAATAAGATTTATGAACTGTACAGATAAACAATGTTAGAAGGCAAAGAACCTTGAAATGTAGCAAATTCAGAAATGTTTGTGGATCAACCATCTCTTCAATAAGTACAAAATTATTACATTACTTTCCCCTACTCTCAAGTACTAATAGTTGTATACTATGTCATTGACAAGACCAACCCAGAAGAAGCTTGAGTGAGAAATTAACAATAAATTTTAGTTTACATATCTCTGTCCAGTGATAGTTTGAACCCTGCTGTCTCAGACACCTTAAGACATTTTTTCACATGCATTTCCAATGTATTCTCAAACATAACTGTACTATCTAATGTATCAGCACTTTGACACAGTACATATTCTCAATCGCTTTCATAAGGGGGCTACAAAATCAAAGATACTCCAAATCTTCCTCTTCAATCTGAAAAACCTTGTTTGACAAATGAAGCCTGTTTTCTCCCTAACTCTCTGTATTGGGTAACTAGTGCCTAACACTTTCAATGCAGTCAAGTGCATCAAAATTATGCTATACAGGGTGGTCAATAATTGAAGAGAAAGATGTATTTATATAATAAAGCTGATGATAGATAAATGATACATCGATAGATAGATAATATAAACATGGAAATAATGTATATTTCATTCTCCATAAATATTTTCCTGTGGCTCCTCAACCATGGGATCAATGTAGCAGGATGAAGAGGGATGGGGTGAAGACTTCCAATACAACCTAGAACAAAAATGTCTTCGCTCAGTTTGGATTTCAAACTTAAACTTAAGTCCATAGCAGGACAATGATCTTGAAAGCTGGGTTTAGCTGAGGGTTTCTAAATCTATTTTTAAATGCTATTATATAGCAAGAGTTTTGTCGGGGCTCTGAGAATAAAGATTATTAGCCACAATGTAAAAGTGCTTGAAGAATATCTATACTAATAAAAGCAGAAAAAATGGGAAGATGGCGGCTAGCAGGACAGAGTGGAGAGAGAGGAAGTGAGTGAGTGAGGTTATAAAAGGAGAGTGTGTGGTTGCGCGTGGGGTGTGTGAGTGTGAGTGAGGGAAAGTTAAATCTCGCAGGAGCAGCAGGGGCTGGCAGAAAGCCTCTCCTTGACAAAGAGAGACTACCACCGCTGCGGGCACTCCCAGGACGGCGGGACCCTAGCACAGAGGGAGCCCACGCCATTTTGAGGGGAGAACGGCCTTACATAGAAACTCATCAACACCACCAACAAGACAGGCCTTGGACCTGCCCCGCAACCCAGCATCCACTCCAGCCAATATCCTGCTACCCCAGCTGCAGACTCGCGGAACCTGGGACTTCCACCTCCAAAGACACAGCTTTCAGCAGCTGTAAGTGCAACTCCCCCTCCCCAACAGCAGAATCCCTGGTTCCCGCCCGTGCGCGCACAAACACTCACTCGTGTGGTCTCATCCCCAGGACACTTCACTCCAGGTTTGCACCCAAGGGTGAGATTCTGTACAGACGGGGCCCCCGGCCCCGCAGTGGAAATTCCTTCTTCCTTCTTCCTGGAGGGTTGCTGACATTAACCCCAGCTGTGCACGCACTTGCGCATTCTCAGCCCCAGGTCACTTTACTTTGGGTTTGCACCCAGGTTGTGATTCTGCACAGAAGGGGGCGTGCTCAGTGGAAATTCCAAACTCCCCCATCCCGGAGGGCTGCCCACATTAACCCCAGCTGCCCCCAGCTGCCTGCGTACGCACTTGCGCGCTCTCATCCCCAGGACACTTCACTCCAGGTTTGCACCTGAGGGTGAGATTCTGTGCAGATGGTGGCCCGCAGCCCCGCAATGGAAATTCCTTCTTCCTTCTTCCTGGAGTGTTGCTGACATTAACCCCAGCTGTGTACGCACTCGTGCGTTCTCAGCCCCAGGTCACTTTGCTCAGGGTTTGCACCCAAGGGTGTGATTCTGCACAGATGGGGGCGCGCGGCCCCTTAGTGAAAATTCTGAATTCCCTCTTACTGGAGGGTTGCCCACATTAACCCCAGCTACTCAACCTAGTGCCAGGACCCCTCAGAGTGCATCAGAGCTCTGTGACCAGAGAGTGGGCTTCCACAGATACTAACACACTGACCCCAACCAACCACAGGGCATTAGTGGGAGCCACTGTGAGCTCTCCTTGGGTGTGATCTTGAACAAGCAGGGGTCGCACGCCCCTCCAGCAGTAGAAGCTTTGAATTCACTTATCCTGGTAACCGGCCCACAGGCACCCCAATTACCCAGCTACACTGCCAGGGCCCTTCAGAGCCCTTCAGTGTGCCTCACTGGCAAAAGTACCCAGGGTGCTCCTGTAAAACACTGCTGGGAGTAAGCACCTATCCACCACAGGCGCAACAGAAAAAGCTGGGTCTGCTCACCCCAGGACTGCAGATCTCAGGGCACCACAGCCATGCCTTTCAAAGACCAGATCCCCTAAGTCCCAACACCCCAACAGACAGTACCTGTGGGCCACTGTGAGTCCCTGATGGGCATGTGTGATTACAACTAAGGGTGCAAGACAGCAAAAACTGGGACACTCCACTCCATAGCTGCTGACTTCTAGACACCACAGTTGTGCCTCTCAAGCTTGCAGGCCTACATCAAGAGAACCTAAATAGCTCAAGTAGGGAGCTACACTAGATTACCAAGCCCAGGAGAACTGAGAGATTACACCAGTAGCACCATCCTCAAAAGAACCTGGGTAGCAACACAAGTGGATCTACAATTAAAACATTAAAAGAAAACATGGGGAGAAAAAAAGGAAATTCCCAAAGGGAGGAAATAGAGGAATCACCAGAAAGGGAGTTAAATGAACTTGAGACTAGCAGCTTAACAGAGAAAGAATTCAGAGTATTCATTATAAGGATGTTTAAACGGATGGAAGACAAATACACACAACTCAATGAGAACTATAAGGAGCTGAATGAAAATGTCACCAACATGAAAAGAAACCAAGAGGAGATGAAGAACGACATAGCTGCAATAAAGAACACAATGGAAGGCTTAAAGAGTAGAGTAGAAGAGGCTGAGGACCGCATGAGCAAATTAGAAGACAAGGTAGGAAAAAACACACAAACACAGCAGCAACTGGAAAGAAGACTTAAAAAGCAAGAGGAGAGCCTAAGGGAGCTTCGGGACAACACAAAACGAAACAACCTTCGAATACTAGAGATAAAAGAAGGAGAGGAAGAGAAGCAAGGAATAGAAAACCTGTTAGAAGAAATAATGACAGAAAACTTCCCTGACATTGGCAAGAAAAAAAATATCCAAGTCCAAGAAGTACACAGAGTCCCAAACAAGTTGAACCCCAAAAGACCGACACCAACACACATCATAATTAAATTGACGAACACCAACGACAAAGCAAGAATCTTAAAGGCTGCCAGAGAGAAACAGAAAGTTACCTACAAGGGATCTCCTGTCAGAATATCAACTGATTTCTCAACAGAAACACACCAGGCCAGAAGGGAATGGAATGAAATATACAAAGTGATGCAAAGCAAGGGACTGAATCCAAGAATACTATACCCAGCAAGGCTATCATTCAAAATTGAAGGTGGAATCAGAAGCTTCACAGACAAAAAAAGGGCTAAGAGAGTTCATCAATACCAAGCCAGCAATGCAAGAAATGCTAAAGGGACTGCTGTAAAAAGAAGAAAGAGAAAGGCAAGAAGAAAAACAAAAACTAAGAAAAAATATGACAACAAACAGGTACTTATCAATAATAACATTAAATGTAAATGGATTAAATGCATCAATCTAAAGACATAGGGTAGCTGAATGGATAGGAAAACATGACCCATATATTTGTTGTCTACAAGAGACCCACCTTAGAGCAAAGGATTCACACAGACTGAGAGTGAAGGGATGGAAAAACATTTTTCAGGCAAATGGAAATGAGAAAAAGCTGGGGTTGCGATACTTATATCAGATAAAATAGACCTCAAAGTAAAGGCCATAATAAGAGATAAGGAAGGCCACTACATAATACTAAAAGGAGCAATCCAGAAAGAAGATATAACTCTGGTAAACATATATGCACCCAACATAGGAGTGCCCAAATACATAAAAAATCTCCTAGAAGATATAAAGGGAGAGATCGACATCAATACAATCATAGTAGGGGACTTTAATACACCACTGACATCAATGGATAAATCCTCTGGACAAAACAATCAGCAAAGAAACAACAATTCTAAATGACACACTAGATCAGATGGACTTAATTGACATCTTCAGAGTATTTCACCCCAAAGCCATGGAATATACGTTATTCTCAAGTGCACATGGGACATTCTCAAAAATAGACCACATATTGGGTAACAAGCAAAGTGTCCCCAAATTCAAAAAGATTGAAATCATATAAAGCATTTTCTCAGACCACAATGGCATAATATTAGAAATAAACTACAATAAAAACATTCCAAAAAATTCAAACACTTGGAAACTGAATAGCATGCTACTAAACAATGATTGGGTTATCAATGAGATCAAAGAAGAAATTAAAAACATCCTGGAGACTAATGACAATAAAAAAACAACATTGCAAATCCTATGGGACACAATGAAAGCAGTCCTGAGAGGGAAGTGAATAGCTCTAAAGGCCTACCTAAAAAAAAACAAGAAAAAATGGTAATAGATCATCTAACTCAACAACTGAAAGACTTAGAAAGGGAGCAACAAGAAAAGCCCACAATGAGCAGAAGAAAGGAAATAATAAAGATCAGAGCAGAAATGAATGACATAGAGACCAAAAAAACACTACACAAGATCAAGAAATCGAAGAGCTGGTTCTTTGAAAGCATAAACAAGATTTATGAACGTCTAGCCAGGCTCACCAAGAATCAAAGAGAGAGGACCAAAATAAACAAAATCAGAAATGAAAGAGGTGAAATAACAACAGACCCCACAGAAATAAAAAGGATTGTCAAAAAATACTATGAACAACTCTATTCCAACAAACTAGACAACCTGGAGGAAATGGACACATTCCTAGAAAAACACAACATTCTAAAACTTACTCAGGAAGAGACTAAAAATCTCAATAGGCTGATAACTATGGAAGAAATTGAAGCAGTCATCAAAAAGCTTCCAGCAAACAAAAGCCCGGGGCCAGACGGCTTCACGGGGCAGTTTTACAAAACATTCAAGGAAGAGCTAAAACCTATCCTCCTCAGACTATTCCAGAAAATTCAAGAAGGAACACTTCCATGCTCCTTCTATGAAGCCAGAATCACCCTAATACCAAAACCAGGTAAAGATAACACAATGAAGGAGAATTACAGGCCAATATCCCTCATGAACATAGATGCCAAAATCCTCAACAAAATTCTAGCAAATCGAATCCAGCAATACATCAGAAAGATCATACACCACGACCAAGTAGGATTTATCCCTAAGATCCAAGGATGGTACAATATTCGCAAATCAATAAACGTGATACATCACATAAACAAATTAAGACATAAAAACGATATAGTCAAATCAATTGATGCAAAAAAAAAGCATTTGACAAAATCCAACACCCTTTCTTGATAAAAACTCTCAGCAAGGTGGGAATAGAACATCATACCTCAACATAATAAAAGCCATATATGACAAACCCACAGCCAACATCATACTCAATGGACAAAAACTAAAACCATTTCCCCTAAGAACAGGAAAAAGACAGGGATGCCCACTCTCACCACTCCTGTTCAACATAGTGTTGGAAATACTAGCCATTGCAATCAGACAAGAAGAAGAAATGAAAGGCATCCAAATTGGAAAAGAAGAAGTAAAACTGTCCTTATTTGCAGATGACATGATACTGTAGATGGAAAACCCTAACACTCCATCAAAAAATAATTAGACTTAATAAATGAATTCGGCAGAGTAGCAGGATACAAAATAAATGCTAAGAAATCTATGGCATTTCTCTACACCAATAATGAACTTACAGAAAGAGAGACTAAAAAAGCAATTCCATTTACCATCACACCAAAAAAATTAAGATACCTAGGAATAAACTTAACTAAGGAGGTAAAAGACCTATACGCGGAAAACTACACAACACTGAAAAAAGAGATAGAGGAAGACATAAACAGATGGAAGAACATACCATGTTCATGGATTGGTAGAATCAACATCATCAAAATATACATACTACCCAAAGCAATCTATAATTCCAATGCACTTTCCATTAAAATACCAATGGCATACTTCACAGACCTAGAACGAACTTTCCAAAAATTCATCTGGAATAAAAAAGACCTAACATAGCTACAGCAATCCTGAGAAAGAAGAACAAAGTATAAGGGATCTCAATACCAGATTTCAAGCTATATTACAAAGCCACTGTTCTCAAAACTGCCTGGTATTGGCAGAGGAACGGACATATAGATCAATGGAATAGAATAGAGAACCCAGAAATCGATCCAAATCACTATGCTCAATTAATATTTGAGAAAGGTGGCATGAACTTACAATGGAGTCAAGACAGTCTCTTCAATAAATGGTGTTGGGAAAATTGGACAGATACATTAAAAAAAAATGAAACTAGACCACCAAATTACACCATACACAAAAATAAACTCAAAATGGATCAAGGACTTAAACATAAGACAGGAAACCATAAAAATACTAGAGGAATCTACAGGCAGAAAAATCTCTGACATATGCCAAAAGAACTTCGCTGATACTGCTACTAGGGCAATGGAAGCTAAAGAGAAAATAAACAAGTGGGACTACATAAAAATAAAAAGCTTTTGCACAGCAACGGAAACCATCAATAAAACAACAAGAAAGCCCAGTTCATGGGAGAACATATTTGCCAATGATGTCAATGATAAGGGTTTAATCTCCAACATTTACAGGGAACTCATGCAGCTTAACAAAAAGAAGATAAACAACCCAATCAAAAATGGGCAACGGATCTAAATAGACACTTTTCGAAAGAAGACAGAAGGAAGGCCAAGAGACATATAAAAACCTGCTCTGAATCACTAATCATTAGAGAGATGCAAATCAAAACAACAATGCGGTACCATCTCACACCTGTCATAATTGCCATTTTCAACAAGTCAACCAATGACAAGGGCTGGAGAGGATGTAGAGAAAAAGGAATCCTCGTGCACTGCTGGTGGGAATGCAGACTGGTGCAGCCACTGTGGAGAACAGTATGGAGTTTCCTTAAAAAACTAAAAATAGAACTCCCATTTGACCCAGTGATCCCACTTCTAGGAATATATCCCAAGAAACTGGAAACATGGATCAGAAAGGATATATGCACTCCTATGTTCATAGCAGCACAATTCACCATAGCTAAGATTTGGAAACAGCCTAAGTGCCCATCCGCAGATGAGTGGATAAAAAAACTGTGGTACATCTACACAATGGAATACTACGCTGCGGTAAAAAAGGATCTCTTACCATTTGCAACAATATGGATGGAGATGGAGAACATTATGCTTAGTGAAATAAGCCAGGCAGAGAAAGATAAATATCACATGATCTCACTCATTTGTGGAATATAATGAACAACATAAACTGATGGGGGGAAAAATAGAAACAGAAACAGAGAAACATCAATCAGAATGTCAAACCTCAGGGAAGAAATTGTGAGGTAACCAGAAACCCAAGAATGCCTGAGAACAACTTTCTAGCCATGCTAGCAATCATCAGATGTATGGTAATTTTACTTGGGATAAGAGGGTAAGTATTTTGGTCTTATACTCCTGACCCTTCATGGGTAAGACCCCTTACATGGGCTGATCCCCTGTCTAATGTAGTTACCAATAATACCAAACACCTTGGTCATCCAGGAGGTCCATGGGTGGGGCAAGAAAGTATAAATACACAGGGGTCTCCACCCAGCTTCCCTTTCGTATGACACAAAATCAAAACAATGCCCCTTTGTGTGTACAATTAAAGAGTGGTTTCTGGCTTGTGTGGACACCAAAGAAAGGGTGTCACTACTATCACTACTTGCCCCTGGTAGAGGTGCAGAAAATGTAACTAAGACCTTGTCTATATAAAAAGAAATGAACAGCCAGTTTGAAAGGGAATTGCCATGGACTAGAACAAAGAATATCCTTACATGATATTATTCTACACTGTCATTAAAATTTTTCCCAGATTTGGATCACGCCCAGTATTTATAATAGTTCCTCGCACCCTTGGGGGGAAAAAATCATCTCTTTGGTGCTTGGAAACAAACTTAACACATCTCTTGATACTTTAGAATTATAACAGCATAATATACAATTATCCCAAGCAAACTTACAAACTAATTCTTTGAATGTCTGGCAGTAATTTAAAAAGGACATGTAAGGATTTAATCCTTTTCATTGTGCAGAAGGCCTCCTGGGAAGGCACCTGAGCATTCAATATTGGTCCCTCTTACCCTTTAGGCCAAGAGAGACCCTCTTCTCACAATTCAATTGCTCACAGCTGTTGCATGAGCTCTCTGTTCATGTCGAGGTTGAAGTCTCATGATGACTGGTGCCATGGATCTGTCTCTCACCCAGTGGGGCGAACTGAGCCCTTCTGGAGAAGAAACCCGGGATTCACAAGATATGTGATCAGTGCTGAGGCCCTGCCAGCAGGCGAGGGGATCCCAAGGCAGGTGCTGGGCATGGAGGCCACGGGGGCATACGCTATCAAGGAGACAAAACTGAACCTCACATCACCCTGCTTGGCCCGGAGGATGGCTGGTTAGCCAGAGATGGGTAAGATTCCTCAAGGAAGAAGCAACCAAAGACAGGCACAGTCGCAGAGGGGCCATCAGGAGAGAATTTGGGGATCAACAGAGGTGGGGCACAGACCCTCACACCCCCAACATTGCAGGGACCTGAACCCTAGCCCCTTCTGAGTGAGGTCTCCTGCCCCCATGGCTGCTTCATGCTTCCCATGCCCAGCTCAGATCAGGACCCAGGTGACCGACAGAGACTTGGCCAACAGCTGCTGCCCTCTCACTCCAACAAGAATTGTTTGAGTTGTCTTGTACCCATGGTTTGGGGAAGTGGGTTTACGATATCTAAATCCAGCCTACCACCAGGAATGCTCAGGACCTACTCAAGAAGGCAAATAATCCCTTCCACTAATATTTACAGGGTAAAATAAGATTGTTGTTAGAGTAATAAATTTGACAGTAAAATAGCAGTCAAGTTTTCAGGCAAATTTAAATTGGGTAGTTAAAACAAGCGAATATTCTAGAAAAAATAATTGTACTGGACAAGAAGGTGTTCCTACAGTGTTAACTAAAATTTTTATTGGTACTTCATCTCATGATAAAATTGTGCACCATGTAATGAACTTAAAACAGTAATATTATAGTGCAAAAAATTAAAATTTAAAAGCCATCAAGACTACATTATAAAATTTTCAAAAGCCTCGTAACATTTAAATCAAAAAAGGAGGTGATAGTAGAAGAATATCATGTAAGGAAAAATATCCTGTAAGTAAATTACATCTAGAAAATTAATACTTTAGAAAATTAATTGTAAGGCTAAAAGCAAGACACCCATGAAAAACACACAAGTTGTCAAAAAAAGCCAGAGGAAAATTATTTTGGCAAAAAATGCAATAGGATCCCAAGTCAAATTTATAGAAAATATTTCTTTATTAAATTTTGGTCGAGAATATGTTTGTATATTTTCAGAAAACAACTCGGAGACCATGTGGATTCCAGCAATTGAGAGAAATCTATAGGACTACTCTAGCCATGAAGACAGAAGAGAAGCAGTCCAGAGATGGAAGACGCTGACGTGGCCTTCCCATACTAGCAGGTAACAGCTGTGCATCACTGCAGGTTGCCCACGACCAAACCAGAGAGAGTCGGACCTGCATTACCACCATTTGTCCACCATCCAGTACTGTAATGTCAGTGCTGACATGTACACATAAGGAACTGTTGGACATTGAAATTGGGTCTCAAAAGAACTGTTGGCCCAGAAAGAAACTCACTACAGACTGATTCATTTGCCTGTCACCATAACCATTATTGCTTGTCTCATTTTCGGTTCTTATAAGTGTATTTCTAATAGCACATGATTTCACTAATCTAGGGGAAATAATGAACAACATAGACTGATAAACAAGAACAGACCCAGAAACAAGGAGGCATGGATCAGACTGTCGGGCCTCAGAGGGAGGGTAGGGGAGGGTGGGGGTAAAGGGGAGAGATCAACCAAAGGACTTGTGTGCAAACATATGAGCCTAACCAGCGGTTAAGGGCAACAGGGGTGTGGGGGCATGTGTGGGGAGGGGTGTGGGATGGGGATGGGGGGATAAGGACAAATATGTGATACCTTAATCAATAAAGAAATTTAAAAAAGCATAATATGCTAATTAGACTGAACAACCTTCCAGACGTCATTCCAGACATCCTTCCGGACAAAGCCACACTGGCAGAGGCTGAAGCAGAGGTGGTTAGGGGAGATCAGGCAGGCCGTGGATGTGTTAAGGGGCAATCAGGCTGTCAGGCAGAGTCAGTTAGGGGTGATCAGGCAGGCAGGCAGGCGAGTGGTTAGGAGTCAGCAGTCCTGGATTGCGAGAGGGATGTCTGACTGCCAGTTTAGGCCTGATCACTGCATCCCTCGAGGGCTCCCGGATTGGAGAGGGAGCAGGCTGGGCTGAGAGACACCCCCCCTGTGTACGAGTTTTGTGCACCAGGACTCTAGTGTTATATAATGGATTTGCTACCCAGGAAGGGAAAAACCCTTCCTATCCTGGGGGGATATATTTTGAACAGATGAGACTACAGAGAAGATGTCCCATCCCTGAAAGGGTAAAAAACGGTAATCTATACATATATAATGAGAGAATTTTGAACATACTGGGTGATGGTCTACTTTCATGTCATGTTCTAATTCAGAGAGATATATTATGGTATACTGGAAACACTGAGTATGGCAGCATCAGCAGGAGAGACACCTATGTAGATAATTCTGAGATAACATTTTCTATTAAACCACAGCCTGTGAGTAGCAAGGGATGGCCAACACTGAGAAAACTGATGAACTGAACTGAAAGAGGTCTGGCTTGGGAAGTTCAGAGAACGCAAGACCAAAGGGGCTCTCGATTATTGCAGTGGGATCATACAGGGAAACATCCATATCACAGCAAACGTTAGCACTTGATGCCTCCATAAGTCAGCAGGATACAGAATATGCCGAGAAAAACTGTACCGTAAGTTCATTATCCTGCTGCTGCCACCACACACAGGCCTTCCTTTGCATGCAGACATCATCTTGGGGGAAGGGAAAAACCCCTTGATATATCCCTGGGAGAGAATAGTGAATGAAATTACTACTAAAAAGAGTCTTAAACTAGAAGAAACCAAGTTGCCTTCAGTGGTAAATTTAAGTTTTCCACTATCAAGAGATTGGATATGCCAGAGCAAGATGTAAGTTTTAGGTAATACTGAATGTTACATATGGAGGCCATTTGTTTTTTCAATTTCAGTCCTGCTATATTGGCTTGTCAAAGAAATGATTAATCTTACTCTTAAAACAAAACCAGTATCACCTCCTGAAATGAAGCCAGGACCCTCAAGGTTCTTGCAAAACATTTTAAGAATGTATCTGGATTCATAGGGAGAATAGAACTTACATTTCCTTATTTCCAGTTTAGTAATCTTTCCTCCTTTTCCCACTAACATAATTTTCCAAAACAGGTTTGAATATAGATAACATAAGAATAATTTGGTTGTCATTAAAACATCCAAGTTTAATTTCATCCTAAACCAAATCTACTAACTCTTCTAGCATAATAAAAATAGATCAGATAACCAGCTGTTAAAAGAGCCAAACCAGTTTGCCTATTGGCTGGTAGTAGCAAGCCGTAGAGTTTCTCACTAACTGCTGTGCTGATTGACAGGGGCCTCTGAAACAGTAAAAGAATATGGCAAACAACTCCCTGTTTAAATCCATCTCAACAATCCTGAAAGGCTTTCTTGAGGCCATGGCTGGCTGGTATCTTCTTTGATGTGACAAAATTTCAGTTATTTTCATCTGCAGTTATAATTGCTATGTATGGGGAGGGGTTAGTGGCTGACTATTCAGCATTATTTTATTTTCATTTTAATTCAGTAATAATATAATAACTTAGAGACTTAACAGGTCAGATAAAGAATAGAGGCCTATTGAGAAACTTTAGTCTAGTATTTTGATTTTGACAGGGCATTCTTTAGACATTTCTTCTAGGTGTTAAAAAAACCTATTTAGATTATTTGCATAAGAATATATTTTATTGTATTATGTCTAGAATTTTCATGGGGAAAATCCAGGAAAATGAAAAGCATATTATATTACAAACAATGGTAGTTAGAATAGAAACAGAAGGTCAATAGCGATTTTTCAACCTGTCAACCAAATCATTGCTGAGAGAAAACTGTGTGTGTGTGTGTGTGTGTGTGTGTGTGTGTGTGTATGCATGTGCACTTATTTATAAACCTGTGGCTGATAAGAGTGTATTACTGAAATATGGATTTATAATTTGCTACCACCAAAGGAAGCACTTTAAATGGCACTAAGTTAGCCAGGGAGTGGTGGTAGGAGGCAAGGGTCATAAACTCCAGTATAAGTGTATGAATGTTTCACTTTTGTATACATTTTTCAATCTTAAAACAGCTTTTCTTGGTATAAAAGACTTTATTAAGGTCAAAAGGATTATATTAAGTTCATAGACATGTTTGTTTTGTTAATTGAGTCATAAGTTCTGGCCATCTGCAAACACGTTTGAAAACAGGCGTCAGATGGTTTCCATTGCCATAATAGATCAGAAAATCTACTACTAAGTCTGTTTGCAGCTCTTAAAAGCTGGTGAATAAACATGTGTTTTGAACTATCGACAATTATCTGAGAAACAACTAGATTCTGTACGTTGATTTGTTTATATCCCCAATACACTCTCTCTTGCCCCACTTCCTCCACGCTTATCATGGAGTTCCATTCACCCCAAGCCATCCAAACCAGGGTGTCATAGGTGATCTTGCTTTAAAACATTTCTGTCTTCACCTTCACTAACCTGAAATATCAAGAGGAGTATTAACTAGGTTTTTAAAAATGACTTACTATTTATAGAGGGGAGAAAATAGTGAATCTAGAATAGGGAGAAAGAGATGGGGTTTTGTAGATTATATACAAAAGAATGTGTATAAAATATAAAGTATTCTAGATTTAAAAAAATATTGCCATTACATTGGTAGCATCTTCACAAACTTACGTCCTCCCTCTGCACCCAGATGTAAAGAGTATCCTGAATTTTGTGTATATCTCCCTCTTGCTATAGTGTTTACTATATATGTTTGTATCCCTTAGCAATAAATTATTGAGTTTTCCATGTTTTGAACTCTGTAAAATGAAATAATATTTTATGTATTGTCTGAAACTTATTTCCTTAATATCATGTTCCCAACGTCGTTCCATGATGTGGCATGTAACTTAAATTAGCCACTTCTTTTTCCCTCCTAGCTTTGTTGAGATATAATTGACATATAACATCGTGTAAGCTTTAGGTATAGAATGTGATTTGATACACATATATATTGCAAATATTTACCAAAATAGGTTAGTCAATACATCCTTCACTTCACATAATTACCATTTTATTGTTGTTGTTAGAGTGAGAACATTAAGGCTCTACTCTTGTTGCAACTTTCAAGTACACAATACAGTATGGTTAACTATAGTTACCATACTGTACATTAGATATTCAGAATATATTCATTTTATAATTGACTAGAGGTCCAGTGCATGAAATCATGCTCGGATAGGGTCCCTATGCTTAGCCTGCAATAAGGCCCATCTTCTGCCCGTTCACCAGTCCCTGGGTCCCACCCTGCCACCACCACCAGCCAGCTGGTTCCCCTCGCTGGCCCCGGGTCCCACCCTGCTGCCAGCCACCTCGTTCCCCTCTCTGGCCCTTGCCCCGCCTCCCCACCATGGCCAGCCAGCCAGTTACCCCGTCAGCCTCCCACCTCACAGCAACTGGTTGAGCAGTTGATCTGGTCGTTATGCTTATGGTTGCTGGCCTTTATTATATAGGATATTTGTACCCTTTGACCACCCTTTCCCCATTTCCCCACCCCTCAGTCCCTGGTAACTACCATTCTTCTCTCTGTTTCTATGGGTTATGTTTTTATATTTTATGTATAAGTGAGATAATATGGTATTTTCCCTTCTCTCTATGATTTATTTCACTTAGCAGAATGTCCTAAATGTCCATCCACACTGTCACAAAAGGCAGGATTTCCTTTTTAGGGGTTGAATAATATTTCATTGTATATATTTACTATATTTTCTTTATTCATCCATCTAAGTACACTTAGGTTTCTGTTTTCACATTTTGACTATTGTGAAAAATGCTGCGATGATTTCATTTCCTTTAAATATATACCCAGAAGTAGAATTGCGGGATCATATGTTATTTCTATTTTTAATTCTTTGAGAAATATCCATATTTTTTCCATAGAAGTTGCACCATTTTACAATACATGAATGATTTTAAATGAGGAAACAATGCTTAGAAATTTATATGTAGGGTTTTAGTAAAGTAGATATCCTAAAGTAGTCCATGAAAGATAAATTAAGCTTGCTTTTTACTGTCATTAAAACAACCAGTTAAATAGTTTAAAATAAGCCAATCAATCCCCCTTATAAGTTGTCGATGTGATATTATGAAGTCATGGCCTCTGTCAGCAAATATGTTTTATGGTTTCACTGCCATAATGCCATTACTATTTGGCTAAGACACTCCTATAGCTTCCTTTAATCTTCTTCTCTATGTTTGTTTTTTACAATAATATCCACTATAGCAGTAGTGTGTTTTTAAATTAATATCTGAGCACTTACTGTGTGCTCAACATTGTGCTAACGGATTTATTTATATCCTCATGCTATCCTTTAGAAGTAAATACCATTACTAGTCTTATCTTTTCAAATAAGGAAATAGACTGAGAAAACTTAAGGACTATGTTTTTCTGACCCTAAGAACACATTTCACATTCCTGAAATCAGGATGATTTTATAATCAGTGGCATCTTACAATAACTATTGTCCAGAAAATAGCCTGGCATAATAGCTATTACCTGTGTGTGTGTGTATACTTGGTCATACTTGTTGATACTATTGTCAAGTCACTTGAATATATATATTAAGTACAGTTGTAGTGCTAAACATGGTGAGTTTTATTTTAAATGTTTTCAAGAGTGCTCTTTCTGAATTGACATTGCAAGAAAATGGTACTGTGTATGTTAAAAGGCACTGAAAACAGTGGCAGGGTGGCAACTGTATATTAGTGAAATAAGTATATGTCTAATTAGAGGAATGTCCACAATTCCTTCTTTTCTTGCAAAGTGACAATTAAGTGATTTACAGGACCATATGGAAGAAAGATGCCCACAAAAAGAAAACTTTGTTATATTTTGTTACTGCTGTATCCAAAAGGATTTCCAAGCAAAGCAACCAAAAGCAAGAGAAATTATCAAGTTACTCCACACAGAAATGCAAGAAATTTCAAGGCATGCAATGAGAGGCCTGTGTATTCAATGAGAGCCAACTTATGCATTGCAAAGCACTATTGCTAAGGCATTCTGTCACTATTCAATTAAAAAGTCATTTTCTTACATATTGCTACCTAAAATAATAATGTGTCATATAATTGATAACATCTTAGAGTTGATGTCATTAGCAACCTTGCCCAGAGTCACCCAACTAGTAATAGAAAGGTAGAGATTCTTAAAGCAGGCCTTTGCTCCTAACAAGAAGGCTTTAGTGGAAATTCTTTGATTTTGTAACTTCTCCTTTACCTTTTAACAAACCTGTAAGCATTTCTTTTAAACTAAATATTACTTGTGTTTTATTTTTTTTTTTTATAATTTCATGACCATCTTCGGGATCATTGTAAACTCCTTGGGAGTATCTAAAACAGAGTCAGGAATCACTAAAAAGTAAGGAAAACATAAAAATAATTAGAAGCAGGTCACAGTGACCTTAAAGGGAAGGGGGAAAGGATCAGCTCTGGACATTTTCAGAGATAGACCACATATTGTGTCATAGGCAAAGTCTCTCCAAATTCAAGAAGATTGAAATCATATCAAACATCTTCTCAGACCACAAAGGCATAATATTAGAAATAAACTACAATAAAAATAATAAAAAAATCAAACACATGGAGGCTGCAAAGCATACTATTAAACAATGATTAGGTTACCAAAGAGATCAAAGAAGAAATTTAAAACATCCTGGAAATGAATGACAATGAAAACACAACAATCCAAAATCTATGGGACTCAGTGAAAGCAGTCCTGAGAGGGAAGGTCATAGCATCACAGGCCTAGCTAAAAAGAACAACAATAACAAAAAACCTGGTGATAAATCATCTAACTTTACAACTTAAATAATTAGAAAGAGAGCAACAAGAAAAGCCCAGAGTGAGCAGAAGGACAGAGATAATATAGATCAGAGCAGAAATAAATGACAGAGACCAAAAAACAATACAAAAGATCAATGAAACCAAGAGCTGGTTCTTTTAAAGGATAAACAAGATTGGTGAACCTCTAGCCAGGCTCACCAAGAACCAAAGAGAGGAAATACAAATAAACAAAATCAGAAATGAAAGAGGCAAAATAACAAATAGACCCTACAGAAATACAAAGGATTGTAAAAAAGAAAAAAATACTATGAACAACTCTATTCCAACAAACTAAACAACTTAGAGGAAATGTCCATATTCCTAGAAAAATATCACCTTCCCAAACTCAATCAAGAAGAATAAAAAAATCTCAACAGGCCAATAACTAAGGAGGAAATTGAAGCAGGCATCTAAAAACTTCCCTCAAACAAAAGCCCAGGGCCAGACGGCTTCACAGGGAAGATTTACCAAACATTCAAAGAAGAACTAAAACCTAGACATGTATGCATGCATATAAGCCTAACCAATGGACACAGACAACAGGGGGCTGATGGCATGAGGGTGGGGGGGATACGGGGGTAATTGGGAAATAAGAACACATATGTAACACTGTAATCAATGAAGAAATTAAAAAATAAAATAAAATAAACTTATCCTTCTCAGATAATTCCAAAAAATTCAAGAGGAAGACACACTTCCTAGTTCTTTCTATGAAGCCAGCATTACCCTAATCCCAAAACCAGATAAAGACTCTATAAAGAAAGAAAATTACAGGACAATATCCCTGATGAAATTTAAGTGTGTGCTAAACATTGTGCTAACGGATTTAACTGTATCCTCATTATATCCTTTAGAAGCAAAGACCATATTGGTCTAGATGCTAAAATCCTCAAAAAAAAAAAATCCTAGCAAATCGGATCCAGCATTATATTAGAAAGATCATACACTATGACCAAGTGGGATTTATTCCAGGGATGCAAGGCTGGTACAATATCTGCAAATCAATAAACGTGATACATCACATAAACAAATTGAGAGACAAAAAATCACATACTAGTAATCATCAATTGATGCAGAAAAGGAATTTAACAAAATCCAACACCCTTTCCTGACAAAAATTCTCAGCAAAGTGGGAATAGAGGGATCATACCTTACCATAATAAAAGCCTTATATGACAAACTGAAAGCCAATATCATACTCAATGGGCAAAAACTAAACTCATTTCCCCTAAGAACAGGAATGTGACAGGGATGCCCACATTCACCACGCTTGTTAAACATAGTACTGGAAGTGCTAGCCATAGCGATCAGACAAGAAGAAGAAATAAAATTAGAAAAGAAGAAATAAAATTGTCATTCTTTGCAGATGACATGATATTGTACTTAGAAAACCCTAAAGACTCCATCAAAAAACTACTAGATGAAATAAATGAAACTGGCAATGTAACAGGATAAAAAATTAACACCCAGAAATCTATGGCTTTTTTATACACCAATAATGAACTCACAGAAAGAGAAACTAAAAAAAAAAAAATCCCATTTTCCATTGCAACACAAAAATTAAGGTACTTAGGAATAAATTTAACCAAGGAGTTGAAGGACCTATCCTCAGAAAATTACAGGATGTGGAAAAAAGAAATAGAGGAAGACATAAACAAATGGAAGAATATACTGTGTTCATGGATTGGTAGAATCAACATCATTAAAATGTCCATACTACCCAAAGCAATCTATACATTCCATGCAATCCCCATTAAAATACCAATGGCATACTTCAAAAGCCTAGAACAAACTCTCCAAAAATTCATCTAGAATAAAATAACACCCTGAATAGCTCCAGCAATCTTGTGAAAGAAGAACAAAGTTGGAGGGATAACATTACCAGATATCAAGCTATACTACAAAGCCACTGTTCTCAAAACTGCTTGGTACTAGCACAAGAACAGACATATAGACCAATGGAACAGAACAGAGAACCAGAAATAGACCCAAGCCATTATACTCAATTAATATTTGACAAAGGAGGCAAGAGCATACAATGGAGTCAAGAAAGTCTCTTCAATAAATTGTGTTGGGAAAATTGGAGATACATTAAAAAAAAAAAAAAAAGAAACTAGACCACCAATTTCACCATACAAAAAAATAAACTCAAAATGGATAAAGGACTTAAATGTAAGCCTAGAAACCATAAAAAATCTCAGAAGAAGCCATAGGCAGCAAAATAGCAGACATTTGTCATAGCAATACCCTTACTGATATAGCTCCAAGGGCAATGGAAACCAAGGAGAAAATAAACAAATGGGACTACATCAAAATAAAAAGCTTTTCATAGCAAAAGAAACCATCAACAAAACAAGAAAGCCCACTGCATGGGAGAACATATTTGCCAATGTTATCTCTGATAAGGATTTAATCTCCAAAATTTATAGGGAACTCTTACAACTTAAAAGGAAGACAAACAATCCAATAAAAAAGATGGGCAAAGGACCTAAATAGACACTTTTCAAAAGAGGACATACAGAAGGCCAAGAAACTTATGAAAACATGTTCAAAGTCACTAATCATTCAAGAGATGCAAATCAAAACAACAATGAGGTATCATCTGACACCTGTCAGAATGGCTATCATCAACAAATCAACAAATGACACAAATGACAAGTGCTGGCAAGGATGCATAGAAAAAGGCCCTCTTGAATTGCTGGTGGGGATGCAGATTGATGCAGCCACTGTGGAAAACAGTATGGTGTTTCTTCAAAAACTTAAAAATGGGACTCCCATTTGACCCAGTAATCCCACTTCTAGGAATATATCCCAAGAAACCAGAAACACCAATCAGAAAGGATATCTGCACCCCTATGTCCTTAACAGCATAATTTACAATAGTTGAGATTTGGAAACAGCCTAAGTACCTATCAGCAGATGAATGGATTAAAAGCCTGTGGCACATCTACACAATGGAATACTATGCTGCAATAAAAAAGAAGGAATTCTTATCATTTGCAACAGCTGGTAACTGTTCGATGGAACTGGAGAGCATTATGCTAAGTGAAATAAACCAGTCAGAGAAAGATAAATATCACATGATCTCACTCACTTGTGGACTATTATGAACAACATAAACTGAGAAACAAAAATAGAACCAGAGTCATAGAAGCATCAAACAGACTGTCCAACCTATGAGGGTAGGCAGGGGGAGGGGTGTGAGGGGATAAGAGATCAACCAAAGGATTTGTATGCATGCATATGAGCATAACCAATGGACTCAGACCAGGGGTGGGGTATGGTGAGGGCATGTGCTGGGGATTGGGGGAAGCTGTGGAGATGTCAATGGGAGAAAAAGGAGACTCATATAATACATTAAACAATAAAGAATTTAAATTAAAAAAGAAAAGGATCCCCTTTGCATCAAGCTCCCCTCAAAAGAGCAGTGAACGCATAATGTTTTCCATCATTTGGAAATATCAAACAGGAGCACAAATATTAGGATCAGTGAGGTTGGGGTCTTGTCTCTGTATAGTCTTGCTTCAAGGAGCTTAAAAAATAAAACTAAAAATTAAAATAAAATAAGAACTAATCATGATTACCTCAGGGTAGTAATCATGGCTTTAACAGTAATAAATAATTATATAGCACCTTATCATTTGTTACACCCTGTCAGTTTTATCTCATTTGATCCTCAGAGGAATACTTTCTAGTGGTTAAAAACAAAGTGCATTGGAAATCTTCATGCTATTATTTTCAAGTTTCAACCACTTATAAACTGTTTGACTTTGGGAAAAATCACTTCATTTTCATGAGTGTCATTTTTCTCATTTGTAAAGTTAGGGTCTAATAATAATAACACATGCCTTGAATGATGTTATTTATGAGAATTAAATGAGATAATATCTATAAAGCAATTCAGCACAGTAACTGCTATCAAAAGGCTGAATAAATGTAAGCTTCCATTACTATGAACAAACAACCCTTTGTGTGACTGAACAATTTTACAAATGAAGAAACTAATGTTCAGAGAGGTTAAGTAAATATCTGAGGTCACACAACTAGTAAGCAGCCAAGGTGGTACATAAACCCAGAACTGTACTTGCCTTGAGTACTGGCAAAGTATGTAATAGAGATCCTCTAAAAATCTGTGCCTACTCAGTAATGACTATTCTTTTATGATTTCCACTTGACACATTGCTGAAAGAGCTATAAAAGTTTAAAAATTAATTTTTCCTTTTTTCATAAAGGCTACTGATGGGTAAAAATGGAAATAAAAATTGAGTTGACATTGCTGACCAGTCATAGTACATGGTTGTCAAAATGCCACAGGTCAATTTCTGTTATAACCAAATCTCTTTATTACAAAAAACGGACCAAATCCTAGCTACAGTATCACAAATTAAAGACATATCTGATACAATTTTTTAAACAACAAAGAGTATAGACAGGGTGTCAGGAACTTAAAGGATCTGACCTGTACTAAAAGCCACTTAAATTTCCTATTACTCTAACCCATGGTGATTATTTGAATTTGCATGTAAGCTCTTAATCTGCATAATTAGTTCCAGTAGTTTACAGAAGCAGATTGAGACCTAATCAAGGAGGTCAAGAGTTAGACAAAAATGAACTGCAGAGGAGAGGATGCTGTGTTAAATCCCGCTTTTAGGTGCTTCTTTGTTTTCAGGAACCACTGAGCTCAAAACAAAGGGATGGCCCAGGGGTACAGAGAAAAGATAGAAAGAGCTCTAGTCTTGTCGATCTCTGGAGTTGTGAGCAATGCTGCAGAGGGTGGGGAAGCTGAAAGGAACTGAAATTCCAGATCAAATCAAGAGGATTGCTCAATAAGGGGCAGGTACCTGCTTGAGTTCAACAGCTAAGAGAAAACCTGAAGCCAGTTCCCTAGAATGAAAGAGTGCCAGTAGAGAGCACAAAGCACAATACACCAGAGGGGAGAATACCAAAGTAGAACAAGAAAGCTACAACAAGGACACCAAAACACCCCAGCACTAGACTATTAAAGCAGCTATGCCAGTGGAATGGGTAAGTCTCTCAAAGAGAGAAGCACAATCTAAACAACAGTTAGGCTGTCCACCCTCACTGAGTAGCCAAATCAAGGCAAAGTAGTTAGCTGAAGAACTGGGATCACCTTTGAACTGTGTGCTATAACCCTTACCAGTGGAGAGACACTGTCCTAGAGCAATGGACATGATCCTCTCTAGCAGAAGAATTGGGTCCTGGGAGAGTTGGGAAGACCACATGCTAGAGGGAGCTGAAGCCATGGAGCAAGCTCCCCATCAGGGCAAGCATATTGAAGAAAATCCAGAAGCAGCTAAAGACATCATGACTTTTATCAAGGAAATATTCTACCAAAGAGATCAGGCAGCATATTCCTTGTTGGGTTTTGCACAAATGAGGAGGTTTCTGAGTGGAATCTTGGACTAGGATGCATCAATGGCTGGTAGTGACAACTACAGAAGACCATTTCCAGCCCCAGAAGTTCTCTTTGACAACAGGAGAGTAGTTGGCAACATGACAAATATGTAGGTTGACTCTAAGTTTTCTGTCTAAGTACTTTGGCATCCTAAAAATAAAAGCATAAGTATATTGCAATGAGAAATTCTGCTTTTTGTAAAACTCCCTTTATTCTCATTTAAAACTTATAGAAAATTTTCTTCATAAAATATAAAATGACTTTATACACACTATACAGAGACTTATAGCATTCTCCTCTTTAGGTTACAAATTTATGAAGTGCTTCAGAATAAATTCACTAAATGGAAACTTTCTGTAAATTCAAAACTTAATGAATTGATTCCTTTCAACTAACAAACTAACAAATTAGCATTGCATAAAACTCCAATATAGAGTCCATATTAGCATCATTGTAAATTCTGTTACATTGATTTATAAACCATAAACTGTCACTGCTATGGAGAAAAGAGGCACCCAGACACCAAAATATGCATACATATGCATGTGCATATTCACACACTCACACACATTTGCATGTTCATGCACACTCACACACCATCTACATGGAGGCTCATGCACATACACTCACGGAGGTTCATGCACACTCATACATGCAAAACACATATATACATATTTATACACTAAAACATACATTAAAATTACACATACATACACATTTAGCAAATACTATGCATAAATGAGCCACTTTTATTGAATCCACACAACACTGTGAGTTAAGTATTACTAACTCCATTGTACAAATGAGGAAATTGAAGCTCAGGAAAGTAAAATAACTAATCCAAGGTCATGCAGTTCCCTAGAAAAGGAAGGGTATGTCTGATTCCAAAATGTGTACAGCTGTTTGTAGAATTAAAAGCAAACCAACTTACTATGTGACCTCTTAAGGATTTCACTACTTATATCATCATTTTTGTTAATAAAACTCAAAGCACATTTCATTGAAATACTTTCTCACTTAATTTTTGAACTGTGCATATTTTGTGGGAAATTTAATCCATATGCTTGTGATTCATTTACGCCAACCCCCCAAAAGCTGTTTCTTAATAGGTATTTGATGTCAAAAGAAGGCTTTTGAATTTTTCAGTGAGATTCCTAAGCTTTATACTTCATTAAAACAAGCAAAACCTTTGTCCCAAACTTGGGGATATTTGGAGGTATGTTTGAGATTTTGTGTGTGTATGTCCTGTCATTTTGAAGATCATTTGCTATGTTTACTCAGTTGTTTGAATAAAGATTAATTTGGTTCTTTTTTAAAAAAATAAATCTTTATTGTTCAGATTATTACAGAGGTTCCTCTTTCCCCCCATAGCTCCCCTCCACCTGATTCCCCCACCCTCACCCCATTCCCTTACCCCCTGCCACTGTCTTCATCCATATGTGTAAGATTTTTGTCCAATCTCTTCCCGCACCCCTCACACTCCCTTCCCCCTGAGAATTGTCAGTCCACTCCCTTTCTATGCCCCTGATTCTATTATATTCACCAGTTTATTCTGTTCATCAGATTTTTTTATTCACTTGATTTTTAGATTCACTTGTTGATAGATATGTATTTGTTGTCACTTTGTTGTTCATCATTTTTATCTTTACCTTTTTCTTCTTCTTCCTCTTCTTAAAGAATACCCTTCAGCATTTCATATAATCCTGGTTTGGTGGTGATGAAGTCCTTTAGCTTTTTCTTGTCTGTGAAGCTCTTTATCTGACCTTCAATTATAAATGATGGCTTTGCTGGGTAGAATAATCTTGGTTGTAGGTTCTTGCTGTTCATCACTTTAAATATTTCTTGCCACTCCCTTCTGGCCTGCATAGTTTCTGTTGAGAAATCAGCTGACAGGCATATGGGTACTCCCTTGTAGGTAATTAACTGTTTTTCTCTTGCTGCTTTCAAGATTCTCTCTTTGTCTTTTGCTCTTGGCATTTTAATTATGATGTGTCTTGGTGTGGTCCTCTTTGGATTCCTCTTGTTTGGTGTTCTCTGCACTTCCTGGACTTGTAAGTCTATTTCTTTCACCAGGTAGGGAAAGTTTTCTGTCATTATTTCTTCTAATAGGTTTTCAATATTTTGCTCTCTCTCTCTTCTTCTGGCACCTCCATAATTCTGATGTTGGTATGCTTGAGGTTGTCCCAGAGTCTCCTTACACTATCTTCATATTTTTTTATTTTTTTTTCTTTTCTTTTTTTCTGGTTGGGTGTTTTTTGTTTCCTCATATTTCAAATCTTTGGTTTGATTCTTGGGGTCCTTTGGTCTACTGTTGAATTTCTGTATATTCATTATTTCAGACAGTGTATGCTAAATTTCTGTCTTGTCCATTTCCATTTTTTTGTCATTCTCATTAAGATCCTTAAAGGTCTCACTAAGTTCCTCAGAGATTTTTAGAAGATTCTTGAGTAACCTTATAACTGGTTTTGAACTCTATGCCCAGTAGTTTGCTTTCCTCCATTTCTTTCATTCGTGACATGTTTCTTTGTCTCTGCATTTTGGCTGCTTCCCTGTTTTGATGGAGTGGTTTTCTGTGGTAGGTGACCAATAGGGCCCAGTGGTTCCGCCTTCCCAATCACCTGAGGTGGACACTCTTGGTGCACCCCTTTGTGGGCTGAGTACACAGTCTTGTTGTAGTTAAGCCTTGATTGCTGTTGGTACACTGGGAGGAATTGACCTCCAGGCCCATTGGTTGAGAGGATCCTCTGTGTCTATAATGGAAGAACTGCTATCCTGGAGACACCCTTCTGGGGCAGGACTTGCTTCAGTGGGGCTTTGGTGCTTACTGAGTCTGCCTCTTGAATGTGTCACTTATGTATGTGAGGAGTTGAAATCTGGTGTCATCTCACACTGACCACTAGGTATACTGGCTCCTGGATCTCCAATGGGGTGCAGGTCAGCTACTGACTGAGGCCACCCAGCAGGAGCTACAGTGAGATCTGCAGATTTTTCCTCTTTGTTTGGGGTTTGGAAGTTTTGGAGCTGTCTGACAAGAGCTGCAGTTTGTTAGGTTAAGCTGCGATAGGGCAGGCCATTTATATGCAAAAGCCGCTGCACACAGTTCGGGTGGGTTTGTAAATTGGGCAGGGCGGGGTGTCAGGGAATCACTAGGGCGTGGCAAACAGCGATGGCTGTCTGTCTGCTGTCTCTGCATCTCCACATCACCATGGAAATTGATATTTAGACAGGGAAATTTCTCCTGTAAGGAAGCCTTTGCATGGAAAGGAGAAGTTGTAACAAAATCTAATGTTTGCAAACTATATCACAAGTCACACACATCCTCTCTAATAAAATGGTAATATGCAAATTAACCATCACTCCGCTACATAAGCCACGCCCACCAGCCAAGTTATGCCCACCAGCCAATCAGGGCGAGTATGCAAATTAACCCCAATCCAAGATGGCTACAGCCACAGAGAACAAGGTTTCCCAGGTAACAGAGGAAGCCAAGCTTTCCATAGCCACTGCAGGCCTAAGCCTCCACTCAAGCTACAAAGTTTCAATTATAGAAGGTAAACAAATTCAAACAAATGGCGGCAGAATGGAGCTTGAGAGAGCAAGCCAGGGTTGCCGGCGGCAACAGGGGAAGCAAAGCTTTCCGCACACCCTGGCCGGACTCACCCGCTTAAGGCTACAAAGTTTCAATTGTAGAAGGTGAATTAACTGCCACATAAATGGCTGCCACCCCGGAGGGAGCAGCAGGCTTGGCTCCGCCCCAGGCTACAAAGTTTCAATTGTAGAAGGAAAATAAATTCCAGATACCAGGGCCTCCCCTTGCGTTGCCAGGGGGCGTGACCGGCCTGCAAGCCACCACAGGCCCCTCGCTCAGGCCGCCCCACACCCCAAGGGAAACCCCACCCTTATCTGTGACACCCTTCAGGGCAAACCAGCTGGCCCCCACCCGTGCACCAGGCCTCTATCTTATCTAATAAAAGAGTAATATACAGATTGATCATCACTGCAACACACAATATAGCTGCCCCCATGTGGTCAAAGATCCTGCCCCCATGTGGACACAAGATGGCCACTACAAGATGGCCAGCAGGGGAGGGCAGTTGGGAGGCACCCGGCCTGCAAGGGAGGGCAGTTTTGAGGGACCAGGCTTGCAAGGGAGGGCAGTTGGAGGTGATCAACCCTGCAGGAGAGGGCAGTTAGGGGTGACCAGGCTGGCAGAGGAGGGAAGTTGGGGGCAAACAGGCTGGCAGGGGAGCAGTTAAGCATCAACCAGGCTGGCAGCGGAGTGGTTAGGGGGTGATCAGGCTGGCAGGCAGAAGCGGTTAGGGGCAATCAGGAAGGCAGGCAGGCAAGCAGTTGGGAGCCAGCAGTCCTGGATTGTGAGAGGGATGTCCGACTGCCCTCCAGGAGTCCCAGATTGGAGAGGGTACAGGCTGGGCTGAGGGATAACACCCCGCCATGCACGAATTTCGTGCACCGGGCTTCTAGTTACTTATTATAAGTCTCAAAAACACCACACTATGAAATAGATATTTATTCTGCTGTTGTTATTGTTATGATTATTATTAATATTATTCCTATGTTAAAGATGAACAAACTGAGGTTCAGAGTTGCCTAAGGCTATTATTATACCTAGGAGAGCACAAAGTAAAATAAAACTCCAAGGAGAGCCATCCAATCTAGGCAAAATAAAGATTTGAGGCAAAAGCAGGATGTTTCTGAAGTTTGTGAAAAATAAAAGTACATTGTAAGTCATTAAAAAAACCAGAACTTTTGGTCAACCAACATGAACCTTCCTACCAAAGCCTTGACTGTGCCTCTTCAGGCTGCTGCCCAAATTAAGGCTGACCTATGGAGAACCTTTTGTTCTCATGTCCTCATGTTCTCTCTCCCCTCCCCTCTCCTCTCTTTCTTCTTCCCTCCCCTCTCTTCCTCCCCGCCCCCCTCTCCGGTCTTCTATCCCTATTCATCTTTCTATCAATCTCTCATTCTTTATCTCAGTCTCCCTGGCCTTTCTCTTTCTCTCAGTTTAAGATAGGCAGCTCTTAGAGGAAAATAACGGTTTTTTGTTTGTTTGTTTGTTTTTTGTTGTTTTTTTTTTTTTTTTTTTTGCTTACAGGTTAGGTTTCTGTGTTCAACTGAATGCCAAAACATTAGATGCCAAAGTATGCCTGTAATGGAACCAAATATATCACCCTTATTCATAGAGTCAGCATGGAATAAATATGGGAAAATATGGAATTATGGGTTCTGGTTCTATTTTATATTGACTGTATACTTTTAGGGAAGTGTCCCAGTATCTCTGTGATTCAGCTTTATCATCTAAAAATGGTAATGCTATCTTCCAGGATTATTGCAAGGATTAAATGAATGCATGTATGTAAAGTGCATAGTATAGTGCAGGCACAGAGTCAGTGCTCATGTAAGGGGATTGGGTCATGAAGTTTGGCTTCCATTATAATTAAATAGAGATTGTCTTTTTCATAATTTTGTAAGTATTTGTTTATTCCAGGGTGTTCCTAAGTAGGCTTATTACAGCAGATGAAAGGCACTACTGCCTTCTCTGGGCTCCAGGAAGTAGGAAAAACTGGTTATATTCTACTAAGCAAGCTCTATCTTGTTCCGTTGCTCACCAGCACTAGTCCCCAACACACAGAGACACATACCTCTCTACACACACTGATAGAACCTACCTCAACATAGTGAGACAGCACAGTGAAATGGGACTTCTTACTTAGTAGGGCTGATGCAAAATTTAAAGGTCATGATAAAAATTGCTAGCACAGCCCTAATCGGTTTGGCTCAGTGGATAGAGCATTAGCTTATGGAATCAAGGGTCCCAGGTTTGATTACAGTCAAGGGCATGTACCTTGGTTGCAGGCACATCCCCAGTAGGGGGTGTGCAGGAGGCAGCTGATCAATGTTTCTAACTCTCTATCCCTCTCCCTTCCTCTCTGTAAAAAAATCAATAAAAGTATTTTTTAAAAAATGCTAGCACAATGTTTAGCACAAAAGTGAAGCTCAAAAGTTTAGCTATTAGTGTTGGTGTTTTTTGTTATCCAGAAATACTATGGGCTGTTTTAACTTCTAAACCTAATCAGAGCCTGAACTTTATTGAAATTTCTGAGGTTCTAGGCTATTTTGACTGCCATTTAATTGTTTTCACCAACAGGGAAGAAGGAAATAAATGGTAAAGTCCTAAGGGGCCAGAATCATATATTTCAGCATTGTATGACTTCTCCCTCCCACCCTCATCCTGGTTAGCCCAGGTCATTGCACAGAATAGGAGCTCAGTACTGATTAAAAATAAATTAAAAATGGTGATGCATGTTCAGATGTCTCTCAGAACTTCTTTGGTATAGTTTTTTTGTCAACAATAATGCTTTTCTGCTGTGTGCTTGTACTCCCATAGCCCTGGGCTTTTTAGTGGAGTCCGCTTTACAAATGTTAGCAGAATCTGTGCAAATTCCCCAGTTCTTTCAAAAGAATAGATATGTTCTTAGCCCAGCCCAGCCACTTTATCCTGAGTTTCAACTCTCACTAGTCTTGAACCTACAATGCTTTCCTTTTCTTTTACTCATCTCCTCCAGGAGAAATCTTATCCTTGGAGATGCAGCATAAATACCACTTCTTCCATGAAGCCTTCTTTGATCTCTCCATCTGGAAATGATCTCACTCTCCTTTGAACATCATTGCCCTTTGTACTTCTCCTTTGGCACTTCTCCCATTCCACCTTATATTAGAATTGTAATCCTGTCTCAGCTCCCCTGCTAGTCTGTGAACTCTTTGAGGGCACAGAACTGATTTTATAAACTTTTAGTTTCCCCAACAATAACTAGCACTTCCTAGCTCATTGGTGTTCAATACACACTTGTGCAAATAAATTAATCCAAGCTAGGTGCATAGTACATGACTTGAGAAAAGTTGGCAAACCAGTGGAAAGCCTGTCTTGACATGAAATACCGGAAAGGATAAAGCTGTATTATAAAAGAAGGCATAGTGCATTACCATATTTCTTTGTCAGAAACATTATTATTAGCCTGAAAATTGCCTAAGGCAGGATATTAACTAAAGGGGATCTGATGGAAAAAAAAATAATGTTTCATTAACCCTCCCATAAAATAACATACATTTATAAAAAATTAAATCCTGATGACTTTTTAAATGATTGTAACAGCATTTCAGTAAATGGCATTTTAAGAGACACAAATGCTCAATTGCAGCCTTGACAGAATTCATCCATTACCTCAACCTTGTTTGTCTCTAAAACTATTCAGAGTCAGCTGGTTTGACCATTTCCCCTACCTCCCTTTGACCTAAGCTCCCATGTTTGCTAGCTGGTGGGTTTGTAGTCAAAGCTAAATGACAGTTGTGGCAGTAAAAATGCTTTTTATAAACAGAAACTAAGACCATGTAAATACAATCCTGGCATCAGGTTGTATACTTAAGTACTAAGCTTAAGTACTCCTCGACTGCTAGACCATCAGCATGTAAAGGATCTACCTGTCTTACTATGAGATCACTCATTCATTTGCTCTTGAGTTTTTTCCTGCTTTATGGAGGGTGGCTTAATTTTTTTAAATTAGTAAAACACCTATTTGTATGCACTACATAATCTGCACCATCATACTGGGTTTGCTGTTTCTTAGGCTTTGTGATCAATTAGTTTTCCTAATGGCTTATTTTTCATTGAGATATAATTGACATATACCATTATACTAGCTTCAAGTGTACAATAAAATGATTTTATATTTGTATATATTGTGAAATGATTGTCATAATAAGACTAGTTAACACCTATTACCACTCATGGCTACAATTTTTTTCTCATGATAAGAACTTTTAAGATCTACTCTCTTAGTAACTTTCAAATTTACAATACAGTATTATTAACTATGATAGTTTTTAATTTGACCTCTGTATACCCCAATCAGATAGGTTACTATGGATAGAGTACACTGTAGGATCAGCATAAGCTCTGGGCAAGGCAGCAAAGTAACAATATTCCTGGATTTCTGGTTCCCTCTGGTTCACATAGTGGCACTTTCATCCCCATCTTAAAGTCCCTTTTCCTCCTGACCTACCAAATCCCATGCTCTCTCCTAGCTTTCCTATTTGCACTGGTCCTGTAAACTTCCCATTACCCTTCTTCTTAGCAGCTTCATTCATAACTTTTCTGTTCAGTGTCTTCATTTTACAAGACTCTTCTCTCAGCTAGATTTCAATGGTGGTAATGGGTCAGTTCAGATTAATTGATGTGTCACTACCAAAGTAATCCAATGCTTTAGTCAATAAGATATACATACTATCCAAACATGGATATATTCAGATGACCAATAACATTTTGTTTCTATGAATGCATGATTCCCAGAAAACCCTTAGGATATTAATGTCAGGAATATCACCCATATAGCAGGAATACTTTTCATTCTGATCTTATTCCCATCTTTAACTCTTATTAAAAGGGCTGTTTTCATGGTAACTGACAAGGCTAAGCCTCTCTACCATGGTCAGGAAAACTAGTAGAAAAGAAATGTGGAGGAGGAATAGTTCAGATGCACACCATTGAAAATGGTGCAAAGCTAGGTATATATCTGCTATGAAGTAAACATTTGTGTACCCACAAAATTCATGTTAAACCCCCAATCCCCAATTTGATAGTATTTAGAGGTGCAGCCTTTAAAAAATAATAATTAAGTTATAAAGATGGAACTTTGGTAAATGGGGTTATAATAAGAAGAAACACAAGAGAGATGATCTTTCTCTCTGCCATGTGAGGATAAAGAAAGAGGGTGGCTGCATACAAATCAGGAAGAGGGCCTTCACCAAAATCAAATCAGCTGGTACCTTGATCTTGGATTTCCAAACCTCCAGAACTGTGAGAATTCAATGTCTGTTGTTTAAGCCATTGAGTCTATGGTATTTTTGTTTTAACAGCCTACAATGACTAAGATAACACTCAAAATAAATACATACAAAGTGTACCAAAACTCAGGTATAATGTGCTATGTTATCCCATTTATATAAAGGGTAGATACAGTCTAAACTAATCTATGGTTTCAAATTCAGGATGGTGAATACCCTTGGCAGGAGAAGGTAATGACTAAGGGAGTCTTGTAAGTGCTATCCAGGTTCTGTTTCTTGATCTAGGTGTTGGTTCCATAAGTATGTTCAGTTTTTTTAAAATTTATCAAGCTGACACAATTTTTGCACTTTCTGTATGAATATATGTTACATTTCATTAATAAGTTAAATAAAGTAAAATACCAATAAAACTACTGTATAAAGGGGAAGGGTAAATGCCACAAAACAAAGACAGGAATAAAGTGATTGAACTTCTTGAAAAACCTGTTGGGAAGAAAAATAGAAATAGAAGAGAGAGCCAGGTAAATAATTATTCTTGTAACTGTAACACTTTTTCACTCAATAAATATTTCTTGAGCATCCATAATATTATAGGTACCATTCTAAATGCTTGGGACATATCCATGAAGAAAACATGGTTCTGCCCTTGTGGCTCTCACATTCTAGTGAGAGTCATATCCTATCAGTGTTAAGTGTGGTAATCTTTCAAAGGAAATATAAAGGGATCTCAAAACCTAAACCTCCAGCAACTGTTCTTTATACTGTGCTTTGCTTTATGTGACCAGCAGCTGTATCAAGACACTGGAATGACTTGTGGTAACCTATCTAGTCTTCCTAGATGGTTTCAGATGATTTGACAACAAGCAGCAATGCTCTGAATAAAATACAACGTAAAATTGTGGGTTGCACTCTAAATGTGTTTTGAGTCCAGCTTAAAGGACATGTTGTGCTCTCTTAAGCTGACTGAGAAATAGGCTTTTCCCTCCTCCTACTGGGCGCCCCTCACTCTGGCACCTGTCATCCATTATGAGACCTCCTACTGGGATCTTTCATCATTTAAGGTATATGATGATTTTCATTACTGCCCAGGCTAATTGGTAGTGAGTATTCCTTTAAAATATATTCCCCTAAATAGTGGGCTTTTGACTTGCTTTGAAGTTTCTAACACCAACATGATTGGACTAAAGTCATAGATACTAATCACAGAAACGGAAAATTTTAGTGAAGGATGAATCACCACCATGGTTCTTTTCTTATTATAGCCAGTTGGGCATTAAACACACAAGTGAAAGGAAATCTTACAAGCTTTAAACTATCCCATGGCTGTCTCTGGTAGCAGGCTTGCTAGGTCCACTGTGTGCCCCCCCTTGTGAAATTACCATCTAAAAAGAAGTCTTTGATGTGCCCAGTTTGCTTTCCAAGTCAGCAGAATACATTAGATATTTTCTAAAGTACCTCATACTGTAAGATTTCAACATGTGAAATAATATGTTGAATTTAGTATAATAAATACTTTCTAGAGAGGGATTGGAAATACTGTATAGTGCTTTAATTAGTTGTTAGCATCTGACTTAATAAAGTGTTCAGGTTGGAAGGGAAAGATATCATGAAAGACCTTCTGCAAACTTTCATTTTCAGGTTGAGAAACCAAGGCCCTAAAAGGGTCAATGAGTTGGTGGCAGTATCCAGTATTGAACACAGGTTTCCTGACTACCACCCCAGCACATCTTCTACTCTACTAATATTGTAAATAAAATCATGTCACAAGCTTAACGACTGTCTTCTACCCTTGCTATTCATATGCTGTATGTATTCATGTGTGTGTACAAAGAAAACATTCATAGCCCTAGCTGTTTTGGCTCAGTGGATAGAGCTTCAGCCTGCGGACTGAAGGGTCCTGGGTTTGCTTCCAATCAAGGGCATGTACCTTGGTTGCAGGCTTGATCCCCAGCCCTGGTCAAGGTGCGTGTGGGAGGCAACCAATTGATGTGTCTCTCTCACATCCATGTATCTCTCTTTCTGTCTCTTTCCTTCCCTTCCGCTCTCCACAATGGGAATATATTCTCCAGTAAGTATTAACCAAAAAAAAAGGAGAAAGACAGAGAGAGGGAGAGAGGGAGAGAGGGAGAGAGGGAGAGAGGGAGAGAGGGAGAGAGGGAGAGAGGGAGAGGAGAGAGAGAGAGAGAGAGAGAGAGAGAGAGAGAGAGAGAGAGAGAGAGAAAGAAAGAAAGAAAGAAAGAAAGAAAGAAAGAAAGAAAGAAAGAAAGAAAGAAAGAAAGAAAGAAAGAAAGAAAGAAAGGAAGATTCACAGAAAATAAGGCATTTCTGGAATGTAACATTATACTTTTAAACATACGGATTTTAAACTAGATTCTTTATTAAATTTATTTGGGTCACATTGGTTAATAACATTACATATGTTTCAAGTGTACAATTCTTTTTAATACAGCATCTGTATTTTGCATTATGTGTTCATCACCCAAAGTCAAATCTCCTTTCATCACCATATATTTGATCCCCTTTATGCTCTTCTACCTCCCATCACCCCCCTTTCCCTCCAGTAACCACCTCACTATTGTTTGTGCCTATGTGTTTGTTTTAAACTAGATTTTTAAACTAAGTTATTGTTTACAATTTTAGGATAAATGTTGCAGTTTATTTTCTTTTAGTTGTAGGTTAAGTAGCTCTTTGATTTAGAATTCATTTTTTAACATTAACTTGTTCTGTATTAAATATCATAAATCAGAAATATTTAACATTGTTCGTATAGTTGTTTAATTATGAAATCAGGAATATGAAATATGATCTGTGTGGGTAAGAAAATAGACTCAAACTTCTATTAATGCTTATTTTTCATTTTATCAAAAATACTTGCTATTGCAAATTATGGTTTATAACCTCTATGAGGGTAAATGATGTCATTTTGTTCACTACTGAATCCCCAGTACCTAGTACAGAACCCAGCATATAATAGGTGCTCAGTAAATATGTTGAATGAGTAAAAAAACTTTTAGACACAAGCTAGCTATGTGATGTGCATCTGCTTTGTGATTGAAAAAGGAGCCACATACTAAACCTGACAAGCTCAGAGGAGGTCCACATGGCAAGCCTTACAAACTCAGAGACCTAAAGTAACCACATAGGATGGTATGAAATTAAAACTTTCTAAGTAAAAGCAAGTCATGGCATGTAGTCATGTCCTACGCCTTTATCTTCCTTGACAAAGGTCAATCTTGCCGAAACCGGTTTGGCTCAGTGGATAGAGCGTCGGCCTGCGGACTCAAGGGTCCCAGGTTCGATTCCGGTCAAGGGCATGTACCTTGGTTGCGGGCACATCTCCAGTAGGGGATGTGCAAGAGGCAGCTGATCGATGTTTCTCTCTCATCGATGTTTCTAACTCTCTATCCCTCTCTCTTCCTCTCTGTAAAAAATCAATAAAATATATTTTTAAAAAAAGGTCAATCTTTACCTTAACTGAGCCTGTCTATTTGCATCTAAGATAACATACCTTGAAAATGTCAGAGTAATCCCCTTTTCTAGACCCCCTTAGGGGCACAATCTCCCACCAGAACTTGAGAACGGAGAACCCATGGTTGTTATCTTCTTCTCCTATATACCATCTCTATGTGCCATAAATATTAATTTTTATCTATCTTACACCTATCAATATCAAACAAGTATGTGTCTATTCATTTTTCTCTTTATCCAATCTCAGAGATTTCCCCACTTTGCTTTCTCCCACCTCCCTAATCTACAACCAATGAATTTTATGTAACCCCCTTACATTTTACCCTTGGATTCTGATGCATAACATAAGTGGCAAAACGGCCAGTTTCCAGAACATTTTCTCAATCCATTGAGATTTTGATTCCTGGCAATTGTTAGCAGTTTGGCTCAAACAAACTCATAAGAAATTCTTACAGGTTTAGACATTTCTTACATCAACAGTATGATATTTGCTGTCACTGAAAATAGATTTAAGTCTCTAGACCCAAAGATCATGTTTGAAATTTAAATGAGTACTATTTACCTGATCTTCTCCCTCATATAATGATGGAATTAGGGGGAAGAGGGGAAAGTTAAGTTATCTTCTGATCCAACTCCCTTCTTTTATAGAAAAGGAAAGAGCCTAGCCCATAAAGAGGGAAGTGACTTCCTAAGGATCATATAGCTAGCTAGCAAAAAATCCCAGGTTAGAACCTAACATAAGACCATTGGCTAGTTACCTTTCACAAATTTATATTTTGTGTTGGCTTTAGTATCACTAGATCAGTGGATCTCAAACTAGTTCTCTCCTGATCAGTAGCATAAGCATCATCTAAGACCTTGTTAGAAATGTAAATTATTTGCCCACTTTGGACCTACTAAATCAGAACTTCTGGGGGTAGGGCCCAGAATGAAGGGTTTTAATAAGCCTTCCAAGCAGATTCTGATGCATTCAAATTTGAGAAGCACTGGTCTACATAATCTTAACAACTCTTCTGATATTCTATGTCATTCCAACTTGATAAGTGTTTCATTTACATAAAAAGAAATGTATCTTGTGTATTTTTGTAATCAACTGAGATTGAGAAAGTCAAGAGTCATGTTGTTTTCATACAACCTACTCAGGTTCCTGACAAAATAAGTGTTCCTGGTAGTCATTAAGTGTTTATAAAAGTCATCTTATTATATTGTCTCAATTTCATTGCCATTTCTATATGTACTAGATAGGCAATACAATGCATGGTTAATTACCTGGGTCTTGGAATCAGATTGACCTGGTTTTGAATCTCAAATCTACCAGTATCTAGTTGTGCCACCTTGGGCCCATTGATTAAACCTTTCTGAGTCTCACTTTCTCATCTCTAACAACAGGAATAATTATATACCTATTCTTTAGTATTGATATGAAGATTAAATAAGAAAAATGCATGTAAAGAGCTTAATATAGAGAGGGAAAATGGAGGCTGGCAGGACGGAGGTGATGGAGAGGAAGTGAGTGAGTGAGGGATGAAAGGAGAGTGTGTGGATGTGTGTGGTGTGTGTGTGAGTGAATATGGGACAAATTAAAATGCACCTCCCATCACTAATCTGCTCCTCCACTGTCCCCTATCCTTGAATTTTCCTCCTGTAACTAGTCCTTTACATCCACCATGAGCCAGGGCTTGCTAAAAACACAGGCTTGATCATGACACTAAAAGCCCTAAGTAATAAATGAAAAGAGGTGAGAGACTAACATAAATTTCGCAGAAGCAGCAGGGCTGGCAGACCAGGCTCTCTTGGACAAGGAGAGACTACCACCACTGAGGGTACTCCCTGGACTGCGGGACTCCACCACGGAGCCCATGCCATCTTGAAGGGGAAAACGGCCTTTTTTAGGAACTCATCAGCACCACCAACCAGACAGGCCCTGGAACTGCCCCATGATCCAGCAGCCACCCCAGCCAAAATCCTGCTGCCCCACCTGCAGACCCACGGACCCTGAGACCTCCACCTCCAAAGTTGCACCGCTCCTGCAGCAGTAAGTACAACTCCCCCCTCCCCAGCAGCAGAACTCCAGACTCCACATTCTCGAGTTTCCAGTGTGCAGGCATCCAGGGCACACCACACCTTAGGCAGTTCCTGGGAGCCACTGGGAGCCCCTGCTGGGTGTGATTTTGTACAGACAAGGGCATGCGGCCCTGCAGTAGAAATTCTGAATTTCCTCTGCCTGAATAACTGCCCGCAGACACTCCAGCTGTGCAACTTCAGTGCCAGGGCCCCTAAGAGTGCATCAGAGCTCTGCGCAGGCAAAGGCACCTCCACTCTCGCACATTTCCAAAGAGCAGGCCCCCTGAGCCATCTATCCACAGCATGCTCTGGGGAATAGCTGTGAGACTCTGCAGGTTAGGTTGTGATTCTGCACAGACAAGGGCGTGCTGCCCCGCAGTAGAAATTCTGAATTCCCTCTTCCTGAATAACTGCCCATAGCCACCCCAGCTGCTCTACCTAAGTGCCAGGGCCCCTCAGAGTGCATCAGAGATCTGAACCGGCAAACAGATGCACATTTCCAACAGGCAGGCACCCTGAGCACGTCTATGCAGAGGGCGCTCGTGGGAGCCACTGTGAGCTCTCCCTGAGTGTGATCTTGGACAAACAGGGGCACACTATCCTCTGGCAGTAGAAATTTTGAATTCACTCATCCTGGATACCTGCCCACAGACGTCTCAATTATGTGGCTACACTGCCAGGGCCCTTCAGAGTGCTTCAGTGTGCCCCGCTGGAAAATATACCATGGGTGTCCCTGTGATCTGCCACTAGGAGTGAGCGCCTAGCCACCACAGGTGCAGCAGCAAATGCTGAGTCTACCCACCCCACAACTGCAGAACTCTGGACACCATAGTCACGCCTTTCCAGAGCACAGGTCCCCTGAGCCTCATCACCCGAACAGACGGTTCCTGGGTACCACTGTGAGTCCCTGCTGGGCACACATGATTTCAATCAAGGGTGCAAGACAGCAAAAATTGGCACACGCCCCTCCATGGCTGCTGATTTCTAGACACCACAGTTGTGCCTCTCCAGCTTGCAGGCCTACATCAAGAGAACCCAAATAGTTCAAGTAGGGAGCTACACTAGATTACCAGGCCCAGGAGACCTGAGAGGATACAACAGTAGCACCATCCCCAAAAGAACCTGGGTAGCAAAGCAATTGGATCTATTATCAAAATAATACAGTAAAACATGGGAAGACAAAAAAGCAATCGCCAAAGAAAAGAAAAAGAGGAATCACCAGAAAAGGAGTTAAATGAAATTGAGGCTAGCAACATACCAGAGAAAGAATTCAGAGTAATGGTTCTAACAGTGATGGCGAACCTATAACACGCGTGTCAGCACTGACATGCGTAGCCATTTCTGATGACACATAGCCGCTGAGGCGGCCGCATGCCGAGGATGAAACATTTGCTGCTACTGAGGATGAAACATTTGCAAAATAATGTTTTTTCCTCAAAGTGACACACTACCCGAGTTATGCTCAGTTTTTTGGCGAAGTTTGACACACCAAGCTCAAAAGGTTGCCCATCACTGGGTTCTAAGGATGTTCAAACGGCTGGATGACAAATACACACAACTCAATGAGAATTATAAGGAGCTGAATGAGAATGTCGCCAACATAAAAAAGGAACCAAGAGGAGATGAAGAAACAACATAGCTGCAATAAAGAATACAATGGAAGGCTTAAACAGTAGACTAAAAGAGGCTGAGGACCGCATCAACAAATTAGAAGACAAGGTAGGAAAAAACACACAGAAACAGCAGCAACTGGAAAAAAGACTTAAAAAGCAAAAGGAGAGCCTAAGGGAGCTTTGGGACAACACAAAATGAAACAATTATTATCCCATAATAGGGATACCAGAAAGCGAGGAAGAAAAGTAAGGAATAGAAAACCTGTTTGAAGAAATAATGACAGAAAACTTTCCTGATATTGGCAAGAAAAAAAAAACATGCAAGTCCAAGAAGCACATAGAGTCCTAAACAAGATGAACCCTAAAAGACCAACATCAAGACACATCATAATTAAATTGGCAAACACCAATGACAAAGTAAGAATCTTAAAGGATGCCAGAGAAAGACAGAAAGTTACCTACAAGGGTTCTCCTATTAGAATATCAATGGACTTCTCAACTGAAACACTCCAGGACAGAACGGAATGGAATGAAATTTACAAAGTTATGCAAAGCAAGGGACTGAACCCAAGAATACTATACCCAGCAAGGCTATCATTTAAAATTGAAGGTGGAATCAGGAGCTTCACAGACAAAAAAGGGTTAAGAGAGTTTTTCACTACCAAGCCAGCAATGCAAGAAATGCTAAAAGGACTGCTGTAAAAGAAGAAAGAAAAGGCAAGAAGAAACACAAACATTAAGGAAAAATATGACAACAAACATGTACTTATCAATAATAACATTAAATGTAAATGGATTAAATGCACCAATCAAAAGACATAGGGTAGCTGAATGGATAAGAAAACATGGCACATATATTTGCTGCCTGCAAGAGACCGAACTCAGACCAAAGGATTCACACAGACTGAGAGTGAAGGGATGGATAAACATTTTTCAGGCAAATGGAAATGAGAAAAAAGCTGGAGTTGTGATACTTATATCTAAAAAATAGACCTCAAAGTAAAGGCCATAACAAGAGATAAGGAAGGCCACTACAAAATACTAAAGGGAGTAATTCAACAAGAAGATATAACTCTGGTAAACATATATGCACCCAATACAGGAGCACGCAAATACATAAAACAACTTCTAGAAGATATCAAGGGAGAGATTGATGGCAATACAGTCATAGTAGGGGACTTTAATACACCACTGACACCACTGGATAAATCCTTTAAACAAAAAATCATCAAAGAAACAGCAATCCTAAATGACACACTAGATCAGATGGACTTAATTGACATCTTTAGAACATTTCACCCCAAAGCTACAGAATATACATTCTTCTCCATTGCACAGGGAACATTTTCAAGGATAGAGCACGTATTAGGACACAGGAAAAGTCTCTTCAAATTCAAGAAGATAGAAATCATATCAAGCATCTTCTCAGATTACAATGGCATAAAACTGGAAATCAACTACAATAAAAACAATAAAAAAAATCAAATACCTGGAGAATAAAAAGCATGCTATTAAACAATGACTGGGTTACCAGAGAAGTCAAAGAAGAAATAAAAAAACATCATGGCAACAAATGACAATGAAAACACAATAATCCAAAATCTGTTGGACACAATGAAAGCAATCTTGAGAGGGAAGTTCATAGCTCTACAATCCTACTGCAAAAACACAAGAAACAATGGTAATAAATTATCTAACCCTACAACTCAAAGAGTTAGAAAGAGAACAACAAGAAAAGCCCAGTGAAAGCAGAAGGAAGGAACTAATAAAGATCAGAGTGGAGATAAACGATATAGAGACTAAAAAAACAATACAAAGATCAACAAAACCAAGAGTTGTTTCTTTGAAAGGATAAAAAATATTTATGAACCTATCGCCAGGCTCACCAAGAAGTGAAGAGAGAGGACCCAAGTAAACAAAATCAGAAATGAAAGAGAAGAAATAACAACAGACCACACAGAAATACAAAGGATTATTTTAAAAATATTATGAACAACTCTATATCAACAAACGGACAACCTGGAGGAAATGAACATATTCCTAGAAAAATACAACCTTCCAAAACTCAATCAGGAAGAATCTAAACATCTCAATAGGCCAATAACTATGGAAGAAATTGAAGCAGTCATCAAAAAGCTTCCAGCAAACAAAAGCCCGGGGACAGACGGCTTCACAGGGGAGTTTTACCAAACATTCAAGGAACAACTAAAACCTATCATCCTCAGACTTTTCCAAAAAATTCAAGAGGAAGGAACACTTACAAGCTCATTCTATGAAGCCAGCATCACCCTAGTACCAAAACCAGATAAAGACAACACAATGAAAGAGTATTACAGGCCAATATCCCTCATGAACATAGATGCCAAAATCCTCAACAAAATTCTAGCAAATCGGATCCAGCAGTACATCAGAAAGATCATACACTATGACCATGTAGGATTTACTACAGGGATGCAAGGATGGTACAATATTTGCAAATCAATAAACGTGATATGTCACATAAACAAATTGAGAGATGAAAATTACATAGGCATATCAATTGATACAGAAAAAGCATTTGACAAAATCCAACACCCTTTCTTGATAAAAACTCTCAGCAAGGTGGGAATAGAAGGATCATACCTCAACATAATAAAAGCCATATATTACAAACCCACAGCCAACATCATACTCAATGGGAAAAAACTAAAACCATTTCCCCTAAGATCAAGAACAAGACAAGGATGCCAACACTCACCATTCCTGTTTGACATAGTGCTGGAAGTATTAGCCATTAGGATCAGACAAGAAGAAGAAATAAAAGGCATCCAAATTGGAAAACAAGTAAAACTGTCCTTATTTGCAGATTACATGATACTGTACATATAAAACCCTAAAAACTCCATCAAAAAATATTAGACTTAATATATGAATTCGGCAATGTAGTAGGATACAAAATTAATGCCAAGAAATCTATGACATTTCTATACACCAACAGTGAACTTACAGAAAGAGAGACTAAGAAAACAATCCCATTTACCATCACACCAAAAAATTAAGATACCAAGGAATAAAATTAACTAAGGAGGTAAAAGACCTATATGTGGAAAACTACATGACAGTGAAAAAAGAGATAGAGGAAGACATAAACAGATGGAAGAACATACCATGTTCATGGATTGATAGAATCAACATATTCAAAATGTCCATACTACCCAAAGCAATCTATAGATTCAATGCACTTCCCATTAAAATACCAATGACATATTTCACAGACCTAGAACGAACTTTCCAAAAATTCATCTGAAATAAAAAAAGACCTTGAATAGCTGTAGCAATCCTGAGAAAGAAGAACAAAGTACGTGGGATCTCAATACCAGATATCAAGCTGTATTACAAAGCTACTGTTCTCAAAACTGCCTGGTAGTGGCACAAGAACAGACATATAGATCAATGGAATAGAATAGAGAACCCAGAAATCGACCCAAACCACTATGCTCAATTAATATTTAACAAAGGAGGCATGAACATACCTCTTCAATAAATGTTGTTGGGAAAATTGGACAAATACATGCAAAAAAATGATACTCTATCACCAACTTACACTATACACAAAAATAAACTCAAAATGGATCAAGAAGTTAAACATACGATGGGAAACCATAAAAATACTAGAGGAATCCACAGGCAGCAAAATCTCAGACATATGCCAAAACAATTTCTTCACTGATACCACCCCCAGGGCAATGGAAACTAAAGAGAAAATAAACAAATGGGACTACATCAAAATAAAAAGCTTTTGCAAGGCAAAGGAAACCATCAATAAAACAACAAGAAAGCCCACTACATGGGAGAACATATTTGCCAATTATATCACTGATAAGGGTTTAATCTCCAACATTTACAGGGAACTCATACAACTTATCAAAAGGAAGATAAACAACCCAATCAAAAAATGGGCAACTGACCTAAATAGATACTTTTCGAAAGAAGACAGGAGGAAGGTCAGGATACATATGAAAACATGCTCAAAGTCACCAATCATCCAAGAGATGCAAATCAAAACAACAATTTGGTACATCCCACACCTGTCAGAATGGCTATCATCAAGAAATCAACAAATGACAAGTGCTGAGGAGGATGCGGAGAAAAAGGAACCCTCATGCACTGTTGATGGGTATGCAGACTGGTGCAGCCACTGTGGAGAACAGTATGGAGTTTCCTCAAAAAACTAAAAATGGACCTTCCATTTGACCCAGTGATCCCACTTCTAGGAATATATCCCAAGAAACTAGAATCATGAATCAGAAAGGATATATGCACCCCTATGTTCATAGCAGCACAATTCACCATAGCTAAAATTTGGAAACACCCTAAGTGCCCATCAGCATATGACTGGATTAAAAAACTGTGGTACATCTACACAATGGAATACTATGCTGCGGTAAAAAAGAAGTTCTTACTATTTGCAGCAACATGGATGGAGCTAGAGAGAATTATGCTAAGTGAAATAAGCCAGGCAGAGAAAGATAAATATCACTTGATCTCACTCATTTATGGAATATAATGAACAACATAAACTGCTGAACAAAAACAGATGCAGAGACAGAGAAACATTGATCAGAACGTCAAACCTCAGGGAAGGTAAGGGAGGGTGGGGCTAAGGGGGAGAGATCAACCAAAGGACTTATATGCATGCATATACCAGTAAGCCTAATCAATGGACACAGACAACAGGGGAGTAAGGGCATGCATTGGGGGGTGGGGGGTAATGGAGGAATAAGGACACATATATAATACCTTAATCAATAAAGAAATTTAAAAAAAGAGCTTAATATAGTGCCTTGTATATAGTAATTGCTTAGTAATGGCAGCTATTATGATGATGATGATGATGATTAGCATAATAATTACCATCATCATCATCATCATCATTTGTTCTCAAGTAGGATGGATTATTCATTTGGACACAGATTTGGCATAAATTTCAAACTGGTAAATAATTTTTTTTTAGTATTTCAAATGTCATTGTGTCTGTTTTCTCTGTTATTTGAATCTTCTCAGGCTTTATGAAAGTGAGTTTCAGGCACAGCCTAGAGAAATGTTGTCTAGGGTTCCTCAGATATAATTTACAATATAAACCTTATAGATGAATTTGCCTGTTGTGGGTTTTCCCTTCCAAATATAAAAACACATCAGAACACGAAATACCTCTGATATATATTCTCACTCATACACAGTTTTAATGAAGGTGCTTCCTGTCTTCACTAGGCCTATATAGCAGAGGGAAGAATGGAAGGTCATGGTAATAAAAAACATATCTGCTTCGCTCCACATAGGCTATATGTTTTACCAAGTCCTCAGAATCAGATGGAGACAATATAAATCTTGCTTAATCACCTAACTTATGAATTGGAACAAAAATGATAATTAATATTTCTTCTGAGGCCAAAAGATCTCCTCTAATGTGACAGTCATGGCCCCTTTTCCAGATGTCTCTTAAGAATCACAGCAGATCCCTGAGTACCCTCAACTTCCAGTCAGGGAGCCAGGAAAGTAGCCACACCTGGAGTGAGTTTGGGTGGCGGTGTCCCATGTAAATTCTCTTTTCAAGTCATTTTAAGAATTTCAATGCTGACAACTTTTATTAACAATTCTCCATGTTTCTGTCATTGAGAGAAAATGAGGAAACAGTTTCCCTGGTGTATTTCATGGCAGAGAGGCATGACTATATTACAGCCTCTCAATTTTTGAAGTAAGCAGCACTTCAAAGATGAAACATAGGTAACTCTTAACATCTGCCAAATGTTTTCAGTTCTTATATCAAAGAAAGTGAAATAATCACAAATCCTAAAGAAAGAAATCAAGCTTTATAATTTATTCAATTAGAAGATATAAAATGCTGGGCTAAGTCTATTTTGACAAGGAAAATGTTGTCAACAGACACAAATGCTTTCAGGAAGAAGTGTCTTAACTGCAAGAGCCTTTTTGGTTACATTTCTAAAGCCTTTGAGCTTAGCTCAGCTCCCTAGATGCTCTAGCAAATGTTTGTGAATTGAAGAAAACGTGTTGAGCTTTAGGGGAAAGAGGAAGAGGGAGCATTTGTAAACTCATCATGTGCATTTCTTAAAACAACCTTTGGTCCAAAGTTTATTTTCATGTATAAATGGTTACCAGAAAAAAATTCTATTTTAAAAAATTCTTATCCTTTTGCAAGTCTGCAAAAATAAAGCCTATTTAAAATTCCACACTCGTGGAGATGTGGCTTTAGGGAAGGAAGACCCATTAGACGCAGAGATGATTAATGCTCCCCTCGGAATCTTATTTGCTTCTTCAACTGATTGCTCATATAGAATCTTACTTACCAAGTACTTAAGTATTTAAGTGCTTTATCATTCTTGGAAATCACTACTGACTAGCCTGCCTTGGAGAAGGAGAAGAGGTACAAGCACACAATATTCCCTGAATAGGGGAAGCAGCCCAATTTCTACAACCCTGCCCCACAATAACAGCTATACATCTGTCCCTTCCCCCAAATAATCTAGTCTTGAAATACGGATCCCTAGAACACTACTAGCCTATGCAATAGTTTCTGTAAGGCATCTAAATATTAGTCACTCTCTAATTTGTAGAACCACTTTCTTTCAAATGAATAGTAAACCTTGCAATGAGGGACTGGAAGAAGAGAACGAATTGTTAATAGATTATAATTTTTAAATGTCTGCTAGACATTTCTCCTTGGATATCCTCTGGCACAATAAATTTTATATGCTCAGATGCAAAATCATTATCAATCTTTGCACCACCTCCAAAAAGGGCTTGGCTCTTGATTTCCCTATTTCTATCCACACTCCACTAAAAATCTCAAAGGCATCCCTGACAGTTTCCTAACCTTCTTAAAATCCATCCCTTCATTTACAAATATTTCTTAATAACTATTAGTAAATGCAAACACTTTAGTCTTTATCTAATTTTCCATCTTTCTATTTTCAAAACCATAGCTTTGTTCAGGCCTTCAATGCACCTCCCATCACTAATCTGCTCCTCCACTGTCCCCCATCCTTGAATTTTCCTCCTGTAACTAGTCCTTTACATCCACCATGAGCCAGGGCTTGCTAAAAACACAGGCTTGATCATGACACTAAAAGCCCTAAGTAATAAAAGAAAAGAGGTGAGAGACTAAAGCTAAGTGGGGTTATCAGAACTCATGCTTTAGTGCTTAAAATGAATAATTATTTTGATTTTAAGTATACCCAAGTCATTTTCCTAAGAGTCACAATCATTACAGTGAATCTCTTTTATCTAGTGGTTGTTGTTAAGACCATTATATATCTACTAGTGGCTCGGTGCATGAAATTTGTGCATGGGGGGGTGTCCCTCAGCCCAGCCTGCACCATCTCCAATCTGGGACCCCTTGGGGGATGTCTGACTGCCGGTTTAGGCCCGATCCCGCAGTCGGACATCCCTCTCGCAATCCGGGACTGCTGGCTCCTAAGGGCTCACTTGCCTGCCTGCCTGATCACCCCTAACCACTCTGCCTGCCAGCCTGATGAACCCCAACTGCCCACTCATCCGGCCTGATCACCCATAACTGCCCGCCCCTGCTGGACTGATTGCCCCCAACTGCCCCCCCTGCCAGCCTGCTCACCCCCAACTGGTCCTCCCAGAACCCTGCTCACCCTCAACTGCCTTCCCCTGCTGGCCTGATTGCCCCTAACTGCCTCTGCCTTGGCCCCATCACCATCACTTTGTCTGGAAGGTCTCCCAGTCTAATTAGCATATTACCCTTTTATTAGTACAGATAGAGGCCTGGTGAACGGGTGGGGGCCGGCTGCTCTGCCCTGAAGGGGTTTCCGATCAGGGTGGGGCTCCCCTTCAGGGGCAGGGCCAGCCTGACCAAGGGGCTGGGGCTGTTTACAGGCCGGCCATGCCCCCATCAGGGTGAGGGTCCCCACTGGGGATGCTGCCAGCCTGGGCAGGGGGCTGGGGTGGATTTCAGGCTGGCCACACCCCCATTTGGGTGAGGGACCCTGCTGGGGGGCATGGCCAGCCTGGGTGAGGGTCTGAAGGCCGTTTGCAGGCTGGCCATGCCCCCCATCAGGGTGAGGGTCCCCGCTGGGGGGGCATGGCTGGTCTGGGAGAGGGGCTGGGGCAGTTTGCAGGCTGGCCACACCCCCATCGGGGTGAGGGTCCCTGCTGGGGGGCATGGCCAGCCTGAGTGAGGGGCTGAAGGCTGTTTGGGGGCAGTTTGCAGGCTAGCCAAGCCCCTGCTTTGTCTGGAAGGACATCCAGAAGTCTCCGGAAGGTCTCCTGGTTTAATTAGCATATTACTCTTTTATTAGTATAGACTAGAGGCCTGGGGTCCCTCAGTCTGGCCTGTGGGGATCGGGCCTAAACTGGCTCTCTGAACATCCCCTGAGGGGTCCCGGATTGCGAGAGGGCGGTTTGCAGGTGACATTTCCCTGAATTGGGCTCCCTCCTCTCTGGTTCCAGTGCATAACCCAAAAACTGCAGCTACCAAGCCACCGCAGCTTGGCAGCTCCTGCATTGAGTGTCTGCCTGGTGGTCAGTGTGCCTCATAGCTACTGGTCTAAACATCTGCCCCCTGGTGGTCATTTTGCATCATAGCTACCGGTTGGACAGTTGAATAGTAGGATGGTCGCTCAGGCTTTTATATATATATATATATATATATATTATGGCCTTAACCACAATATGTCAGGAATTTATTGTATATACTTGTGTTTACAGAAATTTTATTTGATATAGTTTATCCAAACATATGCAGTGACTGCTTCTTATATTTGTGCAATCAACATTTATTGAACACTTACCATTTGTCAGATGCTGTGCTTTGTGCCTGGGTTACAAACATAGTCCCTGCCTTCATGAAACTTTATGTGACTTTCTGAAAGAAAAATAAAGCCTTGAATGAATCTCCGTTATCTATAGGATAAAGTCTAAATACCTAATTATAAAACATATTAAACAAATATTTGTTGAAAATCAGTCTGAGCAAGGACATTTACTAGGCCTCTTTCAGGAAGCCTTCTCTGAATACATCGGCTGCCACTGACCAGATACATTGTTCATGAGTAACATTTCCTGAGTTTTGCTTTTCCTTACCTACAAAATGGGGAAGACAATAGTGTTTGCTTCATAGAGAAACTGAGGATGAACTGCAATCCTGATGTAAAATGTTAAAAATCTTAGGATAGGGTCTGCATGGTTCATAGTAATTGCTGAAGAAATTGTAGCTGCTTCATGTTACAGGATTTTTCTATAGGACACTTGTCTTCTGAAATGCAGATGGATTTTTGAGGAAGAATCTGTAAAACTCCATCTAGGCTGAGGGTTATTACAGACTTTCCTACTGAAAAAGTTTCCAAAGAGGGCACTGGGTACTGAGGCTAGGAAAAGACACAGAAAAAGAGGCAAAAGCCTGGGATTAATCAGCTCATACTTTACAAGTTGATCTTGAGCCAGCCCTGTCCAGCCAAGGCCCACTGGTGGAAGTCCACCTCAGCTAGGGGTCCCTAGAGATCACCATCATGCCTACTAAATCTAAGAGAAACTGTAACCAGCAGCAGTTCCCACTTGAGAGTTTCCCCATAGCTTTTCATGTGAAAAAAGGCTGAGTATGACACTCTGGTCTGTGAAAAGCATTCTGAAATGCCATACTTTCTCTCTACCACTGAGCAAGAAGAGTCACATTTAGTATTTAAAAATTGTACAAACACCGGGACACTCCAGGGTGGCCAGCATTGGAACAGAGACCATGCCATCTTGAAGAGCAGGACTGCTTGCAACTAGGACCCCAGTCTCACCATCACCCAATCTGGTTTCAGATGCAGTCCGGGACCCTACAATCACTTGGGACAAAGACCTGCGGACCCACGGACACCAAGACTCCAGACATCTTGGACACAGATTACTGTGAGTCACGGAGCCCATCACCCTCCCTGCCAGCCTGCTGCAACTGTGATGTCATAGGACCTGCTAGACCCATCCATACAAACAGGCTTCCTGCTGACACAGGGTGGCTGTGTGACTTAACTTTGACTCTGGGCACAGCACGCACAAGGGAGTCTGTTTCCCGTGGCACAGGAGTGGGCCTCCCACTGACACAGGTTGGCTGTGTAACCCAGCCCCCCAAGCAGACAAGGGACCCTGGTTCTTCATGTGAGAGGCAGCACTGAGCACCAGTGACTTGACTCTCAGGGAACGCATGTGGAGACTCTGTTTCTCAATGTGCGTGCATGGGATCCCTGATTCTCAGTGCACACACACTGAGAGCCTGTAACTGCAATTCTCAGCGCACGCACATACAGGGACCCTGATTCACAGTGTGAGGCCTCACCAAGCAACAGACTTCTATACTGATTCTCAGCACGTGCACACAAGGTCTCTGACACCTGGCATGCTCCAGGAGACCCTGATTTTTGGCATATGACCACAAGGACTTTTTTTCAGCATTGGCACATGCAGGGTCCCAGATTCTACATGCATGCATGAGGCTGCACTGAGCACTGGTGACTCTTATTCTCAGGGTGTGTGGCTCCAAATGACCCATGGCAGCCACACGTCTCAGTGTCGGAGCTCTTCAGTGACACTCAGGTGGCACTAAGTTCCCACTGAACACAGCTCAGGCCCCCTTAACTCAGCATTTGGACCTTCAGGTGATAGTTAGAATGGGGAGACAACAAAACAATCCCCAGAGGAAAGAAAAAGAGGAATCACATGGAAAGGAAATAAGTGAAACTGAAGCATGCAATATGACAGAAAAAGAATTCAGAATAATGGTCATACAGTTCATAAGCTGGTTGGATGAGAAAATCAACAACCTATGCAAAAATCAGGAAGAAATCAAAATGATATAGCTACAATAAAAACACTATTTAAGGTTTCAACAGTAGATTAGAAGAAGGGGAGGATCAAATTAGTGAGTTAAAAGATTAAGGTAGAGAAACAAGCCCAATCTGACCACCAACTGGAGAAAAAATTTAAAAAGCAGGAGGAGAGGCCAAAGGAGCTTTGGGACAACATGAAACGAAGTAACATACATATAATAGGGGTTCCAGGAGGAAAAGAAGAGCAGCAAGGATTAGAAAATCTATTTGAAGAAATGATTACAGAAAACTTCCGTGGTATAAGGAAGAAAAAAGTCGCACAAGTACAGAGAGTCCCAAGCAAGATGAATCCCGAAAAATCCACACCAAGACATGACATAATAATAATGGCAAATGTCAATGCAAAAGAGAGAATATTAAAGGCTACAAGAGAGAGACAGAGAGTTACCTACAAAGGATCCCCCATCATATTATCAACTGATTTCTCAACAGAAACATACAAAGTTAGAAGGGAATGGAATGAAGTATATGAATGATGTAAAGCAAAGGACTGAAACCAAGAATACTCTATCCAACAAGGCTATCAATCAAAATTGAAGGGGAAATCAGGAACTTTGCAAACAAAAAAAAAAGCTAAGGGAGTTTATTACTACCAATCCAGCAATTCAAGAAATACTAAAGGGAATGCTGTAAAAATAAGAAATAGAAAGGAAGGAAGGAACACAAGCATAAAGCACAGAAATGGCTACAAACAAGTACATATAACAATAACATTAAATGTAAATGGATTAAATGCTCCAATCAAAAGACATTGAGTGACTGACTGGATAAGAAAACATGACCCATATAAATGCTGTCTACAGGAGACCTACCTTAGAACAAGGGACTTACACAGACTGAAAGTGAAGACATGAAAAAATATCTCTCAGGCAAATATAAATGAAAAAAAAACAGCTGGGGTAGCAATATTTATATCTGACAAAATAGAACTCATAGTGAAGACCATAACAAGAGACAAGGAAGTCCACTTCATAATTCTAAAGGGATCGATACAATAAGAGGATATATATATATATATATATATATATATATATATATATATATTCGATACGGGAGCACTCAAATACATAAAAAAAACTTCTGGAGAATAGCATGTTATTAAACAATGATTGGGTTACTAAATAGATCAAAAAAGAAACTAAAAACAACCTGAAAATGAATGACAATGAAAACACAAAAATCCAAAATCTTGGGACACAATGAAAACAGTCCTGAGAGAGAAGTTTCTAGTGCTGCAAGCCTACCACAAAAAACAAGAATAAATGGTAGGGGATTTCTGGAGGAAGGAACCAAGATGGCGGCAAAGTTAAACAACTAAACTGCCGCCTCGCTCAACAATTTCAAAAAGACAACTAAAAGACAAAACGTCTACCACCCAGAACCTTGGGAAAGCTGGCTGAGTGGTAGATTTACAACTAAGAAGAGAAAGGAGCACAAACGCTGAAAAGCTGAGGTACGGAGGCGCACGAATCAGGCTGGTGGCGGGAGACTGGGCGCGTTGCTTTTCTTCAACCTGAAGGGAGACAAGCTCCCGATCACTCTGAAATCCAGTTTCTGGGGACACGTGGGGGACCCTGACGCCTACGGGGAGAAGCTGGACTCTCAGCCATCGGGTCAGAAAGTGAGAGTAACTTTTTTGCAGAGGTGTGCCCAGTAATCAGTGTTTACTGCGCTGGAGCACAGAACACGGGGACTTGGAAAGGCGGAAAGGCAGGGATGGCTGACAGCAGCCATCGCCGTATGCAACGCCCTAGCCTAGTGATGCCAAGAGACCCCACCCCACCCTGAGACCCCACCCCTCACATTCTACAAACCCACCCAGGCTCCACACAGTGGCTTTTGCATATAAATGGCCTGTTTTGTGGTCGCTTAACCAAATTAACTGCAGCTCGAGTCAGACTGCTCCAAAACCGCCCAAGCAAAAAGGAGAAAACTGTAGTTCCTGATGTAGCTTCTGCTGGGGGGCCTCAGACAGTAGCTGACCGGCACCCCATTGGAGATCCAGACACTAGTGTATCTAGTGGTTGGTGTGAGACACCAGATTTCAACCACTCTCATAAGGGACACATTCAAGAGGCAGACTCAGTGAGCACCAAAGCCCTACTGTGTCTCCAGCACAGCAATTCTTCCATTATAGACACAGCGGGTCCTCATAGCCAATTGGCCTGGAGGTCAATTCCTCCCAGTGATACCAACAACAATCAAGACTTAACTACAAAAAGGCTGTACACACAGTCCACAAAGGGGTACACCAAGAGTGTCCACATCAGGTAACTGGGAGGCTGACCCGTTGAACCAATAGGACACCTAGTACACAAAGCTACCCAACCAATTCAGGGAAGCAGAGAAAATGAGGAGGCAAGGAAACAGATCCCAAACAAAAGAAATGGAGGAGAACAAACGAATGGACATAGAGTTCAAAACCACGGTTATAAGGTTTTTCAAGAATTTCATGGTAAAGGCCGATAAATTTAATGAGACCTTCGAGGATATGAAAAAGGACCAATTAGAAATTAAACATACACTGACTGAAATAAAAAAAATATTATACAGAGACACAACAGCAGACTAGAGGATCGCAAGAATCAACTCAAAGATTTGGAATACAAAGAGGCAAAGGACACTCCTCCAGAGAAGCAAGAAGAGAAGAGAATTCAGAAAGTTGAAGATTGTGTAAGAAGCCTCTGGGACAACTTCCAAGGTACCAACATCAGAATTATGGGGGTGGCAGAAGAAGAGAGAGAGCAAGACGCTGAAAACCTATTTGAAGAAATAATGACCGAAAACTTCCCCCACCTGATGAAAGAAACAGACTTACAAGTCCAGGAAGCACACAGAACCCCAAACAAAAGGAATCCAAAGAGGACCACACCAGGACACATCATAATTAAAGTGCCAAAGGCAAAAGACAAAGAGAGAATCTTACAAGCAGCAAGAGAAAAACAGTTAGTTACCTACAAGGGAGCACCCATATGATTATCAGCTGATTTCTCAACAGAAACTGTGCAGGCCAGATGGGAGTGGCAAGAATATTCATAGTGATGAATAGCAAGAACCTACAACCAAGACTACTCAACCCAGCAAAGTTATCATTCAGAATTGAAGGGCAGATAAAGAGCTTCACAGATAAGAACAAGCTAAAAGAGTTCATCACCACCAAACCAGTATTATATGAAATGCTGAAAGGTATTCTTTAAAAAGAGGAAAAAGAAGAAAAAAGTAAAGATAAAAATTATGAACAACAAATACATATCTATCAACAAGTGAATCTAAAAGTCAAGTGAATTAAAAATCTGAGGAACAGAATTAACTAGTGAACATAATAGAATCAGAGGCATAGAATGGGAGTGGATTGATAAGTCTCAGGGGGAAAGGGGTGTCTTGTGGGGGGTACGGGAAGAGACTAGACAAAAATCATACACCTATGGATAAGGACAGCGTGGGGGGAGGTAAGGGAAGAGGGGGGTCGGAACCGGGTGGTGGGGAGATATCGGGGGCGGGGGAAGGAGAAACAATTATAATAATCTGAACAATAAAGATTGATTAAATTAAAATAAAAGAATAAATGGTAGGAAATTATCTAACCAACAACTTAAAGAATTAGAAAGAGAGCAACAAGAAAAGCCCAGAGTTAGCAGAAGAAAGGAGATAATAAAGATTACAGCAGAAATAAATGACAGAGACCAAAAAAAAAGATCAATGAAATGAAGAGCTGGTTCTTTGAAAGGATAAAAAAAGATTTATGAACCTCTAGCCAGGCTCACTAAGAAGCAAAGAGATAGGACCCAAATAAACAAAATCAGAAATGAAAGAGAATAAATAACAACAGACCCCACAGAAATACAAAGGATTATTTTAAAATACTATGAACAACTCTGTTCCAACAAACTAGACAACCTGGAGGAAATGGACATATTCCTAGAAAAATACAACCTTCTAAAACTCAATCAGGAAGAATCTAAAAATCTCAATAGGCTGATAACTATAGAAGAAATTGAAGAAGTCATCAAAAAGCTTCCAGCAAACAAAAGTTTGGGGCCAGATGGCTTCACAGGGGAGTTTTACCAAACATTCAAGGAAGAAATAAAACCTATCTTCCTCAGACTATTCCAAAAAATTCAAGAGGGTGACTTATGGACAGAAAGATGGCAGCTGTCAGGACAGAGATAAGGGAGAGGAAGTGAGTGAGTGAGGGGATGAAGAGAGAGTGTGTGGATGTGTGTGGTGTGTGTGTATGAGTGAGTAAGAGACAGTTAAATCCCGCAGGAACAGGCTCTCTTAGACGATGAGAGACTACCACCACTTTGGGCATTCCCTGGACTTCAGGACTCAGGCATGGAGCCCACTACATCTTGAAGGGGACAGCAGCCTTTTCTAGGAACTCATGAGCACCATCATCCAGACAGGACTTTGGCACTGCCCTCAACCCAGCAGCCACTACAGCCAAAATCCTTCTACCCCAGCCACAGTCCCATGGACCCTGGGACTTCCACCTGCAAAGGTGCACCTTTTCTGCAGCAGTAAGTGCAAATTCCCCCCTCCCCAGGGGCAGAACTCCAGATACCACATTCACGCATTTCCAGCATGCAGGCATGCAGGGCACACCACTCCGTAGGCAGTGCTTGGGAGCCACTGTGAGCCCCTGTTGGGTGTGATTCTACAGAGTCCTCTGGGGAGCTGCTGTGAGCCCCTGCTGGTTGTGATTCTGTACAGACAAGAATGCGTGGGCCCACAGTAGAAATTCTGAATTCCCTATTCCTGAATAACTTTCCACAGACACCCCAGCTGCATAACTTCAGTGCCAGGGCCCCTCAAAGTGCATCAGAGCTCTGGTTCAGCAAATACACTGTCACAGTCACACGCATTTCCAACGGGCAGGCACCCTGAGCCCATCTATCCACATGGCGCTTGTAGGAGCTGCTGTGAGTCCTCGCTGAGAGTGATCTTGGACAAACAGGGATGCACTCCCCGGGCAGTAGAAATTCTTAATTCACTCATCCTGTATACCTGCCCACAGACTCCTCAATTATGCGGTTTCAGTGCCAGGGCCCTTCAGAGTGCTTCAGTGCCCGTCACAGTCAAAGGCACTGCAGGTGCCCTTGTGAGCCACCACTGGGAGTGTGCGCCTAGCCACCACAGGTGCAGCAGTAAAAGCTGAGTCTGCCCACCCCACAACTACAGAACTCTGGACACCACAGTCATGCCTTTCCAGAGCACTCGCCTCCTGAGACCAATCACCCAACAGACAGTCCCTGGGTGCCACTGTGAGTTCCCGCTGGGCACGTGCGACTTCAATCAAGGGTGCAATACAGCAAAAATTGGAACACACCCCTCCATGGCTGCTGACTTGTAGACACCACAATTGTACCTTTCCAGCTCACAGGCCTACATCAAGAGAACCCAAATAGTTCAAGTAGGGAGCTAGCTACACTAGATTACCAAGCTCAGGAGACCTGAGAGATCACACCAGTAGCATCATCCCAAAAAGAACCTGGGTATGAAACCAATCAGACCTAAAATTAAAATGTTACAGCAAAACATGGGAAGACAGCCGAAACTGGTTTGGCTCAGTGGATAGAGCGTCGGCCTGCGGACTGAAGGGTCCCTGGTTCGATTCCGGTCAAAGGCATGTACATTGGTTGTAGGCACATCCCCAGTAGGGGTTGTGCAAGAGGCAGCTGATCGATGTCTCTCTATCATCGATGTTTCTAACTCTCTATCCCTCTCTCTTCCTCTCTGTAAAAAAATCAATAAAATATATTAAAAAAAAACAAAAAAACATGGGAAGACAAAAAAGCAATCACCTAAGGAAAGAAAAAGAGGAATCAACAGAAAGGGTGTTAAATGAAATTGAGGCTAGCAGCAAATCAGAGAAAGAATTCATAGTAATGGTTATACGGATGTTTAAATGGCTGAATGACAAATACGCACACCTCAATGACAAATACACACAACTCAGTGATAATTATAAGGATTTGAATGAGAATGTCACCCACATGAAAGGGACACAAGAGGAGATGAAGAATGACATAGCTGCAAAAAAGAACACAATGTAAGGCTTAAACAGTAGACTAGAAGAGGCTGAGGAACGCATCAGCGAATTAGAAGACAAGGTAGGAAAAAACACACAAAAACAGCAGCAACTGGAAAGAAGACTTAAAAAGCAAGAGGAGAGCCTAAGGGAGCTTTGGGACAACACAAAATGAAACAACATTCGCATAATAGGGATACCAGAAGGAGAGGAAGAGAAGCAAGGAATAGAAAACCTGTTTGAAGAAATAATGACAGAATCCAAGAATACTATATCCAGCAAGGCTATCATTCAAAATTGAAGTTGGAAACAGTAGCTTCACAGACAAAAAAGGGCTAAGAGAGTTTATTACCACCAAGCCAGCAATGCAAGAAATGTTAAAGGGACAGCTGTAAAAAGAAGAAACAGAAAGGGAAGAAGAACCACAAACAGTAAGAACAAAAATGACAACAAATAAGTTCTTACCAATAATAATAACATTAAATATAACTGGATTAAATGCACCAATCAAAAGACACAGGATAGGGGAATGAATAAGAAAACATGACCCAGATATTTGTTGTCTGCAAGAGACCCACCTCAGAAAAAAAGCATTCACACAGACTGAGAGTGAAGGGATGGATAAACATTTTTCAGGCAAATGGAAATGAGAAAAAAGCTGGGGTTTTGATACTTATATCTGATAAAATAGACCTCAAAGTAAAGGCCATAACAAGAGATAATGAAGGCCACTACATAATACTAAAGAGACCAATTCAACAAGAAGATATAAACATATATGCACCCAATACAGGAGCACCCAAATACACAAAACTACTTCTGGAAGATATCAAGGGAGAAATTGATAGCAATACAGTCATAGTAAGGGACTTTAATACCCCACTGACACCACTGGATAAATCCTCTAAACAAAAAATCAGCAAAGAAACAGCAATCCTAAATGACTCACTAGATCAGATGGACATGATTGACATCTTTAGAACATTACACCCCAAAGCTACAGAATATACATTCTTCTCCAGTGCACAAGGAACATTTTCAAAGATAGACCTCATATTAAAACATAGGCAAATTCTCTTCAAATTCAAGAAGATAGAAATCATAACAAGCATCTTCTCAGACCATAATGGCATAAAACTGGAAATCAACTACAATAAAAACAATGAAAAATATCAAACACTTGGAGGCTAAATAGCATGCTATTAAATGATGATTGGGTTACCAAAGAAACCAAAGAAAAAATTAAAAGCATCCTGGAAAAAAATGACAATGAAAACACAACAATCCAAAATCTATGGGACACAATGAAAGCAGTCTTGAGAGGGAAGTTAATAGCTCTACAGGCCTACCTCAAAAAAAAAAAAAAAAAAACAAGGAAAAATGGTAATAAATTATCTAACCTTGCAACTTAAAGAACTAGAAAGAGAGCAACAAGAAAAGCCCACAGTAACCAGAAGGAAGGAGATAATAAAGATCAGAGCACAAATAAATGACATAGCGACCAAGAAAACAATACATAAGATTAAAAAAAAAAAAAACCTAACAGCTGGTTCTTTGAAAGGACAAACAATATTGATGAACCTCTAGCAAAGCTCAACAACAAACAAAGAAAGAGGGCCCAAATAAACAAAATTAGAAATGAAAGATGTGATGTTACAACTGACCCCACAGATTTACAAAGGATTATTAAAACTCTAGAGGCCCGGTGCACGAAATTCGTGCACGGAGGGGGGTTGTCCCTCAGCCCAGCCTGTACCCTCTTCAATCTGGGACCCCTCAAGGGATGTCCGACAGTCGGACATCCCTCTCACAATCCAGGACTGCTGGCTCCCAACTGCTTGCCTGCCTGCCTTCCTGATTGCCCCTAACCGCTTCTGCCTGCCAGCCTGATCACCCCCTAACCACTCTGCTGCCAGCCTGTTTGCCCCCAACTTCCCTCCTCTGCCGGCCTGGTCACCCCTAACTGCCCTCTCCTGCAGGGTTGATCACCTCCAACTGCCCTCCCTTGCAGGCCTGGTCCTTCTCAACTGCCCTCCCTTGCAGGCAGGGTGCCTCCCAACTGCCCTCTCCTGCTGGCCATCTTGTGTCCACATGGGGGCAGGATCTTTGACCACATGGGGGCAGCGATATTGTGTGTTGCAGTGATGATCAATCTGCATAGTACTCTTTTATTAGATAGGATGACATTTCTTTCTTTTTTTTTTTTTTATCCTCACCTGAGTATATGTTTCCATTGACTTTTAGAGAATGTGAAAGAGAAAGGGAAAGACAGAGAGAAACATTAAAGTGAGAGGAATACTTAGATTGCTTGCCAACTTCCTGAGCCCTGACCTGGGCCCCAGCCAGGGAGGAGCCTGCAACTTAGGTACATGCCCTTGATCAGAATCTAACCTGGACTCTGCGGTTGGCAAACCTAGACATTATCCACTGAGCCAAACCATGTAGGGCAGGTTATGACATTTCTTAGCCATCCAGCAGTGGACCTTCATTTTTTTCTCCAGGAGTGTGGTGGAAAAGCCCTAGATCACTTTTTTGGATTCTTATACCCAAGTTACTAAGAATATTACCAGTGGCATACAGGGAGCTTAGCCAATGAGTGGTCAGAAAAGGTATTTCCTCTGTAGTTCACACCTATCTCCTGTGATCTCCGGCTCCACCCCTGCCAAGGCCTAAAGCCTCCAGCCCTGGGCAGGGACCCCCAGCTGGCTCTGATCGCCCTGCTCTACCCCCAGCCAAGGCCACAAGCCTCTGTCAGAGGCTTGGGCTCTGGGCAGGGACCCCCAGCTGGCTCGGATCACCTGCAAGGGACCCCAGCTGGCTCCGCTGGAGGGCTCCACCCCAAGCCAAGGCCTAAAGCCTCTAGCTGAGGCTTGGGCCCTGGGCAGGGACCTCCAGCTGGCTCCAATCACCTGCAGGGACCCCCAGCTGGCTCCGCTCATGGGCTCCACCCCCAGCCAAGGCCTAAAGCCTCTGGCAGAGGCTTGGGCTCTGGGCAGGGACCCCCAGCTGGCTCTGATCCCCCTCAGGGGACCCCAGCTGGCTCTGATCGCCAGGCTCCCATCACCAGGCTCCGCCCCAACGGCCAAGGCTGCAAGCCTCTGGCCAAGGCTTGGGCTCTGGGCAGGACCCCTAGCTGGCTCTGATCTCCCCGCTCTGCCCCCATCCAATGCCGCAAGCCTCTGTTTGAGGCTCGGCCCCTGGGCAGGGACCCCCAGATGTCTCTATCCCCCGCTCCATCCAAGGCCAAGGCCTCAAGCTTCTGTTTGAGGCTTGGGCCCTGGTCAGGGACCTCCAGCTGGCTCCAATCACCGCAGGGGACCCCAGCTGGTTCCAGTGGCCCAGCTCCACCCCCAGCCAATGCCGCAAGCCTCTGGCTGAGGCTCGGGCCCTGGACAGGGACCCCCAGCTGGCTCCAATCGCCTGCAGGGGACCCCAGCTGGCTCTGATCACCTGTGGGGGACCCCTGCTGGCTCTGATCTTTCCCTCTGATCTTCGGCTCCAATATCCCAGTTCCAACAACTGCTCTCCGAGGCTGCAGCCATCTTGGTTAGGTATATTTGCATATCCACTTTCTGATTGGCTGGTGGGCGTGGCCGGTGGGCGTGGCTTTGTGAGTGTAGCGGAGTGATGATTTGCATATTACTGTTTTATAGATAGGATACTATGAAAAACTCTACTCCAACAAACTAGACAACCTCGACGAAATGGACACATTCTGAGAAAAATACAAGCTTCCAATACTCAATCAGGAAGATTCAAAAAACCTGAATAGGCCGAAACTACTGTGGAAATTGAAACAGTAATCACAAGGCTTCCAGCAATCAAAAGCCCTGGACCAGATGGCATCAGAGGGGAGTTTTACCGAACTTTCAAAGAAGAACGAAAATCAATCCTTCTCAGACTCTTCAATAAAATTCAAGAGGAAGGCAAACTTCCAAGCTCAATCTATGAAGCCAGCATCACCCTAATACCAAAACCAGATAAAGATAACACAATGAAAGAGAATTACAGGCCAATATACCTCATGAACATAGATGCCAAAATCCATAACAAAATTCTAGCAAACTGGATCCAGCATTACATTAGAAAGATCATACACCATGACCAAGTGAGATTTCTTCCAGGAATGCAAGGCTGGTACAATATCCACAAATCAATAAATGTGATACATCACATAAACAAAGTGAGAGACAAAAATCACATAATCATATCAATTGATGCAGAAAAGGCATTGGATAAACTCCAACACCCTTTTCTGACAAAAATGCTCAGCAAAGTGGGAATAGAGGTATCATACCTCAAAATAATAAATGCCTTATATGACAAACCTACAGCCAACATCATACTCAATGGGAAAAAACTAAAACCATTAAGAACAGGATGTTTCACTAAGAACAGAAACAAGACAGGGATGCCCGCTTTCACCACTTTTTTTCAACATAGTACTGGAAGTGCTAGTCACAGCAATCAGACAAGAAGAAGAAATAAAGGGCATCCAAATTGGAGAAGAAGAAGTAAAATTGTCATTATTCACAGATGACATGATACTGTACATAGAAAACCCTATAAAATCCATCAAAAAATTATTAGATTTATTAAATGAATTTGGAAATGTAGCAGGATACAAATTAATGCCAAGAAATCTATGGCATTTCTATACACCAATAGTGAACTTACAGAAAGAGAGACCAAGAAAACAATCCCATTTACCATAGCACCAGAAATATTAAGATACCTAGGAATAAACTTAAATAAGGAGGTAAAAGACCTCTACTCAGAAAACTACAGGACATTGAAAAAAGAGATAGAGGAAGACATAAAGAGATGGAAGAGCATACCGTGTTCATGGATAGGTAGAAACAACATCATTAAAATGTCCAAACTACCCAAAGCAATCTATAGATTCAATGCACTCCCCATTAAAATACCAACGGCATATTTCACAGGCGTAGAACAAACTCTCCAAAAATTCATCTGGAATAAAAAAAAGACCTTGAATAGCTGCAGCAATCCTGGGAAAGAAGAGCAACGTAGGGGGGCTCTCAATACCAGATATCAAGCTGTATTACAAAGCCACTGTTCTCAAAACTGCTTGTTACTGGCATAAGAACAGACATATAGACCAATTGAATAGAATAGAGAACCCAGAAATCGACCCAAAACACTATGCTCAATTAATATTTGACAAAGGAGGCAAGAGCATAAAATTGAGTCAAGACAGACTCCAATAAATGGTGTTGGGAAAATTGAACAGATACATGCAAAAAAATGAAACTGAACCACAAACTTACAACATACACAAAAATAAACTCAAAATGGATAAAGGACTTAAATGTAAGATGGGAAAGCATAAAAATATTAGAGGAATCCACAGACAGCAAAATCCCAGACATATACTGAAGCAATTTCTTCACTGATACTGCTCCTAGGGTAATAGAAATTAAAGAGAAAATAAACAAATGGGACTACATCAAAATAAAAAGCTTCTGCACAGCAAAAGAAACCGTCAACAAAACAACAAGAAAGCCCACTGCATGGAAGAACATGCTTGCCAATATGATCTCCCATAATGGTTTAATCTCCAACATTTACAGGGAAATCATACAACTTAAAAGAAAGATAAACAACCCAATCAAAAAATGGGCAACAGACCTAAATAGATTCTTTTACAAAGAGGATATATGGAAGGCCAAGAGACAAATGAAAACATGCTCAAAGTCACTAATCATCCAAGAGATGCAAATCAAAATGACAATGCGGTACCATCTCACACCTGCCAGAATGGCTATCATCAACAAATCAACAAACGACAAGTGCTGGCGAGGATGTGGAGAAAAAGGAACCCTCATGCCCTGCTGGTGGCAATGCAGACTGGTGCAGCCACTGTGGAGAATAGTATGGAGTTTCCTCAAAAAACTAAAAATGGACCTCCCATTTGACCCCTAGATTCCACTTCTAGGATTATTCCCCAAGAAACTAGAAACAACAATCAGAAAGGATATATGCGCCCCTATGTTCATAGCAGCACAATTTACAATAGCTAAGATTTGGAAACAGCATAAGTGCCCATCAGCAGATGAGTGGATTAGAAAATTATGGTACATCTACACAATGGAATACTACGCTGCTTTTTAAAAAAAAGAATTCTTACCATTTGCAGCAGCATGGATGGAACTGGAGTGCATTATGCTAGGATAAATAAGCCGGTCAGTGAAAGAGAAATACCACATAATCTCCCTCATTCAGGGCTAATAAAGAACATTATAACGTGATGAACAAAAAGATTGATACAGAGGCAGAGAAGCATCTAACAGACTGTCAAATTACAGCAGGAAGCCTGGGGAGGGGGGAAGGAGGTAAGAGATCAATTAAAGGACTAGTATTCATGCATATAAGCATAAGCAATGGATGCAAGACACTGGGGGGTTAGGGCATGTATGGGAGTGGGGTGGGGTAACAATGGGGGATATGGACACATGTAATACCTTAATGAATAAAAAAAATTAAAAAATCAAGAGAAATGAACACTTCCAAGCTCCTTCTATGAAGCCAGCATTACCCTAATACCAAAACCAGATAAAGACAACACAATGAAAGAGAATTACAGGCCGATATCCCTCATGAACATAGATGCCAAAATCATCCACAAAATTCTAGCAAATCAGATCCAGGAATACATTAGAAAGATCATACACCATGACCAGGTGGGATTTATTCTGGAAATGCAAGGATGGTACAATATCCGCAAATCAATAAACTTGATGCATCACATAAACAAAATGAGAGAGAAAAATCACATAGTCATATCAATTGATGCAGAAAAAGCATTCGACAAAATCCAGCACACTTTCTTGATAAAAACTCTCAGCAAGGTGGGAATAGAAGGATCATACCTCATTATTACAAAAGCTATACATAACAAACCCACAGCCAATATCATACTCAATGGGCAAAAACTAAAACCATTTACCCTAAGAACAGGAACAAGACAAGGATGCCCACTCTCAACACTCTTGTTCAACATAGTATAGGAAGTACTAGCCATTTGGATCAGACAAGAAGAAGAAATAAAAGGCATCCAAAAAGGAAAAGAATTAAAGCTGTCCTTATTCGCAGGTGACATGATACTGTACATAGAATACGCTGAAGACTCCATCAAAAATTATTAGACTTAATAAATGAATTCGGCAATGTAGAAGGATACAAAATTAATGCCAAGAAATCATTTCTATACACCAATAATGAACTTACAGAAAGAGAGACTAAAATAGCAATCTCGCACCAAAAAAATTAAGATACCAAGGAATAAACTTAACTAAGGAAGTAAAAGACCTATATACGGAAAACTACACAACACTGAAAAAAGAGATAGAGGAAGACATAAACAGATGGAAGAACATACCATGTTCATGGTTGGTTGAATAAACATCATCAAAATGTCTATACTACCCAAAGCAATCTATAAATTCAATGCACTTCCCATTAAAATACCAATGACATATTTTACAGACCTAGAACGAACTTTCCAAAAGTTCATCTGGAATAAAAAAAGACCCCGAATAGCCACAGCAATCCTGAGAAAGAAGAACAAAGTAGGTGGGATCTCAATACCAGATATCAAGCTGTATTACAAAGCCACTATTCTCAAAACAGCCTGGTACTGGCACAAGAACAGACATATAGATCAATGGAATAGAATAGAGAATCCAGATATTGACCCAAACCACTATGCTCAATTAATATTTGACAAAGGAGGCATGAACATACAATGGAGTCAAGACAGTCTCTTCAATAAATGGTGTTGGGAAAATTGGAAAGATACATGCAAAAAAAATGAAGCTAGATCACCAAGTTACACCATACACAAAAATAAACTTAAAATGGATACAGGACTTAAACATAAGACGGGAAACCATAAAAATACTAGAGGAATCCACAGGCAACAAAATCTCAGACATATGCCAAAAGAACTTCTTCACTGATACTGTCCCTAGGACAATTGAAGCTAAAGAGAAAATAAACAAATGGGACTAGATCAAAATAAAAAGATTTTTTTACAGCAAAAGAAACTATCAACAAAACAACAAGAAAGCCCACTGTATGGGAGAACATATTTGCAAATGGTATCACTGATAAAGGTTTAATCTCCAACATCTACAGACAGCTTATACAACTTAATAAAAGGAAGATAAATGATCCAATAAAAAAATGGGCAACGGACCTAAATAGAATCTTTTCCAAAGAAGACAGAAGGAAGGCCAAGAGACACATGAAAACATGCTCATCGTCACTAATTATCCGAGAGATGCAAATCAAAACAACAATGCGGTACCATCTCACACCTGTCAGAATGGCTAACATCAACAAATCAACAAACGACAAGTGTTGGCGAGGATGAGGAGAAAAAGGAACCCTCGTGCACTGCTGGTGGGAATGCAGACTGGTGCATCCACTGTGGAGAACAGTATGGAGTTTCCTCAAAAGCTCAAAATAGAACTCCGATTTGACCCAGTAATCCCACTCCTATGAATATATCCTAAGAAACTGGAAACACTAATAAGAAAGTATGTATGCACCCTTATGTTCATAGCAGCACAATTTACAATAGCTAAGATCGGGAAACAGCCTAGGTGCCCATCAGCAGATGACTGGATCACAAAACTATGGTACATCTACAAAATGGAATACTATGGTGCCATAAAAAAAGGAATTCTTACCATTTGCAGCAACCTGGATGGAATTGGAGTACATCATGCTGAGTGAAATAAGCCAGTCAATGAAAGAAAAATACCACATGATTTCACTCATTTATGGATAGTAAAAAACATAAACTGTGGAACAAAAAGATAGATACAGAGGCAGTAAAGCATCAAACAGTCTGTCAAATTACAGCAGGAAGTTTAGGGAGATGTGGGGAAGATAAGAGATCAACCGAAGGACTTGTATGCATGCATATAAGCATAACCAATGGACACAAAACTCTGGGGGTGAGGGCATATATGGGAGTGGGGTGGGGGGCAATGGTAAGATATGTACACATATAATACCTTAATAAAACAAACATGATTTGTAAAAAACACCAAAAAAAAACAAACAAAAAAAAAACTGTGGTACATCTACACAAGGGAATACTACGCTGCTTTAAAAAAGAAGGAATTCTTACCATTTGCAGTAGCATGGATGGAACTGGAGAGCATTATGCTAAGCTAAATAATCCAGTCAGTGAAAGAGAAATACCACCAATCTCACTCATTTAGGGCTAATAAAGAACATTATAACCTGATGAACAAGAAGATTGATACAGAGGTAGAGAAGCATCGAACAGACTGTCAAATTACAGCGGGAAGGCTGGGGAGGTAAGAAATCAACCGAAGAACTTGTATGCCTGCATATAAGCATAACCAATGGACTCAAGACACTGGGGGGGTAAGGGCATGTATGGGAGTGGGGTGGGGTAGGGCAATGGGGAGATATGGACACATATAATACCTTAATCAATAAAAAAATGAAACTAGATGAACAACTTAAACCATTCACAAAAATAAACTCAAAATGGACAAAGGACTTTAATATAAGACGGGAAACCATAAACATCCTACAAGACTCCATAGGCAGCAAAATTGAAGACATGTCATAGAAATATCTTTACAGAGACAGGTCCTAGGGCAAAAGAGACTAAGGAGAAAATAAACAAATGGGACTACATCAAAATAAAAAGCTTCTGCACAGCAAAAGAAACCATCAACAAAACAACAAGAAAGCCCACTGCAAGGGAGAACGTATATGACAATGTTATCTCCAATAAGGGTTTAATCTCCAACATTTACAGCGAACTCAAACAACTTAACAAAAGGAAGATAAACAATCCAATCAAAAAATGGTCAAAGGATCTAAATAGACACTTTTTGAAAGAGGACATTCGGAAAGCCAAGAGACATATGAAAACATGCTCAAAGTCACTAATCATTCTAGAGATGCAAATCAAAACAACAATGAGGTACCACCTCACACCTGTCAGAATGGGTATCATTAACAAATCAACAAATGACAAGTGCTGGAGAGGATGCAGAGAAAAAGGAACCCTTGTGCAGACTGGTGCAGCCATTTTGGAAAAGAGTATGGCGTTTCCTCAAAAATTTAAAAATGGAACTGCCATTTGACCCAGTAATACCACTTCTAGGAATATATACTAAGAAAACAGAAACACCAATCAGAAAGGATATATGCACCCCTATGTTCATAGCGGCACAATTTACAATAACTAAGATTTGGAAACAGCCTAATGCCCATCAGCAGATGAGTGGATTAGAAAACTATGGTACATCTACACAATGGAATACTACGCTGCTATAAAAAAGGGAATTCTCACCATTTGCAGCAGCATGAATAGAACTGGAGAGCATTATGCTAAGAGAAATAAGCCAGTCCGTGAAAGAAAAATACCACATGATCTCACGCATTTGTGGAATATAAAGAACATTATAAACTTATGAACAAAAATAGATACAGAGGCAAAGAAACATTGAACAGACTGTCAAACCACAGTGGGAAGGCTGGAGAGGGTTTGGAGGGGAGGTAAGAGATCAACTGAAGGACTTGTATGCATGCATATAAGCATATCCAATGGATGTAAGACTCTGGGGAGTGGGGGGTGAGAACATGTGCCAGGGGGTAGGGGAGGCTGAGGGAAGGTCAATGGGGAGAAAAAGGAGACATATGTACTACTATTTGTAATATTTTAATAAATAAAATAAAACTAAATAAATTAAAAATGATAAAAAACAAACTAAAAAATAAATAAAAAAAAATAAAAATCATACAAACAGCCAAGTGTTATGATTACACTAAGTCAAACTGATTTCTAAGTCTCTTGAGTAAACCCTTATTGTATGCTTTCATATTAACTTGAAAGAATTCACAAAAGAAAGCAAAAATGTTAGTTATCATATTGAAATAGCAGTGCCTGGCACTGCTGCATTTATTTCACTGCCTTCTTCTGAGGTTGTATTTTATTATTACTAGGAGCCCAGTGCACGAAATTCGTGCACTGGGGAGGGGTTCCTAAGCCCAGCCTGCCCCCTGTCACATACTGGGAGCCATCAGGAGATGTCCTATGGATGGCTTAAGCCCACTCCCCTTTGGGAGCGGACCTAAGCCGTAGTCTGGCTTCCCTTTGCTTGAGGCGACCGGGATGATCAGGGGAAGGTGCCCGCCCCATCACCCCTCTGCTGCAGCCACTGCCAGTCACCACAACCGCCCAGGTATTTTCATCAACACAGACCCCAGTCCCTTCACCATGAAAAAATGACAACTTTCTTTAAGCATTTTCAAGATGTGTCTTTCATAGAAGATGACATTTCTTTATTTTTCTTTTTATCCTCACCTGAGGATATATTTCCATTGATTTTTTCCCCTTCCCTCTGATCCCAAGCTCAGCCCCTTCCCAAGCCAAAAGCCTCCTCCCCAGGTTTAGGCTTGGGAAGGGGTCCCCCTGCCATCTCTGATCTCAGGCTCTGCCCCTTCTTAAGCCTAAAGCCTCCACCCCAGGCTTTAGGCTTGGGAATGGGTTCCCCCCAGCACCTCTCCAAGCCTAAAACCTCCACCCCAGGCTTTAAGCTTGGGAAGGGGTTCCCCCCGACCCAGAACCTCCGATCACAGGCTCAGCCCGTACCCAAGTCTAAAGCCTCTGCCCCAGGTTTAGGCTTGGGAAGGGGCTCCCCCCAGCACTTCCCCAAGCCTAAAGCCTCCGCCCCAGAGTTTATGCTTGGGAAGGGGTCCCTCCCCACCCCCTGCACCTCCGATAATAGGCTTGGCCCCTTCCTAAGCCTAAAGCCTCCACCCCAGGCTTTAGGCTTGGAAAGGGGTTCCCTCCCCAAGCCTAAAGACTCCGCCCCAGGTTTAGGCTTGGGAAGGGGTCTTCCCTCCCACCCCCCGCCCAGAACCTCCGATAACAGGCTTGGCCCCTTCCCAAGACTAAAGCCTCCACCCCAGGCTTTAGGCTTAGGAAGGGGTTGCCCCACCCACAGCACCTCTGATCATAGGCTTGGCCCTTCCTAAGCCTAAAGCCTCTGCCCCAGGTTTAGGCTTGGGAAGGAGTTCCCCCCCGCCCGGAGGCTCGGCCCCTTCCCAAGCCTAAAGCCTCCGCCCCAGGTTTAGGCCTGGGAAGGGGTTCCCCCAAGCACTTCCCCAAGCCTAAAGCCTCTGCCCCAGGCTTTATGCTTGGGAAGGGGTACCCCCCCATCCCCCATACCTCCGATGACAGGCTTGGCCCCTTCCCAAGCCTAAAGCCTCTGCCCCAGGTTTAGACTTGGGAAGGGGACTCCCACCCCTCCCATTGCAGGCTCAGCCCCTTCCCATGCCTAAAGCCTCCACCTCAGGCTTGGGAAGGGGACCCCCCCCCCCCTCCGATGGCAGGCTTGGCCCCTTCCCAAGCCTAAAGCCTCTGCCTGATGGCCGCTGGGAGTGACCTGGGTGCCAAGGAGGTTCTCCGTACCCAGGTATGTATGCAAATTAACTGCCATCTTGTTTGGGTTAATTTGCATACTCGCCCTGATTGGCTTGTGGGCGTGGCTTGGGCGTAGCAAAGGTGTGGTCAATTTGCATATTACTCTTTTATTAGGTAGGATTATTATTATTACTAGAGGCCCGGTGCACGAAATTCATGCACGGGGGTCCCTCAGCCCAACCTGCACCCTCTACAATCCAGGAGCTCTCAGAGGATATCCTACTGATGGCTTAGGCCCACTCCCCATGGTTCTCTGCTCTCTGCAGGGCCTGGAGGTTTCCGTGCAGCCATGGAGATGAAGCCCCCATGCCCTGCTGTGGCTCTCTGCCTGCTGCCGCCATGTGCCATGTGAAGGAAGCCCCAATGCTCTGCAGTGTGCTCTGTCTGCCCGGCCTGGGGGCTTCCCAGACACGGACACACTAAGGAAGCCCCCATGCCCTGTTGTCCAGGCTCTGTCTGCAGGGCCTGGGGGTGTTACCACTGCCACTGCCCACTAAGGAAGCCCCCAAGCCCTGCTGTCTGGGCTCTGTCTGCCATGTCTGGGGACTTCCCTGCCACTGCCCCACTAAGGAAGCCGCCATGCCTGGCTTTGCAGGGCCTGGCGGCTTCCCAGCTGCCGAGATCAGGAAGCCGCCATGCCCTGCTCTGCTGGAACTGGAGTCTTCCCGCCTCAGCGACCACCGGGAAGACTCCAGGCCCTGCCCTCCGCCGGCTCCGTGTGCGCAGGGCCTGGCATCTTCCTGATTGCCGCGGCAACCAATGGGAAGACTCCAGGCCCCGCTCCTCTGCTGGCTCTGTGTGTGCGCCACGGCGACCATCAGGAAGACTCCAGGCCCCGCTCCTCCGCGGGCTCCTTGTGTGCAGGGCCTGGCGTCTTCCCCATCACCACGGCGACAGGCCCTGCTCCTCCGCCAGCTCCCTGTGCATAGGGCCTGGCATCTTCCAGATCGCCGTGGCGACCATCGGGAAGACTCCAGGCCCTGCTCTTCTGCTGGCTTGTATGTGCAGGGCCTGGCAGCTTCCCCGTGCAGCAGCACTAAGGAAGCAACCATGCCCTGCTCTCAGTGCTCTGTTTGCTGGTGGGACAGGCCAGACACTCCAGCAGTGGGGCTGAGGGGACTGGGCGCCGCCATCTTGTGGGTATGGGGCCGCCATTTTTGTCATGGGGTGACACCTAATTTGCATGTTACTCTATTATTAGATAGGATTATTATTATTAAATTTATTGGGGTGACATTGGTCAATATGAACATATAGGTTTCAGGTGTGGGTTTCTATGTTACAAAATCTGTATATTGCACCATGAGCCCACCAACCAAAGTCAAATCTTCTCCATCCACCATATATTAGGACCCCCTCTGCCCCCACACCTTTCCCTCTGGCAAACACCACACTGTTGTTTGTGTTCACAAGTTTCAGAATTATATCCCACATGTGAGTGAAATCGTATGTTTCTTAGCTTTTTCTGACTGACTTATTTGACTTAGCATAGTATTCTCAAGGTCTATCCATGTTGTTGCAAATGGCGCTATTTCATCCTTTCTTGTGGCCAAGTAGTATTCCACTGTGTATATGGACCACATCTTCTTTATCCAGTCCTCTATCACAGGGCACTTTGGTTGTTTCCATGTCTTGCTCACCATGAATAATGCTGTAATGAACATAGGGGTCCATATATCTTTGCGTATAAATGATTTTGAGATTTTCGGGTATATACCCAGGAGAGGGGTTGGTAGCTCTATTTTTTTTCTTTTTTCTTGTTTAAAGTATTACATATAGTAGTACATATATCTCCTTTTTTCCCCCCCATTCTTAATTCCTTGAAGAATCGCCAGACTGCTTTCCACAGTGATTGTACCAGCCTACATTCCCACCAGCAGTGAGTGAGGGTTCCCTTTTTCCCCACAAGCTCTCAAACACTTGTTATTACTTATCTTGTTGATAATGACCACTGTAATAGGTGTGAGGTGGTATCTCGTAGTTTTGATTTGCAATTTCCTAGTGGCCAGCGAGGTTGAACATCTTTTCATATATCTATTGGCTGTTCATATGTCTTCTTGGGAGAGTTGTATTTTCAGGCTCTTTTCTCATTTTTGGATTGGGTTGTTTGTTTGTTTGGTGTTGAGTTTTATGAGTTCTTGATATATTTTGAAAATTAAACCTTTGTCTTGTCGGGACTTCTGTTTGTACATATCATCTCCCGTCTGGTTGGTTGCCTCTTTGTTTTTTTATCAGTTTCTTTTGCTATGCAGAAGCTTCTTCATTTGATATAGTCACATTCACTTATTTTTGCCTTTACTTCCCTTGCCTTTGGGGTCAAGTTCATCAAATGTTATCTACTACCAAGTCCATAAGTTTGTTACCTATATTTCCTTCTTTGTAACTTATTGTTTTGGGTCTTATATTTAAGTCTTTGATCCATTTTGAATTAATTTTTGTACATGGGGACAAACTGTAATTCAGTTTCATTTGTTTGCATGTGGCTTTCCAGTTTTCCCAGCACCATTTATTGAAGACACTATCTTTACTCCATTGTGTGTTTCTGGTAACTTTGTCAAAAAGCATCTGTCCATATACAGGTGGTTTTATAGCTGGGCTCTCTATTCTGTTCCATTGATCTGTGAGTCTGTTTCTCTGGCAATGCCATGTTGTTTTGATTATAATAGTTCTGTAGTATAATTTGAAGTCATGTAGCTTCCTTCTTTTTTTCTCAGGATTGCTTTGGCTATTTGGGGTCTTTTGTGGTTCCATAAAAATTTGATTTCTCGTTCTATTTATTTTTAAAAAATGACATTGGTAAAGTATTCATTTTGTTCATTGATTTATTTTCTGAGGGGATTGAATTGCCTGTCTGTATTTTCTCACATCTCATTGAGTATTTCAGAATTGCAATCTTGAAATCTCTGTCATTTATATCACCTATTTCCATGTGTTCCAGCTTGCTTTCTGGGGATCTTTCCTTTTCTTTCTGATCATCCTTGTTACCATGGTTATTCATGGTTGTTGCCTTTCTCCTTTTCCTCGGCATTTATATCTGCCTATATTAACGAAGAAGTCTTTCTATTATTTTCCAGTAGATGGCACTGATGTGCAAGTTTTACCTCTGTGATCTTCCAGTCTTGATCTCCAGGGTTTCCATTAGACAGTACAGCTGTTCTGCTTGGAGGTGGGGTTTGCTTTGCCCTCACCATAACAGTGATCCCTGACCTCCATGGGATACCACCCCAAGCAACCCTCCTGGGGATCAGTCATAAAGGGAAACAACAGTTTTATTGCAACAACTCTTGGTTTACAGATAATATGGCCCTAGACCCAAATCCAAGGGCAATGAGAGGCAAGTTTTGGAGGTCCAAGCAGTGGTTGGACTCTGTGGTTCCATTTCTTTGAAACATCACTGCCAGGTCTGACATTGGAAAACCGCATGGTAGAACCCTGTGCCCTCTCAGGTGTTTACTGACTCAGACATTGTTCACTCCCTTGCCACCCACACTATTGGACTGCCCTCCACAGCTCTCTGTTCCTCCTGGCTGAAGGAAGTGCCTGCTACCTCTGGCTTCCTCCCTCTCCTAGCCAGGCTGCAAACAGATTTCTTTGTTGAATTATTGTTGGTTAGGTTGTTGGCATTTCAGGGATAGATGCCAAGGGCACTCTCACACTGCCATTCCTCTGATGTCACCCATTAAAAAATCTCTTCTGAGGTTTAATGTACCTCATTTAATGAGGTCAAGTGACCTTATTCTGTGAGGAATGAATTTTTAAAAGTACACTTGTATAAATTATTTACTGAGCATTTGCTATGTGCCTGATACTTTTCTTTGTACTGGGAATTTGGTAGCAGACAACCAAGTTCTTGCCCTAATGGAGCTTACTTCAAAGAGGACTGTGGTCAGACAATTGACACATAAATGGCTAAGTAATCTAGAGTGTTATGGAGAAAAATAAAGCAATGTGTAAAGATGAACAAAGTCTGGGGCAGGATTAGAAGGGCAGTTATCTTAAGACAGGCTGAACTCATCTCTGAGGAGATGACATTGGAACAGATAGTTGAAGAAAGTGATGAATCAAGCCACAAGGTTATTTGGGGAAAGAGTGTGCTAGGCAGAGGAAACAGCAATGACAATGGCCATGAGTCAGAGTTAAACTTGAAGTGTTCAAAGACCAATCCACAATATAAAGAGTGGGGGAATAGATGGTAAGAAATAAAGTGAAGAGGCATCCAAATGACAGATATGTCAGGTCTTTGGAGGTCAGGGTAAGTCCTTCAAGTTTTATCCTATGATGGGGAGTTATAGAAGCTTTCAAGTGGTGATACCATCCAATTTTCTTTTTTATTGTAATAAAATGTATTATTTTTAATTGTGGCAAAATATGCATAACATAGCATTTGCCATCTCAATCATTTTAAGTGTATAGTTCAGGGCATTAATTATATTCACATTGTTGTACAGCTGTAACCACCATTCATCTCCATAATTTTTTTCATCATTCCCAAACTGAAGTTATTTAATTTTATTTATTTTTTTCAGTTTTGTTATTTTATTTAATAGGCAGTAATAGTTTAAAAACTCATTCTCTTAAAAAAAAATGGCATCGGAATAGACAAACGTGTCCCAAGCCTTGTCCCGGAGCAGATAGAAAAAACAGCTGAGGGTCTCATGGGGAGTGTTTGTTGGTGAGTTGAGGGACAGCTATACTCCAGGAGATAGCAGGGGACTGCTGGATGGAGCTCCCCTGACCGGGGAGCCCCCACTGCTGCTGGGTTCCCTCCTGGAGTGACTGGCTCAGATGCAGAGACTGCACCATCTTGAAGGGGAAAGTGGATATTATTGGAAGCCTGAAAATCTACAACTATGGCACCACCAAACATCTGCGAAACCCAGAATACTGGTCTCCAGTTGGCGCAAGCACGCGGATTCAGAGGAGCTCTACACTCCACCACGGAAAGGTCAGATTTCACCTGGGATAAGGTGAGGTCTCTAGTCCTGGCAAGAGAGAGAAACACGCACACTGCAGGAGCTGGAGGACCAGGGGATGTCTGTGCCTAGAAAAATCCATGGCTGTTGGGACTGGCATGATCGGTGAATGTGGAAGGGGGTCCTCAGAGTTGCTAACAGAAGGGATCTCTAAAAAACAACCCATTTTGATCTGACGCAAAAGGACAGCCTAAAAATTTTAAAAGCATGCCGGCTGCTTAGATCCAAGGGGGGAAAAAAGACTGCACAGAATTGTGCGCAGCCCCGGAGTTCACACACTTATGCTGGCTTTTTTTTTTCATATTTCTTTTTCCTCTTTAAATCCTTGCTTCTGATTACTAAGTACAATACATAGGATCACCCAATTGGGGACACCCTAAGAGACTGCAGGGGAAAGTTGTTTTTCTGGAACCTGGGGATCAGAGCGGGGAATAACCATCAGAGAACCAGCTCTGGGGCAACCCACTCCCACAAACCGGTGAATGTGGAAGGGGGAAAGCAGGATCTAAGCACTGGCTAGAGAGGACCTATAGACACGGAGGTCAATCCAGAAACACTGCCACCCTGGGGTTGAATCACAAATTGACTCTTGTGTAATCACAAATAAAGGATTACAAGAAATTAAGACACACTGCCTGCTTAAAAATCAGGACTGGCTTACAACACTGAGGAGCAGTGGAACGCAGGGAACTGCAATACTGTCCTGACTAGGAAACAGGCGTGCCAAACAGAACAATAGAGGAAGTGAATGACTTTCACTACTGCACATTTTTATTTTTATTTTTTTATTCTTTTCATTTTTTACTTAAGAAACTATTTTTTTTCTTTTTTCCTCACTTGATTTTACCTTTTTAATTATTACATTTTTATTCTCAATCAGTATTATTACTACTACTATTTTACCTTTTTTTTTAAATGTCATTTTATTTTCTCCTTATTTTACTTTGGGATTAGTGTTCTACATTCTATTTTCATCTTTCCTTTAGCATCATTTTACTCTATCTCAATTTTACCTTTATGTGATCATTCTCTTCCTAACTTTTCCCCTTTTGGTGTCCTATTTCTCTTACCCTTTTCCTGCTTTAGATTTTCCCTATTCTTTCTTTTTACCCCGTTAAAATTTCACCCTACTTATATCTCTAATTTCCAATCCCCTGCTCCAAGTCCATACACACCTCTCTCTTCTCTGTATTCACTATCCAAAAATTGTTTTTCTCTCTATCCTTTTGTTGTTGTTTGCTTGAATGTTGATTATATCGTTTTTTATGCTTGTTTGTGAGATTGTTTTGCTTATTCTTTTTTTTCTGTTTGTTTTGTTTTTGTTTGTTTTTCGCTTCTGTTTTCCCGTGCCTCAGTTAATATTAGTTGTTGTTTGTAGTTTGTATTCATATCCAGGTACTTGTTGCTGGCATTTGTTGGGATTAGTGGCTGTTGTATTAGTTTTGTCCCCATATATATAGTTTGTTCCCCTACTATTTCTTATTCTCTTTCTTTTCTCTCTTACTTTTATTTTTCCTTTTCCCAACTTCATTTTTACACTCTTTTCTTTTTTTTCTCTCTTCTTCTATCTCTACTATCCTCTAATTTGCCTTTCTCTGGTGGTCACCTTTATTTGGGGTCATTAATATTGTGAATAAATTTCTGTTAAGTGCCTTGTGTGTTGTACCTGGTTGTGTTGTATTTTGTGGCTTTAAATAAACACAGGAGAGAGAGAACAACATAACCAGACACCTGGAGAAGAGAGACTATGGGGAGACAAAGAAACAGCCTGCATATGAAAAAAAAAAAAAACAGGCATCACCAGAAAAGGTCGTAAACAAAATAGAGAAGAGCAACCTGTCAGAGAAAGAATTAAGAGAAATGGTCATAAGGTGGCTGACAAGAATGGAAGACAATTTGACAATATGTGTAAGAACCAAGAGGAAATGAAGAAGAACCAAGAAGAAATGAAAAATGACATCGCTGCTGTAAAGAACTCAATAGAAAGCATCAAGAGTAGACTAGAAGAAGCAGAGGACTGCATCAGTGAGCTAGAAGACAAGGTAGGAAAAAAATACCAAAGTAGAGCAGCTATTAGAAAAAAAAAGGAGGAGAGCATAAGGGAACTTTGGGACAACATGAAACAAAACAACATCCGCATAATAGGGGTTCCAGAAGGAAAGGAAACTGAGCAAGGAATAGAAAACCTGTTTGAAGAAATAATGACAGAAAACTTTCTTGATTCAAGGAAGAAAGAACCCACACAAATCCAAGAAGCTCACAGAGTCCCAAGCAAAATGAACCCCCAAAAAAAACAATGCCAAGGCACATTATAATTAAATTGGCAAACACCAATGACAAAGTAAGAATTTTGAAAGCAGCCAGAGAGAGACAGAAAGTTACCTACAAAGGATCCCCCATCAGATTAGAGACTGATTTCTCAACAGAAAAACATCAGGCACGAAGGGAATGGAATGAAATATATAAAGTCATGCAAAGGAAGGGTCTGAATTCAAGAATACTGTACCCAGCAAGGCTATCAATCAAAATTGAGGGTGAAATCAGGAGCTTCACAGACCAAAAAGGATTAAGGGAGTTTATGAAAACCAAACCAGAAATGCAAGAAATGTTAAAGCGTCTGCTGTAAAAAGAAGAAATAGGAAGCGAAGAAGGAACACAGGGGTAAAGAATAAAAATGGCAACAAACAAGTACCTATCAATAATAACTTTAAATGTAAATGGATTAAATGCCCCAATCAAAAGAAATAGGTAATTGACTGGATAAGAAAACAATACCCATATATCTGCTGTATACAAGAAACCCACCTCAGAAAAAAAGTCGCACACAGAGTGAAGTTGAATGGATGGAAAAATGTTTTTCAGGTGAATGAAAATGAAAAAAAAAGATGAGCTAGCAATACTTATAACTGACGAATTAGATCTCAAAGTGAAGGACATAACAAGAGATAATGAAGGCCACTTCATAATACTAAAGGGAGCAATCCAACAAGAAGAAATTACTCTGGTAAAAATATATGCAACCAATACAAGAGCACCCAAGTACATAAAAAACTCCTGGAGGATATCAATGAAGAGATTGACAGCAATACAATCACAGTAGGAGACTTTAATATCCCACTATCACCATTGAACAAATCAGCAAAGAAACAACAATCCTAAATGACTCACTAGACGAGATGGAATTAATTCACATCTTCAGAACATTTCACCCCAAAGCCACAGAATATACATTCTTCTCAAGTGCACATGGGTCACTTTCAAAGGTAGACTATATATTGGGTCACAGGCAAAGTATCTTCAAATTCAAGAAGAGAGAATTCATATCAATCATCTTCTCAGATCACAGTGGCATAAAACTGGAAATCAACTACAATAAAAACAATCCAAAAAAATCAAACACATGGAGACTAAACAGCATGCTATTAAACAATGACTGGGTTACCAGAGACATCAAGGAAGAAATAAAAAAACTTCATGGCAACAAATGACAATGAAAAGACAACAATTCAAAATCTATGGGACACAGCAAAAGCAGTCTTGAGAGGGAAGTTCATATCTCTACAAGCCTACTGCTAAAAACAAGAAACAATGGCAATAAATTACCAAACCCTACAACTCAAAGAGTTAGAAAGAGAGCAACAAGAAAAACCCAGTGTAAGCAGAAGGAAGGAAATAATAAAGATCAAAGTGAAGATAAACAACATTGAGACCAAAAAACAATACAAAAGATCAACAAAACCAAGAGCTGGTTCTTTGATTGATGATCCTCTAGCCAGCCTCACCAAGAAGCAAAGAGAGAGGACCCAAATAAACAAAATCAGAAATTAAAGAGGTGAAATAACAACAGACCCCACAGAAATACATAGGATTGTTAAAAAATACTATGAAACACTCTGTTCCAAAAAACTGGACAACCTAGAGGAAATGGACATATTCCTAGAAAAATATAACCTTCCAAAACTTAGTCAAGAAGAATCTAAACATCTCAATAGACCAATAACTATGGAAGAAATTGAAGCAGTCATCAAAATGTTTCCAGCAAACAAAAGCCTGGGGCCAGACGGCTTCACAGGGGAGTTTTACCAAACATTCAAGGAAGAACTAAAACCTATCCTGCTCAGACTATTCCAAAAATTTCAAGAGGAAGGAACACTTCCAAGCTCCTTCTATGAAGCCAGCATCACCCTAATACCAAAACCAGATAAAGACAACACAATGAAAGAGAATTACAGGCCAAAATCCTCAACAAAATTCTAGGAAATTGGATCCAGCAGTACATCAGAAAGATCATACACCATGATCAAGTAGCATTTATCCCAGGAATGCAAGGATGGTACAATATCTGCAAATCAATAAACGTGATACATCACATAAATAAATTGAGAGATAAAAATCACATAGTCATATCAATTGATGCAGAAAAAGCATTTGACAAAATCCAACACCCTTTCATGATAAAAACTCTCAACAAGGTGAGAATAGAAGGATCGTACCTCAACATAATAAAATCTATATATGATAAACCCACAGCTAACATCATACTCAAAGGGCAAAAACTAAAACCATTTTCCCGGGGAATGGGAACAAGACAGGGATGCTCACTCTCACCACTCCTGTTCGACATAGTACTGGAAGTATTAGCCATTGCAATTAGACGAGAAGAAGAAATAAAAGACATCCAAATTGGTAAAGAAGAAGTAAAGCTATCCCATTTTGCAGATGATATGTAATTGTACATAAAAAACCCGAAAGACTCCATCAAAAAACTATTAGACTTAATAAATGAATTCGCAATTTAGCAGGATACAAAATTAAAGCCAAGAAAGCTATGGCATTTCTATACACCAATAGTGAACTTACAGAAAGAGACACTAAAAAAGCAATCCCATTTACCATCACACCAAAAAAATTAAGATACCTAGGAATATGAGCCTTACCAGCGGTTAAGGACAACAGAGGGGTTGGGGCATGTGTGGGGAGGGGTGTGGGATGGGAATGGGGGGGTGAGGACAAATATGTGATACTTTAATCAATAAAGAAATTTTAAAAAAAGATACCTAGGAATAAACTTAACTAGGGAGGTAAAAGACCTGTATGCGGAAAACTACAGAACACTTAAAAAAGAGACAGAGGAAGACGTAAACAGATGGAATAACATACCATGTTCATGGATTGGTAGAATCAACATCATTAAAATGTTCATACTACTCAAAGTAATCTACAGATTCAATGCATTCCTGTTTTAACCAATGGCATATTTCACAGACCTAGAAAGAACTCTCCAAAAATTCATCTAGAATAAAAAAAATTAAAAAAAAACAATAGCCACAGCAATCCTGAGAATGAAGAACAAAGTAGGTGGGATCTCAATACCAGATTTCAAGCTGTATTACAAGGCCACTGTTCTCAAAACAGCTTGGTACTGGCACAGGAACAGACATATAGACCAATGGAATAGAATAGAGAATCCAGATATCAACCCAAACTATGCTCGATTAATATTTGACAAAGGAGGCATGAACATACAATGGTGTCAAGACAGTCTCTTCAATAAATGGTGTTGGGAAAATTAGACAGATACATGCAAAAAAATGAAACTAGACCACCAACTTACAACATACACAAAAATAAACTCAAAATGTATATAGGACTTGAATATAAGATGGAAAACCATAAAAATACTAGAGACAGAGATATCTCAGACATATGCCGAAACAATTTCTTCACTGATACTGCTCCTAGGTCAATGGAAACTAAAGAGAAAATAAATAGGACTACATCAAAATAAAAAGCTTTTTCACAGCAAAAGAAACCATCAACAAAACAGCAAGAAAGCCCACTGTATGGGAGAACATATTTGCAAATGTTATCACTGATAAAGGTTTAATCTCCTACATATACAGGGAACTTATACAACTTAAAAAAAGGAAGATAAATGATTCAATAAAAAACATGAGCAAGAGACCTAAATAGAATCTTTACAAAAGAAGACAGAAGGAAGGCCAAGAGACACAGGAAAACATGCTCAAAGTCACTAATTATCTGAGAGATGCAAATCAAAATGACAATGCGGTACCATCTCACACCTGTCAGAATGGCAGTCATCAACAAATGAACAAAGGACAAGTGCTGGCGAGGATTCAGAGAAAAAGGAACCCTAGTGCACTGCTGGTGGGAATGCAGACTGGTGCAGCCACTGTGAAGAACAGTATGGAATTTCCTCAAAAAACTAAAAATGGATCTCCCTTTTGACCCAGTAATCCCACTTCTAGGAATATATCCCAAGAAACTAGAAACACCAGTCAGAAAGGATATATGCAACCCTATGTTCATCGCAGCACAATTCACCATAGCTAAGATTTGGAAACAGCCTAAATTCCCATCAGCATATGAATGGATTAGAAAACTATGGTACATCTACACAATGGAATACTACGTTGCTATAAAAAAGAAGGAATTCTTACCATTTGCAGCAGCATGGATGGACCTGGAGAGCATTATGTTAAGTGAAATAAGCCAGGCAATGAAAGTAAAATACCACATGATCTCGCTCATTTATGGAAAATAAAGAACATTATAACCTGTTAAATAAAAAGATAGATACAGAAGCAGTAAAGCACCCAACAGACTGTCAAATTACAGCGGGAAGGCTGGGAAGTGTTGGGGAGGGAGAAAAATAGATCAACCAAAGTACTTGTATGCATGCATATAAACACACTAATGGACACAAGACACTGGGGGGGGGGTGGGATGAGGGCATGCGACAGGCGGTAGGGGAGGCTGAGGGAAGGTCAATGGGGGGAAAAAGGAGATATATGTACTAATATATGTAATACTTTAACCAATAAAAAATATTTTTAAAAAAGACATGCCAAAGGTGGCTGTCCCAAAGAAATGTAAAGAAAATACTATTTTTTTTTTAATCATTCTCTTCGTCAGGTGTTTGATCTTCTTGCAAACTTTTGGTCCCTGAATTTGAATCTGGAGCTTTACTCCATGAATAACATGATTGTTCTCTTGTAATGCATTCTGAAACTCTCCTTCTGAAGAAAATTGAGGCCAACCCGTTCCTCTGTGAAAGCCAGTCTCTTTGTCAAAAGGTACATTGCCCTTTGGTACATGGCCAAACCGTGCAAAGTGTTCTCTCAGCTCCCTGGAGGTGGCAGTCCAGGGAATTTTTCTTTTAAAAATAACGGGCTGGCCCTGGCTTGTTTGGCTCAGTGGATAGAGCATTGGCCTGTGGACCGAAGGGTCGCTGGTTCGATTCTGGTCAAGGGCATATGCCTGGGTTGTAGGCTCCATCCCCAGTAGGGGGCGTGCAGGAGGCAGCCAATCAATGGATTATCTCTCATCATTGATGTTTCCATCTCTTTCCCCCTCTCCCTTCCTCTTTCTGAAATCAATAAAATTATATTTATTTTAAAAAAAGAAGTAACGGGCTGGTCAGTACTTGTCCACAGACCATATTTCCCCTCACTGCTGAAGCTGCCATCTTTAGATTAAGGGAAATCCCTAAAGTTCTATACCCATTAAACAATTCTCCATTTTCCTTTTCCCTTAGGTCCTGGCAACCACCATTCTACTTTCTGTCTTTATAAATTTTCTGCTCTAGCTACATCATATAAGTGGAATAATACTAGATTTGTCTTTTGTGGCTGGCTTATTTTACTTATCATAATGTCCTTATGGTTCATCCATGTTGTAGCATGTGTAAGAACTTATTTTTAAAGGTTGAATATTTCATTGTACAGATTTGCCACATTTTGTTTGCCCATCCATCAGTGGACATTTAGGTTGTTCCCACCATTGGCTATTGTGAATAATGCTGCTATAAATATAGGTGTATCATGATTTTCATTTTTTAAAGAATCACTCTATCATGTTGAAATTAGACAGTAGATGTCAAGACTGAAAGTTAGACACCAGTTAAGAGGCTGAATGAGTGATGATAGTGAGAGATGATGGCAGTAGTGGAGGAGGTAATAAGTCATCAAATTCCAATTAGATTTCAAAGATAATGCTGGCAATTTGGGCTAACGTGGTGTGTACTTTTCTTGTGAGCTTTTTCTTCCTAGGCTAACTTCTGGTTTAGTGGGAATCACTTCTCTCAACTTCCTATGGAAGGTTAGAAAATGCTACTTCTGGAGAAATCTGGTTATTCATCTATAGTGATATTGACAAAAGTTCTAAGCAACCTTCAGTCATATCTCATCTGTCTAGAAGCCTGGGGGATTTTCAGGTTGCCCGAAAACCTGAACAAAATACCAAAAATGTTTCATCTTAACCATTTGGGGTGGAAAAGCCACCTAAGACACATTAGACCAGTGATGGGCAACCTTTTGAGCTTGGTGTGTCAAACTCCGCCAAAAAACTGAGCATAACTCGGGTAGTGTGTCACTTTGAGGAAAAAACATTATTTCGCAAATGTTTCATCCTCAAGAGCAGCAAATGTTTCATCCTCGGCATGCGGTTGCCTTAGCGGCCGCTTGTCATCAGAAATGGCTACGCGTGTCAGTGCTGACATGCTTGTCATAGGTTCGCCATCACTGCATTAGACTTTTCTCTAACTTTTTGAAGAGAAGACATTGAGAATATTTGACTTTTCACAATTCTGAAAGAGCAACTTTAGCACTGACACATGTGTACTATAAACAATGTCTTTAAGGATACTAAGTGAATAGGGCCACTTTCTCCCACACTAAATGGTCCCAGAATTCTGTACTTTTTATATTTGTGGGCTTTCTTATTGGGAGTTTTTACTCCCCATCTGTATTTAATGTGCCTGCCAACACAGTTTCCCTTCCCCATCCTAATCTAATCAGCACTGTGCCCTTCAGGTAGTAAGCACTTGATAAATCCTATCTAATAAAGAAGGAATATGCAAATTGACCACAACTCCGTGACAAAGATGGCAGTGCCCACAGCCAATAAGGAGGGAATATGCAAATTGAGGGTCACTCTGTGACAAAGATGGAGGTGGTCAGGCCGGGACACTTGCATTGACACAGGAGTTCCGTCTCGCCCCGCACCGCCCGCAGAGGGCCTGTGGGCAGTGCTGGCAGGCGTGGAGTGGCTGGTGGGCAGGGCGGGACTCCTGGCTTCATCACCAAGGCAACGAAGGCAGGCGTCCCACCCTGCCCCGGCAGCTCCAGGCCAGTGGGCAGCGCATGCAGGCACAGAGGGGCCAGTGGGCAGCATGCTCCGGGCCAGTGGGCAGCGCGCACAGGCATCCTGCCCCACCCAGGCCACTCGGGGCCTGTGGGCAATGCCCGCAGAGAGCCTCTGGCGGGGAGGTGGGCTGGCAGAGGGCGGCCTGTACTCCCCACATGGTGTCAGTGGCAGCCGTTAGTGTGCCAAGCAGAGCCTGCGGGCTGAGATGAAGTAGTGCCTGTAAGCCATCAGTGCCAAGAAGTGGCTGTGCAAGTCCCGCCTCCAGGCCCAGTAGGTGCGGGATCGCAGGGACAGTCACCATGGCAGGCCTGATTGATGTCCTCCTGGCCATGTCCATGGAGGTTTGCAGATCTGCACTGCCACAGGCCTCCAGTGCATGCATCCTCTCCTCCCCCGCTGGCATGCGAACATCCCTCAGCGCGCTGTCACCCATGCGTGCCTGCAACAGTCCCAGACCATGGTGCGCGCAAGTTCTCCCCTGCCCCTCCACCGCACTTCTATCAACCCCACTATGCCTACATCCCCCACAGGATGTGCGCACATCCCCTCTGGCACACTCACATCTTTTGGAGAGTGTCTGGGTGTTCTGGGTGCTGAGGGTGGGTGCCTGTGAGATGACAGAGAGGGCAGAGTGGTGATGCCCTGTTCCTGTGGAGGCCAGTGCAGCGATGAGATCACCTCCATTGGGCTAATGCAGGTGCTGAGGTGGGAGCAGGTGCGGACAGACACACCTGGTGGGCAGGGACAGCCCTCGCTGAGGTGCCTTGGGTCAACATTCAAGATTGGGAACCCAGAGGAGGCTAGGAGTTCCATCCTCTCAGTGAAACGGTGGCATAGTTGGGGCGACTGCAGAGGAGGAATGTGCACTTTGGGTGCCAGCACCCATGAATGAAGGCTGCCCTGGCTGAGCTTTGCTCACTTGGAGCCTAGCACACTCCTGCCGGGCAGCGGGTGACAGGACGTGCTTTTCCGAGTTAATGAGAGAAAACATTGATTCTCCTGCTGCCCACGAAGATGCAATTGGAGTGGGGAGACGTGAGGGGAGTGAGCGAGGTTCCCTGTCTGGGGGTTCCAAATCCACTGTTGGTTCCTTTCACCGCTAACTAGAGATATACAGGGTGTCCCCCCAAAATGTATACACACTTTGAATACCTACTAATTCCAATGGGTTTAAGCATGAAAAGAAAGAAACAACAATGGAGCTGTCATCTGTTAAAAGTGCGGGCAAAAAACGGCAGTCGAACATTTCCCGAGGGGTCCCGGATTGGAGAGGGTGAAGGCTGGACTGAGGGGCCCCCCTTTCTCCCCATGCATGACTTTCGTGAACTGGGCCTCTAGTACTTATATAATGAAAACAGCCAATCATGTTTACATATTATGTAAGAGAAAAGAAAACTGTTATAGAATGAGGGCCTTTTCAGTTTACAGCTTTGTGGTCGTTGTTTTGCCCCTCAGAGGCCTCTGGTTTTCTTCCCAGTTTTCACATATGTTCAGGGCAGACAAGTTTACCATATGACTCCACTCTATACAGTTGAGATATTAGGCCACTGGTGACTGGCAAGAAAGACCTGATTGGAACATGCATGTTGATCCCAGGACTGACAAACCACAAAATGAGAAATCTCTTCCTTTCTCATCTAGTGTGGTTATAGCCACACTGTAAAAAGATGTGCAATGTTTTGAAAGATCAACTGCATGGCATGTGTCTAAGGAAATTCAAAAGCACATTTTCTATGACAAAAGTAATATGTTATTTTCTTGCCAAAAAAATGCACCCTGAAATTTAGAGTATTTGGATGGGATGACATTTAAACTAGAAGTTAATGTGAAAATTACAGAATCTTAGAGGATGAAGGGGCTCAGAGAGAGGAAAGAAACAGGAAGATAGTCAGGCATTGATATGAAGCTAGAAAACACCCCCATTATTGCAATTTACATTGCATATTTCTTATGGAAACATTTCTTCGTAACTGAATTTAGTTTGCATATATAGCCCTCTGTCTGATGAGGAATACCTGAGGAGAGATTTGGGATTGGTGATGACTCTATTAATTACATCAATTTGGGGAGCTTAATTTAAGAGCATGAGAGCTAATTCTATGCCAATAAATGATAACAGCTAGTTTGTATTGACTACTTACTACATGCCTTGCACTGTGCTAAGTACTGGAAGTATAATTAATTTAATCATGAATTGGTGAGGTAGGTGTTATTATTATCACAGATGAAAAAACTGGGGTTTCAGAAATGGCAGAGCTGGTATTTAAATCAAGGTTTGTTTCAGGTCAAACCTAGTTATTCTAACCACTATGAAATACTGCATGTAATAACAGGAGAATCAGTAACCCTGGGTCTTTGCTAAGTGCTTGGAACACTAGAACTGAATGGAATCAGAACGACACTATGTGTATCCTGGTGGTCTCTAAGGAACTTGGTTCCTATAAGAATACAGAGCCTCATAGTAGCCAATAGAGGACTTAGCATGGTCACAGCCACCAGCTAAGCCCTAGAAGAACTAAGAAATAATTATTTTTTTAAAACCCAAATAACAAGAGCAAAAAATCACGATTGTCAAAGAAAAAATCAATGGACCAGGCCACTTATTGTTGTACTCAGAAAGGAGACTGAAAAACTGGCAGGTGCTCTAGCATAACAAGCAGCAGTGAAAAGGCCACAGCCACTCACCCGCTAGGTCATCTAAGAGATGCTGAGGAGCTGTAAGATAAGGTATTAGTTTAAGGAATGTTTTTTCCAGAGAAATAGGTTTACTATCTCTTCCCCACACCAGAATGTAAGCTTCTTAAACACAGTAGTCATGTCTCTTTTTTGCACATAAATGTATCCCCAGTGCTTAATACAGTGCTTGGCATGAAGGTGTTCAATAAATGTTTATTAAATTCAGCCATGCAAGAATGAATGAATGCCAGAGCCAAGTTTGCTATCTTGAACTGGCTCCACGATATCTTGAACTCAGATATCTCCAAGTTCTGCAGTCTTTTAAAAAATATTTCTATTGATTTTTAGAGAAAGAGGAAGAAGAGGGAGAGAAAGAGAAGAAACATTGAAGCGAGAGTGTAATGTTGATTGGTTGCCTCCTGCACACCCCTGCTCCCTGGGTATTAAGCCCACAACCGGGCCTGTGCCCTGACCTGGAATGGAACTGGCAACTTTTTGGTGCACAGAACGATGCCCAACCTACTGAGCCACACTGGCCAATGCAACTTTTGCCGTCTTAAAACATATAAATGAGTCTGAGCTCCCAGTGCCCTCTGTGGCAGCCATTAGTGCTGTTCGCCAAATATTTTCAACTCACTGCATATTGACAGGATTACACTTTCCCACCCCTTTTAAAGTTAGGCATGGCTCTATGACTTGCTTTAGCCAATGAGTTGTGACCAGAAACTTAAGAATCTTACCATGCCTCTGCAATCATAGAAGCATGAAGATGGAGCCACCGCCAGCCTGGGACCCTGAGCAAGGACCAGATGGAGAAGAGCCAGCCAACCCACAGTGGACATAGGGCATATGGCAAGAGCAAGAAATCAACCTTGTTGTTTTAAGCCACTGAAAGTTTGGAGTTGTTATTTAGCTTGATTGAAGTGTCATCTAATTTGCGGGAAAGCTAATCTTTATGGTATTAGGTTCCCTCTGCTAAGAATTCCTGGGAGTCTTTAAGGCATCCCTATAATTTATAAATCTATTCTCATTGTCATTTATCCCATTTACATTTGGAAAACTGTTCCAACTTTCTCTGTCGGGTCACCTCTTGGATTAGGAGGTGAGGCCTTTGGGAGAAGCTCAAGTCATGAGAGTGATGCCTTTATGAATGTAATTAGTGCTTTTATAAAAGAGGCTCCAGAGAAATCCCAACTAGCCCCTTACACCATTTAAGGACACAGTGAGAATACCTGGCTATGAACCAGGAAGAACTCAACCATGCTGTCTCCTTGATCCTTGTAATTCAGCCTCTAGAACTCTAAGAAATCAATTTGTGTTATTTATAAAGCTACCCAGTTTGTGATGTTTTGTGACAGCAGCACGAGTGGAGCAAGACAGAGAGGAATTACAGTGTAGAAAAAAATCATAAAGTTGTTTATGTATTATTGTTTTCTAGGCTCTTACTGGCCAGGTCTGTCTACAAATGTCCCCCATTGACTGGCTCTTTCTTTAGTTTCATCACTTACTGCTGTGTTGAAGAGCTAGTTATCCTAGTTGCCATGGAGGAAAGTGTCTTCAGCCATGTCCATGCTATCCAGAGTCCATCCCTGACCTTTTATTTCAAGGCCCAAAGAGAGAAGGAAAGCTTTCCTTGCTTCCAGTGGAAATCACCATAATCTCTACAGACATGGTGCTCTGACCCCGAGGAAGCCCACTGTGTACCCTCTTCTGCAGGGAAATTTAGCTCTTCATTTTTCCAACTTTGTCATCTTAGAACAGAATCTGAATTAGAGCTTTACAAAACAAAATCCAATTGGAGTGATTTTTCCCAAAAGAAGAGAGCAATATTTCTCCAGCAATGAATTCTCAAAGCAAAAGCAAAAGCTGTTGATAGCTTTAAATAGCAGTCTGTCCTTGTTTTGGGTTAGTTTTGCTTTTGCTGTTTTATTTTGTTTTTAATGGAGTTGCATTTATCTCTACACAATTTCTAGAGCTGCTTTTTCATGTAGTATTATACCTGATCACCCAATGTCCTGTGTACTAACGATCTGTTCCACAAATCTTATCTGGTGGCCTCTGTTTGAGTGTAGAATCTCAGAAAGGGTAATTGTATCTGCTACTACTTTATAAAGAGAGGGAGATTTACCTGGGGTTTAAGAGTTTGGCCTCTGGAGCCAGATCTCATGTCACAGAGTGAATGCTGTTTTCTATTAGTGTACTGCCTCTGGGATGACCTGCTGACATGTCTAGTTCTCTTTCTAGAGAGAGCTGAGCTGGATGGATTGCAAATATTCATTATCTTTAATGTCCAGAGGCAAAACTAAGTCCAGGGTTGAGTGCCAATCTAAACTGAGGAGGAGAGCTAAGACCAGTACCAAAGGTACATATCTGAGAAGTGAGGCCATGGGAAGGGAGCCAGGCAAGAGATGGAGAACTGCAGGGATCAAGAGCAGAAAAGTAAAATCCAAAAAAGTTTGGGACATAGACCCTTGAGAAGACCAAGGAGCTGATACTTCTCATTAAGATGTAGTATTGGGACACAGGATCAGGCTGACCACCCTACACTCTCCATAAGTCCTTACATGAATTATTTCCCATCTCACCATCATACCGCTCCATTAACAAAGAAAAATATTACCATAGCCAGAATTTTCCAAAGCATGATCTGCAGAAAACATAATTTCTTGAAGAAGTTAGTAAGCATATTGTGAAACTAGTTTGGGAATTGTAGTATTGAAAAAAGTTTAAAATGTATTTTCTTACTGTATACCCTCTGAAATGATACTAATATGCAGGATCAATCCTCAGAAGGGAAGTAGAGGATGCAGCAGACCCCTGTACATACTTGAGAAGGGAACATTCTTTTAAGCATAATCTCTTCCTGCCATAGCTCTTTATATCTACAAAACACTTTAGGCTCATCATGATGAAAGAGGCCATGTAAGTTCAATACAGTTTTGTGGGGTATTTTTTTTGTTTTTTTTTTGTTTTTTAGCAATAAAATATTAAACCCGAGGGATTTGTTGGTTTTTTTATTTAAATTCTTTATTGTTTAAAGTATTACATAAGTCTTCTTCCCCCCCCCCATTGACCACTCCCTGGCTTCCCCCACCCCCCACCAAATGTCCTCCCCCCCACCCCCCACCCCCACCTTCCCTCATAGGTTAGACAGTCTGTTTGATGCTTCTATGACTCTGATTCTATTTTTGTTCATCAGTTTATGTTGTTCATTATATTCCACAAATGAGTGAGATCATGTGATATTTATCAGTTCAATACAGTTTTATGTTGCAGATGGGTGTATCTAATGATAATATAAGGCAGGGAACATCAAAATGGGGACTTAAGAGGCTGCAAAACACTGCTCCCAAAAAGGTGGTTGACAAGGTGGAATTGAGAGAAATCAACCATATTATCTTAGGGTTTATGAGAGCCAAGGAAGAGGAAGCTGGACAGGGTATAAATCAGATGAGAGAGAATTCTCCTCTGGGAGGGGAGCAAGGATAGTTTCCTGCAGGATCAGCCATTTCCAGAGTACTTGCTCTGTGCCAAGTATGGTGCTATATTCTTTTTTTTTTTTTTTTTAGATTCCTTTCCATCCCTAGTTTCCTAGATTGTCAGAGTGCTCTTTTGGCATCTATTCACATTATATAATATTTTCATTTTTAGTTTGTTGATATGGTGGATTATATATGTATTTTAAATCTCTATTGTTGAAAGTATTACATATGTCTTCCTTTTCCCTCCATTGACTCCTCCTAGCCCAGCCCTCACACCGCCACCCCACCCCAGTCTTTCACCACCCTATTGTGTGTGTCCATGGGTTATGTACTAATTCTTTGGTTGATCTCTTTCCACCCACCCACTTTCCCCCACCTTCACTATGAGATTCCACAGTCTGTTCCATGCTTTTGTGTCTCTGAATCTAGCTTGTTCATCAGTTTATTTTGTTCATTACATTCCACATATGAGTGGGATCATGTGATACTTGTCTTTCTCTGACTGGCTTGTTTTGCTTAGCATAATACTCTCCAGGTCCCTCCATGCTGTCTCAAAGGGTAAGAGACCCTTCTTTTTTTTTTTTTTTACTGCTGCATAGTATTTAATGGCGTAAATGTGCCACAGCTTTTTTTATCCACACCAACCCACACACAGTTGAAAGTCTACATAATAACTTAAGTTGACCCTCTGTATATGTGGATTCCCAACTTGCGATCAAAGTTACTATTTTTCCATCCACGGTTGAGAATCAGCAGATGTGAAACCCAAGGACACAGAGGGCTGACTGTAGGTTTATTGAAAAAAACATACAGTCAGTGGTCCCACACAGTCAAACACATGTTATTCAATATCTAGATACCCTGTGGGTCTATTCTATCATCTCTTTTGTCTCATAGATTTTTACCATGTCTCTGACCTGCCTGGTAATTTTTTTATGCAAATCTTTGCCAAAAATAATTTATAGCTCTATATATTATCTTTTGTGCAGAGCACTGGATGTCTCTTTCTGGTGCTAGGTAGAATGCTTGCTGATAACATCACTTTAATTAGAGAACAAATTAACTCCTGGCTAGGCTATAGTACTTTATTTTTTTAAATTTAATAAATCTTTACTGTTCAGATTATTACAATTGTTTCTCCTTTTTCCCTCCATAGGTCCCCTCCACCCGGTTTCCACCCCACCCTCAGCCCTTACCTCCCCCTCCCCACCGTCCTCATCCATAGGTGTACAATTTTTGTCTGGTCTCTTCCCGCACCCCTCACACCCCTTTCCCTCTGAGAATTATCAGTCCATTCCCTTTCTATGCCCCTGATTCTATTATATTCACCAGTTTATTTTGTTCCTCAGATTTTTAATTCACTTGATTTTTAGATTCACTTGTTGATAGATATGTATTTGTTGTTCATAATTTTTATCTTTACCTTTTTCTTCTTCTTCCTCTTCTTAAAGAATACCTTTCAGCATTTCATATAATACTGGTTTGGTGGTGATGAACTCCTTTAGGTTTTTCTTATCTGTGAAGCTCTTTATCTGACCTTCAATTCTGAATGATAACTTTGCTGGGTAGAGTATTCTTGGTTTTAGGTTCTTGCTATTCATCACTTTGAATATTTCTTGCCACTCCCGTCTGGCCTGCATAATGTCTGTTGAGAAATCAGCTGACAATCGTATGGGTGCTCCCTTATAGGTAATTAACTGTTTTTTTCTTGCTGCTTTTAATATTCTCTCTTTGTCTTTTGCTCTTGGCATTTTAATTATGATGTGTCTTGGTGTGGTCCTCTTTGGATTCCTTTTGTTTGGGGTTCTGTGCGCTTCCTGGACTTGTAAGTCTATTTCTTTCACCAGGTAGGGGAAGATTTCAGTCATTATTTCTTCAAATAGGTTTTCAGTATCTTGCTCTCTCTCTTTTTCTGGCACCTCCATAATTCGGATGTTGGTATGCTTGAAGTTGTCCCAGAGGCTTCTTACACTATCTTCAAATTTTTGGATTCTTTTTTCTTTTTTCTTTTCCGGTTGGGTGTTTTTTGCTTCTTTGTATTTCAAATCTTTTACTTGATTCTTGCGTTCCTCTAGTCTGCTGTTGGGTCTCTGTATAATATTTTTTATTTCAGTCAGTGAATGTTTAATTTCTAATTGATCCTTTTTCATGTCCTCGAGGGTCTCACTAAGTTTATTGGCCTTTTCTAGGAAATTCTTGAAAAACCTTATAACCGTGGTTTTGAACTCTATATCCAGTCATTTGTTTTCCTCCATTTCTTTCATTTGTGATCTGTTTCTTTGTCTCCGCATTTTTGCTGCTTCCCTAAGTTGCTAGGGTAGCTTTGTGTGCTAGGTGTCCTATATGGCCCAGTGGGTCGGCATCCACAGTTACCTGAGATAGACACTCTTGGTGCACCCCTTTGTGGATGGTGTGTATAGCCTTGTTGTAGTTAAGTCTTGATTGTTGTTGGTATCACTGGGAGGAATTGACCTCCAGGCCAGTTGGCTGTGAGGATCAGCTGTGTCTACGCTGGGAGAATTTCTGTGCTGGAGACAGCCTTATGAGACAAGACTTGCAAAATTACAAAAGCCTCTGTGCTCAGCTTGGATGGGGCGGAGTCTCAGGGCTGAGCAGACAGTCTTGGCTTTCCGTCAGCCCTGCCCTATGAGGCCCCTGGGTCTCAGTGTCCCTCGGTAATCGCTGCAAGCATGTCTGAGAGAAATCCACCCTCGAGTTTTGCCTGCTGCCAGACAGTCCAATTTCTCCCCCAATGAATCTGGATTCCCAGATTCTTGCCCTGAACTGGAGTTCAGTGCAGCCAGGAGCTTCCAGTTCCCTCCAGCTAGAGAAAGCCAGAGGCATACTCAGCAGTCAGTCCTCTCTGTGCGCACTTGCGCGTGCACCTCCAGACCTCTGCCTTTCGTGGCTCCCCTGAGTTTTCGCCTGACAGTCCAGATTCCCCTCGTAAGAGCCTGGGTTTCCAGGGGCTCGCCCAGAACTGGGGTTCAGTGCAGTTGGGAGCTTCTGGCAACCTCAGCAGTCAGTCCTCTCTGCGCACACTCGTGCGCAGACCTCCAGACCCCTGCCCTCCACGGCTCCCCTGAGTCTCTGTTTGCCTTTCTCTCTACCTGACAGCCCAGACTCCCCCAGTATGAGCCTGGGTCCACAGGGTCTTGCCCGGAACTGGGGTTCAGTGCAGTCGGGAGCTTCCTTCTCCCTTCCACCAGAGAAAGCCAGCCAAGCACTCAGCCGCCTTTCCTCTCTGCACACGTGTCTCTGTACCTCAGCCCTTTGCAGCTCCTCTGATTCTCTGTGAGCTTTTCTTTTTCCTTCTAGTTGTAGAATTTCCACTCAGCTAGCTTTCCTGTGGTTCTGGATGATGTCCATTCTGTCTTTTAGTTGTAGTTTTGAAATTGTTGTGCGAGGCAGCAGTTTAGGTGCTTACCTATGCCGTCATCTTGGTTTCTCCTGGTGCTATATTCTTGATATTCAATATTTCATTGAACTCTCCCAAGAACCTCACAAGGTAAATCTCATGATTCTGCTTTGCAGATTAAGAAATAAAGGTTCCAAGAGCCTAAATTCATCAAGTTTATTCATCTGCAGAGCTGGGATCCAAGCTTAGGTCAGAACGACTCCAAAATCTGTGGCCTTTGTTCTCTTCTGTAGATCACATGGCCTCAATAGGCCCTGTGCTCCCTTCTTTTTGGCTTCTGCCTTGGGGGTTCACACTGTAACAGTAAGGGAGGAAAATACCAACAAATAACTCAAATGGAGTTATGCTAGAGGTCTGTTCAAGGTATGGTGGGCATAAAGGTAAAAAGTTGCTATCATTTAGTCAGTTTGGGGTGTGAGGTGGAGGGCTGGCCATGAGGTGTTCTAAAAGGAAAAGCCCCTTAAACTGAGTCTTGATAAGAATCACTAAGGTGACAAGGCGTAGATGGTAGGTGACTGGTGGAAGGGGAGTTCAGTACATTCCTGACACAGGAAACTGTCCATGTGGTAAATGTCATAAAAACTTCTCAAATGGAAAAAAAAAAATGTCTCTTCAAGCAAAAAGTCTATATTACAGTTGCTATAGTTCTGTTTCAGTTCAGAGACCTGACCACCAAAGGGAAATACAACAGAACCAAAGAAAAAAACCAAAGGCATCGCTAATCTTCCATCTGCACCAATGATGTAGGAAAATAAACAAGAGCTAAGCAAAATAAAACAAATCAAAAACGCCTTAAACAAAAAGGTCTCTTTTGAGACAAGAGGAAAGCTCTTTCTCCCAAAGCCCAGTCATGTTTTCCGTGTTTATGCTATGATGTGACCGGGGCTTCAGTGTCCAGTTGGGGGTCTGTCCCTTTTTATTCTACAGAGCTTAATCTGTCTCCATCACTTCCCAGAGTCAGTCAGGAATTGGCTTAAAATGCCAAAGTTTTATTTCAGCTGTGCGGCGTCCGCCTTCCAAGCCACAACATCTGAATGCAGCCTCTTTCTAGGCAAGAGAACAGTCAATAAGGAAATACCATAGTTAGGCCCTTTGCAACTTGCTTGAAGTGTGAGGCAGCGCTTCATTTCCTGATCGCTCAGGTGGACATTGTAAAAACAATTAAGAGCAATGACTAATCACTGAATCAAAGCAGGTTGCTCAACTCATTTGCAATTGTGTGCTCAGTTCTGTGTGCCAACAAACAAAGACTTGGGGAGTTTATTATTTAAACCAATTAAAAGCTCTAGGCAAAGCAAGTAGTCAATTTGTGGTCACGGTTGTAGGAAAACATCAGCTGGAAGAGCCTGAGGAATTTCATGAGCAGAGCCATATGGCCAAAATCAGAATGAAGCACCCAGAATTGCTGGGAAAGTCTGCACTAAAAGCAATTTCAGAATAAAAAGCTTCACCTAGAAAGAGCAGACTTATGCTCTGTGCTTGCCTCTCCCGCCACCTCTCAGCCCCTCACTCCCCTCCTCCCTCAACCATATTCTAGCCCGCCTGCAATGCTGGTAGTTTAAACCAACAGTAAAAGAAAAATGAACTGACTAAAGTCCAAACTCTGACTGTTCAGTAAGAGACATTGCTAAATTTCCTGTCCACCATTTGCACTTTTATGTATTTTAGGGCTACCTAGAGAGTTCTTAAAGGCCCAGATGATGAAAATCGGCCACCCTTCTTCCCAAATGAGGTGCACAATCCATCTGGAGAGGGCACTCACACTTTTGTATGAAGCTGTAGGCTGTAAAACAGAAAGTAAAGAATTAAAACTGAAGCCATTTGGTAGCAGTTATATTTTTTAAAAAAAAAAGGTTGAGGGAGGTAGAAGGTAGTGTAGTTGGGCCAGTCACTTCAGCAAATTAGATTTACAGAATGGATATTATGGACTAAGCCTTTACTGAAAGTTCCTTTTCTCCTTTTCACATCACCATGAAATATTTTCCACTTACATTTTTTTTCTGACCTACAAGTCCCTTTGCTCCTATCCACTCTCCTTCATGTCTCCCTCTCCCTGCATTTTCCTGGAAAGTCTAATAATTCTTGTGCTCCCAATGAATTTCACTTGTTGAGGTCCTGTTTTCTTTCTCCAAGTTCCCTCTAAAAGAAGCATTCTCACACACTCCTGATTATAGAAGGAGGAAGAACACTTGTATAAAAACCAACTGGAAATTTTTGACAGCTAAGTCAGCTAGATACAACTGTCTTGTACCATGTTGTATATTCTAAACAATATGATAAGATTAAATAATTTTTGTACATCAATAAATAATGTGGTTTGTGGTATGCAGACAAGTAAATTGAGTAAATTCAATAACAAAGAATACCAACTGTAGCCATAGTCCGTTTGGTTCAATGGATAGAGCACTGGCCACTGGACTGAAGAGTCCTGGGTTTGATTCCAGTCCAGGGCACATGCCGGGTTGCGGGTTCAATCCCCAGTAAAGGGCGTACAGGAGGCAGCCGATCAATGATTCTCTCTCATCATCGATGTTTCTCTCTTTCCCTCTCACTTCCTCTCTGAAATAAATAAAAATATATTTTTTAAAAGAATAACAACTGTAATGCCATTCCTTTCAAAAAGTCTAGCACTGTCAATACTTCCATAATTACTATGGCACACCTTTTAGTGTGTTGTGGGCAGTCATGTATCCAACTCACTTTCTGCAACTTGGAGGATGGCAGCAGGAAAAGGGTAGAGAGGCTGCTAGGCTGTCTACCTAGAGTTTACCCTAAACTGTTATATTGCCATGAGAATCCCAATCTCACCTCATTTTATTCCAACAAGTTATCAGGAGCAGAACCAACTTGCATCACAGGTGCATTTTTAAGTCAGAGGCATGTAAAGAGTGAAGTTGAAAAGCACAAGACTCCATGACCTGTGGGCCAAACCTACCTCTGCTACTAGGACCTAAAAAAGTCCTTTGAAAGTCAGTCTCATGGGACTTCTTGACTATCCAAAGAATCTTCCTTCCTAAACTATCAGACATGGAAGAGATTTAAGTGATCATCTTATAGTTCAGATATTGAGAGCATCTCCCCATTTTTAATCCAGTGGGAATGGGAGTGACATGTCAGAGAGAACTGAACTGTTTGAGTAGTAGATTTCAATACAGACAACTGAGAGGCTCCAAAGTTATATTTTTAGCAGAAATATGGCCTTGATGGCAGACATCCCTGAAGTCCAGTCCTGTGCAGATTTGGGATGGCCATACACCTGTGTGAGAGCAACAGGAACCCTGCTTAATTTACAAAACAGAATGCCAAATCTGTCAACTGGCTGGTTATCAATTCTAATAGGTATTACAACTGCTGAACAAAATGTAGTTCTACACTTGATCTTAGCCAAAAGGCCGAGAAGCGATCAAAATGTAGTTCTTATCTAGGAGAAGAAATATTCACAACTGAAGAATTTAAACCCCATTCCCTTTGAAGTTAGGCATGACCATGTGACTTGCTTTGACCAATGATATGTGAGTGAAAGTGCTATGTGTTAATCCTAGGTAAAAGCATTTAATTGTTCCCATTTAAAAGCTTCCAGAGTTCTTTTGCCTTAGCCTGGTAAACCCTGAAGCATAGTGCTGAGTTGATGCAATGGAGTAACTACACAGAGCAAACTTGACCCATGCTTGACATGTAACATGAATGATCAAAATATTTGTGTTATGTTAAACCAGTAAGATTTGGGTGGTATTTGTTATCACAGTATATCCTAGACTATTCTGACAGTAATAATCAAAATCTAAGGCTATAGCTCTTTTCATCCCCAGAGCTGTACCTTAGTCATTCACTGAATAGTTTCATTTTGAATAAAAAGCTATTTTACCAAGTGGAAAATACAATTTAGTTAAGTAATATTAAAGGACATGTTGACCACCCAATCTTTAGACTCTTCAAGGTCTAATTTTATACCAAATTAAATACATAACCAGAAAGTAATTTATCTTAATTGATTTATCTTAGGTCCAGGTAAGAATGCATTCATTAAATCTTAAATTATTCAAGATTGAGCCACAAAAGTCATTCCCTACAAAAACCAATGGAATTCTACATACAATTCTCCTTATATCATATTTCATGAGATAAGGTATAACTGATATCTGGTTCTAAATCAGAAAAATCTATCTCTCTTTTTAAAACATATATATATATATATATATATATATATATATATATATATATATTTATTTATTTATTTCAGGGAGAGGAAGGAAAAGGGGGAGGGAGAAACATCAATAATGTCAGAGAATCATTGATCAGCTGTCTCCTACACTTCCCCTACTGGGGATCGAGCCCTCAACCTGGGCATATACCTTGACCAGAAATCGAACACTGATATCCTGGTTCATGGGTTGATGCTTAACTATTGAGTCACACCAGCCGGGCAAATCTTTCTTTTTTAAAATCTAGCTTTCTTTCATTTTTTAAATTTTTTTAGAACACTGGACTCATATTTCCATTTTTACCTTGGGTAACCAGTAAGCCCCAGGCTAAATTTATCATTTCATTTCAAGTTATCATATTGGTTCTTCCTAGCATGATTCCTCTTGCTTGTAATTCCAGTCTGTATTTATATCTTATATACTGTTTTAAAATCCTTTAGGAATATTGATAGTGATAGCTATTATACATTATTTTGTTTCAAGGCAGACTCTCTTGCCGAGCCAAACAACCTCCACAAAGTGAATCCTGTCTATTCACATGAGACCCAGTTCCAAGGGGTTGCAGTTTCTCATTTGTGCCTCTACTGTCTTCAAAGGGAAGGAAATAATCTCGGGGGGTATTGGATGGAGTTTGTTTGCCCTTTAGAGGTACAGTGACCTTGTTTATTTGATTCAGGGTGATAAGAGTTAGAGTATAAGTTCAGAAATAATCTAATTACCTGCATTTTGGGGACAGCCGAATATGACAATAAATGGAGATAGAACATTCTAGGCAATATGATAAGGAAACTGTACCATGATCCACAATGGAATCTTTGATCATAATTTAATTTGGTATTTTATAGTACATAGTTCCCACAAATTGAAGGGGGAGAAATGAGAAATATATAAGGCTTAACCACTAAATCAAATGTCTTGCTAAAAGTCTCAGTAATCTTAGTAAGTTGCATTTCTCAAATTAGAGCAGGATTTCTCAACCTTAGCACTATTGACAATTTGGGGTGGATAACTTTTTGTTGGTGAGGGTGGCCTTATGCATGCAAGATGTTTAGCAGCATCTCTGGCCTTGACTCACTCTATTCCAGTAGCACTTTCTCCCAGTCATGACAATCAAAAATGTCTCTAGGCATTGGCAAATGTCCACGGGGGGGGGGGGGCAAAATTACCCATCATTGAAAACCACTGAATTAAGGTAATTTTTCATCATAAACTTCTGCCATATTAGCCATATACGTACCCTGTCCTCTTATCTTTCTTATAAAATAAACACAGTAGTTGTCATTTTACTGTACTTACTATGTGTCAGACACTTTACATACATTATCTCATTTAATCTTCACCACAGCCCCATGAAAGGATTATTTATGTCCGATTTACAGATGAAAATTTTGAAGCCTAGAGAAAGTCACACAAGTTGTAGGAGAGTTAAGAGACAAACCCAAATCTGCTTGGCTCTAAACCTATGTTCTTATCCACTGTTCAAACCATATCGACAATAATATAGGGTATATTTATCCCAGTTTTACAAATGAAGACACTGAAGTTCATCCAACTTAAGTGGTTTATCCTTGAAGAATCAGGGTAATAATCCCCATGGCTCAAAAGACTCATCATTTTTTTCTCCACATGGATCTAGTAAGTGGTTGCTGGATCATTTGTAACCTCTCCCACTTGGGTGCCAACAGAGGCAAAAGGGTGAGACATCTGGAATCAATGAAATTCAGAGACTTCACCAAAGGGAAATAACAAAGCAATGGCAATCAGCAAAAGAAAAAAAAATACATCAGTACTGGAGAGGCCACACAGCTATCAAAGCTTGCAATGAGAAGAAACAGCCAACTGCTACTACCACTTATGGAACCCTTTGAGTATTTCTCTGGTAATCTCTGACCCTCTTCTGCTCTCTCCTGCTTCACTGAACTCTAAAGATGGGAGGCGGGGGATTTGTGACCAAGTTCAATTTTCTTAAGGCACTTCGAGATTATTCTGCTTTATATCTGCTAATGACAGACCAAGTAATATTTTCTGCAATGATAATGAAAAGTCAATATCACATGAACTTCCTACATCCCAAGCTGTTTCTTTTTTGTTTGTTTGTTTGTTTTTCCTTTTTTCTTAAATTTATTGGGGTGACATTGGTTCCAAGCTGGGTTTAACGTGGCATATTGATATGTGAACCAGTGTGGTTTCTATCAAAGTGTTCATAAACCTGGGGCTGCAGCTGGCTCCCATTAGGTAGTTTCTTGGTGAAAGTTTTCCAAGGAAAACATTTTTAACAACTTCATAAAGCCAGGCACAAAAGAGCAGTGCAATGACCAGCTGAAAGACATGGGTCTTTTTATCTTTGACTGAAATGTTAAATGGGGGCTTGCTCTTTCATTTTCTGGAAGAAAAATTGGAAGGCATTAAAGGCTACATCTTGAAACTTGCATGATTTCATTCATTTATTCTTGTGTTTATTTGTTTAACATTTATTTAGCACCTATTATATGGCATGCACTGTGCCAAATGCTGGGAGGAACAAAAAGGAATTACACTTGGGTTCTTGAGGATGTGAAGGAGAAAGACTGGTAAGAACACAAATAACTGCAACTCAAAGCAGTCTATGGTAAGAGTTTCACTGTTGGAATTTGTAAACTATCTGGAAAAGTGCCTGGTGAAAAAATAAGTGCTCAGAAATTGTGTGAAAGAGGACTTCCCACCCAGCACACTCTTACCCAGGACCTGGGTTAGTTCCAGATTGGTGTAAGTATTGATCATTCATTCAACCAAACCTTTCATTCAAACATCGTGGATAATAATGCTATAGTAGTTAGGAGGAACAACTTGATCTCCCTAGGGGATGAAGTGATCAGACAAGACTCTATGAAGGAAGCACTCCTGAAAATACATCTTAAGAATGAAACTTGTATACAAGCATGAAGGAAGAAGAAAGACATTCCATAGTAGGGGATAGCCTGAGCAAAGATGTAGAAAAAGGAACATTTTTGGTATGTTTGGGGAACAATGAATAAATCATTTTGACAAGAACACAATTCAGAGAAATACTGGGAAATCAAATTCATGATAGGTAGGGTGAGATCATAGAGAATCTCAAATTCTAGTGTAAAGTACTGCATGAAACAAGTAGCTTTCATATGTTGCAAATACTATACTTGGAAAAATATGGAGTAAGAATTCATTGAGTCCCCAGATTCTCCATAATTGTGTCCTAATGGTGTCATTCATTATACTAAGTCTCAAAACCACTTGTCCTTCCAAAATATTCCCATACTGCCAAAAAAGGTTTGGCTCAGTGGATAGAGCGTCGGCCTGCGGATTCAAGGGTCCCAGGTTTGATTTCAGTCAAGGGCATGTACCTTGGTTGCGGGCACATCCCCAGTAGGGGGTGTGCAAGAGGCAGCTGATAGATGTTTCTCATCGATGTTTCTAACTCTCTATCCCTCTCTCTTCCTCTCTGTAAAAAAAATCAAAATATTCCCATACTATGGAATCCAAGAAATTTTGGAGCCTATGAAAGAAAAGGTCCTGAGAACTCATGGCAACTCTGTATCTAAGAAACGAGTCCTTAAATAAAAAAACAACAACAGAATTTGTAGACATTGTGCAAGACTTTTGAACATATTCTCACAAACAACCTATGAGGTAGGTTCAAATATAATACCCATTTCACAGATTAGAAGACTAATCCTCAAATAGTAGATCAAAACAGGATTCAAACACTGATTTGTTTTATTTGAAACTCAATATTCTTTTGGATACCACACTGCCTCCTGAATGAAATCTTTTTGCAAAATTTTGAATTGGGACATCCTGTTATTCTCTTGAAACTTAGTAAAATTCCTATTTGCCTGTTGTCCAAACATCCTTGAATGTCAAATATTTTGGAGTTCCAGCCAAATTAGGGAAAATAATGAACACAAGGACTTCCAGACCAATTAATTATAAAGGTGAAACTACCCTCACATTTTACTCAACCATCAAGGGACACGACTCCATGGATCAGAGGAAATGGTACCAACTGTAACTATCTAGGTGGCTTAGGTTGAGGGCATCTACATCAAGTCATGGGCAGACATGGATTGGCTCTGCTATTCTGATAGCCTCTGCTGCCTAATTAAACATCATATCATTGAAACTTTAGTGAATAATTATATTAGCAGGTAACCTAGTATGGCATTCTAGATTTTGCAAAGGTATACAACTACCCTTGGAAAAACCACCAAACCCAACTTTACAAATGAGAAAACTGAAGTCCAGGGAGACTAAGTAACTTGCATAAGGTCACATATCTCAATAAGTGGCAAAGTTGAGATTCGAACTCTGGGCTTTTGACCCGCAAAGTTCGATATACTACTCTTTAAGTAGACACTCATTTGCCTTCATTTTGACAAAATAACTGGTTGAAAGATTACACAAAATCACCAACTTAACTGCTTTGATTTCCAAATGTTAAACTTCCAGTTTCTGAGGTTCCTTTCTACATCCTCATGTCCAGCCCTCCATTGACTGGACTGACAACCTGGTCTGGTACCATCTCAAACTCCCAAATGCAATAAACATAACTTAACCATAAGGAAATCCAAAACACATGGCAACCATAAAAAATAGCATTGGAGAAATTAACAGCAAGCTATCAGAGAGACAAGAATTTCCAGTAGTGTTATATAGATTAGTTATGACTAGCCTCTACCAAAAAAAACCTGGAGGATATTACAATGATGTAGATGAGAGAGAAAACATGGGAGCAAGATAAATGGCTACCTGGTGAGCTAGGCAGAGAGACTCAAAAGATCTCTAAAATTTTCAGTAATCAAATCATTGTATTCACTGTCTCTCCTACTTTATCATATACTAGAGGCCCAGTCACGAAATTCGTGCATAGGTGGGGTCCCTCAGGGTGGCCTACGGAGTTCGGGCCCTATCTTGTGTCCCCAGCCTTACAACCCCAGCTTGTGCCTCCAGCCTCGCAGCCTCACAGCCCCGCAGTCCTGCTGGGCACCCCACTTTGTCCTGGTGCTGCCGGCTCGCCCCATCCCCGTCGCCACTGCTAGTTGTCTGTGGGGCGACTGGTGGGGTGATCAGGGGCCCCATTCACACCTGCCTTGGCCTGGCACCACCCGTTTGCTGGCCCTGCTCCCTGCCACCACCACTGGTAATATATATATATATATATATATATATATATATATATATATATATAATTTCTTTTGTATACATCATTGCCTATGTCCATCAATCAGATAATTACTTCACAGATGAGAAAATCATAGATTACACAACCTTTACCTTTTTAGCTCTCAAATGAGTGGCCTGTTCAACTAGTGAGATGAAGATCCTAATCTAGGTCCTTATTGTTCAGGAACTCAATTATGCAAGAATCTGCTACTTGATATCCCTTAATACAGTGGTTCTCAAACTTGAGAATCCATCAGAATCAGATGTATGGCTTGTTAAACCACAGACTTTTGACCCTCCCGCCTCAGAATTTCTGCTTCAGTAGGTCTGGGACAAGTCTCAAGAATTAATATTTCTGAGAAACCAAGATGGCGGCAGAAGGTATACTCCTGTACGTGCTGCCTCTCACAACCACACCAAAACTACAACTAAAAGACAAAACGACTATCACCCAGAACCATGGGAAAGCTGGCTGAGTAGAAGTTCTACAACTAGAAGGAAAGAAAAAAGCAAATTGAGACTGGGTAGGAGGTGCAGAGGCCCAGGAAAAGCAGAGGGACAGAGGTGCGCGAATTGGGCTGGCGACTGGGTGTGCTTTTTTTTTCGATTGGAAGGAAGATACAAGCTCCCGACAGCTCTGAACTCCAGTTTCCGGTGAGGCTCTGGGGACTCAGACTCCTATGGGGAGAAACTGGACTGTCTGGCATCAGGTTGGAAAGTGAGGGTGGCTTTCTCGCAGAGGTGCTTGCAGGAATCACTGTTTACTGTGCTGGAGCTCAGGACGTGGGGATGCGGAAACGTGGAGACGTGGAAACGTGGAGAACCAGAGACGGCTGACTGGCAGCCATCGCTGTTTGCCATGCCCTAGTGATTCCCTGAGACCCCACCCCACCCAGTTTACAAACCCGCTCGAGCTGTGCACAATGGCTTTTGCATATGAATGGCCTGCCCTTTCGCAACTTAACCTAACAAATTGCAACTGGGTCAGAGAGCTCCAAAACTTCCAAATCCCAAACAAAGAGGAGAAATCTGCAGATCTTGCATAACTCCTGTTGGGTGGCATCAGACAGTAGCTGACTAGCACCTCCTTGGAGATCCAGGAGCCAGTGTACCTAGTGGTCAGTGTGAGATGACACCAGATTTCAACTCCTCACATACATAAGTGACACACTCAAGAGGCAGACTCAGTGAGCACCAAAGCCCCACTGAAGCAAGTCCTGCCCCATAAGGGTGTCTCCAGCACAGCAGTTCTTCCATTATAGACACAGTGGGTCCTCACAGCCAATTGGCCTGGAGGTGAATTCCTCCCAGTGTACTAACAACAATCAAGGCTTAACTACAACAAGACTGTTCACCCAGCCCACAAAGGGGTACACCAGGAGTGTCCACCTCAGATGATTGGGGAGGCTGAGCCACTGGGCCCTATAGGACACCTAGCACACAAAGCCACTCTATCAACACAGGGAAGCAGCCAAAATGCAGAGACAAAGAAACAGGTCACAAATGAAAGAAATGGAAGAAAGCAAACTGGATATACAGTTCAAAACTACAGGTATAAGGTTACTCAAGAATCTTCTAGAAACTGCCGAAAATCTTAGTGAGACCTTCAAGGATCTGAATGAGAATGCCAAAAAAATGGAAAATGACCAGTCAGAAATTAAGCATACACTGACTGAAATAAAGAATATCATACAGAAACCCAACAGTAGACTAGAGGACCCCAAGAATCAAATCAAAGATATGAAATATGAGGAAGCAAAAAACACCCAACCAGAAAAACAAAAAGAAAAAATAATTTTAAAATTGAAGGTCAGATAAAGAGCTTCACAGACAAGAAAAAGCTAAAGGACTTCATCACCACCAAACCAGGATTATATGAAATGCTGAAGGGTATTCTTTAAGAAGAGGAAGAAGAAGAAAAAGGTAAAGATAAAAATGATGAACAACAAAGTGACAACAAATACATATCTATCAACAAGTGAATGTAAAAATCAAGTGAATAAAAAATCTGATGAACAGAATAAACTGGTGAATATAATAGAATCAGGGGCACAGAAAGGGAGTGGACTGACAATTCTCGGGGGGTAGGGGGTGTGAGGGGTGTGGGAAGAGATTGGACAAAAATATTACACCTATGGAATCAAACCTTGACCTCCTGGTTTATGGGCCAATGCTCAACCACTGTGCCACACATGCTGGGCAATACAATCCTTTTTAATACTGTATATAACTTTATTAATTAAGGATGCTAGTATATTGTTAAAAACTAGCAAAGCTTGGCATAATAAATGGCATGTTTTGGCTAATCAGGCTTTTTCTGTTTTCAAGTTTTTGTTCGGTTATTTGTTTTACATTTCTTTCATGTTCTGAGAATTTTGGAGGACAGTTACATTTGTAAAATTAGGTTGAGAACAGACATGATAATATGAGTACAATCTATACATTTGCTGATCTCTGCTGGATATTTTCCAATATGCTCACACATGGAGCACAAACCTAATTTGCAGAATTCAACTTAACCCTCTGGTAATGCAGATGCATCATAGGTGCCTTTGACCCAGATCAGCACTGAACACTGATCTAGACATATGCTAATTAAGATTTCATTAATGACTAAAATATCCTGCCTTTGAGGGATGCCTTGGTGAAACTGGAGGGAGATTAAAAAGACAATTACATTTCTTAAATCAACCCCCTTATTTTCTATGAAATACTTTATGGCTGATTTGGTTTAATTCCAACTTTTCAAAAAAAGTTCACTTACGGGAAAATGGGAATATAAAAAAAATAATCTCCCAAAACAAATTTAAGCTAAATTAAGAGGGACATTGCATGTAGAAAACAAATAATGTCTTCAACTATGCTGTCTGGGTTTTTCCTCCCATAGAATCTGAATTGATGAAAACAGACATAAATTGTTTATACACACAAAAATAATTTGAAATTAAAAATAAGATTGCACTGGATTTATAAATAGATTACTAACCTGGGTCTTATTTTAGTAAAACACCTGGTACTTTTACTATCAATTTTTGTCTTCACTCCAGTCTCATATAACCACACATAGATAGTTTCTAGAACACATGATGGAGAAATCAAACACCTGGATGCTGAACATCATTCCAAGGACAATACCAATGTTCCTAAATCCAATGACATTAGTTAGAATTGGCAATGGATTTTGACTTTGTTTTGGATTTCCTTCTCTCCAAAGAGGTTCTACAACTCCAAATACTTTGCTATACAAGTGACTGCTTAAATGAGTGCAAAGTAACAGGCTTGTTGGTTTCTATGGCAGGCAATACATAATCACCATAGAAATATATAATTACACCTGTCAAACTCATCTTGTGTAATTGATTCAGTGACTAACAATGTCAGTGGCAGGCTAAGCTTTGAGGTCTTGCTGTGAGAAAATACTCATACATGGCAAACATCTTGGTATCTTAATTGCTTGTCATACTGCCAAGGCTCCTGTGTTGTCTCTATCTCCACAGCAACAGACTGGGATAGATAAAGTGCATTTAATAGCCGAAAGTAAAATGATCATCTTGTTTTTGTTTTAGAGATCCTTTAAGAAAATCATGGAGTCATTGAAAATAATATGGTCATGAAGCCAGATTTGAAATATTTGAAAGTCTAAAATATGATTCTGTGCATTAAAAACCAGATGCATGTTTTGTGATTTCTAAAAAAGAATCTTCTAATTATCACTATGAACTGAGAGGAGTAACTCATGCTTGAACATGTACAAAGACACAATGTGACATGAAGTTTTAATCCCACTTACTGCCTTTTCAGGAATTGTTGGAACACATTAAAGTCCCTCAATCACAAATCAAGAAAGCACTGGAAACTATGGACTATTGGAAGATTTGTTTGTTTGTTTGTTTGTTTTGAGGGGGTGGCTTGGATATTAATATCATGGTAAAATAGAAGCCACCAATACTGGGATCAGCACACCAACCATAATTACGTGTAATGGAGATAAACAGTCATAGCTAATGTAACAAAATGGAATAGATTACTTTTAAAATTTAATACATTGTGTCCTGTAGCTAGTGCTCAAAAAGTACAGTGACTAACTGAAAGCTATCAAGAAGTCTACAGATTCACCATGTTTTACCCAACATTAAATAACTTTTGATACACCTCACAGTAAAAAGTACCATTGACCCTTGAACAACTTAGGGATTAGGGAAGCCAAAAACCCACACAGTCAAAAATCCAAATATGACTTTTGACTCCCCAAAAGTTTAACTACTGATAGCCTATTGTTGACTGGAAGCCTTACTGATAATCTAAACAGTTGCTTAACACATATTTTATATGTCGCATGTATTACATACTGTATTCTTACAATAAAGTAAGCTAGAGAAAAGAAAATGTTATTAAGAAAATCATAAGAAAGAGAAATTAAATTTATAGTACTGTACGTATTTATTGACAAGAATAAAATATAAGTGGATCTGTGTAGTTAAAACACATTTCCCAAGGGTATACTTTATCACATCCAATCTCTATTACAATGAGATATCTCACACCCATTAGGATGGTTACTATCAACCTCCACTGATCTCTTCCCTAACAAGCTGTCTTCCATATAAACCATACTCAGTTAATTGCTTGCCAAAACCGCTAAAATTCATTCATGTATTAATTTACTCATCTATATTGTTGATCAAAATATTTTTTGAACATTTACAGTGTGTCAGGCACTGTGCTAGGTGTTGGGATGTGATAAGAGAGACTGTGTGTTATGGGAGCACATAATAGTGCATTAACTTAGACTTGGATGATCAGAAACATTTTCATGAAGGAAATAACACCTAAACTAAGCCTTGTAGGATGAGTAAAATATTAACCTGGTTTTAAGGGGTAGGAAGGAAAGATCAGTCACAGTAAAAAATCACAGAGGTGAGGTACAAAACAGTTAGAGCATAACAGGAAATAAGGATTGATAGAGAAGAAGGAACCAGATCATTGAGGGATTTGATATGTTAAATTATAATTGTTTTATTAACCAGTATCTTAGAGGGAGCAAAAAGAAAAAGGAATCCAAAAATATGAAGATAGTGTAAGGAACCTCTAGGATGACTGCAAGCATACCAACATTCACATTTTGGGGGTACTAGAAGGAGAAGAGAAAGAGAGCAAGATATTGAAAACCTATTTGAAGAAATAATGACAGAAAACTTTCCTTACCTGGTGAAAGAAATAGACTTACAAGTTCAGGAAGCTCAGAGAGTCACAAACAAGAGGAACCAAGGAGGCCCACACCAAGATACATCTTAATTAAAATGCCAAAGGTTAAAGACAAAGAGAATCTTTTAAATCAGCAAGAGAAAAGCAGTTAGATACATATAAGGGAGCACCCATATGACTGTTAGCTGAATTCTCAACAGAAGCTTTGCAGGCCAGAAGGTAGTAGCAAGAAATATTCAAAGTTATGAATAGCAAGAACCTACAACCAAGATTATTCAACCCAGCAAAGCTATCATTTAGAATTGAAGGTCAGATAAAGAGCTTCACAGAGAAGAAAAGCTAAAGGAGTTCATCATGACCAAACCAGTATTACAAGAAATGTCAAAGGGTTTTCAAGAAGAAGAAGAAGAAGAAGAAGAAGAAGAAGAAGAAGAAGAAGAAGAAGAAGAAGAAGAAGAAAGATCAAATGTATGAACAATAAAATGGCAATAATGCATATCTATCAACTATTGAAACTATATATCAAAATAAATGGACAAGGAACCTAATGAACAAAATAATCTATGAATAAAATAGAAACAGAGGCATGGAAACGTGGGACAGACTGTCAAACCTCAGAGGGAAGAGGGTGGGTGGGTGGTGAGAAGAGATTAAACAAATAATTTATATGCATATATGCATTACCCATGGACACAGACAATAGGGTGGTGAAGGCTTGGGGCAGGACAGAATCCAGGTAGAGGAGAGCAATGGGGGTGGGGAGGAAAGAGGAGGATTTCTGTAATATTCTCAACAATTTGACTATTCTAGGTGCACAGGAGCAAAGAATTTTCAGTAACCACCAGAGGCTCACCTCAATGGCAGCGACTGGCCTCCTGCCTTGGTCTGGTGCCCCCACTCACCTGCTTCACCATCCCACCGTGACTGACGCCCACCATGTTCCGCATGCGCTCCTGGTGGTCAGCGCACATCATAGCAACTGGTTGTTCAGTTGTTCTGCTGTTCAGTCTATTTGCATATTAGCCTTTTATTATATAGGATAGCCAAAAAGTGGAGGCAATTTAAATATCCATAAACAGATGAATGAATAAGGAAAATGTGGTATATACATACAATGGACTATTATTCAATCTTAAAAAGGAAGAAAATCTTGACACATGCTACAACATGGATGAACATTGAGGACATTAAACTAAGTGAAATAAGTCACTAATAGAAGGGTAAATATTGCATGAGGTACCTAGAATAGTCAAATTCATAGAGAGAAATTAGGGAGGAGGGAATACAGAGTAATGGAATGGGTATATATTTTCAAGTTGAAAAGAGTTCTGGAGATTGATTCCACAACATTATGAACAAAATTAGCACTACTGAATTCTACACTTAAAAATGCTTAAAATAATACATTTTATGTTACATATATTTTACCACAATTAAAGATTTATTTAAAAGAAAAAAATGCAACAATAGTTTTCCAGACTCTGAACATCATATACAAAGAACAGTAGTCCCTGTTTACAGCCCTGGGAGCAAGGAAGGGGAAACCAGATGGAGTCAGTGGTTGTCCTGATTTGGAGAGATAAAACTGAGACTCCAGAGAAGACAGAATGGTTAAGGTTCACAGGACAGAACCCCAAAGAAGAAGAAAGGTGATTTGAAAGAGGTCTCTAGGAAATCTACACGTGAGCTAATGATTCATTTTAACCTAATAGTGTTATAGGGTCTAAAGTATGGATCAGGGTTTTTTTTGCATATGGTTATACACTTTTCCAGTACAATTTACTGAAAAGACTATCCTTTCACCACTAAAATCTTTTTTTCACTTTTGCCAAAAGTCAAGTGAACATATATATCCTGGTCTATTTCTAGACTCTATTCTGAATAGATCCATATTTTAGCATTTATGCCAGTACCACACTGTCTTGATTTCTGTGGCTTTATAATTAGTTTTGAAATCAGGCAGTAGTAAAGTCTCCAAATTTTTTATCCTTCACAATTTCTTTGGATAGATATTGTAGGTCTTTTGTATTTCCATATGAATTTTATTAGTGGCTTATGTATTTCTAAAAAACAAACAAACAAGAACAGCATGATGAGATTTTTGGTTGGTATTGTGTGAAATTTATAGAACATTTTTGAAAAACATGATATCTTAACAACATTGACTTTAATTACCCATACTAGCAGCCTGATGCATGAAATTCATGCAAGGGACTCGGCCTTCGCAGCCCCGGCTTTGTCCAGAAGGTGATCTGGACGGTCATCCTGCTTTTTGGTCTAATTAGCATAATTGCTCTTTATTATATAGGAAATATGGTCTATCTCTCCACTTATTACACTGATTATAAACCAATAACATAATCAAATGCTACTCTTCTTGTTATTTCCTGGCTTCATTCATCAATTAGTTTTTATTTAACTCTCCAGAGTTATTTTTTAGATTGAAATTGTAATTTCACCAAGTAATAGATTTGTGTTTTAAAATCAAATTGCAGTACAAAGCTTATAATTGAAAGATAGAAATAGTCTCTTTTCTAATCCCTCCCCATCAAACTTCATCCCTCTACACACCCAAGATCTGCTATCCAGGAGCCCACCAAGAGTCACTTCATTAGAACAAAAGAGACTCCTATAACTCAGAAAATTTCATGGGATTTAGGAGCTCTGTGTCAGGAACCAGAGTCAAAGGCCAAATATTAGAACAAAAGATACTGTATAGCTTAGGAAATTACAAGGGTTTTAGAAGCTCTGTGCTAGGAACCAGAGGCAGAGAACAATACATATATTTTCTTTTATTTCACATATATCATTTATACCTTTTAACTTTTCTTTTTAATCTCTGTGTCTTTATATTTAAACTTGGATTCTTGCAGGCAGAAAAAGTTGCTTTATAGCATAGCTAACAATGTTTGCTTTTTAATTGGTATTTTTAGACCATTTACATTTCACATGATTATTATTATTGATTTTAAATCTATATCTTGTTATTTTCTTTTTCCCATCTGTTCTTTGTTCATTTTTTTTCTTTTTTCTGCACATTTATTTATTTATTTATTATTTCTTTATTGATTAAGGTGTTACATGTCTGTCCTTATTTCCCCATTATCCCCCCCCCCCCCAACCCTCCACTCATACCCTTACCGCCCCTGCTGCCTGTGTCCATTGGTTAGGCTTATTTGCATGCATACAAGTCCTTTGGTTGATCTCTCCCTGTTACCCCCACCCTACCCTACCTTCCCACTGAGGTTTGACGGTCTGATTGATGCTTCTCTGTCTCTGGATCAGTTTTTGTTCAACACTTTATGTTGTTCATTATATTCCATAAATGAGTGAGATCATGTAATATTTATCTTTCTCTGACTGGTTTATTTCACTTAGCATTATGCTCTCCAGTACCATCGATGCTGTTGCAAATGGTAAGAACTCCTTTTTTACAGCAGCTTAGCCTTCCATATATCCTCTTTGTAAAAGAATCTATTTAGGTCCGTTGCCCATTTTTTGATTGGGTTGTTTATCTTCCTTTTGTTAAGTTGTATGAGTTCCCTACAAATGTTGGAGATTAAACCCTTATGGGAGATAACATTGTCAAAAATGTTCTCCCATTCAGTGGGCTTTCTTGTTGTTTTGTTGATGGTTTCTTTTGCTGTGCAAAAGCTTTTAATTTTGATGTAGTCCCATTTGTTTATTTTCTCTTTAGTTTCCATTGCCCTAGGAGCGGTATCTGTGAAGAAAATGCTTCGACATATGTCTGAGATTTTGATGCCTGTGGATTCCTCTAGTACCTTTATGGTTTCCCATGTTATGTTTAAGTCCTTTACCCATTTTGAGTTTATTATTGTGTATGGGGTAAGCTGGTGGTCTAGTTTCATTTTTTTGCATGTAACTGTCCAATTTTCCCAACACCATTTATTGAAGAGACTGTCTTGACTCCATTGTATGTTCATGCCTCCTTTGTCAAATATTAATTGAGCATAGTGGTTTGGGTTCTCTATTCAATTCCATTTCTCGGCTCTCTATTCAATTCCATTTGTCGATATGTCTGTTCTTGTGCCAGTACCAGGCTGTTGTGGGAACAATACCTTTGTGTTTGTTTGTTTTTTGTTGTTGTTTTTGTGTGTGTGTGTGTGTGCGTGTGTGTTTAATCTTTTTTTATTAAGGTATTATATGTGTACATATCTCACCATTGCCCTACCCCCACCCCACTCCCATACATGCCCTCAACCCTCAGAGTTTTGCGTCCATTGGTTATGCTTATATGCATGCATACAAGTCCTTCGGTTGATCTCTTATCTTCCCCACCTCTCCCTAACCTTCCTGCTGTAATTTGACAGTCTGTTTGATGCTATACTGCCTCTGTATCTATATTTTTGTTCCACAGTTTATAATGTTCTTTATTATCTATAAATGAGTGAGATCATGTGGTATTTTTCTTTCATTGACTGGCTTATTTCACTCAGCATAATGTTCTCCAATTCCATCCAGGTTGCTGCAAATGGTAAGAATTCCTTCTTTTTTGTGGCACCATAGTATTCCATTGTGTAGATGTACCACAGTTTTCTGACCCAGTCATCTGCTGATGGGCACCTAGGCTGTTTCCCGAACTTAGCTATTGTAAATTGTGCTGCTATGAACATAGGGGTGCATACATACTTTCTTATTGGTGTTTCCAGTTTCTTAGGATATATGCATAGGAGTGGGATTACTGGGTCAAATCGTAGTTCCATTTTGAGTTTTTTGAGGAAACTCCATACTGTTCTCCACAGTGGCTGCACCAGTCTGCATTCCCACCAGCAGTGCACGAGGGTTTCTTTTTCTCCGAAATCTCGCCAACACTTGTCCTTTGTTAATTTGTTGATGATAGCCATTCTGACAGGTGTGAGATGGTACCGCATTAATGTTTTGATTTGCATCTATCGGATAATTAGTGACGATGAGCATGTTTTCATGTGTCTCTTGGCCTTCCTTCTGTCTTCTTTTGAAAAGATTCTATTTAGGTCCGTTGCCCATTTTTTTTATTGGATCATTTATCTTCCTTTTATTAAGTTGTATAAGCTGCCTGTAGATGTTGGAGATTAATCCTTTATCAGTGATACCATTTGCAAATATGTTCTCCCATGCAGTGGGCTTTCTTGTTGTTTTGTTGATAGTTTCTTTTGCTGTAAAAAAGATTTTTATTTTGATGTAGTCCCATTTCTTTATTTTTTCTTTGGCTTCCATTGCCTTAGGGGCAGTATTTGTAAAGAAGTTCTTTTAGCATATGTCTGAGATTTTGCTGCCTGTAGATTCCTCTAGTATTTTTACGGTTTCCCGTCTTATGTTTAAGTCCTGTATCCATTTTGAGTTTATTTTTGTGTATGGTGTAACTTGGTGATCTAGTTTCATTTTTTGCATGTATCTGTCCAATTTTCCCAACACCATTTATTGAAGAGACTGTCATGATTTCATTGTATGTTCATGCCTCTTTTGTCAAATATTAATTGAGCATATTGGTTTGGGTCAATATCTGGATTCCCTATTCTATTCCATTGATCTATATGTCTGTTCTTGTGCCAGTACCAGGCTGTTTTGAGAACAGTGGCTTTGTAATACAGCTTAATATCTGGTATTGAGATCCCTCCTACTTTATTCTTCTTTCTCAGGATTGCTGTGGCTATTAGGGGTCTTTTTTTATTCCAGATGAATTTTTGGAGAGTTCTTTCAAGGTCTGTGAAATATGCCATTGGTATTGTAATGGGGAGTGCATTGAATCTATAGATTGCTTTGGGTAGTATGGACATTTTAATGATGTTAATTCTACCAATCCATGAACATGGTATGTTCTTCCATCGTTTTACATCTTCCTCTATCTCTCTCTCTCTCTTTTTTTTTTTTTTTTTGGTTTTCATATATTTTATGGTGTCCAAAAAATGTATACATATATTTTGAAAAATTATAAAAGCAGTGTTTGTTGAAATACATTTCATTTTCAAAATGAGCCATCAGCTGTTAAAGTGTGTATACATTTTGGGGGGACACCCTGTATATATAATCTGATATATGGTTTTCTATGTATTTATTCTGCTTGAGAATCACTAACTTTTTTTAAAATTTCTTTATTGATTAAGGTGTCACATATTTGTCCTCATCCCCCCATTCCCATCCCACACCCCTCCCCACGGATGCCCCAACCCCCTGTTGAACTTAACCATTGGTTAGGCTCATATGCATGCACACAAGTCCTTTGGTTGATCTCTCCCCCCTCCCCTACCCTTCCTCTGAGGCCTGATAGACCGATCGATGCCTCCTTGTTTCTGGTTCTGTTCTTGTTCATCAGTCTATGTTGTTCATCATTTCCCCTAGATGAGTGAGATCATGTGTCACTAGAGATATACTTATAAGAACTGAATGTGAGACTAGCAATAATGGTTATGCTGACAGGCAAATGGATCAGTCTGTAGTGAGTTTCTTTCTGGACCAACAGTTCTTTTGAGACCCAATATCAATGTCCACCAGTTCCTTATGTGTACATGTCGGCACTGAGCCCTCAGCTCTGGATGGTGGACAAATGGTGGCAATGCAGGTCTGACTCCCTCTGGTTTGGTCTCGGCCAGACCCAGGGGCACGGCTTCACCCAGACTCAGGGACACGTGGCCTCACTCGGACCCAGGGGGCGAGTGGCCTCACCTGGACCCAGGACGCGCGGCCTCACCCGGACCCGGGACCCAGTCTCACCCAGATCCAGGGGCACACGGTCTCACCCGGACCTGAGATCTAGCTTCACCCAGACACAGGGGCGCGTGGCCTCACCCAGACCCAGGGGGGCATGGCCTCTCCCAGACCCAGGGGCGCATGGCCTCACCCGGGCCCAGGACCCAGCTTCACCCGGATCCAGGGGCACACGGCCTCACTGGGACCAGGGATACAGCTTCACCTGGACCCAGGGGCGCATGGCCTCACCCGGACCCAGGGGCATGTGGCCTCACCTGGACCCAGGACGCGCGGCCTCACCCGGACCTGGGACCCAGCCTCACCCAGATCCAGGGGCACACGGTCTCACCCGGACCTGAGATCTAGCTTCACCCAGACACAGGGGCGCGTGGCCTCACCCAGACCCAGGGGGGCATGGCCTCTCCCAGACCCAGGGGCGCATGGCCTCACCCGGGCCCGGGACCCAGCTTCACCCGGATCCAGGGGCACACGGCCTCACTGGGACCAGGGATACAGCTTCACCTGGACCCAGGGGCGCATGGCCTCACCCGGACCCAGGGGCGCGCGGCCTCAACCGGACCCGGGATCCAGCTTCACTCGGACCCAGGGGCGCGAGGCCTCACCCGGACCCAGGGGTGCGTGGCCTCTCCCAGATCCAGGGGTGCGTGGCCTCACCCGGACACAGGTGCACGCGGCCTCACCCGGACCCGGAACCCAGCCTCACCCGGATCCAGGGGCACACGGCCTCACTCGGACCCGGGATCCAGCTTCACCCGGATCCAGGGGCGCGTGACCTCACCCAGACCCAGGGGGGCGTGGCCTTTCCCAGACCCAGGGTGGCGTGGCCTCACCCGGATCCAGGGGCACACGGCCTCACCCGGATCCGGGATCCAGCTTCACCCGGATCCAGGGGCGCGAGGCCTCACCCGGACCCCGGGGTGCGTGGCATCACCCAGACCCAGGGGCACACAGCCTCACTCGGACCCGGGATCCAGCTTCACCCGGACCCAAGGGCGCGTGGCGTCACCCGGACCCAGGGGCACACGGCCTCACTCAGACCCGGGATGCAGCTTCACCCGGACCCAGGGGGGCGTGGACTTTCCCAGACCCAGGGTGGCGTGGCCTCACCAGGACCCGGGACCCAGCCTCACCCGAATCCAGGATTCAGCTTCACCCGGACCCAGGGGTGCTTGGCCTCTCCCAGACCCAGGTGCACATGGCCTCACCCGGACCCAGGTGCGCGCGGCCTCACCCGGACCCGGGACCCAGCCTCACCCGGATCCAGGGGCACACGGCCTCACCCGGACCCGGGATCTAGCTTCACCCAGACCCAGGGGCGCATGGCCTCACCCAGACCCAGGGAACGTGGCCTTTCCCAGACCCAGGGTCGCGTGGCCTCACCCAGATCAAGGGGTGCATGGCCTCACCCGGATCCAGGGGCACACGGCCTCACCTGGACCCGGGATCCAGCTTCACCGGACCCAGGGGCGCGAGGCCTCACCCGGAACCAGGGGTGCGTGGCCTCACTCGGACCCAGGGGCACACGGCCTCACTCGGACCCGGGATCCAGCTTCACCCCGACCCAGGGGCGCGTGGCCTCACCCGGACCCAGGTGCGTGGCCTCTCCCAGACCCAGGAGCGCATGGCCTCACCCAAACCCAGGGGGGCGTGGCCTTTCCCAGACCCAGGGGCGCATGGCCTCACCTGGACCCAGGGGCACACGGCCTCACTCGGACCCGGGATGCAGATTCACCCGGATCCAGGAACACGTGGTCTCACCCGGACCTAGGTGCGCGTGGCCTCACCTGGACCCGGGACCCATCCTCACCCGGATCCAGGGGCACACGGCTTCACCCGGACCCGGGATCTAGCTTCACCCGGACCCAGGGGCATGGCCTCACCCAGACCTGGGACCCAGCCTTACCCAGACCTAGGGGCGTGAGGCCTCACCTAGACCCAGGGGCGTGTGACCACACCCAAGCCCAGGTGCGCGCAGCCTCGCCTGGACCCAGGACCCAGCCTCTCCTGGATCCAGGGGCACACGGCCTCACCCGGACCCGGGATCCAGCTTCACCCCGACCCAGGGGCGCATGGCCTCACCCCGACCCAGGTGCATGGCCTCTCCCAGATCCAGGGGCGTGTGGCCTCACCCGGACCCAGGGTCGCATGGCCTCACCCGGACACAGGGGAGCGTGGCCTCACCCAGACCCAGGGTCGCGTGGCCTCACCTGAGTCCAGGGGCGCACGGCCCCACCTGGACTCAGGATCCAGCCTCACCCGGACCTAGGGGCGCATAGACTCACCTGGACCCAGGGGGGCTGCCCCACCCAGACCCGGTACCCAGCCTCACCTGGATCCAGGGGCGTGCGGCCTTACCTGGATCCAGGGGCATGTGGCTTTGCCCAGACCCGGGAACCAGCCTCACCCTGACCCAGTTCTCAGCCTCACCCGGACCCGGGACCCAGTGGGGTTTCGTCTTCTTGATCCCAATTCCTGTTGGTCAATTCTCTCTCAGCAATCCTTCGGCCATTTTCTCAGAGCTCCAGGGCGGCTGCTGCAGAACTCGTTGGGCAGCGGGCTCGGCGAAGCTCCGGTGTGCCCGGTGCGTGGCGGCGGGCTGGTCCGGGGTCGCTGCGTCAGCCCTTGGGTCTGCAGCGGTGGCCGGTCGCCGAGCGTGCGCACCTGGCCGCTTCCGGGGTGTTGAGATTCTTTAAGGACTCGGAGGTCAGCAAGCGCGGAGTCTCCCACCCCATGTCTCCCAGGAGCTTGTCTGTCCGTGCGCGGCAGCGAGTGGAGCCGTCCCCTCAGCTGGAGACCGCCGGGGGAACTGCACCGAGCATGTTCCAGGCCGCCATTGTGTCGCCTGAGCTGTAGTTCTTACTGTGTGATCTTTGGGTCACCGGCATCAGCATCATCCCGCGTACCCCTCTCTTTTATTCTAGTTGTAGAGCATCTGCTCAGCCAGCCCTCTGATGGTTTTGGATGGTGTCTGCTCTGCTCTCCCATCGTAGACTCAAAATTGTTGTGGTAGGCAACAATCAGGCTTCCGCCCTATTCCTCCATCTTGGTCCTCCTTTGTATAGTTAAGTCTTGATTGAAGTTGGTGTCACTGGGAGGAAATGTCCTCCAGGCCAATTGGCCGTGAGGACCCTCTGTGTCTATAAAGGAAGAGTTTCTGTGCAGGAGACATGTTTATGGGCCGGGTCTTGTTGCAGCAAGGCTTTGGCGCTCACTGAGTCTGCCTCTTGAATCTCTCCCTTATGCGAGTGGTTGAAATCTGGTGTCATCTCACACCGACCACTAGATGCCCTCGTTTCTGGTTCTCCAATGGAGTGTAGGTCAGCTACTGCCTGAGGCCACTCAGCAGGGATTACAGCAAAAACTGCAGTTTCCTCCTCCTGTCTGAGCGGCCCTGGAGCAGTCCGACTAGAACCGCAGTTTATCTGGTCAAGCTGCCACAGGGCAGGCCACCCACATGCAAAAGCTGCTGCTTGGAGCCCAGGTGGGCCTGCAAAACGTGCGGGGTGGGTCTGCAAAACGTGCGGGGCGGGTCCCAGGGCGGGATGGGTCTCAGGGAGGGGCGGGGTCTCTGGGCGCCTCCAGGACATGGCGTGGCGAACCACAATGGCTGCAAGTCTGCCTTTTCTGCTTTCCACGTTTCTAAGCCCCCTCGTTCTGCACTCCAGCGCAGCAAACACTGATTGCTGGGCGCACCTCCGCAAGGAAGTTACTCCCACTCTCCGACACAAAGGCCGATAGTCCAGCCTCTCCCCGCAGGCTTCTGGGTCTCCTGTGAGTGCCCAGAAGCTGGATTTCACCGTGATGGGGAGCTAATCTCCCCTAGGGTTGGAAAAAAAGCCGCACGATCCTTTCCCCGCCACCAGCCCGACCCACGCGCCTCCGCAACTTATCCCCTCCGAGTTCACTCTTTCCTCTTCCCTCTTAGCTGTAAATCCACCATTCAGCCAGCTCTCCTGTGGTTCTGGGTGGCAGACGCTCTGTCCTCCAGTTGTATTTTTGAAATTGCTGTGCGCGGAGCAGTTCATTTGTTTAACTTTGCCGCCTTCTTGGTTCTCTTCTCTCAAAATGGCTAAAGGACTGGAATGTAAGACGGGAACTCCTAAAAATCCTCCAAGTAGGTGTAGGCAGCCTCCGGGACCCCGAGGATCTCACTGGGCAGCTCAGCCAGGTCGGTGACGCAGATGGGCCCGTCCTGTAGAAAGATGGTCTCTTCCTTCACCGAGAGCCGCTGCGCCGAGTCCGCGACCGCCGCCACAGCAGCAGCCGCGGCCGCCCACGAACTCATGGCCCCAGCTGAGGTGCTGACTGAGAGGAGCAGCCGAGCAGCCGCCCGCCCTGGGGAGACTCGAGCAGGAGTCGCCGCGCTCACCAGTCCATCTTTTAGTTGTATTTCCGAAACTGCCACGTGAGGCAACAGATCAGCCGTTCACCTCCGTCGCCATCTTGGCCGAGCTCTGTTCTGTCCCTTTATCTCTTTTTTAAGTGTTCTGTAGTTTTCGGTGTATAGGTCTTTTACCTTCTTAGTTAAGTTTATTCCTGGGTATCTTAATTTTTTTGGTGTGATGGTAAATGGGATTGCCTTTTTAGTCTCTCTTTCTGTATGTTCACTATTGATGTATAGAAAGACCATAGATTTCCTGGCGTTAATTTTGCATCCTGCTACATTGCCGAATTCATTTATTAAGTCTATTAGTTTTTTGACGGAGTCTTTCAGATTTTTTATGTACAATATCATGTCATCTGCAAATAAAGACAGGTTTACTTGTTCTTTTCGAATTTGGATGCCTTTTATTTCTTCTTCTTGTCTAATTGCAATGGCTAATACTTCTAGTAGTATGTCAAACAGGAGTGGTAACAGTGGGCATCCCTGTCTTGTTCCTGTTCTTAGGGGAAATGTTTTTAATTTTTGTCCATTGAGTATGATGTTTGCTGTGGGTTTATCATATATAGCTTTTATTATGTTGAAGTATGAGCCTTCTATTCCCACCTTGTTAAGAGTTTTTATCAAGAAAGAGTGTTGGATTTTGTCAAATGCTTTTTCTGCATCAATTGATATGACTATGTGATTTCTATCTCTCAATTTGTTTATGTGATGTATCACATTTATTGATTTGCAGATATTGTACCATCCTTGCATTCCTGGGATAAATCCTACTTGGTCATGGTGAATGACCTTTCTAATGTACTACTGGAGCCGTTTTGCTAGAATTTATTGAGGATTTTGGCATCTATGCTCATGAGGGATATTGGCCTGTAATTTTCTTTCATTGTATTGTCTTTATCTGGTTTTGGTATTAGGGTGATGCTGGCTTCATAGAAGGAGTTTGGAAGTGTTCCTTCCTCTTGAATTTTTTGGAATAGTCTGAGGAGGATAGGTTTTAGTTCTTCCTTGAATTTTTGGTAAAACTCTCCTGTGAAGCCGTCAGGCTCTGGGCTTTTGTTTGCCAGAAGCTTTTTGATGACTTCTTCAATTTCTCCCATAGTTACTGGCCTGTTGAGCTGTTCATATTCTTCCTGATTGAGTTTTGGAAGGTTATATTTATCTAGGAATATGTCCATTTCCTCCAGGTTGTCCAGTTTGTTGGAATAGAGTTGTTCATAGTATTTTGTAATAATCCTTTGTATTTCGGCGGGGTCTGTTTTTATTTCACCTCTTTCATTTCTGATTTTGTTTATTTGGGTCCTCTATTTGCTTCTTGGTGAGACTGGCTAGAGGTTCATCAATCTTGCTTATCCTTTCAAAGAACCAGCTCTTGATTTTGTTGATCTTTTGTATTGTTTCTTTGGTCTCTATGTCATTTATCTCCACTCTGATCTTTATTATTTCCTTCCTTCTTCTTACACTGGGCTTTTCTTGCTGTTCTTTTTTTAACTCTTTGAGTTGTAGGGTTAGGTAGTTTATTACCATTGTTTCTTGTTTTTTTTCCGTACGCTTGTAGAGCTATGAACTTCCCTCTTAAGACTGCTTTCGCTGTGTCCCCTAGATTTTGGATTGTTGTGTTTTCATTGTCATTTGTTGCCATGATGTTTTTCATTTCTTCCTTGATCTCTATTGTGACCCAGTCATTGTTTAATAGCATGCTGTTTAGTATATATGTGTTTGATTGGATTGTATTTATTGCAGTTGATTTCCAGTTTTATGCCACTGTGATCTGAGAAGATGCTTGATATAATTTCTATCTTCTTGAATTTGAAGAGACTTTGCATATGTCCCAGCATATGGTATATCTTTGAAAATGACCCATGTGCACTTGAGAAGAATGTATATTCTGTGGCTTTGGGGTGAAATGTTCTGAAGATGTGAATTAATTCCATCTGGTCTAGTGAGTCATTTAGGATTGCTGTTTCTTTGCTGATTTTTTGTTTAGAGGATTTGTCCAATGGTGATAGTGGGGTACTGAAGTCTCCTATTATGATTGTATTGCTATTTATCTCTCCCTTGATATCCTTCAGGAGTTTTTTTTGTGTATTTGGGTGCTATACATTGGGTGCATATATGTTTACCAGAATTATTTCTTCTTGTTGTATTGCTCCCTTTAGTATTATGAAGTGGCCTTCCTTATTCCTTGTTATGGCATTTACTTTGAGGTCTATTTTGTCAGATATAAGTATTGCTACCCCAGCTTTTTTTCATTTTCATTTGCCTGAAAGATATTTTTCCATCCCTTCACTTTCAATCTGTGTGAATCTCTTGTTCTGAGGTGGGTCTCTTGTAGACAGCATATATGTGGGTCCTGTTCTTTTATCCATTCAGCCACTCGATGTCTTTTGATTGGAGCATTTAGTCCGTTTACATTTAAAGTTATTACTGAAAGGTATTAATTTATAGTCATACCTATTTTGTGTCTGTGTTCCTTCTTACCTGTTTATTTCTTCTTTTCACAGTATTCCCTTTAGCATTTCTTGCATTGCTGCTTTGGCGGTGATAAACTCCCTGAGCCTTTTTTTTCTGCGAAGCACCTGATTTCCCCTTCAATTTTGATTGATAGCCTTGCTGGATAGAGTATTCCTGGATTCAGTCCTTTGCTTTGCAACACTTCGTATACCTCCTTCCATTCCCTTCTAGCTTGATGTGTTTCTGTTGAGTAATCATTTGACAATCTGATAGGTGTTCCTTTGTAGGTAACTCTCTGTCTGTCTCTTGCCGCCTTTAAGATTCTCTCTTTGTTGTTTATATTTGCCATTGAATTTATGACGTGTCTTGGTGTGGGTCTTTTGGGGTTGATCTTGCTTGGGACTCTCTGTATTTGTGTAAATTTTTTCTTCCCCATATCCAGGAAGTTTTCTGTCATTATTTCTTCAAATAGATTTTCTCATTCTTGCTGCTCTTCTTGTCCTTCTGGCAGCCCAATTATACGCATGTTACTTCGTTTCATGTTGTCCCGAAGCTCCCTTAGGCTCTTCTCCTGCTTTTTAATTTTTTTCTCAAATTGCTGTTCAGATTGAGCTTGTTTCTGTACCTGATCATCTAACTCACTAATTCGGTCCTCTGCTTCTTGTAGTCTACTGTTGAAACTTTCCATGGTGTTTTTGATTGTAGCTATATCACTTTTCATTTCTTCCTGATTCTTGCATAAGTTGTTGATTTTCTCATCCATCCGATGTATACATTCCACGACCATTACTCTAAACTCTTTTTCGGTCATGTTGCAAGCTTCAGTTTCACTAATTTCCTTTCTTGGCGACTCCTCATTTTCTTTCCTCTGTGAATTGTTTCGTCTCCCCATTCTGACTATCACCAGAAAGCTCAAGCTTCAATTTGCGTGGACCTGGGCCGTGTGCTGTGGGAACTTCGCACCACCCGAGTTTCACTGAAGTGCTCTGACACTAGGACGTGTGGCTGCAATTGGTTGGTGGGAACCAAGCTTGCGCAGGGTCAGTGTCCCCGGTGTTCCATGTGGTCTCGTGTGCACACTTAGAATCAGGGGCCCTGTCTGCACCACACTGTTGGTATGTGCTGAAAATGAGATCCTTAGCACGTGCCTGGAGTCCGAATTTCCCTGTGTCTGCACCAAGAATCAAGTGTCAGAGTCTCTGTTGCCTCGTGCGGCTTCTCATTGAGAATCAGGGTCCCTGTGTTTGCATGCACCAACAATTGGAGTCCCTGGCTCTTAGTGTGAATGTGCTGTGAGTCAGGTATCCCAGGCAGCTATGTCCAGCGTGCCAAATTCCCTGAAGTGGAGCTGCGTCCTGTGTGTGCTCTCTCTACTGAGCCATACCGGTTAGGGCTTCGCACACTCTCGAATTCCTGAAGGGGAACTGCCTCCGTGCGCCGAGCTCTCAGATTCCCCGAAGGGGAGCTGTGTCCCGCACACCAAATTCCCCAAAGGGGAGCCCTCCGTGCACACTCTCAGATTCCTCGAAGGGGGTCTGTGTCCCACATGCCAAATTCCCTGAAGGGGAGCCCTACGTGAGCCCTCTCAGATTCCCCAAAGGGGGGCTGTGTCTTGCACGCCAAATTCCTCGAATGGGAGTCCTCCATGAGTGCTCTCAGATTCCCCAAAGGGGAGCTTTGTCCTACGCGCTAAATTCCCTGTAGGGGAGCGCATCTGTGCCTGCGCAGGCACTCTGCAGCTTGGGCGAGGGGAGGGTCTATAAGTTACTATGGTGCTATCTGTGAGCCTGCTGGGAGGGGGATAGGCTCTTTGACTCACAGAAATCTGCTGCCGGGAACTCTGGATTCTTGTTGTCTGTTGGTCAGGAGCTGTGATAGCAATTCTCTGTCCCCAGTGGCTGCAGGGTCCTGGTTTGTGTCTGAAGCCAGGATCCTAGTCTCAGGCAGCTCTGTTTCACAAGATGGTGTGGTCTCCGTGCCTGCACCCGCTGCCGAGAAGTGTCTGCTTTGTGCGCGGGGCTCCGCTGTCTAAGACTGCCCGGTTTGGCAGCCCCTTGGAAGACCTGCAGAATCGAACTGACCCTAGCTCACACACACACACACACAACACACGTTTACACTCTCCTCTATGAGTTCCTCACTCTCTCACACTCTCTCCCTACCTTTCTGCCGGTCGCCATCTTTTCGGACGGAACAGTAGCTTTGTAATACAGCTTGATATCTGGTATTGAGATCTCACCTACTTTGTTCTTCTTTCTCAGGGTTGCTGCAGCTATTTGGGGTCTTTTTTTATTCCAGATGAATTTTTGGAGAGTTCTTTCTAGGTCTGTGAAACATGCCGTTGGTATTTTAATGGGGAGTGCATTGAATCTATAGATTGCTTTGGGTAATATGGATATTTTAATGATGTTGATTCTACCTATCCAGGAACACAGTATGTTCTTCCATCTGTTTATGTCCTCATCTATCTCTTTTTTCACTGTCTGTAGTTTTCCACGTATAGGTCTTTTACCTCCTTAGTTAAGTTTATTCCTAGGTATCTTAATTTTTTGGTTCAATTTTAAATGGGATTGCTTTTTTAGTCTCTCTTTCTGTAAGTTCATTATTGGTGTATAGAAATGCCATAGATTTCTTGGCATTGATTTTGTATCCTTATACATTGCCAAATTCATTTATTACGTCTATTAATTTTTTGCTGAAGTCTTTTGGGTTTTTTATTTTAGAGTCATGTCATCTTTGAATAAGGACAGTTTTACTTCTTCTTTACCAGTTTGGATGCCTTTTATTTCTTCTTCTTTTCTGATCACAGTGGCTAGCACTTCCAGTACTATGTTGAACAGGACCAGTGAGAGTGGGCATCTCTGTCTCGTTCCTGTTCTTAGGGGAAATGGTTTCAGTTTTTGCTCTTTGAGTATGATGTTGGTTGTCGGTTTGTCATATATGGCTTTTATTATGTTGAGGTATGATTCTTCTATTTCCACCTTGCTGAGAGTTTTTATCAAGAAAGGGTGTTGGATTTTGTCAAATGCCTTTTCTCCATCAATTGATATGACTATGTGATTTTTATCTCTCAATTTCTTTATTCGATATATCATGTTTATTGATTTGTGGATATTGTACCATAATTGCATCCCCGGGATAAATCCTACTTGGTCATGGTGTATGATCTTTGTGATGTGCTGCTGAATCCTATTTCCTAGAATTTTGTTGAGGATTTTGGCATCTATGTTCACGATGGATATTGGCTTATAATTCTCTTTCATTGTGTTATCTTTATCTGGTTTTGGTATTTGGGTGATGCTAGCTTTATGGAATGAGCTGGGAAGTGTTACTTCCTCTTGCATTTTTTGGAATAGTCTGAGCAGTATAGGTTTTAGTTCTTCCTTGAATGTTTGGTAAAACTCCCCTGTTTTGGTAAAACTCCTCGTCTGGCCCTGAGTTTTGTTTGCTGGAAGCTTTTTGATGACTGCTTCAATTTCTCCCATAGTTATCAGCCTATTGAGATTTTTGGAATCTTCCTGATTGAGTTTTGGAAGGTTGTATTTTTCTAGGAATATGTCCATTTCCTTCAGTTTTTCTAATTTGTTAGAATAGAATTGTTCATAGTATTTTTGAACAATGCTTTGTATTTCTGTGGGGGTCTGTTTTTATTTCACCTCTTTCATTTCTGATTTTGTTTATTTGGATCCTTTCTCTTTGCTTCTTGGTGAGCCTGGCTAGAGATTCATCAATCTTATTTATCCTTTCAAAGAAACAGCTCTTGGTTTCATTTATCTGTTGTATTATTTTTTTTTTGGTCTCTGTCATTTATTTCTGCTCTGATCTTTATTATCTCCTTCCTTCTGCTCATTCTGGGCTTTTCTTGTTGCTCTCTTTCTAATTCATATAGTTGTAGAGTTAGATGATTTACTATCATTTTTTCTTGTTTTTTGAGGTAGGCCTGTAGAGCTATAAACTTAATTCTCAGGACTGCTTTCATTGTGTCCCATAGATTTTAGATTGTTTTGTTTTTATTGTCCTTAGTTTCCAGGGTGTTTTCAATTTCTTCTTTGATCTCTTTGATAACCAAATAACTGATTAATAGCATGCTATTCAGCTTCCAAGTGTTTGAATTTTTTGGATTGTTTTTATTGTAGTTTATTTCTCATATTATGCCATTGTGGTCTGAGAAAATGCTTGATATGATTTCAATCTTCTTGGAATTTGCGGAGACTTTTCTTGTGACCCAATATGTGGACTATTTTTCAAAATGTCCCATGTGCACTTGAGAAGAACGTATATTCCATGGCTTTGGGGTGAAATGTTCTGAAGATGTCAATTAAGTTCATCTGATCTAGTGAGTCATTTAGGATTGCTGTTTCTTTACTGTTTTTTGTGTAGAGGATTTATCCAGTGATGTCAGTGGGGTATTAAAGTCCCCTACTATGATTGTATTGTTTTTGATCTCTCCCTTGATATCTTCCAGGAGATTTTTTATGTATTTGGGTGCTCCTGTATTTGGTGCATATACAGTATGTTATCAGGGTTATATCCTCTTGTTGTATCAATCCCTTTAATATTATGAAATGCCCTTTCTTATCTCTTGTTATGGCCTTCACTTTGAGTTCTATTTGTCAGATATAAGTATTGCTACCCCAGCTTTTTTTTTTCATTTCCATTTGTCTGAAAGATATTTTTCCATCCCTTCACTTTCAGTCTGTGTGAGTCCCTTGTTCTGAGGGGGATCTCTTGTAGACAGCATATATATGGGTCATGTTTTTTTATCCATTCACTCTCTCGATATCTTTTGATTGGAGCATTTAGTCCATTTACATTTAAAGTTATTATTGAAAGGTAATTGTTTGTAGCCATTTTTATTTTTTGTGCCTGTGTTCTTTCTTACCTTTTTATTTCTTTTTTTTACACCAGTCCCTTTAGCATTTCTTTCATTGCTGGCTTGGTAGTGATAAACTCTTTTAGTTTTTTTTGTTTGTTTGTTTGTTTTTGTCTGCAAAGCTCGTTATTTCCCCTTCAATTTTGAATGATAGCCTTGCTGAATAGAGTATTCTTGAATTCAGTCCCTTGCTTTGCACCACTTTGTAAATTTCCTTCCATTCTTTTCTGGCATGATGTATTTCTTTCTTTCTTTTTTTTTTAATAATAAATACAGGGGATTTTTATTCACATTGTTAAAATGAAAAGCAATGGCTTAGAATAAATTATATCCCATACTGATGTATTTCTTTTGAGTAATCATTTGATAATCTAATGGAAGCTCCCTTGTATGTAACTGTATGTCTCAATCTTGCAGCCTTTAAGATTCTCTCTTTGTCCTGAACATTTGCCACTATAATTATGATGTGTCTTGGTGTGGGTCTTTTTCGGGTTCATCTTGTTTGGGACTCTCTGTGCTTGTGTGACTTTTTTCTTCCCCACATCAGGGAAGTTTTCTGACATTATTTCTTCAAATAAGTTTTCTAACCCTTGTTCCTCCTCCTGTTGTTCTTGCACCTCTATTATTCGTATGTTCCTTCATTTCATGTTGTTCTATAGCTCCCTTAGGCTCTCTTCTTGTCTTTTAATTTTTTTCTCCAATTGCAATTCAGTTTGGGTATGTTTTGCTTCCCTGTCTTCTAATTTGCTAATTCAGTCCTCCACTTCTCCTAGTCTACTGTTGAAACTTTCCATGGTGTTTTTTATTGCAGCTATATCACGCTTCATTTCTTCTTGATTCTTACATAAGTTGTTGATTTTTTCCTCCATCTGGTTTATTAGCTGTATGACCCGTATTCTGAATTCTTTTTCTGACATATTTCTTGCCTCTCTTTCACTTAGCTGCTTTTATTGGTGATTCCACCTTTTCTTTCCTTTGGGGGTTTCTTTGTCTACTCATTTTTGGTCTCACTGAGGGATCTAGATGTCAAGTCGTGCATAAGTTGCTCTTTGGGTGGCAGTGGTTCCTCAGGCTGTGGTTGCTCCTAAGGTGGTTGCTGAAGTGGTTGCTCCTCAGTTGGCAGTGGCTCCTCTGGTGGGTGCTGTCCGCAGCAGTGATTTCTCCTTTGGCTGGTGGGCTAGGCTGCTCACACAGCTGATGTTCCTTGGACGGGGGTGGGCTGCTCATGTGGCTGCTGTTCCTTGGACAGGGGCGGACTGCTCACATGGGTGCCGCTCCTTGGTTTGGGGCTGGCTGCATGCTGCTGCTGTTCCTCAAATGGTGTGGGCTGCTCATGAGGCTGATGCTTCTTGGACAGGGGCAGGTTGCTTGCCAGGCTGGTGCTCTTTGCGCCGCTGCTGCTCCTTGGATGGGGCATGGGCTGCTTGCATGACTGCTGCTCCTCAGGCAGGAGTGAGCTGCACCTGTGGCTGCTGCTCCTCAGACAGGTGCGGGCCACTCACCCAGCTGCTGCTCATTGGACAGGTGCAGGCTGCATGTGGCTGCTGCTCCTCAGACCAGTGTGGGCTGTGCAGAACTGCCGCTCCTCAGATGTGGGTGGTCTGCTCATGTGGCTGCTGCTCCTCAGACAGGGGTAGGGCTGCTTGCATGGCTGCTGCTCCTCAGGCGGGAGTGAGCTGCACGTGCGGCTGCTGCTCCTCGGACTGGGTTTGGCCGCTCACCCAGCTGCTGCTCATCAGATAGGTGCAGGCTGCATGTGGCAGCTGCTCCTTGGACCAGTTTTCTGCACATTTTTTACACATTTTACTTCCACCTGTGTTATAAATCCCATAGTACATTGACATTATTTTTGCTTTGAACAATGTATTATCTTTAAAAATCTTTAAATGATAAGAAAATTTTGTTTATATTTATTCACATAGTTATAATTTCCATTACTCTTTCTTTCTTTGTGTAGATCTAGAGTTCTATTTGGTTTCATCTTCTTCTTGCCAGAAATAATTTTTAAACATTTATTGTAGTGCAGATATGCTGGTGATAATTTTTTTCAGCTTTTGTATATTTGAAAGTCTTTATTTCACCTTTGTGTGTGTGTGGGGGGGGGGGCTAGGGGATTTTTTTCCCAGTTTATTTAGATGTAACTGGCAAACAAAAGTTTTATATATTTAAGCTGCACAACTTGATGTTTTAATTTTTCATCTTCATTTTTTTAAATATATTTTTTCTGGGCACCGTAGTCCACATTGGCAGGTTTTGTTTGTTTTATTTCAGCATTTGAAATATGGTACACCAATGTCTTCTCTCTTGAATTATTTCTAACTATTAATTTGCTGTCCTCCATACCTTTGTATGTACATAAAGTATCACTTTTCCTCTGGCTAATTTTTTATTTTCTCTTAATCACTGTCTTTGAAAAACTTGATTTTGATATGTGTTGGGGTAATTTTCTTCATGTTTTTGATCTTGAGATTGAGGTTTGCTCAACTTTTCATACCTCTAGATGTTTTGTTTTTATTCAATTTGGAAAAATTTCAGCCATTATTTCTTAAATTTTTTTTCAACTACCCCTTTTTGAGACTCCAGTTTCACATATTTTAGGCACATGAGGTTGTCCATCAGCTCACTGATGCTCTGATCAATATATTTTTCTGTCTTTTATTCTTTCTGCATTTCATTTTGAATAATTTGTTTTGTTTTCAAGTTCATGAATCTTTTTTTCTGCAGTATCTGATCTGTTCTTAATCCCATCTGTGAGTGTTTCATCTCACACATTATATCATCTACAGAAGTTTGATTTGGGTCTTCTCTGTATCTTCCATGTCTCTACTTAATATGCTCAAGCTTCTTAAACATATTAAATATGGTTATAACTATTTTAATGTCCTTGTGTACTAATTTTATCATGTGTCATTTCTGGGTCTATTTCAATTGATTGATTTTTTATCCCTCGCTCTATTGTATTTTGCTAATTTTTTGCATATCTGTTAATTTTTAACAGCTTTTTATTTTTTCACTTTAAAAAAACATAGTAAGCAAACTTTAATAAGTAAAAATTACAACCACCTTTTCCCAGCAAGGACTGATTGCATCCTGTGAAAGAAAGAGGGTAGAAACAAGAGAATACAGTTTGGATTTTGTCACGAACACAAGTAGTCAGATGGACTGAGGTACATGAGATTGTATGCCAGCTGGAATAAGTGCACCAACTGCTAGGCCAGAGGGACAGTGATAGCTGGAAAGGTGGAAGACCAGGAGTCCTTGCCAGCCGTTACCTGGGAGACACATGGAATAACAAAGGTGGAGCTGACACCAGCCTAGCCCACTGTCCTCATAAGACATTGGAGATTTACCCCAGCAAACAACATGGTTGTCCTATTCTTTTACTTGCTCTAGACCATTTTACTGTGCGATTGTTATCAACTTTTTTAACAGAAGGGCATGGGGGAGTGGCAGAAGCAAATGAGTAAAGGAGGATGGAGTTAGAACAGCTTTCAGGAAACAGCTGTGTTGGTTACCAGGCAGTGCAGGGTCTGAAGGCGAGGCTTCCCCACTCCCCCAAGGAGAGAAGTGGGTGGTATCCAATCTTCCTCCTGTACCTATATCCTTAAAACAGTACAAGATGGGATGACCAAACCAGGTAACATCACTCAGGTCTCAGCTAGCAGCTAAAATGTGCCTCAGCTCTCACCCTTTAAGAGCAAAAGGAACTATGTTTTCTCAATAAGGCTTTAATTTCTCCTCCCAGCTGGGCACAGTGTTTAAAGTGATCTCCACTAGTCAGAAGCGACTTCCATTTTCATTTTCTTTTTCTTTTTCTTTTTCTTTTTCTTTTTCTTTTTGGTGGTATCACTGTCCCCATCTGCTGGCTCACCCGTATCCTCCGCAGCGGCTTTGGCCTTCTTCTCCTTCTTCTTCGTTTTCTTCTCCTTTTCTTTCTCCTTCTCCTTTACTGGCTCTGGAGGCTCTGGAGACTCTGGCGAAGTCTCGTCACTTTCACTCTCTTGACTCTGCTTTGTGGCCTTTACCAGTGGAGCAACCGCCTCTGTCTTTACAGTATCACTGTAGTCAACATACTCCTGTGTTCAGGTGGCAGATGTGCTGGCTGTGGCCTTGCTTTGCTTGTCCAGAAGGCCCTGCTTGATCATCAGCTTCTTCTGACTGGCCTTTGGACCTAAACCCCACTTCCGAGGGTAAGTGTCTCTTTCCATGATCACTCTCTTGATCTTGGCTACTATCCCATGGTCACAGGTAGAGATCACTGCTGTGGTCATTAATGCAATAGCTATGCAGATGGCTTCCCCTTTTGTGCATTGTGCAGCCGGACAATTCCCACATACCCTTTGCCTGCACTCTGTTGCGATTTTACCAAGCAAGTGGCTCATTCTATGCACATTATTAACCGTTTGCATTTGGATGTCGAGTGTGACTCGACACGGTTAGCATTAGAATAAAGGAATCGAGAAAAAAGCAAGCGAGTGCAAAGGGTTAAAGAGCTGGTCACCTTGGGATCCAGAGTACCACTGTGTCCTGTCTTCTCCACCCAAAGTATTCGTCGGGTCCAGGTTACCACCTCGTGGGAAGAGGAATTAGAGGACTTGTCAAGATTAATGAACTCTGTCCTGATATAATCGCCAATCTCCCTCTCCAGAGGATTTGAACAACAAGCAAGAGGCATATAGTGTGTCATCCTTATATTTAGCTTATCAAAATTCTTCAGTAACAGGGAACACTGAGATGTGTCCAACTGAGCCACTTTGGATTCATGTTTGATAAGAAATTCTCCAATGTGTTGGATTTCTGCAACATCTTCTTCTGGTATTGACTTGGACTCTTTTTTTTTTTTCTTTTTATGCTTCTTGGGCAAAGTAACTGCTTCCATATCCGCCATGTTCCCCGGCAGAGCGTGCAAGTTGCGTGAGCCACCACCAAAAGAGCCTTAACAGCTTTTTAAAGACACCATTCACATACCATAAAATTTACCCATTTAAAATAGAAAATTCAATATTTTAGTATATTTATAGTTATGCACCATCACAATCCACAATCAATTTTAGAACATATTCATCATCCCAAAAATAAATCATGCACTCCTTAGCCATCATACCCCTTGAATCCCCTCCCCAGCTACCCCCAACCCAGACCAAGGCAGCCATTAGTCTACATTCTGCTTCTCTATATTTGCTTATTCTGTATAGTTCATAGAAATGGAATCATAAAATATGTGGTCCTTTGTGACTGGTTTCTTTCACTTAACATGTTTCAAGATTCATCCATGTTATAGCATGTACCAGTATTTCATTTATTTTTATTGACAAATAATATTTCATCAGTTTTCTGTTCATTTTGTTTGGATGACAAACATTGAAAGTTTTAACTTCTGAATGCTAGATATTTTTTATAAATATTTTTGAGCTTTATTCTGGGATGCAATTAAATTGGTTGGAAAAATTTTATCCTTTCAGATCTTGGCCTAAAAGAAATTTTAAAAAGATTTTTTTTTAAATTTAAAAAAGAAATTTAAAAAAGAAATTTTGATACCTGTTAGGCAGCACCAGAACAGTGTTTAATCTAAGGCTAATTTTGCCCTACTACTAAGGTAAAATATTTCTGAATACTCTATTAAATACCCAATGAATTATAAGGTTTTTCATTCTCACTAATGGAAATGAGAACTATTCAAGTCCTGTGTAAGACTAAGCATGGCCTGCTTCCCCCCCCCCCCCCCACCGCCCATTCTCTGTCACAGACAGGAAATTCCCTTCAGCAGTAAGCTGGAGTAATTGTAGGGCTTACTTAATTTGTTTCCTGTGACACGGGGATCAGTGTTCTTCACTGTCTGATATACAGTGTCTTGAAAACCATTGTTGGTTTCATATATTTTGTATGGTTTTAAATTTCTTTTAGGCCAGAGGGTAAATCTATTCTCTTTTACTCAGTCTTGGCCAGAGGCTGAAGACTTCCTTCAGTATCATGTTTTACCCCAAAGTTTGAGTTTTATAAAATAAAATAACTCTCATTTCGCAATCTTATTTCTTCTTTGACTGGGCAAAGAGAAATTTCTCTCAATAAGTTGGTTGTTGTTTTACTTTAGTGTTTATACACACTTGTATGTGTGTATATATATTTATGTATATGTATGTAAATATATACTCTCATTTGATATTCATACCATCCTTCTGAAATAGATGGTAGTAGTAAACCCCATGTTATGGACAGGTAAGTTAAAGCTCTGAGAATTTGTTTGAAGTGACTTTTCTTAAGTCACACAGCCCATATGTGGGGGAGTGCTCAAATCTGCTACAACCAGATCCCATTCTTTCCATCATTAACCATGTGAACTGTCAACCTCCAAGAAAATGGGTTCAATTCCAACATCTTTTTTTCACCCATCACTCCTTTCTATAGAGGAACAATGGTGATATGATTGATAAGATTCCTGGGCACTGGTTGGATCTGATTTTTTAATGTCTAAGTTATTAGGAAGCCAACTGAGACATTACTAACTGCTTGATCCAGTATAATTTATGAGGAAGTTCCAACAAGTTTTGAATAGTGGGGTGATGAGCACAGACCAGAAGAGATGGGATCAGATTGAAAATACAGGATAGAAGAAGGTACAGGACTGCTTTGATCAATGAGTTTGGCCACAGGGTAACAGGTTAAACAAAGTCATAGATATGGAAGCTGCTAGTTAATTAATCTTCATGGTGAATTCAGACACTGAAAGCAAGAATAAGGCTGTAGGTCACATGTGAGTAGGAAAGCCAAAGTCAGGACATGCAAAGAATAAAAGTCAATACTTAGCACGGTGTAGAATTCAGGAATATTGACACGAACCAGTAGAATGAAGACACCTAAAGATAAAGGAAGATTGGAAGTCTGAAATCCAGGGAATCTGTAACCAGATGATCCTCAAGAATTGAAAGATAAAATTAGTAAGGGGAAAAGATAAAATACTAGTAACAAGGAAGGACCTCAAGCAAACTCAGTTTTGCTGTCTTCAGTTCACAACTTCGATATAGGCTCCTATTGGAGAGTGTTGTGCTAATACTGAGATACTATTAACAAAGTATACAGTTAGAGGACCCAGTGAAATACAAAAATCCTGGTCTACCTACCCATTTTCTCCATAAGATCCCTGAGAGATATCTAGATGCAAGACAAAGCAAGGAAAACAAAGTAATGATTAATTATTACCTGAGATTTGAGCTGTAAATCCCAGTGCAAAAGTCAGGTGAGCATGTTTGGAGCACATTAAGCATTTTTTCCCTAGGCCAGAGACCTATGTGTTTCTCTTCATTAAATGCAAACCCACATCTCAGAACTTTATCTTTCAAATATGACATTAAGCAATTTTTGTATCTTCTTCTTCTTTATATCCCAAAACTTATTGAAAATTCTTCAGAGATAGAATATACTGGACCAAGCAGTTAGGTCAGTTAAAGCATCATGTCATTAAGGCCAAGGTTAGTGCCTATTGATCACAGGAAGAACAAAGGCCTAACATGTGACTTATGTGGCTTAAATAGCAGAAAACTACCCTGTTATAGAGAGCATATCTCTAAGAACACACCTGAGTGACTTTAGGTCAGTAATATCATCTCTGTATAGGAAGGACACTACGATGATGATAATGATGATGATATATATATATATATATATATATATATATATATATATATATATATACACACTAGAGGTCCAGTGCACGAAATTCATGCACTGGCGGGGGGGTGGGGGGTCCTTCAGCCAAGCCTGCCCCCTCTGACAGACTGGGAGCCCTCAGGAGATGTCCTACTGATGGGGAGCGGGCCTAAGCTGCAGTCTGGCCTTCCCCTGCGGGAGGTGACTGGGCTGATCAGGGGAAGGCACCAGCCCCATCACCCCACTCCTGCTGCCACTGTCACAGCCGCCAAGGTGTTTTCACCAACACGGACTCCAGTCCCTTCACCATGAAAAAATGACAGCTTTCTTTAGGCACTTTCAAGATGTGTCTTTCATAGGATATGACATTTCTTTTCTTTCTTTCTTTTTTATCCTCACCTGAGGATATGTTTCCATTGATTTTTACAGAGCTTGGAAGAGAGAGAGAAAGACAGAGAGAAACATCAATGTGAGAGGGACACTTCGATTGGTTGCCTCCTGCATGAGCCCTGACCTGGGCCCTGGCCAGGGAGGAGCCTGCAACCTAGGTACATGCCCTTGATCAGAATCGAACCTGGACCCTGCGGTGGGCAGGCCGAGGCTCTATCCATGGAGCCAAACTGGCTAGGGCAGGATATGACATTTCTTAGCCCTCCAGCAGCACACCTTCGTTTTTTCTCCAGGAGTGAGGTGGAAAAACCTTAGAACACCTTCTTAGGTTCTTATTACTCAAGTTACCAAGAACACTGTGAGAGGCAGCTTACAGGGAGCTTAGCCAATGAGCCTTCAGAAAAGGTGTTTCTGCAGTTCATGCACAGAGGACCCCCTTCATTGTGTCCACAGGGCTGGGGGCATGCCCCAAGCCGCACTGCGGGGGGCTGCCAGGGGCATGCCCCCAGCCCAGCGGCCCCGCTTTCTGTCAGCTGCGCTTCTGTCTGCTGGGCGGGAGGCGTGTCCCAAGCTGTGCAGCATCGCTCCCCGGCCCAGTGTCTGTCCGCTTGGCGTGTCCCAAGTTGTGCTGCTGCGGCTCAGAGCTCACCCCCAGCCCACCGCCTGCTTTCTGTCAGCTGGGCTTCTATCTGCTGGGTCAGGGGCGTGTCCCAAGCCGCGCAGTGGTGGCTCTAAGCAGCCCTGGCTCTGAGCAGCCCCCGGCCCAGCGTCTGTGCACTTGGTGTGTCCCAAGTCACGCTGCGGCAGCTCAGAGCTCACCCCCAGCCCACCGCCCGCTTTCTGTCAGCTGGGCTTCTATCTGCTGGGCCGGGGGCGTGTCCCAAGCTGCGCGGGCGGAGGCTCTGAGTATGCCCCTGGCCCAGCAGCCCAGCATTCTGTCTGCAGCTCTTCCTCCCTCCGCGGCCTGTGAGTGGGACGCTATTATCCCATCCTGGTGCTATGTGGGCCGCCATCTTTGTAGCAGAGGTACGGTCAATTTGCATATTACGCCTTTATTAGATAGGATATATATATATAAGCGTTCCCGTTGCAGGAAAAATACTGCAATAGGGTTTCCTGCTGCATTCTACCCCGCCCTGCCTGCTCTCCTCCCTTGCCCTCAACTCGTGTTCTACACCAGCCCCCCTGCTTTTCTAACTTCTCCGCCAGCCCGCTCTCCTTCCTTCTCCCCCGGCCCCGCCTCCGCTCCTCCCTTCTCCCCCAGCCCGCCTTCTCTGCCAGCCTGCCTGCTTTTCCCTTCTCCCCCGGCCCCGCCTCTGCTCCTCCCTACTCCCCTGGCCCCGCCTCCACTCCTCCCTTCTCCCCCCGGCCCCGCCCCTTCTCCCCCGGCCCCGCCTGCTCAACTTCCTTCTCCCCCGGCCCCGCCTGTTCAACTTCCTTCTCCCCGGCATCTTTGTTGGGGTAATTTGCATATTCGTACTGATTGGTTGGTGGGCGTGGCTTGGCTAGTGGGCGCGGCTTGGGTGTAGCAAAGGTGCAGTCAATTTGCATATTTGTCTATTATTAGATAGGATATATGTAAAATAAAGAGGTAATATGCAAATTGACCAACACATAAGGTGGCCGTCCCCATGTGGTCAAAGATGGCCACCACAAGATGGTCAGCAGGGGAGGGCAGTTGTGGGTGATCAGGCCAGTAGAGGAGGGCAGTTGGGAGGGACCAGGCCTGCAAGGGAGGGCAGTTGGGGGCAATCAGGCCTGCAGGAGAAGGCAGTTAGGGATGACTGGGCTGGCAGAGAAGGGCAGTTAGGGGCAATCGGGCTGGCAGGGGAGGACAGTTGGGAGCGACCAGGCCTTCAGGGGAGAGCAGTTGGAGGTGACCAGGCCTTCAGGGGAGGGCAGGTGGGGGAGAGCAGTTAGGGGCGACTAGGGGAGGACAGTTAGGGGCAACCAGGCCTGCAAGGGAGGGCAGTTGGGGGTGATCAGGCTGTCAGGGGAGGGCAGTTAGGGGCAATCGGGCTGGCAGGGGAGCAGTTTGGCATCGATCAGGCTGGCAGGGGAATGGTTAGGGGGTGATCAGGCTGGCAGGCAGAAGCGGTTAGGGGCAATCATGCAGGCAGGCAAGCGAGCGGTTGGGAGCCAGCAGTCCTAGATCGTGAGAGGGATATCCAACTGCCTATTTAGGCCCAATCCTGGTGGGATCGGGCCTAAACGGGCAGTCGGACATCCCTCGAGGGGTCCCAGATTGGAGAGGGTGCAGGCTGGGCTGAGGGACACACCCCCACAGTGCACAAATTTCATGCACAGGGCCTCTAGTATATATATAAAAACTACAGTCCTGACCAGAGGATGCATATGCTGAAGCCACCTTTTAAATACCAAATACACAGTTTGTGTATGAGAAACTCTTGTTCAGGGTAAATTCCTCTGGGATCTAAGAAAGAGACTTGAATTCTCTAAACTAGATTGTTCAAAGTATTGAAACATGCTGTCTTTTCAATATTAAAGAAGTATGACTTTGATCATAATTATTTTTACTATAAATGATTATTTCTATTACACTATTCCTCTAAGAAATTGTACTGAAGGACTTCTTGAATCTTCTAAAATCAATTAATAGATCTTACCAATGAAATGAATACTCAAATCACTTAGACTTCCTAATTAACTGAAAGAAGACCAATATTGCCTTTAATAATTGTGGAACAAGAAAGTAAATGAGATTTCATATATGGCGGCCAACAGGATGGCAGGGAGGGAGTGTGAGTGAGTAAAGGAGCAAGAGGGGCATGTGTGGACATGTGTGATGTGTGTGTGTGTGGGGGGGGGTGTGAGGGACAGTTAGACATCACAAGAGTCTGGGGGACTGACAGATTGGGGTCTCTTAGACAGGGAGCCTCTGCTACTGCTCCAGGCAATCCCAGGCCAGTGGGGTTTTAGCATGCAACACATACCATCTTGTAGAGGGGAGCAACAGAGGCCAAAAGTGCAGCCAAACCAACATACAGACCTCGGACACCACCCCCAGACCTGTGCAGGGAGCCGCTTGTAGCCATAATCCCCATGGAACCACCACCTTGCCCTGGCAGTGAGCAGTACAATACAACGTTGTGGGTACCAGACATCTGCTGTGAGTGTATGCAAGAAAGACCTCCAGAGTGGTGCCTCCTTACCAGAGCCCAAACCCGGTGTCCCAGGATTCCACACTACAAGTCCTCAGGCTGGGGGTGCAAACCAGGGGTACCCCACTCCTGCCTGATCTTCCACCCCTGTACAGAGCCAGAGACCAGTGTAGACTCCTACCCCTGGCACTGTCAGAGCTTTCTGTGGGTGCAGGCTCTGCTCCTGGCATGGACAGAGCCTTTGGGCTGGCATGGCCTGCTCCCTCCAGCATGCACAGAGCTGTCTCTGGGAGAGCACCCTACCCCCACCAAGATCAGAGCTGCTGGTGCAACCAGGTGTGCCCAGCCAAGGTCATAGGACCATGTTACATGTGCACTGCCAGAGGATGCTAGGGAGCCATACTGCTTTGGGTACCAGGGCCGCACAGTGAATTGCATGCTAGAGGGCTCCTGGCCCTCACAGGGTGTCATATATCAGAGGAACTGTGCGTGTGCCCAAACCAAACCCAAGAATCAGAAGTGGACAACTGAGGAACCAGAACTGTGGGAGAAGGGGGTAAAATTCAGAGCAGAGACAATAAAGATGTGAAACTCAAGGCAGGCTTTGCCTCTGGTCTAGCAAGTCCTGGATCATTAAACTGCTAGAGGCTTCAACACCTCAGGCCTCAAGCAGGGAGCCCAGGGCCAGAAAGAGACAGAAAAAATGGGGAGAAAAAGAAACAAGACCTAAAGAAAAGAAAAGGAGGGATCACCAGAAAAAGAACTGAATGACATGGAAGCAAACAATATGTCAGAGAAAGAATTCAGAGTAAGGGTCATACAGTTCCTAAATGGGCTGGATGAGAAAATCGCACAATGGAAAGTTTCAAGGGTAGACTAGAAGAAGTTGGGGACTGAATCAGGGAGTTAGAAGACAGGGTAGAAAAAAACACCCAATTTCGAAAGCAATTGGAGAAAAAAATTAGAAAGCAGGAAGAAAGTTTAAGGGAACTTTGTAACAACATGAAACGAAGCAACACCCATATAATAGGTGTGCTAGAAGGACAAGAAGAGGAGAAATAATTAGAAAACTTACTTGAAGAAATGATGACAGAAAACTTCCCTGATTTGGGAAAGTAAAAAAATCACACAAGCACAGAGAGTTCTAAACAAGATGAATACAAAAAGACCCAGACCAAGACACATCATAATTACAATGCCAAACATTGACTAAGAGAGAATCTTAAGGGCTACAAGAGAGAGATAGAGAATCACTTACAAGGGATCTGCCATTAGATTATCAAATGATTTCTCAACAGAAACACATCAGGCTATAAGGGAATGGAATGAATATACAAAGTGATACAAACAAGGGACTGAATCCAAGAATACTCCACCCAGCAAGGCTATCATTCAAAATTGATGGTGAAATCAGTAGCTTCACATACAAAAAAAAAAAAAAAAAAGACTAAGGGAGTTTATCACTACCAAGCCAGCAATGCAAGAAATACTAAAGGGACTGTTGTAAAAAGAAGAAGTATAAAGGGGAGAAGGAACACAAGCATAAAGAATAAAAAATTATACCAACAAGTACCTATACATAATAAACCTTAAACATAAATGGATTAAATTCTCCAATCAAAAGACACCAGGTAGCTGAATAAATAAGAAACCAGACCCATATATATGCTATCTACAAGAGATCCACCTCAGAACAAGGGAATCACACAGACTGAAAATGAAGGATAGAAAAAATTTTCAGGCAAACAAAAATGAAAAACAAAACAAAACACTGGGTTAGCAATACTTATATCTGACAAAATAGAATTCAAAGTGAAGGCCATAACAAAAGAAATGAAGCCAGCATTGCCCTAATCTTAAACCAGATAAAGACACTACAAAGAAAGAGAATTACAGGCCAACATCCTTAATGAACATAGATGCTAAAATACTCAAAAAAATATTAGCAAATTGGGTCCAGCATTACATTAGAGAGATCATACACCATGATCAAGTGGGATTTATTCCAGGGTTGCAAGGCTGGTACAATATCTGCAAATCAATAAACATGATACAACACATAAACAAACTGAGATATAAAAATCACATAATCATATCAATTGATGCAGAAAAAGCTTTGACAAAATCCAACACCTTTTCTTGATGAAAACTCTCAGCAAAGTGGGAATAGAGGGATCATACCTCAACATAATAAAAGCCTTATATGACAAACCTACAGCTAACATCTTATTCAATGGGCAAAAACTAAAACCATTCCCTTTAAGAACAGGAACAAGAAAGGGATGTACACTTTCAACACTTCTGTTCAACATAGTACTGGAAGTACTAGCCATAGCAATTAGACAAGAAGAAGAAATAAATAGCATTCAAATTGGAAAAGAATTAAAACTGTCATTATTCACAGATGACATGATATTGTACGTAAAAAACCCTAAAGACTCCATCAAAAAACTATTAGACTTAATAAATGAAGTTGGCAATGTATTAGGATACAAAATTTACACCCAGAAATCTATGGCTTTTTTTTTTACCAATAATGAACCCACAGAAAGAGAAATTAAAATAATCCCTTTTACCACTGCAATAACAAAAAATTAAGATACCTAGGAATAAACTTAACCAAGAAAGCAAAAGACCTGTACTCAGAAATGACAGGACGTTGAAAAAAGAGAGAGAGGAAGACATAAACAAATGGAAGAATATACTGTGTTCATGGATTGGTAGAATCAAAATCATTAAAATGTCCATACTACCCAAAGCAATCTATAGATTTAATGCAATCCCCATCAAAATGCCAATGGCATATTTCACAGACCTAGAACAAACTCTCTAAAAGTTCAGATGGAATAAAAAAAAATGACCCCAAATAGCCACACTAATCTTGAGAAAGAAGAACAAAGTTGGAGGAATCACAATACCAGATATCAAGCTATATTTCAAAGCCACTGTTCTCACAACCACCTAGTACTGGCAAAAGAACATACATATAGATGAATGGAACAGATCAGAGAACTCAGAAATAGACCCAAGCCAAGAGAGCCCACTGCATGGGAGTACATATTTGCCAATGTTATATCCAATAAGGATCTAATCTCCAAAATTTACAGAGAATTCATACATCTTAACAAAATGAAGATAAACAATCCAATCAACAAAATGGGCAAAGGACCTAAATAGACACTTTTTGAAAGTGGACATAAAAAAGACCAAGAGACATGAAAACATGTTCAAAGTCACTAATCATCTGAGAGATACAATCAAAACAATGAAATGCCATTTCACATGTGTTAGAATGTCTATCATCAACAAATCAACAAATGAAAGTGCTGGTGAGGATGTGGAGAAAAAGAAACACTTATGCACTGCTGGTGGGAATGCAGACTGGTATAGCCACTATGGAGAACAGTATGGAGTTTCCTCAAAAAATTAAAAATGGAACTCCCATTTGACCCAGTAATCCCACTTCTATGAATATATCCCAAGAAACTAGAAACACCAATTAGAAAGGATATATGCACCCCTATGTTCATAGCAGCACAATTCACCATAGCTAAGATTTGGAAACAGCCTAAGTGCCCATAAGTAGATGAGTGGATTAAAGAACTGTGGTACATCTACATAATGGAATACTACACTGCGGTAAAAAAAGAAGGAGTTCTTACCATTTGCAACAGCATGGATGGAAATGAAGATCATTATACTAATTGAAATAAGCCAGTCAGAGAAAGATAAACATCACATGATCTCACCCATTTGTGGAACATAATGAGCATCATAAACCGATGAAAAAAAAGCAGATCGAGAGACAAGGTAGTACTGAACAGACCGTCCAACCTCAGAGATAAGGCAGGGGATGGGGGGGGGGGGTTAGAGATCAACCAAAGGACTTATATGCGTGCATATTAACATAACCAATGAACCCAGACACTAGGGTGGTGGGGGCTTGCCCTCAGGGGTGAGAATGATCTGGGGGAGGGTAAATCGGGAAAAAAGGAGACATGTAATACTTTAAACAATAAAAAAGGGGCGAAGAGAGATGAAACATGCTCAAAGTCACTAATCATCTGAGAGATGCAATTCAAAACAACAATGAGATACCATCTCACCCATATCAGAATGGCAATCATCAACAAATTGACAAATGACAAGTGCTGGAGAATCCGTGGTGAAAAAGGAACTCTCATGCACTGGTGTTGGGAATGCAGATTGGTGCAACCACTGTGGAAAACAGTATGGAGTTTCCTCAAAAAAAATTTAAAATGAAACTCCCATTTGACTCAGTAATTCCACTTCTAGGAATGTATCCCAAAAAATTAGAAACACCAACCTGAAAGGATATATGCACCCCTATGTTCACAGCAGCACAATTTACAATAGCTAAGATTCAGACACAGCCTAGGTGCCCATCAGCAGATGAGTGGATTCTGTGGTATATCTACACAATGGAATACTACACTGCTGTAAAAAAGAAACTAATCTTACCTTTCACAATAGCATAGATGGACATGGAGAGCATTATACTAAGCTAATGAAGCCAGTTGGAGAAAGATAAATATCACATGATCTCATTCATTTGTGGAATATAATGAGCAATATACTCTGATGAAAAAAAATAGATTCAGAGACCTAGAAGCATCGATCAGGCTGTCAAACTTCAGAGGGAATGCAGGGGAGATGGTGAGGGGCTAAGAGATCAACCAAAGGACTTGTGTGCAAGCATATAAGCATAACCAATGGACACAGACAGTAGGGGGGTGAGGGAATGTGTTGGGGGGTGTGGTGGTTGGGGAGAGGTCAATGGGGGAAATAGGAGACCTATGTAATACTATATGTAACTAGGGGCTTGGTGCATAAAATTTGTGCACTGGGGAGGGTTCCCTCAGCCCAGCCTGCCCCCTCTCACATACTGGGAGCCCTCAGGGGATGTCCTACTGATGGCTTAGGCCCGCTTCCCATTGGGACAGGCTCGGGCTGCCCAGGCTTTAGGTTTGGGCAGGGGGCCCCTCCCATCACAGGCTTGGCCCCTTCCCAAGCCTAAAGCCTCCAGCCAAGACTTTAGGCTTGGGAAGGGGGCCCCCCACCCCTCCAATCGTAGGCTCGGTCCCTTCCTAAACCTAAAGCCTCCTCCCGAGGTTTTAGGCTTGGGAAGGGGGCACCCCCATAGCCCCTCAGATGGCCAGCTGGGAATGACCTGGATGCCGAGGAGGTTCCCGGGACCCAGATATGTATGCAAATTAACAACCATCTTTGTTGGGTTAATTTGCATACTCACTCTGATTGGCTGTGGGCGTAGCGGAGGTACAGTCAATTTACATGTTTCTCTATTATTAGGTAAGATACTTAAACAATAAAGAATTTTTAAAAATAATTTAAAATAAAGACCTGAATAGCCCCAGCTATCCTGAGAAAGAAGAACAAAGTTGGAGGGATCACAATATCAGATATCAAGCTATATTATAAATCCACTGTTCTCAAAACTGCCTAGTACTGGCACAAGAATAGACATAGAGACCAATGGAAAAGAACAGAGAACCCAGAAATTAACCCAAGCCATTATGCTCAATTAATATTTGACAGAGGAGGCAAGAGCATACAATGAATTCAAGACAGTCTCTTCAATAAAAGATGTTGAAAATATTGGACAGTTACATGCAAAAAAATGAAACTAGACCACCAACTTACACCATACACAAAAATAAACTCAAAATGGGTAAAGCACTTAAACGTAAGACGGGAAACATAAAAATCTTAGAGGAATCCATAGGCAGCAAAACATCAGATCTATGTCATAGCAATATCTTTACCTATAACAGCTCCTAGGACAATGGAAACTAAGAAGAAAATAAACAAATGGGACTAAATCAAAATAAAAACTCCTTCACAGCAAAATAAACCATCAACAAAACAACAAGAGATTCCACTGCATGGGAGAACATATTTGCCAATGTTATCTCCCATAACGGTTTAATCTCCAAAATTTATAGGGAACTCATACAAATTAACAAAAGGAAGATAAAAAATCCAATCAAAAAGTGGGCAAAGAACTTAAAATAGACACTTTTCAAAAATGGACATACAGAAGGCCAAGAGACATATGAAAACATGCTCAAAGTCACTAATCGTCTGAGAGATACAAATCAAAATGACAATGAGGTACCATCTCACACCTGTCAGAATGGCTATCATCAACAAATCAACAAACAGCAAGTGCTGGCAAGGATGTGGAGAAAAAGGAACCCTTGTGCACTGCTGGTGAGAATGCAGACTGGTGCTACCATTGTGGAAATCAGTATGGAGTTTCCTCAAAAAATTATAAATGGAACTCCCATTTGACCCAGTAATCCCACTTCTAAGAATATAGCCCAAGAAATCAGAGACACCAATCAGAAAGAATATATGCACCCCTAGCAGCGCAATTTACAATAGCTAAGATTTGGAAACAGTTTAAGTGGCCATCAGCAGATGAGTGGATTAAAAAACAGTGGTACATCTACATAATGGAATGCTATGTTATATGAAAAAAGAAAGACTCTTACTATTTGCAATAGCATGGATGGACCTGGAAAGCATTATGCTAAGCGAAACAAGCCAGTTGGAGAAAGATAAATATCACATGATCTCACTCATTTATAGAATATAATAAACAACATAATCTGATGAACAAAAATAGATCCAGATACACAGGAGCATCGAACAGACCATCAAACCTCAGAGGGAAGGCAGGAGAGGGTGGGTGGAGGTGGGGATAAGAAATAAACCAAGAGATTTATATGCATTCATATAAGCATAATCAATTAATACAGACGGTAGGGGGTTGGGGGTCGGAGTAGCCCAGGAGAGGTTAATGGGAAGAGGAGACATATGTAATACTTTAAATAATAAAGAATTTAAAATAAATAAATAAATATATAAAATCTATAGGTTGAAGCTATATTAAAGAAACCTCTAAATTTCTTAAAATTTTTGTTTGAAGTTATTTGTACCCATGTAAGAGTTTAATAAATCAATGTCAAGATTATTTTAAAAAGAAAGCAAATGACTTCATAACAATGGAATGGTATATGTTCTGGCTCAGAATGTTAAATTCAGAAAATAGAATCCTTGTTTTCTGAGCATCATTAAGTAAGCTTGAAGGAAGGAACAATACTGATGGATGGCAAGCATAAATATTAGGAAAGTATTTTCCAAGTGTACCATGCTTTCTAATTTTTAAGTTACCAGTTAAATCACAAATTAAATCTTGCTTTGTGATTGTATACTGATACTGTGAACAAAAGTATTACTGCTGGTAAAATAGCCAATAATATATATTGCAAAAACAGATTTTTAAAAAATAAAATTTAATATTTCATCTAGTTCTTCAATGAAATATTAGTACAAATTAATTATTTTCTATATTTAAGGACTCATTTTACTCAGTCAATCTAGAAACAATTATCAATCATTGTTTACTTTAGAGAGTCTAAGTTACCCAACTGGCCAAAGAGATAATATATATTTTGAAAGATTTTGGATAGTGCATTCATTAGATGAGTCAGGTTTTTTAATTTAATATAGAGCTTTAGACAAGTCATTCAATTTCACTGAGTCTCCATTTACTAGGGCTGAACTAGGTCATTTTCCCCTCCAAATACTTTCTTCCTGCTTCTTTACAGTTGTGTGCCCAGGAATCTAACTTGCATGTGCTGTATCAGTGGGCTTTAATTTTGACTTCAAATTGGGTTCATAATATGGGAGGTTCTGGCAGGAGGTCAGAGGTCATCAAGAGAATGAATTCAGGGCTTTTATTCCCCCCAGCTCCCTCCCTGCTAGCTTATCCTGAGTTGGCTAAATCCTTTTGCCTAGAGTAAGGTTTCCTTTACCCCATCGATGGCCCTCTACAAATATTTACACTCCTTACTCTCTCTTCTTGCCCCTGAAGCATAGGGGCCTAGGAGCCTAGGAATGATAATGGCTACCATCTAAGAGTGCTTCAACATCACTTGCTAGTTTCCCTTTAACATTTCAGTTATCTATACTAATAAAAGCCTAGGTGGTCCTCGCTCCCTCACATGACACCTTCATGGCATCACAAGATGGCCACCACAAGATGGCCACCCTCACATAGTTACAAGATGGCCACCACAAGATGGCTGCCACAAGATGGCCAGCAGGGGAGGGCAGTTGTGGGTGATCAGGCCAGCAGGGAAGGGCAGTTGGGGTGAGATCAGGACGACAGGGGAGGGCAGTTGCGAACGATTGGGCCGGCAGGGGAGGGTAGTTGGGGGCCATTAGGCCAGCAGGGGAGGGCAGTTGTGGGAGATCAGGCCAGCAGGGGAGGGCAGTTGGGGTGACCAGACCAGCAGGGGAGGGCAGTTGGGGACGAGATCAGGCTGGCAGGGGAGGGCAGTTGGGGGTGACCAGGCCAGCAGGGGAGGGCAGTTAGGGGTAATCGGGCCAGCAGGGGAGCAGTTAGGCATCAATCAGGCCGGCAGGGGAGCGGTTAGGAGCCAGCAGTCCCAGATTGTGAGAGGGATGTCCAACTGCTGGTTTAGGCCTGATCCTGAGGGGTCCCAGATTGGAGCAGGTGCAGGCCGGGCTGAGTGCACCAGGCCTCTAGTAACTGTATAAATAGTCCAGTTATTAAGCTCTCCAGAATTATTTCAACTGAGCATACTATATATTTCCACCAGCACCATGACTGATACCCTAGGCCCGTGGTCGGCAAACTGCATCTCGCAAGCCACATGCGGCTCTTTGGCACCTTGAGTGTGGCTCTTCCACAAAATACACGGCCTGGGCAAGTCTATTTTGATGAAGTGGCGTTAGAAGTTTAAGTTTAAAAAATTTGGCTCTCAAAAGAAATTTCAATCGTTGTACTGTTGCTATTTGGCTCTGTTGACTAATGAGTTTGCCGACCACTGCCCTAGACTATAGGTTTTTGTGGGGACAAAATGAAAGGTCATCCTGAAAAAATATATAAATATTCCATCTTGTTTTTATCAGAAACAAAATGCTGAATAATATAACTGACCAGTAAAGAAGATCCAGATGGATCTAAAGCATGAGGTTAAGGTAAAATTCAACCAGACTATAACTAGTTGGTTCACCAAAAGGTAAGTTGCAGGGCTAAAAAGACACATAGTGAGCAAGCCGAGGGACAAACATCCATGAGGCAGCTACTCAAATAAGACAGGAAGCTAGAGATATGCTAGAACATAACTTCAGGAGAGCCTCCAGAGACAGCTAGCTCCCCACCTTTGGCCCCAGTTTCTAAGTAATATCATATTGCCACCATCCACAGGACAGAGAATCATTTTCCCTCTAAAGCCCAGCCCTTAGCTTTCATTTCTCTGGCAGTTTTCCTGCCCCACACTGTCCACTACTATAGAGCAACTTAATGGCATTCACTACTTTTCTTCCACTTCATAACAGTCTTAGGGTTAAACAGCTCCTTAGTCTCCTCAGATTGTAACCGGACCACCAAGGGGTCCAGGCTGCCTGTCACTACTTGAGCCAATTAAGCAGAGACAGGGTTGAATCATATATGAGCATTTATTCCAATACTGCAGTATGGGAGAGCAGCCAGTCATCCACAAAAATCTGCTCTGCACCCCACCATAAGCCAGCTGCTATTTGGGGTAGAAAGGACAAAATTTATATAGGAAAGTAGGCATCACAGATACAGGAAAGTGGGCACAGGATAATCATTACAGGTTACAAGTCATGCAGGCTGGGCGGGCAGGGGCCACAGAGGGCAGAAGGCGAGTGTCTTCTGGCACCCTCAGATCAGATTACAGGTAATAGTGGATGGGGGTTGTAAATAGCAGGTGCTTCTGGGACTAGTTTGTTTCAGCTGTGAGGTTGTAAATCATTCCATAATGATAGCCAGTTCTCTGGACAGGATGATGGCCTGCATTCTGATGTGAACTCCCTTGTCCCAGGGCATGGAACTCCCAGCCAGGTGAAAATGTGCTTTCTCTAATCAGAACAAAACAATCATGGTTAACAGAGCATGATTAATATTTATATTATTGCAGCTGGTCCCCAATATTCTAATTCTGCCCCTAACAAGATCATCTCTGTTTCACCATTCTTATATTCTACAGCCCATTCTTTGGCTCTTTAGATTATTGCCTTTATTGTTCATACACATTATTCCATCTCCATAGGATTGAGCTAGTTTCCTCTGATAAATAAATGCTTGAAACACAGAAGCTTTATCTACTCTAAGCCCAGACCCATTCTCATTCTCATCTTCAAGCTGAAAGTGCTCTCCTAGAAACTTTGTGATTCCCAAGTCAAAAGTGTTCCCTGTACAATGTCTGCAGAAAGTCTCTGAACTAGATCTTCCTCTGCCCAGTAATCAGGAGCTAATCTCTTTCTCCCCTCAACTCTAGCAGCTGCTTCAGTCCTACAATCCATTCAATCCCTGAGCAGCTGCAAGACCCAACTTAATTATCATCTCTAGGACTCCATCCCTTTGACAACGATTCCCCTCCCCCAGCCTGTTTGTACCACCTGAGGCTCACAACTCAACCTCTCTAGGACAATTGTCTCTCTTCAGGGAATATGAATACACAACAATAACAATCCAAAACTCAATTATAAGTCAATTCCTCTGGTTCCAGACAGACAGCAGTTACTCCCACATCTACATATGAATTTAAAGAGAGGAGCTCTGCCAGATAGAATGCAGAAAAATTAAGTCTTTGTAGTGTAAACAACATGACACAAAGAGAACAAGGTGGTTTTTCCTATAAACTAAAGTAGAAGCCATCCTACTCCATGGCTTCCAAAATACCTAAAATGAAAAGCAAAAGAGAGAAAAACAGTTTTCTAGTCATAAAGAAGAATGCATTTAATGTTTATATCTTCATAACAGTTTGAAAGTGTTGATACAATAGTGCAGTCTTACTTTGTTGATATAATGTTCTCAGGACTCTGAAATAAATTTGCTCAAATTCCTTAATATACTAGTATATGAAATTATGGTGTTGTGGTTAAGCACACAAGCTCTGGAGACAGTATACCTGGATTTGAAATCTCAGATCTGTCACTTAGGCAAGTACAATTGACTCTTCAACAACTTCATGGGTCCAGTTATGCATGAATTTTTTTCCAATAAATATAGTCAGCTCATTGTATCCTCTGGTTTTGCATCTTCGCATTCAACCAAGCACTGATGGAAAACAGTATTTTCACATTCCCAGATGCAGTTTTACAACCTCAGATTCCCAACTGCTGATTGAAAATACTGTTGGTTGGATTGTGAATGCAAATGGCCGACTGTCATTAAAATTTGGGGGAGTCAAAAGTTGAGAAATATACTTTCACAATGATCCTGCAAGGTCACTGTGAATTATTTTACTCCTCAGAGTTCTGTCCTAGAAAATAGCTTCATGGAAGGAGTTAAACTTAGCCCTGTTATATACATACTAGAGGCCCAGTGCACGAAATTTGTGCATGGGGAGGAGGGGACCCCTCAGCCCGGCCTGCACCCTCTCACAATCCGGGACCCCTTGGGGGATGTCCGACTGCCTGTGGGAACCCTGTGGGATCAGGCCTAAACTGGCAGTCGGACATCCCTCTCACAATCTGGGACTGCTGGCTCCTAACCGCCTGCCTGCCTGCCTGCTTCATCGCCCCTAACCACTCTGCCTGCTTGCCTGATCGCTCCTAACCACTCTTCATACCTGATCGCCTCTAACTACTTCTGCCTTGGCCCCTGACACCCCTGCTTCATCTGGAAGGACAACTGGAATGACATCTGGAAGGTTGTTTGGCTGCCTGGTCTAATTAGCATATTAGGCTTTTATTATTATAGATAGCAAGGACCTCATGCCCATTAATGTACCTCAGCTTGCATGTCCAAGAACTGTCTACAGCAAGCATGTCAAACTCATGGCCCACAGGCCACATGCAGCCCATAACAAATATTTTTGCAGCCTAGCCAATATAATGGTATGTAAGAAACATTTTAATAAAAATTTCATAACTTAATTTTTATAATATCCTGTTATACATAACTAGTGGCCCAGAGCACGAATTCATGCACATTAAAAGGAAATTAATTAGAAGAAATATTTTAATATTGCTATTCGTCCTTTCTCTATACTAGAAGTGTCAACCAAATTCATGATTGACAATGACAGATCGAAACACACATGTGCAATTGGCACCAGCAAGATCTTTATATGTATCATGCATGCGTGAGTCAACTCAGCCTTTTATAGATATAGAACAAACTTGCTTAATTAGACCTGCTTTCTGATTTAGCTAAACTTTTTCAAGCCCAGTGAAGCACCCCAACTTCTCTTTCAGGTAATTGTTAGCAACACAGCAGTAAATATCAATACAAAGCAGATTATTATTGTAGATCACACAGGGAGAACAAAGGGTAAAATATTTAACTGTTGCAATATTTGACTATGTCCTGTGCAGTGAAAAAACCTGAAGTAATTTTCAAGGTCCACCATTTCTTACTTCTTTTCAGTTGGGTCAAGTTTCTAAACTTTCTAAATCTCCATTTTCCAGCTAATGGAAAGAAAATAGGATTCCACCGAGTTTCCTATCTATCTACTCCAGGACTTCTGTGAGGATAAAATAAGATGAGGCATGGGAAAACACTTCACAGACATTTGGTTAAAGTGTAAAGTGTTTCCAAGTGGCTAAAGTGTTCCTGGGCCAAAGAAACTGCAAGGAGGCTAGTTATTGCTAGGGAGAGGAAGCCGGGCATTGCTACATGATGTCATTACCTGGACGGAGGGAAGGACACTTAGCATATTAGCCATAGATGATGATGATGATGATAGATAAATAGATATAGATAAATTATTAATAACGAACTACGTTTGCTAATGACTACTATAATCATGTTGCATTCATTTCCCTTAGGCGCCTTATGCGCAGGTGCACCACTTCTCTCCACTAATACTAGCAGCGAATATTTTAGCAGCTTATTGCCATGTCATTAGTCTTGTACTGACTTGTTTGGTGTGCACAACAGGAAATATTTCACTTTCAGAGAACAAGAAAATTAGGTTTACTTGCATTATGTTTATTAATTTGTGCAGTTATTCAGTGTCTGGTAAGTTAATGTTCAAGAAAAAATATTAATTTTTATTGAAATGTTATTTTATTTTTTGTTAATGATTACTTGTTTATTTCATCCCTTTTTATTCAACATGTCTCTATTGAAATAAACCTACGTTTCTTTGAAAATTGAAGCTTTTGTTTTTTTGCAGCCCACATAAACTTAAACCTTGTTTATTTGGCCTGTTTAGCATTTGAGTTTGACATGCTTGGTCTACACCCTACATAAACAGCCATTCCTTAGCCATTGCTCAGGCCTAAGATTGTGTACAACAGCAATATAATCAGCTTTCAGGAGGAAAGACCTGGGAGAAAAGTGTCTGCAACCTTGATGAAAGGCTTGAGACTGTTTGAGCAAAGAATTCCAGGATCCTAATATCTGGGCTATGATCTAGAAAAGCTGGTGGAGAAGGGTTCCAGATAGGCACATCCCTACAGTACAGTGAACTCTCACCCCATAGGAAGGGAAGCAGCTGGAAGGGAACCAGAGTAGGGCTCACTAAAGCATAGGGCCAAAGCAGGTCACGTTTCACCCAGGTATGAGAAAAGTTCTAAGAAATATATAAGACCTATATGAAGAAAACTATATCATGTAAATAAAGACCATAAACAACAATGAAAAAAGATCTCAAAGAAGAGATACACTGTGATTCAGGCTGGAAAAACTTAATATTTTAAAGATGCCATTTCTCTCTAAATTAACTTATGAATTCAATATCACTCCAGTGGATATTTTATGAAACTTGGCAAGCTAAATTTATAATCATCTTGGAAAACAAAAATACATAAAAATTATTTTTTAAAAGGGACAAAAAAGAACAATTAAACGCTGTTCTATCAGATATTAAAATATGTAAAAGACTAAAAAAGGCTATAATAATTGAAATGGATAAATAGATCAATGAGAAGAATAGAGAGCTAGGACATTTATTAGATGAAGAAAGTGGCACTTCAAATTAAAAAGGAAACAATGCATTGTACATTTAAGAGATATTGGATAATTTACTGTACATTAGGAAAAACTTAAGTTCATGTTCTAATTGATACCACACCAAAAAAATAAATTCCAGATGGATTAAAGAACTAAATGTCAGTAATGTAATTGAATACTACAGTATGTTTCAAGAAGAAAATGTAGGAGGACATTTTTATCATAGGGTGAACAAGATCATTTAGCATGATTCAAATGAAATATTCTTAAAGAAAAGGAATGAACATTTTAACTATAAAATAAAAAAAATTATAATAAATTATATAATTTAATTATATTAATTAGTAGATGCTGTAAACTAAGTTAAGAAGGAAAGTGAAGATTGGGAGAAATAGTTGCAACATGTATGACAAAGGATTCATATCGAGGATATATGGGAGGTAGGGGAAATCTCTTAAGAAAAAGGCAAAGAATTTATTATTATGAAGTATTTGGAAATGATGTGATCACACCATTCCGAGAAGAAGAAATTTAAGTAGCAACTACAAATACGAAAATACATATAATCCCTGTAGTTATCAGAGAAAGGAATATTAAAACAACTTTTGTCCATGTAATTGGTAAAAATTTCCACTTTTGCTGAAAACCTGTAAATGATATGACTTCTTTGGACAGAAATTTTTCAGTTCCATCAAAATATAAAATATGCATACTTTTGGACTCAGCATATGTGTGCATACAAAGAAGCAAGAACAAAGATGTTTACTGCAGCATTATATTTAGTTGCAAAAAGGAGTAAAATCTAAATGTCCATCAGTTGTTAAATAAACATATATCTATTTTAAGCAGTAATTAAAAGAAATAAAGCAGGTCTGTATGCACTGTCATGGAAATTGAGGCATATTGTTCAATGAGAAAAAAGTTGTTAAATAATTTTTATGGTATGATTTCAATAATGTAAACAAACAAATATGTAAGTACATAGCGATGTGAATCCATTGGGAATGGATTGGAAAGATACACATCAAATTGATGACAAAGTTTACTTCAAGAAGGAGGGTAGAATGGGATGGTGGAATGTGAACTGAATACTTGAACATCTTGCTTTCTGTATATGTGAATGACTTGAATCATTCCCAGTGGGAATGTATTATATATTACTTGTGTAACTTTTTAACTTAATAAAATTTTAAATACTAAATAAAACTAGCTAATGAGAAGACAAAGGGCAGGGGTCTGCTGTTTCTCATTATAAACTTTTGAATAATATTTGATATTTAAAATGATGTACATTCTTTAATTTGGTGAAAAAAGAAATAAAATAAAGGTTTAAAATTTATTTAAAATACACTTTTTACTCAAGGTCTCATAGCAATAAATGGCAGAGTTGGCCTTTCACCTATGTTGTATTAATAGCTTCCAAAGAAAGAAATAAAAAAGACAAAGGTTTAATTTACTAATGCATTATCATTAAGTACTACTTAGCTTTCACCTATATTAAGAGAAAGATGATTATGGTTTCATAATAATTTATAAAACAAGATAAAGATTACTATAATTCCATAATAACTTATATAATAATCTGTAACTAGTGTTCTATTTTAAAAGTTTTAAATAAAACCGTTATCTATAAAATCACTATAAATGTTTTCTTCCTTAGGCTTCTAAATTTGGCCCTAAAATTGATACAGTTAGGGCTAGCTCGGTGTCAACCTCCTCAGTTAATTTTCAAGAATGATTGTTTTGCATGATTTGTTAGTAGGTGTCTACTTTAAACATACTGTCTGCTAATTTATACCTCACTTTGAGTCCATCATATTTAGATCAGAAAAACTTAGATATCTGTTTTGGTTTTGAGTTTGTGTATTTTTCTATGAATGAGGACATTCTTGTTTCTACATATCTTTATTTACAGATCAGCATGTGTTCTTGGAAGTCCCTGAATATGAGGCCACATGGTTTTGATTTTCCACTTAAAAAAATTTTTTTTGTATTTTAGTTTCTGTACTGTGGACAAACAGTTAATGGGAAATTAGCATCTTTATTTTTATAATGCATGAATCAAGTTTATTTCTAAAACTTAAGAAATTAAAATATATCGAAGAGAAAGAACTTTGTAAATCTTACCTTCAAAGATAGTATCTTTGTTAGCATTTTAAATCCTTTATGCTAGAATATGTAATGCAAAGAAAGTTAGAATTTAATGCTTTAGAAAATTATGCACTTATTTGGACAGAAAACTACAGAGCAGTAGTCACTGGCACTCACTGTTTAACAATTTGGGGCTTAAAACAAAAACAATGTGTAATATTTAGTGAGCAAGCATGTTGTACCAACCTCCTTTTATGTGGATTTTCTCATCGACTCTTACAACAACCCTTTGAAGTAGGTGCTACTATTGTCTCCATTTTATATGAGATAAAAATAGGCTTTAAAAAGTTAAAAGTTTTACCTAAAATCACACATCTAGGAAGAAGTATAACCAGGATTTCATCTCAGGTCTAAACTTCACAACCATAGCTTTATCCTAATTTAAACTCAAACACCCAAGAATCCAGATGGCAATCTATAGTGAAATAAGTACACTATGAGCCTTGATGATAACCATTGAAACATTGCCATCAGTGAAATGACTAGAAGTTAATACTCAAAGCCTTCACACACACACACACACACACACACACACACACACACACACACAAACAAGCGTGCGTGCGCGTGTGCACGCGCACCCAATTAAAGGCTCAGGGATTATGTAAAAGCTGTTGCAGACAGGTGTTTAGGAAACATAATCTGAATTTTATCTTTGGACATCAATATTTGAAATTGCTTTTACTGGAATGCTTTCTGGCATTGACATGAGCCTGCATTGAATGAAAAGAAAGAAAAATCACATTTCATTAGTACCAAGAAAGTATTCTCTTTACAAGTATCCAAAAAATAATTTTCAGAGATCCCAGTATCTAAAAAGCTGGCCTTCTAAGCACCCTTGGCAGAAGAACAGGAAGCTGCAAGAGGAGTTGCAGATGGCCACAGCCCAGCTGCACAAATTCAGAACGGTTCTTCAACACCATTGACAAAGAGTCTTAGCCAGTCCATCCGCCATCGAGGGACCACTAGGAAATGCCTAGATTTCCTTGGAAGTCTCAGATATATGGTTTACTTTTAGCCTATCATAAAATCTTTGTTGCCTTGGTCTATCTAGCACCGTGGACCCCAGAAGGAGGGGACAAAGATGCTTTCTCAGTGGCCATTGTGAGAACGGAGGGAATATCAGCATGAAGATGAATGTAATGCCCGAGTTGAGATGAATGTAACTCTGGATTCAGTTTAGACCTTTTTTTCAGACACTACTAAACAGTGCTCTGGTGTGAAGGGTCTTATTTCTTATACTAGAGGCCCAGTGTACGAAATTCGTGCACAGGGTGGCGGGGGGGAGGGTGTCCCTCAGCCCGGCCTGCACCCTCTCACAATCTGGGACCCCTCAGGGGATGTCTGACTGCCTGCCTGATCACCCCTAACCACTTGCCTGCCTGCCTGATCGCCCCTAACTGCCTGCCTGGTTGCCTGCCTGATTGCCCCTAACACTCTGCCTGCCTTCCTGATCACCCCTAACCACTCTGCCTGCCTGCCTGATCACCCCTAACCGCCTCTGCCTGCCTGCCTGATCATCCCTAACCACTCTGCCTGCCTGCCTGATCACCCCTAACTGCTCGCCTGCCTGCCTGATCACCCCTAACTGCCTCTGCCTGCCTACCTGATCACCCCTAACCACTCGCCTGCCTGCCTAATCACTCCTAACAGCCTCTGTCTCAGCCTCCGCCACCGCGGCTTCATCTGGAAGAACATCTGGAATGACGTCCAGAAGGTTGTTTGACTGTCTGGTCTAATTAGCATATTATGCTTTTATTATTATAGATACCAGGTGATCTAGTAGAAATGTTAAAACAATTTACCATATTTTGGGCCTTAGTATTATAAAATAAACACCAAAAGAAATTATCTGTTATACACTCTAATGCAAAGGTGTTCTGATTTTGGATGCACAGTAGTTTTATCTCCACATCCACATTATCATAGCAATAAGAAAGAGAAATAGCAAAGGGTCAGAAAAGTGATGTCAGGGAAAATGAAACACTGATGTACTTAACACAGGTTCCAATGCAATTACTTTAGAGACATTTTTTGCAGGAGCAAATAGTGGCTGAATATTAACATTGTCCTGATTCTTTTTTTAAAGATACTTATGCCTTGTAATGGCTCACTAAGTAGTAACTTCAATCTTAGTTTACTTTTGTATGGGTAACGCTCTGCTGGAGAAAAGAGTAAACCTGCTCACTTACTAAAACTCTCCTGTGTGCTGTGAGCCAGTGGGTCTCATGTACAATGCCAAATTATCTTTCTACAGAGGCCTTGACTAAGTGTCTTGTATTTAACACCATTAATTATGTTTATTTAACCTTAAATTGTTAATTTTATTAACATTGATGTGACCCGCACTATGATGAGGGAGGTGTAGGTAGCAGCAACCTCAGAAGAGACCTTCAAAGACTATGCTTGCCAAGGCTAGACAGAGACAAAGTTCTTTTTATTGATTTAACATTTTTATAACTTCTATTTGAGATGAACACACATATTTCTTTTTGATAAAATGCTCAAGAGTCCACATTAAAAAAGTAAAAATAAAAAGCTGGCCTTCTCTTGAAAAGATGAATCTGCTTACATCTTATGAAATAATATGATTAATTTATTTGATTAAGTTTTCCTCCTTTCCTTTGATCTCTGGGAATTTTAGAATCAAATCACCATCTTACCTCTAGCAATTGCTTAGGTCATTTCAATGGGATGATCTTATTCCTGGTAATATTATTTCTATTCACTGAATATCTTTGTCGTAGTCTATTCAGGCTGCTATAACAAAAATATCATATACTAGGTGGCTTAAATAACAAATATTTATTTCTCACAGTTCAGGAGGCTGGGAAGTGTAAAATCATGGCTCTGGCAGATTTGGTATCTGGTGAGCACATGTTTTCTCATACATGGCCTTCTTCTTACTGTTAGCTCACATGGCAGAAGGGGCAAGGAAGCTCCCTGGGGTCTCTTTTTTAATTTAAATTCTTTATTGTTTAAAGTATTACAGATGTCTCTTTTTTCCCCCATTGACCTCTCCCTGACCACACCCACCCCCAGCACATGCTCTCACCCACCAACTCTCTGTGTCCATTGGTTATGCTTCTATGCATGCATACAAGTCCTTTGGTTGATCTCTTATTCCTCCTTCCACCATCCCCCACCTTCCCTCTGAAGTTTGATGGTCTGTTCGATGCTTCTATGTCACTGGATCTATTTTTGTTCATCAGTTTATGTTGTTCATTATATTCCACAAATGAGTGAGATCATGTTATAGTTATATTTCTCTGACTGGCTTATTTCACTTAGCATAATGCTCTCCGGGTCCATCCATGCTGTTGCAAATGGTAAGAGTTCTTTCTTTTTTACATCAGCATAGTATTCCATTGTGTAAATGTACCACAGTTTTTTAATCCACTCATCTGCTGATGGGTACTTAGGCTGTTTCTAAATCTTAGCTACTATAAATTGTGCTGCTATGAACATAGGGGTGCATATATTCTTTCTGATTGGTATTTCTGATTTCTTAGGATATATCCCTAGCAGTGGGATTACTGGGTCAAATGGGAGTTCCATTTTAATTTTTTTAGGAAACTCCATACTTTTATAATGGCACTAATTCCATTCACAAAGAATTCATCCTCAAGAGGTAATCATCTTTCTTGGGCCTCACCTCATATTACCATCACATTGGGAATTTGGATTTCAACACATAAATTTCTGGGGAACACATTCAATCTGTACCATTCCTCTTGTAGTCACCCCCCCCCAAATTCATTTTTTTTTCACGCAAATTATGTTCATTCCAACTCAACAGCCCCCAAAATCTTTTTAAAAAATATTTATTATTCAGATTATTACAGATGTTCCTCTTTTTCCCCCCATAGCTCCCCTCCACCCGGTTCCCAACCCAACCCAGGCCCTCGCCACCCCACTGTCCAAGTCCATGGGTACTGCATACATGCATATAAGATCTTTGTCTAATCTCTTCCCACACTCCCTTCCCCCCGAGAATTGTCAGTCCACTCAATTTCCATGCCCCTGATTCTATTACACTCACCAGTTTATTCTGTTCATCAGATTTTTAGATTCACTTGTTGATAGATATGTATTTGTTGTCACTTTGTTGTTCATAATTTTTTATCTTTACCTTTTTCTTCTTCTTCCTCTTCTTAAAGAATACCTTTCAGCATTTCATATAATACTGGTTTGGCAGTGATGAACTCCTTTAGCTTTTTCTTGTCTGTGAAGCTCTTTATCTGAACTTCAATTCTAAATTATAGCTTTACTGGGTAGAGTATTCTTGGTTTTAGGTTCTTGCCATTCATCACTTTGAATATTTCTTGCCACTCCCTTCTGGCCTGCATAGTTTCTGACAGTAGTATGGGTACTCCCTTGTATGTAACTAACTGTTTTTCTCTTGCTGCTTTTAAGATTCTCTCTTTGTCTTTTGCCCTTGTCATTTTAATTATGATGTGTCTTGGTGTGGTTCTCTTTGGGTTCCTCTTGTTTGGGACTCTCTGTGCTTCCTGGACTTGTAAATCTATTTCTTTCACCAGGTAGGGGACGTTTTCTGTCATTATTTCTTCAAATACGTTTTCAATATCTTGCTCTCTCTCTTCTTCTGGCACCCCCATAATTCGTATGTTGGCATGCTTGAAGTCGTCCCAGAGACTCCTTACACTATCATCATACCTTTGGATTCTTTTTTCTTTTAGCTCTTCCAGTTGGGTGTTTTTTGCTTCCTCATATTTCAAATTTTTGACTTGATTCTTGGGATCCTCTAGTCTACTGTTGAATCTCTGTATATTATTCTTTATTTCAGTCAGTGTATGCTTAATTTCTGACTGGTCCTTTTTCATTTTTTTGGCATTCTCACTAAGATCCTTGAAGGTCTCACTAAGTTTCTCAGAGGTTTCTAGAAGATTCTTGAGTAACCTTAGAACTGTGGTTTTGAACTCTATATCCAGTAGTTTGCTTTCTTCCATTTCTTTCATTTGTGACATGTTTCTTTGTCTCCACATTTTGGCTGCTTCCCTGTGTTTGTTTCTATGTATTGGGTAGCTGCTAATTCTCCTTGAGTTGATAGAGAGGTCTTGTGTAGTAGGTGTCCTATAGGGCCCAGTGGCTCAGCCTCCCCAGTCACCTGAGGTGGACACTCTTGGTGCACCCCTTTGTGAGCTGTGTGCACCGTTTTGTTGTAGTTGAGCCTTGACTGCTGTTGGTATCACTGGGAGGAATTGACCTTCAGGCCAATTGGCTGTGAGGACCAGCTGTGTCTACAATGGAAGAACTGCTGTGGAGGAGACACCCTTATGGGGCAGGACTTGCTTCAGTGTGGTTTTGGTGATCACTGAGTCTGCCCCTTGAGTGTTTCGGTTATGGATGTGAAGAGTTGTAATCTAGTATGTTCTCACACTGACCACTGGGTACACTGGCTCTTGGATCTCCAAGGAGGTGCAAAGTCAGCCACTGCCTGGGGCCACCCAGGAGGAGCTACAGCAAGATCTGCAGATTCGTCCTCTTTGTTTGGGGTTTGGAAGTGCCCAGATGAGGCCCAGCTGTGAAGCTTGGAGGCTCCCTGACCCAGCTGCAGCTCATTTGACAGGTTTTAGGCTGAGAAAGGACAGGCCATTCATATGCAAAAGCCACTGTGCACAGCTTCGGTGGGGTTGTAAATTGGGTGGAGTGGGGTCTCAAGGAATCTCCAGGGTGGAGCAAACAGCAATGGCTGTCAGTCAGCCCTTCACCAGGGAGGTCCCCACACAGGAACAATGACCACTGGGAGCACCTCGGTCAGGAAGAAAGCCGCCCTCATGTTCCTGTCCTGATGCCAGACAGTCCAGTTTCTCCCTGTATGTGTCTGGGTCCCCCAGAATCTCACCCGGCACTGGAGCTCCGAGCAAGTGGGAGCTTGTATCTCCCTCCCAATTAAAAAAGCAGCACACCCAGGTGCCAGCCCATTCTGTGCCTCTGCATCTCCTACCAGTCTGAATGCACTTTCTTCTTTATCTCTCTAGTTGCAGTAATTCCACTCAGCCAGCTTTCCCGCAGTTCTGGCTGATAGTTGTTCTGTCTTTTAGTTGTAATTTTGATGTGATTGTGGGAGGCAGCAACTACAGGTGTTTACCTATGCTGCCTTCTTGGTTCTCCCTCCAGCCCCAAAAATCTTAACTCATTTCTGCATTAACTCTAAAATGTAAATCCAAAGTGTCATCTAAATAACATCTAAATCAGATGGGTAAGATTCAAGGTATTATTCATCCTGAAGCAAATTACCTTCTAATTGTGAATCTGCGAAGCCAAGCAAGTTATGTGCTTCTAAAATACAATTGTGCGACAGGTATAGGATTGACATTCCCAGTCCAAGAGGCAAACATTACATCATAAGGCTTGAGGATAATCCTCTTTGGCTCAGTGTTCTGTCTTCTAGGTCCACTGGGGTGGCAAAGACACCTCAATGGTTCTTCATGAAGAACCCACAGTGGCTCTCTGCAATGGCACTGCCCTATGGCTCCAGGAGACTTTATCCTTTAAAATCTAGGTAAAGGTAGCCACACTTTCCTGGCTCTTGTACTCTGTGGCAGAGATAGACCAGCAAGGAAGCCACCTAACTTTGCTGCCTGTGCCCTCTGAATAGGCAGATACCATGGCCCTCACTACCCTAAGACCTGCTAGAGATGCACCTGGGCTGGCCAATGAGTGAGGCATGAGTGTGGGAAGGGGAACCCACCCTGTTAAGTGATGCTGGGAATCACACACCAAGGCTCTGTAGGCACAGGCACCAACCCCCTTTGAAATCCACTCTGCCTTCCCCTTCAAGCACTTGTACTTTAAGCCTGTGATGGGAGTAGCAAGTCTGATGATCTCTGAATTGCTTTTGGAGTCATTCTTCCATTGTCTTGGAGAATAACCCATAGTATCTGTTAGAGGTGGTTGATTCATATTAATCTTATCAAGTGGTTGCTTGGCCATATCTTTCGTGTTCTCTTTTAAACAGGTTTTGTCATTTCTTTCTATATGGATAGTCTGAGAAGTTTGTGAATCTTTAAGTTCTGCTTCCTTTTTGCTTAACAATTTCATCTTTAAATAATTTCTCTTTTCTCAGATTTTACTATAAGTATTCAGGAGAAACTAGGCTGCTTCTGTGATTTGGCTTAGAGGTTTCCTCTAGCAAATATCCAGTTTTATTGCTTGCAGATTCTATTTTCCACAAAACACTAGGACACAAACACAATTCCAATTTTGCCACTTTATAACAAGGTCAGCCTTTCCTCCATTGTCCTATAACATGTTCGTCATTTTTTTCTGAGACCTCATCAGAATAGCCTATACCCGTGGTTGGCAAACTGCGGCTCACGAGCCACATGCGGCTCTTTGGCCCCTTGAGTGTGGCTCTTCCACAAAATACCATGGCCTGGGCGAGTCTATTATGAAGAAGTGACGTTAGAAGAAGTTTAAGTTTAAAAAATTTGGCTCTCAAAAGAAATTTCAATCATTGTACTGTTGATATTTGGCTCTGTTGACTAATGAGTTTGCCGACCACTGGCCTATACCATCCATATTTCTATTAACATTCTGCTCAGTGTTACTGAGGTATTCTCTAAGAAGATTGACACTTTTTCTATAGATCTTTCTTTCTGATCTCTCACAGGAATTGCCCTTCAATTGTCCACTCATGGCAATGTAGGCTTTTTCTAGCATGCACCTCCAAACTTTTCCAGCCTCTATTATCCAGCTCCAAAGTCACTTCCACATTTTGGTTTTTGCTACAGCAACACCTCCATATCTCAAACCAATTTCTGTCTTAGCCCATCTGGGCTGCTACAACATAATTCCATTAACTGGCTTAAACAACAGACATTTATTTCTCACAGTTATGGAGCTTGGGAAATCTAAGCAGATTTGGTGTTTAGTAAGAACTCGCTTTCTAAGTCATACATGGTCATCTTCTCACATGGCATAAGGGGTGAGGGAGTGCTCTGGGGTCTCTTTTATAAAGGCACTAATCCCATTATTCTGACTTGGCACTAGAGGCTTAATCCCAAATGCCCCACCTCCAAATATCATCAGATTGGAGAATAGGTTACAACATATAAATTCATTCTATAGCAATTTTCAATATTTATGTTAGTTAAGACTCCTTTGATTAAAAGTACCAAAAACCCTTCCCATCACACAAAGGAAATGATCATTATGTGATGTGATGAAGGTGTCCGCTAACTGTGATGATAATCATTTTGCATTATGTAAGTGTATCAAATCAACACACTTTCTGTCTTAAATTTATACAATGTTATATGTCAATTATATCCCAATAAAACTGAAAAAAAAATGTGTGCTAAGCAACCTGGTACATAGTTTGTGGTCAATAAACATAGCTTCATCTCTTACCTGAGATCTCTAGGTACTGGTATCTACAAATAGTTCCTGTCTTTTGGTCACTATGGCAACTCTAGGAAAGCTCATAAAAAAGTAACAGAAATTCAAATACCTTAAGTCATGTCATCCCCACATTCACAGATTATCATGAGCTAGCACACATCCACACTCTGACTTGGATATACAAAGCATGTTAACTTAATTTCAGATGAGTCTATGATAGTGAAGCATAAGATATAGTCCAATATTCTCAACCAGGACAACTTGGTCCTTAAAGGATGCTTTTCAATATCTGAACATGGAGGGGAGTTCCACTGGTACCTACTGGGTAGAAATCAGGGATTCTGTTAAACATCCTAAAATGCACAGGACAGCCCCCACCTATCCTATATAATAAAAGCCTAATGTGCAAATTGTCCCCTTGGGCAGTTGTTCTACCAGGAGTTCAACCAGGAGACCAGAGTTCAACTGCTCGCTATGACGTGCACTGACCACCAGGGGGCAGCATGGAACATGGCAGGCGTTGGTGATGCAGCACTGGTAGCAGGCACTCAGGTGCCAGGTGCCTGCAAGGAGCCCGCCCTACACCCGCGCAGCCTCTTCCAGGTGAGCCGGGCCGCAGTCTCCAGAACCGCAGGGGCCGGTAAGGCTCCCTGTGGGTTCTCACAGGAGCTGGTCATGCTGCCCACATGGCTTCCTTGCAGTGCCACTGGGAGTCCCAGAGGCCCACACTGCACCCTGGCCCTCAGCGTCTGGCTGTGCTCACCAAATCTCCACATGGGGATTCGGGCACCATGACTCAGGCACAGGGTAGTGTGCTGGGGCCTGGGGACCCATGTGCTGCCCAGAGCCCAAAGGTCAGCTGTGACCTGCCGTTTCTTTTTTTTTTTTTACATTTTATTATTAAGGTATTATATGTGTACATGTCTTACCATTGCTCCCCAAACCCCACTCCCATACATGCCCTCACCCCCAGTGTTATGCATCCATTGGTTATGCTTATATGCATGCATATAAGTCCTTCGGTTTATCTCTAATCTCCCCCACCTCTCCCTAAACTTCCTGCTGTAATTTGACAGTTTATTTGATGCTTTACTGCCTCATATCTATCTTTTATTTATCAGTTTATAATGTTCCTTATTATCCACAAATTAGTGAGATCATGTGGTATTTTTCTTTCATAGACTGCCTTATTTCACTTAGCATAATGTTCTCCACTTCCATCCAGGTTGCTGCAAATGGTAAGAATTCCTTATTTTTTATGGCAGCATAGTATTCCATTGTGTAGATGTACCACTGTTTTCTGATCCAGTCATCTGCTGATGGGCACGTAGGCTGTTTCCAAATCTTAGCTATTGTAAATTGTGCTGCTATGAACATAGGGGTGCATATATACTTTCTGATTAGTGTTTCTAGTTTCTTAGGATATATTCCTAGAAGTGGGATTACTGGGTCAAATGGGAGTTCCATTTTTAGTTTATTGAGGAAACTCCATAGTGTTTTCCACAGTGGCTACACCAGTCTGCATTCCCACCAGCAGTGCACGAGGGTTCCTTTTTCTCCGCATCCTCGCCAACACTTGTTGTTGATTTGTTGAGGATAGCCATTCCGACAGGTGTGAGATGGTACCACATTGTTGTTTTGATTTGCATCTCTCGGATAATTAGTGACTTTGAGCATGTTTTCATGTGTCTCTTGGCCTTCCTTCTGTCTTCTATCGAAAAGATTCTATTTAGGTCCGTTGCCCATTTTTTTACTGGGTCATTAATCTTCTTGTTATTAAGTTGTATAAGTTGCCTGTAGATGTTGGAGATTAAACCTTTATCAGTGATAACATTTGCAAATATGTTCTCCCATGCAGTGGGCTTTCTTGTTGTTTTGTTGATGGTTTCATTTGCTGTGAAAAAGCTTTTTATTTTGATGTAGTCCTATTTGTTTACTTTCTCTTTAGCTTCCATTGCCCTAGGAGCAGTATCAGTGAAGAAATTGCTTCAGCATATGTCTGAGATTTTGCTGCCTGTGGATTCCTCTAGAATTTTTATGGTTTCCCGTCTTACGTTTAAGTCCTGTATACATTTTGAATTTATTTTTGTGTTTGGTGTAAGTTGGTGATCTAGTTTCATTTTTTTGTATGTAGCAGCCCAATTTTCCCAACACCATTTATTGAAGAGACTGTCTTGACTCCATTGTATGTTCATGCCTTCTTTGTCAAATATTAATTGAGCATATTGGTTTGGGTCGATATCTGGATTCTCTATTCTATTCCATTGATCAGTATGTCTGTTCTTGTGCCAATACCAGGCTGTTTTGAGAATAGTGGCTTTGTAATACAGCTTGAAATCTGGTATTGAGATCCCCCCTACTTTATTCTTCTTTCTCAGGATTGCTGTAGTTATTCGGGGACTTTTTTTATTCTAGATGAATTTTTGGAGAGTTCTTTCTAGGTCTGTGAGATAAGCCATTGATATTGTAATGGGGAGTGCATTGAATCTATAGATTGCTTTGGGTAGTATGGACATTTTAATGATGTCGAATCTATGAATCCATGAACATGGTATGATCTTCCATCTGTTTACGTCTTCCTCTATCTCTTTTTTCAGTGTCCTGTAGTTTTCCGCGTATAGGACTTTTACCTCGTAAGTTAAGTTTATTTCTAGGTATCTTAATTATTTTGGTGCAACGGTAAATGGGATTGCTTTTTAGTCTCTCTTTCTTAAGTTCACTATTGGTGTATAGAAATGCCATAGATTTCTTGGCATTAATTTCGTATCCTGCTACATTGACGAATTCATTTATTAAGTCTATTCATTTTTAGATGGAGTCTTTTGGGTTTTTTATGTACAATATCATGTCATTTGCACATAATTACAGCTTTATTCTTCTTTGCCAATTGGGATGCCTTCTATTTCTTCTTCTTGTCTAATTGCAATAGCTAATACTTCCAGTATGTCAAACAGGAGTGGTGAGAGTGGGCATCCCTGTCTTATTCCTGTTCTTGGGGGAAATGGTTTTAGATTTTGCCCATTGAGTATGATGTTCGCTCTGGGTTTATCATATATGACTTTTATTATGTTGAGGTATGACCCTTCTATTCCAACCTTGTTGATAATTTTTATCAAGAAAGGAAGTTGGATTTTGTCAAATGCATTTTCTATATCAATTGATATGACTATGTGATTTCTATCTCTCAATTTGTTTATGTGATGCATCACGTTTATTGATTTGCCGGTATTGTATCATCCTTTCATTCCTGGGATAAATCCTACTTGGTCATGGTGTATGATCTTTCTGATATACCGCTGGATCTGATTTGCTAGAATTTTGTTGAGGATTTTGGCATCTATGTTCATGAGGGTTATTGGCCTGTAATTCTCTTTCATTGTGTTGTCTTTATCTGGTTTTGGTATTAGGGTGATGCTGGCTTCATAGAAGGAGCTTGGAAGTGTTCCTTCCTCTTAAATTTTTTGGAATAATCTGAGGAGGGTAGGTTTTAGTTCAACCTTGAATGTTTGGGAAAACTCCTCTGTGAAGCTGTCTGGCCCTGGGCTTTTGTTTGCTGGAAGCTATTTGATGACTGCTTCAATTTCTTCCATAGTTATTGGCTTATTTAGCTTTTTAGATTCTTCCTGATTGACTTTTGGAAGGTTATATTTTCTAGGAATATGTCCATTTCCTCCAGGTTGTCCAGTTTGTTGGAATAAAGTTGTTCATATTTTTTTTTAACAATACTTTGTATTTCGACGGGGTCTATTGTTATTTCACCTCTTTCATTTCTTATTTTGTTTATTTGGGTCCTCTCTCTTTCCTTCTTGGTGAGACTGGTTAGAGGTTCATCAATCTTGTTTATCCTTTCCAAGAACCAGCTCTTGGTTTTGTTGATCTTTTGTATTGTTTCTTTGGTCTCTATGTCATTTATCTCCACTGTGATCTTTATTATTTCCTTCTTTCTGCTTACACTAGGATTTTCTTGTTGCTCTCTTTCTAAGTCTTTGAGTTGTAGGGTTAGGTAATTTATTACCATTGTTTCTTGTTTTTTGCAGTAGGCTTGTAGAGCAATGAACTTTTCTCTCAAGACTGCTTTCGCTGTGTCCCATAGATTTTGGATTGTTGTGTTTTCATTGTCATTTGTTGCCATGATATTTTTCATTTCTTCCTTGATCTCTCTGGTAACTCAGTCAGTGTTTAATAGCATACTGTTTAGTCTCCATGTGTTTGATTTTTTTGGATTGTTTTTATTGTAGTTTATTTCCAGTTTTATGCCACTGTAATCTGAGAAGATGCTTGATATGATTTCTATCTTTTTTAATTTGAAGAGACTTTGCTTATGCCCCAGCATATGGTCTATCTTTTAAAATGACCCTTGTTCACCTGAGAAGAATGTATATTCTGTGGCTTTGTGGTGAAATGTTCTGAAGATGTCAATTAATTTCATCTGGTCTAGTGAGTCATTTAGGATTGTTATTTCTTTGCTGATTTTTTGTTTAGAGGATTTGTCCAATGGTGATAGTGAGGTATTAAAGTCTTCTACTATGATTGTATTGCTGTCAATCTCTCCCTTGATATCCTCCAGGATTTTTTTTATGTATTTGGTTGCTCCTATATTGGGTGCATATATGTTTACCAGAGTTATTTCTTCTTGTTGGATTTCTCCCTTTAGTATTATGAAGTGGCCTTCCTTATCTCTTGTTATGTCCTTCACTTTGAGATCTTATTTGTCAGATATAAGCATTGCTACCCCAGCTTTTTTTTTCATTTTCATTCACCTGGAAAACCTTTTTCCATCCCTTCACCCTCAGTCTGTGTGCATCTTTTTTTCTGAGGTGGGTTTCTTGTAGACAGCAGATGTATGGGTCTTGTTTGTTGTTTTTTTTTTCAATTTTTTATTAAGCTTTATATGTGTACATATCTTACCATTGCCCTCCCACCCACTCCCATACATGCCCTCACCCCCCAGAGTTTTGCGTCCATTGGCTATGCTTATATGCATGCACACAAGTCCTTTGATTGATCTCTTATCTTCCCCACCTCTCCCTAACCTTCCTGCTGTAATTTGACAGACTGTTTGATGCTTTACTGCCTCTGTATCTATCTTTTTGTTCAAATTTACTCTGACACTAGGACGTGTGGCTGCTTTTGGTTGGTGGAGACCAGGCTTGCCCAGGGTCAGTGTCCCCAGTGTTCCGTGTGGTCTCGTGTGCACACTTAGAATCAGGGGCCCTGTCTGCACCACACTGTTGGTATGTGCCGAAAATGAGATCCTTAGCATGTGCCTGGAGTCAGAGTTTCCCTGTATCTGCACCAAGAATCGAGTGTCAAAGTCTCTGTTGCCTTGTGTGGTTTCTCGTTGAGAATCAGGGTCCCTGTGTGTGCATGCACCAACAATTGGGGTCGCTGGCTCTTAGTGTGAATGCACTGTGAGTCAGGGATCCCAGGCAGCTGTGTCCGGCAGGCAAAATTCCCTGAAGTGGACTTGTGTCCTGTGTGTGCTCTCTCTACTGAGCCAAACCGGGTAGGGCGCACACTCTTAAATTCCTGAAGGTGAGCTGGCTCCGTGCACTCTCCCAGATTCCCCGAAGGGGGGCGGAGTCCGTCCTGCACACCAAATTCCCCAAAGGGAAGCCCTTCTGTGCACGCTCTAAGATTCCCCGAAGGGGGAGCTGTGACCCGCAAGCCAAATTCCCCTAGCCCTCTCTGCGCACTGACAGATTTCCTCGACGTGGAGCTGCTTCTGTCCCGCGCGCCAAATTCCCTAAGGGGGAGCGCGTCCCTGCCCAAAGTTCTGCAGTTTGGGCGAGGGGCAGGTCTATCAGTTACTTTGGCGCTATCACGAGGCTGAGGGCGCTCTGCAGCTTGGGCGAGGGGTGGGTCTATCAGTTACTATGGCGCTATCCGTGTGCCTGCGGGAAGGGGGATAGGCTTTTTGACTCACGGAAATCTGCCGGGAAGTCTGGATTCTTGTTGTTTGTTGGTCTGAAGCTGTGATAGCAGTTCTCTGTCCCCAGTGGCTGCAGGGTCCTTGTTTGTGTCAGAAGCCAGGATCCGAGTCTCAGGCAGCTCTGTTTCTCAAGATGGCATGGTCTCCACGTCCGCACCAGCCGCCGAGAAGTGTCCACTTTGTGCACGGGGCTCCACCATTTAGGACTGCCCGGTTAGGCAGCCCCTTGGAAGACATGCAGAATCTAACTGACCCTAGCTCATACACACACACACACACCACACATGTCTACACTCTCCTCTATGGGTTCCTCACTCACACTCTCTCTCTCCCTACCTTCCTGCCGGTCGCCATCTTTTTCGTCCGCAAGTGCCTGGGTCTTGTTTTCTTATCCAATCTGTTACTCTATGTCTTTTGATTGGGGCATTTAATCCATTTACATTTAAAGTTATTATTGATATGTATTTATTTGTCGCCATTTTTATTCTTTACCCCTGTGTTCCTTCTTTGCTTCCTATTTCTTTTCTTTACAACAGACCCTTTAGCATTTCTTGCATTGCTGGTTTGGTGGTAATAAATTCCCTTAGTCCTTTTTTGTCTGTGAAGCCCTTGATTTCACCTTCAATTTTTATTGATAGCCTTGCTGGGTACAGTATTCTTGGATCCAGACCCTTCCTTTGCATGACTGTATATTTCATTCCATTCCCTTCTGGCCTGATGAGTTTCTGTTGAGAAATCAGTTGCTAGTCTGATGGAGGTTCCTTTGTATGTAACTTTTTGTCTCTCTCTGGGCACTTTTAAGATTCTTACTTTGTCGTTGGTTTTACCCAATTTAATTATAATTTGCCTTGGTGTCATTCTTTTGGGGTTCATTTTGCTTGGGACTCTGTGAGCTTCTTGGATTTGTGTGGGTTTTTTCTTCCCTATATCAGGGAAGTTTTCTGTTATTATTTCTTCAAACAGGTTTTCTATTCCTTGCTCAGTTTCCTCTCCTTCTGGAACCCCAATTATGCAGATGTTGTTTTGTTTCATGTTGTCCCAAAGTTCCCTTAGGCTCTCCTCCTGCTTTTTAATTTTTTTTTAGAAGCTGCTCTACTTAGGTATTTTTTTCCCACCTTGTCTTCTAGCTCACTGATGCGGTCCTCTGCTTCTTCTAGTCTACCCTTGATGCTTTCTATTGTGTTATTTATAGCAGCTATGTCATTTTTCTTTTCTTCTTGGTTCTTCTTCATTTCCTCTTGGATCTTACTCATATTGTCGAATTTGTCTTCCATCCTTTTCAGCCACCTTATGACCATTTCTCTGAATTCTTTCTCTGACAGGTTGCTTGCCTCTATTTCCTTTACTTCTTTTTCTGGTGGTGCCTGCTTTTCTTTCAAATGCGGGCTGTTTCTTTGTCTCCCCATGGTCTCTCTTCTCCGGATGTCTGGGTATGTAGTTCTCTCTCTACTTATCCCAGGCAAAATCTGACCTTTCCGTGGTGAAGTGTAGAGCTCCTCTGAATCTGCGTGTTTGCGCCAATTAGGAACCAGTGTTTTGGGGCTTGCAGCTGTTCAGTGGGTGCCGCAGTTGTAGATGAGACCTGCCCTTTCATGCCAGACACTCACACTTTGATCACTGGGTAGGCCTAGGGACCACCCCCATGTACAAATTTCGTGCACTGGGCCTCTAGTAAAAAGTAGTTATCCAGCCCCAAATAGCAATAGCACCATCATTGAGAAACCCTGGGTAGAGAGCCACACTGATTAATGACTATGCTATAGTAAAAATGGAGGAATTTAGGGTAAAACAGTCTAGGCACTGTGAAGCCAGTGCAGTGATAGCTCTAGGATAAATATAAAGGAACTAGAGGCCCGGTGCATGAAAATTCATGCACTGAAGGGGGGGGTTCCTCAGCCCGGCCTGCCCCCTCTCACAGTCCGTGAGCCCTCAGGGGCAGGAGGCGACCTGGTGATCAGGGGAAGGCAATGCCTCATCATACCTCTGCTGCTGCCACTGCCAGCTGCACAAGCCTCGGCCGGCCCTGGTTACCTGAGCCTCAGGAGGCCCTGGGTGGCTGGGCAGTTGCTATCCAAGGCTTTCCTGTGCTTCGGGCCGGCCCTGGGCAGTTGGGGGGCTGAGGGTCCTGGGGAACTCCAGAAGCAGGTGTGCGGAGTGGCTGCGCCTGCCGCCCTGGTGGGACTGAGGGGACTGGGCGCCGCCATATTTGAGGGCATGGCAGTCAATTAGCATATTGCCTCCTTATTGGCTGTGGGCACCACCATCTTTGAGGGCAGGGCAGTCAATTAACCTATTCCCTCCTTATTGGCTGTGGTGTGAGGGTTGTTTGCTTACTTGAGTGTTATCTTTATTTTTTGCCTACTTGATTTTCTTTTGCCTCAGTTTCAAATATGCAATGGTGTGAGGGTCAATTAGCATATTCCCTCTTTATTAGATAGGATTCTAAATCACAATAATGTAAATTATTGAAATTAGCCAAGCAATGGTTTGATACAAGTAAAAGAAGCAGATAGTATAGTAGGCTTAACTTGAAAACTCTCTGTGTGCAAATATAACAAAAAATTATTTCTGAATACTAGAAAGTCAAAAGACTAGCTAAGGATATATAGGGGAAGATTGTGAGGGAAGGAAGCAAATAACTTGGCAAAGTCTTACTTCAGCCCTTGAGGCAATAATTAAATATACAAAAGGTGCCCACATTGTGTGGTCCAGGAAGTTATCAATTTGAATATCATACATTCTGTTTTTGATAGAGATGAATGATACATAAACAAAACGATCCTCTGGGCTTCTTCTAAAAAGCAACTTTCGGTCATGTCACCAGGTCAGTACATTCTCAAACTAACTCCTCACATCTGCTACACAAAGAGAATTCAGATTTACAATGATGAGCATAAGAAACTTTGTGTCTTCTAAATCACCAAAGATAAATTATATTCATATTAGGTCTAGATTAGATTTTCTTATTCCCATTTTTTTTCCAAGTCCATGAAAATTGATAATCTATCAATAAGATATATTCCAACTTAGCATTACCAGAGAATAAGTGCCTGGCACCATTCTGCAGAATGTATAAAACATATTATTGAATGACAAAATAATGTCTTAGATATTATATCCTTATGTTTAGAAGATTTTTCAAATAAAATAATTCTAATCACTGTACAGGTATTCTTCTGTGTGCAGCTTAGTAATTTAATAAAAACATTGTTAAATAAAAAAAAGTGCAGTGAAATATTGAAATAACTTTTTCTAACTTAATTTGAATAAAAAGTCTGATTATTTTAAGTCATTTCACAGCAGAGCCATATTCTCCCCATATTTATATCCTTCTAAACAAGCAGAAAATTCTGATCACACAGTCAACTAGCTCTCTATTTGCATTCTTGATTGGAATGGTGAGAGGTGTATCACAGTTTATGAATATCATGTATTACATGAGATCAAAGAGGAATCTACCCAACCTGCAATATGTGGTAAGCAATCAAGCAACATAAAGGAGATGAATTGTAAATCCTTTGAGAACAGAATCATTATGAGCTTAACAAGCATAATTCTCAGTTATATCTAATTTAGTGGTGTTAATATGATATTCATTGTTAGTGTAGGGAGCGGCTATAAGAGTAAGCCTCGGACTGACCTGTGGCAAGGCCACAAACAAGTCCCAGCCTGGAGGGCAGAGCTCTCCTAGCATAATTAAGCCTGACCTTGTAGCCCTCCCTAATTCCTTCCTAAGTAGCTAATGGGCTAAGGGAGGTGCAGCAAATGTTACCAAAACAAGAACATTTGTATACATGTTAATCTACCCTTGTTTTAATCAGACTATAAAATAAAGCATTGGCTTTCAGGGGGATCTTTCTGTGTCCTCATCCAGGCATGGGAGATACACCGAGCCCCAGCTGTATTCTCTTTTTCTGTATTCTTTAATCCTTCACCACCCCTCCTCAGGTTCACTCTTGGCCATGCTGGTGCAGCACAGTTAGACTATAACCTGTTGTGATAGCTTGAGATTTACCAAGATGTTAGATATTTTAGAGTGATATGTGAATAATCACAAGGATTTGTTATGGTACTCTCTATGCAATAGTCCAACTCCTGTGCATGGACAAAGGAGGGGTATATTTTTGAGCTAAGCAAAAAATAGAAAGAAAAATGGACATAATTAAATGTTAAGAAGGTCAAAGAAATTATAGAATGTCAGAGCTGAAGAGAAACTTAAATATTAGATAGTTTATTGTTTCTGCAAATATTTTACACAAATGCTTCCATGGTATGAAAGTAGTATTATGCAGCTCCAGCAGCCTGGGAGTATAGTTCTCAGAGATCAGTAGCATATTTGACAAAACTTATTTCACCCTAAAATTTACTTTACCTCTGAGTCTCAATTTCCTCATCTGAAAAATGGTGATTATAATAGTGTTTACCCCATGAGCTAAATTTTAAGACTAAACAAGACTTATGCATGCCACATAGTAAGTGCTCAATTAAGAGTTAATATTTTTATTTATTACTAGTGGCCCAGTGCACAAATTCATGCACATTGAAAGGAAATTAATTAAAATAAATATTTTAATACCACTATTCATCCTTTCTATATAATAGAAGTGTCAACCAAATTCACATTTGACAATGACAGATCAAAACACATGTGTGCAATCAGAGCCAGCAAGAGCTTTATATGTATCATGCATGCATGAGTCAACTTAGCCTTTTATAGATATAGAACAAGCTTGCTTAATTAGACTTGCTTTCTGATTTAGCTAAACTTTTTCAAGCCCAGTGAAGCACCCCAACTTCTCTTTCAGGTAATTGTTAGCAACACAGCAGTGAATATCAACACGAAGCAGATTATTATTGTAGATCACTCAGGGAGAACAAAGGGTAAAATATTTAACTGTAGCGGTGTTTGACTATACTCTGTGCAGTGATAAAACCTGAAGTAATTTTCAAGGTCCACCATTACTTACTTCTTTTCAGTTGGGTCAAGTTTCTAAGCTTTCTAAATCTCTGTTTTCCAGCTAATGAAAAGAAAATAGGATTCCACCGAGTCTCCTATCTACCTACTGTAGGACTTCGGTGAAGATAAAATGAGATGAGGCATGGGAAAATGCTTCACAGACATTTGGTTAAAGTGTAAATTTTCCACCTGGCTATAAAGCAAGTCGTGTTCCTGGGCTGAAGAAACTGCAAGGAGGCTAGTTGTTGCTAGGGAGAGGAAGCCGGGCATTGCTATGTGATGTCATTACCTGGCTCCCACAGCCACCGTTTCTGGGCTGGGCTGGGCTGTGGGCCACATTTTGTGTCATGGGGGTCTGGGCAGCGTTGGCTGTGATTTGGTGGGGTATAGCTCCGGGGTGGTGGCAGGGCCTGTGTCCCACTTGGGGGAAGCCACGTGTTGCATTGTCGGTGCCAGGCCTGTACTGCCAGTTCTCTGTAAATGGCCAGTGCACACCATGGCAGCTCCTGCATTGAGCGTCTGCCCTCTGGTGGTCAGTGCACATCATAGTGACCGGTCAGACAGGTGGAGGGACACTTAGCATATTAGTCTTTTATAGATAGATAGATAAATTAGAAACTGATTTTGTTTGCCACAAGTGAAGAATAAGCAGGATGGGGGTGAGGCATGGAGATTGATTGAAAATACTGGCAAGAATATTACTGAAAGCAATATACAGATTTAATGCAATCCCTATCAAAATCCCAATATAACTTTTTAAAAGCAATTGAGCAAAAATAGTCAGATTTGTATGGAACCACAAAAGATCCCAAGTAGCCAAAGCAATCCTGAGAAAAAAAAGAACAAAACAAGAGGTATAATACCACATAACTTCAAATTATACTACAGAGCTATGATAATCAAAACAGCATGGTATTGTCAAAAGAGCAGACACAAAGACCATTGTGTGGGACAGAATTGAGAGCCCAGAAATAAAACTGCAGGCATATGGGGAAACAATTTTTTACAAAGGAGAGCCAAAAACTCACAATGGAGAAAAGAAAGCCTCTTCAATAAATGGTGGTGGGAGAATTGGAAAGCCACATACAAAAGAATGACACTAGATTACAGCTTGCCCCCTTGTACAAAAATTAATTCAAAATGGATCAATTACCTAAATATAAGATCTGAAACAATAAAATACATAGAAGAAAACATAGGTCTTATGGACCTTGGTCATAGATTATTTGAAAAGAAATGAAAAAAATAAACGAATGGGACTATATCAAACTATAAAGCTTATGCACAGCAAAAGAAACTACCAACAAAACAAAAAGGTAACAAACCGAATGAGAGATGATATTTGCAAATAACACTCCAACAAGGGATTAATATCTGAAATGTATAAAGAACTCATACAACTCAACACCAAGTAAACAATCCAATAAAAAAAAAAAACGGAAAGAAGACCTGAATAGACACCTCTCCCAAGAAGACATTCAAATATATGCAAAGATGTTCAACTTCACTATCTATTAAGGAAATGCAAATCAAAACTATAGTGAAATACCACCCCACACCTGATAGAATGGCTATTATCAACAAGACAAGAAATAACAAGTGTTGCAGAAGTTTGGAGAAAAAGGAACCCTCATTCACTGTTCATGGAAATGTAAACTGGTACAGCCACTATGGAAAACAGTATGGTGGTTCCTCAAAACATTAATAAGGTTACCATATGACCTAGCAATCCCTCTTTTGGGTATCTACCAAAAAAACTCAAAAACATTTATTTGCAAAGATAAATGCACCCCTACATTCAATGCAGCATTATTCACAGAGGACAAGACTTTCGATACAGGATTGGATACATATATACAATGAAATAGTACTCAGCCATAAGAAAAATGAAATAGTACCATTTGAGACAACATGTATGGATCTTAAGAATATTATGCTAAGGAAAATAAGTCAGAAAAAGCTAAGAACCATATGATTTTACTCATATGTGGGCTATAAAACTGAAATTCATAGACACAGACAGATAACAGCATGGTGGTTACCAGAGGGAAGAGGATGGGGAAGTAGTAAAGAATAAAGGGAGCCAAATATATGGTGACAGAAGATGATTTAACTTTGTGTTGTAGGCACACAGTTCAATATAAAGATTATGTATCATAGAAATGTACACCTAAAACCTATATGACTCTAGGAACCAATGTCACACCAATAAATTTAATTTTTAAAAAATTAAATTACAAAAATAAGAGAAAATACTGGCAAGAGAGGATAGTGATAGATCCAGGACCTGGGACTTTATTCATACAAGGCTCATAAAAGGTTACAGTGAGAAGTGACCTTGGACTTCATTAACCAAACTAATTAAACTGGAGCATATGTACCCCTAACATTGTACCTGGAGTGACTTGAAACCATAGGATAAACATGGAGCACTTTCTGGACCAGTAGTTTTATTAGATACTAGAGGCCCAGTGCACAGATTCATGCATGGGTGGGGTGCCTCAGCCTGGCCTGTGCCCTCTTGCAATCCGGGACCCCTCGGGGGATGTTGGACTGCTGAGGGATGTAGCAGTGCCAAAGTGGCAGGCAGCTAGGGAGGAGCCCCAGCTGGGGCTGGGCGCAGCTCTGCTGGTTCTCATCCTGGCCATGCAGTGCCTGCTGCTGCTGCCGCTGCCACAGCCCGGTAGCACAGCAGTGGAGGCAGGAGAGGCTCCCGCCGCTGCAGCTTGCCAGCCATGAACCCGGCTTCTGGCTGAGCAGCACTTTCGCTGACCACCAGGGGGCAGCTGCTGTGTTGAGCTTCTTCCCCCTGGTGGTCATTGCATGTCATAGTGTCCAGTCGACCCGTTGTTCTGGTCATTCCAGTCGTTTGGTCATAACAGTTTCTTAGGCTTTTATATATATACTAGTGGCCCGGTGCACGAAATTTGTGCACGGTGGGGGGGTCTCTCATCCTGCCCTGCATCCTCTCCAATCTGAGACCCCTGTGGGATCGGGCCTAAACTCACAGTTGGACAACCCCCTTGCAATCCAGGACTGCTGGCTCCTAACCACTCACCTGCCTGCCTGCTTGATCACCTCTAACCACTCTGCCTGCTGGCCTGATTGTCCCCAACTGCACCCCCCTGCCAGCCTTCTCACCCCCAACTGCCCTCCCCTCCTGGCCTGATCATCCTCAACTGCCTTCCCCACCTGGCCTGATCATCCTCAACTGCCTTCCCCTCCTGGCCTGATCACCCCTAACTACCTCTGCTTCGTCCCTGCCACCGTGGCTTTGTCCGGAAGGACTGCTGGAAGGTCTCATTAGCATATTACCCTTTTATTAATATAGATAGGATATGACATACTGCCATAACTATAACTAATGTACCAGTATTACTCTATGAGAATACATACTTCATGCGATAGGAAGGCATCTAATACATTACATTGTATATGTTGTAAGTAGTAGAAAATACTGTATTCATAGCAATAATATACATCCTGTGACTTCCCTTCCTGATTTGGGAATGGTTCTCCAGTTCTTTGAACGTTTCCTGGCCCCTAATGTATTTTTTTTTCTCATTCAGTGTAACTTTATTTACTGTTTATTGCATATGATTTGAGGTCTTTAATTTCTAACCACCAAAGATTCAAAAGACTATTTGTTCCATGAAGTTTAACATTAACATCAGTGAATTCATGTATTCATGTGTTTTTATTGTAAACATCTGAATTATTCACATTGTCATAGATCCTGAACTCTTAAGCCTGTAGCATGCACAGGCTGGCAGCAAGCCAGAAAGCCACTCTGCAAGCAAACAGATACTCTTCATAAGGAGAAAAGTCATAGCACAACATTTAATGTCCAACCTGAGTCACCTCAGAATGTTATATATATTGACTTCTTAATTCATATAGTAGCAGTAACTCAACCACTTGGTTGGTGATAGGGTTGACCTGGTTTCAGGAGTATTCCTGAAATAATTAAGGAAAGGAGGGCTCAATCTTTTCTTGGTTGCTTGCTCCTCCCCAGCACCTTCATCTTTCTTCTCATCCTCAGCTTCTGGGGCATCTTCTCTTTCACCTTCACCTCCTTCTTCTTCCTCCTTTGCATCCTCGAATTCTTTCTTGGCACCTTCTTCCTCTTCCTCTCCTTTCTCTTTGTCAGCCACTTCCTTCTCCTTCTCCTCCTCTTCAGCTTCTCCTTCAGAGGGGAGTTCATCCTTAGCTTCCTAATGGTCTCCTCCACCTCGATCTGCTCCTCCTGGACATTGCTCGTGTATTAAGAAGGGAAGGAGCGAGCGGACATCAAGTAGGAGCTAGTCTGTAAACCACCTTAGGCAGATCGACCAAAGATCTGGGAACTCTGGGTGTAGCTACTGGCTATGCTTCCCACGCTGGTGAAACTGAGCTGGGTCTCCTCACCTTCCAAGAGTTTCCTGTAAGCTGCAATGTCAATGTCCAAAACTATCTTCACATTGAAGAGGTCCTGGTATTTTTTTAAATATCCTGCTATTTCACTCTCTGTAATTCTCAACTCATTTTCTAATTTGTTGATTGTGTCCTGCATAGCACTAACATCGGAGTTCTGCTTATCCTCCAGCTCTTGCAGCTGCTTTCCCAGAACTTCATTCATGCCCCGGCATGCTTTGATCTCCAGGGTCTTGGCCTTGAGCAGGCGGCGGCTTTCAGACACCTCGTCCTTGGCAGTGCACACCACATAGGTGTTCTTGGCAGTGCTCTTGGTCAGCATGGTGAGCAGCTCTTTTACCATTCTTCTGCATTCTTCATGTCCTTGGCAGCCAGCTTCTCCTACTGGGCACCGATGTCGTTGAGCGCTGCAGAGAGGTCGGACTTGGAGAACATGTCCATCTCCACGGAGATCTGAGCATACTGGATCTGCACCTGCAGCTCAGCGATCTCCTCTTCATGCACCTTCTTCAGAAAGGCGATTTAGTCAATCAGGCTGTTGATGCACTTTTCAAGCTCAGCGCCAGCAAGAGCCGCCTCGTTTGCACTTTTTCCCACCTCTGTCAGACAGCCCTCTGCGTCATAATGGTTCAGCACCTCTTCCTGGTAGCATGCCTGCAGGTTGCTCCCAGTCTATTCCAAGCCCTGGTGCCTGCTAACTGCCCACTGCCCTCTCCTCACCAGGGACTGGGCGCAGTGGGCTGGTGCACAGGCATCCCATTTTCATCAAAATGTTCAACCCCAACCTGCTCCAACTGTGTCCATAGGAGGCCCGGGGCAGACAATGATCCCAGAGACCCTGGCCACCCCTGCCTATCTGGGTCCCCGATGGCGGGCTCGACCCAGCGGGAAGCGTCAGGCTTAGCCCGCCTGGCCTGCCCAGACCCAGATGGCTGCCTGGACCAGCAGGCAGCATCAGGCGCTTCCCACATGGCCTGCCTGGTCCCCGATGGTGGCCTGGACCCTGCAGGTGGCAACAGGCCCTGCCCGCCATGCCTGCCTGCACCCCGATGGCTGCCTGGACTCCGCGGGCAGCTTCAGGCACTGTCTGCCATGCCTGTCCGGTCCCCAGTGGTGACCTGGACCCCGCAGGTGAAGTCAAGCACAGCCTGCCGTTCATGCCCGGTACCTATGGCGGCCTGGACCCTGCGGGTGGCGTCAGGCACTGTCTGCCCGGCCTGCCCGCACCCCAATGGTGACCTGGACCTCGTGGGTGGGGTCAGGCGCTGCCCACCATGCCTGCCTGGTCCCGAGGCCGGCCTGGACACCGTGGGCGGCGCGGCTTCAGGCACTGTCCGCCATGCCTGTCCGGTCCCGATGGCGACCTGGACCCCGTAGGTGGCATCAGGTGCTTGCCGCCATGCCTGCCTGCACCCCGATGGCTGCCTCGACCCCGTGGGCAGCGTCAGGTGCTGTCTGCCAGGCCTGCCCTCACCCCGATGGCTGCCTGGACTCCGCTGGCAGCATCAGGCACTGTCCGCCATGCCTGCCCAGTCCCGATGGTGGCCTGGACCCTGCGGGTGACGTCAGGCACTGTCTGCCCAGCCTCCCTGCACCACGATGGTGACCTGGACCCCGTGGGCGGGGTCAGGAGCTGCCCACCATGCCTGCCCACACCCCGATGGCAACCTGGACCCCGCAGGTGGCGTCAGGTGCTTGCCGCCATGCCTGCCTGATCCCCATGGCTGCCTCGACCCCGCGGATGGCATCAGGCACTGTCTGCCCGGCCTGCCCGCACCCCGATGGCTGCCTGGACCCCACAGGTGGTGTCAGGTACTACCCGCCATACCTGCCTGGTCCCCGATGGTGGCCTGGACCCCACGGTGGCATCAGGCGCAGCCTGCCGTTCCTGCTGACCCCGATGGCTGCCTGGACTCCTCGGGTGGCGTCAGGCACTGTCTGCCATGCCTGTCTGGTCCCCGACGGTTGCCTGGACCCCGCAGGTGGCATCAGGTGCTTGCTGCCATGCCTACCCGACCAACGATGGCGGCATCAGGTGCAGCCTGCCTGGCCTGCCCACACCCCATGGCTGCCTGGACCCCGTGGGCGGCATCAGGCACTGTCTGCCATGCCTGTCCTGTCCCTGATGGTGACCTGGACCCCGCAGATAGCGACAGGCCATGCCTGCCTGGTCCCAATGGTTGCCTGGACCCCGCGGCGGCATCAGGTGCAGCCTACCATTCCTACCCCACCCTGATGGCTGCCTGGACCCCGCGGGCAGCGTCAGGCACTGTCTGCCATGCCTGTCCGTCCCCGATGGCTGCCTGGACCTCACAGGTGGCGACAGGCGCTGTCCTCCAGGCCTATGCATATGCAAATTAACCACCATCTTTGTTGGCTTAATATGCACATCGCTCCTGATTGGCTGTGGCCGTAGTGAAGGTACAGTCAATTAGCATTTTTCTCTTTTATTAGTGTAGATAGACTAGAGGCCTGGCACACAAAATTCATGTGTGGGTACGGTCCCTAGGCCTGGCCTGCGATCAGGGCCATCTTCCCCAGCTGCCCGCAGCTGGCCCCACCACCCACCGCCACCCATCCCTGGTTCCCAGTTCTTCATTGGGTGATCAGTGTCTGATGGCCGGAGGAAGGGACCGAGAGGTCGACTATTCCTGCCCGGTTGCTGACCCCTCCCCCACCGCAGGTGGCCATCATGCAATAGGAGCCTGCCAGCCAGGGAAAGGCACTGAGAGGTGGTCAGTGCACCTCATAGTGACTGGTCCAGTGGTCATTCTGGTCGTTCCACCGTTAGGGTCAATTTGCATATTACCCTTTTATTATATAGGATTAAGGGGGATTAAGGGAGAGAGTAATTAGCAAAATAGACACACATCTATTATGGAGTGAAATACAGATTTTTATATGAATCTTTAAAATATAACATTAGCCTTCAATGGAATGTCTTAACTTTCCCTCTGGGGATTGAGTTTACACTATTTCACTGTTAGGGATACTGCATTGGAAAGTAAGAAATGCACTGAAAACCATTCACAAACCCATTATTTGTCACTCTTTTTTCTTGTTGGCTCATTCAGAGAAGCCCCTCAACTGCAAGCTACCTGGAGCATGAATCTTATTTCAAGTTTTATTCTCAGCTCTTAGTTCAGTATTTGGAGCATAGTGGAATGGTTGAATAATGGATGGCTATATGGTTGAGAAGGATGAAATAATGGAGTGATACATTTTGTTATTTCTTATATCTAGAGTCTCAGTAACAGTATTAAGTTGATTTACATTAACAGTCAACTAAATAAGGAAGCTCTAATCTGCACCTGAGGCCATAGTAAACCTGGGTATCTGAGGCTAGGGGGAAAATGAGATGGACAACTACACCCAAATCCCACCCTATCCCATCCCTACACTGTGATCCCCAAAGCATAAAAGGCAAGTTCCTATGATACCAGACCACTAGACTGTTCCTAATGTTAGAGCCATCACATGACAGAGAAGAGAGGGCACTGCTTTCTGGATCACAGGCAATGCATTTCCAGGAGTGCAGCTAGCCTAGTCATCATCAGGATTCGTCCAACCCCAAAGGATATTTAGATTGCCAATCAAGAGACAAAAAAGATAGGTAGGTGTGTGTGTTTGTATGTGTGTGTGTGTGTGTGTGTGTGTGTGTGTGTGTGTAAGCAGAAGTATGTGAGAGTTTCAGTGTATACATGTATAACTGGGATTTTTTTCTATTTTTTAAATTTTATTTTATTGTTTAAAGTATTACATATAGTAGTACATATATCTCCTTTTTTTCCCCATTGACCTTCCCCCAGCCTCCCCTCCCCGCTGTCGCATGTCCTCATCCCCACCCCTACAGTGTCTTATGTCCATTGGTTGTGCTTATATGAATGCATACAAGTCCTGGGATTCTTTATTAAGACTATTTAATATCTATCTTTCCTCTATTTTGGTATGCATGTGATCTTATACAAGCTACTTCACTTTCTCTAACTTCAATTTCCTCATTGGCAAAAGTGGGATAATAATACCTGCCTTGCATATTATATTGACTTTCCAGTATTGTTTTGACAATGAATATAAAAATTAGCTAAGTTATGTGAAGTAGTATGTAAACTGTAAAAAGCTATACAAGTGCTAAAGGAAGCATCCATCATACATACATACAGTACCATGTTATAGCATAATTAACAGTAATAAAATATACTGGTATATCATTTTCCTTTAATTTGTGATTATTGTTTTAGTTATTGGGGCAGCAAAAACTCATTTATTGCAATTGAAAAAGATTACAGTCCAGGAGGAAAATGTCATTCTTGTCTACTTATTCATACAGCTTGGACTGTAGTCTTAAGCATCAAAGATTCCATGAAAGTGGGGAGGCTGATTTCCTGTTAGTACTTGTATTTGTACACCCCCACTGGGGGCCAGAAGACAGTGACAAGACTGCCACTCTATAGGAGGCAAGAGCCCAAACCATGGTTTTCACTACAGACTGACATTCAGCAGCTGGTTAATTACATATTTGCATTAATGGGATGAATGTCATTGTCTTCCTGGATGACAATATCCCTTTCAATGCATAGATGTCTTATTTTGTTCTGCACTCCTTAGCAACCCAGCTACTATGCTCTGACACTTGCCCTTTCTTATTAGTCTAGAAGCTTGAGAAAAAAAAAGTTGCTCTTGAACAACCATGGACCTTCTGTACTTGAGTTTTTTCTCCTAAATTTTTAAAATAAGAAAAGTTTTAATATAGTTACATTAACAGGAAACATATAGAAACAGAATACCTTTTTTATGGCAGCTTACTTTTTAAAGCCTCATCACATAAGAATAGAACTGTCTCCTATGTTTGGAACACAAATCAAAGACCAATCTTGCAAACACACCCAGAGTTGATTTTCATGCCTTACTTTGGCAAGGAGACTGGATTGCTCAAATGGACTTCTCCAGATGGACCTGATAACATAACTCAGAGAGGGTTTTTTTCTATATAGAAAAATATATGAGATGGCAGTCACAAAAATCAGAGTGGATGGACATTGGAGAAAACAAAGTATAATAATTTTCTTCAGAGTTATTAACTACAAAACTATGCCTGATACTCTAAAACATTTTGTTGGAATATGGCATATATAAGTATTTCCCCAATTCTTTTGCAGGAAGATAAGTTTTACAACTCCAGGAAAAAAGTGACAAATAACCCCATATATGTGTTTAGATTTGAAATAAAATATACATGCCTGAAAGGAAAAGGCTCATCTTCGGGAGAGATGGAAAAGAGGTAGATATGAGGCCAAGATTAAAAAACAAGAATGGTGACCATGTGAGGGGACATCCAAAATGTCGAACAGAAATGAATACTTGAAAGTTGGAATAATGTTTTCAAATTGGATTTTAAAGAGAATAGGGATCTATATATCTGTTCTTGAGCCAGTACCAGGTTGTTTTGAATACAGTGGCTTTGTAGTATAACTTGATATCTGCTATTGTGATTCCTCCAAATTTGTTATTTCTCACAATTGCTACAGCTATTCAGGGTCTTTTTTTGGTTCCATATAGATTTTTGGAGTGTTTGTTCTAGATCTATGAAATATGCCATTGGTATTTTAATAGGGATTGTATTGAATCTATAGATTGCTTTAGATAGTATGGACATTTTAATGATATTACTTCTACCAATCCATGAACACGTTATATTCTTCCACTTGTTTATATCTTCCTCTATCTCTTTATTATCGTCCTGTAGTTTCCCAAGTACAGGTCTTTTGCCCCCTTGGTTAAGTTTATTCCTAGGTATCTTAATTATTTTGTTGCAATGGTAAATGGGATTGCTGTATCTTGTTTCGTTTTGTTTAGTTTCACTTTCTGAGAGTTCATTCTTGGTGTATGAAAATGCCATAGATTTCTGGGTGTTAATTTTGTATCCTGCTACATGCTGAATTCATTTATTAAATCTAGTAGGTTGTTGTTGTTTTTTTGAGAGCAGTGTGCTACCCAGCACCAGCTTTATTCTCTCTCTCTCTTTTTTTTAAATAAATCTTTATTGTTCAGATTATTACAATTGTTTCTCCTTTTTTCCCCCCATATCTCCCCATCACCCGGTTCCCTCCCCCACCTTTGTCCTTATCCATAGGTGTATGATTTTTGTCCAGTCTCTTCCCATACCCCCCACACAGACACCCTTTCCCCCCTGAGAATTATCAATCTACTCCCATTCTATGCCTCTGATTCTATTATGTTCACCAGTTTATTCTGTTCCTCAGATTTTGAATTCACTTGATTTTTAGAATCACTTGTTGATAGATATTTGTTGTTCATAATTTTTATCTTTACTTTTTTCTTCTTTTTCCTCTTTTTAAAGAATAACTTTCAGCATTTCATATAATACTGGTTTGGTGGTGATGAACTCCTTTAGCTTTTTATTATCTGTGAAGCTCTTTATCTGCCCTTCAATTCTGAATGATAACTTTGCTGGGTAGAGTAATCTTGGTTGTAGGTTCTTGCTATTCATCACTTTGAATATTTCTTGCCATTTCCGTCTGGCCTGCATAGTTTCTGTTGAGAAATCAGCTGACAGTCGTATGGGTGCTCCCTTGTAGGTAACTAACTGTTTTTTTCTTGCTGCTTTCAAGATTCTCTTTTTGTCTTTTGCCCTTGGCATTTTAATTATGATGTGTCTTGGTGTGGTCCTCTTTGGATTCCTCTTGTTTGGGGTTCTGTGTGCTCCCTGGACTTGTAAGTCTATTTCTTTCACCAGGTGGGGGAAGTTTTCTGTCATTATTTCTTCAAATAGATTTTCAGTATCTTGCTCTCTCTCTTCTGGCACCCCAAAAATTCGGATATTGGTACGCTTAAAGCCATCCCGGAGGCTCCTTATGTTATCCTCACACTTTTGGATTCTTCTTTCTTTCTCTTTCTTTCTGCCTCTCTGGTTGGGTGTTTTTTTCTTCCTCATATTCCAGATCTTTAGTTTGACTCTTTGGGTGTGGTGGTCTACTCTGTATATTCTTTATTTCAGACAGTGTATGCATAATTTCTGACTGGTCCTTTTCCATTTTTTTGGTATTCTCATTAACGTCCTTGAAGGTCTCTTCAAGTTTCTCAGTGGTTTTTAGAAGATTCTTGAATAACCTTATAAATATGGTTCTGAACACTGTGTCATCCATTAGTTTGCTTTCATCTATCTCTCCTACTTGTGACATACTTCGATGTCTCCACATTTTGGCTGCCTCCCTGTGTTGATGGAGTGGCTTTGTGTGGTTGGTGACCTATAGGGGCCGGTAGCTCAGCTTCCCCTATCACCCTAGGTGGTCGCTCTTGGTACTCCCCTTTGTGGGCTGAGTGGAAAGTCTTGGTGTAGTTAAAAGCCCTGATTGCTGTTGGTACACTGGGAGGAATTGACCTCTGGTCCAATTGGTTGTGAGGGCCAACTGTGTCTATAACGGAAGAATTGCTGTGCTGGAGACACAGTAGGGCTTTGGTGCTCACTGAGTCTGCCTCTTGAATGTGTCCCTTATGAGAGTGGTTGAAATCTGGTGTCGTCCACACCGACAGAAAAGTCACTCTCACTCTCCAACCGGCAGAGAGTCCCGTAGGCGTCTGGGACCCCGCGTGTCCCCAGAAACTGGAGTTCAGAGTGGTTGGGATTGTTGGTATCACTGGCGGGAATTGATCTCCAAGCCAGTTGGCTGTGAAGATCAGCAGTGTCACCGCTGGGAGAGCTTCTGTGCTCAGCTTGGATGGGGCGGAGTCTCAGGGTGGTGCAGACAAGCTTTGGTTTCCCGTCTGCTCCGCCCTAAGAGGGGCGGTTTCTCTGTGCCCGAATTAATGGCTGCGCACCTCTGAGAGAAGGCAGCTTTCGAGCCTCTCCTGCTGCCTAACAGACCAGTTTCTCCCCAGCTGGGGCTGGATTTCAGTGCAGACCGGAGGTTTTGTTTTTCTCCCGAACGAGAAATCCAGTCACTGGGAGGGCTGTGCTCAGCTTGGATGGGGCGGAGTCTCAGAATGGCGCAGACAAACTTGGTTTCAGTCCGCGCAGCCCTAAGAGGGTCGGTTTCTCCGTGCCCTAATCAATGGCTGCGAGCCTCTGAGAGAAGGCAGCTTTCGAGCCTTGTCCGCTGCCAAACAATCCAGTTTCTCCCCGACCGCAGCTGGATTTCAGTGCAGTCGGGAGGTTTTGTTTTTCTCCCAGATGAGAAAGCTAGCCACACAGCGTCTGCTGTCTTCCCTCTCCGTGCGCTGCAAGCAAGCCTGCCGTGTATTCAGCCGCCCACCCTTTCTGCGCTCACGGGTCTCCACACCTCCACAGCTCCTGAGGCCCTGCATCCCCCTCTCTGTTTTTCTCTAGTTGTAGGTTTTCCACTCTGACAGCTTTCTGGTGGTTCTGGACGGTGTGCGCTCTGTTTTCCAGTTGTTGTTTCAAAATTGTTGTGGTAGGCAACAGTTAGGTGTTTACCTTATGCCGCCATCTTGGTTTTTCCCAAATCTAGTAAGTTTTTTATGGACTCTTTAGAGTTTTCTATGTACAATATCATGTTATCTGTGATAATGACAGTTTTACATCTTTTCCAATTTGGATGCCTTTTATTTCTTCTCATCTGATTGCTATGGATAGGACTTCCAGTACTATATTGAGCAAAAGTGTTGAAAGTGGTCATCTCTGTATTCTTCCTGTTCTTAGGGAAATGGTTTTAGTTTTTGCCTATTAAGTATGATGTTGGTTATAGGTTTGTCATATATGGCCTTTATTATGTTGAGGTATGATCCCTCTATTCCCACTTTGCTGAGAGTTATTATCAAAATAAGGGTATTGGGTTTTGTCGAATGCTTTTTCTGAATCAATTGATATGATCTTGTGTTTTTTGTCTTGCAATTTATTTATGTGCAATATCATGTTTATTCATTTATGAATATTTTAACAGCCGTGCATCCCTGGAATAAATCCCACTTGTTCATGGTGTATGATATTTTAAATGTATTGCTGGATCAAATTTGCTAATATTTTGTTGAGTATTTTAACATCTATGTCCATCAGTGATATTGGCTTGTAATTCTCTTTCTTTGTAGTGTCTTTATCTGGTTTTAGAATTAGGGTAATGCTGGCCTCATAGAATGAATTTGGAAGTGTTCCTTCTTCTTGAAATTTTTGGAATAGTTTGAGGAGGTTAGGTGTTAGTTCTTTAAATGTTTGGTAAAACTTCTCTGTGAAGCCATCCAGACCAGGGTTTTTGTTTGCTGGAAGCTTTTGATTATTGCTTCTATTTCCTCAGTTGTTATTGGCCCAAACAGGTTTTTTTATTCTTCCTGATTGAGTTTTGGAAGATTTAATTTTTTCTAGGAATATGTCTATTTCATCCAGGTTGTCCAGTTTGTTGGAATGTAGTCATTCATAGTGTTTTTTGCGATCCTTTGTATTTCTGTGGCTTCAGTTGTTACTTCACCTCTTTTGTTTCTTATTTTGTTTGTTTGGGTTCTCTCTCTTTGTTTCTTGATATGTAAAATCAACAAATGACAAGTGTTAATAAGGATGTGGAGAAAAGGAAACCCTAGTACATTGCTTGTGGGAATGCAGACTGGTGCAACCACTGTGAAAAACAGTATGGAGTTTCCTCAAAAAGTTCAAATGGAACTCCCATTTGACCCAGTGATCTCACTTGTAGGAATATATTATAAGAAACCAGAAACAACAGTCAGAAAGAACCTGCACTCCTATGTTCATAGCAGCATAATTTACAATAGCTAAGATTTGGAAACAGCCCAAGTACCCATCAGCAGATGAGTGGATAAAAAAGCTGTGGGACATTTACACAATGGAATACTACACAGCTATAAAAAAGAAAGAACTCTTACCACAGCATGAATGGACCTGGAGAGTATTATGCCCCTAACCACTTGCCTGCCAACCTGATCACCCCTAACTGCTTGCTGGGGGGCAGGGCCAACCCTGTGAAGGGCTGTCTGCCTAGCTGATCACCCCTAACCACTGGTCTGCCTATTTGATTGCCCCTAACCACTCTGACTGCCTGCCTGATCACCCCTAACTGCTTGCTTGTGGGCGGAGCCAGTCCAGCAAGGGGCCTTCTGCCTACCTGATTACACCTAACTGCTCGCCTGCCTACCTGATCACCCGTAATCACTGGTCTGCCTGCTTGATCGCCCCTAACTGCTTGCTGGGGGGCAGGACCAGCCCAGCGAGGGGCTGTGGTGGTTCTGGTCTAACGGTCTTTATGGTCATGATGCTGTTACAGTCTCTGGGTCTCTGGCCTTTTATTATATAGGATATGCATAACCCATGGACACAGATAATAGAGTGCTGAAGGCTTAGGAGGGGCAGGTACAGGGCGGAGGGGGTCAATGGGAAAGAAAAACACACAAACAAAGGGGACATCTATAATACTTGCAACAATAAATATAAATTAAAAAAATAAATAAAATGAATAAGATAGAAGACAGTTGTTGTATAATCTTGAAACATTATAAGTACTTGATTTAAAGCAAAGAATTTGTAGACCAGGTATTATTAATTTCCCCAGAACATCACTTCAACAAGGTCATAAACCTTTAACATTTGACTGATTTAACTCCATATCCACCAAACTACTCTTTAAGGTAAATATAATTGCCCCACCATATGTTTGAATATTGCAGTGGATCATATTACTCTCTCCACTTGGGCATCCACAATACGCCTGTACCATAGTGTGTACATAGACCTGAAAAGGATGAGAGAAAATGCAAAGTTACTGTGTTAGTTTTCTATTGCTGCAAACTTAGTGGCTTAAAACAACACCCATGACTTATCTCATAGCTTTCATGGGTCAAAGGTCTAGGCAAGGTTTAGCTGTTTTCTCTACTCAGGGTCTCACAAGATAACATCCAGGTGTTGGCTGAGGCTGTGATCTCACTTGAGACTGGGGGTGTTCCTCCAACCTTACTGGTTATTGGAGAATTCAGATCTTTATTGTAGAACTAAGGCCTTCTGCTCCTACAGGCAGCTTGCTAGTCCCTGCCATGTGACCCTCTTCACAACCTGACAGTTTGCTTCCTCAAAGCCAGCAGGAAAGCAATTACCTGACTTCAAAACTCTCTCTCTAGGGAAGGCCTGGAAATTCTTTAAAGGCCTTACCTGATTAGGTCAGGCACACCCAGAATGTTCTTCTTTCTGATTAACTCAAAGTAAAATGATTTGGAGCCTTAATTACATATGCAAATTTTCTTCACCTTTGCCATAGAATATATCCTGATCAGGGGAGTAAAAGCACTTTATATTAAAAAACCTTGCCCACACTCAAGGGGAGGAGAATTCACAGGGAGTGTATACCAGTAAACAAATAATTCTTGGATACTATCTGAGAATTGTGCCTACCAAAACTAATTAAATGGAAAATTTCCTTTCCATCTACTTTTTCTTTGCCCATACTAAATGATCCATAAGGAAGTTTTTTTTACAAAGTCTATAATAAGAACTGAGATCTTTTGGGCATTTTTATTTTAATGAAGTATTTTTTATTTGTGTCTGTGTGTGTGTGCATGAGAGAGAGAGAGAGAGAGAGAGAGAGAGAGAGAGAGAGAGAGAGAGAATTTGTTGTTCCATTTATTTATGCATTCATTGGATGATTCTTGTATGTGTTCTGACTGGGGATCAAACCTGTAACCTTGCTATATTGGGACGATGCTCTAACCAACCAACCAAGCTACCAGGTCATGGCTTAATGAAGTTTTAAAACTATCCCTAGGACTGTTTTGGTCCCATACACCTTCTTCTGTAGAAACTCAAACTTTCAGATCCAAGGTCTCCAAATTATCAAAGACTAATTTTTCAAACACTCCTCGAGTTGACTTCTATGGGCTTCCTTTGGCAAAGAGATTGCATTTGGTCAGGTTGAATTCTCCAGAAGAACCTGCTTTCATACCTCACAGATTTCTTTTCTACATAGAAAAATATAAGAGATGGCAGTAACAGAAACCACAATCTAGGGAGAAATGGATTAGGGTGGAGATTTGGGGTAATGAAGGAAAGTAATGATTCCCACATTGTGAGGAGTAGTGAACCTAACTTGAGAATGATCAGTGTAAGTGGCTAGTGACACCAAAGTTGCACATGTGGAAGAATGATTAGCAAGAAGGTTCAAGGGTTAACTATCTAGAATTCAAGAATCTTTAAGGAAAGAGCCCATCTCAGGGAGTTGTTTTCAACAGATGGGCAGCAGGCAAGGCAGTTAGCACTCATCTCTTCTGGGGAGATTTAGGGCACCCAATATTCATTTTGCATGTTATATACTAACTAGAGGTCCCTTGCATGAAGAGATTTGTGCAATAGGCCTTCCTTCCCTTGGTTTCCAGCACCGGTTTTCCTCCGGCACCCGGGACCCAGGCCTTTGCTCTGGCCAGAGTCTGCCATCTTCGTCTTCACTGCAGACTCTGGAGTCTGCAGTTTTATCTTCGCTGTGGTACTCTGCTCCTGTAGATCCCTTCACCCCCTGCCCTCCCTTTCATAGCAGGTGTCCTGCCCAGCCTGGCCACTCTACCCCTGGAGCAGCTGGCCTTCTAATTTGCATACTCACTCTGATTGGCTGTGGACATAACGGAGGTATGGTCAATTTACATGTTTGTCTATTATTAGGTAAGATGCCCCTTTAGTTTATGTGTTATTGGATATTGGTATTAAACCTAGTAAAGCTAGTTCCTTTCCATCCCTCTGACATACACACAGTGGAGATTGTGGAACAGTGCCTGTATAGTGGTTAAGAAAAACACTTATAGATTCTGCATACCCCTGTATGTAGATTCCAACTTAATAGCTGAGTAACCTCAGTTAAAATATTTTGCCTCTCTGTTTCTTAGTTTCCCGAACTATAAAATGGGAATTAATAAGTTAATCTCCTGACTTGATACAAGGAATGAATGCGATACCATAGAAAGCTTCTGCCACTTGTCACATAGCAGATGGAAACTTTTCCTTTTTACAAGTAGTATTACTCATTTCATTATTGTTATTATATAAAAATACCTTTCAGATAAAGCTTGGAGAGAGCTCTGAACTTGAGAAGAGTCACTGCCCATGTTTGGAGTAACCTGAGGCAGAGGGTAGATGATAGCAAAGAAGACTTGATATAAAATGAGGCCCCTTTGTCTTCTTTAGTGCTTAAATTATCTATGGCCGGCATACTGAATCTCTGCATCAGAAAATCATCTCCATTTAATGATCGAGTGCCTGAGTACTTATGGTGTTAGTATCACTGATTGAAGGGCTTGCTCTTATCATCATAAATGTCGAGATCCTGATTATTTTTTTAACTCCACAAACATATTTTACCTGCCTTATGCCAAGGGAGGAAGAAGCATCTAGGATAAGAAAACAGAATGAAAAGAAAAGAACAGAAAGACTAGATTATTTTCCCCCTCGTCAGTCCTAATCCTAATAATTTCATTTGCTTTAATTGCAGGGGTTTTTTTTGTTTCTTTAATTTATTTCCCCCATTGAAATACATAATGAAATGCTCCAAATGCTCATGGTGAGCTCTGTTGCAAGGAAGCTGCTTATCTGTTCACTTGAGGTCATGGGTATTTGTCTAATTTACAGGGCAGATACTGCAGAGACTTTTAAAATTTTATAGAGATATCAAGTAACAGCTGGAGTCAGATGACTACAGAACTGGGGAAAGAAGTGAAATTTTCATTTGCATTTGCTTGTTCTCATGGCCACTTTGATTCCTTCATGTACACTTATCCCAAAGCAACTCTATTAAATCATAGAAGTAGACAAAATAATTTTAAAACATACTGAGAACTACGATTGTACCACTGCTCTTTGTATAAGGAAAGGGCCAAGAAGGACTGGGAAGAAATAGACCCTACTTTCCATAGCATGAAGAGGAATATTTACCCTAAGGAATAAAATTAACTACAACACCCTGTGAGTGACAAAATTTCTTCATTTAATTTAGTAAGTGGATAATATTCATCCCATCTCAAATTAATACCTCTTTGTTGTAGTATTTCATCATGAAAACCACTGTTTCTCATGGCTACTGAGGTTCCTTATAACTCAAAATTCCATGACTTTTATTATAAACTAGAGGCCTGGTTCATGAAATTCATACATGCGGGTGGGGGTGGGGGGGTCTCTCAGCCAAGCCTGCACCCTATCCAATCCAGGACCCCCTGGGGATGTCTGACTACTGGTTTAGGCCCAAACCCCGGGATTGGGTCTAAACCAGCAGTCGGACATCCCTCTCACAATCGGGACCGCTGGCTCCTAACCGCTCACATGCCTGCCTACCTGATTGCCCCTAACTGCCTCTGCCTGCTGGCCTGATCGCCCCCTAACTGCTGCCCAGCTGGTCTGACCTCCACCTAACTGCCCTCCCCTGCCAACCTGATCGCACTTAACTGCCCTCCCCTGCTGGGCTGATCTCCCCCTAACTGCCCTCCCCTGCTGGCCTAATCGCTCCCTAACTGCTCACCCCTACTGGCCTGATCACCCCCTAACTGCTCACCCCTGCTGGCCTGATCACCCCCTAACTGCTCACCCCTGCTGGCCTGATCACCCCCTAACTGCTCCCCCCTGCCAGCCAGATTGCCCCCTAACTACTCCCCCTTGCTGGCCTGATCACCCCCTAACCGCCTCTGCCTTGGTCCCTGCCACCATGGCTTTGTCCAGAAGGACGTCCAGAAGATGTCAGAAGATGTCCAGTCTAATTTGCATATTACCCTTTTATTAGTAGAGACTAGAGGCCCGGTGCACGAAATTCATGCATGGAGGGTGTGTTTCCCTCTGCTCAGCCTGCACCCTCTCCAATCTGGGACCCCTTGAGGGATTCCAACTGCCCTTTTAGGCCTGATCCCAGTAAGATCGGGCCTAAACGGTCAGTTGGACATCCCTCTCAAAATCCAGGACTGCTGGCTCCCAACTGCTCACCTACCTGCCTTCCTGATTGCCCTTAACTGCTTCTTCCTGCCAGCCTGATCACCACCTAACCACTCCCCTGCCAGCCTGATTGATGCCTAACAGCTCCCCTGCCAGCCCGATTGCCCCTAACTGCCCTCCCTTGCCAGCCTGGTCCCCCCAACTGCCCTCCCCTGCCGACCCGGTCACCCCTAACTGCCCTCCCCTGCCAGCCTCATTGCCCCTAACTGCTCTCCCCTGTTGGTCTGGTCCCCCCCAACTGCCCTCCCCTGCAGGCCTGGGTCCCCCCAAACTGCCCTCCCCTGCAGGCCTGGTCACCCCCAACTTTCCTCCTCTGCCAGCCTGGTCACCTCTAACTACCCTCCCCTGCAGGCTTGATCACCCCCAACTGTCCTCCTTCAGGCCTGGTCTGCCCAACTGCCTTCCCCTGCAGTCCTGGTCCCCCCCAACTGCTCTCCCCTGCAGGCCTGAATCCCCCCCAACTGCTCTTCCCTGCAGGCCCAGTCGCCCCCAACTTCCCTCCTCTGCTGGCCTGGTCACCCCTAAATGCCCTCCACTGCAGGCTTGATTGCCCCCAACTACCCTCCTTTGCAGGCCTGGTCCCTCCCAACTGCCTTCCCATGCTGGCCATCTTGTGGCAGCCATCTTGTGTCCACATGGGGGCAGCCATCTTTGACCACATGGGGGCAGCCATCTTGTTGTTTGAGTGACATTCAATTTGCATATTACTCTTTTATTAGATAGGATAGAGGCCTGGTGCACGGGTGGGGGCTGGCTGGTTTGCCCTGAAGGGTGTCCGGGATCAGGATGGGGGTTCCCTTTGGGCATTGGGGTCATTGGGCAGCCTGAGCGAGGGTCCTGTGGTGGTTTGAAGGCTGGCCACCCCCCCCCCCCAGTGACCCAATCATAGGCCAGGGCCAGCTGGAAGCAGGTATCTGGGATTTATCTATCTTCTATAATTGAATTTTTGTAGCCTTGAGTGGAGGCCTGGACAGGCCAGGGTGGGCGGGAAGCTTGGCTTCCTCCATGGCCAGGGGCAACCCAAACCTCCGGCTGGCTCCAGCTCTGTGGCTGCCACCATCTTTGTTGGGATTTATTTATCTTCTATAATTGAAACTTTGTAGACTTGAGTGGAGGCCAGGGCCAGCCAGGGCGGGTGGGAAGCTTGGCTTCCTCCATCACTGAGGGCAACCCAAACCTCCTGCTCGCTCCAGCTCTGTGGCGGCCGCCATCTTAGTTAGGTTAATTTACATACTCGCTCTGATTGGCTGGTGGGCGTAGCGGAGTGATGGTCAATTTGAATGTTTCTCTTTTATTAGTATAGATATGCAGATGAAGTCTCATTGTAGGGGAAAGCCCTACCAAAAGATTTTATGAATTTGCAATTTTTGAAAAGAAGAGTCAAGCTAGTAGGGCGATGTAAATTGTAGCAGGCATTATTCTACACCAGTAGGGCTTCTGGGAATTTAATAGCACTTTTCTGACTTGGGGATTTCTTTTTCCTGCCCCTCACTTCCCCTTACACTAGATGAAAAAAAGTTTACTGTTGTCCCCAAAGCCACCCAGCTTCCTGATTAGACAACCTTACAAGTCTTTCTTCATCCCTTCAAGTGAAAAAGTACTTTATTTTTAACTTCAAGAACAAACCTCAATATAACACTCAGCCAGAGAGCCAGAGCAGGCCTTTTATTATACAGCACTATATTTGAGCCTCTTTTTTATTTTTATATTTTGCTTGTTTTGTTTGTTTGTTTGTTTGTTTGTTTGTTTTAGCCTCTTGAAAATCAGGATGGACTCCTTGAGGAGCAGCCAGAAATATCCTAAATAATGTACTGCACACTCTACTTTTCTAGCCAAAATGGGTGGCGCAGGGTGGAGGTTGAGGAAATTCAGTCCAAAAGAATTATTATCATATTATTTAGTCCAACTCCACTTATTATGCAGTTGGAAAAAACAAGCCTAGATAAATGACATGGATAAGGAAATGCAGCAAGTTAGTGGAAGAGCAATAAAAAGTCAAGGAGTATACCAACAACCACAGCTAACATTTTTTGAGCATTTACCATGGATAAAATGCTGTTTGGGGAGCTTATTATCTACTTTGATGGTTTCTTCTTAAAAACATCAAACAGCCCTGGCCTGTGTAGATCAGTTGGTTGAGCATTGTCCAATGCACCAAAAAGTTGCCAGTTTGATTCCTGGTTAGGGCACATACCCAGGTTGTGGGTTTGATATCCCTAGTTATGGTGCATATGTAATGGAGGCAACTGATCGATGTTTCTTTCTCACATCAATGTTTTCTCTCTCTGTGTCTCTCATTCTCTCTCTCTCTCTCTCTCTCTCTCTCTCTCTCTCTCTCCCCCACCCAGCTCCCTTCCCCGTCTCTAAAAGTAATAAAAACATATTTTAAAAATACCTTAAAAATCAAACAGTAAGTTGTTTTATATAGATCAAAAAATCAACATAAGTTACTGTTATCAAAGTATGGCAGTTGTGGTGTTGTTAACTTCAAGGTTGAGAAAGAGTACAACATTTCCAAACTATTTAATTGTCCAAAGAGATCTTGGCATAGTATTTTAAGACTAGTTGTTGTTATAACTTTAATATATGCCCAGATAAAAGAAGGGGAGAAAGAGAACGATAAAAATAATGTAGTTTTGCCACGTACTCTCTCCACCCCTTCTCAAGAATTGTCCTACTCCTTAGATGTTAGTTTATAAGATATCCACATATCCACCAATGCTTGATATTGCCTAGAATGATGTATGGCACATAGATATATATAGATTCTCCCCTCTAAAGTATATACCACAAAACATTGAATTATAATATAATGATGTTCAAACATTAATAACTACAGCATTAAACTCAGACTCATTTTCCTGATGGTGGGATTTCTTATGAGTTTTAACATGTCATTCCCCAGAAACAAACTTCTACTTTCAAAATAAAGATTCCATTTAGTATCTTTATAAGACACTTTATTTAATATTCTCTAAAGGCAAACTTGATGGGTAAATATATATATATATATATATATATATATATATATATATATATATATATATATCCAGTAATTGTAGGTTGATAACTTGACTATATAAAATTATTAAATTTACACATGAAAAAAATACTATATGAAAAATTGTTCAAAGTCACTAATCATCAGAGAAATGCAAATTAAAACCACAATGAGATATCACCTCACACCTGTCATTAAAAAAAAAATCAACAAACAACAAGTGCTGGCGAGGAAGTGGAGAAAAAGGAAACACAAGTTCACTGCTCTTGGGAATGCAGACTGGTGCAGCCATTATGGAAAACAGTATGGAGTTTCCTCAAAAAATTAAAAATGGAACTTCCGTTTTACCCAGTGATCCCACTTCTACTCATTAGATTCCACAAATAAGTGAGATCATCTGATACTTATCTTTCTCTGACTGGCTTATTTTGCTTAGCATAATACTCTCCAGGTCCCTCCATGCTGTCTCAAAGGGTAAGATATCCTTCTTTTTTATTGCTGTGTAATATTCCATTGTGTAAATGTACATAGTTTTTTTATCCACTCATCTGTTGATAGACACTTAGGCTGTTTCCAAGTCTTAGCTATTGTAAATAAAGCTGCTATGAACATAGGGGTACATATACTCTTTCTGATTGGAGTTTTGGAGGTTTAAATATTGGAGAATATGAACAGAAAGAATCCGTGGAAGACAGAAGAAACAGACATTCCAGTAAAAAAAAAATACAGCATAAGCAAAGGACCAAAGGTAATATATAGCCAGATTAAGGGCTGCATTGTAAAGTGAGCTTGGGCTGGTAAACTAGATCTTAAATACCTTGCAAATAACTTTGGACTTTTTCTTGTTTCTTGAGAAACATTAAATGAACTCTTCTTATTTTTACTTTGTGATGACATATAATAATTTTTTGGTAACCAAGGATCTATAAATCTGGGTGCTAAGAAAATATTTTTCAAGAGAACCAAGATGGTAGTGTAGGTAAACAGGGGTACACACTGCCCCCTCACAATACATCAAAATTACAACTAAATTACAGAACAACCATCATTCAGAAATGCTTTAAATCTGGCTGAATAAAAATTCTACAACTAGAGAAGTAAAGAAGAAAGCACATTGAGACTGGTAGGAGGGGCAGAGGTGCAGAACAGGTTGGTCTGACACCCATTTGTGGTGTTTTGACTTTTTTTTTTAATTTGGAGCGATATTTCCACTTCAGAGGCCTCCTATGAGAAGCAAGGTGTCCCAGCCCAACATCAGACTTCCTACCCAGGGTTCTAGAGCTGGGAAGAGATATCCCTGTAACTTCAGGCAATTAAAACCAGTGGGTATTGTGGCTGAGTGACACAGAGGCTGCTGGAGTCACAGGCAGTTCTTCTTAAAGGGCCAGTGCATGAACTTACACAATCCTGCTGCCTTTGAGATTCAGTGCTGGGCAGTGGCACTGGGAGAACCATGGACATATGGGTAGGAACTGGATTGTCTGGCATTGAGGAGGAACTCAGAGACAGCTTTCAACCAGAAAAGGGTGCCCTCAAGGGTCATTGTTCCTGTACTGGAACCTACCTACCACATCACAGAGCTGTCTGGCAGTCATATATGAGTTTCAATCAGCAGAGCTCACACTGATTGCTCCACCCTTGTGATTTCCTGAGACCCCAAGCCATCAAATTTGCAGTCCCACCCAAGCTGTTTGCAGTGGCTTTTCCATATGAATGACCTATCCTGGCTCAGGCTTCAGACTTTTCTAAAATATCTCAAACAAGCAACAGCTGGTGTCAGTGTATCCCATGCCTACCAATAAGAGGTGAAAGACCTGGCACTAGCACCAGCCTGCCTTGCTTCACAGCTTGGCCTCACCTTGGCACTTCCAAGTACAATGCAGATAGCAGCCGATTGCAGATCACTCTGTAGCATTTGCCAGGTGGCCTCAGGTAAGTGGCTGACTTTCCACCTCCTGGAGTCCCCAGAGCCAGTAAACACAGTGGACAGCTTTAGACCATACCAGATTGCAACTCTACACATCCACAAGTGACCTACTTAAGAGGCAGACTCAGTGAGCACCAAAGGCCCACTGGAGCAAGTCCTGCTCCATAGGAGTGTCTCCTGAACAGCAACTCTTCTGCTGTAGTCACAGCTGGTCCTCACATCCAATAGGCCTGGAGGTCAACTCCTCCCATTGATGCCAACAGCAATCAAGGTTCAACTACAACAAGACTCTACACATAGCCCACACAAGGGTACATCTAGAGTGCCCAGCTCAGGTGACTGGGGAGGCTGAGCCACTGGGCCCTACAGGACACTAACTACACAAGACACTCTTACCAACTCCAGGAGACATAGCAGCTCTACCTGATACATATAAACAAACACAGGGAAGTGCCATAATGTGGAGACAAAGAAACATGTCACAAATGAAACAATAGAAGAAATCTCCAGAAAAAGAACTAAATCAAACAGAAGCAAACAAACTACTAGATACAGAGCTCAAAACAATGGTTATAATGAAGCTCAAGGATCCTAATGAGAGCTTCAATGGCCTTAGTGAGAATTTCCAGAATCTTAGTGAGAATTTCAAAGACATGAAAAAGGACCAGTCAGAAATTAAGTATACACTAACCAAAATAAAGAATAATTTACAGGGAATCAACAATAGAGAATTCAAAGAATCAAATCAACCATTTGGAATATGAAGGAAGCAAAAACCACCCAACCAGAAGAACAAAATGAAAAAGAATCCAAAAATATGAAGATAGTATAAGGAGCCTCTGGGATAACTTCAAGCATACCGACAGTCACATTATGGGGGTACCAGAAGGAGAAGAGAGAGAACAAGATATTAAAAACCTATTTGAAGAAATAATGACAGAAAACTTCCCCTGTCTGGTGAAATAGACTTACAAGTCTAGGAAGCCCAAGAGTCCCAAACAAGAAGAACCCAAAGAGGCCCACACCAAGACACACCATAATTAAAATGTTAAAGGTTAAAGACAAAGAGAGAATCTTAAAAGCAGCAAGAGAAAGCAGTTAGTTACCTACAAGGGAGCACCCATATGACTCTCAGATGATTTCTCAACAGAAACTTTGCAGGTCAAAAGGGAGTGCAAGACATATTCAAAGTAATGAAAAGCGAGAACCTACAACCAAGATACTCTACCCATCAAAGCTATCATTTAGAATTGAAGCTCATATAAAGAGCTTCACAAACAAGAAAAAGCTAAAGGAGTTTATCATCACCAAACCAGTATTACATGAAATTTTGAAGGGTATTCTTTTAAAAAAGGAAGGAGGAGGAGGAGGAGGAGGAGGAAGAGGAGGAGGAGGAGGAGGAGGAGAAGAAGAAGAAGAAGAAGAAGAAGAAGAAGAAGAAGAAGAAGAAGAAGAAGAAGAAGAAGAAGAAGAAATAAAACATATGAACAATAAAATGGCAATAAATATATATCTATCAACAATTGAATCTGAAAATCAACATAAATGAACAAGGAATCAAATGAACAAAATAAACTGATGAATAAATTAAAATCAGAGGCATGAAAATAAAACAGACTGATGATTCTCAGAAGGAAGGGGGTGAGGCGAATGGGAAAAGATTAAACAAAGATCTTATATGCATTACTTATGGACACAGACAATAGGGTGATGAAGAACTGGGGCAGGCCTGGAACTGTGTGGAAGGGGTAATAGGAGGAGAAAAGAAGGACATATGTATTACTCTCAAAAATAAAGATTTTTTAAATGAAAATATTTTGCGAATATACAAAATAACCTTGCAAAAATGATGAAAATAACTATGAAGAAACACCATTTTCTATGTCTATAGAAATTTGAACTTCCAAGTGACTTTGAGAAAATAATAACTAACACATAATAATAGCTATTTCTATGACAGGGACTGTTTTAAAATTTTTGCATCTTTTATTAACTCATTCAATTCAATATTAATCCATTCAAACATCAAAACATCCCTTGAAATCAGGATTATTATCTCCACTTTACAGATCAGAAAATTGAGGCACAGAAAAGTTAAATAACTTACCAAGGTCAAATCCAGGTTTCAGCCTTAGGTGTCTGACTCTTAACCACTGTTAACCAGAGTCTGTGCTCTGTTTGATACTGTCTACTTATGAACCACTACAGGGAACTCACCTCCTGCAAAGCTGACATATGGGCTGGCCAGCCTGTGCTTACATGCTGCCACTGCCATTATGTTATGGCACAGCTGGGGTCTTCAGATACTTTTCTAGTATTGATACATATTTGAATAGAGTACTTCACTAAATATATTTCTCCAATAATGAACATTCTTTAGAAAACAGTAATTAATATCTTATATTTAAATTTAGAGATTATAGATTTATAGGTTATAATATGCTTTCACATGCATCATCAAATTTAAACCTCACATGTAGCCTGTGAGTTGTCCCAATTTATAGATTAATAAACCATGGCTCAAAGAAATTAAGGTCAAACAACTTTTCTTGAGGTAATCCTATATAATAAGAGAGGAATATGCTAATTAGCCAGGACTCTCTCACGGGTAACGTCTGGCAGGAGCGGGTGGGCATGGCTGCGTGCCACATGAGGCTGGGCACGTGAGGCTGCGTCAAATAAAATAAAATGCATTCACAGGCCCAAAGACAAAAACGACAGTGTTCAAGGAGGAAGAGCTCCAGTTTCGTTTTCTCACACCCAGCTAGGAGGACTCTCTGGGGCAGCTCTCCCCTCTGAGCCCTGAGCAGGACCGGTACTCTGCTCCACCCCAAAGGGAGGCAGAGAGAAGTGCTTTCCCTCTGGGACCCCGCTCTCCCTGGGAACCCGGAAATCCGCCTCTTGGGGCGACTATGCAACATCCAGGCCTGGCGAGCTGTGGAGAGGGTGACCTACCCGGAGGCCACACAGCTGCCATAGTTGAAGTTGCCTTCGATGGAGGAGCAGGGGTAGCAGGGATCAGAGTTGGCCATGTCAGCAATGGAACCACAGCTCCCCACTGAATGACTAGAGCACATGGACCTCAATGGTCCTCGGTCACTTCCTGAGCAGCAGTCAGTACCGACCATGGATCAAACCTGAAACCACTAAGTAGGTGCCCTCACAGAATGGAACCCAAACCTTTGCTTTGGCAGAGGAGCTCCGGCCCACAGCAGGGGCCAGGGCACACCAGAGGGGTTTTGTTGAGGGGCCCTGACAGGCAGCCTGCAGTGCAGTAGGTTAGAACCTCCTGCTAATACAGCAAGGTTGTGGTTTGGATCCCTGGTCACGGCACAGACAAGAAGCAACAAAAGAGAGCATAATACTCCCTAGCCGGTTTGGCTCAGTGGATAGAGCGTTGGCCTGCAGACTCAAGGGTCCCAGGTTCAATTCTGGTCAAGGGCATGTACCTTGGTTGCAGGCACATCCCCAGTAGGGGGCATGCAGGAGGCAGCTGATCAATGTTTCTAACTCTCTATCCCTCTCCCTTCCTCTCTGCAAAAAATCAATAAAATATATTTTTTTAAAAAAAGAGAGAAAGCATAATAAGTGGAACAACACACTGGTGTTTTTCTCGCTCCCTTCCTCTCTTTAAAATAATCAATCAATAAAAATTAACATAAAAAATAAATGCTCTGGCCCTATCAGGTTTGGCTCAGTGGATAGAGCGTCGGCCTGTGAACTGAGGGGTCCTGGGTTTGATTCTGGTCAAGGGTATGAACCTTGGTTGTGGGCACATTCCAGTGGGGCGTGTGCAGGAGGCAGCTGATCAATGTTTCTCTCTCATCAATGTTTCTCTCTATCCCTCTCCTTTCCTCTCTGTAAAAAAATCAAAAAAATATATTAAAAAATAAAATAAAAATAAACCCTCTGGCTTGCTGAGTTGCTAAAACAGTTAGGAAGTGAAGTCCCATCCCTTCCCATTCTCAACAACTAATTCATATACTCCTTCAATAATCACACTGGGGATGGGTGTTTGTTTGTTTGTTTGGGTTAATCCTCACCTGAGGACATTTTTGCATTGATTTTTTTTTAGAGAGTGGAAGGGAGGGAGAAAGACAGAAACTAATGTGAGAGATATCAACTGGTTGCCTCTTGCTGAATCCCCAACCAGGTCCGTGGATTGAGCCTGCAACCCAGGTACGTGCCCTTGATCAGAATCCAACCTGGTACCCTTCAGTCTGCCTGCAGAAGCACTATCCACTGAACCAAACCAGCATTTTTTTTCTTTTTGAGTCCTCCTCTAAGGATATGTTTTTTTCATTGAATCTAGAGATAGAGAGGAAGGGAGAGGGAAAGAGAAAGAGAAACATCGATCAGTTGCCCAAGCAATCCAACAGGGATGCAACCCACAACCTGTGTATGTGCCCTCACCTGGAATCGAACCCATGACCCTTTGGTGTATGGGAGAACACTCTAACAACTGATCCACACCGACCAGGGCCTGGAGGTACACTTAACATTTTTTTTCAGATCTGCCCTAGCAAGGTGGATCAATTAGTTGGCGTCTCAACCTGTACACCAAAGGATTTCCTGTTGGATTCTAGATTAGGGCATATACTTGGGTTTAGGTTAGATCCCTGTGGGTCAGCAGGTACAGAGGCAGCCTACCGGTATTTCTCTGTCACATGGATATTTCTCTCTCTAAAAATCAATTTTAAAAACATCCTCAGGTGAGAATTAAAATATACACATATTAAATTTTTTTCAGATCTAAAATTTTATTTGGTTCTATTTTAAATTTTATTTTTCATTTACAATTCACATTCAATATTGTATCCCATATAATAAAACCCTAATATGGAAATCGACCAAACGGTGGAATGACTGGTTGCTATGAACTGACCACCAGGGGGCAGATGCTCAACATAGGATCTGCCCCCTGGTGGTCAGTGCACTCCCACAGGGGGAGCTCCACTCAGCCAGAAGCTGGGCGCACAGCTGGCAAGTGCAGCTGAGGTGGCGGGAACCTCCGCAGCAGCACTAAGGAGCAGCAAGTAGGTGGGCAGTAAAGAGCTAGAGGTCCCAGGCTGTGAGAGGGCACAAGCCAGGCTGAGGGACCCCCTCCACCCCCAGTGCATGAATTTCATGCACCAGTTCTCTAGTTGTACAATATTTAGAAGTAGCCCTACCTGGTTTGGCTCAGTGGATAGAGCATCAGCCTGAGGACTGAAGGGTCTGGGGTTTGATTCCAGGCAAGGGCACATGCCCATGTTGCAGGCTCAATCCCCAGTAGGGGTGAACAGGAGGCAACTGATCAATAATTGTCTCTCATCATTGATGTTTCTATCTCTCTCCCTCTCCCTTCCTCTCTGAAATCAATAAAAAATACATTTTTTAAAAATAAGTAAAGCAGTAAAAAAGAAAAAGGGTGTGTGTGTGTGTGTGTGTGTGTGTGTGTGTGTGTGCAAAAGCAGAGGTGTGTGTATATATATATGAAGGAGAGATTACCTAAGGTGTAATTAAAGATGATAACATTAATAGACACATGTAAAGATTTACACCTTTCATGTGGAAGAAAGGAACTGGTAGGAATAGATAGGTCAGTTCTTTGTGCTAGCCAGCAGGAGGCACAGGACATTCACAAATCAATTTTCTCATCCGTAAAATGGGGTTAAGATCCAAACTTGGCAAGTTTCTTGATAGGATTACATAAAATCATGTATGTAAAGCATGTGGCTTCCGTGCTTGGCCTATGGTAGGCACTCAAGTGTTACTTCCTTTCTCCAACCCCAATACCTTGACAATTGCAGTGCACCAGAATCAGACTTCCTTTTCCTAAAGCTCTTAACCACTATACTATAATATTATTATCCACCACTTAGAGGTTCACTATTGTAAGGTTTGTAATAAGTGGTGGTGGGGAGGTTAAGATACTCCTCGGAGCTTGTGCTTTCTACCATAGATCTTTCTCTTCTGTTTATTCTCATTTTTCTCGCATCACTATTTTTTTCTCTTTCCCATTTAGCATCTTTACTGATGGTTTATAGCAGGGGTCCTCAAACTTTTTAAACAGGGGGCCAGTTCACTGTCCCTCAGACCGTTGGAGAGCCGGACTATAGTTTAAAAAAAACTATGAACAAATTCCTATGCACATTGCACATATCTTATTTTGAAGTAAAAAAACAAAACGGCAAAAACACCTGCATGTGGACCGCTGGCCGTAGTTTGAGGACGCCTGGTTTATAGTGTTTGAAGACCATCAGAACATATTCTTCAGGACATATCCTTTAACAGAAATAACCTCTTTTTATTTCATGTTTACAGCGATTAACCTTTTGCACTCGGATGTTGAGTGTGACTCGACAGGGTTAGCATTAGAATAAAGGAATCGAGAAAAAAGCAAGCGAGTGCAAAGGGTTAAAGCTTTTTTCTGTTCATTTCATCTTTGATTCTCATAATAATTTGATTCAGTGAGGTAAAATAGGCAGAATAGTACTTTGATTCACCATTGAACAGATAAGGAAACAGACTGAAAGAGGTACATGACTTATCCAAGGTCGCACAGCAAGTAAATATCAAAACCGGAACTAGAAACCAAGGTTGCCTGACTCTTAAATCCTCCTATACTTGAAATATGGCACTAAGTCATTGACTGTGCATAAAAACTCATACATGAAAAACAACAAGGGCATCACTGAAAGCTACAACACAACCATTTTTCCCTAGATAATGTTCATCATCTTCCATGAGGAATATCTACATCATGTGTTGGTCTCCTAAGCAAAGCAAAAGCAAAACTAACATATTCCTATAGGAAAGCCACAAATATTTGAGATGAAAAATACAACTGTTCTGTTTAATAGATGGATAAACATTTAAGAAAATTTATTTTCATCATCACTATGATGTTTCTAATTTTTCCTGGCTTATAAAAAAATGATGCTCTGAATATTTTTTCCCTTCTTTGTATTATGTTGCATTCTTCTGCAGAGTTATTTTTTGTTTGTTTATTTTTTCTTTTCTTTAACAAAACTCTAAATGGACCTCTACAGAAGTTAATGTCTGGAGTGAAATTTGCTTTAAGATCTGAGTACAAGTAGGACAGTAGGACAGTCCTTTAGGCCAGTTCATCAAGTATAAAGTCCAATGTCTTCTGACAAAAAAATTCTCAGCATATCCTTTCATATTAATGGGAAAATAAGGATGAGGCTACATGAACCAATATTTAACTTTTCCTTTTTTTATTTTCTTTTGTTATAATAATTAATCTCTTATTGGAACAAAGTAATTCTGACATCATTGCATGCAGATATAGTATTATCTAAATATTTTACTAGTATACTACTTGGTTAAAAATTGTGAATAAAATTGAGAGTTTTCTTTGAAAGAATGAAATGAGTATTAATGAACAGTATTGGTGCAGATACTCCATTAAATGGTTAAGGCAATGGGTAGTTTCTTCATGGAACAGAATAGAATAAAAAAACAGAAATTTTAGTGCACGGTGAATGTAGCACTTAAAATTAGTGGAGGGAAATCGGCTTTTCAGGAAATGGTGTGTAGACAATTGGCTATTCATTTGAGAAAATAAAAAAGATCCCTTAATTTAAATGTCAAAATATATAACTATTATATGAACATATAGGAGGATGTTTTATAATATTGAAGTGGGAAAAGCCTTTTAAAGCAGGACAAAAATTCCTAAGTCATATAATACAAAATAAGCAAAACTGATTACATAAAATTTTAAAAGTTCTGTACACAAGAAAACACAATAAGCAAAGTTAAAAGGCAAATGACAGACCATCAAAAATATATACAACATATTATAGGTGTGTGTGTGTGTATGAGATAGGGTCAGTTAGATTCTGCAGGTCTTCCAAGGGGCTCCCGAACAGGGCAGCCCTAGACGGCGGAGCCCCGCGCACAAAGCGGACACTTCTCGGCGGTTGGTGCGGACGCAGAGACCACGCCATCTTGGGAAACAGAGCTGCCTGAGACTCGGATCCTGGCTTCTAACACAAACCAGGACCCTGCAGCCACTGGGGACAGAGAACTGCTATCACAGCTTCAGACAAACAACAAGAATCCAGACTTCCCGGCAGATTTCCGTGAGTCAAAGAGCCTATCCCCCTCCTCGCAGGCGCTGATAGCACCAGAGTAACTGATAGACCCGCCCCTCCCCCAAGCTGCTCACGGGCGCGCGCACAGACAGCGCCATAGTAACTGATAGACCCGCCCCTGGCCCAAGCTGCCTAGCTTTGCGCAGGGACGCGCTCCCTCTTAGGGAATTTGGCGCACGCTCGCGCACGGGACAGAAGCAGCTCCCCGTCGGGGAAATCTGTCAGTGCGCACAGAGGGCTCCCCTTCCGGGAATTTGGCTCGCGGGTCACAGCTCCCCCTTCGGAGATTCTTAAGAGGGGCTTCCCTTTGGGGAATTTGGCGCGCAGGACGGACTCCGCCCCCCTGCTGGGACTTTGGGAGAGTGCACTGAGCCAGCTCACCTTCAGGTTCTTAAGAATGTGCGCTCTAGCCGGTTTGGCTCAGTAGAGAGAGCACACACAGGACGCAGCCCCACTTCAGGGAATTTGGCACGCCGGACACAGCTGCCTGGGATCCCTGACTCACAGCGCATTCACACTAAGAGCCAGCGACCCCAATTGTTGGTGCGTGCACACACAGGGACCCTGATTCTCAACGAGAAACCGCACAAGGCAACAGAGACTTTGACACTCGAGTCTTGGTGCAGACACAGGGAAACTCTGACTCCTGGCACATGCTAAGGATCTCATTCTCGGCACATACCAACAGTGTGGTGCAGACAGGGCCCCTGATTCTAAATGTGCACACGAGACCACACGGAACACTGGGGACACTGATCCTGGGCAAGTCTGGTTCCCACCAACCAAAGACAGCCACACGTCCTAGTGTCAGTGCACTTCAGTGAAACTAGGGTGGAGCGAAGTCCCCACAGCACACGGCCCAGGTCCACGCAAACAGAAGCTTGAGCTTTCTGGTAATAGCCAGAATGGGGAAACGAAATAACTCACAGAGGAAAGAAAATGTGGAGTCGCCAAGAAAGGAAATTAGTGAAAATGAAGCTTGCAACATGACCGAAAAGGAATTCAGAGTAATGGTCATGGAATTTATACATCGGATGGATGAGAAAATCAACAACTTATGCAAGAATCAGGAAGAAATGAAAAGTGATATAGCTACAATCAAAAACACCATGGAAAGTTTCAACAGTAGACTACAAGAAGCAGAGGACCGAATTAGTGAGTTAGAAGATCAGGTACAGAAACAAGCTCAAGCTGAACAGCAATTGGAGAAAAAAAATTAAAAAGCAGGAGGAAAGCCTAAGGGAACTTCGGGACAACATGAAACGAAGTAACATGCGTATAATAGGGCTGCCAGAAGGACAAGAAGAGCAGCAGGGATTAGAAAATCTATTTGAAGAAATAATGACAGAAAACTTCCCGGATATGGGAAAGATAAAAGTTACGCAAGTAAAGAGAGTCCCAAGCAGGATCAACCCCAAAAGACCCACGCCAAGACATGTCATAATTTCAATGGCAAATATAAATGATAAAGAGAGAATCCTAAAGGCGGCAAGAGAGAGACAGAGAGTTACCTACAAAGGAACACCCATCAGATTGTCAAATGATTACTCATCAGAAACACAACAAGCTAGAAGTGAATGGAAGGAGGTATACAAAGTGTTGCAAAGCAAAGGACTGAATCCAAGAATACTATATCCAGCAAGACTATCAATCAAAATTGAAGGGGAAATCAGGAGCTTTGCAGACAAAAAAAGCCTCAGGGAGTTTATCACCACCAAACCAGCAATGCAAGAATTGCTAAAGGGAATACTGTAAAAAGAAGAAATAAACAGGTAAGAAGAAATACAGACACAAAAATAGATATGACTGCAAACAAATACCTTTCAGTAATAACTTTAAATGTAAACGGACTAAATGCTCCAATCAAAAGACATCGAGTAGCTGAATGGATAAAAAAACACGACCCATATATATGCTGTCTACAAGAGACCCACCTCAGAACAAGAGACTCACACAGATTGAAAGTGAAGGGATGGAAAAATATCTTTCAGGCAAATGGAAATGAAAAAAAAGCTGGGGTAGCAATACTTATATCTGACAAAATAGACCTCAAAGTAAATGCCATAACAAGAGATAAGGAAGGCCACTTCATAATACTAAAGGGAGAAATCCAACAAGAAGAAATAATTCTGGTAAACATATACGCTCCCAATATAGGAGCACCCAAATACATAAAAAAACTCCTGGAGGATATCAAGGGAGAGATTAATAGCAACACAATCATAGTAGGAGACTTTAATACCCCACTATCACCACTGGACAAATCCTCTAAACAAAAAATCAGCAAAGAAACAGCAATCCTAAATGACTCACTAGACCAGATGGAATTAATTGACATCTTCAGAACATTTCACCCCAAAGCCACAGAATATACATTCTTCTCAAGTGCACATGGGTCATTTTCAAAGATAGACCATATGCTGGGTCACAGGCAAAGTCTCTTCAAATTCAAGAAGATAGAAATTATATCAAGCATCTTCTCAGATCACAGTGGCATAAAACTGGAAATCAACTACAATAAATACAATCCAAAGAAATCAAACACATGGAGACTAAACAGCATGCTATTAAACAAGGACTGGGTCACCAGAGAGATCAAGGAAGAAATAAAAAACATCATGGCAACAAATGACAATGAAAACACAACAATCCAAAATCTATGGGACACAGCGAAAGCAGTCTTTAGAGGGAAGTTCATAGCTCTACAGGCCTATTGCAAAAAACAAGAAACAATGGTAATAAATTACTTAACCCTACAACTCAAAGAGCTAGAAAAAGAGCAGCAAGAAAAGCCCAGTGTAACCAGAAGGAAGGAAATAACAAAGATCAGAGCGGAGATAAATGACATAGAGACCAAAGAAACAATACATAAGATCAACAAAACCAAGAGCTGGTTCTTTGAAAGGATAAACAAGATTGATGGACCTCTAGCCAGGCTCACCAAGAAGCAAAGAGAGAGGACCCAAATAAATAAAATCAGAAATGAAAGAGGTGAAATAACAACAGACCCCGCTGAGATACAAAGGATTGTTACAAAATACTACGAACAACTCTATTCCAACAAACTGGACAACCTGGAGGAAATGGACATATTCCTAGAAAAATATAACCTTCCAAAAATCAATCAAGAAGAATCTAAACAGCTCAATAGGCCAATAACTATGGACGAAATTGAAGCAGTCATCAAAAAGCTTCCGACAAACAAAAGCCCGGGGCCTGATGGCTTCACAGGAGAGTTTTACCAAACATTCAAGGAAGAACTAAAACCTATCCTCCTCAGACTATTCCAAAAAATTCAAGTGGAAGGAACACTTCCAAGCTCCTTCTATGAAGCCAGCATCACCCTAATACCAAAACCAGATAAAGACAACACAATGAAAGAGAATTACAGACCAATATCCCTCATGAACATAGATGCCAAAATCCTCAACAAAATTCTAGCAAATCGGCTCCAGCAGTACATCAGAAAGATCATACACCATGACCAAGTAGGATTTATCCCAGGAATGCAAGGATGGTACAATATCCGCAAATCAATAAACGTGATACATCACATAAACAAATTGAAAGATAAAAATCACATAGTCATATCAATTGATGCAGAAAAAGCATTTGACAAAATCCAACACCCTTTCTTGATAAAAGCTCTCAACAAGGTGGGAATAGATGGCTCATACCTCAACATAATAAAAGCTATATATGATAAACCCACAGCAAACATCATACTCAATGGACAAAAACTAAAGACATTTCCCCTAAGAACAGGAACAAGACAGGGATGCCCACTCTCACCACTCCTGTTTGACATAGTACTGGAAGTATTAGCCATTGCAATTAGACAAGAAGAAGAAATAAAAGGCATCCAGATTGGAAAAGAACAAGTAAAGCTGTCTTTATTTGCAGACGACATGATATTGTACATAAAAAATCCGAAAGACTCCGTCAAAAAACTAATAGACTTAATAAATGAATTCGGCAATGTAGCAGGATACAAAATTAACGCCAAGAAATCTATGGCCTTTCTATACACCAATAGTGAACTTACAGACAGAGAGACTAAAAAGGCAATCCCATTTACCATCGCACCAAAAAAATTAAGATACCTAGGAATAAACTTAACTAAGGAGGTTAAAGACCTATACACGGAAAACTACAGGACACTGAAAAAAGAGATAGAGGAAGACGTAAACAGATGGAAGAACATACCATGTTCATGGATTGGTAGAATCAACATCATTAAAATGTCCATACTACCCAAAGCTATCTATAGATTCAATGCACTCCCCATTAAAATACCAACGGCATATTTCACAGACCTTGAAAGAACTCTCCAAAAATTCATCTGGAATAAAAAAAGACCCCGAATAGCCACAGCAATCCTGAGAAAGAAGAATAAAGTAGGAGGGATCTCAATACCAGATTTCAAGCTGTATTACAAAGCCACTGTTCTCAAAACAGCCTGGTACTGGCACAAGAACAGACATATAGATCAATGGAACAGAATAGAGAATCCAGATATTGACCCAAACCACTATGCTCAATTAATATTTGACAAAGGAGGCATGAACATACAATGGAATAAAGACAGTCTCTTCAATAAATGGTGTTGGGAAAATTGGACAGATACATGCAAAAAAATGAAGCTTGATCACCAACTTACGCCATACACAAAAATAAACTCAAAATGGATACAGGACTTAAACATAAGACGGGAAACCATAAAAATACTAGAGCAATCCACAGGCAGCAAAATGTCAGACATATGCCAAAAGAAATTCTTCACTGACACTGCCCCTAGGGCAATGGAAGCTAAAGAGAAAATTAACAAATGGGACTACATCAAAATAAAAAGCTTTTTCACAGCAAAAGAAACCATCAACAAAACAACAAGAAGACCCACTGCATGGGAGAACATATTTGCAAATGGCATCACTGATAAAGGTTTAATCTCCAACATCTACAGGCAGCTTATACAACTTAATAAAAGGAAGATAAATGATCCAATAAAAAAATGGGCAACAGACCTAAATAGAACCTTTTCAAAAGAAGACAGAAGGAAGGCCAAGAGACACATGAAAACTTGCTCAACGTCACTAATTATCCGAGAGATGCAAATCAAAACAACAATGCGGTACCATCTCACACCTGTCAGAATGGCTATCATCAACAAATCAACAAACGACAAGTGTTGGCGAGGATGCGGAGAAAAAGGAACCCTCGTGCACTGCTGGTGGGATTGCAGACTGGTGCAGCCACTGTGGAGAACAGTATGGAGTTTCCTCAAAAAACTGAAAATGGAACTCCCATTTGACCCAGTAATCCCACTCCTGGGAATATATCCGAAGAAACTAGAAACACCAATTAGAAAGGATATATGCACCCCTATGTTCATAGCAGCGCAATTCACCATAGCTAAGATTTGGAAACAGCCTAGGTGCCCGTCAGCAGATGACTGGATCAGAAAACTGTGGTACATCTACACAATGGAATACTATGCTGCCATAAAAAAGAAGGAATTCTCATCATTTGCAGCAACCTGGGAGGAATTGGAGAACATTATGTTAAGTGAAATAAGTCAGTCAATGAAAGAAAAATACCACATGATCTCACTCATTTATGGATAATAAAGAACATTATAAACTTGAACAAAAAGATAGATACAGAGACAGTAAAGCATCAAACAGACTGTCAAATTACAAGGGGAAGGTTAGGGAGAGGTGGGGGAGATAAGAGATCAATCAAAGGACTTGTATGCATGCATATAAGCATAACCAATGGATGCAAAACTCTGGGGGGTGGGGGCATATATGGGAGTGGGGTGTGGGGAGGGCAATGGTAAGATATGTACACATATAATACCTTAATAAAAAAATTGAAAAAAGAAAAAAAATATATATATATATATATATACAACATATTATAAATAATTTATATCTGGAGTATATAAAGAACAAAATAAATAAATAAGTAATATGAACAAGCAAGTCCAAGATAGGGAAACTCTAATGGCCAATAAATATACTAAATGCTGCCAAAACTCAGTTATAATCAAAATATTTAAAAATTAAAATGAGAGACTACTTTCTATATTCATCAAATTGGGAACAAATAAAATGTCTAATGCATTTTGAACAAAGCTATAGGAAAAGTACATCCATACACTATTGGTGGTAATATGAATTGATTCAGCCACTTTGGAGGAAATATGGCAATAGTTTAGATGTGCATACCCTCTGACCTAACAATTCTACTTCCACATAATTTCCTTAGGGAGATACTAAGATACTTGTACAGAAGGAGGATTGCCCAGAATGTTTACTGTGACATTGTTAACAAGAGTAAACAAATTGGAAACAACCTAAATATCCATTAGTATAGGGATGGTTAAATAAACTGTGGTACATTCACATAACAAAATGCTTTATAGTAGTTTAAATGGAACAGGTTTGTTTGTTTTTTTAAAAAAGGAAGAAGTATGTAAATCTATATGTAGCAACCTAGAAAGAAATTTAAGATATATTATTTGATTAAAAAGCTATTGCCCTAACTGGTTTGACTCAGTGGATAGAGCGATGGCCTGCGAACTGAAAGGTCCCAGGTTTGATTCCAGTCAAGGGCATGTACCTTGGTTGCGGGCACATCCCCAGTAGAAGGTGTGCAGGAGACAGCTGATTGATGTTTCTCTCTCATCAATGTTTCTTTTGTAGCCTTCTCTTGGATTAGGACATTGATTCAAGTAGACCCTAGTGTAACATGCAAATGTGTCACCTACTAGAGAGTAAGCTCAATGAGGGGAAAGATCATGTCTGTCTAATTGATCTTGGCATTCCTGATTTAGCACAGTCCCTGGTACTTGGATGTGTTTGTTAGAAAATAGTTCTAACCTGTGTCTATGCCCCTTTTATTTATTAGCACAAACAATTCTGTTTTATCTCTAACACATTTATTCAACAGATATTTATAAGGTCCCTCCTATGTGCCTGGCACTGTACATTGAATATTTTTCATGTAAATGTTGAATGAATATTAGCATCATTAACACAATAGTATTGAAACATGTTTATTTATAAGCTTAGCTAACTGACTAATAAGAAAGGAAGAGACAACTGGGGACCTAGCACAGGACACAGGGACCTGAGTGACCCACCCTGGGAGATCATAGGAGGAGGAGCACTGGCCTGTAGGCAGGCCATTTTCTAGTACCTCATTATTGACATCATGAGAAGATTAACATATACTTCTTTGTGTACATATTAATTCAACAATATATTGATCACTTACTCTACCTAGATGCCTTCAAGGAAAGCATATGGCTGGGGAGTGTGATGAACAGAATGTGGGTTTTGGGTCAGGCTAAAAGTATAGCTAGTTGGGAGATCCCAGGAGAGTTGCCGGACCTCTCTGAGTCTCAGTGAAATGGGATGACTACACCTCTGACAGAATTATTTTGCAGTTTTAAACACATTCTTGTAAAATGCCTGGTACTTAGTAGGTGTTAAGGAATCGATAATTAAAAGTATTATTGACCTAACAGCCTTAAAACCTTACATAACAGCTAAAGGTAGGAAAGGGCAGAATGAAATATAATCTACTATTAAGAAGAGGGTCACAAGATTGCTGACCAGAGGAAAATATAACAATTTCCAACTTATTCTGGGGGTTGGGAGAATGCTTCCCAGAGACAATGACATTTCATATTGTGCCCTAGAGGATGAGGAGAATTTCCATAGATAGGAAGAGGAAGATATGTGTCTGTGCATTATCTTTCCCTATAACAGAAAGATATTCCTGTACCAGATGCAGAATGAAATTGGGTAGGGTGATAAAGAAAAGGAGAGAGACAGTTAAGATTATGTCTCTATAACTGCAAACATATATTTTGGCAGTGAATAAATGTATCATCAAAAATCACAGGTGAAGAAAGTAAAAAAAGAATTGGAGCTGAGTATCAGGATAAAATCATTTTACTAGAAAGATGGTTTTGATTATGAGACAATCTCCAAGAAAAAGAAAATAATCCTTTGCTCATGTGTTTCCTTAACTAGAAAGTATCTTGGATACATTTGAATCTTTTGATTGCCCAATTGAATGAAAGTCTTAAAACAGGAATGGAGAACATTCCCTTGGAAATTGTGCTCTGGCAGTCTAGACAGAAGCCCTGCCCATATGTATTTCAGCATCCTGTACAAGAAACATAATCTAAATCCTACTGCACAGTTGGACTTTGTACTATATAATGACTCATACCCTAACTGTTTCATGTGTATGCATTGCCCGACTAGATTCCGCACTCTCTGAGGTCAGGAATACTGTCATCTGTCCTGAGAATTTAGCATCATTACAGGCACAGAGTCTCCTTAGCTTGGGTTTCTCCACTCGGTCATCTCTCCAGTACTTACATATTCATTATTAGGTGATGAATTAGAGTGAAAACAGGGCCCATATTAACTCACTTGTAATTATTTTCCAGGTTGCTAATTTTAGCCCTCAAGTTTATAATTGTCAGGTGGACAGATTAAAAATAGCATCAATGTTTGGTTCCTCTACAATATGCAGCAACAGGTTTTCCTCTAAGACTCAGAGAGGAGTGAAAATATGGAATATGAGCAAATTCCTAGGGGTGCCATACCCGAAAGTCAAATAATGTGACTAAACTCAAGAACAGAGAGGGGAGGAGAAACCAAGATGGCGGCATAGGTAAACACTTAAACTGCAGCCTCGCACAACAATTTCAAAAATACAACTAAAAGTCAAAACGGACATCATCCAGAACCACAGGAAAGCTGGCTGACTGAAACGCCCACAACTAGAAGGAAAGAGAAAACCACAAGGAAAATCAGAGGAGCCGTAAAAGCCTGAGGTACGGAGACACGGGCGGAGACACGGGCGCGCGCGCGTGCAGGGAGGACGGAGCCAGAGAGGACGGGGCGACTGAGTGCCTGGCCGGCGTTCTCTAGCAGGAAGGAGATAAAAGCTCCAGATTGCGCTGAATCCCAGCTACGAATGCACTGAACCCCAGTTCCGGGCGAGACCCTGGGAAGACAGGCTCATACTGGTGGAATCTGGGCTGTAAGGCGGAAACTCAGGGGAGCGGCAAAAGGCAGAGCTCCTGAGGCATGCACGTGAATGCGCAAAGAGGACGGACTGTTGACTGTGCCGCTGAATTGCCCTAGTGAGAAGGAGACAAAAGTTCCGGACTGTGCTGAGCTCCAGTCCTGACTGCACTGAAACCCAGTTCCGGGCGAGAATCTGGGAATCCAGATTCATTGGGGGAGAGACTAGACTGTTTGGCAGTGGGCGAAACTCCAGGGCGCCTTTTTCTCAAAGGTGCTTGCAGGGAGTACAGAGGGACTCTGAGACCCAGGAACCTCATAGGGCGGGGCTGACGGGAAGCCAAGGATGTAGGCTCCACCCTGAAACTCCACCCCATCCAAGCTGAGCACAGAGGCTTTTACAATTTTGCAAGTCTAGTTGAATAAGGCTGTCTCCCGGCGTAGACACAGCTGATCCTCACAGCCAATTGGCCTGGAGGCCAAATCCTCCCAGTGTACCAACAGCAATCAAGGCTTAACAACACCAAGACTTTGCACTCAGCCCACAAAGGGGGGTACCAAGAGCAATCACCTAGGGAGATTGGGAAAGCTGAGCTACCGGCCCCTATAGGTCACTGACCACACAAAGCCACTCCATCAACACAGGGAGGCAGCCAAAATGTGGAGACATCAAAGCAGGTCACGAATAGAAGAGATGGAGGAAAGTAAACTAATGGATGACACAGTGTTCAGAACCACATTTATAAGGTTACTCAAGAATCTTCTAAAAACCTCTGATAAACTTGAAAAGACCTTCAAGGACCTTAATGAGAATACCAAAAAAATGGAAAAGGACCAGTCAGAAATTATGCATACACTGTCTGAAATAAAGAATATACAGAAACTCAACTGTAGATCACCGTACACCAAGAGTCAAACCAAAGTTCTGGAACATGAGGAAGCAAAAAACACCCAACCAGAGAGGCGGAAAGTAAGAAGAATCCAAAAGTGTGAGGATAGCGTAAGGAGCCTCTGGGATGGCTTTAAGCATACCAACATCCGAATTTTTGGGGTGCCAGAAGAAGACAGAAAGCAAGATATTGAAAACCTATTTGAAGAAATAATGACAGAATACTTCCCCCACCTGGTGAAAGAAATAGACTTACAAGTCCAGGAAGCGCACAGAACCCCAAACATGAGAAATCCAAAGAGGACCACACCAAGACACATCATAATTAAAATGCCAAGGGCAAAAGACAGAGAATCTTGAAAGCAGCAAGAGAAAAACAGTTAGTTACCTACAAGGGAGTACCCATACAACTGTCAGCTGATTTCTCAACAGAAATTATGCAGGCCAGACGGGAGTGGCAAGAAATATTCAAAGTGATGAACAGCAAGAACCTACAACCAAGATTAATCTACCCAGCAAAGCTATCATTCAGAATTGAAGGTCAGATGAAGAGCTTCACAGACAAGAAAAAGCTAAAGGAGTTCATCACCACCAAACCAGGATTACATGAAATGCTAAAGGGTATTCTTTAAGAAGAGGAAGAAGAAAAAAAAGGTAAAGGTAAAAATTAGGAACAACAAAAAGACATCAAATACATACCTACCAACAAGTGAATCTAAAAATCAAGTGAATAAAAAAATCTGAAGAACAAAATGGACTGGTGAATATAATAGAATCAGGGACATAGAAAGGGAGGCGACAGACAATTCTCAAGGGGAAGGGGGTCTGAGGGGTGCAGGAAGAGATTGGACAAAAATCTTACACCTATGGATGAAGATAGTGGGGGGGGTAAGGTTATGGGGTGGGGTGAGGAATCAGGTGGAGGGGAGCTATGGGGGGGGAAGAGGAACACCTATAATAATCTGAAAAATAAAGATTTATATATTAAAAAAAGAACAGAGAGGGGTTGCTTTATACCAGTGGTCGGCAAACTAGTCAGTCAACAGAGCCAAATATCAACAGTACAACGATTGAAATTTCTTTTGAGAGCCAAATTTTTTAAACTTAAACTTCTTCTAATGCCACTTCTTCAAAATAGACTCGCCCAGGCCGTGATATTTTGTGGAAAAGCCACACTCAAGGGGCCAAAGAGCCGCATGTGGCTCGCGAGTCGCAGTTTGCTGACCACGGCTTTATACGATTAGGATTAGGTCGTGTATCCCTGAATCAATCAAAGTTCTGCCTTGTGGCATGTTACTAACCTGTGATATTGGAGAGAAAAATAGCCCCACTTTTGCATGAAAGGATGGTTTATGTTTTGTCCTAAAGTCCTTTGCCAGTGACCGCTGGGAAGGTCTATTAGGGTCCCTGAAACATTTCAGGAGTGAAATTGATCAAGGAAAAGGTGTGGCTTCGAGGAGGAGGCACAGTGTGACTTTTCAGTTATAAGAGACCATCTTTTAGCCTCCTCCCCTTCTTCTCCAGAGGTTGACTGCAGCTTTAATTAACTGGAAACTTGCCACATGGGAGTTGTTAAAAATGCAGAATCACAGGTTCTCCCTTTAACAAGATCTCTGGGTGATTCATATGCACAGTAAAGTTTGAGAATCTCTGCATTCAATCTTCTGGGCCTGCTTCCTCTTCTGTTACTTGGAATTGAGAACACCAATCTATCAGTGAGATTGGCTAGGGATAGCAAATGAGATAACCTGGAGTGACAGTGTGCTTGAGCCATTTGTTATATTTCAAGGAGTTTTGAGGGCCAATTGTTAAGCTGTTGGTTGTTTGAAATTGGGCTATTGTGGGAATATTTGCAGACCCTACAAATCTTCACATCCTGCAAATCAGGGATTTTCTTTTATTTTTCAGAGACCCTGATTATCTGCACTCCACTACAGGGCCTTAAACAGGTGAAAGCCAAGTCCTGTGGGTGTGGAGTCTGCCATGCCCAGCATTTGAAGGACACTTGCAGGTTGCAATGTGTTTTTAGAAGCAGGAGCACCAGTTTGAGTTTAGCCCTAGGCTCTGGATAACAAAACAGGGAGTGAAGGTAGGAAAGGGGGGAAGATACCAAAAGAGGAGGCTTCCCAGACTCAACCTGAAATTCTCCAGTTGGGCTCCCCTACAGTTCCTTGGAGCCTGCACTCCACAGCTGGAGCTCATTACTGTTTCCCTCACCAGTTAGAGGCTCAAAGGCCTTGTTCTGTTATATGACAGAGGGTCTGCACTTTGGCAGCAAGGGAAGCCAGGCCCAGCACAGTGCCACTGCGCCTTGTCTGAGGAACAAGTTTTTAAATCATTAAGAAAATGAAAATGAAAAACCATGAGAGAGGAGCATATTCGCCTGCTAGTCAACTTACTTAATTCACATGGTGCATTAATGGGACATTAAGATCACACCAGAAAGAAAGAAGCATTCTTTCCATGCAGCTCTCTAGTTCATATAGGGCAAAGATGAACTTCAACAGCTTTGCAAGATGATGATCTGTCTCTCAGAGGTACAATAAGTATTTTGTGATCCTGAGGTTGCTATGGTGGCTGATTTTGTGTTGAATAACAAACTACTATATAAAGGAGGGCAAATCTACATAAAATATGCCTATGGTTTTATGGCTCTCTAACTCACCCATACTGATCTGTTATTGAAGAAACATGTTTGAACACAGAGCAATGAGGCATGGATATATGTTCTGCCAGTAAAGAGGTTTCTTAGGTGGTTTCAAGTGGCTATCTATTTTCCTCTGGCTAAAGAGCCATTAATTGCCAGCATAGCTTACTGGAATTATTTTGCAAGCCTTTTAGGACAAAGGGTGTGATGAGGAGCACTTGGTATTTTTTCAGATAATATAAAGTACAACCTAATGAGTATGTTTCCATTTTGATGCACAGAAATATAATAATCTTCTTTTGGATGGAATACATATTCAGACCATGTTTGTAACAAAATGAAGTTTTAATATAAAATAAAACCCCTGAAACTCACCACTGTATTGTTTCTCTGTCTTTTATCTCTTGCCTCTCTGAGCTACAACATTCCATGGAATCCAGAATTATATTATCACAGCCCAACTTCCTTTTTTCAAGCAGAACACATTGCAGCTCTCTGGAAATAACGCAATATTGTCAGTTCCAAGCACCTCCCCCATTCCAACCTCCACCCATTCTTGGTGTCATTATTTTTCATAAAGAAGTTGTAGTAGAACAAAGTGTATGTCTATTTGTAGCAATTTTTAACCTTGGCCGATGACTAAGATATGACACTTTCCCCAGAAGCAAGATAACTACATTCCAGTTTTCACAGAGCAACAGCGTGTTATTCTGTACCTTTTTTGTCCCGATGTCCAAGTTAACATCTAAGCCATAAACATTTTACTTTCTTGTGGAAGTGCAACCAACCAATGATCCACACAAAGGCAACCTCCAGCTAGGAAAGCCACTCTCATCTCATAAGTGAGTGGAGTATGGCGATGACTCATGAGAGCTTACAAATGGCAAAACCAGGTGTCTGAATTTCCAAATAATATTAGAGGATCTCCCTAACATTACTGGAACTTGAGTGGGATTGAACTCCATCTCAGTACCAACTGCAACAAGGAAGAGTGTGCAGGCGTTTTTGATTTTCCTGTTGCATTCTTTCAGTCAGCCAACTTTTACAGAGGTTAGCCACTTGATTGGAGCCTGGGATTTCACTTGGCCCTGAGCCACCAGCACTAACACATGTCTAAGGACTCACAGCTGCCTCACTAGTAGGTTCCTAAAACCTCCACCTCAGATGTGGGTTTTTCAGGCTGTATGATGTCTGCTTCTCAAGCTTCCATGACAGAGGGCTAGAAAGAGAAAGGAGCTGGTAGATGTGAGCTCCAATAAGTGCCCGCTCCCAGGAAGCAGGCCAGGCTAAACCACACACTGCAAGCTAGGCTTTAGGATAGTTTTCCAGGATATCAGCCTCTGACTGACTCCTGCTGGTCTCAATCCCACCCTTCCATAACCCAGGTCAGCCCCCAAGCCATGGATGGGCAAAGGAACTTGATGCTGAAACTAATCACTGCCCACCCCAGAAAAGTTTGGGAAAGTTCTTGAGCCATTTCCTTGTCTATAAGACAAGTTAATCAATTAGAAGTTATAATGATAAGCAAATGTTAATAATGAATGGGTCTTGCTCCTTAACTGAAATGTCATGGTAGTATCTACAAGCTGGAAGTTAGCATACTTTCTAGAACAAAAGGCAAAGGAGAGCTGAAGTCTACTTCTACCTATGTCACTGACACACTGGCTAACCTTTAGCAGGTCACATTTGTTCTCTGTGACTCAGTTTTTCCATATGTACAAGAAGGAAGTTGGATTAGATGATCTCCAAGGCCACTTCCAGTTCCAAATATTGAATGGGTCTGTGTTGCACACGTTGGCTTTACAGCTAGGCTTCCCCAGATGGCTATCAGAAGGTTCTCTCTCTTTCTGTTACATGCCCATCTCAGACCAACTTGATATAGTAAAGGACTAAAACAATAAGCTGGTAGCAGCAAAAAGTAACAAGCTCAGCCCACACAGCAAGAACATTTGCCAACACATGGTATTTTCTCAGCTAAACAGATTCCAGACACATCTGCACAGCACCTAAGACACAAATCAACAAGAAAACACATGAACTTCATGGGTGGCCTTTTCAAGATGTTCAAAATGTTCTAGGATATAAACTCACCAAGTCTATCCACACTCCCACCCTCTAAAAATTATAGGGTCCCTTTAACACTAGGTCCTGCCTTGCTTGCAACCATCAATCAGCCTTTAGTCACCTTGCACCCTAAAATCAGCTCAGCTCTACTTACTCCCTAGGTCCCAAATCTCCTTGGTTGCAGGTCAAAGTATGAATTCTCTCCTAGGCACAGCTGCCTCTAAAACAATGGCTGGTTATAGATCCTGCCAATAAGGAGCAAAAATTTGAAGTCTACTTCTAGCTATGTCACTGGCATGATGGCTAACCTTTGGCAGGTAACTTTTGCTCTCTGTGACTCAGTTTTCCCATCTGTACAAGAAGGAAGGTGGATTAAACAATCTCTAAGGCAACTTTCAATTCTGATTTTGACTGATTTCATGTTTCAGATCACAAACCCTGGCCTAGAAATCAGGAGGCCGGAGATCTAGTTCTACCTTTGCCACTTACTAGCTGTGGGTGTCCTACTTGTACAGATGGCAAAGGACTTGAGGACCTTTGAGGCACACCATAAAATAGTGACAACCACTTGGCTAACAAAAACTTTGTGCTTTAGATAGCGAAGGTGGTGGCTAACAGGATGGCAGTGAGGGAGAGAGTGGGAGGGAGCAAAAGGGGAGTGCATGGACATGTGTGTGTGTGTGTGTGTGTGTGTTACAGTTATATTCCACAGGACTGTTGGGGGCTGGTGGACCAGGCTCCCCTAGCAGGGCAGCCTCTACTATCACTGCAATCTCTCCCAGGCTTGCCAGATCTGCTGCAGAGACCGTGCCATCTTGAAGGAGTGTGCGGCTGTGACTGGGAGCCCAGCCTCACCTCCACCCGGGGAGACCTTGGACACCAACTGGGACCCTACAGCCACACCGGCCAGGGAACTGCTGCATCAGCTTCGAACCCATGAACACCGAGACTTCAGACTCCCCGGCTGTGGGCTCCTAAACAGTTTGTCCAGGGGGGAGACAAAATGGCGGCTGAATAGGCAGACATGTCCTGCGCCTTCTCACAGTGCAGATAGAAGAAACAGCTGAATCGAATAACATCTACCTGGAATGGGCGAATTAAACACAGCTGGTGAGACAATCCATGGCCAGAAAGGACAGAGGACACCTAGAGAATGGTAGGATCAGGGATCTGGGTTTGAGAGAGAGAAGCACGCAACTGGGACTAGAGGGTCAGAAGGAAACTGCGCTGCACCAAGTCTGCGTCCCTTGGGGACATACATAACACTAGACTGTGGAAGGGGATCCATAAGACTGCTGGCAGCTGGGGACTCTAGATTTAAGTCCACAGCCATGGGAGGCTGTGCCCAGAAAGGCAGCCTAAAGTTCTGCACTGGCCGCCCAGTGCCGGGGGGAGAGAGATGCACAGTGGCATGGTTGCTCTGTCTTTATAATTCCCTTGCTTTTACTCACTAAACCCAGTACATAGGATCTTTTAATTAAACACTCACCATGGCCGCAGTTCAGGAGAAGGTGGTTTTGTGGAAGCTGGGGAGCAAACTAGGGAGAGGCAACCAGAAAGCCAGCTCTGGGACAGTCCAGTCCCTCCAACCCTGAACAGCCATTTTTCTCCTGAAAAGCCAGACCCCCCTAGCAGTGCAGCCACACCCAACCTTGAGCTCTGCAGGGAAACAAGGATTCTGAATACACTTAGGAAGCCCTCGGGGATTGGGTTGAGGGGCCATTTGGTCCCAGAAACTAATACAGATACACCACCACCTAGAGGCTGTGTCAGAAATAGGCACTTGTGTAAATACAACTGAAAGCAGGCAGAAAAACAAAGCAGAGAGAGTGGTCCTGAGTCTGACACACAGGAGTGATGGATTACTGGGAGCTTCAACATGGTGCTGACTACCTAACAAGAAACTGAGACATAACAGACAGAACAGTAGAAAGGGGTCTTAAACCATCCCCCACGGGACATTAAAACTCAGCTGAAGCGAACGACACTTCACTACTTCACTATTTTATTTTTTATCTTTTATTTAAGGAATTATTTTTTTCTTTTTTCTTTTGTTATTTATTTATTATTTTCACCTTTTATTTTTTTGGATGAGTGTTCTACATTCTATTTTTATTTTTTTATCATTATTTTACTTTATCTCATTTTTTCCTTTTTGCTAACCATTTATTCCTCACTTCTGCCTTTTTCATCCTGTTTCTGTTCTTTCTCTTGTCCCTGCTTTAGTTTTTCTCTCTCCTTTCTTTTTACTCGTTGTTAAAAATTGATCTTCTTTATCTGCTTTATTGGTGCATTACTACTATAGTAGTCTCTGCTGGCTTACTCATATATCTAATTTCCTCTCCCCTGCTCCAAGTCCATGCACCCTTCTCTTTTCTCTTTCTTTGCTAGCCAATTTTTTGTTGTTGTTTGTTTTTGTTTTATGCTTTTGTTTTTCCTTTCTTTGCTTGCTCTCTTCTTCTACTAATAGCTTAATTAGTTTCACTCACCAAACTCAAGCCTATTTGCTCTCTACTCTATTCTCCTTTTTGAAAAATAGATGAATATATAGATAGATAGATTAAAGAAAGGGGAAAATTTATATATCTATATATATAAAAGCCCAACTACCGGAATGGCGCAATGACCAGAACAAACGGAAAAACCAATGGCTATGACACATACCATGACAGCCAACCAGCCTGATTTGAACCTCGATCGCCCTCCCCTGTTGGAGAGTGGGAATTTTTGAGCACTACTGAGGCCATGGACTATGCCCCAGATAGAATTGTCAGTGCTGACACCAGGCCAGGCCTTGAGATACGGTCTCATGGCCGCTTCCCAGCATGTAGGCCTTCTTTCATAGAACACTGTCAGCTTTCTGAAGAACAGGATGACCCTGTTAATAACATGGTCGTCATTGGCATGATCCTGACGTTGCTTGGGAAATATTGTTTTGTCTTGGGTTACTTGTTCTGCAAAAACTGGATGTGGACACAACAGCCCAGTCATACCAGAGGAGCCAGCGGCTCCCTCAGCTCACCTTCCCTCTCCAGGTGAGGCTCACTGAAGGGCCTCCCCGTCTCCTTGCAGGAAGTCCAGCAAGATGAGAGCGGGGTGGGAGAAAAGATGGCGACCGGCAGGAAGGTAGGGAGAGAGAGAGTGTGAGTGAGGAACCCATAGAGGAGAGTGTAGATGTGTGTGGTGTGTGTGTGTGTATGAGATAGGGTCAGTTAGATTCTGCAGGTCTTCCAAGGGGCTCCCGAACAGGGCAGCCCTAGACGGCGGAGCTCCACGCACAAAGCGGACACTTCTCGGAGGCTGGTGCGGACGCAGAGACCACGCCACCTTGAGAAACAGAGCTGCCTGAGACTCGGATCCTGGCTTCTGACACAAACCAGGACCCTGCAGCCACTGGGGACAGAGAACTGCTATCACAGCTTCAGACCAACAGACAACAAGAATCCAGACTTCCCGGCAGATTTCCGTGAGTCAAAGAGCCTATCCCCCTCCTCGCAGGCGCTGATAGCGCCATAGTAACTGATAGACCCGCCCCTCGCCCAAGCTGCTCACAGGCGCGCACACAGACAGTGCCATAGTAACTGATAGACCCGCCCCTGGCCCAAGCTGCAGAGCTTTGCGCAGGGACTCGCTCCCTCTTAGGGAATTTGGCGCGCGCTCGCGCGCGCGGGACAGAAGCAGCTCCCCGTCGGGGAAATCTGTCAGTGCGCACAGAGGGCTCCCCTTTGGGGAATTTGGGGGAATTTGGCTTGCGGGTCACAGCTCCCCCTTTGGGGATTCTTAAGAGCATGCACAGAGGGGCTTCCCTTTGGGGAATTTGGCGCGCAGGACGGACTCCGCCCCCCTTCCAGGACTTTGGGAGAGTGCACTGAGCCGGCTCACCTTCAGGATTTTAAGAATGTGTGCTCTAGCCGGTTTGGCTCAGTAGAGAGAGCACACACAGGACTCAGCTCCACTTCAGGGAATTTGGCACGCCGGACACAGCTGCCTGGGATCCCTGACTCACAGCGCATTCACACTAAGAGCCAGCGACTCCAGTTGTTGGTGCGTGCACACACAGGGACCCTGATTCTCAACGAGAAACCGCACAAGGCAACAGAGACTTTGACACTCGAGTCTTGGTGAAGACACAGGGAAACTCTGACTCCTGGCACATGCTAAGGATCTCATTCTCGGCACATACCAACAGTGTGGTGCAGACAGGGCCCCTGATTCTAAACGTGCACACGAGACCACACGGAACACTGGGGACACTGATCCTGGGCAAGTCTGGTTCCCACCAACCAAAGGCAGCCACACGTCCTAGTGTCAGAGCACTTCAGTGAAACTAGGGTGGAGTGAAGTCCCCACAGCACACGGCCCAGGTCCACGCAAACGGAAGCTTGAGCTTTCTGGTAATAGCCAGAATGGGGAAACGAAATAACTCACAGAGGAAAGAAAATGTGGAGTCGCCAAGAAAGGAAATTAGTGAAACTGAAGCTTGCAACATGACCGAAAAGGAGTTCAGAGTAATGGTCATGGAATTTATACATCGGATGGATGAGAAAATCAACAACTTATGCAAGAATCAGGAAGAAATGAAAAGTGATATAGCTACAATCAAAAACACCATGGAAAGTTTCAACAGTAGACTACAAGAAGCAGAGGACCGAATTAGTGAGTTAGAAGATCAGGTACAGAAACAAGCTCAATATGAACAGCAATTGGAGAAAAAAATTAAAAAGCAGGAGGAAAGCCTAAGAGAGCTTCGGGACAACCTGAAACGAAGTAACATGCGTATAATAGGGCTGCCAGAAGGACAAGAAGAGCAGCAGGGATTAGAAAATCTATTCGAAGAAATAATGACAGAAAACTTCCCGGATATGGGAAAGATAAAAGTTACGCAAGTACAGAGAGTCCCAAGCAGGATCAACCCAAAAAGACCCACGCCAAGACATGTCATAATTTCAATGGAAAATATAAATGATAAAGAGAGAATCCTAAAGGTGGCAAGAGAGAGACAGAGAGTTACCTACAAAGGAACACCCATCAGATTGTCAAATGATTACTCAACAGAAACACAACAAGCTAGAAGTGAATGGAAGGAGGTATACAAAGTGTTGCAAAGCAAAGGACTGAATCCAAGAATACTATATCCAGCAAGACTATCAATCAAAATTGAAGGGGAAATCAGGAGCTTTGCAGACAAAAAAAGCCTCAGGGAGTTTATCACCACCAAACCAGGAATGCAAGAATTGCTAAAGGGAATACTGTAAAAAGAAGAAATAAACAGGTAAGAAGGAATACAGACACAAAAATAGATATGACTACAAACAAATACCTTTCAGTAATAACTTTAAATGTAAACGGACTAAATGCTCCAATCAAAAGACATCGAGTAGCTGAATGGATAAAAAAACACGACCCATATATATGCTGTCTACAAGAGACCCACCTCAGAACAAGAGACTCACACAGATTGAAAGTGAAGGGATGGAAAAATATCTTTCAGGCAAATGGAAATGAAAAAAAAGCTGGGGTAGCAATACTTATATCTGACAAAATAGACCTCAAAGTAAATGCCATAACAAGAGATAAGAAAGGCCACTTCATAATACTAAAGGGAGAAATCCAACAAGAAGAAATAATTCTGGTAAACATATACGCTCCCAATATAGGAGCACCCAAATACATAAAAAAACTCCTGGAGGATATCAAGGGAGAGATTAATAGCAACACAATCATAGTAGGAGACTTTAATACCCCACTATCACCACTGGACAAATCCTCTAAACAAAAAATCAGCAAAGAAACAGCAATCCTAAATGACTCACTAGACCAGATGGAATTAATTGACATCTTCAGAACATTTCACCCCAAAGCCACAGAATATACATTCTTCTCAAGTGCACATGGGTCATTTTCAAAGATAGACCATATGCTGGGTCACAGGCAAAGTCTCTTCAAATTCAAGAAGATAGAAATTATATCAAGCATCTTCTCTGATCACAGTGGCATAAAACTGGAAATCAACTACAATAAATATAATCCAAAGAAATCAAACACATGGAGACTAAACAGCATGCTATTAAACAAGGACTGGGTCACCAGAGAGATCAAGGAAGAAATAAAAAACATCATGGCAACAAATGACAATGAAAACACAACAATCCAAAATCTATGGGACACAGCGAAAGCAGTCTTGAGAGGGAAGTTCATAGCTCTACAGGCCTATTGCAAAAAACAAGAAACAATGGTAATAAATTACTTAACCCTACAACTCAAAGAGCTAGAAAAAGAGCAGCAAGAAAAGCCCAGTGTAATCAGAAGGAAGGAAATAACAAAGATCAGAGCGGAGATAAATGACATAGAGACCAAAGAAACAATACATAAGATCAACAAAACCAAGAGCTGGTTCTTTGAAAGGATAAACAAGATTGATGGACCTCTAGCCAGGCTCACCAAGAAGCAAAGAGAGAGGACCCAAATAAACAAAATCAGAAATGAAAGAGGTGAAATAACAACAGACCCCGCTGAGATACAAAGGATTGTTACAAAATACTACGAACAACTCTATTCCAACAAACTGGACAACCTGGAGGAAATGGACATATTCCTAGAAAAATATAACCTTCCAAAAATCAATCAAGAAGAATCTAAACAGCTCAATAGGCCAATAACTATGGACGAAATTAAAGCAGTCATCAAAAAGCTTCCGGCAAACAAAAGCCCGGGGCCTGATGGCTTCACAGGAGAGTTTTACCAAACATTCAAGGAAGAACTCAAACCTATCCTCCTCAGACTATTCCAAAAAATTCAAGTGGAAGGAACACTTCCAAGCTCCTTCTATGAAGCCAGCATCACCCTAATACCAAAACCAGATAAAGACAACACAATGAAAGAGAATTACAGACCAATATCCCTCATGAACATAGATGCCAAAATCCTCAACAAAATTCTAGCAAATCGGCTCCAGCAGTACATCAGAAAGATCATACACCATGACCAAGTAGGATTTATCCCAGGAATGCAAGGATGGTACAATATCCGCAAATCAATAAACGTGATACATCACATAAACAAATTGAAAGATAAAAATCACATAGTCATATCCATTGATGCAAAAAAAGCATTTGACAAAATCCAACACCCTTTCTTGATAAAAACTCTCAACAAGGTGGGAATAGATGGCTCATACCTCAACATAATAAAAGCTATATATGATAAACCCACAGCAAACATCATACTCAATGGACAAAAACTAAAAACATTTCCCTTAAGAACAGGAACAAGACAGGGATGCCCACTCTCACCACTCCTGTTTGACATAGTACTGGAAGTATTAGCCATTGCAATTAGACAAGAAGAAGAAATAAAAGGCATCCAAATTGGAAAAGAACAAGTAAAGCTGTCTTTATTTGCAGACGACATGATATTGTACATAAAAAATCCAAAAGACTCCGTCAAAAATCTAATAGACTTAATAAAGGAATTCGGCAATGTAGCAGGATACAAAATTAACGCCAAGAAATCTATGGCCTTTCTATACACCAATAGTGAACTTACAGACAGAGAGACTAAAAAGGCAATCCCATTTACCATCGCACCAAAAAAATTAAGATACCTAGGAATAAACTTAACTAAGGAGGTAAAAGACCTATACACGGAAAAATACAGGACACTGAAAAAAGAGATAGAGGAAGATGTAAACAGATGGAAGAACATACCATGTTCATGGATTGGTAGAATCAACATCATTAAAATGTCCATACTACCCAAAGCAATCTATAGATTCAATGCACTCCCCATTAAAATACCAACGGCATATTTCACAGACCTTGAAAGAACTCTCCAAAAATTCATCTGGAATAAAAAAAGACCCCGAATAGCCACAGCAATCCTGAGAAAGAAGAATAAAGTAGGAGGGATCTCAATACCAGATTTCAAGCTGTATTACAAAGCCACTGTTCTCAAAACAGCCTGGTACTGGCACAAGAACAGACACATAGATCAATGGAACAGAATAGAGAATCCAGATATTGACCCAAACCACTATGCTCAATTAATATTTGACAAAGGAGGCATGAACATACAATGGAATAAAGATAGTCTCTTCAATAAATGGTGTTGGGAAAATTGGACAGATACATGCAAAAAAATGAAGCTTGATCACCAACTTACGCCATACACAAAAATAAACTCAAAATGGATACAGGACTTAAACATAAGACGGGAAACCATAAAAATACTAGAGCAATCCACAGGCAGCAAAATGTCAGACATATGCCAAAAGAAATTCTTCACTGACACTGCCCCTAGGGCAATGGAAGCTAAAGAGAAAATTAACAAATGGGACTACATCAAAATAAAAAGCTTTTTCACAGCAAAAGAAACCATCAACAAAACAACAAGAAGACCCACTGCATGGGAGAACATATTTGCAAATGGCATCACTGATAAAGGTTTAATCTCCAACATCTACAGGCAGCTTATACAACTTAATAAAAGGAAGATACATGATCCAATAAAAAAATGGGCAACAGACCTAAATAGAATCTTTTCAAAAGAAGACAGAAGGAAGGCCAAGAGACACATGAAAACATGCTCAACGTCACTAATGATCCGAGAGATGCAAATCAAAACAACAATGCGGTACCATCTCACACCTGTCAGAATGGCTATCATCAACAAATCAACAAACGACAAGTGTTGGCGAGGATGCGGAGAAAAAGGAACCCTCGTGCACTGCTGGTGGGAATGCAGACTGGTGCAGCCACTGTGGAGAACAGTATGGAGTTTCCTCAAAAAACTGAAAATGGAACTCCCATTTGACCCAGTAATCCCACTCCTGGGAATATATCCGAAGAAACTAGAAACACCCATCAGAAAGGATATATGCACCCCTATGTTCATAGCAGCGCAATTCACCATAGCTAAGATTTGGAAACAGCCTAGGTGCCCGTCAGCAGATGACTGGATCAGAAAACTGTGGTACATCTACACAATGGAATACTATGCTGCCATAAAAAAGCAGGAATTCTCATCATTTGCAGCAACCTGGGAGGAATTGGAGAACATTATGTTAAGTGAAATAAGTCAGTCAATGAAAGAAAAATACCACATGATCTCACTCATTTATGGATAATAAAGAACATTATAAACTTGAACAAAAAGATAGATACAGAGACAGTAAAGCATCAAACAGACTGTCAAATTACAAGGGGAAGGTTAGGGAGAGGTGGGGGAGATAAGAGATCAATCAAAGGACTTGTATGCATGCATATAAGCATAACCAATGGATGCAAAACTCTGGGGGGTGGGGGCATATATGGGAGTGGGGTGTGGGGAGGGCAATGGTAAGATATGTACACATATAATACGTTAATAAAAAAATTGGAAAAAAAAAAACCGGATGTGGTTAATGTGCTTAAAAGCGGTCCTACACAAAAGGTCGCTGCTGCTCTCTGGTCTCCCTGCGTGGAGAATGGCAGAGCAGTCGCTGGGTCGTCCGGCCGCCCGGCTAATAAAGGCTCCCTAAATTTTAATTTGGTCTGGGCTCCAGTGGTCATTCACTCGCATCCGCTCCACAACATTTGGAGGCCCCAGCGAGATAACCAGCCTTTGAGTGGTCCTGTGACCGGAGCCCACCGGGGTCCCCGGACTCTCTGACCCAGGGGGAGATCTCTGAGAGACGTTCCTCAGCCCCGGGACTGGTAGAGGTCTGAAACCCCGTCTGCTAAATTTCCTGATTGACTCTGATTGGAGCCACCTGGATCTGGTTCTTACCGGTAAGAAACTTATTTCTGGTTCTGTTCTGTGGGCGCCCATCTGGGGTCTCTGGAAGGCTGGATGCAGCACAACTTCGGAGACCAGATCCCGGTGCACGACGGTGCCCGGCGATCCTATTGGTTGTCTTTGTCTTTGTTATTCTGTGTTATTGTGGTCTAATTGTCTTTATCATTAGAATGGGTCAGTCTGCTTCATGTTCTTCTGTCTGTACTCCCCTGCAATGTTTTTTGAAAATTTTTCAGGAATTCAAGCAGCGAGCAGATGATTACGGAGCTTCCATTAATGCTTTTGATTTACAGAAATTTTGTCAGCGGGAATGGCCAACTTTCCCATATCCCAGTGAGTGGAAGGGGGAGCTTGATCACCTCCCCTAGGTCAAAAACTCAGACTGTCTGGTGTATAAATGTAAGTGTGAGAGTATTTGTTATCTCTTTCTGTTGTTTAATTTGTTTAAAGATAGGGTAGACCTGCTATGATGGAGTGCAAAAGTCTTTAGCAGCTGCTGAGACACCTTTTTCTCGGAGTCTTTTGTTCTCTGTCAGAGAGGGAATCAGCCCACTTAGCTAATAAAAATTTCTGTCTATGTTTGTATAAGTAAGGGTTTCAGTTTGCTCTGATTTGTGAATTTGCTGTATTAAATTGAAATTTTGGAATTCTAGGGTTAATTTGTGAAGGTAGTCACTCCAGAGAAGTTTAAACAAAGGCTTGTTGGGTTGAAACTTCTCCGGAGCAGGTGTAGAAAGGGTAGAGGCGTAGAAAGGGTAGAATTCACTCTCAGCCTGCTGAGATAGAGAAGCCCTAGGCTGGGCAACAGGGGATGGTTGGAGATATCAGAAGTGGTGAAGGTTGAGATCCTCTGTGGCCTTGGAGTAAAGCAGTGAAAATCTGGGAGGGAGAGCAGCAGTTTCTTAAGTGTAAAAAGCCTGGTTATACAGACTCTCAGACTGCTTGCCTTATTTCCCCTGCGAAGGACAGAGTAAATGGTTAATGCAGAAAAGGGGGAGAACAGGGAGAGATAGGTTTTTGTTGATTTTGCTGGGTACAACCAGCTCTGCTGGTGTCCTTGGTTTCTTGCTTATCTGAACTCTGTTGGCAAAACACAGTGGATCTTCCTCTTCCCGTTTTCTTCTCTTTAACCCTTCCAATACACATAAAGACTGAGCCTGGCAGGGTGGGGTTACTGGGTACTTCTTGGGCGGTGTTGGAATATTCAGCAAAGAAACTTTAAGATATAATATCTTTAAAGTTTAAGTTTTAAGAATCTCTGTCTCTCAAAAAGAAATATTTTTACCTACTCTTGGTTTTATCAATGAATGTCTAGTTATATTTTCTTGAAAAAGTACATTTAAAGTGTGGTCATAAGTATAATTCTAAAAAATTCTGGCTGTTTATTTTTTAGGATTCATTAAAGGATTAAGGTTTCAAAGAATAAGGAATACAAAGTAGAAGGTCGGAGGCATGGTTATACATTTTTAAACGACATAGAAAGAAGTTTTAAAGGCTAATTTAGAAGTGTCTGTTTCAATAGAAGGTAGTGTAGGTGTAAGAAGGAGAAGAAATATGTTGTAAAGAAATCAAATAATACAGACCAGTAAGCCAGGAAGAGTAAATAATTTGCATTCTGCCTCCCTAAACAGAGAGTAAATAGCTTATGCCAAAGTACTTAGGGAGGGACTAATAAAAGAAATCTAACAGTTACTATTTTTTATAATTTGAAAAGTCCATAAAAAGGACTGGCAAGGAAAATTCTATCTTAAAGCAGGTCAGTATATTTGTCTCCTTATACAATTCCTCCGAAATTTGGCAATACATTTCTTTGCATAAATACAATAAGACCGGTTTCCAATAGTGGTTTTATTAACCAGAAACTTTGACTGGATTATCATGTTTTAAAGAGCCCTGCCTGAACTCTGAAGACTTGAAGCCAATAAGAGTGCCATGGAGAAAGTCTGGTATCCTGCTTGGTAGCCCTGAAAATAGCTGGTGCTGGAGCATCAAGCCCAAACCCTACCATCACTGGTGGTTGGTCAGAGTAGAAGGGGAGCAATAAGGGCGCCTCTGCGTCCCTGCAGGACCCCCAAGCACTCTGAGCCGTGATGAGTAGGAGGGCTACTGAGATGGGCCTTAAAGCCTAAGGCATGGGCCCGGGTAGAGCCACTGCAGGTGAGGGATTCACCTAACTTAGCAGATACTACAGGCAGGCCTGACGGCAGCTGGATGGCTTGGCTTCCTGGCCCTATGGGGCACATTAAGATTCAACCATGAAATTCTGGCAAAGGCAGTCGGTTACCGTTCTTGTTATGTTTATGCAAACAATCTGGCCAAATTAAATACAATAGATAAATTAGTTTTGATAAACATGGGGGTAATTTTGAGGAGAAAAATTCTATTTCAATATTAGTTATTAAAACTGAAGGGTTTTCTTTCCCTTCCACCAGACCATTTGTTACAGTTTGTCTCCGCCAGGTCACAAGCTCACCTCCTTCTGTGCCCAGGCCTCATTGTCCCTCTGACAGACAGCAAGGATCTCTTGGCTCTGAGAGAAACTTCTGACCCGCCTCAGCAGGAAGTAGCTAGAAGAGCCTAACGACGTCCATTTTCCCTAAAAGAATTCAGAGCCAGGACCCTTGAGGTAATATATTAGGCAGTTAGACAGATATGAGTAGAGCAAGGACGATGGGCCAACTAGCACTACCAGATGTAATTAACTCTTTCCATCTCTACCTATGTGAGACAAGGAGGCTCCCCAGAAGCAAGAGGGAGTGAGGCTGCAGATAAAGCAGCCCAGGAGGCTGCTCTAAAACCAGTGGGGCCTCTACAGATTCTAGTGGCTCTTCCAAACCCTGACCTACCCATCTCACCAGCTTACATGAAAACCCAATCTAGAAAAGCTGAAATCCATAACCAATCTTTACTCGAGTTCTTACAGGCTTTACAGTCTACCTAGAAAGCAGTCCAGAAGCATCTCTGATCCGGTCCATCCTTCTACCCTGGTGACTCTGTTTGGGTAAAGAAATTTGCCACACAAGGACTGACTCCTACCTGGAAAGAACCACCCCCACAGCAGTCAAGGCCGATGGGATCCCGACGTGGCTTCATCACACCCAGCTTAAGATATCAAGCTTATAGTCCTCATGGGTCAATATAACTCCCTTGCCAACAATGACCCAAAAGAGTCAACGATTTGACTCATGTACATAAAACCAGTGGGGAATGTTGGAGAGTGGGAATTTTTGAGCACTACTGAGGCCATGGACTATGCCCCAGATAGAATTGTCAGTGCTGACACCAGGCCAGGCCTTGAGATACGGTCTCATGGCCCCTTCCCAGCATGTAGGCCTTCTTTCATAGAACACTGTCAGCTTTCTGAAGAACAGGATGACCCTGTTAATAACATGGTCGTCATTGGCATGATCCTGACGTTGCTTGGGAAAAACTGTTTTGTCTTGGGTTACTTGTTCTGCAAAAACCGGATGTGGTTAATGTGCTTAAAAGCGGTCCTACACAAAGGGTCGCTGCTGCTCTCTGGTCTCCCTGCGTGGAGAATGGCAGAGCAGTCGCTGGGTCGTCCGGCCGCCGGGCTAATAAAGGCTCCCTAAATTTTAATTTGGTCTGGGCTCCAGTGGTCATTCACTCGCATCCACTCCACAACATCCCCCACCACGACCAAGCTGGCCCACGATAGACCCCCAACACCTCGATTCCCGATTGGGGGCGAGGGCAGCTGGCCAACCACCTGCGGGCCCTCCCCTCTGCTGGCCCAGCCTGATGGGCCCTCATCTGGGCGGGCCAGCTGGAAACCACCCATGCATTTTTGCACTGGGCCTCTAATATATATATATCAATATATTTTATTTTTTATTTAGTATTTTGTTTTTTACTTCTTATACACTCATTCTCTTTCTACCTCCTCTATACTGAACTGTGACCATTCCCCATTTATTCAACTCTTTTACCTTATCTTCTGGAAATAAGCTCTGCCTCTTCAGATTCGGTTGCTCCCCTTTTTTTCTGGGTGTTAGTTGTTTGCATTTTTTGGTTTAGTTGTTGGTTTTGTGGAGTTTTCTCCACATATATGTATATTTTTCCCCTTCTTTTTTCTACTTTTTATTTTCTCTCTTACCTTTATTCCTCTTCTCAATATCACTTTTGCACTCATTTCTCTCCCCTAATTCTCTTTTCTCTGGTGGTCACCTTTATTTGCGGTTATCAGTATTATGAATATATTCATGTTTTGTTCCCTCTGTGTCATGTATTGTTGAATTGTATTTTGTGCCTTTAAGTCAGTGTGGTAGAGAGTGAGCCACATAACCAGACACCCTGAGAGGAGCAAAAATTAGGAGACAAAGAAACAGCCCCCATACAAAAGAAAAGGCAGAATCACCTGAAAAGGAAGTAAATGAAATGGAGGTAAGCAATTTTTCAGAGAAAGAATTCAGAGCAATGGTCATAAGGACACTGAAAAAGATGAAAGACAAATTCAACAACATGTGTAAGAATCAAGAGGAAATGAAGCAGAACCAAGAAGAAATGAAGAATGATATACCTGCAATAAAGAACACAATAGAAAGCATCAACAGTAGACTAGAAGAAGCTGAGGACTGCATCAGCAAGGTAGGAAAAAACACCTAAGCAGAGTAGCAAACAAAAACAAAAAAAACCTGAAAAAGCAGGCGAGCTTAAGGGGATCTTTGGGACAACACAAAACGAAACAATATCTGCATAATAGGGGTGCCAGAAGGAGAGGAAACTGAGGATGAAAATTCTTTCTGAAGAAATAATGACAGAAAACTTCCCTGATATTGGGAAGAAAATACTCACACAGTCCAAGAAGCTCACAGAGTCCCAAACAAGATGAAATAAAAAAGGCCAATACCAAGACACATAATAATTAAATTGGCAAACACTAACAACAAAGTAAGAATCTTTAAGGCTGCCAGAGAGAGAGACAGAAAGTTACCTATAAGGAATCTCCCATTAGACTATCAACTGATTTCTCTACAGAAATACATCAGGTCAGAAGGTAATAGAATGAAATATACAAAGTCATGCAAAACAAGGGACTGAATCCAAGAATACTATACCCAACAAGGTCATCATTCAAAATTGAAGAAATCAGGAGCTTCACAGACAAAAAAGGGCTAAGGGAGTTTATTACCGCAAAACCAGCAATGCAAGAAATGCTAAAAGGTCTGCTGTAAAAAGACAAAATAGGAACGGAAGAAGGAACACAGGGGTAAAGAATAAAAATGGTGACAAACAAGTACCTATCAATCATAACCTTAAAAGTTAACAGATTAAATGCTCCAATCAAAAGACATAGGGTAGCTGAATGGATAAGAAAACATGAACCATATATCTGCTATCCACAAGAGACCCACCTCAGAACAACGAACTCACACAGACTGATATTGAAAGGATGGAAAAACATTTTTTTTCGTGCAAATGGTAATGAAAAATAAGCTGCAGTAGCAATACTTATATATGACAAATTAGACCTCAAAGTGAAGGCCATAACTTGCAATAAGGAAGGCCACTTCATAATACTAAAAGGAACAATTCAACAAGAGGATATAACTCTGGTAAACATATATGCACCCAATACAAAGAACCCAAATACATTTAAAAAAAAAAAAACTTCTGGAAGATATCACAGGAGAGATCAACAGCAATACAGTCATAGTAGGGTAGTAGGGGACTTTACTCCCCATTCACACCACTGGATAAATGCTCTAAACAAAAAATCAGCAAAGAAACATTGATCCTAAGTGACTCACTAGATCAGGTGGAATTAATTGACATCTTCAGAACATTTCACCCCAAAGATGTAGAATATACATTCTTTTCAAGTGTACACGGGACATTTTCAAAGATAGACCACATACTGAGACACAGGCAAAGTCTCTTCAAATACAAGAAGATAGAAATCATATCAAGCATCTTCTCAGATCACAATGGAATAAAATTAAAAATCAACTACAATAAAAACAATGAAAAAAAATCAAATATTTAAAGGCTAAATAGCATGTTATTAAACAATTATTGGGTTACCAAAGAGATCAAAGAAGAAATAAAAAGCATCCTGGTAACAAACAACAATGAAAACACAACAATCCAAAATCTATGGGACACAGTGAAAGCAGTCTTGAGAGGAAAATTTATAGGTCTACAGGCCTACCTCAAAAAACAAACAAAAAAATGGTAATAAATTATCTAACTCTACAACTCAAAGAATTAAAAAGAGAGCAACAAGAAAAGCCCAGACTAAGCAGAAGGAAGGAAATAATAAAGATCAGAGTGGAAATAAACAACATAGAAACAAACAAACAAAAACAATACAAAGATCAATAAAACCAAGAGCTGGAAGGATATCTTTGAAAGGATAAAGAGGGCCGAAACCGGTTTGGCTCAGTGGATAGAGCATCGGCCTGCGGACTCAAAGGTCCCGGGTTCGATTCCGGTCAAGGGCATGTACCTTGGTTGCGGGCACATCCCCAGTAGGGGGTGTGCAAGAGGCAGCTGATCGATGTTTCTCTCTCATCGATGTTTCTAGCTCTCTATCCCTCTCTCTTTCTCTCTGTAGAAATTCAATAAAATATATATTAAAAAAAAAAGAAAGGATAAAGAGGATAGATGTACCTCTAGCCAGGCTCACCAAGAAGCAAAGAGAGAGGACCCAAATAAACAAAATCAGAAATGAAAGAGGTGAAGTAACAGACCCCACAGACATACAAAGGATTATGGACAACTCTATTCCAACAAACTGGACAACCTAGATGAAATGGACATATTCTTAGAAAAACAGAAGCTTCCAAAACTCAATCAGGAAGAATAAAAAAAAACCTGAATAGGTGAATAACTACCAAAGAAAATGAAGCTGTAATCAAATATCTTCCAGCAAAAAAGCCCTGATTTGGACAGCTTAACAGGGGAGTTATACCAAGCAGAGAAGAACTAAAACCTATCTGCCTCAGACTATTCCAAAAAATTCAAGAAGAAGGCACGCTTCCAAGCTCTTTCTATGAAGCCAGCATTACCTTAATCCCAAAACCAGATATAGATCCTGCAAAGAAAGAGAACTACATGCCAATATCCTTGATGAGCATAGATGCTAAAATCCTCAACAAAATTCTAACAAATTTGATCCAGCATTACATTAGAAAGATCATACACCATGACCAAGTAGGATTTATCCCAGTGATGCAAGGATGGTACAATATCTGAAAATCAATAAATGTGATACATCATCCAAACAAATTGAGAGACAAAAATTACATAATCATATCAATCAGTGAAGAAAAAACATTTGGCAAAATCCAACACCCTTTCCTGATTAAAAACTCTTAGCAAAGTGGGAATAGAGGGATCATACCTCAACATAATAAAAGCCTTATATGACAAAACTGCAGCCAACATCATGCACAATGGGCAAAAGCTATATTCATTTCCCCTAAGAACAGGAACAAGACAGGGATGCCCACTTTCACCACTCCTGTTCGATATAGTACTGGAAGTGCTAGCCATAGCGATCAGACAAAAAGAAATAAAAGGCATCCAAATTGGAAAAGAAGAAGTAAAACTGTCATGATACTGTACATAGAAAACCCCAAAGACTCCATCAAAAACTACTAGACTTAATAAAGACTCCAATAAAAAATTACTAAACTTAATTCAGCAATGTCGCAGGATACAAAATTAACACCCAAAAATCTATGGCTTTTTTATACACTAACAATGAACTCAGAAAAGAGAAACTAAAAAAAAAATCCCATTTACCATTGCACACAAAAAATTAAGATACCTAGGAATAAACTTAATTAAGGAGGTAAAAGACCTGTACTCGGAAATTTACAGGACATTGAAAAAAGTAATGGAGGAAGACATAAACAAATGGAAGAACATACCATGTTCATGGATTGATAGAATCAACATCATTAAAATGTTCTTACTACCCAAAGCAATTTATAGATTTAATGCAACCCCCATTAAAATACCAACAGCATATTTCACAGACCTAGAACAAATCCTCCAAAAATTCATCTGGAATAAAAAAGACCCCGTATAGCCACAGCATTCCTGAGAAAAAACACCAAAGTTGGAGGGATCACAATACCAGATATCAAGCTATATTACAAAGCCATGGTTCTCAAAACTGCCTGGTACTGGCACAAGAACAGACATATAGACCAATGGAACAGAACAGAGAACCCGGAAATCGACCCAAGCCATTATGCTGAATTAATATTTGACAGAGGAGACAAGAGCATATGATGGAGTCAAGACAGTCTCGTCAATAAATGGTGCTGGGAAAATTGGTCAGATACATGCAAAAAATGAAACTAGATCACCAACTTACATCATACATAAAAATAAACTCAAAATAGTTAAAGGACTTAAATGTAAGACAGGAAACTGCCGGGGTCTTTCTCGGCATCTAGCAGGGTTCAGGAATCTGGAAAAGGGGCTGCGCATAAATGAATGAAGAGACTAGACATGAAATGTAAATTTGAAAGGCATTTTGGGGAGCCAAAGGAGACCTAGCTTCAGTAACCAAATTCTCTAAATCTCTGGACCCCTAGCTTTTTATTAACACAAACTAATGGTTCGGTGCATGAAATTTGTGCATTAGGGGGCGGGGGGTGTCCTTCAGCCCGGCCTGCACCCTCTCCAATCTGAGAACCCTCAGGGGATGTCTGACTGCTGGTTTAGGCCCAATCCCTATCCTAAACTGACAGTTGAACATCACTCTCACAATCTAGGACCCCTGGCTCCTAACGGCTCAGCTGCCTGCCTGCCTGATTTGCCCTAACCACTCTGCCTGCCTGCCTGCTTGCCCTCAACTGCCCCCCCCCGCTGGCCTTCTCACCCCCAACTGCCCCGCTGACAGCCTACTCGCCCCCAAGTGCCCCCCACCAGCCTGATTGCCCCCAACTGCCCCCCTACCAGCCTGCTCACCCTCCAAATGCCCCCCTGATGGCCTGGTCATCCCCAACTGTCCCCATCCTGCTGGCCTGGTCATCCCCAACTGTCCCCATCCTGCTGGCCTGCTCACCCCCAACTGCCCTCCTGCTGGTCTGCTCACCCCCGACTGCCCCCCCCCCCGCTGGCCTGCTCAGCCCCAACTGCCCCCTGCTGGCCTTCTTGCTAACAACTGCCCCCCACTGCCAGCCTGCTTGCCCCCAACTGGCCCCCCTGATGGCCTGTTCGCCTCCAACTGCCCCCCCCCCCCCGGCCTGATTACTCTTAATCACCTCTGCCTCGGCCCTGCCACCATGGCTTTGTTCGGAAGGATGCCTGGAATGTCTCCCAGTCTAATTAGCATATTACCATTTTATTAGTATAGATTTCCCTAAAGCAAAGCAGATATACATATCAAAGGTAAGGTTTAGTATACAGTAGGCATTGTCAGGTTGGGGGAACTGCTTTCAGCTACTCAGTCTTTTGGCCAGCAGCAGGTAATAATATATGCAAATCTTTAGGTTTGGAGAAATGCTTTCAGCTATTCCAGCAAGCAATAATATGATTCAGCCCTGCTGAATATAGAAGCCCATCAACCTTTTGAGGACTTCTTGCAATTATTATGACATGCTGGAACTAGCCTCCAGCAGGAAACCATAAAAATCTTAGAAGACTCCATAGGCAGCAAAATATCAGACATATGTCATAGCAATATCTTTACCAATACAGCTCCTTGGTCAATGAAAACTAAAGAGAAAATAAACAAATGGGACTACATCAAAATAAAAAGCTTCTGCACAGCAAAAGAAACCATCAACAAAACAACAAAAAACCCACTGCATGGGAGAACATATTTGCAAATGCTATCTCAGATAAGGATTTAATCTCCAAAATTTACAGGGAACTCATATAACCTAAATAAAGGAAGACAAAAAATCCAATAAAAAAATGGGCAAAGGACCAAATAGACACTTTTCCAAAGAGGACATACAGAAGGCTGAGAGACATATGAAAACATGCTCAAAGTCACTAATCATCTAAGAGATGCAAATCAAAACAACAATGAGGTACCATCTCACACATGTCAGAATAGCTATCATCAACAAACAACAAGTGTTGATGAGGATGTGGAGAAAAAGGAACCCTCATACACTGCTGGTGCGAATGCAGACTGGTGCAACCACTATGGAAAACAGCATGGAGTTTCCTCAAAAAATTAAAGATGGAACTCCCATTTAACCCAATAATCCCTCCTCTAGAAATATAGCCCCAAGAAACCAGAAACACCAATCAGTAAGAATATATGCACCCCTATGTTCATTGCAGCACAGTTTACAATAGCTAAGATTTGGAAACTGCCTAGGTGCCCATCATCAGGTGAGTAAATTAAAAAACTGTGCTACATCTACACAATGGAATACTACACTGCTATGAAAAAGAAGGAACTTTTACCATTTCCAACAGCATGGATGGACCTGGAGAGAATTATGCTAAGTGAAATAAGCCAGTCGGAGAAAGATAAATATCACCTGATCTCACTCATATCTATACTAATAATAGAGGAATATGCAAATTGTCCAGGATGCCATACCATCATGACCACTCAGCAGGCTGCGTGCGCAACATGCCCCAGTAAGGCTGCTGAGGCTTTCATCTGTCCCTTTCTACACTGAAGATGACAAGGTTCAAGGAGGAAGGGCTTCAGTTTAGTTTTCTCAGCACCCAGCTAGGAGGCCTCCCTAGGGCAGCTCTCCCCTCCATGCCCTGTGCAGGATGGGCGCTCTGGCCTGGGAGCCCTTGGGGAGGCAGAGCGAATTGCTTTCCTTTCAGGACCCTGCTCTCCCTGGGAGTGCGACATGGATGGCGCTCTCCCTAACCCAGAAATCTGCTTCTGGGGTGATTGTGCAGCAGCCAGGCCTGGCAGCAGCTGGGCCAGGTGAGCCGTGGAAAGGTCGACCTACCTATGCGGTTGTGTATGCTGGTGGAGGCCACGCAGCTGCCATAGTTGAAGTTGTCCTGGATGGAGGAGCAGGGATAGTGGGGATCAGAGTGGGCCATGTCATCAATGGAACCCCAGTTCCCCGCCGAATGACATAGAGCACACAGACCTCAACGGTCCTTAGTCACTTCCTGAGCAGCAGTCAGCCCCGACCTGGGACCAAACCTGAAACCTAAGTAGGTGCCCTGACAGAATGGAACCCAAACCTTTGCTTTGGCAGAGGAGCTCCGGCCCACAGCAGGGGCCAGGGCACACCAGAGAGGTTTTGTTGAGGGGCCCTGACAGGCAGCCCTCAGTGCAGTGCGTTATAACCTCCTCCTGATACAGCAAGGTTGCGGGTTGGATCCCTGGTCAGGGAACAGAGAAGAAACTCCAAAGAGTGCATAATAAATGGAACAACACACTGGTGCTTCTCTCGCTCTCTTCCTCTCTCTCAAATAATCAATCAATAAAAATTAAAATAAAAAATAAACCCTCTGGCTTGCTGAGTTGCTAAAACAGGAAGTGAAGTCCCATCCCTTCACATTCATTCAACAAATACTTCATATGCTCCTTCAATAATCACACTGGGGATGGGTGTTTGTTTCTTTCTTTTGGTTAATCCTCACCTGAGGACATTTTTGCATTGATTTTTTTAGAGAGAGTGGAAGGGAAGGAGAAAGACAAACTAATGTGAGAGACATCAATTGGTTGCCTCTTGCTGAATCCCAGACCAGGGCCCCAGATTGAGACTGCAACCCAGGTACGTGCCCTTGATCAGAATCCAACCTGGTACCCTTCAGTCTGCCTGCAGAAGCACTATCCACTGAACCAAACCAGCATTTTTTTTTCTTTTTAAGTCCTCCTCTAAAGATATGTGGTTTTTTTTTCATTGAGTCTAGAGAGAAAGGAAGGGAGAGGGAAAGAGAAAGAGAAACATTGATCAGTTGCCCAAGCAATCTGACAGGGATGGAACCCACAACCTGTGTAGGTGCCCTCACTTGGAATCAAACCCATGACCCTTTAGTTCATGAGAGAGGACACTCTAACTACTGATCCACACTAACCAGGGCCTGGAGGTACACTTAAAAATTTTTTTCAGATATGCCCTGGCCATGTGGCTTAATTGGTTGGAATTTCAACCTATACACTAAAGGATTTCCTGTTGGATTCTAGATTAGGGCACATACTTAGGTTTAGCTGAGATCCCGGTGGGTCAGCAGGTGCAGAGGCAGCCTACCGGTATTTCTCTACCACATGGATGTTTCTCTCTCTAAAAATCAATTTTAAAAACATCTTCAGGTAAGAATTAAAAATATATATATTAAAATTTTTTTCAGATCTAAAATTTTATTTGGTTCTTTTTTACATTTTATTTTTCATTTACAGTTCACATTCAATATTGTATCCTATATAATAAAACCCTAATATGCAAATCGACCAAACGGTGGAATGATTGGTTGCTATGAACTGACCACCAGGGGGCAGATGCTCAATGCAGGATCAGCAAGCAGGCGGATGGTAAGGAGTGGGCCTAAGCAGGCAGGTGGACATCTCCTGAGGGGTCCTGGACTGTGAGAGGGCACAGGCCGGGCTGAGGGACCCCCCTCCACCTCCATTGCACAAATTTCGTGCATGGGGCCTCTAGTGTGGGATATAATGAACAACATAAACTGATGAACAAAAATAGAGCCAGAGACAAGGTAACACTGAATAGACCATCCAACCTCAGAGAGAAGGCAGGGGGTGGGGCGGTTAGAGATCAACCAAAGAACTTGTATGCATGCATATTAACATAACAAATGGACGCAGACACTGGGGCAGTGGGGGCTTGTCTTGAGGGATAGGAGTTGCTGGGGAAGGGGGTGAATATGTGAAAAAGGAGACATATGTAATACTTTAAACAAACACAAAAAAATTTGTGCTTTCTTATATGTGTACATGTCTTGGCATCAAAATAACAACAATACCAGTACCTGAAATGATTTTTAAAAATTATATATTATTTCTAAATTTTCTAGTCCACTCATTTGCTGTTTTCCTACTCATTTTTTCATTTATAAGAAATTATCTCTACAAAACCTACCTGATCCTTTCCCTATTCCTGCCCCCTACTCTCCCCATTACCAGTCTTCCACTCACTCTGCCAGCCACTTTAGTTTTCCTTGATTTCCTAGAACATTTCTAACATGCTACCTCTTCAGGGCCTTTGCACTTGCTGTTTTCTCTGCTTGGAATTATTCTTCTTTTCACTTCCTTCAAGTCAAATGTCACTTTCTCAGTAGGGCTTTCCCCGGCTCCCAACCAAATATTCCAAACCACCACCAAACTTCCTATCCCCTTTGCCCATTTGCCTACTTTTTTTTTCCTTTTAGCACTCCCCAATAACATACTATCTATTATACTTATTTACCTTATTTATTGTCTTTCTTCCCTTTTAGAATATAAGCTCCATGAGGATATAGATTTTTGTCCGCCGTTTTTTTCTTCACTGCTGTTTCCCCAATGCAAAAAAATAGTGCCTAGTACAGAGAAAGCACTCAGAAACTATGTTGTTTTTTTTTAAATATATTTTATTGATTTTTTACAGAGAGGAAGGGAGAGGGATAGAAAGCTAGAAACATTGACCAGCTGCCTCCTGCACGCCCCACACTGGGGATGTGCCCGCAACCACTGTACATGCCCTTGACCGGAATCGAACCTGGGACCCCTCAGTCCATAGACCGATGCTCTATCCACAGAGCCAAACCGGTTTTGGCAGAAACTATGTTTTGAATGAAGGAATAAATAGTAGTAGGAGGCACCAAATGTGCAATAAATATTTATGGGAGATAAATTTATAATTGAAAAAATATATCAACAATCTGCAAACTGGGAAACGCTTCCATTATTGTTAATGAACAGTCAATACTTCTTCAGTCCAGCTCTGAAAACTCCAGTGAGTCTCAGGAGGGTGGTTTGGAGCCCTAGGTATAAATGCGCTCTCTCCATATTGTGTTCTCTGACTTGCATTGGCTAATCCTATCAGCTCTCTTCCCAAACACTAATCTACACTTCTTTCTGAAAAAAACTCAGTGATATGTCCGAACACAGTACTCTAGAGATAAAAGTAACCACACAGAATGTTTCCTGGGTGCCAGGCTCTGTGCTTGAACACATTTCTGACATGATCAGCAAATCTCACAACCACCTTTGAGATGAATACCATTTTATCCCTGGTTTTCACATTAGAAAACTGAGTCTCAGTGAGGTTGTTTTTTTGCTCAGGTGAACACAGCAGCTGGTGAGGAGGGGCTTTAAATCCGAGTCTTAAATAGTAAGCTCTCCCATCCTTCTCACTTATCTCCCATTGTCTGTCTCCTTCCTGTTGTTGAAAGTCATATCTCCACCCCCAACCCCCAAGCCTGGACATTTGTGTTTGGGGATTGAAGTATGTAAATATGACCACAATGATGAGGATATATCAACAATTGCAAACCGTCCATTTCTTTCTATGCACAAAATTAATGAGGCTGGTGTAAGTAAAGAAAAGTTGGACAGAAAAAAAAAACTTTGTTTCAAGTCTGACTCAGTCAATTTATTGGAGCAAATTACATAATCTGAGTCCCACTTTCCTCAAGTGTAAAAATGAGGGCTACTATAGACTTCACAGCATTGCCATGACAATGGTCTGAGATAATATTTAGGAATGGGTCAAGCCCAGTGCCTGGCACCTAGTAACAGCTAAGTAAATGCTGGCTTTTTTTCCCCTGCTTTTTAATATGAGCATCCTCTCCTTTGTAGTTACTTTTAGCCTCCAGGACACTGCTGTGTGAGTGTTAGGTGGAAGAGAATTTCTCCACCTTTAGAGAATATCTGCTTTTCCCTTTTATTCTATTGCTTTCCCTGTCACTTTTATGGCCCTTATTTTAGAGGCATGGAATTTCAAGAAGCGGATGTGACCTAAAAAAATCAAACTCTTAAAAATGTGGAAGATCTGGAAATCCATTATGTTGTAATGAAGAACACTAAGCATTTCTCTTCTTTTTGATAAACAACAAATGGCCATTCAGACCTTAATTGTGCTGATTCTAGATGAGATAAGCTAATAAAAGCTAACATTGTGAAAATCAACTCATGCCAATTAAAAATGAAAAAAGATAAAACCCAACATGGAATCTTTTCTATGAAAGATATATTTCAAAATTTTTAAAGTTCATTTTGTTGCCATGGTACCATCACTACCAACTATTTTTTATTATCTTGAAATACTTAGTAGGGTCAAGTATATCCTATGATGGCCAATTGTAATTGTCTTCCAAGGTTTATTTTAAAGCTTCATTTTGTAAATGCAACTGAATGTTTGCAGACATTTAAAGATTAATACTAAAATGAAAATATTTAGCAAAACGTTTATCCTTAGATAATGCCATAATGTTAACACTTTGAATTTACCCAGTACCTTTGTTCTGAGCAGCTCAAAGGGCTCTGAAACCACTGTCTCATTAATCAAATAGCACATTCCTAAGCTAGAGTATGTGGAATGATGTGGCTGGTTGGTGGTGTTAGCAGTTCCACTCTGGAAACCACATACTGTTATTACAGGGCTATTGAAGCAAAATGAAATGATATAGGGAGAGGGAAACTCACCAACTACCTCAATGTACAAGTCCTAATACAAATCATCATGTTCTCTACCAAACTACAGTCCTGGGATCACACTAATGTTTCCTATGTTCCTAATTCAGATATTAGAAAAGAATGCTATCATTTTTCCAAACTAGTAATGCCAAGTAAGTGGAAATAGCAGCAGATGAGGTCAATAGACCAGGTTTTTGTGGAGGCTCTGTCTTTAAGTTACTGGGTGTCCCACTGTGTATTCTTTCCTCTCTAGAGTGAACTTCCTTTGCATAGAAAAAGAGAAAGTTGAATGGACTAGTGCTTTTTATGCTGTCCTGAGAATGAAATAGTTTCCACCAAACAATAAGAATCCTCTTATCATTTTTTATCAGACTTTCATGTAGGTATCTGTAAGTCTTTATGGGGGAAAATTAAAAGTCTCTACTTCTGTGTTCATAAAAGCATTATTCACATTAGACAATAGGTAGAGGCAACCCAAGTGTTCATTGACAGATGAAGAATTGAAAAATAAAATGTGATATATATACATATATATATACTGAGTGGCCAGATTATTATGATCTCTGAATGCATAATAATCTGGCCACTCAGTGTATTTGTATCTCAAATAGGTGCCAAAAGTATTCTAGACTTTTGCTGGAGGTCAACCACCTATTTGCCCTGAGCTTTCTATCCGCCAGTGCAAAGGAGAAAACAGATCAGGTGCACGATTTATAGTATCTTTGATATCAAATAAATGAGGTACTCAAAGAGAAGTACACTGAGTGGCCAGATTATTATGCATTCAAAGATCATAATAATCTGGCCACTCAGTGTACATATACAATGGAATATTATTCAACCTTAAAAAGGAATGAAATTCTAATACATGCTACAATAAGAGTGAACTTTGAATACAGTGTGCTAAGTGAAATAAGCGAGACACAAAAGAACAAATATTTTATTATTCCACTTACATGAAATATCTAAAATAGACAAATTCATACAGGAAGAAAGTCAAGTAGTGGTTACCAGGGGCTGGGAAAATGGGAGTTATTGTGTAATGATGACCAATTTTCAGTTTTGCAGGATGAAAAGAGTTCCAGAGATGAATGGTGGTGATGTTTGCACAACAAAGTCCCACTACTAAAGACCAGTTTGAAAATAGCAGAGCTAGTAAAATTCCTTCCAGAATTTTATATCTGTGTGAATATGAAAAAATAGTATTTTAACCAAAAAAAAATTATTCCTTAAATTTCACTTTGTTATTGTTGGAATATTGAGTCAATGGCTATGGATAGCAAAGAAAAGCCTCATTTCTCCATACTATTAAAATGTGTTTCTGTTAACAGAAAACTGTTCTCCAAAAGTTTTGCAGAAAGTGAGTGCTCTTATTTGCTGCTGACTTCCTTGCAGAGGGATAGTTGGCCTGGTGATTTATTTCATATCCATGTGAAAATGTGAGTCACTATTTTTTCCAAAGTTGTTAGGTGGAAGATAAGGAGAAAAGGGCAGGTTAAAAATGAGATTCTGAGATTCATACTCAAAATGCTTGAAGGCCAAAGTGGCTTATAGTTACCATAAAGTAAGTTTGCTTTTGGGGGACACTTCAGTGAGGAGACAATTTAAGGAATGCTTGCAAGAGCTGCAGCATTCCTTTCCCAGTTCTTTCATCCATGTTTGAAGCCAGACAGGACCACAACCCCCTTCTGAGTGAAGGAATTGGGGTCCATAGGACATTATTTCAGTCCATACTATCAGCCTAAAGGTAAGCCTCCCTACAGAAAGGGAGATGAACTCAGTACCGGAATAATAAACCTAGCGATGGGGCTACCTTATCAACTATCCTCCAAATGTAAAAGAATGGACTGAATCTCTCCTTTTTGTACTAGTCTTCTTTTCCCACATTGAGAAGAAAAAAAAAAACCTTGCAAATAATTCCCACTGGAAAAGAAGAAAATTGTTACAAAAATGCAGGCCTGATTGTGGCTGGGGTAGGGGAGGGGGGTAGTCCATAAAGGAAACTTAGAGAAGGGAAAGGAGAGATGGAAGGGACAAAAGTACTTGCCTTGTTCTCAGAGTAGGAGAGGGACAGGTTACCAGGGTCTTTATATTCAGGCTTTCATGTTGGAGATTGTTTAAGGAAGGGCCCTATAGGAATGCACTTTCTAAAAGAAGAAGGCTAAATGCTGCCAAGGGAACCTTGGTTCTGTATCTTTCTGATTTGGATGACTGTATAAAAGTGGCCTAACTGGAGAGTTTATATTTCTCATTAAATGTCCTTTAGGAGAGGATCTGAAGAATTTGCTTTACCAGATACATTTCAAAACATAGCTAATTCCTCATTGAAAAGTAATTGTGCAAGCCCAGTTTGTTTAGAAGCATGGTGGAAAGGCTAGATAAGGAGTTAGAAAATTTGGGTTTTGGTTTTTACTTGGCTTCTTACCATCTGTGACTCACTGAGAAAACCACAACATCATTGGGCCTCAGTTTCCTCATGAAACAAGATAATAAAACCTCCCTACAGGGTTGTTTCCAGGACTCCCAACTTGGAAGAGTCAAGGTGAAGCAGGAAAAACGTATAGTGCTCTGCCCCTAGGAGTGATATAGAACTTCCCTAAGGGATTTTGTATCTGATTCTTGATATAATTACCAAGACAAACTAGTGAATTTTTTTCCCCACAGATTTTGAAAGCAGGAGGGAATTCTCACCCCTTCATTTGACAGATGAAGTTCTAAGGTTAAGTGTCTTGCCCAAGATTACACAGCTAGGTAGTGGTGGAGCTGGGATTTAAACCAAAATCCATCTGACTCCAAGTCTAGTGCTCTTTCCTCCCCACCAGTTAGGTGTAAGAAGAAATGAACCAGAGAAAGGAGCTTCTCTACCTTATAAATCTAGGAATGGAAGGGTAATTTTTTTTAAAAAAATGCTTGTGTTGGCTGTGATGGTATATGCACAAAAACACAGCACAGATGCAGCAGAGTCTCAAGATAACCAGATCAACTTAACACCATTTTTCTAAAATGCAAAGTATTTCTAAAATCATGGGTGAAGTGGATCAAATAAAGTAGAAAGAATATCTCTGTAGTTAGATGGATTTGGTTAGGTAATTTTAAAGACAATTCTCTTTTTTTTTTCCTGTTTTATAGCTTCTGTACTAATATTAAAAAGAAAAAAAGTCTCCTTTTAGGTATTTGCCCATCTCAGGACAATGCCTTCCTAATACCTCTGAGGGCACACAACGAGATCAACTAGCAAATCTGTGTAAAGTTGTATACAATTGGCTCCATGATAAGAAATACTCGTTTAATGTGATTTGCTTTGTTCTTAAATAAAAAGAACCTATCTTTAGTCAGCAACCAGTTGGAAAACAGACCATCATTGCTTATTCTGTTTTGATATTTCTCTACACTTTAAAATTTGCTGTTCCTTTCCCATGGCAAATCAAAGGTTTTATACAAAATCCTTCACAGCCAAAGTAAAGCCTTAGTTATACATCTTTCTATTCTCTGATGATTAGGGCTCTGTTTTTGTTATGGTAAATAAGTATCTCATAGAAGTTCAGAAGGTCTTTTTAGAAATCGTTTGCAAAGTCTCTGAGGAAAATAGTCTCTTCCTAATCTTTATTTTAGACCTATGTGATTCTTTTCTCCAGATCCTTGTACCTAGTAGCAAGAGATAATCTTTGTAACAACGTTGGATGAGTTGGACTAACTCTTAAGTAAATGAGTGGCCTTTTCAAGAAGATACTCTTGTTGCCAAAGAAAGATGTTCTGCACAATTAATGTTTGCAAGAGGGTCACTGAGTAGGTCAAATTTTAACTGGTGGCAATATATCACTCAACATCCAATGGTGAGGCTGATGAAAGCATTTGATTGGGCTTGGCCATATGAACCCAAAGCCAGGAATTTCTGAACCTTACAAGGAGAGCGGAACAGTGGGGGACAGCCTGTAAAACAGCTGTAAAATGTAGCAGCTCTAAACCTCCAGCAATTCTACCCTTTTAAAACCAATGGCTGAACAATCAAGTACTTTTTAGTCAGCCACTCTTCATAAGTCTTGGCCAAAAGAAGGTTCCAGTGTACAGTACAAGAGACTCAAACATTTTAATCTAATTCTGTATCTGAGTTGACACAAGTCATTCAGAGACTCAATATAGCTGAACCAGTTACACCGCATCCCCCCTCCCCCACTGATTCTTACAGGAAGATGCAAGTCAAGACAACATGAGGATGCAGACTTGCAGAATGTCAGGGCTGGAGAGTAACTTAGATATCACGTTGAACCCCTCCTATCAATTTTTCAGAAGAGGAAACTGAGGCCTCCTCAAAGGTGATTTAGCAAAGTGCACAAACCTTCCTCCTAACTCCAGACATTTACTATTTAGCCAGTTTTGTGTCCCATTTTCAAAGGGAAGATACCAGATATTTTGGTTTAATATTAAAACTAATTCTGTCTACCTACTTCAAAGTTTTGTTTTGAGGAGCTATGAAAGCAAAGTCCTCCTCCCCTACCCCCACCAGAATCCCAGTTTAACAGTTCCTGTTTTCTCACTGTGCCCTTCCAGCTTTCTCTGTCTCCTCCCCTCCAGAAGGATAGGTCCAATTACTTGGTAGCCCACTTAGCATAGCAAAGAGCCGCAGTCCAGAAATGTTGTGTGGAAAAACCAGAGGGCCCCCAGTTGATGCTTTGTTCCTCCTAGCTGTACTTAGTTCCCAAGCAGAGCTGCAATCCCCATTGTGGTGGCTTCCCCTGAGTTTGGTTCAGGCCCTGAAGATACTATTATTACATAATTTTGTATTGTATCTCAAAGCAAAAAAAAAATGTAATAAAGGAGAAAGCCTTCACCTCTCATTCCATTTCCTTCATTGGAAAAACAGGTATCATCATCCAGGCTGTTCTGCGAACTGGGCCTTGCCCAGAATGATAATAAGCTTCTAAGGACAAGGTAATTAGGCTGGCAGTGCAGTGTGTTTGATTAGCACCAAACAGCTTTTTGTAAAGGGACAATATCAGGACATACAGTAACAAGATCACTTCTTTTGATTTGGGTTTGCTTCCTCTGTTAATACAATCCATTATCCTGGTTGCCTTTCTTACTATACCAAGGCGTTGTAGCAAGGGCTTCAAGGAGTTTTTCTATAATAACCTCCAAATCCCTCAGCCCCTACCTTCTGCCAAATAACCTCCTTCTTCACATTGGTGCTTTTCTTTGTCCTTTCAACATCACTTTGAATAGTTAGGTGAAGCTATACTCCCATCCCAGGGAAAAAGAAAACTAGGGAGACAACCACAGGGCTTCATATTTTATAAGAGACCAAATTAGGCAGAGCAATTTACTCATTGTTTGCTTAACCCTTTTCCTGCTGCTTTTCTCTTAGTTTCACTACACTATTTAAATAGATTTGATGAAGAAAGGAGGACAAGTTCCAGAGCTTGTGGCAGTAGCCAAGAGATTTATAATGAGATTTGCCTTCATGAAGACAATTACCATAACATTTAAAACACACACACACACACACACACACACACACACACACACACACACACACACTATAAAACGCCGCTCATCTCAGGCCCCTAAATTACCCGATTTCTAAAGCAGAAAATTGCACCCACCCAGAATTTGTCCAGACACTCCAAACCTCTATTATAATTACATAAGATGAATGGAATCTCTTGATTTTAAAGATCCCTTCATGTTCACATTTGAAAGGTAAACATTCACATCCCACTTTCACAGAAAAATATATGCCAAAGGGGAAAAAAATATTGTTGAGATCATTCATGACATTTTCTGATAGAACTAGCTCATTGATAAGAGACCAGAGAATATTCAGGGATCAGGACTTGTGGGGAAATAATGGGTTGTGTTTTTGTATGGACTTGCAAACTCCCTCAAGCTCTGGCAGAATTCACATAATACAGACAGTATCTTATTTCCTGCTCCCTACTCCTTCACTAGCATCTTATTTATGTTTTGCAAAGATACTCCTGCTTAATTATGATTCATCCTAATTTGGACTGTAAATAGAAGGCAAGTTAATAACTTAGGGGGAAAAAAAGAACTTGTGCCCTTTTCTCTTCCCTTCGTTCCTATGCCAGCCACCTCATTTATGAATTAGTACTCAAGCGGCCTGAATAGCAGAGAACGAATGTTTGACTAAACCCTCTATGTATGAAAGCTCTTCACACCATTTGGTCTTGAACCGATCCAATAGCGAGGTGTAACCACTAGTGACAATAAAGCGCCATCTGGCAAAGTGAACTCTAGGCAAACAATGACAAGCAGAAGTGAAAAGAATTGCAATGATTTCCACAAACATGTGAAATACTATAAACTGTGGGACTTAGCAGCTTCCTCCAGAGGCAAGTAAACAAATGCAACACTTCAGTGTCAGCGCTGATGTGTGGGCCTCTATCTCTGAGAGCAGGCTAGGCTCCATTTGCATTTAGTTAAGGAAAAAATGTATGCAGATTGGCGAACAAAAAGATATATATATATATATATATATATATATATATATATATATATATATATATATACACACACACACACACACACACACACACACACTACTAAGCAGACATCACTTTTCCTTCGCTCTTTACTGTCAGGGTGATGTACTGGAAGTCTTTATTTCTTTCAGCTTGGGCCTCTCAGTGCCTCATTCTCCTTCCAGCCTGTTCTCATGCCTTTCTCGTCACCTGCTGAGGCCTTGATCACGGACAGAGCAGACGAGCAGCGGGGGGACAATTAGAGAGGAGTTCAGACTTTGATCATTTGACCATATGTGAATACAACAGCTGACCACATGTTTTAAAAGACAACTAACTTAAATGTATTTTAAAAAATCACAAAGCAAGCATAGATACTGAAATTTACATTTTAATTATCTGGCACAATGCGGCATTCAACCTTTTCAAAATATTTAATATGGAAAAATACATCTTGCCCCTTAAAAATAGGAAGAGACAACACTTTCCTGTGTGTGTTTTTTCCCCACCCCCATATTCACTCTTCCCCCCTCAAAATGTGTTCCCTTTCAGCAGAACATTTAACCACTGTGGATGGTGAAGAATTCTGTGCTGCAGATTTCAAAAGCCACATTCAAAGCTGCCAAAAGTTGGGTATGATTACTAAAGGTAAATTAAGCTTAAAGAAAGCACAATCATTTATCTTTAAAACATGATTTTATAGAGAAAATATGTGTCCAGCACTTATACTGTAAATTAGCTTTTTTTTTTAATAAGAGGAGCATATTCAATGATTTAGTATCATTACTTTAATTCTGTAAAATGACATTAAAAATTTTTAATTGTGTAGTCTAAAATGTGTGAAGATAAAAGAGTTTTGTTGGCAATAAAATAAAACTATACAATACTTGATTAGCTGGAAGACAGCCTCATTGCAGCCAAAGTGAACAAATGAAGGTTTATTTGTAGTTAATTCTATCAAAACATTGTCACTCCTTTTCTGGTTCCCTTTAATCTATCAAAGCTGAACTGATTTCAGTCTGGCTAGGTGAAATGTGGGCATGTGACTATCCAGCTTAGAACCCTTTCTTTTGTTTTTGTATGCAATTGATGATTTATCAGTTGCTTCTGGTGATCTAAGGCCTCCTTATCTTCTCCACCTACTAGATAATTAACATATTCATGAAATGATTATTTACCCTCAAATAGGAGGATAATGGAAAAATAACACTAATTGTTTTGACAGCAGTTTACTTAAGAGTTATCTGGGGAACAAATGTTTCTTTGGTAATGTTAGAAAGACAAGCATTTATCAATGTATTAAACTTAGTTTTGTTCTTATGGTAGACTGACCAAAGTAATCTTGGATAGGGAAAAAGACCTAGAAGAAATAATTTAAGTAAAATTTCATCTCACATTTTGTAAAATATTTTAATAGTCCATTTATTTCTTCCATGGTGAGGAAGGTTAGTAATGTGATATACATTTTAATGACTATATATGCTAATGTATTTATTAATTATCTGTGCATCATTATATTTTAAATATATATTACCCTTTAATTAAAAAGAATTCCCACCTTGTTTTACTTTACTTTGGTATCATATTAAATACAACTAGTTTATATCTATTATCAGATGAGCTTTAAGCATGGGCATTCTTATTTTTAGGGCACATGCATTTATACTTTGAAAGGGTTCATTTTTAATACAGCCTTTGAAACAAAGGTTCCTTAAAAGACATTCTTCTCTTAAGTACAAGTGTCTTTACCAAGGTTTGTGTGTCACATTGAGACCTTGGTCATGGCATAGCCCTCTCTGGGCCTATTTCTTCCTCTCTAACACAAGTGAATTGAACTATTTGATCTCTAAGGGCTCTTCCAGTTCCAAAGACTCTCAGATTCTACCAGTATAATTTCCCTACCAAAACAAAATCTGCCATTCCATCTTCATAACTTATTTCCTTAATGAATGTTTCCCTGTACCACGGAGAGATTGGTGATTGAACTTCCTATTTTACTTACTATCTGTCAGGCATTTTGCAGATATTATTTCTTTTAATCCTTACAACCACCCTGCAAAGTAAACATTCCTATCTCCATTTTATAGATATTGAAACTGAGATCCACAGAGGAGATATAATTTGCAACAAGCCTTAATGGGTAGAAAGTTGTAGAACCAAGACTTATCATCAGATTTTAAAGAACACTTCCTCACAGAAAGATAATGGGTATGAGAAGATTAAGTTTCTAGTCCCACTTTATCACTGATTTCCTGGGACAAACCTTCTGCCTTGATTTCTTTAGCCCATATAAGCATTGTAATTGCAGGACTCTATCACCTACCTTATTTTGTATAGATACAAAATTAGAAGGGCAACAGTATACAAAAGGCAAACAATGCACTTCCTCCAAGATGACAGAGAGACATTGTATTTGCAGGCGACAAGAGCATGGGACCACCCTTTCTGAGCAAAGAATGCCATTTGGTTGAAGTAGGATATTGGAAAAATAACTTCAACTTTGGCAGCATTCTTTAATAACATTTCTTAAGGTTAAAATAATTTCCTACAAAGTGGGAAAATTCTGAAAAACATAATTCAATGCCATTTGAATTTAAACAGAATATTCTACAAAATGAAAAATTCTCTGCAAATGAGCTTTATTTTAGCTTCATATATACTCAACATTTTAAAAGTGAACACAGAGAAAATCAGACAGATTTAAACGTGAACTACGAGTATTTGGAGCCACTGACAAACATAGGGTGACTTCCCAGAATGTCCATTTTAAAGCAATATTCCAATGAGAAATTTTTTTTAAGTTTTAAGACATACAGAAACAGTCTCTGTGTGCCAGAGAGTAGAAGCATCCCAGTGGAAGGAAAGTAGGAGAGGTTCAAAATTTTGGGTGCCAGGTAAGAAAGAATGTGCAGTTATGGTGATTTTGTAATTGTCCCTTTTGTTATTTTTATCTTTTTGTTTGTCTATCTACCTTATTAATTCACTATAAAACCCTTCCAGGTTTATTTTGTAACATTTTGGAAGCCTACACTACCTTGGAGAATCTGGAGAAGGTTATGAAACCTCCAATAACCTTTTCCCTCCCCGATGAAGAATGCACAGAAGTACAAACCATTTGCATGAAATTTCTAAGATTCTGCTGCCCATCCAAGAACCCCAGGTTATGATGACATACTTAAAACAGATTAAGATACCAATGTACCACTTTCAATGATCAGGTTAGCAAGGAGAAATAAAAGGCTCAACAATCCCCAGTGTGGTTAAACAAGCAAGTTCACATTCATATTGGTGACAACTCTTAGGAGTTTTTAAAAAATGCATACACTCAAAAAAATCCATATGCTCTTTTATCTAGCATGTTCAAGGCTAGAAAACAACATAAATGTCTATTAATAGAAACTAATGATATAAAGGCAGGAATATCTGTACTTCTAATGATGGTGTATGTTATATTTTAAAGCAAAGGCACTGTCCCTTCTCCCCATAGTCATTGTGGTCAGTTGTTAGGGATGAGAGGTTCAGGAGTTGAAGTCTGTACTAAGGGTTTAGCTGTGAGTTATCTAATGGGCCTTTACATAAGGCAATTAGCGAGACAATGAGGGCACCTGTGGGGCAGTCCTGACGGGCTGTACTATTAGGGTATTCATACAGTGGTTCTTAATCTTTTGGGGCATTCAAAGACTCCTTTGAAAATCTAATGAGAACTAAGGACCTATTCTCTTGAAAATGCACATATGCACAAATTTTGCATATAAGTTCAGGAGATTCTTGGGCCCCCTGAAGTGGATTCATGGACACCAGGCGAATCCTTGCCTTAAGCTTCAAACAAAGGGATTTTCTTTGGAAACCAGATTTGAAGGAAGAAAACAACTATATGTAGCTGAGGGCAGAAAATCCCACATCTGGGCTCACAAGTTTCCTTTCAAATTCCTGATTTTAGGGCTTTAATGGATCCTCAAACATTGCATAGAAGTTCTACTATCTTTCTTTAGAAATCTCTTCAATTTTCTAAAACAACTATTTCACACCTATTCCTACCTCCTACCTTCCTCAGCTGTGTCCTTGTCACTTAGTTCACTGAGAAAATACAAGCCACTAAACAAGAATGACTCCTCTTCTTATTACCAACCTACAAACCACACTTACCCACATTTCTTCCTGTAGTTGTGACTGAGGAAATGCCTCTTGTGTCCAAGGCCAACACTGCCACTCATGCTTCTGGAATCCTTCTCGCCTGCCTTTCCCAAGGTCTCCTCTTGAATTCAGAATGAAATAAAAACTCTGCAATTGCCTATAAGGATAACACATGATCTAACTTAAATTTTGGTTAGAATGCTTGGTTGAGCAGGTTTCTTAAAATCTCTGTACCTCTATATCTCCATTTTCACATCTGTAAAATGGTAGTAATAATTGTCCCTACCTCATAAGGTTAGTGTAACAATAAAATTAGTTAATGTATGTAATATACTTAGAGTACAGAAGATTTTAGGGTAATAAAACAATTCTGCAGAATACTATAATGAGGGATATATGTCATTATACATTTGTCAAAACCCATAGAATGCACAGCACCAAAAGTGAACCTTAATGCAAACTATGGGCTTTGGATGATAATGATGTGTCAATATAGTTTCATAGCTTGAAGCAAATGTGTCACTCTGGTCAAAGATTTTGATAATGGAGGAGGCTGTGTCTGTGTGGGGGCAAGGGTATTTGAGAACTCTGTACCTTCCACTCAATTTTGCTCTGAACCTAAAACTGCTCTAAAAATATAAAGTCTAATAAAAAATGCTTAGCACACTGGCACACAGGAAGCATTAAATAAATGTTAGTTATTATTTTATTGCCATCCCTTATGTTATAACCTGCTCATGGTCCTAGTAGGTGTTCAGAAAATGTTTTCATGGAGGATACATCCAAAGACACCCAGTGGATGCCTGAAACCACAGATAATACAGAACTTTATATACACCATACTTTGCCTATACTAACATAGCAATGATAAAGTTTAACTTATAAATGAGGTAATTTCATGGATAGAAGTTTCATTCTGAAGGGACCATCTCTCCACCCCCTTTCTCTTTTGTCCAAAATGTCCTATATATCCAATGTTGCTTCACTGTCTTTGGAATTTTCCTGACTGAATGAATTCCACATGTGTATGTAATAAACATTGATTTTCTCCTGTTAATCTGTCTCTGTTAACTTGATTGTTAGCCCAGCCAGAATAATTTAGAAGATGGGAGGGAAAGCATTAATATTTTTTTAGCCTCCATAGTTCTTACCATAAATTGTGGCAACTTCAGCACACAAGTTTTTGTTGTTGTTGTTTTTTTTTCCTTTCCTAATTAAGTCAAGAACTTTCACCTTTTCATTTAAAGGGAGCACTTTTCAGCTTCTCTAGGCACATTTTGAATTGCCAGCATCACCACTCCTGCCATTTGGGGACATTATAAAGGTAGGCTTACTTGAACACAAGCACAGTGATACCTTGACAGTTGATCTGATATCTGAGCTAGCTACTCAGTGACTAAGGGTCAGAGCACATATACAGTGTAGATAGCCTGGACAAAGGGATGATTCATGTCCTGGGCGGGACAGAGCAGACGGTGTGAGATTTTATCATGCTACTCAGAACAGCATGCAATTTAAAACTTAAAAATTGTTTGTTTCTGGAATTTTACATTTAATATTTTGGACCATGGTTTGACCACAAATAGCTGACACCTTAGAAATCAAAACCATGGATAAGGAGGGAATATTGTATTTGCCACTATGGTTGCTTTCTTCACTTTTAGAGCCCTGTGATGAACTCCAGACTTGATTATCATGGAGAAATTCCCACTAAGTCACCCACCCTACCCTCTCCATTTTCTGTCTATGGCCTGAAGGTATCCATTAGTTGCTTCTAGCAGCACTAAGGCCTCCCAATTGTATTAACTGTTTTCTGGCCTGTCTCCACTGGACTCCATTGCAAGTTCCCCGGGGGCAGTGATATTCATCATTCCTCTCTGTATCCCCATATCCTAACTTAAAATCTGGCACCAAAGCAGAGTCAAAAAAGGTTTAATTTGATGAATAAAATAATTTAAAAGTAAGGATGAATGAATAAATAGCAGATCCTGTCACTGCATGTCCTGTTGTGTTAATTTGAGCACAGTCTGTGCAGTGCTGATATTTCTGGCTCAGTGTCCCCATATTTCCAACTCCCCCAACCATTACAGAGGGGACCTTTTCCTACTGAAGAGAGCATTTTATTTTACAATTCACAAAAACCAAGAGGGCTATTATTGGGATTTATGTTTATGAGCCCAGATTTTGAACTCTCGCTACTATTCACACCATATGGGGCAGCCCTGAGATTGGGACTTTAGATCCAGCAGCCACTTTCTGAGCCTTCTCTGAATGAGACCATCATTATTATGCTTACCTTGGAGTACTGAGTAGATAAGAAACTAGGTCTGCAAGGTTTTCCAAGGAAATTATCTGTATTATTTGCCACTTAAGCCAATCCGCACCTGTGTGTCTAAAATAAAAAAAATAAATAAAGATTTCCACACCTCTGTCCCCCCCTCTCTCTCCATCTTTCTCTCCCATCCTCACAGTACCATTATATACATAAATGTAAATTCATGTGTATATATATTTATCTGTGTACATATATTATGTCTATGTTGTGCAATTATATCATGGTATTAGGATTCAGAATTATTTTTCCTTGTCTCTATTTTTCAATATTGTATATTTCTGAATATTTGTATCATAGGAGAGCCTCAATCAAAACAAAAGAGAATTTTGTGTAGAGGTATAGTGAAGGAGAAAAAAATGTAGAAAGGTAAGCCATGGCATAGAGAATAGATGCATAAAGAATTTTTTTAAAAAGACCTGTGTCCTGAGAAAGAAAGATGGTGGTATAGGTAAATGCTTGTACTCACTGCCTCCCACAACCACATCAAAATTACAACTAAAATACAGAACAAACATCATCCAGAACCACTGGAAAACTGGCTGAATGGAAGTCCTACAACAAGAGAAGAAGAAAGCACACTGAGACAGGTAGCAGGTGCAGAGGCCCTGAACGGGCTGGTCTGGCACTCATGTGTGCCTCTTTTTTAATTGGGATGGAGATCATCTCTGTGGGGGCCACCCGGAGGAGCAAGGGATCCTAGCCCCAAACCAGACCCCCAGCCCAGGGTCCCAGAGCTGGGAAAAGAAGTCCCTATGGGCAGTAAGAACTACGGGCTGTAAAAACCAGTGCAGATTGGGGTTCAGTGATACAGAGGCTTCTGGAGACCCAGCTGTTCCTCTTAAAAGGCCAGCACCATAAAGTGAACTTACAAGGTCCCACTTCCTCTGAGCTCCAGATGCATGGTGAGGCTCTGGGAAACACAGACACATACAAGGAGGAACTGGATTGTCTGGCACCAGGGCAGGAACTCAGGCACAAATTTATCCCAGACAGAGGTGCTCTCAGGGATCATTGTTCCTATGCTGGGACCCCCATGTTCCCCATCCCCTGATCACAGGGTTGACTAGGCAGCAATTTCTGTTTGTTCCACCCTGGTGATTCCCTAAGACCCTGCCTCATCCAATTTACAACCCCACCCAAGCTGCCTGAAGCAGCTTTTGCATAAGAATGGCCTATCCTTGCTCAGGCTAAAATCTCTCAACAAGCTGTAGCTGGGTCAGGCAGCCCCAAACCTATCAATAAAAGGCCTAGGACCCGGCACCAACAACAGCCTGCCTTGCTTCATATCTGGGCCTCATCTGGACAATTTCAAACCTGATACAAAGAAAAGGAATCTGCATATCTCTCTGTAGCTCCTGCTGGGTGGCCCCAGGAAGTGGCTGACTTTGCACCTCCCTGGAGACCCAAGAGCCATGTACCCAGTGGTCAGTGTCATACTATACCAGATTACAACTTTACACATCCATAAGTGACACACTCAAAGGCAGACTCAGTGAGCACCAAAGCCCCACTGAGGCACATCCTGCTCCATAGTGGTGTCTCCTACATAGCAGATCTCCCACTGTAATTACAGCTGGTCCTCATAGCCAGTTGGCCTGGATGTCAATTCCTCCCAGTGACACCAACAACAATCAAGTCTCAACTATAACAAGACTGTGCTCACAGCCCACAAAAATGTGTACCTAGAGTGCCTAACTCAGGTGACTGGGGAGGCTGAGCCACTGGACCCTATAAAACACCTACTATACAAGGCCACTCTATCAACTCTAAGAGACATAGCAGCTCTACCTAATACACAGAAACAAATACAGGGAAGCAGGCAAAATCCAGAGGCAAAGAAACATGTCAAAAATGAAATAAATGGAAGAAAGCAAACTATTGGATATAGAGTTCAAAACCACACTTATAAGGTTACTCAAGAATCTTCTAGAAACTTCCAAAAAATGGAAAAAGACCATTCAGAAATTAAGCATACAATGACTGAAATAAAGAATAATATACAGGGATTCAATAGTAGAGGATTCTGAGAATCAAATCACAATTTGAAATATGAGGAAGCAAAAAACACCCAACCAGAAGAGCAAAAAGAAAAAAGAATCCAAAAAGATAAAGATAGTGTAAGGAGCCTCTGGGACAACTTCAAGCATACCAACACTAGCATTATGGGGGTGCCAGAAGAAGAGAGAGAGCAAGATACTGAAAACCTATTTGAAGAAATAATGACAGTAAACTTCCCCTACCTGGTGAAAGAAATAGACTTACAAGTCCAAGAAGCACAGAGAGTCCCAAACAAGAGGAACTCAAAGAGGACCACACCAAGACACATCATAATTAAAATGCCACAGGCTAAAGACAAAGAGAGAATCTTAAAAGCCGCAAGAGAAAAGCAGTTAGTTACCTTCAAGGGAATGCCCATACCACGGTCAGCTGATTTCTCAAAAGAACTACACAAGTCAGAAGGGAGTGATGAATAGCAAGGACCTACTACCGAGATTACTCTACCCAGCAAAGCTATCACTTAGAATTGAAGGTTAGATAAGGAGCTTCACAGAAAAGAAAAAGCTAAAGGAGTTCATCACCACTAAACCAGTATTATATGAAATGTTGAAGGGTATTCTTTAAGAAGAAGAGGAAGCAGAAGGAAAAGATAAAGATAAAAAGTATGAACAACAAAGTGGCAACAAATATATATCTATCAACAATTGAATCTAAAAATCAAAATAAACGAATAAGAAATCTAATGAACAGAATAAACTGGTGAATAAACTAGAATCAGAGGCATGGAAATGGAACAGACTGACCATTCTCAGAGGGAAGGGGGTGGGGGGTGGGAAGAGATATGGACACAATCAACAGGGTGGTGAAGGCCTGGGGCTGGGCAGGAACTTGGTGGAGGGGAAAAAGAGGGACATCTATAATAATCTCAACAATAAACATAAAAAAATACATGTGTCCTGTTTCCCTCCAAGATTTAGCAGTCCATATTCAGAAAGGTAATTAGAGTAAGACAGAGAAAAGGCACTGCAAAACAATTGTTTCTGCAAATTCTTTAAATTCTCAGAACCTTAGTTACTCCATATGTGGATGATAATATCTACTTAACAGTATTACTCTGAGGATTATATCAAATGTTTTTAAAATATGCAATGTGCAGAATTTCTAAAATTTTTCTAAAAATCTAAATTAGATATTTTTAAAATATCTTTTGAATGTCAAATATTTTATATACCTCTTCTCCACACACACAGGATAGTAGTGCATTGAGAAAATATGTGACAAAAAACCATTATGCACTTTATACCTACTATGATGGTTTACAAAAAAAAGGAAGAAAATGTTGATGAAGGTGTAGAGAAATTGGAACTATTATACATTTATACATTGTTAGTGGGAATGTAAGATGATATAGCCACTGTGGAAAATAACTTGATGGTTCTTGAAAAAGATCACCATGGAATTCCATTCCAAGGTTTATAGAGAAAAAAAAATGAAAACAGGGACTCAAACAGACAGTTGTATGCCAATGTTTATAGCAGCATTATTTACAATCACCAAAAGGTGGAAACAATTCAAATGCCCAGAAACATAAATAAATCAGCAAAAATGTTATCCATTGGAATAGTATTCAGCCATTAAAGGAATGAAGCACTACACCTACTACAACATAAATGAATCTTGAAAACATGCTAAGTGAAATAAGTCAGTTATGAAAGGACAAACATTGTATGATTTGACTTATATATAAAATCTCTAGAATAGGCAAATTCATAAAGTAAAAGTAGGTAAGAGGTTACCAGGGATTTGGGGAGAGGAGAGTGGGTACATAATGGGTACACAGTTTTCGTTTGGGATGATGAAACTATTTTGAAAACAGATAGTGGTAATGGTTGCACAACCTTGTGAATGTAACTAAATCCACTGAATTGCACACTTAAATTGGTTAAAATGGCAAATATAACCACAATTTTTAAAAGCAAATAAAAGAAGCTACTATAAATACATTAATGCCTTACATGTAAATGTGAGATATGTTGATTATTCAAACTGCATGTGGATTTGTGGGCCATTTACCTGGATTTCAGCCAGTCCTCCTTCCTTCACCACCCACCTACCCAATAAAGAATGATAGATATAAATAATTCAAGTTATTACAAAAGTTATACCTCAAATGTCTGGATAACAGCCTCAATATTTTATTTTGTAGTAAGAATGTGGTCTTAGCCATTGGAGTTTGGTACAAAGATGCATACATTGCAAATATTTACTAAATTGATTTATTTGTCTTACATGGGTTTGCTTTTCTTTCTGGAATGTGCACATGAAAATGTATTTACCCAAAAGACGTTGTTGGTCAATTTAAAAATAATTCCTGCAAGTTGTTTTTGGTGGCCATACTTTAATCAGCCCTTACACACTGGAAACATTTTATCCACATTCATTTCATTCTCTGATCCCAATAAAGTTTAACCTATTAACAAAAGGAGTACATTTCTTTATGGTTAGAACAAAATCTGCCAATACACAAAATTCTATTGTGTTACCGATTTTTTCCACTTACTGACATTATAGGATTGGAGACATATTTTACTGGGGGGGGGGGGATTGATCCTTCTATAAAATAAAATTGCGCTTTATAATACAGCAATTCTTAAAAAAAACCCACATTTCTGCAGATCTGGATGTGCACAAAGTTCTGAAAATAAAAATTTTGAAAAGCTCTGAAAGATTATACAACCAAATTTTACTGTGGTTACTTCTGGGGAAGCATGTGGGATGTGAGAGAGGTCACAGTGAAATGTGAATGGGGACTTTTATTGTTTGTATGTTCTGTACTCTGATTTTTTTCACAATGAGTATGCACTTTTACAATTAATAACTTTAAAATAAAGCAAATGTTTCATGGCTGTGGGGCAGTAAACTAATATAACATCACTATGACATCTTGCAAAATAATTTACTGTTTGCCCGACTGGTGTGGCTCAGTAGTTGAGCGTCAACCTATGAACCAGGAGGTCGGGGTTTGATTCCCTGTAAGGGCACATGCCAGCGTTGCGGGCTCGATCCCCAGTAGGGGGCATGCAGGAGGCAGCTGATTAAGGATTCTCTCTCATCGTTAGTGTTTCTATCTCTCTTTCCCTGTCCCTTCCTCTCTGAAATCAATAAAAATATATTTATAAAAAATAATAATTTTCTGTTTTCCCTTTTTATAAAATATTAGAGAGAATAGTATCATGAACTTCAATGTACTTAGTTTCAATATTTATCAATTCCTGGATGATCTTGTTTCATTCATAGTCCCTCATGCACTTAAACACACAGAGTTAAAGCAAATCGTGAACATTATATAATTTTATTTGTCCATGCCTTACACATTTTAAATTAAACTGTAAAACAGTGCAAACAGCTTTTCAGGATCATATTAACTTCCTAAGAAGATGTGTTTTCAAAAATGAGAAGAAGGCAGGTTTTACTAGGATGGAAATGTGATTTTCTGAGAATCAATATAACACTTTAGTTCATATAGTAAATCATCCAAATCTAGTCCACTTAATCAATGACTAAGAAAATACAGTCAAATAGAGCAGAATCAAAGAACAGCAGGCAAGTTAGAAAAATAAGTTTAAGAAGATACATCTCTATCAGCCACTTCTGAGCCTTAAAGCAAAGCATGCAAATATTTACTTTCTTTCTAGTTAATTCTTCACAACTAAAGCTAAGCATTAGAAAGAAAACAAAATATTTGCTATAACCTGAAAAAATGACTGATTAATTATTCATGTAGTCACTGAGCTGAAATCTGCAAACAATGGCTTCCCTGAGCTTCTTCATGACAAGTGAATGTAGCACAAAGCATGCTTTAAAATTTAGGCCAGCCCCCGGAGGATGGCTGGTTAGCCAGAGACGGGTAAGATTCCTCAAGGAAGGAACAACCTAAGACAGGCACAGTCGCAGAGGGGCCATTAGGAGAGAATTTGGGGATCAACAGAGGTGGGGCACAGACCCTCACCCCCCCAACATTGCAGGGGCCTGAATCCTAGGCCCTTGTGAGGGAGGTCTCCTGCTCCCATGGCTGCTTCGTGCTTCCCATGCCCAGCTCAGATCAGGATCCAGGTGACCGACAGAGACTTGGCCGACAGCAGCTGCCCTCTCACTCCAACAAGAATTGTTTGAGTTGTCTTGTACCCATGGTTTGGGGAAGTGGGTTTACGATATCTAAATCCAGCCTACCACCAGGAATGCTCAGGACCTACTCAAGAAGGCAAATGATCCCTTCCACCAATATTTACAGGGTAAAACAAGATTATTGTTAGAGTAATAAATTTGACAGTAAAATAGTAGTCAAGTTTTCAGGCAAATTTAAATTGGCTAGTTGAAACAAGCGAATATTCTAGAAAAATTAATTGTACTGAACAAAAAGGTGTTCCTAAAGTGTCAACTAAAATTTTTATTGGTACTTCATCTCATGATAAAATTGTGCACCATATAATGAACCTAAAACAGTAATATTATAGTGCAAAAAATTAAAATTTAAAAGCCATCAAGACTACATTATAAATTTTTCAAAAGCCTCCTACGATTTAAATCAAAAAAGGAGGGGATAGTAGAGGAATATCATGTAAGGAAAAATATCCTGTAAGTAAATTACATCTAGAAAATTAATACTTTAAAAAATTAATTGTAAGGCTAAAAGCAAGACACCCATGAAGAACACACAAGGTGACAAAACAAGCCAGAGGAAAATCATTTGGGCAAAAATTGAAAAAGGATCCCCAGTCAAATTTATAGAAAATATTTCTTTATTAACTTTTGGTCGAGAATATGTTTGTATATTTTCAGAAAACAACTCCGAGACCATGTGGATTCCAGCAAGAGAGGAATCTACAGGACTACCCCAGCCATGAAGACAGAAGAGAAGCAGTCCAGAGACGGAAGACGCTGATGTGGCCTTCCCATACTAGCAGTTAGCAGCTGTGCATCACTGCAGATTGCCCAGGACCAAACCAGACAGAGTCGGACCTGCATTACCACCATTTGTCCACCATCCAGAACTGAAATGTCAGTGCTGACATGTACACATAAGGAACTGTTGGACATTGAAATTGGGTCTCAAAAGAACTGTTGGCCCAGAAAGAAACTCACTACACACTGATTCATTTGCCTGTCACCATAACCATTATTGCTTGTCTCATTTTCGGTTCTTATAAGTGTATTTCTAATAGCACATGATCTCACTCATCTAGGGGAAATAATGAACAACATAGACTGATGAACAAGAACAGACCCAGAAACAAGGAGGCATGGATCAGACTGTCGGGCCTCGGGGGGAGGGTAGGGAAGGGTGGGGGTAAAGGGGGAGATCAACCAAAGGACTTGTGTTCAGGCATATGAGCCTAACCGGCGGTTAAGGACAACAGGGGGGTGGGGGCATGTGTGGGGAGGGGTGTGGGATGGGAATGGGGGGACGAGGACAAATATGTGATACCTTAATCAATAAAGAAATTTAAAAAAATAATAAAAATAAAAAATAAAATTTAGGCCAAGGATTATACTGTGTAACTTGCACTGTCCATCTTACCAGGGCTAACGACTTTAAGGTCCCTCCTTCAAAGCTGAGGTGTGGCCTGGGTATCAGATGCTCAGGTCTTCCCACCACCACTACCACCACACACTCCCACTTGTGCTCTTAATTTCTGGCCCATGACTATTAACCTTTAGGAGAATACCTCTGGATATTTGATATATGAAAAATGCTCAATGTCACTAATCACCAGAGAAATGCAAGTTAAAATCACAATGATATATCACCTCACACCTATCAGAATGGATATCATCAATAAATCAACAAATAAGTGTTATTGTGGATGTTGAGGAAAGGGAACCCTCATTCACTGTTGGTGAGGTTGAAAAGTGGTGCAGCCACTATGGAAAACAATATAGAAGGTCCTCAAAAAATTAAAAATAGAATTACCTTATGAACTAGCAATTCCACTTCTGGGTATTTATCCAAAGGAATCCAAAGCACTAATTCGAAAATATATATGCATCCTTATGTTCATTGCAGCATTATTTACAATAGCCAAAATATGGGAGCAACCCAAGTGGATAAGAAGATGTGGTACATATATACAATGGAATATCACTCAGCCATAAAAAAAGAATGAAATCTTACCATTTTTGACTGCATGGATGGACCTAGAAGGTATAAGTCAGAGATAGACAAATACCATGTGATTTCACTTACATGTGGAATCTAAAGAATAAAACAAACAAAACAGAAACAAACTCATAGGTGCAGAGAACAAATTGCTGATTACAAGGTGGTAGGAAGGTTGGGTGAAAAAGATGAAGGGAATAAGAATTACAAATTGGCAGTTACAAAATAGTCACTGGGATATAAAGTATAGCATAGAGAATATAGACAATAATATTGTAATCACTATATATGAGGCCAGTTGGATACTAGACTTAGCTATCTGATGGATCACTTTATAAGTTATATACATATCTAACCACTATGCTAGACATCTGAAACTAATCTAATATTGAATGTCAAATGTAATTTAAAAATAATAAACAAAATAATAAAGAAACACTGAAAAATTAAAACTACTTAACAGGTCTCAGTCAAGGGATGTTGCCCTGCCTACAACCTCTGCATTTCCCCCCAAAGTTTAAAATAATATTGAGGGTATTTCCTGTAGGCTTATAAAGCTGGTTGAGAAACAGTTAAACTTACCATTATCCCTGATTTGTGTCAAACAAACATTCACCAACCTGGACCATTGTCTAGTGAGTGGTCTATATCAAATCACTTTCGTGTACACCATTCACTTCATCCACACAATTCGGTGGCAGAATCATAAAAAGCATTCTTATCTCCACCTTACAGATGGGAAAACAGAAACCCACAAAGACTGAGTGACTTGTTAAAGATATCTGGGAATTATCAAATTTATACCCAGGTCAAGCACACGGAGACAGGTAGCAGGTGCAGAGGCCCTGAACGGGCTGGTCTGGCATGGGGATCATTGTTTGTATGTTCTGTACTCTGTCTATTGCCGTTCTACTAAATCAGAGATTAGCAGTAGACAGTCTAAACCCTGCCTATGAACATGTGACCAACATTTTAAGTTTTTCAGAAAAAAAATCTGTATTTCCATTGAATGGTAGGATAGTAGCCACACTGGGCCTGAATTCTGGAATTACAGTCATTTGGCTGGGGAAGGGGTATTTCTGGCCTCTGAAGATGGAACACATTTTCATTTTGCCCCAGACTCCCCTCAGCCCACTTTTATCTTTTGTGTTCCTTGTTTGGTCCCCATAAGCCTTTGAGATCTTGGCATAAAATCAAGCTTCCTATTAAATGTGTAGAATTTGATTTTGGAAACTTTCATGCTAAAAATATGAGATAGCTATATTGCTCAATCTGCATTCATTTATTTTCTTTTTGTAGCATATAAGCAAACAACAAGCCCCAAATCACATAAATTTAGACCCTTAGGCTGCAAATATATCCTAAGTGCCACATCACACTGGTTCCCGTGGTGACTATAATGATTATAGCAGTTTGGATACTTAGGGAATCTCAATTTGTCCTTGTTAATTTTGTAAGTTATATGCTCTTGAAAGTAGATTTTGCTGTTGCTTGTTCATTGGAATACTTTTCAATGAGGAGGAGATTTGCCACAAGTTTGACTGTCAGAGATACCTAAGCATTCAACAAAAATAGATAGCAAATCAGCAGGTTAGTAAGTTTCCACTGCAAGTTGACAACATTACAGACTCAGAACTGCCCGTAGCTGAATAACAAAATGGAATAAATATACAAATGTTCTGCTGCCAAGTGCTGCTCATTCTGCCATCATATTGTTTCCAATGCAGTAGAGACTCTTTGTCAATGCAGTCTGTACCCTATCATGGAGTGCATACAGGGTGGGAAAGGAGGTATTTGCAGGCCTGCCTACCATGCACTTAGAATAACCAATTGCTCTTTTATTTGAGGAAGAAGTCGTAACTAGTGATATCTCTGCACCTACATAAGTCAGCAGGTTCCCTTGGTTGGCATATACATCCTATGCCACCTTCCCCTTTTTTCCCACAGGCATGGTGATCATAAGGAGGATGGGATCAGCATCTACTTGTCAAAACTTGTCAGATCATACAAAATTATACAAGTTTGACACTACTGTGATACCTTAGCTATGTCTCTGATCCTTGATGTTTCTAATGGTATTTATTGGAGTGGAAAGAATCACATGAAATCAGTGAAAATGTTGGTAGAGCTAGACTGACATTGAAGGATAATTTTATGTCTACATAGAAAAATATCAAAAAGCAAAAACAGGAGGGAAAAAAAATGGCGACGGAATAGAGTCCTGTTTGGAGTCTGGTCCTGGGGCGGAGAGTAGGAGGAGCAACAGAGGTTCCCAGGGGGATTGTATATTGGCAAGCCAAGGGACAGCTAAACTCCAGGAGAAGGCGGGGGAGTGCTGGCCAGGGCTCCCCTGACCGTGAAGCACCCACAGGGGCTAGGTCTCCTCCCGGAGCCGCGGGCTCACCGGGCGCCTCGCCATCTTGCAAGGAAAGGAGGACTTTATTGGAAACCTGACTTTCCGCGACAACTGCAAACACTGAAGAGCTGCGAGTACCAGAACACCTGTCCCCTATTGGCACAAACATTAGGATTCAAAGGAACTCTTCATTGCACCATGGAAAGGTCAGATTTCGCCTGAAATAAGGTGTGGTTTCTAATCCCCGCGGTGAGAGGGAAGTGCGCGAGCCGCAAGACCAGCAGGAACCGGGAGGTCTGTGCCTAGAAAAATCGGCGGTAGTTGGAACTGCTGTGATCCGTGAATGTGGAAGGGGGTCATCTGAGCTGCTAACAGAAGTGACCTCTTAAAAGCAACTCATTTTAATCTGACGAGGAGGATCAGACTAAGAATTTTCAAAGGAGTGCAGGCTACTTAGTCTGGCGCACAGACCCACTGTCCGCACACTTGGGCTCTTTCCGATTACTAAGCCCAATACATAGGAAAACCCAGGTGGAAAAACCCTGAAAGACTGCAGGGGGAAGTTGTTTTTTCGGAACCTGGGAACAGAGCTGGGTGTGACCATCCGAGAGGCAGCTCTGAGGCGCACAACTCCACAAACTGGTAGTGAGTGCCATAGAGGGGGGAAAAAAAAATAAAGCTAGAGAGGCCCGGAAGTCAATTCAGAAACACTGCCACCCAGGGGCTGAAACACTAATGGTCTCTGGTGTAATCAAAAATAAATATGAGAAATTAAGACACGGCCGGCTCAAAAAGCAGGACTGGCTTACAACAATGAGAAGCAGTGGAACGAAGCTGAACTGAAATACTGCCCAGACTGGGAAACAGGCATACCAAACAGAGTATTAGAGGAAGTGAATGACAGCCGCTACTGCACATTTTAGTCTTCCTATTTTTTAATTTTAAATTCCTTTTTCAATTTTTTTAAAATTTTTTTATTCTAATTTTTTTATTTTCATTTTTTGCATCTTTTACTTAAGAAATTAAATTTTTTTCTTTTTCCTCACTCAATTTTCACCTTTTTAATTATTACATTTTTATTTTCAATCAGCATTATTACTATTATTTTACTTTTTTTTTTTTTTAATGTCATTTGATTTTCCCTTTCTTGTATTTTGGGATTAGTGTCCTACATTCTATTTGCATATTTCCCTTACCCTATCTCAATGCTAACATTTTGCCATCACTCTCCTCCTAACCTTTCCCCTTTTGGTCTCCTGTTCTTCTTAACCCTTTCTGGCTATAGATTTTCCCTACTTTTTCAGTTTACCCTCTGCTAAAATTTCACCCTACTTATATATCTAATTCCCAACCCCCTGCTCCAAATCCATACATACCTCTCTCTACGCTACCTTAAAAAAAATTATTTTTCTCTCTGACCTTTTGTTGTTGTTTGCTTGAATGTTGATTAGATTGAATTTTTATGCTTTTTTATGAGATTGTTTTGATTATTCTTTTTGTTTGGTTGGTTGGTTATTTTGTTTGCTTTGTTTTGTTTGTTTTTTACTTTTGTTTTCCCTTGCCTCACTTGATATTAGTTGGTGTTGCAGTTTGTATTAATCTCCAGGCTTGTGTTGCTGGAATTTGCTGGGATTAGTGGTTGTTCTAGTGGAGTCTACTCCCCATATATATAGTTTGTTCCCCTTTTCTCTCTTAGTATTGTTCTTGTCTCTCTTACTTTTTTTTCTTTTCCTTTTTTTTTCTGCTCTTTTCCCAAGTTCAGATAAACACTCTTTTTTTTTTTGTTCTTTCTTTTTACTCTCCCTCTTCCACTCCTATACCCTAATTTGTTTTTCTCTGTTGGTTACCTTTATTGGAGGTTATTAATATCGTGAATACAATTATGTTCAGTGCCTTGTGTGTTGTGCCTGGTTGTGTTGTATTTTGTGCCTTTAAATCAACGCCAGAGAGAGAGAACTATATAACCAGACATCCGGAGAAGAGAGACCATGGGGAGACAAAGAAACAGCCCCCATAAGAAAGAGAAGCAGGCATCACCAGAAAAGGAAGTAAACGAAATAGAGGCAAGCAACCTATCAGAGAAAGAATTCAGAGAAATGGTCATAAGGTGGCTGAAAAGGATGGAAGACAAATTCGACAATATGAGTAAGAACCAAGAGGAAATGAAGAAGAACCAAGAAGAAATGAAAAATGACATCACTGCTGTAAAGAACTCAATAGAAAGCATCAAGAGTAGACTAGAAGAAGCAGAGGACCGCATAAGTGAGCTAGAAGACGAGATGGAAAAAAATACCCAATTACAACAGCTTCTAGAAACAAACATTAGAAAGCATGAGGAGAGCCTAAGGGAACTTCGGGACAACACAAAACAAAACAACGTCAGGATAATAGGGGTACCAGAAGGAAAGGAAACAGAGCAAGGAATAGAAAACCTGTTAGAAGAAATAATAACAGAAAACTTCCCTGATATAGGGAAGAAAAACCCCACACAAATCCAAGAAGCTCACAGAGTTCCAAGCAAAATGAACCCCAAAAGACCGACGCCAAGGCACATTATAATTAAGTTGGCAAACACCAACGACAAAGTAAGAATATTAAAAGCGGCCAGAGAGAGACAGACAGTTACATACAAAGGAACCCCCATCAGACTAGCAACTGATTTCTCAACAGAAACTCATCAGGCCAGAAGGGAATGGAATGAAATATACAAAGTCATGCAAAGGAAGGGTCTCAATCCAAGAATACTGTACCCAGCAAGGCTATCAATCAAAATTGAAGGTGAAATCAGGAGCTTCACAGACAAAAAAGGGCTAAGGGAGTTTATCACCACCAAACAAGCAATGAAAAAAATGTAAAAGGGTCTGCTGTAAAAAAAAAAAAAAAGAAAGAAAGAAAGAAATAAGAAGCAAAGAAGGAACACAGGGGTATAGAATAAAAATGGCGACAAATAAGTGCCTATCAATAATAACTTTAAATGTAAATGGATTGAATGCCCCAATCAAAAGACACAGGGTAACAGATTGGATAAGAAAACAAAACCCATATATCTGCTATCTACAGGAAACCTACCTCAAAAAAAAGGACGCATACAGACTGAGAGTAAAGGGATGGAAAAAGGTTTTCCAGGCGAATGGAAATGAAAAAAAGCTGGGGTAGCAATACTTATATCTGACAAATTAGATCTCAAAGTGAAGGACATTACAAGAGATAATGAAGGCCACTTCATAATACTAAAGGTAGAAATCCAACAAGAAGAAATTACTCTGGTAAACATATATGCAACCAATACAGGAGCACCAAGATACATTAAAAAACTCCTGGAAGATATAAAAGGAGAGATTGACAGCAATACAATCATAGTAGGAGACTTCAATACCCCACTATCACCATTGGACAAATCCTCTAAACAAAAAATCAGCACAGAAACATCAATCCTAAATGACTCACTAGACCAGATGGAATTAATCGACATCTTCAGAACATTTCACCCCAAAGCCACAGAATATACATTCTTCTCAAGTGCACATGGGTCATTTTCAAAGATAGACCATATGTTAGGTCATAGGCAAAGTCTCTCCAAATTCAAGAAGATAGAAATCATATCAAGTATCTTCTCAGATCACAGCAGCATAAAACTGGAAATCAACTACAATAAAAAGAACCCAAAGAAATCAAACACATGGAGACTAAACAGCATGCTATTAAACCATGACTGGGTTACCAAAGACATAAAGGAAGAAATAAAAAATATCATGGCAACAAACGACAATGAAAACACAGCAATCCAAAATCTATGGGACACAGCGAAAGCAGTCCTGAGAGGGAAGTTCATAGCTCTACAAGCCTACTGCAAAAAACAAGAAACAATGGTAATAAATTACCTAACCCAAAAACTCAAAGAGTTAGAGAGAGAGCAACAAGAAAAGCCCAGTGTAAGCAGAAGGAAAGAAATAATAAAGATCAGAGCGGAGATAAACGACATTGAGACTAAAGAAACACTACAAAAGATCAACAAAACCAAGAGCTGGTTCTTTGAAAGGATAAACAAGATTTTTTTTCCAAGTAATGTTGTAATGTGCCTTTATTTTTTTTTTTGTTTCCAATTTTTTTATTAAGGTATTATATGTGTACATATCTTACCATTGCCCCCCCCCACCCCACTCCCATTAATGCCCTCACCCCCCAGAGTTTTGCGTCCATTGGTTACGCTTATATGCATGCATACAAGTCCTTTGATTGATCTCTTATCTCCCCCATCTCTCCCTAACCTTCCCACTGTAATTTGACAGTATGTTTGATGCTTTACTGTCTCTGTATCTATCTTTTTGTTCAATTTTATAATGTCCTTTATTATCCATAAATGAGTGAGATCATGTGGTATTTTTCTTTCATTGACTGACTTATTTCACTTAACATAATGTTATCCAATTCCATCCAGGTTGCTGCAAATGATGAGAATTCCTTCTTTTTTATGGCAGCATAGTATTCCATTGTGTAGATGTACCACAGTTTTCTGATCCAGTCATCTGCTGACGGGCACCTAGGCTATTTCCAAATCTTAGCTATGGTGAATTGTGCTGCTATGAACATAGGGGTGCATATATCCTTTCTGATTGGTGTTTCTAGTTTCTTCGGATATATTCCCAGGAGTGGGATTACTGGGTCAAATGGGAGTTCCATTTTCAGTTTTTTGAGGAAACTCCATACTGTTCTCCACAGTGGCTGCACCAATCTGCATTCCCACCAGCAGTGCACGAGGGTTCCTTTTTCTCCGCATCCTCGCCAACACTTGTCGTTTGTTGATTTGTTGATGATAGCCATTCTGACAGGTGTGAGATGGTACCGCATTGTTGTTTTGATTTGCATCTCTCGGATAATTAGTGACGTTGAGCATGTTTTCATGTGTCTCTTGGCCTTCCTTCTGTCTTCTTTTGAAAAGATTCTATTTTGGTCTGTTGCCCATTTTTTTATTGGATCATTTATCTTCCTTTTATTAAGTTGCATAAGCTGCCTGTAGATGTTGGAGATTAAACCTTTATCAGTGATGCCATTTGCAAATATGTTCTCCCATGTAGTGGGCCTTCTTGTTGTTTTGTTGATGGTTTCTTTTGCTGTAAAAAAGCTTTTTATTTTGATGTAGTCCCATTTGTTAATTTTCTCTTTAGCTTCCATTGCCCTAGGAGCAGTGTCAGTGAAGAATTTCTTTTGGCATATGTCTGAGAATTTGCTGCCTGTGGATTGCTCTAGTATTTTTATGGTTTCCCGTCTTATGTTTAAGTCCTGTATCCATTTTGAGTTTATTTTTGTGTATGGCGTAAGTTGGTGATCAAGCTTCATTTTTCTGCATTTATCTGTCCAATTTTCCCAACACCATTTATTGAAGAGACTGTCTTTATTCCATTGTATGTTCATGCCTCCTTTGTCAAATATTAATTGAGCATAGTGGTTTGGGTCGATATCTGGATTCTCTATTCTGTTCCATTGATCTATATGTCTGTTCTTGTGCCAGTACCAGGCTGTTTTGAGAACAGTGGCTTTGTAATACAGCTTGAAATCTGGTATTGAGATCCCTCCTACTTTATTCTTCTTTCTCAGGATTGCTGTGGCTATTCGGGGTCTTCTTTTATTCCAGATGAATTTTTGGAGAGTTCTTTCAAGGTCTGTGAAATATGCCGTTGGTATTTTAATGGGGAGTGCATTGAATCTATAGATTGCTTTGGGTAGTATGGACATTTTAATGATGTTGATTCTACCAATCCATGAACATGGTATGTTCTTCCATCTGTTTACGTCTTCCTCTATCTCTTTTTTCAGTGTCCTGTATTTTTCCGTGTATAGGTCTTTTACCTCCTTAGTTAAGTTTATTCCTAGGTATCTTAATTTTTTTGGCGCAATGGTAAATGGGATTGCCTTTTTAGTCTCTCTGTCTGTAAGTTCACTATTGGTGTATAGAAAGGCCATAGATTTCTTGGCGTTAATTTTGTATCCTGCTACATTGCCGAATTCCTTTATTAAGTCTATTAGATTTTTGACGGAGTCTTTTGGATTTTTTATGTACAATATCATGTCGTCTGCAAATAAAGACAGCTTTACTTGTTCTTTTCCAATTTGGATGCCTTTTATTTCTTCTTCTTGTCTAATTGCAATGGCTAATACTTCCAGTACTATGTCAAACAGGATTGGTGAGAGTGGGCATCCCTGTCTTGTTCCTGTTCTTAGGGGAAATGTTTTAGGTTTTTGTCCATTGAGTATGATGTTTGCTGTGGGTTTATCATATATAGCTTGTATTATGTTGAGGTATGAGCCTTTTATTCCCATCTTGTTGAGAGTTTTTATCAAGAAAGGGTGTTGGATTTTGTCAAATGCTTTTTCTGCATCAATTGATATCACTATGTGATTTTTATCTTTCAATTTGTTCATATGATGTATCACGTTTATTGATTTGCGGATATTGTACCATCCTTGCATTCCTGGGATAAATCCTACTTGGTCATGGTGTATGATCTTTCTGATGTACTGCTGGAGCCGATTTGCTAGAATTTTGTTGAGGATTTTGGCATCTATGTTCATGAGGGATATTGGTCTGTAATTCTCTTTCATTGTGTTGTCTTTATCTGGTTTTGGTATTAGGGTGATGCTGGCTTCATAGAAGGAGCTTGGAAGTGTTCCTTCCACTTGAATGTTTTGGAATAGTCTGAGGAGGATAGGTTTTAGTTCTTCCTTGAATGTTTGGTAAAACTCTCCTGTGAAGCCATCTGGCCCCGGGCTTTTGTTTGCTGGAAGCTTTTTGATGACTGCTTCAATTTCGTCCATAGTTATTGGCCTATTGAGCTGTTTAGATTCTTCTTGATTGATTTTTGGAAGGTTATATTTTTCTAGGAATATGTCCATTTCCTCCAGATTGTCCAGTTTGTTGGAATAGAGTTGTTCGTAGTATTTTGTAACAATCCTTTGTATCTCAGCGGGGTCTGTTGTTATTTCACCTCTTTCATTTCTGATTTTGTTTATTTGGGTCCTCTCTCTTTGCTTCTTGGTGAGCCTGGCTAGAGGTCCATCAATCTTGTTTATCCTTTCAAAGAACCAGCTCTTGGTTTTGTTGATCTTATGTATTGTTTCTTTGGTCTCTATGTCATTTATCTCCGCTCTGATCTTTGTTATTTCCTTCCTTCTGGTTACACTGGGCTTTTCTTGCTGCGCTTTTTCTAGCTCTTTGAGTTGTAGGGTTAAGTAATTTATTACCATTGTTTCTTGTTTTTTGCAATAGGCTTGTAGAGCTATGAACTTCCCTCTCAAGACTGCTTTCGCTGTGTCCCATAGATTTTGGATTGTTGTGTTTTCATTGTCATTTGTTTCCATGATGTTTTTTATTTTTTCCTTGATCTCTCTGGTGACCCAGTCCTTGTTTAATAGCATGCTGTTTAGTCTCCATGTGTTTGATTTTTTTGGATTGTATTTATTGTAGTTGATTTCCAGTTTTATGCCACTGTGATCTGAGAAGATGCTTGATATAATTTCTATCTTCTTGAATTTGAAGAGACTTTGCCTGTGACCCAGCATATGGTCTATCTTTGAAAATGACCCATGTGCACTTGAGAAGAATGTATATTCTGTGGCTTTGGGGTGAAATGTTCTGAAGATGTCAATTAATTCCATCTGATCTAGTGAGTCATTTAAGATTGCTGTTTCTTTGCGGATTTTTTGTTTAGAGGATTTGATCCAGTGGTGATAGTGGGGTATTAAAGTCTCCTACTATGATTGTATTGCTATTAATCTCTCCCTTGATATCCTCCAGGAGTTTTTTATGTATTTGGGTGCTCCTATATTGGGAGTGTATATGTTTACCAGAATTATTTCTTCTTGTTGGATTTCTCCCTTTAGTATTATGAAGTGGCCTTCCTTATCTCTTGTTATGGCATTTACTTTGAGGTCTATTTTGTCAGATATAAGTATTGCTACCCCTGATTTTTTTTCATTTCCATTTGCCTGAAAGATATTTTTCCATCCCTTCACTTTCAATCTGTGTGAGTCTCTTGTTCTGAGGTGGGTCTCTTGTAGACAGCATATGCATGGGTCGTGTTTTTTTATCCATTCAGCTACTTGATGTCTTTTGATTGGAGCATTTAGTCCGTTTACATTTAAAGTTATTACTGAAAGGTATTTGTTTGCAGTCATATCTATTTTTGTGTCTGTATTCCTTCTTACCTGTTTATTTCTTCTTTTTACAGTACTCCCTTTAGCAATTCTTGCATTGCTGGTTTGGTGGTGATAAACTCCCTGAGGCTTTTTTTGTCTGCAAAGCTCCTGATTTCCCCTTCAATTTTGATTGATAGTCTTGCTGGATATAGTATTCTTGGATTCAGTCCTTTGCTTTGCAACACTTTGTATACCTCCTTCCATTCACTTCTAGCTTGTTGTGTTTCTGATGAGTAATCATTTGACAATCTGATGGGTGTTCCTTTGTAGGTAACTCTCTGTCTCTCTCTTGCCGCCTTTAGGATTCTCTCTTTATCATTTATATTTGCCATTGAAATTATGACATGTCTTTGTGTGGGTCTTTTGGGGTTGATCCTGCTTGGGACTCTCTTTACTTGCGTAACTTTTATCTTTCCCATATCCGGGAAGTTTTCTGTCATTATTTCTTCAAATAGATTTTCTAATCCCTGCTGCTCTTCTTGTCCTTCTGGCAGCCCAATTATACACATGTTACTTCGTTTCATGTTGTCCCGAAGCTCCTTTAGGCTTTCCTCCTGCTTTTTAATTTCTTTCTCCAATTGCTGTTCAGCTTGAGCTTGTTTCTGTACCTGATCTTCTAACTCACTAATTCGGTCCTCTGCTTCTTGTAGTCTACTGTTGAAACTTTCCATGGTGTTTTTGATTGTAGCTATATCACTTTTCATTTCTTCCTGATTCTTGCATAAGTTGTTGATTTTCTCATCCATCCGATGTATAAATTCCACGACCATTACTCTGAACTCCTTTTCAGTCATGTTGCAAGCTTCAGTTTCACTAATTTCCTTTCTTGGCGACTCCACATTTTCTTTCCACTGTGAGTTATTTCATTTCCCCATTCTGGCTATTACCAGAAAGCTCAAGCTTCCGTTTGCGTGGACCTGGGCCGTGTGCTGTGGGGACTTCGCTCCACCCGAGTTTCACTGGAGTGCTCTGACACTAGGACGTGTGGCTGCCTTTGATTGGCGGGAACCAGACTTGCCCAGGGTCAGTGTCCCCAGTGTTCCGTGTGGTCTCGTGTGCACACTTGGAATCAGGGGCCCTGTCTGCACCGCACTGTTGGTATGCGCCGAAAATGAGATCCTTAGGATGTGCCAGGAGTCAGAGTTTCCCTGTGTCTGCACCAAGACTCGATTGTCAATGTCTCTGTTGCCTTGTGTGGTTTCTCGTTGAGAATCAGGGTCCCTATGTGTGCACGCACCAACAATTGGGGTCGCTGGCTCTTAGTGTGAATGCGCTGTGAGTCAGGGATCCCAGGCAGCTGTGTCCGGCGTGCCAAATTCCCTGAAGTGGAGCTGCGTCCTGTGTGTGCTCTCTCTACTGAGCCAAACCGGCTAGAGCGCACATTCTTAAAATCCTGAAGGTAAGCTGACTCCCTGGTGCACTCTCCCAAAGTCCCGGAAGGGGGGCGGAGTCCGTCCTGCGCTCCAACTTCCCCGAAGGGAGCCCTCTGTGCGCACTGACAGATTTCCCCGACAGTGAGCTGCTTCTGTCCCGTGCACGCCAAATTCCCTAGGGTGGAGCGTGTCCCTGCGCAAAGCTCGGCAGAGGGGCGGGTCTATCAGTTACTATGGCGCTCTCCGCGTGCCTGTGAAAGCTCAGCAGCTTGGGGGAGGGGCGGATCTATCAGTTACTATGGCGCTCTCCGCGCGCCTGCTGGGAGTGGGGTAGGCTCTTTGACTCACGGAATTCTGCTGAGAAGTCTGGATTCTTGTTGTTTGTTGGTCTGAAGCTGTGATAGCAGTTCTCTGTGCCCAGTGCCTGCAGGGTCCTGGTTTGTGTCAGAAGCCAGGATCCGCGTCTCAGGCAGCTCTGTTTCCCAAGATGGCGTGGTCTCCGCGTCCGCACCAGCCGCTGAGAAGTGTCCGCTTTGTGCGCGGGGCTGCGCCGTCTAGGACTGCCCAGTCAGGGAGCCCCTTGGAAGACGTGCAGAATCTAACTGACCCTAGCTCACACACACACACACACCACACACGTCTACACTCTCCTCTATGGGCTCCTCAATCACACTCTCTACCTACCTTCCTGCCGGTCGCCATCTTTTTTCAGAAAGGATAAACAAGATTGATGAACCTCTAGCCAGGCTCACCAAGAAGCAAAGAGAGAGGACCCAAATAAACAAAATCAGAAATGAAAGAGGTGAAATAACAACAGACCCCGACGAAATACAAAGGATTGCTACAAAATACTACGAACAACTCTATTCCAAGAAACTGGACAACCTGGAGGAAATGGACATATTCCTAGACAAATACAACCTTCCAAAACTCAATTAGGAAGAATCTAAACAGCTCAACAGGCCAGTAACTATGGAAGAAATTGAAGCAGTCATCAAAAAGCTTCCGGCAAACAAAAGCCCGGGGCCAGACGGCTTCACAGGAGAGTTTTACCAAACTTTCAAAGAAGAACTAAAACCTATCCTCCTCAGACTATTCCAAAAAATTCAAGAGGAAGGAACACTTCCAGGCTCCTTCTATGAAGCCAGCATCACCCTAATACCAAAACCAGATAAAGACAACACAATGAAAGAGAATTACAGACCAATATCCCTCATGAACATAGATGCCAAAATCCTCAACAAAATCCTAGCAAATCGGCTCCAGCAATATATCAGAAAGATCATACATCATGACCAAGTAGGATTTATCCCAGGAATGCAAGGATGGTACAATATCCGCAAATCAATAAATGTGATACATCACATAAACAAATTGAGAGATAAAAATCACATAGTCATATCAATAGATGCAGAAAAAGCATTTGACAAAATCCAACACCCTTTCTTGATAAAAACTCTCAACAAGGTGGGAATAGAAGGATCATACCTCAACTTAATAAAAGCTATATATGATAAACCCACAGCAAACATCATACTCAATGGACAAAAACTAAAAACATTTCCCCTAAGAACAGGAACAAGACAGGGATGCCCACTCTCACCACTCCTGTTTGACATAGTACTGGAAGTACTAGCTATCGCAATTAGGCAAGAAGAAGAAATAAAAGGCATCCAAATTGGAAAAGAAGAAGGGAAGCTGTCCTTATTTGCAGATGACATGATATTGTACATAAAAAACCCAAAAGATTCCATCAAAAAACTAATAGAATTAATAAATGAATTCGGCAATGTAGCGGGATACAAAATTAACGCCAAGAAATCTATGGCATTTCTATACACCAATAGTGAACTTACAGAAAGAGAGACTAAAAAAGCAATCCCATTTACCATCGCACCAAAAAAATTAAGATACCTAGGAATAAACTTAACTAAGGAGGTAAAAGACCTATACGCGGAAAAATACAAGACACTGAAAAAAGAGATAGAGGAAGACGTAAACAGATGGAAGAACATACCATGTTCATGGATTGGTAGAATCAACATCATTAAAATGTCCATACTAACCAAAGCAATCTACAGATTCAGTGCACTCCCCATCAAAATACCAACAGCATATTTCACAGACCTAGAAAGAACTCTCCAAAAATTCATCTGGAATAAAAAAAGATCCCGAATAGCTGCAGCAATCCTGAGAAAGAAGAATAAAGTAGGAGGGATCTCAATACCAGATTTCAAGCTGTCTTACAAAGCCACTGTTCTCAAAACAGCCTGGTACTGGCACAAGAACAGACATATAGATCAATGGAACAGAATAGAGAATCCAGATATCGACCCAAACCACTATGCTCAATTAATATTTGACAAAGGAGGCATGAACATACAATGGAGTCAAGACAGTCTCTTCAGTAAATGGTGTTGGGAACATTGGACACACACATGCAAAAAAATGAAACTAGATCACCAACTTACACCATACACAAAAATAAACTCAAAATGGATACAGGACTTAAACATAAGACGGGAAACCATAAAAATACTAGGGGAATCCACAGGCAACAAAATCTCAGACATATTCCAAAAGAACATCTTCACTGACACTGCCCCTAGGGCAATGGAAGCTAAAGAGAAAATTAACAAATGGGACTACATCAAAATAAAAAGCTTTTTTACAGCAAAAGAAACCATCAACAAAACAGCAAGAAAGCCCACTGCATGGGAGAACATATTTGCAAATGCCATCACTGATAAAGGTTTAATCTCCAACATCTACAGGCAGCTTATGCAACTTAATAAAAGGAAGATAAATGATCCAATTACAAAATGGGCAACGGACCTAAACAGAATATTTTCAAAAGAAGACAGAAGGAAGGCCAAGAGACACATGAAAACATGCTCAAAGTCACTTATTATCTGAGAGATGCAAATCAAAACAACAATGAGGTACCATCTCACACCTGTCAGAATGGCTGTCATCAGCAAATCAACAAACGACAAGTGTTGTCGAGGATGCGGAGAAAAAGGAACCCTCGTGCACTGCTGGTGGGAATGCAGACTGGTGCAGCCACTGTGGAGAACAGTATGGAGTTTCCTCAAAAAACTGAAAATGGAACTCCCATTTGACCCAATAATCTCACTCCTGGGAATATATCTGAAGAAACTAGAAACACCAATCAGAAAGGATATATGCACCCCTATGTTCATAGCAGCACAATTTACAATAGCTAAGATTTGGAAACAGCCTCGGTGCCCGTCAGCAGATGACTGGATCAGAAAACTGTGGTACATCTACACAATGGAATACTATGCTGCCATAAAAAAGAAGGAAATCTCATCATTTGCAGCAACCTGGATGGAATTGGAGAATATTATACTAAGTGAAATAAGCCAGTCCATGAAAGAAAAATACCACATGATCTCACTCATTTATGGATAATAGAGAACATTATAAACTGATGAACAAAAAGATAGATACAGAGACAGTAAAGCAACTAACAGACTTTCAAATTACAGGGGGAAAGTTAGGGAGAGGTGGGGGAGATAAGAAATCAAACGAAGGACTTGTATGCATGCATATAAGCATAAACAATGGACGCAAACTCTGGGGGGTGAGGGCATGTATGAGTGTGGGGTGGGGGGGGTAATGGTAAGATATGTACACATATAATACCTCAATAAAAAAAAAAAGCAAAAACACTTAGGTAGCAGGGAGTCATTCTCAGTCTTCACACCCTTCGGCCATATAACATAGTAAATTTACTGTGGAACAATAAACAAAAGATAATTGTACTTAAAGTTCGATGTCAGGATATACCTATGACACTCTAAGCTGGCCACGCTCAAGGTGTATCTCTAATGGATCATCAGAACCTACAGGTATGTAATTAAAATACATTTTATTTTAAAAGTTGAACACAAAAGCCTACATTCTATCCCTGATATTAGGAGAAATATATTAGTTGCTGTCATTGAACCTGAGAAGGTCCATACATTAAGTAAAATGTAGCCATAGACCTTGGCATGGATATGCCCAAGCATTTCACTGATGATTTATATGTTTTGACTTATGTAGGCCCTGGTACATTCTATTGCTTTTGAGTATTTAATGATTGAATTCAGATACAATTGATTAATTTAAACTGTGAATTTCTTTTTTGTGATGGTTAATTTTATGTGTCAATTTGACTGGGCCATGGGGGGGGGGGCAGATATTTGGTCAAACATTATTCTGGATGAGAATAACATTTTAATCTGTAGACTGAGTAAAGCAGATTGCTATCCCTAATGTGGGCGACCCTTATCCAATCAGTTAAAGGCCTGATTAGAACAAATAAGCTCAGTAAGAGAGAATTTCTTCTGCCTTACTTGACCTTGAGCAGAGACACTGTTGTTGATGTTGTCTGCATGCATCTGGACTCAAACTAAAACATCAGCTATTCTGGATCTTGAGCCTGTCAGCTTTTAGACAGAAACTACACCATCGGTTCTCCTGGGCCTCTAGCTTGTTGACTATAGATTTTGGGACTTGTTAGCCTCCATAATCACATGGGACAATGCTACAATTCCTCTCTCTCTCTCTCTCTCTCTCTCTCTCTGTCTCTCTCTCTCCACACACACACACACACAAGAACACACACATCCTATTTGCTCTCTTTCTCTTAAGAACAACAACTAATACAGTTTTGATGTGCCTGAAAATTTTACAAACTACAGAAGATTAGTAAATTTAAAAAATATATTGATACCCTTAAAATTATTTGTTATGCATCTGTTATGTGCTAGGCACTGAGCAAATTACTATGAGATAAGGATGATCAAAATATTGGCCCTGTCTTTCAAAAAACTTACAATCTAGTCAGGCATTTGTGTAAATCTCATATAAAATTGGTGTGCATTATAAAATACATTCAAAGTATTTAGATGTCAGGGAGATAACTTCTAGCTAGAGAGAATCAAGAGAGATCTCAAAAAAATGGCACCAGAAGACAGACATGTCCTGAGCCTTGTCCCAGAGCAGATAGAAAAAACAGCTGAGGGTTGCACGGGGAGTGTTTGTTGGTGAGTTAAGGTACAGCTATACTCCAGGAGATGGTGGGGGACTGCTGGACGGGGCTCCCCTGACCGGGCAAGCCTCACTGCTGCTGGGTTCGCTCCCAGAGCCACCGGCTCGGATGCGGAGACTGCGCCATCTTGAAGGGGAAAGTAGATGTTGTCGGAAGCCTGAAAATCTACAACTAGGGAAACCACCGAACATCTGCGAACCACAGAACACCGGTCCCAAATTGGCGCAAATACGCAGATTCAGAGGAGCTCTACATTCCACCACAGCAAGGTCAGATTTCGCCTGGGATAAGGTGAGGTCTCTGGTCCTGGCAGGACAAAGAAACACGCGCACTGAGGGAGCTGGACACTAGGGGAGGTCTGTGCCTAGAAAAATCCGTGGCTGTTGGGGCTGGCGTTATCCATGAATGTGGAAGGGGGTCCTCAGAGCTGCTAACAGAAGGGATCTCTAATAAGCAACCGATTTTGACCTGACGCAAAAGGACAGCCTAAAAATTTTAAAAGGGTGCCGGCTGCTTAGACACAAGGGGGGAAAAAAAGACTGCACAGACTTGCGTGCAGCCCAGGAGTTCGCACACTTACGCTTTTTCCTCTTTAAATCCTTCCTTCTTATTACTAAGCCCAATACGTAGGATCACCCAATTGGGGACACCCTAAGAGATTGCAGGGGAAAGTTGTTTTTCTGGATCCTGGGGATCAGAGCGGGGAATAACCATGAGAGAACCAGCTTTGGGGCAACCCACTACCACAAACCGGTATTGAGTGCCACAGGGAAAGCAAGATCTAAGCACTGGATAGAGATAACCTATAGAGCCGGAGGTCAATCCAGAAACACTGCCACCCAGGGGTTGAATCACAGAATGACTCTTGTGTTATCACAAATAAAGGATTACAAGAAATTAAGACACACTGCCTGCTTAAAAATCAGGACTGGCTTACAACACTGAGGAGCAGTGGAACGCAGGGAACTGCAATACTGTCCTGACTAGGAAACAGGCGTGCCAAACAAAACAGTAGAGGAAGTGAATGACCTTCACTACTGCACATTTTATTTATTTTTATTTTTTTCATCTTTTACTTAAGAAACTATATATTTTTTCTTTTTTCCCTCACTTGATTTTACCTTTTTAATTATTACATTTTTATTTTCAATCAGTATTATTACTGCTACTATTTTACCTTTTTTTTTTTTAAAAAAAGTGTAATTTTATTTTCTCTTTATTTTATTTTGGGATTAGTGTTCTACATTCTATTTTCATCTTTCCTTTAGCATCATTGTACTCTATCTCAACTTTACCTTTGCCATCACTCTCTTCCTAACTTCTTTTGTTGTCCTGTTTCTCTTACCTTATTCCTGCTTTAGATTTTCCCTATTCCTTCTTTTTACCCCCTGTTAAAATTTCACCCTACTTATATGTCTAATTTCCAATCCACTGCTCCAAGTCCAAAAACCTCTCACTTCTATATCTTCACCATCCAAAAATTTTTTTGTCTCTCTGTCCTTTTGTTGTTGTATGCTTGATTGTTGATTATATCGATTTTTATGCTTGTTTGTGAGATTATTTTGCTTATTCTTTTTTGTTTGTTTTGTTTTTGTTTGTTTTTTGCTTCTGTTTTCCCTTGCCTTGCTTGATATTAGTTGTTGTTTGTAGGTTGTATTAATATCCAGGTACTTGTTTTTGGCATTTGCTGTGATTAGTGGTTATTCTATTGGAGTTTTCTCCCCATATATATAGTTTGTCCCTCTTTTCTCTCTTAGTCTCATTCTAGTCTCTCTTATATTTTTTTCTCCTTTTCCCAATTTCATTTTGACACTCCTTTTTTTTCTTTATTTCTTTTTACTCTTCTTTCTCTCCTATCCTCTAATTTGTCTTTCCCTGGTGGTCACGTTTATTGGAAGTTATTAATATCGTGAATACATTGCTGTTCAGTGCCTTGTGTGTTGTACCTGGTTGTGTTGTATTTTGTGCCTTTAAATCAATGCAGGAGAGAGAAAACTACATAACAAGACATCCAGAGAAGAGAGACCATGGGGAGACAAAGAAACAGCCCACATATGAAAGAAAAGCAGAAATCACCAGAAAAAGAAGTAAATAAATTAGAGGCCAGCAACCTATCAGAGAAAGGATTCAGAGAAATGGTCATAAGGTGGCTGAAAAGAATGGAAGATAAATTTGGCAATATGAGTACGAAAAGGAAATGAAGAAGAACCAAGAAGAAATGAAAAATGACATTGCTGCTGTAAAGAACTCAATAGAAAGCATCAAACATAGACTAGACGAAGCAGAAGACTGCATCAGTGAGCTAGAGGACATGATGGAAAAAAATACCCAAGTAGAGCAGCTTCTAGAAAAAAAATTAAAAATCAGGAGGAAAGCCTAAAGGAACTTTGGGACAACACAAAACAAAACAACATCTGCATAATAGGGGTTCCAGAAGGAAAGGAAACTGAGCAATGAATAGAAAACCTGTTTGAATAAATAATGACAGAAAACTTTCCTGATAGAGGGAAGAAAAAACCCACAAAAACCCAAGAAGCTCACAGAATCCCAAGCAAAATGAACCCCAAAAGACCGATGCCAAGGCACATTATAATTAAACTAGTAGCCCATTTGCAGGAAGAATCCTGCAAGCGGCTGCTGCGGCTGCGTGCGCTGCCGCTGCTGCCACCATTGCGGCCCCAGCACCTGCACGTACGGGCCTCTGCCGCCTGGCCCTGCTGCGCTCCACCCAGCCCTGCCCCGCTCCGCCATGCCTCGCCCCGCCCCGCCCCGCCCCAAACAGTCTTTCCCTCTGGCAGGCACCTTGCTTTCCGCTTTTCCTCCCTCTTCCTTCTAAGTTGTCTTCAGTCTTCACTCCTCCCTCCCTCAGCGTATGCAAATTAACCACCATCTTGGTCGGGTAATTTGCATACTCGCCCTGATTGGCTGGTGGGCGTGACGTTGGCTGGTGGGCGTGACTTGGGTGTAGCGAAGGTGCGGTCAATTTGCATATTTGTCTATTATTAGGTAGGATTAGCAAACACCAACGACAAAGTAAGTATCTTAAAAGTGGCCAGAGAGAGTCAGAAAGTTACATACAAAGGAACCCCCATCAGACTAGCAACTGATTTCTCAACAGAAACTTATCAGGCAAGAAAGGAATGGAATGAAATATACAAAATCATGCAAAGGAAGGGTCTCAATCCAAGAATACTGTACCCAGCAAGGATATCAATCAAAATTGAAGGTGAAATCAGGACCTTCACAGACAAAAAAGGACTAAGGGAATTTATCACCACCAAACCAGCAATACAAGAAATGATAAAGGGTCTGCTGTAAAAAAAAAAAAAAAAGGAAGCGAAGAAGGAACACAGGGGTATAGAATAAAAATGGCGACAAAAAGTACATGTCATAATAACTTTAAATGTAAATGGATTAAATGCCCCAATCAAAAGACACAGGGTAACAGATTGGATAAGAAAACAAGACTCATATATCTGTTGTCTACAAGAATGCCACCTCAAAAAAAAAAGTCACACACAGACAGAGGATGAAGGGATGGAAAAAAGTTTTCCAGGCGAATGGAAATGAAAAAAAAGCTGGGGTAGCAATACTTATATCTGACAAATTAGATCTCAAAGTGAAGGACATAACAAGAGATAAGGAAGGCCACTTCATAATACAAAAGGGAGCAATCCAACAAGAAGAAATAACTCTGGTAAACATATATGCACCCAATACAGGAGCACCCAAATACATAAAAAAACTCCTGGAGGATATCAAGGGAGACATTAACAGCAATACAATCATAGTAGGATACTTTAATACCCCACTATCACCATTGGACAAATCCTCTAAACAAAAAATCAGCAAAGAAACCTCAATCCTAAAAGACTCACTAGACCACATGGAATTAATTGACATCTTCAAAACATTTCACCCCAAAGCCACAAAATATATATTCTTTTCAAGTGTACATGGGTCATTTTAAAAGATAGACCATATGTTGGAACATAGGCAAAGTCTCTCCAAATTCAAGAAAATAGAAATCATATCAAGTATCTTCTCAGATCACAGCAGCATAAAACTGGAAATCAACTACAATAAAAACAATCCAAAGAAATCAAACACATGGAGACTAAACAGCATGCTATTGAACAATGACTGTGTTACCAGAGAGATCAAGGAAGGTATAAAAAGCATCATGGCAACAAATGACAATGAAAACACAAAAATCCAAAATCTATGGGACACAGCGAAAACAGTCTTGAGAGGGAAGTTCATAGCTCTACAAGCCTACTGCAAAAAAAAACAAGAAACAATGGTAATAAATTACCTAACCCTACAACTCAAAGAGTTAGAAAGAGAGCAACAAGAAAAGCCCAGTGTAAGTAGAAGAAATAATAAAGATCAGAGTGGAGATAAACGACATAGAGACCAAAGAAACAATACAAAATATCAACAAAACCAAGAGATGGTTCTTTGAAAGGATGAACAAGATTGATGTACCTATAGCCAGGCTCACCAAAAAGCAAAAAGAGAGGACCCAAATAAACAAATCAGAAATGAAAGAGCCGAAACCGGTTTGGCTCAGTCGATAGAGCGTCGGCCTGCAGACTGAAGGGTCCCAGGTTCAATTCCAGTCAAGGGCATGTACCTTGGTTACAGACACATCCCCAGTAGGGGGTGTACAGGAGACAGCTGATTGATGTTTCTCTCCCATCGATGTTTCTAACTCTCTATTCCTCTCTCTTTCTCTCTGTAAAAAAATCAATAAAATATATTTAAAAAAACAAAACAAAACAAAAACAGAAATGAAAGAGGTGAAATAACAACAGACTCCGCCGAAATACAATGTATTCTTACAAAATAATACGAGCAACTCTATTCCAACAAACAGGACAACCTGAATGAAATGGATATATTCCTAGAAAAATATAACCTTCCAAAATTCAATCAGGAAGATTCTAAACAGCTCAATAGGCCAGTAACAATGGAAGAAATTGAAGCAGTCATCAAAAAGCTTCCAGCAAACAAAAGCCTGGGGCCAGACGGCTTCACAGGAGAGTTTTACCAAACATTGAAGGAAGAACTGAAACCTATCCTCGTCAGACTATTTTAAAAAATTCAAGAGGAAGGAACACTTCCAAGCTCCATCTATGAAGCCAGCATCATAAAGACAACACAATGAAAGAGAATTACAGGCCAATATCCCTCATGAACATAGATGCCAAAATCATCAACAAAATTCTAGCAAATTGGCTCCAGCAGTACATCAGAAAGATCCTACACCATGACCAAGTAGGATTTATCCCAGGAATGCAAGGATGGTACAATATCCGCAAATCAATAAACGTGCTACATCACATAAACAAACTGAGAGATAAAAAAACATAGTCATATCAATTGATGCAGAAAAAGCATTTGACAAAATCCAACACCCTTTCTTGATAAAAATTCTCAACAAGGTGGGAATATAAGGATCATACCTCAACATAATAAAAGCTATAAATGATAGACCCACAGCAAACATCATACTCAATGGGCAAAAATTAAAACCATTTCCCCTAAGAACAGGAACAGAACAAGACAGGGATGCCCACTCTCACCACTCCTGTTTGTCATAGTACTGGAAGTATTAGCCATTGCAATTAGACAAGAAGAAGAAATAAAAGGCATCCGAATTGGAAAAGAAGAAGTAAAGCTGTCCTTATATGCAGATGACATGATATTGTACATAAAAAACCCTAAAGACTCCATCAAAAATCTAACAGACTTAATAAATGCATTCGGCAATGTAGCAGGATACAAAATTAATGCCAAGAAATCTATGGCCTTTCTATACACCAATAGTGAACTTACAGAAAGAGAGACTAAAAAAGCAATCCCACTTACCATCGCATCAAAAAAATTAAGATACCTAGCAATAACCTGAACTAAGGAGGTAAAAGACCTATACACGGAAAACTACAGGGCACTGAAAAAAGAGATAGAGGAAGACGTAAACAGATGGAAGAATGTACCATGTTCATGGATTGGTAGAATCAACATCATTAAAATGTCCATACTACCCAAAGCAATCTATAGATTCAATGCACTCCCCATTAAAATGCCAAGGGCATATTTCACAGACCTAGAAAGAACTCTCCAAAAATTCATCTAGAATAAAAAAAAAAAGACCCCGAATAGCCACAGCAATCCTGAGAAAGAAGAATAAAGTAGGAGGGATCTCAATACCAGACCTCAAGCTGTATAACAAAGCTATTTTTTTCAAAACAGCATGGTACTGGCATAAGAACAGACATACTGATCAATGGAATAGAATAGAGAATCCAGATATCAACCCAAACCACTATGCTCAGTTAATATTTGTCAAAGGAGGCATGAACATACAATGGAGTCAAGACAGTGTCTTCAATAAATGGTGCTGAGAAAATTGGACACACACATGCAAAAAAAATGAAACTAGATCACCAACTTATACCATACACAAAAATAAACTGAAAATGCATGCAGGACTTAAACATAAGACCAGAAACCATAAAAATACTAGAGGAATCCACAGGCAGCAAAATCTCAGACATATGCCGAAAGAACTTCTTCACTGATACTGCCCCTAGGGCAATGGAAGCTAAAGAGAAAATATACAAATGGGATTACATCAAAATAAAAATCTTTTTTACAGCAAAAGAAACTGTCAACAGAACAATAAGAAAGCCCACTCTATGGGAGAACACATTTGCAAATGTTATCACTGATAAAGGTTTAATATCCAACTTCTACAAGCAGCTTATACAACCTAATAAAAGGAAGATAAATGATCCAATAAAAAAATGGGCAACGGACCTAAATAGAATCTTTTCAAAAGAAGACAGAAGGAAGGCCAAGAGACACATGAAAACATGCACAAAGTCACTAATTATCAGAGAGATGCGAATCAAAACGATAATGTGGTACCATCTCACACCCAATTTCGTGCACTGGGCCTCTAGTATATTATAAAATATAATTGTACATGATATGTATGTTATATGATTTTATAATATATTTTATATTCATATACATTTGATAAATATTTAATAAAAAGATATTTTAATTTAGGGCATGCAGATTACTCAGCTTTTCTTCTTCCTACCCCAAAAGATATAAGCCCTTAAGATCTAATGTTTAGGTAACTTCTCTCTGTTTCTCTGTTTCTCTCTCCCTCTTTTCTCTTGGTTGGTAAGACTCTGTGTCCTTTGGGTGTTGATTATCCAGTTAAACTTATGATTGAATTTCCAACTGCTAGTGAGATAAGATTTCCTGCCTCAGTGTCTTTCCATTTGTTTTTCTCACTGCAGAACAACAGTCTCTTCACCCCACCCCCTTCTGGGTTAGCTCCTAGTCATCCTCATGGCCCAGCTTAAAATTCTCTTCATCTAGGAAGTCTTCCCTGAGAGTTTCCCTGAAACTGAGATTACGTCCCCCTCTTATATATTCCTATAGAGTCCCTTCTTTAAAATTTTCAGTATAGAAATCCAGAAATTCCAGTTCTGGGAATAGGAAATGGAAACAGGACATCAGAGAGGTATCTACACTCCCACATTTATTGCAGCATTATTTATAATAGCCAATATATGGAACAATCTAAGTGCCCATTGACAGATGAATCAATATAGAAAATGTAATACACACACACACACACACACACACACAAACACACACACTGGAATACTACTATTCATCCATAAGAAGGAAGGAAATCCTGCCATTTGCAACAAGGTTGGACCTTGGGGTATTATGCTAAGTGAGATAACTCAGAGAAAGACAAATATTATATGACCTTATTTACATGTGAAATCTGAAAAAGCTGAACTCATAAAAACAAAAAATAGAATGGTGGTTACCAGGGGCTGGGAAGTGGAGTATCTGGGGGAGATGTTGTTTAAGGGTACAAACTTGCAAGTTGTAGATAAATAAGTTCTGGAGATCTAATATACAGTACAGTGATTATAGTCAACAGTACTGTATTATAAACTTCAAAGTTAGTAGGAAACTAGATGTTAATTATCCTCAACACAAGAATAGTTAACTAAATGGTAATTATGTGACATCATAGAAGTATTAGCTAATAGTATAGAAGTAATCAAATTTCAATATACATAAATGTGTGAAATTAGCACATTGTATACCTTAGACTTACAAATGTCACATATATCTCAATAAAATTAACTTTATTGTGAAAAACTTTAAACATCCTAAACTAGGGAGAATAGTATAATGAAATACCACTTGTAAATTTCTTAACTGCCTTATAAATTTCTTATTCAGAATTTATCTTCTCAGGCACACTTTAAGTTCCATGAGATCAGGAACCATGACTGAGTTGTTTATTGCTTTATCCTTAGTGCCTATAACAGTGCTGGATACATAGTAGCCACGTAATAAAAATGCATTCAGTGAATGACTGTATTAATAAATTTGTGAGATTGGTAACAAGGTTATTTTTATTGTTAAGATGGGAGTGATATAAGTATCTTTAATCCTTATAGGGAAGAACAAATAAAGAGAAAGAAGTGAGGATACAACAAAGGGGAAAATGGGATTCCAGAAGAGGTAGGGGAAGGTCCATAGAGATTAATACTGGATTTGCATAGCTAATCACCTATGCTGTCTCTGCTTGGATATTTTAAAGGCATCTCAAATTTAAATAATCCAAAATATACCCCTTATCTTTCCCTCAAATCCTGTTCTCCCTATTTCTTTTTCCCCCCATTTTTTTATTAAGGTATTATATGTGTACATATCTTACCATTGCCCCCACCACCCCACTCCCATACATGCCCTCACCCCCCGGAGTTTTGTGTCCATTGGTTATGCTTATACGCATGCATACAAGTCCTTCGGTTGATCTCTTATCTCCCCCACCTCTCCCTAAACTTCCCGCTGTAATTTGACAGTCTGTTTGATGCTTTACTGTCTCTGTATCTATCTTTTTGTTCAACAGTTTATAATTTTCTTTATTATTCATAAACTAGAGGCCCAGTGCACGAAATTCGTGCACGGAGGGGGGGGCGTGTCCCTCAGCCCAGCCTGCACCCTCTCCAATCTGGGGCCCTAAATGGGCAGTTGGACATCCCTCTCACAATCCAGGACTGCTGGCTCCCAACTGCTTGCCTGCCTGCCTTCCTGATTGCCCCTAACTGCTTCTGCCTGCCAGCCTGATTGATGCCTAACTGCTCCCCAGCCAGCCTGTTTGCCCCCAACTTCCCTCCTCTGCCAGCCTGGTCACCCCTAACTGCCCTCCCCTGCAGGGTTGATCGCCTCCAACTGCCCTCCCTTGCAGGCCAGGTGCCTCCCAACTGCCCTCCCCTTCTGGCCATCTTGTAGTGGCCATCTTGTGTCCACATGGGGGCAGGATCTTTGAACACATGGGGGCAGCTATATTGTGTGTTGCAGTGATGGTCAATCTTCATATTACTCTTTTATTAGATAGGATAGAGGCCTGGTACATGGGTGGGGGCTGACTGGTTTGCCCCGAAGGGTGGGGTTCCCTTGGGGCATGGGACAGCCTGTGTGAGGGGCATGTGGTGGTTTGCAGGCTGGCCACGCCCCCTGGTGACCCAAGAGGAGGCCCTGGTATCTGGAATTTATTTACCTTCTACAATTGAAACTTTGTAGCCTGGAGCAAAGCCAAGCCTGCTGCTTGCCCGCGGCCAGCAGCGATTTCTGTAGGAGTTAATTCACCTTCTATAATTGAAACTTTGTAGCCTTGAGTGGAGGCTTAGGCTGGCAACAGGAGGCGCAGAAAGCTTGGCTTCTTTTGTTACCTCGGAAACCCTCCCGCTCTCAGTGGCTGTAGCCATCTTGGTTGGGTTATTTGCATATTTGCTCCTGATTGGCTGGTGGGCGTGGCTTGGCTGGTGGACGTGGCTTAGGCATAGCGAAGGTGCGGTCAATTTGCATATTACTCTATTATTAGGTAGGATTATTATACACACACAGGCCAAAAGTTCCTATAATCATAGTTACGTTTGAGAATGGAGCAAATAAGCATTTTACACAAACATTTTTGAAAAGCCTAGATTTATAGGTTGTAATCCATAAATTCTAGCCACTTCTTAGAATTTCCAGCTATTGGACACAGGATGTTAGGATCTCAACCAATGAATAATATAAGAAATGTTTGAAAAAATCCAAAGCTCTTTCCTGTAAAATCTCCTGCCTCCACTTGTGAATGCTTTGCTGCCCATAGTGCTGTGGAAATGAGTTGGTCTTCTCACCGAGTGGGAACACAAGACTGCTGTGAAATTTTCCCAATATAATAATGGCTTTGTTCTCATCACATTTGGAATGTCATGTTGCTATTTTGGAACCAATCAAACACAAAAGTTATGCTTACTGCAGGTACTGAATTCTGAATTGACCACCCCCCAGTAAACTGGCTCAGAATTAATTATTATTAATCTCTGGCCCTTATAAAAGTGTGATCATTAGAAAGCAAACTATCTAGATTATGTAGTTTGGATTGCTTTGAAAAAAAAAAAACGTCCACACTGTTGAACAATTTAACATTATACCTTCAATCTTGTACTTGGTAGACAACCCATTTATTTAAAGTTGCTGTACCTTCTACAAAACTCTCATTGAAGACACTGTTGATTATTATAAAAAGTTCTGGCAAAGGCAATAGTGTGGGGGAGGAGTGGGGTGGGGGAGGGCTGGGTGAAGGAGGAAAAGGGATGGAAAATGGGGGACATCTATAATACTGTCAACAATAAAAAAAAATACTGAACAACCCAATCTTTTTCTCTTTTTTTTCCTCTTGCTGTCTGGAAACTGCTCAAATACCTGTTAGAATCTACTCTGCCTAATTTCTGTAAAACACATCTATTCTGCTTAAAACTCAATTATCTTATATTGCCTTATGTATATGTCTTTAAATTGCAACAGGTCTTCCAGAAAGTATACATCTTAAATAAAATACCTCCTCAATTTGAAGCTATAAATAAATCAGGCTTGACCTGCCTAGGAATTAATGGAAGTTAGCTCTTAAGAAATAACTCAATATAAATAATTGAGATCAAATTTAGGAAGCATATTTATTATTAAATGAAGGGCAGACAGAAATTTTAACTTTCACAATAATTTCTTAATTAACCACAGACTGATTAAAAAAGAGGAGAAAAAACACAAAGCAACACATCATCCCAATTTTTTTTAGTTTAATTTCAGAATCAATCAGCACCTATTTCTTGAACCTCTATGAGCTCAACCAGAATTTTACTTATCTAGTTTTTTTCAGTTATAGCATACTTTCAATATTATTTTATATCCATTTCAGGTGTATAGCATAGTGGTTAGACAATCATATACTTTACATATACTCTCCCCCCGATATTTCCAGCATCCACCTGGCACCATACATAGTTATCTCAATATTATTAACTATATTCTCTATGTTGTACTTTATATCCCTGTAACCATTTTGTAACTACCAATTAGTACTTTTTAATCCCCTTACCTTTTGCACCAGTCCCCCAATTTACCTCCCCTTTCACTATCTAGTTTAAGAGACAAAATGAGCAGATTAAGCAGCAAACCTGCCACATTCAATAAGTATTATCAGACAGACTATATCCCTTCATCTATTGATGGACATGGGTTGCTTCCACCTTTTGGGTATTGTGAATAATGCTGCTATGAACATTGGTGTACAAGTATCTGTTTGCATACCCTCAATTCTTTTGGGTATAGACCTGGGAGTAGAATTGCTGGATTATATGGTAATTCTGTGTTTACCTTTTTGAATAGCAGCGAAACTGTTTTCTAGAAACTGTGACATTTTACAATCCTGTCCACAATGTGCAAGAGTTCTATTTTCTGCACACCCTATCCAATACTTGCTATTTTCCTTTTTTTACAATAACCACCCTAATTGATATGTAGTGATATCTCCTTGTGGTTTTGTAATCTTCATTGCAGAAATGTCTATGCCCTATGCCCTTTTTAAAATTGTGTTGTTTGATTTTGTTGTTGAGTTATAGGAGAACTTTATATATTATGAATATTAATCTCTTATCAGATGTATGATTTGAAAATGTTTTCTGCTGTTTTGTTTGTTGTATATTCACTGCATTAATTGTATTCTTCAATGAACAAAAATTTCAAATTTTGACAAAGTCCAGTTTATCTAATTTTTCTTCTGTTGCCTGTGCTTTTGGTGTCATATCTAAAAATCCATTTCCAAATCCAAGTATATGAAGAAATACCTCCTATGTTTTATTCTAAAGGTTTTTATAGGTTTAGCTCTTTTATTTAGGTCTTTGATCTACTTTGAATAAAGGTCCAAATTCATTCTTCTGAATGTGTATATCCAGTTTTCCCACCAACATTTGTGGAAGATTATTCTTTCTCTACTGAATGGTCTTGGCATCCTTGTTGAAAATCAAGTAATCATATAGGTGAGGGCTTACTTCTGGGCTCCCTGTTCTATTCCATTGGCCTATAATCTGACCTTATGCCTTTTCTACACTTGTTTACTATTGCTTTGTAGTAAGCTTTAAATTCAGGAAGTGTTAGTACTCCAAATTTATTCTTCTTTTTCAAGATTGCTTCAGCTATTTAGGGTCCCTTGAAATTCCATATGAATTTTATTCTATAGGCTTCTCTATTTCTGAAAAAAACTCTTAGAATTTTGATAGTGATTATATTCAATCTGTAGATTACTTTGGAAAATACCATCATACTAATAATGTCTTTCAGTTCATGAACACAGAATATCTTTTCATTTATTTAGGTCTTTTTTAGTTATTTTTAGTGATGTTTTATAGTTTAATTTTCAGTGTACAAGTATTCTCTTTGGTTAAATTTATTTCTCAGACTTTTAATATTTTGATACTATTATAAATGAAACTTTTTCTTAATTTCCTTTTTGGATTGTTTATTATTAGTGTATAGAAATGCAACAGATTTTTTTTGGTGCAATTGCCTTTTGTCACTACATCATTTCTTTTACCAGGAAACCATAATAGGGTTGTTATGGACTCTAATTCATTTGGCTGCTCACCTATTTGTGAGTGACCATGCACTTTATTGTACAAATCATGACACTTTCTAGAGAGAAAGGGGGTGCTATCACAAAGGGGAAACATATTAATTTGAATTTTTCAGGGAAACCCAGGATATATGGTCACTCTACCTACTAATTTCAAATTTTACAACACTCCTATATCACTTAACTACTTTTACCTTAATGCTATTATTGTAATGTATTAACATAATTTATATCCTTAACTAGTCTGCTAGCTCCTTGAAGATAAAAATAATTTCCCACTGTCTTTATACCTCCCAGCATATATCACAGTGTACTAAATTAAATGTATTAAGTATCCAAGAAAGGCCTGTTGGACAAATGATGACCCTTATTTATCTCTACAGAACTCCTTGGTCTTCTATCCAGAGAGTTTTTCTGACTTGGAACTTCCCACACCAAACCACTAGTAATAAATAAAGGGGATGTGACCTATGACCTAAGGTAAATAAAACAATCATAGGTTTTAAAAGGTCATCTTCAAACAAGCTATAGAACTCAGCCAAACATACAAAAGATCCATCGAGATGGCAAAGTCATTTCCAATTTGCACAAAGATTACAAAATGCTATTGTTTTTCATTAAAACATGTGAATAAATGGCTGCTTAAGTCTTACACATTTTCAAGTCACTTCTAATATCAATAATTTATTAGGGTATTTGGGATAATAAGGGAGTTCTACAGAGAATGTAATATGCCCGTGGGCATTTAAAATCATATCCAGGAGTTACACTAAATAGTAACCTAATTTGTATGTTTTGCTGTTCTCTTAGGTACCAAGTGATGTACTATATGTGTTTTCCTCCCTTTGGATGATGAATACAAAATAATCAAGCTGGATTCCTACCTCAGAACATAGAAAAAATTAACTCAAATAAATCAACAACCTAAATGTAAGAGATAAACTCTTAGAAGAAAATATAGAGATAGTCTTCATGATCTGGGATTTGGCATATCCATATTTGACTGATGGAAAAGTAAAATGTTGCAGCCATTTGGAGAAGAACATCACATTAAGTTGCAAGTGTGATTCTCAACCATGACCACAATTTTCTTGGGTGAACCCTAGTTTTTCTTTACAAATCTTTGTAGTAACAGATCTGTTTTTAATATGTTCAATGTATGACACATTTTGAAAGGAATGCTTCTTCCCAATTTTTGATGTTTTCTCCCATAGCAGGGAGTTCAATTAGTATGACACCCCTAGACTCTTTCCACCTCTTCTCAAACCAAACTATAGGGTAGATAGAGTGACTTATCTGTTAATGAATCTGGGGAGATAAATTAGGTATGCTAGCCCCAGAGCCTTCTTCTTTCTCCTTTTTTGATCAAACCTTCGAGTAGAATGCTCTTTCATACTGTAAATTGTCTCTGGGCAGGCACATTGACTCTGGTCCATTGCTGCCATAAATAAGCAGGTAAGTATATGTTACCATTTATGATGTAACAAAACAATATCAATTTAGTGGTTGCATTAGTTTTCTGAGGCTGTTATAACACAGTACCACAAACTGGGTAATTTTTTAAAAATATATTTTTATTGATTTCAGAGAGGAAGGAAGAGGGAGAAAGGGATAGAAACATCAATGATGAGAGAGAATCATTAATCATCTGCCTCTTGCACGTCCCCTCCTGGAAATCAAGCCTGAAACCTGGGCTTGTGCCCTGACCAGGAATCGAACTGTGACCTCTGGTTCATAGGTCAATGCTCAACCACTGAGCCACACAGGCCGGGCACAAACTGGGTAATTTAAAACCACATAAATTTATTCTTTCACAGTTCTGGAGATTAGGAATCTGAAATCAAGATGTCAGCAAGGCTACACTCTTTCTGAAGGCTCTAGGGGAGAATCTGTTGCATGTCTTTCTCTTAACTTCTGGTGATGGCCACCAATCCGTGGCATTCCTTAGCTTGTAGAAGCATCACTCTAATCTTTGCCTCTATAGTCACATCCATTCTCCCGGTGTGTCTATATCTGTGTTTCTTCTCTTCTTTTCATAAGGACCCCAGTCACATTGATTAAGAACCCACCCTATTCCAGTACAACCTCATTGTAACTTACATCTTAATTATATTTATAAAACACTATTTCCAAGTAATGTCTCATTCACAGGTGCCAAGGGTTAGGATATCAATATATATATATATATATATATATATATATATATATATATATATTTAATATATTTTTATTGATTTCAGAGAGGAAGGAAGAGGGAGAGATAGAAACATCCATGATGAGAGAGAATCATGGATCGGCTGCTTCCTGCAAGTCCCCCACTGGGGATCGAGCCCACAACCCGGGCATGTGCCCTTGACCGGAATCGAACCTGGCACCTTTCAGTTTGCAGGCCGATGCTCTATCCACTGAGCCAAACCAGCCAGGGCTCAATATATCTTTTTAAGTAACAGAATTCAACTCACAGCAGTAGCTTAAAACAGCAAACATTATTCCTCATGATTCTATTGGTTATCTGTACAGGAGCTTCTGATCTAGGTTGGCTCAGTTGGAGCTAGATTGTCTACTATAGTCTCACTCACATGTCTAAGGTTTCATCTGGGGTAGCTGAGATGACTGATACAGCTGGAGTCTCTGTCCACATGATCTCTCATCCCTCAGGAGTCAAGCATGTAACTATACTCATGTTGATTAAAGGTTTTTCAGCAGTAAGAGAGGGAATGATTCAATGTGTCAAAATTCTTCCAAGTATCTGCTTGTGTCATATTTTCTACTATTCCACCAAAGAAAGTCAAATGGTTGAGCCCAAAGTAAGAAAAGGGGGGACTTCTCAAGGAGATATGAACAAATTGGGGCCATTACTGAAACAATCTAGCACAGTAACTATAGCTAATTCTGAGGTTCAGCATTCATAGTTTCACATGCCTTCAGATATAAGCCATGTCCTATAATTTAATTGCTAATGGAAATAAGGATGACCTTATGGCTTCTATCTGGCACTCCACCTTTTGATCTTTTTTCCCCTCAAAAATAGAATGAGCTATTTATTGGCACTCCCACAACTTCATCCTCCTTTTCATATCATTTCTAAAAAGTTACAGCATCATTTATTCACTTAACAAAAATTTATTGTGAATATATTATATGGCAGGCACAAGTGAGACAATCTCTACCTTCAAAAAGTTTGTATTCCAACCCCAATTTAGAGGTCATGGGATAGTAAACCAAATATCAGCTGGGGTCAGAGAAAGGCCTAATCTTCCTATAGATAGCTTCCATGATCCCTCTATTATAGATAAGATTATTTGTTGGAAAAATTAGAAGTTGTTCAATTTACAGCTGCCATTAAGATATATGTATCTCTGTATCACTTTAGAATCCAAAGCTGTGGTCTTCAATATAAGAATTTGATCCCACCTATCTCCAGAGGGCTTGTAGAAATAGGAAGAGGGCATTTTTGTTTGTCAGAGCAAGGGACACTACTAGCTTTAGTTAACAGAGGCCAGTGCTAAATGCCCCGTAATGAGCAGGATAGTTGCATACAATGAAGAACTATCCACCCAAAATGCCAATAGTTTATAAAATTTCTGTGCCCATTATTAAGAGAAAGGTAAGTTTTCCTCATAAGTTGTATACCACAACTCAACAATCCATATTACCATTGAATGGTAATAAGGATGACCAGAGAGAAACCATAAGGTCATCCTTATTACCATCCAAAAGAGAGTTGTTCTCTTCAACAGCATCCCTTTGGGAAGTTGCACTCTTATTTCAACTATAAATTCAGTAGTTTTAATCTTTTAAAAAACGGTTTCTTTTGGAATTTATGCCATTCTCCCTTAAGAATTTTTATGGCTTTCTATTTTCTTGTTTAGGTCCTCTCAATGGTTAACAATTATTCATACTTTGGGAATGGTTGAAATTTCTGAAAATATTCAAACCCTATTTCAAACACTAGAAAATAAAGCCAGGTGACTAGGGTCCAAATGAAATGTGTCTAAAAAATAATTTTTTTCTACCTGTGGCTTATAAATTTGCTGAGAAATGGAAAAAGCTGAAAAGGTAACATTATGTGCTGGTCTAAAATATATCAGTTCCTGAATAATTAAGACTTGGCCATCCTTGATGTTGAAGTTAGGATGACCACCAAGGAGTCACATTATACATGGTTTCTATTTTCCTATTAATATACCCTGGGATTTCCTAATTTTCCCATAATTATAATGTATTAATTTTATATTAGGTGGTACTCAATTCAAGTCATAATATAATAATTTTCTCACCATGTTAAATTTTTTCTTTCCCACCATCCTCCCTTTCTTTCCCCAGGAGAAAGGGACACACCATCCTGAGAGCTCACATTACCTACTACTCACCACAATAGGAGAATGACTTAAAAAGTAGGACACATTTGCTCATTGGGAGGTTACACAGCCATTAATACAATCATTTTGAAGACTGCAGATATATGGAAGCAAGTTTGTTTAATACAGAATATTAAGTGAAAAATTCAGACTATAAAATAGCAATTACCTAATAGTCACAATTATATAGAAACTTATGGATATAAAGTCTTCAAAGACAGAGAGAAACCAAAATGGCGGCATAGGTAATCACATATACTTGATGCCTCTCACAACCACATCAAAGTCACAACTAAACGGCAGAACAACTACTGCCCAGAACCATGGGAAAGCTGGCTGAGTGGAACTTCCATAACTAGAGAGGTGAAGAAAGTGCATTGAGACCCGTAAGAGGTGCGGAGGCCTGGAAAGTGCTAGCACCTGGGTGGGCTGCTTTTTAAACCAGGAGGGAGATATAAACTCCCGCTTGCTCTGAACTCCAGTTCCGGGCAAGACTCTGGGGGACCCAGGCACATACAGGGTAAAACTGGACTGTCTGGCACTGAGACAGGAATGCGAGGGCGGCTTACTTTTAGAGGTGTTTGTAGCGATCACTGTTCCTGCATGGAGGCGTGGACACAAAGAAACTGAGACTTCTCCAGTTCAGGGCAGCCATTGATGTTTGCTCTGCCATGGTGATTCCCAGAGACCCAGCCCCACCCAATTTACAACCCCACCCAAGCTGTGCGCATCGGTTTTTGCATATGGGTGGCCTGTCCTTTCACCTAAAACAAACTGCAGCTGGGTCAGAGAGCCCCAGAGATTCCAAAAGAAGGCCCACTGCCTGGCAGCAGCAGTGGCCTTGCTTCACAGCTGGGCCTTGTCTGGGCACTTCCAAACCCCACACAAAGAGGAGGAATCTGCAGATCTCTCTGTAGCTCCTGATGGGAGGAAACCCAGACAGTGGCTGACCTTGAACCTCCTTGGAGATCCAAGAGCTAGTTTTCCCAGTGGTCAGTGTGAGACCATATCGGGTTACAACTCTTCACATCCATAAGAGACACACTAAAGGGGCAGACTCAGTGAACACCAAAGCCTCACCGAAACAAGTCCTGCCCCATAAGGGTGTCTCCTGTGCAACAGATATTCCAGTGTAGACACAGCTGGTTATCACAGCCAATTGGACTGGATATCAATTCCTCCCAGTGATACCAACAACAATAAAGGGTTAACTACTACAAGACTGTGCAAACAGCCCACAAAGGGGTGCACCAAGAGGGACTACCTCAGGTGACTGGGCAGGCTGTGCTACTGGGCCCTATAGGACACCAACCACACAAGGCCATTCTATCAACTCAAGGACACTTAGCAGCTACACAGTACATAGAAACAAACACAGGGAAGCAGCCAAAATGCAGAGACAAAGAAACATGTCACAAATGAAAGAATTAGATGAAAGTAAAATACTAGATATAGAGTTCAAAACCATGGTTATAAGGTTACTCAAGAATCTTCTAGAAACCTCTGAGAGATTTAGTGAGACCCTCAAGGATATGAAAAAAGGACCAATCAGAAATTAAGCATACACTGACTAAATAAAGAATAATATACAGAATCCAACAGCAGACTAGAGGATCACAAGAATCAAGTCAAAGATTTGAAATACAAAGAAGCAAAAAACGTAACTGGAAAAGCAAAAAGAAAAAGAATCCAAAAATATGAAGATAGTATAAGGAGCCTCTGGGACAACTTCAAGTGTAACAACATCTGAATTATAGCGGTGCCAGAAGAAGAGAGAGAGCAAGATATTGGAAATCTATTTGAAGAAATAATGACAGAAAACTTCCCCTACCTGGTGAAAGAAATAGACTTACAAGTCCAGGAAGTGCAGAGAACACCAAACAAGAGGAATCCAAAGAGGACCACACCAAGACACATCATAATTAAAATGTCAAGGGCAAAAGACAGAGAGAGAATCTTGAAATCAGCAAGAGAAAAACAGTTAGTTACCTACAACGGAGTACCCATACGACTGTCAGCTGATTTCTCAACAGAAACTATGCAGGCCAGACAGGAGTGGCAAGAAATATTCAAAGTGATGAACAGCAAGAACCTACAACCAAGATTACTCTACCCAGCAAAGCTATCATTCAGAATTGAAGGTCAGACGAAGAGCTTCACAGACAAGGAAAAGCTAAAGGAGTTCATCACCACCAAACCAGTATTATATGAAATGCTGGAGGGTATTCTCTAAGAAGAGGAAGAAAAAGGTAAAGATAAAAATTATGAACAACAAAGTGACAACAAATACATATCTATCAACAAGTGAATCTAAAAACCAAGTGAATAAAAAATCTGAAGAACAGAATAATCTGGTGAATATAATAGAATCAGGGCCATTGAAAGGGAGTGGACTGACAATTCTTGGGGGGAAGGGGGTGTGGGGGTGCGGGAAGAGATTGGACAAAAATCTTATACTATGGACAAGGACAATGGTGGTAGGGTAAGGGCATGGGGTGGGGTGGGAACCAGGTGGAAGGGAGGTATGGGGGGGGGGGGAAGAGGAACAACTGTAATATCTGAACAATAAAGATTTATTTAAAAATAATAAATAAATAGTAGCCATAAAAAAAAGTCTTCAAAGACAAAAGAAAAAATTAAAATATTAATCATAGGTTGTAGGGATTATGGGTGGTTGTTCTTTTATTAAAAATTTTTATCATATGTTTTTCTTTTAAATATTTCAAATGTAAAGAGGTTATATCTGTGCTCATTATATTTATTACAATTATCCCAATGAAGCATTTTGTAATTTAAAAATGCACAGTGATTGATTACCCAATTAATGAAATTAAATAATACATATGTGATAATTTTGTGGATTCACAAAATTATGCAGAAATCATTAGTGAAACGTAATGTCTTACCCTGTGCAGCCTTCCATTTCACCTTCTATAAAAAACAACATTTTCTTTGTTTTCAATATATTTAGATAGGAGCTGATTGTTTGTGGAGTACTTTATAATATGAATATTTGAAAAATAAATTAAATGATTAAAAATGAAGATGCAAGCTCTTGCCTAATTATGTTGATGTCTTCGCCTTGAGAACTTTAAATACTCTAAACAATACTCTAAAAATTATAGGCAAACATGACTAACTTTGAAAAGATCAAAATCAAAATCAAATTATTATTTGTTCTCAATATTATCAGAGGTGTGGTTTAATTGCAAATGAACAAAAACAATGACTGAATCCCATTTTCCAAATTATCACTAGTTTTTCTTCTGTCTCTGTGATCTCAGAATAGTGCAAACTTTTTGGCCTTTATTTTTGCTACTGGGACTGCAGTCAACTAGAAATAGATGTCCTTTTAGTATAATTTACTATTTGGAAAGAGTCATATGGTAATACCTCTATTAAAAAGAAAGATATGTGCCAGACCCACATTTTGCTGCCAGAAACCTCATTACCAAAGGTAGAGATAATATCCAAGATGAAAGGATAAATACACAGTATGGATCCTCTCCCTGTGTGCCCTTGCAAATCATTCCTCACTTTTCACCTAACTCAGACCATATGTCCTCAGTCTCTTATCAAGGAGAAGAGGAGGAAATTACTTCTACTTGGACACTGTTTCCAACCCAACAGAGAACTCAAGCTGAGACTCCTTTTTCTCTTAGTTGCCACCACCCTGACCCAGCTGCAAATTGATTGGCATTTCTCCCAATGCCCTTTGTTCCCAGGAAGACTATGTAAAAAAGATGTCTTTTTTACTCATTCATTTATTCACTCACTCACTGAACAAATATCTATTCAGTACTTATCACCTGCCATGTTATCAGATGTGGATCCAGGTGTTCTGGGTTTTAAATTTATACCATTTGTAGGGCTATCATTAAGGAAAAAAATGTAAATACAAAATTAGGTAACAAAATTAATATTTACTTAAAATTTAGAAATCATAACAAAATTCAAATTTTTAAAAGCTGAAGTTGCATAAACATTACAAAATCCATAAAAATAATATAATATTTATATTAACTTCTTGACACATTCTTTAATTTTCCTCACTTTGTAAGCTCTTCACATGACAAATATTCATAATATAAATTTCCATAAGAAAATAGAAAGGTAATTCAATTTTTTCTCTAGCATGATGGATCAAAATATGTTTTTATTATTATTCATAGGAAATTTTCTTTCATCATCACAATTCTTTATTATGAATATCATGTAACTTTTAATTTTGATGAAAATAGGAGGAAAACTTTGGTTTCTCTGAATTTTTCATAAACTAGCTTCCAATGATGGCATAAAAGGAACATTCAGATCATAATATGACTTCTGTGCCTGCACTTACATGTTATGGTGCCAGATGAGGTAGCACAGTAAGTGATAGTGCAAACCATTCCTACACTGACAGGTAGAAATAATATAATAATACTCTCAGGTGATTGAAAATGACATAAATATATCCCATTCAACTCCATCTAAATGTATCCCACTTCTACAAATTTCAGTCATACAAGGTGAATAAGTCCTAGAAATCTACTGTACAGCATAATGTCTATAGTTAACACTGTGTTATATGCTAAAAAAATTGCTAAGGTAGATCTTAATTTAAGTGTTTTTAATCGCAAAAATAATAATAAAAAGAGAGGGAGAAAACTTCTGTAGGTGATGAATATGTTTATGGAGTAGATTGTGATGTTGGCTTCAGGGATGTATATTTATCGCTGAACTCATCAAGTTGTATACATTCAATTCGTACAATTTTTTGTATATCAGTCATACCTCAAGAGTTTAAAAAAATGTATGCCCACTCAACTTCCCTTTAGCCCAATCCCCAAAATACTTGCAGATACTCAACTGCCACTCTACCAAGAAGAGAAGTGTAATGGAAAGGAATTTAAAATGGAAAGAGGCAGTGGTCTTAGCCATTTTCAAATTTTGCTAAAACATAAGACTATATTAACATATTACCTTGGGAACAATCAAGCAAATGATGGACCCTGAAGCTTATTCTTAATTCTTTTTATGGTAAATCCACTACTGCTTATATTTTCTATCTCTGTCCATTGAGAAGGCCTAGAAACAACAATATTCCAGAAGCAATGAGTGCACCTAGTTCCCAGATCTTGATGCTTTAAATGGCATTCTCCAATAAATTGAGAGAAATAGCTGATTGTAGGGCTGGGAAAGAGAAAGGCACAAAATGAGTCTAGAATATCTTGATGTGCCAGAAAGTAAGAATGTGCCCCCAAAATGATGGAGGGCATTTCAAAAGGACATAAGAACCAACTTGAAGTGCTTCCCATTGACCATATCTGAGTTAATTGGAACATCAAAATAAACAATGATAGTAACATATTATAACCCATTTTATAAAATAGAAATTCATGAGACTATATTCTTAAATAAATAAATAAGAAAGGAAAGTTGTTCCTTATAGCAGACTGTTAATTCATAAATGTAGAAAGAATGGTAGACTTAGAAAATCACCATTGGAACAGCATGTTTGCAGTCTCAAATTATCACCCACAAAATATTTATAACAAAGGGAAAATAGTAACTTTTCAGTGGAGAAATCTGGTATATACCATCTTAACCAGTGATTGAAGTAAACATCACTAGTAATGGACAAATAAGTGTGCTTCCTGATGTAATACACTGATGAAACACATTACTTCTGTGATATTTTTTGCCCCCAAAAATACATAATTGAATCTACTCATAAGGAAACATCAGACAGACCCAAATAGAGGGATCCTTTACAAAACAACTGATCTGTACTCTAAAATGTCTAGATCATGAAAGACAGGAAAAACTGAGAAACTGTTCCAGATAGGAGAAAACTAAAGAGATATGACAGCTAAATGTAACACATGATCCTGGATCAGATTCCATACCAGAAGAAAAAAATATCATCATTAATTAACTGATTGTTAAAGAACATTATTGGACCATTGGTGAAATTGAATGGATTCTGTAGATTAGATGGTACTATTGTATGAATGTTAATTTCCTTATTTTGATGGTAGCACTATGATTATATAGGAGAGGATCCTTGTCTTTAAGGAAATACACACCAAAATATTTAAGGGCAATAGGTATCATGTTTGCAACTTATTCTCCATTGGTTAAAAATATATAAGTAAAAAATATTTTTATTGAGGAATGGAGGAAAAATGGAGGCTGAATAGAGACGTGTTCTAAGACTGGTCCTGGGGCGGAAAGTAAGAACTGCTGAGATTCACACGGGGAGTGTCTGTTGGCAATCTAAGGGACAGCTAAACTCCAGGAGAAGGTGGAGGAGTGCTAGGCAGGGTTCCCCTGACCATGCAGCACGACAGCGGCTGGATCCCCTCCTGGAGCTGCGGGCTCAGAGGAGGAAAACTCGCCATCTTGCAAGGAAAGGAGGGTTTTATTGGAGGCCTGACTTTCCGCGACAACAGCAAACACTGAACAGCTGTGAGCACCAGAACACCGGCCCCCAATCTGCGCAAACACACGGATCCAAAGGAACTATTCACTGCACCAAGAAAAGGTCAGATTTCGCAGGGATAAGGTGAGGTTTCTGGTCCTGGTGGCCGGAGAGGGAAGCGTGTGAACGGCGGGAACTGTAGGACCCGGGAAGTCTGTGCCTAAAAAAATCCGCGGCTGTTGGAGCTGCCGAGATCCATGAATGTGGAAGGGGGCCCTCTGAGCTGCTAACAGAAGGGTTCTCTAAAAAGCAACCCATTTTGGTCTGACGAGGAGGGTCAGACTGAGAGTTTTTCGAAGGAGTGCAGGCTGCTTAGTCTTGTGCAGAAATCCACTGTCCGCACACTTGGGCTTGTTCCGATTCTGATTAGTAAGCTCAATACATAGGAAAACCCAGTTGGGGAATACCCTGAAAGACTGCAGGGGGAAGTTGTTTCTCCAGAACCTGGGGAGCGGAGCTGGGAGTGACCATCGAAGAGGCAGCTCTGAGGCGCACACTTCCACAAACTGGTAGTGAGTGCCATAGGGAAAAAAAAAAGCTAGAGAGGCCCAGAAGTCAATCCAGGAACACTGCCACCCAGGGGCTGAAACACAAATTGTCTCTGGTTTAATCAAAAATAATTATGAGAAATTAGGACACAGCCCGCTTAAAAATCAGGACTGGCTTACAACACTGAGGAACAGTGGAACGAAGGGAAATGCAATACAGCCCGGACCAGGAAACAGGCGTACCAAACAGAACAATACAGGAAGTGAATGACCGCCATTATTGCACATTTTATTCTTCTTATTTTTTATTTTAATTTAATTTTAATTTTTTTATCTTAATTTTTTATATTTTAATGTTTTATTTTCATTTTTTGCATCTTTTACTTAGGAAACTAAATTTTTTTCCTCACTTGATTTTCACCTTTTTAATTATTACATTTTTATTTTCAATCAGCATTATATTACTATTATTTTACTTTTTTCTTTTTTTTTTTAGTGTCATTTAATTTTCTCTTTGTTTTATTTTGAGATTAGTGTCCTACATTCTATTTGCATCTTTCCGTTAACATCGTTTTACCCTATCTCAACGCTAACTTTATGCCATCAGTCTCTTCCTAACCTTTTCCCTTTTGGTCTCCTGTTTATCTTAACCCTTTCTGGCTTTAGATTTTCCCTACTCTTTCAGTTTACCCTCTGCTAAAATTTCACCCTACTTATATATCTAATTTCCAACCCCCTGCTCCAAGTCCATACACACCTCTCTCTACACTACCTTAATTTTTAAAAACATTGTTTTTCTCTCTGCCTTTTGTTGTTGTTTGCTTAAATGTTGATTAGATTGAGTTTCTATGCTTTTTTATGAGATTGTTTGGCATATTCTTTTTTTGTTTGTTTGGTTCTTTTGCTTGCTTTGTTTTTGTTTGTTTTTTACTTCTGTTTTCCCTTGCCTCACTTGATATTAGTTGGTGTTGTAGTTTGTATTAATCTCCAGGTTCGTGTAGCTGGCATTTGCAGGGATTACTGGTTGTTCTATTGGAGTTTACACCCCATATTTACAGTTTGTTCCCCTTTTCTCTCTTAGTACTGTTCTTATCTCTCTTGCTTTTTTTTTCTTCTCATTTCCCAAGTTCGATTTCACACTCCTTTTTTTGTTCTTTCTTTTTACTCTTCCTATTCCTTTCCTATCCCCTAATTTGTCTTTCTCTGGGGGACACCTTTAGTGGAGGTTATTAATATTGTGAATACAATTCTGTTCAGTGCCTTGTGTGTTGTACCTGGTTGTGTTGTATTTTGTACCTTTAAATCCACGCCGGAGAGAGAGAACTATATAACCAGACATCCGGAGAAGAGAGACCATGGGGAGACAAAGAAACAGCCCTCATAGGAAAGAAAAGCAGGAATCACCAGAAAGGGAAGTAAACTAATACAACGCAAGAAACCTATCAGAGAAAGAATTCAGGGAAATGGTCATAAGGTGGCTGAAAAGAATGGAAGACAAATTCGACAATATGAGTAAGAACCAAGAGGAATTGAAGAAGAACCAAGAAGAAATGAGAAATGACATCGCTGCTGTAAAGAACTCAATAGAAAGCATCAAGAGTAGACTAGAAGAAGCAGAGGACCGCATAAGTGAGCTAGACGACAAGATGGAAAAAAATACCCAATTACAACAGCTTCTAGAAACAAAAATTAGAAAGCAGGAGGAGAGCCTAAGGGAACTTCGGAACAACATGAAACAAAACAACATCCGAATAATAGGGGTACAAGAAGGAATGGAAACTGAGCAAGGAATAGAAAACCTGTTTGAAGAAATAATAACAGAAAACTTCCCTGATATAGGGAAGAAAAAACCCACACAAATCCAAGAAGCTCACAGAGTCCCAAGCAAAATGAACCCCAAAAGACCGACATCAAGGCACATTATAATTAAATTGGCAAACACCAACGACAAAATAAGAATCTTAAAAGCAGCCAGAGAGAGACAGAAAGTTACATACAAAGGAACCCCCATCAGACTAGCAACTGATTTCTCAACAGAAACTCATCAGGCCAGAAGGGAATGGAATGAAATATACAAAGTCATGCAAAGGAAGTGTCTGAATCCAAGAATACTGTACCCAGCAAGGCTATCAATCAAAATTGAAGGTGAAATCAGGAGCTTCACAGACAAAAAAAGGACTAAGGGAGTTTATCACCACCAAACCAGCAATGCAAGAAATTCTAAAGGATCTGCTGTAAAAAAAAAAAAAAAAAAAAAAAAAGGAAGCAAAGAAGGAAAACAGGAGTATAGAAAAAAAATTACGACAAATAAGTACCTATCAATAATAACTTTAAATATAAATGGATTCAATGCACCAATCAAAAGACACAGGGTAACTGATTGGATAAGAAAATAAAATCCATATATCTGCTGTCTACAGGAAACCAACCTCAGAAAAAAAGATGCATACAGACTGAGAATGAAGGGATGGAAAAAGGTTTTCCAGGCGAATGGAAATGAAAAAAAAGCTGGGGTAGCAATAATTGTATCCGATAAAGTAGATCTCAAAGTGAAGGACATAACAAGAGATAATGAAGGCCACTTCATAATACTAAAGGGAGAAATCCAACAAGAAGAAATAACTGTTGTAAACATATATGCACCCAATATAGGAGCACCCAAATACATAAAAAAAAAAAAACTCCTGGAAGATATCAAAGGAGAGATTGACAGCAATGCAATCATAGTAGGAGAATTTAATACTCCACTATCACCATTGGACAAATCCTCTAAACAAAAAATCAGCAAAGAAACATCAATCCTAAATGACTCACTAGACCAGATGTAATTAATCAGCATCTTCAGAATATTTCACCCCAAAGCCACAGAATATACATTCTTCTTAAGTGCACAAGGGTCATTTTCAAAGATAGACCATATGTTAGGACATAGGCAAAGTCTCTCCAAATTTAAGAAGATAGAAATCATATCAAGTATCTTCTCACATCACAGCAGCATAAAACTGGAAATCAACTACAATAAAAACAATCCAAAGAAATCAAACACATGGAGACTAAACAGCATGCTATTAAACAAGGACTGGGTTACCAGAGACATCAAGGAAGAAATAAAAAACATCATGGCAACAAATGACAATGAAAACACAACAATCCAAAATCTATGGGACACAGCGAAAGCAGTCCTGAGAGGGAAGTTCATAGCTCTACAAGCCTACTGCAAAAAAAAACAAGAAACAATGGTAATAAATTACCTAACCCAACAACTCAAAGACTTAGAGAGAGAGCAACAAGAAAAGCCCAGTGTGAGCAGAAGGAAGGAAATAATAAAGATCAGAGGGGAGATAAACGACATAGAGAACGAAGAAACAATACAAAAGATCAACAAAACCAAGAGTTGGTTCTTTGAAAGGATAAACAAGATTGATGAACCTCTAGCCAGGCTCACCAAGAAGCAAAGAGAGAGGACCCAAATAAACAAAATCAGAAAGGAAAGTGGTGAAATAACAACAGACCCGCTGAGATATAAAGGATTGTTACAAAATACTACGAACAACTCTATTCCAAGAAACTGGACAAACTGGAGGAAATGGACATATTCCTAGAAAAATATAACCTTCCAAAACTCAATAAGGAAGAATCTAAACAGCTCAACAGGCCAGTAACTAAGGGAGAAATTGAAGCAGTCATCAAAAAGCTTCCGGCAAACAAAAGCCCAGGGCCAGATGGCTTCACAGGGGAGTTTTACCAAACATTGAAGGAAGAACTAAAACCTATCCTGCTCAGACTATTCCAAAAAATTCAAGTGGAAGGAACACTTCCAAGCTCCTTCTATGAAGCCAGCATCATCCTAATACCAAAACCAGATAAAGACAACACAATGAAAGAGAATTACAGACCAATATCCCTCATGAACATAGATGCCAAAATCCTCAACAAAATTCTACCAAATCGGATCTAGCAGTACATCAGAAAGATCATACACCATGACCAAGTAGGATTTATCCCAGGAATGCAAGGATGGTACAATATCCGCAAATCAATAAAAGTGATACATCACATAAACAAATTTAGAGAAAAAAATCACATAGTCATATCAATTGATGCAGAAAAAGAATTTGCAAAATCCAACACCCTTTCTTGATAAAAACTCTCAACAAAGTGGGAATAGAAGGATCATACCTCAACATAATAAAAGCTATATATGATAAACCCACAGCAAACATTATACTCAATGGGCAAAAACTAAAACCATTTCCCCTAAGAACAGGAACAAGACAGGGATGCCCTCTCTCACCACTCCTGTTTGATATAGTACTGGAAGTATTAGCCATTGCAATTAGACAAGAAGAAGAAATAAGAGGCATCCAAATTGGAAAAGAAGAAGTAAAGCCGTCCTTATTTGCAGATGACATGATATTGTACATAAAAAACCCAAAAGACTCCATCAAAAAACTAATAGACTGAATAAATGAATTCAGCAATGTAGCAGGATACAAAATTAACGCCAAGAAATCTATGGCATTTCTATACAACAATAGTGAACTTATTGAAAGAGAAACTAAAAAAGCAATCCCATTTACCATCACACCAAAAAAACTAAGATACCTAGGAATAAACTTAACTAAGGAGGTAAAAGACCTATACACGGAAAACTACAGGACACTGAAAAAAGAGATAGAGGAAGACGTAAACAGATGGAAGAATGTACCATGTTCATGGATTGTTAGAATCAACATCATTAAAATATCCATACTACCCAAAGCAATCTATAGATTCAGTGCACTCCCCATCAAAATACCAACAGCATATTTCACAGACGTAGAAAGAACTCTCCAAAAATTCATCTGGAATAAAAAAAGACCCCGAATAGCCACAGCAATCCTGAGAAAGAAGAATAAAGTAGGAGGGATCTCAATACCAGACCTCAAGCTGTATTTCAAAGCCACTGTTCTCAAAACAGGCTGGTACTGGCACAAGAACAGACAAATAGATCAATGGAACAGAATAGAGAATACAGATATCGACCCAAACCACTATGCTCAATTAATATTTGACAAAGGAGGCATGAACATACAATGGAGTCAAGACAGTCTTTTCAATAAATGGTGTTGGGAAAATTAGACAGATACATGCAAAAAAAAAAATGAAACTAGATCACCAACTTACACCATGCACAAAAATAAACTCAAAATGGATACAGGACTTAAACATAAGACAGGAAACCATAAAAATACTAGAGGGATCCACAGGCAACAAAATCTCAGACATATGCCAAAAGAACTTCTTCACTGATACTGTCCCTAGGGCAATGGAAGCTAAAGAGAAAATTAACAAATGTGACTGCATCAAAATAAAAAGATTTTTTACAGCAAAAGAAACCATCAACAAAACAACAAGAAAGCCCACTCTATGGGAGAACATATTTGCAAATGCTATCATTGATAAAGGTTTAATCTCCAACATCTACAGGCAGCTTATGCAACTTCATAAAAGGAAGATAAATAATCCAATAAAAAAAAAATGGGCAACGGACCTAAATAGAATCTTTTCAAAAGAAGACAGAAAGAAGGCCAAAGAGACACATAAAAACATGCTCAAAGTCACTAATTATCCGAAAGATGCAAATCAAAACAACAATGCGGTACCATCTCACACCTGTCAGAATGGCTATCATCAACAAATCAACAAACGACAAGTGTTGGCGAGATTGTGGAGAAAAAGGAACCCTCGTGCACTGCTGGTGGGAATGCATACTGGTGCAGCCACTGTGGAGAACAGTATGGAGTTTCCTCAAAAAACTGAAAATGGAACTCCCATTTGACCCAGTAATCTCACTCCTGGGAATATATCCGAAGAAACTAGAAACACCAATCAGAAATGATATATGCACCCCTATGTTCATAGCAGCATAATTTATAATAGCTAAGATTTGGAAACAACCTAGGTGCCCGTCAACAGATGACTGGATCAGAAGACTGTGGTACATCTACACAATGGAATACTATGCTGCCATAAAAAAGAAGGAATTCTCATCATTTGCAGCAACCTGGATGGAATTGGAGAACATTATGCTAAGTGACATAAGCCACTCAATGAAAGAAAAATACCACATGATCTCACTCATTTATGGATAATAAAGAACATTATAAACTGATGAACAAAAATATAGACACAGAGACAGTAAAGCATCAAACAGACTGTCAAATTACAGTGGGAAGGTTAGGGAGAGGTGGGGGAGATAAGAGATCAACCGAAGGTCTTGTATGCATGCATATAAGCATAACCAATGGCCACAAAACTCTGGGGGGTGAGGGTATGTATGGGAGTGGGGAGGGAGGACAATGGTAAGATATGTACACATATAATACCAAAATAAAAAAAGTGGGGAAAAATATTTTTATTTAAGGAGAGAGTGATGCAGCAGATGTGAATAATTGGGGAATATGCCCTGGCCAGGTTGCTCAGTTGGTTAGAGTGTCATCCAGATACATCAATGTTGTGGGGTCCATCCCTGGTCAGGGCACATATAAGAATCAACCAATGACCCAACTGGCGTGGCTCAATGCCTTAGCATGGACCTATGAACCAGGAGGTCAAGGTTCAATTCCTGGTCAGGGCACCTGCCCAAGATTTGGGCTGGATCCTCAGTAGGGGGCGTGCAGGAGTCAGCTGATCAAAGACTCTCTTTCATCATTGATATTTCTCTCTCTCCCTCTCCCTTCCTCTCCGAAATCAATAAAAATATATTTTTTAAAAGAAGCAATGAATGTATAAATAAGTGGAACAACAAATCGATGTCTCTTCTTTAATAAAACAAGAAATTAAAAATAATACTAATAATTGGGCAATCTGAATAGCAACATATGAGAGCTCTTTGTACTATTCTTGTAGCTTTCCTGTACGTTTGGAATTATTTCAAAATAAAAAATTAAAAAGAAAACAGTTGGATGCACATTGCAAAAGATTATATTAAGGAGTGGGTTGTCTACTTAATCAAACTAATCCATTTTGAACACAACTATAATTAGGTCATTAACTACTTTGTGTGATAAGAAACCTGAAGGAACACCATTCATAACTTAAAGGAGCTTAACATAATTATAAGAGTCAGTGTAAAAATGTCATTCCCCTCTTGACCAATTCTTAAAAATGCAGAACTTCGCCAAGAACACTTCTAGAGTGCAAAGTGAGCTATAGCTATTTTTTGCATATAAACCATGTTAATTAGCACTGAACAAGAGATTTATTAAGTGGACAATGGAGGCAGATAAAACATATTAATAAAAAGTAGAGAATGTGATTGTAACAGTAGCATTGGCTTTCACTATCAATGTTCATTGACAAGAGTCTTAAAAATGAGGTCGAGAAATCTCTATTAAATACATAACTATATAAAAATCAATCTAAAAGGCTGCCAACAAGTCTCAAGTATCTAAGAGAAACGGACTATAAAACACCAAATAGTGATCTTGTGACTATCATTATTATGCTCAGTAATCATTTTATTAATAACATGATAGCATTACACCTGCAGTGTGTACAAGTGCAATCGAGCAAGGAGGACAAGAAAATTCTCTTTAGGGATTTCTCTTTTGGTCATAGAAGCAAAAATCTAAAATGGGACTATATATCAACCCTTGGTAAGATGCCTGACTTGTAAGGATGTTGAAGATGTAATAAGGGATGGGAGGATGCCTCCTAAGAGATTATGTCTGTTACATAACCTTGATTTTATAGAAACTGGCTTAGTGGCAGAGCTAGGACTCCAAACACAGTCTTTTCCAAAACCAAGTTTAGCCTTCTTTCTATTATGCCACTCTACCTTCCTGATGCAAATAACTTCTTTTCACAAGTCAAAAGTTTCCTTAAGAAACCTGTGGCACCTAGAAGCTAGCACATGTACTAAGCAGTAACAGTTAACATGAGCTTTGTTCTTAAGTGTTTATGCCACTTCTTTCCTGCCTCACTGAATGTTTACTCCCAAAATCTCAATAAGCAAAACTAAACAGAACTATCAGCCATTTCTGGGATTCAAGTTGAAGAACTATTACCAATGAGCAACATCAACAGAAACCCTAAGATCCTCTTTGAACATATCACTCATCGAAGCCATATTACAAGAAAAATTAGAGTCTTTTGTGTAAGAGAAAAATCTCTGTGAGAAATATGCAGAGGAATCATTTCATTTCTTTGCATCTGCCCTCCTGGTGGGAGGTATCAGGCCTTGGGTAGCCCAAGAAGCTATAGGAAGCATATTACAGGGAATTTAATTTATTCAAAGAAAATCAGAATCAACTAATCAGAAGGAAGGGAGAAATGCATTAATTAAACAGCTTTACTCATGCAGAAAAGCTGCCAGCATGAACATTTCAAATTACCTGGGCACACCTAATGCATTTGCATTTGCTTGGGAGAAATGTGTTCTGCCCTACAAAGCCACGAACATTTCATAATTCCATTTGAGCAAATAACAAAAGGAAATTGACAGCTAAGAACCACCTTCCACACTTGGGGGCTATAGCCTTTTTCTAGGAATTTTTAGCTCAAGCAGAAATTCTCTTCTTGACTAGATGTGGAGAGAGATAATTTAAAGTGTTATGTAAAGCAAAATGCTAAAAAAGAATCCCCCTCATCTCTCTGGCCCCTACAAAGGAGGCGGGGCCTTAACTGGCAGGAAGCTAACAGCATTTCTTTGTTAGATATTAACATAAAATAATGCAGTAGAAATGGATGTCCATCAACAGAATTAGAAGGAATTAAGTTTTAAGAACAAAGGTTTACTTCTTTAAATTACAGAGGTTGAGAAACAGCTGGGAATGCAATTTCTTTCCCAGCGTAAGAAACTCCAAATAGTTCAACATAATTATGTTTCAATATAATTTTATTATTTCAGATTGAATGTCTATAATCATTCTAATTAAAATAACCCTATAGATAATACGTAAACATATATATTTATATGTTTTATGTTAACTTTTCTCAATTTAGCTTATCCATCAAATAACACAGTGTTATATTTGGGTATTTACTCTTTGGAAAGCTTTCCAATGTAAAATTAAAGCATATGCAATTAACCAATGAGTTCTACCTTTAATTTTTTTAAAGATGCATTATGCTCTCTATTGCCTTACTTTTGAACATCATATTTTTCCATTCCATTTTGCACAAGAAAATATGCTACAATTACTAGTTAGATGTATTACTCTGGATTTTGATAGTGGAGAAAAATAGAAATGACTATTTGAAAAATTCACAGAAGTTCCTTTCTACTTCAGAAAGAAAAACATTAATTTGAAATCCAAAAGAATTATAATAAAACATGAGAAATGTCCAACTTTGGTCTATTTAATAGATAATACATGAGTTTTACCCAACTTTGGTCTAAGTTGAAGCATAATGTATATAGTTTTATACTCAAAGTGAGAAAATTTGTTATTTGTTGTCAAAACAAGAGGTATGTGAAGTAGGAAACAGCTATAGATTTCTTTAAAGTATATAATTTGCCACATAGTCCTTAGTAAAATACTCTATATTTTTGCCTAAAATGCCTTATCTGTGCGAATGTGGGATCAAGCTTCTAACCAAATTTATTGTCTCAGATATACCTTGTAAGGGTGCAGGTTAAAATCATCAAGGCTAAACTGTCAATACAAATGTAGGACATTTCCTCGGGATCAAAAAGACTAATAGAAGAGAAGTTAGGCAAAAAGTAGGTATATATATTTCCAGAAGCCTGAGACAAACCTCCCATTAAGATTTTGAATATTTTTGAAAACTCAGCTGTTTATTTTCCCATGGTCCAATCATGTTTTATGAATCTCTTTCATGAATCTTCACTCCTCTGACTAAAATAAACCATATTTGTGGAATATCTTTTTTTCATTTTATTGAATTTATTGGGGGTGACACTGGTTAATAAAATTATACAAGTTTCAGTTAAACAATTCTACAACACATCATTGTACACTGCATTGTGTTCAACACCCCGAGTCTCTGTCCATCACCATTTATACCCCCTATAATCCTTTAAATGCAGTCTTCATTTGTGGTAGATAAAAGACAATAATTTCAAATACTAAAGGGCTTATGGTGAGTGGCTGCTTAAGTCGAAAACACCTTGGCTGACTTTCTAGCCCAGGTTTCAATGCATTTAGGATCTTCACTAGAAAATAATATTTAGCAATTAATTATACTAGGATATAAATGTACTGGTAAGTTAGGTGTATAAAATATGAATTAAGGTTTGAATATTCAGTATTAAATATCCTAACAAAAGAAATGACAGAAATGTGACATTGATCTAATTAATACTTGTTTGCACATTCCTTAGCGGAATGTTTGAATTATAAAGAATTTCTATGGGCCAAAACAACAAAAGGGGTAAACTGTCTTTTCAATTGCAAACTTTGTTCATTTATTCCAGTATTAAAAGAATGCAAATCTTAAGTCATTTTTTGTTAGCTGATTCTAAGTCTTTCTTCCTAAACTTTTTCTCAAAGAAACAAGGATAAAGTTCAGAGTAAAGTCGAGCTTCTTGCCCTGGGGGGGGGGGGAAGCAGTTTAAAGAAATTTAACTTAATCATCCCTGCCAATTAGGAATTCAATTTAAATTAGTTCTAGTGGTTGAAGTATTTTAATACACCTACACCTGTGTATCGTTCAGGAAGATAGAAATGGGTATTTAAGAATCACAACATTAATTTCTCTAAATGTTTGTAATGCAAATATAAATCAAATGATAGAAACATTTTTCAAGAGTTGATTTAATTTCCTAGTAAATAGTTACCTAAAAATATAATAAGAGAATTAAAATATTTCACTCAGTGTTATAATTGTTTCTAAAGAACAAAGGGCTAAATAGTAGGTGCTCAATAAAATGTGAATAGTCAAACGGTCAACATAAGGAAGGAACAAAAGAGGGGAGTCAGCAGATAGGAGAAATGAGGAAAAGGCAAAGGTGGAAAAGAAGTAGAGAAAAGGAAGAGAAACTGATATTTGTAAGCACAAATTTAGTCATTTCAAGTATTTCAAAAGATGAATTCAAGTTTAAAAATTTAATTTTGCGGAAGCAGCTCCCCGTCGGGAAAATCTGTCAGTGCGCACAGAGGGCTCCCCTTCAGGGAATTTGGGGAAATTTGGCTTGCGGGTCACAGCTCCCCCTTCGGGGATTCTTAGAGCATGCACAGAGGGGCTTCCCTTTGGGGAATTTGGCGCACAGGACGGACTCCGCCCCCCTTCCGGGACTCTGGGAGAGTTCACGGAGCCAGCTCACCTTCAGGATTTTAAGAATGTGCGCTCTAGCTGGTTTGGCTCAGTAGAGAGAGCACACACAGGACGCAGCTCCACTTCAGGGAATTTGGCACGCCAGACACAGCTGCCTGGGATCCCTGACTCACAGCGCATTCACACTAAGAGCCAGCGACCCCAATTTTTGGTGCATGCACACACAGGGACCCTGATTCTCAACGAGAAACCGCACAAGGCAACAGAGACTTTGACACTCGAGTCTTGGTGCAGACACAGGGAAACTCTTGACTCCTGGCACATGCTAAGGATCTCATTTTCGGCACATACCAAGAGTGTGGTGCAGACAGGGCCCCTGATTCCAAGTGTGCACACGAGAGCACATGGAACACTGGGGACACTGACCCTGGGCAAGTCTGGTTCCCGCCAATCAAAGGCAGCCACACGTCCTAGTGTCAGAGCACTTCAGTGAAACTCGGGTGGAGCGAAGTCCCCACAGCACACGGCCCAGGTCGACGCAAACGGAAGCTTGAGCTTTCTGGTAATAGCCAGAATGGGGAAACAAAATAACTAACAGAGGAAAGAAAATGTGGAGTCGCCAAGAAAGGAAATTAGTGAAACTGAAGCTTGCAACATGACCGAAAAGGAGTTCAGAGTAATGGTCGTGGAATTTATACATCGGATGGATGAGAACATCAACAACGTATGCAAGAATCAGGAAGAAATGAAAAGTGATATAGCTACAATCAAAAACACCATGGAAAGTTTCAACAGTAGACTACAAGAAGCAGAGGACCGAATTAGTGAGTTAGAAGATCAGGTACAGAAACAAGCTCAAGCTGAACAGCAATTGGAGAAAAAAATTAAAAAGCAGGAGGAAAGCCTAAGGGAGCTTCGGGACAACCTGAAACGAACTAACATGCGTATAATAGGGCTGCCAGAAGGACAAGAAGAGCAGCAGGGATTAGAAAATCTATTTGAAGAAATAATGGCAGAAAACTTCCCGGATATGGGAAAGATAAAAGTTACGCAAGTACAGAGAGTCCCAAGCAGGATCAATTCCAAAAGACCCACACCAAGACATGTCATACTTTCAATGGCAAATATAAATGATAAAGAGAGAATCCTAAAGGCGGCAAGAGAGAGACAGAGAGTTACCTACAAAGGAACACCCATCAGATTGTCAAATGATTACTCAACAGAAACACAACAAGCTAGAAGTGAATGGAAGGAGGTATACAAAGTGTTGCAAAGCAAAGGACTGAATCCAAGAATACTATATCCAGCAAGACTATCAATCAAAATTGAAGGGGAAATCAGGAGCTTTGCAGACAAAAAAAGCCTCAGGGAGTTTATCACCACCAAACCAGCAATGCAAGAATTGCTAAAGGGAATACTGCAAAAAGAAGAAATAAACAGGTAAGAAGGAATACAGACACAAAAATAGATATGATTACAAAGAAATACCTTTCAGTAATAACTTTAAATGTAAACGGACTAAATGCTCCAATCAAAAGACATCGAGTAGCTGAATGGATAAAAAAACACGACCCATATATATGCTGCCTACAAGAGACCCACCTCAGAAAAAGAGACTCACACAGATGAAACGAAGGGATGGAAAAATATCTTTCAGGCAAATGGAAATGAAAAAAAAGCTGGGGTAGCAATACTTATATCTGACAAAATAGACCTCAAAGTAAATGCCATAACAAGAGATAAGGAAGGCCACTTCATAATACTAAAGGGAGAAATCCAACAAGAAGAAATAATTCTGGTAAACATATACGCTCCCAATATAGGAGCACCCAAATACATAAAAAACTCCTGGAGGATATCAAGGGAGAGATTAATAGCAATACAATCATAGTAGGAGACTTTAATACCCCACTATCACCACTGGACAAATCCTCTAAACAAAAAATCAGCAAAGAAACAGCAATCTTAAATGACTCACTAGACCAGATGGAATTAATTGACATCTTCAGAACATTTCACCCCAAAGCCACAGAATATACATTCTTCTCAAGTGCACATGGGTCATTTTCAAAGATAGACCATATGCTGGGTCACAGGCAAAGTCTCTTCAAATTCAAGAAGATAGAAATTATATCAAGCATCTTGTCAGATCACAGTGGCATAAAACTGGAAATCAACTACAATAAATACAATCCAAAGAAATCAAACACATGGAGACTAAACAGCATGCTATTAAACAAGGACTGGGTCACCAGAGAGATCAAGGAAGAAATAAAAAACATCATGGCAACAAATGACAATGAAAACACAACAATCCAAAATCTATGGGACACAGCGAAAGCAGTCTTGAGAGGGAAGTTCATAGCTCTACAAGCCTATTGCAAAAAACAAGAAACAATGGTAATAAATTACTTAACCCTACAACTCAAAAAGCTAGAAAAAGAGCAGCAAGAAAAGCCCAGTGTAACCAGAAGGAAGGAAATAACAAAGATCAGAGCGGAGATAAATGACATAGAGACCAAAGAAACAATACATAAGATCAACAAAACCAAGAGCTGGTTCTTTGAAAGGATAAACAAGATTGATGGACCTCTAGCCAGGCTCACCAAGAAGCAAAGTGAGAGGACCCAAATAAACAAAATCAGAAATGAAAGAGGAGAAATAACAACAGACCCCGCTGAGATACAAAGGATTGTTACAAAATACTACGAACAACTCTATTCCAACAAACTGGAGGAAATGGACATATTCCTAGAAAAATATAACCTTCCAAAAATCAGTCAAGAAGAATCTAAACAGCTCAATAGGCCAATAACTATGGACGAAATTGAAGCAGTCATCAAAAAGCTTCTGGCAAACAAAAGCTCGGGGCCTGATGGCTTCACAGGAGAGTTTTACCAAACATTCAAGGAAGAACTAAAACCTATCCTCCTCAGACTATTCCAAAAAATTCAAGTGGAAGGAACACTTCCAAGCTCCTTCTATGAAGCCAGCATCACCCTAATACCAAAACCAGATAAAGACAATACAATGAAAGAGAATTACAGACCAATATCCCTCATGAACATAGATGCCAAAATCCTCAACAAAATTCTAGCAAATCGGCTCCAGCAGTACATCAGAAAGATCATACACCATGACCAAGTAGGATTTATCCCAGGAATGCAAGGATGGTACAATATCCGCAAATCAATAAACGTGATACATCACATAAACAAATTTAGAGAAAAAAATCACATAGTCATATCAATTGATGCAGAAAAAGCATTTGACAAAATCCAACACCCTTTCTTGATAAAAACTCTCAACAAGGTGGGAATAGAAGGCTCATACCTCAACATAATAAAAGCTATATATGATAAACCCACAGCAAACATCATACTCAATGGACAAAAACTAAAATCATTTCCCCTAAGAACAGGAACAAGACAGGGATGCCCACTCTCACCACTCCTGTTTGACATAGTACTGGAAGTATTAGCCATTGCAATTAGACAAGAAGAAGAAATAAAAGGCATCCACATTGGAAAAGAACAAGTAAAGCTGTCTTTATTTGCAGATGACATGATATTGTACATAAAAAACCCGAAAGACTCCGTCAAGAAACTAATAGACTTAATAAATGAATTCGGCAATGTAGCAGGATACAAAATTAACGCCAAGAAATCTATGGCCTTTCTATACACCAATAGTGAACTTACAGACAGAGAGACTAAAAAGGCAATCCCATTTACCATCGCACCAAAAAAATTAAGATACCTAGGAATAAACTTAACTAAGGAGGTAAAAAACCTATACACGGAAAAGTACAGGACACTGAAAAAAGAGATAGAGGAAGATGTAAACAGATGGAAGAACATACCATGTTCATGGATTGGTAGAATCAACATCATTAAAATGTCCATACTACCCAGAGCAATCTATAGATTCAATGCACTCCCCATTAAAATACCAACGGCATATTTCACAGACCTTGAAAGAACTCTCCAAAAATTCATCTGGAATAAAAAAGACCCCGAATAGCCACAGCAATCCTGAGAAAGAAGAATAAAGTAGGAGATATCTCAATACCAGATTTCAAGCTGTCTTACAAAGCCACTGTTCTTAAAACAGCCTGGTACTGGCACAAGAACAGACATATAGATCAATGGAACAGAATGGAGAATCCAGATATTGACCCAAACCACTATGCTCAATTAATATTTGACAAAGGAGGCATGAACATACAATGGAATAAAGACAGTCTTTTCAATAAATGGTGTTGGGAAAATTGGACAGATACATGCAAAAAAATAAAGCTTGATCACCAACTTATGCCATACACAAAAATAAACTGAAAATGGATACAAGACTTAAACATAAGACGGGAAACCATAAAAATACTAGAGCAATCCACAGGCAGCAAAATCTCAGACATATGCCAAAAGAAATTCTTCACTGACACTGCACCTAGGGCAATGGAAGCTAAAGAGAAAATTAACAAATGGGACTTCATAAAAATAAAAAGCTTTTTCACAGCAAAAGAAACCATCAACAAAACAACAAGAAGACCAACTGCATGGGAAAACATATTTGCAAATGGCATCACTGATAAAGGTTTAATCTCCAACATCTACAGGCAGCTTATGCAACTTAATAAAAGGAAGATAAATGATCCAATAAAAAAATGGGCAACAGACCTAAATAGAATCTTTTCAAAAGAAGACAGAAGGAAGGCCAAGAGACACATGAAAACATGCTCAACGTCACTAATTATCCGAGAGATGCAAATCAAAACAACAATGCGGTACCATCTCACACCTGTCAGAATGGCTATCATCAACAAATCAACAAACGACAAGTGTTGGCGAGGATGCGGAGAAAAAGGAACCCTCGTGCACTGCTGGTGGGAATGCAGACTGGTGCAGCCACTGTGGAGAACAGTATGGAGTTTCCTCAAAAAACTGAAAATGGAACTCCCATTTGACCCAGTAATCCCACTCCTGGGAATATATCCGAAGAAACTAGAAACGCCAATCAGAAAGGATATATGCACCCCTATGTTCATAGCAGCACAATTCACCATAGCTAAGATTTGGAAACAGCCTAGGTGCCCGTCAGCAGATGACTGGATCAGAAAACTGTGGTACATCTACACAATGGAATACTATGCTGCCATAAAAAAGAAGGAATTCTCATCATTTGCAGCAACCTGGATGGAATTGGAGAACATTATGTTAAGTGAAATAAGTCAGTCAATGAAAGAAAAATACCACATGATCTCACTCATTTATGGATAATAAAGAACATTATAAACTTGAACAAAAAGATAGATACAGAGACAGTAAAGCATCAAACAGACTGTCAAATTACAGGGGGAAGGTTAGGGAGAGGTGGGGGAGATAAGAGATCAATCAAAGGACTTGTATGCATGCATATAAGCATAACCAATGGATGCAAAACTCTGGGGGTGAGGGCATATATGGGAGTGGGGTGGGGGGGCAATGGTAAGATATGTACACATATAATACCTTAATAAAAAAATTGGGGAAAAAAAGTATATTTAAAATAAAATAAAAAATTAATTTTGCTAGTGTTGAATTCAATCCTAATTTATATATACACTAGAGGCCCGGTGCATGAAATTCGTGCACAGAGGGGGGTTGTCCCTCACCCCAGCCTGTACCCTCTCCAATCTGGGACCCCTTGAGGGATCGGGCCTAAACGGGCAATCGGACATCCCTCTCACAATCCAGGACTGCTGGCTCCCAACTGCTTGCCTGCCTGCCTTCCTGATTGCCCCTAACCTCTTCTGCCTGCCAGCCTGATCACTCCCTAACCACTCTGCTTCCAGCCTGTTTGCCCCCAACTTCCCTTCTCTGCCAGCCTGGTCACCCCTAACTGCCCTCTCCTGCAGAGTTGATCACCTCCAACTGCCCTCCCTTGCAGGCCAGGTGCCTCACAACTGTCCTCTCCTGCTGGCCATCTTGTGGTGGCCATCTTGTGTCCACATGGGGGCAGGATCTTTGACCACATGGGGGCAGCTATATTGTGTGTTGCAGTGATGATCAATCTGCATAGTACTCTTTTATTAGATAGGATAGAAGCCTGGTACAGGGGTGGGGGCCAGCTGGTTTGCCCTGAAGGGTGTCCCTGATCAGGGTGGGGTTCACTTGGGGCGTGGGGTGGCCTGAGCGAGGGGCCTGTGGTGGTTTGCAGGCAGGCCACGCCCCCTCGCAACACAAGCAGAGGCCCTGGTATCTGGAATTTATTTTCCTTCTACAACTGAAACTTTGTAGCCTGGAGCAGAACCAAGCCTGGGGCTCCCTCCGAGGCCCGCAGGCATTTGTATTGGGGTTATAATTGAAACTTTGTTGCCTTAAGCGGGTGGGCCCGGCCAGAGTGTGTGGAAAGCTTTGCTTCCCCTGTTGCCGGCGGCAACCCTGGCCTGCTCTCTCAAGCTCCATTCTGCCGCCATTTGTTTGAATTTGTTTACCTTCTATAATTGAAACTTTGTAGCTTGAGTGGAGGCTTAGGCCTGCAATGGCTGGCAGAAAGCTTGGCTTCCTCTGTTACCTAGGAAACCTTGCTCTCTGTGGCTGTAGCCATCTTGGTTTGGGTTAATTTGCATACTCACTCTGATTAGATGGTGGGCGTGGCTTGTGGGTGTGTCAGAGGTATGGTCAATTTGCATATTTGTCTATTATTAGATAGGATGCCATGTAAAAATGTACTACAAATGTCCAAAAAGTCGACGTTAGTAAAAAAGTTAGCTAACTTTTACTTGTATAGACTGTACCAAATTGTATATACTATTAATGTGGATTCTTCTCTCTTACCTACACTTAACTATTTCTGAACTCCAAGTCACACTACCTTAGTTAATTCAGAAATTAATTTATCTGTCCCAGAATGGAAGGCCAAGGAAATATTGCAATGTCAAGGAGGAAAAAGTTTTTTTATATCCTCTTAAGTTACTCCTTGGGAGCCTGTGAATTAAACTAAGACCCTGCCCTACCCAACTTTTGGACTCAGTCAAGCCACTTGAGTGGCTTTTCCATACAAAGTGCCTATCTTGGCTCATACTACAGGCTTTCCTATAATCTCTCAAAAGTTCACAAATCCCAAACAAGCAGCATCTGGTCTCAACATGCCCTGTATCTTTTACTAAACAGCCACAAGCCCAGCACTAGGAGAAGCCAGCGTCAGTTCACAGCTAAGCCTCTCCCAGGTACCTCCAAGGCCAGCACAAGTGGAAACCACCTGTGGATCACTTTGTAGTTCATACCAAGTTACCCTGGGCATGGCACAAGCAGAGGCTGAGACCTTGCACCAGAGATCCTCCCAAGAAGCCCCATATCCAACACACTGGTGGTCTGAAGCTGAGCACCACCCAACCACCTCTGAAAAAAATACACCCAAAGGGTAAACTTGACAGACACCAGAACCAGCTAAAATGAATCCTGATCTATAGGGTCAGCCCAAGAAGGGATTGGCATTAAATATCATCAGGCTCTGGTCCTTGCTCAACTACTTAATGGTTTTGTGATTTGAGGCAAGTCATGTAAACTCTTAGATTTGGTTTTCTCATCTATAAAGCTGATAATGCCCTACCTATCACACATGGTTGTTGTGAGGATCAAATGAAGTAGTATAGCATATACATAAAAGCATTTGACTTTTGCAATCAAAGAGACCTAGGTTTGAATCCAGACTCTGCCATTTACTGGGTATATAACCTTTATCAAATTACTGAACTTATCTGTATTTCAGTTTAGTTACTTGCAAATACAGGTACAATAATATCTAAATCTCAGTATTAGAGCAACTTGAGACATGAGGTATAGTGACTTGAGGTATATAGACTTGAAGTATGTGAGGTGCTTAGCACATTGTCAGAGATATTAATGTTACTTAGTAAGTGATGGGTATTATGAATGTGATCACATGCCATGAACATGTGATTATCATTAATTAATAATAGTCACAAAATTATTTGATATGGAAGCAAATAACTATTCTGGCCTAAATGGTTTGGCTCAGTGGATAGAGTGTCGGCCTGCGGACTGAAGGGTCCCAGGTTCGATTCCGGTCAAGGGCATGTACCTTGGTTGCGGGCCCATCCCCAGTGGGAGGTGTGCAGGAGGCAGCTGATTGATGTTTCTCTCTCATCAATGTTTCTAACTCTCTATCCCTTTCACTTCCTCTCTGTAAAAAATCAATAAAATATATTTTAAAAAAAAGAAAAAAATAACTATTCTGGGCACACTGCATCATTGACTCATTTCTGCTGAATTCAAAAGAAGTCTTTCATGTTAACGTTTGTAAGCATTTAGGAATTGACACAATGATCAAAAATGAATTCCATATTTACACATAAACCCTTGATTGTTATTTTTAAAGATTATTTTATTTTATTTGGAACTTTGGGAATCAAATGAAATAGCTCTTTTGGATTGTGTGTATGTCTTTTTAGCTTTAAATAATGTGTTTAACTTTACTCCAAGAAATAATATGATTTAAAGTGCAAAATTAAACTCTGTATTTGTAGTCTAGAAAAGATCTTCTATATGACCCTAGCTCATCAAGTCATAGATATAGCATGTATTATTGGAAGTGTTATTATCTGCCAAATTCCTCACTTTACAGGTGGAGAAATTGTGTCCCAGAAAGGAGAAATAGTGCAAGGTTACTCAGTTTGTGAAAAGCACCAAGACAAGAACCTACATCTCCTAATTGTTAAGACTTCTTTCTAGTATACTATCTCCTACTGCAAAAAAATACTATTCTTTTTCAGGACTGTATATGGCATAAGTGAAAAGATTGAGAAAAGGTTTTTAAATGTATAACTTGATCTTGAACATACCAAGAAATTCCATTTTTTTTTTAGTCAATCCTATATGCTCATGAGCAGTCAGTTATTTGAACCAAACCTGGAGAAAGGAAATAAAACTGTTGTTATTGCATACCACTTTCAACTGAATTACCCCTTCCACATCTCTCTCATCTGAATCATGTAACATGGTATGCAGGTCTGGTAAGAAACTTATCCCAGATCATTTATATTAGCTGTCAAATCCATGTGATAGTGATGAAGCAAATATTGTGCATAAGCTGTCCTAGCATGGAGGCAGCCTCCAGTTTTTTCATAATTTAATCATTAATACTATCAATCACCTATGTACATTTATATTATTGAATCTATCCAATAAGCATTTTTTTCACTAGAATGCAAGTTCCCTGAGAGCAGAGATTTTTATCCATTTTGTTTACTGCTGCATTGCCTAGAATGATGCCTGTTTTTATGAAAAGGAAAGCAGATGGTATTTTCTGAATCTCAGCTTTTTATGTTTACGCTAGAGGCCCAGTGCATGAATTTGTGCACATTGAAAAGAAATTAATTAAAAGAAATATTTTAGAGGCCAGGGAGGGACCACAGGACATTGGCTCCAGGGCGTGTCTGGCACATCTCACCCAGTCCCAGTTGACTGGACCCCAGCAGCAAGCTAACCTACTGGATGGAGCATCTGCCCCCTGGTGGTCAGTGTGTGTCATAGCTATCAGTTGGAGCAGCTGCCCCCTGGTGGTCATTGCGCATCATAGCTACCGGTCTGACGGTCGCTTAGGCTTTTATATATATAGATTTCCTTCTTACATGACTTAATTCAATAATATTAAAATGAGACTGTAATGTAATTATGTCACAAAAAATTAGCTAAGTATCCAAGATAACACTATATACTAAAGATTTTCTTATTTTCTCATGAACTTCTTGACTCATCATAGCAGTTATAGAAATCTTTTCAGAACCTTCTTAAGACTTAGTACTTTTATGACACTTTAACAGAAATTCCAACCAATGAGGAACTCGATCTAGACCTAACTGTCCATGAACTCACAACTTTCCCAAAAATATTGTATCTAGTGTAGTAATTGTACCTAATTACTAGTCTCTTTAAATTAGGAAAAATGTTTAATAATGTCTTTTATACCAAAGAATTAATTCTAAATGAAGTCAAATGAATTCTAAACATGAAGCAATAGAAAGTTGTGTAAAATCATGAGAAACCCACAGAATGCAAATATTCATAAATAAGGATTTAGTTATTTTCTCTTTTTTCTGACTAATATGACCCATCTCATATAACTCCATCATATTTAAACTAGAAGCATAAGGTAGAACAAAGGGAAGATTACTAAATTAGACAGTGAGGTATTTAGGATGGGGACTGGAAGATATTGTTGGGAGGGGAATGGAGAGATGGGAGAAACATCTTTTCAAGTGGTTTGTAAATAATGAACCCCAAACACCAATCAGAAAGAATATATGTGCCTGGACCAGTTTTTCTCAGTGGATGGAGCATTGGCCTGTGGACTGAAGGGCCCCAGGTTCAATTCCAGTCAAGGGCAAGTACCTTAGTTGCAGGCACATCCCCAGTAGGGGGTGTGCAGGAGGCAGTTGATCAATGTTTCTCTCTCATCGATGTTTCTAACTCTCCATCCCTCTCCCTTCCTCTCTGTAAAAAATTCAATAAAATATATGAAAAAAAGAATATATGCACCCCTATGTTCATAGCAGTGCAATTTATAATAGCTAAAATCTGGAAACAGTCTAAGTGCCCATCAATAGAATGAATTAATTAAAAATTGTGGTATGTTTACACCATGGAATACTATGAGGCTGTAAAAAAGAAAGCTCTCTTACACTTTGAGACACCATAGAGGGACCTGGAAGGTATTATGGTAAGTTAAATAAACCATTCAGAGAAAAGCAAGTATCACATGATACCACTCATATGTGAAATCTAAAGAAGAAAATAAACTGTTGAACAAAGCAGAGCCAGAGACATAGAAGCATGGAAAAGAGTATCAAACCTCAGAGGAAGGTGGGGGTGTGTGGGTGGATGGGAAGAGATTAACCAAAGAATTTATGCATAACCCATTGACACAAACAATGATGTGTTGAAGGCCTGGGGTGAGGGGTGGATGTGGGCTAGAAGGGGTCAATGGGGATAAAAAGGGGACATTTGCAATACTTTCAACAATAAAGAAAAACATTTTTAAATGAAAAAATAAAAAAAAATAAATAATGAACTATATCCCATGTAATCCTATATAATAAAGAGGTAATATGGAAATTGACTGTCACACCCTCACAAGATGGTTGCATATGACTAGGCTGGCAGGGGGGTTAGTGAGGGACAACCAAATGACTGAACAAGCAGGCTGCGTGTGGTGACCAGGCCAGCGGGGGGCAGTTGGGAACAATTAGGCTGGCAGGGGGGCAGTTAGGGGCAATCAGGCCAGCAGGGGGGGGCAGTTGGGGGTAACCAGGCCAGCAGGGGGAGCAGTAAGGGGTGACCAGGTTAGTGGAGGGGGCAGTTAGGAACGACCAGGCTGGCAGGGAGGGGGGCAGTTAGGGGCAACCTGGTCTACACACAGAGGCAGTGAGGGGCAACCAGGCAGGCAGGCAGGTGAGCGATTAGGAATACAGTGGTCCAGGATTGTGAGAGGGATGTCTGACTGCCGGTTTAGGCCCAATCCCCGGGGTCGAGCCTAAACCAGCAGTCAGACATCCCCCAAGGGGTCCCAGATTGGAGAGGGTGCAGGCTGTGCTGAAGGGACGCCCCCATGCATAAATTTCATGCACCAGGCCTCTAGTAACATCATAATAATAATAGGCCAAGAGGCATCAAGACCGGTCACCAGGAGGTGCATGGAGCACCTCTCAGCCATAACGACCTAACAACCGGTCACTATGATACCCACTGTGGCCGGCAAACTGGCCAATCAGGGGTGGGGCTGGCAGCCAACCTCGCAGCCTGTCCCTGATTGGACTCTCCCACCCCAATCATCAGCCCGACCCACCATGACAGGACCACAGCTCCTCCCCCAAGCTGGCCCACTCCTGATCACACACCCCAAACCCAATAGGGGGCAGAGCTGGCCAGCCAACTTCCTGCAGCCCCTCCTCCTGGCTAGCCACACCCCCAATGGGCTCCCACCATCCTGATTGGCCCCCAGCCCCTCCCCCCAGCCAGCCACACCCCTGATTGCCCCCCACCCCAATAAGAGGTGGGGCTGGCTGACCAATCTCCTGCAGCCCTTCTCTTCACCCGGCCCCACCCCAGATCAGCCCCCCACCCCAATCAGGGGCAGGGCTGGCAGGTCAACCTCCCGCCATCTCCTCTTCCAAACAGGCCCAGCCCTGATCCACCCTAATTGGGGCCAGGCAGGCCGGACCCCACCTGTGCACTGGGCCTCTAGTATATGAATAAAAAGAAAGGAACACATTTTGTTATTGTGTAGAACTAGAATAAAATTTTAAATAATTTCAAATCAGCAATTTTGCCCTCTGGGTACTGCTAGAGCTTCTCTTTTGTCTCTTCCTGTTGCCTAGAATGGTGATCAGCCAAGTGGAATAAGCTCTAATGCTATCATCACATGCCAATCAGAGGGATTGTGAAAGAGGAAATTTGATTTGCCCCTGCAAATGCCATCTCGATTAATCTGAGACACACCAGTACAGAACAAAATATTTCTTTTTTCTTAATGATTGCTTTATTGTTTAAAGTATTACATGTAGTAGTACATATATCTCCTTTCCCCCCCCCCATTGACCTTCCCCCAGCCTCCTCTACCCACAGTCCCATGGCCTCATCCCACCTGCCCCCAGTGTCTTGTGTCCACTTGTTGTGTGTATATGCATGCATACAAGTCCTTTAGTTGATCTCTTTCCCCCACTCCCGAAGACTCCCCTGCTTTCCCAATGTAATTTGACAGTCTGTTCAATGCTTCACTGCCTCTGTATTTATCTTTTTGTTTATCAGGTTATAAGTTCTTTATTATGCACAATTGAGTGAGATCCTGTGGTATTTTTCTTTCATTGACTGGCTTATTTCACTTAACATAATTCCCTCCAGGTCCATCCATGCTGCTGCAAATGGTAAGAATTCCTTCTTTTTTATAGCAGTGTAGTATTCCATTGTGTAGATGTACCATAGTTTTCTGATCCACTCATCTGCAGATGGGCATTTAGGCTGTTTCCAAACCTTAGCTATTGTAAATTGTGCTGCTATGAACATAGGGGTGCATATATACTTTCTGATTGGTGTTTCTAGTTTCTTGGGATATATTCCTAGAAGTGGGATTACTGGGTCAAATCGAAGTTCCATTTTTAGTTGTTTGAGGAAAATCCATACTGTTCTCCACAGTGGCTGCACCAGTCTACATTCCCACCAGCAGTGCACGAGGGTTCCTTTTTCTCTGCATCCTCACAAGCACTTGTCATTTGTTGATTTGTTGATGATTGCCATTCTGACAGGTGTGAGATGGTACCACATTGTCATTGAGATTTGCATTTCTCAGATAATTAGTGACTTTGAGCATGTTTTCATATGCCTCTTGGCCTTCCTTCTGTGTTCTTTCGAAAAGATTCTATTTAGGTCCATTGCCCATTTCTTTATCGCAACATTTATCTTTTTATTAAGATGTATAAGTTCCCTGTAGATGTTGGAGATTAAACCTTTATCAGTGATAACATTTGCAAATATGTTCTCCCATACAGTGGGCTTTCTTGTTGTTTTGTTGATGGTTTCTTTTGTTGTGAAAAAGCTTTTTATTTTGATATAGTCCCATTTGTTTATTTTATCTTTAGCTTCCATTGCCCTAGGAGCAGTATCATTGAAGAAGTACCTTCGGCATATGTCTGAGATTTCTCTGCCTGTGGATTCCTCTACTATTTTTATGGTTTCCCATCTTATGTTTAAGTCCTGCATGCATTTTGAGTTTATTTTTGTGTATGGTGTAAGTTGGTGGTCTGGTTTCATTTTTTTGCATGTATCTGTCCAATTTTCTCAACACCATTTGTGAAGAGACTGTCTTGACTCCATTGTATGTTCATGCCTCCTTTGTCAAATATTAACTGAGCATAGTGGTTTGGGTCGACAACTGGATTCTCTATTCTATTCTATTGATCAGTATGTCTGTTCTTGTGCCAGTACCAGGATGTTTTGAGAACAGTGGCTTTGTAAGACAGCTTGAAATCTGGTATTGATATCCCACCTACTTTGTTCTTCTTTCTCAGAATTGCTGTGGCTATTTGGGGTCTTTATTTATTACAGATGAATTTTTGGAGAGTTCTTTCTAGGTCTGTAAAATATGCCGTTGGTATTTTAATGGGAAGCGCATTGAATCTATAGATTGCTTTGGGTAGTATGGACATTTTAATGATGTTGATTCTACCAATCCATGAACATGGTACATTCTTCCATCTGTTTACGTCTTCCTCTATTTCTTTTTTCAGTGTCCTATAGTTTTCTGCATATAGGTCTTTTGCCTCCTTAGTTAAGTTTATTCCGAGGTATCTTAATTTTTGTGGTGCGATGGTAAATGGGATTGCTTTTTTAGTCTCTCTTTCAATAAGTTCACAATTGGTGTATAGAAATGCCAAAGAATTCTTGACGTTAATTTTGTATCCTGCTACATTGCCGAATTCATTTATTAAGTCTATTAGTTTTTTGATGGAGTCTTTCGGGTTTTTTATGTACAATATCATGTCATCTGCAAATAAGGACAGCTTTACTTCTTTTCCAATTTGGATGCCTCTAATTTCTTTTTCTTATCTAATTGCAATGGCTAATACTTCCAGTACTATGTCGAATAGGAGTGGTGGGAGTGGACATCCCTGTCTTGTTCCTGTTCTTAGGGGAAATGTTTTTAGTTTTTGCCCATTGAGTATGATGTTAGGTGTGAGTTTATCATATATGGCTCTTATTATCTTGAGGTAAGATCCTTCTATTCCCACCTTGTTGAGAGTTTTTATCAAGAAAGGGTGTTGGATTTTGTCAAATGCTTTTTCTGCATCAATTGATATGACTATGTGATTTCTATTTCCCAATTTTTTTATGTGATGTATCACATTTATTGATTTGTAGATATTGTACCATCCTTGCATTCTTGGATAAATCCTACTTGGTCATGGTGTATGATCTTTCTGATGTACTGCTGGAGCCGATTTGCAAGAATTTTGTTGAGGATTTTGGCAACTATGTTCATGAGGGATATTGGCCTATAATTCTCTTTCATTGTGTTGTCTTTATCTGGCTTTGGTATTAGGGTGATGCTAGCTTCATAGAATGAGCTTGGAAGTATTCCTTCCTCTTGAATTTTTTTAAATAGTCTGAGGAGGATAGGTTTTAGTTCTTCCTTGAATGTTTGGTGAAACTCCCCTGTTTTGGTAAAACTTCCCGTCTGGCACTGGGCTTTTGTTTGCTGGAAGCTTTTAGATGACTGCTTCAATTTCTTCCATAGTTATTGGCCTATTGAGATGTTTAGATTCTTCCTGATTGAGAAGGTTGTATTTTTTGCAAGGTTGTATTTTTTTAGGAATAAGTCCATTTCCTCCATGTTGTCTAGGTTGTTGGAATAGAGTTGTTCATAGTATTTTTTAACAATCCTTTAACAATCCTTTGTATTTCGGTGGGGTCTCTTGTTATTTCTCCTCTTTCATTTCTGATTTTGTTTATTTGGGTCCTCTCTCTTTGCTTTTTGGTGAGCCTGGCTGGAGGTTCACCAATCTTGTTTATCCTTTCAAAGAACCAGCTCTTGGTTTTGTTGATCTTTTCTATTTTTTTTTTTTTTTTTGGTCTCAATGTCATTTATCTCCGCTTTGATCTTTATTATTTCCTTCCTTCTGCTTACACTGGGCTTTTCTTATTGCTCTCTTTCTAACTCTTTGAGTTGTAGGGTTAGGTAATTTATTACCATTGCTTCTTGTTTTTTTTATTGTTGTTGTTGGTTTGGTTTTTTTTTTTTTGCAGTAGGCTTGTAGAGCTATGAACTTCCCTCTTAGGACTGCTTTCGCTGTGTCCCATAGATTTTGGATTGTTGTGTTTTCATTGTCATTTGTTGCCATGATGTTTTTTATTTCTTCCTTGATGTCTCTGGTAACCCTGTCATTGTTTAATAGCATGCTGTTTAATCTCCATGTGTTTGATTTTTTTGGATTGTTTTTATTGTAGTTGATTTCCAGTTTTATGCCACTGTGATCTGAGAAGATGCTTGATATGATTTCTATCTTCTTGAATTTGGAGAGACTTTGCCTTTGACCCAATATATTGTCGATCTTTAAAAATGACCAATGTGCACTTGAAAAGAATGTATATTCTATGGTTTAGGGGTGAAATGTTCTGAAGATGTGAATTAATTCCATCTGGTCTAGTGAGACTTTTAGGATTGATGTTTCTTTCTTGATTTTTTGTTTAGAGGATTTATCTAATGGTGATAGTGGGGTATTAAAGTCTCCTACTATGAGTGTATTGCTGTCAATCTCTCCCTTGATATCGTCCAGGAGGTTTTTTTTTTATATATTTGGGTGCTCCTGTATTGGGAACATATATGTTTACCAGTTATTTTTTCTTGTTGGATTGCTCCCTTTAGTACTATGAAGTGGTCTTCCTTATCTTTTGTTATGTCCGTCACTTTGAGATCTAATATGTCAGATATAAGTATTGCTACCCCAGCTTTTTTTTCATTTCCATTCCCCTGAAACACATTTTTTCACCCTCAGTCTGTGTGCGTCTTTTTTTCTGAGGTGGGTTTCTTGTAGACAGCAGATATATGGGTCTTGTTTGCGTATCCAATTTGTTACACTATGTCTTTTGATTAGGGCATTTAATACATTTACATTTAAAGTTATTATTGATAGGTAGTTATTCATCGCCATTTTTATTCTTTACCCATCTGTTCTTTCTTCGCTTCGTATTTCTTGTTTTTACAGCAGACCCTTTAGCATTTCTTGCATTGCTGGTTTTGTTGCAATAAATTCCCTTAGTCCTTTTTTATCTGTGAAGCTCCTGATTTAACCTTCAATTTTGATTGATAGCTTTGCTGCGTACAGTATTCTTTGATTCAGACCCTTCATTTGCATGATTTTGTATATTTTATTCCATTCCCTTCTGGCCTGATGAGTTTCTGTTGAGAAATTAGTCGCTAGTCTGATGGGGGTTCCTTTGTATGTAACTTTCTGTCTCTCTCTGGCCACTTTTAAGATTCTTACTTTATTGTTGGTGTTTTCCAATTAAATTATAATGTGCCTTGGCATTAGTCTTTTGGGGTTCATTTTGCTTGGTACTCTGTGAGCTTCTTAGATTTGTGTGGGTTTTTTCTTCCCTATATTAGGAAAGTTTTCTGTCATTATTTCTTCAAACAGGTTTTCTATTCCTTGCTCAGTTTCCTCTCCTTCTGGCACCCCTATTATGCATATGCTGTTTTGTTTCATGTTGTCCCAAAGTTTCCTTAGGCTCTCCTCCTGCTTTTTAATTTTTTTTTCTAGAAGCTGCTCTACTTGGGTATTTTTTCCTACCTTGTCTTCTAGCTCACTGATGTGGTACTCTGCTTCTTCTAGTCTACCCTTGATGCTTTGCTGCTCTACTTGGGTATTTTTTCCTACCTTGTCTTCTAGCTCACTGATGTGGTACTCTGCTTCTTCTAGTCTACCCTTAATGCTTTCTGTTGATTTCTTTACAGTAGCGATGTCATTTTTCATTTCTTCTTGGTTCTTCTTCATTTCCTCTTGGTTCTTACTCATATTGTCAAATTTGTCTTCAATTCTTTTCAGCCATCTTATGACCATTTCTCTGAATTCTTTCTCTGACAGGTTGCTTGCCTCCATTTCGTTTACTCCCTTTTCTGGTGATGCCTGCTTTTCTTTCATATGAGGGCTTTTTTTGTCTCCCCATTGTCTCTCTTCTCCGAGTGTCTGGTTATGTAGTTCTCTCTCTCCTGCATTAATTTAAAGGCACAAAATACAACACAGCCTAGGTACAACACATAAGTCACTGAACAGAAGTGTATTCATGATATTAATAACCCCAAATAAAGGTGACCACCAGAGAAAGGCAAATTAGAGGATAGTAGACAAAGAAGAAGAGAAAAAAATTAAAGAAAAGAGTGTAAAAATGAAATTGGGAAAAGGAAAAAAAAGTAAGAGAGAAAAGAAAGAGAATAAGAAATAAGAGGGAACAAACTATATATATGGAGACAAAACTCCAATAGAACAGCCACTAATCACAACAAATGCCAGCAACAAGTACCTGGAGATGAATACAAACAACAACTAATATCAAGCAAGGCAAGGGAAAACAGAAGCAAAAAACAAACAAAAACAAAACAAACAAAAAAGAATAAGCAAAATAATCTCACAAACAAGCATAAAAAATCGATATAATCAACAATCAAGCAAACAATAACAAAAGGACAGAGAGACAAGAAAATTTTGGGATCGTGAAGAAAGAGAAGAGAGAGGTTTGTATGGACTTGGAGCAGCAGATTGGAAATTAGACATATAAGTAGGGTGAAATTTTAACAGGGGGTAAAAAGAAGGAATAGGGAAAATCTAAAGCAGGAATAGGGTAAGAGAAACAGGACAACAAAAGAAGTTAGGAAGAGAGTGATGGCAAAGGTAAAGTTGAGATAGAGTACAATGATGCTAAAGGAAAGATGAAAATAGAATGTAGAACACTAATTCCAAAGTAAAATAAAGAGAAAATAAAATTTCACTTTTTTTAAAAAAAAAGGTAAAATGTTAGTAGTAATAATACTGATTGAAAATAAAAATGTAATAATTAAAAAGGTAAAATCAAGTGAGGAAAAAGGAAAAAAAAGTTTCTTAAGTAAAAGATGAAAAATAAAAATGTGCAGTAGTGAAGGTCATTCACTTCCTCTACTGTTTTGTTTGGCATGCCTGTTTTCTAGTCAGGACAGTATTGCAGTTCCCTGCGTTCCACTTCTCCTCAGTGTTGTAAGCCAGTCCTGATTTTTAAGCAGGCAGTGTGTCTTAATTTCTTGTATTCCTTTATTTGTGTTTATACAAGAGTCAATTTGTGATTCAACCCCTGGGTGGCAGTGTTTCTGGATTGACCTCCGGGTCTACAGATCCTCTCTAGCCAGTGCTTAGATCCTGCTTTCCCTGTGGCACTCAATACCAGCTTGGGGGAGTGGGTTGACCCAGAGCTGGTTCTCTGATGGTTATTCCCTGCTCTCATCCCCAGTTTCCAGAAAAACAACTTTCCCCTGCAGTCTCTTAGGGTGCCCCAATTGGGTGATCCTATGTATTGGGCTTAGTAATCAGAAGCAAGGATTTAAAGAGATAAGAAAAAAGAAAAAAAGAGCCAGCGTAAGTGTGCGAACTCCGGGGCTGTGCACAAGTTTTTGCAGTCTTTTTTTTCCCCTTTGGGTCTAAGCAGCTGGCACAGTTTTAAAATTTTTAGGCTGTCCTTTTGTGTCAGATCAAAATGGGTTGCTCTTTAGAGTTCCCTTCAGTTAGCAGCTCTGAGGACCCCCTTCCACATTCATGGATCACGACAGCCCCAAGAGTCATGGATTTTTCTAGGCGCAGACTTCCCCTGGGTCCTCCAGCTCCCGCAGTGCTTGCGTTTCTCTCTCCTGCCAGGACCAGAGAATTCACCTTATCCCAGGAGAAATCTGACCTTTCTGTGTTGGAATGTATAGCTCCTCTGAATCTGCATGTTTGTGCCAATTGGGGACCAGTGCTTGTGGTTCGCAGGTGTTCGGTGGGTTCCCTAGTTGTAGATTCTCTGGGCTTTTCAGGTTCCCAACAACATCCACTTTCCCCTTCACTATGGTGTGGTCTCTGCATCCTAGCAGGTTACTTTGGGAGGGAACCCAGCAGCAGTGGGGGCTGCCTGGTCAGGGGAGCCCCGTCTAGCAGTCCCCCACAGTGTCCTGGAGTATAGCTGTCCCTCAACTCACCAACAAACACTCCCCATGCTACCACACACTCTACCTTTGTTTTCTCACTTACACACTATCTTGCAGTCTGCCTTCCTGTCAGCAGCCATCTTCCTTTCCTCCCAAAATCTTTCTTCTTCTTTCTGCATGCACCTTGCTTTTTGGGTTGTGTTACTTATATAATAAGCTGCCCTTTAGAGTCTGTTGTACTTCCAGACAGCTGATAAACAGATCAAACCTCCTAAAAGAGGGTCATGTTAATCATTGTTTCAAACAGAGATCTAAAAATGCATTCTAACATTATACCTTTTGCAAAGGTATAATTCAAACAATTACCTCATGTGTCCAAGGGGAATTGTGTGGGGTCCTATTTCCATAGCACTCAACTTCACAACATTTTTCAAAAATGCTCTGTGTGATGTCTTCCTTCAAAAGTAGCAATATCACAGCCATGACTTTCTAAATTTGGGTCTGCAGTAATGACAGACTTTGAATGAATGCTTTCCTATGGTATGGGAAAGAGCACAAGTTCAAAAATTAGACTTTTCCCAGCTTTACTCTCTAAACTATACTAAGGTGACTTATCTTCCTTTAGATCAATGTTAAATATATAGTGTTTGGATTGGAAGCTCAAAATTCATTCTGCTTTCTGTTCTTGTTGTTTGAATAGTTTACAAAAATTACTGTTATAAACAGAACAAAATAGAGAATATATATTTTGAGAATATGTATCTATGTATGCATATTACTCTTTCATATTATAGATTCCTGTATAAAAGAGGTAAAAATTACAATAAAGTGACACAGGTTCAAATCCAAAGTCTGCCAATAACTGAATAACTAGCTTTGTGACCTTTGACTTGTTTATTAAGCTCTTCAATACAAATTTCCTGATCTGCTAATAAAAAAAAGATTCCTAAGGACTTCTCCAACTTAAAAAATAAGGTAGTAAATAACTTCTGGACAAAAAAGCAATAATTTGTGCCGTAGATGTTGAGTTTCCAGATGTAGTCTAACCTGAAATTTAAAGGTATTTGATACTGTGTTTGCTTGCTATTAGGAGTAAAAAATCATACCTTATAATAGAGAAACATGCAAATTGACCGCACCTCCGCTATGCCCACGATTGGGCCAGCAGGAGGCTGGGGGCGGGACTCCGGGTGGCCTATCTGGCCGTTGAGAAGTTCAAGATGGCGGTGCCAAGTGGCCGGGCCCATGCCGCCGCTCCCGGGGGTGCCTGGGGCGATCGGCACCCTGAGGGGGCGTGGCTGGGCCCATGCCGCCGCTCCCGGGGTTCCTGGGGTGATCGGCACCCCAGGGGACGTGGCCGGGCCCAGGCCGCCGCTCACCGGGGTGCCTTGGGCAATCGGCACCCCGGGGGGGGGCGTGGCCGGGCCCATGCCGCCACTCCCCGGGGTTCCTGGGGCGATCGGCACCCTGGGGGGCGTGGCCGGGCCCATCGGCACCCGGGGGCGTGGCCAGACCCATGCCGCTGCTCCCGGGGGTGCCTGGGCCCATCGGCACCCCGGGGGGGCGTGGCCGGACCCATGCCGCCACTCCCCGGGGTGCCTGGGGCGATCGGCACCCCGGGGGGCGTGGCCGGGCCCATGCCGCCTCTCCCGGGGGTGCCTGAAGCGATGGGCACCCCGGGGGGGGCGTGGCCGGACCCATGCCGCCACTCTCCGGGGTGCCTGGGGTGATTGGCACCCCGGGGGGCGTGGCTGGGCCCATCGACACCCCGGGGTGCGTAGCCGGGCCCATTCAGCCGCTCCCGGGGGTGCCTGGGGCGATCGGCACCCCGGGGGGCGTAGCTGGGCCCATGCAGCAGCTCCCCGGGGTGCCTGGGGCTATCGGCACCCTGGGGGGGCGTGGCCGGGCCCATTGGCACCCCGGGGGGCATAGCCGGGCCCATTCAGCCGCTCCCGGGGGTGCCTGGGGCGATCGGCACCCCGGGGGGCGTGGCCGGGCTCATGCCACCGCTCCCGGGGGGTGCCTGGGGCCATCGGCCACGTAGGGGGGCGTGTCCGAGCCCCTCCCGCCCCTCCCGCCCCTCCCGGGTGTCCCGGGGTTGATGTCCACCTGGGAGGGCGTGGCCCTGCCCCTCCCGCCCCTCCCGGGGGTCCCGGAGGTCGATCAGCCACCTGCGGGGGCGTGGCCCGGCCCCTCCCACCACTCCCGGGGTTCCCAGGGGCCGAGGCTTTCCGGGCCTTGGGCACCAGCGGGGAGCCTGCCCAATCGCAGGAAACCACTGGGGGTCGGCTCCTGCCATCCTTAGCAAGGATGTTGGGTGCCGCCCGGGGCCAAGCCCCGACCCTGAAAAAGGCAGAAGGCAGTGGCCACAGCCAAGGCCTGGGTCCCTGGTGCCGGCAGAAAACTGGTGCAGGCAGCCAGGTGAATGAAGGTCTATTGCACGAATCTTCGTGCAAACGGGCTACTAGTTGTTTTATATTCATATATTTCAAATGCATCACAGTTCAGTTGCACGATCAACTAATTTGAAGTTGTCAAGGAGAATTTTTCTACTCTTTTTACCTTGCTTTGTTTCACATGTTGAAATTAAAATGAATATCATTGAAATCAATGATTTATGCTCAGAAATTATCAGTTTTTCTCATCAGAATATTTTTCAATATATTTTCATTAGAAATTGTATGTGTAAATAAAGCTCAATTAAACTATGAAGCAGAGTATTATGATTGTTAAATATTTAATTGTATAGTAAAACTCCTTTCTGCTAAATCTGTATTCTTGTGTTCTATATGTTTAACATGGTTGTTAACCTTTTGTTCTTTGTCCCATATTTAGTAATTTTTGCCAGAAGACCTAACCAGATATTGATTAAACCAATAAATTCTATGAAAACATAACAAAAGTAACCTCCTAAATGGTATCCCTTAACCTAAGCTGTAAAAATTCCTATATCACATAACATACAAAACATGACTGATCTTTATGATTTTTATTCTTTTTTTAAATATATTTTATTGATTTTTTTACAGAGAGGAAGGGAGAGGGATAGAGAGTTAGAAACATCGATGAGAGAGAAACATAGACCAGCTGCCTCCTGCACACTCTCTACTGGGTATGTGCCCGCAAACCGGAATCGAACCTGGGACCCTTGAGTCTGCAGGCCGACACTCTATCCACTGAGCCAAACCGGATAGGGCTATGATTTTTATTCTTGCACATATAAGTAGCAGCATTTACTAAGACCAACAAAAACTTACCATCTAGGAAACGTCACTTTTAAAAGTTTGGACATCATAAAATGTACCAGACTATTAAAAAGCATAGTCTACAGTATATTTACTAGAAATGGTTGCACAATGCTATAAATATACTGAAAACCATTGAATTGTGCACTTTAAATGAGTAGATTTAATAGCATGTGAATTATAGCTCAGTAAAGCTGTTACCTAAAAAGGTCTACTACAATGGTTTGACTAAATGTGGTGCTAATAGAGATGGAGATAAGTGGATGACTTTGAAAAATATTTCCGAAGTCTAATCAACAGAACATGCTGGTGAATTTGATGTGGAATTTGAGAGAAAGGAAAATGAAAATGACTCAGGTTTTATTGTTTTCACTGTGGAGTAGATGGTTTTGTCACTCACTGTGATACTAAACACTGAAGGAGAAGCAAGAATGGGTGAAGCAATCATGAGTTAACTCTCAGGCAAGTTGAATTTGAGGTGCCCTTGAGATAACCAAGTGGAGATTTTGAGTTGCACACAGGGATCTAGAGCTCAGACAAAAAATCTGGGTTAGGGATGTAAATTTTTTAAAATTTGCTTTTCAATTACAGATGACAAGCACTATTATATTAGTTTCAGGTGTACGGGATATACATTTTGCTATCTGCAGCATAAAGGTGGTATTTTATGCCATGAAAATGGATTAATTCCCTCAGGTAAAGAGTATGGTGTAAGATGGTAAAAATATCTAGGACAGTATCATGATGAAGTTCAACACTTAACAGCCAAGTAGAAGAGGATAAACCCATAAAGACGATAAAAATGGGCAAAACCCCCAGGAGACTATAGTTTCATAGAAGGCAAGAATATAGTTTACTTCAAAAAAGAAGGAATGATTGTCACTACCAAATGCTGCTGAGAGGTCAAATATAATGACTGAAAGGTACCTGTTAGATTTAATTACCTAATGGTCATTGGTGACCTTAGTGAGAGCTATTTTAGCAGAGTGATATGTGTGGAAATTTCAAGGACCATATATTCAAAAACATACTATTTGTTTAGGGCTTGGGCCTAGGAGAAGGAATCAGCCATGAATATCTAGGAAGAACATGTCACTGTGTAAAATGTCAATGAGTTATTGACATCTATAATAATAAAAGCATAATATGCTAATTAGATGAGATGTCCTTCCAGACGACCTTCCGGATGAAGCCTGGGCTGCAAGGGAAGCCTGGGTCCTGGGTGCCAGAGGGAAGCCGGTGCCAGCAGCCAGGGGAAGGAAGGCCTACTCTTGCATGAATTTCATGCATCGGGCCTCTAGTATGTTTATAAAAAATTTATATGCAGGCTCATAATATTAAAACATTGTATTTGTATGCCTATATAGGTTTTATCATATTAGAAACACTACTAAAATAGCCCACAGGCTACCTTGGGAGACCTTTATAGACCATTCACATGCTTCAGAAATACTCTGAGAAACACTATCTATGTATCAAAATAACTGTTTGAAAAAGAAAATAAATTTAGTTATTGAAGCCCAAGGGGAAAAAAACGTACATCTTTTTGCTGGGTGTCAGCCTTCAAACATAAAATGATACCTGTGGACTAAGTTGTTATTGAGGTCCCTTCCAGTGATCCCATTTTATCAGCTTTATCCACATTTATTCAATGTATAAATAAGCACCTCTATAGTCTCAGTGTTTTCACAGAACATCTAATTCCTGCCTTAACCAAGACCTGGCTCTATACAAAGACAATGAGCCTCACTATGCAGCTCTCACCATCTAAAGCTATTTGATCTCCAAATGCCCAAATTCCGCAGTAGAGAGGTTGGGATAGAGTAGAGAACTATCATTCTCCTGCCCCCCACCCCCATTTCCTTAGGAGAGTGTTGTTCCAGATCCATGAAAAGCCCCCTCTGCCTATAATGTCCACACCATCTGGAAATACCATATTTTACTCCTTCCTGGTATGACTATTCCTCTTCTGGACCTTCCTTTTCATTCACTCAGGACTCTGGCATCTGGCTTACTGGCATCATCTCTACCCCAGTTCCTGGTACCACTGGCTAGTTAGAAAAGCCATCCCACATCCTAGGCTCACATTCATTGGCTAACTCAGCTCTCATGGTCACATCCTGAATAGTGCCATCTTCTAGAAAGGCTTCACCTTAAAATCATAAATTTATATTCTTTATATATATATATATATATATATATATATATATATATATATATATATATATATAAATTTATATTCTTCCTGACTAAGACCACTCCTTTTCCAGACTACACCTTCTCTCTGGTCAAGCTCCAAGTCTGGATTTCCATATTTCCCTCTTTGTGACTCTATCTTATTACTTGCTAGGTCATATTGAAACTCCTTGCTAACATGTCTGTCTCCCATGAATATTTTGAAGGCAGGAACTGTTTTACTCACTCAGCAAAACCAGTGTCTGGCACATGGTAGCCACTCAAATATTAATGGATGTTTCTGAGTGACTTTTATATTTAAAGCAGTGTTCTTGGTATTTGAGGAACATACAAAATTGAGTGAAATGTGTTTTGCTTCCAGGAAATCTAAAGACTAGTAGAAAACATAAGACAAATACATTAAAACTAAATTTCAATGTGGAAAGTGATCGGATCCTCAAGAAATATAAGAGCAAAATGCTATGAGATTGCTAAGCTAATGGAGGTGGGAAGAGAGAAACAGAAGAGAGATATTGTTTCTATGAGGAAATCAAAGAAAGTTTCATAGAAGATGTGACACCTAAGCTAGCCTGGAAGAATGGGTGGGGATTTCGATATATGACAATAGAGGGAAAAGGAATTCTAGGAGGAGAGACCATTATGTTAGGAAAGCATAGGATATATATGAGGAACAACTAATTTAATGGGAGCAAAAGGACCATAAAGGAAAATGTGAAAGCAACTGAGTTGATCTAATTTTAAGGCCACTTACAACCACTTTTGATGTTATATTGGCAGTGGGTAGACGTAATTACAATTCCGTGGTGTCTGATTTATCAATTACCTCTTAGCCATGTGCCTTTCTTCAAAAGAGTATTTCAAAGATTGAAAAAGTTTTCTTTTTTACAAAGGCTTTTCCTTCAAGATGATAGTTATTTATTATTCCTACCCAAGCTTATCTTTTTTATCAACACAGTCATTGTTTTCTATGACAAAGTGATAAACAGTTTTGTTTGTTTTATAAAGGAAGGTAAGGCTAAGCAACAAAGATGAGAATCATTTTCAATTCTTTAAATTCTTTAGATGATATTTTATTTCCATGAACATATTTTCCTGTTATTGTAAATTTATACTAAGTAAATAATGATGGCATTGACTGGCATTCTTGATATGCTTTTTGATCATCTTTCTCAAAAAGCAACTGCCAAGAGAACTTCCTAAAAAATGTCACTTAACCACTAAGTGGCTGTTAGTGTTAAAGGCAATTAGGCAATCATTATTTAAGAAACACAATGAAAATTACCCACTTTCTCTGTTAAAGAACTTAAAACACACACACACACACACACACACACACACACACACACACCAGAGTTCTTGAGCTTGTAATTCTTATGTCTTCATACTCAGAGTTGGTGGCTTCCTCAGGCCAGCAATTCACTTCAGAATTCTGACTTTGATACTTACTACCTGTGTGACCTTGGGCAGGTTACTTAACCACACTGAGCTTCAGTTTCTACATGAATAAAAAAGTATATAACAGCACACACTTCACAGAGCTGTTGTGAAAATTAAATGAGACCATGCATGCAGCATGCTTATCAGCAAGTCTGGGGGAAAAAATTAGGCTCAATAATTGGTAAATGCATTGTTATTGTGGAAAATTTATTTTGTTAAATAAATATATTCTATAGTATTAATTTGTACCTACATGTAAAAACACCTCACTGTATGTAAAACTAAACTGCTCTAGTATGATCCTATACATTTTCTGTCCCTTTTTGTCACTACACAACTAAACCACTGCCAAATGTGGGATAGCACTGTTTGGGACAAACCCTAGTTATAAATAATTCTATATGGTTTTTTTAAATATATTTTATTGATTTTTTACAGAGAGGAAGGGAGAGGGGTAGAGAGTTAGAAACATCGACGAGAGAGAAACATTGATCAGCTGCCTCCTGCACACCCCCTACTGGGGATGTGCCCTCAACCAAGGTACATGCCCTTGACCGGAATGGAACCTGGGATCTTTCAGTCCGCAGGCCGACGCTCTATCCACTGAGCCAAACCGGTTTCGGCCAATTCTATATGTTTTTAAACCCAAACTGGATGGATCACATATTCTTCTGTTAAAGGTACATCAATGCTTTCTTTTCCTTTAAATCTCATGGAACAGTCACCTTCTCTCCCCTCATTTCAATTCAGTGTCAAAATGAAATGGCATTTACTAGTCTCTGATCTAATCCACATGCCAGACAGGCCAGTCCAGTCCTAAGTATACAGGCAAAGCTGCTGAACTCTTTGCAACCATTGTTCCAGTTCCCAGTGAGAGTATACAGCTCTCCCTCACTGTCTGAATAGGGAGCTATGTTAAAGCACTGATGAGGCTGGCAAAATATAAATTATCAAGCTCCCCTTTGCCTCCCTTGCTTTTAAAAAAATACTACATATTTTCATAAACTAAATATATTACTGAATGAAGTAGTAGGGGTAGGTGGCTCACATTTCACTTCCTATATTATTCATAAGACTTAGGAATCTATGGCAGTTCCCCTTTACTCACCCCAAACATACTCATTGAACCAACGTTTGTCCACTAAAAATAATTGTAGAAATTTGGAGTAACTCTGTCTGGCTGAAATGGGAATAATCACATATCTTGGGCTTTAGAAATTGACTTCAAGTCAATTCAGCATTTATTGAGCATCTACTCTGTAAGGGCATTCTGTGATTTAAACTGAGGAAATATAAAGCTATGTAAAATATGATTGCTACCTTCAAGAAATACGACAAGTGGATTTCTATCCTGAGCAGGAATGTACTATTCTTCCCTCCATTGACTGACATATGTTTGAGACCTGAATTAGATTTGTTAAGGCACATCTACTGTCTTTCCATGTTTCAGGGGACACATGGAAAGACAGCAGATATGCCTTAATAAATCCAATCATATTGCAGTATACTAGTAAGCAGGGATTGTCAATGTGGAAACTCACCTTTAGAGCCCACATACAGTGATAAGAATAGGGGCTCTGGGATCAGGTGGACCTGTGTACAAATTCCAGTTATGCTACTTACTCATTTTGTAGCCTTAAGCAAATGACTCAACATCTCTGAACCTATATTCTTTACATAAAGTAGTAATAATAATAATAATATAATTACTTGCTTCACAAGATTGTTGTGAGGCCTAAATTAAATATTGAAATTAAGCACAATAAGTGCTTTAAAGTTTTATTATTACTATTTTATTATTATTCCTAGATAGAAAAATTACTTCTTAAAAGCTCATTTCAGCAAAAGGAAAGACTTGTTTCTGAGACAAGACTATCAGTAGGAAGTCAGGAGAGTCTCACCAATTGATCTGGAAGTTACTGTACCTAACTATTATGGTTATGCCCAAAAAGCCCAAAGAGCAAGGCACTGCTTTTTTAATCCTGTAAATAGCAGTGCCTCCAAGATTTTGTCCCAGTAGAATTCACTCCAGCCATCACAACCCAAACACAATAACGTAATAAGGACTCCCACCAATTTTCTCTAGTATTACCCCTGAAATATCTAAAATATGAATTATGCTATCCATACATTTTATCTTCACCACCTGCATTTCTAGCTTGGAACTTCATCACTTTGTCAACATCATCAAGATACATTCCTCCTCCTCCTCCTCCTCTTTCTCCTCCTCCTCCCCTTACTCCTCCTACACACACACACACACACACACACACACAGAGTTACTGTGCTGGGCACTTCATTCCCAAATGCCTGAGCCCTGACTCGTGACTTAAGATAATTCCTGTCCAGTTAGCAAACAATAGCTCAGAGTAGGTTAGTGTACTCTTGAAGCCAAAGAACAGTATAGAGAATGTCTGCAGGGCTCCAGAGAAGACAGACTGAGGGAATATACTGAGGGAAATACTCCCTGACTCAAAGACCCTCCCACCCCCCACAACACTTCCCATTTCACTTGGAGTCAAATCCAGTATCTTCACCATGGCTTGCAAGGCTCTGTATGATCTGGCTCTTTCTTAGTTCTCCAACTTTATCTCCTCCTACTCTACTTCAGCCATGATGGCCTCCATGATTTCTCTCCAACAGGCCAGGCATGCTGAACCTAGGAGTCCTTGAATTGGCCATTCTTTCTGTCTGGAAAATTTCCCCTGATCTTTGCATGGCTGATTCCTTCTCTCTGCTCAGATCTTAATTCAAGTCTTCAGAGAGGCCTTCCTTGACCCTCTATTTAAAGGAACTGTCCCTTCCCCCACTCCTGTCACTTTCTATCACATCACCCTCTTTTATTGTCTTCATAGCTCACTATTATTGAGCCCAAATTACCTCTTCTCAAGTTGTCCTTCCTGCCTCTGTGTCTTTGCATATGCTCTTTATTCTCCCTGGAATGCTCCTCCCCTTCTCTTCATGTGGCTCTTTCTCAACCTTCAGATCTCAGCTTGTGCAACTTCTTCAGAAAGGACTTTCCTGATCACCCCCCCCCCAACACACACACACACACACACACACACACACACACACACACACACACACTTATTTTAGTCCCTATTTGCAACCTGTTCATTTCCTTCATGACACTTATGGCCATCTTCCTATATATATTTCTCCTTCACTGCCTGAGTAGGGAGCTATGTTAAGGCACTGATGAGGCTGACAAAATATAAATTATCAAGCTCCCCTTGCCTCCCTTGCTTTTATGTTTGGTTTATGTTCATTTTCTTTCCCCCCTCACTCCAGACTGAATACTTCATGAGGTCAGAAATTTTTTGTCTGCTATGTTCACCCCTGGGACTGTTAGGGAAAGCTTCACTTAAAATGTGAAATTTGAGCAAAGACCTGAAGAAGAACCTAGCACTATTGGTACTAATACATTGAGGTCAAACACTTCTGTCTGACTTTCAAAGCCTTTCACTAACTGGACCCACCTAGCCTAGCCTATCCTCTTTTTAACTCAAACAGCCTCCTGGGACACACTCTGCATTCTAATCAGAACTGTCTCAGACAATCCCACTTGGAAAGTCTTTCAAAGTTACTTACCACAATCTATACAACACTATGATATAGGTACTATCATTGTACCCATTTTACAGATAAGAAAACTGAGGTTCAGAGAGGTTAAATAACTTGTCCATGGTTATTTGTTGCAGCAATATTGGATCCCAGATCAATTGGAGTTCCAGAGCCTGTGTTCTTAAATACTATATGATATCAATAATGTAACAGAATACACAGAATGGAAGAGACAAAAAAGGAGTAGAGGAAAGCAAAGAAGACCTTCAATTAACTCAAGTTTTCCTGACACCAAAGCTCGTGTTTATAACCTCTGTGTAGGGTATCATATATTCAGGTTTGTCTGGGGCAATCCTGATTTACTTCTGTTTTCTCAGCCTAATCTTTCACTTGTAAATTGTTGTAATTTTAAAGGGGATTTGGTATTTTATACTTATAGCACATCCTGCCTTCCCAGAATTTATAGTGTTATTTCCCTCACTCTCAGGAAATTAAGAGCAATTAAAAAGGAAAAGAAAAAAAAGAAGTTGTGAGTGTGTCTTTGGCACACCATTTTCATTATGGGAATTACTTGTGTTTTCTATATTACATTCCTTGAAAACCATATTTGACAATGAAAAAATGGGAAGAAATTCTGTCTAATTCAACTGATGTTTATTGCCATATACTATAGGCAATAATTAGTTGAATACTATTAGAAGGTGCCAAATATAAGTCTAAATGTTGTCTCAATAGATAGTCCAGTTATTGTTATAATCACTAATACTCACTGACAGTTTCATATATGTCAGATACTTTATATGCATCACTTCAAACAATCTTCAAAAGAACTAATATTATTCCCATTTTAAAAGTGTGGAAACTGAGATTTAGAGAGAATAAGTAACTTATACAAGGCCCTATAGTTGACAAGTGACAAGGCTTGAATTTAAACTCAGATAACCCTGATTACAAATCTTATATGTTTAACCACAATGTTCTCCTACCCACTTCTTCACTGACTCATAACTGCATTTAATAGTCAAAACCTTTACAGAATATCCAACATTTACCCTAGAAAAACAAATTAGGAAAGGAAATGACTTTCCTAATATCCCACCCAAGCACCCCTTTCTTGATATATGAAAATTTCCATGAACAAAGAAAATTCAATCCCAAATGATAGAAATGCAGCAAATATCAAATAGAAGAACCCACATTAAAATGTTGGGTTTCACCTGAAACACTAATTCTAAAAGATATATGCACCCTTATATTCATTGCAACATTATTTACAACTAGAGGTCTGGTGCACGAAATTTGTGCATGGGAGCAGGGGTTCCCTTAGCCCGGCTTGCACCCTCTCGCAATCCGGGACCCCTCCGGGGATATCTGACTGGGTCGGACATCCCTCTCGCAATCCAGGACCGCTGGCTCCTAACCGCTTGCCTGCCTGACTGCCTGCCTGCCTGCCTGATCACCCCTAACCACTCGCCTGCCTGCCTGATCCCCCTCCTAACCACCTCTGCCTCACCCCCGCTGCTGTGGCTTCATCTGGAAGGACATCTGGAATGATGTCTAGAAGGTCGTTCAGCTGTCCAGTCTAATTAGCATAGTATGCTTTTATTATTACTAGTATAGATAGCCAAGATATGGAAGCAACCCAAGTGCCCATCAATAGACAAATGGATAAAAAAAAGTGGTCATACATTTACACAATGCAATATTACTCAGCCATAAAAAAGATGGAATCTTACCATTTGTGACAATATATATGAATCTGGAGGACATTATGCTAAGTGAAATAAATCAGACAGAGAAATATCATAAGACTACAGGCCCAGTGCATGAAATTTGTGCATAGGAGGGGAGTCCCTCAGCCCATCCTGCGCCCTCTCACAATCCAGGACCCCTCAGGGGATGTCTGACTGCCAGTTTAGGCCCTATCCCACAGGGTGCAGGATCAAGCCTAAACCGGCAGTCAGACATCCCACTCACAATCCGGGACTGCAGGCTACTAACCGCCTCTGCCTGCCTGCCTGATTGCCCCTAACTGCTCCACTGCCACCCTGATTTCCCCCTAACTGCTCCCCTGACAGCCTGATCACCCCCTAACCAGTCTCCCCTGATGGCCTGATCGCCACTAACTGCCTCTGCCTCAGCACCCACCACCATGGCTTTTTCCAGAAGGATGTCCAGAAGATGTCCAGTCTATCTGGTCTAATTATCATACTACCCTTTCATTAGTATAGATTTCACTTATGTATGGAATCTAAAGAACAAACTAAATGAGCAAACAAAACAGAAATAAACTCATACAGGGGAGTGAGGGAATGAGTGGGGATTGGGGAGGGCAATGGGACGATAAGGACACATATGTAATACTTTAATCAATAAATAAAAAAAGAAATAAACTCATAGATGCAGAGAACAAACTGATGGTTGTCATAGGAGAGGTTGGTTAGGGGAATGGGGGAAATGGTGAAGGGATTAAGAAGTACAAATTGGTAGTTACAAAATAGTCATGAGGATATAAAGTTCAGCATAGTGAATGTAGTCAATAATATTGTAGTAACTATGAATAGTGCCAGGTGGGCACTCTAACTATTGGGGTTCATCACTTCATAAATTATATAATTGTCTAATCAATTAGCTGTACACATTAAACTAATATAAAATAGGATTTAATCTCAACTGTAATTGAAAAATAAAACAAATTAAAAATAAATAGAATGTTGGGTTTTAAATTCTCTGTCTGTGTGATGGTATCCCCACCCAGGGCCATACATGGCAGGGAGCTGAAGTAGAGCTGTCCAGCAAGATTGCAGTTGGAGAGTGAGTGCTGTATGACATGGAGCAAATTCCAAACATACTCCATTCCTGAAAACAGTTACTGTATTCATTTCCACCTACATCCTTTGAACATTCGCCATGTGCTCACAACACTGGGCCAAGCACTGAGGATGTGTTGGTGTAAACAGTGCAAAAAAGAACAAAACTTTATCCCTCCTCTGAACTCTCTTAGCACTTTTTCTGTATATCTCTTATGACTCCTTCACTTACTTTCTGTCTGGTGTTTAGCAGAGAGACAGTGTAGCATAGTAGCAAGCACTGAGCTTGGCAATCAGATTTTGCCTTAAATCTTAGCTTCTCCATTTAAGCAGCTGGGTTGAATAAGACACTTAACCTCTTTTGACCTCAGTTTCCTCTTCTGGAAAAATGGGATTTACAATATCTATCTCACAGAACTGTAGAAAGAATCAATTGAAAATATGTAAAATGGGAGAAACGGAGAAAATGGTGGCAGAATAGAGACATGTTCTGAGCCTGGTCCTGAGGCGGAGAGTAAGAACTGCTGAGATTCGCACGGGGAGTGTCTGTTAGCAAGCTAAGGGACAGCTAAACTCCAGGAGAAGGTGGGGGAGTGCTAGGCAAGGTTCCCCTGACCGTGAAGCACCCACAGCAACTGGGTCCCCTCCCGGAGCTGTGGGCTCAGAGGGGGAAAACTCGTGATCTTGCAAGGGAAAGAGGATTTTATTGGAAGCCTGACTTTCTGCGACAACGGCAAACACTGAACAGCTGTGAGCACCAGAGTACCGGTCCCCAATCAGCACAAACACACAGACTCAAAGGAACTCTTTTTAAAAAATATATATATTTTATTGATTTTGTTCAGAGAGGAAGAGAGAGGGATAGAGAGTTAGAAACATCGATGAGAGAGAAACATCGATAAGCTGCCTCCTGCACACCCCCCACTGGGGATGTGCCCGCAACCAAGGCACATGCTCTTGACCGGAATCGAACCTGGGACCCTTGAGTCCGCAGGACGACACTCCATCCACTGAGCCAAACCAGTTTCAGCTCAAAGGAACTCTTCACTGCACCAAGGAAAGGTCAGATTTCGCCTGGGATAAGGAGAGAGAAAAGTACATAACCAGACATCTGGAGAAGAGAAACCATGGGGAGACAAAGAAACAGCTCCCATAAGAAAGAAAAACAGGCATCACCAGAAAAGAAAGTAAACGAATTAGAGGCAAGCAACTTATCAGAGAAAGAATTCAGAGAAATGGTCATAAGGTGGCTGACAAGAATGGAAGACAAATTCAACAATGTGAGTAAGAACCAAGAGGAAATGAAGAAGAACCAAGAAGAAATGAAAAATGACATCACTGCTGTAAAGAACTCAATAGAAAGCATCAAGAGTAGACTAGAAGAAGCAGAGGACCGCATAAGTGAGCTAGAAGACAAGATGGAAAAAAATAGCCAAGTAGAACAGCTTCTAGAAACAAAAATTAGAAAGCAGGAGGAGAGCCTAAGGGAACTTTGGGACAACATGAAACAAAACAACATCCAAATAATAGGGGTACCAGAAGGAAAGGAAACTGAGCAAGGAATAGAAAACCTGTTTGAAGAAATAATAACAGAAAATTTCCCTGATATAGGGAAGAAAAGAACCCACACAAATCCAAGAAGCTCACAGAGTCCCAAGCAAAATGAACCCCAAAAGACCGACGCCAAGGCATATAATAATTAAATTGGCAAACACCAACGACAAAATAAGAATCTTAAAAGTGGTGAGAGAGAGACAGAAAGTTACATACAAAGGAACCCCCATCAAACTAGTAACTGATTTCTCAACAGAAACTCATCAGGCCAGAAGGGAATGGAATGAAATATACAAAGTCATGCAAAGGAAAGGTCTCAATCCAAGAATACTGCACCCAGCAAGGCTATCAATCAAAATTGAAGGTGAAATCAGGAGCTTCACAGACAAAAGAGGACTAAGGGAGTTTATCACCACCAAACCAGCAATGCAAGAAATGCTAAAGGGTCTGCTGTAAAAAAAAAAAAAAAAAAAGAAAGAAAGAAAGAAAGAAAGAAAGAAAGAAAGAAAAAGAAATAGGAAGCAAAGAAGGAACACAGGGGTATAGAATAAAAATGGCGATAAATAAGTACCTATCAATAACAACTTTAAATGTAAATGGAGTGAATGCCCCAATCAAAAGATACAGGGTAACGGGTTAGATAAGAAAACAAAACCCATATATCTGCTGTCTACAGGAAACCCACCTCAGAAAAAAGGACGCATACAGACTGAGAGTGAAGGGATAGAAAAAGGTTTCCCAGGCGAATGGATATGAAAAAAAAAACTGGGGTAGCAATACTTATATCTGACAGATCTCAAAGTGAAGGACATAACAAGAGATAACGAAGGCCACTTCATAATACTAAAGGGAGCATATCCAACAAGAAGAAATAACTCTGGTAAACATATATGCACCCAATAAAGGAACACCAAAATACATTTAAAAATTCCTGGAAGATATCAAAGGAGAGATAGACAGCAATACAATCATAATAGGAGACTTTAATACCCCACTATCACCATTGGACAAATCCTCTAAACAGGAAATCAGCAAAGAAACATCAATCCTAAAAGTCTCACTGGACCAGATGGAATTAATTGACATCTTCAGAACATTTCACCCCAAAGCCACAGAATATACATTCTTCTCAAGGGCACATGTGTCATTTTCAAAGATAGAACATATGTAAGGACATAGGCAAAGTCTCTCCAAATTCAAGAAGATAGAAATCATGTCAAGTATCTTCTCAGATCACAGTGGCATAAAACTGGAAATCAACTACAATAAAAACAATCCAAAGAAATCAAACACATGGAGACTAAACAGCATGCTATTAAACAATGACTGAGTTACCAGAGAAATCAAGGAAGAAATAAAAAACATCATGGCAACAACTGACAATGAAAACACAACAATCCAAAATCTATGGGACACAATGAAAGCAGTCCTGAGAGGGAAGTTCATAGCTCTACAAGCTTATTGCAAAAAATCAAGAAACAATGGTAATAAATTACCTAACCCAACAACTCAAAGAGTTAGAGAGATAGCAACAAGAAAAGCCCGGTGTAAGCAGGAGGAAGGAAATAATAAAGATCAGAGCAGAGATAAACAACATAGAGACCAAAGAAACAATACAAAAGATCAACAAAACCAAGAGCTGGTTCTTTGAAAGGATAAACAAGATTGATGAACCTCTAGCCAAGCTCACCAAGAAGCAAAGAAAGAGGACTCAAATAAACAAAATCATAAATGAAAGAGGTGAAATAAGAACAGACCCCGCCGAAATACAAAGGATTGTTACAAAATACTACAAACAACTTTATTCCAACAACCTAGACAACCTGGAGGAAATGGACATATTCCTATATAAATATAACCTTCCAAAACTCAATCAGGAAGAATCTAAACAGCTCAACATGCCAGAAACTATGGAAGAAATTGAAGCAGTCATCAAAAAGCTGCCAGCAAACAAAAGCCTGGGGCCAGAGGGATTTACAGGGGAGTTTTACCAAACATTTAAGGAAGAACTAAAACCTATCCTCCTCAGACTATTCCAAAAAATTCAAGAGGAAGGAAGACTTCCAAGCTCCTTCTATGAAGCCAGCATCACCCTAATACCAAAACCAGATAAAGAAAACACAATGAAAGAGAACAACAGGCCAATATCCCTCATGAACATGGATGCCAAAATCCTCAACAAAATTCTAGCAAATTGGCTCCAGCAGTACATCAGAAAGATCATACACCGTGACCAAGTAGGATTTATCCCAGGAATGCAAGGATGGTACAATATCCACAAATCAATAAACGTGATACATCACATAAACAAATTGAGAGATAAAAGTCATATAGTCATATCAATTGATGCAGAAAAAGCGTTTGACAAAATCCAACACCCTTTCTTGATAAAAACTCTCAGCAAGGTGGGAATAGAAGGATCATACCTCAACATAATAAAAGCTATATATGATAAACCCACAGCAAACATCATACTCAATAGGCAAAAACTAAAACCATTTCCCCTAAGAATAGGAACAAGACAGGGATGCCCATTCTCACCACTCCTGTTTGACATAGTACTGGAAGTATTAGCTATTGCAATTAGACACGAAGAAGAAATAAGAGGCATCCAAATTGGAAGAGAAGAAGTAAAGCTGTCCTTATTTGCAGATGACATGATATTGTACATACAAAACCCAAAAGACTCCATCAAAAAACTAATAGACTTAATAAATGAATTCGGCAATATATCAGGATACAAAATTAATGCCAAGAAATCTATGGCATTTCTATACACCAATAGTGAACTTATTGAAAGAAAGACTAAAAAAGCAATCCCATTTACCATCACACCAAAAAAAAAAAAAAAACCTAACATACCTAGGAATAAACTTAATGAAGGAGGTAAAAGACCTATATGCGGAAAACTACAGGACACTGAAAAAAGAGATAGAGGAAGACGTAAACAGATGGAAGAATGTACCATGTTCATGGATTGTTAGAATCAACATCATTAAAATGTCCATACTACCCAAAGAAATCTACAGATTCAATGCACTCCCCATCAAAAAACCAACAGCATATTTCACAGACCTAGAACGAACTCTCCAAAAATTCATCTGGAATAAAAAAAGACCCCGAATAGCCACAGCAATCCTGAGAAAGAAGAATAAAGTAGGAGGGATCTCAATACCAGACCTCAAGCTGTATTTCAAAGCCACTGTTCTCAAAACAGGCTGGTACTGGCACAAGAACAGACATATAGATCAATGGAACAGAATAGAGAATCCAGATATCGACCCAAACCACTATGCTCAATTAATATTTGACTAAGGAAGCATGAACATACAATGGAGTCAAGACAGTCTTTTCAATAAATGGTGTTGGGAAAATTGGACAGATACATGCAAAAAAATGAAACCAGACCACCAACTTAGACAATACACAAAAATAAACTCAAAATGGATACAGGACTTAAAAATAAGATGGGAAACCATAAAAATACTAGAGGAATCCACAGGCAACAAAATCTCAGACATATGCCAAAAGAACTTCTTCACTGACTCTGCCCCTAGGGCAATAGGAGCTAAAGAGAAAATTAACAAAAGGGACTACATCAAAATAAAAAGCTTTTTCACAGCAAAAGAAACCATCAACAAAACAACAAGAAAGCCCACTCTATGGAAGAACATATTTGCAAATGTTATCACTGATAAAGGTTTAATCTCAAACATCTACAAGCAGCTTATACAACTTAATTAAAGGAAGATAAATGATCTAATAATAAAGTGGGCAATGGATCTAAATATAATCTTTTCAAATGAAGACAGAAGGAAGGCCAAGAGACATGAAAATATGCTCAACGTCACTAATTATCTGAGAGATGCAAATCAAAACGACAATGCAGTACCATCTCACACCTGCCAGAATGGCTATCATCAACAAATCAACAAACGACAAGTGTTGGCGAGGATGCGGAGAAAAAGGAACCCTCGTGCACTGCTGGTGGGAATGCAGACTGGTGCAGCCACTGTGTAAAACAGTATGGAATTTCCTCAAAAAACTGAAGATAGAACTCCCATTTTTCCCAGTAATCCCACTCCTGGGAATATATCCTAAGAAACTACAAACACCAATCAGAAAGGATATATGCACCCCTATGTTCATAGCAGCACAATTTACAATAGCTAAGATTTGGAAACAGCCTACGTGCCCGTCAGCAGATGACTGGATCAGAAAACAGTGGTACATCTACACAATGGAATACTATGCTGCCATAAAAAAGAAGGAATTCTCATCATTTGCAGCAAACTGGATGGAATTGGAGAACATTATGCTAAGTGTAATAAGCCAGTCAATGAAAGAAAAATACCACATGATCTCACTCATTTATGGATAATAAAGGACATTATAAATTGATGAACAAAAAGATAGATACAGAGACAGTAAAGCATCAAACAGACTTTCAAATTACAGGGGGAAGGTTAGGGAGAGGTGGGGGAGATCAACCGAAGGACTTGTATGCATGCATATAAGCATAACCAATGGAAACAAAACTCTGGGGGGTGAGGGCATGTATGGGTGTGGGGTGGGGTAGACAATGGTAAGATATGTACACATATAATACCTTAAAAAATTAAAATAAATAAATAAATAAAGTGCATAAATATTAACAAAAAAAAAAGAAAAGAAAAGATGTAAAATGTTTGGTAAAGGACCTGGCACATAGTAGGTATTCGATAAGGAGTATCCTTATTATTCCTATTAACATGCCTTACCTCCTGTGCTAGAGGGTGAGCTCTTTGAAGGCATTGCCCAAATATATTTTATCTTGGTGTCCCCAGAATATGGAGCATATGGCATTGCACATAAGAAACTCTCAAAAAACGCTGTACAGAGATGAAGGAATGAACAATTCATTATAGTTTAAGAACAGTAATTTGTGATAAAAGTAAATATAAATAAAGTGCTTTAAGGATTCAAAGAAGGAGAGCAACACAGTTGTTGATGGCAAAAGAGAAAAAGAAGGTCAGGAAAAGATTTAAAGAAGAGAGAGACATTGATAAGAAGAAATGACATGAAAAAAACATTCCCGCCTAAGTAGGTTTGAACCCACATCTATCTGGCTTCAATGGCCCAGAGTTTCCAATCTTATACTAGACCATAACTAGCATTATAGTTCCTAATAAGTGGAAAATCATGGTGTATAAAATGTCAAGAGACCCAAGTCCTAGGCAGCCAAAGATTCCTTGTGTCATCTTGGGTCTCACACCTCATCTCTCTAAGCCTCAGGTTCCTCATCTATAAAATTGGGACTTAAAAAAAAAAGATACCTATCTCACTGAGTTCTTGAAAGGCATGTGCTCATATAGTCTTCAAATTTGGCAAAACAAGCCCAACATATAGATATGTACTGAGCTGGCCAGGCATCCCAGTTGCCTAAATATTAGATTTCCCATAAAGCTTTGAATGTCACTTTTTAGTCTTAGTTTTAATAAGTGCTATAAGATCTGGGACATTCCAACTCTTTGGCACGATTGGAACCTCATACAGCATATAAAAGTTTTGGTGAAATGTGCTTGCTAGATAATTTTATAAGACTTTAGGATCACTAAGAAACTTTGGGAAACGTGTCCTCCAAAGGAAAATAAAATGAGCTGAAAGCTGGCTAAATTCTTGATTCAGTGTGCTGGTACCAAAAGTCCTGAAGAAAAAAATAAGAGTGTTGCCATTGTGAAGTAAACAAGGAGCCAGGACTAGAAAACGATGGCACAGGGCCACCAATGGGGAGCTTCGCCTATACATTATTATATCCAACATTTTTTATTTAAAGGTAAATTCTAGTAAAGCTGGAGACTATATCAGACAAAAAGAAGAGAACTTCCAAACCATGATGATATATTAAATTCCATTCCAGGCTCAATAAACTATGACTTATAAGGCTTGTAAAATCTTTATAGGGCTCCTGAGAGCTCCACATGTGCTGATGGCCAGAAGAATGGAACCTTTTGCAAAACATATGCCAAATCATGCATCTTGGCTAGAATTTCTCTGTCTGCCCATGCTGACAAAATATAGAGGGAGTTGAGTGCATTGAAGTTTGAGGGAGTGGATGTGAGTATTTTGCACAATATAGGGTCTACTTATTTAAAGTGGCATTTCGTCATAGCTTCCATCTGTAAGATGCATTTCTAACCATATTGGATAAAAGCTGCTCTCTCCTAATTTTAACCATGCCTGAACAACATGACTTTGTTCGTCACATATTGAATTACATTAAGGGTCTACTAGAAGATGCAAAGCTTCTGGTAACTTGTGACAAATATGAGCTTGAATAGATTACGCTCAGTAAGCTAAAAATGTTTCCTAATAATTTTAACTGGAGTTTATGTACAGATGGCAGAAAATGGACTTTTATGCACAAACAAATTGTTTTCCATTGTCCAGGAAATTTGCAAATCAGAGTGATTGGAACTTTTTCATATCATGCTGAGTTTTACTTAGGAACTCAAGTGTCTGTGGAGTGAGAACATGGAGAAACAGGCTGATTTTAAAAATGGCTTTCTTCTTTTACCTTTTCAGTGCTATGTTTTGGATTTTTGAGGTTTTTAATAGTGTATTGCTTGGATGATTAGAATCTGAGTAAGGAAACAAAAGGAATTGGAATGGTGTTCTTCCTCCTCTCAGCTTTTACTAACTGGTTCTCTAGCAGGCCTCAAAGGACTATGCAGTATGGGAGAAGAAACACTACCAAACAAATAACGATGGTTCCATCTTCCCAAATCCCACTGAATTTGGTCAGTTGCTTACTTTCTGAGGCTGAAGAAAATGGTTTTTTCTATGTCTGATTATTACTACACAAGAGAGCTCTCACTGACCCCTACCCATGGTGGGTGCATCTAAGTGGGAAACAACCAAATACTAACATTCATTGGCCATTTATTGAGCACTGCCATGTTCCAGGTACCATGTTTGGTATGAGCATAGTTGTATAGCAGTAAAGAAAATACGTGGGGTGTCTATCCTCATGGATTTTGGTAGAGCAAATAAGGAAGCAGTAAGATGAGTGCAAGACAGAGGGATAACTGTTGTGGCAGGGAGAACAAATGTGAAGCAAACATGGTCTGTGCTCATAGAGATCTCAGAGCCTAGTGAGAGAGACCCAATAGCAAAAAATCATTTACAACACAGAATTATAGTCTATAGAAGAAGGAAGGTTGGGGACTATGGGTGCACAAAAGAGAGAAGTCATTCCTTTGCCTGGGAAAGATAAAAAGGGGCTTCACATAGGAGGTGCCATTAAACCAGGTCTGGAAGGATGAAATGAAATGGCTGAGGAATCAGCTTGTCTAGAACTCCAGTGCACTAGCAGTTACAATTTTCCACCTTCAGGTGACTATTGCCTTTGAGTCAAGACTGATGTTAAGTTTCACACTGTGAGCAGTAAAGAGTTAAACCTAATTTCTGCCAGTCCTTTTAAGGTTCTTGAAATCCCAAGGGAGGAAGAACTCTAATCCTTCCTGGTAGTAGTAGGAATGCTTTAAAGGAAGGAAATTAGGAAACATCAAAGACAGGGTGTGTTTCTGGGTGATTGCAAAGAGCCCTGGGTTTGAGTCCTGGCTCCACCACTAACTAACTGACTAAGTAACTAATTCTTTGTTCTTCAAGAAAATTTTCAATTTTCTATCTGACTAAGTTTCTTTATCTGTAAAATGGTAATAATCATGTCTGCCTCTTAGTATGGTTATGAGAATCAAGTATAGTGATGAAGAGAAATGGCTTTGTGAAATACAAAGCCTGGTACAAATGTCAGCTATTGTTTCCTGGAGGGGAGTGATGGGTGGAGAGGATGGGGGGAGCAATTGGGATTTATTCTTGGTGTCTTCTGCCAGGAAGCCAGTCTTTTCCAAATGAAACAAGAGGCTTCCTGAGGGAGATGCACAGCCCTACTCACCATTCATGCAGCAAGTGGGAGGGAAAACAGTGACTTGTTTGGCCAGGCAGCCTGGGTGGGTGTTTTCGTGGTCTGCAGTAAGGCCTGCTGTTGTGGTTGAAGGGAGAGGAAGAAAATACAAGGAAATCCATGAAGCATGGCAAAACCTGAGGTTATGGTTAGAGCAACTCAGGAGAGAAAAGAGTACTTGTATGGGAGAACTGCAACAGACAGTAACTGAACAGGTAATCAAGGGAGTGTATATATGGGAGGAAGCAAAGTCCTTCCAGAGATAGAAGGAGCAGAACCTAGTGGTTAAGAGCACAGACTTTAGAGCAAGAAACTCTGGACCTCAAGTCCCATCATACTATCTTAGATAAAGTGGAAAATTATATTACTAATTTATAATGATTAATTTCCTTCCTGAACATGAGTTTCCTAAGGCAGAGTATACTTTCATACTCTACTGACTTTGGACTTGGCTGTGTAGCCTGCTTTGACAAATGGTATATGAATAGATACAACATAAGCAGAAGTAAGCTTTAAATGGGCTTGCATGATTTGGCTTTGCCCCTTTTGTTTCTGCCTATAAGAACATCATATTCACAATTATTATTAAAAGGCCAGAGGATTCCTGCAGCAGACACAAGAATGAAGACGGTCAAAGGAAGGGAAAACTAAAGATAAGGATGAGACAAAATGCAGCAGGACTAAGACACTAGCCTAACTACTTGTGGCTAGATAATGCCCTGGATAAAGTAGTCACACAAAAGTAGCTCAAGTACAACATGGTTATAATAAGTTGTAGAGTTGATCATTACTGCTTGATAAATCTGCTTCAACGTAATCTACAAAGTGTAGATTATTGAGCAAATATCTTCACTGTACAAGCCACAGCTTAAGAATCCCCAGTGGGACATCATTAATATTTACAAATGTCATCGCTGGCCATCCTTTTCGATATTTGGGTTGGTATCCAGATATTAATCCACCTGGGCCCCTCTACTTAGTAGCTAAAAATTGTTGAGGAGTCAGGCGAATAATATCCTGAAAAAAGACAGTCACACTGAGCCATATTCCACCTTGACTTGGATTTGTTTGAGCTACCTGAATCCCAGTAGCTAGCAAATTGCATATAACTTGTTACAATAGTTTTCTTCCTTGACTCCCATACCCATTTATATATTAACTAGTGGTCCGGTGCACAAAATTTGTGCACTGGGGCAGGGGGGTGCATGCCCCTTAGCCCAGCCTGCACCCTCTCCAATCTGGGACCCCTCGGGGGGGTGTCCAACTGCCGGTTTAGGCCCGATCCCTGTGGGGCCTAAACCAGCAGTTGGACATCCCTCTCGCAATCTGGGACCACTGGCTCCTAACCTCTCACCTGCCTGACTGCCTGATCACCCCTAATTGCCTCTGCCTGCCTGCCTGATTGCCCCTAACCTCTCTGTCTGCCTGCCTGCCTGACTGAACGCCCCTAACTGCTCTCCCCTGCCTGCCTGATCTTGCCCCCAACTGCCTCTGCCAGCCTGGTTGCCTCCAACTGCCCTCCCCTGCCGGCTTGATCTCGCCCCCAAGTGTCCTCCCCTGCAGGCCTGGCTGGTTGCCCCCAACTGCCCTCTACTGCTGGCCTGATCTTGCCGCCAGCTGCCCTCCACTGCCGACCTGATCTCACATCCAATAGCCCTCCCCTGCTGGCCTGATCTCACCCCTAACTGCCCTTCTCTGCTGGCCTGATCACCCCTAACTGCCTCTGCCTGCCTGATCACCCCTAACTGCCCTCCCCTGCAGGCCTAATCTCACTCCCAACTGCCCTCTTCTGCTGGCCAATTTGGTTCTGATTGGTCAGTTTCTATGCCAGTCAGCATCAAAAGCTCTGCCTCCTAAGCAGCCATCGCTTCCTCACAGTTCACCCAGATTTGGTTCTGATTGGTCGGTTTCTATGCCAGTCAGGATCAAAAGCTCCACCTCCTAGGCAGCCATTGGCTCCTCAGAGTTCACCCAGATTTGGTTCTGATTGGTCGGTTTCTATGCCAGTCAGTGTCTCTGGGCCTATCAACGGGGTCTTATCAGAAAGGTGGGGCTGATCAGCAGCCCTGGTGGAGCCCTGGAGAGAAATGGAGGTGTGGCTGCTGGCCTGGCCCGGAGAGAAAGAGAGGCAAGTGCTGATCAACAGCTGCCACAGAGGCTACGGATCAGACCCTACTTCTCTCTTCAGATCTCTCTCAGGGCCTGATTCACAGCCTCCTCAGCAGTCAGTGCTGGGTCACCATGCCTGCAGCCGCAGCAGTCAGTGCTGGGTCACCATGGCAACCCAGCGCTGACTGCAGGACTGACTTCCTGTTGGTCTAACCTCCCATCATTGTGGATGTGACAAACCCAGGGTTTTTATATATTAGGATACAGAATCATCAATATAAATCATTTGTGCAACATGCTTATTCTGTTGCAGTCTTTATTCCCTGGACACTGAAAGAAGAAAGTAGCAAAAAGTAAGAATAAAAGGGTGATTTTAAAAAAGGGGGGCTTCAGATGGCATTCCAGAGCTCCTTTGGATGTTCAGAAGAGGAAATAAATTAAAAGCCTTCAGAAAAAAAAAAATGCTGGCTCCTTCTGCTCTGCTCCTTCTGGAGCTCTGGGAGGCCTTCCTAAATTTAAATTAATTATCTTTCTCTCCAAAAGCAGATTCAGTGACAAGGCTATGTGGCAGAGCCACTGGATTCAACTCCATATTTTCCCCCTGTGTAATCTACACTAGGCAGAATATTGAAAAGTATTCCCAAAGTAGTTAGAGTTGGAATTAATTACTTACTTCATTTAACTTCTACAGTTCTAAAACTGAAGTGTTGCATCGGTGATCTTTCAAAGGCTAGATGATGTGGAAATATTTTAGTCATTGACCAAATTTTTTTTTCTCCCTTTCCAGATGTAAAATCCATTAGTTGCTAAGGCTGCCTCTGTGTTGCTGTAAAATGGGAACCAGAATGCTTTTCTCAGAAATATTAGATACTCCAAAAGTTTCTATGGAAGCTCACCATTCAGAGCATCTGTAACATAGGCTAGAAACCTAAAGGTACCTCTCCCTTGACACTTGCTATGAGGAATTTTTTAGGCTCCTCTGAATCTGCTAAATCATCTTGACGGCATGCTGCAGCGTTTTCAAAAACACATGCACCATTTTGCCATGGAGATCACCTTTTTATTTTTTTTGTAAGAGTCCTTACAAGCCAAAAAGTTTCCAAGTAATTTGAGATCAAAGAGAAACACATTTCAGAAAGGTCCCAGAGGAACACCTTTGCTGACACCCCAGGACTGGCTCCCCTAGAGTGAGCAGGCAGTAGAACTGATTCTGCTGGTTGCACTCCTCCATCTCTTCTCAGAAGCTTCATCATACTTTCTAACCCAGGCTTCCTGACCCTCAATTTCCTTTACTGTCAGCATCAATTTTGGTAGAACCTCCAAGACTTTCCTTTTTCTCTATTAATAAATCACGCAAAAATCTGCCTCATTTTTCACGTTTCCTGTCACTTAGTCTGAACTCATTTGTTCTTGTCTATCAGCATTTTTCCTCAATTTCTCTAGTGTTCAGGCATGGCAGAGTTCACATTCTCATCAGTAATGTGTCCAGAACACTCAATGGCTCCCTCACAGGCATTTCTCTCTCTCACTGCTTTGGCAGACAACCAGAAATCACCTTTGTCCCCTGTATTGTCATCTTCTATTAGCTTATCTGTGTCTCACTGGACTAGGAGCCCCTTAAGAGACACCACATCTTATTCCTCTCTGTATCTCAAAACATCATATTACCTGGTACATGGCAGATTCTTAATATAGGAATAAAGGAATGAGTGATGAACCAATCAGACAAAATCTTCATTTATTTTATTTTTAATTTATCTTTATTATTTAAAATGTTCCAGATGTCCCCTTTTTTCCCATTGAGCCCCTCCACCCGCACCCACCCCTCCCAGGCCTTCAACACACTATTGTCTGTGTCCATGAGCTATGTATTTATACATATAAATTCCCTGTTAATCTCTCCCCACCCCCACCCCCACCTTCCTGAGATTCATCAGTCTGTTTTATGCTTCTATGTCTCTGGATCTATTTTGCTCATCAGTTTATTTGTTTATTAGATTCCACATATGAATGAGATCATGTGATACTTATATTTCTCTCACTGGTTTATTTCTCTTAGTACTTACTCTCCAGGTCCCTCCATGCTGTCTCAAAGGGTAGGAGAACCTTTTTTTACAGCTGCATAGTATTCCATGGTGTAAGTGTATGACAGCTTTCTTATCCACTCATCTACTGATGGGCATTTTGGGTTGTTTCTAGATCTTAGCTATTGTAAATTGTGCTGCTATGAACATAGGAGTGCATATATTCTCTATGATTGGTGTTTCAGGTTTCATAGTATATATTCCTAGAAGTGGGATCACTGAGTCAAATGGCAATTCCATTTTTAAATTTTGAGGAAACTCCATATTGTTTTTCCACAGTGGCTGCACCAGTCTGCATTCCCAACAGCAGTGCACGAGGGTTCCCTTTTCTCCACATCCTCTCCAGCACTTGTCATTTGCTGATTTGTTGATGTTAGCCATTCTGACAAATGTGCGGTGATACCTCATTGTCATTTTAAAAGGAAGACAAACAATAAAATTTAAAAATGGACAAAGGACCTAACTAGACAATTCTCTGAAGTGGACATACAGAAGGCCAAGAAACATATGAGAAGATGCTCAAAGTCACTAATCATCAGAGAATTCATTTATTTTAAAAGTATAATGAAGCTTCATCTATTCAGAACCTATGACAGAAGTGACTATTTTTTTCAGGGATTTGTAAGCTCTTCCAAGGATTCTCAGGTCTTCTTGTTAAATTCCTGCTCCTCTGTGATGATTTTAGCAAGGAGGGCTATAAAGCAGTGAACCAGTAGGGTTATCCTATATCAGTGATGGCGAACCTATGACACGCGTGTCAGCACTGACATGCGTAGCCATTTCTGATGACACGTGGCCGCTGAGGCGGCCGCATACCGAGGATGAAACATTTGCTGCTCCTGAGGATGAAACATTTGCGACTAGAATCTTGGAGTCGACTCTAGTCGCAAATGTTTCATCCTCCCCTATTAGACACTCTGTGCCGGAGGTCTGTAGGCCAAAACAACAGAAGTCCCGCACAGAGCATCTAGTTCTGGGACTTCCGGTTAAGCCAGGATCTTTGCCCTCACTTCCGCTGGCAGAGCAGGGAGCAGCGGAATGCAGCGGGGGACACATCTCTGGGGGCCCTGCCATTACCAGTAACCAAATAACAGTTAACCACAACAACCATTACCTATTGTTCTGGGGTGTCATGGATTTCTAATCCATCATTACTGAGATAAGTGAGGGGAAAGCTGGGAGAGGCGAGGGTTTGTGGCATGCTATGGGTGCCATTTCCCGCCATTAGAAATAGCGGCAGCCATTTTAATTCACATAAGGAACACCATCTTGCTCCATAGTGCAGACTCCATTTCACCACTATTATTGTTGTGCATCCTTATTAACCCCTATTTCTGCTTATTAACCCTGCCCTTTCCTAAAAGACAGTTATATGCACCATTTTGTGGTTAGTTAGGCTAGTTAACCCCTAAATGCCTGCAGGCCTAACAAGCTATCTATAATTCTATCTTCTGTCACTGCCCCTCTGATGGAGAACCCAAAAAATAAAAAACTAAGGTTAAGTAAAGAAAGTGGTAGTAGCAGTGGTCGACCCTTTCAAGAGACATGGACCGAAATGTATGGCTTTATAGAAAAAAATGGTAGATCATTTTGCATTCTATGTACTGAAACAGTAGTAAGCAGAATGTGGAATATAAATAGACATTTTGAAACTAATCATTCCCAGCTCTTGAAAAAGAGTGAGGATGAAAGGAAGGAATACATTTCCAGGCAGCTACACCTTTATAAAAGCCAATCTAATTCCATCCTTAAATTTATGAAAGGCTCTACAAATAACATCTGCAAGTTTGAGCATTGCTCACTCTATAGCTCAGCATGGAAAAGCGCTCAGTGAGGGAGAATTTATTAAAGAAACTCTCTTAAGATGTGCACCAGTTCTATTTCACAATATGCAGAATAAAGATGCAATTATTAAGAGAATATCTGAGTTACCACTCAGTAGAAATATCATAAAAGACCGAATAATGAGACTGAACACAAACGTACAACATCAATTAAAGAGAGACATAAGGAAGTGTAAATATTTTTTTATCTCTCTTGATGAAACTACTGATGTCACATCACATGCTCAGTTGGCCATTATTGGTCGATATTCTGATGGTCTCACAATGAGAGAAGAGTTGATAAAGTTAGTATCAGTGTCAACAAGTAAATCAGGAAGCTAAATATGTAAGGTTGTTATACAAACATTTCGTGACCTAAGCATTGATATCTCTAAAGTTGTGTCAGTGACGACAGATGGGGCACCAAATATGGTGGGGGAAAAAGTCGGATTTGTCAAATTGTTTACAGAAGCTATTGGACATCCAATTGTGCCTTTTCATTGTATTATCCATCAGGAGGCTTTATGTGCCAAGGCAGGATACACCGACTTAAACGACTTAATGTCAGTTGTTACAAAAATAGTTAATTTAATAGCTGCTCGCCCCCTTCACAAGCGAGAATTTTCGGCACTTTTACTGGAGGTTGATTCCATCTACAGTGGACTGCTGATGTACAATAATGTAAGATGGCTGAGCCGAGGCAAAGTTCTTGAGCGCTTTGTGGAGTGCTTTGAAGAAATTAAGGTATTTCTTGACGATAAGGATCTGGGAAACTTTCCTCAGCTTAATGATGATAAGTGGATCAACACCCTGATTTTTTTTTACAGATCTCTCTGTTCATATTAATGAACTGAACTTAAAGTTACAAGGTTTTGGCAAAAGTATTGACGTTATGTTTGGATACATAAAAGCTTTTGAAAGTAAAGTTAAAATTTTCAAGCGAGATGTAGAAACTAAAACTTGTAAGTATTTTCCTCGAGTAACAAAGTATTTTGAGAAGGCCAGTGCAGTTGTACAAAATGAAATGGAACTCTTGCATATGAAGTACCAGCATGTTTTAGACTCGTTACTTGACCAGTTTAGTGATAGATTTAGTCAATTTAGAAGTCTAGAACAGACCATGAAAATAATTAAGTATCCTGATGTAGTAGTCTACAGTAGTTTGGAATTAAATGGTTTCCAATGGATGCAAATTGATGATTTGGAGATGCAACTTGCAGAATTTCAAGACAGTATCTGGGCTCAGGTGTTTGTCGACTTGAGGTCAAAGCTTGAGAATCTGGAAAGGTGCCGCTTAGAGAATCAAGAGGAGTGCCACTACGAACAGGAAATTTGGAGTGCCTGGAACCGACTACCAGGCACTTTTAGCACCCTGAAAAATATAGCAATGGCTTTACTCACAATTTTTCCCTCTACATACTTTTGTGAGGCCTTATTCTCAGCGTTAAATAATATCAAAACCAACAAAAGAAACAGATTGACAGATGAAGTTAGTAGCGCTTGGGCCTGAAGTGTACAAAATACCAACTTTCAATTGAAGATTTAGCCAATGAAATTCAGCAACAAAAAAGTCACTAATAAGCAGGTTAGTTAAAGAATTCCCCTTCCCCTCACTTATCTTAGTTCACGGCACCCCACACAAGCTAAATAATATCAAGACCAACAAAAGAAACCGACTGACGGATGAACAAAAAGTCACTAAGCAGGTAAGTTAAATATTTAGTTTTTGGTTTATTAAATACAATTATATATAACAATTATACATTTATGTTATTTAAACTATAAATATCTCAAAATAATGTTTTTTCCTCAAAGTGACACACTACCCGAGTTATGCTCAGTTTTTTGGTGAAGTTTGACACACCAAGCTCAAAAGGTTGCCCATCACTGTCCTATATAATAAAACCCTAATATGCAAATCAACCCAATTGTGGAACGCCCAGTCACTATGACGCACACTGACCACCAGGGGGCAGACACTCAATGCAGGAGCTGCCCCCTGGTGGTCAGTGCACTCCCACAGGGGGAGATTTGCTCAGCCACAAGCCGGGCTCACGGTGGCAGGAGCCTCTCCCGCCTCCATGGCAGCACTAAGGACCCCTCGGGGGATGTCCAACTGCTGGCTTAGGCTCACTCCCTGCGGCGGGGAGCGGGCCTAAGCTGGCAGGTGGATATTCCCCAAGGGGTCCTAGACTGCGAGAGGGTGCAGGCTGGGATGAGGAACTGCCTCCCAGTGCATGAATGTCGTACACCGGGCCTCTAGTTATTACATAATCTATTATTCCATTAACTGAACAATTGCAATTCACTAAAGTAGAATTTTATTGTATGTAGTCAATTCAAAATGTGAATTATTCCGTGGGTCATCTACAGAAAGTTTAAAACTCTATGATGGCTTTCTGCTTTTTCTCCCAACTTTCTGCTCATCTCCACCTCAACACACAGAGAGACACATACACACATACACACCACACACCTTACTTGTTTTCTCTTCAGTGGTATGACCTCAAGCAACACAAACCAATTTTATCACTAACCTAAGAAAAAATAACTGGATGTCAAATCTGTTTCCAAAAACTTATATAATACAATCAAATATTTGACTCTGGACTGTTTTACTTATACACTGAGTGGCCAGATTATTATGATCTCTGAATGCATAATAATCTGGCCACTCAGTGTATTTGTGTATAAGGGAAAGCTTGCAAATCTTGATATGTCAAGGGACCAGGAGATAAGTGGCCCCCAGCCTCTGGCTAGTAAGTCCTCTGCTTCTTTCTAACTACCCACAATGCAGTTCTTATATATGGAAAAACCTTATTTTAAAATCCCAACTCTGTGGTCAGTCTACACTGAGTGGCCAGATTATTATGCATTCAGAGATCATAATAATCTGGCCACTCAGTGTAAATAAGGTGATAAAAACAAAATAAGTGTGTCAGGCACTTTGGGAGTCGGTTTAAATTTCTGAAAGAGTAAGTTACTGTTTTGTAAATTACTATTGCGATACACTAAACAGAGCCCTGGTAGCCGTAATGAAGAAATGTTTGTCTGAGAATGCCAGTATATTAAAAGGAATAACTTTCCCAGATTGACAACAATTAACACACAATTACTTCAACAGGTAATGAATATGTCATACTATATTAATTCCATTGTTTAATTGGCCAAATGCTATCATGAAGTTGTTGAAAAGAAATTAAAAAAAAAAACTTACCATTATTGTTAACTGTCAATGATTTAAATTAATAACTTGGGCTTGACTACATATACAAATGTAATAGTAAAAGCAAAATATTGGTGCAGTAGATGTGGTTCAGTATTCAATAAAGAACATTGAGCTTGGCCGGTGTGGCTCAGTGGTTGAGCATCAACCTATGAGCCAGGAGGTCACAATTTGCTTCCCAGTCAGGGCACATGTCCAGGTTGCCAGCTTGATCCCCAGTAGGGGGAGTGCAGGAGGCAACCAATTGATTGTTTCTCCTCGTTGATGTTTCTATCTCTCTCTCCCTCTCCTTCTCCCTTCCTCTCTGAAATCAATAAAAATACTTTTAAAAGAAAATTTATTTAAAAGAATGAGAAAGCTTGAAATTAATCAGAGTAGATAAAAATATGGACTCCTTCCAGATTCAAATTAATGGTTTGAACACATCCCTTGATCAATCAGGACATTATTTACATGTAGTAATCTTAAAATGAATCATCTCTCTCAGGGAGAATCCTACTTATCTGTTAAATCCCAGCTTAGATGCTGACTTTATGAAGCCATCCTGAATCTCCTAATAGGACCATCTAGGAAGTGAGAACAGAGTAGACAAATGCCCAACTATAGAAAAAAAATTGGCTTATCTAGGAACTCAGAGGAAGTCCTGATTGCTGGAAAATGGGAAGCATGGGTGAGAGCAGGAGTAACTGGGACTGGAATAGTGATGGAAGCATTCCTTATTCTAGGCATATTAAGAAGTAATTGAAAAAAAATACCCTGGATTTATAGATTAGGTGGGATGAAGTGGGCAATAAGATCTTATTTGCTTTCTCAAAAGATTATTCCTATTGCTGTTTAGAGTACAGATAAGAGGGCAATAAGTGTAGAAACAAGACCCATTAGTTAGCTTATTAAGGTGAGAGATGATGGTAGCTTAGACTAGTGTTGTGGCTGTGGAGGTGGTAAAAAGTAAACAGGTTTACTACATTTTAGAGGTAAAAATATTCAGAACTCGTTGATGAACAGGATGCAAGGAGTGACTTTTGAAAAAGAAGTATGAAGCATCTCTTTTAGTGTAAAGGCTTTAGAACTGGTCATGGCACAGCGATAGGGAACCCTGGAGACTCCAAATAACACTTTGAGCTACCTTTGAATTAAGAGATGTTTGTGGGAGGGCGGGTTGAGGGTAATGGGGGATGAGGACACATATGTAATACCTTAATCAATAAAAAAATTTTAAAAAAGAGCTGTTTGTAGAGTAAGGGGTTTTCAAATCTGTGCTAAAACATCTAGGATGAATTTCAGGCCAACTAGCTTAGCTCACCCTTCTTGGTCAATGTTCAAACCAGTGAATTAATTAAGAATTATTGACTGAAAGTCTACTTTGTAGCCAGCACTGCCCATTATCAATGCGGGGGCAAAATATAGCCTTGAAAAAGTAAACTAGGAGCTTTGCACAGTGGCTGTATCATAGCCACGAGGTTTATCCAAGGCGCGATTATTGCTACACCAAGAAGAAGAAGGAGGAGGAGGAGGAGGAGGAGGAGGAGGAGGAGGAGGAGGAGGAGGAGGTAAACCAGGGCTTTCCTAGTGGCCATTTACTAACCAGCATTTCTATTGGCAGTATATAACTTGAAAGAACAACACAGTTCTTGATGAAAAAAATATGTTTTAAAAATAATATATAAATTAGACAAATCTTTCAGTAGATGCAAAATTAAAATTGGATGTGGGTTTGAACATCGGGAATTAGGACAAATGTCTAAATAGCATAGCATGTAAAATAGGCAAGGTATGTTATGTTTAAAGCATTAAACTAAGAGTCAGTACAGTCCCAATTCTGCCACAGATTCACTTTCTCACCTTAGGCAAAAGTCCCTGTGTTTTCAGGGTCATATTTTATGTATTTTCAAAATGAGGGGGTTGGATTACGTGATTTCTAAGATTTGTTTGACTTCAACACATTGTGAGTCTAGATCAGAAAAGGACGAACTGGGAATCTCAAGGCTAGGAATGGAATTAGGTTACTATAACAAGTTTCTCTTAAGAAGAAATATACTCAACATAAAATGTTTTCTTAAAATTATATTGTCAAGGCTGAAAAGAGTTAGAAACATGAAAATTAAAAGTTGTAGAGTCACCCTGGCCAGGTCATGGGTATGTGTCAGGGCACATACCCAGATTGCAGGGTTTGATTCCCCCGGACAAATAAAATCAATAAAAACATATCATCAGGTGAGGATTTAAAAAGACAAAACAAAACAAAAAGTTGTAGAGTCAAAATATCTAGAAAAAATAAATTTATAGTATAAGAGAATAAGAATAGTTCAGTGTTTCTATAGCATAATCAGGAGAGTGATCTATCCTAGACAGAATTTTTGTTGTTTAGGTAGAAATGTACTAAGAGTGAAGAATTTGGAATATTAAGGATCCCAGAGTTTGATGGAAACATTCTAGAAACCCAATTTTCCTTTTCCTTTGCTGTGATTCCCTGCTCAAGAAGCTTCTGAGTGGTGGATTACATTACCAAGCAGGGTGCTTATCACATAACTGGTCCCATTTCTCAGTCTAGGGGCCACTCTTAAAATAAACTAATTAACCAACTTTCTAATATACATTTAGTCTCTTGTGAGTTTTTCTTTCTTTTTTAAAATATATTTTTATTGATTTCAGAGAGGAAAGGAGAGGGAGAGATAGAAAAATTATTGATGAGAGAGAATCATTAATTGGCTGCCTCCTGTGTGCCCCCTACTGGAGATCGATCCCACAACCCAGGCATGTGCCCTTGACCAGAATTGAACCTGGGCCCTTAGGTCTGCAGGCCAACGCTCTATCCACTGAGCCAAACCAGCTAGGGCATAAGTTTTTCTTTTAAGAGTGCATTCATTCACTGGAACCAGAATGCCCCTTCATAACGAGGATAAAATGTGTCTGTGCCCACAAGATTGAAAACCAGCCCCTGGAACAGAAGTAGTCTCAAAAGCATAGGAACCATAAAGCCCCAAAAGGAAGTAAATATACCACAGGTGGCAGAGTTATGTTATATTTGGGTTATGGTAGTGACACACTTTGGCTTCTCCAGTTTTTCAGGTGCTCATGAATGAATAGCATTTTCTTCCCCCCTCCCCCCACACTACAGTCTACACATTCCAATGGCACTGAATTTCCATAACCTTTCAAATTACGAGAAAAAACACACTATATAATAGTAAAAATCAACAGACAATTTTATCCTCAAAATGGAAAAAGCATGTGGCAGGCATCACTAATTCATCCTCACCACATTCCTATGAAGTAAGTGTCATCCTCATTTTTTAGGTGATAAACCAGAACTTGTCCTACAGAAGTAGGAAAGTCTTAGTGCATGCAATTAATCTCAAAATATCCTTATTTACTACGTAAATTTTGTACTTCTTATTAGGAAGCAGCTAAATTCTCAGAAGTTTTTTTCATGTTTACAAGTAGTTTATGTGTTATAAGTTTCTCAGATATCCAGACTGATTATTAAACAATGCAAATAGGAGGAGCCTTTTAGTGTCTAGCCTCTATAATTTAAAATTCTAAAATATTTGGAGAGCAACATTGGAAGTATACTACACTATCAGTAAATTAATTGTGAAGATACTATTAGCAGCATGTTTTTATGTGAGCAGTTTCAAAATTGTGTCTTAACACAATGTTTTTATTATCAGCAGTCAAGGGATTTAGTTCAGTTACAGCAAAAAGTGACGAAATGAAAACCAATTAAGTAACATGGGGGAGGGGTTGTCTGGAAACATCTTGTTTAAACTGTGTGGTAAACATGTGTTTTCTAATTCTCTTGGTCACTCTGTTTCCTTTATAAGGATGAGAAGCCCTTGTTCCCCAGTTCCCTGGGCCAGAACATGATCTTTGTTCCATTTCTGGAGTCAGCTGGAGCCTGGATCCTTTTACAGAAAGAAGAAAATAAAGACAAAGAAATAAAAAAAAATTCGGATTTGGTTTGCCTTGCCTTTATAAAATTGGAATGCAGAAAAGTACACACAAAGGAAAATAAACTACCTGATAATTTGATGTCTGAGCTCTGGGACCAAGAGTTTTAAATTGGGTAAGCTGGCCTAAAAGTACATGTACTAATGAAAGGTGGCCAATCCCAGAAAAAGCCAAACCAGAAGTTGAGCCCTTGGGAGTAATAAAACCAGGAAAAGACCAAAAATACTTATCCTATAAAGAAATTTAAACACAAAAATATAATCTCTCCAAACAGATTGATCAACTATCTTGAATAGTATGAATGCCCTTTATGATGTTTCAGTTTTTCAATTGTTGCACTTTTCCTCAGTTCATTTTAAAGTAAAAGTTCAAAGTCTACACATTCTGTTGCTGTCAGACACACTTTTCACACCTTGAAGGAAGGGAATTCAAAATTGGTTTTGAAGTGTCTTGCAGATTGAGACCTTTTTTTAACCACTTTAGTCTGTTCTTTTTAACAATTAGCTACTTATTTAGAAGTGTGTGGGGGAAAAAGAACAGTACCCCCCACAGAAAATAAAATTGTACTTCCACTTTTGAGGTCTTTAAGCTACATTGGACTCTATGTAGCTTCAATAAGCATGTCAAAATGCCTATTTGAAAGAATAGATTTTTCTGTGCCCCAAGCCAAAACCATAAAAAATTACAAAAAATACAATTGATCCATCTTTAGGACCTGTTCTAAACCCCCTGGAAAAGAAGGCTGCTGCTACTTTAGTATTAAATAAACTCTAGATTGGAAATATATAATATATAGATAGATGTAAAGTTATCAAAACATATAGTTGTGTTTTTTTTAAAACTGACTCCTAATCAACCCATTGGCTAGTCTATTTGCAGAACTTCTCAATGATTTCATATAAAGAATTAATTTCATCAAAATGTGTTTATATAATAAAATAAAGGGAACAAGGCAGAATAGCTTTGGATTTAGGCATTAGCTTCAGAAGTTCACTAGATTGTGGACAAGTATAGAACCCTGGAAGTTGTCAAGGAAACAGAATGGCTTTGTATCTGGTAGGCTTCTCTTCTGCCTCTGCCTTCACACTTCTTCATTTACACTAACTGAAGTAATAATGTCTGTGCCTTATGAAGGTTCCAAATCATGCGACACACTTGTTCAGAAATATACTAAAGAAATAATAGATTCTTAAATAGCAAGACAAACTAGGGAAAGCCTAATTGAAAATACACACTTTATTCTGAAATGTTTTTCAGATATTCTACTTTTCTTAAACCAAGAGTCTCTGGAATTTAATCCTTAAAAGATAAACTATTAAGTTAATGATTGTAAAACTTTCAAATATTAGTCTTTAATTCTCTCAATACGTACTCTTACAAAAAAACATAAAATATAACGCTTCTCTTTAGTCATCACAAAGTTACATATTTAATTAAAAACTTGCTGATAGTACTTTAACTCAAGAATTGATAAAACAAACTGTGGTAGTATGACCATATCCATAAAAGGGAATACTGCTGAGCAATAAGAAAGAAAACAGTATAGATGAAACTCATTCAAATATTATGTTAAGTGAAATGAGCTAGACTCAAATGGCCACAGATTTTAAAATTACATTTATATGTAATTGTAGAAAGGGCAAAACTATAGGGTAGAAAACAGATCAGTGATTGCCACAGGTTGGATAGAGAGAGTGTAAAATGACCCCATGAGGATATGGGGGAATTCTGGGGGGTGATGAAAGTACTTTGTATCTTAATTTGGCTGGTAATTAGGCACTTATCAAAACTCAGAACTATATACAAAAGAGGGTGAATTTTACTATATATATATATATATATATATATATATATATATATAGAGAGAGAGAGAGAGAGAGAGAGAGAGGGGCCAGATTATTATGATCTCTGAACGCATAATAATCTGGCCACTCAGTGCATATCCTATATAATAAAAGGTTAATATGCAAATTGTCCCCTCGACCAGGGGTTTGACCAGAAGGCAGGCCGGCTAACCACCCATGTCCCCTCCCCCTGGCCAAGCTGGCCAGACCCCACCCATGCATGAATTTAAGCACCGGGCCTCTAATATATATATACATACACACACACACACACACACACACACACACACACACACACATGGAGTGGCCAGATTATTATGCATTCAGAGATCATAATAATCTGGCCACTCAGTATATATATATCCTATCTAATAAAAGAGTAATATGCAAATTAACCATCGCTCCACCACGCCCACCCATCCAATCAGGAGCGAATATGCAAATAACCCCAACCAAGATGGCTACAGCCACAGAGAGCAGGAGGGAGGCTTAGGTTTCCCCGGCAATGGAGGAAGCCAAGCTTTCCGCCTGCCCTTGCCAGCCTAGGCCTTCACTCAAAGCTACAAAGTTTCAATGATAGAAGATACATAAATCCAAACATAAATGGCAGCAGCCACAGAGCTGTAAAGAGCAGGAGGCTAGGGTTGCACCCGGCAATGGAGGAAGCCAAGTTTTCCACACACCCTGGCCGGCCCAGGTATCCACTTAAGGCTACAAGGTTTCAATTATAGAAGATACATAAATCCCAACAGAAATGGCTGCCACCACGGAGCAAGCAGAAGGCTTGGCTCTGCTCCGGCTACAAAGTTCCAATTGTAGAAGATAAATAAACCCCATATACCAGGGCCTCCGCTTGGTTGCCAGGGGGTGTGGCCAGCCTTCAAACCACCACAGGCCCCTCTCCCAGGCCTCCCCACACCCCCAGGGAACCCCCACCCTGATCCTGAACATCCTTCAGGGCAAACCAGCTGGCCCCCACCCAGGCACCAGGCCTCTATCCTATCTAATAAAAGAGTAATATTCAGATTTACCATCACTCCAAAGACAAGATGGTCAGCAGGGGAGGGCAGTTGGGAGGGACCAGGCCTGCAAGGGAAGGTAGTTGTGGGCGATCAGGCCAGCAGGGGAGGGCAGTTGGGAGGGACCAGGCCTGCAAGGGAGGGCAGTTGGGAGCAATCAAGCCTGCAGGGGAGGGCAGTTAGGGGTGACCAAGCCAGCAGAGGAGGGAAGTTGGGGGCTACCAAGCCTGCAAGGAAGGGCAGTAGGGAGGGACCCAGGCCTGCAGGGGAGAGCAGTTGGCAGGGACCAAGCCTGCAGGGGAGGGCAGTTAGGGGCAAACAGGCTGGCAGGGGAGCAGTTAGGAATCAATCAGGCTGGCAGGGGAGTGGTTAGGGGGTGATCAGGCTGGCAGGCAGAAGCAGTTAGGGGCAATCAGAAAGGCAGGCAGGCGAGTAGTTGGGAGCCAGCAGTCCTGGATTGTGAGAGGGATGTCCCAGATTGGAAAGGGTGCAGTCTGGGCTGAGGAACACCCCCCTCCTGTGCACGAATTTCATGCACCGGGCCTCTAGTATATATATATATATATATATATATATATATATATATATATATACTAGAGATCTGGTGTACAAAATTTGTGCATGGGTTGGGGGGGTCCCTCAGCCTGGCCTGCACCCTCTTGCAATCTGGGAAACCTGCCTGATCACCCCTAACCACTTGTCTGCCTGCCTGATCTCCCTACCCACTCTGCCTGCCTTCCTGATTACCCATCCCTAACCACTCTGCCTGCCTGCCTGATCACCCCTAACTGCTCGCCTGACTGCCTGATCACCCCTAACCACTCTGCCTGCCTGCTTGATAGCCCCTAACCACTCTGCATGACTGCCTGATCGCCCCTAACAATCTCCGCCTCAGCCCCTGCCGCCACAGCTTCATCCAGAAAGACGTCTGGAATGATGTCCTCAAGGTCGTTCAGTTGTTCAGTCTAATTAGCATATTAGGCTTATACATACATATATACATATACATACATATATATATGTATATAATATTATATATTAATAAACCTGACCTTTAAAAAAACTTGCTTCTACTCCCTTCTTTTAGAAAAACCCACACTGGTGGTAATTTAGGTTTGGTGTAATAAGTTCTCAGTATAGTCTTACAACAAATCACACATAATATTATATAACACCAACCCACAGATTGTAATTATTCTCATACAAGGGGCTCTGAAGCAAAATTTCATTACAATAATCCTTATAATATTTTTTCACCAAAATTGTTTTAAAGAATCAGTGGAAATGTTATAACACTAAAAGTTTCATTTATATATTCCAAGTAAAAATAACCCAAGTTTATCTCCAAATGAACTATAAAGAAGTAGGTCTTTTATAATATGGAATATATCCAAATCTAGATTAAAATTTCCTATTTATGGTATTCTGGGCACCTATAAGGTGACATTCAAAAACTTTTTATCATTTGATCATATTATACTTCTGGTAGACCAATATTTTATTCTACTTTTTATTAGTATTCTGATTATATTACAAACTAAAAAGTATGCTAATCCAGAGAGTTAACAAAAAGGGGACAACCACTTATCATACACTTACTATGTGACAGGCACCTTTTGTTATTACATTTAATTTTTTAAAAATGACCTTGTTAAGTAAATGTGACTATCTTTATGTTATAGGTAAGGAAAGAAATGTTGAGAGACATTAAGTGACTTTTCCCAAATCATCCAGCCAGTTTATGATACAATCTGGATTCCTACCCAAGTCTGGTGACTCAAAAGCTGAAGCGTTGCTACTTTAAGGTGACTGAGCAATGATCAGACTTTTGGAGGGCCCACTGGATGGTGAAATAGGCCTGATACTATTAAAGTAGTACACTATAAAGTTGGAACACAGCATTTGATTATATTGAAAAATATAACCAAAGCAACCCTGGCCAGTGTGGCTCAGTTGGTAGGAGCATCATTCTATGCACTGAACAGTCATGGGTTCAATTTCTAGTCAGGGCACATACCCAGGTTGCAGGTTCCATCCTTGGTCAAGGTGAGTACAGGAGGCAACTGATGGATATTTCTCTTTCTCAAAAAATCAATGAAAATGAATGTCCTCTGGTGAGGATTAAGTTTAAATTACATAACCTATATAACGAAAGCTTAATATGTGAAGTGTCTGGTTGTCTAGCAGGCTGTTCAACCAATCAAAGCGTAATATGCTAATGATATGCTAAGGCCGCTCAACTGCTCACTATGATGTGTACTAACCACCAAGGGACAGACAGTCGACTGGTCGACTAGTCGCTATGATATGCACTGACCACCAGGGGGCAGACATCTGACCGGTAGGTTAGCTTGCTGCTGGGGTCCGGCCAATCAGGACTGAGTGATATGGGCTGGACATGCCCTGGAGCCCTCTTGCAGTCCCTCCCTGGCTAGCCAACCTCCCACATCCCTCCCCGCCCCAATTGTGCACCAGTGGGGTCCCTCTGACTTACACCTTCTCACAATCCAGGGCCCCTCAGGGGATGTTGGAGAGTCAGTTTTGGCCCAATCCCACAGGCCAGGCCGAGGGACCTCACAGGTGCACAAATTCATGCACTAGGTCTCTGGTATCCTATATAATAAAAGGGTAATATGCAAATTGACCCTAATGGTGGAACAACCAGAATGACTGCTCGACCAGTCACTATGAGGCACACTGACCACCTCTCAGTCCGTTTCCCTGGCCAAAAGGCTCCCATCGCCCAATGGCAAATGGGGAACCAGGGGTGGGTGGAGGTGGGGGTCAGGGCCAGTCCCTCCCCCTGGCTGTCAGGTTCCGATCGCTCAATGGCGAATGAGGAACCGGGGTTGGGTGGTGGCAAGGGTGGGTGGGGCCAGCTGCCGACAGCCGGGGAAGATGGCCCTGATTGCAGGCCAGGACTAAGGACTGTACCCACACACAAATTTCATGCCCTGGGCCTCTGGTATATAGATGTCATGCAAGAATAGGCCTTCCTTCCCCTGGCTGCCAGCACTGGCTTCCCTCTGGCACCTGGAACCTGAGCTTCCCTCTGGCCGCTGGTAGGCACCCAGGACCCGGGTTTCCCTCACACCCCCGGCTACATCTGGAAGGTCATCTGGAAGGACATCCAGTCTAATTAGCCTATTACACACACATATACACTGAGTGGCCAGATTATTATGATATCTGAATGCATAATAATCTGGCCACTCAGTATATATATATTAGAGGCCCGGTGCATGAATTCGTGCATGGGTGGGGTCAGGCCAGCCTGGCCAGGGGAAGGGGACATGGGCGGCTGGCCGGCCTGCCTGCTGGTCGAACTCCTGGTCAAGGGGACAATTTGCATATTAGCCTTTTATTATATAGGATATACACTGAGTGGCCAGATTATTATGCGTTGGAGCAAAGCAATTTCCATTTGTTCAAGACATTTTATTTAAGGATTTTTTCCTGGGTTTGACTATGCTAACTTGATCCATTTTTTCCCTCCATATTTAATTGACTAGAGGCCCGGTGCACGAAATTCGTGCATGGAGCAGGGTTATCCCTCAGCCCAGCCTGTACCCTCTCCAATCTGGGACCCCTCAAGTGATGTCCGACTGCCCGTTTAGGCCCAATCCCACGGTGGGATTGGGCCTAAATGGGCAGTCGGACATCCCTCTCACAATCCAGGACTGCTGGCTCCCAACTGCTTGCCTGCCTGCCTTCCTGATTGCCCCTAAACGCTTCTGCCTGCCAGCCTGATCACCCCCTAACCACTCCCCTGCCAGCCTGTTTGCCCCCAACTTCCCTCCTCTGCCGGCCTGGTTACCCCTAACTGCCCTCTCCTGCAGGGTTGATCACCTCCAACTGCCCTCCCTTGCAGGCCTGGTCCTTCTCAACTGCCCTCCCTTGCAGGCCGGGTGCCTCCCAACTGCCCTCTCCTGCTGGCCATCTTGTAGTGGCCATCTTGTATCCACATGGGAGCAGGATCTTTGACCACATGGGGGCAGCTATATTGTGTGTTGATCAATCTGCATATTACTCTTTTATTAGATAGGATAGAGGCCTGGTACAGGGGTGGGGGCTGGTTTGCCCTGAAGGGTGTCCCTGATCAAGGTGGGGTTCCCTTGGGGCATGGGGTGGCCTGAGCGAGGGGCCTGTGGTGGTTTGCAGGCAGGCCACGCCCACTGGCAACGCAAGCGGAGGCCCTGGTATCTGGAATTTATTTTCCTTCTACAATTAAAACTTTGTAGCCTGGAGTGGAGCCAAGCCTGGGGCTCCCTCTGAGAGTAGCCATTTGTGTTGGGGTTATAATTGAAACTTTGTTGCCTTAAGCGGGTGGGCCCGGCCAGGGTGTGTGGAAAGCTTTGCTTCCCCTGTTGCCGGCAGCAACCCTGGCCTGCTCTCTCAAGCTCCATTCTGCCGCCATTTGTTTGAATTTGTTTACCTTCTATAATTGAAACTTTGTAGCTTGAGTGGAGGCTTAGGCCTGCAACGGCTGGCGGAAAGCTTGGCTTCCTCTGTTACCTAGGAAACCTTGCTCTCTGTGGCTGTAGCCATCTTGGTTTGGGTTAATTTGCATACTCGCTCTGATTGGATGGTGGGCGTGGCTTGTGTGTGTCTGAGGTATGGTCAATTTGCATATTTGTCTATTATTAGATAGGATTGCCTACATTTCACATGGTCTTAGAAAATATCTTTAATCTTCCAAGCCTGCAGATACAGTCAGACATTTGAATGTTATTTAATGCTGCGTTTTTAAAGGAAAAAGCCAGGGCACTGATTTAAAGACACCCTTTTACTGCTCAATGTTATACTTAGTGTTGCACTTGGGGTAGAGAAGTAACAAAGATAAGTGGGGAGAAGACAGCATTCTCATAAAGTCCCAAGCATGCATGTTTTTAAAGAAAGTGGTCACATACAAAATGCACATTACAGTATGAAAAAGAACACGATTTCAAATTGTTTCATTTGATTAAAAGATTAAAGAGAACATGAATGCTGAACTTTTTACTTGTGCTGAGAAGTGTGGCTCAGGTAATTTTCGTAAATTATCCAGTAATCTTGAATGATAAAATCTTTACATGGTGAAGGATTTTTATTTCATCTCTATATTCCTAGAATCTTTTTTTTTTTTTTTTTTTTAGTTTATCCTCACTTGGGGATATTTTTTTCATTGATTTTTAAAGAGAGTGGAAGGGAGGGGGAGAGACAAAGAAACATTGATGTGAGAGAGACACATCCATTGGTTGTCTCCCACACATGCTCCAACCAGGGCCAGGGATTGAGCCTGCAACCGAGGTACATGCTCTTGACTGGAATTGAACCCAGGACCCTTCAATCCACAGGCCAACACTCTACCAACTGAGCCAAACTGGTTAGGGCTGTGTCCCTAGAATCGTAAGATATTTTATTTCAGGATATTACTAAAAACCCTAGCATTTTAAAATCAAGTCAAATTGCTAGAATTTGTAACTAAAAGAGTGGCCACCTTTCCAAACTAAATCATATATTTTATCTGACGAACGCCTGCTTGAAATGTGTCAGAAGAACATACCACAAGAATCTATTAACACAAAGCAAAGCCCATGCTGGCTCTTATTAACCTTCTTTTGGAATTCAAAACGCAAAGTTGCTAAACAAAATGTTTCCATAAGAGTGATCAGAACTAATTACTCTTCCCTAAATGAAATGGTAATGAAAAAGGGAATGAAAAATTCATGATGAATTTTTTTGTAAATAAAACAGAAGCATCAAGTGTGGTTATGTATACTCTGATTTTTCACACATGGATCTGTATGAGCAGCATTTCAGCTTCATAATGATGTTCAGCAAGTGGGTCTGTTTCAAAGCAATTGAATTTTCAGCTATGCAACCCTTTGGCCTACCCTGTCTATGTGGCAGTTTGCAAATTATTTCCTTAACAGCTAAAACTCACAAAGAAAACAGCCAAGTTCACACTATGTTTGGGAACTTCCTGACTTTTAAGTGTTTTGGATGCTCATTTAACACTGTTTTGAAACCATTTTTATTTAATTTGACCTCACAGGTGTTTTGTTTTTTTCAATTTGAAAAGAAAAATTTAAAAGCCAGTTAGCTGTGAAGTCCCTCCCACAGGCAGTTTTAATTACCTGACAAATGTTTCCCATACTTATATCCTTCTGCAGCTTAGAGAGCAATGTCTCCTTGAGAGAAGAATGACTAAGTATATTTGTGTGAGGGTATGTGTTTGTGTGTGTTTAAGTCAAGGGAAAACTACTTTCTTGGTGTAGACAACCAACCTAATGTACACAACAAGAAATCCATTTAGGTTTGTCAGATACTAAATTACTATTATTAGTGTTTTTAGCACTTTGTATTTTAAAGTACCTAACTGAAATGTTCATTTCCTTCAGGATAGTTTTGTATGCTAAAACTCTGGCAACCAGATGTCATATTACATTCTTTTAAAATCTCATTAGGTGGCCCTGTTCTCATCTCCATTGCACTGTATTCCTTGGATATTTAGGAAAGGGCCAGATGCTCAAAAAAGATCCAAGGGATGAGGTAATGAGACTTGTTTCTTACAAAACAGTGCTGGACAGTTAGCTTACTAAACAATATAGTTTAAAACATGGTACACTGATCACACAAAGCACGTTCAGAAGAAAAATAAAGAAATACACACAGAGAGACATAATAAACTAGAATAGATATGAAAATGCTAAGATTGGGAATATGAAAGCCTTTTCTCTCAATTTTCCATTTCTAATTTTCTTTAATGTGTATGCATTTTCTTTAAATGGAAAATTAAATTTTAAATATATTGTTGTGTTGGGTGTTTTTTACACCATAGAGAAAACAGCTATGTGTTTATGGCCAGGTTACTTTTTGACAAACAATTGCTATCAGAGCCTCCCTGGAACCCTTTGGTGTTGCTGATATGAAGCAGTGATCTATATTTTCAACTCTCTTCAATGATTCAGAGACTATTTATTCCATAACTATAATTTTTTGCTCACACCATTTGAAGCCTATTAAATTCATTCTATCAGTAGAGATAAAAATAATTATTTCCATTACCAGCAACATATTTTCACAGGGGATCTCCAAGGTAGAGATTAGTAGTCTCTCCCTCCTTTTCATTTCTATGGACCTTATTGTTTATAAGGCTTATTTGGTACTTAGCATTATTACTGACTTTTTTTTCATGTACATATTCCATCTACCAATCTATACTAATAATCTATACTAATAAAAGGGTAATATGCTAATTAGACCAGGAGACCTTCCAGGAGACCTTCTGGACATCCTTCTGGACAAAGCCATGATGGCGGGGTCAAGGCAGAGGTGGTTAGGTGTGTACAGGCCAGCAGGGGAGGCAGTTGGGGGCAAGCAAGCTGGCCAGCAGGGGGGGGCAGTCAGGGGTGAGCAGGCTGGCAGGGGGAGCAGTCGGGGGTGAGCAGGACAGCAGGGGGTGCAGTTGGGGTTGATCAGGCCTGCAGGCAGAGTGGTTAGGGGTGATCAGGCAGGCAGGCATGTGAATGGTTAGGAGCCAGTGGTCCCGGATTGCGAGAGCGATGTCTGACTGCCAGTTTAGGCCCGATCCCACAGGGACATCCCCCTAGTGGTCCCAGATTGGAGAGGGTGCAGGCCGGCTGAGGGGAACCCCACGGCCCCCTCCCCCCGCACAAATTTCGTGCACCAGGCCATTAGTTATGTAATAAACCCCTTGAGAGAACAGTAATGTTTTTTGTCCAAAATGTCACAATATGGTGCCTTTAAAATGAGATTCACTCAGCCCTGGCTGGTGTGGTTTAGTTGGTTGGAGTGTTATCCCATACACAAAAAAGTGGTGGGTTCAATTCTTTGTCAGGGCACATACCCCAGGTTGTGGGGTTTGATTCCCTGGAGGTGGCAGATTCATGTATCTCTCCCCGCATCTCTCTCCCTCTCTCTAAAATCAATTTTTGAAAATAAGATTTACTCAGTGTTTGTAATGTGTCAGCCTAATGCACATACCTAGACCAATGGTTAGATGGTGGTGGTGTTGGGGGTGGAATAAACATGATAGATTAGGACAGGTCATGAGTTACCCCTTTGGATGTAAGAAAGGGGTTGTGACCATATGGGAAAGAGAACGTGGAAACAAAACGGGATCCACCAAGAAGGAGAAAGGATCTGAGCTTTTTAAGAATGGCTATACCTTCCACAACAGTTGATGATTATGGTGTTGAAGACTTCAAACATGAGAGGATTAATTGAACAAATTTTGGGATCTAAAGCATGGAGAGAAAATAGACAAATATAATCAGAAATATATCATTCAACATAATTTCTAGCATGATATAGTATAGACAACATTAAAAATGTAAATACATATTGTTATCCTACAATAATCACACACAATATAGGAAATATAGTAAGTTATGTGCCCTCTATGGTTTAATTATGCTGTACTATTAAAAGTACCTATGCCAGAAATTCTTGTTTCAATTACTTTATTCCTCATGCAGCATGAGACAACATAAGCAGCAGATAGAATAAGGGAAAGACTCCTGCTGTAAGTTTAACAACCATAATTTTCTAAAGCCAAGAATATAAATGGATTCATAATATAGGTTCCACTGATGTGTTTTAGTGCATTTGAGTCTATTTTAAAAGTGCGGATTATTTATTTTTTGTCTTGTGTAATTTTTTTGCATATTTTTTATTGTTTAAAGAATTACAAATAGTAGTACATATGTCTCCTTTTTTTTTTCAATTGACCTTCCCCCAGCCTCCCTGACCCCCTGGCACATGCCCTCACCCCCCTCCCAGTGTCTTGTGTCCATTGATTATACTTATATGCATGCATACAAGTCCTCGGTTGATCTCTTCCTTCCCCCCTCAACTCTACCCACCCTTTCCACTGTAGTTTGACAGTCTGTTCGATGCTTCTCTGCCTCTGTATCTACTTTTGTTCATCAGTTCATAATGGTTGTTATTATCCATAAATAAATGAGATCATGTGGAATTTTTCTTTCACTGACTGGCTTATTTCACTTAGCATAATGCTCTCCAGTTCCATCCATGCTGTTGCAAATGGTAAGAATTCCTTCTTTTATATAGCAGCATAGTATTCCATTGTGTAGATGTACCACAGTTTTCTAATCTACTCATCTGCTAATGGGCATTTAGGCTGTTTCCAAATCTTAGCTATTGTAAATTGTGCTGCTATGAACACAGGGGTGCATATATCCTTTCTGATTGGTGTTTCTGTTTTTTGGGGGATATATTCCTAGAAGTGGTATTACTGGGTCAAATGGCAGTTCCATTTTTAATTTTTTGAGGAAGTGCCATACTGTTTTCCACAGTGGCTGCACCAGTCTGCATTCCCACCAGCAGTGAAGGAGGGTTCCTTTTTCTCCACATCCTCTCCAGCACTTGGCATTTATTGATTTGTTGATGATAGCCATTCTGACAGGTGTGAAATGGTACCTAATTGTTGTTTTGATTTGTATCTCTCAGATGATTAGTGACTTTGAGCATGTTTTCATGTGTCTCTTGGCTTTCTGAATGTCCTCTTTCGAAAAGTTTCTATTTAGGTCATTTGCCCATTTTTTTGTCTTGCGTATTTTTATATCTTCCCTGGGGCCTATACAGGCCCTTGCACATGATAAACACTGAATAAATACCCAATGAATGAATAAAGGAGTGAGTGAATAAATTAAACTGTAGAAAGCAGAGAACATAATTCTCATGCTATCCTAGCATTAGATTTTTCTCCTGATGACACTTAATAATGTTATTTTGCCATCATTTTGACACATTAAAAATACACCAAGATTCAGGAAAGATGTAAGGCTATACAATGTAGATGGGAGCCAATCCAAAGCAAGTCAGCATATTTCCTTCCTCTTAAAAAAAAGGCACAGTAATTGAAAAACATATATTTCAGAAAACTATTTTTTAATGTAGAAAGGCATTTTCCAACTGGTTTTCAGTACTCTAAAATTTATTGTGTTGGATAACAAAACAGCTGTGTGATGGCAATATCCAGGTTGACTAATCATCGGTGAACAGCTCATTCACAGAAAATAAAACACACACACACACACACACACACACACACACACACAGTAATTGTATTTCATATAAACATTTATGTTACACCCCTATACATTATCAGGACAAGAGAGTAAACATCAAAATTGATTAAGGAAATGATAGGAGGACAAGTACATAAGAAGATAATCCTTTCAGTAATTTTACTGAAAAATATCAATTGCCAGGAGAAAAAGAACTTGTGCCTCCAGAAGTCTAAAGGACCATTCTGTAAGAAAGAGAAAAATAATTAAAAATGTACATGCAGTTGTGTGAATACTCAAAAGAATAAATGATGAAATACTTTCCTTTAGGGACAAGTAGGGAATAGTATGTTTTTGTAAAAGTGACACTAAATAGAAACAAGATTTCTGATAACAATGTAGCAATAAGAATTCTTTCATTTAGAAAATAGCATTGTGTAAGAGATTGTATACAATATGGAAAATGACAACAGGTATTACAAGATTACCTTCCTTAAGCCACATTTATAGATGAATCTTAAGACTTTGTGGTCATAGCCCATCTTGTCAATTCTTAAGAGAATTCAAAATTGGACTTTTAGAAGTCAGCAGCAGAAGGGTGTGTCAAGCATGTTACAATTAACTGTGGAAGCCATTCATTTAATAAACTTTTGGCCAACTTTCTTTAGGCATGAAATGGCAATGAAGAACCATCTCAATGGAAAAGATAATACATGAAATAATATAAATGAAAAGCTTAAGGCTTAAAAAAAAAAAGCAGTAGAAACAGAAGGCAGAATATAGTAGTAAAGAAGCATAATTCCAGAGTCAGATTGCCCAAGTTGAAATTCTGTTTCCATTTACTACCTGGGCAAGTTTCTTAAACTCTGAGACTCATTTTATTTATCTGTAAAATGAGAGATAAAGGAAACATTTCCTTCATATAGCTGTTGTGAGAATTGAAAGAAAACACCAAGCCCAGTGCATGGCACATAATAGTACTTAATAAATATTAGGTTCTTCTGTCTACTACTATAATCATGAATAATAAAATATTGCTGAGGAATTGCTGTATTATATGGATTTTAAGTAGATATGGGTCCTTCCCACATATTTAAGTCAACTTCTTTCAGATGCGAATGAACTGATCTAAATTATTCCATATGTTTCATCAGAATAAAGGAAATGGCTTTTTATGAAGTAGGTTTCTATTGAATTTAGTAATTACTTTACAAAAAAAAATCTCTGTGGCTTGGTGAGTTGTTTCACATGGAATTCCCTTTGAATCTGTGGCAAAATACCTATATCCCATTTTTAAAGAATTTTATTGGGCCAATGTCTCAAGTGCACATGGGACATTTTCAAAAATAGACCACATTGGGACACAGGCAAAGACTCTCCAAATTCAAGAAGATTGAAATCATATCAAGCATCTTCTCAGATCACAATGGCATTAAACTAGAAATCAACTACAATAAAAACAATCACAAAAATTCAAACACTTTGAGGCTGAATAGCATACTGTTAAACAACTAGTGGCCCAGTGCACAAAATTCATGCATGGGGGGGGTGTCCCTCAGCCCAGCCTTCACCCTCTCCAATTTGGGACCCCTCAAAGGATGTCCTACCGCCGGTTTACAGGGATCAGGCCTAAACCAGCAGTCGGACATCCCTCTCCCAATCCGGGATTGCTGGTTCCTAACTGCTCACCTGCCTGCCTGACTGATTACCCCAAACCACTCTGCCTGCTGGCCTGCTTGCCCCCAACTGCCCCCTGCCACCAGCCTGCTTGCCCCCAAATGGCCCCCGCCAGCATGATCACCCCAACTGCCCCCTGTGCCAGTGTGCTAACCCCCAACTGCCCCCCTGCCGGCCTGCTCACCCCCTCAACTGCCCCCCTACTGGCCTCCTTGCCCCCACCTCCCCTCCCCACTGGTCTGCTCGCCCCAACTGCCCTCCTGCTGGCTTGCTCACCCCAAACTGCCCCCCCTGCTGTCCTGATGACCCCCAACAAACCCCCCACTGGCCTGATCACCCACAACTGCCATACCATCCTAGCCTGATCACCCATAACTGCCCTCCCCTCTTGGCCTCTAATCACCTCTACTTCGGTCCTGCCACCATGGCTCTGTCCAGAAGACTGTCCGGAAGGTCTCCTGGAAGGTCTCCCAGTCTAATTAGCATATTACCCTTTTATTAATATAGATAGAGTCCTATTGCATGGGTGGGGGCTGGCTGGTTTGCCTTGAAGGGTGTCCTGGATCAGGGTTGGATTTCCCTTGGGGCATGGGGTGGCCTGGCTAAGGCGCCTGTGGTGGTTTGCAGGCTGGCCATGCCCCATGTGGTGAAGGTCCCCGCTGGGGTGCCTGGCCAGCCTGGGTGAAGGGCTAATGGCTGTTTGCAGGCTGGCCATGCCCCCCAGCAGGGACCCTCACCTCATGGGGGCATGGCCAGCCTGGGTAAGGGGCTGAGGGCCGTTTCCAGCATGGCCACGCCCCCAGGACTCTGGCTCTCACCCCATCCTTCAGCAGCAGCCAGGGCACGCTGGAAGCTTGGCTGCCTCGGCCGCTGGGGGCAACCCAAGCCTCCTGCTCACTCCAGCTCCGTGGCTGCCACAATCTTTGTTGGGTTAATTTGCATAATCACTCCTGATTGGCTGGTGGGCGTAGCAGAGTGACAGTCGATTTGCATATTTCTCTTTTATTATTGTAGATGAGTGGGTTACCAGAGATCAAAGAAGAAATAAAACATATCCTGGAAACAAATGACAATGAAAACACACAAATCCAAAATCTTTGGGACACAGTGAAAGCAGTCCTGAAAGGGAAGTTCATAGCATTACAGGCCCACCTCAAAGAAACAAGAAAAACTAGTAATAAACTATATAAACCTGCAACTTGAAGAATTAGAAAAAGAACAACAAGAAAAACCCAGAGTGAGCAGAGGAAGGAAATAATAAAGATCAGAGTGGAAATAAATGACATAAAGACCAAAAAAATATCTAAAGGATCAATGAAACCAAAAGCTGGTTCTTTGAAAGGATAAATAAGATTGATGAACCTCTAGCCAGGCTCACCAAGAAGGAAAGAGAGAGGAAACAAATAAACAAAATCAGAAAGGAAAGACGCAGAGGAGGAACCAAGATGGCGGCAAAGTTAAACAACTAAACTGCCGCCTCGCACAACAACTTCAAAAATACAACTAAAAGACAAAACGTCTACCACCCAGAACCACAGGAAAGCTGGCTGAGTGGTAGATTTAAAACTAAGGAGAGAAAGGGGCACAAACGCTGAAAAGCTGAGGTATGGAGGCGCGCGAATCGGGCTGGTGGCAGGCGACTGGATGCATGGCTTTTCTTTAACCCGATGGGAGACAAGCTCCCGATCACTCTGAAATCCAGTTTCTGGGGACACACGGGGGACCCAGACACCTACGGGGAGAAGCTGGACTCTCAGCCATTGGGTCGAAAAGTGAGAGTGACTTTTTTGCAGAGGTGCGCCCAGCAATCATTGTTTACTGCGCTGGAGCGCGGGACGCAGGGACTTGGAAACGTGGAAAGGCAGAGACGGCTGACGGCAGCCATCGCCATTTGCCACGCCCTAGCCTAGTGATGCCCTGAGACCCCGCCCCGCCCTGAGACCCCAACCCGCACATTCCACAAACCCGCCCAGGCTCCACACAGTGGCTTTTGCATATAAATGGCCTGTTCTGTGGCAGCTTAACCAAATTAACTGCAGCTCCAGTCAGACTGCTCCAAAACCGCCCAAGCAAAGAGGAGAAAACTAGTTCTTGCTGTAGCTCCTGCTTGGGAGCCTCAGACAGTAGCTGATCTGCACCCCATTGGAGATCCAGACACTAAGGTATCTAGTGGTCGGTGTGAGACGACACCAGATTTCAACCACTCTCATAAGGGACACATTCAAGAGACAGACTCAGTGAACACCAAAGCCCTACTGGTACAAGTCCTGCCCCATAAATGTGTCTCCAGCACAGCAATTCTCCTGTTATAGACACAGTGGGTCCTCACAGCCAATTGGCCTGGAGGTCAATTCCTCCCAATGACACCAACAACAATCAAGACTTAATTACAACAAGGCTATACACACAGTACACAAAGGGGTACACCAAGAGTGTCCATATCAGGCAACTGGGAGGCTGACCCATTGAACCAATAATACACCAAGTACACAAAGCTACCCAACCAACTCAGGGCAGCAGCGAAAATGAGGAGGCAAGGAAACAGAACCCAAACGAAAGAAATTGAGGAGAACAAACAAATGGGCATAGAGTTCAAAACCACGGTTATAAGGTTTTTCAAGAATTTCATGGAAAAGCCCAATAAATTTAATGAGACCCTCGAGGATATGAAAAAGGACCAACTAGAAATTAAACATACACTGACTGAAATAAAAAATATTATACAGAGACCCAACAGCAGACTAAAGGAATGCAAGAATCAAGTCAAAGATTTGGAATACAAAGAGGCAAAGGACACTCCTCCAGAGAAGCAAGAAGAGAAGAGAATTCAGAAAGTTGAAGATAGTGTAAGAAGCCTCTGGGACAACTTCAAGCGTACCAACATCTGAATTATGGGGGTACCAGAAGAAGAGAGAGAGCAAGATGCTGAAAACCTATTTGAAGAAGTAACGACCAAAACTTCCCCACCTGAAGAAAGAGATAGACTTACAAGTCCAGGAAGCACACAGAACCCCAAACAAAAGGAATCCAAAGAGGACCACACCAAGACACATCATAATTAAAATGCCAAGGGCAAAAGACAGAGAATCTTACAAGCAGCAAGAGAAAAAGTTAGTTATCTACAAGGGAGCATTCATACGATTATCAGCTGGTTTCTCAACAGAAACTATGCAGGCCAGATGGGAGTGGCAAGAAATATTCAAAGTGATGAATAGCAAGAACTTACAACCAAGACAACTCTACCCAGCAAAGTTATCATTCAGAATTGAAGGGCAGATAAAGAGCTTCACAGATAAGAAAAAGCTAAAGGAGTTCATCACCACCAAATCAGTATTATATGAAATGCTGAAAGGTATTCTTGAAAAAGGGGAAAAAGAAGAAAAAAGTAAAGATAAAAATTATGAACAACAAATACATATCTATCAACAAGTGAATCTAAAAGTCAAGTGAATTAAAAATCTGAGGAACAGAATAAACTGGTGAACATAATAGAATCAGAGGCATAGAATGGGAGTGTATTGATAATTCTCAGGGTGAAAGGGGTGTCTGTGTGGGGGGTACGGGAAGAGACGGGACAAAAATCATACACCTATGGATAAGGATAGCGGGGGGGAAGGTAAGGGCAGAGGGGGGGTGGGAACCGGGTGGTGGGGAGATATGGGGGGGGGGGAAGGAGAAACAATTGTAATCTGAACAATAAAGATTTATTAAATTAAAAAAAAGAAAGGAAAGACACGAAATAACAACAGACCACACAGAAATACGATTAATCTGGAAAAAAAAACAAACAAAACAACTATGAGTAACTCTATTCCAACAAACTGTTCAACCTAAAAAAATGGACATATTCCTAAAAAATACGACCTTACAAAACTCAACCAGGGGGAATCAAAAATCTGAATAGGCCAATATCTATGGAAGAAATTGAGGCAGTCATCAAAAAACTTCTAACAAACAAAAGCCCTGGACAAGAAGGCTTCACAGTGGAGTTTTAGAAACGTTCAAAGAAGAAATAAAACATCTTCCTCAGATGATTCCAAAAAATTCGAGAGAAAGCAACACTTCCAACCTCATTCTACTAAGCCAGCAGTACCCTAATCCCAAAACCACATAAAGAAAATACAAAGAAAGAGAATTGCAGGCCCATATCACTCATGAACATAGATGCCAAAAATTATCAACAAAATTCTAGCAAATTGGATACACCAATACATCAGAAAGATCATATACCATGACCAAGTGGGATTTATTCCAGGGATGCAAGGATGGTACAATATCTGCAAATCAATAAATGTGATACACAACATAAACAAACTGAGAGATAAAAACCATATAATCATATCCATTGATGCAGAAAAAGCATTTGACAAAATCCAACACCCTTTCTTGATAAAAACTCTCAGCAAGGTAGGAATAGAAGGATCATACGTCAACATAATAAAAGCCATATATGACAAACCCACACCCAACATCATACTCAACGGGCAAAAACTAAAACCATTTCCCCTAAGAACAGGAACAAGACAGGGATGCCCACTCTTAGCATTCCTGTTCGACATAGTACTGAAAGTACTAGCCATTGTGATCAGACAAGAAGAAGAAATAAAAGGCATCCAAATTGGAAAAAAGAACTAAAACTGTCCTTATTCACAGGTGACATGATATTGTACATAGGAAGCCCCGAAGACTCCATCAAAAAACTACTAGATTTAACAAAGAAATTCGGCAATGTAGCAAGATACAAAATTAACACTCAGACGTCTATGGCTTTTCTATATACTAACAATGAACTCACAGAAAGAGAAACTAAAAAAGCAATCCCATTTAGCATTGCAACAAAAAAGTTAAGATACCTAGGAATAAATTTAACCAAAGAGATAAAGGACCTGTACTCAGAAAATTTCAGAGCGGTGAAAAAAGTGATAGAAGAAGACATGAACAAAAGGAAGAATATACCATGTTCATGGATTTGTAGAATCAACATCATTTTTTTAAAATATATTTTATTGATTTTTTACAGAGAGGAAGGGAGAGGGATAGAGAGCTAGAAACATCGATGAGAGAGAATCATCGACCAGCTGCCTCCTGCACACCCCCTACCAGGGATGTGCCCGCAACCAATGTACATGCCCTTGACCGGAATCGAACCCGGGACCTTTCAGTCCACAGACCGACGCTCTATCCATTGAGCCAAAACGGTTTTGGCAGAATCAACATCATTAAAATGTCCATACTACTCAAAGCAATCTATAAATTCAATGCACTCCCCATTAAAATACCAATGGCATACTTCAAAGAACTAGAACAAACTCTCCAAAAATTCATCTGGAATAAAAAAAGACCCCTAATAGCTGCATCAATCTTGAGAAAGAAGAATAATGTTGGAGGGATTGCAATACCAAATATCAAGCTATGCTACAAAGCCATGGTTCTCAAGACTGCCTAGTACTGGCACAAGAACAGACATATAGACAAGTGGAACAGAACAGACAACCAGGAAATTGACTCAAGCCATTATGCTCAAATATTATTTGACAAAGGAGGCAAGAGCATAAAATGGAGTCAAGATAGACTCTTCAATAAATGGTGTTGGGAAAATTGGACAGATACTTGCCAAAAAAATGAAACTAGACTAACAACTTACAACATACACAAAAATAAACTCAAACTGGATAAAGGACTTAAACATAAGATGGGAAACCATAAAAACCTTAGAAGAAGCCATAGCACCAAAATAGCAGACATTTGTCATAGCAATATCTTCTATCCCATACAGGAAACTAAACTACATCAAAATAAAAAGCTTCTGCACAGCAAAAGAAACCATCAACAAAACAACAAGAAAGCCCACCACATGGGAGAACATATTTGCCAATGATGTCAACGATAAGGGTTTAATCTCCAACATTTACAGGGAACTCATACAACTTAACAAAAGGAAGATAAACAATCCAATCAAAAAATGGGCAAAGGACCTAAACACACACTTTTTGAAAGAGGACATTTAGAAAGCCAAGAGACATTTGAAAACATGCTCAAAGTCACTAATCATCAAAGAGATGCAAATCAAAACAACAATGAGGTACCATCTCACACCTGTCAGAATGGCTATCATCAACAAATCAACAAATGACAAGTGCTGGAGAGGATGTGGAGAAAAAGGAACCCTCCTTCACTGCTGATAGGAATGCAGACTGGTGCAGCCACTGTGGAAAACAGTATGGCATTTCCTCAAAAAATTAAAAATAGAACTGCCATTTGACCCAGTAATACCACTTCTAAGAATATATCCCAAGAAAACAGAAACACCAATCAGAAAGGATATATGCACCCCTATGCTCATAGCAGCACAATTTACAATAGGTAATATTTGGAAACAAAGTAAATGCCCATCAGCAGATGAGTTGATTAGAAAACTGTGGTACATCTACACAATAGAATACTATGCTGCTGTAAAAAGGAAGGAATTCTTATCATTTGCAACAGCATGGATGGAACTGGAGAGCATTATGCTAAGTGAAATAAGCCAGTAAGTGAAAGAAAAATACCACATAATCTCACTCATTTTTGGAATATAAAGAACATTATGAACTTATGAACAAAAATAGATACGTAGGCAAAGATGCATCAAACAGACTGTCAAACTACAGCAGGAAGGCTGGGGAGAGTTGAGGTGGGGAGGTAAGAGAACAACTGAAGGACTTGTATGCATGTTGCCAATGTTATCACCAATAAGGGTTTAATCTCCAACATTTACAGGGAACGCATAAAACTTAAGAAAAGGAAGATAAACAACCCAATCAAAAATGAGCAATGGGCCTTAACCGGTTTGGTTCACTGGATACAGCATCGGCCTGCAGACTGAAGAGTCCCAGGTTCGATTCTGGTCAAGGGCATGTACCTTGGTTGCAGGCACATCCCCAGTAGTGGGTGTGCAGGAGGCAGCTGATCAATGTTTCTCTCTCATTGATATTTCTAACTCTCTTTCCCTTTCCCTTCCTCTCTGTAAAAATCAATAACATATATATTTTTTTTAAATGGGCAATGGACCTAAATAGATTCTTTTTGAAAGAGGACATAAGGAAGGCCAAGAGACATATGAAAACATGCTCAAAGTCACTAATCATCTGAGATATGCAAATCAAAACAAAAATGAGGTACCATCTCATACCTGTCAGATTGGTTATCAACAAATCAACAAATGACAAGTGCTGGAGAGGATGTGGAGACAAAGGAACACTTGTGCACTGCTGGTGGGAATGCAGACTGGTGCAGCCACTATGGAGAACAGTATGGAGTTTCCTCAAAAAACTAAAAATGGAACTCCCATTTGACCCAGTGATCCCACTTCTAGGAATATATCCCAAGAAACTAGAAACACCAATTAGAAAGGATATATGCACCCCTATGTTCATAGTGGCACAATTTACAAAAGCTAAGTTTTGGAAATAGCCTAAGTGCCCATCAGAAGATGAGTGGATTAAAAAACTGTGGTACATCTACACAATGGAATACTATGCTGCTATAAAAAGGAAGGAACTCCTACCATTTACAACAGCATGGATGGACCTGGAAAGCATTATGCTAAGCGAAATAAGTCAATCAGAAAAAGATAAATATCACATGATCTCACTCATTTGTGGAATATAATGAACAACATAAACTGATGAATAATAACAGATCCAGAGACAGAGAATCATCAATTAGAATGTCAAACCTCAGAGGGAAAGTAGGGGAGGGTGGTGGTAAGGGGGAGAGATCAACCAAAGTACTTGTATGCATGCATATAATCAATGGACACAGACACCAGGGGGGTGAGGGCATGAGAGGCAGTGGGGGGCAATGAGGGGAGAATCATTGATTAGAATGTCAAACCAAAGTAGGGGAGGTGGGGGTAAGGGGGAGAGATCAACCAAAGTACTTGTATGCATGCATATAATCAATGGACACAGACACCAGGGAGGTGAGGGCATGAGAAGCAGCGGGGGGGGGCGGGCAATGAGGGGATAAGGACACATATGTAATACCTTAATCAATAAAGAAAAAAGATTAATTACAAAAAAGGTAATGTGAAATTTAATTTTTGTCAAGCATTCATTAATATTTTTCTCTTTCTGGCTCAAAAAACAACACCTTGATGCTCAACTTTTGTTGGTTAGCTCTTGCCTAGTGAATATGATACTTTTGTTTGCTATTTGATCTTCTCCATTTTCAGACCTAGTCTGATCTACTCCCATTCTCCTCTTCAAATCCTTGATGCCAACCTATCTAGACTGTTTTGGACTATTCTTTATTCTGTGGACAGTCATGCTCTCATAGCATAGAGACTTTGTTCATATGTCTTTCTTTGCTGCAAATCATCTACCTATCTCCAGCTTACCCATGGAATCCTATTCAGGAGAGTGTGTGTGTGTGTGTGTGTGTGTGTGAGAGAGAGAGAGAGAGAGAGAGAGAGAGAGAGAGAGAGAGAGAGAGAGTCTGTAACAATCATTTTTAATGCTCATGAATTCTGTGAGGCAGAAATGTACACAGGGCACAGCAGGCATGACTTATCTCTGCTCTACAATGTAAGGGACCTCAGATGAGAAGACTTGAATGGCTTGCATGCCACAATGGTTAAGGGCTGGAAATGTGTCTTCACTCACTGGAAATTACCCTAATAGAAATTTCACTCACATCTGGCACTAGGGCTGGGTAAACTAGAAAATTTCACTGAACTGGGCTGTTGACAGAAACAGCTATGCATGGTCTCCCTATGTGGACTTGGCTTCCCACAGCATGGTGCTCTTGAGGTTCCAAAAGTGACTGTCTCAGAAAATAAAGTCCTACCAATTCTTGAAAGCCCCTCTCAAATGCATCTTCCCAATATGAACCTTTCCCTACTGCCCCCTTAACCAGATGTGTTTGCTCTCTTTCGAATTTTCATAGTTTTTTTGTGCTTCTCTTTAAGCACTTTTCTTATTCTGCCTTGCTTTTATAGCCACTTTTCTGTTTATTTTTATAGTCATCCTATGTCCCTATGAGCATTTTGAGGAAAAGAACCAGCTTTTACTCATCCATGTATTCTCTAAAGCAATTAATAAGGTACCTCCCTAGTATATTGTACACACTGAACAAATATCGGTTGAAGCAAAAACAAAAAGAAAGAAAGAAAAAGAAAGCTAGTTTCCTAATCTTCCATTGAATATTTCAATTTCTTAAATATCCACTAAAAAGAAACCCACCCTTTTACTTGACACATGTATGTGTTTGGGAGTACCATAAGTTTTGTCAAACCATAATAGTCAAACAAAGAGTAATATCATTTGGCAGTTAGAAAAGAGGAATCAGTTACCACTGTGAAGTGGTTATTTCCAATCAACTATGCATCCATGGATGGTTTGTGAACCATGGTTAATTTAATAACCACACATGCTTATTAGAAGTATTCTGCCTCTTGCTATAATCAACTTGTTTATATATTTAAAAGTAATGACTTTCTGGTTATTTTAATTAAGAAACCCTTCATTCATTAGAATTCTGTTGACTAATACAATCCCTTCCAATGGGGAAAACTAGTATTTATTGCAGTTGTAGGAAGAGCAGGTTGAAAAATTGCCACAGACATCCACAAAGAGGTCTTGATTAACCTGTTAGTGGAAGAATTAAATCAGATAAAGGTTCTGGAGAGCAATTTCACAAAATGTATCAAATGATGTTAAATTGTGCATATCCTTTTACCCAGCAATTTCTATTCTATAAATTTATCCTCAACACTTGCACAAATATATGAGCATGACATTAATTAAAGCATTAGTTATAAGAACATATGTTTGGAAACAACATAAATGTGTATTAATGGAGCATTGGTAAAATAAACAGTGATACAGTCATACAGTGGACTGCTACATAGCTGTTAGATTGAGAAAAATCAGTATGCAATAACACTGAAAGATATCCATGTTATATATTGTTAGTCAAAGCAAGTTGCAGGATAATATGTATATCATCCTCCCATTTGTGTTAAAACACACACACACACACACACACACACACACACACACACACACACACACCAACATTTGTTTATAAATTGTAGAAATTTAACCAAGACCAGAGTTGCAGTATTTGAGGGAGAAGGGATTAAAAAGGGATGGTGGAAGGGAAGACTGGGCTATATTTAGGAGTCTGACAACCAAATGTGTTGTTAATCTTACTTTTAAAATGTAGTTTTAAGGAGCTCCTGCCTTTTCCTATCAATCTGTCTTCCAGTTGGTCAGGCTCAAATTTCCATTCTTTCTTGGGAGCCAGTTCCTAGTCTGTCAATTCTGATTAGTCTTATCAATACTACCTCCCCAACTTCCTTGGTTTTCTCTTCATTTCTTTTCATTCCCACTGTCTCTGCCTTGATGTCCAGGCATTTAACACTTGACTCCTCAATTATTGCAGGTGACTCCTAACAGATTTCCCAGCCTATAGTTTTTATCCTAAGTCCATAAACCCTTCCTCTGTCCTATGCAGGGTCCTCCTAATCCGCAGCAATGGGCAAATCCAAAGCCTTCATTGCTTACTATTGACACACTTTGCAACTTCAGAGGAAGGCTGGGCAATTGGGCACCCACCCACAGCATGGCCCAGTGTATAGTTTTAGGTGTAACTCCCAGGACCACACATGGTGATGGGCTCAACTTCTCTGGTTATGAGGATCCCTATCTGACAGGCCTTTCCTATCTTTCAGCTCTCTGAATACCATGTATTCTTCATTACCCACGAGCACCACTATAAAAACCCACTTAGTTTTTATGTTTACCTTTATTGCTACAAGTGTTACAGATGTCCCCTTTGTTTGTTTGTGTGTTTTTTCCCATTGACACCCTCCACCCCATACCCACCCCTACAAGGCCTTCACCACTATATTGGCTGTGTTTAAGGGTCATGCATATAAGTTATTTTAATTACAAAACCCTTCACTCATTATAATTCTGCTGAATAATACAGTTCCTTCCAATGGGGATTCATCAGTCTGTTCCATGCTTTATGATCAATTTTATTCATCAGTTTTTTTGTTCATTAGATTCGACATATCATGTGATACTTATCATTCTCTGACTAACTTATTTCACATTGCATAACACTCTCCAGGTTTCCCAATGTCTTCTTTTTTTCTAGCTGTGTAGTATTCCATCGTGTAAATGTACCAGTATTTTTATCCACTCATCTGCTGATGGACAATCACACTGTTTCCAAATCTTAGCTACTGTAAATTGTGCTGCTATGAACATAGGAATGAATATATTCTTTCTGATTGGTGTTTCTGATTTCTTGGGATATATTACTACAAGTGGGATTACTGGGTCAAATGGGAGTTCTTTTTTAACTTTTTGAAGTAACTCCACGATGTTTTCCACAATAGCTACACCAGTCTGCATTCCCACCAGCAGTGTACAAGGATCCCCTTTTCTCCACATCCTCACCAACATTTGTCATTTGTTGATTTGTTGATGATAGCCATTCTGACAGGTGTGAGGTGACACCTCATTGTCATTTTAATTTGCATTTCTCAGATGATGATTAGTGATTTGGGCATCTTTTCATATGTTCACTTTGGAGAAGTACCTATTTAGCTCCTTTGCCCATTTTTTAATTGGTTTGTTTGTCTTCCTTTTGTTAAGTTGTATGAGTTCCTTATATATTTTTGAAATTAACTCCTAATTGGATGCATCATTGGCAATTATGTTCTCCTATGCAGTGGGCTCTCTTTTCATTTTATTAATGGTTTCTTTTGCTGTGCAGAAGCTTTTCATTTTGATGTAGTCTCATTTGTTTATTTTCTCCTTAGTTCCCTTTGCCTTAGGAGATGTATCAGTAAACATATTGCTATGAGAGATGTCTGAGATTTTTGCCACCAATGGTTTCATCTAAGATTTTTATGGTTTCATGACTTACATTTCAGTCTGTTATCCATTTTGAGTTTATTCTTGTATATGGTGTAAGATGGCTTCGCAGGGGAGTTTTACCAAACATTCAAAGAAGAACTAACACCTATCCTTCTCAAACTATTACCAAAAATTGAAGAGGAAGGAATACTTCCAAACTCTTTCTATGAGACCAGCATTACTCTAATTCTAAAACCAGATAAGGACACCACAAAGAAATAGAATTACAGGCCAATATCCCTGATGAACATAGATGTTAAAATCCTCAACAAAATATTAGGAAATTGTATCTAGCAATACATTTAAAAGATCATACATTATGACCAAGTGCGATTTATTCCAGGGATGCAAGGCTGTTACAATATTCGTAAACCAATTAACATGATACAGCACATAAATAAATTGCAAGACAAAAATCACATGATCACATCAATTGATGCAGAAAAAGCATTAAACAAAATCAACACCCCTTTTTTTTAATAAATACTCTCACCAAAATGTGAATAGAGAAATCATACCTCAACATAATAAAGGCCATATATGACGAATTTACAGCCAACATCATACCCAATGAGCAAAAACTAAGACCATTTCCCCTAAGAACAGGAACAAGCCTTCACCACTCTTGTTCATCATAGTACTGGAAGTCCAAGCCATAGCGATCAGACAAGAAGAAAAAAATAAAAGGCATCAAAATTGGAAAGGATAAAGTAAAACTGCAATTACTCACAGATGATATGACATTGTACATAGAAAACCCTAAATATTCCATAAAAAACTACTAGATTTAATAAATGAAGTCAGCAATGTAGCAGTATACAAAATTAACATCCAGAAATGTGTGGCATTTTTATAAACCAGTAATGAACTCTCAGAAAGCAAAACTAAAAAACAATCCCATTACCATTGCAAAAAACAACAACATTAAGATATTTAGGAATAAACTTAACCAAGATGGTAAACGACCTGTACTTGGAAAACTACAGGATGTTGAATAAAGAAAGGAAGATATAAACAAGTGGAAGAATATACCGTGTTTATGGATTGGTAGAATCCACATTATTACAATGTCCACACTACCCAAAGCAATCTATAGATTCAATGCAATCCCTATTAAAATACCAATGGAAGCCCTGGTTGGTTTGGCTCAGTGGATAGAGCATCAGCCTGCAGACCGAAAGGTCCTGGGTTCAATTCCAGTCAAGAGCACGTGCCCAGGGTTGTGGGGTTGATCCCCAGTGTGGGGAGTGCAGGAGGTAGCCAATCAGTGATTCTCTCATCATTGATGTTTCTATATCTCTCTCCCTCTCTCTTCTTCTCTGAGATCAATAAAAGCATATTTTTAAAAAATACCCATGGCATATTTAACAGATCTAGAACAAGCACTCCAAAAATTGATATGGAACCAAAAAAGACCCCAAAAAGGCAAAGCAATCTTGAGAAAGGAGAACAAAGTTGGAGGGATCAAATACCAGATATCAAGTTATACTACAAAGCCACTGTTCTTAAAACAGCCTGATACTAGCACAAGAACAGACATTTAGATCAATGGAACAGAACAGAGAACCCAGAAATTGACCCAAGCCATTATACTTAATTAATATTTGACAAAGGAAGCAAGAGCATACAATGGAGTCTTTTCAATAAATGGTGTTGGAAAAAGGAAATCCCCAAAGGAAAGAAAAAGATGAATCGCCAGAAAGGGAGTTAAATGAACTTGAGGCTAGCAGCTTAAAAGAGAAAGAATTCAGAGTATACGTTATAAGGATGTTTAAACGGATGGATGACAAATACACACAACTCAATGAGAACTATAAGGAGATGAATGAAAATGTCACCAACATGAAAAGAAACCAAGAGGAGATGAAGAACGACATAGCTACAATAAAGAACACAATGGAAGGCTTAAAGAGTAGAGTAGAAGAGGCTGAGGACTGCATCAGCGAATTAGAAGACAAGGTAGGAAAAAACACACAAACACAGCAGCAACTGGAAAGAAGACTTAAAAAGCAAGAGGAGAGCCTAAGGGAGCTTTGGGACAACACAAAATGAAACAACATTCTAATAATAGGGATAAAAGAAGGAGAGGAAGAGAAGCAAGGAATAGAAAACCTGTTTGAAGAAATAATGACAGAAAACTTCCCTGATATTGGCAAGAAAAAAACTATCCAAGTCCAAGAAGTACACAGAGTCCCAAACAAGTTGAACCCCAAAAGACCGACATCAAGACACATCATAATTAAATTGACGAACACCAACGACAAAGCAAGAATCTTAAAGGCTGCCAGAGAGAGACAGAAAGTTACCTACTAGGGATCTCCTATCAGAATATGAACTGATTTCTCACCAGAAACACACCAGGCCAGAAGGGAATGGAATGAAATAAAAAAAGTGATGCAAAACAAAGGACTGAATCCAAGAATAATATACCCAGCAAGGCTATCATTCAAAATTGAAGGTGAAATCAGAAGTTTCACAAACAAAAAAGGGCTAAGAGAGTTCATCACTACCAAGCCAGCAATGCAAGAAATACTAAAGGGGCTGCTATAAAAAGAAGAAAGACAAAGGCAAGAAGAAACACAAACAATAACAAAAAATATGTCAACAAACAGATACTTATCAATAATAACATTAAACGTAAATGGATTAAATGCACCAATCAAAAGACATAGGGTAGCTGAATGGATAAGAAAACATGACCCATATATTTGTTGTCTATAAGAGACCCACCTTAGAGCAAAAGATTCAAACAGACTGAGAGTGAAGGGATGGAAAAACATTTTTCAGGCAAATGGAAATGAGAAAAAAGCTGGGGTTGCGATACTTCTATGAGATAAAATAGACCTCAAAGTAAAGGCCATAATAAGAAATAACGAAGGCCACTACATAATACTAAAGGGAGCAATCCAGCAAGAAGATATAACTCTGGTAAACATATATGCACCCAATGCAGGAGGGCCCAAATACATAAAAAATCTCCTGGAAGATATCAAGGGAGAGATCGACATCAATACAATCATAGTAGGGGACTTTAATATACCACTGACATCAATGGATAAATCCTCAGGACAAAAAAATCAGCAAAGAAACAGCAATTCTAAATGACACATTACATCAGATGGACCTAATTGACATCTTCAGAGTATTTCACCTCAAAGCCATGGAATATACGTTCTTCTCAAGTGCACATGGGACATTCTCAAAAATAGACCACATATTGAGTAACAAACAAAGTCTCCCCAAATTCAAAAAGATTGAAATCATATCAAGCATTTTCTCAGACCACAATGGCATAATATTAGAAATAAACTACAATAAAAACATTCCAAAAAATTCAAACACTTGGAAACTGAATAGCATGCTACTAAACAATGATTGGGTTATCAATGAGATCAAAGAAGAAATTAAAAACATCCTGGAGACTAATGACAATAAAAACACAAAATTGCAAATCCTATGGGACACAATGAAAGCAGCCCTGAGAGGGAAGTGTATAGCTCTACAGGCCTACCTCAAAAAACAAGAAAAAATGATGATAGATCATCTAACTAAACAACTCAAAGAATTAGAAAGACAGCAACAAGAAAAGCCCACAGTGAGCAGAAGGAAGGAAATAATAAAGATCAGAGCAGAAATGAATGACATAGAGACCAAAAAAAAAAAAAAAGAATACACAAGATCAACAAATCCAAGAGCTGGTTCTTTGAAAGGATAAACAAGATTGATGAACCTCTAGCCAGGCTCACCAAGAAGCAAAGAGAGAGGACCCAAATAAACAAAATCAGAAATGAAAGAGGTGAAATAACAACAGACCCCACAGAAATACAAAGGATTGTCAAAAAATACTATGAACAATTATTCCAAAAAACTAGACAACCTGGAGGAAATGGACACATTCCTAGAAAAACACAACCTTCCAAAACTTACTCAGGAAGAGACTAAAAATCTCAATAGGCTGACAACTATGCAAGAAATTGAAGCAGTCATCAAAAAGCTTCCAGCAAACAAAAGCCAGGGGCCAGAGGGCTTCACAGGGTAGTTTTACAAAACATTCAAGGAAGAGCTAAAACCTATCCTCCTCAGACTATTCCAGAAAATTCAAGAAGAAGGAACACTTCCAAGCTCCTTCTATGAAGCCAGCATCACCCTAATACCAAAACCAGACAAAGATAACACAATGAGCCGAAACTGGTTTGGCTCAGTGGATAGAGTGTCGGCCTGCGGACTGAAGGGTCCCAGGTTCGATTCCGGTCAAGGGCATGTACCTTGGTTGTGGGCATATCCCCAATAGGGGGTGTGCAAGAGGCAGCTGATCGATGTTTCTCTCTCATCGATGTTTCTAACTCTCTATCCCTCTCTCTTCCTCTCTGTAAAAAATCAATGAAATATATTTAAAAAAAAAAGATAACACAATGAGAGAGAATTACAGGCCAATATCCTTAATGAACATAGAAACCAAAATCCTCAACAAAATTCTAGCAAATCAAATCCAGCAGTACATCAGAAAGATCATACACCACGACCAAGTAGGATTTATCCTTGGGATGCAAGGATGGTACAATATTCACAAATCAATAAATGTGATACATCACATAAACAAATTGAGAGATAAAAACCATATAGTCATATCAATTGATGCAGAAAAAGCATTTGACAAAATCCAACACCATTTCTTGAGAAAAACTCTCAGCAAGATGGGAATAGAAGGATCATACCTCAACATAATAAAAGCCATATATGACAAACCCACAGCCAACATCATACTCAATGGGCAAAATCTAAAACCATTTCCCCTAAGAACAGGAACAAGACAGGGATTCCTACTCTCACCACTCCTGTTCAACATAGTGTTGAAAATACTAGCCATTGCAATCAGACAAGAAGAAATAAAAAGCATCCAAACTGGAAAAGAAGAAGTAAAACTGTCCTTATTTGCAGATGGCATGATAGTGTACATAGAAAGCCCTAAAGAATCCATAAAAAATGATTAGACAAATGAATTCGGCAGAGTAGCAGGATACAAAATAAATGCTAAGAAATCCATGGCATTTCTATACACCAATAATAAACTTACAGAAAGGGAGACTAAAAAAGCAATCCCAATTACCATCACACCAAAAATTTAAGATACCTAGGAATAAACTTAACTAAGGTGGTAAATGACCTATACGCGGAAAAATACAAGACACTGAAAAAAGAGATAGAGGAAGACGTAAACAGATGGAAGAACATACCATGTTCATGGATTGATAGAATCAACATCATCAAAATGTCCATACTACCCAAAGCAATCTATATTTTCAATGCACTTCCCATTAAAATATCTATGGCATACTTCACAGACCTAGATCGAACTTTCCAAAAATTCATCTGGAATAAAAAAAGACCCCAAATAGCTTCAACAAATCTGAGAAAGAAGAACAAAGTAGGAGGGATCTCAATACCAGATTTCAAGCTATATTACAAAGCCTCTGTTCTCAAAACTGCCTGTCATTGGCACAAGAACAGACATATAGATCAATGGAATAGAATAGAGAACCCAGAAATCGATCCAAATCACTATGCTCAATTAATATTTGACAAAGGAGGCATGAACATACAACGTAATCAAGATTCTCTTCAATAAATGGTATTGGGAAAATTGGACAGATATATGCAAAAAAATGAAACTAGACCACCAACTTACACTATACACAAAAATAAACTCAAAATGGATCAAGGCCTTAAACATAAGAAGGGAAACAATAAAAATACTAGAGGAATCTATAGGCAGGAAAATCTCTGACATATGCCAAAAGAACTTCTTCGCTGATACTGCTCCTAGAGCAATGGAAGCTAAAGAGAAAATAAACAAATGGAACTACATCAAAATAAAAAGCTTTTGTACAGCAAATGAAACTATCAATAAAACAACAAGAAAGCCCATTGCAAGGGAGCATATATTTGCCAATGATGTCCACGAAGGGTTTAATCTCCAACATTTACAGGGAACTCGTGCAGCTTAAAAAAAGAAGATAAACAACCCAATCAAAAAATGGGCAACTGATCTAAATAGACACTTTTCGAAAGACAACAGAAGGAAGGCCAAGAGACATATGAAAACCTGCTCTAAATCACTAATCATCAGTGAGATACAAATCAAAACAATAATGCGTTACCATCTCACACCTGTCAGAATGGCCATTATCAACAAGTCAACAAATGACAAGTGCTGGAGAGGATGTGGAGAAAAAGGAACCCTCGTGCACTGCTGGTGGGAATGCAGACCTGTGCAGCCACTGTGGAGAACAGTATGAAGTTTCCTTAAAAAACTAAAAATAGAACTCCCATTTGACCCAGTGATCCCACTTCTAGGAATATATCCCAAGGAACTGGAAACATCAATCAGAAAGGATATATGCACCCCTATGTTCATAGCAGCACAATTCACCATAGCTAAGATTTGGAAACAGCCTAAGTGTCCATCAGCAGATGAGTGGATTAAAAAACTGCGGTACATCTACACAATGGAATACTACACTGCAGTAAAAAAAGAAGGAGCTCTTACCATTTGCAACAATATGGATGGAGATGGAGAACATTATGCTTAGTGAAATAAGCCAGGCAGAGAAAGATAAATATCACATGATCTCACTCATTTGTGGAATATAATGAACAACATAAACTGAGGGGGGAAAAAAAAGATCCAGAAACAAAGAAACATCAATCAGAACATCAAACGTCAGGGAAGAAATTGTGCGGTAACCAGAACCCAAGAATGCCTGAGAACGCCTTTCTAGCCATGCTCGCAATCATCAGATGTACGGTAATTTTACCTGGGACAAGAGGGGAAGTATTTTGGACTTATGCTCCTGACCCTTCATGGGTAAGACCCTTTACGTGGGCTGATCCCCTGACTAATGTAGTTACCAATAATACCAAACACCTTGGTAATCCAGGAGGTCCATGGGTGGGGCAAGAAAGTATAAATACACAGGGGTCTCCACCCAGCTTCCCTTTTGTATGACACAAAATCAAAACAATGCCTCTTTGTGTGTACAATTAAAAAGAGGTTTCTGGCTTGTGTGGACACCAAAGAAAGGGTGTCACTACTATCACTACTTGCCCCTGGTAGAGGTGCAGAAAATGTAACTAAGACCTTGTCTATACGAAAAGAAATGGACAGCCAGTTTGAAAGGGGATTTCCATGGACTAGAACAAAGAATATCCTTACATGATATTATTCTACACTGTCATTAAAATTTTTCCCAGATTTGGATCACCCCCATTACTTATAATAGTTCCTTGCACCCTTGGGGATAAAAAAAAATCATCTGTTTAGTGCTTGGAGACAAACGTAACATATCTCTTGATATTTTAAAATTACAACAGCATAATATACAATTATCCCAAGCAAACTTACAAACTGATTCTTTGAATGTATGGCAGCAATTTAAAAAGGACATGTAAGGATTTAATCCCTTTCATTGTGTAGAAGGCCTCCTGGGAAGGCACCTGAGCATTCTATATTGGTCCCTCTTGCCCTTTAGGCCAAGAGGGACCCTCTTCTCACAATTCAATTGCTCACAGCTGTTGCCTGAGCTCTCTGTTCATGTCGAGGTTGAAGTCTCGTGATGACTGGTACCATGGATCTGTCTCTCGCCCAGTGGGGTGAACTGAGCCCTCCCTGGAGAAGAAACCCAGGTTCCCCAAGATATGTGATCAGTGCTGGGGCCCCGCCAGCAGGCGAGGGGATCCCAAGGCAGGTGCTGGGCGTGAAGGCCACAGGGACATAATGTACCAAGGAGACAGAACTGAACCTCATATCACCCTGCTTAGCCCTGGAGGATGGCAGGTTAGCCAGAGACGGGTAAGATTCCTCAGGGAAGGAACAACCTAAGACAGGCACAGTCACAGAGGGGCCATCAGGAGAGAACCTGGGGGTCAACAGAGGTGGGGCACAGACCCTCACCCCCAACTTTGCAGGGGCCTGAACACTCACCCCTTCTGAAGGAAGTCTCCTGCCCACAGTGCTGCTTAATGTCCCATGCCCAGCTCAAATCGGGACCCGGGTAGCAGACAGAGACTTGGCCGACAGCAGCTGCCCTCTCACTCCAACAAGAATTGTTTGAGTTGTCTTGTATACATGGTGTGGGGAAGTGGGCTTATGATATCTAAATCCAGCCTACCACCAGGAATGCTCAGGACCTACTCAAGAAGGCAAATAATCCTTTCCACTAATATTTACAGGGTAAAATAGGATTGTTGTTAGAGTAATAAATTTGACAGTAAAATAGTCAAGTTTTCAGGCAAATTTAAATTGGCTAGTTGAAAAAAGGGAATATTCTAGAAAAATTAATTGTACTGGACAAAAATGTGTTCCTAAAGTGTTAACTAAAATTTTTATTGATAGTTCATCTCATGACAAAATTGCACACCATGTAATGAACCTAAAACAGTAATATTATAGTGCAAAAAATTAAAATTTAAAAGCCATCAAGACTACATTATAAAATTTTCAAAAGCCTCCTAACATTTAAATCAAAAAAGGGGGGGATAGTAGAAGAATATCATGTAAGGAAAAATATCCTGTAAGTAAATTACATCTAGAAAATTAATACTTTAGAAAATTAATTGTAAGGCTAAAAGCAAGACACCCATGAAAAACACACAAGGTGTCAAAACAAGCCAGAGGAAAATCATTTGGGCAAAAAATGAAATAGGATCCCAAGTGAAATTTATAGAAAATATTCCTTTATTAACTTTTGGTCGAGAATATGTTTGTATATTTTCAGAAAACAACTCCGAGACCATGTGGATTCCAGCAACAGAGAGGAATCGAAAGGACTACTCCAGTCATGAAGACAGAAGAGAAGCAGTCCAGAGATGGAAGACGCTGACGTCGCTTTGCCATACTAGCAGTTAGCAGCTGTGCATCACTGCATGTTGCCCAGGACCAAACCAGAGAGAGTCGCACCTGCATTACCACCATTTGTCCACCATCCAGAACTGAAATGTCATTGCTGACATGTACACATAAGGAACTGTTAGACATTGAAATTGGGTCTCAAAAGAACTGTTGGCCCAGAAAGAAACTCACTACACACTGATTCATTTGCCTGTCACCATAACCATTATTGCTTGTCTTATTTTCGGTTCTTATATTTCTAATAGCACATGATCTCACTCATCTAGGGGAAATAATGAACAACATAGACTGATGAACAAGAACAGACCCAGAAACAAGGAGGCATGGATCAGACTGTCGGGCCTCAGAGGGAGGGTAGGGGGGTGGGGGTAAAGGGGAGAGATCAACCAAAGGACTTGTGTGCATGCATATGAGCCTAACCAGTGGTTAAGGACAGCAGGGGGGTGGGGGCATGCGTGGGTAGGGGTGTGGGATGGGAATGGGGGGATGAGGACAAATATGTGATGCCTTAATGAATAAAGAAATTAATTTTTAAAAATTATAAAAAAATAAAAATAAAATAAATAAATGGTGTTGGGAAAATTGGACAGATACATGCAGAAAAAATAACCCCCTTATTTTTATGGGCCTCAGCAATGCCTTCCTAACCAAACTCCTCAGTTGTCACTTCTCATACTCTTTCTTTTATTGCCATCTGTGTAAATCCCTAAAATGTGCATAGAATCTCCTCATGAGTGGAAACCATGTCTCTTGCACTAATTAATAGATTACATAACCTGAATTTCCTCATGCTTTTTCAGTCTGTAAATACAATATGGTCACAAGAATCTATACTACTGCTTATGTAAGAATGTGTCCTCCTGCAGAGAGCCCTTCAAGTACTTCTGGGACTAGCCAATAGAATCTCACCTTTGCTCATGATTAAGCCCCTGTCAGCCGTCTAGGTCCACTACCATATAGCATTCACAAATTCTTTCCTCATTTCCCGATCCCAACCTCTGCCAGGCACCAGTGTTCCCCACTGGGCACCACTGCTATTTTTGAGGGATACCACTGTGTTCACTAGGCACCAGCCTCCTGCAGTCACCACTACAATTATATTTCCTTGTGCTTGCTGCACTGCTGTGAATTAACAGTCTTCACAGACATTGCTGTTGAATGAAGGATATTAACTAAGACATGCTTTGATTTGCTTTTCCAGTGGTGGAGATAGATTGTATTGTTTTATCCTTACACTCTTTCCAGTCACCTTTGGGATCCATCAGCAGATATTTGTGAGGTGCTTTTCAGGGATTGGGGTACACCATTCTGAGTTGTTGAGCCAAATAATCCTACCTGCCATGGTTGCCAGCCTAAATCAATCTGTCCTACTCTGAAGTGTTTAGATCCTTGTATGGAAACTTCCTATCTCTGGGTCTTCAAGTTCAAATCCAAGTATGATTTTATCTCAAATTTCAAGAAAGGTCAGCTCATACCTCAAATAAAGTTTCTTTGTGCCCATCTGCTAGGCAAAATGGAGAGCTCCCTAATGCAGTTCTCACAAGGGAAGAATTAGGGAAGTAAAACAAAGAAATGCTTTCTCCACCTGAAGTGGCACCGGGAAGTGCAGCTAGGAATGAATGAACAAATGCTCTGCATGCAAAAGTGTGGTAGAAGGATGGTCAGAAGACAGTTTATGAGTGTTTGTCAGTGCTTAACAATATTACCATTCACATGGTTCCTTAGAGGCTTTGAAATGAAAACTCCTTGAGGGGACTGGAAAATGTTCACATTTAGGGTTTCTATCCACTAGACCCAAGGTCAAGTAAACCTGGTGGTGTAAAAGGTTCACAATAGAGACACAAATGGTAGGAATTTATCTTGGCTTTCTTTTTAAAGCCAATTTATCTTGGCTTTCTTTTTAAAATACCTGAAAGAATATAGAAGCACTGTAACTTTATAAAAGGCAAAAGGTAAATGCAAATTCTTCAATAATCTTAGTAAAAGAAACACTTTCAAATCATATAAAATAGGTTAGTAACTTCTTGTGACATCTAGTCATTTATATGATGTGACATATTTGTCTGAAGCCCTGGCCATTGTAGCTCAGCTGATTAGAACGTCATCCCAATATGCCATTCAATCCCCCATCAGGGCATATTAAAGAATCTCAAATTTTCTCAAACTCTTTTTATATAAACATTTTTGGAATTTCCAGGACATTCTCTCTTATATGAGTCTATAATACCATAAATAAGTTTGTATTTATACACAAGAGAAACAGGGGTGATTACTTCTCTGACAAAAGGATCTTCATCCTCTATAGAGTAATATGAGATTTACAAAAATATATTTTATCATAACTTTTCTTTTTTATGGTTTTATCTTTCTTAAATCCTGCTTTCATATTCTTTTCAGATTATAAAGGTAATGCTCATCACTAAAGAGCACTTGAGATTTGTATGAAAGTTTGTTCTTTCCAAGCCTTGCCCCTCTCCCATCCACCCCTCATTTGGTTCTGGCAGCCCTATGAGGGAGGGGGCCAGAGCAGAATTTCCCACCTATATTTTGTTTCATCTTTATTGTAATTTTTATTACAGAATTATTGTAAAATATCAAAATAATTCAACATCTAACATGGAACTTTCTTTACTGCACATGACTTTCATAACTTCTCTCCATCAAGTTAATAGTATTCTAACATTTCATATAAAAACCCACTAAGGACTGGAGGTAACGTTTTCAGCTTAGAGAAGTGGACACCAAATCCGACTGTGCATCAGAATTACCTGAATTAACTAAAACTAAGGATTCCTAAAACCCATTCCAGACTTACTGAATCAGAATCTCTGGCAGTAAGAAACTTTGGGAGAGCCTATTTTAGATGGTACCCCTGTTCCTACCTCAAGGAGAGGACTGTGCTTTCCCTAATTCCTTCAATCCAGACTGTAATATTTAACCAAACTTTACATTACAGAATGCATGAAGAGTGACATAGAGACATCCAAGGTAGTACCTTACAACTATCAGCTTATGTTTTACAATCCACATTCAATTTCCAGCCTACTTTCTGGCAGTATCCTCAAAGCAGGTGCCAGCTCAAAATCCACACAAATAGGAATCTTCAGAAATTCCCTTGAGTAGTATTCCAACTCCAGTTTCCCTTGGCTCCAGAAACTCTTGTCCTGCATCTAAGATCATTGGCTCACTTTTCCACCCCAAAGTAGTTGACACTGAGATGCTTCATTTCCTCCTGGGGAAATACTATTCCTCATCTCCAGATATCATGACAGATAATCAGGAATCCACATTCCATTTCCCAAAGACTCTCATATTTAGTCTCAAATAACACCAAGTGAGGCCATCTTTCATCTAGTATAGCAAGGTCTAACTCAGTTGCTTGTCACAGCCTTTAGGGTAAGAAAAAAATCAAACCTGCACACCTCTTTGGCCACAAACTAATCTTAATTTGAAATCTCTGGATGGGGGACAGAATCCCTGAGCAAAAGCCACATCCATTTGGGGGAAAATCCAAGCTTAATCCATCTTTAGAAAAAGGGAAATTCTCTAACTCTATTGGAGAATAGTTTGTTGAAACGCAATTTACATCACCAAACAGATTGATTAGCATCTCACTCTGAAGTAAGGTCCCTTCTGAACAAAAACTGTACGTTTTTATGACAAAAGAAGCTCATTGAGGCGAACTCCCCCCCCCAAACAAAGCCAGGACCTGCTACCCTTGAAGTGTGTCACTTCCAACTCCCTTACACTTTTCCTCCTATTTAAAACCTATTTAGGGAGAAACCAAGATGGCGGCATAGGTTAAACACCTAACCTACAGCCTGGCACAACAATTTCAAAAATATAACTAAAAGTCAAAACGGACATCATCCAGAACCACAGGAAAGCTGGCTGAGTGAAATGTCCACAACTAGAAGGAAAGAGAAAACCACAAGGAAAATCAGAGGAGCCATAAAAGCCTGAGGTATGGAGACACGGGCAGAGACACGGGCGCGCCCGTGTGCGGGGAGGACAGAGCCGGAGAGGAAGGGGCGGCTGACAGCCTGGCCGGCATTCTCTAGCAGGAAGGAGATAAAAGCTCCAGATTGCGCTGAACCCCATCTCCGACTGCACTGAACCCCAGTTCCGGGCGAAACCCTGGGAAGCCAGGCTCATGCTGGGGGAATCTGGGCTGTGGGGAGGAGGCACAGAGGAGCGGCGAAAGGCAGAGCTCCGGAGCCGCGCAAAGGACAAACTGTTGCCTGTGCCACTGAATTGCCCTAGCGGGCAGGAGACAAAAGCTCCAGACAGTGCTGAACCCCAGTTCCAACTGCACTGAACCCCAGTTCCAGGAAAGACCCTGGGAAGCTAGGCTCATACTGGGGGAATCTTGGCTGTAAGGCGGAAATGCAGAGAAGCGGCGAAAGGCAGAGCACCGGAGGCGCGCACGGGAATGTGCGCAGAGGATGGTCTGTTGACTGTGCCGCTGGATTGCCCTGGTGGGAACGAGACAAAAGCGCCAGACTGCGCTGAGCCCCAGTTCCGACTACACTGAAACCCAGTTCTGGGCGAGAATCTGGGAATCCAGATCCATTGGGGGAGAGACTAGACTGTTTGGCAGCGGGCGAAACTCCAGGGCGCTTTTTTCTCAGAGGTGTTTGCAGGGAGTACAGAGGGACGCTGAGACACGGGAACCTCATAGGGTGGGGCTGACGGGAAGCCAAGGCTGTAGGCTCCACCCTGTAACTCCGCCCCATCCAAGCTGAGCACAGAGGCTTTTATAGTTTTGCAAGTCTGGTTGAATGGGGCTGTCTCCCGGCGTAGACACGGCTGATCCTCACAGCCAATTGGACTGGAGGTTGAGTCCTCCCAGTGTGCCAACGGCAATCGAGGCTTAACAACACCAAGACTTTGCACTCAGCCCACAGAGGGGGGTATCAAGAGCGACCACCTAGGGAGATTGGGGAAGCTGAGCGATAGGGAGGCAGCCAAAAGGTGAAGACACCGAAACAGGTCACGAATAGAAGGGATGAAGGAAGGTATACTGAAGGACGACACAGTGTTCAGAACCACATTTGTAAGGTTGCTTGGGAGTCTTCTGGAGGACCAAGATGGCGGCATAGGGCAGACGCCTGATTGTTGCCTACCACAACAATTTTGAAACTGCGACTGGAAAAGAGAGAAGACACCATCCAGAACAATGGCCGGAGGAATTGCTGTGGAGGAATTGACCGATGGGAGTTGGGATCGGAAAGACGAGGCCCCGCTGGGTCCCGGATCCAGGTGCACTCGCCCGGCGACTGGTCGCCACTGCAGACCCGAGTGCCGCAGCAGTGACCTCGGACCAGCCCGCTGCCGCGCACCGGGCACACTGGAGCTTCGCTGAGCCCACCACCCAGCGAGTTCCACAGCAGCCGCCCGGGAGCTTTGAGAGAATGGCTGAGGGAATTGCTGAGAGGGAGTTGACCGACAGGAGTTGGGATCAAGAAGATGAGGCCCTGCTGGGTCCCGGGTATGGGTGAGGCCACGCCCCTGGGTCTGGGTGAGGCCATGCGCCCCTGGGTCCGGGTGAGGCCACGCGCCCCTGGGTCGGGGTAGGGCTGGATCCCAGGTCCGGGTGAGGCCATGCGCCCCTGGATACGGGTGAGGATGGGTCCCAGGTGCGGGTGAGGCCGCGCGCCCCTGGGTCCGGGTGAAGCTGGGTCCAGGGTCCGAAAGAGGCCACGTGCCCCGGGGTCCAGGTGAGGCCATGCGCCCCTGGGTCCGCGTGAAGCTGGATCCTGGGTCCGGGTGAGGCCGTGAGCCCCTGGATCCGAGTGAGGCTGGGTCCCGGGTCTGGGTGAGGCCGAGCCCCTGGGTCCGGGTGAGGCCATGCGCCCCTGGGTCCGGGTAACGCAACGCGCCCCTGGGTCCGGGAGAGGCCACGCCCCCCTGGGTACGGGTGTGGCTGGGTCCCGGGTCCAGGTGAGGCCGTGTGCCCCCGGATCCAGGTGAGGCTGGGTCCCGGGTCTGGGTGAGACTGCGCCCCTGGGTCCGGGCGAGGCCACACGCCCCTGGGTCCAGGTGAGGCCACACGCCCTTGGTTCCGGGTGAGCCTGGATCCCGGGACCGGGTGAGGCATCACACACCTGGGTCCAGGTGAGGCCACGCGCCCCTGAGTCCGGGTCAGGGTGAAGCTGGATCCCGGGTGAAGCTGGATCGCGGGTCCGGGTGAGGTCGTGCACCCCTGGATCCGGGTGAGGCTGGGTCCTGGGTCAGGGTGAAGCTGGATCCCGGGTCCGGGTGAGGCCGTGCGCCCCTGGATCCGGGTGAGGCTGGGTCCTGGGTCAGGGTGAAGCTGGATCCCGGGTCCGGGTGAGGCCGTGCGCCCCTGGATCCGGGTGAGGCTGGGTCCCGGGTCTGGGTGAGGCTGGATCCCAGGACTGGGTGAGGCCGCACACACCTGGGTCCGGGTGAGGCCACGCGCCCCTGAGTCCGAGTGTAGCTGGATCGCGGGTCTGGGTGAGGTCGTGCACCCCTGGATCCGGGTGAGGCTGGGTCCTGGGTCAGGGTGAAGCTGGATCCCGGGTCTGGGTGAGGCCGTGCGCCCCTGGATCCGGATGAGGCTGGGTCCCGTGTCTGGGTGAGGCTGCACACACCTGGGTCCAGGTGAGGCCGTGCGGCCCTGGATCCGGGTGAGGCTGGGTCCTGAGTCTGGGTGAGGCCGCGCCCCTGGGTCCGGGTGAGGCTGGGTCCGGGGTCCAGGTGAGGCTGCGCCCCTGGGTCCGGGAGAGGCCGCTTGTCCCTGGGTCTGGGTGAGGCCATGCGCCCCTGGGTCCGGGTGAGGCTGGATCCCGGGACTGGGTGAGGCCGCACACACGAGGGTCTGGGTGAAGCCACGCGCCCCGGGGCCTAGGTGATGTTGGGTCCCAGGTCCGGGTGAGGCCACGTGCCCCTGCGTCCGGGCGAGACCAAACCAGAGGGAGTCGGGCCTGCATTACCACCATTTGTCCACCATCCAGAGCTGAAAAGTCAGTGCCGACATGTACACATAAGGAACTGGTGAACATTGAAATTGGGTCTCAAAAGAACTGTTGGTCCAGAAAGAAACTCACTACACACTGATTCATTTGCCTGTCAGCATAACTATTATTGCTCCTCTCACATTCGGTTCTTATAAGTATATTTCTAGTAACACATGATCTCACTCATCCAGGGGAAATGATGAACAACATAGACTGATGAACAAGAACAGACCCAGAAACAAGGAGGCATCGATCGGACAGTCGGGCCTCAGAGGGAGGGTAGGAAAGGGTGGGGGTAGAGGGGAGAGATCAACCAAGGGACTTGTGTGCATGCATACGAGCCTAACCAATGGTTAAGGACAACAGGGGGTGGGGGCATTCGTGGGGAGGGGTGGGGTATGGGAATGGGGGGATGAGGACAAATATGTGACACCTTAATCAATAAAGAAATTTTAAAAAATAAAAAAAATAAAACCTATTTAGCTCAAATCCCTCTTCTTCCTGGAAGCCTTCCCTGACCATACTGGACCACCAGCATGTCGCCTTCCAATGAATCATGACAATTTACCCTGTTTACCTAGCAATTGTTCGCACATAATCTTGAGACTATTCTTGTAATACTTCCCTAAACATTTGAGTTATTTTATCATTTCACTTTGGGTATAAATATCTGTCACCACCACGACCATCCACATTTAATCATGAGCTACATAAGAGTGTCAATATGAGCATCTTCCCAGGCTTCTTTTTTTTATGCCATCTTTTTTTTTCTTTTATTAAGGTATTATATGTGTATATATCTTACCATTGCCCCCCCCACCACATTCCCATACATGCCCTAACCCCCTAATGTTTTGCATCAGTTGGTTATTCTTATATGCATGAATTCAAGTCCTTTGGTTGATCTCTTATCTCCCCCACCTCTCCCTAAATTTCCTGCTGTAATTTGACAGTCTGTTTGATGCTTTACTGCCTCTGTATCTATCTTTTTGTTCATCGGATTATAATGTTCTGTATTATCCATAAATGGGTGAGATCACGTGGTATTTTTCTTTCATTGACTGGCTTATTTCACTTAGCATAATGCTCTCCAATTCAATCCAGGTTGCTGCAAATGGTAAGAATTCCTTCTTTTTCTATGGCAGCATAGTATTCCATTGTGTAGATGTACCATTGTTTTCTGATCCAGTCATCTGCTGACAGGCACGTAAGCTGTTTCCAAATCTTAGCTATTGTAAATTGTGCTGCTATGAACATAGGGGTGCATATATCCTTTTTGATTGGTGTTTCTAGTTTCTTAGGATATATTCCTAGGAGTGGGATTACTGTGTCAAATGGAAGTTCCATTTTCAGATTTTGAGGAAACTCCATACTGTTCTCCACAGTGATTGCACCAGTCTGCATTCCCACCAGCAGTGCATGAGGGTTCCTTTATCTCCGCATCCTCACCAGCACTTATCCTTTATTGATTTACTGATGATTGCCATTCTGAGAGGTGTGAGATGGTACCCAATTATCGTTTTGATTTGAATCTCTCGGATAATTAGTGACTTTGAGCATGTATTCATGTGTCTCTTGGCATTCCTTCTGTCTTCTTTCAAAAAGATTCTATTTGGATCCGTTGCCCATTTTTTTATTGGGTCATTTATTTTCCTTTTATTAAGTTGTATAACTTGCCTGTAGATGATGGAGATTAAAACTTTATCAGTGATAACATTTGCAAATATGTTCTCCCATACAGTGGGCTTTCTTGTTGTTTTGTTGAGGGATTCTTTTGCTGTGAAAAAGCTTTTTATTTTGATGTAGTCCCATTTGTTTATATTCTCTTTACCTTCCAATGCCCTAGGAGCAGTATCAGTGAAGAAGTTCTTTCGGCATATGTCTGAGATTTTGTTGCCTGTGGATTCTTCTAGTGTTTTTATGGTTTCCCATCTTATGTTTAAGTCCTGTATCCATTTTGAGTTTATTTTTGTGTATGGTGTAAGTTGGTGATCATTTTCTTTGCATGTATCTGTCCAATTTTCCCAACACCATTTATTGAACAGACTGTCTTGACTCCATTGTATGTTCATGCCTCCTCTGTCAAATATTAATTGAGCATAGTAGTTTGGGTTGATATCTGGATTCTCTATTCTATTCCATTGATCTATATGTCTGTTCTTGTGCCAGTACCAGGCTCTTTAAAGAATAGTGGCTTTGTAATACAGCTTGAAATCTGGTATTGAGATCCCTCCTACTTTATTCTATTTTCTCAGAATTGCTGTGGCTATTCGGGGTCTTTATTTATTACAGATGAATTTTTGGAGAGTTCTTTCTAAGTCTCTGAAATATGCCATTGGTATTTTAATGGGGAGTGCATTGAATCTATAGGTAGCTTTGGGTAGTATGGACATTTAAATGATGTTGATTCTACGAATCCATGAACATGGTATGTTCTTCCATCTGTTTATGTCTTCCTCTATCTCTTTTTTCAGTGCCCTGTAGTTTTCCGTGTATAGGTCTTTTACCTCCTTAGTTAAATTTATTCCTAGGTATCTTAACTTTTTTGGTGTGATGGTAATTGGGATTGCTTTTTTAGTCTCTCTTTCTGTACGTTCACTATTGGTGTATAGAAATGCCATAGATTTCTTGGCATTAATTTTGTATCCTGCTACATTGCTGACTTCATTTATTAAATCTATTAGTTTTTTGATGGAGCCTTTCGGGTTTTTTATGTACAATATCATGTCATCTGCAAATAAAGACAGCTTTACTTCTTCTTTTCCAATTTGGGTGCCTTTTATTTCTTCTTCTTGTCTAATTGCAATAGCTAATACTTCCAGTACTATGTCAAACAGGAGTGGTGAGAGTGGGCATCCCTGTCTTGTTCCTGTTCTTAGGGGAAATGGTTTTAGTTTTTGCCCATTGAGTATGATGTTGGCTGTGGGTTTATCATATATAGCTTTTATTATGTTGAGGTTTGATCCTTCTATTCCAACCTTGTTGAGAGTTTTTATCAAGAAAGGGTGTTGGATTTTGTCAAATGCTTTTTCTGCATCAATTGATATGACTATGTGATTTTTATCTCTCAATTGTTTTATGTGATGTATCACATTTATTGATTTGTGGATATTGTACCATCCTTGCATCCCAAGGATAAATCCTACTTCGTCATGGTGTTTGATCTTTCTGATGTACTGCTGGGTCCCATTTGCTAGAATTTTGTTGAAGATTTTGGCATCTATGTTCATGAGGGATATTGGCCTGTAGTTCTCTTTCATTGTGTTGTCTTTATCTGGTTTTGGCATAATGTTGATGCTGGATTCATAAAAGGAGCTTGCAAGGGTTCTTTCCTCTTGAATTTTTTGGAATAGTCTGAGGCGGATAGGTTTTAGTTCTTCCTTGAATGTTTGGTAAAACTCCCCTGTGAAGCCATCTGACCCTGGGCTTTTTTTTTTTGCCAGAAACTTTTTGATGACTGCTTCAATTTCTTCCATAGTTACTGGCCTATTGAGCTGTTTATATTCTTCCTGATTGAGTTTTGGAAGGTTATATTTTTGTAGGAATATGTCCATTTCCTCAAGGTTGTCCAGTTTGTTGGAATATAGTTGTTCGTAGTATTTTTTTAACAATTCTTTGTATTTCAGTGGGGTCTGTTGTTATTTCATTTCTGATTTTGTTTATTTGGGTCCTCTCTCTTTGCTTCTTGGTGAGCCTGGCTAGAGGTTCATCAATCTTATTTATCCTTTCAAAGAACCAGCTCTTGGTTTTGTTGACCTTTTGTATTGTTTCTTTGGTGACTATGTCGTTTATCTCTGCTCTGATCTTTATTATTTCCTTCCTTCTGCTTACACTGCGCTTTTCTTTTTTCTCTCTTTCTAACAATTTGAGTTGTAGGGTTAGGTAATTTATTACCATTGTTTCTTGTTTTTTGCAGTAGGCTTGTAGATCTATGAACTTCCCTCTCAGGACTGCTTTCGCTGTGTCCCATAGATTTTGGATTGTTGTGTTTTCATTGTCATTTGTTGCCATGATGTTTTTGTATTTCTTCCTTGATCTCTCTGGTAACCCAGTCATTGTTTAATAGCATGCTGTTTAGTCTCCATGTGTTTGATTTCTTTGGATTATTTTTATTGTAGTTGATTTCCAATTTTATGCCACTGTGATCTGAGAAGATGCTTGATATGATTTCTATCTTCTTGAGTTTGAAGGGACTTTGCCTATGTCCCAACATATGGTCTATCTTTGAAAATGATGCATGTGCACCTGAGAAGAATGTATATTCCATGGCTTTGGGGTGAAATGTTCTGAAGATGTGAATTAATTCCATCTGGTCTAGTGAGTCATTTAGGATTGATGTTTCTTTTCTGATTTTTTGTTTAGAGGATTTGTCCAATGGTGATAGTGGGGTATTAAAGTCTCCTACTATGATTGTATTGCTGTCAATGTCTCCCTTGATATCCTCCAGGAGTTTTTTTTATATACTTAGGTGATCATGTATTGGATGCATATATGTTTACCAGAGTTATTTCTTCTTGTTGGATTGCTCCCTTTTGTATTATGAAGTGGGTTTCCTTATCTCTTGTTATGTCCTTCACTTTGAGATTTAATTTGTCAGATATAAGTATTGCTACCCCAGCTTTTTTTTCATTTCCATTCTCCTGGAAAATCTTTTTCTATCCCTTCACCCTCTGTCTGTGTGCATCTTTTTTTCTGAGGTGGGTTTCTTGTAGACAGCAGATATATGGGTCTTGTTTTCATATCCAATCCAATACCCTATGTCTTTTGATTAGGGCATTTAATTCATTTACATTTAAAGTTATTATTGATAGGTACTTATTTGTTGCCATTTTTATTCTTTACCCCTCTGTTCCTTCTTCGCTTCCTATTTCTTTTTTTTTTTACAGTAGACCCTTTAGCATTTCTTGCATTGCTGGTTTGGTGGTTATAAATTCCTTTAGTTCTTTTTTGTCTGTGAACCTCCTGATTTCACCATGAATTTCGATTGATAACCTTGCTGGGTACAATATTCTTGGATTCAGACCCTTCCTTTGCATGACTTTGTATATTTCGTTACATTCTCTTCTGTCCTGATGTGTTTCTGTTGAGAAATCAGTTGCTAGTCTGATAGGAGTTCCTTTGTATGTAACTTTCTGTCTCTCTCTGGCTGCTTTTTTTTTAAATTTCTTTATTGATTAAGGTTTCACATATTTGTCCTCATCGCTTCCTTCCCATCCCACACCCCTCCCCACAGATGCCCCCACACCCCTGTTGTCTTTAACCATTGGTTAGGCTCATATGCATGCACACAAGTCCTTTGGTTGATCTCTCCCCCCTACCCCCACCTTCTCCTACCCTCCCTCTGAGGCCCGATTGTCCGATCGATGCCTCCTTGTTTCTGGGTCTGTTCTTGTTCATCAGTCTATGTTGTTCATCATTTCCCCTAGATGAGTGAGATCATGTGTTACTAGAAATATACTTATAAGAACCGAATGTGAGAGGAGCAATAATAGTTATGCTGACAGGCAAATGAATCAGTGTGTAGTGAGTTTCTTTCTGGACCAACAGTTCTTTTGAGACCCAATTTCAATGTCCACCAGTTCCTTATGTGTCCATGCTGGCACTGACTTTTCAGCTCTGGATGGTGGACAAATGGTGGTAATGCAGGTCTGACTCCCTCTGATTTGGTCTCACCTGGACCCAGGGGCACGGCTTCACCCGGAATCAGGGGCACGTGGCCTCACCCGGACCCATGGGCGCATGGCCTCATCCGGACCCAGGGGTGCGTGGCCTCACCCGGACCCAGGACCCAACCTCACCCAGATCCAGGGGCGCACGGCCTCACCCGGACCCAGGGGCGCATGGCCTCACCCAGGCCCAGGCCCCAGCCTCATCCGGACCTAGGGGCGCATGGCCTCTCCAGGACCCAGGGTGTGGTCTCACCCGGACCCGGAACCCAGCCTCGTCCGGATCCAGGGGCACATGGCCTCACCTGGACCCGGGATCCCGATTCAGCTGGACCCAGGGGCCTGTGGCCTCACCCGGACCCAGGGGCGCGTGGCCTCTCCCTGACCCAGGGGCTGGCCTCACCCGGGCCCAGGCCCCAGCCTCATCTGGACCCAGGGGCACGTGGCCTCTCCTGGACCCAGGGGCGCGCGGACTCACCCAAACCCGGGACCTAGCCTCACCCGGATCCATGGGCGCATGGCCTCACCCGGACCCGGGACCCAGCCTCACCCGGATCCAGGGGCACACGGCCTCACCTGGACCCGATTTCCAGGTACACCAGGACCCAGTGGCGTGTGGCTTCACCCGGACCCAGGGGCACGTGGCCTCTCCCAGACCTAGGGGCGCAGCCTCAACCGGACCTGGAACCCAGCCTCACCCAGGCCCAGGGGCGCGTGGCCTCTCCCGGACCCAGGGGCGTGGCCTCAACCAGACCCGGGATCCAGTTTCACCCGGACCCAGGGGCACACGGCCTCACCCGGACCCGGGATCCAGCTACACCCGGATCCAGGGGTACATGGCCTCACCTGGACCCAGGGGCGCAAGGCCTCACCCAGAACGGGGATCCAGCTGCACCCGGATCCATGGGCACATGGCCTCACCCAGACCCAGGGGCGTGTGGCCTCACCCGGATCCAGGGGTGCATGGCCTCACCTGGACCCAGGGGTGTGGTCTCACCTGTACCCGGGACCCAGCCTCATCCGGATCCAGGGGCACACGGCCTCACCCGGGATCGAGATACACCTGGACCCAGGGGCGTGTGGCCTCACCCGGACCCAGGGGTGCGTGGCCTTGCCCGGACCCAGGGCGTGCTGACTCACACAGACCCAGGAACCATCCTCACCCGGATCCAGGGGCACATGGCCTCACCCGGATCCAGGGGCGTGTGGCCTCACCCGGATCCAGGGGCACATGGCCTCACCCGGATCCAGGGGCGTGTGGCCTCACCCGGACCCAGGGGCACGTGGCCTCACCCAGACCCAGGGGCGCGTAGCCTCTCCTGGACCCAGGGGCGCAGCCTCACACGGACCCAGGACCCAGCCTCACCCAGATGCAGGGGCGCGACCTCACCCGGACCCAGGACCCAGCCTCACCCAGATGCAGGGGCGCATGCCCTCACCCGGACCCGGGATCCAGCTTCACCCAGACCCAGGGCCGTGCGGCCTTGCCCGGATCCAGGGGCGCATGGCCTCACCCGGACCCGGGACCCAGCCTCACCCGGATCCAAGGACACACAGCCTCACCTGGGATCCAGCTATACCCGGGCCCAGGGGCGCATGGCCTCTGCCGGACCCAGGGGTGCGGCCTCACCTGGACCTGGGACCCAGCCTCACCGGGGATCCAGGGGCGCATGGCCTCACCTGGACCCAGGGGTGTGGTCTCACCCAGACCTGGGACCCAGCCTCATCCGATCCAGGGGCGCATGGCCTCACCCGGACCCGGGATCCAGCTTCACCCGGATCCAGGGGCGCATGGCCTCACCTGGACCCGGGATCCAGCTTCACCCGGACCCAGGGGTGTGCGGACTCACCCGGACCCGGGACCCAGCCTCACCCGGATCCAGGGTCACACGGCCTCACCCTGACCCGATTTCCAGCTACACCCGGATCCAGGGGCACATGGCCTCACCCAGACCCGAGATCCAGCTACACCCGGATCCAGGGGCACATGGCCTCACCCGGACCCAGCGGCGTGCGGCCTTGCCCGGACCCAGGGGCGCACGGCCTCACCTGGACCCGATTTCCAGCTTCACCCGGACCCAGGGCCGCGCAGCCTCTCCCAGACCTAGGGGCGCGGCCTCACCCGGACCTGGGACCCAGCCTCACCTGGACCCAGGGGCGCGTTGCCTCACCCAGACCCAGGGGTGCATAGCCTCACCCAGACCCAGGGGCGCATGGACTCACCCGGGCCCGTGACCCAGCCTCATCCGGACCCAGGGGCGTGTGGCCTCACCCGGATCCAGGGGCGTGTGGCCTTGCCCAGACCCAGGGGCGCGCAGCTTCACCCGGACCTGGGACTCAGCCTCACCCTGACCCAGGTCCCAGCCTCGCCCGGACCCAGGGGTGCGCGGCCTCACCCAGACCCGGGACCCAGTGGGGCTTCGTCTTCTTGATCCCAATTCCTGTTGTTCAATTCCCTGTCAGCAATTCCTTCGGCCATTTTCTCAAAGCTCGGGTGGCTGCCGCGGAATTTGTTGGGCGGCGGGCTTGGCGAAGCTCCAGTGTACCCGGTGCGCGGTGGCAGGCTGGTCCGAATTCGTTGCAGCGGCACTCAGGTCTGCAGCGGCGCCTAGTCGCCGGGCGAGCGCTCCTGGATCCAGGACCCAGCGGGGCCTTGTCTTCCCGATCCCAACTCTCATCTGTCAATTCCTTCTCAGCAATTCCTCCGGCCATTTTCTCAAAGCTCCGGGGCGGCTGCCGCAGAACTCGCTGGGAAGCAGGCTCCGCAAAGCTCCGGTGTGCCCGGTGCGTGGTGGCAGGCTGGTCTGTGGTCGCTGCGTCAGCGCTCGGGTCTTCAGCGGCGCCTGGTCACTGGATGTGTGCACCTGGCCACTTCCGGGGCACTGAGATTCTCGAAGGACTCGGAGGTCAGCAAGCACGGTCTCCCACCCCATGTCTTCCAGGGGCTCGTCTGTTCATGCTCGGCAGCGAGTGGAGCCGTCCCCTCAGCCTGGAGACCGCCAGGGGAACTGCACCGAGCACGTTCCAGGCCGCCATTGTGTCGCCTGAGCTGTAGTTCTTAAAGTGTGATCTTTGGCTCACCGGCATCATTATCTTCCCGCGTACCCCTCTCTTTTATTCTAGTTGTAGAGCACCTGCTCAGCCAGCCCTCCGGTGGTTCTGCATGGTGTCTGCTCTGTTTTCCCATTGTAGTTTCAAAATTGTTGTGGTAGGCAACAATCAGGCGTCCGCCCTATGCCTCCATCTTGGTCCTCCTTTGTGTAGTTAAGTCTTGATTGTTGTTGGTGTCACTGGGAGGAATTTTCCTCCAGGCCAATTGGCTGTGAGGACCCGCTGTATCCACAAAGGAAGAGTTGCTGTGCAGGAGACACCTTTATGGGCCGGGACTTGTTCCAGTAATGCTTTGGCGCTCACTGAGTCTGCCCCCCGAATGTGTCCCCCATGCAAGTGGTTGAAATCTGGTGTCGTCTTACACCGACTACCAGATGCCCCCGTCTCTGGGTCTCCAATGGGGTGCAGGTCAGCTACTGTCTGAGGCCACTCAGCAGGAGCTACAGCAAAAACTGCAGTTTTCTCCTCCTGCTTGAGTGGTTTTGGGGCAGTCTGACTGGAACTGCAGTTCATCTGGTTAAGCTGCCACAGGGCAGGCCATTCACATGCAAAAGCCGCTGTTTGGAGCCTGGGCGGGTTTGTAGGATGTGCGGGGCGGGTCTCTGGGCGGGGCGGGGCGGGTCTCAGGGCGGGGCGTGGTCTCAGGGCATCACTAGGCGAGGGCGGGGTAAATAGCAATGGCTGCTAGTCTGCCTTTTCTGCCTTTCTGCGTTTCCAAGTCCCCGCGTCCCATGCTCCGGCGCAGTAAACACTGATTGCTGGGCACACCTCTGCATGAAAGTCGCTCTCACTCTCCGACATGATGGCTGAGAGTCCAGCTTCTCCATGTAGGTGTCTGGGTCTCCCGTGCGTCCCCAGAGACTGGATTTCAGAGCGATGGGGAGCTAATCTCCCCTAGGGTTGAAAAAAAAAGCCGCGCATCCCTTCCCCCGCCACCAGCCCGACCCACGTGCCTCCGCACCTCAGCCCCTCCACGTTTGCTCTTTCCTCTTCCCTCTTAGTTGTAAATCCACCATACAGCCAGCTCTCCTGCGGTTCTGGGTGGCAGACGCTCTGTCCTCTAGTTGTAGTTTTGAAATTGCTGTGCGTGGCGCAGTTCATTTGTTTAACTTTGCCGCCATCTTGGTTCTCCTTCCCGGTTTGATTTTTTAAGAACGATCCTTCTGGGCTTCTGAAGTAGAGATTCCAGAAAGATGTCTCAGCTTCCTCTCTCTTATCTGCCTGGGCCATTATTATCCACGTGGTATTCTTGGGTGGCAGCGTTTTAGGTCAGGGGGTTCTCTCTGGTAGATGGAAGTGGAGGGTCAAGGCGGCTGGATCCCTGGGTGTGAACTCTCTGGCTTGTATTTTCCTTTAAAACATTTTTATTAAACATTAAATGCACCCCCAAAAGTTAATAATATATGCAAAATGTCAAACCATGACAAAGCGAACCCTCCCTAAGCCCACCACCCATCGTCCCCAGGGGTACATCTTCCCAGAATGAGGAGAACAGATGGGAGGAGGACAGAACAGCCCCTGGAGACCAGATCAGTTCTCTGGCTGCTTTTAAGATTCTTACTTTGTTGTTGGTGTTTGCCAATTTAATTATAATGTGCCTTGGCATAGGTCTTTTGGGGTTGATTTTGCTTGGGACTCTGTGAGCTTCTTGGATTTGTGTGGGTTTTTCTTCCCTATATCAGGGAAGTTTTCTGTCATTATTTCTTCAAACAGGTTTTCTATTCCTTGCTTAGTTTCCTCTCCTTCTGTAACCCCTATTATGCAGATGTTGTTTTGTTTTGTGTTGCCCAAAGTTCTTTTAGGCTCTCCTCCTGCTTTTTCATTTTTTTTTTCTAGAAGCTGCTCTTTGGGTATTTTTTTCCATCTTGTCTTCTAGCTCACTGATGCGGTCCTCTGCTTCTTCTAGTCTACTCTTGATGCTTTCTATTGAGTTCTTTACAGCAGCAATGTCATTTTTAATTTCTTCTTGGTTCTTCTTCATTTCCTCTTGGTTCTTACTCATATTGTTGAATTTGTCTTCCATTCTTTTCAGCCACCTTATGACCATTTCTCTGAATTCTTTTTGTGGTAGGTTGTTTGCCTCTATTTTGTTTACTTCCTTTTCTGGTGATGACTGCTTTTCTTTCATATGCGGGCTGTTTCTTTGTCTCCCCATGGTCTCTCTTCTCTGGATGTCTGGTTATGTAGTTCTCTCTCTCCTTATCCCAGGAGAAATCTGACCCTTCCGTGGTGGAGTGCAGAGCTCCTCCGAATCTGCGTGTTTGCACCAATTGGGGAGCGGTGCTCTGGGGCTCGCAGCTGTTTGGTGTCTGCCACAGCCATAGATTTTCATGCTTCCGATAATTTCCACTCTCTCCTTCACGATGGCACGGTCTCCACATCTGAGCCTGTAGCTCTGGGAGGGGGCCCAGCAGCAGTGGGGGCTGCCCAGTCAGGGGAACCCCATCCAGCAGTCCCCCACCTTCTCCTGGAGTCTAACTGTCCCCTAATTTGCCAACAAACACTCCCCACTCGACCCTCAGATGCTCTTTCTTTCCGCTCTGGGACAAGGCTTGGAACACCTCTGTCTATTCTGCTGCCATTTTCTGAATCCCCCATAGGCAATAATTTTAGTACCTGCTCCTCCGGCTCGGGGTGGGGTTCCACTAGGGCTCCTCTAATCCGGTCCTTCCCCGGGGCTATGGGACGTGCTCCCATTGCAAGGAAACAGCTTCTGTCTCTCCCCAGGCTTCTTAAGACTATCTGAGAGCCAGTTTTCTATTGTACTCCAGGACTAAATCTTGTCTGTTCTTGTCACACAAGTAACCATTGAGTAGTTGAAATAAATAATTGAAAATATCCTGCTGCTCCAAAATATGTTTATGAAGTTTATATAATTATTCAGTCCTCACAAGAACCCTATATGGCATATGTTGGCATTGTTCACATTACATGAATGAGAAAACTGAGATTCAGAAAGTTAAGCAGATGTCCTGGGGTCACATAGCTGAATTACACATAAATAATTCTGACATGATATCCAAAAAATGTTCTCCTAAGTATTATTTTTTTTGATAAATCTTTATTGTTCTATTTATTACAATTGTTCCTCTTTTTTCCCCCCATAGCTCCCCTCCACCTGGTTTCCACCCCACCCTCTGCCCTTACCCCCCACCCCCGCACTGTCCTCATCCATAGGTGTACAATTTTTGTCCAGTCTCTTCCCGCATCCCTCACACCCCCTTCCCCCTGAGAATTGTCAGTCCACTCCCTTTCTACGCCCGTGATTCTATTATATTTACCAGTTTATTCTGTTCATCGGATTTTTTATTCACTCGATTTTTAGATTTACTTGTTGATAGATATGTATTTGTTGTTCATAATTTTTATCTTTAACTTTTTTCTTCTTCTTCTTCTTCTTCTTCTTCTTCTTAAAGAATACCTTTCAGCATTTCATATAATACTGGTTTGGCAGTGATGAACTCCTTTAGCTTTTTCTTATCTGTGAAGCTCTTTATCTGCCCTTCAATTCTGAATGATAATTTTGCTGGGTAGGAAAACCAAGATGGCGGCATAGGTTAAACACCTAACCTACAGCTGGGCACAACAATTTCAAAAACACAACTAAAAGTCAAAACGGACATCATCCAGAACCACAGGAAAGCTGGCTGACTGAAATGCCCACAATTAGAAGGAAAGAGAAAACCACAAGGAAAATCAGAGAAGCCGTAAAAGCTTGAGGTATGGAGACACGGGCGGAGACACGAGCCCGCGCGCATGCGGGGAAGACGGAGCCAGAGAGGAAGGGGCGGCTGACGGCCTGGCTGGCGTTCTCTGGCGGGAAGGAGATAAAAGCGCCAGATTGTGCTGAACCCCAGCTCCGACTGCACTGAACCCCAGTTCCGGGTGAAACCCTGGGAAGCCTGGCTCATGCTGGGGGAATCTGGGCTGTGGGGCGGAGACACAGAGGAGTTGCACCGGAGCCGCACACGGGAATGTGCGCAGAGGAGAGTCTGTTGCCTGTGCCGCTGGATTGCCCTAGAGGGAAGGAGACAAAAGCTCCGGACTGTGCTGAACCCCCAGTTCCAACTGCACTGAACCCCAGTTCTGGGAAAGACCCGGGGAAGCCAGGCTCATACTGGGGAAAGCTGGGCTGTGGGGCAGAGGTGCAGAGAGGTGGCGAAGAGCAGAGCACCGGAGGCGTGCACGGGATTGTGCGCGGAGGATGGGCTGTTGACTGTGCCGTTGAGTCGCCCTGGAGGGAAGGAGACAAAAGCGCCAGACTGCGGTGAGCCCCAATTCTGACTACACGGAAACCCAGTTCCGGGCGAGAATCTGGGAATCCAGATTCATTGGGGGAGAGACTAGACTGTTTGGCAGCGCGCGAAACTCCAGGGCGCTTTTCTCTCAGAGGTGTTTGCTGGGAGTACAGAGGGACACAGGAACCTCATAGGGCGGGGCTGACGGGAAGCCAAGGCGGTAGGCTCCGCCCTGTAACTCCGCCCCATCCAAGCTGAACACAGAGGCTTTTACAATTTTGCAAGTCTAGTTGAATGGGGTTGTCTCCCGGCACAGACACAGCTGATCCTCACAGCCAATTGGACTGGAGGTCACATCCTCCCAGTGTACCAACAGCAATCAAGGCTTAACAACACCAAGACTTTGCACTCAGCCCACAAAGGGGGGTATCAAGAGCGACCACCTAGGGAGATTGGGGAAGCTGAGCGATAGGGAGGCAGCCAAAAGGGGAAGACACCGAAACAGGTCACGAATATAAGGGATGCTGTAATTCCTGCTGAGGGGCCACAGGCAGTAGCTGACCTACACTCCATTGGAGACCCAGAAACGAGGGCATCTAGTGGTTGGTGTGAGATGACGCCAGATTTCAACCACTCCCATAAGGGACACATTCAAGAGGCAGACGCAGTGAGCGCCAAGGCCTTGCTGCACCAAGACCCGGCACATAAACGTGTCTCCCGCACAGCAACTCTTCCTTTATAGACACAGAGGGTCCGCACGGCCAATTGGCCTGGAGGACAATTCCTCCCAGTGACACCAACAACAATCAAGACTTAACTATACAAACAAGGACCAAGATGGAGGCACAGGGCAGAAACCTGATTGCTGCCTACCACAACAATTTTGAGACTACAACGGGAGAGCAGAGCAGACACCATCCAGAACCACCGGAGGGCTGACTGAGCAGATGCTCTACAACTAGAATAAAAGAGAGGGGTACGCAGGATGAAGCTGATGTCGGTGACCCAAAGACCACACTTTAAAAACTGCGGCTCAGGCAACACAATGGCGGCCTGGAACGTGCTCGGCACAGTTCCCCCAGTGGTCTCCGGCTGAGGGGAAGGCTTCACTCGATGCCGAGCACGGACAGACGAGCCCCTGGGAGACATGGGGTGGGAGACTACGCGCTTGCTGACCTCCAAGTCCTTCAAGAATCTCAACGCCCCGGAAGCGGCCAGGTGCGCACGCTCGGCGACCGGCCACCGCTGCAGACCCAAGGGCCGACGCAGCCACCCCGGACCAGCCCGCCGCCGCGCACTGGGCACACTGGAGCTTTGCCGAGCCCGCCGCCCAACGAGTTCTGCGGTGGCTGCCCTGGAACTCTGAGAAAATGGCCGAAGGAATTGCTGAGAGGGAATTGACCAACAGGAATTGGGATCAAGAAGACGAAACCCCGCTGGGTCCCAGATCCGGGTGAAGCCGCGTGCCCCTGGGTCCGGGTGAGGCTGGGAACTGGGTCAGGGTGAGGCTGGGCCCCGGGTCCGGGTGAGGCCACGTGCCCCCGGGTCCGAGCGAGGCCGGGGGCCCCTGGATCCGGGGGAGCCTGGGCCCCGGGTCCGGGCGAGGCCAGGGGCCCCTGGATCCGGGGGAGCCTGGGCCCTGGGTCCGGGCGAGGCCGGGGGCCCCTGGATCCGCGGGAGCCTGGGTCCCGGGTCCGGGTGAGGCCGTGGGCCCCTGGATCCGGGTGAGGCCACGCGACCCTGGGTCTGGGAGAGGCCACGCGCCCCTGGGTCCGGGTGAGGCCACGTGCCCCTGGGTCCGGGGGAAGCTGGAGCCCGGGTCCGGGCGAGGCCGTGTGCCCCTGGATCCGGGTGAGGCTGGATCTCGGGCCCAGGAGAGGCCACGCGCCCCTGGGTCCTGGTGAGGCCATACGCCCCTGGGTCCTGATGAAGCTGAATCCTGGGTCTGGGCGAGGCCGTGTGCCCCTGGATCCGGGTGAGCCTGGCCCCGGGTCTGGGTGAGGCCGTGGGCCCCTGGATCCGGGTGAGGCCGTGGGCCCCTGGATCCGGCCGAGACCAAACCAGAGGGAGTCGGACCTGCATTACCACCATTTGTCCACCATCCAGAGCTGAGGGGTCAGTGCCGACATGTACTCATAGGGAACTGGTGGACATTGATATTGGGTCTCAAAAGAACTGTTGGTCCAGAAAGAAACTCACTACAGACTGATTCATTTGCCTGTCAGCATAACTATTATTGCTCGTCGCACATTCAATTCTTATAAGTATATCTCTAGTGACACATGATTTCGCTCATCTAGGGGAAATGATGAACAACATAGACTGATGAAAAAGAACAGAACCAGAAACAAGGAGGCATCGATCGGACTATCGGGCCTCAGAGGGAGGATAGGGGAGGGTGGGGGAGGGGGGACAGATCAACCAAAGGTCTTGTGTGCATGCATATGAGCCTAACCAATGCTTAAGTTCAACAGAGGGTTGGGACATCCATGGGGAGGGGTGTGGGATGGGAATGGGGGGATGAGGACAAATATGTGACACCTTAATCAATAAAGAAATTAAATAAAAAAATAAAAAAATAAAAAAATAACTTTGCTGGGTAGAGTTGTCTTGGTTGTAGGTTCTTGCTATTCATCTCTTTGAATATTTCTTGCCACTCCTTTCTGGCCTGCATAGTTTCTGTTGAGAAATCAGCTGACAGTAGTATGGGTATGCCCTTGCAGGTAACTAACTGCTTTTCTCTTGCTGCTTTTAATATTCACTCTTTGTCTTTTGCTCTTGGAATTTTAATTATGATGTGTCTTGGTATGGTCCTCTTTTGGATTCCTTTTGTTTGGGGTTCTGTGTTCTTCCTGGACTTGTAAATCTATTTCTTTCACCAGGTGAGGGAACTTTTCTGTCATTATTTCTTCAAATAGGTTTTCAATATCTTACTCTCTCTCTTCTGGCACCCCCATAATTCTTATATTGGTACACTTGAAGTTGTCCCAGAGGCTCCTTACACTATCTTCATATTTTTGGATTTTTTTCTTTTTGCTTTTCCAGTTGGGTGTTTTTGCTTCTTTGTATTTCAAATCTTTGACTTGATTCTTGTGATCCTCTAGTTTGCTGTTGGATCTCTGTATATTATTTTTTATTTCAGTCAGTTTATGCTTAATTTCTAGTTGGTCCTTTTTCATATCTTTGAGGGTGTCACTAAATTTATCAGTCTTTTCTAGAAAATTCTTGAAAAACCTTATAACCATGGTTTTGAACTCTATATCCAGTCTTTTGCTTTCTTCCATTTCTTTCATTTGTGACCTGTTTCTTTGTCTCCACATTTTGGCTGCTTCCCTGTGTTGATAGAGTGGCTTTTTGTACTAGGTGTCCTATAGGGCCCAGTGGCTCAGCCTCCCCAGTTACCTGAGGTGGACACTCTTGGTGCACCCCTTTGTGGGCTGTGTGCACAGTCTTGTTGTAGTTAAGCCTTGATTGTTGTTGGTATCACTGGGAGGAATTGACCTCCAGGCCAATTGGCTGTGAGGATCAGCTGTGTCTACGATGGGAGAACTTCTGTTCTGGAGACACCCTTGTGAACCAAGACTTGCAAAAGCCTCTGTGCTCATCTTGGATAGGAAGGAGTCTCAGGGCAGAGCAGACAGTAATGGCTTCCCATCAGCCCTGCCCTAAGAGGCCCCTGGGTTTCAGTTTCCCGCAGTAATCGCTGCAAGCACTTCTGGGAGAAAGCCGCCCTCGAGTTTTGCCCGCTTCCAGACAGTCCACTTTCTCCCTGAATGAGTCTGGGTTCCCATAGTCTCACCCAGAACTGGAATTCAGAGTAGTCGGGAGCTTTTGTCTCCCTCCCGATTGAGAAAGCCCGCCACATACTCAGTTGCCAGCCCTCTACGCATGCGCACCTTTGTACCTCTGCCTTCCACTGTTCCTCTTAGTCTCAGTGTGCTTTTCTCTTTCCTGACAGTCCAGTTTATCTCTGTATGAGTCTGGGTCCCCAGAGTCTCGCCCAGAACTGGAGTTCAGAGCAGTCGGGAGCTTTTGTCTCCCTTCTGATTGAGAAAGCCAGCCATGTACTCATATGCAAGCCCTCTCCAAGCGTGCACCTCCGTACCTCTGCCTTTTGCAGCTTCTCTGAGTCTCCGTGTGCTTTTCTCTTTCCTTCTAGTTGTAGAATCTCCACTCAGCCAGCCTTCCTGTGGTTCTGGATGATGTCCGTTTTGTCTTTTAGTTGTAGTTTTGAAATTGTTGTGCAAGGCAGCAGTTTAGGTGTTTACCTATGCCGCCATCTTGGTTTCTCTCCTCCTAAGTATTATTTTAAACTGCTTCCCCAGAAGTTTATTTTGACTGGATGTATCGGAAGGTATATGATAAATTAAGGTTAGGCTGTGAAATCTGTATTTATTTTGATAAGCAATGGGGTGCTATTGAAGGCTCTTGAACACAGAAATGACAGGATCAGTGTTAGGTATTAGGAAGATCAATCTGACAGTAGGGTGTAAAATGAGAGTGGTGAGAATCTCAACGGGGAAGACCAGTTAGTAAGTAAAGGCAATAGTCCAAGTGAAAGAGCAATTAGAACTTGAAGGAAGAAGGTAAATGTGCAAGACAGAGGGGGTGATTATAAAAGGTGATAGGAGAAGATTTGACTTTGGGTGGTGGGTACACGGTGTAATATCAGATCTTGTAACATGGAAACCCACATATGAAACTTATATGTTCATTTTGACCAATCTCACCCCAATCAATTTAATAAATAAAATAAAACATTAAGAAGGAATGTTTCTATAGCCAAAGAAGTAAAGAAAAGGGCAATCTCTCAATATTATACAAAATAAGCCTAGTTTTACTTGATACCCCTTTTCTCTTGTCTGTTATGATTCTTATCCCCTTTCTTGCCTTGTGACTTGGCTACAGTCACCTTACTGGGGACATTTCTGTTAGGTCCTTAAATATTCCTAAGGAACACAAACATTTAAAAGTTAAAATTGTGATTATTCCACCTTGGAGCAGAGTCACAATATTAAATCTTCAGGGCAGAAATGTATTAAAATATGCTCGATGTTTCTGCCTGATTCAGACACTTCAGCTTGAATAATGTTTCAGACTAATACATTGAAATTAAAGATGACAAAGTGTAAATCAGGAGCCTCTTTTTAAAACAGCATGTTATAGAAAACAAGCAATTTTAACTTGTATTAAAGTCAGGAATTTGTATCAACCCTAGAAGGTTAAAAATTATATGTATGTTTTTTGTTAATGAGAACCTAATTACTAATTTTAAAAATATTTAAAGAGAATATTCCTAACCCATGAATACTGAAAATAGGGTGATGAAGGCCTAGGGCAGAGACTGGGGCGGGGTGGTGGGTGGTGGCCAGAAGAGGTCAACAATAAAGATTTTTTAAAAATTAAATTAAACTTTTTTCAATGCCTGATGTAAACATTATTTTTTTCTCCTACTTATTTTCTGTCCTTTCCTATCAGACCTTCTTCAATACGATTTTTCTATATCTCTTTTGATTATTTTATTTTTATATCTCCAGAAAAGTACATGGTTAGATGCTACTCAGACAAATATGCTATTACCCACAATGATGGTGACCCACTGTGTACCATGTTTTATGCATCAAATATATTTCCTTAGCTTCCAATATTTGGGATTACTGATGTTGCAATAATACATTAGGCACATTGTGGTAGTACTGAAGCAGCAAGAAAGGAATATTACTTTATTAATACAGGGTTAAAGATGTGCTCATTCATTGAGGGAAGGAAACACACAGTAAAAAGAACATATGCTCAACCTCTCTGATACCAAGGAATCCAGAAGAAACCTCATCTTACAAAATTAGCACACAGCCTTGCTCCACAGTGTGCCCCTCCAACTCTTCCAATGGTCTTTCTCATTTTAGTAGTAGAATGGTTAATACCAAAAAGGTTTACACCAAAATGGGAAGTTCTCCTATTTACTGCATTCTGAAAGCCTTACTGTCCTGTGCCACTATTTGGTGTGCATATTATAATAAAATCCATATGAGAGTGTTTATATTTTAAAGATGTGCTCTAATGTGTTCTGAGTTAACGCTTTTGACAATACTGTATAGATTCAACACAAAGCTAACTGAAAGGCTAATCTTCCCATTGTTACACTTTAATTAGTGAGACCTGCCATTATAACTTTTTATGATGGGAAGTATCAGGCCTGTTATCTTACTTTTAAGCCTTATTCAAAAAACAGAAATGCAACTGAAAAGACAAAGGAAATTGCATTTTATGGCACAATAAAAAGAGTCTTTAAAAATCCAGGGAAGTTCCCAAACTGCCAATGAAAACTACTTGGAGGCAGCACCACCAAGAAGGGAGCCATTTACTGAGTATACAACATTAGCAATCAGCTACCTCCCTAATCCTCTCCAGAATCCAAGGGACAAGAAAGAATAAGGACATTTCATAAAAGTGCCTGTAAGGACGCCCTTTCAATTACATCTCTTAATATGTAGGAATTTAGAGATGAGTTCCAAAGCTAGAATTATCCTGGTTTATCATACTTGGGTTCTTTTTAACATCAGGTTGGAGTTAAATGACAAACATTTATTGCAACTTATTTTAAATTAATTACATCTATTTCATTATTTGTCTCACTAAAAATTGTTCTGACACCTTAGCAGAAAATTTGACATTGAAAATAAAAAAAAATCATTACTAAAAATGTAAGGAATTGGATTACAAATTAGCATAAAATTAGGAACCACCCAACCAAAATTTTATAGGTTGAGCTACTTTATTTTTTAAGATAAGTTGAATTTAGCAAACTTGACATTTAAGTAAATAGTGCACTCAAAAAGTTCGCAGGAAATTGTAACTTAGGGGGAAAAAAGCTAAAAACAATCCAGAAGCCACAGACAAAAATATGGCTTTTTTTCTGATTTTATACAATCCTTTTCTGCAAACACTATTTATATAAACATTATTGTAGTTTGTCCTCAAGATAGAAGAGGCTTGATATGAATTAATGTACTGTTTTGAGAATATGTGCATGTTTTGAGAGCACATGAGACAAAAATACACACACAAAGTTGAAAATGTGATTTTGTTTTTGGAATGAGAAATAATTGTTTACTGATAAAACAAAATTATTAAAGTTAAATCAAGGGTACAGTGCTTTTTGTGAAGTGAAAAATAATCTATTACTGCTAAAATCATTTTCCTTCATTCTTTCATTTTTCTCTCATTTGGGTAGATTCAGTTAATTTACCTTTCCTCTGACTGGAAACCAAACCTTTTAACCGAGATAAAGGAGAGCTTTGCAAAGCAAAATAAGAAAAAGAGCAGGGGTTGGAGGTGGGAGGGTAGTTGTGAAGGGGTGGTTCTAAAAAAAGGGAAGATGCTGCCTTATAAAGCGCCTGCTTTGCAAATTCCAACACACTGCCAATTTGTTCCCATTGTCCATTCCTTATCTGCAGTTAAAGGCTGGATCCTACAACAGAAACCCAGTTCAATGCACACTCCAGTTCTAGAACTTTCCTCAGCCCTACCCAAACCACAAGGGAATTATACAAAAGAAAAGGATGCTCTCCTCTTTTCCTACCTCCACCATTACTGCCCCCATTTCATCTAGGCAGCTTGGGAAGGAGAACAAAAGGTTGCCTTTGACATCTGTTGAGTCACCAAGCATTAACTATTCCGGTTCCATCATCTGACTACATTGTGAGTTAATGTTCAAGTTGAAGAAATTTTTTTAAGAATCTGTGAGGTAGTCCAGGGACTCTATCAGTGATTGTAGGGAGAAATAAATTATGAGTTTAAAATAACCCAAAACTTCAAAAGCAAATTTTGGAACATAACTTATTATTTGTTGGAACTGCCTGTACTAAAAAAGACTCAGTGGAGAGCACTCTATGGCTTAAAAAATGTAGATAAACCCTAAGTGGTTTGGCTCAGTGGATAGAGCTTCGGCCTGCACACTGAAGGGTCCCAGGTTCTATTCAGGTCAAGGGCATGTACCTTGGTTGCGGGCACATCTCCAGTAGCGGGTGTGCAGGAGGCAAGCTGATCGATGTTTCTCTCTCATCGATGTTTCTCTCTATCCTTCTCCCTTCCTCTCTGTAAAACACCAATAATATATATATATATATATATTTATATTTATATTTAAAAATGTAGATAAGTTAAATGTCTCTACTTGCTTCATTCAAACAGGTATTTTCTTTACTATAATGAAAAAAAAATCCTTTAGCATCCATAATGATAAAAGTTAACTTATAGTTAGTGTTTCCTTCCAACTAAAACTGTTGTAATGTCTGTCTAATAGAAGTATAGGGAAGGTGAAATAATTATTGTTCTTTGGACTCATAGATGGAGAGCAGGCTGACAGCTGTGGGAGGTGGTTGGGAGGCTGGGTTGGGGGAAGATTGAGCAAAAAAGTAAATACTCAAGGACAGAGACAACAGTGTGATGATTGAGAGGGAGGTGGAGAAGGGTATAGGGAGCATAAATGATGATGGAAGGAGACTTGGGGTGATGAACACACAGTCCAGTGTACAGATGAAGTGTTGTGGAATTGAAACCTGTATAATTTTGTTAACCAGTGTCACCCCAATAAATTCAATAAAAAGGAAAAAAAAATTATTGTTCTTATTCATTACAGAAAAAGCAAAGGCATTAATTTACTATTTAGGAAGTACTAGAATTCTTCAGACAGCACAGTACTTATAAGGTTATCATTTTTAATATGTCATGGTAATTGACATACAAAGTTGCAGAAATCTGGAGGAGGATTTTTGGCATAAAGAACAGGAAATGATCAGAAATACAAAAAGACTTAAGTTTGGCATTTAAATTAAACATTAAATCAAACATAGACATGCTGAGGAATCTATCCCCTGCTTTTAAATACCAATTTGTCCTCAGAGCTACATCTCTGTATCTCTGAATGGTTGGCAGTTCTATGTTGGCAAAATGAAAAAGAGAAAATTGAGACAATTGTCCACACTGGGAAAATATTGCCTCAGACAAAAGTCATTTTGAAGTTTATTAATTAAGCAGGCCATTTTGATATACTGACTCTTAAAAACCACTGGTGAACAAGTAGATAAATTGGTAATAGAGAGTTTTGACAATCTCTGTAAAACAGTTTTGAAATTCTCTGAAATTCTAAAATTTCCATATATATATCAGATTCACCTGGAACACTTGTTTCAAAGGCATAACCCCAGATTCTGACATTGATAAGTTTGATTACATTCATCTGAGTTGGGTCTGAGAAATGCTAATACCAGTGATTCACAAGCCACACACCAGGTAGCCTCTTTATCCTATGATTCTGTGGAAATATCTAAACAAGCAAAAAAATAAAATGTTGATTAAATCATGTAAACAAACTTTTAGTTATTCAATGCTCATTTATTGGTGGACACTGTGCCAAGCCAGGGACATGGTAGGAACAAAAGACAGTTTCTTTAACACTCGGCTATCTATGTATAATTTCCTGACTTTCCATATCATTTTATTTGTATAAACACAGTTGTCCCTGCACAACTCCAGAACATCCAGTTGATTTAATGAATCAACCAATTTAAATAAACACAATAACTTCACAATTAATATTGAATATATTTTTTAAAAACTGAAATTTTGGTTTCGATTAGATACAGCCACTCTCTGCATTTTAGAATGCTTAAAGTAGAAAAGTTCCTGAAGTGATCCTCAGATTGTGCCTTGAATTTAACCATTTAAGGTGGGGGAAGCCCTAGCCATTTTGACTCAGTAGATAAAGCATCGGCCCTCTGATGTGTCTAGGGTTTGATTCCAGTCAAGGGCACATACCTCAGTTGTAGGCTCATACCCCTGGTTGGCCTGTGTGGGAGGCAACCAATTGATATGTCTCTCTCACATCAATGTTTCTCTCTCTGTCTCTCCCCATCTCTTCCACTCTCTCGAAAAATCAATGGAAAAAATATCTTGGGTGAGGATTAACAACAACAAAAAAAAAAAAAAAAGAAAGAAAGAAAAAGAAGGGGGAAAGGCTGAGACACACAAAATATGCTTGAGGTTAATGCTCAACTTGAGGATCAGTGAGGTTTCCCACTTCTTTCATTCTAGACAATATATTTAAAAATCAAACATAAATATTCAAGCCACTCAATTTACAGTTAGCACAGCAATTGTAATGTTTTTATAGCACTGAAGAAATGAGTTATATCATCTATTTTATACACTGATCTCTTCTGATTCTACCAGGAATTTCAGTTTTGAACACCAAACTACTGTGAACACATACTTTTAATCTAAATGAATATATATGTGTGTACACATAAGCCATGATTCCTTTATTAAATACCACATATGCATCAAATACGTTTCAATTTGTGTAGGCTACAGAAATAGTATTTCCCCACCCCAACAAAAAATGCCTGAGGCCACACATTTTTAGAAATGACTTCAAATTGAAAACAAATGCATAATTACCCTTTCAAAATAATTTAATCTTAATTAACATATTTATGTTATATAGATGCTCAATTTAAAACACTTAAAAGAAGCAAGTGTAGAAGAATTGATAAAATATTTATTGTGTATCAAGTTTTTGCATTTATTAATTACCAATTGATTTTCTGATTTAATATTTGCCCAATAGAAAAGCATACTGGTTAATTATAAATTCAAAGTTTTTTCTAGATTTTTGTTTTTTAAAATAAGGAAGTGCTTATTTCACTGTGTTCTGATTTTCAAGTACTATATTCCAAATATTCACTCACTTGTCCAAAGTGATTACAGTGTTAATAGAAGCATTGGTGCTTAAATTCAGTGTTCAAATAGCTGTATTATGCAATTAGTCAATGTGCAATTACAGGAAATCTATTGGAGCCAGATGCAAGCAATCTAGACATATGCAAACTAGAGATTAAGACTTCCTCAGTTTTATGTTTATAAGCAAATTATCCAGTTAAACAGGGCTCACTAAAGTATGAATTGCCAGGCTGAGGACCCCACCGGAGCATTTTAAACCAGTTGGACTAGTGAATTTTCATTTCAACAGTTCAGAGAGATGCCTTAAAACTCTGAAACTTTTCAGCACTGTAAAGGTGGTGTGAGTTCAAGTACCCATAGCAAAGACAACAACACCCCAAAAAAGATGTCCTTAAGGTTTTCCTTAATTAGAGCTTCTTTTTCCTCCCCCATTCAATTTCTTTCAAAATAACATCTTATCAGAAAGTCTTGTGAGAACACTTCCTGGCAGTCTCATTCACAAGATTAAATCTAGTGCATTGGACATAAACATTGAGTTTCAGTGTTCAATAACATAACATTCAATAGATGAAGCTCCATTTCATATCCTTGATATACCCACAAATCAGTTTCAAAAACCATGGAAGGTTCAGAAATGATCAAGGAATAGAAGTGTGATGGAGCAGATGCACAGATGCTGTGCTGGAAGAAAAGACAAATGCTGGAGCGCATAATGATTCTGAAAAGATTTCTTTATCAAACATGTCATTTGTTTGAAAGAACAGAGCTGTTGGCATCAGATGTGGGATATCAGCTTGTTAGCAAAGTGAAACATGATGGCTGCTAGATACTGGTGACTGATGAATCAATTGAAATTACTGATGTTGCACAACTGAACATCTTCATTTAATATGTCAATGGTCAGAAGTTAATGAAACACCTTCTGTTTGGGCTTATCACCACAACCAATAAGATGTCACATCTCAGTGGATACCCTGGCTAAATATTTTTTGTAAAGAATACTGAAGTCTTCAAAGAAATGTTATCAGCTGGCCAATCAATTACAAATTTTATTGATGATTTGATGCAAAAATATGAGTGTAGCTTTCCTGTGTAGGTTCCAACTGGGTAAAATTAATGAATTATTTGTAAATTACTTTTATGCACTAGATTTACATCAAAATGTTAAAATTCATTTATTTATCTGTACCACAAATAGCCTCCTATTATTGACTCTGGGCCATTTACAGAAGGAAGTTCCTGATTACCTGATTTTTTTAAAAAAAAGTATTTTTCCCTTACAGAAAGTTAAATAAAAAACAACAGGAACAGGAAAACTTATCTGAGAATCTACAAATCTCTTCTCCTGTCCCCACCCCAAATCCTACCTGTTCTATGGGAAGACTGTGCTTACTGACTTGATCCTTTGGACTATAGAATGAGGATATGGCCATGGGAGGCACTACAGCACTGCACTAGACATCAGTTTTGAAATTGGTCATTTAATATAACCTTGCTTAACTAAGTTTACTTTAGTAGGTAACAAACAATCAGTAAAAAAAAATAAGTTTAATACAGCTGGCTCCCACATTTAATAGGGTAGGATCAGAAAGATAAAGGTGATAAACCAGTGAAGAAAGGAATAATGAAAAAAAAAATCTCCTCTGTACAAAAGTCATTATCGTTCAGCAATACAGACTCTGGGAAACTCCAGGTCCCAAAAGTCAGTGGGAAGGAAAGAAATGCTCTCCACTTAGTGTATTGCTGTTTTTGTTTCATTTTACTACATAGATATGCCTATAACTGAGAAAAAATACATTTCATAATGCTGTAATACATCATTTCTATACTTTCAGTCAAGCCTCAATTTTATTAACATACTAGAAGCCCCATGCCTGTGCCCTCTCGCAAACTAGGACCCCTCAGGGGATGTTGAAGGCCTGGTGCACAGATTTGGCCCCATCCCCACAGGCCAGGCCGAGGGACTCCGCCAGTGCATGGGCCTCTAGTATGCACATAAGATCTTTGGTTAATCTCTTCCCGCCCTCCCCCCTACCCTCTTCCCTCTGAGATTCATCAGTCTGTTCTGTTTCCATGCCTGTGCATTGAGCATCTGCCCCCTGGTGGTCAGTGTGATTCATAGTCGAACAGTCGAAAGGTCAAAAGGTGGCTTAGGCTTTTATATATATAGAAAATAATCAGGGTATCCTTTTAAAACATAATAAAAACAAAAGTATGGTTATAAAGTAATAAGACTGTTAGCTGTTGTTTGTTCTGGTTTTATCTTAAGTGAGGCAATCACCCAGGGAGTCCATAAATTTATTCTAAAGATGCTGACATTGGTCAAAACATTTCAGGGACTTTTATTTGGGAATGGCTTTCAAGAACTAGCTTCCAAGCCTCACAAGAAAGTCAGTTTCATTACTCTCTGGTCTCACCTGCTTAATGCTAACATAAATTTAGTAGTGGGAAATTGAATAATTTAAGATATCATAAAACTTAATCTTTTTGTTAAATGCAGATGCCAATTTTCATGTTGTAAAATTGTCATCTAATTTAAATATAGTAAGAATAAGTCTGTTGACTAAAGTAAAAGTTTTATCCAATTAAAAGTAAACTATTAATATCTAATAATACGTGTGTTCAATGGAATATAATGAACATGCATTTAATAACATTTTAATTTTATGTTAAAATACTCATATCTAGTGATTATGCTTATGAAATGCTGTATTTCTTATATGTCCTTAAGTCTCCATACATTTTCTGAAAACTGCATTCATTTGCACCCCAGTATAAATCACTATATGTTTTTAGTAAAATGTCCCATAACATAAAAATTAAGAAACTTCCCCAAAATAACAAAACAAAAGCTACCTGGAAGAAAAAAAGAAGGGAATTAACATTTGACTCTGTACCAGGTTCTTTATGGACATTTTCTTGTTTATTCTTAGAATAAACCTAGGAGATATTATCATGGTGCAGCTGACCCATACACAAATTTGTAAGTTTACTTTTTCAAGGACCTTTAAAAATAATCCTTTTACAATACTACACTGTCTGTTTGAAAGAACAGTTTTTGTGGGGTGTTTTTTTTGTTTTGTTTTGTTTTTAGTTCTTTTTCTTAAAAACAAAAAATTCTACGAGCATTTTTATGGGGGATACAAAAGTGTCAAGTTTTAGGGAGCTAAGAATCGAAGAATCACAATCTTTCTTGACTGGCCTGTACTCCTACTCTCAAAATAAATTAACATAAAAAATCAGAGGGAGATGAGTAGTTTTTCCTTTACTTAAAAATTACAGTATCATCAGTCTACTTAGCAGAAATTTTAATAAAACTAGATCAAAAGAATCAATCACAATATATTCTATCAGGCTGCAATTTTATAACTCATCATGGAATAATCATGTCAAATAAATACAATGATGGCCACTCACAGATTAGATTACAGATGTTAAATTTAAAACTAGAACTCAAGTATCTAGTGTTTCACGAATTTCTCTCTGAAGTGTCTTTATCTTGTCTAACATTACAGTTAATTAATAACAACTTGTGTTTTAATAACACCTATATTCCATGATTTTATGAGTGTTCTAATCAATGGTTGAAGGTTGTCTGCCCCATGAACCACTTTGAGGCTTCTGGATAATATACATTTAATGTGCTATGCTGCAATGTCTCTCCTCTCCAGAGGCCTTCCTTTCTCCTGTGAGGTAATCTTCATCTTTGTCTTTCCCTCTCTTTCTCACCCAAATAGTGGTGTTCAAATGTCATTTTTTTCCTCTCCAAACTCTTTCCTCCAGTTCTTCCTTCTAATCACCCTAATCAATCCTTGACTCTAAATTCTTCCCCTGACCTCCCTAGCACCTGGTTGAGTCCCTCCGGGAAAGTAGTGAGAGCTCAAAACAGTTGATTGGGATTTGATGTGTGCATTATTCCGCACCCTAAGTTTATTGCTCAGTGAAAGCCCAGCTATATTATGAGAAATGTGAATAAAATATAAATTGTTGTCATTCAACAGATTAATCGAAGTTATTTAGGAGCTATAATTGTCACTGTAATAAAACAATAATCACAAAAATAATTTAAATGTTTTATTTAGGTCAAACAACAGTTGTAGGGATCCTGGGTATTGCTTTTTGAACATAAACATATGAAATTAATAAAACAAGCATTCATATTGCTAGTTTTCAACATGTGTGGAGTGCAGATTATTTGAAAGAGAATTTCAACAAGGTCAACACAATGCATGAGATAATACATACTGGGTAATGAAACAGACCAGTCTTCACCTCCATTGTCCAATTCATAATACAGGGTGGGGGCTTTTTTGCTTTTCATTTCACAAATGATTGCTTAACACAGACTGAATATACCAAAAGAAGAAAATAGTCTTTTTATATCTAAGGAAGAAGCTACTACTCTTAAAATGATCACTTTAAGGTAACAGACAATCAAATTGATGTGGTTTTCTTTTAAACCTCATCAGTAAATCATTTCTTGCACAGTAGGTTCGGCATTAACCCTGCATTTAGCATAGGTAGTGTTATGGAAGGCTGACTGCTGCATGCCAACATCAGTATCAAGTTCTTCATCAGGAATTAGAGACTGTCCCGGATACCAAGCAGGACAACACTGGCAAAAGAACAAAAAGTGAACTGCAGATAGCTCAAAACAGGCTACATTTACTCTTAAAAAAATTTTAATAAAATGTTACTGGGTGTTGTTTCAAATGGTAGTTTATAATAAAACATGATGGAATCTGTTATTTTTAACACTTTATATTTCAAATGGTCTTTCATAGGCTGAGTTTTAATAAAATACATTAGATAACATGTACATTCTATTAAAGATCAAATATCATAAACTTGCCATCTGGTGAAGGTTATTTTTATAGTTGCTGTAAAGCTCACATTCATCAGATTTGTAAATAAGTAGAACTGCCATCACAAAATTGTTTGCTTTGGTAGATGATTTTTAAAGAAAGATATTTCTTTAGTTTTAACAGATTTTTTTAAAAACATGAATTTCTCTAATCTTATTCAAAGAAGTTTTGATCTTGTGTTAAGTTACTATTAGTACAAATGCTCTGAACACTCCCTCATTTAAATGCTTTCTGCAAACTAAGTGTTTTTCAAGATGTAAATTTCAATAGTTCTTGTAGAAACCAAACCTCAGTGGGAAAAGCAGTGCCCTTTGGAATCATCATTCAAACAACTATGATTTCTACCAACTTATCATTCATCCAGTTTTGCAGAAATTCCATTCAATTAACTCCTCTAAAATTTGACCAGATTTTTTTCATATCAAATGATCCAAAGAACACCACAGGAATCCAGGGGAGACAGTTCACCAGTGCATCTTTAGCTTGATTTTAATTTTTTTTATTGGTGAAAGAGAGAGAGAGAAATATGCATCAATCTATTATGACCTACCCATGTACTCACTGGTTGCTTCTTCTATGTGTCATGATAGGAGATGGGACCTGAAACCTTGGTGTTTCAGGAAGATGCTCTAACCAACTGAGCTACCTGGCCAGGGCTTAGCTTGATTTTAAAGTCAATTTAAGAGACAATCTGGCTTTTTAGTTCATAAAGAGACAAACTGCCTAACCATTAGCTAAAGCTTTTTCAAGTGAATGAACTTTTCACTTTTCACACTTTTGGTACCAAGAGTTTTAACCAGGAAAAATCTCAAACCTCAGGGTTCAAGCTACAGCATGGAAAAATAAAGTATACAGCAAGCACCATCTACTTCCTTTGATCTCAAGTTGTCAATGTCAGTACCATGGTCCATTGAGGGAATTGAGGGGAGTGGCTGAACCCAGAAAGGAAACTTTACACAAGCGGGGGAAAGGGGTAAAATCCATTTGATGACAATTTCAAAACAAGTTTCCAAACTGTCTGCAGCACCCTTGACTTGAAGGAATCACACATAAGAAAAGGGCAGAAAATACTACAGAGCATGCTTATTTTAATTGCCCATGGGTTTCCAGTAAAGTACGACAACTTAAATGCATATTCCAAATTCTTGCTCCAAAGCCTTATTCTTTGTGCACTGAAAAGGAGGAAAGACAACCCCATCAATTGTTCCCTGAAGATAAAGGCACTGTTTTGTAGATTTTCCCCAGATCTGGGCCAGCATTACTAATGACCTGCCCACCCACCTGGGGTCCTCTCCAAAGTGCCTTACAGGAACTGCCCCACACCTTCAGAAGCCCAAATGTTTGACAGGGATCAGCCCAAGAAGGTTGCCTTTTCGTGTAGCTGCTGGTCTTCAAGAACACCCAACCTAAAAGAATTCGTGCTTCTTGTTTTCCTAGAGGAGCCAGATGGTTGATACCTACAATTTTTAATCCTACATTTTAGTGAATCTGCAGCATTTTTCTGCGGAGAAAAGATAAACTAAAGATCCCAGAGCAATCAGAAAGGTTCTTTCACACTTCGCATTAAGGCAGTTAGTTAAGCAAAGTTGAATGAAAGTTTCGGGATTGTGGCCTCTTTATTTTTCTTGTTAAGACCACCAGCTGTCAGAGCACACACATGAGCTTCGACAGTTCCATTTTTCATAGGCCCACGTTTAAATGAGATATGCAGAAAACGGGGTTTTGGCAAAGGTGCCTATGTGATCCGTTCATGGGCCTCTCCATTGTCCTAGAAGAGAACATAGTGTCTTTCCAGTCATTGACATTTTTAGGGGCTGGAAGGTGCTGTGGAATCCCGACCCTTGCACTATAACTCAAAATGGCATCCCCCCACCCATGGGGGTCCGGAGGTTTTAAGTCAGGACTGCAGGGTGGGGCGACCTCTGGCAGGATTCACATCCAAGTCCCCCTGAGAAACCCAACCCCCAGAAGGCTCTCAACTTCTACCTCCCAGAATGCCTTGGAAGAACTTCTTTGCTTCTGTTTTTTTTTTTGTTTGTTTGTTTGTTTTTTGTTTTTGTTTTTTAACAATTTTGCGTTTGGCCGCCACGACCCACATTCTCCCGTGAGGCCTGAGAGCTGGGAAATAACAAGGGAGTTTAAACCAGAAGACAGTTTTTCAGCCAGCCATCTGAGCTTTGCTGCGCTCCGCGGGGGTTCGCATAAAGCCGCCACGTTCACGACTCGAGAGCCGCCCCAAAACCAATCCCCCTTTTCCCACACGCCTCTCTTCTCTTCCCTCCTGGCTCAGTGGAGGCCGCATCGCTGCAAATGCGCTTTCAACTACGGCCCCCACCACCTCCCAGCAAAATCCGACCTAACGGCTGCGGAGTGTGCGCCTGCGCCGGGGGAGGGCCCGGGAGTGGTGAGGGGGTGGCGGGCCCCCAGCCGCGGCTAGAAAAGGCAGGAGCGACGGGGAGCGGGGGAGGGGTCCAGGCCCGGTCTGAGCCTCCTCTTTCCTCCCAGCAGGTCCTGGCTCCGGCCCTGGCCTGGCTCTCACATGTGTGCGCTAAAAACTCACTTCAAAGTCTGTTCCCCGCGAGGTGACAGCCTTTCGTGCGGGCCGCCAACCAGAACCGGGCCTCTACACCCCTTCCAATCCCTAGCACTGCTAAGAGATTAGAAGGCCAAGGGAGAGGACATTCGTTTAAGAGCCCAGGGAACTAGGAGCAGTTTTCGGGTGTACAAGTACCTCCCTCCGTCGCCGCCTCCCACCCCCACCTTAAGAAACTGAATGGATGACAAAGTTTGTGGCCTACGCTACGCAGTGGCCTTCGGAGCTCACCATTGTTTGGGCTCGTATTGACCCCAGGTCCGGATTAGGCAGCGACTGATTCCTGCTTTACAGCCCCGTCAGCCTAATGAGGCCGGGAGGCGATGGGGCGCGAAGCGTTCTCGAAGCCGGGGCGACCGCCGGCTTACGGCCGCCAAGGGCCCTGTAGGTGGAGGTCAAAGGGTCAGCGGGCCAAGACCGCAAGAGAATTGACCGGAGGAAATGAGGTCCCTTTTCCTCCCTCCTTCCCGCCCCCCCCTCCCCCCGGAGCTTCGGCTGGGACTTGCAAGAACTTGATCCGGATAGGGAACCTGGGTGCTCCGACTTCCAGAAAGTTTGGTCTCATCGCGGGGCAAATCCCGACTAGAGACTTGAGCCTTCAGAGTAAGACAGCCCGAGAGTAAACCATCCTAGCTGCCAAACAGAGAACAGTTCTTCAGGGGATCGACACGGCGGTGGAGATTCTTTGAGAAACTTAAGTGGAAAGAGCCCCTTAGACTTTTTTTGTTTGTTTGGGGGGAGGGTATAGGGGGAGAGGAGAGGGAGCCAGGGGATAAGAAGACAGCAGGCAGCCAGAAGGGGGGAGGGGCAAGGAATCCTGAACACAACTTTCCTGGAAGGCTTAGTGAGCAGAGGCTGTCCGCGTTGGCTCTCAAACCCTCGAAGTTGCTAAGACTGCCTGCCTCGCTTAGCCTGGATACTGATCTTTAACCTTACAAACTGAATAAAGGCCAATTTTCTGTCTGCATGGAAACATACACTTCCCCCTTCCAGGCCTAACAGTGGAAATCTTAAGCTAAATCACCTATTTTGCAAGGTAATGGACTTTTAACAAAGATCTTACCATAACAAGAATGAAATTATTGGTATGTAATAATTAGAGGCCAAATGACATTCATGTTTTCCAGCTGATCCATCTTTAGGGTTGCAAGGTTTTGTTTGGGAGGGGGAGCTTATTCTTTAAAGATATTTCCTGAAAATTCATGTGTAAATGTGCATGCCCAGAGTCAAATTATAGGAAAATCTGAAAAGTTTTCTACTAAAATAAACTTTTCTTTGCAAAAAATGACAAGAGCAAACGACATAGACTATTTGACAAATATGATGCTACATCCAAATTACAGGAAATTGTGTATAGGGGTAAAACTTTCACATTATCTTAATATTGGTTTATCATCATTGTTAATTGCCAATTTTTTTTTTCACTTAGGACACAATGCTTTATTTTAAAGTTTTTGGTAGAATAATTTCAAGCTTACTCAGGAAAGATGTAACTCTTACTTATGCCTCCTAAATAGATATTTAATATATGTAAGGGGGGAGAATAAGCTAGTTTCTGAGAGAATTTTGATTTGAACCCATCACTCTACTCCCATTTAAGATTAGGTTTAAGTTTGGGTGAGGGTAGAAAAGTAATTCATGAAGAAAACAGTAAACTGTTCAAGTTCACTGAATGTTTCAGAAGAAAAACACTATTTAGACTTCAGTTTGAATATATTTTCAGTCAGTCTTATGAATATACACTTTCTGAAAATTTGCTGAGCATTTAACACACTCTTTGATTTGGAGTAAAAGAAAAATCCTGAAATAGGAATTTGATCCAGCACTCTCAATGTCAAGGTCAAGACTGGAATGTCTGGGGTAGGAGTTGTATGGTATACTGACCAGGGTACCTGCTCATTATTTGTGAAGTCATCCCAATCTCTGTTCATGGCATTCAGGCCCTTGCCTTCTCTACTGGTGGAGGAAAGTGAAAAAGAAAAAAACAAACGGAAAAAAAAAAAAACCTCCACAAACAAACAAAAATCACACCCAAAGCAATTTGCAATTAGAAACTATGAATAATTAATTGTCTGTTGATAAACATCAGTAGATAACTTAAAATAGACTGCTTCAACTGTATCCAGGGAATCAAAATTTCTTTTAATCATCAGTTCTGAGCATTTCAATTTAAGGTTAATTTATTTAAACATTTAAAAATTCAGGCACCAAATACAAAAAATGTTATAACATAAATAAGATGTGCCAAGACTTTATTTCTTTAAAAATAACAATAAACAAAATTCTAGAATTCAAAATGATTATGTATAATACCAAATTGACTGCCACCAAACAACCTAGATCACTTCCCCTTCAAGAGAAGGAGGGTACTTAAGCCTATTCATTACATTTCTAAATTCTTTACAATTCCTTATCTCCACCATTCTATTTACTGATTTGCAAACTGGTTATTCATGCAGAGATTGGGCTCTCAATATTAAACAGCACCCTAAGTTAGTAAAAGAAGTCTTAATTCTCTACCCACTCCAACCTGCCCCCCCCCCCCGCAAATAGTAAGCAGTTTCTTTTTTATATAACTGTGAAAATTGTCCAAATGAGTTGCTTCACTAAAGATTAAATGGATTGTTAATATTTTATTACAAAGCAAACAACCATTTTTCATTATTATTGATTTTAATGGAAACAATGCTTTTAACATCTTTGCCTACAAACCACGAACTTTAAAAATACACATTTTGCAAATGATTTTTCTTTCCATAATATAATTTCAGAACTGCTGCAGTTATTATACCACTATAAAAAGGTTATGAATAATTGTGAAAATTATGAATTGAGCTATATACAGCAAAACAAATCAGACTTTGTCTTCCCAAATTGTAAATGGACTATGGTTTATTTTTTAAGAAGCACTTAACCATAAGTAAGCAGGCTCAACTGGCCTTACTCATCACCACTGTTTCAGATGTGCTTACTTTTAAAAATATATAGATAGCTAGATAGATTTTATAGGCAGATTAGGTAAGTCATAGATACAAACATATATAGGTATATGGGTAATCTCTCAATAGAATAGATGGACATGCATCCTGCCGAGATGTTCATTTTTATGTAAGGTAATAAAAAAGTAAGGGACATAAAACTCATTAGGTTACCTCATGTGTATATATGTAGGGCAGGGATGATTAAATCCAGCTTCTCAGTCTTTGAAGTACAAGATTGAGATGTCATGGCCACTAACTGAATTGATCAGTAATATTTGATTTGCATGCCGAAAATTGGGGACAAGCACATTTAAACTTGCAGTTAAAGAACCATCTGAACTAGAGATAAAGAAAGGACGATCTTACCAGATGGAAACTGACACTGTAAGTAATCCATACCTCAGTAGAAAAATAATTTAACAATTAAAAAAGGGATCTGAGTTATAAATACCAACAGACAAGATTCATTTGCTCGAATCTCCTCTTTTTAGGAGGCTGTTACAAAACAAGAGAAAGGAGTCAGTGGTTCAAAAATTGTAAATTTTGTTCTTTCAAAACAATAAAATTTAATGCTAAAGCAGTTATAATCAACAGCTGTACAGAATTTGTTAGAAAACACTTATCCATAAATATTGTTCAGTTCCCGGCACTTGTAACAATAATTAAATTACAACGATAAATATGGCATTAATGGGTATGTATTTACAAAAAAAAAAGTTATTACAAAAGGCAACTGTATACTAAATGTCACAATCTGTGTAGAGTAACATCACATCCTCAGCCTGAAAAAAATACTGACCAACAGTTTTGACCCCATTAGACAAAAATACATTCACAAAAGTAATGCTTTGAGGAAAAGTTCAAGACATAACAGGACTTTGGCACAGTTTAAGACTGTGAGAGTTTAAACAATCACCACTAAGGCGAAGAATCAGCTTAACATCACCACCACCAAGCCTTCTATAAATTCCTCTCAAAAAACAGGACAAGTGTTAAAATGAACTGAAAAAGTTTAGGGATGGGGTATGCAGAGAGCAAGAGAAAGGAGAGAAAAAGCAGTGAAAATATATATTTTTTTAATCTTTCAAATGCCAAAACATATTTCCTAATCCTGAGAAAGGGCATGCCTACTTTTGGATCTTACCCAGAAACCTTCCTAGACAATTACAATTAACAAGATGTTGCCCTATATATGGCCTCTTGCCTTAAAACTCCATTTCCGTTTGATTGGCCTCAGTTTTCTTTTTAAAATGCATTTGGTCCATTTTATGGTTAACAGGGTTTGTGTTTGTCCTCAGACGTACCATTCGTTAAAATTGGGAGGAAGTCCAGGGTTGTGGCTGGTGCTAGTTTGAACTGCAGAAGGGGGTTTAGTGGTATCTTTACTGTTTGCAGAAGCTATAGCGGGTGGAGTGGAAGATTCATAGCCTGAACTGGCAGCAGGGGAGGAATCTGACCCTTGAGATTCATGAACCTAAAATTAACATGTATATATTATAATGAATATAATTCCAACCGGCATTGTGCAAGCATATACAAGAGCAGAATTCGAGCACAGTAAGAGCAAGACCGCCCAGTGTCCCACTTAAAAGAGAAACGCTGCTGATTTCGTTGGCTTGTTTTTAATTTCCATATTACCGATGTCTAGAAACCCTGGGGATGTTCACCAACAGTTTTATTCCTAATATTGGCATGTGGAAAAGGGACAAAGCTCTGTATTATTCATGCTCCTTCAAAAGTGCTTTCTCCGCGGATGGAGTGGGATAAGCACTTGGTCTTTGGGGCCACATAAAATATTCCGGGTCCAGATTTCACCAAGCCCAGTTTGGCTTGGGAAAGCAGGTACAGAGAAAAGTGGCACAGGCGCCCCAGGCGCTGCAAGGTCTCAGACAGCGTCACAGAAATCAGACCTTGCTTCTGAGCCCTATTGTTTTATGGAAAGCCAATGAACCACCCACCCCCGGGTTCGGCGCCGGCACTCTAGCACTCTAGTTTCCCACTGCGGGCTGAGCGAGGAAGAGGCGACTGACCGCCGAAACCTCAAGCCCCGGCGAGCTCGTTTAGAGCTTCTCAGTAAACAACTGATTGTCCACCCACCCCCCGCCCGCCCCGCTCCCTCCTCCTCCCCACAGTGCTCTCCCCCGCCCCCTCTGGGTTCCTAAATATGGGTTCAAGGTGTCATCGCTGGAGCAAATGGGATTTGACGTGGAGGATACAGGGTTGGTAGCGCGGGCGCTTCCATTCCGCGGCCGGGTGTTGGGCCTGTGTTTATAAACCGCCGACCGCTAATAAAGAGGTAATTACCTTCATGTGCTTTCGCAGGGAACTAGGGTGCGTGTAGGACTTGTCGCACACTTTGCAGATGTAGGGCTTGTCCGAGGTGTGCACGTGCATGTGCTTCTTGCGGTCGCTGCTGTTGGCAAAGCGCCTGTCACATCCTTCAAATTCACATTTGAAAGGTTTCTCACCTGCAAAAGGCAAAAATGCAAAGAGGGGGAAATATGGTCAGGCCGGGAGCTTCTTGGAGCGGAGCAGCGGGAGACCGAGCGCCCCGCGATCTTCCAGGAGAGGGAGCGCCGACTGGGCGCGGCTGTAGCATCTCTTTTCCCTGGAGAAAAACGGAGTGCTGGTTAAGCCTACTGGTTTGGGAGTGGTGCGCGGGGTGGGGCAGGGCTGGCGGAGAACTTGCGGATCCCTTTGTTCTTGCTCAGGATAGGAAAGCACCAGGCTCCTCCAAAGTTTTCCCTAAGTTGTGGTTCCACCCTACCCAGCCCAGGGTTCCCAACGCGCGGCCAAATTCTGCCACTGCCTAGTGGATGTAACCAATCCCGGGCGGGACAGTGAACCGGGACGGACAATCCCATTCAGTTCCTTCTTTGTACCTGTTAATTTGCCTTTTTCAAATGCAGCGATTTTGCTAAACTCAGTATTAAAAAGCTTGGTTCGTCGTACTTAACGTTCAAAACGAAAACTATATAAATCCAGGGACTCCAGACAGTTTACAAGATGTTCTGAGCAAGCCACGAAACTGTGATGCCTTTTCTACGTTAGCTTTCCTCCCGTAGGACTGAATTGAACCTGGAACTCCAAATAAAAATAGTTTGACAAAAGTATCAGTCATTTAATTAGGAGATGTGCCAATCACGGGTAAAAAAGAGCGGAAGTAACCGAAAGTTAGCTTTCATTAGCATTTCTATGGTTGCTTTTCCCGAATGTGTGCCGAAAGCTAAATTGCTTGTAAGCAATAGGCTCTCAACACATTCGTAGTCCCTTCCTAGTAACCCAGAAAGGGAGACAAAAAGAGGCGGCGCCAGTTTGTCCCCGGGCGCGAGAAGGTTCCAATTAGTTCCAAGGACCACAGAGCAGTCTGCCCGGGAAGTTAGAAGTAGGCAAAAGCGCCATGGGGCGTGAAAGGCGAGAGATGGAGGGACACTGACAACCTTCCTTTCCCAAAGGCCCTAGAGGGGCGCCGCCCCTCTATTTGGCCATCACCCCTCTCGCTGTACATGGACTCCATGGCACAGTGCGGCGATGAATCCCGCGTCCGCCTCCCTTTACCCTTACCTGTATGGGTCCTCTTGTGGATCTTGAGGTTCTCGGAGCGGGCAAAGATTTTTCCGCAGCCCGGGAAGGGGCATGGGAAGGGCTTCTCGCCCGTGTGCACTCGAATGTGGTTGACCAGTTTGTACTTCGCCTTGAAGGACTTGCCCTCGCGGGGACACTCCTCCCAGTAGCAGACGTGGTTGTTCTGCTCCGGGCCCCCCACATGCTCCATGGTGACATGTGTCACCAGCTCGTGCATGGTGCTGAAGGTCCGGTCGCAGCTCTTCTTGGGCCGGTTTAGCTGAGCTTCGTCGACCCACTTGCACGACAGCTCCTGTTTGATGGGCTGCCGCATATAACGGAAGAAGGCGCCAGGCCCATGGTGGGCCGCCACGTTCACGCCCATGTTCATGTTCATGGGGCTGTAGTTAGGGAACTGCGCGCCGGCCGTATAGGGGTCCGTGCGCGGGCTGGCTACCGCGCGGTACGGGTCCGCACGGCCAAACAGCTCCCCGCGCAGCCCCAGGTGGACTTGATTGTTGTCCATGTGCCCGGTAGGCGACGGGTGCCCGGTGGTCTGCTCATGCAGCCCGGGAAAGAGCAGGTAACTTGGTGGTTCGGGAATGCCAGCTGGAGCGTGCAGACCACTCGCCGAACCAGCGAAGAGCGCATGCTGCCCACCACCCGAGGCAGCCTCGCCGAGCCCGGAGCTGCGCTGGCGGAACAGAAAGTCACGCGTGGAATTGAAGGCGGCGGAGGCGGCACCGCCATAGCTGGGCACCTGGCTGGTGTGGTGATGGTGGTGGTGGTGGTGGTGGTGGTGATGGCCCAGGGCGTTGGCGTAACCCGAACCCTGTGGCATGAATGCAGAACTCTGTCCAGAAGATAGATCATGAGCCGCGGCGGGGCTCAGCTTGAAGGCAGCAGCAGCGGCTGCGGCGGCGGCGTGGGGAGAGTCTCCGAAGGGACTCAGCCCCATGCTCGCCGGCTCGCGGTTGGGCATCTCGTGGTGGCGCGGCGCGCCGAAGCTGCCCACTCCCAGCCCGGGGAACTGTGGGCCTCCGTCCAGGAGCATCGTCATGGGTGGGTGGGGGGGCGTTCTGGGCACTGGCGATCCGGCTGCAATGAGCGACGGAGCGGGCAGAGGAGATCTCCGAAGTGCTGTAGTCGGAGAGGGGTGGCGGCAGTTGGACACAGCCGGGAGACCCCCAAGGCAGTACCAGGGGCTGCAACTTTCCGTCGCTGCGAGTCTCCTGCAGAAGGATAGGAGGGAGGAAGGGAAGTAGAGGGAGCTGGAGTGGGGAGGAGGGGGGAGGGGAAGTGAGGAGAAAGATTCTGGGACTAGATCTGGTTTAACAAACTAACAGGCGCGCACAAAGAAAAATAAGCAAAATAACAAGTGGAGGGCGGAGTTTTCTAATCCTGTCCCAGGCACCCCTCCTCTCCCGGAGAGCACAACCGAGGGGCCAAGAGGCTTCCTGCACACGGGCCTCCGGGCTGGGCTGCGCCAAATAGCAGAGCCGGCTCACGGCCAGCGGGCGGCAGCGGACAGGAGGCAGGCTCGGTCCGCACTGCTTGCTGCGCGAGTCCCAGCCTCTTCGCCTCCAGAGTAATGTCCTTGGACTGATAAAGTCAATCACTCACTCCTTTCACATAAACCTAGCGGGAGGCCGCGAGGCGCGCGCCAATGGGGAACCAGCTGGCGCCCGGTCACCTGACCCCCGGCCCTGCAGCCCATTGGCCGCCGCCACACTGATTGGCAGCGCGGAGTGGGGAACATGGCAGCCTCCTCCAAGCGACCGCCTCTGATTGGGCCTTGGCCCGGCGCTTGGCAGGTGAGGCGGCTGCTGCCGGGCGCCCGCGAGTGGGCTTGGCCAGGCTTGCGCTGCTGTAGGGAACTGGAACCAGGCTCCAGCCAACGACCGGCGGGGCGGAGCCTGGCCTCTCCTCCTCTTCACTCCGTCCTGAAGCGGGCAAGCACCCCTCTCGCGCGCTGAACCTGCTTTGACCAAATGAACTCTTTGCCCCTCGAGGATTGTTCCTCCGTCCGAGCGGTCCCTCACCACCCCGAGATTGAGCCTCCTCATAGGCTGAAGGGCGCCTATCCCGAGGGGGGCGCAGCAGTTCCAAGCTCAAGGCCCACTAGGTGCGCCCTCCCCACACGCCACTATGGGCTTTGATGGTCTAGAGACTCCGGACTGAAGCTGTCCAGCTCACCGTCTGTGCCCTGAGCTGCTGCTGCCTCCAAACAAGGAGAAACGATTACAATTACAACTGATTCTCTTCCCTCTGAACCTAGCGTTGAGTCTTTAGTTTGTGCGTAATGGCTATATTTGCCGCTCCCCCCGCTTCTCCCACGACACACCAAACACATATAACACAATAAACACACGCACACAGCCAGAGACATGCACGCAACACAGTAAACACGAACACACCACACACACACAACTAAACAGTAAGCGCACAACTCAGTAAAACAACAAGCTACAACAAAACTGTAAACAGACACACAACAAAGTAAATACACGCATTTAACACAGCAAATGCACACACAAATGTTAAATATGCACAGAATACATTTAGCCGATGTACACAAAACATGCACACAAGAAAGTAAATACACACATTGCAAAGTCACTAAACACAAACAGGATCCGTGCAGTTCTCAAACCACAGGACTAATTAGCTTCGAATTCTCAACATTTTCAAAAGCAAACGTTGGGGGCCAGAATGAAGACTGGGAAGTAAAAATTTACCCCCTTGGAACAGCTAAGACTTTGCTCTCTTTTACTTCTACACGGAGCAGCAAGTGGACTTCTTACCCCTCCAGGGATTTACTTTCCAGGATTGTATGCCGGATCACTACCCACTTCTGTCTGGTGCAAGGTCTTTCAGACCAGTTCAGACAAGGCTATAAATCCACTTTTTTTTTTTTTGTCTCGCAGGGCATTTGCAAAGAATGCAGGAGAGTGAGAGTGGAAAGAAAAGGCCGAAAAAACGATGGCTGTGATTGTCACATCCCTAACAGGGCCAAGCCCCAAAGTCTGAACCTTGAGGCTGCCTCGCAGCCTGGCCGCCATCTCTCTGTAGGAAACAACATCTGATCAAGTTCAGAGGCGCTTGGAGAGACGGCCTCAAGCAGCGCTTTATAAACTGCAGCCTTTCACTTCCTGCCCCCCCAATCCGCCTGGCCCAGCCAACACTTTACCTTTCTCAACCCGTTTGCTGGGGGAGAACATACTGGTTGTACACTTACCGTAGTAACCCCCTCCCATCAAACTCGCCCCAGTTCTCCCTCTACATCCAGAGCTCTCTCCTGAGGTTGGAAGGTGAGTTCACTGCTAACTGAAATTACTACGTTTACTGAGAACTGGCTCACCAAGAATGGTTTCAGTGGCGCTCAGCAGAGGGTTTCTTTGGGTGGGGAGAGGGAGTGGGGTTCGCAGAAGAACAAATACGCTTAAATCATGCAAATGAATTCCCTGGAGTCAGTTTTACAAAAAGGGAGAGTCGCTTTTCTTTCTTTTTCTCCTTTCTTTTCACTTCCCCCTTTATCTTCTCCTTTCCTTTACCTTTCTTCACCTCCCATTTACCCGCGTGAACCCTAGGACGGTGGTTGGTTTGCAAAGTATGAATTTCCTCACAGTGCCTGAGGAGAGCGATTCTCAAGGCTCGGGGCGGGGAGGCGGTGGCTGTCGAGCCCTAGCTGGCCCAAGGGTTTCCGGGTAGCACTGCCTGGTATCCCGAGAACCAGGGGCCTTGCGCCTTTTGGGAGTCAGGGCGGGCAGTCAGGCGAGAAAAGAGGGGGCTGAGGAAATAGGGCAAACCATGGAGCCCAGTTTGCTCCTTTGTGGGAAGGGGTCCCGAGCGCTGTGCAGGGGGATGTTGCCGCCGTAGACCTACCGGTTGTCCAGTGTCCGTTTTGATATGGCCACATTCCGATAATTAATTGCCTCCAACACGTGCTCTGTAGTCACTGGAACAAAAAAGGCATAATTCAATTAGATCATCAACCGAGAAGTGGGGAGGGGATATGCTTGTTAAGGGGCCGATCTGAGGCAGTTCAGTCAAGCCAAAACCCCGGGCGGGGAGCCCTTCCAGGGGCATCCCGACCCAGCCAGAGGGTGCTACCCTGAGGGGGTGTCATCGCTCCGTGGGTCGCAGGGACCCCAGATCCCCCTAAAAGGACGAGTCGGGTGGCTTTGTGAACAGTAAGGCAGAGGCAGGCCATTTGGAATTCTATTTCGGTTGGTTTGGGTCAAGATTTCCTTTTGGAGGAGGGAGAACCCTGACCCTTGAAACACGATAGAAAGCGAAATATCTACAGATACAGCAAGTTATCACGTGAAAACAAAGCAGCTGCCCGCAAACCACTCCCGCGAGTCAAGAATAACAATGGGAAGTTTTCCTGATTACCTGCAGCCCCCACCCGTTACTCGATTTTCGGAGGAGATCCTAGGAACAACTTCGGGGGACAGGGGGCTTTAGGGAGCTGAATCTGAGAGCAGATTGGTGCCTGAAAGAGGAGAGCACAGAAAAGTTTTTCCTGCACACAAGCTGGAGCAAGGCAGAAGAGCGCTCCAGTTTCTTCGTTTCTCAGGTGGGGAAAAGACTCACTGGGCTGGGCTGGGCAGAGCTGGACAGCTTGAACCCAGGGGTCCTGGTTCTTATTTTATGCTATAACCCACGCTCTCTTGGCAGCTTTGACTTACTGGGGTTTGCATGTGTATTAGGCAGGATAAATTAACTAATAAATCTGTTTTTTGCATCCCTCAGTTGTATGTGGTCTGGTCTAAATATCCACATGTCTGTATGGATAGGAAATATAATGGGATCTTTCCCTCACACTGAGTTCAAACAGTAAATAGGAAAAAAAATGATTTATTTTCATACCCAAATCTGAAGCAATAAATAAAATCAGAGAAACTGATCATTGCCAAATAAGCAAAGCTTTTGAGCCGGAATTTTGAAATTCATCTTGGAGAAGCCGGAGGGAAGCAGAACGTCCAAAGCGGCAGGAAGGACGGTTTCTCTGTATAACACAGTACCCCACGCTGCATCACTTTTCTCTTCACTCCAGCCTCCGAAAAACCAAAACACAGTCAGCACGTTGTGTTATCATGCAGGATTTCTTTCTAAACACATTTTCTGTGGCGGACATGAAATTATTCTAAATCGGAGACCTGGCAATTTTCTTTAAGTCCAAGGGAAACACTGCGGTCTTTTCTTCTGTTTTGTATTTAGAAAAGACTTGCAATCTAACACTTGCAACATTTTAAAGACCCTTTAAACCCAGCAAGCGGATTTCCGCTCTGCCAATGTTTCCTGATTTATTTCAATAAATGAATCTTTGAATCCAGGAAGGGAATTATTCCAAGACACTGAATTTGGTGCCCCTGCCTCCTCTTTGGGTAGCACAAAGTGTTTCTCGTTGAAACAGGTCCTTGAAACTCACCATTATTGCCAAGTTTTAAAATGATAAACCACACTTTCTTTACATAAATTCCCACCCTCCCTCCAGAGTCACAGTTCCTTTTTAAAAGGAAAAACTGCAAATCGCATTAAAAAATGAAAGGGGAAGAAAACTGGGAAAGGAATGCGTTTTTAACTCCTCTTTATTTTTATGCTAAGATAAAGCTCTTAATTGGTTTCAGGGGCTGAGCTGAACTCTCTCTGGAGCTCAGGGACCCTTGGGACACACTCGCCAAGGGCTCATTTGGGCTCTAGGCTTTATCTACTACATCAGAGTTTTCACCGTAATCCTATCATTTGACAAATATTTTATAAGTTCTAAATACCTTTAAAATTCAATATAGAATAAACAAATAGATATTGTTAATCAACTCTTTTTTAAAAGTCTGTTTTTTTTGGGGGGGTCAATCAGGAAAAAAAGGAGACATGTAATATTTGAAATAATTTTTTTAAAGTCTGTTTTGCCTTTGTCCTCTGCAGTCCAAGGCATATCGCTGCCCAATGTAATGAAATGCAAACCGGATAGGAATGAGACATTTTCATTGTACTTGTCAATTACAATGAAAGGTTAAATCTGGAGAAGAAGGGCAGGGGTTGAACTAGAATTACCAGAATCCAGTTTGGGATTATGAAGAGAAACCTGGAAACACAGGAAATGGAGCAAAACCCTAGGAGGTGGACAGAGCTCAGTAACCAGCCAAGTCTGGGTGCCAGGCTCCTGGTGAGGTGCGGTCCTGGCCAGCCAGGTCCTGCTACTAGTGAGTACCTTTATTACTTTGGGAGTGCCTAGATGTTAGCCTCCAGAGTCTAAAGAACACTGGCAGTGGCTCTGAGTACCAGAAGTCACAATGGAAGAGGACTTCCCTTTCCTTTCGGAGCAGAACCCCTTTTAGGTGGAGATTGCCCAGTCAAGGAAAGATGGAGACCCAGGAAGAGAAAGAAATATGCAATCATGCATTTGATTTGTGTTTATAAGTTTTCCCCAGTGACCTGAAGAGGTGGGGTAAGGAGAAGGGATTTGGGGTGTGAAGCTTGCCTAACATTCTGGATCACACATTTACCCAGGACCCCAAGTTCCATCAAGCTGTAAAATGCTCCATTAGTTCTAAAATATAAATTATTTCGGCTCCAAAACAAGTGGAGAGAAACATTTGACTCTCCTGAGATACTTTCTCATTCAGTTCTCTGCCTTGAGACAGGATCTTGCTCCCAAAATTATCTCTGGACCACATAGTTGTTCCTGGCAGTGACTCTCATCCTTGCTGTCTAGATCTGTCAAGCTCCATTTCCCTAGTTTGGGCCTATTTCACCATTCCCTCTTCCTCCTCCTTTCCTCTCTGGGGCAGAGACTACATTACCTGAATTATCTTCTCTTTTGTCCAAATGGAGAATGAGAATTACACTTAAAAAATGCTGTCCCCAGCCCTTTCAACTCCCAAGGAAGATTTTGTAATTTGTTTTTGCCTTTGGTTTGGAGTCACTCATTTAGTTCTTTCCTAGTTGGGGGATGGGAAGGAAGGTCTTTCATATTAAAACAAAGCTTGTATGCCTCCCTTTCCCCCATGTTCTTTCCTCTACTCCACCCAAACAAGTCAGAATGGGGTGAATTAGAGTAACCTCTAGTTTGAATGTGCTTTGACAACTTCAAGCCAAATCTGGCACATAGCCTATTATATTTGTATGACTCCAGGAGCCAAGAATGTGTATGTGTTTTAATCTTTAAAGGGTTAGAAGTAGAAAAAGAAGGAGGAGAAGAAGGAAGGAGTGGGGGGAGTTTATGCTAGAGAGATTTAATGTGTCCCACAAAGCCTAAAATATATTCTATTTGACCCTTTATAGAAAAAGTTTGTCAACCTTTTGACTAGGATTGGACTGCAGCCTCAGCAGAGGCTAGGCATTCTTAACTGGTGGGCTTTATCCACCATCACTTTTCAAGCTTCATTATGTATGACACAATTTTTTTTAGTCTCACTACTCAATTATTTCTGAGGATAACTTTGGCTTTGAAGAAAGGCAAAAAGTAAAGAATCAAGGGAGGATGAAGATGTGGGAGAAAGAAGGGACAAAGAGAGAAAAGAAAAGGAGTTGTGAATATCTCAATCTGTGACTAGGAGACCTCTGACCCTGAAGGTGGTTTTATTGTCTTTCTTCTTTGGCTACAGATACATAGTTTATTGACCATTTCTGCATGACTGAGACCTGAGGGACACTTCCGGGGCCAAACCAAGCAAGGCATTTGAGTCCAGACTAAGGAGGATGGGCAGCCTGCCTCCAGGAAGCCCAAGGGAAGTGACCCCAATTCTCCAGGCCTGAGAGTAGACTCTTCCCCAATTCAACTGCTTCTCTTCAGTGAGGGCCTAGAGTTCACCCATCTCCTCATTCTCTCCCAGAAACACTCCTCTTCCTTTTTCCCACAGATAAACGCCATCAGCCATTATATTTGGACAAGGATTTTAGGATTCCTACCTAAATGCCCCTCCTTTAAACTATAAGAATAGGTTAATATAAAGATTCCAGTGTACTCCCATCAACCCGCTTGGCCAGCTACTGACTTTGCTTATCCTCTTAGGTCTGCCCCCCCCCACACACACACACACTCTTTCCTCCAGAACTCTGGCCCTATCAGGAATTTCTCTTTAAGGTTACATTTCCCCCTGCCTTCAACCCTTGTCCCCTCAGATTGAGCTTTGGTAGATTACACTTCACCTAGGGTTTTCCACTGGTGCCATTTATGGAAAATCAGCTTGGGGACCAGGTCACACCAGCAAGGCCAAGAAAAGAAGGCAAGTCCAAGAAAGGTCTGGGTGACATTCCTGTTCTAGTTCAGTGAGGGTGCCATTTCTTTTCAAGAAAGCTAGGAGCCATCTTGGTGAAAATGTTGTGGAGGACATGAAATTTAAAGGAAGCCCCCTCCTGGCACAGCCTACAGAAACCTTCAGCTCTTGGAAGGCAGTAGAACTCAAGAATTATCACCTTCTGGTGTTGTCCCACCTCCTAGGGTCCTGCCTCTCCCTCAGAACAGGCCCTTAACCTCTTGAAGGAAGCTCTACCAACTACAAGGTCTGCTACACTGGAGACGTTGAAGACCCATTCAGTGGGAACCTTGAAGTCCAACACATTGCAGGTTGAAGTCCAGTGTATTAATCTTTTGCCACCCCATCAAAATCAGAGGTTGGGGTCTTCCTTGTGTATCCTTTCTAATTTGTTCAGCCTCTGTGCATCCAAGGACACCTTCCCTTCCTCCCGTAGTCCAAATTCCACGCTGCAACTCTAGCCCCTAAACTTCTATGCCTTGCCCTCTCTCCCCTTGTTTCCTATTTAACAGACAGTCCTTCAAGTATCAAAGAGCCTGATTTGAGCAAGAACACCCTAGATGGGCCCTTGAGGACAGTTAACAGGAGTTCTTGGAGCCTGTGTTCTCTGCCCAGCCCTGTTTTTCTCTTGACCTCAACACACAGGCTCAGTCAATTCCAGCTATGCAGAAGCCCCTCTGCAGGCATCCAAGGCTAAAGGTCAAGTTTTCCTCAGGACCAAGGGCCTCTTGAAGCACATCTTATCAGGAAACATATTTTTCTCCTCCTGTTTCCCCACTCCATCACAAAGTTCTCAATAGAGGTTCTTATCTATCTGCCTATTAAATGAAGGGGGAAAAATCAGAGGTTGGGGTCTTTCTTGTGTATCCTTTCTAATTTGTTCAGCCTTTGTGCATCCAAGGACACCTTCCCTTCCTCCCGTAGTCCAAGTTCCACGTTGCAACTCTAATACCCTTTCCCCACTACTTCAGTACTAGGCCAAACCTACCTAATTTCACTGGCCTCAAGAACACTCCAGAAGACCCCTCTACTCCCATAACCTAAATACCCCTTTTCCACTTTACAAAAAGCTCAACATTTTTTATCTCTTACCTCTTCCTCCTTCTTCCTGATGTAGCCTTTAGCCTCTAAGTATTTCTGAAGCCAAGGTAACCTCCACTGCCATCTCAGGGGTTTATATACCCCTTAATCACTGACATTGTTACCCATTTGTCTGTCCTCCTGAGTCTGTAAAACACCCCCTAGAAGTGGAGGAGGACCCTTTTCCTTTATGCACACTAAAAGCTCTAAATTCAGCCTGCTCATTTATATTTGTGGTTCTCAATTAGATAACTAAATTGCAATGTCTAATTTTCTTTTTCAGATGTCACACTTCAAATTTGGGAGATTTGCCTATCTTCTCCCCTAGAAGCAAGAGAGTTTCCAACCTTGGGAACCCTGGCTCCAAATTGGAATCTCCTGAAAATCTTTGAAATATTCAGGTGCCAAGACCTACCACAGAGCTTCTGACCCACTTGGTCTAGGGAGGGGTGCCATATTACTATTTTTAAAAGCTTTTCAGGTGATTTTAATAAGGGAATTGCTAACCTAGAATAGGTCAACATCTGGAGCCCCTTTACTCCCACTCTGCAATCTTTCCAGGCTTACATTATTAGCCCTGGCATCACTACCCAAGTCTAAGATACACCAACTTGATATGCTCTGAGATTAAACTTTGGGTCCCGCCCTAGCCAGTTTGTCTCAGTGAATATAGTGTGGGCTTGTGAACTGAAAGGTTCCAGGTTCGATTCAGGTCAAGGGTACATGACCAGGTTGCGGGCTTGATCCCCAGTAGGGGGTGTGCAGGAGGCAGCCAATCACTGATTATCTCTCATCATTGATGTTTCTGTCTCTCTCCTTCCTCTCTGAAATCAATAAAAATATATTAACAAAAAAAAATAAATAAAAAAAACCTCTGGGTCCCCACTCCAGACTGCTATCCCTATCTGTTCCCTTTGCCCACTAGTTGTTCACATGAAGAAAATCTTCACCTTCAACTCCTGCCTTCTCTGCATTCTATGCCTTTCCCATGCCCTGGTCTGAGATGGAAGGAACCAAGAGCTTCTGGTCAATAAATGGCTTGTTCCTGGGCCTTGTCCCATTTGTTTTTATTTCAACTAAAAAGATGCACATTTGCTGTTATAGAACAAAATGTCCACTGGACAACAGTGAGGGATGGAGCCACTTGAAGAAAAGGGTTTTTCCAATACCACTTACCTCTGTCTTACTCAGTCTAGTCTTGATCTCCTTCCAGAACAAAAGGGAGAAGGAAATGAAAATGGGGAGGCATTTCCTCTCACTTGGAATTGCCTCCTAGGAATATGTTTTTTGCTGCTCCCCTCCCACCACAGGTGGACTCCCAGGACTGGTGAGGGAGACCTTATACCTCTCAGGTTCTGGATAGTTACAAGGAACAGAGCTGTCCAGAGATCATACAATTTGGTTCAGGCTCCAGAGACATCTCTCTGAATTTGTGGAAGGCAGAAAGAGATGGGAGAAAAATGAAGCTGCAGAGTGATTTGAAACTTAACCTGTTTTTTCTTAGCAAAACATTTTTTTATAAGACCAATACATTAGCTGATTTCCTCTATTCAAAAAAATAATTATAGTTTGCCTGCTACATTCAAGACACTGTGTTAGGTATTGTGGAGGAGATATAAGTAAATAATATCATGACTGAGTCATGCACATAACCTATAAACATATTAACACCGGTAAAACAATGCTATGATTTGAAGTGTTAGAATAAATCTTTCATGAATATTATATTGATTGTTTGGGGTAATTATCAGAGCTTCTTTATCATTTTTTAAAAAAATGATGCTTGGTTATGTCTTTTATAACCCAGATATGTTACCGGAGTTTACTGGGATAAATACCCAAATGAAACTTTTACAGAAAAGTTTATCTTTTCATGATCAAGAAATAAACCAGCTTGACTTAATTATTTTCCCAATCTGGGGAGTGGCTTCTTCCATCATATTCTACTTTTGTCCTCTTCTGCAATGTATAGTCTTCCAGATCAAGGACTTCATTTAATATTGCTTATATTCTGACTCTTTAAAGCATTTTTTAAAGATCACTAGGTAACAATTTGAGACTTATTCTTCTTCTTAATTTCACAATTCCATATCTCCCTAAATAGACATACACAGAAAAGGCTAGCTATGGGAGAGTGATTTATATCTCAGTTCCATATATGAGCTTCATTTCTTGAGCTATGTTGTCATTCTGTAGCTGTGGTAGTTTAAAATCATTATTTTGAGTGTAATGCTAAAAAAACTTGGGAGGCAAACTGCTCCAGAAGCTGGCTTGGCACTACTCTACCAGTCATCATATATCATTTAATTTTGTTGATTGCTTTTATAATGTAGGTCCACCACAAATAATTTAATGAAAGACAAAGAGACTTTAAAGGGAAATATAATGGAGAAAACATATTGTGCTTATACTCTGTGATATTAATTTTTTGAAATCTGATTTCTAACCACATATTAAATGAGTTATTTTGATTATTATACAATGATCTTTGCAGTTGTTTTAAAAGTTCCACCCAACATACATGCTGCTTATGTGTCTTATTACATGGAGAGTGTGTACAAAATTTTAAAAGAAGTCCTATTAATAAAGAGCATAAATTTCAGACATTTACACAAATCCCAATGTTTTAACTCCAATACTTAAAAATATTTGGTGGGAGAAGTAATGAATCTTCTTTCCCCCAAGAGAGGCAACACTGCAAAGCTCTTTGCCTAATAAAACAGGCTGCACAGATATTCGCAGCTCAGCCTGCTTTCTGTCTCATCTCCTTGAATGGAAAGGTGTCAGAAGGAAGTTTTCCTCTTAGCAGAAGATAGAAAGGAGTCATCCCAGCCCTGTGGTGGCTGCCCTCATCTCCATCCTCCCACCAGGCTGAAACTCTTGATTTTCATTCCTGGTTTCAGTAGAAGGAACAAATTTGGACAGGAAGGGAAGTCTTACGGCCAATCCACCAATTTTGTGGATTGTGTTCTGGGGTTTGTCTAGAAAGCCAAATCTGTACATCTTATCTTCCCCCTCACAAGATTCCACAGATTTATATATTGTTTTCTGATCTTGCCAACCGAATGAACAAATAATGTCCTATGAGTTTAAGCCTACAACATACCTACCATCACTACCTGCCAGCCTGAGCAGCAAATATTGTTGAGAGTGCTGCATGGGTTGGTTCAGTGCCAGGCTCCATGACTGTGCTGAGACTGAAGCCAGGCTGCTGTCATGTGTGGGAGGGAGAGGTTGGTTATAGGTGGAGCTTAAGTCTGTAGAGCTTCCCAAGAACCCAAGAAGTAAGCTTGTATGTAGTGTGTGTGTGTGTGTGTGTGTGTGTGTGTGTGTGTGTGTGTGTAAATTAGGCCTTGCTTAGACTCACACCACATCCTACCATTATTTCTCCCTCTCCTTCCTTGAGGCGCCACTTAGGACAGCGCCTGAATAGCCAGCGCTTTCAGTGAGTTGATGCTGGCGAAGTCTCTTCCTGTTGGTTAGGAATCAGAGGGTCCTTATTTTGGGGCCCAGGGAGGGCGAAGTAGCGGAAGTCGAAAGCCAGTGAGTGGACAGAGACACCAGAGCTCATCTGGTGCCTATCGTTCCCCGGCCCCAACCTGGAAACCAGAGAGGGCCTGCGGAGCAGGAACGTGGGCTGCTGGCAGAGGCCCGGCGCAGGGCGGGTGGAGATGGGCGAGGCGGGGTGGTTGTGGTGGGGACGGACTTGAAGCCCCAGGGGTGGGGGAGGGGACTGAAGGTTGGCGCCTAGCCGAGCTACTCCGACAGCCTCAGTTATATTCGGTTCCCTGGAGGGAGAAACCTCCTCCCCTTCTCTTCTTCTTCCCCTCCTTCTTCTCTGCCTCCTTGAGACTCTGGCGTCCCGTCGCTTCCCGAAACACCAAAGCCTCAGCCTTCTGATTATGGCCCAGAGAACACTGAGGCCTCCAGCTCCGTTTTGGGGTCGGGCAGACTTTCCGTTTCCCCTAAAGGGAACCAAAAGGCTCAGCGTCTCGCCTCCCTTCCTGATCCGCCGCTGCTCAAGAGGGACTGTTTAATTAAAGGGGAAACTGCAATGTATACCTCAGATAAAAGCAACTCGCAGAATAAACTAATTAAAACATCGTCTTTACAACACATTTTATTTCTCTCTCCCTTTTTTTAAAAAATCTTTGCTGTGTTTTAAAGAAATGTCATCTCACCATAAAGCAAGCGGTGAAACGCTATTTCCTTATAGTTTGCGGCGCTTTTCAAAGGCTAGTGTGATATATTTTAGAAAAGGGATCCCGCTGTGAAAGCTTGCGTGTCTTCCCTTTACCAAACTAAGCTCTTGTCAATCACACGGAGCCCGGTCCAATCACTGAGTTCCTTTTTGGAAAGCAGCTCATCCCGCTGTGCTTTTATACCGCGCTCCGCAGCCTGTTTTGATGCATTTTTACCAGCACGTCCAGGGAAATGAATGATGAGGCCTCGGACAGTGGAGGCCTAGCTTCCTGAGCTCTCTCTCAGCCTTAACCGGGCGCCGCTGTATTGTGTGCTGCCCACGCTTTATCATGTGGTGGGCACTTCTCTGGGGTATCCCGAAGTCAACTCTGGTCAATGCCGGGGACCTGACTTATCATGGCCGAGCGATTGCTTCCAGCCGGCAGCCACTGGCCTGGATCCCCTCATTAGCCTCTCTCCTGGCCAGTCTGCTCCGGTAAAGCAAGACCCAGAGCAGCCTGACGCTGCACCTCCACCATGGGGAGTCATGGGGCCCCTTAGGATGCGCCTTCTCTCCAGGCGAGTGGTGGAGAAGAGTCAGAGGCATTAGACCCCAAGAAAGAGGTGTCTCTATCTTGCCTTGCCAGGGCTTAGGATAGGGCGTGGGTATCTAGCAAACAGCAGCTTTTCCCCCCCTCCCTGTTCCATCATACCCAGAGGTTCGGGGGACTTCCCTAGCCTTCCAAGAAAGGCCGTTCTCCCCCAGAGGGGCCACAAAATGACATAGACCCCGGCAGCGCTTGCAGAACCGTAGTTCTGAAACAGAGACCCAGCTAGAGACGCCCACTGGTAGGACCGAATCTACAATTCCCCAGTGGGGACCGTTACTGGCTTAATGGACCACGGAGCCTGGGGCAGGAACGGGTGGCCCTGAAAAGCAAAGTATAAACGGCCTATGCCCGCGCCTTTCCTGGATGCAAGAAAAGGTTGGCAGGAGCCGCCCAGCTCCAGAGTCCCACAGATCTCTGTTCCCCCTCCCCCAATCCCTTCTCTTTAGTTAGCCTGCTTTAGGATTGAGGGAGCTTCCCACCTGGAAGTTTTTGATTTTTACATTGGCTTCCCAGCTTTGGGAGGTGAGACAAGGGAGGAGGCTTTGTGGTTCTCCTTTCCACTGCCAGAATCCTTGCCTGCTTTTGTTTCCAGTTCCATTTCAAACCTGAACCAGGAGAGTGAGAATTAGCTAAGGTCTCAGGGAATGAACACGTGTGAGGTTTATGCGTTTATAGAATAGACCAAATTCTGCATTTCGAAATTATCATCCAATGTGAGCCATCCATCCATTATTCCACTCTGCTTTTATCTGTCTCTGACTCTCCCTTGCACACTAATACTTGTATCCGATTACATGCACTCTCCCTGCTTGAGTTCAATTTCCACAGGACTAGACACCTCCTCCCTCCAGCGTCCAGGCACAGCTCTTTCCATCTCTGGCCAATCACTTACTCTAGCAATCCCCAAAGGATGTATCATTTGTTGGTCTAGGTCGTGGCCTGGGTGCATCCGAGAGCCAAGGGCAAGGGGAAGGAAGAGATCAGCTCCCCAGAATTTTTGCTAATTTCCTAAGCTCTCGCTCGTTGGAAGGGAAATTATTGCCCACCCGGTGCTTCTCTGGGCTCTCCTCAGTCTGACCCTAAAATGAGGGAACAAGAAATCCCAAGCCTCCCTTACAGCCTTTCTGGGTCCAGGTCCATGCGGTTGGGACGTTGATCAGCTGGAATCCTCACCCAACCCTGCCTGGTTCCCAGGGGCTCCCCTCATCTTCTCTTCACGGCATGGCTCATGAAGAACAGGCCCTGTCAGTTGGTAGTTTCTTTGGAGTTCCCTCCCCAAATTTGTGCACTTGGGGCCTCAGGGTGAAAGAGGGTCGTCCACCCTCCCTGCGTTAAGGAGGAAAGTTGCTATTGCCTGCTGCACCCAGGGAGGTCTGAGGAGTCTGTCAGGGAGCCTGCCTCAGGTGTGCTCCCCTTCTGAGCTGTGTAAGAGAAAGGGTGGGGTTTTGCCACAGCCCTAGGTAAAGTTTGTAAGTAAAAAAGTGACCCAATTGCAAGCACCGGGGCCCCTCAGGAACTTGTACATTATGGAATACAGGAACTAGAGGTTTCACCAGCCTTGGTTTAGCAAGTTGAAAGGGTTGAGATTTTGCTGTGTCTCCTGGACCAATCTGGTTTCAGTCTCTGAGGGGCAGATCACATGGAAATTTCTGAAATGTTGGGAGCAATAGGGAGCTGAAAAAATTTTTGATATACAGGTAGTTCCAAATAAAAAATCCTGAAATGGATTCTTTTGATGCAGAGAACTATTTTTTGTCTCCCTCAAACACTAGGTTATTACCCTTTTTAAATATTGCATTGTGCTCTGGGGATAGGGGCGATCATTTACGTTTCTATTTCCAGGCACAACGCAGTTCAAGTGTGAACTCCATGGCTGTAATAGGCGGTTATCCAACAGTCTGACAGGGAGATGAGCACTTACACGCTCCAGGGCAACATGCCATGGTCCTCTGGGAAAAGCTTGTGGCTACCAGAACCCTACAGAGAGCCTGAACGAAAACTAGTGCCCCCTCTTTCCCCAGCCAGGACCGCCTGCCACCCCGGACCAAGACTGAACCCCTCTCCCACCCCACTCTACCTTCACACGTCCCTTCCGGGCTCTCCACAACTGCTTAAGTACTTGACAAGTCCTTGCTGAGAATCCCAGGGCCAAACCAGGAAACCCAGACCGAATCCAGGACTCTGCTTGATCAGATCCGTCAGCCATCAGCCGCTTTTGCTAACGTTTACCTCTGGCAGCCGCGCTTTCTCCTGGGCTCGCAGAGGCCACCTGTGCCACCTTCGCCGCCGGGGAGCCCGCTGTTGTCTTAGGCCAAATCCGGAGGAGCAGCGGGCAAATAAGGCCTGAGGCCATGGAGCTAAGAAGATATACTGCTGCCCAGAGAGTGAGATGGCCTCCACTCTTTTGATCTAGCTCTTCTCTTGGAGGATGGGGAAGGAGTGGGTGTGAAGTGTAAGATCTAACTTTGAGAAAAGGGACAGTCACAGGTCATTCAAATCAGAATTAGGAGCTGGCTTTCAGCCTCACCTAGGCTCCTATCAATTGACTGACTTTGGGTTAATCTTGGCCCCTGTCCAGGCCTCAATTTCTCCCAATGTAAAAGGAAGGGTCTTCTATTGCATCCCATACAGTGCCTAGTCTCTTGCGATAGACTCGGGCAAATGGATGAAATCCTGCCTGTCCACTTACTCCCCTCTCATAAGGTTTTCTAAAAACTTCCTTTGAGCCCAAGGATCCTCTAAACGGACTTAATCTTCTACTACCTCCTCTGTCCCCAAAGCCCTGCGAGCAGGATGCTTTTTACTGCACCAGCCAAAGGTTGCTGGGGACCTGACAGTACAGGGCCCCTCACCTCAGTTCCTGACTGTGGCGGTCCTGAAAGCCAGGAATTGCCGCTCCGCAGCAGCAGGGGTGGAGTGGGGGCTCATTTGATTCATCTGGCTGTGACAGGCCTTCCCTAGACTTCGTCCTAAAGGGGCTGACTGCACCCCCATTAGGGGGGGGACAAAGGGCTCCTTTGCTTCCTAGCTGCCTCTTTAAAAACGGGGCTTTGTAAGTTAAGGGATCATAAAAATAAAGCGATCCACGATCCTGCTAAAAAGCCTCAGCGGATCCCATGCTGGGCCCAACCAGCTCCGGGCGGTCCAAGAGCTTGCAGACGCACCCTTCCCGCTGGCTCTCCGATGCCCGGCCGAGATCGCTGTCTGGTTATAAATCCACACTAGCGGAGCGCACCAGACACAGATAGCTCTTTCCTGCGCCGTGTGATCATTTCCTCAGTGGGACTTCTTCTGCCCCACACGCTAGATAGAGAAAGACGATAGGGGTGATGCTGGTCTGGCGCGGAATGCTCCCCAGTACCCAGCCGTTCTGATCCTGCTCCGACTGCCATTTACCCGTCTGTGTCTTCTCCTTTCGCTTTCACCTGACTCAGCGCTGCACACTGCATTCCTGGCCAAGAGGCGGGTGGGAGGAACGTGTTCCTTGCTCTCTCCCCTGGTCCAGGATCAGGAACAAGCAAGCCTGGAGAGAGCACTTGGTGCTCTTCACAGGAAGCCTGACTATCCTCAAAGGCCATGGCTCGAACATCCCTCCTCCCACCGCCCCCAATCTGGCTCCTCTCTGCCAGTCTGGCCACGATAAAGCCATCCTCTGGTTCAGCCCTGTTTGCTGGTGCACGGACTGGTCCTTCTGCCTTTGCATTTGTAATTTTTTTAGACTTCATGTCAAATAGTTTTCCTCCATTAATATCTGCTTCCAGCCAGATGAAAGTTGCCTCCACCCTTCATCTTCCCCACCTCACCTTGTACTTGCCAGTCATTTAGAAAATTACTTCACAACTTTGCAAGAAATAAGGTGCTCAGAGTGCTCCCAGAAAGCAGGGAAACGGCGATTTATTTAGCAACTATTAAATATAAGGCGCTGAATGTAAATCTTCTCAAGAAAACCCCTCCACAAATTTATCTCCCATTTTACATATAAGGAAACAGGCACAAGGCTGAAGTGTGATGTTTCCAAGTTTCCAGAATCTAGCAGTGCCCTTCACCCCCCCCCCCCAACTCCACCTAAATATGAAGCCTCCTCTCTCAAACCAGGTTGGCAGTCTCTAACCTCTTCTTAACCTCCTGAGGCTAGAAAGTGCCAAAATTAGAGGAGAGGCTTGGGTGGGAGAAACAATTAATTGCCCACTTTTTATGGCCTCAGCAACTGCCTGGTCTGAGGTTCAAGATCTGGAGTCCAGTCTAGACTGCCGTGGTGGTCCTTGGAGACTTCATGTAGCCTCTCTGTTCCTTCCTCATCTTTAAATTGGGGAGAATGATACTCCCCTGCGCCTATATGGGTCGATGTCAGAATCAGAGTAGAAAATGTCTGATACTGCTATGCAATGTTGAAATTAGCTCACTTTAGAGGGCTAATGTAGGATTTGAGGGTCCTTGTCCACCTGGGATGCTGGGCTTCACGCTAGTAGCCTCCATCTCCAAAGGCGAGCTTTCAGAGACTGCAGCTGGTAAATCCCCTGATTTCTCTAGGAGCTGCCTCTAGAGCTTGACTCCACATGGTCCTGGAGCATGCTGGGGCACACAGAGAGTCTGGGAGAGTTTCAGGGAACACTGGTAGCTGAGGCTTTTTTGGAAAACACTTTGAGTTCCAGGGTGTCCTGCTACTCTGCTTGGTATTTCAAACTCAATTGGGGCTAAATCCAGTTTGGGTCTAAAAAGTATGGGGTTAAGTGTAAAAAGGAGTGCCTACACTTGATTCCTTGCAGACATTCCAGAAGATTTTTACACAGGGAGTATTTGGGAGGGAAATATGGTATGCAAGCTAGCACCACCGTGTCAGTCTCTCCAACCAAGCAGCCAGCACTCAACCTGGCCCTGAAGGCCCCTAGCTTCTGGTGGGGATGAGTACAGCTTTTTGATTTGAAGATGTTAAAGTAGAAAAAGTGTGGCACTTTTTTTTTTTTTTTTGATGATTGGGATGTCTCAGAATGGGGTGTGAAGGAATGAATAAATAAGTGAATAAATACTGCTCTAGTCTTGATGAGCATGCCTAGCAAAGGTCCTGAGGGGCTTTGGGACAGGAACTCAAGGGTGCCCTGGGGGAAGCAGTAGCTTTCCATGTTAGTCTACCTGGCATGAAGGACAGTGGCCCATCTTCCCTCACCTCAAAATGCCAGTTTTAGCTGGCTCCCACTCTGTGTAAGCTGAGATAATGGGGAATTCAGTCTGACCTCTCCACCCCACAATAAACTCTCTTTCTCTCATTCTCTCTTTCTCTTTCCTTCTTCTGTCCTTCCTCTCTCTCTCTCTCTCTCTCTCTCTCTCTCTCTCTCTCACACACACACACACACACACACACTTTATTCATTTATTTACTCATTCTCTCTCAAATGTCCTGTGATCCGTGCACATGCTTTGATCAAACAGTTTTAGGAAGGTTTGAATCCCTACATCTTGCCACTACTTACCTTTTTGACCTGGAACAAGGGATTTGAGAACTCTGAACTTTCCACACCTGTGAAAGGAGGTTAATACTTTTCACTATCTTTATGACTTTCAAGTGAATTAAATAAAAGGGAATGAGTAACACATAACAGTAGCCATTCAGTGATAGCTACTAATATGAATAATATCTGATAAAGTGGCTTCCTGTGTAATGTGTCAAAGAATGCAAAGTGGCTAGAAGGGGTAAATATACTCACAATATTTGTGTGACCTTAGGAAAAAAATGTGTTGTATAAAGTTACTTTTAAAATCCCTTCCAAACATGAGACTATGACTACAGCACTTAATCATACCTGCCATCATATCAACTGATGACAGATGCTTTTGTCCCTTAAGATACCCAAAGAACAATTCCTTTGCCATCTAGGGATGCCCTAACTAAGTCCCTATCAGTTCAGACCTAACAAGGGCCAAGCTGGAACCCAACCCCTTCCCTATAATAGGGCAAGTCTTCCCAGATCCAATGGCCCATTGCTGCCCAAGGCTGCCCAGACTCACTGCTTAGGGGATGTGGACCAACAGAAAGACTGTCCTTTCCTTCATTTCCATTCTAATGCACTATCAGGTAAAGTGAAGATAAGATTATCAGTAGCAGCCCAGAACCTGTGGGAGGAATCTAAAAATTAAACCTAAGGAATTGGAAATAGAAGGTGAGGAAGGAGGACCCATTGGGATTGCCATGAGCTACATGCATGGTGAGGGTTGGAAAAATGTATGAAACTCCTGCAACCCCATCAGTTTCCCTTTTTAAAACTGCCTGATTACCAACAGCTCAACTCAACTCCCACCACTAATAAGGTTCCCAGAAGCAGGGCAATGACTCACAATGCCTAGAGTCAGTACTTGCCTGAGCTCTGCCAGTAGCAGAGTACTGGAAATGTAATTTCAAGACAAAAAAAGGTGGTAAAATGTAGACTGAATGGGGTGCTGTAAACTACCCAAATGACCTTAAGTCACTTAAGCTATCTGGGTTTCTATTGAATTTATGTGTAAATTTGAGATAGCTGGACTGGATGATCCCTATACCCTTCCACTCCTAAGGTTCTATGACCATAGTTCTGTGCAAAAAGTCAACATCCAATTTGACAGCATTGAGAGAATTGTTGGGTGGGGACAAATAGAGTCAGTGGACATGGCATTTCTAAGTTCTTTAGATTATTTCTGAACAGAGAACTTTTCCTAAGAAAGAGACAAGAAATCTCCATGATCCATTACTTCACAAATTCAGATCAAGGGGAGGTGCAGCCTAACAGATAAAACAGAGGCAAGTTACTATGGCCTGGTGAGGATGCCCTTATTTCTTTCCTGGGGTGGTGATGATCCCATGTTCCAGCTGTATCTGTAAATCATAGTTGAAGAGTCTATTCCTTAACCACACCTATACTGGACAGCATTTTATGCCTCTGGTACATTATTTTAGACTCCTGTGTTTTTGCTTGGCCTTGTTAGCCTAACTGCAGGGAGTGGTATTGGTTCCCTAGAGAGTTCACTGGTTAAAAATCAGGTGGGATCTTTTCTCTCCATCTTTTCCAAGGGAGGGCACATCTGTCTCCCAGACCTTCCAGTCAGTCGTCTGACAGTTACCAGGTTGGCAACCCTAGCCAACTGATATCTTTGGCAAGACCACATACATTTTAGCTTATGAGTTATGGACTGAGAACTCTGGATTCCCCAAATATCGACCACAAGGAATATTTTCACAAGTAAGGATAATCTTTTAACACACACATATGAATCATGTAAAAATATGAATCATATTTATCAATTAAGAAAATGCTTTCACTGTACACCTTACATTTGGGTTTGGTTTGTAGCATTTAAGTTCTTATCAAGTCTCTGTAATATGCACTTCAAACAGCTCATTCTGGAGTCAATGATTCCCTAACTTTAAGAGATCTTCACTTGAGTTACAGCATATTTTCAGTTGTGTTTTAATAGCTGTTATATTTCTTCCTGTCAAAAAGTCTGAACATGTGTATGAACAAAGGGAAGAAAATTTTAAGCTGTTTTGGCATTAGATGATTGTAGTTTGGCTCATATTTCTGCTCAACTGAACAGTAGGGGATTTAAATAGGCAGCCTCATTGGATTCAGGAATATCTATCCATGCTGGTGTTCTTGTCTGCTTTGGCTTTTCTGAAGAGGAGAAGAAGAAACAATGTGGTTAGGATAAAAGGCTCTAAAAATACCATGGCTTTGCCCTGGCTACCAAGTAGAATTATGTGGCTTTGGACACGTGAGTCTAGTTTCTATGGGTTTGTGTGCTTTATGCACAGATAGTTGCACTGAATATAATTTTGGAGAAGTGCACTTTGTTGTTTACAGTCTCTTTCTGTCTGGCTTGGAAAAGCAAAAGGTTTCTTTAAACTTCCAGGGTCAAGATTTACAGTCACTGACACCTGACAGATCTATCAGATTTATAAAAAAAGAATCCACTTGGCTGGTATAAGGGTGTGAGGCATCTTATTGTTCAGTGGTTTCTGACTTGGCTTTTTCTCTGTGTTTTAATTTCTTACCTGTTTTTTATTTAGTTAAACCACACCTGAATACCATCTATAACATATTTCCTTAGGTAAAATGCATATCAAATTCTAATCTGGAATGTCCCGCCTTCGTAATAGGCAGAGAAACAGTAATTTGTAATCATGTAACTGAACATTTATGTTAAGAGTGGAAAGTCCATCTCAGCCCTGACACTTAATAACTGTGTTACTTTGGCAAGTTATTTAAATTCCAAGAGCCTCAATTTCCCCATTTGGAAAAATAATTATGTTGATAAATAAAGGGTTACTACAGTACCTGGCACCTAGTTAGTGTTGAGTAAATGTTTAATGCTCTTTTAAAAAATCTCTCTGTGTGCCTAAAGAGAATTCCTCAAGCATTTACAATTGAGAACTAAAAACAAAGGGGAGGCTTTGGCTTAAATTATTACTGGGTTGGGGCCTACCTGTATTCAACCCCATTTTTATTTTATTTTATTTTATTTTTTTAATTTTTTATTGAGGTATTATATGTGTACATATCTTACCATTACCCCCCCACCCCACACCCACACTTGCCCTCACCCCCCAGAGTTTTGCGTCCATTGTTTATGCTTATATGCATGCATACAAGTCCTTCGTTTGATTTCTTATCTCCCCCCCTCTCCCTAACTTTCCCCCTGTAATTTGAAAGTCTGTTTGTTGCTTTACTGTCTCTGTATCTATCTTTTTGTTCATCAGTTTATAATGTTCTTTATTATCCATAAATGAGTGAGATCATGTGGTATTTTTCTTTCATTGACTGGCTTATTTCACTTAGTATAATATTCTCCAATTCCATCCAGGTTGCTGCAAATGATGAGAATTCCTTCTTTTTTATGGCAGCATAGTATTCCATTGTGTAGATGTACCACTGTTTTCTGATCCAGTCATCTGCTGACGGGCACCTAGGCTGTTTCCAAATCTTAGCTATTGTAAATTGTGCTGCTATGAACATAGGGGTGCATATATCCTTTCTGATTGGTGTTTCTAGTTTCTTCGGATATATTCCCAGGAGTGGGATTACTGGGTCAAATGGGAGTTCCATTTTCAGTTTTTTGAGGAAACTCCATACTGTTCTCCACAGTGGCTGCACCAGTCTGCATTCCCACCAGCAGTGCACGAGGGTTCCTTTTTCTCCGCATCCTCGCCAACACTTGTCGTTTGTTGATTTGTTGATGATAGCCATTCTGACAGGTGTGAGATGGTACCTCATTGTTGTTTTGATTTGCATCTCTCGGATAATAAGTGACTTTGAGCATGTTTTCATGTGTCTCTTGGCCTTCCTTCTGTCTTCTTTTGAAAATATTCTGTTTAGGTCCGTTGCCCATTTTTTTATTGGATCAACCCCATTTTTAAAGATATAATATAGAGTATGTACAGATATCTAAAGAAAGGTTATATTTTGGGTTTTCTGTTGTTATTGGCTTGGTTGTATATCTGAAAATAAGTTAATGAGTAATTTCAAGTACCTACTGTGTGCCCCTCTCTGCACTATGAGATCACAACTCTTTGGCTCTCTTCCTCATTAGCTTGTGAGTTCCTCCTCAAGAAAAGATAAGAACTGTGTCCTCTTCATTGTCTCCTCAGAATATAGCCCCAGTGTGTGCCTTGCACTCATGATGTAAGAGCTATTTTTATTATAATAATTGATTAATTTTAGGTGATAAATGGCATAAATCAAAGGCAAGATCTCATATGATACAGGAATTCTGAGCAGAGCAGCACAGGGCTCAAGCAGTCCTAAAAGACTGTGTGGTTGGAGAATGCCTGAATGTGCAGGAATTTCCAAACTGCCTTTCCTCAAAAAAAACAAAAAGAGTTAGAAAGGGGTGTCTAAAGATAAGATGAAGCTGTACTGTGAGACATAAAGATATGTAATTTGTACAATTTTTATAATACCCCAAAATATTTTAGCATTGTTGTCTTATTGTTTGCATATTTTACAAATCAAAGCCTAGTTTGCCTTTTGTAATTAGAAATACTTGCAGATCTCTTCTTAATGAAAATGGAGATGCCCCACTTTGGTGTATCTCAACACTACCTTTGCAACCAAATAATTGCAAATAGAAGGACATTTTCAAAGTTATAGCCTGAGTAACCAGCCCTCTTCAGACATTTATACTTAGAAAGGAAGCTCAGCAGGACCCCAAATGATGCCGGTCAACTTGTGTAACAAGAAATACCATTACACACACAGACAAAAATTCCATATGATTGATGTTTCTAATAACTGAGTTTCAAGCGGTATTTATTATAGTTGAGTTTCTGTACAGTAAAGGAATTTGGCACCAGCCAACACAGTTTGTTCTAGCAGGATATAACCTGTCACTGGTGCCAAATTCTGGGTCAGACTGGACTGTGGATGGCATGCAGGATGAGCCATGGAGAATGGATGCCATGCAGGTCTGCTTGCAGATACAGCTGACAGCCTTATAACCAGGAACAGCAAAAATTGGCTGATTCTGATTCTTAATGCTGCTGACTGAAACTATTCCTTGGCTAAATCACACATAGGTGTATTTACTGGTGATAGTCAAAAAACATCACTACTTCCGGCAAACAAAAACCCGGGGCCAGACGGCTTCACAGGAGAGTTTTACCAAACTTTCAAGGAAGAACTAAAACCTATCCTCCTCAGACTATTCCAAAAAATTCAAGAGGAAGGAACACTTCCAGGCTCCTTCTATATTGGTATCACCCTAATACCAAAACCAGATAAAGACAACACAATGAAAGAGAATTACAGACCAATATCCCTCATGAACATAGATGCCAAAATCCTCAACAAAATCCTAGCAAATTGGCTCCAGCAATACATCAGAAAGATCATACACCATGACCAAGTAGGATTTATCCCAGGAATGCAAGGATGGTACAATATCCGCAAATCAATAAACGTGATACATCACATAAACAAATTGAGAGATAAAAATCACATAGTCATATCAATAGATGCAGAAAAAGCATTTGACAAAATCCAACACCCTTTCTTGATAAAAACTCTCAACAAGGTGGGAATAGAAGGATCATAACTCAACATAATAAAACCTATATATGATAAACCCACAGCAAACATCATACTCAATGGGCAAGAACTAAAACCATTTCCCCTAAGAAGAGGAACAAGACAGGGATGCCCACTCTCACCACTCCTGTTTGACATAGTACTGGAAGTATTAGCTATCGCAATTAGGCAAGAAGAAGAAATAAGAGGCATCCAAATTGGAAAAGAAGAAGTGAAGCTGTCATTATTTGCAGATGACATGATATTGTACATAAAAGACCCAAAAGATTCCATCAAAAAACTAATAGACTTAAAAAATGAATTCGGCAATGTAGCGGGATACAAAATTAAAGCCAAGAAATCTATGGCATTTCTATACACCAATAGTGAACTTACAGAAAGAGAGACTAAAAAAGCAATCCCATTTATCATCGCACCAAAAAAATTAAGATACCTAGGAATAAACTTCACTAAGGAGGTAAAAGACCTATACACGGAAAACTACAGGACACTGAAAAAAGAGATAGAGGAAGACGTAAACAGATGGAAGAACATACCATGTTCATGGATTGGTAGAATCAACATCATTAAAATGTCCATACTACCCAAAGCAATCTACAGATTCAATGCACTCCCCATCAAAATACCAACAGCATATTTCACAGACCTAGAAAGAACTCTCCAAAAATTCGTCTGGAATAAGAAAAGACCCCGAATAGCCAAGGCAATCCTGAGAAAGAAGAATAAAGTAGGAGGGATCTCAATACCAGATTTCAAGCTGTATTACAAAGCCATTGTTCTCAAAACAGCCTGGTACTGGCACAAGAACAGACATATAGACCAATGGAACAGAATAGAGAATCCAGATATTGACCCAAACCACTATGCTCAATTAATATTTGACAAAGGAGGCATGAACATACAATGGAGTCAAGACAGACTCTTCAATAAATGGTGTTGGGAAAATTGGACAGATACATGCAAAAAAATGAAACTAGATCACCAACTTACACCATACACAAAAATAAACTCAAAATGGATACAGGACTTAAACATAAGACGGGAAACCATAAAAATACTAGAGGAATCCACAGGCAACAAAATCTCAGACATATGCCAAAAGAACTTCTTCACTGACACTGCCCCTAGGGCAATGGAAGCTAAAGAGAAAATTAACAAATGGGACTACATCAAAATAAAAAGCTTTTTTACAGCAAAAGAAACCATCAACAAAACAACAAGAAAGCCCACTGCATGGGAGAACATATTTGCAAATGGTATCACAGATAAAGGTTTAATCTCCAACATCTACAGGCAGCTTATGCAACTTAATAAAAGGAAGATAAATGATCCAATAAAAAAATGGGCAACGGACCTAAACAGAATATTTTCAAAAGAAGACAGAAGGAAGGCCAAGAGACACATGAAAACATGCTCAAAGTCACTTATTATCCGAGAGATGCAAATCAAAACAACAATGAGGTACCATCTCACACCTGTCAGAATGGCTATCATCAACAAATCAACAAACGACAAGTGTTGGCGAGGATGCGGAGAAAAAGGAACCCTCGTGCACTGCTGGTGGAAATGCAGACTGGTGCAGCCACTGTGGAGAACAGTATGGAGTTTCCTCAAAAAACTGAAAATGGAACTCCCATTTGACCCAGTAATCCCACTCCTGGGAATATATCCGAAGAAACTAGAAACACCAATCAGAAAGGATATATGCACCCCTATGTTCATAGCAGCACAATTTACAATAGCTAAGATTTGGAAACAGCCTAGGTGCCCGTCAGTAGATGACTGGATCAGAAAACAGTGGTACATCTACACAATGGAATACTATGCTGCCATAAAAAAGAAGGAATTCTCATCATTTGCAGCAACCTGGATGGAATTGGAGAACGTTATGCTGAGTGAAATAAGCCAGTCAATGAAAGAAAAATACCACATGATCTCACTCATTTATGGATAATAAAGAACATTATAAACTGATGAACAAAAAGATAGATACAGAAACAGTAAAGCATCAAACAGACTTTCAAATTACAGGGGGAGAGTTAGGGAGATGTGGGGGAGATAAGAAATCAAACGAAGGACTTGTATGCATGCATATAAGCATAAACAATGGACGTAAAACTCTGGGCGGTGAGGGCATGTATGGGTGTGGGGTGGGGGGGCAATGGTAAGATATGTACACATATAATACCTCAATAAAAAAAATGTCAAAAGAAAAAAAAAACATCACTAACATATATGCCAGAATGGAGTGATTTATTGTTTCTGATGGTAAAGCATGTTCTAGGATGAACATCCACTCTAGGTAATCTTGTAACAATATTTTAAAAGAAAGTCAGGAGATCCCAATATAAAATCCAGAAGACAGGAACAATTATGCAAAATGGAGTCAAGTCACTGGACTGTTTTTAACCTAGACTCCTCAAACTGATAATAGTGAGAGGATATGAACTAGCCAGTAAATGCAAAGACATTTTCTAAGTGCTTGCATCAGGAGAAGTCTGCAAGGGAGGGAGAGAGCAGCACCACAATAAGACAATACTATCATTCTAAATAAAAATGATGCTCTATTAATTTATTCCCTCCAGATTATAGGGTGCAAACATCTACGAGTTTTCTCTCCCCCACATTCCTTTTTTTCCCTTTCTTTTCCCCTGTGTCTACTATTTTAATGTCTTTCAGATGGAGAAATTTGGGGCTTTTATTATTTTCCCTATTGTATCCCCTCAATTCATTACCATCTCCTACTTCCTCCCCTCTAACACCTGAAAATGTGAACAGACTCTTATTTATTTGTATAACTCTTAAATTCATGATGAGCAGGTCATTTAAACATGTTTAGAAGATGTTGAGTAAGGAATGTTCTACTGTGTCCTTCTCAGGAAAAGAAAAGCTAAAACTTAATATTGACCATATGAATAGGGAATAAACTTCCTTAATTTATCATTCATTCAGTTATTTGTTCATTCAAAGAGTTTTCACTAAGTATCTACTCTATATCAAGCACTGTACCAGGACTTTTCCCTCCCCAATGTAAGAATTCTCTAATAAAGTAAAATGTGAACATCTAATCCAATTCTATTCTGCTTCTTTCATACATTATACATGCACAGAGCACCTATTAGTATTTGTCAAACACTTTTCTAGATGCTGGGACACAAAGATGGATGAAGGACAGTTCTTTGTCTTCAGGTATTCACAGTCTAGAGGAGGAATGTAACTTTCTGCAGTTGCTACATTCTAATTAGGAAGCATGAATGAAGAAATGTCATTCTTTATTAGAAATAATCTCAAGAACTCCTAAGTCTTGAGAGAGCTCTAGGAAATGTACCAGATAGATGGGACTGGTCATACAAGTATTTCTTATCTTCTTCCTCATTTTTCATCTCCTTTGGGGTTCTCTCAATTGGCTTCCCAATGCTACCAGTTCCTTATTAATTATTTTTTTATCCAATAAGCATATATTGATTTTCTACTATGCATCAAGAATTATATAACATGGTGCAGCAAGTTGATGTGAAAAAGCCAATGAATACAAAAATATTTTCTAAGAGTTTGCAGCAGGAGAAGACTGCAGGGGATAAGATACTGTTTTAACCCTCAAGGAACTCCCAGTCTAGTGGGAAGATAGACAAGGAAGGAGTCCATTAAAATTAGCACTTACAGTGTGGTAAATACACATACCTTGTGACTTACCAGCCACTATCCAGTTATGTGTTAGGCTTGTGTTAGGTGCTAGGTATAATAATTATAACATAAGTCATTATATTTATTAAAGTTATTATTTTTACATTAAAATAACTTAGTTTTAGTGATTAAAATGTTGTTATTATAGCTAAGATGTTTTGAATGCTTATGTTTCCAGGGAGTTTACATGTAGCACCCATTTAAACAATCCAGTTTGCAGCTAAGAAAACAGTTACAGAGAGATTCAAGAACTTGTTGAAGGCCCTCTGGCTACTTAGTGTCAGATTTAGAGTTGAACTCTAAGGGTTATCTGTATCCAAAACCCACATTTCCATCCAGCTCACTATCATAAAGAAAAGCCTGCCTCTGCCCTTAAGATGCTCACAGCAGTGCGGGAGATAGAGAAGGAAACACAATTATTACACCATGGGACACTGGGATGAAAGTGGAGAAATATATCTTTGTTGAGGGTATTAATAAGAAAAGAAAACGATAACAGATGATTCTGCCTTTTTTAAAAATCAGGAAATCTCTCGTTTATTTTTTATTGTGGTAAAATATACATAACATAATACTTACCATTCTAACCACTTTTAAGTGTACAATTTAGTGACATCAAATGCATTCAAATTGCTGTACAGCTATCACCACTATCCATTTCTGGAACTCTTTCATCATCCCAAACTGAAACTCTGTACTCATTAAATTATAACTTACCACTCACCCTCACCCCAGCCCTTGGCAACAACTATTCTACTTTCTGTCTCTATAAATTTGACTATTCTATATCCTATATAATAAAGAGGTAATATGCAAATTGACCATCACTCCAACACACAAGATGACCACCCCCATGTGGTCAAAGATGACCGCCCCCATGTGGACACAAGATGGCCACCACAAGATGGCCAGCAGGGGAGGGTAGTTGTGGGCAATCAGGCCAGTAGGGGAGAGCAGTTGGGAGGGATCAGGCCTGAAAGGGAGGGCAATTGGGGTGATCAGGCCTACAGGAGAGGGCCATTGTGGGTGATTGGGCATGCAGGGGAGGAAAGTTGGAGGGGACCCAGGCCTGCAGGGGAGGGCAGTTAGGGGAAACAGGCCTGCAGGGGAGGGCAGTTGGGGGCGACCAAGCCTACAAGGGAGGGCAGTTGGGAGCAGCCAAACCTGCATCGGAGGGCAGTTGGGGGCAACCAGGCCAGCAGGGGAGGGCAGTTAGGGGCGACCAGGCTGGCAAGGGAGAGCAGTTAGGGGTGATTGGGCCAGCAGGGGAGGGCAGTTGGGGGGAACCAGGCCTTCAGGGGAGGGCAGTTGGGGGCAACCAGGCCAGCAAGGGAGAGCAGGTAGGGTGACCAGGCTGGCAAGGGAGGGCAGTTAGGGGTGACAGGGTCAGCAGGATTGGGCAGTTGGGGGCACTCAGGCTGGCAGAGGAGCAGTTAGGCGTCAGTCAGGCTGGCTGGGGAGTGGTTAGGGCATGATCAGGCTGGCATGCAGAAGTTCTTAGGGGCAATCAGGCAGGCAGCAGGCGAGTGGTTTGGAGCCAGCAGTCCTGGATTGTGAGAGGGATGTCCGACTGCCCATTTAGGCCCGATCACACTGGTGGGATCTGGCCTAAACGGGCAGCTGGACATCCCTCAAGTGGTCCCAGATTGGAGAGGATGCAGGCTGGGCTGAGGGACACCCCCCCCCCCCAGTGCACGAATTTCATGAACCAGGCCTCTAGTACTTCATCTAAGTGGAATCATATAATATTTGTCTTTTATTGTCTTATTTTACTTAGCATAATGTCCCAAGGTTCTTCTGTATTGTAGCAATGTAATGAATGAACTCCACTCCTTTTTAAAGGCTCAATAATCTTTCATTGTATGTCTATAGCACATTTTGTTTATCCTTTCATCTACTGATGGACACTTAGCCTGTTTCCATCTTTTGGCTGTTGTGAAGAATGTACCTTTGTACAAATATATATTTGATTCCCTGCTTTCAATTTTTTTTCTTTATTAGAGAACTAGTTTTTTTTTACATTTTATTAATTGATTAAGGTATTAAATATGTGTCCTTATACCCCCCATTACCTCCCCACAACCCTCGCTCATGACCTCAACCGCCCCTAGGGTCTGTGTCTATTGGTTTTGCTTATATGCATGCATACAAGTACTTTGGTTGATCTCTCTCCCTTAACCCCACCCTCCCCTGTCTTCCCTCTGAGGTTTGACATTCTGATCGATGATTCTGTCTCTAGACCTGCTTTTGTTCATCAGTTTATGTTGTTCATTATATTCCACAAATGAGTGAGATCATGTGTTATTTATCTTTCTCCAATTGACTTATTTTGCTTAGCATAATGCTCTCCAGGTCCATCCATGCTGTTGCGAATGGTAGGAGTTCCATCCTTTATACAACAGTGTAGTATTCCATTGTGTAGATGTGCCACAGTTTTCTAATCCACTCATCTGCTGATGGGCACTTAGCCTGTTTCCAAATCTTAGCTATTGTAAATTGTGCTGCTATGAACATAAGGGTGCACATATCCTTTCTGAATGGTGTTTCTGTTTTCTTGGGATATATTCCTAGAAGTGGGATCACTGGGTCAAATGGGAGTTCCATTTTTAGTTTTTTGAGGAAACTCCATACTCTTCTCTACAGTGACTGCACCAGTCTTCATTCCCAGCAGCAGTGCAAAAGGTTTCCTTTGTCTCACATCTTCGCCAGAACTTGTCATTTGTTGATTTGTTGATAATAGCCATTCTGACAGGTATGAGATGGTACCTCATTGTCGTTTTGATTTGCATCTCTCAGATGATGAGTGACTTTGAGCATGTTTTCATATGTCTCTTGGCCTTCTGTATGTCTTCTTTCAAAAGTATCTATTTAGGTCCATTGGCCATTTTTTGATTGTTTTTTAAATCTTCCTTTTGTTAAGTTGTATGAGTGCCCTGTAAATGTTGGAGATTAAAACCTTATCAGTGATAACATTGGCAAATATGTTCTCCCATGCAGTAGGCTTTTTTGTTGTTTTATTGATGGTTTCTTTTGCTGTGAAGAAGCTTTGTATTTTGATGTAGTCCCATTTGTTTATTTTCTCTTTCATTTCCATTGCCCTAGGAGCAGTATCAGTGAAAATATTGCTTCGACATATGTCTGAGATTTTGCTGCCTGTGGATTCCTCTAAGATTTTTATGGTTTCCCATCTTACGTTTAAGTCCTTTATCCATCTTGAGTTTATTTTTGTGTATGGTGTAAGTTGGTGGTCTAGTTTCATTTTTTTGCATGTAACTGTCCAATTTTCCCAACACCATTTATTGAAGAGACTGTCTTGATTCCATTGTATGTTCAGGCCTCTGTTGTCAAATATTAATTGAGCATAGTGGTTTGGGTTGATTTCTGGGTTCTGTATTTTATTCCATTGGTCTATATGTCTGTTCTTGTGACACTATCAGGTAGTTTTGAGAAAAGTGGCTTTGTAATATAGCTTGATAACTGGTATTGAGGTCCCTCCAACTTTGTTCTTCTTTCTCAAGATTGCTGTGGCTATTTGGCATCTTTTTTATTCCAGAATAATTTTTGGAGAGTTCGTTCTAGGTCTCTGAAATATGCTGTTGGTATTTAAATGGGGAGTGTATTGAATCTATACATTGCTTTGGGTACTATAGATATTTTAATGATGGTGATTGTACAAATCCATGAACACGGTATGTTATTCTATGTGTTTATGTCTTCCTCTCTCTCTCTTTTTCAGTGTCTTTTAGCTTTCTGAGTATAGGACTTTTTACCTCCTTAGTCAAGTTTATTCATGGTATCTTAATTTTTTGGGTGCAATAGTAAATGAGGTTGTTTTTAAATCTCTATTTCTGTAAGTTCACTATTGGTGTATAAAAACGTCATAGATTTCTGGGCAGTAATTTTGTATTGTGTTACATTGCCAAATTCATTTATCAAATCTATTAATTTTTTCATGGAGTCTTTAGGGTTTTCTATGTACAGTATCATGTCATCTGCTAATAATGACAGTTTTACTTCTTCTTTTCCAATTTGGATACCTTATTTTTCTTCTTCTTGTCAAATTGCTATGGCTAGCACTTCCAGTACTATGTCGAACAGGAGTGGTGAAAGTGGGCATCCCTGACTTATTCCTGCTCTTAGGGGAAATGTTTTTAGATTTTACCCATTGAATATGATGTTGGCTGTAGGTTTGTCATATAAGGCTTTCATTATGTTGAGGTATGATCCTTCTATTCTCAATTTGCTGAGGGTTTTTATAAAGAAAGTGTGTTGGATTTTGTCAAATGCTTTTTCTGCATCAATTGATGTGACTATGTGATTATTATTTCTCAATTTGTTTACATGATGTATCACATTTATTGATTTGTGTGCATTGTACCATCCTTGCATCCCTGGGATAAATCCTACTTGGTCATGGTGTATGATCTTTCTGATGTAATGCTGGATCCGATTTGCTAGAATTTTTTTGAGGATTTTGGCATTTATGTTCATGAGGGATATTGGCTTGTAATTCTATTTTTTTGTGTTGTCTTTATCTGGTTGTGGTATTAGGGTAATGCTGGCTTCATAGAATGAGCTTGGAAGTGTTCCTTACTCTTGAATTTTTTGGAATAGTCTGAGGAGGATAGGTTTTAGTTCTTCTTTGTATGTTTGGTAAAATTCCCCTGTAATGCCTTCTAGCTCTTGGCTTTTGTTTTCTGGAAGGTTTTTGATGACTGCTTCAATTTCTTCCATAGTTATCTGCCTATTCAGATTTTTAGATTCTTCCTGATTAAATTTTGGAAGGTTATATTTTTTCTAGGAGTATGTCCATTTCCACCAGGTTGTCTAGTTTGTTAGAATAGAGTTGTTCATAGTATTTTTTAACAACCCTTTGTATTTCTGTGGGGTCTGTTGTTATTTCCGCTCTTTAATTTCTGATTTTGTTTATTTGGGTCTTCTCCCTTTGCTTCTTGGTGAGCCTTGCTAGAGGTTCATCAATCTTGTTTATCCTTTCAAAGAACCAGCTCTTGCCGAAACCGGTTTGGCTCAGTGGATAGAGCTTCGTCCTGTGGACTCAAGGGTCCCAGGTTCGATTCCGGTCAAGGGCATGTACCTTGGCTGTGGGCACATCCCCAGTAGGGGGTGTGCAGCAGGCAGCTGATCGATGTTTCTCTCTCATCGATGTTTCTAACTCTCTATCCCTCTCTCTTCCTCTCTGTAAAAATCAATAAAATATATTTAAAAAAAAAAGAACCAGCTCTTGGTCTCATTGATCTTTTGTATTGTTTTTTTTTTTCCATCTTTATGTCATTTATTTCTGCTCTGATCTTTATTATCTCCTTCCTTCTGCTCACTCTGGGCTTTTCTTGTTGCTTTCTTTCTAATTCTTTGAGTTGTAGAGTTAGATGATTTATGACCATTTTTTCTTTCTTTTCTTTTCTTTTCTTTTTTTTTTATGTAGGCCTGTAGAGCTATAAACTTCCCTCTCAGGACTGCTTTCATTGTGTCCCATAGGTTTTGGATTGTTGTGTTTTTATTGTCATTAGTTTCCAGGATGTTTTTAATTTCTTCTTTGATCTAATTTGTAACCCAATCAATATTTAATAACATGGTATTCAGCTTCCAAGTGTTTGACTGTTTTGGATTGTTTTTATTGTAGTTTATTTCTAATATTATGCCATTGTGATCTGAGAGGTTGCTTGGTATGATTTCAATCTTCTTGAACTTGGGGAGACTTTGCTTGTGACCCAATATGTGATCTATTTTTTTAAAATGTCCCATGTGCACTTGAGAAGAACGTATATTGCGTGGCTTTGGGGTGAAATGTTCTGAAGATGTCAATTAAGTCCATCTTATCTAGTGAGTCATTTAGGATTGCTGTTTCTTTGCTGATTTTTTGTCTAGAGGATTTATCCAGTGATGTCAGTGGTGTATTAAAGTCCCCTACTATGATTGTATTGTTGATGATCTCTCCCTTGATACCTTCCACGAGTTTATTTTTATGTATTTGGGTGCTCCTACATTGGGTGCATATATGGTTACCAGGGTTATATCCTCTTGTTGTAACGACCCCTTAGTTTTATGAAGTGGGCTTCCTTATCTCTTATAATGGCCTTCATTTTGAGATCTATTTTGTCTGATATAAGTATTACTACCTCAGCTTTTTTTTCATTTCCATTTGCCTGGAAGATATTTTTCCATCCCTTCACTTTCAGTCTGTGTGAGTCCCTTGTTTTGATGTGGGTCTCTTGTAGACATCATGTGTATGGGTTATTTATTTTTTATCCATTTAGTTACCCTATGTCTTTTGATTGGAGCATTTAGTCCATTTACATTTAAAGTTATTATTGAAAGTTACTTGTTTGTAGCCATGTTTATTTTTTTTTTGAACCTGTGTTCCTTCTTACCTTTTTATTTCTTCTTTTTACAGCATTCCCTTTAGCATTTCTTGCATTGCTGGCTTGGTAGTGATAAAGTCCCTTAGCCTTTTTTTTTTGTCTGTGAAGCTCCTGATTTCCCCTTCAATTTTGATTGATAGTCTTTCTGGATAGAGTATTCTTGGATTCAGACCCTTGCTTTGCATCACTTTGTATATCTCCTTCCATTCCCTTTTAGCTTGATGTATTTCTGTTGAGAAATCATTTGATAATCAGATGAGGGATCCTTTGTAGGTAACTCTCTGTCTCTCTCTTGCAGCCTTTAAGATTCTCTCTTTGTCATTAACATTTGCCATTGTAATTATGTCGTGGGTCTTTTGGGATTCATCTTCCTTGGGACTCTCTGTACTTGTGTAAATTTTTTCTTCCCCATATCAAGGAAGTTTTCTGTCATTATTTCTTCAAATAAATTTTCTAATCCTTGCTGCTCATCTTGTCCTTCTGGCAGCCATATTATACATATGTTATTTAATTTTGCATTGTTCCAAAGCTCCCTTAGGCTTTCTCCTGGTTTTAAATTTTTTTCTCTAGTTGCTGTTCAGATTGGGCTTATTTTTGTACTTTATCTTCTAATTCACTAATTCAGTCTTCTGCTTCTTCCAGTCTACTGTTGAAGCCTTCCATGGTGTTTTTTGTTTTTTTTTTTTTTAAATTTCTTTATTGATTAAGGTGTCACATATTTGTCCTCATCCCCCCATTCCCATCCCACACCCCTCCCCACGGATGCCCCAACCCCCTGTTGAACTTAACCATTGGTTAGGCTCATATGCATGCACACAAGTCTTTTGGTTGATCTCTCCCCCCTCCCCCCACCCTCCCCTATCCTCCCTCTGAGGCCCGATAGTCCGACCGATGCCTCCTTGTTTCTGGTTCTGTTCTTTTTCATCAGTCTATGTTGTTCATCATTTCCCCTAGATGAGCGAGATCATGTGTCACTAGAGATATACTTATATGAACTGAATGTGAGATGAGCAATAATAGTTATGCTGACAGGCAAATGAATCAGTCTGTAGTGAGTTTCTTTCTGGACCAACAGTTCTTTTGAGACCCAATATCAATGTCCACCAGTTCCTTATGTGTACATGTCGGCACTGACCCCTCAGCTCTGGATGGTGGACAAATGGTGGTAATGCAGGTTCGATTCCCTCTGGTTAGGTCTCGGCCGGACGCAGGGGCATGGCTTCATCCGGACCCAGGGGCACGTGGCCTCACCCGGACCCAGGGGGTGCGTGGCCTCACCTGGACCCAGGTGCACGCGGCTTCCCCCGGACCCGGGACCCAGCCTCACCCGGATCCAGGAGCACATGGCCTCACCTGGACCCGGGATCCAGCTTCACCCGGACCCAGGGGCACGTGGCCTCACCCGGGCCCGGGACCCAGCCTCACCCAGATCCAGGGGCACATGGCCTCACCCAGACCCGGGATCTAGCTTCACCTGGACCCAGGGGCGCGTGGCCTCACCCGGACCCAGGGCCGCGTGGCCTCTCCCAGATCCAGGGGCGCGTAGCCTCACCCGGACCTAGGTGTGTGCGGCCTCACCCGGATCCAGGGGCACATGGCCTCACCCAGACCCGGGATCTAGCTTCACCCAGACCCAGGGGCGCGTGGCCTCACCCGGACCCAGGGCCGCGTGGCCTCTCCCAGATCCAGGGGCGCGTAGCCTCACCCGGACCTAGGTGTGTGCAGCCTCACCCGGACCCGGGACCCAGCCTCACCCGAATCCAGGGGCATACGGCCTCACCCGGACCCGGGATCCAGCTTCACCCGGACCCAGGGGCATGTGGCCTTACCCGGACCCAGGGGCGCGTGGCCTCACCCGGGCCCAGGACCCAGCCTTACACAGATCCAGGGGCACACAGCCTCACCCGGACCCGGGATCTAGCTTCCCCCGGACCCAGGGACGTGTGGCCTCACCCGGACCCAGGGTCGCGTGGCCTCACCCAGATCCAGGGGCCCATGGCCTCACCAGGACCCGGGACCCAGCCTCACCCGGATCCAGGGGCACACAGCCTTGCCCAGACCCAGGATTCAGCTTCACCCAGACCCAGGGGCGCATGGCCTCACCCGGACCCAGGGGCACGCGGCCTCTCCCAATCCCTGGACCCAGCCTCACCCAGATCCAGGGGCACACGGCCTCGCCCGGACCCGGGATCTAGCTTCCCCCGGACCCAGGGGCACATGACCTCACCCGGACCCAGTGGCGCGTGGCCTCTCCCAGACCCAGGGTCGTGTGGCCTCACCTGGATCCAGGGGCGCACGGCCTTACCCGGACCCGGGACCCAGCCTCACCCGGATCCAGGGGCACACGGCCTCACCGGGACCAGGGATCCAGCTTCACCCGGACCCAGGGGCGTGTGGCCTTACCTGGTCCATGGTGTTTTTGATTGTAGCTATATCATTTTTTCATTTCTTCTTGATTTTTGCATAGGTTGTTGATTTTCTCGTCCATCCAGTGTATGAACTGTAAGACCATTACTCTGAATTCTTTTTCTGTCATGTTGCATGCTTCTGTTTCACTTATTTCCTTTCTTGGTGATTCCTCCTTTTCTTTCCTCTGGGGATTGTTTCATTGCCTCCCCATTCTGACTATCACCAGAGGGTTCAATTGTCAAGTTGCGGGGGCCTGGGTTCTGTGCAGTGGGAGTTTTGCACCCCCCAAGTGTCACTGAAGAGCTCTGACACCAAGACGTGTGGCTGCTATGGGATGGTGGGAGCCACGCTCGCCCCTGGTCAGAGTCACAGGCACTTAGTGTGGCCTCGTGTGTGCACCTAGAATCTGTGTGCACTGCCTGCATCATGTTGAAACAGATATCCTGCTGAGGTGTGCCAAAAATAAAAGTCCCCCAGTGTGTATGAGGAGTCAGATGCTCCCTGTGTCTGAGCCGAGAATCGAGTATCAGAGTCTCTGTTGCTTGGTGCTACCTCACACCTTGAATCAGGGTCCCTGTGTGCACATGCGCCATGTCGCTGGCTCTTAGTGTGAATGTACTGAGAATCAGGGATCCCAGGCACATGCAATGAGAAACAGAGTCTAGTTACTGGTGCTCATTGCTGCCTCTTGTGTGGAGATTTAGGTTCCCTGATCTGCTTGGGAGACGGGGTTGCACAGTCGCACTGTGTTGCCAGGAGGTCCACTCCTGCCCTGCAGCAAACAGCCTCTGTGTGCGCTTGCCCTGAATCAAAGTCAGGTGGCACTGCCGCTCAGTGTGGGTTTGGGGTCTGGTCCCGCTGGTGTGCACTGTGGGAAACAAACTCTCCATGTCCAAGCACCCAGGGTCAAATTCATTGCTTCCCCCTTGTGTGTGCATGGGGTCTGGTCTTGGGGAACAAACTCCCCGAGTTCTCACTTTCAGGTTCAAATTCAGCACAGCCTCCCTGCTTGGGCGCAGGGTCTGGGCTTGGGAAACAAACTCTCCAGGTTCACCCCCCCCAGGCTCAAATTCACTGCTGTCTCCCTGCATGGGTGCGGGATTTGGTCGCAGAAAACAATCTCCCCAAGGTTACGTACCTCGACTCAAATTCAGCACATCTTCCCTGCCTGGGCATGGAGTCTCAGTGAGGGAAACAAACTCTCTGAGTTCACACATCCAGGTTCAAATTCAGCGCAACCTCTCTGCTAGGGTGAAGGGTCTGGTCATGGGAAACAAACTCTCCAGGTTTGCACCCCCAGGCTCAAATTCAGTGCTTTCTCCCTGCGTTGATGCAGGATCTGGTTGCAGAAAATAATCTCTCCAAGGTTGCACACCTATGCTCAAATTTATCACAGCCTTCCTGCCTGGGCACGGAGCCTAGTTTTGGGAAACAAATTCCCCTAGTTTGCACATACAGGCTCAAATTCAGCTCTGTCTCCCTGTCCTGTGTGGGCACAGGATCTGGTCACAGAAAACAGTCTCCCCAAGGATGCGCACCTAGGGTCAAATTCAACAGTCTCCCTGTCTTGGCACCAAGCCTGCTTGTGGGGAACAAACTTCTTCTAGTTCGCTCATCCAGTCTCAAATTCAGGGTTGTTTCCCTGCCCTGCGTGGGCATGGAATCAGGTCACAACAAATAATCTCCCCAAAGATGCACACTTAGGGTCAAATTCAGCAGTCTCCCTGCCTTGGCGTGGAGCCTTCTCACAGAGCCTGCTCGCAGGAAACAATCTTCCCATGTCCGACACCAAGGCTTAAAGTCAGGTAGAGCTGCCACTGCTGTGTGTGTGCAGAAAGCCCTATTGTGCAGCCAGGGTCTGGCAGTTCCTATCTGCTGCCATGGGGGTCGGGGGGGGGAGCATGATTGGCTTTGTGACTCACAGAAATCTGCAGCCGGGGTGCCTGGAGTCTTCATGTCTGTACCTGTGGTTGCAGGTCTTCTACCAGAGTGGCTGTAGGGTCCCACTTTGCTACCGAGCCCAGACTGGGTGGTGGTGAGGCTAGGATCCTAATCTTAAGCACTTCTGGTTTTCAAGATTGCGTGGTCTCTGTTCTGTTGGTGTTCTCCCCGGAGTGTTTGCGGTAGCAGCAGGACTTTGCCATCTAAGACTGCCCAGATTGGCAGCCCCTTGGAGGACCTGCAGGGTCTAACTGTCCCTATTTCACTCACACAAACACCCACTCAGGTCCACACACTGCTCTATCGCTCCCTCACTCTCTCACACACTCTCCCTCCCTACCTTCCTGCTGGTCACGATCTTTTTCTCTTTATTTCTTTTTTATTCTTACATAAGTTGTTGAATTTTTCATCCATCCAGTTTATGAATTGTATGACCTTTATTCTGAATTATTTTTCTGACATATTGCATGGCTCCATTTCACTTAGCTCCTTTTATGGAGATTCTTCCTTTTTTTCCTTTAGACGTTTCTTTGTCTCCCAAATTTTGCTCTCACTGAAGGATCCTCTGGTGGCAGTGGCTACTCGGGCAGTGGCTGCTCCTCATTTGGGGGTGGCTCCTTGGGTGGGTTCTGGTTGCACAGCTGTTCACAACAGTGGTGGCTTCTCCAGCTGGTGGGGGTGGACTGCTTGTGCAACTGCTGCTCCTCTGATGGGGGCAGGCTGCTCATGATGCTGTTGCTCCTTGGACCGGGGCAGGCTGTTTGTGCAGCTGCTGCTCATTGGATGGGAACTGGCTGTTTGTGGCTGCTGTTCCTAGGACCGGGACAGGCCACTCACTTGGCTGCTGCTCCTCAGATGGGGGCAGGCTATGTGTGGCTGGTACTCCACAGATGGTGGCAGACTGCTTATGCAGCTGTTGCTCCTCAGATGGGGGTGGCTGCATGCCGCTGCTGCTCCTTGGATGAGGGATGGCTACTTGCACATCTGCTGTTCCTCAGTGACAGGCTGTTTGCGTGGCTGCTGCTTGTGTGGTCCCAGTACCCTGGTCTAAAGCATTGGGCTGGCCAGAGGGGAGCATGGTTCAGAACTCACAGGAGCCCATGGCCAGTGTGGCTGTAGTCTCGATGTCTGTGGGACCACAGCTGAGGCAGCAGGTCCCTGCCAGGGGAGGCTGTAGAGTCCTGGGTGGGGTCTGAGGGTATCCTGGGTGGAGGTGAGGCTGGGCTTTCAGTCACTGCAGCTCTACACTTCAAGATGTTGTGGCCTCTGCAGTAGAGCCGGCCACCCCAGGACTGTTTGCAATGGTAGTAGAGGCTTCCCAGCTAGGTGAGCCTGGTCCGCCAGCCTGAAGGTCCTGCGGGATCTAACTGTCACACACACACACACACACACACACACACACACACACACACACGTCCACACACTTGCCTTTTGCTCCCTCACTCACTCATGCTCTCTCCTTCACTGCCACCATATTCCTGCCTCTGTAGTTGGGTCAGGAGTGCTATTGACCCATTTGTGGATGGAGTCTCTTCTCTGGGTGTCTGGTTATGTGGCTCACTATCTACCACATTGACCAAACAGGACAAAATGCAACTCAACAAGACACAAAACAAAGGGTACAAAACATGAATGTACTCATGACATCGATAATCCCAATATAAGTGACCACCAGAGAAAAGAGAATTAAGGGAGGGAAAAGAGAGCACAGATTATATTGAGGAGAGAAAAAAATGGTAAGAGAGAAAAGAAAAAGAAAAAAAAGGAAGAAAAAGGAATATATATATGAAGAAAACACCACAGAACAAACAGATAAACCAAAAAATGCAAATACCAAACACCCAGAAAAGAGGCTGAGGGCAGAATCTATAGAGGCCGAGCTTATATACGGAAAGTAAGGTTAGGGAATTGGATGACTATGGGGAGGACCTCAGTTCAGTATATAGTAAGTTGAAAGAGGATGAGTAGATAAGAAGAAAGAGAAAGAGAAACAAAGAGAAAGAGAAAGAAAAAAATCTTACCTAATAATAGACAAATATGTAAATTGACCATACCTTCGCTATGCCCACAGCCAATCAGAGTGAGTGAGTATGCAAATTAACCCACCAAAGATGGCGGTTAATTTGCATATGAAGGCAGGGCGGGCAGCACCATGGCCTGCTTCCGGGGGTACGGGTCCATCGGGAGCGGAGTAGGCCCTGCGGGCAGCGCCATACACTGCCCACAAGGTACCAGGCTATGGCTGGGGAGGCAGTGGAGTGGGCAGCACCAGACTGCACAGGAGGGGTCTGGGTTCAACGCCTACCCGGGGAGGCGAGGCTGGACCCACCTAGCCACTCCCGGGGATCCCTGGGAGCATCGCCGCCCTGGGGAGGTGAGGCCGGACCTGCTTAGCTGCTCCCGGGGGTCCCTGGGAACATCGCTGCCCCAGGGAGGTGAGGCCAGACCACCTAGCCGCTCCCGGGGGTCCCTGGCAACATCGCCGCCTGCCACACCTGGGGGTCCCTGGGAGCATCGCCACCCACCACTTCCGGGGGTCCCTGGGAACATCGCCGCCCCGGGGAGGCGAGGCCAGACCTGGCTAGCTGCTCCCGGGGGTCCCTGGGAACATTGCTGCCCCAGGGAGGCGAGGCCGGACCGCCTAGCCGCTCCCGAGGTCCCTGGCAACATCGCAGCCCGCCGCTCCTAGGGGTCCCTGGGAACATTGCAGGCATGGGGTTGCTGAGACTCAGACCTGGCCTCTGGCCACAGATTCATAGCTTCCCGGAGACCAAGGGAATCTGCCTCATCTGCAGAGAGACAGAGGTTCTGCAGTGGCCCCAAGATGAGGGTGAATATAGTCAATAGTGTTGTAATGATGGTATGATGCCAGGTGGGTACTAGAGCCGAGCCAGGGATCAAGGGGCATGGAAGGACTCCCGGGCAGAGGGGCAAGGACCCTCACCCCTAAGGCGGGGGTTGAGGGGTGGTGCCACCTCAGTGGTGGGGTGCTGCACTGCAGGGTACTGGACTGACTGATGTGATTCAGAGAAGCTCCCAGTGCTAACGGCCTCACTCAGGCGGCCTTCACACTTCAGAGGCAGTGACTCCTGCTCCTGCCTTGACCCAAAAGCAAGCCCACGGTGCCCTGACCCATGGAAGAGCATGCCTAGGCAGTGAGTGCAAAGCCTTCCACCTGCTCCAGAGAAGCAGGGGCAGTAAAGAATGGGGGGCATGGGACGGGGAGAAGAAAGAATGTGGAGCATCCGCAATGAAGAGGTGCTCGAGAAAGAGGCTCGGAAGCCTGACTGGAAGGTTTGTTCTGTTTGCTGGGTGGCTGCCCCTTAGGAAGCGCAAAGAGCATGGCTCTGAGGGCTTCCTGTGTGCTGAGTCAAGTTCCACAGCCAACTGGAATTGGCCTCAGTTTCCTGGTCCGTAAAATGGTTGAAGTGTGTCCCAGTGCCTTCACTGAGCTTTGATGGCCAATTGAGATACTATATAAAGAAAATGAGGGAAGAATTGAGAAAGAAAAGGAAGGATAAGCAACACAAAAGAAAGACTGAAAGGAACCTGTAAACCCATTGTCACTTAAATAGGGAATATAGTCAATAGTGTTGTAATGATGGTATGATGCCAGGTGGGTACTAGAAATATCAGGGAACACTTTGTAAAGTATATGATTGTCTAATCACTATTCTGTAACTAATATAAAACCTGAAACCAATACAAAATAATATTGAATGTAAAGAAATGAAAATTGGAGTGAAATTTTTATAAATTTCAAAGTTTAAATAAAAGCTGTAAAGGAAGGAAGGGGAGAATAAAAATAGTGTTTTTCAGTTTAAAGAGTTGTCTTTATATGGTGCTTTTATACTTTTCTAAGTCATTATCTCATTTTAATTTTGGGGCAACTTAAAGACAAGATAATTGTTCCCTCCACTATTCAAAGAAAGGAAATCTTGGTTTCTGTTCCTAATGATTCAATCGTCAAGCCCTTATTGTAAAGCAGGGTTAGTAAAATTTTCTGTGCAGGGTCATATCTATACTAATAAAAGCCTTGGGGGTGATCAAGCCAGCAGGGGAGGGTATTTGGGGGCAAGTAGGGCTGCAGAGGAGCAGTTAGGTGTCAATCAGGCCAGCAAGGGAGCAGTTAGGGGGCAATCAGGCAGGCAGGTGAGCGGGCCTAAACCTGCAGTTGGACATCCCCCAAGGGGTCCCATATTGGAGAGGGTGCAGGCTGGGCTGAGGGACATCCTCCCCAGTGCACGAATTTCATGCACCGAGCCTCTAGTTTAAAAATAATAAACAATAGAATAAAATAGTAAAAAATAAAATGATGAAAAAATAATGTGAAAAGAAATAAAAAATAAAGAAACAAACAAGAAAGAAAATAAAGAGAAAAAAAGAGCTAACAAAATAATAATAAAATAAAAATGAAAAAGTGAAGTGTCATTTATTTTTGCCAAGTTTTAATACCCCATGGGGGCTGATTTAAGATCCCACTTTTCTGTACTGTCTGCCACTTCTCATTTTCCTATTAGCTAGTCAGCACCATGTTGAAGTTCCAAGCAATCCACTGCTCTCCTATTTGTGTCTATCTCCAACACCTTGACTGCCAGCAGGCAGGACCAATCTGCCAACTTAGACTGTCTGCCTGCTATCAATCTTAATATCTCAAGCAGCTGTTTCTGACAGGGCTATAGTTGGGGAGGTTGCCATATCACTTTCAGGGACTGAACAGCCTGTCTTCAGGCCAGTCCCTGAGGACTCTCAGGGACTGTTCAGATTTTTTTTTTGTATCTTTTGTAACACTTAGGGTGTAGTCTGGGTGTGGCTGTATTGGCTGTCTGGAGACTGCAGGGAGGGGCTATCTCTTCAGGAGAAAATGGCTGCTTAAGTCTGGAGTGTCAGGTATTTCCCAATGTCAGACTCCCAGCACCTCTCCCCAACCTGTTCTTCTCCCCAGACTCCTCAAGTCCGTATCTCCACCAGTACCTTGGCCACGGGTGAATGCTTGTATTTGAAAGGTCCTATGAACTGGATTTAGCAAATAAAAGCAAAGACCAAAATGTGGGGAAAGAGCTGCACCACTGTGAGTTTCTCTCCCTCTGGCACCGTGCGGCTTGGGCAGTTGTTCAAGCTGGCCCCTCTGGGCTCAGCCTCTCATGGCTGTGGGCTTAGATCTAGAATTCCCTGCCACCAGCAGCCCTGTGGACTTCCTTTCCACAGTCAGATGTTATGCCTGTCCCTAAGGGATGAGATCTTGGTGCCCTGCGGCTTCCTTCTCACCATCTGGGCTTGGAGGTCTTGCAATTCTCTCTAGCCCTGATCCCTGATTTTACCATTCTCCAGGTGTCCTCTGCCCTTCCCAGCTGTGAATTGTCCCACCAGCTGTGTCTACTTTGCCAATTCTGAGCGGATGTTTTTTTATTTAGTTGTTGCTTCTATCTGCTCCAGGATAAGGCTCAGGACAAGCCTGCCTATTCTGCAGCCATTTTGTCTCCTCTCCTGATTTCAATTCTTTTGGAGTGGAATTGCTGGGTTATATGGTAGTTCTATGTTTAACCTTTTGAGAAACTGACCCTGTTTTCCACAGTGGCTGCACCATTATAATTTACACCAGCAACACATGAGAATTCTAATTTCTTCACATCCTAACCAACACTTTTTTATATTATAGCCATCCTAGGAGGTATGAAGTGGTATCATATTATAGCTTTAATTTGTACTACCCTAATGAGTATTGCTGAACATATTTTCATGTGCTTATTGACCATTTGTATATTTATTGGAAATATATCTACACAATTATTTGCCCATTTTTGAATTAGGTTGTTTTTTTGTTGTTGAATTGTAATAGTTCCTTATATATTTTAGATATTAATGCCTGATCAGTTTTGCAGATATTTTCTTCCATTCAGTAGGCTGTCTTTTTGCTTTTTTGATAGCATTCTTTAATGCACAAAAGTTCTTAATTTTTAAGAAATTTAATTTACCAATTTTTTTTTGCATATGCTTTTATGTCACACCCATTAAGTCATTGTCAAATCAAATGTCATGAAGATTTTCTCCAATGATTTCTTCCAAGTGCTATAGTTTTAGATCTCACATTTAGGTCTTTAATCCACTATGAGTTCATTTTAATATATGGTTTAAAGTAAGGGTCCAATTTTATTCTTCTGCACGTGCATATTTAGTTTTCCCATCATTGTTTGTTGAAAAGATTGTTCTTTTCCCATTAAATGGTTTTGGCACCCTTGTCATAAGTCAATTCAACATATATGTGATGGTTGATTCTGTTTAAGTGTGGGTCTCTCTCACCATCATGAAATGGTTTCTAAGTTTAGTTGACTGGGAAGGGAGAAATCATGCCCACGAGGCTTAAAGATTGCTGAACAAGGTTTAAACAGCACAACTTTACCTCTCATTTCAATACATAGAGAAGTATGATTCCAAAAACATGTTCAACACGTATCAGTTACACTCATGAGCTTTGCTTTCTACATTATAGACACTCAAATAAGTATTTTTTGAACAAATAATAAAGATTCACTTGATAACAATATAGTAAAATGCAATATCTGTATTTAAAGATGTCTTAATTTCTATAAAAGCAAATGGAATTACTCAAATTAGAGTCTGTGACATTTTCAAATATTCTGATGATTTCTTAACTTTAAAGGAGTTTTCAGAGTTTCAAAAAGTTCAAATTGTTCTTTGATTATTATTCTCTCTCTTTTTCCACCCTGGCCTTTATGTTATACAATTCAGTACAGACCCAGATGTCTCTTTGATAAAGGCATTATTAATCTTTCTCACACATAGGAAGGGAGTATATAATGATACTGAGTAAACAGATTTCTTCACACTTACGCTTCATAAACATGAAGCAGTAATAAATAGATTAAGCTGCTCATTCTCTCCCTGTGGGTATAATATGCTAAGCACTGCACAAAGTAGGATACAATGCTGTATTTTAATAATGTTGCATTCCATACCAGTTATATGACAAGATTCTCAGGTGCTCAATGGAATAGAAGTGTCCTGCGTAAATCACAAAGCATCTTTCCTGCAAACATGTGTAGCATTTCTCTATACTGTGAACCTGAAGTCATTTATAGGAACTCACTTAAGGTTGGCAACTCAGTGATTTACTATGGACAGAGAGTAAGGTCTGCCTAACAGGGCCCATTTTGTGACTAACTGCTGAGCTTCCATCAGGGAAGATCGATAGTTGGCATGGCAACCAGCTCCTTTCTCCAGAAATGAGTTCCTTTTATTAAATTTTGCCAACTATTGATCAATTCCTGATCCACATATCAAAACATGACAAGCAGTTAATGAAACACATGTCTGATGGACTTAAACAACAAAAACAAAAATATGCAAGAAAGTTCAGACTGAAACTTTGTCTATGAATTTGTTCCAAAGATTCTAACATGACTAGTGACTGGTATAGCAAGAGTCTATTTGTATGGATGTAGATGTACCAAGACAGGAAAGTGGAATGAATAAAACACACTTTCACAGTAACTTTAAGATGACAATTTGTTCTATTTTTCTCTTTATATACTTAAGGCAATGCTATTTTTCAGACCATGTATGCTATTTTCCAAGTATTATGCTGAAAAACAGAATACTTGACTAATTTGGGGATAGGCCAGGGCATTTCTTTCCTTTAGATATTAATGGTACCACCACTCCCCTCTCTGCAATTTTAGGCTGTCAGGCTCTGTGTGAAAGGGGGAGGTTGGAGAAGATAGAGGATCCCATTGTGAAAAAGAATGGTCAAGACTATGGAGATGACTTTGACTCATTCCCTTCCCATTTTCCTTTCGTCAACTTCCTTTTCATTTCCTGGCCACTCAGCAACTTTCTTTGCTGATTTTCACCAACCCAAATAGAAGACTGATTTCTCCTGTAAGTAATGCTTTTAGTTGAGGATCCTCAGGGGTTCATCTTTCTTCCATTAACCAAGCTCATGTCACTCTAAAGAGTGAAAATGGTGTAACACTCTCGAGTATCCAAATTGTTGATTAAAACCACACAAAGGGCCTTGATGCCAGACAAGCCAGATAGTCCAGAAGAAAAATCATGCCTTAAAAAAGTGTGTTCCAATCTTTATATGAAAGATAATTACAGTTTTGCTCTCAGTTTCTTCATATCTGATTTAATATGATTTAATTTAATTTAAATTCTTATTGTAATGACAGATTAGCAGGGATCCAGGAGTCACCCCCATTAGTACACATGGTGTAGTTCAGAAACTGACAGCTTCTTATTTACTCATTTAACATGAAGTATGATAACACCTCATGACAATGGCAAGGAAAAACTACCTGGGATTCTGTGTTATTGTGTGGGATTTACTTATATAAGAATTTATTATAAAAAATTAATTTCTTCAATAATGACAATATAGAAAGAGCAGCCTTGAGAGCTCTGGCAGGGATTCCAAACTGAATTAAAATGGTCTATTTTGCATAGGGGAAATTAGACCCTAGTAAGTGATTTCATTATGTCTTATATTATCAAAATGACTGCTGGAAGAATTAAAAGTGATTAGCTGCGGAGTATAAGTGATGCCTATTTGCTTCTTGAAGTGTCCAGGAACTTTAAAAAATGCAATTGGCTAAAAGCAAACTAAAATAATCTAGGACTAATAGCTATTTTATATATGTATATGTGGGTGTGTATCTATGTGTCTTTGGAAGTTTACTAGATATTTTTTAATGGTAGTCTTCTAACTATCATATGTAGAAAAGAACATTTATTGGACATAAAAATTACTGATTAATCCAATTCAACTAAAAAATAAATGTTTGGCACCTATTACAAATAAAGCAAATGTACTAGGTCCTACAGGGCAAAGATAGCTAGTTTAGTTTCAGAATGTAGAAAATATTTATTTAAGTAATAAAGCCACAGTCTGGTAATGGCCTCATGCCCTTACAAAAATTATGCTTAGACTAATCAGATGATCTTTTGTGACCAAGGGATCAGCCTGTTAGGTCAAATAGCTATTGTGACCAGCATCTAAGCTTTTGATTTGGTTTGTGAGGTTATCTCATGTCAGTTGGGAAGTTAGGTTTTAACACCTCCACTTCTTTGTTGGATGCATTATGAACTCCTCAAGGACATAAACTACTGCTATTCATTCTGGAGTTCCCAGAGCACAGCATAGTGCCTAGTGCCCATGATTGTGCAATATATACATGTGGAATCGAGTTTCTAAATCAAGTAGAGTTGATCAGTGAGACTGGGGTGAAGGGGAGAGCATATGGAGTAGCAGATGATGATCTGATGATTGAAGTCTCTGCTTAGTTCTGCCTAGAGTCTGTCTTCCTAAGTTACCCAGAGGGCTAGAATAGAAGACCACCTCTATTCTCTTGAGACACCACACTGAGTGAATGAGGCAATAGGCAAGTATTCACAAATGTGTATATTTCTCTCTTTTTGCATTTGGGCTGAGGCTGGGACTTGATTTACCAATAAAATGCAACAGAAATGATACTGTGCTAGTTCTGGGTCTTAAGAGCTGGCTGTTTTTGGTTTTGTTCTCAAGTTTGAATACAATTGAATATAAAATGCAGTGGTTGGATTTTATCCACCTATATTCAGCCTTTATTAGTAAGAAGAAACCTTTAAAATAGATGTTTCTAACATCACCAGAATTGTTCCTCTTGAAATTTCTTAATCTTAGAAAGTTCAATTTAATATCTTAATACATGACAGGGAGCCAGAGAGGAATTTAAACCATATTTATTCTCAGGTTTATACAACTTGAATTTGTTTGTCTTTTTCATAATTCTTAAATGCAACTCACTCATACATGCACTAACCTACTCACACTCAATTAGATATTTACTGGCACAAAATAATAGAGCCTATAAGGTTATAAATACTATTAAAAAGTAGTTCATATTGAGTGATCAATTTACATAAAGTGTTTTTACATTGTAGCATAGTGGATCCAATTAATTATTCTATTAAAGCCAAATGAAAAAAAAATATCTCCATGAAAACAAGAGTCACTGAGCCTCTAAAACTGCGGATCTAAGAAGCAATATCTAGACATAATAGCTGAAAAACAAACAAACAAACAAATAAATGTCTGGAATTATAGAACAAGAGGAGTTTTTACCAAGGAACAATTGGTTTGATTTATAATAACAAATAAAGCAAAACTGAAAGAGTAATATGAGGTCAAATTTTATAAGAATAAAAGAAATGTTAAAAGAAATTAATTCATATATGTTAATTAATTGATTTTATTTCCTTTTTAACAAATATTTATCAAGGACTTACTATGACCTAGATGCCAACCGAGCCCTCTGGGGCTTAATAGTGAGGAGGAAGGGAATAGCCATTAAATATCTAATTCTGAAGTCACTAGACACATTACAATTGGAAATATGCTACCAAGGAGAAATATGGAATACATCAACAAAGTTGAAAAGAAATATTTTCAGGAGAATTAAGTGGTTGATGTCAGTTTGGCTCTGGGGTTAGAAAATCCTTAAGAGAGAAATGGAAAACAAAGAGTTACTGGCACCTAAATAGGGGGAAATAGAATGAGTACAATGATGTGCTGTCTAAGCCTCGGAGTCAGTGAAGTATAAAACAAGTAGGAAAAGAGACTGAACGAGTGATTATAGATTTGCTTACTTCTCTTACTGTAAGAGAGGTATTAATTATGGAAGAAACAAAAAAAATCACTAAAGAAAATGAGGTTTCTAAGAGGTTTCGCAGAGCTAAAACAGGCAAAAACAGAACAATTAGAAGCAGGCTGTGAAAGGATGGACCAGATTCAGATAGGAAGAGAAGCACAAGCTTTCTTAGGAGGGCTCTGGGAAGCAGGGAGTGGACTCAGGCAGGTCACCCTATACGTATGTGGAAGTATTAAAGAGGAAGGCCAGTTCTTGCATTAGAAAAAAGGAAGAGCCTTAGTGTGAATGGGGGCCTACCACTAGGTGGAAAAGAGGAGTGCAAACTCATATAAGTGTTTAACAGAGGAGTCAAAATGTTTCCTACAGGAGAAGAAACTAAGAAGCCCCAGGACAATGAAGTGTCAGTTTGACTTGAACAAGAATAAACTTGCCAAGTTTCTTGATTCACAGGGGGCATAGCTTTTTCATTTTCATGCCAAAAGACCATCTCCTAGGATATGGAGACCATCTGTGTTAAGGAGCAAAGCCCTTAAAGATGATTTCAATGTAAAATGTGGCGTGACGGGGGCCATATTGTCTGACACTGTCCAGCCCCTTTTCCTATTTCAACAAGTTAAGCACAAAAGAAGTAAAAAACTGCCAGCAACAATAAACCTGAATTCCCAGACAGCTCCAGGGGAGAAGGAGAAGGCTTTGACAGAATTAAGACAAGTCAGCATGGATGTGCACAAAGGTGTCTAAAATCAGTAAGTATGGGGTTTGCAATGAGCAAAGAAAGATGGCCAGCTCAATGAGAAGCCACGACCATAGGCCCCATGCTGGCCTAGCTCCTTGCCACTAAGAATCACAGTGGGAAAGAGAAGAGATTGCATTCCCTGCTCACTCACAGGCTAACAGTTAGCATGAGCCCTTGTGTTGCAAGTCTCTGCAGTTGCCAAAATTAATTCTGCTCATGTTATGTCAGTTTCCAATGGCTGGTTGCTCAGCTGGGTATGGTGATACCAAATTCTTGATAAACAAACCTTGTTTTTCATGGTGAAATAATTATAGTTGAAATGATTTGTTTGAGCTTGTTTCAAAGTAATCCAAGATTGGGATACAAAAAGTGAATGAGGGTATAGGTGAAACAAGATTGGCTATGGTCCCTGGCTGGGTGGCTCAACTGAGGTATACCAAAAAGTTGCAGGTTCTATTCCTGGTCAGGGAGCATATGGGAAGCAACTGGGTTGATGTTTCTCTCTTATATCGGTTAATTTCTTTCTCTTTCTTCCTTCCCTTCTTTCTAAAATCAATAAAAACATCCTTAGGTGAAAAAAGGATTGACTATGAGTTCATTATTGCTGCAGCTGAAGAAGGGCACATTGAAGTTCGTTACACTATTCTCTTGTTTATATATTGGATATTTTCTATTAAAAAAAGGGAAACTCTTATCAATTCACCTGTCTTTATGTCAAGTGCTTTCTTGATTGCTTCACATTTTTTTTCCTTCTCCCCAAGGAGTACTCCATCTATTTTCTCCCCTTTTTATCTTTTTATTAATCAAACATACCCCAGACATGTATTTGGGGAAGACATTCTTCTGGACCCTGAGGGGTGAACAGATGAACAAGTTTTAGTTCTTAGTTTGCAATCTCTTGGGGGGGGGAGGGGTGGGCAGACGGAGCTTAGACCATGTGGCCAGGCAGGCTGAGGGAAAGGCTGGCACAACAGAAGCAGAAAGGAGAACAGTTATGGTTCATGCCCTTAGGAAGGAATTCCTGGAAGATGTGGTATTTGAGGAGCTCCCTGAAAGAAGAGTTCAATTGTGTCTAATGTATATATTTTTTGCAAGCCTGTCCCTAAAATTTATGAGACTAGGACAAGAGTTAGTGGGGACAAACAAGCAAACTGGTCAATAAAATATGTTCTATCCTTACAAATATCTATACATATAAAGAGGTAATATGCTAATTTGTCTGTTACAGTGTTCGAGTCACGACCAGGCAGGAGCTGTTGGGCAGGGACTGGGGCGGGGAATTCCGCCCCCAGCACAGGCGAGCACAGGCCTGCCCAGCTCTAACTATACACTGCTGCCTTGGAGGCCGCTCCTGACTGGTGGGCGGGGACAGGGGTGGCCAGCCAAGCCCGAGTCCAGCTTTGGCGGGGCCAGCGGGAGCCTGAAGCCACCCCTGCCCCCCGCAGGTCCAGGGTCAGACTGTGGCTCAGTGGCAGGTGGTGTCTCCATGCACAGTGCCCGGGGGTGGCTGCCAGGGATGCGGCAGGCTGCTGCACTACTACTGCTGCTCAACGGGAACTCGGTGGCCTGGAGCTGGAGTGGGCCTGCACGGACTGTGGAGCCTGCTAGTGCTGCTCACCCTGCCCCGCCCTGCCCCAGCCCCACACCTGCCTCTACAGCCAGCCATGGACCCCACCCCATGCTTCAGGCAGGAGGAGGAGGCTCACGGCCACCAGCACCCTAGGCCACACTGCTTGACCCCCGCCACCTGCCTGGCTGGCAGGGACCAGAGCGTCGTGGGCAAGTTGCTCTCGCCCTCGGTGGTGGGATGGGGAGGAGGGCACTGGGTTCAGGGAAAAGACCTCAGCTGGGGTCCTCCTGGTGCAGGGAAGGGGCCCAGCCTGGGCCTGGTGGGGAGCTTAGGAAGTCTGGCTAAGCAGGTGCCAGTTCATACCAACTGTTACTCTGCCGTCTTCCTCCAGCTCTCCAAGCCAATCCCCCTGTCCAGGGGAATGGGCTCTGGGCAACCTCCCCAAGTGCAGACTGTGGGCCCAGAGAGTTGAGGAAGAGTGCCCGGTGGGACCCTGGCAAGGGCCAGTGGAGAACTACCAGGGCAGAGCTGCTTCGGTGTCTCAGTGAACTTTGCAACTGACCCAAGTAGGAAACTGAGGGGAGAGGCTGGGAGCTGTGGATTCCCAGTGCTTTAGTCACTTGAAAACAGCCTTGCTTGGAATGTGAAGCGGCTGTACGTTCAGCTGAGAAGTGAGGGGGCTGAACCCCACTGATGCTGGGCTCTGGTCAGTCTGAGGCCTGAGCGTCCACCACGAGAAAGAAAAAATGGAGGGAGGGGCCCAGAGGAAGGGAGGACAATTGAAGGAAATCTGTCTAGACTTTCCCCAGCCCTCTCCCTCATTTTGCTGCCTACAAAAGCCCCGGGCCGGGCCACAGTTCTGTCTCTACCTTTTAGTCCCCTGTTCTCCAACCACAGAGGAAAGAAATAAGGAAGGAGTCCATGCTGCCTCCAGAAGGTATCTATATACCTGATCAGCCAGTCGCCTGTTGCAGAGGGAGGCCAGACTTGGGCTTAGGCCCGCTCCCCATGGGGAGCGGGCCTAAGCTGTCAGTAGGACATCCTGTGAGGGCTCCAGGACTGTGAGGAGGGGCAGGCTGGGCTGAGGGACCCCCCTCCCCTGTGCACAAATTTTCGTGCACTGGGCCTCTAGTCCTATCTAATAAAAGAGTAATATGCAAATTAACCATCACTCTGCTACACCCACAATCCACGCACACTAGCCAATCAGGAGCAAGTATGCAAATTAACCCCAACCAAGATGGCTGCGGCCACAGAGCCAGCAGGAGGCTTGGGTTTCCCAGGCAATGGAGGAAGCCAAGCTTTCTGCACACCCTGGTGAGCCCGGGCCTCCATTCAAGGCTACAAAGTTTCAATTATAGAAGATAAATAAATCCCAACAAAAATGGTGGCAGCCACGGAGCTGGAGAGAGCAGGAGGCTTGAGTAGCCCCCGGCAATGGAGGAAGCCAAGCTTTCCGGACACCCTGGTGGGCCTAGGCCTCCACTCAAGGCTATAAAGATTCAATTATAGAAGATAAATAAATCCCAACAAAAATGGCTGCAGCCATGGAGTGAGCAGGAGGCTTGGCTCTGCTCTGGGCTACAAAGTTTGAATTATAGAAGATAAATAAATCCCAGATACCAGGGCCTCTGCTTGGGTTGCCTGGGGGCGTGGCCAGCCTGCAAACCACCACAGGCCCTTCGCCCATGCTGCCCCACGCCCCAAGGGAACCCCCACCCTGATCCAGAAAACCCTTCAGGGCAAACCAGCTGGCACCAGGCCTCTATCCTATCTAATAAAAGAGTAATATGCAAATTGACCATCATTCCAACACACAGATGGCTGCCCCTATGTGGTCAAAGATCCTGCCCCTATGTGGACACAAGATGGCAGACACAAGGTAGCCAGCAGGGGAGGGCAGTTGGGAGGGACCAGGCCTGCAAGGGAGGGCAGTTGTGGGTGATCAGGCCAGCAGGGGAGGGCAGTTGGGAGGGACCAGACCTGCAAGGGAGGGCAGTTGGGAGTGATCAAGCCTGCAGGGGAGGGCAATTAGGGGTGACCAGGCCGGCAGAGGAGGGAAGTTGGGGGCGACCGGGCCTGCAGGGAAGGGCAGTTGTGGGGGACCAGGCCTGCAGAGGAAGGCAGTTAGGGGCAAACAGGCTGGCAGGGGAGCAGTTAGCCATCAATCAGGCTGGCAGTGGAGTGGTTAGGAGGTGATCAGGCTGGTAGGCAGAAGCGGTTAGGGGCAATCAGGAAGGCAGACAGGTGAGCAGTTGGGATCCAGCAGTCCTGGATTGTGAGAGGGGTCCCAGATTGGAGAGGGTGCAGGCTGGGCTGAGGGACAGCCCCCCCACATGCATGAATTTTGTGCACCAGGCCTCTAGTCTATATATAATAGCCTAAGCGACCGTTACAACCATTACGACCAGAACAATGGGAACACCCAGTCAACCAGTCGCTATGATGCGCACTGACCAGCAGGGGGCATATTCTCAATGCAGGAGCTGCCCCCTGATGGTCAGTGCACTCCCACAGCCAACCTCCCATAGCACGACCCCTTCCCTGGCCAGCCAACCTCCTGTGGCCCCTCCCCCGGAATGGCCAGCTCCCCTGTTGGCCCTGATTGGGGCATTAGCCAGCCAACCTCCCAAGGTCCCTCCCCCCAGCCAGCCAACTTCCCGTGGTCCCTCCCCCTGGCCGGCCAGCTCCCCGATAGGCCTTGATCACTGGTCAGGCCAAGGGACCTGACCCATGCATGAATTCATTCACCGGGCCTCTGGTAGTTTTATAACAATCTGAAATGCTGGGTTGGAACTTAAACTTCTTGTATTACTTTGAATTCTGGGCTGGAACATGGTAACATGTGGATCCAGTTCCCTGACCTACATACAGCTTATCCCTCTCCTCTTCCTACACTGTTTCCATCTCTCACTGAGGCTGAGGAATTGCTTCATACACATGCAAGCCCTCAGCCCTCATGTCCAAAATTCATTAAAAAATCCCACAAACAGTCACACCTTAGTCATTCTTCAGAGCTAGGGGTGCTAACACTAATAACACTGTAATATGCCTTGGAGAGGATGGACACAAAAAAAGAGTACGCTTTGGACCTCGAAGTGAGTTTGGAGTCATTTGGCAGAAAAATCTGGGTCCCCAGCTTCCCTGAAGAGGAAGGTCAGACTCTGGGTGGACACTTTTCATTGGCCCCATTGGAAGGATACTGCTAGAGTACAGCCTGTTTGGTTTTAAGTAAGTAATAATTTTTAAATCCCTGGTTTTTTGATTTGCAAAATGTTACAATAATAGGACCTAACTCATTGGGTTGACTTGAGAATTAAATGAGCTGAAACATGTAAAGCTTTCAGAATAGCACCTGGCATGTTGTAATTGTTCAATGAGTGAAAATACAGCAGCTTGATTTCTCTCCCTCTGAATTAACTAAACAGAGTGATTGCTTTTGGGGGAAAGTGAATAAGAAAGATGTAGAAATAGCTTCAAATAATCTTGTAAATAATTTAGTGAGTAAATCTTAAGGTTTGTAGATAAGAGTTATTTATCATAAAAGCATTAATTTTGTGCGTGCTGAACTAAAGTCTACCATTGATGGAAAGAAACTTCATGTGTCTCGCTGGCATGGCTCAGTGGTTGAGTGTCAACCTACAAAACAGAAGGTCATGGTTCAATTCCCAGTCAGGGTACATGCCCAGGTTGTAGGCTTGTTCTCCAATGTGGGATATGCAGGAGGCAGCCAATCAATGATTCTCTCTCATCATTGATATTTCTATCTCTCTCTCCCTCTCTCTTCCTCTCTGAAATCAATTTAAAAATATATAAAAAAAGGAAGAAGTTTCATGTAAGCCCAATCACAATAAACCAAAATAGAATAATCATTTCCCTTCTCATTAGGGTAAATTAATACATTCCTTGCTATGGGGGAATGTATTCACTAGCAGAGAGGTGTGGACAAGGAGTCCGGAAGGCTGGTCAACCTTGAGGCTCTGGCAAGGATCAGAGCCATACACCCACTGTCTAGTTGAGACAAAGGTAGCTGAAGCAACTTCTACCTTTTAGTCTTATGTAAATACTTGCTGATAGGCTATCACCGAGCTATTATTGGAATTGTCTGCCTAAGGGCTATGGGTGTATCCCAAACCTGAATAAAAGGGATGGCAAGGCCAGAGCAAAGCGGAGTCCTTCCTTGGGCTTCTGCCTGGCCCCCAATTTCCAAAATTATTATTTCTTATCTTGTCTCTTTCATTTGCCCTCAGCCTTCTCCAGAGCCTGAACCTGAACCCTGAACCACACAGGACATGGGACACTCGCATTGCCACTTTCTATCTTTAGTGGCAGCAGTTTGCCTGCAATTATTTCTCTGGGGTCTTTTACATAGGGGTACTAATACCATTCATGAGGGCTCTGTCCTCAAGACTTAATTACCTTCCAATGACCCCACTTCCTAATACTATCACCTTGGGGGTTAGGATTTCAATATATAAAGGTTGGGGGATATAAACATTCAGTCCTCAACAGGTCCCTTGCTGCTACATGGTATGGGTGTGACCACTCAGTGATGACTGCAGTATTAAGTGTAGGGTGTGGCAGGTGGTCTTATTAATTTGAACCCCTTAGATATTTTGGGGCAAAAGGGATGATTTATCCAGTATAATGTTTTGACAATATGGGTTGTTCCCTGGGCAGATCTTAATTTGTCTTTCTTGCTGTGGAAATGTATACAGTAGGCCATATGCAAAGGAAAGTTTCAAAGCTGGCTGTGTCTGGTACTCAGTGGGGTTACTAGAAGGCATCCTCATGGAAGAGTGGGACTGACTGCCAGGTGCTTAAAAGGAGTAGCTATCGGGACTCTGTCCAGTGGAAACTGGTAGTCTGCTTACATTCAAGGTAATCATGAATGGGCTGGAGAGAGACTTGGAGATCATTAAAATAAAATTCCATTTACACACTAAAAAATTCCAAACAAACAAACAAAAAAACCAACCAACCAACCAACCAAACAAACAAACAAAAACACCCAGAGAACTGGAGGCCTCAAGAAGGGGAGTTATTTTTGCAAGGTCACACAGCATGCTTTCCTTTTATTCAGTTTGCCATGGTGAGTTTCTTCCTATTTGTATCTACTACAGGGTGCCCTAGAACCAACTCATTCTGGCATATTTATCAGTTGTGCAAACTCTACACAATGAGATATTTTCTTTCATTTAAAACTAATGTTGCCTTGCTAGTTTAAACTGAAGTTCCCAAAAGGATCATTTCCTCATTTGAATAATTTTGCTACAAGCTTTTCATTAATCCAATCATAAATTCAGTAATGTTATTTGGCAGCTTACCGAAATCTTCAGGAGCCACATGGGACTGTATGCATTGTCTGTTTTTATGACCAAAAGAAACAAACCACAAGCTAAATAAGCTCAATTTAAAAATTGGTTTTGTTCTATATAGTGTAGGAAACTTATTCATTCATTCATTCATTTATTCATTCATCCATTCATTAAACTACTGTGCATAGAGTGCCTACTGTGTATAATATAAGACACTGTGCTAGGACTATTGAGGTTACAATGATGAATTTAGCAAATAATGACGAGCCATTGCTTTTAAAGGAGCTCACAGCCTAGTAAGATAAAAAACTTAGAAACCAATATCTCTGATACAGGAAAGAGGACTGGGTTCTCTTAGACAGGGAGCCCCCACTACCACTGCAAGCACTCCCAGCAGTTGGCACTGGCACAGAAACCATGCCATCTTGAAGGGGAGAGCTGGTGTGACTAGAAGCCCAGCCTCACTATTAACCAGACTGCCCTCAGACACCACCCAGGACCCTACAGCCACTTCGGCAAAAGACTTACCATTGCAGCTGCAGACCCACGGACACTGGGACTCCAGACTCCCCAGCCGCAGGCTCCTATGAGTTCCAGAGCATGCTTCCCCACTCTGCCGGCCTGCTGCTTTGGCATTGGGGCCATGCTTCTTGATGCCTGAGCTCTCCCGTGACTCTGGGCAAGGGACACTCCCGCCAAGCCTTCTGCTTCAGCCACAGGGACAAAGGCATTGCACAACATGGGGCCTGGACCTCTCGGTGATAGCAAAAATGGGGAGACAAAGAAACAACCCCCAAAGGAGAGAAAAGGTGGAATTGCCAAAAAAGAAACTAAATGAATAGGAGGCATGCAATATGTCAGAAAAAGAATTCAGAGTCATGGTCATACAATTCATAAACTATGTATTTGAGAAAAATCAACAACTTATATAAGCATCAAGGGAAAATCAAGAATGATATAGCTACAGTAAAAAACACAATGGAAAGTTTAAACAGTAGACGAGAAGAAGCAAAGGACTAAATTAGTGAATTAGAAGACAGGGCAGAGAAACATTCACAATCTGAAGAGCAATTGGAGAAAAAAATTAGAAAGCAGGAGGAGAGCCTAAAGGAACTTCGGAACAATATGAAACAAAGTAACATACATATAACAGGGGTGCCAGAAGGGTAAGAAGAGGAGCAATAATTAGAAAACCTATTTGAAGAAATGGTGACAGAAAACTTCCCTGATTTGGGGAAGAAAAAAGTCACAAAAGCAAGGAGTCCCAAACAACCCGAACCCAAAAAGACCCACACCAAGATATATCATAATTATAACAGCAAACGTTAACAACAAAGAGCAAATTTTAAAGACTGCAAGAGAGAGAGAGTTACAAACAAGGAATCTCCCATTAAACTATCAACTGATTTCTCAACAGAAACACACCAGGCCAGAAAGGAATGGAATGAAGTATACAAAGTGATGGAAAGCAAGGGACTGAATCCAAGAATATTCTATCCAAGAAGGCTATCATTCAAAATTGAAGGGGAAATATGGAGCTTCACAGATAAAAAAAAAAAAAGACTTAAGGAGTTTATCATTACCAACCCAGCAATGCAAGAATTGCTAAAGGGACGATTGTAAAAAGAAGAAACAGAAAGGGAAGAAGGAACACAAGCATAAAGAGTAAAAATGGCTACAAACAAGTACCTTTCAATAATAACCTTAAATGTAAATTGACTAAATGCTCTAATCAAAAGACATAGAGTGGCTGAATGGATAATAAAACATGACCCATAAATATACTGTCTACAAGAGACCCACCTCAGAACAAAGGACTCACACAGACTAAAGTTGAAGGAATGAAAAGATATTTTTCAGGCAAATGGAAATGAAAAAAAATAGCTGGGGTAGCATACTTATATCTGACAAAACAGACCTCAAAGTGAAGGCCATAACAAGAGATAAGGAAAGCCACTTCATAATACTAAAGGGATTGATACAACAAGAGGATGTAAAGCTGGTAAACATATATGGACCCAATGCAGGAGCACCCAAATACATAAAAAACCTTCTGGAAGATATCAAGGGAGAGAATGACAGCACTACAATCACAGTAGGGAACTTCAATACCCCATTGACATCGCTAGATAAATCCTCAAGACAAAAAATCAGCAAAGAAATAGCAATCCTAAAAGACTCACTAGATCAGATGGACTTAATATACATCTTCAGTACATTTCACCCCAAAGCTACAGAATATACATTCTTCTAACGTGCACAAGGGACATTTTCAAAGATAGACCACATATTGGGACACAGGCAAAGTCTCATCAAATTGAATAAGATTGAAATCATAGCAAGCATCTTCTCAGATCACATTGACATAATATTAGAAATCAACGACAATAAAAACAATAAAAAATTCAAACACTTGGAGGCTGAATAGCATGTTATTAACCAATGATTGGGTTACCAAAGAGATCTCAGAAGAAATAAAAAACATCCTGTAAAGAAATGACAATAAAAATACAATAATCCAAAATCTATGGGAACAGTGAAAGCAGTGCTGAAAGGGAAGTTCATAACACTACAGGCCTTCCTCAAAAAACAAGAAAAACTTGTAATAAAGTGTCTGACTCTACAACTTAAAGAATTAGAAAGGGAGCACCAAGAAAAGCCCACAGTGAGCAGAATGAAGGAAATAATAAAGATCAGAGTGGAAATAAATGACATAAAGACAAACAACAACAACATAAAAGATCAATGAAACCAAGAGCTGGTTCTTTGAAAGGATAAACAAGATTGATGAACCTCTAGCCAGGTTCACCAAGAAGCAAAGAGAGAGGATCCAAATAATCAAAATGATAAATGAAAGAGGTGAAATAACAACAGACCCCAAAGATATACAAGGATTGTAAAAATATACTATTGGCACCTCTATTCCAACAAACTGGTCAACCTAGAAGAAATGGACATATTCCTAGAAAAATACACCTTCCAAAACTCAATCAGGAAGAATCTAAAAAACTCACTAGGCCAACAACTATGGAGGAAATGAAGCAATAAAAACAAAACAAAACAAAACAAACTTCCAGCAAACAAAAGCCTTGGACTAGAAGGCTTCACAGAGGACTTTTACCAAACATTCAAAGAATAACTAAAACCTATACTCATCAGACTATTCCAAAAAATTCAAGAGGAAGGAATATTTCCAAGCTCTTTCTATGAAGCCAGCATTACCCTAATCCCAAAACCAGATAAAAACACTACAAAGAAAGAGAATTGCAGGCCAGTAACTCTGATGAACATAGATGCTCAAATCCTCCACAAAATTCTAGCAAATGAGATCCAGCATTACATCGGAAAGATCAAACACCATGACCAAGTGGGATTTATTCTGGGGATGCAAGGATGGTACAATATTCGCAAATCAATAAATGTGATACATCACATAAACAAACTGAGACACAAAAATCACATAATCATATCAATTGATGCAGAAAAAGCATTTGACAAAATCCAACACCCTTTCTTTATAAAAACTCTCAGCAAAGTGGGAAAAGAGGAATCATACCTCAACATAATAAAAGCCTCATATGACAAACCTACAGCCAATATCATACTCAATGGGCAATAACTAAACTCATTTCCCCTAAGAACATGAAGAAGACAGGGATGCCCACTTTCCCCACTCCTGTTTGACATAGTAGTGGAAGTGGTAGCCATATTGATCAGACAAGAAGAAATAAAAGGCATCCAAATTGGAAAAGAAGAAAAACTGTCATTATTCACAGACAACATGATATTGTACGTAGAAAACTCTAAATACTCCATCAAAAAACTACTAGATTTAATCAATGAATTCCACAATGTAGCAGAATATGAAATTAACACCCAGAAATCTATGGCTTTTTAAAAAATTTTTTAAATTTCTTTATTGATTAAGGTATCACATATTTGTCCTCATCCCCCCATTCCCATCCCACACCCTCCCCACAGATGGCCCCACCGCCCTGTTGTCCTTAACCGATGGTTACGCTCATATGCTTGCACACAAGTCCTTTGGTTGATCTCTCCCCTTTACCCCCACCCTTCCCTACCCTCCCTCTGAGGCCCAACAGTCTGATCCATGCCTCCTTGTTTCTGGGTCTATTCTCCTTCATCAGTCTATGTTGTTCTTTATTTCCCCTAGATGAGTGAGATCATGTGCTATTAGAAATACACTTATAAGAACCGAAAATGAGACAAGCAATAATGGTTATGGTGACAGGCAAATGAATCAGTCTGTAGGGAGTTTCTTTCTGGGCCAACAGTTCTTTTGAGACCCAATTTCAATGTCCAACAGTTCCTTATGTGTACATGTCAGCACTGACATTACAGTTCTGGATGGTGGACAAATGGTGGTAATGCAGGTGCGACTCTCTCTGGTTTGGTTCTGGGCAACCTGCAGTGATGCACAGCTGCTAACTGCTAGTATGGGAAGGCCACATCAGCGTCTTCCGTCTCTGGACTGCTTCTCTTCTGTCTTCATGGCTGGAGTAGTCCTTTCGATTCCTCTCTGTTGCTGGAATCCACATGGTCTCGGAGTTGTTTTCTGAAAATATAGAAACATATTCTCGACCAAAAGTTAATAAAGGAATTTTTTCTATAAATTTGACTTGGGATCCTATTTCATTTTTTGCCCAAATGATTTTCCTCTGGCTTGTTTTGACACCTTGTGTGTTTTTCATGGGTGTCTTGCTTTTAGCCTTACAATTAATTTTCTAAAGTATTAATTTTCTAGGTGTAATTTACTTACAGGATATTTTTCCTTACATGATATTCCTCTACTATCCCCTCCTTTTTTGATTTAAATGTTAGGAGGCTTTTGAAAATTTTATAATGTAGTCTTGATGGCTTTTAAATTTTAATTTTTTGCACTATAATATTACTGTTTTAGGTTCATTACATGGTGCACAATTTTATCATGAGATGAAGTACCAATAAAAATTTTAGTTAACACTTTAGGAACACCTTTTTGTCCAGTACAATTAATTTTTCTAGAATATTCGCTTGTTTCAACTAGCCAATTTAAATTTGCCTGAAAACTTGACTACTATTTTACTGTTAAATTTATTACTCTGACAACAATCTTATTTTACCCTGTAAATATTGGTGGAAGGGATTATTTGCCTTCTTGAGTAGGTCCTGAGCATTCCTCTATGGCTTTTTTATATACCAATGATGAACTCACAGAAACAATAACAACAAGAAGAAACAATCCCATTTACAATCGCACCGAAAAATTAAGATACCTAGGGATAAACTTAACTAAGGTGGTAAAAGACCTGTACTCAGAAAACTATAGGACATTGAAAAAAGAGATAGAGGAAGACATAATCAGATAGAAGAACATACTGTGTTCATGGATTGGTAGAATCAACATCATTAAAATGTCCATACTACCAAAAGGAATCTATAGATTTAATGCAATCCTCATTAAAATATCAATGGCATATTTCAATAGAATAGCTATCATCAACAAATGGCAAGTGCTGCCGAGGATGTGGAGAAAAAGGAACCCTCAATGCACTGCTAGAACAAACTCTCCAAAAATTCATATGGAATTTAAAAAGACCCCAAATAGCCACAGCAATCTTGAGAAAGAAAAAAAAAAGTTGGAGGGATCACAATACCAGATATCAAGCTAAATTTCAAAGCCACAGTTCTCAAAACTGTCTGGTACTGGCACAAGAACAGACACATAGATCAATGGAACAGAACAGAGAACCCAGAATCGACCCAAGCCATTATGCTCAATTAATATTTGACAAAGGAGGCAAGAGCATACAATGGAGTCATGACAGTTCCTTCAATAAATGTTGTTGGGAAAATTGGACAGATACATGCAAAAAATGAAACTAGACCACCAACTTATACCATGCACAAAAATAAACTCAAAATGGATGATTGACTTAAAGGTATGATGGGAAACCATAAAAATCTTAGAAGACTCCATAGGCAGCAAAATATCAGACACATGTCGTAGCAATATCTTTACTGATACAGCTCCTAGGGCAATGGAAACTAAGGAGAAAATAAACAAATGGGACTAAATCAAAATAAAAAGCTTCTGCACAGCAAAATAAACCATCAACAAAACAACAAGAGAGCCCACTTCATGGGAGGGCATATTTGCCAATGTTATATCTGATAAGGGACTAATCTCCAAAATTTATAGGGAACTCATACATCTTAACAAAAAGAAGATGAATAATCCAATCAAAAAATGGGCAAAGGACTTATATAGACACTTTTCACAAATGGACATACAGAAGACCAAGAGATATATGAAAGCATGCTGAGTCATTAATCATCTGATAGATGCAAATCAAAATGATAATGAGGTACAATCTCACCCCTGTCAGAATAGGTATCATTAACAAATCAACAAATGATAAGTGCTGGCGAGGATGTGGAGAAAAAGGAACCCTTGTGCACTGCTTGTGGGACTGCAGACTGGTGGAACCACCTTGGAAAACAGTATGGACTTTCCTCCAAAACATTAAAAATTGAACTCATATTTGACCCAGTAATCCCATTTCTCGGAATATATCCTAAGGAATCAGAAACACCAATCAGAATGGATATATGCACCCCTATGTTCATAATAGCACAATTTACAATAGCTAAGATTTGGAATCAGCCTAAGTGTCCATCAGCAGATGAGTGTATTAAAAAACAGTGGTGCATCTACACAATGGAATACTATGCTGCTCTAAAAAAGAAAGAACTCTTATCATTTCTAACAGCATGGATGGACATGGAGTGCATTATGCTACTCGAAATAAGCCAGGTGAAGAAACATAAATATCACATTATCTCACTCATTTGTGGAATCTAATGAACCAAATAAACTGATGAACAAAAAAAATTCAGAGACAGAGAAGCATTGAACAGATAGTCAAACTTCAGAGGGAAGTCAGGGGAGGGTCATGCGGGTTATAAGAGATCAACCAAAGGACTTGTAAGCATGCATATAGGCATAACCAGTGGACACAGACACTAGGAGGGTGAGGGAATGTACTAGGGTGTGGGGTTGGCCGGTATCTAGTCAATGGAGTAAAAGGAGACATATGTAATTCTATATGTAATACTTTAAACAATAAAGAAGTAAAAAAAAAAAGGGCCTGAATTGAACTATGGGGTTATAAGGGGGCATTATAATTTAGGCCTAGGAAGCAGCAAATTTCATGAGGTATGTATGTTAGAAGATTGTCAAAAAGTGGCTGGAGCTAAGTGAGCAAAAGATAAAGTGCTCAAATATAAGGTTGGAGAGGTAATAATTACCACAACCTGGAGGACCTTAAAGGTATGCCAGGGATTTTGTATTTTATTTGGAGTGTGTTGAGAAGCTGTTGGAGGATTCTGATCACATGGCATAATGTGACTTACAGTTTAAAAATAATCACTTTGTCTGCTCTGTGGAGACAAAGGTAGTTTAAGTAGCAATACATACCTGAAACTGTGTGTGTGTGCGTGTGCATGTGTGTGTGTGTGTGTGTGTGTGTGTATGAGAGAGAGAGAGAGAGAGAGAGAGAGAGAGAGAGAGAGAGAGGAGAGAGAAACTTTCTGAGTGCTTAATCCTAATTTACTGGACTATTGGTCCGTTTAGGTGATTAGTAACACACTATTCTTATCACTCTTTGCAGTATGCCATAATAACTGGCGAGGTGACACAGATGTTTTCAGATTTTATATACAACATTAACATAGCCTAGTCACAGTATTGTATCAAAAAATCTGGGTGGGTGATATTTTAATGGAGGTAAAGATATTTGTGTGGATATAATTTAGGAATGATATAAACCATCACATTGCTCTTTATTTTTAAAATATATTTTTTATTGATTTTAGAGAGAAGGGAGAGAGAGAGAGATATCTCAATGATGAGAGAGAATCATTGGTCAGCTGCCTCCTGCATGTTCCACACTGGGGATTGAGCCCTCAACCTGGGCATGTACCCTGACCGGGAATCAAACTGTGACCTCCTGTTTCATAGGTTGATGCTTAACCACTGAACCATGCTGGCTGGGCCACATTGCTCTTTAATAATAAGAGCCTTACTAGTTAAATCAAATGGGGTTTTTAGGGTCTTCTACAATTTGGTTTCTAACCACTTTCTTGATGTTATCCCCTCCTTTTATATATTTGCTCAGTAAGCTTGTCCTACATTCTAACCAAACCCGAGTCCCATGAATACATTCTGCACTTTTGTGACTTCTTGCCTTTCTTTGCTTCTCCTGGATGTTCCCTTCCTTGTCAAGGCTACATATAGAAATCCTACCCATCCTATGAGGCTCACCACAAATATCAATTTCTCCATGAAGACTTTCCTGATGCCATTGATAGTATATGATCTCTCCCTCCCTTGGGACTTGATGTATTTTGCTTGGCATTTTCTTTCTGTCCCTTGCCTTATTGGACCTTGTGTGAGTCATTTGTGCATTTGCTCATGAAGTCCTGAGAGTAGAATGTGGCACTTACTCTTTTCAGTCTCCCTATCATCCAAAATAGTGCTATGTAGCTGATGTTTGGTAATTGGTGAGCTGAATTTTGTGGAATAACTTGGTTCTGTTTATCCCTGATCAGGCCCCTTTATTCCCAAGCAGAATTCTATCTGTTTTTAGGATCCAGGAGGAACCAAGTTGCTTCAAAATGTTGGGTATAGATGTTTCCTGCTCCTTTTTTCTTTTTAAAAGAAACTTGTTTATTAATAGCACTTGGGTCACATTAGATCTATGACCAATTAAAAAGTGTTTTCTTTGAATGTTTGAAGTGTTTCATGCACAGCAGTTCTATGCCCTCTTGACTTATGTTTAATGGCAGGACACTTCAATGATGGGTGCAAACATGTCTTGAATTCATTTTGATCAAGCAACTGATGGATTGGCTTTGTTTTGGCATTCAGGAGGTCTGGTCAGAGGTAAGTGACTAAAGACAGACACGTGGGGTCAGGGGACAAGAGTAACCCCTGCTTTCCTGCTTGATACTAAGCTGTTACTGAGTATAACTGCCATATTTTCAGGGATACAAAGTGACTGCAGTATTTTCAGAGTTATGAAATAGTAAGCTATTCTGTCATGGGGCTCTATTACATTTCATGAAATGCAGTAAAATATTTCAGCTTGAGTTATGTTAAAAATTATGTTCACAAAGATGAACACTCTCCACATAAATATTTATACAGAGGGATAAACACATCTATTTCTTAAGTGAATATTGAATTCTATAAAGGAAAACAGTATGTATTTCTTTTTTTTTTTCAATTTTTTTTATTAAGGTATTATATGTGTACATATCTTACCATTGCCCTCCCCACACCCCACTCCCATATATGCCCCCACCCCCCAGAGTTTTGCATCCATTGGTTATGCTTATATGCATGCATACAAGTCCTTTGATTGATCTCTTATCTCCCCCACCTCTCCCTAACCTTCCCCTTGTAATTTGACAGTCTGTTTGATGCTTTACTGTCTCTGTATCTATCTTTTTGTTCAAGTTTATAATGTTCTTTATTATCCATAAATGAGTGAGATCATGTGGTATTTTTCTTTCATTGACTGACTTATTTCACTTAACATAATGTTCTCCAATTCCTCCCAGGTTGCTGCAAATGATGAGAATTCCTTCTTTTTTATGGCAGCATAGTATTCCATTGTGTAGATGTACCACAGTTTTCTGATCCAGTCATCTGCTGACGGGCACCTAGGCTGTTTCCAAATCTTAGCTATGGTGAATTGTGCTGCTATGAACATAGGGGTGCATATGTCCTTTCTAATTGGTGTTTCTAGTTTCTTCGGATATATTCCCAGGAGTGGGATTACTGGGTCAAATGGGAGTTCCATTTTCAGTTTTTTGAGGAAACTCCATACTGTTCTCCACAGTGGCTGCACCAGTCTGCAATCCCACCAGCAGTGCACGAGGGTTCCTTTTTCTCCGCATCCTCGCCAACACTTGTCGTTTGTTGATTTGTTGATGATAGCCATTCTGACAGGTGTGAGATGGTACCGCATTGTTGTTTTGATTTGCATCTCTCCGATAATTAGTGACGTTGAGCATGTTTTCATGTGTCTCTTGGCCTTCCTTCTGTCTTCTTTTGAAAAGATTCTATTTAGGTCTGTTGCCCATTTTTTTATTGGATCATTTATCTTCCTTTTATTAAGTTGTATAAGCTGCCTGTAGATGTTGGAGATTAAACCTTTATCAGTGATGCCATTTGCAAATATGTTCTCCCATGCAGTGGGCCTTCTTGTTGTTTTGTTGATGGTTTCTTTTGCTGTGAAAAAGCTTTTTATTTTGATGTAGTCCCATTTGTTAATTCTCTCTTTAGCTTCCATTGCCCTAGGGGCAGTGTCAGTGAAGAATTTCTTTTGGCATATGTCTGACATTTTGCTGCCTGTGGATTGCTCTAGTATTTTTATGGTTTCCCGTCTTATGTTTAAGTCCTGTATCCATTTTGAGTTTATTTTTGTGTATGGCGTAAGTTGGTGATCAAGCTTCATTTTTTTGTATGTATCTGTCCAATTTTCCCAACACCATTTATTGAAGAGACTGTCTTTATTCCATTGTATGTTCATGCCTCCTTTGTCAAATATTAATTGAGCATAGTGGTTTGGGTCAATACCTGGATTCTCTATTCTGTTCCATTGATCTATATGTCTGTTCTTGTGCCAGTACCAGGCTGTTTTGAGAACAGTGGCTTTGTAATACAGCTTGAAATCTGGTATTGAGATCCCTCCTACTTTATTCTTCTTTCTCAGGATTGCTGTGGCTATTCGGGGTCTTTTTTTATTCCAGATGAATTTTTGGAGAGTTCTTTCAAGGTCTGTGAAATATGCCGTTGGTATTTTAATGGGGAGTGCATTGAATCTATAGATTGCTTTGGGTAGTATGGACATTTTAATGATGTTGATTCTACCAATCCATGAACATGGTATGTTCTTCCATCTGTTTACGTCTTCCTCTATCTCTTTTTTCAGTGTCCTGTAGTTTTCCGTGTATAGGTCTTTTACCTCCTTAGTTAAGTTTATTCCTAGGTATCTTAATTTTTTTGGTGCGATGGTAAATGGGATTGCCTTTTTAGTCTCTCTGTCTGTAAGTTCACTATTGGTGTATAAAAAGGCCATAGATTTCTTGGCGTTAATTTTGTATCCTGCTACATTGCCGAATTCATTTATTAAGTCTATGAGTTTTTTGACGGAGTCTTTCGGATTTTTTATGTACAATATCATGTCGTCTGCAAATAAAGACAGCTTTACTTGTTCTTTTCCAATCTGGATGCCTTTTATTTCTTCTTCTTGTCTAATTGCAATGGCTAATACTTCCAGTACTATGTCAAACAGGAGTGGTGAGAGTGGGCATCCCTGTCTTGTTCCTGTTCTTAGGGGAAATGTCTTTAGTTTTTGTCCATTGAGTATGATGTTTGCTGTGGGTTTATCATATATAGCTTTTATTATGTTGAGGTATGAGCCATCTATTCCCACCTTGTTGAGAACTTTTATCAAGAAAGGGTGTTGGATTTTGTCAAAAGCTTTTTCTGCATCAATTGATATGACTATGTGATTTTTATCTTTCAGTTTGTTTATGTGATGTATCACGTTTATTGATTTGCGGATATTGTACCATCCTTGCATTCCTGGGATAAATCCTACTTGGTCATGGTGTATGATCTTTCTGATGTACTGCTGGAGCCGATTTGCTAGAATTTTGTTGAGGATTTTGGCATCTATGTTCATGAGGGATATTGGTCTGTAATTCTCTTTCATTGTGTTGTCTTTATCTGGTTTTGGTATTAGGGTGATGCTGGCTTCATAGAAGGAGCTTGGAAGTGTTCCTTCCACTTGAATTTTTTGGAATAGTCTGAGGAGGATAGGTTTTAGTTCTTCCTTGAATGTTTGGTAAAACTCTCCTGTGAAGCCATCAGGCCCCGGGCTTTTGTTTGCTGGAAGCTTTTTGATGACTGCTTCAATTTCGTCCATAGTTATTGGCCTATTGAGCTGTTTAGATTCTTCTTGATTGATTTTTGGAAGGTTATATTTTTCTAGGAATATGTCCATTTCCTCCAGGTTGTCCAGTTTGTTGGAATAGAGTTGTTCGTAGTATTTTGTAACAATCCTTTGTATCTCAGCGGGGTCTGTTGTTATTTCACCTCTTTCATTTCTGATTTTGTTTATTTGGGTCCTCTCTCTTTGCTTCTTGGTGAGCCTGGCTAGAGGTCCATCAATCTTGTTTATCCTTTCAAAGAACCAGCTCTTGGTTTTGTTGATCTTATGTATTGTTTCTTTGGTCTCTATGTCATTTATCTCCGCTCTGATCTTTGTTATTTCCTTCCTTCTGGTTACACTGGGCTTTTCTTGCTGCTCTTTTTCTAGCTCTTTGAGTTGTAGGGTTAAGTAATTTATTACCATTGTTTCTTGTTTTTTGCAATAGGCCTGTAGAGCTATGAACTTCCCTCTCAAGACTGCTTTCGCTGTGTCCCATAGATTTTGGATTGTTGTGTTTTCATTGTCATTTGTTGCCATGATGTTTTTTATTTCTTCCTTGATCTCTCTGGTGACCCAGTCCTTGTTTAATAGCATGCTGTTTAGTCTCCATGTGTTTGATTTCTTTGGATTGTTTTTATTGTAGTTGATTTCCAGTTTTATGCCACTGTGATCTGAGAAGATGCTTGATATAATTTCTATCTTCTTGAATTTGAAGAGACTTTGCCTGTGACCCAGCATATGGTCTATCTTTGAAAATGACCCATGTGCACTTGAGAAGAATGTATATTCTGTGGCTTTGGGGTGAAATGTTCTGAAGATGTCAATTAATTCCATCTGGTCTAGTGAGTCATTTAGGATTGCTGTTTCTTTGCTGATTTTTTGTTTAGAGGATTTGTCCAGTGGTGATAGTGGGGTATTAAAGTCTCCTACTATGATTGTGTTGCTATTAATCTCTCCCTTGATATCCTCCAGGAGTTTTTTTATGTATTTGGGTGCTCCTATATTGGGAGCGTATATGTTTACCAGAATTATTTCTTCTTGTTGGATTTCTCCCTTTAGTATTATGAAGTGGCCTTCCTTATCTCTTGTTATGGCATTTACTTTGAGGTCTATTTTGTCAGATATAAGTATTGCTACCCCAGCTTTTTTTTCATTTCCATTTGCCTGAAAGATATTTTTCCATCCCTTCACTTTCAATCTGTGTGAGTCTCTTGTTCTGAGGTGGGTCTCTTGTAGACAGCATATATATGGGTCGTGTTTTTTTATCCATTCAGCTACTCGATGTCTTTTGATTGGAGCATTTAGTCCGTTTACATTTAAAGTTATTACTGAAAGGTATTTGTTTGCAGTCATATCTATTTTTGTGTCTGTATTCCTTCTTACCTGTTTATTTCTTCTTTTTACAGTATTCCCTTTAGCAATTCTTGCATTGCTGGTTTGGTGGTGATAAACTCCCTGAGGCTTTTTTTGTCTGCAAAGCTCCTGATTTCCCCTTCAATTTTCATTGATAGTCTTGCTGGATATAGTATTCTTGGATTCAGTCCTTTGCTTTGCAACACTTTGTATACCTCCTTCCATTCACTTCTAGCTTGTTGTGTTTCTGATGAGTAATCATTTGACAATCTGATGGGTGTTCCTTTGTAGGTAACTCTCTGTCTCTCTCTTGCCGCCTTTAGGATTCTCTCTTTATCATTTATATTTGCCATTGAAATTATGACATGTCTTGGTGTGGGTCTTTTGGGGTTGATCCTGCTTGGGACTCTCTTTACTTGCGTAACTTTTATCTTTCCCATATCCGGGAAGTTTTCTGTCATTATTTCTTCAAATAGATTTTCTAATCCCTGCTGCTCTTCTTGTCCTTCTGGCAGCCCTATTATACGCATGTTACTTCGTTTCATGTTGTCCCGAAGCTCCCTTAGGCTTTCCTCCTGCTTTTTAATTTTTTTCTCCAATTGCTGTTCAGCTTGAGCTTGTTTCTGTACCTGATCTTCTAACTCACTAATTCGGTCCTCTGCTTCTTGTAATCTACTGTTGAAACTTTCCATGGTGTTTTTGATTGTAGCTATATCACTTTTCATTTCTTCCTGATTCTTGCATAAGTTGTTGATTTTCTCATCCATCCGATGTATAAATTCCATGACCATTACTCTGAACTCCTTTTCGGTCATGTTGCAAGCTTCATTTTCACTAATTTCCTTTCTTGGCGACTCCACATTTTCTTTCCTCTGTGAGTTATTTCGTTTCCCCATTCTGGCTATTACCAGAAAGCTCAAGCTTCTGTTTGCGTGGACCTGGGCCGTGTGCTGTGGGGACTTCGCTCCACCCTAGTTTCACTGAAGTGCTCTGACACTAGGACGTGTGACTGTCTTTGGTTGGTGGGAACCAAACTTGCCCAGGATCAGTGTCCCCAGTGTTCCGTGTGGTCTCGTGTGCACATTTAGAATCAGGGGCCCTGTCTGCACCACACTGTTGGTATGTGCCGAGAATGAGATCCTTAGCATGTGCCAGGAGTCAGAGTTTCCCTGTGTCTGCACCAAGACTCGAGTGTCAAAGTCTCTGTTGCCTTGTGCGGTTTCTCGTTGAGAATCAGGGTCCCTGTGTGTGCACGCACCAACAATTGGGGTCGCTGGCTCTTAGTGTGAATGCGCTGTGAGTCAGGGATCCCAGGCAGCTGTGTCCGGCGTGCCAAATTCCCTGAAGTGGGGCTGCGTCCTGTGTGTGCTCTCTCTACTGAGCCAAACCGGCTAGAGCGCACATTCTTAAAAACCTGAAGGTGAGCCGGCTCAGTGCACTCTCCCAAAGTCCCAGAAGGGGGGCGGAGTCCGTCCTGCGCGCCAAATTCCCCAAAGGGAAGCCCCTCTGTGCACGCTTTTAAGAATCTCTGAAGGGGGAGCTGTGCCCAGCGAGCCAAATTCCCCCAATTCCCCGAAGGGGAGCCCTCTGTGCGCACTGACAGATTTCCCCGACGGGGAGCTGCTTCTGTCCCGTGCGCGAGCGCGCGCCAAATTCCCTAAGAGGGAGCGCGTCCCTGCGCAAAGCTCGGCAGCTTGGGCCAGGGGCAGGTCTATCAGTTACTATTGCACTGTCTGTGCGCGCGCCTGTGAGCAGCTTGGGCGAGGGGCGCGTCTATCAGTTTCTATGGTGCTTTCCGCACGCCTGTGGGCGCTCAGCAGCTTGGGGGAGGGGCGCGTCTATCAGTTACTATGGCGCTATCAGCGCCTCCGAGGAGGGGGATAGGCTCTTTGACTCACGGAAATCTGCCGGGAAGTCTGGATTCTTGTTTGTTTGTCTGAAGCTGTGATAGCAGTTCTCTGTCCCCAGTGGCTGCAGGGTCCTGGTTTGTGTCAGAAGCCAGGATCCGAGTCTCGGGCAGCTCTGTTTCCCAAGATGGCGTGGTCTCTGCGTCCGCACCAGCCGCCGAGAAGTGTCCGCTTTGTGCGCGGGGCTCCGCAGTCTAGGGCTGCCCTGTTCCGGAGCCCCTTGGAAGACCTGCAGAATCTAACTGACCCTATCTCATACACACACACACACCACACACATCTACACTCTCCTCTATGGGTTCCTCACTCACACTCTCTCTCTCCCTACCTTCCTGCCAGTCGCCATCTTTTTACAGGTCCAGTATGTATTTCTGAATGCATAAATATAGACTATACTCTAAGTTCCTTGCTACTCAAAGTGTGGGCTGTGGACCAGCAGCATTAGCATCACTTGAGAGCTTGTAAAAAATTTCAACCTCAGACCCCATCCCAGACCCACAGTATAAAAATGTACATTTTAATATAATCCCCAGGTGAATCATATGCATATTTTAAAAAAATTATTTTTCAATTATAGTTGACATACAATATTATATTAGCTTCAGGTGTATAATATAATGATTAAATATTTATATACCTTACAAACTGATTACCCTGATGAGTCCAGTATCCACCTGAGAAAAGCACAGCTCTAGGTATTGCCTTTCAGAAATAAAGCAGGCAGCCATCCTCAGGCTGTGACCTGGTTTGTCTTCATGTACATCTTAACTATTGAACCTCAATATCACAACCTGTCATTATAACAGCATCAATGATGACTACATTGTTTTGTTTTCAATATTTAGTGAGTTTCACAGCAAAAAAAGGGGAAATTAAATTCAACTTTTGGAATTTCTTACTAGGACATAAATACATTTTTTTAATGTCACTTGATCCTTGACATAGATGTTGGCATGAGAGAGGGAATAATTCTATGTATGTATGTGGAAGAGTTCTTGTTTAAAATAAAAATATCCATTCTCATTTGTTTCTTTCAAGAGCAGAGTTTAAATTATGTATGAAATGCATTCATATGGTTTGTAAAGTTCATAGGTACATTATTTTTCATAAAGTTCAAGATTGTGAAGTTGGTTACTCCCAGCACATATTAGAAAACCCTTTCCAGCCTAAGGGGGGATGTAATAATTCATTTCTGGTACTAATTTCCAAAGAGGTGGAAGTGTCTGGCACTCATGTCTTTTAGTCAAGCAAATTGGACAGCTTCTGTTTTTAAAAGGGAATTTTTACAGATTAATACTTTTCCTTTGTCGCTCAACTTATTAGGCTACTTTCAGTCACAACCAGGACATAAAATACACATTCAAATTATGGAAAAGCTGTTCTTCATGGTTCCCTTTGCAGGCTTAGAATGTAGCTTTTGTTTACTCTTTTATTTTAATTAACCTTAACCCTCTGTTCAATCCTGAGTGGTATAAAATGAAAAATAATATACATTTTTAAAGGTGTAATTTTTAAAAATGCAACTGTTTCCAGTGATTATGTTTAGCAATGAATTATGTTTATACTAGAGGCCTGGTGTGCACGAATTCGTGTACGGGTGAGGTCCCTCGGTCTGGCCAACGATTGGCGCCGATTGCGGGGGGCAAGCATCTGCCCAGTCCTGATTGGGCTGTTAGGGGCCAGCTGGCTAAGGGGAGGGACTGTGGATGGTTGGCTGTGGGAGTACACTGACCACCAGAGGGCAGCTCTTTCATTAAGCGTCTGCTCCCTGGTGGTCAGTGAGCGTCATAGTGACCAGTTGACTGGTCGTTTGGGTGTTTGATCTTTTGGTCGCTTAGGCTTTTATATGTATAGACTAGAGGCCCGATGCACGAAATTCATGCACATGTACAGTCCCTAGGCCTGGCCTGTGATCAGGGTCATCTTTCCCAGCTGTCTGCAGCTGGCCCCACCACTCACCTTCAGTTTCCCTTTCGCCATCAGGTGATCGGTGCCTGATGTCCGGGAGAAGGGACCATGAGGTCGGCTGTTCCTGCTCACTCATGCGCCCGACCCCGCCAAGGGTAATCATGAGGCAATGGGAGCCTGCTGGCCAGGGAAAGGGACCAAAAGGTGGTCAGTGTGCCTCATAGTGACTGGTCCAGCAGTCGTTCTGGTCATTTTGCTGTTAGGGTCAATTTGCATGTTACCCTTTTATTATATAGGATAGAGGTCTGGTGCACGGGTGGGGCCCAGCTGTCCTGCCCTGAATGGGGCCCCTTATGGGGATGACGGGTCCCCGCTGGGGGATGGGCCAGGCAGAGCAAGGGGCTGCAGGGTTTGCAGGCCAGCCGCACCCCTGATCAGGGTTGGGGTCCCCGTTGGGGGGTGGGGCCAGCCTGGGCGAGGGGCCATGGGCAGTATGCAGGTCGGCCACTTCCCCGATCGGGGTGGGGGTCCCCGCTGGGGGGCAGGGCAGGCCTGGGCTTGGGGCTACTGAGGGTTTTCAGGCCAGCCATGCCTCCAATTGGGGTGGAAGTTCCCGCTGGGGGGCAGTGCCGGCCTGGGCCAGGGGTTGCCAGGGTGTGCAGGCTGGCCACACCCCCATCAGGGTTGGGGTCCCCACTGAGGGGCGGGGCCGGCCTGGTCAAGAGGCCATTGGGGGTTTGCAGGCCAGCCACGCCCACGATTGGGATTGGTGTCCCCACTGGGAGGGGGGAAGCCTTGACAAGGGGCTGCTGAGGGTTTGCAGGCTGGTCACGCCCTCAATCGGGGTGGGGGGTCCCCTATGGGGGCAGGGCCGGCTTGGGCGAGAGTCCGCAGGCAGTTTGCAGGCCATCCACTCCCCAGGCTTTGTCAGGAAGGATGTCCGGAATGTCCGGAAGACGTCCTGTCTATCTGGTCTAATTAGCATATTACCCTTTTATTACTATAGATATTTTTATCAACCAAGGAACTTGGCTGAATAAGGTGTTGACAAAAACACCAACCAAATAGTGAGACATTTAGAATATATCTACAGCTAGTTCATGGTTTAGCTATCATCTTAAAGCTGATGACTTCAAACATTATGCAGGTAGCTTCTTACCTTCTATAGAAAGCAATTCTGAAAAAAAAAATCCAATATATAAGAGGCAAATAGTAGACTCACATGTTATCTGGGGACATGGGAGGGAGCTAAAAAGTAATATAGTAATCTCCAATTATACCTTACTTTCTAGTCACGATTTAAAAAAAAACTAGGTTTTCTAAACTTACACTCTAAAATTGTTCAAAATTTAAGACATAAATGCCTTAAACCCAGTGAGAATCTAACTGATTGCCATGTTATAGCATATTCAATGATTTCCATGTTTGTCTCAATTAAGTTCAAGATGATGTTTCTTGTCATTAGTATTAATTCCCATTTATTTTTCTAAGGAAAAATGTAATATAATATTCTACAATGTACCAAATAGACACTGTTGAACATACAGGCCAAGGTCTTCAAAAACATTGTCCAGGCTTAGCATAGTAGGCATTCAACAAAAATGCCTTATAAATTGAAAAGAGACTGAAACATTGTAGAAAATGCCAACCCCCCCCCCCCCAGCTTTTTCAATCAGCTCAGTGGAAAAGATAAGCCAACAATTCTTAATTCCAAGTAGAGAAATCAACTAGGTGACTGAGTTTTTCACCTGCTCATATTTGTGCTAGAGTATAGATACTCATCATCCGTTGTTTTAATCACAACATATCCAATATCTAAATGAAGACGTTTAAGGAAGGGGGGTAGAAAACAAAAGTAATTTGCCAATATCTCAGAAGAATAACTATGGCTTTTTCAGAGGTAGATTTTTAGGCAACTTGGAATCAAGTCAAGTGAACAATCATTAATGGCATCAAATCCTTACCACTTGTTCTAGGCTTGGGTGAGGAGGGTAAAGAAACATAGTAGAATGTAAATTACTTTGTTTTCCAGTAATTAAGCTGTATAATGAAAGACACAAATCTTGTAATTAGGTTGCATTACCAGAGAAGAAAGAAATCAGCGAGGATGTGGAGAAAAAGGAACCCTCTTGCACTGCTGATGAGAATGCAGACTGGTGCAGCCACTGTGGAAAATAGTATGGCATTTCCTCACAAAATTAAAAATGGAACTTCCATTTGACCCAGTAATCCCACTTCTAGGAATATATCCCAAGAAAACAGAAACACCAATCAGGAAGGATATATGCACCCCATATGTTCATAGCAGCATAATTTTACCATAGCTAAGAGTTGGAAACAGCCTAAGTGCCCATCAGCAGATGAGTGGATTAGAAAACTGTGGTATATCTACACAATGGAATACTATGCTGCTGTAAAAAAGAAGGAATTCTTACCATTTGCAACAGCATGGAAGGAACTGGAGAGCATTATGCTAAGCGAAATAAGCCAGTCAGAGAAAGATAAATATCACATATCTCACTCATTTGTGGAATATAATGAACAACATAAACTGATGAACAAAAATAGAATCAGAGTCATAGAAGCATCGAGTAGACTGTCCAACCTAAGAGGGAAGGTGGGGGGTGAATGGGTTAGAGATCAACCAAAGGACTTGTATGTATGCATATGAGCATAACCAATGGACACAGATGGGTGGGGGGTGGTGGGTGAGGGCATTTGCTGGGGGATGGCGGCATCCGACGATGGGGGAAAAAAGGAGATTTATGTAATACTTTAAACAGTAAAGAATTTAAATAAAAAAAATAGTTTACATACAGCACAATTAGATTTATAGCTCTCCAAATCATGGTAGCCTATACTGTGGTCATAAATGTCCATGTTCCTTTAGTATACCTAGGATATGAAGCTATGGGTCCAAACCCATCACAACAAAGAAAATTAAAATGGCATTACCATTCTACAACTAAAAAGAGGAATAAATCTGGCCTGCCAATTTTCAACAATATTCATTTCAGAATTTTATTATGGCAGTATAAAACCAATCCAATGAGGCATCTTTGTTTTGATTCTACTTGGATTTTGCTCCAAAATCACTATTGGAAAGCCCAGCCTATCCAAAGGTAAAGTGTCTAATGCAGAGCAGTAATCAGGTTTAAGATGTCTTGGTGGATTTTATTGCACTTGAATGGCCTTGAAGCTGACTGAGTCTCTATCTTCTTTTCCTTCTGAAAGTAACTTGGAAGGCTGCCTTTCTTTGCCTAAATCATTATTGTGCAATGTTACTTGCCCTGACTATCAGCAGATGATTTTGATTTTTGGATTTGACAATCTTGGAAGAGTCTGCATAGGACTACAGGATTGAATGGGGACAGGGCTCCATATAAAAAAATGATAGAAGAAAAAAAGAGAGAGAGAGAGAGAGAGCAATCTGAACTTTTCCCTGGCCTAGAGGCAGATCAAACTACAGGGACCAGTCTGAATCAGGGACTAATTGGAAGCTGCAATATGTTTCTCAAGCTAGAGTTGCTCTATCTAATACAGTAGCCACTAACTAGCCACATGTGGTTATCCAGCACTTGAAATGTGGCCAGTTTGAATTGAGTTGTGCTGTAAGAGTAAATTATATATATATATATATATATATATATATATATATATATATATATATATATATTCGATTTCATAGAGTTAGTATGAAAAATTATGTTAATTATCTCAATAATTTTATACTGATTTTATTTTTAAATGATAATATTTTGTATATAGTTGGTAAAATAAAATATATTATTAAAATTAGTTTCAGCTGTTTCTTTTGACTTTTTTAAATGGGGCTACTGGAAAAATTAAAATTGCTTATGGGGCTTGCATTATATTTCTATTAGCAGTGGCTGATCTAGAATCTTGCAATGCAGAGGCATATGAAGTGACCCTCAGGACTCGAGTTCCCTCTCCATAGCCAAATATCTCAGCCTTCATTTCCTTTTTCATTTATTTCTGGTAACAGAGACCTTCATGATTGGCTGTTGTCATTGGATTTGCTGTTCACAAGGAGCCTCAGGGCACTGAGCATGGGAAACAGGGAGAGATATTCATTTGCTATTGCTAGTGGAAAAATCTATGTTGCCAAATGCTGCTCTCAGGAGGTGAAAAAAAAAACCACACAACACCTTTCAATTCAGATGTCCCAATAAATCTTGTTCCACCCACCCTGCACTGCAACAAAAATATTACAATAATAAAGCATTTGTGTCAACCAAAAAGTATCCCAAAGACTTTTGTCCCTGTAGGGAGACCTGCTGCCAATAAGGCACTAAATCTGAGAGAAACATTTCTGCAATTACTGATCAAATACAATACAGCTAAATTTCACCTCCAGCATATCATTTTGATAATGGGTATGGAAATTATCCATTCAATAGCTATTCAAAAATAACTCTGGAAGATTGGTTACTAGATACTTCACAGACCTTCAGCATAATCCTTTCTAATCAGGCTGGTGAGAATTCAATAGGCAACATTTGCCTTGGACAAAATAACCTTTTGGGGGGTTGCAGGGCTGTGCACTGGCTCCTTCTATCTGCCTTCCAGGAAGTGAAATTGTCAGCAGGCAAAAACGCAGGGACTGTCTCTGTGGGCTGAGCTGCTGCCCAGTACCCACCAATGCTCAGTGCAGACAGCTGTGTCTGCAAGTTAAGTGAGGCGCCTTAGTACTTATCAATCAGGAATCAGCAGGGCTTCTAGAGTTGTCCTCATTAAATTTAAAGTATATTCTCTCTCTAGCAGCAAATGTCCCCATTGCCATCCATTTCTGCACAGCCAATTTTAGGCAATCAAAGAGTATTGGCTTCATCACTGTCTCAAACATATTTCCAGCTTGACACAGCTCTTCCAGCTTCCCTGATCTTTGACAACCAGTAGTTCTCTCCTCTCCCTCTAGTTGCCACCAACTCCTCCCTGCCTCTAAACCTTTTCTGATCCTGTTATCTTCTTATTGCCATTCTCAGGTTAGGATGTTTCTGTTCATAAAATATTCCATTCCTACCTATTTCAGCAGAAATGCTCCTTCATTCTTACTAGTATTAATGCCTGGGTCCTTCATCTCTCAGTTCTAAGCAAATTCTGGATGCCTAATATTTGATGTCCACTTGTTTACTTACTAAGAAAGTCATGTGGTAAGGTTGACAAGAACACAGTTAATAACTGGGATCAGGAAATATCGCTCTACACCTGATTAGCTATGTGACACCTAGGCAACTTACTTAACCAATCTATGCCTCAGTTTCCTTAACTATACAGTGGGGATAATTATAACTTCTTCATCATGGGGTTGTAAATTGTGCTGCCATGAACATAGGGGTTCATATAATCTTTCTAATTAGTGTTTCGGGTTTCTTAGGATATATTCCTGGAAGTGGGAGGAAACTCCATACTGTTTTCCATAGTGACTGCACAAGTCTGCATTCCTACCAGCAGTGTACTAGGGTTCCTTTTTTATACATCCTCGCCATCACTTGTCATTTGTTGATAGTAGCTATTCTGACAGATGTGAGGTGTCATTGTAATTTGCCTCTCTCTGATGATTAGTGACTTTGAACATCCTATATAATAAAGAGGTAATATGCAAATTGACCATCACTCCAACACATAAGATCTCTGCCCCCATGTGGTCAAAGATGGCTGCCCCCATGTGGACACAAGATGGCCACCACAAGACGGCCGACAGGGGAGGGCAGTTGTGGGCAATCAGGCTAGCAGGGGAAGGCAGTTGGGAGGGACCAGGCCTGCAGGGGAGGGAAGTTGGGGGTGACTGGGCCAGAAGGGGAGGGCAGTTAGGGGGAACCAGGCCTGCAGGGGAGGGAAGTTGGGAGGGACAAGGCCTGCAGGGAAGGGCAGTTGGGGAGACCAGGTCGGCAGGGGAGGGAAATTAGGGGCGACCAGGCTGGCAAGGGAGGGCAGTTAGGGGTGACTGGGCCAGCAGGGGAAGGCAGTTGGGGGTGACCAGGCCTGCAGGGGAGGACAGTTAGGGGTGGCCAGGCTGGCAGGGGAGGGCAGTTGGGAGCAATCGGGCTGTCAGGAGAACAGTTAGGCATCGATCAGGCTGGCAGGGGAGAGGTTAGGGGGTGATCAGGCTAGCAGGCAGAAGCGGTTAGGGGCAATCAAGCAGGCAGGCAGGCGAGTGGTTGGAAGCCAGCAGTCCTAGATTGTGAGATGGGTCCCAGATTGGAGAGGGTGCACGCTGGGCTGAGGGACACACCCTCCCTCCCCATGCATGAATTTTTTGCACCAGGCCTCTAGTTTTTTCATATGTCTCTTGGCCATCTGTATGTGCACTTTGAAGAAGTGTCTATGTAAGTCCTTTGCCCATTTTAAAAATTGGATTGTTTGTCTTCCCTTTGTTAAGTTGTATGAGTTCCTTATATATTTTGGAAATTAACCACTTGTCAAATGTATCATTGATGAATACGTTCACCCATACAGTGCACTCCCTTTTCATTTTGTTGATGGTTTCTTTTGCTGTACAGAAGGTTTGTTTTTTTTAAAAATTTTGATTTGTTTATTTTCTCCTTTGTTTTCCATGCCCTAGGACAGTGGTCGGCAAACTGCGGCTCGCGAGCCACATGCGGCTCTTTGGCCCCTTGAGTGTGGCTTGGCGTTAGAACCACTTCTTCAAAATAGACTCGCCCAGGCTGAAAACTGACTTCTGCGCATGGGCCACGAAGTTTCAATTGCACTGTACGTGCACGCCTGCACGTGGTATTTTGTGGAAGAGCCACACTCAAGGGGCCAAAGAGCCGCATGTGGCTAGCGAGCCGTGGTTTGCCAACCACTGCCCTAGGAGATGTATCAGCAAACAAATTGCTACGAGAGATGTCTAAGATTTTGCTGCCTATGGTTTCTTCTAGGATTTTTATGGTTTGAATTTATTCTTGTGTATGGTGTAAGTTGCTGGTATAGTTACATTTTTTTTGCATGTATCTGTCCAATTTTCCCAGCACCACTTATTGAAGAGACTGTCTTGACTCCATTGTATGTTCTTGCCTCCTTTGCCAAATATTAATTGAGCACAATGGCTTGGGTCAATTTCTGGATTCTCTGTTCTGTTCCATTGATCTATATACCTGTTCTTGTGCCAGTATCAGGCTGTTTTGATTACAGTGGCTTTGTAGTATAACTTGATATCTGGTATTGTGATCTCAATATTGCTGAGGCTATTCAGGTACTTTTGGGTTCCATATAAATTTTTGGAGTGTTTGATCTAGATCTGTGAAATTTCCCGTTGGTATTTTAATAGGGATTGCACTGAATCTATAGATTGCTTTGGGTAATTATGGACATTTTAATGATGTTAATTCTACTAATCCATGAACATGGTATATTCTTTCTCTTCTATAATAATAAAAGTGTAATAAGCTAATTAGACTTGAAATCCTTCCTACCTTCTGGACAAAGCCACAGTGGGTGGGAGCTGTGGAAGAGGTGGCAGAGGCTCCTGGCCCCGGTGGCAGTGGGTGAGGGCCGGGACCAAGGCCCATGCACAAATTTCGTGCATTGGGCCTCTAATATTTATATATTCCTCTATCTCTTTTTTCAAAGTCCTGGAGTTTTCTGAGTACAGGTCTTTTACCTCAGTGGTTAACTTTATTCCTAAGTATCTTAATTTTTTTGTTACAATGGTAAATGAGATTTTTAAAATCTTAGTTTCTCTTTCTGAGAGTCGATTACTAGTGTATAAAAATGCCATAAATTTCTGGGTGTTAATTTTGTATCCTGCTATGTTGCCAAATTCATTTATTAAATCTAGCAGTTTTTTGGTGGAGTCTTTAAGGTTTTATATGTACAACATCATGTCATTTGCAAATACCTACAATTTTACTTTCCGCTTTCCAATTTGGATGCCTTTTATGTGTTCTTCTTGTCTGATCACAGTGGGTAGGACTTCCAGTACTATGTTGAACAAGAGTGGTGAAAGCAGACATCCCTGTCTTATTCCTTTTCTTAGGAGGAATGATTTTAGTTTTTGGCCATTAAGTATGATGTTGGCTGTAGGTTTGTTACATATGGCCTTTATTATGTTGAGGTATAATGTCTCTATTCCCATTTTGCTTAGAGTTTATATAAAAATAGGGTGCTGGGTTTTGTTGAGTGCTTTTTTCTGCATCTACTGATATGATCATATAATTTTTGTCTTTCAATTTGTTTATCTGATATATCACATTTATTCATTTGTAAATATTGTACCAACCTTGCATCCCTGGAACAAATCCCACTTGGTCATGGTGTATGATAATTTTACTATATTGCTGGATCCATTTTGCTGTTATTTTGTTGAAGATTTTAGCATCTTTGTTCATGAGGGATATTGGCCTGTAATTCTCTTTCTTTGTAGTGTCTTTATCTGGTTTTGGAATTAGCCTAATGCTCGCCTCATAAAAAGAGCTTGGAAGTATTCCTTCCTCTTGGATTTTTTGCAATAGCTTGAAGAGGATAGACATTAGTTCTTTCAATGTTTGGTAAAACTCTCCTGTGAAGCCTTCTTGACCACAGATTTGGTTTGCTGTTTTTTTGTTTGTTTGTTTGTTTTTATTGCTTCAATTTCATAACTAGTTTCTGATCCTTCCTGATTGAGTGTTAGAAGATTATATTTTTCTAGGAATGTGTCCATTTTGTCCAGGTTTTCCAGCTTGTTAAAATATAGTATTCATAGTATTTCCTTACATTCCTTTGTATTTTTGTGGGGTTAGTTGTTACTTCACCTCTTTCTATTCTGATTTTGTTTATTTGGATCCTCTCTCTTTTTTTTATTGACGAGTCTGGCTAAAAGTTCATCAATCTTGTTTACCTTTTCAAAGAAACAGCTCTTGGTTTCATTGATCTTTTGTATTGTTTGTTTGGTATTTTTAGCCTCTATGTCATTTATTTCCTCTCTGATCTTTATTATTTCCTTCCTTCTACTTACTCTGGGCTTTTCTTGTTATTCTCTTTCTAGTTCTTTAGGTTGTATTGTTAGATATTTTATTAGACATTTTTCTTGTTTTTAGAAATAGGCCTATAATGCTATGAACTTCCCTTTCAGGACTGCTTTCACTGTGTCCCATAGATTTTGGGTTGTTGTATATTAATTTTTAATTGTTTACAGAACGTTTTTTTATTTCTTCCTTAATTTCTTTGGTAACCCATTCATTGTCTAATAACATGCTCTTTAGCCTCCATGCGTTTGAATGTCTTTGAGTGTTTTTATTCTAAGTTTATGCCATTGTGATATGAGAAGATGTTTGATGGTTTTAATCTTCTTGAATTTGTAGAGACTTATTTTGTGTCCTAACATGTAGTCTGTCTTTGAAAATGACCTATGTGCACTTGAAAACAATACATATCTTGTGGCTTTAGGGTGAAATGTTCTGTAAATGTCAATTAATTAATTTGATCTAGTGTGTCATGTAAGATTGTTGGTTCTTTGCTGGTATTTTGTCTAGAAGATCTATCCAGTGATATCAGTGGGGATGTCTAAGTTCCCTTCTTTAATTGTATTGCTGTTGTTCACTCCCTTAAAGTCCTCCAAAAGTTTTTAAAATATATTTGGGTGTTCCTATAATGGGCACATATATGCTTACCAGGATTATATCCTATTGTTCTATTGATCACTTTAGTATTATGTAGTAACCTTCATTGTTTCTTTGTATGGCCTTCATTTTAAAGTCTATTTTGTGAGATATGAGTATTGATACCCCAGCTTTTTTTTTTTTCATGTCCATTTGCATTGAAAAAAATTCCCATCAGTAACTTTCATCTGGTGGGAGTCTTTTGTTCTGAGATAGGTTGCTTGTAGACAGCATATATATGGGGCATGTTTTCTTATCCATTCAACAACCTAGGTCTTGGTGGGAGGATTTAAGCCATTTATATTAAAGGTTATTATTTATATGTATTTAATTATTGCCATTTTTTCTTTATGTCTGTGTTCGTCTCTTTCTTGCTAAGTTTTCTTCTTACAGCAGCCCCTTTAGCATTTCTTGAAGTGCTGATTTGGTGGTAATAAACTGTTTTAGCGTTTTTCTGTCTGTGAAGCTCTTTATTTCACCTTCAACGTTGAATGATAGCCTTGCTGGATAGAGTAGTCTTGGATTAAGTCCCATGCTTTTCATTATTTTATATACTTCATACCACTCCCTTCCAGCCTCAAGTGTTTCTATTGAAAAATCAGCTGACAGTCTAATGGTAGCTCCCTTATAGGTAACTCTCTCTCTCTCTTTTGCTGACTTCAAGATTCATTCTTTACCTTTAACTGTTGCCATTTTAATTATGATGTGTTCAGGTGTAGTTTTTTTGGGTTCATCTTTTTTAAAATTTCTTTATTGATTAAGGTAGTACATATGTGTCCTTATTCCCCTGTTGCCCCCCACCCCCCAATCATGCCATCACCCCCCTGTTGTCTGTGTCCATTGGTTAGGGTTATATGCATGCCTACCAGTCCTTTAGTTGATATCTCCCCCTTACAACCACCCTCCCCTTATTTCCCTCTGAGGTTTGATGGTCTGATCGATGCTTCTCTGTATCTAGATCTGTTTTTTTGTTCATCAGTTTATGTTGTTCATTATATTCCATAAATGAAAGAGATCATGTGATATTTATCTTTCTCTGACTGGCTTATTTCACTTAGCAAAATGCTCTCCAGTTCCATCCATGCTGTTGCAAATGGTAAGAATTCCTACCTTTTAACCATAGAGAAGTATTCCATTGTGTAGATGTACCACAGTTTTTTTAATCCACTCATCTGCTGATGGGCACTTAGGCTGTTTCCAAATCTTAGCTTTGGTGAATTGTGCCTCTATGAACATAGGGGTGTATATATCCTTTTTCATTGGTGTTTCTAGTTTCTTGGGATATATTCCTAGAAGTGGGATCACTGTGTCAAATGGGAGCTCCATTTTTAGTTTTTTGAGGAAACTACATACTGTTCTCCACAGTGGCTGCAACAGTCTGCATTCCCACCAGAAGTGCAGGAGGGCTCCTTTTTCTCTGCATCCTCTCCAGCACTTGTCATTTGTTGATTTGTGGATGATAGCCATTCTGACAGGTGTTAGATGGTACCGCATTGTCGTTTTGATTTGCATCTCTCGGATTATTAGTGACTTTGAGCATGTATTTATATGTCTCTTGGCCTTCCTTAAGACTTCTTTTGAAAAGTATCTATTTAGGTCCTTTGCCCATTTTTTGATTGGCTTGTTTATATTCCTTTTGTTAAGTTGTATGAGTTCCTTGTAAATGTTAGAGATTAAACCCTTATCGGTGATAATATTGGCAAATATGTTCTCCAATGGAGTGAGCTTTCTTGTTGTTTTATTGATGGTTTCTTTTGCTGTACAAAAGCTTTTTATTTAGATATAGTCCCGTTTGTTTATTTTTTCTTTGGTTTCCATTGCCCTAGGAGTGGTATCAGTGAAAAAATTGCTTCAGCATATGTCTGAGATTTTGCTGCCTATGGATTCCTCTAGTATTTTTATGGTTTCCTGTCTTATATTTAAGTCCTTTATACATTTTGAGTTTATTTTTGTGTATGGTGTAAGTTGGTGGTCTAGTTTCATTTTTTGGCATGTAACTGTCCAATATTCCCAACACCATTTACTGAAGAGACTGTCTTGTCTCCATAGTATGTTCATGTCTCCTTTGTCAAATATTAATTGAGCATAGTGGTTTCGATCAATTTCTGGGTTCTCTATTCTATTCCATTGATCTATATGTCTGTTCTTGTGCCAGTACCAGGCTGTTTTGAGAATAGTGGATTTGTAATACAGCTTGATATCTGGTAGTGAGATCCCTCTTACAATGCTCTTCTTTCTCAGGATTGCTGTAGCTATTAAAGGGCTTTTTTTTTTTTATTCCAAATGAATTCTTGGAAAGTTGATTCTAGGTCAGTGAAATATGTCATTTGTATTTTAATGGGGAGTGCATTGAATCTATAGATTACTTTGGCTAGTATGGACATTTTAAGGATGTTGATTCTACCAATCCACGAACACGGTATGTTTTACCATCTTTTTATGTATTCCTCTATCTCAGTGATGGCGAACTTATGACACACATGTCAGCACTGACACGTGTAGCCATTTTTGATTACACGCGGCCGCTGAGGCGGCAGCATTCCGAGGATGAAACATTTGCTGCTCCTGAGGACGAAACATTTGGGAAATAATGTTTTTTTTCCTCAAAGTGACACACCACCCGAGTTATGCTCAGTTTTTTGGCGAAGTTTGACACACCAAGCTCAAAAGGTTGCCCATCACTGCCGGTATCTCTTTTTTCAGTGTCCTGTAGTTTTCTGCATATAGGTCTTTTACCTGCTTAGTTAAGTTTATTCCTAGGTATCTTAAATTTTTTTGGTGTGATGATAAATAGGATTGCTTTTTTAGTCTCTCTTTCTGTATGGTCACTATTGGTGTGTAGAAATGCCATACATTTCTTGACGTTAATTTTGTATCCTGCTACATTGTCAAATTCATTTATTAAGTTTAATAATTTTTTGATGGAGTCTTTAGGGTTTTCTATGTACGGTACCATGTCATCTGCGAATAAGGACAGTTTAACTTCTTCTTTTCCAATTTGGATTCCTTTCATTTCTTCTTCTTGTCTGTTTGCAATGGCTAGTACTTCCAGTACTATGTCAAACAGGAGTGGTGAAAGTGGGCATCCCTGTCTTGTTCCTATTCTTAGGCAAAATGGTTTTAGTTTTTGCCCATTGTGTATGATGTTGACTGTAGGTTTGTCATACATGGCTTTTATTATGTCAAGGTATGATCCTTGTATTACCACCTTGCTGAGAGTTTTTATCAAGAAAGGGTGTTGGGCCGAAACCGGTTTGGCTCAGTGGATAGAGCGTCGGCCTGCGGACTCAAGGGTCCCGGGTTCGATTCCGGTCAAAGGGCATGTACCTTGGTTGCGGGCACATCCCCGATGGGGGGTGTGTGTGCAAGAGGCAGCTGATCGATGTTTCTCTCTCATCGATGTTTCTGACTCTCTCTCCCTCTCTCTTCCTCTCTGTAAAAACTCAATAAAATATATTAAAAAAAAAAGAAAGGGTGTTGGATTTTGTCAAACGCTTTTTCTGCATCAATTGAAATGACTATGTGATTTTTATCTCTCAATTTGTTTATGTGATGTATCACGTTTATTGACTTCCAGATATTGTACCATCCTTGCATCCCCAGGAAAAATTCTACTTGGTCATGGTGTATGATTTCTCTGATGTACTGCTGGATCTGATTTGCTAGAATTTTGTTGAGAATTTTGGCATCTATGTTTATGAGGGATATTGGTCTGTTATTCTCTTTCATTGTGTTGTCTTTATCTGGTTTAGGTATTAGGGTGATTCTGGCTTCATAGAATGAGCTTGTAAGTGTTCATTCCTCTTGAATTTTTTGGAATAGTCTTAGGAGGATATGTTTTAGTTCTTTCTTGAATGTTTGGTAAAACTCCCCTGTGAAGCAGTCTTGCCCTGAGCTTTTGTTTGCTGGAAGCTTTTTGATGACTGCTTCAATTTCTTCCATACTTATCAACCTATTGAGATTTTTAGATTCTTCCTGATTGAGTTTTGGAAGGTTTTATTTTTCTAGGAATATGTCCATTTCCTCCAGGTTGTCCAGTTTGTTGGAATGGTGCTGTTCATAGTATTTTTTTAAACAATCCTTTGTATTTCTGTAGTGTCTGTTGTTATTTTGCATTCCTCATTTCTGCTTTTTTTTTGGGGGGGGTCCTCTCTGTTTGCTTCTTGGTGAGCCTGGCTAGAGGTTCATCAATCTTTTTTATCCTTTCAAAGAATCAGCTCTTGGTTTCATTGATCTTTTGTATTGTGGTGTTTTTTTTGTGTTGTTTTTTTTTTTTTTTTTTTTGGTCTTTATGTCATTTACACTGAGTGGCCAGATTATTATGATCTCTGAACGCATAATAATCTGGCCAATCAGTATATATATATATATTAGAGGCCCGGTGCATGAATTTGTGCATGGGTGGGATCTGGCCAGCCTGGCCAAGGGTAGGGAACATGTGCGGTTGGCCAGCCAGCCTGCTAGTCAAACTCCTGGTTGAGGGGACAATTTGCATATTAGCCTTTTATTATATAAGATATACACTGAGTGGCCAGATTATTATGAATTCAGAGATCATAATAATCTGGCCACTCAGTGTATTTCTGCTCTGATATTTATTATCTCATCCCTTCTGTTCACTCTGGGCTTTTCTTTTTGCTCTCTTTCTAATTCTTTGAGTTGTAGAGTTAGATGATTTACTACCATTTTTTCTTGGTTTTTGAGTTAGGTTTGTAGAGCTATAAACTTCCCTCTCAAGACTGCTTTCATTGTGTCCCATAAATTTTGGATTGTTGTGTTTTTATTGTCATTAGTTTCCAGGATGCTTTCAATTTCTTCTTTGATCTCTTTGGTAACCCAATCATTGTTTAATATAATGCTATTCAGGTTCCATGTGTTTGAATTTTTTTTGGATTGTTTTTATTGTAGTTTATTTCTAATATTATGCCATTGTTGTCTGGGAAAATGCTCGATATGATTTCAATTCTTCTTGAATTTGAGGAGACTTTGCTTGTGACCCAATATGTGGTCTTTTTAAAAAAATGTCCCATGTGCACTTGAGAAGAATATATATTTTGTGGCTTTGGGGTATAATGTTCTGAAGTTGTCAATTAAGTTCATCTGATCTAGTGAGTCATTTAGGATTGCTGTTTCTTTGCTGATTTTTTTGTCTAGAAGATTTATCCAGTGATGTCAGTGGTGTATTAAAGTCCCATACTATGATTGTATTGTTGATCTCTCCCTTGATATCTTCCAGGAGTTCTTTTATGTATTTGGGTGCTCCTGCATTGGGTGCATATATGTTTATTAAGGTTATATCCTCTTGTTGTATCCATCCCTATAGTATTATGAAGTGTCCTTCCTTATCTCTTGTTATGGTCTTCACTTTGAGGTCTATTTTTTCAGATATAAGTGTTGCATTCCCATTTTGTTTTTTCATTTCCATTTGCCTGAAAGATATTTTTCCTTCCCTTCATTTTCTGTCTGTTTGCGTACCTTGCTCTGAGGTCTGTCTCTTTTAGACAGCATATATATGGGTCATGATTTTTTATCCATTAAGCCAGTCAAAGTATTTTGATTGGAGCATCTAATCCATTTATATTTAAAGTTCTTGTTGATAGGTACATGTTTGTAGCCATTTTTTATTTTTTGTGCCTGTGTTTCTTCTTACCTTTTTATTTCTTTGTTTTATACCAGTCCCTTTAGCATTCCTTGCATTGCTGGCTTGGTAGTGTAAATTCCCTTAGCCTTTCTTTTTTTTTTTTTGGTCTGTGAAGCTCCTTATTTCCCCTTCAATTTTGAATGATAGCCTTGTTGGATAGAGGAATGTTGGATTCAGTCCCTTGCTTTGCATTACTTTGTAAATTTCCTTCCATTCTTTTCTGGCCTCATGTGTTTCTGTTGAGAAATTATTTGATAATCTAATGGGAGATCCCTTGTACATAACTTTCTGTCTCTCTCTTGCAGCCTTTATGATTCTTTCCTTGTCCTGAACATTTGCCATCGTAATTATGATGTGTCTTGGTGTGGGTCTTTTCGGGTTCATCTTGTTTGGGACTCTGTGCTTGTGTAACTTTTTTTTTTTCCCAAATCAGGGAGGTTTTCTGTCATTATTTCTTCAAATAGGTTTCCTTTCTCTTCCTGTTGTTTTGGCTCCCCTATTATTCGTATGTTGCTTCGTTTCATGTTGTCCCATAGCTCGCTTAGGCTCTCTTCCTATCTTTTAATTTTTTTCTCTAATTGCAGTTCAGTTTTAGTGTGTTTTGCTTCCCTGTCTTCTAATTTGCTATTTCGGTACTCTGATTCTCCTAGTCTACTGTTGAAACTTTTCATGGTTTTTTTTTTTTTTATTGCAGCTATATCAATCTTAATTTCTTCTTGATGCTTACATAAGTTGTTGATTTTTTTCATCCATCCAGTTTATGAACTGTATGACCCTTAGTCTGAATTTTTTTCTTACATATTGCGTGCCTCTGTTTCACTTAGCTGCTTTCCTGGCGATTCCTCTTTTTATTTTTTTCCTTTGGGGATTTCTTTGTCTACCTATTTTTGATCTCACCAACAGATCTAGATGTTGAGTCATGCAGGGACTGCTCCTTGGGTGGCAGTGGCTCCTTGGGCTGTGGTTGCTCCTCGGCAGTCGTGGCAGCAGCTGCTCCTCAGTTGGCAGTGGCTTCTCTGGTGGGTGTTGTTCGCAGCTGTGGTGGCTCCTCTGATTGGTGGGGGGAGGCTGCTCACACAGCTGCTGCTCCTCATATGGGTGTGGGCTGATCATGAGGCTGCTACTCCTCAGATGGTGGCAGGCTGCTCATGTTGCTGCTGCTCTTTGGATGGGGGCAGGCTGCATGTCTGCTGTTCCTCAGATGGGGCAAGCTGCTCATGATGCTGATGCTCCTTGGACAGTGGCAGGTTGCTTGCAGGGCTGCTCCTCTTTGTACAAGGGAAGACTGCTCATGCTTTTGCTTCTCCTCAGATGAGTGCAGGGTGCGGACTGTGTGCAGCTGCTGCTCTCAGATGAGGGGGAGTCACTATGCAGAGCTGCTGCTCCTCAGTCATGGGCAGGCTGCTTGTGTGGCTGCTGCTCCTCAGATGGGGTCAGGCTGTTCATGTGGTTGCTGTTCCTCAGACAGGGGAGCAGGCCGCTCACACAGCTTCTGCTCCTTGGACAGGGGCAGGCCATGTGAGCCTGCTGCTCTTTGCTCTGGGGTGGGCTGCTTATGGGACTGCTGTTCCTTGTAAAGGAGTGGGCTGCTCATGTTTCTGCTGCTCACGTCGTCGCAGTGCCTTGTGCTAAAGCATTGGGCAAGTCAGAGGGGAACGCACTTCAGATGTCGTAGGATCTTGTGCCCGGAGTGGCTAGAGACTCATTGACCATGGGACCGCAGCCAAGGTAGCAGGTCCCTGGCAGGGGTGGTTGTAGAGTCCCAGGTGTTATCTGAGGGCACCCTAGGTGGAGGTGAGGCTGGGCTCCCAGTTACAGCAGCTCTCCCCTTAAAAAAGGTGAGGCCTCTGAGGTAGAGCCAGCCTCCCAGTACTGTTTGCAATGGTAGTAGCAGCTGCCTAGTTAGTTGAGCCCAGTTAGCCTGCCCCTGAAGGTCCTTCAGGATCTAACTGTGCCCCCCCCACACACACACATACACACACACACCCCACACACAACCACACACTCCTCTTTTGCTCCCTCACTCACTCACACTCTCTCCCTCACTGTCACCTTCTTCCTGCCTCTGTAGTTGGGTCTGGGCTGTTATTGACCCATTTGTGGATGGAGTTTCCTCTCCAGGTGTCTCGTTATGTGGCTCGCTCTCTAACACATTGGCCGAACAGGATAAAATTCGCCTCAACAAGACATGACACAAAGGGAACAAAACACAAATGTACTCATGACACTGATAACCCCTATATAAGTGACCACCTGAGAAAAGAGAATTAGGGGAGAGAAAAGAGAGCACAAATGATATCAAAGAGAGAAAAAAAGATAAGGGAGAAAACAAAAGGAAGAAAAAGGAGAATATATATATATATATATATATATATATATATATATATATATATATACAGTGGCCAGATTATTATGATCTCTGAATGCATAATAATCTGGCCACTCAGTATATATATATACATATATATATTAGAGGTCCGGTGCATGAATTCATGCATGGTTGGGGTCTGGCCAGCCTGGCAAGGGGGGGGGGGGGACATGGGCAGTTGGCCAGCCTGCCTGCTGGTCAAACTCCTGGTTGAGGGGACAATTTGCATATTAGCCTTTTATTATATAGGATATACACTAAGTGGCCAGATTATTATGGATTCAGAGATCATAATAATCTGGCCACTCAGTGTATATGTGGAGAAAACACCACAGAACAAACAGATAACCAAAAAAATGCAAACAGCAAACACCCAGCAAAGTGGGTGGGGGCAGAATCTGTAGAGGCTGAGCTTATATACAGAAAATAAGGTTAAGAATTGGATGAATATGGGGAGGACCTCAGTTCAGTGTAGAGGAAGTAGAAGGGGATGAGTGCAGAAGAAGAAAGAGAATAAGAAGAAAATAATAATAAAAATTTACAAAAATATTGATTTTAAGAAACTCACTACACACTGATTCATTTGCCTGTCACCATAACCATTATTGCTTGTCTCATTTTCAGTTCTGATAAGTGTATTTCTAATAGCACATGATCTCACTCATCTAGGGGAAATAATGAACAACATAGACTGATGAACAAGAACAGACCCAGAGACAAGGAGGCATGGATCAGACTGTCGGGCCTCAGGGGGAGGGTAGGGAAGGGTGGGGGTAAAGGGGGAAATCAACCAAAGGATTTGCGTGCAGGCATATGAGCCTGACCAGCGGTAAAGGACAACAGGGGGGTGGGGGCATGTGTGGGGAGGGGTGTGGGATGGGAATGGGGGGACGAGGACAAATATGTGATACCTTAATCAATAAAGAAATTTTAAAAAATGGTATAAAAATAAAAAATAAATAAAAAATTGCAAATAAAATAAAATAGACTGATGGAAAAATAATGCAAAAAGAAATAGAAAATAAAGCAACAAACCAAAAAGGAAAAATAAAGATTAAAGAAGAAAAAAGAGATAAAAAATAATAATAAAAATAAAAATGAAAAAGTGAAGTGTTGTTCCTTTGACTGGCTTAACCCTTTGCACTTGCTTGCTTTTTTCTCGATTCCTTTATTCTACTCGGGATTTAATTTTTTAAATACCCCAGATTTTATAAAGCGCGGCAGTAGAATAAAAAACTGGAGTTTCTTTTCATACGAACTTATTTATTTGTATTTTTTTATATTTCAAATTATTGATACATTCAAAGAGTATAAAAAGAGCTGCTACCGATGCTAACCGTGTCGAGTCACACTCGACATCCGAGTGAAAAAGGTTAAGATCCCAGTCTTCTGTACTGTCTGTGATTTCTCATGTTCCTGTTGCTGGGACTGAAGGCCTCTCTTTAGGCCAGTCCCTTTGGACTCTCCAGGACTATTCAGGTTTTTTTAAATCATTTGTACCATTCAGGGTGTGTTCTGGGTGTGGCTGTATTGGTTGCCTGGAGACTGGAGGGAAGGGCTATCTCTTCAGGAAAAAATGGCTGCCCAAGTCCCAGGCTCAGGTATGACTCAGCTCCAGACTTGCTGCCACTTCTCCTGGACCCCCTCCTCTTCCCAGCCTCTCCCCAGACTCCACAAGTCCGCACCTTCTCCTGCACCTCAGCCATGGTGTGTGTCCATATCCGAATGGTCCTATGAACTAGGTTCAGTGAAGGAAAGTACAGGCCACAGAGAGGGGAAAGACTGCGTCTCTGCGAGCTCCTCTCTTGCCGGCACTGCACAGTCTCTTGGGTTCTTCTTGATTTGGACTCTGTGCTTCCGTAACTTGAGTGACTTTTTCTTTCACCAGGTTAGGGCAGTTTTCTGTCATTATTTCTTCAAACATGTTCTTTATTCCTTTCTCAGATTCTTCTTCTTATGAGTACCCTATGATGTGGATATTGTTACATTTCATCTTGTCCCAAAGCTCTCTTATCCTTCTGCTTTATAGTTTATTTTCTAACTGATGCTCTGATAGGGTGTTTTTCTCTAACCTGTCTTCTAATTCACTGATTTGGTCTTCAGTTTCTTCTAATTTACTGTTGATTCTTTCCATGGTATTCTTTATTGCTGCAATGTCATTCGTCATTTCCAATTGATTCTTATTCATGGTTTCTACATCTTTTTTCATGCTTATGAATTTCCCACTTTGTTCCTTATAATTCCCATTAAGTTGCTTTAGTTCTCACTAAGTTGTTTGAGCATCCTTATAACCATTACTTTGAACTCTATATCTCATAAATTGCTTGCCTCCATTTCATTTAGTTCTTTTTTCTGGCAATTCCTCCTTTTCTTTCATTTGGGGATTATTTCTTAGTTTCCCCATTTTAGCAGGCTGGTAGTCTGGGGGTGCTAGGTTAAGGCTGCAGGGCAGGTGCAAGGCAGTGTGGCTGGTCACCTGAGGGCACCAAGTTAGGCATACAGGTCATTATGGCAGGCCTGTGTGTTTTGGGGCCATTGGGTCATGATGGCAGGGCTTCATTTGCTAAGTCAATGTGGTGGGACAGGCTGGAAGGCAGGCTGGGCACACTGGGTTAAGGCAGCCAGGCAGGCAGCCAGGCACACCAGGTCAAGGAAATGGGCCAGGCAGATCATTGGGTTTACTTGAAAAGTCTAAACTTCTTTTCCAGAGATGATCACTTAGTTCCTTTGTAATGCAGTCCCAAACTCATATTAGACTGAAAAAGAAGGGAAATAAATATTCCCATTATTTTTAGATAATTACAAAAATAGCTAGTATTTAAGTATACATTATGTTCCAGGATAAGAACTTTACCTGCATTTAATTATTTAATTCTCATCACAGCCCTTTAAAATAGGAAGTATGTTCACTTTCATTTTATGGGTGAATATATTGAGGTTCAATGAAGTTAAGTGATTTGCCAAGGCTCCACAGGTATAGATAGATGGTAGAGGATTTGAACTTATGTTATCCTACTCCAGAGCCTGTGCTATTAACTGCTGGACTATACTGCCAAATTTATACTTAAATTAGGATTGTTGGGACCTAGCTATTTAAGGGTCCACAGCTTCAGGTGAGAAGAAAAAAAAGTGTAGCCCAAATGTAAGGACCTCATCTTGAAGCTTCTTTGATATAGTCCCCATGTCAGGCTTCTCTGCCCAGCATGTAGTGGCAGGCTCTCTGGGATGGGAATGACACACTCTTTTATAGGTATTAAGGAATGGTCTAGCTGTCCTCTAACCTAGAGCATCTGGAACTCCTGGACAAAGGTGCTCCTTCCCTCCCCAGCACTGAATAAGGTAGAAGGTTTGACTTTACCCAGCCCCTTTTTATAAATCTGGAAAATGAAGATTAAAAAACAGATCTTTTCACTCAGTTGTCTTGTATCTTTTTATGTTCCCTATCTTGAAAACACATCTCTGACAAGTTTATTTTAATTTAAATTCTTGATTGTTTAAAGTTTTACATAAGTATCCTTCCCCCCCCCCCCCCCCCACTGATCTGTCAAGTTTGGATCAAATTAAGATCCTCCCGGAATTTCTTCCAAATAAAGAGACCAATGATAGCACACTCATGATTGTCAGAGAATAGAATTCCATAGTGTACAGGAGATCCTTTGTGTCTGTATACAAATGTACCTATGCAAATAAAGAGAAGATGTATACAAAGCAGCCCTTGTGTCCCCGAGCTTCTCTTAAAAATAGAGTGCTCTTAGATCCTGTATACAGCACAGTATTCACTTTTCATCATTTGCTTGATTCTGCTGTAAAGGAGAGTTAATGAATGACCTCTACATTTTGATGTCTAACTATTCTTCAAACATCTCCACTCATCCTTTACTTCATTTTCTTTGTTGCTTTCCAATTGAAAAAGAATAGGATACCTATTCCTATAGAACAATAGATTATTATCCTAATTATAGTTGCCTGGTGCTCCCTACACTTTTACCATTTTATTAAAAACAATTATCTGAGAAGAACCAATCTTTTGTAATACCTACCCTATTGTTCTCATTTCTCTTAGATTCTGATGAGTTCTTTTCAAAGGGTATTTTATTCATAATTATAGACTATAGGACAATTGCTTAGAAATGGACTGCAGGACATATTTTGTTGAGATTATTTTTTTATAGTTCTTGATCCAAAACACCTATATCTTTAGGTGTTTTTTTATACTAGCCACTTAATAAACCTATTTCATTCTGTAAGCCAAACATACTATCTATTAGGAAAGATCAATATTAAAGCATGTTTTTAAAGAGAGAATATTCTAGCAAAGTATAAAATAGTAAATATATTTTTTTGTTTTATAAAATGAATCTATCTTTTGTACATGAATAGGTGGGAGAAAAAAAGTGTCTTAAATTAAAGTATTCTACCCTAACTACAGGGAACGTTAGATAGGTGTTTTATGTAAGCTTTTGTCATCTCAGGAAAAAACAAAAACAAAAACTATGGCATTGATATTGTATTTTTTTAAAAGTCAGGTTTAGTCAGAAGATATACAGGTGAAAAGATGGAGACCAGCAGGAAGGTAGGGCGGGAGAGAGTGTGAGAGAGTGAGGAACCCATAGAGGAGAGTGTAGACGTGTGTGGTGTGTGTGTGTATGAACTAGGGTCAGTTAGATTCTGCAGGTCTTCCAAGGGGCTGCCAAACCGGGCAGTCTTAGACGGTGGAGCCCCGCGCACAAAGCGGACACTTCTCGGCAGCTGGTGTGGGCATGGAGACCACGCCATCTTGTGTAACAGAGCTGCCTGAGACTAGGATCCTGGCTTCAGACACAAACCAGGACCCTGCAGCCACTGGGGACAGAGAAACGCTATCACAGCTTCAGACCAACAGACAACAAGAATCCAGACTTCCCGTCAGCAGATTTCTGTGAGTCAAAGAGCCTATCCCCCTCCCCACAGACTCGCAGATAGCGCTATAGTAACTGACAGACCCGCCCCTCACCCAAGCTGCAGAGCACCTGTGCACTGACACTCCCCTTCAGGGAATTTAGTGCTTAGGACAAAGCTCCCCATTGGGGAATCTGAGAGCGAGCACAGAGGACTCCCCTTCGAGGAATTTGGCATGCAGGACAGACGCAGCTCCCCTTCGGGGAATCTGAGAACGCGCATGGAGGGCTCCCCTTCACACGGAGGACTCCCCTTCAGGGAATTTGGTGTGCAGGACACAGCTCCCCTTGGGAAATCTGACGGCGCACACGGAGGGCTTCCCTTTGGGGAATTTGGCTCAGGGACAGAGCTCCCCTTCTGGGAATCTGAGAGCTTGGTGCAAGGAGGCAGCTCCCCTTCAGGAATTTGAGAGTGTGCGAAGCCCTAGCCAGTTTGGCTCAGTAGAGAGAGCACACACAGGACCCAGGTCCACTTAAGAATTTGGCACGCTGGACACAGCTGCCTGGGATCCCTGACTCACAGTGCATTCACACTAAGAGCCAGTGACTCCAATTATTGGTGCATGCACACACAGGGACCCTGATTCTCAACAAGAAGCTGCACGAGGCAACAGAGACATTGACACTTGATTCTTGGTGCAGACACAGGGAAACTTTGACTCCTGGCATGTGCTAAGGAACTCATTTTCGGCACATACCAACAGTGTGGTGCAGACAGGGCCCCTGATTATAAGTGTGCACATGAGACCACACGGAACACCAGGGACACTGACCCTGGGCAAGCCTGGTTTCCACCAACCAACAGCAGCCACACGTCCTAGTGTCAGAGCACTTTAGTGAAACTCGGGTGATGCGAAGTTCCCAAAGCACACGGCCCAAGCCCATGCAAATTGAAGCTTGAGCTTTCTGGTGATAGTCAGATTGGGGAGACAAAACAATTCACAAAGGAAAGAAAATGAGGAGTCACAAAGAAAAGAAATTAGTGAAACTTAAGCATGCAACATGACCAAAAAAGAGTTCAGAGAATTGGTCGTGGAATTTATACATCGGATGGATGAGAAAATCAACAACTTATGCAAGAATCAGGAAGAAATGAAAAGTGATACAGCTACAATCAAAAACAGAATGGAAAGTTTCAACAATAGACTAGAAGAAGAAGAGGACCGAATTAGTGAGTTAGAAGATCAGGTACAGAAACAAGCTCAATCTGAACAGCAATTGGAGAAAAAAATTAAAAAGCAGGAGGAGAGCCTAAGGGAGATTCGGGACAACATAAAACGAAGTAACATGCATATAATAGGGCTGCCAGAAGGACAAGAAGAGCAGCAAGGATTAGAATATCTATTTGAAGAAATAATGACAGAAAAATTCCCGGAAATGGGGAAGAAAAAAGTTACACAAATACAGAGAGTCCCAAGCAGGATCAACCCCAAAAGACCCACACCAAGACACGTCACAAATTCAATGGCAAATATAAACGACAAAGAGAGAATCTTAAAGGCGGCAAGAGAGAGACAGAGAGTTACCGAAAAAGGAACACCCATCAGATTGTCAAATGATTACTCAACAGAAACACATCAAGTTAGAAGGGAATGGAAGGAGGTATAAAAAGTGTTGCAAAGCAAAGTACTGAATCGAAGAATACTCTATCCAGCAAGGCTATAAATCAAAATTGAAGGGGAAATCAGGTGCTTCGAAGACAAAAAAAGGCTAAGGGAGTTTATCACCACCAAACAAGCAATGCAAGAAATGCTAAAGGGAATACTGTAAAAAGAAGAAATAAACAGGTAAGAAGGAACTCAGACACAAAAATAGATATGACTACAAAAAATACCTTTCAGTAATAACTTTAAATGTAAACGGACTAAATGCTCCAATCAAAAGACATCGAGTGGCTGAATGGACAAAAATAACAGGACCCACAGATATGCTGTCTACAAGAGACCGACCTCAGAACAAGAGACTCACACAGATTGAAAGTGAAGGGATAGAAAAATATCTTTCAGGCAAATGGAAATGAAAAAAATGCTGGGGTAGCAATACTTATATCTGACAAAATAGACCTCAAAGTAAATGCTATAACAAGAGAAAAGGAAGGCCACTTCATAATACTAAAGGGAGCAATCCAACAAGAAGAGATAATTCTGGTAAACATATACACATCTAATATAGGAGCACCCAAATACATAAAAAAACTCCTGGAGGATATCAAGGGAGAGATTAATAGCAATACAATCATAGTAGGAGACTTTAATACACCACTATCACCATTGGACAAATCCTCTAAACAAAAAATCAGCAAAGAAACAGCAATCCTAAATGACTCACTAGACCAGATGGAATTAATTGACATCTTTAGAACATTTCACCCCAAAGCCACAGAATTTACATTCTTCTCAAGTGCACATAGGTCATTTTCAATGATAGACCATATGTTGGGACATAGGCAAAGTCTCTTCAAATTCAAGAAGATAGAAATTATATCAAGCATCTTCTCAGATCACAGTGGCATAAAACTGGAAATCAACTACAATAAATACAATCCAAAGAAATCAAACACATGGAGACTAAACAGCATGCTATTAAACAATGACTGGGTCACCAGAGAGATCAAGGATGAAATAAAAAACATCATGGCAACAAATGACAATGAAAACACAACAATCCAAAATCTATGGAACACAGTGAAAGCAGTCTTGAGAGGAAGTTCATAGCTCTACAAGCCTACAGCAAAAAAACAAGAAACAATGGTAATAAACTACCTAACCCTACAACTCAAAGAATTAGAAAAAGAGAAGCAAGAAAAGCCCAGTGTAAGCAGAAGGAAGGAAATAATAAAGATCAGAGCAGAGATAAACAACATAGAGACCAAAAAAACAATACAAAAGATCAACAAAACCAAGAGCTGGTTCTTTGAAAGGATAAAAAAGATTGAGGAACCTCTAGCCAGGCTCACCAAGAAGCAAAGATAGAGGACCCAAATAAACAAAATCAGAAATGAAAGAGGCGAAATAACAGCAGACCCCGCTAAAATACAAAGGATTGTTACAAAATACTACAAACAACTCTATTCCAACAAACTGGACAACCTGGAGGAAATGGACATTTTCCTAGAAAAATAAAACCTTCCATAACTCAATCAGGAAGAATCTAAACAGCTCAATAGGCCAGTAACAATGGAAGAAATTGAAGAAGTCATCAAAAATCTTCCAGCAAACAAAAGCCTGGGGCCTGACAGCTTCACAGGAGAGTTTTACCAAACATTCAAGGAAGAACTAAAACCTACCCTCCTCAGACTCTTACAAAAAATTCAAGAGGAAGGAACACTTCCAAGCTCCTTCTGTGAAGCCAGAATCACCCTAATACCAAAACCAGATAAAGACAACACAGTGAAAGAGAATTACAGGCCAATATCCCTCATGAACATAGATGCCAAAATCCTCAACCAAATTCTAGCAAATCGGCTCCAGCAGTACATCAGAAAGATCGTACACCATGAACAAGTAGGATTTATCCCAGGAATGCAAGGATGGTACAATATCCGCAAATCAATAAACGTGATACATCACATAAACAAATTGAGAGATAAAAATCACATAGTCATATCAATTGATGCAGAAAAAGCATTTCACAAAATCCAACACCCTTTTTTAATAAAAACTCTCAACAAGGTTGGAATAGAAGGCTCATACTTCAACATAATAAAAGCGATATATGTTAAACCCACAGCAAACATCATACTCAATGGACAAAAACTAAAAACATTTCCCCTAAGAACAGGAACAAGACAGGGATGCCCACTATCACCACTCCTGTTTGACATAGTACTGGAAGTATTAGCCATTGCAATTAGACAAGAAGGAGAAATAAAAGGCATCCAAATTGGAAAAGAAGAAGTAAAACTGTCCTTATTCACAGATGACATGATACTGTACATAAAAAATCCGAGAGACTCCGTCAAAAAACTAATAGACTTAATAAATGAATTTGGCAATGTAGCAGGATACAAAATTAAAGCCAAGAAATCTATGGCCTTTCTATACACAAATAGTGAACTTACAGAAAGAGAGACTAAAAAGACAATCCCATTTACCATCACACCAAAAAAATTAAGATACCTAATAATAAACTTAACTAAGGAGGTAAAAGACCTATACGTGGAAAACTACAGGACACTGAAAAAAGAGATAGAGGAAGACGTAAACAGATGGAAGAACATACCATGTTCATGGATTGGTAGAATCAACATCATTAAAATGTCCATACTACCCAAAGCAATCTATAGATTCAATGCACTCCTCATTAAAATACCAATGGCATATTTTACAGACCTTGAAAGAACTCTCCAAAAATTCATCTGGAATAAAATAAGACCCCGAATAGCCACAGCAATCATGAGAAAGAAGAATAAAGTAGGAGGGATCTCAATACCAGATTTCAAGCTGTATTACAAAGCCACTATTCTCAAAACAGCCTGGTACTGGCACAAGAAGAGACATATAGATCAATGGAATAGAATAGAAAATCCAGATATTGACCCAAACCACTATGCTCAATTAATATTTGACAAAGGAGGCATGAACATACAATGGAATCAAGACAGTCTCTTCAATAAATGGTGTTGGGAAAATTGGACAGATACATGCAAAAAAATGAAGCTAGATCACCAAGTTACACCATACACAAAAATAAATTCAAAATGGATACAGGACTTAAACATAAGACAGTAAACCATAAAAATACTAGAGGAATCCACAGGCAACAAAATCTGAGACATATGCTAAAAGAACTTCTTCACCGATACTGCCCCTAGGGTAATGGAAGCTAAAGAGAAAATAAACAAATGGGACTACGTCAAAATAAAAAGCTTTTTTACAGCAAAAGTAACTATCAACAAAACAACAGAAAGCCCACAGTATGGGAGAACATATTTGCAAATGGTATCACAGATAAAGGTTTAATCTCCAACATCTACAGGCAGCTTATACAACTTAATAAAAGGAAGATAAATGATCAAATAAAAAATGGGCAAGGGACCTAAATAGAATCTTTTCAAAAGAAGACAGAAGGAAGGTCAAGAGGCACATGAAAACATGCTCAACGTCACTAATTATCCGAGAGATGCAAATCAAAACAACAATGCGGTACCATCTCTCACCTGCCAGAATGTCTATCATCAACAAATGAAGAAATGACAAGTGTTGGCGAGGATGCGGAGAAAAAGGAACACTCATGCACTGATGGTGGGAATGCAGACTGGTGCAGCCACTGTGGAGAACAGTATGGAGTTTCCTCAAAAAACTGAAAATGGAACTCCCATTTGACACAGTAATCCCACTCCTAGGAATATATCCTAAGAAACTGGGAACACCAATCAGAAAGGATATATGCACCCCTATGTTCATAGCAGCACAATTTACAATAGCTAAGATGTGGAAACAGCCTAGGTGCCCATCAGCAGATGACTGGATCAGAAAAGTATGGTACATCTACACAATAGAATACTATGCTGCCATAAAAAGAAAGAATTCTTACTGTTTGCAGCAACCTGGATGGAATTGGAGAACATTATGCTGAATGAAATAAGCCAGTCAATGAAAGAAAAATACCACATGATCTCACTCATTTATTGATAATAAATAACATTATAAACTGTGGAACAAAAAGACAGATACAGAAGCAGTAAAGCATCAAACAGTCTGTCATATAGCAGGAAGGTTAGGGAGAGTTTGGGAAGATAAGAGATCAATCGAAGGTCTTGTATGTATGCATATAAGCATAACCAATGGACACAAAACTCTGGGGGTGAGGGCATGTATGGGAGTGTGGTGGGAATGGGGCAATGGTAAGATATGTACACATATAATACCTTAATAAAAAAAAGATTAAAATTAATAAAATAAAAATAAGAAAAAAAAGATATACAGGTAAAACTGATGATTAGTGCAAAGCAGAGAATAGGCAGTAAATATATGTTAAGGTATTCAAGAGACAACTTGGAGTGTAGTGGGCATTAGCATCCAGACTCAAAACCTCAATTTCTTCAACTTTTGTCATGTCCCAAAGTAATACTAGTACATTAAACAGCACCACTGGTACACACTCACCCTCACAGGCACAGACATACAACGTACTTATTTTCTTACTACTTAGGAGGCACTCTTGAATTTTCTACCATCCTATTCCTATCTTTTCACATACTTTTCCTGTTTATTTTATTTTAAAAATTGATTTTAGAGAGAGGAAGGGAAGGAGATAGAGAGAGAAACATTGATGTGAAAGAGAAACATTGATTGATTGCCTCCTGCACATGCCCTAACCAGGGATTGAACCCACAAACTGGGTATGTGTCCTGACCAGGAATTGGACCTGCAACCTTTTGGTGGATGGTACTATGTTCCAACCAACTGAGGCAAACTGGCCAGGGCTCTTTTTATTGCATTCTTAAAACATACTGGTTGTGATTTTATGACCCATGAATAGAAGATGACTGGCAGTTTGAAAAGCACAGTTCTTGGTAGGATTTGGGGTGAGAGAGGAGTCACTCTGGAGAGGACTGATAAAAAAACGCACAACTCTTTCAAGCCACTACCTCTGCATTGCCCTAGAGCCCTGATCTAGCTTCACTAGCCTGGGTGCTTCATGGCTTTTTGCGAGAGAACAGCTCTCTCCACCCCTTGACCATTTCCCATCATGTAGGCTTCAGAGATTCAATTTCAAAAAGTTCCCTCAGTAGCTATGCTGGCTTTCAAAGATGTCCATTTGTCCATGTTTTCTTCTTCCCTGTCCTGCAAGCTCTGGAGCTTCCCAGTGAGTTAGCTACTTGATGATGGGGTGAGTCAATCAGGTGGATATGCCATCTAACTACGAATGAAATCTAAATATTAGTGTCCATAAAAAGTGACAGAACTATTAACTGTACTTTGCTTTCAGCTTCCTGTCCTCATATATTAAGTAGATAAGCTATGATTGTCAATGTAAAATATTGTAGTGAAAACAAAAGGGTTCTACTTCCACTTAAAAAAAATAAATGACATTTCATCTCTGTTCCTTAGCCTAAGATAAGTCCCATTTCAAGAACAAATTTTAATGGCTTTGCATTTCACTCTAGAGGTTTTCTATGCTTTGAAGATAGGCATGTTAAACTAATAATAGAGCAGCTCCTCCTTTAGCTCTTTAGTTTTTGAAATAATTTCTATTTTAAAATTTTAGCAAACATGTATATTTATTATAAAAATATGAAAAAGTAATTTTATAAAGCCTTCTTAATCTTAATATACAAGGTCCAGACACTATCCACACCAGACTTTTTTCTATGCTAACAAATCCATGCAAACATATGGATATTTTGAAAAGCAGGATGATACTAAATACACTGATATTTTCATTTAACAATATATTCTGAACATCTTTGTATATCCACAAAATAGACTGAAATAACATTTTCCATGGCTACATGGGATACCACTGTATAGATGCCTCAAAATTTCTTTAAGCATTCTTCTTGTGCTGCTTATGTAAGTTGTTTCCATTTTTTTACTATATTGCAAGCAAAATTGCAATCATCTTTATGAAAAAAGTATTTATTTCAATACATACTTAGAACATGTGGACAAAAGAAGAGGAATTCTATGAAAAGTAACCTCATAGGATGATCTGATCATAAATTCCTAACTGGGCAGATCATGGTGGGGAGTCATGCCCCAGGTATATAACTAGTAAAAGGTTTATCTCTGCCTTGAACAGGCACTGTCAACTTTATATATTCATCTAGGTCAACACAACTTTGAAATAATCTGCAACCACCCTCACGAGAGCAAATAATCTTGCTAACTATTTTATAATACAATCCTTGCCTTGCTTCTCAAAGCTCCATGTAATCTTCCTTACTTCCCATCTTAATTTAAAATGCATAAATGAAGCTACAAAACTTTTATTCAGAGCATTTGAGTTCTTGCTCACTGGCATACGTTGGGCTCAAACAAACTCATAAAAATTCTCTACAAGTTTGGACATTTCTTATGTCAACAAATAGAAATGCTAGATCAGCAAGCATGTGCATGTTTAAGGCTCTTGATAATTATTTCCTGAATGCCCTTCATAAAGGATACAAAAAACCCTATCATGAATAAATAAAAGTGTCCATTTCCTCATACTCTTACCAGCAATGGATGTTCTCATTATTTACAACTTTAGTCAATATAATTAGTAAAAAAGGTAGGAGATTGTGTTTACAATCAGGGTTTAGGTCATTACAGGTTAATTTCCACAAGATACAATAGCTATCCCACTTTTACATCTTCCTTTCTGGGTAAGTATTGCCAAAATGCCTTCCAAAAATGCTGTCTTGATTTATTCTCTCCTCAGTTGTATATGAGTGTCCCCTTCTCTACTCCTCACCCACTCTGGGTATTAGTATTCATTTTTGTGTTTGTCAATCTGATAATTAGGCACTTTAGCTTAGTGTAATCTTTTATTTGACATCAACAATGGATGGGATATTTGAATGTTGCCACTTTCAACTGTCTGTGAGTAGCTCCTAACATTGTGACCAGAATTTACTGTTGAGCATTTTCCTTGTTTTTTGGCTCCAGGGTGTCAGGCTTGGCAGAGGCCTTCAGGTAACTGTGGCTGCAGTTGTCTAGGGATGTTTGGCCCACAATGACAGGTGACTAGGTCTTCTAACTCTTGCCCTTGTTTTGCTTGCAAGGGGTACTTTGTATTCAGCCAAGATGGGACAATCCTTGCTCTGAGGACACCAAGATCCTGGATGAAGTGGGTTTTCTCTTATTTGAGACAGATGGAAAGTGCCAAAAAGAGAGTGGAATGGACATTTGGTGTGGGAATCTCTGGGGGCCCCAAGCTATAAGCAAAGGGAAGCTTTGAGTCCTGATTTGGTAGACCTAGTACTTTTATTTTCCATGAGCCTCTATTTTGATAGCTAGGTATCAAATCATGATTGGCACCTGTTCAGTAAGCTTCTAGGAACTGGGGAGGAACTCAGCTATCATCTACGGTGCTGTGTTTGCTAGCAAGTGCTCTCCAAGTTTAAACCAACTTTTCTGGAAACTTTCAAACCCAGCCATGCAACAATTCATCCTTTGAATTTTTGAATCAGAATCGCTGGGGTAGGACCCACGAATTTGCAATTGAAAGGATTGCCTCAGATATTTGGAAGCACTTTGAAATTTGAGTAAGAGTTCTCTTAGAGATTCTGAAGATGATGAACAGCAGGTAGGTAGGGAGGGAGAGAGTGTGAGAGAGTGAGGGAGCAATAGAGGAGTGTGTGGACATGTGTGGTGTGTGTGTGTGTGTGTGTATGTGTGTGTATGAGCTAGGGACAGCTAGATCCTGCAGGTCTTCCAAGGGGCTGCCAAACCAGGCAGTCTAGACTGTGAAGCCCCACTGCCACTGCGGACACTCCGGGGGTGGCCAGCGCGGGCACAGAGACCATGCCATCTTGAAAAACAGAGCTTCTTGAGACTAGGATCCTGGCCTCAGCACCACCCAGTCTGGTCTCAGACACAAACCTGGACCCTGCAGCCACTGGGGACAGAGACCTGCGACCACAGCTGCAGACCCACAGACACCAAGAATCCAGACATCCCGGCCACAGATTTCTATGAGTCACAGAGCTCCTCCCTCTCCTGGAAGGCTCCCAGCAGCACCACAGGAACTGCTAGACCCACCCCTCACACAGGGCCTCAGCACTGCTAAAGGAATTTGGGCCTGGGTGCATGTGGACACTGGGAATCTGTTCCCCACAACGCAATTGGGAGACCAAACCCCACACCCACGCAGGGCGGCAGTGCCACCTGACTTCGATTCTGGGCAAGCACACACTGAAGTCTGTTTTCTGCAGCACAGGAGTGGACCTCCTGACAACATAGTGCTACTGTGCAACCCAGTCCCCGAAGCAGACCGGGACCTTGATTCTCCGTGTGAAAGGCAGCACTGAGCACCAGTACCTTGACTCTGTTTCTCATCGCATGCACCTGGGATCCCTGATTCCCAGTGCATTCACAATAAGAGCCAGTGACCCAATTATTGGTGAATGCGCACATAGGGACCCTGATTCTCAGTGCAAGGCCTCACCAAGCAACAGAGACTCTGATACTCGATTCTTGGTGTGGGCACAGGGGGACTCTGACTCCTGGCACATGCTAGGGGACTCTGATATTTGACACATGCCAGTGGAGCCTCTTTTTCAGCTTGGCGCAGGTGGGGTACCTGATTCTAGGTGTGCACATGAGGCCACACTGAGCGCTGGAGACTCTGATCCTGGGTGAGTGTGGATAAAACCAACATATGGCAGCCACATGTCTTGATTTCGGAACTCTTCAGTGATACTCGAGTGGTGTGAAGCTCCCATTGCACACAGTCCAGGCCCATGCAACTCGACATTTGAACCTTCTGGTAGTAGACAGAATGGGGAGGCAATGACACAATCACCAGAGGAAAGAAAATTAAGAATAACCAAGAAAGGAAATTAGTGAAACGGAAACATGCGATATGACAGAAAAAGAATTCAGAGTAATGGTCGTACAGTTCATACACTGGATGGATGAGAAAACCAATAACCTATGCAAAAATCTGGAAGAAATAAAAAGTGATAGAGCTACAATAAAAAACACCATGGAAGGTTTCAATGGTAGACTAGAAAAAGCAGAAGACAGAATTAGTGACTTAGAAGATAAGTTAGAGAAACAAGCCCAATCTGAACAGCAACTGGAGAAAAAAACTAAAAAAACTAGAGGAGAGCCTAAGGAAGCTTTGAGACAACATGAAATGAAGTAACATACGTATAATAGGGCTGCCAGAAGGAAAGAAGGTCAGCAAGGATTAGAAAATCTATTTGAAGAAATAATGACAGAAAACTTCCCAGATATGGGGAAGAAAAAAGTTACACAAGTACAGAGAGTCCCAAAGAAGATGAATCCCAAAAGACCCACACCAAGACACATCATAATTACAATGGCAAATGTTAACAACAAAGAGAGAATCTTAAAGGCTGCAAGAGTGAGACAGAGAGTTACCTACAAAGCATCCCCCATAAGATTATCAAATGATTTCTCAAAAGAAACACATCAAGCTACAAGGGAATGGAAGGAGTTATACAAAGTGATGCAAAGCAAGGGACTGAATCCAAGAATACTCTATCCAGCAAGACTATGAATCAAAATTGAAGGGGAAATCAGGAGCTTTGAAGACAAAAAAGGCTAAAGGAGTTTATCACTATAAAGCCAGAAATGCAAGAAATGCTAAGGGGAATTCTGTAAATAGAATAAACAGAAAGGGAGGAAGGAACACAGGCATAAAGTACAGAAATGGCTACAAACAAGTACCTACCAATAATAACATTAAATGTAAATGGATTAAATGCTCCAATCAAAAGACAACAAGTGAGTGAATTGATAAGGAAACAAGACCCATATATATGTCTTCAGGAGACCCACCTCAGAACAAGGGACTCACACAGACTGAAAGTGAAGGGATGGAAAAATATCTATCAGGCAAATGGAAATGAAAAAAAAAAAAAAAGAAAGCTGGGGTAGCAACTTACATCTGACAAAATAGACCACAGAGTGAAGACCATAACAAGAGACAATAAATGCCACATCATAATTCTAAAGGGATTAATACAACAAGAGTATATAACTCTGGTAAACATTTATGCACCCAATGCAGGAGCACCCAAATACATAAAAAATCTTCTGGAAGATATGAGGGGAGAGATTGACAGCAACACAATCATAGTAGGAGACTTTAATACCCCATTAACATCACGGAATAAATCCTCTACACAAAAAATTAGCAAAGAAACATCAGTCCAAAATGACTCACTAGATCAGATGGGCTTAATTGACATCTTTAGAACATTCAACCCCAAAACTACAGAATATACATTCTTCTCAAGGGCACATGGGACATTTTCAAACATAGACCACATATTGGGTTGCAGGCAAAGTCTCTCCAAATTCAAGAGGATTGAAATCACATCGAGCATCTTCTCAGATCACAATGGCATGAAATAAGAAATCAACTACAGTAAAAACAATCACAAAAATTCAAACACTTAGAGGATGACTAGCACACTATTAAATAATGAGTGGGTTACCAAAGAGATCAAAGAACAAATAAAACACATCCTAGAAACAAAAGACAATGAAAACAGAACAATCCAAAACCTTTGGGACACAGTGAAAGCAGTTCTGAGAAGGAAGTTCATAGCATTGCATGCCTACCTCAAAAAAACTAGAAAAACTGGTAATAAACCATCTAACTCTGCAACTTGAAGAATTAGAAAGAGAGCAACAAGAAAAGCCCAGTGTGATTAAAAGGAAGGAAATAAGAAAGATTAGGGTTGAAACAAATTACATAGAGACCAAAAAAAAAACAACAATAAAAAAGATCAATGAAACCAAGAGCTGGTTCTTTGAAAGGATTAAAAAGATTGATGAATCTCTAGGCAGGCTCACCAAGAAGCAAAGAGAGAGGACCCAAATAAACAAAATCAGAAATGAAAGAGGTGAAATAAATAACAACAGACCCCACAGAAATACAAAGAATTGTAAAAAAAAAAAAAAATACTATGAGCAACTCTACTCCAACAAAATGGTCAACCTAAAAGAAATGGACATACTCCTAAAAAAATACGACCTTCCAAAACTCAACCAGGAGGAATCAAAAAATCTGAATAGACTGATAACTACAGAGAAAATTGAAGCAGAAAAAAAAAAAAAAAAAAAAAAAAACTTCCAACAAACAAAATCCCTGAACCAAATGGCTTCACAGGGGAGTTTTATCAAACATTCAAAGAAGAAATAAAACTTATCTCCCTCAGACTATTCAAAAAAATTTCAAGAGGAAGGAGCCTTTCCAAGCTCTTTCTACAAAGCCAACATTACCCTAATACCACAACCATATACAGACAACACAAAAAATAGAATTACAGGCCAATATCCCTCATGAACATAGAAACCAAAATCCTCAACAAAATTCTAGCAAGTTGAATCCAGCATTACATTAGAAAGATCATACACCATGACCACCTGGGGTTTATTCCGGGGATGCAAGGATGGTACACCATCCACAAATCAATAAACGTGATACACCACATAAACAAACTGAGAGATAAAAACCATATAATCATATCCATTGATGCAGAAAAAGTATTTGACAAAATCCAACACCCTTTTTTTTGATAAAAACTCTCAGTGTGGTGGTAATACAAGGATCATACGTCAACATAATAAAAGCCATATATGACAAACCCACAGCCAACATCATACTCAATGGGAAAAAACTAAAACCATTTCCCCTAAGAACAGGAACAAGACAGGGATGCCCACTCTCACCACTTCTGTTTGACATAGTACTAGAAGTATTAGCCATTGAGATCAGACAAGAAGAAGAAATAAAAGGCATCCAAATTGGAAAAGAAGAAGTAAAACTGTCCTTATTCACAGATGACATGATATTGTACTTAGAAAACCCAAAAAGACTCCATGAAAAAACTACTAGACTTAATAAGTGAATTTGGCAATATAGCAGGATACAAAGTAAACACCCAGAAGTCTATGGCTTTTCTATACACCAATAATGAACTTACAGAAAGAGAAATTTAAAAAAATTAATCCCATTTACCATTGCAACAAAAAAAATTAAGATACCTAGGAATTAACTTAACCAAGGAGACAAAGACCTGTACTCAGAAAATTTCAGGACGCTAAAAAAAAGAGATAGAGGAAGACATGAACAAATGGAAAAATATACCATGTTCATGGACTGGTAGAATCAACATCATTAAAATGTTCATACTACCCAAAGCAATATATAAATTCAATGCAATCCCCATTAAAATACCAATTGCATACTTCAAAGACCTAGAACAAATCCTCCAAAAATTCATCTGAAATAAAAAAAGACCCCAAATAGCTGCAGCAATCTTGAGAAAGAAGGACAATGTTGGAGGGATCACAGTGCTAGATATCAAGCTATACTACAAACCACTGTTCTCAAAACTGCATGGTACTGGCACAAGAACAGACATATAGACCTGTGGAACAGAACAGAGAATGCAGAAATTGACACAAGCCAGTATGCTCAATCAATATTTGACAAAGGAGGCAAGAGCATACAATGGAGACAAGACAGTCTCTTCAATAAATGATGTTGGGAAAACTGGACAGATAACTTGCAAAATAATGAAACTAGACCACCAACCACATCATACACAAAAATAAACTCAAAATGGATAAAGTACTTAAATGTAAAATGGGAAACCATAAAAATCTTAGAAGAAGCCATAGGCAATAAAATAGCAGACATTTGTTGTAGCAATATCTTTATCAATACAGCTCCTAGGGCAATGGAAACTAGAGAAAATAAACAAATGGGCCTACATCAAAATGAAAAGCCTCTGAACAGAAAAAGAAACCATAAACAAAACAACAAGGAAGCCCACTGCATGGGAGAACATATTTGCCAATGTTATCACCAATAAGGGTTTAATCTCCAACATTTACAAGAACTCATACAACCTAGCAAAAGGAAGATAAGCAATCCAATCAAAAAATGGGCAAAGGACTTAAATAGACACTTTTTGAAAGAAGACATAAGGAATGCCAAGAGACAATGTAAACATGCTCAAAGTCACTAATCATCCAAGAAATGCAAATCAAAACAATGAGGTACCATCTCACACCTGTCAGAATGGCTATCATCAACAAATCAACAAATGATAAGTGCTGGAGAGTATACGGGGTGAAACTGGACCTTCGGGAAAGGGTAAAGCACACTGAGACTCAAGAGGAACTGCGGAAGGCAGAGGTAACGAGGCAGGCGCGCACGGAGATGGCGGGCAACTGAGTACGCTGCTGGCGTTCTTAAGCAGGAGGGAGACAAAAGCTCCAGACTGCTATGAACTCCAGTTCTGGGCGAGACTCTGGGGATCCAGTCTCATTCGGGAAGAAACTGGACTGTCTGGAAGCAGGTGGAACTCGAGGGTGGCGTTCTCTCATAGGTGCTTGCAACAATTACTTCGGGACACTGAGACACAGGGGCCTATTAGGGCAGGGCTGATGGGAAACCAATGCTGTCTGCTCCGCCCTGAGATTCTGCCCCATCCAAGCTGAGCACAGAGGCTTTTGCAAGTCTTCTCCCATAAGGGTGTCTCTAGCACAGAAGTTCTCCCATTGTAGACACAGCTGATCCTCACAGCCAATTGGCCTGGAGGTCAATTCCTCCCAGTGATACCAACAACAATCAATGCTTAACTACAACAAGATTGTGCACACAGCCCACAAATGGGTGCACCAAAAGTGTCCACCTCAGGTAAATGGGGAGGCTGAGCCACTGGGCCCTATAGCACACCTAGCACACAAAGCCACTCTATCAACTCAGGGAAGAGCCAAAATGCGGAGACAAAGAAACAGGTCACAAATGAAAGAAATGGAGGAAAGCAGACGACTGGATATGGAGTTCAAAAACCACGGTTATAAGGTTTTTCAAGAATTTTCTAGAAAAGTCCGATAAATTTAGCGAGACCCTTGAGGATATGAAAAAGGACCAACTAGAAATTAAGCATACACTGACTGAAATAAAAAATATTATACAGAGATCTAACAGCAGACTAGAAGATTGCAAGAATCAAGTCAAAGATTTGAAATACAGAGAAGCAAAAAACACTCATCTGGAAGAGCTAAAAGAAAAAAGAATCCAAAAATATGAAGATAGTGTAAGGAGCCTCTGGGACAACTTCAAGTGTACCAACATCAGAATAATGGGGGTGCCAGAAGAAGAGAGAGAGTAAGATACTGAAAACCTATTTGAAGAAGTAACGACCAAAACTTCCCCACCTGAAGAAAGAGATAGACTTACAAGTCCAGGAAGCACACAGAACCCCAAACAAAAGGAATCCAAAGAGGACCACACCAAGACACATCATAATTAAAATGCCAAGAGCAAAAGACAAAGAGAGAATATTAAAAGCAGCAAGAGAAAAAAAAAGCAGCAAGAGAAAAACAGTTACCTACAAGGGAGCACCCATACGATTGTCAGCTGATTTCTCAACAGAAACTATGCAGGCCAGACGGGAGTGGCAAGAAATATTCAAAGTGATGGATAGCAAGAACCTACAACCAAGACTACTCTACCCAGCAAAGTTATCATTCAGAATTGAAGGTCAGATAAAGAGCTTCACAAATAAGAAAAAGCTAAAGGAGTTCATCACCACCAAAGTATTATATGAAATGCTGAAAGGTATTCTTTAAGAAGAGGAAGAAGGAGAAAAAAAGATGGCGACCGGCAGGAAGGTAGGGAGAGAGAGAGTGTGAGTGAGGAACCCATAGAGGAGAGTGTAGATGTGTGTGGTGTGTGTGTGTGTATGAGATAGGGTCAGTTAGATTCTGCAGGTCTTCCAAGGAGCTCCCGAACAGGGCAGCCCTAGACTGCGGAGCCCCGCGCACAAAGCGGACACTTCTCGGCGGCTGGTGCGGACGCGGAGACCACGCCATCTTGAGAAACAGAGCTGCCTGAGACTCGGATCCAGGCTTCTGACACAAACCAGGACCCTGCAGCCACCGGGGACAGAGAACTGCTATCACAGCTTCAGACAAACAAACAACAAGAATCCAGACTTCCCGGCAGATTTCCGTGAGTCAAAGAGCCTATCCCCCTCCTCGCAGGCGCACTGATAGCGCCATAGTAACTGATAGACCTGCCCCTCCCCCAAGCTGCTGAGCGCCCACAGGCGCGCGGAAAGCGCCATAGTAACTGATAGACGCGCCCTTCGCCCAAGCTGCTCACAGGCGCGCGCACAGACAGCACCATAGTAACTGATAGACTCGCCCCTGGCCCAAGCTGCCGAGCTTTGCGCAGGGACGCGCTCCCTCTTAGGGAACTTGGCGCGCGCTCGCGCACTGGACAGAAGCAGCTCCCCGTCGGGGAAATCTGTCAGTGCCCACAGAGGGCTCCCCTTCGGGGAACTTGGGGGAATTTGGCTCGCGGGTCACAGCTCCCCCTTCGGAGATCCTTAAGAGCCTGCACAGAGGGGCTTCCCTTTGGGGAATTTGGTGCGCAGGACAGACTCCGCCCCCCTTCTGGGACTTTGGGAGAGTGCACTGAGCCGGCTCACCTTCAGGTTTTTAAGAATGTGCGCTCTAGCCGGTTTGGCTCAGTAGAGAGAGCACATACAGGAAGCAGCTCCACTTCAGGGAATTTGGCACGCCGGACACAGCTGCCTGGGATCCCTGACTCACAGCGCATTCACACTAAGAGCCAGCGACCCCAATTGTTGGTGCATGCACACACAGGGACCCTGATTCTCAACGAGAAACCGCACAAGGCAACAGAGACTTTGACACTCGAGTCTTGGTGCAGACACAGGGAAACTCTGACTCCTGGCACATGCTAAGGATCTCATTCTCGGCACATACCAACAGTGTGGTGCAGACAGGGCCCCTGATTCTAAATGTGCACACGAGACCACACAGAGCACTGGGGACACTGATCCTGGGCAAGTCTGGTTCCCACCAACCAAAGACAGCCACACGTCCTAGTGTCAGAGCACTTCAGTGAAACTAGGGTGGAGCGAAGTCCCCACAGCACACGGCCAAGGTCCACGCAAACAGAAGCTTGAGCTTTCTGGTAATAGCCAGAATGGGGAAACGAAATAACTCACAGAGGAAAGAAAATGTGGAGTCGCCAAGAAAGGAAATTAGTGAAACTGAAGTTTGCAACATGACCGAAAAGGAGTTCAGAGTAATGGTCGTGGAATTTATACATCGGATGGATGAGAAAATCAACAACTTATGCAAGAATCAGGAAGAAATGAAAAGTGATATAGCTACAATCAAAAACACCATGGAAAGTTTCAACAGTAGACTACAAGAAGCAGAGGACCGAATTAGTGAGTTAGAAGATCAGGTACAGAAACAAGGTCAATCTGAACAGCAATTGGAGAAAAAAATTAAAAAGCAGGAGGAAAGCCTAAGGGAGCTTCGGGACAACCTGAAACGAAGTAACATGCGTATAATAGGGCTGCCAGAAGGACAAGAAGAGCAGCAGGGATTAGAAAATCTATTTGAAGAAATAATGGCAGAAAACTTCCCGGATATGGGAAAGATAAAAGTTACGCAAGTACAGAGAGTCCCAAGCAGGATCAACCCCAAAAGACCCACACCAAGACATGTCATACTTTCAATGGCAAATATAAATGATAAAGAGAGAATCCTAAAGGCGGCAAGAGAGAGACAGAGAGTTACCTACAAAGGAACACCCATCAGATTGTCAAATGATTACTCATCAGAAACACAACAAGCTAGAAGTGAATGGAAGGAGGTATACAAAGTGTTGCAAAGCAAAGGACTGAATCCAAGAATACTATATCCAGCAAGACTATCAATCAAAATTGAAGGGGAAATCAGGAGCTTTGCAGACAAAAAAAAGGCTCAGGGAGTTTATCACCACCAAACCAGCAATGCAAGAATTGCTAAAGGGAATACTGTAAAAAGAAGAAATAAACAGGTAAGAAGGAATACAGACACAAAAATAGATATGACTGCAAACAAATACCTTTCAGTAATAACTTTAAATGTAAACGGACTAAATGCTCCAATCAAAAGACATCGAGTAGCTGAATGGATAAAAAAACATGACCCATATATATGCTGTCTACAAGAGACCCACCTCAGAACAAGAGACTCACACAGATTGAAAGTGAAGGGATGGAAAAATATCTTTCAGGCAAATGGAAATGAAAAAAAAGCTGGGGTAGCAATACTTATATCTGACAAAATAGACCTCAAAGTAAATGCCATAACAAGAGATAAGGAAGGCCACTTCATAATACTAAAGGGAGAAATCCAACAAGAAGAAATAATTCTGGTAAACATATACGCTCCCAATATAGGAGCACCCAAATACATAAAAAAACTCCTGGAGGATATCAAGGGAGAGATTAATAGCAACACAATCATAGTAGGAGACTTTAATACCCCACTATCACCACTGGACAAATCCTCTAAACAAAAAATCAGCAAAGAAACAGCAATCCTAAATGACTCACTAGACCAGATGGAATTAATTGACATCTTCAGAACATTTCACCCCAAAGCCACAGAATATACATTCTTCTCAAGTGCACATGGGTCATTTTCAAAGATAGACCATATGCTGGGTCACAGGCAAAGTCTCTTCAAATTCAAGAAGATAGAAATTATATCAAGCATCTTCTCAGATCACAGTGGCATAAAACTGGAAATCAACTACAATAAATACAATCCAAAGAAATCAAACACATGGAGACTAAACAGCATGCTATTAAACAAGGACTGGGTCACCAGAGAGATCAAGGAAGAAATAAAAAACATCATGGCAACAAATGACAATGAAAACACAACAATCCAAAATCTATGGGACACAGCGAAAGCAGTCTTGAGAGGGAAGTTCATAGCTCTACAAGCCTATTGCAAAAAACAAGAAACAATGGTAATAAATTACTTAACCCTACAACTCAAAGAGCTAGAAAAAGAGCAGCAAGAAAAGCCCAGTGTAACCAGAAGGAAGGAAATAACAAAGATCAGAGCGGAGATAAATGACATAGAGACCAAAGAAACAATACATAAGATCAACAAAACCAAGAGCTGGTTCTTTGAAAGGATAAACATGATTGATGGACCTCTAGCCAGGCTCACCAAGAAGCAAAGAGAGAGGACCCAAATAAACAAAATCAGAAATGAAAGAGGTGAAATAACAACAGACCCCTCTGAGATACAAAGGATTGTTACAAAATACTACGAACAACTCTATTCCAACAAACTGGACAATCTGGAGGAAATGGACATATTCCTAGAAAAATATAACCTTCCAAAAATCAATCAAGAAGAATCTAAACAGCTCAATAGTCCAATAACTATGGACGAAATTGAAGCAGTCATCAAAAAGCTTCCGGCAAACAAAAGCCCGGGGCCTGATGGCTTCACAGGAGAGTTTTACCAAACATTCAAGGAAGAACTAAAACCTATCCTCCTCAGACTATTCCAAAAAATTCAAGTGGAAGGAACACTTCCAAGCTCCTTCTATGAAGCCAGCATCACCCTAATACCAAAACCAGATAAAGACAACACAATGAAAGAGAATTACAGACCAATATCCCTCATGAACATAGATGCCAAAATTCTCAACAAAATTCTAGCAAATCGGCTCCAGCAGTACATCAGAAAGATCATACACCATGACCAAGTAGGATTTATCCCAGGAATGCAAGGATGGTACAATATCCGCAAATCAATAAACGTGATACATCACATAAACAAATTGAAAGATAAAAATCACATAGTCATATCAATTGATGCAGAAAAAGCATTTGACAAAATCCAACACCCTTTCTTGATAAAAACTCTCAACAAGGTGGGAATAGATGGCTCATACCTCAACATAATAAAAGCTATATATGATAAACCCACAGCAAACATCATACTCAATAGATAAAAACTAAAAACATTTCCCCTAAGAACAGGAACAAGACAGGGATGCCCACTCTCACCACTCCTGTTTGACATAGTACTGGAAGTATTAGCCATTGCAATTAGACAAGAAGAAGAAATAAAAGGCATCCAAATTGGAAAAGAACAAGTAAAGCTGTCTTTATTTGCAGACGACATGATATTGTACATAAAAAATCCGAAAGACTCCGTCAAAAAACTCATAGACTTAATAAATGAATTCGGCAATGTAGCAGGATACAAAATTAACGCCAAGAAATCTATGGCCTTTCTATACACCAATAGTGAACTTACAGACAGAGAGACTAAAAAGGCAATCCCATTTACCATCGCACCAAAAAAATTAAGATACCTAGGAATAAACTTAACTAAGGAGGTAAAAGACCTATACACGGAAAACTACAGGACACTGAAAAAAGAGATAGAGGAAGACATAAACAGATGGAAGAACATACCATGTTCATGGATTGGTAGAATCAACATCATTAAAATGTCCATACTACCCAAAGCAATCTATAGATTCAATGCACTCCCCATTAAAATACCAACGGCATATTTCACAGACCTTGAAAGAACTCTCCAAAAATTCATCTGGAATAAAAAAAGACCCCGAATAGCCACAGCAATCCTGAGAAAGAAGAATAAAGTAGGAGGGATCTCAATACCAGATTTCAAGCTGTATTACAAAGCCACTGTTCTCAAAACAGCCTGGTACTGGCACAAGAACAGACATATAGATCAATGGAACAGAATAGAGAATCCAGATATTGACCCAAACCACTATGCTCAATTAATATTTGACAAAGGAGGCATGAACATACAATGGAATAAAGACAGTCTCTTCAATAAATGGTGTTGGGAAAATTGGACAGATACATGCAAAAAAATGAAGCTTGATCACCAACTTACGCCATACACAAAAATAAACTCAAAATGGATACAGGACTTAAACATAAGACGGGAAACCATAAAAATACTAGAGCAATCCACAGGCAGCAAAATGTCAGACATATGCCAAAAGAAATTCTTCACTGACACTGCCCCTAGGGCAATGGAAGCTAAAGAGAAAATTAACAAATGGGACTACATCAAAATAAAAAGCTTTTTCACAGCAAAAGAAACCATCAACAAAACAACAAGAAGGCCCACTGCATGGGAGAACATATTTGCAAATGGCATCACTGATAAAGGTTTAATCTCCAACATCTACAGGCAGCTTATACAACTTAATAAAAGGAAGATAAATGATCCAATAAAAAAATGGGCAACAGACCTAAATAGAATCTTTTCAAAAGAAGACAGAAGGAAGGCCAAGAGACACATGAAAACATGCTCAACGTCACTAATGATCCGAGAGATGCAAATCAAAACAACAATGCGGTACCATCTCACACCTGTCAGAATGGCTATCATCAACAAATCAACAAACGACAAGTGTTGGCGAGGATGCGGAGAAAAAGGAACCCTCGTGCACTGCTGGTGGGAATGCAGACTGGGCAGCCACTGTGGAGAACAGTATGGAGTTTCCTCAAAAAACTGAAAATGGAACTCCCATTTGACCCAGTAATCCCACTCCTGGGAATATATCCGAAGAAACTAGAAACACCAATTAGAAAGGATATATGCACCCCTATGTTCATAGCAGCACAATTCACCATAGCTAAGATTTGGAAACAGCCTAGGTGCCCGTCAGTAGATGACTGGATCAGAAAACTGTGGTACATCTACACAATGGAATACTATGCTGCCATAAAAAAGAAGGAATTCTCATCATTTGCAGCAACCTGGGAGGAATTGGAGAACATTATGTTAAGTGAAATAAGTCAGTCAATGAAAGAAAAATACCACATGATCTCACTCATTTATGGATAATAAAGAACATTATAATCTTGAACAAAAAGATAGATACAGAGACAGTAAAGCATCAAACAGACTGTCAAATTACAAGGGGAAGGTTAGGGAGAGGTGGGGGAGATAAGAGATCAATCAAAGGACTTGTATGCATGCATATAAGCATAACCAATGGATGCAAAACTCTGGGGGGTGGGGGCATATATGGGAGTGGGGTGTGGGGAGGGCAATGGTAAGATATGTACACATATAATACCTTAATAAAAAAAATTGGGGGAAAAAAAAAAGAAGAGGAGGAAGAAGAAAAAGGTAAAGATAAAAATTATGAACAACAAATACATATTTATCAACAAGTGAATCTAAAAATCAAGTGAATAAAAAAAATCTGATGAACAGAATAAACTGGTGAATGTAATAGAATGAGGGGCATAGAAAGGGAGTGGACTGACAATTCTCAGGGGGAAAGGGGTGTGGGGGTGTGGGAAGAGACTGGACAAAAATCGTACACCTATGGATGAGGACAGTGGGGAGGAGGGTAAGGGCAGAGTGTGGGGTGGGAACCAGGTGGAGAAGAGCTATGGGGGAAAAAAGAGGAACAATTGTAATAATCTGAACAATAAAGATTTATTTAATAAAAAGAAGAAAACAGAAACACCAATCAGATATGATATATGCATTCCTATGTTCATAGCAGCACAATTTACAATAGCTAAGATTTGGAAACAGCCTAAATGCGCATCAGCAGATGAATGGATTAGAAATCTGTGGTACATCTACACAATGGAATATTATGCTGCTGAAAAAAATAAGGAATTCTTACCATTTGCAACAGCATGGATGGTTCTGGAAAGCATTATGCTAAGTGAAATATGCCAGTCAGTGAAATAAACATACCACATGATTTCACTCATTTATGGATAATAAAGAACATTACAAACTGTTGAACAAAAATAGAGAGAGCAAAGACGCATCAAAAAGACTGTCAAACTACAGCGGGATGGTTGGGGAGTGTTGGGGCGGGGTAAGAGATCAACTGAAGGACTTGTATGCATGCAAGTAAGCACAACTAACAGACACAAGACACTGGGTGCAGTGGGAAGAGGGCAAATGCCAGGTGGTAGGGGAGGCCGGGGGAGGTCAGTGGGGGAAAAAAAGGAGACTGTTTTTAATACCTTAAACAATAAAATTAAATTAAATTTAAAAAAATAAAATATTTGTTTAAAAAAAGAGTTCTATTAAACCTCTTCTTAATCTTTAATATATATGAATCACCTTGGAATCAAGTTAAAATGTAGATTATGGTTGTCTAGGTCTGGAGTGGGGCCAGTGATTCTCCATTTCTAACAATGTCCCAAGTAATACCTGCGTTGCCCTTCTGTGACCACACTTTGAGTAGCAGGCTGTAATCCATGCTCTGCTACTAATTAGCTAGCATTGCTCCTGTTTTGAAGTCTGGGTACAAAAGGGACCAGGAAACCCATCACAGAAGAGGTGTCATTTCAGTTGGGCTTGAGGATGTGTAGGAGTGGAGGAGAGATGGGAAATGATATTTCTGAGAGGCCACCTGCTTTTATCAAATTTAAATTAAATTGATAACTTACTCTTAGAACCTCTGTGGAGGTATTTTCTGCTCTCTATACTTCTGGACCAGAATCTTTAAATAATCTTGGCTGAACATTTTTTAAACTGTGTGTGAATCCTAAAGTAAACAATCATTGTTATCTTTGGAGGGTTTTTGTTGTTTTTGTGGTTTAGAGATACAGGCTGCCCTCAAAACATACACGGAGATACTACTTAAAATATTTTGAAAGTTTGATTTGTGGAAAGTTGGAGAGATGGTTATTGGTTTTTTAATTGGAATATAACACACAGTGAAGTGCACCAACTTTAAGTGTATAGCTCAATAAACTTTCATACATATACACATCCATGTAACCATTCTCCAAATCAAGATTAAAATACAGTTTTAGCACCCCAGAAGCTGTTTTTCTATGTCTCCACCCAGTTAAATGCCCCCTCAGGTAACCACTATTCTGACACCTAAAATTAGAGCTTAGTTTTGCCTGTTCTTAGAAATCACTTAATGAAATTATACAGGATGCAGTCTTCTATGCGGTTCCTTTTGATCAACATTAAATTTTGAAATTCATCTGGGTTTCTGAATTCAGGCTACCCTCAAAGAAATGCTGTTAACTCTTTTAAATATTTTCAAAGTTTGGTTTTGGCAAGATTGGGAGAAGGTTGAGGTTTTTGACTGGGGCAACCATAAAGGATGTAAAATAGCTGATGGGAACCCTTGGAAGTGAGTGAGGAAAAATTGTCAGAGTTCTTAGAGCCTCTTTTGGGCTATTCTTCCTCTCTTTCCTGGATTTCATTTACTGATATGGCCTATACCTGAATAGACCACACCTAAGAGGCTAGGCCTTGGGCTGGGCAGTCCCTAAATCTCCCTTCATTTAGCCACAGAGCTAAATAGAAGGCATGGTTTCTGTGTGCTCCTGGAGTTTTCTCGTTTGACTAAGAGAGAAACTCTTGTGGGAATAACTATAACACAAGAGAGTGTGAAAATATTAGAAGGTGATTAACCTCAAAGGGATATAGAATATGAGAGAAGGCAAGGATAATTTCAATTGGGAGGACTGAGGAAGACTTTGAAAAAATATCATATGATTTCACTGATGAGTGGAATTTTTTTTTTCGATGAGTGGAATTTAATGAACAAAATGAAGTAACAAGCAAAATAGTGACAGACTCATAGAGAGCAGGCTAACAGCTGTCCAGATGGCATGGTTGGGGTGGTGGTGAAGGGATTGAGCAAAAAAGAGAGGGGAAAAAAATCTCATGGACAACAGTGTGGTGATTTCCAGGGAGAGGTGAGAAGGGAAGTGGAGAAGGGTATAGGGGGAATAAATGGTGATGGATGTAGACCGACTTGGGATGGTACAGATTATGTGTAGAATTGTGCACCTGAAACTGTATAATTTTGTTAATCAGTGTCACCCAATAAACTCAATAAAAAGGAAAAAATAAAGGATTTGACATGTCAACTGAACTTTTAAAAAGGAAGAAGTAGGCTGGGTGAAGAAAGGAGGGTGCTTAAAGAATGGATTTCCAAACAGAAGGAACAGCATAAGCAAAGATAGGATGAGGTGTGGCATTTTCAGAGAATGGTTCACCAGCATGGTTGAAGCATAAGGGAGAAGGAGGTGGGGTGGGGCATGGATAGATGAAGCTAATAATAAAAAATAGATCTGAAACATAAGTTATGGCCAACTTAAATACTATCTTTAAGATCTTGAATTTTTGGTGAGAAACAAAAACAGAGCCACTGACAGTTTTAAGTAGAGCTGGAAATATTAGCCAGAAGGGAATCCTGGGGGGCAATGTGAAGAATTAATTACACATGGCTGTAGAAGCAGAGAGAGGCTTTGTCTTGCCTCATTGAGACAGTTAGCATGTAAAGTGGTTAGCACATGGATTCTAGTATCAGAGAAGCCTGGATTCCAGTTCTTTTTATAATTCTGGCTCTGTCATTTACTAACCTCTGAGCCTGAAGAATGAGGAAAACAATAACATCTCCCTTCTGGTGATATTGTAGGGATTAAAGGGGATCAGACATATAAAATATTGGGTACTATTCCTGGCCAAGAGTAAGTGCTCAATAACTAGCATCTACTATTATTATTAAATGTATCACTAAGCATTATCATCAGGGTACTGAGGCCTCTGAGAAGGATGACATTCTATGAGAAGACTAATATGCCTAAATTCCTTCTCTGCTGGGTCTGTAACAATTATTTATGCTTTGTTGCCTCTTTTCTTTGGGCTGTGCTTGCTGGTGCAGGGAGATTCCCTTTCTGCCTGCTGGATTATTGGCCTGCCTAGCTCATGATTGCCAGCTGTTTTCCAGAGAGGCCTATGACAGAAGTTTGGGCATCGAGAATATCTTTCTCTGCTCTCCTTTGTCAAGTTCCCTGTAGAAACCCCATCCCTGAGGGACAGAAGCTCAGAAAAAGGGCAGTGGGGCAGAGTGGAGGTGTCCCAAAAGCTAAGTCCCTAAGCTCCTGCAGCTGCTCAATCAGGAAACTCCTAGGAATTCCTGTGGGTTTTCTCAGTTACCTAACTGAGTTTTTCATTATTACTTCCTAAGGAAAAATTTCAGTCCGTTTTACTCCTGAATATCAGTGACCTCTCAGGGAGAGAGGCCCTGTTAGAGGTATTGAGAATTATTCTAAACCACTTCAATGATGAGCTTCTGACAGGTACAAAATCCATTCTTACTAGTATTTACTAGGACTGAATAGCATTCTATCACTCTTAACAGATGGAACAGGCAGCTCTGTAAGGTAGAGTTCCACATTCTTTGAGATATTTACTAGTAAGTTAAACTACTACTGGTGTTGGTGGTGGTATATGTGTATGTGGGGGGTAATCTAGAAGCAATTGTTTTATGGGTTGCTAGACCAGATGACTCTCTAAAGCTCCACCTACTTCTGAGATTCTGTGATGTACTTAAGCTTGCCTATAGGCTTATTTAACCTTTGCTGCTATTCAGCTGACAACAAACACTATCTTTATTTATAATTCAAAAGTTTTATTGTTGACACTATTGCAGATGTCCCCTATTCCGCCCCCCCCCCTTTGCCCACCTCTATCCAGCCTCCACCCCCCATGAGCTATGCCCAGGTTGTTCTTTAGCTAATCCCTTCACCTTCCTTTATCCAGTATTCCCCACTCCTCCCACTCTGATATTTGTCTGTGACTCCCTCATCCATCTTCGGCTAGGGTTCAAGGTCTGGAGAAGGGGCTGACACACAAACGGATATACTAGAAAAGAAATATAAATTTAGAAGGCATGGGGGAAGCCAGGTGGAGACCTTACTCTCTAGCAGAGAGGTTCCCTGAATGCCCAGACCCATTGGCTTTTTATTTATTAGAATATACATTTGTGCTTTAGCAAAGCAAACAGACATATCAATAGTAAGGTTTGGTAAACAGTAAAAGATTATCAGGTTAGGGGATTGCCTTGAGCCACCATTGTCTTGACAGAACAATCAGTGCATAGCTTTTAGCCCTTGCTAAAGCCCAAGGTCCATCAGTCTTCTGTGTTCCCTGCTGCACTTTCATTATTCATTATAGTGTAGACAATGGGTAGCTTCCAGCATTTTTCAGTCTGTTCTATGTATACATACTTCTGGTTCTATTTTGTTTGTCAGTTTAATTTGTTCATTAGATTCCACATATTAGTGAGATCATATGGTATTTGTCTCTGACTGGCTTATTTCGCTCCACATAATCTCCAGGTCCATTCATGCTGTCACAAGGGTAAGACTTTCTTCTTTTTTTACTGCCATGTAGTGTTCCATTGTATAAATGTACCACTATCTTATTATATCAGGTTTCCTGCAGAGTATGAGCACCTCAGGTTTATGAAGCTGTGCTACAATACTCAAAAAGCAATGATCCTTACAGAAAAAAAAATTGTTGAGGCAAGTCCAAACCTGCCATCCACTCATTAACTCTGCCATGTACATATCAGAGGGACCCTGGTCGGACAATGGCCCTCTCCATATAAAATTGTAGCCTGCCACAGAGCTGCTGCAGAGGGCTCCCCTATTGATGTCCACTTATTGTCTGAGCTCTATGGACTGCTCTCAATAACAACAGGAAATACTCATGGAGGAAATGAGAAATGATATAGCCAGTGGCCATAATTTTTATCCATAAGGCTTGAGCTCTGGAGCCAGAATTTCTGTGTTCAAAGCCTGGCTCTATTGCTTACTATCTATATGACCTTGGTGGGCAAATTATCTAACTTTTCTGAGCGTGATTTTTCTCATCTAGAAAAGGGGCTAACAATTGTACCTTCCTCATAGAGCTAATATGATACAGATATTGTTTAAGTATTTACAGTTAGTATTATTGAGGTTTAATATTTATTTTATTCACTTGCATTTGCTTAAGATACAAATCGAAAGTTCCAGGCTTCTTTAGGCTTCCAGACCTCCTCTTTCTCCTTCTCCTGCACTTCCACAGTCATTGTCAGAGGAACACCAGAAGAACACTCATTGACTTGCCCAAAAGCCTATGGCTTACCTTTCCTTAAAGAAACTATAGCGTAACAGGAAATAATGTTAAGTCAAAGGAAGAATTTGCAGCATCAATTAGAAGATAATAGAGAAGTTTGGGGATGCAGAAGATAATAGAGAAGTTTGTCAATCAGAAGAAAGAAAGTTGCCTGGTTATATAACAGTTCAAAGTCTCCCTACTGTGATTCCTGGACACTGAGTCTCCTAAGTGTTGAGAAGAATTCTGCCTAAAGCAAGGTCTTGGAAAGTAGGGTTGCATTTACACAGAAAAGGACTTGGCCAGGTGGATATTGGCACTGGGTGGGGGGAGGGGAGGACTAGAAGGGGTTGGGTCAGGCATCAAGCTCTGCTAGAGATCTAAGAGGCTTCTTTAGATTCTGTTACAGAAATTCCCTCAGAGGAAGTCAAAGAGCCCTTCTAAGAGAGCACGACAAGGGCTGGAGGCAGTAGCCAAATATCAAACAAAAATATCAAACTTGGCCTCTTGGTGAAGTTAATTCAATAGCATGCCTATTGCCTTGTTAACCATACTAAGAGGTGTGTGTGGTACCTGAGATTAAGTGGCCACAGAGAAGGATGGGAGAGGAAGAATTCTCAAGTTAGACTTACGTTCTCTGATGGAATAAGTATAACGTAACTTAGATATTTCCCTGAAACAGAAGTTGAATAACCAACAAGACCCCTGTTCTTCAGTTACTTGTCTTGGCCCAGTAATGTTCATCATCATTATCACCAACCTATATGAGGGTTTTAAAAAATATTTTTAATATGTTTTTATTTATTTCAGAGAGAGGAAGGGAGAGGGAGAGAGAGATAGAAACATTGCTTACAAACATCAATTATGAGAGAGAATTGTCGATTGGCTGCCTCCAGCATGCCCCCTACTGGAAATTGAGCCTGCAACCTGGGCATGTGCCTTGACTCCTGGTTCATGGGTGGATGGTCAACTACTGAGCGACACTGGCAGGGCTGCATGAAGATTTTGATGTCATGATTATCTGATTGGTAATGACACAAAAGTGAGGAAGAGTATATTCTGGATGAAAGAACCAAGATTAGCAAAGCTTTTTCAAATATTATTGTAGTTATTAATATTTGTTAATCTTCATCCGAGGATATTTTTCCCATTGCGATTTATTTGTTTATTATTTTTTAAATCTAAAGACTATACTTTGTAAAATTATTTATTGTTTAAAGTATTACATGAGTCTCCTCCTTTCCCCCATTGACCTCTTTTCCCCACCCCTCCCCCAAGCACAAGCCCTAACCGCCCCCCCTCAACTGTCTGTGTCCATTGGTTTTGCTCATATGCATGCATACAAGTCCTTTGGTTGATCTCTTATCCCCTCACTCCCCACCTTCCCTCATATGTTGTACAGTCTGTTTGAAGCTTCTATTTCTCTGGTTCTATTTTTGTTTATCAGTTGTTCATTATATTCCATAAATGAGTGAGATCATGTGATGTTTATCTTACTCGGACTGGCTTATTTTGCTTAGCATAATTCTTTCTAGTTCCATCCATGCTGTTGCAAGTAGTAAAAATTCCTTCTTTTTTTACAGCAGTGTAGAATTCCATTGTGTAGATGTACCACAATTTCTAATCCACTCGTCTGCTGATGGGCACTTAGGCTGTTTCCAAATATTACCTATTGTAAATTGTGCTGCTATGAACATAGGGGTCCATATATCCTTTTTGATTGGTATTTCTGGTTTCTTGGGATACATTCCTAGAAGTGGGATCACTGGGTCAAAAGTAAGTTCCATTTTTAATTTTTTGAAGAAATGTCATACTGTTCTCCACAGTGGCTGAAACAGTCTGCATTCCCACCAGCAGTGAAAAAGGGTTCCTTTTTCTATTCATCCTTACTAGCACTTGTTTGTTGATGATAGCCATCCTAACAGGTGTGAGATGGTACCTCATTGTTGTTTTGATTTGCATCTCTCAGATGATTAGTGACTTTGAGCATGTTTTCATATGTCTCTTGGCCTTCTGTATGTCCTCTTTCAAAAAGTGTCTATTTAGGTCATTTGCCCACTTTTTGATTGGATTGTTTATCTTCCTTCTGTTAAGTTGCATGAGTTCCCTGTAAATTTTGGAGATTAAACCCTTATTGGATATAACATTGACAAATATATTCTCCCATGCAGTGAGCTCTCTTGTTGTTTTGATGAGTTTCTTTTTCTGTTCAGAGGCTTTTTATTTTGATGTAGTCCCATTTGTGTTTTTTTTCTCCTTAGTTTCCATTGCCCACTTTTTTTAAAAAAAAAATTCTTTATTGTTTAAAGTATTACATATGTCTCCATTTTCCCCCATTGATCTCCCCAGCCATTCCCACCCCCCACATGCCCTCACTCCCTACTGTCTGTGTCCATGGGTTATGCTTATATGGGTGCATATAAGTCCTTTGGTTGCTCTCTTACCTCCCCTTCTCCCCTGCCTTCCCTCTGAGATTGGATGGTGTATTTAATGCTTCTATGTCACTGGATATAGGATCTATTTTTGTTTATTAGTTTATGTTGTTCATTATATTCCACAAATGAGTGATATCATGTGATATTTCTTTCTCCAACTGGCTTATTTCGCTTAGCATAATGCTTTCCAAGTCCATCCATGCTGTAGCAAATGGTAAAAGTTCCTTCTTTTTTTACAGCAGCATAGTATTCCATTGTGTAGATGTACCACTGTTTTTTTAATTTTTATTTATTAAGGTATTACATATGTGTCCTTACCCCCCACCCCCATTCATGCCCTAATCCCCCTGGTGTCTGTGTCCATTGGTTATGCTTATATGCATGTATACAAGTCCTTTGGTTGATCTCTCCACCTTACCCCCACCCTCCCCTACCTTCCCTCTGAGATTTTAGCATATGATTGATGCTTCTCTGTCTCTGGATCTGTTTTTTGTTCATCAGTTTATATTGTTCATTATAATCCACAAATGAGTGAGATCATGTGATATTTATCTTTCTCTGAATGACCTATTTCACTTAGTATAATGCTCTCTAGCTCCATCCATGCTGTTGCAAATGGTAGGAGTTCCTTCCTTTTTACAGCAGCGTAGTATTCCATTGTGTAGATATACAACAGTTTTTTAATCCACTCATCTGCTGATGGGCACTTAGGCTGTTTCCAAATCTTAGCTATTGTAAATTGTGCTGTTATGAACATAGGGGTGCATATATCCTCTCATTGGTGTTTCTGTTTTCTTGGGATATATTCCTAGAAGTGGGATTACTGGGTCAAATAGGAGTTCTGTTTTTAAGTTTTTGAGGAAACGCCATACTGTTTTCCACAGTGGCTGCATCAGTCTTCATCCCCAGCAGTGCCTAAGGGGTACCTTTTTCTCCACATCCTTACCAGCACTTGTCATTTGTTGATTTGTTGATGATAGCCATTCTGACAGGTGTGAGAAGGTACCTCATTGTCATTTTAATTTGCCTCTCTCAGATGATTAGTGACTTTGAGCATGTTTTCATGTATCTCTTGGCCTTCTATATGTCCTCTTTCAATAAGTATCTATTTAGGTCCTTTGTCTATTTTTTGATTGGATTGTTTCTCTTCCTTTTGTTAAGTTGTATGAGTTCCCCATAAATTTTAGAGATTGAACCCTTGTCAGAGATAACATTGGCAAATATGTTCTCCCATGCAGTGGGCTCTGTTGTTTTTTTGTTTATGGTTTAATTTGCTGTGCAGAAGCTTTTTATTTTGATGTAGTCCCATTTGTTGATTTTCTCTTTAGTTTCCATTGCCCTAGGAGCTGTATTGGTGAAGATATTGCTACGACATATGTCTAATATTTTGCTGCCTATGGATTCATCTAAGAATTTTATGATTCTGCATCTTACATTTAAGTATTTTATCCATTTTATTTTTTTCTCATTTTTTTATTAAGGAATTATATGTGTACATATCTTACCATTGCCTCCCCCCATTCCCATACATGCACTCACCCCCCAGAGTTTTGTGTCCATTGATTATGCTTATATGCTTGCATACAAGTCCTTCGGTTGATCTCTTATCTCCCCCACATCTCCCTAAACTTCCCGCTGTAATTTGACCATCTGTTTGATGCTTTACTGTCTCTGTATCTATCTTTTCGTTCAACAGCTTATAATTTTCTTTATTATCCATAGATGAGTGAGATCATGTGGTATTTTTCTTTCATTGACTGGCTTATTTCACTTAGCATGATGTTCTCCAATTCCATTCAGGTTGCTGCAAATGGTAGGAATTCCTTCTTTTTATGGCAGCATATTATTCCATTGTGTAGATGTACCATACTTTTCTGATCCAATCATCTGCAGATGGGCACCTAGGCTATTTCCAAATCTTTGCTATTGTAAATTGTGCTGCTATGAACATAGGGGTGCATATATCCTTTCTGATTGGTGTTCCCAGTTTCTTAGGATATATTCCTAGGAGTGGGATTGCTGGGTCAAATGGGAGTTCCATTTTTAGTTTTTTGAGGAAACTACATACTGTTCTCCACAGTGGCTGCACCAGTCTGCATTCCCACCAGCAGTGCATGAGTGATCCTTTTTCTCTGCATCCTCGCCAACACTTGTCGATTGTTGATTTGTTGATGATAGCCATTCTGGCCAGTGTGAGATGGTACCGCATTGTCGTTTTGATTTGCATCTCTCAGATAATTAGTCACTTTGAGCATGTTTTCATGGGTCTCTTGGGCTTCCTTCTGTCTTCTTTTGAAAAGATTCTATTTAGGTCCGTTGCCCATTTTTTATTGGATCATTTATCTTCCTTTTATTAAGTTGTATAAGCTGCCTGTAGATGTTGGAGATTAAACCTTTATCAGTGATAACATTTGCAAATATGTTCTCCCATACAGTGGGATTTCTTGTTGTTTTGTTGATAGTTTTTTGTGTTGTTTTTTTTTTTGCTATAAAATAGCTTTTTATTTTGATGTAGTCCCATTTGTTTATTTTCTCTTTAGCTTCCATTGCCGTAGGGGCAGTATCAGTGAAGAAATTGCTTAGGCATATGTCTGAGATTTCCCTGCCTGTGGATTCCTCTAGTATTTTTATGGTTTCCCGTCTTATGTTTAAGTCCTGTATCCATTTTGATCTTATTTTTGTGTATGGTGTAAGTTGGTGATCTAGTTTCATTTTTTTGCATGTATCTGTCCCATATTCCCAACACCATTTATTGAAGAGACTGTCTTGACTCCATTGTATGTTCATGCCTCCTTTGTCAATTATTAATTGAGCATATTGGTTTGGGTTGATATCTGGATTCTCTATTCTATTCCATTGGTCTGTATGTCTATTCTTGTGCCACCACCATGCTGTTTTGAGAAAAATGGCTTTGTAATACAGCTGGAAGTCAGGTATTGAGATCCCTCTTACTTTATTCTTTTTTCTCAGGATTGCTGTGGCTATTTAGGGTCTTTTTTTATTCCAGATGAATTTTTGGAGAGTTTTTTCTAAATCTGTGAAATATGCCGTTGGTATTTTAATGTGGATTGCATTGAATCTATAGATTGCTTTGGATAGTATGGACATTTTAATGATGTTGATTCTACCAATCCATGAACATGGTTTGTTCTTCCATCTGTTTAAGTCTTCCTCTATCTCTTTTTTCAGTGTCCTGTAGTTTTCCGTGTATACGTCTTTTACCTCCTTATTCAAGTTTATTCCTAGGTATCTTAATTTTTTTGGTGCGATGGTAAATGGGATTGCTTTTTTAGTCTCTCTATAAGTTCACTTTTGGTGCATAGAAAGGCCATAGATTTCTTGGCATTAATTTTGTATCCTGCTACATTGCCAAATTCATTTATTATATCTAATAGTTTTTTTGATGGAGTCTTTCGGGTTTTTTATGTACAGTATTATGTCATCTGCAAATAAGGATAGCTTTACTTCTTGTTTTCCAATTTGGATGCCTTTTATTTCTTCTTCTTGTCTGATCGCAATGGCTAATATTTCCAGTACTATGTCAAACAGGAGTGGTGAGAGTGGGCATTCCTGTCTTGTTCCTGTTCTTAGGGGAAATGGTTATAGTTTTTATCCATTGAGTATGATGTTTCTTGTTGGTTTATCATATACAGTTTTTATTATGTTGAGGTATGACCCTTCTATTCCCACCTTGTTGAGAGTTTTTATCAGGAAAGAGTGTTGGATTTTGTCAAATACTTTTCCTGCATCAATTGATATGACTATGTGATTTTTATCTCTCAGTTTGTTTATGTGATGTATCACGTTTATTGATTTACGGATATTGTACTATCCTTGCATCCCTGGGAAAAATCTTACTTGGTCATGGTATATGATCTTTCTGATGTACTGCTGGGTCCGATTTGCTAGAATTTTGTTGAGAATTTTGGCATCTATGTTCATGAGGGATATTGGCCTATAATTCTCTTTCATTGTGTTGTCTTTATCTGGTTTTGTTATTAGGGTGATGCTGGCTTCATAGAAGGAGATTGGAAGTGTTCCTTCCTCTTGAATTTTTTGGAATAGTCTGAGGAGGATAGGTTTTAGTTTTTCCTTGAATGTTTGGTAAAACTCTCCTGTGAAGCAATCTGGCCCTGGGCTTTTGTTTCCAGGAAGCTTTTTGATGACTGCTTCAATTTCTTCCATAGTTACTGGCCTATTGAGCTGTTTAGATTCTTACTGATTGAGTTATGGAAGGTTACATTTTTTAGGAATATGTCCATTTCATCCAGGTTGTCTAGGTTGTTGGAATAGAGTTGTTCATAGTATTTTGAAACAATCCTTTGCATTTCAGCAGGGTCTGTTGTGATTTCGCCTCTTTCATTTCTGATTTTGTTTATTTGGGTCCTCTCTCTTTGTTTCTTGGTGAGTCTGACTAAAGGTTCATCAATCTTGTTTATCCTTTCAAAGAACCAGCTCTTGGTTTTGTTGATCTTTTGTATTGTTTCTTTGGTCTCTATGCCGTTAATCTCTGCTCTGATCTTTATTATTTCCTTCCTTCTGCTTACACTGGGCTTTTCTTGTTGCTCTCTTTCTGACTCTTTGAGTTGTAGGGTTAGGTAATTTATTACCATTGTTTGTTGTTTTTTTGCAGTAGGCTTGTAGATCTATGAACTTCCCTCTCAAGACTGCTTTCGCTGTGTCCCATAGATTTTGGATTATTGTGTTTTCATTGTCATTTGTTACCATGAAGTTTTTTTATTTCTTCCTTGAAGTCTCTGGTAACCCATTCATTGTTTAACAGCATGCTGTTTAATATCCATGTGTTTGATTTATTTGGATTGTTTTTATTGTAGTTGGTTTCCAGTTTTATGCCACTGTGATCTGAGAAGACGCTGATATGATCTTTATCTTCTTGAATTTGGAAAAACTTTGCCTATGTCCTAACATATGGTCTATCTTTGAAAATGACCCATGTGTACTTGAGAAGAATGTATATTCTGTGGTTTTGAGGTGAAATGTTCTGAAGATGTCTATTAATTCCATTTGTTCTAGTGAGTCATTTAGGATTGCTGTTTCTTTGCTGATTTTTTGTGTAGAGGATTTTTCCAGTGGTGATAGTGGTGTATTTAAGTCTCCTACTATGACTGTATTGCTGTTAATCTCTCCCTTGATATCCTCCAGGAGTTTTTTTTATGTATTTGGGTGCTCCTGTATTGCGTTCATATATGTTTACCAGAGTTATTTCTTCTTGTTGCATTGCTCCCTTTAGTATTATGAAGTGGCCTTCCTTATCTCTTGTTATGTCCTTCACTTTGAGATCTAATTTGTCAGACATAAGTATTTGCTACCCCACCTTTTTGTTCATTTCCATTCGCCTGGAAAACCTTTTTCCATCCTTTAATTCTCAGTCTCTGTGTGTCTTTTTTTCTGACGTGGGTTTATTGTAGACAGCAGATATATGGGTCTTGTTTTCTTATCCAATCTTTTACCCTATGTCTTTTGATTGGGGCATTTAATCCATTTACATTTAAAGTTGTTATTGATAGGTGCTTATTTTTCACCATTTTTATTCTATACTCCTGTGTTTCTTCTTCACTTTTTTTTTTTTTTTTTTTTTTTTTACAGCAGACCGTTTAGCATTTCTTTCATTGCTGGTTTGGTGGGGATAAATTCCCTTAGCCCTTTTTTGTCTGTGAAGCTTCTGATTTCACCTTCAATTTTGATTGATAGCCTTGCTGGGTACAGTATTCTTGGATTCAGACCCTTCCTTTGCATGACTTTGTATTTCATTCCATTCACTTCTTGCCTGATGAGTTTCTGTTGAGAATTCAGTTGCTAGTCTGATGGGGGTTCCTTTTTATGTAACTTTCTGTCTCTGGCCACTTTTAAGATTCTTACTTTGTCGTTGTTGTTTGCCAATTTAATTATAATGTGCCTTGGCATCGTTCTTTTGGGGTTCATTTTGCTTAGGACTCTGTGAGCTTCTTGGATTTGTGTGGGTTTTTTCTTCCTATATCAGGAAAGTTTTCTGTCATTATTTCTTCAAACAGGTTTTCTATTCTTTGCTCAGTTTCCTTTCCTTCTGGAACCCCTATTATGCAGATGTTGTTTTGTTTTGTGTTGTCCCAAAGTTCCCTTAGACTCTCCTCCTGCTTTTTAATTTTCTTTTCTAGAAGCTGCTCTACTTGGGTATTTTTTTCCTTCTTGTCTTCTAGCTCACTGATGCGGCCCTCTGCTTCTTCTAGTCTACTCTTGATGCTTTCTATTCAGTTCTTTACTGTAGCGATGTCATTTTTCATTTCTTCTTGGTTCTTCTTCATTTCCTCTTGGTTCTTACTCATATTGTCAAATTTGTCTTCCATTCTTTTCAGCCACCTTATGACCATTTCTCTGAATTCTTTCTCTGATAGGTTGCTTGCCTCTAATTCGTTTACTTCCTTTTCTGGTGATTCCTGTTTTTCTTTCTTATCGGGCTGTTTCTTTGTCTCCCCATGGTCTCTCTTCTCCGGATGTCTGGTTATGTAGTTCCCTCTCTCCTGCATTGATTTAAAGGCACAAAATACAACACAACCAGGTACAACACACAAGGCACTGAACAGCGATGTATTCACGATATTGATAATCTCCAATAAAGGTGACCACCAGAGAAAGGCAAATTAGGGGATAGGAGAGAAAGAAGAGTAAAAAGAAAGAAAGAAAAAAAAGGAGTGTCAAAATGAAATTGGGAAAAGGAGAAAAAAATATGAGAGACTAGAACAAGACTAAGAGAGAAAAGAGGGGCAAACTACATATATGGGGAGAAAACTCCAATAGAACAACCACTAATCACAGCTAATTCCAGCAACAAGTAGCTGGTGATTAATACAACCTACAGCACCAACTAAAAACAAGCAAGTTAAGGGATAACAGAAGTAAAAAACAAACAAAAAGACAGCAAACAAACAAAAAAAAAGAATAAGCAAAACAATCTCACAAAAAAAGCATAAAAATTTGATACAATCAACATTCAAGCAAACAACAACAAAAGGACAGAGAGAAAAACAATTTTTTTTATAGTTAAGACAATGAAGAGAGAGGTGTGTATGGACTTGGAGCAGGGGATTGGAGATTAGATATAAAGGTAGGCTGAAATTTTAGCTGGGGGTAAACAGAACAAATAGGGAAAATCTAGAGCAGGAAAAGGTTAAGATTAACAGGACACCAAAAGGGGAAAGGTTAGGCAGAGAGTGATGGCATAAAGGTAGAGTTGAGATAGAATAAAATGATGGTGAAGGAAAAGTGAAAATAGACTGTAGAACACTAATCCCAAAGTAAAATAAAGAGAAAATAAAATGACACTTTAAAAAAAATAATGACAAAAACCCAAAAATAAATATAATAAAAAGGGTAAAGTAGTAGTAGTAATAATGTTGATTGCATATAAAAATGTAATAATTAAAAAGGTAAAATCAAATTAGAAAAAAGAAATAAATAGTTTCTTTTTTTTTTCCAATTTTTTTATTAAGGTATTATATGTGTACATATCTTACCATTGCCCTCCCCACACCCCACTCCCATATATGCCCCCACCCCCCAGAGTTTTGCATCCATTGGTTATGCTTATATGCATGCATACAAGTCCTTTGATTGATCTCTTATCTCCCCCACCTCTCCCTAACCTTCCCCTTGTAATTTGACAGTCTGTTTGATGCTTTACTGTCTCTGTATCTATCTTTTTGTTCAAGTTTATAATGTTCTTTATTATCCATAAATGAGTGAGATCATGTGGTATTTTTCTTTCATTGACTGACTTATTTCACTTAACATAATGTTCTCCAATTCCTCCCAGGTTGCTGCAAATGATGAGAATTCCTTCTTTTTTATGGCAGCATAGTATTCCATTGTGTAGATGTACCACAGTTTTCTGATCCAGTCATCTGCTGACGGGCACCTAGGCTGTTTCCAAATCTTAGCTATGGTGAATTGCGCTGCTATGAACATAGGGGTGCATATATCCTTTCTAATTGGTGTTTCTAGTTTCTTCGGATATATTCCCAGGAGTGGGATTACTGGGTCAAATGGGAGTTCCATTTTCAGTTTTTTGAGGAAACTCCATACTGTTCTCCACAGTGGCTGCACCAGTCTGCAATCCCACCAGCAGTGCACGAGGGTTCCTTTTTCTCCGCATCCTCGCCAACACTTGTCGTTTGTTGATTTGTTGATGATAGCCATTCTGACAGGTGTGAGATGGTACCGCATTGTTGTTTTGATTTGCATCTCTCGGATCATTAGTGACGTTGAGCATGTTTTCATGTGTCTCTTGGCCTTCCTTCTGTCTTCTTTTGAAAAGATTCTATTTAGGTCTGTTGCCCATTTTTTTATTGGATCATTTATCTTCCTTTTATTAAGTTGTATAAGCTGCCTGTAGATGTTGGAGATTAAAACTTTATCAGTGATGCCATTTGCAAATATGTTCTCCCATGCGGTGGGCCTTCTTGTTGTTTTGTTGATGGTTTCTTTTGCTGTGAAAAAGCTTTTTATTTTGATGTAGTCCCATTTGTTAATTTTCTCTTTAGCTTCCATTGCCCTAGGGGCAGTGTCAGTGAAGAATTTCTTTTGGCATATGTCTGACATTTTGCTGCCTGTGGATTGCTCTAGTATTTTTATGGTTTCCCGTCTTATGTTTAAGTCCTGTATCCATTTTGAGTTTATTTTTGTGTATGGCGTAAGTTGGTGATCAAGCTTCATTTTTTTGCATGTATCTGTCCAATTTTCCCAACACCATTTATTGAAGAGACTGTCTTTATTCCATTGTATGTTCATGCCTCCTTTGTCAAATATTAATTGAGCATAGTGGTTTGGGTCAATATCTGGATTCTCTATTCTGTTCCATTGATCTATATGTCTGTTCTTGTGCCAGTACCAGGCTGTTTTGAGAACAGTGGCTTTGTAATACAGCTTGAAATCTGGTATTGAGATCCCTCCTACTTTATTCTTCTTTCTCAGGATTGCTGTGGCTATTCGGGGTCTTTTTTTATTCCAGATGAATTTTTGGAGAGTTCTTTCAAGGTCTGTGAAATATGCCGTTGGTATTTTAATGGGGAGTGCATTGAATCTATAGATTGCTTTGGGTAGTATGGACATTTTAATGATGTTGATTCTACCAATCCATAAACATGGTATGTTCTTCCATCTGTTTACGTCTTCCTCTATCTCTTTTTTCAGTGTCCTGTAGTTTTCCGTGTATAGGTCTTTTACCTCCTTAGTTAAGTTTATTCCTAGGTATCTTAATTTTTTTGGTGCGATGGTAAATGGGATTGCCTTTTTAGTCTCTCTGTCTGTAAGTTCACTATTGGTGTATAGAAAGGCCATAGATTTCTTGGCGTTAATTTTGTATCCTGCTACATTGCCGAATTCATTTATTAAGTCTATGAGTTTTTTGACGGAGTCTTTCGGATTTTTTATGTACAATATCATGTCGTCTGCAAATAAAGACAGCTTTACTTGTTCTTTTCCAATTTGGATGCCTTTTATTTCTTCTTCTTGTCTAATTGCAATGGCTAATACTTCCAGTACTATGTCAAACAGGAGTGGTGAGAGTGGGCATCCCTGTCTTGTTCCTGTTCTTAGGGGAATGTCTTTAGTTTTTGTCCATTGAGTATGATGTTTGCTGTGGGTTTATCATATATAGCTTTTATTATGTTGAGGTATGAGCCATCTATTCCCACCTTGTTGAGAGCTTTTATCAAGAAAGGGTGTTGGATTTTGTCAAATGCTTTTTCTGCATCAATTGATATGACTATGTGATTTTTATCTTTCAATTTGTTTATGTGATGTATCACATTTATTGATTTGCGGATATTGTGCCATCCTTGCATTCCTGGGATAAATCCTACTTGGTCATGGTGTATGATCTTTCTGATGTACTGCTGGAGCCGATTTGCTAGAATTTTGTTGAGGATTTTGGCATCTATGTTCATGAGGGATATTGGTCTGTAATTCTCTTTCATTGTGTTGTCTTTATCTGGTTTTGGTATTAGGGTGATGCTGGCTTCATAGAAGGAGCTTGGAAGTGTTCCTTCCACTTGAATTTTTTGGAATAGTCTGAGGAGGATAGGTTTTAGTTCTTCCTTGAATGTTTGGTAAAACTCTCCTGTGAAGCCATCAGGCCCCGGGCTTTTGTTTGCTGGAAGCTTTTTGATGACTGCTTCAATTTCGTCCATAGTTATTGGCCTATTGAGCTGTTTAGATTCTTCTTGATTGATTTTTGGAAGGTTATATTTTTCTAGGAATATGTCCATTTCCTCCAGATTGTCCAGTTTGTTGGAATAGAGTTGTTCGTAGTATTTTGTAACAATCCTTTGTATCTCAGCGGGGTCTGTTGTTATTTCACCTCTTTCATTTCTGATTTTGTTTATTTGGGTCCTCTCTCTTTGCTTCTTGGTGAGCCTGGCTAGAGGTCCATCAATCTTGTTTATCCTTTCAAAGAACCAGCTCTTGGTTTTGTTGATCTTATGTATTGTTTCTTTGGTCTCTATGTCATTTATCTCCGCTCTGATCTTTGTTATTTCCTTCCTTCTGGTTACACTGGGCTTTTCTTGCTGCTCTTTTTCTAGCTCTTTGAGTTGTAGGGTTAAGTAATTTATTACCATTGTTTTTGTTTTTTGCAATAGGCCTGTAGAGCTATGAACTTCCCTCTCAAGACTGCTTTTGCTGTGTCCCATAGATTTTGGATTGTTGTGTTTTCATTGTCATTTGTTGCCATGATGTTTTTTATTTCTTCCTTGATCTCTCTGGTGACCCAGTCCTTGTTTAATAGCATGCTGTTTAGTCTCCATGTGTTTGATTTCTTTGGATTGTTTTTATTGTAGTTGATTTCCAGTTTTATGCCACTGTGATCTGAGAAGATGCTTGATATAATTTCTATCTTCTTGAATTTGAAGAGACTTTGCCTGTGTCCCAGAATATGGTCTATCTTTGAAAATGACCCATGTGCACTTGAGAAGAATGTATATTCTGTGGCTTTGGGGTGAAATGTTCTGAAGATGTCAATTAATTCCATCTGGTCTAGTGAGTCATTTAGGATTGCTGTTTCTTTGCTGATTTTTTGTTTAGAGGATTTGTCCAGTGGTGATAGTGGGGTATTAAAGTCTCCTACTATGATTGTGTTGCTATTAATCTCTCCCTTGATATCCTCCAGGAGTTTTTTTATGTATTTGGGTGCTCCTATATTGGGAGCGTATATGTTTACCAGAATTATTTCTTCTTGTTGGATTTCTCCCTTTAGTATTATGAAGTGGCCTTCCTTATCTCTTGTTATGGCATTTACTTTGAGGTCTATTTTGTCAGATATAAGTATTGCTACCCCAGCTTTTTTTTCATTTCCATTTGCCTGAAAGATATTTTTCCATCCCTTCACTTTCAATCTGTGTGAGTCTCTTGTTCTGAGGTGGGTCTCTTGTAGACAGCATATATATGGGTCGTGTTTTTTTATCCATTCAGCTACTCGATGTCTTTTGATTGGAGCATTTAGTCCGTTTACATTTAAAGTTATTACTGAAAGGTATTTGTTTGCAGTCATATCTATTTTTGTGTCTGTATTCCTTCTTACCTGTTTATTTCTTCTTTTTACAGTATTCCCTTTAGCAATTCTTGCATTGCTGGTTTGGTGGTGATAAACTCCCTGAGGCTTTTTTTGTCTGCAAAGCTCCTGATTTCCCCTTCAATTTTGATTGATAGTCTTGCTGGATATAGTATTCTTGGATTCAGTCCTTTGCTTTGCAACACTTTGTATACCTCCTTCCATTCACTTCTAGCTTGTTGTGTTTCTGATGAGTAATCATTTGACAATCTGATGGGTGTTCCTTTGTAGGTAACTCTCTGTCTCTCTCTTGCCGCCTTTAGGATTCTCTCTTTATCATTTATATTTGCCATTGAAATTATGACATGTCTTGGTGTGGGTCTTTTGGGGTTGATCCTGCTTGGGACTCTCTTTACTTGCGTAACTTTTATCTTTCCCATATCCGGGAAGTTTTCTGTCATTATTTCTTCAAATAGATTTTCTAATCCCTGCTGCTCTTCTTGTCCTTCTGGCAGCCCTATTATACGCATGTTACTTCGTTTCATGTTGTCCCGAAGCTCCCTTAGGCTTTCCTCCTGCTTTTTAATTTTTTTCTCCAATTGCTGTTCAGCTTGAGCTTGTTTCTGTACCTGATCTTCTAACTCACTAATTCGGTCCTCTGCTTCTTGTAATCTACTGTTGAAACTTTCCATGGTGTTTTTGATTGTAGCTATATCACTTTTCATTTCTTCCTGATTCTTGCATAAGTTGTTGATTTTCTCATCCATCCGATGTATAAATTCCATGACCATTACTCTGAACTCCTTTTCGGTCATGTTGCAAGCTTCATTTTCACTAATTTCCTTTCTTGGCGACTCCACATTTTCTTTCCTCTGTGAGTTATTTCGTTTCCCCATTCTGGCTATTACCAGAAAGCTCAAGCTTCTGTTTGCGTGGACCTGGGTCGTGTGCTGTGGGGACTTCGCTCCACCCTAGTTTCACTGAAGTGCTCTGATACTAGGACGTGTGACTGTCTTTGGTTGGTGGGAACCAAACTTGCCCAGGATCAGTGTCCCCAGTGTTCCGTGTGGTCTCGTGTGCACATTTAGAATCAGGGGCCCTGTCTGCACCACACTGTTGGTATGTGCCGAGAATGAGATCCTTAGCCTGTGCCAGGAGTCAGAGTTTCCCTGTGTCTGCACCAAGACTCGAGTGTCAAAGTCTCTGTTGCCTTGTGCGGTTTCTCGTTGAGAATCAGGGTCCCTGTGTGTGCACGCACCAACAATTGGGGTCGCTGGCTCTTAGTGTGAATGCGCTGTGAGTCAGGGATCCCAGGCAGCTGTCTCCGGCGTGCCAAATTCCCTGAAGTGGGGCTGCGTCCTGTGTGTGCTCTCTCTACTGAGCCAAACCGGCTAGAGCGCACATTCTTAAAAACCTGAAGGTGAGCCGGCTCAGTGCACTCTCCCAAAGTCCCAGAAGGGGGGCGGAGTCCGTCCTGCGCGCCAAATTCCCCAAAGGGAAGCCCCTCTGTGCACGCTTTTAAGAATCTCCGAAGGGGGAGCTGTGCCCCGCGAGCCAAATTCCCCCAAGTTCCCCGAAGGGGAACCCTCTGTGCGCACTGACAGATTTCCCCGACGGGGAGCTGCTTCTGTCCAGTGCGCGAGCGCGCGCCAAATTCCCTAAGAGGGAGCGCGTCCCTGCGCAAAGCTCGGCAGCTTGGGCCAGGGGCGGGTCTATCAGTTACTATGACACTGTCTGTGAGCGCGCCTGTGAGCAGCTTGGGCGAGGGGCGCGTCTGTCAGTTACTATGGCGCTTTCCGCACGCCTGTGGGCGCTCAGCAGCTTGGGGGAGGGGCGCGTCTATCAGTTACTATGGCGCTATCAGTGCCTGCGAGGAGGGGGATAGGCTCTTTGACTCACGGAAATCTGCCGGGAAGTCTGGATTCTTGTTTGTTTGTCTGAAGCTGTGATAGCAGTTCTCTGTCCCCAGTGGCTGCAGGGTCCTGGTTTGTGTCAGAAGCCAGGATCCGAGTCTCGGGCAGCTCTGTTTCCCAAGATGGCGTGGTCTCCGCGTCCGCACCAGCCGCCGAGAAGTGTCCGCTTTGTGCGCGGGGCTCCGCAGTCTAGGGCTGCCCTGTTCGGGAGCCCCTTGGAAGACCTGCAGAATCTAACTGACCCTATCTCATACACACACACACACCACACACATCTACACTCTCCTCTATGGGTTCCTCACTCACACTCTCTCTCTCCCTACCTTCCTGCCGGTCGCCATCTTTTTTTCTCAATAAAT